>NC_079313.1:19646678-25049178 GCF_029931775.1 Euleptes europaea | reverse complement strand
CCACTGCTGCGGCAGGCAAGCATTGATCTAGTAGGCGTTTTTCCTCAGGAGACTGGATCATGTGCATTTGAGGTGGAACTCCCCAAAGAAACATCAGTAATTGCCGGGGGCTGCAGATCGAATCCCTGTCTAATATAATCCCAGCAGTTACACCCAGGCACCGCCTCCCCAAATCTTCGGGAATTTCCCAAACCAGAGCTGGCAACCATATTCTGAGCCCATTGACTTCCATGGATTTTTAAGGGTGTAATTCTGTTTGTAGTAGCCCAAGTAACTCAAGCTCATCAGCAATTGGAAGCTAAGCAGGGTTGGCCGCAGTCAGTACTTGGTCGGGAGACCGCCAAGGAAGACCAGGTTTGCTATGCAGAGGAAGGAGATGCTCATCTCTTATCTTGAAATCTCCATGAGGGGTCACCATCACCATAAATTGGTGGTGTCTTGATGGCTCTTAATTATTATTATTTAATTCTGTTTTGGACTGCATTTTCAGACTTATCAGTTTGTATGGGGGATATGTGGGAGTGTCTCTGTGACCAACTTTAATGGACTTATTAAAGTGTAACTGATTAGAACTACATTGTTAATTTGTTAGAGGTCACCTAAGGTGACCGGATGTAAAAGATGACAGGTCTCTTTCTCCTTTACTTTTAATAGTTGTACAAAAAAATGTAACTTTTAGTACACATTACGTTATATGGGAGAGGAAAGCGGGGCTTGATGAAATTTCTTCTTTCTGGTCACCCTGTGCAAGCTGGACTCCAACCATTGGTAGAGTTCCTGTCATGATGTCACGGAAGTCTAATAAATATTCACGCATGAAAAGGAATGTGCTAGCATTAGAGAGCAGAGATGTGGTGGAGATTCGCTAAGAGATATGAAAGGTAAATTTGGATGGATGAAAAATCTCACAGACAGGCACGCACACAGGAAGAAGCCATGTCTTCTCAGCAGAAAATGGGGCAGGTAGGGAAACACGGAGCCAGAAAACTGAGTTGGAAGTAGCATTGATAGAGGGCAAGGAGCTCGGAGTCAAGGGGCATTTGAGAAACAGAAGCTTGATCAGAAGATAAGCAGAGAAAACAGGAGGTCGAAGGATGAACAACCTCCAAAAAGGAGAATGATGGCAAAATCTCAAACTAGGCCTAAGGACAATGTGAGTATATAAAAATAACAACTCTGAAAGGCGAGCCTTTGAAGAAGAACCAGGAAGTGGTTATAAGAGCACACCTTGCGAGTGGCTTCCTCTTTCAGAACTGCAAAGTTTATTATAGCTCTTGTGCTTCTTGCTTCTTATTCACCATCGTATTAATTTATTGAAGACTCTGAGCCAGCTTGGAGTAGTGGTTGAAATATTGGACTAGGATCCTTTTTAAAAAATGTATTTATATTCTGCTTTTCTCATGCATGGAGAAGGTTTTAGGATATGACAATCGCAATTAAGATGAAGTTTTAACCAAAGGTTGGGGGGTGGGGGGAAATCGAACAGCCACTATTATCGAACAACCTCTCTGTCTCTGCCCAAATTCAGATTAATTCTATTTGTCTCTGAATGGGCGAGGAATGCTGGAGGGAAATTTCAGGCCACTAAGGTCCTTTTCTGGCCCTTTTTGAAAAGCCCTTTGTGAAGAAATGAACTTGCAAGCCCCATTCCCTTGGGTCCCAGGAGGTCTGAAAAGCCCTGTGGCCAACCCAAGTCTATGCCTGGCACTGCCACCCTTTCCCTTACTCCTGGGGGGAGGGGTACTAGACCTCACAGGATAGTAATGGCTGCCACCAACAAATGCGAAAAAGCATCTTTTGCTAGACTGATTTGTACATCTGGCACTCTGTATCTATGTTGCCATTTATAGACTTTGACTAGTTACCACATCTCCCACTTCACTTCTGCTAGCTAGTGCGAGGGCAATCTATCATGCTTTCATGCCTTAAGGAAGGTGAGCTTGACTGCTGCCCCTCCTCTTTACCAGAGTTTGGAAAGCAAGATAGTATAGGAGGCTGTGTTCACAGAGAGGATGTTTTCAAGCATTCAAAGGATGTTTTCAAGCATTCAAAATATAAGAAAGTGTAGTAAACAGACATGAAAAGAGTACACATGGGCTGTTCAAACATCAGGATGAGCAAGATTATAAAGAAAAGGTGGAAATGTGCAAACCTCTAAACCCTAAACTCTATACTTATCCTAAATGATATTTAATTAGGATAGGCTAATCATCCTTGAAGTTACAGCAATTTAAAAGTCCATCATTACCTTTATTGTCAGAGCTGGAACTCTTCCCCAGTGTCCCTCAACACTTGGTCAGAATAGAGTCCCTTTGTGAAGGTTTAGTCTTTCATGGATTGACCCTCCATGGTCAAAAGCCAAAAGAGAGCTTCTTCCTTGTGTCCTAACAGTTCATAATTTCCCCTTGGGAGTACTTCTCCCTCCAGGGTCAGTCCTTATCATACTGCTTTAAGCGGAAGAAAATACGGTCTAGCCCATTGGCTGTCTCAGTCTTTGTCTCTTTAGGTGTGACATTCCATCAAGGTTAAACTTTTTGTTCTTACTTTAGACAGGGTCATTTGCATAACTAAGCTCTGGAGTGCTCTGTGGTTGGGAAAGATATGACATTTTCTATAGTTTTCCTTTTGCCAGTCTTTTAACAGCCTTGCAGTCTCTGGAGCATATGTAGAGTGTAGCCCCAATTAGGACGATACCGAGATGGATTCTAAGGTGGAGGGCATTTCGCCACATCCTGATCACGTATTAGGTTGATAAGACAAAAAGAATGTGGCAACCGTATTTAATGTGAGGACCCAAAGTGGTTTCAAAACCATTCTCCTCTTCTCCATTTTATCCATACAATAACAACCCTGGGAGTTGCAGTAAGCTGAGAGAGAGAGAGTGTGACAGGCCCTATGCCACCCTGTGAGCTTCTGTGGCAGAGTGAGGGTAGTCAATATTGTAACCACTACACCTTGCCTGCTATTGGAGGCCACTATTCAAATCACTGTCATGAGGTTTACTGTGGGCCCATGGGCCCATCCCTCTCCCAAATCTAATGTACCTCACAGAATTATTATGAGGGTAAAATGGAGGAGGAGAGAATCAAGTATGCTGCCCTGACTTCCTTGGAGGATGGGTGGGATAAAAATTTACAAAGTACATAAAATAATGTTGCCTCTCCATGTCACTCTGTGTCATGGTGTTCTCTTCTACAGCAGACCAAGAGCCCTAGCTTTTAGCATGGTGTAAGAGTGGTCCTATGACTAAGGAATTGCCACATGAAGCACCTTCTGTCCACCTTTGTGCGGAGCCACATCAAGTTACAGAGAGGCTGACTGCAGGCCCTAGAAACAGCACCAAGCAGAACAGGAGCTGTCCGGGAGGCTGCCGGGAGATGAAAACAGGAGCCAAAATCATCAAGCTGGGTCGTCAGTCAGTCTGGTTCAAGGGTCATTGCAGAAGAGCGTCAGCAGCAAAAGGTTCCGGCTCTTTTGCAAAGTTGCGTCTGCAAGGCTGGCATGTTGAAGCCATCCTTTATGCTGACTTTCTTTTCCTCAGCCTTCATCCTCTGAAGACTCACAGTTCTCCATGTGATACCTCTGAGCTTCCAATCTGGTGCTGTGCCTTTTAGAGTGTAGTTCTACCCTGTAATGCTGTCTGTGTTGCCAGACTAGTTCAGGTGAGCTGGGCAGGCTGATAATCTAAGACAGTGATGGCGAACCTTTTAGAGACCGAGTGCCCAAACTGCAACCCAAAACCCACTTATTTATCGCAAAGTGCCAACATGGCAATTTAACCTGAATACTGAGGTTTTAGTTTAGGAAAAACAACACATACATTAACATCTTTTGCCTTAAAAGAAAAACACAATAACAGAGCTTTCAATGATACAAACAACTTTTTATTGAAAGGTAAAAGTTTGCATTTGGCATGCTTTTGAACAATTAATGTCTGTTCAAAGCCCCTAAGCTGGGTGGCGGGGAGTCCAGGGAAGGCACACGTGACGGCTGCTCAACTTACCCGCGCGTGCCCACAGAGAGGGCTCGGCGTGCCAAGTCCGGCACACGTGCCATAGGTTCGCCAACACAGATCTAAGGTGTTGCAGCTGGAGCTGGATCAACAGTCAGGCATCTCAGTAACCACTCTGGAATCCCCAGCAGGGCTGGTCTGTGATTCAGATTCCTTTTGCTGTCCCTTGTTCTCTCCCTGCTGTAGGTCAGGTTGCAATGGGCTCTCAGCCAGCTGAGGTTCAAGGAAGGCTGGCTCCTCCTGGCATGGCTCTTCTGAGGATTCCTCACTTGCTGGGGTCTGAGCCACAACAACCTTGTTTTTAACAGCCTCCATGTCCAAATTAAGAGCCCGCAGTTGTGCGTCTTTCTAAAAAGGTGTCCTTTTTTTGTTCTGCAGATAGGAGGGGGATCTGCATGAGCGACACTGAAAAGTACAAGGTACAAACAAAATGAAGGAAAATGTCGAGTGGGGAAAGGGGCTTTTGAACTTGGTTATAGGGTTGGCAGGGGATCTTCGACAGCTTTGCAGAATGAAGGAAACTTAGCTTCTTCCTTCTTGGGCTGAGTAATTAGGCCAGCTCATCCCATAACTTGTCATCCTTTGGCATTAAGAGCAATCAAAAGCCAGTCCAGGTAACTTTCCTTGTTTGGAGTTTTTAAAATGATTCAGATTGTTTGGCGTTTTTAAAATGATTCAGATATTTGTGTTGGTTTCAGTGAAAATATTGTGACTTAGCATCTTGGTTCCTTTAGCCATGTGTTTCTGCCAAAGGAGGAAAAAACTGAGCCAGAAAGCTTACATTGACTTCAGAAACATTTCCAGGGGCCTGTCTCAGCTACAAAGTACACATTACATATAATTATGTAATTCCTTTTCTTGAATTAATTAAAAAAATTAAAGGCAAAATGCCTATAGGAGAGTAGAATCTTGGAGGACCAGATGACAGGAAGGGTCTGCTTAATCTTTTGGAAGCTGATGGTCTACTTAACACCCCCTCCAAACACACACCCCGTGTTGCTTTCCCACATATGTTTGAGGTGGGGCAATTTTTTTATGGAAAAATGGCCTGAGAAGAATGGGATGTGGCTGTTTTCTCCACCAGTCCTCTGCTTCAGTATTCCAGCCCAGACATCCCCAGCATGACACCTGCCGGTGTGTTTCCTGGAGTCCTCCTGCTTCTTCCTGAAAGCAAAGCGATGATCCTGGATTTCCTCCATTCATTGGAGTCGAGAGTGCTTCAGTAGAAGTCAGAAGTGCTTCAGAAGAACCTTGGCATCTGCAAGGAGCGCCCATTCAGAAACAGCTGCTGCCTCCATAGTAGGAGGATTCTTGGCTTGCAACCTTCCATTATTTTTCCTATTGCCCTCAGCCCCATGGCTCAGTGGCAGCCGTTTTGTGGTTGTGCCCACTCCTTGATCTCAGAATTCTAGAAGAATCCACATGTTCAACAAAGTTGGGGAGCCCTGCTCGAGCCTCTTGTGGACACTTTTCCTTAAAGGGGAAAAAAAACCCCTTCGTACTTGGCCTTACAATAGGGTGAATAGAGAGGTGCCCCAAGTGAATAGAGAGGTGCCTGGGGAGCAGAGAGGATGCTTTAGGTCCTCCCTGCTCAAGCTCTTGAACCAGAATAGTGGCAGCCAGCCAAGGCCCTTCTGCCTGCTAGGGAACAGGAGGGTTTGTGGGGGGCTGGAGCACTCCTTCGAAGGGACTCCTCATCCACAGTGAACACCTGCCCAGCCTTACATTTTGCCATGACAGTACGTATCGATTGCCTTGCAAGGCAGGACTGAGCACAGCAAGGGAGCTGAACCCCAGGATATGTGGCAGGGATAGGCTTGCCAGGCCCCGCAGCTCCACCAGCGGGAGCTTCGCGGGGCCGTGGTGTTAGCGCGCGATGCGTGCGCCTGGCATGGCGCACTTGTCCGCCTGCGCGCGATGCGCCTACGTCACTTCTGGTTTAACCCGGAAGTGACAGGGACACTCTAGCGATCCCGGCCAAAACTATGGTTTCCATAGAGTTTTAGCCGAGGGTGCTAGAGCGTCCACGCCCCTTTCGGGTTAAACCGGAAGTGATGCATGTGCTGCGTTTGCACGCAAGTGCCTGCAGTGCCCACTGGCGCTCAGCTGGTCGGCAGACAGCCTGGTGGATGGGCGGTAGTTTACCTGCCACCACCGGGCAATTGTCAACCCTAGGCAGGGAAGATTGCTCCAAGATCTGGATATGAATCACTGTTTGGTGAAAAGTTTTGGTTCCTGTTATAAGACGTTGGAACACTGGAAGTAGATAACAATTGTCCGGTGATGAGTCACGTGATGAGAAAGCCTCATTAGCTAAGAATACTAATGTAAGTGGAATTTATTGTTGGGGCAGAAGGACAAGGCAGGAAGAGTCTTTACTCCAAGGTGCACCTTGATTGTTTACTGAGAACTCTTGAGGAACAGTCTAGTGGTGCAATCCTGAGTGAAGTCACAACCTTCTAAGCCAGGGGTGTCGAGCTAAATTGTTACGAGGGCTGGATATGACATAAATGTCACTTGGTCAGGTCGGGCCATGCCTTGCCAGCCCAGGGGCCAGATCCGAGCCTCAGGCCATATGTGTGACACCCCTGTTCTAAGCCTTTTGTCTTCAGTGCACTTGGGGTTGCCAACTGCCAGGTAGTAGCAGGAGATATCCTTCTAATTCAACTGATCTCCAGCCGATAAAGGTCAGATCACCTGGAGAAAAATGGCCTCTTTGGCAATTGAACCCTATGGCGTTGAAGTCCCTCCCCTCCCCAAACCCCGCCCTCTTCAGGCTCCACCCCCAAAATCTCCCACCAGTTGAGAAGAGGGACCTGGCAACCCTAAGTGCACTTAGAAGGGTTTAACTCTGTTTAGGATTGCGCTGTAAAAGACTCAGTGATTTGGTGGGTCTTCAGCTCCCTGGGCTTGTTATTGTTTCCAGTGGTTATAATATGATCATACTGGGTGTACCCCCAAACCCTGTCCCCTCTTCGTGTGGCAAATGGCCTGAAACAACATTCTATGTACTTCATGTACATATGAGTGGCAGAAATGAGTAGGTCACAGAGCTAAGATGGAAGGGAAAGAGCAAGGCCAACCAAAATGGAGACTTGCTGGCAACAGCATGGAACTAGTTAGGGGGGAAACTATCCAGGCAGCAGAGTACATGTAATGTGATGGCTGTTCATCAAGTAGCAACTGCAATATATGGGCCTAGAGCAGAGGTGGGGAACGTCAGGTTCGCGGGCCGTATAAGGCCCGCGAAATCATTTAGTCTGGCCCTTCACGGGTCCTGGCAGATCTCTAGCTCAGAAGGATCTAAGACTGATGATCCGCCCCCTCCTGCAGACAGGAATAGCCTCTATTCAAGGCAGATGTGAGTTTGTTTTGCGGAGGAAAAGAACCTTTTCCCCCCTTGCAGAAGAGTCGTTAGCTATGGAGCTGCTAGGACCGCCCAAGAAACTGTGTTAACCCTTTCCCATCCGGGCCATGGAGCAACTTATTCCCTCTGTACTACAAGAGGGCTGGGGGCAGAAGTGGCAATAATGGAGGGGTTAAAGGGGGCAGGGCCAGAATGCACAGGGGGGGAGTTCTTAGCCAGAGTTTCCTCATTTCACCCCTGCAGGCGGAGGTAGCAGGAGCCAGCTGTAGAATTCGGCCCTGACCATTCGGAGCAGGAGCAACTCCAGCGTATGGCTGGATGGCTACGCCCAGCTGGTGCAACAGAACAGACCATCCTGTGCCACCAGGTGGGCGAGTGCACCACCGGCTGGATGCCTGCCTGCTTGCCTGCGTGCGGGGGTGTCATCTGGGGCAGCTAATTTTGTATGGCCCGCGAATGATGTTATAAATATCCAAATGGTCCTTGGCGGAAAAAAGGTTCCCCACCCCTGGCCTAAATAAGGATAATGTACTTATTGAGCAAAGCACTTTTAAATTAGAATTATTATAATCCTTCTCCAAAGGAAGGGCTGACCTATGCAAATCTAGATATGGTGGCACTGGCAATGAATCAGGAGGGATTCCTGGGCTAGCCAGATACAATTCCTTGAATTCTGAGACCTGACTACTATTAAAACTTGGGAAGTGGCTTGTTTCCCACTTTGTGACTATTACTCCTGAATTAAACAATGAGAAGAACATTTCATGAATGAACATTTTGAGGCATCTTAACCCTTACAATTATGCCTTAGTGCATTACGTATCTCATACGTATCTCAGTATGTTACATATCTCCAGTCTGAAAAATACAGTTTTCGAATGCATGTGACCATTGTTTTCCTAGGCTGCTTGACCAGAGAAGAAAGCAGGCTGGAACAAACCATCCCCATTTTCCCCAGTTTCTCCCCTTGCTTGGGTCTCTTTGCACACATTGACTGGAATTTAATTGAGTAATGGAAACTCTTTCTAACCAAACAGCATTCCGTTTTCCACCTCCCTCTTCTTCTCTGCTCCGCTCCCACCCCTCAAAGCATTCAAGCTGACGGCTAAAAATAAAACTGGCCTGAAGTAGTTTGCCCCAAAAATTGTTTGCTTAGTTTATTAATGTTGTGTCATTGAGTCTCTGAAGCTGGAATCAAAGTGGGTCTATGTGGAGGCCGCCCTTTAAAGCAGAGCTCACAGTTTCAAAGGTCTGCTGGGCGGGATACCTATCCAGCTTTAAAACTGATGGGAAATGAAGCAGACAGTTCCTTTCTAGCAATCTAAATGTTTATGTCTGACATGGAGCCACGCACCCGAAGAAGGTTATCCAGCTCCTTTTACGTGAGGTTGGTCTCCTCCAGGTCCACAGGTTTCAAAAGCCGCCCTCAATCTAGGGTTACCAGCTCTGGGTTGGGAAATACCTGGAGATTTTGGGGATGGAGCCTGGGGAGGGCGGACTTAGGGAAGAGGCTGGAGCTCAGCAGGGCATAATTCCATAGAGTTCGCCCTCTCAAGCAGCCATTTCTCCAAGGGAACTGAACTTGTTCAATTGATCAATTGCAATAGCGGGAGATCTCCAGGTGCCACCTGGCGATTTGCAACCTTACCTCAGTTACTGGTTTCCAGCCTCCAGCACAGTAAGGAGAAGATGCCCTTGCAAGGGAATCTGGGGAGTAGAGTATCATAGACTCTCCCTCTCTCCTTCAGCAAAATTAGGGGCATGTGACCATGGGGTTGAATTTGTAACACACCAGTCTTAAGTCCTTGATGATGAAAAATGTATTGTTTTTGTTAATGGCACATAGAAAAAGAATTAGAATAAAGAAAACCAAAGATTTAAAAAATTCTTACAACTTCTCTAACAAGCTCTAGATGGATGTAGTGAGTTACTAATAGGGTTGCCGGGTCCCTCTTCACCACCGGTGGGAGGTTTTTGGGGCAGAGCCTGAGGAGGGCGGGATTTGGGGAGGGGACTTCAATGCCATAGAGTCCAATTGCTAAAGCGGCCATTTTCTCCAGGTGAACTGAACTCTATCGGCTGGAAATTAGTTGTAATAGCTGGAGATCTCCTGCTAGTACCTGGAGATTATCCCTTGATGTACCTGTAGAATGAAATGATATTATATGTATGAAATTATATAACAGGTTGTAATTTAAAGGGAGTGAATTATAGTTGTTAACCTTGAAAAATCACAATTAAGATGGAATTATCCCTTGTTATACCTGTGAATTTATACAATGTATAAGAGAAATAGCTTGACATTTTAAGTGATATGGAAACCTCTTTGTAAATGAATACTATAGGTTGCTAGAGGGAATTACAATACCAATAGAGTACTATTCTTGTGTAAGAGTAGTAGAATGTAAGAAAATCCTTTGAATTACCTGCACTTTGAATGTGTACAACAGGCAGTAATTCAAAGGGAGTAGATCATAGAGAGTACTTACCTTAAAAGAGTTGACTGTAAGATTTATCCCTTGATGTATCTGTAGATTGAAATGATATTACATATGTGAAATTACATAACAGGTTGTAATTCAAAGGGGAGTGAATTATAGTTGTTAACCTTGAAAGATTACAATTAAGATGGAATTATCCCTTGGTGTACCTGTGAAATGAAATGATATCACCTGTATGAATTTATGCAAAAGAGAAGTAGCCTGATATTATAAGTTACATGGAGACATCTTTGTAAATGAGTGCTAGATATTATAGGACATATCCATAGTTATAATTGTGAATCCCATGGGGTAGATCATAGTTTAGGGCTGTAGTGAATGTTAAGTACAACAGAATACTTACCTTTTACAAGGAAGTTGAATGCATACACCTGTCGTTTGCTGTGTGATCTTTAAAATAGAACAGTTAAGCTTAGGAATCTAAGGTGCCTATAAGGCTCATGAGCATGGAACTTTGAATCACAAAATTGTGATCGGGTAAGAGGATATTAATATTGGTAAAATAATACTTATATATAATTATATTATATTTTTTATAATTGATAAATGTAAGGAGCATTATGTTATCTATACTATTATGTATTTTTAGATGAAATTGTAATTATCTGAAGAAGCAGAAATCCAGCGAAACAAGGCATAACCGGTTGCTTGTCATAATATCATTGCATTAGCCTGTATATATTCACTACGGTGGATACTGTATATGGATTGTTTTACGGCTGTGCAAAAGAGGAATCCTATTGGTCAGCTTGGCAGCTGACTTTTAGAAGACATTGCAAGACAACACTGTGCAGCAAGACATCTGTAATTTCTCTTTGAGGACTTGGATTGCAGGACATTGTGGACATTTATCTATTTTGTCTATGGTGATTTAGTATTGATAATCGTGTTATGAAAACTTTGTGAACTGGTATTTAAAGAGATACTAAGCATGGGAAAAATATAAAAATAACAAAAGAATTGGAAGTGGCTGCGTGTTGGGATATTTTTCCTTAATAGGAGATTAGCCAGTACCTGGAGATTGGCAACCCTAGGTACTAAGCCAGAAGGTATTGTAATGCCCTCGTTATTGCACACCAAACCAATAATGAATAATGAGGAGGAGGTTAAGAATAACAGATCTTTTATTTAGCCAAATAACAGAGCCGGGTGAACTGCCCTTAAATCAGAGCGCGGGCAATCCACACGAGAACAAAGCATAGGATTGATCCTTTATACCACAGGATGGGGGAAGGTGTTTACCTTAAATGGTAGCATTTCGTATAACAAAAGAACGAATAAACAATTAGCAGCAAAGCTTGCTGCCAACTTATAATAAGGGTTGCCAACTGACTCAATCCTTCTATGTAAGTGTATATGGGTGCACAAAATACAACTAATAATAGCCCTTATACATATGGGCATTTCTTTTGTATGTGCATGTGTGCATATATATATGGAGTATATAATTCTTCTTGTCCTTCTATATATGAGGCACATTCCTTGTACATATATGTGTGTGCAGAGATCATAGTCACTACATGCCTTTATATGACCAGGCATTTCAGTAATTTCTTAAATCTCTGCAAGTGAATGGACAGGAATTCCTCAAGCAAACAGGTGAAGGCTGAAATTTTCTTATGGTTACCATCTCCTCCCACGCCCTACCATCCCCTACCACCTCCAGTGATTCTTTGGAAGAAGGGATTTCGTTTAGTTTCTGGGCTGCTATCCAATTAGCTTCTAAAGGGGGCTAAAGTAATTTAAGATGGTTGTTACACATCAGCCACTATGAACAAGGGGCCAATGGCAGTACTTTCTTTGAAGCTAGAATTCCCTTAATACATTAACAAAGGTAACTACTGGCATCTGTAATTCAGATTCTCTATTTTGAGTGTACAACTTCAAAGGTAGGGTTAGCTTTTATTAAAACTAGGGAGGGGTGAATATGTTTTGGCAAGGAAGGCCCATTTGAATTTGGCAAAGGTTATGACACCAGACAAAAGGCCATTTGGTAATCACTTTGAAATAACGTATTTCTCAGGATGTGTTGAGCAGGGTACTGTTACACTGTTGGGTGTGTGGTTCTATCACCCTTCCCTAACAGAAGCAGGGTGAATTTATAGAGAACTTTTTGGATCAAAAGTGGCTTTTCTACAACAGTGCCCCATGCCAACTGACGCTTAACTGGATCACTGACGAAAGCATTTGTAGAAGTTTCTGACAGCAGTCCTAAGCAGCTCTCCTCAGGTCTGTTCAATGGGTCTTTCTTACTCCCAGGAGCATTGCCCTGTTTGAAACCTGTAGTAACTGAGGTCAAATTGATCCTGGCCGTAGCCTTGTTCTTGGCTGAATCCACAAAGTAAAGTGGCTTAACAGTTTCCTGTCTACCATAAAACTCTTGGAGTTGTCCTGATGAAAGTAGGTAGTGATTGCAAACAGAATTCTTGGGAATGGTGAATCACGACAATTAAACTGAGGTCAAATGTTTGTGTATGACTACTACAATCGAGCTGAGAGATTTACCCAAAATCACCCAGAGAGCTTCCATGGCAGAGAGGGGATTTGAGTCTGGATCTTCCTGATTCTGGTTCAGCCCTCTGACCACTACACCATACTGTCTTCAGGCATTTGGCGAAGACTGTTTTGTTCTCAGAAATGTTTGGTTAAAACGTTAAAAAAGATATTAAACAAATTGACAAATTTTTAACTCGTATTAACTGGGTCTGCTGATTTTGCGATTTGGGTGCTGCTTTAAATTTTTTATGTTTTTTATTTTACTGCTCTGATCTTGTTAATGCTTTTTCATTTATTTTTATTGTTCCGTTCTTGGTGCTTTTAGTTTTATTTTGTATTGTTATTTGGTGTTTAACCTTGTATTTTATAGTATTGTAAAGCCACTGTGGGGGTGTTACATGAATGAGTGGGGTATAAATATTTTAATGAGTCAGCTAAAACAAATAGTGTAGATAAGGGGAAATAATGCAATGCTGAGGTCTCTGTGTTCAGATTCAGTAGATCTTACCATTAGGTAGAAAGTTTTCTTAAGACTGACTCTGAAGCCATTTGGATGGGCAATTCCAGAATGCCCCCTGAGCTCCCAATGGTAAGACACCCTTATCCAGGGCTTCTTTCTTTTAGGGAGTTTGTGCAATTATGCTAAGCAACCTAGTAGGTTTCTTAGAAGTTCCCTTAAATTATGTTCTACTTGTCTCAGCATGATGTTAACCTCCAAGAAGATTAATAGTGATAGTAAATATAAATGACATAACCCAGTAGCACTTTGATACCCAGAGCCCTGGCAAAGTGTACCCATTTTCCCTTACCCCACATGTCTGGGTCCTGCTTAATGCAGTCAGAGAAGCTGTGGGTAATTTGAATCAAATGACACCTTTCTTGTCCATCCCATCGCAAATTTGCCCATGGGAACTGCATATACCCTCAGACTACACACTGCAGTTTGGGAATATACCAATGCAAAATGAGGGAACAGAATGTGCTGTTATCCGACTGATGCTTTTCTGGCATTTCCCCCCTTAGTTCATGCTTATTTTATGGATCTCAGAAAACTTGGCTGGCCCCAGCTAGATGTGGTCCACTGTCAAAATATACTTTCCATTTAGGGCTTCTTCTCTCCTTCGCTGTCGTCATTGGGGGCTCTTTCTTTCTTACATTTCTGGGCGCTCTGCCTCGCCTGCCATTCCAGGAGAGCTGCAGCTGGCAGCTGTTTGGTTTTGCTTCCAACAGAAACCTCATTCTTGGCTAGTGGCCAACCCTGGGCCTTCCCTCTCTTTGCTTTCGGACATAGTCATGGTGCCACAGCATTCGTACAGGCCCCTACTTGAAGACTAGTTTTGGACAGCAAGGAGGCAGCTGGTGAAACATACCTCTGCTTGTATCTGCCATCTGAAAATACAAAAGTGTTGTGCTCAGTGCAGCTCTACTAGTACTCCTAACCTAGGGTTGCCAGGTCCTTCTTTGCCACTGGCGGGAGGTTTTTGGTGCAGAGCCTGAGGAGGGTGGGTTTTGGGGAGAAGAGTCAATGCAGTAGAGTCAAATGGCCAAAGTGATCATTTTCTCCAGGTGATCTGATCTCTATCAGCTGGAGATCAGTTGTAATAGCAGGAGACCTCCAGCTATCACCTGGAGGTTGACAACCTTATCCTAACCCCTTCAGAAGTCATTTATACATGGGTACTTTCATTCACGTTCACCCCCCCCCCCGTCAGTCTCGTTGTTCCTTGGAGTTATGCATGAGTTTTCCATCCATTAGAGATGACCTTGCTGCCAGCCCTCACAAATCCCGGGACTTCCTGTTCCTCTATTAACCCAATTCTTTCCTCTCCCCTGAGCCCAGCTTGGTTGAAATCCCCATGCATAAGGCAAAGCATGGGACACAGAAGCTTGGCTTCTCTCACAGCAAGCAGACAGCCAGTTACAAAGCAACATGTCAAGGGGCGGGGATTCAAATACTTCCTGCTTCCTCGGAGTTCTTTCTGAGCAGAAGGGAGAGGGAGGCCAGCAGAATGGAAACCGTCACTGCCCTCAACCATATGCCTGGTGGAACAGCTCAGTCTTACAAGCCCTGGGGAACTGTTTTAGGTCCCCCAGGATTCTGATCTCACTAGGCATAACGGGGCAGGGCTGAGAAGGTCCTGGCCCTGGTTGAGGACAGCTGGATACTTTTCGGGCCACGGATCACCAGCAGGTTCTCTCCAGCAGAGCAAAGTGCTCTTTGGAGGGTGTATTGGGAGTGGGAGTCCCACAGGTGCAAAGGTCTCAGACCATTTAGGGCTTTAAAGGTTAATACTGAAACCTTAAACCTGATTCGGTGCTCAATCTGGAGCCAGTGCAGCTGGCAGAGCACTGGTTGGATGTGTGCCTTCCAAGGGGTCCCTGCGAGGACCCCCACCGCTGCATTCTGGACGAGCTGAAATTTCCGGGGCAGCCTTAAAGGAAGCCCTGCATAGAGCAAGTTACAGTAGTCTAACCTGGAGGTGACTATTGCATGAATCACCGTGGCTAGGTTGGGGCGAGAGAGATCAGGCGAAGATGGTAGAATGCCACTCTGACCACATTAGTGACCTGTGCCTCCACTGATAAGGTGGCATCCAGGATCACACCCAGACTCTTGACAGCTGCAGTCAATGTTAACTGCACACCATCAAAAGCCAGGAGCTAGCATCCCACCCCTGCATCTCCCCAACCAAGCCACAGAACCTCCATCTTTGATTAATTTAGTTTCAGTCAGCTGTTTCAACCACCCCACTACGGCCCCCAGACACCTGGCCATACTTCCGGGGTGGAGTCCAGATGCCCCCCACCCCCGTCATCAGATATAGCTGGGTGTCATCAGTGTAATGATGACATCCCAGCCTGAAGCTCCGGACCAGCTGGGCAAAGGGGCGCTTATAGATGTTAAACATCATTGGGGAAAGGATTGCCCCCTGCTAGTCCTCCTCGTGTGCTTTTTACAGCATAATTCAGCAGGTGAAGTTTCCTCTGACGTAGAGATGAATGATGGAGAAAGTTATACCAGCTCCACTTCTCTGAGTTACACTGGTGTTAAAGGCGTAATAGCAAAGGCAAAAAATTTTATGTGACAATTTGCTCATTTTTTTGCTTGTTCTGCCCCAGACTTTATCTGTTCTGTCAGTCAAATCACAGAACTTCCCTAGGGCTTTTTAAAAAAAGGAATAGTACTTAAGAAATTAATGCTGCCTTTCTACAACAGAATGGGGATTTGGACCTGGGTCTCCCAGATCCTGGACTGACACTCTAACCACTACACCACACTGGTTCTCTCCTTGCACTAGTACTGCTTAGTAACATGCATACTAATTCTTGAATGGAGGGGTGTGTGTGTATGTATGTGAGTGTGTTTGTGGCCAGCATTCCCCCCACCCACCCACTTTGTCCTTGTTTACAGGTATGGATTTAATCTGAACTCGTCTTAAGACAGGGGTGGGGAACCTTTTTTCTGCCAAGGACCATTTGAAAATTTATAATATCATTCGCGGGCCATACAAAATTATCAACTTAAACATTAGCTTGCTATATTCGGTCAAATATTTAGCCCAGAAGCACGACCGGAGACGGCTCTGAGTGTCTGCCACGAAGAGCGACTCGCTTTTGAGCTCTGCTGTCCCCAGCTGGGCCCAAGAGATTCAGGCAGGGCAGCAAACACAAGACCGAGTGAGCGACAACTGCTTGGCACTTGTAGGCAAAGGAGCCTGGTCCAGTAACGCCCCGATCCGGTACTTTCCCGCCCTATGCGTCTTTTGCAGGACTTTGAGGGGAAAGAACCAGAAGGGAGAGGGGGGTACTGACCAAGCCCCAAGCAGGCAGCTGCCCAGATGACCCCCCGCGCGGGCAAGCAGGCAGGCATCCAACTGGTGGCACACTCGCCCACCTGGTGGCACAGGATGGTCTGTTGCACCAGCCGGGCGTAGCTGTTCAGCCATATGCCAGAGTTGCTCCTGCTCCGCATGGTCGGGGCCGGTTTCTACAGCTGGCTCCTGCTACGTCCACCTGCAGGGATGAAATGAGGAAACACTGGCTAAGAACTTACCCTCGTGCATTCTGGCCCTGCCTCCTTTAACCCCTCCATTGTCGCCACTTCAGTCCCCAGCCCTCTTGTAGTACAGAAGGAATACGTTTCTCCACAGCCTGAGTGGCAAAGGGTTAACACAGTTTCTTGGGCAGTCCTAGCAGCTCCATAGCTAATGACTCTTCTGCAAGGGGGAAAGAAGGTTCCTTTTCTTTGCAAAACAAACTCACATCAGTCTTGAATAGAAGCTATTCCTGTCCGTGGGAAGGGGCGGATTGCCAGTTTTAGATCCTTCTGAGCTAGAGATCTGCCAGGACCCATGAAGGCCAGACCAAATGATTTTGCGGGCCTTATACAGCCCCTGGGCCTGACATTCCCCACCCCTGTCTTAAGAGATCACTGTTGAATACAGAAGAGCATCAAGAACAACTTTTCTGAACTGTTCTGTAAATTGTTTTAAACCAGCCTTTCTTTGTAACATTCTTGTTATACAAATGCATTGGTCTAAAGGATGTAAACTTCATGCATCTGGTAAAGTGAAGTCCCTCTGATTCACAGAAGGTTATGCCGAAATAACTTCTGTTAGTCTCTAAGGTGCTGCTGGAGTCCTGTTTTATTTTGTTGGTTTCTTTGGCCCCTGTTGCTATACCCTCTTTCTTTGTACTTAAAAAAAAAAAAATCTAATGAGGAATTCCTTCCTGAGGAAATCCTTCAAGGGCTGTTTTCTTTGCTGAGGATGTGGAGGCTGACAAACTGGTCTCAGAGCAGAAAGTCTTGGTAAATGGCTGAGGGGTGTTTACCAGTAATCTGCCAGTGGTGAAGGAGAAAGCGTTGTGTCAGAGATGTTTAGCCCCCGACCTTGGCTACATTCTCTTATCCCTTGTTTAAGTGCGGAAGGGCTTCTAAGCCCAGAAAGGTGTGCTCTTCACTGCATGGCTGGATATTTAATGGAAAAACTGACATAACTTTTCAAAGTCTGATAGCAAAATTTATTGCGAGGAACTAGAAAAACAAAAGGGGAAAAATACAGGATGCAACACTTTGTAAAGGTGTTCAAGCAGTTTCTGGTTTTAGTAGTGGAAATGAACACAACGTGTAGCCTGTTTTTTTCAAAATTCCTTGGTTCATAGTCATTATTTTGTAGTGGTGAGGGGCCGGCTATAAATGACTTGCTGTACAAGATTATGTGAATTTTCCCTAGACTTTCTTTTAAACCCAAAACTTTGAGAGACGGTGGCTTGTGCATGGTTACTTAGCACTCCTGCCTGAGTATGGCTCTCTGGTTGAGTGTCCCAGAAACAAATATTAGAGCTAGCGTGGTGTAGTGGTTAAGAGTGGTGGTTTGGTGGACTTTAATCTGGAGAATGGGATTTGATTCCTCACTCCTCCACATAAGTGGTGGACGCTAATATGGTGAACCGGGTTGGTTTCCCCACTCCTACACATGAGGCCAGCTGGGTGACCTTGGGCTAGTCACAGCTCCCTTAGAGCTCTCTCAGCCCCACCTACCTCACAGAGTTTGTTGTGGGGAGGGGAAGGGAAGGTGATTGTAAGCCAGTTTGATTCTCCCTTAAGTGGTAGAGAAATTCGGTATATAAAAACCAGCTCTTCTTCTTCTTTTACACTGGATCAGACCCTTCTTTCAAAGAGGGTAGGTGGTGTTATCTGATATCCACACAACAATCCAGGGTAGCAGGTTCAACTGAGATACATGATGTGCCCAAAGCTTTGTGGCTGAGCTGGGATATGAACCTGGTCTTCCCCCATCCCACCTCAGCATGCTAGCTCACACTGTCACATCCTATGACTAAGCGCGTCCCTCCACCATGAATGGTGACCCACCAGGAACTTGATAACCATCTTGGTTATTTTTTTATTTAATTATTTACTTCATGTGTAGTCTGCTTTTCTTACTCCATTGCAAGGTGGATTACTGCGTACTTGGGTTTACAAACAACAACAACTAAACAACTCTGCATCCCCCTCCAAATCTTCTTAATCCCCTAACAAGCTATAATATGTGGTTGGCCAGCCGTGGTTGGCTTGGTGGGTCACAGGCACAAGCCTGCTCCAGCAGTACTGTGGTTGCTGACTTTGAACTTTAACAATAGTTTGACACATAGCAAAGAGGTTGATGGAGAGGTTATAGTGTTTTACTAAGTCTGGAGAGACCCAGAGTTTATATCCCTGTTGAGCTCACACCAGTCACTCTCAATCTAATCTACCTGATAGCATTGTGTGAGGATATAATGGTGTGGAGAGAGAACCATGCCTTCCAGCTTGATCTCCTTAGAGGAAAGGTGGATAAAATGTGATAGATAGAATGTTTAGTACCATGCCCTGTAACGTTTCAGAGGTTGATTTCTATCAATCAAACCTGTTTACGCTGGGAACATTTTAGGCTATATTTTCTTGGATGTTCAGCAACCAATACTGGCTCCCCATGTGAGTGGCTAATTGTTCTGAATAGAAAACTCTCACCTGGAATGTTTGCAACACTAAACTCCAACCTTTCTAGACATGGGGTCCACCTTGTATTGAGCCAGCGTGGTGTAGTGGTTAAGAGCTGTGGTTTGGAGCAGTGGACTCTGATCTGGAGAACCAGTTTTGATTCCCCACTCCTCCACATGAGCGGCAGAGGCTAATCTGGTGAACCGGATTTTTCCCCCCACTCCTACACATGAAACCAGCTGGGCGACCTTGGGCAAGTCACTCTCTCTCAGCCCCACCTACCGCACAGGGTTGTTGTGGGGAGGGGAAGGGAAGGTGATTGTAAGCCGGTTTGATTCTCCCTTAAGTGGTAGAGAAAGTCGGCATATAAAAACTTCTTCTTCTTCTTCTTCTTCTTCTTCTTCTTCTTCTTCTTCTTCTTCTTCTTCTTCTTCTTCTTCTTCTTCTTCTTCTTCTTCTTCTCCTTCTCCTTCTCCTCCTTTTCCCCACTGAGCTAAATCACATGTCACGAAGTCAAATAACATCAGAGCCACGTGACAGAAAAATGAGTTAGAACTATTACCGTACCTCAGTGGTTTTGAGGCCAGGATCATAAGCAGCTGAGCCGGGGACAGAAAACACAACTCTGCCTTGTTGTCCTGTTACTTGTCTTTGCATGCATGGAAAGAGAGGGCAGAGGCTGAACTGGGATATGAACCCACTTGTCCTTTTTGTATGTGGATTCTCAGCAGGTCTTCTCAAAAAGCAGTGGAAAAAACGGTAGCTCTATAGAGGCTGTGCAGCCCACTCAAGGATTTCGACTCATGGGTTAAAGACCACTGTTTTGGATGGATCTTGCCCCGTGGCGCAGAGTGGTAAGCTGCAGTCAAAAGCTCTGCTCACGACCTGAGTTCGATCCCGACGGAAGTCGGTTTCAGGTAGCCGGCTCAAGGTTGACTCAGCCTTCCATCCTTCCGAGGTCGGTCAAATGAAGACCCAGCTAGCTGGGGGTAAAGGGAAGATGACTGGGGAAGGCAGTGGCAAACCACCCCGTAAACATAGTCTGCCTAGTAAATGTCAGGATGTGTCGTCACCCCATGGGTCAGGAATGACCCGGTGCTTGCACAGGGGACTACCTTTACCTGTCCCACTACACACGTGTGGAAGTCCATAGAATCCCTTCCACTTATCTACTTGAGGTTTGGAGAATTCTGATGATGTGACTGCTGTTATGGAGCTGGGCTTTTACGCAGTGTCCCACATATCCAGCAGGCGAGTCCTAGTTCTTGGCCACAGGGCTGAATCCTGCCATTGAGACCCTGCAAATATATTTTAGGTTGAGGGTGGCAATGGTGATGGATTTAAGACCGCAATTTAGCAAGGGGCAAGTTTGGACTCATATGAGGCCTGAATTTATGATGGAGAGCTTGGCCCTTCAATCCGTTTTGTGCCACTCTTGGTGCTACGCACTTGAGATTTCCTTAAAAAAAAAGAGCAGAGACCACCAAACGTCCATTGGAATTCATTGATGAAGATTGGTTTTTCAAGCCATTTAACTGTTGAAACATTTATCTGAGGTGTACTTCTGCTATTCGGCTAATTTGTTAATAGGCCTCTTGGGGAATATCTTGTGGAGGCAGCTGCGGTTGGGGATGGGTGTGTTGACTATTACTGACTACAGATAGTTTCAGATCTCAGTTAACAACAGCCACAGTTGAAATGAAAGCAAAATTCAAGCAGAATCAGCTGAAAGACAAGGGGACAAACTAGGGTTGCCAACCACCAGGTACTAGCTGGAGATCTCCTGCTATTGCAACTGATCTCCAGCCGATAAAGATCAGTTCACCTGGAGAAAATGGCCACTTTGGCAATTGGACTCTATGTAGGGTTGCCATGTCCCTCTTTGCCACCGGCAGGAGTTTTTTTGGGGCAGAGCCTGAGGAGGGTGGGGTTTAGGGAGGGGAGGGACTTCAATGCCATAGAGTCCAATTGCCAAAGCAGCCATTTTCTCCAGGTGAACTGATCTCTATCGGCTGGAGATCAGTTGTAATAACAGGAGATCTCCAGCTATTACCTGGAGGTTGGCAACCCTAACTCTATGGCATTGAAGTCCCTCCCCTTCCCAAACCCCAGCCTCCTCAGGCTCTGCCCCAAAAATCTCCAGGTATTTCCTATCCCGGAGCCAGTAACCCTAGGATAAACACATGTGCGTTCTTGCCATCTAAGCGGTAGTGGCAGTGGGGTAGATCACAGGGATTATCCCCATCACTGAGCACCGCTGAATAGAAAGGCAGATCCCTTACCAGACCGCATCAGAGGATAGCAACAGAACTGCCAGGGCCATGGCTGCAACACAGCGCAGGCACACGGCTTCCAACCAACTAGCAGAACCTGGTGTGGGTGCAGAGGATACCTCCAACCCAGGGGGTCAAAATATTTTCACAGCATGTATAAAGATGATATAATTTAAAACACACAATATCTGTTATATTCGCCTTCTCAAGAATATCAAATTCTGGTTCGTTCAGTTGATTCTTTACTGGAAGGTGACTTTGGAGTGAAATCTGATTGTGGTGTGAAGGACCTGAAATTAACTCTACTGCCGGCTTAAGACAATACTAAACTACAACTACACCAGAGCCCATGTATCTGTGATCAAGTTGGTGTGGAGAATATTATTAATCATATTTTACACAGCCCATTGTGTGGCACTCCTGGAGGAATATTTATTTGTGAGCTTTATAATAAGCTTAATAAGACTTGTTATCTCCCTCTGGACCAGGATAAATATATTACTTACAAAACTGCATTTACAGCAGAAAAAAATGCTGAGAAGATTAGCAGTAAATGAGTCTGAACAATTGCTGCATCGATCATTTCTTCTAAGAAGTGGCTATGGACTCCTGAGGGAGCAAGCGTGGTGGTTTGGAGCGGTGGAGTCTGATCTGGAGAACCAGGCTTGATTCCCTACTCCTCCGCATGAGTGGCAGATGCTAATATGGT
This sequence comes from Euleptes europaea, assembly GCF_029931775.1. Classification (NCBI taxonomy): domain Eukaryota; kingdom Metazoa; phylum Chordata; class Lepidosauria; order Squamata; family Sphaerodactylidae; genus Euleptes; species Euleptes europaea. The sequence continues at coordinate 25,027,336 of NC_079313.1, read as the reverse complement.
GAACCAGGTTGGTTTCCTCACTCCTACAGACAAAGCCAGCTGGATGACCTTGGGCTAGTCACAGCTCTCTTTGAGCTCTCTCAGCCCACCTACCTCACAGGGTGTCTGTTGTGGGGAGGGGAAGGAAAGGTGATTGTAAGCCGGTTTGATTCTTCCTTAAGTGGTAGAGAAAGTCGGCATATAAAAACCAACTCTTCTTCTAACCTACAGAGGTTTTTTTGTTTGTTTGTTTGTTTTAGCAGTTTGGTTTTGGCTTCCCCAGATACTTTGGGATCTTGCTGGGTGGTATCCAGGAAACTTTTTTTGGTTCTCCCAGTAGCTCCTTGTTTTCTGAAATTGGCTCTTCAGAAGAGGCAACTCTGCTAGCTAATTCAGCTCATGCTTCACATGCTACCTCTCATAAATACAGAAGCCTGAATAGATGGCCTTTTTGTGGATTGTCTTTCTGCAAATTCTTGCAATAAAAGTCACCATTCAGACCTAGAGTAATGCTCCCCCAAATGGTCTGACGGAGAAAGACATGAGCCCTGTTCAGACAGCTAACAGCTAACTCGTTCCAGGTCGGTAATCATGTCTACTGCAGTAAAATAAGCACACATCCAGTGGCACCTAAATACTTTAAAACTAAATTTATTCCAGCAACAGCAGAAATCATGGATGGGTATGTGGCTGGTTGTGTTCTGTGCTTAAGTTAAGCACATAGAGTTTGAGGCAGGCTCTGCCACTGTTCTCCTGGATTTAAGTGATTTAACTGTAGGGATGCCAGCCTCCAGGTGGGACCTGGGGATCCCCTGGAATTACAGCTCATCTCCAGACGACAGAGATCAGTCCCCCTGGAGAGAATGGATGGGTGGACTGTATGGTATTATACCCTGCTGAGGTCTCTGTCCTCCACAGGCTCCACCTCCAAATCTACAGGAGTTTCCCAACCTGGAGTTGGCAACCCTACCCCCCACCCACGCTGGTAGCAGGGGAGGACCTGGTAACCCTAGTTCACTGTTACTTGTTGGTAATCAGAGCAAGGCCATAGTTTTCTTATACTGTCATGATGGCAATCAGCGATCCCTTAACATCTCCTCCTGATTTGACTGAGAGAGTAGCCTAGAGATACTTAGCCACAAATTTTACTGCATTGTATTTTACATGGTTAGCAGGCATGAGTTATCCATAGAAGGTGCGGTTGATGAGGGATGAGGATTACCTATGCAAGGGGTTGTACTAGGGTTGCCAACCTCTAGGTGGGGCTTGGAGATCTCCCAGAATAACAAGTGCTCTCCAAACTACGCAGATCAGTTTCCCTGGAGAAAATGGATGCTTTGGAGGCTGGGATTATATTCTGCTGAAGTCCTTCCCCTCCCCAAACCCCACCTTCTCCAGGCTCCCCCCCCACCCAAGTCTCCACGATTTTACCAATCCAGAGTGTAGGTTGTACTCAAAGTGGAGGCATGGATTTGCATTAAAAATGGTGCATGCACAATGACAAGGATTTTTTAAAACTTTTTTTTTTTTTTTTTAACACGGAGGGATTTCTTCTGATGACGGCCAGGATGCCAGTTAATTCACTCAGTGGAGGTGCAGCCATTTGCCGAGCAGAATAGTAGTTAGTGTGGCAAGATCTGGGAGACCCAGGGTCCAATACCCACTTTACCATGGAAGCTCTCTGGGTTCCGTTAGGCTGGGTATTTTCTCTCAGCCTATCCTACCTCACATGTCGTTGTGAGGTTAAATGGAGAAGGATGTTCTCAGCCACTTTGGGCAAAAATCAGGGTATAAACATCTTAATAAAATAAGCAAGTAAAGCTGTAGTTGTACTTCTGGTGAGGCAGTCCGGATTCCCCCACCGCCTACTTTGTGTAATCAGTTTTCCTAAAAGCTTCCATTCTGTAGGATGCAGGATATTATTCATACAGATGTTAAACGGTTAGATGCTGGATGCCAGTATGTGTCACCTCTGTTCACTGGGCAACCCAGGGGCGGGGGCTTTCTGTTTATAGCTGTTGATGTTTTGCTGAATGAAACTGCTGGCCCCGGCCTCTAGACTTTGGAAGAGTAGGATCCAGCCAGTGGAGGAAGCCACCTCATGCCAGCCCTCACACTATGAATGAAAGGAGGAGGCAGTTTGGATGGGTCCCTGCGGAGACAGTTGTGACTTAGTGGTTCCCTTCAAGTTGGGAAACTGGAGGTGTATTTTCTTCTTCAGATTCTTCATTCCCATGGTTGTCTTCATATTCCAGCTCAGAACGGGCACAGCTTTGGGACCAAAGGCAGTTTTTCTTTTAAGGCATCTAACCAAGAGACCCATAATTAGCCCAGGGCTCTGGTCTTGAAAGGTGTCTGCACAATTTAGGCAGTACGAACGGAAACTGGAATTTCCCCGCCTGGCTTAAACTGGTGCCAGGCATCTGGAAGGCTCTCAAGCCAGAAGTGTCTGAGCATATCCTCTGGAATGAAAATAGATTCTCTCCAAATGGTCAGCGGGGGTGCAGGAAAACATTTGACAGGAAGGTGAGAAGCAAACAGAGAATTATTGGAAACTAGACGGTTCTTGTGGAGAAGGCCTGTGTATAGGGTTGCTAACTCTGGCCTGGGAAATTCCTGGAGATTTGCAGGGGGAGGTTCCTGGAGAGTCTGGTGTTTGGGGGAGAGGAAGGAACTCAGTGGGAGTGTGATGCCAGCCAGAAGCTGCTTTTTCCTCCCAGAAGTCTGGAGATCACTTGTAATTCTGGTAGAACGCCAGGCCCCACAAGTTTTATTCAAAAACAAAGAATGGATGGCTGAGGCTAGCCTGATCTCATCAGCCGTATCGGTCGTGGTTAGTACTTGGATGGGAGACCACCAGGAATGCTACTCAGAGCCAGGCAATGACAAAACACTTCTGTTCATATCTTGCCTTGAAAACCCATTGGGGTCACTTAAGTCAGCTGTGATTTGATGGCACTTTCCACCACCAAGAATTTGAAGCCCCAGTAGGTACAAGGTTACTCCTGTGTGCTATCTATTTAGGAAGAGACGTCTGCTATGGCATGGGAGGTATTTCCAGGGTGGTGTTTTATCACTCCTGGGGAATGGTGAAACGGGAGATGAGAAACAGGCATAGGCAGAGTTCAGGCTAGTTTGTAACGATACCCTTCTATACCCCCTGTAATATGGACACCCTTGGACTCTCGTGTCTGTACATTGGGACTGTTGCTGAATGGCAGGAGAGGCATGGAGAGAGACAGCAACGCACTCCAAGACACAGGAGAATCCCAGGCACCCCATCGGACATCGCTGTAAGGAGCCAGCAGGGACCTGCGAATGGCACACAGCACCTGGGCCCGGAGAAGGGAAGTGGACCTGGACTCCATCTTGGAACTGAATGCAGAGCAGAACAGAGAACTTCAAAATCTGCTCCTGAGCCTCCCCGCCAGAGACCTGCCCCTGGAACAGCTGCCCACCTGGACACCTTTGCATAATCAAAGGCACGGCCGACATATCAAGATCTGCCTGACGACTTCAGACTCAGAACAATAGCGTTTCCCCCTTCCACGCCTTACATTCCTTCTCAGGGCAGGCTAATCCCATCTTCTCATTCCCCACTCTGCCCCCAGTTCCTGCCAGCTGTCAAAATGCAATCAGTGAGTGATTGACAGTCATCAATATGCTCCTCATATTCCAATCACCCTGGCCCACACCTCTTTCACTCTCAATCTTTCTCCAATTTTAAAGCAATGTTACCTTTGTGCCCCACTGCTCACATGCCCTGTGAGTCAGTCTGCCCTGAGGGCAGAATTTTACTATAAAGCAAAGAACCCTGGCACATGTCTGTGCCTTCTCCTTCGGATCCAAAAAGAGCGCCCCGTGTCTCTGCACGGCTTCTTGGCTATAACACGCTGGTTCGTGTAATAGCCCCCCCCCCCCAACAGCTTCCCTCCTTGGAACCTCGCAGGACAGGTAGCTATTGACTCTCCTCATTGCTATCCCTTTTAGAACTCGTGTGTGTGAATATTGCGTGCAATTGCATTTGTGTGATTTGTACCCCCTTTCCCCCCTAAATAAAGTGCACCCTGTTTTGGCTGCATTCAGTCTCTTTAGCCATTTGTTTGTTACTGGTTTTGCTCACCTTGCGTAGACACAGGAATAGACCCCGCTAAAGCCTCTCGTTAGTGCTCTAAATTTGTCTCCAAACTGACTAATTCCCCCAATAAAAGTTGGAGACCCCAGCATTCCCCATAATAAGTTGGTCATTCTGGATGCTCTGAGACTGGAAGTCTCAGCATGGTGTAGTGATTAAGAGCGGTGGTTTGGAGCAGTGGACTATGATCTGGAGAACCGACTTTGATTCCTCACTCCTCCACATGAGTGGCGGAGGCTAATCTGGTGAACTGGATTTGTTTCCCCACTCCTACACATGAAGCCAGCTGGGTGACCTTGGGCTAGTCACTCTCTCAGCCCCACCTACCTCACAGGGTGTCTGTTGTGGGGAGGGGAAGGGAAGGTGATTGTAAACCGGTTTGTTTCTTCCTTAAGTGGTAGAGAAAGTTGGCATATAAAAGCCAACTCCTCCTCCTCCTCCTATTCTAATGATGCCACCATGGTATCTGCACTCAGTCATCCACTTGAGCTATTATGATTAGTTGAGGGGATGCAGCTCAGTGGTAGAACACCTGCTTTGCCCAAAGAAGGTCCTGTGTTAAATCCGTGGCATCTCTGGTTAAAGGATCAGGTGCTAGTTGATGTGAATTACCTCTGTCTGAGACCCCGGAGAGCTGGACAGCTGCTCCCCTTGAAATGCCTTAACTTGCTGCATTTGATCAGGTGCCTTCTCATTCATTGCTGAAGTTGCCATAGGGGACCATCAGGGACACTGAGAGTGGGAAGTTCTCCTTTCCTCCAGTAGGCTTATGAATTTAAAAAAAATAAAAAACCTCCTCTTTAATGCTGTACAAATGAGCAAAACCTTCCCCACACAGTTTCAATTTTATTTTAGATGGCATTTGTTCTTCACCCTCACACCAGGGAGTTTTTAAAGGCGTGGAAACCATGCCTTGGGGGGGGGGGGGGATGCCAATTTGTTCTTTCAAAGCAAAAAAGACTATGAGCAAACATAATCTCAGGCTGCTAAAAAAAAGAAAGAATGGTAGTTCACAAGCCACTTTTACCTAAAGGTAGGACCACACAGCTGATCCATGTTCAGTTTCCAGGTGGTTTCCGGGTTTCATTGTGTGTGAGTCCCCATACTGTCACGGTGACACCTGAGATGTGACGAGTCCTGGCAACATGGGGTGCATTCCTGTATCGTTTTGGGGCTTGGCAATCAACCCGCAAATTTGGCAGATGGGTTAAGGATCTTGCGCGAGAGGGCAAAGTGTACGTAACAGTAGGCCGGGGAGGATTCGCCCGAGGACTTGTGCCGAAAACTTGGAGCGGAAACAAAGTAAGAAGCAAATCGGGTGAGTTATTGCCCCTCCTTCTGTCTGAGGCTCCACCCAGAGGTGCACGATAGCCATTGCTCGGCGGCAACACGCACAAAACACAACACACCGGCCCCAACACACTGAACGTTCTCCTTTGGAATCTTTTATTAATGTATAGAAAATGCATTAAAAAAGGAACTATACAGAGGCTAAGAGCAATCAGGACTAAAAATACTAGTTAACAATGGTTAACAAGCGTATATCCCATTCTCTGAGCTACGGTTCCATTACGGGGTCATTGGGAGGGCTTGCTTTCTTGCCCCCGTCTCCCTTTATTCTGTCTTGACTGGTAAAGTTTCGTTCATCAGAGTCCCTCTGAGGGAGCTATCACTTCATTAATTTCTTCTATTAAATAATCAGCACAGTTCCAGAATAATGCATGGCGGGGGGGAAGGCGATGCTTTTTTTTTTTTTTAAACAACCCTTTGTAAAGACATTCTTGTGAAAAAAGAAACAGTGACACCAGCCAAAGGTTGAACATTTTAATGCAATTTTATCGCCCCAGCAGCATCTGTCTCTCATTTCTCTCTCTCTCTGCTTCATCCCATCCCACCCCATCTTTCCTTGTTGACACAGCAATTTCTGAACTAATGTAGCATTCACCAGCCTCTAGGCAGTATTATTGGAGTGCCACAGGCACCGTGGATTGAAATATTAATGAAAATAGTCAACAAAACACCTGGTCACATCCCTGGACAAGAAAAAGAAGGGAAAGTGCCCTAGGCAGGGACATAAAAAACAGGAAGGAGGATGCATGTGTGGGGTGGGGCTGCGGCTCAGTGATAGAGCATCTTCCTTGTGTGCAGAAGGTCCCAGGTTCAATCCCCGGCATCTCCAGTTAAAAGAATCAGGTAGCAGGTGATGTGAAAGACCTCTGCCTGAAACATTTGGGGAGCCACTGCCAGTCAGAGCAGACAACACTGACTTGAATAGATCAATGGTCTGGCTCAGTATAAGGCAGCTGTGTGTGTGAGCGAGCGCATGCGCACGCTGTTTCGAACATTCCTAGTAAGCTCCAGCATCACAGTGGTTTCTCACAGAGATATCTCTTCTGCTTGGAAAGGGTGTCTTCTGTTTTAACAATTTGGGCCCCCTTCTGCCTTGCAGGGAGCTGAGAGATGTAGAATAGGGGGAAAAAAAGCTACATTCTTAACAGTGGACCAACATAGTGGGGGGCACCATCACAAAATCACTTCTCCCTTTGGATTTGTTAATCCAGACTAATGACCACTCCTTGGCCGAGTAGTCAGCAAGCTATGCAATCCAGAGTGCCCCTGCTGCTGATCCATGCCTGGGGCAGCTCAACAGCCGCTCCATGCAACCTATCGCAAACTGCAAGCCCCTTTGGAAATGACCCGTTTTCAAAAAGCAGGTGAGCACGCCGTGGGTGGTGCTGCGGTGAAAAAGACCACAAAGCCTTGCTGTCCAAATGGAACCCACTCGTAATGGCTGTGCTGTTGATTGCACATAAACATGTGTTAAGAACGTGTCAAAATCCATCTTTGCTTGCTTGTTGACTGCACTCATTTGAGCATACAAAGGATAGGGGAAGGGTTTTTAAGGATTAATCTGGAAGGTTTTGACCTGAGTTTCCCTTGTGTTTAGGGGGAGGCATTTTTATTAGCATGTTAATGTGTTGACGCATTTAGTAAGGGCAAATTCCAGACAAGTAGCCACTTTTTTTTTTTAAAGAGCCTTATGGCACCTTTGCCCGGACCTGGATGGCCCAGGCTAGCCCAATCTCATCTGATCTTGTAAACTAAGAAGGTTTGGCCCTAGTTAGTACTTGGATGGGAGACAACCAAGGAAGTTCAGTGGGGCTATGGAGAGGCACACAATAGCAAACCACCTCTGAACATCTCTTGCCCTGAAAGCCCTATGGGGTCGTCATAAGTTGGCTGTGACTCAACAGCACTTTCCACCACCATGGCATCTGAAAGGCTAACACATCTATTGTGCCATCGGCATTCTTAGACAAGAATGCACCACAAGAAAGATCTTGGGACACGATTCAAAGGCCATCCTTATGTGCAACCTGCCATACATACATAAGTTCTTTTCCGCTGCCCTGTTCCAACAGAAATACCCTCCTGGAATGGCATTTCATGCCTCTGATCTCCCACCCCCTATGAATATGCAGAAGTAGCTTGTATGCACTCATGGGCTTTTCTGGATCTTGGCCAAGATGGAAATAATGTTACAGGGATCTGTGGACACCCTCCAATCTTAATCGTGGGCAGGTGGTTGGTATAAATCCAAGTCACCATGGCTGGTATGTGTGCTTACAGTTATCTGTGTGCATCTGTAAGAAGTTTATATGAACAAGCAGATACCTTGCTGCAAGTGCTTCCTAATGGAGTCAGCAGTTCACCTGAGTGACAGGTTCCAGTACAACAACAGTGGCAAACAACTGCAAATACAAGTGGCAGCCTCTGCTGTTGACTTGCACATAGTCCTTGCCGCTCTTGGAATAATGCTCGGTGCTCAAGCTAATGACCAATTTGCAGTTGTTAGTCACCATGGTGGAAACAAACAGAAGGAGAACGCCATTACAGTACGTGGGTATTTGGGCTACTTATATGACTCATGACTTGTGCTCAGGAAAGAAAGGAGAGCTACTTGAAAATGCTGTGCAACATCCTTTTGTAAATAACAAATTCAGTTCTTATCTTCTTGGTGTAATGCTGTTCTACAGCTTATTTTGACATTAGTCACCAAACACCACATCACTGAAAAGATGTGGTAGAATTCACCCCTGGAACTCAAAACTGAAATAGATTGTGTTACTAAAGCACAGTCCTACTGATAGCAAAAAGAGCTGCATTTGTTATTCATGAAATAGCATGAGTCCATGAGCACATTCATGATTATAATTGAACTCAAAATAAATGGGGTTTTTTTGGTACCCAATTCTACGAGAACATTGTATATTGACTTCCTGATATCAGTTTTTTTGAAGTTATTAAATTTTTCATATTTCCAACTAGCTTTCATTTCCCCCCTAGTTTATAGTTTGGGTACTTCCCCCCACCCATGTCTGTTGTTCTATACCCCTTCTCATCTGAGGACAAAGCAACATGTTATCTCAGCCGTGTAACTGTTTCCAATCTGCATTTTCCAAGATAATGAGAATGTGGCAACAGGAATTGGCGGGGTAGAACGGCGGCCGGGGGAGGGAGGATGCTTAACCTGTTCTGCAAATTCTGTCCTGCGAATGTTCCCTTGGCTTACTTCTGATTTTGGAGCCTTAATTAATAAAAGTGTCCGGGGGGCAATTTGCAGGACAGAACAAGTTGGCAGGGGAAAGGTTAAGCCTCATCTTCCACCCTCTGCATTCCCACTTGAAGTGCCTACCCTGCTTTGCTGTAGGGCGGACAGATGGTGTTGGCACCCCATGTTTCCCTCAAAGTGTCCACTTCTGCCTGGTGAACACCCACGAGAACCCACAATACTTCACTTTACATTTGGGCCTTTGTTTCCATTATGCATGCCGTTTCCGACGGTCAGAGGTCACCCCGCTCTCCCCCTGTGTTTCCCCGCGTTTTCAAATTCGAGATAAAACCGGTCCCCGAAAGCGCGGGCAAAACGTGGGGAGACACAGGGGGAGAAGTGAGGCGACCTCTGATAGTCGGAAACGGCATGCGTGATGAAAACAAAGACCCAAAGTCGCCAGAGGGATGGCGACAAGGGAAACCGCCATGCATAAAAGGTCATAATCTCTTCAGGGCAATAGGTTCGTTCTTATTTCCATCCTGGCCAGGCTACTAGCATTTCAAAATTCTCTAGGACTGTAGAATTTGTCCCCTTATCTCATGAGAAGAGAGCAGGCTTCATAGTAAGAGCTGCAGAGTACATTCAAGGGCCACTGTGGACTACTCAGGCCAGGTCCCATAATGAGATATTCCCTGTGCCATTCTAGTCAGAGGGACACCTTCTAAGCCCCTTGACTTCAATGGACAAAAGGTGTCACTTTGCTTGAAATGGTCTGGCTGAGGTTGAAAACAGGAGGGAGATATAGCCCACCTTGGCTCTATCCACTGTATTTTCTGGATTCTCCACAAGGTGGTAGTTTTGCACTGTTCTAAACTTGAATCTTAATTTTTTTAAAAATGTGTGGTTTTTTAATGGCCAGCATTAGTCATCATTACCATTATGCTGTTGTTAAAACAGTAAAGGAAACTCTTTGCTACATCAGAGAATGTGGGGAAATAATCAAGCTTTGCCTTTCAGCCTTGTCGCAGCCAATTTTAGGGCGCCTTCATTTTGCAGGAGCAGCCTTCTGTTTTTATTTTAGAGAAATCCTGTTGCTTGACTTCTAAATGCTACGCACATTTTTGCATTCTTCTTAAATTCTATCAGAACTTTCCCTTCCTAATTGGTGGTGGTCCACTTTGAAAATGAGGCCTTCAGGGCAAACCAGGAACAAATTGTTTCCTTGTATATAGAAAGGGACTTTACGCAGTCATTTGCAGAGTGTTTTCTGGGAGATGTACCCTCTGGGGGCGACCTACTGGAATGGCACAGACACAACTTACAGGCAAGCGCTTTTTGGACGAGCCAGTTCAGAGAAGCTCTTATACACATGGGGGTTTCAGGCAAAAGACTGACCTTCCATAGATAGAATTCTAGTTAATATTCATTTCCTGGGCTAATAAACTTGTAATAGATAAAGACAGAATAATCCCAGTTGCTCCAAATAGGAGTATGTTCAACTGGGTGACTTTGCAGCAGTCACCGAAGGGAGACCTAAGCCCTCTGCACATGACATCATGCGCACTGAAATCAATGCACACAGAAGGGGAGCGGGTGTGAGTGTGCTGGCCTCAAACATCCCTTGCCTACATGCAATTGCTGGCTTGAAAGCAGAGTCTATGTGTGTAGGAAGAATGCATACATACATTCTCTCTCTCTCTATGTGACTGAGAACACTGCTTTTTTAGATGTTGCAGAAGTGCATAGCAGAAGCTTACCAACTGCTCATGCGAGGAGTGGCACAATCCACAATTCTCCCAATATATGTGGCTGTCAAGTTTATGAAAGGGCCTCAATGGTAGGGCATCTGCTTGGCATGCAGAAGGTCCCAGGTTCAATCCCTGGCATCTCCAGTTAAAGGGACAAGGCAAGTAGGTGATGTGAAAGACTTCTGCCTGAGACCCTGGCTAGCCGCTGCCAGTCTGAGTAGACAATAATGACTTTGATGGACCAAGGGTCTGATTCAGTATAAGGAAGCTTCATATGTTCATGTATTCATAGTTACTATGAGTTTGTGAATGCAAATTCTGAAAAATCCAGTGGTCTGTTCGCATGTACCAGAGCTGTATGTGAATGGTAAATACATGGTAAATACATGCATTGCCCCTGTTCACACAACATAGCAACTTCATCTATTGGAGAGGATCTATCATGTGTGGGTAGTACCCTCACAATAAGCATGGCTATAACATCTGAAAAGGATTTTGAATGTCCTTGATCATAGGGTAGGGTTGCCAGCTCCGGGTTGGGAAATATCTGGAGATTTTTGGGGCGGAGCCTGAGGATGGTGAGGCTTGGGGAGAGGAGGGACTTCAATACCATAGAGTCCCATTACCAAAGTGGCCCTTTTCTCTAGGGGAACTGATCTCTGTCGGCTGGAGATCAGTTGCAATAGCAAGAGATCTCCAGCTAGTACCTGGAAGTTGTGTAACCCTAAGGAAATAATCTCAGTACACTGTGGCAGTGTACTGAGATTATTTCCTTAGGGTTACACAATTATAAATCAGTACACCTTCTTTATATAGCTAGTACCTGGAAGTTGGCAACCCTATCATGGGGAGCCAAAGCATGTAGACTTCCTGCATGCCTAGATTCCATGCTCACATGCCACAGATCACGTGTAGCTGGGGGTGTGGCCAGCATGCTCATGCCCGCTTAGGGTTGCCAGCTCCGGGATGGGAAATACCTGGAGATTTTGGGGGTGGAGGCTGAGGAGGGCTGAGTTTGGAGAGGGGAGGGACTTCAATGCCATAGAGTCTAATTGCCAAAGTGGCCATTTTCTCCAGGGGAACTGATCTCTGTCACCTGGAGATCAGTTGTAATAGCAGAAGATCTCCAGCCACCACCTGGAGGTTGGCAACCCTATGCCCGCTCCATTTTGATGTGCAATTATTTCACCTGTGCGGTGTCTTATGTAGAGGGCTCTAAAATTAAATTGAAGTAGCCAGATTTCTATATGGGTAGTACCACTTCAGGCTGCAGACAGGACCTCTCATGATGGATTGTTTCCCCATATATATAAATCCCTTGCTCTCCAAATGACTACTACATGGGTAGTTTGCTGGTATTTGCATTTGCTTCTCTGAACATGACCTGTGGACAGGATTGCCCGCTCTTGGTTGGGAAATTCGCGGAGATTTTGGAGGTGGAGTCTGGTGAGGATGGGCTTTGGGAAGGGGAGGGACTTCAATGGGGGATAATGTCACAGAGTCTACCTTCCAAAGCAGCCATTTTCTCCAGGGGGACTGATCTCTGTTGCCTGGAGATCAATTTTACTCCCAGGAGATCTCCAGCCACTATCTGGAGGTTGGCAACCCTACCTGTGGAGGTTACTATTTAAAAAATAATATTTTTGCAGGGGGTGACAGCCCTTGTTTTTCTTTTGTGTTGGGGAGGATGTCAGGTCCCCACTTGTCACACGTGAGGAGGCCTCCTGAAAGTGGATGAAGGCAGTATCCTGGACATAGGTATCTCTTTGCTGGCTAATGGGCATGTGCCGACTCTCCAGGCCTCTTTGTGAGCCCCACTTGTTTCCTGGAGAAGCACCACAAGCAACAGTGGCCCTGGGAGCCTCTTTTGGTCTTGACACCCTCTGGAAGAGCAGGCTGGATGCGAAAGGCAGCCGCTTACAACAGAAATGAGGTGAAGAAGAAAACCTTAAATGAAGCCAGTAGGTTCAACAGGGGACAACAAAACAGGGCCCCGTCTTTTCAGCAGTACAGAAGGTAGGGCTGGGCAGGAACTCAACAAGTCACTGGGGATGATAGCAAAGCATCGAGGGACGTTCTCTTACCAAAGTGAGCCAGCCCTCAGAGGCGCCATGGCCTCCCTCAGCATGGAGCGGGCTGCCTACCCCGGGGTTATTTTCGTTCTTTCTGTTTTAGATTATAAAATACAAATAAAAGACAGAAGAAAGGCTGCTCGTCCAGAGGGATTCCAGCCACTTTACAGCTGCACGGACCGCCGTTTCCTCCCCAAGGTGTTGCGGTGGTTGTAGGGGCGCATCTTCATTTCCACAAACGGTATGGAGAACTCGTGGCCTTTCCAGTGGTACCAGTTGATACCCTGCGGGCCAAATAGAGGTTTAAAAATTGGCTAATAAAAACCAAAATGTATTTCAGTTTAATTTGTCAGAGAGAGAGAGGGTTGCCAGCTCTGCGTTGGGAAATACCTGGAGATTTTGGGGGCGGAGCTTGAGGAGGGTGGGGATTGGAGAGGGGAGGGACTTCAATGTTATAGAGTCCAATTGCCAAAGTGGCCATTTTCTCCAGGGGAACTTATCTCTATCGGCTAGAGATCAGTTGTAATGGCAGGCGATTTCCAGCCACCACCTGGAGGTTGGCAACCCTATAGAGAGATTAGGTATGCTCGGATTCATTTGAGTAGTTTAAAAATAAAGAAGTAAGCATGGCCACAACAGTGCCTATTGAAATATTTTAGGTCTAAAACAAAACAGGATTTTTTTTTTGGGGGGGGGATGTTCATATAATGATACTTGGAGCTTTAGAGCATTCAAAGTACTTCTCAAATATTAGGCCTGGTCTAAGAAGAATGAGGAGATGGAGTCCTGAAGGGGTAAAATGATCCTTGGGCTGCAGGTGAGATTTGCTCCCCTATGTGAACAAGACCTTCCTCTGTAAGTAGAGAATTTGCACAGCAGTGCTAATTGTCTAGGGTGGTACCGTAGATAGAGCCTTGGACTACAGCTGGGGAGTTCTGAGTTCACATCTCCACTCAATCTTTAAATTCACTTGGTGACCTTGGGACTATTATTTTCTTTCAACCTAAATGACTTCACAGAGTTGTTGTGATGATGTATCTGAGGCAGCAGGGATTCTGTTCCCCTTGGCTCACTTAAATGCTGCTTTGGCTGCCTCTGAAGAGCTGGGAGCTCTAGAAATGTAGTCCCCATGTGGGGGATCTTGCCTCATTCTTCCTATCGTGGCTTCCCAAGAGATAGGGTTGCCAGTTCCAGATTGGGAAATACCTGGAGAGTTTGGGGGTGGAGCCTGAGGAGGGCAGGGTTTGGGGAGGGGAGAGACTTCAATGGGGTATAATGCCATAGAGTTCGCCTTTCAAAGTGGCCATTTTCTCCAGGTGAACAGATCTCTGTTGCTTGGAGCTCAGTTGTAATAGTGGGAAATCTTCAGCCACCACCTGGAGGTTGGCCACCCTACTGACTAATCAAACAACCAAAGTGCCACTAAAACTCTCTGGTTTATGAGCAAACAGGCTGGCAAATGCTCATGGTGTCTTTCATGCTAACAAAAGAGGTCAAATCTGTCCTTACCTGGCTGTGTCGGGACTCGCCGTATTTGCCATTGAGGTTGGTCCGGTGGCAGTTCTTATACCACCAAGCCCCTTTGTAGGACATGGCACAGTTTGTGACGGCAACATCATTGTCTCTATCTTTGGTAGAAAATGGACGCCCCTGATGATAGGTGAGCGAATCCCCTGCAAATAAAAGACATCCTTTTAGGCCACATCCATGCTAAAAAAATATGAGTTCATAGACGCACAGCTTGTGTGTGTAAACGATTGCAGCTCTCTCCCCTTTCAAGTCTCCCCTCCCCGCAAATCACCAAAAGGGCACACTTGTCCTGGGGCTGAAAAAGCACCCCCCAAAAAAATTGGGGTTCCAGCCTAGATCAGGAACCACTTTAAAAGCTTACTGTTTTTACTGATATGAACTACATAAAAATTTGAACGTGTTAAAAATGCTAAAAAATCACCTACACAGTATTTTCTTTTAAACGGGGTCGGGAGTAGGCTGGGGGTGGGGAAGGATTAAGGGGATCGCTCTTGTTATTGAAAGCCATTGGCATGTATCTTACCAACCATACTGCTCAGCGAAGTCTGAAGCCTCCGATCAGCTTAAGGAGACTTCCTCCAACTTAAGGGGCTCTTATCTAAGTGGCTTAAGAACATAAGAAGAGGTCTGCTGGATCAGACCAGTGGTCCATCCAGTCCAGCATCCTGTCTCACACAGTGGCCAACCAGCTCCACTAGAGGTCCAACAAGAGCACAGAGACCAAGCCCCCCCCACCCCCATGTTGACCCCTGGCCACGGACAGGTTTACTTCTTCTGAACATGGAAGTTCCCTTTAGTCACTAATGGCTAGTAGCCACTGAAAGATCTGCCCTCCATGAATCTTTTAAAGCTGTCTATGTGTGTGGCCATCACGACATTGTTTGGCAGCAAATTCCACATTTTAATTACTCAATAATAGGTGTAGTAGGATAACATGTCACACAGGGACAAAATTTTGTGGTTTCCCCATTGCTAGTGTGGCTGCAGATAAAGCGCAGAGGCAACGGGCTTCCTCGTGGCAGGTTTCCCTGTGGTTTTTCTGCCCCAATCTTCCACCAGCAGCCACCCCCTTCTCCTGGGCCAAAAGGTCTTTTGCAATTGAAAAAAAAATGGTACTAGAACATATTGATGTAACATTGTAACTATAAGTGTAGCAGGTTCTCTGAATTCCCAGCTTTCATTTTTTAAAAAGTAAGTCTCTATCCACTTCCCTTGTGAAGATATTCCTTTCCCCTTATATCTCCTCAAGGGAAGAAGCTAGAGACATAATTTCACTTTCAAAATGAAAGCGGAGAATTCAGAGAACCTACTACAACTATTGTTACAATAGTATATCAGTGTAAATAAACAGTCCTGATTTTTAACAAAATAAAAAGCCCCTCTGCCAGCGGTGTAGGGAGGAAATGGTTGTTGAGGGGACAGGGTCAGAGAAAATGGTTGCTATGTGCTCTGATTCCCCTTCTGGATGCACACCTTAACGTGGTGAGGAAGTTTGTGTGTGTCAGGGGAAGCGACTTGATGGCACTTAACACACACACACACACACGTGCTCCCCCCGTTTTGGCAGGGGGAGGGTGGGATATTGCGTTCATCAGATCGAAACCTGTTGGTGGTCCCTGGCTCAAAGTCTGTCCAGCTGCCCTGCCTGGTAGAATAGATACTAGGAGTCTGGGCATCGGTATACTATTCAATATTCTATACCCAATGGCGATTACGGGGCTGTTTTAAATCTGTTTTGATTGGACTGTTTATATGTTTGCTTTTAAATGTTTTTATGTATTTATATTATTTAATGATTTTGTCGTGAGCTGCCCTGAGCCTGGCTTTGCCAGGGAGGATGGGTTATAAAATTGAGAAAGAAAGAAAGAAAGAAAGAAAGAAAGAAAGAAAGAAAGAAAGAAAGAAAGAAAGAAAGAAAGAAAGAAAAAGAAAGAAAGAAAGAAAGAAAGAAAGAAAGAATTTACTATGATCTTTCACAAAACCACAGAGCAAAGCAAGTTTGAGAAAGACTGGAGAAAAGCTGGGAAAACCCCAGAGGTCCAAGAATGAATCATGACACTGTGGGGAAGCATGAAAAAAAAACCCCTTGCTTCTCAAAAGCATTGAAATTGGGACAGGAAACCCGGGCAGAAATGCATGGGCAAAACCCCTGGTACCTGAGACTGTTTCAATGGGAGATGCCAAAGATTGACCCCCTGGACCTTCTGCATCCAGAAAAGGACTATTGATCTATGTCTCTAATCTATTACTAGATCATCAACAGCAGCCCAGAAATACGACAAAATGGGTACCTGGGTCCCATGAGTGGGGTTGCCAGCTCCGGGTTGGGAAACGCCTGGAGATATTTGGGGCAGAGCCTGAGAAGGGCAGGATTTGGGGGAGGGGAGGGACTTCAATGCCATATCCAGTTGCCAAAGTGGCCATTTTCTCCAGGTGAACTGATCTCTATCAGCTGGAGATCAGTTGTAATAGTGGGAGATCTCCAGCTTAGGGTTGCCAAGCTCCAGGTAATAGCTGGAGATCTCCTGCTTACAACTGATCTCCAGCTGATAGAGATCAGTTCACCTGGAGAAAATGGCTGCTTTGGCAATCAGACTCTATAGCATTGAACTCCCTCCCCTCCCCAAACCCCACCCTTCTCAGGCTTTGCCCCAAAAACCTCTCACTGGTGGTGAAGAGGGACCTGGCAACCCTACTCCAGCTACTACCTGGAGGTTGGCAACCCTATGCATGAGAATGCTAACCTGGCCTACCCAGATGGATATAGAAGCAACAGGGTACATTTTTAAGAAGGTACTGTGCAGTTCCTGCTTGTCTATTTCCACTCACTCGACTAGGCCGGAGAAGGGAGAGCACGGAGTAAAAAGAGAAGAGGACAGGAAGGTTACATAAGAGATCAATGGTTTCATTTTATTAATTTATTTGCATGGAAGGAGTGGGAACTGGCTGTTCATAGAATCATAGAGTTGGATGGGACCACCAGGGTCATCTAGTCCAACCCCCTGCACAATGCAGGAAATTTACAACTACCCTGCCCCCACACCCCCAGTGATCCCCCACTACATGCCCAGAAGATGGCCAAGGTGTCCTCCCTCTCATCATCTGCTTAAGGTCAAAGAATCAGCATTGCTGACAGATGGCCATCTAACCTCTGCTTAGAAAACCTCCAGGGAAGGAGAGCTTACCATCTCCCAAGGAAGCCTGTTCCACTGAGGAACTGCTCTGTTAAAAATTCTTCCTAATGTCTAGTCGGAAACTTTTGTTCTTCCATGGAAGGGAGTTGTAAAAAGGGTGTGTGGGGAGGGGGAAGAAGGCAGGCCTGTTTGAGATAGGAATGTTCACTTTGACTTGTTTTCTTACCTGCAGTGCCGTTGTAGTCCCCTATCCGCAGCTTGTACAAACTCCTGGCATCACTAATGGAGAACTTGTCATAATAGGCATGGGCTGTTTCTTGGCCATCTCTCATGTCTATTCGCAGTTCATAGCGTCCCTGCGATGTGATCTTGTGCAAGTTGTCTAGCCCTGGAAGAGAAATCAAAACACAGTGATAGCATTCCCAGTAAACCTGTGATATTAGCAAGAGATGGGGTTGCCAAACTCCAGGTACTGGATAGAGAAATAAACAGCACAAGGCTCAAGGTTACATACATAGATATAATATATCAACACATAAGCTCAGACAATATATACAGTGACCAAAAGTTCATGGCAAATCAATAGTCCAAATTAGCTTTAATCGGGGTGGAAAAGACCAACACCATCAAAAAGGTCCCAATCCACCGAGAGGACTTCAAGCGGGTAAGACCTATTTGGACTATTGATTTGCCATGAACTTTTGGTCACTGTATATATTGTCTAAGCTTATGTGTTGATATATCGGTGTATGTAACCTTGAGCCTCGTGCTGTTTATTTCTCTATCCAATACGATTTACTGCACAGGTGTTTGTTTACTTGGTTTGTAAACTCCAGGTACTAGCTGGGGATCTCCTGCTGTTACAACTGATCTCCAGCTGATAGAGATCAGTTCACCTGGAGAAAATGGCTGCTTTGGCAATTGGACTCTTTGGCACTGAAGTCCCTCCCCAAACCCTGCCCTCCTCAGGCTCCACCTCCAAAATCTCTAGGCATTTCCCAACCTGGAGCTGGCAACCCTAGCAAGAGAGTTTAAGAGGTGTGCAGAGTGGCAGCAAAAGCCGGGTGGAAATGTGCCCATTAAAAAACAAAAAAGCACTGCTCTGGGTTCAGGCTTTGCTGACCAGGGTTATCAGCAGATTTTGGGGAATGTGTGCAAGTGGGGGGTAGGATCTGAGTAGGGAGAGCTACGTGGGGGCACTGAAAGGCCAATCCTCCACCCATTCCTCTGGTTCTCACAATGGGGCTGTCATTGTATATTCTTTTCTTCCTTGGCTCCTGCCTTTTTCCAACTGTTAGTAGTAAGTTGATGGGAAATCTATTCTAGAGCCCAAACAACAATGAAAACCATGGAAAGAAGTATCTGAAACAGCTTATATCCTGTAACATCTATAAGTAGTTAGCCAACTAGACTTCTTTATTTTATCGTTGTGCATGCCAAAGACCTTGTAAATTGTATTTTATCTCTTTTTTGCTTATTTTCTATCAATAAAGCTTTTAAAGCTACCATTGGTGAGTTTACTGAACAAACCCAGAACCTCTCAGTCATGATAAAGGTAAAGGTAAAGGTCGCCTGTGCAAGCACCAGGTCATTCTTGACCCATGGGGTGATGTCACATCCCGATATTTTCTAGGCAGACTTTGTTTTATGGGGTGGTTTGCCAGTGCCTTCCCCAGTCATCTGCTCTTTACCCCCAGCAAGCTGGGTACTCATTTTACCGACCTCGGAAGGATGGAAGGCTGAGTCAACCTTGAGCCGGCTACCTGAAACCAGCTTCCGTTGGGATGGAACTCAGGTCGTGAGCAGAGCTTTGGACTGCAATACAGCAGCTTACCACTCTGCTCCACGGAGCTCCTGTCCTCAGTCACGATACCAGAAAGAAAACAGGGTCTGTGTTTTCAGAAGGCTGATCCATACATTGCATTAACTGTATAATTGGCTTTTGCACAGAGCTACAATTCCTGGATGAACCAGTCAGACTCCTTCAGTTCATGCTGCAACCTTTCCTTCAACAGAACCTGCCAATCACACAGAATGGTAGTGCATATATGCGATGCAGATCCCCAAAAAATGTGCTGAAATGAAATGGCTCCATCTGGCCCCTCTTGTGAGCAAAGAGATGCTTGACCATAGTTCCGTGGAGATGAAAGGGGAGCAATTAAGCTTGCTGTGCCCGCCAAAGAAACCAGGCAAAGACCACGTCCGCCTTTCATAGCTCATTCTTAATGATGAGCACAGGCAGTGGAGAGCAGCAGCAGACAGCATGAAAAAAACCCATCAAGCCAGAAGGCAGGTTGATGGATAATGCAGGAAGAGAAGAAGACAGATAAGCTATCTCTGTAGATGGAGAGAGAGAGAGAGCAACAAATGGGAAAGAGTGACATGGAGCAAAGGGTATGATAGACAGCTGTCTGGTTTCTCCAGTGATAGTGTCAGGGAAAAGGTTGCTCACCCAGCCAGAACTCATCCTCAAGGTTTCCAAAGCCAATACGGTAATCTGCCCACTTCCTAAAGAAATCTGTCAGCCCATTCTGCCGCCTTTGGAACACCTGCAAAGAAAGAGAGGCCAAAGGTGAAAACTACAGAGAATCTCTGTCATATAGGAGAAGAGCTGCTGTGGTGAGAAACCTTTATTGCAGGTGAGCTGGGAGTAGGGAGTGCAACCCTTACAGGTGAAAAATGGTCATAAACACATTTTTAAAGCCTTAAAGTTCAGATGAAGAGCCCCGTGGTGCAGAGTGGTAATCTGCAGTACTGCAGTCCAAGCTCTGCTCACGACCTGAGTTCGATCCCGACGGAAGCTGGTTTCAGGTAGCCGGCTCAAGGTTGACTCAGCCTTCCATCCTTCTGAGGTTGGTAAAATGAGTAGCCAGTTTGCTGGGGGTAAAGGAAAGATGACTGGGGAAGGCTCTGGCAAACCACCCCGTAAACAAAAATCTTCCTAGGAAACGTCGGGATGTGACGTCACCCCATGGGTCAGGAATGATGGAGGCAGCTCTTTCTGAATGGGAGCTCCCTGCAGACACAATGGAGATGCCTCTTGAATTCTTCTGAATAGGGTTGCCAACCTCCAGGTACTAGCTGGAGATTTCCTGCTATTGTGACTGATCTCCAGCTGATAGAGATCAGTTCACCTGGAGAAAATGGCCGCTTTGGCAATTGGACTCTATGGAATTGAAGTCCCTCCCCAAACCCCGCCCTCCTCAGGCTCCACCCCAAAAACCTCCCGCCAGTGGCAAAGAGGGACCTGGCAACCCGACATTTCCTTATAGGACATCTTAACCACATTCACTGCTCTTCTTGGAAACCCAGCCCAATTTGTCTACATTGTACAGAGTACAGTGCATAGAACTGGACACAGTTGAAGTCTCATTAGCTTGTACTAGGGTTGCCAGCTCTGGGGTGGGAAATACCTGGAAATTTTGGGGGTGGAGCCTGAGAAGGGCGGGGTTTGGGGAGGGCAGGGACTTCAATGCCATAGAGTCCAATTGCCAAAGGGGCCATTTTCTCCAGGTGAACTGATCTCTAGCGGCTGGAGATCAGTCATAATAGCAGGAAATCTCCAGCTAGTACCTGGAGCTTGATAACCCTAGCATGTACCTTTTTGTATGTGCATCGGTGCTGTGCTTGTGTTTCAGTGAATGAGCATTTGTGGGAGCTTGGTCACCACACTTCCTGCCCCATGTATACGTATGTATACACTTGTCTTTACATATATTGTGTATGCAGGGCTACTGTCAGTGTGCCTGCTGCAGACCCCTTTCAGGAAGTGGGGCCTGCATGTTTGGGTGCAGGGGGCGGGGGAAGGTTAGGGTTCCTACTTCTTCTCTTCGTGCATCGGTGTCAGGGCTAATGGCCTTTTACCTTTCCA
The DNA here is from genome assembly GCF_029931775.1 of Euleptes europaea. Taxonomy (NCBI): domain Eukaryota; kingdom Metazoa; phylum Chordata; class Lepidosauria; order Squamata; family Sphaerodactylidae; genus Euleptes; species Euleptes europaea. The sequence continues at coordinate 25,006,312 of NC_079313.1, read as the reverse complement.
GAACTACGCAAGAGATAAAACTATCATATTTATATGACACATGCATGGAACCGTGGGTATTCCTTACAGGCGAAAATGTGAGCAAAACGTTTTAGCACATCTTGATTAGCATTTGATCGGGCCACGTGGGACCTGGCAAAAGAGCATCAAGGGCTAGATCCTACCAGCAGGTCTTCTGTGAGCCATCCAGGATTGAAAGGAAGCTCCCCTGAGCTGCCATATGTTGAGCAATGAACATGCAAATTTTGAAAGACACTGTCGATTAATTTCCTTGATAGCATCATGAATCAGCTCTAGCTCGCTCTCAAAAAGAGTTGCTGGGAAGTGTCAAATAAATCACAGGGAACCTCTCTGAGTGTAACTATTATTAACTTAGTCCCTAAGGCATGGAAAAATGGAGCACTCAGGCACAAGGGTTCTGGCTGTTGATGAGCACTTTTCTTTCTTGGCTTGCTTTCCCTGCTTTATCTCAGAACCTAATTACATATAACATGCGAAAGCAGGTTTTGATGACCTGAGAGCCTGAGCACGAGTGTGTGTGAAGCTGTCTGGAGGATGTAGTGTAGGGAAGTGGCAAAGTGTGTTTGCTCAGCCCATCTTTTCCCTGCTGTTGCTCCACTGGGATTCCAAGAAGAAGAAGAAGAAGAGTAGGAGTTGGTTTTTATATGCCGACTTTCTCCACCACTTAAGGAAGAATCAAACCAGCTTACAATCACCTTCCCTTCCCCTCCCCGCAACAGACACCCTGTGAGGTAGGTGGGGCTGAGAGAGCTCTAAGAGAGCTGTGACTAGCCCTAGGTCACCCAGCTGGCTTCATGTGCAATGGTGGGGAAACAAATCCAGTTCACCATATCAGCCTCCTCCGCTCATGTGGAGGAGTGGGGAAACCAACCCGGTTCACTAGACCAGACTCCGCTGCTCCAAAACGTAGCTACCCTCACAAACATGTCACCCAGAACCCTGCAGAACGAGAATTTTGAAGCAAAGAAGCGGCAAACTGGGAAACTGGGGTTCCTTGCCTTGGTGCCCAAAGATCTCCATGGCAGCTTAAAACAAAAATTGGTCTTTCTATCTGGTGCGTATTTATCCCACCCTTCCTTTGAGGAGCTCAGCCTTACAACAGCCCTGCGGTGTCAGTGAGGCTAAGACAGAGTGACTGGCCCAAGATAACTCAGCAAGCTTCCTGGTAGAGGGGGAATCTGAACTGGGCCTGCCAGTTCCCTAATCGCTACCCTTCACTGATAAAACAATTCATAAAACAAATCTAAAAAACACAGCAGCAGTAAGTAAATCCATAATTCCCTGTCAGCAGTCTTTCTAAACATTGATTAGCTTCCACTTAACTCAGAAGCCCTCTGAGTTAAGGTTTCACTGACCTTGAAAGGCAAGCAAGAGGCCAAGTGAGCCTCTGTCAGTAGGGTGATCCACAACCTAGGGGGGCACAGCCAAAAAGATCCTGTCATGGATAACCACCTGTCAAACTTGAGAAGGTTTTTGTTGGTGGCTGGAGAGACACACACATACATGGATCTGTTGTTTATCAGTAGGGTTACCAACCTCTAGGCACTAGTGGAGATCTCCTGCTATTACAACTGATCTCCAGCTGGTAGAGATCAGTTCACCTGGAGAAAACGGCTGCTTTGGCAATTGGACTCTATGGCATTGAAGTCCCTCCCTTCCCCAAATACCACCCTCCCCAGGCTCCACCCCAAAAACCTCCCACCAGTAGTGAAGAGGGATCTGGCAACCCTATTTATCTGAGCGGCTGGGTGCGTTCACAGGGGAAGAAACAATCCTTAAACTGGTTCTTGTAGGTTATCCGGGCTGTGTAACCGTGGTCTTGATATTTTCTTTCCTGACGTTTTGCCCGCAGCTGTGGCCGGCATCTTCAGAGGAGTAACACTGAAGGACAGTGTCTCTCAAATCCTTAAACTAATTTGGTTCCAGATTTTAAAAATTATTATTAGGGTGTTTTTTTTTAAAGATCAAAACCAGCACTTTGACCTGGGCCTGGAAACAAAGTGGCTTCCTCTGAAGATGAAACAAAGAATACTAGTGTTGTTTCATATAATGAGCTGCAATTAATATTTTGACACTTACAATTTCCAATAACATTTCAGCCACAGTGCATTGTAGGACTCTAATCTGGATATTACCAAGGCATGAGAGACAGTGGCTGAGTCAGTCTTTTGCCAGACAGCATGTAAGCTAATGGACCAACTTCAGCTGGTACAAAATATGCCAACCCCTGGACATCCAGGCCTATACCCCACCATGGGTCCACAGAAGGCCCACGAATAGACTCTTACACCACCCAAAAGGAATATTCCTGGAGTCATGGGACTCATATGGAGGAGCAGACTCATGCACTTTGCTCCCCCTCCACACAATTATGCTCAGAGATTTAAATCTGAAAGACTCAGGAGAGAGAGCTGAACCATGAAAGATTTCAACTCTAGCCGCTCAAATCAACAGCTTTTAAAATAAGGCATCTTCTAAAATAGGGACACAATAAGGCAAATTATATACCAGAGGCAGGTAGCAGAACATTGGAAACAGTTTGGAATATGTGTTATCGATAGGGCTGCCAGGTCCCCTCTCTCCTCTGGTGGAAGGCTATTGGGCTGTGGTTGGGATTGCACGCGCGTTGTAAACCGGAAGTGCCATTTGCGCGGTGTGTATGTGTGCATGCATGTTTGCCCGCCAACCCTCAGGTGGTTGGTGGGCAGAGGGGCCAATTGCCGGGGGGTTGTCCACCACCACCGGGCACCTGGCAACCCTAGTTATCGACTGTCAGGAAGCTGTGGAGAGAACTATAGTTTTAGGTCGGTGTGCAGAGCTGTTTCGCAGCCGTAGTGTAAATACTATTCAGGTTTTTTTGCTCTTCACTCTTGGTTCTGGAATGCCTTTGAAAAATGTTAATGAATGAATGAACTAACTCCATGAAAGCCTTACACACGGTGGGTTTCTGACAGAATAACAGGGGCTCAGAAAACAGACAGCTTTCTAAGTGCACTTACAATCCATCCACCCCCGTCCGTTGTCATATCACAGTACACTTGCACTCTCTGGCTGAGATCGCCATTGAGAAAGATGGTGTACCCGCCGCTCAATGTGTCGCCATTCATCAAATGCTGGGCACAGTCTTGAGGATTCATAAACACACGACCTCCTAGAAAATTAGGGCAGAAACATATCAGAAGGGCCGTTACAGCCCTGTTTACTTTATAGTATTGGCAGATACATTTGTACACAGTAAAGCCAAGAACGTAAGAGGAAAGCCATACTCTGCAAATTCACCAGCTAAACATCTTAATGATTTGTCTCGTCTTGGTAAATGGGTCTAAAGTGCACTTCTGGTGTCAGGCACCCCCTGAGGAAAAGGCACACAGCTATGGAGCAACTTGAACATCCCTTACATTAAGCAAGACCGTTGGTGTACCTTGTCCAGGACTGTTTGACTGGCAATTAATACAGATCTCTTTTCCCATCCGCTTTGATTCTGGCACAGCAACAGAACACAGATGTCTATAAACATTTGCCACTTGTTTACCCTGAAATATCTCAGTTGGATAGTTAGAGGACTGCCATCATCTGATCATAGTTGCCTTATAGCAAACCATACATGATGCTGGAATTCTGTGATGGGAGCTCTCAAAGGAGTTATGTGGTTCAACCCCCGCCCCCCAAAAAACTCTACCTCCCCCAAATCCAATGTGTATTGTTCTCCCTAAGCCTGTTTTTAGGGTCAAATAGCACATGTGGAGATCCAGTCATGGAAATCTGACATCAAATGTAGTTTTATTTTACTAGTGGTTCATCCAAGTCTCAGAAAAGAGATGCTGACGAGCAATCTGGGAACCTTCTGACCAGTCTTCGCCACTAGGTGATGGATAAGGTTGCCAACCTCCAGGTGGTGGCTGGAGATCTCCCGCTATTACAACTGATCTCCAGCCAATAGGGATCATTTCCCCTGGAGAAAATGGCCGCTTTGGCCATTGGACTCTATGGCATTGAAGTCCCTCGCCTCCCCAAACCCCGCCCTCCTCAGGCTCCATCCCCAAAATCTCTAGGTAATTCCCAACCTGGAGCTGGCAACCCTAGTGATAGAACCTCCTTCATGTACATGTGAATGCATAAATCATCAGTCCATCATTATTGGGCAGGTCTCAGGGACACAAAGCCCCCCCCCCACACCTGAGATCCTTTTAATTGGAGATGCTGGGGACTTTGGATACAAAGCAGATGCTCTTCCACTTGAGCCAAGATCTTGATACCAAACCAGCTTATTTGTTTAGAAAATGTATAAAAACAATGCAGTAAGCTCATAAAAACAACATTAATTATGAATATTAAAAAACCATGAAAAATAAACTGTTAAAGAGTCCCCTGCCCCTACTGTGGTGCTCTATAAAAGACTTAGGACTGCTTGGAGACTGTCCCGTCTCACATTCCTCTTCTAGGTACCAGCCCAATGCCAGGCCAGCATTAAAGAGAGAAACTGGAGCCTGGAGCTAGGAAAAACCCTTAAGTGCTGTGCCCATGAAACCTATTTATTTATGTATTTTGCTGCTTCCATCGTACTGATTTTCCCAATATGGACCGCACAGCCAAGAGATAGTATATTGGTGAGCAACTGTTGTGTGGGACAGAATAGCAGGAAGGGATTGAATCCATGGGCATGTAGCCCTATTACCTGCTACAAATTCATATACACATAAGGTTAGAGCTCTTCCAGTTTGGCACATTCTACCCCACCCCCAAACATAATGATCCAAAAATCACCAGAAGATGCACCATACTTATTCCTGGTTCTCCTTACGCTTCTCTGCTTGCAGTATGAAAACTAGTTAGAAATGTTTTTTTCTGCTGTTGCATCTGATCGTGTAGACGGTGTCTTTTTCTCCCTTTGGCAGATCATTTGTTTTCATGAGTTCCATAAACAGGCTGCTGTACATTCCACAGGTCTCAGATCATACCACATAACTGTAGAAATCGGTACTGAGGACAGATTCCAACAGCCTCAGAATTCCAGTTTTCATTTTTGTCAAATACAAAGAACATTTCTAGCCCTGAATGCTGTCAAAATACGTTTTGTAATGTATGGGTTATGCCTGGTGAAATCTCAGAAATCAGCAGGGGAATGTGCATGATTTTTAGTAATTACAGGGCAGGGGTTCATTGCCTTGCAAACCATTTGGCTCTGTAAAATATATATAAAATAACCAAATATATTCAAGTATGCTTGAGTTTCATACCCCATTTAGGGCACAGTAAACTGTTCTTCTTGGCACTTGATTCTGATTTTTCTTAATGCAAAGTGTACATAATCTTGTTCATTAAAACAACATAGTCCTGTGGTACCGTGAGGACCATTGCACCATCTGATGGATGGATGACTGATTTATCAGTTCTCAAGGTATCACAGGACTCTTTATTTCTTTTACAACAGACTAAGATGGCTGCCTCTCTAGAACAAGCCTTATTCACAGAATCTTCTTTTTACCACTCCTGCGTCTTTGAGATTTGTTCCAGCAAGAGACTTATTTCGGTTTCATGACATTCAAACAGCTTCCCCTCCCCCCCAGCCCCAATGCTCCACAGGGACTGCTTGCTTCAATTTATATTCATACTGTCTGAAAACTTCAAACAGACCTTGGAAGAGTGGGGCAACATTCATAACGACGTTTCCTTTGTGTCACTTGCACTGCAATTCCCCTAGAACCCTTTGTACACGTAAACAACAAAGGACAGGCGGTTATTAACATGATGGAAGGAACGAAAGCCTCTTGTTATGTTCCCCGGTCAATCCGAGCAGGCACAACGCTTCCGATGTGCAGCTGGGGATTCCCCCTCCTCTTTTGTTAATCACACCCTATTGTTCTCCTGGAAAGCATCACTAGAATGAAATGAGATGCATGTCTTGATTTTGTAGCTTTCGTAGGAGAGCAGAAGTTGGGAGCCTCTTGCAGAATGCAAGAGGATTGGCTGTGGCTAGGGCATTGCAAACGTGGTCCTTCCGGAGAGGGACAACAATCTGGGAAATAGAGAATAGAAGTACCATTAGGCAACTCTTCTGATAATATTTTGCCATCAGGGGACCCTTCCACCATTGACTTATCAGCCATGGAATCTCTGTGTCCCTTCTGGAACCCCTTTATTTGGGACACTGTACAAATTAGAACAAAGATACAACTGTAGATGTGTGTGAGATAGAGCTCTATATAAGCAGTTATGCAACAATATTTAAAAAGCTTCCATGGCATTCCCAAAGTCTTCAAAGAGAATGTCTGAAGAGGTTCAGCCTTGTGGTTCAAGCTTCAAGCATCTAAAGAAGTGAGCTCTGACTCATGAAAGATGATGCTGGAATAAATCCCTTTATTCTCTAAGGTGCCTTGGCTATTATGTTGCTGTTATAGACTAACACAGCTTCTCCCCACCTGGAATTACCTTGAAACAGGAAGGCTGATGCTGTCCTGTGGCTTGTTTTGATGTATTTGTAAATCCCTACCTATTTTGTAATGATCTTCTGGGGGCTCCTAATGGTCAACTGTTCCAGGACTGGGCATACACACTCAGCTGTGCCCAGTGAAGTCCTGTTGGGGGTTGTTGCCTGCCCTTCCAGCACTGAAGAATAATATATCATCAAGTCACAATCAACTTATGGTGACCCCAAGCCTGGGGCATTCCAGGCAAGAGAGGAGCACATGTGGTTTGCCATTGACTTCCTCTGCATGGCAACTCCTGTCTCCCTTGGTGGTCTCCCATCCAAGTATTAACCAAGGCCAACACTGCTTAGCTTCCCAAGCTTTGACGAGCTCAGGTTAAAGCAGGCTATGCAGGCTGCTCTTCTGCATTAGCAATTTGCTATTCCAGCCTGCCTGCCAGTGCATTTGCCCTGCTCTAGCCACAGCTGTCCTCTGTTTCCCTGTGCTGTGCCCAGTGCTGTTCTAGCAATGCTTGCGCCACTCCGCATGCTCCATGCAGTCACTATCCAATGTCTGGGCACGGCTGCATGGAAACTTCGGTTGTGGCTCTGCATTTGCTCCTTCTGCTGAACTCTTTGGAGCTGGCACAGGCAATGGGAATCGTAGAATCATAGAGTTGGAAGGAACCACCAGGGTCATCTAGTCCAACCCCTTGCGCAATGCAGGAAATTCACAACTATTTCCCCCCACACCTCTAGTGACCCCTACTCCATGCCCAGAAGATGGCCAAGATGCCCTCCCTCTCATCATCTGCTTAAGGTCACAGAATCAGCATTGCTGACAGATGGCCATCTAACTTCTTAAAAACCTCCAGGGAAGGAGAGCTTACTGGGGGAGGGGGAGGTCAGGGGGCCAAGGGAAACCTTTTTTTAAAAAGGTTATTATTTAAAAAAAGGTGATTTGTCTCTTTTAGAGTGAAATGGCCATTTTCTATTGCCTTCAGTGGATTTCCACGGTATTTGGAAAGGCCTCATTTTTTAAACCCCAAATCTAAAGTGCCCCAGTTCTGAATGCAAATTCTGGTGCTGCTACAGACCCCTAGGGAATATTACCCTGGAATCAAAAATGTATCAAATGATAAATAAGGACACCCTTATCTGTTAGCCCCACAGATTAAAATATACCCTCTCCAATGAAAATTGCTACTGAGCTACTACATTCGCTTGAGTTGATTCATCTACCAGTTAAAAAGCCTTACCAGTGACAATGTGGGACAGGAGAGCCAGGCGGCAGAGACCTGAAGGTCAGGAGGCCAAGGTCAGCTTTAGCTGAGTGGGAAAAAAGGACTAAATGGAGAAGAGCATGATGAAACATGAGCGGGAATTCGCGATATCTCTTTGTGAGTTTTGCATGTAATAATCTGGGTCCCCCTAAACTCAGAATAATATTTAGAATTGACGTGGTGTTCTGTAAAACACTAAATACACATTTTCTTGTAACCCTTGAAACAACCTTGTAAGGTAGATCAGTATTTATTATCTCTGTGCTTCAGGATGCAGAGAGATTCTGGCTTGACTAAGGCCTCTTAGGTCTTTTATGCATGGGAGTTTTACCTGGGGTTCGAGGCTCTCTTGATCCACACTTTTCTGTTCCGAATCCTAAAAATGCTATGCATGTTGTTGTTTGCCCTGGAGAAAGGCCTGAGGTTTCTGGAGTACTGTAGAATCACCAGCAAAAATCCAGAAGCGTGTGAGTCCCCGCCCCTTGAAAATGCTGCTGTGTAATTGCCTGTAGTGCTTACTGTGAGAAAAACGTCACCCCCCCCCCAGCTTCCCCCTCCCGCGCTTTGGCTTATGCATGGAAATGGGGACAATTTGACCCAGGCTGATTTCAGGGGAGATCGAAGAATTGCGTTACAACAGGGAAGACCCGGATATTGCCCAGGCTGGATGCGAGGTCATCTCTAAGGGATGGAAAACTAATTCATAAACCCAACGAAAAACCAAGTTGGACTTGTGAAGAAATTAAGTCAAAGGGCCCATGCATGAAAGACCTGAGTGGATTCCTGTCCAATAGGATATCTGAAGGGGGGGGGGATTTCCAGCATCTTGCTATTACTTTATACCAGCCCTCTGTGACCGTGATGCTATTTTGACTTTGTTATAAAGCCTGACCAACCAGAAAGGATTGCTCTCTGCAACCAAAATGCAATGTCTGGGGGAACGTAATGGCCCTTGAGAGTACAAAAGGTGGTCATCTCTAGAGTAATTCAAAAGTTATCAAGGGAAGAAGGGAAAAAATTATAAAACCTGCTGCACTGAGTGACACAGGGAATTTGACTGGCTTTTCATCTGCCAGTAAGATTAGTCTGAAAAGCTTTGCATTGGTTTTCATCCCTTACAGCATACTCACTGTAAGCCTTTACACTAACAGAAATGGAAGAGAGGAATAATGCAGCGGCCCTGGATCTATAGTAGTAGGAGGCAAGAGGGATTTGTGGCCATTGATAGCTGTGGTTGTTAACTGACAGGCATTTCAAAAGCCTTTTCATGCATTTCGATGAAGAATACATCTGCAGTTGGTTCAAAGGCAGCCCTTTTAGCCTATTCGATACAAAACACCAAGGGAGTGATTTCAGTCCTGAAAAGGGTGAACAGCTCCTTTCTGCCTCTATTTTTTCCCGGTCTTCTCTTTTGAACAACTAAGGAACAAACGTAATTGCATTCAGCCACCCTGAAGCATTCCTTTCTAAGGAAGTGATTCCACAATGGGTGTCCTCTGGCGCTGCCCACAGTCTCCATATGTTTACAGAAGTTCATTCTCTACAAGAGAGACCTTTGGCTCCTAGATCCCCGCTCCTTCTAAATGCACCAGCAGCTAGACGTTTCAGCAATTTTGCTGCATAAACTAATCTAAAACAGTAACACAAAGGAAGTGTTCAGCAGTAAAAACAAAATTACCAAAAAAATTGGAGTGTTCTATTAAGAAAGAACAGTTGTTAGGCACTCCAATGTGTGGATAGAACAGTTCGTTTTCTGGGACTCCTGCAGAGTGAGCGACACACTGCAAAGAAATGGCTGTCGCCCAAAATGTCCTTCCTATGCCAAGTCGCCCCCTTCCTAAGTCTACCTTAAGGTATCCCTGATATGATGTGCTTTTTGACCTCCCTCCACATCACTGACCGCTGCTCATAAGGGAGGCATGAAGTAAGCTGAACTAGTTGTTATGGACTGGAGAGGGCAGGGAACTTGCCATGGGACCACTAGTTTTTGCAACATCCCCATTTCCTTCCTAAAATTATGCCCTGGTGTCTTTGGCAATTCTGTGCAAGATTTAGAATTTGGCAATAAATAAATAAATAAATAAATAATCAATGATAATAACTGATTTAATTCCTTAAGTTTCTATCGCTCAGTTTTGTTGATATACATTTGAAAATATACAGGGGCATGTTTGCAAAATACCCCATCTGTGTGGCTACCCATCCTGCCGTCTTGCCCTTGTTTCATGGCAAACCTGGGAGCCAAATCACATCATGCATTGGAAAAGTTGTGGTTTGAACTTTATACTCTGTGTCTATTTTTGGGTAAGAGAGGGGTAGCATATAGAGAGATGGGGTGATGTAATGGCTAAAAGTGTAGGGCTAGGGGAAGGGACATGTGGGACTCCAATCCCCCTTCTGCCATGGAAGCCTGATGGGTTTTGTTATTTCACAGTGGGTAGCCGTGTTAGTCTGTCTGAGTTGTAGAAAAGAGCAAGAGTCCAGTAGCACCCCAAAGACTAACAAAAATATTTTCTGGCAGGGTATGAGCCTTCGTGAGCCACAGCTCACTTCTTCAGATACCTGGAGATACGTGTCTGAAGAAGTGGGTTTTGTTATGTATGTATGGGTGTGGGTGATTGAATCAAGGGGACAATGATCCTTGTAATTGCCTCAGGGGAAACCCTGGGCAGCTTGGTGTTCTCCAAGGCTCCTGAACTGTATGTTCCCATTGGCTACTGGGGTTTCCCCCCCCAACCACGGACCGGGGGGAGTGGCCACAGTTGGCCAGGGGAGCATATAAGGAGGGGTCTGGTCACTGTTAGTTCTGTTCTCGTTGCATAATAAAGCAGTTGCTGTTTGAACTCCGTCTCTGACCTTGTGTGCTTCCCCCACACGGACTTAACAGTGGCGACGAAGGCTGGTAGGCAGTCCGGCTGTCCTGCTGATATCACTTTTGAATCCTGCTGAAATCGCTGTGGCCAGTAGGCAGCCCGGCTTGCCTTGCTGAATCACTCCGACATACGAGGGAGACGCAACACGCCACACAATGGCCACCAAGGGCTCCATGAAGGAGTTCAATCCAGCTCACCCCAGCGAGTGGGAGAGCTACGCCGACCGCCTTGGCTTCTTCTTGGACGTGAACGATGTCACCGAAGCCAGCAAGAAATGCTCGTTCTTCCTCAGCGTTTGTGGCCCTCACACCTTCCAGCTGGCGCAAACGCTGCTGGCCCCCGCGAAGTTGAGCGAGACTCTGTTCACTGACATCATGGCAGCGCTGGGGAACCACTTCGCCCCCCAACCCCCGCAGCTCGCCCGGCGTCTGGACTTCCACCTGAGGGACCAGGAGGCTGGGGAGTCTGTGTCCGCTTATATCGCGGTGCTCCGCCAGGCCGAAAGGTTCTGCAATTTCCCGGACCTCGACGGCACCCTCCGGGACCGGCTCGTTTTTGGTCTGCAGAATGAAAAGGTGCGCTGCTGCCTCGTGGCGAAGGAGGTCTCACTTGCAGAGGCTGTCGAGGAAGCCACGGCGGCTGAGGCTTCAGCGAGAGGATTGCATCGGGGACCGGGGGACCGCACCGCCATCTCGTGCTGCTTTTCCTGTCCTCATCATCACGGACTACGGGAAGCATAGGGTGCCAATCTGGGGCATCGCCTTCATCCATGTCCACCAAAAGCAGTTTGCACAGAAGCTCCGTCTCGTCGTTGTCGACTGGCCACGCGCCAGCCTCCTGGGTTTTGAGTGGTTCCAGGCCCTGGAAATCCACCTGGTCGGGGTGAAGCACATCAACCGGGCTCAGCTTGATTCCATCTGGGGAGAGTTCGAGGACGTGTGGAATGCTCCCCTGGATTGCTACGTCTGTCTGTCCGGCTCCAACTTGACTCGTCCATTGTGCCCATCCACCTCAAGCCCCCGTCGGGTCCCCTTCACTCTCAAAGACCGGATCGATGCGGAGCTGGTGCAGGGCGTTCTGGAGGCCGTTCTGAATGTGAGCTGAGAGACACCGATTGTCACGCCGCTCAAGGCCAATGGCGAGGTCCGGATCTGGGCGAACTACAAATGCACCATAAACAAGGCTCTCCAAAAGCACGCCTACCCGGTGCCAGTCGTGAGCCACCTGCTGGCCTCCCTCGCTGGGGGCAGAGTTTTTGCAAAGCTCGACCTTGCCCAGGCTTACCAGCAGCTACCGGTCGATGCTGAATCCGCGGACACTCAGACGATCGTCATGCACCGGGGCTCTTTCCGGGTAAAGCGCCTGCAGTTCGGGGTCAGTAAGGCCCATGGCGTGTTCCAGAACCTCATGGAGGACCTCCTCAAGGGTTTGCCGGGTGTCTTCCCTTACTTCAACGACGTCCTGGTCGCCGGCGACTCGGAGGGCGAGCTGCTAGAGTGCGTTCGCCTGGTCCTCGGCCAGCTCCGTGACGCTGGCCTCACTGTGAAGAGTGAAAAGGGCCAGTTGGGCCTGCCGCAAGTGGAGTTCCTGGGATACCTGATCGACACTGACGGCATCCACCCAACGCCCGCCAAAGTCAAGGCCGTCCACGGCGCCCCTCCGCCTAAATGCAAGCAGGAACTCCAGGCGTTCTTGGGACTCTTGAACTTTTATCACGCCTTCCTGCCAAACAAGGTGTCGGTCGCAGAGCCCCTGCACCGGCTCCTAGACAAGGCTACCCTGTGGTGTTGGGGTGGGCCGCAACAGCGCGCTTTCGAGGCCGCCAAGGGCCTGCTCTCTTCTTCCAGCCTGGTTGTGCACTTCGACGAATGGCTGCCGGTCGTCCTGATGCTTCACCTTATGGCATCGGCGCTGTCCTCAACCACCAGTTGCCTGACGGTTGGGAGGCCCCGATTGCTTTCTACTCCCGGATCCTTTCACTGGCTGAGCGCAACTACGTGCAGATAGATAAGGAGGCACTCGCCGTCGTGGCTGGCGTGAAGAAATTCCACAACTACGTCTATGGTTGCCCATTCTCCATCGTCACGGACCACAAGCCGTTCCTAGACCTGTTTGTACCAGATCGCCAAACGCCTCAGATCCTGTCCCCCCGCATGCTCCGGTGGTCCATCTTCTTCAACGAGTACGACTTCCGGATCCTGCACCGACCCGGTAAGAGCATCGGTCACGTGGATGCCCTCAACCGTTTGCCTATTGAGGGATCCGACCCCAACCCATCCCCGGCCTACAATGTGCTGCTGCTGGAAACCCTGCCCGAGCCGCCGCTCCACGCGTCGGACATTGCCGCCCATTCCGCAAAGGACCGCGTCCTTGCCCGGGTTCTCAACTGGGTGGGGAAGGGGTGGCCGGTGGCCCGGCCAGAGGCTGAATTTATGCCGTTCACCACCCGCCAGCATGAGCTGTCTGTCCACAAAGGGTTCCTGCTCTGCGGCACATAGACCAACTGTGACGCTGCCCGGCGGACTTGTCCAACCCTGTTGCCGCCCGGGAAACGCCAACGCCTCCGACCGCCACGGACAGCCCAAACAACGAGCGAGCCACGGCATTGGAGACGAGCACCCCAGGAACCAGTACCCTGGTTGCGCATTGGACCCCCCCCCGCAGGCTGTGCGGAAGAAGGAACTTCCCCCGACAGCTCAGCCGAGCAGGAGCCCGAAGAGCAGCCAGCAGTTCCCGTTCTGGCGCCGCACCGTTCCCAGCGGGCCTGGTCGCGCCCAAGCCACCTCAAGGACTTTGTGTGCTAGGAGGGGGGTGCTCGGACTTGAGGGGGAGGGGTGTTATGTATGTGTGGGTGATTGAATCAAGGGGACAATGATCCTTGTAATTGCCTCAGGGGAAACCCTGGGCAGCTTGGTGTTCTCCAAGGCTCCTGAACTGTATGTTCCCATTGGCTACTGGGGTTTCCCCCCCAACCGCGAACCGGGGGGGAGTGGCTGCAGTCGACCAGGGGGGCATATAAGCAGGGGTCCGGTCGTTGTAAGTTAGTTCTGTTCTCGTTGCATAATAAAGCGGTTGCGGTTTGAACTCCGTCTCTGACCTTGTGTGCTTCCCCCACGCGGACTTAACAGGTTTGTATTGGAACAGTCTCTCTCTCTCTCTCTCTCTCTTTCTCAGCATAACTTAACTGACAGTGTTCTTGGGAGGATAAAATGGAAGGAAGAAACATGTATGCCAACCAGAAGGATGGGTGGGATGAAAACACACTAGGCAGACAGAGTTACGTATCTCATTTCTGAAAGTTAAGTGTGTGTTGCTCTGGACTCATTTAGATGAATCAGCTCTGGCATCAGTGCTTCCATTCCCCCCACCCCCGAGACATAAAAAGCTCATTTCCTAATGGAGCCGCAACAAAAATTATTTGTAGCCAAAGACAACCAGGGAAGATCACTCAAGACTGCTGCACTTCCCTTACCTGTGGTGAAGACAGTGGAGGTGAACCCGCTTCTGACAGCATCCTGGGCAGCTTGCAAGCGCACTGTGTACTCTGTGGTTTCCAAAAGCCCTTCTAGTCGGATCCAGGTGTCTTCTGCATCCACAATCAGCTCCTGTACACAGGACACACCATAAGAAATGGAAATGCACACAGCAGAAAAGAGATTTATGCAAAAGACCAGAAAGTTCAATATGGCTTTGTGCCACCTTGAGCATGTTTATGGAAAAGTGCGACCTATGACTATCTTCAATAAACCAAGAAACAATTCCAGCCTTGAACTGGTGACCTGAGAGATATAAGGCAGGGATTTAGCCAGTGTACACCCACCAAAGGAGGGAGTGACAAGGAAACAAGAAACACCAGCAAGCATGCCTCTTAACTACAATAGGCCAGATATATTGTGCTTACTTGAACCCTTTACAACACGATCCTTAACAGACTTACACCCTTCTAAGCCCAATGACTGCAATGGACAGAGAAGGGTGAAACTCTGCTTTGGATTGCACTGATGAGGTTTCAGGATAAGGCTTGTTCAGTCATCAGAGCAGTAAGGAAATCCTGTGCTGTAGATTTGTGCAATGGACTGTCTCCCCACCAGCAGCAGGAGCCAGATTGGACAAGCACATACTTTGCAACTTCATTTTCCAGAAAGCGGAGAGGGAAACAAGGGGATCTGCTACCTTGGATTTGATTCTCACCAACAGGGAAGAACTGGTTGACAAGGTGAAAGTAGTGGGCACCCTGAGTAGTAGTGACCACGTAATTTTGGAATGTACAGTCTTGGGGAAAGGAAAAGCTGTACGAAGTCAGACATATAGGTTGGACTTCAGGAAAGCAATTTTTAACAAATTTAGGCTGCAATCCTGAAGGGGGGGAAATCTCCTTAGGAGCCAGGGTGGCCCCGTGCTGGCATAGGTGCCACTTTTTTCATGGAATAAAGTGGCACCTACGCCAATGTGGGGTCAAACACCAGTGTCTGGGAGCCATGGAGCTCTGCTTGCCCCCACTGCCAGGACAGCCACTTCGGGAACTAAATCTCGGAAGAGACTGCCCATGCCGGCGTGGGGTATGCATTCCCGGGGCATTCGCGGGGGCGGAGCTGCCGCCCTCTTGAGCTGCAGTGTGGCTATGCCACGGTGCACCCTTGCTCTGTTCGGTGAGCCATTTCTCCCCCTTTTTGGTTGTATTTATTTTTAACAGCTCTTTTTCCCTCCATGGTGGCCGGGAAGCCTTGGAGGAGATGGCGTGGCTGCTCCGCTTCCGGCTGCGATGCTCCCGGCCTCTGCCTAACTGCCCCCCCCTTCAGGATTGGGCAGTCCAAGTAATGCTGGGTAGAAATACCATGGTCAGAAATACTTAAGGAGAAGAGAGTTCAGGAGGGGTGGGAGTTTCTTAAAAGCAAAATATTGAAGGCACAATCATAAACCATTCCTATGAGAAGAAAAATGGGAGCAGTCTAAAGAAGCCAAGGTGTCTCCATAAACAGCTTTCTAAATATTTGAGAGATTAAAAAAGACACATTTAGGAAATGGAAGGAGGGCCTTATAACCAAGGATGAATATTAAAAAAATAACCAATCCTTGTAGGGAAGAGTGTTATTCTACAATATATAGCCAGTGCTCAGGGGTACTTAGCCAAGAGTACCTAGGTATTGTTTCTGATCTACCTCATCTCCTATTCTGTTCTCCTTCCTACTCCTAATTTCATCAAGAGCAATAAAGCCTTATGTCCACTGGCAATGTCAAGCCATTTCCAGACATTGCCAGAGCAGTGAGACCAAGCCTCCGATTCCTCTTTTGGGTATAATTATTGCCCAGTTTGCCTCAGCAAATTGCTAGCGTTTTTCCTGGATCCAAAAAGCGAGCCACTGTACTTGCGTGTACAGTCTTCCCTTTCCTTGAGAGTAGTGCTGGTCATTGCTCATCTCCATGCAGCTGTCTCTCTCTGGACCTCACTCCCTGGAACTGTAAATCTACTTTCCCCTGGGAACCTCTAATCCCCTTCTACTTTTGCTTTCTTAGTTCTGTGTGTATCTGAATTTGTGTGGTTTCTGTGAATGTGTAAACAAATTTGACCTTAAAATTCATAAAAACTTCTTTATTGGGAACCTTTTCCACTGGTCTGTTCAACTCCATAAAATTTGGTTCAAAGATTCCCCACGCCAACCTCTTGAGAAGCTCTACCAGTCTCCAGCCAATTCCCCCCAATAAAAGGAGACCCCTCTATTTGGCGTACCAAATTGTGGGAAGTTGTTTTCTGTTGCCCAAGAAGGTCGGACTAGAATCAACGAGGTGAAATTAAATCAAAAGAGTTTTCAGCTAAACATTTAAGAAGAACTTCCTGACAGTTAAAGCAGTTCCTCAGTGGAACAGGGTTCCCCGAGAGGTGGTGGGCTCTCTTACTTTGGAGTTTTGAAAGCAGAGGCTAGATGGTCATCTGACAGCAATGCTGATTCTGTGAACTTAGACAGATCATGAGAGGGAGAACAGGAAGGATTGTGTCAGTACTTTTTTCTTGTGGCCCTTTCTTACATAGCCAGGGAAATGCTGATCACCCCTAGACGACCCTGGAGGTCCCTTCCAACTTTTGTGATTTTAAGATTCTATGAAATTATTTTATTCTAGAATCATCTCTGTGACCAGTATTTTTAATTTATTAATACAGTCAATCAGACCAGTAAAAAAAATTATACAGCAGTAAATCTCAACAGCAACAATATAAAAAATGGCTTTACAAAGATGGGACACACACACACACGCACACACACACACACACATATATAGAATACTTTACATAAAAAAACTAAATGGAGTGAGAAAGAGGCACAATAAATACAGATAGCATCATTTTAGCAGAGATTTATGAAGCTTCATAATGACAGCGAAATATTTGGCGACCTTGTTTGTGACCTGAGGATTCTCACAGCTTAACAATTTCCTAACCCTATCCACTGAGTCCCAGCCTGGGTATTTTATCAACAGCTGTGACCAGTATAGGAAGCACTGCCTTCAGTTTAAATTGCTTTCTTTTGCCCCTTCTAATGTCAGAAAATAGCCAGATCTGATGGTCATGCTATCTTGTCTGATATGGAGGGAAATGGTTGCCTAAGCAGCAACAAGGGAAGTAGAAGGTAACTGTAAACAGCACCCCCCCAAAAGGACAAAGGTTTTTTGGGGAGGAGAGGGGAGAAGTTCAGCCTCCCCCCTTCATTACTTCCTTGGAGTCTCATGTCTGCAGGATTTCCTGTTGTGGCCCCCGCACATCTGGCATCCTGTAAACTATGTAAAGCAGAATTGTTCAAGAGGGCATTTTTATAAATGCAATAAGGCTATATTATGATGCAGTGGTTTAAGAAGGTGATTTAATAAAGGGAATAGTCTAATTTGCACTGACTTAGATTGTGTAATCTGACAAAGGAGGACTATAAATGACCTAAATAAATAAATAATCAGACCTGTCAGCAAAGTGTTAAGAGTCTCCTCATGGTGAAGACTCACCTTGCGGCTTCCATCAGGTGACCGATAAGTCAGGATGTAGTTCTCAATCTCCGCCATGGGAGGCAGCCATGAAAGGAGGGCACTCCGTCGCGTCACTTCAGTCGCCGTCAGATTTGATGGAGGATCCAAAACTGCCAAGGTTGGTCAAGGAATTAAAGTGGGCACGGACCTTGGAGACAACTAGCAAGCTGTTTTAAACAAGTCCTGGCTACTGAAAGGAACACACTATACTTACGTGTGGTAAAATTGGTGAAAATGGTTCTGCTAATGACAGGCCCATTGGTGGCATACATGGTGACTCCATAGCTGGTACTAGGGAGCAAACTGATAAGCTTGTACTCTTGGCTGGTCCCATCTACTAAAATAGTCTCTCCTGCAACTGAAATGAGAAGATGATGGAATGAAGAGAGCATGAGCCATAAGTAGAGTAGAAAGCAGCCAAACAGCTTCCTCTTCTAACAAGTCAACACAAGTCATTGCCCTGCACTCTTATCCCAACAATTTTTCCATCATGGCCATCAAGGTGAGACAAACAGCAGTCCAAGGAAATCTTTCATCCAGACCCACATCTTCTTAGCTTTATGTGGACCATTCTCTCTATGGATAACATTATGCATGTGATTGCTAGCTCATGAGCATGGAGTCTACTTGTGTAGGAAGCATCTGTACATAGGCTTTGTCCCAGTGATCATAAATTCTGCTTCTTCAAAAGATTTTGAGCACAGGGAGGAAGTCTACACCTGTAGACTCTGAGCTCAAGAGCTGATGATTTGGTATAGTGGGGTGTGTGGGTCCGGTTGCTCATTCCTAACCCCCCTTTATGTTTGTTGATGATAATGTCATGTGAGAAGAAGAAGATGAAGAGTTGGTTTTTATATGCCGACTTTCTCAACCATTTAAAGAAGAATCAAACCAGCTTACAATCACATTCCCTTCCCCTCCTCACAACAGACACCCTGTGAAATAGGTGAGGCTGAGAGAGTTCAGAGAACTATGACTAGCCCAAAGTCACCCAGCCGGCTTCATGTGTAGGAGTGGGGAAACCAGCCCAGTTCACCAGATTAGAGTCCACCGCTCTTAACCACTACACTACACTGGCTCTCCAGCAGCTCCAGTTGCTGGTTTTCCACCTTCTCTCCATTTTCCCCAGCCTCTCATAAACTGTTCCCTCCATGCCAACTGAGGGCCACAGATCAGGAAGAGACATACCTGTGTTGTGTGTGAGCACAATAACATAATTCTCAACTTCAGCCACAGGTGGTTCCCACTTCAGCAGGGCTTCTGTTGGAGTGATGTTGGTGGCAGTTAAACTCTCTGGATTATCCATGGCTACAAACAGTGTGAAAAAGCAAAGAAAGGGAGTCAGCATAGCAGTTGCCCACTTCAAATTTCCTTTAGGAGTCAAGCAACCAAACAAGAATTTACTGTATATGAATCAAAGCGACTGCCCTGCGGCTTTGTAGCAGCCCAAACCATGGTTTTGATTAGAGATGCTGCCAATTTTGCTGTGAACTTGTTGGACAGTTGAACTTACTGTGTTTGACTTTGTCAGACATGAGCCAGTCACTAGTTCTGCTCGGTTTGGCACCAAATGACTTGAGCGCCTGCTGAACAGGTTTACATTGGGGTTTTGCAAAACTGCAGCTATGTGACAAAGCTGCCAATTCAGCCATTAACCGAACAGTACGATAAAAAA
Organism: Euleptes europaea; assembly: GCF_029931775.1. Lineage (NCBI taxonomy): Eukaryota > Metazoa > Chordata > Lepidosauria > Squamata > Sphaerodactylidae > Euleptes > Euleptes europaea. The sequence continues at coordinate 24,987,043 of NC_079313.1, read as the reverse complement.
AAAAACACAGAACCCAACAACAGCATTTTTAATGACTAATTTATATGATTTGTGACTGATGCAACTGTCTGTTTAAACAATCGCCTGCTCCACGAAGCAGCAACGCAGTTAGGATGGGGAGGAAGCAGAAATCCACTGGGCTGTGCGAGAACAAAAAATAAATTGCAGAAAACTGATTGAGGTGTACTACACCACGAGGAAGGAATAGTTAAACCTGATGAACAGATGTGAAGAAGTAAATTAACAGATAAATGGTACATAAAAAAAAATCGGCTCCCAGTTCGCAGTTGGTGAATAGGATGTAAGCAAAACTGGGGGGTGGGGTTCGAGCTTCCCTAGTTTTGATGACACCTGCAGTGCTAAATGACATGGAACTGGGACCCTACCTTGGTTCCATACATGGGGGGATGGATCTGGCTACTACACCAAAAGGAGTGCAGAAGCGAGGGGGGCTGAACTGTCCTTCCGCACTTAGCTCTCCTCTCTTTGGCCATTTATGCATGGTCAATTTTGAAGCTCTTTCAAAGCTCTTTTTAAAAATGTGACTTTAAAAATGCCTATTCACGGTCCCCACACAACGCAGCAGCAGTGGAGCAAACACAAAAGATCGCAGTAAGTGGGCTCTTTTGTAATGCGAAGCAGGTCTGTGCTGGCTTCACAGTTACTTCTGGAATGACGGTGCAGTGTGCAAAATTCAAAAAAATCTGTGGGGCAATTCAGCCTGGAACGCGCTGCTAATTACCATGCAAAAATGGCCTTTGTCACTGCATACTTTTTTCCCTTTCAGCCCAGCTCCATACACACTCACACTCACACATATATCTGAATGGGAATTAAACACAACGGCTTCCGTAATGTCAAGGCGGCCCTTATCATTAGCAAATAGAAATGCTAACTTCTCTTGGTTTGGCTAACAGTCCCAGTTTCTCAGTTAACAACTAAGGAAATACAATGCGTAGTCTTGTAGGGAGATATGTGTATATCTAAAAGGAGTCGCTGCATTAGTTTGCTGCAGCCACGTTTTGTGGCATCTGAAAAGATGACGTAATGGATTGTGGCAGAGGCTTTTGTGAGCCCTCAGGTGTATAAAGTGTTGCATTCAGTTGGCAGAGGTACACACACACACAAAGATATAGACATAAGAAGGGTGGAGGGGGGTGGTTATTAGAAAGAGAGGCCATGAGGCTCAGAAGCTGAAGCTATAGCTGTGTTATATTCATGTTGCTGAGCACAGACGGAAATATGATCCAGACAAAAGAAGATTAAAGATGATGATCTGCTCAGCATGGATGTGGACCACTCTTGACTACTGAAGAATTAGCAAAGTGGATGAATCTGAATAGCACACCCAAACCTGTAAGGAGGAACAATGGCTTTCTGTTGTTAGCTAACCACTCACTCCCAGTTTCTCCCGGATCCAAGTCTGATAGTGTGAAATCCACACGTGAACTCCAAGTTAGTTGTGAGGGATGTCTCCACTATTCCCTCCCCAGGAATGCAACGATGTGAACTGAAAGGCGCATTACACCATGCATTGGAGAGGAGATTGGCAAGGTAAGAGTGCAGAGGAAACCTGGGCTTTGTGCAGTATACTGCATTTCCTGTTGCAATTGTTCTGTCATGGTGGATTTACTTCAGAGCTAACAGGCATTTCTGTGCTGCTGTTAGTCAAATCAAGACAAGATGAGATCTGTCTATGGGATCAGTTAGAGTAATGAAAGTTCGCTCTCCAGGAATAAAACACACAGCATGATTTTTAAGGCCTAACTTCATGGACACTGACAAGCAATTATATGCTGAGAGTTCCTGGATTAAACTCCAGGTGCATGGGGGCCCATTTTGGATCGGGATGGTGGTAGATGGCTTCAGATTCCCCCATATTATTTTCTCATGTGAGACAGCCCCAGGGAGCCACTGTTTCTGCCACTGGGGAAACTTATGTATAACCCTTGCCCTTCCTGGTTACTTAGATCTTCCAGGGCTGGGGCTGGCTGACTGGGTTCAAGAAGTACTTAATGCTTCCTTAAGAGAGGGGGTGGTCATCCTTGCCTTGAAACAGGCTGTGGTGTGTTCACCTCTAAAGAAGTCTACCCTTGACTCAGCAGAACTCAATAATTATCGACCAGCCTGAAAAGTTCCATTCTTAATCAAGGTGATTGAATGGGGGGTGGCTGGACAATTTTGAGCCTTCCTGGATGAAGCAAATTGTTTAGATCCCTTCCAATCTGTTTTCAGGCCTGATTATAGGACTGAAACAGCCTAGTTTGCCCTGGTGGATGATTTGCACTAGGAGATGGGCAGAGGGAGTACAACATGCACTGATAGCCAAAACACTGCAAAGTGGAATGGCAGGGAGAGGAAGCTGAAGCAAAGAGAAAGAATCTTGCTAAATGCCACCTAGGTTTTTCCCACATGTGTTATTTATGTGGGTTGTGTGCCCGTACTGCATCATTTTCCCCCTACATGTTTTGCTCCCTCTAGTGGTTGCTTTGATCTTTCATTGCTGTTTCTCGAAAGCATTCATGCTTTAGTGATGTACGATGAAAGCGAGCACTAGAGAGAGCAAAATACATGAGGAAAAGAGGAAACTGACGCAGTACTGGTACGTGACTGACAAAAATAACACATGCAGAAAAACCCTATTAAGTTAATGGGAGAGGGGAGATTTGAATGGGGGGGGTGCCTTCCTAATTCACAACTGTGGACTTCACTAGTACATGTCAGTTGAAACTTTCTGCCTTTTGCTACTGATGCGTAGCCACCATCTGCTTTCACAGATATACTCCCGGCCTCTCCTCATACCCCAATAAGAAACTCTGTACCTGTATACATGATGTGGGAGAGGGGCTCACTTTCCTCTCTGCCCCTCACACTCTTCAAGCTGATTTCATACTCCATGGCTGGCTGGAGGTGGCTGAGGGTGTATTCAGTGACCCGCTTGGCAATGACGATGCTGTCCACTCGTCCTGCATAGATTGAGAAAACAGCCTGGTTACCTCTCTGCAAATCAAGTTGCTCCAGTAAAAGTCTGACAAAAGGCACACCTAGGCAGGACAGACTTTGAGAAGAGCACCCACAATGGTCAGTGGCAGCATGAAGCCTGGTTCACACATGCAGGAGAATGATATGGTAGAATGGAAAGCAGGTGGTGGATTCCAATTCTGAATCTTCCTTTAAATAAAACACTCTCTGCAAAAAGACAAGCAGCCCAGCAGAGAGAAAGCTCTCTTTACTTGCTGTGCTGGCTTTCTGTTTGCAAGATGTTTTGAATGCAGGGAAGCATCCTAAAAACGCCGTCCTCTACGATACTCTCATTTGGCTGTGCATTCCAGGGAAAGTTGCAATGCAGCAAACAGGTCATCTTTCAGGAAGGCTTCTGATCTCATTGAGGAACTACTGAGATGTTTATGGAAACCTGGGGGTCCCATATCTGATCACACTGTTGATCTAATCCAACTTCTGGTCTAAGAAAGTTTATACTATACCTATACTTGTTGGATAGATGCTTGTCCAGTGAAAACTTTCAAAGAAGGAAATTCCACAATATCCCTTCTTTTCACCTTAGCATGGACAGTGCAATACATTATAATGAATGCAAGAAACTCCAGTGACTCACTACTGTGTTCCAAGAACAAACATATATAGAAATAGTACATGCTTGTATATGTACACTTTCTAATACCCAAATGCACGTATGAAGGAAAAGTCTCCTTTTGATGCAATAACTATACAATTCTAAGCAGCGTTAGTTGCTTGTTAAATGCAAATGAAATCCCCTTACCAAAATCTTTCACTTGTTTTAATGGCCCATCTACATCTTTGAACTAATAATGTCTGGATTCTTTAATCTGATGTGGAACTACAGTTGGAGAATCTTTTTCACCATACTGAGCCCTGCTTCAAAGGAATTAGTATCAAGATGCCTGACAGTGCAGATCTTATTAATATTGGCTGAATCTAAATTAGCGTCTTAAATTAGGTTGCTTCTGTGCAGAGGTCCTTCTCTGAGTTGACTTCCAAACTGGAGCACTTCTTTTCGGAGCTCCCACACGATACTGTGCTGCAACCATTCCATTTCAGGTTTTCCCCATCCTCAATGCAATCTTTCCCAGACCAGACTTACTCTGATATGTTTACAAAGAACACATAGTCCAAGCATGCTAACATGCCATCTGGGAGAAACATTTGCATTTTACTGTTGGTGCCACTTTCCCCCATCAGCCCCTTCCAAGTGCCATTTTCTCAGCATTTATCCCCTACTGTGTTGCCAGAAGGCTTTTTAGTGTGTTTCTTTAACTCAGTAATTGATCCACTGCCATTTATCTATTTCAAATTTTAATAGAACTGTTACAAGGCATGGGTGAAGCAGGGCCGGATCTTGGGGGGTGAGGGTGGAAAGCGCCCCGGACTCAAGGAAGGGGGTGCCAGCATGGACATGGAGGAGTGCCACCGCTGCTGTGCTGCAAATATTATTCTTGTCACTGTTAGCATATATTTGAATAATTCATTATAAATTTTTGGCATATTGCTCGATAATATATTTAATAACATATTTTAGGGTCTATCACAAACTTACTTTTTAAAATGTTTTGCGTTTCATCATGGATCTCTATCCAGTATTTTCTTGCTTGACCATCACAATTGATAGAAAGATGCATCCATGTTTTGGCATTTTCAACAATTCCCCCTGACTGCACATGCTGCAGCTTTGGGGAAAGTGGAGGGATTCCCCACTTTTTCTTAATATGCTTTTTGTGCAAAGTGGTTTTTTTTTTGGTCGATTTCCACTCGCTTGATTTTTAGTGGAGATTTCCTTAATCCACCGTAACTGTGTTCTGCCCATTTCTGAGCATCACTGCAACGTCATGCTGACGCACCAGCCCATAGGCACTACTATGTGGTCGTGTGCTTCCACAATGTGGAGAACTGGATCTTTGACCAATGCTCATAGTGGTTTGACATCAAAGCCCAAAGAAGTGGCCATCTGTACCAATTCTTATGAATATAATCTGAAGTCCTCTATGGGGAGGTAGGCTGCTGATCTACTACTGAAGGATCTAAAGAGGAATGTGATAGTTTATCTGAAATATGAGAATCTGAGGAAATGTTATTGTCATCTCTGGATGAGAAAAGTGAGAAAGGGACAGTTGTGATTTGGTGGGCTGCAGTGGAGTCTGAACCAACAAGTTCTATGGTAAGGAAGGAATGGAGGCTACCAGTAAGTAGGGTAGATATACCAAGCAAGTTGGTCAGGACTGATGATATTGGGGAGGCTGGTGAAGAGAGTATCTAAGCCAAATTGGTAGCAGGCCATTAAGGGATACTTGGCACTGTCACTGGCTGGTCTTGAATAACTGTACTCTGAGATGCAAAGATGGACTCAAGGGAAGGTTAGGTACCATTAAGTGGGCATTAGAGACTGGTCTGTGGATGATAAAATGCAGTAGTGGCGCCAGTCTTGTTTATGTGGTCTGAGTTTGTCCCACCAATATTGGGGATAGGGAAGGAAATGAAAGTAATCATCTCCCCATGGATATTATTCCGATTTTCAGGAACAACATGGGCACTAGTTTCTATTTCATGGAAGAATCTGGGCATTGGTTTCAGCCTCGAGGGATGAGAAGATTTCTAGTAGCTGAGACACTGTGGCGATCAACCCCAAGGAAATCAATTCCAAAGAGACTGAACCCCAGGTGAATGTGTCCTGGGAATGGAGAAGATTTCTCGAAGGTTATGCAGTATGAGCTGCATGGAATTCTCTAAACTACTGGTATTGAACATGGTACCAAAGCTTGTGCAAATTGCATAATAGGTCCCATGAGATGGATTCCAGTGAGGGTGTACATTAGTGGTTTCTGGTTCCACTGGGCTCCTGGTGTTTTCCTTTTTCTTCCTGGATTCAGGAGAACAATCAGCCCAATATTTCGACTTTTATGGTCTAGCCCCTTGTTTCAAACCTGGAGGACCAGTGTCACATGAACACATGAACTTAAGAAGAGGCCTTATCCTGAATCAGACCCTTGGTCCATCAAAGTCAGTATTGTTTGCTCAGACCAGCAGCGGCTCTCTAGGGTCTCAGCACAGGGGTCTTTCACATCACCTACATGCCTAATCTCTTTAACTGGAGATGCAGGGAATTAGACCTGGGACCTTCAGTATGCCAAGCAGATGCTCTACCACTGAGACACAGCCCCTCCTCAAATGCCCTTGTCTGTAGAGACAATATTAGTGGAACTTTGAGCCAATTTCGATGGGGACTGGGCTATGACTAGCACGGACAGAGTGCAACAAAGAGCTGTCATCAGCTGCATGGAATGTTTGCAGCAAGTCTGCTTGGTTATCTTCTGGCACTGCAGGCAAGACTCCATCTTGTGTCCATCTCCTAAGCAAAGAAAACAATTACATTGGCCATCTGTACTGGGTAATTCACACGCACATGGGAGACACTTCTTAAACGGGGCCTGCATGGGAAGGAACAAGATTTTTGGAGTAGGAAGGAAAAAGAGCTGTGAAAAACTGGAGAAGAAAAGGAAAAGCTTTGTTCATGAATTCTGTAGAGTGGAAGTTTTTCCACGATGCTACTGATGCAGTAGTTGGAGAACAACAGAGTGGGAACGTGCTGCTCTGCCCACTCAAAGCTTGTGCGGTAGTACTCCCCTTTTTGAGGTGCGTGGAGTTGGTGCCAAACACTCTTTAGCATCACTCTGGAAAGTTCTGAAGGATGTTCTATGAGGGTGCAAGACCCCATAGATGTGCCTGCACAGAGACCACGAAGACGAGAAGGTTGGGAGGATGCCTGCGCCTAGACCAGTTGGAGAGTCGCCTTCCTTGACTAAGTGGTTCCAATCTGGGAATGGATGGTTACAAAATAAAGGATGGGAGGAGTAGGTTTGTCAGAATATAAATAACCTTGATTAAAAAGGGCTTCTGCAAATCCCTCAAGAGAGCTGCTTCAGAAATAACAGGTATCTGGGAAACCTTGGCCAATCAGGTAACAGCACTATTTCAAAAAGCAATCATACTGTGTAGTACGGCTTCCTGAACTGCCCCTGTAGTTAGGAAGCTTTTCATAATGTTGAGAATATACTTCCCTCCAGTTTGAACTCCTTTATCTATCATCTGGACTCCCAGTAACCCATATAGAAGATTACCTTGGGCAGATTTGTAGGCTATTCTATAATGGTCAAAAGATGCAATAGGAGAGGTCCAGTGGATGGTCACAGAATCTGTAGTCACATTGTCAACGGTCAGGTTCCTTGGCGGATCAATCCCTGTATGAGGCCAAGCAACAACAAAGAAACACATGAACGTTATACATCTTACTGACCACTACTGCTTTGGTAGATAACTCAAGGTCATGATGGCAACTCTGCCACTTTTCTTAATAGTACAACTACTTATTGTATTGTACAGTCAGAGATGTTACTGCAGGAATCTTCAACCTTGGTGAGCCTGTGGGTGTTTGGTAACACCACAAAGTGGCTGCCTTGGGATGTGGGACCCATCACAAAATGGCTGCTGTGGGAGGTGGGACTAGGGTTGCCAACCTCCAGGTGGTACCTGGAGATCTCCTGCTATTACAACTGATCTCCAGGCGACAGAGATCAATTCATCTGAAGAAAATAGCTGCCTTGGAAGGTAGACTCTATGGCATTATACCCCATTGAAGTCCCTCCCCTCCCCAAATCCTGCCCTCCTCAGGCTCCATCCCCCAAATCTCCAGGTATTTTCCAACCCAGACCTGGCAACCTTAGGTGGGATCAATCACAAAATGGCTGCCATGTGGGCACAAGCACAAAATGCTTGGTGGTTCCAAGTAGAGGCAGCTAATTCCAAATGGGTGTTTCCCCCACAGACTCAAAAAGGGGTCCCCAACCTTTTTGAGCCTGTGAGCACATTTGGAATTCTGACACAGCATGGTGGACACAGCAACAAAGTAGCTGCCACACAAGAAGTGGAGCTAGCCACAAAACGATTGCCACAGCTTAACTTCAGTAACACAGTGCAGATCCTTGTGCTGTGGTGGCAGCAGCTGCCAAAACAACATTTGAAAAAAATCTGCACAGCCAAACAGAAGCCTTGCTGGGCAAAAGCCTTAGCTAGCCCCACTCAGTTCCTAAAAACACTTGGTGGGGCCCAGAAAAGGTGTCGGTGGGCACTCAGGTGCCATGGGTACCTTGTTGGGGACCCCTGCCCTAAGGTGATGCCTCTTGAGGCCTTCTAAAGTACCTTCTATTCCGGTCAAATGAGGAAAGACAGGATTGGCTCTTTGATTTAGGGAAGAAGCAAATGGGTTCCTAGAAAAAAATTAGTGGGCACCATGGTACCCATGGGTGCCAGATTAAGAACCACTGCTTTACTGTTTTACCACATCTATTCAACTTGTGCCTCCAACATTCCACAGATGAACGGACCAGTGTCCCTTCTTCCATCACTATTACACACTGGTGAAGGCTTTTCTGCACATGATGTTTTGATTTTTTTATCCTACGCTGGCTTCTGGAAAAGGGCACGTTAATGTAATGGCAGTTATAGGTTTCTTTTCTTTTTAAAAAGAATATCTAATATGAAATTTACAATACAATCAACATTCTTCTTAGTCCATTGAAATCACTGGGCTTAGAAGGGTCCAACCCTTTACACTGTTAATCATACAATGGAATTGTTTATAGTAATCTTAGAATAGTTACAATTTAGATAGGCAATTGCCTATTTAGATAGGCAATTATTAATGCAGTGGGAGAAGGGAAGTAAAAGAAGCGACTGCACTCTAGTGCAGGGGTCAATCACCTTTCATAACCAAAGAACAAAAATCCATCCAAATTCAGAGCAAGAGGTCAACAAAGACCCAGTTTGAAAAATCCCATTTCCTCAAGTGAAGATATACAATATTGACATGTTGATCAGTAATCCAAACACTGGTTGTTGCAAATAGTCTATCAAGAGATCTCACGATAAGTAATAAATATACTTTATGTGATGGTTTAATTGCCCTAGCATACATCTGTGCATAGTTTGCACTTGAATTACTGGGAACTGTTCTCTAATTAGCTCCCTTTCTCCAAAGCATATCTAAGAAGCCCTTTAGTTCCATAAAAATCTTTTCCTGTCATTCCTTTTGTGGTAGAAAGTGCTATCAAGTCACAGCTAATTTATAGCGAACTTGTAGAGTTTTCAAGGCAAGAGAATAACAGTGGTGGTTTGCCATTGCCTGCCTCTATGTCGTCACTCTGTACTTCCTTAGTGGTCCCATCAGAATACTCACCAGGCCAAGCATGCTTAGCTTCTGAGTTCTGATGAGACTGGGCTAGCCTGGTCCATCCAGGCCAGGGTGGTACTCCTTTTACATACTGTGTATTCTACCATCTACAGGTAAGCAACAAAAGGGGAGGAGGGGGGAGGGTAAAAAATGGCAGCAGGACCAAAGCAACCCCAAATATTAGGGCTCCACTTTTTTGGCCCCCATTTATTGCCACCATTTTTTTTGCTGGTAACCCCCTCCTCAAATACCAAAAAGGTATTTTTCATTTTTTTTAAATTGGCATATTGATATGCACACCTCTACCACCAACCCCCTCCAATAAACCACTTAAAGGTTTCTGTTATTGAAGAGCCATATTTGGCTGTCTACTGAGCTACATTAGGCTGTGAAGCTACAGGTTACAGAGCCTGCTCCAGTGCATATGTGTGTACAGAAGCAACATCTTAAAAAGCCCTCCCACAAATACTCATAAAATGCAAACTGACAAAAAAGGGAAAGTCACATATTAGGGCCCAGTACTAAAAAATAGGGACTGGCCATGCTAAACAGGAACCACTGGAACATGTGTATCAAGTGAGCTAGACATCAGGAAGCACCAAAGCTACCCAATTCATGTTGTTGCAGTCTCAAAAGTATATTTGTTTTATAGCACTTTAAAGGAACCCTGGGGATTGTACAGGTGCCCTGGAGAATGAAAAAGGTTGTTGAATCAGTTTGTCTGTGATACAGACATGTCCTGTGAACCTAAGGTGGTGGCTTCAGGGCTGCTGTTCAGTATTAATATCCTTTTCAAATATGATTTCAATGTCTGTGTTAGCCACAGGCCCTTGCTTACTATCTGAAGCTACCATCTAGTGCATTTTTATCCTGCCTTTCCTCCCAGTAGCTCAGAGCATCATCTCCCTTCCCTATTTTATCTTCATGACAACTCCGTGAGGTGGGTGAAGCTGAATGAAAGCGACTGGCACAGTGAGCTTCATGGCAGAGTGGGCATTTGAACTGAGATCTCCCAGGCCCTAATCCAACACATTGACCACTCTACCACACTGGTTACTTGTTGAGCTCATACAGTCCTGTTCGGAGACATGTGTTATACTAGATGAAGAAGAAACATGTGTTGAACAAATTCCCCTCACATGTGTTGGAAATTATCTATTAAGTAATTATTGCATTTACACTTTTTACGTTAAATTTTTTTTTTATGGAGGAACATTTACTCTTAACAGTCCCCCCTCCTCGTAGTGGGGGTGCAGATGAAACACAAATGGTTTCCCACTGGATCAGGATCAGGAGGAAACAGAGGTTTCCATGAGCAGGAACCTGGAATAGGGGATAAATGTTTCAGCAAGGCGCCAAGACAGGCACCAGCCCTACTGGAGTTTGGAGAGAGTTGTTGATTGAAGACTGGGACTGGAGACAGACAACTTTTTAGAAAGCAGGAGGTGTGCATTAGGGCTGTTGATTCGGTAAAACCCAAACCAGATAAAAGCCAAATAAATGCCAATTCAGCTTTTCCGGGTACAGGTTTTAAAAGAGTAAAAATAAAGGTGGGAAAAAGCCAAGCCGAATTTGGGCGATTCTCTGATAAGACGAAAAAATTCGGCTTATCCAGGTTTGGCTTTTTTCCACCTTTTCCCGCCTTTGTGGGGAGAAAGCTCTCTCTGGGGCAACCTACCTTGGCTTCAGAGACACCCAAACCGAGCAGGGGGAGGGGGATCAAGTCCCAGTGGCCAATAGGTGGCCAGAGCTGGTAGAAGAGCGTTCTTTCGCCAATCAGAGAAGCTGCATTCTCCCATTCAAACTTTTCTGAGTTGGCCAAGGGCTATAATACTCCCTGTTCTCTATTGGCTGTTGCTCAGTGCAAAAACCTTGGCTTTTGCTCCTGCTGCCTATCCTGCACAGTGTAATGACGTCAGGACATGGGGTAAGCTGAACAAGATATGGTGAGTGGGGAGAAAAGAGCTCAACACAGGGCTACCATTTTTATTAGCAGCCTCATTTTTATAACATTGTGTTTCTTCAGGGGAAAGTCATAAAGCTAAGAAAAGGCTATATTAGATGGGACTAGAATAGTGGTAGAGTCTGAGGTACCTTTTAAATGGCTCAATTTAAATAAAGAAAATAGATTCCTTTGAAATGTGGTGTTGGAGAAGAGTGTTACGGATTCCGTGGACTGCCAAAAAAACAAATCAGTGGGTTATAGATCAAATCAAGCCTGAACTGACCCTGGAAGCTAAAATGACTAAACTGAAGCTGTCGTATTTTGGTCACGTCATGAGACGACAAGAGTCACTGGAAAAGACCGTCATGATAGGAAAAGTTGAGGGCAGCAGGAAAAGAGGAAGACCCAACAAGAGATGGATTGACTCAATAAAGGAAGCCACAGCCTTCAATTTGCAAGATCTGAGCAAGTCTGTCAAAGATAGGACATTTTGGAGGACTTTCATTCATAGGGTCGCCATGAGTCGGAAGCGACTTGACGGCACTTAACACACACACACATCTCAGTTTTGCCCCTTCACTTTCACTGATGATTAAAATCCACAACAAATCCTAATTTTAAAACAGGCAGGGCAGAATTCTGAATATACCATACTCAGACAGGATCTGCCCTTGCTCTTCTGGCTCTATTGTCTCATTAGCCCATGCCCTTTTGGAATGCCGCTTTTACGAGGAACTTTGATCGCACTATATTTCCCCCCTTTTAATATGCAAATCCAATGCCTCTGTGACTGACATAATGCCTTTTTTACTAAGCGATAGGGACCCCAAGGCTACATTGTCAGTGGCAAGATTTGTTTCAATCCTTATATCCCTCCAACACTAGATATATGCTGCTCAAGATCAATTGATCAAGGAGCTTCTAAGGGATAAAAGGAAATTTTAAAACAGGGCAGACACAGCAGTATTATCAGGTGTCACTTTTCAGCAACTATTGCTTATTCCCTTGAACCTGACCATCATTTTTTTAAAGTAATTGTGTGGCTGTCGTTGCTGATGAGAAGACCTTAAAAATGCGAGTCAAAGCATAATTGTGTGTATATCTGCAGAGGTCTCAGAGGAATGGCTTTGCTCCATTTATCATAGTAATTGGCAAGCCAGTTAACTTGATTATACATTTCATTCCTCATTTAAGGCACTGATTTTGATGCCGCAAGGGGATGATGATTACAAAAAGCATCCAGAGATGCATCTAAGACAGGCAACAGGGGCAATGCTCAGCCAAACCTCCCATGTGCACAACTATCTTCCATTGTGCTCAAGAAAATATAGTTAACAGAGCTCTACAGCCAGTTCAAGAAAGCATCTGAACTACTCTACCACTTGTAGAGTAGTGGTAGAGGCCAGAGGTTTCCAAACTGTGCTCCAATGAGCGCTTGGGGCTCTACGAAACATCTCCTAGTGCTCCATTAAGAGATTGGAAAGAAAAATACTACTGTCATTCGGTTTAGTATATAGGCGCTAGGTGAAAATTAGTGCTCCGTGATGAATTTCTCTCCTGAAAAGTGCTCCATGACTCAAAAAGTTTGGGAAACTCTGCTCCAGGCAATAGAGAGAAGGAGGTCAAGAGCCACTGCTGAGACCTTCTAAGGTCTTTTATACATGGCTGTTACACTTGCCATCACTCCTCTGACGACTTTGGGTCTTTGTGTTGATTATGTATGCCGTTTCCGACCATCAGAGGTCGTCTCGCTCTCCCGCTGTGTTTCCCCACGTTTTGCCCACAGTCGCAAATTTGAGATAAAACAGGTCTCTGAAAACGCTGACAAAACATGGGGAAATGCAGGGGGAGAGCAAGGAGACCTCTGACAGTCGGAAACAGCATGCATAATCAACACAAAGACCCAAAGTCATCGGAGGGGTGACAGCGAGTGAAACAGCTATGCATAGAAGACCTGACTTAACTTTCTTCATTGCAACTTCTTTGGGCTCTACTACTAAAGACTCCAACTCGCCATCATTGTTAAGAAGCTATGCCATAATTACCCAGTAGAATCATCAGATTAGATGTTGCTTGTAAAGAACTTGGGGGGTGGGGTGAGGTTGAACCAGGAACCACAGAGGCTAGAAACTAGGCTAGTGAACCACTGTGGTCTGCATGTGCTCTGGGTCTCAGGGCCTTTTTTAGACACTAAGAGCAAGAGAAGTTTGCAGCGTCAGCTCCCTAAGAGTGCCTGGCAATAGGCCACAGCTGGGACTGGTATAAATACTAGAAGCCTGTCCCACTGCCCTTGCCTGGGTCTGAATTTTTGGATCTGAATTTTTGGATCTGAATTTTTGGATCTGAATTTTTGGATCTGAATTTTTGGATCTGAATTCTCAAAACTGTATTCATGGGGGCTTTTTGTCCCGAAGATCTTCCAGGACTACCTTGAGCTCAATTATTGATCCCTAGCAAAATATGGAGCTTCTGAGTCCCTCCCCCCTGACAACACTGCTTTTTAATTGGGTGCAGTGTATTTTTTTTAAAATACATCACCAGTTCTGCAGTGAGATTCTTGCATTAGTAATTAACTGCATGGTCATTTTACAGCCAAAGCAGGGACGGGTCCGGAAAAACACCTCCCCAACCAATTTGTTTCAGGCTAGCTCAATGCAGAGGTTATAAGAACAGAAAAACACAGGCAGGTTCATTTCCATTCCATCTTTCCATCGCAATCAGAAAAAAGGATTTCATGACATGTGTGTGTGTGTATGGTGGTGGTGGTGGTGCTGGGGAATCTGCCCAGCTGGGTTCATTCCTGATCTCAGGGATTTTTTTTTTTACTGAGCCCAGTAGCATTTTAACAAACAAAGCAGAGAATCATACCCAGGACACAAGCCTGTTAATTTTTTTGTCTGGTATATTTATTTTAGCAATAAAACAATGAATCCTTAAATAGAAATGATGACAACAGGAACCGAGGGGAAACTCCCTCCCCCCCTCCTGGAATCTCGATGGTTAATTGCCTGATTGGTGGTGGTGGTGGGTGATGCTGTGTCTTTCCCTCAGTTGCTCTTGTCTTCATTTATATTTAAAGATTCATCATTTTATCACTAAAATAAAATAAAAAAATTAACAGGCTTGTGTCCTGGGTGTGATTCTCTGCTTCGTTTGATCTTTTGTTAATTTGGGAAGATGCGGTTTTGATTAAAATGAACTTTCTTTCCCTAGATTTAACAGCCATCAGCTATTCATCTGCCATTATACACTTTTAAATAAAGGGGGAAATGAAGATTAATTTCTTCTTGACATCATAAAGAGAAAAGTTGCCTCGTCTCTCATGCAATTCGCCGATCTACTTTATAGCAGATAATGCAGTATCCACTTCTCAGAAAGAGTCATAAGCTATTTTATCCAGGGAGTGATATATTTATATTGTGCAGTATTATTTTGTGAATTTGCTAAAACAATGTGGGCTAGGGAGTCTACTTGATCCAGACAAAAGGGGCATTTGCATTCTTCTGCAATAATTTTATTGTACCTCCCTTGCGCCTTGGCTGAGTCTAAGGCATTACACCTTGCCAATAAAAAAGCTCATCTAAATTTTTGGATTTGTAACCAGCGGAAATAGTCTGGTAAGGAAAAAGTACCATCAAAGAGTATCTGCTAGAAGAGAGGTGAACATTTACGATTTTCGTCCGTAAACACTAAGAACCAATCCTCATTTAAGATCTTATTTTGTAACTGTTTACAGCTTGCTTTCCGAATACTATTCCTTGCAGCTTTCAATTGCTCTATTGGGAGGGAAAATCTTTTGTCTAACCTACTAGTCCAGGTGGACATAGAGATATCTGAGATTAACAACTGAAACATATCAGAAGCTGCTGATCGCTCAAAGAATGAGTACCAAATTTTAATGACAGATTGATATATAATAAATGATGGGTTTGGGGGGGAGGATGGGGTATGCCATAAAGTCTACCCTCCAGAGCAGCCATTTCCTCCTGTGGAACTGATCTCTGCAGTCTGGAGATCAGTTGTAAATCCTGGAACATCTCTAGACCCCACCTGAAGGTTGGCAACCCTAACAGGGGAATCTTTTTTTTTTTTTTTTGAATGACGGGACATTCAGTCAAGCAAGCCCCAACTTGCAATCTGAAGTGGAACAGTCCTCAAAATAGGTTTACCACCTCATTGAGAAAGAGGCTTCTTACTCTGAAACAGATGACGGTGGCTTTTTTGGCAGTGGTTTTCAGAATGAACGTGTGATAAACAAATCTGGCTTCTTGGCTGCTGTGTAGCTTTTGGGCTTAGCCAAGCATAAACATATAATCCCCTTTGTATTGCATTTGTGGGGGGGGGGCACCAAGACAATAGTAGGATGGTTGTGAAGATTCCTGTAGCAGCAGCCAAGAACAAATGAGCTGACTGGGAAGCAGAAGCTTTGGGATGTATCATGCTATTGCCGAATGGTATGTTTATGATAGCAACGAGAGACATGAAGCTAATAATCCCTTCAATCTACCGTGCCCAAATTGTGGCAGGGTTGCCACTAGGGGGAAGTGGCATCTTGGCCATTTTCTGGGCATGGAGTAGGGGTCATTGTGAGGTAATTGTGAATTTCCTGTATTGTGCAGGGGGTTGGATTAGATGACCCTGGTGGTCCCTTCCAACTCTATGATTCTATGATTCTGTGATTTTATGAGTATCTCACCAGGTTTGAACATAAGGTGCATTATCTTTTAGAATTAAAGCTTGAAATATATTTCACGCTTGCAGTCTGAAAGATTGACTTCTGGAGTGTGCAAGAGTCAGAATCGTTGCCTGTTTCCATATGAGTCACTTACCTTTATGCGCTTCCTGACTATAAGGAGACTATCTGAGAGCAGTATCTCATGCAGAGATGCAACAGGAAACATATAATTTGTATCTTAATCTTCCTCCAAGGAGTTTAGGGCAGCACACATAGTTCTCCCCTCCCCTCAATTGTCCTCACAACAATTGTCGAGAGGCCGAAGGTCACATAACTCACTTCATGGTTCAGTTGGGATTTGAATGCATATTTTCCTGGTCTTGGAGTTACACTCTAACCACAATGCCACACTAGGATCTGATCAAGAAGACAGGACATATTCTATTATTAGGGTTGCCAACCTCCAGGTAGTAGCTAGAGATCTCCCCCTATTACAACTGATCTGCAGCTGACAGAGATCAGTTCACCTGGAGAAAATGGCTGCTTTGGCAAGTGGGCTCTATGGCATTGAAGTCCCTCCCCTCCCCAAACCCACCCTCCTCAGGATCTGCCCCAAAAACCTCCCACCGGTGGTGAAGAGGGACCTGGCAACCCTATTCTATGATGGAGAGAACCTTTCTCTTATTACCTGTTGTGATGGAGCCGATGATGGGCTCAGAGCTGACAGGGCCATGCACAGCCACTAAGGACACCATGTACTCGGTGGATGGTTGCAGGCCAGTCAAGGCGGCATGTCTCTTGGTGGGGTCCAACATCACTTGCTTGGTTTCCTCTTTGTCTTTGGGGCTGTAATTCAGTATCAACTTATCTGCTGGAGGAGAGGGGTCACTCCAAGTGATGTTCACGCTGGAGGAAGTCACATGAGAAAAGTGAAGCTGCGTGATTGGTCGGAATCCTGAAAACAAGAACACAAAAGAGAGCTGCAGGCCTGAAAAATGATGGGCTGGGTCTTTTTCAGCCTTGAAACTCATGCAGGGATGATAAGCATTCAACACACAAAGCTGCCTTATATTCAAATAACTTGATCTATCGAGGTGAGTACTGACTACTCTGATAAGCACAGCTCTCCAGAATCTCAGGTCAAGATCCTTCACATTAGGGCTGTTGAAAAAAAAAATTCGGTAAAGTTCGGCTTCGGCAAAATTCGGCCCATTTAAATTCGGGCCGTGCCGAAGTCCGAACTCCCCCGCTTCGGATCCACGAAATTCGCACGAGATCCGGAGTTCGGGGGAAAATTCGCCCCCCTGCGGGCCTTCAGGAGGCTTCCCTGAAGCTGGGCGGGGGGGCCTTTAAACAGATCTGAGCCTCCTGGCCGGGAGGCGCAGATCTGTTTCCCCCCCTCCGCCCGGCTTCAAGGGGCTTCCCTGAAGCCGGGCGGGGGCCCCTTTAAACAGATCTGAGCCTCCTGGCTGGGAGGCGCAGATCTGTTCCCCCGGCTTCAAGGGGCTTCCCTGAAGCCGGGCGGGGGGGGCTCTTTAAACAGATCTGTGCTTCCCGGCTGGGAGGCGCAGATCTGTCCCTCCCCCTGGCTTCAGAGGGCTTCCCCTTTTTGGGGTTTTCATGGCAAGAGACTAACAGAGGTGGTTGGCAGAAAATTACACAAATTAATTATGCATTGTGTGAAGAAGTACTTCCTTTTGTCCTACGTGTAGCATTGCTCAATTTCACTGGATGATCCTGAGTTCTACTATTATGGTAGAACAAGAAAAAGTACTTTCTGTCCACTGTCTTCAGTCCATGCATAATTTTACTTCTATCTATTATGTGCCTCAGTCCCTTATTTTTCTAAACTGAGACTCTCTAAACGTTTTAGCCTTTCTCAATAGGGGAGGTGCAGCAACCTTTTGAAAATTGTGCTTGTCCTTTTCTGAACCTTTTCTGGCTCTACACTATCTTTTTTTGAAATCAAAATGACACGTTATTGTATTCTAAGTGCAGACTCATCACTGCTTTACGCAGGGACCCTTACAGCTTCCTTTTAACTTCCATCTCTCTTGTGATAATCCCTAGCATATAATATACCTTTGTCAGTATGCCAACTTGGACAGAAGCATTTGGGACACTTCAGTTTTTTTGGGTTTCTAGATAATTTGGTGCCATTTTTCAACCTGGCCATCACACCACTCACCCCTGTAGGACCAGTCCCTAAACAGAACCTTGGGGGAGACCCCATTGCTTAGTAACTCAAGTAGCTCAAGAGAACCCTGAGTACCTGACTTGGTGTAACCTGACAGTACCTGTAAACGCATCCACTGTCTTCTCTTGGCTCTGCTGACGGCCTCTCTCTGCAATGACAGAAATGGTATACTCTGTCCCAGGCTCCAAGTCCAACAGTGTAAGCTCAGACTTCTCTTTCGGCACGGTAACCTCAGACGCCATCCCTGAGGCAGGAGTGAAGATGACCCGGTAGTGATCAATGGGGCCCTTGGCTTTGGTCCAGGATACAGAGATGGATGTCTCTGTGGAAGCGGTCACAATCAGGTCACGAGGACTGTCAAGCTCTAGAGCAGGAGAAGAAAATTTTCAAAGGTAGGTCGTAACAAGCATTTTGGAAATGTATGGTAATGTACAAGTCTTAGGCCTTTTATGCATGGCTGTTACCCTCGTGATCACCCCTCTGATGACTTCGGGTCTTTGTTTTGATTATGCATGCTGTTTCTGACCGTCAAAGGTTGTCTCTCTCCCCCTGCGTTTCTGTGCGTTTTGCCTGCGTTTTCAGGGACCAAATGCGGACAAAACACAGAGAAACGTAGGGGGAGAGTGAGGCGACCTCAAAACAAAGACCCGAAGTCGTCAAAGGGGTGACCGCGAGGGAAGCAGCCATGCGTAATGGACCTTGGAGGACAAAATTCTTGAAATTCTACAGGAGATATTTTGTGAGGGTGTTCCATTGAAAAGAGACCATGGTATGTGAACTTGGCCTGAGCAGCAGAATGGAAGTGCTTGTCCATTCTGTCTAGAGCTGCCAGCAACTCCTCTCTGCCATCATATCGAAGGGTTGCCAAGACACAACCCAGAGAAGATGCCTGTATCTTGTTGTGGTTCATGGTCACCATGGAGGTGGGTGCTGTAGTCCTGTCCTGCCACCATGGCTGTGTACCTGCCACCTTTTGCTGCATTGTGGCTTGGGACCAAAAAGAAAAACGCCGTCTTGAAATCTGAAATCCATCAGTCTCTTCATGACATAAGAACATAAGAAAGGCCCTGCTGGATCAAACCAAGGCCCATCAAGTCCAGCAGTCTGTTTACACATTGGCCAACCAGGTGCCTCTAGGAAGCCACAAACAAGACGAGTGCAGCAGCACCATCCTGCCTATGTTCCACCACACCCAAAATAATAGGCATGCTCCTCTGATACTAGAGAGAATAGGTATGCAGCATGACTAGTATCCATTCTAACTAACAGCCATGAATACCCCTCTCCTCCATGAATATGTCCACTCCCCTCTTAAAGCCCTCCAAGCTGGCAGCCATCACCACATCCTGGGGCAGGGAGTTCCACAATTTAACTATGTGTTGTGTGAAAAAATACTTCCTTTTATCTGTTTTGAATCTCTCACCCTCCAGCTTTAGCAGATGACCCCGTGTTCTAGTATTATGGGAGAGGGAGAAAAACGTCTCCCTGTCCACTTTCTCCAAACCATGCATAATTTTATAGACCTCTATCATGTCTCCCCTCAGCCGCCTTCTTTCCAAGCTAAACAGCCCTAAGCCTGCTGGGTCAGGCTTAGCAACAAAAGGTGACCCAATATAATTGGCTATTAGTAAAAATGGATACTAGTCACGATGTATTCTCTCCAGGATCAGAGGAGCATGCCTATTATGTTAGGTGCTTTGGAAGAAGAAGAAGAAGAGTTGTTTTTTATATGCTGACTTTCTCTACCACTTAAGGGAGACTCAAACTGGCTAACAATCACCTTCCCTTCCCCTCCCCACAACTGACACCCTGTCAGGTCGATTAGGCTGAGAGAGAGTGACTTGCCCAAGGTCACCCAGCTGGCTTCGTGTGTAGGAGTGGGGAAACAAATCCAGTTCACCAGATTAGCCTCTGCTGATCATGTGGAGGAGTGGGGAATCAAACCCGGTTCTCCAGATCAGACTCCACCGCTCCAAACCACCGCTCTTATCCACTACACCACACTGGCAGGTAGGATAATGCTGCTGCATTCGTCTTGTTTGTGGGCTTCCTACAGGGACCTGGTTGGCCACTGTGTGAACAGACTGCTGGACTTGATGGATCTTGGTCCGATCCAGCATGGCCTTTCTTATGTTCTTAAGTTCTAATATGTATTGGGACCAGGGCTGGTCCAATGTATTTTGTTTCCCCAAGTAAGGTGCACCCATCCCCTCCTGGGCTTGAGTAACTGGTGGCTTGAACAGAGGAGAAGAGTTATTACATAATGGTGGCGGAAAGTGCCATCAAGTTGCAGCTGACTTATGGTGACCCTATAGGGTTTTCAAGGCAAGAGGCAAACAATGGTTTGCTATTGCCTGCTTCTACATAGTGATCCAGGACTTCCTTGGTGGTCTCCCATCCAAGAGAGGGAAGGCATCTTGGGCATTTTCTGGCCATGGAGTAGGGGTCACTGGGGGTGGGAGGTAGTTGTGAATTTCCTGCATTGTGCAAGGGGTTGGACTAGATGACCCTGGTGGTCCCTTCCAACTCTATGATTCTATAATACTAACCAGGGCTGACCCTGCTTAGTTTCTGAGATCTGATGACATTGGGCTAGCCTGGGCCATCCAGGTCATTATTAAATAATAACAAATAATAAATCCAAATACAGCCCCTTTCTCCAAATATCCAAGAGATCCTGTGATACTGTGCACTTAGACTGGCCATCAAAAGCTAATATAGAACAAAAGTGTATTTTGGTAGAAGTAATAGAGCAGTATGATCCAGGATCTAGGAATCAATATCCCAGAATGCAAAGCCAAGCTTTTATATTTGCAGCTGTGATCATTGTGTAAACACTATATAAAGGCAGCTGTTTGAAATTCTACTGAAATGCTGGCTGTAAATGCTTCTAAAACAAAATAACAGTTTGTTAAAAAAAATTTTTTAAATGACCAATTTCCTCTATTGGAATGATGTTAGTATAATCTTTTGAATACTGTTTTCTCCAGTGTGGAAAAACAGCTCAGGCTCAGACAGGGCACCCTGTCTTTATTATGCACCTCAGCTGCTCCACGGGAGACCCAGGCAAAGTGCTCTTTCGGAGGGAAAAGGGGTCTTGTTAGGGTCTCAGCCTGCGTCCAGTGTGAACAGCAAAATAGTCTCCGGCTGAGCTTTCCCTCTAAGCACCTCAGCTCTTTACTCCCATTTGCCTCAGCTCTTGCATAGGAGGGAGCAAAGGAGATGCAGAGGGGAGAACACCAGAGGGAGATGGGGTTAAAGAGCCCTTCAGTGGGTAAGGCTGCTATTGTGAACATTTAACCCTTGCTCAGTTTATAGGGTTGCCATGTCTCTCTTCACCACTGATGGAAGGTTTTTGAGGCAGAGTCTGAGGAGGGTGGGGTTTGATGAGGGGAGGGACTTCAATGCCATAGAGTCCAATGGCCAAAGCGGCCATTTTCTCCAGGTGAACTGAGCTCTATCGGCAGGAGATCAGTTGTAATAGCAGGAGATCTCCAGCTACTACCTGGAGGCTGGCAACCCTATCAGTTTAAAATATGGTGCCCATCAGGGAGCAGAGGTGGACAACAGGTGGATAACAAAGCAAGAGGGTTGCCAGCTCCGGGTTGGGACGTACCTGGAGATTTTGGGGGTGGAGCCTGAGGAGGGCATGGTTTGGAGAGGGGAGACACTTCAATGCCATAAAGTGCACCCAAAGTGACCATTTTCTCCAAGTGAACTGACCTCTGTCGGCTGGAGATCAGTTGTAATAGCTGGAGATTTCCAGCTACCACCGTGAGGTTGGCAACTCTACAAAGCAATGTTAACCTGATGCCCAGTGGATGTGATCAAATTTGAATCAAGATGTCATAGCAGTTTGGGCAAAATGTCTCCTGTAAGTTTCCACATTTTCTCTTGTTAGGTTCTCTCTGGAATGCACATGTTTAAGAATACGGAATTTGGCTATCCCTGTCACAGAGTATAATGCAGATTTACATGCCTGTATTACCTGCCCTCTCAGAGCTCATCCAGCTTTTGCTGAAGCCCCACCTGGCAAACGTACGGTGTGTGATCAATGTGCAAAGCAGGAGAGAACAAAGTTGACTGAGAGCCACTTTAAACAATCACCTTGCCATTTTTATTCCTAGAAATGGGCTGCAAGTCATTCCTATGCTGAAGAGCCAAGTTAGATCATTGTACAATGAAAAAGGAAGTTCTATCTCTCCTTGAAGACATGGAGCCAACTGTCTCATATAAAGTTGCCCTCTTTGCTCTAGCAGCAAAGAAAATTCAGGCCAGGCTGGCCCAACACATTAGAATCAATTAGAACTGAACTGCAAATCCCATTTACATGTGGTTGGCATGGTAAGAAGTGAGATTCTCTATTCACAAAAGCGACCTCTAACCAGGCAAGTGTCTATGACTTGAAGTTATGAGCAGCTGTGGGTTTTGGTGGTTAAATGTTAGATAATTTTGATTGCAAACAACGTTTTATGCTCTATCTATACTTTGATAAGTTTGGCGGTTTAGAGAATTTTTCTTTCTTTCTTTGTATTTTAATTTGGCACTAAAATGTAAATGTAAACCTATATGTTATCAAAGATTGTTACATCATTTTATAGTAATTTTAGTCCAATTTTTGTAATGGCCTTTGGCCACATGCAATAAACCTGAACCTTGAAGAAGAAGAGTTGTTTTTTATATGCCGACTTTCTCTACCACTTATGGAAGAATCAAACTGGCTTACAATCACCTTCCCTGCCCCTCCCCACAACAGACACCCTGTGAGGTAGGTGGGGCTGAGAGAGCTCTAAGAGAGCTGTGTCTAGCCCAAGGTCACCCAGCTGGCTTCATGTGTAGGAGTGGGGAAACTAACCCGGTTCACCAGATTAGCATCTGCCACTCATGTGGAGGAGTGGGGAATCAAACCCGGTCCTCCAGATTAAACTCCACTGCTCCAAACCACCGCTCTTAACCACTACACCATGCTGGCTCTCTATGCTGAACCTATGCTGAAGACGGAAATGTTGGACAGCTGTGTACCTGCATCTGCATGCAAATCGGATTCAGAGACATGATGGACATTCTCCCCAAGTGTCGAGAGAAGAAACGAGAGTCAATTATGCTTCCCCTCCTCATGTTTCTACCTCATATCTGATAGGGTTGCCAGGTGCCCGGTGGTGGCGGGCAAACCCCCAGCCATTTGCCCCTCTGCCCGCCAACCACCTGAGGGTCGGTGGGCAAACGTGCACGCGTGTACACACCACGCACGGGGCACTTCCGGTTTACAACCAAACGTGCCGCCTTGTGAGGGGCCTTTTCCTCTTAGTTTGAGTGGCAAAGGGCCACATTACCACTCAAACTAAGAGGAATAGGCCCCTCGCAAGGCGGCACTTCTGGTTGTAAACCGGAAGTGACGCGCACGTGCACAATCCCAGCAGCAGCAACATAGCCTCCCGCCAGAGGAGAGAGGGGACCTGGCAGCCCTAATATCTGAAGGGGGGTGGGAGGGACACGCACGTGCCTCACGTGGAGAGAGAAACCTTCTCCCAGTATGGAGACAGAATGGGGGAGATATTAATGTTACTGTAAGGTCTGAGTTCACCTGTTGAATCCCAATCACCAAACGTCCAGACAGGGTATTCTAAGAAGCAGGTTTATTTGGGAAGCATAAGGTGAGTAGCAGGAACTTACAGGGGAAGGTACAAGAACTCTAATGGGAGGGGAACGAGCAGGATGGAACATATACAGAAAACCAAAGGCACAGTTGGATACCAAGCCAAGCCTGGTTCCCATGATAGATTACAGTTATCACACCAACGGAGAGCAAGCAGTCATAACAACCTTGGAGGGCAGCTGCGTTCCCAGGCCTGGAGCTCACAGTTACCTCTTAGGCTTTACCTGGAAGCATTAGCCGCTGGCTCTTCCTCTCTCACGGATTTTAGAGAACTTCCAAAACAGCCACCCGGTATGCCTATATTGTACATAACAGGCTTGTGCCTGCTTGAGAGTTTTGTAAACCCTGGTATATGCAACGTGTCACTGGTGCAAGTAAAGGCTTTGAGACTCCCAAGCAGCTCTAGGATTTTTGATGGATCCTTTTTAGACCCCGTGGACCCTGACTCTAAGGGGAACCAGAGAGCTCCAAAAACCCTCAATTTGGCATCAAAGTCTGGATACAGCAAATTTCAGTGCTATGCCCAGAGAATTCAGGTGTGGCTCGCTGTGCTCAAGCGTGCCTTCTGAAGTACATTTCTGTGAATAAATTGTAACATGGGAAGTTGGCCTGCCAATCACTGCAACCACGATTGCTTTATGCTGAACGTGTGGCCCAGATTCCCGAGGCATCACTGTAGCATTTCTTTTCACACAGGCCATGAAATTTCACTCCCCATTGCGCTGCCATTGACTATAATATATCATTCACTCACCGGTTCTCGCATTCATGGTAGCTGGAACACTTTGTTTGCCATCCATGGTGGCTGAAATCCCAACTCCATACTCTGTTCCTTGTATCAAATCTGCGTGTGGATGGACAAAAAGCTACAGGTTAAACAATGAAGTGCTATTATTTACATCTATACCAGGGATACCCAACGTGGTATCCCTGGGCCACTGTGGCACCTGCCAGTGGGTTTACTGGCACCCACCTGCTTCTTCCTCAAAGCAAAGAACCAAACCTGGCTTCCCTCCACACAGGCATCAGAGAGGCTTCAGAAGAGCCTAGGAAGAACATCACCTTTGGGTCTGCAGACAGCACCATTTGGAAACAGCTGCCTCCATCACAGCTGGTTACAAGCAGGCATCTTCCCAACATTTCATAAAAACTCCCAGTGGTTTGTGCCAGCCATTCTGTGATTGGTTTGCCATTTTGGCAAAGTGGCTGCTACATGGTCCGAAAATTCAAACCCATAGGCTGGTGCCTCTTATCTATATAGTGGTATCTGCTTGCATTGCTCCACAGTCTGCATTTTCTGAGCAGTTGCTACCTTGTCACCATAACAAAAGGCATTGAGCCATTATAAAATACAGGTATTTGTTTGTGTCGATTTTAAAAACGTATGTCTTGCTTTTTCTATGCACCAAGTGGCTTCCAAAAACTGCTAAAATGCTATTTTAAAACAACAACCAAGCACCACAGTAATGAAAAAAACTTAGCCCTAAGAATCAGCCCCCCCAATACACACTTCAACCCTAAGAATACTTTAAAAAATCGTCAGAAGCAGAAACTCAATAGCCATATGCCCAATAGCTCTACAGTTGTGTGAGCTCAGTAACAGTGAGATCTAATTCTTACCAGCTTACTAAAATCGAGGAACAACACAACACTTTCCAAATCCTGCCAGAGAGGGCACCTTCAACACTTCCAATGGCAGTCCATTCTAAGGAGTGTGTACAATGCCAGAGAAGGCCTATGGAGGTCCTATGGAGGTCAGGTCCACCTCCCAAATGGAGGCTACTTCCAACAGAAGGCATTGGACCAACTGAACAATTAGCAGGCCTATACAGGGAAGAGTAGAATAATAGAATCATAGAGTTGGAAGGGACCACCAGGGTCATCTAGTCCAACCCCCTGCACAGTGCAGGAAATTCACAACCTCCCACACCCTCAGTGACCCCTACTCCATGCCCAGAAGATGGCCAAGATGGCCTCCCTCTCATGAACTGCCTAAGGTCATAGAATCAACAGTGCTGACAGACAGCCATCTAGCCTCTGGTTAAAAACCTCCAGGGAAGGAGAGCTTACCACCTCCTGAGGAAGCCTGTTCCACCGAGGAACCACTCTAACTGTTAGAAAATTTTTCTTCCTAATGTCTAGATGAAACTTCTTTTGATTTAATTTCAACCTACTGGTCTGATTGGTTCTTGTAGGTTATCCAGGCTGTGTGACCATGGTCTTGGTATTTTCTTTCCTGACGTTTCGCCAGCAGCTGTGGCAGGCATCTTCAGAGGAGTAACACTGAGGGACAGTGTCAAGTGTGTAGGAAGAGTAATATATAGTCAGAAAGGGGTTAGGTTTGAGCTGAGTCATTGTCCTGCAAAAAGTATCAAAGGTAATGTGCTAATCATTGTCCTGTAAGTATCAAGATAATGTGCTAATGAGGGTGTGGTAGGTTAATATGGAACCATTGTATCCTGAAATGATCTGTTAACATGTGGAATCCAAAACTAATCCGCATGGCTATTGTGGACTGTAGTCTTTGTTAGTCTGGAGGTTTTCAGGTCAGGAAGCCAAGCCTTATTCATTCTTAAACTCTCTTCTTTTCTGTTAAAGTTGTGCTGATGTTTATGAATTTCAATGGCTTCTCTGTGCAATCTGCCAAAATAGTTGGTAGAATTGTCCAGTATTTCAGGGTCTTGGAATAAGACCCTGTGTCCTGTTTGGATCAGTCCATGTTCAGCCACTGCTGATTTCTCAGGTTGGCCAAGTCTGCAGTATCTTTCATGTTCTTTTATCCTTGTTTGTATGCTGCGTTGTGTGGTCCCGGTGTAAACTTGTCCACAACTGCAAGGTATATGATATACCTACTGGTCTGACCTTCTGGGGCAACAGAAAACAACTCGGAACCATCCTCTATATGACAGCCCTTCAAGTACTTGAAGATGGTTATATCACCTCTCAGTCTTCTCCTCTTCAGTGTAAACATACTCAGCTCCTTCAACCTTTCCTCATAGGACTTAGTCTCCAGACCCCTCACCATCTTTGTTGCCTTCCTCTGGACAAATATGTCCTTCAAATATGTGGGTTCCCAGTTAGAAAGGAATTTAAATCTTAAAACCAATTGAGACAGAGGGTCTCCCAAGTGCCATGAGAGAGGAGGGACTTTAAGTCAGATCTCCATGTTCCTACTGTTAAGTCCGCGTGGGGAGGACACACGAGGTCAGAGACCAACAACAGGGTCTGGGCCAGCTGGAACATTTGAGGGCCGCACACACTGAAGAACAGGGAGCGTTTCTTGCCGGCATTGATAACATCGTTCGCATCCAGGAACAACGCAAAGCGGACGGCGTAGCTATCCCACTCGCTGGGGTGGGCCGTATCGAAAGCTTCCATGGAGCCCTTGGTGGCCATGGTGCGGTGCAATGCGTCTCCCACGTGTGTCGAAGTGATTTCGCAAGGCGAGCCGGGCTGCCTACCGGCACCGAGAAATCGGCAGAAGCGAGAGTGATTTCAGCAAGAGTCAGCAGGACAGCTGGACTGCCTACCAGCCTTCGTCGCCACTGTTAAGTCCACGTGGGGGGAACACACGAGGTCGGAGACGGAGTTCCAACAACAACCGCTTTATTGAGAACAAGAACAGAACTGGAATACAGTGGGCTGGCCCCCGCTTATATGCCCCTCTGGCCGCCTGCGGCCACTCCCCCCCCCGGTCCGTGACCAATGGCACATACAGTTTTAGGAGCCTCGGAGAACCCCAAGCTCGGCGGGGTTTCTTCTGCCTACTGGCAACATACATACATAACACCTACTCTAACACTAACTACTATACTACACTGGCACACTATTACCAGATTGTGTTGTAACATGCCCTTCCTTGACCCTGCTCTGCATCACTGGCAGGGGAGGGGGAGTGCATAATGGGATGCCATGGATTAATGTGCCAAAACATACAATGGAAAAGATCGTTTTGTGGGAAGGCCATCGCTTCTCGGCCTTTTGGCTAAGATCAAGTGTAGTTTTGTGGGAGGCCCATTTTGGGTCTGGCATCTAGTCCTGCCTTTATAATCCCAGAACAGAGGCAGCAGTGGGATGGAAGAAAAGAGCCCATCTACCACAGGCAATGACATACTTTTCATATGATTTCCAACTCACTCAAAAATGACTGCCTGTCTCCTGCCACAATGTGAGTAAATTACACTGTGTTTGCACCATTGCTTCAAAAGTCTGGCCCGAAGTGTTACAACCCATCATTTACACCTAAAAGAAAAAATCAACCCCAAAGCATCAGAGATTGGCTGGCTTTTGTGGATCATTTTTACCCATTTAGGTTTGGGAAAATGGACTTCAAAGAATTACTATTCCTTAACGGTTATTGAGACCCGCTGCAGTCCCCTTCCATAAAGTTTACAGGGAGAGAAACAGAGCGGTGCACGATAGCTTTATTTGTTACCAAACTGATTTGACATCTAACATTTTCATTTGAGTTTCTTATTTATGAGGCATAAATGAAACACTCAATAATTAATGAAAGAAACCAGCTTCTCCCTGCAAGCTGTGGAGCTATAAGTATCCAGTTGCCGGCAGGAGGCCTGCCCTGTGGTTTCTGGCTCATCGGGGGAGACGGCAATTTAGTTAATTTCCAAGCCAATCTATCATCTATTATCATTATTGGATCAAAGCAGATACCCGTGGCTCTCTGTCAGTGCTCTTTGGCTTTTTGTGGGTTTATTTATCCCTCCCGTGAACAGAGGCTGGAAGATTCTCCGAACTACAAAAGATGCAAGACGGCAAAGATTCTCTGCCTACAAGTACACCCAAACATAAACCAGGAAACATATTGTTCTCTCTCACTGAAGGCAGCCCATTATCCCCTTCTTTACCCCTTAAACAGTACTACCCATTCTCTCCTTGTAAGACTGCAGAGCTATGGGGAGGATTCGATATGTTAGTGCAAATATATGGAGGAAAACAGAGTGATAGAAGTTCCAGGCTAGGCTGGCTTCGCTCACACATGTTTTACTCTAACTTACCAAGATCCATATGGTACATCAATGTGATGAGGAATTAATTTTTAGGATTTCTTAAAAAATTGTTGAATGATTCTGAGTGTACATTCTTGCTTAAGATTGAATGTACGCAGAGTCCAGTGGTGGATCAAGGCCCACCATAGTCAGGAATCTATCACGATTTGGTGTTTACCAGAAATTGGCCAGTGCTGCTCCAGTGGATTGCTATTTGCCTTGCCAGTCCATGTTGGAGAATCTCTGAAAAGCTGGCGTCCGTACTTGTTCCAATACAGAAGCAGTCAGAAACAGAGCTTCTTCCCTAAAACTCAGTGTGTATCTATCTCCCTGTACTTTAAACCTGCTGCTTCTTTAATTGTCCTCATCTAATAGGTTAAAGAACTTCTGCTTACTTCCTCTCTGACTTCTTACAAAATATTTGAAAGCTTTCAAAATTTGCCCCCCCCCAACTGTTTAGGTAGAAATC
Organism: Euleptes europaea; assembly: GCF_029931775.1. Classification (NCBI taxonomy): domain Eukaryota; kingdom Metazoa; phylum Chordata; class Lepidosauria; order Squamata; family Sphaerodactylidae; genus Euleptes; species Euleptes europaea. The sequence continues at coordinate 24,957,836 of NC_079313.1, read as the reverse complement.
AGCCCCCTCCAATATGAAAGGAAGCCATTTTAAGAATGATGCTAGTGCATATATTTCTTTTTTCCCCCCATGAGGGCCAGTGTGGTGTAGTGGTTAGAGTGTTGGACTAGAATCTGGGAGACTCAGATCTGAATCCTCCCTCTGCCATGGAGGCTTGCTGGATGATCTCGGGCCCGTCACACACTCTCTGCCTAACCAACCTCACAAAGTTATTGTGAGGACAAAATGGAGGCAAGAACAATGATGCGTGCCATTTTGGGTCCTCACTGGGGAGAAAGACAGGTCAAAAATAAAACAAGTAAACAAAAAGTTATGGGAACAGAGGAAGTAATTCTATGGAAGCTTCACTAATGCTCATCAGTAAATGAAGATTTCAGAGTAGTGCCCATACGCAGCATTTCTGTGCATACTTTCTGGGAATAACTCCAGCTGAACCTACCGAGGTTTACTTCCAAGAAAACAAGCACAGGATTGGGCTGCATGTTCAGCCATGAAAATATTTGCTCAGTACATCATGCTAAACCCGAGTGCAAAGCAGGCCACTCACTAGATCTGTAGCAAGGCTTTAGCTTCTCTTAAGGTAATACAGAGCAGAAATGGTTGTCTGAACCTTCACAGCCAGTGTCTTTCTCAATACAGGTTGTGAGCGGGGGGGGGGGGGAGCAAACAACAGTGCTGCCTTTATGTCTTTTTTTGTGTGAATTTCTCAGAGACAACTGGGCAGCCACACAAGAGAAGTGCAAGTTATTTTTGTCACTCCAAACAAGGCATACCCATCTCTGCCTTGGCTGATGCTCCCACCAGCTGAATCCAAGCCCCACCCATGCCCTGCTGTTGAAGGGACTTGGCTTGGATCCAAATAGTGGACAAGCAATCCATGCCGCTGGTTAGATATAAGCTGGCCAAGCCCATCCTCGCTGTGTCTCCCCAAGGAGCTGGAAAGCCTGCCTTGTAGCCTGTATTGAGAACTGAATGCTGGATAAGTCCTTATTCTGATCTGGCAGCATGGTTCTTGCATAACTGAGGATAGACAGACAGACAGACAGACAGACAGACAGATAGATAGTTATGCAAGAACCATGCTGCCAGACATGCCATAGAGTCCAATGGCCAAAGCGGCCATTTTCTCCAGGTGAACTGATCTCCATCGGCTGGAGATAAGTTGTAATAGCAGGAGATCTCCAGCTAGTACCTGGAGGTTGGCAACCCTGATAGATAGATAAATAGATAGATAGATAGATAGATAATGATTGTTTTCATTTACACCTCCTGTGCACTCTACATGTGATCCAGCCAAAGTTTCAATGGAAGACATTTGTGCATATGCGTCACACTTAGGATTGCCAACTCTGGGTTGCGAAATTCTTGGGGATTTGGGGGCAGGGACTGCATCAGGGTATAATGTCACAGAGTCCATCCTTTACAGCAGCCATTTGCTCCAGGGGAATTGACCTCTGTTGTCTTGAGGTCTGTTTTAATTCCAGAACTCCAGGCCCCACCTGGGGAATGGCAACCCTATTGCATTAAAGAAACCAGCACTTCGGGATGCCTAGCTTTTGCCAGATCATGTCTCTCAATTGTTTCTTGCTCTGAAATCCACAGGCCATTTTTCTGACACACTCTGACAGCGCCTAATAGTTGAATGAAAGTCTGGCACCGCTGACAGCAATCTAGATAATCTCATTTTATAAAGACCACATTGTGACTGCACAGAATAGGTAGCTGTAAGGGGATTCCACTGTAGTGAGAAATACTCAGCTATGGATGTTAGGTTGAACAGATGTCAAAGCTTCTCCGAAGACGTGTTTGAGGCAGCAAGTCATAAGCAGAGCATGATGTGCAGACCGGGGACCCATCCAAAAGGCTATATGTGCGCCTGAAAATAGGCAGCGGAGATGGCCAGCCACGCTTCAAGAGGCAGACAAAGCCAACGCTATACAGCAATCTCCCCTCTAGGGTGGAACGTCCTTGCTGATGGAATTAAGGAAAACCTGTTTCATGCTCTTCTGTAGTAGCACAGGCCAGCCGTGAAATCTGTGCTAAGAGCAACTTGAAGGAGAGGTTAAGAAGAGAAGGGGTTTATGTCCCCCCCCCACTACCTTCGCTCCTTGCTTTTCTCTGCCTCTAGTCCTGGAAACATCTAGCCATCTGTGCGCGCAGGTTATATGTGCGTATAGCAAGTGCTGCCCCTAGGAAGCACCACTTCTCCCTTTCCATCTTGTACAGAGGTGACCTCTGTAGCCAGGATTGGTTCTCCAATCAAGCCACCAAAGCAATTGCTTGTGGGGCACAATGAGAAGGATGCTGATCCCTTGCAGAGGCTGGGCTGGCCCTCAGCGACTAAAGGCTCCTTAAAGTGGCTCTGTCTGTAGAGGAGAGGCTTTCCAACGTATTCCAGGAAACCCCCAGAATCATATCCCGGGTTCCTCCATTAGAGGGCTGGAAGATTCCCTGAAAGACAGTTTGCCCCTCACTCCATTTGCTGCAACACCCAGCTACAGGGAGGTGTCAGGGGAATTGCAGGACTCCTTTTTAGTTGACATAGAGCAATGCTGGGGCTCAACATAGAGTGGCCTCCTCTGGGTGGGAAATACCTGGATATTTTGAGGGTGGAGCCTGGGGAGGGTGGGGTTTGGAGAGGGGAGGGACTTCAACGCCATAGAGTCCAATGGCCAAAGCGGCCATTTTCTCCAGGGGAACTGATCTCTGTTGCCTGGAGACCAATTGTAATAGCAGGAGATCTCCGGCTACTGCCTGGAGGTTGGTAACCCTATCAGTTTAAAATATGGTGCCCATCAGGAAGCAGAGGTGGACAACAGGTGGATGGCAAAGCAAGAGGGTTGCCAGCTCCGGGTTGGAAAATACCTGGAGATTTTGGGGGTGGAGCCTGAGAAGGGCGTGGTTTGGAGAGGGGAGAGACTTCAATGCCATAAAGTCCAATTGCCAAAGCGGCCATTTTCTCCAAGTGAACTGACCTCTGTCGGCTGGAGATCAGTTGTAACAGCGGGAGATCTCCAGCCACCACCTGGAAGTTGGCAACCTTACTTTAGAATCTTCTGCCATGTGCATGGGGGTTCCTTGGCAAGATTTGAAGAATGGCTAATTATGTACAGGGATTCTATTCCTTCTATGTACATAATTACAAAGGGACCATATTCCCTTTCTCTGATGAGAAACTACTCTGATTGCCAGATTGTTCCTGCATTCAATTCAATATGGGAGTAGATTCAGCCCACCAGGAAGCAGGCTTTGAAGACCAGCATCTTCAGAGCCTGCTTCCTCATGGGCTGAATCTACTCCCATATGAACCATCTCACACCTCTACATCTAGAAGAGAGATTCTGCTCTGCAGGGCACCACATCTTGATTTTCGGTAAGGTTGCCACCTCAGTGTTGGGAAATGCCTGGAGATTTTGGCGGTGGCGCCTGGGGTAGGTGGGGTTTGGGGAGGAACCTCAGTGTAATATAATGCAATACAATCCACCCTCCAAAGCGGCCATTGTCTCCAAGGGGACTGATCTCTGTTGTCTGGAGATTAGTTGTAATACTGGGAGATCCCCAGTCCCCACCTGGAGGTTGGCAACCCTAATGTTCCGGGATGGCTCACCTGTTTAGGCAAAGCTTGCTGAAGTAAGAGAAAGGCACTGACAATATAAACAATATTAAGAATAATAATGCAAAGAACCACCTTCAGCTATACTGAGCCATGGGCAACCTGCTAAGGGACTTTGGCAGCAGCAGCAGATAGCAGAGACAATTCTTTTCCCACCGCTTCACTTTTCTATTGGCTCCTTTTGCTCCTTTGCCTTATACTGAGTCATACCATCATCCATGTAGCCTAGTACTGTCTACTCTGAGTGAGACCAACTCACTAAGCCCAGGTCTTCCCCATCTCTGCCTCATGGAGGCATGGTCCTTCCTAGTGGTCAGAAAGTACCCAGATGAAAAAGGATGGCTGTATTGATGCTACAAGAGAGGGGGGAAATGTCTAGGTCCCAACACCAGTACAAGGGAGCTAGTGGGACATTCATTGGGGGGAATGGTGTATATGTGTGTGAGCAACTGCAATTCTTTGGGGCCTGTGAAAACAGGAAGACATGGGGCCTGGGTAGCCAACCGCATGGGATCTGCTGATGGGCACAACTGTGAAAATGGATCCTCCTCCTCTTCCTCCTCCTTATCATTATCATCAAACTAGCTAACTGAATTATGTATCAGGTGCTGCAATGCAAGAGCAATTGAAGGCTGAATAAAGTTTTGAAGCCAGGCACTGACTCGATTTAAAAACGGAACGACCCTAACATGGGTTCATTACAACTCTGGAACAGCCCTCCTCAGAACAGTCATGAGAAAAAAGAACTGCATCAGATTCCAAAACAGAGTTGTATAAATTTATGAAGGAGAGATCATTATTTTTAATCTGCTGCTTCCACTGTGTGGCTATGTATTCTCCTGCAGTCTTGGGTCTCCTCCCTCCCTTTTTCCTCTGGGACCTTATAGTTTTGTCACAGCTGGATATGAGACACTGAGCAGGGTAGATGTGTGCTGATAGACCAATTTTCATTTGGAACACTTTGGTGAGTGGCTTTTGCTTTGCACTCAGAGTTGAACTGATCATCATATTTGGGACTGGGAAAGAATGTAGCACGGAGCCTACTTTCCCAAACCATCTGGATCATTTCACTGAACTGTGCCTCCAAATGAGCGTGCCCCTCTACCACAGGGTTATTTGTTCACATCTCTCTTCTCTGGTGTCCACTCCCTGTTCATTCTCGTTCTTTTTGTAGCCCTCAAGAGGAGGTGGGTTAATCGCTTAGGTCTAATTTGTGTGTATAGGACGGACTGTCCATCTGCGTGACCAGATGATGCTGCAGTTGGTTGGCTGTGCGGCCCCAGAAGTCTTCTTTCCATTGTGGTGCTAAAGATCTGTTTCGAATGGGGTGATTAATTCTTTTGAGTTGTTTAATCATCTGCCTTTTAAGTGACTAATGACTCAATTACACTTAAATAAATTTGCACACCAAAGTAGGCAAAGTTCTTAGGTACTCAAGGATGTAAGCTCTGTATAGGAAGTGAAATTGCTGCAGAATGGTGACGGCTAACAGCTATGAGGCAGTCCCCACAGATCAAATATCAGAGCATCGTGTTGCAATCACATTGCTTGAAAGACAATTCTCTTTCATGCTCTCCGCTTCCCCTGAGATACAGGAAATGTCAAGGGGAAGCCTTTTATTGGGTCAGTTTCCATACGAAAGAGTATACTGGAGACTTGTGGGGATTTATTTTAAAATATACAAACTGAGCATGGAGGAGCGGACGAGCATCCAGGCACTGTTCTAGGCATCAAAGAAGCGTCAGTCCTACCTACAACAAATATTATGTCCTACTAGGCCTCTTTCCTTCTTATTGGTAGTGGAAAGTGCTGTCAAGTCATAGCTGACTTATGGTGACCGTGTAGGGTTTTCAAGGCAAGAGATGAGCAGAAGTGGTTTGCCATTATCTGCGTAGTGACCCTGGACTTCCTTGGTGGTCTCCTATCCAAGTACTAAACATGGCCAACCCTGCTTAGCTTCTGAGGTCTGATGAAATCGGGCTAGCCTGGGACATCCAAGTCAGGGCTTCCTTCTTATTAGCCAGCTGAAAAAAACTCAGTCTTCTGTCTCCTTTGCTGGCTACATTCCAACTCTTTCTCTCCAGTGCCAGTTCCAAGAGAAGGCGTCCATAGCTAGTAGCCACTAGCCATCAAAAGCCTTTATTAAAGCCAGCATCTTCAGGCCATCAGAGCTCACTAAAGGGACACCCTTCTCTTTTAGCTCTATAAAAGCCTCCTAGAAAGGCCATCTCCTCACTTTGCACGGCTATTATAACATCCACAAAGATTTTTGTTTTCATAAAAGTGGCATGTATCCAACCACTCATGGACATTGCAGAGTGGGTCTTTCCTGCTTTCCTCTCCTGCTGAAGCCCATTAAACCTCAAAACATTGGTTTCTAGGGGTCAGCAGGCCTTTAGGAACAGCGTAAGGTGCAAAGTGGGGGTCTACAATGGGAGGGGGAATTAGCAGAAATCACTGCCCCTTCTCTGCAAATGGAAATGTCAATCTGTTGGAGGAACTGCATGGTGGCACAGGTAAATGTTTCAAATCCAACCACTTGCGTATGTACTGTCATGTACACAAAGACCATTGAAACTTCCCCCTGTACAAATGGGGAGGAGGCTTACCTACGAGGGTCACCCTGGTTGTGGCACCTGCATTCCGTGGCACCAGCACCTCGTGGTACTCCTCTCCAGCCAGGGTGCTGTACACTACCTTGAAGTTCTCCACCTCTGCTTCACTGTTGTCCCACTCAAGTTCCAAGCTGTCCGATTTGCGGGAGAGCACATGCAAGTTTTTGGGAGCATCAATTTCTGCATTTCAAAAAAAGAAAAGAAAAAGCTCATGTTTTTACTTCAGTTTTTGTTCTCGACTGCAATCCATGTTCGCTGTCAACCCATGAGCAGTCATACTGAATATAGTGGTACTGCTTATGAGAAAGGTATTGTCACGCTGGCAACCTTGTCATATGTTTGAGAAAGTTTACTTCATTTGTTTTAATTACTTCATTTCTACCCTGCCCTTCTTCCAATTTGGGACCCCAAATAGAAGAAGAAGAAGAGTTGGTTTTTATATGCCATTTTTTTTTACCACTTAAGGGAGAATCAAACCGGTTTACAATAATCTTCTCTTCTCCTGCCCATAACTGACACCCTGTGAGGTAGGTGGGGCTGAGAGAGCTGTGACTAGCCCAAGGTCACCTAGCTGGCTTAATGTGTAAGAGTGGGGAAACCAACCCAGTTCACTGGATTAGAATCCGATCGTCGCTCATGTGGAGGTGTGGGGAATCAAACCCGGTTCTCCAGATTAGTCCACCGCTCCTAACCACCGCTCTTAACCACTACACCATGCTGGCTCTCATCATTACATCATAGCTTACATCATTCCTCCTTGTTCACTTTATACTGATAACAACCCTGTGAGGATGGCTAAACTAAGAATGACTGGTCTGTCAACTTAGGTGTCTATCCCTAGCTTCCCATAAACAGACACGCTGAGGCAGGTGAACCTAAGCAATGCTAATTTATTAGGAGCAAAAAGACAGATTTAAGAAGTGACTGCCTCTCACGCAGGAAAGGGCATTAATGAAAGCAAAGCAAAAGGGTTACAATGTACAAGCATTCAAAGCGAAAACAGCAATGCACGGTTACTAAGGTTACTAACAGATAACGGTTCTCACGGCATCGTAGCCATAATGAGACAGGATAAACAGGATTCACAGCATGAGATCATAACCTTGACCAGCAGCCAGAACCCGGCCTCGACAGAGGCTGGCTGCCAAACCCCAACTTCAAAGAAGTCAAGGCCTCTGGCCTGCACCTGCCAAACCCTTACTTGCAGAGCAGTAAAGGCCTGACATAGTCCAAGGTCACCCACCAAGTTTCCATGGCAGGGTGGGGACTTGAACTTGGGTTTCCCAGATCCTAGTCCCAGGCTTTTTATGCATGGCTGTTTCCCTCGCAGCCACCACTCCGACGACTTTGGGTCTTTGTTTTGATTAGGCATGCCATTTCCGACTGTCAGAGGTTGCCTTGCTCTCCCCTTGCATTTCCCCATGCTTTGCCCACGTTTTCAAATTTGAAATACAACAGGTCCCTGAAAACATGGGCAAAACGTAGGGAAATGCAGGGGGAGAGCGAGGCGACCTCCGACGGTTGGAAACGGCATGCCTAATCAAAACAAAGACCCAAAGTCATTGGAGGGGTGACCTCTGGCTCTGTCGGTAAAACAGCTTGGATCTTTTCTTATGCAACACATGCTGCATGATATAGAATGCAACCCTAAGAACACTTTCCTAGGAGTAAGCCCTATTGAATAAAATGGGACTTAATTTTGAACAGGCCTGCTTAGAATTGCTCCCTTAGATTTGTTGCCATCGTGCCCTCTATGACAATTCCAGGCAGAGGATTTAAACCAATAATTCTTGCACAAAGCTGAAAAGTTGCTCATTAACTAATAGTGATGATAACCCTTATCATTTATGTAATGCATTAAAGTGTGCAAAGCACTTCATGGTCTTTATCTAATTAGCATTCGGAATACATTGTTCAGCTAGACATCCAGTGTATATACATATAATATGTAGTTCTGAGATGGTGGCAAATCTGCCACGTTACCTAATAAGCCATTTGGAAGGTTAATTGTTCTGAAATGAAATGAAATCAAATGAGGCAAAGCCCGGAGGCTAGAATTTAGTGTTCAAGAAAATTTGATGAAACAACATCAAGTCCAGATTTGAATGCTACAAGAGACCAATTCACAACATTTTTAAAAAATCCGTATTTATACTTCTATTGAAGCAGACCATTGGTCCATCTAGTCCTATATTTCCTATGATTACATCAGTGCCGTCCTAAGCAGAGTTTTACCCTTCTAAGCCCACTGACTTCAATGGATTTAGAAGGTTGCAACTCTGCTCAGGATGGCACAGTAGAAGAGGGCTGTCCGGGAAGCATCTTTTTGAACGAGCTGAGACCCTTTTTAAATAGAGGTAAATTAAAACAGGGACCTTCTATGTACAAAACACACTCTGGGTTATGTCCTTTCTGTTCTCCTCCCTTATCATGGCCCAAACTCTTCATTCTAATACAAAACATGTTAGACATTATGGGTTTGGGGTGCTGAAATGAAAGATTTGTCCTCCAAAAGTGTATTCTATTTAAAAAGAAGAAAGAAGAAGCAACTATAGCCATGTAAGAGTATTCACCTTTCAATTCAGCGCACGACACCGTGTTTTCTTTTAATGTGTGTGCATTTTCATTGCAACGCTCTGTGGGGTTGCCTAATTAGGATCTCCACAGGTGAGCCTTGGAGAGGTTACATTCTCCTATGTACCAGCTGCCGTGCACATTGGCTGTATGTACAAAAGGCAGAATGTGAGCCGCTTCATACCGTGTGAAGGAGGAGTAACAAATTTATAATGCAGCATGTCTTGCTTTCTATTTGTCTTTACGATTATGAAATGCCGTAGAAGCAAACCACAGAATGGAAGACTCAGCAAATCATTAAGAGCACATGCACCCCCCACATACACTCTGAGGTTCAGTTGGCAAGGTATCATCACAGACTTAACATTACAGAAGTACTAGTATCCATCTGTAACCTTTATGACAGGTAATATACAAGCCCATAAATGAGTTCCCAAACATGTTTCCCACCTCCTCTTTTATGGAACAATAAATTAAACCTGTTAGAAATTTTTTAATTAAATCAAAGCCCATAGAATGCTAACGAGAGTATTCATATACGGTACTAGTAAATATGCACATTCTGCATACTTATTGGAGACAGCAGGAATCTCCCCTTCCTGTCTGGGGTTGCTTCAAGGCTGTATCAGAGGGAGGGGGCGAGAAAGGGAGGCCCCTCCATTGGCCTGCCTGGGACCAGCTGTCTTCTGCAGCAACCATTCCATCTGGTCATTATGGGTTGGGTTCTACCAGCTTCTATCACCTCTTCACACATTAGGGAGTACACAGGTTGTGTCTGGGTCGCCATACTGTATCAGACTTAACACAGTCACATGTGGGTTCTCCTCAATTCCAAAATGTGCAGAAAGAGTTCTAGGGTGGTTTTACTGGGACTGCTGGGGAAATCCATGTGTGTTCCAGGGAAAACAGGGTTGCACTTACCTGTAACTATTGTTCATCGAGTGGTCTTCTGTGCAGGCACATGTGGGAACTGCGCTTGCGCGGGCCAGCCCTAAGTACAGACTTGTAATCTTCCCGAAAGATCGGCTCTGTGGAGTGCTCCCTCTTCCCTCCAACCTCATGCCAGAGTTTTTCCTGCCCAAATGGTCATGAGACAGAAGAGGAGGCGGGAGCGCTCTCCCTCAGTTCTCCTCTGCCGCCGAGAAGCTGTCCGGGCCCCAGTAAATGATAACGGCAGCCCACAGCAGGGGAGTAGGGAGGGATGCATGTCTGCACAGAAGACTGCTCGATGAACAACAACCACAGGTGAGTGCAACCCTATTTTCATCTTCGTGGCTTCTGTGCAGTCCCACATGGGAGAGTAGCAAGCTCACTTACTCAGGAGGTGGGCTTAACGAAACAGTGACTGATGAACTGCTCTCCCAACAGTTGCCTTGTTCCTGGAGTCCACATCCATCTTGATAAAGGTCGATGGAGTAGACCAGGTTGCTGCTCTACAGATTTCTCACAGATCAATTTGGGACAAGAATGTGGCCAAGGAAGCTTGTGCCCTGGTAGAATGGGCCTTAATCTGCAATGGGAACTGCTGCTGTGCTTTCTTGAGAGCCAGTGTGGTGTAGTGGTTAACAGCGGTGGTTTGGAGTGGTTTGGTTTCCCCACTCTGATCTGGAGAACCAGGTTTGATTCCCCACTACTCCATATGAGCGGCGGATGCTAATCTAGTGAACTGGATTTGTTTCCCCACTCCTCCACATGAAACCAGCTGGACGTCCTTAGGCTAGTCACAGCTTGAAGAGCTCTCTCAGCCCCACTTACCTCACAGGGTGTCTGTTGTGGGGAGGGGAAGGGAAGATGATTGTAAGCTGGTTTGATTCTTCCTTAAGTGGTAGAGAAAGTGGTAGTGAAAACACTTCTTCTTCTTCTTCTCCTTCTCCTCCTCCTCCTCCCCCACCCATCTAGACAGGGTTTCAGTTGAAACACTTTCCCCTTGTTAGCACCTTTAAAGCAGAGAAACAGGTTATCTTCTGTCCTGAATGGAGCTGTATATTTTAAATAAAACAGTAGTGCTCTATGGGCATCTAAAGAGTGCAATACTTTGTCCGCAGTGGACTATGGGCATGGGAAGAACACCGGTAAAATGATATCCTGGGAAACATGGAATTTTGATAGACCTTCATTGGAAAGTCTAGATTTTAAACCACTTTGTCACTATGAAATTTTGTGAAGGGGGGGGGGTCAAGTCGCAGTGCCCTCAAGCCAGCCACTCTATGGGTTGATATAATGGCCACTAGAAATGCAGTCTTATATGACAGGTAATCCAAGTTACACGGGGCCATGGGCTCAAAGGGTGGATACATCAGCTGGGTAACACCACTGCGGAGGCATTGAAAAGCCTTGAATCAAACACATCAGTCAACAAACACATCAGTCAAACACATCAATCAACAAACATGTATCAGGCTTCAACTTTTTAACAGATGCCCATCTGGCAAAACGGTTGCATTTGGCTGAGTATTACCTCCTAGTCGCTGGCTTGTGTGAAGATAGCAAGACATTGACAACCCTGTCAGACCATGTGTTCACTGCCTGATAAGCAGTGCAGTTAGGTGGAGTGAGCTGACATTGTGGTGATGTAAGAAACCTAACTCTAGTAGGTCTTCTCAAACTCGTAGTGTCATGAAACTTTCTTTGGCCAGTGAGGGGCTATCAGAATGCAACCCATTCTGTCTGCCTTCAGTTTTGCTATCATCCAGTTTAGGAGGAGGAAAGGAGGGAAGGCATGCGGTAGACCCCAGTTTCAAGTGAGCTGGAATCCATCTCCCATAGAGTTCTCGCCTACTGATGCTCTTGAGCCATAATGTGGGCTTTTTTATTGTAAGCCATGGCAAACAGGTCTACAGTGGGGTGAACCCACTGCTGAAAAACAGGCATGAGGTATTTGATGTTCAGCTCCCACTCGTGGTGGTCGTAATGTTCCCTGCTTAGGCTGTCTGCTAAGGTGTTGTCCTGACCCACTATATGAATGGCTGGTAACATAGTCTGCTGTGCTACTGCCCACTGCCAAATCCGACATGCTTTGTCGCACAGAGCACGGTAACCTGCACTCCCTTGTTTACAGATATAATACTTGGTTTGTGCTGATAGCCAAGTATTTCCCTGTGGTCAGAGCTGAAAAAGAAATCAGAGCATATCTAATTGCTCTATGTTCTAGCAAATTAATGTGCAATGCGGACTCTACATGCGACCAAAGTCCATTTATACGCACACCATTACAATGTGCTCCCCAACCTAGCAGGGAAGCATCTGTAAAGATTTGCAAGTGATGGTCCTGTACTCCAAAGGGAATACCCTGAGATAGGTTGTGTTCCTCTGACCACCAAACCAAAGATCTTATGACCAGCCTAGGTGTGTGTGTGTGTGTGTAAAGTGCCGTCAAGTCGCAGCCGACTTATGGTGACCCCTTTTGGGGTTTTCATGGCAAAAGACTAACAGAGGTGGTTTGCCAGTGCCTTCCTCTGTATGGCAACCATGGACTTCCTTGGTGGTCTCCCATCCAAATACTAACCAGGGCTGACCCTGCTTAGCTTCTGAGATCTGACGAGATCAGGCTAGCCTGGGCCATCCAGGTCAGGGCCCAGCCTAGGTATGGACAACTTTTTCCACTGTGGGTCAACATTGGGTCTAAATTTCTACAAGAACCAAGCCTGTCATGAATAGATAGATGAAAATAGGCATCCTTAAGATCTAGGACCACTGGGTCTGAAACCCATTGAACATTTGATCGGCTGTGCGGATTTTTAAAAACTCTGCTTTGGCAGCAGCTGCCACCACAGCACAAGGATCCTCACTACGTGATGAAGTCAAGTTGCAGTAGCCATTTTGTGACTGGCTGTGCCTCTTGCGCAGCCATTTTGTGGCAGCCATTTTGTGGCTGCACCCACCACACTGTCAGAAATCCAGTTGTGCCCACAGGCTCAAAAAGGTTGGGGACCCCTGGCATAGAAGGCAAACGTTTATGACTATGTCTGGTTACAAGCTCTCTGCTTAGCATTCAATTATCTTGGGTGTACCTGTTACAAAGTGGGTGACTGCAGCATCGCTCTCGTTGGTCCCACAGACAGCAGTGATGGAGACTTCGTACCGGGAGCCGGGTCGCAGAGCTTGCATAGAGTACTGGCTAAGGGGAGGCTGTAGCCGAAAGATGGTTTTCCCCCCTTCTCCATTCTCTAGGCCATATTTCAGCAGGATGTAATCCACTTTAGCACGAGGGGGAGTCCATTCAACAAAGGCCACTGTGTCGGAGACATCTCGCACCAATATCTGCGTTGGTCCGTCAATTACTGAAGACGGCATCCATGCATAAACAAAGGAAGACAAATTAGAAGAGAAACTGACACATGCTGCTCCGTCGCTTTCAGTGAGATGTGCATTTGGACATGGGTCAAAATGCTCATTCCTTAATAACTCTTCAATCCCCAACTAACTTGCACGAGAGTTCCACCATCCAACTCTGCCTGGCTTGCACAATAATGTGTGAAAACAGTCACTAAGATTTTTTTTTTCTGAGAGAGTAAATGGGATAGAACTGGACATCAGGAAGCTTCGGGACAGTTGTTTGCATTGGTGGAATTACAGTTACTGGGTTGGGAACTGAACCTGCTGGGTTAGCACAATATCCCTAATCCACATCAAGCATAACTGCAGCAATTGCTGGATTGCACCTGCCTAAAAAGTATGATCTTTGTTAATCACTTGTGTACCAAACTGGCATTACCTTGTTGTTCCTGCTGTGCATCTAATCTCAGCTTTATTTGCTTCCTGGGGAACCAGAGCTATTCTCCTAGCTTTTATTCCAGAGTGTTCAATGTTTTTCTGTCTACTAGTAGCAGCCTAAATTGTGCTGTGTAATAGGTGTATTGGCCTTCTAAGCCATGCTTTTTGTTTCCCCACCACCCCAGTATTTTTTATCATATATGTCCCATAGGTTCACTATGGTTAAAAAAAAAAATGCCATGAAGAAGTACATATTCTTTAAAAGGGCAGTCAGAGGAAACAGGCTTGCCAGCTCTGGGGCTGGTTCATATATTCACAAGCATTTCTTGGTTTCTGTTGATTACTCAGTCCTTGATAAGGCAATCATTTATATGATCTTCCATGGAAAGCTAAAGAATCCCTTTAATATTCCGTTTGGCCTTTGAATGTAAGAATATTAAAGTGTGTGTGTGTATGTAAAGTGCTGTCAAGTTTCAGCCCACTTAGGGTGACCCTGTAGGATTTTTTAAGGCAAGAGGTAGTTTTGTCATTGCCTGCTTCCGCATAGTAACCCTAGAATTTCTTGGTGGTCTCCCATCCAAATACTAACCAGGGCCAACCCTGCTTAGCTTCTGAGATCTGACAAGATCAGGCTAGCCTGGGCCATCCAGGTCAGGGCTTTAAAGCAGCCCAACCTCAGGCATCTTTACCAAGAAGTAAATCCGGCAGAGTTCTATGGGGCTGAAGTGTGCACAGGACTGCAGTCTTAATGTCCTTGCTTGTAGTTAAACTATTATCTGGACCCAAACGATGAAGTGTGCCAAATAATTTCATCTGCAATGTATGGCTGCAGTTTTTTTCTCTAGCATGGCTCTTGTGCTTTTTAATAGCTGCACGTAGGAACAAAATCCAGTAGTCAGCTTTTCCCCATCATGAAGATACTGTAATGGGGAAGGTGGTACTACTGAATTTTCACCCAGCATATACCTTTTGAAGTCTCAGGGTCCTTACCAGAAAAAAAGGTGGCAACCTAGTCCAGAGTGAAATAATTTTAGCTAAGCTGGAAGAGCCTATATTTTGAAATGTAATGGTGTACATAGAAGTCAGATTTCTAGGGAACTGAAAAATGTAAGGTACAGCACAGATTGAAAACCTAACCAGGAATGGGAATCAGGGGAAGAAGACAGGTCTGCGGTAGCGTTACTCGTGTATTTGAAAAGAAACATTGGGCTTGCTCATTGACTTCTTGCAGTGTGAATGGTACCACACATTCTTCAGATATATCCGACTAATCAAAAATGCCCAAGCTGTGTGCCACTGGAACTAAATGAAAGAAACAATTAAGGAACCCAAAGTGCCCACCCATAAGGAAGGCTGCCTGCTCCATCTCTGTATGATGATTCACTGTTTTGGCCTTCCGATGAGCCTCCACTGAGAGCCTTTACCTCTACGGTGAGCATGATGGCATCAATTACTCCCAATGCACAGATGCAGCAGAATGATCTAATCTTGGAGGAGGGTGCCTGTTGTGTCTCTGCACGTCCCTGATCTGGGCTAATCTCCTTCCAATCAGGAGGCATGCCCAGGTCAGGAATTAGTGGGAAAGGGGGTATCTTATAAGATTTAAAAATTATATTTTTTAAAAAAATATTCAATTAATGAATATATATTGATACTCCTGGCTCTTTTTTATTGTTATTTTACGTTATTATTATTTTGTTTCTTATTTTTGTTGTTATAATTTTTTGTGTATATTATAAAACTCAATAAAAATTTTATATATATATATATATATAAAAAGGAATTAGTGAGGGCACGTGGTTCTTCCATATTGTAAAAGTAAACCATTTGAGCTGCAAAGAGCAAAGGCCTAACAAGAAGAAGACGCTGGGAGATCCATGACTATAGTATCCCAGTGTCTTTTCCTTGTTAATGATAGTTTGTGGGGTCCTGATTCTCTTCAAAACTGCAGCATGACAGAAGGGCCTTTACCATTCCTGCCTGTGTGAATGGCCTATCTTCAAACAACCCTATTATTTGTACATTGGGGGGAACATACAAGCAGATCTCGGTGGGTTTCTCCCAGTGTGATTAACAGCAGCTTGGCATAGTTGTTTCTGATTGAAATAACAGGGAGCTCTGACCACTGAACTTCCAGTATCACAGTAGGCAAGACTTTCAGCTGTCAGAAGTTTGAGAAACGCTACCTGCACCTGAACAGACAGTACACAAGCATTTTCAAGATGGCTTTACGTGGCCAGTAGGTGACACCAGTAAGCCACTTCCTGCTAACAGGTTTCAAGCAGACACATCTGTAAAAAAAGGTATGTTTGTTCACGCTTAAGCTGAGAAGATGAGAGGTTGACGAAAATCTGCATCAGGATTGTAGATTATTCAAACCACGCTATTGTTCGATTGAAAGGCCTGCCTGCATTGTGTTGCTTTCTTGGCATGGGTTCCTCGGTTCCAAAGGCCCACAGATTGCTCTGTAATTATTGCCTGTGGATGCTTCCCTTCATTGGCAATGGAGAGCTTTAGAAGAGCTGTTTATATGCTCCTTTCATTGGCTAGAGTGATTCTGATGAACAGAGTGATTGATTTGTTTGCCGAGAATGGAGCTGCATGGGTCAGAAGCTGTTGAACCTTATCAGTGTGGTCCTAATTGAGCTAAGAGGTTTGTTAACATCCTGCTGTCCAGAGCCCAGCTGGACCAAGAGGCCACGGAGACCAGCATCTTCTTTCCAACAAGGGAAAGCCAGGAAGCCAACACAAAGGGCATAAAGGCAAGTGGCCTGCCTTGATCCTCACCTCCCCCCAGCAAATAGTATTCAGTGGTCCACTTGAGGCCAGTTCAAGGCATTTTGTTTCCCGAGTATAGGACACCTCATTAGGATTGCCAGGACCCTCTTCGCCACTGGCGGGAGGTTTTTAGGGCAGAGCCTGAGGAGGGTGGGGTTTGGGAAGGGGAGGGACTTCAACACCATACAGTCCAATTGCCAAAGCAGCCATTTTCTCCAGGTGAACTGATCTCTATCAGCTGGAGATCAGTTGTAATAGCAGGAGATCTCCAGCTATTACCTGGAGGTTGGCAATCCTACTCCTCAAGCCACTGCCAGCTTGGTCCAAGACAAGCCCCTGCAGCCTTGGTGGAAGCCCCACTTTCTTCCTCACATTGACTTCTGCTCTTAAATTTTAACCTCATCACACAATCAGGCAGGGATGGGTACTGTGGTCATGTGGCAGGAAACAGAATTGCTCTGCTGGATCAGGCTAAGAGTTCAGCCTGTTCAGTATTCTTGTCTCCCACGGTGGCTTCTTGGGCTGGTGGCAGCTTATGCCCAAGAAGGGTATGGCTGGGAGAAAGCTGAGTCCTGGCACAGCATCAGACTTTGCTGCCCCAAGCAATCACTTGGGTGTTTTTGCAAGAGAACTGGCCCCAGGTTTTCTGTTTCTGGTGGTTCCATTGAGCTATCATTAAAGTTGCTAGGCCTGTACCCACAATCCCCAGGAGTATGGTTGACATCCAAACTGGCATAGACGTTTGGGTTACTTACAGGTTGAAACACTTGCTGAGGCCGGGGGGCTCCGGGCTTGCTCCTTGAGTGCAACCACATTGACAGTGTACTCTTCTCCGGGTTTCAGCCCGGTCTGATTGAAGGTCGTCACACTGCTTGGCAGCTGAGCAATGACACCCCCCTCGTTGTCCTGAGAATGTAAAAGAAGCCGGCTGAAAGCATGGAAGAACTGGCAATGTCAGTATCCGCCCTCTCCTTTCTACTCATGGATAGGTTGTTATAGAGCGTCATGCATTCCAAAGTCAAATGACCACTGGCGCTTCTGTCACATTCGACTAATTTCTTTAAGTGGGCCTCGATTTGGGGGGGGGGTTGCCACACCTGCCAGCCAGTTTCCAGAACCCAACAGGATCAATTGTCCCCTGGTCAAATCAACCCCTTTTTATGACACTGCTGTGAATTCCAGCTATAACTGGGAAATACTGTTTATCTTTCCAGATTTATTTACTACTTTGTATAAGTTTATTCTGCCCTTTCTCCTAGGATTCTAACTTTTCTCCTCACCAACCACTCTATGAGTGAACGACTGGAGTATGTGATTCATTTAAGGTAACCTGCATGGCAGCTGCAGTTATGCACATGTCCATATATTCCAGTCCTCAAAGAGATAGGAGGGGATGGTTTTATTTTTATAAAAAGAAGAGTTGGTTTTTATACTCTGCTTTTTCTACCTTTAGAAGAAGAAGAGTTGGTTTTTATATTCCGACTTTCTCTACCACTTAAGGAAGAATCAAACCGGCTTACAATCACCTTCCCTTCCCCTCCCCACAGCAGACACCCTGTGAGGTAGGTGGGGCTGAGAGAGCTCAAAGAGAGCTGTGACTAGGTCACCCAGCTGGCTTCATGTGTAGGAGTGGGGAAACCAACCTGGTTCACCAGATTAGCATCCGCCGCTCATGTGGAGGAGTGGGGAGTCAAACCCAGTTCTCCAGATTAGAGTCCACCGCTCCAAACCACCGCTCTTAATCACTATATCCACACTGGCTCTCTTTAAGGAATCTCAAAGCAGCTTACAATCGCCTCCCCCCCCACAAACACACACACAACAGACACCTTGTGAGATTGGTGGGGCTGAGAGAGTTCTGAGAGAACTGTGATTAGCCCAACGCCACCCAGCAGGCTTCATGTGGAGGAGTGGTGAATTGAACCCGGTTCTCCAGATTAGAGTCTTAACCACTATGACACGTTGTGCACAAATGAGGGGAATGAAATTGTCCCACTTCATGCTGTGGGTGCCAAGTCTCCCACTACCTGGGCTACTGAGAGCCACCACGTGGCTTCCTGATACCATGAACAGAATAATAATTGTTCATTAGGTGAGAAACTGTCAAGGAAAAGGGACCAGATTATTAAAAATGGATTTCACTTATGATTTTCCCTGTGCAGATTGCAAGAGGATATGGTGTAAGAAGGAAAAAGAAAAAAAGAGCAGGCAAAATCAGAAAGAGTCCCCAGACGAGGGATGTAGCCAGAATACTGAAGTGCACTATAAATGAAATAAGAGGAGGCACAGATTACCTGGGAGTAAGCCACACTGAATGAAGCGAGATGTCAGTCTCTCTGTCTCAAAAAGTACTCAACTGAAAATATACTTTAAAATATTTCTGCTCATCCGAAACTAAAAAAGCAAGTTCACAGCAGCATTATTTCTTTTGGTGGTGAGATCTGTGGGCTCTGGACCCACATTGTACCCCATGCACCTCACTGCAGGGGACATATTTGAATGTTACACAGACGAGCAAAAAGCAGGTGTGTGTTTCATACAGCAACTCTTGCTGCTTCTGAATAACATCCAAAAAAGACCTGCTGGTTTTTCCCTCATCCCCTGTTGCTATTCCTTGATCAAAAGCCCGATGTGATGATATTATTGGACATTATTGTCCTGCCATGAAAAGCTTCCCCTATTGTTTCTTAAAGACCCAGCTGCCAGGCTAGAGTCACAGGTAGAGGCCAGGCTTGTCTTTTTTGGATGGTTGCCAGCTCTAATTTAAAGCCATCTTCAGGATCAGGCAGCTACCTTGCCCATTCATGCGTTCCCTTCCAAATATAAAATGCATACAGACTTTTCCCGGCTGTACAGAACTGCTTACTGTTATCTGGGAATTGGTGCTCATTTGGTCCATTCATGGAATCCTCAGGTAACATTTGAATTACAATTTCTTTCTTTATGGCAGACAGGGGCCTTATCTAGCAAGGATTTAACCTGATTTTAAATAGCACATTATCGATGGGTTTATAAATATAAAACTCCCCCCCCCCAACAAAAAAAGAGGTGGTTCGGATGACAGGAGAATTCTGTTTGTGAGTGAGGGAGTGTGCAGAAGACAGACAAAATGCATGTCAGAGTGAAAAAGCAAGCCAGTGTTTGACAAATTACCAAAAAATCCCCTCTGGCCCTTTAAAAACAACCATGAAACCCGAGTTATATTCATCGGCATCTCCTCGTCTTGCTGTTATTTTTCTGCTTATCTTGTCTGCTGTCACACCTCCAGTGCTCAGTTACGCTGCTTGATCTTTAGTGAACCTCCATTAAAATCAATAGTTTTGCACGGATGGTATGCAGTATTAAGGCAAGGCTCGTCAAGACGTATCATAACTTCCCATTTGCATGCAGAATGTATACCTATATAATGTATGGGATTACGTAAAATGTAAAATGTGCACAAATGTAAAATGAGAGCTGGAGTAGTGTAGTGGTATGCGTGAGGACTGGGAATCAAATCCTTAGTGTGCAAAGTTTGCTGGGAGACACAAATCCTTAGTGTGCAAACTTTGCTGGGAGACTGGGCCAGTCATACCTCTTTCAGCCTAACTGACCACCCAGAGTTGCTGCTGAAATGGAGGAGGGGAGAACAGTGTTGATACGAATACATGAAGCTATCTTATAATGAGTAAGCCCCTGGGTGTATCTAGGTCAGTCATTTGCTCTTGTTAGCAGTGGCTCCTCTTGGCCTCCGGCAGAGATCTTTCACATCACCTACTACTTCATTCTGATTACTGACATTGACGAATCAGAGGCACAAGTAATTCTGCCATTGGCTATTCAAGTTAATTATGTAACATCCAAATTGGCCTTCCCAATATTTTATTTATTTATTTACAAAATTTATACCCCTCCTTTCTGCACTCATCAGGGCCATCGAGGCAGCTAACAGAACAAACACACAGTAAAAGCACACCATAAAAATAATTAAAACCAACAAAAACACACATAAGTAGAACAATTAAAACCACAGGTAAAATACACATACAAAAACCTAAAAACATCATAGAGCAGAAAGAAGGGATCACTGAGGGAACACCAGGCGAAACAAAAAAGTCTTCACCTGCTGGTGGAAGATGGCAACAGATACAGACAGATGACTCTCCCTGGGCAGAGAGTTCCAGAGGCTTGGTGCCATGACTGAGAAGGCCCTCTCCATGGTTGCCACCTGCCTGTTCTCAGAAAGTGGGGGCACCCGAAGCAGGGCCTTGGAAGATGACTGTAGTGGTCTGGCAGGTTTGCCAGGGTGTAGTCGGTCCCTCAGGTATGCGGGTCCCAAGCCATATAGGGCTTTAAAGGTCAACACTAGCACTTTCAATTGTGCCCTGGAAACAGACTGGAAGCCAGTGTAATGGCTAGGGTGGCCAGCCTCCAGGTAGTGGTTGGAGATCACCCGCTGTTACAACTGATATCCAGGTGACAGAGACCAGTTCCCCTGGAGAAAATGGCAGCTTTGGCCACTGGACTCTATGGCATTGAAGTCCCTCCCCTCCCCAAACCCCTCCCTCCTCAGGCTCCATCCCCAAATCTCCAGGTAATTCCCAACCCAGAGCTGGCAACCCTAGTAATGTCCAAGACTGAAGTCGTATGGTCCCTCTCCAGTCAACATCCTAACTGTAGCATTCTCCATGAGCTGAAATTTTGGAACAGTTTTAGAGGGCAGCTCCAGTAGCCTAGATGTAACCAGGGTATGCGCCACAGTGGCCAGAACCTTTCTGTTCAGGAAAGGCCGCAGCCAGCTAACCAGTTGAAGCTAGCAAAAGGCAGTCTTGGCCACAGCTGCCATTTACTTATCCAGCAGTAGGCCTGGGTCCAAGAGCATCCCTGAACTACAGACCTGTCCCTTCAAGGGGAGTGCAACCCCCATCTAGAATGGGTGTCACTTTAAACCCTGGGCCAGCCCTTCCGTTCACCTGTAGTACTTCCATCTTGCTGGGATTAGCCAGCATCCATTGAACACATGAACACATGAAGCTGCCTTATACTGAATCAGACCCTTGGTCCATCAAAGTCAGTATTGTCTGCTAGGACCAGCAGTGGCTCTCCAGGGTCCCAGGCAGAGGTCTTTCCCATCACCTTCTTGCCTAGTCCCTTTAACTTGAGATGCCATGGATTGAATGTGGGAACTTGTGCATGCCAAGCAGATGCTCTACCACTGAGCCTCAGCCCCTCCCCATTCCAAAGCTACCTCCAGAAACTTGTTCAAGGCAGGGCTAGTTCCAGTTTTTTGGGGGTCCCTGAGCAGACAGTTGCCCCCTCCTCTGCCCATGACCAGGCTCTCATGCCATCCTTCCCTCCTGCCCACTTGCATGTGTTCCACCTGCTTGTGCATCCTTTGCTTATCTGCCTAAAAGCCCTCCCATGGTCCATGCTCACAGGTTAGGGTTGCCAGGTCCCTCTTCATCATTGGCGGAAGGTTTTTGGGGTGGAGCCTGAGGAGAGTGGGGTTTGGGGAAGGAAGGGACTACAATGCCATAGAGTCCAATTGCCAAAGCAGCCATTTTCTCCAGGTGAACTGAACTCTATTGGCTGGAGATTAGTTGTAATAGTGGGAGATCTCCAGCTAGTACCTGGAGGTTGGCAACCCTATCACAGCTGCCTGCAGCTCTTTCCCCAGTGGCACCAGGTGATTTGCACAGCAGGGAGCATGGGTGCTGGAGTGAGAACAAGTGAGTAGGCAGGGGATGCTGGCAGCAGTGCTCCCTGGCAGAAACCCAGAGCTCTGGCAGCTCCCTCAATTCAGGGTCTGCTGATGCCGGCCCTGCTTCAGGGTTTCTGTAACCTCTCTGGGATCAGCCAGAAGAGTGAGAAAGAGCTGAGTGACATTCACATATTGGTAACAAACCAGCCCCAATCTCCAGATGACCTTACCCAGGGGGTTGATGTAGATGTTGAAAAACACAGGAGAAAAGATGGAGCCTGGAGGAAACCCACAGGCCAAAAGTCAAGCTGTATTCCCCCAGCACCACTTTCTGAAACCTACCCTCCAGCTAGGTTTGGAACTATTGCAAAATGGTGCCACCCAGTCCCAACCTGCAAGGGCAGTCCACAAGTATACCATGATCAATGGTATCCTTCCCTAGATTTAACACCCACTGGCTATCCATCTACCACTTCACACTTAAAAAGGGGAAATGAAATTTTATTTTTCCTTGACGCTATAAAGAGAAAAGTCACGCAATTGACCAATCTATTTGACAGTAGATAATGCAGTATCCGCTTCTCAGAAAGTGTCTTTAGCTGTTTTATCCAGGGAGTGATATATTTATTTCCTGCAATATTATTTTGTGGACATGCTAAAACTATGTGAGCTAGGGAGTCTATTTGATCTGGGCAAAATGGGCAGATCAGTGGTATCAAAAGACCCTCAGAGATCCAGAAGAATAAAGAGTTACACTTCCTCTGTCCATCTCCTGGCACACATCATCCTACAGGGTGACCAAGGCTGTTTCAGTCCCATAACCAGGCCTAAACTCAGATGGGAAGGGATCCAAACAATCTGCTTCATCCAAGAATGCTTGAAGTTGTCCCGTCCCCATCTGTTCAATCACCTTGTTCAAGAATGGGACATTTTAGACTGGTCTGTAGCTACTGAAATCTCCTGGGTCCAGGGTAGGCTTCTTTAATATTGGACATAACACAACTTGTTCCAAAGCTGGGGCGACCACCCCCTCTTTCAAGGAGGTAATAACTACCTCTTGGACCCAGTCAGCCACCACCACTGGCAGATTTAAGTACCCAGGAAGGGCAAGGGTCATATAAGCAAGGACCCTGCCCACATTTTCAGACAGCATAAACTGAAAATTATCCCAAACCATCTGACCTTGTCAATGCTACAGAGTTGCCAACTCTCATTTGGGAAATACCTGGAGATTTTGGGGGGTGGCGCCTAGGAAGGGCAGAGCTTGGAGACAGGGACATAATGCCATGGACTCCATCCTCCAAAGCAGCCATTTTCTCCAGGGGAACTGATCTGTGTAATCTGGAAATCAGTAGTAATCCTGGAAGATCTCCAGCCTCCACCTGGAGGTTAGCAACCCTACTTATGTAGAGTCCAAGTGTGACAGATAAGGGGTTAAGCCAGAGAGCTGACACTCTGAGCTGAGAGAGACAGGGGAAGGATTCGAAGTTTGGGACCCAACCTGACAGGAGGGCTGTGATAGGATTAGAAGCTTGGAACCAGCCTGAGAGGAGGCTGAGAAAGTAGTGGAAGCTTGAGACCAGCCAGAGAGGAGGCTGTGATAGATTCAGAGCTTGGTAGCAAGACCGAGCGGAAGCCGGACTATACTCTGTGAACCTGAGGGTTCAGTGAAAGCCAAAGCTATTGTCACACACAACCTGTGGGAGTGACAGGAGTGAGAATTGGGTTAGAGAGGGACCATTCTCAGGTCACAAAGGGGAATTAGTCTCTGAGGTGGAGCTATTCCAGTAGCAGGAAGGTGTGGAGGATTACAGCCACTAAGGTGGGGTAGTCAGAGAGAGAGCTAGGCTGGGGACAGAGTTTTGAGAGTCTGAAGCTGAATGACCGACTGAGAGTCTGAATGTCTGAATAGTAGTTCTAAGGGATAAAACTAAAGCTGAAGCTGAATGTGTATAATAGTTCTGAGAGATAGAACTAAATTTGAAACTGAGAACTGAAGTAACTTGAGTAAAGGGAACATCTAAGCGATTTCTCTGAAGCAATCTTGCTTGTATCAATCTAACTCTGAGTTTTCCCTCCAGAATATTCTGCCTTTTCTTAAAAACCAATCTCTGGGAATTCTCTTTAATAAACTTCCCTGTTTTTCTCTGTTTAAGTTGAAAAGCCTCTTGTCTCCCATTTCTCACTGAGGTAAATACGGGTGTGGGACTGGAGGAGAAGAAGAAATAATTCTCCTCACAAATATACTCAGGCCAACGCCTTTTCCCCTCAGCATATACGGCCGGACTGAGCAAGAGTGGGATATTGAAGTGGTTGGAAGGGGGGTGCGTCATACCAAGTCATTATGGAGGCAAGAGACTTTACCTGTGGAGGGTTGAGCAAAACGGACACATATTTAAGACAGGCAGGAACAATATTGCAGAATACTGACCAAGGCAGCCTTCCCGTACATTTATACACCCAACCGAAACCACTGTCCATTTCTTACTTAAGCCCCACCTGATGGGTAAGGCAGAAAGGATCTGCTTTGAATGATGCCATTACCTTGGGGATGAAGCTGATCTCCCAACCGTCAAATGAGAAGGAGAAGGGCTCCCACTGCATCTCTACAGTGGTCTCTGTGATGGTTTTGAACTGCAGACCTTGTGGGGTGGAGAGTTCTGGAACACGGAGACACAAACGAGAAAAAGAAATTACATGGCTAGTGGCACCGTGAACGTTTGATAACCCAGTCCCCCAGTTCCAGCCATCCACGTATAATTCATTTCCTTTTCCAAAGGGCCACGAATGGGGAAAACAGAGTTGCGCTTACCCGTACCTGTTGTTCCTCGAGTGGTCTTCTGTGCAGGCATACATGGGCACTGCGCTCGCACAGGCCAGCTGCGGAGAAGAATCTCGCAAGCTTTTAGCAAGGTCTGTCACCCTTGTCTCCAGCCCGTGCCTGGGCAAATGGCTCTTTTTGCCAAAATGGGCACATGACGAAAGGGAGGGGGGATGCTCTTCCCTCCGTTCTCCCTTCACCACCTTGGAGAAACCCGAATGTGGAGCTCCAAGCAGCCCACAGCGGGGAAGGAGGGAGGACTGTGTTGCCTACACAAAAGACCACTCGATGAACAACAGTTACAGGTAAGTGCAGCTCTGTTTTCATCTTCGTGGCTTCTGTGCAGCCCCACATGGGAAAGTGGCAAGCTCACTGACCACAAACAAACACTTTATTACAGCCTTGCCAGAAAAATACATATGGTTAGATCAATGGGCAAATATACTCGCTCACTTACCAAGGAGGTCGGTTTGAGGCTGCGAAGAATATCCCAGCGACCTCGAACAATTCCTCCCTGAGGAAATTTTTACAAAGCTCACTGAAATGTATCCTCCACGGCAGCGACAAGAGAGCTGAGGGAAGAGCGCTCCCTCTCCCCTCCGCCACATGCCCATTTTGGTGGGAAAAGCCATTTGCTCAGGCACAGGCCTGAGGGGAGTAAAGCATTCTTATAGCGACAGATTTCGCTAGAAGCTTGTTAGACTCTTCGCTGCAAAAAGCGCAGTTCCCGTGTGGGGCTGCACAGAAGCCGTGAAGATGAAGAGAGTCAGTGCAATGAGCAAACTCATGATACCTACTGCTGGGTAAATTGGGTGTGCCTAACAATCCACTCCTATGCAGAGTTATACCCTTCTAAGATCACTAACCTAGATCCGTGTAACTTTGCTTAGGCAGATGTTACTTCACTTGGGAGGGAGATAAGCCTGCACGGTATAGTCTGATCTTATCAGATCTCAGAAGCTAAGTAGGGTCAGTACTTGCACGGGAGACCGCCGAGGAAGGCTCTGCAGAGGAAGGCAATTGCAAGCCACCTCTGCTTCTCACTAGGCTTGAGAGCCCCTTGCTGGGGTTGCCGTAAGCCAGTTGCGACTTGATGGTACTCTGCTTGCTATCGCACTGTAAGGGCTGGGGGTTCTCTTGTCTTTAGAGACAATGTAAATGCCACTGGTACAGTGCCCGTCAACTGCACAAACGGCTGGACCTGGGTTGCTGGTGTTCTGCTTCACCAGCTCACCCCATTACACCAAATTAGCAGCAATTCTTAAGCCACCACAGCAATGAAGGCATAGCCGGGCTCATCTCGCTACACTTCTGGGGAGCTGGATTGAGTTCTGCAATGTCAACTGTTCTTCACGAAAGGAACCTGGAGATTTCTCAAACATTACTTTGCGACAAAGCCAGGTTTCCTGCTGAAAGTACCTTGGGATAGGGTTACCAGCTCTGGGATGGGCAATACCTGGAGATTTTGGGGGTGGAGCCTGAGGAGGGTGGGGTTTGAGGAGGGGAGGGATTTCAGTGGGGTATATTGCCATAGACTCCACCTTCCAGAGCGGCCATTTTCTCCATGGGAACTGATCTCTATCACCTGGAGATCAGTTGTAATAGTGGGGGATCTCCATCTACCACCTGGCGGTTGGCAACTCTACCTTGGGATGGTGCCACCACAGCTCATCCTGCCTCCCTCATGAGTGTAGTACGCCCGTGTTTGCAAACACAGCCCCACCTACCTCACAGGGTGTCTATCGTGGGGTTTGTCCCTGCTTGTTGTTTGTTCTTTAGATTGTCGAGGGTTCCTTAAAAGCATGGCTTCTTGCCTCAGTGCAATTGAGGAGACTGAATAGGCATCAGCAGAGATCTCCTCCTTCCTGTTTTGCATGGGTGTTCTAATGGAATAATAAGAGCATGTGGGGAATTCTCAAGTGCAAGCCAAAGCATCATGGAGAGCCATAGGCCTCTGTGCACAAGTGCCTCTGTTCCTTCCACCTCCTCTGTAGTTCACCAAGTTGAAGGCCGGTTTCAATTACCGAGATATTTTGAAGCCTGCTGACTCAGAGTTCCTGTCCTAAATCACCACTGTTTCTTTGCACAGATCAAGCATGCCAGCTTAGTGTCTCCTGCATTTCAAGTGGCCCTCGTGGCTGTGCCCATAACCATCGCTTGATGTGTGCCGACAATAGCAGGTGATTAGGGGATGGATCTCAAGCATTCGTTCTGCTAGAGCAGCACTTTCCTCTGGCCCAAGGAGCCTTCCCCGATACAAGAGACTCAGGGCTGCTTACAGCAAGAGAAGAAGGAGAGTTGGTTTTTATATGCCGACTTTCTCTATCACTTAAGGAAGAATCAAACCAGCTTACAATCACCTTCCCCTCCCCACGACAGACACCCTGTGAGGTAGGTGGGGCTGAGAGAGCTGTGACTAGCCCAAAATCACCCGGCTGGCTTGGTGTGTAAGAGTGGGGAAACAAATCCAGTTCACCAGATTAGCCTCCGCAACTCATGCGGAGGAGGAATCAAACCCGGTTCTCCAGATCAGAGTCCACAGCTCCAAACCACCACTCTTAACCACTACACCACGCTGGCTCCTTGCGCTAGAGGAAAGAGCCAATGTTAGCAAGAACAGATCCACAGGATCCAACCCAATCCTTTGTCTGCCAATTCCTGCATTACAAACTGTTGTTAAGGAAATGAGAGCAGGCTAAGTCTTCCCCCTCCCCCCAGCTAGTTGTGCTCGCAATGAATTCTGATCTTCACCTGCCTTTGCATACCCATATTCATAAGCATGCAGCCGTATACATGTGGAGAAATGATGAACAAGGGCTCTCACCTGATTATTGGCAATGCAGGTGAGGGGCTGACAGAAAGCATCCCCAATGCTTGGGGTTGAGGAACTTCCTTACCGGCAGACCCTCCTGAGCCAGAGACAGACCTATGGGCAGAAGCCAATCACTAGCAGCAGTAGGGTTGCCAATTCTGGGTTGAGAAATTCCTGGAGATTTGGGGGTGGAGCCTGGGAAAGGTGGAGTTTGGGGAGGGGAGGGACCTCAGGGTGAGAGATTCAAAACGGATAAAAGGAAGTTTTAATTAAATTGAAGTTTTAATTCTACCACATAATTAAATGGTAGAACTCCCTGCCCCAGGATGTGGTGATGGCTGCCAACTTGGAAGGCTTTAAGAAGAGAGTGGACATGTTCACGGAGGATAAGGCTATCCATGGCGATTAGTCAAAATGGGTACTAGTCATGATGTATACCTGTTCTCTCCAGTATCAATGGAGCATGCCTATTATACTAGGTGCTGTGGAACACAGGCAGGACGGTGCTGCTGCAGTCGTCTTGTTTGGGGGCTTCTTAGAGGCACCTGGTTGGCCACTGTGTGAACAGTCTGCTGGGCTAGATGGGCCTTGGTCTGATCCAGCATGGCTTTTCTTATGGTCTTATGTCCTTAGTAGGATCTAATGCCATAGTATCTACCTTCCCAAGCAGTGATTTTCTGCAGGGGACTGTTCTCTGTAGTCTGGGGATCAGTTATAATTCTGGGAGATCTCCAGGCCCCACCTGGAGGTTGGCAATATCACGGAAGCCAGCGGGTTATCAGTTGGTCCAAAACAATTCACCAGACTCCAGCTACTATAAAAGTGCTTAGTTTATTTTCAGTGTTTAAAACCACACTCACTCCCGACAATAGCTTCCCGACCACCAATACATCCAGCATATACTCCAACACTGAGCTTTACATTCTACTTATATACATTTCTACCCCCAGATATCTATCAGGCCACCTGCTGTTACACCCACAGCGTTACATCATTCTACTGGCCATATCTGGTTTACTCCAGTTCATACTGCTGCTTCCAGGCTCTTGCAGCCTCTTGCATCAGCCCAGATCCTGCTGATCTGACAGGTATTTGACAGCTCTTACTGACCAGCTGTCTGTCACAATATTATGACATGCTTGTATTTCTGACAGGCAACACTATTCAGTGGGGATTCAGCAGTGAGTGTCCCCTAAATGCTCTGGGGTGGGGCCTGATGCCAGAGAGCCACATGAATTGCTTCAGACAGGGCAAGAGAACAGAGAGGGCAGGAAAAGGAAAGAAGGAGTGGAGTTAAGGGCGTTGGCCAGTAGGAGATGGGGAGAATATGAAAGGAAGGGGAAGTATGAGAGAAGGGTCGCAGAGAATAGCAATAAGAAGATGCAAAGGAGAAGAGGATAGGTGGCAAATCAAAGCCCTATTCACCCATTAAGGTAAACATGAGTGAATCTGTTTGTAAGAAAGATTCAATGTGTGTTCCCTTTTAAAATAAAACCAGGGTTGCTAACCTCCAGGTACTAGCTGGTAATCTCCTGCTATTACAACTGATCTCCAGTCGATAGAAATCAGTTCACCTGGAGAAAATGGCCGCTTTGGCAATTGGACTCTATGGCGTTGAAGTCCCTCCCCGAAGCCTGCCCTCCTCAGGCTCCACCCCAAAAACCTCCTGCTGGTGGTGAAGAGGGACCTGGCAACCCTGACGAGTATCCATAGAAATATGGGGATTAAATCGCATGTGCAGTTATACATGCATTGAATGTAAGGAAAGAATCCCTCAACGAGCATACCAAGATAAATCAAGTGCGCAATGTACATGCACTGGATGTGCATTCACTGTAACATGCGCATAGGGCATGAGAAGGGAAGACTGGAAAAGAGCCCAGCTTAAGGCTAAGGGCTATAGCAGACCAGGCTCCAAATGAACAGCAAAATCAACTGTCAGAGAAGAACAGCTGTGTACCTGTGTGTTTGTGTGTGTGTGTGTGTGTGTGTGTGTGTGTGTGGGTCTGTTTTCAGAGATGAAACTTCCTTCTAATGCTGGGCGGGGGGGGGGGGGATCTGCCCGCACCGTGGGCCCCACACCACCGGTATGTGGGGGTTATCCCGGAAGTGCTGGTGACCCTCTAGCAATTTCTCCCCAAACTCTATGGTTTCCACAGAGTTTTCAGAGGGGAATTGCTAGGTCACCCCGCACATGCATGTCACTTCCAGGGTAAACCAGGAGCGGCTCCTAATGGCTGCATGGATTAGGCTCCCGCTGGAGCGCAGGTAGGTCCTGGCAACCCTAATAATGACCTTAGGTCCGTATTTATTACACGTATACTCCCAAAAACCCTGGAAAGATAGGAGGAAGTATGCCTCCTTTCTTCTGGGAGACCTTCAATCTGAATCATCAGATATAGTTACTAGATTCAGCGCAGCTGCCAGACTCTACCGAGATCCAGTATAGATGCAATGACATGTATTTGCTTTTTTCATATATATTTTAATGGAAGATTGTATATATGTTATTGTTGCTACTCTGTTCAAGTATGTTTTACTTCGCTGGCTTATGATTGTAATAAATGGTTGCTTGATTGACTGACTGAGCAGAAACCTCCCCCATCTTGTGATGTCTCAACTCTCCTCTTTGTGGAGATGAAGACATTCCTTCCTGGAAGCAGCAAGCATGGCTGCTGGACAGGGCAGGGTCTGGTCACCATGGAAGGGGGGGGGCGTGGAGCCAGCGAAATCATGTAATTTGCTTTTATATAACATTTTCATTTGGGTCCGGGCAGTGTCAGGGGATCTTTGTGTGGGGGCTGCCACTCTGCCAAGGACCATATTTGTGGTAGAAAACTCCTTGCAACCCAGATACATACATACATTCAATTTCCCCAGAATTATGAGAAGGCTAAACCCTTTGTGGGTCCCATCATACAGGTTCTGTTACTCTGGGATTTTAGGGAAGCAGCTCACAGCAGATATACTGCACTTCCACAACTAACTCAGTGGAATGGGAAGCAAAACGGTGACATGGAGGGGAAACGGTGTGTGTGTGTATGTGTGTGTGTGTGTGTGTGTGAGAGAGAGAGAGAGAGAGAGAGAGAGATGCATTTCATTAACATGAAACCCCTGCCGTTGTTTCACCCGATCAGGGACTTCCAAATTAGATTTTGCTAAAGTTTGCTGGCAACTGACTCTAATCCGCCAAAGTCCGTTAGCTGCCTTT
The DNA here is from genome assembly GCF_029931775.1 of Euleptes europaea. NCBI lineage: Eukaryota > Metazoa > Chordata > Lepidosauria > Squamata > Sphaerodactylidae > Euleptes > Euleptes europaea. The sequence continues at coordinate 24,927,019 of NC_079313.1, read as the reverse complement.
GCAGCCCCAAGAACTGAAGTGCTTACACTGCTTTTGTGGTTTGCTGTGTATTGCTTTTCTTACTAAATCAGAGGAGGTGAAGGCAGGGGCGCCAGGTAGGCACTTCCTCCTCATTCCCTGTGTTATAGACCGTATCTGATTATTTCCCAGGGACACTTCTATTTATGGTTATTATGATAATAAATACAATGGCAACAGATGCTCTTAAAACACACTGTTCTGGCTTTTTCACCCTTGATGTATGCAAGAGCAGCCAGCTCTTTGAGCCACCGTGAATCCTGTTTCCTTCCCGTCCCCTTGAGATTCCTCCCACTTCCGAAACCTGAAACGAGTCAGAGGAATCACGCGATACTTACGGGTGGCAACCTTGGCACCGACCGGGGCACTGAGCACGTCACTGATGACAGCGTAGACGCTGATGTTGTATGTGAGGCCCGGCTCCAGCTCCTTGATGGTGACGGAGCTCCAGTCCCCAGGCACCCGTTGCTGGAGCTGCGAGCCTCCTGGCACTGCGGGCTGGTAGGAGATGACATATTCCGTCACAGCCATTGGCCCATCCCATTCCAAGTCAATCGACCTGTCGCTGATCGCGGCCACTCGCAGGCTCTCTGGTGGGGCAACTACAGGGAGAAGCAAGATCTGTTGCATTATCAAAGGTGACCGGCCAACCTCCTTAAGGGGAACTATGTCCTTGAGGTGTAATCCTAGATAGAATTACAAACAAAGCAAGTTTGGCTGTATTCAGTAAGACGTGCTTCCAAACAAGGGGGCATCAGATTTTGCTGGATGGGCTGTTTCAAGGATGACACAGAAGCCAATGGGGTTTTGCTCCAAGTGTACATTCAGAAGGGAACCATAGTCAATGATCCCAGTCCCTGACTGGTATGTTTGTGATAAGGGATCATAATGCACATGTTTGCAATAAAGGATCATTTTCAACTTTTAATCTATGCTTTTTTGGACTTGAAAACCCTTAATTCAATTCCAAGGGATCCTCAGGTCCCATATGAATTATGCAGAAATATGTCATATGAATTATTCAGAAAAATCTGTAAAGAATGTATACACCTTTACTAGGGTTGCCAACCTCCAGGTACTTGAAAAAAATAAACAGCACCACAGCTCAAGCAATTAATGAAATACAATGCAATTTTACAATTCTTTAAAAATTATACTGGAATGAACATACATTCAAATGCAGAGAGACAAATTCCATACAAAATATAACAAAAATAAGGCTTGAAAAAAGCAGCAGCCTAGTATCAAATAGGAGAGTTCAACAAAAAACTGGTTAATGTTCACCAAAAATTCTCCTGGTAACAGCAGTTGCTTTTCAGTCTTCAAAACATAACAATAAATCCCAGGACTCCTAATTCAGTCGTAGAAAGTCCATGCGAAATAAATTATAACAAACGACAAAACGCCACTTCCGGAGTCTGTGTACGTTTCGCAAACTTGCTTCATCAGTTGTACATTTGTATGTTTAAAGGCAATATTCCTACGGGTACATAGACCTCTGAAAGAAAAATGTTACATCAAAGAAACAACAATCACAAAAGGAGCCCAATGTTTGTAATCTAGATAAGGAGAAAATCATAGGTTTCAGCTTACCAATATTATGACCAGCGACCCTCACGGGTATCAAACTTAACTCTGAAGGCTGGTAATGCGGTAATTCTACTCCTTCATTTTAACAAGTGTTCTAGCCCAATCAGCTGAAGAGAATCATGTACTTACAGGAAGGTAGACAGATCGAACTCATTGTTCAATCCTGAGGGGGACAGCGTTTTAAAGAGATAGATGTATCTTAATTCTTGTTGATGCAATATTTTCATGATATTCTCCTGATGGTATCGTCTAGGTCGGTACTGCCACAAGGCAAAAAAACGAATGTCATTTTCAGAATGACCAAATTTTAAATAATGTTCAGTGAGCGGAGCCTCCATTATTTTTGAGCGGATCCTTGTTCGATGCTCACTAATACGTATTTTTAATTGGCGTGACGTAGAACCCACGTACATTTTTGAACACGGGCAAAGAACGGCATAAACAACGTTTTTTGACAGGCAATTTGTAAAATTTTGAAGAGTGAATTTAAAATTATATTGTGAGGCGCTTATTTCCTTAATAGGAAGACTCAGTGGGCATAAAGCGCATGCACCACATCTGAAATGACCCCGGATGTTAACCCTTGATTTGTCGGCTAGCCTGTCTGTCCTAACAAGATAATTCCGTAAAGACTTGGTTTTTCTCAGGCCAAATGTAGGCAATCCTGTACAGCCCGGAATACTGTCCAAAATATGCCAATGACGGCGGACAATTCGTTGTATTTCATGTGTGAGGTGGTTAAACTGCAAAGATGCAAAAATACCGGTAGATCTCATATTTTCTTTATCCAGTGGCCGAAGTAATAATTCTCTTTGTTGGTTTTCCACTTTACAAACAGCCGTGGAAATTGTAGCCTCATCATATCCTCTTTGTTTGAGGTTAGAACACAAGTCCTGTGCAGCTGCATGAAAATCATGCGGATCAGTCGCATTCCTTTTCAGCCTAAGTAGTTGGCTATAAGGTAGATTACGCCGCAAATGCAGCGGATGACAAGAGGTGAAATGGAGACCTGCTCCAACGTCAGTAGGCTTCCTGTATGGTTTAACTGCAATAGTGTCTGTATAGGTCCTAAAGACCATCAGATCTAGAAAAGAAATGGTCTGTGCATTACAATTCCCTGTGAATTTGAGACTGGGATCCATCAAGTTAAGATTGAGCAACAAAATACTATAGGCTTCCACAGAGTCTATTACACAAAATAAATCATCAATGAACCTAAAATAATATAATACATGATCCTGGAAGATTGTATCTTTGAACAAAAAATCTTTTTCAAAGGAAATCATGTAGGTATTTGCCACAGACGGGGCGCAAGCAGCGCCCATGGCTACCCCCCGGATCTGGAGATAGAACTGATCATGGTATCTGAAAATGTTGTTCTCGAAAATAATATCAACTAAACTTAACAAAAAATGTGTGGGAACACTCTGATCCAATCTACTGTCAAAAAGTTTCTCAATGATGTTCCAAGCCTGCTCAAGGGGAATATACGTGGGTTCTACGTCACGCCAATTAAAAATATGTATTAGTGAGCATCGAACGAGGATCTGCTCAAAAATAATGGAGGTTCCGCTCACTGAACATTATTTAAGAGTTAAGTTTGATACCCGTGAGGGTCGCTGGTCATAATATTGGTAAGCTGAAACCTATGATTTTCTCCTTATCTAGATTACAAACATTGGGCTCCTTTTGTGATTGTTGTTTCTTTGATGTAACATTTTTCATTCAGAGGTCTTTGTACCCGTAGGAATATTGCCTTTAAACATACAAATGTACAACTGATGAAGCAAGTTTGCGAAACGTACACAGACTCCGGAAGTGGCGTTTTGTCGTTTGTTATAATTTATTTCGTATGGACTTTCTATGACTGAATTAGGAGTCCTGGGATTTATTGTTATGTTTTGAAGACTGAAAAGCAACTGCTGTTACCAGGAGAATTTTTGGTGAACATTAACCAGTTTTTTGTTGAACTCTCCTATTTGATACTAGGCTGCTGCTTTTTTCAAGCCTTATTTCTGTTATATTTTGTATGGAATTTGTCTCTCTGCATTTGAATGTATGTTCATTCCAGTATAATTTTTAAAGAATTGTAAAATTGCATTGCATTTCATTAATTGCTTGAGCTGTGGTGCTGTTTATTTTTTTCAACTAACGTTATTCAGCATACGTATCAATTGTTTAGTATAACCTCCAGGTACTAGCTGGAGAGCTCCTGCTGTTACAACTGATCTCTAGCCGACAGAGAGCAGTTAACCTGGAGAAAATGGCTGCTTTGGCAATTGGAATCTATGGCATTGAAATAGGGTTGCCAGGTCCATCTTCGCAACCAGCAGGAGGTTTTTGGGGTGGAGCCTGAGGAGGCCGGGGTTTGGGGAGGGGAGGAACTTTAATGCCATAGAGTCCAATTGCCAAAAGGGCCATTTTATCCAGGTGAACTGATCTCTATTGGTTGGAGATCAGTTGTAACAGCAGTAGGTCTCCAGCTAGTATCTGGAGGTTGCCCCCCCTACAGTGAAGTCCCCCAGCTCCCTAAACCCTGCCCTCCTCAGGCCCCACCCCAAAAATCTCCAGGTATTTCCCAACCTGGAGCTTGAAGACACACAAATAAGGCAAATATTGGCTACAGCCACTACAACTTCACAGCATAAGGAATACTTCCTAGAAGAATCATCTCTCCAAGTCTACTCTGGACTATTTAAGACTTCGGATTTAAAACCCCACTACCTGGAGGTTGGCAACCCTAACCTAAGTTGAGGGGAAATCCATGAAAGGCTAGAAAAGAAATGCTGGGAAATGCTGGGAACTGGATTAGGGTGGGGTGGTTATGAAGACTTGTGCTGTTGAACATGCTAATGCTTGTTTAGCATACTGTGTATTGTACAGAAAATAGGGATGGGTGAAATTCAGGCTAGCCTAGTAGCCTCAGCCTACCTAGTTATTATCAATTTAATGCTCTAATCTAAGCTATTTAATCTTTTATTCATGTTCAGTTCTCAGTGTTTAACCTTTCCCCCTTTCATTTAATTAATTAGAAATGGGTTTAATCCAGCAGTAATTTCCACTGACAAAAGGGACTTCATTGCCTCCTCCATCCCACTGCAGTCTGAAATGTTCCCCAAAATGCTGTTCCTAAGGGAGGAGTCAGATAGGGTTGCCAGCTCCTGGTTGGGAAATACCTGGAGATTTTGGGGGTGGAGCCTGAGGAGGGTGGGGTTTGGAGAGGGGTGGGACTTCAATGCCATAGAGTCCAATTGTCAAAGCAGCCGTTTTCTCCAGGAGAACTGATCTCTGTCGCCTTGAGAGCAGTTGTAATAGTGGGAGATCTCCAGCCACTACCTGGAAGTTGGCAACCCTAGAGTGAGAGGTCTACAGGGAAGGACTGGAAATGGTGAAAATCCCCCCTTCACTTGGCAAAAATCTTGTTTTAGATCCTACCCAATGTTTAGAAAATTAAATTTCAGTTTATTTTTTTGCTTTGATCAAAAACTGCATATACACACAGAGAGAGTTTTAATACCGCTTAGATTATTCAAATATTACAGCGGCATACTTTCAATGACTCGGTTTTTGACAAAGCTACAGATTCTAGGGCCAGGGTTACAAGGTTGCCACAACATCCCGCTCTGTGGTCCCATCTCCTGCCACCAGTCAACGTGGCAGTGGGCGCAAAACCAGGAACTGAGATGGCATCACTTGACGTGGTGACATCAATTTACATTTCCACACTGAGGGACATTCCGCTTCTCTATGCTCAGCCCTCAAATTTAATGGTTCTCCCGGGGCTACCATTCTGCCCCTCCCTTGCCGCTGTGATTTATTGCACTTCCAATTCCATCCACAAATCAGATAAGATCTTTCTTCTTGCTCCCCCTGTTGGGCTGTCCATCATAATATACACACTACTAAATAGACTGCAGAATTATTGCTTCTGCACCTATTGCTAGCTTTTGTGCTCATGGCATATTGTGTTAATCTGGATTATGACAGACTGATAGCAGTGGCCTCATATAATCTTTGGATGCCTACGGTATTTTGGAGTTAGAACTTTGGTTTTCTCTACCTTTTAAGAGCCCCGTGGCGCAGAGTGGTAAAGCTGCAGTACTGCAGTCCAAACTCTGCTCACAACCTGAGTTCGATCCCAACGGAAGTTGGTTTCAGGTAGCGGGCTCAAGGTTGACTCAGCCTTCCATCCTTCCGAGGTCGGTCAAATGAGTACTCAGCTGGGGGTAAAGGGAAGATGACTGGGGAAGGCACTGGCAAACCACCCCGTAAACAAAGTCTGCCTAGAAAACGTCGGGATGTGACGTCACCCCATGGGTCAGGAATGACCCGGTGCTTGCACAGGGGACCTTTACCTTTACTTTCTCTACCTTTAAGGAGTCACAACCTTACAACCTGGTTTACAACCACCTTCCTCTCCCCACAACAGACACTTTGTGAGGTAGGTGGGACTGAGACAGTTCAGAGAGAGTTGTGACTTGCCCACGGTCACCCAGCTGGCTTCATGTGTAGGAATGGGGAAGCAACCCCGGTTTACTAGATTAGAGTCCGCCGCTCATGTGGAGGAGCGGGGAATCGAACCTGGTTCTCCAGTTTATTGTCCACCGCTCCTAACCACTACACCACACTGTCTCTGCTGCCCAGAATGGTTTGCAATGTTAAATTGGATAGGACAAACGGACACACCACATTAGGGCTCCGAATGGCATGTGTGGTTTTCTCATTTCATTCTCACGGGCAGGTTAGGCTGAGAGAGAGTGACAGGCCCAAGGTTCTCCTGGGGAGTTCTGTGGCAAAGTGGGGATTTTCAAGATTGCTCTAAGCATGGGACACAATTGTTAGAATTTTGGCTTTTCTATGTAGCAGTGTTGTACTGAGGAACTGTAATGACTTATTTAGAGGAATTTAATGCTCCCTCTCCTTAGTCCTGTTTTGAGAAGTGCATTGAAAGTAATCTCTGATCCATGAGTTCAGAATCTCAGGTATATGTGGGAATGCTTATGTACAGAAAAAAACTGAAGTTATAACCTCTGCAGAAGTTAGGAATACCACCACAGAAGACAGTGGTTTCCCTTCTTGTGTTGGAGTGTTTATGAACATTCCAGCTGACCCAAAGTTGGAAAACGCGCAGGTGAGTAAGAGATGGGTCTGGGGACTTTGATGGGGAAGGATGCCACTGAAAGGAAGTAGGTGCTGCTATCTCAACAGTAGTCAATGTTAGACTAAACATGTGACTAGTTGGCTATTAGGGATGTGGGTAGAGTACATTGTGTTTGAGTCATGTAAGTGGAGATGTCAGTGTGGATGTGTGTGTGACAGAGAGAATGTACGTGGAAAAGGTATTACCACCAAAATAAGACACCCATAGTTTACACAAATCTCTCTCTGTGTGTAAAATGCCGTCAAGTCGCAGCCGATTTATGGCGACCCCTTTTTGGGGTTTTCATGGCAAGAGACTAACAGAGGTGGTTTGCCAGTGCCTTCCTCTGCACAGCAACCCTGGACTTCCTTGGTGGTCTCCCATCCAAATACTAACCAGGGCCAACCCTGCTTAGCTTCTGAGATCTGACAAGATCAGGCTAGCCTGGGCAGTCCTGGTCTGGGCACACAAATATCTACCGGTGCTTAAATACTGATGCCTTCCCTTGGTTGCCTTCAGGATATCTGTCCTTATAGTATCTGAAGGCTATGTCATGCTGCTACTTTGTTGGTTCACACAGCTTTTGGGGAGTGCCGCGAAAACAAAACAGGCTGGGGATTACACCCAACTGGCTTCTTGCTATGTTCTGGAGGAATACATACCCATCTTTTCACAGGAAACTTTTAGAAGAAGAAGAAGAAGAGTTGGTTTTTATATGCCGACTTTCTCTACCACTTAAGGGAGAATCAAACCAGCTTGCAAACACCTTCCCTTCCCCTCCCCACAAAAGACACCCTGTGAGGTAGGTGGGGCTGAGAGAATGTGACTCGCCCAAGGTCACCCAGCTGGCTTCATGTGTAGGAGTGAGGAAACAAATCCAGTTCACCAGATTAGTCTCCACCACTCATGTGAAGGAGTGGAGAATCAAACCCGGTTCTCCAGATCAGAGTACAAAGCTCCAAACCACTGCTCTTAACCACTACACCACGCAGGCTCCTACTTGAGTATTAATAATACTTGCATTTATATAGCACTTCCCATTATGTGTTCAAAATTCTTCACACATATTCCTTCAATAATTGTTACAATCTTTATGAAAAGCAGACTAGAAAAATGGACATTCTGCGGCTGAGGCTGAGAGTGGCTAGCCTACAGGCCAAGACAGGATGTCAGTGAGCTCCTGTGCTGTTGATGGCTGGGAGTAGGTTGCCAACTTTTTTGATCTGCAGTAATTATTAGGTGATGTTATTCAGCTCCATGCTTTGAATAGTTTCCACTGCCCGTTTCTGCATACAGGGTGGCCCAAGGTGGCCTGCTGCTGCTTGATGGAGCAGCAAGAACAAATGTGGAAGGAAAACTAGCATCGCACCAATGCTGCAACGTCACTTCCAGTATAGGGTTGCCAAGTACCCGGTGGTGGCGACGGGTAAAATCCCGCCAATCCCCCAGGCTGCCTGCCGACCAGCTGAGGGCCAGCGAGCACTGTGTGCGCACGTCACTTTCGGGTTTATCCGGAAATGACGCGGACGCTCTGGCAACCTTGGCTAAAACTCTATGGAAACCATAGAGTTTTGGCCGAGATCGTGGGGTGCGCACGGGTGCTGCGACAGGCGTGCGCATCGCGCACCTAGGCCGCAGCCCCGCAAAGCTCCCATCAGTGGAGCTACAGAGCCTGGCAAGCCTATTCCAGTATGAACCTAGAAGTGACATCACTGCATCCGGATGACACTCTAGAAGTCACCTGAAACCCTATGGTAAACCATAAAGCTTTGTGTGAATTCTAGAGCATTTCTCCAACATGGTGACATCACAGCATAGAGTTTTACCATAGAGTAAGGTTTTACCAATGACTTTCGGGCAATTCCTAGAGCTACCTGTTGTCACTTCCAGGTAGCTCTAGGAATCACCAAGGACTCTATGGTTAGAACTTCCTGTAAGAAGAAGACCTTATTTTTCTTTTTAATTTTGCTCCCAAGATGCCCCCCACCAATCTCAGCGGTCGGGGAATATCCTGAGAAAAAATGAGCAATCCCAAGCCGTATAGCCCTGATACAAGTTTATTACCATTCCTTTGAAAAATCTCCATTTACAAAAAAGGAAACTAGGCAATAGTTTAGAGTTGCAGAAGAAGAGAGCCTTAAAAAACATGCAGTGTGGAGAATCCAAAGGTGTTACTTTTGGCCAATGCCTTCCTTATTACATTCCAGGGGAGGGTGGGCAATTTACTTAGCAAAGGCATGAAATCATTTCTGGTTAGGCAGATCAGACTCCTTTGTTACTTTGCCTCACCCCTTGTCAAACTCAAGCCTTGTCAAACTCAAGCCTGCTATTGCAAGCAAGAAATGCCAAACAGCCCTTTTAGCCTATTGCTCAAACAGCCTTCTTCAGGTGACACATGTGGAAAAGCACTTTAGATAATGGCCCTGATGCTCCTCTAAAAGACAGGGGGGGAGAGGGAGAGAGCGAGAGAAAGAGTGGTGGGGGGCACTTTGGTATTTGATGGATAGAAAAAATCCCCAGGCAGGCCCTGGTATTTGCTGCTGGTCTTGGTAGGTAGCAACAGGGTGCAATACAATAAATCTCCTGTAGCACACTTAATATAATCAAAAGTTCCCCAAAGGGTATTTCTGTGTCTTATCCATTCAACAGAAAAATCTGTCTGCCTGAGTGTAAATTTGAATCTTTTTTCAGGATCCCCTGTCAGGCTGCTGGCTTTATGCATTTTTGGCAAAACAGGAAAATGGTTTCTGAGAGGCCCCACCTGCAAAATCCTGGAACTTCTAGAAGCAGTAGGTATTTATCATGCATCTTGCCTGGCTTCCTAATAGACTGCGAGGATATCCAGGGCTCTTTCCTAAGGATCTGTTTCTATGACAGGGCTGGTTGCCAACTCTGGCTTGGGAGATTCCAGGAGATTTGGGAGGCTGCGTTTAGGAGGGGGAGTTCAGCAAGGATGTGATGCCATAGAATCCATCCTCCAAAGCTGCCATTTCCTCCATGGGAACTCATCCTTGTAGCATGGAGATTAGTTGTAATTCTGGGAGAACTCTACATCCCACCTCGACATTAGTAACCTCGGGAACAGTCAAGGACATCATGAATAAAACTGCCTCTAAGTATATGTAGAATGCTTCCCCTCTTTTAATAACTATAATGAATCTCTGTGCATCTAGGATTTGGAGTAAGGATTTCAGTAGATATGTCTTCTACACAGGTGTGAGCAAGGGCAGATTGGCCATTTCTTTTACATGGCAAAATCCCAATGGGCTGCCACTTGTAGAGACCACCCACCCATATCCCAGAATGGATGTGCCCGCAAGGAGGGGCATGGCAGCATCCAGCTTTACCCCGTGCTGGCCTGGGACCAGTGCAGCCAGCGAAGAGGGGCACAGGCTGACAGTGCCCAGTATAGCCCCATGCTGCCCAGGCACAGCATGACAAGCATGGAAGAACATAGCACCACTTCCTTTTACTCCAGCCCACTCTTTAGCCATCCATCAAGTGAGAGGGACATGATGGCAGGAGGGGACACAGTGGTAGGTTGCCAGCTCTGGCTTGGGAAATTCCTGCAGATTTGGGAAAAGGTCCTGAGAAAGTAGAGTTTGGGGGGACAGGGAGCTCAGCAGGGATGAGATGTCATAGAGTATGCCCTCTGAAGCTGTCATTTTCTCCAGAGGAACAGATCTCCCTAGTCTAGAAATCAGTTCTCATTGTAGAAGAACTCTGGACTCCACCTGGAGGTTGGCAACGCCTGCCCAGCTCCTGTTTCCCACCACTACTCAGTGATGGGGGGAATTATTACTATTATTATTAGAAATGGCTGTTGGGCCCAAAGTGTGATATTATTTCAGGGGGAAACCCAGCAGTGATGTCAGTCCTCTCTAGGAATTGTTCGAAATGCTATTGTTTTACCATAGAGTTTCCAGCAATTCCTGGAGAGGTGTGACATCACTTCCAGGCTTTCCAGGAAGTGACATCATGCCATGGCTGACAGCCATCCCATGTCCCTGCCCTTCTGTCTCCTGCTAGTTGCCATGCCATGCTTGGTGGTAGGGCCCTTTTTTAGGGCTGTTTTGGCCCCCCAGTCTGGCAGTTTCAGAGGGCAGACTCTATGGCATCACATCCTTTTCGAGCTGCCTCCCCAAACTTTCCCCTCCACAGGCACCATGGCTCAGTGGTAGAGCATCTGTTTGGCATGCAGAAGGTCCCAGGTTCAATCCCCGGCATCTCCAGTTAAAGGGACTAGGCAAGAAGGTGATGTGAAAGACCTCAGCCTGAGACCCTGGAGAGTCACTGCCTGTCTGAGTAGACAATACTGACTTTGATGGACCAAGGGTCTGATTTGGTATAAGGCAGCTTCATGTGTTCATGTGTTCAAATCTCCAGGAATTTACCCAGCCATATTTGTAACCCTAATCAACATCCTGATTGACCTGTTAACATCCCAGACACCACATTTTGTACCAGGTGAAGTTTCCAAAGCAGAGGAGGCCCCACACAGATTACATGGCTGTGATCTAGGCTGGATGTTACCAAGGCTTGTATCATAGCGGCTAGGTTAGCTGACCTTGTGGTGTGTGCTGTTCCTTTCAGTTCACCATATAGTTGCATTTATATTAGAGCTGCAAACTTTAATTAGTTCAGCTGATAGATTAATCAAACAAAGCTTTAGCTGATTATTCAGTGAAGGTCAGTTTTAATTGGCGACTGCAAAACATAATCAATGGGGCTGCAAGTTAAATTTACTCTTGTTTGTTTGGTGAAGCTTTCGGATATGTTACTAAGATAGGAAATTAAAAGTACTGAAGCTGATCTTTCTTTCTAATAACCAGTCTTATCTTTTGCTCTTTAAATTGTACGTTATCTTAAATGTCCTTCATTCCCCAAAAGGCATAAAAAGATCAGCAACCAGAAAAAACAGGGCCTGTCCTTGGTAGACAGGGGCACTTGGGAGCATGCATGGCTTTAATTTTGATACGCAGTCCTACCTGCTGAGCAGTCTCGCCCCTGGTAGCCATCCTCACATGTGCACAGACCCTCTTGGCAGAAACCACGCCCGCTGCAGGCATTGAGGCACCTTAGCTGCCCGCAGTCTTCTCCCACATAGCCCTCCTGGCAGATACACGTCCCGTTGGCACAGCTTCCTTTCCCCGAGCAGTCCCCAGGGCACCTCAGCTCGCTGCAATCTTCTCCAGCAAAGCCTTCTTCGCAGATGCATTCTCCGTCCACGCACAGTCCTCGGGAGCTGCAGTCAGTCAGGCAGCGGGCCTCTGAGCAGTCTTCCCCGCTATAATCACTGTCGCAAATGCACTGGCCGTCCACGCACACTCCCCGGCTCGAGCAGCCCATGGGGCAAAGAGGCTCGGAACAGTTCTTCCCAGCCCAGCCTTCGTTGCAGATACAGCCGCATGATTCCAGGCTGAAGTTGCCATGACCGCTGCAGTGAGGGAAGTAATCCAATTGTCCTGAAAGAACAGAGAATGTCACTGTTGATAATGCACAGTGTTCATATTGTACATTATTTCAGAAATCAGCCTGACATTTTGGTAAAACAGGCCGTTATGGTTGTACTGCCAATGGGGCTAAGTGACTGCAGCTTAATCAAGGCCAGGGGTGAAAGTTAGTCAGTATAGGGTGCTGGTAGGAAAGTGGCTGAAGTGATACCTTCTATCTTTTGGCTTGAGCCCCCAAAGATACAGAGGTCATTTATGCATGGTCGCTTTACCCTCCTTTATTCCCTGTTTCAGCCAGGATCAAATTTTTCAGCGTGCACATTACCCCATTCCTTAGAAGCTCAACACTGTTTCAACGCAAAATGAACCCGGCGTTTCCCATTCCTGTTCTGGCCCGAATTAAACCGTTCATCCTGGCTCATTCTGGAGTCACAGAGCGTGCATACTCCGTGCTCGGGTAGAGCTTCGCTCCACCCTTTTCCAAACCCTTCTTCAAGGCAGCGTGCAGATAGCCAAACAGGGGGAGCCCAGAAGATTGGCTTCTCTCACAGCCATTCATGAAGCAGTGTGTAAAGAGGCAGGGATTCAAGTGTTTCCTGCTACCTCAGAGCTCTTTCTGAGGAAAAGAAAGGCTTTTTAAAAATGAGGCTTGGATTTCTCCCCCCCTTCTTTCAGATTGCTCTGTTTTTTTGTTCTTAAAATGCTTTTTTATGTGGCAGTTGGGTCTGCGGGGAAGGGGATCTTCTCTCGGGGTGAGTACTGCAAAGTCAGCTAATTACAGAGCAGCATTTAAAGGGGTGGGACTTGATTTGAACTTGGGAGGCTGCTTTTCTGTATTCATGTCTCCATTAGCACACAGTTTCATCCCTGATCATTCCAGCCAATGCAAACAGTTTTCCCCAACCCGGGTTACTTTGATCTTGGCTGAAATAAGAAATAAAGTACAAAGAGAGTTTAATACGGTCCAAGACCAGCATAAAAATATATCAAGAAATAAAGGAGGTTAAAGAGACCATGCATAAATGACCAGAGTACTTTAAGGTCTTTTATGCATGGCTGTTTCACTCACTGTCACCCCTGTGATGTCTTTGGGTCTGTGTTGATTATGCATGCCGTTTCTGACCATCAGGTCATCTCGCTCTCCCCCTGTGTTTTGGTGCATTTTGCCCATGTTTTCAGAGACCTGTTTTATCTCAAATTTGAAAATACAGGCAAAACATGGGGAAACACAGGGGGAGAGCGAGGCGACCTCTGACGGTCAGAAACAGCATGCATAAATCAACACAAAGACAGCGAGTGAAACATCCATAAGTAACAGACCTGGGACTATCCCTGATAAATAGAGAAATGCTTGTATCTGCCAAAATTCAGTTCATTTTGACCTGCAGGTCTCCACTACAGTCCCAACCTTGGGCTTCTACCGAACTGAATGTGCTAGTTAGGTGAATGGGTCCCTGCTGTTCAGTGACTTTCTGCGGCCATCAAAAATACATCTGAAAACAGCAGAGTAGCCAGCCTCCACCAAACTCTTTCATCTTTACATCTGAATTTGAAACAGTCAGATACTTTTCCAGATTGAGACTAAATAAAAAAGGAAGTTGATTTTGAACATACTATTAAGACAAGAAGAACCGTTGGATGGTGCTTCTGAAGTCCTAATTCTAGAACAGGGCTCCCCAACATTCATTCATTCATTCATTCATTCATTCATTTTTATAAACCACTCTACCCCAGCAAAGCCAGGCTCAGAGCGGCTCACATAAACCATAAAAATATAATAAATCAACAAAATCACATAAAACAATAGGTTAAAACAGCCTTAACAGATTAAAATCACATTTACTAAATGGTTCATAAAGCTATGATATAAGTAGGGTTCCCAACCTCGAGGTACTAGCAGGAGATCTCCTGCTATTACAACTGATCTCCAGCTGATAGAGATCAGTTCACCTGAAGAAAATGGCCGCTTTGGCAATTGGACTCTATGGCATTGAAGTCCCTCCCCTCCCCAAACCCCACCCTCCCCAGGCTCCGCCCCAAAAATCTCCAGGCATTTCCCAACTTGGAGCTGGCAACCCTACATATAAGGCCACATGGCCTGCGGACAGTTTTAAACAAATATATAGACTGCACTAAAATAGCACTCGGCAGCAGTGGAGTAAGGTAGGGAGGCCGGCATTTATAGGAAAATCGTAGCTGACCTCAACCACAGGCCTGGTGGAACCCTAAGTCACATCTGACTTACAGAGACTCCTGGTGGGGTTTTCAAGGCAAGAGACATTCAGAGAGACCTTGCCATTGGCTGCCTCCGCGTCATGACCCTGGTATTCCTTGGAGGTCTCCCATCCAACTATTTGCCAGGCTTAGCTTCTGAGATGAGATCAGGCTAGCCTGGGCTATCCAGGTCAGGGGGGAGAGAGCTACAGGGACGTAAAAATAACAACTGTTGAATATCACCCTGAAATGCCGCTGTCCAAGGCAGACAAGCCCTGACAGAAAGGCAGGAATACCAGTTTGTATAAATTTGGTGGGACAGGGACAGAATTTAGCTGTGTCTGCTGGAGGCAGCGGAGAACTCCACTGCTAAGTGACGTTTGCGTGTTTCAGGCTTCAGTGGCATCAGATGTGAAGATGTACAGCGGGAAAGGGCTGCACCACGGCTTCCCAGTCAGCTGGGGGAACTGGTGCTGCCACAAAATGGCCGCCACAGAGGGCAGTCACATGGGGTGCCCGTTCCGGTCACAAAATGTTGGGAGGTTCCAAGCCAAGTGTCTTCCTATGATGGAGGCTGCTGTTTCTAAGCAGGTGCTCCCCAGGCTTGCCAGGCCCCGCGGCTCCACCAGCGGGAGCTTCGCGGGGCCGTGGCATTAGCGCGCGATGTGCCTACATCGCTTCCGGTTTAACCCGGAAGTGATGGGAATGCTCTAGCGATCCCGGCCAAAACTCTACGGTTTCCATAGAGTTTTAGCCAAGGGTGCTAGAGCGTCTGCGTCACTTTTGGGTTTGCCCAAAAGTGATGCGTGCGCGCGCGTGCCCACAGTGCCCGCACGCGTGGCCACAGAGCCCGCACGCGTGCCCGCGTGCTCGCCGGCCCTCAGCTGGCAGGCGGGCAGCCCAGTGGATGGGCAGTAGTTTACCCGCCACCACCAGGCAATTGGCAACCCTAGTGCTCCCTGCAAACACAAAGGTGAATTTCTTCTACTCCAATGAGGTGGAGAAAGCAACCTCATTTAGCTTTAAGGAAGAAATGATTTTACAGAGAAGTAAATGGGTGCCAGGAAACACATCAGCAGGTGCCATGATGCCCATGGAGACGAGGTTGTGGATCACTGGACTACCCCATCAATTACAGAGAAAGGGGCCGCATCCTTCTCTGTACCAAAATGGTGGCATTGGCATGGTGGGCGACCAGGTCCAATAACTCCAGCAAGGGTGGATTATAGGGTTTTTTTTTTGCCACAAGTAACCCTGCTGAATGTCTACCTCAAATAATAGCAAGTCAAAGAGGCAAGCAGAAACTCTTTCAAGAAACTATCCCTCTGATACGACATCCCCTCAGGTGTAAAATCTTTTTTACGCTCTGCCTCTCCTTCTCGAAGCTGAGATTCATTATACCAACAAACTCTTTTCAAAGCCCATCCTATTACAACGGCATGCTGTTTCTTTGGTTTTGAAAAACAGACTTGTAGAGATGACCAACTGAACCGTGTCTTTTGAAAGACTTTAGTCTGATGAAAGGTTCACAGGGAGCTCCACAAAGCTTGCCGTTTTTGTTATTCAGAGGAAAACCAGTGTGCGGAGTTTCCTGTTTTCCCCCCTATGAGGTTTTTTTTGTTGATGCCATTCTCGACTGCTGAAGTTATTCTCCCGGGTGTTTATTATTATTTTTTTTTTTAAATAAAAGGCCTTCTTGATTTCCACAGGCACTAAGGGTGTGATCCCATTATACATGCGCAAATCCCATGAAGTTCACTGAGACTTGTGCACATTTAATTCAATGCAGAATGGGAGTTTGAAAGAAAAAGAGAGCGCTTTACTCCTTAATATACTACTTTCAGCCATAAGATCTCTATGGAAACTGTCAGTAAAATGATCTCAAGTCTATTTTTAAACTGCTGCAGAGAATGTAGTGTATCTGTGTTATCTTTCTTATCAGAAGTGCTCCCTGCTCTTAAGCAGAGGTCGGTGAGTCTTACCCTTCAGTTTTGGGGCCGAGTTAATTCTTTAAAGAACAATTTTTGTTCTTTGAAGGCTCAGAAAGACCTCGGCTGTTAAAAATCAAGAGAAGGGAAACTCTGCCACCTTCCTTTTCCCTGACAAGACTTGGAGGCCTCTTTAGTCATTTTATTTATTTGATTTATATCCTGCCCTTCCCCTGCCATGCCCCTCCCCTGCAATCCCAAACAATGATGTTTGGGACATATTTGGTAAAACACCCAATATTAGAAATGAGTCCCAAGACATGGTTTTAGGGTATTGTGGGTCTCATATCTGCAATGGTTGACGACATCCCTGGAAACCACAGTGAAGAATTCTGCCCATCCAAACCCTAAGCAAATGGCTTCAAGTTTGTTCTTCATTCCTTTGAAATCTCTTATCCCCCAGCCAAGACCTCACGACATCAGTTAACTACCTGTGGCTGCACTTTCTTGACAGCAATTGGAGTTGCATTGATCTCGGAGCATGGACACCTCCCTCTCCAGCATCTCAATCCTGCTCAGCAGCTCCTGGATATCACGGGAAGAGGCGGCACACTTGCAAGTCTGTTTGGGGAGGTTTATCCTGTGGGTGAAGGTGACCTGGCTCTCACTGTCCGAGGTTTGCTCGGTGTATTCCGTCATCCGGTCGTCCTCCGAACTCACCTCCGGGTCCGACGAAGCCTCTATGGAGGTCGAGCAGAGGCTGTCCAGAGGCACGTTTATGTTGTATATATGACTGAAGACCATGGGCTGCTCTTTGACAGGAGAGGTGTAGTTGGCAAAGGTGCCTTCCTCCTCCGAGACCTGTCTTTTGACTCTCTCTGTTGTCACCTCTAGCCTGCATTCAAAGGGTCTGAAGATAGATCCCAGCAGCATTAAGTTGAGACCAACCAGAATATTCCTTAGAACTACATTTTCGCCATCACCTCCCATTTTCTTGAGATGGGCAAGAAACTTCTATGCCAGCCTTGGAGAGAGGAGTGTTGAGATAACCTGAAACAAAGAACAGGAGATGTATTTACGATATCAGTGATCCTAAGGAAAACTGATGAAAGTAGTGGAAAATCAAAAGGTTGGATTTTACATCTGAGAGAGCTAAGTATATCCTCACCTCCCCAAATTACCATCCATTTCCAATTCAGTTATAAAGTCCGGAGAGATAAATAGCAACACAATTTGTGTATTTCACATGGACCAATGTATTATCAGCAAATTACTACTGCCTCTGCAACTACTAATCAGTTACATTGCTATTCCAATTTGCAAAGCTGTTTATAGTCTTATCAGAGCAGTCCTAAACAAAATTCTCAGCCGGTTGACTTCAATGGACATATAAAACTTTTAACTCTGCTTAGGATTGTACTGTGTGACATGGAAATCCTTCAGGTTGTTCAAACATCTCATGACATGTTGAGAGAGATTCTTTTGCACAGAGGTCAGCAGCTGGTCAGCCCTGAACAAAATGCAGTCTTCTGAGTTGTGTTACCTGGTCTAATTGCCAATCCCAAAAGGCAAAAGAAAGATGTCGAGGAAGGAGCCTCTGAGTGCAGTCTTTTGAGTGGTGTCACCTGGTCTAATTGCCAATCCCAAAAGGCAAAAGAAAGATGTCAAGGAAGGAGCCTCTGTGACCATGGGACTTGGTTGCCTGTGTGGCATGGTTTAAGGTCTTGGCCCATGACTCCTCACTACATTACCAACATGGTCCTGTATCAAAGCTAATTGCTGACCTGTTTACTTTTCTCAGACAAACTAAACCCATCTGTAATATCACCCAGGACTATTAATCTAAGTAAAAAGAGCCAAAGAAGTGAGTCAGTAATTTTCACTTCTGTGGTTGCATGAAATAGAAAATTTAACAGAAAAATAAAAAAGACAGTGAAATGGATCCCAGTATTTGCTCTGCTGGGGTGGGAAGATAGCATGGTTAGGGCCAGGTCCCCTCCTGACCACCGGCGGGGGATGGGAGGATAGGTTTGTCAGATCCATGTCGGAGCTGATTATAAATAGGGCATTTAAAGAAAATGTGCTCCCTAGTCTCGACTTCTCCAGGTTCACATGGGTAGCAGATATCGAGCCACAGGGTCTGCGGGAGCAAGGCATCGTTAGGGCAAGCCTCCCCTCTCCTGCTTTGAGCTGGGATGTTCCTGAGGGCAGAGTTGTAGCTTGGAGCCTTGGACTAGGATGAACTTTGAATGGCTTCTAGAAATACATTCTGCCATCTTTGGTAAGAGCTTCCAGCGGACCAAGAGGCTTGGATAGGTAGTGGGCTGCTAGAAAGGAGAACGGCCTTGCAGTGCCTCCTAAAAATTTCTAGAGATGGTGCCCCCACCAGGGAGCCAATTTCACAGAGCGGGAGATTCAGTCGAAAAGATGCAGACTCTAATTGATGCCAGGCAGGCTACCTTAATAGGGTTGCCAGGTCCCTCTTCCCAACCGGCGGGAGGTTTTTGGGGTGGAGCCGGAAGAGGGTGGAGTTTGGGGAGGGGAGGGACTTCCAATGCCCTACAGTCCAATTGACAAAGTGGCCATTTTCTCCAGGTGACCTGATTTCTATCGGCTGGAGATAATTTGTAATAGCAGGAGATCTCCTGCTAGTGCCTGGAAGTTGGCAACCCTATACCTTAAGCATGGGGATGATGACGACGATGACGATGAGTAGGAGGTGGCAACCTGAGCATGAAGAATCTCTGCAACTGAACTGATTGTATATCTGTGGAATGAACCCTAACCAGACTGCAGAATGGGGTCGGGAGAGGCCCCTTCTGCTGGGAAGGCGGACCTTGGGGGAAACACCCATGTCCACCCTTGCATCGTGCCCACCCCGAGTCCTTATTGGCCCATTAAAACTGGGGGGTGGGCTGTTAGTGGCTGCATGGCTACAGGAACACGGGAAGCCTTAGATCCGCAGAGTTTGGGTTTCCCTCTCCCCCGTTTTTTGGGTGGGGAATGCTATGCATTCATCAGCTCTTCACTCTCACACTTCTGCTTGAAAGAATTGCATCAAAATGTGGGAGAGGTTCTGTGCTTGGCAGACAGGGTGAGTTATGACTCTGAGCCAAAGGGTTCTCATTATTTGTGGCACAGCACAGGGTTCAACTGGGCTGCCTGTGGTTTACTTACTGCTAGGGAATTTATCTTGCATTTGGTTTCCATTGCAGCACTATGGCGGTTTATGGCGGAAAGCCTCTGTACAGTCTTAATGGAGCTTTTGAAGAAAAATAGTTTGTGGACTGGTACCCTGAATTTTTCTGCTGTAATTTCATCCGACAGTCCTTTCATGGCAGCCAGCCATTAGCTTCTGTCTGATAGCTTGCTGCAAGTTCTGGACTCACTGCAACCGAGAAACCAAACAGTTCTTCCTTCAGTTCCTCTTCAAGATGGAGAAACTCCCCAGACCATCCCAGCCGGACCCACCACCGTGAAGAGGCCCCCGCCACCCCCCTCATGAACGGCCTGCCACCCAGACCCCCGCTGCCAGACTCCATCCCACCCCCGCCCCCTGGGGGGATGGCTATGCCCCCCACCGTGCCTGTGCCCTTACCCCCGGGGCCACCCCAGCTTCCTCTGGCTCCTGGTGTCCCCCCTCCTGCTCCGATGCCCCCGATGCTCAGTCCCCCTCTCCCCACAGATGGGCCCGGAAGCATCTTGCCGCCTCCACCGACCAACTGAGAAGCGCCTTCGTTTCCGGACTCTTTGTGACACCGTTTGAGTGCCGTCTGTTGGTCCCGTTCACCGTTGCTTTTAGAAATCTATATATTCACACAACTCTTGTTCACAATCTTGTTACGGTAGAAGACAAAGCCAAGATGCAGGATGATCTTGACAGGCTGGAGAAGTGGGCTAGAACTAATAAAATGCACTTCAACAAAGACAAATGTAAAGTTCTGCATTTAGGTAGGAAAAATCAAATGCATAATTATAGGATGGGGGAGACTTGTCTGAGCAGTAGTGTGTGTGAAAAGGATCTTGGGGTCTTAGTAGACCGAACACTGAACAAGAGTCAGCAGTGTGATGTGGTAGCTAAAAAGGCAAATGCAGTCTTGGGCTGCATCAACAGAAGTATAGTGTCCAGATCATGCGAAGTGATGGTATCGCTTAACTCCGCTCTGGTTAGACCTCAACTAGAGTACTGTGTTCAGTTCTGGGCACCACAATTTAAGACAGATGTAGACAAGCTGGAACGTGTCCAGAGGAGGGCAACAAAGATGGTGAGGGGTCTGGAGACCAAGTCCTATGAGGAAAGGTTGAAGGAGCTGGGTATGTTTAGCCTGAAGAGAAGAAGACTGAGAGGGGTTATGATAACCATGTTCAAGTACTTGAGGGGCTGTCATATAGAGGATGGTGCCGAGTTATTTTCTGTTGCCCAAGAAGGTCGGACCAGAACCAACGGGTTGAAATGAAATAAAAAGGGTTTCCGTCTAGACATTAGGAAGAACTTTCTAACAGTTAGAGCGGTTCCTCAGTGGAACAGGCTTCCTTGGGAGGTGGTAAGCTCTCCTTCCCTGGAGGTTTTTAAGAAGAGATTAGATGGCCATCTGTCAGCAATGCTGATTCTGTGACCTTAGGCAGATGATGAGAGGGAGGGCATCTTGGCCATCTTCTGGTCACTAGGTGTGTGTGTGTGTGGGGGGGAGGTAGTTGTGAATTTCCTGCATTGTGCAGGGGGTTGGACTTGATGACCCTGGTGGTCCCTTCCAACTCTATGATTTGATTACTCCAGATGCTGTTTCTCTACTTTGATCTAGACCTTTCCTCATCATGCTAAGAATGGTCATCCCATTCTCCACTGCAGTGAGGCATATGGCTAAGCCCAAATGGGATGCATTTTCCACAAGCACTTCTGCCCCTTTCCATAAAAATAGTCTCCCTAGTGACATCAGGGCCCAGCAGGACATTAAAGAGTTCTGCAGGGCCTGCAAAATGGAGCTATTCCACCAGGCCTATAAATGAAGGCAGCCTAGGGTTGCCAACCCCCAGGTACTAGCTGGAGATCTCCCACTATTACAACTGATCTCCAGCCAATAGTGATCAGTTCCCCTGGAGAAAATGGCCACTTTGGCAATTGGGCTCTATGGCATTGAAGTCCCCCCCCAGATTTTTCCATGAATAAATGGCCCATCTCTAGCACGAGTGATTTACCAGGTTTAAAAAACCAGGACCGTTTTTAGTAAAAAAAAGTTTTTTTAAATGTATGCCACTTTTTCTCCTAACAAGGGTCCCAAAGTAGCTTACATTAAAAAAACCCACACAAAAACAAAAGAACCAGCTATAGAAAAAGGATCCAGTTCACTCCAGGGCTGGTCCATGATCTGTTGGGTGAGCCCACGCAGAGTGGGCTGCAAGCAGTGGGATAAGAGCCAAGGGCCAAGATCCCTTTGGCTCTTGGCCTTCAACTCATACGTTTAACTATGCACAAGCTTTTTAATACAAGAGCAGAGACAAATGCTCAGTCTGGATCATTTATAGCTGGCAGCCAAGTTCCCATAATTCCTCTCTACTAAAAATAGGGATAGCTAGAGCACACACCAGGCCTATAAATGAAGGCAGCCTAGGTGCCAACCCCCAGGTACTAGGAAATGTACTTGTAGCATCATGTGTGAAAAGGACCTCAAATTACAACTGGTGATAAATCCAGTGATGTATTACATGAAGTAGACTTTGCAGTGACCCGTTCTAGGTAATTTTTACTGAGAATCCATTAGGAGCTCCCAACTCATCACCAACAAAGACGTACTATGCCTTGGCTTTTATTTAATAACTTTTGGGGTCCAGCACTGTGCCAGGTGGTACACAGGAGACAGAAGAGACACAGCTGTTGTCCTGTGTCAGATGAATACAACAAAGGATAAAGGACAGGGCATCAGAAGAAGGAACCAATTTTCCTGCAACTAAAATAGATGTCACACATGAGTATTTTCCTTATTATGTTTGTGTTGTAGTCTAACATCAATTTGCAGACCCTGGGCTCTGTCTGGTGCAAATGAGATGCCTTTAGGCCCATTGACTTTCATGTTGTCTTTCACTGGCATCCTACAGGGGTACAATTGAGAGATTACTAGTCAGCAACAAAGGGTAAGCAACTGCAACTGCACGCTGGAAAGAGAAACAATTGTACGCTGTACCCTGATCAAGCTGGGCGGATGAATGCTAGAAATCAGGAAGGAGGAGGAGGAGTTGGTTTTTATACCCCGATTTTCTCTACCTTTAAAGAGACTTAACCCAGTTTACAATCGCCTTCCCTTCCCCTCCCCACAACAGACACCTTGTAAGGAAGGTGGGGCTGAGAGAGTTCTGAGAGAACTGTAACTAGTCCAAGGTCACCCAGCAGGCTTCATGTGGAGGAGTGGGGAAACCAACCCAATCCACCAGATTAGAGTCGACTGCTCATGTGGAGAAGTGGGGAATCAAGCCCGGGTCTCCTGATTATAGTCCACCGCTATTACCGTATTTTTCGCTC
Source organism: Euleptes europaea (assembly GCF_029931775.1). Lineage (NCBI taxonomy): Eukaryota > Metazoa > Chordata > Lepidosauria > Squamata > Sphaerodactylidae > Euleptes > Euleptes europaea. The sequence continues at coordinate 24,904,162 of NC_079313.1, read as the reverse complement.
CATAGGACACACTGCTCCATAAGACGCACCTAGTTTTTAGAGGAGGAAAACAAGAAAAAATCTTGTTTTCCTCCTCTAAAAACTTGTCTTATGGAGCGAATGCCGGCTGGGCGCGCGTGTGTCGGGATGGCGCGAGCCAGCGTTCCCAGCCCCAACGGCCAGCTGGGAGGCGGGTGGGGCCGCACAGAGCAGGCTGGGCGTGTGCGCGTCACGCTGGAACAACTCGAGCCGCCTCCAGCTGGGAGGCGGCCGGGGCACACAGAGCCGGCTTGCGTCGTTCCAGCGTGCCCAGCCGGCTCAGGGCGCCTCACCCGCCTGCCAGCTGGCCGTCGGGGCGGGGAAAGCCGGCTTGCACTGGAATGAAGCGAGCCGGCTTTCCCCGCCCCGACGGCCAGCTGGCAGCGGGCGGGGCGCACAGAGCCGGCTGGGCGTGTGCGCGTCACGCTGGAACAACTCGAGCCGGCTCGGTGCACCCCGCCTGCCTCCCAGCTGGGAGGCGGGCGGGATGCACAGAGCCGGCTTGCGTCGTTCCAGCGTGCCCAGCCAGCTCTGTGCGCCCCACCCGCCTGCCAGCTGGCCGTCGGGGCGGGGAAAGCCGGCTCGCACTGGAATGAAGCGAGCCAGCTTTCCCCGCCCCGACGGCCAGCTGGCAGCGGGCGGGGCGCACAGAGCCGGCTGGCCGCGCTGGAACGGGGCGCACAGAACCGGCTTGTGTCATTCCAGCACGCCCAGCCGGCTCTGTGCGCACATTCGCTCCATAAGATGCACAGACATTTCCCCTCACTTTTGCGGAGGAAAAAAGTGCGTCTTATGGAGCGAAAAATATGGTAACCACTACACCTTGCTGGCTCAGGATTTGATCAAGAAGGTAGAACTCCATCTAGGGTTCAAGTAATACATTGGGTCACATTTTTTTTTAGCTTCTCCGCGATCGGTTCTGAATAATAGGCAGGGCCAAAAGCTAAAAGCCCCTTCTCATGTTATCTTATCAGTGGGGAAAGTGCTGTACAACAGCTTTTCCCCATGAACACAAGAAGCTGCCTTACAGTGAGTCAGATCATTGGCCTATTGAACTCAGTATTATCCAGGGTCTCAGGTCAAGATCTTTCATGTCTCCTGCCACCTGATCTTTTTTTACTGGAGACGCTGGGGACTGAACCAGGGGTCTTTTGCATGCTCAGATACCATTCTTTACGTGTTTCACCCAAGAGGCTTCTTCAAGGGAATCTGTTAGTCTTGCAGTGGTTTTTCAAATAAGTGTATAAGTTCAGTAGTGAGTATAAGAAGAAGAATATAAGAAAAAGAGTGTTTTATCTCCTGTGACTGGTGTGGCCCCTTTATTTCTTCTAGATCTTTCTACAAATCTGAAAAAAGCTCCAGGGTTACAGAAAAATCTGATATCTAAAAAAGAAAAAAAGAAACCCATAGGAAAATTGGGGGGGGGGGTAACTTCCCAAATAATTCACACAGTTCCTGTAGCTTTAAACCATTAATGCCCTCCATGGTCATTGTGGCCTTTGCTAGGCAACCACAACAGTATTGCCAGCTTTCAGGCCTTGGTTTCTGTCAGTAAAAGGCCGGGGAGGGGGGGTTCCAGGGCAGTTTAAGGGAGGACTCATTGTGGCGAGGCCACCAGGCAACTTGACGCCACCAGCAACCACCAGGCAACTTGACGCCACACAACTTGCGTGACCAAGACTGGCTGCTTGCTAGTGTTCAACAGCAGACACCCAACAAAAGCCAGTATGGTCTAGTGGTTGGAGTTTCAGACTAGGATCTGGGAGACCCAGGTTTGAGTCCCCACTCTGCCATGGAAGCTTGCTGGGTGACCTTGGGCCAATCACCCACTCTTAGCCTAGTTCACAGGGCTGTTGTGAAGATAAAATGGAGGAGAGGAGAATGATGTAAGTGGTTTTGGGTTCTCATTGGGAAGAAAGGCAGGGTATAAATGAAGTAGATAAATAATAAATATAGCTCAACGTGGAGGGCAGATAAAAGGTAGGTTGGTGGGTGTTTCGGAAGGAGTGAAGGAAATGGGAAAAGGGGAGCAGATATAGGGGCTGTCAGAAGCAGGGAAAGAGGAAATAGGGTGGGGAGGGGGATCAATGGGGAAGTGAGGTGTCTCTCCCAAGACTTTGTGGGCACCCCAGAGTGCAGTTGGACCTAGTGGCCCGAACCACACAAGTCAGCCAGAGTTTTCCATACTGCAGTGTAGAGTGACATGCTCTGAAAACAGAACACAGGCAGGGTAAGCAATAGGGTTGCCAACCTCCAGGTAGTAGCTGGAGATCTCCTGCTATTACAACTGATCTCCAGCTGATAGAGATCAGTTCACCTGGAGAAAACGGCTGCCCCAAAAACCTCCCACTGGTGGCAAAGAGGGACCTGGCAACCCTAGTAAGCAAGGAAACACGGAGAGCTCTCCACCCCGTGATTACGTGGGGAAAGAACTCCCTCTTGCCAAGAGTAATGAAGTAGACTTTCTAGCCCTGTCATTCCAATCAAAACCCACTGAAATCAATGAGCTCGGCGTGCATAAAATTCCACTGTAAGTCTCCCCTATGCTGATGCTAATGGAGGCTGGTATCAGAACATGCTTTCCCAGCAGCGATGATGGGAAATTACCTTGTATAATTCATAACAATTTTCTGTGCCTTTTTTCACTCCCCCATGGGAAATGAAGTATCATCCTCTCCCCCAGTTTTTTTGCACTAAAACAGCTGCTTACAAGCTTCTGACTTTTCTTTTTCTTTTTCCGCTAAAACACCACATGCCTCAAAAACACGCTGAGCGATTGTTCAGCAGCGTCTCCGACACTTACAGGATCATTATCCTAAATTTTCTTAGAAACTACTGCTGTACTTTGCCTTCCCTCCTTAATTGGTGAGTAATACCTGCTGCTTGAAATGACATCTGCGGCTGTCGTTGCCACCTCTGCTCCACAGGAGAAATGTGGAAAACAGATTTCAGTTTGGGGGGAGTCTAGTCACAAGAGTGGGCTGCAAGAGCTTGGTGCCTCTAATTCTGACCACATGGCTTGGTTTCGTCAGCTGCTGCAGAACTGCACGGGTGTAGACCAATAATAGTCAGCTCCTGTTGACCTAGGTCCCACCCTTAATAGTAGGGCGGCCAACCTCCAGGCACTAGCTGGAGATCTCCTGCTATTACAACTGATCTCCAGCCGATAGAGATCAGTTCACCTGGAGAAAATGGCCGCTTTGGAAATTGGACTCTATGGCACTGAAGTCCCTCTTCTCTCCAGACCCCACCCACCCCAGGCTCTGCCCCAAAAACCTCCCACCGATGGTGAAGAGGGACCTGGCAACCCTGGCGCCATGGGGCAATCCCTGGAGAATGGGTCCTCCTCAGAGGAGGAATTATACCACGAGACTTCAGCCCCAATGGAGCTGCCTCTGACCTCGCAGCCTGAAGTGGGGCCTGACTCAGCACAGCCTTGTGAGGAGGCTGACAGCCCTGAAGCTGGTGACTCTCCAGAGCAGGCACAGGACTTGCAGTCAGAAGTCATGGCAGAACCAACCCCGTCCTGCTCAGAGCTTGGACCCAGTGGCCCAGCTGTGAGCCCTCAAGCTACTAAGGCAGCATCAAAGGCTGACAGGCGGAGGAAACAGCAGAGAAAGGCACTGGTGGCTAAAAGACATAGTGCCTGGCTGGAAGCCTACCGACATGGGCTGGAACAGCAGCAGAACAGTGAGTCCTCGCAAGAGGAGGACTGACGGAGAAGACAGCTGCCAGAAAAGCCCAGCTGAACAGCCCAGAGACAAGGAAACAACAAAGTGGATACCTGGGCAATGCGCTGACGCCTCTGCCTGAACAACTCTCCGTGACCTGACACCTTGGACCAGCTACTTGGACCTCCAACTCTCCGTAACCCTTTGACTGGCTACTTGGACCTCTGACTCTCTGTAACCCTTTGACCTTGGACTGGCTATCTGGCAAATACTGTACTGATTTCTGGTTGGATTTTTGATGCTGTTTTAAACTCTCCCCACTGCATAACTCTAAGACTCTGTAAGCTGACACCCGGGAGTTGGCAGCTAGCCTGCACACCTAGTAATTGGACTCTATGGCATTGAAGTCCTTCCCCTCTCCATACCCTGCCCTCCTCGGACTTTGCCCCCCAAATCTCTAGGTATTTCCCATCCTGGAGCTGGCAACTCTAATTAATAAGGATCTGTAGCAAGAGATATACTTTTAATTGTTGGATCCCTACTCTGAAAAAAAAACCCTGCACATAAAACATTAGCTTAAACTTCTTATTTTCTATGTATAGAAGTAATTTTTTGCATGGAGAAGAATTCCATCACCTCCATTCCTAATTGTTGCAAGTTTACCACGGGATGAGCTCTTTGTCTATTTACTTACCGGTATTTATGTCTCGCTTTTCTCCCTAACTGGGACCTGAAGCAGCTTACACTATTGTTTCTCCATCCTGCATTATATCTGAACCAAGAGAGTGACGCCCCAGATCACCCAGTGAGCTTCCAAGGCAGTGGGGATTTGAAACAGGATTTCATGCGATGTCCTGAGTGTATATCTACTTATCGTTTTTGAAGAATTCGTGGACACATAAGATGTTTTGTACCCTTGGAAAGAATTATGAGGAAAGTCTGACGGTCTCTTTAGGAAATTGATTGGTAGACTTCTTTCGTACATATTATTCTGTTTCTTATTTGTGTTATATGACATCTGACTTGTAAACGTTTGACACTTGTGGTTATTTCTTTGCACTGTATGTACTTGTATTTCTTTTGTTATAAATCTTTGTGAATATAGAGCCGTGTGCTGGAATTTATCTTATCTTAACTTATACTGAATCAGACCCTTGGTCCATCAAAGTCAGTATTGTCTACTCAGACCAGCATCGGCTTTCCAGGGTCTCAGGTAGAGGTCTTTCACATCACCTACTTGCCTAGTCCCTTTAACTGGAGATGCTGGGGATTGAACCTGGGACCTTCTACATGCCAAGCAGATGCTCTACCACTGAGCCACAGCCATCTCCCAGATGCTACTTTGGCACTGTAACCACAACACTACTCTGGCTATCAAAAGAACCGCTCTTTCAATGGTGAGCTCTCCAAGCCACTTTCTTGACTCTCCAAATAGCTAGTGGCTCCAGGTATTTCCCACTGACCCTGGGAGGCCTGCTTGGCCCTAGGGAACAGTAGATATGAGAATGTTCCAGGGACTCAATAGCAGTCGTTGCCTTTGAGAGTTTGAAACGCTTTAGAGGTGACAACTTGCTCTTGGCCCTTCTCCTGTCTACCTTTTTTATGTAGGCATGTAAAGTGTAAGATGGCAACTTGGGTTGTGAGTAAGTGGAGCAGAAAGGGGAAAAAATGACACTTCAAAGCCAGACTCTTGCATTGCAAGGATTATAGACTTTTCCTTAGATGTGTGAATATGAAATTTGCCTCGCTTCTCTCTCTTAGAAACGGATGCTTTCTCTGGCTCAACAAGAACACAAGAGTTTCTCGCTCTCTCTTTTGGGAAGAGCAAACAGAGATCAACCAACTGAGGAAAGGAGAGTGAGGGAGCAAATGAGAGTGTATACAGATAGAAGACGGAGATAGTAGAGAAAGACAAAGGGAGTAATCGACCAGCAGCACAAAGGAACAGAGAATTCAACAAGAGAGAAGGACAGTGAAACGAGATGCAGAATAGAGAAAACGGCTCACAATAAACACATTAGTTAACAGTCCCATAAATTAGACAGAGGAGATAAAGTAGCTTGATAAAAAGATACTTTGGGGATCTGTCCTGCTTCGCTGATCCAATCCCCCTTATCAATATAATTATCATGGCAACCTTCAGCAGCCAAGATAATGATGTTCTGTGATAATTTATAAGCACAAGATAATGGACTCTCCCTACTGCTCCACTTTGATACAGTGCTAATGAGGTGAACTGGGGTTTGACACGGCTGGTAGTATTGCATGAGCCAGCAGTTCTCAGCACCCTTCCCTTCTGAGTCCTAGCTGCTGAATGAGACTCGCTTCATGCTGGCTTAACCCTAAGATTCTTGGCCTGTTCTTGGGTCTCTTCTCCACCAGTTCCAGACTAGTCACTCAATGCACTATGATGCTTCCTGTAAGCATAAAGGGATTCATCCTTCACTGTTTCTATTACCCCGTTGTAGCACAACAGTGTCTAAAAAAAGAAAGGCAGTGATTTGGGAATAGTCTGATTGATATCACACTTATGCAAGAACAAACATGCATGTGGGACCCCTCAGGAGAAGGGCAGCATTGGGGAGGTAGGACTTGGAATAGGGAAGTATAGAGCTAAGTACCCTTCCGCAGTGTCCCAACTCCAAATTGTATTTGCCAAGATGTCTTTCCCCCCTAAAAACATATACAAGGACCAATAGGGTTCAATTCCATAAATGATAATAACCTCCCCCCGCCGCTAGACAACTGTAGGCAAGCCACTGTTCTCCGGAGTTAGTTTCCTGTTGGGTATGTGTGTGATAGTAACATTGACTTGCCATCCTACATACTGGAAATGTTTCTGAGATATCTATTACTACTTCCAACCAATGATGATGGTTTGATAAAGCAAGAGCATGTGGGTTGGATCCACACTAAACTGGCAATTTCTACCAATTCCTGCTGCAGACCCCCCTCCTGTCATTCCTCAGAGTCCCCTATCGCCCAGGACCACAGACCTGATTGGTTAATAGGGTGGCACAAGAGGGTGAATGATAACGGTGTGATCTTTTAAAACTTGTTTTTTTACAGTCTACGTCTAGCCTGGGGACTGTTTTTACAGGGCTAATTTTTTGCTGCTAAATGTTTTTATGCTCTGGCTGGATTTTAATTGCTGAGTGTTTTGATAGTTTGTTAAGGGTTTTATTTATTTATTTAAAAATCTTTATCTCCAGCCTTGTCTTCTCAGATTTAGTCTTCTCTGACAACCCTGTGCCAATATAAGACCCTGAATGGAAATAATCAAGTAACAGGAACTTAACTCCTGCATGTAAATGCCTAGGCATTATGCCTAAGGACAGCCAGGGGTCTTAAAGGTATGCAAAGTGAAGGCAAGGTGCAGATAGGAAAAGAGGCAAGCAATTTGGTGCACAGAGAGAGAACCAGGAAGTCTCCTTCAGTGATAAATTGCCCAAGCCAAGGGAGTCAGAAGACCTTCTTGCTGGATTTGTACACAACTGGCCCTCCAGTATCACTTGACTTTCAGGTCAGGAAGATTATGCACTGTACTGAAAGTCCCTCTTCTGGAATTGCCTGCAGTTTCTCTCTTCCAGTCTGCAGCCTGGTGACATAGGTGGCAGGGAACAAAGAGTTCCTAGTTCAACCCATATAACACTTGACAAGAGAACAAGTCAGGTAGGATCATTTGCAAGGCAAAAAGTACACGGACAAAAAGGGGCCAAGATAACTGCCGGCAAAGATCTGTAATCATGATTCATCCTGATCCAACGATTTTCATATGCAGTACTTGGTGTCATATTGCTGTGTCACTATTGATATATCTAATTCTCAACATGGCCAATTTTGTGGATACTTAAATCTGGAGACTGGAGCCATGAAGAGACAAGATAGAATTTTCAACATCCTTGAAAAAAGGCCCAGGTTTACAGAAAAATCTGAAATCTAAAAGAAGAAGAGCATATTAGGGTTTAAAGCCCCTCCAAAACAATAGAAGCAGTGGGTGTAGTTTTTAGAAATGAATGCCCTCTCAGAGGCTGTTGTTATGCAATAACAATGGTATTGCCTGCCTTCAAACCTTGGTTTCTTTCAATAAAAGGCAGAAGAGGGGGCAAGGCCTTTTCTAAGGCTGTTTTAATCTTTGACAAGGATTCATCAGGGCCAGGCCTGCCAGCAACCACCAGCAGACTCACTAACACATGACTTGCATGATTCACCCAGGTGTGGCTGCTTGCTACTATTCATCTGCAGCCATGCCACAAAAGCCAGTGTGGTACACTGGTTAGAGTTTCAAACTAGGATCTGGGAGACCTTGGTTTAAATCACCACTCTGCAGCGGAAGCTTACTGGGTGACCACGGGCCAGTTACATTTTCTCAGCCTAACCTACCTCACAGGGTTGTTGTGAGGATAAAAAGGAGGAGGGGGAAAGAAGCAAGCTGTTTTGGGCCCCCATTGAAGATAAAGGTAAGGTATAAATGAAGTAAATAAATGTTAAATGTAGCTGAAGATGGGGAACAGATAAAAGTTAGGTTGTTTGGTGGGAAGGATAGAAGGGAGCAGGGAAAGGTGAGGATATGTGGGTTGCCAGGAGGTGGAAATAGTGTGGGGAAGAGTATGCAAGGGGAAAATGAGGTGCGGTCCACAAGTCCTTGTAGCTTCCCCACTGTGCAACTGGGCTTGGTAGCTGTCACCAAGCACCTAAGCCATAGTTTTGCTAGGCAGAGGCTATTGGGGGAGGGAAGCAGGGAAAGCTGAAGATGAGGGGGCAGATAAAGATAGTGTCAAGAGTCCTGTCGGGAATGTCAGAGTCCTGTCTGGGGCCTGACCTGGTTTTGTTCTAGTGTCAAGTGCCATGCCATGAGTCATGCATATATGTCAAGCACTGCGGGCTGGCTCTTGACATGAGTTAGGCCCATTGCTGGTCAAGTGTCATTATTTGGTTTCGTTTCCAACTGTGCAAGCAGCCCACTCTCCCATCCTCCCTCCCTACTCTGACCTTGAGCCTCTAGCGGGCCTCACAGTATTATGGCTGGTTTACTCCCTTGCTTCCTACCAGGCACTGCTATCTTTTGATTCCCAGGCCGCTCCGCTTTGCACCTGGGATGGTGTCATGCTTAAAGTTATGCTTCGTGTTATTGGTCGCCATTAGCAGCTTTGACCTCGTGGATTGCTCATGCTGTATACCTACATGCTCTTCAATATGCGTTTACCTGCTTTAGATTTACCTGTCTGAGCAAGTGACTTATTGGGATTGCTGAGGGCAGCTGAAGAACCTCACAGGTAGGTTGGCTGGTGGGCAGGAAGGAGAAAAGGAAGCAGGAAAGGGGGAGAGGTGGTGGGAGCTTTGAGGAAAGGGAAAGGGGAAATAGTGGGGGAGAAGAAAATGATATTCCCCCCACGAGTCTTTTGTGGGTCCCCCTGCTTGATCACATACAATACTGATGAAGGTCCCAGAAGACTGAGTTTAAAAGAGGGGATGAGAGAGTTAAAAATAATGGGGGGGGGGGAGACTAAACAGAACCCCAGTTGGTGCTCATCTCCTGCTAGAGATGCCATTGATTGTGGGATCCTGAATAGGATGAAGTGACCTTTGCTACCCTCCTGGCTTTCAAAATATCATGATATTCTGCATATAGGGTCATTATAAAAACTCAGGCCCGGGACTTCACATCTCCCGGGCAGCAAAGCAGGCATCTTTTTCTTTATGAGTGAAAAATAAGCGCAGGCTTGCTTGATACAGAAGTGATGGCAAAACGCCTCAAAGGACTCGGTTCACAGTGCTTCCAAGCTGAAAATCGATACAATGGAAAAGGGCATTTATTTTTCACCCCCAGCCGGCTGCCTCTCTTCCAACTTTCTGTGTGTATCTTTTTGCTCTTGTTTAAGTAGTCAGTTACCTTGCGATAATAAACCCTCAAGTCACTTCATTGTCTAATTTTTAAATACAATAATCAGAGCTGAATGGATCCCTCGATAACTAAGACCAGTCTGGGTGATTTAAATAATATAAACATAATATAAATATGGGAGAGCCAGCGTGGTGTAGTGGTTAAGAGTGGTGGTTTGGAGCGGTGGAGTCTGATCTGGAAAACCGGGTTTGATTCCCCACTCCTCCACATGAGCGGTGGAGGCTAATCTGGTGAACTGGATTTGATTCCCCACTCCTACACATGAAGCCAGCTGGGTGACCTTGGGCAAGTCACTCTCTCTCAGCCCCACCTACCTCACAGGGTGTCTGATGTGGGGAGGGGAAGGGAAGGTGATTGTAAGCCGGTTTGAGTCTCCCTTAAGTGGTAGAGAAAGTCGGCATATAAAAACCAACTCTTCTTCTTCTATCAAGTCTGCTGAATGCTGAGGTCTTTGGATTTGCTGCAAGCACAGAACTGCTAGATAGAAGTACCTGTATGTTTGTTTAGTATATGTGTACCCCAACAGGGCAAACAGTGATGTCCCAGGAAAATTTCCCATTGGGAAAATAGTGTGCAGGAAGGTTTACCCCTCTCCCAATGTTGCGTTGCTGCACTGCTGATTTTTAGAGGAAAGAAAATGGCAGGAGCTCAATTCATGGAATTCCCAATACTGTGCTGTCCGAGGCTTTAGAGTGATCAATGTACCTAGTACAGACCACTGACGTTATGCACCATTTGCCTCTGTTTTCCATTCGTGTCTTTTTTTCTTATATGCTACCAATGTGCATTGATCAAACCAGCATTAAGAGGAATCCGTATATAACTGGATGATTACACCTGGATTTTTTTTTTTGTGCGCTGTGGTTTGATCCACACACATTGATGAAGTGTAATCTAATCAATGTACAATGTTGGTGCCATAGTGTGCACCTGTAAGAGGAAAAGAAATCAGCTGCAAATTGTGGCAACCTATACATTTCTACATATTAACTTTCAAAAAGCCTCCAAGTGAAAGATATCATGTTCTCTGCATTTCTCCAATGTATTCTGCTCCGCTTCTTGCAAATGTATTCAATCTCTACCAGGGTGACATACTACTTCCTCACTATTTTATATGACCTTTTTAAAAAATCATCCACTAAGGGATACAGGGAGATTCTCCCCCCCCCCATAGAGGACTTACATCCATTTATCCTCCTCACCTAGTTACATAGCTAAGCCCTTTCCCCACTTGGTCCTGTAATTAATTTTCTTCTGCTGCTTTCCCAACAGAAGGTATTTATGAATCTCCGATATCAGGCCCTTGGGGTGGATCCAAACTAAATTTCCCACTCTCACAAGCCACTTCTATCAGTGGAACATAACGTCCCCTGCTTCCTTCCCTCTCGCTGCGGTCCACTGACCTCCCTGAAATGCCCCTCCTGGGGGACCGAGAACCCTCAGGAACAGCATGAGAGGCAAATCCATTAAGCAGAAAATTTAGTCTGGAGCTGACTTTTTGGATCCATTCATCTTTGCACAGGACAGATGTTCAAACATTTTAATCTCAGCAAAAATATGAAGGGACATAAAATTATGGGTGTCAGTACTGGAAAAGAAAGATGAGATTTTGTGAGTTTTCACCTTGGTTAACAATTTTCCATTAGAAATAATTTGGCTGTCTATACTGACATCTTTTACCATGCCTGCTGTGTTTCACTCTTCTATTAAAAAGTTCTCTTTTCTGTTCCAGGAATGAACAGCAGATGTGGTATGAAAGAAGAAAGGAGAAAGTCTGAAGGCTGGTGTTTTTTCACCACTTTCCCTTGTGTCAGTCATCATCTGTGGCTTTGTCTGCATCACTAGTTGCCGCTGACTTTCAACTATAGCAAAAGTAGGGACATATTTGTAAGGGCCAGATCAAGCGAAAAAGCTTTAAGAAATGCAGGGATTTTACAAGAATTCCGATAAGATTAATGAAATTTCTCAGGGGTATTTCAGTTTCCTACCTACATCTTTAATCTTTACACAGCTTTGTTGCTGAGAATTAAGTTTCAGTTCTGATCAGCCTTTCTCCAGCTTCTCCTACAATTCCCTGAAGTTCTGGGAGAAAGGGGGAGGATATGTTTTCTGCCAATCTCAAAATCAAAGCAGGAAAAAAGAGGCCAGACTCGAGACAAGAAACAAAATAAATTTCTGCAAGATGCTTCTTTTCCTGTAGGCACGAACACACACAAAACTTCAAATGAAATAAAAGGGGAGAGAGGGGAATAAACAGTGAATCTGGTTTATGCTACCAAATCATGGCATGGATCTAAGAACCAATGTTTTAAAGGTGATAAATCAACCTAAAGAGGCAGAAAAGCTAATGTCTCAACTGGGCAACATCATGGTATACAACTGGAAGTCTGTGCAAAGGGACCTCACTACATTTTCAGATTTTAGTTTTGATGTTATCAGGGTTGTGCAAAACTTTTCCTGACGTTCTCAAATATTTCCCCTCTGAAAAGTGACATTAGACATTCAGAACGTTCAGTCCACCTGGCTCCATCCAATTGAGAAAGCAAGGTTCTGACTATCAGCCTGCCTATGACCTATTGTTGTTGTTGCTATCTTCATTTATAGCCCACCTTTCTTACTGAGACTCAGGGTAGATTAAAAAAAAATATGAATAGCAATTCAATCACCAGCAAAGACCTCCAATACATAATGAAGCATGACTAGGATCACAGAACTGCAAAATCAATGCAAAACAACAACAAAAGGTCTAATTGACTAGCCAAAATGTATGGAAATATGTCACCGAACTGTTGGAAATGTCAGAAAGAAGTGGGTTCCTTTCATCATGTTTGGTGGCTATGTGAGAAGGCTAAGAATTATTTGGATATGATCTACAATGAACTAAGGCTGATATTACAACAAAATATCCCTAAATCAATAGAAATGATGCTGTTGAGTATAATACCAGATACCATAGTGACCCAGAGATCTTTTTTGATGTATGCCACTATTGCCGCCAGAATGGTATACGCTAGGAGATGGAAAATGACGGATATACCAAACAAATCGGAGTGGATTGAAAAAATGATGGAATTAGTAGAGATGGCAAAACTTACGGCGTTGATAAATCAAAAGGATGACAATGAATTTGCAAAAGAATGGGAGGCATGGACTAATTATTGCAGAAATGAACTTAAATGTGATATTAAGAAATATATTTGGATCTAATTCAGTGTGGATATATTAGACATGGATGCTTTGGTTACAATTGAATTAGACAAATAATACAAAGAGAGAAACAATGTTAAATAAAGGGTTAGAGGAGGGGAGAGGGGAAGTTAATGAATTATACTTTTTGATATGTGAACTGGAATGTATAATGATTTCGAAAAAATAAAAAAATATATTAAAAAAACAACAACAACAGGTCTAATTGACAATGGGCTTTTTCTCTCCAAGAACTGGTCTAATTGCCAATGGGCCCTTTCTCTCCAAGAACTGGCCATTCTTCCTGACTGCATCTGGGGAAGGGGTGAAACACTGATGCCTCTCTCTCAGTTCAGCTGAGAAAAACTGCCACTTGGCTCCTTCTCTCTCCCCTGTCGACGACATAAGTACATTATGTAACACAGTGCAAGACAGTACCTGGATTTACTTAAATTCCTTGGTGGTGGAAAGGGCCATCAAGTTGCAGCCGACTTATACTGACCACGTGGTGCAGAGTGGTAAGCTGCAGTACTGCAGTCCAAGCTCTGCTCACGACCTGAGCTCGATCCCGACAGAAGTTGGTTTCAGGTAGCCGGCTCAAGGTTGATTCAGCCTTCCATCCTCCCGAGGTTGGTAAAATGAGTACCCAGCTTGCTGGGGGTAAAGGGAAGATGACTGGGGAAGGCACTGGCAAACCACCCCGTAAACATAGTCTGCCTAGTTAAACGTCGGGATGTGACATCATCCCATGGGTCAGGAATGACCCGGTGCTTGCACAGGGGACCTTTACCTTTTTAAAAAGGTTTTCAAGGCAAGAGACATGCAGAGGTGGTTTGCCATTGCCTGCCTCCATGTGGGCTTATATTGCAGCGTGGTGTAGTGATTAAGAGCGGTGGACTCTAATGTGAAGAATCAGGTTTGATCTCCCACTCGTCCACATGAGCAGCTGACACTATTCTGGTGATTGGGTTGGTTTCCCCTGTCATGGGCCCTGCCTTCGGAGCTGAGGACCCGGAGGACTCTGAAGCTGAAGTGGAGGAACAGGTTGCCTCTGGGCCTTCAGTACCTCCATTGCAGTCAGTAGTACAGGAGCCTGAAACAACTCAGCAGGAACCACAGCTAGGCAGAGAGATGGAACAAAGGCAGGCAGAAGCTACTCGTCCCCCAACCCCTGCAGCGGAAGCTGAGAATGGCAGCCCTCCAAGCTCACCTGAACCTGATAGGCATATCAGGACTCGCCAGCGTGTAGTTTTGCAGGGTAGGCGAAGGAGTGCTCGCCTGGAAAGCCTAAGCAGACAGAGAACTGGTGCTGAGTCGTTGCAGGATGAAGCCTAGCTTGGAAGTGCACTGACTGATAAAGGCAGTGCAGGCACGCTTTCACTTTGCGGAAGCAATCGTGCAATTTCCCTGCTTTCTTGCTACTGCTATGATTGATCTTTCCGGCCGTTGACTCCTGCCTGTTTTGACAACGCCTCTGAATACTGACCTTGGGAGATAGCAGAATCTTTGTTGCCTGCTTCGAAAGGGGATAGATACCCCCCTGCACGTCTGAGGACTGCGGGCACCGCCCAGCCCTTGACCTACGCCGGCACAGCCCCACTCTTATGCCAGCTGGGAGACCTTGGGCTAGTCACAGTTCTCTTTAAGATCTTTCATCCTCTACTACCTCACAAAGTGTCTGTTGTGGAGACTAGGGGTGTGCAAAAAAAAAAAATCGTTAAATTTTGGGTTTGGGTTTATTGGGCCCAAATGTTTTCAGTAATCCCAAAATAAGCCGAATACCCATTGAGTTTTCTCACATTTCAAATGGCTGCCTGCTTCCTCCCTTAAGAGTGGTGGGAAAACTCAATTTCCCATGTTGACCGCAATGTGCAGTCATTGGGAACATTCGTTTCCCCACGATTCTTGAAGAAGGAAGCAGACGACTGGCCATTATTTTTACAAGTCTAAAATGTAAGTAGTATTTTAAAATTCTCCTTGGGGGAATTTTTGGAGGTAGAGCCCCCAAATTCACAGCATAGCTTGAAGGGACTCTCCTTGCACGACCCACGAAGTTTGGTGAAGACTGGGTCAGGGAGTCCAATTTTATGGTGTCCGGAAGGGGTCACCCCCTCCTCCATAGAGAATCATTTCAAAGTTTGCAGATGCTCCACCACTGAGCTAACACAATATCTCATCTACATAAGCATTTCCCCCCAAAGCGTAGGCTTCTTTTTGCAATTGTTAGTTTGCTTGTTCACTCAGATCCCAGCTTTATTGCTTTCTCCCCCTCCCCCCAGAATGAAACAATTGTTTGGAAACCTGTTGTTATATCCAGGACACAGCACCAAACACAATGAAATTTTGTGATTGCATGTACAGAGCTCTCAGGATTTCTCTATCTACTTTAATCAACCAGGATGTAGCTTCCCAATTCAAACTGGGATCACAATCCCAGAGGTTTTTTTTTTTTTTTTTTTTTTAAGATCTTACTTCCATGATGATTTCTTAGCCCCAAAGTACTCTGTTCAGGTCCAATTTGCCTTGTTGGACAAATATACAGTTCCTGGTACAAAAACCAAAAACATTTATTGCATCTCATCTGGTTTGACCCTTGCCCCAAACTCTGAATGAGCAAGTTTCACATAGGAAGAAAAGCATGACACCTGTGAACGTTTGGCAAATCTGGCTCTGATTTAGATTGGTTACAGTTCTGATGCCGTAGCAGGAATTAATTTGTTAATTTAAAACAGCAGATCACAGCAGATCTGTGAGCCAGATCACAGCAGGGTACTAAAAAAACAAACAAAAAACCCTTCTCTACAGATTAATTAGCATAACATAATAAACATAACTAATGTCAGAGAGACAGGCTCTGCAAATTTACCAGAAATTATGCAGAGTGCAATTACTGTGAACCACACACACACTTTCCATTCATGCCTAAATTAAGCATAACCCTTTCCAGGCTTGGTATGTTCATTTTATCTGAATCTCCAAGATAGGACCTGCATTTAATTTTTCACCATATTTGCCACTCTCCACCCCCACCCGCCCACCCCCGGTCTGTCTCTGCCCCTTTCATGCTCTTCTAAACATCTGAATAAACCATAAATACAATGGGGGAAGGTTCAATCTTGATCCAGGGTGTGTGTCTGTGTGTGTGTGTGTGTGTGTGTATATATATATATATAATTTATTGGAAGTGCTATGTCTAGATTAAAATTATTTAAAAAAACGTTAAAATGGCACAATGGCATTGCCTGAGGATGATGTCTCTAACCACATGCCAGATGCATTTCGGCCTATTTGGCCTTCATCAGGGGTCAATTAAAACCCATGTAACACCTGCACACATTTACAGAAATATATTCATGTAAAGGTCCCCTGTGCAAGCAATGGGTCATTCCTGACTCATGGGGTGACGTCACATCCCGACGTTTCCAAGGCAGACTTTGTTTGCGGGGTGGTTTGCCAGTGCCTTCCCCAGTCATCTTCCCTTTACCCCCAGTAAGCTGGGTACTCATTTCACCAACCTTGGAAGGATGGAAGGCTGAGTCAACCTCGAGCCGGGTACCTGAAACCGACTTCCATCGGGATTGAACTCAGGTCGTGAGCAGAGCTTTTGACTGCAGTACTGCAGCTTAACACTCTGCGCCACAGGGCTCCTATATATATACACGTATACAAACAGCTTAAATCAAACCAGGCATGTATATAGGTTGTATACTATATTACCAATTACTCAAACATTTGGTAAGATTGACTCTAGTTGTAATACTGGTTTACATGTGTCTCCCTTATACGATGTGTGCAGTTATCAACCTAGTAAAGCAATGTGATAACATTCTCCCAGCTCCATCTTTCTATGCTCTTTCATGCTTGGCTGTTTCACTCGCTGTCACCCCTCTGACGACTCTGGAACTTCGTGTTTTGCCAGAGGTCGCCTCGCTCTCTCCCTGCATTTCACCCACGTTTTCAGAGACCTGTTTTGTCTCGAATTTGAATATGTGGGCAAAACACAGGGGGAGAGTGACGTGCCCTCTGATGGTCAGAAACGGCACGCACAATCCAAACAAAGACCCAAAGTCTTTGGAAGGGTGATGGTGAGTGAAACAGCCATGTATAAAAGACCTATGATTCTCAGTTTGTAATCAAGTCACAAACAATTACCTTTCACACAATCAGTATTTACTGTTATCAGCATTGAGGAAACTGGGGAATGTGTGAGCGTTCTAACTTAATAAAGAATCTCCATAGACTTGCTTGGCTGGCTTATTAAACACAAGGGGCACTTGTTGCTTGTAGTGGGTGCTGTCCTGTGCTCTGCAGGCTAGCCCAGTCAGGTCTCCTCTGAAGCAGTATCATCAGATCTAGACAGCAAAGCTTTGGAAATCAATACTGCTGGCGGCTGGAGCTCAAGGCAAGACACCAGAACTGACGCACAAGCTCAGTGGCACAGTGGACTGGTGGATCCAGCAAGGCAGCTTTCCCAAGGCTTGGCTTAAATAGGCTGGGCAGGAATCAGGCTCAGCTGCCCTGCTGGGAGGTGTGTTGAGTTCATGTGGCTGCACTGTACTTTGGCAGGATCCTGCAAAGAATTACTGTTCCCACTGCCTGGCTCTGGGATGGGGTTGCATGCGGCCAGTTGGGCACTTCGCCTTCTTTGGGCCACCTCATCCCAGGCATTCTGCCATCGCTGTTCCTGCAGACTGTCTCTTGGAGGGCGATGGGCCCAGCTCCTGCCCAGCAGACCCCTAGTGACTATTCCAGGGGTAAATGGCTAAGCCTCCATTGCAGGCTTCTGGCACTGCTGGACCATTGTCAGCAGGTGCCCCAGCTATGTCAGGCTGTCATGGGTCAGCCTGCTGAAGCATCTGCCAGAGATCAGTCTGTTGAGGCTTCCTCAGGAGCAGAAGATCTGGAAACTCCTACCAGTGATGTGGAGGAACCACAGCATGCATAGCAGGTGCAGGTAGTTGAGGGTGCTCCATGCCTACAACCATCCAGGGCAGAAGACTCATCTGGCCCCAGCAGCAGTCCCCCACCACCCCTGCAGCAGTGACGCCAAAGGGGCAGAACTCTCCTCCTCCAGCGTAGGAGAAGTGCTAGATTGCAAGCACTTCGGAGAGCCCTGCCAGCTGATGACAGTGAAGATGATGCGCACCCTACAGCAAGGGCTGCTGAGTCAGGGGAATCAGCAACAGCTTGGTCCTCTTAGCCTTATTTAAGCACACATTAGCAGCAAGGCTGATGCGGGAACAACTTGTGTTTTTGCTCTGTATTACCTGTGAGTTACCTGCTTGGACCCTTGTGTGTATCTTTGACTTTTGACTGGACTTTAACTATTCTTTGGCAATCTGTTTACCTGATTCTGACCCTTGGCTTATTTAGGAACTTGGACTGGACCCCTGCTCTTGGATTATATGTTAGCTATTTGTACCTGGACTCTCTTGATACCTCGGTTGTGAACTCAGACTGCTATTGACTACGCTCCTCGGCTTCTGGCCCGGGGACCTGACACAGGCTCTCCCTGGTCCTGCTAGTCCTCCTCAACTGGTGGCTTTGGTTCCTTGGGTTCCACCTCCAAAGATTCGATGGCTGAATCACTGAGCTGGTCGGCAGGGGTCATAACAGGTACCATCAACCTCACTGTATGGGAAGCAACTGCTTCTATATTGAGCACCAAGGGGAACACATATGATTCAACCAGGCAAGGTGGTGAGCAAACTTGGCCAGTGTTTTACTGTTAAATAAAAATGTAACAATAAAACCCCTATGCATCCGACTGGAGAAGCATTACCTATATGTTCCCTGTATATTGGCTCCAGTGGGGCAAACAGCAGCTCCTGGGGGACATTTGCAATCAGGAAAATGTGTGAAGGGAAAGAACTAAAGCCAATCTCATCCACTGCACTGAAGCCCGAATCAGAATAGCCCCCCATGGCTGCTGTTTAGCAGTTACAACATACTGGGTGTCCAGTCTTGAATCTTCCAGCATCTCCTTTGGTCTGACCCATAGACACCTCTCTTATCCTTCACCATTTTTGTGGCCATTATCCTTCAGCCTTGACCATCATGTGCAAATTCTAGGATTGAGACAGTTCTTCAGCCACAGGTGGTTATGGCACATGTGGGGTAGTTACTAGGCAGGCACCACTAGGCAGCTTCTGATCCTCTTCCCCTGATTCCCCCGAACATGGAAAGCAGCAGGCACAACTAGATATAGTATGGGAGATCGGTTTTGATTTTTTCTTTCAGAGCAGCCATAGAGGGCTTGCTAATTTGGTTGCTAATTGTTAGTGCTCTCTAAGCTGCACCCTGGTGCTGTTATTAGACGGGTATCGATGCTGTTGTTGTCCTTCTTCCCTGAAGACATAATATCCTCAAGCAGAAACAGCATGGAAGGAGTGACTTCAACCACCAGGATCAGTTCTCTGGCCAAGCCACTCAAGCAACTGCTTGGGGTGGCAAAATGAAGAGGGTGCCAATCCTCAGGTGGCCCCCAGCCACCAACAGCATGGCAGAAGACTAAGAACATACGAAGAATCCTCCTGGATCAGACCAGGGGTCCATCTAGTCCAGCATCCTGTCTCACACAGTGGCCAACCAGTTACTCCAAAGGGCCAGCAGCAGAGCCTAGAGCCCAAGGTCTTCCCCTAATGTTGCCTCCTGGCACTGTTAGTCAGAGCCAGCGTGGTGTAGTGGTTTGGAGTGGTGGACTTTAATCTGGAGAACCATGTTTGATTCCCCACTCCACATGAGCAGTGGATGCTAATCTGGTGAACTGGGTTGGTTTCCCCACTCCTACACATGAAGCAGGCTGGGTGCTAGTGACCTTGGGCTAGTCACAGCTCTCTCAGCCCCACCTACCTCACAAGGCGCCTGTTGTGGGGAGGGGCAGGGAAGGTGATTGTAAGCCGGTTTGATTCTTCCTTAAGTGGTGGAAAAAGTCAGCAAAGCATATAAAAACCAACTCCCCCCACCCTGAATAGGGAGGTTCCCATAGCTGCTTGTAGATCTAGTCTCGAATCAGCCCTGTTAACCCTTGGTGCTGTTAAGTTTCCCTAGATCAAACTAGTCATTTCTAAGTGCCTGGCTAGCTAAAAATGATCTGCATGTGCCTCGGTCAGAAATTTTCCAGACTTTGGGTCAAAAAATGGTTAAAAGGGAGTGGGGCAAAGGGGTGGCCTGATCCTGTTCCGCTCCTGGGGTTATGTGCCCCCAAAGCTTGCAACCTTTAACAGAAATTCTGAGTTTCAAATCTTCAGAAGCGGCAATGGATAGAATCCTAACCAGGACTGAACGGTGGAAATCTACCCATCCTACTGTGAATGAGTTTTTGGGATGGACTATATATTGTGTTGTATCTATTGTTATGGCTCCTAATAAAGATGCCTTTTGGTCCCATTTAATCATTTCGGAGACATTAAGGAGCCATTAGTTCAGCTTACAGATCCAGAACTACTTTTTACAGGCAAGAACCAATATATTTCTGACTTGTTCTGTGGTTAAAATTAGTAACCTGAGGACAAATTTACCCTCTAGGGATTTGGAGATGCTCCATAATGCTTCTGATGTTTCTTTTGCATCGCTGAATTCAACAGCTTGGCTTCTTTGTTAATGATTGATGAGGTCAAATTGACTGAGGCTCACTTGTGTGGGAATGCTGCTGTTTGCTTGCATGGTGTTCAGTTCCACTGATCTCTGGCCCCTGTGGCTATATTAAGCTGTGTATACTGAAATAAAGGAAACCTCATTTTTTAAGTTAACTGCGGACAAGGAAGGTCAGCAAACAATTTTTGAGCAAAAGCAGGATTTGTTGAACACAGGTGCATCTGTGCAATTCCCATAAGGGGGGGATTCAGCTTTTAGTATTAGCTGTTTAGAATCCATTCAGACACAACTGTTTCTGCCTGATTTGTCCACTACTTTTGGCAGGATAACCAGCAGAGGCTATGGGGGTTGGCAAATATCCCAGCCTCCACCAGTGGCCTGTATCTGAATACTTCACTAAAGAAAGTCTGAAGCTCTCCTCCAGCCTAAGGAGCATTCCTTAAGTGGGAAAAGTGGCTGCAAAGCATTGAAAATAATTGTTAAAAGGAAGGATTTGGGGGTTGGGGGAATGGTGACAGGCACTCCTAACTAAAAAAAACCTTTTCTTCTGTATCTCAAATGAAATATTTGGCTGTGTCACCAAAACTGTAGCTGGCAGGAAGGCTCCATGTGAGGCAGATATCACATTCTGGGAAGGACAACACAGATACTCCAAAGTCTGACAGTTCGGATAACTGGGCCAACCTGTACATGCTGTCACCCACACCTTTAGACTGGTTCCCCCCATTATTAGGTGAGGGGAAGATGCCCCACCCAATTTCTATGGAATTAAATCAGTGAGGTGACTGGGTACCAGATTTCAAATAAAAGTCATTCTTTTTTCTGTTCCTGATTATGACCGGAGAGGGAAGGAAGGCTGATTCCTGGTGTTCATCACTACCTCCAACAATGGGTTTTTAGATTGCCAGAGAAAGTATCTAGCTAACTGGTGTGCTCATGCTTTTATTTCCCTTTTTACCTTTGTGGATTTTGCCTGAGTCCTTTTTGCCTTCTGATTAGATATGTACTTATTCCAAAAAACCCTCCCTTCACTCTTTCTCTTTTGGTACCCAAATAAACGTCTTTGCTTTTACTTTGAATAAGCTGTTGCTAAGTTTATTTTAGAGCACTCAGAACACGCCTGGAAAACCCTTTAGCATCATTACTACAGGGAAGAAAGGAAGAGATTAATCTCCATCTTGGTTGTGCTTGTTCATCTCCTTTTCTTGGCTGAGTGCCAATGGAACACTGTCCAGGGTGCTAACTAAGCCGACAGGTGGCCAATAACACCATTGTTTTCCTATCTAATTCAACATTTTATGGTAGCAAAAACCCCTTATCCCCTGGATTTTTTTTGGGGGGGGGTTTCCCAGTTCGCCGTACCTCACACACTGACCTAGGGCAAAACTCTACCTTAGATTGCCACAGGAGATCATGACAGATTTCATTCCCCTTAATGAAAAATCACTTTTAAGTTAAAAAGCCAACCTGGAGAATTTTCAGTTAAGTCATCCTTTGAAGCAACCCAGCAAGTGAGATTCCTTTTCTTTTTATTGCATGCAGCAACACATCCTTGCGTAGCTACTCATCTGGCATGAAGATGGCAATCTCCACTTGGGTTTTCATTCTCACATTATATCAATAGGCAATCCTCCGAAATATTTGGACTGTCCTGCCTTCCTTTATCTTCTCAGCTGGAAACATCGGTGCTTACTTCGCCCTGTTTAAGCCCCCCCTACAAAAATCATGGCCTGTAGATGTAGAGCAAAATGCAGGAGATTTGAAGTTCGATTTTCACTTGCCTCTGGCAAGACGCACACTTGAAGCAGTGGCATATATTTTTAATACCGCTCCCTGGGTATCTTTGTAGCTAGGCATGAAGCGCTTTCAGTGAGAATCTGTATTCTTCGCATGAATTGGAGGAATCTCTTGTGGGTTAGAAAACCATAGCTGTTTATTACATTTCTCTAGAAAACATTAGAATTGTTTACATTAAAAACGGACTTGAATTGTATCCTGAGAATGTTGCCTCCTGGATTGTAGCAAAACGAGTTGGGAAAGCAATGCTAAAAACTCATGTGAGAGAGTGATTACTTTTGTTCTTATGAAGCTTTGTAAACCCCAAATGCCACTTGGGACTCTACCACTCTATTTTTACTTACCTTTCTTTGTCTCATGGGTACTGGGCAAAGTGTGATGGATCACACAGTTCAAGGATTTTTAAAAAGACCTGTTAAAAATCTAGTAACCTTACTTGATTTTTATTTGTATCAGAGTTGACAGTGTAATTTTATGAGAATTTCAGGATAGAGGAATGGTAGGGCAGGAAGGCAGAAAAAAACCCAATGCATTAGACAGCGGGCCATTCTACACAACAGGCACATCCAGCTCAGCCAAGCTGATCCATGCTACAGTAACCTCAAGGCTAGACTACTGTTGCAATCTACAAGGGGCTGCCCTGGAATACAACCCAGAAACTTCACTTAGTGCAAAATGTAGCAACTTAGTAAGTGTCCAGATTATACACCCATTACCCTGTTAAGAACATCACACTGGTAACCTATTTGTTTCTGAGTTAAGGTCAAGGGGCTATGTCCTATCTTTAAAGCTCTTTGCAGCCTGGGCCCCACATGCTTGAAGGACCATCTCTCCCAAAACGAACCCACATGGCAACTCAAATCCTCTCATTGGGAATTTTTATCCGCTCTCTCGAGCCTATTAAATCTGCCACTTTTGATCTCAAACCTTCTCAGTAGTGGTCCTCCCACAGAATGACCTTTCGGATTGTGTCAGGAAGGCACCCGCTCTTCTAAGTTTTAGGAAACAGCTTATGGCCAAATAGGTTCAGAGGCTGTTTGTTGTGCATATTCTGGTATTGACTGGTGTTCTGTTTGCTTCAAAACTGTGATTGTTAGGCGCCTTGAATCCTTCAGAAGAGAAAGAAGGACTAAAACTGTCTGAAATAAAATTTAAAACAAGTCAAATGAGATAGGAATTAGCCCTGAGGAAAGTTATTTAATTGGTTAAGAGAAAGCTGACTGCCAATAATAATTTCACAGCTATTATGAACTGATTGAGCTACCTTTATACCAAGTCAGATGGTTTGATTGAGTGATACTCAGTGTTTTGGGAGCCACCTGTGGCTCGTCTATGTGCCATTCTCCAATGTGGTACCTGCCACATTTCAGGAAAGTGGGCAAGGCCATTGGATCATATGGCTGGCAGGTGGTTTCCACCTTGAAACAGCACCACCAGAGGGACAAGTCTACTGCGAGCTTCCCTGAGGTGCAGGCCTCATACCAGAGATGGAAGTAAATGTGGCTTTTGTGGTGGATTGCAACTGCAAATGTAGGTCTCTGACCACAATGTAAGGTGAACTAATAATGTGTAATAACACCTATTATATGTGCACATGGAACAGCTCAAAGTCACAGGTAAGTGTTCTCAAATAAGAACTCACAGGTAAGTATACAAAGTCAAGATGCAATAGTCACAAAGAGCTGTGAATGAATGTAATAACACAAAAAATATCAAGTCCTCTTGTAATAAACACGTCTTATGAAGACCCAGCAAAGGCGAAAAGACAGTCTTCTAGAAGAAATCTTCCGTTTCGTCATGTGACTTCATCAGTTTCTTTTGCCTCATATGTGCTAAATAATGTCATGTAGTTCACAGCTTACATATATATGTTCTATTACAGGTCCTTGACAATGTTCCAGAGCCAGCTCTGAGAACACTTCCCTGTGATTTTGTGCTGTTCCATGTGCACATATAATAGGAGGTGTTACACATCATTAGTTCACCTTACATTGTGGTCTGTCTATGTTACTTTGTTTTCCTGCCATTACAGATTAATATAGAGGTGCTTCTTTTTACTTATACAATGTAGGTCTCTGTGCAGTGAATACCACTGGTTTAATTCATCTAGCCCTGTAAGGACAGGGATTGAACCTAAGACCTTAGGCATGCACTGCATATGCTCTGGCACCAAGCGAGAGCTGTCAGCATTCAGAAAGGGCAACGAGAAGACCTTGTCAGCACCCACATTGTGCTTGAGATCACATACCAATCTTCCTCAAAGACATCTCACTATTTTTCTGCATAAGAAGCCTGAAACTAGACCACATGGGAATTGAACTTGCATTGATGAGCTACCCCACTTTCTACGACTTTTTGTAGCAAGGTTCCTTCAGAGCATCCAATAGGACTTTTTGACTCACAGCCAGGAAACCATGTGGCTAAGGGGTTTCTCTTTCCCTCCCTTTGGTATTAATTCTTCTCTTTCTGACCTTAGCCCCCTACCCCAGCATTGGCTCTTCCCAATCCTGGTGGGAAAAGGCACCCCAGTCCTTAAAAAGGTAAAGATAGTCCCCTGTGCAAGCACCGGGTCATTCCTGACCCATGGGGTGATGTCACATCCCGACATTTACTAGGCAGACTATGTTTATGGGGTGGTTTGCCAGTCGTCTACACTTCCCCTGTCGTCTACACGTGACCCCCAGCAAGCTGGGTACTCATTTTACCGACCAGAAGGATGGAAGGCTGAGTCAACCTTGAGCTGGCTACCTGAAACCAACTTCTGTTGGGATCAAACTCAGGTTGTGAGCAGAGATATTGACTGTAGTACTGCAGCTCACCACTCTGCACTACGGGACTCTCCCAGCCTTTACACTTGACAAAACCTATAAAGCTCCCAACCAAGGAGCTCAGGTGTATATTTCCTGGAGATGTGTTGGGAGCCACTGTCAATGGAATGAGCCCTTGCACACAGGGTTGTCTGAGCTGTGCCTTCTGGGTCCTGGGCATGTAACTTCATGATTGGGAAATAAATGCAGTTCATGGAATTCTGTTTATTTCTTCATACCTGAATCTTTCACCTGTTGAGGAGGGACATACAAACCCATTACTGCTACTCTTCTGCTGAACACATGCAACAGTTTGAATTCTGTCACAGCTTCTGCGGTACCCCCACTCTAACTGCACAAACCAAGCAGCTGTTCTGCACTTCTCCTTCTGTGGAGAACTTCTAGTCGCTGCACACTGATTTTTAGACATAACCCAACTGCATTTTCCCTGGCCTTTTATGTGAGCTTTCCACTGATTTTGAATTAATTCTCCTTTATGCTAGTTACCAGCAACTTCTGCATCTTGTGTCTTTCTGTCTTGAATAAAATATTTTAACAAAAGTTCTAACCCTCCAGCAGGGTTATATATCTCAGGCTTGTGTGTTTTTTGGCTGGTGCCATTCTTGCTGTGAAGGAGGTATTGCCAGGGGAAGCAGAAGCAGAGGAAGGAATGATCTGGGCTCCTCCAGATTACTGGCCCCGTAGTTAGTGGCGCAGGGGCCATGGTTATGATACCTGGCCATCCTTAGCTTTAATGGGGACAGGCAGAAGAGGAATAAAAGGAGGTGAGCTATTGCAGCAGGTCTATCTGTCACTGAAGGGAAGGGGCCTTGGCCAACTTCTCAAGTCCCTACAGGCCGTGGAAACCTGTCCAGACTGAAGGACAGCAGCATATCTCAGAGTATGACAGTACTGATGGGGGTGCAGAAGGAGGGACCCAAGACAATGTTTTACCCCAGTCCCTGGGTGACCTTTCTGTGATCTTTTCAGCGGGCAGTGACACCAAGCTGGGTCTCCACTATCCTTCGACTTTCCACATTAGGAGGATTGTAGTGGTTCCTTGAATGTCCAAGCTGGAGATGGGGCTGCAGTTCCCTCTCAATACTTGATCTACAGGTCTCTGATCTTAAGCACTGTGACACCTAACACCTAAAGGTCCTATGAGGGAAAATGGGGTGGATTAGAAACTGGAGTAAAAGAAGCTTTGAGGATGATCTAAAAGCATGAAAAAGTAGCAGATCAGCTGGACTGGGGACACCTGTTGTCACAATCTGTGCGTCCCATATGTGTTCACTTCCCTAAGCAACTAAGAGTGGCTCTTTATATAATTCTCACTCAAAGTCTTTGCAGAAAAGTTGCCTTGTACAATGATCACAGCCTTTGCCACCTCCTTATTCAGAGCAACTCTTCTTGTTAACCATCAACAATCCATTGACCTAAGAATGGCTTATGATTCCTCACCCCAGTCCCTTCACTGGGCAATTTTAAGCAACTCTAATGAATCTTGGTGAGTCTTTTCCCCACTTCTGAATGCCATTGTCCACTTCTTTTGAGCTAGAGAAAGTCAGACTTTCATTCACCCTTTTTATCTTGCACCAGTTGCCTAAGATTACTGTATTTCCAGCTTCGCACATCCACCCACACATCTCCCTTCCTGTCAAATACATGATTCATGAAAATATTTCCCTTTGAATAGGAGTCAGAGAGATGTATCCATTGCTTGAAACAAGCAAACAAACAAAAACCTTGAAAATCAGATATCCATTCTCAAGCATCCTCTAAGTCAATGCAAACTTCCCCTATCCCAATTTTCAGAAGAGAGTAGATATATTTATAATGGGATGTTTATATGTTTGAGTGAGTTATCAGAAATGCCTCAGTGGCAGAGCCTCTGCTTGGCATGCAGAAGGTCCCAGGTTCAGTCCCCAGCATCCCCAACTAAAAGGATCAGATAGAAGTTGATGTGAAAGATCTTTGCCTGGAGAGCCCCAGCCAGTCTGAGCACACAGTACTGAGCTTGTTGGACTAATGGTCTGATTCGGTATAAGGCAGCTTCATTTGTCCAAGTCATGTCTCTATTTCATAGAATCATAGAGTTGGAAAGGACCACCAGGGTCATCTACTCCAACCCCCTTCACAATGCAGGAAATTCTGAATTACCTCCCCCTCACCCGCAGTGACCCATACTTCATGCCCAGAAGATGGCCAAGGTGCCCTCTCTCTCATGATCTGCCTAAGGTCATAGAATCAGCATTGCTGACAGATGGCCATCTAGCCTCTCCTTAAAAACCTCCTTCTTAAAAACCTCCTGAGGAAGCCTGTTCCACTGAGGGACCGCTCTAACTGTTAGAAAATTCTTTCTAATGTCTAGATGGAAATTCTTTTGATTTAATTTCAACCCGTTGGTTCTGATCTGACCTTCTGGAGCAACAGAAAACAACTCGTCACCCTCCTCTATATGACAGTCC
This sequence comes from Euleptes europaea, assembly GCF_029931775.1. Classification (NCBI taxonomy): domain Eukaryota; kingdom Metazoa; phylum Chordata; class Lepidosauria; order Squamata; family Sphaerodactylidae; genus Euleptes; species Euleptes europaea. Next base: position 24,876,714 of record NC_079313.1, on the reverse strand, counting down.
TTCAAGTACTTGAAGATGGTTATCATATCCCCTCTCAGTCTTCTCCTCTTCAGGCTAAACATACCCAGCTCCTTCAACCTTTCCTCATAGGACCTGGTTTCCAGACCCCTCACCATCTTTGTTGCCCTCCTCTGGATCCATTCTAGCGTGTCTACATCTTTCTTAAATTGTGGTGTCCAAAACAGAACATAATACTCTAGGTAAGGTCAAACCAGAGCAGAGTAAAACGATACCATCACTTCACGTGATCTGGACACTATACTTCTGTTGATACAGCCCAAGATCACATTTGTCTTTTTAGCTACCGCATCACACTGCTGACTCAGGTTCAGTGTTTGGTCTACTAAGACCCCAAGATCCTTTTTGCACACACTATTGCTGAGACAAGTCTCCCCCATTCTATAATTACGCATTTGATTTTTCCTACCTAAATACATTTATCTTTGTTGAAGTGCATTTTATTGGTTTTAGCCCAATTCTCCAGCCTGTCAAGATCATCCTGTATCCTGGCTCTGTCTTGTATCATATTTGCTACCCCTCCCAATTTAGTATCATCTGCAAATTTAACAAGCATCCCCTCTATTCCTTCATCCAAATCATTTATAAAGATATTGTACAACACAGGGCCCAGAACTGATCCCTGAGGCACTCCACTAGTCACTTCTCTCCAAGTGGATGAGGAACCATTAACAAGCACTCTTTGGGTGTGATCTGTCAACCAGTTACAGATCCACCTGACAGAAATAGGATCTAAACCACATTTTCCCAATTTGTCAATGAGAATACTATGTGGAACCTTATCAAAAGCCTTACTGAAATCAAGATAAACTATGTCTACAGCATTCCCCTGATCCAGCAAGGTAGTAACTTTCTCGAAAAAGGAGATAAGATTAGTCTGCCATGACTTGTTCTTGAGAAACCCGTGCTGGCTCTTAGTAATCAGATCCATCCTTTCTAAATGCTCAAGGACTGACTGTTTGATGATTTGCTCAAAAACATTTCCCAGTATAGAAGTCAAGCTGATGGGTCGGTAGTTACCCGGATCCTCCTTTTTCCCCTTCTTGAAGATGGGGACAATATTTGCCCACCTCCAATCTTCTGGCACCTCACCTGTTCTCCAAGAATTCTCAAAAATAATGAACAGAGGCTCAGAAATTACATCTGCAAGTTCTTTGAGTACCCTTGGATGCAATTCATCTGGCCCAGAGGACTTTGTTTCGTTTAAAGAAACTAGGTGTTTGTGCACTACCCCAATGCTAATCCTCGGCTGCAAATCCCTTCCTCATCACGTATTCTGTCCATGCCATGTTGAGCACTGCTTCTCTCGCAAGAAAAGACTGAGGGAAAGTAGGAATTGAGGAGTTCTGCCCGCTCTTCATCTCCTGTTATAATTTTACTTTCCGGTCCCCGCGTTGGGCTTATCTTTCCTTGTTCTTATTCTTACTCTGTACATAGGAAAAGAACCCTTTTTTTGTGTGTTTAGCATCTCTCGCTAGCCTAAGCTCATACTGAGCTTTAGCTTTCCTAACACTCTCCCTACAAGCGCTAGTTATTTGTTTATATTCCTCCTTGGTTATAAGGCCCTCCTTCAACTTCCTAAATAAGTCTTTTTTATTTTTCAAATCTTTAAAAAGCTGTTTATGGAGCCACCAGGGCCTTTTAGGCTCCTCCAATTTTTCCTTCTCAAAAGAATGGTTTGTGATTGCCCCTTTGGTATTTCATTTTTAAGAAACTCCTACCCTTCTTGAACTCCTTTCTCCTTAAGTATTTCTGACCATGGGATTCTACCCAGCATAAGTTTAAGTTTGTTAAAATTTGCTCTCCTAAAGTCCAGCCTATATTTCTGACTACGTACAGTTTTTCCTTTCCCCAAGATTGTAAATTCCAAGATTACATGGTCACTACTACCCAGGGTGCCTAATACTTTAACCTCATCAACCAGTTCTTACCTGTTGGTGAGAATCAAATCTAAGATAGAAGCTCCCCTTGTTTCCCTGTCCACTTTCTGGAAAAGGAAGTTGTCAGCAAGACAAGTCAGGAATTTATTGGATCTTGCATTTTTAGCAGAGTTGGACATCCAACAAGTATCCGGGTAATTAAAATCTCCTCTGACCACCATGTCCCGTCTTTTTGAGAACTTTGTAATCTGGTCTAGGAGTGTCTCATCCAAGTCCTCTGCCTGGTTTGGTGGTCGATAGAAGACCCCCACCATAATATCACGATTATTTCTTACTCCTTTTATTTTTACCCATAGTCTCAACTGAACTTCCTTGCTCAGATTCATGTACTTCTTCACAAGTGTACACATCTTTGACATATAATGCTACTCCTCCCCCCTCCCTTATCTGTCTATCCCTTTTAAACAAGAAGTACTCCTCAATCTCAATACTCCAATCATGAGTGATATCCCACCAAGTTTCAGTAATGCTTATTAGGTCAAAATCCCCTTCCTGTATAAGGGCTTCAAGTTCTTCCTGCTTGTTTCCCATACTCTGTGCATTAGTGTACAGACATTGGAGTCCATGGTTTATGTGCCTCGAGGTTTTTGTTTCTGAACTTACGCGTGAGTTTATGTTTTCTCGCATAAATGGCACTCCCTCCAAATCTTTATTGTTCTCATCTCCAGTTATTGTCGTCATGCTAGGTTTAAGTTCTTGTCTTGCTCCCCCATAGGACTTAGTTTAAAGCCCTCCTTATCAGCTTGGCAAGGCTCTCACCTTATGTTAGTTTTACTGCATAAGAGTAAATGAAGTGAAAAGAAAATACACATTTTAGAAAGCAAATTTGAAAGCAATCATATCAAAGGATCTTCCTTCTATATGAGTCCGTTTTTGTTCCTGAGGACACTGGTTTTTTTTTTATTTAAAAAAAGCTCTGTTTCCTGAACAGCAAAATAGAATTGGTGGTCTCTAACAACCCATTCCTGAAAAATGAGCCGAAACCTCTTAGGAGGCGGCGTGACCCCACTGCCAGCGTAAGTGCGTGTAATTGCGTGAAAAAGGCCAGTCCCGGCAGCAGCAGAGCACCGTGGGACCGTGCATCCCCCTCCGCCGGCGTGGCCTCTCCGTGGCGCATGCCACGGCGTAGAGAGGCCGTGCTGGCGCAGGGGGGTGTTCCAGGGGCGGGCCAGGGGGAGGAACCACTGGTTAGGCTATCCTGGTTCGGCTGGATATGCTGGCACCAGGAACGGTGGTGATGCGCCTGCTTTTGAGCTGGTGCAGCCTCGCTGTTTTCACTGGGGCTTTTGGCCCCGGTAAAACAAAACAAAAAAGCCATGAAATGGCTTTTTAAAAATTTACGGCGTGCACGAATCGGCTTAGGAGGAGGCGTCGCTGCGCCCCTTCCCCACCAACTCCGCACGCCATTATTTCAGGAATGGGCTGTAATATACCTAATACAGAAATAATCATTACAGTGAGCCCTGACAGCATGCCACACAATGGAGCTAGGTTGTCTTGAGGTTACATAATCCAGTTCCTCAGCCAAACAGAGACAAGTTTTCCTAGGTCAAGCAAATATAAGGAAAGTGTACGAAACCTATTTATCTTTTCACATGATACTATTTGTCTGAATTGCCCTTGTTAACAGCGAAGATGCTGGGAGCCAGTGGATCAAGTACCATACACTTTGGCTTCCCTGAAAACCTGCCTCCATGGATGCATGTACACAGTTGCCAGGTCCCTCTTCACCATTGGTGGGAGGTTTTTGGGGCAGAGCCTGAGGAGGACGGGGTTTGGGGAGGGGAGGGACTTCAATGCCATAGAGTCCAAATGCCAAAGTGGCCATTTTCTCCAGGGGAACTGATCTCTATTGGCTGGAGATCAGTTGTAATAGCAGGAGATCTCCAGCTAGTACCTGGAGGCTGGCAACCCGATGCATGAAGCCTGCACGGCTTTGCTTCCTCCCTTGTATTGCACTGACCTGCCCACCTCTGTCTGGTTTGAAAAGAAGTATGAGTATTACTAGAGAAATCATCTGTCTTTGTTTGGTCACAGACCTGCACACCTTCTGACTGACCAGGACAAATGCAGCCCACAAAACATGAATGGTGTGTTATAAATTTCATGTTTTGTTTTCATGCCTGCCTGTGGCTTCAGCAACAGGGGGACTCTCTGGCTGATAACCTGCCCTGGTTCCCATTCCCCTTTCAGTCCTGCTCTGTAGCCAATGCATGGGAGACTCTGGAAGCCTCAACCCCAGGTCTCCTGGTTGCTTCCAACTGGGAGAGAACAATCCTCAGAAGGTTGGACCAGAACCAACAGGTTAAAGTTAAATCAAAAGAGTTTCCATCTAGACATTAGGAAGAATGTTCTAACCATTAGAGCGGTTCCTCAGTGGAACAGGCTTCCTAGGGAGGTGGTAAGTGCTCCTTCCCTGGAGGTTTTTAAGCAGAGACTAGATGGCCATCTGTCAGCAATGCTGATTCTGTGACCTTAGGCAGTTCATGAGAGGCAGTTCATGAGAGGGAGGGCATCTTAGCCATCTTCTGGTCATGGAGTAGGGGTCACTGGGTGTGTGTGGGGGAGGTAGTTGTGAAATTCCTGCATTGTACAGGGGGTTGGACTAGATGACCCTGGTGGTCCTTTCCAACTCTATGATTCTAATTCCTGATGGAGAACACTGATACACACCACAGCTTCTCCTTGAGGGGGAAACAGAAACTAGTCAGTGAGCGCTTGCTGAAAGCCATATACATATGTATACATCACATGAGAATAGGGTTGCCAACCTCCAGGTGGTGCCTAAAGATCTCCTGCTATTACAACTGATCTCCAGGCAATAGAAATCAGTTCCCCTGGAGAAAATGGCATTGAAGTCCCTCCCCTCCCCAAACCCTGCCCTCCTCACACTCCACCCCTAAAATTTCCAAGTATTTCCCAGCCCGGAGCTGGCAACCCTACATAGGAACCTCATCTTGAGGTCCTTGTTTTATTTATTGGGAAAGCATTTGAGATTCCCTTTCTGTACACCAGGTGCAGGCACAAAGTACTTTAACCAAATCAAAACCCATCCAGAAGATCCACGTGTATATTTACCCAGTTGACCTAATTACCAGCTTCAAAACTGCAAATCTCAAGCTAAAGGGATCATTACAAGTAGCACAGAAGGCTATCCATAGGCTCTCTTGAACAGAGCAATACTGTTCTGCTTATGAAAGATAGGAAGGAAGGCAACACTTGGTGCTTCCAACGGAAGCCTATTTCAAAGAACAGGCACCACCTCTATAATGAGATGCCACAAACTTAAGTTATTTTAATTTGTTTGTGTAGAATTTTAAGCTTGGTCTCTGCCAATAATATAAGTGCTATGAAAAATGTATACTAAAATTGATATTTATATATTTGTATAATGAAAATATGATGCAATATAATGAATTGTAGTGTCCCCTGAGGAAGACGTTGTTGAAACAGGGCTATATCCGGATCCCTGTAGCACACTGGATGAGCTCGGGATACCTCAGTTCTGCTGGCTCGTATGAAGATCTGGGGAGGCTGAATTTTCATTGAAGGTTTGAGGCACAACCCCTTGCACTTTAGGAGGACATTGTCTTCACTGTTGCTCCAGAAGATCCTTGGTTCGAATGGAACTTTATGACCATAGAACTATTGGAATTTTTGTATATGTATTCGTATAGTGGTTGTGTATGTTGTCTTTTTCTGTCTTTGTGTATTGTTAGATATTGGCCTGGTATGTTACATGGGAATACACTGCAAGTTTAAGGTATTGTTTTGGCACGTTTTTGACTGCTGTTTATTGTGTTGAACAAGCTTTTCTATGGCTGGGGACAGAAAGCAGCAACTGATGTGACAAGCGGAATTGGTGCACTGGTTCATATAGGGAGAGGCAATCCATCAGTTATGTAAACTCCAGCCTTTAAAGGTCAAACTTAGCACTTTAAACAGAGCTTGGAAACAAACTGGCAACCCATATAAACTATTTCAGGACTATGTAGTGTGTTGAAAACTATGGCTCCTGGTTGTTAAGCATGCCACAGTACTTTGTACCACTTGAAGCTTTATTTATTTTATTTATTATTTGCATTTATATCCTGCTCTCATTCCCAGCAAGCCGGGCTCAGAGTGGGTCACAACATAATTAAAAACATCAATTAAAACAGATATTAAAACATACTTTAAAATCATATTTCATATTACAATAAAAGCTGGCATTTCATTCTAATCGTGGCTGCTGGAGAGGCCTGGTCAGCTGTGGACCCCCCAAACCAAGTTGGGGGGATGGGGAGGCCAGCAATTGATAGGGTTGCCAACCTCCAGGTAGTAGCTGGAGATCTGCCGCTATTACAACTGATCTCCAGCCATTAGAGAGCAGTTCACCTAGAGAAAATAGCCACTTGGCAACTGGACTCTATGGCATTAAAGTCCCTCCCCAAACCCTGCCCTCCTCAGGCTCCGCCCCAAAAACCTCCCGCCCGTGGTGAAGAGGGGCCTTGCAACCCTAGCAATTGGCTGAGGGAGCAAAACTCCTCTAAGGATGAGTTATTTTGCTGGTAGGGTTGGCTCTTTTAAGGCAGCGTCTGCTTTCCAAAGAAACTTCTGTTTTTTAATTTATTGCATAAAGAAGTTTCTGTGGCAGAACCCAAGGGGATGTAGCATTGCACAGCTGAATTGAACAAAGATAGTCATGGGTCTGTAGGGTTGCCAACTTCCAGGTGGTCTGGCTGGCCTGGAGAAAGAAAGGCTCAGTGCTGTATGGATAATGGAAAGAATCCAGACAGCACTCACACAATATATATAGAAGTACTAATTTATAAAGGTGAAGAAAAGTGCAAAAGTGAACAATATATACAATAAGGTAACAACAAGATACACATATAGATATAAGTAGCAATCCAGCAGAAAAAACAAGTTCAATATATAAATATCCTGGGAGTCAGGTAAGTCAATGTTAATTCCTGAGTATCCTGAGTAACAGGTAAGTCAATTTTTATACTCTTTGTATGTTGTAGATTGCTGGAAAGCGGAGTCCCAGGCAAGAGGCCACGGAGGGAAGCTGTCAGGACGTGTTGTCTAGATCCAAATCACGTTTCGCTCATGGCTTCATCAGCTATCTGTATCAATAAAGTGCAAGGAAAAACCACAGTCTCAAATAGGACCAGAAGAAATTCATGTAGGTCTCAAAGGAGACATACAAAGAAGTCTATATCTGAGTATAAAAATTGACTTACCTGTTACTCAGGATACTCAGGAATTAACATTGACTTACCTGACTCCCAGGATATTTATATATTGAACTTGTTTTTTCTGCTGGATTGCTACTTATATCTATATGCGTATCTTGTTGTTACCTTATTGTATATATTGTTCACTTTTGCACTTTTCTTCACCTTTATAAATTAGTACTTCTATATATATTGTGTGAGTGCCGTCTGGATTCTTTCCAACTTCCAGGTGGTGGCTGGAGATCTCCCGCTATTACAACTGATCTCCAGGCGACAGAGATCAGTTCACCTGGAGAAAATAGCCACTTGGCAAGTGGACACTATGGCATTAAAGTCCCTCCCCTCCCCAAACCCCGCCCTCCTCAGGCTCCGCCCCAAAAACCTCCCGCCGGTGGTGAAGAGGGGCCTGGCAACCCTACCAATTGATGATAATTGATGATAATTGATAAGACTTGCGGCAATTTCAGGGCAGTGCGGCACAGAGCCCATGCAAAGTTGTGATCCCAAGGAGGCCATTTAGAAATATGTAATGGCTTTCTTTGCCCATTACTGGTAGTTTGAACTCTGAGCCCTGGGTCCTTTCCATTGAGCCTTCCACACTGTGGAAAGGGCTCCATGAAAGGCTGAGGAGAGCCCTCTCCTTGGAGATCTTTAGGAGGCGCCAGGGCTTCTGAGGGTGTGTGAGCGGCAGGCATCTTTTTAGGGGGAAGGAGGTATTTGTGAATTTTATTTGGTTTTGATAGTCGGTCGGTGAGGCCCAACTGTTTTTAATGTCTAATTCCTCAAAAGAAAATTGACTTCTTCAAGTATTTAGATCAACTCATATTATTTAATAAGCATCTCTTGGATTTGTGTTGTTTCTTTGTTTGGAGGTGCCGCCTTCCTTTGCTTGTCTTTTAGTAACATGTGAGCCATAACAGAATTATTTTCCTAACTGGGAACACTGTAGGGTTCCAGAGTCTTATCTGAAGGGTTCAGGGTAGGGACCCCTGAGGTTTTAGGGCAGGTGCACAGCTGTGGGCACTTTAGGACATTTAAGAAAGAGCAGTAAGAGCCATCACAAAATAGCGACTGTGAGAGGTAGGGCCAGTCCAAAATGGCTGCTATTTATTTATTTTATTTAGATTCTGCCTTTCCCATTGAGACTCAATGCAGATTACACAGTGTAAGGGAACAATTACAGGTCATTTATGCATGGTACTTTCACTCACTTTCGCCCCCAGTCTGAATCGGTTGTTCCTTGGAGTTATGCATGAGTTTTCTGTCCATTAGAGATGACCTCGTGCCCAGCCCTCGCAATGTCTGGGTCTTTCCATGCTTCTGTTAAGCCGACGCTTCCATCTTCCCTGAGCCAAGCCTGGGTGAAATCCCCATGCAGAAGGCAAAGTGCGGGGCACACAAGCTTGGTTTAGCTCACAGGCAATTACAAAGCAGTGTGTAAAGAGGCGGGGATTCAAATGCTTTCCTGCTTCTTGGGAGCTCTTTCTGAGCAGAAGAAATGTTTTTTTTTTTAAACCCAAGGCTTGGATTTCTCTCCCCCCCCTTCAGATTGCTCTGTTGTTGTTGTTGGTGTTCCTAAAATGCTTTTTAATGTGGCAATTGGATTGGGGGGGGGGATTTTCTTTCACAGTAAGTAGGCCATTTACAAAGCAGCATTTAAAGGGGTGAGACTTGATTTGAGCTTGGAGACTGCTGGTGCAGAGATTCCCAGCAGGAAAGTGTGGGTCCAGGGAGCAACGAACCTCAGGTAAAACTCCCATGGATAAAGGACCTCAATATGCTGTGAGGTTTCAAGCCAGGTGTCCTCCTAAGATATGGGCAACTGTTTCCCAATGGAGGCTCTCTGCAGACCAAATGGTGATGCCTCCTGGGCTTTTCTGAAGTACCTCTTGCTCCAGTAAGGTGGAGGGAAGGCAAAATTGGCTCTTTGCTTTGAGGGAGAAGCAAGTAGGCATCAGGAAACCCATTGGTGGGCATCAGATGGTGGGCATGTTAGGGTTTCAGCCTCCTTCTCAGAGTCTCAAGGCCAAAGCTAAGCATCAGGGTGAGGGACCAGAATGAATATGCCAGGCTAGATTTGCTTTGCTACAGGTTTTTTGTTGTTGTTGCTTTGAGACTAGTTCCCTGTTGCATCAGGGGCCAAACTCTACCCTGCTGATTCGGTCCCTTCTCCAGGCAACCCCCTACACCAGTGATGGTGAACCTTTTAGAGACCGAGTGCCCAAACAGCAACCCAAAACCTACTTATTTATCGCCAAGTGCCAGCACGGCAATTTAACCTTAATACTGAGGTTTTAGTTTAGAAAAAACAACTCACTTGCTTCTCTCTCTTGCACGTGCTCTTTCCTGGGGGCCAGGTCTACCAGCCCAGATGACCTGGCCTCCAATGGATGGCTTTTTCCAGGGGCCAGGTCTACCAGCTTGGATGACCTGGCCTCCAGCAGATGGCTTTTCCCAGGGGCCAGGTCTACCAGCTTGGATGACCTGGCCTCCAGTGGATGGCTTTTCCCAGGGGCCAGGTCGACCAGCTCGGATGACCTGGCCTCCTGGAGCAGGATGGGGGGGGCCTTCGAACCGAGCCGTTCAGGGAAGGGGAGGGCTTTGAACCGCTCCGGTTCAGGGAAGGGGGGAGCGGTTCAAAGCCCCCGCCACTCAGCTGCTCAACTTACCCGCGCGTGCCGGCAGAGAGGGCTCGGGGTGCCGGAAGTGGCACGCGTGCCATGGGTTCGCCAACACGGCCCTACACAGACACCATCTCATAGCTACCAGGCTCCTCCCACGCCTCGGCAGACCCGGCAACCATACTTTTGAAGCCGATTCCCAAGATGCATCATTCCCATTTTAGTTCTTAAAATGAAACTGCACACTTAGCACATGTTTTACAATAGAGCCATGGGGCAAAATGAACTAGAGTCCACAATGGCAGGCTTTTAATCATGCCTCCGAGATTATAGCGGTGGCATCAATAAGAATGTGTGAATAGAAGAATATATATACACGAGCAATCACTTTTCCTGGACACTGGGTGTAAAGTAGGCTCATATTTCTGTGGTTTGAAAAATGACTTTTCTTCTTGAAAGCTCATAATAGGTGTGCAATGGTTTGTGAAGACCGCAGCAATATTCACCCATATGGATTTACGTGACATTTCATGCTGACAGCCCATAGCTCTGTTAAGCACTTGCTTTTCAAGAGGGGCATATTCTTTACAAGATTAAATGGCATGCATTAATAAAAGTAATTTAATTGCCTAAGGTTCTGACTTGGAGGATGCTGTACATTACACAAATAACAATGGCATTCTGTTATCTGTCAGAAATTTTTGTATGAAGCCCAAAAGAAGCCAACTGCAGATGGACAGATGCTAATGGCCAGGCTAATTTGTGAATAACTTGGAGGTTCCTCCTTTCATTTGGTGCCCTAACAGCCCATTCCTGAAAATGCGGCATGCAGAGGTGGCAGGGAAGAGGCATGTTGGCGCCTCTTCCTAACCTGAATCGCGCACTACCAGGGCTTTTCGCCCCATAGGGAAAAGCGAGGCTTCGCCTTCTAAAAAGCAGTCACAGCTTCACCGATCCCGGCGGTGAGGGTTGAAACAGGATAGGAAGCCGCCTACCTGGTGGCTCCTCCCCCCAGAACGCCCCCCCTGCGCCGGCACAGCCTCTCTACGCCATGGCCTGCGCCACGGAGAGGCCGTGCCGGCGGAGGGTGGAGGCGCAGTCCCGCGGTGCTCTGCTGCCGGCGGGACTGGCCTCGCCGCCAGCATAAGTGCGTTTAAACACGCGATTACACGCACTTAACGCTGGCGGCGAGGTCACGCCGCCTCCTAAGAAGTTGTGGCCCAATTTTCAGGAATGGGCTGTAATTTCTTCAGAGAGGAGTCCATTGACCTATATGGAGGGGCTATATGATGGGGCTCAGGCGTGCCCCCTGAAAATTACAGGCTGTGCCTTGGAATTTCTCATTCCCCGTATGCAATGATTCTCTATGTTATTCTCTGGTGTGCAAATATCATCACGAGGAACTTCAAGACAGGATTTGTTTCTTTTTTTTAAGTATACAATTTTAAAATGTAATTTAAGATTATTTAATAAATTAACATGAATATAGTAAATTAACAGAAATATTTGAAACAACACTTCATGGAAATCTTTGTACTCCACTTAATTATATCAGTTGAGCAACTCTTGAAAAAAAGGTTTGCCAAACTCTATTCAAGTGAGATATATCCTTCCCTCTTTTTAGCTGCTGTTATCATATTAAAGATCATAGTTTGAAATCCTTTCAGAAACATGGGTATATAGCTATGTATCTCGATCTTCATTACAGAAAGAAACACTGACTATCTAGCATATAGTGATTTGATAATGAAGAATGGAAAAATTAAGCTATTTCAAGATTTATTGAAGATGGGTACAAAAATTTCCTGGTTTACCTATTGCCAATTGGTTGACAGACTTAAATCTAACTGTTCGGAAGATGGACAACCAAGGAAGTTGACAGAATTTGAATTAATAATATCCAAAACCAAAGATCATTTGTTGGCCAATATATATAAACTTCTTTTAAAATATGATACGGAGACAGAATAAGTAAAAACCTGTTTGATCAAATGGATGCAGAACTTTGGAGAAATGATCCTGATGAAACAGTGGGAAACATTTTAGACGTCAGAGACTAAGTTTACTTCCTCACAGAATATAAAAGAAAATTGGTACAAAATGTTTTTTTAGATGGTACCTCTCACCTAAAGAGTGTAAGAAGATGTACAATTTACCCCAAGCAAAGTGTTGGTAATGTTTGGATGAGGAAGGAACTTTCTATCACCAATGGTGGACTTGCTGTAAAAGCCAAAAACATTGGCGAATGATACATGCAAAACTCCAGAAAATATTTCATCAACCCTTTGATCTCGACCTGAAAGGCATGTTGCTAGGTATGTTCCCCTTACAATTAAAATCAACGTATAAAGAGCTCTACCAGCAAGCGGTTTCTGCTGCCAGAATTGTGTATGCTAAATACCGGAAGTCTAATACAATTCCAGATATCGCAGAATGGACTGAAAAACTTTCTGATTTTGCTCTGATGGCCAGACTAACACAACTGATTAATCAGAAGCCCACAGAAGAATTCGAACTGAAATGGCAACTTTTCTACGATTACTATGCAAATATCAAATAGAAAATTCTTTAGATTAGCAGATGAATTTTGTAGCAATGAATATTTTGGAGTAATGAATATTTTAGGATGCAATAAGTGTAAAGTACATTTAGTATACAATTTTCACGCATATAGTATATTAAAAAAATTTAAAGCAGCAGTTAGAATGTGCAGATAGAATATAAAATGATGTATCAAGACTGGGGCATGTTTAGCGTTTTTGAAGAAAATAAGAGGTCCCCAGGACTACCTTTTGAACAAACTATTGAGTGTTTTTACAAGTAATTTGAAAGTGCTTTAGGATGATCTACGTTAAAGAATAAGATTCGATTTCTGATAGTTTTGTAATTTTATAATCTATGTTTGTTAATACTATTTTTGGCTAATGGCTCGGAGGAGATAATTTTGTATTAAATGATCCCCCTTTTTATTCCCCTTTTCTTATTTCTGTACCTTAAAAACTGTTTAATTAAAAACAAAAAAACAGAAACATGGGTATATAGCTTAACAAGATGACCTCAGAGGTATAGGAAAAATCCATATCTAATCCACATTTCCTAATGCCTACAATTGAAAGTATTTTTTGGCCCATCTGCACATCAATTACATATGCAAATAGTGTGCATCAACATCAAGACAGGAATTTTTCTAATGACCAGGCCGCTATAGAGGCCCTGGAACTATTGGCTTATATCCCACCACTCCACTAAGCAAAGTCTTCCTCCAGCCTAAGGAAACTTCCTCTCACTTAAGGGGCTTTTTCCTTCAATGGAAAAGCCAATGAAGTTGGAGGAAGGCCCCTTAGATCAGAGGTAGTTCATCTGGCCAATGGTAGGTACCACCCAATGTAGGAATCTCAGTGCTGAAGAACTGACCAGAAGGAAAAAAAAACAATGTCCTACCCAATTTTTTGACCACTAGACCAAATGCCAAAATATTTTGTTGCAGAAATTTCCCCTGAGTGACATAGTTTTTTCTCTCTACTGAAGCAGGATTATTGAGGAATAGTTGTTTTTCATCCTATGCTTATGCTTAAAGCATGTAGCTAACACATTCAGATCAGGGCACAGGGTAGTCATAGTCAGCCTCAGTGTACTGTTTCATGCACTGCATACTGGATGCAGAGTGCATGGTTGCATTTCTGCTGCTCTATCACAGGCTGTGTTGAGCTTAGATGGATGGTAGCAAAGTAACATGGAGACATGTTGTGAGGTAGTTGTGCGGTTTGTGGTCACATCTGCTTCTCCTTCTGTGGCCCATCTCCCGGGACCTCTCCTGGGTCCCCTCACTCTACTTAAGTTCCAGAATTCTTGAGATCAACAGTTGCCAGCAGTAGTAGGGAAGGTACTCTTTTTCTAATAACTGATATCCAGGTTTATCTTTACTGTGGTACATGTTTGATCCCCAAACATATGAGCCAATCGTTCATTATTCTGCTGGTCGAAGAGTCTGACAAATAATCAGTGTCGGCATCTTAAAAGGAGGTTGTTTTGACCTTGGCCCCAAGCAGTGATCTTGACAATGACTCTGAGAAGCCCTGTACTCATGGAGAGAGAACTTGTGAGGTTCCTATGGTCATGCAACTCTGTGGAGAAGCCAAGTAATGACCCTCACTCTGAAGAGTCTCCCAAGGCTAATACCAAACTTGGGCTCTTTTGGAAGGTCACTAGAACACTGCTGAGCCTGAAGTCCTCAAAGAACTGCCACACCGTCTTCTGAAAACCCCAAGAGCCCCCAATATATCTTGTAAAAAATGCCAAAGGACCCCTTTAATACCCTTATTTCTCAATGAGACTAGGACATAGGACCAAGTGCGGCTGGGGAATTTGCAGGAACATGTTGCTTGCTAAATGGAAACTGTCCATGGTGCTGCAAACCATGACTTCACTTTTGCTTCCTGATCATACTTTGGTGCCTGGCTTCTCATCCGCTTATTGGGTGTACTGTGCTTATGGACTGCACCTGCTCTTCTATTGTCTTCTGTTCACCTGAGCTTAGCCAGACCCTCTCTCCACTGTAGATTGTAAACTGCTAGAACTGAAGTCAGGTAACTTCAAAATTTGTCTAGCAAATACCATTTGCTGTCAACCTCATCCTTCTGGTTCTGCCCTTCTGGTTCTGCTCATTGACTAGCTTCCATTTCCAGAACTTGCCTAATGACCAGTATTTTTTTTTTAAATAAAAAGCTGGCAACCTAATGGCACAGTTTCAAATTAAGCCTTGGATATAAGCCTTGGTCTAGACCAGCGGTTCCCAAAGTGGGTGGTACCACCCCCTGGGGGGATTACCTAGGGGGGCACTAAGAGGCAAGGGGGCAGCAGGGAGGCACTAGAGGTAGGTCCCTTCAACTATGTCATTCACTAATTTACAATAGATCAAGCTGTTATCATGCTGGCAAATTTGGTGGAAACTATCAGAATTGTTTTCCCAGACTTTGCAAAGCTGGTACCGCTGGATCACGCTCATCAGTTCTGTTGAATAAATTCCAACTAAAAAGCTTTAATTTGATTTTGAATAGATGTGCAAGTAATTGTTACTGTTTTGAAATTTCATTATCTTCTTTAGTGCGTCATGCAAACCCCTATTTTGAATAATGCTTTTTATAGGATAGGGTAGGGGGACGCTGGGGTTGAGTCTGTGGAACCAAGGGGGCGGAGGCCCAAAAAGTTTGGAAACCACTGGTCTAGACAAAGCATTTTCTGGGCCTGGCTGGTCTGAGATGCTGAAAACATAATTCAGGTAGGTGGAGGAGCTGATCCTATTTCAAGCAGAGGGTCTTGTGGTGATTGAGAACTGGAATTAGCAACATCTGCGCTGACTGCTGCTTGCCATCCATTCTTTCCTTGCCTGTAAATAGCAGATATATAGATTTTCACAGCATGGCCTGCAGCAGGATAATCGTTCACCCCAATGTAGGAGTCCTGTTAGAGGGCATCAGCTTGAGAGCAGAGGGAGAGAGGCCTGTTTTCTGCTGAGGGGGTAAACCTCAGTCTGGACCATACCAGGTGAGGGTTCATATGACTGAGTGCTTCTCCATATAGAAAACACAAAACCTACTCCCTCCCCGTGGAAAACGAGTACATCAGGGAGACAGGATCTAGCCAAGCCTCTTCACTGACATACAATTTTCAGCGCAGAGGGATTTTTTTTAAGTATGGAGAAGTATTTAATTGGGACAGCTCCTACCTGCACTCTGAAGTGATACAGTTCACGTATAAGATGTTTGATGAAGGGAGCTTTTACTCTTGAAAGCTCATATCCTGAAAATCTTGCTGGACTCTAAGGTGCTACTGGACTCAAATCTAGCTGTTCTACTGCAGACCAGCAAGGCTACCCTCTGAAATGATACATAAAAACTATAAATAAAATAATCTTACATTTTTGCGGTCATTTAAGCCTATGCGTGGTGAAGTGGGTAAGAGGATACAGATTGTAGCTACCTAGATCATCTGCTGGTGATTTTGATTGTGAGAGCCAGCATGGTGTAGTGGTTAAGAGAGTTGGTTTGGAGCAGTAGACTAATCTGGAGAACCAGGTTTGATTCCCCACTCCTCCACATGAGGGGTGGATGCTGATCTGGTGAACTAGGTTGGTTTCCCCATTCCTCCACATGAAGCCAGCTGGGTGACCTTGGGCTAGTCACAACTCTCTTAGAGTTCTCTCAGCCCCACCTACCTCACAGGGTGTCTGTTGTGGGGAGAGGAAGGGAAGGTGATTGTAAGCCAGTTTGATTCTTCCTTAAGTGGCAGAGAAAATTGGCATATAAACTCTTCTTCTATGCTATCACTGAGTTTATTTTGTGCAGGCACATTTTCATGTAGGACTCCTGCCACCCCATGTGTCACTTTGACCTTGCTATCTAGGCCCCAGAGGGAGAGTTGATTTCACCTACTGAACAAATGCAAAGGCAGTTTGCGAGACAGAAAAAAAATGAAACTGTTAGCCCAGCTACCAAACAGCCACAGAGCTGTTTGGTAGCTACTCAATGGAGACCCCAGTGAGGCGAGGACCTCTGAGGATTGGCTCACGAGTGATCACAACTGTTGAGCATGGTATATTCACTTGCTGAACCTGCTCCCTGAAAAGTTTGTGGTGGCGGCTACCAAAGGTTAGGCATGTTGGATCAGTTTCCTTTAGTAAGCCTTGACCCATATGGGAAACATTTCTAGCGTGGAAGTATTACTGCCTGGGATTTGGGACATAGGATACAGATTGTAGCATCCCAGATCCTCCGCTGGTGATTTTGATTTCAAGTGACTAGCTGCAAATTCAAGGGCAAAAGGCTCTGCTGATTAGAGTATCTATATATGGAGGCTGAAAGCTCTTCTTCCCTTGACTGATCGTAAATCCCCTTGGCTTAATAATTCATGCTTGCTGTTGTGACTGCAGCCCTGCATTATGTATATTCTTCTTGGTTTTATTGAATTTTCGCAGCACACTTCAATAAGGCCTGGCATTCCCCATAGGAAAGAAGTCAGTGGCTTAATAACAAAAGGTTCTGGGTGATATAATTTCATTTGTGCTATAACAGGTAAGACAGCTCAGCTTCTGGATATCCAACTTCTACCCAATATTCAAAATGGTTTTGTTGGCTGGCTCCTTTGTGAATTGCTTCTACATTTCCATGTATAAATAGGCTCCCAGTCAGGGCATTAACTTTTGATCAGCATTATCCAAATCCATACCAGCAGTTTGGCAGCCCCTAAAATAAATGGCTGCGCGGCTTTCATTTATACGTGTTTGCAGATGGTGTAATATAAATGAATTGGCTGGCTGTTATAATTTCTTATACCAAATGGAAACAGTCTACCCTATGTCACAAGCACAACAGTCAACTCCTTGGTGGGTGTACAGCCATCCATGCAAAGAAGGCACACAGAGATTTCATAGAATCGTAGAGTTGGAAGGGACCACCAGGGTCATCTAGTCCAACCCCCTGCATAATGCAGGAAATTCACAACTACCTCCCCCCCACACACACACACCCAGTGACCCCTACTCCATGCCCATGTTCCTTTCCATTCCTGCATTCCCTTCTGACTGATGGAGAGATAATTTCTGGGATCGTGGGATTTGTGTGGAGGAATGGAGAAACAGCCATACAGGTCAGTGGGCTGGGGTGAGGAAAGACAAGGGGATGGAACTGACCTCTTTCCTCAGCAGAGCTGTGCTTGTGGGAGAGGAAGGAAGAACAATGTCATATGCATGTCTATTCTGACTCTACCCCACAACCTGGAGGGGATGTGGCTCAGTGGTAGAGAATCTGCTTGGCATGCAGAAGGTTCAATCCCCAGCATCTCCAGTTAAAGGGACTAGGCAAGTAGGTGATGTGAAAGATCTCTGCCTGAGACCCTGGAGAGCTGCTGCCAGTCTGAGTAGACAATACTGACTTTTGTGGACCTAGGGTCTGATTCAGTAGGCAGCTTCATGTGTCCTCCATGTGGGTCCTGCGACCCTGGGAGTAGTGTTGTCAGGAGTCACTAGAAGCTGTAGAAACAGAGAGGAAAGTAGGTGAACTTCATGTCCTATGCATGGAGCGGAAGGATACATGCCCTTGTCTTCTTTTACTTAGTCATACCGGATACATAAGGGTCTGTATGCACACTTAGAAACCCAGCCAGAACAAAGGACATGGAAGCCAATAGGTTCGGACCCATTGCATCATTATCTTCGAGGCATGGCTGGATCTGTTTCCTTCCTTGGTTGTTGCAGCCCCAGAGAAGGTGCCTGAAAAGAAAAAGGGCAGCACAAAGAAAGGAGTGGAGAAACCTGTGTCACCCCCAGAGTGTCTACATTGGCAGTATTTCAGCATGGATGTGGGTTCATTCTGTTTGCACTCTACTTATTCCTAAGGCTTCACCAAACACCTGATAGCTGAGATACAAGGTTTCCCCCCCCCCCCCCGAATTCGTTCATGCACTGCAAAAGGTTTACTGTTGAGCATTTGAAAGAATTCCTTGCTTTTACGGAATCCACTAGTTTTTCTGCATGAGACACTGTTTTGAGCATACTCCAAGCAGTGATTCATAGTTGAGATGCAATGGGCAGAGGCTCTATGGTAGCTCTGCTGCATCTCTGCATCAGGAGTGATTGAATGATTCTCATCACATCAATGCAAATGCACGGCGGACCATCTGCCTCTGGCGCAGGCTGAGTTGGAAGGAGGCCAGGCCAGAGCAGTAAATTGACCAGAGACACAGCAGGTAGCCTCCTCCTTGGATGTCTTCTGTGAGTTCATAGTAGCCTTTAATGATTTAATTCATTTTTTGCTGACAGTTCTTTCAGCTTGGGAATTGGTGCATTGAGTTGTGCAACCTTTTTGTGTTCATCTGGAATCTGGATGGAAGTTTGGTGTTATCCCTCTTGGAGACCGTTGGTCCTCATTACTAGAGCTTTTAAACAGCTTTATATCAAATAACCAAGTGTGCCTCCTTCATACGCATCCAAAAATCTGCACCATGTGGGCATTCAAGGCATGCAAGACTAGGATATAGTTTTCTACAAATGTTGGGGAATCTCATGTTTACAAAAAAAAAAATCCAATTTGTCAATGGAAGAACTTTGGGGGGTAAAAGAGCAATGGTTGCAAACAAGTACCACTGTAGCAATCTAAAATGAAGCATGACAATGGAATGGGGCAATGATCACTACAATGGGGAAGGCTGTAATATAGAGGAGGGTGCCGAGTTGTTTTCTGTTACCCCAGAAGGTCGGACCTGAACCAACGGGTTGAAATTAAATCAAAAGAGTTTCCGTCTAGACATTAGGAAGAATTTTCTAACAGTCAGAGCGGTTTCTCAGTGGAACAAGCTTCCTCAGGAGGTGGTAAGCATTCCTTCCCTGGAGGTTTTTAAGCAGAGGCTAGATGGCCATCTGTCAGCAATGCTGATTCTATGACCTTAAGCAGATGATGAGAGGGAATGTATCTTGGCCATCTTCTGGTATGGAGTAGGAGTCCCTGGGGGTGTAGGGGGGAGGTAGTTTGGAATTTCCTGCATTGTGCTGTGGGTTGGACTAGATGACCTGGTGGTCCCTTCCAACTCTATGATTCTATGATTAAGCAATTGCATGGGAAGGACTTGTTTCAGCTGTATGCCAGATATACTTTGAGAGACATTCCCAGGACATTCCCAATGAGCAGCTGAGGCTGCAAGATTGCCAAAGTTGAGTGGGGAAGTGCAGCATAGACCAGTCCCTGGGATCCCCCAAATAAAAGCGTGAGATCCTTATAGCAAATTGTGCTTTAAAAAGACATATTCCTTAACAGACAAGACCAGACTAGGCAGCAAAGCAGAGGAGCATGCTGAATTTTCAGTGCGAGACCACACAGACCCTCGGCTCCGTCTCTGTAGACCCCAGATTGAGAACCAGTGTCAGAGTCATGTAAACACAAAGGCAAGCAAGAATGAACATACCAGCCATTGCTTAGTGCTCCCGAGGGATTTTAACTAATGGAAATATATTGTCAGACTTCGGATCCAGCTGCAATCACAGAGTCTGAGAATTTGCACAGCTGAATTCAGATTGCAAACTGGGAAACAGGAACTCTGAAATAGAACCTGGTAACTCTTACACAGTTCTTAGAACCTGAGCTTACCTTAAAAAAAAAGACTCACTTTCTAGCCCTCATAATTGTGGGGAACAACCTATAGCTTGTTTCAAGTGCATCCCTCTGGATTCTGACCCAAGCACATAGGCAGGAATGAGGTGGGAAATGCCCATGTAAGATGAAACTGAAAGGGTTGGAACCAGCGTGGTGTAGTGGTTAAGAGCTGTGATTTGGAGCGGTGGACTCTAATCTGGAGAACCGGGTTTGATTCCTCACTCCTCCACACGAGCGGCGAACACTAATCTGGTGAACCGGGTTGGTATCCCCACTCCTATACATGAAGCCATCTGGGTGACCTTGGGCTAGTCACAGCTCTCTTAGAGCTCTCAGCCCCACCTACCTTACAGGATGTCTGTTGCGGGAAGGGGCAGGGAAGGTGATTAAGCCAGTTTGATTCTTCCTTAAGTGGTAGAGAAAGTTGGCATATAAAAACCACCTCTTCTTCTTCATCATCCAGTGGATCCATTCTGCTAGGGGTGGTGCTTTCTTGTAGCACAAGGATCCATCTCCAGATGCTGCATCTTCCTGCATGAGGGGAAGATTCCTTGTGCCAGAGGAAAGTGCCACCCCACTAGCAGAACTGATCATCAGTATCCAACCCAGAGGACTGATATTATCTGGTAATGCCTGCATTTTTCGGTCAGACAAAGTCTGCATTATTGGATAATAGCTCGAATGATAAAAGAACAATTAATGTTTATTGCGTCAGGTCACAGGGCATAAACACCTTGTAAATCCTCTCTAATTAGCTGGTTGGCTTTGATTACTTAATTACATGGCAAAATAAAATGTAAATAGAAAAGCAAATACCATTTTACACCTTTATCTCCACCCAGAGACTCTACACACACAGCAATTAACGACTAAGTGTAATATTGGCCTAGGAAGACTCGGAAAACATGTAATTACCAGGTAGCTACTCTGTAGGGCTTTTCAAAATGGTTGGCTTTGCAGGTTGGCTCTAGTACAATGCAAATACAGCTTAGACGAATAAGACTGGTCTACATGATGTCTTCATGCTCATGTGTGCGCACTGCCATGCAGGTATGCCTGAGACATCTACCCCCTTGGTATTGCTTGGAAATGACAAGATGGCATACAGTGTTCCTCTTTCTCCGATGAAAGGGCCACTCTGTCCTTTGAGTTTTGTTTCGTTACAGAAGCTGATTCTGGTTAAACAGAATATCTATAAATGTCCCATGGAAAACAGACACATAAATAACAAACATATATGGCCAAACCTATTCCATGAGGACATCCCAATGACAGATGCCCCTTTCCCATTTCAAACACTGTGACAGAAACCCTAAAACCTTACTGGGGCAAGAGCACCACCTAGACCAGGGGTGTCTAACTCAGTTGTTACGAGGGCCGGATATGTAGGGTTGCCAACCGCCAGGCAGTAGCAGGAGATCTCCTGCTAATTCAACGGATCTCCAGCCGATAGATATCAGATCACCTGGAGAAAAATGGCCGCTTTGGCAATTGAGCTCTATGGCATTGAAGTCCTCCCCTCCCCAAACCCCGCCCTCCTCAGGCTCTGCCCCAAAAATCTCCCGCCAGTGGCGAAGAGGGACCTGGCAACCCTACGGATATGCTCACAACAATAGGTAATCCCCCCAAAAACAACGTGTTCCCCCCAATCTCTCAACAATATAAAATTAGAACTCAATAGGAACAGTAATTTACCAAGAATATCTGAAGCAACAGGAAACAGGGGCTTTCTTTTGAACAGGGAGAACTGGAATATATGGATCAAGCAGTGTTATAAGTATAGACTCCAAACTGGTACCCCATTTGTGACTAATGAGAGATGCTAGCCCGCCTACCACTAAGGCTGCAATTTAACGCCCACTTATTTGGAAGCAACCCCACTGGATCCTGTAAGACTTATTTCTGAGTCAGTACATATTAGATCAGTCTGCACAAACTCTGCATTCAGTTTGCTGGTATCAAGCTGCCTAGGACCTTAACCCTACAATAGCTGGTTTATAACTGAGTGGCTGTAGCACCAGGCTCAGTAATCAAAGATGGGGAAATGTGACAGCTTAGTTGTTAGGGGCACCTTGAGCGGGCTTCATCATGCCAGCATTGAAAGAGTTACCAGGTTACTTCTGGGCCCAATTCAAGGTAATTTTTAAAACTATTTGGAACCTACTTCCTATGCCCACTGCATATATCTCTCTGTGCCCCTGTAGAGCTGCTATGACCCTGGAGAACTTCTTTGTGGTTGGGACATGTTTGTGGAAATCCTTTCCCATAAGGCACGCCCAGCCCAGTCACTTGGATGTTTCCAGAGAATGGCAATAACCAGTGTGGTGCAATGGTTTGTATGTTGGGCTAGGACTTGGGAGTCCTGGGTTCAAATCCCTACTCCACCCTGAAACTCAGTGGGGGGGTCACCTTTTAGCCTAATGCAGAATCCCCTTGATGAAGCAGTGTGCAAAATGCATAGCAACCCTTCAGTGAAATAAAAATACTTTCCCCACTGCATCAGCATTTTTCCCTTCCCTAACTTTCAGCCTAGCCTACCTCACAGGGTTGTTATGAGGATAAAATGAAAGAAGAGAAAAGCATATATGCTGTCCTTAGCACCTTAGAAGAGATAAAAATGTAATCGATAGAAAATATATCGCAGGAAGTTTTATGGAGCAGCATGCAATGTAATTTTATCACATTGAATTTACAACGTTTTATGGATGCTTATATTTTTATTGTGCCGACAGGTGCTCCCGAGGAATACGGTAATTGTATAGGGCTTCTCTGCATGCTTCAGAATGAAGTCTTGAAGAAGATGCATCCAAGTGAGCCTCTTGCCTGACACTAGGGCTGTCAATTCGGTTCGGCCCGAACTGAAAATCAGCCGAATTTCCCCTGATTCGGTGGTTTTTAGTTCGGGAGGAACCGAACTCAAAACTGGCGGGCAACCGGGGGGGCCGAATTCAGCGAGTTCGGGAGTTCGCGAATAAATTTGGCAAATTCGGCCGTCAGTAAGCAGCATAACCGTCAGTAAGCAGCATTCTCCTCCCCCGGCCAATCGGTGGCCAAGCTGGGTCTTCTTCTGGCCAATCAGTCAGGATTGAGTACTGGAGGAATCAGCTGATGTGCAGCCCGGCCAGGGAGAGAGAGAGCGAGAGAGCGAAATCCTCGTGTGTGTGTGTGGGGGGTGCTTGTGCACATTCGCTCCTTTCTGTGGCTGCAGGGGGCGTATTTTTGGGGGTACAGACACAAAACTTTCACTGGAGCTTCAGATGAAGCTTCTTAAGATACCCCCCAAGTTTTGTAAACATTGGGTCAGGGGGTCCCGAGATATGGGCTCCCCCCTTTTTCTTTCCATGGCTGCAGGGGGCGCATTTTTGGGGGTACAGACCCCAAACTTTGAGCGGAGTTTCAGACCAGTGTTCTTAAGATACCCCCCAAGTTTTGTGAACATTGGGTCAGGGGGTCCCGAGATATGGGCTTTCCCCTTTCCCCTTTCCCCTATTGGGATGAATGGATCAGCTGATCCTGTGCATCTCCAGAGCAAAACGTCCCGTGCCTAATTGGAATCATCTTGGATTACAAGTCCTCTTCAGCCCCTCTTGATGGAACAGAAGACAGCCACATTAAGACCCCTTTGGGGGCTTTAATCTATAATTTTTCTCCTGTGTAAGTGTGTGTGTGTGGGGGGAAAGCAGAGTCTGTGTGTGTGTGGGGAGGGAGCAGTTTCTGTGGGTGGGGGGGAGCCAAAGGGGGCTTTCGTCGGTTCTGCCTGGGGTGTGTGTTCCCCCTCGAGTCTCTCGCTCCCTGGTTTGAGGGGGGAGGTTTCAGTTGTGTGTTGCAAAGGTGTTGTTTAACAAGGTTGTGTTGTTTTGCAGTTGCTTTGCAAATTTTTCAGCTGTTGTCGGGGCTGGGAGCTTTGTGCGTGGGCGGCAAGCTCTGCTGAGAGATGAACATTAAGGGTGGGGGGACCCCTTTCAGGGCCCATATCTCAGCCCCCCCTGACCCAATCTTTACAAAACTTGGGGAGTCTTTCAATAAACGTCCTTTGAAGCTCTGCCAAAAGTTTGGGACCTCTAACCCCAAAAATGCCCCCCCCCGAGCCGTGGAAAGGCGCGATTGTGTCTTTAATGGCTTTATTCGGCCGAATTTGTTTCCGAACTTTAAATTCCCGCCGAATTGAACGGATCCGAAGTGGGGGAGTTCGGACTTTGGCATATCCCGAATCTAAACGGGCTGAATTCGGCCGAATCAGATCTATACCGAATTTTTTTTAATTCAACAGCCCTACCTGACACAGAACAAGAGGAATTTTAAGAAGAAGAGTTGGTTTTTATATGACGACTTTCTCTACCACTTAAGGAAGAATCAAACCAGCTTACAATCACCTTCCCTGCCCCTCCCAACAACAGACACCCTGTGAGGTAGGTGGGGCTGAGAGAGTTCTGAGAGAACTGTGACTAGCCCAAGGTCACCCAGCTGGCTTCATGTGTAGGAGTGGGGACATCAACCCAGTTCACTAGATTAGCCTCTGCCGCTCATGTGGAGGAGTGGGGAATCAAACCTGATTCTCCAGATCAGAGCCCACCGCTCCTAACCACTGCTCTTAACCACTACACCACGCTGGCTTAAGAAGAAGATTGTTTTATGAGTCAGGCTGAGTGCATGGGCTGTGCAGCAGAGAGGCCCTTCTGGCATAGTGTTGTAGTGTGAGTGTGTATGGGGGGGGGGCGTGAATCTCATCACACCCCCAGGCATTAAAACCATAGGAGTACCCATCAAACTCAGCCTGTGGGCGAATATAAAACATACATTTCCACAAACCTTATCTTAATTATACAGGTAGATTATTCGAATACAGATTGGCTTGCTTGTCCAGACCCACTTCTGACAGCTGTCAGTCATGCATCTTTGGAAGCTCACAAGGAGGGCATGAAAGTGAAGTCCACCTCCTGGTTAAAACCAGCACCTGGCGATCAGAGGTATACTGCTTCTGCACATGGAGGTTCCGTTTAGACGGCATGCTTAATAGTAGTTACAGAGTACACACCTGTCCCCTATGTATTTGTCTAATTGTTTTTAATAGTCATTTCCCCCATCTAAGCGAACAACTCCAGTCTGCCCATTCATAAAACATGGCCAATAAATCTTTGTCCTGAAAGAGGACTGAAAGCTCTGTTTACAGAGCAATCCGAAGCAGAGTTACACCTTCTCTTTGTGTGTAACCGGGCTTCAGATCGCACTAGTGAACTGTCCTACGCATGAAGCTGGATTCCCCCCAAGAAAGGTAGAAGGAGTTGGCATCCTGGCCTCCAAAATGGCCAACGTGGAGTCACAATCGCTGGTTACTGGCGAGGACTAAATTGGAGAGAGAACGATCCTTTTGTTTCTCTCGTTCCCTCTCTTATTATTCAGCGCAGGTAAGAAGCAGCGTGGCCTCGTGCCCACGTATCTAATACATGGTTGTCATGTTTCATTAGACATTTGGAGGCATCTTAGACCTCCGCAGGGCCTTCCCACTTAACCCAGACAGTGTGCTTCCCGTCAGAGGCAAATTACACAGCTCACGGTGCCTCCTTCCAAGCCCCATCAACACACTATCATCTATTATCCATACGCAGGACACACGCTGCGTCAGCTCAGATCTAACAGTACGCCTCGGCTTTGTGTTTTGCTTTTCGTTTAATTTACAGCCACGTATGGAGCATGCTGGAAATATCGGAAACACTGTGGCCCGTCATCGGGACAAGGGCAAACCGGAGCCAGAGGGGGAAATATCCAGACAAAGGGAAGTCGAGAGGGAAGTGATAGGTCACCCTCTGAGCCAAAGCAAACAGGAAAGGCCAAATTAGCAGTCATGGCAGTGGAAGACCAGTTCTGGTCCAACCTCCAGAGAGGTTCAGAGCGCAAAGACCAGATGGTCGGAAGAGAGCTGTCAACACACTCCTTTGTTGCATTAGCGGCGCATTAAATTTTATGCACAGAACCTGCCTCGGGAGGCTCCGGGGTTTGGCCAAACCCATATAAGCCATGACCCTATTAAATGGGCTTGCAGGAGAAAGACACAGGGTGCCAGTTCAGTATTAAACAGAGCAAGGCTGGCAGGGCAAAGAGATTTCAGTTTGTGCACTGGCCATGGCTTGACCGTAAAGCATACCCTCTGCGCCCAGATTGCCCCAGGCTCAATCCCCAGCAAACCGCAGGGCAAGGAGAGCTGATGAGGAAAGCATGAATGGGAAGACTACCTCCTGGTTTTAGTCCCCGGCATCTGGCAAGCAGAGGTATACTGTTTCTGACCATGGAAGTTCCACTTAGGTGTCATAGCTAATAGTAGTTACAGACCCGTCCTCTGTGAATTTATCTTAGGGTTGCCAGGTCCCTCTTCGCCATCGGCGGGAGAGTTTTGGGGTGGACCCTAAAGAGGGCGGGGTTTGGGGAGGGGACAGACTTCAATGCCTTAGAGTCCAATTGCCAAAGCGGCCATTTTCTCCTGGTGAACTGATCTCTATCGGCTGGAGATCAGTTGTAATAGCAGGAGATCTTCTGCTATTACCTGGAGGTTGACAACCCTAATTTATCTACTCAGTGCCTCAGAGAGGTAACTCAGGGTCCAGGGCAAAACATAGGTGTGGGCACCCCCCGCTCAGTGATTCAGTAGATATTTCAGCATATTTAAGTATACGGAACAGCAACATAATAAATGCACTGTACAGTTTAGGGTGCAGCTGGGAGGGAATCCGTTTGACTCTCAACGCCACTGCCCTGACGGCCAAAAAAGAAAGGTTGGCCTGGCACTGTCTTGTTTCTCCACTAACCTTAGGCAATATGAAACAATACATGGGGGCCCCTGAGCCTTGGGGGCCCCTGTGGTGGGTTGCCCCCCTTGACTCCTTGCGCTGCACCCATGCCCCTACCCAAGATCATGGAAAGCTGGGACCATTGTGGAAGCCTACAAAATTCTCCCATCCAAGAACTTTCTCCAGAGTTGCAGGTTTTGCCTGATCCGGCTTGCACAGCAGAGCCGGTGAGCTGCCAATAGGCTACCGATCCCATTTTGATTGGCAGAAGATGGCTGCGCTTGTATAGTTTGCTGCAGTTTCCATCACATGCCTGGTCCCCCCTTGCAAAATACACACAAGCACACATTTATATGAACAGTCAATGCAATCCTAAGCAGAATCACTCTGCAAAGAGTTGCGCTGAAAATCACAAGAAAGAATCCCACAAGGATGGCCATGTTCTATTTTGGGCAGTGTTTTTTATCAACACATTTGTGCACTCGTGAGCACTGATAACCTCAAAGGGAGGGCTGGCTCTCTGATCAAGCCACCCAAGTGATTGCATGGGGGCAGTGTGGCAAGGAAGGCAGTGATGCCAACAGGGCCACAGCTGGCACCCAGCCATCAGTGGCATCTGACTGGCATCCCCTCCTGGGCCCTGTTGCCACTAGGTGACAGTGCCATGGGACCAAGAGAGGATAGGTGGCTGCCCCTTACTGTGGGCAACAAAAAATCCTGAGCTGGACCTACTGTCAAGAAAGGATTGTGGTGCTGCAGTCGTCTTGTTTGTGGCTTCCTAGAGGCACCTGGTTGGCCACTGTGTGAACAGACTGCTGGACTTGATGGGCCTTGGTCTGATCCAGCGGGGCCTTTCTTCTGTTCTTATGTTCTTATGGCAAAGTATAAACTTAAAACTGCAGCATGCAATGCATATGCCAGTTCTGAAATTCTGCAGGTAGAGTAGAAGGGGAGACAGAGCCAGCCCAGGTTCAATTATCCCAATAAAGCCGGTTTGATTCTTCCTTAAGTGGTAGAGAAAGTCGGCATATAAAAACCAACTCTTCTTCTTCTTCCTCAATGCATTGCAAACAGTATGAACAGAGATTATTATTTTGATGATTATTTTCTTTACTTTATGAAAGTTAGAGCAGCGGTGGCAACATAGGATAAAACAATATTTTTCAGCAAAGGGATGTGAGCCTTTGGCATACATATCTAGTACAGTCCTAGGTCCATTTGATTGTTTATAACTATAGTTCCTATAGCTATATTCCTATAGCTGATGGGAAAAAAGTAGATTTCTTTGAAATGTGGTGTTGGAGGAGAGTGTTATGGATACTGTGGACTGCCAAAAACAAACAAATCAGTGGGTTATAGATCAAATCAGGCCTGAACTGACCCTAGAAACTAAATTGACTAAACTGAGGCTATCGTATTTTGGTCACATTATGAGAAGACAAGAGTCACTGGAAAAGACAATCATGCTAGGAAAAGTTGAAGGCAGCAGGGAAAGAGGAAGACCCAACAAGAGATGGATTGACTCTATAAAGAAAGCCATGGCCCTCAGTTTGCAAGACCTGAGCAAGGCTGTCAAAGATTCATAGGGTCGCCATGAGTCGAAAGCAACTTGATGGCACTTAGCACACACATAGTCCCCCAGTACTGATTCACTGAGGCAAGCAGAATTATAGGCACTCTGAGGCATCTCATAACTGCGTCTCAAGCACAGAAACTGATGCTGTCTCCACCCTAAATTATGGCTAGAATATCATACTAGGATCTATGAGACCCCAGGTTCAAGTCCCACTCTGCTACGGAAGCTTGTTGGGTGACCTTGAGTCACTCACACTCACACTCTCGTCCTAACCTATCTCACAGGGTTGCTGTTGGGAGGTAAAATCAAAGAGGGGAGAATGGTGTCATCAACACCTCTTGAGTCCCCTGTGGGGAGAAAAGGGGGATATAAATGAAGTAAAATGAATTAATAAATCGTGGTTACAATAGAGATGTGTTCAGTACATGAGATCACTAGACTGCAAATGTCTAGGGCTAAGAAAGCGCCCCAGTAAAGATCTGCCAGCACGGGTTTCAGTGCACTAAACTCTGTGGAGCAGAATAATGCAGCCCTTCAAGAACAATGTTCACTGTGAAAATATTCAGCATTTTCTTTTCTTCCCCCATTAGTTGTCTGTCAATGATGCTATATTTGCAAAGATTTCCCCCCATCTATAGTTTGTGACACTTTATTTTTACTCATTTATGACAGCTGGAAAACTATGACAATGAATTGCTCGATTCAGCCCTGGCAAACAGCTGAAACTCTAGCTAACTCTAGCATATAGGAGAGCTGACAAAGGGCAGCCTTGCCTAACGCCCCGCATGATATCAAACTTTCTGTTCCTTCACCGTTAATTCTTATTTTATCTTGACACTTGTTATATAGAATATTAATATAGAATATTATATTAATATAATATTAATCCATTTCTGGAATTTCCCCCCAAAACCAAAGCTAGCTATTGTTTCCTTCAAATAACAGTGTTCAACCCTATCGAACACTTTTTCACCCTGTGGAAGTTTTTTGTGTTGCCAACACTTTGTCTTGGCTGTGTTCCTGTGCCTTTAACAGTAGTCTGACTCACTGAAATTTAGCATGCAATCCTTTCCCCATCATTTCTTAATCCTCTATGCCAAGGAAACTTTCAGCAGCTTAATTTCTGTGTGTCAGCCCACTATTTAAAAACACAGGATCTGGGCCAGTTAAAAGAAAAGAAAAGAGAGAGATGTATTCCTCAGTGTCGGTTTATTACCATAACAGAGCCTCAGATGTGCATCCTTATAGCTTGACAAGAATCAGCAGGGAAGAATGAGGGTCTTTGCAGGTGTTTAGATCCTTTGGGGAGGACCTCCTCCTGCTAGAATAGCAACTAAACTCCCATTAAAGAAAGGAACGACAGAGAACTGCTTCTGAACACACAGTTTTGCATCCTATTGGATGAGACACCTGCTGCCTCCTCACATAAAGATAATAAGCAGAAATCTGATGAGAACAGAGCTCTCTCCCTCCCCTCCTCCCCAAGGAATACAAAAGACTCTCTTCCCTTTCCCCTACTTAATCATCTTTTTCTTTAAATTCTGTACCATGAGAGCGTTTCCAAGAGTCTGTTGGGGGAAAGGAGCAGAGAGTGCAAAACATCATATTAGATGTGATTGGCATTTAATAGTACAGGTAGGTTGGATTCCCAGATGGTTTTCAAAAGGCTCTGTGCATCTGATTGCAACCCAGCAAGGGAGGTACATGCAAGGAAAAGTCCTTGTGGGATCGAGACTTACAGTGCATTCCTAAGGAGAGTTACTCCAGTCTAAGCCCATTGAAATGAATGGGCTTAGACTGGGGTAACTCTCCTTAAGAATGCACTGTTAGTAAGCAGCTTCAGACCTGGATTGTCCTTGAAGTAGCTCTGGAGGACAATCTTCCTTTTCAGATGGAGAGGGGCAATGCTTCCCTGTCGATCCCTTAGATCTCTTAGTGGCGTTTGACCTAGAAGATCATTTTATACTGCTGAGCCATCTGGAAATTATGGTGGGATTTAGGGGTGTACCTCTCAGTTTTCTGTTTTCTTTTCTATTTTTCTTGGAGCTACTTATTTCCCCCCCACCCCAAGAGCTTGCCAGTGACAAAATGTTGGCTCAGTGGGTGGAACCAGACACAAAATGGCAAAAATGATAGCATTTCAGAGCAGGTCTGCGTGCTCCAGCTGTGAAAACCTGCTGTTTTCCCCTAGGAAGCCCCCCCCCCCCCATTGTAACTTACTCTGCAGGGGAAATATATACAGTTATCTCTGTATTTTCCCTGGAAGAGGCAAAGAGTTGATTTGATGCGGTTTAGGGTGTCATTAGCATGCTCCTTTCCTGTCCAGAGCAAGGGTGTGTTTTCTCCAAGCTCATGAAGGAGGGGAAGGAAAGGCAGATAGGGAAGGGTGCTGGTGCCATCATTTTCCCACTCAGAATAAAGGAGTGTGCCCGCATGTGCCTCCTTTCCCTTCACACAAAAGAAAAAGAGAAGACAAGCTGCTGCAGAATTTTTAAAGGGAAGGATAAGAAGGTGACTGGAGGAGGAATTGAGAATGACTTTTAATTGCTTGGAGAGGGACTGGTCACTCAAGAGTAACCTTCTGCCCATGGAGAGTTTCCACTGGAGAAGTGGAGTCAGCTAGGGGAGTTAATCTGTGAAGTCCTTTAAGGATCAGTTTTCTCAGCTAAACCCTCTAATATGTCAGGCTTCTGAGTCACACTCAGATCAACATTTCTTTCTTTAAGTCCCCAGAAGCTGCCACTGATGTCTTCTGCAATTGCATTGAAGGCAGCGTTAAGTGGTTTATTTATTTATTAGATTTAGAGGCCGCCCTTTCCTGGCCAAAGCCAGGCTCATGGTGGCTCCCAACCTTTTAAAAGAATTTAAGACCAATCCATAAATCACATAAAATTTACAACAATAAAAGCATGCTGTGACGGACAAGAGGTTAATCTGCAGGTATAGTTCACAGACACCAAGAGTTGGCGGAGCCAGAAAGCTGATACTCTGAGCTCAGAAGGAGAGATGTCCATCACAAGGAGGTTGAGGGGAGACATGATTGCTCTCTGTAAGTATTTGAAGGGCTGTCACTTAGAGGAGGGCAGGGAGCTGTTCCTGTTGGCAGCAGAGGATAGGACTCCCAATAATGGAGTTAAATTGTGGGCAGAAAGGTACCGGCTGGATATTTGCAATTATTTTTTTTACAGTAAGAGTTGTTCGACAATGGAATCGGCTGCCTAGGGAGGTGGTGAGCTCCCCCTCACTGGCAGTCTTTAAGCAGAGGCTGGACAAGCACTTGTCAGGGATGCTCTAGGCTGATCCTGCATTAAGCACGGGGTGGACTAGATGGCCTCTATGGTCCCTTCCAACTTGATGATTCTATGATTCTAAGGTTGGAGAGTAGGTGGGAGCTCTTCCACATGCCATGGAAAAACCAGAGGAAGGCAGAAAGAGGCATGTGCATGTCTGGGTGTTGCTTTTTCTGCAGCCCAACCTCCTGACCAACCCACTGCAGTGGCTCACTGGCCTCTACCTCCTGTGGAAGATCTACCTCACTGAGCCCCTTGCCGCCAACCTCTTCACCACCTTTGTGTATCTCCTCAACCCAGCGCATCCCCCCCCCCAGAGCACACCCCTTCCAATTCCAGCTCTGGCCCAGCTGGCAGAGGAAGAAGAAATGAATTCACGCTTGCTCGGGGTTCACTGTGGGGGCAGCTGCACCCTTTGTGTGATTTATTTGGTGGAAATTCCCTTTTACTTGAACCAAGTTGCTTCATATTTTTATCATTTAACTAATTTGCATCAACAAAGAGCTTTTATGCTGGCTAGGTTTAACGTTTTACCCTCAGCACTGAGAGAGGAGAGATATTGTAAAGTTTCATATATGAATAGACTCTGCCCTTGTGAGTATGCTCATGTTGAAACTGTTACTCATGTCTTGTTATACTGCCCTTTGTATGCAGAAATCCAGGTTAAATTCTTATTACCCTTGCTAAGTGAAAAGAAGGAGTCATCTGATAAATATAAATTATTGTTCTTATTGAATAATCAGAACCCAGACCTAATCAATCGGGTAGCAGAATTCCTACAACGTGCAATAAGTATAAGAGAGCTTGTTTTTTAACTGTGCAAATTTTAAACTTGGATGTATTTTAACTGTTCTGATTATTCCTTTTTATGCCAATAAAGGTGATGATTGATTGATTGATTTGGAGTCTCAAAGACATCTGGTTTGGGTACTATAGTAAATGGATTGCTGGAGCAGATGGGTGCCAAAGTCATAGGTTGCTTAGGGCACCAAAAACCTTGGGCCAGTCCTGGGTGGGTCACTGTACAAAGTAAATTTGGACTTTTGGTAGGGTTGCCAACTGCCAGGTAGTAGCTGGAGATCTCCTGCTATTACAACTTATCTCCAGCCGATAGAGATCAGTTCGCCTGGAGAAAATGGCTGCTTTGGCCATTGGACACTATGGCATTGAAGTCACTCCCCAAACCCTGCCCCCCTCAGGCTCTGCCCCAAAAACCTTCCACCGATGATGAAGAGGGACTTAGCAACCCTAACTTTTGGGTCACCATTCCACAAAGGTTGGGAACCACTGCTGTAGATGGCAAGGAAATGCATATTTGGTGGTCAGATATTTGGTTTTTGACACAAGAAGAAGAAGAGGAAGAAGAAGAGGAGTAGGAGTAGGTTTTTATATGCCAGCTTCCTCTACCACTTAAGAAAGAATCAAACCGGCTTACTATCACCTTCCCTTCCCTTCCTCTCCCCATAACAAACACCCTGTGAGGTAGGTGGAGTTGAGACAACTGTGACTAGCCCAAGGTCACCCAGCTGGCTTCATGTGTAGGAGTGGGGAATCAAACCCAGCTCTCCAGATTAGAGTCCACCACTCCAAACCACTGCTCTTAACCGTTACACCATGCCATTTGTTCAGACTGTTTGCTCCCTAACTCATGGTAAGCTCCCATAACGTAAATGAAGGATAGTCATTTGACTCATTTAAAGTGTTACATTTCAAAGCAGATGTCAACGCGCCCCCACCAGTTCTCCTGTAGACCCTTTGTTTACTTCACCCTGGCAGCCCCATAACTGCTACTCACTCCTTGGCATGTGGACCTCCTGGAGTTTGGGAACTGTGCAAGGGCAGCCGGCCCTACGCTCCCTTTGGGCAGAAATGTCACATTGCTTTGAACAGCTGTGAATACCACAGGACTAATGCGCCCCCCCCACCAATGCTGAAAATGGGCTTTTTCATCTTCTATTGAAACAGTGACACAAAGAAAAGGGCGGGAGGGCAAGATAGTGGGGGAGAGTAGAGAGAAAATAAATTGTATTCCTGCTGCAGAGACTGCGTTTGATAAATAATGTATATAGAGTTGGTGGTAATAGCTGCTCTTTTCTGATTCCGCCAGTTAGGGTGTGCTTTGACACAAAGTGTATGTATTCTTTACAGGCAGTGAATGATCGGAGCTGTATCCAAAGCTATGAAAGGGGAAAGCAGGCTGTTAACATTCGGAGTCATGTCAGATAGGTTAATCTAGCTTTTTACCTGGGATGGCAGCCAGAATGTATGTGGAGGGAAGGAGAGGAAAGACATTTCTTTCTCTCACCCATAAGATTGGGACTCGTGTGCATGACCCAGCGAAGGTGATTGGCGGCGGGTTCAGGGCAGACAAAAGGAAGCATTTCTTTGCACAGACCATGATTAGTTCATTGAATTCACCTACACATGGCCACTAGCGTAGAAGGCTAAGACAAAT
Source organism: Euleptes europaea (assembly GCF_029931775.1). Classification (NCBI taxonomy): domain Eukaryota; kingdom Metazoa; phylum Chordata; class Lepidosauria; order Squamata; family Sphaerodactylidae; genus Euleptes; species Euleptes europaea. The sequence continues at coordinate 24,842,668 of NC_079313.1, read as the reverse complement.
TCACAGAATAATTAGCTATCAATATGATAGCTAAACCGAACTTCCATGTTCCAAGGCAGTATGGTTCCAATAAGCAAATGCCGGGAAGAAAGGAAAATGGAGGGGCATCACCATATCTTACGCTAAAGACAGTGTGTTAGGTTTTTTCCGCATACTCGACTTCTGATTTTCTTGTGAGTTGATCCACAAGCACTGGAGTTGGTTTGGGCACAGTTGTTCCACTGTAGCATTGTAACAATAGGCTTGGTAGGTTCTCTGAATACCCAGCTTTCTTTCTTTTCTTTTTTAAAAGGTAAGTCTCTATCTCCTTCTCTTGTGGCGTTATAAGGAAAAAAAGCATATCTCCATGAGGGAAGGTAGAGACTTACTTTTTAAAAATGAAAACTGGGAATTCAGAGAACCCGTTAAGCCTACTGTTACAATGCTCTAGCAATAGATCAATATTTTAATGCCATTCGAAAAAGAAGAAAATGAAACCACTCATCATTGGTGGTGGTTTGGCCACCCTGGTCCACTCATTGAAAAGTGGGCTGAAGGTGGGTGGGAGTGTGTGAGACAAAGAAAACTGACAGAAATATTACACACGAGGAAAAAGGCGACTCAAAATAGGCTGCCAGAAAAAAGATTGAGGTAAAAGTGCAGGGGATAAACTGAAGCAATGCGGAGCCAGAACCGATGGAAAATCCCATGAGGAAAATCCCATGCGGAAAAGCCCTTTGTCTGATAAAGCAAGAGTTTACTCAGTGTTGCCCAAAAATCACCTACTTTTGATTTTTTTTTGGGGGGGGGGGCAAATTCATGAGTGCTCTGAAACTCAAAATGCACATTAAGTGTCCATGTGCATGTGTGTACATGCATGTGTAAAGTGCTGTCAAGTTGCAACCCATTTATGGCAACCCCAACAAAGAGCTTTCAAGGCAAATGAGAAGCAAAAATGGTTTGCCATTGCCTTTCTCTGCAGTCTTCCCTGGTGGTCTCCCATCCAAGTACAAACCCTGCTTAGCTTTTGAGATCTGATGAGATTGGGCCATTCCACACATTAGTTATAATTTCATAATTATTTCTCTCCCTTTTGGGGAAATCCAAAGCAGCCTGTTGGTGTGCATCTGGGTGTGTGGGGACGTGCTGCTTAAATCTGTCATCTCCCACCATTTTCCAGCTCAGCATCAATCTCCATGCATTGCATTTTCACCCTCTGAAAGAAAAATATGAGCGTTACCAATGGAAACTTGAGGCTTGGCTCCAGTGAAGCATGTCTGTGTGGGCAGAAGGATTTTTGGCCATGAAACACAATTTTCTCACCTCCCCCTCCTACTACAGTCCAAAATGCTGCTCCTGAGGGACAGGAATTCCTGCTCCAGTAACAGGTTTGCCAAGTACCAGGCGGTAAACCACAAGAAAAGAAGGCTCAGTGCTGTAAGGATAATTGGAGCAACCCAAAACAGCACTATAACACTATAAAGCAAATAAGTGAATTTTATAAAGTGCAAAGTGAATAAATATATACAGCATATACAAAGGGAGTACAACCAGATACAAAATTTACAATAACAATCCAATAAATATGACTTATCAAGAGGATGCCAAGGATCCTGATTCAACAGGTAAGTTCAAGTAATCAACCAATTAAGGTATCATTTGATATTAGAATTTTTTGAATCATTCAAATTCTTTTTAGGTTGCAGTTATTGGAACAAAGCCACAGGAAAAAGATGTCAGACGTGTTGTCTAGATCGAGACCACGTTTCGCATATGGCTTCTTCGGTGACCTGTATCAATAATAGATATAAGTATAAGTGCCTTAGTAGGTGTTGTCTCATAGGGACCGCAAAGATTTGTATCCAGGTCTCCAAAAGGCATGCAAACCCCCGCCAATCCACCTGGCTGCCCGCTGACCAGCTGAGGGTCGGCAGGCAATGCGTGCATGCGCGCCTGCCCGCTGTGCCACGTCACTTCCAGTTTACACCCGGAAGTGACGCATCTCAAGGGGCCTTGTACCATTCAAACTCCCAGTTATAAGCGATGCAGCACTTCTGGGTGTAAACTGGAACTGACATGATCCCAAACACCTCCCGACGGAGGAGAGGGGGGACCTGGCAACCCCATCCAGTAATTACAGCCCATCTCCAGATTACAGAGATCAGTTCCCCTGGAGAAAAGGGATGCTTTGGAAGGTGGACTCTACAACATTATACCCTTCTTAGGTCCCTCCCCTCCTCAAAGTCTGTCTTCTCAGGCTCCACCCCCAAATGTCCAGAATGTCCAAACCCAGAGGTGGCAGCCCTAGGGATAGGGGACCCCCAGTCATTGCATTTAAAAGACCTTTTAGGCTGCAGTGGGGCAGGAAGGCAATAAAGACCTGCTCCAGAAGATATCCTTTGCCCACAGAAACGCTCCACTGGATCCAAGCTAAGGTTGCCAATCTCCAGCTGAGGCGTAGAGTTCCTTCAGAATTACAAACTGATCTCCAGACTACAGAGATCAGTTCCCCTGGAGGAAATGGCAGCTTCGGTGGGTGGACTCTAAGGCATCCCATATCTACTAAGCACCCTCCCCTTGCCAAACTCCACACTTTCCAGGCTCCACTCACAAATCTCCAGGCATGCCCCAACCTGGAGTTGGCAACCCTGATGCAAGCCCATGTTGCTCCCTCCTTCCTGGGTGAAAAAGCAATTTGTGAAAAATGAATCTGAGCCCCCCTCCAAACAATAAGGGGTGAGGGGTTACTCAGTCTTGCCCCACTGCCTCATGCTGCTTTGACTTCTGTTTATTTATCTGAACTATTTCTATCCCACTTCTCCATCGATGTGGCCCTTACCACTAGGCCTCAGTCCCCCAGTTTGAAAACAAGAATAACACCTCATGGAAGATGTTCTGATGACTAAAACACTGAGGAAATGTTCTTCCTCAGTTTTGTCCAAAGGAAGACCTAAATTCATTCACACCAGGCTGTCTGCAGAATCCCAAATCCAAATTCATGCGGGTAACACAATTTCAGACAGAAAATTGGGTTGTTTAAACACTTCAATCAAAATGGTCACTATCTTCTGTTATTCATGATGAGCGGCTTCTCCTTGCTCCTTTGCTGGTAATACAATCATGTCAGTGAAAGGAATCCACATTAACTTTCTTCCCTTTAGCCCACCCAATGGCTAATAAAAGTATCTGTTGCAATAAATTAAAATTAGCCTTTAGTATACGCTCCCCCTTTTCTAAGATTACAGACGAAGCATGTGCCAATGCAGATTATACATTGGGCATGGAAATTTAATTTTCAGATGGAAATATACTTTTGGTCAGTTATACATGGGTACTTTCACTCACATTCGCCCCTGGTCTGTTCCTTGGAGTTATACATGAGTTTTCTATCCATTAGAGGTGACCTTGCAGCCAGCCCTCACAAATCCTGGGACTTCTCGTCCCTCAATTAACCTGATTCTTCCATCTCCCCTGAGCTCAGCCCACTTGAAATCCCCATGCATAAGGCAAAGCACAGGACATGGAAGCTGGGGGGAGGGATGTTTCTCTCACAGAAAGAACTACAGCCAATTACAAAGCCTGACAAGAGGCGGGGATTCAAATGCTTCCTGCTTTCTGGGAATTCTTTCTGAGCAGAAGAGAGGCATTTAGAAATGAGCCTTGGGACCCCCCCCCCAATTCCTTTTAGGGCTCCATTTTGTTTTTGGTCTTTAAAATGCTTTTTGATCTGGCACTTGGGTTTCTGGGGAAGGGGTTCTAAGCACTACAGCCAATTACAAAGCAGCATTTCAGGCGGTGGGGACTCACAAGCTTCTTGTTTTGAGCTTGGAGACTACTGGTGCATAGCTTTGCGGGGGGAAAGTGTGGATCCAGCAAGCAACGAATATCTCCCATGCATAAGCGACCTTTGAGTATGTGGTATTTTGTGAATAAGGATAAGGGGGGTAGGTGGGAAGCTGATGTATGACTTGACCTATACATGAACCGACTAACAGATGAAATGGTAAGAGCTGACAACTCCAGCCTCGTTCACACTGTGACAGTAACCCTGTATGAGTGGGTGGGCTTGCAAGATTGAATCTCCACATTTTTTAAAAATCTTGCATATAGAAAAGCAGCATGCTTTCTTCTTGAACTTAGTTGTCTATGGGCAAGGAATAGTTTTGTATGGAGGACCATTCAACTGTGATGTTTCCAGAAGTGGGAGAAACCCTGTCCCCCTCCCCTCATCCTTCTGGAAAAGAACTGAAGTTGTGTGTGTGTAAATATATGCAGATGTAAACTTGTAAGAATATGAAATATATAATGTAAAATGCATCTTGTAAACAGGAGTCTAGTGACACTTTAAAGACTAATTTGATTGTTTCCAGCTTATAATGGTGTACATTTGGTGTATTTGTGAAATTTAAAATTACAAATGTCTTAAAGTGCAATCACATCCTTGAGTTAAAATGAAGAGTCAAGAACATTTCAAACATTTTGAAATTCCTGCAGTTGAGTAAAATTACCATTTGCTGTTAGTCTAATCCATGTTATTGTCATTAATATGCACATACATGTTTCCACTAAGCCTGATGGGAGTTGTATTTCCCCCCTGCATCGTTTAATTAACTTTCCCAACCATCCATGACCCTGGGGGAGAGTCAATTTCACTTTCTGTGCAGCTACCAGGCAGAAGGAAATAAAACGACATGCTTAAATGGAATGGTAGCAAGATGAGGAGATCCCAGGCTCAGTTCACAAGTGATTGTGGCTGTTGAATACGTGTGCGGTGAAGTTCACAGCTCCTCTGATCATATGGCAAAGCCCCACTTTACCTCCTGGCATAAAGTTAAGATAGCCACAGAGCTGTTATAAAAACATAGATACCCTATGAAGTCAATAGAGATGGAGAGCTAGATCAAGGGTTGCTGGTGCTTTAGGCAAACTATAACTTTGGTGCCCTCTGCCAATTCAACATACATACACAAACATAGTGAAACATCAACTGGTTCATTCCAAGGGCTGCAATCCTAAACATGCTTGCCTGGAAGTAAATCCCATTGAACATAGTGGGACTTATTTCTGAGTAGGCATGGGAGACATGCACTTGTTCAGCTCCTGGATCCCAGGAGCAACCTGGGGCTCTCTAACTCTTGGCACCCCCCCCCCCCAGCACTGGCACTCTAGGTAATCTCCTAGTTCCTATGGCGACCCCATCATGACTGCCTTCTTTATAACACAGCATAAGACATCAACTAATTTTGCAGCCAATCAGAGCATAACAATACGAGTGCATAATCAAAAGATGTAACTTTTTCAAAAATGTTGAAGCTTCCCCCCACAGATGGCTGGGGGAGGTAGAGAAGACATTTTGCAAAAATCAAATAAAATGCATGCAATTCTTATCTTTTCTTATCATATTTAAATGTACAACTTGGAGAATGGCAATGTATTAAGTATACGTTAGCTCAAACTGTTGTACTTATTACATTTATCAAGTTAAAAAGCATAACTGTTATTTTTGCCAGTTGGGAAAAGAGGACAAAAATAAGAGATGATGAAAACCACCAGCATCATAGTTAAGGAAAGAAGTTGTCATTATGTGGCATTAGAAACAGTCTTACCAACATGCAGACAGCATTATCAGGAAACAAAATGCAGAAACCTGCAACAGCTGTTGACAAGAATTGTCAGAGGGATGAAAGCACATTACTACAAGTAGCCATGTTCCTTTCAAACTGCTTCCAACACTATCAGTTTTAGGTTGGCAGGGTGTATTTTGTGGGGCTGTATCATTCTGGTCTCAGGTTGTATGAACTCAGACCACACAAGTGGGGACTTTGGCAGTGAGAACTAAGGTGAAAAAGAACTGTGCACAGAAAGAGAACACTCTGCATAGACAGCATATTGCTGATATTTGACTTTTCAGAACTCTTCCAGGTATTCCTATACAAGCACCCTACAGGAACCTCCACAGGGAATGCAAAGACAACGCATCCCACACTCCTAAGGAAGGGTTATGCCTCAAAGTTTGAATGCAGCGAGTGTCTCTCTCACTCAGTATATGATCATTCCTCTTTTAAGAGCTACTAGCGATGTACGAACATAAGAGGAATCCTGCTGTATCAGGACAGTGGTCTGTCTAGACCAGCATCCTATTTCACATAGGAGCCAGACAGTTGTCTCCCATATAAGGGTAACCATGCATTGTGTATAGGGTTGCCAGGTCCCTCTTTGCCACCAGTGGGAGATTTTTGGGGTGGAGCCTGAGGAGGGAGGGGTTTGGGGAGGGGAGGGACTTCAATGCTATAGAGTCCAATTGCCAAAGCGACCATTTTCTCCAGGTGGATTGATCTCTATTGGCTGGAGATCAGTTGTAATTGCAGGAGATCTCCAGCTCTTACCTGGAGGTTGGCAACCCTAATTGTGTAGAAGGAGGCTGGGATATCATCCATGAAACTCCACATGCAAATAAGCTCCCACCATGCACTAGAGAAGAAGACAGACAGCACTGTAAGCATACGGGCTGCCTAAACTCCCGGACTGGACATGGAAACCCAATATGCAGGCACACGACTACTGATCCAGCCGCGCACCCGCCCCAAACGCTACTGGGATGGCCGCAGCGCGCTCCGTTGAAACTGACACGGCCGCTCCTGTGCGCTCCGTGCAGCCGGCAGCTAGGAAGCAGAGGCAAGGGCAACCTCCAGTGAACCTGAGAGACTCCATGTTCCTGTGCAGACTCTGATCCAGCCGCAGCCATGTTGTGGAAAGCAGACAGTCACGTAGTCAGTGCCGACACCCCCCTCTCCCATTGCAACATCAGCAGCTTAATGGGCAATCAGCAGCGATCCTGATATCAGCGATGACTCGTTCCTCCAGCTATGCAGCAGCAATCCCCAGACGTTAGCAGAGATCGCGCCTTTTGTTTGAGAACGTTAATCACTTAGAACGTTAATAACTTCAGCAAAGATCTCCCGTTCCTCCCGGGTTGCAAAAGCCATTGGAATCAGAATAGATTTCCAAATTCTCACTACCCCACCCCGGCAGCCGAAGATTAATCCTTTTGTCACCTGGGAACCTAGGAGGGGTAATCCCATCACCCTGCCCCCAGAAAAACAGTATATCTGGGCTGCCCCCAGCCCATAATGTTACCTTAGGTCTTTCCTGGCATACTTGCCGTTACTCTGTTGGTCTGGTTTTGCGCAGCTTGACCACGTTCCCTCCCTCCTCGCTGGCCGAGTCTACGGGAACCCCTTGCCCCCACCTTTGCTCTTATTTTCTGCTATCTTAGTCTACTGGAGCTTGGACATCTCCTCTTCAAGAACGGTAAATATTACCCCACCAACGATTCCTGCCAAATGGGCATCTGTCTGTATTTTACTACCTATTGAATTCTTAGCTCTGTGTATGTTTGTGTTGCACCACTGAATGCTTGAAACAACATAAACACTTTTAATTCGGAAATCCCTGGTCTGTCTTTATTCTTAAAGTCACAGTTAATGGGCTCTGGTAGAGTTGGTTGATCTCGCTATAGAAATATTAAAGTTACCGATCTGCTTAGCTAATTCCCCATCAAAAGAGCATTTCGGATAACAGCACAGACTGTCAAGAAACTGAGTCCCTTAGTGAAGTTTCTTGTTCTCACACATTGGTTCAGGCTTCAGGACTACAATAGAAAGTTTAAGTTGGAAAATGACTGTGTTGTTGCGTGAGCTCAAGCAAGCTGTGACCTTTTGCAACTGAGATAAGAGTCCAGGCGCTGGGAGGAGGCAGTTTCTATCCTGACTCCCCTCTCGTCTCCAAGGCTGAGAACAGTGGTGCCACATTCCAGCCAATCAGCGAAGATGATATCATGAGCCTCAACACCTGTGAGAACTGGGAGGGCTTAGCTGCAGATAAGCCCCCACTTCTCCGTCTCACTCTGACTCCCCCCAGGCCACATGGCTAGTAACAGGGTTACATAGTTAATTGACATCACCAGCCACGGATCTGACTGGTCAAACGAGCTCAGGCAAACTCAGAGCTTCGGCTACAAAGTTTAGCATTTTCAGTCTAGTTTTGCTCTTGGTACCTGTTTCGCGGTTCCTTGATCCACCTTGGACCTTTTGATTCCGTGCCTACTTTATGGGTCAGATAGGGTTGCCAGGTCCCTCTTTGCTACTGGCGGGAGATTTTTATGGTGGAGCCTGAGGAGGGTGGGGTTTCGGAGGGTAGGGACTTCAATGCCATAGAGTTCAATTGCCAAAGTGGCCATTTTTCTCCAGGTGATCTGATTTCTATCGGCTGGAGATCAGTTGAATTAGCAGGAGATCTCCTGCTACTACCTGGCAGTTGGCAACCCTAGGGTCAGACATGCCGTCTGTCCGTGCTGACTCTTGGATAAGAGTGGACTTTGAATGCTGGAGGATTTCAGCTGGAAAGGTAGCATCTGGTGATCTGAACCAATGACATTACTGTGTAATTACTCTTGTTGATTTAGCCTTTGTTATTTTAATCCTCACTGTTCACTGTTCTTATTAGTAATATTCTGGCACAATTTTAATAAATCACTTTAATTATATCTTGTGGTGGTTTTTTTCTTCAGGAGGCTTCAATCTAGTTCCAGTACCTAGGTCTATGTGGCAACACCTACCAGGTTAATTCTTTCATGAAACTCAATCTGCAAATGATTTTCTTGACTTTAATCTCAGGAGGGTTGGAAGCTTGCCTTTTGGGTTCTAGTTGTTTGGGTAGACAAAGAAGAAGAAGAGTTGGATTTTATATGCCGACTTTGGGGGTTACCGCACTTGTATTCCCAGCGATGTATTACGAGTTTGAAAACGTTATAAAAAATACTGTTTGCACTTTGTTTGGCCCCTTTAGCTGTGAAGACATCTTCCAACTATTTATAAGCCATGGTATCCAAAAGCCCTTTTAAAGCGATGTTTTTTATAACATTTTCAAACTCTTAATACATCGCTGGGAATACAAAGTGTGGTAACCCCCTTTCTCTACCACTTATGGGAGACTCACACCGGCTTACAATCCCTCCCCCTCCCCACAACAGACACCCTGTGAGGTAGGTGGAGCTGAGAGAGCTCTAAGAGCTGTAACTTGCCCAAGGTCACCCAGCTGGCTTCGTGTGTAGGAGTGGGGAAACAAATCCAGTTCACCAGATTAGCGTCCGCCGCTCATGTGGAGGAGTGGGGAATCAAAGCCGGTTCTCCAGATCAGACTACTGCTCCAAACCACCGCTCTTAACCACGACATCACGTTGGGAATGGTGGCGGCTACTAAGATTGAGGTGTGAGGGCTGATGCTTTAGGGTTTTGTAATTTTGTGTGTTGCTAGCCCATCTTGAGAATCCCTTGGACTTGGGGTTCTTGACACAGACTTTTTTACTGAAGAACACCAGACCCTCCATTCCACAAATCGATTCTTCTGGTCAAACTCTCAGGATCCTTGCCTTGCAGGATCAGAACCAGGCCTCATGAGGAAATAAGTTACTATCCGAGTTCTTTTTGTAGCTCCCTACAAAAGATGGGCAAGTATTTCTCAATGACCACACTGTTTGCCACGACAGGTGACTCTTGAAATATGGGCTTCAGGAACAATGTTGGGTAGGGAAGATAAGTTACAGGGGCAGAGTGCAGTGGTGCTGCTCTCAACCAACTTCTCACCAACACCTTGAGTTCTTGAGTCTGTTTGTCAGCTGTTACAGGTGTTGACTGCTACTTATTACTGTCCCTATAACTTCATAGAATCATAGACCAATAGAGTTGGAAGGGACCACCAGGGTCATCTAGTCCAACCCCCTGCTCAATGCAGGAAATTCACAACTACCTCCTCCACACACCCCAGTGACCCCTACTCCATGCCCAGAAGATGGCCAAGATGCCCTCCCTCTCATTATCTTCTTAAGGTCATAGAATCAGCATTGCTGACAGATGGCCATCTAACCTCTTCTTAAAAACCTTCATTGGCTCTCTTGGTAGACCTCCAATAGGGACAAGTTGGGCCTTTAGATATCATGGTCCCAAGAGCTAGATTCTAGTCCAGTAGCATCTTACAGACCATCAAGATTTTCGGGGTATAAGCTTTCGACAGTCAGAACTTCTTTTGTCAGATGCAAGTAGGAAGGAAGGATGCGTGGCCCCAAGAGCTCTAGAGATTGGTTCATGTGACTGCCTTCCACAACATTTTCCTCCTACAGGAACATTTCCGTCAATAAATGTGGTTTTCTCAGTCTGAATAAGTCATTCTCCATTGTAGGAAGTCTTTCCCCCTTGAAGGAAAACTTAACAAAAGTTCTGGCTTAACTGAAGGAAATCACAGGATCCAACTCTAGGACTTTAAAAATATCCCTTCTAAATGTTGCTGCTAATACCCCTCCCCCAAATGTATGTTAAACAGTGGCACTCCAGACTATTTTGTTGGGCATGCAGGGCTAGTTCTTCAGTCAAGGGTCTGAGGAAAGCCCCTATGGGGCTTGGAATACCACTGGGGCTTGGCCTATTCCTGGCGTGCCTGCCCAACTTTCATCTCTGCCTCCCCTTTGAGGCTCATCTGACATCTACCTTATTGCCCTTTAGGTGCTAGGGTATAACATTTCTTTTTACCCAAGCTTAGGTGTGTAACTCTTCTTAGGATTTCACTGTAAAACTACCTGCTAAACAAAGCTTAGCTATTGATCAGGAGTTGGAAGAACTGATGCTATTCTTTTAAGTGGCCAAGATTTTCTTCCCCCTCCCCAAACCTTCTGTAGCTGGAGTGTCCAGCAAAATTGCAAATCTAGGAACAATTCTCTTGTGGAATTTGAACTCAAATGACCTTAATCAAGCAATGCTTCAGGGGATGGTCTTAAATAATTTCTTTACCACAACTTCAGAGCTTTTAGTGTGGAAGCAATTGGGTGAAAAATATCTTTGTTTCAGCTAGCCTTGAGGGAAAAAAAAGACTTTGGTCAAACCACCTCCCAGAGCGATGGGTAAACTGCCCTCATCCATCAACATTTCGGAGTGCTTTGTAACAATTAGGATCAAGCTGGGCTCTTTATTATACCCCCCTTAGCTGCTCAAGTCAGCGGTGCTGTCCTGATCCACACACTCCAAAGATCTGAGTCAGGATTCATTTTTATGGAATTCATGTGATTGGAGGGCGAAAGCAACGGCAATGGGTGTAGAGCAGCATGGAGTCTCAAGTACCCCAAAATTCACCCAACTATATCTCGACCAAGGGTCTGCAACCTGTGGCTCAGTACAGAAGCAAACATGGCTCTAAGAATGAAATCTTTAAGTTAAGGTATATTGGAGGGGTAGGTGGGATTAGGGTTGCCAGCCTCCAGACACTAGCTGGCGATCTGCTATTACAACTGATTTCCAGCCGATAGAGTTCAGTTCACCTGGAGAAAATGGCCGCTTTGGCAATTGGACTCTATGGCACTGAAGTCCCTCCTCTCCCCAAACCCCACCCTCATCAGGCTCCACCTCAAAAACCTCCCGCTGTTGGTAAAGAGGGACCTGGCAGCCCTAGATGGGATGCCAGAATAAACAGTATGTGAAGGGAATGGCAGATAGATTTTTTATGGTGCTAGAGGGCTTTTTAGAGATGCTTTACAATACACGGAATGATAGAGGTGATCAGTTGTAGTCATCCAAGCTTGATCCATGTGCAGGGTTTTAACTGTATATCTCAGATTTTGTATTTCTGTGTTTGGTTAGTTCTGTATTACTGAATTTATTGAATTTGTTTTGCTCATGACCTGTTGGTCCGCGAGCATGAAGAACAGAAATAAAGGAAAGGTTTATGCCAGTGTGCTAAAACAATCACATAGGGTTCCCCTGTGTATATTACTTATTGTGAGAGCTCTTGTGTGCCACTTTCTAATAAAGGACTTGCAAGAACCAGTGTCTGGTCTGCAGACACTTTATGGTTTATCAATCAACATGTCAATTATCTGTAATGTTAAGTTGTATCGTTTTATTTGTGCAAGTGAGGATTTCTTATACTGGCTTTTTGTTGAACAATGGTTCTGAATGTTGATGTAGTTTGGCTTTTCACTGTAAGGCTGCAGACCCCTGATGCATGCAGCAGAAGACGGCCAACAGGAAACAAGCCAACATGGTAAATCTGGGGTAAGGGTGCTATCATGGGAGACCGACAGATGTGACTTGCAGGGCTCATTCCACGGGAATCTTTCCTTGGCAAGCCTCATTGAAATGAATAGCAGCTGTGCATCACCATAACTGTCACTAATACAATAACCCTTAGGGGTGTCAACAAGAGGATAGGAAGGAAGGAGAAAGGCAAAGATAACCAAGTAACATTTGAAATATGATGGAAGTCACCTGAACACACATTTGCAAGTGCCCCGAACATGAATAGGGTTGACACATGATTGTCACAGGGAATGGTACTCAGCCCTCAGCTATGAGTTTCCTGTGGGAAACTTAATTCTCAAGCACATGGATGGGCCCCCAATTCAGATCGAGATCATGGTGCGTAGAAAGAAGAGGATCTTGAACTCCCAATGACTCCAGGGTATTTACCCTGTTAGTGGCTGCATATGTTTCCCAGCATGCCTCTAGGGGCATTTCAGGGTTAGAAAATGACGTGGGATCATATTTCCATATAATGGAAATATTTCCATATAATAGAAATAAGGGTAGAATGATATTTAGGTACTTCTGTATTTAATAGATAGGTAGGTCACTCTTTCACAACTCTTCATGACGTCTTTTGTTGTCTTACTAATCAGACTGGTAACGCCTGCAGCAAAGATTGTGCAGATTTCCTTCACAATCAATATGGGGACAGCCTTCTCCTCCTCCTCCTCATTCCTTCAATCCCTGTCCTGTAGTGTTGCCAACCTCCTGGAAGTAGACAGCACAGTCATTTTCCAACTTAAACTTTCTGTTGTAGGCCTGAAGCCTGAACCAATGTCTGAGAACAAGAAACTGCACTAAGGGACTCAGTTTCTTGACAGTCTGTGCTGTCTGTCTTCTTCTCTAGTGCATGGTGGGAGCTTATTTGCATGTGGAGTTTCATGGATGACATCCCACCTCCCTTCTACACAGTTTGGGTTGCCAACCTCCAGGTAAGTTAAACACAATAAATCACCTGTACTGTACAGTAAGTATAGCAAAGAAAGAACCAGCACTCGGCTCTATATGCAAAAATATCAAAGTGTATTACAAAACAGTGAATACAATGGCGAAGTGTTTAAGTTAAACCATTTTTCCAACTGTGGAACCAGCAATGTTATTTACATCATTACATGTGGTTGCTCAAAATTTTACGTGGGCAGCACAACAAGACCAGTGAGACTTCGTATCGTAGAGCATCGCTCCAGAATGGAAGCAGCCCTATTCTTGGCGTCAAAGAAATTCAAATACTAAAGGTATCGTTTTATGTCTATTGCATCTCTGTGTACTAAAGAGGACTCTTTGCTTAGTATGTAAAAAATATTGTTAAGATATTTTTAAACAGGAACCTATAATTATGTACCATCAGGCTGAAGAAGCGGACTCCAGCGAAAAACGTTCCAAAATTCCAGAAGACGTTTCCCCGTTGATATTTTTTTCATCATTTTTTATAAATATCAAGATTTTCTCCTGTTCTCCAAAGAAGGGCAAAAAACGCATAGTAGTCTCACTGGATATTACTTAAAGATCTGCAGTAGAGTTATTTATGGAAGTCTTTATTGACTCATTTGAAGAATGACAAATTTTGTGTATATTATAATGTGTAGTTTGTGTTTAAGTTTCTGTTTGCACTTCACCATTGTATTTACTGTTTTGTAATACATTTTGATATTTTTGCATATAGAGCCAAGTGCTGGTTCTTTCTTTGCTAACCTCCAGGTAAGAGCTGGACATCTCTTGCAATTACAACTGATCTCCATCCAATAGCGATCAGTTCACCTGGAGAAAATGGCCACTTTAGCAATTGGACTCTATGGCATTGAAGTCCCTCCCCCCTCCCCAAACCCTGCCCTCCTCAGGCTCCGCCCCAAAAACCTCCAGGTACTTCCCAACCCGGAGCTGTCAGCCCTGCTGTCCTGCCTACATGCATGTCTTCTTTCTGCCCATTCTCTCTCCCAGTATGCCTTTCCTTCTCATGCTCCTGCTGTTTCTGGCCTTCTCTCCTTGTCCTCATGGACTGCTCTCCCTCTTCCTTCCCTAGCTCCACTGATTGCCCTGGCCTCTTAGAAGGCCTCCTTGCCCTGTCCCTTGATGCAGAGATCCTTTGCTTCCCTAGGGCCCGCAGATCAGCCCATGGCAGCAAAAAGCTCACCTGATCTTCTATCAGAACTAGAACTGCCCCATGTCTAGGGTTGCCACTCCGGGTTGAGCAATACTTGGAGATTTTGGGGGGTGGAACCTGAGGAGGGTGGGCTTTGGGGAGGGGAGGGACTTCGATGCCATAGAGTCCAATTGCCAAAGTGGCCATTTTCTCCAGGGGAACTGATATCTGTCACCTGGAGATCAGTTATAATAGTGAGAGATCTCCAGCCACCACCTGGAGGTTGTCAGCCCTACCCATATCACTAGGAGGGAACTATTTTGTTGGAGAGTTGTAATAAAGCACTTGGGAAAACCAAACCCATTTCACCTCTGTTACTGTTGCTACTCACAGGAACTCCTTTCTGCAGGATGTAAGCCTGGAGAAAGCCTTACAGCAAGGCTTCTGGAAAAAAATTAAAAACATTTTTGCTCTGGAAGATCTTTGGATTAACTTATTTTTATTGTGGTTTTATTGTGTCTTCTTGCATACTTTTAAACATTTTAAATTGTTTTCATTTTTGTGAACTGCGTTGGGACCACAAGATGGGGCTGAAAAACAGTGTACAAATTAACTAAATAAAATTTTCACGTTTACCAGGTCAATACTTTGATCTGCTCTGTGGAGGATCAAGGGGATGAATCCCTGATAGCAATCACTGAAGACCACAGTGCACAGTATAATAAACCGGTAGAAGCTTTCACACACCATTTTGTGAAAAAAATGTTATTAGTAACCTAGTTAGATTTAACCTCCACAACATGAGCCCTCAGAACCTGAAGACAGTAATCCATCTCTTTGTAAATCCTAGTACAGTTTTGTAACTATGGAATCCCCAAAGGAGGGTTCATCAAGGTCTGTCGTACAGTAGGGCTTTATGATAATAAGTTCTCACAATTACAACAGGATCCTGATAAATGCTTCAAAAAGCCACTACGCAAGCTCATCAATCTGAGAAGCAAAGATAAATTAAAACTGTTCTGTAACCTAATAAGAAGATAACGCAGATACTTTGCATATTGCAGACAGAAGGCAACAAAATCAAAAGGTATATATATCACTCATGTAGCAAGCACATTGAGTGTTCTTTCCAGCATTCATCACAACACAATAGATATAATAGGTAGATGCAGGAGACGTGGTAAAATCAAACACATGTCTGAGCCATCTGTCCCTCCAGAGGAGTAATATGCCAAAGATGCATAAAGAAGGAATCTATGAACATATTGTGCTGTTATTTTATGATTCTAACTTTGTTGTTTGCTATGACTTTGAGTCAATACAATACAATACAAGTCTTTGATTTGATATGAACTTGCATATCAACAACAGCCAATTAACAAAACTGTACTTTTGGAAAAACTCATGGAACTGTCAAGGGACAGGGAAGTCTGGGTGACCAAGAGTAACAGCGATGGTCAACCGTTAATATAGATAGTGGGACAGTGACTACAGTTGTTCGCGATAAGTACCACAGCTCACACAGACATGAAACTCACCGCTTCTATGAAAAAGATTGTGGAGATTAAGCAGTACTACACTGAACATTTTCGGAACATTTATGGCAAAAAATAACAACACAACAGCAAAAAAAAGTATAGAACGGGAATTATATGATCCAAAATATTCCTGTGCCTTGGCTAGGGTTGCCGGTGGTTCAAGCACTAAAACATCCAGAGAACACACCACATGCAATGCAATCCTAGCCCGAGTTGCACCTATCTAAGTCCTTGATTTCAGTGAATTTAGCAGGGTGTAACAGCCCATTCCTGAGCTGACGGCGTACGCAGACGGCAGGGAAGAGGCGCAGCTGCACGTCCTCCTAAGCCATTTTGCGTACGCCGCTAAACAAAAAAAAAAAGCTGTTTCGAGACTTTTTTTGTTTGAACGGGGCCTTTTGCCCTGACTTTGATCGACCAAGGGTCTGATTCAGTATAAGGCAGCTTCATGTGTTCAAAGGGCAATTCAGACAGTGTATAATCTACTCCTCCAAAAGTAAAGATGTGCACATAACTATCCTAATACAACATTCACAGCGCATTCCTGAGCTTGGAGCTGAAAGTGCTTAGGAGGCCCACAGGGCCCCACAGCGATGCAAACGGCACTTACACTGGCGTAAGCAGCCCGGGCGCCGGCATAAGTGGAGTTATTCCAGTGGCGGCAGTCGGCGGAGGGGGAAGGTGCAGGTGTGCTGGCGCAAGGGCCGCGCCAGCACCTAAGAGACACAGAAGCGGCCACTGGCGGCCACAGGGGCATTCCTGGGGGCGTTCCACCGGCTAGGAGGCCTCCTAAGGCCCTTTCAGGCTGGGAACACCCACTTTTGCCACCAAAAAGTTACGCCACATATTTACCTGGCATAGCCCATTGACCTCCATGCAACCGCTCTGGACCCTCATCTCTGCGCCGCGCGCAAGCACCACCCATCTCAGCCTGGGGCCTCTGGAACCCGACTAGGAGGCTGACCAATGGGGCCAGCCCAGGAAGTAGCAATCCCCGCAGGGGGAGGGCCCTCGGAGGTGGGCAATTCCCTCATAAGCGGCACTTTGAAGCCGTACTCACTTGACAGGTAAGCCTCGCATGGGACGCCTTGCTGCCGCTCTGCGTCGGGGGGTTGGGACTTTGCCATTTCCCCCCTTCCAACTCCCAACCTCTCGGGGGACATTGCTTCCTCCAATTTCCCGCTCTGGGGGGAGTTGGCACATTCATCCCTCCAACTCCCACTGTTGGGGGACTCTGCCTGTGCCACCCCTGAAAACTGGGGGTCGGCCACCTCTCAGGCGGGAGTCTCACCAGCAGATTCGGGGCTGTGGGTGGGCGAGCTCTCCAGCCTGCCGAGAGGATGCCCCCCTCCACCCTCTCCACTGGAGCAGTGGAAGCGCACACCTGCCCTCGCTCTAGCGAAAGCCTCCACCAAACCCCTCGGCGAGACCGCCTCTGATCCCTCTCTGTTCTTTTTTCCAGATGCCGAGACCGCTCTGGCCAGGACAAGGGCTTGCCGCTGCCTCACTGCTTCACTGGGGAGGGGAGGGACTTCAATGCCATAGAGTCCAATTGCCAAAGCGGCCATTTGCTCCAGGTGAACTGATCTCTATCAGCTGGAGATCAGTTGTAATAGCAGGAGATCGCCAGCTAGTGTCTGGAGGTTGGCAACCCTATCATCACTACGGTATCTCTTAGCTCACTACACCATACACATCCAAACAATTTCTTTGCCACCATATCAAGTATTATTTTTTCATACAAGATACCTACCTAAATGAAGTAAGGGTATGCGTGTTATGACCCAACAAATTGATAAACAATATACACTTACTTTGAAATGTGTGGTGTGCTGAACTGAGAAATTATATAAAGCATATTGGGAAATGGTTAAAAAAAGTATTTTCAGTCTTGACATTCAATAATTTGAAAGCTTTAAGGATTAATGGCTCAATCCTGCTTCTCAGAAATCGATCAGAGAAGCTCCTACTGATTTCAGTGGGAACATTTCACCAAGGAGAATAAGGTAAATTTGAAAAGCTGTAATTTCTGAGTTGGCAGCATTTGCAAAAAAATGGAAATCTTCACAAAGCGGCTTGCAAATCCCTCCTGTCGTGGGAGAGTTGCAATAACGACCAGTAATTCCATCTCACTGAAAAATGAGGATGTGGGCTTTTGTGGAAGGGCAACAGGAGAGGGGTTGGCCCGCTGCCACGTGGGGACAATTTATAATTGCATTATATCCCCCATCATCACTTGGAGAATGAACACACATATATGCTTTGATTCCTTTAAACAAGGGAATTGGCTTTTAAGCCCGGGAATGAGTTCACAAGTAGGGTTGCCATGTCTCCCCTCTCCATCGGCAGGAGGCTTGAGGAGGCGGGCCTGGGGCGAGCCAGGTGGATTGGCAGGCAATTGCCTGCCGAAGGCACCCCACCTGGCAACCCTATTCACAAACCACTTTCAAGGGATGGGGTGAGAAGGAAGAGATGGGAAGAAGAAGAAGAGATGGTTTTTATATGCTGACTTTCTTTACCACTTAAGGGAGAATCAAACCGGCTTGCAAGCACCTTCCCTTCCCCTCCCCACAACAGACACCCTCTGAGGTAGGTAGGGCTGAAAGAGTGTGACTAGTCCAAGGCCACCCATCTGGCTTCATGTGTAGGAGTGGGGAAATAAATCCAGTTTACCAGATTAGCGTCTGCCACTCATGTGGAGGAGTGGGGAATCAAACCTGGTTCTTCAGATCAGAGTCCACCACTCCAAACCACCGCTCTTAACCACTACACCATGCTGGCTCACCACATGGGAAGTGACACGTTCCCGCAGGCATTCTTTTAAACAATTAATTCAAACGAGGCATTGATCAAGGAGAATGAGTTGACATTAGAGTTCCTGGTGGGAAAAAGGAAAGAACTGTGGGTTGTTGTTTTTTTTGCTTTTTGGTTTTGCTTTATAGTGATGCAGTGGATTCTTTTCCTTGGTATGTTGTTAACATTATCTATATTCATTTATTTAGACTACCATCCCGCTAAAAAGTTGGCATTTGCAACTTAAGGCTTATTGATTTCAATGGGACAATTAGGCGTATGTATAAACTTCTCTCATTGATATCAATGGGCTTTTGAAGCATTCAGCTATGGCTAGACTGCACCTGGATTATATTTTCTTCCCGTAGTTTCTCTAAGGAGCTCAACTTAGGCAGGATGCCCAGACACCCCACCCTCACAATTGTTCCATGATAGATCACGATGGGGAGCCGGGTTAGCAGTAGAAAAGAGCAAGAGTCCAGTAGCCCCTTAAAGACTAACACAATTTCTGGCAGGGTATGAGCTTCCGTGAGCCACAGCTCACTTCTACAGATACAACTAGAATGGGAGTCCATCTATCCTTAATCAGAGAAGAGCGACAATGGCAATTGTTCCGTGAAGGAGGCTAAAGAGTGACATACTGACATGGCTGAGTAGGGATTTGAAACAAGGTCTAGCCTGACTCAATCCACTATACCACACTGGTTCCCCTCCCCCAGCCTGACTGGGTTTTACAGAGCCAGCATGGTGTAGTGGTTAAGAGCAGTGGTTTGGAGCCATGGAGTCTGATCTGGAGAACCGGGTTTGATTCCCCACTCTTCCACATGAACAGTGGAAGCTAATCTGGTGAACTGGATTAGTTTCCCCACTCCTACACACGAAGCCTGCTGGGGGACCTTGGGCTAGTCACAGCTCTGATAGAGCTCTCTCAACCCCACCTACCTCACAGAGTGTCTTAAGTGGTAGAGAAAGTCGGCATATAAAAACCAACTCTTCTTCTTCTTCTTCTTCCTCTTCTTCTTCAAAATGCCTGTTTCATTTCCTTTGCAAGGACTAAGATCAGGAAAACAGGGCACGGGGAAAGTGCTATTTATTTATTTAGGTATTTATACCCACTTTTCTCCCCAATGCAAACCCAAACCGACTTACAAGTAAGGTTGCCAGACCCCCACCAGGGGTGAGGGATCCCCACTTTGGGCCCCCTCTCCTTGGCGACATCCAGCTGACCCGTGGGGGTTTTACCAGCCACCGACAAGGGAGTCACTCTGGTATTTGGACAAAACTAGAAGGTTCTTCCCAAATACCAGAGCATCTCCCCCATTGTTGGTGATGTGATGACATCTCTTCCGGAAATGATGTCATCGTGCCAGCAACATCGAGGCCTAGACCTCATTTTAAGCCTGGTAAGACCCCCACACACACCGCCAGGGGGTACTTGACAACCTTACTTACAAGTATAGTTGACAACCTCCAGGTGGTGGCTGGAGATCTCCCGCTATTACAACTGATCTCCAGGCAACAGAGATCAGTTCCCCTGGAGAAAATGGCCGCTTTGGCAATTGGACTCTGTGACACTTAAGTCCCTCCCCTCTGCAACAAAACAATCGATACAAGTTGCAAAACAGCCATTTTCTCCAGGAGACCTGTTCTCTGTAGTCTGGAGAGGAACTGTAATTCCCTGAGCTCTCCAGGCCCCACCTGGAGGCTGGCAACCCTACATCAGATGGGGTATTTCAGCCCTGGTCTCCCACTTAGGCAATCACATCACTATACAATATGTTAAAAGCTACACACAATCTGGTTGGTTTGCAAGGTTTGCTTTTTGCCTCTTTTCACACAAGCTCTTTTAAAAAAAAAATACTTGCCACTGCTTATTGGAATAAAAGTTCGATTTTTACTTTTGAAACGGTCAGTTTATGTTATGGTACAAAAGCTGGCTACTACTGAAGGATCCATCCACCAGTGCCTGTAGCTCTCAGCCCTTGTGCTTATCCACTGAGGGCCTGCCACCTGATTTTTTCCCCCTGGAGCTGGGTTTTGAATGCCACATCTCATTTATGCAAATGCTCACCTGCTCTCTCTCACTAGGCTTCCCGTTAGTTGTGCTATCCAGGCAACGGGTGGCTGTTTTCAACTGTAACAGGGAACACGGGTGCTCATTTGACAACTGCCAGCTTTTCTTGCCACTGCATGGAAGGAGTTGATGTGAAGAATTATTTAATAAAAGCAAGACACATTTCAACTCTGACTTGATCTCAAATGCTCTAATTGGGTTCTATTTTTTCCCCTTTCTTTGCCACAGGGCAAGAAATGTGATGAAAGACAAGGCTATCTAGCCCAGGCAAAAAAAAAAAAAAGCTGTAGAACTAGGAATAGAAAACTCTTTTGCTGAATGCTTTCTACCTAAAACAATAGCTTTACTAAAAAGTAAGAAATAGGGTCTTGGGATTACACTCACTTGTAGGAAGTCATATATGATTTGACGGCTGATTAATATAACCCTGATTTCTGAGATCAGTATGGGAGATGGTCACCAGAAAACAAGCCAGGATGTCTACATTCAGACCCTGTGCAAAATCATAAAACTAATTGATCCTGTCTTCAGATCCTGTCTTGACCAATCCCACCTAACCATAGATAATGGGATGGCCGGCACTAATCCCACTTTAATTCAACCATGTTTTTGTACCATGTCTGAACTGAATCACCATCTTTTAAATTGTTGAAGGATATGGAAGCAGCTTTACAATCTACCTAATCTGAGATAGCTTCCATAAATCTGTTAATAAATTGTGGAACTCCCAGGATGTAGTGATCACTGCCAACTTGGAAAGCTTTAAGAGGGGAGTGGACATATTCATGGAGGAGAAGGCTATTCATGGCTACTAGTAAAAATGGACACTAGTCATGATACATACCTGTTCTCTCTAGTTTCAGAGGAGCATTCCTATTATGAATACATGAAGCTGCCTTATACTGAAACAGACTCTTGGTCCATCAAAGTCAGTATTGTCTACTCAGACCAGCAGCGGCTCTCCAGGGTCTCAGGTAGAGGTCTTTCACATCACCTACTTGCCTAGTCCCTTTAACTGGAGATGCCAGGGATTGAACCTGGGATCTCCTGCATGCCAAGCAGATGCTCTACCACTGAGCCATGGCCCCTCCCTAAATATATTAGGTGCTGTGGAACACAGGCAGGATGCTGCTGCAGTCGTCTTGTTTGTGGGCTTCCTAGAGGCACCTGGTTGGCCACTGTGTGAACAGACTGCTGCTGGACTTGATGGGCCTTGGTCTGATTTAGCATGGCTTTTCTTATGTTCGTATGAGCTGGGCAATGGCCATGGCCATGTCAAGCTTCAGCAAATGCACGGCGTTTCAGGCAATAGAACTCAAATCCAGACAGAGAAGTGATTCAAGAATTTATTCGGGAGGTCAGTGATTTCAGTAAAGAGACGAGCAAGGCTGAAATACATGACTGGGGGAGTATGGATACATATATAGATCTGATACAATAGGGTTACAGAAAGAGACAAGTAAAACTGAAACAGAAACAATTGTGAGCAATCAGTGGAGGAGATGGCCGGGCTCTCGGCTTTGTGAGCGGGATCCGATATCAGATCGGAGATTTACACGGGCGAGTCCCAATACAATTGTAAATCCCTGGCCGGAGCTTGTGTGCAAAACGGGGGGGAAGGAGTGCACGGATAACTCCATCTTGTTCGCAGGGAAACCATCTTGTTTGGGGATGGAGCTGTCAGAAGCCCTATCTGACAGGCCAGAGGTATTTAAGAATTTGAGTATGCCAGGGCACTTGGCACAAAAACTGGGATGCAAATGCCATAGAGAATTAATTAATGTACCAGCAATTCAGTGATTAGCATTTCTCTGGGTTCTTATGCTTAACTGCAGTAATGGGGACAGGGCAGTTCTTTTAAACTCACCCTTGTACTGTTTTCCCTATACAAATTGCCAGCCCTCTGGCGCTCCTACTAGCCCTACAAGGGTAACACACAGGAATATGGGGGCTAAGTTTCCTGTTAGTATAGTGGGGCTAGTATAGTATAGTTCCTGCTATAGCAGGAGATCTCTTGGCCAGGCCCCCCGATTCCCTGCTGCCACTTAACACACTGGCGGGGGGGGGGGGAAATGAAGGGAGCTTTCTTGACATAGCGCCAATGCACAACAACATTGCCAGTGAAAAAACAGAAGTGATTTCATTGCACTGGGATGATGCTCTATGATTCCTCCAGAATGCTACTGTTTAACCATAGAGTTTTGGGTGAATCGCAGAGCATTACTTCCCTGACACAATGATGTCACTTCCATTTTTTTTTTTTTGCCAGAAGGGATATCGCCTGTTGGCATGACATTGAGAAGATTGTCCCCACTTTCCAAACTCTCCTGGCTGGCAACCCTACATAAGAACAGACACCTGTATGTTTCCCCCCGTGGGGCAAATAGCAGCTTTGGGGAAAGACAATTTGCACTGGGAAGATGATGTAAGGGAAAAGAGAGGGGTGGGGGAAGAGAGAGAAGGCTGCTCTTAAGCCTAAGGCCACTTTCTGAGTTTCTCACAGAGGCAACATTTGGACCTGCACTTTTCTCATCTGTAGCTCATGTGTGGGAAGTTTATTTTGAAAACCGTGAGCATCACCACACGCCGACATGAGGTAAGAAGGTACGATAAGCAAATTAAGATTTTCTAAAACTAGAAGAGTGCCAACGATGCTGAGAGAACAACCCAGTTGCAATCAACTCATCATGCAAGATGATTCCTTGAATGAACAGTCTAATCTTGAAGGGGGCCATATGGGTAGAACTGGAACTCTACTAATTCAAAAACTCACCTCTTGTTATCTTTTCATCAGGGAGGAGTTGTCCTGACTTTATCCTATGATTTCCACTCATGTCCTACCTCTAGCATAAAAAAAACCTAGAGTAAATTATCTATTATTACGATGAGAACTGGTATTATTGTTGTTATCATTTACTGTTTATTATATTAATATATTGGCAACCAAGATCAGGTTAATTCATGCCACCATATTCCCTATTACTATGTATGGGTGTGAGAGCTGGACAATGGAGAAAGCTGATAGAAAGAAAGTAGATTCCTTTGAAATGTGGTGTTGGAGGAGAGTGTTACGGATACCGTGGACTGCCAAAAAAACAAATCAGTGGGTTATAGATCAAATCAAGCCTGAACTGACCCTAGAAGCTAAAATGACTAAACTGAGGCTATCGTATTTTGGTCACATCATGAGACAACAAGAGTCACTGGAAAAGAGTCATGCTAGGAAAAGTTGAGGGCAGCAGGAAAAGAGGAAGACCCAACAAGAGATGGACTGACTCAATAAAGGAAGCCACAGCCTTAAATTTGCAAGATCTGAGCAAGGCTGTCAAAGATAGGACATTTTGGAGGACTTTCATTCATAGGGTCGCCATGAGTCGGAAGCGACTTGACGGCACTTAACACACACACTCACACACACATATTAATATATATATTATTTCTTTATTTTCTTTTGATGTATTATGTTGTTATAGGTTTCTTTTTATATTTTTGTTATCTATAAGGAAAATAAAATCTTTAAAAAAAAACTGGAGTAGGGCTTCCATTCCAGTTACATGTGTGTGTGTGTGTGTGTAAAGTGCCATCAAATTGCAGGCAACTTTTGGTGACCCCCAACAAGGAGCTTTCAAGGAAGTGAGAAGCAGAGGTGGTCTGCCATTGCCTGCCTCTGAGAAGTCTGCCTTGGAGGTCTCCCTTCCAAGTACTGACTCTGCTTAGCTTCTGAGATCTGACAAGGTAGGGCTATACCATGCTGCCTTCCCTCGCTCCCTCCCTCCCAGTGAGCTGTAGAATCACATAAAAAGGTTAAGCAGCATCTAAGTAGAATCCCAAGGTTCTTTTTCACCATCTATAGGCAGTTTGTTCGCCGTCATCATCAAAAAAGGAGCATGCGTGATTTTCTACATTTGAGCTAATCAGGTGGTTCGTTTTGATATATGTGAAGCAATGGTTCACATTGTTCCCGGTTGGCTGGACTACCCCATACTGAGCTATCACCTGGTCCCTGAAAGATAAGACCAAACTATGTTGCTTTTTGGGTATGTGGAATGGTATGGTGTAGCCCAATGTTGGCAGATTTCAGAAACTAAACAGGGTTGGTACTTGGATGGGAGACTGCCAAGGAAAGCTCTGCAGAGGAAGACAATAGCAAACCACCTCTGCTTCTCACTTGCCTTGAAAGCCCCTTGCTGGGAGTTACCATGAGTCAGATGCAACTTGATGACACATACTTACATACATATGTTGCTTATGACTTTTCTTCCATTTATGTGTAGAACTGAATGGAGAAAATACATTTGTCAAACCCAGTGTGTGCAGGAGGATCAATGGGAGCTTAACATTTGGTTTCTTTTCTTTTTTTGTACCTAATATACAGTTTGCGAGAGCTTAACTCTGTAACTGCTGTAGTACATTCGGATGGCAGGTTTTGGTACTAGGCTGTGCACAATTCTATGTCTTTTATTACTGAACATTATAAGTAAAATAATCAAAGTTGACGGGGGGTGGGCGAGTGGGCAACATCCCACCAGGTCTGTTACCAGGTCTGTTTTCCTTGTCCATCAAATCACATCTGACTTATGATGACCCCTGGTGGGGTTTTCAAGGCAAGAGATGGTCAGAGGTGGTTTGCCATTGCCTGCCTCCATGTCACGCTCCTGGTGTTCCTTGGAGATCTCCCATCTAAATACTTGCCAGGGTCGATCCTGCTTAGGTTCTGAGATCTGACAAAGATCAGGCTAGCCTGGGCTATTCATAAAACAAAATGAATACCTAATCTAATTAATTTATTCTGGAAATGTCTGTTGTCTTCCAGTGCCACTTTGGGATCTGACTCATGAGGCCAAAGTCAACAGCCAGCACCCGCTGGGGCCCAATTACCACTTCCCCAAAGAGAGAGAGAGAGAGAGAATAATGTTTTTATTTCAAAGCTTTCTATATCACGCTTCCATCAAGGCAGCTTAAAAATCCATCAAAAGTACAACAAATTAATAAAGCATACACAAAGAGCTGGTGAGACAGATGTTTTGGAGCACCATGGAGAGCAACTTAAATTGCTTATCGGTACTGCCTGTTATGGAGGAGCGTATGCACCACAATATATAATCATTATACTTATGCAGTAATGGGAGAATTCTATTGTCTGTAAAATTGTCTCTGGGGGGATATTAAATTCTAGACGAAGTATGGCGAAACCTCATAAATTAACACCTTGAATAGAACTCTGATGCAATGGCAACTGAAAAAAAAAATCTCCTTCCAACAGACCAATAGTCACTACAGACACCATGGTATCCTACCCCGTTGCTGATGCACACTTCTTAGAATTCATCCAGCCTGCCCAATAGGTCTATCCAGAGCTCTTACACTCAAACCTACCTGACCACTATGGTCTTCTTTGGAGGCCCTGCTTTGGGAGCCCGTGCTTTCTGAGATTATGCAGGTGGTAAGCCAGGGCTTTCTTGGTCATGGCACCAAACCTCTGGATCTCTCTTCCCAGAGAGATTCATCTGTCCCCTTCTGTTGTCATCTTTCACCAGCGGGTGAAGAGATGCATCGTTTGGTGTTCGAGCAGTGATCCCTCCTTCCAGCCCAATGTTTTACTGTTGTTTTTATGTCTTTGTATGTATATTTGGCTCTGGTTTTAATTGTTGTAATGGTGTGTTTCTTTTTGGTTGATTTTAATGTTTTTAAAATGTGGTTTTTATTATGCATGTTTTAACTTGTTAGCTGCCTTGGTGGACCTTGTAGGGGCAGAAAGATGGGATATAAATTTTGTAAAATAAAACAAAATAAAAGTGCTGATAAAAGAATTACAGTGGCTGCACATGGTATTCAGCTTGTGACGTTGGGGTGTTGTTTTTTTAGGGGGGAGGGAGACCTCTAGTCTCACTGTGACCACTTGTGTCCTACCAAACACCAGTCCTAAAACTCAGGGGACCCCCCAGACCAGCATTCAATGTCAGACGATGGGCTACCCAGAAGGGGGGAGTAAAAGAAGATATAATGTTGGATCTTGCCTCTAATAGCTTTTGACATATTGCATTATCCTGATTAGTAATTGTCCATAAGTAATTGTGGGGAGCATAAATGACTAGGATATTTTCCCCAAATAATATAAACCTGGCCCATTTTCCCATTTCCCTCTGCCCCCTCTTTCAATGACTTTCAAATGATTTTGACATGCTGAAAGCATTAAGACATTTGGGGGCTCCGGAAGGTTATTTTTCATTCTAAAAATATTTTATTTGCAGGAGAATCACATTTGCTGCCTTCATGTGAGAAACTGCAGTGGATTAATCGTTTTAGAAATTTCCCCATCTAGGATATTATCAGGATTACGCCCCTCTCCGGTTTCCTCACTTTTTTTCTTTAACTGATCCTCAGCTTCCCTCAGTAGGCCTCTATAGCACAGTCAATCCTCATCGGAGTCCAGCTCTCTCTATCATGTTTCCTCCTTTTACCTGGTTCTCCGCTACTCTCTGCTTGGTACCCAAGGTTGGGTGGAAAATATAATTTATTAGAAGTGCTATAACTGTAACTCATACCACATACCAAACATGTTTCGGCCTATACAAACATTTCAAGTTTGAGTAATTGGGAATAGATTTTACAACCTATGCACATACCTGGTTGGGTTTGAACTGTTTGTATATGTATTTATTAATTTATTTCTGTAAATGTGTGCAGTCCTAACAAAGGTTTTAATTAACCACTGATGAAGGCCCTATGTGGTTTCAGTTATCAACCTCAGGAAATGCCATTGTGCTATTTTAATGCTTTTAAATAATTTTAACCTTTATATAGCACTTCTAATAAATTATATTTTCAGTATTTACACACACACACACACACACACACACACACACACACAATTCTTTCTTTCCACCCAATCTTGGGAACACAGCTTCTGTTTTTAGGTTGGGTTTTATTCCCCTCTTCTTTCTTCCTCTCCGCTACTCTCAACATTCTCAGGGCAATGAGCACACTCAGTCCTCATCAGACCATTGGTGTGGGGTAGGGGTGGGGGCTCTTCTGTTTTAAATTTATGAACATTTTTTTGTCAAGTCACAGCTGACCTATGGCAACCACTGATGGGGTTTTCAAGACAAGAGACATTTAGAGGTGGTTTGCCATTGCCCGGCTTTGCATCGCAAGCCTGATATTCCTTGGTGGTTGCCCACCCAAATACTGACCAAAGGCAACCCTGCTTAGCTTCCAAGGTCTGAGAAGATCGGCCTAGCCTTCCCATCCAAGTATGTCAAAAAGTAGATCTTGTCTGTGGGTGAGCCTTTCACTGCCTTTGTAATAATAGGCATGCAACCAAGAAGTCTGCTATTACAGGAGATGATAAAATTTTATATAATACATAATTATTCTTTATATAATGAATGCAATTATGTATAACTGCATGATAATGTAATAGTTGTTATATTGTTATGTAATTGTTTTATGTATTTGTTAATGAAAAGAAATAAACTCTGAAAAACAGCTCAACAGTCTTTTGCTGCCCTTTCCCTGAAACTAGACAAACTTGGAGGAAGGGGATAGAATGTGTGTGTGCGCATGTGTGCGTGCATGGGGGTTGGGTTTTAGGGCATCATGAGATTAGAGGGATTACAGGGGGAGTTGGGAAGATATGCAATTTACACTATTTTTTTAATCTTTCTTTGCAGGCATTCAAAAATAAAGGACTCAAAGTATTTTTTGAGTATTCGTAAGAAAGATTGCAAAAAGCTCATGCCCAAAGCAAGCTGAAGGGGGTTTGATCATCACTATTATTCTAGTCATGTTACAATGAATGCACATACATCTTTCATGTATGTGCCTACATCCATTGGTAAGGAAGAGCCAATGCAGGTTCACTTGAAAATGAAACTAGTGACCAGTCCCTGGATAAATGTGGGGTTTAAATGACTCATTCAGCTGTACATGTGCTGAATGGCACATGACAATTACTCAACACACTTATCAAGAAAAAATGAAGCGTACATTGTATGTGTGGCCACTGTAACTTGTGATCGGGGCTCATATTCTAGGTGTATCCTTGCAGCAGCATTATCCTGCCTGTGTTCCACAGTGCCTAATGTATTAGGCATGCTCCTCTGATCCTGGACAGAATAGGTATGCATCATGAC
Source organism: Euleptes europaea (assembly GCF_029931775.1). Classification (NCBI taxonomy): domain Eukaryota; kingdom Metazoa; phylum Chordata; class Lepidosauria; order Squamata; family Sphaerodactylidae; genus Euleptes; species Euleptes europaea. The sequence continues at coordinate 24,813,941 of NC_079313.1, read as the reverse complement.
TGTGCATCCATTTTTACCCTGCCCCAGGATTTGGTGATGGCTGTCAACTTGGAAAACTTTAAGAGGGGAGTGGACATGTCCATGGAGGAGAGGGGTATTCATGGCTACTAGTCAGAATGAATACTAGTCATGATGCATACCTATTCTCTCCAGGATCAGAGGAGCATGCCTAATATATTAGGTGCTGTGGAACACAGGCAGGATAATGCTGCTGCAGTTGTCTTGCTTGTGGGCTTCCTAGAGGCACCTGGTTGGCCACTGTGTGAACAGACTGCTGGACTTGATGGGCCTTGGTCAGGTCTGATCCATCACGGCTTTTCTTATGTTCTTAACGTTCTTATGTTGGTGTACTCTAGGTGTACTCTCAACAGGGGCAGCCAAAGCTTACTGTAAATTTGGAGTGCTCCTACAATATGCCTCAGAATCCTCTGTAATCCACTGGGGCTTCCTTGGCAGATGCATAAGAGTTACCCAGCGGCAAATCAACCTAGAAAGGGTTCCCTGAGTGAGAGAAGCTTGAGAATGACTTCTCTAAAGTATCTATTCTTCCTAGTACATTAAAGCAAATCTCAGATTCAGCAACTAAATGACATAAGTATGCAAATGTTTACTTAATGTAAAGCAGTTGCAGATAATTTTAATTATCTACAAAATGCTTACTAGGTTCTACTGAAGACAGGACATTTTGGATACAGAAAAACCACATCCAAAGGAGAAGACATATAAATTTGTTGTAGAAAACAGTGTTGTTACAACAGCACCGTTAAAAAACCCCAGCAGGTTTATTTTGGCATAAATTTTTATAGGTGAGGGTGCATTTTGTCTGATGACTGATTCATGAATTTGTTTCTTAAAACAATCAGTAATGCTCTATTCTCAAAAGTCTCATGGTGGTGTACGCATGAAAAGACTAAGACCAGTTAAGCAATCACATTTCATAATCCAAGCCAGAATAAAAATATGGAATTATCTGCCAGAGGACATAGTGATGGCCACAGGCACAGACAGCTTTAAAAGTCGATTAGACAAATTCATGGAGGATAGGTCTATCAGTGGCTACTAGCTATGGCGACTAAAGAGAACCTTCGCATTCAGAGGCAGTAAACCTTTGAATACCAGTGCCAGGAGGCAACATCAGGGGAAGGCCACATCCTCTATGCCATATTGTTGGATCTCAACAGGAACTGGAAGGTCACTGCGTGAGACAGGATGCTGGATTAGATGGACCACTGGTCTGATCCAGCAGGACTCTTCTTATATACTCACTGTTCATAACAGTACTTCTAAACAGAGCAGTTTTGCAAATCCTCCTAAAGACAAACAATGAGGAAGAAGCTTGAACCTTAGTGAGAGTCTGTTCCTGAGTGCTGAAGCAATAACAGAAAATGTGCTAGCATGATCTGAAGCCACACGTCCCAAATTGATCATGAAACCATGTTCCTAGGAGGAAATCATAGAGTCATAGAGTTGGAAGGGACCACCAGGGTCATCTAGTGCAACCCCCTGCACAATGCAGGAAATTCCGAACTACCTCCCCCCCACACCCACAGTGACCCATATTTCATGCCCAGAAGATGGCCAAGGTGCGCTCCCTCTCATGATCTGCCTAAGGTCATAGAATCAGCATTGATGACAGATGGCTCCTCTGACCTCTACCCTATCATCTGCCACTACTTTGTTTTCTGCTTCCACCACTCTAAGCAAGTGTCACTCAACATAAGCTTATTGTGAAGTCCCTCTTCCAGGATAAACCATGTCCAAACCTTTATCTCACGCATGGGTAATAGGCAAGGGAGGTCAAGATGACACTCTAGACCTGTAAAGGAGCTTTCCTGCAATATAAGGGTTCCTTGCTCCAACAGAAGAGCAACTTGGAAGATGGCTCCTTAGACTGACTGAAGGATTCCCAATTGAGACAAAGGGAAAGGTGTGGTATGAATATTTTGATTTTAAAAAATCAACTGTACTCAGTGGAGTGTTAGGATAGGGGTAGGATCCATATAGAGGAGGGTGCTGAGTTGTTTTCGATTGCTCCAGAAGGTCGGACCAGAACCAATGGGTTAAAATTAAATCAATGGGTTGAAATTAAATCAAAAGAGTTTCTGTCTAGGCATTAGGAAGAATTTTCTAACAGTTAGACCACTTCCTCAGTGGAACAGGCTTCCTTGGGAGGTGGTAAGCTCTCTTCCCTGGAGGTTTTTAAGAAGAGGCTAGATGGCCATCTATAATCTGTGACCACTGCACTGCAATTAAGTAGTGCACTGATGAAGAAGTAAGAAGAAGAAGAGTTGTTTTTTATATGCCGACTTTCTCTACCACTTAAGGAAGAATCAAACAGGCTTACAATCACCTTCCCTTCCCCTCCCCATAACAGACACCCTGTGAAGTTGGTGGGGCTGAGAGAGTGTGACTAGCCCAAGGTCACCCATCTGGCTTCGTGTGTAGGAGTGGGGAAACAAATCCAGTTCACCAGATTAGCCTCCGCCACTCATGTGGAGGAGTGGGGAATCAAACCCGGTTCTCCAGATCAGACTCCACTGCTCTTAACCACTACACCATGCTGTGATGGATCATTTCTGCATACAATTTGTCTCTTGATGCTGTAAAACATGCATGTGTGGATGGGCCCCCAACTATCATATATTAGAACTCAGTAAAGTGATTTCCTGATCATAGCCCATAGCCATGCAAATATTTTGCCCATGTGCTCTGTAGGCCTGCAATAAATAAAACATGTTGTTCAGATGAAACAGAATCTCAACTGAAAATCTGATATGCACACTAAGTCCATATAAGGCTATGCAACTTTCCACAGTTCTTTTTTGTGAAAGACTCACAGCCATTCCACAGAAGGATTGGAGAGGTACTGAACTACTCATAGGCACCTGAGATAAACAGATCTAGAGTCTGATTTTTAAAAATAAATGTAATTATTAATTCATCTCCTGAAGTGTGAGCAAGTAAAATCTGTTCTGATTAGAACCAGGCAAACAAGCCAGGGACTGCCTATAGGAATATATACTAAAAATAAGGTGTTTGTTGACCTTATGATAATATCTTAAGAGGAAAAACCACTAAGAAGAACAAGGAAAATACAGACTAATGAATTAACCATCTGGAAATATCAGGTTAGCTTCCACTATTCTATGTGCGGTAGGGTTGCCAGGTCCCTCTTTGCTACTGGCAGGAGGTTTTTAGGGCAGAATCTGAGGAGGGCGGGGCTTGGGGAGGGACTTTAAAGCCACAGAGTCCAATTGCCAAAGTGGCCGTTTTCTCCAGGCGAACTGATCTCTATTGGCTGGAGATCAGTTGTAATAGCGGGAGATCTCAATCTAGTAACCCTAATCTGTGGCCTCTTCCTCTGAAACCAGGGCATGTACTGCTGTGTTGCCCATTATCAACCCCAGGAGCACATAGCACCCCTCCGAAGAGTGGTTTTAGCTGGGGAGCATCAGTTGGTGAACTCTCAGCATTTCCAAGGAGACGCCATAGCCTGCTTCATAATTCAATGCACAACATTGCTGAAAAGACTCTTATGCAGCTGATGGACTTCACAGTGGCGGTGTTGCATTTTTAGTAACAGTTGACTGACTTTTATGGGGCATGTGGGGATTTGGGGCATTAAAAATGCTAACGTGTAAAAAATATAAGATGTTAATATAATATAAATAGTGCTAGAAGGAGGAAAGGCCCTGAAATTGATTGATTGGAGGACTGGAATATGTGTGCAGTTTCCTGAGATACAAAAACTAAGACAGGTCCTTAATGGGTTGTTGCTTCAATCATACTTGATAAGGAGTAAACAAACAGGGGCCATTAACGCATGGGCAAGATGTCAACGGTTAATCTCTCTCTCAACTCACACTATTTTAATCTGGGATCGTAAAAGTAAACGCACGTCTGTCTCCCATCCCACACTATGCGCACCACCTGATGCTCCGTGCGTTTGGGACATGGGATAACGTGGGATATTCGGGGATTGCTCCGTCGCTACCGACATCATTAAATCACAGTCATGTGATTGTGCATGCTTGGCGTCATCCTTTTTCTTCTTCTCCCCCCTAGAATGATATGCCGGTATACTAACACAATTCACTTCAGGACAGTTTTTCTCCTGCCCTCCTGCTCTGCAGCAAAAAGCAGAGCTCTCCGGCCCACAGCTCCGCCGTCTCCATTTTTGAGGCAACAGGAGGCTCCGAAGCTCGGGGCAGGCGCGGCTAGAGCAGGGAACACTGAGTCCGCCGGCCAGCTGAGCGGTGGCTCGGCGGGTGTTGCGGGAGCCGCGAGAGATGAGCGGACACCTGGGCCGTCTCGTCAGGCTTAGTGGCGTCGCCTGCTCGCTTTCCTGGCCAGGGGAGGGGTGGTTTTGAGCCCCTGAGGGGAGTGAGCCTGTGAGGGAGAGGCGCGGCCTCGGCGTGAGGTGTACACGGGGCCTGGTGCCAGTGGGTGGCTGATCTACTGGAGGAGCCCCCCCTCCTCTCTTTGGCGGGGAATTTCACACACACACTCCTCTTTAGGGCGGCCTGGATAACCTACAAGAACCAATGAACTCTGACCGTGAAAGCCTTCGACAATATTTTATCCATGATATCTTTAAATGTTTCCCCCCTCCTTTAACACTTTTTCAATACTTTATATTAAGAGGATTTTTAATCATTCATATGTATCATTTCAACCATCTCCTTCTGTGCTCCTCATTTTTAAAGAATAATATAAGTAGTATGTTTTCCATTTTTCTTGAAATTCTTTAATTGATCTTTTATTCACATAGTTCATTAATTTTGCCATATTCAGGTAGTTTCTCAGTCCTCTCTGTGTGGACACTTTTATGCTTTCCATTTTGCTGTAAATGTAACTCTGTCCACTGCTATCATATATCTGAACAATTCTTACAGGTTTTAAAAATATTTTTGGTGAAATGCCCAATAGCATACTCTTGGCTTCCATAATAAATTTAATTTTTAAAATTTTCTGGATTTCGGCATGTTATTTCTTTCTAATATTTCTTTGTCTTTTTGCATGTCCACCACATATGATAAAAGTGCCATCCACCTCTTTATATTTCCAACATTTCCCTTTATAATTCTTGTCCATCTTCTCGAAATCCTTTGGAGTAACATACTACCGATAAAACACCTTATACCAATTTTCTCTTAATGTATGGCTGGCTGTAAATTTTATATCTTTTGTCCATAAAGTTTCCCATTGCTAAAGAGATATTTCTTCCTTTTTCATTCATCTAAGTTTTTCATTCATCTAACCATACAAGTTTTAACAAGTGTTTCTGTGTCAAACTGAAGTAATCGCTTGTAAATTTGGCCTAACTGTTCCTTTTGCTGCATTATTGCCTTTTCAAATTCAGTCAGTTTCGTTATTACTACTTTCAGTGTGAATGTCCTTTTTAAATCTTGAAACTAGATGAAAATATAGTAGCCATTGTACTTTTTTGCCTTCATCTTTCATCTTTTGCCAAGACATGATTTCTCCTTGAGAATGTATAATATCTCTGTATGTTATAAAATCATAATTTTTTTCTCACATTCTTATCATAATGTGCCTCTATAGGTGACATTAATGGGGATATCAATAGAAGGCTGAGTCAACCTTGAGCTGGCTACCTGAAACTGACTCCCGTCGGGATCGAACTCAGGTCATGAGCAGAGCTTGGACTGCAGTACTGCAGCTTACTACTCTGCGCCACGGGGCTCTTTAGGCACTCAGTAGCTGCTGAGTAGCTCAGTAGCGAGTAGCTCAGTAGTGATGGCATCTGATGGTGTCCTAGCTGTGCAGCACTACTGGAGTGATGCATCCCTTTGATTGTGCCCATCTAGTGAGCGCCTCAACAAAGTTCTTTGTAAGAAGTAAGGATTTACCCCCTCTTCCTTTGCTAAATTAAATGATAACATAAAATCATGGCTTTCTCTTGGGTGTATTAGTAGCATAAAACATTCCTGGCTGATATTTAGTTAATTAAATGAGTCCATTTAATGTTTTCTTTTTTTAAAAAACGAATAAAGTAATCATTTTAATGTAAATGGACTTAACCATCACATTAAAGAGGGAGATTACACAGTTTCTATACATACAAATTGTGGATATCACCTTAGTACAAGACAGTTTAAGAAGGAACATTCGAGTTTAACTGGATGAAGTTTATGATTCTTCAGCTACTACAAAAAACCCAAAGCAGTAGCTATTTACATGAAAATCTTTGCTAATATATGAAGATATGAGGGTAGATTTATTTTCTTTCTCAGTTAATTAGCAAAATTTCTGCCTCCAGCAAGCACCAGTTGGGGACCTACAAGAATGTAACTCAGTATAGTCTTACAGCCCAATCCTGTGTGTGTGTGTGTGTGTGTGTGGGGTTACTTACACTGTGGGAGGGGTCAGTGTAGCCACACCACCTCCAGAGCAGCTTGCTGCAGCGCAGTGGGGAATTAAAGATAGATTCCCCCCAAGGCCCATGAGACTCTCTATAGAACTCCCCCCTGGACGCCGGCATGAGCACTTGTGCCATAAAAACGCTGCCAGGGAGGCAGCGGTGGCGCTCGAGGCTCGTGCTACCCATACACCAATATAAGTGCCCTTGCCCCACTGTCCATGCCAGTTTGGATGGCACAAGTGGCACATACACTGGCATAGGGGTCATGCCGCCTCCTCAGGATTGCATGGTTATACTGTTAAGGGATTTTGTTGAAGGTGAATTGATTACAGGAGATTTCAATGCAGTTGTTTGTCTTCATTTAAATAAATTTTATGCTACAGATAGAAGTTCAAATATAAAACCTCCTTCCAGGCTAGAGTTGATTTCCTGAAATTAATGGATCCATGGAATCTTTTTAGACTGACATGGGAAAAGTTATACACATTATTTTTGGCTACACTAATCATACCCATGAAGGGTTATTTTATGTTCTCTGAAATTATCTCAAGCTAGCATGAAGGCTATCATATTTACCTGAAATGAAAATAATATCTCTTTCTGAATGCTTTCAGTTTCACCATATTGATGAAAGTAAATGGCCTATTCTTTGGCATACTACTGAAGAGGAACTTTAATTAAAACCTCTGCACATTATAATTATAATGTTACTTGTAAGCCACCCTTAGCAAGTCTCTGGAGATGTGGCATATAAATTCCCTAATTAAATAATACAATAAATGAAGAACAAGTGCTGAACTTTTTTTCAGAACATCAAGAGGTTAGAAGCTCTGCATAAAGAAATTTCAAATGAGTTTGTATTGGAAGCAGAATTATTAGGTTACTGAAGATTGTTAAATGAAAACTATCCACTTATTATTTTAATAGCAATGTGGACAAAATTGTAAATGAGTGTAAAATTATCTGGATTTATAATGTTCTATTCCCTTAGATAAAATTGAAACAGAATGTTTTAAAAGAAATTTTGATCCTCTCTTGTTACCATTAAAATACAGATCTGAATAAAACACTTAACAGAAAATCCAGCAGATTAATTCATTAAAAGTCAACAAATGTCCTGGATCTCATTGTTTGTCTTCCAAATATCGTAATGCTTTAATTCCTCATTTATACTATTAACCATTTTTGAATAGTTGTTTAAAATCTTGTTGGAATCATGGAATGATGCCACAATTAGCCTTGTCCACCAAAAAAGATAAAGATTTTAGTCTCTTGGTGCAGACATAGAATTTTTAAACCAGTAGTAAAAACATTCTTGCCTATTTTAGCTAACAGTTGATTAGTGATTACATTAATACAGATTAAACAGGTTTCATTTGACAACATCAAAAAGCAGATAACAACTGAATCTGGTTAATTATTACAATGTGAATGATGCTGAAATGGCAAGGTTAACTTGATGCTAAATAAGCATTTGATCATGTTGAATGGCAATTTCTCATTAGTACACTGAAACATTTAAACTTTGGCTATTTCTTTATTACAAGTCTACAAGTAATTTATATTAAACCTAGAGCAATCAGTCAAGCCAATAATATCATCTTTGCTCTCTTAATCTAGCAACATGAAACTAGACATGGCTCTCCTGTATCAGCTTTATCATTTTCATTTTTTTTGATATTTTTAACAATCCCCACTTATAGTCAACTCAGAACACAAAACCCACATAAAGCAGAAATGTTCAAGGAAATAAACCAATTTACAGTTTCTCTCTTTCTCAGTAGTCAATGCTTTTTCTTGTGCATTTTGGAAATGGTCAGAGAAATTATTTCCAAGCAGCCCAGGACATGGCTTAGGCTAAGCTCCTCTAAAGTGGACCATCTCTAGTCCATGAAGAACCTCTCTTTGAGCATCAGAAGGAACTCATTCTCATTGCTAGTGTTAAATATCATGTGAAGGGGACCACTCAGAAGATAAGAACCAACAGATAACTTCATTGTAATCAAAAATATTACAAGGATCTCTTGAACTGAACTATCTACTAGCCCAAAAGCACTAGTAGCAGAAAGTGAAACTGCCCTTGCTGAAAGGCAGAATTCTAGCATTTCCTAATATGGGAGGGCCAATACACTACAACAGCAATTAGAGAAGCCAGCCTCCAGGTGGGGATCCCCTGGAATTACAGCTCATCTCCAGACTGCCAGGATTAGTTCCTCTGGAGAAAATGGGTGCTTTGGAGGGTGGACTCTATGGCAGTGTACCTAGGGTTGCCAACCTCCAGGCACTAGCTGGAGATCTCCTGTTATTACAAATGATCTCCAGCCGATAGAGATCAGTTCACCTGGAGGAAATGGCCATTTTGGCAATTGGAATCCATGGCATTGAAGTCCCTCCCCTCACCAAACCCCGCCCTCCTCATCTCCAAGTATTTCCCAACCTGGAACTGGCAACCCTAATTGTACCCCACTGAGGTCCCTGTCTTCCCCAGGCTTCATTCCTCTCCAAGAGTTTCTCAACCTGAATCTGGCAACCCTACCCCCTATCCTCTGCCAGTGGCCAGGTAGAGATCTGACCAGTGGTTGGATGGGAGACTACCTGGAGATCCAATGTATGTCATTTTGAGCTTTGTGATGGACAATAATCCCATTTTTGTGTTGGCTAAACAGAACCAGCAGGTTTTTAGACTGTTTCAAAAACCGGCAAAGTCTGTTTGATCAAAAATAACAATAGAACAAATGAAATATATATGAACACCCCGAGAAGCCAGGCTTCTCTTAAATCATTTTACGTACTTAGAAGCTACGATCCATCTCCTACCTCAGTCTGTAATCAGAAACACCTTTTTCCTAGTCTAAGTTCCGATACCATTCCTATGAGGCTTGTGCAGAAGTCTCTTGGTAAATCACACACTAAACCCTTGTCCGATCTAGCCCAAGACATATATTGGAACACTGCTGATACACAAGGCAGGAAATCAACCCACCAGAACAGACATTCAATAACAATATTACTTGCAGGGGGAAAAAGAGATGCCCAACAATTTGTCTCTCTTCTTTGCTGAAATTGGCCTCCTCCATATAATCTAGGCTGTGCTCTTGCTGTCACTCACCCTTCAGTCTGATTATTATTTCAAAGCCTCCCCACTTCCTCCACAACTGTGGTGTCAAATCTCAGGGACTTTTTGCAGAGGTAATAGAATCCCATCAGTATCTCTTTATTAAAGGAAGCCACTGTAAATCAGAGTTCCTGGAAGAGGCTGCTAAAAATAAAATAAAAAAACATAAGAACTGAATCAGCCTCTCGAAACTGTTACCCAGACTCTGGTTTGGTTATTAAATGGATTGGGCCTGAGTCTGTTCAGCATGAGGAATGCTAAGCAGACCTTCCCTGGTATAAAATCTCCCTTTCACTATGAAAGGATTTAAGGATTGTTCTCAATCCTCAGTGGGACCCCATAAAACTACTTTTTGTTTACCTGCCTTCTCAGAAACAGGCTGATTATTCTTAAATTCCATAACAGCCTGCAAACACCTGCAACTTCCTCCTCTGCTTTCCCCTTATACCTTCCAATTGCACGCCTTTGTATTCATACAGTCTACCTTCCTTAAATAAGCCAGATACCTTCTTTGACATGGCACAGGGCCCACCAGGCTTGGCAGCAGAAGGCAATATTTATCAGGTGTCTGCAGATGAAGAGAATCAACAAATGAGTGAATGAATGAGCTGCAAACTAATGAATGACTAACAGCCCAATCCTGAAAAGGGGGACAGATCTGTGGCAGCCAGGAGCGGCGCAGCTGCACTGCCTCCTCAGAGGCTTCCCGGCTGCAGTGGAGGAAAAAAAGGCCTTTGTATTTAAAAAAAAAAGAGAGAGAGAGAAAGGGGGAAATCTCCCATTGCCTCCAATGGGGCTGCACAACCAAAAAAGGTGGCGCAGCACCACCACAGTGAGAAAGGGCATTCCTGGGGGGAAAGGGGTGAGGAAGCTGCCTAACAGTAGCTTCTCTCCCCCTCATGCTGGCGCATGCTGTCCGTTCCAGGAAAGTCCTGTTGGCATGGCTGCGCTGGCAGCGGAGGCTGGTGGCGCCCCAACGCCAGTGCGTTCGCCCCCGTGCCAGCGTGGCGTATTGGTTAATAGTGGTGGTCTAGAGCAGTGGACTCTGATCTGGAGAACCGGGTTTGATTCCCCACTCCTCCACACGAGCGGGGGAGGCTAATCTGGTGAACCGGAGTTGTTTTCCCTACTCCTCCACATGAGCGGTGGACTTTAATCTGGAGAACCAGGTTTGATTCCCCACTCCTCCACATGAACAGAGGACGCTAATCTGGTGAGCCGGGTTGGTTTCCCCACTCCTATCTGATAATATATATATATTCTTATACATGTATTACCTAAATTTTTATATTCTATTTCTATTCTTAATTTCTAGCTACATAATTAAAAAAAGACATTTAATTTTTTCTGAAATTCTGAAATCGATCTATTACATATAAAAGATGTTAGATTTGCCATGGTTGCATATTCTCTTATTTTATTCATCCATGGGCAGCCCATTCCTGAAGGGGGGGGGCGAAGCTCAGGAACCAGCGTGAGGCCCGTGCTGCCGTAGGTGCCACCTTATCACAGAGTAAGGTGGCACCTATGCTGGTGCAGGGGCAAACACGCCAGTGTCCGGGAGCTGCCGGCTCCCGCCACCAGCGCAGCCACGCCGGCAGGGATTTCCTGGAAGGGAAAGCCCGTGCTAGTGTGTGGGGGGCGAGGCGTGTCCAGGGGCAGAGCTGCCTCTGGGCAGCTTCCTAATGCTGTTTGCTCCGGGAATGCCCCCTTGATCTGCAGCATGGCTGTGCCACCTTTTTTGGTGACACAGCCTCACTTTGGGCAATGAGGCATTTCCCCTTTTTTATTTTTTGTTTTTTAAATCCTTTCTTTGTCTCCGCTGCGGCCGGGAAGCCACTGAGAAGGCGGCACAGCTGTGCTGATTCCAGCCGCCTCAGATCTACCCCCCTTCAGGAATGGGCTCTTCATCAGCTCTGGATATTTCTCTGCTTTCCACTTTGCTGCCCTCTTGCTGCCACCACCACATACTTAAATCGTTCATCATGTATTTTTGGAATGTTGCTTGGCAAGATATTTTTTTGGATCCAACACAAACTTAAGTTTCTATACCTTTTGCATTTCAATCATGTATCATTATCCAATATTTTCTTGCTTTCTTACATGCCCACCACATAAGAACATAAGAAAGGCCATGCTGTATCAGACCAAGGTCCATCAAGTCCAGCAGTCTGTTCACACAGTGGCCAACCAGGTGTCTCTAGGAAGCCCCCAAACAAGATGACTGAAGCAGCACAGTCCTGCCTGTGTTCCACAGCACCTAATATAATGGGCATGCTCCTCTGATCCTGGAGTGAATAGGTATGCATCATGACTAGTATTCGTTTTTACTAGTAGCCTCGAATAGCCCTCTCCTCCATAAACACGTCCGCTCCCCTCTTAAACCCTTCCAAGTTGGCAGCCATCACCACATCCTGGGGCAGGGAGTTCCACAATTTAACTATGGGAACTTTCACACATGCCAAATAATGCACTTTCAATCCACTTTCAATGCACTTTAACAATTGTTTGCAAGTGTATGACAGAATGCTGCATCTGTATTCTGGCATTTCCAGCATTTCCTATTGAAGTATTTATTAGCTTTTGCTATGTCTTTAGGTGTGATATACCATCTGAAAAACATTTTATACCAATTCTCTCTTCATTTTTGACCTTCTATGAACTTCCTTTCTTTAATCCATAGATTCTCCCACTGACTCATATTTATACTTCCTCCAAAGTTTTGCATCCATTTACCATGCAGTCTTTTACTTGCTCGGTTTCAGTATCATACTGTCATTTTTCCTTAAATGTCTTAAGTCTCCAGATTTTCCCTTCAGGGGCAGGAAAGCCCCTTGTCCGTCACAGGTACAACAGAAGATGACTTTTATTTTAACTAACAATGTTTTCCTTCCTTTATGACCAGGCCTTACCAGACATACTGAAAAAAATTGAGAAAATGTCATCCAGATCCCAGATCTTTAATTAGCTGGTCCATTTCCTTGTCATTGAGAGAAGGGGGTGGGTAGGTGGGGGGTGGACAGCTTAATTTGACTTAATGGTGCTTTGCTGTTCTGATTTTTTGGCAGTTCTGGCCTTTGCAATATGAAAACTGTGTTTCCACACTGGCAACTGAATTAAATAGAGACCCATGCTCCTCCTTCTGCAAATTGAACATGATGTATCTGGTGATTACTACATTCTGATTAAACAAGAGGGATATGCTTCAGTGCCTGGCAGGTAGCATGTTGTCTAGATGACTCAGCTGCGGGTGCTATTTCTGCTGAGGTAAGGCTTACTTCCAGTGTACTCCCCCCCCAAAAAAAACCCCCTTCCTTTTCTAGGTCAGCTAAGAATTTTTTGGCCCTGAGGCAACATTTCTTGCCTGTGAGAAGTCTGGTCCTGAAATCTAACTCCAAGTCAGAAGATTGATGAGTTTTCCTTTATGCTTTTGCGTATGGAGTTTCTAACCTCTCAAAGCTTCTTCCTTTCTGGTGGGAGCAGTTCCTGATCCCATTCCACAGTGACTTATGCTCACAGGGCGCTCACCCCACACCAATTTGACATTAGCTCTCTCCTATCTATACCAAGGGAGCCTGAAAAGGACAGATGAGCCTTGAGCTCATCAGAGCAGAGAAGCTAAGCAGGGTTGGCCAGAGTTAGTATTGGATGGGAGACCACCAAGGAAGACCAGCGTCGCTACACAGAAAACAGGCAGTGGCATATACCAGCTCTGCTCATCTCTTGTCTTGAGAACCCCTTGAGGGGTTGTCATGAATTGGTTGCAACTTGACAGCATGAAATTATGAACTGCGCCAAATCTGTAAGTATGGGTCCACACAAATTTGTGCCGCAGCGTCTGTCCCTCCTCTCTTTTGTAAGTATGATGACCTTTTCCCTTGGTGGATCCTGGCAATGGAGTGGAGGATCATCTCCATAGTCATACTGGACTGCACTAGGCAAAGAGCAGCCGAGCAGTGAGGACTATTCCTTTGCTCTGCCACCACCAAGGTCACAAGGAGGGCTAGAAAGACTTGAGAAGCTCTTCTGACCTGTGGGTGCTGGTCTTTTGCTCCAAACTGCAGCTTCCTTGGCTGTTGGGGGAGCATGGGAATAAATGTTAGAGGAGAGAAGTTATGTGGCTGAGCAGCGCATGTCATCCTGATTTAAGGCTACCATGCCGTTTTGTTTGTTCATCTGTATGAACCTATGCGACTCCACTGGAAGCGGCCAGGATGTCCTGTACTTCTGCCTTGCTCCAAACTGCTGTTTCTCCTGAAAGTGGAGCTTCAGTGGGGAAGCCAAGCAGCTTCCGTTCCTGCCAACCATTGCCTCCGCTGAATCAGTCCCACATGGTTTCTGCTAAAACAAGCGCAGATAACACTTTTCTATGCCATCAGCAAGATGCCATCCTTAAATTGCCTCTCACACACCTTGAGATTTCTTATTCACCACAGGTTTTGGCAAATCCTGGGAATCTCCACCCATTACAGATTTGATTTATTAGATTTATAGGCCGCCCTTTCCTGGACAAAGCCAGGCTCAGAGGGGCTCAGATGTTAGCCAGATGAGTAAAACTACTAAATGGTCCCTGTATTTTCCTTGATTAGATCTAAATTGTACATAGTTACATTTCATGCTGTACTTCTGAATTCCATGGCCTTCTGATCCTGCTATGTGTTTAGTTTTTCATGCCTCCTGCAAAATGCCTGCCTTTTGAGAAGCCACTTGTTGTATCTAAGGTAGTGGGTTTTATTTCCCAAAAGCTTGTGCTGGAATAAAATATTGCTAGTCTTCAAGGTGCTTCGTGTTTGTTTTTTTGCTGCAACAGTCTAACAGTGCTACTCCTCTGAAATTATTTTCACACACAGTGGGGTTACCAACCTCCAGGTACTAGCTGGAGATCTTCTGCTGTTACAACTGATCTCCTGCCGATAGAGATCAGTTCCCCTGGAGAAAATGGCCGCTTTGGCAACTGGACTCTATGGCATTGAAGTCCCATCCCTCCCCAAACCCCGCCTTCCTCAGGATCCACCCTTAAAACCTCCCGCCGGTGGCGAAGAGGGACCTGGCAACCCTAACACACAGGAAACTCTAATGCAAGGGTCCCCAATCCTGTTGAGCCTGCGGGCATTATCTGAATTTGTGGGCACCACCACGAAATGGATGCCAACCACAAAACATGGGTTGGGGGGGATTCCAAGCCAAGCATTCTCCTATGATGAAGATAGCCATTTCTAAACAGGTACTTCCGGTATGCAAAAAAGTGGTGCTTCCTGGATTCATCTGAAACCCTTCCTGCTCCATATAGGAAAAATCCAGGACCAACTCCTTGGCCTGGGGGAATGAAGGAAGTGGGCATCAGGGAACATATTTATGGGCATGTGCCATGGCACCCATCAGCACAACATTGGGGATCCCTGACCTACATAAAAGGTGTGCCTCGGGAGAAGCTGCTCATCTTATCTGAGGAAATGGGTTATAGTTCACAAAGTTTATGCTAAAATAAAATTTTGTTAGTCTTTGTTATTGGTGTGACTGACAGGGCTGCCCCTCTGGTTCCTTTCACATATAGGAGGCTCTAAGGCATTTCAAAATGGGTTGTTGGCTCCTCATAATTTGACATGTTCAACCACAGTGGCAGCCTCCAGCCAAGAAATAGTCTGCATTACTTTGAAGTAGAAGGCTTGCCCACTGATAACTTTTTCTGTCAATCTAGAGCTAAGTCAACTAGAAGGCGTCTTCAACCATTCTGCCATGCTGACTGATATCCAGGCCGTCAGCTCCGACGGGAAGTCAAAACTCGAGTCCCGATTTCTGAACTTCAGAATCTGATTAAGCTTTCTTTATAGAGCTTCTGCAACAATGTCAACTATAAATCCAGGCCTTTACTTCTACCTTAAGCTGAAGCGCAAGCTAGAAGTATTATTTTATTAGACTATAAATCTTTGTTTTCCTGTGATGGCAACCAGTAAAATATATTTGTCTGTGAATCTACATTCTGAACTGGATGGATTCCAGGAGGAGCTCAATGGCTTCATGATTTTGACTTATTGTTTGGCAAAGCAACTAGCAAAGTATATCAGTCTTCCAAGGGGAAGTGGACTGCAAGGCTGATTTATTTATTTTATTTATTTATTAGCCTTCTATCCCGCTCCTATTCCAGCAAGGCCGGGCTCAGAGCGGCTAACGTCCATTAAAAAACATCTTACAACATCAACATCTAGTATACAAAATAATTTCAATTTCAATTAAAACCAACATTCTCTGACATAAAAATGGTGCTTGCTTATTGGCGCACAAGTCCGCAGCCGGCCCAGGGGAAAGCAGCCAGGATCCCCAGCTGAATCAGCTCAGATGAGATGAGAAGAAGGGGAAGGGAGGCTGGCAATGATGAAAACCATTTAGGACTTGGTACTTCAAGAATAGATGTTTCATTCAAAGCATCTACTCACAGAATAACTATATGCCGTCAGTAGATTGTGTACTATTACTCAGTCCTAATCCTATTCAGTTGGTGATAGTAGTGAGTGTTGAGTTGTATTGATTTTAGTGGGTTTAGACAGGAGTAACTCAGCTCTGTTAGGTATCTTGGCTGTGTCAGGATGACTATTTTATATTTGTATTTGTGTTGCAAAACTCCCCATCTTGTCGGAGACTTGGGTTACAAAGGGTGTTTTCTTAGTTCTCTCAAAGGAAAGAGCAATCCACCATATTCTTCCCTTTTCAGTTTTTCACCATTCCCTTGATTTTGTTAGAGCTTATCTTACCTTCTTTATTTCACAGTTCCCTGAGCATTTAAAAGAACACCCTCCATCTCAAGCATGTGGGTCCTCCTTAAGCCTTTGAACATTAATATATTGGCTGCTAGAAGACTTGGAGAGAGAACCAGAAACTTGCAGTGAACTCACATGTCTGACAAAACACTGGTCTTTTATGCATGGCTGTTTCCCTCGCTGTCACCCCTCTGACAACTTCAGGTCTTTGCGCTGATTATGCATGTTGTTTCTGAACCTCAGAGGTTGCCTCGCTCTCCCCCTACATTTCCGTGCATTTGGCCTGCATTTTCAGAAACCTGTTTTATCTCAGAATCAGAATCAGAAGCATTTATTGCGGCATTGCGCCAATAAAAATTAAGAACATAACAGCAATATTACAGCGGATACATTGACATTGTTTAAAAGTTGTGTCATGTTAATTTAAAAGAATATATATAAATTAAAATGTTTCATTATTTGGATAAGAAATAAACATTTTGACACAAATTCAAAAGAAGATTTTTAACTTTATTTCTTTGACTTTTATTTTATTAAACTTTGACGAAGTTTGTAGATTGCTGCGCAGAATTTGGCAACCTCTCTAATTTGTAAGGGAATTTCATCTGAGAGGAGCTTCCTAACCTGAAGTTTTCTGTTTTATCTCAAAGTTGAAAACGTGGGCAAAATGCGGGGAAACACAGGGGGAGAGTGAGGCGACCTCTGACGGTCGGAAACGGCATGCGTAATCAACACAAACACCCAAAATATCTCTGCTGGTTTCTTTAAAGTAGTGTGAGCCTCAGAATGAGAGCCAGCATGGTGTATTGGTTAAGGTGTTGGACTAAGGAAACCCTGGTTCAAAACCCTCATTTGTGCCATGGAAACTTGCAGGGTAACCTTGGGCCAGTCACACCCTCTCAGCCCCGACCCTGGCTAGTATTTGTAAGGGAATACCAGGGGCATGACGCGGAGGCAGGCAAGGGCAAACAACCTCCAAACATCCCTTGCCTTGAGAACCCCATGGGGTCACCGTAAGTCAGTTGTGACTTGATGGAAAAAGAAAAAAGAAACACACACACACACTTCACATATGATCATTGTAAATTACATTGAACTTGGGTAGGGAGTTCAATCAGGGAGGGGCTGTGGCTTAATGGAAGAGCATCTGCTTCGCATGCAGAAAGTTTCAGGTTCAATCTCTAGCATCTCCATAAAAAAGACTCCTGTCCAAGACCCTGGAGACCAATAGTCTCACCCAGTATAAGGCATTGGGCAGAATCACCAGTCATTTTCCTGAGTTAAAGCCAAATTAGCCACTGTCCATTTTATAATCTCAAATTGGTGGCTTTTGTGTTCTCTTGTGGGTCAAACCTTTGTTGCAGCCCATCAAGTAACAATCTTTTCTCTACTGAATTAAGTAGCATAGCGCTCTGGAGTTTATAAGAAATTAATTACATTCTTCTGTGAACCCAGAGGACCCATCCACAGATGAGACTGCCTACTGAGAGCTGGGTCCTATGGAAAGGACATCGATCTTTCTCACCTTCCTTTTTACCTCTGCAGTCCACGCTGACCCTGAAAAGTAGATTCCTAAGTCTTCTGGATGTCTTCCCTCTGCAGCCTCCCGACCCATATGTCTCTTAATCCTTGTGGGGCCACAACCTCTGGAATCTACTTTCCAAAAATCAGAAGGGACTTCTGGGAGACAGAAATGGGGCAAAGATCCACAACTTCCCCAAGTGTTTCTACATGATGCACTAGTTTGGCTTTGCCTCTTCCCAGTTAGTCTGCGCTGGGAACTGGCAGTCTTCCCACCACCACCAATTTTAAGTCAGAAAGAAGCATGCGTCTGTTGTCAGAAGTTTGGAAAGCTCGGCCCTGACACTTCTGCCTGCACCTGTTGGCACTCAAACTGATCCATCTCCATTTGGCAACACTACCCCTCCACACAGGCATTCGGTGTTGCCTTAAGTCATTCTGACCTCCATCTGTCAATGCAAGTATTATAATTCTGATACTTCCGTGTATTATGGGGCTCCCAAGCCTTTTGTTAGAATAACTGTTTTTCCTAACATGGCCGTCATCCTCTCATTAGAACTCCATTACATTGCTCCATCCTGACTCCATTACCCTTAACAACAACTGCCTTACAATCCATTATCTTCCTTATCATCTCCCATGCGGTTGTTATCCTCACCTCCTCATTTGAAATCATCACCTCACCACAATTACAATCCCATTATCTTTATTACTACTCTCTTACCACCTTAATTATACCCATTACCGTCTTTTGCTATCTTCCCCTTTCTCGCAAATCCATATCTACTTCTTTTTCATTTCATTTTGGGGAAGGGGGGAGGGGGTTACCCCTCATCACTATGGCCATCCCGTTACAAGCCACGGGTTTTCATTTCCATATATTGCTCCGTTCCCGTATGACCATCTCCATTCCGATGTTCATATTTGTAACTCTATCCCTTTTGAAACGGTATCATTTTCTGTTGTCAGAGCTGTCCCTTCATCCATTGCAGCTTTGGTGCATGGGAATCGATGCCCCATCACCTTCCATTTTATGCCAGCCCCTTTTTGGTCTTCTTTCCATATTAATAAAGCCCTCCCCTTCATTGTGAATATCTTCACTGTAACCCACCATTATCTTCACTTCTCTTATGGTTGTAATTATCTCCATTATACTTCAATTATCCTCACCCTGATCTCCATTGCTAATTTTATGATCCTTGGGACCAGCTCCTTTATAATAATCTGCACTGCATTCCTGCCAACTTCTTTTCCAATGCAACATGAAGCACCCGCACATCTCCGTGTTACCACCTCATGCGTTTAATCATCACCAGCCTTCAATTGCCATTGCCATTCCACTCCCTTTATTATTTCGGTGATTATAGCAGCTGCCCCTGCATGACAATGCTATCCTTTCTCAGTGATACTCATGTTATAATCTTCTCTGATGGGCAAAGATAAACATAGTCTGTGCTCATAATTAGCAATTGTGCAGATACCAAGAACTCCCATAACCATACCCATTTCAGCCATTCCTCAGCATACGCATTTTATACCTACCTCTGCCACTGCATTAAGAATCATGTACTAAACATGGCATGATGCAATATAGATAATCAGATATGACCAAAGATAAAGAGCAGGGCCTTCTCAATTGTGGTACCCTACCCTCTGGAATACACTGAAGGAACCTTTGTATATTTTTTAATAAAAATATTTCGATGCCACTATGTCATGTTCAAAGTAGCTTACAAACTAAAATCTTAGATTCACAAAATACCGGACACCTAAACAACTCATAATCCACCAACAAACTGCATGCATGCAGGTCTCAAAATGGATCAGCACATTAAACGAGCCGTAATTTTTAAAACCTTCTGAAAGACAATGGCATTGTGTACTATATGTCCCTCCTCTGACATGATTCCACAGCATTGCTACTGCTAAGAAGAAGGTATTTGCTATAGCCACGAAGGCCCAAAACCACCTAAATGAAGGCACCAAAAGGGGCAACAAACTTTGAAGACTTCAAGTGGCATGTGGCCTGAGGAAGATAAAGGTAAGCACTGCCATCTTTAGCAGAGCCTGGTAACAAATACGAAACGATTGGAGCTGCGATCAGGGCTACTGGGAGCCGCCACCGGCCCCCAGACAAAGGGCGAAAATGCATGGTCGCTTTATCCTCCTTTAATCCCTGTTTCAGCCAGGATTCATCCAGGAGCCAACGCATGCGTTTCGCCTAATGTGTGTTCGATCCTGGCTAAAACACGGATTAAAGGAGGATAAAGCGACCATGCGTTTTTGCCCAAAGATTCCATTTGAGTCCCCCATATGATCCAAACCAAATCACTTGGCTGGCTGTTACCATGCATTTATAATAATAAAAGAATCCACATGTCCATAAGTCCATCCACTTGTGGCAGGCACAACTCATCGAAAATAAAACTAGGAATCTCAAAATGAGATGATCGTGGGAGTTCCAGGGCCAAAAATGAAAGGAATTAGAATATCCTGGCCAAGGTTATCTCCAGATTCCGCCCCCTACCCGGTACCATTTGCAATGGTAGCTAAACTACCTTCTAGCATCTGTTCCTCATTTATTACCACTAAGGTAGATTAACATTGTATTATCATGCATGTAATGGGTGGAGGCAGGGGAAGCATCCTTTTAAGACTTTGCTAGATTATGGAGAGCCAAAGATATTAAGGAAAAGACAAGGAAAGGGTATTTTTTGCTACCACACACTAATAGGGCTGCCCCTTTGCAAGATCTGAGGTTGTTTCACATGTTACATTTATGCCAGTTATGGTGCCATAGAAAGTGGGAATGTGTGTGTGTTTCGTTCCACAACTGTTTGTCTCCTAGCAGAAGTAAGTTCGTCTTTCTTTGTGGTTTTCCCAGGTTTTCTCCAGCACCTACACGCCAATGTTGTTAAAGCCATTTGCGACTCAGCTTCTGTTTGCATGCAAAATCCTTTCTCCGCATCTCATTCTCAGAGCAACTCGATGCCCCTTTCAAATTCAAGGAAATAATCCATGCCCCCTTCCTTCCCATTTCCCTCCTCCCTCCACTTTCCCTCCCCTCCCTCCAATTGTTTTTTGTTTTACTAAGGGCACAAGCGATACTGCACAGATAGGAAGTGCAGAGCGTTTGGAACCAAGCCAATCTCAACACTTGAAGATTGAACACACAAAGAATCAAGAATAAGGTCAGCATGCGGAACAGCCGCCGGTTGTGCCGACAAAACTATGCAGCTGGGTGGAACTGAAAGAAGGAAACCACAGACTGCTGGAGATAACAACCTATTAGAAGGCTGCATCCTGACAAGGACTGTAGTTTGTCCTGGCTGGTTTTGTCTTGCTCCAGTGCTGGCTTGGCTGATGAGTTTAGCAGGATCTGAGAACATTTCCCTCCATCTCCTAGTAAACCTTGCAGAAAGCCACCCCCCACCCCAGCAAAGTCTGACCAACTACCGTTTATCGAGCTCTGCCTTCCCTGCACCCGTTGGAGCTGAAGTGCAGAACTGCATTAGTTGTTGTTGTTGTTGTTTTAAGGTAAATGAATTCTGTGACTGCGGCATGACAATGGTTTCAGGGGCCCTCCAGCTGACTTGGGTCCCTGGAATTTTGTCCCCCCCAGTCCTCCTCTCTTGGCAGCCCTGGACGCGATTTGTACCAACTGAATTGAGACACTTTCAGGGGCAAGCCCATGCAAAAGTGTGTTACAGTAGCCCTGCATTTAAGTTACAGAAGCATAGATCAGTCACCTAATATCCAGGAGGCCTTTGGACCATGTGCAAGAGGAGAACGTTCTTCGAAAAATGATACCAAGCTAGAACTAAGACTGGACCCAGGACCATATCCAGACATTCAACCTGGCCCAGCAATGTTGAATATGTTGGAAGTGAAGGACTTTGCACTGTCTCCTAACCCCAGATTTCAGAGGGGGACTACAAGAGAGTCAGAGAGATAGATTGGTCAGGACACTAAACATCCTTCCTTTTTACTGCTCTGTCTGCTATCCCTTTGCTGTGTGGATTGCTGCTCTCATCCTTCCTTCTGTTTTCACACCTTCTCTCCACACACCACTTTTTTTTCTCCATCTTGGTACCATGAAGGTAGGACATGCATCCTGCATCTCTATCCATCCTAGTTAGTTAGATTAGATACCTATCTCTACCCTATCCTGTCCAGTAGGGGAGTTCCTTACAATAAAGGACACATATTAACTTTACAAAGATAAAGCCCATTTATGCAGGGGTATTTAGTTCGAGATTCCTGCTGGACTGCTTCGAGGCTTCCTTTCCATTATTCATGATTTCACCAACCTTTAAAAGTCACTTCGCTCCCCTCATTCTTTCCCCGCAGTTCTAGGAAGCTGTTTTATAACAAATTTAAATTCTCCTTCAAGGCAAGAGTGAGGCAAATCCCCGCCATTTCCATGCATAGTCCTAACTTTGGGTTTCTCTCCCCACACCCATTCTGGCTTCTCCCTCCCAAATGTCTGTCTCTCCCATCCTACTCTTTCCCTCAAAGCGAAGCACAAAAGAGGGTGTGAAACCTTCATGAAATGTGCAGGAATATAGGAACCGGAGAGAGGATGGAAGGCAGCTCCTGGCAGGGAGCTGTTGAAGAAAGCGGGGCGGGGGGGAGGAATACCCAGCTTTGCAAAAGCACACACAGAGACAGGGAGCAGTCCCTTTAAGAGCTGACCCGCCCCCTCCAAAGTAAACCACCACAACACTGCATTTTCAGGGGGAAGGACTCAGAAGTTCCATGATTCACTGGGGATGCATAATTAATCACAAGGTACACCTGGAATTTCTTATGGGGGTGGGAAGCCCTCATGCATCTGATATTTGAAAATTCGGATCAGAAAACTGCAGAAAACCAAACACAAACTTCCCCTGCATAAATGACCAAAGAGGCTCCATGTGTAACTTGGTTTAATAGCTCACAATGGGTAGCCTTGTTAGTCTGTCCGTAGCAGTAAAAAAAGAGCAAGAGTCCAGTAGTACCTTAAAGACTAACAAAATATCTGGAAGGGTATGAGCTTTCGTGAGCCACTGCTCACTTCCTCCTCTGAAGAAGTGAGCTGTGGCTCATGAAAGCTCATACCCTGCCAGAAATTTTGTTAGTCTTTAAAGTGCTACTGGACTCTTGCTCTTTTCTACCGGTTTAATAGCAGCGCGCAAACCAGGTGATGCTCTGCTGGGTGCATGTGCCCTTGAGCGCTCTGCTGTTCTAAAGGGTGAAAATCACAACGGAATAGACCTTATCTAGCAACAGAAAATCCACTCCCTGCAAGGTTTCAGCTTTCCCAACCAACATTACACCAGGAAGGTCCCAGACTTGATGTAAGGATGTAGGTAAACACCACCAGCAGCTGAGTATTTTCCTCTTCTCTCACACACTTGCTGCCCTTTATATTTTTATAACTGATGTTGTTTTATGTTGCTCTTTTTATGTGCCATAACTTTGTGACTGTTTTTTTTAGGTTTCAGTTCTAATTATGCTTTTTACAGGTTTTGTGCTATTTCTGTACTATGAGCACTTTTTAATTGGAAATGATGACTCACAACTTCGTTTTATAAGAAATAAATAATAGCTACATTTTACCACAACATGTAATTGTCCTCCGTCTCTTTGTTCTTCCCCAAGCTCAGCAGCACCAACTACAAAGATCAGCAGATATTATTCTAAAAATGATTTTTTTTTTATTTGTTGGGTTAGATTGCACCAGATGCTTTAGACATTTCATTCATCTGCACAAAATAGTGTTGCAGGGAGGGATTAAAAAGTCTCTGGAAAAAACTTTTACCCTATGCTTTTTTAAATTTCTAAGAACATAACAATGTAAGAAAAGCCATGCTGGATTAGACTAAGGCCCGTCAAATCCAGCACTGAGCAGTCTGTTCATGCAGTGGCCAACCAGGTGCCTCTAGGAAGCCCACAAACAAGTCGACTGCACAGCACCATCCTGCCTGTGTTTCACAGCACCTAATATAATAGGCATGCTCCTCTGAGACTGGACATCATGACTAGTATTCATTTTGATTGGTGGCCATGGATAGCCCTCTCCTCCACGAACATGTCCACTCCCCTCTTAAAAGCCTTCCAAGTTGGCAGCCATCACCACATCCTGGGGCAGGGAGTCCCACAATGCAGCTATTTCTGTTCAGGGCTCCTCGCATAAACATTACTGCAAGAACGTTCTGTCCTGCTGTGTGGGTATTATTTTAAGAAGTTTTAAGAAGTTTTCATCGGGCATGAGGACTAATCAGATTTGCATGTGGGATGATCTGACTGGTTCTAGGAGAAGGAGAGCCACAGTTAGAACATTATCCTACACGTGCCAATCCTTCTTTCCGCATCAGAATTCAAACCAGATGAAAATGCAATGCAGGATTGGTTTCTAAGTTCGAATGGTTGCAGTGCTGAGTTCTAAGAGCGCATTCCTAAGGAGGGGCCCTGAAAGTCATTTGGAGGCTGCATGGGGGACATTCCTGCTGGCATCTGGGCGCTGCAGAGCTGCGCAGGGCTCCCCTGCCAGCGCAGCCTCTCTGGGAACTAAATCTCGGAAGAGAATGGTGGCGCTGCCGTGGTGGGGGGTGGTGGTCCTGGGGCGTTCCTAGGAACAGAGCTGACTTTAGTCAGCTTCCTAACCCCTTCCAGCCCAGGAATGCCCCTCAAGGCTTTTTTTATTTTCCACGGTGGCCAGGAAGCCTCTGAGGAGGCAGCGTGGCTGCATTGATCCTGGCCGCAGTGGCAGACTGGGTCCAAAAATATTGGTTCCCAGGAGACAAAGGGGGCCTACCCACAACTATAAGGCTATCATTTAATTTTGACATCGGCCCGGGTCGCTCTGTCCGCGACCCGAAGAGCAGGGAGTGCTTCATCGCTGTGGCTTGAACGACCTTTCTCTCGCCTCCTTCTGGCGAGCCGACACTTCCCGGCATAGGCTCGAGTCCCAAAGACGCACAGAGAGGCCACGTCTCAGGACAGTATATTTCTTTAATAATTACAGTGCACATGTATTGCACATATTACTGGCAGTATACAGTAGATATTAAATGTAAATACAGATTGTTATAATTGAATTTTTAATTTTTTTAATAAATGGTGGATATTTTAAAATAGTTTGCTTGTACTGAACGTTTTACACATTAACAGGTAGTTCAAAAGCATATTTCATGCAGTCCATCATATTAAGAGCAACCGTTTGAATTCACTAGATGATTGTGCGAATCTATCAATAATTGCTTCTGCATCCAATTCATCTAACAATTCCTTTTCAATGGATAGCAACATGTATGATTCAAAGTTCTCCTCAGACAGTGAATTTCTTATGATCTTTAGCTTTGAAAATGTCCTCTCACATTGGACTTGTGTGACTTATAGTGTGCAGATGACTTTATAAAGTTTATAAAGGTTATCATATGCCTTGTCATGAAGTCTGTTGGATGCCAGAATTTTTAGTACACACGATGGACAAGTGCTACAAATTTTACATTTGTTGCAACTGGAATCCATATTTTCACCACTATTAAGCAATAGCTTTAATACATCACAGTTCGAAGCAAAGTAAAGATCCAACCCGAATCAGGATTATTTTTTCAGAGTTATTTATTATATTCTTAAATATAAAGTATCCTCAAAAAATGATTTTATTAAAAAATAGTAAAACAACATAAATTTTAATACAACATTAAAATAGTAATACGACATAAATTCTAATACAACATATTGTGTAATGTTTAAAGGGGCCCACTTCATCAGGGGTCCACAGGGCCCCCTTGCCATCGGGCAAGCTGACACCCTGGCCAGCCCGCCACTGCCTGGCCGCCATGGATCTACTCCCCTCCCCCCAGGAATGGACTGCCTAGGCTCAAATACTACCAGTCGAACAGAGAGTCTGCCCATGTAGAAAGGCAAAGACAGAAACACCCATCTTTTATTCAGTTGTGATTGATATTCTTCTAAAAGATCTTCTTTTATTACTCCATTGATTTCACACTTTCCTGAATGTTCTCACAACTACCACTTAATCTATCTGCTGTCTGGTAAAGATAAGGCTGTTACTCTATCCGTAGTTTATTATTTAATGGCCGCTTTGAAGATACGCCGAAAGTTATTATCAAGTTACGCCTAAACGCTCCTTTGCATTACAGGCGCTCTTTTTGCACTGGAACTGGACGCTGGGGAAGGCCAACTCCCCCTTCAGAGACTTGTGCATGGATTACTGCTTTGCAGAAAGAAATTAAGATCTTATTTGGGATTTTGTAAGTGCGCTGTGTTGACTTGCAGCTTGGCAAAGAGGGGGGCATTTCATGGGACTCACATCGTTCGGCTGGGTTATTTTTACAGTGTAATAAATAGTGTTAAAGCAGAGGGGGGAAAGTAAAAATCCCAAGTTTAATTTGCGTGCCTGGCCTATTAGATAACCAAATATATGGAACTGCCTTATACTGAGGCAGACCCTTGGTCTGACAAGGTCAGTATTGTCTACTCTGACTAGCAGGGGCTGTCCAGAGTCCCAGGCAGAGGTCTTTCACATCACCTGCTACTAGATCCTATGTTGAGGATTGCACCAGGACCTCCTGGATACTAAGCTGATGCTCTACCACTGAGCAACAGACTCTCCTAGAAAACTAGCGGGGCACTTCCCCTTCTCATCAGTGGAGAAGGTGGAAAGAGCAGCAGAGCAGTGGTCGCAACTGGAGGAAGGAAGACCTTGAAGCCATCTCAGTGCTACCCACCTTCCACTGGCACCTCAAAACAGAACACCAGGTTAAATCTCCTGACTCTGCCATCAGCCCACAGAATAGCTTTCAAAAGCTAGGAGGGAATCCATGCCTCTGTTTCCTCCTACAACAATGGTTTTTTCTGAAGTGGGATCCAGCTTTTCAACTGAGGTCGTTTATGCATGGGTACTTTCACTCACCTTTGCCCCTGGTCTGACTTGGTTGTTCCTTGGAGTTATGCATGAGTTTTCCCTCCATTAGAGATGACCTTGCTGCCAGCCCTCACAAATCCCAGGACTTCTTGTTCCTCTGTTAACCTGATTCTTCCCTCTCCCCTGAGCTCAGCCCACTTGAAATCCCCATGCATAAGGCAAAGCGTGGGACACGCAAGATTGGTTTCTCTCACAGCCAATTACAAAGCAGCATGTAAAGAGGCGGGATTCAAATTCTTCCTGCCTCCGCATAGCTCTTTCTGAGCAGAAGAAAGGCTTTTAAAAACCGAGGCTTGGATTTACCACCACCCCTTTCATATTGCTCCTTTTTTTTTGGTTCTTAAAATGCTTTTTTATGCAGCAATTGGGTTTTGGAGGGGGGGAATTTTCTCTCACAGTAAGCTCTACAAAGTCAGCCAATTACAAAGCAGCATTTAAAGGGGTGGGGACTTGATCTGAGCCTGGAGACTGCTGGTGCATAGATTCCCAACAGGAAAGTGTGGGTCCAGTGAGCAATGAACCTCAGGTAAAACTCCCATGCATAAATGACCTGAGTCTACCTTTTGAGACCCAACACTGCATTCTTGCAAGCTGCTGGCAGTAGAGGTCCAGGAGGCATTGGGCATACAGTACACCCACCCATCACTTCCCACACTGCTGGTGGCTGGGAACCAGCCAAGCTCCAGGGATGAATGAGGGTGAAGGGACTGAGGAAGGAGAATGCAGCAGCAGCAGCATCTTCTCTTCTCCTTCCCCACTGTTGGAAGGAGAGGGGCCTTTAGTCTCACGGCTCAAGAACTTAGTTGATAGCAAAGGCTGCTTGGACACCTTTTTCCAGCTGAGAGGCAGGACGGACATCTTTGAAATGCTTAATGAAACTGAACAGGAGGAATCCACTCATCTCCAGTCCTTTCCACTGCTGGGTTTCTATGATAGCCTGATGGCAACTGACACTCATATAAATGGTGCGCCAATCCATAGCTTCAGGTGAATCTGTGATATCACCACATAGCTTTCTGTACCAGGTACTTTGAATAAGTACCCATTCTATGCCTCCCCTCCCCACTGCAGATTAAAACATTCCAAGAAGGATTTTTGATTATCAAAATGGTCTAGGAGGGAAGAATTCAATCCCCTCTTTACATAGTGTCACAGCCCCGACACATATTAAGCCTCCTTGTGGCTGCTTTTTGCCGCTAAAATACTTAATCGGGGAATCTAATCACAGATCCCCAATGCTACATACAATTTTGCCCTCTGATTCAGCCCACAGCTCAGGCTATAACTGGTTAAACATTGCAGTCCTAGAAGACATGTCTCAGAAGAAACAGACTGAGAACATCAGCAGAAACGTGATGGTACTTTTTGGCAGCATCAAAGCCCCCTGTTTATTCCCACCTGAAATTCTGGCATGAAGAATTTTGGCAGCAGCTCAAGCCTCTCACATCTAATTGATTGTTTCCCTGCCTGGGAACTGTTTGTGGATAATCAGGCACACAGTTTGCTTGCTTCTGAACAGAAAGTGCCAAAACGTAATCCGCACATACATACATAACAATCTAAAGATGCATCGTAGATGTGCTTAGGGCTGTTGAAAAAAAAATTCGCTAAAATTCGGATTTGGCAAAATTCGGCCCGTTTTGATTCGGGCCGTGCCGAAGTCTGAACTCCCCCACTTCAGATCCCCAAAATTCGGGCGATATCTGGAGTTCGGGGGAAAATTCGCCCCCCCGCGTGCCTTCAGGGGGCTTCCCTGAAGGCACGCAGGGGGCCCTTTAAACAGATCTGTGCCTCCCGACCAGGAGGCGCAGATCTATTCCAAGCCCCCCCCCCGCGCGCCTTCAGGGGACTCCCCTGAAGCCGTGCGGGGGGCCCCTTTAAATAGATCTGTGCCTTCCGGCCAGGAGGTGCAGATCTATTCCAAGCCCCCTGCGTGCCTTCAGGGGACTCCCCTGAAGGCACGCGGGGGGACCCTTTAAATAGATTTGCACCTCCCGGCCGGGAATTTTTGTACTGCAATTTTTAAAATTTTATTATCAAAACAAATATTCAGTTGTTGGGGGGGGGCATCAAGTCGCAGCTGACTTATGGCAACTCTGTAGGGTTTTCAAGGAAAGAGACATTCAGAGGTGGTTTGTCATTGCCTCTCTGTGTGTAGTGACTCTGGTATTCCTTGATGGTCTCCCATCCAAATAATGACCAAGCTGATCCTGTTTAGAACCTGAGATTTACAAGCTCGATATCCAAATACAATGGAAAAACACCAAGCTTACCCAACATACATAGATGACATTCATGACCACCACTTTTATCTATTTCAACATTTGGAATCTTGACAGAGTAGTTGATTCCCCCAAGAGGACAATGTTAGAAGAAGAACAAGAACAAGAACAAGAGTTGGTTTTTATATGCCGATTTCTCCTACCTTTTAAGGAGAATCAAACTGACTTACAATCTCCTTCCTCTCCCCACAACAGACACCTTGTGAGGTAGGTGAGACTGAGAGAGCTCGAAGAAAACTGTGATTAGCCCAAGGTCACCCAGCTGGTTTCATGTGTAGGAGTGAGGAAACCAACCCGGTTCATCAGATTAGAGTCTGCTGCTCATATGGAGGAGTGGGGAATCAAACCCAGTTCTCCAGATTAGAGTCCACTACCCTTAACCACTACACCACATTGGCTCTCCATTAATAATTTCCTGTATTGTATTAAGCAAAATATTCAGTCCTGCAGTATGGAGCATCCTCTATACACTTTTCTAGGATAAACACAAGTGAAAAATGCCTTAAATAAAAATCCCAGGAGGGAAGGGGGGGGCTTCCAGCTCATCTTTGAAACTTATGTGTGTACACCACAGTAGAGAGGGGCCTCACAAAGCACCAGGAAGTTCCACTAGATATCTACCTGACATGCCCCCAAACCTGTGCAGCATTGGAGGCACAGGCAAAAACCCCTTCTCTTTCATGCACTGGTGGCCTACCTGTATTTTCAGAGAGGACCAGAAGCCCACCAGGTCCTTCCACTCCAATCAGAAGCTCTGGTTTTTGGCCTGGTCCATCACATCTCTAAAGTTACCAATTGACCAGGAAAATACCCTGTCCCTTTAAAAGAAGGTTAATACGCAGAAATTTGCAGCTGAAGCTTTTCCTGGCATGAATCTAAATAACATCACCTGATAAATGCTTCAGAACAAATGAATATTAAAGGAAAGCTAGAGGGACCAGTTTAAAAGTTAGCAACCCTACCCAACTACAAAGACAACTAGTTGGGTTAAAGGAAACCCACCCAATGTATGTTTGATCTACATAAATTACAGCTCCTCTCCCAAAGTTAGCGTGTCAGATTTACAGACGATGAATCTGGGCGGGCATAGGTAACCTTCATATCAACACTGAGTTTCAATATAGCATGTTCTGAAGTACTTCACATCTCATTATCTGCACTTTATGCTCAATGAGCATTAACTTCATATCGTTGGCTGAGGTTGAGGCTTACTTATCTTGTGAGTTCATGGGCACGCAAAAATTGGAACTGGGCTCACAGCTCCTGCTCTTAGTGACAGCACTGCACCGTTAACTGAAGGAACGTTCTCACATTCACTGCAGGGTGAAATCTGCTTGAATGGATCCCGAAGTGAGGCTCCTTAACCTTCAACTCTCCAACACCCCACACTCCTTACTCTGCCTATTGCAGCTGCCGCTGCATTGTATCTCTTTCTGGTCCAGCAAACACACCAGCCAGCACTAAATTGCAGATACCAGATATAACCACATACCTGACAGCGTTGGCAGTAAGGAGATGTTCACACAATTGGTGGTTCATACATGAGCACAGACGCATGGGTCTTTTATGCATGGGAATTTTACCCTTGGGTTCGGCACTCCCTTGACCCACACTTTTCTGATCTGAATTCTCAAAATCCTATGCATGGTGGTTGTTTGCCCTGAAGAAAGTCCTGGAATATCAGGAGTAAGTTTTTGTGCTGCAGAATCACCAGCACAAATCCAGAGCATCTGAGTCCCTGCCCCTTGAAAATTCTGCTTAGTAATTGGCTGTAATTTGCAAAGGAATGTATTAACAGGAATGACAGGATTGCCCACTGGAAACAATGGGAGAAGCTGGAAGACCTATAGAAGATCATGGGAGACAGGATTGTCAATTGACTTGCATGGGCTCCATTGAAATACATTACAGCACAAACACTGTTGCAAAGAAAATGCGGAATGGATTTTCCATTAAGGTCACTTGGCCCAGATAGAGTACTCTGGCACTGGATTGACAGCTTCCAGAATGCACCGTCATTCCACTCTGGGGCTGTCATTTCAGTCCCAGAACACTTCTGCTACTCCCAGAGGGTGTCATTCCATTCTGGGGGCTGTTATTCCAGCACAGATGCTGTTCCCTGGGTCTGGGTCTGTCATTCCACTCTGGGGTCTGTCATTCCAGTCCCAGAGCTCAGATTCTTTTCCCTGGGACCATTATTCCACTATGGGGGCTGTCAATCCAGTGCCAGAGTAGTCCTTTCCGCATTTTCTTTGCAACTGTTTTTGTGCTGTAATGCATTTCAATGGAGCCAATGCAAGTACAGCTAAGTTGGTTCCTGATTATACAAACACTCGCTTCCTCCCCGCCCCCATGGCTCCGCTGGAGGACGAGGGGGAAACCCGAATGCCTTATGAATACAAATAGCTACAATTTGAACTGAGTTGATCTCAGAGCAGACTTTAAATCAGTGGCAAAACAGCACTGGGAAAACTCGAGAAAAGTGTGGGGTGGGCATGAGGTTAGCTGCGAGGGATGGAAAACTCATGCATAACTCCATGAACAACCGAGTCAGTCTGGGGGTGAACGTGAGTCAAAGTACCCATGCATAAAGGACCACGGTGGTGTCCTGGAGATGGAAGGGGATCTACAGACCAATCTAGTCTAACCCCCATGCTTAATGCAGGACCAAGCATCCCTGAAAGATGGCTGTCCCCCCTCTGCTCAAGAACCCCCAGCGAGAGGGAGTCCACCTCTACCCCAGTTAACTCAGTCCATCATCAAACTACTTTGACCATTGGGAAGTGTCTCTCAATGCAACCTACCCTTATCTGCAACTGAAGCCCATTAGATCTAGCCTTGCCCTCTGAAGCAGCAGAGGACAAGTCGCTGCCTTCTTTCATGTGACAGCCTTTGATTAGCACAATAATGTCTCTCCTCAGTCTTCTTCTCCAGCCTGAACACACCCAGTTCCTTCAACCTTCTCTCATAGTTCTTGTTTTCCGGACCCGTAGGGTTGCCAGCTCTGGTTTGGGAAATACCTGGGGATTTGGCGGGTCTGAGGAGGTCGAGGTTTGGAGAGGGGAGGGACTTCAATGCCATAGAAGTCCAATTGCCAAAGCAGCCATTTTCTCCAGGTGAACTGATCTCTGTCGCCTGGAGATCAGTTGTAATAGCGGGAGATCTCCAGCCACCACCTGGAAGTTGGCAACCCTACAGACCTGTGACTATCTTTGTTCAATGCAGCTGTGCAATGCTACACCCCTTTGGGTTCTGCCACAGAAACTTCTTTATGTGATAAATTAAAAAACAGAAGTTTCTTTGGAAAGCAGACGCTGCCTTAAAAGAGCAAACCCTACCAGCAAAATAACTCATCCTTAGAGGAGTTTTGCTTCCTTAGCCATTTATCATATCCACAGCGGGCACCTCACAATGGAGAGAAAGAAATATAGAACATCTGGAAAACTCTGAAATTAAAAAGGAAGCACAAGTTTGTTTCTCTTCCACCACACAAAGAGTTATGGCAAGAGCTGCTGGGACATGGCTGTGTTTTATTATGGTCTTTTGAAGCCCTGGAAATGTTCAGTTAGGTTAGTAAATAATTCAAAAAAAATGATTTGTGCCAGCCCACCAGAGAACAGGTAATGCAGGGATAAAGTATGCTCCCCCCCTGGCATGAGCAAGCAGAGTAATATGTTTTTATTGCCAGTCACGTAGTAACTAGCGTCTTCAGGTACCTTATTAAAAACAACACGGTTAGCGGTGTTTCTTTGTGTCAACAGAACAAGGCCCTCAGTCCCTAAAGTAAGCTCAACAAACCCACCCTTCAGTTGCTGTTACTTGCTCACTCATAGGGTGCCAACTCTGGGTTGGGAAGTGCCTGGAGAATTTGGGGGTGGAGCCTGGGGACGGTGGGGCTGGGGAGGGACCTAGGGTTGCCAGGTCCCTCCTCGCCACCGGCGGGAGGTTTCTGGGGTGGAACCTGAGGAGGGCGGGGTTTGGGGAGAGGACGCCTGTCATTCAGGCGTGGGTTCTCAAGGTGAGTGAAAGGCAACAGAGAAGGGGCCATGGAAAAAAGCAATGCCAAGAAGGGAGCCCCCCCCCCAAGGCATGTTGCTGACCCTTAAAAACCTGACGTTGGCACCATTCAACCCCATGTGGAGAATTGGAGGCCTTACAGTGGCCCAAACATGATATTTAAACCAATCCTTTCACCCACACATGAGCACACAAGAAGCTGCCTTATACCAAACCAGACCCTTGGTCCATCAAAGTCAGTATTGTCTACTCAGACCGGCGGCTCTCCAGGGTCTCAGGCAGAGGTCTATTCACAGCACTTTCATGCCTAGTCCCTTTGACTGGAGATGCCGGGGATTGAACCTGGGACCTTCTGCACGCCAAGCAGATCCTCTATCACTGAGCCACGGCCCCACCCAGAGAGTCACCACAACTGCAGCCCCTTACGTCCAGCTGAAAAATGCACAAGGAGCTTGTTTAGGGTTGCCAACCTCCAGGTGGTGGCTGCTCCCGCTATTACAACTGATCTCCAGGCGACAGAGATCAGTTCACCTGGAGGAAATGGCTGCTTTGGAAGGCGGACTCTATGGCATCATACCTCTCTAAGGCCCCTCCCCTCCCCAAACCCCACCTTCCTCAGGCTCCACCCTCAAAATCTCCAGGTATTTCCCAACCCGGAGCCGGCAACCCTAAGCGTGTCAGTCTCTCTCTTGCTGCCATCAGGAAAGTGTTCATTCCAGTTTAATATAACTTTGGAATGAATTCATAGTAGTCTGAGTTCTTCAGAAACATACCAGATAAATTTCTAATTCACGGTTACCTTTCCTTCTACCAGCGGACTGCATGCTGGCTTTCTGAGGAGCCTGGAGTTCCTTGGAAGTTCCTCAGGGAGAAACTTCTTGAAAGAGTGTGTGTTCATAACTACCAGTCTGCCCTGTAAAGTACCAGCTCAACGCAGGAGGAGAACCACATGGCATATATGTACTGAAAATCAAACAGTGTGCCACTTGTGCACCACCAATTGAACACAACCTAACAAGCCAGAATGGCGGCCTACCCACAGGCTTGACAACAGTCTATGTTTACAGTTCCACAGCTGCTGATGGATAGGGTTGCCGTGTCCCTCTTCACCACCGGTGGGAGGTTTTTGGGGTGGAGCCTGAGGAGGGCAGGGTTTGGGGAGGGAAGGGACTTCAATGCCATAGAGTCCAATGGCCAACGCGGCCATTTTCTCCAGGGGAACTGATCTCTATCAGCTGGAGATCAGTTGTAATAGCAGGAGATATCCAGCTACTACCTGGAGGTTGGCAACCCTACTGATGGACCATGCCAGCACAGGGAATTTTGTTACCTCAAGAAAGGCATACCCATGCCCTTTTTGGCCCATACCACTACAGACAGGGTCCAAGCCTTATGGCAATGCTCAGCATGCCATCCCAAACAATCATTTGGGAGCCAGCCCTGGTGATAGATAGATAGTTGGGCACAAGTTGGGTTGGGCACTGAGTTCAAGGACTCTTCCTTAACACGAAAGATAGATAGATAGATAGATAGATAGATAGATAGATAGATAGATAGATAGATAGATAGATAGATAGATAGATAGATAGGGCTACTAACCTCTAGGTGGGGCCTGGAGATCTCATGGAATTACAACTGATCTCCACACTACAGAGATCAGTTCCCCAGGATACAATGGCCGCTTTGGAGAGTGAACTGTACGGCATTTTACCCTGCTGTGCTCTCTCCCCTCCCCAAACTCCACCCTGTTCAGGCTCTACCCTCAAATCTCCAGGAATTTTCCAACTTGGAACTGGCAACCCTAGCACTGATGGACCATTACGAGGGTTGCCAACTTCCAGGTGGTGGCTGGAGGTCTCCTACTATTACAACTGATCTCCAGCCGATAGAAATCAGTTCCCCTGGAGAAAATGGCCGCTGTAGCAATTGGACTCTATGGCGTCGAAGTCCCTCCCCAAACCCCGCCCTCCTCAGGCTCCATCACAAAAAACCTCCAAAGAGGGACCTGGCAACCCTAGCCATGACAAAAGCCTAGGGAGAGGTATATCAGCTTGCTGGGTCACACTGTGCAGATTTTTTTTTGCTTCAACAGAGCACTGGGACAGCAGCTATGGAATGCATCTGCTGATGTTTGTTCCAAAACACACTAGGACCTTTGCTTAAAAGGTGGAAACATTATGATAGATTCAGCACAAGCACTGCTGTGGGATAAACAAGATTTTCTTCCACAACCGTCGCAACTTCCCCCAGAACTCAAAGGGCAATTTGCTGAGCACAGAATAAAAGAGAAAAATCAAGGAAGTCCAGTACCTATTGAAACTGGTGGTTTGATGTTCACCTCTGTGGTCTGCTTCTCAATTCAGCCCCCCAAAGCAAGTAGCCTCTTTATCAAGTCAACACTCCGAAGCTGCCTAGAGAGAGCAAAGAGGGAAGGAAAAGATTAAATCTTCTTTTTCAGAAGAAAACAAACTGTGTATTTTGGAAGAGGGTTTTTTTTATTATTATTTCTCTGTAACGGTTGGAAGAATTTTCAAGCCTGCTATGGATCCCCCTCCTCCACTTCCAGGAGCGGCAGAAATGGCACATTCAGTTCCCGAATTACCTCCCCTAACACTTTTCCAGAATGAGAGGCTTCAATGAAGAGCCTCCAGATACAAAAATCAACATTGTGAACTTTCACTGACAAGTAGGGTTGCCAACCTCCAGGTATTAGCTGGAGATCTCCTGCTATTACAACTGATCACCAGCCAATAGAGATCAGTTCCCCTGGCCGCTTTGGCAATTGGACTCTATGGCATTGAAGTCCCTCCCCTCCCCAAACCCCACCCTCTGCCCCAAAAACCTCCCGCCGGTGGTGAAGTGTGACCTGGCAACCCTACTGACAAAAGGGTGCAGGGTTAGGAATGAAGCTATCCAAATGCAAGAAACACATAATCACTGGATATCACAGCAAGGTCATGACAAAAATTCCTACGTACCCCTCTTTGAAATGAGTTTAGTAGACCATCCTTTTAAAAATACATCTCCATCTGACCACTAAATCGTGAGTGGAACTCACGTAGGGTTGCCATTGCCAACTAGCTGGAGATATCCCGCTATTATAACTTATCTCCAGCCGATAGAGATCAGTTCACTTGCAGAAAATGGCCGCTTTGGCAAATGGACTCTATGGCATGGAAGTCCCTCCCACCCCCAAACCTCGCCCTCCTCAGCCTCTGCTCCCAAAATCTCCAGATATTTCCCAACCTATAGCTGGCAACCCTAAACTCATAGCAAGATCTGAACCTGGGCTTTGAGAGATGTGAAGCAGGGATTCAGTCCAAGTACTACCAACAAGGTAGGTACTACAGAGAAACTAGCCAAAGTGGCAAGGAAGCCTCTCAAATCATAACAGGCTGGAGTGGAACATGTGGTACTGAATACAGGGAGGGCCATGGCTCAGGGCTAGAGCATCTGGGGGACAGAGGTTTCCCATTTCAATCCCCAGCATCTTCAGTTAGAAGGATCAGATAGTAGGTGACGGGAAAGACCCGAGACCCTGGAGACTGCTGCCAGTTAGAACGAACAAAACTGACCCTGACAGACCATGAGTCTGATTCAGTAAATGTCAGTTTTACATGTGTTCACATGACCATATAAAAAGTTGCAGACCTGGCATGTTCACTGGTGAGCTGCAGAGTATCCTGTTAAGATAAATGAATCACTGGAACAGTGAGCTCAGAAGCTGCTCTAGCAAAGACTAACCATGCAATCTTGAAGGAGGCTGTATGACCCATACGGCAGCGTAAGTGCCACTTACACTGTCCAAACTGGCATGGGACGCCAGTGCAGGGTCACTTACGCTGTTGTAGGGGAGCCGTGTAGCAGCGTGAGCCACAGGTGCCAGCTAGGGTTGCCAACCTCCAGGTACTAGCTGGAGTTCTTTTGCTATTACAACGGATCTCTTTTTTTAATTTTTTTTATTATTTTCTTCATTTAATATATCCACATGTAAATCAACATCTATTACTAAAAAATCGATAAAAGTAATAAAAAACAAGTAAGCATAGTAAATTAAACTTAAAAAGACTTCCCTCTCACTCTCTTCCATCTAAAAATAAATTATATATACTTTTGCTAACAACATTAATCCCCATATTATTTAATTAATACATACTTATCTTATTAAAATTTGCTAATTTAATACCTTAACATAACCTTAATACAAAATATATATAAGGGATTAAATCAAAGAATATCCTTTAAATGGTCCCATTAAAAATTGATTTTCACAGTAAATTCTCCACGCCTCCCATTCCCCAAAAAATTGTACATTATCATTCTGATTTATCAAAGCTGATTTATTTATTTATTTAAAAAAACAGCTTTGATAAATATTACAACTGATCTCCAGCCGATAGAGATCAGTTCCCCTGGAGAAAATGGCCGCTTTGGCCATTGGACTTTATGGCATTGAAGTCCCTCCCCTCCCCAAACCCCTCCCTCCTCAGGCTCCACCCACAAAACCTCCCTCCGGTGGTGAAGAGTCTGGTGTTAGGTAGTCTGATGGGTAAAACACATAACCAACAGAAAATGCTCAATCCAAGCAGTTCCATCAAAGCATGATTTTATAACAGTTTTGTACACAATGTTCTTTTTGGAAACTTTATCTCATTCTTTAGAATGGGGAAGAAGAGGTGTAAGGGTGGGGCTCCGAGGGCAGCCATTGTAGTGTAGCGGTTACAGTGTCCAACCAGGATCTGGGAGATCCCAGTTTGCCTCCCCACTCCGCCATGGCAGCTCTCTGGGTGACCTTGGGTCAACCCCATCCTCTCACCTTAACCTACATCACAGCGTTGTTGTGAGAATAAAATGGAGGAGCCGAGAATGATGGGGGAAAGAGAGGGTACAAATGAAGCAAGTAAATAAATAAAAATAACAAGGATTTGCATTTAGATATCAACTAATAAGAATCTAAACAAAAAACCCTGTTAATTAATATTGTTATTAGAACTGATTGGAACTGAAAAAACTAACAATGGATCTAGCCACTATGTAGGTGTGCCTACCACCCTCTACCCCTCTCTCAGGGACATGGTTTCAGGTAGGTCAGGCCATCGCACTCACTGCCCATCTTGTCTCTTTTAAAATCACTAGAGAGCCATGAGCATTTCCCTCTCAGGTCTTCTCTTTCACTCAGAGCCAGCGTGGTGTAGTGGTTAAGAACGGTGGCTTGGAGTGGTGGAGTCTGATCTGGAGAGCCGGGTTTGATTCCCTACTCCTCCGCATGAGCGGCGGAGGCTCATTTGGGGAACTGGATTTGTTTTCCCGCTCCTGCACACGAAGCCAGCTGGGTGACCTTGGGCAAGTCACACTCTCCCAGCCTCACCTACCGCACAGGGTGTCTGTCGTGGGGAGGGGAAGGGAAGGTGATTGTAAGCTGGCTTGATTCTCCCTTAAGTGGCAGAGAAAGTCGGCATATAAAAACCAACTCTTCTTCTTCTTCTTTAGCAGGCAGAGTAACTCAGCCCCCTTCAATAAACAGCCCTCACTCAAACACTTCACAGAATTAGTAGAGTTGGGGATTCAAGCAGTTCCATTCACATGCTGTCACCATTTATTCATATCTATATCTATATCTATATATCTATATCTATATCTATTTCTATATCTGTATCTATATCTATATCTGTATGGAGCCTCGTAGTGCAGAACTGTAAGCTGTAGTACTGCAGTCAAAAGCTCTGCTCACAACATGAGTTCGCTCCTGATGGTAGCTGGTTTCCGGTAGCTGGCTCAAGGTTGACTCAGCCTTCTTTGAATTAAATAACCCACCGGAGGTTTCCTGTGCAACAATATAGGATGTGAGCAAGACCTTTGTGAGAGGCAAACTAACGGCGATAAATGCGAAAATAGAAAATGGAACAAAGGGAAAAACTAACAGAAGATTTACAGGCCATTCCTGGCCTCCAAGGACAAAAGTCCTTAGGAGGCCAAGAATAGGCTGCGCCGGCTTTGGGGCCTTTGTGTCACCACCTGGGCTACTTACGCCACACAGAGTGGCCCCAATGTTGGTGGGGAGGCCCGAACACTGGTCTCCCAGAGCTGCCATGGCAGCGCCGCCCAGGTACACCGGCTGGACCTTCCACTGACGTCCCACCAGTGCAAAGGCCCATGCTGGCATCCCGGGGGGCATTCCTGGGGAGTGCCCGGTGGGGTGGAGCTGACAGTAGGCAGCTTTCGGCCTGGCACACCAGTGAGGAAAATGGCGTTGCTGCGACTGCTTCTTTGCAGGCACAGCCTCGCTGTTCTCAATTAGGCAAAATGCCTCGTTTAAAATTTAAAAAGGGGGCGAAAGGCTTTTTAAAGCCTTTTGGTGGCCAGGAAATGGGTTTGGAGGTGCTGCGGCACCGCCTCAGCCATGCTGTCCCCAGCTGCCAAAAGGTAAGGAATGGGCCGTTAAAGAACTTGGAAGAACAACATGCCAAAACACAAAAGAGAAATGTTTTAAAGGAAATCAAGAAAACAAGGAAAAAAATAGATATGCTGGATACGGAAGAATTACAAAGCAAAATGGTTTTTTTTCAAGCAAAGATTTTTTTCAACATGCCAACAAACCTGGTAGATACCTAGCTTACACCTTAAAAAGGGAAGTGGACAAGGAGGCTACAATAGGAGTCAAGAATGATGAAGAGATACGTTTTTTGGAAAGTGATATACATGAACAATTTCTCTCCTTCTTCACCATCTTTACCAGAGCAAAACATGCCCCATTTCGGAGGAGATGGAAGACTTCATAAAAGGAACAGCATTGAATAACTTTACAGAGGAAGACAAGGAGATCTGGAATCAGAATATAACAATACAAGAAGTAACACATGCAATCGAAAAATTGAAAGTAGACAAGGCCCCAGGTCTGGATGAACTGACAGCAAAATACTACAAATGCTTCGAAGAGACGATTGCAACTAATCTCCAAAAGACTATGAATGAGATAACCAAGGATGGCTGGACACCGCAATCGTGGCAAGAAGCGTTTATCACTCTGCTATATAAAGAAGGGAACGACCCTCTTCGGCCGCAATCATATAGAACAATTTCACCTGGTTGTCCACTGTGTGAACAGACTGCTGGACTTTATGGGCCTTGGTCTGATCCAGCAGGGCCTTTCTTATGTTCTTACGTTCAATGTTGAATGTGGATTATAAACTGTTTGATTCCATAACTGCTGAAAGATTGAAGAAGAGGATTAAGAAGGTGATACATCCAGACCAAACAGGATTCATTCCAAAGAGGCAAATGAGAGAAAGTGTGTGTTTTGTTCTAAACATGATTGAACATGTTAAAAATAAAAAGTTGAATACAGCTTTTATTTTTTTAAATGCAGAGAAAGGATTTGATAATATTTCTTGGACATTCCTTTAAAAAAAATTAAACCACCTGAACTGTGGCAACAAAATGTTGAATTGGATCAACAGTATTTACAAAAATCAAAGTGCAAGGATAATGATCAATGGAAAATTAACTGAAAGGTTCCAGATTAATAAGGAAACAAGACAAGGCTGTCCGCTTTCACCTTTATTGTTTAATATTGCCTTGGGAAGTGTTAGTGAACAAAACAAAAATGATCCTAAAATTAGTGGACTAAAAGTAGAAGGAGAAGAATTCAAACTGAAATGCTATGCAAATGATGTAGTATTAATGATTGCCAACCCACATTTGATGGAACAAATAGAAGAACATGGGAAGTTCTCAGGCTAGTAAATGTCCCCCTTCAGAGGCCAGGTCTACCAATTGGCTTCTATGGGCCTCCGGAGGCCAGGTCTATTGCCAAGAAAGCCAATGGGTAGACCTGGCCTCCCAATGGGACTCAGCCGGAGGCCAGGTCTACCAACAGGCTTTTATGGCGGTAGAGCAGGCCTCCAGACCAGGACTCCGGACGGGGAAGGGGAAATGGCAGGGACTTACAATTTAATTTTTATCAATAAATAAGATCACTATTAAGTATGATATCAAGTTTTATTCAGTGTACCTATAGTTTAATTAAGACTTAAAACTTTAATTAAAGTTTATTAAGTTAATAAACAGTGTACCTACCTATATAGTTTAAGTTTAAGAAATTTGGCTCTCAAAAGAAATCTCAATTGTTGTACTGTTGATATTTGGCTCTTTTGACTAATGAGTTTGCCGACCCCTGTTCTAGGGCAACAGTCCCTCACTCCTATACCCATCCTGGCCCCAGATACTAAGTTGTGTCAGCCATGCAGACTTAATGTGTGTGCACTGTTATCTATGCAAGTATCATGGGGTGGGAGAGAGAAGAAGAGAGACATATGGCTGTATTGGACACGACACGATAGATCAGTAATGATGTTGGGAAATCCCTTGACATTTTAAATTTAAAATTACCTCCTAGCTGTTATTAGCTGCAGTAGAAAAAAAAAAATCAGGCCGCTTTTTAGAGCTCATTAAACTAATGGTCAAACTAGATACGACAAGTGGATCTTCAAATACATCTGTGTATGTCTTCCCATATGTGAAGAAAGCAGGTTCACTTCTGTGATTAGAACTGGGCTGGAAGAAATACACTGAAACTGTAGAGCAAAGCACAGTAAAACTTAGCCACACTCAACCATGCATTCCATTTTTATTTAAAAATAGAGTCTCCCACCCACCTATCTTTATTTACTGGCAGACTTATATAAATGAACAAGGATCTCTGTATTTAATATATCTTACTGGTGCCTACTAATGGGCTTCTGGGGATGTCACCTCTTTGTGCCAGCACTATAATAAGAATTTTAATTGCCTATCAAATGGGGAAGTTTTCAGCTTCTATTGGTCTGAAATTTGGCAGGTAGGATCATTTGTTCGAGCAGTACTGTCCCCACGAATTCCACCCCAGTTGAGACCAGGCAACCCTTTCTCCCAAGATTACCTATTATGCTCACTATTGCCACTTGTCCCTGAACAGCTTATGCTGTACCTAAATTGAGTCCCAAATGTAAGAACTGGTGGCTCGCTGCACACAGATTCATGCCATTTGTAGTTGGAGATCTTGTGTGGTTTCCTGGTCACCTAAGACTTACATCCTGAGGGCCAGTGTGGCACAGGGCCTGGGGAGAGCAGGCAGAGGAGACAGGGAGGAGGAGGAGGCTACCTCTAGTAAGAAGGTTTGGGGGCACAGAGGGGGTGAGTGGAACCAGGTGGAGAAGGATGGAGCAGCCATACCCAATCTTTAGGGCCGATGAGGCATAGCATGTGTATGATTGGGCGAGGGTGGATCATGGCGTTGGCAGCCTTAGCTGGGGAAGGAATGCCTCTGGGCATGTGTGGGCCCAACTGGGTCCAGGAGAAAGCCGGAGCAAGGCTCATGGGGAGGGGCCAGGTATTGGGCAGGAACTGGGATTTAAAAGTAGTGATCAGGCACACCTGGGGTTGGCCGGAGGAGGAAGGGTTGCATGTGCTGTAGCCAGGCAAGTGAATTGTAACTGCATTGGGGGTGAAGTGGAAATAAACCTGTTCAAGAACTATATCTCAGAGTTGGAGTCCGGTGTGAGCAACATGGAAAGGTGATCCTTGCCGAGCCTTTTGCAGCCCTCAGCCCCGCAATTGAGCTGGGCCCCCCCAGCCCTATGTGACAACCTATGTGGCAACCAGACATGTAACCAACACATTACATGTGACACAAGTCTGATCGGGTGTCCTTTCTGCAGACAGACTAAAATTCCCAAGCACACGGGGGTCATGTTCTGCTCAGGAGCTCAATGCAGGGGGAGGAGGGGCTTCAGTCTTCCCTTCATGTGACCATTTCAGCTTAGGAAAATGATGTAGGAGGGAAGGCTGAAGCCCCTCCCCCACTTGCATTGGGCACCTGAGCTGAATCGGGCCCTGGTAACATATAGTGTGACCCTGAAATTCAGGGAGCAAAAGGGTGGGAACTGTCATATGAGGGGGTGGTTCCAGGTAGGGTAGGGTTGCCAACCTTCAAGTACTAGCTGGAGATCTCTTACTATTAAAACTGATCTCCAACTGATAGAGATCAATTCCCCTGGAGAAAATGGCCACTTTGGCAATGGACTCTATGGCACTGAAGTCCCTTCCCTCCCCAAACCCCACCCTCCTCAGACTCTTCCCCAAAAACCCCCTTTCGGTGGCAAAGAGAGACTTGGCCAACCCTAAAGTAGGGTGTAGATGGAGCCTCCTTGTGGAGGCAGAGAGCAGATCTAGGTGGGCAGGTGAAGGGTTTTCTGAGCTCTTCATGGGTGATGCCTGATAGATTTGGAAGCAGAAGCGAAGTTCTGAAACCAGCAAGCATAAAACAGCTTGTCCTCTTGCTTCATCACCCTGAGATTTCACTACTTCCATAGAGGGATCAAGCAGGAAGCTGAAACCCAGGTCATTCCTTGATACCTGGCAA
This sequence comes from Euleptes europaea, assembly GCF_029931775.1. Taxonomy (NCBI): domain Eukaryota; kingdom Metazoa; phylum Chordata; class Lepidosauria; order Squamata; family Sphaerodactylidae; genus Euleptes; species Euleptes europaea. The sequence goes on along the minus strand of NC_079313.1, from coordinate 24,770,529 downwards.
CCTTAAGATCCCACTGTCACATCCTTATTGCGTGGACAATTGGGCTTTTTCTAGGTTAGGCACTCACCATGGAAAATTCTACTGATCCCCGACTGGTTCCTCATCTGTAAAAAGTCTGGCCCATTTGTGTATCAACTCTCCTGCCGTTAACTTCTGCACCCTGATTACAGGCTATATACCGGTGGTTCCCAAACTTTTCGGGCCACTGCCCCCTTGGTTCCACAAACTGAAGCTTAGCACCCCCTACCCTATCCTATAAAAAGCATTATTCATAATAGGGGTTTGCATGACGCACTGAAGAAGATAATAACAATAAAATTTCAAAACAGTAACAATTAATTGCACATCTATTCACAATCAAATTCTAACTTTTTAGCTGAAATGTATTCAACAAAACTGATGAACTTGATCCAGTGGTACCGGCTCTTCAAAGTCTGGAAAAAAAATTCTGATAGTTTCCACCAAATTTGCCGGCATGGTGCCATAGCTTGATCTGTTGAACAACACAGTTGAAGGGGCCACCTCTAGCGCCCCCCCTGCTGCCACCTTGCCTTTTGGTGCCCCCTAGGTAATCCTACTGCCCTCCAGAGGTGGTACTGCCCACTTTGGGAACCACTGATATATACCATAAGCAAAAGGCATAAATGAACAAAAGGCTCCCGTCTGCCTTCTTTACCCACTGTTTCCAAAATGCAGAGAATAGAATACTGCCGCACCCTGGCTCTTGTGCTTGATTTCATGTTCCTGTACAAGCCCAGAAATAGAAAGGGACCTCTTATACTTCTAATAAGACAACTGCTTTGCGCCTGGATCCCAAAGGGATTGGCAAACGTTGAAGGATGAATCTGCACAATCCTCTTATAAGGAAGGCAAATGTTATTAGCTGCATTTTACCCAAGGGAATTGGAAAGCCATCAGAGAGGGGGACAGAGAGTGAGAAAGAAGAAAAGAGTCTGATTCAAGAAAGGAAAATGGCCCAATCCACCCTTTTGAATACTGCTCTTGGGAGGTTTTTGCCTGTGCTGGTAATAGGCAATGTCCTTATTTATCCAAGGCAGGCCTGATTTTCTGGTACCCTATTTGACCCTAGCAAATAGGGACCACAGAAGCATCACTGTATTCCTTGTATGTTTGTTCCCAGGGACTGGCAAAGCCACTGCAGATCTTAGCCAAAGCTTAGTGTGCACTTAGGATAACTGGGAGTAGGAGAGAGATTATAGTAGTAACCCAGCAGTTATATGAATTATGATTCCTTCTAATTAAATCTCGTTTGGGAGACTATCAGCCCCCGTTCCTCTCTGAGATAAAGGAAGTTATTGAATTGCAAGAGGAATTCACACCTAACACAAAGGTGTTGCAAAGACCAGTGGAAGCAGGAAAAAACCCAACAGGCTGTACATAAAGAGGAAATAACTGCGGACACCATACAAGCAAGAAATTGAGAGGTTGTTCCTCTCCTGCACATTCTCATGAACAGTCCAATGATGCAACTTATTAGGGTTGCCAGGTCCCTCTTTGCCATCGGCGGGAGGTTTTGGGGGCAGAGCCTGAGGAGGGTGGGGTTTGGGGAGGGACTTCAATGCCATAGAGTCCAATTGGCAAAGCAGCCATTTTCTCCTGGTGAACTGATCTCTATTGGCCGGAGATCCACTAGCAGGAGAACTCCAGCTAGTACCTGGAGGTTGGCAACCCTACAACTTATGCAGTTGGAGGAAGGAAGGGGACATAATTCACTAAAAAAATACCTGTCAGTACACTGCTATTCACAAGTACAGCTGGGTCCATGGGACAGTGGAAGTCATCAGGAAAGAACACTCAGGAACTTCAGCTAATTCCAGAAGCTTTGCTACTCATTCCCACATAAATTGGAGGGGGAGAGGCAAGGGGTTCAAGTTCCCACCAAAATTTCCTGCTGGGACTGCTGATGCCTATCATACAATTGAGTTTTGATGTGAATGCTCTGATCTGCTACGGCATCTATTTTGCTTAGGGCTGTTGAAATTTTTTTTTGGTAAAATTCAGATTCGGCAAAATTCGGCCCGTTTTGATTCGGGCCGTGCCGAAGTCTGAACTCCCCCGCTTCGGATCCCCGAAATTCGGGCGAGATCCGAGGTCGGGGGGAAATTTGCTCCCCCCCCCCCGCGAGCCTTCAGGGAGCTTCCCTGAAGGTGCGCAGGGGGCCCTTTAAATAGACCCCCCGCCCCTCTTCCCGGGACTCCCGGGAAGAGGGGCGGTGGGTTGTCAAGCCCCTCTGCGCTGTCTGCACAGGCAGGGCAGAGGGTTTAAAGACCCCCCCGCCCCTCTTCCTGGGACACCCGGGAAGAGGGGCGGTGGGTTGTCAAGCCCCTCTGCGCTGTCTGCACAGGCAGGGCAGAGGGTTTAAAGACCCCCCCGCCCCTCTTCCTGGGACACCCGGGAAGAGGGGCGGTGGGTTGTCAAGCCCCTCTGCGCGGTCTGCACAGGCAGGGCAGAGGGGTTTAAAGACCCCCCGCCCCTCTTCCCGGGACTCCCGGGAAGAGGGGCGGTGGGTTGTCAAGCCCCTCTGCGCTGTCTGCGCAGGCAGGGCAGAGGGGTTTAAAGACCCCCCGCCCCTCTTCCCGGGACTTCCTTGAAGGCGTGCGGGGGGGCCTTTAAATAGATTTGTGCCTCCCAGCCGGGAGGCACAGATCTCCCCCCCTGCGTGCGCCTTCAGGGACCTTCCCTGAAGGCGCGCGGGGGGTCTTTAAACAAATTAGTGCCTCCCAGCTGGGAGGCACATTTGTTTAAAGGGCCCCCCGCGTGCCTTCAGGGGGATTCCCTGAAGGCGCGCGGGGTGTGTGTGTGTGGAACAGATTTGCACCTCCCGGCCGAGAGGCACAGATCTATTTAAAGCCCCCCCCCCCCGCGCGCCTTCAGTAAAGCTCCCTGAAGGCACGTGGGGAGGGGAAACAGATCTGCGCCTTCCAGCTGAAAGGCACAGATCTGTTTAAAGGGCCCGAATTCGCCGAATTTATTCGGGAACACCCCGAACTCGCCGAATTCGGCTCCCCGTTTCCCTCCTTTTTTGAGTTCGGTTCAATCCGAACCGAAAAACCGCCGAATCGGGGGAAATTCAGCTGTTTTTCGGTTCGGGCCGAACCAAGTCGACAGCCCTAATTTTGCTGCTGTGTACTATTTATAGATTTTATTATATGATTAATTCAGTATCTTTAGCTTTCACCACATCTGATTCATTTGCAGCATGTTTGTCTTGAATCCTTGTGTATAAGTATTGGTATTTTTAGATGAGTGATATTTTCCCTTTTTATAGAGGTGACTGCATGCATTCCATATCCCAGCTGAGATGGCATCATTTGGCTGCTTAGATTGTAAATTCCATTTAAATGTTATATGCTTATTTGAGCTTTACATTATGCATTAATGTTATTGTAATTCTGATTTTAAAAAAAATATAGACCACGTTATACACAAGTATGTAGTGAAGGTGAAATCAGCATCCCATTGGGATGTTCAGAATATTCCAAGCCAATAAGTAGACACATCTGACTATTCTAGGGCCATTAAGGGACACCACCAGGTGTCAGGAATAGAGGTGAAGTTTCAGGATTTTTAGCCTCCTCAAAGGTTCTAGGGGAAAGTATTAAAATCTCAGGCTCTCTAGAAGCAAGCAGAGATTCTATTTTCTGCTTGGCTTGAGAGATGTTGCCATTCATTCTGCTCCACCACTTCTATCAGGCTCTACTCTGAGGCACCAGGAGCAAGTAGGCTCTCCCCTTCACCAAACTGGTGCCATCCTTCCCTCATAATGTTCCAATGTGTTCTGCCCATGTCTGGTCAGGATCCACTCCATATCTGCCATTTAACTCCCAGGAGTTTTGTGCGTGAAGAAGAAGAGTTGATTTTTATATGCTGACTTTCTCTACCACTTAAGGAAGACTCGAACTGGCTTGCAATCCCCTTCCCTTCCTCTCCCCACAACAGACACCCTGTGAAGTAGGTGGGGCTGAGAGAGTGTGACTAGCCCAAGGTCACCCAGCTGGCTTCATGTGTAGGAGTGGGGAAACAATCCAGTTCACCAGATTAGCCTCTGCCGCTCATGTGGAGGAGTGGGGAATCAAACCCGGTTCTCCAGATCAGAGTCCACCGCTCCAAACCACCACTCTTAACCACTACACCATGCCAGGTATGAACTCACCACTATACCACGCTGGGTATGAACTCAGAGGACCTAGCAACCTTTAAAGCCATGAGGGAAGGGGATGAGGGTGAATGAAGTACCTTAGAACATTATGACTGCCACATCACTAAAGTTTCCAGTTTGGCATTCTAAAATGCTGCTTCATAATCTAGGTGGTGACCCATAAAGAGATTATCTGGCACAAACATAAATGAAACAAATGGGAACTGTGCACAATAGTGTTCTTGGGCATTATTCTATTATCCCTGGGGCTTAAGCAGGTGACCTTCCTAATCAATAGTGTCCTTAGTTTTTCTCTTTGAAAGGTGCTGCACACTATGACCCCTCCAATGATATAGACTCTACCAGCCGGAAATACTGAATACAACGTTCAGTGTCTTCTCCCAGTAGGCAATTTTGATTATACACAGATGTCTACAAATTAGAAATAATTCATTACCTTCTGTTGAGGAGTTTAAATGGGCTTCATGAGCTCGGCAGAATGATTCCCATAATCTGTCTTTGCAAACTTGTAGGGCTGCTGGGTGTATTATTGTCTCCAGCCTATATTGGGGCTTGTGGATGAATCTGAAATTGAGTTCCTGATCCTGCCTGTTTTTGCCTCTCGGCTCCCTTTGGCAAAAATTTCTGCCACACAACCATCTCAAGCTCCTAACAGTTGCATGGTTCAGAACACATTTTTCACGAGTCCTGGTTCTCTTGCAGTAAAAGGCCTCTGGTGGGAAATGGTTACAAGATTGCAAAAATGTGAAATGCCACATTGAAAAAGGGGAGACCTCAGAAAGCACTTAAATACAGTTTAATTACATTCATTCTACACCAGTCAAGGGGGCAATTTACCATCCGGGGTCATATGCTTTGCTCAGAAAAACAAAACTAAGCCCGAGCTTTCCCAGCGCCAATCTTTCCCTAGGACATGATCTGCCTACATCTTCATATCCATTTATCACATATTTTCAAGGTCTCTGAATGAGAGATGGGAGTTGAAATGGATTTTGGAATGTTTCTGTCGCTCCCTCCAACATATTGAGATCCTGAACTTTCTTTAGAAAGATCAAGGAAGTGCCCATTTTATTCTCCCAACAGCCCTGTGAAGTAGGCTAGGCTGAAAGACCATCAAAGCTACCCTGGGAGCTTCATGGCTGCAGGGATTCAATACATACACAAATGTCACAATAACAAGGCTTCACAGATAGATAGTGCTTTCAAAGCACTCCATCTACACTAGCTAGGGTTGCCAGCTCCAGGTTGGGAAACACCTGGAGATTTGGGGTGGGATTTGGAGAGGGGAGGCACTTCAATGCCATAGAGTCCAATTGCCAAAGTGGCCATTTTCTCCAGGTAAACTGATCTCTATCGGATGGAGATCAGTTGTAATAGTGGGAGATCGCCAGCCTCCACCTGGAGGTTGGCAACCCTAACACTAGCTCAGTTTAACCAAACTATGGTTAGTGTGATTTTCTGAATGAAAGGCAGTTGGTTGGGGTCTGTCAAACCTGGACCTGAAATTGTGGTTTGAAATTGGTTGATTAACCACAGTTAGTTGTAACTAAGTTTTCATGCAATATGCAAATGCTGACATCCTGGTTTCTTCCCCAGTGTCCCCTTCATTTCCTCCTGGCTACACAGCAAAAATAATGAAACAAGTAAGGTAAGTTAGGATGTGAATGATTGTCTGCAAGCCAAATCCTTCTGTCACAAACTAAGCAAGGAGTATCCAGCTAGACTCGACCAGGGTCAGGGCTTTTTCGGCCCTGGCCCCTGCCTGGGGGAATAGCCTCCCTAGCAAGATCAGGGCCCTGTGGGACCTTAAGGAATTCTGCAGGGCCTGCAAGACCAAGCTATTCCACCAGGCTTATAGTTGAGGCCAGTGATGGTTCTCATTATAATTACTGGCCTCCCTAGTGGTTAGATTCATCGGCCGCCTGCAGATGGCTATTTTTGGTTTTTTAGCACCATTAAGGGGCATTATTGTCCTATTTACCAGATTGATTTGGGCTATCTTAAATTGTATTTTAAATTATATTTTTTAATGTGTTGCTGTTTTTATTATGTTTTAGATTGTGTAAGCTGCTCTAAGCCTGACCTTCAGGTTGAAGAGAGCAGGGTAGAAATGCAATAACATAAATAAATAAACAAAAACAAACCACGGTTTCCCTTTATGTCGTCATAATAACCCTGTAAGATCGTTATCCACTCCATGTTCTGAGGTGGACACTAAATGTGGTTTGCCTAAGTCCATCTGTCGAGTTCATAGCAGAGGTGAGATTCAAACCAGAACTTCTTGGTTTATAGCAATCAATCAATCAAAACCTTTAATGGCATATCATATCAGGCCAGTGGTTTATAGCAAAGGCTTTGTTAAGACATGATAACAAACAAACAAAACATGGTTTATTTTCAGTGTTGTTAGTTTGTGAAACCAGGATTTGCCTCACAGTTTGCAAATATAAGCCAGAGAGAGAGAGAGAGAGAGAGAGAGAGAGAGAGAGAAGATGAATTGGTTCTAGCTTCTCATTAGAGCCTTGGCTTTAGCTTGCTTTGCTCTCTCTCGCTCTCTCTTTTTCTTTTCACGTCTCCTACAGAAAGAAACTGTGGGATTGTGCTGCGGTGTAGTCCTGGATCAAATGAACCTCTCTGACTGTCATTGTGTAAGTTAGGGTTCATTAGGCAAAAGCTCTTGGACCAAACCTGGCTCTCCACACACACACACATTTTATGGCTGCCAACCAAAGCAACAAAAATGGACATAGGGGAGTGGCATCTGCTACATATCTAAAGGACGGTCTCCTCCCATATTGCCCCCAGGTGCCTTTTGTCCTCAGGCTGCCACCTGCTGGTTGTTGCCTCTCTTTGACTGGCATCAACAAGAACCCGTGCTTTTTCTTTTATAGCTCCCACTCTGTGGAACAAGTTCCCTGTGGTGTTGGGGGGGGGGGGGCGCCATGTCTAGAAATCCTTAGGAGGCACCGCAAGGTGTTATTCACCAGGGTTTTTAAAGGGGTATAGACTGCAGGTATATTTGGAGATGAGGTGGCATTTTGCATTTTATTTTGTGGGGTTTAATTTAAATTGTGATACTTTATCCACCTTGAGCCATAAGGAAAGGCAGGACATAAATATGTAAATGAATAAAATGTGTATCTATAGAAACACCACATGGATCATTGTGGGTCAATGTTTTGCTTCCAAGACCTTCTCAAAGGTGTCTTTCAGGACAATTAATACTGACCAAGGTGCATGTAAGTGCTGTGGTTATGGTATACAAACCTGGGGTGGGGGGAGATACTCAGAATGAAGCAGTCGCCTCTCCTGACTAGCTATGTTGTCATCCTCACAAATAATGCATGTAAAACCAGAACTGATTCTATGTACAATGCTCATTTTTCTCTCAAGTTGATCTCCTGCCCTCTCAAATGGAGCATATGCTTGCAATTTAAAACAAGTTGTACCTTGAGCAGCTATTGTAGGTGTTCGCTCAGATTCAAGGTGCAAAGAATCTTGATGCACAATGTACAGATAGCATCACATGGCTGCTATGTCTACCTCCACCATTGCAAGAATGCAAACTATGGGCAATCCAATTTAGAACAGTCAATGAAGAAGGAGTGTTTTTTTTAATTGTTTGAGGATGCTGCTCATTGTTTATGGGCAAATCACTATTTTAGTGAAGAAGCATTCATATACCAACTCCTGACCATTTTAACAATGCGGTCCTAAACAGAGAGCTAGACAAACTGCACAGAGAGAACAGTTTCTCCATCTCCTGTAATACTAGAGCTTGGGGGCATCCAAAGTTGATGGGTAATAGGTTTAGAACAGACAAAAGGAAACACTTCTTTACTCAATGAGTAAAGCAAGTTACCCCCGCCATTTTGGCCCAGGCAAAGAGTGGGTGGGGGGAAGGCACTTTCCCCTATGTACCATTATCCCTGTAACAAGCCACCCCTGCTTTCCTTGTCCATGAGTATCCAAGAGTCAGTGGGGGATCAGTGTGTGAGTGAGGGGACGAACCCACTTGTCCCCTTCCCTCCTATCATATGGGGTAGGTCTCTGCCACCACTCAAACTTATCTGCCCTTCCCTTGCTATCAGCAGTTTCAGGCACTGATAACGGCATCCTGCTCGTGCACCGGCTGCTACACACTACCCTTCCCTCATCCTCCTAGCCCAGGCAGGTATTTGGTCTATGTGTGGTTGAATGGCCAGGCACTTGGGTAAGAACACAAGGAAAGCTGGATCTTTGAAACCGAGGCTGGTTGAGACAGATGTCACTTCATTTCTCCCCAGTCCTTGGATTGTGCTCCTTTCACAGATTGTTTTAAATTTTTAACTCATTCTATCCCATTTGGGAAGGTTTCTTATTGACCTATCCTGAAATTGGCTTGGAGTTCCCATGTGTGCAGCTCTGCATCTTTCCCCAATCATAACAAGGTGCATATTCTCAATTTTTAAGGTCCTAACTCAGGATATTAAAACAGTGGATCTATCTTGCTTCTTCCTGGCAGGTGGGCAAATGGTCATATCCACTCTGCCCATTTGTTTCCATAAAGGGAAACCATCTCCTCTCAGCTTGAAATCCAAGGAGTTTATTGCTTCGTTCCCAGGGAAGAGGGTAACCTGTCCGGGACTCAGCATCACTTGCGTGTTAAATAAGATACCCTGCATTTCCTTGTCATAACAGTTGCAAGCCCAATCAGGATTCTGGGGACTTTAAAAATGACTTTCCCCGCAGCTGCTGTGGGACTGTGGGAAAAGCAAATTGGGCTCTAGTCAAATTTTGGAATTCACCACCAGTGGATGGCCAAGAACATTAGACAAAGCCATAGAGGATAGGTCCATTGGTAGCTACTAGCCATGATGACGAGAGGGAACCTCCATACACAGAGGCAGGAATCCTCTGAGTGCTGGAAGGCAGCATCAGGCCTTGGCCTCTCTATGCCCTGTTTGTCTTCCCTCCAGGGCAACTGATTGGCTGCTGTGTGTCTAGATTAGGGTTGCCAGGTCCCTCTTCACCACCAGCAGGAGATTTTTGAGGCAGAGCCAGAGGAGGGTGGGGTTTGGGGAGGGGAGGGACTTCAATGCCATAGAGTCCAGTTGCCAAAGCGGTCATTTTCTCCAGGTGAACTGATCTCTATCTGCAGGAGATCAGTTGTAATAACAGGAGATCTCCAGCTAGTACCTGGAGGTTGGCAACCCTAGTCTAGATGGACCCTTGCTCTGGTCCTGCACAGCTGTTCTTGCAGTTGCATTCTTCCAAACCGAATGGCTTCCTAGGACATAGAAGGGTGCATGTGGTTAGGACTGTCACCTCTATCCGAACGCCTATTTTAAACCATTAGCAAAAATTAGACAGCTACATCTTTTCTGATTTTTCTCCACAACCTTGAAACCCAGAAACTTGATATTAAATGGGGGCTGGGGTTGAGGTTGAGATCAAAGGTAAGATTAAGGACAATGAATTCATTGTTGCTGGCCGATAGAATCTGCAATATCTCTCATGAGGCTGCTGAATTATTTTCTTGTTCCAAAATATAGGAAGCAGACCCGAAGCAATCAGCCTTACCGAGAACTCTTCAAGCAAGACAGCAGCCATTTCCAAGAGAAACAGCGGGCATCAGGCTAAATGGATAATAGAAAGGAAATATACATTTTAAAACCTTAGATGGGCCATATGACCTCTGGAACTCTGTCCATGGCTCTGGAAAACTGCTGCCAGTCATAATACCAGGCTTGATTGTGATATATGGATGTGTCTACAGCTTTAGGTGAGCCTGTAAGAGCCAGCATCTGTTTTCCCCCAATGGCGTCTTGTTAGAGCAACTGGAGAGCTCACATGTGAAAAGACACTTGCTGAGGTGCCTCCCACATTAGGAAAGGGGCCTCAGTGGTCAAATGCTCCTTTTGTACTTGCAGAATAATGTTATACTTAAGCGGGCAGACAAGGAGTGAGGGGAAGTGAGAAGGCCTGTAAGGTTCAAGGATTTATAAATACTAATAGCAAGCAGTGAGTCAAATACTCCTGGCCTCTGACTCTTAGGTCTGGATTCCATGCTCAACCTCTCAATTTGATGATCGAGGTGCATTATCACCCTGAGTCATGGTTGGGGTTGCCAGGTCCCTCTTTGCTATCGGCAGGAGATTTTTGGGGTGGAGCCTGAGGAGGGTGGGGTTTAGGAGGGGAGGGACTTCAATGCCATAGAGTTCAATTGCCAAAGTGCCCATTTTCTCCAGGTGAACTGATCTCTATTGGCTGGCGATCAGTTGTAATAGCAGGAGATCTTCTGAATGATTCAGTACCGGAGATTACTGAGGGTGTTGCCAATTTTCTAGTGGATGTGATGAAAGTGCAAAAACTTGCAAGCTCTGATATTTGATTATATTGTTCTTTGTTTTATTTCACTGATTTTATGTTTTATGATCCCTTTTTGTAACAATTGTAATAATTTTTATGCCATTAAAGGTTTATGATGATGATGATGATGGACAGAGTTCCAGAGGTCATGTTGGACCAGAGCCAACGGGTTGAAATTAAATCAAAAGAGTTTCCAGCTAAACATTAGGAAGAACTTTGTGACAGAGTGGTTCCTCAGTGGAACAGCCTTCCTCGAGAGGTGGTGGGTGCTCCTTCTTTGGAGGTTTTTAAGCAGAGGCTAAATGGCCATCTGTCAGCAATGCTCATTCTTTGAATTTAGGCAGATGATGAGAGGGAGGGCAGAAAGGGGTGAGTCAATATTTGGCTCTCGCGACCCTCAGCAGTTCCTCAGTGGAACAGGCTTCCTTGGGAGGTGGTAAGCTTTCCTTCCCTGGAGGTTTTTAAGCAGAGGTTAGATGGCCATCTGTCAGCAATGCTGATTCTATGACCTTAAGCAGATGATGAGAGGGAAGGCATCTTGGCCATCTTCTGGTCACAGGGTATGTGGGGGTGGGAAGTAGTAGTGAATTTCCTGCATTGTGCGGGGGGTTGGACTAGATGACCCTGGTGGTCCCTTCCAACTCTATGATTCTATTATCAGCTCCGTGTTTGTATTCAGGAAGGACAGTAACTGAATGCTCAAGAATGCCTAGTTCTTTCCCACTTTCTGTATCTGCAGGTATTTTTCTCCCAGTGCAGCTCTGATAACAGAAGTGAGCCAGGTTGGGGAGGGGGGGAGTGGCTGAATCACTGGAACATGAGGGAGAGGCAAGATATAGTTCCTCTTGTCTTGCCCATGTGTTATTTTATGGTAAGATTTAGACTGCCTGTCTTCACTTTTTATGCTGAGGGAGCAGATACATTAATAAGCAAAATAGCTGTCCTGGTCACAACTAACTTGGTCTTCATCCATAACTAACCTGATGTACCCTGCCTACTGTGCCAAAGAATGGGAACTCCTATAGGTGGGCAACAAAGTGGCAGTAGATTTGGCTGCTATTATTGTTGTTGTTGTTGCTGTTCTTGTTATTAGTATTATTAATGCTTCTATCCCACTCTTGCATGGTGCACTCAGAGAAGCTTGCTGGGGATTCGCAGTGGTCTCCCATCAAGGCATGGAACTTCACAAGTGCCCTAGGATTGGGGGCTCCCAAACTAGGTTTGCCAACCTCCAGCTGGAGATTTCCTGCTATTACAACTGATCTCCTGATAGAGATCAGTTCACCTGGAGAAAATGGCCGCTTTGGCATTAGGACTCCATGGCATTGAGGTTCCTCACCTCCCCAAACCCCACCCTCAGGCTCCACCCCAAAAACCTCCCACCGATCACGAAGAGGGACCTGGCAACCCTATCCCAAACTGTTCCCTGGACCACCTGCATTCTGAGGTCTTTGCACTGATTTATGACTTGACTACAGATTTCTGCAGTATACGACTCTGGGTTTTGCACCCCCCCGCCCCGAGGTTGGATTTATGAGGAGAGGCAGTGTTTGGAAATGGTTTTCTGTAGGAATTAATTCATTTTTAATCAGCTGAGCATAATGATTTGATATAAATGATCTTCCTGAACCGAGGTTAATCAGCTCTGAATGGGCCTTTCCCATTATGTTATTTAGAGAGGTATATTACAGAAATACTGTTATAGGCCTTATTTAATCATCTGTTTGTTTCGCCGTGTACACAGTTTTTAATGGGCTGCTCAGGATTTAATGCAAGGGAGGTTTATTTTTATTATTTGCAGTGGATTTAGTGCTGACACAAGGTATGGGATTGATAGCGCCGAAGGCAGAAACAATCTATTTGTTCATATTTCATCCGGCCCTTAGCGTACCAAGCTAACGGAGCCATGTAACACTAAGGCACAGACTTTACCTCCTTTCGGCACTCTTGCTTACAGGTGGCATGATGAGACATGACGTGGCTCTATACAGCTTTAAGAGACAAGTTCAGCTCATTCGCAAGCTCCTCCGGGCTCCTGGTTTGCGCTTGTTAGTGCCCTGAGTATATTGGTGGCACTCGGTTAACAACTTTAATTAACAGAATTACTATTCTGCTCTTGACCTGCTAACCAGGGCTCGTTGGGGTACATAATTTGAAGAGTGAAGATTTACAGCGGAGCTTGGATTAGGGTTGCCAACTAGGCTTACCAGTTTGGGCAGCTCCACTGGCGGGAGCTTTTCAGCAGCGTGCAATACAGGCGCGCACCTGGCGCGAAGCACGCGCACGTCCCGCACGATGCACCCATGTCACTTCTTGATTTACTTGGAAGTGACGCGGATGCTCTATCAATATCTGCGGAGGTTGCTAGAGGGTCAGTGTCACCCGGAAGTGACATGGGTGCGTTGCGTGGGCGTGAGTGCACGCGTTGCTCGCTGGCCCTCAGCTGGTTGGCGGGCAGCCCAGTGGATTGGCAGGATTTTACCCGCCACCACCGGGCACTTGGTAACCCTATTGCCAACCTCCAGGGAGTAGCTGGAGAGATCTCCTGCTATTACAACTGATCGAGATCAGTTCACCTGGAGAAAATGGCCGCTTTGGCAGTTGGACTCTATGGCATTGAAGTCCCTCCCCTCCCCAAACCCCGCCCCCTCAAGCTTTTCCTCAAAAACCTCCTGCCAGTGGTGAAGAGGGACCTACCAGCCCTAGCTCGGATTCTGTGGGGCCGGGGCCCCCCACCAACTCCCCCCTCCAATGCACCAGCAGCTCCTCCAACAGAACAGTGTTTGTGTTTGCAGGGGAAGGAGGGCAGTTTTTGACAATTTCCACCCCCCACAGATTCCCAATTTGCCCCTCCCCCACTGTTCTTCTGGATCCAACAACTTAAAGGAGCATGGAAGGGGGAATAATGCTGCATGGAGAGTGGGGAAGGCAGGGAAATTGTCTTCCTTTAGTACAACTCCACTCATGATGCTTCCAGGTTTTTTGGGTCATCCCCCCCGGGTCAAGTTTTTAGTCCTCATGGCTGTACATTTAAAAACATGAAGGCAATGCATGCAGACAGCTCCAGTACTTGATTGAATTGGACAGTTGATACTTAGCATAGGGTTACCAACCTCCAGGTGGTGGCTGGAGATCTCCCGCTATTACATCTGATCTCCAGGTGACAGAGCTCAGTTTACCTGGAGAAAATGGCCGCTTTAAAAGGTGGACTCTATGGCATTATACCCCATTGAAGTTCCTCCCCCCCCCAAACTCCAGCCTCCTGAGGCGCCACCCCCAAAATCTCCAGGTATTTCCTAACCTGGAGCTGGCAACCCTAGCCTAGCATGGCTCTTTGTCCCTCTCTTGTGCCTGCTTAATACACCTCCCTGCTTATCCCGTTCCTCACTCTCACACACCTCTTGCTACCATGTTGTTTCTTGCCTAAAAAAAGAAAACTTATAAATGAAACCATGGGCTCAGAATAAAGCTGCCAACTTCCAGTAACTAGCTGGAGATCCCCTGCTATTACAACTGATCTCCAGCCGATAGAGATCAGTTCACCTGGAGAAAATGGCCGCTTTGGCAATTGGACTTTATGGCATTGAAGTCCCTCCCCTCCCCAAATCCCACCCTCCTCAGGACCCACCCCCAAAAACCTCCCACCAGTGGCAACTCTAGAACAAAGTGTGAATATAGAGTGAGGTTATTCAAAATGAGCAGAGTTGTACCAGGGTGGATTTGATTTAAATCACTAGTCAGTAAGACTAGATTTAAATCATTGTTTTCTACACTCTTTCTTTTATGGCCTGCTGCCGTTATAGGTTTTTTTTCCTCCAGGGAGAGAATAACCTGATAAACCTCAGGCTGTACGCACAAAGATCCCAAGTCTTGTGGAGTATTCTGCTCAAAAGGTTTCACTTTCATTTTACTGCTTTTTAAAGAACCATTGATTTTTATCCACCCTGATTTGTATAAACTCTGTGGATCTGCATAGTAACGGATTTTGTAGGAAGAACCTGAGTTGGATTGGGTACAGACATTCAGCTTCTTTGCCACAATGCTGTAAATAGCCCTATCCCTGATCAACCTCCACTAGCATGGACTTGATATTAAGTAGAAACACTGCTGCCAGTCTCTTGTCTCCCCGATCTTCTGACTTTCCTTCCCAAATTCTGAACCTCTAGAGTAGACCTCAGGTCCCCAGTCAGCTGGTGACCTCACTTAGGCTTGCCAACTGCCTGGTTTGGGTGGGCAAAAGCTCACCAATGCACTGGGCTGCCCGCTACCCCTCAGCTGGTTGGTGGGTGGAGGAGGGCCAGTGAAAGGGGGGGCACAATTGGCACATGCGTGACCTGTGCAACACGCCGACGTAACTTCCAGGTAACTGCCTCAGTGGGGGGTGGAGTCCCTGTCTTTGGAGGTCTTTAAGCAGAGGCTAGATGGCCATCTGTTGGGAGTGCTTTGATTGTGGGATCCTGCATGGCGGGGGGAGGGTTGGGGTCACTGGGGATGTGAGGGGAGGTAGTTGTGAGTTTCCTGCATTGTGCAGGGGGTTGGACTAGATGACCCTGGTGGTACCTTCCAACTCTATGATTCTACCCAGAGGTGATTGCTAGAGCATCCACATCGCTTTTGGGTAAACCTAGAAGTGATATCAGCAGGTTGCACATGCCATGATCATGGTTGCCAGCCATGCCCGCCGGTGGCATGCAGCAACCTGGCAACCCTAACCCCACTGTGGGTTGCTCAGGGTTGGTTCTTCATATACTACAATGGAATTGATTTTATGGCATTATACACTGCTGAGGTCCCTCCCCTCCAAACCACGACTGCCCCAGACTTCACCCCCAAATCTCCAAAAATTTCCCATTTTGGAGTTGGCAGCCCTACCCTAGTGGGAATCAAGCAACTGGGATCGTCCACCCTCCCAGAGATAAGACCAATACTGTTTGAACTGAGCCAAGCTCTCCCCAAGACAGTGGGATACTGGGGCTTAAGAGCCCAGCTGACTCATCTTGAAGGATGGAAATGTACCCTCTGAAGCCTGCTCCCTACCACCTGTTGGGGTTACAACTATTGATAAAAAGAATGCCAGTGGATCAGACCAATAGGGTTGCCAGGTCCATCTTCATCACCGGCAGGAGGTTTTGGGGGCGGAGCCCGAGGAGGGCGGGGTTTGGGGGTGGGAGAGACTTCCATGCCATAGAGTCCAATTGCCAAAGCAGCCATTTTCTCCAGGTGAACTGATCTCTATCGGCTGGAGATCAGTTGTAATAGCGGGAGATCTCCAGCTAGGTGGCAACCTAGGAAAAATCCCAACCAAGGTAAGAAGGCAAGCACCAACAACAACCTTTGGCCCCCTCCTAACATTCAAACGTATACTGCCTCTAAAGAGGGAGAATCCGTTTCAGAAAAACAGCTCTTCCATGTATTTTTCTCATCCCTTTCTGAAGCCAGCGGCTACCACCACATCTCTAAGAATGTCATAATTTACAGCAGGCACAGAAAGGCCATTAGGGCGAAGGAGAGTGAAAGACAGACAGACAGACAGAGAGCGCTGATTGAGATCGAATCAGACAGAAAAAGGACATCTTCCTCCAAGAATTTCTCCCAGGCACAAACTCAATTGAAATTACTGGAAGCTGTGTATTCTTGCACAACTCCTATTCATACCAATGAGGCCTTGGGCTAAAGCATTTCCCAGGGGACCACATTCAATACATGGGGAAAAGATTTTGCCCATAAATAATCGAGCAGTATAAAAATCTGCGGTGGCCTTTGAAAACGCAGCCTTCATTTTGCCGGCTGCCATTTTCCATGCATTTGTGGGCCCTCCTAGCCCCAGAGGTGTTCAGTGGTAAAGGTTAGGCATTTGCTTGATGGACTATAAAATACCAAGACTCAGTTTCACCCTGATGGCACACAGAGCATCTAAAAACAACTTCGACACAGGGAATGTGCCTCTTCCAACTCCCTGCCTAGTAACAGAAATCCCTCCCAGAGATCCTGTACTGTGTGCTTCCTTCCTATTAGCCATGATAATGAAATAGAGCTTCCATTTTCAGAAGCAGTGTGCCTCTGAATCCCAGACACTGAGATTAAACAATAGTTGTATTCATGATGGCTTTTGGCATCTGACTGGACTCTGTTATGAATAGGGTTGCCAACCTCCAGGTAATAGATCAAGCAAAATAAAGGCATCGCTGTGCCTATACCTTGTAGGTTTGGAAATCAGCACAGTCAAGGCACAAAATTACAAAATTATTATTAGTGATTAGGACAAATTACAAAAAGTGCAACACAACAACATATACTATCCTACTACTATATTACATATATACAAGATCTTCTTAATGTCAGCCATACAAGGTGTACAAATATTCTTAGGGCAAATTATGCAAATGTGCAGTTATGGTATGGCTGAAAAGTCCAGTTCAAGTAGGATATCCAAAGAATGGTATAATCCAAAAAGAATGAGATGGGCGACGGCCGTTTCAAGATGCTTTCTTCAGCCCCATGTTCAATCAAAATCCTGTTATAAAATCCAAATCATGGTAATTTGTCTTCAATATTCAATCCAACATTGCTTCAAGTTAACTCCACAGTTCCTCAAGGGATACAGCTCAGTGTGTATCCCTTGAACTGTGGACTTAACTTGACTTAACTTTGCCTGCAGAAGGTCCTGCGTTCAATCCCTGGCGTCTTCAGGTAAAAAAAAAATTAAGTAGCAAGGGTTGAGGAAGTCCTATCTTTGCCTGTGCCCTTGGAGAGTTGCTGCTGATCTAAGCATCACCTGATATGATAAATCACCTGATTTATACACATGCATGTATAAATATGTTCTCACTTGAATTACTGCTCTTTACTTGGCAGAAGGCAATTGACGCCTACAATAGGAAAATTGGTGAGAAGGAAGCAACACATAACTTGTGAATTTGAGTTTTCCCCTCTACTCCACTGAGAAGTTTAACAATATCTTAACATGGAGGAAACAAATCTACGTGAAAAGTAAGGAAAAATACTACAAATGCTAAATTAACCTTATTGCAAAGATCTCAAGATATTGTCAATGTTACAAGAAACTGGAATGATGTGAGTGAAACCCCCCCTGAACATTTCTTATTTAGCAACAATGTGTCATGAGCAATTTATTCAATAGATTTAGATAAATTTGATTGTACTTGAATTAAACGGGTGTTACATTCTGTTATATAAATGAAATACTTTCAAGATAGCATTGCTGTTGTATTAGTTAACTGTCAATTTTGTATATTTATGCATGATTATTTAGCTTTGTCATTAAATATACTATGGATGCTTAGGATAAAAGGCACAGTTGGTCAGAGTATTTTAACACTTGTATAGGAAAGGGAAATTTCATATATGCAGTTTCCCCCTCTCCATTAGTAAAAGCTGACCCTGCAAAATTTCCCCTTCATAGCAATGACTGAAGGTGCAGAATTCCTGCATTCCATACAGACGTTATTTGAATTATTTCTGGTTTTTGTACACTTATGAAGATGCCTAATAAAGAAGTCCAACCATTGTTCCAGCGTGCTCAGCATGGTCTACTCGTCCTCCACAGTCACCAGAAGGGAATGGTCTCCCCTACACTCTGCTTTCATTTTTACTAGAAATGCTGGGGACTGAACCTGGGACTGTCCATTTGCACACAATCTCTGAGCAGTATTCCATAAGAACATAAGAAAAGTCATGCTGGATCAGACCAAGGCCTATCAAGTCCAGCAGCCTGTTCACACAGTGGCCAACCAGGTGCCCCAATGAAGTCCACAAACAAGACAACTGCAGCGCCATCCTGCTAATATAATAGGCCTGCTTCTCTGATCCTGGAGAGAATAGGTACGCATCATGATTAGTATCCGTTTTTACTAGTAGCCATGAATACCCCTTTCCTCCATGAACATGTCCACTCCCCTCTAAAAGCCTTCCAAGTTGGCAGCCATCACCACATCCTGGGGCAGGGAGTTCCACAATTTAACTATCCCCGTTCTAGAAACATGGTTTTAAGAGCATTTGACATAAGGATGCTAAAACAATGGTGGGGGGGGGAATGCTTTGTGAAAAACTCCCAGCCCCATGCTTGGGGTAAGAAGTTTGAAAGATTGTGGAAGCGTCCGCAAATTCAGCGTAAGGGCATGTCATGAGTCAGCCTGCAGAGAGTCAGCCTGCAGAGACCTCCTCTGACGAAGAGGAAGTAGAGGCCAGAATAGAGGATCAGCCAAAGTCAGGAGATGACTCACCATGCCTGCAGCCTGCCAGCTCAAGGACTCCAGTTGGACCTGACACCTTGCAACATGCAGTGTCTCCAGAGGCCTCGCCAAGGCCACTGGAGCAGAAAAGAAAACAGGTTCGCCTGGCAATGCAGCAGAGACGGCAGAGTGCTAGACTGAAGGCTTTACACAGGAACCTCCCCAGTAGCAGTGATGAGGAAGAGCAGGGCTGAAGCACCACCTGTGAACTCAGCCTCAGCAGCATCAGCTGGCTCTGCTACAGCAGCAGGGGAAGGGATTTAAGCCATCAGTTAGGCTTGGCTGTTGTGCAAGCAACTTGTCACCAACCTCCTGGTGTACCGGCCTTGTTTCCCTGCTATCCTTTGGATTCCTGGTATCCTGACTTCTTGGACTGGCTCTGACTAACGCCTTGGACTTCCCTTGCCTGTATTGATATCTCGGACTCTGCCTTCACTGTAAATGACCTTGGACTGTTCCCCAGACTACGCTTACAGCCCTCGCTCCTCGCCTGCACCACGACAGGGCAGGACGCACCGCCGTCACTTTGATTTGGCTTTGTGATGTCATCGGCCGGCCAAATCCGATACTATCAAACAACTGCCCTGCACCAAAGTCCAATTTGCTGCGTACAAAGTTCCTCGTAGAAGAGAGAGCAGGTGACAAATTACTCTGCTAATGGCAATCTGAAATCTTGCTCGGGATAATTACTTGGCAAGCCGAACCAGGTGACTTTGAGGATAGGAATGACATCTTGTCAGGCCCTCGCACTTGTCTCTCTCCTTCGGTTTTCATACCTCCGAACTAATCAATGGTTCTTTATGCTTTTAGGAAGCCACAGAAGTTCAGCTATTAAGAAGGAGCAGCTGAAGTAAAATGCCAACTAGATCCTGTTTTGCCCCGAGGGTTGCCAGGTCCCTCTTCACCACCGGCGGGAGGTTTTGGAGGCAGAGCCTGAGGATGGCATAGTTTGGAGAGGGGAGGGACTTCAATACCATAGAGTCCAATGGCCAACGTGGCCATTTTCTCCAGGGGAACTGATCTCTATCGGCTGGAGGTGAGTTGTAATAGCAGGAGATCTCCTGCTACTACCTGGCAGTTGGCAACCGTAGGATCAGGGTAGATAATAAGTCCCACTCTCTCCATCTCTTCTCCTGATATATTGTGGGTCCTTTATTGATGCAAGTTAATTGTTCCTGAAAGATTTTGTAGGACTTTTGGTTACTGGAGCATTCAGGAGAATTTCAAAAGAAAATCAGCTTGTGTTTCATTGATTACAGCAAAGCTTTGTGTAGATCATGAAATGTTATGGTTGGTTTTAAAAGAAATGGGTGTGCCACAATATCTGATTGAAGCCCAACCTATACTCTCTACAAGAGGCTACTGTTTAGGACAGAGTCTGGAGAAACAAAATGCTTTCCAATTGGCAAAGGTGTCAGAAAAGGATGTATTTTATCTCCTTATCCCTTAAATCTATATGCAGATCATATCATAAGGAAAGCGGGAATAGATTTAGATGGTGGAGTGAAAATTGGTGGAAGGAACATTAACAGTTTAGATATGCAGATTATACCACATTACTGGCAGAAAACAGTGAGGACTTGAAATGGCTACTGTCATTTACCACTGAAGCCCAGTTCTGGCTTTCTGTTGTCTTGGCAGCTGAATTATGGTCTCTGTTGGGGTTGTTCCTAGGCTCCCCCCTGTGATAGATCCCCCTCTCTGAGTTTGCTTCTCCAAATCAGTTGCTCAGACGTTGATACAGAAACAATAGATTTATTGAAGCCTTCAGGAGATGAGACAGGCACAGGTAGAAAGTTGCAAGTGAGGGGCTATACGGGTTTACAGAATATATTGACTCCAGGGCACTGGGGCACTGGGGTTCACACTTATTGTTATGGGAAGTTACAAGCTTGGCATAATACAAAACATCAGACGGATCCCAGGAAGTCTGGTGCGGCTATCACACTTCCAAGGCCGCACCGGCCTGAGGGAGTACTGGCAGGAAGAACAGCGGGGGGGAAGATACATGGGCCATCAGGCCTGGCGCCTGAGACCAGAAGGTGTGAACTGCTTTTACGAGTTCACTGATAACACCGCAGGTGATGGAAAGCAGAGACACAAAGACAGAGACCCTCACATTCTGCCCCCCTTAAGGCCCCCCTCCGAGAGGACGAGGCTTATCGGGATAAGCGAGGTGGAATTCTCGGACCAAGCGAGGAGCTGCCATGTGGGGTGCGGCCACCCATTCGTCATGAGCGGAGCCAAGGTTTTTCCAGCGAACAAAGTAAAACAGTTTCCCTTTCTTCCATTTGGAATCTAAAACCTTGGATATTTCCAAATGGGTATCCCCTCCTACTACGGTAGGAATCTCATGAGCGGGAGGGGGGTGGAACTGGGGAGCTGCTACATAAGGTTTGAGGAGGCTTATATGGAAGACTGGATGAACTCCCTTGAGAGTCTTAGGGAGACTCAGTTCCACGGTAACCTCGTTGATTACTCTGGTAATGGGGAAAGGTCCTACATAACGGTCGCTCAGTTTTTTGCAGGGGCGAAGAGAGCGGAGGTTTTTGGTGGACAGATAGACTTGCTCCCCCACCTTGAGTTCCCATCCCGGAGACCGGTGTTTGTCTGCTTGTTCCTTGTACTTGCTTTTTGCCCTTTCCAGATTTTTGAGCAACCATGGCCAGGTGGATTTAACCACCTGAATCCACTCCTGAAGATCAGGGGTAGACTGGAGCTCTGGCGAGACGGGGGCAGAACCGAAAGGGCCAAAATCTGTCCCGTATATAACTTGGAAGGGACTAAAGCCGGTAGAGGAATGAGGCGCATTGTTGTACGCATATTCGGCAAATGGCAGCAGGTCGACCCAGTCGTCCTGGTGGAAATTTACATAGCAACGCAAATAACATTCTACTACCGCATTTACTCGTTCCGTTTGACCATCCGTTTGGGGGTGATAGGCGGAAGAAAGGCCCTGTTCCTCCACTCCCATTAACTTTAGGAAAGCCCGCCAGAATTTGGCAACAAACTGGACCCCCCGGTCGGAGAGGACCTTCCTCGGGATCGAGTGTAGCCTGAGGACGTGCGTGATGAACAGTTTAGCTAAGCCCTGGGCTGAAGGAAGACCTGCACATGGAACGAAATGAACCTGTTTGGAAAAGAGGTCTGTGATAACCCAGAGAACCGTTTTCCCCCGACTTGGAGGTAGGTCGGTGATAAAATCCATGGCGATGACTTCCCAGGGACGGGAGGGGTTCTCAAGCGGTTTGAGAAGCCCCGGGGGTTTTCCCATCCGTTTCTTGGCTGTGGCGCAGGTGGGGCAGCTGCGCACATACAACTCTACATCAGATCTCATACCGGGCCACCAGAATTGCCTCCGAACCAGGTGAAGCGTTTTTATGAAACCAAAATGACCCGCTAGCCTGGCCCCATGTACAAGTCCCAATACTTCTTTGCGAAGGGAAGATGGGACATATAGTTTCCCCCCTTGCACCCACCAAGTGTTGGTTCGTTCCAAGCCAGTGGGGAGGAGATGGTGCTCCTCCTCCTGTAAGGAGGCGTCCCGGAGTCGCTGTTGGAATGCTTCCGGGATACCTTTGAGCGTAGGGGGGGTCTCCGGTTGGCGGGCTTGGGATCGGGTGGTGACGGCCAAGCCAGGGACTTCCCCTCGCTGTTCGGGAGTGAACAGGGAGTCGACGGGGCGATCGAAATCGTTGCGATACTGGGGAAGTCGTGACAAAGCATCAGCTAGGGCATTTTCTTTGCCAGGGACATGTTTGAGGGTGAACCGGAATTTTGCAAAAAATTGGGCCCACCGAATTTGTTTGGCATTGAGTTTTCTAGCTCCCTTGAGAGCCTCAAGATTCTTGTGATCTGTGCACACTTCGAACGGCAGCTCGGCCCCCTCCAAGAAGTGTCTCCATATGGTAAGGGCATGTTTGACCGCTGCTGCCTCCTTCTCCCAAATGGCCCAGTTGATTTCGGACTGGGAAAACTTCTTGGAGAAGTAGGCGCATGGCCTCAACCGTCCCCCCTCATCCCTCTGCAATAGGGCCCCGCCCATGGCTACATCCGAGGCATCCACCTGCACCACGAAGGGCTTGGTGCAATCCGGGTGAGCCAAAACGGGTTCGGATGAAAAAAGTAGCTTTAAACGTTCAAAAGCTTGCTGGCACTGGGGAGACCATTGCAGACGGGCTGAGGGGAGTGCGGCGCTAGCCCCCCTGTCCTTGGTACGCAACAGGGCAGTGAGGGGAAGCGCAACTTGGGCAAAGTTGGGAATGAAATTCCGGTAAAAGTTGGCAAACCCCAAAAACTGTTGAAGTTGGCGGCGGGTAGTGGGGGTTTCCCAGTCCTGCACCGCCTGGACCTTGGCGGGGTCCATTTCCAACCCTTGGTGGGAAATCACATACCCCAGAAATGTAATAGAAGGTTGGTGGAATTCACACTTGGACACCTTAGCATACAGTTTGTGCTCCCGCAGCCGCTGGAGCACTTCTCGCACTAGGCGCACATGTTCTTCCATGGTCTCAGAGTAAATAAGAATGTCATCGAGAAATACCACCACCCCCCGAAACAGTAAATCATGCAAAACTTCATTAATTAATTGCATAAAGACACTCGGAGCCCCCGAAAGTCCGAACGGCATGACCAGGTACTCAAACATCCCAAAACAACTGGAAAAGGCCGTTTTGGGTTCGTCTCCTTCTTTGATGCGAATGCGGTGGTAGGCTTCTACCAAGTCCAGTTTGGTGAAGATTCGGCCCTCCTTTAATTGTGCTAGAAGGTCAGGAATAAGAGGGAGGGGGTAAGCATTAGACTGGGTGACTGCGTTCAGTCTGCGAAAGTCAATACACAGTCTTAAATCTCCCGTCTTTTTCTTTACAAAGAAAGCTGGGGCCGAATAAGGAGCCTTGGAGGGGCGTATGAAACCCCTCGCCAGATTGACATCCAGATAGTCTCGCAATACAGTCTTTTCACTAGGGCTCATGGGGTAAACCTTTCCCTTAGACAGTTTGCCTTCCCCTACAATCTCGATGGCACAGTCCGTTTCTCTGTGGGGAGGCAGTTCGTCGCACTCTCTAACATCGAAAACATCAGTAAACTGCGAGTACTCAGAGGGTAATTGAGGAGAGACTGGGGCGGGGGACCCTACCAGTGCGGCGGCTGGAGTTCTGAGTACCCGTTCCTTGTCATGCAACCCACAGGGGTTTTCGGGGAAGGAAAGCACCCGTTTAACCCAATCAATGGAGGGATTGTGTCCCCTTAACCAGTTCATCCCTAACACCACAGGGGTTACAATAGGGGCGATGGTGAAATACAACCGTTCCCAATGTTCCCCCACGGACATAATCACGGCTGCAGTTCTGTGGGTCACAGGGCCCCGTTTAAAGTCACTCCCGTCCATTTGGGAAAAACGGAGGGGTCCCGGAAGCCGCTTGCGCCGGACACCCAACTTCTTGGCAGTTTCCTCATTTATCATGGTGCGGGCACACCCCGAGTCGACCAACGCGGGGACCTCTAACGGGGGACCCCCTTTGGGTAGGGACAGATGAACACGCACAAATACATTGTCCTCTTGGGCGCTTACCATCGGTGGAGCTCCTTGTACAACGATAGGGACGGTCTGCTGCGGAGCCCCCTCTACAGCAGACCGACGGCGTTTTTTGCCGGCTGTTCCCACTCTTCCTCCTCGCTGGAAGAGGGGGACGGGGTGGTGGCTTCCGGGGAGCCGTCCGAATCAAAGACGGTATTTGTAATCCGGGACCCCGATGGGACCGTAGAGTCGGATGCCCCACCCTGGGGGCGCGCGTGGAGAGCGGAGGGTGCGCCGGAGCGCCGGCTCAGTGGTCCACTTCTGCGGCGAGGCTGGCTGTCGGCGGCCGGTTTCGTCGGCTCGGCCTGGGTTTGGCGGGGGGGGGTCGGACGGCCTGAGCGAGAGGGGCATTGCGATGCAAAGTGACCCTTTCCCCCGCAGATCAGGCAGACGCCGGCCTCGAACCGCTTGCGGCGTTCCGCGGCCGAGAGACCCCCGCCACCCCCTTGCCGGAGTTCCCGGCCACGGTCACCTCGGGGCCTGGGGTCTCGCCCAAGCCGTTGCTTGGACAAGTTCAGGAGTTGTTTGCGATTCTCGATGTCAGCAGCATGGCGAACCCAACCTTCCACATCCGGGGGGTTCCCTTGCATGAAGGCCCAATGTTGGAGGTCTGGGTTGAGACCCTCCCTGAAACATTGTACCAAGGTAGCTTCACTCCAGTCCAGAATTCGGCTAGCCAGTGACTGGAACTCACTTGCATACTGCGCCACCGACTTAGTCCCTTGGCGCAGTTGCATCAGGGAGGCTTTAGCCCGCTCACCCAGAGTCGGGTCCTCAAAACGGTTTCGGAGTGCTACCATGAACTCGTCCAGGGTTCGCAGCACCGGCGAGCGGAGTTCATACTGCAACACCATCCAGGCAGCCGCCTCCCCTTGCAGTAAGGAAGCCACGTACTGCACCCGGGACTCCTCAGAAACGAAGGTTCGGCCTTGTTCCCGCATAAAAATGTCTACTTGGACCATAAAAAAGGTCAACTGGTCTCCCGACCCGTCATACGTGACTTTCAGGTCCCGACGGGCCGGGGGGGCAGGGGTTGCGGGCGGAACTACCGGCGCCCCGTCTGGGGGAGCACCGGCTGGAGGTTGCAACTTCAGCGCATCTAGGGTCGTGGCCATCTCACCCATTACGCGTTGCATGATCTCCATCTGCTCCTGCATAGCCCGGCGGTCTTCCTGCCACTGCTTTCGTTCTTCCTCCATGAGGGCCTCTTTGCGGGCCGGGTCCCCTTCGAGTCCCGTGCTGGGGAAGGCCAAACGGCGATCCTTCGCCGCAGTCCGCGAGAGCGACCAGCCCTTGGGAGAGTCCAGCCAATAAGTAAGCCCCCGGGGACGTTCGTCCCGATCTTGGTCGGGGGCGCGACCCTTCGGTTTCTTTGGCTTGGCTCCCTCCTCCTTCGGGTCCGGCTTCTCCGGCTCGTCCGGTTCCTTGGGGGCATCGGGGCTAGGGGTGGTGTCCTCGTCGGCTGACATTCTGTCCAAAGCGGTACAGCTGCAGTCCGAGAGGCAAGGACTTGCAACTTAATGTGATAGATCCCCCTCTCTGAGTTTGCTTCTCCAAATCAGTTGCTCAGACGTTGATACAGAAACAATAGATTTATTGAAGCCTTCAGGAGATGAGACAGGCACAGGTAGAAAGTTGCAAGTGAGGGGCTATACGGGTTTACAGAATATATTGACTCCAGGGCACTGGGGCACTGGGGTTCACACTTATTGTTATGGGAAGTTACAAGCTTGGCATAATACAAAACATCAGACGGATCCCAGGAAGTCTGGTGCGGCTATCACACTTCCAAGGCCGCACCGGCCTGAGGGAGTACTGGCAGGAAGAACAGCGGGGGGGAAGATACATGGGCCATCAGGCCTGGCGCCTGAGACCAGAAGGTGTGAACTGCTTTTACGAGTTCACTGATAACACCGCAGGTGATGGAAAGCAGAGACACAAAGACAGAGACCCTCACACCCCCACTGCACTTAGGCAGGGAGTAAGCTTCATGGCAGCACATGGGGGATTTGTGCCTGCATCATTCAAAGACTCATTTGTCATTCCAACCACTATACCATGCTGGTTAGGGTTGCCAGGTCCCTCTTCGCCATTGGTGGGAGGTTTTTTTGGGTGGAGCCTGAGGAGGGCGGGGTTTGGGGAAGGGAGGGACTTCAAAGCCATAGAGTCCAATTGGCGAGGCGGCCATTTTCTCCAGGTGAACTGATTTCTATCGGCTGGGGATGAGTTGTAATAGCAGGAGATCTCCAGCAACTACCTGGAGGTTGGCAACCCTAGTGCTGCGGTTTTTCTGATAAGCGTCTGTAGAATCTGAAGTCTTCCCAGAACACAGTCTGAAAACCACTGCAATAGAAAACTGGGACACAGGGTCATCCAAACTACTACTATTGACTGGTACAATTAGTAGTACCTAAAGACTTAAAAAAAAATAGCTACGGTTGCCAACTAACCAAAAAATCAAGACCCAAAACAAAACTGACCATGCATGCTTTTGTACGTTTAAGAGCACCTTGAACTGTAGGAATCAGCAGCTGACAATTTTTAAGTCATGGAGATGAAATTGCCTGCCAGTGTTTGCAGTGTAAGCTACTATTAAAACCCCGGGGACAGAAACTGGTTACACTCTTGGCAACTGTGATGCTCTGGAAATGCACATGGTCAAGCCAGGAGCAGTGAAGGCGTACCAGCAGGAGGTTCAGCAATCCTAGAAAAGCATCAGTTTGGGGCCAAGAAGAAGGAATATTTATAGCGATAAAATATTTTTATTTATTTTCAAGGCGTGAGAGTAGGATTTTCCCCAATTTTGTAAAAAAAAAAAAAGGGGGGGTGACTGAAATATACACAATATGGGTAACTGAAATCTGTGATGTACAGGGTTAAAAGTACTTCCCATGGCGGGGGTTGGGTGGGGAATGGATAGAGAGGGTTCCCCCCCCCCTGTTCTTCTGTGGCTGCTTGCAGCCTCAATGCTCCCCCACTCTGCTCCTCCAGGCCACCTTATCGGGCCCTGTAAGCCGTGTAGGAAGATGTCAAATGTTGCCCTGTTGCCTAGGCAACTTGAGGATGCTCGCCTAGTTTCCCCGCATATGGTGTGACTGCAGTGCAAAGGAGGAAAAGAGGGAAGGATGGCTGCCTTGTCCAGGAAAAGTAGCCAGCTCTCTCCTCCCTCTCCTCCCTATGTGCTGGGTGAACTTTTCCCACCTTCAGGGTCACGGCAAGGCATTACAGTGATTACAGGCGAACCTTTTAGAGACCGGGTGCCCAAACTCCAACCCCAAACCCACTTATTTATTGCCAAGTGCCAACGCGGCAATTTAACCTGAATACTGAGGTTTTAGTTTAGAAAAAAACAACTCCTACATTCACGTCTTTTGTCTTAAAAGAAAAACACAAGAACAGAGCTTTCAATGATACCAACAACTTTTTATTGGAAGGTAAAAGTTTGCATTTGGCATGCTTTTGAACAAGTAGTGTATAATAAGGAGGTAGCACATACCCATCAGGGCTAGTAACCCGTGATGGACTTTTCCTCCAGAAATTTGTCCAATCCCCTCTTAAAGGCAGCTAGGCTAGATGCCATCGCCACATCCTGTGGCAAGGAGTTCCCCAGGTTAATTACATGCTGGGTAAGTGGGTGTTCCTCTTTTAGTAGGGGACTTCACTGTAAGGCGAGAGGCGCCGCAAAGCCCGCGCTGTGGCCCGAGCGCCCTGCTCCGCTCCAGCTATGCCATGCTGTGAGCTATGCTCCCCTCCAACCTAGCTCCTCTCTAACCCCACCATGGGAATCACCTTCGCCACAGACAACAGGCTGCCATCCGCGCCGCACCCTCACGCCGCATGTGACAGGGGAGGGAGGAAGCGCTCCCATTGGGCCGCTGGGCAGAGGGGCGGGTGATGTGAGAAATGCCCTCAGGTGAGCGTGGAGAGGGGAAGGGGAGCAGCCCGGCCCCGCGTCCCTCTGGCTTTCTAGTAACGAACTCAGGTGAACTCTGTGCTGGGGTGACGGCGCGCATGCCCACAGAGAGGGCTCTGAGTGCCCCCTCTGGCACGCGTGCCATAGGTTCGCCACCACTGCATTAGGAAAAGAAGATTCCAGCTTTGCAGACTGCCTACAGGGCCGCGCAGTAAGAGGGTATGCGTTGGCTTGGTTGGCACCCGAGCGTATAAAAATGTATTTGGAAGTGTATTAATGAAATGGAAACAATCTAAAAGTCTCAGTTCTGTTCAGAAAATAATTAACAATACATCCCATGTTACTGATGGAGCTGAAAACTTCTGCAGCTTCTGATAACCTACATATTTTAATTTTTCCACTTGAGAAAATAGGGGGGGAATAAAATGTGAAGATAGAAACCATCATCACCTTAATAAGCATAGGCTTTATTACCTAGCCTGGCAAAAACGTATATAGACTGTTGCATTATCATGCAGAAACAGCTCGTATATTTTAGAGAAAAGCTCAGAAAACGTAGCCCTATCAAGTAATTGAGTAGCAATAAATTTGGATATTAAGTTAAGCTTTATGCAGTGGTGAAATTCTCAACAGAACAAAGTTGGTGTACCACACAATTAAGCTGCAGTCTAATGCACCCTTTCTTCTGAGTAAGCCCTAGGGTTGCCAACCTCCAGGTACTAGCTGGAGATCTTCTGCTATTACAACTGATCTCCCCCAATAGAGATCAGTTCACCTGGAAAAAATGGCTGCTTTGGCAATTGGACTCTATGGCATTGAAATCCCTCCCCGAACCCCATCCTCCTCAGACTCCGCTCCAAAAATCTTCAGGTATTTCCTAACCTGGAGCTGACAACCCTAGTAAGTCCCAGAAAGCTCAGAAGAAGGTTACAGGTAGCACCAAATTGGTCAAAACCAAAATGCAAATCCTCTTGGTTTGCTTTGAATTACAGGACAGTTATGTTTTTCTAGTATACCTTTAGCCAAATTAGCAAAGACAACCCCTCTTTGCTTTTTAATTAGCTTGAGACAGAATGAATGAGTACAGCACATGACTGACAGAAAATCACTTTTGGCAATAAGTTTGTGACAGCATGGGCAGGCTCAGGCAACAGTCCTTGATGTAGGGTTGCCAGGTCCTGATCTTTGTCATCTGGAGATCACTTGTAATAACAGGAGATCTCCAGGGACCACCTGGAGGTTGGCAACCCGATTCCCAACACAAGCCTGAAATCTTGGCTGTAACCAGTCGCCTGTCAGAGTAAAAAAAGCCCTGTCTGGGACTGGGAGAAGTTGAAAGGGCATGCAATTAATAAGGAGATCTTTGTGCCGAGCACCATGTCAGAAGGTGCGTGTGGTCAAGGACAGGTTCATTTGAAGAGGAAGGAAGCATTTGTTTATGCTTGGGATCTTTGCCTGGCAAGAAATCAGCATGACGCGATTCTTGCTTTTTGAAAGAATATATCTTGGGGTCCAAGCTGCAAAATAAATGTCAGGGAAGATGGCTTTAAAAAATAAAAATGCCTGCTGAATAAATTTCAACATGGCTGAGGAATATAGATGAAGCGCTTCCCTTGAACAAATCTGAAAAGTGCTAAAACGGCAGGGGAAAGTGCTGGAGAGGGAAGGCAAGGGCGGCGCGGCAGCAAGGGGAGGAAAGAAAGATCATGGTCCAATTTGCACTAGCTAGAACGGTGTAGTAGCCTGAGAGCTGGCCTTAAACTGAGACTTGAGTTCAAAGCCCCACTCATCCACGAAGTCCATGGTCTCACCTTGGCTGAATCATTCTCCCGGTCTTCCTTACCTCACAGGGTTATTGTGATGATGAAGTGGGCATAACATAGGTAAAAAAACCACGGAAGAGCTGGATTTATCCATGGAAAGGGAATGCCCTTTTACACCTGTCTGACACCTTTGAATCGTGTCCTTCCTCCAAGAAGCGCAGGGTGGCATGCATGAGTCTTTTCTCTTGGTTTATCTTTACAACAACCCTGTATGGTAAGCTACCCTGAGAGTCACACAAGGAACATCACAGTTGTGTGGAAGGACTCAGCCAGCTCCGGGTTGGGAAATACCTGGAGATTTTGGGGGTGCAGCCTCAGGAGGGCAGGGTTATCATCCATGTAACTGCTGACCAATTGGATGCCTCTGACTTATAGAGCTGATACTGTAATACTGGAATAAGTGGTTTTTTTTCTTCTTTTTAAAAAAATAGATTAAATCAAAGTTATTCGCAAGAAAAATAAAGTATATGGTGGTCTGTTCTGTGTGAGGAGAGTTGGAGGTCGGTTTCTGTATTGTTTTGTGCATCACTTTTTCTTTTTCTTTCCTTTTTTCCTTTTTTTCTTTTTGTATATTGTGTTTTTATATGCTTTGTGTACTTTGACATATTCTGCAGTGTTCTGCATGTTTCAATAAAACCACAGTGGTAACATTCAAAAAATGGAATAAGTGGTTTTAATTTTATATTGTTATGATATTTATTGCATTGTAAACTGCCCTGAACTTTGGAGGGGGAGGGGTATAGAAATCTAATAAATGAATGGATGGATGGACTGTACATGCAATCTCTGTAACTTATGTAACTGGAAATAAAGCAAGGCAGAAGTGCAGAGGACTAAATAAACAAAATGCTAATATCG
Source organism: Euleptes europaea (assembly GCF_029931775.1). Lineage (NCBI taxonomy): Eukaryota > Metazoa > Chordata > Lepidosauria > Squamata > Sphaerodactylidae > Euleptes > Euleptes europaea. Next base: position 24,739,574 of record NC_079313.1, on the reverse strand, counting down.
GGGGAATTTACAGAGGGAGGGCTTGCGAAGTGTGTATGCGTGTCTATGAGTGTGTGTGTACAAGGGTCCTTTCATGCAGTGAGGGTTGAACATATGAAGCTGCCTTGTACTGAACCAGACCCTGGGTCTATCAAAGTCAGTACTGTCTACTCAGACCAGCAGTGGCTCTCCAGGGTCTCAGGCAGGGGTCTTTCACATCACCTTCCTCACCTTTAACTGGAGATGCCGGGGATTGAACCTGGGACCTTCTGCATGCCAAGCAGAGGCTCTGCCACTGAGCCCTCAGTGGGTTGGCCCACTTGCTGTTACAGAGTTCTTTGGCATTGTCACACTGATGTCTCCAGAGGTGAAAATAAGCCAGTAATCGCTGGCACAGAGTACCAATGCAACAGTGGTACCTTCCATCTTTCGCTCTGGTCCACCCAAGAGCAACAGTCCTCTGGAATATTCACAGTGGGTAGCCGTGTTAGTCTGTTTGCAGTAGTCAAAAAGGGCAAGAGTCCAGTAGCACCTTAAAGACTAACAAAAATATTTTCTGGTAGGGTATGAGCTTTCGTGAGCCACAGCTCACTTCTTCAGATACAACTAGAATGTGAATCCATCGGTCTTTAAGTAGAGGAACAGTATGTAAATGTGAATAGCAGGCTTGATGGGATTAGGTGTGATATGCAGAAGAGTCTGTGATGTCCAGGGGAGAGATGGGTGTGGAGAAATCAGCATTGCAAGGTCTTTATTCAGCCCAGGTAAATGCATTGACTTTAGTTTGAATATCAACATTCCTCTGGAATGGGATGGGATGTTGGGATGGAACGTCTGGAGCTGGTTTTCATGCAGGCAGGCAAGCGGATGTGCTCCTTTTTCAAATCCCTTTCACATCTGGGGAGATGGAAGACTCGACCTTCGGGTGAAGCTGCCGTTCTTTCTAACAGGCTTGGCAACTCAGATCTCAGAGCTGCCGACGTACCTTCTGACAGATGTCATTTGCTGAGGGAATTAATTGCCTGAGAAGCATAAGCGGATTGCCAAGACCCTTCAGCGTTGATGCCATCTGCTGGGTGGAGTCTCCGAGGGCAAAGAAATAGAGACAAGTTTGAAGGCACTCTCCGAGGATCTGCTAGCTCGAGTCAGCAGTGGCAAACAGGCCGTTCCTGAGATCTCTTGCTTATCCCTGGCTTCTTTTATCAGTCTCCGGGGACTGCAAGATTAGAGCAGGCCAGGATTCACCAGCAAACAGAGAGTGGTAAACTAGAGGCAGAGAAGGGTCTTAAGGGGATCATCTGGCTCTCAGCCATCAGCAGCACAGTAGGTGACTGGCATGTGCTTCTGGGCCTGTGCCAATGCCACCTGGACCCAAACCAAGCCCCGGTCATAACACTGGCCCAGGAGGTTAGGAGGAATATAATTCACTTGGGGCTACAAAATGCTTTGAACCAGCTCTGATTAGAGGGGAGAAAACCAGCATCAGGTGAATTACCACGACAATGAAAACTCTTCAACAGAAAAGCATAACCTGATGAGGTTATACAGCCATAGTAGGGTTGCCAGGTCCCTCTTTGCCACTGGCAGGAGGTTTTGGGGTAACAGCCTGAGGAGGGCAGGGTTTGGGGAGGGGAGGGACTTCAATGCCATGGAGTCCAAATGCCAAAGCGGCCGTTTTCTCCAGGGGAACTCATCTCTATCGGCTGGAGATCAGTTGTAATAGCAGGAGATCTCCAGCTAGTACCTGGAGGTTGGCAACCCTAAGCCATAGGTCTCAAAGGGCATTAAGTCTGTGATTTTCAATTAAGGGTAGCATCCTCTGCACATGCTCTCCCATCAGCTTGCTATTCCAGTGCCACCCTTGCAACGGCAGCACACCCCCACATGCAAACCCAGCACAAGAAATATCATAGACAGAAAGAGAACCAACACATTATGGAGTGCTGCCTCCTTCCTCTTCTTAACCCAAACGTAGTTATACATTGCCCTGACCTGGATGGCCCAGGCTAGCCTGATCTCTTCAGATCTTGGAAGCTAAGCTGGCCAGCCCGGGTTAGCACTTGGATGGGAGACCACCAAGTCCAGGGGTGCTACTCAGAGGCAGACAATGGCAAACCACCTCTGAGTGGCTCTTGCCCTGAAAACTCTATGGGGTCCCCATAACTCAGCTGGGACTTGACGACCCTTTCCACCACCAGTTATGGGATGGGTAGTGGAGCCATATGTGTGGCTAGCCCTGCTTTAGGGTTTCCAACCTCCAGGTACTAGCTGGAGATCTCCTGCTATTACAACTGATCTCCAGCCGACAGAGATCAGTTCACCTGGAGAAAATGGCTGCTTTGGCAAGGAGACTCTATGGCACTGAAGTCCCTCCCCAAACCCCGCCCTCCTCAGGCTCTGCTCCAAAAACCTTCCACCAATGGCGAAGAGGGACCTGGCAACCCTACCCTGCTTGATCTAGAGTACCACCTTGACTGAGTAGGGTGGAGGCAGTCTATGATATTTTAATTGGGTGCCTCCAGCCTGGCAGGCTGTCAAGCCAAATGGAGAGGGCACAGAACCATTTTGTATGGCAGACTCCCCCCCAGATGTCCCTAAAACTGCCTTTCTGAGCATCTGTAGGACTTGTCCATCCAGGAGCCATCCTGGCTTGTTAGTTCAGAGTAATTCTTTTATTTATCTGGATAAAAAGAAGCAATGTTGTTGTCCCACCTCAATAACATCTCTCTGACCCAGATGGGTGGGCTGCTCCCCATCTAAGCCCAGGATTCCCTGTCTGCCACACAGATTGCAAAGGCGTGGGCTGTGTGTGCCGCGAAATCAATCTCACAAAATGTATTGCATTAGCCGTAGGCCATTGCAATCAATGAGGAGCAACATAACATGCATCAAGAAAATGTGGCTCCGTGATCATTCCAATCTATCTGCATAGCAATCCACTTCCACAGTTTAACAACCTTATCCCTCAGACTGGCTGCTGCCACAGCAACCTTGGGGGTGACAGCCTATTCTTTCCTTTTAAGGAGGCACTCACGCTTCTGATAAATAGGCCAAAACATGGTCATCTGGCAGGTTCAGTCTTCAACACAGGTACTGTCGTTCTGCTTCTACGGGCCATTATCCCAAACCCTTGGATTCTACCTGACTCACTTTCCATCAGAAAAAAGAATGATCAGTGGCTGGATGTGTGAGTCAGTCTGTGTGGTGTAGTGGTTAAGAGCGGTGGTTTGGGGCGGCAAACTCTAATCTGGAGAACCAGGTTCGATTCCCCACTCCTCCACATGAACTGCGGACGCTAATCTGGTGAACTGGGTTGGTTTCCCCACTCCTCCACATGAAGCCAGCTGGGTGACCTTGGGCTAGTCACACTCTCTCAGCCCCACCTACCTCACAGGGTGTCTGTTGTGGGGAGGGGAAGGGAAGGTGGTTGTAAGCCGGTTTGATTCTCCCTTCAGTGGTAGAAAAAGTCGGCATATAAAAAACCAACTTCTTCTTCATCATCCAGGCCCTAGCTGGAAATGGCACAGCAGCCGTTGGGCTTTCTGTGCGGGATGCTCTCACTGAGTCAAAGGGCGAAAACGCATGGTCGCTTTAGCCTCCTTTATTCCTTGTTTCAGCCAGGATCGAACACATGCATTTTCGCCTAACGTGCGTTCAATCCTGGCTAAATCCTGGCTGAAACAGGGAATAAAGGAGGCTAAAGCGATTGTGTATTTTCGCCCATAGGCTCTCTTTTAATGGGGTGAACCATGGGCATGTGGCAGAGTGTGGCTGGCTAGCCGAAGGGTCACTGAAGGACTGCATCTGAACTCTCAAAAACAGCCAGCAAGACTATGGCTGCTTCTGGGGGCTTGCTACTCCAGAGAAGTCTTGAAAGAAGTAGCTCTTCCTAGCTGTGGACCTATTTACATCCAGACATAATCGCCATACCTCTCCCCATGAAAGCTTAGGAATTCTTCTTCAGGGGTGGGTGGGAGTGGCCATGGATTCCTAACAGCAAAGTCTCACCAAATTACAATTCTTTATCCAAGCAAAGCCACCATGATTAAGCAGGCATTAAACCAATATACATGTAAATTAGGGTTCCAGCCTCCAGGTACTAGCTGGAGATCTCCTGCTATTACAACTGGTCTCCAGCTGATAGAGATCAGTTCCCCAGGAGAAAATGGCTGCTTTGGCAATTGGACTCTACAGCATTGAAGTCCCTCCCCTCCCCAAGCCCCACTACCCTCAGGCTCCGCCCCAAAAACCTCCCACCGGTGGCGAAGAGGGACCTGGCAACCCTAGTATAAACAGTGTAGATACAGCCTCGAAGTTGCAGTCCTGTGCACACACAATTGGGAAGAAAAGCCCTTGAAATATGTAAGAATTACTTCTGAGCAATCCTGGCAGTCAATCTGGCTGCAGTTGGCCCTTCTTCCTAGGTGAGGTTTCTTTGGAGGACGAGCAGAGGGGGTGGGCATCGACCTCACCCCCCCCCAAACCTCTTATCCCCTCACTTTTATTTGAGTTCTGCCTCAAGAAGCTCATAAATATTCCCACCGCATGCCAGCCCAATTAGGAGCGATATCTCTCTCCCGATATTGCTCCTGTTGCTCACTGAAGGGTTTACGCTTGCTCGGTGTTCATCTCTCTCCTTATCCCTTCACCCAGATTACTCATCTCCCTATACCTCCTGGCAGCCGTGTCTCCCTCCTTAATGTTTTCCATCCGTCTCGCGGCTTATTTAACTGTCCTCTGTCTTTGTCACTTTCCCATCGTATGGTCATCTGTTTGTCTCCCTTTACCGCCATTGTCCAGAGGCGTTTTCCCCACCTTCCACCTCTAGCCTTTCAGCCTTTCCCCGTTTACATTCTGATCCTTTGCCTTCCCCTTCCCTCGCCAGTCAAACTCGCCAGTCCATTTATCATTCTTGTTCCCACGCCCTGCCATTCTTTAGGCTCTCTGCTTAGCGCAAAAGCACAGTCCCCCCCTTGCTTCCATGCCCTTGCACGGCCCACATCAACAACGCTCTTCATCAAAAGATCAATTGCCTACATCTAAGCAATTATTCAAGGGCCCCGTGGTGCAGAGGGGTAAGCTGCAGTACTGCAGTCCAAGCTCTGCTCACGACCTGAGTTTGATCCCAACGGAAGTCAGTTTCAGGTAGCCGGCTCAAGGTTGACTCAGCCTTCCATCCTTCCGAGGTCGGTAAAATGAGTCCCCAGTTTGTTGGGGGTAAATGGAAGATGACTGAGGAAGGCACTGGCAAACCACCCCGTAAACAAATCTGCCTAGTAAACGTCGGGATGTGACGTCACCCCATGGGTCAGGAATGACCCAGTGCTTACACAGGGGACCTTTCCCTTAAGCAATTATTCACCTGCTGGCACTGCCAGGGCTGAAAACAAGGCAGGTGCTGTCCCTTCAAGTCCCTGTTAGTGTTCAGTGTGTTGAACACATGAAGCCGCCTTATACTGAATCAGACCCTTGGTCCATCAAAGTCAGTACTGTCTACTCGGACTGGCAGCGGCTCTCCAGGGTCTCAGGCAGAGGTCTTTCACATCACCTACTTGCCTAGTCCCTTCAGCTGGAGATGCCGGGGATTGAACCTGGGACCTTCTGCATGCCAAGCAGATGCTCTACCACTGAGCCACTGAACGCTGCATAAAAATCTGATTGCACTTTCTATGGGATGAGCTTGCCATCACTGAAGCAAGGATGTACTGGTCCTTTAAGCTACCAGGAAAGTTATTGGTGGGCTGCTGCCCCAGAGGGCTATGGCAACCAAGAGAAAGCTGGGGCAAATGGCCCCGGTGATTCTGCCAGCTGTCTTAGCATCTCAGTCTGCCCCTAAGCAGAAGCCAGTATATGTTATGCAGCATTGCTTTTGACTTTCAAGCCATCAGTCTGAAGCCAAAGAAAAGTGTTTCACACATTACACAGTGGAAAACCTGGGTATACCACCAACAGGGAGTCATAACCAATCACTAACATGCACATGCATCGGATATGTCTCTCTGCAAATGCAAGTTTGTGGCGTAGTGGTTAAGAGCGGTGGTTAGGAGAGGTGGACTCTAATCTGGGGAACTGGGTTTGATTCCCCACTCCTCCACATGAAGCCAGCTGGGTGACCTTGGGCTAGTCACAGCTCTCTGAGAACTCTCTCACCCACCCACCCCCACCTCACAGGGTGTCTGTTGTGGGGAGGGGGAGGGAAGGTGATTATAAGATGATTTGATTCTTCCTTAGGTGGTAGAGAAAGTGGGCATATAAAAAACAACTCTTCTTCTTCTTACTTTTTGTTCAAATCATGTTTTCAAGAGTTTAAGTTTAAAATGTCTATTTAAGACATTTTAAGTATACACCAAATAGGGTTGCCAGGTCCCTCTTTGCCACCAGCAGAATGTTTTGGGGGCAGAGCCTGAGGAGGACGGGGTTTGGGGAGAGGAGGGACTTCAGTGCTATAGAGTCCAATTGCCAAAGCTGCCATTTTCTCCAGGTGAACTGATCTCTATCTGCTGGAGATCAGGTGTAATAGCAGATCTCCAGCTAGTACCTGGAGGTTGGCAACCCTAAAACCAAAACAATACAGGAAACCCCTATTAGTAAAGTGAGGAGGATGGCTTTGGATCTGCATTTTCCACAATGGAAGCTACAGGTTGTTGGGTGTTTCATAGATGTTTTATGCATGGCTGTTTCTCTTGCTGTCACCCCTCCGACAACTTCAGGTCTTTCTTTTGATTATGCATGCCGTTTCCAACCATCAGAGAGGTTGCCTCACTCTCCCCCTGCGTTTCCCCACGTTTTGCCCTCTTTTTGAGGGACCGGTTTTATCTCGAATTTGAAAACGTGGGGAAACGCAGGTGGAGAGCGAGGCGACCTCTGACTGTTGGAAACGGCATGTATAATCCAAACAAAGCACCTAATTCTTTGGAGGGGTGGTGACGCATGAAAGAGCCATGCATAAAAGACCATAGACACCCCTACGGAGGAGCCCTTTTTACAGAGTGCGAATTGCTAAATGTAATTTCATAATGAGAGTCTTTACCTTCAGAAATTCTTTTTCTACAGAATGTTTGCATGGGATCCCAGAGTCCAATTTTCCTAAAGTTGGAAATACATTTGAAAACGTGCAGACCACGGCTGCAAATGTCTCTGTTGTTGAGGAGGGCACAGTTTCTGTGTCCATCAAGCCTGATTCAAGGCATTTTATCACCCTCAAGCCAGGTAAAATTGCCACCTCCCACCCCCACTTCCTGAACAGCACCACATGGCTTCAGTCCCCTGGGATAAAATTTTCTTTTATGCAGCCCAACTTTGGATAGGATGGCTGTGGAAGCCATTAAATTTTAATTATAAACCAAATGGTAATATAAGCACTTGAAATATGCTATAATATAAATGCCAAGTATAATTATTTCTATTCTTCTTCCAGAGAGAGAATTTGGAAATCCTGTTCCATAACTCACAACTAGCCTTAGGCAAGATTGCACCCAAGATTGCAATATGGGCTTACCTTTGCAGAGCTGCCGAAAGGATTACCGCGACCATACGTGCAAATTATTTTGAATGGCTCAGCATGGAGCAAAAGGGGTGTGTGTGTAGGCCATAGCTAGAGATGGGCAAGCTCACCCCAGCACTCCCCCATCTTTATGTTGGAAGTGAAGGACTTTGCACTGTCTCTTAACCTCAGACTCCAGAGGGGGACAAGACTAGTGAGTCAGAGAGATAGAGGGAACAAGACAATGGGGCATCCTTTCTCTACTACTCTGACCTAGCCCTTTGATGTGTAGATTGCTACTCTTAGGGAAACTTCCTTCCTTCCTGCTTCTTCCTCACCTCCTCACACACACAGGCACCTCTTCTCCATCTTGCCACCATGAGAGAAGGACACATGTCCTGGATCTCCCTCCATCCTAGTTAGTTAGAATAGATAGGCAACTATATCCTACTCTATCCTATCCAGAAATGGATTTCCTACAATAAATGAAGTTTATTAGTTAAATAGACAAAAGGCTCCTAGCAATTTTGTCCTGGCACACACAGAGGTTTGGATGGGCTTCTCTGCGCACAACAGCCTTTGTGCACTCTGCTAACTTAACAGGGATTTGGGCATAACGAAGCCCTTCATAGATCCAATACTTTATTCTTCCACTTCTCCCACAATGGACTGCGGTTGCCCAAAGATCCGATATTAATAGGGTTACTAGCTGGACATCTCCTGCTATTACAACTGATCTCCGGCCGATAAAGATCAGTTTGCCTGGAGAAAATGGCCGCTTTGGGAATTGGACTCTATGGCACTGAAGTCCTTCCCCTCCCCAAACCCCACCCTCCTCAGGCTCAGCCCCACAAACCTCCCGCCGGTGGCGAAAAGGGACCTGGCCACCCTAGATATTAATGCTGGGGAAGTCTACCTAAATTGTACCAACTTTAGCCGATGGCCCAACTTAATTCTCTCCTCAGTCTATGGTTGCCAGCTCTGGTTTGGGAAATTCCTAGAGAGTTGATGGCAATTCCTGGGAAGGGCAGAGTTGGGAGGGGAGGAAACTCAACAGTGACTTGATGCCATAGAGTCCACCCTCTGAAGCTGCCATTACCTCCAGGTAATCTCACCTAAAGGAGTGAGCTGTGGCTCATGAAAGTTCACACCCTGCCAGAAATTTTGTTAGGCTTTAAGGTGCTACTGGACTCTTGCTCTCTTCGACTGCTATCGACAGACTCACATGGCTATTAATTGTGAATGAACGCCAGGGGAACTGATCCTTGTGGTCTGGGAATCAGTTGTAATTCTGGGAGGACTCCAGGCCCTACCTGGAAGCTGTTACCTGTACCTCAACCTCCCTTGCCACCACGTTTGGAGACTTGGATCGGCTATGAGAACAGACCTGAAACAACACACGGGTTTGGGTTTGTTATGTTTAACCAAACTTTTCAGCAGGGCTGAACAACGTTCTGCGAAGTTTTGCTCCTTCGTTTACACTTCCCTCTGAGAGATCATCACCTTGCCAAATCTGATTGGTTGGGTGTTCCCTGTGTGAAAGAAGGGGATGATCTCTTTGACTAATCCAAGAAGCAGGTGGAAACAGTAACTGGGACTGATGAGAAAATAGCACTGAAGCTGCTGCCTCTGCCAAGGGGATCAGTGGCACCAAACAACATTTAAAAGGGTGGTATTTACACCACCTGGACCATGTCCGCACTGCGCGTTTGCAGCTCCGATTTCTGCGGGCTTTCCTTGCATGTTCGCACTTCATCTCAACTGAAGGATTCCTTTCTTTTCCTTTTTCCTTTTATCCCTTAGAAGCTCCTTGATCAATTGATCTTGAGCAGCATATATCTAGTGTTGGAGGGATATAAGGACTGAAACAAATCTTGCCACTGACAATGTAGCCTTGGGGTCCCTGTCACTTAGTAAAAAAGGCATTATGTCAGTCACAGAAGCATTGGATTTGTATATAAAAAGGGGGGAAGTATAGTGCGATCGAAGTTCCTCGTAAAAGCGGCATTCCAAAAGGGCATGGGCTAATGTGTCAATAGAGCCAGAAGAGCAAGGGCAGATCCTGTCTGAGTACGGTATATTCAGAATTCTGCCCTGCATTACCATAGAAGGGATAGCATTCAATCTAGCCAAGCAAAAAGCTCTACAGAGACGAGGAGTTGTCAGATAATATGTATAGGCAGGCAGACCTCGTGGAGGGGGACCAAAGGATTCCGGAGACGTCTCCAGAGCACAATTTCTCCGCGTTAAGAGCATCAGTTTATACGGCGAATTAATAAAATGAAACGTCTTCCTCACCCGGAGCCTTAAAGTGTGAACATGCAATCTGTGTTCAATCCACTTCCTGCTGCCAGCCCACCCCTCACCCCCCCCCCGCCTCCCTAAATGACGCTGGACCAATCGCCGTCCTTGCTTCGAGCACCGACTGGGCATGCGTGGGAGCGCACCGGTCTTCATTTGATCCTGGCTTATCAAATGCAGCAGAGAAAGGCAGCGCGGTGGGAACAGAAGTTTAAAGTCATGTTGGATGCTTGGGTACTGGACACGTTTAAATTGCGAGGTAAGTTGCTAGTGCGGTCACGGGCCTAACTGGTCTTTCACGATAAATGTCCCACCCAACCAGGGTTGCCAATGCTAGATGGGCAAAATCATGGAGATTTGGGGAGTAGGGGCCCAGGGAGGGGAGGGTTCAGGAAGGGGAGGAAGCTCGAAAGGGATGTGATGCCATAGAGTCTGCCATCCAAACCTGCCATTTTCTCCAGGGGAAATGATCGTTGTAGCCTGCAGAGAAGTTACAATCCCAGGAGATTCCAGCCCCCAGTTAGAGGTAACCCTACAGATCCTGTTCATTGCCAGTCTGAAAACTGAAATCAGAGAATATCTTCATTTCATTCATATGTACCCCATCTTTCTCTCCTAACAGTATCCAAAGCTGCTTACATCATTCTCCCCTCCTGTGTCTTATCCTCACTACAACCCTGTGAGGTAGGTTTGGCTGAGAGTGTATTATTGACCCAAAGCACGCTTCCACGGCAGAGTGGGGATCCTAGTCTGACATTCACCCGCTACGCCACACTGGACTGACATCATCTGGCACAACTCTAGGGAGGGGTCATGGCTCTGTGGTAGAGCATCTGCTTGGCATGCAGAAGGTCCCAGGTTCAATCCCCGGCATCTCCAGTTAAAAGGACTAGGCAAGTAGGTGATGTGAAAGATCTCTGCCTGAGACCCTGGAGAGCTGCTGCCAGTCTGAGTAGACAATACTGACTTAGATAGACCACTCCAAGACAGGGGGGCACTTTAGACCCTGCACCTGGTTAGACGACGCTTTTGGTGGTCTGGGATGCGACAGGACATCGATAGTTTTGTACGGTCCTTCCCAACATGCTCCACCAATAAACGCCTTATGGGGAAGCCGCCCGGTCTACTTAAACCCCTGGAGACTCCGGAGGCACCCTGGCAGGTGATCAGTATGGACTTTGTGACCAATCTCCCTCCCAGCCAGGGGAAGTCCGTACTGTGGGTGATCACGGATCTGTTTTCAAAACAGATCCACCTTATTCCGTGCGAAGGACTGCCCTCAACCCACAAATTAGCCCTCCTTTTCGTGCAACAGGTTTTCCGTCTGCACGGATTTCCCCGGAAGATCGTGAGCGACAGAGGCTCGGTATTCCTTTCTAAATTCTGGCAGGCATTTTTGGGGATCGTCGGGGTACAACAGGGTTTATCCTCTGCCTACCACCCCCAGACGGATGGGCAGACGGAGAGGGTGAATGCCGTCGTTGAATGCTACTTGCGCTGCTTCACCAATTATCACCAAGACGATTAGGTCGACCTGATGCCCCTAGCAGAATACGCCTATAACAACTCTGTTCACTCTGCCACTGGACAAAGCCACTTTAAGATGGTCTATGGTATGGATTTCGACCCTTTAGGAGCGGTCCCTCTCCCGCCGGGAGGCGATCCTGCTGAGGTGTCGGCTTGGTCTAACACCGTCAGAAATACTTGGCCGGGGCTAGTAAAACAGTTGGACTAAGCTAAGGAACGGTACAAGGCGCAGGCTGACAAGCACAGAACGCCCCAGTTGGATCTGGTGGTCGGGGAGAAGGTGTACCTTTCCACCAAGAATTTAAAGTCTTTGCATCCTTGTCGGAAACTGTGTCAAAAGTATGTGGGTCCGTTTACTATATCTCGGGTAATCAATGAGGTCACTGCTGAACTGAACCTCCCCAAGACCTTGCAGGGGGTGCACCCCGTGTTTCACATTAGCCTTCTGAAGCCCTTTTCTCCCGCTCCCGATTGGCACCCCGAACCCCCGGCGGCGACACCTATCATGGTGCAGGGGGAACAGCATTTTGAAATTTCCAGGGTCCTGGACTCCAGGCTGCGGAGAGGTCAGCTGGAGTACCTGGTGGGCTGGAAACACTTGAATGATGAGTGGGTCACGGCAGAACACGTGAACGCTCCCTCTCTGATCGCCGAGTTCCATCAGAGTTGTCCCGACAAATCTGGGAACCCGGGGAGGGGGTCTTTGGAGAGGCGGAATGTCAGATAGGGCTTCTGACAGCTCCGTTCCCGAACAAGATGGAGTTCTCTGTGCACTCCTTCCCCCCCCATTTTGCACACGAGCTCTGGCCAGGGATTTGCAATTGTATTGGGACCCGTCCGTGTAAATCTCCGATCTGATATCGGGTCCTGCGCACAAAGCCGAGAGCCCGGCCATCTCCTCCACTGATTGCTCACAATTGTTTCTGTTTCTGTTTTACTTAAGTCGTTACTGGCAGGAAACAACTATATTCTCTCTTTGTTCTTGTAACCCTATTGTATTAGCCCTATATATGTATCCATACTCCCCCAGTCATGTATTTCAGCCTTGCTTGCCTCTCTACTGAAATCACTGACTTTCGGAATAAATCCTTGAATCGCTGCTCTGTCTGGATTTGAGTTCTATTGCCTGAAACGCCGTGCATTTGCTGAAGCCTGACACACGGGTCTGTTTCAGTATAAGGCAGCTTCATGTGTGTTCATGTGTGTTCTATGCATGACCTGCCTTTCCACTCCCCTTTATGCACCTGGTCCAGTTGCCATCTGAGCTTGTTGGCCTGAGCAATGCCGACTGCTATATCAAGCTGGTTTGGGCCCAGCGGGCGGCTGGCCAGCGCTAGCATCTGTGCTTGAAAGCCAGCGAACCGTCCCTTGCCAACTTCAGTGTCAACATTTGCTCTGCCCAGACTTGGAGCCTCACCAGGCTTGCTGGCGGCAGCCTGTGATCCATCCGCAGGGCTGCCACATTTAAGGTTGGAAATTTATGGGTTTCTTTATTAACGTTTATCAAGTTTACAGTGGTTAATCCTGGAGCCTTCGCCCACTTAGCAGAAAATAACCCATTAGTTTAGCTACGGCGTGTGCTTTTGGCTCCCCTCCCACCTTGTTCTGTCACGGTGGATTTGTCCGGCTTCTCAATGAGAAGCAAGTTGGCACCCAGGAGCCAATGATGGAAATCCATTCCTCGCATGCCCATGGAACAGCCTGCTAAAGATTTAATGAACGCCCATGGTGCATTTATAATACCACCTCCCCATCGTTTGGCAGATGGACAAGTCGGAATCTGATTGCTGCATACATACAGCAATATCGGTGCTTGGGCAACACTGTTGTTCAGCATCTTGTCCCCAGAAACCCCTTAAGCAACCTAATTGCCCCCAGGGCTTGTTAGCAAAACAGGTAAATGAGCACAGACATCCTATGGGCTTGAGTCTGATTTCATTGAAAGCAAAGGGGTCAGGAACCTGTAATTGTCCGGCAGAGTTGAGGAGCTGACAGTTTGCATTCCATTCTCCCTGAATGCATGAGGTTGCCTCATACTGAGTCAGATGATGGGTCTATCAAGGTCAGTCTTGTCTGCACGGACTGGCAGAGGCTCCTTGGGGTCTCAGGTGGAGGTCTGCCCCATCACCAGCTGTGTGTTAACTGCTGTCAAGTCACTTCCGACTCATGGTGACCCTACAAATCTAGGTGCTCCAAAATGTCCTATCATCATCAACACCTACTGCCTATTGTGGTGTAGTGGTTAAGAGCAGTGGTTTGGAGTGGTGGACTCTGATCTGGAGAACTGGGTTTGATTCCCCTCTCCTCCACATGAACAGGGGAGGCTAATCTGGTGAACTGGATTTGTTTCCCCACTCGTACACATGAAGCCAGCTGGGTGCCCTTGGGCAAGTCACACTCTCTCAGCCCCACCTACCTCTTAGGGTGTCTGTTGTGGGCAGGGGAAGGGAAGGTTATTGTAAGCCGGTTTGATTCTTCCTTAAGTGGCAGAGAAAGTCAGCATATAAAAACCAACTCTTCTTCGTCTTCTTCTTCATCATCAGTCACCTACTACCTGACCCTTTAACTGGAGATTTCAGGGATCAAGCCTGGGCCCTTCCACATGCAAAAGCAGATGTTCTGCCACTGAACCATGGTTCCTCCTTCATATGCACCCATCCACTACTTTCACATTTCTCCAAGAAGCCTTGGCTCCTGATATGTAGCAGACTCATACTCATTCCTTGTGCATTTTCCCCCTCTGGCAGTGTCTATTCTGCTGAAGCTGCTTAATAGTAATTAAATATCTTCTCCCTTGCAATTCACTGTTGGTTCGGAGATGGCCAGGTAAGCTGGCAAAGATGGAGTGGTGCGAGGAGGGATCATTAATGAGTAGGGTTGCCAAGTGCCCGGTGGTGGCGGGTAAAATCCCACCGATCCACCGGGCTGCCCGCCAGCCAGCTGATGGCCGGCAGGCACTGCGTAGCTCCACTGGTGGGAGCTTTCCGGGGCTGTGAAATGGACACTCAAGCAATCCCGGATAAAACTCTATAGAAACCATAGAGCTTTTGGCCAAGATCGCTAGAGCGTCCGCGTAGGAAGTGACATAGGTGCGTCGCACAGGGTGTGTGCGCATGTCTTGCCAGGCGCACACGCACATCGCACACCGCCACCACAGCCACAGAAAGCTCCCACCAGTGGAGCTACAGGGCCCGGCAAGCCTATTAATGAGAAAGGAAGAGCTTATTGGTAAATTTGGGTGCTGGTGGCATGTCAACAAGGCATGTCGACATACTTTGTTTCCTGCCTTTAAGAAGGAGCTGCAAAAGTCAAGTTTCTTTTCTCTCTTCTTTTTAACTAGAGTGTTTCTCACCATAGAGTTAAAGCACATAACAGGGAATTCCTGGCATGTTATTTAGCATTATTTGGTGCTCATCAGGGGAATCTTTAATAAGTTCTTGGGTCAGTCATTCAATAAAATGTCTCCTGTGTAGGCAAAACTTGTGGTGTAATGGGTAGTATTGACCATGGACAGAAAAAGCCAAAATAAAAAACCTTTTAGCAAAAGTAAGCTTTCCACTCTCCATTACCATACTGCAAAATGATAGCTGTCAGCATGCAAGGGGTGGGGGATTCCCTTAATTACTATTGTTCCTCCCCAACCTTCATCAGGCCTCTGGGAAAGCAAACCAAGCCAGGGCAGATCGGAAGCTGTCCTGCTTTTTAAAAAAAAGACCTTTTATAGTTTTCCAGTTAGCATCATGTACAGGAACGGATGAAACTATGAGATGGATGGCTTGGATATTCACAATCCCCACAGGCTCTGGTGCTCTTAAAATATTCTGATAGTACCAGACTCATCTGATATTAACAGCAACAGGGATACCCCAGGGGCAAAGCTGATTTTGCAAAGCAAAGGTATTAGCTTCCTACATGACTCCCTGCATGGAATCTAGTGTGTTCAGTTCATTAGACAAGGGGCTGATCAGCTGAAATAGTGTGTTTCTAGCCTTTATGATTACAGTGCTTCTAAACCTGTGGGGAAAGTGCTCAAGGGAGGTTTGAGACCATTGCTGGGGGAAGGCACATGGGACTGCAGCAACCCATCAGCTCAATTGCTCTATCTTCATCAAGTCTAGAAACAGAAAGCAATCTACTATACTGATTTCTCCTTGGCTGGGGCCTGGGAACACGGGGTGCTGTCATGGGTTAGCCTGCTGAGGCTTCCTCAGACGACAAAGACCTTGAAGCTGAAGGCTATGTAAGAGAGGAGCAGCTGCAGGCAGAGCAGACTCAGGCAGATGGGTCCTCCCTGTGTCTACAGCCACCCAGCACAGAAGACTCGCCTGTGTCAGAGGTTCAGCCACATGCAGTGCCACCAGAGAGCCCCCCAAAGCCACTGGAGCAGAGGTGCAGGAGATTTAGGGCACAGCAACATGAGCGAAGGAGTGCTAGACTGCAGGCCCACCAAGGAGCACTCCCTGTTGACAGTGTTACGATTAATGAGCTTCACCAGGCAGGGAATGCTGAGATGGGATACCAAGCAACAACTGGTTCTCCTCTTAAGGCCTACTTAAGTCATCAAGAAAGGGTGGCTGTTGTGCAAGGAACTTGTCACCAACCTCCCTGTGTATTGGCCTTGGCTCCCTGCTATACTTCAGATTCCTAGTATCCTGACTTCTTGGACTGACTCTGACTCATGCCTTGAACTACCCTTGTCTGTATTGGTATCTTGGACTCTACCTGAATCGTGTATGACCTTAGATTGCTTCCCAGACTATGCTTTGAGCCTCTGGCCCTCACTCTCTGCTTGCAGCAGGACAGGTGCATTGTTGTTATTAGCAGGCTGGAGGATACCAACAGACTAGTCCTCATTATACAGCCAAAGTCATCTTTATACATCTCATGTTCAATCCCAGACACAGGCACCATCTATAAGACAGCATTATGTGTTCAAAAGACCAAGAGAGAACCATGGACTTGTGCACAGATGCCACCCTCTCTGCATGCCACAGGGGTGGGGGCTGCCCTCCTCGCCCCCCTAGCTACAGCCCTGGAACTGCCTGACATAAAACTCGGCCTCGGCTTGTGATTGGTGAGTATAATGTGAGATGAACCAGCGGATGCTTGAGCATCCCTACTGCTAATTCACTATTTTTGCATGAGGACCTATCGACCATGAGTGGCACGCTGAATAAATATTTTCGTTGATGCTGATTGGCATTTGTGTCCACAATCAAGTAGTATTAGCATAATTTGTGCAATTTGCATAATTCCTTCAATTTATGGTCAATTCTCGGTGTCTCGGCTTTCCCAGTCATTTAATGTTGATTGTTGAGTTTCAGTAACCTCCTTTCCTTTCCTCATGGAATTAATGTTAATAGATGTTTGGGCTAGGGTTGTACTCATGCTGTGTTCAAAAGATTTTAAGAGGAGAAAGACAATAAATAGAAATCTCACCCCCTTCTCCTGCCTGGAGCACAGGAAGATGAGCCCGTGAGCCAACACCTCTCCAGTATTGGAGTTCGCTCCAATAATTTCCCTCTGATTTATTCATTAATTTTGTTCTTGGTATTTTTGTCCTACCTTTCCTCTGGGAAGAGTGCATGGTTTCCACCACCACATTTATCCTCACAACAACTTTGTGAGGTAAGATTGGATGAGAAACAGTAACTGGCCCAAGGTCACCCCATAAAGTTTGTAAGGGATTTGAACACAGGATTTCTTGGTCCTAGTATCATATCAATATTTAGTCAAAATCTTCTGCCCTGATGGTATCATGGACCCTGAATTCGCTGGAAATTCCCTTTGAGGAGGAGAGTTGACGCATTACCAGACCTTGAACCTGAGACTGGCAGTTTAAACCTAGATGAGGAACCTGAACCAATCCACCATCCACCGAAGGTTGTTTGCTCACCTGAAAGTACACAGAGGCAAAAGGCACAATTCCTGGTCTTCAACACAACGTCACAGAACTCTACTCTAAGCTATCGGCAAACTTTTTATATTCTTTGAACATTTGTTTGAGTTTTTTTTTTTACAAGTCATCCAGCCCTGGGGGAAGGGGCATCATGGCAGAATATGCTAGAAAGAGCAAGTGGTTCTTGGCTCAGGTCTCGGGAAGAGGAAAGGAGGTAAAGCAGCACTTCCCTCCCGTCCCACTTCAGTTTCCAGGCGTTCAGTTCAGCTGTTCCTAGCCTGGCTATCTTCCCTAGAAAGGACACGTGGAGCCAGAGAAAAGGGGTAAAAGCGCTACCCCTGCCACCCTTTCCACTGGCGAAAGCAGGGTAGGAGAAGAAGAAGAAGAAGAAGAAGAAGTTTTTATATGCCGACTTTCTCCACCACTTAAGGAAGAAACAAACCGGCTTACAATCACCTTCCCTTCCCCTCCCCACAACAGACACCCTGTGAGGTAGGTGGGGCTGAGAGAGCTCTAAGAGAACTGCAACTAGCCCAAGGTCACCCAGCTGGCTTCGTGTGTAGGAGCGGGGAAACAAAGCCAGTTCACCAAATTAGCATCTGCCACTCACATGGAGGAGTGGGGAATCAAACCCGGTTCTCCAGATCAGAGCCCACCACTCCAAACCACCACTCTTAACCACTACACTACTCTGGCTATCTCAGAACCACCTTCTTCCCCCTCACAGGACTCCCTTGCAGTGCTGAGTGAAGGAGCACTTCTTAAGGGGAATGCCCTCATACATGGTGGGCATATTGTCTGGTGCTGTTTTATTAGAGCAATGCCTGCTACTCCAAAGTTCTGCAATTCCTGCCTCTAACTGGCCTGTCCAGAAATCGAGCCTTTGTTATCATAGACATGCTCCCTGTACACTCTTACCACTTCCCATCGATCACCCACCGTTCCAAGTCAGTTCCCACAGACCATGCCCAGAATCCTATGCCAGGCTCTCAGTCCAACTAGAACAGGGCAGTTCCTAAATGAAGTACTCCTGCCCTGGAAGTACTAATAGGTGTGCCTCCCGCTAAGAATCTGGCAGTCCTAGTTGCAGCCTGGGTGTTAATTTAGAAGATCGGTGTTTCATCCGTTTTTTACAACTACTTTCCTTGATTCCAGGAAACAAAGAACAGCAAAGGAACTGTGAAAATATATTTTTGGTTGTGAGCCTGAAAAATCAGTAGGCACACGTAGAAAGCCATTTAGGGAAGCAGAACACAGTGAGCTATGGCTCACTGACAGAGAACATGCTTTGCATGTACAAATTCTTTATTCAAACTCTGGCATCTCCGGTTTAACAGATCCCAAGGTAGCACATGATGGAAAATACCTGTCCCTTCCTGAGATCCTGGAGCCAGTCAGAATGAACAACACTGATTTAGACAAAGCAATACTCTTACTCTGTATAAGTAGCCATCTTAGGTTTTAAGTGCTGCAAGAGGCAGCGGTGGTCTAAAAGTTTAAATTGCTCCATATCAAACAATGCTTCCGAATCACGAAGTGAGGGACCATCCATGGGATGAAAGCAAGAGCAAGGCAGAACATCTAGGAAAGAAGGGAGGGGTTGCCATGGTTCAGCGGGGACTCACAACATAAAACAGGACCAAGACAAGAACATAAGAAGAGCCCTGGTGGACCAGACCAATGGTCCATCTAGTCCAGCATCCTGTCTCACACAGTGGCCAAGCAGTTACTCCGAAGGGCCAACAACAAAGGCCGAGGTCTTCCCTTGATGTTGCCTCCTGATTCTGAATGTGGAGGTTCCCTTTAGTTACCTTGGCCTCGGCTAGAACGTCACTGTTGTGATGTAGCCCATACCAAGATTCACAAACAGGCCAGTCAGTGCTAGAGGGTGGTAAGAGATGAGATGCCTCAAGAAGCAACACTCTAGTTTTAGACAGGGCAGCGTAGAGGCGATAATTCCACAAGAGCACAGAAAGGCCACCGAGTGTGGTATTCGAGATAAAACTTGGCTTCCCAAGAACATCCACTTTCCTTTTCATTTCAACTTTCTAGCCCAATTCTGCATGGAAATGTTCCCTAGCCTGGTAAGCTAGGGATGTTCTGGTGGTCAGAAGTCATGATGAGCAATTTTTCCTCAGCTTGCCTTGATTTATACTTATTTATTTTGGTAAGCTTTCCTTGAAAATCCCTGCAAAAAGGCTCCCTTTTGAGTACTTGCAAGAAAATATAGCCAGAAAGGCTTGGAAATGGTGTGTCCCCCATTATTTTCCTGCATTGTGTAGGGGGTTGGACTAGATGACCTTGGTGGTCCCTTCCAACGCTATGATTCTATGACATTTGCAAAGCAACCCATAATCCTGGGCTGGAGAGACCGGTGACCCCAGCAGACCAATCCATGCCGTTCTTTCACATACAGCTTCTAGATCTGCCACATTTTGTGCAAGCTGTCCCTGAATGCTCTCTGTGTGCCACTGGACCAACAGCCTTTGGCTAGCCCGCTGGCGCAAGATGCTTGACCACTCTTTGGCCTGAGTACCTGATGCCCTTTCTCCCTCCACACTCTCCCCCAACGGCGCCTGCCACACCGAAAGCAGCAGCAACAGCCGCTCCGGCAAAGCCCACGGGAGGCTGGCAGCATTAATCCACCCTTGGCAGGGAAGAAGCACTTGAAGCCTTGCTTCTTTTGTGTGGATGAATGAGTACGTAGACAGCTCTGCACCCACGCTGAAGGGCGATGTACAAGAAGACTCTTTTGTCTTCCCCCACCGCCTCCCCCAAATTGCCTCACCGGCTTCTCCTTTTCCGCTGCTCCCCAGAGCTCCTTGTCTGCCTGCAATTTACCCCTCCCAGCTGTTATTAGAGCATGGCCACTTCAGTCCAGCCCAGGGAGAGAAGACAGCGCCTGCTTCGCTGCTCACCACTCCTTCAGCCAGCTGCAGGCTGAATGTCGGGGAGGAGGGGGGAGACTCCACACTGACTCGCCGAACGTTGCAAAAGGCTACAGGGGAAGGGTCGGGCTTGCATGGTGTAGTGGTTAAGAGTGGTGGTTTGGAGTGGTGGAGTCGGATCTGGAGAACTGGGTTTGATTCCCCACTCCTCCACAAGAGTGGCAGATGCTAGCAAGAACATAAGAAAAGCCTTGCTGGAACAGACCCAGGCCCATCAAGTCCAGCAGTCTGTTCCCACAGTGGCCAACCAGGTGCCTCTAGGAAGCCCCCAATCAAGACGACTGCAGCAGCACCATCCTGCCTGTGAACTGGATTTGTTTCCCCACTCCTCCACATGAAGCCAGCTGGGTGACTTTGGGCTAGTCACAGAGCTCTCTCAGCCCCACCTACCTCACAAAGTGACTGTTGTGGGAAGGGGAAGAGAAGGTGATTGTAAGCTGGTTTGATTCTGCCTTCTTTTCAAAAGTCAGCTAAGCCCAACCGGGCCTGCAATGAGATGTGGCTACTGCCTCTTCACTGCATGAAATTCAGCAGGTATATCTACAGTTCCTCGGCTAATTTGGATCTAGACTACAGCAAAGGCTAGATCATGGTACAGCCCTATCTAGGAAGCTGAGAAGAGGAGTTGGTTTTTTATATGCCAACTTTCTCTACCACTTAGGGAAGAATCAAACCGGGTTTGGAGAAGGGAGGAACTTCAATAGGGTATAATGCCATTGTGTCCAGGCACGGAGGTGGGGAAAGGGGTGCCTGGTGCAGGGGGGAGAGGGGTGTGTGCCAATCACGCATGTGCATGCATGTGCTGGAGCCACCTGCATGCATGTGCTGGAGCTAGGGTTGCCAATTGCCAGGTAGTAGCAGGAGATCTCCTGCTAATTCAACTGATCTCCAGCCGGTAGAGATCAGATCACCTGGAGAAAAATGGCCGCTTTGGCAATTGAACTCTATGGCATTGAAGTCCCTCCCCTCTCCAAACCCCGCCCTCTTCAGGCTCCGCCTCCAAAATCCCCTGCCGGTGGCAAAGAGGGACCTGGCAACCTTAGGAGACGAGGAAGGGTGGGCGGATACGTGTTGCAGCGGCGCTCCTCTTCTCCATTCCTACGATGGCACCCCTCCTTGCGCCTGTGGAGCCTGCCTCCTCAGAACCCCTGACTTTGATTGAGTCCACCTTCCAAAGCAGCCACTTTCTCCAGGTAAACTGATATATGTTGCCCGGAGATCAGTTGCAATAGCGGGAGCTCTCCAGTCACCACCTGGAGTTTGGCAATCTCTGCACCTCTTGTGGTCCAGTTCCAGTCTGAGTGAATGCTGTCAGCACCGCAGGGGCCACTTGGCACAGCTGTCTCCTGGGCCTATAGGTGGGCAACAGAGAGATGGGGACGGTGGTCCAGCAATTCCAGTTCTAATGTCTGGGATCTGATGGGTAGGGTTGCCAACCTTCAGGTACTAGCTGGCGATCTCCTGCTATCACAACTGATCTCCAGCTGGTAGAGATCAGTTCCCCTGGAGAAAATGGCGGCTTTGGCAATTGGACTCTATGGCATTGAAGTCCTTCCCTTCCCCAAACCCCGCCCTCCTCAGGCTCCGCTCCAAAAACTTCCCACCGGTGGCAAAGAGGGACCTGGAAACCCTACTGTATTTTTGAGAACTGGACTGGGGAATTCAGACCCTTGTTACTTTTACTGACATGGCACTGTGGTGTCCCAGGAACCCTAAGGAGGAAAAAAAAAAGACATGTGGGGAGGAGGTCAGAATCTGAATGTCATGTATTCATTTGAGCTTTCTGGATCTACAGTAGGTTTGCCAACTCCAGGTTGGGAAATACCTGGAGATTTTTGGGATAGAGCCTGAGGAAGGCGGGGTTTGGGGAGGGGAGGGACTTCAGTGCCATTGAGTCCAATTGCCAAAGCCGCCATTTTCTCCAGGGGAACTGGTCTCTATCAGCTGGAGATCAGTCGTAATAGCAGGAGATCTCCAGCTAGTACCAGCAGGTTGGCCGCCCTAGTCTACAGTCTTCTACTTCTCCTCCACATGAATTTTGTTTATTTACGTATTTACTTTTCTCCCAAAATGGGGACCCAAAACAGGTTACACCAGTCTTCTCTCCTCCATTTTATCCTCACAGCAACCCTGTGAGGTAGGTCAGGCTGAGTGTGTGTGACTGGCCCAAGATCACCCAGTGGGTTTCCACGGCCGAGTGGGGACTGACACCTGAGTTTCCCGGATCCTAGTCCTATAATTTACATTTCCCAGTACTCTTCCATGCACAAAAGCTCCCCGCGTGTAGTAATCCAGTATATCAGGAAAAGGGCCATACGGAACATTTCTCTCTGATGTGCTAATTTACTGCACATGGAGGAATAACATGACCATTCAAAGATCTCACCCCCACCTTCTCACTGATTTTTCATGCATAGATTGGTTCTATTATTTCTGCCCTGCATTTCCTGATCCTTTCAAAAGCAAACCCAAAGCAGCAGGGAAGGCATACAAGGAAGGATCTATTTGCTTAGAGAGAGAGAGAGAGAGACCCTTGCGAACAACAGCTAAGATTTGTGCCTGTCATTCGGTTTAGCTTCACTTGGTTCGAGTTGTAGCACAGTGATGCATTCCCCCGCTTTTGTTTTTCAGAATAAAGACCGTAAGACTGGAGATAAACTAGGTAGGAGGGCGTAGGAGTCTGTCATTAGGGCCTGAAATCTGCCTGCCATAAACCCAACGGCCAGGACAAATGCCCCATAACTTAAAACACGGCAGATGGGGGAGCGCTTGTGCAGGTATGGGTGGGCCGGCCTCTCTGTTGGTAGAATTTCAGGCCCCTTTCTGCCCCCTGCAATACCACGTTCTCCTTCCCAACAGGCACCCCAAAGAGAAAGATGGGATATTTCACACCGGTGGCCAGGCTGACAGTGGTACTGAATTTTTTTTATTGAACTCTCCATTTCCCACCACAATTACCCTCCATAAAAGCAGCTCAATAGAGCCTGTCTCCAGAGTGGGGCGACGTAGATCCGTCTCGCGCTGCTCTTGTAGGTGCGGAGGAGTCCAGAATTTATCATTAGTAGGACGGGCTGGAACTAAACATGATATGGCGAGTAGATGGACTGGGTTTCAAAATGAAGCCATGGGGGGGGGGGGACTGAGTTTGGTAGGAGCAGCTGTGCAGGAGGAGGAGGAGGAGGAAGGTTGCTTAACCCCTTCCCTGCTGCAGGCATTTCTTTGATCAAAATTCGAGCTAAGGTTGTCAGCTCAGGGAGATTTTGGGAGTAGAGCCTGAGGAAGGTAGGGTTTGGGGAGGGAAGGGATTTCAATTGGTTATAATGCCATAGAGTCCGCCTTCCAAAACAGCCAATTTTCTCCAGGTGACCTGATCTCTGTCTCCTGGAGATCAGTTGCAATAGCAGGAGATCTCCAGCCACCACTTGGAGGTTGGCAACCCTAATTCCAGCCCTCTCATTTGGATACCATGCCCACAGATTGCTTCCACTGCAGGGAAAGGGACACTCCCAAACTGATAGAAAAACGTACTTGGGGGAGGGGACGGGGTGCATGTGAATGAACTGGTTTCATTGGTAGATTAACCCATTGCCTATGGACCAGCGATAAACACTTTGACCTCTCCAGTCAAAATCCCCCCACACACTGATTAATCAACGAAAGCTTTTGTCAATTAACCACTACGGGATTCATTTTTAATTGACAAGGTCAAACTCTAGCCCATTTTAGCATAGGCACTGTGGCTGGACCAAAACTCAGCTGAGAATCTCTTTCCCCAGCAGCACTTTGATTATATTTTAATTGCTGCGAAGTATCTTGGAGTCCATTTACTGGTTGAAAAGTGGGATAAACATACAGTAAAGAGAATATTAAATAAATCAGTTTTAATCACCGTGGTTGTGTGTCTACAGTAACAGCCCATTCCTAAAGGGGGGTAGATCCGTGGCAGCCGGGAGTGGCGGAGCCGTGCCACCTCCTCAGAGGCTTCCTGACCGACAAAGGGGGGGGGGATGAGTTTTTAAAAATAAACTATGGCTATTTTTGCATGGTCAATTTTGATGCTCGCTCAAAGCTCTTTTTAAAAATGCGACTTTAAAAATGCCTTTTCACAGCCCAGACGCAAAAGGAAAAGTTCCACTCCCCCCACTCGCCTGCTCCTTTGTTCCTGTTTGCATATCCATTAGCATATTCATAGCTAATGCACATCTGTTGTTTTGCATTTTCCTTGAGGGGGATTCTTCGTGGCAAACACCAAAGGTTGCGTTAAATGGGCTCTTTTGTAATGCGAAATTCAGCTTGCAAAATTAAAAAAAATACGCGGGGCAATTCAGCCTGGAATGCGCTGCTAATTACCATGCAAAAATGGCAAAAGGAAAAATAAGGGGAAAATACTCCATAGCCAAAGCAAGGCTGCGCCACCAAAAAAGGTGGCGCAGCCCCTCCACCCCTCAAGGGGCTGCTCTCTGGGTGAACTGGGTAAGGACGCTGCCCAAAAGCAGTTCCGCCCCCAGGAATACCCCAGGAACGCCTCCCCAACGCCAGCTCGGCTTCTCTCTACTGGGATTTAGTTTCCCCAAAAAAATTTATTGAAATGCAGCAATAGACTTTTTCCAAATAATTTCTATGCATGTTAGGTTCTTGGACATTTTGTCCTCTGGAGAGGAAGCTGCAGAAACAGTTTATACAGGTATGCCAGCATGCACGTGTTGAATTGCACAAATTATGGATAGGAACATACATTGCAAGGCGCATAATGCAGTGCTGACAGCTGCGTTCTGATGTGTAATCCCATGCACACTCAGTCTCTATTAACCACCCTTTCTGTTGGGCTTCCCCAAGAGCTTGCACGTCCAGCAGCCAATTTTTTTTCTTGTGACATAAAGTAAATTGGATAGACTTGGACCTAAGGAAGATTAGGATAATTGCCACACAAGTAGAACAATAAAACCTCCGTTGAATGTCAAACCCTCTGAGTTGCTGCTGCATTCCTAATTCTGGTGTTACTATAATAGAAAACGTAGAGTTTCTTTTAATGAGGAGTATTCACAGTGGGTAGCTGTGTTAGTCTGTGTGCAGTAGTAGAAAAGAGCAAGAGTCCAGTAGCACCTTAAAGACTAACAGAAATATTTTCTGGCAGGGTAGGAGCTTTCGTGAGCCACAGCTCACTTCTTCAGAATCTGAGCTGTGGCTCACGAAAGCTCATACCCTGCCAGAAAATATTGCTGTTAGTCTTTAAGGTGCTACTGGACTCCTGCTCTTTTCTATTAATGAGGAGTAATAGATTTGTTCATTACTTTACTAGATGCCTCACATGCCCTTCAATGTCTCAAGAAGGTCCAGGTAGTATGCAAATTTATTGTTTCACCAATAGCCAGTGTGGTGTAGTGGTTAAGAATGGTGGACTCTAATCTGGAGAACCGGGTTTGATTCCCCACTCCTCCACATGAGTGGCGAACTCTAATCTAGAGAACCAGGTTTGATCCCCCATTTCTCCACATGAGTGGCAGACTCTAATCTCGTAAAGTGGGTTTGATTCCCCACTCCTCCACATGAGCAGCGAACTCTAATCTGGAGAACTGGGTTTGATACCCTGCTCCTCCACATGAAGCCTGCTGGGTGACCTTGGGCTAGTCACAGCTCTCTCAGAACTCTCTCAGCCCCACCTACTTCACAAGGTGCCTCTGGGTGGGGGAGGGGAGTGATTGTAAGCGGCTATGAGACTCTTTATGGTAAAGAAAAAGCGGGGTACAAAACCAACTCTTCTTCTTCTAAAGATTTTTAATTGATGAAGTGTTTGATTGAATAATTCAAGGGCGGGTGATTCATCAATTAAAAATCTTTAATTTGATGAAAGTCTTAGTAGTGTGTACATTGTTCACCAAGAGTGGTTGGCCCTCGTCACCAGGAGTTGTAAGCCTCAGAACCAGACTGTACATGATACTGATAATCTGTTTTACATTTGTTTGTATGAAGGACCCAACAAGCGTTCACATTACAAAAGAAACAGGGGACCAGTAGCTGGAAACAGCTGTGGTTTCAATCACGTTCGCTGTACGTGCATTGAATGTAACATGAGGATTACTCAACGCATGAATAAGGAAAAATTAAGTGTACACCGTACACAGATTGTACATGCATTCACTATAACTTGTGAACAGGGCTTGTATAATGTTGCCAGGCAGACAGGAAAAGAGCTCTGTCCCTTTAGTAGAAGTTTAATGAGGGGGAAATGGGCAGCTGAAGCTAAATATACTTACCTGGTAAGTAATGTCCCATTAAGCCTACACTAAAGGGATAAAACATTTTTTTCCTTCTAGGCAACCAGTAAGGTTGCCATCCTCCAGGTGGGGCCTGGAGATCTTCCAGAATTATAACTGCTTTCCAGACTACAGAGGCCAGTATCTTCCGCTGGAGAAAATGGATGCATTGGAGGGTAAACTCTATGGTGTTATACCCTACTGACATCCCTCCCCTCCCCAAGCCCTGCTCTCTTCAGACTCCAACCCCAAATCTCCAGGAATTTCCAAACCCAGAGCTGGCAATCCTAATTGGGAACCTTACTTCTTTGGTATCATCATTTTATTAAATTTGCCATAAAGCTGAAGTAAATCTGCAACTGAAGAGCAGGTAGTGTTGTCAACTCTGCCTTGACATTAGGGAAGGATCTGGGGAAGGTTACTGGAATTTGGAGCGGGGAGGGAGCTCACCCGATACCATAAATTCCAGCCTCTGAAGCTCCCATTTTATCCAGGGGGAACATCTTTGTAGTCTGGAGGTCTATTGTAATTCCAGGAGAACTCCAGGCTCCACCTGGAAGATACAACAATAAACAGAAACCTGTGCTAATATGAACTAGAAATGGACATGGACATTTTCCTTATATGAAAGTGAATGTGAATTGAATACAATACTGGACCACAAGCTGAAGAAGGGTCTTCCGAAACTCAACTGGATCAGCCTTGCGTCCTTGTAGAGTCCACTTTTTGTCATATCCATCCCATTTTTCTTGTCTGACTCACCTTTATACTTGTACCTGTATGCGAAAGTATGGCTTTTATAGCCTATGACTTACCAGCTGCGCCTGGGTTTCTTTACTGTTTGCACGTATGCCCTCTCTCTGTATTTTCTCTCAGAACCAGTGTGGATGCTAGTGGTGCTCTACAGTACCAGAACCCTATTGTCTGGTTAGGTTTATGTTTAATTTCTTTCTAGACGGTCAGTCTGCCTTTATTTAGATGATTTGTTAACTTTACTAGCATATTGTGCATCTGTAGGCTTCATTTAGAGGAGTGCATACTAGTGCTTTAACATGGCCCTGGCTGTACCACATCTGACCACAAGGACAGTTACACATTGGTTGTTTATGCATGGATACTTTCACTCATGTTCATCCCTGGTCTGTCTCAGTTGTTCCTTGGAGTTTTGCATGAGTTTTCCATCCATTAGAGATGACCTCTGATAGCATACGGGCCTGCCTAAACCTCCCAGACGGGACCTGGCAACCCGATATGCAGGCACTTGACTATTGTGCTGGCCGTGCACCCGCCCCAAATGCTACAGGACGGTCGCTGCGCGCTCCATTGTCACGGACTCGGCCACTCCTGCAAGCGCCATGCAGTTAGCAGCCAGGAAGCAGATGCAGGGGCAGCCTCCAGTGAACCTGAGAGAAGCCATGTTCCTGTACAGACTCTGTTCCAGCCGCAGCCATGTCATAAGAAGCAGTGTGTCACGTAGTCAGTGCCAAACACCCCCCCCCTTGCAACATCCACCGTTTAATGGGCTGTCAGCAGCAATCCAGATATCAAGATGAGTCGTCCCTCCAGCTCAGCAGCAGCGATCCCAGGACGTTTGCACAGATCACACTCATTGTTCCAGTATGTTAATCTCATCAGCAGAGAAATTCCAGTTCATCACTGGTTGCAAAAGCCATCAGAATTAGAATAGGTTTCCAAATTCTCACTACCTCACCCCGGTAGCCACAGCTTAATCCTTTGTCACCTTTTTGCCACCTGGGAACCTAGGAGGGGTGAAACCCCTCTCCCCTCCCCCAGAAAAACAGTATATCTGGTGTGCCCCCAGCCCATATCGCTCTCTTGAGTCTCTCACACCTTAGGTCTTTCCTGGCACCTTTGCCGTTACTCTGTTGGTTTGGTTTTGCGCAGCCTAGCCACGCTCCCTCTCGTCTTGCTGGTCAAGTCTACGGGATCCCCTGCCCCCATCTCGGCTTTTACTTTTCAATCTGTCTTAGTCTACGTGAATTTGGACAACACCTCATCTAGATACGGTAAATATACTCAACCAACGATCTCCTGCCACGTTGGCAACTGTGCTTGTACTCCTCTCTTGATATTCCTAGACTCTCTGTATGTTTGTGTGCATCACTGAATTGAATGAGAAAGACATAAACATTATTTAATTTGAAATCCATTGTCTGTCTTTATTCAAGGTCTCATTAAACGGATTCTGGTATAGCTGAGTGCGACCCCGCTATAAAAATACATAGTTACCGATTGCTCAGCTAATTTCCCCATATTAAGGAGCAATTAAGGCTAACACCTCTCTGCCAGCCCTCACAAATCCCAGGAATTCCTGTCCCTCTATTAACCCACTCTTCCATCTCCCCTCAGCTCAGCCTACTTGAAATCCCCTTGCATAAGGCTAAGCACGGGACACAGAAGCTTGGGGGAATGACATTTCTCTCACAGAAAGAACTACAGCCAATTACAAAGCAGTATGTCAAGAGGCAGGGATTCAAATGCTTCCTGCTTCCTCGAAGTTCATTTAGAAATGAGGCTTGGGTTTCTTCCCTCTCCCCAATTCCTTTTAGGGAGTTCATTTTATTTTTATTTTTTTAAATGCTTTTTGACTCAGCACATGGGTTTCCACACCGGGGGGTGGGTGGGGGCTTTTCTCTCAAAGAAAGCTTTATAACCAATTAAAAAGTGGCATTTCAAGGAGCGGGGACTCAAAAGCTTCTTGTTTTCAGCTTGGAGACTGCTGGTGCATAGCGTCACAAGAAGAAAGTGTGGGTCCAGCAAGCAACGAACCTCAGGTAAAACTCCCATGCATTATCAAATGTTTCTCCATACACAAAAGGCAGACCCCACCTTAGGAAACTAATTACTCTGATGACCCCACTCACATTATGCAGTGTTTCAGTGTAATTTAGGGGGAATCCACTGATGATAATATTAGAAAATACGAGAGAGACCGTGGGGGGGGGGGAGAGAAGACAGACAGACAGACAGACCAAGTAGTGGAAATCCAAGAGTTCCCAAAGATTGCGAGTTCAAATAGCAGACAATCAAACACGAGCATAGAATTGCTCTGAAGTCCATTGATGCAGAGGAGGTACTTCTTAACACTGTAAATGATCCTGTCTGAATAATCCCTATGGAAGGCCAGTGAATTACTCTGGTTTGAATGATCCTTATTCGGGGAATAAGATCAGCAGAAAAAGACACATATTTGTACGCTCCATGAGCAAATCGATGCTAATGTTCTCAAACACCTGGACCTTCCAAAAGAAATGGGAAATTCCTTGTTATAGAAAGTGAGGGCCGAATGCAACTGTCTTTACTACTACTGATTTATAACGATCGTTTTAGTGTTGCTGAAAGAGGTCAGAGAGCCATATAATAAAGAGACTGATAAGATACTACTGACAACAATAATAATATCTTAATGGTTTATGCATACTGTAAAGCAACAACATTCTGCTGCAGTCTGTCTGAAAGTCAGATTTACACATAATAAGATGGGGAATTGCAAGGCAGCACAAGGGAGGGGGAAATCTGATTCTTCCCCTTACCTCTCTCCTTCCTCCTATTTGCAATAATCTTTTCACCTCTCCCTGCTTGCCATTATTCTCCATTCCCCCCCCCCCCTGAATCATGGGGCGAAAACGCATGGTCGCTCTAGCCTCCTTTATTCCCTGTTTCAGCCAGGATTCAGCCAGGATCGAACGCACATTTGGCAAAAATGTATGCAATCGATCCTGGCTGAATCCTGGCTGAAACAGGGAATAAAGGAGGCTAAAGAGACCATGCGTTTTCGCCCATAGTCACTTTCCATGCCCCTCTGTTGTCCCTGCTTTCTGTCTCTTGACTACTTCTACCACCCCACGACAGATCTCCAGGTAAGGCATGCACTGTGGTTCCTACAGCATCCTGCAATGGCATTTAAACTCCAGCTGGGGTTTTATTATATCTGCACAGAAACAGATGTCACAACTAAGGGTTATAGTTATAAAGCTGCCTTCTACTGACCCAGAAGACTGGTCTTTCAGTGGTTCTCCGGGGTTCCAGGGCCTTTCACATCACCTACTACCTATTCTCCCTGACCTGCATGGCCCAGACTAGCCTAATCTCATCAGAAGCTATGCGGGATCAGTCCTGACTAGTATTTGGATGGGAGACCAAGAGGCCGAAAACTATTTCAACCAAATCATATCCCTGGCACACCTTGGGGCTGTCAGCCAAACATCTCCTGTGAGGCGTAGGTCATGTACAGGAAACTGTATTCATCTTTGTGAGTTGAATACACTTCAGACACTGTGGATGACATGTTAACCATATTGCAGTTATTATCAGCCAGGATACTGCAGTTATTATACTGGAGTTATTATCAGCTTGTGTGGAGCCAATGGACATTCTGTTTTGGGGGGTGGGGGGAAGAAATATCATCATGTCTTATGCTAAAAGAGTACATTGTTTTTATTCTATAATATGCCTGGAGTCTCAATGAGAAAAACAGACTATAAAGTATATAAAACAAGAAGGGGGGGGAAGGAATACCAAGGTCACTCGCTATGCAGAGGAAGGCAGTGGCAAGCCACCTCTGTTAGTCTCTTTTCTTGAAAGCCCTACTGGGTTGCGATAAGTCAGCTGTGACTTGACAGTACTTTACACACACACTACCTCTTCCTTTTTTTAGAGAGCCAGTGTGGTGTAGTGGCTAAGAGTGGTGGTTCAGAGCGGTGGACTCTGATCTGGAGAAGCGGGTTAGATTCCCCACTTTTCCACATGAGTGGTGGAGGCTAATCTGGTGAACTGGATGTGTTTCCCCGCTCCTATGCATGAAGCCATCTGGGTGACCTTGGGCTAGTCCAGTGGTTCCCAACCTTTTTTTGACCAGGGACCACTAGGACTTTTTTGTTTGGTGCAGGGACCCCAAGGTTCAAAATAAAAATTCAGAGAATTTGAAAATAAACTTTAATCATAACTGTTAGTTAAACATTAAACTTAGAATAATATTTGAATAGGTTTTTTTATAATAGAGAACTTTTAATTGAAAATATTAATTTATTATGGGTTTATAACTTTGTTTCGTGGACCTTAATTTAGTTCTTGCGGACCCCTGAGGGTCCATGGACCCCCGGTTGGGAACCAGTGGGCTAGTCACAGCTCTCTCAGCCCCACTTACCTCACAGGGTGTCTGTTGTGGGGAGGGGAAGGGGATTCTAAGCCGGTTTGATTCTCCCTTAAGTGTAGGGTTGCCAACTGCCAGGAATGTTATAGAAACATTTGTGTTGTATAGAATGTATTTTTAAGCATGTTGTTTTTTACAACGTGACGGTCTGTTACCGGCTATCACGGATACAATTCGTCTTCAGATGTTGCCAGTTCATAAATAAGCATATTGAGCTGAAGAAGCCTCTTTGAAACATAGATGTATGACTAGCCACACGTTCTCAAGTCTTCAAGTTCTTTGGACTCCAGCCTTCGGGCTTCCTTGGACCTTTCTTTTGTAACCCCGTGGGGTATTGCTGTATATTCAGGCCTTTATTTTTGCGTTTGTGCTTTACGACAGGCAGTGTGCCTTCACGGACCTTGAGTCTATAATTTTTGTTTATTTCCTTATTATCTGTCATTGGACCTTGTATTTAGTGTTTTTGTTAGTACTTTATGGCATGAAGTTAATGCTTTATAATACAGCATATTATTTATTATTGCTCATTGAACGCTCCTTTGTATCACATTGTTTAAGAATATAATCTTTGTTTATTGTGTCTGAGCCCTCGTGCTGCCAATTCCTTCAAGTTACTTAACTCTGGCACGGGTGCGCTTCATTTGTTGTAACTGCCAGGTAGTAGCAGGAGATCTCCTGCTAATTCAACTGATCTCCAGCCGATAGAGATCCAATTACCTGGAGAAAAATGGCCACTTTGGCAATTGAACTCGATGGCATTGAAGTCCCTCCCCTCCCCAAACCCCGCCCTCTTCAGGCTCCACCCCCAAAATCTCCCTCTGGCTGTGAAGAGGGACCTGGCAACCCTACTTAAGTGGGAGAGAAAGTCGGCATATAAAAACCAACTCTTCTTCTTCTAGGTGGAGATGTTGGGACTTGAACCTGGAGCCTTCTGCATGCATTTTCGCCCATAGTCACTTTCCATGCCCCTCTGTTGTCCCAGATCTGAAGAAGTGAGCCGTGGCTCACGAAAGCTCATACCCTACCAGAAAATATTTTTGTTAGTCTTTAAGGTGCTACTGGACTCTTGCCCTTTTCTACTTCTCCAGCTTAAGATACCCAAAGAGCCAAGTTGCTTTGTTCTACTTTTGTGGGGAGGGTTATTCAGAGCCGCTGATGATCTGAATGTGTCGTTTTCCTTAAATATATGCAGATTTTTAACTGTCCCCCTTTTTGCCAGCACTGAGGTGAGACAATAGTGGGAAAATACATAAAAGAATTAGAAGCTCAGGGATAAGAGATGCTGTGGCTGGTTTAAAGATTGGCCAGGTTATCAAGTGGATCGTTTTGTACCAGCCCTGATATAGTTTGAAGGTGTTTCTACACTGCAGTTTTCAAATGATTATAATGTCACAGTAGAGAACATCTGTATTCATTCTGGATGTCATGTCCAGTGGCATATTAAATTCGGGTTAATTAGGAAATAAGTGTTAACAGAATATATAATAATCACAACATCTAATAGTGGAGGGATGACCTCTTTGTTCTGGGTAACGGAAACCTACACACTACATTGGCCCTCATTATTATTTAAATGTCTTAGTCACTTTCGTACAGAAAACCGCCACATAAAGTGACTTCCACAATGAAAATTAGAACTGCAACAAAAGAAGTAATGCCGACCAAAGTTCTGGGGAACACAGGGATGGGTGGATGAGCATACAGTGGGACATGAATCTCCCAGCATAATGGTCAAGCGTGTGGTCAAGTACATTGCCAAGGGGGTGAAAGGATTTCCCTGGCCAGGGCATCCTATAACATGGGAGCTACCAGATGCACATCCAAAGCCCTATTGCCCTCTTTGATCTTGTTTCATTAAACAAGGGAACAACAGAGGTATTACTGGTGGAGAGCCAGCGTGGTGTAGTGGTTAAGAGACACAGGCTCTAATCTGGTGAACTGGGTTTGTTTCCCCACTCCTCCACATGAAGCCAGCTGGGTGACCTTGGGCTAGTCACAGTTCTCTTGGAACTCTCTCAGCCCCGCCTACCTCACAAGGTGTCTGTTGTGGGGAGAGGAAGGGAAGGAGATTGCAAGCCGGTTTGAGTCTCCTTAAAGGTAGAGAAAAGCGGGGTATACAAACCAACTCATCTTCTTCATACAGACCTGGTAGCTCTGAGAGGTCTGCATCAAATACAGCGCAACAAACATTTCCGACGCACTGTCGTTTGGTGTGAGGATGCATGTTTGATGGATGGATGGATGGATGGATGGATGGATAGATAGATAGATAGATAGATAGATAGATAGATAGATAGATAGATAGATAGATAGATAGATAGATAGAATGAGAGAGAGAGGAAGTTATCTGAGACCTAGCACTGTTATCTTTAGTTATCATTTTGTACATCTGAATAGGAGTAGGAGAAATGCTTTACATAAAGAAATGTGGATGTGTTCATGTGCACAGGGGAATCATCTGGGATGGATTAGTTCCTTTGGTCTTTTACACCAGCTATAGCCTGGACAGTCTGAGAAAGGGCAAGTGCCAAGCGGGCCAAATTCTAGGCAATAAATCCAAAGAAATGTATGCTGTTGCAGAACCCTGGGTACACAAATAGGCAGCAAGCAAGAATGCAAGCACATGTAGAAGTGGGCAGTGCGCAGGATAGCATGAGCACTGGCAGCATGCCAGATATCAAAATGGCAAACGAAACAGCTCCCTTGCCTAAGACGAGAGCATTTTCATGACTGGCTCCTGACATTATGATTACTCAAATTGCACAATTTACAGCGGCGAGCCCAAGGATTACGATGCTTATTCATTCAAAGGCCTCCTCCTTCCTTATATTGACCTTGCTGATTTTAAAGGCCATCCCTCAAACTTAATATACATAATGGCTTGTTTCCATCTGCATCCCAAGGCCATTAAGAAACTAAATACCGCTGTCGCATAGCTGCCGGGAGAATGTGCTGCGCCGTTAACGGCACGCCAGCCGGCAGCACTGCCCTGAGCCCCTTTCCACGGCAATCTGTTCCTAATGAACAAATATGTCAGAAAGAACAGAAGGCCAGTGGCAAAACATTTTGGGAAAGGAGCAATGGGCATGCCAGGTCAGCGTGTAGGACAATTTCAGCTTTATCACTCCCTTAAAAAGAAGCCGTTCCATCCAGTATGTCGGAAAGATGGACGATAGGAGAATAACTGGGGGCAATGTTGAACTGATGGTAATACAGTGGGGTTTTCCTACTCTATCATTTAAGTTCTGGGGTTTCTCAAAAGCCTGTCTGTAGGTCTGTTATGGCCAGGGTTGCCAACCTCCAGGTAGTAGCCAGAGATCTCCTGCTATTACAACTGATCTCCAGCCAATAAAGATCAGTTCACCTGGATAAAATGGCCTCTTTGGCATCCTCTAGAGAAAATGACAGCTTTGGAGGGTGGAGTCTATGGCATTATACCCCACTGAGGTCCCTCTCCTTAGGCTCTACCCCCAAATCTCCAGGAATTTCCCGGCCTGGAGTTGGCAACCCAAAATTATAATGTTTTTTCTGAGAGTTTGCATTCTGAATCTGACTCATCTATATTCAGAGAATGTGCCTGTGTATGAGTGGGTGTGTGTGGTGGTGGTGGTGGATCCAGAATTAAATTGCAGACTCCAGAGATGGCTTCCCAGAGCTTTTGACTCTTCCCTTGTGACCCTACATATAGGATGTGTTATTAGGGGTCTCTCTTTCTGCACCACATAAGATTCTTCTATCCTGTACATGTGGATATTCCCTAAGGTGCATAAGAACACAAAGCACTCAGTTCCTGATTATATCACAGCTTTAAAATGAATTTTTGCTGAGCGATAATGGAACAACGCTGAAGATACACAGACCATGCCAAAAATGTGACAATGCAATTTAACCCAGGGGTTAGACATGTGTAAAACTCCAAAACAGATGAGGCAGTCAAAAAGAATAGATAGACAGCCTGTAAGTGCCACTGGCTAAGCAGGGAAGCGATCCTCAGCAGATCTACTCAGAAACAAGCCCCATTCTATTCAATGAGGTTTACCGCCAGGAGAGTGTTGCTAGGATTGCAGCTCCTAGGACCAAAATCAGTTTTGCAAACATGGACATCCTTGCCCACAGGTCTATGGTAAACTAACAGTTTTACAAAAGGGTCAGGGAGCCACTGTGGGGCACGGACCTACCACCAAAGGTGGCTCCTGTGCGTTGAGGTCTGCCCATAGCCATTTATGCACGGGAGGTTTTGCCTTGGATTTGCCGCTCTCTAGATGCCCATTGTTCCCTTCCGAATTCTCAAAACTCAGAAATAAGCCCCTATGCAGAGTTTTGAGAATCTGGATGGGGAAAATGTGCATCTAGAGAGCGGCAAATCCAAGGTGAAACCTCCCATGCATAAATGGCTCATGTGTAGGGCTGCCAGGTACCCGCTGGTGGCAGGCAAACCCCCAGCAATTGTCCCCTCTGCCTGCCAACCACCTGAGGGTCGGCGGGCAAACGTGCACGCATGCGTGCATACCGCACGCAGCACTTCCGGTTTAGAACCGGACGTTCTGCCTTGCGAGGGGCCTTTACCTCTTAGTTTGAGTGGTAAAGAGCCGCTTTACCACTCAAACTAAGAGGTAAAAGCCCTTTGCGAGGGGGCACTTACGGTTCTAAACCAGAAATGCAGTGCGCGCATTGGCACGCACACATGCACTTAAACACAAAATCCTTTCACTGGAGAAGAGGGACCTGGCAACCCTACTCATGTGTCCTTACAGGTAAGTGCATAAATATGTGGAGTGGCCCCAATGAACATTTTTTCATTGAAGGCTGAGAACCTATTAGGTAGGGTTGGGGGGAAATAGTTAATATTTAATAAAAAGCATGGGCCAAGTCCTTTCCCAAATGTTGCTTCTGTGCAGAATGGGGCGAAACAGAGTCCATTTAGCTTTGTGCCTGAGCTGTTTGCAATTTATGACCCGTTCAGCAGTTCATACCTGGGTGGTTTTTCTACCTGCATTCAAAATGTAAAGTGGGAATCCTCCGTCCACAGAGGAGCTGCTCCAGCTACTGTGCACCAGAGGAAGCTCGATCGATACTTGTGAGAGGGGAGCCTGTGATCTGAAGCTATTCACAATTCCTTGACAGCTGCGGAAGGAGCAGGGCTGTGCTGCTCCCATGAGAACCAGGCCTAGGAGACAGCTGATTTCCACCAATACAATTCTGGCCAAGCTCATACACACAAGATCAGACCCTTTAATATGGCTGTACCATGGCACGTCAAGCAAGGCATTGCTCACAAACAGAAGTGCCAGTACTACTAGGGTTGCCAACCTCCAGGTGGCGGCTGGAGATCTCCAGCTATTACAACTGATCTCCAGGTGATAGAATCATAGAGTGGGAAGGTGCCATCCAGGCCATCCAGTCCAACCCAGCCTAGAGCAGTGGTTCCCAAAGTGGCCAGTACCACCCCCTGGGGGGCGGAGGGATTACCTAGGGGGGCACTAAGAGGCAAGGGGGCAGCGGGGGGGAGCTAGCGGTGGACCCCTTCAACTGGATAGGGTAGGGTGTGCTGGGGTTGAGTTTGTGGAACCAAGGGGGCAGTGGGCTGAAAGGTTTGGGAACCACTGGCCTAGAGCATCCCTGCTTAAAGACTGCCAGTGAGAGGGAGCTCACCATCTCCCTAGGTAGCTGATTCCACTGTCAAAACACTGTAAAAAGTTTTTTCCTAATATCCAGCTGGTACCTTTCTGTCTGCAATTTAACTTCATTATTGCGAGTCCTATCCTCTGCTGCCATTAGGAACAGCTCCCTGACCTCCTCTAAGTGACAGCCCTTCAAATGCTTAAAGAGAGCAATCATGTCCCCCCTCAACCTCCTCTTCTCCCAACTCCCGCAGCCTTTCCTCATAGGGCTTGGTCTCCAGGCAACAGAATGGGAGACCACCGAGGAAGACGCAGCAGAGGAAGGCAGTGGCATACCACCTCTACTACTCACTTGCCTTGAAAGCCCCTTGCTGGGGTCCCTGTAAGTTGGTTGCTACGTGGCGGCACTTACATACATACGTACGATAGGCAGGGCTCAGGTTTTGAGGCTGAAATGTCAGGTTTTAGCCTCCTTTCTCTCTAGACTAAACATTCCCAACTCCCTCAGGTGACAGAGATCAGTTCCCCCGGAGGAAATGGCCGCTTTGGCCATTAGACTCTACGGCATTGAAGCCCCTCCCTTCTCCAAACCCTGCCCTCTTCAGGCTCCATCCCCAAAATCTCCCAGCAATTCTCAACCCAGAGCTGGCAACCCTAAGTACTACAGCCAGCGGGGGTAACCCCTGGAAACATCTTCATTAAAATGTACCAGAGCCTGAATTACCTGGGTCACTGGGCTAGTGGAAAAATAACTCAGCTAAATAAAGAAATCTTCCTGCTCATGTCTCATTTTTCCTTTTGCTTTATGAGTGGTTTCCTCGTGCAGAAAAGCTAGGATTACAGCGCCTTGGGGAGGGGCCGTAGCTCAGTAGCCTAGCACATGAGGACCCAGATTCCATCCACAGCATGGGCAGGTAGAAGGAGCATGGGTAGCTGGATGGAGAATGGCCCCCACCTAAGGCGTTGAAGTGCCACAATAGGTGGATCAGCGGTCCAGGCAGTCTCGGCAAATGTACTTTTCTGAGCAGCAGAAAGTTCTCAGAGCAGCACGAGACCACCAGAGACGTTCCAGAGGGTCCCCAATACACTCGCTTTCCACTCAGACAAATAAATAATACTCTGCACCAAGATACTCTGCACCAAGAAACGAGAAATTCTTGCACAATGTATGCAAATTACTTAGAGTTTACATATTTGCTTTTTCTGCATAATTTATTTTCCTTCTAAAAGTCATGTGAGGGGCAAAGAAATATTCATGGCATTCCCTCTTCTAATCCCTGGAAATAATATGACGCTAGGATCCTTGCCTGGATGCCCAGATATATATTTTCGCTGCAAAAAGCAGTTGTGAGGAACATATTGATTAGTAATGATGGAGAAGGGGGATTAACTCCCCCCCGCCGCCACCATTTCTATGACTGGAAATCACCCTGGATTGCTTTGAACTATGGAGGGGGAAAGACAGGTTATTATTCCCATGAAGACTAGAAACTTACTAAAAAATGAGATCTGGGATTCTTGATATTGTGTCTTTCTTTATTTCTGCTTAGGCCTGGAAGCAGCCTGGGAGGGGGGCATTTCTGAATGGCTGAACAGCACAGCACCCTGGCTCCAGTTCAATGTACACTCCTGGGTGGTTTTTTGAAGCTAAAAGACACATCTGGGGATCCCATTATGACTAGGGTTGCCAGGTCCCTCTTTGCCACCGGCGGGAGGTTTTTGGGGCGGAGCCTGAGGAGGGCGGGATTTGGGGAGGGGAGGGACTTCAATGCCATAGAGTCCAATTGCCAAAGCGGCCATTTTCTCCAGGTGAACTGATCCCTATCAGCTGGAGACCAGTTGTATTAGCAGGAGATCTTCTGCTATTACCTGGAGGTTGGCAAGCCTAATTATGACTCCTCACATGCAGGTTAGTCCATCTCCTTTTTGACTTGAGACTCCCAGTGAGGGTTGCCCACTCCGGGTTGGGAAATACCTGGAGATTCTGGGAGTGGAGCCTCAGCCTGAGGAGGGGAGGGTTTGGAGAGGGAAGGGACTTCAATGCCATAGCATCTCATCACCAAAGCAGCCAGGGAAACTGATTTCTGTTGCCTGGAGATCAGTCGCTAATAGCAGGAGATCTCCAGCCACCACCTGGAGGCTGGCAACTCTACTCCCAGTGCAATCCAGAGTTACTCCATTCTGAGCCCATTCATTGTAATGGGCTTAGACAGGAGTAACTCCCCTTAGGATTGCATTGTTCACCAGGTCTTTTTGAATACATTAATGTACCCATGAGGGAACCTAAATTTAAAGAAGAAATCTAGGACTCTTGGATGTGGAGTTACAGCTTCTCCGTGCGCTCACTACCACCTGATTCGATACTTATGCGGAGCTGTTCAACATGCACAGCCCTAACTTTGAGCCACTGTCTGCGAAAATGGCAGCACAGGCAAAGTCAGGCCGTCCGTCAAGTGGGTTAACAGATGACTGGCCTTTGAAAACTCTGTAATGAGAAATGCATGTGCCAATGTGCACCAGGAAGGAGTTTCTGACCCCTGGAACGTAAGCCATTAACAGGGAGGTGGTCGCTGAGGAATGGCCAAGCCGATTTATAATGCCAGTCCCTGCAGTGCATTCCCATGCTGGGTAAACAGAGGAGAGGAGAGAGAGAGAGATTTCTAGTGTGGAAGCTGCAATATTACAGTGGCATTAGCCCATGTTCTCCTTTGCTTCGTGACATGACAGCTAGCAGGCTGTACTCTGGAGCGGTGCATCTGGGCTGATTATCTCTCGCTCCCAGCGAGAGCAAATATTGGATTCGCTGCTCTATCTTTCTTGGCAGCAGATGGGGAGAATCAGGATAGCCGTAACCCTCTTCCCATCCTATTACCTGGTGGAAGGGAAAGGGGGGGGGGGAAAGTGGAATTTAGCAGAATGGCTCAGAGCCGCTAACCAGCTGCACTTCAGACCCCCTTTTTCTCCCCTTGGAGATGCGGGTGATTGATGAGCAGCTTAGCCAGGTGCTCACAGAGGCACAGCTGTTAGGATCCAGGGAGAAGAACAGGGAGCCTTTCCTCATCTCTTGCTCATTGTCTTGCAGGAGGGTTTTTCCTCCCTGTTTGGGCCTGAGGGCCTAAATCTTGATTTAGTCTGTCTGCAAATTTACCTGAGGCTCCCAGGTTAAAAAGGAGAAGAAGAGTGAATCGAATCACATAGCCAATGAAGGACAGCAAAATGCAGACGGAACCTAGTGCACAAAAACATGTTGTTGACGGCCTGCTCAAAACGGTAAAGGAAGTAAAGGCTGAAATGTGCTTAAAAACTTGCCTGAAATGGCAGTCCATAGCATTATCAGGGTACCCCTGCTGCACATCTATTGTGTGGGACCCAGGCATTTTTCATTGTAGCACTCCTGTTGCATGGATGTTGCATAGCATGTGCTCTCTTAAGCATGGTGTAGTGGCTAAGAGCGGTGGTTTAGAGTGATGGAGTCTGATCTGGAGAACCAGGTTTGATTCCCCACTCCTCCACATGAGCAGCGGTGGCTAATCTGGTGAACTGGATTTGTTTCCCCACTCCTACACACGAAGCCAGCTGGGTGACCTTGGGCTAGTCACAGCTCTCTTTGAGCTCTCTCAGTCCCACCTACCTCACAGGGTGTCTGTTGTGGGGAGGGGAAGGGAAGGTGATTGTAAGCTGGTTTGATTCTGCCTTAAGTGGTAGAGAAAGTCGGCATATGAAAACCAACTCTTCTTCTTCTTCTTCTTTTTCTTCTTCTGTGTTACTAGAGTTGGGGTGATAATAACACCTGCTTGGGCAGGATTACAGCATAGGAATGAAATGAAAAATCAATTGATATATTAACATTAAAAAGCAAGCGTTGCCATAAGTCAGCTGTGACTTGATGGCACTTTCCACACAGACACACAAAAAATGTAACATTAAGTTATAGGATGTTGGAATTTCACCACGGAATAAATACACATGTCTTGAAAGCAGATGCCAGCTTGCTTGGAGACAGGCAGCAGGACAGGCAGGCAGGACAGGCAGGAGGGCAGTAGGACAGGCAGAATGACACCACTCGAATTTCTTATTGGCTCTATGCCTACAAACTATCACAATAAAGCAAATGCAGACACTGAATATTGATGGTGGGGGAAAGAAAGTTAGAGAACTGATTTTGGACCACAGCAGCAGGTAGGTTTGCTGCACAATAGCTTCTGGGCCTGAAAAGTCTTAGTAGTGTAAGTATTTTTAATTTTAGCAGCTGTAGTGTTAAAGATACACACCTGTTCTTAAACCTGTGCCTTTCCTCCCCGTGTGTGTTTGTGATTGTTGTGTGCGGATGTGCAGAGCTAACCCATTTGTTAGCCAGCCCTTCTTTAAAGAAGCTAAAGGCAGCATCTCTAGGGTTACCTCAACAAGCCTGAGAGCTAGTGGTTGTTCATGCATGCGAGTTTTACCTGAGGTTCGTTGTTCGCTGAACCCACGCTTTCCTGTTGCGGATCTATGCACCACCAGCCTCCAAGCTCAAATCGAGATGCATTGGAGTCCCTGTCCTTTGAAATGCTGTTTTGTAATTGGCTGTAATGCTTATTTGAGAGAAAAGCCACCCCCCACGGAAACCCAAGTGCCATAAAAAAAAGCATTTAAAAAAACAGAGCTCTCTAAAAGAAACAGGAAGGGTGGAAGAAACCCAAGCCTCATTTTTAAAATCCTTTCTTCTACTCAGAAAGAACCCCAACGGAGCAGGGAGCATTTGAATCCCCACCCCTTGACACGCTGCTTTGTAATTGGCTGTAGTGCTTTCTATGAAAGAAACGTCACTCCCCCAAACTTCCATGTTCCATGCTTTGCCTTATGCATGGTGATTTCACCTGGGATGATCTCAGGAAAGATCAAAGAATTGGGTCAATAGAGGAACAGGAAATCCCAGGATTTGTGAGGGCTGACAGCTAGGTCATCACTAATGGATGGAAAACTCTAATGGATGGAAAACTCATGCATAACTCCAAGGAACAACCGAGAGAGACTGGGGAGTGAACGTGAGCAAGAGTACCCATGCATAAATGACCAGTGACTCCCCAAGGTCACTCAAGTGAGCTAGAACTGGAAGGCTTTCCCCAGGCATCAGAATTACTAGTTACAGAACTGCACTGGCTATCACATTTAGAAGAAGATGCATAACGAACTGTGGTTATTGTCTTTCAGCAAAGAAACACCCCACTCCACTTCATTAAGTCCCACTGGCATTAAATAAGGACTAATATGTGTATACCACTGAGAATAAAATCCTGGAGGATTTCATCATTAGATATGTTCTTACTCTAAAATCTTTAAGCCATTTCCCCATTTCTAGCTCATGGTCACGTAATGGGTCAGGGAAGGCACTCTGCCCATGCTCAGAGATACTGTCATATAACCTGTTCCACGACTGAGCCTTGAAGCCAGCATGGTATAGTGACTACCGTGTTGGACTCGGATCTAGGATGCCCAGGTCCGAAGCCCCAGTCTGCCATGGATGCTTTCTGGGTGACCTTGGGCCAGTCACACCCTTGCAGTCTACCACCTTCACAGGGTGGTAGTTGTGCGGATAAAAGGGAGGTGACGCACACAATGTTGTAAGCTGCTTTGGGTCCTCATCAGGGAGCAACGAGGGGTACAAATACCTCAACAAAACTGCAAGCCAGTTCCAGGGTTAATATTGGGCAGCATATTAAATACCTTGTTAAAGGAGCCAGAAAGTTTTGACCGGAATAGCAGCAGCCACAAAAGGCAGCAGAAGCAACTATGCCAGTCCTTATATGTTTAAGAGGGTTCATAACCCTGATGAATTCTGTTCTGGTTAATTCTGGGCTCATCATCTCTACTTCTACCTATGCTGGACATCTTACACTTACAACTACTGAGAAATGGACCAACTCACCCACCACCACCTTCCTTCTTCAGGGGTCAATTAAAGACATCCCCAAGGATTTAATGCAGGGCTTCTTCCGTGCTCTCTGGCAGGCAACCAATTCTGCTGCTCCCAAAGGTAATTGCTTAAAATGAACCTTTGCGGTACGTGCCTCCTAAGGAGGTTCTTGGCTGACTGGGGGATTGATTTTGAGTGTGTTGATCTGTGTGCCGATAATTCCTGCCTCTGTAGTAAACCCTGTCAATCTTTTTCTTCAAAAAAGAAAAAGTTACATCAATTTTCTCATCCTCCACTTTTGCCATTCTGAGCAGGATATATGGTAGGCTTTAAAACAGTGGTGCCTGGTCATGTGCTGTTACCCACTCACCTAGGGTAGGAATATGGTTGCCAGCCTCCAGGTGGTAGCTGGAGATCTCCTGCTATTACAACTGATCCCCTGGCAACAGAGATCAGTCCACCAGGAGAAAACGGCAGCTTTGCCAATTGGATTCCATGGCATTGAAGTCCCTCCCCTCTCCAAACCCCACCCTCCTCATGCGCCATCCCCAAAAATCTCCAGGTATTTCCCAACCCAGAGCTGGCAACCCTAAACAAACATGACATAGAGGTCAAGGCCGGTCCCTGTTGTTGCCTCCTAGCTAGGGTTGCCAGGTCTTTCTTCGCCACCAGTGGGAGCTTTTTGGGGCAGAGCCTGAGGAGGGCAGGGTTTGGGGAAGGGAGGGACTCCAATGCCATAGAGTCCAATTGCCAAAGCCGCCATTTTCTCCAGGTGAACTGATCTCTATCAGCTGGAGACCAGTCGTAATAGCAGGAGATCTCCAGCCACCACCTGGAGGTTGGCAACCCTACTCCTAGCACTGGTATTCGGAGGTTTCTACTTCTGACTATGGAGGTTTCCTTTAACCAGTACAGCT
Source organism: Euleptes europaea (assembly GCF_029931775.1). Lineage (NCBI taxonomy): Eukaryota > Metazoa > Chordata > Lepidosauria > Squamata > Sphaerodactylidae > Euleptes > Euleptes europaea. The sequence continues at coordinate 24,695,576 of NC_079313.1, read as the reverse complement.
AGTAGCCATTGATTAAACTATCCCCTATGAATTGGCACAACCTTCCCTTTTTTAAAGTTATTATTTTTATTTTCTAAATGCATATACAAAGAAGAAAAGGGGGAAATATATAAGGCAAACACAAAAAATATATAAGGCAAAGTTCCCACCAGACAGGGAAACATATTGAATACAGATCCAATACAAAATCCCACCTTAATCTCCTAGTCTATAGCAAGTACCATCTAAGAAGAGGAAAAAAATCTCTATATAATAGCTGCTGCTGATGCCTCTAGATCAACCCTAAATTTATATTTTGTTCAATCTAAAAATTCTTCCTTCAAATATACCTCAAGATGGTTTCTTTTACCCATTTATTGGGTTTCCTATTAACCAACATACAGTAAATGGGTAACATATCTCAGTGATATGCTCCATTTTTTCCTTCCCTCATTTTCTTATAGAAAGTGATTTTACCCATAAGTACTGTATATCATGCTTTATGAGACCATATATCAATGGACCAATCCTCTTTTGAAGTAAACTTCTCATGGCCATCACTACATCCACTTGCAGTGAATTCCACAATGTAATTACTCATTGCTCGAAAAAGTACTTCCTTTTGTCCATCCAGCGTCTATTGCCCTTCAAGTACATTGGGTGCTTCAGGCTTTCAGTATGATGGGAGGGTAGGGTTCCCAACCTCCAGGTAGCAGCTGGAGATCTCCTGCTACTACAACTGATCTCCAGTTGATAGACATGAGTACACTTGGAGAAAATGGCCGCTTTGGCAATTAGACCCTATGGCATTGAAGTTCCTCCCCTCCCCAAACCCCACCCTCCTTAGTCTCTGCCCCAAAACTTCCCACCAGTGGTGAAGAGGGACCTGGCAACCCTATGGGAGAATCCCCATTCTGCCGTCCCTCATGTATAACTTTATAAACCTCTTTCCCAACCACCATCCCTGTATGCCACTGCTGTGGGAGGGGAAAGAGGTGTTTTTACTGATGGGCACCAAGAGGCATCAACAAAGTTGCTGAAGTCATACCTAGTGGATAGACTTGCCAACCTCCAGGCAGCACCTGGAGATCTCCTACTATTACAATTCATTTCCAGATGACCAAGATCAGTTCCCTTGGAGAAAACGGCTGCTTTGGAGAGTGGACGTATGGCATTATCCCTAGGGTTGCCAAGTGCCTGGTGGTGGCGGGTAAAATCCCACCAATCCACTGGGCTGCCCGCCAACCAAATGAGGGCCAGTGGGCAGCGTGTGCACGTGCATCCACGCAACGCGCCTCTGTCACTTCTGGGTAAACGCGGACGCTCTAGCAACCTCTGCAGAAACTACTATGGAAACCATAGAGATTGCTAGAGTGTCCGTGTTGCTTCTGGGTAAACCCGGAAGTGATGTAGGCACATCAAGCGGGACATGCATGCATTGGGCCAGGTGCACGTATGTGTCGCATGCCACAGCAGTTCTCCTGAACTGGTAAGCCTAATTATACACTGCTGAGGTCCTTCCCCTCCCCAACCTTCCCAAGCTCCAACTCCCCAAATCTCCAGGTATTTCCCAACCCTACTAGTGGAGCCTGCAGTGAGCACAGGGCGATGATGTTCCTTGCTGTCACTGGATTAGGGTTGCCAACCTCCAGCTAGTAGCTGGAGATCTCCTGCTATTACAACTGATCTCCAGCTGATAGAGATCAGTTCACCTGGAGAAAATGCCTGCTTTGGCAATTGGACTGTATGGCATTGAAGTCCCTCCTCTCCCCAAACCCCACCCTCCTTAGGTTCTGCACCAAAAATCTCCAGTTTTTCCCAACCTGGAGCTGGCAACCCTACACTGGGTACTACTAGCCATTCAGTAACTGCCTGCCAGCTAGGGTTGCCAACATCCAGGTACTGTAGAAAGAATAATACCAAGCTCAACGTATTCAAATTGAAACTTATATTCTAACAGTGAAAACCGAAAATCAAAGGAAACTTACTAGTATAAACGTCATGCAAGGAACAAGATTAACACAAAGTAGCTGTATACAAACGCTACAGTTTTTGCAAGGTGACATTGTCATAGAGTAACAAGGTAAGTATAAATAACAATTGTGTCAAAATCTTATTGCTTTTCAGAGTCAATTGAACATGAAGGAACTGGGAACAAGATCGAAACGCGGTCCGGATGTCTCGAACGTTTTCACTGCCTACCAGGGCAGCTTCATCAGCGGTTCATTCATCAGAGATCTACTCTGGTTTGGAAAGAAGAGTAAGGTGGAGTTGGCACAAAGCCTTCTGTAGTGAATAAATTACTTACACCTGTAGTGTAGATTCAAGCATTCGAAGGCTGGACAGCCCTACAGGCACAGAGAAAGATGACCTACTTGATATTAGAAATATGAATGAGAATTTCTTCATTCTTAGGCATAGTATTGTTGTCTTAATTTTTGTAAAAAAAACAAAAAAAATTAAATACTTATATAAACAATATGCATGAGATACATGTTTTGGAGAATGGTTTTTATTATATTTTAGGAGTTTTGACACTTGAACAAATGAACCGCTGATGAAGCTGCCCTGGTAGACAGTGAAAACATTCGAGACATCCGGATTGCGTTTCGATCTTGCTCCCAGCTCCTTCATGTTCAATTGACTCTGAAAAGCAATAAGATTTTGATACAATTGTTCTTTATACTTACCTTGTTACTCTGTGACATTGTCACCTTGCAAAAATTGTAGCGTTTGTATACAGCTACTTTGCGTTAATCTCGTTCCTTGCATGACGTTTATACTAGTAAGTTTCCTTTGATTTCCCGTTTTCACTTATGCACTGTTAGAATATAAGTTTCAATTTGAATACTTTGAGCTTGGTATTATTCTTTCTACGGCTAGTCTAATTAATACCAGTGCATCTTTTGGTTTAACCTCCAGGTACTAGCTGGAGATCTCCTGCTATTAAAACTGATCTCCAGCCGATAGAGATCAGTCCACCTGGAGAAAATGGCCGCGTTGGCCATTGGACTCTATGGCATTGAAGTCCCTCCCCTTCCCAAACCCTGCACTACTCAGGCTTCGCCCCAAAAACCTCCCACTGGTGGCAAAGAGGGACCTGGCAACCCTACTGCCGGCACTGTGCTGCAACCCTGCTCCTTCAGCGGAGCAAAGTGGGAGAGGCTGGGATGCTCCGTGCCCCCATCCCATGAACTGCTGCTGCTATCACCACTACACCCTTGAATTGGCTGGGCAACCACTCTGCGTTCCCAGGGAACGGCCTCGTTCAGTGCGTTGTCTCTCATAGAGGAGTCTCAGCACCTTCACCAAACTACATTTCCCAGGTTGCTTTCGGGGAAAAGAGGGCATGAACTGATAGGGTTTTGCAATGCGCTGTCAAAGAGGCTCGATTTCCAGGCAAATCCAAGCCGTCCTTTTACAAGCCCCGGCTGCTTGCTCAGGCCTCGCACTTATGGATAACACGTCTAACAGCATGTCCTCAGATGCTTCTAGATGAAGATGGCAAAGACAGAAGCAGGGGGCGTCCGAAGGCAAAGCGTGGGCTCTTCCACTGAGCTGTGGCCCCAGCTCCTTTTGAAACATGATGGAAATATTCAAAGAGAGGAGGAGATGTTGACTAAAGCCCCTGAGCTGCTCCCTGCCTGCTGAGTTTCATTCAGAAATGTCATGACAGAAATGCTAAAAAATAATGAAAAATAGAGAGACCAGGATTTTTTTTAAAAAAGACCAGCTTTTTCCAACTCCTGCATCTCCTAAATAAATATAAACCTTTTTTCTTCATTACCATAGGCAAACGTTTTACATTTATACTGCACCATTTCTGAGGATGTATGAGGTAGAATGTGTGCAGAAGCGGGGCCGGGCAGCTTTCTCAAGTCTTTCCCCCAGTTAAGTTATTCTCCTGCATGCAGCAGAGCATTTACTCACGAGTCAACTCATTGGGGTGATGGAGGGAAGTCAGGGTTTGGCCCTTACATAGGGTTGCCAACCTCCAGTTGGTGGCTGGAGATCTCCCGCTATTACAACTGATCTCCAGGCAACAGAGATCAGTTCCCCTGGAGAAAATGGCCGCTTTGGCAATTGGAGTCTATGGCATTGGAGTCCCTCCCCTCTCCAAACCCTGCCTTCCTCAGGTTCCACCCCCAAAATCTTCAGGTATTTCCCAACCCAGAGATGGCAACCCTGCCCTTTCTTGAAGCCATTCCTACCCTTCTCTTTCTGTGCATCTTTTAAGAGAAGGCAAAAATGCAAGAGGCCCAGGTGGGGTTGCCAACCTCCAGGTACTGAATAGAAAAATTAACCAGCACGGAACTCAAATAGAAGATCGTACACTATATTATTAAACACAATATGTCAATGAATAAATACATCAAGTCAATCCCGAAATTTCTATATAACAACAAATGACCCAGGTAGAATCTCAAAATTGTTCCTCAAAACAAATTCACAAAAACCAATGTCCAAATACTTGAAAGATTGAGACCGACGAAATCATTGCAGGTCCCAATCCAAAGGTGAATAGAAGTGGCGGGTAAGACCGAAAAAACTTCCAAGTCCCGGCAGGCCGTGAGAGAAGTCGAGTAGAAGCGCTGACTGCAGCAGCGGTGCCGGTGGCACAGACAGCGCAGCCGCAACCCAAGCCGAAGGGGTCAGGAATTGACGCAAATCCAACGGCCGGGGGGCCAGGAGACCGGGAGAACCCAAGAGGCAGACACCAGGAAACGCTCTTTCCAGAATAAAGTCCCGCATTTTAGCTAACAATTTAGCTTCATCAGCCTATGAACTTTACCACATTAAGTCAACCATCAAAAGGTTCCTGCAATGCATACCATCATTCTCCAGCTGATAGAGATCAATTCACCTGGAGAAAATGGCTTCTTTGGCAACTGAACTCTATGGTATTGAAGTCCCTCCCCAAACCCTGCCCTCCTCAGGCTCCACCCCAAAAATATCCAGGTATTTCCCAACCTAGAGATGGCAACCCTGCCTGCTAATACAACTGATCTCCAGCCAGTAGAGATCAGTTCACCTGGAGAAAATGGCCGCTTTGGCAATTGGACTCTATGGCATTGAAGTCCCTCCCCTCCCCAAATCTCATCCTTCTCAGGCTCCACACCAAACATTTCCAGGTATTTCCCAACCTGGAGCTGGCAACCTTATGCCCAGGGTTGTCCTTCCTCAGGAATGTCAAGATGAAAGAGGAAGAGAGACAGTCTCTCTTCTTCCCTTGCCTTCAATTGCTGAGAAGGCACAGCACTCAGTCAGCTCCTTCCATTTAATGCAGCCACCTTCTTCTTGAAAGATGTATTTGTAGGAAAGTAAGGGGACAGGGAGAATGGGGCTGAAACCTGTCTCTTTTCTCCCTCTCCCCATTACTAGGGAGACACAAGAGTACGTCTGCACAAATTGTACAACTCACTGGTGCTGCTAAAGAAGAACACACTTTTGAGCCACAGTAAAGAACTAGGACACTGCAATCAATGCCCCATCCTTGTGTGATCACCACCAAGCAATCATGTGCAAAGATATTTCAGTGAATGGGATTAATTCAAGGCATTTTGTCACCCCCCATGAGTAGGGTTGCCAACCTCCAGCTACTAGCTGAAGATCTCCTGCAATTACTACTGACCTCCAGCTGATAGAGATCAGTTCACCTGGAGAAAATGGGCCGTTTTTGCAATGGGACTCTATGGTATTAAAATCCCTCCCCTCCCCAAACCTCGCCCTCCTCAGGCTCCACCCCAAAAATCTCCCGGTATTTCCCTACCCGGAGCTGGCAACCCAGCCCAGGTACACTCCACCAGGGCTGCCGAAAACCACCATGGGCCCCCGTTCAAAGATTCCACCTGCCCCTCTTATATGACCCTGATCCTAACCAAATATGATAACAAAACAGATCACTTGGCTTGCTGTTACCATGAATCTATAGTAACAAAAGAATCAGCCTGCCTGTCCGTCTGTCCATTTCTGGCAGGCATAACTCATCAGAGAATAAAGCTAAGAGTCTCAAAATTGGCCACCAGTTTCAGGATGATTGTGGGAGTGCCAGGGCCAAAAATGAAAGGCATGGGAACACCCTGCCCCCCCATGCTATTTGCACTTGAAGCTAAGGCATAACTCATCAAAAAATAATGCCACATGTTTGAAAAAGGGCCACCAACCTCAGAATGAGGGTGGAAGTTGCACTGCCCAAAATGAAGGGAATTGGAATACCCTGAACCAGGTTATCTTCATGACAGGCAACATGTAATAAGAGAGCTTTTGAGCAACCTGTCATGTATCTCAAACATTTGCATCCTCAATCCACCATGGAAGGTTTTGGGATGACAAACTCTCAGCCAGACCTACCTCACAGGGTTATGGGGATAAAATGGAGGACAGGAGGACAACAACACAGCTTTGGGTCCCCACTGGAGAGAAAAACAGGATATGACATTTGTTGTAAATCTAATTTTGCCTACGGTTCACTAAAAAAAAAGGATGATCAATATTGCTATTGCTTCATTAAGTATTGCTGCAACCCTTCGGCAGGTGGAAGAACTGATCATTCAGTATTCAAACTACTGTTAAATATTGTGAGCACAGCAATCAGGGGCAGACCCCTTGTATCTATAGAAGCCATCATAATTATGTAGAACAGGGGTGGGGAACGTCAGGCCCGGGGGCCATTTAAGGCCCGCGAAATCATTTGGTGTGGCCCTTTGTGGGTCCTGGCAGATCTCTAGCTCAGAAGGATCTAAGACTGGCGATCCGCCCCCTCCCGCGGACAGGAATAGCCTCTATTCAAGGCGGATGTGAGTTTGTTTTGCTGAGAAAAGGAACCTTCCCCCCCCCCTTGCAGAAGAGTCATTAGCTATGGAGCTGCTAGGACCGCCCAAGAAATTTTGTTAACCCTTTCTTACCCAGGCCATGGAGAAACATATTCGCTCTATACTACAAGAGGGCTGGGGGTGGAAGTGGCGACAATGGAGGGGTTAAAGGGGGCAGGGCCAGAATGCACCGGGGGGGGGGGAGTTCTTAGCCAGTGTGTCCTCATTTCATCCCTGCAGGCAGAGGTAGAAGGAGCCGGCTGTAGAATCCGGTCCCGACCATGCAGAGCAGGAGCAACTCCAGCGTGCGGATGGATGGCTACGCCCAGCAGGTGCAACAGACCATCCTGTGCCACCCGGTGGGTGAGTGCGCCACCAGTTGGATGCCTGCCTGCTTGCCCGTGCGAGGGGTCATCTAGGGCAGCTGCCTGCTTGGGGCTTGGTTGGCTAATTTTTAAGTTGATAGTTTTGTACTGCCCGCGAATGATGTTATAAATATCCAAATGGCCCTTGGTGGAAAGAAGGTTCCCCACCGCTGATGTAAAAGAAGCAGGAACAGTTTTCCCTCCTCTTTCCAGACAAGCTGTGCCTGCCAAAATGCCCCCATCTACTCTATCTGCATAGTCCGTACCTCCCAATATTACTTTCTATAGCCATGTGTCTAGTCTTGTAATTTTATATTTACACACACTTGTGTGCCTGCCCTGCCCTGGATGGCCCAGGCTAGCCTGATAAGCCCATATTGCAGTGCATTCAGTCAAGTAGTATTTGGCACCCATGGATAAAAAGCATGTCCCTGGATCAAACCAAAAGAAATCTAATCTATGTTTGGTTTTCAAGAATGGGCCGCCAGATATTGCCAAGAAACCTGCAAGCAGGGAATAAAGGCAACAACATTCCTTGCTGTCTCTTTGTCCCTGGCACCTGATATTCAGGGATATACTGCCATGGTATATGGAAGTTCCATTTAACTAAAAAATTTCAGAGCCCTGATAGACCTAATCCTCCATTACTCCAGTTTACTTTTAAAGCTTTCTAAACCAGGTGGTCATCCCCAGGTCTGTACTAGCAAATTCCATAGATCAATTATTCATGGTGTGAAGAAGACTATTCCTTTTGTCTGTCTTGAATCTACTGCTGCTCCCTTCCACTGGGTGAAAATCAAACACGGACCTGAAAGTGAGCAAGTTGCACATTTCATGCCTCTGGAGATGATACAGTCAAGTGAGAGATGGTCATTGTCCTTGGGGGAGACTCAGCTCCTGTACTGTTCACACCAATCTCCCGGGCCCCTGCCCAAGTAGGGTTGCCAGGTCCCTCTTCACCACCGGCGGGAAGTTTTTGGGGTGGAGCCTAAGGAGGGTGGGGTTTGAGGAGGGGAGGGACTTCAATGCCATAGGGTCCAATTGCCAAAGCGGCCATTTTCTCCAGGTGAACTGATCTCTATTGACAGGAAATCAGTTGTAATAGCGGGAGATCTCCAGCTAGTACCTGGAGGTTGGCAACCCTAGTCCCAAGGCAGTTTATTCAATTCCAGCTTCTCACTTCCTCAAGAAGTAGGAGGTTCAGATTAAGCTCCGACTTTGGGAGTTTATAGTGCCTTCTTAAGCACAGTGACACCCTTCCAGGTCCACTGAACCCAACTCTGCTTAGGATGACATTGTACATCTGTGATTCTTTGTCACTGGTAATGGCAGCCATCAAAGCAAAGGATTTTGTTCCTTTGCAAATAGACCCAATCCAGAGAGATTTTTTCAGTATGCCACCACAGCCGTGATAATTTTGTACGCCTCCTATTGGAAGAACTCAAAGATTCCAACAAAGACTGAATGGATCTGCAAACTATTTGAATTGGCTACGACGTCTAAACTGAATTGTTTGATAAATAAGCAACCATTACATGATTTTTGGTGTAAATGGCAATTCTTTTATGATAAATATGCATGAAGATTAAAATCAATTAATTGTATTTAGTAGTGCAAGAAGGCTTAATAAGACACTAAAATTCATATATATCATTAGTGTAAATATATGTGTAGAAAAATGTAATGATTACGAGATGAGCTATTATTTGACTGGGTGCATAATAGATCAATTTGCTTTTTGTATACTGTAAAACTTTCACGAACTGAATTTGGATATTGAAACTTAATTATTTTTTCGTTTCCCTTTCCTCAACTTCCCTTTTTATTTCTGTACCCCAAAACCCATCAATAATTTTTTTAAAAAAAATAAGCAAAGGATTTTTCCTCAGTGAGGAAAAGGAGGGACGAGTTTCCTCACTGTGGACTGGTGGCTTGGAACCCATAACCTAGCTGATAAGAGTTCTGGGGAGCAGGACTAAGAATATCCTGTTATGCGAGGCCATTGTATGTCAATTCTCAGATTCCTTAAAATACAAAGGGCAGTCCCTCTGTGGGTACAGTGCCTGCATGCAGACGGATCTTCATAAGGATTCTTGGGATGCCAGATCCTGCACAGGGCATATTCGGTTGTCCAAAATACAAACCACTCTGCCTGCAAATGTACAAAATTATGTTGGAGTGCAAGATATATCCCCCATGTGCATATGTTTCCTACCTGCTGGTGCAGTGGCCCATCATCAAATCATCTGAGCTGGAACTGATTGTATATAAACATTGAAATGAAAAGCGATTTTTGTGGCCAAATAATAATAATAATAAAAAAAGCTGAATCACTTTCCGTTTTGGAAGATTCAAATCTCGACTCGGTTTGACTTCTTTCATTGCTGGCATCTATCTAATTTAATCTATTAATTGTTGGGGAAGAATCCCTTCCTAGATAAAGAATTGCATTGATTTTTGCAAATGGATTCAACAGATTGTTGCCCTTGCAGACTCGCCAGGCTCCCTTTAATCTTTCAGAGGGTGTCTCCAAAATTCCCATCTCGCTAATGAGTTTTGAGAGAGAAATATTGCAAACGGTGCCCGAGTCTACAGCCGTGGCTTTTATCTCTGCAAGTTAAAAAGATGTCAGGGCTATTGCCTGCCCACACAAATATGCTTCTGCTAGTCACGCCAGACAAGCCAAAGGTCCCTTGTCAGAACTGAAAATTAAAAAAACCAAACAGTCGCAAAGAAATCCGCTGCTTTAAGATGTTGTTGAGGTATGATAAAAATATATTTGGTGCTTAATTTGTTTTCGGAAGGTGCTTCAGGGGTCAAGGAAGTGTGGGAATTATGTCCCTTGCCTCAGAATTAGAGGTGAAAGACATTTCCCCAAATTTTGATTATTCTCCAAACACTCTCTATTTGCGTATTGGCCACATTTTCACAGAATATTTGACACCTGCATCTCATACCCTATGGCTCAGCCTTCTTGAGTCAATTCCTTTCTGGCCATAAAGAGTCAGAGAGCTGGAAAATTTGAGAAAGGGTAGTGGCCAACAGATGGATTGACTCAATAAAGGAAGCCAAGAGATGGATGGACTCAATAAAGGAAGCCACAGCCTTCAATTTGCAAGATCTGAACAAGGCTGTCAAAGACAGGACATTTTGGAGGACTTTCATTCATAGGGTCGCCATGAGTCAGAAGCGACTTGACGGCACTTAACACACACATGGTGGCCAACACCATAAAATGGATGCATGGAGGTAGAGCCAATCACAGAATGACTCTCACAGGGGAAAGAGCCACTCGCAAAACATTGGAAGGTTCCAAGCCAAGCATCCTCTTATGATGGAAGCAGCTGCTTCTGAATGTGTGCCCTGTGAAGATGCAAAGATAATGCTACCTTGGGGTTGTCAACCTCCAGGTGTTGGCTGGAGGTCTCCCGCTAGACTCTTTTGCATTGCTTTTGAATGGAGAAGGGGGGCGACCCCTTCCAGACCCCATAAAATCCGATCCCCTCACCCAATCGTCACCAAACATGGGGGTTCTTGCAAGGAGAGTCCCTTCATGCTACCCTGAACATTTGGGACCTCTACCTGCAAAAATGCCCCCCAGGAGCTTTGCAAAACAAAACAAAAAAAACCATTGGATAACATTGGTGGGAAAAGCTTGTTACATTTGACCCAGTTCTCATGGCAAGACCAAGGTGAAGGAGGAAATGCATTGATTAGTTTTTTCCACCAATGTTATCCAATGGGCTTTTATTTTTGCAAAGCTCCTGGGAAACATTTTTGCAGGTAGAGGTCCCACATTTTCAGGGTAGCTTGAAGGGACTCTCCTTGCAAGAACCCCCAAGTTTGGTAAAGATTGGGTGAAGGGTTCAAATTTTATAGGGTCTGGAAGGGGTCACCCCCCTTCCTCCATAGAAAACCAATGCAAAGTTTTTGGATTGGATTTCAATGGAGGAAGGGGGGGTGACCTCTTCCAGACCCCATAACTTTGGAACCCCTCACTCAATCTTTACCAAGCATGGGGGTTCTTGCAAGGAAAGTACCTTCAAGCTACTCTGAAAATTTGTGACCTCTACCTTCAAAAATGCCCCCCAGGAGCCGCACAAATTCACAAAAAAACCCCTATAGGGTTTAAATGACCGAATTTTTTGGGAAACCCGAAAATAAAGCCGAATTTCTATATTTACTGGTATAGAAAATTCAGCTTTTGGGGTTTTCCCAGAAAAAAATGCCAATAAACCTGAACCCGAACTTTACTGATTTTTTTTCTCATCCCTATTCCCCATAGGACATAAAAGACTAAAATTCTCCCCTCCATGCCCACAGCATGTGTGTATGGGTGGGTACCCAATGTTCCAGGCCATAAAGGGGAATAGAATGTTTGTTTACAACTTTCATTTCCCCATCTTGCCTGTTCCCTTACTTAATGAACCAATGAGGGCATGGGGATATGGGGAGGCACATACAGGTTTCCCCTTATCTGTAACAGCCTGATGCAGTGCTTGTATACACAATGTGGTGTGGGGAACAGAACTCTGTTGAGCTCTACGGGGATTCATTCATCCATATGTGCTGCTTGTGTATAGCCTGGCTAACAGGCAGTGGTATTTTGTGCCTAACAGTATTTTATGGCAGGGGAGGTGTGCAATAGTATTTGAAATGTGCATCCAGATACAAATTGTGCAATTGCAGGAATTGGAAGTGCCTTTCCAAATCAAATCAGGCAAAGTTGTATGTTAGCTGATGTAACAAAGTCACTGGTAGCCACACACAAAGTGAAGGGAGAAGTCCAGGTTCCTGTAGAACCCCACACCCCGATTGAACATACCCAGTTTCCTTCTCTTTGCCAAAGCATTCCCCACAAATTCCACAGCTGTATTGTACTGGTGCATGCTATGTGTGCAAATTACAGTCACAGGCTATAGTGCAGTTCCATGTTTTCCTTCTTAAAAGCCATGACACTTGATTCTATTTCATAGCTAAAATTCAACATATTTAATATCTGCTATAAGTTGATAGTTGATGTGGAATTTATTATTTCAATGCTGACAGCATCGGATATTTCATATGGGGGGGCATCCTGAAACAAATCCAGAGATACCAACAATACCCAAGTGGTTCAATTCTGAATGTGGAGGTAAAAAAATAAATCACATTTAAAACGTAAATTCAAATTTTGAATCTGAAATGTCATTTTTAAGTTCTGAACATTTCAAATCCTGCTTTAGCTGTATTTGGGACCCTAACCCAGATGGTTGTGGTTTGGCTGTTATCACAAAGGGCACTTTCACACATGCTGAATAATGCACTTTCAATCCACTTTCAATGTACTTTGCAGCTGGATTTTACTGTGGTCGTTTATGCATGGGTACTTTCACTCATGTTCACCCCCCATCTGTCTCAGTTATTCCTTGGAGTTATGTATGAGTTTCCCCTCCTTTAGAGATGACCTTGCTGCCAGCCCTCACAAATCCTGGACCTTCCCTTTCCTCTGTTAACCCGATTCTTCCTTCTCCTCTGAGCTCAGCCCGGGTAAAATCCCCGTAGATAAGGCAAAGTGTGGAACACACAAGCTTAGTTTCGCTTACAGCCAATTACAAAGCAGCATGTCCAGAGGCAAGGATTCAAATACTTCCTGCTTTCTGCTTCCTCTGAGCTCTTTCTGAGCAGAAGAAAGGCTTTTTAAAACCGAGGCTTGGATTTCTCCCCCCCACCTTCTTTTCAGATTGCTCCGGTTTTTGTTTTATGTTCTTAAAATGAGTTTTTATGCAGCAATTGAGTTGGGGGGGGAAACCTTTCTCTCACTACAGCCAGTTATGAAGCAGCTTTTCAAGGGGTGGGGATTAAAATACTTCCTGATTTGAGGTTGGCGTCTGCTGGTGCGTAGACTCCCAACAGGTGTAGGTCCAGCGAGCAACGAACCTCAGGTAAAATTCCCATGCTTAAACAACCTGCGTGAAACGGCAAAATCCACTTGCAAATGATTGTTAAAGTGCATTGAAAGTGGATTGAAAGTGCATTATTCAGCATGTGTGAAAGAGCCCAAAGTCCAAAGTGGATTATGCTACTATATGTGTTACGTCAACAACCAGCCCACTGTCTCAAACTGTTGGTATTTTTGAGGTTATGCTGCCCTCCTCAAAGCTGTTGATACTACAAACAAGATCCTCTGGGGACCAGAAAGTACAGTGTACAGGAGCTGAGCAGAACTGAACTATCAACAACCCACTTTGCTTTCCAGCCTCGAGCTCTTTAGACACAGAGATTGGATTGCATAAGTCAGCCTGAAGCATTTCTAAAACAGGGACTGAGCAATGTGCATCTCTCTGTAAAAAGGTGAGTGCACACAAATGCGCGCGCATCCTGTGGTTCCCATAGCTACAGCAGCGGTCCCCAGAACTCTTTGCTTCTGCAACCATGTGATGTCATCGCATTGGCAAACCTAGTTTTTAGAATTTCCCCCTCTACCTGAAATATGCTTTTGGCAAGCAGCTCCTTTGAATTCACTGTCTGCATACAGAAAGACAAGACCTCAGCCCAACTGTCATCTAATTTAGAACAGAAATATATGTGATATATCTTTTCAGTCCACTGAACGCAGCTAGTAATGAGATAGCCCACCACTAATGTAAGCCCGTGTCTTATGGCTTCTCTAAACTAACCGAGCTGGAATGTACAGCACACACCATGTTCTTTGGGTCACAATCACAATGATTGTAAAACAGCCTGCTACTCATGTGCAGGAAGTCAATGTCTGTGGGAGGAAAGCCTACCCCTTCAGTGACTTCTTAATAGGTTGGATGACTCAGTACTGAGCTAGGATATAATTGTATCAGGGATGTGCTTCCTATAATTAATGGGGCATAAGAGTTCTCTAAGGCGGGGGGCGGGAGGGAGAGTTGAAACTGGCAGGCTTACATGGAATGGATCTTGAGGCTAGAATATTAAAAACTGGCAGGCAGGCGGGATGGCATGTAGGGGATGCTGCATTGATCGGAAAGGTTTCCAAGATATCGTTGCTTTGCTGATGCAGATAAATATCCCAAACCCTTCTTATGTCAAATTTACTTTCCGTCAGAGGGGGGTAAAAGACCAGCAGCTGAAAGGGAGGGGGATTGGGACCAGATGCAGAAATTTCTGCCCAGTCTAGTTGGGAATGAAAACATCATTATTTATTTTATTTATTTATTTGCTATTTGAATTTCTAACCGGCCCTCTCCGGCCAAGGCCAGGAATGCGCTTTCAGACATGGCTCCAGAGGTGCATTTAAATGGAGGAGAAAGACAGCATCCGCATCCCAAGGAGCCTCTCAATGACTGTTCTGCAAAACAAGATTTGCTGAGATCAACCCTTCTGGTGCCAACTAGCGGTACAAGTCTCCGGGTTTGTGTTAAGTCAGAGGGCACAGTCACTGGCTGTGATTGAGGTGAGCACAGGGCTGGATCAAACCAGACGGCCTCTGTATGAGAGGTAGATGTGCAGGATCCCTAAACACAGGCTGCACAACGGCATGCCCCACACCTGCAATTGCCAGCGTGGTGCAGTGGTTAAGAGTGGTGGTTAGCAGCGGTGGACTCTAATCTGGAGAACCGGGTTGGTTTCACCGCTCCTCCACATGAAGCCAGCTGGGTGACCTTGGGCTAGTCACAGTTCTCTCTGAACTCTCTCAGCCCCACCTACCTCACAGGGTGTCTGTTGTGGGGAGGGGAAGGGAAGGTGATGGTAAGCTGGTTCGATTCTTCCTTAAGTGGTAGAGAAAGTCAGCATATAAAAACCAACTCTTCGGGGTTTGCTACATGGCACATATGTTTGGCTGAAACTTCTTTTTGCTCTGCCTGCTTGGACCAAATACTGTTCCCTTTTTTCTTCTTTATTCCGAAATCAATATGCAGTTGGAAAGATGACGTCCTAGTGAATACAGTCTTGATTCTCATGGCATATCTGTTCCGCTTTCAGGACATGTTTTATATTGATTGATAGATTTATTCCCCTCCCCCACAGCTTCAGCCCCGATATCTGGAAATCAAACTGTTCTGTCTGTCTAATTCCCCCCCCCCCCACATCAGCTACAACATTATCCTAGGCTCAGTGCTCAAAATTCTCCTCTTCTCTAGCTGCTACGGACATGGCAGTCCTGACAGTAGTAACTAACTCCTAGGGTTGCCAACCTCCAGGTATTAGCTGGAGATCTCCTATTACAACTGATCTCCAGCCGATAAAGATCAGTTCCCCTGGAGAAAATGGCCACATTATGGCACTGAAGTCCATCCCCTCCCCAAACCCTGCCCTCTTCAGACTCCGCCCCAAAAATCTCCTGCTGATGGTGAAGAGGAACCTGGCAACCCTACTAACTCTTTGTGTGTCAAGAAGCTATGCAGACCCAACAGGCCTCAGACCCAAGTAGGGTTGCCAGGTACTAGCTGGAGATCTCCCGCTATTACAACTGATCTCCAGCTGATAGAGATCAGTTCCCCAGGAGAAAATGGCTGCTTTGGCAATTGGACTCTATGGCATTGAAGCCCCTCCCCAACCCCCCTTCTTCAGGTTCTGCCCCAAAAACCTCCAGGTATTTCCCAACCCAAAGCTGGCAACCCTAGCCCCAAGGCAGAGGAAGTCGATTTGAGACTGAGCCGGCCTGGCAACTCGCATCTGATAAACGAGTTTCAGGACCAAGCCCTTGTTTTCGCATCGCCAGCAGAGCGCTTTCCCTTGCAGGACGCAGTTTAAACAAAAGGCCGTGGATACTTGAAGGGAGCTCTGATCCTGCCAGGTAACCATTCATCATTTAATGAAATGCCAAGTCCCTCACACTGGAGAGACCTCAGAATAATGACAGGGTAAGTAGCCGAGCAGTAACAAAGCCAGCGTGGCGCGTGCTCCCTCTCCCACACCACAGTGCCCAATTATGGGAGCTGGGGATTGCTATTGGACACATGCATTCCCAGAGAATGGCAAGGAGTTTGTAATTACAATGGAATCAAGTGGTTGGCTGCCAGGTAATAGATTGGTAGTTACTGTGTAATTAAACGACAACGACACATGAATCGCGTTTTTGTCCCATATTTCTCAGTAATAGCAATCCAAGCTGCCTCCAATTACACACAAGCATTCTTTGCAACGCTGTGGGAGAAGAAATAGTGGCTGCCCATTGCTCCTTTGAGACTTCCATCCCCGGAGCGTGTTCCCTCCGTAACTGGGTTACTTTACCTATGGCTTTCTGCTGAAAGTCCTGCCGGATGTACTCCGGCTGCTGGTCACTTCCCATTTCACCAGTGGCAATCTGGGATGACAATTACCACGGGAAGATCCAGTGGTTTATTGCGGATGCCCCAGGGTGTTTTGAAGGAGACAGCACTGCTCGGCTTGACAGGTAAATCAATCAGCTCTTGCCCTCCTGAGTATCATGAGGTCGGCTAAGCATCCCTTTTAAAAGCAATGTCACCCATGGTCTCTTACTCGATGCAAGGCATTATGGTTCAGCCATTAACTTCTCACCCTGGGGAAGCAGGAAGGAATAAAACCAGTCGTTTGCCTCCCCAATGAAGGAGCACCAGGGACAGTACAGAAGAAACATGCATTACTTTTAGGGTTAATGCAAAACCAAATTACTGCTCCTTAGAAAAAAAGGTATGAACAGGTACTTTCAATGCCTTGCAGTGCAATCCTAGGCATGTCTAATCAGACATGTTCAATGGGGCTTACTTCCAGGTGAGTTGGCTCTCCTGCCTGGCATACGCAAACAGGTGGATTCTCAGTTCTTCCACGCTGGTGTCAGGAGGAGGACAACAAAAAACGGTCCCTGAGGACTCACATGTGTTGATTCACTTCAATCATGCCAATGTTAAATCTCTCTTTTATTGCTAGCTTCTTGGTGCTACAATAATGAGAAAATGTCGCAATAAATTAAATGGTCAGAGGAAAAACAGAGGCTGTGGCTGATTTAAAGCCACAGTTTGGGACCCTCATATCTTTGGGGCCGCCTCTCCTGGTATAACACCCGAAGGACACTAAGATCATCCGATGAGAATCTGCTGGTGGTCCCTGGCCCTAAGAGCGTGTGGCTGTCCTCGACTAGAGCCAGGGCTTTCCGGACCTTGGCTTCAGCCTGGTGGAATGCTCTGCCGAGTAACATCAGGGCCCTGCGGGACCTTAAAGAGTTCCACAGGGCCTGTAAGACAGAGCTTTCCCACCACGTCTTCAACTGAGGACAGCCGCAGATACCATCATTACTGGCCTCCCCACCTTCCAACATGAGTGGAATGGGGTGCCGCCTGTATGGTGCCCACAGTTTGGTAATTTGTGGGCCATCTTTGCTATGGGGTCTATTATGGGGTTTGAGGATTTTATTTCTGCTTTTATTGCTTTACTGGATTGTATGTTATGTTTTCCCTGACCTGGATGGCCCAGGCTACCCTGATCTCGTCAGATCTCAGAAGCTAAGCAGGGTCAGCCCTGGTTAGTATTTGGATGGGAGACCACCAAGGAAGTCCAGGGTTGCTGTGCAGAGGAAGGCTCTGGCAAACCACCTCTGTTAGTCTCTTGCCTTGAAAACCCCAAAAAGGGGTCGCCATAAGTCAGCTGCGACTTGACGGCACTTTACACATGCACACATGTTATGTTTTAATGATGTTACCAGCCCTGAGCCAGCTTGCTGAGGAGGGTGGGATACAAATTTGAAAATTAAACAACTAAGTAAATAAAGATGGCTAGGTACCCCATGAGACCCAGTGTGGTATAGTGGTTAAGGTGTCAGCATGGTATAGTGGTTAAGGTATTGGAGTAGAACCTGGGAAATCTAGGTTCAAATCCCCATTCACACCATGGAAGCTTTCTGGGTGACCTTGGGCCAGTCACACATTCTCAGCCCTGACCCTGGCTAATATTTGGATCGGAGGCCTCCAAGGAATACCAGGGTCATGATATGGAGGCAGGCAATGGCAAACCACCTCTGAACATCTCTTGTCTTGAAAACCCTCTGGGGTCACCATAAGTCAGCTGTAACTTGATCACACACACACACACACACCATATTAATTTCAGAGGTATGTGGCTTTCCCCCAGTACTAGAAGGTTTTCTGCCAGTCCCTGTATGGGACTTGGACTAGGGCTGTCGATTTGGTTCGTCCCGAACCAAAAAACAGCCGAATTTCCCCCGATTCGGCAGTTTTCAGTTTGGATAGAACCGAATTTAAAAAAAGGCGGGAAAACGATGAGCCAAATTCAGAGAGTTCGGGGCGCGCCAAATAAATTCAGCAAATTCAGGGGCTCAGAATCAGCAGCATAACCGTCAGTTAGTAAGCAGCATTCTCCCGCGGCCAATGGTGGCCAAGCTGAGTCTTTTCCTGGCCAATCAGAGCAGGGATTCTCACTTTTGAAATGGCCAGGAGAAGAGTCTAAAAACTCCTGTCCCTCCCCTCCCATCCCGATTGTATTCATTGCCTTCCAATTTGGTGGCGGTGCTGCTGAGAGATCCGATTCCTGACTGGGCCGAGCTGCTGGTGCTTACTGGAATAGGATTGGATTTACTTCTCCTCCGTGCTCCTGCTGGAAGACATCCTCACAGTTTGATTTTGGTTTTTTTCTCTATACCTTTTCTCCTGTGTGTGTGTGTGGGGGGGGAAGCAGAGTCTGTGTGTGTGGGGGGGAGGAGCAGTTTCTGTGGGTGGGGGGAAGCCAAAGGGGGCTTTCGCCCGTTCTGCCGAGGGGTGTGTGCCTGCTCGCCTCTGCGGGAGTGTGTGTTCTGCTTTTAAAGTTTTAAAGTTTTAAGTTGAGTGTGTGCGGTAGCTAGTGAGTCTCTCTCCACTAGGAACCCGGGCCGCGCCTCCTCCTCCTTGTTTTTTTCCCCATTTGGGGTTGAGCCAAGCCGTACTGGTTTGAGGGGGGGCTTCGCCCATTCTGCAGAGGCTGTGCCCCCTCGCCTCTGCGGGTGTGTGTGCTGTGCTCTGCTTTTGTTTTTTGCCCCTAGCCTGGGGTTGAGTGCGACTGTGCGGCTTGCGTGAGTCCCTCCCCAGCGCCGCTCGGCACCCGTGCCTCCTCCTCCTTGGTTTTTTCCCCGTTTGGAGATGAACCATACTGGTTTGAGAGGGGGGGTTCACCCGTTCTGCCTGGGTGTGTGTGTGCCTTCTCGCGTCTCTCTCTCCCTGGTTTGAGGGGGGGGGCTTCAGTTGTGTGTTCTCAGGTTTTCCCTCATTCATAAGATCAGTTAGGCCTATTTTGATGGTAACTCAAAACTGGTTTTCGAATTGTGACTTAAACAATGCATTTGCCGGGTCCCGAGACTCCTGACTACCGAATCTGATGCAAAAGGGGGAAATTCCACCCCACCTGCTCCTTATGCATAGCTAGCACACCTCTGTCCCTTTCCATGGTTTGCAAACTCCCAAGGTCACGTCACGTGTTGCTTTGCATGGTTTTGCAAACTCTGAGTCCAAACAGTCTATTTATTTCTATTCATTTCAATGGGAGGAGGGGGGGACCCCTTCCGGGCCCCATAACTCGGGACCCTCAACCCCAATCTTCACCAAACTTGGGGGTTCTTGCAAGACGTTTGGGATCTCTACCTCCAAACATGCCCCCCAAGCCGCGGAAGGGCGCAAATGTGTTTTTAATGGCTTTAAATGTCCGAATTTTCCCCCGAACTCCGAATCTCGCGCCGAATTCCACAGATCCGAATCAGGGGAGTTCGGACTTTGGCATTTCCCGAATCAAAACGGGCTGAATTTTGCCGAATCCGAATTTTACCGAATTTTTTTTTCAACAGCCCAAACTTGGACAGAGTTCCTAAACTACAATTTCCCTATGATAATATTGAAACAAACAGATAACATCTGTATTCATTCTCTATGTTTATTACAAGCTAACTGTTAAAAGAATATAGAACAACTACTCCTCTATGTAATACTGAAGGGCTAACCTCTATGCTGCTAGCCAAATCTGTACAAATAGGCCAGCCATGACAACAGTGTAAGATTCTGCAAACTCAATAGAATACCCAGGCCATGAGAAAAATCTGACCTCAGTAAAAATACTGATTTTTTGAAGACCCCCCCCCCACATACACACACACACACACAAACACCTTACCAGTGATCTTAAAAAGCAAATAATCTGAGTTTAGATTGCATTTTTGGGTTGATGTAGCAACCACAGATTCCACATGAAAACTGATGATAAATGTAAAGGTCTGCATTTAGGTAGGAAAAATCAAATGCATAATTATAGGATGGGGAGACTTGTCTTGGCATTAGTGTGTGTGAAAATGATATAGGGGTCTTAGTAGACCATACACTGAGTCAGCAGTGTGATTCAGTAGCTAAAAAGGCAAATGCGATTTTGGGCTGAATCAACAGAAGTATAGTGCCCAGATCACACTAAGTGATAGTATTGCTTTACTCTGCTTAGGCTGGACCTTATCTAGAGTATCGTGTTCCGTTTTGGGTACCACAATTTAAGAAGGATGTAGAGAAGCTGGAAAGTGTCCAGAGGAAGGCAACAAAAGTGGTGAGGGGTCTGGAGACCAAGCCCTATGAGGAAAGGTTGAAGGAGCTGGGTATGTTTAGCCCGGAGAGGAGACAACTGAAAGGTGATATGATAACCATCTTCAAGTACTTGAAGGGCTGTCATATAGAGGGATGGTGTGGAGTTGTTTTCTGTTGCCCCAGGAAGTCAGACCAGAACCAACTGGTTGAAATTAAATCAAAAGAGTTTCCAGCTAAACATCAGGAAGAACTTTCTGACAGAGCGGTTCCTCAGAACAGGCTTCCTTGGGAGGTGGTAAGCTCACCTTCTTTGGAGGTTTTTAAGCAGATGGCCATCTGTCAGCAGTGCTGATTCTGTGAACTAAGGCAGTTCATGAGAGGGAGGGCAGGAAGGGTAGTGTCAGTGCTTGGCTCTCATGGCCCTTTCTTACATGCCCAGGGTAATGCTGATTGCCACTTTGGGGTCAGGAAGCAATTTTCTCCAGGCCAGATTGGCCAGGGATCCTAGAGGGTTTTTTTTTTGCCATCTTCCAGGCATGAAGCAGGGGTCACTGGGGTGTGTGGGGAGGAGGTCGTTGTGAATTTCCTGCATTGTGCAGGGGTTGGACTAGATGACCCTGGAGGTCCCTTCCAGCTCTGTTTCTATGGTTCTATGATGGGGGCAGGCAGGGTGGGGGGAGAGGAAAACCAGAGGCAACAGCAATAGGAGAGAGGAAGACAGGCCCAGAGCTGGCAGGAATAGTGAAGGGGGGTAGGGATGATTTTTCACCTCCTCCACAAGTGCGTGATGGGCCTTCTGCTTCATAGAGAATTTGTTAATCTTTAGGTTTTTCATCCCCTTTTTGTCCTTTGTTTTAATTGATTTGATACTTTCCTCAAGAAAATGGAATTTTCTTGCTCTCGATAAATTGACTTTTCAATGTTTGCTACAGGTATATATTATGACTGTTAGACCATTGTTAGTGTTTTGAGATTTTCTTTTGTTGATGATTCATGTTGTAGTTTCTGCAATCATGTTTGCGTGTTAGTTTCCTCGGCTTCCTCCGAAGGAAATATATGCAACTCACCGGGAATTATTCATGAAACTATTATTGAACCCAACCAGCTCTGGAGTGTGATTGTAAGCGAAGCATGTGATCCCAGGCCTTGCCGTCTTGGATTCATCTATGCGTGTTAACAGGACTGAAGGTGGCCTGTTCAGTTTTGCCAAGAGGTCTGAGATACTCATTCGCAGCTTTGTGCTGGAGTTGCCAGACTACAACCCAGAGACCAAGGTAGCAGGAGATTTCACGGCTGCCGCACCTTTCCCTCATCCTTCCTGTCCAACCTGCTAGTGCAACTGGGACTTCGGTAAATTGAGTAATTTGGGGGCAGGGAGAGAGAATAAGCAGAAGGATCAGGACAAGAATGGGGAGGAGGGGAGATTTCTCAATGCACCATTATGTTAAAAGTAAAGTCAGAGAATCTAAGTTGTATCACGGTAACTCTATTTGGCATTTGTGTGGCTCAAATCGGCTAATGATCTCTGCCATTGTATTTATGATCTGTGGGTCCAAAGAGATGTATGGTGACTAACCCAATAGACTTGCGGTGGGTAACTCCTCTGCCCTCAGCTCCAATCCCCCCCTTGTGAAATTGAGGAGTGGGGTGGGGTGGGCTCTATAGTGACACTTTAGGACAGTGGTTCTCAACCTGGGGCCATATGGCCCCCTGCCCCCCCCCCAGGTTATTCCAAGGGGGGCAAAGGTGAAAACTGCATAAATGGGGGGCCACGGCACAAGACTAGGGGACCACAGATGGAAGTGAGAAGTGAAGAAAACAGAAACACATGAAAACCTAACACACGACTTTCTTCATTGCATTTCACTGTTTGCAACTGTGGATTTTTGTATTGCTGTAATCTCTTGCAACGGTGGTAGAGGCTTTGTTCTCCCTTGTATGTGAACATTGTTGTTTATTAGAGTGTTGTATTCCCTTTTTGTGGGGTATTTTTTGTAAATTTCAGTTCCCCAATAAGAACTGCATGTGTGCATTTTCTGTGGCTGTTTATGCTTCTTTGTTCCTTGGCTATTTACAAACAAACATTTAAATAGCTACCTTTCTACCAGTAGGATATGGGGGCCACAGGAAAGAAATAAGGTCGGAAGGGGGCCATGGTTGGAAAAAGGTTGAGAACCACTGCTTTAGGACATTCCCTGTGCCTCTATGGTCTTTACCACCGAGATTAGGGGGAATTACTAGAGCATCAACTGGAAGTGACATCATATCCTCCTCAAAGCCCATCCTCCCTAGGCACCACCCTCAAAATCTTCTGGCATTTGCTAAGACAGTGCTGGCAACCCGACAGAAATGAGACCCTGTCAACAAAGTAGCAATGGAATGTTAAATTCAGAAGGGAGAAGTCATTGATAGAGTCGCGCGCCCCCAGTTCTTAAGCATAGTTAAAAACAGGTTGCCGTAGTCGTAAGAAAGAGATGACATACTGCAAAGCCAGCCTGTATCAACTGATGCTGCTTCCTATGGTACAGTTTGCACTCCTGCTCAGTACAAACAGGCATCAGACCAAAGTTCTTGCGGGATCGCCTAGGCTTGTATGAATCTGTCCAGGCTCTGTGATCAGCTGTTGTATGGGCTTATGATGGGGATGCAGCACAATCTTCTGCTGCATTGTGGCTCGAAACAAACAAACAAAAAAGGCAGCATGTGTGATTCTTTAGGAGGACGTGTCAGTTTCAACACCTTCTGACTTGGCTCCCACCAGTGAGAAGACGGATTTGAGAATCAAAAGAACGTTTAGATATATAGTGTAGGAGTGGGCCTGGAAGTATAGGTGGCAGGGGAACAGATCCCCACTTGGTTTCTTATTGGATTTCGGGGATCTGCCATCTTCTCCCATGACTGGTCCTGCTCCCAGCAGCAAAAATATTTTTAATGGTGTAAAATGAAGAAGAAGAAGAGTTGGTTTTTATGTGCTGACTTGCTCCACCACTTAAGGAAGAATCAGACCGGCTTACAATCACCTCCCCTCCCCCTCCCCACAACAGACACCCTGTGAGGTAGGTGGAGCTGAGAGAGATCTAAGAGAGCTGTGACTAGCCCAAGGTCACCCAGCTGGCTTCATGTGTAGGAGTGGGGAAACAAATCCAGTTCACCAGATTAGCCTCCGACACTCATGTGGAGGAGCGGGGAATCAAACCCGGTTCTCCAGATTAGAGCCCACTGCTCCTAACCACCGCTCTTAACCACTCCACCATGCTGGCTCTCTGTCTGAAAGGGGGAGAAGACTAGTAGAAGGTGGTAAGACAAGAGGCATCAGCCATGGCTGGTGATGCAGACTGTAAACTTGGCAGGGCAAAGACACTACTGTGAGCTACGAATGCTACACTTTTTGCTGGAGTTGCTCTGCTCAGGGACCCCTAATGGAGGAAGGTAAGAATGGTAGCCCTCCATCATGGGGCATTTTAGCAGCTCTCTCCTGGCTATGGCAAATCCCTTGCCCCAGTTTGGTCCCTTCTCCTCTGGCCCTTTAAAAACTGCCTTCTTCAGATGGCCTCTGAAGCTGGTTAAGCTTTTGGTCTCGTACTGCGATCTTTTAATGCCCTACTATTTTATGCACTGTTGTTCGCAGCAACCTCTTGACGCTGCTTCTACACTATTTTATTTATACCCTTTCCAAACTCCATTTTCATGCCATTCAAACACAACAGATGCACAAATAACTCTGAAAAAATATGCACATTTTTACAGGGGGGAAAATTGGCACAAGGAAATAGAACGTGGTCTGAAAATTAAAAAAATAACAACACCCAATTGATTCATTTCTCACAAGGAGAGGGTAAACTGAAGTGGAGATATCTGCCTTGAACCCCAATGTTTGTGACATTTGCTCTTACCCCTAAACTTGACCTGAGCACAGCCCACCTGCTACTAGTCTTCACCCCTTTCCAGACAGATGTGCCACATATATTGCAATATTCCTAAGAGGATAAACATCTACTTAATGCAAATGACTCCCTGGGCTGACTTGAAGAGCTGAAAATAAGCTTCGTGGTTCCTCCTGGGGTAGTTCTTTTATGCCACTTAGGAAAATTAAGAGCCATCCTACCCCCACCATCGTGCTGAATGCCTATCCACTCATACCCAAATCAGGGGCAGGTATAATACGCGTGGCCTTCCTAATGGCCTGCTTTTTAATTGCTGGATATTATGTTTTCGTTTCTTGTACAGAACCATACTGGTAGGGTTGCCAACCTCTAGGTACTAGTTGGAGATCTCCTGCTATTACAACTGATCTCCAGCTGATAGAGATCAGTTCACCTGGAGAAAACGGCCACTTTGGCCACTGGACTCTATGGCATTGAAGTCCCTCCCCTCACCAAACCCCGCCCTCCTCAGGCTCTGCCCCAAGACCTCCCGCCAGTGGTGAAGAGGGACCTGGCAACCCTACATATCGAGGATTTGAAATGACTAGGGTTGCCAACTGCCTGGAGATTTTTTTAAAAAATCCTGTCCCTTTAGCCGATGCTTCCTCGGATATTGTATTATTTACCAGGCGAGGTTATTTCCCTCCTAGCCATGAAAAGCTACAGCTGCCCATTTCCACCCATTAAAACCTCTATTAAAGGGACAGGACCAATAAACCAATAAGATTATAGGTCACAATCTTTTGCGCACCAGTCAGAGAATTTTGAGGCTCCCCAGCTGCTCTTTCTTCTCCATGGTCATTTCAGCTCTAGTATGTTCAGTTATTGCTGAGCTGTCAGGAATTATGCGTTCCCCATGCTGGGACTGCAGCCTTGTCCAAGCACATGAGATACGGGCACTTTAAGCCTTGCTCCTATGGGGACTCCCAGCTGGAGTTCACAGGAGAGAGAGGGCCCTGTTAAAAGCGCCTATTATGTATCAAAGAGACAAGGCTCCCCAGGAATGCAAATCTGCAGTGGGGATAGCAGGAAGGGAATTCAGCTACTCTGGGCTGCCTGTCTCACAGCAGATAGCGAGCCAAGCTCCATGTCAGAAATCTCATGTGTTAAAGTTCTCCCGGGGAGGCCTGTAGGGCTGCCAACCTCCAGGTACTGTGTGAATTTTTAAATTTATGTCTTCGCCATGGTCCACATACAGGCACCACCGGGAAGAGTCCCCCACTGAAGGTAGAAGGGATACGGCCATTTCGAAGTCTTCTTCAGTCCCACTTCAAATCATTTTTCAATGTACGTTTTCCATCTTACAAATTTCCAGCGTAATGATAACAACAACAATCTTCTTACATCAGGATGGTTTGCTAGTTCCTCATCAGGATACCCAAAGTAAATCGCAGTGCTAATGCATAGCTTGCTAGGCTCCACCCCAAAAACCTCCCGCTGGTGACGAAGAGGGACCTGGCAACCCTAGAGGCCTGTACCACTTCAAAATGCAAATGGAGAAACCCCCATGTAAAGCTACCCTCTCCTCACCCACAAAAATCAGCACACAAGAGAAATGGCCCATTTCTTCTCGATTTCCAACTATGGAACACATTCATTTAAAGGCTCTGTCATCTACCTATAAAGCTGCCTTATCTTGAGTCAATTTGCTCATCAAGGACAGTATCGTCTACTCTGACTGGCAGCAGCTCTGCAAGGTCTCAGGAAGAGATCTTTCATATAACATACCTGGTCCCTTTAACCAGATATTCTGGGTTTGAACGTGGGACCTTTTGCATGCAAGCCCCTCTGGTACTTCTCAAAGATTGTCTTGTAGGACACTAAGGTCTTTTATGCAGGGTCTTTTCCCCACAGTCACCTCCGCCGACTGCTTCAAGGCTTCCTTTTGATTATGCATGCCTTTTCTGCCTGTCAGAGGTGGCCTCCATTTCCCCGCGCATTTTGACCGGGTTTTCCAGATGCTGTTTTAGCCAGAATCTGGAAAATGCAGGCAAAATGCGAGCAAAACGCACAGGGAGAGCGAGGTGACCTCTGAAGGGCGGGAAAGGCATACATATTCAAAAGGAAGCCTCAACGCAGTCTGCGGGGGTGAATGCGGGGAAACGTCCCTGCATAAAAGGCCTATGACAGACTGTCTCTCATCCGTTTTGCTCCCAGTGTGATTATGTGCCCTCCTTCCCCTAACTGCTATGGATA
Source organism: Euleptes europaea (assembly GCF_029931775.1). NCBI lineage: Eukaryota > Metazoa > Chordata > Lepidosauria > Squamata > Sphaerodactylidae > Euleptes > Euleptes europaea. The sequence continues at coordinate 24,668,826 of NC_079313.1, read as the reverse complement.
GCAGGATCCAGGTGTAACGGAAAGAGGAATCAAAGTGTTCTATGAATGGTACATGGAGGATAGTGGTTCTGGGGAACAGCCAGGGATGTCAAAGGGTGTGGGGGGGCGGAACTAGGGGGCAAAGACTGCAGCAGCCCAGGTCACTTTGGGGAGTTGGACAAGTGATGTGATCTGTTTTCATGCAGAGTTTCAGTTGGTGCTTGCTTGGGTTTGAGGGGCAGAGGGGACCTTTGGCTGGTGGTGGTGGGAGGCTCATAGGGGCTCTTGGCAGCTTTGGGAACAGCAGCAGAAAAGTAAACCAGCAGCTGTCAGTTGTAATAAGAATGGCATTGTGTTGTTTATCCAACAGTTTGGTTTCTTGTGCCATTGTTTTATAATGTGCGCAGAAGCAAATATTATACCAGTGTGCTGAACTGCAGGCAGGAGATGGCATGCATTAGTGTGCAGGTGGGAAGATGTGTGGATGTACAGGCGGCCAAGAGTTTTGAGCCAGTGTAGTATAGTGGTTAGACTGCTGGTCTGGGATGGGAAAAGTCCAGGTTTGAATCCCTATTCTGCTGTGGAAGCTCACTGGGTGTCTTTGGGCTAATCACACACACTGAGCCAGCCTAGCCCACCACACAAGGTTGTTGTGAGGATCATATGGAGGAGAGAACAATATAATCCACTTTGGGCCACCATTGGGGAGAAAGGTGGGGTATAAGCAAAGTAAAAATACTTTGGCCTTTTATGGATGGGTTGTTTCTGTTGCCATCAAGCCCCGAATAGTTCGGGGCTTTGTTTTTATTATGCATGTATTTTCCAACCTTTAGAAGTCACCTCGCTGTCCCCTCGCATTTCCCCCGCATTTTGTGGATGCTGTTTTACCCCAAGTTTAATGTCTGCTTTGATCCCAAATCAAAAGCTGGTCCTGTGCATATTTGTCAATATGGTTTTTCTCGCCATGCCCATTCTCACTTCTCCCTCCCACTTCTCCTCCCCTCCCCTCAACCAACCCTTCCCCTCAAAACTGGAATATTATGAGGCTGCATATTTTGTTCAGTTTCACAGCAAGTGTGGTCATTTTCATACATTAGCCTGATTGAACAGGTTTTTTTGGTTGCAACTAGCCAGAAGTTCTGAAGCTCAGCATTTTTCCCGTGGTCCATAATTTAACCCCAAGTACTCCGGGAATTTCTTCAGGGAAAAGCCCCTGTGTATATTGATTTGAGAATTCAAGTTCAAATACTGTGCATTGAGAGAGCAGCATATCCAACAGAAACTACCCATGCATAAAAGGCCTTTATCTCCTAATTTAGAAGTAGAGAAGATAATTCCAGGTTGCAGTTTGGAGCTGGTAGTTGTGCTGGTCTATGTTTGCTCATTCACTCACACACAGAGACAGCTGGTCTTATAGGTGTTGATCCTGAATTGTATAGGGTTGTCCAATTCCAATGAAAACTTCATCACATTCTTTTGCCCAGGGGTGTCGAACTCATTTGTTATGAGGGCCGGATATGTCATAAATATGTCATGGCCCGGCCCGTCACTTCGTCGGGCCGGGCCATGTGTACCATAAAATTTAATGCCAGATACCAGAGATACAAATGTTACAGAAGGGGAAAAAAGCCAATTAAATATATTATGTTTTTACTTTATTTTATTTTACTTAAAATACAAACGCGCTTAGCACAATAACACTTTTACAGCCCATTCTTGGGAGAGGGGGTTAACCACAGCGGTTGGGATGGGTGAGCCAAAAAGCCTCCTCAGAGGATTCCTGGTTGCTGCGGAGGGGGGGGGGCTTTTTTCCAATATAAAAATTGGAAAAAAGGCTTTTCCCCCCACAAGGAAAAGCGGGCTTGTGCCACCAAAAAAGGGCATGCAGGACCACTGGCATCCCAGGAGGCATTCCCAGGGTGAAAGGGGTTTGGAAGCTGCCTAAACGCAGCTCTGCCCCTCAGAACGCCCTGGGCATGCTGGTGCGGGGACTTGCACTGGGAGAAAGCCGGCAGGGAGTGCGCTGGTGTCCGGGGGCGACTCTGCTGCTGCAGTCCAGGGGGGCCAGCGCAGGTGGCCCCATACTGATGTCTGTGCCGGTGGCATGGACACTGGCATAGAGGTCACACCACATCCTAAGGTTATTCAAGAATGGGCTGTTATAGTTTTTTTTTCTTTTATTTAACAGCCTTTGATCATTGTCACCTCAGGACTAGGGGAGGGGGTGGCTGCCTCCGCTGGCCAACACATTGTGGGCTCAACAGCCCAGATTGGGATTGGGGGAGGCTGGCTCGCAGGCCGGATAAGAGCTCTCAAGGAGTGGGATACGGCCCCTGGGCCTTATGCTTGACACCCCTGCTTTTGCCCTTACCAGGCTATGGCGGTGTAGTGGTTAGATTGCTGGACCTGTGTTTCAAATCCCCACTGCTCTCAAAGAATGTCATGTGACTTCAGGCTATTTCGGCAGCCTAACCTACCTCACAGAACGGTTGTGAAAATAAAAAGGAAAGGGAAAACAGTGTGTGCTACCCATAGCTCTTTGGAGGAAGGGCAACGTGTAAAAATGCTCCAGACAGAAAGATCCTGGCTTTAAATCCAAGACCTAGCACATTAAGCATTTACAGCTTTATATTTTAGTTCCCCTGTTTTTGTTATTGCATCTGTTCCAATAATACCTTCCCCAATATACATTTGGAAACTGCCAATTGGGTTTGGCAGAAGAACAGCTTCACGCTACCTCTATTGAAAGCTGCAGGTCTTCCTCATCAACTAGTTTATTCTCAGAGGCAGAGGAGTGTTTCTCCAGCCTCCTCCTTCCACCCAAGCTGTTTTGCTAACACCTACGGTAGAGTGTTGAAGGCTTTCCTCTCCAAGAAAGCATTTAGCTTCTCAGTCTTTCATCCACCCCCCTTCCATAGCTGGTTCACACCAAAGTTACCTGCAAAAACTTAATTCTTCTTGAATATTATGCCAAATCAACAGAGGATAGGAGAGCTCCATTCTCAGAGCCACTTGCTTTAAGATCTGCTTCATCCAAGGGAGGGACACAGAAGCCTTTTATGCATGGCTATTTCCCTTGCGGTCACCCCTCCAACAACTTTGGGTCCTTGTTTCGATTATGCATGCCATTTCCGACCATCAAGGGTCGCCTTGCTCTCCCCCTGCATTCCCCTTGTTTTGCCCACATTTTCAAATTTGTGATAAAACTGGTCCCTGAAAACCTGGGCAAAACATGAGGAAACGCAGGGGGGGAGCACTGCGACCTCTGACGGTCAGAAACGGCATGCATAATCAAAACAAAGACCTGAAGTCATTGAAGGGGTGACCGCAAGGAAAACAGCCATGCATTAAAGGCCAGAGAAAAGAGACAGGTTTTCCCTAGTGTAGGTGTCAGGTCAGAGCCTAGGGAGCTGCCATGGATTCTGAACAATAAAGAAAGCCAGTGTCATGCAGCATTTAAAGACGAAGAGTTGGTTTTTATATGCCGACTTTCTCTACCACTTAAAGAAGAATCAGACCGGCTTACAATCACCTTCCCTTCCCCTCCCCACAACAGACACCCTGTGAGGTAGGTGGGGCTGAGAGAGTGTGACTAGCCCAAGGTCACCCAGCTGGCTTCGCGTGTAGGAGTGGGGAAACAAATCCAGTTCACCAGATTAGCCTCCACTACTCATGTGAAGGAGTGGGGAATCAAACCCGGTTCTCCAGATCAGAGTCCACCACTCTTAACCACTACACCACGCTGGCACCTACCAGTGAGTTTGCTGGTGCCTGCTTCCTTCTCCCCCAATCCTGGCTTCCACTTTGGAACTGGAAGTGGTTCAGAGGAGCTCAGGAGGCATCACTTTTGGGTCTGCAGAGAGTGCCCATTCCGAAACAGCTGCCTCAATTGTAGGAGGATGTTTAGCGTGGAACCTCCCAACATACACCCATGGTAGCCATTTTGCGGACTACCCATTTGCAAAGTTCCAGAAGGGCCAAAAGGATCCACAAAAAAGTTTTGAGGGCAAGTAAGAACTTGAGGATGCTCATGGACCCCACCTTGCTGTTTGAAAAGCATGTTTGGGTGTAATGGCCAAGAGTGCTTTCTGTCAGCTTCACCTGGTTTGCCAACTCTCTTTTCTTAGACTCAGTTGATCCAGCCATGCTGGTCCATGTTTTTGTAACCTCGTACTTGGATTACTGTAATGTACTCTGCATTGGGCTGCACTTGAAGACACCTACACAACTGCCACTGGTTCAGAATGTGGCAGCCCAATTATTCTCAGGTTGCTAGCTGATGGGAATGCATTTCCTCAAGACAGCTACATGGGCTGCCTGTTTGTTTCCGAGTCATGAACACATGAAGCTGCTTATACCGAATCAGACCCTTGGTCCATCAAAGTCAGTATTGTCTGCTCAGACTGGCAGCGGCTCTCCAGGGTCTCAGGTAAAGGTCTTTCACATCACCTTCTTGCCTAGTCCCTTTAACTGGAGATGCCAGGGATGGAACCTGGGACCTTCTGCATGCCAAGCAGATGCTCTACCACTGAGCCACAGTCCAATTCAAGGTGCTGGTTACGACCTTTAGAGCCTTTCACATTTACATATCTAAACCATTGTCTCCTCCCATATGCATTCACTACAGTTTTCAGGCTGCCACCTACTGGCTCTTGCCCCCAGATATGATGCCCCGCCTGGCATCAACAAGAACCTGTACCTTTTCCACTGTAGCTCCCACTTTGTAGAAGGGGCTCCCTGAGGAGGTGAGGGGAGCCCCATCATTAGAAGTCTTCAGGAGGCATTGCAAGGCCATTTTATTCACCAAGATACAGGTCATATATGCATGGGTAATTTGACTAACGCTCACCCCTAGACTGACTCAGTTCTTCCTTGGAGTTATGCATGATTTTTTCATCCCTCAGAGTTCACTTCGCTCTCACCCCATGCTTTCCTTGGGTTTTCCCATTGCTATTTTGCCACGGATTTAAAGTCTGCTCAGAGATCAACTCGGTTCAAATTGTAGCCATTTGTGTGCATAAGGCATTCCAGGTTTTCTGGCCGTGGGGCCAGAAGGAAAGGGGTGGGGAGGAAGCGAGTGTTTGCATACTCAGGAACTTGCATTTTCAGGGACCTGTTTTATCTTAAATTTGAAAACACGGGCAAAATGCAGGGAAACGCAGGGGGAGAGCGAGGTGACCTCTGATGGTCGAAAACAGCATGCATAACCAACACAAAGACCTGAAGTCCATTGAAGGGGTGACTGCAAAGGAAACCGCCATGCATAAAAGGCCTAAATGTAGTTCAAGATCACAATGGAAAACACGACATCCATAATAGAGGATAGGATCTAGCAGCTACCCCTGTTTAGAAGACTAAGACTGCAGTCCTGTGCATATCTACATGGGAGTAACTCCTACTGAACTAAATGTGATTTACTTGCAAGTAGACCTGCTTAGATCACTCCCTAACAGTGCAGTCCTTTGAGGAGTTACTCCAGTCTGTGCTTATTGAAATCAACGAGACTGGAATAACTCTGCACAGGATTGCACTGTTTCATGGACAGCACCTTGAGCCCATTTGTTTCCAGAGGAGAACAAATATTTTCTGTCATCAAAATAAGATAAATGAGCGTCTAGAATTTGAAGAGTTAATGGGGCCCAAATCTCTTGGATCTTGAATCCAGGTTGAGCCTGATAAACAATTGGCTGGTTTTTAGTCTGTGGATAACGGAGCGTGAGAGACAGAAAGTAATTTCTTCTTGCAGAGCTGTGCTCCCCAGCTTAGCAGAGGCTGCCCTCTTACTTGATCCCTGGTAACCTTCTTTATACTTTGCAGTATCCGGTGTTCTCCTGTCCATTAAGCAATCATTTTGAGTTGGGTTTTTAGCTGTCCCCACAGAGCACGGCAAAGCAGTAAACAGAGAAGAAAACACACATAACCTCCGTCAGCCGATGTGCTGCTTCTCCTGTGCTACAGGTTTAACCCGGTGTCAGGCCTTTGCTTAATGGGAAGGAAGAGAGACAAGGCATCCTGGTGCCTGGCCACTGCTGGCTTTAATTGGCTGGACGCTGAGCCATTCGTCTTGCTGGGACCACATGGCTATTGTCTGCAGCAGCAGCATGGACAGGCTGGTGGCAGCCCGGGGGAGAAGCTGTGAGCTCGCATGGACAGGGTCACTTGCCCTTGCTTGCATGAGACAGCAATGCCTGAGTTTCAACTGGGCAAGTGCTGGCAGGCACTGCCAAAATCAATTTTCTCATATTGGATGACTACACAAATGGCAAAATGGATGCATTTCCCTGGAGCTATTTCCCTGCCCATGATGTTCCCAGTTCTTGACCTGGGAAGTATCTGGCCTGGAGACAATGAGGCCCACCTAGGGTTGCCAGCCTCCAGGTACTAGCTGGAGATCTCTTGCTATGACAACTGATCTCCAGCCGATAGAGATCAGTTCAATTGGAGAAAATGGTAGCTTTGGCAATTGGACTCTTTGGCATTGAAGTTCGTCTCCAAACCCTGCCCTCCTCAGGCTCTGCTTTCAAAACCTCACGCCGATGGCAAAGAGGGACCTGGCAACCCTAGGCCCACCTGCTGAGGAAAATGCAAGCTTTTCGCAGGCATGCATTCCCCAGCCCAATTTTAGAGCACATCTTGATGAAACATGCAATTTTATGTTGCCCATCTCCAATGGGCTTAGGGCAGTTCTTCTCTTCCCAGCTTAATCCTCTGGCCAAAGTCCACCCCATCATGGCTGAGTGTGGATCTGAATTCAAGTCTTCCTGGCTCTTTTCTAGGCTACAAAGCTGTATTGATTGACCCTAGTTAATAATCTAATCACTATAACATGGGCCACTGTGTTCCTTGTTGAGTTAATCCATGCATAGGGTTGCCAACCTCCAGGTACTAGCTGGCGATCTCCTGCTATTACAACTGATATCCAGCCGATAGACATCAGTTCACCTGGAGAAAATGGCTGCTTGGGCAATTGGACTCAATGGCATTGAAATCCCTCCCCTCTCCAAACCCTGCCCTCCTCAGGCTCTGCCCCAAAAACCTACCTGCAGTAGCGAAGAGGGACCTGGCAACCCTATTCATGCACTGTGAGAAGAGGGGGTGGGGAGAGGGATGGATTAAATCCTTTAGGGTTTGTTGGCATCATTATAATGCTTCTCTTGTATATCTTAATGCTGAAGTACCCTTTCTTCTGCATTAAAAATGGAGGCACTTACTTTGGGCTTATGACCCTAAATGCTGAATTTCATTGTGTATAAGAGAAAATAACACAAGTCCAGTAGCACCTTAAAGACTAACAAAATTTCTGGCAGGGTATGAGCTTTCATGAGCCACAGCTCACTTCTTCAGATACAAGAGGATAGATGGAATCACATTCTAACTGTATCTGAAGAAGTGAACTGTGGCTCATGAAAGCTCATACCCTGCCAGAAATTTTGTTAGTCTTTAAGGTGCTACCGGACTCATGCTCTTTTATACTGCTAGTGACAGACTAACAGAGCTACCCATCGAGATCTATTGTGTGTAAGGGTAAGAATTACTCAGCCTGAGATCAGCACATTATATTTCTATCTGTATCACTGATTTGGGATTACTGTCTGATTTGGATGGAGGCTCTCTGAGAGCAGAGACTCACGCAGAAATGCCTCTTTCAGTGATGAGTACTTCTGCTCCATCTCTTCTCAGGAATGACTGAATTACCTAATCATAACTCATGCAAATATCAGAACTCCTGTTCCTCTTCAGTGGAGGTTAATGGGGAAAATCCTGGGAACTGCAGTTGGGCAACGTGCTGAGAATTCTCTTAGCGACCCCTCAGTATTCCTCAGAGCCAAATCAGACATGCACTAAGAGTTAAAACAAATTTTTTAAAGAAAAAAACACCTTTCCATGCGGTCCTGATGTGAATCAGCCCCTCATCCTGTGCTTGAAAATGAAGTTTAAAAAATCTCTGGGAGCTTTGCGTACAGAACTCCCAACACATGTCTGATTTGGATCTCAAAGGCAGTTCCCAGGTTTCCCCAGGAAGAGATAATCAATGACTACTAGACTATTTCAGCTTGTAGTATGAACAGGCTTAGAAAGCGGTCTTGTTGCAGTGTCTGGGGATCATGCCCTCCGAGAGCTATCTCTGTCTAGGTCACTGGTTCCCAACCAGGGGTCCATGGACCCCCAGGGGTCCGCGAGAACTAAATTAAGGTCCGCGAAACAAAGTTATAAACCCATAATAAATTAATATTTTCAATTAAAAGTTCTCTATTATAAAATATATATATTCAAATATAATTCTACGTTTAATGTTTAACTAACAGTTATGATTAAAGTTTATTTTCAAATTCCTGGAATTTTTGTTTTGAACCTTGGGGTCCCTGCACCGAACAAAAAAGTCCTAGTGGTCCCTGGTCAAAAAAAGGTAGGGAACCACTGGTCTAGGTGAACACAGACAGCCATTCGCCATGTGGTAACTTTACGATGGTTTCCATGTTAACCCCTGACTGAGCTTGCTGTCCGCATTGCGCTGTCAAAGGCTGTCATTTAGAGGAGGGCAGGGGACCTACTCCTGTGGGCAGCAGAGGATATAGGACTCGCAATAATGGGTATAAATTACAAGATACCGGCTGGACATTAGGAAAAAATTTTTTTACAATAAGAATAGTTCAGTAGCGGAATCGGCTGCCTAGGGAAGTAGTGAGTTCCCCCTTTCTGGCCATCTCCAATCAGTGGTTGGATGAACACTTGTCAGGGATGCTCTAGGCTGATCCTGCGTTAGGCTCCACCCCACAAACCTCCTACCAGTGGTGAAGAGGGACCTGGCAATCCTATCCTGCATTGAGCAGGGGGTTGGACTAGATGGCCTGTATGGCCCCTTCCAACTCTATGATTCTAAATGGCAAGGATTGTTTTATTATTCATTTGCTTCCTTCCGTTTTCGATGAGTGATGAAAGGGTGGTAAAATTGTCATGCTGGGGAAGTAGTTACAGTGTTGGAGTAGGATCTGGGAGACCCAAGTTCAAATCCCCACTCTGCCACAGAAGCTCACTGGCTGACCTTAGGCCAGTCACTCTTGCTCAGCCTTGCTTACCTCATAGGGTTGTTGTAAGGATAAAATAGGGGAGGGAGAATCATATATGCTGCTATGAGCTCCATGGAGGAAGAGCAGGATAAAAATGTACTAGGTAAATACAGCAAAGTAAGCATAAGTGGGTCTCCTTCACTCTACACCTCACAGTGATAGGGTTGCCAGCTCTGTTTTGGGAAATGCCTGGAGATTTTGGGGGCAGAGCCTGGGGAGGGTGGGGTTTGGGGAGGTGAGGGACTTCAATGCCATAGAGTCCAATTGCCAAAGCGGCCATTTTCTCCAAGGGAACTGATCTCTGTTGCCTGGAGGTCAGTTATAATAGCAGGAGATCTCCAGCTAGTACCTCGAGGTTGGCCACCCGACATAGTGAGCAGGATGATGTCAATCAGGATGAATGTGACTGAGACGCTGACATACACAGAAGATGGTTGCATGAAATGGTAGGTATTTTTATTTCAGTCCCAGTAGGGAATTAATTTTTAAAAGGGGGAGATGGATGATATTGGGTTCAGAGCAGGTGTGGTGTAGTGGCTAAGAGTGTTAGTTTGGAGCAGTGGACTCTAATATGGAGCATCGGGTTTGATCCCCCACTCCTCCACATGAACAGCAGAGGCTAATTTGGTGAACCGAGTTGGTTTCCCCACTCCTCCACATGAAGCCAGCTGGGTGACCTAGGGCTAGTCACAGCTCTATTCGAGCTCTCTCAGCCCCACCTACCTCACAGGGTGTCTGTTGTGAGGAGGGGAAGGGGAGGTGATTGTAAGCCGGTTTGATTCTTCCTTAAGTGGTAGAGAAAGTCAGCATATAAAAGCCAACTCTTCTTCTTCTTCCTGCCAGAACTCTAAACTGCCATTGTGTTTGCCCCAATATCAAAGAAGCGGAGTGTTCAGCCATGTACCTTGGAGCAGTGGTGCAGCTGGGGTAGAGGTGGGAGGCTGGCAAGATGATAGCCCATGTAATTACATTTAATTAAATATTCTGTAACCCAAATGATTTAATTACTGGGGCTTCCTGCAGTAGCTGAGCTGACTTAATGAGAGAGGTTATAAAAATTAGAAGGGGACAGATTGCATCACCGATTCTGAATGAAGGGAAGGAGGGAAAGTGAGGAGCACTTGATTCTGCAATATGGGAATTAAGCTATACGCCTGCAGTGGCTCAGTGATGCAGCATCTGCTTGGCATGCCAGAGCTCCCTGGTTCGATTCCCACCATCTTCAGTAAAAAGGTGGCCGTTGGTGCGAAAGACCTCTGTGCTCTGTCTGAGACTCTGGAGAGCTGCTTCCAGACATTGTAGCTGATGCCTCACATGATAGTGTCAAAGCAACTTAAACAGGGGGCAATGGTTGAATGGAAGAACATCTGCCTTGTATACAGAAGGTCCCAGGTTCATTCCCCAGCATCACCAATTAGAAGAATCACATAGCCAATATTGACAAAGATCCTTCTCCACCCACGATCAGGGAGAGCTACTACTAGTGAGATTAGACAAGATTGATGACCACGGTAGGCTAAATAGTGTAATCTGACTCAGTATAAGGCAGCTTTGTGTGTTCATACCATGTTCAACTGCTACATGCTACATGTGAGATGATGATGATGATGATGAAGAAGAAGAGTTAGTTTTTATATGCCGACTTTCTCTACCATTTAAGGGAGACTCAAACCGGCTTACAATCGCCTTCCCCTCCCCACAACAGATACCCTTTGAGGTAGGTGGGGCTGAGAGAGCTTGAAGAGAGCTGTGACTAGCCCAAGGTCACCCAGCTGGCTATATGTGTAGGAGTGGGGAAACAAATCCAGTTCACCAGATTAGCCTCCACCGCTCATGTGGAGGAGTGGGGAATCAAACCCGGTTCTCCAGATCAGAGTCCACCACTCCAAGATAAGCATCAAATAAGTTCTTCTTGTTCTTCTTGTTTGGGTAGATAAATTTTTTTTGTCACTTCTGCACAACCCTTTGGTTTCCTGTCAGAGCTGTTCCTGTGCAACCCAAACAGCCCAGCAAACTTTTCAGATGCCTGTGATCATGACACATGATCACCACATGAGCCAAATCACCGATTGCTTGAGCATGTCCAGTCCCCATTTCCCCACGGGGATGACATAAACCGCTTCTTGGCTAGTCTGTGGATATCAACAGCTGCTAACACAGTTTAGAATTATTAGAAGTTATTTACAACCAACAAACTTTAGGTGGTGCTGTACTGAAACTATTCATTGTCTTTCCAAAACATTTTAATTGAGCTAGCAAATACTTTTCTTTTTGATGATGTTCTAGCTCTCCTTGTGAAAATGTTTGCTTTCACATTGCTCTCACTGTCCCTCACTGTGAAGAATCCTTGCTTGTCCAGACAGCTCTGGAAAATGAATCTGATTGACTTAAGTAATAGCCCAAAGGATGATTGAACTCTCATAGTACGAAGTATCTTGCGAGAGTTCAAGAAGCCCTATAAGGAGTGCGTGGCTTGCTATGCAGTTTTTAAAGAAGGCTGGGCAGGGGGGGAAGGAGAATTAAAAAGGTAAAGGTCCCATGTGCAAGCACTGACCCAAAATTCAAATTCAAAAACCTTTAATGGCATAACAATTAATATAAATTTCACTCAGATATCAAACAACCATAGAAACATAGTTAAATACATCAGATTTCCTCCAGTTCAGTTTTTGGCGAATCTTTAGGACGTTATTAAGAAATTTGGCCACCTCCACAGTGATGTCGGTAAACACATCTTTCAGTACATGTCGTTCTTTAGCTTGATCAGTCAAGCCCATTAGGTTAAAAAAAATGGGGTCAATGTATTTAATCTGAAGGTGCGTATAAAAAGGGCAACAGAAAAGAATATGCCCAATTGAGTCTACACTTCCTAACGCACATGTACAAAGTCTATCATCATAAGCCACTTTTTGAAATCTGCCATATAAGACCGCAGAGGGCATTACATTGAACCTGGCCAGGGGAAAGGCTCGACTGACCCATGGGGTGATGTCACATCTCGACGTCACATCTCGGAGGAGAATTAGCTGCTCCAAATACCAGCTGGGGGCGAGAACAGGGATGACCAGCAATATTGATGGAAGAAGAAGGGCACCATTTTATGCTCCAACTCAGGCAGCCGCATGTCTTGAGCTGACACTGATTAAACTATTATAAGTGAGGGAAGAATAGGCAAGAATGTAGGCAGGCCTTGAGCATCTAAAGCAGGGGTCAACAGAAAGGGACACAACAGAAAGAGGTGAAAAGGTCTTTTCCTTTGAGCGAGCATCTGCTCCTGCTCCCTTTACTTTTCAACAAATACTGTACGCAGTACCATGCCGACTAAAAACTTGCTGTTTTCTTAAAAATGAAACGTAAGATTCTCAACTATCAGCTATAGTGGAAACTAGACCCTACCTTTCACTACTTTATCACAACCATTCAGAAAAATCCATGCTCTTCCTCACATTATAGTTAACCTAAACGTCAACATTATTGGATGCCTTTCCCTCCTAACAAATTGTTACACTCTGCATACAAACTCTACCATCTATGCAGGACATTGCTACGCTTTTTCTACGATTCTGTACAGGATGCAGCACTGAAGTGAATAATAACCCCCCCAAAAATGAACGAATGAAACTGGATGAAGAATGTCTACGTGGTTTTTACAACTCTTCTCATGTGGGGTATCAATCAATTTGTATCCAGCACAGGGTCAGGAAAGGGCTTCCTGCGTAGGACAGTGATGGCCTAACGCAGAGAACAGTAGATTTCTACCCATCTTTGAACCTGTCTAATCTAAAACTAGCCAGGCATTCGACAGAAGCGTGAACGGAACACACAAGTACCTTATCCTTACGACATGCTGCAGGCGGTTTGTTACAAACAACCCACGCAGCTCCCCAACAATCTATAATTATCGAACAGCCCCTTATTAAACATCTATTAATCATTAATCTGCTTTTGCCAAGCTCATTATAAATGGGAACTTAATATTGTATAATTGGGGCGGGGGGCTTGTTCACATTTAGCTCAAAATCTCCATCATCTGGTCCAAAACTCTCAGGTTACAAACTTCTGCTTATGTTTCATTCAACTTTTATACACTGTTGGCAGCACTGCGGGAAATTTAAAGGTTTTGTGTGGGTGCCTGTATTTTTCTGGTCTCTGTGCCAGAGGACTTTTCAGCTTCCTTTGCTTAAACAAAGCTAGCACAGTAGAACAAAAAAGGGGAAAAAACACCTGTCCTGATTATTCTGGACTCCAGACTGGACAGTGTTCCCCATCTCAAGATGATAACATTCCAGTATGAAGAGGACTTTTGGATAGGGTTGCCAGCTCCAGGTTAGGAAATACCTGGAGATTATTGGTGTGGAGCCTGAGAAGGGTGGGGTTTGGAGAGGGGAGGGACTTCAATGCCATAGAGTCCAATTGACAAAGCGGCCATTTTCTCCAAATGAACTGATCTCTATCGACTGGAGATCAGTTGTAATAGCAGGAGATCTCCAGCCACCACCTAGACATTGGCAACCCTACATGAAAGTGAAGACCTACATGGTCATCCCTTCTTGGTGGCCCTCTGCTTAGGGTTGCCAACCTCCAGGTGGTAGCAGGCAATCTCCTGTTATTACAGCTGATCTCCAGCTGATAGAGATCAGTTCACCTGGAGAAAATGGCCACTTTGGCAATTGGACTCTATGACATTCAAATCCCTCTCCTCCCCAAACCCCGACCTTCTCAGGCTCTGCCCCAAAAACCTCCTGCTGGTGGCAAAGAGGGACCTGGCAACCCTACCTCGCTGCTCTTTGGCCCCATCTGGGTTTCATTTTTTGTTACTCTGAAGATGTTTCCGCATAGCGAGATTTGGCTACAGAACTGCATCTAGGGTTGCCACCGCCTTAGGTGAGGCCTGGAGATCTTCTGCAATTACAGTGACTGTTTGGACAACAGAGATCAGTTGACTCTATGGCATTCTATGCCACTGAGGTCCTTTTCCTCCCCAAATCCCACCCTCCCCAGGCTCCACCCCTAAATCTCCAGGAATTTCCTAGCCTGGAGTTGGCAACCCTAACTGCATCCTAAGTCAGATCAGACTTGTGTGTCTTGTGGATAAAATAATATTTTTAAAACCAGCGCAGCAGCATCACGGAGTGTGATCAGCATCGCTGCTGGGACTATGCTGTGCACAGTTGGTAGCAGTAAAAAACTGAGGGGTGCAGTTTTTTGTGTGTCCCCTGGATTTCAAGATGGCAGATTTCCCAAACAAACTTTTGCTCAGCTCAGGCCCCATTCTAACAAAATATTTAATTGCCGCAGCTGTTATGACAGGATCAGGCCATAGGATGCTATTACTGGACATACAGTCGAGACATTTTGTATATCGGGGGTGGGAGGTAGAATGAATAAAGAGGCACAGACTCATTGTGTGTATTTAAAAGAGTGGTGGAGATAAATTCTAACCATGTTAAAATAGGGGCTGTGTGAATTCCCCCCCCCCAAAAAAAATTCTACTAGTTTTATCAAAACTCTTTTAGCTTTTCTCAGAATTCCTTAGATGCTTTACCTGATCAGGGAACCAAAATTCACTTCGATATTTTGCTTTTGGGGGAATTGAGTAGCAGCTGTAATGTTAAATAAAATGCATTTGTTTCTGTCTGTCATAAAGGGTGGATGGAGAACTAAGTAAGAATTTAGCACAGAAAGTGGAGAAAGCAGATAATAAAGCTAATTGAAAAGACCAGACAAATGTCAAGTAGGCAGAATGAAATCATGGGATGGGTAATATCTTGAGTTGGCCTCCAAATGGGGGGCAAAATACTTTTTTATGATTCATCTAATAGCAGTGACCGAAGACCTTTGACCGGAAATTTGGGTCATTCATTTATGAAGCAGTTATTCTGGTGAATTCTCTGCCAGCAGAAATAGCAAGAGCCAGCGTTATAATACCAGTGTTTTGAATGAGAAAGAATCATACATTAGCAGTGTTGAAGTGAAGGAGGCATTGATTGCCCACCATCTGGAAGTAGGGTTGCCAGGTCCCTCTTTGCCACCGGTGGAAGGTTTTTGGGGCAGAGCCTGAGGAGGGCAGGGTTTGGGGAGGGGAAGGACTTCAATGCCATAGAGTCCAATTGCCAAAATGGCCATGTTCTCCAGGTGAATTGATCTCTATCGGCTGGAGATCAGTTGTAACAGCCGGAGATCTCCGGCTGGAGGTTGGCAACCTTATCTGGAAGGGAGGCCAAAGGGAACCTCAGAGTGGCATATCAGTTAAATACATTGTGGAGGAGCTGTGTTTTGGTGATAAAAGTATATATTTTCCATATGGGAGTTCAGCAGCCTTGAATTCTCCCCTTCGAGACCCTTAAGTATCAGAGGAGAGCTTTTTTTGCCAGACACTTGTCAAAGCCCAGTCTTTTCGGCTCTCAGCTGCCTCGGCTCCCTCGCCTTTTGTGTTTCTGCCCAGTGCCGAGTTTTGCTGAGAACCATGGGGAACAGGGTTTATAAAGCCTTTACTTTTTAAACCCCCCTCCTCCATTTGAGATTTCTTTCTTCAGTAGGATCTGCCATCACAAAAGGAATTATTTGAGCTTGCTCTTTTTTGCAAGCCGGAAAAAATCTGTGCGTATGTTTGCGTGTGGGGAGCAAATGAGCTCTGTCTCTTCCTCCCCTCTCCCGTCTATATCGGACAGCCTGTCTTGCAATGTCTATGAGCACTGGCGCCCTCTAAACCACAAAGCAAAGCAGCCTGTGGTGAAATGTGGGTAAGGCTTTCTCTAGGGAGTCCACTCGCACCCAAAGATCATGAGCAAGATAAATGTTTAATGTCTAAACATAAATCCTACAAAGCACAGACAATTGGGGAACAATCAGTAAACATAGCTGTGGACAGAATTGTCAAGAGTCATGCCAAGAGTCATGCTTATTTCTGTTCAAGTGTATCTATTGGTTTTGCTGTTCTGCTGTTCAGGTGTATCTAGTGGTTTTGTTTCTCTGGGATGTTCAAGCTGTCAGGAGTCATGCTGTCCAGGCAGGCTCTTGACATGAGTTCGGCCCATTTCTGTTCAAGGGTGACCCTTTGGTTTGGTTTCTCTGAACTGTTCAAGCTGTCCCCGCTCCTTTCCTCGCCCCCTGCTCTGACCTTGAGTCTCTAGCAGGCAACTGCAGTATTATGGCTTGCTCACTCCCTACTTCCTACCAGGCACCGTTATCTCCTAATTCCCAGGCCGCTTGGTTTTGCACCTGGGATGCCTCTGTGCTTAAAGTTATGCTTTGTCGTTTGGTTTGCCATTAGCAGCTTTGAACCTGTGGATTGCTTGTGCTGTACCTGTGGCTCCTGAATAAACGTTTACCTGCTTTAGACCTGCCTGTCTGAGCGAGTGACTTTTTGGGATTGCCGAGGCTGGCTGGAGAACCTCACAAGAATACTGAAAAGAAATACAAAAAGGTGCCTTTCTAACTAATACTGTACTTACAAAGAGTCTTGACATTCTCCTCCTGGGAATGGGTCCAAGATCGAGCAACTTGGAACCATCTAACAGAGCCTGTGATATCAGACACAACCCCAACCCAGACTAAAACCTTTATATATTTCCCTGCAGCTTTGGAGTTCCCTTTGGAAACCGATTCGAACAAGGGTCTCAAACCTTTTTGAGCCTGCAAGGCGCCTTTGGGATTTTGAGAGGGAGGGGATGGTGATGGCTGCCCCCAAAGTGGCTGCTGCCGGAGGTGGAGCCAAACCCTAAACGGCTGCCAGAAGAGGCGAAGCCAAATAGAATACCTCCCTTCTCACACCTTCTGGGAACAAGGAACGCCTGAAGGGGGAACGGATCCACACACTGACTAATGAAAGCCCACGTTCTTGCAAGTCCTATTCCTCCAACGGAAAACCCTTTCATTTAAATTAGGGCAGCCAAAAAACAAGCCTTGATTTATAGTTGCTCTGTCAACTTTCTGAAAAGCTTGGTGGGCACTAAGGAAAGTACTGGTGGATGCCACGGCACCCATAGGCACCATGTTGGGGAACCCTGAATTAGAATTTAAGGGGGCAAAGTTTCCCTCCAAGCCTGCTCTTGACCAATCACTTCAAAAGTCTGGATAATGGAGATGAAAGTGCCAAGAGAGAAAACTGGTTATGATCCATCATGGCACTGGGCAGCTAGGCCAAATGATGCAATAAGTCAGGGATACAGTTTCCTTTTCCAGCTCAATTGATCATCATAACCTGCCTCTCTCTTCCTGGGATGTAATTTTAGGATTCAATTGCCCCAATTCCCACAGATAAGACGGTGTTATTCTAAGGGCTTTAGTCAACATGAATCTTGGTAGAATGATTGTACCTATTCAGTAAAAAAAACAGCTTTGGGTGTTTCTGTATGTTCTAACAAATAAACTTGTAACCCACCAGCTTTGGGTGTTTGCGCATATTCTAACAAATAAGCTTGTAACCCACCAGCCAAGTATGGTAGCTGGGGTTGCCAACCTCCAGGTACTAGCTGGAGATCTCCTGCTTCTACGACTGATCTCCAGCCGATAGAGATCACTTCATCTGGAGAAAAATGGCCACATTGGCAATTGGACTCTATGGCATTGAAGTACCTCCCCTCCCCCAAACCCTGCCCTTCTCAGACTCCACCCCAAAAACCTCCCGCCAGTGGTGAAGAAGGACCTGGCAACCCTAATGGTAGCCTACCAGAAGCTAGATAAACCTCTTGTTTCTGCTATATGAGACGGCAAAGGTGGCAGGTAGGTCCAGTTTCCTACCAAGCCACCCATGTGATAGCTTGCGGCAGCACAGTGGAGCTGGTGAGATGCAGGGACTCAGGTTCCTCCCAGTCACCAGCAGCATGAGAGGTGACCAGTATGCCTTCCGAGGCCTATGCCATCACCAGTCACATCAAAGTCAAGCTATGAAGCATTGCCTGGCCAATGGTGGTGTGGGCCTAGGTAGGGCTGTTGAAAAAAAAATTCGGGAAAGTTCGGCTTCGGCAAAATTCGGCCCGTTTAAATTCGGGACGTGCCGAAGTCCGAACTCCCCCGCTTCAGATTCGCTTAGGAGGACTAACCAGCCTTGAAATACCCTTGACAGTATGCTGAATACTGACAGATTACATGGTTGGTAAGCTGCATTTGGCTTGATGGGCTACAATTTATGCACCCTTGTAGGGTTGCCAGATGTCCGCCAATTAACAAGCCTCCCCGCTACCCCTCAGCTGCCCGGCGGGAGAAGCAGGCCAGTGTGTGTGTGTGGGGGGGTGATCCACATGCATGCTCAGCAGCACAAAAATGTCCCTTTGGGGGTAAACCCAGAAGTTATGGGGTGCTCTAGCATGTCCCTCAAAAAGCTTATGGAAACCATAGAGTTTTTGGAGGAATGTGCTAGAGCAACCCCATCACTTCCAGGTTTGACAGGGTCGCTCTAGCATATTCCTCCCAAAACTCCATGGTTTCATAGAGTTTTTTAGAGGAACATGCTATATCATCCCCGTTGCTTCTGGGTTTACCTCAAAGGGACATTATTGTCTGCACACACACACCCGAAGCTCCCACCAATGGCGGGGGGGGGGGACCTGGCAATCCTACCCACTCATGTTAAGTAGAACATACAGGGTATTATCCTGCCTGAGCTGCTACCCACATCTTACTAATGGATGAGCAAGAGACCAGCAGGGAAAGTCTACAGAGCACTAGAGGGGCTACCATTTAAAGTATAATTACATGGCAACATTGGAGCTCCCTGTCTAGGTAAGACATCTGAGGAACATTGAGGGAAGATAATTTTTTTAAATAAATTTCTCGGTGTGATTGTGTGTATATGTGCACATACACATGTATCTACCAGGAATCAACAAAAGAGAAACTAGCAAGGGGAAACAGTCAGTCTACTGGTGAGTCAAGTTCCCCACAACAGCTAGTTTTCTTTGACGTAGGCTTCCTCATAGGTAAATGCATGACTGCAAGTAAAGTTCTGCTGAAGTAACGGAGCCCAAAAAATTATTTATGGATTTATTGACTTCCTTGAATGGTTCCAGAGAGCCACATTTGAAAGGTAAAAGTAGGAAGAGGAGGAGGAAAATGCCACTTGAAAAAGTTCAAAATTTATTTATGTATTTATTTACTCTCTCTCTATATATAGTCCACCTTGCTCCTGCCAGACAGAAAGATGCCTTCAAAGCAGACAATGATGTACGCGCCATCAGAATGCTCCAGGCGTTAATCCTGCTGGATTGATCAAAGGTGTCCTCACTTGTGGGCGATCAAGATATGTCAGTTTCATGCGATGCACACCATGGCTTTTGAGCCTGTACCGATCTATCCTCCCTGCACTCTCTCTCACTCTCTCTCTCTCCTTTTTATTCTGCTATCCTTGAGCATCTCTCTCTGCTGAGTTCCTGTCTGTCTCGTTCCCCTGTTGATGCTGTTCATTTGGCCTATTTCAGCCATTTATATGACAGCTGCTCTTTATCTGGTGGATCCATCTCTTGCAAAAGTCAGTGACTCTTAAGCCTGGCATGACAATGTTCATGCCGGGAGGTCCAGGGGGAATAAGGGATAATCCTCTGGTAGGCCACACCCAGCCAGTTCTCTGGCCAAGCTACCCAAGTGACTGCTTGGGGGTGGCGCAATGGGGGGTGGGTGTCTGATGCATCTCAAAGGCTCAGCTTGCTCTCTGCCATTAGTGGTTCAGTGGCATGACTGGCGTTCCCTCCTGTGCCTGTACAGTTGCTGGCCGCTTCCTATACATTCCCAGAAGACATAAAAAGCCACTTGGGTAGTTTTTTCCCCAGGGAGAAAATAACAGGGTAGGGAAGGATTAAGGGTCCCCCTCTCCCCATGCCATTCTCCTCCTTGATAAAGTAATCTCTCAGGTTGTATTTGCAAAAGAAAAATAAAGTCATTTAAAGTGAACATGAAAAAATCCATAATACACAGTGGAGTCCTGAGAGGAAGAGCTATAATTATGCTTCGCTGTGGCCTTCTAAACAATTATTCCAGATCTGTGGAATGACCTCCTCAAAGAGGTCCAAAGCAGACCTCCTTTCTGAAGAAGCAGTAAAACCCATTTTTCTTAAAGCCTGGGGTGCCTGTGCCCATTGCACAAAATGTAATTCTGGATTAATGTTGATACATGCCGCCTGTTTTAAAAAATCTGTTTTTTTTGGGGGGAGGCATTCCTGATATTTTTGTTCACTGTCAGGTTTTAATTACCTGTTCGCCTTGGTGAAGTGACGTATACGTTTTGGAAAGAAACAAATATATTTCCCCCACGCTTGAAGAGTCTTTTGGGCATCACCAATTCCCCCCTCCCCAGAAAGCAGCATGACAATAGAATCTTCTGATCCAGTAAAAAGCTTGAAGACTACCTGGAGCTGCAATGTGGAGCCCTTTCCCAGATGTCAAAATCCTATCAATAAGCTGTTTGGCAAAGAAGAGGGGAAAGAGGTTGAACCTAGGCCCTGGCAACTCTCCCAGAAGTGGGTCAGCAAGAGAGGGGTTTCTGATCGGTACCGTGTGTTCTTTTGTCTAGTTGGTTGCTGAGTGAGGAGGGCCTGTTTGCCTGGGGTTGATGGCTGGCCATGCCCTCTGCTGTTTCTGTAGCGGTTGAGAGGTAGGAGCTTTGAGCCTTGGAATTGCAAGGCTCCTCCTGGCCAGAGGCACGAGCCAACAGGCGACAACAGGGTTATCAGGTTATTGGGGCAGAGTAGATCTCTGTGCCCTGCAGGAGTGCCTAGCAAGTTAAGCATCTGTAAATACATGAAACTGTTTAACCAGAGGCCCCATGGTCTGCATGATCAGTATGGTCTCCTCTGA
The DNA here is from genome assembly GCF_029931775.1 of Euleptes europaea. Taxonomy (NCBI): domain Eukaryota; kingdom Metazoa; phylum Chordata; class Lepidosauria; order Squamata; family Sphaerodactylidae; genus Euleptes; species Euleptes europaea. The sequence continues at coordinate 24,647,989 of NC_079313.1, read as the reverse complement.
CAGGCAGCAGCTTTTCTAGGTCTCAGGTAGAGGTGCTTTCGCATCACCTGCTACTTGAACCCTTTTTGTGGAATCGGGGGTGGGGGGAGATCACCTATCCTCCCTCTTATGCCATTAGAAAGCTGTAAAGTGCCAAGCCATTACAATTAATCTTAAAATAATAATTAAACATCTGGGGGGCTACTTGCACATAGGTTTTTGCTGCCGTTCAATGATTTGAAATGCTCCCGCCTCCCACAGCATTTCAGGCGATACAACATAGTACTGTAAGTCATGAAGGCTTCTCAGAGGGGGCATGGATCTCTGGCGACAATAATAAAGCCTTTAGACTATTGCAAAAAAAAAAACACAAAAAAAACAAGGTCTTATTTAACACCCCAGGGAGCCCTTCCTGCTCTTAGTGACTCACCCCCTTGGATAAATGCTGTAATTGTTGCTCAGACATAGTGGATGAATTATAAAGACTTGTAAAGAGAGAGACAAAATATGCCCGCCTTGGCAGCAAGAAACCAGAGCAAAGTGCTTTCGAGAGTGATTTTTATGACACGGAAAGATGCAGGATGAAACCACTCTGGGTGGCAGCAGCAACCCAACTACTGTTCTCACGGGCTCTTTTCCCAGACTTCTCTCTCATAACGAGTGCAGCCTCGTTCTTGAATCTGCATACATTGGGAACATGCAAATAAGCAACAGCCAAGCTGCTACTGCAGAGGAAGCGACAGCCCCAAATAAGGGAAATGTGAAGGGACCCCCTGCGGATGAGACCTGCCAGCTGTACATAGTTGATCAAAACCCTTGCTGGGCTCTGATCAAAATACACTTTGAGCAACTGTGTTTGGGATTGCAAACTGATGCTCAGCTGAAAAGGGGAGCCCGTATCACAAAATCATTTGCTCTATGTGGGGGGGGGGAGGGGATATTTTGGGGTGCGCACAATCAGGGATGGAAACATTTCCCTCCTTGGAAGCATCTGCTGCACCCTGAAAGGACGGCCTCTTGTGCATGGCTGTTTCCCTTGCAGTCACCCCTCCCACAACTTCAGGCCTTTGTTTTGATTATGCATGCAGTTGGCCGACCATCAGAGGTCACCTCACTCTCCCCCTGCATTTCTCCACGTTTTGCCCACGTTTTCAAATTCAAGATAAAAGAGGTCCCTGAAAAGGCGGGCAAAACACGGGGAAATGCAGGGGGAGAGCGAGGCGACCTCTGACAGTTGGGAACGGCATGCATAATCCAAACCAAGACCCGAAGTCATCAGAGGGGTGATGGCGAGGGAAACAGCCGTGCATAAAAGGCCAAGGTCATTCCCCAACTTCACACATAACAGAGTACACAAGTTGGGTGTCAATCAGATGTGTAACACAATCACATGTGAGTTGTGGGTTCGTCTCAGTTCCTAATTGTGTGGTAGGGTTGCCAACCTCCAGGTACTAGCTGGAGATCTCCTGCTATTACGACTGATCTCCAGCCGATAGAGATCAGTTCACCTGGAGAAAATGGCCGCTTTGGCAATGGGACTCTCTGGCATTGAAGTCCCTCCCCTCCCTCCTCAGGCTCCACCTCAAAACCCTCCAGCTGGTGGCGAAGAGGGACCTGGCAACCCTAAAGTGAGGTGCTCAATTAGGATCAGGGCCGCGGTGCACATGGATGCAGGGGGAAAGGTTGAAGCCCCTTTTCCACATGCACCACAGTCCTCATTATGCACTGCACACACAGGAATTAAGAACTCACAATTCACGTGTGGTTGTGTTTGACCCAGGGTGGGAAAACAAACCCAGCCCGTGTACTGAAAGAACCCTTACTAAGAGAAGGGAGGGATGCTGGTTGTGCTGTCGATCACCTCCTTTAACACAGCAGTGGCTATTTCAAAGCAAGGGGCCTGCAGGGTGATGCACAGCCTGATCCCTGCCCCTTTTTCCTTGGTGAAATGTTTGCCAACAGTTGAGGAGGGGGCATTGCTCTGTGCATGGCTCAGCACAAAATGCAAACCGTCCCCCCCCCCGGATTGTCTCATCTTTCAGGGGGAGCTTCACCCTCTCCTCCCCAAACAGCAACTTATGCATTGAAAATCCACAAAAATATGGCACAGCGCTATTATAAACCATCTCGGCAGGAGAACATTGGTGATACAGCAGAAGGCTTTGGCAGCATTCATTTATTACAACCGGCACAACTGGCTTTGTCTTCAGCAAGTCGGAGGTGGGGGGACTGAGTTGGGCTTGGAAACATGTTTTGTTTCTAGTGTCAAGAGTCCCCTCCAGTCTTTACAGTTATCCAACTGTGCATAAGGGGAAAGTACATTAGGAATGAACCTCTTAATATGTATGTTCTACCTTTTGTATGAATTTGGGAACAGGTGTATCTTCCAACTTTTGTACGAGTGATCAGCGACAGCATGTGAGATGTCTCTTCTGGGGAAAACCCAGACGTAATATTATGCCTCTCTAGGAATCACCAGAAACTCTATCATAAACTATAGAGTTTCTGGTGATTCCTAGAGTGGACTGATGTAACATCCAGGTTTTCCCCAGAAGTGACATCACACCATCAACCCAACAACCATTGTTTTTTCTCTGAGTAGCGGCAAAAAATTAGAGCCTGGGTGCAGGGGGACCAGCAACCCTGCCACAACCTGGCCCTGACATATTTCAGCTACACGGGGGGGGGGGGGGGGAGGAAGGTCAGTTTGTTCCAGTCAAGATGTTATTAATACAGTTTTAACAAATAAGGAATTTCATACTTATCAAATTAAGAAGATATAGTATTAAAGAATTAGTAACTTCCCTTTGAATCAACCAGTGTGTCTGAATTTTCTTGGCTATGTAACTGACATCTGACATTGATGTTTATGGTGTTTATTGATGAAATCATTAGTATTTTTGATTAAGTATCATTATTTAATTGAGTAGCTGATCAGTGGAAGGCTCCTGCCATTGCTCCGTTCTGACATTGCTCTGATGTATGAATTTTAGGTGATAAGTAAACATCACCTAAACATTAGGATTACAGTGTATTTGGAATCAATGAAGAACTACATAAACAACAGCCTGTGTTAAACACAGCCTGGTTCGCAATATGTGCTGAGCCTTCAAAGGGTAGAGGAGTGGGAAAGCAGGTCCTAGCATTCACACAGATAATGTCACATGGTCCTGGGAATCTAGTGAGTCATGTGATTAATTTTTGGGGTTCAACTCGGGTGGGATAAGCAGAGGAGATCTTCATCTGGAAGGCTAGACTAGAGTGTCATTGAGCAGCACTGGCTCTCTGTGCATAATTTTTCTTCAAAAAAAGATGGAAAAAGGCAACCAAAGAAATTCCACAAAGAGGGCCTTCAGGTAATCAGGAGGAAGGTGTGAAGTACCAGGCTCATTCTTTACATCACAGGAGCAGCCCATTCCAGTATTTCATTGTGTGAAATAAGTGCTAGGAACTGCGTCAAAAGGAAACTGGGCACTTAAGGGGAGCTCCCTAGCTGAGCGGTAGAACAGCACATGCTTTGCATGCTGAAGGTCTCTGGAAAAGGCATCTCAAGTAGGAGGGTTGGGAAAGAACTGGCGACCAGAGAGACTAGAGAGCCACTGCTGGACGCAGTAGAGAGGCCTGGACTAGGTGGCCCATAGGTCCATCTCAATACACGGCAGGCCCATATGTTCCAAATATTGTGAACCCCAACGACATCAAATATAGGTTGAAATGCCAGGGCAAGACTGCTATTAACCTACCCTAAACTGAAATGATGTTGCTTGGCCAATGATCCACTGTCTGTGCCCTACTGGAGTATAAACTAAGAACAAACCAGATTAGCAAAAGACTGAGATATCAGAAGCCAAGGAAGATGCTAAGGGGCAACCCATTCACTAGGCATTCCTAGTAGAGTTGCCAACCTCCAGTTACTAGCTGGAGATCTCCTGCTGGTACAACTGATCTCCAGCCGATAGAGATCAGTTCCCCTGTACATATATTCGTTGTTACTTGAGTAGCTTCGGCTACTTTTTTGTATTGTGTCCGTTCATAGAATTCGTCAAGTTTCCTTTGACACACGTTAGCACCTTCACTATTGTACTTGTCAATACATGTTTTTGCAAGTATTTTGAGAGCCCTGTACTATTATTTTCTCAACCTCCAGGTAGTAGCTGGAGATCTCCTGCTGTTACAACTGACCTCCAGCCGATAGAGATCTGTTCACCTGGAGACAACGGCCGCTTTGGCAATTGGACTGGCATTGAAGTCCTTCCCCTCCCCAAACCCTACCCTCCTCAGGCTCTGACCCAAAACCTTCCCGCCGGTGGGAACCCTACCTCATCTGCAACCTTGCCCCAAAGCAAGCCACTAGGATTTCTGCCTTCACTCCCCAGGAGGACTGGCCTACTTTATGGGGCTCTAGTAAAGATTGCTGAGTAGTGGCATGCGAAGCTCCTTGAGCAAATGCTAACTATTACAACTATCACCTCCCTCCGTTTCTAGGATGCTTCCCTTCAGGCAAATATATGTGGGTAAATTGCATGGCTTTTTGTGGGTTCAAAGGGTGCTGCATTCAGGATGAGTGGGAGGCTTGCCCCCACCTCCTCCCCACCCCCTTTGCAACCTTCTCTCCACCCACGGTGCTGTGGAGCCCAGTCGTCCCTTCAAGTAGGAATCTCCTGGAATTAAATCTACAGCCTTCAACTCCAACATGGTGCTTTTCCCCCTCCGAGAGACTGATTTTAATCCAATTGCGACAAAGCCAAAGCATACCGGGCCTTTGGAAATGAGATCAAGCAAAGTTCTCTTACATATCTCGCTCGTGCATTCGTAAACGCAAAATTAAATCTGTGATGGATGTTATGGGCAACTGCATGTCCCTTCTCACAAAGCATCAGCCCTGCAGAGAAAGATGCCAGGGCAGGGTCATTAAGCAAGGATGAGCAAGCAGGAGCCAGGTCTGGCCGAAGGTTTTAAGCATATGAAGGACGGCACCGCAGCTGCCTCCCATTGTACTAAGAATTTATTTATCCTGCCATTAGAAAGGCTTCCTTTGTGAGGAAGCTTTGGGACAGTAGGCACTGTGCGTTTATTTCTCCCCATCCCACCCCCACCTCCACATTTTCCAGCACAGTATAGTTAGCTCAAAAGGAAAATGGAGAAAGCCCCAAGATAAGATCATGGTGGATACTGTCTTGCATCTCCAGGATTGCCCATTTCAGCTGGAGGGGGCTACAATGATCCTTTGCAAGGTTTGAAGGCCCCTCTGGGATGTGTTCAAAATTAATTTACAATGTGGCAGTGTATAACTACCTCGTCTCTCTGTTGTGGTCACATTTTTGTTCCATAATAAACCACAGAGGTGCTGCTGCTGACTTCCTCTGCCTTTTAAGGAGAACAAGCTGGCTTACCATCTCCTTCCCTTCCTCTTCCCACAATAGACACCTTGTGAGGTAGGTGAGGCTGAGAGAGTTCAGAGAGAACTGTGATTAGCCCTAGGTCACCCAGCAGGCTTCATGTGAAGGAGTGGGGAAACCAGCCCAGTTCACCAGATTAGAATCCACCACTCACGTAGAGTAGTGGGGAATCAAATCCAGCTCTCCATATTAGTTCTCCACACCGTCCCACCACGGCCCAAGGGTCTGATTCAGTATAAGGCCGCTTCATGTGTTCGTGTGTGTTTCGGGTCCGTAAGGCAGAGAGACCAACCATTTATCCCTGTAGCCCAGAAATACCATGCAATGAAAAAAGTTTGGTTGGGGCTACGGCTACACCACTATTAATGAACTGAAATGTGGAATTTAACTTTGCTAGCTGAACTAAGATGCTAGGCTAAAAGGAGCCCAATTCTGGCGGTGGTCAAGCAGTCCTGTCACTGCCCCCCTCCTCTTGTGTAGCTGCCTGGTCATCCAGAAGCCAAATGTGGATGAGCCTCCTTTGGATTTGTCAATGACATACATGGATTGGGGTACTGTGTGTGTGCGTGCGGGGGAGGGGGCTTACTCCTCTGCTGCCAGAGGACAAGCACCTGGAGTACTCTGAAGGTAAAACAGTCTACCCCAAACCACCCTGGACCACTGGGGAAGCCCTGCAGCACCTTAGGAAGATGCCATGGGAGAGCAGAATTAGCCTGCCTGGCTGTGATCTATTTGACCTTACTCTGACGGGGTGCTGCCTAATTAGATGTGACAACAGGAGAGAAGGAGAACCAGCGTAGTTTGGTGGTTAAGAGCAGTGATTTGGAGCGGTGGACTCTGATCTGGAGAACCGGGTTTGATTCCCCACTCCTCCACAACGAGCGGCGGAAGCTAATCTGGTGAACTGGATTTGTTTCCCCACTCCTCCACATGAAGCCAGCTGGGTGACCGTGGGGTAGTCACAGTTCTCTTAGAGCTCTCTCAGCCCCACCTACCTCACAGGGTGTTTGTTGTGGGGAGGGGAAGGTAAGGTGATTGTAAGCTGGTTTAATTCTTCCTTAAGTGTTAGAGAAAGTCGGCATATAAAAGCCAACTCTTCTTCTTCTTCTTCCAACATGCACAGAATCAAGTCTGCTCAACAGACCCCAATCCTTAATTCATGAAGGGCTGTAAGCAGGTGAATTCCCCAGTGAAGGCAATACAGAGTAGGTGAGGAAAAGTCATGCTTTGGGGCTGATCAAGGACATGGGAAAGGCAGAGTTCCTATTTAGCCTGCAGCATCGAGTTCTAAATCCACACTGTCACTTTAAAGATAGGGTGGCCAGAACTGGGCTGAGAAATATCTGGAGATTGTGGGGGTGGAGCCTTAAGAGGGCGGGGTTTGGAGAGGGGAGGGACTTCAATGCCATTTGCCAAAGCGGCCATTTTCTCCAGGGGAATTGATCAGTTGTAATAGCAGGGGATCTCCAGCCACCACCTGGAGATTGGCAACCCTACTGCAAGGAGATGTGTTGGTGCTAAAGAGCTGAAAAGTGCAAGACAGATAATGACCTTGCTTACCCCACCTTCATACCAAGACATCCCATTTTTTTCCCCGTGGGCATCTGTCCACCCCCAGCAAACCTGGAGCATGCTTATTTCAAGATGCCCAATTAGGCGTTGAAGATGGGATGTCACTATCACTGTTGCCCACAGTGGCCCGGGACAAATGCTTCCTTTCACACACACAAGCAGTGGGGTGTAAAGGACTTTTGTCTGGACCCATTATAAACAAATGCTCTTATATCGTCTTCAGAACCTGAGATTCTCATTACCCATTTGGTACACTTGTGATGTGGTGCATTTGCAGACAGAAAGGCTGCTCACCTTGGTTGGTTGGCTTCAAGCCAGCTGGATTAACTACATCCTCCGCTTAAATTCCCTTTGCATTTTAAATAGATACAGTGCTGTTTTTTAATTCACTCCTCTTGCCTTAATCTCCTGTGCGGTACGGCTCTGCTCTCTTAATCTGACATGCCATCTCATCACAGAAGTGGCTGCATTTCGATGCCGGCTGGTAAAGAATAATGCGGTACAATTTGTATAAACTGCTTGGAGACCTTTTAAGATGTGTGGTGCCAATACGGGTGCCGTCTGCACTGCAGACCCCTTGCACGGCTTCGTCTTACAAGCCCATTTCCTGGTAGTCGTGTATATTCTTATATGTCTGAAATATTGTATATTTGCTTCACCTGGTGTTTAGTTATCACATTGTAGGTTCATTGTAGATATAGTAGTTAGAAAGTTGTGTGATAAATATCTTATATAGAGAGCCTAGTACTTGTCAGTTCTTTTTGTAACAGTACCTGGAGGTTGGCAACCCTATAGACTGGGCTCTACCACTTCAAGTTGGGGGGGGGAATGCATGCATTTACACAGTAAATCTAGCATGTCAGGGTAAGGGCTGCAGTGCATCCCTTCTCCCTGACAACCACCCTGAGACCTGCAGAGCCACTGCCAGGGGTCTCCAGCCTTTTTGAGCCCCTGGCCACTTTTGGAATTCTAACAGAGGGTGGTGGGTGCAACCACAAGCCCATTTCCTGGTAGTCGTGTAGCCCAAAGTTTATTTTAAAAAATATATACTCTGCCAAATGCACGCAGCCCTTTATTTCAGAGGAGCCCGGGGTATGGCCTTTGTGCCCAGAGAATTAAAATAAATGAGCAACCAGGAGCGTTATCTGATCTAGAGACTGAACCATGAATCAGGAGATCCCTTGTTGGATTCTCACTTCTGCTACAAATTCACCAGTCGGTCTTAAAAATATTTATATCCCACTTTTCCAGTTTGGTCCAAACATCTTACTATAAAGCCATTAAATCCAGACAACCCAGACAGCAGAATAAAACAATAAACCTAACAGGAAACACATTAACTCAATTTCAAAATTAAAAGCAGAGGCTTTATATGCACAGTGCCACAGGTTCAACCCCAGCCTTTTCCAGTTAAAAGGATCAGGGAGGAGGTCAGGAAAGGGCAGGTTAAAAATCTAACCAATAAATAACTAAATGTGAAAGACTTTGCCTGAGAATCCGGAAAGCAGCTGACATTCAGAGGAGACAATTACTGACCTTTATAAGACAATAGTCTAACTCAGTATAAGGCAGCTTCACTATTAGTATTGAAAACATCAGTTAACTGGGTGATCAGTGATACACAAAGTCATTGTTGGGGATAAAAAAAACCCAATCCACATACTGCCAGCTAAACCAAAAGGAAAATGAATGAGAGGTCGGCCTCTGGCCACTAAATGTAGAAAAGAATTAACTTTACAGAGGAGAAATTGAAGAAAACATACCACCACCAAGAAGACCCTGTCATTCTCACCTCTGTGGGTGGGAACACCTGGAGGGCCTCTGAATAAGATCTTAATGGTTGGGCAAATGCATATTTAGGGAGATTGTCCTCCATCTACCTTGGGCCCGGAATAATTAGGGCTTTACAGGACAGTGCCATGATGTCAAACTGCACCTGGTAATGAACTGGAAGCCGGTGTGGTCCTTTTAAAATAGAAGTCATATGATACAGCGTATTCTTGCTTCAGTGTTCGGGACTAGCTCCCATTTCTGAGCTATCCTATATAGGCAGTCCCCCCGGAACACATTTCAATAGTCTTGCTTTGATGTGCTAGAAGAATGGGGAAATGAAGCAAGATAATTTCTTTCCAGGAGCTACTAACAAAGTTGGCAGAAGAGGCTTTCAGCCAGATGCCCCTTGGGGATCCAGCAATAAAGCTGGGGTCTCAAAGTACCCCCAAGCTGTGAACCCGATGTTTTAGGGCAAAATAGCAGTGCAGCATCCTGGCCTGGAAAATTCCCCAATTACATCCTCTCTGGATAGGCTGGATCGAGCTTCGGGCCCCTCGTTCAGTCTATGCTGAGTCTATCTTCCAGGAAGCAAGGGAAGGGTCAGAACTCACTACTTATACTGAAAGATGTCCCACAAGGTTAGCATGATTGATAGTATCAGAAGCCAGTGACAAATCCAGGAGAATCAGCAGGGTAGTAGAGCGGCAGAGTGGTGCAGTGACTGGAGTGTCAGACTAGGATCTTCAGAGTCCTCCTAGGTTTGACCCCCATTCAGCCCTGGAAACTTGCTGGGTGACATAGGGCCAGTTACTCTCTCTCAGCCTAAGCGACCTCATGGGTGGTTCTGAAGATACAGTGGAGGCAGGGGAGAATGATACAAAAGCCAATTTGGGTCGTCACTGGGGAGAAAAGTGGGGTATAAATATCTAAACAAAATAAAATCCCCCCGTTTCTTTCCAGGCGTATACTGCCAGCCAGACTGACAGTTTTCGTTTATGCATGGAAATTTTACCTGAGGTTCGTTGCTCGCTGGACCCACGCTTTCCAGCTGGGAATCTATGCACCAGCAGTCTCCAAGCTCGAATCAAGAAGTATTTGAGTCCCCGCCCCATGAAATGCTGCTTTGCAAGTGGCTGTAGTGAGAGAACCCCCCCCCCCCCGGAAACCCAATTGCTGCATAAAAAAGCATTTGAAGAACAAAAACAAAAAAATGGAGCTATCTGAAAGAAATGGGAGGGGGGGGAGAAACCCAAGCCTCGTTTTTTAAGTCCTTTCTTCTGCTCAGAAAGAACTTAGAGCAAGCAGGAAGCATTTTAATGCCCGCCGCTAGACACACTGCTTTGTGATTGGCTGTAGTTCTGTCTGTGAGAGAAACCAAGCTTCCATGTCCCGCGCTTTGCCTTATGCATGGGGATTTCACCTGGGATGAGCTCAGGGGAGATGGAAGAATCGGGTTAACAGAGGAACCGGAAGTCCCGGGGTTTGTGAGGGCTGGCAGTGAGGTCATCTCTAATGGACAGAAAACTCATGCATAACTCCAAGGAACAACCGAGGCATACCGGGGGGCAAACGTGAGTCTAAGTACCCATGCATAAATGACCTAAGATAGTTTTTGTGCCAAAAGTATGAAGCTCAGTGGAAATGGGCCCAGGAAATCAGTTTCATCCTGAAGCAAACTATTCTTTCTCTTCCTCTCTTCTTCTCTCTCAGCCTCTACCTACCACCTTTTGCTCTTCCTACCTGAAATAAATCAGTTCTCAATTGAAAGTTGCAACTCAGACATGGGTTTAATGGCCGACACTGGACAAATCAATCTCTCAGCATCAGTAGTTCCCAAATTGTAAAATGGGAATGATAATGGCTCCCCTCACAAGGTTAAGGTGAGAGTGGATGAGTTAAGGGCCAAGGAGTAAAATCAGCATTGTAAAATGGCTGTGGAATCGCCATGCCAAAAAAATACCCTTGGGAAATGCCTGCCCATCACAAAACAATATATCCTGAGAAGTCGTTTTTATAGACATGTCTGGACTTACACATGTGTCAGAAGGAGGTGGTAGAATCCTGAGCTGGTAGAGTGGTAGGATTGCCAGGTCCCTCTTTGCCACCGGCAGGAGGTTTTTTTGGGCAGAGCCTGAGGAGGGCGGGATTTGGGGAGGGGGGGGAACGTCAATGCCATAGAATCTAATTGCCAAAGCTGCCATTTTCTCCAGGGGAACTGACCTCTATTGGCTGGAGATCAGTTGTAATGGCAGATCTCCAGCTAGTACCTGGAGGTTAAAATAAATAACCAGCACGAAGGCTCAAAATTTATGCAAGAAAATCAATGCTTGATTTTAGTGCTAGTATTGAATATATGCAAGAGTATACAAATACATTCCCAACGGGAAAGAAATAATAGTACACAGTACAGGCATTAAATCAAACCATGAAACACAAAATAACAAGAAATAACAACCTACCTAAATAAAACTATCTAAATATTAAACATAAAGAATTAAACAGTAGGTAGTAACCTGATACAAAGCGATAACCCGCAACGCAAGTGCAAACCAGCTGGCATACACACAGGTTCTTAAATAGGTAGAGCATGTAACCAAAAATATAAGGAAAAGCTTGATGCAGCCAGCATGAAGAAGGCTGTACAAGCCTAACAAAGGAACATCTAGGTACAAGAGTAAACGTGGACCAGACAAGAGAATCAAGGTGGACCAGACTACTTTTTCAGCATAGGCATTTGAATAGGGTATTACCTGGAGGTTGGCAACCCTACAGAGTGGGCTGTACTGTTGGATGTAAATTTACTTTGTTTCCTGGCCAGATTTTTATTACCATGAGACAGAGAGATGACACCAGGTTAAAGCAAAGGGAAAAAAAGCTTTTTTATTTTTGCCAGGCAAAGAAGAGACATTTTAGCCCTTTTCGGGGCTTCAAAAATGAAAGTCTTTTAACCCCCCCCCCGCCTATTTTCCATATATATACTTTTCCAGAGTTCTTTGTTTTTAAGAGCCATCCTTTTTTCGAAGTCCATCCCCTTTATGACCATATGACTATATGATCTCACTTGTTATTGTATACCAGTCTGTGTTAGGAACAGTTTGGAGATAAAAAACTAAAACTTACTTGCTCATTAAAACTAATTAAAAGGCCCTAAACTTTTTTTTTTTTTAAACAATGCTGCTTTTTACTGGCTTATATAAGTAACTACAGCTTACAAATATAAATGTTATATTATTTTTCTAATATGCTAGAATTAAATTAATTAAAATCTTACACATCCCATAGTACCACTTCAAGTGGGGGAAATGCATGAATTTACACAGTGAACCTAGCATGTCAGGCAGGGAAAGGGCTGCAATGCATCCCTTCTCCCTGACAACCACCCTGAGACCTGCAGAGCCACTGCCAGTCAGAGGAGACCAGGGGTCTCCAGCCTTTTTGAGCACCTGGCCACTTTTGGAATTCTAACAGAGGGTGGTGGGTGCAACCACAAAACGGATGCAGCAGGAAGCGGAGCCAACTGGAAAGTCTCAGCGAGTAAGGTAAGCTTAACTCTTCAACATTTCATGCAGAAGCTCTGTTTACTAGGATGCCTTTAAAAGTGAACATATTGTTTAAACTTTAAAAATATGTTCTTGTACATACACAATTTACTTTCAGCCATGCAGTGAAGATCCTTGGGCTGTGGTGGCAGCTGCTGCTGAAACAGCATTTTTAAAAATCTGCACAGCCAATCAGACTTCCAGTGTCCAATCCGGTGTCCAATCAAAAGCCGTGCTTGGCAAAGGTCCCATCATGCCCCACCCACTTTCTATAAATACTTGGCGGGTACCGGAAAAAAGGTCAGCAAGCACCAGGGTGCCCATGGGCACCTTGTTGGGGACCCTTGGAGTAGATCACGCTGACCCCTGATGGACCAACAGTCTGTTTCAGTATAAGGCAGCTTCATGCGTATCTTTCTTTTTGCAGGGGATTTTATATGTGTGTATGTTTGGTGAAGGATTCAGTCACATAATCCTACTCCTGGTCCAATGCTGTGGATTCCATGGATATTTTAATTACATAACTGAAGGGGAAAGAGTTAAATAACTATGGCCTTTTATGCAGGGACGTTTCCCCGCGATCACACCTGCCGACTGCTTCAGGGCTTCCTTTTGATCATGCATGCTTTTTCCCGCCCGTCAGAGGTCGCCTCGCTCTCCCCGTGCATTTTGCCCATGTTTTCCAGGCGCTGTTTTAGCCAGAATCTGGAAAATGCCGGCAAAACGAGGGGGGGACCTCTGACTGTCAGGAAAAGCATGCATGATCAAAACGAAGCCCTGAAGCAGTCGGCGGGGGTGACCACAGGGAAACGTCCCTGCATCGTTCTGCTAAGGTGTCACAGGATCAGGCAATTCGGACTAAAAATTTTTTTAAAGGGAGAAAGAATCACAACTGGGGGCTTGAAACACAAGCTCTTGTGAAAGCTAGACGGGGTGTGTGTGTTAAGAATGGAGACAGAATTCCAGATGTAGTCTGACACACACACACAAAATTTCGGTTAAGATGCAGAAGTTGGTAGGGAAGGTGAAGGGCTGTGTCCACCTGCTCCAACATTTGATGCCTATTTCTTTACTACTAATTTACAGCAAGCTATAAATTCTACAACTTCAGGGATCCTGACTGAAAACAGCAGGCGCCCGGCCTTCATTTAGACAGTAAAACACAGGGCATGGCCTATGTTTACAGAACACTGCCTCTCAGGACTCTGCTGTCTACAATTTTGTGCCTGCTGAGTTCAACAAGACATTGGCTATATAGTGCAGAATTTAAAATATTCAGCTATTTTAATGTTTTTTATATGGTTGTTACTTGCCTTGGGTGCTGAGATGCTCAGGAGAAAAGAGGGCATATACATATTTTAAATAAATAAACGTCATTATCACCTTCTTTAAGATGCAGCAAGCGAGTTTCTTGTCCTCGCCATTGGGGAGAACATGCAGGCAATGTCTGTAGAAGGAATTATTGTTTAGCTTGGTACACAGATCATAGCTCTTGGTCACTATTCCATGGCCTCCTTTCCTGTTCCTCCGTCTGAATACCTTGCCGTCCTCCCTAACCCCCCAAATTTCAAATTCTGCCAAAAACTCAAATGTCACCCACGGAATGAGAGACAAAAATGGGGCAGGTTTGTGCAAAACAATCAATTTTGCATAACACTGGATTTATTTAGAATGCATTTGGGATCACAGCATTGGGATGTGCGTTATGCGAAACACTCCCCACTTTGCCAAACAGTGAGAAGTCCAGCAGTAGCACTCAATGGATTCAGTTTCCTTTGATTGACAGAGCACTAGAGACTTAGAATGTCATTGTAAATAGTCGTTTTATGTAAAAGTATACCAGCAGTGCATAGCAGAGGCAAATAACACTCCTCCAGCAAGTAGTACGGATTTTAATTCTGCATCACCCTACCTTCTGTGGCTGATACCCCTTTTGGGCTAACTAGAAACTCCCATTTCCCTTTCTCTAAAATCAAGACTGCAAAATTGGTTCCCAAATCATTTATATGGCCCCCTCTCACTTTCTCAAACTCTGATGGGCATTACATGCTAAAGTTGGAGAGGGATTCAGGGCTCAAACAGGGCCATGGTTATGACAATATATTTAGAGCTATTAGCTATATATATTACACACATACACATATAGGGTTGCCAGGTGCCTGGTGGTGGCGGGAAAAATCCCGCCAATCCACCGGGTTGCCCGTCAGCCAGCTGAGGGCCAGCGGGCCCAACGGGCCCGCATGCGGGGTCAGCGGGCCTGCCACACACATGCTCCGCGCGCGTCACTTCCGGGTTTACCCAGAAGCGACACGGGCGCTCTGACAACCTCGGCTGAAACACTATGGAGACCATAGAATTTCAGCTGGGATTGCTAGACCCGGAAGTGACGCAGGTGCGACGCGTGGGGTGTGTGCACGTGCTGCGCCAGGCGCACGCACGCCACACACATCCACCGCAGCCCCGCAAAGCTCCCACCGGTGGAGCTGCAGGGCCTGGGAAGCCTACACACATAGGGCGAAAATGCATGGTCGCTTTAGCCTCCTTTATTCCCTGTTTCAGCCAGGATCGAACGCATGCATTATCGCCAAACTGCATTCAATCCTGGCTGAATCCTGGCTGAAACAGGGAATAAAGGAGGCTAAAGTGACCATGCGTTTTCGCCCATCGACGCAGTGTTCGTACTTACTTGCTTGCCTTCTAGTAAATTTGACTTTGAGCGACTCTAGGTACATTGGAGAGGAGAATGGGGAAATCTGGTTGGTAGCTAATGCTCATGTGTTTTATTGGCCAGCAAACAGCCCTTGCCTAATCAGATAGGTGCAGAGGAGTCAGGGGAGACGTACTGTATCCCTCCTTAAACAAAACATCAATAATGCCCTGTTAGCTAAACACTTTGCCAGTGTATTTGCTTCTCCTTTTGCTTATGTGGTACAGTATAGGAGAACTGTCTGCTTTGATTAAGTTGCTGAATCTGCTCCTCGCTCCCCGTCCCCCGTTGTTCTCCATATTTCCTTTCCTTACCAAGCAATTTTTTTTTTTTTTTTACAAACCAATCCTATATCTGGAAGGCGAGTCCACTGAATCCATATGACTTACTGCCAAATAAGAGTGAATGGCAGTCCAGCTTTAATCAAACCCCACACATTATTTCTTTCCCTGACGTTTTCCGCCTGCATAGCTCCCGTGAAATGATCCTATAAAAGGTCAGTGTATTACTTTAATTATCCTTTAAGAAACTCAGTCCCTGGGTTTCATCTCTGTCTCCCTTTAAGGTGCTCTATGTCCAGTTTACATAGGCAGCAGGATTCAGTAGTAACCCCTTTCACAGATTATTTCAGATGCAGTTACAGGCTTGAATCCTTCTGCATGGAAACTCTCCCTTCACATAGAAATCAAGAAGTTTTCTTGCTATAAGTTTTCTTTCATTTATGCATGAGAGTTAGGGTTGCCAACCTTCAGGAAGTCAACCACAAAAATAGAGCATTCCTGTGCTAGTACCATAAGGTTTGGAAATCAGCACAGAGATATCAGTACAAAGTGGACACAGTGTAATTGTGTTTAAACATATAATGTGACTAAGTGCAGTGATACATACAGGAAACATACAACTATATATACAAATATACAATTCTTTTTCTGATGCATTCTCTATGCAAAAGGTTTTCTTGCGTAATTGTAGTTGTGGAAAAATTCTTTAAAAAGTCCACAAGGTACTTCTATAAATATTCACATCTTCATAGGAAAACAGTGGATGGGGGATGGCCGTTTCAAGAATATTTCTTGAGCCCCAATTTAATTCAATCTTACAAAGTATATCATATATCTTATACTCAGTTAGCTGGTTCCCGTAGGATACTCCCAAGTGTAGTAGCTAAGCTCGTAGTCACATTATATGTTTAAACACAATTACACTGTGTCCACTTTGTACTGATATCTCTGAGCTGATTTCCAAACCTTCAGGAAGTAGCTGGAGATCTCCTGCTGTTACAGCTGATCTCCAGCCGATAGAGATTAGTTCCCCTGGAGAAAATGGCCGCTTTGGCAATTGGACTCTATGGCACTGAAGTCCCTCCCCTCCCTAAACCCCACCTTCCTCAGGCTCCGCCCTAAAAACCTTCCGCCGGTGGCGAAGAAGGACCTGGCAACCCTAATGGGAGTTTTACCTGAGGTTCATTGCTCACTGGACCCACACTTTTCCGTTGAGAATCTATGCACCAGCAGTCTCCAAGCCCAAATCAAGTTGTGGCCCCTTTAAATGCTGCTTTGTAATCGGCTTAGTTGTAGTGCTTTCCGTGAGAGAACTCCCCCCAAACCCAATTGCTGCATAAAAAAGCATTTAAGAACAAAAAACAGAGCAATCTGAAAGGGGGGGGAACGCAACCCTCGGTTTTAAAAAGCCTTTCTTCTGCTCAGAAAGAGCTCCCAGGAAGCAGGAAGTGTTTGAATCCCTGCCTCTTTACACCCTGCTTTGTAATTGGCTGTGCAGCGAGGTGGCGGAAAACTCATGCATAACTCCAAGGAACAACTGAGGGCGAAAACGCACGGTTGCTTTATCCTCCTTTGATCCCTGTTTCATCCAGGGTTCAGCCTGGATCGATTGCGTGTGCTTCACCTAATGCGCGTTCGATCCCGGCTAAAACAGGGATTAAAGGAGGATAAAGCGACCGTGCGTTTTCGCCCTGAGACAGACTGGGGGCGAAAACGCACAGTCGCTTTATCCTCCTTTAATCCCTGTTTTAGCCAGGATCGAACGCACATTAGGCGAAACGCATGCGTTCGATCCTGGCTGAATCCTGGCTGAAACAGAGATTAAAGGAGGATAAAGCGACGGTGCGTTTTCGCCCTGGGGAAAACGGGAGTGAAAGTACCCATGCAGAAACGACCAGGGAGAATCGGTTGTTGTAGGCTATCCGGGCTGTGTGACCGTGGTCTTGGTATTTTCTTTCCTGATGTTTCGCCGGCAGCTGTGGCAGGCATCTTCAGAGGAGTCGCACTGAAGGACAGGCAAAACAACAGACCAGGGAGAAGTTTCTGCCTAGCTTTCTCCCTGCTATTTTTCTTCACACTCGGCGGGGAACATTCAAACAAGCAAACCCTCACTTACAACTTCACCATGACTCTGCCACCCTGGTTGGGGGGCAAGGGTGTCCACGGGGGAGGGGCAATGGAGGGTGCTTGCCCCCCAGAATCCTAATTTTGGTATTTCTTTAATTTACATTTAAACACACACACTCCATCTACACAGAAAGAAGCACTGATGGAATGAAGTGACGTTAGCATGCTGGCACCATACGGACATACACCCCAGTCCCCCCCCCCACTTCCTCCTGCCAACACGTCAGGCACCAGCAGGCAAAACAACAGATTGCTGGGAGGTCTCCCGCTGTAGCAGAAGACCTGGCAACCCTAGGCATGGGCCAGGCCAGCTTGTTTTAGACAAGGATAGTTAAGTTCGGATGCCTTAGGGAACCTGTATTTCTAGGGTTGCCAAGTGCCCGGTGGTGGCAGATAAAATCCCGCCAATCCATTGGGCTGCCCGCCGACCACCTGAGGACTGGCAGGCAACACGTGCACACACACCCACGTCACTTCCAGTTTTACCCGGAAGTGACCTGGACGCTCTAGCAACCTTTGCCAAAACTCTATGGAAACCATAGAGTTTCTGCCGAGATTGACAGAGCGTCCGCGTCGCTTCTGAGTAAACCTGGAAGTGACATAGGCACGTTGTGTGGGTCGCGTGCGCGCATTGCGCAGGTTGTGCGCATTGTTCGCTGCTGAAGAGTGTTTGCCAGTGGAGCAAAGGGACCTGGTAAGTCTATGTATTTCTTTGCTTGGTAACCTTAACCCTGTTAGGGAGCTTGTTTCTGTTGTACTTTTTGACCTTTTCTATTTTCAATGTAATCTGTTAAAAAAAATTTCAAACCTTACTGCAGGTTTTCTGTAAATCTCTGGTTCAGTGGGTGAGCCAGGTTGCTTCCCCTTGTAATAAAAGGCGCTGTGCCAAGGGAATCATCCTGATCTGGATGGCCCAGGCTAGCCTGACCTTGTCAGATTTCAGAAGCTAACCACGGTTGGCCCTGGTCGGTATTTGAATGGGAGACCACCAAGGAAGTCCAGAGCCATTACACAGAGGAAGCAGAAGAAGAAGGGTTGGTTTTTATATGCTGACTTTCTCTACCGCTTAAGGGAGACTCAAACCGGCTTACAATCACCTTCCCTTCCCCTCCCTACAACAGACACCATGTGAGGTAGGTGGGGCTGAGTGTGACTAGCCCAAGGTCACCCGGCTGGCTTCGTGTGTCGGAGTGGGGAAACAAATCCAGTTCACCAGATTAGCCTCTGACGCTCATGTGGAGGAGTGGGGAATCAAACCTGGTTCTCCAGATCAGACTCCACTGCTCCAAACCACCACTCTTAACTACTGCATCACGCTGGTTCTCACACTACGCTGGCAGGCAACAAACAATTTACATAGTATTTCAACAAAATGTTTTCTAACTGCCCTCTTGATGCATCAGTATGGTTGCCAGGTCCTACCTCTCCTCCGGCAGGAGACTTTTAAGACACATCTCGGGATCGCGCGGCAACGCGTAGACGCGCCAATGCGTGTGCGCGTCACTTCCTATTTACAACCGGAAGTCCTGCCTCGCGAGAGGCCTTATGCCACTCAAACTCTTAGTTTACCCCCGGCAATTTGCCCCTTTGCCCACCGACCAGCTGACGGTCTTGTTGTCTCATGCTGTGAGCAAAATATGATAACTAAGAGTTTGAGTGGCATAAGGCCCATCGCGAGGCGGGACTTCCGGTTGTAAACCAGAAGTGACCTGCAGCAGCATGTACGCATGTGCACGTTTGCCCGCTAACCATCAGCTGGTCGGCGGGCAAAGGGGCAAATTGCCGGGGGGGTTGCCCGCCACCACCGGGCACCTGGCAACCCTATGCATCAGTCTCCAATTTATTCCTATGACAAAGAAGTTAGTCAGAGGCCACCAAGACTAGATTAATTCATGCCTTCATATTTCCTATTAGTATGTATGGGTGTGAAAGCTGGACAGTGAAAAAAGCTGATAGGAAGAAAATTGACTCCTTTGAAATGTGGTGTTGGAGGAGAGTGTTACGGATACCGTGGACTGCCAAAAAAACAAATCAGTGGGTTATAGATCAAATCAAGCCTGAAATGACCCTAGAAACTAAAATGACTAAACTGCGGCTATCATATTTTGGTCACGTCATGAGACGAAAAAAGTCACTGGAAAAGACAGTCATGCTAGGAAAAGTTGAGGGCAGCAGGAAAAGAGGAAGACCCAACAAGAGATGGACTGACTCAATAAAGGAAGCCACAGCCCTCAATTTGCAAGATCTGACCAAGGCTGTCAAGGATAGGACATTTTGGAGGACTTTCATTCATAGGGTCGCCATGAGTCGGAAGCGACTTGACGGCACTTAACACACACACAAAAGAAGCAACATACAAGGAAATGAGAGCCTGGTTAACTGGGGGCGGGGCCCTGTCATTTTTTTTCTGGTTTCATGTCCCCCTGCCCTAGGGTTGCCAGGTCCCTCTTTGCCACCAGTTGGAAATTTTGGGGGCGGAGCCTGAAGAGGGTGGGGTTTGGGGAGGGGAGGGACTTCCATGCCATAGAGTCCAATACCCAGAGCGACCATTTTCTCCAGGCGAACTGATCTCTATCGGCTGGAGATCAGTTGTAATAGCAGGAGTAATAGCTGGCCAGCAGTGGTGTGCTATTGCATTGCTCTTGCCTTCCTTCCTGCTTTTCCACTTCCCTCCAACCCCCTTTTTTGCTCTCTCTCCTCCCTTTCTTTCCCTCTCTCACCCTGTTCTCTCATTCTTCATTGCTTTCTACTGCCTTCCTGTTCTCCCTTCTCACCCCTACCAATCTGGCTTGTCCCACTCCCCCCCACCCACTCTTCCAGTTTGTTTATGTTGCTAAAACACTTGTCTGGGTCAGACATGTTTTCCCAATAAACACGTTTTTATTGATTGCCTGAAAGCAAATCCTCAGGAGCAGCAGATACTCTCCCCTGGAGGGGTGGATCAATAAAGGCTCATATTTCCTCTCCTCCCCATTCATTCCCCTCAACAGCAGCCTGGGAAATGAGCTTGAGGTTGTAAGGACCATAATGGGAATACTGTACCCTTAAAGATGGCTGAACAGTAAAATGCCGATGAGTGATACAGAAGACCTCAAGCGCTCACTGCAAGTGGAAGAGATTAATGGGAAGAGAGCCCAGAGATGCAGGTAATTTATTCCCTGTTGGGTCAACAGTGAATACAGATTGTGCTTCTTCTTGGAGGGCCACCTGGGGAAAGGAATATATATATGTACAAAGCGAGAACTGTCTTGTTCATGGAAGAAGGGAGTCACATCCTCCTTGAATGGTGCAGCAGAACCTACTACAATACCCTATTTACCCTACTGGCAACAGAAACTAGGTTTTTCCCCCCACATGTGCAGGCAAGTAAAAAAAGGTGGCCGTCTTAAATTCACATACAAGTTACAGTTTTGTAAAGTAATAAAGAAACTTTTCAACATGACCTTTTAAAAAAATGGATTGTCATCTTCCTTTTCAGGGTCATCTTCCTTTTGGGTAAATACTTTCCAAAGGTGTCCAAAGCTGGTTCGTTCATTAGAGTATAAAGGCTTATTCTTGAGCTGCAAACCAAGAGGTCCTTGGCTGAAATCTCTCCTCTGTGATGAATTTACCAGGGGGCTTCAGGAAACGAACAGCCTCAGCTTCTATCTACAACCAAAGGATAATGATTCTTTCCTGCCTTCCTAGATTGTGGTAAGGATTATTGAGATCAAGTAAAACTGCTTCAAACATACAGAAAGCACTGTATCATGGCTGCAAGCAGCAACAGTATGTTATACTGGCTGGTATCAGAGTATTCAGAAATCTTCTGTCCTAGGCCAAATCTTCAGAGTCTCCTTTCTCTTGGCTTGTGGAGTTCTTATTTCTGATGTCATATTTTCATTGTCTTGCCTGGGCTCATCGCTTGTCCCAATCAGACACCGTCC
The DNA here is from genome assembly GCF_029931775.1 of Euleptes europaea. Lineage (NCBI taxonomy): Eukaryota > Metazoa > Chordata > Lepidosauria > Squamata > Sphaerodactylidae > Euleptes > Euleptes europaea. Next base: position 24,626,686 of record NC_079313.1, on the reverse strand, counting down.
CATGGGATCCCATGGTTGCTAATAGCCTGTAGCAGAACAAAATGTAGCCTCCATATTACAAGTGTTAACGCTTAGGATTCTCACCTGTATGTACCTGACCCAGCCATACTCCTTCTGACAGAGATATTATAGATGCTATAGCCCTATGCAGTCCATTGGGAAACTATTCTGCCTCCAAGGGCCTCATATAGGTCATAGGGTTGCCAGGCATTGCCACGGGGAGCATGAGTCCAGGGGGAGAAGGGGACGGGGGGGCGGGGGTTATCTGTCACCAATGGCATGACATAACCTCTGGTAAAAATGTGGAAGTGGCATCACTTCTATCTAGGAATCACCAAAAACTATGATTTTACAATAGAGTTTCCAACAATTCCTAGTGAGGTGGGACTTCCAGGAGAACCTGGAAGTGATGTAAGGCTGTCAGCCCAATGGCCATTTTTTATTATTCTCCTGAGCAGAGCAGGAGAGGAAAGGAGTGGGGTAGAGGATTCCTGCCCCCACTGAGGAGGTGGAAATCTTAAATAGGGATATGGGAGCTTTGATGCTTGCTGTGGCATAACAACATTTTCAGTTAAAAAACAACAACAACATAAGTGACATAGTTAGCTCTAGGAATGACCAGAAACTCTGTGGTTTACCAAGGTTTCCAGTGATTCCCAGAGCTACCCTATCTCACTTCTGATTTTTTTTATCAGTGATGTGATGCTGCAGCCAGGGGTATTTTTCATGGTGGATTTTGCTTCGGTTTCGAATCGGAGCAAACAATAAACCAATTTAAATAGCTTTTTCATGGCAGCGCAGCTTCCCCCCCCCCCCATCCCGAGGCATTTTCGATTTTTCACGGAAGAAACAGCGCACTTCTCTGCGCTGCTTACATCTGCTCCTGCTCATGACTCACTGCTCCAAATCTGCCTAATCCAGTCCACTCTTCCCATGATCCTGCCTCGCTCCATTTGCCCCCCCTCCAGACTTTCGCACACGCCTCCAGCTCGGCCAGGCTGCCCAGCTCCAAGAAGCCGTTATGGCTCTCTTGGGGCTTTTCCATGCCGCCGGCCGGGAAGTAAGTAAGGAAGAGGGCAGGGAGGAAGGAGAACGGCAGCAGCGGCTCCTCTTCCCTCAAGCCAGAATAAGACCCGAGGAGGGAGCCGCGCGCTGACCGGGCCAGCCGAGTTGCCGGCCGTTTATGCCTGGGAGGTCTCGCCTTGGATTTGCCGCTCTCTAGATGCACATTTCCTCCATCCGAATTCTCAAAACCCTGCATGGGGCGCTTACTGTTGAGTTCTGAGAATTTGGATGGGGAAAATGTGCATCTGGGAAGGACGAGGGCTGCCCAGGGCCACCGCCCGGTTAGCTGCCTCTCCTCTCCAGACAACCCCTCCCAACAGTCCCTGCCTGAAACTCGGAGGCTCCCTTCCTCCCAATGTGTGTTATGCCTGGGAGATTTCGCCTTAGATTTGCCGCTCTCTAGATGCACATTTCCCCCCATCCGAATTCTCAAAACCCTGCATGGGGCACTTACTCTTGAGTTCTGAGAATTTGGATGGGGAAAATGCATCTGGAAATGTGCAAACCCAAGGCAAAACCTCCCGTGCATCAATGGCCAAGGAGCACCAGACCTCCTCCTCCGACCCCCGCCCGGGAATGGGGGAAACCCCCACCCAGCCTCCCTCTGTGATCCTCCCACTCTTCCTCAACTCGGCGCCCTTCGGCCTGCCTTTCCAACCCGCCCCCGGGGTTCCCCAGCAGCTGGGCTCCCGGCCGTGGGTAGGGCCCGGCTGGCCGGTGAACTGCAGCGGCTCCCTCGCTCGACTCGCTCCCGACGGCCAGGGGGAGAAGCCGCTGCCAGAGACCTCTGGCCCTTTTCCGCACCAGCCCAACTGGGAAGTGGATCCGCTCCGAAAGGACGAAAGCTGCCGCTTTTGGGGGGGGGGGGGAATTAAGCCTTCTGCCTGTCCTCTCCATACAATCTCTTGTAATCTCGACGCAGCGATTTGGTTTTAGTACTGCACTCAAGCGCAGAGAGATGATGGCCCTTCCGCACCATCTCTGTGGCTATTTTCTCAAACACATCAATGTTGCGATGCGATTTGAGCAGAGCCCGCTGCATCCTGTGCTCATATGGAGAGTAAATCGAGCATTTCTCGTTCCCTCCACGAAACACCACGGACACCAGTTGATTTTTGGCTTCCAGCCATCGGAAAAAAAAAATGCAGCTTCTTCAGGTGAGTTAGGATGAGCGTGCTGGCCCAAGAGGGAATACAAGAAATGGGTCAGCCTCTACCAACACAAAGCACATTCACGGCAGCGAGCGAGGCGCAAACCCTGTTCGCCATTGGGCAAGGGGGGGCAAGTGACCTGGACGCGTGATGCGATTGGCTCGAGCACCACAGCAATACAGCGGGACTTTTGAAACAAAGGAAATAACTTGAAATAGGCACACAATGCTGACCACTCCTGTAGCAAGCTACATCTGCTGGCCACCACACAAACTGAAACAAAAGGGGCGGTGTCTTCAACCAGGCACGAAACTCCCCCAGCCAATCGCCGTTCTTGGGGGAGGGATCATTGCCCATCATGGGCGGTGGCAAATGAACCGAAACAAAACTTCTTCATGGAATTCCTAGCCAAAAAATGCGCTGTAACAAAAAAGTACAGCGCAAAAGAGATTTCAGTTGATGCGGGCTTAATGTGGGTTTCGTTGCTGGGTTCAGGAAAACTCGGAGCTGCAATGAATAATCAAACATTTGGAGCGCCTCAAATCAGATTTTAAACCACAGCAAAGCTCCGTGAAAAATCCCCCCCAGTGTTCAGAGTTTTTTAATCCTCCCCCTACAGCTCTGAGTGGTGGGGGGCAACTAGGGCAGGTGGCAGGAGATGCCCTGCCAGCTCTAGTTCATACGGACAGCCTTTGCATCAGCACTGTCAGGCCAACTGTTTAGGGTTGCCAGGTCCCTCTTTGCCACTGGCGGGAGGTTTTTGGGGTGGAGCCTGAGGAGGGGGGGGTTTAGGGAGGGGAGGGACTTCAATGCCACAGAGTCTAATTGCCAACGCGGCCATTTTCTCCAGGGGAACTGATCTCTATCGGCTGGAGATCAGTTGTAATAGCAGGAGATCTCCAGCTATTACCTGGAGGTTGGCAACCCTACCAACTGTGTATTAAGGTCAACGATCATATATTACATAATCGACCTGAAAATTTCATGTGGAAACATTTTCATCTCAGAAAACTCCAGTCAAAACTGGCCCTTGCTTCAAGTAGGGCTTCCAACTGATAAGAGGACAATGGCCCAGCTGAGGCTTTGCTTTTGGGCCAGAGAGCAAGGAGCAAAGTTGATATTTCACTCCTCAGCCTTTTGTGGCATGAATAGACAGTTTTTGCTCTTACAAACAGCTTTTGCTCCTGATGTGGGTTGGAGTTCTTCTGGAATTACAACTGATCTCCAGACTACAAAAACCAGCTCCCCTGGCCATATACAAGCATGCCTCGGAGACATTGAGGGTTCGGTTCCACCGCAATGAAGCAAATATCACAATAAAGTGAGTCACACGAATCTTTTGGTTTCCCGGTGCATATAAAAGTTATGTTAACACTAGTCTTTTAAGTATGCAATAGCATTATGTTAAAAAAAATGTACTGTAACAATAATGAAAAAGTTCAAAATATTGCGAGAATCACCTAAATGGGACACAGAGACACAAAGTGAGCCCGTGCTGTTGGGAAAGGGCGCCAATACACTTGCTCCAAAAAAAACAAAAAACGCAATATCTGCAAAGCGCAATAATGCGAAGTGCAATAAAGCAAAGTGTGCCTGTATGTCCATGCCATAATCACGGTAAGATAGTTCTCTTAAAACTTACATATAGGTGAAACAATGGGCGAAAACGCATGGTTGCTTTAGCCTCCTTTATTCCCTGTTTCAGCCAGGATTCAGCCAGGATCGAATACGCATGCATTCGATCCTGGCTGAATCCTGGCTGAAACGGAATAAAGGAGGCTAAAGCGACCATGCGTTTATGCTCAATGAAAGCATCAAAAGGTTTCTGTATGTTAATGCTTCCATAGGAACAAGTAAAAGCATCCTTTTGTGGCTGGAGGTTCATCCAGAGAGGGGCTTGGCTGCTACCTCCCTTCTCTCTAATGGTCTCAGTGATAGAAACTGGAAACTAAGAACATCAGATGTGCCTTCCTAGTTCAGATGAATGGTCCACCTAGCCCAGCATCCTGACTCTCACAGTGGCCATCCAGAAGGCCCTAGAAGGCCCTAGAATGCCAACAGGCAAGTCATACAGACTTTTTTTCTGATGTTATTTCCTATCACACAGGTTTTCAGAACTTTACTCCCTCTGGATGTGGAGGTTTGCTTTAGTCATCTTGCCTAGCAGCCGTTGATAAAGCTACCCTAGGGTTGCCAATCTCCAGGTACTAGCTGGAGATCTCCTGCTATTACAACTGACAGAGATCAGTTCCCCTGGACACATGAACACATGAAGCTGCCTTATACTGAATCAGACCCTCGGTCCATCAAAGTCAGTATTGTCTACTCAGACTGGCAGCGGCTCTCCAGGGTCTCAGGCAGAGGCCTTTCACATCACCTACTTGCCTGGTCCCTTTAATTGGAGATGCCGGGGATTGAACCTGGGACCTTCTGCATGCCAAGCAGATGCTCTACCACTGAGCCACGGCCCCTCCCGTTGGAGAAAATGGCAGCTTTGGCAATTGGTCTCTATGGCATTGAAGTCCTTCCCCTCCCCAAACCCTGCCCTCCTCAGGATCCGCTCCCAAAATCTCCAGGTATTTCCCAACCCGGAGCTGGCAGCCCTAGGCTACCCGCAATGAAAAATCTCTGTTTTGAATCCACATATGCTATTGAGCTTAAGAGCGTGAATATATCAACTGGCTGTTTTAAGTGTTGGTTTCTGGCTTTGGACATCATTTCATCTAGTATTTTAAATGAAGTGTAAGCCCACTTGAAAAGCTTGAAATTGATGGAAGGGTAGGATATTTTTAAAAACAAATAAATTCTCACCCCTCCCCCATGTACTCAACAACTAGAGATGCTTTATTGTGTTGGATTGCAGAGCCAATGGAATTGAGAGGGTGCCGTTCTGCCTGGCACGCTGCCCTCATTAAGCCTCTGAGCAATCTGATGTCCGGCCTTTTTTGAAAGCCTTCTTGAAAACATGATTCATTATTCTGTACTGAAAAGAAAACATTACAGGCATGATTCAGCCAAATATAAACCATTCTTAAATCCCAATTATTTTAACAGATTAATTTGGCATAGAGATATGAAGCCTGGGGGGCGGGGGTCAGTTCAGGAAAAATTAGGGTTAAGGGAAAACATTTCCCCCAGAATCTCTAGAAATTTTAAATTTCTAGTTTGGCATACGCATAACCTTCTCTTGCTGAAATTAATGGGATTTAAAAGAGGGACTTAACATTGGCTCACTTGTGTTCTTATATCACTCCATATTATTTTTAATAACTGACCATATATTACTTTCCCTTTTTGTGCTTTTCTCCATGTTACAGTGGCCCTGGTCTACGTTATACCATTACCAGGCAGTGAAAGGATTTGTGTGGCTTCAGTTTTCATACATCAGAGACCACCTTCCTTCCCTGAACAGAAGCCAAGGCCATAAGCCACCTGAACCCTCCAATGGTTAATTCCATGAGAAATGAAAGTCCCCTTATGGGTAAATGCCCAATTCAGGGCCTGTTTCCCAATCTTGTTAGACTCAGCTGATGTGCCCTGGAATTTCCGCAGGGCTTTGTCAAGGGCTAAGCATTCCCAGGGACTTGAGTCAGTCCAGTGCCAATTTTCACATGTGAGAGATCCCCCCCCCCCACCTTCAGTCCGTTAATGCACTAGGAAAGAAGAAGCAAATGCATTTTTATAGCAAGTGATTTAGCTGCAAATCCTCAATCAATAAAGAGAAATTTAAAGGGATTAAATGTTTTCAGCCTCTGCTGCAAATGAGATAATTCCCACCAGATTCTTTTTTTTTTTTGCACAGTCCTTTTGTAGCGCATTCTGTTGACCTCTATGTGTTTCTTGTTCTGATAACCCTGTTAAAGTTGGGCTAGCTAAGCACGTGGGGCTGTGCAAATGAATCCCACCACCTTGGCCTGGAGGTGCTGTGAAGTCACTTGCAGAGAATCCTCTTTTATACACACTCATTGGAGGCATGTGAGAATATTTAGCAGCCTCTCTGGGCTGGTGGTACGTCTTCCCCAGAGTGCTTGGACTAGAAGCTTTCAAACTATTCTGGGGAATCGAGCTCCTCGGAAGCTCATTAGGAGGCCATTGTCATGGTTCAGCCGGTGTTCCATGATAGTGAGGACTCCTCGGAGGAAGAGGGACCCTGTGTGGCCAGCCCAAGGCTATCAGCAGAGAGCCAGCAGGCAAACCAGACCCAGGCCCCAGCTCTCTAAGGTCACCAGCCCCCCCCCCCCCCCCCGTAGAAAGCCGTCACAGAAGACTGCGCACAGAGATGCATGAGCGCCAGTGCAGCGCGAGATTGGCTGCCTGGTATAAGCTACATGGGGGAAGCTCAGATGAAGAGTGTTGGCAGGATGGTTCCTAGAGGCAGGCGTCAGCTATAAAGCTTCTGGGAAGGAGCTGCAGGGCATGGCTGCAATTTGTCCACCACACGTGTAACCTGCTGACCCTGTTGTGATTGATTCCTGAACTTACCCTACCTTGGACTGATAACCGGCTTTGGCAACTCCTCTGGCTCCCTATTGACCTCGGACTGTTTGACTTCGCTTCTGAATTTCCCCAGCCCTGTTCCTGAGAGACGCTGTATCCTGACTCCGGCAGTTGATAAGCCAGCTAGAATCGTCATTATTTGAGGCATATAAATTCGTTGAAAAGTATCAGCCTTCTCTAACATGGTTTCACCCAAGTGAAGTGCTGACTACCCTTTTTTACGAACAGCAGGATAAGATCTAAGAATACCCTGCCCTTGGACCCTTCTAATTTCTAACACCTTGTCCACCATGCCCAATCTGGAGCCAGAACTAAAGCTGGAGTTCTATCAACTAGTCCTGTCTCCCTTAGAAAGGGAAGAAGATCCAGGCAGTTCCTAAAATCTTTTGTATCCTTCCTTAGAAGTAAGAAGTGAGCACAAGAAAGCAAGAGAGCCAGAACAGCATAGGGGTTAATATGTCAAATGAGTATCTGGAAGAGTAGGGCTCTAGGCTTCACTCTGCTATGAAATTCACGGGGTGATTCTACACTAGTTGCACCTTTTTACACAGAACACACACATATGAAGCTGCCCTATGCTAAATCAAACCATTGGTCCATCAAGGTCAGTATTGTCTAACCAGACTGGCAAAGGCTATCCAGGGTCTAAGGCAGAGGTCTTTCACATCACCTACTACCTGGTCATTTTTAACTGGAGATACTGGGGGTTGAACCTGGGACCTGCTGCATGCAAAGCCCCTCCCTAGCCTAGAGAATAAAATAGTGAAGATTACTATGTTTGTGGCTCTGAGCTCCTTGGAAGAAGAGTGGAATAAATGTATTAGACAAATCGACAGGAAAACTGAGAAATGCTACTGATCAAATTTCCCAGAGGGGAGTTTTCTTTTTCTTCACCAAACACTTAAATTACATCTCTGTCTGACAGTCCTGTTCCATTCCATTTCCTCTCTACAGTAAAATAAGCATGGAGCCAAATAACCCATCAGGAGTTGTGTAATGAACAGGTTACATCAGGTATGGCAAGCTTTTCAACTGTTTGGGTTACTGTTGGGTTGTATGGATGAGGGGACTTTTGGCAAGTGTAGCCTTTTGCAGTGCCAGGATCTGCTGGGTCTCCCCACACCGTACAGAGCTACAGAAATTGTAGACGAACCCTGGTGAGAGACCGGCAGATCTGTATGCTGTATACCATGAATTCTGTCCTTCAGGGGCAGGCTGGAAAGCGTAAATGCCGCAACAACAAATCAAGTAGCAATGAAAGGAACACTCAGCTCAGATGAAGTCATTGGCAATGAAGGTAGGTTCATCTTTTGCCTCCATTGGTGGTGCAGGAAGAGGCAACTGGAGTACTGACAATGATCAGAGCCAAGTAGCCCCTGCAGCACTGGTGGAGCTCCTGGGACTTGGCTGTGCTTGATTCTGGCAGCCAACAGCTCTCCATGGCAGTGGCCAACCAGGAACTTTCCCTGTACATTAAATGGCCAGTCCGCCAATTCCTCCAGCAATCCGATTACAGGCCCTAATAATGTAAGCCATACCATCAGGGGCTTATTGGCTGACTCACTCTTCAGTGTGGTATACTTCATCACCAGACAATAACGCCCTCTGATGACAAACAATCTCCATGCAAGAGGATAATGGACGCAAATCCAACATTTTTTTAAAAATGGCAAACTGCAGAACCCAGTGGGAGAACATTTCATTCTCCTAGAATATTCTGTGGCTCACCACTATTCAACAAAACGATTTCAAAGACAGACTGCAACATGGCATTTCTGAACCGGAATTACCAGAAAAATTGATTCTGTTCATTTACATCCTAATTGGGACTATGGATGATTCTTGCAAAATTATGAGGCCAATGAGTATTTTGCTTAAGAATCTTGTCTACTGTATGTACATTTCAGCGCTTTTTGGCCCTACTGTTTACAACTGTTCGGACTATACCCATAACTGGTCATTTGTAATAGCAAAAGGAAAGTGTCCAAAGAGCAATAACAGATTTCACAAATAAGAAAAGGGTATAACTGGTAGCCTCAATGTCTCATGGACCACCCTGGTTTACAATAGGAGGATGACAATGGCTGGACTTCAACCAGTAGCCTGGTGGTGATAGGCTCTGTATGGCCTCCTTGATCCATTGTTTCAGACCAATTGCCTCAGCCATAGCCGTTTCAATAAACTGGCCCATTCACAAGACACACAAAAAGAACTTTGAATGGCTGATGAGTGCTGGGATAGAAATGAGCACCATAGAAGTAAAGACTACCCTTCCTCTGAAAGCAACTGCAGCTGTTTCCAAGATGAGTAAGTGACTCCACGTGTATTCTTCTGTAGGTTGGTGGGGCTGAGAGAGTTCAGAGAGAGCTGTGACTAGCCCAAGGTCACCCAGCTGGCTTCATGTGGAGGAGTGGAGAAACCAAACCCAGTTCACTAGATGAGAGTCTAACACTCATGTGGAGGAGTGGGGAATCAAACCCGGTTCTCCAGATTAGAGTCCACTGCTCTTAACCACTACACCACGCTGGTCCATGCCTTTGCGTATTGTGCGGGTTTTCTGGTTTCAAGGACTGTTTTATAGACATGGGACACATTCCAAATCCTGACTTCCTTGGCTGTGGTTGCCATCCATTCTACCAACACAACTGCCTATCCTTCTGCCTGGGTAGTTGGCAGAACTCAGTAAGGGTGACTCGCTTGCCTTGAGTGCAGTTGGCTGGCATGCGTTGTTCTGTTGTTCGCAGCAGTCTCTTCAGCTCAGTGAGCTTGCCACTCGGGTGTGAAAAATTTAATGTCAGGAAATCAAGGACTCGGCTGTCAACTACTCCGTTAGTGAGGCCTGTTTGCCACAGGCTGAGCAGATGACTGAAAGCAGTCACAACTGACTGAATAGATATTTATTTTTTAGCCAGTGACAAGCAAATGAGGGTGTGAGGAGGAAGCCTTCCACTTTTCTACCCCTCTGTCTTCTGACCAACGGAAATGCAATGGCTTTACTTTTCTGTGCCAGGGCCACATGTGCAGATCCATTCTGGGGACCCAAAGTAATGCAATTGCTAATTACAGGTTGCATATGCATGGGAGTTTTACCTGAGGTTCGTTGCTCGCTGGACCCCCACTTTCCTGTCGGGAATCTATGCACCAGCAGTCTCCAAGCTCAAATCAAGTCCCACCCCTTTAAATGCTGCTTTGTAATTGGCTTACTTGTAGTGCTTACTGTGAGAGAAAATTCCCCCCCAACCCAACTGCCACATAAAACAGCATTTTAAGAACAAAAAACAAAAAAATAGAGCAATCTGAAAGGAAGGGGGGGGGAATCCAAGTCTCGTTTTTAAAAAGCCTTTCTTCTGCTCAGAAACAGCTCCAGGGAAGCAGGAAGTATTTGAATTCCTGCCTCTTTACATGCTGCTTTGTAATTGGCTGTGAGAGAAACCAAGCTTGTGAGTCCCACACTTTGCCTTATTCATGGGGATTTCACCCAGGCTGAGATGGAAGGAAAGGGAAGAACTGGGTCAACAGAGGAACGGGAAGACCCGGGATTTGTGAGGACTGGCAGCGAGCTCACCTCTAATGGACAGAAAACTCATGCATAACTCCAAGGAGCAACCGAGACAGACCAGGGGCAAATGTGAGTGACAGTACTCATGCATAAATGACCATAGAATTCAACATCTAAATTACAGGAATGGGTAGGATTGCCAACTTCCAGGTAGTAGTTGGAGATATCCTGCTATTACAACTGATCTCCAGCCGATAGAGATCAGTTCACCTGGAGAAAATGGCCGCTTTGGCAATTGGACTCCATGGCACTGAAGTCCTTCCCTCCCCAAACCCTATCCCAAAACCCTCCTGCCGGTGGCGAAGAGGAACCTGGCAACCCTAGAAATGAGACAACATATAAAGTAAAATTAAATCCATGTGTTCTCTCTCTCTCTTTTTCTTCAAGAAAAAGAGTTTCTAGTCCTCCATAGGAAAGTTTTAAAAACCAACACGTCTGCCTGCTAAAGATTCTGCAATTATAAGGAGTTCACCGGGGGGAAGGGGGGGCGAGGGGAAATGTTTCCTTCTCCCCAGGTTCTTCCCTAAGGAATCCCATTGCTTTGGGGGGAAGAGTTATATCTCAAAGGTGGGGTTTCCAACCTCCAGGTAGAAAGGCTGGAGACCTGCCCGAATTACAACAATTTCCAGACTACAGAGATCAATTCCCCTGGAGACAATGGGTACTTTGGAAGGTGGACTCTATGGCATTATACCCCACTGAGTTCCTGCCCCTCCCCAAACCCTGCCATCCCCAGGGTCTACCCCCAAATCTCCAGGAACTTCCCAGCCCAGAGTTGGCAGCCCTACTCAGGGGTAGAACATGGCTCAGGCTCAGTTCTTGCCATCCCATGGTAAAAGGATTTTAGGCAGCAGGACTGAGGAAAAACACCCAAGCTGGAGAGCCACGGCAGGTCAGAGTAGACCTTACTGGGCTTAGTGATCTACCAGTCAGTAGAACAAGACAGCTACATATGTTCAGTCTAAGGTTGCCAAACTCCAGATACTAGCTGGAGCTCTACTGCTATGACAACTGTTCTCCAGCCGATAGACATGAGTTCCCCTGGAGAAAATGGCAGCTTTAGCAATTGGACTCTATGGCATTGAAGTCCCTCCCCTCCCCAAACCCCGCCCTCCTCCGGTTCCGCCCCAAGAACCTCCTGCCGGTAGCGGAGAGGGACCTGGCAACCCTAGTTCAGTCTTTAATCCTAGGCCCATATCAACTGCCAACCAAGATTCCTTCTTCCATCCACCTCTCTTAGTATGATTTTACAATTAAAATACTGAACGATAAGAACTGAAATTGTTTCAGTAACCTGCAATCTTTCCTTCTGACACTGACTCAGGGTCCCTGTCCAGAAACAAATGGTATCAGTATATTAACAGCGCAATCATAAGCAGAGAGAACAAACCCAACAGGACTGCTCCGATCTATTCAACGAGGCTTACTCCCGGGAAAGTGTTCTTATGACTGCACTGAGAGTTACTCGAGTCTCAGCCAGTTGAAATCGATGGGCTGAGACTCGAGTAAGTTTGCAAAGGATTACAAAATAAGTGATGCAATCAAACATATTTCCCTGCTATGTGTAATTACTAGAATTTCCTTTCTTTCTGCTTTTCAGTTTGTGAAATTTTTGAATTCCAACTGCAGTCAGCTCCATATTTTCAGTTGTTTCAGTTTGTGGGAAAAGGAGCACACTTTGGGAAAATACCTGGATTTAGCATTTTTTAGTGGCAGCAGGCAGCACAGGCAACATTCCTTGACAAAAAAACATTTCTCAGCTATGTAGCTAGTATCAAAGCAAAACAACACTAATATCACAGAGAGGCCAGAAAGGGAACCAGTATATCATTCTCCCCCCACCCCACCATGCATAAGAAGTCATCTGACGCAGTCAAAAGGGAAGTTGTATGAATGCATCACACTGGGACAAATGTAATCTACAGTCAGCAGCTTCACCAGGGGAGATATGACACAGGGGACTAGACAGAGCAATGCTAAGCTAGTCACTGCTGGGAGTTTGCTTTTCTGCAGATCTAATAGCATCCTCTGTCCTGCAACCTCAGCACCAGCAACAGACAGATGCATCGAAAGATCCCTAGAAAACCTGCAGATTAAAACTATAATTTGGGACAGATTACTCGTTGCTGATATTGTTAAAATAAATAACATGGGAGAGTAGCTACTAGAATTCACATTAACATGAAGTTTGTATCCACAGAACACTAATAATAAATAATAAAATTATATCATATAATTTTAAATAGCGCTGGGTCAAGAAAAAGTAACAAGTGTTATCATTAGGTGGGATTATGCCCCCCACCCCAGAAAAATCCTTAGATTGTGTCAATAGTCACCATTTTGGTAATTCCCCCCTTCCTGCCACTTCATTTGACTTCCTTCGTTAATTACTTGGGTGAACCCACTTGACAGAGATCAGACTGTGAAGGCGATGACATCATGATGCTGCATCACAATACTACACAGCCAATCAACTCAAGCTATTTGATGATGTCACTGGATGCTGTTGAGAGCGAGGGCATGTTAAGGCAATGAAGGAAACATTTCGATGAGGAGTGCTGAAAAGGGAAAGGTGTTTTGTGGCATTGCCTAAAACGTTCACTAAGATTGTATTTTCAGCTCAGCTCTAAAAGCAGATAATAGTATTCATAATGCGTGTCATCCGAAGAAATATTGGAGACACTAAATATGTTTTCGTTACAGCCAAGAATACAGCAGCTTTCATATGCTCTGGAGTGTTTCAATAGACTCATTGCAAGAGTAAAAATAAGAGTGGATGTGAGCAGATTATATCAGACACTTACAAAATGCTTCCTAGTTGCTGGCTAGGCAGGGGTCAAATTGCCTAGAGATGCTATTGAATTTCTGTTTGTAGAGAGAAGACCAGGGGAACAACCCACCATGAATTTTCTCCAGCAGAAACCCTGTTCCTGAGAATGGGAGCCTTCTTCCTTTCCTTCGCTGTCTAAAACATGCTAGTTGAGCCACTGAAATAAAGTATTAATTGGGGTTGTGCTGAATGTGCACACATTTTGATTTCACCCCCAATTCAGAGTAGTACTTTCCTTAAGTGTGCCAATTGAAACTGTTTGCTGCCACTGTTCTTTCTGTCTGTCTGCTGCTGCTGTGACAGTGATTTCCTCATTAGGGCTGCTTTCTCCTCATTTCTCATTCCAACCAATCAGGGATCATTCAGTGAACAGAAGGCAAGCAAACCCAATTTAGGGTAAGGGCACTCCTTCCTGGACTGGGCACACAGGAAATCCCAATCTAATTCCCTTGCATGGGTCAGTACTGAAGAAGCAATCTGAGTTGTCCTGCAATCTGAACAACTCATCCACATTGATTTATAAGCCCCCTTGAGCCACAAGAAGGCAGGATATAAATATTTTAATAAATGCAATTGTTATCATCATCTTGGTAAAACAGGGATCATGCAGCAGAACTGAAGATGTCACAATGCAGTGGCTCAGTGGTAGAGCATCTGCTTGGCATGCAGAAGGTCCCAGGTTCAATCCCCGGCATCTCCAGTTAAAGGGACCAGGCAAGTAGGTGATGTGAAAGACCCCTGCCTAAGACCCTGGAGAGCCACTGCTGGTCTGAGTAGACAATACTGACTTTGATCGACCAAGGGTCTGATTCAGTATAAGGCAGCTTCATGTGTTCAGTACAGTTAGCTAGATTTTGATAATTGCTGTCACTGAGGGCAATAAAAAGGTCTGCTCAGAGAAATTTTACTGGCCTTGAAATTCATTTAACTTCTATCAACATTCCTCAGATTTTTGCGTGAAGAGGAACCTCCAGACTTGATCTGAATTGTGCTTCACACAGAATTTCAGCGTTAACTTTATTTAAACGACCTCTTTGCTGCTCTTGGGAAACCTAAGTGATCACTTTGTTTTACCTCAGGCTGAAAGAAAGTCCTGTAACAGTTTACAACAAGACAAGGAGTATGAGACCAAAGAGAAATCAATGACATTTCTCACTTCAGGGCTAACAGTGAGCCTTCCCAAGGGTCCAGGCAAAAGTGCTGAATTATGTAGGACATTCATGTTTATGGAGAATTATGAGGGGTGTCAGGGAAGTAGCAAATAGAGTAACCGAATGCTGATCTAATTCAGTGCCAACACATGCAAGGGAAGGAGCAGTCTGAACAACTCATTCTCTTTGATAGGTTCTAAATTAACTGTAGCAACTCAGGTCTGAAAAAAGGGGAAAAAACAACAATGATCAGCAACCCAAAGCACGATTTTGGTCTGTATTAAGGGAAGGCAAAAAGGAGTTGACTTGACATTACATAAATCAGTGGGATGCTATCTTCAGGAACGTGGTTCGCAATTGTAGTCCATCTTCTTTCCGCTCCACCCACCTCCCCTTCTTTCACAAAGGAGATGGCAAGAATAGAAATGGATGATCGAAGAGCAATGAACATTATGAGTCCCACCTGAAGAGCCAGGCCAACGACATTGTGGAGTGATGATGAACGAGTGCCAAAGTGACAATATAATGAATGAATGATGAAGAAAGAGATCTGGAGTGTCCATTTCACCGCCTTCTCTAGAGATAGGATCAAGGGGGGTTCTCTGTCGAGAGGTAGCATAACAACTCCGAGATGATGAAAAGGAATAATACTCACACAACACAGAGATCTAACCCATCGAACAAATATTTCTTGCCTTAATAGACTGGGGTAGTCAAGGGGACATTCCCCTTCTCCTTCAGACTCCAGAATCCAGGTGCGCTGCTCAATCCTTATCCAGGTACACGGTTACAGGCTGCCAGCACAGACCAATGATGCCTGCACCCATACCAGAAACTAGTCATACAACAGTCATGAGCCTGGTAATTCCATGACCACCTCATTCTGCCTTCTGACAAAACCAGTCTAGGCCCACTATAATCAGGGAGCTTAGATGGAAGAAAATCTGCACAGGATTGTACTGTGAATCTCCTTTCTCCTTTAGTGGCCCTTGCTGTGCCAACAACTACTGGTGGAATCCTTGTTGGCTGAATAGTATTCACTTACTTTGTTGTTCCACGTGAGCGGCGTTTCCCCACTCCTACACATGGGCAGTGGAGGCTAATCTGGTGAACCGGGTTGGTTTCCCCACTCCTACACATGAAGCCAGCTAGGTGACCTTGGGCTAATCACAACTCTCTTAGAGCTCTCTCAGCCTCACCTACCTCACAAGGTGTCTGTTGTGGGGAGAAGAAGGGAAGGAGATTGTAAACCAGTTTGATTCTCCTTTAAAAGGTAGAGAAAGTCAGCATATAAAAAAAAAACAACCCTGCTTCTTCATTCATTCGTTTGTTGTTATCCCCATTCATTGTTGTTAGACCCTTAACCAATGGGCCTTTTTCGGTTTGGGTTTTCAGCCATTTGGAAACAAACTAATATTTCCCCTTGTTTATACAACCACGGTCCTCAGACTCAGCAGGGGCAAGATGAAAATGTGGGTACTCAGCAAATGCTCTGGACTGCTAAAGAAGGGCTGCAAAGCAGAGGAGACAGGAGGAACAAATGCAACGTACAAGTGACAGCCATCTGACAGCAAACACTTCACTCTAGGCAGGTACTGTCAGAATTGAAGAAGTCTGGAATTTGGCCTCAGCAGATCCTGGGAATCTGCTGGAAGTCTGGAATTTGGCCTCAGCAGATCCTGGGAATCTGCTGGAAGTCTAGAATTTGGCGTCAACAGATCTGGGCAAGTTTCTAGCTCACTGCAGAAAATGATTGTCCCACTTTAAATGATGATTATTTACACTATTGATCTCACGATGCCTATTGATTTCTCCGCCCCATTAAATGGCCTCCATTCAAGAGTGGGTCTCGCTCATATTAATTGGATTCTTTTATTCTGTTGTGCTTTACATTGTACAAGGGCGCAACTAGCGCTGTCTCCTGCATTCTTTGACCTGTTGGCCTCATTTTGTAAAAAAGAAGTTGCTTCGGTCTCTCTGTCCTCATGGTATGTACAGTTACCGATTTATGGGATTGCTTCCTGCGCTGAACAAAATGGGCTTGTTCCCACTTAAGCTATAATAAATCTATTAGTCTGCAAGGTGCCACAGAACTCTTCTTGCTGCTGCAACACACACAGCTAAGTTGTGGGATACAGTGCTACTACAGACCACAAGCATAGATGACTTCAAAAGGGATTAGACATATTGATGGAGAAGTCCATCTTTGTCAGCTAGCCATGGTGACTCAACTGCAGTTGCGGAGTAGCAACATCAGAGGATGGCCTTGCTCTCTATGCTCTAATGCAACTACTGGCCACTGTATGAGACAGGATGTTGGAATCAAACCGGCTTACAATCACCATCCCTTCCCCTCCCCACAACAGACACCCTGTGAGCTGGGTGGGGCTGAGAGAGTGTGACTAGCCCAAGGTCACCCAGCTGGCTTCGTGCGTAGGAGTGGGGAAACACATCCAGTTCACCAGATTAGCCTCCGTCGCTCATGTGGAGGAGGGGGGAATCAAACCCGGTTCTCCAGATGAGAGTCCACTGCTCCAAACCACATTCTTAACCACTACACCACGCTGGCTCTCTAGATAGACCTCAGAGCTGATCCAGCAGGACTTTTTTATGTTCTTACCCCTGTAGTGAGCCATATCAAATATATGTGTGTAAAATGTTGTCAGGTTGTAGCGAACTTATGGCAACCTCAGCAAGAAGCTTTCAAGGCAAGTGAGAAGCACAAGTGGATTGTCATTGCCTTCCTCTGCAGAATTTTCCTTGGAGGTCTCCCTTCCAAGTACCGACCCTGCTTAGCTTCCGAGATCTGACAAGATCAGGCTATACCACGCTGCCTTCTTTCTGTGCCAAATTGAATATCTGTTGATAATTTCCTCCACCTTCCTGTTCATCAGCTTCTTGAGGCATTGCCAGGGTCTTGTGAGTCAAACATGAAGTGTGAGCCACAGTCTTTTCTTACAGGGGGTGTCTTCATCACAACAGAGGTAATGTTGTAATGCCCTCTGCAGAATTATATGGATTGCTAAAACAAGAGAATAAATTACTGCGAGGGCAAATCAGGGTGAGAACAAAGAAGTACAATACAATGCTGAGAAACAGCAGAAGACAGGAGAATGAGAAGACACTGAGCATTAATTAAATAACACAATAGCATTCACAAGTTGTCAAAAATGGATGAAAATAAGGGGCAGTTTTCAACAAATGTGAAGATAGATAAGTAGTTGCAGCTAACCTTGGACAATCATTCTGTTCAATGTGCACTCAGGCAAGGTTTTTGTATGGCCATTCAATGCAGTGCCTGACAGCAAGCGTGTAAATATATTGCTGTTTCAGATATGGTTGTGGCAGAAACTTGGCTAAGATGATTGGTAGAGGCTTTTCTGCTTTACTCTTGACTAACAGTTCTCTGAAGAGGACCTGTTCTCGTCTTTTCAGTGGCCTGTTTTCTTCTTGGAACAGTGAGTGAGGAAAGCATCCACTGATTCCCTATCTGTGAGGTGTTAGGAGGTCTCAACATGGAGACCTTGGTGGCCAGGCTAGGGTTGCCAGCGCCAGGTTGAGAAATACCTGGAGATTTTGTGGGTGGAGCCTGAGGAGGGCAGAGTTTGGGGTAGAAGAAGAAGACTTGGTTTTTATATGCCAATTTTCTCTTACCTTTTAAGGAGACTCAAACTGGCTTACAATCTCCTTCCCTTCCTCTCCCCACAACAGTCCCCTTGTGAGGCAGGTGGAGCTGAGAGAGGTCAGAGAGAACTGTGACTAGCCCAAGGTCACCCAGTTGGCTTCATGTGGAGGAGTGGGGAAACCAACTCGGTTCACCAGATTAGAGTCTGCCACTCATGGGTAGGAGTGGGGAATCAAACCCGGTTCTCCAGATTAGAGTCCACCGTTTTTAACCTCCACACCATTCTGCCATAGAGTCCACATTCCAAGGTGGCCATTTTCTCCAGGTGAACTGAACTCTGTCGGCTGGAGATCAGTTATAATCCCAGATCTCCAGCTGCCATCTGGAGGTTGACAATCCTATGCCAGGCCCAGGAGTCTTACTCTCTCTGTGCTATCAGTACAGCAGACTAAAATGGGGAACTGTTGGGCTACTCTCAGTTGAGTTTAGGCCCCATCATTGCCAGTGGTCCGGGGGCTGTGTCTGCTCAGCGGGAGTAAAGTGACACAATGGGCCAATGAGGTTCAACTTGGTCTTGTAAAACCTCTGATTCAGGCTTGGCTTGCTTCTCTGTCTCCCTGTTCTTCTGTTAGCTCTTCTCTCTGGCTTAGCAGCTTACTGGCCCACCAGCCTGACTCTCTGCCAGTAACCCAGTCTACCAAGCTCAACCATCTGAAAACATACTGCTATTTTCATTTCACAGGCATTCTGCTCCAGTGGCTAAAATGGAGACTGAGATCGTAGATAAGTGTGAAGAGGAAACTCAAGAACTTTCCTCCTGTGACTTGTGGAGGAAAATGAAACCTATTGCTTCCCCCTTGGACCTCACACCTGTCCCCGTTACAACTCCCCTTTCAGGTTGGCAGCTGCATCGCTCCTTCTTGACAGGGAAAAAAGCAAGATGCACACACACACACACACACACAGAGAAAGAGTTGTAAACACATCACATCAATCTGCGACGACTTGGAAAAACCTGCCCCGCCGAGATGGATTTTTTAATTGGATTGTGACAAACATTTAATACCTAATAGAGCTCGCGCTGGCACAGTTAATTAAGAATGTGACTAATCCAATTCACTAGTGGGAACTCGAGACGAGGGAAGGGACTTGAGGCTGAGCATTGTGGGGAGGAATGTGTAGTTAGGTGGGGAATGGGGGACAGGCCGGTAACCCACCGAATTGCCATTGTAGTTAATTTGCATCGCTGTGTGCTGTAGTTGGAAGAATGTAAATTACCAGCAACCCTGCAAATCCCTTTCCACTGCCCTGTTTTTAAACTCAGAAGGTCCATGCGCAGGCAGAATGAGGCTCTGTCTCCTTAGAGTAGCTCTGCATTATGCTTCCTTTAGTTGGCTGCAGCCTGACAGCTTGTTAGAGGTTTCTTTGCGGGAAGATGGTGGTTACTGTGTATGAGAATGGCAAGTGACAGAGAACTATTACTGTATATGCATTATTGAGAGTGACATGGCCTTGCGGGAGAGTCCAGACACCGACTTCTCTGGAAGGCCTTGCCGTTAGAGCCGCAACAAAACCTTGCAAAAGAAATTCAGTTGTAAAACTCCCCGTTTTACCATTCAGGTTTCGAATCTGAACATTCAAAGGGGAGGTTTTGCAGTTTGAACAGGAAATTTTACATCAAAACATGGACTGCTTTCGCTTTTGCAGCAGATGTCAAGTATCGAATCATCTAAGCACCTGCTGTTATGAGCGTCTATGTAAATGGTGAAGTAACTGAGCTATGAATCAGGAAACCCCCATTTAAACCTTATCTCTGCTATGACCTCACTAGGTCAGTCAAGCTGTGCTCTTTCAGTTTCAGCCCCCCCCCCCCCCGACAATATGGGGAGATCAGGGCTGGTCTACCTCTGAAGAACTTTCACCAGTAAAGATGGGTGAAATAATGCATGTGATGTGAGGAAGGTGGCAGTGTGGATCTCTTTAAAGCCCCCCTGCCCCTTCCCTGGGACTCCCGAGGAGGCAGGCAGGGTTGCTTAGTTAGATCCACGCTGCCGTGCTTGGCAGCATGGATCTGTGCCTTAAAGGAAGGTGGGGGATTCCCGAAGCTGGGAAAGCCAAATTAAACTGGCTTTCCCCCGAAGTGGCTAAGTTCAGCTTTGAGAATCTCCCACCTTTTTTTGCTTCGGTTAATCCCGAACTGGGGAAAGCCGGATCAACGTTGATTCGGGATTTTCCCAGTTCAGGATTAACCGAATCGACAGCCCTATACTAGGGTTGCCAGGTCCTCTCTGGCCACACCAGCAGGGGATGTGGGGGGGAGAGTTGCCAGATCCAGGATGGGAAACTCCTGGAGATTTGGGGATGGAGCCTGAGGAGGACAGGGATCTCGGTGGGGTACAATGCCACAGAGTCCACCCTCCAAAGCATCAATTTTCTCCAGGGGAACCGACCTCTGTAGTCTGGAGATCAGCTTTAATTCTGAGGGAATTCCCAGGTCCCAACTGGAAGCTGGCATACCTGTGCACTATTGATACATCACTAGTCTGATCCAGCAATACTTTTCTTATGTTCTTATTGCCAGGACTGCTTTCCATTAAAGATATACTAGAAAAGCATAATTATCATACAATGTGTTACCAACAGTTCAAAATATACCAGCCCCTGCAGTGTGTGAAATGTCAGGCTGTGCAGTGCATGAGGCCTTAGTGTTCATGCATGTCTGCTGAACCTAGAGATGAACGATATTATCTACTTCCCACTCTTCATCTTCTAGCAACCTTGGGGAAGGGAGCTGAACCTTGAAGAGGTCTAACAACTCATATTAAAAAGCTGCCTCAAAGGCAAAAACAAAGATGAGGAATTTTATGCATCTTCCATTGCATCTGCTAGCAGATGCCCAGCACAATTGTTTAGGGTAATTAGATCTTTAACCTCCCTACCTCAGGGTTCTCAAAAGCTTAGTGATTCAGCCATTAGCTGTGGGGCTTTTTCGAGCTTTCTTGCAGATAAAATCTTGTCGCTCCGCCAAGACCTCCCAGCAAATATTAATACAGTTAGGGAACTGGAGGCCCCTTGGCGGTCTTCGGGTCTGGTGTTGGACCAATTCAGACGCCTCTCCCAGTCTGATATCGACAGGATCCTGGCGGCTGTGAAGCCCACCACTTGCCTCCTAAACCTGTGCCCATCATGGCAGGTGAAAACTGGCTGGAGAATATCATCAATCCGTCCCTGGGTGCAGGGACTTTCCCAGGGAGGTTGAAGGAGGCAGTGGTAAGGCTGCTCTTGAAAAAAAAAAAACTCTGGATCCTGTTGCTCCATCCAACTACTGCCCAGTATCATATCTTCCATGCCTGGGTAAGGTAGTTGAGAGAGTGGCAGCAGAACACCTCCTGGGCTTCCTGGAGGAAACATCGGCCCTGGATCCATTCCAGTCCAGCTTCCAACCTGGCCATGGAACAGAGACAGTACTGGTCACCCTCACAGACAATCTCCGGAGGCAGCTGGATCTAGGCCAGTGGTTCCCAACCTTTTTTTGACCAGGGACCACTAGGACTTTTTTGTTCGGTGCAGGGACCCCAAGGTTCAAAATAAAAATTCTGAGAATTTGAAAATAAACTTTAATCATAACTGTTAGTTAAACATTAAACTTAGAATAATATTTGAATATATATATTTTATAATAGAGAACTTTTAATTGAAAATATTAATTTATTATGGGTTTATAACTTTGTTTTGTGGACCTTAATTTAGTTCTCATGGACCCCCCGTTGGGAACCAGTGATCTAGGCGGATCAGCGCTGCTGGTATCGCTTGATCTAATGGCAGCATTAAATATGGTTGATCGTGATCTATTGACCCACTGCCTCACCGATGCTGGTATTCATGGGACAGCCTTGAAGTGGCTGATCTCATTCCTACAGGATTGGGGACAGAGAGTTACGCAGAGGGAGAGGATGTCACCACAATGCTTCTTGGTATGTGGAGTCCCTCAGGGGGTGATGTATTTCCCAATGTTATTTAACATCTATACGTGCCCCTCGCCCAGCTGGTCCAGAGTTTTGAGCTGGGCTGTCACCAGTACGTTGCTGACATCCAGCAATATCTAGAAATATCCGAACGCCACCCCGGATATTTTGGCCAGGTATTTGGAGGCCGTGATGGGATGGTTGAAGCAGAGCCAACTGAAGTTGAATCCATTGAATACAGGTCTTCAGGTCACCAATATAGCCAAAGTGGCGTTTTACCAACTTAGCCAGATTAGGCTGCTGGTTCCCTACCTCTTTTGCCCTGACCTAGCCACAGTGATCCATGCAACAGACACCTCCAGGCTAGACTACTGTAATTTGCTCTACACAGGGCTGCCCTTAAGACTGCTTCAGAAACTTCAACTGGTCCAGAATGTGTCGGCGCCAGCTGCACTGGACCCAACTATGAATAACGGATCAGTTTAAGGTTTTGGTATTGACCTTCAAAGCCCTAAATGGCCTGGGACTGTCATACCTGCGGGACTGCCTCTCCTGATACACCCCCCAAAGAGCATTACGTTTGGCTGGAGAAAATCTGCTGGTAATCCCCAGCCAAAAAAGCATCCGGCTGTCCTCAACCAGGGCCAGGGCTTTTTCAGACCTGGCCTCGGCCTGGTGGAACACCATGCCCAGTGAGATTCAGGTCCTGCGTGACTTGAAAACTGAGCTATTCCGCAAAGCATATGGTTGAGGATAGCGAAGGTTTCCATCTGGCTGGCCTCCTCTACTGTTCCCTCTCCTCCCTCCCTCCCTCCCTTTTCTTCTGTTTTCTTTTTGTTTCCCCTCCTTGACTATTGTTATTATTTAAATTTGAAATTTGCTGCTGCTGTGGCCTGAAGGTGCTTGGTTTTATTATGTATATAGAAATTGCTAGTTTTAGGGATTGTTTGGAGTTGTTTTAATGGTTGTAAGCCGCAGTGAGCCTGGCCCGGTCAGGGAAGGTGGCCTAAAAATCTAACTAACTAGGTAAAGGTCCCCTGTGCAAGCACCGGGTCATTCCTGACCCATGGGGTGACGTCACATCCCAATGTTTACTAGGCAGACTTTGTTTTTTATGGGGTGGTTTGCCAGTGCCTTCCCCAGTCATCTTCCCTTTACCTCCAGCAAGCTGGGTCCTCATTTGACCGACCTCGGAAGGATGGAAGGCCGAGTCGACCTTGAGCCGGCTACCGGAAACCGACTTCCGTTGGGATCGAACTCAGGTCGTGAGCAGAGCTTGGACAGCAGTACTGCAGCTTACCACTCTGTGCCACGGGGCTCCTTAACTAACTAAATATTAAGTTAAATTAAATTAAATTGAAAAGGAGAATAACCCAGGGCAAGTATCAGAAAACACGGTCTGTCCCGGTAGGCTGGGATGGAGAGTATGTTATTGCATTATTTCCTGCTGGCCTCAATAGAGCTAGTTAGCTCCTTCCTATGTTTGACTTCAGAGGCCTCAGCAGCATCCGAGGGTCCTATTTGGAGGATGGTGAAGAATGGCTTTCTCTGAGCTCTGGAGGACTGAACAGCGAGATGCTAATAACAAAGGTAGGTGTTTGATGAGACGTTTCCCTTTTATCTCACCCATTGCCACAAAATCCTGCACTTTAGGATTCCCACCAAGCAAGCAACGAAGGGTAAAGACAAAGAAAGGCGGAGATGCTGGCAGAGGGGGATTTGGCGCGCGCGCACCGCGTTATTGCCGCAGACGGAAGAAGTGCCTGCCTTCTAACACTTCTAGAGGCAAAAGTGTTTATAGCAGACATCTGAGAGGATTTTGCTTTGTGGTATCAGAAAGGGTAAAATGTACCCACAGGAGATGGTTCTAAGGGTTGCCGTTTCCCCTCTGGGCTCCGCTGTCACAAAGGCGTTCCTTCAGGCTTCGTACCATGGCAGGAGCACCGTTCAAAGGGAGAATTACTCGAGGCGGCAATTTGTGATCACCGCTGGGGGACTGTCATAAACCGGGACAACGCTTACCAAGGTCTGGGCTAGCATCCATTATTTTTAAACAGCCCCGTCCAGGGAACCAGCAAAGTACCCAGTTCTTTTGTGTCGTCTGCGTTTGCTGCACAGGCAACAAAACAGCCCTCTACCTATCCATTCTCCAGCCTCTAGTGTCTTGTAAACGCACTTAGAGATTTACTAAGTCTTGTCAGACTACCTCATGGGGAGCATCAAGCACCATCTTATGCTTCAGGGCTGTGCCTGATCGTTCCAACGCCAAACCGCAGAGAGCTTAATTCAAAGGCGCCCGTGTGAGCATGGAGAATGGAAATCGTTTGCACAAGCCTCCCTAACTAGCTTTTCACAAACCGTACCCACATAAACTGACTAAACTGAGGCTGTCGTATTTTGGTCACGTCATGAGACGACAAGAGTCACCGGAAAAGACCATCATGATAGGAAAAGTTGAGGGCAGCAGGAAAAGAGGAAGACCCAACAAGAGATGGATGGACTCAACAAAGGAAGCCACAGCCTTCAATTTGCAAGATCTGAGCAAGGCTGTCAAAGATAGGACATTTTGGAGGACTTTCATTCATAGGGTCGCCATGAGTCGGAAGCGACTTGATGGCACTTAACACACACCCACACCCACATAAACAATGGCAATTGATTTATGTATGCGTGTGCGTGCATTCCTGTGCGGGCGTGCTGAAGAGTTCCCCCCTAGCCAAGAGTGGGACTCCAGCCTCAGAAGATTCACATTTGCAGGTTCTGTTTAAAGTTGGAATTTTCCTGAGAGATGCAAACTGCCTCATCCTGGTTCCCCCAAGCTGAGCAAAAGGTGCCCAGGGAAAATTGGAGGCCAATCTCTGCCACCTCTGCTTGGCACCTGCCTTTGGGAAATTTTAACATCTAGAGCTGAGGGCCAAACTAGGACCATGTCCGCACTTCGCGTTTGCAGCTCCGATTTCTACGGGGTTTCCTTGCATGTTCGCACTTCATCTCTTCCGAAGGATTCCGGAGACGTCTCCAGGGCACAATTTCTCCGGGTTAAGAGCATTTGTTTATAAGGCGAATTAATAGAAATTAAACGTTTTCCTCACCCGAAGCCTGAAGTGCGAACATAAAATCTGTCTTCAATCCACTTGCTGCTGCCAACCCACCATCCACTCCCCCCTCCTAACTGCCCACGCTGGACCGATCACCGTCCTTGTTTCAAGCACCGAGTGGGCATGCGCGTCGGCTACCACCTCAGCCAATCACAATGCTCCTTTGAGCTGGCGCGTGAATGCTGCCGCGAGGGGGAAACATACGGATTTTATCTAATACAGCGGAGGAAGGCGTCATGGTGGGAACAGAAATTTTAAGTCGTGTTGGATGCTTGAGTACTGGACGCCTTTAAATTGCAAGGTAAGTTGATAGTGCATTCACGGGCTAGGTTGTACTTTGTCCCCACCTCAGCATTTGAGAGCTACTTTTTTAGCTTTTCCAGATGCCGTGGAGGCCGATCCTGCTGGGGACTGTGGCTCAGGAGTATGAGGGGCTCTTGCTACTCCCATACAACCCTGGTGCCATTTTCAAGAGTTGAACCAGCCACATGGGACATGGTATAGTCTAGTTTAACCCTGAGCATTGTCCTGTTTATCCTTCATGGGTAGGGTTGCCAGGTCCTCCCTGGCAACCGGCAGGGGATTGGGGGGACATACCAGCTGCAGAGGGAGGCCAGTGCCGACATCACTTCTGGATAGGGTTGCCAACCTCCAGGTTCTAGCCGGAGAGCTCCTGCTATTACAACTGATCTCTAGCCGATAGAGATCAGTTCCCCTGGAGAAAATGGCCGCTTTGGCAATTGGACTCTATGGCATTGAAGTCCCTCCCCTGCCCAAACCCTGCCCTCCTCAGGATCCGCCCCCAAAACCTCCCGCTGGTGGCAAAGAGAAACCTGGCAACCCTACTTCCGGAAGTTACATCATCACAGGTCCACAGCATTGTGGGAGACGCTTTGGTATCTGGGCAAAAATTCTACGATAGAGGCTGTTTTTACCATAGAATTTTGCCCAAATACCATAGTGTCTTCCATGACATTTGTGACATGATGACATCACTTCTGGATGGGTTGACGGCAACCAGGCTGAGGCCTACATTTACCACTGTAAGTCCGCCGCTGGCCGGCTGAACAGTGATGGGGCAGGGGGCCCAAAGTGGGGGATCCCCCACACCAGGCAGGGGCCTGACAACTCTATTCCTGGGGCTACAGGTAACACTGGGAGTTCTTCCCCCCCCCCGGAAATATCAGGCAAGTGGAGGTCCAATTCATACTGGGACCACAACACAGGGGGAGAGGGATTGTTCCCTGTTTGAACCATTTCTCCCATCTGAAATGGCCCCAGGAGTCCAGTTTCAAGTAGAGAAACTGAGATTGGATGCTTGGACACCCTCACTCTTCCCTGCATGGCTCTGGAGCAGGGGTCGCAAAAGCGCGGCTCCCGAGCCGCAAGTGGCTCTTTGGGCCCCTGAGTGCGGCTCTTCCCACGTGCGGAAGCAGCGCCCTAGGCCGGCCGAAGCAGCAGGAGGGTCTCCGAGAGAGGAAGGAGTGGCCCTTCCTCCTTCTCGCCCCAGCGCCGTCCCCGCCTCCCACCATTGCGGCGGCAGCCGGTGAACGACAAGAGCCCCTCAGCTGCCCCCCCCATCTTTTCTTGCCGCCCGGCTGCGTGCCTTGGTTTGGCAGAGAGGGGGCTCCTCCCTCCCTCCCTCCTCCCTCCCTCCTCTCCACTGTAAGGTGAGGCGTTGCTGTCCGGTCCTCGTTTCGGCCGCCGCTGCCTTCCCTCCTCTGTCTCTATGGGCGACCGGAGCTGGGCGACCTCTCACCCCCCCACCTCCTCCTCCTCCTGTTGGCTCCTCCTGGCCCCAGGCGGGGAAGGCGACGATGCTTCCTGTGCCAGGACCGAGCTCACTTCGCCCTCCCTGCGCCTCAGACTGAGAGTTTGGAGCCAGTCTGGCGCATTGCCTTCCCGCCCCCCGCGCAGGCCACGTCTTGCCCGGCAGGGATCTTGCGGGGGAACTTCCAGGGTGGGGGGCGGATTTTGCGCCTTAATCACCGGCCCACTTGGAAGGGGTAAACTCTCCTCTTCGCCGCCTTCCTCCTCCTCGTCCCCCTCAGGCGGCTCCCAAAAGTCCAGCTCCAGGCTGCCTTTCTTCCCCAGTTCCTTCCTTCTCTTTCCTTTCCCAGTTCCTTCCTTTCTTTCTGTCCCTCCCCCACTCTTCCTTCCTTTCTCCCTTTCATCCTTTCTTCCCCAGTTCCTTCCTTCTCTTTCCTTTCCCTCTTCCTTCCTTTCTTTCTCTCTGTCCCTCCCCCCACTCTTCCTTCCTTCCTTCCATCCTTCCTCCCTTTCATCCTTTCTTCCCCAGTTCCTTCCTTCTCTTTCCTTTCCCAGTTCCTTCCTTTCTTTCTGTCCCTCCCCCACTCTTCCTTCCTTCCATCCTTCCTCTTTCATCCTTTCTTCCCCAGTTCCTTCCTTCTCTTTCCTTTCCCCCTTCCTTCCTTCCTTCCTTCCTTCCTTCCTTCCTTCCTTCCTTCCTTCCTTCCTTCCTTCCTTCCTTCCTTCCTCTTTCTTTCTCCATCCCTCCCCCCTTTCTTTCTTCCTTCTTTCCTTTCCCAGTCCTTCCTTTCTTTCTCCATTCCTCCCCCCTCCCTTCCTCTACTAGCGTTTGCTGTTCTTTCCCTTTTCGGTTCTACATATTCATGCAAACAATCTTTTTCAAGCATGAACCTTATCAAGAGTAAATTGAGAAGTCGTCTTATTGATGAGAACCTGGAATCATGCCTAAAATTAAAAACAACAACATACAAACCTGATTTACCCAAACTTTCCAAGGAGATGCAAGGCCATTGTTCACATCAAGTATTTGTCAGTCTTTGTCATGATTTAATTTTATGGATACCTTACTTAAAATTTAATTTTTATCAATAAATAAGATCATTATTAAGTATGATATCAAGTTTTATTCAGTGTACCTATAGTTTAATTAAGACTTAAAACTTTAATTAAAGTTTATTAAGTTAATAAACAGTGTACCTACCTATATAGTTTAGGTTTAAGAAATTTGGCTCTCGAAAGAAATCTCAATGGTTGTACTGTTGATATTTGGCTCACTTGACTAATGAGTTTGCCGACCACTGCTCTGGGGCAAACAGAAATGGCATGAGCATGCCATTTTCATTTTATGGAGGAGAATGAGAATCGCAGTCTTTTGGAGGGTCAAGCACTACTGAGAGGACCTGAATTAGCCCTTCATATGCATCTGACAGACTCAGATAAGAATGCCAGCCTCCAGGTGATTACAGCTCATCTCCAGATTACTGAGATCAGTTCCCCTGGAGAAAATGGATGCTTTGGAGGGTGGAGTCTGTGCCCCACTGAGGTCCCTGTCCTCTCCAGGCCCCATCCCCAAATCTTCAGGAGTTTCCTAACCTGGATCTTGTAACTCTACCCCCCATCTCCCACCAGTGGCTAGGGGGGACCTGCAACCCTAGTCGCAGATGTAGTTATGTGGGTGGGGGGCAAATTATCTCAAGTAAAAAAGAAAAATTCCACCATCCTCCAGGCACATGTCAGATGTAGGGAGCTAGCACAGGTCCACAGCTATAAGGCAGGCAGGGCGGGTAGTTGGGGAATAAATTAGAGAAGCCATTCCAGAATCTGTGACAAACTCTTGAGTTTTGCAACATTCGAATTAATTCATTCCGCTCTTCAGCAAAACAGGGGGATCCTCTCCAGCTCCTGTCTCCTAACCAGATTTTTAAATACCTAATTTTGATTATTGTGTGCATGTCATATGATACTAAAAATACATTTATTTTCTTTTTCTACTGGATTACTTGTGATGGTGCATTTAAACCCTCTCTGTCTACCCACGCTCAGGACTGCTATGAAAGCAAACGCGACAAAGAGTGCCAAGAAGAACTGTCAACAGAAGAAGAGGGAAATTGGGCCAGAAGTTGTCTTTTAAGCTCTTGGCCGGTTTAATTTTTTGCATGTGTAAAAGACAGAAATTTGGGATGAGTGCCAAACTATGTTTGCGTAAAGGTATAATTTGATTGAATAAAAAACTGCAGCGCCATTTTAAGGGACTGTGCGTATTTGAACGGTTTCATCTATGCAGGCACATTTAAGTAGGGTTGACAAGGTAGTAGCAGGAGAGCTCCTGCTAATTCAACTGATCTCCAGCCGATAGAGATCAGATCACCTGGAGAAAATGGCCGCTTGGGCAATTGAACTCTATGGCATTCAAGTCACTCCTCTCCCCAAACCCCACCCTCCTCAGGCTCCGCCCGAAAAATCACCCGCCGGTGGCAAAGAGGGACCTGGCAACTCTTAACATTAAGGTATTCAGCCAGTGTACCCATGTCATATACTGCTTTGTATAAGAGGGCGGCTTTATATGAGAGGGTGGCTTTGTATAATTTGGGAGAGAGGAGAGACCTCAGCATGTTTCCCAAGCAGTCATTTTCTCCAGGGGAACTGATCTCTATTGTCTGGAGATCAGTTGTAATAGCAGGAGATCTCCATGCCCCACCTGGAGTTTAGCAACCCTATCCCACCCCCCATATGAGAACCCAAGCAAATACTCAGCATCATCCATAAGAACAAGACGCTTTAGCCATTAACTCTAATTCCCTGACCTGCCACAGTCCCCTGGACTTTACCCCTGAAAGCTGCTCAGGCACCAATAGCTGGCCACACCTAGTGCTGAGCAATTTGTGAATTAAAAAAGCCTTGTCTACCACCTAGGGTTGCCAACTGCCAGGTAGTAGCAGGAGATCTCCTGCTAATTCAACTGATCTCCAGCCAATATAGATCAGATCACCTGGAGAAAAATGGTCGCTTTGGCAATTGGACTCTATGGCATTGAAGTGCCTCCCCTCCCCAAACCCCGCCCTCCTCAGGCTCCGCCCCAAACATCTCCCACCGGTGGCAAAGAGGGACTTGGCAACCCTACTACCACCACCTCTTTTTTTTTTTGCCATCAAGTCACATCTTACTTATGGCGACCCCGTAGGGTTTTCAAGGCAAGAGACATTCATGTGTGAAAGCAGTGTGCCGCTCCTAGATCTTAATCTCACATAGACTGTCACCACTACACCACACCGGTTCTCTAAGCTGTCTTTCTAAACAGACTTTCCACGGACAGTGCCCACACCCCACTCATCATGGTGACCCAAACAGCTGCTTGCATGTATTTGCCAAGGAACTAGTCCCATCTTCCTGTCTTGTGTGGGAACTAGGGACACCAACCTCCTGCTAGTCCAACTGATCTCCAGCCAATAGGGATCAGTTCACCTGGAGAAAATGGCAGCTTTGGCAATTGGACTCTATGGCATTGAAGTCCCTCCCCTCTCCAAAACCCACCCTCCTCAGGCTCCACCCCCAAAATCTCCAGGAATTTCCCAACCCGGAGCTGGCAACCCTAGTGGGAATGTGTGGGGCTCATACTGGTAAAGAGGGTGCTTGGAATCCAAAATTGTGCCTAAGGCGTTCCCGAGAAGAAAGGCCAAGGTGTTCTTTCTGTTGTACACAGAGGGAGATCTGAGAGACACAAATAGGGCAACGTGGCCTCCAATTCAGACTTCTGCACCACAAAACCTCACATCCTGTGCTAGGAATAATACATACAGCCAACAAGTTGAATAATAATTTGCAATTCTACAGTGCTTTTGTGTGTTCACAGCTTTCTTTCAGCAATCCTCCTTACACCAATCAGCCCTGTGACTCAGTATTTTCTTCAACTTTTGCGGACAGGGGCTGCGGTTAAGAGAAAGTAGCTTGTTTAAAATCAGTCACCAAAGGGAATTCACTGCTGCTGAGGCAAGCATCAAAGCAAGGGCTTCCCAGCTCACGTTATAGTACTTTAAGCATCGCTGTATAAATGTGTTTAATTTGGTTTGCATACTTACAATTAGGGGAAGATGCAACATTTAGAATATAAAATGCATACAGACATACATCAAGCTTAGTCAAGCAGCCGCAAAGCAATCTGAACTAAATAAAAAACACACCAAAAAACAGACTAAACAAATCCAGGAAATTTGTGAATGGCTTTTAAACAGATTCAAAATGTCCCTCTTCAATTCCTTAACACAAACCAGTACATCCAATAAACACTCCCCATATCACTTCTTATTCCACAATTTTAACAATTTCAACAAGAGGGACTGAGGAAGAATCGGAAACGGCCGTCTCCCCTTCTTTTCTTGACATTTGGAACCTGCCTTTTCTCTTGTACCTGGCTGAAGGACATCTGAAAATAAGAAGATTCACTACTACGTATACTCTTACAGGCTTTTGTACCAATATTGGACTTTTATAACACATGCAAACCCATTTGGGGATAGTAATCTTGTGTTAATCACCTGGAGGTTGGCAACCTTAGTTACCCATTCAACATTTTGTCCATTAGGCCACAGCAGCTTTCTAGATCAGAGCTGGAACAGTAAAGTTTTGCAGATGCTCTCCCAGCAACGGCTTCTTCATGTCTTTCGTATCACACAGTTCTGTAGAGACAGCATTGCTACCTCTGGAGCAAAAGACAGCACTGATGAGCCTGAAAACTTCTTAAGCAATGGGGGGGCTAGAGCTGCCATGGAAAAGGAAAAGCTGCTATTAGATCTGATCGCTGGACCAGGGCATCAGGAAAAGCCATTATTTAAAAGATTGTGAAACAGCTGCTGGTAAAAGCTTTCTGGAGCAACAGTAAGGCCTCAGAGGTCTGAGAGGGTGTAAGTCAGAATGTCGGCTCGCTGTTTATGACTTCGGCTGCAAAAATAGTAATTAAGAAGTAGGTTAGGATGCAGGGGATCAAAGTGCACGAGACTCATATATATTTCTGAGATGCATTTTTATCTTTGAAAAGTAGCCGTGGAGTTGGGTTGCCAGGTACCCCCAGCAATCGGCAGGGGAGGGGGTGGGTGGGTAGGTCTTAACAGGCACAAATTGAGGCCCAGACTTTGACGACATTGGTGCAATGATGTCACTTCTGGAAGTAAGGTTGCCATGTCCCTCTTTGCTACCGGCAGGAGGTTTTGGGGGCAGAGCCTGAGGAGGGCGGGATTTGGGGAGGGGAGGGACTTCAATGCCGTAGGGTCCAATGGCCAAAGCTGCCATTTTCTCCAGGGGAACTGATCTCTATCGGCTGGAGAACAGTTGTAATAGCAGGAGATCTCCAGCTAGTACCTGGAGGTTGGCAACCCTATCCGGAAGTTATGTCATCATGTTGCCAACGATGTGAGAGACGCTCCAGTATTTGGGCAAGAACTCTATGGTAGAGGTTGTTTTGCCCAAATACCAGAGCATCTCCCATGTTGTTGTTGTTGTGATGTCACTTCCGGAAGTGACATCAACACACCAATGGCACCTAGGCCTCAATTTGTGTCTTGTAAGATCTGCTAGAGCAACCAGGTCCACACTTCAGCAGATTTGTTGTAATTTACTGGACTGAACTGCATGTTAAGGACCGGAAATGCAAATATAAGACTAGCTTGCAGATGAGGGTGATCTCCATGCAAATGCCTCGATAGTAGCACATGGGGGGTCGGGGGGTGGGCTGGTCAGGTTGTGGCCAAGCAGCGCTCACATAGAGGAGCAGGTCTGCTTCAAGGGGTGCTGTCACCACACATAAGGCACACCCAACCCATCCTGGATTTCAACCATGGGTCTGAGCCAAACCCCGGTGGCACTGCCAAGGGGCCTTAGCTGGAACCCATGGTGCAGGCTCAGAAGATGTCGATCCCCTCCCATAGGGCTCATGGCTGGAGGCAGAGTCCTGCACTGCATCTGTCCTCTCTTTATTGTGCCCCACCAAGCAGATGCTTGGGTGTCTTGGCCAGAGAACTGGCCCTTCAGAAGAGCCATTGATGTCAACATTGATGTATAGGCAGCCACCACAATCTCTGACGTCAAGAGGAAGACTCTGGTATTTGGGGAAAACTCTGTGGTAAAAACAGCCTCTATCTTAGAGTTCCTGCCCAAATATCACAGCATCTTCCTTGACAGCAACAGAGTGGTGGCGACATTTCTGGAAGTGGTGTGGTTGTGTCAGCGCTGGCATCCCTCCGCAGCTGGTAAGTCCCCCACTCCCCACATGGTTGCCAGGGGGAACCTGGCAACCCAAATGGGAAATCACCAGGAAAAGAGGTAGGCCCACGGTCACTATCCTAAAAAGCCAGTTGGCTCTTCGTAGCCTGACATCTCAGGCAGGTTTGCTCAAGGAAAACATTAAAAGAAGAGGCAGAGTATTGGCAAAGCCAAATGGTGTTCTGCCCTCTGATTCCTCTGCTGCCACCAGCCACTCTTCCTATTGGAAAATGGGGAATCACCCCAGCATAATGGGACAATCCCTAATAGGAAGGGTATTCAGAGACCAAATGAAAAGGAGTATCCCTCCCAATTTCAGGGGCTCCTGGTGGGCATCTTGCCACAAATATTTATTTCAAAATGTATAGCTGTTCCAAAGGTCCAAGTGGCTTACAATCTAATCAACAAGTTTAAAACCAACTAACCAGCCACAATGATGATCAATCCAAAACACATTAAAAAGAGTCCAAATGCCTAGATTAAAACCAGCAACAGATTAATCATAGCAGATCAGAGAGTGTTATAAAAACTGTTTCACCGTGCCTCCTAAAATACTGATCAAAATACTGCTCCTGGAGGCTACATACAGAATTCTTTCGGTAGCATATTCTATAGAATTGGTGCGACTGCCGAAAAAGCACAAGCACTTGTGGAATAGGTCTGCAGATGGAGAGAACATCCAGTAGGGTCTGTTGAACAGATTTAAGATCCCCCGAATCCCTGAAGGCCCTCGCCACTCTGCTGTCTCATCAGACTTTTTGAAAGAGTTTTCATTCTAAGCACTGCGCCCTTCACACATTTGCGGTAAACAAGGGGCGGACCAACTGCTGAGACTCTTGATGAAGATGATGAAGTCCCTGGCCAAAAGGGACTGCAGTCCCCTTTGGGGAGGCTGGAAATCACAGATGAGCCCTGGGCACCATCAGAACAGAGGCAGCTGCAACTACATCTGTATGTGTCTCACAGCCAGCCCCCCTCCCCGTTTATAAATAAAACAAGTGAAGTTATTTTGGCCCCAGACAAGGCGACATCTCTTGAAAAACAGAGATGCTCTTTCGCTGTGTCCCTGCAATGTCCCAGTTCATTGTTATTCTTCAGCAGTAAACAGGACTTGGATTGAACAAGGTGCCCATCTGCAGCCACAAAAGAAAGAGAGTCTCTCTTCATATTACTGTGCAGTGCAATAAAGAGGGCCTTTCAGATGCATCTGAACAGGCAACAAAAGCCAAGAGGGAAGTTGACAGGGCCTGGAGAGTCCAGAGGAAAGGAGGGAGATTCACGCGAGGGCCATTTGCAAAGACCAGGGGACGTTGTCACGAGGAAACATGAAGAGAAGAGAGACGTTTGGGAGACACAGACAAGCAGTGGTGCAGTTAAATAATTTCACAGCATGGCCTTGATGGTTCTGGGAGGCTGCTGAAAACATACATCAAACCCAAAATTACAGTCTGCTTTTGAGCCTGTGAGCTGGGGCCCCAGACTTCCACCTAGGGTTGCCAACCTCCAGGTACTAGCTGGAGATCTCCCGCTATTACAACTGATCTCCAGCCGACAGCGATCACTTCCCCTGAAGAAAAAGACCGCTGTGGTAATTGGACTCTATGGTATTGAAGTCCCTCCCCTCCCCAAAGCCCACCCTCCTCAGGCTCCGCCTCCAAAACCTCCCACCGATGGCAAAGAGAGACCTGGCAACTCTACTTCTACCCTAAAGTCCAGCCCTGACTGCATCACCGCAAGAATGCTGTACAAATTAGGGTTGCCAGCTCTGGGGTGGGAAATACCTGGATATTTTTGGGGCGGAGTCTGAGGAGGTCGGGATTTGGGGAGGGGGACTTCAATGCCATAGAGTCCAATTACCAACGCGGCCATTTTCTCCAGGGGAACTGATCTCTGTCGCCTGGAGATCAGTTGTAATAGTGGGAGATCTCCAGCTAGTACCTGGAGGTTGGCAAACCTAGTACAAACACTCACTCTTCAGATACAGCTAGAATGTGATTCCATCTATCCTTTAATAGAGAAGAGTGAATTAGACACACAATGGCAATGTAAATGTCAAAAGCTGCTGAATTACTAATAATAATGAAGCTCAAGACAATGCATACTCCTGGATTGAATAAAGATGTGGTATTCCCGTCTCATTACCAATGCTGATTTCTCCATGCCTACTACCTTTCTGCATATCACACCTAATCCAATCACACCTGTTAATGTCATTTTGCCCTTGTTTTCTAGAGGCTGTTCTAACCAGAATCTGGAAAATGCGCGCAAAATGTGTGGGGAGAGCGAAATGACTTCTGACAGGTGGAAAAGGCATGCACAATCAAAAGGAAGCCCCGAAGCAGTCGCCGGGGGTGACCTCGGGGAAACGTCCCTGCATAAAAGGCCCAAGTGAATACCTTGGAATAATTGAATAGGCCTTTTAATGGTTAAAGGAAAAGCTATACGTGAATAATTATGGGTCACTATAGAAAGAAGATTGTTTTCTTCAAATGTTTTTTTTTAAGGCTCTTCATATGGTTCCAGTGTCTGTAACTTCAAGATAACCTTGCCTTGTGCTTTACAGCAAAGAATGTGCCCCCAAATGCGTTCATTTGTATTCAGAGATTTCAGTGATGTGCAAATGCACAGAAAAGTAAATATTTTCAAAAGTATATTCTTTCTGCAGTCTAGTCTATCTTCCTTTTCTCCCCCCACCCCACCCAGCTGAAACCAGCTCAAGTCACATTCTGACTTGAAGAAAACCACCATGTTGGGTAACATCATCCAGTGCTGATGATAATCTGCAGTGTGAAATGGAGTAAGAGCAACAAAATCAGCCACAAGGGCCACCCCAAAATTGAAGCATTTTTTATATACTGAAAAACAGGCGAGAAACCTTACAATTTAACATTTAGAAAGTGCTTTAAAAGCACTCCATATCCACATTATTCTTTCCTTCTTTCAAGCTCCCTTGACCCAAGGATCTTGAGCAGTAAAAGGGGAGCCTTTATTTAAGGAAAATGTTGGTCTCAATCCGCCAGCAAAAAGGAGACCGTTTTATCTTTTGTTATGGTGGCAGGTAGGGTTGCCAGGTCCCTCTTTGCCTCCAGTGGGAGATTTTTGGGGTGGAGCCTGAGGAGGGCGGGGTTTGGGGATTTCAATGCCATAGAGTTCAATTGCCAAAACGGCCATTTTTCTCCAGGTGAACTGATCTCTATCGGCTGGAGATCAGTTGAATTAGCAGGAGATCTCCTGCCACTGCCTGGCAGTTGTCAACCCTAGTGGCAGGTAATTTGATTAAGGGCGAAAACGCATGGTCGCTTTAGCCTCCTTTATTCCCTGTTTCAGCCAGGATTCAGCCAGGATCAAACATGCGTTTCACCAAACATGCGTTCGATCCTGGCTAAATCCTGGCTGAAACAGGGAATAAAGGAGGCTTAAGCGACCATGCATTTTTGCTTTAAGACAGGAGTAATCCATGGGTTGCGATAAGAATTTGTATTGGGGACATTCCTACATCATATGGGATAATGAATCCACTCTCTTCAGATCACATCAGGGCTGTCAGGTCCCTCTTTGCCACCTGCGGGAGGTTTTTGGGGTGGAGCCTGAGGAGGGCAGGGTTTGGGGAGGGAAGGGACTTCAATGCCATAGAGTCCAATTGCCAAAGTGGCCATTTTCTCTAGCAGGAGATCTCCAGCTACTACCTGGCGGTTGGCAACCCTAGATCACATGGACATGAGTCCACTCGTTCTGATCCACATTATGTCACTCATTCTTACAACAGTCCTGTAAGGTAAGCCAGGATTCTTAATCACGGATATTGCAGGCACAAAACTTGAGGATCAACGGATAGTGATTGGCATAGAGCTATCGTATTTTTCGCTCCATAGGACGCACCTGACCATAAGACGCACCTAGTTCTTAGAGAAGAAAACAAGAAAAAATCTTGTTTTCCTCCTCTATAAACTTGTCTTATGGAGTGAATGCCGGCTGGGCGTGTGCTCGTCAGGACGGCGCGAGCCGGCGTTCCCCGCCCCGACGGCCAACTGGGAGGCTGGTGGGGCCGCACAGAGCCGGCTGGGCGCCTGCGCATTGGGACGGCGCGAGCCGGCGTTCCCCACCCCGACGGCCAGCTGGGAGGCCGGGGGGGGGCGCACAGAGCCGGCTGGGCGCCTGCATGTCAGGACGGCGCGAGCCGGTGTTCCCCGCCCCGACAGCCAGCTGGGAGGCGGGCGGGGCCGCACAGAGCCGGCTGGGCGCCTGCGTGTCGGGACGGCGTGAGCCGGTGTTCCCCGCCCCGACGGCCAGCTGGGAGGCGGGCAGGGAACGCCGGCTCGCGCCAACCCTACGCGCACGCACCCAGCAGGCTCTGTGAGGGCCCGCCCGCCTCCCAGCTGGCCTTCGGGGCAGAGAACGCCGGCTCGCGCCGCCCCGACACGCATGCGCCCAGCCAGCATTCGCTCCGTAAGACGCACAGACATTTCCCCTCACTTTTGAGGAGAAAAAAAGTGTGTCTTATGGAGCGAAAAATACGGTACTTGGTAGGTTCAGGGCAAAGGTGAGATGTAAACTTCTTAGCTGACAGCTGACACTTTTAGCTTATATGACTTAACTGCTGGTGTTTATATTTCACAAGGAGAGTATCAGTTGCTCCTTCACCCCAGCACATTTTGCTGTAACCAGAGATCTTTTTGTACCAGGCACAGTCTGCCTGACACCTCCGCCATTCTATTTTAAGATGATTGCAAACTGCAGGCTGGGGCATTTCATTGTGCCTGACAACATCTTTTCCTCTCATTCCCCCTTATTTGGGATTATTATTATTTTCTGTGCTAAATTTCCAGCTTGATGTTC
The DNA here is from genome assembly GCF_029931775.1 of Euleptes europaea. Taxonomy (NCBI): domain Eukaryota; kingdom Metazoa; phylum Chordata; class Lepidosauria; order Squamata; family Sphaerodactylidae; genus Euleptes; species Euleptes europaea. The sequence goes on along the minus strand of NC_079313.1, from coordinate 24,588,887 downwards.
TTCTAACTTTTGTTGCAACTTTTCTACTTGGTCCTGAGAAAAAACACGTATGTTTTTCTGACGGACTAATACATATTGACCAGTCTAGTGAAATTTCAGGGGAGGGGAGATCTGCACAGCCTTGTACCATGAGCATCTCTGCTATGGCAACTGAGCCATGGAAGAAGGGTTACAGGGAAAAGGCTGCTGTGGCTATGGGATTTTTTCCCCTTAAGAAAAAATTAAGATATTTCCTCTTAAATGCAGAGAAAGCACTGATGAGTCAAAACTTGGAGGGGGCATTCCATGGGCATTTTGCCTTAGCAAAACGAGACCCCTCTTTTCTGATAGGCTTTCCCCATTTTTCACATTGGTTGGCCATAGGCTTACTAGGTCCCTCCTGTCCTTCGGAGGGAGATTTTAAGGGTGGAGGTGAGGTGGGGTCACGCGTGCCACCGGCGGGAGGATTTTTGGGGCAGAGCCTGAAGAGAGCAGGGTTTGGGGAGGGGAGGGACTTCAATATCATAGAGTGCAACTGCCAAAGCAGCCATTTTCTCCAGGTGAATTGATCTCTATCGGCTGGAGATCAGTTGTAATAGCAGGAGATCTCCAGCTAGTATCTGGAGGTTGGCAACTCTACACAGTCTGTGGAAGAAGAGAAGTGTGAGGACTTTCTTAACTTCCTCTGGTAAGATGTTCCAAACATTTTAAATTAGATTAGCAACTTAGGGTTGCCAACCTCCTGGTGGGGCTTGGAGATCTCCCAGAATTTTAGCTGGTCTCCACTGAGGCTGCCTTCTAGGGTTGCCAGCTCCAGATTGGGAAATGCCTGGAGATTTTGGGAGTGGAGCCTGAGGAGGGTGGGATTTGGGGAGGGGAAGGACTTCAGAGGAGTATACTGCCATGGAGTCCACCTTCCAAAGCAGCCATTTTCTCTACAAGAACTGATTTCTGTTGCCTGGAGTGGGAGATCTCCAGCTACTACCTGGAGGTTGGCAACTCTACTGCCACCATGTTCCTCCAACAGTTTCCCACTGGTAGCCAGAACTTGGAATATATGTGGTGATTAGGGTTGCCAGGTTCCTCTTCGCCACCAGTAGGAGGTTTTTTGGGGTGGAGCCTGAGGAGGGATGGGTTTGGGGTGGGGAGGAGAGGGACTTCAATGTCATAGAGTCCAACTGCCAAAATGGCCATTTTCTCCAGGTGAACTGATCTCTATTGGCTGGAGATCAGTTGTAACAGCAGATCTCCTGCCACCACCTAGATGTTAGGATAAACAAAGAAAGTTAGCCTGCTGCAACGTGTGTTGGCTTCATTACCAGCAGTAAAACAGTGCCACTCACTTAAGAAAAAATGCAGTGTAATCAAAAATAGAAAAAGCACATATACAAAACTAAATACAACATACTAAACAAACTTAACACCTATTCACAACATATAAAGAGCCCAGTGCTTAGGACTAAGAAATAATGTTAACAAGGTTATAAATCCGAAGTCTTCAATAGTCTGGAGTAGACTTGGAGAGAAGATTCTCCTAGGAAGGATTTCTTATGCTGTGAAGTGGTAGTGGCTGTAGCCAGTATTTGCCTTATCTGTGTGTCTTCCATAGGAAGATATTCAGTTCCATAAACCCTGGACATGAGCCCAAGCCCACGAGCTTCTACAGGGATCCAGATATTGCACTGTTTCGACTATGTCTTCTTCAGGGATCACTAAAATACATACACAAATTCTATAATAATATATACACGGCACATGCTATTTTTAGAGACCAATTGACCAGGTATAACAATAATATAACATATAGAATAAACTTACACAATGACAGCTACATAGCTTGTTCCTGTGTTGATGGGACCCGTAGGTTCTCTGAATCAACCATGAGTACAACCAAAGAAAAAAGGTTTTACAAGAATTGCCAGCACCTGTGGTGCCTTTGCTGAGTAATGGACTAAGATTGCCCAACACTCTTAAAGGGACCTTAGTCCTATATCCTACACATAGTATTTCAGCCTGGCATTATAAATAACTGGAAAAATCCAGTGAGGTATTTTTTTTAAAAAAAATGTTTTTTATTGATTTTAAATATAAGGGGGATACAGAAGGGAAGAGGGATAGGGGCATAAACGTAAAAAGAAAAAAAATAACCAAATATTTAAGTACATGAATCTTGTACAGTTTCGGTACACCTAGCATTACCACCTTGTTAGGTGAAGGGAATATTAGGAAAAGGAAAAATGATTTTATTTACATTTCGTTGTATTAATATCTCACCTTCACCATTCCTATTTACGTAATCTTTTACTCTGATGACGGATTAATTTGATGTCGTCTTTTGTCCGTAGTTTTTCATAAAGTCATAAAAGGGCCTCCATCTCTCATAGTTCTGTTCTCGTGTGGTGTCTTTCAAATAATCTGTCAAGTGAGCCATGGTGATATATTCCAGGGACTTATCCAACCATGCTTGAAGTGTTGGAATCTTGTTCGTTTTCCAAAGTGATGCCAGAACTACTCTTGCCACCGTTACAAGATATCTTACCACAATCTGTTGATTCTCATTCATGGTATTTGGTGTTTTATTCAGTAGAAAAGGTTTAGGATCATATTTTATGCTCAGCCCAATAACGCCTTCAAGATTTTTATGAATCTTTTTCCAGTATTTCTGCACGCCCTCACATGTCCACCAACAGTGAAAGAAGGTGCCTCTGGTTCTTTGGCATTTCCAGCAGAGTCCCGACGCTTTACTGTTCATATTCTGAATGTCACTGGGCGTTATGTACCATCTATGTAACATCTTTAGGCAGTTTTCCTGAATGTTTTGGGATAGAGTGAACTTAGAGTTTTTCCGAAAGATCTGTTCCCATTCATCTGTTGTTATTGTTTTATTTAAGTTCTCCATCCATTTAATTTGGCATACCTTAACTTGTTCTTCCTCTGTGTCAAAGGATAATAAAAGTTTATAAATCTTCCCTAAAAGGTGTTGTGGCGATTTACTCAATAAATGTTCAAATTCTGTCTCTTTTCTAATTTTACCTCTAATTGTGCAATCTTCCTTGAATCTCAATATTAATTGATGATATGTTATCCAGGATATTTGTGGATGTTCTTCCTGAATTTCTATTAAAGTTTTAAGTGTTTCGTCTTTCCTTATTATATCACCATATCTTATAGATCCAAACCTTAGTCCTATATCCTACATATAGTATTTCAGCCTGGCATTATAAATAACTGGAAAAATCCAGTGAGGTATTATGCCCATTCGGTTGTAATGTATTAAAAAGGTGTATGGATGTAACCTCTTGCTGTCGTAATAATAAATTGACCCGATTTAAATTATTTTTTTCAAAGCGCAAATTACAAAAAATGCAAGGTCATCCTCCTTATGGTTTTGTCTATAAAATGTTGTACCATTGGGGAATCTAACACACAGCTTCTAATTTGAGAGCAATGCCCACCCTATATTTGATGGGTCTGATGGTTTTCCCAATATACCACATTTGGCAAGAACATTTGATGACATAAATCAAATTTTTAGACTCAGAATTGTTGAAACTTTTGACCTGGAAGTTGAACCTTGTAAATTCCTTCACTGGTAATAAATATTTGCGAAATGAACATCTCCCGCATCTGAAATTTCTCAGCGGGAGAGTGGCATCCCGTGGTGCGGTCACGTCAGCATGTATTAAATGGTCACGTAGAGATCTAGTTCTCGTATGTGCAATCCTGGGTATATTTGCACATCCTGGTAATTTCCAAATGATATGCCAGTGTTTGTAAATGATTTTTTAAAGTGATGGAATTAGAGATGTATAGTGTAAAGAAAAGGTAAGTTTACTGTCACTAGTAATTTGTCTATTATCAAACAGTGCTGATCGTGGTTTGGATTCCGCTTTCTGCAGAGCCTGTTTTATGACAGTGGCCGGGTATTTTCTGTTCACCAAGTCCACACTTAGATGTTGTGCTGATCTTTTAAATTCCCTATCTTCCATGGCATTCCTTTTTAGTCTTAAAAATTGACTATATGGCAAGTTGTTTCTTAAGTGGCTCGGATGGAAGGAATCATAATGTAACAAAGTGTGACAGTCTGTAAGTCATAAAACAGGCTCTGCAGAGAGCTGAATCCATGCTACTCTTCAAAACCCCAACCCTTCTCCCCGCCCATTCTCCCCAAAACATCCAGTCATAACCAATAGTTCTAACAAATACACATTTCAAAGGCAAATTTTGATTCTGAATTATTTTAAGTTGGGGGAAGTGAAGAGCCTGAAGTGGGAGTGTGTAGGGTTTTTTTTTTTTTTTTTTGCCAAACCCCTAAGGAATGCTTGTAGACACCCAAGGGTATCATGGACCTTGGCAGAAAATCTCTAAATTCCATGTTGAAGACAGACACAGGAGAAGTTAAAAATACTACAAATAATGAATCTTTAGTGTTTATCTTCCTTCCCTTCAGAATCGGCACTGAGCTGATCGTACCCTCAGGTGCTGCTTCCTGGCACCAAGCCAAGGAAAGTTACTGCCTTACTGATGAGTCGCAAAAACACCCCGTGAGTGTTCCTGAGCATGTCATTAAAAATCCCTGGCACTTTTTATAAAAGTTTGAAGCCTTCGAGCTGGCCGTCTTCCAGCCTAGGTAATTACATTTTGTCCACCAAAACCCCTCTCGCTGTTCCACCTGGATATTCTCTGCTCTGCTTCTCAGCCTGCGGGGGAACCCAGCATTAATAGCGATCTCCCTTAGACAGCAGCTGTGTTTTCAATATGGGCAGGGCGGCTGCACCTGATTTAGTATTTACGCAAAGCACTACAGGTAGGCATAAACTGTGCCTATATAGGTGCCAATAAATGGATTTCCTAATTAAGGTGATGGTAAGCTGCACGAGCCCTGTGGCGCAGAGTGTTAAGATGCAGTACTGCAGTCAAAAGCTCTGCTTATGACCTGAGTTCGATCCCAATGGAAGTTGGTTTCAGGTAGCCGGCTCAAGGTTGACTCAGCCTTCCATCCTTCTGAGGTCGGTCAAATGAGTACCCAGCTTGCTGGGGGTAAAGGGAAGATGACTGGGGAAGGCACTGGCAAACCACCCCGCAAACAAAGTCTGCCTAGTAAACGTCGGGATGTCACGTCACCCCATGGGTCAGGAATGACCCGGTGCTTGCACAGGGGACCTTTACCTTTTTAAGCTGCACTAGACTTTACACCCATGATGTATTTTGTGCCCACCAGGAACCTTACGGTTCAGTCATTGAATCCTTCCTAGTTTGGCTCATGTCCTGTTTGGTCATCGGCCCGTTTGTGGCTGTTCAACAGGTGCCTTCAACATATTCCTCCTTCACAGTATAATACAGTGCCTTTGGCCAGCGCGGTGTAGTGGTTAAGAGTGGTGGACTCTAATCTGGAGAACTGGGTTTGATTCCCCACTCCAACACATGAAGCCAGCTGGGTGGCCTTGGGCTAGTCACAGTTCTCTCTGACCTCTCTCAGCTCCACCTACCTCACAAGGTGTCTGTTGTGGGGAGAGGAAGGGAAGGATATTGTAAACCGGTTTGATTCTCCTTAAAAGATAGAGAAAATCGGCATATAAAAACCAACTCTTCTTCTTTCACACATGAGCGTTCTCATGCAACCTTATGGACTACTTCCCTCCTTTACTTGCTGCAATGCTGCTGTGCTAACCACGTGTTAAAGCAGCATTCCACAATAGTAGCATTAAAACATCTTGAAATCCACCAATAATATCAAACCAGAACATAAAAGGTGCCCACACACGCACACAAATTAGCCATTGCCTTGGCAGGCTAAATAGAAAAGTCCATGTTCAGTTCATGGTTAGCCCAAGCAGGGTACACCAATCACCTTCTGGGCCCGTACAACCAGCAGCTGGATCCAAACCAAGCCCGAGGCAGGACCACAGGGGTCTGTCTGGCTTGGACCCAGTGTTAGGCCCCCTATCTGTTTCAGCACCCCGGTACGTCATAAGGGCACATGGGACCAAAGCTAACAGGAAAGAGCAAGGCACTACTTTCTCAAAACAAACCAAAGTTTCCAGGGCTTTGGGAAACCATTTTGGGACCTGTGTGAAAAGGCTTTAGTTGCCTGCTAACAGACAGAAGGGGCAATTTACATTTCCCCTGGCCTCCAAGGTGAAACAGATTACAAGACAATGAGAACCTATTCTTCTAATACCAACTGGCCTGTTCTGCATATCTAAATCACCCTCTAACTACATCATACTTGCAAAACTACCTAAACTGTCATCTCCTCCCATTCCTGGAAGAATTCCTGAAATCTTCTTCTCACATCTAAAAATCTATACTGGTACTTAGAATCATAGAATCATAGAGTTGGAAGGGACCACCAGGGTCATCTAGTCCAACCCCCTGCACAATGCAGGAAATTAACAACTACCTCCCCCCACATCCCCAGTGACCCCAACCCTCCCCCCGTCATGCAGGATCCCACAATCAAAGCACTTCCGACAGATGGCCATCTAGCCTCTGCTTAAAGACCTCCAAAGACGGGGACTCCACCACCCTCCGAGGCAGCACATTCCACCGTCGAACAGCCCTCACCGTCAGAAAGTTCTTCCTAATGTTTAGGTGGAATCGCTTTTCTATTAGTTTAAATCCATTACTCCGTGTCCTAGTCTCTGGAGAAACAGAGAACAAACTAGTTCCCTCAACAACATGACATCCCTTCAAATATTTAAACATGGCTATCATGTCTCCCCTCAACCTTCACTTCTCCAAACTAAACAAACCCAACTCCCTAAGTCTCTCCTCATAGGGCATGGATTCCAGACCTTTGACCATTCTGGTCGCCCTCCTCTGGACACGCTCCAACTTGTCAACATCCTTCTTAAATTGTGGAGCCCAAAACTGGACACAGTATTCCAAGTGAGGTCTGACCAATGCAGAATACAGTGGTAGTATTACTTCCCTTGATCTAGACACAATACTCCTATTGATGCAGCCCAGAATTGCATTGGCCTTCTTAGCCGCCATATCACACTGTTGACTCATGTTCGGTTTGTGGTCCACTAAGACTCCCAGATCTCTTTCACATGTACTGTTGTCAAGCCAACTATCTCCCATCCTGTACCTGTGCCTTATGTTGTTTCTGCCTAGGTGAAGTACCTTACACTTCTCCCTATTGAAATCAATTTTATTGCTTATGGCCCAGCTCTCCAGTCTATCGAGGTCATTCTGAACTCTGACCCTACCCTCCTGGGTATTAACTAGTCATTGAAGATATCTTTGGATGTAAGAACATAAGAAAAGCCCTGCTGGATCAGACCAAGGCCTATCAAGTCCAGCAGTCTGTTCACACAGTGGCCAAACAGGTGCCTCTAGGAAGCCCCCAAACAAGACGACTGCAGTAACACTGTCCTGCCTGTGTTCCACAGCACCTAAGATAATAGGCATGCTCCTCTGATCCTGGAAAGAATAGGTATGCATCATGACTGGTATCCATTTTAACTAGTAGCCATGAATACCCCTTTCCTCCATGAACATGTCCACTCCCCTCTTAAAGCCTTCCAAGTTGGCAGCCATCACCACATTTTGGGGCAGGGAGTTCCACAATTTAACTATGTGTTGTGTGAAAAAATACTTCCTTTTATCTGTTTTGAATCTCTCACCCTCCAGCTTCAGCAGATGACCCCGGGTTCTAGCATTATGGGAGAGAGAGAAAAACGTCTCCCTGTCCACTCTCTCCAAACCATGCATAATTTTATAGACCTCTGTCATGTCTCCCCTCAGCTGCCTTCTTTCCAAGCTAAACAGCCCTAAGTGTTTTAACTGCTCCTCATAGGGCAGTTGCTCTAGTCCCCTAATCATTTTGGTTGCTCTTTTCTGCACCTTCTCAAGCTCTGTAATATCCTTTTTTAGGTGTGGTGACCAAAACTGTGCACAGTATTCCAAGTGTGGTCTCACCATAGATACATTTATACAATGGCAGTATGATGTCAGCAGTTTTATTCTTAATTCCTCATCTAATTATGGCCAGCGTGGAATTTGCCTTTTTTACAGCAGCAGCACACTGGGCCGACATCTTCATCGAGCTATCCACTACCACCCCAAGATCCCTTTCTTGGTCTGTGGCTGCCAACACAGATCACTCAGATTCACTCAGGCTGTATCGAGGATACTATTGCCAAGGAGGAGGAGGAACAATTACAAATCTGTTTATGACTTGCCAGGGTGAAATTAACATCAAATGGGAATAGAATGACTTCTCCTAAAGCTGGATTGAGAAAAATGTAATATTTTGGTAGTTCATTCAAAGCCTTTGATATCAGCGGAAAAGTTTAGCGTGTGTTTAAGTCTCTCCCACTGAAATCTAAGGGCATTAACATATTTAACTTTGGGTGAATCATGTACGCTGTTAACAAAATTGACTCATATAATTATATACTGGAAAGCAAGTGAAAAAACAGCTTTCGTAAAAAATGGACTTTTGAGTGTAAAAGACAGAGGGACGAAATGTTCTTTGAAACTGCTGCTTGCTTCAGGAAGTACCTGGAAGTTGGCAATCCTAGGGGAGGAGTCACAAATGGAGTTTGGGGGCAATTCTAGAGTGCTGGGCCAGTGTGATAACTCATTTCCAGGGTCACGCTGGAAGTGATATTACGGTGTCCGACCGCAGCATATTTGCATATCCCCACCCCATCCACCTCCCACAGGTTGCCCATGATCTGCTGACAACCCTACTAAGGCCCGATCTACACATGCAGTAGAATGCAGAACCTAGACCTGGGCTGTGCCACTTCCGACTGCAAGTGAAAAGAGTCACATTTTTAATGCTTTCCCATGTGAAAACTCTCCGCATTAGCACATCAGAGCAAAGGTTTCTAGTTAGGGTTGCCAAACTCCAGGTGGTGGCTAGAGATCTCCTGCTATTACAACTGATCTCCAGGTGACAGAGATCAGTTTCCCTGGAGAAAATGGCAACTGGACTCTATAGCGCTGGAGTTCCTCCCCTCTCCAAACCCCGCCCACCTCAGGCTCCACCCCAAAATCTTCAGGTATTTCCCAACCCGGAGCTGGCAACCCTATTTCTAGTGCAGCCTCTTTGCAAGCTCAGGGGATTATTAACGTAGAGGAAGAACTTTTGAAAATGGAATTCCTTACCTGAAGAGCTCCAAAACAAGAAACATATTGTATGAGATTGTAAGAAGCTGCCATCTTTTGCGTGTCAAAAGATTAGCAGTACTTTTTTAGAATTTACCATTCTTGTAATGTGTTAAATTTATGTTGTTATGGTGCATCTTTTCCATGAGTATTTTTTTAAAAACAAACAAATAGGGAATTGTTCCTTGAATTAAGGAACAGTCAGCATGCTTACCCTCAGCTACAGCTTCTGGAGGTGTGGTCCAATCCACCACCTCAACGCTCTGTCGTCTCATTCCTACCTCATTCTGCAGAAGGGCTAGGCTGGGTCTGAGTTCCAGCAGTGAACCTTTGGTTCTACCCTGTTAATACAGCCTACAGCATTTTCTTAACTCCATGCTTGCCTTCTTCCTCTCTTTGCTTTTAAAGAACAAGTATAACATTTGGAGACACCAAAAAAGTGTTCTTTGTTAGCTCATTAAAATGAACAGCTGCTGATCTCTCTGGTCTTCAGCCATGCTTCTAATTCTCTTCTCCTTCAATACCTCTTTCTTAAGTGGCAAAAAAAAAGGATAAAAGATAAAATGGGATGGACCAGAGAGATCTGGGTTCAAAGCCCACTCATGGCTCACATACGAGATTCCACCAGGTGTTCTGTAAACAGAGATCTAAGCCTTTCTGTCTGTCTAAAAATCCAGGCATGTGAAGTCCTAATTCAGAAAGGGATTGCTGTGCAAAGGAACGGGAGTTTATGCCTACAGAAATTTTCCAGCCTGAAATGGCCTCTGTGAACTGCTATTTGCCATGGAAATAGACCACGACGGGTATCTGTGTTAGTCTGTCACTAGCAGTAGAAAAGAGCAAGAGTCCAGTAGCGCCATAAAGTCTAACAAAATTTATGGCAGGGTATGAGCTTTCGTGAGCCACAGCTAACTTCTTCAGAAAGCTCATACCCTGCCAGAAATTTTGTAAGTCTTTAAGGTGCTACTGGACTCTTGCTCTTTTCTACTGCTATTTGCCATGTTAATGTCAAACATACAAGTAGACATACAGCTGCGTGGGAGATCTTGGGCCAGCCTTTATCTCTCAACTTTAACTCACCTTAAAGGGCTGCTGTGGGGATAAAATAGGATAATCTTGTGTGTGCTTCAGTAGTTGAGTCAATTCTCTAGTTTCTCACACATGTTTTATGTGGTTGTTGTCATTTATCTAAACGTTCCATGTATCTTTGCAAGGCAGGAGAGAGATGAATTTCTGCGATGGCTTGTACTTTGAGGTTAGGAGGGGGGGGTGATATCAAACTATAATTCCCACCAAGAGGGCAATTAGGATAAGGTAAGTGTGTGTGGCATTTTGAACACCCCCACCAAGACATTATTGGGTGATGATTCCAAGAGCAAACTCACAGAAAACAGACAAGGCTTTTCTAAATTCGTGGCGAGAAAGCACACTTTGAATTGAGTCATGGGTTGCTCTCCCATATGTAAATATACAGCAACATTTTATTAGCATGCATTAAAGGGTAAAAACTGCTGTGCAATTGATAAGCACACAATACAGGTCTGGGAAGCCTTGACATAAATAACCCCCTGTTCTCTCTGCTGTAATAATTATAACCTATTATTTGTACTACAGGAGGGACTAAAGGCAAATCGGCAGTGCGTGAGTACTCATTATAAAAATGGTGGTGTCTTTCTTGGCGGCTTTAACCACTCTCAGGTCAAAGTCTGAATAGGCCACCAAGGCTAAATCACCTTCTATTCATCTAGACATACATGTATTCGAGGCAATGTTTTTTCTCAGCTTCCAGCCACATAAGCATGTTTAGAACTGCTTTCCCTTTTCCTAAGCTTAGACTGCAAGTGTTGAGAATATCAGAAAACTGTCCAGAATACACCTTATTACTAGTGGAGTTACCAGTGAAGTCCCTAAAATCTGTGCATTTCCCTCCCAGATTTCTCTAATGCATATTCTGTGGGTGCATACTAAATTTCATTCATCTCCCCATCCCTTTTTATTCTGCATCATGTCTCTTTGAGCTTGGGTTTAAATTCTATACCACCTTTAGCACGTCAACAGAAATATTGGTTTGGACTTCAGACTGCTGGTGGAAAGTGCCAACAAGTCGCAGCTGACTTATGGCAACCCCAATGGAGTTTTCAAGACATGAGACTAACAGAGGTAGTTTGCCACTGCATGCTTCTGTGAAGCAACACTTGACCTCCTTGGGGGGTCTCCCATCCAAGCACTAAACAGGGCCAATTTGGCTTAGCTTCCAAGATATGAAGGAATCAGGCAAGCCCGGGCCATCGAGGCTAAATTTCAAACTAGTTCAATTTAAAACAACTAAGGGCCATGAGGAATCGCAGGAGATGGGAAACCTGTTGGCACCTGTTTCCCACCACTTTCCCCCTACACTAGGGTTGCCAACCTCCAGGTACTAGCTGGAGATCTCCCGCTATTACAACTGATCTCCAGCAGATAATCAGTTCACCTGGAGAAAATGGCCGCTTTGGCAATTGGACTCTATGGCATTGAAGTCCCTCTTCTTCCAAACTCTGCCCTCCTCAGGCTCCACCAAAAAACCTCCTGCTGGTGGTGAAGAGGGACCTGGCAACTCTGGCCATTTCCAGTCTGATGTTATGCATCTGTCCTAAAATCGGTGTAGGTGGTTATGCTGCTGCTACACAGATTTGGAAGGCCAAGAAAGCAGGGATGCCAGCCTTGCCAGGTCCCTCTTCCCCACTGGCAGGAGGTTTTTGGGGTGGAGCCTTAGGAGGGCAGCGTTTGGGGAGGGGAGGGACTTCAATGCCATAGAGTCCAATTGCAAAAATGGCCATTTTCTCCAGGTGAACTGATTTCTATCGGCTGGAGATCAGTTGTAATAGCAGGAGATCTCCAGCTAGTACCTGGAGGCTGGCAACCTTACAAGAGAGTGTCCTGCTATGTTCTACAGACCTTAATTTTTTTATGGAGTTGCTAAATTTCTTACTTTTTATGCCAGCATGGCTCCTCCAGCCCTCAAATTTTCTTTGATCAGCCTTCCTTGAGAACAGAGTGAGCTCTACCAGTCGAGCCATCTTTTTTCTATCTTAATTACATTTTGAGTACTCAGGAAAATTAGCTTCTGTAAATGTCTACCCTGTTTTTTAAGGCAGCCTGCTATGGAATACATTGTGAGCCCCAATATATACGCATCTACTAAGTTTTTGGAGATACAACTTATGCAGATTATCACATCTGGGACCTAATTTGGAGAGAGAAGAATCTCAGCTTTTTGAGAAAGAGAAAGAGAAGGGGGGAGGGGTGATATCAAGGTTATGTCTTATAGCTAATTTTGTTGTTTCTGTCATCTGACGTATACTTCTTATATGATTCTGTGCCCTGCTTCCTCAACTTTCTTCCATCTGGCTGTTCTGAGACCAAAGGTGAGGACTGCCAACTTTGCTTTGTATTTATTATATTCTATTGAGCCATGCTTTCTTTATTTAAGGTGGCTAACTAGGACATGATTCAAGTCCAGTCACACCTTAAAGATAGGGTTGCCAACCTCCAGGTACTAGCTAGAAATCTCCTGCTATTACAACTGATCTCCAGCAAACAATGATCAGTTCAGCTGGAGAAAATGGCCACTTTGGCAATTGGACTAGATGGCATTGAAGTCCCTCCCCTCCCCAAACCCTGCCCTCCTCAGGCTCCACCCCCAAAATCTCCAGGTATTTCCCAACCCAGAGCTAGCAACCCTACTTAAAGACCGACAAGATTTCCAGGGTACAAGTTTTCAAGAGTACAAGCTCCCTTAGGCAGACAATGGGGCATCTGACGAAGGGAGCTTGGACTCTTGAAAGTTTATACCCTGGACATCGTGTTGGTCTTTTAGTTGCAACTGGACTTGAGTCTTGCTCTTCTACTGCAGACTAACACAGCTCTGTGTGTGAAGTACCGTCAAATAGCAGCCAACTTATGGCAACCCCAGTAACGGGCTTTTGAAGGCAAGTGAGAAGCAGGGGTGGTTTGCCATTGCTTTCTTCTGCAGAACCTTCCTTGATGGTCTCCCATCCAAGTACTGACCCTGCTTAGCTTCTGAGATCTGATGAGATGAGGCTATACCACTAGGGTTACCAGGTCCCTCTTCGCCACCGGTGGGAGATTTTTGAGGCGGAGCCTGAGGAGGGCGGGGTTTGGGGAGGGGAGGGACTTCAATGCCATAGAGTTCAATGGCCGAAACGGACATTTTTTTCTGGGTGAACTGATCTCTATCGGCTGGACATCAGTTATATTAGCAGGAGATCTCCGGCTACTACCTGGCAGTTGGCAACCCTATATACCACGCTGCCTTCCCTCCCCGCTAACACAGCTACCCACCTGAAATTAACTAGGACATGTTTTCTGCACTCATTTTTTGAGACCCTAGTCTGTGATATCTGGAACAGAGCTGGGAAGGCTAGGAATCTGGAGCAGGACTCGGAATATGCATGAGGTGATTTGCAAATATGTGATATGAACTGAAAACAGGATCACAATGACATGATGACAGATAACTTTGGTACGCTGCATAGCTTTCTCTCTCTTTCTTTCTCATATCCCTCCAGCCCAGGTCTGCGTGACTTCTGACCTACCAAGTCGAATGCAGGTCTGAATAACCATCCTTGTTTGCGTGGGAGGAATGTCAAGCCTTAATAATAACTGGAGGGCTAAATCATACGGACCTGCCTATCCCACACGTCTCTGCAGCAAAGGCACTGAAAGTGAGCAATTGGTGGAAACCAATCACACCTAGGGTTGCCAACCTCCAGGTACTTGCTGGAGATCTCCTGCTATTACAACTGATCTCCAGCCGATAGAGATCAGTTCACTTGGAGAAAATGGCTGCTTTGGCAATTGAACCCTATGGCATTGAAGTCCCTCCCCTCCCCAAACCCCACCCACCTCAGGCTCCGCCCCAAAAACCTCCCGCCAGTGGCAAAGAGGGACCTGGCACCTTTAATCACACCTGATGTAAACGTCACAGCTTGGCAGCAAATGTCTTTTGAGCACAGACGTGGAAGATCTTTGTCACTGAAGACTCTTAGCAGACTCCTCTTGGGAGATAACCATTCAAGTAGCCAAATTCTGCCTCCGGTCTAGTGGGATTTGTAAATGGCTAACGGAAAATGTTTCCCAGTAGAAGATCTTTCCTCCTCTTCTTCAAATCATTCTTCCAGAATCATCAACTTCTATTATTTTATTTTATTATTTTAACCTAACTTATTCTAACCTAGCTGATATTGTATCGAAATAAAACTTGCCTTGACTTGTCAGTGAAGAAGAGCAGCCCTGCCTTATATGCACTGGAATGTGCTTTCTAGAGCTTCCAGTTCAAGACCTGTTATCAAGGGGCTGGAGGCTTGTAGTTCAGCTCTGCCTGGGCCCGTACAATACTTTGGGGGGCTCTGGTGCCAGAAGCAAAGGTGCCAAGGCTGGAAGAGAGCAGCAGCTGGTGACATTTCATTAAGACGCTTTAATGCCTGCCAGCGAGTCACACTTCGCCAGAGCCTTCCCCAGAGTTGCAGGAAGGGGTGGGTTGTGTGTGTGTGTGTGTGTGTGTGGAGAATCAATTGGCTTTGATGTGACTTCTAGAGACTGGCTCATCTCCACAAGCAGACATCAATAACCTTTCATGTGCTGCTCTTATCTGCAGCCCTTCTGTTTGTAAGAATATGGCACTGTTTATGTACATCGGAGCGGCATTACCAAAGGCCATAGAGATCAATTGCCAATGCGGCCATTTTCTCCAGGGGAACTGATCTCTATCGGCTGGCGATCAGTTGTAATAGCAGGAGATTGCCAGCTAGTCCCTGGAGGTTGGCAACCCTGGTTGTGGTTAAGAATTTGGACAATTCTTAAAGATGTATTGGTTCTTGTAGGTAATCCAGGCTGTGTGTCCGTGGTCTTGGTATTTTCTTTCCTGACGTTTCGCCAGCAGGCATCTTCAGAGGAGTAACACTGAAGGACAGTGTCTCTCAGTGTCAAGTGTGTAGGAAGAGTAATATATAGTCAGAAAGGGGTTGGGTTTGAGCTGAATCATTGTCCTGCAAAACGTATCAAAGGTAATGTGCTAATCATTGTCCTGTAAGTATCAAGATAATGTGCTAATGAGGGTATATATTACTCTTCCTACACACTTGACACTGAGAGACACTGTCCTTCAATGTTACTCCTCTGAAGATGCCTGCCACAGCTGCGGCCGAAACATCAGGAAAGAAAATACCAAGACCACGGTCACACAGCCCGGATAACCTACAAGAACCAATGAACTCGGACCGTGAAAGCCTTCGACAATATCTTAAAGATGTAGTTTCATTCCCATGAGACCAAAAATTGCTTTACATACCAAAACTCTGCAAGACTGTTTTCACAAGGGCTTGGAAACAAGGCAATACCCCAAAGGAACAATGGAGTGGTTAGGAAAGGATAAGGATATTTTTAAAATGTTTAAACTCACAGCTTTTCAAAACTTTCAAGTTATTCACAAACACAGACCTTGAAAGGATATGTTGAATCGAATGGATTCTATGTGACCTCTTAAGTTGGATATTGCTCCTATATGTATTTACTGAACAGCTCTGTTTGGCCTGAGCTTGTCAGGGCTTGGGAGCAAAGCAGGCTTGGCCATGGTCAGTACTTGGATAGGAGACCACCAGGGAAGACTGGGGTTTTCTCCATGTTTGGGTGCTTCTTGCTGAATTATTTTCAATTTTTAATGTGCTGAGCCACTAGAAAGAACAGAAAAGATTTGTGTGTGTGTATGTGTGTGTGAACCACAACTCCCATGGGGCTTTGTAAAACCATCACATGGAAAACCCTGCCAACTCAAACAGGTCAGCAACCATTAACATTGTTATTGATGACAGGCATCAAACAGCATGATTTTTTTAATAGACTATTTATGAATACTTTATATCCCTGGATGCTAGGGTTGCCAGTCCCCTGTTGCGGATTCCCCATCCCCAGCTCCCATTTCCTGCCATAAAAAAGGCTGTCAGGCCTATGACATGATGTCACTTCTGGGGATGGATATCAGTGATGTCAGTCCTCTCTAGGAATTGCTGAAAACTCTATGGTTTTGTCTACCATAGAGTTTCCAGCAATTCCTAGAGGTGTGGGGTCACACCATCACCAATGGCCATCCCCCAAGTCCCATCTCGAAATCTCTTGACTGGTTACTAGGCAGGACCTGGAAACCCTCCAATTGAATTATTTGCCACAGAGCAGCAGTAAGCAGCAACCAAGGGGTAGGAGGAGAATTAAATCCATCAAGCTCTGAGTCTGTGAACACATATGCAAGAAGAGTGATAACTCTGTATTGGGAATAAAGATCACAGGGAAAGGCCCTCCTGACTGTCCCACCAATCAAAGAAGCCCATCTGGTAGGTACATGAGAGAGGGCCTTTGCGGTGGCAGCCCCACAATTATGGAACAACTTCCCCAAGCAGCTGTGCCTGGCCCCCATATTTTCAATCTTTAAGAGGTAGTTGAAGATGATTTTATTTAGGACAGCATTAAGGGTTGCCAACCTCCAGGTACTGTGGAAATCAAGAAAGTAGCACAAGACAATTCTTTCTATAATAAGAAGACCAAACTATAGCAATTAGTGCTATTAAGAATATGTATTGGAAACATACAAAGAACAAAATTCTGGAGCAAAAAAGTATCACATAGGTAATTAAGACCCCAACTTTCATCTTGCTTTTGCGACCTACTGATGCACTTTATGAAATTTCATGTGGACTCTATAAGGACTGAGTATTGTTCCCGTGGTTCACTCATGCACTTTATGAAATTATTTATGTAGACTGAATAAGGATTGAGAATTTGGGCTCATATTTGTATTGTAAAGCCCTTATTGAAAGTTGGGGTCTTAATTACCTATGTGATACTTTTTTGCTCCAGAATTTTGTTCTTTGTATGTTTCCAATACATATTCTTAATAGCACTAATTGCTATAGTTTGGTCTTCTTATTATAGAAAGAATTGTGCTACTTTCTTGATTTCCACACTCCCTACTTAGCACTTGCAAGCCGTTTTTTGATTACTAACCTCCAGCTACTAGCTGGAGATCTCCTATTACAACTGATCTCCAGCCGATAGAGATCAGTTCACCTGGAGAAAATGGCCACTTCAGCAATTGGACTCTACGGCATTGAAGTCCCTCCCCTCCCCAAACCCCACCCTCCTCAGGCTCCGCCCCCAAAACCTCCCACCAGTGGCAAAAAAGTACCTGGCAACCCTAACAGCATTTGATTGATTTTGTTTTTCTATTTAAATTGTGAGCTTAAATTCTTGGTTTTAAAATGTATTTTATGGTTATTGCTTCATTTACACTTTAAGCCACCTTGGGTTCCATGCGGTAGAAATAATACATGCTTTAATGGGGCGACAAAGAGTCTCCAAACAGTAGCAAGTATGTCTTGAGCAGCAGAGCAGCCTGTCAATAGATTGGCTTCCTGATCGTGACAGGAGATCAGCACAGGGGCCAAACAGGTAGGAGCTTGAGCATCTCTGTTGTCAAAGAACACTGGCATTCCTTGAAGAAAAAGAAGACACCTTTTCAAGTGAGAACTGCATGTTTGCCAACTCAAGTCTGTCACTTTCACACTTAGATGTTTAAAAAGAAAACAGGAGCCCCAATCCAAAGAGAGATGCTATCTGATTCTATGCACGTTTGTTTGGAAGTAAGCCTAGGGTTGCCAGCCTCCAGGTACTTAGCACAGGAAGGACCAAAAATATCATAGCTTGACACCAAACTATATAGAACATGAATAACACATTTATTTTATCTCAATATAAGTGTATACAAAATAGGTAGAAAATTGTACAGTAACAATCCAAGGTCGTCTTCAAACGAAGAATAGGTGAAAAGGGATACGGTCTTCCTCAGTCTCGTTTAGCTTCAATGTTGATATATAGACTTGATTAATTAATAGCTTTTACAGATTTCAGTACAAATTCTCCCATAGGGATGAAGAACAACCACATACAAAGTTCCACTTTATAAATTCCTGAATCCGGATAAGTATTTTTCAATATACATGGTTGTAACGACAAGTTCAGCAAGTTTCCAAGTTCCCTTCGGGAACTTGTCGTTACAACCTTGTATATTGAAAAATACTTATCCGGATTCAGGAAATTATAAAGTGGAACTTTGTATGTGGTTGTTCTTCATCCCTATGGGAGAATTGTACTGAAAGCTGTAAAAGCTATTAATTAATCAAGTCTATATATCAACATTGAAACTAAACGGGACTGAGGAAGACTTGAAACGATCGTATCCCTTTTCACCTATTCTTCGTTTGAAGACGTCAACCTTGGATTGATTGTTACTGTATAATTTTCTACCTATTTTGTATACAGTTACCTTGAGATAAAATTGATGTGTTATTCATGTTCTATATAGTTTGGTGTCAAGCTATGATATTTTTGGTCCTTCCTGTGCTACGTTTCTAACCCTTGAGATTAGCGCAGAGGTGTTCTTTTTGGTTGCTCAGCCTCCAGGTACTAGCTGGAGATATCCCGCTATTACAACTGATCTCCAACCGATAGAGATCAGTTCACCTGGAGAAAATGGCCGCTTCGACAATCGGACTCTATGGCTAGGGATGCCAGGTCCCCCCTCTCCTCCGGTGGGAGGCTATGGGGCTGAGGTCAGGATTGTGTGTGCGCATCACTTCCGGTTGCCACCTCGCGAGGGGCCTTATACATTTTAGTTTGAGTGGTAAAGTGGCCCTTTACCACTCAAACTAAGAGTTGGAGTGCTATAAGGCCCCTCGCAAGGCTGCACTTCTGGTTGTAAACCAGAAGTCACGTGCACACGGTGTGTACATGCGCATGCACATTTGCCTGCCGACCCTCACGTGGTCGGCGGGCAGAGGGGCTAATTGCCAGGGGTTTTCCCACCACCACCAGGCACCTGACAGCCCTATCTATGGCATTGAAGTCCCTCCCCAACCACTGGCCTCCTCAGTCTCTGCCCCAAAAACCTCCGGCCGGTGGCGAAGAGGGACCTGGCAACCCTAAGTGAGCCCCATTCCTTACTCCCAAGGAAGTGGGTACAGTATCACAGCCTCAGTCATGCTCAAGTCCCATTGAAATTAATAAGATTTCAATTCGTTGTGGTTTCAATGCAACTTATATGTAAATAACTTCCATTTTGTTGGGGCCATTGTTTGAAGCATCCCACATATCACAATACAACCACTGGGGTTGTAAAACTGGTAGCAGTCTTAGGAGCCATTATGTCAGGTCAGAGGAAAAAGCAAATGTGTTTTGTCAGATTATAGTCAAAAAGGGCACGAGTCCAGTAGCACCTTAAAGACTAACAAAAATATTTTCTGGTAGGGTATGAGCTTTCGTGAGCCACAGCTCACTTCTTCAGAAAGCTCATACCCTACCAGAAAATATTTTTGTTTGTCTTTAAGGTGCTACTGGACTCTTGCCCTTTTTGACTACTGCAAACAGACTAACACGGCTACCCACTGTGAATTGTCAGATTATAGTACATCTTCAACATAAACACACCCAATTAATTCTTAATAAAAAAACTCCAAAATATTCATACAAACTTCCACACATATATGCCTATGGCCCTAATATTCAAGAGTATTCAATTTTATTAATGTTTTAGTCTCAGACCTTAACAATGTTCAGATTAAAACCATACAAAATGTATAACCCACACCACCCAGAGTTACATGAATAATTTTTTTTTAATGTTACAGACAGCCGCATATATACATATTGATTACTGAATTGAATGTTATAGTTTTCCTAAATTATTCTTTCTGTATCAGCTTTGGGGTCTAACTTTCAACAAATGTCTTCCTTAGCTTAGAAGCTAATATGATATGAAAGGCCACACTAAGCGTGATCTTTGAATTAACGTCTGTATGGCCCTAATAAAACACCACTGCAAATAAAAAACAAGTCCCAGCATAAAAACCAAAGCCCATCTCTAGGGTTCCCAATCTCCAGGTACTAGCTGGAGATCTCCTGCTGTTACAACTGATCTCCAGCCGATAGAGATCAGCTCACCTGGAGAAAGTGGCCACTTTGGCAGTTGGACTCTATGGCATTGAAGTCCCTCCCCTCCCCAAACCCCACCCTCCTCAGGCTCCGTGCCAAAAATCTGCCGCCCGTGGCAAAAAGGGACCTGGCAACCCTACCCATCTCCTCCATTATGCAGGATGGCCGCTCACAATTTTGCTACTCCGTGATCCTTCTCAACACCCATCGACCTACTACCAAAATTGGACCGCTCTTGTTATCGGTGGCTGCGGAGATTAGCTTTCACTTCTCTGCTGAACTCAGATGACGGTCTCAGAATAGGGCAGCATGTGCACTGGACACTATCACTCTCACCCTCTTTATCTCCGCTTCCTTCTTTGCCTTGTGGGTTGAAAAAAGCAGGTTGGAGCCTAAGATCGCAACTTTCTTAAAAGCGCGGAAAGCATGGAACGTGGAGATAAAGCCAACACTCCCGCTAAAAGCGTATATGAATGGCAAGGCATCCGCAACAACTTGCTTGTGTTTTAAAAACGAAGCACTGGGCGCTGTTTTTCTTTCTCTCGGCGTTAAATTACTTAAATTAAGTAAACCAGGTTGTAAGCCAAAGCGGAGGAAGGGTTGGTGGGACAGGGCTGCTTTGTTTTCACAAAGCTGGGAGGGGAAGACAGATATTTAAAGTACAAAACGATTGGAGAGGAAAGCCTCCCTCTACTTCCCCCTCCTTTCCTCTTCACTCCCAGCATCCCTTTTCTCCCCCTCTTGCTTTTTAAAAAGAACGGGGAGAGGCTAGGGTTGCCAGGTCCCTCTCCGCCACCGGCGGGAGGTTTTTGGGGCAGAGCCTGAGGAGGACGGGGTTTGGGGAGGAGAGGGTCTTCAATGCCCTAGAGTCCAATTGCCAAAGCAGCCATTTCCCCCAGGCGAACTGATCTCTATCGGCTGGAGAGTGTTGCCACTTCAGCGAGAACAATGTGCGAAGTGGCAACACAAGTGGCACACACACAGTCAGGTCCAGGCGCTGAAAGAGCTTCATGGATCTCGCCAGATGTCGGGTTTTTTCCAGGGTGTGCGTGTGGATGAATGACAATGTAGCGCTGGCAGGCCTATAAAGAAACGTTATTTTATAGCAATGGATCATCAAGAACACTTACTAGAGCTCAATTGCATACTTCACCCACTTTTTCATAGTCAAAATCCAAATGGTAAATGGCGAATCATTTTCCATGCTTTAAATGCATGCGCATGCAAAGAGCTGCAATTGTAAGTTGTGTTAAGTGAGAATGATTACTTGAGCAGTGAGGGGGTTAGTTGTTCCGGATGAATTAATCTGACATGAGCATACGTGAAGTTCTGGAGATGAAATACTATTGGTCCCTTGTGTTATGCTCACTGCTGTTAGTGGCTGTCTGTCACAGCTGGCAGCTTGCCCAGTTCAAGACAGGGTTTTTTCTGGCGAGCGCCTGCCCACAGTTAGGAAACTGCTTCTTCTGCTGACCCTGGCTCGAAATCCTCAGTCACTGACCAAAAGGCGCAGGTCCCAGGGCCCCATTTTTGCAGCTTCCACTCTGGTGATCTTAAAATACCTAAAGGGGCCATTCCGGCACTGCACCAATTGTTATACCGGCATAGCAGGACTTCTGTTGGAGAGGAGGACAATTTTGACTGATTTCCCCTTCCCACAGTGGAGGTTCTGCAGATGCTGACTTTGCCTCCATGCTGTTCCTGAGGATC
This sequence comes from Euleptes europaea, assembly GCF_029931775.1. Classification (NCBI taxonomy): domain Eukaryota; kingdom Metazoa; phylum Chordata; class Lepidosauria; order Squamata; family Sphaerodactylidae; genus Euleptes; species Euleptes europaea. Next base: position 24,567,032 of record NC_079313.1, on the reverse strand, counting down.
CTGCAGGAGGATAATTTCTAGGGTTGCCAACCTCCAGGTTCTAGCTGTAGATCTCCTGCTATTGCAACTGATTTCCAGCCGATGGTGATCAGTTCACCTGGAGAAAATGGCCACTTTAGCAATTCTATGGCATTGAAGTCCCTCCCTCCCCAAACCCCGTCCTCCTCAGGCTCCACCCAAAAAAACCACTGGCGGTGGCAAAGAGGGACCTGGCAACCCTAATAATTTCCTTGGGCTCGATGGGGAGCAGCAGGAAGGGGGAGGCAGAGGCACTCTGATCGCAGTGCTTTAGATCCAGGCTCCAAGCCCTAACAGATCTCTCTGCTTCCCCCAAATGATGAGGCCAGAAAATCTTGAATACTGTATAAAAATGACACCAAATTCTGAGCTCAAAACACCTTATGCTGGTTATTCTATGCAGAACTGGTGTCAGGATAGGGATGCCCAGCTCCAGGTTGGGAACTACCTGGAAATTTTGGTAGCGGAGCCTGAGGAGGGCCAGGTTTGGGGAGGGGAGGGACCTCAATGCCATGGAGCCCAATTGGCAAAGCAGCCATTTTCTCTAGGTGAACTGATCTCTTACTGGCTGGAGATCAGTTATAATAGTGGGAGATCACCAGCCACCACCTGGAGGTTGGCAACCCTATGTCAGGATAGTCCTGGAGGTTGGACTAGGACTGTGTATAAGTAGTTTATAGTGTGTGTGTGTGTGTGTGGTGGGGGGGGAGAATGGGAACATCTCTGCCAGTGGAGACAGATCTGGGCTGAACTTCTGGATCTTCCTTGTTACAGGTATTTAAACCAGAGGTAAAAGCCCTTTGGCAAGTGCCTAATCCAGGTCAGCCAGGTCCATGGCAAGCTCAGGATTTGGAGTGCTTTATAGTATTTGTATTCTCCCTTTTTTATTTGAATTGCATTTCTGCATTTTGTAAAGCACTTTTACTGGGGAAGACGGTCAAGCAGAAATACTCAAATAGATGTTTAAAAACGTGGCCATCGAAGAGAAATCACAGAACTATTTTAACCCACAAGTATAGATGTTCCTGATTCCTGCCCCCTCCTCCCCCCCCCATCTCATAACTGTTTCTGGTCAAACATGTTTGGATGGTTTTTGTAGTGATTCAAAAACCTGATTAGGCACCATGGTGTTGTAGAAAAAATGAAAATCTGTGCCCACAGGAAATGATACTTCTATCAGATGATATCACTGTGAGGCAGAATATTGACTAGGCATCTAGGCTGTGAACCAGAAAGTCCTACCTTTTAGTCCTCTAACATAGAATCATAGAGTTGGAAGGGACCACCAGGGTCATCTAGTCCAACCCCCTGCACAATGCAGGAAATTCACAACTACCTCCCCCCACAAACCCCCAGTGACCCCTACTACATGCCCAGATTATGGCCAAGATGACTTCCCTCTCATCTGCCTATGGTTATAGAATCAGCATTGCTGACAGAAATGCTTAATACTTCAAATAGTTAAAGAGAACAATCATGTCCCCTCTCAACCTCCTCCAGACGAAACATTCCCAACTCCCTCAGCCTTTCCTTGTAGGGGCTTGGTCTCCAGGCCCCTGATCATCCTCATTGCTCTCCTCTGCACCTGCTCCATTCTGTCCACATCTGACTTGGCTGACTGAGATGATACTGGGACAGCACACCTTGGTTGTTTCTATTCCTATTTGGTAGACCAGTGTGGACTCTTGCCACTTAGAATCATAGAGTTGGAAGGGAAGGCTTTTATAGACTGTAGTTGGTGTTGCTGCGGAATTAGATGGAATCTGATATTGCATCACGTCAATAGAGGTGGAGTGGGCGGCTGTGGAGAAGCAGTCGTTTTTGTTGGCTCTGCGTTGACTTCAGTGGGAGTAGCTTAACTTACACCATTCCTTTTGCAATAACATTTCGCCATTGTCAAGTGCAGACCTTTATTTTAGGGAAGGGGCTGTGGCCCGGTGAGAGCATCTGCTTGGCATGCAGAAGGTCCCAGGTTCAATCCCCGGCATCTCCAGTTAAAGGGACTAGGCAAGTAGGTGAGGTGGAAGGCCCCTGCCTAAGACCCTGGAGAGCCGCTGCCGGTCTGAGTAGACAATACTGACTTTGATGGACCCAGGGTCTGATTCAGTATAAGGCAGCTTCATGTGTTCATGTGTTCATGTGGATCAACAGGGTCATCTAGTCCAACTCCCTGCACAATGCAGGGCATTCACAACTACCCTCCCGCACACACACCCAGTGACCCCTACTCCATGCCCAGAAGATGGCCAAGATGCCCTTCCTCTCATGGACTGCCGAAGGTCATAGAATCAGCATTGCTGACAGATGGCCATCTAACCTCTGCTTTAAAACCTCCAGGGAAGGAGAGCTTACCACCTCCTGAGGAAGCCTGTTCCACTGAGGAACCACTCTAATTGTTAGAAAATTCTTCCTAATGTCTAGATGGAAACCCTTTTGATTTAATTTTAACCCATTGGTTCTGATCTGACCTTCTGGGGCAATAGAAAACAACTCGGCACCATCCTCTTTATGACAGCCCTTCAAGTACTTGAAGATGGTTATCACATCATGAATACACTTAATAGCTTTAGGTAATTCACTTTTTCTGAACATTACCCCCTTCCCAACTGCATTATGGAGTGGAGGGCATGATAATACTGGTTCAATGTACCTGCGTACCAAGACAAGTAAAACATCTTGAATGCTGTATGGTGCTATACAAATCATAGAATCATAGGATTGGAAGGGACCGCCAGGATTAATGTAGTCCAACCCCCTGTACAATGCAGGAAATCCACAACTATCTCTCTCCTCCCACACATCCCAGTGACCCCCACTCGCTGCCCAGAAGATGACCAAAAAAACTCCTCCAGGATCCCTGGCCAAAGTATTACTTTGCCCTCAATCCTTCCTCTGTGGAGAGGACATGTAGGGCAGGGCAGCTTTGCACTTGTCCTTGGGAATGGACCAGGTGATGACAGAACCATGGCGTTTTCCTGCCTCCTCATGCAGTGTGGCCAATGGAAGGCAGTTGGAGGCTGTTACTGAAGATAGCCAATCCACCTCCCAGGGTGCTTCCTGAGTGCAAGGTAGGCAGCAGTTGTAGAACTGCACTTGGTGTTGGAGGCTTGGGCGCAGGAGTCTGGATGGGGAAGGTCTCAGTGGAGACCCATTTCTGGCACAGAGTGTAATGCAGCAACGGTAGTGATGAAAGCAACAGAGGTGTCATTGACAAAGAATCCTTTTGAGACCAGAGAATTGACTTGGCCCCAGCAGCACAAACTGGAGGAAGTGAAACTCTGCTGGGGTGAAAGAAGCAGAGCATGGAAGGAGTAGGGTCATTATTACAAGGAGACGAAGGAGGAGTTGGTTTTTTTTATATGCCGATTTTCTCTACCTTTTAAGGAGAATCAAACCAGCTTACAATCTCCTTCCCTTCCTCTCCCTACAACAGACACTTTGTGAGGTAGGTGAGGCTGAGAGAGCTCTAAGGGAGCTGTGATTAGCCCAAGGTTACCCAGCTGGCTTCATGTGGAGGAGTGGGGAAATCAACCCAGTTCACCAGATTAGTATCCACCGTTCATGTGGAGGAGTAGGTGAATCAAACCTGGTTCTCCAGATTAGAGTCCATCATTCCTAACCACTACACCATGCTGGAGTCAGGAATGGAGGTTTCAATCCACCCACCACATATTTACTCAGGGCTGTCATATGCAGGGATGGAATAAAATCTCCAGTAAGGGATGATCAGAGGATATTCAGGAGGCAAGGATGAGAGAACATGACCCACCCCTTGCACCCACATACACAGATGCCTCTGATCAGCCCAGGATGGTGATAGGGGAATGGTGTCTAAGAAGGCCTAGAAAGTCCACAGAGAGGGTCCTGACAGTGTTTACCATCCCAGTCTCACTCCCTTGAGCCTTCCTCATCAGACCAAGGTGAAGAGCAGTGAAGAGATATTGCTAAGCTTTTGACATGGTTTGATGCCTTAGAAAGTGGCCAAAGAGAATAAGGACGGCTTGGGAAAGAAGCCAGGTGATTGCCTACCAGGTGTGTTCTCAATATAGTCAGAAATGCCCCCAAAGAGAGTTTGGAGGTGCATTCACAACAGGAAATCCACAGACAACAAGAAATCTCTATGAGAAGTTAGGGGACGTGAAGGAGGCTGTGGGGCTTCAATGGTAGATAGTCACCTCCCAGACGTCAAGCACTCACTACTGCATCTATACAGGAATGATGGAATGCCATTTCAAATCCTTACAGGATATGCAGTAGGGCTGAATATATTACAGGCAGGCAGATGAAGGAGAACTAAGCAAAGAGGAGTCCTCTTCCTTGGCAGGAGCAGCGCAGATATGAGAATTTGAAGGAGGGTACACCAGTGGGCATCCCCAGGCCTCACTTTCATAAACATAAACAGACCATACATAAAAGGTAGGGTTGCCCGGTCCCTCTTTGCCACTGGTGGGAGGTTTTTTTTTTGGGGGGGGGAGCCTGAGGAGGGCGGGGTTTGGGGAGGGGGGGATTTCAACGCCATAGTGTCAAAGCGGCCAAAATTGCCAAAGCGGCCATTTTCTCCAGGTGAACTGAACTATATTGGCTGGAGATTAGTTGTAATAGCAGGAGATCTCCAGCTAGTACTTGGAAGTTGGCAACCCTAATAAAAGGCCTATATCTGTACCTAGCCTGGATGTAGGGTTGCCAGGTCCCTCTTCACTATCAGTGGGAGATTTTGGGGGCGGAAACTGAGGAGGGCGGGGTTTGGGAGGGGAGGGACTTCAATGCCATACAGTCCAATGGCCAAAGCAGACATTTTCTCCAGGTGAACTGATCTCTATCAGCTGGAGATCAGTTGTAATAGCAGGAGATCTTCTGCTATTACCTGGAGGTTGGAGCAACCCAAAACAGCACTATAACACTATAAAGCAAATAAGTGAATTTTATAAAGTGCAAAGTGAATAAATATATACAGCATATACAAAGGGAGTACAAACAGATACAAAATTTACAATAACAATCCAATAAGTATGACTTATCAAGAGGATGCCAAGGATCCTGATTCAACAGGTAAGTTCAAGTAATCAACCAATTAAGGTATCATTTGATATTAGAATTTTTTGAATCATTTAAATTCTTTTTAGGTTGCAGTTATTGGAACAAAGCCACAGGAAAAAGATGTCAGACGTGTTGTCTAGATCGGGACCACGTTTCGCATATGGCTTCTTCGGTGACCTGTATCAATAATAGATATAAGTATAAGTGCCTTAAGAATCATTCTGTCCTTTTGGAGACCTGGATACAAATCTTTGCGGTCCCTATGAGACAACACCTACTAAGGCACTTATACTTATATCTATTATTGATACAGGTCACCGAAGAAGCCATATGCGAAACGTGGTCCCGATCTAGACAACACGTCTGACATCTTTTTCCTGTGGCTTTGTTCCAATAACTGCAACCTAAAAAGAATTTAAATGATTCAAAAAATTCTAATATCAAATGATACCTTAATTGGTTGATTACTTGAACTTACCTGTTGAATCAGGATCCTTGGCATCCTCTTGATAAGTCATACTTATTGGATTGTTATTGTAAATTTTGTATCTGTTTGTACTCCCTTTGTATATGCTGTATATATTTATTCACTTTGCACTTTATAAAATTCACTTATTTGCTTTATAGTGTTATAGTGCTGTTTTGGGTTGCTCCAATTATCCTTACAGCACTGAGCCTTCTTTTCTTGTGGATTACCTGGAGGTTGGCAACCCTATCTGGATGGTTTTTTGGCCCTTCCATCATCCTGCCCCTCTTTGCAATGTCCTCAGTCATTTTCCTTTACTCGTCTGTACCAAGAGCACCATATCCACGCCTCCCCTTCCTACCATTACATCATCCCATCCTAAAGAAATTGGAAACTTTGAAAATGCACAACTATCAGGTCCCAAATGAACCTCGCACGTTATTATCAAAGTTAGTGATTTGGTACAGTTCTTTTTGAGCAAAGAATTTGAGTTGAGATTTTTTGGGTAAGAGAATGCGAAGTTTGTTTTACAGAACGCGAACAGTGCCACTCATATCTTGGGAAAGTAGCTTCTAAATAAATAAATAAATAAATAAAATCACATATAAATGTACAACGATTCTGGATTCTGTCAAATTTATATCACAGCTATGGGATCACCACACAACTGTTTAGATTTCATGCTGTTTAATGGGATTTTAGGTGCAGTGTGTGAAAAGGACCTCAGAACAAACCTCTTCCTGCAGTATTTCCAAGGGACAAGTGGGGAGGAGAAATCTCAAGCAATGAATGGAGAGCGTTCATATGATGAGATGGCTCTTAGAAAGCATTTTCCCTACACCTGGAGGGAACTCAATTTTCTACAGACACTGAGCCTTTCAAGTAGATTAAAAACTGTTTTCATGAGTTCTGGCTGTTTATATGCAAACCTGTCACTCAGGTCAACATGTACCTACAAAGATGTTAGCGACGGCACCCCTGCTTTATTTCCCAGGAGCAGCTGGGGAGTTGCTGAAGGTCCTTTAATTGCTTTGACAAAGAGAACAATTAAAGACTGGCTTTTTTGTATGCCGGAAAGCCAACAGAGGCAGATTTCAACGCAGCTGCAAACAGACAGGTGTTGCAATAAATGCAATACAAAGGTGAGGTAGTGTAGTGGATGGGAGAGCCGGGTACCAATTTGGAAGCTCCTGTGACTCTGCATTAACCTCACCCCCCCATACAGGTAACATTTGGGACTTATTTCACAGGAGTTTTAAAAGAATGGCTACAAAGCATACATACATGGAGTACTTTGAACCCACAAAACCATTATACAAATAAGCTATTTTCCAAATTGCGCATATGCGTCTAATTATTCTCCCATTTTCCTTATGCTTTTAATAAATTGGTAGAGGTGGGTGTACATATACACCAACATATACAAAAATATAAGGACAGCAGGAACTTCTCTCATTTTTTCTCTCTCACACACACACACACACACACACACACATACACACACACTTCTTGCAGCAAATGTCCAACATCTGGTAAATGTTGACATATGTTAATTCTGACATGCCCCAGTGTTCAAAAATAGGGCTCATTTCTTCAGTTTGGGGGGATATTGTGGAATGCTTATGATTATCTTTAAATAACTATGAACAGTTTCTGCTGTATCTCTGAGATACTGAACAATCATAGATTTGTCTAGGATTGTCAATACTCCCATGCAAATGTCAATGTTGAGTCAATTTTTGACATTTAACATAATACAGAACAGAAAGGAGTGAAAACAGTAAACCAAAATTGCATTATCATGGATTGAACATGCCATAGGGGTTGATATCACCAAGCTATTTGGCACAACATAGTAAAAAAAAAATCCAATTTTTAATAAGTTTAATTTTGTTTACTAACTTTCTAACAAAATGCATTCATCAGACCCACATTACTACTTGCTTTTCTCTTGTGTTTGTAAGTTTTCACATCTGGATGTTGTTTTCAGAGAAGGCAATGCAGGAGGATCACAGATTTAATCTTAGAAAGGTCCATAATATTTAAGGTACTTATCTAATACAACACTTACTTTTTAAGTTACAAAAAAATTGTCTTCATATTAAGGGAAAGGAGAGCTGCGGGTCTGTGATAAGACAGCGAGTTCTCAGGCTTTTGACCCTGAGACTCGGGAATCAGGGCTTGTTCTACAGACTTCTGACAACTCCCAGAGTAGGGTTGCCAGGTCCCTCTTTGCCACCGGTGGGAGGTTTTTTGGGTAAAGCCTGAGGAGGGCGGGGTTTGGGGAGGGGAGGGACTTCAATGCCATAAAGTCCAATTGCCAAAGCGGCCATTTTCTCCAGGTCAACTGATATCTATCAGCTGGAGATCAGTAGTAATAGCAGGAGATCTCCAGCTAGTACCTTGGAGGTTGGCAACCCTATCCCAGAGCCATGTGCTCATATACTTCTTTTTAAGGGATGTGTAAGTTCCATTCAACACCTGAGAGACTGTTTCTGTTCTGTTTTCAATTGGTTGGCGTCCATTTTCTGCTTCCTCTTCCCAGCCAACTGAGAGATCAATGTGCTACACGCTATACAGCCTGTGCTCAATTTAACCAACAAAGCATCATACAGAAGATGCAGACGGAGAGGACCCACAACTCAGGTCTCAAGATTCCCTCCTCCTTTCCTCGCTTTTAAATATCTATCCTTATGAAGACCTCTGCAGAACTCAAAAGCTTCCACAGTGTGTTGTGTTATTTTGCGGTATGAACTGGCCTCTGGTTTTGGGCTTATTTAAAAGACTTCTGTGTATGCCTGCTTGTGGTAACTACTGTCAGAAGGCAATAAACTGGCACTAACAGCTTGACTACAGGCTATGTTTAGTGTGTACTTAATTCTCACGTGCCCTTGAAATTAAAAATAAGTATGGTGAATCTGTCTCTTCAAGGTCATGAACACATGAAGCTGCCTTACACTGAATCAGACCCTGGGTCCATCATAGGCAGTATTGTCTACTCAGACAGGCAGCAGCTCTCCGGGGTCTCAGGTGGAAGCCTTTCACATCACCTACCTGCCTAGTCCCTTTAACTGGAGATGCTGGGGATTGAACCTGGGACCTTCTGCATGCCAAGCAGATGCTCTACTACTGAGCCACATATTCGTGCCTACTCACAGATATAGGGTTGCCAAGCTCCAGGTGGGGCATGGAGATCTCCCACTATTACAACTGCAGATAATAGAGATCAGTTCCACTGGAGAAAGTGGCTGCTTTGGAGGGTGGACTCTATGGCATTGTACCCTGCTAAGGTCCCTGCCCCACCCCAGTCCCTGCCCTCCCTTGGCTCACCCCCAAAATCCCCAGGTGTTTCCCAACCCAAAGCTGGCACCTCTACACAGATACCACATGGTACCTTTTCTAGTGGTGTGTGAAAGTGCTATCAACCATAGGTGCTGCTATTTGATTGTAACATCACCAAGTCCCTCCCCATGAATAATCTCTGGAGGGAAGCTTCGAGCTCCGTATGGAAGATATAGGCAGCTAGTAAATGTTTTAAATAAATAAAAAGATGCTCAGGACCTGGCAACTCCAGTAAGCAACAGTAGCTTGTCAAAGGCCTCCCGATAAGTTCGACTCCCTGCCTGTCCAAGCCACCTATGCTCTTAACCACTAAACTGACCAATATTCAAAGGAAAGTGGTTGCTTGAGGGGATCAAATGTACACAGGATTTTTTTTACAAATATATGTGCAAAGAGGACATAACATCTCATTATTACAGGCCACAAAAATTAAAACTTCCATCTGATGGGGTAAAGACTATGGGAGGGGTCGTGGCTCAGTGGTAGAGCATCTGCTTGACATGCAGAAGGTCCCAGGCTCAACCCCCGGCATCTCCAGTTAAAGGAACCAGGCAGGTAGGTGGTATGAAAGACCTCTACCTGAGACCCTGGAGAGCCCTGTCAGTCTGAGTAGACGATACTGACTTTGATAGACCAAGGGTCTGATTCAATATAAGGCAGCTTCATGTGTTCACGTGATATAATTCCGTGCCTTGTAGAAGTGGAGCCATCTCATAAGGAGCCATCTTAACCTCCTCTTCCCTACCAGGGTGCCTCACTTTGTGAGCTGCTGTTGGGTTGAATGTGCTGCCTTCACTAGGCTCATGCCTATAAATATAGGCCCCTTCACATACTGCTTTAGGGTATCCAACAGCCCATTCCTCCCCCAGGTCCTCAACATGCTCCAACTCCCAGTAGAAGCAAGGGACAACCACATAGGGAAGCCTGGACAAGAGTGGGCTAGTAGATGATCCAAGGCAGTGGTACTCTCTCTGAGGCTCCCAAGCCAGCTGGGACTCTTCTTCTAATTTTGGGCAGTGGGAGTAGGGTTGCCAGGTCCCTCTTCACCACCAACAGAAGGTTTTTGGGGCAGAGCCTGAGGAGGGCGGGGTTTGGAGAGGGGAGGGACTTCAATGCCTTAGAGTAAGGGCTGTTGATTCGGTAAAAACCGAAGTGGAAAAATACCGAATAAATGCAAATTTGGTAAATTTCTGGTTCGGGTTTACCAAATCAGCAAAATCTGGGAGGTTGACAAAGCCAAATTTGCCATTCCCGAATATCTGGCTTTTTTAGCAAAGTCTTTCCGCGGCTCCTGCGGGGGCATTTTTGCAGGTAGAGGTCCCAAATTTTCAGGGTATCTAGAAGGGATTCTCCTTGCAAGAACGCCCAAGTTTGGTAAAGATTGGGTCAGGGGGTCTCCAGGCAAACTAATCTCTATCAGCTGGAGATCGGTTGTAATAGCAGGAGATCTCCAGCTACTACCTGGAGGTTGTCAAGCAAAGGAAAAAGGAAAAAAACAGCCCGGTGGCCAAGTTATATGAATATATCGTACTAATATAAAGTCATATACTACACACACATGAAATTAACAAGCATGCACAACACCGTACAAATTCCAGCTATGATAGAAATACAAATCCCATAGAATTAACAGAGCACCAAATTAATGATACTTAAGGGAACAAATATAAGTTGGAACGGTGCAGGGCACTCAAAGAAATGTTGGACAAATGTCCGAAGATGTGCGAAGGTATATCCAATAAAGACACAAGGTGCGTGAAGGCAAATGTCCAATAAAGATGCAAAAGGGTAAGGCCGGCTTCTAAATCCCTTTCGAGCCACCAAGCTTTTTTCATCAGTTGCTTGAGAGATGAAATTGACACACACGCCTTGTGCGTGTTCTTGTTCATAAGAACATTTCTCATAAGTATTACAGATGTAGACACTTAATGCCAAAAGCCGTTTCAACAGAGGTACTTCTAGTAGCCTTTCTGTCAGTAAATTACCTTTGATTGACATACGTGATTCAGCACAATAACCCTTTTCCCCCACTACTTGGAGGTTGGCAACCCTAGTTGGGGTCTTGCTCAATGTCTCCAACAGTACACTCAGACGTCAATATGGATGCACCAGAAGTGACATGGGACCAGTGATGAGCATGAGCTAAAACCATACAGAAAAACTCCTGGAGGTCTGGAGGCCACTGAAAGAAGGAAGTAGACTTCTTGAAGAAAGAGAAAGATGGGAGAATGAAAAGAATCAGAGAAGGAGCCAGAAAATCTGAGACGGGAAGAAGATGGTGGGAAAGACAGAATACAGGAGAGTGGGGGATGTTAAGAGGGGACATCATTGTACGTGTGTGTTTGGTGGAGTGATGTCCAGTGCACATGACAGTCATATGGCTCTGTTGGCTGATAGTGATTATGGCTCTCCACAAGCTGTGTGAGTGAGTACCACTGACTGAGCAAAAGTGAAAAGCGGAGGGCCTGCATTTAGAAGGACGGGCTTGCCATGACAGAGCACTCTTGCAGGGACAGTAGCACGCCTATCATGGAGGTACGGTTGCCAACCTCCAGGTAATAGCTGGAGATCTCCTGCTATTAAAAGCGCGGAAAGCATGGAACATGGAGATAAAGCCAACACTCCCGCTAAAAGCTTATATGAATGGCAAGGCATCTGCAACAACTTGCTTGTGTTTTAAAAACGAAGCACTGGGCGCTGTTTTTCTTTCTCTCTGCGTTAAATTACTTAAATTAAGTAAACCAGGTTGTAAGCCAAAACGGAGGAAGGGTTGGTGGGACAGGGCTGCTTTGTTTTCACAAAGCTGGGAGGGGAAGACAGATATTTAAGGTGAAAAACGATTGGAGAGGAAAACCTCCCTCTACTTCCCCCTCCTTTCCTCTTCACTCCCAGCATCCCTTTTCTCCCCATCTTGCTTTTTAAAAAGAACGGGGAGAGGCTAGGGTTGCCAGGTCCCTCTCCGCCACCGGCGGGAGGTTTTTGGGGCAGAGCCTGAGGAGGACGGGGTTTGGGGAGGAGAGGGTCTTCAATGCCCTAGAGTCCAATTGCCAAAGCAGCCATTTCCTCCAGGCGAACGGATCTCTATCGGCTGGAGAGCGTGGCGAAGAGGGACCTGGCAACCCTACAGGGAGGTGTCCAGATGGAGATGGCAGGGTAAATGGGTTCTTTAAGAACATTGTAGCCTAATATAAGGGAGAAAGGAAAGATTGAAATGATATTTCATTATTTACTTTCTTCTTTAGCATTCAAAATTAGCAGTGTATTTTTTTTTTTTTTTGTATAAAGTAATCAGGAATTACAGAGAAGGTTCATTAAGGGCCAGGGTTAAAGCATCTCCCGAGGCACTTCAGAAATTTCTCCCTTTTGGTAAATAATTGCTTTAGTCAAAACAATATTTACTCAATCAAAACCTGCTTTGAGTGGTACCTCAGACTTCAAGTTACGGGTATAGAATTGCTCTCTTGTTCGTGCCACACAATAAGTTAACCATGCGATTACAGGTAAATTTAATGGGAGCACTTCAGATAGAAAAAATATTAAAAAATGTTTTCAATTATTTCTAGCTCTGCCGGGGTAAGCACCAAAGTTCGGAAACAACAAGATGTGGGAAATCACGACTAGAAGATCTTTTTGCAAGGGAAGGAAATGACAGCTTTCCTTTTGCATACAGGGAACAGTAGTTGGAAAACATATGCCTTAGTGGCACGTGGTTGGTAACAGAAAATTGCTGCCTCAGCACAACCTCGTGCGTCGAGTATATTAACTTGCTATTATGTGACTACAAGTGATAGTCAGCATAGTAGGTTTGTGCCACAGGTAGGGTTGCCAACCTCCAGGTGGTGGCTGGAGTTCTCCTGCTATTACAATTGGCCTCCAGGCAACAGAGATCAGGTCTCCTGGAGAAAAGGGCCGCTTTGGCAACTGGACTCTATGGCATTGGAGTGCCTCCCCTCTCCAAACCCCACCCTCCTCAGGCTCCACCCCCAACATCTCCAAGTATTTCCCAACCTGGAGCTGGCAATCCTAGCCACAGAGGACACTAGGCTTGCCAGGCCCCACAGGTCCACTGGTGGGAGCTTTGCAGGGCCGTGGAAGATGGCCATCTACCCTCTGCTTAAAAACCTCCAGGGACTTACCACCTCCCGAGAAAGCCTTTTCCACTGAGGAACTGCTCTAGCTGTTAGAAAATTCTTCCTAATGTCTAGACGGAAACTCTTTTTGATTTAATTTTAACCTGTTGGTTCTGGTCCAACCTTCTGGGGCAACAAATAACAACCCAGCACCCTCCTCTATATGACAGCCCTTCAAGTACTTGAAGATGGTTATCATATCCCTGCTCAGTCTTCTCCTCTTCAGGCTAAACATACCCAGCTCCTTCAACCTTTCCTCATAGGACTTGGTCTCCAGACCCCTCACCGTCTTTGTTGCCCTCCTCTGGACTCGTTCCAGCTTGTCTGCATCTTTATAGGGCTGCTGTAGGATGTGCCCCTGATTTTCTCCACCTCATATCATTCCAGGGTCTGGATGTTTCTAATGTGGAGCATGACCAGACCATGCCAACATATTTCCCAGAAAGCAATAGGCATATTACAACTAGCCTTAATATGTACTTCTCGGCTTCTCTGTTGTTATTTCTGCCACAAGGATTCCTATCATATCAACAGTTCACCCTTCAGAAGCAGCCCTAACTAGACTGATTAGTAATAGCGGTGCATTCAGTTTTTGTGCATTTTGTGCATTTTTGTGCATTCAGTTTTTTCTATTTACAGTTAAAAGTACTGTCGGAGGGGCACAATGTTCCCCCCCCCCTTAAAGAGCTACACGCTTGACTGAAAACTCTGAGCTTTGCTGCAAACTCCAGTCCACCTCAAGCAGCAAACACCACTTCGACGGATACCATCTGCAGCAGAATGACCCTTCTCCCCTTCTGGGCACACAGCTTTGCCAAGGGGCAAGGAAGGTGCCAGGATATGAGAGACACCTTTCCTCTCCTTTTGAGTGTCAGTTCCCATGTTGAAGGAGGTGAACATTTTCTGCCTGTGAATTTTTTACTTTGATTTAATTTTTAATACTCCATATGGCAGAAGGAATAGCGGACAGCTTTGGCTGATGTGCCAGTGTGTTGAATAACCTTCTCTGCATACCAAATGGAAAAGGGACCTTGGCCCAGTTTTGCATCTATTATTGCTTGTACGTGTGTAGTTCTGGAAGGGCGGGTACAGGGCTTTGCTGTTGATATTTCCTCTCATTTTAATAGTACCTGAGGAGGGGGAGGCAACAGTAAGGAACGACTGGAGAGTAGAACAAGCAAGAGAGAGAGAAAAATGCAATCCTAAATAGAGTTGCGCCATCCTAAGTCCACTGTCTTCAATTAACTTAGAAGGGTATCGTTCTGCTTAAGACTGCGCTGTCCTGAAAGACATTCAGCCAGGGACACATGAAAAGGATTTCAGAAAGGCCAGTGGAATAGCGTCATTGTGGTCCTTGGGGTATGCACTCATCCCACTGTGGTCTTGGGTAAGTAGGTTTTACAGGCTTTTTCGTTCTCTTAAAACTGCAATATCTGTTTGACCAGGGCAAAAGTGAAACAAACATAAGAGCATGTACCACCAAAGGTGTGCTCTATTGTACCAAACATGCCTCTGTTGTAATTCACTTTAAATTCTCTTAAAATGCATTGCCTGTCTCCACCTTTCTGTCAGAGGAAGCTTGGAAAGGATAACCTCACCTGTATCTGCCAACCTTCCCAGAAAACCACAGACTTATCAATGGAAAGATGTACTTTGACAGCAAGTATGGTGTGATGGTTAGTGTGTCAAACTAAGATCAGGGAGATCCAGGTTCAAATCCCACCTCTGCCATGGAAGTTTGCTGGGTTGGGACAATCACTCTCTCAGCCTAACCTACCTCACAGGGTTGTGAGGATAAAATGAAGACGGGGATAATGTAACCCTCTTTCAGTCCCCAAAATGATACAGCCTCTACCTGGGTGGATTTGACCTGGAGAAGAGATTGGAAGAAGATTTGAGAAACTGGTCTTTCAATTCCCATAGCTCAGTTTTGCTATGTTTTTACTGGAAAGCTGATATCCAGCAGGTGTGCTTTCACCTGTTTGTTGATCCATTTTAGATTTCAGCAACAGAGCAGAGGCAGGATTCATAGCCAACACTGAAAGGCCTCGGATATATTCAATAGTGACTGCCACACACAAAACTCTAATCTGGAGAACCGGGCTTGATTCCCCACTCCTCCACATGAGCGGAGGACTCTAATCTGATGAACCGGGTTGGTTTCCTACAAATCAAGCCTGCTGGGTGACCTTGAGCTAGTCACAGTTCTCTTAGAGCTCTCTCAGCTCCACCTACCTTGCTGGGTGTCTGCTGTGGAGAGAGAAAGGGAAGAAGATTGTAAGCCAGTTTGATTATCCTTAAAAGGAAGAGAAAGGGCGAAAAAGCATGGTTGCTTTAGCCTCCTTTATTCCCTGTTTCAGCCAGAATTCAGCCAGGATCGAATGCACGTTCGGCAAAAACAAATGCGTTCGATCCTGGCTGAATCCAGGCTGAAACAGGGAATAAAGGAGGCTAAAGCGACCATGCGTTTTCGTCAGCATATAAAAAACCAACTCTTCTTTAAAAATCTGAAATTCGGCCACTTTGTTGTTTGGAAGGTACAGCAGGAACTGGGTCTGGGGGTCTCCCCTCCCGCTCCCCGTGGGAGTCTCGCTGTGTCCAAGGGCTTTGTGGCAGAGCTAGTTGCTCTGAGCATGCTCTGTCAGACCAAAGCCTGTGGCTAGAAACTAGTCTGAAGCTGCTAAATTGCTAGGAAAGTAACTGCCGCCAACTATTGGCCTCTTTAGAAAGACGAATGATTGAGAAAACGTTATGCTGTCTTATCTTCCCCCTTCCTGTTAATTGCTTATTGATTTGGAGGCTTCCATTATTAGGTGTCTGCTCCCAAAAGAAGATATCCTAGGGTCTGATTTTCAGACACATGGAACGCTATTCCATTTCATCTGCAATGGTAGATGGCTGAAAAGACTCACACCACACCGGTGACTCTCTTGTCAGTGGGCCACCTGAATAGGAACCGCTTAATTGGTACTGCTATTAATATCTGAAGCCTCTAGAAGCAAAGGGGGTGTAACCTGAGCAGTATACCGCCTGATGGTCATTTTCTTCCATCTCATCCCTGTACGACCAAACCTGGTGTCTAAAGGCCATTGCTTGGTGGTAATGCACATGTCTGATGCATAGAAAGTGACAGATTCCATTCCCAGCAGTGTCTCCAGTTAAAAGGACTCAAGCAGCAGGGCTAATTCTTGCCTGATACCTTGGAAAGCTGATGATGGTCAGAGTAGCCAGTGCCAAGCGCAATGGTCCAGTGGTTTGATTTAGTGCAAATAGTTTCGAAACCATTGTTTTACGAGGGAAGAGTTCTGCCTCAGGTTTGTCCTACTTCTGTTTAATCTGGAAATTGTATTGTGGGGCCAAAGCCACATGGTGATGATTCTCTATCTTGCAGAATATTCTGCAACAGAACACCCACCTGTTCAGCTGAGCAGCAAATCCCCACCCAGCTCCAAGCCATCTTGCAGTTGCCCCTTCACATTCCTTTCCGGGCAACCTGAACAACTGCCTGCAGCTTCTGCCTAACGCAGGGGTGGGGAACTTTTTTCTCCCTAAGGGCCATTTGGATATTTATAACATCATTTGCGGGCCGTACAAAATTATCAACTTAAAAATTAGCCGACCAAGCCCCAAGCAGGCAACTGCCCCAGATGACCCCCCCCAGGCGTGGGCAAGCAGGCAGGCATCCAACCAGGGGCGCACTCGCCCACCTGGTGGCACAGGATGGTCTGTTGCACCAGCCAGGCATAGCCGTCCAGCCACGTGCCGGAGTTGCTCCTGCTCCACATGGTCGGGGCCAGATTCTACAGCCGGCTCCTGCTACCTCTGCCTGCAGGGATGAAATGAGGACACACAGTTCTGCACACACGCATTCTGGCCCTGGCCCCTTTAATCCCTCCATTGTTGCCACTTCCGCCCCCAGCTCTCTTGTAGTACAGAGGGAATACGTTTCTCCATGGCCCGGGTGGGAAAGGGTTAACACAGTTTCTTGGGCGGTTCTAGCAGCTCCATAGCTAATGACTCTTCTGCAAGGGGGGGAGAAAAGGTTCCTTTTCTCGGCAAAACAAACTCACATCAGCCTTGAATAGAGGCTATTCCTGTCAGCTGGAGGGGGTGGATCACCAGTCTTAGGTCCTTCTGAGCTGGAGATCTGCCAGGACCCACAAAGGGCCAGACCAAATGATTTCACAGGCCTTAAACGGCCCCCGGGCCTGACATTCCCCACCCCTGGCCTAATGTCTCCACATTGAAAAGGGATATAGACTTTTTTTTTAAAGCAAGTTGGAGGATACAGAGGAACTAGCAGATCACAGCAATAGAGCATTATAATGTTATTGTGTTATAGCATTCTTCTAAAAATGACTGTAGCAAAGCAGGTCTAGGAAAGATCAAATAAAAGCAGGGGAAATCCTGGAAAGTGGACTATTAGAGGATGATGATGTGTGGATGCTAAAAAAAAATGCTCCAGTTTGGAATAAAAGGCAGAGCAAAGCACAGCCTAGTACACTGTACAATTCCTCTAGATTGCTCAAAGAGAGTGTGCTGTGTCGATTCACATAGATCAAACTATTGATTCATCTAGGCCACTTCTTTCTACTCCAACTAGCAGCGACGCTCCAGGATCTCAAGCAGAGGTCTTTCTCCTTTGCTGTCTGAGATCCTTTAGTTGGAGATGCCAGCAATTGAGTCTGGAATCTTAGGCATGCAAAATGTGTGCTCTGCCACTGAGCTGCATACCGTTTCCACTCATAATCATACACAGCTCTGATGTGGTGTTTTGAAAATAGTCAAAAGACAACAGAAATATTAATTCAGTAAGACGGCCCTGTCTAAAGATCCCCCCCACCCATATTGCAGACGGGCAGTTGAGAGAGAGTAGCTTGGCTAATGCTGCTAATGATAAGCCTGTCTTATTGTATCAATATTCAATCACAATAAAACAGTAGGAAGTTGAAGGTTCAAAGCAGTTTGTTTTATTGGCCAGTACACAAAACGCCTGGTGAAAATTGCCTGAAGCGCAGGACAATTCACACACACATCAAAGGGTTACAAGCATGAATATAGACTTCGCTAATGGGTGGTTACAAAGGCGTAATACACACGTAAGACCCAACTGCCCAATACTTGGGACCCCCACATTAGCATAACCTATAACAGAATTGAAGGCGTTGCAGAGAAAGTGGTGATCTAATGCTCTCTAATGAGCAGAGAAGACCCACCAGTGTCAGGTGCTTCTATGTTTGATCCTAAGTTTCTGCAATTCTTCTTATTTTGTACTCTGCCAGCTGCCAGAACTACTAAGGGAGTTTTCCTAGCTGGCCCCTATGTGTGGGGAGCCAGCTCATGAAAGCACACTGGGGCCTTCTATGGATTTTCTAATTAGCTTCTAACTAGCAAAGCTGGGCCTCTTATACTCAAGGCCTTTAACATATATGTGCTTGGTGTAACTTTAATCATAGATGCCAACTCTTATATATTGAGTATGGCATATTCATAAGTGCTTATACTTTATTTACAAAAATATATTTCAAATCAAAGAATACATTTCTAATACATTTCCCATAGCAAATGATGATTTCAGGCATTACACTAATGAGGTAAGATTTACTGGGCTGGTTCAAGGTATTCTGTCACCTCCTGGGCGCATGCCACCAGTCCTGGATCCAAGCCAAGCCCAGGGAGGGGAATGCCAGTCCCTTCCCATGCCGCTGGGGCTGGGAGTGAGCCAAGCCTCCACAGTACATCAGACCCCTCCTCACTGGGCTGCTCCAAATAATTGCTTGGGTGGCGTTGCTGGATAACAGGCCCTGAAGATTTGACAAACCAGTGGACTAGGATTCTTAGCATCAGGCTAATCTATGCTCATCACATGCATAACGTCTGTGGATTAGATCACAATGGGTAGCCATATTAGCCTGTCTGTAGCAGTAGAAAAGAGCAAAAGTCCAATAGTACCTTAAAGATGAACACAATTTCTGAAAGGGTATGCGCTTTGGTGAGCCACATACCCTGCCAGAAATTTTGTTAGTCCTTAAGGTGCTACTGGGCTAGGGTTGCCAACCTCCAGGTACTAGCTGGAGATCTCCTGCTATTATAACTGATCTCCAGCCAATAGAGATCAGTTTACCTGGAGAAAATGGCCACTTTGGCCACTGGACTCTATGGCGTTGAAGTCCCTCCCCTCCCCAAACCCTGCCCTCCTAAGGCTCTGCCCCAAAAACCTCCCACCGGTGGCGAAGAGGGACCTGGCAACCCTATACTGGACTCTTGCTCTGTTCTGTGGACTAGAACCCACTTCATCAGCTGCATGTGGTGTATCTTCATTTGGCTATGAAGAAACAAGTGACCAACAGTGGCTGAAAAATGCAGGAAATACAGGGTGTGATGTAATTATGTAAAATTCAAATGTAATCAAGGAAAGGACACAGACCATTCGTAAAAGCTGCTATTGATGAAAACACCATCTCCCTAGCTTTGTGTTATCACCAATTATTCCTATTGTAAATTCTCTCTACTTTTCTTGATTACATTTGAATCGATTACATTACACCCTGTACTTCCTGCATTTCCTGGTGCTTCGAAAATACCATTTACAGTTTTTTTTCCTTTGTAATCTCACTTGATCATACAATCTTTGGTCTTTTATGCATGGCTGTTTCACTCACTGTCACCCCTCCGATGACTTTGAGTCTTTGTTTTGATGATGCATGCTGTTTCCAGCCATCAGAGGTCACCTCGCTCTCGCCCCTGCATTTCCCCCCATTTTGCCAGCATTTTCAGGGACCAGTTTTATCTCAAATTTTAAAACACGGGGAAACACAGGGGGAGAGTGAGGTGACTTCTGATGGTCAGAAACATAATCAACACAAAGACCCGAAGCCATCGGAGGGGTGATTGTGAGGGAAACAGCCATGCATAAAAGGGCTTAGTGAGATGTTTGGAACATGGCATAGGAGTTAGTGCTCACATACTTTTAATTGGGCAGTGCCAGAAGGAAATTTGAGAGAGGCTGGATCTTCCTGGTGGGATGTTTCTTGTGGAATTCCACACAGCTCAGTAACATCCCCCATGTTGTTTAATATTAATGTGAGACCATTAACTAAGATTGCCTGTTGCTCTGGAGTTGGGCATCATCAGTATGCTGATGACACTTTGTTCTATATTTTATGAAATAAGCCTCGAGAACCTGCCTCTGCTTGTTGCTTGACAGCCAATCGTATCAATAAACAGTAAGCAAATTAATTAATCAACCAGTAATTATGAACTAAATTGCATTTAAAAAAATACTTTTACTATTAAGTCCCACAACGTCTTTCTACGGAGTCTGTGTTATTGTCAAGGTTTTCACATGTGCATGTTGTTGCATAATCTTATAGGAGTCATAGAACCCTCTCCATAGAGGTACCAACCTCCAGGCACTAGCAGGCGATCTCCTGCTATCACAACTGAGCTCCAGCTGATGGAGATCAGTTCAACTGGAGAAAATGGCCGCTTTGGCAATTGGACTGTATGGCAATGAAGTCCCTCCCCAAACCCTGCCCTCATCAGGCTCCGCCCCAAAACCTTCCGCCAGTGGTGAAGAGGGATCTGGCAACCAAACCTCTTCACATCATTTCATCTCATAACCCCACCATCCACGATGCTGGGGGAGAATGGATTTCACTTACTGTGCAGATGCAAAAGCAGCTTGTAGGCAGAAGGAAATTAAAGTGAAACAATACAGCTACTGTGCAGCCGCAAAGCTGCTGGACGGTTGATTGAGGTGGGTGGTGCTGAGGTAAGGACATTCAAAAGCTGAGCTCATCAGTTATTGTGGATTTCAAATATGGTGTGTTTGCCCACCAAACCCTGTTCTCTGTGAGGCCTGCAGCATCCTTAGTTAACATTGAGCTGTGATCCAGGAAGGTTCAACTTTGCCTTTGCTTTTTGTTCCTTAGATTACCTTGGATGCATCCTCTTTTTTCGAGTCTCAATCTCACCATCTGCAAAATGGGAAGACTAGTCCTGACCACTCACAATGGGGACGTTGTTAAAATTATTGTGAGAATGTCTGGGAAGTGCTTTGAACAGTCAAAAATGTTACGGAAATACGAGCATCACAGGAGAACGCTCAGCTCGGCTCCTCCTAACATTCCCTTGAACATTCCCTTGTGATTCAACTGTGCCTGCATGGCAGACATTTCCCTGTGGTGTCCATTACCTGTATTCACAATTCCCAAAGTGCCCACAGATGGAAAAACATTGGGGACCCTTTAGCTAGAACAATCTTCATAGCGACATGACCCAGAACAGATTGACAGGAAAGTAGCCTCACTAAGGTTTGCTTCATAGTAAGTGTGCTTTGGACTGCAGGCTACAGGGGCCAGCCAGCATTAATGTCCAACCCATCAGGACATTCATATATGCACACCCCAATTATTTGAATGGAAATAATGTAGGGTTGTAGTGCAGCTCAAATTCACCTAAATGGAGCTCAAATGGGACAGCTTCCTGGTGAGCTGTGCCCTAATTTCTTTCTGTCTCTGCCTTTGAGAAATGCATTGTTCAGAGGCACATTACAGATATTACATCGAGGCAAGCCTAATTTTGTCACTGAAAGTATACTTTGCAAGGCAGTCACATAGTCAGGCCTGGTTGTCTAGTAAGTGCATGCCTGTGATTGTATATAGTTAATGAGCAGAATCCGGAAGCCATATAAAAAGCAAGGAGCAAAAATCTTGCCATAAAAAGGAACCGACGCGTGCAAGACAAAAGCTAAGGCAAGCAAAGGGGGGGGGGGAAAGTAGTGCAGAACATTCAAACAATTTTTAAAAAATGTTTAAATACATCAGGAAACTAGCCTGGGAAATACTTGGACCATTAAGTAGCAAACGAATGAAGAGCATATTACAGGAGGATGGGGAGATTACAGAGAAGTGAAATGAATGTTTAGCATCCGTCTTCACCATGGAAGATGTTTTACAAGTAGCCATGCTAGAACAACATTTTTTTCAGAGAGGGCATCAGAATTATGTCAAATATAGGTAGACCAAACACGATTCTCTAGGCCATAAATTAAAAATTAAGAAGTCACTGGGCTGTACGGCAAGCACCGAAAGGACGAAAATACGGAAACAGTTTATCTTCCAACCGATACAAATTGCAACTGCCTGAGCAACAGAAGGTAACTGACATATAACCAAATGTATAAAATAAGCACCCTGACCTGGATGGCCCAGGATAGCCTGATCTCATCAGATCTTGGAAGCTAAGCAGGGTCAATCCTGGCTAGTATTTGGATGAGAGACCACCAAGGAATACCAGGATTACTTTGCAGAGGAAGGCAATGGCAAACCACTAGGGTTGCCCACCTCCAGGTACTAATCCAAAATAGATACCTCTGTGTACATATGGAGTTATTCAAAATCTGACACAGATAATTTATACACCTAGTATAGCTAAACAAAGACTGTATTGTACATAACGTAAACATACTTATACAAAATTGTTGCATAGAATATTATTCACAGTACAAAAATCTTATATCTTCCAGATATAAACTGCAGGTAAGTGTTATTCAAAAAACTCAGTCCTGTAGACCAATAATTATTCTTTCTCTTTCAGGTATGGATAACAGGTAAGTACTATTCTTTCCAAAAGCAGGATGATCACGAAAGTAGAGGGGAAGACGATCGTTTCAATTCTTCATCAATTCACCTCACCAACCTAGCATTCCTTGTGTCTTATTCCTTGCCATAGAATCCATATGTAACAGTCTCACAAGGTCTGTCTCCTCTTAAGAAAAGCTAAGTGCCCCTAAGTCTTCAGTATGTGGTTAGATATAGGTAATCAACTCTGTTAACAAAGTGGCACATAAAATACAATGTTAGTAAATGTTAGTAAATGTAAAGAGATGCAAAATGTTATGAATAGAATCTGATCTGGCTTTGATTACCCATGAAAGAGAACTTAGTAGGGTTGCCATCTCCAGGTTGGGAAATACCTGGAGATTTTGGGGGTGGAGCCTGAGGAAGGTGGGTTTTGGAAAAGGGAGGGTCTTCAGTGGGGTATAATGCCACAGAGTTCACCTTGCAAAGCAGCCATTTTCTCCAGGTGAACCAAACTCTGTCCCCTGGAGATCAGTTGTAATGGGGGGGGGGTGTCTCCAGCCACCACCTGGAGGCTGGCAGCTCTAAATCTTACGGTTGTGTTGGATAGCTTAATGAAAAGGTCAGCTGGTAATCGAGCACACTGTTCTGAACACTTAAGAACACTTATATTTTCCTAAGAAGGGCTAGAGATTCCTACCAATTGTTCCCTCCTGGTGCACCCCACTGAGCCCCCCCATTTTGTTCAATTTGTTCCCCAGAAATAGCATAGTGTGGGTTTGCAGTGCGAGGGGGGAATCAGCAGAAACCACTGTTGTCTCTTAAGATACGCAAGTGCCCTTAAGTCTTTGAAACTACAGGATTGGACACAGGCCATCGTGGTGTAGCGGTTAAGAGCAGTGGTTTGGAGCGGTGGACTTTAATCTGGAGAAACGGGTTTGATTTCCCACTTCTCCACATGAGTGGCGGATGCTAATCTGGTGAACTGGGTTGGTTTCCCCACTCCTACTTGTGAAGCCAGCTAGGTGACCTTGGGCTAGACACAGCTCTCTTGGAGTTCTCTCAGCTCCACCTACCTCACAGGGTGTCTGTTATGAGGAGAGGAAGGGAAGGTGATTGTAAGCTGGTCTGAATTCTCCCTCAAGAAGTAAAGAAAGTCAGCATATAAAACCCAACTCCTCCTCATCTTCTCCTCCTCCTCCTCTCTGTGAAGTAAGGTTGCCAGCTCTTGGTTGAGAAATACCTGGAGATTTCTGGGGCAGAGCCTGATGAGGGCAGGGTTTGGGGAGGGCCTTCAATTCCATAGAGTCCAATTGCCAAAGCAGCCATTTTCTCTGGGTGAACTGATCTCCATCGGATTCGGCTGGAAATCAGTTGTAACAGCGGGAGATCTCCAGCTAGTACATGGAGGTTGGCAACCCTACTGTGAAATGGTGACTTAAAAAAAAAAAAAAAAACAGATCCAAAGGTATTAGGAAAGAGACTGAAAATATATCATAACACCTTTATATCAATCTACGGTGTGGCCATATTTGGAATACAAGTTATTTCCATCTTAAGAAACATACTATGGACCTGGAAAAGGTGCAGAAAGGGGCCACATAACTGACAAAGGGATTTGGAGCTTCTCTGTTACATGGAATTTTTAGTTTACAGATAAAGAAGACTGTTAACAGTAGTTTGGTGAATGTAGGAAATAGAGGAAACTTTTTTATTTACTGACAATATTTTAAAACTTGGGACTCGCCCAGCAAAACCAACAGGCAGTAAATTCAAGACTAGGGAGGAGACATTTTTAGGCATTTTTGTTTCTTTTTGATTGCTTATGTTGTCATTGTCAATGGTTTCTGCCTGCCTCATTTTCTTTTCTGTGGTTGAGCTTTGCTTCGTTTGTTTCCTTTATGGCATTTTGATACCATTTCTATGCAGTTGATTTACAACTGGCGCATAAATAATATACTTCTACAGAAAGCAACAGGGACAAGGAAACAAATCATGGTATAAAATTAAAGACTGGTGGATTTATTTCTCACAAGGAAGAAGTGAAATTGAACTGGCAAAGCTTAAGAAATTAAGCCTCATCCTATTCAAGACAGCACGCAAACCCCTTCCTAAACTGGTCTGCTGGCAAAATAGGGTTGCCAACCTCTGGGTACCATTCCCATGCAAAAATAGCACCTGTATGCAAATGAACATTTAGGCGTAACTTGATTATAACTTTCTGTGTATCTTCAAAGTGGCTGTTAAGTAGTAAAGTACAGATAGAGTAACAGCCTTATCATTACCAGACAGCAGATAGATTAAGCGGTTTTCATGAGAACATACAGGAAAGTGTGAAATCAATGGAGTAATCAAAGAAGATCTTATAGAAGAATATAAATCACAACTGAATAAAAAATGGGTGTTTCTGTCTTTGCCTTTCCACACGGGCAGACTCTCTGATCTATGGGGTTTTTCAAAAATCTGCCAATTAATTCATTGAGGGGTAAGGTATTATGTCTGGTAGGGTTGCCAGGTCCTTCTTCGCAACCGGCGGGAGATTCTGGGGGCGGAGCCTGAAGAGGGCGGGGTTTGGGGAGGGGAGGGACTTCAATGCCATAGAGTTCAATTGCCAAAGCGGCCATTTTCCTCCAGGTGATCTGATCTCTGTCGGCTGGAGATCAGTTGAATTAGCAGGAGATCTGCTGCTACTACCTGGCAGTTGGCAACCCTAATGTCTGGCCAAGAAGAAAAGTCTTCAAAAAGTGGGAATGGTTAAGAATTCAAGGAGCACTGGAAAAGATGGGGTGCTCTTCTCCTCCAGGTACTAGCTGGTGTGATCTCCTGCTATTACAACTGATCTCCAACCTGCTATTACAACTAATCAGTTCACCTGGAGAAAATGGCCACTTTGGCAATTGGACTCTATGGCATTGGAGTCCCTCCTCTCCCCAAACCCTGCCCTCCTCAGGGTCAGCCCCCAAAATCTCCAGGTATTTCCCAACCTGGAGGTGGCAACCCTATAGCAAAGAGATGCCACAGTTGCTGGCCTTTTTTGTCTCTATGGCAGGAGTCCCCAACCTTGTTGAGCCTGTCAGAACTTTTGAAATTTTGAGAGCAGGTGGTAGGAACCACAACAAAATGGCTGCTTTGGGAATGGGGCCATTTGCAAAACACTGTGAATGACCTAGGAAGCTATGTAGAGGCAGTTCTGTAAGGACACTAGAATACAGCTGCATTTTCAATTGACTAAGGTTCCAAGCCATTCATCATCCTCCCCCATTGAAGAGATGGAAAACCAAGATTGGCTCTTTGCTTTGGATTCCCACAAGCACCATTTGGGGCGGGGGGGGGGGATTACTGCTCTATGGCAACAGGAAGGCCAAATGATATCTTTCACGGTGGGGGATTAATTCCACTCAGGGGCATCCATTTGCTGAACCCTAATATATATGACACATGGATTTCATGCTAACAAGCAACGGAGTCTGAAATGTGGAAAGTATATGGCTGATTCAACCCTATAAGACACTGGTTCCCAACCGGGGGTCCACGGACCCCCAGGGGTCTGCGAGAACTAAATTAAGGTCCGCGAAACAAAGTTATAAACCCATAATAAATTAATATTTTCAATTAAAAGTTCTCTATTATAAAAATATATATTCAAATATTATTCTAAGTTTAATGTTTAACTAACAGTTATGATTAAAGTTTATTTTCAAATTCTCAGAATTTTTATTTTGAACCTTGGGGTCCCTGCACCGAACAAAAAAATTCCTAGTGGTCCCTGGTCAAAAAAAGGTTGGGAACCACTGCTATAAGAAGAGAATCCCCCATTCTAGCCTGTCAGCTGATTCATTACTAGAACAAACATCAACTGGATAGTAAGTTTTCAAAGTCCAGGCATCCAACCAAATGAGAAATGATTCTCTCGCTCGCTCTCATGCATACACGCACAGGTTGCAGATTCCAGCCGAGGCAAATTGAACAAGCCTCCATTGAGAGATTACATTCCTGAGGTTATTTATTGCAGCTCCCACCTCGTTGTTTCCCGATGATAGGGAAATCCAAAAAGTAGGCAATCGATAAGTGTTTTAATTACCGCCCCCAAATTCATCAAGGCCAGTGGTAATTACTGTGTCTGGGCTAGAGACATGGAGATTGGCAATGAGTCTGCCTAAGCAGTGTGCTACATAAAAGAGGAGGCATCGTCTGCGGCCTCAGGTGAGGGAGAGTAATTGGATCGCACCTAGGAAGCTATGCAGAGGCAGTCCTGCAAGGACACAAGAATACAGCTGTGTTTTCAATTGACTAAGGTCCAGATGGCATGTAAAAATATCTCCACTGGCATTGATTACAGGGAGAAAGATATGCATGGCTGGAGGGTCAAATTATTAAAGGTCTGTTCATTTATTTACTTAGCAAACTTTATGAGGCCTCTCCAAGTGTAATGCCTGAAATTATTATATACTATGGGAAATATATTTGAACGTATGTTCTCATGTTTAGTCTGCACATTTGCAGTTATGAAAATGCTAAGCCCAGAATGTAAGGGCTGGTTTGGAATGCTGTGTATTCATATGCACACACACATGAGGACTCTTTGGGAATGGTGGCATCCACAACTAAGAGACCAAGCAAGCACTGTAATTCGTTGGTGCTTGCTTGGTACGGCCTGTTACCAATAGAGCTTCAGAGTTACCTATTACTTAAGGAATGTGTTTTGTACAAGACCTAGCATCTGCTTAGAGACAGCTTTTACCAATCTCTATACACTATGTTAATTAAAGGAAGATAGATAACCAATATCTAGTAAGTCTACGTAATTGGAACATCTCTAACCAGAAGTTATAATTGGGGTTGCAATCCTTTGTTCGGGGTGCAAGCTGTCCTCCTCTTTTGGGAAGCTCCCACCCAGTATGTATTATTGAGCTTAATAAACAAACTGTTCTAAATTATCAGCCTCTTCCTGTGTTATGGTCATTGGAACTTAAAACCATTTCACAGTCATAACACAGGGAACCTGCCAAGGCGGCTTACAAAATAAAATGAAAGCAATATATTACAAAATAAAAATATAGAAAATATACAGAAAAACAATAATAATAGAAAAATAGAAAACAAAATAAAAACAGAACATTAGAAGTTATTAATTAAAACCCAGCATTAAAAACAGCATTACCAGCCTAAAGGTTAAGGTCCCCTGTGCAAGCACCAGGTTATTCCTGACCCATGGGGTGACGTCACATCCCAACATTTACTAGGCAGACTTTGTTTATGGGGTGGTTTGCCAGTGCCTTCCCCAGTCATCTTCCCTTTACCCCCAGCAAGCTGGGTACTCATTTGACCGACCTCGGAAGGATGGAAGGCTGAGTCAACCTTGAGCTGGCTACCAGAAACCAACTTCCATTGGGATCGAACTCAGGTCGTGAGCAGAGCTTGGACTGCAGTACTACAGCTTACCACCCTGCGCCATGGGGCTCCTATTACCAACCTGTTATAGCATAAAAACATAGACCACTGAGAAACTTAAAACAACAGTTTCAAACCAAAAGTACACAGAAATGGCATTAAAAGACTCCTTAATAGCGTTGCCAGGCCCCTCTTTGCCACCAGTAGGAGGTTTTTGGGTCACAGCCTGAGGAGGGTGGGGTTTGGGGAGGGGAGGGACTTCAATGCCATAGAATCCAATTGCCAAAGTGGCCATTTTCTCCAGGTGAACTGATTTCTATTGACTGGAGATAGGCTTACCAGGTCCTGTAGCTCCATCGGCGGGAGCTTTTTTGCAGCGTGCGGCATACGTGCCTGGCATGATGCATGCACGCATCCCGCACGATGCACCTACGTCACTTCCGGGTTTTCTCGGAAGCGACGCAGATGCTTTATCAATCTCTGCCGAAACTCTATGGTTTCCAGGTACCTCCAGGTACTAGCTGGAGGTTAGCATCCGCCGCTTATGTGGAGGAGTGGGGAATCAAACCCAGTTCTCCAGATCACAGTCCACCAATCCAAGCCACCGCTCTTACCCACTACACCACATCAGCTCATACAATGGTGTACAGAGCATTAACGGTGTAGATAAATGGACTCTTATTGTTCTGTTTTGAAATGATTAA
The DNA here is from genome assembly GCF_029931775.1 of Euleptes europaea. Classification (NCBI taxonomy): domain Eukaryota; kingdom Metazoa; phylum Chordata; class Lepidosauria; order Squamata; family Sphaerodactylidae; genus Euleptes; species Euleptes europaea. Next base: position 24,538,360 of record NC_079313.1, on the reverse strand, counting down.
TACAAAGATAATGTTCATCCTGATGCACACCATTACAGCACATTTGTATACCTTTTCTCTGTTTCTATGCCTGTATTGTGTGTGGAAAATGCATGCCACAATTGTGGTTGCTTTGACTTTCTCATGTGCAAGACATCAGCGTTGACCTCTGAAGTTTGCCCCATCGATTTTCCACTTAGGAGTGCTTGGTAAGTGAAAACCCAAAAGAGCCCAATAAATAATTATATGAGGGCACTTTAGAAATGGAGAGTTGTTCCATTTGCATTAGCCAGGGCATGTGACTGGGTGACATAATTATTCTTCATTTGTCTGGCTGCCTGGAATTTGAAAATTGATTGGCTAGTCGATAATAGTGCATTTGAACATGAAACTCTGAATGCCTTCAAGAGAGGGAGTGTTGGGTCCTGGTTACGGCAGTTCTTTAATTAACACAACAAGAGCCATTAACTTAAAGAGACGGCAGCCCTTTTCTCTCCCCCCACCCTCAATCAGCTCTTCCTTTTGGCTGGACATCAAAAGAAGGACCATTCTAAATAATATCAGTCCATTACTTCTCTTCAAAACCTGAAATGGCATCCGCTGTGCACATTACATTAAAAAAGCTAAAAGGCCAACAGCACAGGTGAGATGCGCCTGGAGAGTTAATTCAGCTGGATGGGCTTCATTTCTGTACGGGGCGCACCTTCCTTTATCCACGATTTCCATTCTCTGATGCGCACAATGTTTTTCGCTACTGCTGCGGATCTGCAAAAGCAAAGGGAAAGCTGGCAACGGGGGTTCTCTGAGGTGAGCAACTCTAGGGATGTGTAAGGAAATATTATTTAGGTTGTTTTTGGTTTCTTTATGCTCTAGGAATAATAACTTACTGGTGGTCCCTTCCCCAAGGAGCGTACGGCTGTCCTCAACAAGGTCCAGAGCTTTTTTGGCTCTGGCCCCGGCCTGGTGCATTCCCTTCCTGGTAACATCAGGGCTAGAGTGCCAACCTCCAGGTACTAGTAGGAGAAAAAGACACCACTGTACTACTATCGGGAGATTAGGAAATCAGTACAGGGGCGACAAAAATGTACAATAACAATTACTGTTAAGTGCAACCAATGTTTATCCTATGGTGTCTAAATACAACTATACATTTAAACATACAGTGTTATGTACAAGCATACAAAAATAACAAGCACAACCAAACAAGTCCACATGGATGGTGACACAGACAATAACAAAATTCACAAAAAGCAAGGTCTTTAGCAAGGTGCTGCATTCTTCTATAAGTCCCATGCAGGTAAGAGTGCAATTCTAGCAGAAATCCCAATTTTAGAGGAGTAACTTGATGGAGGATACGGCCGTTTCAAATTCTTATGGGTAGAATTCTTCATCAGTCCTTCATATAGATTCCTCTTATATTGCACGTCTTAAAGATTAAATTTCAAAATGTTGGATGCATGTTAGTTCCCACGAAGGGTAGTTATCAATGATATATGATATATCATTGATAACTACCCTTCGTGGGAACTAACATGCATCCAACATTTTGAAATTTAATCTTTAAGACGTGCAATATAAGAGGAATCTATATGAAGGACTGATGAAGAATTCTACCCATAAGAATTTGAAACGGCCGTATCCTCCATCAAGTTACTCCTCTAAAATTGGGATTTCTGCTAGAATTGCACTCTTACCTGCATGGGACTTATAGAAGAATGCAGCACCTTGCTAAAGACCTTGCATTTTTGTGAATTTTGTTATTGTCTGTGTCACCATCCATGTGGACTTGTTTGGTTGTGCTTGTTATTTTTGTATGCTTGTACATAACACTGTATGTTTAAATGTATAGTTGTATTTAGACACCATAGGATAAACATTGGTTGCACTTAACAGTAATTGTTATTGTACATTTTTGTCGCCACTGTACTGATTTCCTAATCTCCAGGTACTAGCTGGAGATCTCCTGCTATTACAACTGATCTCCAGCCGATCAAAGTAGCAATACTTTGAAAATATTTTAACGAAATGAAAACCACATTTCTACGTGTCCCCACCACCAACAAATCAATTCCAGTAAAAAACTAGGTCATAAGAACTGAAATAAGAGGTTATTAGGTTAACTATGGAGAGTCAGTAAAATGGGAAGGGGGAGTCCTCAAATGCACAGGGGGGGGGTAGAATCTGCTCCCCGGTTCCTACAATCACTTCTAATTACATGGAAGTTCCATTTAAGGTTCCAGTTCGAACCAAATCAAGTCAGTTGTACAGAAACAAAGAACGACATAAAGGCAGTGTGCACTGCGCATAGGTGCAACACCGCTATGCAAACAAGAAATATGATGGAATGCAGAGACTGCTGGTAATTAACTATTCGGTAGGACCATCCACTCACCAATCTCTCCCATCCCCAAAACGTCAAGCCATATAATCCAGAACCAGTGACCGCAAGAAGAGAACAGGTGCCCCCTACCCACAGGGCAAAAAAAGTAGACGCAGAAAGGGCACAGAGAAGAGCAGAATAATGAAATACTAGTTCTTCCTAGCCAATCAGATCCGGGTAGCACTGTTAAGAGGATTTCTCTTAATTCTTCTTCAACCAATTTCTCCCGGACATCCAACCATCCAATTCTTTTCCTCTTTCTGGGAATGTGGAGTCTGTTTCCAATCAATGCCATTTTGATCAAAAGAGAACTTCGAAGAGAGGAGGGGCAGGAAGGGAAGGAGGTTACACACAATTTCAGAATTTCATTCTGCAGATGCCCAGAAGCAGGTTTTTTACCGTCCTGCTAGAGTCCCCTGTGGTAAGTAACATCAAAAAAAAAACCCGTGCATGGGCTGAAGTTACAAAAAGGGTGCATAAAGGTGTAACAGAAAATTCTTCTTTTGAAAGAGAATAAGAGGAATTGATCTGAAAAATAGCTTCTATGCCCCATGACGCTAGATCTGGGGGAAATGGACTTCTGACCCCCAAATATACTGATTAGGCAGGTCTTCTGAGTTCTCCAAACAGAAACCAAACTATAAATTATATCAGTATATCATTCAGGAAAATATATATGTCACTGTGTTTATTTGCATGAAAGTGGTCAATTGTCATGCTTTATTGTGCAAGAGACACAGGAGGATTTGCTACATTAGGAATTTTTCCTCTTAAAGATTACAGCAGCTTCATACGTTCTTACAAAAAGGATTTTAGAGAGCTTGGTTGCCTGCTCAACAGTCTTTGGTGGCTGGTAGCTATCAGCTATGAAAATTTTTTGCTCACACCCTGTCTAATTGGATAGAACTGAAGGAAATAGCCGGGCGGCTTAGAAGTTCCCCGCAGAAGCAAAAGAGATGTGAGATTATGCAGGGAGCAGGCAATGCTTTTTCTTTTAGGACATGGATGAAAGACTTAAGCAGGGTTGGAAACCTCCAGGTGGGACTTGAGGTTTTCCCTGAATTACAATTGATCTCCAAACTCCAGAGATCAATTCGCCTGGAGGAAATGGAGAGTGGACTCTTATGCTGTCACATTCCCACTGAGCTCACTCCCGTCCACAAACTCCACTCTTCCAAGCGACCACCTCTCAAATCTCCAGGAATTTCCTAAACCGGAGTTGGCAACCCTGTGTCTAATGATGCCTGCTTAGCTCACTTAATTTAAACCAGTTACTAAAACAGCATCTGTGCAAGGTGCTATCTAATCACTCTCAAGGCCAGCGAACACCCAGGATTCTTGTAGTCCTTCCCCAGAAAGCGGAAAGATCTGCGTGTGCAGTTTCTGAACCTCTTTGTCAAGATAAGAGAGTTGCTGTTTTTCCCTCCTATCAGCCTCGATTTCCTATACCATCAAGCAAATTCAATCAAGCCAAACCAAAATTCCATACCCTATCTCTCTTTTCTGTCGACACTTTTCTTCCTGCCATTTCAAATAAACCAATGAAAGGTCTCTCTCTCTCCCCCCCTCCCTTTCCCCTCATACCACTTCTGCACTTTACAAATGCACCTTTTTAAGTTCACTGTCAAACAATTTTTCTAAAATGTTTTGTGGCTCATCTGATCTCAATAACAGCTGTACCTACAAACCCAAAATGATATTTTCTGGAGTATAAGTGCTTTTTGGAGGCAGTGTTAAGGAGAGGGATGCTGGAAACAGAAATTATTTAGAGAGCGTGTGATGACAAAGCAGAGATTTATTCCTCACTTTAAAAGCATCCTGGTTCGCCTGCTATCTCTTTTGTGTACTGTTACCCAGAGCAGAATTTCTCCTATGCTATGGGGCTCATACCAGACTCTAAAGGGGGAAAGCTATGAAAAATTGTCTCCCTTAATCTGTCCTACTATATGTACTCTCAGACAATCACAGGTTGATTGTTTCACAGAGGCTCAAGCCCTCGTTCCCATTTTGAGCGGTTTGTTGAAATCAAACTAAATTGGGGCAGGGGGATGAAGCATGGCAAGTCTAAAGTATTAGTCCTAAGCCCACTGAATAGACCTCAGGAAGATTCCCAGTAGACATGCTTGGGATTGTGGTCTAATTGATCCCGGAACATTGTTTCTTGCCACAGTCCCTACTGATGAGCGGCTGCAGCAGTCCAGATAAGGAGGCGTCATTTTTATATTTCCGGGACAACTGAGCTGAGGGGGAAAGTGCAGACAGACTTTGGGTGGCCATGAATGCCCCAGCTATAATCCAAATATTGTAGTGCCCCTTATATCATAATAATACCCTTCAAAACCATTGCAGACACTAATTAAACTCATTGTCCATCTCACTCTCTCTCTTTCTGTTGAAGCTGTGAACGACGTGAAGCTTATTTGATTCCAGTAGCAATTAGCAACTAGGGTGGTTTTTTGCATAGAAGGGTTGTGATGGCATGTTTCTGTGGCCAGGGAGAGGGCTGGAACAATGAAGTACAGGTATGAAAGTATATTTAATGAAGAAGAAGAAGAGTTGATTTTTATATGCTAACTTTCTCTACCACTTAAGGGAGACTCAAAGTGGCTTAAAATCATCTTCCCTCCCCCTCCCCACAACAGACACCCTGTGAGGTAGGTGGGGCTGAGAAGTGAACTGTGACTGGCCCAAGGTCACCCAGCTGGCTTTATGTGTAGGATTCAGAAACCAACCCGGTTCTCCAGATTAGCCTCCGCCGCTCATGTGGAGGAGTGGGGAATCAAACCCAGTTCTCCAGATTAGAGTCCACCGCTCCAAACCACCGCTCTTAACTACTACACCACACTGGAAAAATTCCAGTTTAAGCTTTTGTAACAGATCTTTACACTTTCTAAACTTAAAAAACGGTAATCTTTCTAGGAGGATGATCTATCTCTTTTTTAGAGACGGGGAAGGGGAGATAGTCCTTATGTACATCAGAAAATGATATAGATTGTCTACTTTAAGTATTATGGATTCCATATCCTCCAACTGTCTGGAATCACCTGTGTTTGTTACAACTATCCAGCGATAATCAGGCGTCATTAAGTAACCTATGAGAAATCCCAAATATTATTAGACTTCCTTCCCATTGAGTGGAGTCAGCTAGTATTGAAAATCTGCCAGGCAAGGGTCTTTAATCAGGCTCTGCCCTGCCCACTATTGTAAAATTCTACACGGAAGCCACATTAGAGCTAAAAAGGCAGGAAAAACAGCCTCTTATATTGTTATAGCGTGAGTGCCTTTAGTCCTGCAGCATAAGTAGGGTTGCAAGCAGTGGCGGACTGGGTCTAAAAATATTGGTTGCCAGGAGACAAAGGGGGCCCATCCGCAACTATAAGGCTATCATTTAATTTTTATTAATTTTTATTTTTAACATATTGTCTAATGTTTAAGGGGGCCCACTTCATCAGGGGCCCACAGGGCCCACTTGCCATCATGCAAGCTGACCCAATGGCCAGTCCGCCACTGGTTGCAAGGTCCCTCTTTGCCACCGGCGGGAGGTTTTTGGGGCGGAGCCTGAGGAGGGTGGGGTTTGGGGAGGGTTTGGGGTATGACTCAATGCCATAGAGTCCAATTGCCAAAGCGGCCATTTTCTCCAGGGATAACTGATCTCTATCGGCTGGAGATCAGTTGTAATAGCAGGAGATATCCAGCTAGTACCTGGAGGTTGGCAGCCCTAGTTCTCCTAGAGAAAATGGCAGCTTCAGAGGGCAAACTCGATGGTATACCATAGATTCTAGATGAAATGCCTCCCCCCATATTCCCCCCTCCACAGGCACTACCCCCAAATCTCCAGGAATTTCCCATCCCAAAGTTGCCAGCCCTACCTACCAGCCATTCAAAGGTGGAGAAAATGTTTTTTCCACATGTATCTGTGTTTCTCCTTTCTTACTTTTTGCAGTCAGAATGCTGCAACATATTTATTTAGGTAGTTTTTTTTTTTACTTTACTTTTCTCCCCAATGGGACCTAAAGCAGCTTACACAATACTAAAATACAGTCAGGGTTGCCAGCCTTTTCTTTAATGAGAGCTACTTCTGAGTAATGAAAAATATCCAGAGCTTCTTCCCTTCCTGGCGTGTTACCAAGCTTTATCCCATCCTAAAAACAGAAACGTGAGCCAGAAAGAACACCAGAAACGAAGCTAGCAGCTAAGCAGCATGGAGAAAAATCTTATGACGAAAACTCCCCCCCCCCCAGTTTTTGTTTTTAAAGGCTTAGAGCAGATTTTTTCCCAATCTTTTCTTGGGTCCTCTAAGGACCCAAGCTATTCTGCAAGGTATTCCACAACAGCCAGTGATGTGTTGGTAGCTCATGAGTTACCTGTTGGAGGCGCTGCATTTAAATAAACAGAACAGAGAGTGTGCTGACTGGTCCCGACTATGCTGGGTTGGCTCTAGGGTTGCCAGCCTCCAGGTGGTGGCTGGAGATCTTCCGGTATTACAACTGATCTCCAGGTGATAGAAATCAGTTGACCTGAAGAAAATGGCTGCTTCGGCAATTGGACTTTATGGCATTGAAGTCCCTCCCCTCCCCAAACCCCACCCTCCTCAGGCTTTACCCCAAAAACCTCCCACCGGTGGCAACCCTACTCTGGGAGTTGTCAGAAGTCTGAAGAGCAAGCCCTGATTCCCGAGTCTCAGGGTCAGAAGCCCAAGAACTCGCTATCTTATCACAGACCAGCATCTCCCCTTTCCCTTAATATGAAGACAATTTTGGTGTAACTTAAACAGTAGGTGTTGTATTAGATAAATGCCTTAAATATTATGGACCTTCCTCTTAAAACAACATCCAGATGTGAAAACTTACAAACACAAGAGAGGCAACTGGACTCTATGGCAATGAAGTCCCTCCCCTCTCCACATCCCACCCTCCTCAGACTCTACCCCCAAAGTCTCCAGGTATTTGCCAATCTCCAGGTACTAGCTGGAGATCTCCCACTATTACAACTGATCTCCAGCCGATAGAGATCAGTTCACCTGGAGAAAATGGCCGCTTTGGCAATTGGACTCTAGGGCATTGAAGTCCCTCCCTTCCCCAAACCCCACCCTCCTCAGGCTCCACCCTGAAAACCTCCCACCGTTGGTGAAGAGGGACCTGGCAACCCTACTGGCAACCCTAGCTGGCTCACTCAGGACCAAAGCTTGTGAGCCACATATGTTAACAGCCCTTTGGCTCTTACCACAAGCCTCCTGCCTCCGCCCATGTTCAAGCTTATATACCTGCCACAGGGCGGGAAAGAGAGGATCAGCCTCGATCTTCTGCAGTGGGCAGACATGTTCCCAGAATTTCCCCATCTCCTTGCTTTTAAATTCCTTCTTTGATCAAGTAAAAAAGTTCTTGACTGATGCAGTCTGCTCCTACACACCTACACTGAGAAGTAAAGACTATTATAATCAATGATACTACCCTGAAGTAAGCTTACTCAACCACGTTTCCAGACAGAGCTTGTTTGGGGCAATTGGGAAGGCAATACTTAGTCGCTCCCCACCCCCCAAACATCCTCTCTTTTCTGGCTGCCGGTAACATTTGCCCAATGAAAGAGGAAAATGCTGATCTGCCCAACGGTGTCGATGAGTTTAAATGCCTTTAACCTCTCCCCCTATTAAAATATGTGAGTGTGCAGTGTGGGTACATGTGTGCTGTTAAGAAATCTATCAGTCAGCCACAGAAGTCCTGTCCGTACTGAGAAAGCTTCTGTTACTAATCAAGCTATCTTTCCCCTCTCTTCTGAATCCACTTGCATTGATAGAATTTACAATTTAGAGAGACTTTCCCTTCTGTTTTACAGTATTAAGGAATCAGTAATTCATGGAGTCACCTTCAGATCACAAAGCCTTGATTAATACTAGAACAAGAACAAGACAAGGTATTTTAATCGCTGATCCTATTAAAGCTTTTTTAAGCCATTCCTCATTCTGTTAGTTTGTCGAGTTGCCAACCTCCACATGGGGCCTGGGGTGCTCCTGGAATTACAATTGGTTTCTAGACTGCAGAGATCATTTCCCCAGGAGGAAATGACAGTTTTGGAGGCAGACTGTACGGTGTCGCGTCTTCGCTGAGCTCATTCCCCTCCACAAATTCTGCCTTCCCTAAGCGCTGTCCCGTAATCTCCAGGCATTTCCAAAGCTGGAGTTGGCAGTGCTGCAACCCAGAAATATCAGCCCTTATCTCTAATCCTGTTTTTTCCCCCAAAACTGGTTATGTGATAAAATGAAGATGCTTTGCACATGTTCTCATTGGTTCCTAGAATTGCCAAAAGCCCTCCTTTCTGGAAGCAAAAGTGCTAGAGCTTGCATACTTAAAAGGCATGCCTTTTTTCCCAAACTGTTAGCAAGTATCCTATCATGCAGTTCTAAAGACTTAATGGCACCGAGTAAATATACAATAAAGTAAGCCACAGCCTTCAGTTTGCAAGACCTGAGCAAGATCACCCAGCAATGATACGACATTTTGGAGGTCACTAATTCATAGGGTCACCATGCTGGAAGCGGCTTGACCACGGCTGCCAACCTCCTCGTACTAGCCGGAGATCTCCTGCTGTTACAACTGGTCTCCAGCCGATAGAGATCAGTTCACCTGGAGGAAACGGCTGCTTTGGCAACTGGACTCTACGGCATTGAAGTCCCTCCCCAAACCCCGTCCTCCTCAGGCTCCGCCCCCCCCCCAATCTCCAGGTATTTCCCAACCCAGAGCTGGCAACTCTAGACTTGACAGCACATAACACACACACAAATATACATGTTGTGCAAACCTAAACTGGTTTGTTTCTTTTCTGAGACAGCCAAACAGATTGCCCTAGGCCAGTGGTCCCCAAAACTTAAGAAGCTTGGCCAAGGGCGGAGAGGCCAATACTGAATGAGGATCCAGGCAGCTCCTGTCTTGTCAATAAATCTCAAGTATTAAAAAGAAAACTATCCCAGGCTTGTCAGCAAACAGCAAGCACTAGAAATTTAGCCTTTTAAAAGTAACATTTTACTTAGAACGTTTTAGACTTTACAAAAACAACTTAATTTGTCATAAGAACATAAGAACAGCCCTGCTGGATCAGACCAAGGCCCATCAAGTCCAGCAGTCTGTTCACACAATGGCCAACCAGGTGCCTCTAGGAAGCCACAAACAAGACGAGTGCAGCAGCACCATCCTGCCTGTGTTCCACCGCACCCAAAATAATAGGCATGCTCCTCTGATACTAGAGAGAATAGGTATGCAGCATGACTAGTATCCATTCTAACTAATAGCCATGAATACCCCTTTCCTCCATGAATATGTCCACTCCCCTCTTAAAGCCATCCAAGCTGGCAGCCATCACCACATCCTGGGGCAGGGAGTTCCACAATTTAACTATGTGTTGTGTGAAAAAGTACTTCCTTTTATCTGTTTTGAATCTCTCACCCTCCAGCTTTAGCAGATGACCCCGTGTTCTAGTATTATGGGAGAGGGAGAAAAACGTCTCCCTGTCCACTCTCTCCAAACCATCAAATCTCCAAACCTTTACAGACATCAAATCACAAAACCATTATAGCAGAGAAAAGGGAAGACAGCCAACTCCCTTGCTTTCAGACTGTTACAGGGTGGTCACAGAACAGACCTCCTCGGCTTTGACTGGAGATAATTTCACATGATAAATTATGCATTGAGAGTTTCCTTACTTCTGCAGGCAGCAGCCAATGAAGTGAAGCAGAGGAAGAGGAACCCACAGCGCTGTGTTATGGGATATCTTTTGCCTTCTAAAACACAGAGAGGAGGAGGAGGAGGAGGAGATCAAGGTATGCTACTTTAGACAACTGCCCTCCATTAGCCAAAATATGTAGCCCCCAGCCTAAGAAGTTTGAACACCCAAGCACCTAAACTGCAATTATTTATTTAGGTGTAAAGGTAAAGGTCCCCTGTGCAAGCACCGGGTCATTCCTGACCCATGGGGTGATGTCACATCCCGACGTTTCCTAGGCAGACTTTGTTTACGGGGTGGTTTGCCAGTGCCTTCCCCAGTCATCTTTCTCTTTACCCCCAGCAAGCTGGGTACTCATTTCCCTGACCTCGGAAGGATGGAAGGCTGAGTCAACCTTGAGCCGGCTACCTGAACCCGACTTCTGTTGGGATCGAACTCATGTCGTTAGCAGAGCTTGGGACTGCAGTACTGCAGCTTACCACTCTGCGTCACTGGGTAGGTAGTTATCTGCTTATTTACTTAATTTATATCTCACCTTTCTCCCCAATGGGGAACCAAAGTGGCCTACGTTGTTATCTTCCTGTCCTCCATTTTATTCTTACAACAACTCTGTGAGGTAGGTTAGTCTGAGAGTGTGTGACTGGCCCAAGGTCACCCAGCAAACGTCTGTGGCAGAGTAGGGATTTGAACCTGGGTCTCCTGGATCCTAGTCTCACTTTAACCATTACACCATTTGCTGATCAGCACCAATTGCTGATTTTTTTCTCCGTTTGGTTTGGTGCAGCCCTCGTTTCTTTTGTTCTAAAGAATGACTGACCCAGCAAGTTTTGTGACAGTGTGAGGATTTAATCCCAGATCTTGGAGGTCCAGAATCCGAGACTAACCAGTACGCCACCATTGGCTCTCAATGTGATAACACAGAATATACATTTGTCTTATTTGTGTGTGGGTTCGGCCTCCTCTCACAGATTTGGGGAGGGGCTGTGGCTCAGTGGTAGAGACTCTGCTTGGCATGCAGAAGGTCCCAGGTTCAATCCCCGGCATCTCCAGTTAAAGGGACTACGCAGGTAGGTGATGTGAAAGACCCCTGTCTGAGACCCTGGAGAGCTGCTGCCGGTCTGAGTAGACAATACTGACATTGATGGACCAAGGGTCTGATTCAGTAGGGTTCCCAGGTCCCTCTTCGCCACTAGCGGGAGGTTTTTGGGGCGGAGCCTAAGGAGGGCGTGGTTTGGGGAGGGGACTTCAATGCCGTAGAGTCCAATTGCCAAAGCGGCCATTTTCTCCAGGTGAGCTGATCTCTGTCGGCTGGAAATCAGTTGTAATAGCAGGAGATCTTCAGCTAGTACCTGGAGGTTAGCAAAACTAACAGCAAGAGGCTGTAAAGTTACAAAATATAATAGTCAGACATTGGAGTCGAACAAAGTGGTTTACTCTATACAAAACAACAAACAACCAAACAACTGTGTGATGTGAAACACAAACACATTTTCTGTAGTGCAATACAACATACAAACATACATACAAGGAACCTTTTCAAAGGTAAGTATTTACAAATTCAGCTAATTTAGCTTATTTTTTCTGTATGCTTTCTTCACAGGTATCTTCATGCATCAAGCCAATTCTCATTCAACAGAACAACAATATGGAATATGGGAGCGTTCTCTGGATTAATAATCACGCTTTCACCACAATAGTGGCTTCTTCAGCCATTGCTTAAGAAATGATATCCAAAATAAATCTTTCAAGGACATTAGTATGCCAAAATGGCTGCTCTCTCCTTAGAAACCTCCTTAGAAACCTAATTGCCTTCAGACTGGTTTTGGGGCGAAGCCTGACGAGGGCAGGGTTTGGGGAGGGACTTCAATGCCATAGATTCCAATGGCCAAAGCAGCCATTTTCTCCAAGTGAACTGATCTCTATCAGCTGGAGATCAGTTGTAATAGCAGGAGAGCTCCAGCTAGTACCTCGATGTTGGTAACCCTACCTGTATCCCAGATCTTTGGACAGCCTCCCCCAGTAGCTTTGTGTAGATGGAAAACATCACAGGGGACAAGTACACTCTTGCAGTGCCCCACAGACCAGAAGGCAGAGCAGTTGTCTCGCAGCACCATCTTATGAGTAGTAACTAACAGTTCAATCCCAAACAGAGTGACATTCCTCTAAGGCCACTGTATTCAATGGTCTTAGAAGGGTGTAACTCTGTTTAGGATTGCACTGTAAATCACCTTGTACAGCAGTCTCTAAGGTCCTTTATGCATAGAAGATTTACCTGGGGCTTGATGCTCACTTGTCCCATGCTTAATTGTTGCAAATGCTAAAAATGCTATGTACCCGCTCAATCACCAGCTCAAGTCTGGAAGTGTGAGTCCCCGCCCCTTGAAAACGCTGCTTAGTAATTGGCTGTAGTGCTTACTGTGAGAAAAATGTCCAGTTCCCCTCTCCCCACCTCCCCCCGCGGAAACCCAAGTGACATGTTAAAAAGCATTTCATAAAAAGGAGCTCTTTTAAAGGAATGGAATGGGGGGGGGGAACCCAAACATCATTTTAAAACCCATTTTTATGTGACAAATCTACTCAGAAAGAACTCCAGCTGGGAGATGAAAAATCAGGAAGAATTGAGTCCTTACCCCTCAAAACACTGCTTTGTAATTGGCTGTAGTGTTTACTGTAAAAGAAGTCGCCCCCCCTCCCCCAGCTCCCCTGTCCAACACTTTGGCTTATGGAGAGGAGGACTATTTGACCCAGGCTGATCAAAGAATTGGGATTTAACAGCATCCGGAAGACCTGGGATTTGTGAGGGCTCGGTGCAAGGTCATCTCTGATGGATGGAAAATTCATGCATAACACCAAGGAACAACCGAGTCAGTCCGGGGGCGAACATGAGTCCAAGTACCCATGCATAAAGGACCTTAGTCTTGTTTTAGATGCCCCCCCCCAAACGATGTTAGGCAAGACGGCACTGTAGCTAAGCTGGGCCAGGTTCTCAGCCCAGCTACAGGAGAATCATTTTATGGAAACTGTGAATGATGTGTACTAGCTCCCTTCAATCTAACCCAACCCAGGGCACATATTTGCACTAGGATGTATTCTACCTAATGAATGAGTTCATGATCTAACTCAAAGGGTTACCAGGTGGGTGGTTTCGGTGGGCAATTGCCAGCCAATCCACCCAGCTGCTCAAGAGCGGGGAGCGGTCACATGCGACGTGATCACGCCACTTCCAGGTTTACCCCCAGAAGAGCCACATCGGTGTAGCCGCTTTAGCACTCAAACCCCCAAAGCGCCAGCCATTTGGGGGGTTGAGTGCTAAAGCATCCACAGCGATGCGGCACTTCTGGGGGTAAACCCGGAAGGGGTGTGATCGCATTGCGTGCAGCCGCGCGTGTGTGCGATTGCCCCAGCCCCACCCCCCAAAACCTCCCACCAATGGAGAGGGGGAACTGACAACCCTACACATGTGGTGCCTACCCGTGCTCAGAACCACAGAACTCTGAGCACAGCTCTAAAATATTCCCAAATATTATTATTATTATTATTATTTTGCACTGCTACTGGACTAGCAAACAGCCAACCTTGTGCCAATGCCCTTGCCCCAAGCGCACCAAGCTCCCTGCTTTAATTTGCAAAACACACATTTTAATTTTCTCTTTCTAGTGAACAGAGTTTCCCTAAATCTTCTATCAGACATTGACTGAATGCTGAAGTATGGCGTGTTTTGCTTGCAAGCACTCTTAGGCATTGTTTAAGTCCTTTTTCGGCCCAGAAAACAGGATTTTCCATACATTATTAAGAGCCATGATTTCCCCCCCCCCCAAAAAAAATGCATTGCCTGCCCCAACCTATTGTATTAAGAGCCTACACATTAGAGGGGTACTGATTGGGAATAATTACAGCTTGCTTTTTAGGTGCCAAGCCAGAACTTGGGAGAAATGGGCTGTATTTGCCACCTCTATCAAAGGTGCTCTGGAATACCCCATTGGTCTGGCAATATCTTTTACAGAGCAGGCAGAATGAAAAGGTAATCAATTCTCTCCTCCGAAGGGAGCAAAGCTGGTTACAAAAGCACATTTGTTCTCCTTGCTTCAAGCCAATGTGTGACCTCTGTCTCTCACACACACCACTTTATAGATTCCAGTATAATCTATACTATACCATGTAAATAGTGTTGCCATCTTCCAGGTACTAGCTGGAGATCTCCCGCTATTAAAAGCAACCTCCGGCTTTTATAAATGGAAACATAATCAACCATACCTCTTGAACCTCCTCAACCTATGGGACTTACAGTCAAAAGGACTTTGAACCTTGACTCAATGGACTCTGATTTTTTGTTAGTTTGCTTAAAATAGCTTATTTGTTAAGTGAATTTGATGTTGCTAATAGTGTATATGAGAATTGAATAACACTATTTCAATTATTTAAGTTTTGCAATTGTTGCTGTGTTTCATAGTTGCCATCTTCCAGGTACTAGGAAAGTAGTGCAGGAATCTTAGGCTATAGTTACTAAAACACAAATGAGTGAGACATCAAAGTGTAATCAATGCATACAATAGTGGAAAGGGACAAACATACAACTATATACAATGGTATTTCAATAATCCACAAAGGTATGTATAAATGTGTTTTTTTCAATAGTCCATAAGGGTACATAGATCCAAGAAGATTCCAATAGTTGGTCACAAGACCTCAGCAGATGTGTAAAAGACTATTATGAAAGGAAGACGATCATTTCATTCTTCATCAGTTCCATTCAATTCATGCAATTCAAAAGGTATACAAGGTATACAAGATACCTTGTGTATCCCTTGTGGAACTGTTACATTTGCAATGACTTCTGTTTATTCCAACTATATCCTCTATAGATTTTAAGCCATATGGACTATTACATTTGCCAATGGATATAGTTATAAGATTTATCCCTAAGGGGAAGAAATGAATTTTTGAACCTTGTATACCTTTTGAATTGCATGAATTCAATGGAACTGATGAAGAATGAAATGATCGTCTTCCTTTCATAATAGTCTTTTACACATCTGCTGAAGTCTTGTGACCAACTATTGGAATCTTCTTGGATCTATGTACCCTTATGGACTATTGAAAAAAACACATTTATACATACCTTTGTGGATTATTGAAATACCATTGTATATAGTTGTATGTTTGTCCCTTTCCACTATTGTATGCATTGATTACACTTTGATGTCTCACTCATTTGTGTTTTAGTAACTATAGCCTAAGATTCCTGCACTACTTTCCTTATCCTTGATATTAGTGCAGAGGTGTTGATTTTGGTTTGCTCAATCTTCCAGGTACTAGCTGGAGATCTCCCGCTATTAAAAGCGACCTCCGGCCGATAGAGATCAGTTCACCAGGAGAAAATGGCAGCTCTGGCAATTGGACTTTATGGCATTGAAGTCCCTCCCCTCCCCAAACCCCGCCCTCCTCAGGCTCCGCCCCAGAAATCTCCAGGTATTTCCCAACCTGGAGCTGGCAACCCTACATGTGAAGCTGCAGGTGAGAAAGGGAGTTGCATGTTTTAAAGACAAGTTAAGCTGAAACTATTTATCCAGCTTTTTGTTCATTTTTAAGAATGTTCTGTCGGGGGCCGTTGGGGGACACACACATTCATCTAGTTTTATGCTGTGCTTTTTGTTCTCCTGGATGCTGCTGCTCTGCGCTGCTTTCAGTAGTGACAGAGCTGGTAAGTTATAGACATTCCCTTTCTATTTTCCAGTGTTAAGAAACTGGTAATTTGTGGACTTGCCCTATCTGACCTCTCATCTGTAGTACTCCTCAGGAACAGCTATATCACATAACCCTGCGATGGCACAGTTTGGCTCTCAAAGGCAATGATCAGCTGCAGTGTGGGTTACCAAGTGATGGAAGAAGAAGGAGGAGGAGGAGTTGGTTTTTATGTGCTGATTTTGTCTACCTTTTAAGAAGAATCAAACCAGCTTACAATCTCCTTCCCATCCTCTCCCCACAACAGACACCTTGCGAGGTAGGTGAGGCTGAGACAGCTCGAAAAGAACTGTGACTAGCCGGAGGTCACCCGCTGGTTTCATCCGTAAAAGTGGGGAAACCAACCCGGTTCACCAGATTAGAGTCTGCTACTCATGTAGAGGAGTGGGGAATCAAACCCGGATCTCCTGAGTCCACCTCTCTTAACCACTACACCACACTGGCTTTTCCTCCTGTCACCTTTGAGCATCTGCCCATGTTACCCGCACCACTCCTCATTCTCCTCTGCCACCTTGTTCGGTGGGACTGGGTAACTAGGGCTGTCTCAGGCATACACAATGCCCCCGTCACCACCCTCTAAAAACCTCTTGCCTTCCCACCACTTGGGTTTGGTATTTCTCCATTCCCTCTTTTGTAGTATGAAGGCTGTCAAATCCTCGGGCTTTATTTTCAACCTTCATTGTGGACTTCCTGCCTTCCGTTACTGCTGCCAGTGATTTTAGATATAAGGATGATTAATATTCATTATCTTAAATACTCTTTGTTTTTGCGATGGCTGTTTTATTTGGGACCGCCGCTGCGTCATCAGCTTCCTTGCTGTTTGACTGTTCTGCAGTGTTGCTTTTTATTATTTTAAAATGATTATGTGTTTTACATTTTTTAAAAAATATATGTTTTTTTCTTAGGTTCTAGGCATTTTTGTGGCTTGATATCGTCTTAATTTGTATGTGTTTGAGAACTGCCTTAGGTATTTGTGTGACAGAAAGGCAGTCATACAAATACCTAATTTGGGTACAAGTCTCCCAAACAAATCAAGGTGGGGTACAAAGGTGGAGCGTAAATCCTGCAAACAAAAGTGGATTATAAAAGTATAAAGGTGGGATGCAAATCCCCCCAAAAAATAAAGTTGCCATTTAAATCTCCCATAAATAAAGGAATGGTTTTGTCTGCTCTGACTGAGGTATGGCAGAGACTCTGGTGAGAAATGTCTTTCATCCTGTCATCCCTGGTTTCATTTTGCTCCCTTTCCACATGCCACTCACTGTGATCTTCATTTCTTTGACAAGCCCTGAGACAGTTATACTGAGGACACTCTGCCCAGTTCTGCATTTTAAACAATGCATCTGGCTATGGGCGAAAACACATGGTTGCTTTAGCCTCCTTTATTCCTTTTCAGCCAGGATTCAGCCAGGATCGAACACATGCGTTTTTGCCGAATGTGCGTTCAATCCTGGCTGAATTCTGGCTGAAACAGGGAATGAAGGAGGCTAAAGCGACCATGCATTTTCACCCTATGTTTCCAAGCTTGCTTTCTGGTGGCAGTAGTGGGGATTTCTCATCAGATCTAATTTCTTCTGTGTCACATACTTGAGTCTCGAATTTCAGCATCCAGCATTATTAAGCTAAGGCTGCTGCAATCCTATGCGCCCTTAACCAGGAGACAGCACTGTGGAACAAAGTGAGAATAACTTCCAGATAAACACATGTAGGCTCTTGAAGCATATCCATTAAACTGGTAATATTCCAAAAAGAAGAAATTTTATTCCACCTTCGAACTTGAAGAAGAGGAGATGGTTCTAATTGATCCAAATTAGCAATTCCCTTATGAACATAGCCCGTTAAAGCAATAAACAACAGCCACTGGTAGGAAAACATACCTCTTCTATCTTGAATAATAAATTTAAATTATCTATATTACAATGTGATCCTACGCAGTGTTTCTCTAGTCCAAGCCAAATGAAATAAATGGGTTTAGACTGGAATAACTCTGTTTAGTATTGTGCTGTTAGAACCCCAGCTGGTCACAGGGAAATGATAGTGCAAAACATCAGGAAGGACAGAAGACCCACAAAGTAAGGCCAAGGTTTGCTGCTGTCTCATCAAAGGCTCTTGTCAATGATCACACAGGGCATGTAGAGGGAGTAACTTGCT
This sequence comes from Euleptes europaea, assembly GCF_029931775.1. Taxonomy (NCBI): domain Eukaryota; kingdom Metazoa; phylum Chordata; class Lepidosauria; order Squamata; family Sphaerodactylidae; genus Euleptes; species Euleptes europaea. Next base: position 24,520,395 of record NC_079313.1, on the reverse strand, counting down.
TTCCCCCCTCCTTCCCGGTTCTTAATCTAGTGCCTAATGAAGTAAGAACAAATGATTGCTAAAGCACAATGATAGTGAAATATCCACTGATGTGTAGACATAGAATTACGTTGTTACCCACAATGAGTTTGAAGAAGAGTTGGTTTTTATATGTCAGCTTTCTCTAACTATTTTAAGGAGAATCAAACCCGCTTACAATCTCCTTCCCTTCCTCTCCCCACAAAGGACACCTTGTGAGGTAGGTGAGGCTGAGAGAGTTCAGAGAGAACTAGGACTAGCCCAGGCTCACCCAGCTAGCTTCACGTGTAGGAGTGGGGAAACCAACCCGGTTCACCAGATTAGAGTCCACCGCTCATGTGGAGGAGTGGGGAATCAAACCCAGTTCCCCAGATTAGAGTCCACTGCTCTTAACTACTACACCATGCTGGTTTTGAAGGACATAAATGTTTTCAATACATATTTACGTACCAGGATCCCCCATGGCTCGATTCCATTAGGCTGACAGCTCAACCAGACATTACAGCATTCACGGTTCTGACCCATGGACAATGACAACACCATTTTAGAGGTAAATTCGGGCCATTTAGAAATGCCTTGAGGGCCCGATTCTGATCAACCCTGCAGCACAGCAGGACCAGGTGATCTTTCTGCCCCCTGCCTTTTCAAATGTCTAAACCACCATGGGGGTTAGACCAATGGACGTGGTAACACCTAGTTTGGCCCTGAGTATTTCCCAGCACCTGTCAATAGCAGAGAAGAATTGTGCATAACGGGCAGGTAAAGACATAGTGAGATGGTATCAAGACATATGTGATGGAAGAAAGGGGGATTTAATTAAGGACCGCCATTTCCACAGCAGCCCTGGGTTTCTTATGCATTGTTCTGTTTGTAAGCTCTAAACAAGGACACATCCTCTGCTTTCTTGTCTTGCAGTAATATCACTCTTTTTACCATTTTTCTCTGTCACTGCTGGACCTTTTTTTTGCTTCCCCTTTACCCACCCCCTCTTTTTAAAGCCATAATTTAAATTTTTATTAGGTGCTCAGCCACAGTATAAATACCCCATTTGAACCGCTGACACGCAAATCAATAGGACCAAAAGGCTGGAGGAGTGGATTTGCGGCATCAGGGAGCGCAGCTCAGAGATGCAGATTCTATTCAGATGAAAATGAGTTGAATAAACAGAAGAGACGATTTCCTTAAATAAAGCTTGTGGCAGCCTCTGCAGTCAAGCTGCATTGAACAAGCATTTAGGGGGCTCTTCCTCTCATTGTATTCATTAAATGCAGTTTCTTTAGCTTTCTCAACTGTACTTTTGTCATGTTGGAGATTTGAAGATGGACCAGCTAGGAAAGCACAAATGCCCAACAAACTCTCTCACGCACTCATTCTCTCTCTCTGCAATGCTTAGCCAAAAAAAAACAACAACACCTGAATTGAGGAAAGAGGTTGTCGAAGGCTTTCACGGTCAGAGTTCATTGGTTCTCGTAGGTTATCCGGACTGTGTAACTGTGGTCTTGGTATTTTCTTTCCTGACGTTTCGCCAGCAGCTGTGTTTTTGCAGGACAATGATTCAGCTCAAACCCAACCCCTTTCTGACTATATATTACTCTTCCTACACACTTGACACTGAGAGACACTGTCTTTCAGTGTTACTCCTCTGAAGATGCCGGCCACAGCTGCTGGCGAAACGTCAGGAAAGAAAATACCAAGACCACTGTCACACAGCCCGGATTACCTACAAGAACCGAGGAAAGAGGATTCTTCAAGTTCCTCCGGGTTTATGTAGTGCTAGGGTTTACAGCTAGGGTTGCCAGCTCTGGGTTAGGAAATACCTGGAGATTTTGGGGGTGGTGTCTAAGGATGGAAGGGTTTGGGGAGGGGAGGGACTCCAGTGCCATAGAGTCCAATTGCCAAAGCGGCCATTTTCTCCAGGGGAACTGATCTCTGTTGCCTGGAGATCAGTTGTAATAGCGGAAGACCTCCAGCCACCACCTGGAGGTTAATAACTATTTAAAGAGATAGCACGTAGGCTCAACAAAGATACTTATATTAGAACCTAAATATTTATTCTTATTCCTAACCCTTAAACCAATCTATTATTTCTACTACTATGATAATATTAAAGCAATGACAATCATCAATTCATAACATACAATAGTACATAGCATATAATTCTTAAACATAGCACTCTCCTGATGAGAGAGTTCAGGTAAAAAAAAACCCAATATTACAATCAGTAAGGCAATCAGCGTCCAAGGAAGGTATTTATAAAGTCCAGCAAAGGATGCAACACAATACCAACAAAAATACCAACAAGTACGTGTCCTACGTGTCCTCTAGATCATAAACACATTTCGAATGTTGCTCCTTCAGCTTGTTGGTTATACTGTATATTCCACCGGTTATGAGGCTTGTCAATTTCACTAGTGTGTTCGCTCCAGCTTAAATCCCAGCCAAACGTCAGTGATATTGCCATATAACAATTTCACAAGGAACTATCAGTTTCACTGATTATTCATATATACATATGACTAGCAAGGGTTCTTGTCGAATCTGCCTTAACCTCCGTGGGTTTCTGTAACCCTATTGTCACCCAGCTGGCTTCATGTGGAGGAGTGGGGAAACCAACCCGGTGCACCAGATTAGCCTCCGCCGCTCATGTGGAGGAGTGGGGACTCAAACCCGGTTCTCCAGATCAGAGTCCACCGCTCCAAACCACTGCTCTTAACCACTACACCACGCTGGCTCTCTTGAGTATTCTTGAGGGTCTTTGGCTGAAAGGCATGATAAAAGAAACACCAGCAAATAAATAGGGATGGAGAAGAAACTGAAAAGGGGCCGTTGGAAACAAAGTTCCCTAATTCTGCATCGGTCACCAATTCCAAGCTGAGCCCAACCACTATCTGCACTTTGCCTCAATGTGTAGTGGCTCAGGGCCAGTCCTTCCATCTGTCTGTTTCCTTCCTCCCTCCCCACTCATTGTCTCACCCTTTCACAAAGTTATGAAATTGTACAGGAGGAAGGGAGGGGAAAGAGCACAAAGGCTAAAATTGAAGGTGTTCTTGCCAAAAATGTACTGAGAAGTGTACAGCAGAAATAAAGAAAATCTATCTTTTCTAGAGTTCACATCGACAATAGTAGCTTTGAGCATGCTCAGAAGCCTTTACCGAGTAGAGACCTGAGAATTTAGGAAGAGCCTTCAGCTTTGGCATGGAATCTCAGCTGTCTTCGATGCTTCCCACTCTCTATAAGATGAAACTATAAGAAAAGGGAGGAGGAAGCTGGCAGATGAGAAAGCTGACGCTAGCGGAGCAGATCCCTCCTCCCAGGTCTTTAGCAGAGTCTTCTGAGAATGCTCCCCAAAGGCCCAGCCTAAACTGAATCAAGATGGGCAGGTTCCACCCCACTAGGGTTGTCAGGTCCCTCTTCACCACCATCAGGAGGTTTTTGGGGCAGAGCCTAAGGAGGGCGGGGTTTGGGGAGGGGAGGGACTTCAACGCCATAGAGTCCAGTTGCCGAAGTGGCCATTTGGTCCAGGTGAACTAATTTTTATCAGCTGGAGATCAGGAGATCTCCAGCTAGTACCTGGAGGTTGGCAACCCTACACCCCACCCATCAGTAGAAATATATGAAATATTCAGATTTCAAAAGAGGAACAGCAGCAGCCTCTTCCTGATGAAGAGTTGCATGTTCCTCAACAGGTACACCAGTCAAGAGCTGGTATAGCATACTGACAGAGAGGCTGTGTTATGATTTTTAAAAGTCCTGAGTTCAAGTGTTGCTTCTGCCATGAACTAATTGGATGGCCTTCAGCGATCACTTCTTTTCTCTGCCTCCACCCCTACCTGCAATATCGGGATAATAAACGATCCGCCTTACCGTATTGTTGTAAGGATTGAAATAACAACATATATAGCGAATGCTTTAACAAACATAGGTTATATAAATGCTAGAGATTATTACCTCCTCCTTTGTCCCCTGTCTGCCATGAAGAACATTTGAAAACTGGACATCCCAGATTGAGGCAAGCCATTCTCAGAAAAATCCAGATTCTACATACACACACACACACACACACACACACACACACACAGAATATTTTAAGCCAGGTGTGGAGCTGGGGGACCAGGCAATCATGCGAAGCTGCCCCTGGTGCTTAGGTACCCTTAGAAGATATGCACTGTATATGCACATACATTCAGTTTTCTACTGCATCTTCTTCAGTTACTAACTGCTGCTTCCAATTTGCATTCCTTCTTTCTGGCCAAGCAGACAACTGGGGCCACTCCTTACCATCACTGTTATATGCAGTACTAGTAGGATTGCCAAGTCCAGTTTGGGAAATGGCTGGAGGTTTTGGAGGTGGAGCCTGAGGAGGGCGGGATTTGGGGAGGGAGGGGCTTCAATTGAGAATAATACCATAAAATCCATCCTTTAAAGCAGCCATTTTCTCCAGGTGAATTAATCTCTGTCACCTGGAGAGCAGTTGTAATCCCAGGAGGTCTCCAGCCACCACCTGGAGGATAGGCAACAAAAATCAATAGCAACAATGGCCAAATGAATAATAAAGACTAGTAAAGGTTAAATTGTTGTGTGCATAAAGTAACTGTATCTAGATTCAAGTAGCATAAGACATAACGCCAATCAATAAGTATTCCTAAACAATCCTATGGGAAAGTACTATTACAACTATAAATGTACTACAGCACCATAGCTGAATCAGTCCAAGGTTTATGTATAGCAAATTAGACCATGTGCTGAATTGGAGACCAAGAATGAAGGTAACGAAGTGGAAGCTGAACATAGCTGCGAAGCCGGTCACCACAAGCCGCCGGTCGCTGCAAAATAAGGATCCGGTGAAACCTTATTTTTATACACTCCCTCAATTGCTGATTTACACGTTTGCAAGAAGCTCCAAGGACAAACTCAAATTGTTTACAAGCACTTGTGTTTATTCCGCCAAATAATTCAATTTCCACCCCTACAAGAATATTATATTTTGTTTGGGGTGAAAAGATATAACATACTGAGTTGGATCGTGTAGATCTGCTCCACTAGGCACAGTGCTGTCCTTCAACATCAAGTGCCTTCACCTGACACAAGAGGCTCTTACATCAGGGACTACATCAGGCTCCTTGTACAGGACTAAAGGGTCACCTTTAGCAGAATGAATCTGGGATCCAACCCTTTGGATTGTGTTGGGGGCAGGGTGTGCCCTTGTAGTAAAACCTTTGGTCCAAAACACTTAAAATGCAAGTAAAGCAGGAAGTATAAGAATGAATATTCTGGGTAAATTTATTCCCAGAGATCTAGGGTGGTGGCAGTAAACAGCAATGAGCCAGCTCGTGCTAGCAAGCCTTGCTGTCAGTTATCTGCCCTTGAGAGTTATCTGGTACCCAAAGCTGAGCCTTGAACTGCTACATGATGACATTCAGCAAGGTTATTATTAGCCCCCTTGTTGATTGTTCAGTAATCTGCAATTGATTGGTCAGAGTCACATAAGGCAGAGTGGGTTATTAGACTAGATAAGTGAATGTTAACAAGCTTACATATTGAACTAACACATATTTAACTGATGAATATTCAATATATATTCAGCCTGGGATTACAAAGTATTCAAACTCTGTGAAATAGAAGGAGTCTAAAGATCCACATGGCTGCAGTTGTCCAGGGCAGTGGGCATTATGGCCGCTAACACAGAAATCTGGTAACTTCCAGAGCATCCCAGAGGTAGTTTCAATTAAAAAGAAGAGTAAAGAGCCCTTGTGGCCCAAGAGATAACTTTCCCTTTGATGAGAGCCACCTCTGAGTAATGAAAAAAAATATCCCAAGCTAACTTATTTCTTTATTTAGAATACATCTATGCTCCTTCTTCAGAGTCCCGCTCGAGGCAGATTACAATTCAAAAACACAAGCCATTAAACATAAGAAGCATAAGAACCATCTACAAAACAGAGGCAGACCAATAAAAGCAGATAAGATTAAAACCCCTGGGTTAAAAGATGGGTTTTAGCCTGGTGCCTGAAAGAGAGTAAAGTATGTGCTTCCCCCACCCTGGCCTGTTCCCGAACTGTCCTATCCTAGAAATATAACATAGACTAGGAAGAGCACCAGAAATGAAGCTATCAGCTAAGCAGCACAGAGAAAAATCCTATAAAATAAAAGTTTAAAGGGAAGAAAATAAGAGTAGATCTTTTCATGATCTTTTCCTTGGTCTTCAAGGCTGCAGTAACTGGCAAGCTACTGGTAACTCGCAGACGACGTTTTGGAGACCCCCGGCCTAATGAAAAATTTGAAAACGTATGCTAAAAACTTCAGCCTGAATAGTGTAGCTTTTGTCTGGCCGGAACAATTTCACATTGCAGGTGGTGGCTTAAATGATGGAACATTCCCGCACCATACAGGTTCGCTCACCAGGGAGCCAGAACTGACTGCAGTTCCCTGCTGAGAAAACATTCAGTGGTGAAACCAGGTTTGGTGCTGTGTAATGGATAAAATATCCCTAATGAATACATCGTTTGTTATAGAGATACATTTTAAAATAGCAGCTAAACAGTGCTGCAAATAAGCAGGCTCTCAGGATCCTGGGAGAACAGTCATCCTGCCTAGGATTGCCAACCTCCAGGTAGTAGCTGGAGATCTCCTGCTATTACAACTGATCTCCAGGTGACAAAGATCAGTTCCCCTGGAGAAAATGGCCACTTTGGCCATTGGACTCTGTGGCATTGAAGTCCCTCCCCAAACCCCGCCCTCTTCAGGCTCCGCCCCAAAAACCTCCCGCTGGTGGCAAAGAGTGACCTGGCAACCTTAATCATGCCCTACATTATAATATATATAAATAAAGTGGAAGACAAAACTGAGAAGTTTAAAAGTCTTTAGTTGAGCCTTTTGCCTTCTGCTTTCTTCAGCAGCAGAAACTAAAAACTTTTAAACTTTGTGTGCATGCGTACTATTCATTCTAAATGTGGCATTTGAATTTTTATACCTCAAACCTGGTGCATTTTTTGTTTTTGTTTTTTTGCAGAAAGGACAAATAACCAGTGATGATGAAGATTGTGAAAGAACAGTTTATTGTTTTAAATCAGGGATGGGGAACCTCAGGCCCGGGGGCCGTATGCGGCCCCCGAGGAGATTTTTTGTGGCCCTCGGGAGCTCCGGGGCCCTGCCGCGGAGGCGGGGCGCAGGGCGGCCCTCCCTGAGGGTGTTCCTGGGGCCACTCCTTACAGGGGTACTGCAGCACCCTTTGGACCTCCTTTTGCCGACTGTCGGCTGTTGGTCGGCGAGAGGGGAGGGAGAGGGATGCTTCCCCCAAGGCTGCCCCCTACAGCTGCAGCGTGCAGGAATGCCGCGGCACTTTGTAAGCCCCTTTCGCTGCCTGTCGGCTGTTGAGCAGCAAGAGGGAGGAGGGGGAAAGAGGCCGGCGGCTCCTGGCGGCAGAGCATGCATGCGGGAGTCGATCGGGCTTCTGGGGGGGGGCTTTTGTGGACTCGGGGGGAGGGCATGGAGACTGGGGCCCAGTTGCGCGGGGCCAGCGTGCGCGGGTGGGAAGGCTTTTCTCTCTTTTCTTCCTCTTTTTCTGTCACTCTTTCTCCCTCTTTTTCTGTCTCTTTGTCTCCCTCAGTCCTTTTCTTTCTTTCTTTCTCCCCCTCTCTCCATTTCTTTCTCCCTTTCTCTCTCTTTCTCCCTCCCTCCCTTTTCCTCTTTCTCTGTTTTCCTTCCTTCCTTGCCAATCGACTGTGGGCTACGCCCCCATGGCACCTCGTTTGCTCGGGCCCACTGCTAGCTGCCCGCCCGCCTGAAAGGGGGGGAGCAGGGGAGCCATGCAGGCCTTCTGTGTGGCCTCCCCTGGGGTTGCCAACCTCCTGGTGGTGGCTGGAGACATGGCAACCCTAGCCTTTCCCCCCCCCACCGGGAGATCTACACCTGGTATGGCCCCTGAATGATGTCATAAATGTGCAAATGGCCCTTGGCAGGAAAAAGGTTCCCCACCCGTTTTAAATCCTCCCTTTTGCACTTCAACTTCCCATATTGTTGCAGTGAGAAAGAACTGAAGAGTCCACCAAAGAACTAGTGTTCTGAAAGCAGATCTTCAAGTTGTTACACATGCTCTCCAGTTACGCACTGGACAGGCTGCATTCCCTCAAAGATGATGAACACGTTTCCATCTGTCAGGATCCCTACAGTACATTCCAAAGCCACAGAAGTTGGAATGGAAATGTGGCAGAGGAGCAGCGGTGATCGGTTGCCTGTCCAGGAGATCTTTCTGGAAGCGCATTTGCTTCTTAGACACTCCCTGAAGACCCCCTGTTTTCAAGCAGGGCATCCCATGTACAGAGAAGCTAAAAAGGAGCCAAAAGGACAGAATGTGTTTGCTATGTACAGGATGGGTAGGTGGGTTGTCGTTTTAAACAACCAACTGCTATGTGCCAGGCAGTCTTAAGAAAAGATTGATATGCATTAAACGGAAGCATTTCACTGCAACCTCAGCCAAGAAAACCAAGCCCTGCATAGGATGTACTCTTAAGGACAGCATCGCCTCCGTCCCTTCTGTGACAATGGCTCTGCTGGTCTCTGCATTCAGAAGGTCTGAATGCAAATAAAAATTCTCATAAGAAGCTTGTCAAATCTAAAGAAGTATTGAGTCCCCTAGGGGACACTGTATTTAAAAGGTGAATAAACCTAGCTTCTTGTTGTGATAGAACTCTGTCTATGTTCTCATTCACAAAGTACCTAGATTGTAGCTGCCAGATGACAAAAAATTGGATGTCTGCGTCTGCATGCCCATTATCTACATAATACTGCACCAATGGGACTTCTAAGATCTTACTCCTAATTCTGGACCTATGTTCCCCAATGTGATGTTTGACCACTCTCTGTGTTTTTCCAATGGTAAGTTACATGGGCATCTCACCACATAAATCACATTCTTAGATCCACAATTGCTGAAATGTATTAACTTAAAGCGAAATCCTGATTGATCACAATAAAACTCGAAGAGGGACCTGGCAGGCAACCCTAGACATCACGCCAGCGACTTTGAGGCTTAGGCCTTATCTTAAACCTGGTAAGACTCTCACTGGCCAGCCAGATGCCGCAGGTGCCCAAAGAGGGGAATCCCTCACCCTTGGCAGGAGTCGGGCAACCATAGTACCCGAGGAGTCAGTCTGGCCTGCAGCAGGAGAGAGAAGGCCCAGAGCTTGACTGAGGGAACTAATAATTTGTTAATGGTTACATACAACTTCAAAGAATTTGATTGCTTACAATTTTACAATTGTACAGGGAACAATACAGACAAAGGATTGTTTTTGGTAAATTCGTTTTTTTAATTGTGTGCAATCCTCCATACTTTGCATAAGTATTCAGAAGTTCTCAGAATATCCACGTTTCCAATAACTGGCAATAAAAATCCAACCTGCTAGTTCTAAATCAGTTTCTTCAGTTAACACCTATAAGATAACACAATAGAATAACTTTGGTGTCAAACAGGATTTCATACCCAATGATCTTTGAGATTAACCTTAGAACTGAAAGACAAACTTTTTGAACTTCCACACATTCCCAAAAAATGTGAAATTGATCTGTGCCTGGGGACACAGGAACATTATAAATGTGTAGGGTTGCCAACCTCTAGGTGGTACCTAAATTATAAGAATAAATACGTGCTCAAAGAGCAAAAGACAAAAATCAAACAAAATTCACAGTTACAGTATCCCAAAGGTAAGTATAAGTATACAATTTCTCTAAAAGGTAAGTCAAGGTATAATAGGCCAAAAGTCCAAACATCCAACTGGTAAGTATGTGCAGGCAACGGAGTAGTTATAAACCGCAATGGGCTTCCGGTAAAGTCCCCATTTCATATTCTTTTTTCAAGCTTCAAATGTTTCCGTGTGCCAATAACCCTTATGGGAAAAGAAGCTTGTAAGCTTGCAATTAAATACGGACAGCTTTGGTAAATTGCATTTCAGTTTGAGTCTGAGCTTTTATTGTTAGCTATACAAGTGCATTATTTTGATTCCTTGCCTTCCTTGTGTACTTGGAGCCAGTTTTTGATTACTCAACCTCTAGGTGGTGGCTGGAGATCTCCTGCTCTTATAACTGATTTCCAGCCGATAAAGACCACTTTCCCTGGGAAAAATGGCCGCTTTGGCAATTGGGACTCTATGGTATTGAAGTCCCTCCCCTCTCCAAACCCCGCCCTCCTCAGGCTCCCCCTCCCAAAATCACCAGATATTTCCCAACCCAGAGTTGGCAACCCTATAAATGTGAGACAGTGTTTTGTTTTTTAATGAACCTCCTACACTTTGACAGTGCATTCCTTACCATTCAGCGTCCGGGGATGGTGTAGCCGAGACGCCGCCAAAGCACTTCCAAAACTGTTTCACAACTGCCAAACCCCCCCCCCCAAAAAAAAGGCTTTTCGCCACATAGAGAACAGCGATGCTGCGCCTGCTAAAAATCAGGCACAGCAACGCCATTCTCCCCGTTGGTGTTCTGGGCTAAACAGGGACAGGAAGCTGCCTACTGGCAGCTCCGCCCCCGGCACGCCCTGGGAATGCCCCCCGGGATTAGGGTTGCCAACTCCCAGGTACTAGTTGGAGATCTCCCGCTATTACAACTGATCTCCAACCAACAGAGATCAGTTCGCCTGGAAAAAATGGCCACTTTGGCAATTGGACTCTATGGCACTGAAGTCCCTCCTCTCCCCAAACCCCGCCCTCCCCAGGCTCCACCCCAAAAACCTCCCATCAGTGGCCAAGAGGGACTTGGCAACCCTACCCAGGATGCCAAAACACCCCCTAGAACGCCGGCGCGGGTCTTTACGCCACTGAGACACCAGCAGTAGGCCCAGCCAGTGTCCTGGGGTGGCGCTCCCACAGCAGCGCTGGGAGACCGGCATCCGGGCCTCCCTGCCCACATTGGGGCCGCTCACAATGGCGCCTGGGCACAGGCGCAGGGGTCCCAATGTGGGCACAGCCCCTTCCTGGTCCCCTGAGGACTTTCATACTCAGAAGTCAGGAATGCGCTGTAAAATACTTGCAAAATGCTTACTGAGAGAGTTAGGATCGATGGCTGCACTTTGCACTCATGCTGCGTCTGAATGGTGGCAGCAGAGCTAGGAGGTTGGCTTAGAGTTTCTACCAGGCCTGGAGAAAAAATGTCCTGTCCATTTAATGTGTGAAAATGTGCAATTAAAGCTTTTCATGGCATGGAGGTAAATAACCTCCCCTGGTTAATAACATCCTATTACGCCTCTATTCAAGCAAGAGGACAATTTTTTCCAGGCCAGTTGGCATAGGATCACCAGCTCCAGGCTGGGAAATTCCTGGAGATTTAGCGGTGGAGCTTGGAGAGTGTGGAGTTTAGGAATAGGAGGGAAGCTTGGTGGAATATAATGCCCTAGAGTCCACCCTCCGAAGCAGCCGTTTTCTCCAGGGGAACTGATCTCTGTACACTGAAGGATCAGTTGTAATTCTGGGGAATCTCCAGGCCCCACCTGGAGGTTTGCAACCTCAGTTGGCAACCCTAGTGAGGCAGCAGGGAATAGACATACCCTGTCTAGAAAGTTCTTGTTCTAAAACAAACTGGGACAAAAATACAGGCAAGGTTCAGCTTTAAAAACTATTCACCATTTCCTGGGGCAGTGATTAAATGAAAGTACTCCTAAGAAAGTTATGAGTACGAAATGGACTGTCAGGTTGCTGGGCTGGGAAGAAAGGCTGTTTTTTTGAGTCCCCTTTTAAAACTGGGGGCGAAAACGCATAATCACTTTAGCCTCCTTTATTCCCTGTTTCAACCAGGATCAAATTTTTCTGAACACATGTGTTTTCGCCCAATGTGCGTTCGATGTGCGTTCGATCCTGGATGAAATGGAATAAAGGAGGCTAAAGCGACCATGCGTTTTCGCCCTGGGACTGAGGCAGGTTTGGAAATCCAAACCTGGCCTACCTCTTACTCTAACTGGGGTAATAGAAAAGTGATGTTGGTTATAGCATGGGAATACTCTACTCCTCCCCTGAGTATCAAACATAACAGGTTTCTACCCAGACCATTTTATTACTTCAGAGTCCTTATAGCCAAATTAACAGCAATGCTATTATAGAGCCTGATGATTAGGGTTGCCAAACTCCAGGTACTAACTGGAGATCTCCTGCTACTACAACTGTTCACCAGACGATAGAGATCAGTTCACCTGGAGAAAACGGCCGCTTTTCCAACTGGACTCTATGGCTTTGAAGTTCCTCCCCTCCCCAAACCCCACCCTCCTCAGGCTCTGTCCCAAAAACCTCCCGCCGGTGGTAGAGAGGGACCTGGCAACCCTACTGATGATCAATGAGGGGCCTGGACAATTCGAGTCGATGGTCACTTATGGTCCCTGGGCCAGGGTCTGGAGGATAGAAATGTCCCTAAGGATACAGAAATCATTTCTGCCATTGATCAATCGTGGCATGCCTACTGCAGGGTACAGACAACCATCTAATAATAGGAACAAAAGCTTCCAGGCCAGAGAGATGCAATTTCCACAAGAGGGTGGGGCTGGGAGGAGGAAGGTGATCACAAAGCACTAGTAAATGGCAGAAGAAGGAAAGAGAAAATACCTGAACAGCAGCTTTATGAGTTTTGATGGAATAAAAACTAAAAGAGGATGAAAACTCAATTTGACATTTTTACTATAGAACAGTAAAAATACAGCATTGGAAATTTCATTCTTCAGAATTTTTTATTGAGAGACCTCAAAAGAAACAACAGCTTTCCCCCTTTGATTCCAGACAGGCCTGAGCCCTGGCTAGGGTTGCCAACCTCAAGGTGGTAGCTGGAGATCTCCTGGGACTACAAGTGATCTCCAGGTGACAGAGATCCGTTCACCTGGAGAAAATGGCTATTCTGGAGGGTAGACTCTATGACATTATATACCCCACTGAAGTCCATCCCCGCCCCCAAAACCCCACCCTAAGGCTCCACCCCCAAAATCCCCAAGTATTTCCCAACATGGAGCTGCCAACCCTAGCCCCAGCTCCTGCAAAATTAAGCACTGGAAATCTGGTATGGGTGCCAATCTTTGTGCCCTTCTTTAATGCACTGGAGTGCCACTTAGGGCTGTTGAAAAAAAAATTCGGTAAAATTCGGATTTGGCCAAATTCAGCCCGTTCTGATTCGGGAAATGCCAAAGTCCGAACTCTCCCCCCCCCCCCCCGATTCGGATCCATGGAATTCGGCACGAGATTTGGAGTTCGGGGGAAAATTTGGCGTTTAAAGCCATTAAAAACACATTTGTGCCTTTCCGCTGCTCCGGGGGGGGACATTTTTGGAGGTAGAGGTCCCAAAATTTCAGCATAGCTTGAGAAGACCCTTCTTGCAAGAACCCCCAAGTTTTGTAAAGATTGGGTCAGGGGGTCCCAAGATATGGGGCCCGGAAGGGGTCCCCCCCAAAATCGCCAATTGGAATAAAGGCATTAAAAACACATTCACGCCTTTCAGCGACTCTGGGGGGGCATGTTTGGAGGTAGAGGTCCCAAAATTTCAGTGTACCTTCAGGGGACCCTTCTTGCAAGAACCCCCAAGCTTTGTGAAGATTGGGTCAGGGGGCCCCCATTGGAATAAAGCCATTAAAAGGGATGTACTAAAACGAATGACAAGTAAGCCCATTGAAAGCAATGGGAGAGGCTGCCCAGCCCATTGAAGATAATGGGAGACGGGAATGTTGGTTGACTTGCATTGACTTCACTGAAAGACATTACAGGGGATGTACTAAAACGAATGACAGGCCCATTTGAAACAACAGGAGCGGCTGCACAGCCCATTGGAAACAATAGGAACCAGCCAGAGGGAGACTCACTGACCCACAGTTAATTCCACACGAAGTTGGCAACCGGTGAAAATGGTAGAAAGCACAGTCCCACACAGAGGCAATCAAGCCCACCCCCCAGCAGAACAGGTAAACCCACCCCCCTTTGGCTTCCCCCCTCACACACACACACACACACACACACACACACAGAATCTCCCACATACACACATATACACACACAGGAAAAAAATTATAGAGAATTATAGGGAAAAGCCCCCAAATGGGTCTTACTGTGGATGTCTTATTCTCTTCTGTCAGGAGCAGGGACTGGGAGTCAGGACTCAGGAGTAATCCAATATGATTCTCGCAGACTCACACACACATACTCTCTGGCACGGGAGGTTTTGCCTTGGATTCGCCGCTCTCTAGATGCACATTAAGGATTGCCTGCTCCCATTCATTCCAATGGGTGGATGGGGGGGACCCCATAACTCGGAATTAATTGCCTTTTAGTCAGATCCCCGGGCCAGGGTAATGGTACGGCCCAACTGCCGAGGCAAACAGACCCCCAGGCCGGGATAATGGTACGGCCCAACGTGAATGTGTTTTTAAAGGCTGTAATGGGCAGATGGGTGGGGGGACCCCTTCCGGGCCCCATAACTTGGGACCGCCTTCCCCAATCCTCAACAAACTTGGGTGTTCTTGCAAGAAGGGTCACCTCAAACTACACTGAAAGCTTGGGGCCTCTACCTCCAAAAATGCCCCCTGGAGCCGCGGAAAGGTGCGAATGTGTTTTTAATGCCTTTATTCCAATTGGCGATTTTGGGGGGGACCCCTTCCGGGCCCCATATCTCAGGACCCCCTGACCCAAACTTGACAAAACTTGGGGATTCTTGCAAGAAGGGTCCTCTCAAGCTACGCTGAAAGCTTGGGACCTCTACCTCCAAACATGCCCCCCCTGGAGCCGTGAAAAGGCACAAATGTGTTTTTAATGCCTTTATTCCAATTGGCGATTTTGGGGGGGACCCCTTCCGGGCCCCATATCTCAGGACCCCCTGACCCAATCTTTACAAAACTTGGGGGTTCTTGCAAGAAAGGTCCCCTGAGCCCCTGAATTTGCCAAATTTATTCAGCAATCGCCCCAAACTCACTGAATTCGGCTCGTTGTTTTCCTGCCTTTTTTGAATTCGGTTCCATCTGAACTAGAAACTGCCGAATCAGGGGAAATTAGGCTGTTTTTCAGTTCGGGACAAACCAAATCGACAACCCTTGTGCCACTCCTATCCTCAGTGCAGTCCTGGCAAACTCCAGCCATTTGGGGGGACCTGGAAACCACAGCTCCCTGCCCTCGCCGTTCTTGGCTGGGAGGTTTTCTAAGAGTGGAACAGGCTTCCTCGGGAGGTGGTAGGCTCTCCTTCTTTGGAGGTTTTTAAGCAGAGGCCATCTATCAGCAATGCTGATTCTGTAAACTAAGGCAGATCATGAGAGGGAGGGTAGGAAGGGTTGCATCCCTGTTTGGCTTTCGTCGCCCTTTCTTACATGCCCAGGGAAATGCCAATTGGCACTTTGGGGTGAGGAAGCAATTTTCCTCTAGGCCAAATTGGCCAGGGATCCTGGAGAGGGTTTTTTTTTTTTTTTTTTTTGCCATCTTCTGGGCATGGAGCAGGGGTCACTGTGGGTGTGGTGAAAGGTAGTTGTGAATTTTCTGCATTGTGCAGAGGGTTGGACTAGATGAGCCTGGGGTTCCCTTCCAACTCTATGATTCTATAGGTGTACAAATTGCAATATTCCCCAGCAAGGGAATAGAATGTGGTGTGCCTACAGCTCCTGGAGGTAGTATTGCTGAAACCATTCTTCCCAGCTGCAATAGCTTCACCAGAAGGTGATGGCCATGGAGGCCTTTGTACCAAGAGCTCCCCAAGTATCCTGAGGCTCAGACTCTGGTCTTACTAAACAATACAATTCTTGGGTTCATCCCAGATCCCAGGTCTTGCATTGGGAATTCCTGGTTCAAACCCAGATTCTCAGGGGGCTGATTCCGACTGGGACCATGGTATGCAGGGAGAGGGGGCTTAAGCCTTCCCTGCCAGGCTACTTGAAACAGTCCCAGGAAGCTACTATTTGCCTTGCTGGGGAAATTAACATATAAGCCCATCAATATACATATTTCCCCAATGGTGCAAACAGTGTCATCTTTCAGGTCAGGAAAATGGCGGGGGGAGACTTATGCCCCCACTCCTCATGTGCTGCATCCCCCATCCAAATCAGGTCCTCAAATGCCTGATTGTCAACTGGGAATCCCAGCTAGGGTTGCCAACCTCCAGGTATTAGCTGGAGATCTTCTGCTATTACAACTGATCTCCAGTCAACAGAGGTCAGTTCACCTGAAGAAAATGGCCGCTTTGGCAATTGGACTCTATGGCATTGAAGTCCCTCCCCTCCCCAACCCCCCCTTCTCAGGCTCTGCCCCCAAAACCTCCCACCGGTGGTGAAGAAGGACCTGGCAACCCCAGCACACATCAGCTTGACAGGACCCAGAAAGGACCCAGAACAGTGTCACATGTTAAGCCCCAGAGTTCAGGCAAGTGAAGCCTGGTTGTGCCTGTTCCCCTGTTTGACACCTCTGTACTACACAGTGCTGGCTCCCTTGGACCTCTTGGTACACTGTCCTACAAGGCTGGTGGTCTAGCAGATCTCTTGGTGGATCACACTTATACAGGCCTGCTGTATCTCAACCAAACACTATAAACACACACAACCCCAATGCATAGCCTGAGTTCAACACCCACATAATTCCAAATGGCAAGCTGCAGTCCTATGGCCAATCATTTATGGGAAACAACACAATTGATGGTTCTCCCAGAATATGAACATAACCCAATGAGTCATGCCTTATTGAACCCCTCTATAAAATTTAGTACCTTCAAGACTCGAAAGGTGCTAGGCAAGCAATGCACACCTTCATTTCACAAAAAATTCAAACTTTTGAGCTGTTCATAAATGAGTCCATTTTAAAAGCACCGCTGTGCAAGTCCCCGAGGGGGATGGGAGTGAAATGTGCCGACAACTGCCTTGTTTCCCTTTATGCCGCAAAGACCTTTCAACTTTTCTCTGTCCTGGCTCTGTTTGCTTTGATCACAGTGCGTGATCTGTATGTAGAAAGACAGGTGCCCACATTATCTGCTGCCAAGATGCAGGCGCATCGCCTGCTACACTGACCTGCGCATAATGTACAGATCTAGATGAAGTCTTTTGCTGTTTTATGGTGATGATTCAATGGCATTAAACCCCATTTATACGTCTATAAATATATACATGGCTTTGAATGGGAGGCTTTATTGCTCTGTCTCCCCAGAATACAAACTCTGTTTCACTGAAAAGACAGCGGATGATGGACTACTTACAAAATCCACAACCTTGTGGCAGAAAGGATGCAGATCTGGATCTATGCACAAGCTAAAGAAGCCTCAGATTATGTGGGGTTTCCAAATTTAAAAAAACCCAATTACTACCAGTAGTAGAAAAGAGCAAGAGTCCAGAGCACCCTAAAGACTAACAAAAATATTTTCTGGCAGGCTATGAGCTTTCGTGAGCTGTGGCTCACAAAAGCTCATACCCTGCCAGAAAATATTTTTGTTAGTCTTTAAGGTGCTACTGGACTCTTGCTCTTTTCTACTACTGCAGACAGACTAACACGGCTACCCACTGCCAATTACTACCAATTACTAAATTTCTTCTCTTTTTCTGGCAATGCTATGTGGCTTCTTAACAGAGCCTCAACATGTGTTAATCTGGCCCTGAAGGGATGTGTGCATACGAAAGGCCTGTGCATTGCGCTACTTCACCAAAGGACACATTTACATGTCCCAGGCTCCCTGTTGGTTAAGGTCAGGCCACTCAGCAGTGGGGGGAAGGAACTGCGTGTGCCGTGATGCTTTACTTTTCCCCACAGGAATGAATAGCAGCCATTAACTTCTATGAGAGAAAATGAAAAGGAGCACTCTGGCACAACACTGGCATGGAAGCTAAACCTGATCACCGGTTCTGGGTGAAGCTAGTCATGAAGCATCAAGCCTGCCCCTTCAATCTGTATAAACCTTGCAATGAAAATAAAGTTGCAAAGTGATCTGTGAGGGGATACGTGAAGGAATGCAATCCTGAAGGACACCAGCAGAGAACTGAAACCTACATAAGAAAAGCCCTGCTGGATCAGACCAAGGCCCATCAAGTCCAGCAGTCTGTTCACACAGTGGCCAATAGGGTTGCCAGGTCCCTCTTCACTATCGGCGGGAGATTTTTGAGGTGGAGCCTGAGGAGGGTGGGGTTTGGGAGGGGAGGGACTTAAATGTCATAGAGTCCAATTGCCAAAGCGGCCATTTTCTCCAGGTGAAATGATCTCTATTGGCTGGAGATCAGTTGTAATGGCAGGAGATCTTCTGCTATTACCTGGAGGTTGGCTACCCTAGTGGCCAACCAGGTGCCTCTAGGAAGCCCCCAAACAAGACAACTGCAGCAGCACCATCCTGCCTGTGTTCCACAGCACCTAAGATAATAGGCATGCTCCTCTGATCCTGGAGAGAATAGGTATGCATCATGAAATATACATTTTAACTAGTAGCCATGAATACCCCTTTCCTCCATGAACATGTCTACTCCCCTCTTAAAGCCTTCCAAGTTGGCAGCCATCACCACATTTTGGAGTAGGGAGTTCCACAATTTTACTATGCGTTATGTGAAAAAAATACTTCCTTTTATCTGTTTTGAATCTCTCACCCTCCAGCTTCAGCAGAGGACCCCGCGTTCTAGTATTATGGGAGAGGGAGAAAAACATCTTCCTGTCCACTCTCTCCAAACCATGCATAATTTTATAGACCTCTATCATGTCTCCCCTCAGCCGCCTTCTTTCCAAGCTAAACAGCCCTACGCATTTTAACCGCTCCTCATAGTTGCTCTAGTCCCCTAATCATTTTGGTTGCTCTTTTCTGCACCTTCTCAAGCTCTGTAATATCCTTTTTTACATGTGGTGAGTGGGTGACCAGAACTGTACACAGTATTCCAAGTGTGGTCTCACCATAGATTTGTACAAGGGCAGTATGATATCAGCAGTTTTATTCTCAATTCCTTGTCTAATTATGGCCAGCATGGAATTTGCCTTTTTTACAGCAGCCGCACATTGGGTTGACATCTTCATTGAGCTATCCACTACCACCCCAAGATCCCTTTCTTGGTCTATCGCTGCCAGCACAGATCCCACCAGTGTATATGTGAAGCTGGGATTTTTTGCACCAATATGCATCACTTTACACCTTCTAAGTCCATGGGATTCAGTGGACTGTGAAGCATGTTAACTCTGCTCAGGATGGCATTTTCATTTCTACCCCAGTGATATCAATAGGCCTTGAAAGTGCTTAACCTTTGCAGATCACTCTTGCCGCTTCTTGCAAGGATTGTGGATATAATTTTAAATACTTGGAATGGCTGATATGAGCCCTTC
Organism: Euleptes europaea; assembly: GCF_029931775.1. Classification (NCBI taxonomy): domain Eukaryota; kingdom Metazoa; phylum Chordata; class Lepidosauria; order Squamata; family Sphaerodactylidae; genus Euleptes; species Euleptes europaea. The sequence continues at coordinate 24,501,112 of NC_079313.1, read as the reverse complement.
CCCCTCGATCCTCCTTCCTATTAACTCAGGTGAGGCCACAGCTGCAGTCTCTCGCGTACGGTTTGCCTTCTACACCATATATCATCCTGGCAACTCGGTTCAGAGTCTTTCCAATTTGTCAGCATCCTTCTCGAAATGAGGCATCCAGAACCAAACACTGCACTGCAAATGAGGCCTTACTGCCATGCCTCTTGGATGAAGTGCTTCCGTTAAAACAACCTGAATGGCTTTGGCCTGCATGCTGCAGAACGACAGTGTTGATTCACATCCATGGGGCTGTCCACAGTACGCCCTAAATCCTTCAGAGCAAGCATTTAAGGTAGTTGATAACTAAGTAACTGACCATAACACTGAACGGGGCTAACAGCCCAAACTATAGCACCAATCCTGCCTATTTGCTGTCTTTGATTTATTATAAAATGTGGTTGGAGATAGGCCTGTTTTTTTTTTTTATTATTATTATTATTTTTTTTTTTTTAAGAGCAATCTTCAGATTTGGTCTTCACCATACCATGCACAGTTTTGACTTATTTAGGTAACCCATCAGGAAGACTGCCTACTCTCCCCTGCCAGCCTACTGGCCTGCGTGGTGTAGTGGTTAAGAATGGCAGTTTGGAGCGGTAGACTCTGATTTGGAGAACTGGGTTTGATTCCCCACTCCTCCACATGAGCGGTGGATGCTAATCTGGTGAACCAGGTTGGTTTCCCCACTCCTCTACTTGAAGCCAGCTGTGATTAGCCCAAGGTCACCCAGTTGGCTTCATGAGTAGGAGTGGGTAAACCAACCTGGTTCACCAGATTGTCATCCACTGCTCATGTGGAGGAGTGGGGAATCAAACCCGGTTCTCCAAATTAGCATCCATCACTGCAAACCACCATTCTTAACCACTACACCACACTGGGGCAATGGAGATCAAGTTTCAACAAACATAAGGAAAGCTTGTAACCTTCTCCCTCCCTAGGCACCTTTGCCAGAGACGAATCCACAAAAAGAATATGTATCCCATCAAGGCTTTGCATCACACAGCATCTTGAACTTCTAACAGATACTTGGGCCCCATCAACAGGAGTCTGTTGGAAAAGCAGCATTCCAGCATAAAGAAGAGGTGGGGGGGGGAGATATGATGTTTTAAGATGACAGAAAAATGACACACAAGGTTAGATCGTAACTTCCTTGGCTTTCATTTTCCCCAGCAGCTCCCTGTGCACCTCCCAAAAGCCACTTCTGAGAGCTCGGAGCCCTTCCTTAACAATAAATACACCATGCCGTATGAGGGGCTGGATAAGAAGGGAGAATCAGATGGAATTGACCCTTACTTCTCTATCTTTCATGAGCAAAGAAAGTTTCAGAGCTGAGCATGCTCTGCTTACCCAACAGCAACAACAAATAGGAATTAGCGCTGTATAAGTTGATACTTAACTCAAAGGAAAACAGCCCAAGCTCATATATGAAGAATACAATACTTTGTTTACAAAAATATGTGCAAAAAATACACACCAAAAAGACAATGTTAACACAACTGTATCAATGGCTAGAAAAATAACATACAAGGAACATTCCAGGAAACAGTCTTATGCTAACTCAATATACTATATGACGATCAATTCCCAAAGATGGCAAGCCTGAAGGAACTTGGTTTTGGCAAACACAACTCCAACGGCCGGTTGTGTTGGTCATGCGCAATAGAACAGCTGAAGGCAGCTTCAGTTACTGGCAACGAATCATGCGCAGTAAAGACGTACGAAAAGAAGTTTGCCCATCAGTGAGGGCTAGATACATCCATTGAATTATCATAAAGCCATGATGCAGATAAAAAGATCACAGAACGTGGTCTCTAGATTATTTCATCACGTTTCGCTTGGGGGGCTTCTTCAGCCAATGCTAAATCAATGTGATACAGACAATGCTGAGTTCAAAGCGACCTGAAGGTTCAAGAAAATGGAAAATATGGGCACTGAAGGCTGGAGGAGAAAGAGGGGAGATTGCACAGAGAGAAAAGCTGCCCTGAAGTAACATAGCACATTCGAAACAAACGCTCAGAAGAACGAGAGTTGCTTTTGGAAGCTCGTGGAAAAATGACATACGGTGACGGAAGTTGCTTGGCCTCAGTCCTCATATTGCTGGAGATTCACCAGGAGAGGTCACTGTACCCTACGGGGTCCCCCTGCAGCATTCCTGCCACCGATTTAATCCGGCCTGGGAGAGATGACTAAAAGCACAGAGGGGCAGAGAAAAACAAGCGACGCGACTGATGGCCACTTGCTCCCTCCCTGCTCTCACCCCCAGAGAAATTCTGCCATAGAAGATAGGAAGTATCAAGCAACTCTGGCTGTTTGAGCAACGAAGCAGACTAAATGCCATCCAAGCAGACTTCAGTGCCAGCCATACAGACTCCCAGCCAGGCCAGCCCAGAAATGACAGGGTTATATAAAATACCAGTCAGGCCTGACTAGCCCCAACAGGAAGATATAAATGCCAGCCAAATTTGAGTATTAACACCAGCTGCAGCCTTAAAACGCCTGAAAGCTAAGCCAGGCCTTATGCAGAAGCCACTGGCCCTGCTGGGAAAAGCTGAAAGGCAGGGAATGCAATCGCATGAAGAAGATCCATGCCTTGAATGTGGCAGGATGACAGCAAAGGGTCTGGTTCTGGTTTTACCAAAAGACCACTGTCTGCCTCATTTAGTAGGGAGAGGATTTATCCCATTATATTTATCCCATTATATTTTATGCAATACCTAAGGAAAAATTCCTTCGTACCGTATTAACTGGGTTCAACTCGTTTCCTGATTCCAATAAATTAGTATTTTTATTGTCAGATACCGAATCATTTATCACTTACAGGCTGTCACTTTTCACTCTAGCAGCTAGAAAGATAAGAGCCAAACTGGTGCCAAAGAATGTAACTAGCCAGGACTGATGTCCAACTAGGATATATTTTAATTATATTGTATTTTTTCATAATTTATATGGCATTTTGCATTTTATCTTTTATCTTTATTGTATAATTTTCTTGTTTTATAGTTTAATTTAGCCTTTGGCTAGCTACAAATAAAAAAAAAACATTTACTTACCAGGAGGGAGAGGAGCTTTTGAAGTAAGAACACCCTTAGAGGCTGTGGACCCTAAGCCCGTTGAGTCTGTGGACACATTTGGAACTTTGGGAAAGGGAGATCTCCAGCTACTACCTGGAGGTTTGTAGGAAAAAGGCACCTCTATGCTAGTACCTAAGGTTTGGAAATCAGCACAGATGCGAAAAGATGTATACAAAGTGCAAAATTTTATAATGCTACACAATAACACAATACACTATATATAGAGATGTAACACAGACAACACAAATAAGTGCATCACCAACAAGCAGTCAAAAAACAACATACAGTCCACAGTTCGTACAGTCCTTCTCCAGGTAAGTATTTAACAATCCCTTGAAGGGTAGGTATATACAGTCAACACTGATCCCATGAAGGTTTCCACGAAGTGGAGATGTAGACTACCTGGAGGTTGGCAACGCTAAGAACAAATCATACAATGACTGCCAGGGAGGGCAATTACCAAATGTGTGTGTGTGGCGAGGGAGTTCCAGGTAGGGTTGCCAGGTCCCTGCTCTCCTCTGGTGGGAGGTTTTTTTGGGGGGAGCTGGGGGGGATCGCACGTGTGCAGCTGTGCACAATGCAATTATGTCACTTCTGGTTTACACCTCGAAGCACCGCATCGTGACGTCCGCTTTACCACTCAAACCCCAGGGTTTGAGTGGTAAAGCAACCAGTCGGGATGTGGCACTTCCGGGTATAAACTTGAAGTGATGTACTTGTGTCATGCGCAGCCATGTGCGTTTGTAATCCCCACTCCTGAGCTGGTTGATGGATTGGCAGACAATTGCCCGCCAATCCAAGCCACCCTAGTTCTAAGCCAAGCATCCTCCTATGGAGCAGGCAGCTATTTCTGAATGGGGGCTCCCTGCAGATGGAAAGATGCCTCCGGGGATCTTCTGAAACACTTGCTCCAGTGAGGTGAAGGAAAGCCAGGATCGGCTTCAGAAAAAAGCCAAACAGAAAAAGCCAAACAGGCAAATATTCTCTTGTCCCAAGGGTAATACTTGGAGGAAATTAATTGTCAGGTACTAGTACTGTCAGAGGGAGGGCACAGGTTCTTCAAGTCTGCAGGCAGGAGCAGAGCCAGAAACAAACTACACAATGTCAAAATCCAACAAACTGTCAAGTTCCCAAAGTCAGAGTCTGATGTTAAAAGCTGATCTCAAAACTTCAAACTCCATCAGAATTTGACATCAAAATTAGAAATGAATCCATTTAAATGGGCTAGATGAAATTATGGCAGCTACGAAATTCTACAGCAAGCCAATTTCTCATATCTTGAATGCTATTTCATGACAGCATCCGAATACTGTCCAATGTTGACAACTTCAGCAGAATCTCAGAATCATAGAATTGGAAGATACCACCAGGGTCATCTAGTCCAACCCCCTGAACAATGCAGGAATTTCACAACTACCTCCCCCACACACTCCCAGTGACCCCTACTCCATGCCCAGAAGATGGCCAAGATGTTCTCCCTCTCATGAACTGCCTAAGGTCATAGAATCAGCATTGCTGACAGATGACCATCAAGCCTCTGCTTAAAAACCTCCAGGGAAGGAGCGCTTACCACCTCCCGAGGAAGCCTGTTCCACTGAGGAACCACTCTAACTGTTAGAAAATTCTTCCTAATGTCTAGATGGAAACTCTTTTGATTTAATTTCAACCCGTTGGTTCTGGTCCCACCTTCTGGGGCAACAGAAAACAACTCGGCACCCTCCTCTATATGACAGCCCTTCAAGTACTTGAAGATGGTTATCAAACCTCCTCTCAGTCTTCTCCTCTTCAGGCCAAACATTCCCAGCTCCTTCAACCTTTCCTCATAGGACTTGGTCTCCAGACCCCTCACCATTTTTGTTGCCCTCCTCTGGACACTTTCCAGCTTGTCTACATCCTTCTTAAATTGTGGTGCCCAAAACTGAACACAATACTCTAGGTGAGGTCTAACCAGGGCAGAGTAAAGCAATACCATCACTTCATGTGATCTGGACGCTATACTTCTGTTGATGCAGCCCAAGATCGCATTTGCCTTTTTAGCTACCACACTGCTGACTCATGTTCAGTGTTTGGTCTATTAAGACCCCAAGATCCTTTTCGCACACACTACTGCTAAGACAAGTCTCCCCCTCCTATAATTATGCATTTGATTATTTCTACCTAAATGCAGAACTCTGATGAAATGCATTTTATTGGTTTTAGCCCAGTTCTCCAGCCTGTCAAGATCATCCTGTATCCTGGCTCCGTCTTCTACGGTAGAAGACGGAGCCAGGATACAGGAGGATCTTTTTATATGTCATATGTCAATGCCAGTTGTCAACAGTCCACTAGCTATTCCTGTACCAGGAGAAGAGTCGTCACTGAAATTTCAATTTGAGGAGAATTTGGAGAAGGAAGTTTTGGGACACATTTATTTCAGTTCTAGAAGACAGAAGTTTTTATCCAAACGGCAAGTATATATCTACAACAAACTGGCTGAACAGTTAGCAATTATCATTTACCACCCACTCCTTTTACATATTTTTTGGAACTTCTTATATGGTTCAGTTACTGTGGATTCTTGAAAAGAGCAACAAAAAAGGAAGAGTTGGTTTTCATATGCCGGCTTTCTGTACCTTTTAAGGAGAATCGAACCAGCTCATAATCTCCTTCCCTTCCTCTCCCCACAACAGACACCTTGTGAGGTAGGTGAGGCTGAGAGAGTTCAGAAAGAACTGTGACTGCCCCAAGGTCACCCAGCTGGCTTCATGTGGAAGAGTGGGGAAACCAGCCCGGTTCTCCGGATTAGAGTCTGCTGCTCTTAACCGCTACACTACACTGGCAACTAAGTACATATTTCTTTTTCAAAAAGGCAGGAGAAATGCATCTTCCCCTTCTTCCTCTATTTTACCTCTCCCCCATCACTTGCTATCCATGTGCTAAGTCTGGCAATCAGGTCATAGAGAGAAGTAGCTGCATTATAGCTAGGGAACATCCTTCCCATAGGACCTTGCCAATACCTGAGGATCATTCAGAAGCAAATATTTAAGAATTCTTTCCTAGCCTAGTTTTTGGCTCTAAGTGGGGTGACTCACATCAGCAGGTATACAGAAAACCCCCAGTTCCTACTGAAGGCTCTGCATACTAGCCCTGTACACACAACCCCTCTGAATGCTCAGAGAGTAGACATGAGATACCCCCTAGTTCCATACAATTTCCAGGTAGTGAGCACAGAGCCTATATGCTCAAAAAGTGCCTGTGTGTGCACTCCCACTTTGTAATCGAGGATGCTGCTATCTGAATGTTCCCAATCACAGGGGAGGAGGAGGAGGAGGGTTGGTTTTTGTACCCTGAATTTCTCTACATGTAAGGAGTCTCAAACTGGCTTACAATCACCTTCCCTTCCTCTCCCCACAAAAGATACCTTGTGAGGTAGGTGAGGCTGAGAGAGTTCGGAGAGAACTGTGACTAGCCAGCAGGCCTCATGGGAAGGAGTGGAGAAACCAACCCGGTTCACCAGATTAGAGTCCGCCACTCATGTGGAGGAGTGGGGAATCAAACCTGGTTCTCCAGCCACTACAACCAGCGGTTCCCAAACTTTTTGAGTCATGGAGCACTTTTCAGGAGATAAATTTGTCACGGAGTACTAATTTTCACCTAGCACCTATATACTAAACCGAATGGCAGTAGCATTTTTCTTTCCAGTCTCTTCACGGAGCACCAGGACATGTTTTGTGGAGCACCAAGCGCTCCGTGGAGCACAGTTTGGGAACTGCTGCACTACACCATGCTGGAGCATACGACGTCTCCTCTGTGCATAACTGCCTTGATCACAAGCTGGCAGCTGCATGGAGGAGGGGGACAGGGCCGGCATGCTCATGTCAGGCCTCTGCGTGCTCAGCCAACATGAAGGAAGGGAAGCCTGGCACTTGCTAGCATGCCCTCTGCTAAGTCTAGAAACCACACATGGAGCTGGACTGAACCTCAAAGCAAACTCAGACATCTAGAATGTGTCTCAGACATTTGCATGATCACACAGGACAGAACGTTCAGCCTTGCTAGAACAAATTTTGCGAGAAACTGGAGAAGCAATAAATTCCCTGACTTAAATAACTGGCTCAACAAGGTTAAAGAAACCTATGCTTTAATTAAGCTGACGTACTATAATAGCGATAAAAATACCGAAGAACTTGATGCTTGCTGAAATTCAACAGTTTTAAGGATGGAGAAAGCATTCTAATGTGTAAATTGTAGAGAGGGAGTAATATAACAATAATGCAGATTTTAGTTAAATAGACAAATAGAGTATTATTTGATTAAGTGCTATGGGCATTTTAGTTAAATTAGCCCTGTTTTAGTTTTGTTTTTTTAAATCGTTTGTATCGCCAGTATTTGATTTTTTCAAAGTAATGATATATCTAGTTTTTTTCCCTTTTTCATTTATTGTAAGAATAAATGTTTCTAATAAAAAATTAAACAACAACAAAAAAAGGACAGAACATTCAGCCAAAAGGTTGTTTGTTTGTTTTTTAATTATACTGAAACTTGACATTAGCAAAACCCTGGTGAGAACTGCCACAATCACACGCACTCCTTAAATAAAGGTCAAAGAAAATTGTTATCTGAAACTTCAAAAAATTCTGTACTCAGTCCAGGGATCCCTGTTGTCCAAAAGGCAATCGTAACATAGTACAATTACGCAAAGATGAGAGTCCTGAGGTCTAACTAGGCCTAATGGCACTTTGAGAGAAGGTCACAGAGTTAGAAAAACAAAAAAATGCATGAATTCCATGTTGGATAGCGACAGCAAGAAAAAGGACTTCTGCTTTTTTCACTCACCTTCCCGGATGGACTGGAGGAAGCGAAAGGATGGCTGTGATGTCTAATATAAGGGCACTGCCCCCAAGCTGTACTGTGGCTATCCAACCTCAGCAGCACTGGCCTTGTTATGTGGAGGCATAAAGCATAAGCTGTATTGAGCATCTTGGAAATATGCACATAACCCCAGCCCCTTCCCTAGATGACCTGCTGGATCACAGAAACAGTCACACAATAGGCTGCAGGATGGGAGATCCAAGGACAGCTGGTAGCAGCAAAGGAGGTGAGGGAGAAGTCCAGGTAATCAGAGGGGCTGGGTGGCAGCAATGGATCTTGCTCGAGATACCCGCCTTCCCCACAACCATCTCAGGACGCAAGGCAGATGAGAACAATGGAGCATCAATGTGATTAAATAACAGATACATCAAAACTAGGGTTGCCAACTGCCTGGTTGTGGCAGGCAATTGCCCGCCAATCAACCGGGCTGCCCGCTGGCCAGCTGATGGCTGGCGGGAGAAGCAGAAAGGGGGGAACGATCCCCCACGAGTTCCCGAGAAGGCTCCAGCCTTTTATTCCATGCTGCAAGCCCAATCAGGCTTGTAGCATGGAAAAGGAGGCTGCAGCGTTCAATCCAGCCCTGTTGTGACCGTACTCAGAGCGTGCGCACAGCGGGCCTTGGAAGGCTCCACCTCCCCCCCAGACCCCGCTTTCCTCAGGCCCCACCCCCCAGAACTTCCTGCTGGTGGTGAAGAGGGACCTGGCAACCCTAATCAAAACCAGTATAAAAACACCTTATGCCCCACTAGTAAGATATCCCCCCTTAGCCCAGGCTCAGTCTATCCCAGCAGCGTTCCAGAATAACTCTGCCTTGCAACTTCACCAGAAGCCAGGGGGGTAGAACACCCCCCCCCAACACCTTCCAGGAAGCTGTTCCAAAGGCATAGCGCAGCCTCTGAAAAAGCCCGAACCCAGAGCATTGTAGAACAGGCCTTAGTCAAAGGGGGTACAGCCTATAAGGCCCTGTGGGCAGGAACGAAGCTGCCATGTAGAGACAGGCAAGATTTGCTCAGGGGACACCTTCTGTAGTCCCTCTCTCCTGCTTAGATTGTTTTATGAATGAACAGACTTCTCCTGCCTCTGAATCGACAACAGGGCCCTTGGATTTACTTACATAACTTGCCCAAAGCCCTGCACGATATTCTCCGGACGAGACCTCCCTCTGTATCTGCCAGTTGCATTTTCCCCTGGGCAACCAAAGAAAGGATTAACCACCAATGCACAGTATAGATGGCTTGGCACAAAGGCCTGATTAAAGGAATGGCAGGACTTCTTCACATGAGAGCCCTTCCTGCATAAAATTAATTTCATGCCGTTGTGCGTGCAAAATCATTCCAGCGTTTCTTTCTCTGTGACTATGTGGTTAGACTATGGAAGCAGCTTCCAATCACTGGTAAAGGCAACAAAAAAGACCCTTTGCATGATTTTCAGATGTGGTGGGCTATATGGGTACAGTGTGTGTGTGTGTAGATTATATAAGAAAAGTGTCAGGTGTAATGTGGCCCTTAAGCTTATGAACTCTGGTTCTACCCGCTCAGATTCAAGTTTGAGCAGCTGAAAGTTTCACCAGCAGGCTACTGTTTAGCTGGTTGCATGGGATAAGTTTCCTTGTAAGGCAAAATGCCTATAATAATAAGGTAAGGTAAAGGTCCCCTGTGCAAGCACCAGGTCATTCCTGACCCATGGGGTGATGTCACATCCCGACGTTTACTAGGCAGACTTTTGTTTTATGGGGTGGTTTGCCAGTGCCTTCCCCAGTCGTCTTCCCTTTACCCCCAGCAAGCTGGGTACTCATTTTACCAACCTCGGAAGGATGGAAGGCTGAGTCAACCTTGAGCCGGCTACCTGAAACCACCTTCTGTTGGGATCGAACTCAGGTCATGAGCAGAGCTTGGACTGCAGTACTGCAGCTTACCACTCTGCGCCCTGGGGCTCTTAATAATTTTTTTAGGGGATATATTATATATTCTGCTTCTCTGTTGTATTATCTCAAGGTGTCTCACAAAGGGGGGAAAAACACGAACACTTAAAAGTACCCCTGCAAATCCCCACAAAAGGACAACAGCAGCAAAGAACACTCTAAAAACAGCAGTAAAGTATAATTAAAAAGGTAAACACAGTAATTAATAATAGATCATAAAGCCAACTTCCACAGAAAGTCAACACAGTAGCTTAAAAAACAAACAAAACAGGGAATAAATCTACCAAAGCCTCACTAGGAGAAGGAAGTATGAACTAAAAGCTAGAAAATCAAGTGGGAGGGTGTACGATAAGCCTCCTGGGGTGGGGAGTTCCACAGCCTTGGGGGTTATAACCAAAAACACCCTGTGCCAATCTTAACTCTGTCAGGGTCAGTTTTCAGACAAAAACGCACAGAGGCAAGTTGACTTGGGCGTGGAAACATATTGGCAGCCAATGCTGTTGACCCTACCACCGGTGTAATGTGGTTGCCACAGCAGGTTCCACCTGGAATCCCTGCAACCAGGTCTTGGACCCACCTGAACTTTCCAGGCATTCTTCATAGGTCTGTCCATCTATGATTATTAACACAATAACTAAATCAGCCCTCCATGCTCAGAGCACGCATTATGGACTACACAGGTCAGATCTGGGGTCCTTACCCTGTTACATCGATGTAAGTTATGGGTTCTCCTCAATTCCCCTGTGGGCAGTGCTTGATTTAGATTGGGACCACAGTGTACAAGGAGAAAGGGTTTTATTCTCTTCCTGCTCCATTTTCATGACCTGAAATAGTCCTGTGTGGGTTGCTACTTTGCCCAAAGTGGAAACCCACAAGGGCCCTGGGATATGTGTGGGTTAGGGCTGTCGATTCGGTTAGTCCCGAACAAAAAAACAGCCCAATTCGGCGAGTTCGGGGCACGCCAAATAAATTAGGCAAATTCAGGGGCTCAGAATCAGCAGCATAACTGTCAGTTAGTAAGCACCATTCTCCCGTGGCCAATGGTGGCCAAGCTGGGTCTTCTCCTGGCCAATCAGAGCAGGGATTCTCACTTTTGAAATGGCCAGGAGAAGAGTCTAAAAACTCCCGTCCCTCCCCTCCCGTCCCGACTGTATTCATTGCCTTCCAATTTGGGGGCGGTGCTGCTGAGAGATCCGATTCCTGACTGGGCCGAGCTGCTGGTGCTTACCGGAATAGGATTGGATTTATTTCTCCTCCGTGCTCCTGCTGGAAGACATCCACACAGTTTGATTTTGGGGTTTATTCTCTATACCTTTTCTCCTGTGTGTGTGTGTGGGGGGGGAAGCAGAGTCTGTGTGTGGGGGGAGCAGTTTCTGTGGGTGGGAGGGAAACCAAAGGGGGCTTTCGCCCGTTCTGCCGAGGGGGGTGTGCCCGCTCGCCTCTGCGGGAGTGTGTGTTCTGCTTTTAAAGTTTTAAAGTTCAAAGTTGAGTCTGTGCGGCAGCTAGCGAGTCTCTCTCCACTCGGCACCTGGGCCGCGCCTCCTCCTCCTTGGTTTTTTTCTCGTTTGCGGTTGAGCCGAGCCGTACTGGTTTGAGGGGGGGCTTCACCCATTCTGCAGAGGGTGTATGCCCGCTCGCCTCTGTGGGAGTGTGTGTTCTGCTTTTAAAGTTCTGAAGTTTAAAGTTGAGTCTGTGCGGCGGCTAGCGAGTCTCTCTACCCTCGGCACCCGTGCCTCCTCCTCCTTGGTTTTTTTCCTGTTTGGGGTTGAGCCGAGCCGTACTGTTTTTTGGGGGGGGCTTTCGCCCGTTCTGCCTGGGGGGGTGCCCGCTCGCCTCTGTGGGAGTGTGTGCTGTGCTGTGCTTTTGTTTTTTGCACCTAGCCTGGGGTTGAGTGCAACGGTGCGGCTTGTGTGAGTCTCTCCCCGGCGCCGCTTGGCACCAGTGCCTCCTCCTTGGTTTTTTTCCCATTTGGGGCAGAGTCAAATTGGTTTGAGAGGGGGGGACCTTTATGGCTTTATTCCAATGAGGGAATGGAATAAAGATGCACATTAGTGATGGGGAGACCCCTTCTGGGCCCCATAACTCCGGACCCCCTGACCCAATTGTCACCAAACTTGGGGGTTCTTGCAAGAAGGTTCCCCTCAAGCTACAGTGAAAGTTTGGGACCTCTACCTCCAAAAAGGCCCCCCTGGAGCCGCGGAAAGCCACGACTGTGCTTTATGGCTTTATTCCAATGAGGGAATGGAATAAAGGTGCACATTAAGGATGGGGGGACCCCTTCTGGGCCCCATAACTCCGGACCCCTGACCCAATCGTCACCAAACTTGGGGGTTCTTGCAAGAAGGGTCCCCTCAAGCTACAGTGAAAGTTTGGGACCTCTACCTCCAAAAAGGCCCCCCCGGAGCCGCGGAAAGCGACAAATGTGTTTGTAATGGCTTTATTGCAATGGGCAGACGAGGGGCCACTTCTGGGCCCCATAACTCGAGACCCCCTGCCCCAATCATCACAAAACTTTGGGGTTCTTGCAAGAAGGGTTTCCTCAAGCTACGCTGAAAGTTTGGGACCTCTACCTCCAAACATGCCCCCCCCCCGGAGCCACAGAAAAGCGCGAATGTGTTTTTAATGGCTTTAAACGGCCGAATTTTCCCCCAAACTCCGAATCTCGCGCCAAATTCCACAGATCCGAATCGGGGGAGTTCGGACTTTGGCATTTCCCAAATCAAAATGGGTCGAATTTTGCCGAATCAGAATTTTACAGAATTTTTTTTTCAACAGCTCTAGTGTGGGTTTTCCCAACTGGCCAGATATAGAGCCAGTGGGGTGTAGTGGTTAAGAGCAGTGGTTAGGAGCAGTGGACTTTAATCTGGAGAACCGGGTTTGATTCCCCACTCCTCCACATGAAGCCAGCTGGGTGACCTTGGGCTAGTCACAGCTCTTAGAGCTCTCTCAGCCCCACCTACCTCACAGGGTGTCTGTTGTGGGGAGAGGGAGGGAAGGTGATTGTAAGCTGGTTTGATTCTTCCTTAAGTGGTAGAGAAAGTCGGTATATAAAAACCAACTCTTCTTCTTCTACCCCCCCCCCTCCTGAAAGACCATTTCAGGTTGGGAAATGGTGTGCATGGGAAGGCTGAAAGCTTTTCTCCAGGGATACCACAGAAGCAGTCTGCATGCAGGAATTGAGGAAAATCTGTGACTCAAGTCTAGACTGGGAGCCCAACCACATGCTATGTTTTGCCCAGTCTGTGCTTTCAAGCATGTATTGTGAGTTCTGTGCTGGGAACTTTATCTCAGGCAATTTAAACTGGGACCATGGCATGTAACAAGTAGGAGCTTAAGCCTTCCCCCCATGCTGTCTTCCTGACACGAATTAGCACTGGGGGCTCCTGTTTTTCCCACTGGGGAAACCTAGGTATAATCCATCAGTGTGCTTTTGGAGTCCCCAATGAGCAGGTACCACCCCAAAGGTTATTTCAGGTCAGGAAACTGCACCAGGAGGGAGGCTGGAGCCCCCTCTTCCCACATGTCATGGTCTTGATCTGAATTGGGCTCAGGCATACCTGGGATTAAAGTCTCAACACCAAGCTTGATCGATCGTACAAACCTGAGGAGGACCTGGGGAAATATAACATGTAGTTAGCTTTAGGGTGGAGATTCCTGATCCAACTTGTGTACTCTGTAATGTGTGACTTGGACTGGTTTGGGGCTTACATTTACCCTTCCTCTTGGGCAACTGCCCTATGAGGAGTGGTTAAAACACTTAGGGCTGTTTAGCTTGGAAAGAAGGAGGTTAAGGGGAGACATGATAGAGGTCTATAAAATCATGCATGGTATGGAGAGAGTGGACAGGGAGAAGCTTTTCTCCCTCTCTCATAATACCAGAATGTGGGGTCATCTGCTGAAGCTGGAGGGTAAGAGATTCAAAACAGATAAGGGAAGTATTGCTTCACACAACACATAGTTACGTTGTGGAACTCCCTGCCCCAGGATGTGGTGGCGGCTGCCAACTTGGGAGGCTTTAAGAAGGGAGTGGACATGTTCATGGAGGAGAGTGGATACTCATCATGATGCATACCTATTCTCTCTAGAATCAGATGAGCATGCCTATTATATTGGTGCTTTGGAACACAGGCAGGATAATGCTGCTGTGGTTGTCTTGTTTGTGGGCGTCCTAGAGGCACCTGGTAGCCCACTGTGTGAACAGACTGCTGGACTTGATGGACTTTTGTCTGATCCAGCATGGCCTTTCTTATGTTCTTATACAGCAAAGCAATTCTTTTGTGTTCTTACATGCATATTCTCTGACCTCATCACTATAGACAGAGTCCACAGTGAAACAGGGTTGAAAGAAGATAATGAGAGGCATTTAACATAGTGCTTATACCATTAGGAACACTAGTTTGGATGCCTTACCGCAGGTTCAGCTATATGTGATCTGAGAATGAATTATTTCTGCACTCATACCAAGGAAATGCAAAGTCTGGACAAATATTTGTGTACAATTCTCTATAACCATATTGTGCCAAAGCCTCTGCACAAGCCACTTTCTCCATAGGTGGGAATGTGGAACCCTTGAGCTATGTGAAAATGCTATAACACCATGCCTGATTTGAAGAAACTGAATAAGGAACAGCCAATAAGACAAGGCATTTAGGAAGTCCAGAAGCAAAATTCAGCAGGTTTTTGGAACATATTGAGGGGAAATTTGCAAACATTCAATCCACATATGCAGAACTCCTCAGCACACGATACAATATTGTGTTTGAACTGGACTTGAAGGGAACCCAAAGAAAAGAGGAAGGGTATGTTGTAAGCCTCAAACCAGTCCTTGTGATTTCGTCCCGGGAATTAATATTTGCACGGGTCCTGAAGCGGTTCTTGTAATCTGCTGTCGACAAAAATACTTGCCCCATTAAACTAGTCAGTCCCCACCTGAACACCTTACCCTTTACTGCTTGCTCTGCAAAAATCCAAGGGTGCCATAAACCAATTTCTTGAGCAATGCCAAGATTCAGGGAGCAGCAAGCCAATTCCTGCGGCAATACAGATCCTCCTTCCTTACAGACATCAAGTACCAGCTAGCTCTCCGTCAGAGAGCTGCTTCAAACATGACACATTCCTTAATTTGAATCGCACTTGTATTCCGAAAAGCCCATGCATGCCACATGTGGATCGTGACAACTGATGATTCACAGAGGCGTCTTATTTCTCCTCCTGTACGTGCCATGCACAGGCACTGGGATACTGGCGGTTAATTGCAGCTCACCAGGATTTGTATAGGTGGCGAAAGATGCCTGCGCAATCTTTGTACCATGACAACTTTCCTTCGATATTGAATTATTTGCCATGGAGGAAAATCTGTAACATCTGATTAATCACCAATGGCTCTCGGGGTGGGAATGGTGCGGGGTGGGGGTGTCGAGGGATAGAGAGATCTCTGGCTTGATGTCAGGAGCAACTGTGGTTGCTAACCAATGGGGTAAGATAATCCTTCTAAAGCACAGCACGTACATACAAGCACAGGGGGCTATACCACCACCCCAAAAAATATACTTAAAAAAAATGAAAGCACAGAGTGTCTGTGTGCCGATGCTTGTGTTTCTCAGAAAATGCCTTATACTCCAGTTCTTCCTGCCAAGAGTTTAATCAGCGAATGGCTAACCACGTATATATGTGTATGTATGAGTTTATGGTCTTTTATGCATGGGCACTTTGACTTACTTTCTCTGCCAGTCCGACAGTCCGGTTTTTTTGTTGTGGTTATGCATGAGTTTTCCATCCCTTAGAGATGACCTTGTGCCCAACCTGTGCAATGTCTGGGTCTTCCCGATCATGTTGTAACACGATTCTTCAATCTCTCCTGAGATCAGCCCAGGTCAAATCGTCCTCATCTCCATGCATAAGCCAAAGCACGGGAGAGGGGAGCTGGGGGGGTGAAGTTTTTCTCACAGCAAGCACTACAGCCAATTACAAAGCAGCGTTTTCAAAGGGCAGGTACTCAGATGCTTCTGGATTTTTGCTGGTGATTCTACACTACTCTGGAAACCCCAGGACTTTCTCCAGGGCAAACAACAACATGCATAGCATTTTTAGGATTTGGAACAGAAAAGTGTGGGTCAAGAGAGCTTTGAACCTCAGGTAAAACTCCCATGCATAAAAGGCCTAAGTCATGTAACACAGAATTCCTATGCTTCCCTCCTCCAGACACACCTCTTCTACTATTGATAGGAATCCTAAGTCCAGGCAAGCAAGAATTGGATCTCTGCTGCTTCAGTTAATTGGAAATAAGCCAGCCGAACTTTTCTTTTCAAATGTACACTATTTTCAGAATTTCCCCCCTTGAGGCAAAGCTGGTGGTTGTGTCTCTATTCTAAAAAGCCAGAGGAAAGACAGTTAACACAAATTTGCAGCTCCCATAATAAGTAGGAAGATTCTCATAGCTTCGCAATGGTAGTGATATCCATTATTTAATAGCCCTGCTAAAGAGAGGTTGAAAGCAAAGCACCAAAATGAAACAAATTGTCAAAACGGCCCTCATTTTGCCTACAACGTATGGTTTCATGTGTTAGCAGCTCCCTCTGAAATACAACAGTGATTTCTTCCGTGTTGGATTCCTAGAAAAGACAACTCAGAATATCATGAAGCTGCCAGATACTGAGTAGAGCATCTGCTTTGTCTCTGAAGGTCAACAATGTCTGCTCTGACCAGCAGCGACTTTCTAGGGTCTCAGACGTTTTTCACAGCACTCACTACCTTTTCTAAATAGAAATACTGGGGACTGAACCTTCTGTCTGCAAAGCAGATGCTTTACTCTTGAACCATAACCCCAAGCCAAAATGGCTACTGATTATAACCAGGGGAGTAAACCAAGTTCAGCCAGTTTGAGCTGCACAGAACTCTTGCTGCATGTTTCCCTGCACTTATGCAAGCTGTTGAATTTGCAGCCCCCTTACCTGTGGAATCTGCACACTGCCAATGTCTTAGGTTGCCATAATGCATTACAAGGAGGTTGGAATGAATTAAGAATAGTATGCCTCTCTAGAATGGGTTTCAAACTAACTTGAGAAAACCTTTCCCCTTCTGACTTTTTAAAATTACCTTTTGCATTGTGCCCTTCTTCCAAGGAGTTCAAGGCAGCATACATGGTTCTTTACTTCTCCATCCTATCCTTACAACAACCCTGTGAGGTAGGCTAGCTTGAAAGAAAGAGTGAGGTTGGTCCAAGGTCACCCAGTGTGCTTCAAGAAGAGGAGGCACCTGAACCCAAGCCTCCCCCATTCTAGTCCCATATTCTAATCCTAATGCTACACGTTACATCAAGGAACTCAGTGTATCTGACATGGGCTGCAGAGGTTTATGGAGAGTGTTCTACAGTGCACATTCCATGCTGGTCAGCCATGTTGGATTTCAGAATCACCATGTGTGAATGCATGCATCGTTCCTCTGCAGTGGCACATGGTGGGGGAAGATCAGTCATACTTCACTATTAGTAGCTTTATTCTATTTTTGATCTCACTTTTCAACCCCCCCAAAAAAACACACCTGGCTTTTACTTTGAAATTAAAATCCTGAAATAACAACAGCTGTATTTGATTAGATACCAACAATCGAGCATAGGTGCACCTTGTCTTTCTAATTTCTTTTATCTGGCAATGGAGAAAGGTTCCTTGGGCCAAATGAATGCTTCATACTTGGCTGAGTGGAGAGCTTAGGATACAAGCCACTGAAAATATGAAAATTTTCACAGTAAAACAGACAAATCCCAATAATTGGTTCATAGGACCTTAATCTATCCCACCCTAAAAGTCTGGGTAGTCAAGATATGACAACCTTCCCTTGGAGGTACCAAAATAAATTTCAAGGAATCTTATTGTTTGTTCCTTGGAACACAGTTTAAAAAGCCCTATATTACCACAAATGCAATGTATGAGTGCTACAGAAGAAAGTTTATGGTGGTCTTTTTCAAGAATACAACACATGTATCTGTTCATAGCAATGATTTATAGGCAGTGCTGATAACGACTTGCATTTCTTTCTTTTTTTTCAAGACCCCCTTGGAAAATGACAGATTGTTATCTGATGCAAAACCTGACTTTACTGGATCTCTCCTGTTTTCCATCCGCTATGAGCTTTCGTGATACACATCTGTATATCATTTGTTCTGGTTACTCGGGAGAAAGGGCATTCTGCTTAAAAAGAGAAGTCCTGCTTGAATGCACACACACACAGCAGAAAAGAAACCCTACTTGATCTGTTGCAGCAAACAGAAGAGTCTTGAGGGAGCTTAAAAACTACTGTGGGTCTGAGCATCCATAGAGAAGAGTCTCCATCAGAGTCAACTCAGATTATGCCCATAATACAAACCAACAGTTTACATGCATGCTAGGGACTGTTGGCTTACACAGCTTCAATGGAAACACCTAGTACAATTAACTATGGCCATGTCAGAGAACTCAGAATTGTTCAGGCGATGCCATATTGGAAATCTGCATTGGTGAATTTATTCATTTCATTTTTATCCTGCCCTTGTTCCAAGAAGCTCACTACCAGTTTTGGCAGACCCTTCAGATCAAGTTGAACTGTACCCATGCAAACTTCTGGTTGCACTCCATAACTCACTCCTATCTGGGAAAAAAAAAAGAATTCTGTCTGTGTAAGAAGCTTGCTACTCCCAATACATCAAGTAGAATGAAAGGCATTGTATGATTCATTTTAGATCTCTTTTTTTTTACTATTTCCACTGAAGAACAAGATTTCAAAGCCACATCAATGTCATAGAAATGTCAATGTCATACAAAACAAATAGAATATGATGGATTGCTCAGTCCGTAAGTACAAAACAACATGCCAAACTATGCTTTTATAAAAGTCAACGGTTTGACCCCACCTTCACTATCCATGTACACTTTGGTTCACAAAAGACTTATAACCAGAAAGAAATGGAATTGGATATTGACCATAGACAGGAAACTTTGTCTTTTTTTTTTTTAAGGGGGAAAGCAAAAAAGGAACGCACAGGAATGAAGGGAATAGGTAAAGGATATTAGGACAGGAATATATAAAATCAAAAACACTTAAGTTTAATCATAATTAGGAAAATTTGTGTTGAGATTACATTATTCTGTAACTAAAGGGCTCCTGATGCAGAATTCCCAGCAAGTTCAAAACAAGCAAAAATGAAGGAGTTTCCAAGTAGCACAAATGAATGTATAGAACTCATGGTCACTGGATGTGGAAACAGCCAACAGGGCCGGCAAGGACAGCATGCAAAGAACCATGAACGTACTTCCATAAACTCAAGTGAGAATCAGAGGTTTTCATGAATCAGAGGTTTTTTCTCTGCACACAAACCCAGTCACGTGGCAAATAGTCTTGCAAAGGGAAGGGAACTACAAAGGTAGTTTGAGGGTTTGGCTGGGGGTGGGGAAGGGCTGAATGTTCAAAGGAAAAAGTAAACAGAGTTTCACTAGTCCTTTGCATGTGCTTAAGCAGCTCTTTACATCCTACCTCACATCTTTCTCTTTTTTTACAATTTAAATAAAAGGTGAGCTACCTGCAAAAAAAACAAACAACAACCCATACTTCTGCAGAATATTATGACTTTAAAGGACAAGTGATGAAAACAGGACAGCAGGGAAAGAGGTTTGCATCATGTCGAGGAGGCTTAAGGTAGCAAAGGAACCCAAAGTTGAAGACTGGGAACAGTGGGGTCAAAACAGAGGAGCAGAGAGAAGGGCTAGATTCTGGCCCATTTAGCACACATAAAAAGTGGCTCCCCCCTCCCAGTATTCTTTCCCTTCACTGCAGGCACCAGGAGTAAGTTGACTCTCTTTAACCTCATTTTAACAGGTCTGGACTCAAAAGTGCAGCTCGCCCTCAAACTCCCAGGGAAAAAAAAGAAGACCGCAGCTGCTGTTCATTAGCGTGTGCCCCAGCAGTCCCCTTCCACCCACCACCATCTGTACCCCAGGAGGGATACCGAGCATTCGCAAAAAAAAGCCCCTATTAATAGCTTCCAGGGACCCACGCCAACAGTCGCAGGCTGAAGATCCAGTTCAGAAAAATCTGGCTCCTCGCCCATCCTGCTTCATCTGCAGGGCAGCACAGAAAAGCAACCAGCCAACCAGCCGTGCACCCCCCCCACACGGCACCCCCCCCGCCCCCCCCAAAACCCTTGTTCTCCAGGAAAGAGTTAATAGGTGTGCTCTTCTGAACAGCCTCTGGCACACACCTATACATGACTACACACCTCCACCTGTCTTTGGGAACACACACACACCCCGGAGCAACTGCTCCGGTCAATAAATACAGGGTGCCAGACCGAGAAAGCCGAGCTCAATTGCCAATACCCGACAAGAGAAGCGCACAGGGAAGCGGCCCGTTGCGTCGCTCTCCTTGGTGCTGAAACAAGCAACGCCGCAAGTCAAGCCGGACTTACCCAGGTTGGGAAGCAGCCGCGCGAAAGGGGATGCTCCAGTCCTCCTTGTCCGGAGACCCCCCTCCTCCTCCTCCTTGGCTTGGTGGTCCCACGCTGGCAGGATATCTCCCAGTTCCCGGGCTGTCCTCTTCAACCCCCCCGCCCTTCTCCTCTTCATAGAAGGAGAAAGGGAGCCGGCAAGAAGCGAAGCTGGGGGCGGGGAGAGGAATCAGGTAAAAGGGGGTGGGGGGAGGGAGGTCAGCGTGGCAAGTCTCCTCTGAGCCTCCTCTCAGTGGACTTGGGTTGAGGCAGCAGCCATAGCGCAGCTGGTGGATCCCTCCGTCTTTGGGCGCTCTCCTTCTTTTCTCTCTCGCTCGCTCTCTCTCCCCCTCGCTCTCTTCAATTTCACCAGCGTGGGTTCTGCCCCCTTTCTGTCTCTCTCCTTCAGCCTGCAAGGAGCCACCTAGTGGCCAAGGAAGAAGCCAACCTCAAAATCCAACGCTACGTACATTTAAAAACAGATCCCCGGACAGACTCTTCCTAATCGCCTGGCCTGGGATTTGGGCAGGGGAAGGACCTTCCTATATGATTCCAGTGTAGGGTTTGGGCTTTTGCAGTGCTGTCCACCCAGGGGCTTCCAACACATTAATGCCACTCCTCTGGTCACAGGGCTTACCCCCCCACACACACACACATGATCTTCTCTTCCTCTCAAAGAAAGAAAAGACGCACCCCACCCTGCCATTCATTATGACCAGTATCTACTTCTTCATCCCTACCATGCTTGGTGTTGACACTGCCCCTCTGAGTTTATACATTCCACAGAATCGTTGGGGTAAAACATTTAATGAACTTCTGGCTGCCGGTTGAATGTCTGAATTCTTTTGTCAGACAACCAGCTCCTGTGAGGTCAAGGGCAGGATGAGGTTATAGCACAGAGGAAGCAAGGCTCTTCTACGGCTTAGCACAAACTGCTCTCCTTGTTGCTCAAACCACAGGCTTTTATAAAAGGTAAAAGTAGTCCCCTGTACAAGCACCGGGTTATTACCGACCCATGGGGTGATGTCACATCCTGATGTTTACTAGGCAGACTTTGTTTGCTGTGTGGTTTGCCATTGCCTTCCTCAGTCATCTTCCCTTTACCCCCAGCAAGCTGGGTACTCATTTGACCGACCTCGGAAGGATGGAAGGCTGAGTCAGCCTTGAGCCGGCTACCTGAAACCAACTTCCATCGGGATCTAACTCAGGTCATGAGCAGAGCTTGGACTGCAGTGCTGCAGCTCACCACTCTGCACCACAGGGCTCTTGAAAAGCTTTTATAGGGGTTAGGAAATGTGATCGGGCCAGATCTGGACAACTGGTGGAAGGCGGCTTCCTTGATTGCTGTGATTGGTCTCTTGGCAGTTCCTTTCTTCCACTAGACTTGAGTGGTGACATGAAGGCTAAATCCTGCCACAACATCTCTCAGCTCCCCACGTCTCTCCCCACCTCCCATGACTGTATTTATTCATTTTGAATTATATTTTCATAGGTTAATAAATAAAATGCAGCTAATCATAGACCTCATCTCAGAGGGAGGGGAGCATGATGTATATCATTGTGAAACATTGTTCAAGTACTTTATGACTGATTGCCAGGGTTCTATACAACAGCTATCCATTTGCCTTCATTCTTGAAGTCATACACAATTAGTTGATTTTCTCATAATAGCACCATCTCAAACTGAACACAGCTACTTCAAAAGAAGAAGGGGAGATTTTTCTTTCCATTATCATTACTTTAGAACAATATAATTTTTCCTCGTGACAGATGAAGAACCTTTCTGGATCTGAGAAGACCCAGTATGAGATGGATTGACCCTATAAAGGAAGCCACGTCCCTCAGTTTGCAAGACTTGGGCAAGGCAGTCAAATATAGGACATTTTGGAGGACATCGATGCCTAGGGTTGCCATGAGTCAAAAGGGCCTTGACAGCCCTTAACACACACAAAAGTCAAAAGGCAAGATGGGCTGATTTCTGTGATGTGTGGTTAAGATAGTGTTGGCTAAGCATGGGTTGAAGTTCCTGGGTTTTTCTGGATTCTTTGCTCCAAGAGAATATGTACCATTTCAAGAACAGTGTTTGTAACCTGTCCAGGTAGGTTTTGTGCTCAGTTTGGCCTAAGACCTAGCACCAGATAGTGTCAGAAACCTTTTCTCTGGAATTCTATACTCTGCCTATATCACCCAGCTTTGACTTATGCTAACAGAATAACCCCAGATAAAAATGTTCAGGGAAACTCGGTATCATATCAGGACAAGTGGGAGGAGGGGACTCACAAGGGCTTGGGGGGAATCTCATTTTCCCCTCCCCCACTATTTGCTCTTCCCTGAAAGTCCCCATGGCCTCTCCCCTTTTCCTGCTTCATTCTCTCCTTCCCGCCCACCAGCCAACTTGCCTTTATTTTCCCCGTCTTCAGCTTTCCCTCCTTCTGTCCTTCTGCCAGCCTCTTCTCAGGAAAACTCCAGCTGAGTTACTCATTGCTGTCTGGGCCAGTTTGTGTGGTAAGTTCTGAGCATGGAACACCAAACATGTTTGATCAAAGTTCTGCATGGCGGCCATGTGGGGAACACAAGAACTTTGTAACATGAGAATTGGCCCTTTGGCTGACAATTCATTTCTAGTCACAATTCAAAGTCCCCATTCTCATCTTTAAAGTCATAAATAATTAAAAGTACTTCAAGGATCTGCTTTCCTACACATCTGCCTATCAGCTAAGATTTTCTACAGAGGCCTTTTGCTGTGAATCCCCCAATGTCGGAGATAAGGTGGGTAACAAATACAGATGCTTCCGTACAGTGGAACCTCGCCTCAGTTCTTGATTTCCCTTCCCATATCATTTTGCCTGGCACCAAGCTTGCTAACCCGTAGGTGCCAAGTAAAGTCTTGCTTTTTATTTTCCCCATTGTTTTGTTCTTCAGTACGACTTCTGTTTATTTTGTTGCTATTCTACTAATTTTTTATTCCTTGGACTGCTATTTCACAGGATTTTAACTCTTCATCCTGCTTTTATGATCTGAGATGTTATAATCTGTGGATGTTTTAGTAGGCGCCTGACACTGCAGTCCTAAGTAGAGTTATGCCCTTCTAAAACCATTGAAGTCAATGGGCTTTGAAAGGTGTACCTTTGTTTAGGATTGCACTTTATGATGTCTATTGCTGTTAACAGATTTTGATGCTCCACTTTATATATTTTACTAATACTTGATATTTTAATGATGTGAAGAGTGTTCTGAGCCACCTTGGACATTCTTTTAGCAGAAAATGCAGATTATCAACTTTTTAAATAAACTCTCCACGGCTTCCTTAATCGCCCCAGGGGGTCAAGGTAGGGAGAAAGTGACTTGCCTAAGGCCCCCTAGCAGTTCAGAGATGACAAACTGAGGATTTCCAGCTTCACGGTTCCATCTCTTAACCACTGACACCTGAAGTCCCTCCGTACTGAAGCTCCTCCCTCCTTTATAAAAGTAGCTTAATTTACTACAGGCCATTTGGCAAGGATGCCCAGCTGAGAATCAACCACTGTGCATTTTCACACCTCATTGCAGCTGAACTTTTTCTGCAAGGTTCCCCGTGTAACCCCCTAGAGTGGTTCCACATCCAGCCTCGTAAGCAAAATAATATCCAATTGACACTTGAAGCAATTAGAAAAGTCATGTTGAAGAGTGCCCATGTTGGTAGGCTAATACAACTGGGGGGTGGGGGAGGCTCCTGGAACTGAACAGAATGGAAAGGAAGCTGCTTGCAAAACAGAACAGCACCAGCCTCTAGTGATCTTTGCCTGCAGGCTTAGCATTTGGACAGTCCGGTTGCTTGCTGGCAGACAGCCCTGTCAGGAAAATTACCAGAAATAACATTTGATATTTTGGGAGACATCCTTATTTTTACAGCATTTCTGTGTGCCCTGCCTTGCTAGGCACACAATAGCAGGGACTGTGGCTCAGTGGCAGAGCATCTGCTTTGCATGCAGCAGGGCCCAGTTTCAATCCCTGGCATCACCAGATTAAATGATCAGGTAATAGGGGATACAAAAGGCCTGGACCTGAAACCCTGGAAAGCTGCCCCCAGTCAGAGCAGACAATGCAGACCTTAAGAACATAAGAAAAGCCCTGCTGGATCAGACCAAGGCCCATCAAGTCCAGCAGTCTGTTCACACAGTGGCCAACCAGGTGCCAGGAAGCCCACAAACAAGACGACTGCGGCAGCATTATCTTGCCTGTGTTCTGCAGCACCTAACAGGCATGCTCCTCTGATACTTGAAAGGTAAGCATCAGGAGTAGTATTCATTTTGACTAGTCGTCATGGATAGCCCCGCTCTCCTCCATTAACATGTCCACTCCCCTCTTAAAGCCTTCCAGGTTGGCAGCCATCACCACATCCTGGGGCAGGGAGTTCCACAATTTAACTATGCATTGTGTGAAGAAATATTTCTTTTTTCTGTTTTGAATCTCTCAACCTCCAGCTTCAGCAGATGACCCCACATCCTGGTATTATGAGAGAGGGAGAAAAGCTTCTCCCTGTCCACTCTCTCCATGCCATGCATAATTTTATAGACTTCTATCATATCTCCCCTTAACCACCTTCTTTCTAAGCTAAACAGCCCTAAGCATTTGAACTGCTCCTCACAGGATAGACTTGATAGACTGTGAGTCTGACCCAGTAGTTCATGTCTGACTCATGTGTTCATGTATTATCAGGAACTTGGGGTCCCAAACACCTTATATGCATTTTCACATTAATCTTTACTTACATCAGAGTAGCATTGGTGTTCCTTCACTGCAAACGGGTAGCTGTGACAGAGTAGTTTACTTAGGCTCAACAAATGAGCTTGTGAGAAAAGAAGAAGAGTTGGTTTTTATATGCTGACTTTCTCTACCACTTAAGAAAGAATCCGGCTTACAATAATCTTCCCTTCCCCTCCCCACAACAGACACCCTGAGAGGTACGTGGGGCTGAGAGAGCTGTGACTAGCTCAAGGTCATCCAGCTGGCTTCATGTGGAGGAGTGGGGAATCAAACCAGTTGTCCAGGTTTGTCCACCGCTCCAAAGCACCGCTTTTAACCACTATATCACACTGGCTCTCTCAAAGGGGACAACTGAACTGTTACCCTCCCAAGTGTAAGTGGGGTCAGGATCCTGAGCACGTGAGCATTTAGGATCTCCTTCCACAAGGTTGCGTGGCCTCAGGAAAGAGAGAGGAAGGGGTTAAGCTTCACCCAGGGTCAGTCACTGAAGCCCCACGGGAATCTCACAAAAATGAGGAGTCCCATGAGATTCCAGGCGAGGGAGCACAGCACAATCCCTGACCGGGAAATCCCCCTGGTTGCTTGATAAGCCTGCCAAGCAACCCAACTGGAAAGCAAAGAAGTAAGTCTGTAATGTAAAAAGGGGGGAATGGACATCGTGGTACAAGGAAGGAAAACCCTGGGGCATCATTTTGAAGGAATAATGTGGATCTGGATAACTTTCCTTTTCATACCAAAATGCTGTGAACGTTTAATCCAAGCCTAGTTTTGACCCATCAAAAGGCATTAGAAAGCACGCCCATCATATTTCAAACTGAACAAAGTATTAGGATTAAGTAATCCTGTACTTATTTACAAACAATTGCCACGTCCTGCTAAATCAGAGCTTTAGCATAGTATTTTTGTGCCCATTTACCTATATTCCTGATTTTCCCCCTCTATACAATAATTGTTTTTGCCAGTTAAATCACCTGCTTTGCCTGGGGTTATTCAACAGCTCCTGCCAACCAGTGTATTACATAGTATCGTGCCAAATCAATGTAGGTTTTTCTTGGTACCGCAGCTTTTAAGCAAAAACAGCCTATAATAATAATGAGAACTTTATGTTTCAACCTGCTTTATGGTCCACAACCGTTCTGGTCTTCAGTACTGGTTTGGTGGAGGCGATGCGGAGGAGCAGGAGATAAACATTGAGAGCTTGGCTCAAATTCAGTTCTAGTTACAGAGCTGGGATAATACAATGCTGAAGAGAAAGAACTGTGATCCGGGTGTACAGAGGGGGTGTCAAACTCATTTGTTACGAGGGCCGGGTATGACATAAATGTAACTTGGCCGGGCTGGGCCTTGCCAGCCCCGATTGAGAGTGGGGGGAGTGGCTGCCTTGGTGTAGAGCCAGCGTGGTGTAGTGGTTAAAAATGGTGGTTTGGAGCGGTGGAGTCTGATCTGGAGAACCATGTTTGATTCCCTACTCCTCCACATGAACGGCGGAGGCTAATCTGGTGGACTGGATTTGTTTCTCCGCTGCTACTCATGAAGCCAGCTGGGTGACCTTGGGCAACTTACAGCTCTCTCAGAGCTCTCTCAGCCCCACCTACCTCACAGGGTGTCTGTTGTGGGGAGGGGAAGGTGATTGCAAGCCGGTTTGATTCTTCCTTAAGTGGTAGAGAAAGTCGGCATATAAAAACCAACTCTTCTTCTTCATATTTGAATGGGCAGACTCATGTATAAATACACAAGGATCACCCGGTGTAGTCCTGAACTTAAAAACGTTGCCTCCCCCTTACTCAAATACCTTGGATATAAATCACACCCCTTCCATTGCCCTGCCAGCATCTTTTCCTCACACAGAACTGTACTCAAGGAAATTCACAACAAAATATGATTTGAAATAAACTGAAATGTTAAAAGAAACCTAAAGATTTAAAATGTTATAGCTTTGAAGCTTCTAAGAGCTGCTTGATAGGGAGATCTCAGTTCTCACAAAGGGTAGCTTGTTTCTTTTAATGGGCAGAAAAGAGATCTCAATGAAGACATTCAATACCATTTGAGATGAAGGACCCAGAGCTCAATGGGGGGGGGGGGGGAAGCATTTGCACTGTCTGCAGAAGGCTGCTGGTTCAATTCCTAGCATCTCCAGTTAAAAGGCTCACAGGAAAGAGGGTTGGGACAGTCTTTTTGCCCAGAATTTGGCAGAGCTGCTGCCAGATGTGTTAGACAGTGCTGGTGAGATGGATCAAAGGTCTAAATCATTATAAGACAATTTTTCACTTTCATATAACTTGATCAGAAGAATAGGGGAACGCTTTGTAGGATATTTCAAAGGCGTTGGACACAAAAAGAGCCTGGGCTCAGCATCCCATGCCACCCCTTTCCCATTCTCTGTTTTTCTATTATCTATAAGACCAGCACTTGCAACATTTAACCTCGCCAAAGGCTTTGACCATGGTGAATTCTTAAGGCTACCCCCAGAGAATAGGTGGAGAGGACTGGAAGGGATCAGAGAGTCACAGGCTTATCTTCTCTCTCCTTTAGTAGTGAATTGACGCAAGAGGATGGGAATAGGAAGAAAAGGAATAATAATTATCCACTAAGAAGCTGATCTGTAGGGATATAAGCTAAGATGGAAAGAGCATGCAGCTTGCGTTCCTCTACAGACACCAACCTTATACCAGTAATCATGGCTGGCCCACCCATAGGGTTGCCAGCCTCCAAGTACTGGCTGCAGATCTCCTGCTGTTAGGGAGCCAGTGTGGTTAAGAGCGGTGGTTTGGAGAGGTTCTCTGATCTGGAGAACCAGATTTGATTCCCCATTCCTCCACATGAGCGGCGGGCACTAATCTGGTGAGCTGGATTTGTTTCTCCACTCCTATACATTAAGCCAGCTGGGTGACCTTGGGCTACTCACAGCTCTCTCAACCCCACCTACCTCACAGGGTTTCTGTTGTGGGGAGGGGAAGGGAAGGTGATTGTAAGCCGGTTTGAATCTCCCTTAAGTGGTGGAGAAAGTTGGCATATACAAACCAACTCTTCTTTTTCTTCCAACTGATCTCTAGGCGACAGAGATCAGTTCACCTAGAGAAAATGGCTGCTTTCGCAACTGGACTCTATGGCATTCTACCCCATTGAAGTCCCTGTGAGAAATAAATATAGTAGGCTTAAATTTTATACCATGATTTGTTTCCTTGTTCCTGTTGCTTTCTGTAGAAGTATGTTATTTATGCGCCAGTTGTAAATCAACTGCATAGAAATGGTATCAAAATGCCATAAAGGAAACAAACGAAGCAAAGCTCAACCACAGAAAAGAAAATGAGGCAGGCAGAAACCACTGACAATGACAACATAAGCAATCAAAAAGAAACAAAAATGCCTAAAAATGTCTCCTCCCTAGTCTTGAATTTACTGCCTGTTGGTTTCGCTGGGCGAGTCCCAAGTTTTAAAATATTGTCAGTAAATAAAAAAAGTTTCCTCTATTTCCTACATTCGCCAAACTACTGTGACAGTCTTCTTTATCTGTCTTTTTTGTAAACTAAAAATTCCATGTAACAGAGAAGCTTCAAATCCCTTTGTCAGTTATGTGGCCCCTTTCTGCACCTTTTCCAGGTCCATAGTATGTTTCTTAAGATGGAAATAACTTGTATTCTAAATATGGACATACCGTAGATTGATATAAAGGTGTTATGATGTATTTTCAGTCTCTTTCCTAATTAAAAAAAAAACAGATCCAAAGTCAAGTCACCACTTCACAGTAGGGTTGCCAAACTCCATGAACTAGCTGGAGATCTCCCGCTGTTACAACTGATCTCCAGCTGATCAGTTCACCC
Source organism: Euleptes europaea (assembly GCF_029931775.1). Classification (NCBI taxonomy): domain Eukaryota; kingdom Metazoa; phylum Chordata; class Lepidosauria; order Squamata; family Sphaerodactylidae; genus Euleptes; species Euleptes europaea. Next base: position 24,472,225 of record NC_079313.1, on the reverse strand, counting down.
AGAGAAAATGGCTGCTTTGGCAATTGAACTCTATGGTATTGAAGTCCCTCCCCTCCCCAAACCCTGCCCTCCTCAAGCTCCACCCCCAAAATCTCCAGGTATTTCTCAACCCGGAACTGGCAACCCTACCCACCCTCATTGTTGGGTTGTCTTTATTCATTTTTCTGCTGCTGATAGTAGAGCTGGCCTCCCCTGGCAGGCAGAGACCGATGGATTTCCTAAATCAAAGCGGGAAGCGAGGAGAATGTTTCACTTAGTACGTGGGTCTCAAACTTTGCTGGACCCTTGAGAACTTTTAAAATTTTCAGAACAGGAAGTGGGAGCCACAATAAAATGGCCGTCCCAAGGGAACGTGGGACCAATCACAAAATGTCTGCGACGAGGTCCAGCCATGAAACATTGGGAGGCTGAAAGACAACAAGGTCCTCCTCTGATGGAGGCAGCTGTTTCTGAAAAGGGACTCCTCGCAGATGATACCTCCTGGTTCTTCTGAAGTTCCTTGTACTCCAATGAAGTGAGGGACAGAGATTAATGACTCATTGCTTTCACTGTTGTAACCTTCCTCAGGTCCCGGTTTTCTGAGAGAAAGACGGGTCTGTAAAAGTTTTAAGTAAATAATACTTTGCTTAGGGAGAGCTGAAATGATGGGCGGAGGGTTTGCTTGATCAAGCTGATGAAGTTGGCGATTCCATTAATTCTCCCGGGAATCGTGTCCTCTTATGTTTAAGACAGATCACTATGAGTAGCCGTGTGTGTCACTAGCAGTAGAAAAGAGTAGGAGTCCATTAGCACCTTAAAGACTAACAAAATTTCTGGCAGGGTATGAGCTTTCATGAGCCACAGCTCACTGCTTCAGATACCTGAAGAATCTGAAGAAGTGCGCTGTGGCTCACGAAGCTCATACCCTGCCAGAAGTTTTGTTAGTCTTTAAGGTGCTAATGGACTCTCGCTCTTTTCTACTGCTATGTTTAAGACAGTTAGCAAAGCAAGGATCTTTTCTCCTGCCTTAATAAATAGCAATTAGTTTCTTCAAAAAGCAAACTTCCAGAAAAAGGGGTAAGATTCCAAAGTGGCAAGACAGTAGATCACCCGCACAAGCACTGGTAGATTAGTCCCATTGGTTAGGCTGAGACTCCTGGCTTCAGCTGGGTCAAAACTGGGTCTCACCGGATGATCAGAGCAGAGTGTTTCTAGGAACTTGCGAGCAATGCTCCAGCACAGACAGCCTTCTGTGGCAAGCTAATAGAGTCCCTGATAAAGACGCGCCCCGCTCCAGAGCAGAGAGCCAAGCAGCTGAGGAGTCAGTCCAATGGAAGCGTGCCATGCCAGCCGCACAACTGCAGGCCCTGTGCTCATTAGCCAAGTGAATACACTGAGACTTGGCACCTCCTGTCGCTGACACATGGGCTGCCTGCCAGAGAGTGAGTCAAAGGAAGGAATCCATCCATTCATTCCGCTGGCACAGAGGCGTTTCTGAGCCAACCTGAGGCACTGAGGCACCAAGAACTGCACATGGGAACCGCGCAAAGATGCCACTTCGACACCCTCTGTGTGCTTCAAGGGCCCCGCCATACCCAAACCCATTGCAGTCTTTCTCTCTACCTCACACACACACACACATGAACAGAAACAGAAGCATTGAACAAAAACAGAGGGATACATCTTTCCTTTCTCTCTTTCCCTTTCCCTCTTTTTCTACTCTCTTTTTTTCCCCTTCCATGGTCTCTCCTTCCTTCCTTTCTTTCCCCCCTCCTCTCCTTTCTCCCCCCATTCTTCCTTCCCTCCCCCCGCTCTCCTTCCTTCCTTCTCCCTTTTTATCCTTTTCTGCTCTCCCCTTTCTTCTTTCTCTCTTTAAGGACCTCGGAGGCGTTTTCACCCAGGAAGGCCCTCAAAGCAGCCTGCAGCCATCAAACGCAGAAAGAGTTCCAACTCCACAAATCACTAAAACAATCTGACCACTGCTCATTTGCATGTTAATGAATGCAACTTTAATATGCCCATTATTTATTGTGGCGCCTGAACTCAAAGAGTGCAAGCCAGGTGGCAAAGTAAATTTTAAACGCAATCTGCTCACGTTGGTTTAAAGCGACACAGCTGGCAACTGTATCCAAAAAAAAAAAATCTTGGTGGGGAAGAAAGTTCTCTCTCCACAGCAAATGCATTTCTAATCAATCGAGCCATTCTTAGAGACATCTGTCCAGATTCCAAATGGCACAGTGGCTTCCATTCCTCTCAAAAAAGGAGAACTCTGGAAGATGCTGCTTCTCGCGCTGCTGGTGCTCTACTGATCCACAGTGATGGGAGATTTTTAGGGTTGCCAGATCCCTCTTCACCACTGACGGGAGGTTTTTGGGGCAAAGCTTGAGGAAGGCGGGGTTTGGGGAGGGGAGGGACTTCAATGCCATAGAGTCCAATGGCCAAAGAGGCCATTTTCTCCAGGGGAATGTAAAAAATACAATACTGGCAACAGTAAGCTAAGGAGAAAGAAACCAGCACAACTCAATATATTCAACAAATTCATTAACTACGTATTAACAGTGAAAAAACAACCACAAGGTGTACAGTTATATATAATTATTTACAATAAATAGTCACAAGCCTAATAGCAAGTCCAAAAGTCTATCAGAGGCAACTTTTCTTCAAATCTTTCACCAAAGCATAGCTTCATCAATAGGCATTTTTAATAGGCAAATGAAGCTATGCTTTGGTGAAAGCGCTACAAGAATATCCGGAATAGCGTTTCCTCCTTCTTTGGATTGGACCTTGTCCCAACTTATTCTTGACAGTGTCAACCACATTTGGATTTGAAGAAAAGTTGCCTCTGATTGTGAGCTCTTGACCCATCGAACCAGAAATCACCACAGAGACAATCAGATTCCAAGCAGATGGCTTTACTGGTCAAATAGGCAATACAGTGCATGGAAGGCAAGATGACAGCTATGGCTTGTCTTGCCCGTTATTTGGAAATATAAGGCAGAGAAACGGCGGGAGATTACAAAGCATAAACAGAGCATTATTTCCCAGGAGTGGCGTTCCCAGGCTTTGGTATGTGTAGCCGTCCTTGAGTCTGGACGGTTCAGCAGAGAAACGAAAGGAAACATCTAAACCGAGATAACAGCCTGACACTGATAGACTTTTGGATTTGCTATTAGGCTTGTGACTATTTATTGTAAATAATTGCATATAATTGTACACCTTGTGGTTGTTTTTTCACTGTTAATACGTAGTTAATGAATTTGTTGAATATATTGAGTTGTGCTGGTTTCTTTCTCCTTACCTTACCTTATTTTCTCCAGGGGAACTGATCTCTGTCGGCTGGAGATCAGTGGTAATCGCAGGAGATCTCCAGCTAGTACCTGGAGGTTGGCAACCCTAGAGATTTTGGACTTTCAATAATTCTCCTTTCTACCCCACAACTGCAGGCATAGGAGCGCTGTTCCATTCTGGAGAGGGCATCCCTGGATATTCTGCCAGGGACACATAGGAATTGGGGGGTGGGGGAGGGGGAGAACGTTGGAAGCTGTTTCAGATGCAGAACAAGGAACCGGGTGGGGGTAGAGTGAAGCCCAGCTGCACCCAGTGGTGCGTCCCCCCCAGACACACCCTGCCCCCCAGACGGCATCCCGATGACCAGAAGCAACGGGCCAAAAGTACAAATTAATCAGAGCCGGAAAGTTGGGGGTGGGGGTCATTTCATGAATGGAGTTTTGGAATAAACAAATTTTATCTGCTATTATGTCATTAAAAAAAGCGCAGGGGTTGCTGGGTGGGAAAGATGAGCAACATGAATGGGGATCCAGTGGGCACAAGCCGCTAATTTGTCTTTTCCTATTTCCTACTGATATCGCCAGAGAGCTGCTGTGCTTTCTTTAATTTACTTCCTCGAGGCTGGCATGCTGCGTCATCTGTAAAGTAAAACAGCCAGGAAACAAGGGAAAGACTGAAGGCCAATTCATAGGGTTACCAACCTACAGGTACTAGCTGGAGATCTCCTGCTATTACAACTCATCTCCAGCCGACAGAGATCAGTTCCCCTGGAGAAAATGGCCACTTTGACAATTAGACTCTTTGCCATTGAAGTCCCTCCCCTCCCCAAACCCTGCCCTCCTCAGGCTCCACCCCCTCAAAAAAATATCCAGGTATTTCCCATCCCGGAGCTGGCAACCCTACCAATTCACGATGTGCTGTCACTGCTTGGAACTTGTATCCTAGGCATGTGTGGGCCTGATTTGGATCAGACATTCTCCCCACCGACATTTTCCCAGCCAGGAATGGCTCCAGGGAACTGTCATTTGACAGTCAGTAGGATTGCCAACCTCCAGGTGGTGGCTGGAGATCTCCCACTATTACAACTGATCTCCAGCCGATTGAGGTCAGTTGCCCTGGAGGAAACGGCCGCTTTGGCAATTGGACTCTATGGCATTGAAGTCCCTCCCTTCTCCAAACCCTGCCCTCCTCAGGCTCCACGCCCAAAATCTCCAGGTATTTCCCAATCCGGAGCTGGCAAACCTGCGATGAGATCTTATAGCTGGCACATCCATTCATAAGCAGGGACTAATGAGAGTGCACATTTAAATTCTTGGTTAGTGCCCACATTCTGGGAAAGCAAATTTCAGGATGAATAAGGGCCCAACATTGTCAGAGAAAAGGATAACGAGAACTTCTGCCCCTGCTCACCAGCACAGAGTTTTGCTCGCTGCTCAACTCAAGGTTCTTGCGTAGGAGTTTTTGACAGAAATTTATGTTTATATGGTTGTTTGGTTTCCCTCTAACAAGGAAAGCTAAATTTAGCAGGCGGATTCCTGCTAAATTCCTCCGAGCAGATTCCTCGGAGAGGACTTACTGTTGAGCATGGGGACACCAGAGAGAGAATCTGGCCTGGGGCAGCTGAGGAGGCCACGGCAGCCAGGGGAGTTCCAGACTTTGCCTTGCAAAGCAGCAAGGCCGGGGTCCAGGAGAAGTGGCAGCAAATGTCTCTGCTTCCGTTCTCATGCAGATAAGTCAACGGAGGGAGTCTGAACGAGAGGAGGAGCTGCACAGACCAGACAATAACATCAGTGGAAGCCTGGTGGGACTGAAGCATCACATGCATCCAACTAGCAGCATGCCTGGACAGGAAGGAGACAGATAGGGCTGCCAGCTCTGGGTTGGGAAATACCTGGAGATTTTGGGGGTGGAGCCTGAGGGAGGCGGGGTTTGGGGAGGGACTTCAACGGGATATAATGCCATCGAGTCAAATTGCCAAAGCGGCCATATTCTCCAGGTGAACTGATTTTCTAATAGCAGGAGATCGCCAGCAGCCACCAGGAGGTTGGCAACCCTACATACAGAGCCAACGAGGTATACTGCTTAGAGCAGTGGTACTCATTCTGCAGCTTGAGGAGAGCCTCATTCGCAACAAATATCAACCAAAAAAGCTATATGTAGTTCCATCCCTGGCATGAGGCCTACAGCTCAGGGAGGCTTCACCTTGCACATTCCTCTGACTGTGGCTATTTCAAGGTGAAAACCACTTGCCAACCACAAGCTCCACCAGGCAAGGGTCTTACTTACTTTCCTGAAACATGAGACAGGTGTCACAATAATAGGGTTGCCAACCTCCAGGTTAGGGTTGCCAAGTCCCTCTTCACCACCGGCGGGAGATTTTGGAGGTGGAGCCTGAGGAGGGCGGGGTCTGGGGAGGGAAGGGACTTCAGTACCATAGAGTCTAATTAGCCAAAGCGGCCTTTTCTCCAGGTGATGTTCACCTGAAAGGGATGACTGCCCAAAAACACAGCCCAGGTGAACTGATCTCTGTCGGCTAGCTGATCCACCCACTGCAGCTGCCCCCCTCCTATTTCTCCTCTTCTTCCCAGCAGGATTTAAATGTCCCCAGGTGTTAAAAATGTAATAGCACAGACATAGATCATTCTTATCACCGCTGAAGCATCACCTTTTGCAAACAGAATGAAACATTTGGTGGCGTTACCTTGGGTTTTATACGGGATCCATGTAAACAACCCCAGCGACAAGGCCGTCTCAGAGCCTGACAAATGAATGGCTGTGAGGAAACTTCATTGCAATAAGGACTCCTTGTTTTCCCACAAAGGGGGGCTGGAGGATCTTCCCTATTTATTTATTTAGAAGATTTTTTTAAGCCTCCTGACCTAGCCCTATAATAGAGTTACCAGCTCTGGGTTGGGAAATAACTGGAGATTTTGGGGGTGGAGCCTGAGGAGGGTGGGGTTTGCGGAGGGGATGGGCTTCAATGTCCACCTTCCTAAGTGGCCATTTTCTCCAGGTGATCTGAACTCTGTCTCCTAGAGATCAGTTATAATAGTGGGAGATCTCCAGCCATCACCTGGAGGTTGGCAATGCCCTTCTATAAGGAAGGGCCAGTAAGGGGGACGCCGCATGTGTATGGGGAAAACAAGTGTACAAGTGACAACAGAATTTGAAGCAGAATTATATCTACTCCCATGCTTATAAAATAAAATACAATTCTGAAGTCAGAACAGAAGAAAGAAATTGTGCAGCATATATACATTATGCAAAAAGAACAATATTTGCATAATATCTCTTAGGTGCAGTTTATTATTTTTCATACTCTATTCTGGGTAAAGAGCTAAGCAGATCCCTGAAAATCTCAATCATTTGCAAAACTCAATTAGCTACCCATTCCCATCACCAACTTCACAGGTTTTATCAGGCAATGACCTCCCAGTTCCAAACAGAAGGGCTATTTATTATTATTATTATTTATTTATTATTATTATTATTTTGTAAGAAAAAAAAGAAAGATAACATTCTCAGGCAGCTCAGTTTTATACCTAAAACCACATTCCACACTATTGCACTCCCACAGAATTGCAAAATACACCACCATCTTGCTTTAAAATCATGACAACCGGGAACAGATTTTCTATAGGTTCTAAGATTAATGCAGAACACCACAGGGGTTGTCTAATTACCGATAAGCATGAACTTGCCAACCCGTCGATTGGCAGGCCGATCCTAAGAACTTCTTTCAAGTTGCCAAGAAGCTGGATGAAAGTCTCATGTCTGTTTTACGGAGGCTTAAAGTATGGAAATGGGCAGGTGAAGCTTTTCATAGCATGGAGGAAAATTGTACCACCTGGTGGATAACATCCCATTAAGAATATATTAAAGGGACAGGACTTTCCCCCCCTTCAGGGAGAAGGCAACTCTCAACGGTCATCCCATCCCCTGAGATTTTATTTTCATTATTTTTCATGTTAAAACCTAATTTGAAAGTTTTATCGCTGGTACTGCTGAATAGGGAAGCCATCTCCAGACGGTCACAGGGGGGGGGAAAGGACACGGGGCCTCATGGGGGGGGTAGAAATATCTGCATATGCTAATTCATATTGATAGATGCAAATTTTCACGAAGTTAGTATGATTTAAATTGAAACAACTTGCCATAGCATCACTCATAATAGAGGACTGTCTTGGGAAGGCCTCAGGAAGGGGTGCACAGGAAGGGAATCCTACAAGGGAGACACAGAGGGTAGGCCTCGGAAAAGGCACCCAAACCTCAGAGTGGGGTGGGTAGGCCTCAGGGAAGGGGGCAGAAGAAGCTGGGACACACAAGCCTCAGGATTAGGGTTGCCGGGTCCCTCTTCGCTACCAGCGGGAGGTTTTTGGGGTGGAGCCTGAGGAGTGCGGGGTTTGGGGAGGGACCTCAATGCCATAGAGTCCAACTGCCAAAGTGGCCATTTTCTCCAGGTGACCCGATCTCTATCGGCTGGAGATCAGTCGTAGTAGCAGGAGATCTCCTGCCACTACCTGGCAGTTGGCAGCCCTGCTCAGGATGGGATGGGCAGGCCTCAGGAAGGGACACACAGGCTCTGAAAAGGGGGGGGGCAGGCAGACCTCAGAAAGGGAGATACAGAGGACAGGCCTCAGAAAAGAGTACACCCGGCCACTCTACTGCTGAGTACTGCTGTAGAAAGATCAGCAGCTGGGCCTCCAGGCAGGACCTGAGGATCCCTCGGAATTACAGGGGTTACCGCACTTTGTATTCCCAGCGATGTATTAAAAGTTTGAAAATGTTGTAAAAAACATCGCTTTAAAAGGGTTTTTGGATACCACGGCTTATAAATGGTTGGAAGTCGTCTTCACAGCTAAAGGGGCCAAACAAAGTGCGAACAGTATTTTTTTATAACGTTTTCAAACTCTTAATACATCGCTGGGAATACAAGTGCGGTAACAGCCTACATCTCATCTCCAGACTACAGAGAGCAGTTCCCTTGCAGAAAATGGATGGTACAGTGCCATAGGGGGTGGACTCTATGGCCCTGTACCCCCTGTGGCCCCTGTCCTCCCCAGGCTCCACCCTAAATCTCCAGGAGTTTCCCAACCTGGACCTGACAACCCTACTCTCCTAGGGTTGCCAGCTCCGGGTTGGGAAATACCTGGCGATTTGGGGGGTAGAGCCTGAGGAGGGCGGGGTTTGGAGAGGGGAGGGACTTCAATGCCATAGAGTCCAATGGCCAAAGCGGCCATTTTCTCCAGGGGAACTGATCTCTGTTGCTTGGAGATCAGTTGGAGATCGCCAGCCGCCACCTGAAGGTTACAAATCAAAACAATAGGGCACCTCCGTGCTGATACCAAATTGGTTAGGAAAAACTGCACCGGAGACTATACGTACAAAAGTAGCAAAATTCTTATTAGTGCTTAAACATGTATGACAGTCAAAAAACACAGTGGAATACATAAACAGAAATTGGTGGAAATATATACAATATGTACAATACAAGTTTGATGCACAGTCCACGCAACGTCAATATGATCTTCTAGGTATATATTTCTAAATATTTCTTCAAAAAGTCCAATAGCTGGTACACAGATCCCAAAAGCAACACTTTTTGGGAGATGATGGGGGACGGCCGTTTCAAAGCCTTTTCTTCAGCCCCATTCAATTCTATGTATCCAAGTAAACATCCATCTGTTATATATTATTTAAGCAGCTCACATTTCTCAGTTCCACAAGGCTGCACTTTGGAGTTTGGAGTATCCCTTGTGGTTGGAGAAAAGACTGATTCAGTACAAGGCAGCTTCATGTGTTCATGTGGTATAGTGGTTAAGAGCGGCAAACTCTAATCTAGAAAACAGGGTTTGGTTTCCCCACTCCTCCACATGAAGCCTGCTGGGTGACCTTGGGCCGGTCACACTTCTCTCAGAACTCTCTCAGCCTCACCTACCTCACAAGGTGTCTGTTGTGGAGAGAGGAAGGGAAGGTGATTGTAAGCTGCTTTGGGACTCCTTAAAGGTAGAGAAAAGTGGGGTACAAAACCCAACTCTCCTCATCCTCTTCTTCCTTCTTCTTCTTCAGATACCCCTGGTGAACAAGAGACAACGCAAGCAAATGTGCAAAGGCTCCTTTCTTGCCAGCCTCTCTTTATTCCTTTGTTTGTTTCGATGTATATACCCCATTTCTCTCCCAAATGGGGGACCCAAAGTGGCTTACAAAATTCTTCTACTGTTTACCCTCTCACAACAACCCTGTGAGGTAGATTAAGTTGAGACTGTGACCGGCCCAAGGTCACTCGGCAAGCTCCCATGGCAGAGTGGGCATTCAAACCCAGCTCTCCCAGATTCCAGCCCAATGGTCTAAGCAGTGCACCACGCTGGTGGAAGCATCTCTGGCTGCTAGGAAGGAGGCCAGGAGAGCTCCCGAAGCCCACATTCAGCAGCAAAGGACAGGTGGGATAGGCCAAGTTAGGGTTGACAGTAGGGTTTATGGGGCGCAGTCTGAGGAGGGCAGGATTTAGGGAGGGGAGGGACTTCCATGCCATAGAGTCCAATGGCCAAAGCAGCCATTTTCTCCAGGTGAACTGATCTCTGTCGCCTGGAGATCAGTTGTAATAGCCGAAAATCTCCAGCTACTACCTGGAGGTTACAATCAAATAACACCCTTAGTGCTAGTACTAAATGTTACAGTAAATATAGCACTTCGGCTCTATCAGTATAATTACAATAACAACTTCTTAGCTTTCCCGATAGTTTGTAATCCCTTAAGTATACTTCTCATGTAGAAATAACAATAAAGAAAATACACGTGTTAACAACACATTCTATAAGAAATGATAGACCACAAACAAAAGATAAGGAACAATCGGTTAAAATCACCATATTATGCCACAAAATATCTGTGGATTACCAAGGTACGCAGCCTTTTGTCTGGGGTGTATCATTTTTTATAGAGTGTGTTGTTAACACATGTATTTTCTTTATTGTTATTTCTATATGAGAAGCATACTTAAGGGATTATAAACTATTGGGAAAGCTAAGAAGTTGTTATAGAACCTGGAGGTTGGCAACCCTAGGCCAAGGGTAGCAACTGTATGGACTGAATATTTACCTGTAATTTCATATCCTCCTACTCGCCTTGTCTCCATAAGTACAATTAATTCCCAGGCTAGGAAGCTACCCCAGGCAGTATCAAAAAGCAGAAAAATCAAATTGTTTTAAGCTGGCAAGGCAATGAGGTACCCCCCCCCCCAGACAGCACAGAGGGAGACGAGCTCTCTCTTTCTGAGCTCCACGCTTTTCTCCCCCACTCGTTTTGGAGATGGCCTGGATAAGCAATGCTGATATTAATACTGCATCACCATTAAACTGCCGTCACCGTGATGGGCCTCCAAGCGCGCTCATCCATTCTAGGCAGCCTTCTTGCCAACAGCAGCCTTGCCGTCAAAATAAATAGCCCTTAAAAGCCAAGACAGGAGACAAGCAGCCTCCTGGGGCTTTGAGATGTGTTGGGACATGGGGCTGCACTCTACGCAAAGCTGGAGAGAGAAAGTGTCTGACAGGACTCAGGAAAGGGATGGTGTTCAATGATAATGCTCATCAATTTGCAAACTTTTCAAAGGACGCAAATCTTCTATTTGGTGTGCCAAACTGGTGGATTTTAAGCATGCTTCAAAACACATTCCAGATGGCCAAGGCCAAGAAAGTTATACCCAAATCTGGATGGAACCTGGCGGGAGACCTCTCCTGCCCCAGGGCCTGGAGGTCTATGCATTGAAAATGCAGAAAGCAGATGGTGTCACCAGGTTGACCAGGCAAAGTCAGGAGGGGTTTTATACTAGGTCTGCCTGCTCCAGAGAAGTCATAACACCTGTCAATTATAGGAGGGGCTATTCTATACTCTTGTTCCCTTCTGTGGCTTGGAAGGGGCTTGGAGGCCTGAATGCACAACCTTGATACTAGCCTAACTCTGGAAATTGCAGCTGAGTTCCTGGAGATCCTGACAATAGATAACATTAAGGCTATTTATGCAGAGTTATTTAGCTCAAGATCCCTGCTGGACTGCTCTTGGGTTTCCTTTGCACTATTCATGATTTTACCAACCTTTAGAAGTCACTTTGCTCCCGCCTCGTTCTTTCCCCGCAGTTCTAGGATGCTGTTTTATAACGAATTTAAATTCTGCTTCGAGGCAAGAGTGAGGCAAATCCCCGCCATTTCCATGCATAGTCCTAACTTTGGGTTTCTCTCTCCACGCCCATTCTGGCTTCTCCCTCCCACATGTCTGTCCCTCCCATCCCACCCCCTTCCCTCAAAGCAAAGTACAAAAGAGGGAGTGAAATCTTCATGAAATGTGCAGGAAGACACCAACCGGAGAGAGGCGGCAAAAGCTGGAAGGCAGCTCCTGGCTGTTGAAGAAACCTGGTGCTCCAGATCAGACTCCATCACTCCAAACCACGCTGGACAGCCCCACCTACCTCACATGGTGTCTGTTGTGGGGAGGGGAAGGCGATTGCCAGCTGGTTTGATTCTCCCTTAAGTGGTAGAGAAAGTTGGCATATAAAAACCAACTCTTTGTCTTCTTCAATGCAGGGAAGGAAGGCTGGGAGCCCTGGTCCTCTCAGTGGGCTACAAAGGCCAGGTGGTGGCAGTGGTTCAACTGAGAGAGGGAGAGAAAAGCCCCTTCAGGTGTTGGGAAAGCCAGGTGGGTGGCACATGCCAGGCGGAGACCTTGGGCGGCCACTGGTGCCCAGATTCCTTGGAGGGAAAGGCAAAATAAGGCCTGCAGATCAGAGTGGGGGTGTTCCATCACATTCATCATAGAGCTTCCTTTCACAATTCCATACGGATTTTGCATCCTGACAAGGTCCTTTTGTGGGCATCATCCACAGGGAAATGCTCTTCTTCTGAACCTCTAAGCCTCCAATGCCTCCTCCCTCAGAGTCAGCCCATTCTCTTTAACTGAAAAAAACACCTTAGAATGTTAGTGGCTTAAATCAGATGACTCTCACATGAACACATGAAGCAGCTCTATGCTGAATCAGACCCTTGGTCCATCAAAGTCAGCACCGTCTACCCAGATGGGCAGCGACTCCCCAGGGTCCCAGGCAGAGGTCCTCCTCTTGTACCTATAAATGTCCCTTTAAACTATAGGAGGAGAAAGAAAGCTGAGTATTCTGAATTGGTATGTGCGTGTGATTTAGTACGTCTTTAAATATCTCTGAACAAATAAAAAACTATTTACTCTGAAATGAGGTAGCAGCAATTCTGGTGTCTGGGTAGCAGATGGAAAAATAGCAGTTTGTATCGTACCACTCCGCTCAGCCACACTTGAAGCTTTCATCTGGCCCAAGGAAACTTCTTCCAGTGGAAGTGGTTTTTCTGATAGAACAGCCACTTCCGTGGGAAGAAGACTCCTTGGGCCAGAGGAAGGTTTCAAATGTGGTTGAGTGGGATGGTAGGATGCAAATGAGCAAACTTCGCAAACTCAGGAAGCAGTGAAGGGTTTAGGATACACATATTTTCAGTTACTTACAACAATTAGTAAAGATAAAATAAAAATAAAGATACATTTAACTCAAGTTTATCTAGAGCTGATAGCTAAGGGCTGCCATCTTAACTGAAAAGATACACATTTTTAAAAAAGATACAAGACTATAAAGAACTTAAAAGAACAAAAGATATGTTTAAAGGGTGCATTAGGTACATTAGGCTGAGAGAATGTGCCTGGCTCATAGACACCCACTGTGTTTCCTGGCAGAGTGGAGATTCTCATCTCCTCCTATCTTCACAACAACCCTGTGAGGTAGGGGAGGCTGAGTATGTGACTGGCCCAAGGTCATCCAGTGACTAGAGGGGGATTTTGAGCTCGGGTTTCCCAAATCCTAGTCCAACACTCTTACCCCTAAATTGCACTGCCTGACCTCACAGAAACAGAGTTTCTTCCATTTACTGGAGGTAGGCAGTGGATATGTCAAAACTGTGCTGTGGTATAGATATGCCTACAGTATTGTGTGACTTTGGTTATCTGTGCACATCTATCCCTCTTTTCCCACTACTCCCTTCTCTGGGCGCCCCTTCCTCCCCAGGGTCTACTATTACCCTGCCACTGATCTACTAAACCTGGCTCCAACCCGCGTAATATTTTAGGGCCCACAAATAAAGAAGACCAGAATGAAAACTGAGCAAAAAAGAAGTGTAACATCAACAGCAACTTGTCCAGCAGTCTCTAAACCTTGCTTTAGAACAAACTAGGACCATATGATCTTAGAATTTAGAGACATACCCTTAAGTTTAATAGTGTTAAATAACTGGTAATTTATGGACTTGTTGTCCTATCACTACATTACATTTGTCCAGTTCCCCCAGGATCCATTCATCATCTGTCGACAAGCTAGCCTGCTATAACAACATTCTGCATTGCTACTCCAAATCAGATGACACCCAGGCTTTCCCCATAGCAGGTACCAACATTCGGGATTGGGTGTTCAAATGTGATGCTGCATCAGACAGGCAAACAATCTCCCAGTCCAAATTTTCACCATGGTTTAAACAGTTTAAAAGGGATCATGTCAGAGCTTCATACCTAGTCAGTATCCCCTTCCATAACCTCAGAATAGCTTTTACCTCCCTCCGGTTTCAAACCATGCCAACGGCTTGGATAGCTGGACGTTACTCCCGAACACCATGGGCCTCTTGCCTATGTACTTGTGGGGCCACTCCAGAGGACCTAACTCATTACACCTTATTCTGTCCTCTTTATACAGAGCCCAGACTTAAATTCCTCGGAGCAATTCTAAAGGGCCTAAATCTTTCTTCAGATCCAGAGAAGCTGCTCTTTCTCCTATCAAACACCAATCCTGATATTTCCTACAAAGCGTCACTCTTTGCTTTAGCGGCTAAGAAAATCCGAGCGAAAGCTGTTTTTAATTAGGGAACTTAGCACATTTAAATATTAGTTTCTTGTGGGTCAGACTGTTTTAAAGTTATTTTAATGTTATTTTATGATATTTTTATATTATTTTAATGTTTTGTATGGTGGATTGTGATGGCTTTCTGCCACAGACAATAAACTGTATCACTATCTGCCCCCAATTCATTAGCCCCTCCTGGGAGTGAAGTGGGTTGTGCTGTTCAGATGACAGGCTCTTAGAATGTATCAATTACTGAGAAGTGAAGTTATCTTATTCAGCCAGTCATCGAGTAAGCAGGACTTAACAACTTTACCTACAAAGGGGATTTGAGCCTAATGAGGGGGTGGGAACATATACATGGCAGATGGTGGGTAGTACTGGGGTGCTTAGCTCTTTCTCCCCCACCAGCCAATTCTCACCCTTGCATGTACCTCTAAGGTCATTCTAAAGGATTTTAACTCCATCCAGATACTAAAACTAGGTTGCCAATCTCTAGGGTTGCCATCTCCAGGTTGGAAAATATCTGGAGATTTTGAGGGTGGAGCCTGAGGAAGGCGGGATTTGGAGCAGGGAGGGACTTCATTGCCATAGAGTCCAGTTGCAAAAGCGGCTATTTTCTCCAGGTGAACTGATCTCTATTGACTGGAGATCAGTTGTAATAGCAGGAGATCTCCAGCCACCACCTGGAGGTTGGTAAGGCTACCAATCTCCAGGTGAGGTCTGGTGATCTCCCAGAATTACAACTAATTTCCAGAGTACAGAGATCAATTCTCTTGGAGAAAATGGTTGCTTTGGAAGGTGGGCTCTATGGCATTATGGCACTGTGAGGCCCCTCCCTTCCCTAAACCTTGCTCTCCAAAAGCACCCCCCCCCAAAAAAAAATCTCCAGGAATTTCCAAACCGGAAGTTGGTAACCCAAAAACCGAAGCAAGTCTGGAGGGCCCAGAGGGTTTCCACCTTCCAGGTGGGGGATGGAGATCTCTGAGAATTACAACTGATCCTCAGACTACAGAGATCAGTTTCTGTGGAGAAAATAGAAGCTTTGGACTGTGGAATCTGTGGCGTTATACACCACTGAGGTCCTTCCTAGAGTTGCCAGGTCCCTCTTTGCCACTAGCAGGAGGTTTTTGGGGCGGAGCCTGAGGAGGGCGGGATTTGGGGAGGGGAGGTACTTCAATGCCATCGGGTCCAATGGCCAAAGCGGCCATCTTCTCCAGGTGAATGGGTCTCTATCAGCTGGAGATCAGCATAATAGCAGGAGATCTCCAGCCACCACCTGGAGGTTAGTAATCCCAAGACAGCACGTAGGCTCCAAAACAATTCGATATGTCTCAATATTGTTTATTAATTCATAAACAATGTATTTGAATTTCAATACTAATCCTAATCTATTCTAATCTATTAAATAGTCACGCTGGTGGTGAACGATGATCCCCTTTCAGTTAATCTTAAAGTTACAGGATTGTGATAAGTTTAAAGGAAACATGAAAGGTCAAACTCTGTGTTCAAGCCTCCCGGACCCAGTGTTTTAAATAAAAAAATAAATCTCATCTCGTATTTTAGCAGAATCTTTTGTATGTTGCAATGTTCATATGGGGCCAGTTTGTGTTGCCACAGTACAAAAAAGGAGAGATCGTTCTCTGTGTGGCGTGTGTTTAAAAAATGCTCCACTAGGGGTGCCTCTTTAATTTTTGCCCAAATGCTGGAATGATGTTCTTCTATCCTCAACTTTACCGCCCGTCCCTTGGACCCTATAAATAGAAGCCCGCAATTGCAAACAATGCAATAAACCACCTGGTGGGAGGCACAATTTGTGAAGGAACGTAGGGTGAATTTGAAATTGGTCGTGGATGCACTTACTTCCTCTACCAATTCTAAAAATTTCTTGTGATTTATTTATGTTGCCTATATTGTATTCAACAGGACCTGTGCTTCCTGTAGTGTTTATGGTGAATGTACACCTGAACGAACAATGATGAATGAAATATGATTTGTATATAATAGATTAGAATAGATTAGGATTAGTATTGAAATTCAAATACATTGTTTATGAATTAATAAACAATATTGAGACATATCGAATTATTTTTGGAGCCTACGTGCTGTTTTGGGATTACTAGCTTATACTATTGCAGCACTGAGTGTATTATTGTATTGAACTACCTGGAGGTTGGCAACTCTAGTCCCTCCCCAAACCCCACCCTCTCAAGGTTGTATCCTCCCATTCTTCAGGAATTTCCTAACCGGGAGCTGGCAACCCTAGGTGAGAGTAGGGTGAGAACCTTGCTTGTAAATGCCCTCTCCACTCCCTCAGCAAATGTGGAACTGCAACCACACATTGCCAAGGTAACAGCTAATTTATGGCTCAAAATATCTTAGTTTCAAGAAACAGGAAGTTATTCCAGTTTTGAACTGGCGCTATTCCTTTCCCTTTTTTCTTTTGGTATACCTTTCATTCTGGTTGCATGAGCTAGTAAGAAAAATTTGATTATTTTACTCATTAGTGCTCTCAGCTGGGAGATGTTTTGATCCCGCAAAATACAGCGCCTGGCAAATAAAGTGTGTCCCTTAACCAGCCTTCTCACAGTTGCTTTGCAAAGGGTCTATTGATATCCTTTGCAAATGAAAGGGACTTTTGAAACAGAGATGGTTTTTCAAAGATGCAGTTAGCCAGTTGATACCTGTCCTATAAATGGCTGAAATCAGTAGGAAATGGACACTTAATTGGGGTGGGCATCTTTAAAAATCTTCCCCTCTTCTCTCTCCCTAGAACTCCTTCCAAGTCATCGCCACTCAAATCAATTAGGTATCGAAGGGAGTGCTTGCAATGAGATGAAAATATTACCCCCCCAGTGCTTTTCGAGGAACACATTTAAAGTGAGGAATTCAAAATGAGCATTTGATTGCTGACAAACCTAAGATCTTCCCAGCCTGGTTTTTAATATAATTTATCTTCCTTGATAATGTCAGCCTTTTTTTACCCACTTCTTCAAGCCTTAAGGGGAGCCAGAAAACAGCACGCAGTAAAAAAAGGACTAGCCTTCCGCTGAAGAGATAGGACATTTGTTCCCGTCGCCTGGGCTGCAAGGGCCTTTAATTGTTTATTCAAAACATTTTTAACCTGCCTTTCCACCTAAGTGGGGCCCTCAAGGCAGCAAACAGTTAACTGAATGGTTGCCATTTGCCTGCCACCAGCATGGGAACTGCTAACAGTATTCATTGTGGTGGCAGGGGAAATTGGGGGGAGGGAACATCCCACAACATCACTTCCAGCATGGGTTGCCAACCTCCAGGTACTAGCTGGAGATCTCCTGCCATTACAACTGATCTTCAGCCAATAGAGATCAGTTCAGCTGGAGAAAATGGCTGCTTTGGCCATTGGACTCTATGGCATTGAAGTCCCTCCCCTCCCCAAACCCCGCCCTCCTCAGCCTCCACCCCCAAAACCTCCCGCTGGTGGTGAAGAGGGACCTGGCAACCCTACTTCATAACTGGAAGTGACATCTCTGCGCCACATGACACTCTAGGGTTCACCTGAAACATTATGGGTGCTGAATCAACTGACATTTTCTTTCCATTGCATGATGGCTATCCTCAAAGCTCAAAGCTCTGCTCATGACCTGAGTTCAATCCTGAAAGAAGTCGGTTTCAGGTAGCTGACTCAAGGTTGACTCAGCCTTCCATCCTTCCAAGGTCGGTCAAATGAGTACCCGGCTTGCTGGGGGTAAAGGGAAGATGACTGGAGAAAGCACTGGGAAACCACCCCATAAACACAGTCTGCCTTGGAAACGTTGGGATGTGACGTCACCCCATGGGTCAGGTGCTTGCACAGGGGACCTTTACCTTTACTTTTTTTGTGTGTAAAGTGCCTTCAAGTCGCAGCCGACTTATGGTGACCCCTTTTGGGGTTTTCATGGCAAGAGACTAAGAGAGGTGGTTTGCCAGTGCCTTCCTCTGCACAGCAACCCTGGTATTCCTTGGTGGCCTCCCATCCAAATATTAACCAGGGCTGACCCTGCTTAGCTTCTGAGATCTGACGAGATCAGGCTAACCTGGGCCATCCAGGTCAGGACCTTTACCTATCCTCAAACACAACACGAAGGTCTTTGTCTTTACCTTTAAATCCCTCTGTGGTTGTTTTCTTTCCTCCCTCTCTCCCTGTGCTTTATTTCTATGACTTTAGCCTCCCCCAGCCACCTGAACACCCCATGCCCTTTGCAATAATCAGATGTTAGGCTGTCTCACTTGCCCCTTATGCCTCACAGATTTCCTGCATGCTGGCACTTAACCAAGTACATCTCTAACTGCATTAACATCCCTCTCTTCCTATTTTTGCCACTCGGTCCTCTGCTCTCCCTTTCTCATCTTTCTCCCTTAAGATTTACATTATGAACTACTTTTATCCTTTGTTATTCTAGAAAACCCTTCTTAGTCCCCCAAGTCATTCACAGAAGATGGTTGTCCAGTTTCTGCTAGAAGATCTCCGGCGGCTGACAGTATTCGCCACCTTCTCCAGGTAATTGGTTCTACAGTTGAACGGTTTCTCCTCATGTTCAATTGAAATTGACCCTCATATCACATAAGCCCATTCGTTCTAGTCTTGCACTCTGGAACAGCAGAGAAGGAATCTTTGTCCTCCATGGAATAGCCCTTCAAGTATTTGAAGAGTATCTCCCCTTAGTCTTTTCTTCTCCAGACCAGCATGGTGTAGTGGTTAAGAGAGGTGGTTTGGAGTGGTGGACTCTGATCTGGAGAACCGGATTTGCTTCCCCACTCCTCCACATGAGCGGCAGAGGCTAATCTGGTGAACTTTATTTTTTTCCCCACTCCTTCACATGAAACCAGTTGGGTGACCTTGGGCAAGTTACAGCTCTGTTAGAGCTCTCTCAGTCCCACCTACCTCTCAGGGTGTCTGTTGTAGGGAGGGGAAGATGATTGTAAGCCGGTTTGAGTCTCCCTTAAGTGGTAGAGAAAGTTAGCATATAAAAACCTCCTCCTCCTTCTCATATTCAGTTGCTTCTGCTGCTTCTCCTCGTTTGACTTATTTTGCAGGCTTTTGACCATCTTGGTTGCCCTCCTTTAAACCAGTTCCAGTTTTTCTACATTTTTCTTAAAGTGTAGCATCCAGAACTGGACCTGAATGAGGTCTAACTGGTACCAAGTGACTTCTCATTTGGATACGATGCAGCTTAAAATTCCATTCATACTTTTTTGTAGCTGCAGCGCCCAACTCGGGCAATTGGGACAATCCCAAGATTCTCTCCATGTGTACTGCCAAGCCAGGTATCAATAATGCTGTCTCTGGGCCTACACATTAACAGTTCTGTGTAAACAAATCACAATTGGTAATAAAGTTTCAGGTGCTCTTGAATTCTGATTTCAAATCCCAGGACAAACTTCTGCCTGTGTTTTCTATAGGAGCCCCAAAGCTTCTCGCTTGATTTCCATGGACACACATAGAGCATTGCCTGAGAGCCATAGAGAAGATGTTAGACTGATTTCTATTGCCAGGGGCTGTTGAGTAACCCATCCATCTTCCCGGATCTTGGTATTGCTTTCCTGACTGGCTTGTAGGAGTAACTGTCTATGTTTTTGTTTGAGAGTCTTTCCTTTTATAAGAAACAGGAGTGAAGAGAGAATGAACAAGTGACAGACGCCACTGGAATAAACTGTCCTATGCTCAGTTATGGTGCCACGAGCATAACCTGATGGTGATTTTGAGTCAAAGGATTTTTTCTATGAAAGGGAGACACATAGTAAAGTTCAAAGACCTGCTTTGGAGTATATTCAAAAAGAAACTGCAAACAGCGGGGTGTACTTTAAAAACATTAATTAGATTTTTTTAAAATTGCATTTATTGTCATGATTTGTGAAGTGAGATCTTGCATCAGGGGAAGGCACCTTAAGCCCAGGACATGCTTTAAGACAATAAACATAGCAAAGAAACAAAAGTAATTAAAAAAAATTATTGGAGAACAACAATAACAATAAACAGTAACAGCAACTAAAAGAAGTAGAAACAAGGGACATTCTTCATGATTTACAATATATCTATATACACAATAAAATAACAGGATTCCTATGCTACAGCTTATTTCTTTGTCTTCGTATTCATCGTTCCATCCTGACTGAGCACAATGCATTCCCCTTTCTTGCCCTTATTTATAAAATTCTCTATTTTATTTATAGCTTGTGACCATAACTCATCTAAACTTATTGTATCTCTAGTTTTCTGAAATGTTGTTAGCTTAATTAAAACATATATTTCTTTAACTTTAACCAGCCATTCCTCTATCTTTGGAGTCGATTTTTGTTTCCAATGTCTGGCAAATGTTGTTCTGTAACCCCATACAAAGTTGGTCTTTAGTTAGATTAGGTACCAGATTTAATAGGAAAATCTCGGGTTTACATGGGATATCCATTCCGACAGCTAAGCATTTCGCTATTTCAGACCAAAATGATATCGCTCAGAAGTCAAAATTGTATGTCTTGCAAAAATCGATAAGTGCGATGATTTGAATCTAATATGGCAAGAGGCTTAAAGGTCCTATGAAAGAACTGAATACTTGCACTATGCACAGATTCTTCTGAGATCGAATGACTGATGAAGCCTATGGCAGAAATGGCATTCTGATTTGTATCCGGAACGACCGCCTCCTTCTTTGATCTCTTTTGGACCTTTTTGATCCATTTTGGATCATGGTTCAGCATCCACTCTTACCTGACCACCAGTATTCTCCTCGTCTTGTTGGATTTCTCTGTCTTATTTATCCCCATGTGAGGCTGGACTGTAATGTTTGTCTATATGTATGCTTAGACACTATATGGATTGCTACACATTGTAGTATTTCATGTACAGCTCTTGTCTATTTCATTATATATATTGTTTCATTCTTTAGCCTGGTGTTGTTGTTCATACGCTGCTTATTACAACACTATTTTTCATTTTTGACTTTTTTTTTAAGCAAAGGAATTTGTACCTTTGGCATATTACAGATTGCAAAGATTGTCAGCATGCAGAACTAGTGAATGGCCATTGATATAGGTGCCCCTGACAAAGAATCACATGCGGCTGGGTCCTAAAACCTTTTCTGTGGGTGAAAGGAGGACCACCCAAAAAGGGTATGCCAGGGATTGTGGACAGGGGCTGCAGCAAAGAGGGGAATTGCATTACACCAAGCAGAAACGCTGGTAGATCCCAACCCATGGAATCAAACGCTGGTGAATTTGAGTGAACTTTGCTATCTATTGTCTTCGTGGACCCTGGCCTCCAGTGGTTCTCAACCTTTGTTGCTCCATTCCCCCCTTTTACCATTGTTCAGAATATAATTCCCCCCTTCCCAAGATAGTCTAACTAAAAAAAAAAAAAACCCTACAATTTTACAGATTGTACATAATCTACAGGACATCACACTTTGCTGAATAGTGGTCCCGATATGAAAAAACCCACTAGTGCAGTTCTTTTATGAACCTCCTATTCTATTTATCCCCACTGTTGGGTATAAATAGCTGCATTGCATGCCTAGTTTTAGGCACCAGTTTAAATGGTTGTTGTTCACCAAGACTTTGGCTTCTTTTATTCTTCATTATCTTCTTTTATTGATTCTGCTGCTGGTTTTGTAGTTCCTCCTTCTTTACTGCTCTGCAGTTTTAGAAGAAGAAGAGTTGGTTTTTATATGCCAACTTTCTCTACCACTTAAGGAAGAATCAAACTGGCTTACAATCACCTTCCTTTCCCCTCCCCACAACAGACACCCTGTGAGATAGGTGGGGCTGAGAGAAGTGTGACTAGCCCAAAGTCACCCAGCTGGCTTCATGTGGAGGAGTGGGGAAACCAACCCGGTTCACCAGATTAGCCTCTGCTGCTCATGGGGAGGAGAGGGGAATTGAACCTGGTTCTCCAGATCAGAGTCCACTGCTCCAAACCACCACTCTGAACCACTACACCACGCCTAGGTTTAAGCACCAGTTTAAATGGTTGTGGTTCACCAAGACTTTGGCTTCTTATCTTTTTCTTTGCCTTCTTTTACTGATTCCTCTGCTGGTTTTGTAGCTCCTCCTTCTTTACTGCTCTGCAGTTTTAAGGTTAACACCTCACGGCCGTTGTCGATGTTGATGATTTTTAACTGGCTCGCATTCATTATTCCTGACAATTCTTAGCAAATTGCAATGGGGATTGTTTTAGGGATTTGTGTAAGCTGCTTTGGAAAGCTTTGCATCAGGAGCCGTGTGGGGTATCAATCTTTTAAATAAACAAATAACTGAATGCTAAGCATGATTGTAATTCAAAAACCCATTTGGAGGTGCCTTCACTTGTTTTTGTTTTTTTAATCTGTATGTGAAAGTGTTTCCTTTCTTTCATTGTTCGCCTGCACTGGGTTGAGCTACTTAAGGACCCTGCTAAATGGTCACAAGCCTTTTTAAGCCATTGTTTAGCTGTAGCGTCCCTGAGATCCAATTCAGTCTGTACAGGCATGAAGGACGTATTTGCTGTTGTTGCAGCACACACTTGTTAGCCTGACATTTTTAATGTGTGTGTGTGTGTGTGTGTGTGTGTAGGGATGAGAAAATTCTTGAATGAACTGGCTACATTATGTATATTATTAATAATAAGCGCTCATCCAGTTAGAAATTGCCTTGCTCTTAGGCATAACAGTTTGGAGGTGGTTAAACACATGAGGCTGCCTTATATGGAGTTAGACCCTTGGGTCATTTATGCATGGTACTTTCATTCACGTTCACCCCCCGGTCTGTCTCGGTTGTTCCTTGGAGTTATGCATGAGTTTTCTGTCCATTAGAGATGACCTCGTGCCCAGCCCTCACAATGTCTGTGTCTTTCCATGCCTCTGTTAACCCGACTCTTCCATCTTCCCTGAGCAAAGCCCAGGTGAAATCCCCATGCAGAAGGCAAAGTGCGGGGCGTGCAAACTTGGTTTTGTTCACAGCCAATTACAAAGCAACACGTCCAGAGGCAGGGACTGAAATACCTCCTGCTTCCTCAGAGCTTGTTGTGAGCAGAAGAAAATCTCTCCCCCCCACACACACACTTTTAGATTGCTCCATTTTTTATGTTGTTGTTCTTAAAATGCTTTTTTATTTAATTGGGTTGGGGGGATTTTCTCTCACAGTAAGCACTACAAGTAAGCCAATTACAAAGTAGCATTTAAAGGGGCAGGATTTTATTTGTGCTTGGAGACTGCTGGTGCATAGATTCCCAACAGGGAAGTGTGGGTCCAGCGAGCAACCAACCTCAGGTAAAACTCCCATGAGAGGGAGGGCATCTTGGCCATCTTCTGGGCATGGAGTAGGGGTCACTGGAGGTGTGTGGGGGAGGTAGTTGGGAAGTTCCTGCTTTGTGCAGAGGGTAGGACTAGATGACCCTGGTGGTCCCTTCCAACACTATGATTCTATGGATTCTCACTTCAGTTTAGGAAACTGGGGACACACTTTGGGCACACAGTCATGTGCAAAATGCAACTGTGTCTATATAACTGCCTGCCTGTACATGTGATCAGAAGACCTAACTGTTAGCAACTTCTCCACAATCATGGCTAAAGCCAAATTTACATCTAGTTCTAAGCCAGTGGTTCTCAACCTGGGGGTTGGGACCCCCAAGGGGGTCGCAAAGTGTTTTCTGGGGGGTCACCGCCACTGTCCTGGGACAGCCCCCATCCCGGGCTGTCCAGGACTAACCCAGACGCCCTGTAACCCTGATCCGTCCGCGAGGGCAGGGAAGACCCCAAGCAGAGAGGTGAGGAACTGGCCGACCGACAGCCAGAAGGAGCTGGGCTGCAGAGACGCGGCGGCGTGCCACTGCACACCAGCTGTAGCCCTGCTGCCCAGCTGAGAGGCGGGCGGGCCAGCCCTGGGCGCGGTCGCCGGGCGGATGATGCGGCAGGATGTGTGGGAGGCCGAGGAAGCTCCCCTGGCTCGGCCAGTTCAGGTCTCGGAGGAGAAGAGGGCGGTCCCCCTTGAGGCCGCTACAGCCACGTTGTTTTTACTTTTAGCCGCGCTCGGATGGGGCGGGAGCTTCAGCCTGGAATCCAAGTGTGCATGTCTGTAGTGTGGCTTCGCTTTTCTGCCCTGAGTCATCAGTTCCGCTCTGCCCTGAGTCATCAGTTCCGACTGGCAAGGCCAAGGGGGAGAGAGTCGAGGTGCATGCTCAGTTCGGGATTTCCCCCTCGAGCGCGCAGGTTCGGTGAGGCGCAGAAGGAGCGGTGACTGGCGGAGGGGAGAAAAAGGCACGAAAAGTCCAAACGGGATAAGCGGCCCTCGGCTCTTTCCTGGCCCTTCGCTCTCGTGAGGTGATTAAACGGAGCTCCGCTTTGAGGGATAACTGCAGTTCTGTGCACAAGCAGTGTCCCAGTCACATGACAGGGGGTTTCCTCGCGAGAGCCCCAGCCTGCTTGGAAGAGTTTTTGGGGAGAGAGGGGAGGACAAGGAATGCAGTGCATGCTCAGAGGCACTCTTTCCTCCACGCCAGGAAAGGTTGCCGTGCCACACAGTCACAGCCAGTGCGCAACAGGTGGTAGTACCGTTTGCTTGTTTGTTTTAAACTTTTAAATTTAAAGTAATTATATATATGGATACCCTGGACTGCCCAAAAAAAATGTGTTTTCTTTATCCTATTGAAAATGTCATTTATGCAAATTTATGCAAATGTGATGAGGGTCACAGGTTACTTGGCAATTGTAAAAGGGGGTCACGACTTGGAAAAGGTTAAGAACCACTGTTCTAAGCCCTTTGCTCAGTAAGTGACCAAGATGGGTTTGGTCATGTAACACATGAATATGAGACCAAACAATATTTGGAAACAGATAGAGGTATACTCCAGTTCAGGGTTAGCAACAGTTCCCATGGTACACATTGTGATGGACCTGGGTAATGTATGAAATACCATTCAGAGAATAGGTTATGAATGGCTTGCACTTCCTTTATTAGTCCAGTGCCAATTTGAGAAGAAGAAGAGTTGGTTTCTATATGCTGACTTTCTCTACCACTTAAGGAAGAATCAAACCAGCTTACCATCTCCTTCCCTTCCTCTCCCCTTAACAGTCACCTTGTTAGGTAGGTGTGGCTGAGAGAGCTGTGACTAACCCAAGGTCACCCAGCTGGCTTCATGTGGAAGAGTGGGGAAACCAACCTGGTTCACCAGATTAGCGTCTGCCGCTCATGTGGAGGCGTGGGGAATCAAACCCGGTTCTCCAGATCAGAGTCCACTGCTCCAAACCACTGCTCTGAACCACTACACCACACTGGCAAGGAAGGAAAACTTAATGAAGGTGGATGTCTGTTTCCAAGGCAAAACTGATAAAATCCAGGACGGAAAGAGGCGAAATTGAAGGCAAAGGGCACAGGAGAAGGGGCAGCAAGAGAATTTTTACGCTTCTCTGTAGGGAGAAGCGCCAACTTTAATGACACAAAATCACAGCATCAGGGAAGCAGAGGTAATTTATGGAGAAGCCGAGAATGGCCAGCGTTGACACCCTTGAGCGGGAGATGTCAGCTCGACATCTGTTCCTGACACTTCAACAACTAATTATTTCTCCACACGCTGCGGTCAGGTTGCTGGAAAAGCCCCGGGGTGGTCTCTGCCCTGTCAATAAATCCGCATCGGACTAGCTAAAACAAAAATAATAAAAGGCCTCACGCCTGGCATCAGACAATCAATTGAACTTTGTGAAGGTCACCCGGCACCAGAAAGCAGGAAGAGGAAACAACAGAGATGGAGGGGGGGCCTTTGGGGAGACTTGGCCTATTTGAGGGAAGACCCCGGGTCAAGATGCAACCCAAATCAGGGAGTTCTCACAAGGATGGAGAGGATGCTTCACAGGGACAAAACGTGCGGTGGTGAGGAAATTTAATATGAGATAAAAATCATGATAACAGTAGAGATACAAAGCCTAAACCCACCCATTTATCCTCAGCCATTAAATTATACTTGAGGCCTGTAACATATGCAAGTGCTTGGTGTAACTATACAAGCCACCTCTGATATGCTGAGTGTGGCATGCTCATGGGTGCTGATATACTTTATTGAGTACAAAGCATATATTTCAAATCAAAGAATACATTTCCAATACATTTCCCATAGCATATAATGATTTCAGGCATTACAAAATCACTCCCACTAAAAACCTATGCAAACTCAAAACCAGAGGGGCCATGGCTCAATGGCAGAGCTGAGCATACGATATGCATGCAGCAGGTCCCAGGTTCAACCCCCATCATCTCCAGATAAAAGGAACAGGTCGGTTTTTTTTTTTTTTTTTTTTTTTTGCCGTCAAGTCACATTTGACTTATGGAGACCCCTGGTGGGGTTTTCAAGGCAAGAGACATTCAGAGGTGGTTTGCCATGACCCTGGTATTCCTTGGAGGTCTCCCATCCAAATACTTGCCGGGGTCGACCTTTCTTAGCTTCTGAGATCAGACAAGATCAGGCTAGCCTGGGCTATGCAGATCAGGGCGATCTAGGGTTGCCAACTGTCAGGTAGTAGCAGGAGATCTGCTAATTCAACTGATCTCCAGCCAACAGAGATCACCTGGAGAAAAATGGCCGCTTTGGCAATTGAACTCTATGGCATTGAAGTCCCTCCCCTCCCCAAACCCTGCCCTCTTCAGGCTCTGCCCCCAAAATCTCCCGCCAGTTGAGAAGAGGGACTTGGCAACCCTAGGGCGATCAGGTCATAGGTGATGTGAAAGGGCCTCTACCTGAGACCCTGGAAGGCTGCTTCCAGCCCTGCTAAAAGTAGAAGGCAACATCCATGACGATACAGAAATACATTCCCTTACCACTACATACAGCAAGTGCTGTCAAGTCACAACCATCGTATGGTGACCCCTCATGGGGTATTCAAGGCAAGAGATGAGCAGAAGTGGTTTGCCATTGGCTATCTCTGAGTAGCAATCATGGTTGTCCTTGGTGGTCTCCCATCCAAGTAGTAATCATGGCCGACCCTGCTTAGTTTCCAAGCAATGATGAGCTCAGGCTAGTCTGGGCTATTCAGGCTGCTACATTATCAGCCCTACATAATCACATCAAACTCAGAAACACCAGAGATTAGGGGGGGAAGCTTCTAGTGAAAAGTCTCCTGAGAAGCAATTCTTATTTCCTGTGTTTATAAAATCAGTGCTTGTAGACCACACTAAAGCTTCCTGTTGCTAGCATGAATGAGAGATCACAGCCTATCTTTGCTCAGCAACAGGGAATATGGCAAAAGGGATTGCTGTTGGGCACCTCAAGAGTCTCCTGGCCCTGGCAAGGCTTTTGGCTCACCTGCAGCTGATGTTGGCCATATATGAACCCACTAGATGGCCTTAGGCAAGATCAACTCTCTCAGCCTCAACCCCTCTACACAATATGGAACCGAGGATGATAATGTTGGTCTCTGTGATGAAGAGGCCATAGATGCACCACAGGGCCTCAGCTCACTCTGAGCCACCAGAACCCCAGGAGGGGACTGGTTTCTACCTCTGGCCTGTGTTACTGCATGGCTTTGCCTTGGACATGGTCGGCAATGGCACATGCCCAGGAGAGGAGGTGTGTCCTTTGCTTAGGCCCACAGAATACCATAAAAGAAGCAGAAGGCTGAGAAAAGGAAGAACAGTAGAGAGCGCAACAAGGTGAACAGAGAACTGGCTACAAAGGGATGAAAAGAAAACTAGATTGAAAAGACTGAGGTCTTTTATGCATGGGAGTTTTACCTGGGCTCTCTTGACCCACGCTTTTCTGTTCCGAATCCTAAAATGCCATGCATGTTGTTGTTTGCCTTTGAGAAAGTCCTGGGGTTTCTGGAGTAATGCAGAATCACCAGCAAAAATCCAGAAGCGTCTGAGTCCCTGCCCCTTGAAAACGCTGCTTTGTAATCGGCTGTAGTGCTTACGATGAGAAAAATGTCACCCACCCACCCAGCTCCCCTCTCCTGTGCTTTGGCTCATGAATGGAAATGGGGATGATTTGACACGGGCTGATCTCAGGGGAGATCAAAATCACATTACAACAGGATGGGGAAGACCCAGACATGGTGCGGGCTGGGTGCGAGATCATCTCTAAGGGATGGAAAACTCATGCATAACTCCAACAAAAAACCGAGTCGGACCAGCAGAAAAATTAAGTCAGAGTGCCCGTGCATAAAAGACCTGAGGGAACAGGGCAAAAACTGGGATCAGGAAGAAGAGAACCAAAAGTATATTGGCACACAGCAGCAGGGGAAAGGAAAAAGAGCAAGAGGAGGAATGGTAGATTGTCGTTGGTCAAAAACTGGAGCTTCAAGTCTCAATAAATTATCTTGGCTCTGGGTAGCAAAGTCTGTTTGCTTCAGCACCATCATTTTGGGAGTAACTAATGGAACTGAAAGGTACAAAAAGGCAGAAGGTGGTCTCTGAGAGGAATGGCAGATGATTAATATTGGCCATAAGTAGAGAAGCAGTGTAGTGTCGTGGTTAGAGTGTTGCACTAGGATTTGGGAGACCTCGATTTGAATCCTTATTTTGCTATGGAAGCCAGCTGGGTGACTTTGGGTCAGTGAATCTTTGTCAGCCTAACCCCACCTCCCAGAATTTTTTTGCGAGGACAAAAAACAGAAGAGGGACAATGGTGTGGTAAACTGCTTTGGGTCCTTATTGTGGAGAAAAATGGGATACAAATAAACAAACAGGAAAAGGTTGATGTTCTATATGCCTTTGCAAAATTTCCCTTCATGTTGTACCCGAGTAGGAGAACTTCTAACTGGTTTTAATTGCCAGCAGTGTGTATCGGGTCTAAACAGCATAGACATCCCATAGATACTTGAAAAGGAATTTGTGTTTCCAAACTATTAATCACAGAGCATTGTGAAGTTTCTAAGGAATGAGTTCATAAAAACTATGGTTGAAAGGGACAGGTTCAGAATTCAGTCAAACTCCCCACCAAGCCATCAGTATTCAGCAGGGTGTGATAAATTCATTTCCAGAAGTGCCGGCATACCCTTTTAGTGCCACTATTATGAAGTGCAATTCATTGAAATGTTACAGCATTATTAAAGGGCATATTAGAGTAATTAAAACCTACATTCGGATCCAGAATCCAGTATTAAGAAATGAAAATTTGACAGCCCCAGGTAGTTGAAGTGATCAACGGTCTTTCCAGCCATAAGGAGACAATGGCGCTGTGATCAGACAAGGGTTGATAAAGGGGGAGGAGTCACGAAATATAAGGGGTTGCCTTGTATGGAGTCAGATCATTGGTCCATCTATCCTAATTATCCCTGCCCTGATTGGCAACAGCTTTGCAAGGTGTGTCAGATTTGCTATCTTAACAAATAATAATACTAATTACTAGTATAAATAGTAATATGTTTTGTAATAATATATATGTCATATTTTCATGGAAATTTAGAATGCACAAAGAACTTTTGATCTGGAAGGTTGCAATTAAGCATCACACCAAGCTACAATTAAACTTCTCTCATGCACAGATCACAGCTTCTCGCTGTGCCTGTGGATGCCCCCCCTCATCTCCCTCTCGACAAGAAGGTTGATTCACAACGTTATTTGATCAAGCTCCAATTCACCATGACATCTGAATGCAGGATCCGTGGTAAATTGGAGTGTGCTTGCTCCACGCAAGCTGGCACTATACATTTAGGATTAAACTGAGATTTAGAATACCAGTTTGTGTGGAGAGAGCAAACATCAATTCACCAAGGTGTGTGCTTTCAGATGTCACAGTGAATTGAACCTTGATTGTACTTATTGCAATTCCTTATCCTTCCTAGCAACCCCTTTCTTGCTCTGTGCATTTACCACACAAGCACAAAAATTGGCCACTTGTTTCAAGATCGTGGGATTTTCGCCAATTAATAACTTTTCCAGCCACACCCACTCCGAACTTTCCATGAATTTAGTTATTATAGGATAAAGAAGCTTAACCCTCAATCCACTATAATATGGGCATTGGGGGAAAAACACGTAAACCTTGATCAAATTAGAAAGTTTTGAATCAAGCTCCTTGCATGGAAGGAGATGGGATAGGTATGCATGAGTACAGCAACAAGCTGTGTTTGTGTCCGATCAGAATTTAACTGGAGTTTAAGGAATGCAGTCTTTATGACTACCCTGCAAAGTAATTCAGGCTTGCTTTTGCCATGTGGCCTGCTGGGAGCTAGGGCTGCCAGCTCCGGGTTGGGAAATACCTGGAGATTTTGGGGGTGAGGCCTGAGGAGGGCAGGGTTTGGGGATATAATGGGATATAATGGGATAGAGTCCAACTGTCTGGAATGCTGGCAGATACAAGGGTCAGAGAATCACAGGAATATTAAGTGGTTGTGATCAAGCTGAGTCAGGGCATGCAATAGCCAGGTGACTTGATCCTGTAAGACCTGGTTCTGGGCTGCCAGGCTGGCTGCAACTGTGCCTGTCTCCATCTGGCAGCTGCATGTGGGTGAGCAAAGGTGGAAGCAATCTTCTGGCTGTGGCTGTTCCTCTGTTCTGATTTCTGCCTGTTCCTCTGCTCTCAAACTGCCTCCTTCAATTTCCTCTTCATCTGAAAAGGCCTCTGGCTGACTCTCACTAGGCTGGCCCAGGATGTTACCTTCTAGCAGTGGTATTCAGAGATTTACTACCTCTGAAGGCCATTGTGGCTAGTAGCCATTGATGGACCTATTCTCCGTCCATCTATCTAACGCCATCTATGCGTGCAGCCCTCACTACGTCTGCTGTCAACAAATTCCACAATTTAATTACTCATTGAGTAAAATAGTACTTTCTTTCGTCTGTACCAGGGGTCTCAAAACTGCGGCTCCAGAGCCGCATGCGGCTCTTTGGCCCGTTGAGTACGGCTCTCCGAACTTGGTTCGGCGCGCCTGAGAGAGAGAGAGAGAGAGAGGGCGAGCGGGCGCGCTGTCTCTCCCCCCCCCCCGCCATGGAGAATGGCCGGGTCCCCCTTTCCCTTGCCCTCAATGGTTGGGAGGCTAAAGCCTCCCCTCCCCTCTAGCAGCGCGATTGCTGGGCTGGCGGCTCGGCGGTTCCTGCCCCCCCTGCCTATCAGCTGTTGGGCAGGGTGGGCTTCCTTTGGTAGACCTGGCCTCCGGCTGAGTCCCATTGGGAGGCCAAGTCTACCCACTGGCTTTCTTGGCGATAGACCTGGACTCCGAGGAGGGGGAAAAAGTCCCCCTTCAGAGGCCAGGTCTACCAATTGGCTTCTATGGGCCTCCGGAGGCCAGGTCTACTGCCAAGAAAGCCAATGGGTAGACCTGGCCTCCCAATGGGACTCAGCCGGAGGCCAGGTCCACCAATAGGCTTTTATGGCGGTAGACCAGGCCTCCAGACGAGGACTCCGGATGGGGAGGGGGAAATGGCAGGAACTTACAATTTAATTTTTATCAATAAATAAGATCACTATTAAGTATAATATCAAGTTTTATTCAGTGTACCTATAGTTTAATTAAGACTTAAAACTTTAATTAAAATTTATTAAGTTAATAAACAGTGTACCTACCTATATAGTTTAAGTTTTAGAAATTTGGCTCTCAAAAGAAATCTCAATCGTTGTACTGTTGATATTTGGCTCTTTTGACTAATGAGTTTGCCGACCCCTGGTCTGTACAACATGGCTCCCATTCTTAAATGTAGGTATTCCAAAACACAATCACCACTGACCCCCTACATGAACTATATAAAAGTAATGGGAAATCATCAAGTGTATACACAACCAACTTAACAAATATAGAGACTAAATGGCATAGGGATCTGTATTATTTTGCAGATATCTTTTTTTTTGTTTCTATATATTTTGTTATATAATGATGTTTATGGTTATGCTCAACCGTGTATTACAATTTGTTAATGCTTCTGGCAAAGAAACAATAAATGTTTTACAAGAACAGAAAAATGTATTCTGCTGGCTAGATGTACATCAAACAACTGAGTGCAGAGTCCTATGCAGTTACTCCACACTAAGCCCACTGAAATGGGTTTAGAGTGGAGAAACTCTAAACAGGATTGCACTATTAGGATTTTAGGAAATAGGATGTCACCACATGGGGGGGGGGATGACAATGGTAGGGGCCAAACTTTTAAGACAACAATTCTCAGACTTTTTCATATGTGACCCACTTCTGTACTTACTTTATCTTTTGTGACTCACTTGCAAGGTAACTTCATGCTACTCTCCCCTTCCCCAATATAAAATGCAAGACTCTCATCTCCTTTAACGCGGAACCATTCTAGATTCTAATTTCCTTGTTTAAACATTTATGAAAAAATCATATTACTGAGATTCAGCTGTCCTTCATGGCTATTTTGCCTATTATGTGGCAGCAACCCGAAATTTTCCATCAAGCTTCTCCTTGATCGCCTCTTCCCTTCTAGCCTTGCAGCTAACCTGCAAGACAGTTAAGCTTCTCTTTTGGATCCTGACCCACAGTTTGAGAAACCACTGCCCTAAAAGGATATTCCAGATTCCTTCCCTTACATTTCATTTTGAGCATTTTTGTTTCCATTCTAAAAAGTTATGTCTCTACCACTTTAGATTCTGAAAATCAGGAGAAAATTTGACCAAATTGCTCACAAAAGCAGAAACATGTTAAACTTTCTGTGTTTTGACCAATAGGTGCAAAGCACTTGGATGAATAACAACCCAGCTTAATTCTCCCTCTTCTGGACGCCCTGACCAATAAAGGATGGGGCGGGGCAACATTTCTGCACCACTCTCCCTGGTCAATTTGAGCAGATGCTTTGCTCCACCTGCCTAGGGCTATGTCTTGGCTTCAGAACATACGAGTGGCCACTTCCATTCCAATTCTGGGGGACCCAGGAGTTTTCAGGTCGCTGTTGGTCTCCAGATCCAATTTAGACCATCCTCACCATCGAGAAGATACTTTTCCTTTTCACTTTATGATATGTAGACAAGACGCCATCTTATTAAGTTAAACTGGGAATAATGGTTTTAAATTATATGTTTTAATTTGATATTTATATCGTAATGCATTGTGATTTATTATTGTTGGAAGCTGCCCTGAACCCAGCCTGGCTGGGAAAGGGCGGGCTATAAAACAAACAAACAAGTAAAGGGGTTGACTGACTCTGATTGACTGAAGAGTCCCCCCCAAAAAATCGAAATACTTTGGTGTTCTTCCTAAGACCCTGTTACAGAAACAGTACTAATGAGCCTGCAGCCCTGGAATTCACAGCACCCATGATCCTGGAGGCTGGCATCCCTAGGTGGATAGGGTTGCCAACCTCCAGGTACTAGCTGGAGATCTCCTGGTATTACAGCTGATCTCCAGCCAAAAGAGATCAGTTCCCCTGGAGAAAATGGCCACTTGGAAGTGTGGGCTCTATGGCATTGAAGTCCTTCTCCAAATCCCACCCTCCTCAGGCTCCACCCCCAAAACTTCCCGCCGGTGGAGAAGAGGGACCTGGCAACCTTATAGGTGGAATAGGGGTAGTCAGGATTCCACCCCATGCCCCGGGAGTCTTTGTGAGAGCTTTGCCACTTTTTTTTACATCACTGGCTCAAGGGCTAGCATGGCGCCAAAGGAAAGAATAGCTCCTCTGGCATCTAGCTG
Source organism: Euleptes europaea (assembly GCF_029931775.1). Taxonomy (NCBI): domain Eukaryota; kingdom Metazoa; phylum Chordata; class Lepidosauria; order Squamata; family Sphaerodactylidae; genus Euleptes; species Euleptes europaea. Next base: position 24,438,514 of record NC_079313.1, on the reverse strand, counting down.
CTTCCAGGCACCCAGGTGCCACAGGGGAAGGGCGATCAAGACAAATGTGCGGGTGTCAGACACCACGGCACCTTCTCCATCACCCTCCTCCCTCCCCTTTCTTTTCTGAACTGATCAAATTATGGCCTGAAATCACTGAATACATATTTTATTATGTGGGTAATTTAAAGAATGAGGCCAAGTTGGGGGAATTCATAAGCTACAGACGTATCAGAAAGACAAAGTATTGCCATTAATCTCTTAAGGAAGAAACTGAAGGAGAGGGAAGAGAGAAAGAGAAAGGAGGCCAGTAATAGATGCACTTCTCCTTTCCTCCTCCTCCTCTTCTTCAGGCTCCCCGGGCACACTTATAAACAAGCAAGGCAGCCGCTCTAAATAAGCTTCATTTGCATTGCAGATGCATCTCGGCAGGGTTCCCCCCCCCCCTGCTCCTCTCCCGGCAAAGCAATTGTGTAAATAACAGGCATTGTTCTCCCAACTTGTTTATGCAAATGACTTCTACACATTTGTCATCCCTGAATCCCTTGTAAGCCCTGATGTGCCACATAGAAAGAAAGCACGCCCTGGTTCTCCACTAAAAAAAGGTAAAGGTCCCCTGTGCAAGCACTGGGTCATTCCTAACCCATGGGTTGACATCACATCCCGACATTTACTAGGCAGACTACTGGGTGGTTTGCCAGTGCCTTCCCCAGTCATCTTCCCTTTACCCCCAGCAAGCTGGGTACTCATTCGACCAACCTCAGAAGGATGGAAGGCTGACTCAACCTTGAGCCGGCTACCTGAAACCGACTTTCGTCGGGATCGAACTCAGGTCATGAGCAGAGCTTGTACTGCAGCTTACCACTCTGCACCATGGGGCTCCGCTAGTGACCCCAAAAAGGCCATGCCATGTAGCACAGCCAACCCTGGACCGCCCCATGCAAGCAGCAGAGCCCTGCGGGGAAGGTTTCTCTGAACTGCACCATTTGCGGCTGCAGGCGGGGCAATCACCTGCTTGCATTGCACCATGATGGGGAAGCAAAATCTCCACGCACAGACCGAGAAACACTCTGTTAGGGGTAAAGTTCAGCCTGGTCATTTCTAAGTGCAGAGAGCGTTTTTTAATAGGGGAACAGTTGCTCCCAAGAGGGCCTGCAGCTCAGAGGTGGAGCTTCTGCTTGTTATGCAGAAAACTCCCAGGTTCAATCTCCAATTAAAAGAATCAGGGAGCAGGTGATGTAAAAGATCTCCACCGGAGACCCTGGAGAGCTGCTGCCAGTCAGAGTAGACAATACTGACCTTGACAGATAAGGTTGCCAACCTCCAGGTAGTAGCTGGAGATGTCCTGCTATTACAACTGATCTCCAGCTGACAGAGATCAGTTCACCTGGAGAAAACGGCTGATTTGGCAATTGGACTCTATGGCATTGAAGTCCCTCTCCTCCCCAAACCCCGTCCTCTTCAGGCTCCGCCCCCAAAAAACCCCGCTGGTGGCAAAGAGGGACCTGGGAGCCCTATGGAGAGACCAAGGGCCTCTGACCCAATGTAAAGCAGCTTCCTATGTATGTGAGATGGAGCAGAGGCAGCGTCCTCTGAGGCTATAGGCAGCTCCACTTTATTGAGAGGGATTAAAGAGTCCCAGCAGATTCAGTGCAGAGATACAAACTGTCCCAATCAGAAGAAGCCGAATTACCTGGTCTCCGCAAGCAGATCCAGCCAAGGGTCCTCTCCTTCTCCTTCAGCATAGCGTCTTTTCTTTTGGCAGTCTGATCTCTTCAGGAGGGCCAGTTCTCCAGCCAAGCGGCACCCATTCAGGGGCTCAGCTGGCTCCCAGCCATCAGTGGGCAGGGTGTGGGATGGGCATCCTCTCTTGTGATAGCGCTGCTGCCGCCCAGGCCAAGTCAAGCCGCTACGATATATTTATTTATTCAAATTGATAGCCTGCGCTCATTCCCAGTCAAGCCGGGCTCAGGGTGGGCAACAACCTCTAAAATCACATAAAAACCAGAAAAAAACATCATGAATTAAAACACAACATCAAACAACTATAACACAAGATGGCATTCAAGCAAACTAGTAATTCACAGTGGGTAGCCGTGTTAGTCTGTTTGCAGTAGTCAAAAAGGGCAAGAGTCCAGTAGCACCTTAAAGACTAACAAAAATATTTTCTGTTAGGGTATGAGCTTTCGTGAGCCACAGCTCACTTCTTCGAAGAAGTGAGCTGTGGCTCACGAAAGCTCATACCCTAACAGAAAATATTTTTGTTAGTCTTTAAGGTGCTACTGGACTCTTGCCCTTTTTGACTAAAACAAACTAGTAGCCACTATAGAAACGGGTTTTGAGCAGAACAAACCCCACAGGTAACAAGAGTGTGGGTGAAAACGCATGGTCGTTTTAGCCTCCTTTATTCCCTGTTTCAGCCAGGATTCAGCCAGGACTGAAGGCTCGTTTGGCAAAAACACATGTGTTTGATCCTGGCTGAATCCCGGCAGAACCAGGGAATAAAGGCGGCTAAAGCGACCATGCGTTTTCGCCCTGTGTGTTTGTGTGTTTGTGTGTGTGTGTGTGTATGGGGGAGATTGGGAGGCCAGCAAACATTGGAAAAAATTGCAGCTGCCCTCAGTTATAGGCCTGGAGGAATAGTTCCGTTTTACAGGACCCACAGAACTCCTTAAGATCCCGTAGGGCCCTGATGACACTAGGAAGACTATTCCACCAGGCAGGAGCCAGGGCTGAAAAAGCCCAGGCCCTTGTCAAGGACAGCCGCACATTCTTCGGGCTGGGGACCACCAGTAGATTGTTATTTGTTGAGCACAAAGCTCTCTGGGGGGCAGACCAGGAGAGGTGGTCCTGCAGGTATGATGGTCCCAGACAGTGTAAGGCTCTAAAGGTCAAAACCAGCACCTTGAACCTGATCCGATGCTCCAGCTGGAGCCAGTGCAGTCATTTCAGCACTGGTGTTATATGGTCTCGCAGCGAGGACCCCGTGCTTTGCCGCAGCATTTTGCACCAGCTGGAGCCTCCTGATCAGTCCCAAGGGCAGCCCTATGTAGAGCGAGTTACAGTAATCCAGCCTAGAGGTGACCATCGCATGGATCACTGTGGCTAGGTTGGGACAGGAAAGGTAAGGCACCAGCTATAGGCCCAGAAAAGTGTCTGGGTACCTTGCTAAGGGTACAAAATACTTCGAAGTCGCCCTGGAAGTAGGCAAGGGCAGAGCATTTAATCAGAGACACAGAAAGTAACCCTATCTGGGGGTAAATAGTGTGGATGTACACACTCCATAGATGAATCAGCCATCACGTGAAGCTGCCTTATCCTTGGTCTATCCAGGTCAGTGTTGCCTGCTCTGGCTGCCAGCACCTCCCCAGGTAGAGATCTTTCACAGGCCAAGTTGGAGCAGTTGATCAGAGACCTAGAAATGAACCTCTCCTGGGCCTGTCCCAAGCTGCTACCATATCATCTACTACCTCATCCTTTTAATTGGAGATGCCAGAGATTGAATTTGGGATTTATTTGCATGCAAAACATATGCTCTGCCACTGAGCCACAGCCCCTCCTCCTGCCAGAAGATCCCCAGTTCTCTTACAAGACGCCGGTGAGCTGCAGCCCATATTGTTGGAATTACTAACCCCAGAATTCCAGTTCTGTTCTGTTCCCCCTCTTTCAAAAAAGGGCAGCTTAAAAGTGTGTAATCACACCAACTGGGCTGGTGACAGAGAGTCTGGTGATGTGTTTTTCAAACCATCAAATCTTCTAAATCATTGAGAGCCCTGGATACATATGAAGAAAGTTTGGTGCTCCCTAGAGGGAGAGGTTAAGACATGAGTCAGACATTTCCCTGTATGAAACAGGCAGCAGTAAGGAAGCCGCAGCTCAGAGGGGAGCTAAGCCAATGATCTACAAAATATATTGACTTTTATGAAATGCAAGTGCTCATCTCTCCTAGGAGATGAAGGTTGTCAAGTCAGGTTGTCCCAGGCTGGATCTGATGATGCTGAAGTAATTTTTTAAGTAAGCAGGAGGAATGTTACCATTACCATTAGCCACACATGCATGTAGGTTTGCCAACCTCCAGGTACTAGCTGGAGATCTCCTGCTATTACAACTGATTTCCAGCCGATAGAAATCAGTTCCCCTGGAGAAAATGGCCGCTTTGGCAACTGGACTCTATGGCATTCTCCAAACCCCACCCTCCTCAGGCTCTGCCGCAAAAACCTCCCACCATGAAGAGGGACCTGGCAACCTTACATACATGACATACAAGCAAAATAACCGAGAATATGGTAGGGTATGAACACATGAAGCTGCCTTATACTGAATCAGACTGTTGGTCCATCAAAGTCAATATTGTCTACTCAGACCGGCAGCAGCTCTCCAGGGTCTCTCAGGCAGAGGTCTTTCACATCACCTACTCGTCTAGTCCCTTTAACTGGAGATGCCAGGGATTGAACCTGGGACCTTCTGCATGCCAAGCAGATGCTCTGTCACTGAGCCATGTCCCCTCCCTATTTTTTTCTTCATATGGAAGTATATATATGGCGGCAGATGGCTCTCCCTTGTGTGGCTGATTCCCCACAGTGGTGGGTGGCTGTCCTATGAAAGCAGCAATAAGTGGGGTGACAGTGAGCAGTGGGTATCTGCATTCCCCATCCCCACCCTTACTGTGCCTGCGCCCACAGAACTGTGCTGGGCTCTCTATGGCCTGGCACTCTGCCATTTTTTTTCAGAGGTGGCACCTTGCCTTTGGAGTTGTTTCCCCATTAAGGCTCACCTGGTGCCTACTTTACTTTCTTTTAGATCTGTGTATATTATAGGTTCGCCCTGACCTGGATGGCCCAGGCTAGCCTGACTTTGTCAATCTCGGAAGCTAAGCAAGGTCAGCCCTGGTTAGTATTTGGATGGGAGACCACCAAGGAAGTCCAGGGTTGCTGTGCAGAGGAAGGCACTGGCAAACCACCTCTGTTAGTCTCTTGCCATGAAAACCCCAAAAGGGGTCGCCATACGTCGGCTGCGACTTGACCGCACTTTACACACACACACACACACACATTACCAGTTCAAGGTCTGCAATCCATTCCCCACAGACTGCTCAACAGAGGCTTTGGCTTGCCTATAGGCTTTCCAAGGGCATCTGGCCTACTCCAGGGAGCTGAGTTACTACAGATGCTCCTGCAAAAACATGAAGCCTCCTTCTGTTGTTGGGAAGCATGCGGTCTCTGAACACAGTTGTTCCATCTAGCTATCACACTTAACACCCATTGAAGGACCTACCCATGAATCTGTCTAGTGCCTTTTCAAGCCACCTACACTAGTGAGCATAAAAGGTGCCATGCTGGATCAGACCAGTGGTCCACCTAGTCCAGCAACCAGTCACACACAGTAGCCACCCAAAGTTGTCCTGGAGGGCCTAACAACAGGACATGGGTGCCAAGGCCTTTTCTCAGTGTTGACTCTGAGCACTGGCATTCAGAGACTTACTACCTCTGGACGTGGAAGTTCCCTTTAATATCATGGCCAGTATCCTTTGATATGGGAATGTTTAGTCTGGAGAAGAAGAGGTTGAGGGGGGACATGATTGCTCTCTTTAAGTATTTGAAGGGCTGTCACTTAGATGTCTGTGGTGCAGAGTGGTAAGCTGCAGTACCACAGTCCAAGCTCTGCTCACGACCGGAGTTCGATCCCGACGGAAGTCAGGTTCAGGTAACCGGCTCAAGGTTGACTCAGCCTTCCATCCTTCCGAGGTCGGTCAAATGAGTACCCAGTTTGCTGGGGGTAAAGGGAAGATGACTGGGGAAGGCACTGGCAAACCACCCCATGAACAAAGTCTGCCTAATAAACGTTGGAATGTGACGTCACCCCATGGGTCAGGAATGACCTGGTGCTTGCACAGGGGACCTTTACCTTTTACACTTAGAGGAGGGCAGGGAGCTGTTCCTGTTGGCAGCAGAGGATAGGACTCACAATAGTGGGTTGAAATTGCGGGCAGAGAGGTACCGGCTGGATATTAGGAAAAAACTTTTACAGTAAGAATGGTTTGACAGTGGAATCAGCTACCTAGGGAGGTGGTGAGCTTCCCCTTACTGGCAGTCTTTAAGCAACAGCTGGACAAACCCTCACAGTGCTGAATTCCATAAGCATGCACAGTGATGGGTAACGTTTATTTCTGCATTCCTTACTTTAGCCTTATAGCACAGGATCCTATAAGCACAGAATTTCTCCCAAACTATTGTGAACTGGCTTCTTTTGTAATTCCATCCATTTGATTTTAGCCTTCTGGTACTGGTGATCACTTCTGTGCTAAAGACATCCAATTATATTTTTTATCCCTGATCTTTCTTCCTCATCCACTCACCACACTTGTTTGTTGTCTGTTTCCTCTAGCTTATCTAATAATTTCCTCAACCTTTAAGGGATTAAGTGGAGTTTCTTTATTTGGTCTCTTCCTTGTCTTATTGTCTCTAGCTGGTATTTGTATTTCCTTCTGCTCTCCTGCTAGAAATGTGATTTCTTGGGGAGCAGGGAGCTTTTCTTTCTTCTCATATTTCACAAACCACTAAGATCTGGCATTTACAGCTTCTTCCCAGTTTGAAGATCCATATTTTTCATTCTATGCCCATTATTTCCTTAATTCTTTGATTTTATTTTGGGTGAGTACATACCTTGGTATTTGATACCAGTATGGTGCAGTGGTTAAGCGGGGTAAGATTCTAATCTGGAGAACTGGGTTTGATTCTCCACACCTCCCCATGAAGCCTGCTGGGTGACCTTGGGCCAGTTACAGTTCTTTCAGAACTCTCTCAGTCCATGCAGAGGCAGGCAATAGCAAACCACCTCTGAATGTCTCATGCTTTGAAAACTCTATGGGGTCACTATAAGTCAACTGTGACTTGACGGCGCGCACATGCACACACACACGCCCCTTGATAGTTGATAAAATTTTCCCCTAGTCTCATCCTAGACTTCTGATTTCCACTGTGCATTTTCGGTTCACCTTATTTTCCCACCTGACCTTTCTTGCTTTCTCTCCATCTGTTACCTTATCCCTTCCATATCCAGGTCAAGATTGCTTTTAACTCAAGAGCATCCACTCCACAGCTTCCTCTCTTCTTTCTTCCTGGCTTTTACTTTATTGTCCTGTTTGATCTTTTCATTCTTCGGGTTCATTTTGTTTTTCTTTCTACCTGTTTGACTCATCTGCTTTTCTTTGCTTGCTTGGATTTCTTAATTGAAATCCAGACCAATCAATCCTCCCATATTAAGAACATCTTAAAAGCATGTGTGTCAGTGTAGGTTGGGTTTTACTTTCAGTCTGTTTCATTATTTTCTTCTCTCTTATTTCTCAGCCGGTCTAGATGAGCGTGTCATTGTGAGGAGATTGCCATTTTCACATAACATACTTGTTTGTTTAGAAGTGTTACCATCTGCAACTGGTGTGTTATTTAGTAACTAGCAACTTCAGCATTTCTGTGATGAATTAAAGTGCTGTTTTTAAGCCCATGGCATTCTGAACTATGCTCTCAGGGAATAAGGCATAACCTCTCAGGGTATAGTTCAGATTCCAAGCTGTCTGAGAGAGGAGAGACTATGTAATCATCTGTGTTCTAAGGTTCCCCTATTAAAGTGCTGACTACTATAACTTCCAGCAAGAAGCTTACAATACTTTATAGGCATTGGAATCTCCAGATCTCTGGGATCACTAAGAATAAAGTCTTTTACACCACCCAATGAATATTAACATTTGCACCAATCAATGCTCATGGGAGGTACTCATCCAGACATCACATCATCACCACTGTAGTAAACTGCATTGGCTAGAACAGCTCTCTCTTTTCTGTGGAGTCTACTGTTTCTTTTTCTCCCACCCTTCTTCCAAGGACCTCAGGACAATGTATATATTTCTCTGCCATTTTATCTTCACAGCAAGACTATGAAGTTGAGTAGGCTGAGAGATGGTGATCATATACTCATGAGAGTTCTTCCTGGGGTTTGATGCTTGCTTGACCCACACTTTTGTGTTGTGAATTCAAAAATTGCTATGCACCAGCAAAGTCACCAAGCACAATTCCGGAGTGTCTGCGTCCCCACCCCTTGAAAACGCTGCTTTGTAATTGGCTGTAGTGCTTACTGTGAGAAAAATGTCCAGCTCCCCTTTCCCCCTGGTGGAAACCTAAGTGCCATTTGAAAAAACATTAAAAAGAAACCAAGTTCCTTAAAAGCAGTGGGGGGGGGAGGAACACTTTCTTATGTGAGACAAACCGGGTGGGAGACAAAAATCAGGAAGCATTTGTTTCCTCACCCCTTGAAACGCTGCTTTGTAATTGGCTGTCGTGCTTACTATGAGAAAAACGTCACACACCCCAGCTCCCCTGTCCCACGCTTTGCCTTATGCATGGAGATGAGGACGATTTCAACTGGGCTGATATTAGGGCAGATCAAAGAACTGGGATTTCACAGGAATGGGAAGACCTGGAATTTGCGAGGGCTGGCCACGAGGTCATGCCTAATGAATAGAAAACTCATGCATAACTCCAAGGAACAACCGAGACAGTCCAGGGGCAAACATGAGTGAAAGTACCCATGCATAAAGGACCAGTGTCTGCCCTGACATCACCTAGTGAGAATCATAGTGTGTGTGTGTGTGGGGGGGGGTTAGCTTGGGATACCTGAATCCTGGCCCAATACTTTCACCATTACTCTTCAAGTTATTAGTTTGTTGTTATGTCTTCAGCAGAACCAAGGGCATTAGTTAATGGTCCTGCTTGGAGAGATAGTTACAGATTCTGTAGAAAGAGAGACACCAGGATTAAGTCCAAATGTAGACTGAAGTACTAATAAGGATGAAATTGCCATGAAGGGCCCATCAGACTTAGCTGAACAAGTAGAACAGAGAAACAGGTTTGGGGAAGGTCTATGTGTTGAGGAAATAACACCTCCAGATTTGATCCCTAGAGCCATCAGAATGTCCCCCACCAGCAAAGTGATCAGAGTGTCAGACTAGGATCTCTGCCATGGAAGCTTGCTGTGTGGCCTTGGGCCGGTCATCCTAACCTACCTCAAAGGCTAGCTGTGAGGATGAAATGAAAGAGAGGGGAGAGAAATGTTGTAAGTTGCTTTAGGTCTCCATCAGGAAGAAACACAGGGCATAAATATCTACATATTTGAAAGAGCTGTCCCAAGGACTGTAGCCACTCTATCCTGCTTGCTAGGGACAACCACCCAGTAGTCTAAGCGAGTTCACTTTGGTTCTTCAAAGAGGCTCGAAGGAAATTCAAAGGAGCTGTCCAACGTCCTGAAGCTTATCTCCAGACAATCTGGTATCAATGAGCCAGTTATTGAATTAGGGTGCCATCTATGTTAAAATTGGGTTTAGTTTTAAAGTGTTAAGCTATATTAATATTATATGTTTATTTGTATGTATTCGTTCTGTTGCCACCCTGAGCATGGCAGTGCCAGGGAGGGCGGGGTATAAAACAAACAAATGGCTATATCTAAACAAAGTAAACTTCAGAAAAAAAATTCCATTCCCCATATTAATGCTATTTGAGTCCCTACCAAACAAGGTCATTTCTGCAAGAACCTGGTTTCATCCTATGTCTGTACCTTCAATCTCCCTTCAAACAGGATTCTAACATATCACCTAGAAGAGCCATCTTGTTATTTGTATGTGGATTATTATTGTTTTACTGTTTTGAAGTTTTATGAAAGATTTTGTGGTTTTATTACACTGTTATTGCCAATTGTGGTTACCAGCCCTGACCCTGGCTTGGCTGGGAATGAGGGTGGGCTATACATTAAAACAAACAAATAAATAGAAAGGATTTTGCTTAGCCTTCTTCCTGAAGTACTGGCTTTCCACATGTAGAGTAGGATTGTATTTGAACAGATTTTTCCTCCCTGCCATTTGATAATTATGGATGGGAAGGGGCAACATAACCCCAACCCAGCTATAGAAAGGGGATCTAAAGAACGTCATTCTCTAGCTTCCCAGAGGAATGGCCTCGGGACATCTAATGATGTTAAAGCAGTCCAGGTCCTGAGACCTGCATGTGGCAGGATGTGAGATTTCCTGGGAGCTTCCATTCCACTTCTCAAAGAGAGATTAAGATGGAAGTGGAACCAGTAACACAGACATTAAGCACTGTCCTTCAGTGTTACTACTCTGAAGATGCCTGCCACAGTTGCTGGCGAAACGTCAGGAAAGAAAATTCCAAGACCACGGTTACACAGCCCAGATAACCTACAAGAACGAATGAACTCTGACCGTGAAAGCCTTCGACAATATTGTGAAAGCCTTCGACAATATTAAGCACTAACTTAGCTGGCTGGAGGGAGGGGGAGGGAGTTATTGCATTCCTAGGCTGATGAAGGCAGTGAAGCTGATCATCCCATCTAAGAGTCTCACACTTAAGAACATCTCTTTAGTATGCACGTTTCGTGATTTTTCAGTAATAAGTAATACTTAGCAAGCTTCACATAACTTCAGCCTAATAATTCTTACAGAAATCCTGGAAGTTAGATCAGTTTTATCCCCATATCACGGACCAAGGTATATGTGGGAGTGGGGAGGGGAAACAGGTTTGTTGAAGGGGATATTATAGCCTAAGCAAACTTATGCAGAATGAAACCCTGGACCTCAACACGGCTGACTCCTAGGTAAGCGTTTACAGGATTGCAGCCCACTTAAGGTGTTCTTAATGTAACTCAAGGTAGTGGGCTGTTGACTTCATTTCCAGTAAAACGCGGAAAGGGGTGGCATGCGGGGGGGGGGCATAACATTCAACGTTCAGTTGCACCAGTGCAGGGGCATGACCAGAGTCTTGACGGGTCTGATTATTCACAGGTCCGATCAATAGCGCACGGAGCCTCACACAGCCCGCCGGATGCCGCGCAGTAAAACGAGCATGCTTGGCAATCATTACAACTGCAAGCTTGACGGATCAGTGCTGTTTCCCCCCCAGCGTGGCTCATTCTTCAATTCCACACTATTTCCTCCCTCCACCCTCGCTCCCAAGGAATTCAGAGAGACCCGCTCTCTTTGAGGACCTCAGCATCCCTCAACATCAACTGTTGGGGCTCCTTGTTAGCAATATTTTTGCTGTCTTTCATGTGCAAACAGCAGCCGCCCAGTCAACAGCAGCTCGACCGAACAGTTAATTCCTTCTGATTCTGATGCATCCAGGAAACCTGCTTCCCCCCGTCACTGGTGGCGGCATACATTCCCACAATTATGATGATGGCCCTGTGAATAGATGTTTGCTTTGTTCACACCATTCGCTCCGACTGCACTTGGAATACATAAAAATGCAGGCGCTTGACTATTCATCATCTCTTCTACCTGCAAAAGAGGCTTTTATCTCCACCGCTTAGACTCCCACAGGGGCCCGTGCAGCTGTCACTATCGATACTGCCTCTACAAACCCATCAGGCTTCCCCATAACTGGAAAGGGCGCTGGCCAATTCTGAGCGTTGTGCTTGCAGCCGGCGCGGTTCCAGGAGTCACCACTCTCGCTTGAGCATGGACGTGGCCACAAAGCACCCAAGCCACCCAGGTTTGGACATCGAGGGCTGACTGTGGGCAACATCCCTTCAGCCCAGTCTGGAATTAATCAGAGGACACCAGATTAATTACCAAGATGGCTGGTGGATGTCTGGGAATTAATTAATCTTGGTTTGGAGGCCCGAAGGCCCTAGGGCAGGGGTGTTGAACTCATTTGTTAGGAGGGACGGATATGACACAGATGGCACTTGGTGGGACTGGGCCATTTGCTCGGCATGGCAAAGGTCCCAGGTTCAATCCTTGTCATCTCCAAATAAAAACTTACCTCACAGGGTTGTTGCGAGAATAAAATGGAGAGGAGAATAATGTCAGCTGCTTTGGGCCTTCCTCGGGGAAAAAGGCAGGATACAACTGAATTTAATTTTAAAAAATGAGTAACTGCAACTCAGTCACATTCAGCAGCATTCTGGGGCAGGGGCAACCTGGCACATAAACATAAGTCAAAATATGATCATGAGCAGGTGTCAGGTTGTTTAAAGCCAATACCAGCCATGATGTTTGTAGGGATTTAGTTGTTTTAGTAACCGGATCAAAATGTTGTTTTGCGTGACCTTCGTCTGAATCCCGGGCGGGAGTTGGGAAAGTGGGTCAGCGTGTGTAGGGGGAGGGGGTGTTCTGTAAATTCTCACAGCACTGCAGAAAGTGACCTTGAAAAGCTTAGATAATGCTGGAGGCCTCTGGGGAAAGGGAAACCACCTGGACATAAGGGGGATGGAATGTATTGGAATGTATAACAGGAGCCTATTGGAATGTATATGTCATTAGAATTTTAGTGCTTGTACCCGAGCTATGATATTTTCTGAATGCTCCATGGAATTACAATAAATTACCGGTGATTTCTGAACAACTACTGAGTCCTTTTGGTTATTGAAATATTGCCTGGACAACGAGAAGCCTCACAGCGGGCAGCCTAACGCATTTCCGAAGATGGATAAACGCCATTTTATCCTGCTTCCTCCCCTCCTCCCTTACTTACCTGCTGGCTGAGTCAGACCCCTGCCACTTGCAGTCTCTGAAATCCACAGACTTCAGACTCAGATCACCCCCCCCGCCCCCTCAGAGAAAGCAGGATAGATCAGTGTCCCCTGTGGCCTCAGAGATTGGGGGGCCACAGGGGACGCTGATCTAAGCACCGGGCTGGAGCCCTGAGGGCATCAATCACAAGTGGTGGCAGCGTCCTACAAAGGCTCAGGAAAGGCTTCCCTGGCAAGATCTCCGCTTCCCTGCTGCACCGAAAAATCGTGGCACACACCTTCTCTCAGAAACAACAAGAACGAAGAGGGCAGCGAGTCTGTGGTGAAGCCCCAACATAAAGCGAGGCACTGGCTTGGCTGCCCAGACCATCCCTGGACAACTTGAACTACAACTTGCCACTTAGTGGGGCCAAATAGGAGCACGGATCTGTCACGCGGTGTCCGCTGAGCCTTTTGCTGCTGTTGACTGGCTCAGACACAAAGCAAGGCAGAGCTGGAGTAAAGAGAAAGCTTGGAGCTGCTGGTAAGGAACATTTATGCTGGGTTCACAGTTTCCCCTGCAAGCCCCACTCCCTTCCCAGGGAGGCAGATCCCGGACAACTTGCAGGCTGGATAACAGTGCTCAAGGGGACATATCTTGCCCACGGGCCGACACCCCTACCCTAGGGCCTGCTTAAAAGTGAATTTGAGGGGAACTGGCATTGACAGACCTCTGAGCCTGAAGAACGCCTTCCTGGTGCATGTTGAGTCTAGCCTGCTACAGAACCATCTAGTCCTAGGCAAGTTATTCCTACGTCTCAATGGTTGATGAGAAGATAAATCCAAAATGAAAAGAATGACAATACATCATGTGTACTGCAGGGCATGAAGAAGAAGAAGAGTTGGTTTTTATATACCAACTTCCTCTACCACTTAAGGAAGAATCAAACCGGCTTACAATCACCTTCCCCTCCCCTCTCCACAACAGACACCCTGTGAGGTAGGTGGGGCTGAGAGAGCTCTATTAGAGCTGTGCCTAGCCCAAGGTCACCCAGCTGGCTTCATGGTTAGGGGTGGGGAAACCAACCTGGTTCATCAGATTAGCCTCTGCCACTCATGTGGAAGAGTGGGGAATCAAACCCGGTTCTACAGATTAGAGTCCGCCGCTCCAAAGCACCGCTCTTAACCACTACACTACGCTCTCTCTCTCTCTGATGATGCCATAAGCCCCTCAACCAGCTGGAAGATTCAATGCTGCCATCCCAGAGGGGCCCTTAGAAATTCTGTAAGCTGTACCCCAGACAAACCCCCCAAACCTGCAGGCGGGCCAGGCGGTGAGGGAGTCCGGCAGCATCCCAGCAGTATTTTCGATATTAAATGGCTCCGGCAAAAACTCCCAGCCGACTCCAACTTCCTGCCGCTGCCTGATTGTTATTTTCCTCCTTAAACACCTCGATTGTTTTATGGGGATTTTGACAAGTCACATTAGACACTATAATCAAGACAAACTAGTTATTTAAACAAGGTCCTTGCAGACAAATCCATACTCCGGAACTTTCATTTGCCGCTTTTTCTGTCTTCCCCCCTTGTTGATTATATGTAATTTTTTCATTAGAATATCTTCTCTCTGCCTCATCACCTGCACAGCCCATTTAATCAATTTTTGATATATCATTTGTCACCCGTGCTGTCCCCAGCGTCCTCTCTCAAACATGCATCATCACAGCAGCAATAAAAATCACTTTTTAGATTTTTCCCCCTCCAGGCAGCTGCTATATAAAGCCCTTCGATACTAGTGGATTGGCTAAATAATTTATTTTAGCTCCTCTGATGCATGCAAAGGTGTGCCCATAGGTGAAGGTCCTTCCTTCACCCAAGACTGGCCTAGAGTTTCTCCTACATTTTTCTCCTGACTTTCCTTCGAAAAAGCTCAGGGTGATATACATGGCTTTCTCCTTCCCATTTTATCCTTGCAACCACCTAGTGAGATAGGTTAGGCTGAAAGAGTGACTTGGCCAAGCTCACCCTGGCCTTTTACACAGCGAAGTTTCCCCACTGTCACCCCCGCTGACTGCTTCAGGGCTTCCTTTTGATTATGCATGCCTTATCCGCCTCTCTCTCCCCGCACGTTTTGCTTCCATTTTCCAGATTCTGGCTAAAACAGCATCTGGAAAACACAGGGGAAACGCACGGGGAGAGCGAGGCGACCTCTGACGGGTAGAAAAGGCATGTATAATCAAAAGGAAGCCCTGAAGTAGTTGGCGGGACGACCGTGGGGAAAAGTCCCTGCATAAAAGGCCCCCGCACGCCTCCATGACAAAGTGGGGGTTTGGCTCCCAGATCCTCACCCAAGACTCTAAGCCCTACACCACACTGGCTCTCCATTAAAAAGAGGACAGCCAGTCAATTACTAAGAACACGAAGAAAACACACAAATTAATGAGTTGTAGCGAAGCTAGGTTCATATTGTCCAAGGCTTAGTGCACAGAAAAGCTGGTAGAGCCAAGGACCGGAACTGTACTCCTTCAGAATGCAAATATATATATATATATATATATATATATATATATATATATATATATATATATATATATATATATATATATATATCATTTTAAAAAGCCCCCCGAAAGTAAAACGTGTGTGTGTTTGTGAGCACACACCCGCACACACAGTGAAAGTTAAGTTCACCTTACAGTTTGGAAGGATGATGCCGAGACTCATTCACTCATCTTGAAGTACTTGAAGGGCTGTCACATAGAGGAGGGTGCCGAGTTGTTTTCTGTTGCCCCAGAAGGTCAGACCAGAACCAACGGGCTAAAATTAAATCAAAAGAGTTTCCGTCTAGATATTAGAAAGAATTTTCTAACAGACCGGTTCCTCAGTGGAACAGGCTTCCTCGAGAGGTGGTAAGTGCTCCTTCCCTGGAGATTTTTAAGCAGAGGCTAGATGGCCATCTTCAGCAATGCTGTTTCTATAACCTTAAGCAGATGATGAGAGGGAGGGCATCTTGGTCATCTTCTGGGCATGTAGTGGGGGTCACTGGGGGTGGAGATAGTTGTGAATTTCCTGCATTGTGCAGGGGGTTGGACTAGATGACCCTGGTGGTCCCTTCCAACTCTATGATTCTATGATCTCTCTAGTCATCCCTCTAGCCACTCAAAGATTTATGCATGGTATAATCCCATGCCCCACAGTATGTATGATGCATGCTGGAAACGTATCGATGGAGCTAATTCCTCTGGGTCTTCCCTATTCAACAATCATGCAGAGATTGCTGGATACCAAACACAGACATCAAATACTCAAGAAATTCAGCAGGCATTTGAATATTTCAGGTTTATCTGCTGAATATTCAACATCAAGAAAGACAATTATGGCAAACAGATTTGTATCATTTGTCACTAGCTCAATAGCTGGAGTGCCAGGGCAACACTGTAGAGATCCACAGTGTGGTTGTGCACATGTTTCTAAACTATGTACACCTGAAACGTACAATTTCTAATGTGGGTATTAATTCATATGCATTTATGCATACCAAACAGTGCAGTTTTAGCTTCAAAAGGATACATGCACAACACAAAATATTAGACTGAATTAAAAAGTTTTAACCCTCTGGGTTTATGCTTATGTTTCCCAGCTTCAGCACAGCAAGCCTAGGAATATAAAGAAGGGTTGCTTAGCAGCTACTTCTGTTCTTTTATTTTGTAACCCACCTAGCCTGCCTGAGAATGGTGGTGGGGAGGCGAGAATCCCACCAAAAGTGCATGTCAGAATCACTTGTAGCTATTGATAAGAAGATGCCAACTATCTCCAGGTTATGAGGGCTAGTTTTGCATCCTGCTTCACACATCATCAGGAACCTGGCGCCACGCAAGGGAGAGCTGGCAAGCCCTTTGCCCCCAAACCATGAAATTTCCCTCACCACAAAGGAGTGGGGCAATCACGCAGGTTGTGTGAGAGAATGCCATTCACCCAGCTGAGATAGGACCTCATTTATGCGGCATGAAGCCAATGTGCCACAATGCCCCGAAAGGAATCACTGCCAGCCTGAATCTCTGCATTGAAGGATATCCAGACAGTGCACAGCTGGTTCCAAAGGGGGGGGCATTTACCTGGGGCCCCATTGATAACCAAAGGGGCCAGCGGTGGCCCCCCAACAGGGCTCCTGTTCTCACTTTGCATAGGTCAGGTGCAGCGTGAGGGATCTCTTAATTTGCACACCTAATAGGCCTTATCCGAGGGCCCACAAATTCCTCTACAAGGTTGGTTTGGTTTCAGATATCGAGGAAAGATCAGTACTGCTGGGATCTTTTGGTGACATAGCAAAGTTATTGGTGGTAGAAAGTGCTGTCAAGCTGTAGCTGACTTATGGCGGTCCCATAGGGCTTTTCAAGGTAAGAGATGTTCAAGAGGTGGTTTGCCATTTGTCAGTCCTTGCTCCTGCAGGCTCTTGACATGAGTAAGGCCAGTTTCTGGCTACATGTCAAGTCTTGGTTCCCATGCCTGTAAGCGTCTGTGTACAGTTTCGCTCGTCCTGTTTTCCACAGCTGTGCTGATGTTTAGTCTCCCTTCCTGGGAAGCGCTATTGTGGGGCTGCTTGGCCATGTTTACTTTCACAGCCTGTATTGCTTATAAACATGTAACCTGCCTATGTTTCCTCATTACTAGCCTCACCTGCTTCTAGGCAGTCAGTCCTTTAATCTGTCTTTTTGCTCCTAATAAAGTATTACTGCTTCAGGAATACCTGCCTGGATGAGTTTGCTTATGGGATGCTAGGGACAGACGCCTGATCCTGGCTGACACCATTGCCTTCTTCTGCATAGCTACCCTGGTATTACTTGGTGGTCTCCCATCCAAATACTAACCGGGGCCGACCCTCCTTAGCTTCTGAGATCATCCAAGTCAGGGCAAGTAGCAAAGTTACATCTTGGGCGGGCGAATGACCACATTGGCAAATATAATTGAAAATGAGACTTCCCTGTAACAGCAGCAAAGTGCTTACAGCCCAATTTTAGTTACGGGGGTAACCACTAGAGTTGTGCACCATTTTTTCCTGGTTTTTTTTTGGGGGGGGGGTTTAATAAACCCAGAAATTTTTGAAAAAGCCAAAGAAGCCGTATATACGGATTCGGCTTTTTTCAAATAATCAAAAATGTTCGGGTTTATTAAATCTGAACCCAAAATATACTGGTGGTGGGGGGGGAGATAGTTTCTGTCCTTCATGGTTTCTGTCCACTCTGTTGTTCTTTTAGTGTGTTTTGCTGCAGAAACCTATTTTAAAGTACAGGACATTAGGAAGAATTTTCTAACAGTTAGAGTGGTTCCTCGGTGAAACAGGCTTCCTTGGGAGGTGGTGAGCTCTCCTTCCCTGGAGGGTTTTAAGCAGAGGCTAGATGGCCATCTGTCAGCAATGCTGATTCTATGACCATAGGCAGATGATGAGAGGGAGGGCACCTTGGCCATCTTCTGGGCATGGAGTATGGGCCACTGCGGGTAAGGGGGGAAGGTAGTTTGGAATTTCCTGCATTGTGCAGGGGGTTGGACTAGATGATCCTAGTGGTCCCTTCCAACTCTATGATTCTAAGTTATATTGAATGCAAAAATCAGGGGTGGTCCAGCTCTATAAGTTCTTGGACAAGTTCTCAGTGGGCTGCTGCTATAGGGATGCTCAGGTTGCTCCAGAGCTGTTCTATTGTCCCAATCTGTCCCTGTTCCAACATTTGCCTTGTTTACAGTGAAGTCCTCATTCGATTAGAGGGAATTTTGTAGCTTGAAGCTTGTACTATTAGAAAAGAGTAAAATTAATTTTAAAGATGGGACCTGTCTGTTTGCATCATCTACTCATATGATAACCCTACCTTGCTGCAATGAACCTGATTACCTGACAATCTCTTGCTAGAGAAAGGACAGAGTGACTGGACTCTGTTTCTTCTACCTGAAGATTTAAGTGTAAACTCTGTTCAATTTGCAGGTTTTTTTTTTTTAAAAAGACTTCCTTGCTCAGACAAGCAAGGGAAGAAGAACAAACTGAACATTCCTTTCTTATCACACAGATTTGTCGAAACAGCCACCAGAAAGCTCCAGGGCATTCAGCTATCAGAAGTGAAAGATGGCCACCCACGGGGAGGGGGAGGGGGAGAGGCATCATGCGCCCTTTTGTGCTGTAGGCTAGCACTCAAAGCCAGTCCAGCCAGACACACTGCAAAAAGAAAGAACATACAAAACTGGAACGCACCAAGCCGGTATTCAAAACAGGTGCCATCACACTGCACCTGGCTATGGTGGGCATCTTTGTTTAATATTCATGGTGTAGACTGTGTAGAGGGAGCCCCGTGGCGCAGAGTGGTAAGCTGCAGTACTGCAGTCAAAAGCTCTGCTCACAACCTGAGTTTGATCCCGACGGAAGTCAGTTTCAGGTAGCCGGCTTAAGGTTGACTCCAAGGAAAGGACACAGTTGGCACCCTGCTCTAAACTGGGCAGAGAAAGAAAAAGGCTTTTTGTTACAGCAGCTGTTTGACCATCTAAGAGCAATTCTAGGCCCAGGAGCACCCCAAGGCTCTCAGCCTGATTGTAAGGGGGGAAAACAATCCCCTATTTAACACAGGCAGTGTACATCTAACCCTGGATCATACAACCATAGAACTGGAAGAGACCATCAAGCCCAACCCCCTGGTCAATGAAGGATCCACCTAAAGCATCCCTGACAAGTGTTCGTCCAACCGCTGCCTGAAGACTGCCAGTGAGAGGGAGCTCACCATCTCCCTAGGCAGCTGATTCCACTGCTGAACTACTCTTACCATAAAAAACTGTTTCCTAATATCTAGCCAGTACCTTTCTGCCGGTAATTACAGGTGCATCAGGTCACCCAGTGACTCAAAGCACCCCCCACCCCCAATCTTTACTGGATTAAGCTTCAGGTTGTAACCCCCAGCCAGTCCATCACTGATCTCAGTTACCAGTCCAGTTTGCCTGTAGTTTCCTCTAGGGTCTGAGGTTAGGTAAAATAGAAAAAAAAAAGGGTACACGTTACTATTCTGGTGACACCACACTGATGATCACTGCTAAATACTAACAGGTCAAGTGACAGTTGCCCCAGCACCACCTTCTGGACCTGCATTCTACGAAAGACTGGAATCAATACAAGGCAGTGCCCCCACAGATAAAAGCAGAGTCAGGCAACCCCAAAGAATAAGGATGTACTAGATGTGCAAAAAGAATGAGGTGGACTACACCACCTCAAGCTTTAGGTGGGTTAATACATTTTGAAGATGCATGAGAACTCCCTGCAAGAAGAAAATTAGTACAGCAGTAACAGCTCTGCCCTGGAATCTCTCTCCCTGATGGGCTAGGTTTTCTACCCAACACCATTTTTAATGTGAGGAAATACTCAAAAATTGTATCCTACAACTGCAGTTTGAAGTTGGAGAATCCATTCTACAACCTTGGGACTCCATGATTTCATTCCAACCTTGTTTTTCTGCCTATGAGAAACATGCCTCAGGAAAAAGCCCGGGGTGGCAAATATAGACGGAGCAAATGTGCCTCCTTCGCTTTAGGTTCCGCAATCATTTGGTCCTTCCTGTACTCTGCAGTTTGCTTTCTTGCAGACTTCACACTTGGACCTAAAAATATAAAAAGCAGAGGCACAGGGCTGTGCTCCACTCATCTACATTTCAGAGAGCAGCGCTGCAGAATCAAATTCGACAAGGCAAAAAGAAAGCTAGATGGAAGTGTTTGCAGAAGCATTTAGTCGTAGAGATGGAGGAATATTAAAAAAACAAAACAAAAATAAATTATCCATTTTGGCTGTAGTCCAACATCATGCAGCCAGGTTCAGGACTTGATGCATATTGTGGAAATTGGCAATCCCTCAGTAATTTCTTTTTTGCCTGCTGGTGGTGTATTGTTTGAGTGACTGAAGGGGACCAAGGAAAAGAATCGTAAGCATAGAAATACAATGGTGAGGATGAAAACTAAACACACAAATCACCCCCTGTAGAGGCTGAATGTTTAAAAATATCTAAAATGAAGACACCTCCACCCCACTATTCAGTGATCAAATCCTTTGTCTGTTCCCCTTCCCTAGATGGTCTTAGGCCAGTCCGCCTAGTTAAATTGTGGAACCCCCTGCCCCAGGATGTGGTGATGGCTGCCAACTTGGAAGGCTTTAAGAGGGGAGTGGACATGTTCATGGAGGATAGGGCTGTCCATGGCTAATAGTCAAAATGGATACTAGTCATGATGCATATCTATTCGCTCTAGGATTAGAGGAGCATGCCTATTATCTTAGGTGCTGTGGAACCCAGGCAGGATGGTGCTGCTGCAGTCATCTTGTTTGGGGGCTTCCTAGAGGCACCTGGTTGGCCACTGTGTGAACAGACTGCTGGACTTGATGGGCCTTGGTCTGATCCGGCAGGGCTTTTATGTCCTCTCTGAGCAGGGAAAAAACCCTGTGTCTGAGCTGTGCTGCAAGCAGGAGTGGGCTCTAATGATTAATGGGATGCACCATGCAAAAATTCCCCTTCACACAGAAACCTCGCATCTCAGGGAAGTCTTCCTTCCAGCTTAGCTTACTGCCTGAACTGCTGAATTTCCTAGTTTTTTTTTTTTTTTTAAACCACACGAATCTCACCTGCAGTCTAAAATGGTAAAGCCTACAGATAGACTTACTTCTTCGGTAAGAAATAGGCCTCAGCTAAGTTTGCTGTCTTTTGTTTACAGGAATTGTTGCACCTTAAGTTGGGGAGTGGGGGGGAGGAGAGAAATAACAGGACCTTAAGGGAGAGTGCCTGAGGGTGCACAGGGTGTGTCCTTGTGGTGGGAAATCTTCCTCATCAGTTCAGACTTTGGGGTGTGCTGTGGAACCTGCTGCATTTGTAACCCAGCCCACCTGCCAAGGCAACAAGGTTCTCATCTGCAGTGCAGCACCTGAGAGGTGGCTTGGGGAGAGAAGGTAGGCAGTGGCATGACTGAAAGGTAGAGGCTCAAATTCTGCTTTGAGTTACGTGGTTTGCCATACAGCATTTGGGACATCACCAGAAATGCATGGAGCATTACCAGATTTACATCCTAAGCATGTATACTCAGAAATCTCACTGAATTCAAGGGGACTTGCACCGTAGTAAATGTGCTCAGGATTGCAGTCACAGTCTCCAAAATGGTACCAATTGTCTTCTCAGTCCTCTTATTAAGAGCCAGAGTTCCACTGGTGGTGGTGGCGGCGGCAGTAAATATCTGCACTTTATATTAACAATCCAGAGCTTTCACAGTGCATACTGTGAAGTGCAGCAATGTCCCTTATGCCACCTGAATGCAGACATACCTTGCAATACCACATACACACACCTCTACAGCAAAGGGCAGGCTCATAAAAGCAGAAGTGAAACTTAAAGTACTGAGCTAGATTTGATACCCACCCATTTGGGTTTGTACAAATCCAATCATAGGAACACTAATGTGACATGTATAACTCTGTGCTGGGCATGTCACCTGAAAAGGTCCTATTTCAAGAAGTTGGTGAAGACTTTTAACAGTATTAGGCAGCAGTATTAGCCTCTTAAACGGCAGAGTAAGAGATAAGCAAGGCACACCCAGTGCCAAATGCTGACAGGTGATAGATCCCCAGTTCCCACACAGAAAAAAGGGTTTTTGATTCTTGGGTTTTTTTTCCCATCCAGATGTCCAAGAACTTTACTTCCCTCCCCCCACTCTAGGATCAGATTCTTGAATTCCTCATTCTGTCTGTTGATTTACCATAATCCGGAAGTGGTGTGCGTGTCACAAGAGCTCCAGAGGACTGGCACCCTGACAGCCAAACACAGGAAAATGTCTGGTGCTGGATTTTCCTCTTATGAATAAGACAATCCACTTGCAAATTACTGCTTATGGTGTAATGGCTGTTCGGTATTCAACATGTGGGTAACACCCAGGTCACAGAATCCAGGTTTTCTGGAAGCAAGATGTAGGTTAGTTTGGTGCAGAATTTTGATTTTAAAAAATAGCGGATTACACACTATCTCAATGATAGATTTCTCAGAACAAGTAGAGTTGCCCAAGGACCAGGCATGCCATTTGCTTGCTTTGGGTAGGCGATCTCCTGGAGGCTCAGCCCTCTCACCCACTCTTGTATCCAGGGCAACAACAGAAACAGCGGGGAGCAGACAGGATTTCAGAATTCTTATAGATTTTCCAGAGCATCAGCTGATGCGCTATCATGTCTGCTCCTCACCCTGCCCCACAAGCTCCTGGGGTTTCCAAGCAACAGCCTGGCATCCCTACCCTGGACAATTTGGCCCATGAAACGTTGCAGCATTTAGACAGTCTGGGAGGACAACGAGGCCATTTGGAACGATAGCATCCATACACTACACAGACGGCAGATGTCATGAGATGACTCGGTGTGAGACCATCACTCCCATTCAGAGTTCAGTTATAACCCACTGAGGAATACACAGCCGAATCCAGTTCCTGCACATATTGAGCTCTGTGTAATACAGTAGCTCTTTTCTCAATGCTCAACTTTAAACCAGGAGTGGAGCAAAAACTCCCCAATCTGCTTTTGTGGCTGTTTCAAAGCACCTCCACTTCTCGGGCTGCTTTCAGCGCTCATTGGGTTGGATCCCATGAGTCCGTTCCACTAGTGAAGGAACTTTCCTTTGGAGGAAGGAACCTTCTCCTACCAGAACAGATCCAAAGGATCCATTCCAATGCTAACACGTTTGCATGGGGTTCAATACGAGCCCTCGTGGCACCACTTTGCCCCTTTGCTGCTTCTGCCCTCGCTGGCCATATAAACATGAACGGCTGTGGTTCTGATACTCCAACCAAGGCTTGTGAAGTCACAGTTCACCCACAGTTTAATCAGAATAAACGGCCACATGACCAGATTAAGAAAGAGGGTCGTGGGGCAAAGAGGGAAGGAAAACAGTGGTGTGGGGGTAACAGGCAGGGCATCAAAAGGCTCCTAGACCACTGTAAATGCATTGCAGAATAGGTTTTTAGTATTTTGTTCAGCAGAGGTGAATGAGCTACTGAGGACATTAATTTCAAAGCACAACAATGCTTGATGCCACCATTTGGCATCAAGCACACTTCAAGCACACCCACCCGCTAACCAACCCAGGCCAGTCTACACACCACCTTTGCCAATGGGAACCTGAAATGCAGGAGAGCTGAGTCCAAATCAGACAGCACAATAACTGAGGCTACTTATGAAAAACAAACAGCAACCAGAAGAACTTGAACCTGCCATCAGACATTGTGGAAAACCGATGACTCCGACCGACGTAACATACATCGAAGACTTTACCTCAAAGGAAAGAACATTAAAGAGGATGTTAAAGGAAGGACTTGTCACTTTAAAAAAATGTTATCACTTTGCTCAGGGAGTGCTACATTTCTAATTAAAGCCAGACACTGAAATTTGCATTCAACTCGACAGAGAATGGAAGTTTATAAGGAAGTTAAACAGTTTCCCATTTAATTTGAGGAGCTGCTTCAGGAACACACTTTAGAGCTTTCTTCTCCTCCCGTGATTTGTTTTGTGAAAATAATTGAGAGTTAAACAAAGACACCGGGAACCGTGGAAGACAAGAGATGTCGCCAGAGCTGGGGAAACAATTAGAACTTATCACATGCCAGTGGAAAACCTGCTACTATGAAAACCATCCAGCAGGCATTGTTGCATTCCCAGTGGAAACACATGGGGAGGGGAGAGAACAGGGAGGATCAATCTCACTTACAAAAAAAAAAAAATCTACAAAATAAGACCTAGAAAATCTGAACACTTTACAGATTATTCTTACCACAACAGCACTGGTAACTGTAGGCAAACTCACCCGAATCTGGTCAGTATTACAGGTTGAGTATCCCTTATCCGGACTGCTTGGGATCACAAGTGGTCCGTAATTTGAATCTTTCTGTATTTTGGAATTTTTGCATATCTTGGGGATGGGATCCAAATTATTTGTTTTATATATACGTTTAAATATACACTTTATACACATAGTCTGAATGTAATTTTAAATAATTTTGTGTACATTGAACCGGCCCTGACCTGGATGGCCCAGGCTAGCCTGATCTCGTCAGATCTCAGAAGCTAAGCAGGGTCAGTCCTGGTTAGTATTTGGATGGGAGACCACCAAGGAATACCAGGGTTGCTGTGTTGAGGAAGGCACTGGCAAACCACCTCTGTTATTCTCTTGCCATGAAAACCCCCAAAGGGGTCGCCATAAGTCGGCTGCGACTTGAAGGCACTTTACACACACACACACACACACACACACACACTGAACCATCAGAAAGCAAAGGTGTAACTATCTCACTAGACTTCAGAGAGGCTGGGCTGTGAGGATTTGAGTCAGACCCATGCGGCCCAGCCTCAGAGGCCAGACTTCAGAGAGGCTGGGCAGCGTGGATGTGAACCAGATTTGTGC
Organism: Euleptes europaea; assembly: GCF_029931775.1. Classification (NCBI taxonomy): domain Eukaryota; kingdom Metazoa; phylum Chordata; class Lepidosauria; order Squamata; family Sphaerodactylidae; genus Euleptes; species Euleptes europaea. The sequence continues at coordinate 24,413,585 of NC_079313.1, read as the reverse complement.
CACCCGGCCTCTCATAAGTCAGGAGAGGCTGGGCAGCACAGATCTATCTGCATGCCGGCTCGAAAGGTCCGGTTTTCAGATCAGTCTGGATATCGGATGTCCGGATAAGGGATACTCAACCTGTAATTGATGTATGGTATGGCCTATTTTCTCAGACATTCCCAAGTGGTCTGATTTGTACAGCTATTTGAGCAAACTGAAAATGAACCCAGAGAGTTAGACTTCATCGTGTCCATATGAAAAGTCATGTTCCAGATCAGCAAAAGTGTGCAGCTTGGATTGTGTGATAAATCTCCACTGAGGAGAGGCATTTCTGCCACCAAAGCAGGACTTCCCTGCCTCCTTCCTTCCACTGCAGTCCAGAAAAGCCCCTGAAAAGTTGCTCCTGGAGACAGGAGACCCCAGGAACGGAATGGGTGGAGACCAGCAGCTGGAGGGGGGATTGGCAAAAAGTGTCCCACGCGCCTTGCTGTTAATGGTATTTTTTCATGGGATCCAACCCCATAAACACACAGATGACCCCACCCTCACTTTGCAATGATATAAGATAAGCAATTCAAGAAATGAACGGGAACATCAGCGACAAGCCCTATACCAGCCAACTGCCTAGCCCTTTGTAAGGTCCCCAGACTTTGGCAAGTTACCATCTCTCTGCACCAGCTCTGTCTATACAATTAGCAATCTACACAATAGGGCTATTCATTGCCAAGATGATGAAGACTGTATAGTGCTCTAAGCATCACAGGATGTCATACAAAATGACATCAAGTGCTCCAGAAAATTGCATGATAGATATGACACAGGGGAACAAAACAAATGGTCCCCAATACAGAAGCCAGTCACCTGACTAGAATTCTAAGAACTGATGCTTTTGCATTTTAAATTTTTACACCTCATTGTTGCACAGAAAAAAAAACCCTAAAAATTCTGCTAACACCAATGTTGAAAGAAATACCTATGAACAATCCTATCAATTATCAGTATTAAGTGAGTAGCTTACGTGGAAATCATTCCTTCGTGTTCACGGCAAATGCAGAAGTGTGGTAGAAGCGTCAAACAACTTTTGTAACACAAGACAAGTTGACATCTTGATATGCAGGTGGACTCAGAAACGTGTTTTTTATCTGTTATGTATTTCAAATTTTCTTCTTTCAGCTGGAGAGTGGGTGGCATGGGGAATGATAGGTACAAAATTCTTCAACAAAGTAGTTGAGAAGCCTGCTTTTAAATGAAAATTGGGATCCTCAGAATTGCATTTAAAGTCATGGCAGGCCACAAAGTGTGCTTTTTGTGCATCATGCTGCCATCCCCCTTATGAACATTTAAAAATTCTTCCAGTCCATGGCACTGGGGATACTTCTGTGGCCCTCCTCAAGAAGCAGTTTTACCCAACCACACACATGTATCCCTTAACTTTTCGGCCAACAAATTAACAAAACAGAACACTTGGAATCACAGTTTATTTCCCCCATTCTCTCCGCTTGTACAATTAATAGTATGCATGGTTATTAAAAAATAAGGCTAGCGTAGCCTGTCCCCCAAAATATATTACAACATTCAAAAATGCTTGGCTTCTACAAGTGTCACAAAACGGAGGTGGGTGGGTAAGCATACTTGGCCACGTAGGACTAGGCACCTTTTGCCTTCAGTTGAATTCTCTCTACAGAACTCGGATCAAAAGAGACGCAATGCCATCCTTTCATGACAGCTTGATAGCCCACAGTGTGTGTGTGTGTGATAATTAAGTGAAGTCAGACCCATTCCCGATCAGAATGTATCCACATCAACGCTGGTACCCTTGCTCAGTTGGCAGGCAAGAGAGGTGGCCAAGGAAAAATGGGGGCTCAAGAGTTAAGAATCTTCTGCATGCCTTTAGGTAATGGTCTCTTCACATCAGTCTCACAGGCTGTTCTGGTCGGTTGTACGAAGGGCTTCAAATCTTTGGAGAGGTCAACTTACCCAGACATATAATTTGGTTCAAAAAACAAATCAAAACAAAACAAAGCTAAACCAATTTTGTTTTACTTGAGGCCCTCACATTAAATTTTAAAAAGTAGCAATCCAGAAGATGGCTCTGTAACAGAGGCCTTTAAACCACTCCTGACACACAAAGGCAAACCAATCACCATATCCATCAACAGAGGGCTATTTCATTTCCACATGGGGCTCAATGAGCTTCGATCATTCTTTTTTCAGGGTTTCGTTTCAATTTAAGAAAAATTCATCTTCATCCTTCCAAAAATCCTCCTCATAAAAATTATACAAGCATTAGTGAACCACCAGCAGCAAAGTCTGTGAAGTTAATGGTGATGGTACTGAATTCACTGGTACTTCCCAGAGTCCCAAGATGTCCTAAGAGTGTCAAACAGATAAAAAGAAACCCCCCAAATGTGATCACTCTGAGAAGGAAGAGCAAGTTAGCTTCAGCTTTGTGCCCTGCTGAGAATCCTGGACAACAGCAGAGTCAAGGATCCCACGCCTTGAGAGATTAGAAAGCTTTTCATACCAGCTCCAGTACCTAGTTGATAAAGAAAAGGAGAATAATGCAATTAATATGAGGGACCGACTCCATCTCACCTCCTCCATTAGCTACGGCCAGTCTACAAGTACCCACGACCACCACATTTACGTTCAAACCCAGACAGGTGAGGGTATACCCATGTATTGAGTTTAAACAAAAAGGCATGTACAGGAGGAGGAGAGATTAATTCTACCCCTCCCCCACAATTCATCTCCTCTCATTTGTTTCCTTAAATTGCGTTTTCTCTTAGCCCCATCTAGCCCAAACAATAGAAGCGAACAGTGCTAAGAGACAAAGTGCCTCGGACTATAAAACATGAGGAAGTAAACACAGTTGTACTTATCTGTAACTGTTGTTCATCGAGTGAGCTTCTGTGCGGGCACAAAAGGGGACTGCGCACGGGCAGTTTCATGTGGGACTACACAGAAGCCATGATGCTGTAATTGGAGGGCTCACCTCCTCTCATCCACTCAACAACGCTTTTATACTTTAATGATACTGTTCCTATGGCCAATTCGGCCCTGAACTATGTCACACTGAGATCAAATCCACTCAACAACAATTTGATGTTAAAATTAGAGTGGGTGGGGAGAACTCCTTCCAGCTTATATAAGAATGGGGCAGAAATGTGATTCAACAAACATGGCACCTAGCTTGTTCCTGAAAAGTGGGCTGGTTCCCTTTCTTCCCATGCTCTGCTCTTCTGGTACCATAATGAGGTACTACTTTAAAAAGCGTCTGGTACAATCTAGGGAATCTTATTTCTCATTTAAAAAGGGAGGGAAACACAGCGGTGGCAGACTGCAATGTTACAATCTCCATGCCCAAAGTGGTTGTCTTCCTAGCATAGTGGAGATGACAAAGAGCAAGCTCTCAGCCGATTATTCTGCTCATCATGGTAGTGACTCTTTGCGCTCAATACAATTGTTTTCTGTACAATACAGATTAGGAGGGTCATGGACAGTAAGGAGAGCTAACCAGAATACCGCACCACTGCAAAGAGGAGTCATTTGAATTGTGCTTAAAAAAGAAGAAGAAGAAGGCGGCTGAGTGTTTAAAGATTCCCCCCCCAAACCCCCTCCATGCTTATCCCCCAAATTAGTTCAGGTACAGTAGAACTAGAAATGGCCAAAATATGATGACAGGTAAATAATTCCAGCTTGCAGCCTATTTCTCTCTTGCTTTATACTATACTAAGCTAACACCTGGCTGGAACCCAATCATGGTTCTTCTCCAGGTCCCACCTGTACCTTTCACAGCAAAGGGAGACTAGAATAAATTGCTAGATGGTATTGAAAAACAGCACTTGGCTTGGTGCAATGTTCAAAGAACCAAAAATCTGCAATGGAAGCAATATCCTTAAGAATCAGTGCCTTGGGGCCATGACTCAAGTAGTAGAGCAACTGTGTAGCACGCAGAAGGTCCCAGGTTCAATCCCTGGCATCTCCAGCTGAAAGGATCAGTTAATAGGTGATGTGAAAGACCTCCACCTGAGACCCTGGAGAGCCACTATCAGTCCGAGCAGACAATACTGACCTTGACGGACCATTGGTCTCAAGCAGTATAAGGCAGCTTCATGTGTTCATCAAAGCTTAAGTACGAGACACATAATGGGAGCTAAGAGTTGTACCATAACAGAGGGACAATGCACTAGAAGTAGCTCTTGTTTTTTCCCCATTTCAAATTCAAAGCGCAGAAAACACACACAGGAGAGAAAAGACAAAACACACAAACAACACAAACAAAAAACATAAAAAGCTCACCACAAAAAATTCAGATTGTTGCTGCCAGCATGGTGGTCAGAAGAGAGAGGAATGAGGTACATGCCTGTTCCTCCGGTGCATGCACACAGACTCATATCTCAAGGGAGGGTCTGGGAATACCTACTTCCTTCTTAGAACTCTAGAATTTCTGCACAGTGGTGTGCATTATTTGTGACTATCACAAAGACCATGACAGCAGGGTCGTATTTGAAATTCAATTGCTTTTCCTGTTTCGTTGCTCCAATTGTCTTGCTCCTATCTGCAGAGGTCTCCTGGCAGTGCCAAATGGACACTGGCTGCATTCCACACTGGCTTCTTAATTGGACACCTCTGATCTCAGCTCTCTATTCTCACCTCTCCAGCAGGCAGCAGAGACAAATAAGTCATTTAAAGTTATAAACAGCTGCAGGAGGGAAGTCCTCTTTTAGGGGCTTCTCCCAGTGCCCATGATTTTGCTGCTACCAACAGTCATTCTTTTAACACAGAACCTAGCAGACAAACTTACCTTAATTGTACCCTGACTGTTAGCAGCAATCAGCACGTTGGATTCCTGCAAAAGAAGAAAAAACATCAGGGCTGCAGCAGAGGGTTGGTGTAAAGGTTTTGCTGGGTGCTGTTGATTCCCCCATTTACACAACTCTGAGTTTGGAACTCCAGCTTAAAAAGAGAAGTCAATTATGGGGCACATTCTTTTTAAATGCTGCGTCTGAAACAGTCTACAGAAAAGCAATGTAAGAGAACTTTACTTCTAAATTACTGACAAACAAAGTAAAACAGACAAGTTTACATCGGGACCACACAACGCAGCATACAAACAAGGATAAAAGAACATGAAAGATACTGCAGACTTGGCCAACCTGAGAAATCAGCAGTGGCTGAACATGGACTGACCCAAACAGGACACAGGGTCTTATTCCAAGACACTGAAATACTGGACAATTCTACCAACTATTTTGTCAGATTGAACAGAGAAGCCATTGAAATTCATAAACATCAGCACAACTTTAACAGAAAAGAAGAGAGTAAGAATGAATAAGGCTTGGCTTCCTGTCCTGAAACCTCCAGACTAACAAAGACTACAGTCCACAATAGCCATGCGGATTAACCTTGGATTCCACATGTTAACAGATCACTTCAGGATACAATGGTTCCACATTAACATACCACACCCTCATTAGCACATTATCTTGATACTTACAGGACAATGATTTGCACATTACCTTTAATACTTTGCAGGACAATGACTCAGCTCAAACCCAACCCCCCTTCTGACTATATATTACTCTTACTACACACTTGACACTGAGAGACACTGTCCTTCAGTGTTACTCCTCTGAAGATGCCTGCCACAGCTGCGGGCGAAACGTCAGGAAAGAAAATACCAAGACCACGGTTACACAGCCCGGATAACCTACAAGAACCAATGAACTCTTACCGTGAAAGCCTTCGACAATATAAAGTAAAACAGAGTTGCACTTACCTGTAACTGTTGTTCGTCGAGTTGTCTCCTGTGCAGGCACACATGGGACTGCGCTTGCGCAGGCCTGCCGCGGGAAGGATTTTTCTTAGCTTGTTAACTATGGGCAGGGAGTGCCCCCACTCCACTGTGCATGTGTCAGGCTTCGCGCCGAAATGCGAGGCTGGGGAGCTGTGCCCCCTGCCCTTCAATTCTTATTTTGCCCGGTGAACTGAAACCTGTAACAAAAGAATCAGAAAACATCTATGAGAGCTCACAGCGGGGCAGGAGGGAAGGATGTGTGCCTGCACAGAAGATAACTCGACGAACAACAGTTACAGGTAAGTGCAACTCTGTTTTCGTCTTTGGTCTTTTATGCAGTCCCACATGGGAGATTAAATAGCCACCTACCTGGAGGAGGGAGATGAGCTCTCACACAAAGAGAGACTGTAAAACTGCTTTTCCCACTGCAGCATCCTGTCTCGCATTGACATCTACCGCATCATGACGGACAAACGTTTCTGGAGATGACTAGGTAGCAGCATCACAGATCTCCAGTAACAGAACACCTCTCCTGAAGGTTGCAGAAGAGGTCTGAGCCCTAGTGGAGTGTGGCCTCAATGACCTAGGACATCTGGTACCAGACAACTGATAACAGTGTCGAATAGTTTGCACGATCCACCTTAACAAGGACTGAGATGATGTAGATTGTCCAATTTCCCGACACGCAAAGCAAACAAATAATGACTTAGACTCCCTAAAAGCTTTTGTTCTATCTAAATAATATAATAAAGACCGCTTCATATCTAAGGTATGTAAGGCTTTTTCTGCATCCGAACAAGGATCTGGAAAAAACACAGGGAGTAAGACTGGCTGATTTAAATGAAATGCAGATACTACCTTCAGTAAAAATTCATAACTGGCCCTTAACAGAACTTTACTAGGAAAAAATTGCAAAAAGGGGGCACTCGCCTAGCCGATGTAATGGCCACTAGAAAACATTCCTTTAGTGACAAGCATCTTAAGGATGATGTAGCCATTGGCTCAAAAGGGGGCAGCATAAGTCTAGCCAGCACTAGTGATAATGACCATTGGGATGTACGCTGTCGAGAAGGAGGAAACAAATTAAGCAATCCTTTCATAAATAGCTTAGAGGTCTGATGAGAGAACAATGACTTTCCTTCCATCCCGGCATGAAAGGCTGAAAGGGCCGCCAAATGGACCTTAGTAGAACCTCCTTTTCTAAGTTCTAATAGGTAATCCAACACCAATGGGAGGACAAGAAGAGGGGTAATACCCCTTTTGGTTGACCCATCTGGCAAAAAGTTCCCATTTTAATGTGAAAGAGGAATGGGCTGAAGGTTTCCTAGAATTAAAAATAACATCCAAAACCTGACCTGATAACCTCACAGTGGAGGCTTGAGTAACCATGCTGTCAGAAGCAGTCTGCTCGGTTCCTGATGGTACAGGTTTTCGAAAGGTCTCCTACCACAGGGAAGTTAATGAACCTGCCCTTGGCCATTGTCATGAGATCGGAAAACCAAACCTCTCTCTCTCAAAATGGGGCCACTAGAATGCAATGGGTTGAATAATGGTGAACCAAGGCTAACACCTTGGTCAGAAGAGGTAGAGGTGGAAAGGCACAGAACATGGTCCCACCCAGAGAATGAGAAATGTGTCCCCCAGGGAGTAGGGATCGTGGCCCAACCAAAGTGGGGGATAAGAGCGAAACTCCAAACGATACCCCTCTCTAACAATGTCGAGCACCCACGTATCTGTGGTGATCTCCTCCCACACATGAACATAAGGGGCCAACTTATCACCAACCATAACACTTGGTTCCTGCCCCCCCTCCAACAGTCAGAAAGCAGGCTTCTGGTTCTGTCCCTTAGGCGACTGTGGGCGAGCCCCACTGGACTGAGGCTTAGATGAACGTCGTCTGTTATTGCCCTGGAAAGGTTAATACAGATGTTGTTACCCATAAGGCATAGTAGAGCTTTGTCCCTGTCTCTGATACCTTTGTTGCTGGTACCGGTCTTTAAATCCAAAGAGCCTTCTGAAAGAAGTAGTTGGAGGGGCGGATACCCTCATATATCAGGCAGCTTGTCTCTCCTTTTTCATTTGACTCAGAGTGTAACTGGTGGAAGTTGCGAACAGTGCCTTTCCATCAAATGGCAGGTCCTCGATGGTGCTCTTCACATCAGGAGTAACAGCAGTAGAAAGCAGCCACGTGAAGCGCCTCACAGAAATAGCAGCTGCCATCTCCCTGACAGCAGATTCAGATGCATGCCTTCTGGCATTCATCTGGTGCCATGCTAACTGTAGGCCTTCTGACACCACCACTTTGGCCAGAGACTTCTGTTCTTCAGGAAGCTGATCAATATAGGATGACATTTTTGTCCACAGGAATATCTGGTAGGCCGCCATTAAGGCTTGCTAGGTGCCAATTCTAAAGCCTAAAGCGTCTGCAGCGTAGTTCTTGCGGCTCAGAACACTGATTTTCTTACTGTCTTTATCTGCAGGGGCTGAATGTTTACTACCCTGGCGATGCTTAGGTTGAGATTCAGCCATTACGACTGAAGATGGTGGTGGGTGCGAAAAAATAAGTTCACAATCCTTAGGCTGGATCTTATAAAGGTTATCTACCTTACGTGAGGTAGATGGAGTGGAAGAAGGGGACTCCCAGACCTTCTTTGCAGTATCCATAAAGTCCTCTAAAACAGGTAAGGCCACAGTGACCGGAGCCTCCGAATACAGAGCCGAGAGGATCTTTTCTTCTGGCTTAGGATTAGATGATTTTATGTCCACATCAAGAGCCTTTGCTAGGCGAACCATCTGTTTCAGCAAAGTGGTGACTGTCCTCATTCGAAGATATAGATGTAATATCCCCCATCGCCTCCTCTCGGGCTGGATCAGATGGCATCTCTGAGCCAAACTCGGAATGGAGAGTCTGGTTCTCCTGTTCCACCTCAGATTTACTTGCCCTCGGATACTGTAGTTCAGCCTGGGAAGGAGGTGGCAACTGAGTAGGCTGAAGAGTGGGGGGTGCCCAGGGGGGAGGCATCTGTTGATACTGAGACCATGGGTATGACATCCATGGGTTGGGTGGAACTGAAGCAGGCCACTGTGAACACCACCAAGGTTGTAGAACTGAGAAATGTTGTTGGCTTGGGGCCATGGAAGAGGTGGCCATCATAGAAGCAAAAGTCTGTGGGAGGGAGGTTTGCTGTGCTGGAATCGAGGATTGCAGCGTTTGATCAATATCCTCCATCATAAACTATGGTAGATCTACATCAGAACCAGAGGAGTCAGGTTCCAAAAGCAGGGATGGAGTGTGTAGAGGTGGCGGAGTGGAGACATCCCCCAAAAGACTCAGTTCCGATAGACATGAGGTGGCTGGAACAGTGTCCTTATGACCTTTAGAAGGGCGCTTTTCTAAATACTTTGTCTTTTGCTTAGCTTTTTTTTGGCAATAGTTCCGAAGAACTCCGCACCTTCTCTTTTGGTTCCTTTGGTTCCGGGAAACGGCCTCGCCTTTTCTGCAGAACCAGAGTTGGCTCTGATCAAATGGAACCAAAAGACTCAGGGCGCGAGGATAGGTGTTGCTCAGCCGATTGCTTCGAGGCTGGTGTAACAGACCCAGAGAGAACCTTTTCACACAGCCAGGCCTTCAAATGGGAGGCCCTATCAGCACAGGCCTTGGGAGTGAATTGCTGACACACTTCACAGGCCCCGACATTATGTGATTCTCCCAAACAAAAAAGACAGAGTGAATGCTCATCTGTCTGAGTCAATTTTGTAGAACATTGCAGGCATTTTTTAAATAGGGCCGACTGAGCCATCGTACTAACTCAGCGGCCAAACTCACAGATCTAGACAAGTCGATAAGAGCAAGTCAAGAGATGTCCTTCCTCGTCAGTGGCAAAAGAAGAACTGAAGGGCAGGGGGCGTGGCTCCCCAGTGTTGTGTTTCGGCGCGAAGCCTGATGCATGTGCAGAGGAGCGGGTGCTCCCTGCCCATAGTTAACAAGCTAAGAAAAATCCTTCCCGCGGCAGGCCTGCACAAGCGCAGTCCCACGTGGGACTGCATAGAAGCAGAAGACGAACCTCCAGTTCCATGGCTGTGGACGAAGGCAAGGAATGTGAATGGTTTTCTTCGTTTTCCAACACACGTTTAAAATGTCCTGGATGCCTAAACTAAGCTCCATAATTGCCCATTAGTTTTTTAAAAAATCGAATCCTTATATACAGCCAGAAATTTAGAAATTTACAAAAAAAATTTAAGAATCTTCTTTCAGAAACTGTTAGAACAGCAAAACACAAGACAGCTTATAAAACACAAATTACCATGAATTTGATCAGGCTTCTAAGTAATCTTTAATCCTAGTTCTGCCAGAAGGGACTTAGCGTACAACCACCAAAATAAACCACCCACTGGAATTATTTTAAGGATCCATTTCCATTCATTTTGCTAGCCATCAGTAGTAAACACTTATGTCGTGCCAACCGCGTGACATACACATACCATCCCTCACTACGCCAAGTGAAGGAGAAAAGCTCTGGTTGGGAACAGTGATGAGGCCTCTACAAACGTAACATTAAAAAAATGTTCTGCTAAGCTGCTTTATGGCTACTTCAAAAACACTGGTACATTTGTCAAGGAATTGCTAATGGCTGCAGCTAACGACAAACCATGTTTGTCCTACTGTAAGGTGTGAAATGGTCTCTGTACAAAGCCACCTGTGAAGACTCAACTGAGGGTGTGCACCTGAGTTCTGCTGCGGTGCCCAGACATGTGCATATTCTACACGCAAGAGAAAGCAAACATGGAATGGTGAAGGCAAGTCTCACAGATCCGGGCAAGCTATTGCATATGAGAAGCGCCTTCACAGGACTGACCCATCATTACCGTTTCTGAAGCTCAAGGCAATGCTCAATTGCCAGGGAAAAGTGGTGGGGGGAACCAGGCACACACCCCATCCTGTCTTCAAAAGGTGGAGACGCTCTCACTGCTGGCCTGCAACTAAGCAGGCTCTTAACCGTTATTCCATTAGTACTGGCTCTTCTACCTCATTGCTTTTCGGGCATTAGTGTTACAGATCTGTGGCTGTTGCCTTTTGTCTAAAGTCTGTAGAATTTCTTTCCATAGGAGTTTGCCAAAGAGGGTCTGTTTTTAGACGGGTATTTCGAGACGACAGCTAGAAGGTAGTTCTTTCAGTAGCTGACGTCCAGTCAAGTGTGGTTTGCACACCCACGGCCAGCAGCTATGATGGAAATAGACATTCCCGTTCGCTAAAGGGAATCTGACCATTGGAACAATGTTCTGTAGTCTTACAGGGCTATCTCATAAGACAAAGTTCCAGTGCGAAAAGAGTGTCTGTATGCAAATGTGCATTTAGGCGTAACTTGATTATGACTTTCAGCGTATCTTCAAAGCAGCTGTTAAGTAGTAAACTACAAATAAGAGTAACAGCCTTATCATTACCAGACAGCAGACAGATTAAGTGGTAGTCATGAGAACATACAGGAAAGTGTGAAATCAATGGAGTAATCAAAGAAGATATTATAGAAGAATATAAATCACAACTGGATAAAAAATGGATACATGTTTCTGTCTTTGCCTTTCTACACGGGCTGACTCTGTTTGACTGGTTTCAAAAGTCTGCTAGTTAATTCATTGAGGGGTAAGGCATTATGTCAGGCCAAGAAGAAAAGTCTTTGAAAAGTTGGAATGGTTAAGAATTCAAGATAATCTAGGAGAACTGGAAAAGATGGGGTGCTCTGTCCCCAGAAGGAGGGTGCACATTTCCTTCTGGCATCACCACATCGTTCAAGATGGTCCCTTAATTCTAAGTCCACGAGTGTCTTATTCATTACTAAAGGGAGGTCTGAGGGAAAACTTGGATAGGAAAGCTGTAAATCTGAAAGTCTTTCAATAAGACAAAGCGCATTTTAGTCTCATCACACATTCTCTGTCACTGACCCACTGTTCAGAAACATGCACATTATCCAGCCCGGGGAGGTGGTAACAAAATGCATTCATGATTTATACTGTCACACTATGGAAATCTTACGGTTTGGGAAGACATGACAAGTACAAGGATGCCCACTGGAAAGTGTCAGTGCCTGCCAGTATCTCTCTGAATGCCTCTGATAATCTGGTATTTCGGCCGAGGACTTCTATGGGGCAGATGCTAATAAATCCCAACACAGTGCACTGCTTTACCTCAGAGCTGCTGCTTTCCACACTTTCTCTCCTGGCCCCAGTTAATCGCCAGTCTCCGGCTTTCTGTACAGCAAACCCACAGAGTCTAGCAGGGTAGTGAGAAAAGTAACACCTTGTCTGCCATTGACAAGAGTTACATGCTTGTTCAGGCACCCTAATCTTACACTCACTTTAAAAAAGCACCTAACACTCTTTTCATACAGCTCAGTTCTCAGCTGTTAGCTTCCAGATTTGGACTCATTCTTCCTCACTTACCAGGCTTTTTCCTGTGATTAATATTCCTGTTGATTCTTCTTCTTTGCACTCCCTCCCTCAGGTCCCACACTGTAGTTCAAGCCGCTACTCATCTGCTCTTTATCAAGAACACCTCAATTGCTACTGTATTATTTAACACAATATATTTTTTTTTAAAAAGGAAGCCAAGTCTCGCTAGGCCATTCTCTGACCAAGGCCTCTGGGGTGGGGGAGGGATTTTCTTTCGGCCGAGTTTCTTCAGCATTTTCTCCTCATCTCATCTCTGCTTCTTAGTCAGTAAATATTGCCACTTGTTCTTTTAGTTTTTAGTCTCCAGCTAATCCTTCCATTTTTTTTCATGCTAAGCTTAATTATTCCTTTTAAATCTCAATTCTCCACTCATATTCATAATCTCTATTCAGTTGTTTGCATCGACTTTCTATCAGTCTGGTAAATAAATCCACAAAGCATGTGTTAGCCTACATCTATACTAGCCTAAAAGAAACAAAATTACTTTTGTGGAATATCCCTGCCTAGTTGCTGGGATCTGTTTTTACATGCCACGGATGATCTAGTGATTGCTACTTCCAAGCCTGAACTAGAAGATGGAATTAATGAAGTCTTGCATAATATATACTCCAAGCCTCTAACAGTAAGATACATGGGGCCATTTGGAATGCAAAGATACATACTGTATGCAGTTCTCGATTTCTTACAATAATTGATGCACAAGGACTACTCTTCTCTTGTGTCTGACAACAGGAACTTTGAGTTTCAAAAGTTTATACTCTGAAAGTCTTGTTGGTCTCCAAAGCACTACTGGACTCGAATCTAACTATTCTCCTCTGGCATTCCTTTCTCCTCACCTTACATGCCAAAAATCACAACCTTGAAGGTGTCAAATTGCAGCATAGTTTCCCAAGCTAGGAAGATGGATGTCTTAAAATATTGTCGAAGGCTTTCACGGTCAGAGTTCATTGGTTCTTGTAGGTTATCCGGGCTGTGTAACCGTGGTCTTGGAATTTTCTTTCCTGACGTTTCGCCAGCAACTGTGGCAGGCATCTTCAGAGTAGTAACACTGAAGGACAGTGTCTCTCAGTGTCAAGGGTGTAGGAAGAGTAATATATAGTCAGAAAGGGGTTGGGTTTGAGCTGAGTATTGTCCTGCAAAAGTATTGTCCTGTAAGTATCAAGATAATGTGCTAATGAGGGTATGGTATGTTAATATGGAACCATTGTATCCTGAAGTGATCTGTTAATGTGTGTAATCCAAAGCTAATCTGTATGGCTATTGTTGAATGTTGTCTTTGTCTGGAGGTTTTTCAGGGCAGGAAGCCAAGCCTTATTCATTCTTAAACTCTCCTCTTTTCTGTTAAAGTTGTGCTGATGTTTATGAATTTCAATGGCTTCTCTGTGCAATCTGACAAAATAGTTGGTAGAATTGTCCAGTCTTTCAGTGTCTTGGAATAAGACCCTGTGTCCTGTTTGTGTCAGTCCATGTTCAGCCACTGCTGATTTCTCAGGTTGGCCAAGTCTGCAGTATCTTTCATGTTCTTTTATCCTTGTTTGTATGCTGCGTTTTGTGGTCCCGATGTAAACTTCTCCACAGCTGCAAGGTATACGATATACTCCTGCAGAGGTGAGGGGGTCTCTTTTGTCTTTTGCTGATCGTAGCATTTGTTGTATTTTCTTGGTGGGTTTAAACACTGTTTGTAGGTTATGTTTTTTCAAAAGTTTCTCCATCCTATCAGTGACTCCTTTAATAAATGGCAAGAATACCTTTCCTATGGGAGACTGTTTTTCTTGAGTTTTCTGATTTTTGTTTGGTTTAATGGCCCTTCTGATTTCATTCTTGGAGTAGCCGTTTGCTAGCAGTGCGTGATTTAGATGATTAGTTTCTTCCTTGAGAAACTGTGGTTCACAGATCCGTCTTGCACGGTCCATTAATGTTTTGATTATTCCTCTTTTCTGTCGGGGGTGGTGGTTGGAGTTTTTGTGTAAGTAGCGATCTGTGTGAGTTGGTTTCCGGTAGACCTTGTGACCTAACTGAAGGTTTGATTTACGGATGACAAGGGTATCAAGAAATGGGAGTTTACCCTCAATTTCCTTTTCCATGGTAAACTGAATGTTTGGATGGATATTATTAAGATGGTTTAGAAAGTCCATTAATTTTTCTTCACCATGGCTCCAAATGGTAAATGTATCATCTACAAACCTGAACCAGACTGTAGGTTTGTAAGGTGCTGATTCTAATGCTGTCTTTTCAAAATATTCCATGTAAAAGTTTGCTATTACTGGACTGAGTGGACTTCCCATAGCTACTCCATCAATCTGTTCATAAAATTCTTGATCCCATAGGAAATAACTTGTTGTCAAACAATGGTGAAATAAGGCTGTTATATCTTCTGGAAAAATCTGGTTAATCAATGAGATTGTGTCTTTTACTGGAACCTTGGTAAAGAGGGATACAACATCAAAACTGATTAATATATCCTTTGGATTGAGTCTTAACGGACTGATTTTGTTGATGAAGTGAGTTGAATCTTTGATGTAAGAAGTGGTTTTTCCAATGTGGTCCTGTAGGAGGGTGGTCAAATATTTAGCTAATTCATATGTTGGGGAACCAATGGCACTCACGATGGGTCGGAGTGGAACGGAATCCTTATGGATGTCTTAACTTCTGCTATCTGGAATGAGATGTTGATGTAAGGGGACATTCAAATGTTCCAAGTATACACCCATTAGCTTAGAATGTGATGGTTTAACTATAATGGAGGAAACCCTCCCCTATATATATCCCCCCCACCCCCAGAAATTTATTGGATGCTTAAACACATACAGCTTTCTACCAAAGTAAAACCCAGCATTTTAAGGGGAATTTATGGAACAAATGCACAGGCATACCTATAAATCTTAGTTTTAGAATTTCAATATCATATAACTCAAGGTTATTCTTATATCATGTTGGATATGCCGCCCAGGGTAACATAAACAAGCTACTGTGGCATAGTTAAAAAGGTGAGCGATTCATTCAGTTCCATTTTGGAAGATGCCCTGGTTAACAGCATATTTCATGCCTGTCTCAAAAGCATCCGTTAGAGCTAAATCCAGAGACTCAAGCTCTGTGCGCAGAAGCTAGTGTTAATGAATGGGTCTAGGAGATTAGGGCATGTTATTTCTGGAGGGTATTTTTAGGGTGTGTGTGCGTGGGGGGGGAGGGTCTGAGAGAAAGAAGGAAACACCACACTCATGGGTTATAGCTTTCATTTCCTAGAGTCCTTTAATACTTTTCAAAGGCTTGGGTAATACACACATTGAAATACTTCATAGATTTATGTCACTGCTGCTTTCAGTCTAGTCTCCTGCCCTCTTTAGGTCAGTTCACTTTGCTTTTCTATGTGTATACATACCTCTAATCCTTCACAACCTGGGTTGACATCCTCTATTTGTTATCTTTGATCTTGTATTTGTAGCTCACTCTTTTATGCAAATCCTCTTTTTAAAATCCTCTTTGCTGTAAGTTAATATTCTCATTTTCTTTCACACTCTCTCACTATGGTATTCTCTAATCCAGCTGCCACCCCCTTTCTGAAACACTTTTCTACTCTCAGTTCTTTAATGCCATGTCCCTAATTCTCCTACCTTCTTCACATTTAATGTCCTTTAAAAGATTTCCTCATCTTTTAGATCATTTCTCTTGATTTCTCTTTCTGAAGTATCTTTTCTAAAATCTGTACTTTCTACTGTCCATCATAGTTCTCTTTCTTTCCTTCTTGTTTTTCACTCAAGACTCTCTAGTTCCTACCCTTTCCCTCAACTCGCCCTCTCCTGCTAAGTACTGTCCTTTTCTAACTTTCCTTTCTAAAGTTCTCTAATGTATTGTCCTTTCCAAAAATTATCTTGACCCCTATCAGTCACTTAAATGTAGCAATTAATGTTACATGTGAGCCACTGACATAGAGGTTTTCTCCTAATGTCAGAATTGTGGACAGTTCTCCCCCCACCCCCAGCAACCTGGCAGAAAAAGCAATACATTTCTCAAATCTGGCTGTTCTTGTTAGCCTTTTAGTTTTGGAGTCACTCAGACATGCTGCCACCTTGTTTTTGAAGTTCTCTCGGGGACCACAAGGATTAGCTTTTGAAAAATGCTTGGGATTCTGAGAAGAGGCTCCAAGCAGCACAGAAACCCTTCAAATTGTAGGCTTTAAGTGCTTTCATGATGAACCACCAATTCTGTCATCTAGCACTGCTTGCCCACACTGACTGTTGGTACCAGATTTTTTTATTCATTGGGATCAGAATCCAGAAGCATGATGCAAAATTCACTCTTTTGCCTTGGCTTTCCAGCTCTCAATGACTCTCCTCAAAACAGTATCATTTTGTGCAAGTTATAAAACAATACTGAAAGCATTCCCATTGCCTCTATAAATAGTCAGCGGTTCAGCTTTCATATTCACATCCCCAACTAGACAGCAGCCATTTCCCCCTTGTGGAAATGCTGCCACAGGCAGCTTTCAGAAAAGAACAACGCATTAGTCAAAACAGGTGCCCCTTCATACCTTGAAAACCTGAAGATATGCAAGAAATAGTCAGTTTCTCAAAACACAACCAGGTGTTGGGAAGATCAATATTTTAATGCATAGCAATAGCTTTGCCCTTCTGAAATTTGTTTAAAAGGCATTCACTCAATCACTGTACAAATGGACTACTCTTAAGAAAAAGAGTAAAAAGATTTTTATTTTGCGTGACAAGGACTAAGGTCTCTAATGGATTTCACAGTAACATCAAATACCAATCAAATGTAACTGTATCACCAAAAAACCCCCATCTTCTTCCATGAGAGTAATAATAACGTGTTCTTTGCTGAATGATTTTTCTATATCATCATTCTAGAGGAATTTTCCCATTGCCGTATGTGCTGTGAGCATTAGTGATTACCTGAAGACACAAACCTATAGGACAAACATGATTTGCTCCTCTCTCTGTGTGTGTGGATTTCCTAACAGAAATGAAATCACAGCTCTTATTTTCTGAATAGGAAATAACATGATTGAGATAGTAAACAAGTAAAAATTCCAGTTGAACACACATGAAGCTGCCTTATACCAAATCAGACCATCTGTCCATCGGGATCAGTTCTGTCTACTCAGATTGGCAGTGACTCTCCAGGGTCTCGGGTTGAGATCTCATTACTGCCTGATCTTTTTAAGTGGAGATGCTGGGGATTGAACATGGGACTTTTCTGCATGCTGAGCAGATGCTCTTCCATTGAGCCACGGCCCTTTCCCAGTTGCAATTTCTGGAGAGTCTCCAGAGCCTTCTTTTTCATCCATTAAGGTTCACCAAAACATGGTATAAAGAGTATATAAACAGCAGTCTAATTTACTCAGTAACATTTCTAAAATATATTCCATTTTGCAGATGGAAAGCTAGGCTTCCTGTTTCCTGATGATCCTAGTTACATGTTTGTTCATTGAGGCAATTTTATTTCAAATATCTACTGTGGTGGGAAGTGCTGTCAAGTCACAGCTGATTTATGGTGACCAAGTAGGGTTTTCAAGGCAAGAGACGTTCAGAGGTGGTTTGCCATTGCCTGCCTCCGCGTGGGCTGAGAGAGTTCTGAGAGAACTGGGAGTGGCCCAAGGTCACCCAGCAGGCTTCATGTGGAGGAGTGGGGACTCGAACCCAGTTCTCCAGATTAGAGTCCGCCGCACTTAACCGCTACACCATGCTGGCTCTCAAATGTGTACTACTGATCAAGATTTTTTTTTAAAAAAAAAACAACAACCCTCTTTAACAATGAGTGTTAGCTTTTATTTTAGTGCAGTGATAAGGCCTATATTTCCTTCAGTCTCTCAAAATTCACTTGGACTGAAGTTCCAGTAATAAGTAAAACAAGCTGGGGGACCCATGGAGCTATGGGAAAGTAGGAAATCCCATCCCGGGCAGATGCCTGTTGTCTTCTCTCCCTTTGGGTTCTACTCCTGCTTCCCCCTTTTAGCTTTCCCACCTTGCACCTACTTCCCCCAGTGGACTTCCTCCCCTTCTGGCTCCTGTTTCCAGTTGTCACCACTGAGGGAGAAGGGAGAAGCCGATGAAGGAATTAAGAACTTTGGGCGATTCCTATGGTGTTCTGAATGGCTGCCTTTGCAACCTGCACAGATGACAAGCAGTTGATTAAAAAATGGTGAGGGAATGAACCTGAAGAATTTATCCCTCCTTATCTATATAAGAGATATTCAAAAGATAAGATAGTTAATGCTGCAGGTCTTAAGTTATTCGAATTTTCTATCCAAAGAGGGTTGGTCATTCTGAATGGTCAAAAAGGAATTTATGGGCAACCTGCAATAGCAGTCATGATTTCATGAGGCCACCTTACAAGGTTTCAGGCACCCTTACTGATTTAAAAGGTAAAACAGGGTTACACTTACCTGTAATTGCTGTTCATCGAGTGTCTTTTGGGCAGTCCTGCATGGGGACTTGTGCAGGCCAGCCTGCACTGAAGACACGACGATGAACCTGTAGTAAGCAAGCCTCTGTCTCATGATCTGCTGTGGGGAATCACTTTTATGAGCTGTTTGCCTTATAACAAGCCTTGGGTGCAAGCTGGGATGCCTGATGCTTGGGATATGTTTGCTGCCAACTCTTGATGGGGTGCAAATAACACCTGCACCTACTGTCAAGAGTCTAGGTGTGATGCTGGATGCCTCCCTGTCAACGGAGGCACAGGTCTCAATGTAGTCAAGAGTATTTTCCCATCAGTGCCAAGCTAAGCAGCTGATGCCCTATCTGTCCCGAAGTGATCTAGCCACAGTGATCCATGCAACAGTCACCTCCAGGTTAGACTACTGTAACTCACTCTACACAGGGCTGCCCTTAGGCCTGCTCCTGAAAATTCAACTGGTCCAGAATGCAGCGGGGAGGGTCCTCACAGGGATCCCTTAGAGAGCACATACGCAACAGGTGCTCCGTCAGCTGCACGGGCTCCAGACTGAGCACTGGATCATGTTTTAGGTTCTGGTCTTGACCTTTAAGGCCCTAAACAGCCTGGGACCATTGTGCCTGTGGGACCGCCTCTCCAGATACACCCCCCAGAGAGCATTACGCTCATCTAACAACAACTTGTTAGTGGTCCCCAGCCTGAGAAGTATCCGGCCGTCCTCAGCCAGCTCTGGCTCTGGCCTGGTGGAACTCTCTGTCAAATGATACCAGGGGCCTGTGGGCCAGGCCTACGGTTGAGGTCAGCAATGGTTTCTGGGCTCCCTGTTCCTGCTTTTTGCGTATTTAAGCCTGATTCTATCTTGCCCACCAGCTTTTTCTCTCCTGAATGAGGGTTTATTAATGATCTGAATGGCACCTCTGGAATTGATAATGTATAAATTGTGGGTTTTACCAGGGATTTTAATGGTAAATTAGTATGTATTGTGCTATTGTTTTAAACTGAATTGTATTATGACTGTATTACACTGGATGTAAGCCGCCTCGAACCCGACCTTGGTTGGGGAGGGGCGGCACAGAAATTTAATAAATAAATAAAATAAAGTTGTTCTCTGTAGCAGAACATGAGGCAGAGGCCTCCTACTCCCCAAGGGCTGTCTTCTTAACCAATAACAGAGTTCAAAATCTTGTGAGATAGCTTCACAAGAATTCAGATGCCCTTACTAGTTTGCCAAGGCAACCAAATTTTTCAGGGGGTTTCACTGAAAGTGGGGACACAATATTAGGTTTCTGCACATATATGGGGGTCCTCACAGATATGTAGAATTTTTGTCCCCTTCCTACTTGGCTTTCAGTGTACAACAGATCTTCAGAATCAGATACAGTGTTGTTTACATTTGACTGATTACTGTAATTTGAAGCTGTACTATTAATCCACTAAAATTTTTGAATAGGCTTCCAAGGAAGGCAAGCTAGATTCGAGTCCAGTAACACCTTAGAGATCAAGAAGATTTTCCGGGGTACGCCTCCAAGAGTCAAAGCTCCCTTTGTCAGATCTATATCTAATGAAGAGAGCTTGGGACTCTTGAAAGCTTGATGGTGAAAAGTGCCGTCAAATTGCAACCAATGTATGGCAGCCCCATAGGGTTTTCAAGGCAAGAGAGGTTCAGAGGTGGCTTGCCAATGCCTGTCCCTGAGTTGCAACCCTGAACTTCCTTGGGCCTCAAAAGATTACACCTCAAAAATCTTGCTAGGTTTCTAAGGTGGACTCAAATCTAGCTGTTCTACTGCAGACCAACCCTGCTGCCCTCTGAAACTATCTTCAAGGAAGGTATGGGAGCGCTTGGAGAGAGGAGTGTCCTGAATTTCACAGCTGTATTGTAGCCAAAATCAAACCACACAGCCTCAGTCTTTGAACAGCCTCTAATCGTTTGCACCAAGGTGCTCTCATTTGCACAAAGAGAACTTTCGCCCAAAGATCTGCCTCCGACGTTTTGAGTTTCTAATGTCCCCAACTGTTTCTCCTGCCAAAACATTGTTACTGCCTTGAGCTATGGGCGCTATGAAATCCAGAGCTCTATTACTTATCGCTTTCCTACCGCACTCCCCTTCTCCCACCTCTATACAGACTTCTCCCACTAGACTGTTCATTCACCATTCTCAAGGCAAGGCACTTCCCAGGTGAAACAAAATACAAGCCTTAAGCTCTTTGGAACATATTTCAGGCTATGAGACAACTCTTGATATGAAGCTGCTCCAAAGCTTCTAAAAATTGAAGTGGTGTCAGAAGTCCTGCAGGTGCAATTAAGCAGATACTCATTTCAGCTGGTCTGGCACCCAAAAATGTAGAATGGTTAAGAGAGGAGCGTCTTTTGTTATGCTTGAACATAGCGAACCCCCCTTATGCCGGAATGAGTAGAATATGCTTTTGAAAAGCAAACTGTGAAGCTTTCCCAAGCCTGCCTGCTGCCAGAAGCAGCGTTTCTTTGTAGAGCACTAAATAAGGAACCCAAACAAAACAAAAATCACAGTCAGATGACAGTGCTCCCATTCGGTCCAAGCAATAAAGTTCACTTGTGTTTCTCCTGCATGAACCCAAAAACAAAAATCTAAGAATTCAATAGTAGTCTTCCTTGCCCTCCTGACTATTTCAGCACCAAGTGTTTTCAGCTGCTGTCATATCCAACTGTGCACAAGTTCCATCCCAGGCCAGAGAGACTGGAGCATCAAATGCTCTAGGTTGGGGTCCAATACTGGCATCCTTGTACATTAGAAAATACAGTCCTCTGCAGCAAGTTTAGATTTAAGGCATAGTTTGATCTGTATGACCATTGATTTACCAGTAGCATTCTGCCTTCCTGTCACATACACATTCTTAGAGATGGCACATACTTTTAGAGGTATTACAGAAAACGCTTAGCAAATCTCACTACAATACACCCACAGAATGCACAGGCTCTGACTTGTGGAGGCCCAGAGTTCTTTGTCTTAAGCTAAGAAGTCCATTTGCTTCCTTATCCAACCTTCCAGTATGGGAAGGGTGCAAAAACCCACTGCTCTCCTATTCTGACAGAGAGACAAAGATGGAAGGGCTAGGACTCTGCAGTAGAACATCTGCTTCGCATGCAATAGGTCATAGGTTGAGGTCTCCCTACTATCTGATTATTTTAAGTGGAGAGATGCCAAGAACAGAACCTAACAGCTTGGAGAATCACTTCCAGTCAGAGCAGACCATTCTGGCCTTGGTACTTTGCTTCATGTGAACCTAACACATATCTGGACTGCATCTTTTAGCTTCTCATATTCTGCCACTTCTTAGTTTATAAACTTTGCTTCTTGTGTAACCAGAGTTGTCTACTATATCAATTACATCTTTCACCTTTTGTTCTGTAAATGCTTGCTCTTTATTCTTGCATCTGGATCATTCATTGGGGTGCTTAACACAGGCTGCAATCCTAAAGGGGGGGCTGAAGGTCCTCAGGAACTGGCGTGACCCCGCACCGGCGTAGGTGCCACCTTATCACGGAATAAAGTGGCACCTACACCAGCAAGGGGGCAAACACACTGGCGCCAGGAAGCCATGCTGCTGTGCGGGGCTCTGCTGCTGGCGCTGCGATACCAGCAGCAAAATCTCGGAAGCGGCAGCCCATACCACGTTCCTAGGGGTGGAGCTGCCGTTAGGCAGTTTATTAACCTCTTTGGACCCAGGAACGCCCCTTGAGCTGCGGCGTGGCTATGCCACCTTTTTTGGTGGCCTAACCTTGCTCTTTTCAGTGGGGGCATTTCCCCTGTTTTCTATTTTAAATCCCTTTTATTTTAATATCGGTGGCCAGGAAGCCTTTGTGGATGTGGCATGGCTACACCATTCCCAGCTACTGCCTAACTTCCCTCCCTTCAGGAATGGGCTGACAGTGTCATAAGAAATACAACAGGTGCTGGATGCAGCTGGAATGAAGAAACTCTTTCTATCGCTAACTATTTAGCCTGCTTATGACAGCAGCAATGCACGAACTGGATTAACGGAGCAAAATCCAAACCGATGGAAAACTGTTTATCCTTAGGTTGAAATTTGTTTGCTGGCAAACAACTGATAGACAGCATTGTAAACTGTAAGTGGTTTCATTTTTAACTGGGAAAGTTTAAGCTTATTCATGACAGGGAAGAAAAGATGGATGCTAAAATCCTACCAGTTTTCCGGCATAATGGCCAGTTATACCAGGAGGACTAAAAAGATCACTGCAAGTGGCAATTCAGAGCTCGAGATCAATAAAAAAGACAGGTGTCACACATACAAGCGGAAGACAAAATGAGAAAACTGGAAAATAAGTTTGTTAGCAATGCAGAGCTAAAGAAGCATCTAGTAGAACATGAAAAGGAACTGGATAACCAATTAGCCACATAGGAATATTTAAATAAACCTGGTTATTAATTAATGTAAGAGAGCTAGAACAGTGTAGTGAGTAAGAGACCAATTTTCAAATCAGGAAATCCCTTGTTAAAGCCTTCTTCCTGCCATGAATAATTTGGTGGCCCCAGGCAATCCTCTTTCTCTCAATCCATCATCTGCAATTTGAAAATAATAATCTTTCCTAACTACACAGGTAAAATATCTGAAAGACTCCTGAAAGAGCTATGTAAAAGATAAG
The DNA here is from genome assembly GCF_029931775.1 of Euleptes europaea. Lineage (NCBI taxonomy): Eukaryota > Metazoa > Chordata > Lepidosauria > Squamata > Sphaerodactylidae > Euleptes > Euleptes europaea. The sequence continues at coordinate 24,390,303 of NC_079313.1, read as the reverse complement.
GATTATTATTAACAACAAGTTGAAGATTTGGAAAATAAAGCCAGGAGAGACAGCTTGATCATGTGTTTCAAGGACGAGAATGTATATCCCTTGCTAGCAAGAAAGGATGTTAATTTTGGGGAAACAATAAAGAAAGTAAACGACTAAAGCAGAGAGGAAAATACTTTTTGGCATGGCTGTTCTGAATCCTTCTCCAGTGCAGATTGTGTTCCCACCCACCCCTAATTTCTTACGGCATCTGGTTTTTACGGATCTTTGGCTGGTAATTTCTGCAGGCAGATGGCATTCCATTACAGCCCAAAATGCCTCCTTAAGTGCTGCTCCTGGGTGACAGGGGATCCCCAGGAACAACATGGGGAGATCTGGCAAAAATCACCACCCCCATCCACAGAAAGTTTCCATTGGATCAAAGCCTTTGTTTCTGTCCCTGCATTGACATCGCTTTAATATAGTTAGGCGAGGTAGTGAGATGTGTACTCACAATTCTGTTTTGTATTTTCAGAAGAAAATACAACATAACTCAAATCTCTTAAAATATCCAATAATATCATTTTCAGAAGCCAAAGAACCTGCAAATATGAACCCAGGGAAGAATTCTCTTACGTAACTGCTCTTAAGTTGCAGTCCTGCAAGCTTCGCACATTAATGCCCTATTACCATCCACTTGATTTCTGCTATGGCACATACCTAATTTAGGCACAGTGATGATAATGATTCTGCGAGTGATATTGGTATGAGCCCTCATATGGTGCTGAAACAAACTGAATGTATGAAGCAACCCTCTCATCAGGATACTTGCTTTAGAAAGAAGCAGAAATGTTAAGGATTGCCTCCTCCCCATGCTGTCCAGCCTGTGATCTAAGATTTCCCTCTCATGCCCTACTCCCTGTGCCCCTGCCTTCAGATGTGAGGTAGGTGGAAATCAGAGGGCTTTTTCCAATAGTGGCTCCTATCCTACGAAATACTCTCCCCCTTGAGGCTCACCTGCTGCCTATGTACTCTCTTTCAGGCACCAGGATAAATAATTTCTGTTCTACTAGGCTTTTTATTAAGCGGCTGGGCATTTAAAACCATTTTTAAATATGTTTTCACTATGTTTATAAATGTTAAAATTATTTTAAGCTGTTCAATGATTTATGTTTTTGTGCTCTGACTGGGATTTCATAACCAACTCTTAATGTTCTATGGTTTTATCATGTTTTATTTTGTTAGCCACCTTGGGCAGGAACCCTGAAGAGGTGATGAAAAAAAAATCAACAAGGAACAGGGTGCATATAAGGACTAATATCAGCCACCCAATTTTGATTCTAATGTCTGTTGCACCCTGTTTTGATAGGGTCACAGATTTTTCTTGTAATAAAAGTTCAAGACAGAGCACCCTGACCTGGATGGCCCAGGCTAGCCTGATCTTGTCAGATCTCAGAAGCTAAGCAGGGTCAGGTCATCCCTGCTTAGTACTTGGATGGGAGACCACCAAGGAATACCAGGGTCATATGCAGAGGAAGGCATTGGCAAATCACCTCTGTTAGTCACTTGCCTTGAAAACCCTACTGGCCATAAGTCAGCTGCAACTTGACGACACTTTGTACACACACAAGACAGAGCAAACAGTTATAGTAGCTTAAACAGCACTAGATCATTGTGGTGATATTGCCTAGCCCATATCACAGATAATTGGGTCTTTAACAGTCCAATCCTACCATCTAATGAAAATTAGTATCTGTGTAGTACAGGATCAACCTCAACCACAGTTGGGCAGAATTCGTATTGCATCAAAAGATGGTGTCAGAAGTCACACTGGCACAAGAAGATGACATCACCAAAATAAAATTGCTAAACACAGCATGTATTTACTTACTATACTTATAGTCTGCCTTTCTCACTGAGACTCAGAGTAATTTACACAGAGTACATTGATGATATTAACAAGATGAGACATCTAATAACCAATGTAACAGGATCAGGATTACAGAAATCTGCAACAAGGCAGAGTATGATATACTAAGCAACAAAGGCAGTACAGGCCAACAATTCAGGAAATCTTCTCTACTTAGCATTCTTGGGGCACAGAGCCATGCATACTTCACAAACCTGACCATTTTATACATTGCTGGGAGTAGTTAGAATGGATACAGTGTAGCTAATGGAATCCTCATATATTTAGCTTATATTAGTAATTTGCAAACTTTATGTCATAGAATAACTACTGGCGTGCTGTGAGAATTAAACCCAAATTCTTAACCACAATGGAGGTTGCCTAACACATCTCTACGTGATTTTTTTCTTTGGCACTGCCTCCTCCTAACTAGCCTTTCCTGAGGGGGCGAACACAATGTCCTTAGGTACTTAGACTGGGTATGACTGCATCAATTATTTGTGATACGCACCTATAGCAGAGTTACTTAGGCCTTTTATGCATGGTCTGTTTCTGCTGGATCTGCTGCTCTCTAACTGCACAGTATTTGCAGTTGAATTCTCAAAACACTATGTACAGGGGCTTCCCCCCCGAAGAAATTCCAGGAGTACCTTGTGACCAATTATGCATCCCCAGCAAAAATATGGAGCTTTTGAACCACACATGAGCCCCTCCCCCTGAAAATGCTGCTTTGTAATTGGCTGTGGTGTATTTTTTTGAACTACAATTTGGGATCAAGGCAGACTTTAAACTCGGGGTAAAACAGCATCCTGAAAACGTGGGGAAAACGTAAGGGGAGAGTGAGGTGACTTCTGAAGGTCAGACAATACATGCATAATTAAAATGAAGCCCCAAAGTAGTTGGGGGGGTGACCATGTTGTGGCTCTGTTCTGACCTTTCAATAAGGAGGCACATCTGGCTCAGTGACTCACACAGAAACAGAGAGAGAACACTCCTTTGAAGGCAGCCTTATGGGATCTGGTTATGACTGCTCAAGATAAAACATACCTTGAAAACTAGTCTTTCCACAGAATATAGGAAAATAAAATTCAATTCAAAACAATGCAACAATTGAAATAGTGGGGGAAACCTCTTACACTTAATGAAGCAAATGCACATGAAGGAATACCTCCATGTATTGACTACAGTTCCCTGGGAACTGTCAAGATTTTTTCCCTAGCTTTGCCATCAATGCAATATTTGACCTTGGAGCAAGTAAGATGGTCACAGTGCCTCAGTCTGCTGATCTGTGAACCCAAGATATTACTTAACTGACCATGGCCCTCTGCATGGCTGAAATTCACTACATGCAATCGGATTATCTGATGAATCGCACAGTACTAATTTAAAGTATTATTTTTACAAATTGGATCATTAATTAGATGTGCACATATAACTGATTCATTGTCATGATGGCGCTGAAATTTAATAAAGTAAAATATGAATGGCAAATTAAAGTCAATTTAGAACCGTTACTATTGTCCTCATTATAGGACGGAACACCAATTGCAACCATAGTAATAAAGCTAAAGAGAAATGAGAGGAGACAGGAAAGGGGCATACCTATGAGACCCTCTGCCTACTCTTCCCATATCCTTATTGACTATCATAATCTGATGTGGTTGGGGGTATACAAAAGGGACACACTGTTGTCTCTTGTAAGCATCGTGCCCAATTTCCTCCACTATATCTCAAACTCTAACCAATGGAGCTTCAATTTTGAAGTGAAAAATCTCAGGAGTTACTTACAGCTGACATTTAGAGCCAGAACATTTGGGTATCAAGGATTTATCAAAAACACACTATTGTTTTCTTAGATGTTGTCAGACTGTGGAGAAGTTCCCTCCACTTACAAGTTCATCTCACTATTCTAATTATAATGCCTGATCTCTCTCCATGTACAGGAACCCACTTGCAGGCTAGTAGCTGGAAGACCGAAGGAGATTGAAAAAAGAATCCACCAAGCTCCTAGCACAGAGCACTCAAACTCTTAGTTGTTCTAATGAGAGTAGCCATGGCTGAAGCAGGACAACGGCTTACTACCTCATACCATGCTAGGAAGTCATATCTAGAGCCACAAAACTGGGAAAGACTAAAGTGATAGAAGGAAAACTCTTCCTTTGAGATGGGAAGGGACACTAAATTCAAGAAACAGTGAAGATCCCGTCTTAATCTTGGCATCTAACTCCTTGGATGAACAGAAACTAAGCTTTTACTTAGTGACTTCAATCCTGTCCACACAGCAAGGGACAACGATCCAACCATGAGAATTAAGGTAATGATGAACTTTAAACTACTGCAGCTTCAAGTAAAGCTGGCCCATCCGAAATAAAAGATCGTTTACGAAGTTTAGGGATAGAGGACTGTACGCGTTCACCTTTTCTTTGTTCCCTTGCTTAGCCCAATGCTTGAACAGAACACGTGACTCTTTTTGTTAATTTATTAAATTTCCTTGTATTTTGAATGCACCAAGCCTGATCTCACCATGCCAATTTGGTTTAGTTATCTGGAGTGTGGGAAGGGGCAGCAGAAAAGCTTGCTATCCCTCGAGCACTGTATCTTGCACATTGTGATAGATTATCCTGTGTTTGCTTGCAGAATGGTATGGGGAGGTGTTGCAGCTTGGTGGAGCCTCTACACAGCAATGCAGCTACAGAGTTCTAGATGTATCTCTTACCAGACAGGGTCATACTCTCAGAGTCACTGGTGGCGACAGGTGGATACCCAGTTAGTTTTTGGTACCCTGGGCAGCAAGGGGAAGGTATGATAGCAGTAGTTTTATTCTCTATTCCTGTTCTAATTAAGGCCAGCATGGAATCTGCCTTTTTCATAGCAGCCACACCTCGGGTCTACATTTTCATCGAGCTATCCACTACCACCCCAAAATCCCTTTCTTGGTCTGTCACTGTCAGCTCATATCCTATCAGTGTATATTTGAAATCAGGATTTTTTGCCCCAATATGCATCATTTACACTTGCTCACTCTAAATCTCATTTGCCATTTTCATTTCCCATTTTAACTCAGTGGGACAGCCACAGAGTGGGTTTTTTTTAAATTTCCTAGGGGGCAATCAGAAGGAGATGTTTGCAAGCCTGTTCCTCCACTCCAACCATTAATTTAACCCAGAAAGCCTCTTGGGAGAAAAAAAAATGAAAACAATGTCATTGTGGCAATGACACTTAAAAGTAGCTGGTTACCTAGAAACAGCTATATTCAGAGACCAATCCTAAGTAGATCTACCAAGATTCCTAGGTCTATTTAATGGCGCTTTCTCCCAGGAAAGCTTTCATAGGATGGCACTGTTAGCCCTACACAACGAGAGCAAGAGTTTGCCTGCTTCTACTCACCTCTCTTCAGTAGTCAACTCATCACGGAAGACCAGGCTGTAGCAATGCCAGCAGCACTAGGGATTATGTACAGATTTTGAAAATGTATGAAGGGGAACGATCTGGCACAGCTGGCTGTTCTAAACCAGACAGAGACCTTCACTTTACTTTAGGAAGGCTGAAAGTGCAGACAAAAGACATTTCATTTGCCTCCATTGGAGGTCCGTTCAGCTTCCAGTGAGAGAAAGATTCATCATTGAGAGCCCCTTTATTACATCCCCTCCTTTTTGTATCCCAAGCCCCTGACTGCCTCACATCTTAAATTAAGCACATGTTAATGCATACAAAAAAAGCTAAAGAAAGACAGAAGGAAAATTAATTAAGCAGGCAAGTTTAATCCAGGTCAGACCTATTGTTAGCTCACATATAAAAAACCCCCACTAAAGAGCTCACACATTCCATATATCTCCCCCCATCTAGTTAGTCATTTAAATTTTATAATTAAGTCAATTTAGCAGGAGCTTATTAAATGCAGACTCCCCCCCCCCTTTAATACTAATCCTCAGTAACTTCTCTGAACAGGAAATAAAGAACACTATTTCAACTGGATAAATGTCCTGGATAGAGAAATGGCATTCCTACTTGTCTTCTCCCCCTGCTCTCCACTAAGAATCTGAAGTAACTTCAGATTCCCGCTTGCTTTTCTTATTGTAAGGCGACCCAGAATGCAATATTGGAACATGCCTATTTCAGAGAGATGTTGTGTTCTCTAGGCTTGTGCCATATAGGTTTCTTTGTAAAAACAAATTGATAAGAAGGGCCTTGACTTGCTGCAAGGGAGAGAGCAGAATTCCACAATCTAGCACACCAAATTCATCCCAAGGGATTTGTGCATTTTAACTTACAGAGATGCTACCCTATTATGTGCTCTAATACATTTTCATTTTTTTTACTTGAACTCCATTCGGCTTCAAAGTGGAAGCAGTTCATTACCAGCAAAGTGGGAGCTGCTTACCATTTTTAACAATGTCATGGGTGCTGGATTCTGTTCTCCCTAAAATCAGCACTGTAGTACTACAGGAGGGGGAGGGGGAGGAGGAGGAATAGGACCTGTGGGACACAAAGACATTCAACCACCTCTGCCATATTCCCCTTCCGTCTGAGGGCCTCAAAACAGTGCTTGCTTTCACCTTTTTACAACGTTCCTATACAACTAGAAGGGCTACAAACCTGACTGGTTTTAAATGAAAAAAATGTCAGAAGTCTGCGTAAAAGATTGGATATCATGTTTGAAACTGCAGCATAAACTTGTGCCTTCCTTACACTGCCCAACTAATATCACAGGTTATTAACAGAAAAAAGAAAAAAAGACCGACTCCACTTTTGTGAGACATGAGGAATGAGATAGTGTCCATAGCCCATAAAAAAATTATTTTTCATCCCAATCAAGACCATCCGACAATAGCTTTTTCCATCAATCAAAATGATACCCTGAGGACCATAAGGCACTGGGGTGGATTCTGCTGCAAATGCCTGCTAATTGAAGGGGCGGGGTAATTTTCACAGATTCCCTCCTCCCACCCCTCCTGCTGTTCCTAAGGCACCCCTGACCCCCCAGGAATATGTCAGTGACCATTGGGAGCTGCAGTGGGAGGAAAGGAAGTCCCATTCCACTGATGGAAATGCTATCTGTTAGCAGACATTCACCAGGGGTTCCAAGCCACTGAATTTTTCTAGAAACTCTCCTGATTTCTCAGGAACTGCTGCTTTGATTTAGCTCACTGTGCCACAACAGGTTGAATTGTAATGGCAATATTGTCAAACATAACACCGATTCTCTCCCACCCCCCCCATCAACAGACAAACAGGAAAGCACGCCTACTTCCAGGACGGCTCAGCAGGATGCATGCCATATGGGGAAAGCACATGGAAGCTTTTTGAGATGGATCATTTCTCCACTGTGCCAAGTAAAAATAGCTCAACAAAATGTGAGACACTTTTTTTCATAGTGAAAATGAGGAGTAAAACTCCCTCCTCGGCACACTGGGATGACTCTTTACAATTAACTTGAAGAACAAGTGGAATCACTTTTCCTTATGTTGTACAGTTGTTGTACTGGGGAAAATGTTACACACAGACATATAAATATAAAAACGAAAGCTATCACACCAAAAGGGATAAAAGCCACAGTCAAGTATTGACTATCAAGGCAACAGCGTTATTCAGTGTAATGATAATCTTAGCATTTCTATAGTACTTTCAGTATTCAGAATGGTTCACATTTATTATCACAGTAATACTTAACATAGCTGTGTAAAGACAGCCAGCAGTCTCATCCCTATATTGCAATTATGAGATGAGAGAATAGTGCCTTGCCCAGGGCCCCCTAGCAAATTTCTTAATTTTTCCAGAGGAAAAAAACTGGGAAATTTGGGTGAGCACTGAAAAAAAAATCTCTTACATTGTAGACATATACAATATTTTTTGTTTAGATGTAAATAGTCTTGGCAGCAATTATTCTGCTGTAATGTGCTTAATAATAATACATAATTAAATTGTTCAGTGTTTTTAGTGCTTAGTATCCACACATGCTGGCAGTCTTAATCTACTGTGACTGAGAGTTTGTGCCAAAATATTACACTGCAACTAGAATTTTTTTTTTACTGCAACTAGAAAATGTTAATAGAGTGCTTGAAATGTGACAATTGTTTGCCCACTTGACCCCAGTGAAGGGAAGTTGACTGGGCTAGATACATAGGGTTGTAAATTCCTCCTTAATATTAACAGCCAGGATAGACTACCTGGAAAAGAAAATAGACCCCAGTGCCAGCTGAAGAATGTATTTCAGTATCAAAGGGGATGAGAATCGATTTGAGTCTGTGCAGAACTGAAGTCCCTAATGCTGTCCTCTGGCCTGTATCAGCTGCCCCATCATCAGAGAATGTGTGCAGGGGTGACAACAGAATGCAGCTAAAAGTACCAGTGTGGAGATAGGACATTACTTTCTATCATCACATAACAAAACTGAGCCTCATTAGAAATCTGCCCACCAGACACCGACTTCTGCTTGTGACCAGAGGAAGGTAACTGGCTGTACAGATATGCCCAGTGTCCTGAATGCTCTTATCCCCCTTTTCGGAGATGACCGGTTTGGGAACACGGGCAGGGGCCAAGGGAGCTTCATCGGCCTCAGACCACTCCAAGGGTGAGTCTAAGCTGGACTCGCCCCCGGTGGATGCCAGGGTGCTGGTGGCCAAAGCCCTTAGCAGCCCGTGGACTCTCCTCCCTGGCCGCCACTCCCAACTGGCCTTAAATAGTCTGCCTGCTGATCTAGACCCTCCTTGGCCCTGCCCCAGCTCCATCCCCGAGTCCATTTAAGGATCCTGACCGGGAGCTTCCATCAGCCCCCCCAGCTGGCCCACGTGCAGTCGCACATTATCCACGGGCCTCTTCTCTGCCCCACCCTCGCCCTGCTGCTCATCAGCTGTTTGGAGGCAGGTGGGGCTCCTACAGCCTGCTGGTGGGTGTGCGGGAGCTTGCTCTCCTCCCTGCCTCTCTTCTCAGTATTTGGAGGCAGTGTTGGTTCTCCCGGGGTTCTTGGGGCGCCGTCTGTACCGCCTAGGGAGAGAAGCTGATTTTGGGGATTTGGGCTTCCCTGCGTGACTGGAGGTTCCGCAGGCGGGTGGCGGAGGAGAAAAACGGTCCTGGGAGCCTTTGCCAAGGTAATTAAAAACGCCTGGGTTGACGGAATACAGGTCGACCCAGGACACACAGTGTATCGTTACTTCCATACCTATGTAAGTTTTCTGAAGAGTATATGTGGAAAAAGACAGGAGGGATGAAGGCAGCTAAGCAAGTAATTATACTTAAGAATGTAATCTATTTCACCCTCTCTGGATTAGTCCCGCTTTAGGCATTCCGCTCACATAGGTGTGTTGTTGATGATTTACTCAACAGAAGTCGCACTGACAAAGAGAACACATGGCAATTATCCTCTGCTGTTTTATCAGGCGGCTGATTCTTTTAAAGGGATTAACAAATGGTGTTATGAAAACATGGGGGGAAAACAACTATTGGTATTCTGGGCCTAAGTTCTACCCGTCCCACTTTATGATGAATAGGGTGTTTGTTTTATTAATATAGCTAACTGTAGTTGCAGCAAAACAATCACCTGCTGCTGGAGACGACAAATGAATTCATTTTTAAAGTAGTTTACGAACTAGGTGTGTAAACACAGGGGTCTAGATGTCTTTGTGCATAGTATCTACAAGTTGTTCTTTCATGGGATTCAAGAACCTGTCAACTCTTCACAAATCTCACATCTAAAAATGCCATAGAAATAGAATCTGCCCCCTCTGTGTTATAATATCTATACATATCAGAAATCTGCTAGCTGCACTATAATGTACCTCTCCATAACAGCCATATACTTAACTAAGGAGGGCAGCACAGCCCAATTCTACAATAAAAGCAAAGAAGGGGGGAAATAATAAGACAAAAGATTCAATATACACAGTGCCAACCACTGATCATAACCTCTCGTGTGAATATCTAAACTCATAGTTCTCAGATCAGCCAAACAAAGTGGCTCTGGCGCCTCCATGTAGCTTATTGTCTGTTGTGATCCTAAATCCAAACACTGTCAGGACATCCAGAATCTTGCCTCTGGCAATTCTGTAAGAATCATGTGGTTCAGGGAGACAAATCTGAGAGTGGTGTAGCGGTTAAGAGTGTCGGATTAGAATCTTTGAGAACCGGGCATGAATCACCCCTCGCGCCATGGAAGCTCGCTGGTTGACCTTTGGACGGCCACACACTCTCGGCCTAATCTACCTCACAGGGTTGTTTTGAGGATAAAATGGAGGAGAGAGGAGAATGACGTAAGCTGCTTTAGGTCCTTGTTGGGGAGAAAGGTGGTGTGCAAATGAATGAAATAAAATTAAAAATAAATAAATCTGGAGGGGAGCAGCAGCAGGTTACAGGTACTCTATGCTTCCTCACTAGAACTAACTCTCCCTGACACTGAAAACAATGGATTTCCCCATGTCAAAGAGGCTTGTGATGGCACACAGGAGCACCACAGGACACCGGATGGCAGTGTATGCACATTAACACATATGTATTTTTGGCATCAGCAGACTGAAGAATGAATAAATGCGAGGGGGACTGCAGCCTCAAATGAAGGAATGGCTGGGGTTTTATACCATCAGCTTTCTACTCCACTTCTTATACTTCTTTCGGTTCCCTCTAATTCTCACAGCTACGCACCCCAATGCACTCCATCCGTCTTCTCGGCCTTGTTGTGCGCCTTCACTAGTTCTTGGCAAAAGTGTTTCACTTTTAAAAAAATGCTTTGAACTGGAAAACTGGCCAAATTTCAGTGGAACCATTCATTCCGCAAGTCATGATTTCCTTCTGCAAGGAATCGGACACTCCTTCCTTAAACCTCTACATACTTGGGCTCCTGGAAATTCCACTTTTAAACAAAAAGCACTAAAGCCAAGAAACACACACAGAGGCAACCAAACTGCCCACTTTAAACACATAAATAATGAAAGCACCAGAGGGGGCGGGGGGGAGAGAGAGAGATCGTTGAACTGAAAGCAGTTAACCAACCTCATGCAGCTGCTTTAAAAAATCTATTCCGTTCTTTGCCACCAAAAACACGTCAGGCTCCAATGACACCACATAAACTTGCATCTACTCAGTTCTCACCTAAACTGATTTTTCCGCAGCACAACATGGTACAGAGTGAAAATGAAGAGAGGCCTATTAAAAGTGAAATTATAATTATCCTCTCCATATCAAACGAGAAACAGAAGTAGTTCAAGGCCATAAATCTAGGCGCAACTGCTTCCACATCAGCGCTTTAATTTCACCAAGAGGCAAAACTGTCTGACGAAAACTTTAAATGGAGGCAGGTAAAAAAAAACAAACTATTAGCCCACAGCTTTTCTATAACATTTAAATATTGTGGGAATATTAAGCAATTACTATGGCGAAGCCTAATTAACAAACCAAGAGGAAGGAGTTGACAGTCAATGAACAAAGTACATTAAAAGTTGCGGCAGCCCCAAATCCCCCGCAACAGGGAAATTATAACTGCTTCATTAAGACACCTCGCATAAAGCTGCAAGTTAAATAGGACATGATGCATTTATTCCATTGAACAAGCTGTGTTAACTGTTAGGTGAAAGCATTTAAAGTGGCAGAATTCAAATCTGGTTTGCTGCTGGTCTCAGGCGATGAGAGCTCTACTGGCTTACTGCCGCTGCCCTTGACAAGGACTATGAAAAGCAACCAGATGCACAGGATCCGTTTAAGGAAGAAACTCAATTTGGTAGACTGAGGGGGTGGACCTTGGTGAAGCATGTAACCATGGGCTAAATTCAGTGCCAATGTAAGCCTTAAACGTGGGAAGGACAGGAGCATGCAAACCCGTGGCTTGCCCACAAACTCCTAACCATGGACAAGGAATCTACCACGTCCATATCAGCTCAGTCTAAAAAAAATCTCAGCACAAAGAGCCAAAAAGAACATGATTTTGCTATGGTTGTGTGTGTGTCAAGTCACAGCTGACTTATGGAGACCCCTTAGGGTTTTCAAGACAAGAGATGTTCAGAGGTGGTTGCCTGCCTCTGTGTGGGCTGAGGGAGTTCTGAGAGAAGTGTGACCAGCCCAAGGTCGCCCAGCAGGCTTCATGCAAAGGAGTGGGTTCTTCAGATTAGAGTCTACCACTACACCATGCTGGCTCTGTTACTATGGTTGCTAGCAGATATTTACTGCCATTTTGAAAGAATGGCAAATCATTTTTATCACCAACTGGTCAGCAATGCAGTAAGAATATAGATGATTTTCTGCCTCAATTGCTAGGTACCTAAGAAAGTATATCAGGTTGTGTGAGCGCACACTCGTACCTGCAATTTTGGGAGAGAACCAGTTCAGGAAGTACTGAAAGTTATTCAAAATCAGTGGTTCATTCTATAGTGCCAAGTTGTACTACCTAATATCACAATCCAACCCTGACTTTTCGGTAGGCTGAAGTCCCCGATACTTTTACTTTAAAAAAATTATGTACACTGGCCTGTCTACCTTTGCCCAATGCCTCCCAGTTTAAGCAGCAACATACATCCTTAACATCTGTGTATTTTAGAATTTAAACTGTACTGAAACAGTCTGAACACATGAGTTAAAGCAGGACCCAAGCTCTCAGAAAAGCATTGATTTTGGAAAAGCAAGTGGTTTAGTAGATAGTGCAGTGTTAGGCGATGTGGTAATGAAGTTAAAAATAGCAGGTAATAAAAACACAATTATTCTCCCTGTACAAATGAGTTTTTTTTAAAGTAAGCCAATAAGCTGCTTGTTGACATTCCATTAATTTCTGTACAGTAAAACCAAAACGGATTTGTGGTTGGTTTTGCAATTAGAGAGGTCACACAGGTGGGTTATAGAATTGGGAGAGCCCCTCCCAAAAAGCAGCCTCTGAGAGCCAACAGAACATATGGCTGCTAATTGCAGGCAACCCATGCAGACTGAGGAATGGGGGACTGAGGGAGCCTTGACCTTCTAAAGCCTCCTTCTTGTGAGTGAGAACCAATTTCCTAAAGAGGAATCTCTAGGGAGCCCTGCGTCTGGCCAAAGAGGCAACAAAAAGGAAATCAGATAAAAATGCTTTTTTTAAAAAAGTGTTTCTTCTAATAACTCCCCCCTTGTACTTTGCATAATCACATTATCTAAAGGCCCTCGTAGAAGGATTGAAGTGTCAAAACACTGAAATTCTGAAACTACGCGCGTGCCACTACTAACACAGTAGGACAGCCTCATGTTAATCTCAAGAGTAGGATTCCTGAGGTGGTAATAACCGAGTGAAGAGTTGCTACAGCAGGCTAGGCACCTTTCTCCAATTAATTATGTACGAAACGGCATCTACTATGGGAATCTATAAGGCGACAGGAAACAGACTTTTAACAAGCATTATATGCAAATCCATGCAAGCACAATTCCCTTAAGAAAACATGACATGAAAATTACTCTGCACACAAAATTGTTCTTCACCAATAATATGCCTATGCAAAGTTAATGCTAAATAAATGACCGTACTCCCTGTCTAACGGTTTTCCATCTAAGCAGCTACCTTGCCCAACTGGTTCTGTTTACAGAACAAACTGAGGCACTAAAAAGACTTCTAAGTGGAAACTGGCACTACTGCTGAACAACAACAAAAATATTTACCTAAATGCTCTTTTTGAGAACCGATTGCCCGAAAGAAGTAAATGAGACTATTAATATGTTCATGGTTATTTAATGCTGCCAATTTTTATATATATTGGGATGGTTTCATTGCTTAGTGATGAGTGCTCTTGCCTTGTTTTAAGTTGTTTTACTTACGCAATATTTTAAAACTACATTTTATTGCCACACTCTTTTGTTATCTGTCTCAAGCAGGTAACTGGGGATTCATCCTGGCATGTCCATGAAAATTTACATCTTTGCAAGATAAATGTTAAATGTATAGCTTTGTAGATGCTCAGAGATAAACCTAAAACTACCATTACTAGTAGGCAAAACACTACAGAACAAGTTTCTCTCTCTGGCTTCCTTCCAGCCACAACGTTAATTTATATACTGATGGGGTTAGCCAAGAGAGCAAAGCCCCTTTTCCTGGAGTACCATGAGCTGGCCGGTGCCCGCTTGACCACTAGGTAGGATGACAGGGGTCTTAAGGGCTATAATAGTCTGTTCTTAGTCTGGAGACAAAAAGATCTGGGGATTCCTTTGAAGGAGGAGTGTTGTGCCTCAAGGAAGTAGGTCAACAAAATGGCCGGAAAAGAGAGGCATGCACAGATCCTGAAGAGAAATCAGGTAACGTTAACATCATTCTGCCTGCCTCCTCATTCCATAGTTTCAGACTTAGAGTGAGAGGATACACTTATTTACTTTTGCTCAACTATGCACTTTCCCTTTTTGTACCCTAACTGGTATTACGGTGATCTGTCTGCACCCATCTCAAAGCCTAATCTGGCTCACATTTACAGAGATACAAAGAGAAAGAAGGAAGACTCCAGCCTGGATGTGAACTACTCTAATAAGACAAGAATCCAATGCTTCCTCTGTATCATGGAGATCTGGAGTAGGAAGGACAGTTCTTAATTTGAAGCAAGCCCCTTAAGATACAGTGTTTGGCCTGCCAGTTACTAGACAACCATACGTCTACATCTTAACCCTGTTGGTGGCAATAAAAAGGATCCCGATGCATTTGGGGATAGGATAACACTGGACTCTTCATTGAGACCTGGACCAGCTGAGCAGAGTCCATGTCCCCTGTGGTAGAATGAAGTGCCCAACACAGTGAAGTACAAATGTCCCCAAATAACTAAATAAAATGCAGTGACAAACTTGAAACTGGACAATGGATAAGAAGGTAACTGTAGATATACACATGCCGCATTAAGAGTCTAGGAATAAAGTGCCTGTATTTTGATGAGAGTCAAACATTTCCTCCCACTCTTCACTGGATTTGGAATAGAGGGAGATACAGGAACAATAGTGTGTGTATGGTCATAAGAAGTCATAAGAATTTTCTCGTCACTATTAACAGTAAGGGTGAGTTGACACAACTATGTATTTAATGAAAGAAGAGGGTCACCACCTTCTAACAGTTCCCATGGCACACACTTTTAAATCTTTGGAGCCTGGGAGAAACTAATTACATCTTTTCTCCTTTGCTGGAAGGGTCACAGTACTCCTCCTGCTGTGTCAGGGTCATACATTATTGGAGGGGTGTGTTTACCATTTTCTCCATGTCTGAATATTTTCTAAAGTGGCTATTTTGTGTAAATTGCAGGTGAGGTTCAGAATACGAATCCGCAACAACCAACATTTGAAAGATGGATAGTTTTGTATTTTTTTCAATTTTATAATACCTGACCTTGACCTATGGAAGCCAGCTACTTTGTAAAGCCCTCTGTACGGCACTCAGTAGCCAGTCCTCCTTCAACAAATCTTACAATAAACCAATCCCTCCAACAAAACTAGCCAAAAATCAGCCAACAAACATAGGAAGTAGGCAGAGCTCTACACAATTACTTACTTTCAACAGGAGGTAATTGAGAAACATGAGGAATAAACTAACAACACTGGACAGCAGAAGGGTTGGTGGGAAGAGAGAAGGGTCCCGAACTCTAGCCTCCTGGCTTATTAGCAAGCTACTCTCACCATGATGCAAAAAGGCGATGCATGCAGGAGTACCAGGAGAAAGCAAGCCAACAACACTGACCCTGCTGGCAGAAAGCTCATTTATGAACTACTTACAATCCTAGATTAATATAATTCTTCTCCTCTCCCTGCAAGGCGCTAAGGGTTTTCCTTGACTAATTTGCATGCAATTTTATTCTTTTTTCTGAATCTCCCTGCAGTTATCAAAAACATGCTATACTATTTGGATTCCTACCCTTCCAAGTGATCCTATTTACAGACAAGCAGAGACACATGTAAAAATCAGAACAACACATGATTAAATTACTTCTTTATGATGAGGATGATAGACTGAGACCATGTCTCATTTACATAACCATCTGATTTTGAGTTCAACAATACTATTTATTTATACCCACTGCCTTTTTCCACAATGCAGACTCAAGGCAGCTTACATCGTTCTCCTCTCCTCCACCTAACCCTCACAACAACCCTGTAAGGTAGGTTAGGCTAGGTGTGAGACAAGGTCGTCCAGCAAACTTCTATGGCAGAGTGGGGATATCAACCTGGGCCTCCCAGATCTTCATCTCTAACCGCTACACTGGCCATCACACAATCTTTTTGCAGTCTAAGGAAGCAGTCAGGGCTAACACTTCTAACATTGTAAGTGACAAAGTAGCCAAGTTCCATATGCAACTGCTTCAAAACAGGTAGGAACGGCAAAAACATGAGGCGTGCCAGGGCCCTGCTCAGGTGACCGTTAACTGGATTGTGGGAAATCGCACGCACACCTCTCACCCTGACTGGCATACGTGTGAATTCCCACTCCACACATACCTGGTTTCAGCATTGTATCACTCATGCTAAATTAAAATGAAACTAGATACTCCCCAAAAACATAGTTGATAACCAGTCAATAGGTATGACTTTAATCATGGGGTAATAGGTCTGTTTTGATTACTGAAAAAGAAGATAAATGCTCAAAAAGTTACAGAAATTCCTGAATGAACCTCTGCAGGCAACTTTGCGTTTTACAGAACATGTGACCACAACTTTCCCCTCCATTTCAAAACAAAGACATTCACCAGCAGGAAGTAAAAGACTGTTCTGATGAACCAGGATATTCAATATTATATATAATGTGTGAAACAGCAGTCTGGGGCCATTTGCTCAGCCTTGTTGATTGGTATGCTTGAAAATGCCAGCATCTTACTGAATGTGACACCTTGTTGAAAGTGGAGCTCATTTTCAAACTTCTGTATTTCCACATAAAGGCCAATTTATTGAAAATGAGTTGTTGTTTTTTTTAAAAAAACAAGTCAAAACATCTATCAGCAGGGGGCTTAATGTTATTCTAATGGTTCAAAGTCGCTTTTCAGCACATGATACTTTGCATTTGCAAGTTACCTTGATGAGCAATCCACCCCCCTCCTAGTAAATGTATTTATGTGCTTAAAGTGAAGAGTGTACAAATTAAGCGTTTGCATACTCCTGTGCCAGCATAAACTTACATTTCTATTTTGCCCCAAGGTTTACAAGTTTTACAGAAGATTACAAACTGGCCAAATGACTGAAATTTGTCATATGAACACATGAAGTTGTGGTATACCAAGTTGGGCCATGCTTCTATATAACTCAGTACTGTCTACTCTGAATGGAAGAGGTTGGCCTTTTATACAGGGACGTTTCTCCGCAGTCACCCCCACCGACTGCTTCGGGGATTTCTTTTGATTATGCATGCCTAGATTTGTTTCCCCACTCCTACACACGAAGCCAGCTGGGTGACCTTGGGCTAGTCACAGTTCTCTTAGAGATCTCTCAGCCCCACCTACTTCACAGGGTGTCTGTTGGGGGGGGGGGGGAAGGTGATTGTAAGCCAGTTTGATTCTTTCTTCTTCTTCTTTTACGCTCATCAGAGGATGCCTCGCTCTCCCTACATGTTCTGCCAGTGTTTTCCAGATACTGTTTTAGCCAGAATCAGGAAAATGCGGGCAAAACGCACAGGGAGACCTAGGCAACCTCTAAGGGTGGAAAAGGCATGTGTAATCAAAAAGAAGCCCTGAAGCAGTTGGCGGGGGTGACCGCAGGGAAATGTCCCTGCATAAAAGGCCATTGTCTCAGGGAGAGGTCTTTCCCAGCCCTGCTACACGGATCCTTGCAATTACAAACGTGAGGCGTTAAATTCAAGACTTTCTGCCCACAAAGTTCATGCTCTGCCACTGAGTTATGGGGCTCTCCTGACAACTGTTCCTTTTGGCTCACACCCAGAAGCCAAGCGTTACCAACAAAAGGTGAAAAGCCTATGCTGTCACAAATGAAGAACAGCAACTTGTGGCGTTTCCTGCTTTTATCATTCTAACAAATTAAAGCTTCAACATAAATATCTGACAAACATTAAGTGTTATATTGATCAAGTTT
This sequence comes from Euleptes europaea, assembly GCF_029931775.1. Lineage (NCBI taxonomy): Eukaryota > Metazoa > Chordata > Lepidosauria > Squamata > Sphaerodactylidae > Euleptes > Euleptes europaea. The sequence goes on along the minus strand of NC_079313.1, from coordinate 24,372,449 downwards.
GTGTCTAGATAAATGCCAAATCTAATTTTACATTTGAAAAATGGGGGGGGGGGGAAGAACCAGTTGATTAATAATTCCTGTAATGCAGTTTGAACTGCTTGCTGCTGTTCAGTGAACACTAGCAGTTCGAGCAGAATTTGCATTGCGGAGCATCTCTGCAGCTGCCTGCAAACGGGGCCAACTCTATTTGCACTACATGGCCTTCTCGCTAGGAGGTTGTCTGGGTTCTCAGAACTTGTTGGTACCAAGCCTAGGCTGAGCCCTGTATCACATACTACCCTACTTCAATTGACAGGAGTTCTTTGTTTATTCAGCAATGTAATTGTTAAAAAAATATGAATGCGTACGTTACTGTCACAAGAGTCATTGAGTCTTTATTATGGAGAATGGTGATCGTTCTCCCACCCAGCAATGCTCACAGTCTAGATGTGGAGGAAGGCAGTTACAATTCAAGTTGTTCTGCATATTTTGGGCCTGCATGTTTTGGGCCTGCACTTCTTCTTTGCCCATCTTCCTCCCCGCAACATGTATGCTGAGGGAAAAGGAGACAGCACTCCCGGCTGCAATGGAAACTGTTGTCACATACAGTTCATATGCTCCAAGAGAGCAAGCTTGGCAGCAACAGTATTATTGGGGCCAAAGGGCAGTTTTGCCATGGAGGCATGACTACACTTGGACACTGTAATAAATTGAAATTGAATCAAAGTCTGGTTAGTTGCGATGTCTGAGTGCATACGTCCAACAAACTAAGGTTTGTTGGGGTTGTATCAAATCAGGATTTGAAACTGGAGTTCACAGCTGGAGAATTAACCACAATTTATCGTTTGCTGTGATATATGAATTCACACATTAGTTTGTTGAATAGCACCACCCCTGGCAGTGGCCTTGGCTACAGAGACAGTAGTACAGTAATACACCACAATCCACAAACAAGAATGGGCAACCACCTCCTAATTTACTCGAGGTACAAGCATATCTGCAGAAAAAACAAAAAATTGCCGAAACTTTGTGCGCCTCTATCAGAATGAATGAGACAGTACTGCACTGCCATCTCAGAGGCTGCTATTATATGTTCAGGATTCAGTGAAAGGCCTGTATGTCGAACGAATGTTTCTTAACAAAGCTAAAGTTCCTACTCATTAAAAAGGGTCAAGACACTTAAAAGGAGAACAAGGTTTCAAATGAAATGTGGGAAGAGACATTTATGTATAAAAGGCTAGGAAGACTCAAACAGCACCCATATTTCTGTCACCTTTTATATTAACTGTTCATTCAAAATGGCATCGTTAAATGCAAAAGCATATATATAACAGAAGTTAATGTTCTCCAATAGCAATAAATTGGGGTTGGGGGTGGGCTGGGTTACGTGAGCTTAAAATCCCAACCATTACACTGTATTAACTTTGCTTTAAAGCACAATCTATCATTCCAATTACACAAAATGCCACTGCATAATTTCAACAGCTAACTTGCAAACGCCTAGTACCTTAGGCCCATTTATACATTGCAGCAAAGGCACAGAAGCACAGCCCTATTGGTGCAGCCCAATTGTGTCTGGGCTATGGCACTTTAGACTGCAGGTAGAGGCTGACATGATGGAATGCACCTCTACATAAAGAAACCTAGCATGTCCAGGAGAAGGCTAGATTAGAACTTGCTTCCTGACAAGCTAGGTTGTCTAGGCACACATTCCATCATGTGAACCAACCCCTGCAGTATGGTGTCACGGCCCAGACGTAGATGCATCTTATCAGTGAGAACCAGACCTGTGTCATATGTAGCTCCAACATCATTTGCATAACACCATAATATGCTGGTTCCTCAGTAAAGACATTCCTGGCAGCAGACAACACCACAGGGAACCAGCTCTCATGCGACTACAGTAATAGGTTTTTTTTGCACCAACTCTGGCTGCTTCCTGACTCAAAAACAGGACCTTCCGCAGCCTGTCATGCTTTAGCAACCGTTTACCGCCAACCTCAAGCTAACTGAAAGGAACGCCCTGCCCAACCCACATTAGGGAAACATTTTTTTCTATGACACAATAGGAAAGGAGAATAAGTAAATATTTACCCCGTCCGGCAGTGCTCTCCAGCATACAGCACTGACAAACTCATTTGTGTCATCCTCCTTCCGGTCCTTGTCCAAAACGCTTTTGACAGTGTCAAATTTGAAGGTTAGCAGTGTCTTTGAGAGACCCTTGTAGTACAGGTAGAGGGAGTTATTTTCACTTCCTATAGTTAACAAAAAGAGGAAAGAAAGATAGACATTGGCAATGTGTGGGGGATTCCTAAAGATCTGTACAGATTATTCCATCCCACTTCTCATACAGCCAATCAAAAGCCAGCCGTTCCAGCTACACCAGAGAACTCCAAGATAAGAATGAGCACTTTTCTGCTAGTGACAGACTAACACAGCTACCCATCGTGATCTATCAACATCACTAATGTGTAACAATGTATAAATGTAGTATAGCAGACACAAAATCCAGGTGATACAATGAGCCAGTGCCAGCAATGCAAGACAGTGGTCCTCAAGGCCAACACAGTTTTACATGGTCTAAACACAAAGCATCTTTTCCAAGATGCTACACTATTGTCTCTGTTCTTCAGTGGCATGTTCATTCTGCTTTGCTTAGGTCGCCAGAGTTCAAGGAGGAGTCTAATAAGCTAGAAAGGATTCAGAGGCAAGCCAGAAAAGGTGATAAAATGTCTGCAAAGGGCATCTTATAAGGTTAGATGGAAGGTATTGGGTTATTTTTCAAATAGAGCAATAAAAGAAAGACACAATTGCCCTTTCAAATATTTTAAATAGTCTCTAAAAGAATGACTGGTGATGATTCTTCAATACTTTTGAATTGTAGCATGTTAGATTCTTAAACGTGAAGAAAAATGTACAGTTTTAAAAAACAGTTTGTCACTGGAATAAACTGCTCAGGACAGAATCGTGGAATCTCCCTCTCAGGTTTCTTTAAAAGAGGTGGGACAGGCAGTTGGTGAGGATTCTCCAAGTGTAACAAATATATAAGAAATGGGGGACTGGATCGCTGGGTCTCTTCCAGTTATATGATTTAATAATTCCATAACTCAAGTCAAAGATCACAGAAGGCTACGGGTTCTCAGGGAGTAAAGATGACTAACAAGAATTTGGGATTCTCTGATAACAAACTCATCAGGATTCGGGGGAGGAAAAGAGTAAGTAGTTATTGCACATACCTGCAGCGATGAAGGAGAAACAAAGACTGGTTTTAAAAGTAAAAATCAGTCCATCTAGTATTTTACTTTTAAGACCACACAAGTAGCACAAGAACTTGAACAAAACCCTATCAACTTTGCCAGAATCTTCTGAAGGTTGCTGTTTGGTTCATAGAACATAGCGATTAATTCTAGGCTATCACTAGCTTTCATAAGCGTTCAATCTTGCCAAGAATTTTTGGGGAGGAGAAAGAATGAGTAGCATCTTTGGGTGTAGCTGGAAATTGTCCCCAGATGAAATTTAAGTTGCTGCACTGATTCCTCTCCTCTTTCTCTCCCCCCCACCCAAAACGGTTCACTGGGCTTCTGAAAAAAATTATACTGCAAGACTTATAGGCTCCGCAGATGATTAAAGTCAAATATTCAAGCATAAAAAGGTGAATCGAGTTAATATTTGTTACTATCAACTGGGTAGGATTCCTCTTGTCCATGAGGATCTGTCCTGTTGAGTATTCAACAAATGTAACTGTGAGAACCTTCTTAATGACTAATGGTGCAATCCTAAGGGTGGTGGTTAAGAAGCACCCGGGGACAGCACAGCCACACCACCTCTTGAGCAGCTTCCCAGCCCAAAAAAGGAAGGCAAAAGGTAATTTTAACAAAACCCCGTGAAACTCCAGCTCCGCCCTTGGGAAGGCCCCCTTTGATGCCGGCGCAAGCCCTTGCATCAGGAAAACACTGCCGGTGAGGCTGCGCCGGTGCCTGCAGCTCACGCTGCTCCCTGGAGCCGGTATAAATGGCCCAGCACTGGCGTTAGTTCCAGTTTAACTGGCGCAAGTGGCACTAACGCTGGCACCAGGGTCACAACAGCTCCTAAGCTGGTTCAGGGGCCGTCCTGTTAGGATTGGACTGTCCATCCTCTAATTTTACCCAAATCCCTACCCACAGGTAAAATAGGAACATTTAGGAGTTTCGATATTGGGGGTGAGGGGTACCCTATGTGCCTTTAAACCACTGTGCAACACACAACATGAGCTACCCACTCATACAGAGCTTAAAACCGACAGTACATTTTAGACCCTTATGTTGAATGGCTCTTTGACTTACCACAGGCAATATAATCTCCATTTGACGCCAAGCCTACAAAATTCTTCTCGTTGATATGACCTTTAAAGGAACGCAGACAGTGTGGCTTTCCTACATTCCATAGCTTTAGCTGACTGTCTGTTGACCTGAAGAGAAAAACAGACACAAGCCATCAAGTAACATTAATTTTTTGTCAGGGTAGGCAAAAACGTCACACGCAGAAGCACCAGTGTGCCTTCTTCCTGGGCCATGAACCAGATTCCCAATGTGATCCTTCCAATACCCAATGGAGTGAACCAAAAACTTGCGTTCAACAGGACCACCTCCTAGTTTTTGTCAAACCTTTTGTCTCATTAGCCTTGATCCTCCAGGATTCCTAAAGTGCAAATCCACTATCCTCTGTGTTTTTCTGTCCTACTTATTCCCTCGTAGAAGATAAAAATGTGGGTCTTCAGATGTACCACCCAAAGACATCTGTACATAGCACACAAAATACACTCCGAGGTCAGAGAGTAAGAGGCTACCACGACATTATTTAACCATATGCTCATCTCACAACAACATTTTACTAATTTTACTAATGGAGGAACAGTGACTTCCCCCTGCAACCTGGAGATGCTAAGGATATGCAAGGTATAGAAACTAGCTCCCTAAGCTCTTGAGCAAAACCTTTGATTCACCAGACCACACTGGTTTCTAAAAGGTACAGTTATGACCAAAAGGCAACAAAAACAACCCATGCAACAATCTGAACAATGCCAGCATATAAGGAGTGGATGAGATTTGCAAATACACAGATCAAACTCTATGTTATAATCAAAAATGTGCTTGTGTTGCCTTCTTAAAAGCTCAATGATGTATATTTTTACAGGAAAAAAACAGATTTGATTTAAATCAGGTATTTTATTTAAACCAAATTTTGATTTTAGATTTCAGATGCTGCCACCTAAGAAAAATAACCTTTGGAAAAAAAATCTGAATGTTAGATTACATTTGCAAACTCTTCAAAATGAACCTGTAACCTCTAGAAAACAGAGAATTAGCATCTTCTTTTCCATGTAAAAGAACCAGTTACAGGAGAAAACACCTGACTTATACCGTATATACTCATGTATAAGCCGACCCGCATATAAGCCGAGGTGCCTAATTTCACCCCAAAAATGGGGAAAAATTAGGCACCCGCGTATAAGCCGAGGGTCGGCTTCTACAACGGGTCGCCCTCCCGCCCGGCCTCCGGGGCCCTCCAGACCAACCCCAGTGCCACCTCCTCCCGGGCCCTCCAGACCCACCCCGACCCCAGCGCCACCCTGGGGGGGGGGAGGGGGAAGAGCCCTTGAACCCCCAACTTACCGGGAGAGGTGGGAGGAGGAGGCCCGCTGATCAGCTGGAGGCGGCAGCGGAGCCCTTCCAGCGCTGGAGCCGGTGGCGGCGGGGCCCTGCCTGCGCGCAGGCAGGCCCCGCTGGCCGCTTCCAGGCGCCCAGAGAGCGCGCCGGCCGGCGGTGGCGGCGGTAAGTTCCTCTTCCCTCCTTCCCCCCTCCCCCCTCCTACCATATTGACCCGCGTATAAGCCGAGTGGTTTTTTCAGCCCTTTTTTTGGGCTGAAAAACTCGGCTTATACACGAGTATATACGGTAATAGCTTATTTCATAAATCATGTATTTTTTTTAAAAATGTGAATATTTATGCTCTGTCAGGGTAAACATAGACATTTACGTTCCAATTCATACACCCAGCTTATCCCTGCTTCTGGAGAGATCTGAGTACATGCAAACAAGTTGTACACATGAATGAATGAATGAATTTATTTTTACGGCCTTAGCCAGAACACATCAACCGAGTTATAAACCTATAAGTATCCCATATAAGTATATACTGGATTGCAGTCATATTTTTAAAATAAGCTCTCTTGTTTAGCATCCCTCTATGTGTGCACACGTTTGTGTGAGAAGGGGAGGGAGGGGAGGAAGAGGGAGGGAGGGGAAAGAGGGAGAAAGCATGCACAAGAGAGCCAAAACAGATTTCACAATCTGTCTCCAACCCAACATTCTTTAAGCAAACAATAGTGCCATCCTAAACAGCATTACATCCTTCTAAGTCCATCTGAAGTCAATAGACTTAGAAGGGTGCAATTCTGCTTAGGATGGCTCTGTATGGCTCTAATGCAAAAGTTGTATACTAAACCTTTCACTTCTAGGAAGTATAGAAGCTGTGATATAAATTACCTTGATTTAAACAAATTCATGCTGGTGAATCAAGACATTAATTCAGAACTTGAAACTTCAGGGAGTTTTTACTAGCGGAAACAGTGGTTAACCCCATGTCCAAGGGTGAGACATCACCAATACACTATCCCCTAATGCCCAACTGTCAGAGTTCTATGATTGCTTCTACAGTTGCATTGCTAGTCAGCTCATCAGGAAGGTCATTTTATATATAAAGAAGCACTTAACCTCCAGCCTTGTGCGCCAAGCAATCTAGAATCTCATTCGGTACTATTGGGGGGGGGGGGTTTAGAAAAAAAATAAAAGAGGCCCTTAAAACCACTACTTTGGCAACATTCGAGTAGTCATAAACAACCACTAATCAAACATTTCCATTTATATAATACAAGTGGGAACCAGCAAGGACTTGCAGGAGGCATTTCATTTCCCTCTTCCTCACTATTTCCTCTTTCCGTTTCCTGAAAGCCCCCAAAGCCTCTCCCTTTTTCTTGCTTCCTTCTCTTCTTCCCATCCAACAGCCAACCTACATATCTGCCCCTGTGTCTTCAGCCTTCCCTCTCCCCACTCCCAGCAGCCTCTTCCAGGGAAAACTATGGCCCCTTTAGGTGGAACCAGCCACTGTGCAAGGTCAACTTGCAGGATAGAAAACCCTTAAAGACTTGTGGGTGTAACTCGCACTTTCCCTTGCATCCTCACATTGTTTCCTTTTCCTCTCCTCCTGGCAACCCTCATATCCCCTTTCCTCGTGCCATTCTCTACTTTAATCAGCCTACTGACTAAATTAATCAGCCTACCGTTGTACCTGCTTTCCATCATCAGCTGTATTTCTTATTTACTGACTTTGTTTATACTCCACCTTTTTCCACAGTGGGGACCGAAGTAGCTTGTTAGTCTCCTTTCCATTCTCATTAACAGGTAAGGCTGAAAGTATGCAACTGGCCCAAAATCACCCAGCGAGCTTCCACAGCAAGATGGGGTTTCGAACCTGGGTCTCCCATGCCCTACTCAGATGCTCTAACCACTACACCACACTGGCTTTCATAGGGTTGCTGCTGTTGAACAGCCAGGCCTAGTTGAGTCATGCAAATTGGGTGGTACCAAGTCACTTAGTGGCTGTTGCCATTGGTTGCTGCCGTCACTGCCAGCTCTTCCGAATCACAGTGAGTATGTTGTCTGTGCATGCGCAGACGGCATTATTTTATTTTGGGTGGAATTTAACCCCCCTTTAAAAAAAAATCAGATTTTTCTACAAACCTGGGAGGGTCCCCCATGTTTTAGTGTCCATGTGGCCCCAATCCATGGATTTAGGTATCTGCAGATGTAGGCCATATGTTGCTATTAGATATATAATTATGATAAAATAAGGAATGTTAAAGGGTGGAGCTACACCCTTGAACGCGAGACTACAGCTACTAACAGCACACACAGTCTCTCTCTCACAAACACACATCAAATGCTTCCTTCTATAATACCTAACTACAACACTGCAGCACAGAACATACATTTCCTTGTGCCCTTGCATGCTCCAGTGGCACATCATGTGGCACTGGAGAGAGAAAACACACACTGTTGTGACCCCAGGAAAGCTGAACTCAATTTTACAAGGCTGAGGGTGGTGGTGGGGAGACTCAATATACTGGAAGGGTTGGTGGCAGCACCATGGTCTTCATAATATATAGGTCCAGTTTCCATTAAGATGGTGAAGCTGTGTTTCAACTGCTATATTTCAGTATGGGGAGGGGGAAGATTCCTACTTGAAGACCACTAGCACATTGGGGGAGGCCAAGCTAGAAGCCTTCTCCTGCACCTGCACATATTTGATACGGAATTTTTAATATGGAAAATCAAGTATCACCTGCAGCACCACAGCCTAGACACAGGTCTCCCTCTTCACTAGGAATAAAGCTTTTATTTTACCATTCATTCATCCTTCCCCGACCCCAGAGGCCACAGACTTAACTCTGGAGTAACCAGGGGAAGGCTTCTAACAGAAAGCTTAATGAGTGTCGTCCGTAAGAAGATTCTGTCTTACCTAAAAACCGTAAGCCCTTTCCAAGAGGCAACCTCCTTGAGTGACCAGAGAGATAACTGCAGCCAGAAAGATTGAAATCCCACCACAGTGATGGCCTCAGTAAGTGTCGATGGAGAAGTTACTTGTGCAGTCAATTCCCCACTGGCAATGTGGAAACAATTACCTACCTTGCAGTGTCATTTTCAGGACAAAACGAAGCTTGTAAAAAGCCGCCTTTACGATGAGTCAAGACATCTGTCCACCTAACTCTGAACAGCCTCCTTTGACTGTCAGGGCCCAATTTGGATATGGACCATAGTGTGCGGGAGGGGAGAAGGTGCTTCAGTCTCCTCCCTCCAGTGCCCTTTTTCCAATCCAAACTGGCCCAGGGAGGTTTCATTTACTCCACTGGGGGGGGGGGCTGCATGCGCACTAAACACTGCATGCGCAGCCACCCGAGTGGAGCAAACAACACACATTCCAAAAATTTCAAGTTGGGGAAATGGTGCAGGGGGATGCTGAAGCCCTTCCTCTCCACCACCATGCCCAGTGATCTGATCTTAACTAGGCCCTGTGGTGCTTGGGAAATAAGTTCCCTGCAGAGGCCATCTGGCTGAGGAGAACAAGAGTCCAAACATATTGTGTAGTTTTGGAGCCAATAGAGATGCCAGAGACTGAACCTGGAACTTTCTGTATGCAAGGTGTGCAAAATAATGAATACCGGGGGGGGGGGGGTCCAATGCAGGCAGGAAAGTTTAGTCCTCTTCGGAATCTGTTCACTCATATCTCTCCATGGCCCATGTATACAGAGCGGTTGCATCCACTGACCCTGCCCACAACACCTGCACAGTCAGTTGAACATCTGCAGCAAGCCCACAAGCACATAACCTACACATGAGCAGGTACCTCCAAGCCATCATGGCCCTGCTTTCAGTGGCATTCCCAACTGCATGGAAGAGTCTATGCATGGACACTTCCAAAACACATAAGGGCTTGCTGCAGATGTTGGCTGAATACACAAGTGTTGGGGGGGGGGGCAGAACCAGTAGGCATGATTGCATTCTCTTCTATGTGCATTCAGTGACCATGTGGGTCAGGGTCTGAAGAGGGCTCTTGTAACATAGAAATGGCAGTTATGGATTCTGAACTGACTCTGGCTGCAAGCCACATAGGAAGCTGTGGAATTCCCCCCATATGGCTCAATGGGGTGGGGGTTGTCCCTTGTAACAAGCAATCCTAGACTTTTTTCTTTTTAATTATAGAGGCAAAATCCAACACTGGAAACGAAACACAAAATGAAAGAAGCCCCTGATCTTGGGGTTGAACACAAGCTCCCTAAAGTATGCCTGCCCTCTTAAAAGCAACTCACAATGCACAAGAGCTGCTACTATCAGATGATGTGTAAATCAGCACCTGGAATTGATAAACCCTGCCAAATGGTGGCCTCTTCCAAAGGGGCCAGAGGTCAAAATTTAACACAACAGGATAGAATGATTCAATGTGATCCATTAAAAAAAAAAAAAGCTTAGGATGGCAAAAACAAATGCTTTATTCCGGGAATTTTACTGTTGTTATTAATGCCGTTAATCACTGGTAAAGTTCTGCTGCCGCCAAGCTCTGGACATCAAATGCCAGCATACGCTGCCTTCTGCGGTATTAAATTATAGCACACTGCAAGGGAGGGGAAAGAGGGAGAAAAGCCCCAGGTTTCTTCGTAGCTCTCTCTCTGGGCCAGCTATTGCATCAACCAAATTTGACAGCTCCATCAATACAGCTCCTAAGGCCATGGAACAAGCATTTGCAAATGCTCATCTCTCAAGCAGGACATGCTCATTTCGTCCTTTCAAGGTCCCATCCACGCTGCTGCTCTGTGATCGTACAGGCAAAGGATTCTCTCTGCTCCCTTAACGAAGGAAAATGTTGCTACAGCAAGTGATTAACAGATCAGCTTGATCTAAAGTTTTATGAGTAATACTTCTCCTTTAATTGCAGTGCGAATGATGAGTGAACTTTGGACGGAGCAGGCTACTGTATTAAAATCTCATCAGCCTGAATATTTTTACTCATCTTATGTAGTAAGGCAACTTGAAGCCAACTGAACCACTGCATTATTACACTTAGATATAAAAGAGAACAATATGATTGTAACAGCAGAAGAGTTCCAGTTGCCCAAGACAGATGTTGCTTCAAGACTTGGCTATATTTTATGTTCTTATCTGGACGTCTTAAGGGAAAAAAGGGAGGGAGAGGAATACAGAACATGATTTAGGTAGAACTTAGCATTTATATGTTTATTAATGGTGTTCAAAGCACCCCTCACTGGTTATCTCAGTAATCCTTGCAACCACCTGGAAAACAGAGCAGTATTATTACCCCTGTATTTTAGGGGGGTGTGTAAGAGAGGAAGCCTGAGACAACAGGGGCTGGCCTTGCTGTCCCAAGCGACTATCACATTTACCAGAGCTAGCAAGTTACATAAAAATCTTGAATTTATCTATTTTATAAAAATTCTACAACTTTTGAGAAAACGACTCCTTTCTTCTACCCCCTGAGCAAATGTGTAATAAAACCAGGTTTGTAGCTGTACGATACCACCAGGGGGCACTCCTGCAATTTTTGGAACATCTGCCAGTTGAAATAACCTAGCAATGGAGTAGGATACTATTATCCATCCTTTATAGGGTCATCTGCAAATCTGGCCAAAGAAAAATATAACTGCTCCTTTCACACGACATTACTGAATAAGAGCTTACAAAAGTAAAGCAAATGTACAAAATTAAAACAAAATGCTTTCCTTGGACTCCTTTGCACTAATGAGAGACTGTGGAGCCAACAGAGGTGAGAAATAGCTTTATAATTATGATCTAACAAAAGCACAGCAATCTGTTGAGCAGAATGATAGTTCACACAAGCACATACCCCCCCTCGGCAAACCACGTAAACACCAAGTTCTCTGAAACTTGCCAAGAATCGATGAGTATAACTTCTCACAAATATGGAAAGAAATACTTACGCAGAGACTATTTCCTCCCCGCTAACAAACTTGGCGTACGAAACAGCCTTGCGGTGCCCTTTGAAGACCATAATTGGCTGTTTAGTGTTCCGAAGATCATAATAGTGAACACAGTGATCTGGGGGGGGGGGAAGGGGGAAGAGAACCATTAGCACTATGGGAAATGTCTATGCAAAGCAGTAAACTCACATCATTTAATTAGTCAAGCAGCTGAATATGCACACAAGAATGAAGTATAATGCCACCATCTGATACCCCCCACCCAACTGTAGCTTGAAACACATGGGTCAAATAGGCTAAAGATTCTAGCTAATCTTAAAATGGAGAAAAAGGACAAGATTTTAAAGGGGGGCACTTAATCCCTCTTTTATTCCTGTTTTGAATTATATGCCCATTCCTGGCTCTTCCTCCCTAATTAGAGCAAACATTACCAGTGCATTCTAACTTCTGCAGAGTTTCCCACAAAACAATAACCAAGAGAAAGACAAATCCACAGCACAAAAGTCTCCTTAACTAAGAAACATATTTAATCTTTCCACACTTCTGAATTTCAGTATCAGGTTTAATTAAAATATATCTATGGGGGGGGGAGTGCTGATCATGCACATGTGCCAAAGATCTCTGAAGCCAATTTAAATGTGAATCTGTCCCTTTTTGATGACCCTTAACTTGGACTGACCTACCACATGGAAAAACCACCACAAACCAGTGGAGATTCTTAATAAGCACCATGCTGATGCAGTGTTTCCTGATAACCATGGTTAAAAGAACGCCCCAAGGACTACATCCCTTTTCCAGAGCTCACTTCTTCAGATACCAAAGGATATCTGGACTCTTGCTCTCATTCCTTTTCCATGTCAGTATCATTCATGGTTTAAGCACAGATACCTATGTTAACTGAAATCTACTTTAAACTAGAACATAAATCTTATATCCAGACTTGGTTCAAAGAAGTACAGTTACTATTAATCTCTGTGCAGATATAATGCTATACCATTATTAGCACTGCAATTTGTGTTAGCTACTGTTAGAGACTAATAAAATGGAAACTGATAGAATAGACAATAGGCCCCAAAACACCCTAACAGCTGGATCCTACAACTCTTCCACTAAGTTGGAGTCTATGGCTGTCTTCATCTTAATCTTCCTTGAAGAGAGAAAGACTTCCTCTGATGGAGGAGTCTTTCTTTGTTGAAGAGGAAAACTTAGTGGAACAGAATCTTGAGATGTAACCCTATACATGGAGAAACCCCTTAGTCAAAACATTAGGAATGCTTGTTTTAGTAATCTAAGGCAGCAGCAGAGAAAAATACATTCTACAGCTATTTCAGCAGTAGCCTTGGATTTTTCTCTCACAGTAAGCATAAATTAGACTAACAAAGCTGGGAAGATTGCAATCACAAATTACTACTGTTATAAATGGCCACTGGTCTTATCTGAATATATCTGAATTTTGCATAGCAATCTCCCAGACCCTCAGTGCATAATGTACCAAAAATATGTATCTACCAACTGAGGAAAATTCTTCAAGCATCTGACAAAGGAGAGTGTATTCCACAAAAGCTTATACCGCAATAAATAAGGTCCCAAAGGACTTGGTTGTTTTTGCTGCAACAGACTACCATTGGCTACCCCTCTGGAAAAGGTCTGGCTAGATAAGCTTTCTGGCAATGTTTTATGAAAAACTGCCCCCTTCTTTCCAGAAGGAATGCACAGAAGATAACACTTGGAACTCTGCAGATTTCAGAAAACAAACTGATGACAGAAAGAATGGCAAGAGGGACAGAGACAAGCAACTGGATTAACATGGACAGGAAAAGAAGTGTAGCAGGGCAAGAGCATCTGCTTGGGGTTTCTGCATTCACCTTCCTAAATCTGGCAATAAACAACTCGGTGCCTGATGGCATATGGCCCCGGCACAGCACGCCGACCTGCACAGTCTACACAATCAATTAGCTTCTGCTCAGATCAGTACGGGTCCAGGAAACTGTATGGCTGCAGGGTGCTAAAATTAGTCAATTATTAATTGATTGCAGCCACTATAGTGTCTGTGCCCAACTGAGGGTGGGTGGTTTTTTTTATTATTATTAGTCCCAAATTGCAATTTTTAAGTAGATACATCAAGCCTAATGCGCATCACATTCGTTAATACCAGAACAGGTGGCCATGTTTTCTAATTAAAAAGATTCGCTCCTCTTTCTCTCGGGACCATATGGACCTTTCATTGAACAAGATAAAAAGTGCTGCCTACTAAGGAAGCCAAGATCTTAAAGCAGGCTAAGTGAGAGGAATAAAAACCCTAGCTACCACACAGCAGAAACCTCTCAAATTGATTTACGATAGACTGAAACACCTCACCGCTGGCATGGCTCCTGGCAATTCTATCCATCTTGGACTATATATTCAAAGGGCTCTGAAACACTCAAACAATTCCAGCAATAATGAGTGCCAAGAACAGAGCAGGGAAAACAGTACTAGCTTTGCCAATGACTCTTGATCTCAGTCCATTTGTCTTCCCTCCTATGCCAGTAGGGCGCCTATTCCATCCAATCATGATGTGGATTGCTAGTCCAAATCCAAGAATCATGGGCAGCAAATATTTTAGGCATCGTTAAGTAGTTGGGTGGGGAGACAAAATACTTAGCAGTTCCAGAACAGAGACATAATTTTGATCCTCAAAACCAAGGGTTTTTGTTTTTTTGCCAACATGTAGATCTGTATAACAATTTTTAATATCCTTGTTGGAAACAGCAGCACCACAGACCCTATTTTCCTTGTCTTTTCTTTGTTATTGCTAGTGCTGAAGAAGCTTCTCTGGTGCCAGGACTTCTAAGGAGACCTTCGGTGAGTTGGTCTCTCACCCTCTTCCCTTCTTATGGCAGGGTGCAGCCATAACCCCACAAGCTGGAATGGGAGACAAGACGGGACCAACACCGTGCAGCACTAGGCCCACATCATTTTTGCACTCACAGCTGGACTCATATGGCTCCAGAGGCAATCCTCATCAGTGGATCAGCAGTCAAAATACGGTGAGGACCGATAATTAGTTCTCTTTCAAAAAGCCACTGCAGTACAGAACCAACAATCTGTTTTGCTCACTGCAAGACACATGACGCCTTTTCACCACATGCCTCCTTGAGGTAATCGTCAACCCACGGGACAGCTCCCTAGCAATCTGCCTGGACTAATGTTTGAACGCCACCTAAACTACATGCATTCCAGCTAACCCGTTGTGCGTCCACAAGAGAGATGAAAGCAGCTTTGTTTTAGGAAAGCTTCCTCTCTTCTGTGCTTGAGAATATTTATTTAGGCAAGATTTCCGTGTTAACAACCCTCCAACCACATATGTGTTCTCTGAAACTGTTTCTCTACTATATTTCAGTTTTAATTTTTACTCAAGCTTCCTTGCATTTATCATACAGTATCCCTCCCAAAAAAACAAACAAACCCAAAAGGAAGTATAAAAATGGCTTCAATCCTGAAATATCCAGGACAATCCAGAAAAGGGATAAAAGCTCTTCATATGGGGAAGCGCACTGTTTAAACAGAGTGAACCTAATGCCCATTTTGAACTTTTGTACTACAAATCTCCCTGTTCAGGAGGCTTTTTAAAATAAATATTTGACCTAAAGTAGGCAAGCAGTTAGCTCTCTTGTGACAGTGTGGAAAACAAAGGTAGCCATGTTTGGGGGAAAAAACCCTTTCATATGTGTAAGCCACATCAGTTTTTCTGTTTCAACAGAAAATCAGGGCAGAAATATAGAATCTGTCAGCATCCCCAGAGATAGTGAAGCTTCACATCCCTTTGGGTGTGTCAGCTGAATGTAACTCAAAATTGTTTGACCGATAATCCATTAAAGCACCTCCTCCCTAGATGAGAGAAACAGGGAAAGAATTACAGGCAAAATCCAATTTTATATATAAGCAAAGCATGTCCTCCTGCTTTTTCCCTAAATATGGTCATCCTTCAAATTGTGGCTAAATGTTATGCAATGGCAGCCATAGTATTTCAGGAGGCATTGCTAATATGAAGCTCAAAATTTAGGATGCATATTATATTTAAAATACAACCACAAATTCAGAGTATAAAAGTTATTTGTGTATTTTTGCAAGGAAATGCCAGGTTCTGATATATTTTCAGCAAGTAACTTACTCTAAAAACACTTCTGGAGATCACACATGTCTAGTTCTAGAGGACCATTCAGAGCACTCTCATCAGTGCTGAACGAATCTGTGCTATCAGAAAATCATTAGGGTTCTGCAGTTGAGATCTATTAGTTCCATCAGTAATTGATGGATAGAGGATCTCCTGTGAAGCTGTCACTACCTGCTTTCCGGAGAATGCAGGACAGCTTCCCAGACCTGAGTGCCCCTAAGGACAGCAAGAAATGAAGAAAAGAATATAACACAGGAGTACTGAGCCTGTCTTTGGTTGGGAAAGGGTGGGGTAAAAATCAAATGAACTATACTAAGGACCCAACATTTTTGAGAGAGACAAGGAAATTATACCCTACATGCATTGAATCTGGGAGCTGTGTGTGTGCTGACATTTGCAGAGGAAAGTTTTTCTTCTCCTCCTCCAGTCGCCCTCCGCAAGCCTGTTTTTAGTCAGCATTTTTCGCTACCTGAGCTCCATGCCCGGAATTAAGCATGTGTATGTTTGACAGCGAGGTCAGAAAACCAACAAGCCTGAGAATGGGTTAAACACTCTCCCCACCTGCTGATTCTGCCCTACAAATCCTTCCGCTCCAGTGCTTTCTCATTAACTTGAGAAGGTCACATTTCGGAACAAATAAGACTGTGTAGTTTCACTCAAACAGCTGCACCAATTAGCTCCGGATTGCAAAAATATTTCTGATGCAGAGAAACCAAATTCAGTACAATGATGGTCTGCGTACTAAAGTTTACTTGATGGGCACGCTCTGCTCCAAAAGGAAAGGCTACTCAGCAGTTCAGTCTTCAACAGAATTACGCCCTTCTCCACCAACAAAGTCGACAGGCTTAGAAGAGTAACTCTGCTCAGGACTGTACTGTACTAGGACTGACACACACCACCTGATGACAGCATGAGTTTTCTATCAGGTGCACATATGGCAGAGTACCACAGCTACTCCCATCTAATGCATGCTATTATAATCATACGCACTGCAGAGGATTTGGGCTTTTCACATGTCCCAATTAAAACATGCAATGCTGCTCTAACAGCCCATTCCTGACCTTGAGGGCTGAAAGTCCTTAGGAGGAGAGCAGGGGCCTGTGCCGGTGTCCATGCCCCTTGTGCCGGCAGGACTGGCACGGACACCGGTGTTGGGCCTCTCACGCCACCCTCCCTGAGCTGCCAGCTCAGCCTCCTGCCGGTACACTTCTGTGCGCCATCTTCCTGGGGGGCGTTCCCAGGGCGGTCCAGGGGAGGAGCCGCCTTTAGGCAGCCTTCTAAGCCCTTTCAAGCCAGAAACTGCCTCTTTGCCCTCACCTTGATGTACGCCACCTTTTTAGGTGGAGTATCCTTGTGGAACCCTATGGAGCGGTTCCACAGGGCTTGAGGTTGAGGATAGTATTTTGGCTTGGGGGGGGGCTGAATCCTCCTTTGAAGGCGGCACAGCCTCCAGTCACCAGCTCAGCCTTCCCCTCAGGAATGGGCTGCAAGTTACAGGACTTGCATGTCAGCAATGACATGGCACAAGAGAACTGCAGGGAGCCTTGCAAAAGCATTCAACTGCCCTACAAGCCTTGTTTTAAGGCAGACTGATGGAGGAATGATAAGACATTGCCAGAATATCTATTGAGGATATTCTGGAAAGAACTTTAAAAAAAGGAGTTATATTTTTGCCTGCCTTTGGATCGTTCCTGATAAGATCACAAGGATTTTGCATTTTGGTGCATTATCCCACATATGCTGCCACTGCAAAGGAAGGGCCTGATCCCACAATCAAGCCTTCACAGCTATTTTACTACCTCTTACTCAAGCAGATGACTGCATTATTTTTTAAGTGGGTACTTCAACAACAGCATTCCTCTTCAGATTTACTACCTCCCAGAGCTGCAGAAGCAAAGGGGAACACAGTTGCCTAAAAACCAAATGCCTGCCTAGCGTTTTTCTGTTTGTGTGTGTGTGTTTTTTAAACATTGAACAACTTCCCTATGGCTTGAGGTTAGGGATGACATTTGCCAGGCTAGGGATAATGGCCTTCACAGGCCAGGAACATTTTTATTGACTCGTCACAGAGCAGCCTGGAAAAGCTCCATAAAATAGCCTATCGCAGACAGACAACATCCCTCATTCAAGATTTTACTCCGCTTGGGTGAGATAATTAGTTGGGAAGGAGGGAGAAAGACAATCAGAAACAATATATGTGTGTGGCTATCTACCTAACCATATATAGAGAATATTTGTTATTCACTGTTCTAAAGAAGCTGAGTTTGAATATTTACAGCACAACCCTATGCAGAATTACTCCAGTACAAGTTCACCCAAATCAGTGAGCTTAGACTGGAGTAACTACACAGGATTGCTCTGCCAATCAGTCATTTCTCTTGGAGAGCCTTTTACCAGTATTTGGCTGTGAAACAGCAGAAACCTGCCGTATTTCATCAGGTTCACTAGACATGCAAAAAACCGGGAAATCCACTTAGAAAGTAAAAAAAAATACCTCTAATCAAAGCACTTGCCTGTGCAGACATTTTTTATAGTTGTTAGATACATCATAAATTCAGCATGGGTGTGAAAAAATGCGTTTGATGCAACAAAAACAGAACCATGAAGGACAGATGGCCTGCAGCCAAATAAACAAGTTCTAAAGTTCATTCTTATCTCCTCTTGAGGTCATTATAAATTTCACCAAGCACAGTGCTCCAAGAGTCATGCCAACAGGGCAAGTATTCATCATTTCCATCATTTGTTTGGATCAGTCTGTGTAAAGTTGGTACCCTAAGAAAAGCAACCCGCAAGAAATGTGTCTGTCTCACTTTATTGTTGTCTTCCTCTAGCTGGTGAAGACCTGTTTGCTTTGTTTGGCATTCCCCCACTGTTATTGGCCCACCTCCCTGGTTGTTTTGTGTGGCTGTATGTTTCATTTAATTGTTTAACTTTTTTATATACACTTTAAATGGTGTTTTAAAGTTGAAACATTTTAATGTTTTGTTTGATGTTTATTTGTCTTGGGAACCCTATTTGGGTGGAAAGGTGGCATAAAAATGTGATGTTCTCTTCTTCAATGTACCTCTCTGTATTTGAAGACTGCTATCCGATCCATCCTTCTCTACTTTTCTAATAAACTGAATTTAAATTTTCCTTAAGTGTGATACCTTTCAGCCTCTACAGAAGCTCTCTAAGTGCTTCTAATTTACCATAATGGAAAACTACTATTGGGATAGAGAGCTCTTGTCAATGAAACCTAGGATTATATTGATCTTTCTTTGACACAGACTTAACACTATAATCTCCAGTTCCATTAAAGACCCAGCACTACAAGAAAAAAATATCTCTTATCTTTCATTTTATTAACAAAATAAAGAGGTGGTTGTTGCTATCAAATTTCCGATGGATGACCTGACAGCTTCCCCCACCCCCCGCCCCCATAAAAGACACCAGCAATTTTACCAGTAATATTAGACCTAGAAAATAAGGTTCAGGCCATCTACAATAAAAAGACCAAGAACCAGCACAGAAGTAGGATTGGGCATAATCTCATCAGGCTCAACAGAAACAAAGGTCGCTTATGCATGGGAGTTTTACCTGACATTTATTGCTCGCTGGACCCACCCTTTCCTGTTGGGAGTCTATGCACCAGCAGTCTCCAAGCTCAAATCAGGAAGTATTTGAATCCATGCCCCTTTAAATGCTGCTTTGTAATTGGCTGTAGTGAGAGAAAGTCTCCCCCCCCCAAAGCCCAACTGCCACATAAAAAATCATTATAAGAGCATTTTAAGAACAAAAACAAAAAACAGAGCGATTTGAAAGGAATTGGGGGGGGGGGTGGAACCCAAGCCTTGTTTTTAAAAGCCTTCTGCTCAGAAAGAACTCGGAGGAGGCATGAAACATTTGAATCCCTGCCCCTTGACAAGGTGCTTTGTAACTGGCTATCTGCTTGCTGGGATAGAAACCAAGCTTCTGTGTCCCGCGCTTTGCCTTATGCATGTGGATTTCAAGCAGGCTGAGCTCAGGGGAGAGGGAAGAATAGGGTTAATAGAAGGACGGGAAGTCCCGGGATTTGTGAGGGCTGGCAGCGAGGTCATCTCTAATGGAGGAGAAACTCATGCATAACTCCAAGGAACAATTGAGACAGATGGGGGGGGGGGCTGAACGTCAGTGAAAGTACCCATGCATAAATGACCAAAGTCAACCTTTGAGTGAAACCAGCCTCTCCCCTCTTCGAGAGAAACAAACTTCAGACTTTAGCACAAAGTACCTGGCCAAGCTAAACTCAAGCTTTAGGAAGAATCAAGTCTACATTAGTATAATTCAATAAAATCATGAAGCAGCCACCATTTTAAAACAAGCTATAAATAAGCCACAAAAATTTCAGCATGCGTTTATTTTGGAGGGGAAAAGAAGCATGCCAGAGTCAGTGTCACAGTTCAGGCTAATTCAGGAGTAGAATTCTAACACAAGAAGAAAGCAAACCTTGGCACATATGAGGCCACCGCTACGAACCTGCCAAAATCTAGAGAGGAAATATTTACACAGCCAATAACGTTTAGTCTATTTTATTTAACGCCGCATGTATATTTTGAGTAAAAGATTTTTAAAATATATATTTCTATTGTTTTCTGTTAATATTACACAAATAACAGATTAAATTATTCCTCAACAACTGAACAGTCTAGGGCCACGCAGGCCAGCCCTGAACTGATTGTCCGATGAAGGTCCTTGACGGACCACCTCCTCGCATAATTGTCTAGATTGCCAGCTGAGATCCTCTTAAGCCCTGCTGGTGGCACCATGCCACTGGAATGCCCTTTGCCTTGAGCCTCACCTAGTGCCTACTTTACTTTCCATTATATGCCAGCACAAAACATTTCTCATTACCAGGGCATTTAACAAAGGGGTTAAACGGTTTGCTACAAGCCTGAGACCATAACCACATTTTAGACAGCTGCTTTTTAATTGACTTGGTTTGATTTATTTATGTTATTGATTTGGATTGTTTCGCTGATACATTTTTAGTGGTATAATTTGTTTTTGTTTTTATTGTCTGCTTACTTGGGTTTGTTTTATTGTTGTGAGGTGCTGAATGTCTGGAGAAGTGGCATACAGATTTTCTAAACAATTGTAAATAAAACAAGTATAGACTGAAGTTTAAGATTATTGTTAAAAGCATACTGGAATTGCAAGAGAATTAGCAATCCTCCATGTCAACACAGTACACAAAAACTATTCCACAAACTAGGAGAACTGGGAGAAATGGTATTAGAATGTTGGAAAGCAACTTTACAGTACTTGCAAAGTTATGGCAATTGAGTGAATATCTTATGCTACATAAACAGAATTACATACTGAAAATCTCACTAAAATATCAAGAACAAACTACATAAAAGTCTGTTTTATCTGCATCCAGGAAGGCGGGAGAGAGAAGAGTAATAACAGAACAGCATTAGAAACCATAAGCTTTTCATCTGTTGAGGCAGGTAACTAAAAGTGTCATTTCATCAAGCAATTTCTCGGGAGTCACTGGCTGGAAGCCCCTCAAATGCATCTACAGCCTTGGGAACTCCTGAAGTGGTGAAACATTATTCTCTCTAATGGAAGCAGCAACAGTTGGCAGTGACAGTAATTTTGCATTTTAGGGGAGCAAGAAGAAAAGAGGAATGGAATGAATCTTAAAAGTTACTCACAAATCAACACATTTATGTTGGACTGTGTGTTAAAGAAGCTTAGTTATTGTACATACTATGTTTAAGAAGAAATCCAGTAAAGCTGGAGGTGGCCAACAAGTATTTACCCTTGAATCCAGGATATTAAATAACCCCATAATTTCAGTCCTATTGCTCAAGGTGCAAGCGGTGCCATGTTTGGCACTGTTCAGTAAATGCTGCAAGGCTGATCTGTTTAGAAGAACCTGTGGGGAGTTCATTGTCCTTGATAATAAATGGTTCCTGTCATTCCGTATATTTGTTGATGAGACGGTTTTAATATCTCTAAAATGGGCTTTAACTGTTTTTCTACTAAGTCTAAGTACAGAAACTGGTTAGAGCAATTACCATTTCACACAAATAGTATACATAATTTATTTAAATAAATGGTAGCTAAGATGGACACTTGGGCTAGACCTCTGCACAGTGGGGTTGTTTTCCCCTTACAAATTAAAGTGAAATATTCACTCTATGCCAAGGGTCCCCAACCTTTTTGAGCCTGTGGGCACCCTTGGAGTATTGAGAGGGAGTGGTGAGCACAGCTCCAAAATGGCTGCCAGAGGCAGTGCCAAACTTCAAATGACTGCTGCAGAAGACCGAGCCAAACCCAGTCACTCTCCTCAGCCTTGGAAAAAACCTGGAAAACGGGAATTTAAAAAAAATGAAGCCCAAGGGCAGAGGGGAAAAAAGAAGAATAAAGAGAAAAGACAGAAAGCCTGGAGGGAAGAGAGAAGAAAGAGAAGGGGGAATAAAAAAGAAGAAAAGCCTAAAGGGGAAATGGAACTCCAAAACACTGGTTAAGGAAAGACCAGGCGCTTACCAGTCCTCCTCGCCCACCAGTGGTTGCAGCTGCCACTGCAGTTGTGGAAAACCCTTTCATTTCAATTAGGGCAGCCAATGACAAACCCTGCTTTTCAATGGCCCCATCCATTTTCTGCAAAAATCACCAGGTACCAGGGGAAGTACTGGCAGATGCCATGGTGCCCATGGCACCATGTTGGGGAACCCTGCTCTATGCTCTGTCATTCAACACCTGTAAGATTTATTAAAAGCATGCTTTAAATGAAAATCCTTTCGGTTACCCCCCTCCACTCCAGCTATGTCCTTGTGTCTGTCATTCCCCATTTGATGGAAGCAATAAAAGCATGTTATAGCAGACAGATGCAGAAGAGTATAGGAAACTGGATGTACTTCTAAATTTGTTAGGCTAACCTATAGTTTAGCAGGATAAATAAATTTAGCATTTCTACAGTATCATCTCTACTTTACAAAGTCGTTCCTGCAAACAACCTAGGAGTAGGCAAGTAGATGATGTGAAAGACCTCTGCCTGAGAACCTGGAGAGCTGCTGCCAGTCTGAGTAGACAATACTGACTTTGATGGACCAAGGGTCTGATTCAGTATAAGGTGGCTTCAATGCGTTCAACCTCTGAACTAAAAATACCCCAGCCTTGAGGATATCATGCACTAGCTACTTCAGGTTGAGACTACAAACTTTGATTTGGAAAAAAAAGTCTTTATTTAAAACAGTTCTTCCACAAAAAAGTTTTAAAAGAGCAATCCTAAACAAGGGATATTTTCTGATATTTATCAAACTTTTACCTTTTAGCATCAGTTCCTTTGACAGTTGTGGTGTAAAAGCCATACACCCTCAGGGTAACACAAGTACAAAACAGTTATAAAAAATGTTCCAGTAATTTTTAGCTTGGGGCATTAAAGAGAAATGTAAGATAGTGGCTCTGGTGTAGTGCCTTTTATCTGTCTCTTTGAATAAAAGCAGAATATCTAATAAAGCTTTTAAAGATATAAGAATTACATTACAATAAAAGGAGCTTTGGTGCAGTCTGATAATAAAAGAGAAAAGAAAGATAGGTACAAAGGTTGTTTTGATTGCTCTAGTGAAGGAAGAATGCACAGAATTGTAGACACACACTTTCCTCATGCGACCTGTGAAGAAATGCATACCGAACCCACTGTTGAGCACATCTGCTTCTAAAAATGAGCACCAGCATCCCTCCCTCCAGGTTAATTTTGGTGCAAGAGTGCCACAGTGAAAGGGTATGAATACATTTATTTACGGCAAAAGGCAGAATAAAACGACCAGATACAACTTGTGGGAGATCAGGATCTCTCTTGTTAAAAATATCACAATTTAAAAACAGTTAAAACCAATAAATTAACGGATAATTAGCCAGTCCCACTGCTAACCTTTCCCGTATGGATCTTAATTACAGCAGAGCAAAATCTGGCAACTTGAGAGCAGCAAAAAGAGTCCCCCGTCCCAAAGAAGTTTCATTACCTCTTCCTCTGACTCCATTATATTAATAAGTGGATGGATCAGCTTCTGCAATGAAAGGGTAACAATTTCGGGACATTTGGAACTAGTGGTTTTTGTTTTTTTTAAAGAACCAGAAGAGTATGAGCCAATGGCCAAGACGAAGTTTAATCACCACCATGACCCCGACAGCACATTAAGTCATGCTGGCCTTCGTGTCAGACTTGGGATGCCATGGGCTGGCTAGAAGATAAAGGTACAACTTAAAACAACAAAAGAAATGGACAAGGGCAATGCTGGGTTAGAAACAGGCCTTGCTAGATGAGTTTTAGGCCTGAGCTAGAAGAGTTTTAGCTGCTAAAAATACCAGCAACAGCAGCAAATTTATTTGCAAGTATTGGGTAGGAAGTTGCTAGAATGGGGTTGAAGGGGCATAAGTACAGCTGGGAAGCCCTCCCCACTTGCCTAGTTTGGGATGTGCAAGTCGCTGCAAGTTAAGCAACGTTACACTGCGTCATCCTTTGCGCAGCATAGTGTAATGCGGTGAAGTGTCAGACAAGGATCTGGGAGATGCAGGTTCAAATCCCCCTTCTGCTCTGTGACCTTGGGCCACTCACTCTGTCTCAGCCTAGCGTACTTCACAGGGTTGTTGAGAGGATAAACTGGAGGAGAGGAAAGCAGTGTTAGCCAATTGCCGTCACTACCAGGGGGACAGGCAGCATGATGTAAATGAAGATAATGATAACACTAACAACAAATATTCTTCATGTAGGTAGAATGCCTACTGTCAGTCATACTACTAATTTTGGATATGTCCATTGGGATTGCAAACTCTACCCCCCGCCCCCCAGCCTTTCAATGGTAGGTCAGTAACAAAGAGTGGCGTGCTGTGAGACATGAGAGGATCTGCTAAGAAACACAACTCTAATAAAAGGACTGAAATGGGTACAAACTAGTGCACTAAACAAATAGCATCCTTTCAGCCACAACAATTTTGGGGAATGCTCCTATGAAATATTTCCCCCCCTTTGGGAATTAGTAAAGTGTGCTAAGTGTGGCATAGCATGGTGGTTAAGAACAGTGGACTCTAATCTGGAGAACCAGGTTTGATTCCCCACTCCTCCTCATGAAGCCTCATGAAGCCTTCTGGGTGACCCTGGACCAGTCAAGTTCTCTCCAAACTCTCTCAGCCCCATCTACCTCACGAAGTGTCCGTTGTGGGGAGAGGAAGGGTTTGTGTTGTAAGCCGCTTTGAGACTTCTTAAGGTAGAGAAAAGTGGGGTATAAAAACCAACTCTTCTTCTAAGATAGCACAGGGTACAGCAGTTAGCAGCACTTTAAATTGGGCACATTTTAAATTTTGCTTGTAGGAAAGGCATTTATACTTTTAAATTTCATAACAATGCCAGTTAATACAATTTGTGCATGTGAATTAGCTTATACATGATGCACTTTATTCCGTTAAAGCAACAAAATATATTTATGTTTAATAGAAAAGTGAATACTGCACACATCTTAATTTCCCCCAACAAACACAAAAACACACACACTTTTCTCCTACAGTTTCAAAATTTTTGGAAAGCATACACCTGTAGACCCTGGGCATCAGGGCTTGAATCCTATACTTGTCTCCTGCTTGTGCAGTGTAGTAGCCCATTAAATAATTAATTCACTAGGTACTTTCCTGTGATGCTTGCTTTAGGAGAAAGCATCTAGCACTGGAGGGACATGCTCTGCAACGGAGGACATCTTGCTGTGCAAGTGAAATGGCCATCAGGATTACTGAAGAGGTGATTTAGATAATTTCAGAATTAAAAAGGAGTGAGAGAAAGATGACCTGTATTTTGCATTCAGTGGTATTTAGAGTTTATGTTAAGCGATACTGCATATCACAGTCAATCAGACTTCCTGCAGTTTTTTAAAGGCGCCAAACCCCAAATCAATTAAGCAGTTCTCTCTTTTTAGACCATTACTGATGCATTCATATTCAGACTGAATTGCGAGCTGTTCAAGGTTCAGTGAATACAGGCTATTGGTTTTAAAAAAATCATTCTGAACACTTCAGTTACCCACTCACTGTGGGAAGTAACCAAAGGCTAAATTCTGATTTTCATGTACTTTAAAGTAATTTACTTATTAACTTTCGCTGACAGCCAGCGTGAATTCAAGTCTGCCATCCCAAGAACACTCTCTGAAGAAGAGCCCAGTGAAATCAATTGAACGTGTGGGTTGCAGCTCAACTTCAAGCATTCCTGGACATCATTCTCTACTTGTTCCTATCAGGTTTACAAGCAGCTTTAACAACCCAAGTGGGCAGTATCTGCCTGCATATCGGCAGCAGTATTATTGCCTTAAGTCATATGAAGTCTCTCAGTAGCTTCTCAGTAGTCCATACTCAAGTGTTGTATAGTACGGTAGTATTACACGCATTCTGCAGAGAGGGATCGAAGGCTAAAAGATTACCTTCCAGCAAGGAGCTATTGAGTCTAAGATGAGATGAGATTGGAACCAGTAACTTTGTGACGCAGGGTTCACATTTCTACATTATATTAAATGAATTTAGCCTCTACATTATACTAAATGCATTTAGGACCAGGGTGGATATGTTAGAGCAGAGGTCTTTAAGCATGCACAAACAATTATTTTACAGTTGAACACCCAGAAGTTGGTGCCTCTCATCCAAACTATTCTATAACCTTCACTCACTACAAATTCATTGTCCCCTCACACCGATTATGCATTTGGCTGTCACATATGCTACTGTTCCTTGCCTCACTTCTTCCCTTTCGTGTGCCCTCTAAACCAATTGCCACCAGCGACTGGAGGCAATGAATAAAGATATACAAACAAGGAGCAGACCTGGCAAAGCACTGAGGGACAATAATTAAACAAAATAGCACCATTCTACCTTGACTCCAGCATCTGTGCACACAAAGCTAAGACGAGGGGAAATGCCAAAGTGTATTATTTACACTTGCCAAAATGATGAGATGCTACATGCTCAGGTTTACTTTCATTTCCCATTATTTATGCAGGGATAATGGCCTCATTGAGGAGGACAACCTGCATTTGGGTTGTACCTACTTCAGAATACAGTTGGAGCTCAGGTGACTGAATTCTCTATACTAAAAAAATCCTCTGCATATAAAAAAATGTCAGAGAAAAGGAGTTCTGGCCTGTATTCTCCCCAACATGCTGCTGTTCTAGGCACATGGATTTGTTTTCTATGGAGGAGCATTCCATCATGTGGAATTTTAATTATAAAAAAGGGAGGGGCTGTGGCTCAGTGGCAAAGCCTCTGCTTGGCATGC
Source organism: Euleptes europaea (assembly GCF_029931775.1). Taxonomy (NCBI): domain Eukaryota; kingdom Metazoa; phylum Chordata; class Lepidosauria; order Squamata; family Sphaerodactylidae; genus Euleptes; species Euleptes europaea. The sequence goes on along the minus strand of NC_079313.1, from coordinate 24,345,485 downwards.
AGAAGGTCCCAAGTTCAATCCCTGGCATCTCCAATTAAAAGGACTAGGCAGGTGGGTGATGTGGAAGACCTCTACCTGAGACCCTGGAGAGCTGCTGCCAGTCTGAGTAGACAATACTGACTTTGATGGACCTTAATGGTCTGATTCAGTATAAGGCAGCTTCATGTGTTCATGTGACCCTCGCCTGCAGCGGTATGTCACAGAAAAAGATTTTCCACCTCAGTGAAAACGACACCACTACCAGTTAAATGTCTAAACCAACATATATCTTGGTAATGGAATTGCTGTTCATCTCCATCCATGGACCTTGCAATGCTAAGAACCCTAAGGCCTTACCAGAGCTCTGCCTAACTGACTGATTTTGTTCCAGCCTCTTTCAAATTGCCTGTCAAAATAAGCAGGAAACGGATACAGATAGGCTGCTCAACGGCTCATGCTAACATTAAAAATTACTCTTCTAAAACACTTTCAGCCTCAGAGAGCCCTTATTTCAAATCCAGTTCTTTTTCCTATGCTACATTTTCCCATGATGTCCCTTCTTACATCAACAGGCAAGGGAAGAGTGTCTTTAGATCTCAAGTACTTAACACAATTTTGGAACCTCCTTATGCAAGGTAAAAGTCACCCCCAATCAGCTTCCAGAAGAGATGACAACAAAAACATCAAAAAATGTCCTTCAATGCCACCAGCTCCATTCTTTCTCTCACATATCATATTTCCACAGACAGATCTCTCCCATACACTGATGTGATTATCTGACCCACCTTTGCTCTCTTTTGTTGAGTGATCTCTTGGAAATGGAAAGAGGATATAGGACTGGTCAAAAGGACAGTATCAGAATGGAAATGTATTACAACTCATGCTGTTGTGTCTACTTCATGATACAGCTCAATTTAAAATAAAAGCAGCTAGTCATAAGGCTTTAAGCACTGCCAGTTTCACACAGTGGTACACAAAACAGGGAGGGGGAGATAAAGAGCTGGAGAGTGAATTAGTTATTTGGTAAGATGCAGAACTGATCTGGTGTTGATTACCTTCAACTAGTTGCTACTCAGAACTGTGAAGTTCAAGACATGCCTCCCTGGAGATATGAGGATAACTGCTAGGGGAAGGATCAAGAAGAAGAAGAAGAGTTGTTTTTTATATGCCGACTTTCTCTACCACTTAAGGCAGAATCAAACCAGCTTACAATCACCTTCCCTTCCCCTCGCCTCAACAGACACCCTGTGAGGTAGGTGAGGCTGAGCATGACTTGCCCAAGGTCACCCAGCTGTTTTCGTGTGTAGGAGTGGGGAAACGAATCCAGTTCACCAGATTAGCTTCCGCCACTACACCACACTGGATCTCTTCTTGTCTGTCCCAGAGTGTGTCTTGATTAAACCAAGAGTCAAGCTGCATCCCCATAAAATAACTGATAATACAAGAGCCTCACCTGCCTTCATGTTACATCAATCCTGAGGATTATGGTGGCAAGATATTTTGGAAGACTGTTCCTACTTCAAGGCCCAATCATAAACAACTGCAAGGAATGCACCATAAAGCCCTTTACTCATCTTCATGCCAATGTGGCACAATGGGTGGACTTCAATAATCTGCCTATATAAATGCTGAAGAAGGGTACAGAAGTAATTAGGATCCTAACTGGTACCACCCAAAGGGATGCATCACACTGATATCTAAGGGTACACTGCAATCCATTTAAACAGTTGGCTCCAATGACTATTCAAATGCCATTAAATTCCACTTTAAAGTGATTTCTGAATGTACGTTGCCCCAGAAACTACAGGTGTTAACCCGGCTTGTAACCATGGTTAGTACCAACTCCCTGCTTGCAATGAGTCAAAGCCAGATTGTGCAGCTCCAAGCTGTCTCAAGACAAAAGTATACAGATCTCACTTAGTCACTTACTTTATTCAGCAAGGTAAGGGCTGTAAAAGATTCATTTTGTTTCAGAATATAAAAGTTTAAGGAATGCAATAAACCAGCCAGGTGGGAAGGGGGAAAGGTTGCAGACTGTCAGCTTAGCTAAGAGTGACCCGAAGAGCTCAGAGCAGGTTTGTCTTGTCCTAAGCTACCCCATCCTTTCCTCTCCATTTATCAGTACACAAGACGACCTCAACACAAAATATTAAAATATTCCTTTTGTGACATTACAGGTCTCATCAAGACTTAAATGATTTGTCTTACCCTTCATTTCTTTCTTTCAAATATACACCTTAATTTACCTGTGGAAACATTTTATTTATTTATGTGCAATAGTTATATGCTACCTTTCTGCCTGATTAGAGCCACCAAGGTGGCTAATAATTAGAGCAAGCATAATAAAAATACATTGTAAAAAACAGTTAAAATCAGAGCTAAAATACATATTCAAAACCCAAAACAGCAAAGAAAAAAGGGATCGCTGAGGAAATGCTAGGCAGAACAAAGAAGTCTTCACTTGCTGACAGAAGACAGCGATAGGTGACAAACGTCCCTGAGGAGGGAGTTCCATAATCTTAGTGCCACAAGTGAGAAGGCCCTCCCCTCAGGAGTCTATCTATCTAGCCTCAGAAAAAGGCTAGGGCCTTAGAGGTGGCAGGGCCTTATAAGATGACTAGCAGTTGGGTAGGTTTGTACAGAAGTAGGTGGTCCTTAAGCTATGCTGGTCCCAAACTCTATAGGGATTTAAAGGTCAACACCAGCAGCTTGAATTAGGCCTGAAAACAAACTGGGAGGCAGTGAAGATGGGCCTACAAGCCATGCCAGTCAACATCTGGACTGCACTCTGTACCAACTGGAGTTTCTAAACACTTTACAAGGTCAGCCCCAGCTGTGGCACACTGCAGTAATCTAACCTAGAACAATATTTCTGGAACTTTCCCTTACTTTTTCCCTTACTCTTTCTTGACTTTTCTCAACCCCACAGGTACAGAACCATTTTCTTAATAGTATACCAGGAACTCTTCTTTTTGGCTATGCTGTCAAGGGTGGAACTTCTGTTATTGTGTCTTTCCAATACTAACTAACCCTTCTGTCTGGTAAATTTGGTTTCTTCCTATAGCTTGTGGCAACCAATTTTCACTGACCTGAGGCTAGGTGGACACCTATTCATCTAAGTCCTCTCACAAGTAAAAAACTGCCTAATTCAACTAAATCCCAAGTGGATTTACAAGCTTTGATTGGCACAGATATCTAAGCATGTTTCTTCACTGGTGCTTTAGATGCTTCTTTTTGTATTCTTTCCCACATGAAATGTTTCAAGGAGATAAGACAATTATGATGTTTCAGAAAAATAACTGCCGTCTTTTAAAATAAAGTAGTATTTCACCAGGTGAGGTCTGTAGATGTACAAAAATAAACTTCTGACGTTTCCTACTAAAAGCTTTTCTAAAGCATCTGCTGCTCTCCAGCACCGCCTGGAAGTACAGCAATTCAAGTTCGCCAGCGTTTAAGTTTTCCCTGCCGTCCAGAAGGCAACACTGTACAAAGCAACAAGTATGGACATCATGTGGATTTCGGTGCTAAACAAGAAAGACCAACTAATTTGCAAAACAGTAGCTGCACTGAATGAACATGTTCTACATTACCCACTTCTATTAGAATGGAAAATTACAAAAGCTCTACTATTCATGGATTTTCCCCCAAATGCTCAACTGTAATCTATTATAAAAAGTGAAGAAATCTTGACATATATACATCAAAAAACCAAGGAAGTATTTGCAGACATCAGGTGCCAAAGAACCATCATCACACAAGGCATATTGACATTTACAGGATATAGGGACTTCCAACATATTGTTCCCAGGGGATTTTAGCTTCTTGGTCATTTCTAGTCACTTACCCGTTTAGGATACCTGTAACCATATGAACTAGATACTTTTAAAATAAACAAACGAATTCTAGCTAAATTCGTGGGAAACCACAGAGTGCAATTCAGAGAAATCAGAGAAGACAGAGGATGTACATATTGTTGGCTGTCATATACCAATACCATTGACTCTGTTCTCCAAGGCACCACACAGCTCTGCACAAGGCAGTATAACTGACCAGACCTTCACCTTAAGAAGGATATAAAGAACTAGAATGATCATACTGGCACTGTGACTTGTCAAAAAGTGCAGACGTGCTTGTATTTCTCTATTGCTTATCTGGCTTTTAAAGGTAAAGGTCCCCTGGCTTTTACTTGATGTATAACACCGCTAGGTCCAAGTCAAACTGGTAGGGAAAGAAAGCGTTATCAGGCAAATCATGCAACTTAGAGGCAAGAGCTGCATAAACTTAGACGTTTATGCAGCTCAAAAATAAATGAATTGGACTTTTAAGAGATCTCAACTAGGGGTGTGCATTCCAGTATTCCCTAACCAAACGAAAAACGAATTTTGTTTTGTTAAATATTGTTATAACTAACCTGATATATATTTTTAAATGTTAATATTAGTTATTTATCCTCTTCAGTATCTTGGAGCTTTATACTTTCGGCTTTAGAGTTCATGAAGGTAAGAGGGAGGGGAAGATTTTGCCCTTCATGCACCTCACTGTCAAGCTGAGTTAATGTAGAGGCCACATCTGGAGTTACTGCTGTTGGTGTAGCCAGGCAAGGAGCATGTGTGGCCTCTCTTTCTTTCCAGTGTCTTGCCAAGTGCCTCAGATGTTCTCTCCCTGGCAAATTCAAGGCACTGCATTTCAGTGTATCCTGGGAAATTTGCAGCCCTTCCTGAGGTTTCGCTTCGAAACCTCTTAGGAGGCGACGTGACCTCACCGCCAACATAAGTGCGTGTAATCGAGTGATTACACGCACTTACAATAGCGGCGAGGCCAGTCCCACCGGCGGCTGAGTACCGCAGGACAGCGCCTCGCCCTTCCACTGGTGCAGCCTCTCTGTGGCACAGGCCACAGCGTAGAGAGGCCGCGCTGACACAGGGGGGTGTTCCGGGGCCGGGGGGAGGAGCTGCCGGTTAGGCGGCTTCCTATCCCCGTTCGGCCCAGTACACCAGCGCCGGGAACGGTGGTGCTGCACCTGCTTTTTAGCCTCCTTTTTAGCAGCTGCAGCCTCGCTGTTCCCTATGGGGCAAAAGGCCCCAGTAAAACAAGAAAAAGCCACAAAATTGCTTTTTTTTGTTTAACAGCGTACGGGAATCGGCTTAGGAAGAGGTCCGCCGCGCCTCTTACCTGCCGTCCCCGTATGCCGCCAGCTCAGGAATGGGCTGGTAGTCCCAAGATGCCTGACATTGTCAGGGCCTCTAGAATTACATCTGCCAGGGGTCACTGAAGCACAGCAACTTGGATACAATAAAGAGGAGCAGCTGAGGCACCAGCGAGACAGAATGTCAAGCTGCAATAAGCGAAAGGAGGAGTAAATAATGAATGGTGAACAAACACTAAAGCCTTTTATTAATAAAAATAATGAGAAATAAACAAAAACCACACTCTTTAACGAAAATAGTGAAAATGAGTTTGTTTTTAAAGAAAAATTATGCAGACACCTAATATTAACCCAGTTTGGGGCCTCTTAATACTATTAAGGCAGAATTTATCCTATCAAGTTGGAGCTTTCAAAAGTCTATCACAGAACCAGGACACCACAAAGGAAAACAGAGCCATACTTATAAAGATAAATGCACATACAGTGCTCCAAACACTATATTTGCGTACAGCCGAGTAACATGAGAACTGATTATAAAAAATTAAGGGGGAAATATTCTATGCTAACACTGCTACATGAGTATCTGTAAGTCTTTGACAAAAGCATTTTGAGACTTTGCCCCCAGTAAGATTGAGAAGCATTTAAGTCCCAACCCCATACACACCCAAGAACTTGGTAAAAGTGGCGGAAACCAAAGGAGGTGGCAGCCACTGACAGGAATAGGAAGGGGCATTTTTGCTTTCTGAAGCCTCCCATTCTTCTGGGCGCCTAGTGGGCAGTGACTGTATCTCAGACAGCAGATCTTCCTTGAACACACATGAAGCTGCCTTGTACTGAATCAGACCCTTGGTCCATCAAAGTGAGTACTGTCTACTCAGACCGGCAGCGGCTCTCCAGGGACTCAGGCAGAGGTCTTTCACATCACCTACTTGCCTAGTCCCTTTAACTGGAGATGCCGGGGATTGAACCTGGGACCTTCTGCATGCCAAGCAGAGTCTCTACCACTGAGCCACAGCCCCTTCTTGTGAAGACAAGGTCAATCTTCTTTCAGCAGGAGGACCTCTTCACCCTCCCCCAGTAAAAAGGGAGAATTAACACTCTCATCCTCCTTGCTGCCTCTTGCCAGTGTGAATATATAATTCAAGGGCAAAAGTATCAACCAACTTAAAGAGAAATATGCAGATTTGGGGAGAGAAAAGAACATCATCCCCTTGGCCTCTCCCTCCTAGTGGAGCCCAAGAAGAGAAATTTATTGAAAGTAAACGTTTCCTCCGATCCCGAAGCAGCCAGAGACAGTTCTGACACTGGGGGTGTACAAAAACATAAGGGTAAAAAGAAGACTAATAGTCTGCTGGAGATAAGCAAGAAACTCTTGTGACAAGTAACTCCGCTTTTTGCTACAGAGTCAGAAGATCCAACCTCATCTAACTTTTTCAACATGAACACTGTTCCCCTACCCTGGCATCTCAGAGGCAGCGTGCTGCATAGTTTGTACAGCTTCTCAGCAATTTAAATGATTAGACAACAGAACAAACAGAACAAAGGATTATGGTTTACAAAACACACTGTGGATACACAAACGTGGCCTTCTTTTCATGTCCTGTTTACAATGCCCAGCAGAGAAGTGCCAATTTGTTACACGTACCTGCACAACCAAAGGCTAGATGGTACCTAGATGATGGGCTGAATTTGACGCAACACACATTCGCCTTGGCCTCAATACTGGCTACGGAATTGTCCAGGTTGGTTGACCACAGCTTCACTAATGAAAAACAAAAGGACAGAAAACAAACAAAATGGACAGGTTAAGCTATAAAGGCTTTTCTGAGGAAACTCACATGATCAGTTTTACTGCTGACTAGGCATCTAACAGTGCTAAGCAGTGCTGCTTACCACTAATATCACAAGGTGGAAGGCGGCAATTATCCTGGGACAAAAGCCACAAAGGTGCAACATGTGGCCAACACTCCACAGGAGAAAAATAGAAATCCATGCCAGGAAGATTACAACTGGAAGTCAAAACTCCCGACATTAAGATAGGCCTTTGTGACTAACTCATCCCCGAAAGAGGTTTAACTCATTAATTTTAAAAACCAGAGAAGTTCATAGTTTGTTCAGCATTTGCCATTCCTGGCCATTAATGTAATGGAAGGCTCATAACTGCAGCAAAGTTCAAGCCAGTATTTCTACATGATGGGACCTCTTGAAGTTGCATAAATGCATACTAGTGCCTCAGGATGTCGGAGGCTACTGGAATGCAGTCCTGGATAACAATAAGAGTCAAAGTCAATGTGTTCATCCCCTGCTATCCAGCTGTGATATGATGTATTCAGGCTCAGTTATCTGCATTACAACCAAATGAACAGATACAATTTTTGAGCATGAAAGGAAGTTTTGGGAACCGGGACTGGTGATGCATGCATACGGATGAACAGCAGAAAGCTCAAGAGGAAAAAAGACACAGCAAAATGGGTCACATGTCGATAGAGCTGCATATAAAATTAAATGACATTAGACACTGCTTGGGGTATGCTTGCATATCACAAATATGGATTTCATTCCTATATGTTCAGGCAAAGGGAAATGTGTGTCATCAGCTCACACAAGTGTATGATCTAATGAGAGACCTGTGATATCCTGAATTTATCCTAGAAATGTCAGTTAATTATGTCAACACATCAATTTACACATTAATTTTCTGATAAAACTCCACAATACTCACAGGAAGTCATGGATCTCTCAGCAGATTAGACATCCATGCCAGCAACATGCACATGACATTTACCCCCTTATGCAGGGCTGGGAAAAAAATTTCATTACACTTATTAAAGTATATATATCCCATTTTCCTCTCCAGTGGGGGCCCAAAGCATCTTACAAAATCATTCTTCTCTTTTCCATTTTTATCCTCACAACCACCTCCCTAGGATGGAAGCTGGGCTGAGAGTGACTGGCCCAAGGTTACCCAGCAGGTTCTACAGCAGAGTGAGGATTCAAGTATGAGTCTCCCAGATCCTAATCCAACACTCTAGCCACTGTAACCATGCTGACTCTCAAATATATTTCACTTATTTCACAGTATAGGATACACATCAGCAGAAATGCAACAATGAGCTCCAATTAATATCCTTCATAAGTACAATGGAGCAACTTCTGTAAACTCTACAATGTTTATTTCTCAGAAGGAGGAAGAATTGTTTTTATACTGATTTTCTCTACCTTTAAGGAGTCTCAAACCAGCTTACAATAACCTTCCCTTACCCTCCCCACAACAGGCACCTTGTGAGGTAGGTGGGGCTGAGAGAACTGTGACTAGCCCAAGGTTATCCAGCAGGCTTCATGTGTGGGAGTGGGGAAACAAACCTGGTTCACCAGATTAGAGTCTGCCGCTCATGTGGAGGAATCAAACCCGGTTCTCCAGATTAGAGACCTCCGCTTGTAACCACTACATCATGCTGATTTAGAAAACAAAGTCTATAAGGTCTTCCAGCATATTATGACTACTGTTGCCAACTGCCAGGAGAAACTATCCTGTCCCCTTAACAAAGGCTTCATGGGGTGTTGTTTACCCCATGCCAAGAAAAGCTTCAGCTGCCCATTTCTATTAAGCCTTTATTAAAGGTACAGGACATTTTTCTCCAGGCCTGTTGGGAACCTTAATTATGATCCACACACAGTTTCAGCAAGTAGAACTACTGACCACATAACCCACCAACACTGGGGGGCCCATACAACCATTCTGCATATGCAGGAATGTCATCACAAATTTCTGCTGAATGTTGAAATGGGAGGAAGTTAAAGCTCAGGTGAAATTTCATCATTGAAACCATCCCACAGTACCCAGTTGTACAGTTAAAAAGTATATGGTTCAACAGCATCTGAAATAAGGCTAATGCGGGACTTCAATTTTTCTCTTTACATATTTCAAACAGTAGTTGTTTATCCATTATTTGTAGGTTGACTGTTAGTGGACCCTTCTCTATTTATTCAAAGCTGTTCTTCTGATCTCTACCTGACAAGGTGGTGGTATTATCTGGGCGGAGAGTCCATTCTCTTTCTGTAACAGGGAAGAAAGAACTGAACCTACTACATTTGGTTGAGGAAACGAAGAATAGCAAACCACTCTAACACGAGCATATTCTGAAAGAGAGTATCTCACCCAGGATAGGGAGTAGTTAAGAAGTAATAGGTTACATAGAAGGAATGAGGTGAGGAAAACGTAGGCTCCTATAGAAGATTTTTGCTCTTGAGCTAAAACAAACACTGCTTCTCCCTCTGAGGCAGGAGGAAAACTGGAGAACAGAGGGTGGTCCTATCCCACAGGACAGAAAGTGAAAGTTTGAATCCTGCCTCCCTGAGCATAGGAAGGAAACCTCCCGCTGATGAAGATGTCCTCTGACCTCAGAGTGAGAATAGCAAACCACTTTCACACAAGCTCTCAGCATATTCTGAAAGAGAGTACCTCACCCAGAAATAGCATTTTACCAGATCACAAGAAAAAGGTCACTAGAATATATCTTCTTTATAGCCATGTTATAAAAACACTTCCAGTAGAAGTAAAAAGTTTCCGCAGTTACCAGTTCTCTCATGCACCAAAACAGATGGAAACTTGTAGTTTCCCTTCAGAAACTACCGTATATACTCGCGTATAAGCCAAGTTTTTCAGCCCAAAAAAAGGGCTGAAAAAAGCCAACTTGGCTTATACGCGGGTCAATACAGTAGGCGGGGGGAGGGGGAACTTACTGCCGCCGCCGCCATCCCGCATGCCTTTTCTGCGGCCTGGGAGCGGCCAGCAGGGCCTTCCTGCACGCAGGCAGGCCCAGCGGCCGCCACCGCCACCGCCCCCCGCGCCTTCTCTGCGGCCTGGGAGCGGCCAGCGGGGCCTTCCTGCATGCAGGCAGGCCCCGCGGGGCCCCCCGCCGCCCCCCCGCGCCTTCTCTGCGGCCTGGGAGCAGCCAGCGGGGCCTTCCTGTGCGCAGGCAGGGCCCCGCGGCCGCTGCCACCTCCGGCCTGCGTGCCTTCCCTGCCGCCGCCTCCAGCTGATCAGCGGGCCTCGTCCTCCCGGTGAGTAAGGGGTTCAGGGGCTCTTCTCCCTCCCCCCTAGGGTGGCGCTGGGGTCAGGGTGGGTGTGGAGGGCCCGGGAGGGGGTGGCGCTGGGGTCGGGGTGGGTCTGGAGGGCCCTGGAGGCCGGGTGGGAGGGCGACCTGGGGCAGGGGCATTGTGTAAGCCGACCCTCGGCTTATACACGAGTGCCTAATTTTTTCCCATTTTTGGGGTAAAATTAGGCACCTCGGCTTATACGCGGGTCGGCTTATACATGAGTGTATACGGTAAGTTAAAGAACCCACTTTACTGCTTAAATAGCACAGAAAATATATTCTACAGTCTCACATATTGCACTTGCTTACAACTAAGCCGCCAGGCTGCTACAGCTTTCCTTCAGTCTTCTGGCCCCTCAATCTTCTTCCTCAAAAAACTGAGAACACTGAAGCTTCAGACACCATGAAAGCAGAGGCTGCTGATTTACAAGGAATAATGAAGCTCAAGACAATGCATTCTCTTGGATTGAACAGAGATCTGGGATTCCTGTCTCATTTCCAATGCTAATTTCTTCACACCTACTACCCTTTGCATATCACACATAATCCAATCACACCTGCTAATGTCATTTACTTGCTTTTGACATTTACATTGCCATTGTGTGCCTAATTCACTCTTCTCTACTTAAGGATGGATTCTCTGTCTAGCTGTATCTGAAGAAGGGAGCTGTGGCTCACGAAAGCTCATACCCTACTAGAAATTTGTTAAGTCTTTAAGGTGCTACTGGACTCTTGCTCTTTTCTACTGCTAGTGACAGACTAACATGGCTACCCATTGTGATCTCGCTACATACTGACTCCCTGCTTCTTTCATCTGAAGAGAACAGCATGTATTAGTAGTGGCAAGCTTTATATGGGGGAACAAAGTTGATAGATTGAGAACACGGGGGGATGGATGGAAACAAAGACTGCAGCACACAACAGGGAGCAGATCAGCAATTGGGCTCCTCATGAGGTGACACACAAGACAATGGAGGGGGTAAGCCCAGCAAACAGGATTGCCATAAGAACATAAGAAAGGCCCTGCTGGATCAGACCAAGGCCCATCAAGTCCAGCAGTCTGTTCACACAGTGGCCAACCAGGTGCCTCTAGGAAGCCACAAACAAGACGACTGCAGCAGCACCATCCTGCCTGTGTTCCGCCGCACCCAAAATAATAGGCATGCTCCTCTGATACTAGAGAGAATAGGTATGCAGTATGACCAGTATCCATTCTAACTAATAGCCATGAATACCCCTCTCCTCCATGAATATGTCCACTCCCCTCTTAAAGACCTCCAAGCTGGCAGCCATCACCACATCCTGGGGCGGGGAGTTCCACAATTTAACTATGCGTTGTGTGAAAAAATATTTCCTTTTATCTGTTTTGAATCTCTTGCTCTCCAGCTTTAGCAGATGACCCCGTGTTCTAGTATTATGGGAGAGGGAGAAAAACTTCTCCCTGTCCACTCTCTTCAAACCATGCATAATTTTATAGACCTCTATCATGTCTCCCCTTAGCCGCCTTCTTTCCAAGCTAAACAGCCCTAAGCGTCCTAACCGCTTCCCATAGGACAGTTGCTCTAGTCCCTTAATCATTTTGGCTGCTCTTTTCTGCATCTTCTCAAGCTCTGTAATATCCTTTTTTAGGTGTGGTGACCAGACCTGTACACAGTATTCCAAGTGTGGTCTCACCATAGATTTGTACAAGGGCAGTATGATATCAGCAGTTTTATTCTCTATTGCTCGTCTAATTATGGCCAGCATGGAATTTGCCTTTTTTACAGCAGCCACACACTGGGTTGCCATCTTCATTGAGCTATCCACTACCACCCCAAGATCCCTTTCTTGGTCTGTCGCTGCCAGCACAGATCCCATCAGTGTATATGTGAAGTTGGGATTTTTTTGCCCCAATATGCATCACTTTACACTTGCTCACATTGAATCTCATTTGCCATTTTAATGCCCATTCTTCCAGTACGCAGAGTTCCTTCTGGAGCTCTTCACAGTCCGATTTTGTTTTAACCACCCTAAATAATTTGGTGTCATCTGCAAACTTGGCTACTTCACTGTTTAACCCCAACTCCAGGTCATTGATGAACAGGTTGAAAAGCACCGGTCCCAACACAGATCCCTGAGGCACCCAACTGCTCACATCCCGCCATTGGGAGAACTGACCATTGATTCCTACTCTCTGCTTCCTATTTTTCAGCCAGCTCTCAATCCATAAGAGGACTTGTCTTCTTATCCCATGACTATGAAGTTTGCTTAGCAGTCTTTGGTGGGGGACTTTGTCAAAAGCTTTTTGGAAATCCAAATACACAATATCCACAGGCTCATTCCTATCCACATGCTTATTGACGCTTTCAAAAAACTCTAATAAGTTAGTGAGACAGGACCTACCCTTACAGAAGCCATGTTGGGTTTTGCCCAGCAGACCTTGCCCTTCTATATGCTTGACAATTCTATCTTTAATAATGCTTTCCACTAATTTACCCGGAACAGACGTTAAGCTAACTGGCCTGTAATTTCCTGCGTCCCCTGGAACCTTTTTTATAAATGGGTGTTTCATTGGCCATTCTCCAGTCCTCTGGTACAGAGGCTGATTGAAGGGACATATTACATGTATTTGTTAGAAGTTCAGCAATTTCCCATCTGAGTTCTTGAAGAACTCTAGGATGAATACCGTCTGGTCCCTGTGACTTGTTAGTTTGCAGTTTGTCTAGACGTTTTAGGACTTCCTGCCTTGTTACCACTATTTGCCTCAGTTCCTCATTTTCCCCTCTCCAAAATCTCTGTTCAAGAGAAGGAATCTGCCCTGTATCTTCAACAGTGAAGACAGATGAGAAGAATTCATTTGGTTTTTCAGCAATCGCTTTATCCTCCCTTAGAGTTCCTTTACTCCCATTGTCATCCAATGGTCCAACCGCTTCCCTAGCTGGTTTCCTACTCCTAATATACTTAAAGAATTTCTTATTGTTTGTTTTGATGTGTTTAGCAATAAGCCCCTCAAAATCTTTTTTTGCATCTCTAATTATCTGCTTGCATTTCCTTTGTGCAAGTTTGTGTTTGCTTCTTTTTTTTTTTAATAAGATTTTTATTTATATAGTTGGAGGGGTACAGGGGAAAAAAGGGAGGGGTAAAACGTTATATTTATAAAAACAATTCAACATTATAAAATAAACTCAGTTGTAAACAACAAAAAATTATTGGTCATTTGCGATATATTATAAAACATTTTCTGCGATAAAAATAATTGCAAAATATCGTTCAGTTATTCTACTTGTGTCATATTAATGTTCTATTATGTGAAAATCCGGAATTTACTTAACAGTTAGTTAAAACATATAAAATAAAACAGCCTATTATAAAAGGTTAAGCCAGCATACTTCGTTCAATTAGTTGCAATTCATATAAGTATGAATTGCTTCTGTTCTGTTTGTGTTTGCTTCTGTTCGCCTCGTTTGGGCAAACCTTCCAGTCTCTGAAGGAAGACTTTTTATTCTCTAATTGCTTCCTTCACCTTACCCGTTAGCCATGGTGGTAACCTCTTAGACTTATTACTACCTTTCCTGTCTGCGGTATACAAGCTAGCTGAGCCTCTAGTAATGTGGACTTGAGTAACCCCCAAGCCTTTTCAAGAGATTTAACCCTCTTAACTGATCCTTTCAACTTCCTCTTTACCAGTTTTCTCATTTTAGAGAAGTTCCCTCTTTTAAAGTCAAAGGTAATTGTATGAGATTTCCCAGTCACTTTCCCACTTACATCTAAATTAAATTTGATGACATTGTGATCACTATTGCCAACTGGCTCAACTACATCCACATCCCACACTAAGTCACAGGCAGCCCCACAGAGTATTAAATCCAGGATCGCTTCCCCTCTGGTTGGGTCTGTCCCGAGATGGGCCCAGAGCCGACCCATCTGGGACTGACGGGCCCTACCAGACCCAGGGGAGCACAGGAAGGGAGGACACCCCGGGAGGGAAACGGGGAGGGTCCGGAGGCTGACCCCTTACCTGACTCTCTTTTCTTCCCCGCAGGCTCGGCGACGGGAGACGAGGCGGCGGGGGAGGAGGAAGGGGCCGGGGGTCGAGCTGGGAAGCGGAGGCCGGCCGGCACCGCACGGAGGGAGGGTGGGGCCGGAGGCCGGGAGGAGACGCCCGAGCGGCGGCAGGACACGTGGGACCCGGCCGCCCGGCTTTCTCCGCGGGTGGCCTTGGAGGCTTCCCCGCGGCCCAGCTGACAGGCGGGCGGGCGCGGCCCGGGCCAGGACGCGGAAGTCCTCCGCCGCCCGACGTCAGAGGCCAGCCCCTAGCCCCACCCCGCTAGGAGGGAGGAGGCGCGGGCTAAGCTGCCTAGCCCCACTGAGGGGCAGGGCACGAAGGGAACGGCCTACTTCCGGGGGAGGGGAAAAGGAGGAGCCCCGATGGCCTTCCTTATGGCCAAAGGGGGAGGGGCAAGAGGGAGGAAAGGGAGGAGCCTGGCCTTTATAAAGGCCACTGGAGCGGAGGCCGGGGAGGAGTGAAGTCAGAAGGCTCCCTGCTGAAAGCTGACAGCAGCGAGACTCTGGCTTCGTCAGAGGGAGCAGTTGATTCAGACTCTCCCTCTGACTGGTCTGAGGCTGAGGAGGCTCCTTGGGCTCAGTCAGGGCGGGAAGCAGAAAAGCAGAGGATCCGAGACCCCGAACCCCCAGCCCCTACAGGGTCTATGACCAACTCTTCGAGGACACAGTTATATAGGATGTCTAAAAATTTTATCTCTTTGGCTTGTCTGGAGCATACATTTATCCAATCAATATGAGGGAAGTTGAAGTCTGCCATTATTACTACTTTGTTACCTTTACATGCTTCCCTAATTTCATTCTCCATCTCAAGATCACCCTGAGCCATTTGGTCAGGGGGCCGGAAGAACGTTCCCAGTACTAAATCTCTTTTGGGGCCCGGAATCGTCACCCATAAGGATTATGTGGACGAGTCTGCCCTTTTTATGGTCTCTAGCTTATTAGACACTATGCCTTCCTTGATATACATAGCAACACCCCCTCCAATACGCCCTTCCTGTCATTTCTATACAGTTTGTAACCAGGGATGACTGTATCTCACTGTAGCCCTGGAAGGAATTAAAGGCTCCGAATTTACAAGTGAAGCAAGTCCAATGTCCTGATAAGGCCTTGAGTGAGTAGCTTGCTACTTTTAGGTTTTGTTAAATATATACAAGATTGCTCTCTATAGCTCAAGATAAGAAATTGGCTGCTCATAAAATTTAAAAGCATATGTCAATGTTTAGTGTAACACTGACCCAACCTCTAATCAGAACGATCCTGTTAATATATGTTGTAGCTTGTGTTTGATGCTCATGTGCTTATTTAATGGCTAAAAAAATACAAATACAATCAAGCTGAAAGTGAAACGATCGATTCAACAAAATTAAACCTGTCTCAGTGGAATTAATGGAACATAAATGTGCTTAACGTTGATGGGATCATGTTAACAGTATGCACACTAAAGAGGATGTTAAAATTAAAGCACGGATATATGGACATTTGAATGAACTTAAAAGATATAAGCATAAAAAACCCCACTTACACTTTGTTGCAATTTCTAGTCCATTAATATTCCATTCTGTTTTAGTTCACAAAGATCTAGCACGCTATGAATAATCATACGATCCATGCATTTTTTTAAAAATTGAGATGACCTTGGCCCTCATTTAATCCCAAAAGAGATTTAAATTAGAAAGCACTCCATCTGGAAGGGATTTTCACAGGCCAAACCTTTCATTTTGTTGATCTCATGGCGAAAGAGGTGATGCCAACAAGCAGCACCAGCTGTGTCATGCCGGCACCAGAGGGCACTGACATTATTGGGCTGATGGTGCAGGATGCAGGCGATTTCCATTTCGGTAGTTAAAAGAAAGGCAATTCCTGCCAACAGTAACTGATAGAACTGGAAGAGGCAGCAGCACTTTTTTAAGGGTGGGTGGGAGGCAGGAACCCCTGTATAACTGCAAGCAATAAAACACCTTCCAAATCCATGCCCTGTGAAGCAGTGTGAAAACTGATGTCCATAAAGTAGCTGTCTAACTAAATTGTAAAAATTAGGGGGACTTAAGTAAAATGGTTGTGCTCTGGCACTGCATCCTACCAAAACCAGTGGAGTTACTTAGGCTGCCATTCTAAACACGCTCACTTGGAAACCGTGTTACATTTGAAAAGCAGCAGCGCTTAACTTCCAAGTACAAACATTTAGCTAGATTGCACCAGTTACAGATTTGTTGCTGATCAGTGGTTCACATTCTGACCTTTTTAATCGGTGCACTGTTTCAGAACTTTTTAAAGACATAAACGTGCTGAGATTTGCATACCTCTACGAAGCAGCAACATGCAGGGGCAAAGGGTTCATATAGGAGTTGACCATACGTGTGCATACTCACACACGCACTTTCCACGTCAAGAGGACTGATTGAAAACTTGGGAGAAATATTTGCTCCTCTCCCCCAGGAGGATACTATATTATTCCTTCCCCAACAATGTTCCTTCAAATGATCCCTCTGTCCAAATGACACAACCTGTTGGAAAAGGACCGGGGCTAGTCCAAAAGCAAAAGCTATGCTAAATCAACTGGGACCCTGGGGAGACTGCGAGAGGAAAATAGCCCGAGTTTCTGCTGCAGATACAAATTTTGGGATATATGAAGCAAAATAAAACAAGAGGCAAAAACAGCATTCCCAACAAGATCCCTATGCATATATCTCTGGGTAATATTCAAAGGTAGAGCCTGTGTGGTGTTGTGGTTGTGTTGGACTAGGATCTGGGAGATCCAGGTTCAAATCTCCTGTCTGTCATGGAGGTTTACTGGGTGACCTTGGGCCAGTTTCACACCCTAAGCCTAACCTACCTCACAGGGCTGCTGCGAAGATAAAATGGAGGAGAGGAGAACAATGCAAGCTGCTTTTGGGTCGCTATTGGGTAGAAAGACAGGGTATAAATGAAGTAAGTAAAACAAGCAACTCAATGATGCCATTCTTTTCATATTAAAAAAAAGACTTTCCTCATGCGTATATTTTGTTTTTAAAATGACATTCACTGGCTCTAATCTTGCAAATGTGCATTTTAGCAGTTTCGTACGAATTAAGATGCTTATTATAAAATAAACATCGATCCTGACAATGATTAACACCAATTTGATGTGCTCACCTAGCCCTGTGCCATCAATGTTCTTTTACATCTATTTCCCGATTTTGTGGCTCTCCCACAACATCCCACGCAGACAGTTTTTCCTGACATACCAAATGAACAACTCAATGAAGGCTAAAATGATTTTGTCTCACCAAATTTCTATTTGGTCAGTTGGGTGTTCAGTGCCTTATTTTCCTCAATTTATAATTTTAGAGCTTTTAAAATAGACTTCATTGGTCTAACTTGTGTTGATAGGTGATTAAAAAAAACCCACCAAAAAAGTTGCTGCATTTCCTACTATACATGCCAAGATCTGACTGCCTTCCAATGGCTGCCTGGTTTTTGAAATCTGTAATGGGAGAATCTGTTCCATAAAAATGGGCTGAAAACTCCTCATGGTCTTCTCAAGAACAGATAATCTATTAGGCTTATCTGGTTCCAAGTATGTTCTTTTTAGCAGACTCATTAAGCTCTTAGCCAGACAAGTTCCAAATACAGCAGAACCCACAATGCACTGCTGAACAACCATCAGTACATGTCAACCAGAGAATACGGGGGGGGGGGGCAAATCTAATGAGAGCAGGATGGATACAGCTGTTCAAAGAGACTCAATACTTGCTTGGAGAACTATCAACTACGTTGGATCCTTTTATTAAATAGTTAGAACCGTGATACTCAGTGGTGTAGGAGCTACTTGTGGCTCTTCCAAGCACTATTCTCGTGTGGCACCTGCCCCATGTTTCAGGGAAGTAGGCAAGGCCCTTGCCTAGTAGGCCTTTTGGTTGGCAGGTGATTCCTAGCAGTCACTGCCAGAGAAAAGGCTAAGCTGTGAGCCTCCCTGAGATGAAGCCTGAAGATGGTGTCGCGATGCGCCTCGGGCGTGGTTGCCGAGAAGGTCTCTGGCCTGGAGGACATTGGGGCTGAGACAATCTCTTCCGCCTCAGACCAGTCCGAAGGGGAGTCAGAGCTTGACTCTCCCTCGGGCGTCGCTAGGTTGCCGCAGGACACACCTTGCGGCCAGCCTCTGGCTTCTATCCTCCCTGGCAGGCAGACTTCTCTGGCCTTATATATCCTCCAGGCCAGAGAAGTCCCTCCCAAGCTCCGCCCCCAACCCTCCCCCCGGAAGTCCATATAAGGGCTGGGAGGCTGCACCTCCCAGTCATGAGATGCTGAGCGAGGACCGCGCCTGTTCCCCGCCCGCGCTCGCCCGCCAGACAGCTGGGGAGTGGGGAGGCCGACTACAGCCGACGCCCCACCCACGCTGTTCCAGCGGCCCCCTCCTCCCGTGGGCGGACTTGCAGGCCGGCGGCCCTCAGCGGCCCAGGCCTGTCGGACGCTGCGGCGGCCCGAGACTCCCCTGGCAGCGGCGCCCGGGCTGGCGCGTTGGCGGGCCCCGGCCCTCTCGGCGGTGGCGTTTGGGCTGGCGTGGTGGCTGCCCGCGGCCCCCGCGGAGGCTTTGAGCGGGTCGGTGGGGCGGCGGCTTGTTGCTCCCGCGCTGCTTCCGGGCGGGCTCTCTCCCCTCTTGCCGGCTGGGTGGAGTGCTGAGGGGAGAGAAAGCTTCTGTGATGCGGCCCCCCCGGGATAACTGGTGAGTGTGGGGGTCGACCTCTGGCCCGGGAAGGGGGTTTGGGGGCCCCTCCCGGGACAGATGGTTGATGGTTATTGCACATGTGGCTCTTCACAAGTCACATTCCAAAAAGGCAAGAGGCACTGCTGTATTCTGTTTAAACTGCACAGCGAACATTTTTCCCCCTAAGGACAATTAGTTAGAATTGTACATACTGAATCAGACCCTTGGACCATCAAAGTCAGTATTGTCTACACAGACCGGCAGCGGCTCTCCAGGGTCTCAGGTAGAGGTCTTTCACATCACCTACCTGCCTAGTCCCTTTAACTGGAGATGCCGGGGATTGAACCTGGGACCTTCTGCATGCCAAGCAAATGCTCTACCACTGAGCTATGGCCCTTTCCGTAGTGATTTTTTCACATCTAATTAAATTACTGCCCTATCATGAATTAAAAACCAAGAGAAGAGATGGGGTGAGAATAAGGAACCTGGGATGAACAGAGTCTCCACTGGCCTAAAGTAAAGGACAGGATGTATAGGATATATCTGATCCACACCATTTATTAATGGAATCAAAGGCTCTCCATATACCAGCGCAACAATTTACCAAAAATAAGAGCGACATGTTCTAAGCCCATAGGTGATCTTGGCTATATTATGGAAATTAATTTCCACAGGTGCAAGCAACTAGTGCAGCTTCAGCCCGCTGCAGGCACCTACTGGGTCTCCCACCAAGAAAAATATCCTAAGACTGAAAGGGTTGACATATAGGCATGGATCTCAGATTGCTATTACTAAAAGGCCAACACTTTGTTTGGAAAAAAATGCCTTAAAAGCAGGAAGCTGCAAGTATATTAAGGGAGCAGCTATAGAAGCACAGGTAAGCATACTAAAACAATCAGGAACACACTATACCTTATTTCCTGGATACATGGATTTATGTTACATGCACCCTATTAGTAAATAATGAACACACGGTTATTGTTTACTGTTAGATAATGGCTCTAACAATAATGCACTCTTTCACTAAAGTAGCATTCCTGTTAGCAAGTTTGTTTTTGAGGCATCTTGATGTACTATAAGCAGTAGTAAAACATCAGTCACCTTTGTGAAAATGGCTTACAGCTAGCTTTTCCCAATGGAGAATACTGATTTGAAAATCACTAACTGCTTTGAAAAGAACCCCCCCAAGAAAATAGGAAGCCTCTTCCTCCTCTTCTTAAATTTCCAACCCCAAAGAAAGTCACATTCGTGTTCTTTAAATGTAACAGACATTCTCAGAGTAATCAGTAATGTAACATACAAAATATAGCTTTTGCTGTTATTTCATATTAAGAAACCTTTAAATGATATTCTTCCAAACTCCTCCTTTAATAGGAATTGAGACTGGTTTTTTTTGCTAAATTAAAGACAGTACTGAGAGTCTCTCGCCATAGAAATTATCAAGTGTTTCATCTTAAGCTCTTCTTTAACAAGCATGGTGTGAAGAGTGGCTAATCATCCAAACACACATTTTTAGCATGTTAAAGAAATGCCTAGTGGTAGCTAGCAGCTCAAAATTTCACATGGAAGCTCATATTCTCTGGCAAACTTTTTTAAAGGTGATATTCAAAGTTCATTCTATGTATGCCTTCACCCAGCGTTCTCAGTCTTAGTAGAGTTTTTTTTCCCACCCGAAAGAACTTTCTTAAGCCAAATGCACATTGGGATCTACAGATTTCAGAGTGGGAACACATTTTCCTTTAAAGGAATATGGTTGCATTCATGACAAAGTCCTTAAAGTATTGTACCTCCTTCCCTGTAACCATCTTTTCACTAATGTATTTGCCCAAAAGAAAGACTAGTCCCCTGCCAGGTGTGCACCATCAAGAAAAGAGGGGTCATCTTACATTCCCATAAAAGTTACAAGTATGTATTTTGTGTATAACATTTTTAGGGGGGTCATATTGCATTCAGGGTAAATATAGTATTTTTTTCCCACATGCCTAATATACACACTGAAGGCAAACGCAAGAATCAAACAAAAATTAATTGGACTTGGTATCCTAAGGCATTAATAATCAAGCTACAAAAACACAGAAGGAGAGACTGCAGTCTGTTTGATTCCCTCAGCTCATCGTTGGTTACAAAATGGAGGTGCCAGCACCCCTTGCTAGGTAATGAGCTTCCAGAACAACAGCTGGTAATGGGTTGAACTTACCCAGATATATCAAATCATTTCCTTACCTCCTTTCTAGATCGGATGAAGATACTTTTGCTGTTTATATCCCCTCCAATTTTTCAATGAGTTCAAAACTTGGAACGGCTCCTAAATTTCCACCTTGCTATCTCTTTTCATTTTGGGGGGCATTTGCCACATGGCATTTGGCCAGCATGGGAAAGCTGCCTGGGACAGTTCAGATGCTCACTTGTTGATTATGGGAATACTGATAGATTGTGGGATTGTATCCCCCCACCCTGGACTCATTCAAGTGCCAATTCACACATGCTGTTGTACTAGCAAAATCATTAGCTTTGGTTAAGCATTTGAAGAGAAAGGGAATACATGATCCTAAAACCTGTCCCTGATTATCTAACCTCAGTTTAGAGATAGGGTTGAATTTAATCTACGCTGGTTCTATATGATTAAAATATCCTACCGGAGGGGGTGAGACATAAGTTCTAGAAGTGTCTCAGTACTTAAAAGTGCCTTCCGTACAGGGAGGCTTAGATCATAAATGATTTTTCACTTATAGGTATAATAAGAGAAGACAGAACATGTAGCATTTGACTGCTGTATGCAACTCTCTACACACAACAACAATTTGGTGTTACCTAAGGCTGTCGATTAATTCGTCCCAAACTGAAAAACAACCGAATTTCCCCTGATTCGGCGGGAAAACAGGGAGCCGAATTCAGCGAGTTCGGGGTGTTCGCGAATAAATTCGGCAAATTCGGGGTTCAGGGCAGCAGCAGAGGGGCGGGGGTCTTTAAACCCCTCTGCGCTGCCTGCGCAGACAGCGCAGAGGGGCTTGACAACCCACCACCCGCCTTCCCGGGAGTCCCGGGAAGAGGGGCGGGGGTCTTTAAACTCCTCTGCCCCCCTCGTGTGCCTTCACGGGGCTTCCATGAAGGCATGCGGGGGGCGCTTTAAACAGATCTGCGCCTTCCAGCTGGGAGGCGCAGATCTGTTCCCCCCCCCCACGCGCCTTCACGGGGCTTCCATGAAGGCGCGCGGGGGCTCTTTAAAGACCCTTGCCCTCTTCCCGACTCTTTGAAGTGGTGGGTGCCGCCTGGGCAGGCGGCGCCCAGCACTTCAAAGACCTGGCCGAATTTTCCCCCGAAGTCCGGATCTCGCACTGAATTTCATGGATCCGAAGCGGGGGAGTTCGGACTTCGGCACGTCCCGAATTAAAGAGGGGCAAATTTTGTCGAAGCCGAACTTTACCTAATTTTTTTTTCCAACAGCCCTAGTGTTACCCACTGCTCTGCATCACTGAATGAACCAAGCGTTGGATTATGGGTCCAAGAAGGCACAATTTACCTGCATAATCAAGAGAGGATTGTCATCTGTTTTGGGCCTCTCGTTTCAGCTGCTGAAGATGAAACACTGGGCACATAGCAGGCAATTCACCACTCCAGTGCAAGTATTCTTGTGAACTGCACACACTTAACCCTTCACCAAGGAAGACTACCCTGCTGGACAGTAGTCAATTTATCAGACTCTTGATGCTGAAGCAGGGAATTAGATACAAGGACACTTGACTATATTTGTTCCTTTAAGATATGGAGGGAAATGTTCTATAAAAATATTCCCAACTTGAAAATTGTACTTAATTACCCTTGTTGTGGCTAATGCACTCAAAAATTATGCCTGTTGAGGATATTTTAATTGTTTACCTTGAGGTAATAGGATCTAGAATTCATATCATGAAGGAGAGTGCTAGAAACAATATTTACAGCAGCGAATGAGATTAAAGCCAGGTTCTGACATAATCATGGTTTATCAAACATTTAGGATACTGAGAACAAGTTATTCCCTCCCTTTCATGGCTTGCTTTAACCATAGTGCAACACTGCATCTGCACAGTTGCTAACCATGGATAACACCAACCAGAACATCCACAGTTTGAAGTGAGATTTGTACAACCCAGTTACGAGGGAATCAGCATTATTCATGGTTTGCCTTCACAGAGATGTTGTGCCGGCACCACGGTTAAAGCAAACCATTCATTCAGGTGAAGGAAAAGAGTCAGGGGAGGGCAAAGAGTTAGAGAAAGGGAGCTAACAAGTTTACGGTACATTCCCAGTCTCCTAACCATAGTTGGAACATTAGGAACATTACATAATGGATAAGTTCACAGATATATTTTAGCCAGTACGAGCGCAATCCTGAAGGGGCCCCGAATTGGCACAGGAGCGTGACCTACGTAGGTGCCCATTTATCCCGGGATAAGGGGCATCCACACTGGCATGGGGGCATCCACGCTGGCAAGCCATACTGCTCAGCGGGGCTCCGCCGCCAACGCAGCCACGCCGGGAGCAAAATCCCGGAAGTGGGAGCCAGTACCAACATAGAATCATAGAGTTGGAAGGGACCACCAGGGTCATCTAGTCCAACCCCCTGCACAATGCAGGAAATTAACAACTACCTCCCCCCCACATCCCCAGTGACCCCACCCTCCCCCCACCATGCAGGATCCCACAATCAAAGTACTCCCGACAGATGGCCATCCAGCCTCTGCTTAAAGACCTCCAAAGACGGGGACTCCACCACCTTCCAAGGCAGCGCATTCCACCATCGAGCAGCCCTGTCAGGAAGTTCTTCCTAATGTTTAGGTGGAGCGAGGGGGGTGATCCAGGGAGCCGAGCTGCCTTTAGGCAGCATCCTAATCCCTTTCGCCCCAGAAACGCCCCCTCGAGTTGCAGCATTGATACGCCACGTTTTTGGTGGCGTAGCCTCGCTGTTTTCTATGGGGGCATTTCCCCCATTTTACATTTTAAATTGTTTTATTTTCTCCACGATGGCTGGGCAGCCTCTGTGGAGATGTCGCAGCTGTGCCACTCCCAGCTGCGACGCATCCACCCAC
Organism: Euleptes europaea; assembly: GCF_029931775.1. Classification (NCBI taxonomy): domain Eukaryota; kingdom Metazoa; phylum Chordata; class Lepidosauria; order Squamata; family Sphaerodactylidae; genus Euleptes; species Euleptes europaea. Next base: position 24,321,467 of record NC_079313.1, on the reverse strand, counting down.
CCCTTCAGGAATGGGCTGCCTGTATACTTCACATGTAACTATTTTTCCAAAACCACACTAATCTTTCTCTTTATCAGATCATCAAGTTCTCAGTAACAAGTTCTGAGAAAGTTTCAAAATGCTAAGAAATGGTAGCTCCATCTTTAAAAACTCCATCTTTGTGGCTCCATCTTTAAAAACTCCAGGGAAGTGGAACTTTCATCCCTGAAACATTCATTAGAGAGTGGCTGCAAACATACCTTTTGCATCATCAGAGCCTGAAGCTAACAGTTTAGGATCCATCAGATTAAAGTCCACACTCCAGCATCTTTTCTCATGCTCCTGTTTTGAGAAAGAGGAACAGAAATGGAACATAGCAAGTTACTACTCAGATATAAAGTGAGTAATAATGAAGGATGTAGTGTGCAGTTTGAATGAATGTGGGCAAAGCTTTACTATGCTTAAGGGGACTCGGATGGAATTTCTCTCCCACACAAAAACTGCTTGCATCTAGAAAGCTAAAGTCTTCATTTTTTTAAAACAAAGCTTACTGCTTATTTGCATCATGAAAGATGGGAAGCTTAGATTATCTGTGGTAAGAGAGTACATACTTTGGCTTGTTACTGCTCCCTAGTGGGCTCTCTCTCTCTCTAACAAGAAAATCAAGTTAGGCCTAAATAAATACATTACTCACTTTGTAGCCATTTAAAGCAATGTTTTCTCCATAGATAACTAGCATTCTCAAGCATCAAAATTCTACTTTCACTAATAAATGCATTTCAACAACTCTATTCTTACATATTTACGTCAACTTAGGCAGAAACATCTTCAGTAAATGGTGTATTGATAAGAGTAAGACCATTTAAAATGATGGGGGAAAGGAGGAGAAATAGTTGGGGCAAGATGGTGAAAGAACTCAAAGCAGCAATGCAAAACATTCTCGCTCCACTGTATGCCATCTATTTTAAACAAAAGGGAGCACTCAAGGCACACCAGGTTGGACCTTACTCACAAACACATCTAACCATGAGGCAGAACTCCAGCCAGGTTTTTCAAGAAGCGGGCTGGCATACTTACCCCAAACTACTTCCATGTAAGCACCCCAGCCAGCTGCTTGCCCTCTTTCACCTCCTGTCCCTTAACTACCCGTTTTGTCTTGGCCTGTATTTGCTAACACTGAACTGCTAGCATTCGTTCACCAGCATAGATGCAATTAATTAACTGAAAATACATGGATGAACACACCTGAAAAGCAATTACACATAATTTTACAGACTTTACGGTAAGTGCCATACTGACAAGTGATAGAAAGAAGTAAAATTTGGTTTGTTAATGGGGTCTTCTGGTGAGTGGCCAAAAACACTGAATCAGAAGGCCTGTTTTTGACATTCACCATGGCTAATGATGAATGTGAGAATAAAACTTGGACATTTAACTGAAAGCACCTTATTCCCCTTGAAACCTATCTCTTGGAACACATAACATGACAGTTATGGCCTTGATTCTAGCTAGTCTGAGCTCCTGGCACCCAAGATCTCAGACAGAGCTCTGGATAAAATCGCATTTCCCAACTCAGTTAATTAGAAAGACATAGGCATCTTTTTGCTTATGCAGTCAAACAGTGAAACATTTTCTGTCCCTACTGGACAGACTTCTTAGCTGTCTCTAACATTCATTACCTTAGAGAATAAAATGAACTACAACTAACAGAAAAAGACAGGGCACACTACCCTGTCTCACTAGACTCCACCTCTGACATCTTGCATTTCTGATACCTCCCATCAATTATACGGTGAGGGTTATGAAACCCATCATTCAGACTAAAGAAAGTCAAAGAATTTTGACAGGTACAGCTGCTGGTAACAGCTTCTAATGAAACTATAACAATTCCCATTTTTTCCTTGACAGAATGGTACTCTCTTCTCTGACATTCACTGTACCAGATAGTTTCTCATTCTGCTTCTACAGCTCTTGCTCATTTTTTTAGACTCACAAATTGGTATCAATGGCAGCAATATTAAAAAAAAAACTTTTACAAAGATGAAATGAGGAAGATTTGGCAAGTTCCTTCCTTAGAAAGAATCATGGTCTAAGGCAAAGTATCCCAGTGTTTCTTGGAAACCAAAAAGCAACACATCTAGGACAAGACACTTTACCTGGTAGACTTTTGATCGCTGCCCTGTGAACCCATCCCACAAGATGACGGTACCTTCATAGTCACTGCTGGCCAACAGGTTTTTGTGGTAACTACTCCAGCTGATACAGCTGTAAGAGAGAAATAACCCCCAGAATAAGAGAGAATCCTCCTTTGAACCGAAATTGACAGCATGACAAGATGAGTCTTGCAATAACGCGGGTAATCATTCAGCAGTGCCACCTGTTACCTATTTAAATTGATTTGCTGAAAAATACCTGTCTGCAAGTAGTTTTTGGACCAAAATGGCACTCTGTGCTGGAATAATGCCTCTTTCTCCTGCAATTTTTTCTGAAGGCATACAGATCTGTTCCTAAAGTGCATTATGCACTCAAACTTGTCTCAACTGAGAAAACATTCATTAGCATATGGATTCAGGTGACTGAGCCAATCCACCTCTTGGTTGTTCCCTCTAATTTACATGGTAGGCCTTGACTGAAAAGAAGTTCTCCTCTGTCCTCAGTAACAGCTTGAGACTGACGTTCAAGCTTATGCTATTCCTCCTTGGTGGTTTTACAAGCCTCTGCTTCTGTTAGACTGCAACAGAATGGGTTTCTTCCCTAAACGCTGCACAGTCTCATATGCCTAGTAAACTGAAATGCATCTTGGTCTCAGGGAGGAACCATCTTCCTTGCCATAATATAAATATATTACTCACTGACAGCCCAGGGAATGCATCATTGGCTTTAACAGCTGCACCAGATGATTCAAGATGGCTTCGATGAGGCTGTGTTATAGGGCAAGGAATAGTTCAGGGAGGAGGGTTTGAGACAGAAGTATACTGGAAGATCCCGATAGTGGATACCATGGAACCCAAAAGGTGAAATGAAAATTTGAGCTGAATTATCTGACTGAAGCAGACTCAGTAGAGAAGACTGAATGGCCTCTGCTCTCTTTCTCTAGGGTAAGGAACACAGGTAGGAAATAGCATTTCTAGATGTTCATGTTTTATACTGGTATTAACTGTTTTTTCCTTGTGTGTGGGTCAAAGTTCCACAATTCTGCAATAAAGAGAGAAGCAACATCACATCTGCCATGGCCTGTTCTGATAATGGATCTTTTATTAGTAGATTGCCAAGGTATGGGTAAATATGCACCCTGAACTTTCAGGGGGCTGCTATGAGCATGAATAAACCCTTAGTAAAGAGTCCAAATGGCAATGTTCCATACTGATTCTCACCCTAACGGAATCAAAAAGAACTTTCTGTATTCCGAACAAGTATGCATATACAAATAAATCCCCTTATCTATAGATGCTAGGAAGTCTCCTGGCCCTAACTGCTACTGTTGACGTCAGTGTCTCAATATGGAAAGGCATGGGCCTTATTCTATTGAGTTTTTCAACATCCAGAATAAAATCCATCTTTTGTGGAGGACTAGGAAAATTTGGGAGCATCCTTTTGGCCTTTTTCTTGCCTGTATTGCTTGTAGCTATAAAACTGGGCTATGGTCCCCAACAGGTTCTCCCTGGATCAGGCACTTCAGAGAGGAGAGACTACCACCTAAGTAGAGAGATCCATTTGTCCCTGAACATGTCTCTCGAAATAGGTCCCCCAAAAAAAAATTTGGCTTGGTGCAGGGCACCAGGCACAGAGCTAATCCCACCCAATCCAAGAGGATAGACTGCCTCTTCTAGCATTAGTTCCAGTCACAAAAAAGCTAGTTCTTATTCTGTGAATGATGGTTGGCTAATAACTTAGGTCTGGGAAAGGAAAAGGATCTAGGATGTGAAAGTTGCCAAAAACCTCTTCTTATCTACCTAATTCATCTGGCAGATGCATCCCCAAGAGTACCAAGCCATGAGGTGAAGGTTCTGCCAAAGTATAATCTCACTACAACAGCCTCAAGGGTAGTGATGCTTACAAATAAAAACCGCTAATTAAAATCAATATTTATGTATTTTACGGTATTTTATTATTTACATTCTAAGCCACCTTGAGTTCCTACAAGGCAGAAAGGTGACAAGTAATTTTTTAAATATATTTTTTTAACAAAAATACGTTTCTTTACAGGAAATTCTGGATCCTTAAAGGAATACAATTTTCTTAAATAGATGCTGTAACTGTTACTCTAGAAGTAGTGCATGATTCTATCTTGTCCTGGGGACAAGATAGATTTACCCACTCTCAAGGATTTAGGGGGATCTGCCCATTCAATCTATTACAATTTGCTCAAGAGAAAATTTCATATAGTAACAACGCTCAAATATGGCCAATGATTTAATGATAATGCAGTTCTTCAACACATTGTACCCCTGCTCTCCAAACCACATCCCAGATGAACAATCAGATCATGCCAAGAATATTTACTGTCCAGTTAGATGTTTCAAAAAATTTCAATAAAGAATTTGGACCTTCAAGCTAAAGAAAGAAAAACTAAAGTGTCAATTTGAAGGAGATGCTTTCCTATTTTCTAGCCAAGCCGTCAGAACTGGTAAAATCAGGCAGAAATTGTTAGAATGAGCTGCAAAACAAAACAAAAACCAAGAGGAAGGGAGGTCACTGCTCAGTGACAGAGCATGTGGTTTGCATACAGACTATCTCGGGTTCCTTTCTAGGCACCTCCAGTGAAGAGACTCTCTAGCAGCAGGCTTTGTGTAGACCTTTGCATGAGGCCTTAGACAGCCATCACCAGCCAGCGCAGATAGTATTGGGCTAAGACAGACCGGCCTGACCTGATAGGGCAGCTTCATATGTTCAGACCATGGTAGCAAAGGCTTTGAGAGCATCTTCCCTCCCCAACCAGATCACTAAGAAAAGAAAAAAAAACAGAGGTGGCACACAGTGCTTCCATGCCAGCCCATATCCTGAGGAACTGCAACCCAGCAGAGAGAACAGCTGCAACCCTTAAAGAAAGGGGACAGAAACTGGCAGAAGTGTAAGAACTGGGCTGGGCAGTGAGAGAAATCTTGGGCAACTCTTGGCATCTTTGTGCACACACTTAATGTGGCCAAGATGCATAAAGCTCAGGTGAGACAGGACAACCGCCAAAGTGGCAGATGAAAAATATTAGCGTCTGTAGTCACTAAGCAGCCCATTAACACCTGGTTAAGTTTCTTCACACACCATAAACCTTTCAATACTATTTTTATTTCAAATCAAATTTTCAAAGGACAGGGCACTCTTTGTCCTATTGCTTGATCTTTTATCGCTTTCAGCCACCTATAAATATTCAGTAATGAAAATTTTTTGCTATTTAAGTACAGTTCTGTATTAGAAGCCACATCCCCTCCACCTCCGAGAATATTTGGAGCAGCTTGAGTTACAGCAACACAATGGCTCGTGCATTTCAAGCTGTTTATGCATGCAAGTGCCATCCTATTTACGTAACTTTTCCTATTCTGGGGCTTATAAATATGACAGAAAATATTAGATGTTTTTTATAAACCACCTTCAGCAAACACAGTAAGGATGATTTCCACCACCCCTGAGTTACTTTAAACATCAGTGGCCAAACTTTTACCAACACATAAACAGGATTCCAAAGCTAGTTATGAATAGGTGATGATCTGACAAGTGCTTACTTGAGTTCAAAACTAATGACTGCTTTACTTGCACCATAGCTACTTAAGGGCACCACCGAGTAAATGCATCATCTTAGGCTAGAAAGACTGTCATCTATCCAATTTCTGGATTCTTATTCCAATGAGTGACAGCATCTCCATGACTTCTGTCCATACTATCAGTATAGTTCCCAAACTTGTTAGAATTTTAACCAGTAGTAATGAGGATTATTAGGAATCAACACAAAACTGTAGAACTGTCTTCTCACGTTGGAGACCCAGTTGCTTCCACTAAGTATGTTTCTGTGTATAATGCAAACACCGTCACTGCTCATTTGTTGCAGATCTCTTTACTCAAGGAAAACTTGTTCAAGGGGTAGCTATATTTCCCCCAGAATGTGGAGAGCAATAAATTAGTGCTGGAAAACAGCAGTTATTCTGTCTATCACTGGGGGGGCAGTGCAAATTTAGAATAATTTCTAGAATATGGTTAACACAAGCACCTATTGGTTGGTGTCTGTGCAATCAAGCCCCTTTCCATGCCTGTGCCATATTGTGACATTAACACCTCATTCAGCCTACAATGGAGTCTGCTTAGAGATAAATCTGAATGCCTAGGGAAGAGAAACTCATCATTTTTCAAATAAAATAAACTCTGGCAAATGCATAATTTGTACCTTCATGGAGAATACAACAGTGCAGAAAATTATGAACGCTGAAAATGAAGCACCGTAAGAACATATGAAAAGCTTCTCCTGGATACTTGTCCTAATCCTTAAGATATGCAGCTAATACTAGAGATTATCTACCAACAGGAATACATATCTTGTATGGTATAAATAGCAAGAGGATGCTAAACAGGAATCTGAACTGGTCCAAACAATGTTGAGCAGTGTTCAAGACAGATTACTGACATTCTCGATGTATGTAGTATGAGGAGCAAATGTGAACCACACAGAGACTGGACATCACCTCTCCACTGACAACAAACCCAAGTTTATTACTTTATAGTGTCTGAAATGGCCCATCTTTGTAAAACGCAATGTGGCTGCCTCATTGAATAATTTCACATTGTATGTAGTAAGCCCTTTTACAGACAGCAGGATTTTCCACTCATCTCAATACAGTACAAAGGAACGAGAGTACTGAAGAAGGTTTTGGCTTCCAAAGAAGCAACTGGTAATCTGCTCATCTCACTGAAATCCGAGAAAGTCACCATAGATCAGCGACTATTAATGATCAGAAACAACACGAAACAGTTAACCCAAGAAGGATGGATACTTTCTCATCAGGAAGATGATGCAAAAGAAACTGGCTCTGACATTACCTTTCAATGACAGGCACCTAGGAAATCCCATACAATGAGAGGAATGGAACCTTGAACACTTACTGAGAAGGTTACTTCTGCTCTGAGTTGCACGGGTATCTTGAAAAGCTGGGTGATTCTCGTCTGCTGCTCGGGGAGGAAGGAGTTAAAAGTTTTGGGCATCGATCCTCTCCGCCTGAGGATGAAGGTAGCGAGAGAAGAATCGAGGGAGTTGGTGGTTCTGGCCCGAGGCAAACAGGTCTACTGAGGGCTTTCCCATTTTCTCCATCGCCATGTTGAATGCGTATGGAGAGCCCATTCCCCCTCGTCAATTGAGTGCCAACTGAGCCAGTCCGCTTGCACGTTTAATGTACCTTGGATGTGCTCTGCTGTTAACGACCGTAGGTGTTGTTCCGCCCATAGCAAAATCTTTTCTGCTTCTTGGTGGAGGGAAGAGGATTTTGACACACACACACCCCTGACGGTTCAGATGTGCCTTTGTTGACACACTGTTGGTGCGAATGAGAACGTGCTTGTCCTGAAGCAGATGTTGGAAGCTTCGGCGGGCTAGGTAAACTGCCTGCATTTACCCAAGCATCTGGTTGGGAATGAATCCATTGTGGAGGGAACTCCTCTAAACGTCCTCCCACTGCCAGTAGACTGGGGTCACTGCTTGTTGTTCTTGAAAGACTTGTCGGACCTGTCATTGTGGAAGGAATGCTGTGTGTCTCTTGCCCCATGTCCAAAGCGATGAAAGGAGCCTCTGGGGTTCCAAGAAAATCGTTTCTGCTCCTGTCTGAACCTTGGCAGGGTGTGAAAGGATCGAAATGGCTGAGAGGATTGTGAGTATCAGTACTCTCTGCGCTTGTTATGTGACATCTTCATCTTGTCCTTTGTTTGTGTCAGCATGGCGTCGAGACTCTCTCCAAACAGCTTCTTACCTCGGTATGGATGGGCTAGCAGAGGCGCCTTGGGTCGGAAGTCTACCTGCCATGGTCTCAACCACAGAGCCCTGCGGATAGTAGTTTTTGCGGCCATGGACAGGGCCAAGAAGGTAAGAGAGTCCAAAGAAGCATCAGCCAAAAAGGAAGAAGCTTTTAAAATTCTCGACAGACCCTCTGTCACCCTCTTATCTGGGCTGGGAACCAGCTGAACTACTTTCTTGGCCCAAACAATAGAGGCTCTAGCCATAATGGCTGCTGTAATGTTGGCCTGGATAATGCAGATGTCTCATGCACCTTGCGTGAGTGAAGTTCTTCCCTTTTATCTAACTGATCCCTAATGGATCCAACTTTATCTTCTGGCATTATGTCATTATATTGCATGGCTGCCACAGGGCCATCTACTACTGGCAGCTTCAACATTTCCATGGCATAGGGAGCCATGTCATATAGCCTTCTGGTGCTAGCTGAGAATTGTCTATTGGATGTGGGATTATCCCACTCTGCTTTGATAACCCTCTCAAAATGCTCAGGAAGTGGTACTTTCCTATTTTGAGAGTCGTATTGTAGAAAATATTCTTTCTTTCCCTTGCGTCCTGACTTACTTTTAGGCTCAGTAGGTGTGTCAGGGTCATCAGTCAAGTCAAGGGCAAACATAGATTTTGCCAGTAAGGACTGGAAATCATCAGGGGAGAAAAGCCTTGGCTGCTCTTCCTCTGCAATTGAAGCCTCTTCGTCAGACACAAATTCCCCTTCTTCCCTCACTTCTTCACTGGAGTCCAGACCCACTGAAAGACAGTCCTCTGCACTCTGTGCCTCATTTGGTATGTAAGGGGCTTTCATTGCTGCTTTTGTGGGCCATTGCACGCCCTGAGCAGAGTAGCTGCAACAAGGTTCCACTGCAGCAGTGTTTGCAAAAACCTGGGCATACAAAAAGGAATTAGTTACAGAAGCAGCCTAACCTGGGACCATAGCATAACCTGGAGGAGGCATAGGGAATTGCATGGCTTGTATAGCCTTGAAGTGGTCTTGCAAAGCCCAACCGAACATATTGGACACTTCCTCGCAAGTAAAGGTGTTCTTACTCACTGCTGCATTGCCTGCAACCCTCAGGTTTGGAGCCTCGTCAAAATGTTCCCCGCCAGTCTGCTGAGCAGCATGGGAGCCATCAGGGACCTCATCAGCTGTCTTTTTATCGGTTTCTTTTTCGCGGCTTTTTAACCGGGCTGATCAAGCCGCGGTTTTTTGGGCGCCGTTACTGCCGCTTCTCCCTTGTTCGCCTTATCTTGGTCCCGCATGCAGTTGGGACAATTATTGGAGGCCTCGCCTGGGGTTTTACTGGCCTGACGGCGCAGGGCCTGGTCGTGGTCGCCGTCAGAGAGAAAGCCCGCGTCTTACCCTCTTGTATTTACAGCGGCGGCCATTTTAAGGGCTCCTTCTTCTATGGAAGACAGAGATTTTTGAGAAAGGGCGGGTTAAGGTTAGATGAGGCTTTGGAGGGTATTATAGTAAGGGTCCAAGTAAGAATAGGGTAGAGTAGAATAGGATAGGCTAAATATAGATAGAAGACTTTCCTAACACTCACTAATCTAGCAGCAGCTAGAGATATGTGCTCTCCCCGGCAAGGAAGGAGGAAAACTGGAAGTAATGGGAGATTCATGTCAGGAGACAGGAAGCCAAAACTTTTAACTCCTGCCTCCCCGAGCAGCAGACGAGAATCACCCACCTTTCAAGATGCCCTGCACTCAGAGCGGGAACAGAGCCTTGTTTACTCACCATGAAGGCTCCTTCTGTTCTGGGTTGAAGGTCATCTTGAACACTCACGGGTATTACTATCACGTGCCCAGGGAGGCAGGACCAAAAAGGATTTTTTCATCCACTTCCTGTCCCCTGGGCGGGAGATCCAGTTTTCGGACTCGCCGAGCGAAGGCAACAGTTAGGTGAAGAAACCATCCATGTGACCCAAACACCATATATAGAAAATAACACACGAACTCCAATAACATTAACACTAAACAACAACATATAACATATATACAATTCGAATAGGGTAAGGTGGCGGACACCAGGTATACCCTGTAAAAAGTCCCAGCACTGGAGGTACACAACCTCTGAGACCTTGTCAAACAGTCTGTCCTAAGTCTTGGCCATGCATATAATTGATGATCCTATGATACATGGGTGGGCAAGATGACCTTCAACCCAGAACAGAAGGAACCTTCATGGTGAGTAAACAAGGCTCCATTCTCGTTCTGGGTGAAGGTCATCTTGAACACTCGCGGGATATCCAAGAGCTGACTGTATGGGCGGGAAATAATATCACTCCAAGACATGCTGCAGAACCCTTCTGCCAAAGGCTGCTTTAGCAGAGGCCATGGTATCAATCTTGTAATGTCTTATAAAAGTACTAGCGGACGACCATGTGGCCGCCCTGCATATCTCATCCAACGAAGCCTGTTTATCAAAGGCAGCAGAGGTGGCCGCACTGTGCACCGAGTGTGCGGTGATGCCAGAAGGCATGGGAATCTTGCTGGCCTTATATGCCTCAATAATGCACTGTTAGCCAAATTGTCCTTTAACTTGAGGAATTAGCAGGCAAGATGGCAAATTACAATATTTATTTTTACAGTGGTATCGCAACCTTTGTCTACCAGAGCCCGTAACTGTGACCTTTAAATAAAGACAGAAGCAATAGATTTCCAATTAAAAGTGTTTTTGTCTTTTTCATTCAATTCAGTGATGCACACAAACATACAGAGAATCTAGGAATATCAAGAGAGGAGTACAAGCACAGATGCCAACGTGGTAGGAGGTCGTTGGTGGGGTATATTTACCGTATCTAGATGAGGTGTTGTCCAAGTTCACATAGACTAAGACAGATTGAAAGTTAAAACCGAGATTGGGGCAGGGGTTCCCTTAGACTTGACCAGCAAGGCAGGAGGGAGCATGGTCGGGCTGCGCAAAACCCAAACCGACAGAGTAACGGCAAAGGTGCCAGGAAAGACCTAAGGTTAGAGAGAGCTATAATGGGCTGGGGGCACCCCAGATATACTGTTTTTCTGGGGGCGGGGAGAGGGGTTTCACCCCTCCTAGGTTCCCAGGTGACAAAAGGTGACAAAAGGATTAAGCTGTGGCTGCCGGGGTGGGGTAGTGAGAATTTGGAAATCTATTCTGATTCCGATGGCTTTTGCAACCCGGGAAGAACTGGAAACTCTCTGCTGACAAGATTATCATTCTGGAACAATGGGTGCGATCTGTACAAACGTCCTGGGATTGCTGCTGTAGAGCTGGAGGAACGACTCATCTTGATATCAGGATCGCTGTAGATGACCCATTAAGCAGTGGATGTTGCGAGGGGGTGTGTGTTTGGCACTGACTACGTGACGGTCTGCTTTCTATGACATGGCTGCGGCTGGAACAGAGGTTGTACAGGAACATGGCTTCTCTCAGGTTCACCGGAGGCTGCTCCTGCATCTGCTTTCTAGCTGCTAGCTGCACGGCGCTCGCAAGAGCAGCCGAGTCCGTGACAACGGAGCGCGCAGCGACCGTCCCGTAGCGTTTGGGGCAGGCGCGCGGCCAGAACAGTAGTCAAGTGCCTGCATAGCGGGTTGCCAGGTCCAGTCCAGGAGACTTAGGCAGGCCCGTATGTTATCAGCACTGCCTAACCGCACTGCTGATGGCGGCATTGGACATCTCTTGCCCTTTAGATGGGCTAGTCAGAGAAATGAATAAGGCATCTGAACGCCTAATAGATTGCGTGCGACTAAGGTAAGTTTTAAGAAGACGTCTTATATCTAAATGATGCCATTCTTTTTCTTTGGAATGGACCGGATTCGGGCAGAATGAAGGTAAGTGCATTTCTTGTGATCGGTGAAAAGTAGTGTTCACCTTAGGGACGAAGGTGGGGTCCGGTCTGAGGACCACCTTATCCTTGTGAAACACACAAAGTCCCTCGCGTGAAGACAAGGCCCTAAGCTCGGAGACTCGCCAAGCTGATGTCACTGCCGTGAGGAAGATGGTTTTCATCCTCAGCATCCGTAATGGAATATCCCTAATGGGCTCAAACGGGGGTCCGCATCAATGCCGAAAGGACTACACTGAAGCGCCACGTTGGAAAATGGTGACCCACTGGAGGTTTGGTTTGGACAACTCCTTTTAGAAACGTTACGACGTGAGGATGCCTGGAAAGAGGGAGTGCCTCAGCACAGGGGAGCACGGTGGATAAAGCCGCCACCTGTCTGCTTAACGTAGAGGCTTTGAGACCCTGATCAACTCCATCCTGAAGCAACTCCAGTATTTTGGAGATCCCCGGGGACAGAGGGTCGACTTGTTTACGTCTAGACCATAACACAAAAGTCCTCCAGGAAGTGTTGTAAATCCTCCTAGTGGATGGTTTCCTTGCCTCTAACATGGTTCCAACCACCCCTGTGCTATATCCTTCCTCTAGGAGGGACCTCCTTTCAATTTCCAGGCGGTTAAGTGAAGCCATGCAGGGTCTGGGTGGATTAACGGACCCTGATGAAGAAGATCTGGGACACTTAGGAGTTCCCATGGCTCCTGAACAGATAGCTCCCTCAGGCTGGGGAACCAAGGTCTCCTCGGCCATAGGGGCGCAATGAGGATGAGAGTCGCCCCTTCCTTTCTGATCTTTCTTATCACTCTGGGGAGTATGGGAATAGGAGGAAAGGCAAACAACAGGAAAGGCAAACAATTTTGGGGTGGGGGACTGGCTCTATTGCTTGAATTTGCAGCAGATGCGATATGGCATCTAGTGTTCGCTGTTGTTTGTCCCTGCGAAGGGACTTTGGTGAATGTACGAATTTGACTTTGGGGAGGGTTGTGAACTCTATGAGATAACCTGTGGAAATCACCTGGTGGACCCACACGTCCGTGTAAGCTCTTTCCCACCTGTGGTGGAATTGCAGGAGTCTCCACCCCACTGGCTGAGACTTGGCGTCACTGCTTTGGGTTCTTGGAGAACTTGTCTCCCTTGTTGTTGGAGAATTGTTGGGTTTGTCCCTGGGAGGGACGAAAAAATCTATTTCCTCCTCTCCGAAAGGAAACCCTATTATTGTTCCAGGAGCCCCTACGCTGTTCTGGCCTGAAGGGTGCTAAGGCACGAGAGGACCTAAAATTGGGAAAGGAGGAAGCTTGTCTCCCCTCCTTCTTGTAGGATTTTGGGAGAACCTTCTTTTTATCTTTGTTTTCTATGAGGATCTTCTCAAGTCTTTCCCCGAAAAGCTTGCCCCCAGTATAAGGGTATGACATGGTTAAGGTCTTTCTTTTAATCTCGCTTTGCCAAGGACGAATCCAAAGGGCCCTCCTAATGGCTATGTTGGAAGCTGTGGCTCGAGCTGCAAAGGACATGACATCAAGTGATACATCTGCTATGAAGGCAGAGGCCTTGAGCATCCTATTAAGACCCTCTATGACCTTACGGTTTTCTCCGTCATATAGCTGTGAGATTTTCCTGAGCCATACAATGAATGCTCTGGCCATTATAGAGGTTGCCGCCGAAGCCTGGATGGCCAAGGCGGAAGCCTCGTGGACCTTTTTGGAGAGAATCTCCGTTTTCCTGTCCAGCGGGTCCCTAATTGATCCCATCCCATCCTCAGATGGGAGGTCCGGGGAATGGACAGCTGCCACTGGGGCGTCAATTAAAGGGAGTTGGAAGAGAGACATGGCCTGAGGGACCATGGTGTACAGCATCCTTGTGTTGGCAGAGAATTGTCTATTGGCCAGGGGCTTGTCAAATTCAGCTTGAACCTGATTTTCGAAAAATTCTGGGAAAGGGATCTCCTAAACCCGAGGTTTAGTACTTGGAAAGAACTCTGTAGCACCCTTTTTCGAGATTTAGGAACAGCATCAGCTACGGGGGTTGGATCCTCGTTGAGGTCAAGAGCCAGCAGGGCCTTACTTAATAGCCCCTGAAAATCCTCTGCTGAAAATAAGCGAGGATGTTGTTCTTCCAACAGAACTGGATTGTCCTAGTCGGAATCGAACTCCCCTACCTCTCTACCCTCCGTTTCAGAATTTACTGAAGAGGTATCCTCCAGAGACTGAACGGCCTGAGAAGCGAGAGGTGCCTTAAGTGCCGCTTTAGTGCGCCATTGTGGGTTAGCTTGAGCCTCCTGACCCTGTTGTGGGCATTGGGGTTTTTTAGGTACAGGATTAGAATCAGTGCCCTGAATGATTGTAGTTAAGGAGTCCCTTAAGGGCCATCATCATTTGGGCTTGCCTGTCTAAGACTCCATTAAACAACTCTACCACTTCCCGCCTAGCAAGAGGCGCCTTAGACTCAGAAACTGATACATCACCCCCCTGTAGAGGTTCTGGCACAGCAGGAGAGCTTTCCAGGGAGGCGTCCCCTGTCGGAAAAACCGCAGCACGCCGCTCCCCGTGTTTCGCGCCATTTTGGGATGGTTTAGCCGAACACGTCTTTTTTTGGCGCTGAGGGAACGCCCACGCCTTGAGAAATGGTGTCGGGGTTGCGCCCGACAGAACGTTCTCTTTGCCGCCGCCCTGTCGAAGCAACGAGGGCTGGGTCATGGTCCTCCTCAGAGAGGAGGTCCGAATCGGAGTCCTTTTTAGCGTCTGCCATCTTGCCCTGCGAGCGAAGTGGGGAACGATAGAAAAACACAAGGTGAGGGAAAACAGAGCCTTGGCTTACCTGTGAGGGCTCCTTCTTCTCTGAGGGAAGGGGACATCTTCAGCGATGGGTGTTTTCGTTCCTATGCTCAGGGAGAGGCAGGATCTTAAACTTGCAGCTTCCCGCCCTTGTCCTGCAGCACCCCCTAACATCCAATTTGAGGACTTCCAAAGCAGGTAGAAGACAGGAAGCATATAACATATTAAACAGAACAATACAAATACAAACAGTCAAAAAACTAGTTGGCTCGCCAACTCGGACCTAAAAGACAACTTGTTGACGAGACCTCACATGAAACAACATGCATGTAATACACAACAAGGTGTTAGTTGCCTATTTTAGTGGGAACCTATCTTGATCAGATGACAAGCCCGTCACTTCTCAGGTGCTGTGAATCATCAATTCTCAGGTTCCCTCTACTGGATTGTTTTATCTCTGTTCTCTTTCATCCTCTTTTTTTTTTTTTACTTCGCCCTGGGTGGGCAAGGTGTCCCCTTCCCTCAGAGAAGAAGGAGCCCTCACAGGTAAGCCAGGGCTCCGTTCTCTCTCTGAGTTCAGGGGACATCTTCAGCGATGGGATCTTCTAAAGCTGCTCCATCTGGGTGGGATCACTGCTGCATACTACTTGCTGTAACACTCTTCTCCCAAATGCCGCATCTGCTGAAGCATAGGCGTCGATTTTGTAGTGCTTTGCAAACTTTGAGAGAATTGACCAAGTGCCCGCTTTGCAGATCTCTGACGGAGAAGCTTGTGCGTCGAAGGCTGCCGACGTTGCTGCTCCACGAACTGAGTGCTCAGTAATCCCTTGTGGACATGGAGTGCCTGAATGATGGTAACATAACCGTATGCACTTTCGAATACCCCTACTGATGGAGGCATTAGATAACTTGAGCCCTTTGTTCAGAGGCGATATGGAGACGAACAGGGCTTCGGATCTTCTGAAAGACTTAGTACGCTTGATGTAGATTCGAATGGGTCTCCTTAGATCCAAGAGATGCCAGTTCTTTTCCCTTGGATGCTGTGGCTTTGGACAAAAGGAGGGAAGGATAATCTCCTGTTGCCTGTGGAAATATGCGTTTACTTTAGGCGTGAAGGTCGGGTCTAACCTAAGGACAACCTTGTCAGCATGGAAGATATATAGACTGTCCCTTGATGAGAGTGCTCCCAATTCTGACACTCTTCTTGCAGATGTCACTGCCACAAGAAACAGAACCTTCACATTTAGAAAGGAAAGTGGAACCTCTCTCAAAGGATCAAAGGGAGGCCCAGTCAACGAGTTAAGTACCAGGTTAAGCTGCCATGTAGGAAATCTGTGCACAGTTGGTAGCGATAGGTATGACGCACCTTTTAGAAAGGAAGCTATATGTGGATGCTGCGTGGTTGCATATCCATCTAGGTGGGTGACTACCGTGGCTATTGCCGCCACTTGCCTCTGTAGCGTGGATGGTTTCAAATTCTGAATTATGCCGTCCTGAAGAAACGCTAGAAGGCTGGCCGTCGAAATGGTGAGAGGGTCTAGATGTTTTCTGTTGCACCATCGCACGAAGGCCTTCCATGTAAAGTTATATATACACTTCGTAGAAAGCTTTCTGGCCTCTAGCATGGTTAAGACGACTTCTTGAGAATAACCCAGGTCTAACAACCGTTGCCTTTCAAGAAACAGGCGGTCAGTTTTAGCCATGCTGGAT
Source organism: Euleptes europaea (assembly GCF_029931775.1). Taxonomy (NCBI): domain Eukaryota; kingdom Metazoa; phylum Chordata; class Lepidosauria; order Squamata; family Sphaerodactylidae; genus Euleptes; species Euleptes europaea. The sequence goes on along the minus strand of NC_079313.1, from coordinate 24,305,208 downwards.
CCGGGTGTAGAATGGGCCCTTGGTGCAGTAAGTCCCTTGTTACAGGCAGTTCCCACGGTTGCTGTACTGAGAGTTCTTTTAGTGTTGGGAACCATGGACGACGAGGCCAATGTGGAGCGATTAGTAGAACTAGAGCCTTCTCCTTCCGAATCTTCCGCAGCACACCTTGGGGAGAATTGGGAGGCGGAAAGGCATAAAGTAGTCCCCGTGGCCAAGGGGTCTCCGGTGCGTCCACTCCCTCTGCTTCGGGGTGGAAAAACCGTGAAAGGAACCTGCTCGTCTGCTTGTTTTCGTGTGACGCAAACAGGTCCATCTCTGGGTGGCCAAATTTTGCTTGAAGTAGATGGAACGTCCCCTTGTTGAGTGACCATTCGTCCTCATCCACTCGTTGCCTGCTTAGCCAGTCTGCTTGAAGGTTTTGCACTCCCTTTATGTGTTCCGATCTGATGGACGCTAGAAGTTTTTCCGCCCAGTGAAGAATCTTCAGAGCCTCTGCGTGGAGGGAGGATGAACGTGACCCTCCTTGTCTGTTTAAGCAGGCCTTGGTGGCCACATTGTCGGTCCTCACCAGTATGTGTTGATTCTCTATTAAGGGTTGGAATTGTAGAAGCGCGTTGTAAACCGCTCGTAGCTCTAGTCGATTGATGTGTAATCGCGCCTCCTTCTTGCATGTAAGCCTCCTTCAGGTCTAAGGATGTCATGAAGACCTGAGGATGCAGCGCCTCCACGATTGAACGGAGGGTCTCCATCCTGAAGCGTTTTTTGCGCACAAAGCGGTTCAGAAATTTGAGGCCTAAAATGGCTCTCCATTTTTTGTTTTTTTTTGGCACGGTGAAGAAAAACGAGTAGACCCCGTTGTGCCATTGTGAGTTGGGTACGTGTTCTAGCGCCTGGATGTTTAACAGGTATTGAATGGCCTTTTGCGCGCATAAAGCCTTTTCTGGATTCTGAGGGACGGGGGAGACCAAGAACCGATCTGGGGGTTGTTTGTAAAATTCTATTTCGCAGCCCTGGGATATTGTATTCTGCACCTAAACATCCGGTTTTGATAGTTCCCAAGTTTTTGCAAATAGCTGGAGTCTTCCCCCCACCGGGCTGGACTCGGAGTCATTGTTTGTTGGATTTATCCCCAAATCGGCCAGATTTGTCTGAAGCCTGGTTGAAGGATTGGAATCCTCTATTAAATCTGGATCCTCGTCTGAATGATCCTCTGGGTTGACTCCAATTGTGACGCCTACTGTCTGGTCTGGGTCTCTGAAGAAAATACGATGTCCTAAAGGGATGAAAGGAAGAGGAGGAAGAGGGTTTTCCATCCCTCTTGATGAATTTTGGAAGGGCCTTCTTCTTGTCCTTCGTCTCTATAAGTATGTCGTCCAGTTTTGGTCCGAAAAGACGATCACCTTCAAAAGGATATCCCAGTAAAATAGATTTGGATCCACTATCAGCTGACCAGGCCCTAATCCATGTGGCTCTCCTAGCAACAGAGGAAGCCACCAGAGATCTGGCTGAGAAAGACATGGCGTCCAAGGTAGCATCTGCCAAGAAATTGGAAGCCTTAAGTAGTCTGCTGAGTCCATTAAGAACACGCTTGTTCTGTTGCGGTGTTAAATCAATGATTTTTCTCACCCATATGATACTGGCCCGTGCCACCAGGGCCACAGTTGCTGAAGCCTGGATAGACAAGGCCGCAGACTCATGGGCCTTCTTCGTGGTGTAGTCAATTTTCCTGTCCAGGGTATCTTTGATGTTCCCCACTCCATCTTGGGAAATCAATCCTGAAGACTGTAAATCAGCTACAGGTGCCTCCACTAAAGGAACCTGCAACAATGACATGGCCCTGGGCTCTAAGGTATAAAGCCTTTTTGTGGATGCTGGGATCTGCTTGCCTGACATTGGTTTTTGCCATTCAGCTTTAACCAAGTCCTCAAAGTACTCTGGGAAGGGCACTGCTAAAGACTTAGATTGCAGCCTGGTAAAAAATTCCTTGGACCCTCTAAACTTAGTCTTGCTTTTTATGGCCTCTGTGTCCTCGTCCTCATGGAGATCAAGGGCCGCCATGACCTTAGATAAGAAGGTTTGATAATCCTCCCCTTCAAACAGCCTAGGGTGGAGATCTTGACCAGGCTGCGCCCCTTCCTGCTCCTCTTCAGAGGAGAATTCCCTTTCCTTCCTCTCATCAGCTTCATCTGGTGAGAAATCCTCTTGGTTGGTTCTGGGAGGATTTACAGAATGGGATTTCCTGGCAGCCTTGGTAGGCCAAGGCTTGCCTGAGGTAGATGCAGTGGGCTCTGAATGGAGAGAACTCCTGGAGGGGGAGGAGGCCCTAGATAATGCAGGCCTATTGGGAGATGGTCCCCCAAGAAAGGCAAATTCTTCCCTCAGGGCTTTTCTCGTAATATCAATCAAGCTCCTCTCCGAAGGGCCCCCCCGCCGAAAAAAGGGGAAGGGTGGAAGGTACTTTACCGCCTCCTGTGCCCGCATTCGAGTCCTCAGTGGAGCCTGTAGCAGGATCTCCTTCTCCTTCGTCCTCACCCTCGTAGCCCAGGGCCGAACGGGGGGACGCGACGGCAGCTTCCTCTTCGCGCGCTTTTTTGGCTCCCGCCTTTGCCGCCTCCGCCTGCTTTCGTTTTTTAGTCGCGGCCACCGCCGCAGCCGCTTCCCGGCGCTTTCTTTGTTTTTCTCCTCCTTGATCCGCCATCTTGCGTTTTCCCGGGGGAAGGATCCCCTCAGCAACGATTTCATCTCCGGAAAGGATCGCCTCTCCAGAGTGATTTTGCGCATCCGCCATTTTCCTCGGTCGGGAAGAGGCAGAGGAGGGGGGGGAAAGGTTAGGCACAGTCAGACAAAGAGTTAAAAGACTACTAAGACACACACTAAGTAAGAATAGGAATTAGAATTAGAGACAGGTAAAAAGGTTGGAAAGAAGGAGTTTAGAATGGAATTAAGAAGTTAAAATACGAAGCTTAGCTCAAGAGCTCGCTCTCGACACAGCTTCTCCCTGTGAGGGAGGAATAGAGTTGGATGTTAGGGGGCACTGCAGGACAAGGGCAGGAAGCTGCAAGTTTAAGATCCTGTCTCTCCCTGAGCATAGGAACGGAAACACCCATCGCTGAAGATGTACCCTGAACTCAGAGAGAGAAAACAGCGGGAAGGAGGGAGGGCTTGCGGCTAAAGCCGAGGAGCGAGGTAACAAGAGGAATGCGACTCACTCAGTTAAACAGAGGTAAAAAACAAACGAGCAGGACACCAATAGGCTAACAGACAACTAGTTCAAAGTTGGAGTTCGCGAACGAAGCTGCCACCCTGATCAAGGCAGGACGGAAACTGGATCTCCCGCCCAGGGGACAGGAAGTGGATGAAAAAATCCTTTTTGGTCCTGCCTCCCTGGGCACGTGATAGTAATACCCATGAGTGTTCAAGATGACCTTCACCCAGAACGAGAATGACGATTTTAACTACCGTATATACCCGTGTATAAGCCGACCCGCGTATAAGCCGAGGTGCCTAATTTCTCCCCAAAAATGGGGGAAAATTAGGCACCCGCGTATAAGCCGAGGGTCGGCTTATAACCCCTCCCCCCCCGCAGGCTTACCTGGGCTCCCGGCAGCAAGCGGCGCGGGCCTGGCGGCGGCGGCGACACAACCGGACGAGGGCCGGGGCAGCCTCCCTGCAGCCGCCCCAGGCCGCCCTCGGCCGCCAGCAGCGGCGGCGAGGCCTGGCGAGGGCCGGGGCAGTCGCCCCAGGCCGCCCTCGGCCGCCAGCAGCGGCGGCGAGGGCGGGCGAGGGCCGGGGCAGCCGCCCCAGGCCGCCCTCGGCCGGCAGCGGCGGCGGCGAGGGCGGGCGAGGGCCGGGGCAGCCGCCCCAGGCCGCCCTCGGCCGGCAGCGGCGGCGGCGAGGGCGGGCGAGGGCCGGGGCAGCCGCCCCAGGCCGCCCTCGGCCGGCAGCGGCGAGGGTGGGCGAGGGCCGGGGCAGCCGCCCCAGGCCGCCCTCGGCCGGCAGCAGCTGCGGCGAGGGCGGGCGAGGGCCGGGGCAGCTTCCCTGCAGCTGCAGGAGGCCGCCCCAGGCCGCTCTTGGCAGCAGGAAGCGGCGTGGGACCGGCGGCGGCGGCGGCGGCAGTAAGTTCCCTCCTCCCTCCTCTACCGTATTGACCCGCGTATAAGCCGAGTTCGGCTTTTTCAGCCCTTTTTTGGGGCTGAAAAACTCGGCTTATATGCGAGTATATACGGTAAAGCTATCCATCTGAATAAAAGTTTTACTTTTATGCCATCTTGTTCTTTGGAATCTTTCATTGATACTACTTTAACAGAAGAGGTTAAAATTCACATTGATTTGTTTCTTAATTTTTTACAGTGGAGTAGAGGGAAGTCTGCTCTGGACTCAAGTAGGATGAAGACATTGAAAGAAGAGGCAAGGAGGCAAAGATACAGCTCATAAAAAGGCCCTAATTCAGAAACAGGCAGTGGGGGGTGTAGGATTTTTACAGTGAATTGCTTAATGAAATCCAAACATTTTTCACAGCAAGCAATCACTTGGCATATACAAAAACAGGATTAGGATGGTGTCATTCATACCTAGGCAATTACCCAGCAGAACTGCTCTTGGCAGGACAATTCTTATACATCTGCCAGTTGTCTGCCTGTCCTGATAATTGTCTGCCTATTCTGATGCCTGCCACAACTGCTGTCCACAGAAGGTAAGCCACAACTCAAAACAGATGTTTTGAGAAGAGGTGCTCTATTATTATCATACCCCCCAAAATTAAAGTATATATCTTCTGCAATGATAAATGACAAAAGAGAAAACCTTCTATAAAAAGAAAGGGCATGTGATATTCAGTAAAACAGTTAGCACTGTAATTGTAGATTGAACTATAGCATTGTGTCCTTACTCATATCCCAGTGGGATTACAACTAAACTCATTCTGCAAAACTATACAGCTCCCTGAACAGGTGTTACTAGTCGATTTAAAGTAAAGGTCCCCTGTGCAAGCACCGGGTTATTCCTGACCCATGGGGTGACGTCATATCCCGACATTTACTAGGCAGACTTTGTTTACGGGGTAGTTTGCCAGTGCCTTCCCAAGTCATCTTCCCTTTACCCCCAGCAAGCTGGGTACTCATTTTACCGACCTCGGAAGGATGGAAGGTTGAGTCAACCTTGAGCCGGCTACCTGAAACCAACTTCCGTCAGGATTGAACTCAGGTCGTGAGCAGAGCTTAGACTGCTGTATTGCAGTTTACCACTCTGTAACACGGGGCTCTAGTCGCTTTAAGGATACCAAAAAAGGCCTCTGTGCAGGCAGATGTCTTTAATGTGATATAGAAGCTTTCCCCTTACCAGGTCTAAAAACCAAAAGATAAGAAGTCAACAAACTACAAGGACTCCTTTCCCCCTAAAATTACATTTTCTATCATCTATATAACTGGGATTTTGTACTACATGAACATAGAGGAAAAGCAAGGTCAACGTCCAGAATACTATCCAGCTCAGGTTATCCCAAGCATACCTACATCTAACCCTACTGGATAAAATGCAGAAAAGGTAATGGGCTATAACCAACCCCCTCTTACAAAACTTCCTGCTGTGCCTACAAAAACAAAAACCCTTGCCCTTCTTTTTTTTTTAAGCATAAAGTGACATTGAAATGTCTTCTACAGCCAGAAGGAAAATACATCTGCACATATTTATTTTGCATAATTATTCTCCTTCTAAAACTGGATTTTAAAGCAAGGACAAACAATAGAATGAAACAAAGAGAAAGGAGAAGGAACACTGCATAGTGACAGTCAACAGCAGCAGTGGATACGGTAATCAAAAGGAACAGGGAGCTGCTGAAGTCTCCAACCTTCACCCTGACTCAATGATCAGGGAACAACTCCCCCCTTCCAGAATTTCCATGTAACATGATAGCAGGCCAGTCTCTAGGTCAGTAGCTCTTAGTGCAGCCAGTTTGCAAATCATGGGGGCCATTCAGGATTTTAGGAAGCCTCTTCTCCCCACCTGTAATGGCTGACAGCCAGTGCAGGAGAATTGTTTTATATTGCTTACCGCATCCAGAACATAAAATCCAGGAGTTTTCCTACAGGCCTTTTTAAAAAGTGGCAAACAGAACCAAATCTGACATTTAAGAGTTGTCTGATGGCAATGAAGCACAAAGGTCTCATTGAATGTATGCCTGAGAAAATAGAGTTGAATTTACCTGTAACTGTTCCATCGAGTGGTCTTCTCTGCAGGCACTCTACACACTCCCTCTTCCACCTTCATTAAAATTAGTTACTTTTTGGTTTTTGGGAAACCATAGTTTTCTGTGACATGGGGAGTGGCAAATATGTTTTATGTTTGTCTTACAAGGAAGGATGGCAAGCCACAGCAATCTTGGTTTGCAGGGCTATTGTAAACCGTAGTTTGCCAATCCTGATGCAAGAAACGATGGTTTGCCAAAATCCAGAAACTAAACTGGCCCACAATGCGCAAGAGAATACACAAACCCAAAGCTTCCCCCAGGCTCATTCAAGTCAACACGATCCCATGGGTCTGACCTTACATCTGAACAAGGCTACTGAGATTTTTTAAAGCAGAATTAAAGGTCTCACATCCCAGAGTAAGGCAATTGCTGGGCCAGAAAATTACTGTACTAATTTAAGCAGATTAAATTGTTGCCATTCATCCAGTTAGAGCTGATCTTAACCAAAACAGAGAAAGCTAAAAAGTTTTATAAGGTTTTTAAGTAAAATGTGGTAGAGCTAGACAAATTTCTTTTATTACAGAAAACTAAGACACACACTGTCATATTGTTTTCAGAATGTAAACAGTAGCATTTCTTTTTGTTACTGCTTCATGGGGTCACACTATACTAGCGCACTGGCACTGAGTGTTTCAAATTTTCATTGGTTCACTGTAATTCAAAACCCGTCTGAATGCAAGGGTTCCACTCATACACATGTAAAAGAACAAGAATATGGGACTGTTTCCCCTGCAAAAGAGAATTTATCTGGGCAAACTATATATATTTTTAAAAAGCCTTCTAAAGGGTACCATTTGGGGAGCCTGTGTTCCCTGAGCACAACATGCTTCCTGACTCAGCTCCCTACATTACATTATGTCTTTTGACTGGGGAAAAAACCCTCCAGTGAAGTTGTCCTATAGTGAGATGGTCGCTGTTCACTGGTATAGACCCAATAAGAAGGAAATAAACTAGAATATGCTGAAACATATCACATTTTGGTCATTCACTGAATCATATATGCACAGGTTTACGCCTGGAATTGGAATCAGAAGTCCCCCTTTCGGGAGACATGTCAGTGTTGTCTTGTCTTTAAATCCTAGGAGGAGATCACAAGCCATTCCAGACTTCCTACTTCTGGACTGTCAATGAAAAAAACTCTTTACCTGCAAGATTCCTAGGGGCCAGTTTTCACAAGTAGTTTTTACAAGATAATATTACAGGGAGGTAAATTTAATCTGCTTCTCTTCAGACTATGTTACATCGCTTCAATTGACAGCTCCCCATTCAGCTACTCCTGGTTTCCACCCTGCGCACACTTTTTAGCATTTGTTGTCCTTGACTTAGATGAGACGCAAAGAAAAGCCCCCTCTGGCCTATCACCATGTCCAGGCACAGAGAAGCGGCAAGCACCTCACAATGTTGTCTATATTGCAAGGCAAGTAAGAGGCACCAGTACTAGATGATTCAATTTTACCTAAGCTTCAGAGGAAGTGTGTTTTTATAGATCTGAATGTTGTCTGCTTCTAGCCCAAGGAGGTACAAGGTTTTGATTTGCTTGCAAAGTCAAGTTCTTTGGAGAGCAGAAGCCTGTAACTGAGGCAAGTGAAACTGCCTTGCTATTCATTTATGCTGCTTTCACTTACCATGAACCAATTTAAGAAGCTGGCAGTCTGTAGCTTTAGGTATACTAATTAGGTTGCAAAGCTCTCCCAGCCAGTAACTAACCATGCATGGATTCTCGGCTGCAAATAAAGTAATTTAAAACTACAACTATTTTGCATGAAACTCTTGTATTACAGGGCCTTGAGTTTCCCTCTGTCATCCTCATAGGAAGTGGCTAACACTCTTAAGAACCCATTCCAATTAAGGCTTGGGCCAGGAGGAGAGTTTTACAATGTAGAACAAGAAAATGAATATACGTTTCATGAAATAGTAGAATCATAGAGTTGGAAGGGACCACCAGGGTCATCTAGTCCACCCCCCTGCACAATGCAGGGAACTCACAACTACCTCCCCAGTGACCCCCACTCCATGTCCAGAAGATGGCCAAGATGCCCTCCCTCTCATCATCTGCCTAAGGTCATAGAATCAGCATTGCTGACAGATGGCTATCCAACCTCTTCATAAAAACCTCCAGAGAAGGAATGCTCACCACCTCCCGAGGAAGCCTGTTCCACTGAGGAACCACTCAAACAGTTAGAAAATTCTTCCTAATGTCTAGACAGAAACTCTTTTGATTTAATTTTAACCCATTGGTACATACGTAAGAGAAAAGATGGGAAAATGTTTCACAGACAGCAATAAAATCTGAATTATACTGATTATGCAGCGAAGTCCTATTTTCCATCACACTATTGCCACCAGTCCAACAAAGAACATATCCAAGCTATTTATCCTACAGAGTCCATTTACATCTGAACATAATATATACGCTGTGATCTGGGAAGTCCCCAGTTCAAATTATGTCTTCTCTGCCCCAAACTCACTAGATGGCCATTTTCTCTCAATCTTCTCAGTTCTCCACCTGCAAAATGGGGGTAATGATGATGACTTCCCTCATCTGTTTCTATGGATAACAAGATAAGATGAGAGAAATGCTTGGAGCACTAGAAAGTGCCATATAAATGTTTCTATTATTATTATTATTGCCAGCAAATAGGTGATTGTGCACTGAAGATATGGTACGGAAGGGCAGGGGCAAGCTGCTCAGCAAGGTTTAATGGAATTGCAAATTCACAGCTTATTTTAAAACCACGCTGAGATTCTATTTGATATCTTAGGCAATGTTATCGGCATATGGCGATACCTTGACCTTTTTTTGAAGCAGAGATGTATACTTCTGGCATGAATAACTAGGCCTGTTAGACGCACTATCCCCTCAGAGTATAGATCCAATGAGCTGGCCAGCACTACAGGTAGGTGTCCCGCATGAGGCTGTATCCGGTCTGCAACAGAGGAGGGCAGCACTGGCACAACACTCCACTGCCACATTCTAACTCAAAAGGCAAGAAAGATAGCACATACCTGATTTTGGAATTACAGGTCATTTCATTCTCAGGGTAGTGAATATCAACTGCGTCTTGGATGACTGTGCCATATTCATATACTTTAATCTTCTTTGTCACCCCAGCAATGGCAAAGTAGTCACAGTCCCGGTCAAACTCAATACTAAGAAACAAAAACACACAACCAAAAAAAAAGCTATTAATACACATATCCATAGCCCAAACATTAAGAAACACAGTAGATTTGAGATCTCCCGAATTAGCAGAACTCTCCTCTCTATTAGCTGGTTTGAAATGGTGAAGTTAAGAGGAGAAATAAAAACAAAAGAACAAGCAAATGAAAAGGGTAGGGAATTTTATTCCTGTCTATGTTAAGACATGTAAACAGTTTGCTTGCTTTTCTTTTGGGCTCTATACAAACAATAAGATGGCAGCCCTAGATTAGTCACTGGCAAACATCTAGTCCCTGACCTGAGACAAGGTAAGCCATTTCGACACACAGTCAGATCATGACCTCCTTGTCTACTGACTCCCCCTACCCCTGCTGTAGCTCCTCATTAGCCCACCTGTAGCTGGGTAGTTTTGCCCAGATCTCCAGCCTTTGTTTTTATTCCTTACTACTTTCTACACCACCAACTTACCCATGCGACTACAGTGACAGCTTACATCGTGAAAGTAGAGGGAAGGATTTTGACCTGCAGTGAATGACTATGTGCCACAGGAGGATCGTCAAGTGATTTCCTTTACAGCTAAGAATCCAATTTCAGTAGGATAGCCATGTTGGTCTGTTGCAGTGAAAAAGTAACAAAAGCATTGTAGCTCCTTAAAAGCTGATATGTTATTACAGCATAAACTGCCTTGGTCTAGAGATCACTTTATCAGATGCAACAAATGGATCCTCAGTATGCAGTCCTTTCAAGTAAGGGTACATGAATATAAAAGGACAAAGAACCATCAGGGGCAAGGGGTCATGAAATTCAGGAAGTGCAAGGTAAAGTTTTATTACACAAAAATTCAAATTTAATCAAGGAATTTATTATTTAATTTAAAGTATGTATTTTTTCCTACAAAGACCAGATTGCAACCAATTTATATATCTAAACTTAAAATAGTGCATCCAGATTAAAATACCACACAGACAATAAAATGGGAGGGAACCAGTCCTGAAGAACCCAACATGATGTCCAACATTTTTCAATTTCTGTGCCACTGTAATGAAACCAGAAAGCCAGATACAATCATACAGTGAGATCTATCACTGTGAATTCAGAAAATCTTTTTGCAGACTTTCTGTAAACTTCATTGGGGAGATTTGCAAACCCTACGTGACCCATGCAAGTTCTTGCAGGTTTTCCACTTGTCTAATAGAATTTAGCTCATGACATGGTAAGACCTGCACTATTCTATCATATACCATTGGTAATTAGTGACATGGAGGAAGGAAATGCAGAATGCTGTAATATCATAACATGAGGTAAATTCCCCCAGGCAATACAGAGTGGGAGTGGTAACTCTAGACAAGGGGTGACCCTTATTAGCAGTAGGAGCATACTTAGATGCAGCATCTTGTCTGGCCCATGGTTAATTCACAGAATAATCCCCCTGCTTCATTTACACTTACCCTGAACATTAAAAAAAAAGATTCCAAGTCTTACAACAGCATCTGAGAAATAAAAGTGGACCACAGATAATAGCCATCCCTATTCATCTGCTGTATTCAGGTGTCTCATGAGAATCTTAAGAAGAAGTATATTACAAATAAAGTCCCAGCCATGAAAATCTTAAGAAGAAGTATATTAAAATAAAGTCCCAACCAGAACAGTGATGACTGCTGATAAGCAAGACATCCTTGTCAAACTTAAAGGAGCAGCTTATGTATGCGAAGATACTTATCTGGTCCCCTTACAGCTTTCTATACTTGGCAAAAACTGCAGAGGATGAAATGCAAGTCCCTGCTGGTAACAGACAAAAGGGCTATTCCATTTCTTTTCACATACCACAAATGCAGACCTAAGAAACATCACACAACTACTTTGCCCACCAAGTCAACTTCCATTTCAAATGCCCAATGTTAAAGAGAGCCAGCTTCAATTAAACATTTGCCACTCAGATGATCCCTAAATTAAGAGGTCCGCACCTTTCTTTCCCAAGGTGTGGCCAAATCAGCCAACGTTATATTTCCAAGGGTCCTGGTGTGACTCTTTGTGTTTCCAACAGATGAACAATGGTTTCTCCTGGAATTTTAGGAATTTTAGGAGTTTCTGCTGTGTGCGGAGGTACAGCAACACAATTCATTTTTTTGTTTTTGTTAAAACAGCCACAGAGGGGAAAAGTGGCAGAAGAACATTCAGTCTAGTCATGCAAAAGCTTCTTCTTTTTTTTTTTTTTTAGAAGAGCTGAACAATCTTGCCAGACCAGAACTCCCCACTTCGTCCTTGTTCCTACTCAGTAACACAGGTCATCAGTTCTCAGGCAGGACTGTCCAAGAGCACTGCTTTGTTGAGGATCTCCAGACTGAAACTGGGTGCACCTTTCCTTCCCCCTAGCGATGATGCAGAATACAGAAATGAGGGACAGTTTTTGGCCAAGGTTTTCAACTACTATGGGCAGACTAACCCTTTTGTTTTTAGCTGTGTTGAGGTAGAGGAGAGGTAAACGAATTGGGGGGGGGGATATTTTTTCAGCATATTTGCATGCTCAAATTTGATCTCTGCAAACTTAGTAAGAAGTCAAGATTTCACCACATAGTTTTTGTGCATATTTGACAACAGGTATGAACATAGGCATTAGCTACTGAAATATTATTTGGCTCAAGAACACGAATTTGCTGCTTGGTAAAACCTAAAAGCGAAGCCCTACAAACTTTATTACACCACAACTTTTCTAAAGCTAACAGCAGGCAGATGGCCTATGCGTTATGAAGACAATAAAATCTGGGTCAAAAACAATCAATTGGTGTGCAGTTGACTGGAACTGCAAGTTTAAGACTACCTCGGGATACCTCTGTAATTTTCACAGCTGCCCGTTACTACATACTCTCTGTATTTTATTATTTATTACATTTGTACCCTGTCCTTCCTACAAGAGCATAAACTGAATTATCCAACTTTATTCTCACATCCATGCTGTGAGGCAGCTTAGGCTGGAGAGGGAGAGGAGTTGAAGTCCACTGTATTACCCACTACAAAACACTGGCTATATGGACAGCATTTTCCCTCTCCTGCTACTGATACATCTTTTTTAAAAAACAAACCCTCAAGTAGTTCCATCCCTGAATATAGGCAATTACCCATTCCTTCACCATGGTACTCGGCATAAGATAGGAAGCATGTACATGGCCACACCCAACAACAAGCCAGGCTTACATGGGTTTTAACTTAGTCGCAATTAAATTTTACTGAGTGAATGCAGCCCTCACATGAACACATGAAGCTGCCTTAAACTGAATCAGACCTTTGAAACATCAAAGTCAGTATTGTCTATGCAGACCAACAGTAGCTCTCCAGGGTCTCAAGCAGGGGTCTTTCACATCACCTACCTGCCTAGTCGCTTTAACTGGAGATGCCGGGGATTGAACCTGGGACCTTCTGCACGCCAAGCAGATGCCCTACCACTGAGCCACAGCCCCTCCCCTCGTAGCTATACACATCATATCAGTTGGCCACCATTTCAAACTCAAAGCAGCACACGCCCAGGGTGCAGGTGACCTGCACAGACGTTGGAGGGGGGTATCAACCCCAAGAGAAACATTTGCTTTTTAAGCCACAGTCTGGGGAGGGGGGAATGGTGCCATTCCTGTAGTAACAGATTAATGTCGTGTAGAAGCAACGATCCTTGTTCAGTGCTGTTTCACGGAAAAATTAGGAAGGGAAGGGTATGATCTCAGGATTAATTTGTTGAGGCTTCCTAGTGGAATTGAATTTTGCAGGGTACTTGATTGCCCAGTATTGTGTGTTCCTCGTCAACTCACTATGTCTCAGGAAAAGATTTTACAACCAGAAGCCTGTTTCACCACAATGGATTTATTTATACCACATTCTTAATTGAACTGCTGTCTCAGTTACTGTTTGTTGCCCTGCGGAATCTGGTACAGAATAACTAAACTGATGCCATCTATTCATCTACTTGGGATTCAATCTATACCCTCAGACTTCTGTAGCCGAAAGAAAAATATTGCTGTGTCTGGTAAAGGTTCAGGTTATTAGAACTGGAAAATCCTGTCTTACCTGAGGAGGTTTTGTTACTTACAAGCTTTGACTGTTTTTCCCTTCCTAAAAAGGACATAACTTGTTGATAATAAATCAGCATTTAAATGATGTGTCTCTTAAAGTTAATGGACTGTTTAATTTTTTTAAAAAACATAATAAAGAGCACTAGTTCCAGCCAATGACATTGATTCCCATGCCTATGACCTTCAAGCAAAGGCATTGAAGGGGAAAACATATGCAGAAATATATAAACTACCTTACAGATGTTTATCAACTAAGTTTATCAACTAGAAAAACCTTTACTCCACGTCCTGAAGCTCATTTTAAACTGCCAGGATGCTCACAGGCATAGCTATTCTGCCTCTATACATACACAGAATTACAGAGCTGAAAAGTGGCAGTCAGGTTCACCTAGCACTGACTACTACCATTAGGCAAACCACATGACACCAGTTGGCATAACCTAGCACAAAGTGATTCTCCAGATGTCAAGCAACAGCCAGAGAGCAGTATTTAATGTACATATGTTAGCTCAATGACATACGTATAATTCACATTTTCATGGACATGGGGTATGTTAGACTACAGTTTGATGACATGCTTAATACTCACCTGGAAAATTTCTATAATCGAATGTGATTGTAAGTCATTTGTCTTGCTTTTACCTCCTTATTCTAGCATTTGTTTCTCAGTTCAAAGCATCAGATTGCCAAAGCTCTCCTGGCAAACAACAGCTTGTTTCTCTGGATTATAACAGGAACATATAAACTGCATAGAAGGACTTTTAACTATAGGGCTGCAGCTGTTTTATACCCAGTCCATTCTTGGCACAGTTATCCTTTTCTTGAAGACTTCCTGACACAATTATATTCCCCCACCCCAAGGCTGTGAGTCTACTTATTTGTAGACTAACACAAGTCAAGTTAAATTTTAATTAAAATAATGGCACATTATTGAACATCGGAAATCCCTCCACATTCCCACCAATAGAAAACTAGAGAAAGCTGTGCAAGTTATTGGATGGCAGAAAACCCACTGGCATTCTACAGCATTAAGATTAGCATTTTGGGATGTGTTCCAAACATTTTCACTTGGTACAGCTTTGCAATATGAAGTAGGAATGGCTACATTGGTTCCAAAGATCTGTCCTGCATATGCCATTTGGCATGAAGCTTTTTCCTGCACATGACTGTGTAAGCAAGTGTATAGTAGTCACAGGGGCCCACACTTCCTAGCACTGTTTAAAGTCATACTCTGCAGCTGGAAATTGTGCTTCGGTTCTAAGTCAGGTATCAATGGGGGGGGGCGGACTCGTCTTTGAAAAAGAACAGAAGTGTACAACTGAGCAACAGGAAATTGCTATTCGTCAAAAGGTACAGGACAGTAGACTGCGTGCACATAAACAGATTCTTACTTCAAGAGTGCAGAGACATGCAAGAGAGAGCCATGCGCTGCTTTTAATCCAGAAAGTTTATCAGCACCGCCATATTGCCAGCTGTATCTTATTTGCTATGCAATTCTAAACAGATACATCCTTCTAAGTCCACTGAAGTCAATGGACTTAGAAGGGTATAACCCTGCCTAAGGTTGTGCAGTAAAGCAGAAATAGCTCTCCGTAAGAGAGTCTATTATAGGTGACTTCAAAGTTGGTGAAAGGGGCTGTACTGACAGGTAAAGAAACCCAAAGCCTCTGTCAGCATAAAGCAGGGGTGGGGAACCTTTTTTCCACCAAGGGCCATTTGGATATTTATAACATCATTCGCAGGCCATACAAAATTATCAACTTAAAAATTAGCCGACCAAGCCCCAAGCAGGCAGCTGCCCCAGATGACCCCCCTCACACAGGCAAGCAGGCAGGCATCCAACCAGTGGCACACTCGCCCAACTGGTGGCACAGGATGGTCTGTTGCATCAGCCGGGCATAGCAGTCCAGCCACATGCCAGAGTTGCTCCCTCTCCGCATGGTAGGGGCCAGATTCTACAGCCAGCTCCTGCTACCTCCGCCTGCAGGGGTGAAATGAGGACACACTGGCTAAGAACTCGCCCCCCCCCCACGCATTCTGGACCTGCCCCCTTTAACCCCACCATTGTCGCCACTTCCATCCCCAGCCCTCTTGTAGTACAGAGGAAATATGTTTCTCCACAGCCTGGGTGGGAAAGGGTTAACACAGTTTCCTGGGTGGTCCTAGCAACTCCATAGCTAACGACTCTTCTGCAAGGGGGGAAAAGGTTCCTTTTCTCAGCAGAGGCTAATCCTGTCCGCAGGAGGGAGCGGATCGCCAGTCTTAGATCCTTTTGAGCTAGAGATCTTGCAGGACCCATGAAGGGCCAGACCAAATGATTTTGCAGGCCTTAAACGGCCCCCGGACCTGATGTTCCCCACCCCTGGCATAAAGCATACTCAAGCCTGTTAAAACCTCTGTCCCCTGTTCTTTACTAGCAAGGTTTAGAAAGGATAGGGCACAGACCAAAAAAAAAGATAAAGCTGTTGTAGACGCTTCCTCCCAAACAGTTCTGGGGAACCACCGTTTTAATACACATGAAGGCATACTGTGCTGTTGCGTTAGACCACTGAGTCACAGCAGCCCTGAGCAGACAACCCAGCTCCATTTATTTAGTTACTGGGTAGCATCAAGAGAAGACACAGCCTTACTTCTCAACTTCTATTTCTTCACAAAAGTAGGAAACGTGGCAGTAATCACACAAGTTAGTTTCATGAGAATCACAGCATTCATTTCTTTCTTTTTTCATAAAAAAGTTTATGGTTCCAAAGATATGGGAGTATGAGAGCAATACCTGATGAACTATCAAGAGTTCAAGGGGAAGCGCAATGAAATTCAGTGGCTGGGTGTGGGGCTTCGATATCTTTGCACCATCCATGCTAGTGGAACTAGAATATTTTATGCCAAAAAATCAGACAGCAGATAGAAACTGTGCAAAAATTACTTAATTTGCATGATTTATTCAAGATACAGCATTTGGACTATCCAGCCACAATATATTAATTCTGTTTTGCAGAGGGTGCACACAGCCCTGGAAAAGGTCTAGATACCAATAACATTTTTTTTTGCACATAAGCAAACCAAAGTTCATACATGTTATGACTATCATCTTGATCCTGTGGGATGAAAAAGATAACCTCCCTCAAATTTTAATCAACTTGCTCAGCATATTGATATATACTTTTGAAGAGTCCACAAATGAGGTTTACATTTGTTTAAAATGTTTAATTATCTGCAGATGGAGACTTCTTTGAAGCATTAAGAACTTTAATTAGAGATGGCACCGCCAAAATATCAGGAGCTAAATATTATCAGCAAAAACTAAATAAAGAAGATCCCACTAGCAGCTTAGTAGCTTTCATTTATTAGCTCCTCATTTCAAAGTATGCAATTTTTATTCCTAAAAATTAAAGCTCTCTCAAGCATACACAATAAACTTATTTTCTAATTCATCATGGAGCCAAAATAAGAAATGCCAATGAAATCCATAATGAGACTATTGTTTCAATATGATTCCACCAATCAAGATGCAAAATACCAGAAAACAGTAAAGGCATCACAATCACTCAGGATTACCAAGCCAATTTTATTAACTGTAAATGTATACTTTAGAGCAGTGGTTCCCAACCTTTTCGGTATGGTGACCCACAAGGCCAAATTTACTTGGTATGGTGATCCATCCAGAGCTGGCCCAAGGTTTTTGGTGCTCTCGGCAAAATATGACCTTGGCACCCGTCTAGTTCAGCATTCCATTGTCCACAAAGACTAACCAAATGTTTTTTTAGAAACCAAGAAACATCACACAAAGAGCAGAGCAACCCTCACTATGAATCCCAAGCAAGCAGCATTCTAACACACACAGTCTTTGCATACGGAGGTTACATTCCAGCCTTTGACCATCCTTTCCTTCTCTATTACTGCCTTTAATCCCTCCTAAGATTCTAAGAAACTCTCGTAACCATCAGGACACGTTTTACTTGATCAACATGTATATGCAGTGAAGAAAAAAATACCAATTAATGTGTGACACGGATTCATAGAATCATAGAGTTGGAAGGGACCACCAGGGCCATCTAGTCCAACCCCCTGCACAACGCAGGAAATTCACAACTACCTCCCCCCCACAACTCCCGTGACCCCTACTCCATGCCCAGAAGATGCCCTCCCTCTCATCATCTGCTTAAGGTCACAGAATCAGAAGGATGTCATCTGCTCATCGGATAAACCATACTTTTTTTCAGCAGAAAGTGAATTTAGCATTAAGACTGTGATAATTTTAGGTTTCCATGCACCCACAGCCTACGACACATTTGTACTCTCAAATTAGTACCCTAAATCTTTAACTTTTCCCAACTTGGTCCAAGAATGCTGGGTTAATTCCAATATATTCTTATTTTTTCTTCCAGACACACTGTGAGATTGGCAAATCATATTTCAGCCTTGGCTAAGTCAAAGACAAATCTGAGCTCCAGTACCTGATATCCAAATCCACTGCTCTACCTTAACATCCATCCCTTGAAATAAGACATCCCTTATCCTAGTAAAGAATACTACCTATTGGTATTATTCCAAGAAAAGCAAAGCAAAGCAGCCTAGATAAGATATTTGAAGCACATTCTGGAAAGCTCTTGGCTGAGACCATTTCACCAGGGTCAGATATTTTTTTGCCTGAGCCAAAATCCAGTAATATTATGGCAGCTCCTATTCACGTGCATAATATTTTGGTCTCTTAGACTGAAGCAGACAAGAAGCAGCCTCACACGATGAAATGGCCATACCATTTCAGATTTGCAAGTGGAAGTAGCACAGCACAGCAGCAACATCATTTGGAACAGCTTTCTTGTGCTCTTTGTGTCCACACACAGTAGACCACATGGGCTGGCTTTCAGAGATCAACCTATTCTGGCCCCTAAAGCTGCCTTGGGAGTTCGGCATGAGGCTGCCACCACACACACAAGTTCAGTGAACAGCATAAAAAGTGGGGGAAGGGAAAGAAATCAGTCTCCCTTCATGGTGGAAAGGCTGAAGCAGCAAAAGACTCCTGCTGTTTTTCACCTTTTGCAAAGTCCTGCGTGAGAGGAAACAAGACCATTCTTCTCTCCCAAGTATTGTGCACATGTCAGAGGAATTTAACACATTTTAAAATTGTCTTTCCATCCAAACTTAGGGACCCCAAGGACTTGTAATGTGTGTGTGGAGGGAGCCGGGCTTTGTTTCATTTTTATGCTGGGCTTTAATAGGGGACCCAGATGCTTCCTCCCTCTAGCATGCTCAAAAATCTGGGGAACTGCCATACCTTCCTTCACCCCACCACACCAATCCACATCTTGGGAGAGGGGGATCCTAAGCTCCTTGGAGTTTTCCCATTCCTGTACTGTAGCCCTAGAAAATCCTAATTGCCAGCTTCAGGGATAGGGTAATAAAGGAATGTGAAGTACAGGAATAGTATCTTATCTAGGCTGGCACCAACTATCCCAGCTCTTTCTTGAAAACCAAAAAGAGAAGAGAGATTTTACATTATCCTTCATCAATTTATTTTATAATCACATCTTTGTAACATTAAGAAACCCTCCATGTAAATTACAACCATAAATTTCTGTCCCATCCCCAGTTACGTAGGTACCAACAGCTTACTGCTGCCATAGTTTGGAAACCCTTTTGAACAACCAGTTTGGGAACAACCAGCCCTCATTCTAAGCCTAAGCGTAAGAACTTTGCTAGGCTTCTTCTACCACAGCAACTTACTGACTCATGTTCAGCAACCACCAATGTAACATGTTCAGCCACTCCCAAACTATATTTTCTGGTAACAATGGACATCACAGCAAGCCAATTCCAAACCCGCACATTTTCAGTGGCATTTTAACAGTTATGTGTAGTTGTACCATATTCTTACAAACAAATCTGTATTTTAGCTGCTAGAGCAATTTTCTTAAAAAAATTACTGTAATGCTAACATTGCAGCTACTTTATTCTTCCCTTCAAAATCTTTTACTATTTACTTTCATGGGGGAGAACACTAGAAATAGTTTAAGTTGCACTGACCGATCTACCAGAGGTCACTGCCAGAATACACTGACATTTTACAGCTTGTCTATTTAATAAAATTGTTTATCAGTTCTGTGTAGGCTGTACAAGTAGTGCTAAAGATAAAAACAACCCCAATTTTTACACGCAAACGTTCATGCCAAGGCTTGTTTTACACTCCCCAACATCTGTGTTAGCCACCACAAGTATTCACAGCTAGAACTCTCAAGCCATTCCACTTCTTTGCATGCATACAAGCATAAAGCCTGTGTCTCTTGCATTCAAACATTACATTTTAATATGCACACGCAAAAAGGGTAATGTGTACAACACCGCTTAAAGACATAAAATCATATACATATAAGCAAGCTAGTTTGTTCTTTGGCACATCATTCTAACACCGTCTGCAACTGAATGGCTAATAAGCAAACCTAATGCACATTCCCACACAGACAGAAAGTTGCCTAATGATTCACTTTTAATTTTTTTGAAATGTAAAAGTTTGCTAAGATTGTAAAAAGGACTTCCCTCCATTCAACAAGAGGAACACAAATGCTATGGGATGCTATTCTGCAACAAGTACTAAATGTAAACAGAGGTTGCTACCTTGTGGGCTGGTAGACCTCAGCTATTACGAAATTAGCCCAGCTATTATTTAGGATGCATCTAATTAATGGTAAGCCAGAAGGTGTGGATGCTGTATATGTTCGTTTTCAGATTAATAAAATCAAAAAATATTTTCAGCAGAATCAAAAAGTACCACCCCCTTTCAGAGGTTTTTTAAGGGATGTGTGTGACTGCTTCAGAAGTGATCACTTAACTCTGCCTGCCTCGATAACAAAAACACATAGCTCAACCCCACTGGCTATGTCATATTATGATGTCATCCCATTTACTATTTGATTCCCAGTTGGCTAGGATGACACATAACTAAATCCAGGGAGACAGCACAGTAATAAGAGAAACATGGCAGCAAAGTAATTTGAGAAAGAACACTAAGGAAGCAAATAGGATAGGGAAAAATGTGTATATTTCCATAATTTAGGGTTTTCTTATGAAGTATTTGGCCACCAGTTAAATATGCCAGTTTTTACCTGAAAAATAAATTTAAAAAACATGACATTTGGTGCAGATAGCGAATATAGATGTATTTGTAATACTAGTAGTCTGTCATTTGTACATGCACCTGCTCATCAGTTAATTTCCCCTCCCCCTTTTTTGTGTTAACTCCAACAATGGCATGGTAGAAAGAACCCTGCGCTTTCTGCGCATTTAAAGAAAAAAAAATACTCAGTTTATTTCTACTTACACTGATCTCACATTGAAAAGAGTACAGCTAAATGTTATACAAAGGCTTGATTTTATAAGAGAAGAATCCAGTCCCCCACACCCCGTGGTTTTATCATTTATTAATTTTTCAACAGAGGCACAATCCCACAATTTATCTATTAATGGTTGACGCGGTGAAATGACTCTTCATCCTGCAGGTAATCTTTGTAAAATGTACAACTTCAGTACAAAATATCTAATTCTTCTGTGTTTATGTTTAGAAGTTAATGTCAGTGATTAGAACAAGCACTCTTTTCTACATTTCATTTTAGCTGGAAACCCAGCTACTATAAAAGAAAATAGATTTGTAGACAGACTGCTAGCCTTTATGAGAGAAAAGGCTCTTTCCAGGTCACTGTATGTCATGCGCATAATGAAGTGCACGGAAGTTTCTAAGTGGAAGTACTAGAACCTCACAGAAAACATCTGCGGGTACAGACCTCTTTGTTAGAGGGAGGAAGGAAGGAGAAAACTTTTGGAGTCCAAAGAAAGGAGACTCCATTAGGGGCTGTTAGACAGAAACCATCAGAGAGTATGAGAAGGTCCTTCACCTATTTTATTAGCCATGAATAAAAGGCAACTAATTTTTATGCCAATAAAGGTTATATGTATATGTATGTATATGTCAACTAATTCTGTAATCTAGTTTTTGGTGCCCTCTTTATTTCCTCTATTTAGGGAAAGTTTAAGAGAATATGTTTATTTTATGTTTTATTTCTTCATTTTGCCCAGTTGCTAGAAACCAGGGGTCCCCGACATTGTGTCCATGGGTGCCATGGCCCCCACCAACACCATTGCTGGTGCCCACAACGAGTTTTTAGAAAATAGGTAGGGTCAAGTAGGGTTTTTCCCAGCAAGGCTTCTGACTGACCATTGGAGATTTGATTGGGAAAATGTTGCTTTGGCAAAAGATGACACCACAGAACAAGGATCTTCACTGTGTTACTGAAGGTAAGCTGTGGCGGCCATTTTGTGGCTGCGCCCACCATGCTGTGTCAAGTCAAAAACTACCTGCAGGCTCAAAAAGGGGACCCCTGCTTTAAACAGACCCTCGTTTTCCCCCTTGGATAGCTTTCATGTGCTAACTAAAAGCTCAACAGTTGGTGTTGTGGTCTGCCCGCACTCCGGTAATTGCCTAACTTGGTCCACATGAACAAAAATTAAGGGGTAGGAAAGAGTGGCGAAGGACCTGGGCTACAAATCTGAAACTCCCTGGTTTGAACTTTTACTCCTTCCATGAATTCACCTGCCAGCTTTAGGCAAGTCATCCTCTCAGCTTCAAACACAACCAACAAGATGGGGATAATACTGACCTATCTTAAAGGCTGTGGCAAAGATAACGTGAACCACTCTGAATATTAAAAGTATTATTCTTAGGATACAGAACTGCAAAGATCAGCTGGACTCTAAGGAGACTGAGGCAGAAGAGAAGAAACTAGACAGAGAAAATAATTAGATAAGCCGAACATCTTCAAACTGTTAAAACTCCCTTCCATATACAATATCTAAAGAAGCAAAGCCTCTTGTTCATATGTACTTAGAAAATTGAATGTACAGACGATCTTTAACACGTCTTTTGTTCTTCAGTCCTATAGACAACTAGCCTGGTCTTCATATATACGAATGAAGTCACTCTGTTTGCAAACATAGATGTACAATTCTTATAATCAGCAATCAAAAGTGATATTAAGAGTGCAATCCTGAAGGCGGGGGTGGAGGGTAGATCTGTGGCAGCCAGGAGGGGCAGAGCCGCACCGCCTCCTCTGAGGCTTCCCGGCTGCCACGGAGACAGAAAAAGACAGGTTCACATATAAAAATACTACAAAAGGGGTAAACGCCCCATTGAGCAAAGTGCAGCCCTGCCGTAGCTCAAGGGGACTTTCCCGGGGTGAACGGGGTTAGGAAGCTGCTCCACCCCTGGGAAACCCCCCCCCCCAAGCTGGCACAGGCTTTCTCTTCTGGTGGCTCCTGGATGCCTACGTGTTTGCCCCCGTGCCAGCTCCTAAGGAGCTTCACCCCCTTTTCAAGAATGGGTTGTAAGTCTAACATAATAAGAAAAAGATCTTTTAAAACTGCCATTTGCCTCTTCCTGTCAGATTACTCATTAGTTGCTAGGATTTCATGTATTGTCATCATTAGAGGAACAGCCAAAATATTAAAGAATCTTTTATATTAAGCTGCTATTGGGCATCTGGACCTAGAAACATTTTTCTTTAGAGCTTTAATTGCCCTCATGCATCTCTCTTTGCTGGACAGATTTAGCCATCCCCATTTGATCTTCAGTTAACTTTGGTATCTTAATCTCTGATATAAATTCATTTGTTATTATGACAGGGTTATTAATTTTTATATAAAGACTTGCAATACTTGGCACATTCAGCTAAAATGTCTTCAGCTGTAGCTGCAAACTTTTATTCTTTTAAGCACTGATATTATACTTTTCTCAGACATAACAAAAATAATGTTTATTTAACCACCTATATTTTACAAAATTGATCTTCTATTATGGACAAATTGTGGGCCCCTTAAGCCATCTTTCTTACAATTATATAACTTATACCTTATGCTTTAGAAAGAGTTCAAAAATATTTCCTTCAATAGTAGAAATTGTTTTGACCAACTGACCAATTGTTTTTCTGAGAATCAGAAGGGCCAGCAGGAACAGAGATGAACATGGGGGGTGGGGGGAAATCAACCCTCCACACACGGCCATTTCTTTTAAATTTGTGGATACATTTCAAGAACAGTTGTTTCCTCCTTACTAACTCTGAAGGATCTGCTTCCTATGGCCCCCAAAGCCTCACAATCCTCCCTGCAAGATTTGCCATTCGGTCACAGGAATCTTTTTTCTTTCCTCTGTGAGAAGTATTGAGTGCTCAAAGTCCCTTTAATTAATAATAGCATACATCTACCATGTAACTATGTTACATGATTTTCAACAATTCAATTCACTTTAAAAAAAATGTTAAACACTAATTTTCTTCCCACTACAGGCTGTAAACAAGTCACTTTCTGGTTTCCAAAGCCTTGTTGCAGGACAAACCTTTACTGATATGCATCTCCTGAAGAAATATTATACCCAGTCTTTAGAAAGCTTAAATTGCTTATAGTAACATTAAGATCTTCCACATTAAACAAGATTTTTATTGTTTCCGTTTTCTATGCAGAGGTAAAAAAACCCTTCTAAATTACCCTTTTATTTCTTGTCTAAGTCATCCGCTGTATCCTTTTCATCTCCTTGCATTAAATACTAGTACATTGGAGAGACAATGTCTTATACAGGCTCTTCAGGCTATTCCTTTTGCTTTGTCAGTTCCAGTAATTCTAATGCATCTAATTTTTGTATTAGATTGTACAAATTTTAAGTGACAGGTTTAAAGGGAAAATAAGTAATATTCAGTACCTACAGCAGCCCCATGAGAGGTCTAAAACTGCACTCAATTAGAGATCTACGCAAAAGATCTGAAAATCTAGATTCCTTTTACTGAACTTTTGGTGTTCTTTATTGCAATATTTAAAATTGTTACATCTTGAATCTTAAGAATCCAACCATAAAATCGCTGATTGCACTATATTGCTGTATGTGTCTTATTTTTGCCTTGCATCCTAGATAAACGAACAGTGCAATCCTGAAGGGGGGGGCAAAGCACCATAGGAGCTGGCATAACCCCGCGCTGGCACTTATGCTGGCACTGTGAAGCAACACAGCAGCGCGGGCCTCAGCCACCAGCACTGCCACGTGAGCAACTAATACCCAGAAGCAGATGCCTGCACCAGCATGGGGGGCATTCCCAGGGTGTTCCCAGAGGCAGGACTGACGTTAGTCAATTTCCAAACCGCTTTCGGCCTGGGAACGCCCCTCTATGCTGCAGCGTTGCTACTCCAGCAAAACAGATGATGTGGCCCCTTGTAACTCTATGAAGGAGTTTCACAGTGGTTTTTTATGTATTTTAAACATTTATTTTTCGGCTGAGAAACCTCTGGAGGCAGTGCAGCTGTGCTGCTCACAGCTGCTTCCTGTCTACCTCCCCACTTCAGGAATGGGCTGGATATCCTGAAAGTCATGCCCTAATATATCACTCATTATTTCTTCCATGTTTGCCATTATATTTGTATTTACTGTTTCTGGAATTTCTTGCTACAAAAGGTACGGCTTGCACACAAAATATTAAATATTTAGATTGCCATGGAAAGGGAGGAGCCTAAGATTTCTATTCTTCTGTGTGGGGTTTAGTTAACTGCTTTAATGTACCTGCTCTAGCCCTTTAAACACCCCCCCATGAGAAACATGCAATCAAGTTAATTCCCATTCAGAAAACATTAAGCACAATGTCTACCACCTTCTTTGGAGACAAAGAAGTCACTTGGTTGTAATGTACAATACAGTAATCTTGTACTGTCTGTAGCCATCAGCCAAAAGCAAAAAATACTCCAAACCACCAGAAAATAAAGTTACCAACAGTATTCAGTTAACTATGGAAGCCTATTTTATACCAACGTCAAACATTACAAAGCTAGAAGAAATTAATGAAATTATGGGTTGGATTCAGTAGATTTGTTGAACACATGAAGCTGTCTTATACTAAATAAGACCCTTGGTCCATCAAAGTCAATATTGTCTACTCAGACCGGCAGCAGCTCTCCAGGGTCTCAGGTAGAGGTCTTTCACATCACCTACTTGCCTAGTTCCTTAACTGGAGATGCCGGAGGTTGAACCTGGGACCTTCTGCATGCCAAGCAGATGCTCTACCACTGAGCTGCGGCCTAACCCTTCCTGTTGCACTAATGGTGTGGTGGCTTTTCAACACAACAGACTCTTCCACTTGAAAAGCCTCTTGCACCAAAAGATGCCTTGCACTACAGGAAAATGCACAACCATTAGTAGAACAAATCAAGGGGATCCAAGTTTATGGTTTGGACTCATTCTAACTCTCAACAATTAAGGCAGCCTTTTAGGGTATTTCTTTTGTCAAAAAGCTTTAGAGAATAAGTTCACATTAGAATTCCTCAGTGGCATACATTTAAGAGTTCCCATTCAGTTCAATTCTGAAGTATTTGCTGCCCAGTTAGTCCCATGCTAAGAAGAATGAATACATTGCCCACTGTGGCAAGAAATCCTGTTACGGAACTGGGGACTTTCTTAATTTGGGAGGGAGAAGTCAGGGAAACAGTAAGGCAAGGAAAAACAGAGTTTCACTTACCTGTAACTGTTGTTCATCTGATGGAACTTCTATGCAGTAACACATTGGGACTGCGCAGGCCAGCCATGGATAAGATTTGTTAGCTTCTAGCAAATTCTAAAGAGAGTGCTTCCCCTCCCCCTGGGGCATGCAATCTCACCGCCCCTCGATCACATGTCCCAAGGGGGAGGGAGCACTCTTCCCTCCAGTTCTCCAACCGGCCGCCATGGAACCATTCACTAGGACTAGCCTAACGGTCCCACAGCGGGGAAGGAGGGAGGGAATGTGTTACTGCATAGAAGTTCCATCAGATGAACAACAGTTACAGGTAAGTGAAACTCTGTTTTTCATCTGAATGGCTTCTATGCAGTCCCACATTGGGAGAGTAGCGAGCTCGCTTACCAGGACGGTGGGTGTGGGACAATCACCGGAATAAGGATTGCAGCACGGCACGTCCCACAGCTGCCTCTCTTGCTGAATCCACATCCACAGCGTAGTGTTTCATGAACGTCGAGGGAGTGGACCAGGTGGCAGCTCGGCAGATGTCCCGGAGATCTATCTTCGAGGAGAAGGCTGTGGAAGCTGCATATGCCCTAGTAGAATGTGCTTTAATCATGGGAGGACATTCTTGACGAGCAAGTTCATCAGATAGTTTGATGGTGGAGGTGATCCACCTTGAGAGAGTTTGAGGGGAGGCACGATGACCCACCTTATGTCCTCCAAAGCAAACAAACAGGTTGTCATCTTTGCGAAAAACTTGAGACCTTCTGACGTAAAAGAGAAGAGTTCTTCTGACATCTAGGGAATGCAAAGCTCTTTCAGCCTCCGAGGAGGGATGGGGGAAGAAAACAGGGAGGACAATGTCCTGGGCAAGGTGGAAGATTGAACTACCTTGGGCAAAAAGGAAATCTGTGGTCTTAGTACCACTCTATCTGAATGAAACTTACCATATATACTAGCGTATAAGCCGAGTTTTTCAGTCCCAAAAAAGGGCTGAAAAAGCCGAACTCGGCTTATACGCGGGTCAATACGGTAGAGGGGGGAGGAGGGAGGGAAGAAGGAGGAGGGAGGGGGGAACTTACCACCGCCGCCGCTTTCCCCCGGCCAGGAGTGGCCTCCAGGAGTCTCTTGCGGCAGCATGGAGGCCGCGCCGCCGCCTTTCCCCGGCCGGGAGCGGCCTCCAGGAGCCTCCTGCGGCAGCATGGAGGCCGCGCCGCCGCCCCCGCCGGGCCCGCGCCGCTTCCCACCGCCAGGAGCCCGGTCAGGTAAGCCTGCGGGGAGGGAGAGGGGTTATAAGCCGACCCTCGGCTTATATGCGGGTGCCTAATTTTTCCCCATTTTGGGGAGAAATTAGGCACCTCGGCTTATACGTGGGTCGGCTTATATACGGGTATATACGGTAGTGTAGGGAGGTGATTGTGATAGTGCTGATAGGTCACTCACCCTTCTTGCTGATGTGATTGCCACCAAAAAGGCAGCTTTAAAGGACAGCAATGACAAATGGCACGTAGCCATTGGTTCAAAAGGAGGCTTCATGTGTTGCGACAGAACCAAGGAGAGGCTCCATTGAGGGACAGGAGGAGTAACCGGGGGGGGGGGGTAAAAGTTAGTGAGACCTTTAAAAAAATTTGGAAAGGGGATGGGAAGAACTGAGGAGTCAATATTAGGGTGAAAAGCCAAAATTGCGGCTAAATAAACTTTAATAGAAGAATTTGATAAACCACCATCCTTGAGTGACAGCAAAAACTCAAACACAACCGACAGGGGCAGGAAATTGGTGAGATATTTCTAGCCTCAGCCCAAACTGAAAAACAACCCCATTTCGTATCGTAAGAATGTCTACTGGACCCTTTCAAGGCATGTAGTAAAACCTTGGCTACTCTGCCAGACCACTGACCCTGGGTTGTACCCTCCAAGCTGCAAGTTGTAGGTCTGGAGGGGAATGAGAGGGATCTTTCGGGAGAAGGATGCAGTTCCCTTGCGCAAGCGACATTAGCACTGTGAACCACGACCTCCTGGGCCAGAATGGAGCAATCACAATAGCATCTATGCTGTCTACACTCAGTTTGGCTATGGTTTTGTGAAGGAGAGGGAATGGGGGAAAGAGATAAAAGAGCTCCTACCCAAGTCATCTGAAAGGCATCCCCCAGAGAGCCCAGTCCGGCTCCTGTCCTTGAGCAAAACCTGCGACAAACAGTGTTGAGGTGAGTCGCAAAAAGATCCACTTGTGGATGTCCCCATAGACGGAAAATCCGCTGGAGACAAGTGTCGGATAAGGTGAGCTCGTGTCTCTGGTTGAGAAGACGGCTCAGCGTGTTCGCTAGAGTATTGGTCACCCCTGCAATGTGAATTGCTACTAGAGTAGCCCGGTGAGCTATGGCCCATTCCCAGATCTCGCTGGCTTCCCTGGAGAGCGAAATGGACCCTGTGCTGCCCAGTTTGTTTACATAATACTGGGCAGTGGAGCTGTCTGTAGCGATCTGGATGTGATGTCCGTCCAGGTGCCCTGTGAATGAAGACAGAGCGAGACGGATGGCACAAAGCTCTAAAAGATTTATATGCAACCGGGATTCTAGATGTGACCATGTACCCCTTGACGTAAGATTATCACAATGGGCCCCCCACCCTGAGAGGGAGGCATCTGAAAAGAGGTGTTTATCAGGGGAAGGGCGAAGGAACGGGACTCCCGAAAAGATATTGGCATCATCTAACCATCACTGCAGGGAGGCAATGACGTATCTGGGGACAGACGATTGCTTATATTGGGAGTCCACATTTACTCTGAATGCCCTTAGAAACCAATTCTGAATTGGGCGCATGTGGAATCTTGCAAATTCAACCACAGCCGTAGTGGAGGCCATAAGGCCTAACAGCTGCTGGACATGATAGGCTGTTTGGAGGCGCTTTCTTGTGAACCTGGACACCATTTTCTGAATGGCACGGCCTCTGTCAACCGGAAGGAATGCCTTAGCCTGGACTACGTCCAAGCGTGCCCCTATGAAGGTCTGAACTTGTGCCGGATCCAATCTGGATTTGTTGAAATTAACCATAAGTCCTACAGTATTAAGGACTGTGAGAATTAGGTCAACTTGAGTAGCCAATTGGGATTGGGAGGTACCCACCAGTAGCCAGTCGTCTAGATAAGGGAATATTACACATCCCTTGAGTGCCAGATGAGCTATTACCATGGCAAGGCACTTCGTGAATGTTCTGGGGGACGTGGACAAACCGAAGGGCAACACACTGTATGGGTAGTATCTACCCCCGCATTCAAACCTCAAATATTGGCGACACTCTTCATGAATGGCAATGTGAAAGTAGGCATCGCGGAGGTCTAGTACCGCGAACCACATGTGTCTATTCAAGAGAGGAAGGGCCTCTGAAATTGATAGCATTCTAAATTTCCTAGTCTTAATGTACTTATTAAGGTCCTGAAGGTCTAAGATGGGGCGTTTGCCACCTCCCTTCTTATCTATGAGAAAAAATTGGGAGTAGAACCCTCATCTACACTCATCAAGTCGAACTTCTGAAATAGCCCCTTTGGAGAGGAGGCAATCAATTTCTTGTAGCAGGAGGGTAGGAGTCGGCGATCGAAAACGACCCAAAGGTCTATATGGAGGCAAGTTAATAAACTCGATGAAGTAGCCAACGTTTATTATTTTTAACACCCAGATATCTGAGGTAATGGAAAACCAAGCATGAAAGAATTGCGATAATCGATCCTGGAAATCAACAGGCACGTCTAGTCACGCCTGTTCATTTTTTGAAAACTGTCCCGGGGACCCCCTAGGGCCTTTCCGTACTCTGGGTCTGCCCTGAAATTTCCTCTCATTCTGGGGACGGGGAAAAGAAGGGCGGAAAGAGGGTCGTGAAAATTGCCCTTGAAAGCGGTATGGGCGGGGTGTTTGGGCCGATTGCCGGCCAAAGTACCGTCTTTTAAAGTAGGGTGCCTGAGGGGCTATTCCTAGGGACTTAGCATTGGTCTTATTCTTTTTTAGACGATCCAGAAACGTGTCTGTCGGGTTGCTAAATAGAGAAGTCCCTTCAAATAGAAGGTCTTCAATACGCACTCTAGTATCATGAGGGAGTGCAGACTGACGTAGCCACACATGTCTACGAAGGACTACAGAGGAAGCAATTACTTTGCTGGTAGCATCAGCTACATGGCGTGCTGCCGTCAACTGTTGCTTTGCTAAGGACATGCCCTCAGTTTGTATGGCTACCGCCGAGGGACGTTGATCCTCAGGTATCATGAGGATTGATGGGGACATACGATCCCAAAGGCAGTATTGGTATCTCGCCATGATGGCGAGGAAGTTAGAGATGCGGATATTCACCGTACTGGAGGAATACATTTTCCTGGCTAGGATGTCAAGTTTACGCCCCCTCCTTATCCTGTGGAGAGGAGTGTATACCCGACCTATATTTCCCTGGCAGGGCTTCTACAATAACTGAATTCGGGGAAGGGTGTTGGAAAAGGAATTCCCCTCCTTTCTTACGTATTTTGTACATGTTCTCCACCTTTTTGGAGGAGGAGGAGACTGAGGCGGGTCTAGCCCAGTTAGCATGAAGCACTTCCAATATACTTTTGATAATGGGGAAGGCTACGGGGCCCAGATCTGGATTGTGAAGAATATCCATTATATCATCAATGGGACCCGAGTCCTCAGGTTTACATTCAATTTTAAGGGCCTTAGCCATGCGGATTAGCTGCTCCGCGTATAACCGAGTATCCCCCGTGGGGAAACCCGGTTTAGAGTCTCCCACAGTGTCCTCTGGCAAGAGGGCTGAAGCACAGGACTCATCATCCTCATCAGGAGAGTATGAATCATCATATTCAGATGGATCAATGTCCCTTGAGATAGCGCTTGCCTTGGTCGACTGGTGTCTTCTTTGACATCAGGGTACCGCGACGGTGCGTGACGACGTAGGCGGGGGCTCCGCAATGGTGAGCGGGAGCGAGTTCGTTGACGGCGGTGATCCGTCGACGAGCCAGAATATACAGGAGTGGGGTATCGGCGTCGAGAAACCTCTCAGCTCCGACGAGAGGGAGACCGGCTCCTAGAGGAATGGTGGCGTCTCTGCCCCGCTGGGCTGGAACGGAGAGGACGACGACCATCTCAGCTCCGACGGCTGTCTCGACTCCGACGGCCCGACCGACTCCGATGGCCCGACCGACTCCGACGTATAACCGGATTGCGTCGCCTCGAAGATGACCTACTCCAACGAGCCAGACCATGCTGTCTCGAAGTCGAGCGGTGCCGATCACCTCTGGACGAAGACGGGGTTGGAGATCGACGGCGAGAGGACGACCGAAGTCGAGGTCATTGGCTGGGCTCTAGATGTGAAGAGGCTTTAGGAGACTCCACCTGTATGTGCTCTGCAGAACGTTGGGAGTTCTGCTGAATGCCCAGCGGAAGAGCTGATTGCTCGGTACCGAGCTGAGGAGCTGCAAGATCTGCCCGAGGCACTGACTCAGCAGGCCGTGGGGACTTTTCAAGTTCCTGAGGGACGTCTTTATACAGATGCAGGAGGAGCTGCTTAAACCTGTCAGGGTCATCCTGACTACTGCTAGGCCGCACCGGCACAGTAGCCAGGGAGCGATGAGGAGAATCCTCTAAGGCAGGGGTCCTCAAACTAAGGCCCGAGGGCCGGATCCGGCCCCCGGAGGGCTTTTGTCCGGCCCGGGGACCAAGGAAGCCAGTCCCCCCTTGCCCCCCTCCCCAGAGCTTTTCTGGGCTTCCTGGCTGTGTACGCACAACTGGAAGCCTCCCTCCTGCCCCAGTCGCCCCCTTCCCTGCTCCCTCTCCAGCCCAAAACCCCTTTCCTGGGCACACAAGGCATCTCGCTGCTTCGCGTGCCGCCCGGTCGCCCCCTTCCCCCTCTCCCTCCCAGGCCCAAAACCTCCTTTCCTGGGTGCGCGAGGCGTCTTGCTGCCTCGCACGCCGCCCAGTCGCCCCCTTCCCGTCCTGGCGTTCCTGTTTTGGCCACAGTTGGCAGCGTTCTCACGGCTTGGGGCTCTCTCTCCTCCTGGGGGTATCCTTGTGGCCTGGAGGTAATTGTAGGGGCCCCTTGGGGGGGCTGGGCATATCTCCAGGGAGAAGAAAAAGACTTGTGGCCATTTATGCACAGGAGGTTTTGCCTTGGATTTGCCGCTCTCCAGATGCACATTTTCCCCATCCGAATTCTCAGAACTCAAAAGTAAATCCCCCACCCCAGGGGAGAGTTTGGAGAATTCGGATGGGGAAAATGTGCATCTGGAGAGCGGCAAATCCAAGGCAAACCCTTCCATGAATAAATGGCCTTGGTTTTTACATGCCAACTTTCTCTACCACTAAAGGGAGACTCAAATTGCCTTACAATCCCCTTCCCATACCCTCCCACAACAGACTCCCTGTGAGGCAGGTGGGGCTGAGAGAGCGCTAACAGAGCTGTAACTTGCCCAAGGACAGCCAGCAGGCTTCGTGAGTAGGGGTGGGGAAACCAACCAGGTTCACCAGATTAGCCTCCGCTTCTCACGTGGAGGAGTGGGGAATCAAACCCGGTTCTCTAGAGTCCCCGCTCCTGTCAGGCCTGTATCTCAGTTACTTTGTTTTGCTTTCGTTTCTATCGCTGACCCGACCAAAGACTAAGCTCAAGGACAATCCTGCATAC
Organism: Euleptes europaea; assembly: GCF_029931775.1. Taxonomy (NCBI): domain Eukaryota; kingdom Metazoa; phylum Chordata; class Lepidosauria; order Squamata; family Sphaerodactylidae; genus Euleptes; species Euleptes europaea. The sequence goes on along the minus strand of NC_079313.1, from coordinate 24,272,577 downwards.
CAAAGCCTGTTTGAAGCTCTGGGAACAGTCCTGGGAACAGCAGCTATGTTTATGTTCTGTAATCACTTGCAAATATCCTTGCCTTTATACTGCTGGGTGTTAGGCTGCGAGCTCATTGCTGTCACCTTTCCTTTCATGCTCTGTAATACCTATTTGACCAGTAAAGCCATCTTCTTTGGACCTGACTGTCTCTGTTGTGGTTTCTGGCTCGATGGGCCAAGAGCTGACAGCTCCAAACTGCCACTCTTAACCACTACAGGGGGAAGGACCGGGCTTGTAAGGAGGATGCTTTTCCGGAGAGCCCCCTCGTGCCGCCGCCTCCTCCCCCGCAACAGTCCGGCCCCCAACAGTGTTTGAGGGACAGTGAACTGGCCCCCTGTTTAAAAAGTTTGAGGACCCCTGCTCTAAGGTAATGGGCTGTTCAGCCACTTCGGTGAGTCTCACCGCTGCGGATCGACGTCGAGAAGAGGTCGATGGTGATCGGTGTCGAGAAGACGCCGCTGTGGATCGACGTCAAGGAGAGGTCGATGGTGATCAGTGTCGAGAAGACTTGGGAGATCTCGACGGCGACTGATGCCGAGGTGATCTTGGGCTGGAAGTTTGGCGCGAAGAACCCCGGCCGCAGCCATCTTGGGACGACGGGGCAATGAACTTCGCTGGGCGGCCATCTTGGGACGACGGGGCAATGAACTTCGCTGGGCTAAGTATCACCGACGAAGGCTTTTTGGAGGGACCCCCCCGTTTGGATTTCTTCGACGGGGGACCCTGATCTGAATGAGTCTTACCAGCAGAAGTACTAGGTTCAGCCGATTGACCTCTTGGACAAAGAGATTCCTTGTAGAGATGAGATAGCAGACGAGTAGATCTCATCCTCAAGGCATTCTGAGTGAACTTAGAGCAGCTCTTGCAGGTTGAGGGAATATGACCCTCTCCCAAGCAAAGGAGACTCTCAGAGTGAGTATCATTCTTTGCCATTTAGAGCCGCAAGAGGTGCAGTTCTTGAATAATGGAATTTTCTTGGATTCCATGGCTAGAGCACTAGCTAACATGTTCTCCGTGGCGGCAGAAAGAACTGGAGGGAAGAGTGCTCCCTCCCCCTTGGGACATGTGATCGAGGGGCGGGGAGATTGTATGCCCCGGGGGAGGGGAAGCACTCTTTAGAATTTGGTAGAAGCTAACAAATCTTATCCGTGGCTGGCCTGCGCCTGCGCAGTCCCAATGTGGGACTGCATAGAAGCCATTCAGATGAAACAAAGCTTAAGACAATCCCGGAGACCAGTTATTTGGCCTTCAGCTTCACAGATTAAAACTGATTCATCAGCTCAATTCAATACATATCCACTCAAAACTAAGATCCACAGAATATCACAGGACTTAATCCCAAGAACACAAGCATACATTATGTTGATAGCCTTAATCCAAGGCTAAACCAAGCAACGGCTTTTGCTGATCTTTGTTCAGAGGTTCCTCTTAAGATAATGTTCCCACCTACGCAGGATACATGGTGATCAAACATCCAAACACCATCTTAAAGTAAGAAGAGCAGCAAAAGTACACCACTATACCAAGCAAGTTTTGTACAAGGGCAACGCTTCCTTTTAGCCATGGTTAAGAAACTGTACATTCGCTCTTCCTGGCCCCTCCCTTCCCTTACGTCAATTTCCCCAGCTCCTTCCTCCCACCCAACAAATTGCAACTCTGTTCACAATGGACACCTTTGATTAGCACTAGTCATGAATAAGGATACTGGACTTAGCTCATGCAAGAAGGAAGCCAGGAAAGAAGCCCAAAATCCCACAGCTGTCGTGGTGCGGGCGAGGAGCGAGGGCTGTAAACTGTAAGCGTAGTCTGGGGAACAGTCCAAGGTCATTCACAGTGAAGGCAGAGTCCGAGATATCAATACAGGCAAGGGAAGTCCAAGGCGTTAGTCAGAGCCAGTCCAAGAAATCAGGATACCAGGAATCCAAAGGATAGCAGGGAAACAAGGCCGGTACACCAGGAGGTTGGTGACAAGTTGCTTGCACAACAGCCAAGCCTAACTGATGGCTTAAATCCCTTCCCCTGCTGCTGTAGCACAGCCAGCTGATGCTGATGAGGCTGAGTTCACAGGTGGTGCTTCAGCCCTGCTCTTCCTCATCACTGCTACTGGGGAGGTTCCTCTGTAAAGCCTTCAGTCTAGCACTCCTCCGTCTCTGCTGCATTGCTAGACGAACCTGTTTTCTTTTCTGCTCCAGTAGCCTTGGCGAGGCCTCTGGAGACACTGCATGTTGCAAGGTATCAGGTCCAACTGGAGTCCTTGAGCTGGCAGGCTGCAGGCATGGTGAGTCATCTCCTGACTTTGGCCGATCCTCTACTCTGGCAGGCTGTAGGCCCTGTGGTTGTTCCTGTGGGACTTCTGCCTGAGGATGTCCCTCTGTTCTGGCTTCTACTTCCTCTTCGTCAGAGGAGGTCTCTGCAGGCTGACTCATGACAACAGCCTGCTTCCAAGTTTTCAAACACCACTAGAAATAACAGAATGGTTTGGTGCAGGTAGCTCTCTATCCACACCATGTCTAAACCTTACATCTCATGCAGAGTGCTATGCTTATTTGTTTTAAGGATTACAAGTTCAGCTCAAAAAATAAACACACTACACCTGACCTCAACATTAAGGCATTCGTCAGTATCAAGTTTGCTATCCTGTAGCAATAAATCCAGTCTATCAATGTCTTTAGGATATTTAAGCATCTTAAGAATTCAACAGCAAGACATTCTGAATATTGCAGATATAAGAAAAGAGGAGTCCCCCAAGGTTTAGCTTTTGTCAAGAGGAACATCTACTTTGCTAGAAGTACAGACATATTGGCACTCAAACAGATGCCAGCAAAAGAACAAGTTTAATCCAAATGGTGAGCTGTTAAGGAATGGCTAAAATAAACTGCAGCATTTCATTCTGCATGTTAATTTTATTTAAAAAAATTATACTCCAACGTTATACAAGAGCTAAGTATGAGTAACACTACCATTTACTGGTGGCTAATTTCCATAATTCAAATAAAGGCAGCTCTTTAAAACATTAAGACAGAATCTAAGATTTTACGATTAAAAGCGCACAGTAAAGCTTCCATGCCAAAAATCAGCTTCACCTGAAAGTTACTGTTTCCCCAGCGCAATTCAAGAACAACACAGCAGCCTTCTCACTGATTACATCTTTTCCTCTGTTCTACTCACAGCAAGCTCCTGCCGCTGAGCCAGTGCTCAGTTTTCCAAAATATTACTCCAAGCCAATCCTTTCAGCCAGGGTATTGAGGAAATTACTGCTGTATTTCCTGAATTCAACAATCACGTCTATATTTATCAGCAACCAATTGCAGACCAGTTCTTCACTCAATATTTGTCAATGGTCAAGGTAGGAATTCCCGTAAATCGAAACAATGAACACTGTAAAAAAGGGTCACAGCCAATGAACCAGCTCTCTTAATGGTGACAAATGTCACCTTATCCTTGCAACTTATCCTTCTGAAAGCATCTACACATCTGAAAGCATGTGTGAGAGGTACATACCAGTCATCACTGGTGAATGTATTATGCTGTGGAAAGAATACAAACAGCAGACATTACTGGAAATATTTACCTATACAAAATCTTGGGAGCCACAGGACAGCATATTCAAAAAAGAACTTTAATTTTAATTGATCCTATGTAGCTACCAATTTATCACAATAATGAGTATTTAAACATGGATATTCATTACCTGGACACTATGCTGGATCCATTATAAAGGTCACTAGCATACGACAGTGTTGCCAACGGCCGGACAGAATTGTAACGCGTGAACTTGGACAGACATTCCTGAAATTCATCCAGTTGACTTGAGGTTCTGCTGTCGTCTAGATGACATAGAAGCAAGTAATTGAGGGTTTTAAAAATGAGAATATGAAAAGGTAAATACAGTTTCAGACTACTGCAAAAAGTAACATTTCCAGTTCCCGTTTCAGGAACCTCTCATCCCAAATTTACTTTAAATGAGTTTTTGCAAACAGCTTTGAAAGGGGCAATTTATGTAGTACATCAAAATCTATGTATCTGTGATATGCGGCAGTATACCAACTATACCAGTATAATTCAGAGGCAGGATGATGCCTGTAGTTGTCAGTCTGCCTACCTAGAGAAATCACTGCTTGCCCTAAGAGAGTGGCAAACTACCATACCAGATTGGGAAAAGATATTGGGAACTAGAGGCACATTAAACACTGCACTTCAGTCAGTAAGTAACATGTTCTACCTGATACTCGAGTCATCCTAGTAGAAAAGTAGCATTGTTCCAGATCTTCGAAGTGAGCCGTAAGCCTCTTTCTTCTTGACGCCAATGTACTGTTATACCATGGCTGCTTTTTAGTCTATATGAAAGGGAGGGGGGAGAGAGTTCAGATGCAAGTCACAGACCCCTCTTCAGGTTTTTTTGGCAGTTATGACAGCTCAGTACATAAACAGTATTTAGATGTCATCCATTTAAACAGTATTCAGATGTATAAAGAAACAGAACAGGTGATACTGCTTGTACCTGCCTTGTATGACACTCCCATGTGACACACTGAAAAAAAGATTCATTTACCTGTAATTCTTGTTGAGTGAAAGTAGCAATTATAACAAATCTATAGCTATGCCTAAGGCGTATGATTCAGAAACTGAGTACTAGAGAGTCACAGTTCACAGCACAGACCATACAAAAGCAACTTTTCTTCAACTATTATATCACATCCTCATACGAGAAATGCCACCTGACTGCCCAAAGCTGGAGTATGGAAACATTTAAAAATTTCTATCCCAAGAAAACTGTGCCCTGCAAAATATTTCAGGCTCCCTTTCACACAAAGCTAGTTCTTCACAGCATGTGTCTGAGTTCTTGCACTGTTATCTTGAACTCACCAGCACAGATTCAAAACTGAAAACCTGACTGCAGAAACTCAAACCAGGGGCCTTGTTTCATTTATTTATTCAGTTTATATCCCACCCCTACAACACTAGACTGGGCTTGGGGCAGTTTACAACATATTTCAGCAATTAAAACATAGCAATTTGCAGTTGAAAAGTTCTCCAACGACTGCTAAAATTCAAGTGGTACCTTTAAACATCACAATAGCGGGGTTAACAAAAGGGAAAAGAATAAAGGAAGGAAAAAAAAACAAGCAGTCTCAATAAAGGAAGGGACAGGGATTAAGAATAAGTACATCTAAACAACTATAACTAAAAAAGACAGGATGGGAAAAAGGAAGGGAAGGAGGCCAGCCAAGATGGAAACCGTCGCTGTCCTCGATCACAGACCTGGCAGAACATCTTGGTCTTACAGGGCCTGTAGAACTGCATTTACTCACAGGTCCTGGTCTCATTAGAGAGAGAGTTCCACCAGGCCAGGGCCAGATCTGAAAAGGTTCTGGTTGAGGACAGCCTGATACCCTTTGGGCCAGAGACCACCAGAACCTAGAAGAGCCACATGTGGGAGATATCTGTATCTACCCCAGAATAAATTTATAGATTGTACAATTGCCCACTCTAACAATGTCAATGTCTACAGTAGGAGGATGGACTTGGCAACCAAATGCAATTACATGCAGCCACTGAATACAATTGTCAATGCCAACTGCTTGCTATAAACAGAGGTTAGCAGAAATGTAACACCTCAATTTCCAGCAGAAGCCATTAAAATCAGATTCAACACTTTGAGACAGGACTAGCAGTTTTACAAATACAACATAATTTAACATCCCAATGGAAGGGTGGTTGTAAAACTGTGCTGAAAGTTTTTAGTATCTGAATCCATATGGACTTTAAACAGGGAATGCCAGGTTCAGAAATAATTTTGCATAGTCTTTTAAATGGCAGGCACCAATAGATACTGGGTGCTTACATCAAAGCCTACCTATAAGTTTTCTAGGCAAGGTTCAAGTTGTCTTGCCTCCTCACTCCCAAACTGATTTTGTTATTTTTGTCTTATTGTGTAAGCTGCCCTGAGCCCAGCCTTGGCTGGGGAGGGCAGGGTAGAAGACTGATTGATTGATTGATTGATTGATTAAATAAAAAACAAATAAATGGGAGAATCCTATTATTCAGCTTTGTACATATCAAGGTATATTTCCTTACCTGGGAACTGCCACTAAATCCAGGAGTCTGGTTGTATTCTGTGGAATCAATAATGCTACTGAAAAATAAAGATGAAAATAAGGGCGTGAGAAGGTTTGTGTGTCTGTAGAAACTCAAAAGTCTTACTGCATTCTGGCATTTGTGCACTCCCAAATGTGGGACTGCACAGAAACATGACTGATGTCAACATGAGGGTTTCATTTGTTGAAAGGACAAATAGACAGGAAACATACAGCTGCACTGTTAAGCAATAACATCTCTATCAAGTGTTGAGCTGTGAGCTGCATATGAACAGGCATAGACGCCATTTGAAGGAGGCAACAGAAAATAATACACTGATTTTTGAGAGTATGCAAACAGAGGTTTAAAGCCACCTTTACAAACAACCAAGGAAAAACCGAGGCCATCAGACTCTCTTCTGTGGCTACTGTACGCATAATATCTAGTTAAGAAAAAAGCCTGCCTTGGAAAACAAATTTGAACACTTCTGCTTTACACCATTTGTCAAATGTAGCCATTACTCATATGAAAATGCAAAAATATTAAGTTGCATCGCCAGCAACATGTTTCAGCATGTTCTAGTACACTGCACAAAACTTTTAAAATATTTTTTCTTGATGCGCTGAAGACAAATCTAGCACCGGCATCGGAATAGATGAGACTGCCCATGGCAATTCATCAGCTGTAACAAAATGTATGCTTATTTAAAGAGTTGTTAACAGAAGCCTTCCATGGAAATGCAGAAAGCCTCCAAACCCCCACTGCATCTTGAAGGAAGGCTGCATAGAATCAATCAAGGACCTGGAAAAATGAAGCATTAAATGGAAGCAAAAAAAGAGTAGCTTGCCCTTAAATAAAGCCATTGATACAAGCAGCGGGGCAAAAACAGTGAGTAACTATGTCACAGGTTAAAATATATTACAGGATAAATCCTGCATGGGCTAGACAAAAGCTTAAGATTACATTATTTTAAGGTAAATAAGGATGGCCCAGGCTAGCCTGATCTCGTCAGATCTCAGAAGCTAAGCAGGGTCAGCCCTGGTTAGTCTTTGGATGGGAGACCACCAAGGAATACCAGGGTTGCTGTGCAGAGGAAGGCACTGGCAAACCACCTCTGTTAGTCTCTTGCCATGAAAACCCCAAAAAGGGGTCGCCATAAGTCGGCTGCGACTTGACGGCACTTTACACACACACACAAAAGGAATATGCTATAGGGAGAAGCTCATTTCTACTATCATTGAGAGTTTACAAGCTTGTAAAAGATACCCTTAACTTTTCCTCACATGGAATCTTAGCATTAAAGCCTTCACAGCTAAAGAATGGATGCCAAGAAACATTGCCTCTGTAGACCTAACCACCTTTTAAACACATCAGTTACACAAATATTTTCAATGCAAATACTTCAATCACCAAAAAACGTATCCAGCTATGCATCTGCTATGCATTTTCGCATGTCGTGGCTGTCATACATACCCGAATACTTGCCGGGGATTTAGTTTCATCCGGTTTCTTTCTTCATGTTCCACCACTCTCTGGGACTTACCAACAGCAATGATGGAATGGTACATTTGCAATTTGCCTCAGGGAAATAACATTCCTTTCTAACCATTTATGAGACAGACGGATATGTAGAGAAATGTTTTTCTCTTTCAGTGGAAGAGAGCATCCTGGAAAGGACAACTCCTTCAGTTGGATTCAGCAAATTTTCTGTCTTTGATCTTGCCTGTGCCTCTCTTTAGCAGGCCGGGAAAAACTAACATTGAGGGGAAGGGGGACTGAAAGATGGAAATGAAAGGTCTCCTGGTAGGAGTCCTTGCACCAGCTGCACTCCTTATTTGTTGTGTTGATCCTCCAACTGCTTGATAGTCTTCAGCATCACCGTTGGACTCATAAACATTGCTGTCACACACAAATCTCAGAAACTTCCTACACGACTTGTGGATAGAGACATGGAAGAATGTGTCCTTTAGGTCAAGGACTGCAAACCACATATCACTTGAAAGCAGTGGCAAAGCCTCAGGGAGTGAAAGCATCCTGAACTTTCTAACATTCATGTGTTTATTTAACTCCCTCAGGTCCAGGAAAGTAGACTTAAATGACCTTCCCGAACAGTAGGACTGACCCTGCCTGGAATAAGGACTGGTCTTATAGGAAGGAGCAGCCGATTGCTGGGTTACTCCTAGAGACTTGATCAGTTGTCTTTGCTTCCTACGGATGTGGAGGATCTCGTCTGTCTGTTCGTGAAACAGCGCCTTCTCATCTGAGATCCTCCACTCTTGCCTTAACATTTGGTGTTAGTGTAGAGGACAGCAGACAAGAGTGGTGGTACAATACAGTGCGCGAGGCAATGGCTCTCTCCATGGCATCCTCCACATGGCGCACAGCACTGAGCTGATGTTTGTCCAGGAGTTCCTCTTCGGTCTACAGGACCTTGACAAAGGTATGCTTATCATCAAGCAGAGCATCTAATGCCACTGATAGCTTGTCCCAAAGCAAAATTTGTTATCTGCCCATCAGGGCACTAAAGTTTGCAATCCTACAAGACAGGGCACTTGAGGAGTAGAACTTCCTCCCTAAATTATAGAACTTCCAACCCTCTTTGTCCATCGGAGACAAGTGGGTTCCAGATCTATATTGGGCCGTGAGGACCTCTGTGAGCAAGGAGTTGGCCTGTGGGTGCTTATAAAAGAACTCTGAGCCCTGACCTCTGACTCAATACAGAGTCTTGATTTTTGGGTGGAAGCATGAGCAGAGGCTGGCTTTGACCAGGTAGCCGTGGCAATGACCTTGATGCCCTCAATCATGGGGAGCTGCATGGGCCTGGGGTCTGAGCTATACAGAATCCCTATGATCGGATCCGAGGGCCTCGGATCTGACACCACAGTCTCCAATCCCAGAACCATGGCCATTTGCAGAAGCTGCTCAGCGTATGGCTTCACATCCTCCGTTTGAGAGAACAGGGTGGGATCGTCCACCATGTTGTCTGGCGATGGAAAGGAGGTATCATCCAACCTGGTCATTCTCTGGATCCAACGGCGAGTCAGGAAAAGGATGATCCGGAGCGCGATCCATAAGCGAACCCGCAAGAAAAATCATCTTGGGAATACAGTTGAGGAGAAAGGGTATGCTCAACAGCTCAAATATGTCCTCTCTCCACGGCAGCAAAAAGAGAACTGAGGGAAGAGTGCTCCCCTGCCCCTCTGTCATGTGTCCTTTGGGTGGGAAAAGCCCTTAGGGCAGGGGTGGGGAACATCAGGTCCGGGGGCCATTTAAGGCCCACAAAATCATTTGGTCTGGCCCTTCATGGGTCCTGCAAGATCTCTAGCTCAAAAGGATCTAAGACCGGCGATCCGCCCTCTCATGCGGACAGGAGTAGCCTCTACTCAAGGTGGATGAGAGGTTGTTTTGCTGAGAAAAGGAACCTTTTCCCCCCTTGCAGAAGAGTCGTTAGCTATGGAGCTGCTAGGACCGCCCAGGAAATTGTGTTAACCCTTTCCCACTCAGGCTGTGGAGAAACATATTCCCTCTGTACTACAAGAGGGCTGGGGGCGGAAGTGGCGACAATGGTGGGGTTAAAGGGGGCAGGGCCAGAATGGGGGGGCCAACGAGTTCTTAGCCAGTATGTCCTCATTTCACCCCTGCAGGCGGAGGTAGCAGGAGCTGGCTGTAGAATTCGGCCCTGACCATGCGGAGAGGAGGCAACTCTGGCGTGTGGCTGGACTGCTATGCCCGGCTGGTGCAACAGACCATACTGTGCCACCAGTTGGGCAAGTGCGCCACTGGTTGGATGCCTGCCTGCTTGCCCGTGCGAGGGGGGGTCATCTGGGTCAGCTGCCTGCTTGGGGCTTGGTCGGCTAATTTTTAAGTTGATAATTTTGTATGGCCCGCGAATGATGTTATAAATATCCAAATGGCCCTTGGTGGAAAAAAGGTTCCCTACCCCTGCCTTAGGGCTTGCTCACGTACGAAGGGGAGTGCTCCTTTCAAAGCTGATCCTTCAAGAAGCTTTTTAGTCTACTCTTCGTGACTGGCCTGCACATGCGCCTTCCCATGTGCCGCACAGAAGCCGCAACAATGAACATCTACTGTGCTGGCTTTCAGAAGGTGCTGTAAAACAGTTTTATTGCAGAGGGCCCTCCCTTCAATTGATTGTTGAATTGCCACTTAATTTTACTGAATAGGGAACAGAATGCACTCCATTTTACAGGCATCCTTTAAAGCTGGCCAGATAGCCAGAAGAGTTAGCCACTGCTGGAGCCAGAGGGTTTATGACCTGTGGCTCAGGTTGGCCAAGGTATTGCAATCATCAATGGCAGAACAATTTGAGGTACACTGCAATCAGTAAGAGACCTGATTGACATCCAGAAGTCCAGGAACAGACCACAGAGGGCCCAGGAGGAGACGTTCATCTGACATCAACAATCAAGACCTCCAGGGCAAATTTTGTTCTCCTGTTACCCCTACAGGCTGAATGGGAGCTTCTGAATTGGAAACAGCGATCCTTGTAAAAGAACCATATGAACCTGTGGTGACTTCATCAGATCAAAACAGGCAGCTAGGACCTCCTTGAAGGAAAGGGGTGATAGCTAGCTTCCTTGTGAAGAGCTTTCACGATGTGGAATACTGCCATTCTGAAGCATTGCTGGGCCAGAAAATCCATTGATAAATTTGCACATTCAGTCCTTTGGGACTATGACAATCAAACAGATACTGCAGTACCTTGCACAAGGTGAAACAGTCTGATCAGGGGAACTATGGCTGCTTGCATTCATTCTGTGGTCCAAAGCAACCGCATTCTTTTCACCCGCATTCCTTCTTCTGTGGTCCAAAGCAACGGCATTCTTTTTACCCGCATTCCTTCTTCTTTTTACAGCATTCCTTTTTCACCCTCAAGAAAGACAGCATGAGAGACCAGGGCTAGTACTAGGCCATCTGTAGTTGTACCTTGGGAAGTGTCCATGGTATCTTTAGGCAGGAAATAACATTTCTTTGTAAAATTGGGGTCCTCTCTTGCCACTAATGGATTCGTCCAATCTTTAAGTTGGTTATTAAAGGACACAGGAATATGTGGTCTTTACTGCCCCCCTGTGGGAAAATCTCAGCTGTGCCTTTAGGTTTAAAAGACGCCAGCTGCTGATGGGACTTCTGCTTGTCCTGAGAGATAGCTGAAGCATTCTAATTGCTTTGCTAAGGAGGATGGGAACGAATCAATTTGAAAAAACCTGCTGAAGGAGGAATCACTGTCACATCCTTCTTTACCAGACAACTTATCTTCCTTGCCTGAAGGAGCTCAGGAGATTTCTGATTAATCTCCCTAAATCTGCATTTCACTGGAGTCTAGCATGATGGTATCGCTATTCCACAGAGAAGGGGTTGGCTTAGAGAGTCCCCCCCAAATTCACTGAGGTTGCCATTCCCCAGAGGTGCTAAAGACTGCAAGAAGCACTCCCCTTTTCCCTCATTACCCCGGGAAGGAGTATTTCCTACTTCCATGGGGATGAGAATCCTTTTTTAGTGTAGATTATCAAGCCTTGTCCACTTGCAGCTCCTTCTCTAAAGTTTCCTTTCCCTTGTAAAAAGGAAAGGCATTAGAGGTGAAGAATCCATCCCCCTTTCAAAAAGGAAGCCAATAATGAGAGACTCGAAAGAAAAGACTTCTCCAGAGCCACTGGCAAGTTATATTCTTTCTGTAGAATCAGGAGCAGAATTGGGCAGTGCTTTCACCCACCCAAGGGACTGTCTGTCTTACTTCCAAAAGTGGATGTTCTCCTCCGCTAAGGAAATTTACTTCTTATCCCAGCATCCAAAATATAATGAAAGAAATTCCTTATAGGGATGTCCTTTATTTGACTGAAAGAACAATCACTGTAAACTCGATTATCTCCTAACATTAAGGTGCCAATGTGAATTGATGGGACCAAGTAGCAATTTGAACTATGTCCACATTACAGAATGATTCTTCCTCCCAACATAAATTTGACATTAACTGTAATAAACATGGGTCTGAGTAGGTAGGGCAGAAGAAAAAGAATGTCAAAAATAATGGCTGACAGCAACTGGTAAGTATTGTACAGAGTTCTCCAGTTGGTTAGCTGGAGATTTCATAAAAGCACAAGCAACACGTCTTTCTAAAGATCTACTTACCTTGACATCGACTTATGTTAGCTACAGCTATATTACAACTGTCCAAGTACAGATGAAAGAAATGGGATGGATCCAGCAATCTGTGGACACAAAATCCATGGACTTTCCACATTCTACTTCCCCCAGCAATCCCTCCCAACCCTGGGAAAGGGTCCCAGGACCCAGGCGGACTAACAGCAATGAGGTTTAGTAGATGGTGCTGAGGTGGAAGAAAGGGGTAATATCACCATCTGTTCTTTCTTCTGCCAGTCAGTGTCACTCCACTGACAGAATCAGGCAACAATAGAGACTTCATCCCCTTTCCCCACCATACTGCAACCACCCAACTTGCACAACATAATACATGTGGGTCTTGTAACCCTGAGAATCAACTTTCTCAGTGCTGGATGGGACGGCTGGGGGATAGGAACATGGGGAAGATACACAACAATCAGTGCCTCTGCGGAATTCGACCCATTGTTATACTGTTATGCATTAAGCCATCAAAGGAATCTGTTAGTGAACTACCACTGAGAAAGCGACATGGACTAGTAGAAAAAGAGCTGATTTTTATAACCCCCGTTTTCTCTACCTTTACGAGTTTCAAAGCAGCGTACAATCACCTTCCCTCCCCTCCCCACAACAGGCACCTTGTGAGGTAGGTGGGACTGAGAGAGTTCTGAGAGAACTGTGACTACCCCAAGGTCACCCAGCAGGCTTCATGTGGAGGAGTGGGGAATCAAGCCTGGTTCTCCAGATTAAAGTCCGCTGCTCTGAACCACTACGCCACTCTGGTTCTAGAGGATTACGTGGGCTTCGTAGAGTTAGATGGGTGCCATTGTGGGAATGTACATACAGGTCAAGTGTACTTTTAACACAGAACAGGTCAATATCATTCCAATAGTAATGAACTGTACATGTACCTTGCAACAATTGTAATCAATACACTAAAAGCGGCAATTCATTACCCTGCTACAGTGAGTTGCCCTTCAGTTAATCTCCACATTCTCCCAGCATCTTCCTCTGCAGCAGGCAACAGTCTGCAACTATTCAGCAAACTATTCAGCGAAAAAGAGCTCTCGCTGCTTAGAGAAGGGAGAACACAATCCTTCCTTTGTACTTTGTTGTGACCATCCCCAAGTCAAAATTGCAACTGGCAGGCTCTTGCTACCAGACAGTATAGAATACAACCTGCCTTGGCAGATGAGGGCTTTTGTTACCTGGCAAGCATATGGCTTTCATTTGCATTCCTCCCTATAGTGGTACATCACACAATGAGAACAGTGCTCACAGATTGGTACTTCAAGTAAAGCAATCAGGCAGGAAGGATCAAGCATTTTTTCAAAAAAATTAGCACTGGGCCATGTGAATATTCATTCAACTTGTATATACAACAAGCAAAGAGAGTAGAAGGCAATTGCTACCTATGCAAACTATCCCAGTCCTTATTTGTATAATTACATTCAACTGTACAGCAAAACCTATTTCAGCCCATCAGAGACCACAAATGTGAGTACACATGCTTTTCCTGACTAGTTTAACAGAAACTAGACCTCATTTTCTTGAGAAAGTTGGTGAATACAAATAATAACGCTATTTAGCTAATGGACATTTATAAGGAGTGCTTCAGACAAGCTTGCTTATGGAAGGAGGATCAGTGTACTGGATGCAACCATCACAAAGCAAGGGGGAGAAAAGAAATATTGGCAGCATAGCAAGTTTATCGTTTTATATATTATGCGCTCCGTATCACACTTGTCAATAAAGCAATAGATTAGTACCTGTGTGAAGGTGAGGGAGCTTCAAACTGAGGCACGGTGCTGTCCTCGCTGACTGGTGAATACAAGCCACTCATTTCCTAGAATACAGAGTCAAATTAAAACAGCTACATTAAAGTAATATTTACTTTGTTCATTTCTGCTCCTCTTCTTTTACATATTTCTAGAGTTCTCAGAAGAGTCCCACATATTATTTTGTCCTTTCATGTTGCTTACACAGCTGAGACAAAGAGCTGGCTGTCAGATCACTTTTTTTCTTTACCCAAAAAGGAGGCTGGGACTAACTGCTCCCATCTAAGCCTCTAATTGGTCTAGATGGAGAAAATCAGCTGTTGTCTCCTCAAGGCATCAAAATGTTAACAAGCTTGTAAGATTATTCGCAGGACAAGAACTCATATATAAGATGACATGTTTGTTAGATATACCAAGTCCATTTCACCTACAGTTCAGTAATTCTGAACCACCTTATTAACCACAGCAAATGTTTACAGTTGTCATCCTCTAATAGCTACATACAAAAAAAAAAATTCTAGCAATAAAAAAGCCTCTCAGGTAGCTCATCAGATGGACAGGTAATACAGAAACGCTTATATTTGCCACAGACAACCTACCTTCTGTTTAATCATGGGTTTCAGATGGAGCCTGGAGGTTATTTTGCGAGTGTGTGTGTGTACGTGCGCACACACAAAAGAGCTAGCATGAAATACTAAGACAAGATAGCTAAGTATTACCCCATTTCCTCACTAGATGAGAAGTGGACAATATTCAACTATCTAAGGCTCCTCTACATTCACCCAACACCAACAGTATAGTCCCTGTACAGCTGTGGTATGAGCATGAATTCCAGACTCAAAGGGACAAAAACAATCACATAAGTTTTGCCAATCAATTACTGTCAGGAGAGAGGGACCCCACTCGGTACCATATATATACTGTAGTCCTGAGAGCTTATAACTTATTGATGGAACTCTCACACCACTGCAGGAATGTTTGAAAAAGGGCCAAGTAATAACCAAATAACCTATTTTATTGTTTCCACCTGAATGTTCCCCTTGGATAAGCCCTCAAAAGTTTCACACCAAATAAAAGGCTTTAGGGTGACTTCCTTTCCTGCTCTGAGGGAAAGGCACCTTGGAAACATTGGGTGATTCCCATTGCATGCTCAAGGAAGGAAGACCAAATCTTCCTGTCTTCCTTGGCAAGAATTGCCCGGCTAACTCAGTTTCCGTCCTGCCTCACCGGGGAGAACAGCTTTGAATGCGGTTCTGCACTAAGATAATTTCAGCTCTTAGGAATTCTCTTCTTAGCTCTTTTCATCACCTTGATTTTCTCCTGCACTTTACCTCAGCAGCTTCTATCTCATTTTATTCTTTGATGCTAATCTTTCCCTCTAAACTTGCTTCAGTTTGTTTTGCTCTCTCTTCCCCCTCCCCCGAATCAGCCCTCAAAATGGCTACCAGAGGGGAAGAACCTCAAGAATAGATTTCTTTCTGGGGAGGACCCTGAATCAGGTCTCCTCAGTTCGACCGGACAAAGTGAGATTGAGCCCTCTGACAGCTGCAGATGTGGTCTCTCAGAGGTGCACAAGGACAACAAGCCCAGCGTGCCAAAAAGATCACGGCCCAGTGAGGCCTATAAAAAAGGCACAAAAAGGGCCCAGAACAACAGAGCAGCCCCTCGATGGCCCGTCCAGCCCCACAAGGTGAGGAGGGATCTCAAGATGCAGAGGCGCAGTCCTCATCAGCTCAATCCCTGCCGTGGGTTGTAGTAACATACTCCCCCCCCTTCTACTGAGGATGCGTGCAGGCAGCCAGTAACCCAGGTGGAAGTCATGCCCACCGTCAACATGGCACTGGAGAAACAAATACAAGCCTTGCAAATCCTGCAGGCTTCTGCCTCCTTCCCTCTTCCTATGGGTCCCCTGGGAGTTTGCCCCTGCACCATTACCCACCATGGGAATACTTTGAAGAGGAATCTCAATATGTTTATGGGAGGTCTGGTAAACAATGGCTGACTAAAGCAGCAACGGAAGGCTCCTTTGCAGGGGCAGGCCCCAGTCACCGGGATGACTCCTCCTCCTCCCTCTCATCATCATCAGAGTCTGGAAGGGGGGAGGGAGAGCTTGTATCTGATGAGGAACCTAAGGTAGTGGAGGATCAGCAACTTAGACTATTCGCTGCTGAAGACTACCAAGGACTTGTGTACGCCCTTCGGATGTACATCAGACGTACTCTGGCATTAATAAAGTCCCAGGTTGAATCCCCGACATCTCCACTTAAAGGGACTAGGCAAGTAGGTGATGTGAAAGACCTCAGCCTGAGACCCTGGAGAGCGGCTGCCAGTCTGAGTAGACAATACTGACTTTGATGAACCAAGGATCTGATTCAGTATAAGGCAGCTTCACGTGTACTCAGGAGATCTGGAAGCTGGACGCCTTCTTCATCTCCTTATTGACACCAAATAAAGGGAAGAAAATGTCCAGAGCTGCCCTAAGCTATGCTATACACCAGTGCATAGTACAAGCCTATAGGTCGAGTAACGTTCCTATCCCAGAAGAAATTACGGCACGTTCGGTGTGCAGGAGGGCCACCTCGGCTGCATTTGACAAACATGCCTCAGTAGAGGATGCATGCAAATTGGCCACATGGTCATCCATTTCAACCTTCGTGAAACATTACCAGGTAAACACCTTTTCATCTGCAGATGCAACATTTGGGCATACAGTATTACAGCATGTAATGGAGAATGAATAGTTTCCCACCCGATAACTGGATGCAGCTCTTGGAGATCCCAACATTTCCAAGATGCCCTTCCTTCAGAGAGAGAATGGAAGATTACTTACCGTGAAGGTTCCTTCTGCTCTGAGGTAAGTAGGGCATCTTGCCCACCCAAAGAAGGAAGTGATAATGATAGCTATGCCACAAGAACACTAATTGGAATCGAGTTCAAGAAATGAGAAACAGGAGAGAAAGAGATGGCACTAGCCCTACAAATCTTCCTCTATCTAACTTTCTATTCTGTTGTGTTACGTTCTATCCTTAGTTTCCTCTAACAGTCACTGTATTTTCTTTTACATGCTATGTTGACTGTCTCTTTATGCCTTTAGTCACTGTCTTATAATTAGCTTGGAAAGTTTTGAAACTGAGCTAGCTAGCCGGACGATTCCCGCCCAGGAAGACAGGAAATGAAGATTTGGTCCTGCCTCTCTGACCATGCAATGGGAATCACCCACCGTTCCCAAGATGCCCTTCCTACCTCAGAACAGAAGGAACCCTCATGGTAAGTAATCAATGTCCCATTTTCCCTCCTCCTCTCAGAACGAGCCACCAAATGCTATTACATAGCTCCCAATAGTTCACAAGAGCTTTGCACGGAAAACAAAGTCAGCAACATTATTTACGCACCCGTGCAAAAACGAATACCAAAAGTTAACTAATCATCTTGAAAGGTACACAAGTTTTTTTAAAGGCCCTCATCAGGCAGAAAAACTGAAGTGTTCAAATGAATAAATTAACCAGAAAGCTTAATCTGTTCATTTTCCTCATTACTGAAGCAAGTGCCATAAATCTCGCACAGCGGCTCACAGCAAGCCAGACAGCTTGATGGAAGTGAAGAAGTGCTTAAGTTGCTACAATGGCTGAGTGTCTCACCTCCACTCGTTTAATATCTTCTTCCAGAACACTCAGCTCCTTCTGGATCTGTTCCAATTGCTGTGATGAAAAAAAGGACAAAAGAAATCTGAGCCAATTTGCACTGGCAACACCACCACCACCATAAATTAAGTCATTTTCTTTTTGGAAAAAAAAGAAAAGAAAAAGAAACACTCTAAATTAGAAAGCTACTCATTTCAGGTAGTTACTATGCAAAAAGTAATACGTATGCAGATATGCATTAAACAGATGGGCAAACTGCATTAAAAATGTCACAAGCTGTGAAATGATACAGGCGAGAACATTGTTTCTCACCCTCAGTAATAAATAGGCTCCACATTATTAAACGTTAATACTTTGCACTCTTAACATTCACCATCCAAGATTTAAAAAACAATTATGCCTCGAATAATTAGCAAGGCTCCATTAAACCACCCGACACTTTTACAACCTCAGCCTGTGAGATACTAGCAGATATGTAAAATAAACTCTTTAGCAAAGAAAGCATTTAACTCAAACCATGGCAGGCAACCTCCACCACCACTCAATGAGCAACACGAGCAAAAGGGAGCCAGACCTGCATGTCATGCCATGATATCACTTCTAGTTTTGTTCCTGGAAGTAATGTCATGGTGTTGCACAATGCTCCAAGAATTTACCAAATCTTAATCCCGACAAAACAGTGGTGCTACTGGTGAGGTCCGACCCAGGAAGCGTGTTATCTCCTGTTCTGGATGGGGTTGCATTTCCCATAAAGGAGCAGGTTGTTCTATCTACACTGGCTTCCAATATGCTTCGGGGCTCAATTTAAGGTGCTGGCATTGACCTTTAAAGCCCTGTACAGCCTGGGACCAACATGCCTTAAGGAATATCTCATCCCATATGAACCTACTTACTCACTCCGGTCATCCTGAGAGGATCTGTTTTGGTTGCCCCTACAATCTGAAGCTAGATGGGTGTCAACCTGAGATAGGGCCTTCTCCATCGTGGCACCAAAAATTTGGAACTCACTCCCCAGGGAGATTCATCTGTCTTCCTCTACAGGTATCTTTTGCCAGCAGGTGAAGACTTTTTTGTGTCACCTGGCATACATCCAGTAATGGTTATAGGCACTCCTTCCAGTATTGTTTAAGTATTTTAATTGAATTGTATAATGAACTGTATTTTTATTGATTAAACGTTTTAATGTTTCTTATGTGTGCCGCTTTGTGGACCCTCATTGGGTGGAAAGACAGCATAAAAATGTTTTAAATAAATCTCTATGGTGATACCATTTTCAGCAGACTCCACACACACAGCTCCTAAAAAGACCATTTCATGTTAAATATTGGATTTGGATCTGACAGATCTGTTGTGCTAACATTAGTGCTTTCCTCCAGTGCAAGGAGCATCTCCCTGAGACAAAAGTCCCTGCATGGGATAAAACCCACTGCCTTTATCTTCTTATTGTGAGTAGAGCCTCACACAGAACTGTTATGAACACTATGACCTACCTGAACAGGGCAAATTATGAATAAACATATTTGTAACTTCAAAGGTTTTACACGCAAGGTATCAGGTCATATTAGCATTTTAGAGTCAAGCCACCAGATGGAAAAAATGGAGGGGGGGGGGGTTTTCCCGTGGCAACAAAATTTCTTCAAGTTTTACATCTCTAGCCATGATGCTGCAGGATCACATAAGGAATGCAGAATGTGATGGAGGAGACAGAATTAAGCTACCTGATAATCTGAACTTGAATTTATAAAGAATGATTTATCCATGACAACTAAGAAGTTTACTATGCCAATAAAGGTGTCTTAATCTGACAACTAAGAAGATACGCTTGAAAGTGTTTGATAATGCCTACTGAAACCTCAGAATCCATAAGGGGTGTTGAAGGGTCCTGGTGCTTGAGGGTCCTGGTGCTCTGGACCCTCCTATGACCATCAAAACCACAATTAAATATAGCAATAAAATACAGAATGACCCATGTGTGCTAAGTATGTTTAACTGATAAAGGTTGCAGACCCTGGTTCCAATGGTCCAAAGACATGAGTTTCACATGTCCCAAAATGCTCCCATGCACCAGTTGTGCTGTTCAGGTGACCTTCTTTCACTGCCTTCAGATCAGTTTGCCATGCAGTAGCCAGAAGTACAGAACTCTCTGTTGCGGGGCTCATTCTTTGGAATGGCTTGGTGGAATGACTTCCAGAATGCACGCGAAAACATTTTATTTCAGAGAACTTTTTTCGGAAAGTAAAATAACTGTTGAGAAGCTATTGTTGGAAAGGCTTGGCTAGAATTTGTCTGTGTAAGTTTTAACTCTTTTGTCCCGCAACTTGTTGTCTTATGAGCCACCTTGAGTCTTACAAGAAAAGTAGGATATGTGTTAAATACATAAAATGGCCATATACTCAAAGCCACAACCATGGCTCAAATATGAAACGTTTATATTACAAGCACCATAGCAATACTAGCATGAGACTGACAGGAGAAGTGCACTGGCTGTTTTATGGTTTTGCTGGATTTTTTTTCTATCAATAATTTTGTTTTCCATAGACTTTACAATGCCAGGGACCAAGAGTTGCTTTGATTCTTCATTGTCCTTACAACTTTCCTTTCTCCATCTTTTTCTGTTATAACAAGAAGATTAAATAAGTTCTGTTGAAACCAGTTATACATCTCAAAAAGAAAAAAAAAGAAAGCCGCACTTATAATAGTCACTTGATTGCAGAAGTGGGGGGGTCGTCAAAGAAAGGATGGAGCAAGCCAAACCCTTCCGTCACTACTGCACAAAGTGCTTATGGGGCAAAGAATTCAAGGGAAAGTTGTGGTATATTTTTGTGTGTACTGAACACAGAAAGATGATTTTCCACTTTCCAATAACTGCTGCTAGAAGAGTTTCATACATTAGACACAGCTTGTAACCCACAACCCCCTCTGCATTTTCTAACTCAACTACAGTTTATACACAATATATTCAGATAGTGGTCCCTTTCCTGTAACAGCACAAATAGTCCCAAACTGAACAGTCATTTATTTGGCATAGAAAGCAAAGCAGGTTTGCAGCTTTGGAAATGCCAGGCTGGGGCTGCAAGTTTTCCCAGTTTGGGAGAGGGGGCAGGGAGTGCTAACTGATTCAAAAATGATATTCAACTACACCACCGTGCGAGTAGATTCATGACTGGTAAGAATGGCTACTTTCCATACTCACCATAATTTCTCCCAAGGTTTCAAACGATTACCATATAGCTGAATGTAAGCCGTAGGGGTTGGGCACAGGGTGCCCTTCCACTATGCAGCCCAGGGTGCCAACAGTCCTGTCACTTCCCACAGCATGGCAGTCTGACCCAGGACGGGCACCCCAGGCCTACTGGGTGGCCAACCTACTCCTACTTCTCACCCTCCATGAGGAGGGCAGGACAGCTGGCTGCTGTTCATCATCGTTACCCCGCCTAATGGGGAGAGGAACAGTCAACAGCAGTGGTGGCTTTCCACCACTGCAGTGGGAGGACAGGCACCATCTTCTTGCCTTTCTGCAGCCCAGTAGGCAGCAAGGAAGGTAGGAGGAGGATGCACCCTGCTGCCAGGGGTCAAAGAGGGCATGCATCGTATTCCCCTATGTTCTGTCAGGGGGATGTGTGTCGAGGACAGGTGCCAGCTTCTTGCAGCAGTGCAGGAAGGGCAGTAGTGCAAGCATAATTTCCCCCTCCCCACCACCATCCAGGGGAGGAGGAGGATGGGCGCCATCTTCTTGCCTCCCTGTGGTACAGGGGGGTTGGGCACCCAAGCCGACGGCACTCAAATCCTTGGACTGGCCCTGGGTCCCAATCATCACCTTTCTTGCCTCTCCTGAAAAGTAACTCCTGGGGGTAGCAGCGGCTTCTCAACATACTGTGGGGTGTGACAAGAGTTCCACAGTAGGAACAGAGAAGAGCATTCAACAAAAATTGCCTTGTCCTTTGTACAAATAGAAAAAAGTGCCCTTCTGCTCAAAGACGAATTTTAGATCCAAAGCTTTTTTTTTTTACATTTTAGTCATATATGGCAACGTTTTACAAAAGTAATATTAATTTTAAAGCGTTTCAAAATACTGCCCAAGCTCTTGTGTGTGTGTAAAGTACCTTCAAGTCGCAGCCGACTTATGGCGACCCCTCTTGGGGTTTTCATGGCAAGAGACTAACAGAGGTGGTTTGCCAGTGCCTTCCTCTGCACAGCAACCCTGGTATTCCTTGGTGGTCTCCCATCCAAATACTAACCAGGGCTGACCCTGCTTAGCTTCTGAGATCTGACGAGATCAGGCTAGCCTGGGCCATCTAGGTCAGGGC
Source organism: Euleptes europaea (assembly GCF_029931775.1). NCBI lineage: Eukaryota > Metazoa > Chordata > Lepidosauria > Squamata > Sphaerodactylidae > Euleptes > Euleptes europaea. Next base: position 24,250,596 of record NC_079313.1, on the reverse strand, counting down.
TGCCCAAGCTCTTAACCAACATCCATGTTCCTTCGCAATCAAATTCTGCAGTGGATGAAGGAACAGGTCCATACATGTCTTGTATGCCTGCATCAGCTAGTAAGGTTTTCCTTATATTGCCATAAATCAGAGGGCTAGAAGCTTCAGCATTCCTTTTACAAAAGAAAACTAAGGGAAGAGGCCTGGAGTATTCCCCAAAGGGTTCAGGCCGCTGCAGAATACAGCTACCATTTTACCCCTCAATGCAGCCATGAGAACGGAGCCTTGTTTACTCACCGTAAAGGCTCCTTCTGGTCTGGGTTGAAGGGCATCTTGTCATTTGCAGGTATTATCATCACATGCCCAGGGAGGCAGGACTAAACTTTTTTCTTCAGCTTCCTGTCTCCCTGGGCGGAAAACCCAGTTTTCGGACTCGCCGAGCTAAATGAGACAGGTAAGTGCACACAGCCAACAAGAAACAACAATGTACTTATAAAAAACATGAACTCCTTGAACAATAACACATAAGGACAACAGGTAACTATTTGGATTAGGAGAGATGGCGGGCATAGGGAGCATCCTGTACCACCCCTGTATTTTGGTAAGCTGTATTCTTTAACCATTTTATCTAAAATATGAAGCTAAGTCTTGGATCCGAATGGGAGGGCAAGATGCCCTTCAATCCAGACCAGAAGGAGCCTTCATGGTGAGTAAACAAGGCTCCGTTCTCGTTCTGGGTGAAGGGCATCTTGTCATTCGCAGGATATCCAAGAGCTAGAATATTTGGGAGGGATCTAGGACTTATCCAAGATTGCTGCAGAACCCTTCTACCGAAGGCTGCGTCAGCAGAGGCCATGGAATCAATCTTATAATGTTTTATGAACGTAGAGGCTGTTTTATGAACATAGAGGACCAGGTGGCTGCCCTACATATTTTGTCTAGTGAAGCTTGCCTCGTGGGAGGAGGTGGTTGCTTGCTGAAGCAAACAGATCCACCTTGGACTGGCCAAACCTCTCCATGATTTGTCTGAAGACAGAGGTGTTGAGGGACCATTCACCCTCGTCCAGTACCTGCCGACTCAACCAGTCGGCTTGGAGATTGAGTACTCCGCTGACGTGTTCTGCGGAGTGACAACAGGTTCGACTCAGCCCATAATAGTATGATCTCCGCCTCCTGATGAAGCCTGGATGACCAGGAACCCCCCCCCTGCTTGTTGAGATATGCCTTTGCAGATATGTTGTCTGTGCGAACCAGGATGTGTTTGTGCCGAAAGGAATTGCTCGAAGTGTGTTAGAGCCAATCGGATCGCTCTTAGCTCTAGAAGGTTTATGTGAAGTTTCTTTTCTCTCAAGGACCAAGGCCCTTGAGCTACAAGGTTCTGACAGGTAGCTCCCCACCCTTCTAGACAGGCATCTGTATAAACTTGTATCTGATCCTCTATCACAAAATGCATTCCCTTGCTGAGGTTTCTGCTCTTGTACCACCAAAGGAGGGAGTGACGGAACGCTAGGGGGAGAGGAATTGACTTGTCCCTGCTCTGGGTGATGAGGGCCTGATAAGGTTGTAATAATCTCTGAAGTGACCTCGAGTGGAATCTGGCCCATGGTACTGAACTGAGACAGGCTACCATTTTTCCCAGTAATTTGGCCAGGGACATGAGTCTGCCCTGATTGGAGCTGATCGTGGTTTGTACCATGGATTGGATTTTGGGGATTTTGTCCTGTGGGAGAATCACTAAATTTCTGTGGGTGTCTAGGATAACCCCCAGGTGTTCTAATCTCTGGGATGGTGTTAGATGGCTCTTCTCCATGTTGACTATAAAGCCATGGTTGGTGAGAACCTGAATCACTCTGGTCGTGCGTGATAACGCTTCCTCTCTGGACCTCGAGCAGATAAGAATGTTGTCCAGATAGGGAATAATTGTTATTCCTTCCTGTCTCAGGAAGGCTACTAGGGTCACCAGGATTTTGGTGAAAAGGCGGGGAGCAGATGCCAGGCCGAAAGGGAGTGTTACTGCATAGAAGATCCACCAGATGAACAACAGTTACAGGTAAGTGAAACTCTGTTTTTCATCTGCGTGGCTTCTATGCAGTCCCACATTGGGAGAATAGCGAGCTCGCTTACCAGGAGGTGGGTGTAGGACAATCACCAAAACAGCGATTGCAAAACGGCACGTCCCACGGCTGCTTCTCTAGCAGAGTCCACCTCCACAGCGTAGTGTTTCATGAACGTGGATGGCGTGGACCAAGTAGCAGCTTTACAGATGTCGTGAAGATCAACCTTAGAGGAAAATGCGATGGATTCCGCATACGCTCTGGTCAAATGCGCCTTAATCATGTCAGGACAGTCTTGACCTGCAAGCTCGTAAGCCAACCTAATGGCTGATGTGATCCATCTGGAGAGGGTCTGTGGAGAGGCTCGACAACCTTTATGACCACCAAAGCAGATGAATAAATTATCGTCCTTTCAGAAACTGCCTGTTCGCTTTATATAGAAAAGGAGAGCTCTGCGAACATCTAGGGAGTGTAGGGCTCTGTCTGCGCTCGAGGACGGATTAGGGAAAAATACCAGGAGGACTATGTCTTGGCCAAGGTGAAAGGCTGAGACAACTTTGGGTAAAAATGAAAGTTTTGGCTTTAACACAACCCTATTGGAATGAAACTTAGTATACGGAGGTAATGGCGAGTAGGAAGGCCGATTTAAATGACAGTAGGGAAAGCTCGCATGTAGCCAATGGCTCAAATGGTGGCTTCATGAGTTGTGAGAGTACCAACAACAGGCTCCACTGCAGTACTGGAGGTGAAACCGGAGGGCATAAGTTGGTAAGGCCTTTAAGGAATTTTTTGGGTGAGAAAAAACTGAAAAGGAGTCACTATTGCAGTGAAAAGCCGAAATGGTGGCTAAATGAACTTTAATGGAGGAATTTGATAAACCACCATCTTTGAGGGACATCAAATAATCCAAAATAGAGGACAACGGGCATGTAACAGGAGAAAGTGATTTGGCTGTCGCCCAACTAGAAAACCGCTTCCATTTCGCATTGTACGAACTGCGGGTAGAAGACTTTGAGTGTAATAGAACTCTGGCTACTCTATCAGACCACTGCCCTAGGGCCGAATCTTCCAGGCTGCCAACTGGATATCCGGGGGGTAATGGGTAGGGTCCTTGGGGAGGTGGATGAATTCCCCATAGGCAAGAGACATTAGCACCGCAAACCACGACCTCCTGGGCCAGAAGGGTGTGATCACTATGGCATTGGTGTGGTCGTGACTGAGCTTGGCCACTACTCTCTGAAGTTGAGGGAAAGGCGGAAACAGATAAAATAGAGCTCCATTCCATGTCGACTGAAAGGCATCGCCCAGGGAGCCTGGGCTCACCCCTGCTTTTGAGTAGAACTGTGAACACACAGTTGAGATGTGTGGCGAACAGATCTATCTGTGGGCGACCACATAGATGGAATAGGTGTTGGAGGCAGTGCGTGCTCAGAGTGATCTCATGTGCTTGATTGGGATGACGACTCAGGGCGTCTGCCAGTGTTGCTTGTGCCTGCAATGTGTATCGCTACAAGTGTCACTTGATGTGCTACGGCCCATTCCCAGATGCTGGTGGATTCCCTGCAGAGCGAAACGGACCGTACGCCTCGTTTGTTCAGATAATGCTGAGCAGTGGAACTGTCTGTAGCAATCTGAACGTGATGCCCTTCCAGATATCCTGTAAAGGAAGACAGAGCAAGGCGTATAGCACGAAGCTCAAGCAGGTTTATGTGTAGTCTGGATTCTGATGTAGACCAAATGCCCTGAGGTGATCACAGTGAGCTCCCCATCCCGATAGGGATGCATCGGTGAAAAGATGCAACTCTGGGGAGGGAAGGTGGAAGGGAAGGCCTGCAAGGAGGTTGGAATCGCTAGACCACCACTGCAGAGAGCGTATAACATATCTTGGGATGGAAAGACGTTTGTGTTGTGAGTCGATGTTAAGTCTAAACGTCCGGAGGAACCAGTCCTGAAGTGGGCGCATACGTAGATACGCAAACTCTACCACAGCCGTGGTGGAGGCCATAAGGCCCAGCAATTTCTGAACCTTGAGGGTGGTCTGGAACCTATTCTTGGTGAACCGAAGGACCATAGACTGAATTGCACGGGCCCTTTGTGTAAGGAGAAAAGCTCTGGTTGTCGTGGCATCCAAACGGGTCTCAATGAATTCTTGTATCTGGGAGGGGACGAGCCTAGATTTAGAGAAGTTGACTAGGAGGCCTAAATTGTTGAAGGTCTCTAGGATTATATCAAGCTGAGCAAGCAGCCCTGATTGTGAAGTTCCTACCACCAGCCAGTCATCGAGGTAGAAGATTACACAACCCTCAAGTGCAAGGTGAGCTACAACCACCGCAAGGCATTTAGTGAACATCCTAGGGGCTGTAGACAGCCCGAAGGGTAAGACATTGTACTGATAACATCTGCCATTGCACTCAAACCTCAAATACTGCCTGCAGTCAGCATGGATCGCGATGTGAAAATAAGCAACGCGGAGATCTAACACCACGAACCACATATGTTTGTCAAAAAGGGAAGCACTTCTGGTAGTGAAAGCATGCGAAACTTTCTGGTCTTAATGAACTTATTCAGCTCTTGAAGGTCCAGTATAGGACGCTTCCCCCCCCTTCTTGTCTACAAGAAAGAAACGAGAGTAAAACCCGCAATCTTGGTCAGCGGGAAGGACCTCAGAAATGGCCCCTTTGGAAAGAAGGGTGTAGACCTCCTGCAAAAGTGGCTCAGGGGGCGGTGATGTAGAGTGGCCTGGGGCTCGATAAGGGGGTAGAGCATCGAATTTGATGAAATATCCAACCTTTATTATTTTCAACACCCAAACATCATTTGTAACAGCAACCCAGGCATTGTAAAAGGCAGACAACCGGTCTAAGAAATATGCTGGAACCTCTAGTCATGCCTGTTTAGGCTTATTGAAACCACCAGGGGACACCCTGGGCCCTTTGCGGCCTCTAGGCTGAGACTGAAATTTCCTGTCCTGTTGTGGACGTGGGAGGAAGCGCCACGATCGTCCCTGTAGACACGTCGATGGGAGTCCCTCGACCTTGAGCGGGTGCCCGATCGATGACTGCGGCAACCAGCCGAAACTTCCGAATACACGGAAGGAGTAAGCAAGCGTCGACGTCGAGAAGGTCGGCGTCGACGACTGTCTCGACGTCGAGAGGAAGACCAGCTCCGAGGAGAATCTCGGTGTCGACGGAAGGCTGGAGAGCGACCACGACATGTTGACCTACGTGTGGAGGCGGAACGACTTCGACGGGCTGATCGGCTCCTACGTGAAGCAGATCGGCTCCGACATGAAGACTGACTCCGACGAGATGCGGACCGGCGTCGATGAGTGGACCGACCCCGGAGGGAGTCGGATCAGCGTCGTCAGGAATCAGATCGACTCCGACGAGCGGATGAGCTTCGAGGGTCAGCCACTCAAGGTCGTTGAGATACGGATCGACTCCGACGGGTTGAGCAGCTCCGATGAGAAGTGGAGCGACTCCGACGGGCTGATCGGCTCCGATGAGGAGATCGACTCCGACGAGGGATCGAATGATGCCGACGAGACTGGGATGGTGTCGGAGTATGGAATTGGGGCCGAGGTGCTCTGCCAGGCTCGATGTGCAGCGATCCCTGAGGCGAAACTGCGGGGCTCTTTTCAGCGGCCAACTGAGTTTCCGTAGTGATAGTGGGCTGCGGCTGAGCAGCTCCCGCCACATAGCCGGTATCGGGCCGCGCCACCGATTCGTTGGCCACCAAAGGCACGTCCTTGTAGAGCTTGATGAGGTGTTGCTCCATAAAGACTTTAACCTTCTGGGCCCTGCTCGGAGCCGAGGGGGTAGCCAGGGAATGAGGAGGTGAGTCCTCAATGGTAATGGGCTGGCGCCCAGCGACGTCAGCGGCCGGAGACTTGGTCTGAGTTCGGCGGCGAGGTGGATTGGGAGCGACGTCGAATCGACCTCGGGGACCGTGAAGGCGACTTGCGGTGTGGAGATCTAGAGCAAGAAGAGTGGTGAGAGGAGCCCCGACTGTGGCCATCCTGCACCAGCGGCGCGATAAATTTAGCGGGTTGGACGACCACCGAGGAAGGTTTGTCCCGCTTGGAAGTCCCTCCCGCCGACCGATTGGAGATTTTCGACTTTTTGGACGAGGGCCCGGGTTCAACCGACTGACCTTGCGATGAGGTTGAAGGGGCTACCAGCGGATCCGGACGGAGAGACTCTTTGTAGAGGTGGGAGAGAAGGCGAGTCGAACAGCCCCTCAGGGCCTTCACGGTGAGTTTGGCACAACTTTTGCAGGACGCAGAAATATGGCCTTCTCCCAAACACAACAGGCATTCTTTATGAGTGTCTGTTTTAGCCATTTTTGTACTACAGGTGGCACATTTCTTGAATAGAGGAGCCTTTTTGGACTCCATTGCTGCAGCAGAAGCTAACACGTTCTCTCTCTGTGGTGGCAGAAAGAACTGGAGGGAAGAGTGCTCCCTCCCCCTGGGTCATGTGACTGCTGGGCGGGAAGGCTGCATGCCCCAAGGGGAGGGGGAGCACTCTCTTTTTAGATTTTGCTAGAAGCTGACAAATCTTATCCATGGCTGGCCTGCGCAGTCCCAATGTGGGACTGCATAGAAGCCACGCAGATGAACCTCTGTTATTGTTACTCCAGGCGCCTCTCAATGATCTGGCCTGAACGGCGCAAGTGTGTGGGAGGATCTGAAGTTGGGGAAGGAAGACGAAGACCTCCCGTCCTTTTTGTAGGATTTGGGAAGAACCTTCTTTTTATCCTTATTCTCTACTAGAATTTTTTCTAGTCTGTCCCCAAAGAGCTTGCCTCCAGTATAAGGATATGACATTGTCAATGTCTTGTTTTTAATCTCATTCTGTCAGGGGCGAATCCAAAGTGCCCTTCTGATCGCAATGTTAGAGGAAGTGGCACGGGCCGCAAAGGACATGGCATCAAGAGAGGCGTCTGCCATGAAGGCCGAAGCCTTGAGCAGTCTGTTAAGTCCCTCTGAGAGCTTACGGTTGTCCCCAGTATAGAGTTGTATAATTTTCCTGAGCCACACTATGGAGGCTCTGGCCATAACTGAGGTTGCTGCTGAGGCTTGGATGGCCAGGGGGAGGCCTCATGGACTTTCTTGGAGAGGACCTCCGCTTTCCTGTCCAGAGGATCCCTGATTGTGCCCATTCCGTCCTCAGACGGAAGGTCCGGGGAATGGACCGCCGCTACAGGAGCGTCTATGAGGGGGAGTTGGAACAAGGTCATGGCTTGTGGAACCACAGTATTAAGTTTCTTTGCGCTAGCAGGGAACTGCCTATTTGCTAGAGCCTTATCCAACTCAGTCTGGACCTGTGTTTCGAAGAATTCTGGAAAGGGAATTTCCCAGACACGTGGTTTAGTACTGGGGGGAAATTCTTTGGTGCCCTTTTTTCTGGATTTTGGCATGGACTCAGTTGCGGGATCTGGCTCCTCGTTAAGGTCCAAGGCTATTAGGGCCTTGTTTAACAGTCCCTGGAAGTCCTCCGCCAGAAAGAGGCGAGGATGTTGTTCTTCCAGTAAAATTGGGGGCGTCCTCGTCCGAATCGAACTCCCCTTCTTCTCTGCTTTCAGTATCTGAAGCTACATATGATCCGTCCTCTACATTCTGAAGGTGTTGAGAATAAGGTTGGGCTTTAAGGGCTGCCTTCGTGAGCCATTGGGATCTGGGACGCCCTTCTTGATCCCCTTGTCCCTGTTGTGGAGGGGGGGAGTGGTACTGGAGTGACCTGGATCATTGCCCTGCATAAGAGGAGCAATGGAGTCTCTAAAGGCATTCATCATCTGGGCTTGTTTGTCTAACAGCCCGTTAAATAAATCAAGCATTTATCGCCGCATAACAGAAGCCTCGGGCTCAGATTGTAATACGTTACACACACCCCGTTGCTGATAGAATACAGTCAAGATGCCTTCCATCGGGGGACTTCTCGGGGCCGGAGAAGCAATGGGTGCCGTCTCATGCATATCACTACGTTTCACGCCATTTTGAGGCGGCTCATCAGAGCGTGCCTTCTTAGGAGCGGTCGGGCCCTCCTTGCCTCGTACAGCGGAGCCGCCGTTCCAGCCGCTGGAATTCTCCCTGCGAAGTCGCCCTGTTGAGGCGACGAGGGCTAAATCATGGTCCTCCTCGGACAGGAGGTCCAAGTCAGAATCTCTCCTGCCGTCCGCCATCTTGCCCAGCGGGGCGAAGTGGGGGCGGAGAGGGGACGTAAGGTGGGTAAGGTTGAGGGGAAAAAGGCGTCTGCGGCCGAAGCCGGCGAACGTCAGTGGGGAAGGGGGGGGGAACAAATTCAACAGGAGAAAGGTGAGCACAAACAGGACACACACAGGGAATTTTCTCTCAAGAAAGTCGGAGTTCTACAACAAAGCTGCCACCCAAATCAAGGCAGGACGGAAACTGGGTTTCCCGCCCAGGGAGACAGGAAGCTGAAGAAAAAAGTTTAGTCCTGCCTCCCTGGGCATGTGATGGTAATACCCGCTAATGACAAGATGCCCTTCACCCAGAACCGAGAATGGCGCCCACCCTCCTCCTCCCCTGGAGCTCTTTGTTGTATTACCCTAAGAGCTAACAGTCAAAAACAGCAATAATATCTGGCTGTAATAGCATAAACTTTAATAGATTAACTTGTAAGCTCTTAATAATCCTATATCCTGCAGAGAAAGTCTTGTTTTCAAGCTTAAACAGTCAGCCCAGCTATGGCTAATTAAAGATGTTAACTACCCAGTGGAGACGAACACATTATCACAGAACAAGATCTGTTAGGTATATCATTCCTACTGTGAAAATTTCAGTAGCATTGAAACCCCGGCTGACATACAGAATTAAGGGAATGTTACTATGAACAAACATCAGGTCTTGCAGTATTTAACAAACATCTGTGAAAATTTGCTATATTTTAAATCAAAAGGCACCTGTAGATCCGACTCAAAAGTAACACTCAACAAGGCAGCATGGAAAGATTAATCATTCCATTCAATCATTTATAGGCTGCCAGGACCCCACACACATATCCAAAGCTTATATTAATCTACCAGCTACAGCCTTTCATGCTCTATCAGGCACCACTCCAGAGGGCCTTTTGACCTTTACAACTGACTTCTCAGGCAACCAATGCAAGGTTCTTGTGGGGCCCCTGAAAAGTCCAGCGAACGCACCGAAGCTCACATGGACCCCGTCTATCATTTTAAAATTGCTTAAGGAAACGCATCATTTCACAGCTTTAACACCTGATATCACTTCTCTTTTTTGCTGACTATTCCTAGAGTCATCTCTAGGTTTGCTGACTTGGGAAGAAAAGTCAAAAATTCTAAAGGGTTAATGCTAAAAAGTTGGCAGAGCTTTCAGGCAACTGACCTTCCCATACCTCCTGCCGCCGCCCCCCTCTCTGCCCACCATCCAGGACACCTGCCGTCCCCCGACAGCATTGCTGAAACTACAAACACATCTTGGGAGCACAAAAATATAATCAAATATTTCGCAATTTGACAGCATGACTGATTTCTGCCTTTGTCATTTCTCCTTCCTTATACATCATCTCCTTCAGAAGCATAAACTGCTAGGCTATAAAGTTTGACAAGAAGAGCGATTAGCAGGAGCTAATGACAGCACAGGAGAATTCATGCTTTTAATTCTCCATGATTACCACACAGCAACCAATAACAGCTCTATCTTCTGCTATTTAACATCTTTATCATGTTGATGGAGGACCAAGAATTGGATAGATACATTTTGGAAGATGATGAATCCAGGATGTTGAACCTGACATATCACTGAACAAAGTAGGGAAAATAGCACAGAACTTCCCAGTTAGTTGTCAGCTCTGGAATATTCTCAGTTGAAATGTCTCACATACATAGGTAGATTAACAGACACACCAAAGTGTGCAACGGAAATCACTGGCTTCAACCGCAGTAACTCTGACTGCACAGCAGTTAGAATGAAGAAGAGTTGGTTTTTATATGCTAACTTTCTCTACTACTTAAGGAAGAATCAAACCAGCTTACAGTCACCTTCCCTCCCCCTCCCCACAACAGACACCGTGTGAGGTAGGTGAGGATGAGTATGACTAGCCCAAGGTAACCCAGCTGGCTTCATGTGTAGGAGTGGGAATCAAACCCGGTTCTCCAGATCAGAGTCCACTACTCCAAACCACCTCTCTTAACCACTACACCACGCTGGCTCTCAGAAAGGTATGCTTCTGACCCTAAGCAGGTGCCCTGGGAGAAGGAAACTAGGCCTTTACCTGCCATCAATTGAGAGGACCTTGTCTTCTATGCTTGTCCTGCTCTAGAATTCAAGTAGCTGTCCTGTAGATAGCAGCTGAGCAATGCTTACTTGAAGCCCTTTCTGGGTGAACTGCTGTTCTCCGTTATCTCCTTCAGCCTAGGCATCATCGCAGGACTGGATCTTGGTGGAGGGGTCTGGCAGGGGCCCTTGCCCCCGGCACAGAAAGAGAAGGGGAGGTGGTGCTCTCACTCACAGAGGGGGGTGTACCTGCCCACCCAGCTCCAGCATGCACCGCCTTGCCACCTGCCTCGCTCACCACCCGCTCATTCATTGCTGACTCGCTGCTGCGTAAGCTACCCCTGCCTGGGCTATTGTTTAAAACAGTTGTTCATTACATATGTATATGATAAAGTTGATTATGTACGTATATAAAGAAAAAATGTGTATATAATATAAGAGGGTAGCATTTTGTCTTCTTGCCCCCTCCTCAAAAACCTGAACTTGAAATGGTCACCAAATCACCTTTGGTCCTACAGAATTGTTCTACTGCCTCACTGTGTATATCTTAAAGTCCTTTCACCACAACCTGCCGCCTCCACTTAACATCAGACATGGTTTGGCCTGCAGTCTGATTCCCTTGACTTTAAGCAACTAGATGCTCCAGGCTTCTTTGTCTCTTTCTTTTTCCTCCCACAGTTTAGCTGCAACATCAGTTAACACTAGAACTGTAATTTAAAGTTTCATCATTCCCAGTGCACACACTATTTTTTGTCATGGCAATGGGAAATGCCTAGCTCGGAAGGTAGTTTAAGACTTCTCAGGATAGTGGTTAACTTTCTCTTCTTGGACCCATTAAACTGTACAGGCAACCTTTCAACCAAGAAACTGTTCAGAGCCCCAAGTTCTTTTTGTTCCGCATCCCTGTCCTGTTTTATTCAGAGATCGTGTTTTCAAAAACAGCTTTCTGTAAAAGTAGAGTTGCTTTCTTTTTACACGCAGCAGGCCAAACACCAATGCTGTCATCTGATGAAGGCAGTAGAAGCAGAGTGCAAGACACAGGAATTTATTTCAGAAGCCAAGCATGGATATTCTACACTTAAGGCAAATTCCGGCCTTTACTTCCCCTTTAGGCAAAAAAACTAGAAATCAGTGTTTTAATTCTTTATTGGTTTGCAAGTCTATATACTGTAACCAGTGAATACATTTCTGGCTTTAATGAATCTGTTCTGAATTTGATAAATTCTGCCCAGCTCAACTGTTCTACAATTCTACCTTGCTATTTGATTTAATTATTGGGAAAATTAGAGAGCCAGCGTGGTGTAGCGATTAAGAGCGGCGAGACTAATCTAGAGAATCAGGTTCAATTCCCCACTCCGCCACATGAAGCCTGCTGGGTGACCCTGGGCTGGTCACAGTTCTCTCAGAATTCCCTCAGCCCACGCTGAGGTAGGCAATGGCAAACCACCTCGGAACATCTCTTGCCTCGAAAACCCTACAGGTTCGCCATGAGTTGGCTGTGACTTCACAGCATTTTACACACACACATTGGGGAAACTCTGCATTTTGGACTTCTGAGCATCAGTACAGTGAGAGACTTGCCAGACAGGTGGGAACTCTAATCAAGACAAAGATGTGAATTTCAATCACTACTCCAAGTCCTATTATTATTATTGCAGTCACAGCTGACTTATTGTGACCCCGTAGGATTTTCAAGGCAAGAGACGTTCAGAGGTGGTTTGCCTTCCTCTGCATCATGACCCTGGTATTCCCTGGAGGTCTCCCATCCAAATATTAGCCAACCCTGTTTAGCTTCGGAGATCTGACGAGGTCAGGCTAGCCTGGAGCTATCCAGGTTAGGGCCCTGTTATTATAAAGTAAATTAATTCAACAGATTGCAGTGAGTTATATCCAAACCTGAGCTACATGAGCCGAAAGGTACTTAAGACAATGCAGGTAAGGGGGAGGACTTCCACAGAGCCCCTCTGCAGCTGCCTGCACCACTGCTGCACAGAACGGGTATCAAGTATTCAATCATACTTTTACTGTTTCAGAACTATAATGAAGCATATGGGGAAAGGTACAGCTGTGTTAAGTCTGATCAGACAGGTGCAAAATGCCTTTGAGAGCATTCCTCTATTACTGATGACAGGCAGGCCCGCCCAACAAAATGTATAAATCAGCAAGTGGACTCAATTTCAACCCTCAACATCTGTGTTTTTTTTTTTATCACAACCCTTTACTGTACATTAAGGTCCAGTTCAAACCCCAATGAATGAGGAACAGGCCATGGGACTGCATGTTGCTTGCATACACAGAATAGCTCCCTTCATGCGCATTAATTATACCCACATCCCTCTACCCGATTTTGGCATCACATATGAGCCTAATCAAATCAAGTGTGCTCCTAAACTTGCTGCAAGACCCTGATTAAAATCAAGGCTCTCAGCATGAGTTTAACAGTGTAGCTGGTAAGGCATAATATCAAACATTGGGGGAAAGTAGGGAAGTTGGGAGAGGCCGTATACAGTCCTGTGGCCTGCTTCCTAAACCAATATGGAGTTACTAAGTTTGAACAAAGCCAACACACACACACACACACACACTTGACCATCCATGGTAGGCTCCCCCTGCCCCACGGAAGATTTCAGTAAGCCTGATGCAGCTAATTCCTCCCTGTGTGCCTTCCCCCATCTCCTGGACCCTAAATTAATTCTAGCAGAGTTCAGTTTATTTATTTAGAGTCATTTCACCAGCAGATAAACGTTGTTAAAATTGATCAATACAGAGCCATTACAATTTTGATGCGCTAACCCGAGCTGTTCGCACTCTAGTGGCAGTGTAACAAAACTTTGCCACTGTGTAGGAAATGTTGGCATCTTTATCCTCAAGTAAATATTTAATAAAATCATCCGAATGTCTAAAAACTCTGGTCAACAAGGGCAAAATCAGCCTATTTCTGACATCCTGATAAAATTCACAATACAATAAAATATGGGTAATTGTCTCAACATCAGAGTTACAGGGGCACAACCTAGACTCCAAAGGTAAATGCTGGAATCTCCCGATGAGCAAGGCCGACAGAAAGGCATTAAAACAAGATCTTGAAAAAGCCCATTGAAATTTGGTAAAAGCGATAGAGGTCAGATAAGGAGCCGAAGAGAATCCCTCCCAACTCTTTAGTAATCCGTATGGTCTTGGAAGAAGGGCCCTCTCATTCTGATTCTAGCAGAACTTCACTGGCCCGGCAGTGCACTATCAAACCAAGACTCTTTTTTTCTCTGCTATATTGTAAAAATAGGCATAAAATCTACCCTAACACTAATTCAACACACATCAAAACGCAAACACACACCCCAGATTCTGCAATACTTTATACACATTTCAGAATGACAATAAGCTTGTCATGCCATGAAGGCCTTTTTTAAAAAGTACTGGAGGCATAAAATGGTTTCTAAAGATGTCCAACTCTAGCTCCTGCTGCAACTAATTTCAAGAATTTGGCACAAAAGCCAACAAATTTGCGTTGTCCTCATCCCACAGGTATGAAGTTAAGCAAAAGAAAACCCCAAATCAGTTTTTTTAAATCCCATGTCACAATTAGCATGCTCTTGATTCCTTCAAATCCATGTGATTCAAACATTCTATTGTGCAACATTCCCACCCACATACCGTTTCAAGAACACAAAAGTGATGTGCCAGCTTGAATTATTAAAAAAAATGTAATGGGGGAAAAAGCTTCAATGGTTGTAAATCAAAGTAGATTACCATACCTCTCTTTTATTTCTCCTGGCAACCTTCAGGAATTCCATCAAAATCTGTAGCTGAGCAGCATGGGACTCCTGCAATAAGAAGTGCAAAGATACAAAAGCTGGATTATATGCATGCACACGGATGCCTAACCAGTGTGGGAAATATTTTTTTTGAGAACATTCTTATTAAAACACCAGCACAGTGGCCAGTTAGTGTAAAAATTCACGCCTACCACAGCCAGTCAATAGTCCATTTAACAGGTAAATGTTTGGTATATACAACATTATAAAATCATAACTAACTGCTGAACAATGCCTTACCAAGGCAGTGCAGATCACTAGTTCTTTGTTAACTATAACAAATCAGGAGCCAAATCAGGAATGTATACTAGAGCTCCTTTCTCCTTAAACCCTGGACCTCGAACCTACTGAAAGTCACATTTTCAGATTCTGCATTAAGTAAACCTTGCAGGATGGGGGTGTAAAATTCCCTTCAGGAGAGATCAGCTCCTGATTTGCTAACTTTGATTAACAGGAAACCAGCCCTACCTCAGCACCAGTGCAATGCCCATTCTATCAACTCTTTTCTCCCTGTCTAAGAACTCAATTTATACTGCTGACAATGGTGCAATCAGCAGAGCCTAGGGAGGAATGTGAAAATGAAGACTACATACAGAAGTGATGCAATCCAGAAATGCAGGCATAGAACAACTGGCTCCCTCTTTTTTCTATGTTTCCTGACCAACAATGTAAAGGCTAAAAAAAACACACCGCACAGTTCACAAGCACCACATCAGACCACCTCAGACTTACCCCATTCAATAAATCAGGTTTCTATTTACTACTAGGTCTGAAACAGGAGACCAAGTAAACCTTGAGCTCTCAACCTCAAAAAATGCATCAGGATAACATAATTTTCTTGCCCAGCTATTGACTGCTTCCTCTGGCAGTCTGATTTTGCCAATTTCTATGCACCTTGGTCTATTAAGCACGTGACAATCCACCTACCCGTTTCTGCAGTCCTAGGTAAACAGCAAACACGGGTTTATACAGGCCTTGGTGGGTCACTATATACAGCTAATAAGCTGGATTGGGCCTTGCTGGCTCATAGATTGCGCAGTTTTACAACATCACTGTAGACTCCGAAAATATGTATTAGCTTTCCTGTCCACAAATGCCCATATCAGCCATTTGCATTACATAGACTGGGAGAATAAGAAACCCAGAATGCTCTTTGAATGTACAAAAACCATTCCTACATGTGCCTAAAGAGCATTCCTACATGTGCCTAAAGAGCATTAGACCATAGGTAACCAGGCAAGTAGATATTTAAAAAAAACAAAGGCATTACTGACCCATGGGGTGATGTCAGATCACGATTTTTACTAGGCAAACTATGCTTACAGGGTGGTTTGCCACTGCCTTCCCCAGTCGTCTACACTTTACCCCCAGGAAGCTGGGTACTCATTTTACCAACCTTGGAAGGATGGAAGGCTGAGTCAACCCTGAGCCGGCTACTTGAAAACAACTTCCGTCAGAATCAAACTCTGGTTGTAAGCAGAGCTTTGACTGCAGTACTACAGCTTACCACTCTGTGCCACAGGGCTATTAAGTAGCTATTTACAAGCATGTAACATTGTGGCTCATTGAAATAAATGTGTTAAAGTATTTGACACCATAGTGCTAGGCAAGAAAAATGAGAACAAGCTTGTGTTAAGATCTCAGGACACAAAAGAAAAAGTTAAAGAGAAATATTTTTTACCAAGATAAAAGGGGGAGGGGACTTACGGCCTCCAGCTGCTTTTTCTTCTGGACCAAGAGCTCCAACATTAAGTTAACATTAGCCAAATCAAGGTTGTCTTGATCTGCTCCCAGCAGATCTTGAAATATCTGCCACCTGTGGCCATTCTAAAAAGAAGGGGAACGAAATCAAGCATTAGTTCACAGAAGACAGCGAAGACAACATCGAGGTATTCGTAGATTACATAAGAACCTGAAGTCACCACTGCAATCTAATAGTAGGTTATGGCCCTGAGAGGAGAAAAGAGGAAAGACAAGGGTGGACTAGGCCACTGTTTTCTCCCTGTACTCAACAGTATCCTCAAAGGTGGAAGAAGTAGCAGCTACATCTTGAGGCCACTGTGGCCACTCACAGTGTTATTACTTCTTGCTGTAAAAGCCAACCCAGAGTCATTCACCTCCAGGGTTCAACTCACTGGCCTTCTACCTAACATATGAAATTCACTCCCCCAGTGCCTTCAAGATCCATCTCCTAGGGTTTCAATTGCCTGGTTGAGACCTGAGGAAAACCCTGTACCATTAAGTGTTGCACAGAAAGGCGTCTCATCAGGTGCAGAACACCTTTTATGCAATCCCTACGTCTCATTCAGCCATCTCTTCTGCTCCCTTCCTCTACCCATCTCCTGGAACACATACTTTTCATTCCATTCTGACATGGCTCCTCCTGCAAGGGGACTGCCCTAGCCAAAACGCTCTCTCATTTCCCTTGGAACAACAAATCTAGATGTGAACTTTCTACTGCTAACATCTTCATTCCCTCAAATGTTTGCGATCATTCCACGGCATCACATCAGGTTAACAAACTGTTGCCAAGAATCTGAGCCTTAACATTTACCATACACACCAAGTGTGCCAGTTTTCAAACTGATTGCTTCTGCCAAGACTGTTTAGTTTGACACTCATTAGGCCAACAAGGACCAAAGTATACAGCTTGCACTTCTGCCATTTTGTTTTCTAAATAGATCTGAAGAGTCTCTTGTAAAAGCAGAAGGCACTCTTCTAGCACAAGGGGGGAGGTCAATTATTTCAGTTATTTCCCCTGCCAGTCCATTCTGCCTTGTCCCCCCATTGCTGCAGCATTGAAAACTGAATTTCCAACAATTCCAAACAATCCTACAACCTTCAGGAGCAGATGTTCAAAGGGCATACAGAGCTAAAGCAAGAAGTAGGAACTGGGAAAACTCTATAGTACAAGCAAAACTTTGTCTGCCCGTCTTCTGAAACTAAGCCTTAGACTTGTACAGGCAAGAACTAGTCCAGTTCGTACAGGGAATGAAACATTTGGGCAAGTCACTAGCTCTCAAGTCCCCACCTGTGACAAGGAAATACAGACCTTTTCCCATGCTAAGGTAACAATATATCATTTTGCATCATCCAAGTAAATTTTACCACACCACTAAGTCTTAGGAAGAGGAAAGAGCAGTCTGTTATCTATTTTTATCAAGCTCTTCCTTCAGGCTGCTCAGCTTGGCACACATCTCTCCTCCACCATCCTCACAAGAACCCTGTGAGGTAGATTAGGCTGAACACAACTACACCAAACCGAGGCAACATATAGTTTCAGAGGGTAGCCATGTTGGTCTGCAGTAGAATAGTTAGATTCGAATCCAGCAGCACCTTTGAGACCAACAAGAATTTCAGGGTGTAAGCTTTGGAGAGTCAAAGCTCCCTTTGTCAGACACGAACAGCAATGGAGATCTCTGAGTCTCTAACTCAGTCTGAAGGTGGTAGGGGTTTTGTAAAGAATGCTTTACAACATTGTAAAGGGGTGTTGTAAAGAATGCTCTAACTCAGTCTGAAGGTGGGAGGGGTGTTGTAAAGGTTGCAAAGGTACAATCCACATTGTAATCAGCTTGATTAGACCACTTCAACCCAAGGAAAGCAAAAAATCAGCATAAGGCTCCTAAAACTAGAAAAGAACAAGGCTTTAGCGGTAAGGGTGCACAGCACTTTTGTCCCCAAGCCCCTCCACAGGAGGCAGGGCTTAGATATGAAAGTGCAATGCATGTTCACACTAAGACCCCTCCCATCAGCTGGCTGACCCCATCAGCTCTTCTTCAGAGAGAACAAGAGGGGAGGTGGCAAGGGAACGCCCCTCTCCCACAAGTTTTCATCAGATCACTGTGCTTGTTAATAAATTTGCCAAAGTGAGCAAGAGCTTATTTTAGCAGCATAATGTTAATAAAGTGGTGTAGTGGCTAAGGTGTCAGAATAGGATCTGGGAAACCCAGGCTGAAATCCCCACTTGTGCCACAGCAACTCACTGGGTAACCTTGGGCCAGTCACACACACTCAACCTCTACCCTGGCAAGTATTTGGATGGGAAACCTCCAAGGACTACCCAGGGTGTGATGCAGAGGCAGGCAATGGTAAACCACCTCTGAATGTCTCTTGACTTGAAAACCCTGCAGGGTCGCCATAAGTCAGTTGTGACTTGTCAGCAAAATCACACACAGACATCAATATCTCTAAAAGGGATACACAGAGGTCTGACAGAATAATTTCAGGGAGGGGAGTCAAAGCCCTACTTTCTTCAGCCTTCTGCTTGGCCTTCCTATTTCCTGCACATCTCATAACAATTTAAATCCACAGAAATAAAGTTTAGTGTAACAGAAAAACACAGGTACTTCTGTACCATTTTTGCCAAAAGGCCAGAGATGAGAAACTAATCTGAAATCTTTCTGGATGGGCAGAGTAATGATATATAAATGGCCACTCCAAAGAACTTCAGTACTTGCCATCTGGGAAACACAGATTCAAATCCCCATGAAGCCGGCTGGGTGAACTTTGGGTACTCACTCTTAGACTAACCTACCTAGCAGGGTTGTTGTGAGGATAAAACAGGAGGGGAGAATGTACACTATCTTGAGCTCCTTGGAACAAAGTTGGGATAAAATGTACCAAGTGCATAAACTGTATTCTTGCCAAGGGATCCCTACTAATGCCTGTAAGACTTAATTAACTATTTCAGGCCATCTGATATTAAAAGAGTAATCATTTTACAAGCAAATCAACTGCCCATATGTCACACTCCTGGCTACTACTGGTTTTCCTGCTCCAATATTACACCCAGCCTGTGATGTCTCAGAAACCCATGGACCACACAGCTGTATGCATTGAGCCACTGAGGACACCTTTGACTGGATGTTATTAGGCACATGGGCAACTTTTGCTACATTATCAACCAAAAATGTTGCTTTTTCAAAGTGATTACTTTCAAATGACTTCAAATGACTGATACAGCAATTACTGAAAGAGATAGAGCTTTGAGTCCAGTAGCACCTTAGAAACCAACAATATTTTCAGGGTATAAACCTTTGAGAGATAAATCACCCTTCATCAGATCTCTTTGTCTTACAAAGGGAGCTTTGACTCCCCAAAGCTTATATCCTGAAAATATTGTTGGTCTCTAAGGCACTACTCGACTCAAATCTAGCTCTTCTACTGGCTGAAAATGCCATCTACTATCCCCTGAAAGGGATTGGTTTCACCAACACTTTGTAAAAAAAATAAAAAATAAAGATGCATCTGGTTGCCTTCTCTCCCCTCCCCCACCCCACACACCCCCAACCCCCCCATTCACTGCCCCCCTTTTACTACAATTAAAATGAGAGTAAAAAGATTTGGACATACGGTGCTACTCACTGAATGGTCCAGTTTGAATCTCTTTTCCTCAAATCTTTGCTTCTGTTTAAGAATGAGTTCATTTACTAAAAAGAGAGAGAGAGAGAAATATATAATCAGCAAAGATTTCTTTATTTTAAAAAGGCATAGCAAGTTTCTAGTAAGCATAGCTCCAGACAATCTTAATAGAAACTCAAGAAATTGAATGTTTCCAGCCTTCCCATGCTTTGCTAGGAAAGAATAAAAAGGGATTTCACTATACATTTATGGACCTTTTATTGACAGCAATACTGAATAAAAATGGTAATAAAGCCACATGTTATGAAAATCACAGAGTTGATGACCTGAAAAATCAAGACTTTAAACTGGACAAAGAGAATGCAGAATTTGAACTGCATCAGCATGCTCTTTACATCTATATATAAGAATAAGATGCTTTAACAAAACTAAGCAACAAAGCATGAATCACCAATGCAATTTGTGTGCAGTATAAGCCATTGTGGTAAAGAGCAAAGAATTATATCCAAGGGCTCAAATTATTTTCTGAAAAACCTACACAACTTACCTTTCCATGCTAATTCACTGCCCCAATCTGCTGCAGTTTCTGCCCATTTGTGGTTTATAAACAGACTACTTAGTGACAGCACCACCGTTCTGAAACTAATCAGATTTATCCAGTAATGTCACCAAGGGCAAACAAAGCTAATTTAGAGAGAGCTTTATTAACAAGGATGCTGACACATAGCGAATTCAATTAAATGATGACATCACAACTTCTAGGAAGAAGGAAGCTGATTTGGAGAAAAAAATATGCCAACAAAACAGTAGCTGAAGATGCTTCTGCTTAAGTATTGCCACTGCCACGTAGCAGGGAACAGAGAAGTCATTTTTTGTCCATGGGGAAACAAGAGTGGTCAGGGCTAAAAGCATATCTGACAAAGTTACCATGGTTTCATGGGCAAAGGAAAAATTTGCACATTCTCCTCCCTTCTTTTTTCAGGGTGCAGGAAGACCTGCAGGCAAGCTTCAGGCTATGTATTTTGAATCAAACTATCTTAAAGTAACTCCACACAGCTCAAATGCAGGACTTGCAAAATACAGGAAGCAGGTAAGATCACAGGACATGCAAAAGCTGAAGAGTTCCACGGGCTTGCCTAAAGACATTCCAGCTGCCTGCACAACTGCCTGAAGTCCACATGCAGCCGGGGCAAGTATAAGAGGCCAGCTATACAGTAAACTTTTCAGATCAATCTGTTTCAGTTGCCATTCCATTGTCCACAACAGGAAAAATGCAGCTGAACTAGACCGTCCTACTACTGCACATAAGAGGAAACTAAGATACTCTCTAGGTTCTACACAGCACTCATTCTGTAAGGTAAAAGGTAAAGGTCCCCTGTGCAAGCCGGGTCATTCCTAACCCATGGGGTGACGTCACATCCTGACGTTTCCAAGGCAGACTTTGTTTGCGGAATGGTTTGCCAGTGCCTTCCCAGTCATCTTCCCTTTACCCCCAGCAAGCTGGGTACTCATTTGACCGACCTCGGAAGGATGGAAGGCTGAGTCAACCTTGAGCCGGCTACCTGAAACGAACTTCTGTCGGGATCGAACTCAGGTCGTGAGCAGAGCTTTTGACTGCAGTACTGCGCCACGGGGCTCCTTCTGTAAGGGCTGAAGACAATTATGAGATACTACTGCTTTTAAGCTTATAATAATTCCATGGGTGTTTTTTTTTTTAATTAATCAGATTGGTTTCAGTTGCCTTTTTAAAAACGTATTTATCAAACTGTTAGTGGCTGGACCGCTCCAGCTACCTGGGGTGCCATATGTGCATATAGGACCAAGGCTGGCATAAGAGCAGGATGCTGCTCCACTGAGACAAAAGCCATCTTTGTGTTTGTGCTACACCTTGGGAGTTGGAAGCAGGGAGTTGGTCACTTTGCATTTTCTCCTGGCCCAGGGTGTGAAAGGCTGACAGACAATGGGGATGACTAAGCTTGCCCTCACATATTAGATTAAGCGCTCCTGGCAGCCACCTGGGCAACACTGAGAACTTTAGATCTCATCAACAGGCAATCAAGGCTATTAAAGAAAATCATAGCTATTCTCCTGCATATCTAATGTCTCTCAAGCCATTTATCAGGCATTCAGAGGAGACTGAATCGAAAATCTCCTGTCTGACTCACACCCATTCTGAGACTCCTCAGATATCAGCTCACATTCTAATATCTATACCAAGCAATCGTCAGCAATTTATCAACCAATCACACCAACACTCTCTTTCCTGAGAGACATTAAGCCTCTCCCCTTTTCTGTCCAGACCCAGAGGAGCAATCAAGTTATTTGTCCTTGGTAAAGCTTCCTTTGCCAGTTACCTCATATTGCCCCAGGATCCACTTCTGGATATAAATATTAGCCCTCATGGCATTCATAGTGTGTGTGTCTTTGAATCCGAACACTCACCCCTTACTTGCGTGTAAGATCTCTCACTTTGCTTTCACTTGGATGTCATTCTTCAAGATCAGTAATTATCACCTGAATCCTAACTCTAGAATCCCACCCCTCCACCCTTTACTTTCCTTATTGTGTGCATTGTTTATGAGCATTTGCACTGTGTGCTTGAAATTATGTCATAATAAAACTCCACTTTATTTGGAACAAACCACTTCTTTATTGGGAGTTTTCCATAGGAACTTAATCCCTGTATTGCCAGGCTGCCAAGATCCTGGTTACCCAACCTCTCGTAAAAATCTGTCTCTGCGCTAATTCCACCAACTAAAGCAGAGACTATCCAATTTGGGTAACAGAATGACAAGTCATGTCCCAAAATGATGCCATGGCAGCCATCTGAACACGTCTTAAGATCAACAACAATCAGTGTTGAGAAGCCATAATACAAGAGGCTGTAAGTAGCTTAATAGAATGAGCAAACATGGGTGAACTGCAGCACCTTTACCATATGCCTTTGTTTTTATTTAAAATGTTTATAACCTGCTTTCAAAAATGCTTGAATCAACTTAATACACACATGCTCAAAATAAACAAAATCAAAGAACAGAGAAACAATTAAGGCTAAAAACTAAAATACTGAAAAGGTGCAAATGTGCACCCAGGAATTCCAGATGGCTAAATCTCATGTGTACCCATAGCATGGCTTAGAGATGTCTTTTGTCCAAACTTCACAGTGTTCATCGCATCTGCTATTTTTTCTTGTTTCATATAATATGAGAAGTGACTTTTGCAATCAATGTCAGAAAGAACTACTAAGAGTCTCAGAGATGTAATGCCTTTGGTGGGGCCTTCTAACACAGGCTGCACAGAGCATAACAATGACATGAGTCTATCCAAGCATGCATAGGCTTGGATCTCAAGCCTTGCTTCCACAGCTCTTCATCTGCCATGAAGGAGACTTTTGGCTCATTGAAAGAAACTGGTCTAGAGCTGCAGACATACATTCCACAGCAAAGTACCACCTCAGGAACAGAGAACAGCTTTGCACAAATGGCATCAAGGTATAGAATACAAACCTTGTGTGTGTGTTAAGTGCAGTCAAGTCGCTTCCAACTCATGGCGACCCTAAGAATCAGTGTCCGCCAAAATGTCCTGTCTTTGACAGCCTTGCTCAGATCTTGCAAATTGAGGGCTGTGGCTTCCTTTATTGAGTCAATCCATCTCTTGTTGGGTCTTCTTTTCCTGCTGCCCTCAACTTTTCCTAGCATGACTGTCTTTTCTAGTGACTTGTCTTCTCATAATGTGACCAAAATACAACAGCCTCAGTTTAGTCATTTTAGCTTCTAGGATCAGTTCAGGCTTGATTTGATCTATAACCCACTGATTTGTTTTTTGACAGTCCATGGTATCCGTAACACTCCCCTCCAACATATTTCAAAGGAATCTACTTTCTTCCTATCCGCTTTCTTCAATGTCCAGCTTTTACACCCATACATAGTAACAGGGAATACAATGGCATTAATTAACTTAATCTTGGTGGCCAGTGACACATCCTTACACTTCAGAATCTTTTCAAGCTCTTCCATTGCTGCTCTTCCCAGTCTCAATCTCCTTCTGATTTCTTGGCTGCACTCTCCCTTTTGGTTGATGATGGAGCCAAGGAATAGAAAATCTTCAACTATTTCAATTTCCTCGTTGTCAACCTTAAAGTTGTATAGTTCTCCTGTAGTCATTACTTTTGTCTTCTCGATGTTCAGCTGTAGTCCTGCTTTCGCACTTTCTCTTTTAACTTTCAGCAGTTAACCTTTTAACTTTACAAGCTACATTAGATGGCCAAGTCTAGAATGGAGGACAATGTGGGAAAATACAAGAGGGCTCAAGTCAAGTGGCAGCAGGTGTATATAGGCAAGGTTATCACAGCCTAGTAAAAAATAAGTGATCTAAAGAACGAAAGTGGCAGGCTGACAAAAAGAGAGGGTACATAAAGCACTTCAGATGCAAGAAGCAGCACACAAGGCATCCAGCAGCAGACGCACATTTATGGCAACATCCCATAAGACTCACCAACTAAACAAATCACAGCTAGAAAACATAAAAGCCTAACATTATGAAGTCACTTACTGCCCAAATTTATCCTTATCACAACCTTTGAGCCACTGTAGTTTCATCTGAAATACTTTCAGATTTGCAAAGATGCTAATTTTAACGCTGGGGCTTTTCCTTATCAACACAATTGTCCCCCTATATCGCTAAACTAAGGGCAGCTTTCTTACTTTAGCAACATTTCATTTGCCCTCCATGATACCTAAAGCAACTCATAGTTGTCATACAACCCTTCCTCAGTTACCCAACTTGTCAACTCTCCCTTGAACAGTTAAACTGGCAAAAATCTTCAAGTGCAACCTACCTACAAAATAAGGAGCCAAACATTCAGGCAGTATCAGATCTGTGTGTTGAAGATCAAGCAGAAATCTAAGTTTTTCAAGATTATATTACAAATAAACCTAAAAACTTACCTAGGAAGTTGGGGTAAAGATGGTCAATGTTATCCACAACATAATTACATTTTGGACATCTGTTGTTGTCCTCCAAGCTTTGATGAATACACTTATAACTGTTAAAAGAAAAACCAAGCAACAGCCATGAGAAACACAATACAGAACACAGCTATTGTAACTATTTAGAAGCAAAAAGAGCCATTAGTTAAGGCACTTTTCATATTCTATTAATTTTATTATTTTACATAAAGGAGAGAACAAAACTGTTCTGTCAACAAAATAGAAAAGTCTGTTCTGGTCCAAGAAGTTAAGGCAATGCTACTTATCACAGAATAAAAGATTAAAGAGCAGTAGCCAATACTGAACATATATAGGAGCTCCATAAAAAATGTAGTTTTTGCAGCAACAGTATGTACGTGTAATGCAAGGCCAATAAAGATTCTTACTTCCTGAGCTTTGGGGACTTGTCGAGAAAGACACACAGGAAACAATCATAAGATTTTCAAACTGAAGTGTCTTGTAGAGGACTATAACAATATACTGCGGCAAAAGATAAAGTAGGTTCTGGTATATTCACTGTCTGTACCCTTGATCGTCATTTACCACCCTGAAAATATTGCTGGTGGTAATGAAATATATTTTTGCAATGAACCATTACATCAAAGTCACAAAGTGGCTGCAACTAATGCAAATACCACAAATGCACACTTGGCTCATCAAACACAAAAGAGACCAGAAGGCCACCTCTCCAGTCTTTTAGTTAGGGGCTCACTCAAGGAAGATAAATGAGAGCTTTGGGCATTCTTGCAAAACTGTGTTGGGATAAAGGCGCAAACCTTCATTTTTAGAAGGACTGTATTATCACCCACTCTTCCTTTCTTTGCCTTGCTTTAATCACCAATTTAGTAACTAAAACACTAACATTACATCTGGAGTTGGGGGGAAAAAGGCCCTGAATAATCAGGATCTGTAAAGCTGGGTTTTTCCGCATTCTCTTTTTTCTTGTCTCAACCTTCCTGTTTCTTCAGTGTGTCTTTTTTAAAGTTCTGCACGTGCTTTGCTCCCTTTAGTGGTTGTTTCAGTATAGCGGAAGATTAAATGTAGCTTACTTCCCTGCTAATTTATGCAGCAGCTTTCACTCTTCAACTGTATTAGCAAGGTGATAAGGTCAGACAAGCAGAGATGGACAGAACTCAAATGACTGTAAAGAGGGATCAAGAGGCAGCATTCATGTATGGCTACGGAAGTTGCAGGGAATGATGGTGGAAGAGACACAAAGAACAAAAGCGAATCCTGTTCTATACCTATGATTATAAACATCTGAGGCTCAATTGTTGCATCTTCCTCTGCAATTAGCTGAGGAAACACCTGATGCAGGAACACAGTGCACAGCTGATCAGTGGTGGTGATGTACAAATTCAACTTTTTCATTCTTGCACATACACAGAACGAGAAGCATGAGTCACATTTCCCCTTGCATCATGAAACATGCAAAGATGTAAGCACCCTTACAAGGTACAACTGCCTGTGCAGAAAAAATGAACATGAATGTAAAAACAAGCATGCATAGCATTAATGCTAGAGCGGCACAAGCAAGAACATGGACTGGACAGCAGCTGCTCATATCATGTGCTAAAATTAGTATTCTCATGGCAGGAAGAAAAACTAAAATGCTTGCACCACATTTCAAGTGATATAAGAACCATGCTATTTCTTTAATAGGGTCGCCATGAGTCGGAAGCGACTTGACGGCACTTAACACACACACACACACACACACATTTCTTTAATACAGGTTTCAGTATCAGAATTCTAGCTACAAAGTAGTCTCAGCAACAGATTCCAGCCTAAGCGTTCTGGATCCAGATAGGTATGCACATCCTTGGATAAGAGTTAAACGAAAATGTGTGTGTCACTCCATCAACTCCATCTTCAGCATCAACTCCATCTACTGGGTCTAGCCAAGAACCCAACTTCAGCAAGTGCCTCTCAACATGAGAAAATTTATAAATAAAATTAAGACATCGGTTCTTGTAGGTTATCCGGGCTGTGTGACCGTGGTCTTGGTATTTTCTACCAAGACCAAGACTACGGTCACACAGCCCGGATAACCTACAAGAACCGATGAACTCTGACCATGAAAGCCTTCGACAAAATTAAGACAGCTTGTTCAACAAATCTTACCAGAAGCTGTGGCCGCATTTTGTCATATATGCTTCTTCAATCATTTCAAAGCAGATGGGGCTGCAAAAAAGAAGAATTCCTTTAAATATAATAAGTTCCAAACAGTCAGCTTTATTTATCAGGGAATTGTGAGAAGAGGGAATGAAATCAGCAACAATTGAGAACTGCGTTAAATGCCTAACTGGCACAGCAAAAGTCTATTAATCTGTTACAATTAGAAACCATGAAACTGCACCCAGAGAATAACCTACAGAATCAAAATAACAACACAAGCAACAGTTTAGAATAAGTTAAACAAATTAAAAGATACAAGTTCTCCTTATAGTTAGGGTAAAAATCACAAACACAACAGTTCAATCCAAAATATTCTGTGTAGTTGAAAATATTTTTACCATGTAGGCCCAGAAGAGCCTAATTCAGAGAACTAAAGTTTGAAAAAAATCAGAACAAGAAACTTAGGGGGCTCAGTTTCTTGACATACTTTTGATTTCACCTCCTTGCAGGGAAAGATTAAGTGGCATGCACTCCATCTTCATGGTGATGCTATAAAGACTACAAACTCAATTACCTTAGTTCTAGACAAATAGCCATGTTAATCTGTGACAGAAAAAATAAGCAAAAGTCTTGTGGCACTGTAAAGCAGGGTGGATAAAGATCAATGTGTTTGTTTTTTTATCAATTTTTTAAAATTTAAATTGGATTTTTTTAAATAAAATCCTTTTTGAGGGGAAAAATCTAAAAATAGTCTAAATAGTTTTCTATTTAAGATACATTATAGTCCGAAGGTTATTCATCATGAAATAAGGATTAGTTGTTAATTATGCAGCATGAGACTGTACATTCATGCAATGTTTAATTTTTTTGGTAAATGAATTCTATTAATCCATTCACAAAGTCATACTCTTCTAGAGGTTTCTGTAAGATTATTTTGGGAAATTTTTCCATGTAGAAGTTATTATCACAGATGCTTGGTTTTGCAGGTCTCAAAACAGTGAATTTGTGTCTGCAGACCCAACATGCCTCCTCTAACATGCCTCCTCTTCACAGTAAAAATGTTATAAAATAAACATACAGAGTTGAGAAAAAGACCTTAATCCCATTGTTTGCAAATCTATATACACAAAAACAACGCCTTACCTCTTAAGCGCTACGTTTCAATGAATAGAAGATTGGAGTGGAATAGATCTGCACAAGAAGCTATGTGTGAAAACGGAGGGGCAAGCAGTAAAATCTTGGGATCTTTGTGTGTATAGCCTGAGGTTTATCATGTTATTCTCTCCCTGTAGGAGAAAATCTATAATGACATCAGGCTGTGAAAGAGACCCTGTCTGGATTATTTTAATTAAGTTATTATTCTAAAAAAGAATCCTTCGTCTGGTTGTAAATATTAAGATTATACCAGCAAGAATGAGTTTTTTTAACGTAGAAAACCATGATTTAAATCAAGTCTTATTGCCATAAGTCTTACTGCCATAAAGACAAAAAATGTTATTCTAGTATAAACTTTTGTGTACTAGAAGATTTGAAGAAGTGGGCCCCAATCCCCCTCAAAAAAGCTTACACCAGAATAAAATTTTTAGTCTTTAAGTCAGTGGTCTCCAACAGGTAGCTGCTGAAGAGTAGCTAGCTCATGCAGCCTCTAGAAGAAAAGGTCACCAAAGAAAAAACTCACATGAGATTCAAAGACCCAGACAGGCTCAATCAACTGGACTAACATCTATGTTTGTGCAAAGGGAACTGAAATGAGTACTTCTGCTAGCTCTTTCATTTTCCCATGTTGACTGTGGTCAAGGTAAGAGTGAAAGAGACTAATAGGGAGCATTTCATCAAGTAGGCATGAGGAAGGCGTTCAGCCTGCTCTGCCAGGGGTCGCAGAGCTACCTTACTTGAATATGGAAATCCTGGGGACAGGGAGCTGTCAGTGGCTTGTGATGAAGAAAGGACAGTTAGGAATGGGAGCCTGTCAGATTATCTTCTTGGGAGACAGTGGTTCACCTTGTTTGTGATGGGAATAACTGTTTTTATCTTTTGCACAAGATCCCAGCTTTCAAAAATGTATCCATCTGCTTTAAAATCAGCTTTGCAATGGTCTTTATTTGAGCTTTAACAGGTTTTACAATGGTGCAGGCTATCTATTTTTCCCTTTTTTTACTTAGCAAAGTGCTGCAACTTTCAGTAAGCTTTGTTTTAACGCCTTTTTATTTCATAGGATATTGCTCTTTGTTGTTTAGCTGATAGCTCCACTTCTTGTGCTCTTTCCTAGCCCATACTGTTTCTACAACAGAACAAAATTTGGTAACATGCCTTGGAGGAGCATATTCCATATATTATATATGTGTTAGTAGTTCTAGATATTTTTCATCTCAGTAGCTCTCAATAAAGCTTCCCCCCCCCCCCGGCAGGGTCAATGCACCCTTTCTTTAAGGTGGCAGGAATATGTTCCCATCTCTAACACAGAAATAATAACAGTGTTCTTCAGTAATACACTAATAAGACCCTTGTTCACGCTGCTAGGCATGAAAATTGTAAATTGTTAGAGTAGCGGTTCCCAAACTATAAGCCCTTAATTACAGATGGGTTGCAACAACATATGTTGTACAGCCCTTGGTCCCAACACTGAAGTCAATCAACCTGCCACCCAACAAAGCCAGCCAGAACGCTTGTCTCCCAAGCGGAGGGGCAGCTTTCCTAGATCATACTGAGGTGCTATGGCAACTGCAGCAGCCTGGCTGGCTTTACTGAGGCCCAGACACCCTTTCAGTGAAGCTGGCACAGATGCTGGCCATGGCAACCACAGGGCCTTTGCCTGACCTAGAAAGGCTGCCCCCCTCTCCTCAGCTTGAAAAACCCAGTCAAGAAGCAGGAAGAAAGCAGGTATGGGTCTGGAGGACAAGGCAGATCCTTGTGCAAAGATGACCAATCACCAGCTGCAGTTGCCATTCAGAGCTGTTGCTCCTGCAACATGTAGGTTGAAACAGAGAAGAGAAAGACTGGTAGAATTCTCCTTTATGAGTGTGGAAGGGCTGCAGGGAGACACACGCAGGAATGGGGGCGAAAAGGCAGGCAGGCTAAGGCTAGTAAGGTATGGCTGCTGCATCTTGCAGTTTCACGTTTATTATATTTATACAAAGGGAAGGGTAAAGAACATAAAGCTATTGTAGGACTCCTAACAGATAAAGTTTAGAAGTGGGTTCCATTTCTAAAAATTTGAGAATTACTGTTCTAGTGTATGTCAGAAGTGTCATTGCCAGCAGACATCAGGCACATATAAGGTAACATAAAGTCAAAAACGGTTGCTGAAAGTCACCCCGTTTTCTGTACTATACAATGTTCTAACATCCGGCACTTTTTAATATACTAACATAATTCTACAGATTTTTATTGGAGGCAATGGGACTAACTGGTTAAATACACTTAGGATCATATAGAACAGGAGTCTTATGATTTAAGAGTCATAAGTTACACAAATCTTGAATTGATTTGCACAGAACATACCGTATTTTTCCGTGTATAAGACGACCTTTTTTTCCAAAAAAACTTAGTCCAAAATGGGGGGTCGACTTATACATGGACGGCTGACGGGCGGGGTGGGCAACCGGTTGGAACGCCGGCCAGCCAGGGCGACAAGCCTCTTCCGCCGCTGGCTCTCTTCCCGCCCGTCAGCTGTTGGGAGAGGGTGCGGGCCACACTGCCAGAATAGCCTCCAAGCCCGAAGGTAGGCCCTTCCTAGTGAGCCAGTGGTGCACAGACGAGCCTGCACCCTTGCCTGCTCTAGGGCGGCCAGGCTCGCAACGGCAGCTGTCGGGAGGGGTGGGCACCTAGGAAGGGTGGACAGAGAGAGAGAGAAGGAAAGAAGGAAGGAGAGCAGGCCCGGGCTGCTCTGCTTGGTATCGCCTCCTCGGCCGTGTTTACATCCGCCATCACCTCTCTTGCGCTGCATCCGTCCCGGCCTCGGCTGCTGCCTGCTCCTTCGACGCTTCCCCCCCCCCAGGAAGGGTCAATGCAGCGCCGCAGGCCGGGCCATGGACACCAGCAACCTCTTTACCAGCTGCAAGAAGGGCGACATTTTCCCCGTGCAGTGAGACAAGTCCCGGAGGGTGTTGTGGGAGAGGGGAGTCCCGCCAACTGCCAGTTGTAAGGGAGGCGCAGGCTCTGGGCAGACCGAGGCCTACCTTCGGGCTTGGGGGCTACTCTGGCAGCATGGCGCACACCCTCTCCCAACAGCTGACGGGCAGGAAGAGAGCCAGTGGCGAAAGAGGCCTGCCGCCCTGGCCGGCCGACATTCAAACTGGTCGCCACCCACCCCACCCGACAGCTGTCGGGCGGGGTGGCCTGTTTGAACACCAGCTGGCCAAGACGACATGCCTCTTTCGCCGCTTGCTGTCCGTGTATAAGACGAGCCCCAATTTTGGACCAAAATTTATGATTTCTTAATTTGGGTTCAAAAAAATAGGGGTCAACTTATACATGGGGGCATCTTATACACGGGAAAATACTGTATGCAGTTGCTTAGCTTGGAAAGTATCTGGCTCTGAGGGCTAGTTCCTACATTGATCATTAGCCTCAAGTTGGCAAAAAACTTGTATTCAAACAGACTGAATGTATCTACATGCATCAGATAACACAAGTAACAACAAGGCATGAGCGAAATCTGACTTTTTTTTGTTACCTCACTGCCAAAAACAGACCTGCAATATTAGAGTAGAACAAAGACTAGTGGTCTTGGAAGCTCTTCAAGTATGGGGGATACCGCACTTGTATTCCCAGCGATGTATTAACAGTTTGAAAACGTTATAAAAAAAATACTGTTTGCACTTTGTTTGGCCCCTTTAGCTGTGAAGACATCTTCCAACCATTTATAAGCCGTGGTATCCAAAAACCCTTTTAAAGCAATGTTTTTTACAACATTTTTAAACTCTTAATACATCGCTGGGAATACAAAGTGTGGTAACCCCCAAGTATGATAGATAAAAGAAACAATTGATCTAGACTAATCTTAAATAACAGAGAAGCCACATCAATTCTCATATTAGAGAGGCTTATACTAGCAAATATGCTTCCAGCATCCTCAAAGCAAATGCTCGGGAAATACTTCATGGAATCTCTGGCCACGTGCTACGCTGGGAGTATTAATGAAGAAAGGATAAGAACCTGGCTACTTGCTAGACAGCTTTTTAGAACCCAGTCGAACAACATACCTTTCTATGAATCCAGTACATACCTAAACAAAAGAAACAGATTTCTCACTCAGCCACTCAACTCACACATAGTGTGAATATTGAAAAATTCATAAGGTAGCAGGAAAAAACAACAGACAGAACCATCTCTGAATGAGGTCAGTGAATGTCTGATGTACAGCTCTACAACTATCCAGCCAGCCTGAAATTCTTAAGGAACAGCAGTTAGATGTTTGCAAAAGTAATGGGCAAATGCTGGGAAAACCAACATGTGCAAGGAACACTGAAATTAAAGCAAACAAAACCAGGAGCTTTTGTTTGGTGGGGTATCAGCAAATTAAAAGGCTGTGTCAAGAGGTGTGTTGCTTTATGTATAACAGTAGCACCTGGATATTGGAAAGCAATTCATCAGAAATAAATATGGCTCAGATTGTGTCTGAAACATACTCTTGTTTCCAACAAATCAGAACTGCCTTGTTCTGATGATGTCAGCCCAAACCAAAGCATACAGATGTATCTTGGAAGTTAGTTGAAAATCTTTTTTTGCCAATTTTACCGTACTGATTGTATTAACAATACAGAAGTATTAACATCGTCACCCCTTATCGTAAAAGCTATTCTGAAATGATTGCTTCAGTCACAAATGCTTCATCCTGCTCAATCACCAGGATCCCAAAGGACCAGATTAGACCTGACAATGGCAGGTTTGTCTTGTATAAATTTAGGGAAGGAGAGTTTTGGAGTAGAAGGGCCACACAGGTAGAGGGGGGCTGAACACTCCATCGTCTGTGACACATGTGCCTGCAGTCTTTCCCCCCAATGACACTTTTTCTTCATCTGAGTTCCAATATTAGAAGGGAGCCCAGCAGGAGAAAAATGTTTGAAGAGGAAGAGACTACAAGAAGAACAGGAACAGAAAGGGATCAGAAGCCACCTGCCCTTGTGGTTCTTCATATACTGTCCCACATTTTGCTTTGTTGGAACAGACATGGATTTAGAGCAGTGGTTCTCAACCTGGGGGTCGGGACCCCCAAGGGGGTCGAGAAGTGTTTTCTGGGGGGTCGCCACCACTGTCCTGGGACAGCCCCCATCCCGGGCTGTCCAGGACTAACCCAGACGCCCTGTAACCCTGATCCGTCCGTGAGGGCAGGGAAGACCCCAAGCAGAGAAGTGAGGAACTGGCTGACCGACAGCCAGAAGGAGCTGGGCTGCAGAGACGCGGCGGCGTGCTGCCGCACACCAGTTGTAGCCCCGCTGCCCAGCTGAGAGGCGGGCGGGCCAGCCCTGGGCGCGGTCGCACCTGCGCCGGGCGGATGATGCGGCAGGATGTGTGGGAGGCAGAGGAAGCTCCCTTGGCTCGGCCAGTTCAGGTCTCGGAGGAGAAGAGGGCGGTCCCCCTTGAGGCCGCTACAGCCACATTGTTTTTACTTTTAGCCGCACTCGGGTGGGGCGGGAGCTTCAGCCTGGAATCCAAGTGTGCATGTCTGTAGTGTGGCTTCGCTTTTCTGCCCTGAGTCATCAGTTCCGCTCTGACAAGGCCAAGGGGGAGAGAGTCGAGGTGCATGCGCAGTTCGGGATTTTCCCCTCGAGCACGTGGGTTCGGTGAGGCACAGAAGGAGCGGTGACTGGCGGAGGGGAGAAAAAGGCACGAAAGGTCTGAGCGGGATAAGCGGCCCTCGGCACTTTCCTGGCCCTTCGCTCTCGTGAGGTGATTAAACGGAGCTCCGCTTTGAGGGATAACTGCAGTTCTGTGCACAAGCAGTGTCCCAGTCATAAGAGAGGGGGTTTCCTCGCGAGAGCCCCGGCCTGCTTGGAAGAGTTTTTGGGGAGAGAGGGGAGGACAAGGAACACAGTGCATGCTCAGAGGCACTCTTTCCTCCGTGCCTGGAAAGGTTGCCGCGCCACACAGTCACAGCCGCTGTGCAACAGGTGGTAGTACCGTTTGCTTGTTTGTTTTAAACTTTAAAATTTAAAGTAATTATATATATGGATACCCTGGACTGCCAAAAAAACAAATGTGTTTTCTTTATCCTATTGAAAATGTCATTTATGCAAATGTAACAAGGGTCACAGGTTACTTGGCAATTGTAAAAGAGGGTCGCGACTCGAAAAAGGTTGAGAACCACTGATTTAGAGGGAGAAATCTACACTGGTTCCAATAGGGGGCAGTCAACCAGACCCAGAATATAGGAAAACCCCAGTATCAAGCTAGCCCCCAGGAGAAGACCTGAGCTTTTGGGGAAGATCTGTTCTGACAGGCAGGGCCAGAGGCAGCAAGTCCATCTACTCCAGCACATCACTGAAAGCTTCCAACTAAGTAAAGAAATTGCCATATTAGATTACGGTAAGAAGATATTCAGAATATTCTTGCCACATAAGATGTAGAAGACATTCACAAGATTCTATACTTAAGAATCTGAAATGTACTGTCACTTCCCCAAGTTCTGTAAGACACAATCACTAATGGTGGTTAGAGTCTCTATCATACATATAAAATACTAACAAAAAACAGGGACAAGAGTAGAATTCCAAGAAAAAGGTTGTGCTAATGCTGTGGAATAAAGTTCTGCATTAGTTGGTGTAGCACTACAGAATTAGTGATGTACAAGTGGGGAACCTGCAAGGACTTGAAGGGGGCATCTCATTTTCCCTTCCTCACTATTTCTTCTTTCCCTTTCTTGAAAGCCCCCACAGCCTCCTCCCTGCTTCCTTCTCTCTCCTTCCCACCCACAAGCCAGCCTACCTTTATCTGTCCCCCCATCTCCAGCTTTCCCACCTTCCCTCCCCGTGGCAGCCTCTATCAAGGAAATCTCTGGCTGATTTGCACAGTGCAAGCTTCCACAATGGGCCCAGTAGCACAACGAGAAACCTGCAAGGACTTGCAGGGGCCCATCACTTTCCCCTGTATCTCCTTCCCCACACTATTCCCTCTGCCACTTCCTGGCAACCCCATACCCTCACCTTTCCTTGCTTCCTTCTCTCTTTCCCACCCACCAACCTAATGTTTACCTGCCCCTCATCTTCAGCTATATTATTTGTTTACTTCATTTATACCCTACCTTTCTCCACAATGAGGACTCTGTCTTCACAACCCTGTGAGGTAAGTTAGGAGGATAAAGGGTAACTGGCCCAAAGTCACTAAGTGAGCTTCCACGGCAGAGCGAGGATTCAAACCTAGGTCTCCCAGATCCTAGTCTGATACTCTAACCACACACACTGACTTTCGTGGGGTGGCCGCTGTTGAACACTAGCAAGTAGTAGGGCCTGGGTGAGCTACACTATGGTATCAAGTCACTCAATGGTTGCTGCTGGCCTTGACCCCAATGAGTTCTCCCTCCAACACCAAAAGAGCCATGGAAAGTGCTCTGCTCCCTCCCCCTGCCTTTTACTGACAGAAACCAAGGCTTGAAGACTGGCAATAATGTTGTGGCTACCTATCAACAGCCACTGAGGTTATTTGTTTTTTAAAGCAGCATCAGCTTTAAAAGCCGCATCAGCTACAGCTTCTATTATTTGGGGGGATTTAAACCCCCACCCCAAATTTGTTGTTGTCAGATTTTTCTGCACACCTGGGGCAGAACACCTGTCTTGCCTTTTCATGGCTCCAGTCTCTGGATAAGTATTCACAGTTCTTGCCATGTTGAGAAATCAGATATATTGACTGCACATTGAAAAAGATGACTCTCATACTATATGTACTGTGCTTAGTTTTATCAGCCATACAAGTTTGCTATTTAGAGCTGTTGGTTATTTTGTTTTTCTTCCAAGGACAAGAAATATGTAAGCTTTTTGAATTACACAACTCATTGAGGCTTTTTTTTATCATGAATACTCATCTAATGAAGCATGTTTTATAGTTCAAATTGCTTGTACGCTCAGATCATTAGAAAGAGGTGAAGTCCATAGAAATGCCATGCAAATATTTTAAAAACAAGTGCAACACAGCATATTCTTTCAAATTTGGATGAGAAAGTTTGCATACATTTCTTCAAAATATAAAACGGAGCCCAATAAAAAGTGGTGACACTTTCCAATTTGGAAATATATACAAGAAGGGTGCAAAGACCTCAAATTCACCAATGCACATAGTTATGCTCCTTCTATTGTTCTTTCTCCCTAATAGCTTTAAAAAAACATTTCTAAAACTAGTAGCCAAACTCTGGTTCACACACTTATGTTTACCATCCATCTCTACAGAATCTATTAACTAGCAAGTGTGAACGGGCCATCACAAAGCTAACACCACAGATGTATTAACTTGCGCATCAAAGCCAAACACAAACTTTAATAAACTTCAGTTGATACATACAGCTACCAGTCATCAAGGCAAGTACATGTGAACTAGCTCTAGCAGAATAAACTACACAGTCCCCAGTTCAGATCTTGTCTCAGTGTATTTGCCAGGGCTGCAATCATCTGCACACTTCTTCATAGGAAGCCCCACTGAACACAATAGGATTTATTTTTGAGAGTACATTTATCAGGTTAAGGGGGCCTAAATCAACCCACAGTGGGTAAGCCTCAGTTCCCGCTCCTCCTCGCCACATTCACAATTTTAATATAATTAAGTACCTAACAGGGTTAGAGTGTAAGGTAAGAGTGTAAATAATTAAGCAATAAAGGTTTTTCATTTTTTATATGTTGCTGTAAACACTCTCCAGTGCTTGGAAAACAAGGAGTTACCTGTACATTCCAGGATCACCTATGGCTATGACACTGTAGCTGAATCTGAAGAAGTGAGCTGTGGCTCACGAAAGCTCATACCCTGCCAGAAATTTTGTTAGTCTTTAATGTGCTACTGGACTCCTACTCTTTTCTACTACCTATGCCTACAGAATATGTCTTCTCCAATGTTGACCTTACTGTTAATAGTTTGCACATGAGACTGACTCCAGGAACACGTTAAAATGTTGTTGTTTTTCTTAACAAACACCAGTAGCAGAGCTACCAATATGTCAGAATGCGTATGTGGCCTAGACCGATTATGAGCTTGTTAATAAAGCAACCATTTAAACATATAAACGTTAAATTACATTTACCGGTACATCCCTAATGTAATGATTGCTGAGATAATTTACATGAAGCACTAAACATCTAAAATGCATAAAAGCCTGTATTTATTAACTTGTTGAAGGAGTAGCACATGTATGAATGCTTTTCTGAGACAGGAGCTGTATAGTCCCCAGATCAGTCTCATCTCAGCTGTGAACTCAACGTGTGGCCTTAGGCAATCAATTCACTGAGATCTACACACATAATTAGTCTACAATATAGGAACAACACTGACCTACCTTCTAGGCCAAGGCTATTGCTTTTCCTGAATGTTCACTTTCACATACATTATCCCAATAAATGCTACAACAATCCTGCAAGGCAGCACAATGCTATTAGGCCCATATTACATGCTAGGGAAATAAAACAGCTTTAGTCCTATACAAGAGACATCACAGCAAAATTTGGCACCTTAACAAAATTTATTTCCACATTAGTATGATTACCCCTGCTCTCAGCTTTCGCTCGTTTTACTCAGTTTATGCTCAACTGACCTAAGTAACAGAACTCCTTACAAGATGGGTTGTTGTTTTTTACTAAAGTCTTTCAAGTACTCCCAATCAACAACATACAGTAAGTCAGCATTAGTTCACACAGCAAGTTAAGTCAAAGGCACTGAGGCTACGAAAATATGGGGACTGGAATAATAGCAGCACTCAGTATTTACAGCAAACATGTAAAGCCGATGCAACGTAGCAGCTCAAATGTTGAACTCGGATCTGAGAGATCCTAATTCAAGCCATTACTCTCCAGAAATCCCACCGGGTGATCTTGGGCCAGTCAGCCTAACTATTTCGTAAGATAGTTGTGAGGACAGAATGTGAAACAAGTGAACCCCCCACTCTACCAGGAAGCTGTCTGAGTGGCCTTAGGCCAGCCACACAGTCTAAACCGAACTACCTCACATAGGCCACACTCCTTGTTAGAGGAACAACTCTAAAAAGTAGTAAATAAAAAAAATCAGCAGTTCTTTTCTTGCAGTTTTTCAATGCTGCAAAGTACTACATCAGGGGTGGGGAACGTCAGGCCTGGGGTCTGTTTAAGGCCCCCGAAATCATTTGGTCTGGCCCTTCATGGGTCCTGGCAGATCTCTAGCTCAGAAGGATCTAAGACTGGTGATCCACCCCCTCCCGCAGACAGGAATAGCCTCTATTCAGGGCAGATGCAAGCACCAGGTCATTCCTGACCCACGGGGGGTAAAAGGGAAGATGACTGGGGAAGGCACTGGAAAACCACCCCGCAAACAAAGTCTGCCTAGAAAACGTCGGGATGTGACGTCTCCCCATGGATCAGGAATGACCTGGTGCTTGCACAGGGGACCTTTACTTTACTTTTTACTACCCCTCTGCATACCACACCTAATCCAAACGCACCTGCTAAGTTCATTTACTTGCTTTTGACATTTACGTTGCCATTGTGTGTCTAATTCACTCTTCCCTACTTAAGGACAGATGGGCTCACATTCTAGCTGAAGAAGTGCGCTGTGGCTCACGAAACCTACCCTGCCAGAAACTTTGTTAGTCTTTAAGGTGCCACTGGGCTCTTGCTCTTTCCTGATACTGTCCCTTGTAAATCACAAGCGCTCAGGAACACATCGTGGTGTGGTCTTCCTTACAGGACCGTTGCAAAGATTCCTCGGAAGCGCCGTGAAGTGCTCCCAGAAGCTGAGGCTCCTCTACAGGCCCCACAAAGGCTTCTTATTCGTTTACTAGTTCTTTATTATTACAGTCCACGACCAGTATATCAATAAACATTAATTACAAAAGGGATAAAAGTAACACACAAAATTCATTAATATACACAGGATAGTCCCAATGGGTACCAGCTAAAACTACACATGTCTGACTACAAATCAGCACTTGAACGCACTCGCATTCGTTTACAACCGTGGTGGCAAACCTATGGCACGAGTGCCAGAGGGGGCACTCAGAGCCCTTTCTGTGGGCAAGCGTGCTGTTGCCCCAGCACAGAGTTCACCTGAGTTCGTTACTAGAAAGCCAGAGGGATGCGGGGCCAGGCTGCTCCCCTCCCGCTCTCCACGCGCACCTGAGGGCATTTTTCATATCGCCCGCCCCTCTGCCCAGCAGCCCAATGGGAGCGCTTCCTCCCTCCCGTCACATGCAGCAGGGCAGCTCACATGCGGCGTGAGGGTGCGGCGCGGATGGCAGCCTGTTGAGTCTGTGGCGAAGGTGATTCCTGTGGTGGGGTTAGAGAGGAGCTAGGTTGGAGGGGAGCACAGCTCACAGCGTGGCATAGCTGGAGGGGAGCAGAGCGCTCGGGCCACAGCGTGGGCTTTGCGGCGCCTCTCGCATTACAGCGAAATCCCCTACTAAAAGAGGAACACCCACTTACCCAGCATGTAATTAACCTGTGGAACTCCTCGCCACAGGATGTGGCGATGGCATCTAGCCTAGTTGCCTTTAAGAGGGGATTGGACCAATTTCTGGAGGAAAAGTCCATCACGGGTTACTAGCCCTGATGGGTATGTGCTACCTCCTTACTTTCCTTTCCTTTTATCCCTTAGAAGCTCCTTGATCAATTGATCTTGAGCAGCATATGTCTAGTGTTGGAGGGATATAAGGACTGAAACAAATCTTGCCACTGACAATGTAGCCTTGGGGTCCCTGTCGCTTAGTAAAAAAGGCATTATGTCAGTCACAGAGGCATTGGATTTGTATATTAAAAGGGGGGAAATATAGCGCGATCGAAGTTCCTCGTAAAAGCGGCATTCCAAAAGGGCATGGGCTCATGAGTCAATAGAGCCAGAAGAGCAAGGGCAGATCCTGTCTGATCCTTACTAGACACTACTTGTTCAAAAGCAGGCCAAATGCAAACTTTTACCTCCCAATAAAAAGTTGTTGGTTATCACTGAAAGCTCTGTTCTTGTGTTTTTCTTTTAACGCAAAATATGTGAATGTATGAGTTGTTTTTTCTCAACGAAAACCTCAGTATTCAGGTTAAATTGCCGTATTGGCCCTTGGCGATCAATAAGTGGGTTTGGGGTTGCAGGTTGGGCCCCCGGTCTCTAAAAGGCTCGCCATCACTGGCTTACAAGCTCCGTCCCATACCCACCCCCAGCCCGGACCTTGGAGTCCCTGGGGCCGGCGACCCCCACCCCCACCCCACCTCGGCCCGGCCGCCAACACCCACCACACGAAATCGTTGCTCTTATCCTCATAGGAGTTCAGGAGCCCATTGCAAAGCGGCGTGAGCAGCGGCCTCTTCCTGCTGCCGCCGGCGCTCCCGCCGCCGCCGTTCCCCGGCCCGGCCCGGCCGGGCCCAGCCAGCCGCGAAAGGCCGCCGCTGGAAGAACCGGAGACGGCGGGCGCCACCAGCACAGGCCGCGCGGGGACCCCCAGCCCGGCCGAGGCGGAGGCGGAGGAGGAGCCCGGAGGCGTCGCGGCGGCCGAAGAGGCCGAAGTGGTGACTGAGGAAGCGGCGGCGGCGGAGGACGAGGACCCGGGAGGGCCCGCGGCGCCCGGCCCGGACGCTGGGTGCTGCGGCGGCTGCCGGCTGCCTGACATGCCGAGGCCGGCCTGGTTGAACCGTCCCCGGCGGCGGCGGCGCCTCAGCTCCTTCGGTCAGCGCATCGCTTCCCCTCAGCACGGACGCTGTCCGTCAAGGGGAACAATAAAGTTTCAACAACGACAGTTAAAAAAAAAAAACCGCCCCTATCCGCCCGCCTCCACCGCCGTGGAAGAACCTTACGCGAGGGATCTGATTGGCTCCCTCTTCCCCTCGGGAACAAAGGAGGCGGGGAGAAAGGAAACCCCGCCCTCTTCTGGAAGCTTGATTGACGCGCGCTCTGCTGGGGGGCGGGGGAAAATGCGCTATGGACGACGCGTGCGCCCCTGGGTTTCTGGGTGCCTTCAGGTGGAAAGGGACGCGCCGGCGCAAGAGGCGCATGCGCTAGGTCGCTTGGCAACCAAGGGGGCCTAGCTGTACTCTAGTAGAAAAGGGCAAGAGTCCAGTAGCCTCTTAAAGACCAATTTTCAGTTGGGTATGAGCTTTCGTGAGCCGCAGGCTCATGCAAGAGTTCGTGTAGGGCTGCATTCCTGTTAGTGATTAACAATGCAATCCTATTGAAGATAATTCACAGTGGGTCGCCGTGTTAGTCTGTCTGCAGTAGTAGAAAAGGGCAAGAGTCCAGGAGCACCTTAAAGACTAACAAGAATATTTTCTGGTAGGGTAGGAGCTTTCGTGAGCCACAGCTCACTTCTTCAGATACCTGAAACAGATCATCTTGAGAGCAGATTTCCTGGAGAAAAGCAGCAAATAATAATGTGTAACTGAATTCATGGAGTAGTAGAAAAGGGCAAGAGTCCAGTAGCACCTTAAAGACTAACAAGAATATTTTCTGGCAGGGTATGAGCTTTCGTGAGCCACAGCTCACTTCTTCAGTGAGCTGTATCTGAAGAAGTGAGCTGTGGCTCACGAAAGCTCATACCCTACCAGAAAATATTTTTGTTAGTCTTTAAGGTGCTGCTGGACTCTTGCCCTTTTCTACTAATGCAATCCTATGTATGTCTACTCAGAAGTGATTGTTCAGTGTTGCTTACTCATAGGCAAGCGTGCATAGGATTAGATTCTCACAGTGTAATCCTATGTAGAGTTACTTCAGCCTAAATCCATTGATTTGAGGAGGCGTTTTGTGTGATTTTGGAAGAAAAGTCAAATGACAGCACCCACGTGCATGCAGAAAATTCAGCAAAAACATTTAATAAGACCCGCCTGGAAATTATCTTGCACACATATCGCTGACATTTATTTATACAGAGCATGTTTAAGCCACTTTTCTCTGAAGCAACACTCAATGCCACAGTGTTGTTTCTTGACTCCTGTTTATGTCCATGGAGACATCACAAGAGATGTTCCAAGTGGATCGTGTCCTATGATGACAACAATATGTCTTCTGAGCCAATTGCTGCTCCTTGATTCATGGTAAGGCTGTCCCTACCAAGTGTACCTTTTGGGCTGGCCAAATTGTTTTCGACTGTCATACTTGACAACTTCAGTATCTTGTATGGATTAAAAAAAAAAACAACCTCAAATGTTAAAATAAAAATGTTTTGGAAGAAAGACATGATGATCAATACATAGCACAAAATCAGACATCTTGATGGTCACTGAAGATAGATGGGAGTGCAACCTCAGGTGGTTACAGATCTAGCCAATGAAAACCCTGCTAACCTATTTATATATGAAAATATATCCCACCTTTTATCATGGCTGAAAGTGGCTTACAAATCATAATTAAAACATTACAATTTAAAACATAACAAAATAAACCCCAGAACCTATCCTCCCTGCAAAAAAATCCTGCATTTTATACCCTGCTAAAAGCCCTGGCAAAACGAGCTCGCAGCATCTCCTGAAAATTTCTAAAAACTCTGCCCTCTCACCTACTCAGGAAGCCAGTTCACCAAAGTGAGAGGTACAATAGAGAGGGCATGGGCTGATGCCAAGCGGGCTACCTTAAGTGAGG
This sequence comes from Euleptes europaea, assembly GCF_029931775.1. Taxonomy (NCBI): domain Eukaryota; kingdom Metazoa; phylum Chordata; class Lepidosauria; order Squamata; family Sphaerodactylidae; genus Euleptes; species Euleptes europaea. The sequence continues at coordinate 24,208,307 of NC_079313.1, read as the reverse complement.
GAATAGCTAGTAGGTGGCAGCCTAAAGACTGTAGTTGGCACATGGGGATATATGGAAGGAGGAGACAGTCCATTTCATATGCTGGTCCTAGGGCTTTATAGGTTATAACACCCTGACCTGGACTTGGACCTTGAAACAAACTAGAAGACAATACATGAAGATGTCTTATACTGAATCAGACCATTGGTCCATCAAGGTCAGTATGGTCTACTCTGACTGGCAACAGCTCTCAGACAGAGGTCTTTCACATCACTTTCACATGCTGAGCGCCAGCATGGTGTAGTGGTTAAGAGTGGTGGTTTGGAGCGGTGGACGCTATTCCTCCACATGAGCGGCGGACGCTAATCTGGTGAACTGGATTGGTTTCCCCACTCCTACACACGAAGCCAGCGGAGTGACCTTGGGCAAGATACAGTTCTATTAAGAGCTCTGTCAGCCCCACCTACCTCACAGGGTGTCTGTTGTGGGGAGGGGAAGGGAAGGTGATTGTAAGCCGGTTTGAGTCTCCCTTAAGTGGTAGAGAAAGTCGGCATATAAAAACCAACTCTTCTTCTTCATCACCTACTATCTAATCCTTTAAACTGGAGGGCCACGTGCGGCAATAAAGGGGCCAAGGGAGGCGAGGGTTGCTGGAAAGAAAAACGAAGTATAAGTGTCTATATACCAATGCTGAAAGTCTCCAAGCCAAGATGGGGGAGCTGGAGTGCATGATGCTAAATAACAATTTAGATGTGGATATTTCAGAAATACGATAGATTGGGGAAAATCTATGAGATTCAGTCATCTATAGACAGGAAAGGGAGGGATGGGTTGGGGGAGGTGTTGTGTTGTACATCAAAGGACATAGAATCAATGTTAGATAACATTAGAGGACTGAACTCCCCAACAGAAGCAATATGGGTGGAAATGCTGGGCCATAAGGGTTACTTAAAATTGGGGGTATATTATCATCCACCTGGTCAAACCCTTGAAGCTGATCTTGAGATGGAGAAGGAAATAAGGGAGGTGACTAAAGCAGGAAATATTATGATACTAGGAAGCTTCAACTACCTTCACATGCTTGAGTCTTGCTGCAGAAATGAAATTCCTAGACATAAATGACTGTGCCTGGAACAGCTGATCACAAAGCCAACAAGTAGGGTTCTGAGTGGGGCTCAAGACCTGGTGAGAGATGTAGAGGTTGTTACACCAGTTGGGAATAGTGACCATGATGCTATTAAGTTCAACATTCATGTCAATGGAAAGTTACCCCGAAACTCCAAAATGGTAACATTGGATTTCAAAAGAGGAAACTTTACAAAGATGAGGAGAATAGTTAAAAGGAAGCTCAAAGGAAAACACAAGAGAGTCTTGAAGCTATTTAAAACCACACTAATTGAAACCCATATGGAATGCATTCCACAGGTTAGGAAAGGCGCTGCCAAGTCTAAAAGATTTCCTGTATGGTCAACAACGCAAGTCGAGGAAGCTATAAAAAGTTAAGGGGGTTCTTTTAAAAAATGGAAGATCTGCCCCAATGAACAGAAGGGACCTCAGGCTCTGGCAAAAGAAATGAAGGCATGCAAAATGAGAATTTGAGGAGCAGGTTGCTAAAAGAATCAAGACAAATAATAAACATTTCTTTAAATATAGCGAGAGCTGAAACCAGCCAGAGAAGGAGTTGAGCCCGTGGATGATTGCTAAAGGATGATGGGAAGATGGCAGAGAATCTCAATTAATTTTATATTTCTGTGTTTACTGTGGAAAGTGTGGGGCATGTACCCATGATACAGCCACTATTTCAGGAAGGAGTCTGAAGACCAGAGTCAAATTAAGGGGACGAGAGATGAAGTTCTAGACCTATTGGGGAAATTAAAAACCAATAAATCTCCAGTTCCTGGCGGCATGCACCCGAGAGTTCTTAGAGAACTCAAATGTGAGATTGTTGATCTACTAACTATGTAACTTATCACTAAATTCATTTGTTGTACCAGAAGACTGGAGAGTAGGGCTGTTGAATATAAAAAAATTGTTTTAATTCGGATTCGGGGTTAAATGGCCTTTTTTTCCCCCGGGGAACCCCGAACCCTGAATTCCTCTATATCGGTGTAGGTAGGAATTCGGGATTCCCGAAAATTTTGGCCATTTATAGCCATTTAAACCCATTTGCTGCTTTCCACGCTCTGGGGGGGCATCTTTTGAGCTAGAGGTCCCAACTCCAGGCCACAGCAGGGATTAGAAAGCCAGAAGTCTTCTTCAGAGACCAGTGCCCACTGCCCAGCCCAGTCCACAGAAGCTCAAATCGTAAATTGCCCTGGAGGGGAGCTTTCTTTGTTTCAAATTGAAACAAAGAAAGCTCCCTTCCAGGGCAATTTACGATTTGAACTTCTGACCTGGCCAGCAGAAAGAACTTAAGTCCCTTGTGTCAAAGAAAGGAGGAAGGCGTGGGGGATTCCCCCAAACTCGCAGAATTAAATCAGTGTTTCCCCGAAGCTGCTTAGTTCGGCTCCGGGAATCTCCAGCGGTTTTTGCCTTTGGTTCATCCCAAACTTGGAAGACATGAATCAAACTGGATTCAGCTGATTGCTAGTTCGGGATCAACCAAATCGACAGGCTTACTGGAGAGTACCAAATGTTACACCAATTTTTAAAAGGGGTCCAGAGAAGAACCAGGAAATTACAGGCCAGTAAGCTTAACATCTGTCCCAGGCAAATTAGTAGATACTGTAAGCAAAGATAGATTATTATGCAGATAGTGAAACAAAGTCTGCTGAGGGAAAATCAGCATGGCTTCTGCTTCTGCATGGCTTCAGCCTAACTAAACTGAGGATTTAATTGAGGTTTGCTGGGAGAGGGTTGTGATTGTTGTGCCAGTGGGTGATTAAGGTTGATTGCTTCCTGAAAGTTTGATTGTTCCCTTGTTAAGTGGGATTGTTGTGATTGGAGCTTGTGTCTGAGAGGTGGGGGCTGTGAGCATTTAAATTCCAAGGCTCCTGCTTGCCAGAGGTGCTAGAGCACAAGGCCTGTGGCTCGTGATGTGAGTATAAAATCTTTTTATCTTGGCAGAGGAACTCTCTCCATCCGGTTGGAGTACCGAGCAACTTGAATATCTATGTGAATTAGCAGCAGATAGCTGCAGGGCAAGGAACCTCAGCACTCAATTCTTATTTAGTACAGGAAGAGTGCAAGAGAGTAAAGGGCAGGGTTACAACATCAAAGAATAATATAATAATTAATTAATTAATAAAATACCAGTTATGAAGGTAGAAAGCCAGCAGGGGTCGGGGGGCTATCCAGTGTGCTGCATGGAGTGTCACATATATGATTATCTGCCTGCTGGACAGAAGTCGTGGGTGTGTGCTCGGTGCAGGGAGCTCCTGGCTCTCAGGAAGCGAGTTCACTTCCTCGAGGCCAAGGTAGCTCAACTAGAGGAGCTGAGGCAGGCAGAGAGAGAGGTGACTAAGGACTCCGGGGATGAAATAGTCACATCCCAGTCCCAAGGTGACAGCAACCTGCCAGTCACGGATGATGGAACCCTTGGGGAAGGAGGCCATCTCACTGAGGTAGGGGGATGTGGTACCTTAGAAGGAACCTCTTCCTTGGTGGATGAACAGATATCCTCTCGTACCGAGGATATGCCTCAGAGGGGAGGGGGGCTTCTTGTAGTGGGGGATTCAATCCTTAAGAATGTAGATAGCTGGGTTTCTGGTGGGTGCATGGACCGCATGGTGACTTGCCTGCCTGGTGCGAAGGTTGTGGACATTACCCGTCATATAGGTAGTCTGGTAGGTAGTGCTGGGGAGGAGCCAGTGGTTGTGGTGCATGTTGGCACCAACGACGTGGGGAAATGTAGTCCGGAGGTCTTGGAATACAAAATTAGGTTGCTAGGCAGGAGACTAAAAGCCAGGACCTCCAAGGTAGCTTTCTCAGAAATGCTACCTGTTCCACGTGCAGGACCAGCTAGGCAGGCACAGTTGGTGAGTCTCGATGCGTGGATGAGACGGTGGTGCAGGGAAGAGGGCTTTAGATTTGTAAGGAACTGGGCAACATTTTGGGACAAGCCGGGCCTATACAAAAGGGATGGGCTCCACTTGAACCAGGATGGAACCAGACTGCTGGCGCGTAATATAAAAAAAGGTGGCAGAGCAGCTTTTAAACTGAACCTGGGGGGGAAGCCAACAGGAGCTGAGAAGCATCCAGTTTGGGCAAACTCAGTGCACACGGACAAAGGGAAAATTGCTTCAGATTGCCCACATGGGAATTATTTGGACATGAAAGGGAATGGGAAAAAATGATGAATAGCCACTTAAAGATGCCCAAAGGCACATGCCAGGCAAGTCGAAAGAGAGAAACAGTGTAGAGGTGTTTCTATGCTAATGCTAGAAGCCTCCAAGCAAAAATGGGGAAATTAGAGTGCATGGCTTTAAGAGAAAACATAGATATAGTGAGCATTACAGAAACCTGGTGGAGGGGAGAGAACCAGTGGGATACAGTCATCCCTGGTTACAAACTGTATAGAAATGACAGGGAAGGGCGTATTGGAGGGGGTGTTGCTATGTATATCAAGGAAGGCATAGTGTCTAATAAGCTAGAGACCATAAAAAGGGCAGACTCATCCACAGAATCCTTATGGGTGACGATTCCGGGCCCCAAAGGAGATTTAGTACTGGGGACGTTCTATCGGCCCCCTGACCAAATGGCTCAGGATGATCTTGAGATGGAGAATGAAATTAGGGAAGCATGTAAAGGTAATGATGTAGTAATAATGGGAGACTTTAACTTCCCTCATATTGATTGGATAAATGTATGCTCCAGTCAAGCCAAAGAGATAAAAATTTTAGACATCCTAAATGACTGTGCCCTCGAACAGTTGGTCATAGACCCAACCAGAGGGGAGGTGATCCTGGATTTAATACTCTGTGGTGCTGCCAGTGATTTAGTGCGGGATGTGGATGTAGTTGAGCTAGTTGGCAATAGTGATCATAATGGCATCAAATTTAATTTAGATGTAAGTGGGAAAGTGACAGGGAAATCTCACACAATTACCTTTGACTTTAAAAGAGGGAACTTCTCTAAAATGAGAAAACTGGTAAAGAGGAAGTTGAAAGGAATGGTTAAGGGGGTTAAATCTCTTGAAAAGGCTTGGGGATTACTCAAGTCCACATTACTGGAGGCTCAGCTAGCTTGTATACCGCAGACAGGAAAGGTAGTAATAAGTCCAAGAGGTCACTACCATGGCTAACGGGTAAGGTGAAGGAAGCAATTAGAGAAAAAAAGTCTTCCTTCAGAGTCTGGAAGGTTTGCCCAAATGAGGCGAACAGAAACAAACTTGCACAAAGGAAATGCAAGCAGATAATTAGAGATGCAAAAAAAGATTTTGAGGAGTTTATTGCTAAACACATCAAAACAAACAATAAGAAATTCTTTAAGTATATTAGGAGTAGGAAACCAGCTAGGGAAGCTGTTGGACCATTGGATGACAATGGGAGTAAAGGAACTGTAAGGGAGGATAAAGTGATTGCTGAAAAACTAAATGAATTCGTCTCATCTGTCTTCACTGTTGAAGATACAGGGCAGATTCCTTCTCCTGAACAGAGATTTTGGAGAGGGGAAAATGAGGAACTGAGGCAAATAGTGGTAACAAGGCAGGAAGTCCTAGAGCGTCTAGACAAACTGCAAACTAACAAGTCACAGGGACCAGACGGTATTCATCCTAGAGTTCTTCAAAAACTCAAATGGGAAATTGCTGAACTTCTAACAAAGATATGTAATATGTCCCTTCGATCAGCCTCTGTACCAGAGGACTGGAGAATGGCCAATGTAACACCCATTTATAAAAAAAAAGGTTCCAGGGGGGACCCAGGAAATTACAGGCCAGTTAGCTTAACGTCTGTTCCAGGTAAATTAGTGGAAAGTATTATTAAAGATAGAATTGTCAAGCATATAAAAGGGCAAGGTCTGCTGGGCAAAACCCAACATGGCTTCTGTAAGGGTAGGTCCTGTCTCACTAACCTATTAGAGTTTTTTTAAAGTGTCAATAAGCATGTGGACAGGAATGAGCCTGTGGATATTGTGTTATTGGATTTCCAAAAAGCTTTTGACAAAGTCCCCCACCAAAGACTGCTAAGCAAACTTCATAGTCACGGGATAAGAGGACAAGTCCTCTTATGGATTGAGAGCTGGCTGAAAAATAGGAAGCAGAGAGTAGGAATTAATGGTCAGTTCTCACAATGGCGGGATGTGAGCAGTGGGGTGCCTCAGGGATCTGTGTTGGGACCGGAGCTTTTCAACCTGTTTGTCAGTGACCTGGAGTTGGGGTTAAACAGTGAAGTAGCCAAGTTTGCAGATGACACCAAATTATTTAGGGTGGTTAAAACAAAATCGGACTGTGAAGAGCTCCAGAAGGATCTCTGCATACTGGAAGAATGGGCATTAAAACGGCAAATGAGATTCAATGTAAGTGTAAAGTGATGCATATTGGGACAAAAAATCCCAACTTCACATATACACTGATGGGATCTGTGCTGGCAGCAACAGACCAAGAAAGGGATCTTGGGGTGGTAGTGGATAGCTCAATGAAGATGTCAACCCAGTGTGCGGCTGCTGTAAAAAAAGCGAATTCTATGCTGGCCATAATTAGACGAGGAATAGAGAATAAAACTGCTGATATCATACTGCCCTTGTACAAATCTATGGTGAGACCACACTTGGAATACTGTGTACAGGTCTGGTCACCACACCTAAAAAAGGATATTACAGAGCTTGAGAAGGTGCAGAAAAGAGCAACCAAAATGATTAAGGGACTAGAGCAACTGTCATATGGGGAGCGGTTAAGACGCTTAGGGCTGTTTAGCTTGGAAAGAAGGCGGCTGAGGGGAGACATGATAGAGGTCTATAAAATTATGCATGGTTTGGAGAGAGTGGACAGGGAGACGTTTTTCTCCCTCTCCCATAATATTAGAACACGGGGTCATCTGCTAAAGCTGGAGGGTGAGAGATTCAAAACAGATAAAAGGAAATATTTTTTCACACAACACATAGTTAAATTGTGGAACTCCCTGCCCCAGGATGTGGTGATGGCTGCCAGCTTGGAGGGCTTTAAGAGGGGAGTGGACATATTCATGGAGGAAAGGGGTATTTATGGCTGTTAGTTAGAATGGATACTAGTCATGCTGCATACCTATTCTCTCTAGTATCAGAGGAGCATGCCTATTATTTTGGGTGCGGTGGAACACAGACAGGATGGTGCTGCTGCACTCGTCTTGTTTGGGGGCTTCCTAGAGGCACCTGGTTGGCCACTGTGTGAACAGACTGCTGGACTTGATGGGCCTTGGTCTGATCCAGCAGGGCCTTTCTTATGTTCTTATGTTCAAAGGGAAGTCCTGCCTCACCAATATTTTGGAGTTCTTTGAGAAAGTGAACAAGGACATAGACAACGGTGGCCCGGTAGACATTATATACGTGGACTTTCAAAAGGCTTTTGACAAGGTACCTTACCAAAGACTGTCTTGGGATAAGAGAATTGGTTAAACGACAGGAAGCAACGAGTAGGTATAAATGGACAGTTTTCCTTCCTTTCCTTTATCCATTAGAAGCTCCTTGATCTATTGATCTCGAGCAGCGTAATTTTAAATCTAATGTTTGAGGGATATAAGGACTGAAATAAATCTTGCCACTGACAATGTAGCCTTGGGATCCCTGTCACTTAATAAAAAAGGCATTATGTCAGACACAGAGGCATTAGATAGATAGATATATTAAAAGGGGAGAGATATAACATGATCATAGGGGGTTACCGCACTTTGTATTCCCAGCGATGTATTAAGAGTTTGAAAATGTTATAAAAAACATCGCTTTAAAAGGGTTTTTGGATGCAACGGCTAATAAATGGTTGGAAGATGTCTTCACAGCTAAAGGGGCCAAACAAAGTGCGAACAGTATTTTTTATAACGTTTTCAAACTCTTAATACATTGCTGGGGATACAAGTGCGGTAACCCCTAAATTCCTCATAAAAGCGACATTCCAAAAGGGCATGAGCTAATGAATCAATAGAGCCAGAAGAGCAAGGACAGGTCCTTTCTTGGTATGGTATGTTCAAAATGCTGCCTTGCATAACCATGGTTAGCATTCAGTCTAGCTAAACAGAAGGCTCTAGAAAGAGGACAGTTTTCACAATGGAGGTAAGTATGCAGTGGGATCCCACAAGGATTGATATTGGGGCTGGTACTATTTAATCTGTTCATAAATTATTTGGAACCAGGAGTGAGTAGTATAGTGGACAAATTTGCAGATTACACAAAATTATTCATAATGATGAAAACTAAGGATGATTGTGAAGAGCTCCAGGAGGATCTCCACAAATTGGGAGAGTGGGCAACAATGTGGAAGATGAAGTTCAATGATGGTAAGTGTAAGGTGATGGCCATGGGGACAAAAATGCCAACTTCAAATATAGGCTAATGGGGTCTCAACTTGCTGAGAATGAGAGGGGAAAAGATTTTGGGATCGCAGTAGATAGCTCAATGAGAGGGTCAACCCAGTGCGCTGCAGCAGTGAAAAAGGCAAACTATGTTGGGGTTATTAGCAAGGGGATTGAAAATAAAATGGCTGATATTATAATACCCCTGTATAGCTCTATGGTGCAGCTTCATTTGGAATACTGTCACCCTATCTCAGAAAGGACTTGGAAAAAGTACGGAAGAGGGCAACTGAAATTATTAGGGGGTTGGGGCACCTTCCCTATAAGTAGGCTTCCCATTTGCCCGGTTATGGCGGGCAATTGCCTGCCAATTAACCAGGCTGCCTGTGCCCCTCAACTGGTTGGCAGGTAGAAGCAGGCCTGCTGAAGGGGGGGAAAGTGATCCGCGTAAAAAAATGATAATGTGAACTTTGATTATGAATACCTTGTCTGTAGGGTAGCCAGGTCCCTCTTCACCACCGGCAGGAGGTTTTTGGGGTGGAGCCTGAGGAGGGTGAGGTTTGGGGAGGGACTTCAATTCCATAGAGTCCAATTGCCAAAGCGGCCATTTTCTCCAGGTGAACTGATCTCTATTGGCTGGAGATCAGTTGTAATAGCAGGAGATCATCTGCTATTACGTGGAGGTTGGCAACCCCACTGTATAGTCAAGGGATGATAGAGAAGATCATACAGCCAAATTACATGTTCGGGTTTTTAACAAGTTGGGTCCAGGTTCCCTGCAGTCACACAGCTGCTCTGGTGAATGGCTTTTAAAAATAAAAGAGAGCTGAAACAGGCTTGGAATGCTGCTGGGGGGTGGGGAGAAAAGGCTCCTGCCTCCCCCCCCCCAAAACCATTTTCCCATGCCAAAACAGTGTTGGAGAGAGTTGTGTGTGTGTGTGTGCTGTCAAGACACAGCTGACTTATGGTGACCCTGTAGGGGTTTTCAAGGCAAGATATGTTCAGAGGTGGTTTGCCATTGCCTGCTTCCCCATGGGCTGAGAGAGTTCTGAGAGAACGGTGACTCACCCAGGGTCACCCAGCAGGCTTCATGTGGAGGAGTGGGGAATCGAGCCTGGGTCTCCAGATTAAAGTCCACCACTCTAAACCACCACACCACGCTGGGGGGAGTTATTTCCCCATTTGTGCTGCTCCAATGTGGTGTTTGGCCCCTAGAGCAACAGGCCTCCTCATTTATCATCGATGGGTTAACTATTCTTATCTTAGTTCTCTTAATTAGCTTGCTCCTTTTTTCCTAAACCATTAGGGGAAATTAGCTACTAAAGGAGAGACAAGATAAGCAGAGATAAAACAAACAAACAAATTGGCCCTTGGTTATGTTGCCTGCCCCCCCCCCCCAGCTTTTTTTGTGTGTGGAAGCCTTCAGAATTCTCAGTAGGCAGACCCTAGTAATAAGATTTATGGATATCCAGAATCTAAAGGCAGGTCTACTCAGAAGTAAGTCCTATTTTAATCAATGGGATTTTTTTTTGGCCACCAAGTCACATTGGCCTTATGGCGCCCCGGTGGGGTTTTAAAGGCAAGACATTCAGAGATGGTTTGCCATTGGGCGAAAACGCATGGTCACTTTAGCCTCCTTTATTCCCTCTTTCAGCCAGGATTCAGCCAGGATCAAACGCATGTGTTCGATCCTGGCTGAAAGAGGGAATAAAGGAGGGTAAAGCAACCATGCGTTTTCGCCCATTGCCTGCAACTGCGTCACAACCCTGGAGTTCCCCCATCCAAATACTAACTAGGGCCAACCCTGCTTAGTTTCTGAGATCTGAAGAGATCAGGCTAGCCTAGGGCTATCCAGGTCAGGTCAACATCTGAGTAGACCTGCTAGGATCTCTCCTTTAGTCTGGCTCTAAAGGAGAGATCCTCGCAGGTCTACTCAAGTCTGAGGGGAAAATGCTGATTTTCCCTATTACTTAATCAATGGGACGTACTGCTAGGAAAATAGGATTCCAGCCTAAGTGTAGTTAAAAGACCAAGACATCAGACCTCATACTAATCTAATGCAAGACTATGGTTTTTCCCCCCAGGTATGCAAGAAAAGAAAAAACTTACATTTGCAAAAAAATTACAGTTATGTCCAGTAATAATTTTGGGGGAGTAATCTTATAAAACATTTTTTTTGTGGGGGGGGGGGTCATCTTCCTTTCAAGTAAATATGGTATTTTCAGCATTTTGGTTTCTCATCATTTTGGGAAGGGATTGTTCAGCAGTCCTTATGGCAGAGGAGTGAGGCAATAGTACAGTCACTGGAAGTTGAAGGTACTCTTTATCCTGTGTTATTTTCAGTTCTGACCACTGCAGTACTTTAAAAGTCATTGAGCCCACGGGTAATATTTTGATAAGGCACTAGGGACACTTCACAGCATACCATAATATCAGAACTGTTTACATATGCTTGCTCCTCAATGTATGCATGCATTAGGAATTTGTAGTTGAATTACTAATGCATGCATAACAAACACACATAACCAGTTCAAACATTAGGGTATAGTGGGAAAGGTCCCTAGTACCTTTGCATACACATAATGCACACACATGCAATGAAATGCGTGAAATGATTTGCAGAGTCACAGGATGAGTTAAACATACATGCAGAAAGAATGCGATGGTGTGGTAGCAACAAAACCTCACTATGAATACTAAGATCCAAATCTATTAGATGTGAATACAACCAGCATTCTTGCAGCTGGAGGGAATATACGCTAGACATAACCGGAGTTCTCTTTAGTGCAAAGGTTTGCACTGAGGGTAAGCCATTAACAGTATTGTCTTTGGCCACTAGAGGGCAAACGTAGCCTAGGAGTGAGCAAAATGCATTTATCATCCTCAGATCAAAGCGCCTTTCATTTAAAAAGCTTGGACTTCTCAATGCTTTATGACCAAAACAAATCAAGGAGCGGTGCATTCCCATATTGTACAGTGGGATAACACAGCCATGAAAAACTAAGTAGAAGTGGAACATTCCATCAAAAAGTAAGCACTTTTTGCTCCCATTGTCCTCACTGGGACAAATAAGCATACACTTTAACAAAGCAATCCTAAACAGTTATACCCTTCTAAGTTCATTGACTTCAATGGAATGGTGTAACTCTGCTTAGGGTTGTGCTGTTAATCACCTTCAAGTGTTTGACTTTTGACTGAATCTTGCCCAGTTTTTTTAAACCATGGAAAGTTCTCTGTCTACTGGGGGAGGGATTAGTCTTGTCATTTGTTTATTGCTTGTTTTTTAATTATAGAGGGGTAAATTGCATAGGGTCCTGTTCCAGATGGTGGAGGCTAATCTGATGTCATCGGATCTCAGAAGCTAAGCAGGGTCTGCCCTGGTTAGTACTTGAATGGGAGACCCCCAAGGAATACCAGGGTTGCTATGCAGAGAAGAAGAAGAGTTAGATTTTATATGCCGACTTTCTCTGCCACTTAAGGAAGAATCAGACAGGCTTACAATCTCGTTCCCTTCCCCTTCCCACAACAGACACCTTGTGAAGTGGGTAAGGCTGAGAGAGTTCAGGGAGAACTGTGACTAGCCCGAAGTCACCCAGTTTAAGGCAATAACCTGTGATAAACAAAACCGCATTTTAAACCAGCAGCGATTTAAAATCAAGAGCATTAAAAAACCAACAATAGTGGAAAATACATCCAACCCTTTAGCAATACATTCCCCAAAGCCTCCCTGAACAGAAATATTTCAACCTGTCAATGAAAAGAATAGAATGATGGAGTCTAACATAATTCTTAAGGGGGTGATGGGTAGGGCTGTGCATTCGGTAAAACCCGAACTGGATAAAAGCCGAATAAATGCCATTTCGGCTTTCCCGGGTTCGGGTATTACCGGATTAAAAAAACCCAGCGGTAAATAGCCGAGCCGAATTGGGCGACTCTTGGATAAGCCGAAATAATTCAGATTATCCGGGTTCGGCTATTTCCCGCGTTTTCGCAAGGAGATAGCTCTCCGTGGTGCAACCTACCTTGCCTGGACAGCCTAACAAGGGGGAGGGAAAGGGGAATTTAAGTCCCTGACAGTGGCTAGACCTGAGAGAAGAGTGTTCTTTGGCCAATCACAGAAGCTGGATTCTCCGTTCAAACTTTTCTGTGTTTTGGCCAAAGGCTATACTACCTGGTCTCTCTCTACTGGCTGTTGCTCACTGAGAGAGAGTTTGTTCTGGTGCAAAAAACTTGGCTTTTGCTTCTGCTGCCTCATCCTGAGCTGACCTGGTGGATTACAGCCTGCTGCTTCCATTGGATCATTTCCTGCCTTCTACCTGGAGGAGAAAAGAAGACATCTAACAGTTTGAGACCCTATCATTTTATTTCATTTGGGGCTTTCCCCCCTAAACTTGGCTGCATGCAAGCAAGGGGAGGAGTTTCTGGGACTGAATTCACATTGATTTCAACACTTTGTAGTTGTTATTGCTCAAAACTGCTTAAATTCCTGTTTTAAAAAAAGCACCCGCAGCTGTTGCACAATAAACAACTATAGGGTTCTAACCTCCAGATATGGGATCCGAGGCATGCGTTCCCATCCAGATGCCGAACTGGAATTGCTGAAGGTGACACTTTCAAAGCAGCTCCTGTCACTGGGTCCCCCAACTGTTTTTTAAATGCCCCAATTTTTTCAACACAGCTTAGGAGACTGAAGCAGCCTTCTGATGTTGACGTAATATTTGTCTGCTCTGGAAACAGCAGATCCTCCAAAATAGGGGCAACTGACAAAAAACACTTTAAGCCACTACCACCTCCCATTTTTCTCCAAGAGGAAAGAAGAATAGAGCTCTGGACCAGTAAATGCCATTTCATCCAAAAGTAGGGTTACCAACCTCCAGGTGGGGCCTGGAGTTCTTCTCCAGGCTACAGAGATCAGTTCCTCTGGAGGAAATGGCAGAAATCGAAGAAAAAGAAGAAGCCATTTTTATATGCCAACTTTCTCTACCTTTTCAGGAGAATCAAACGGCTTACAATCTTCTTCCCTTCCTCTCCCCACAACAGATACCCTGTGAGGTATGTGGGGCTGAGAGAGCTCAAAGAGAGCTGTGACTAGCCCAAGGTCACCCAGCTGGCTTCATGTGGAGGAGTGGGGAAACCAACCCGGTTCACCAGATATAGCGCAATTCTGGGGAGGGGAGGAATCGGCATAGCAGCCGGTGCGACCCCGCGCCGACGTAAGTGCCCATTTATCTCATGATAAGGAGCACTTATGCTGGCACAGGGGCCATTTATGCTGGCACTGGTAAGCCATGCCGCTGTGCGGGGCTTCGCCACTGGCACAGCCACAGTGGGAGTGAAATCCCGGAAGTGGGAGCCTGTGCCGGCATGTGTGTGGGAGCTCTTAACCAACACACCACACTGGCAAAATTCCTGTCCGGGGTCAGCCATTTGGAACATAGGATGCCAGTGCAGCATCAACTGCCTATTTCATTCCAGACCCAACTCAAAACCAGCGTGGTGTAATGGTTAAGAGTGGTGGTTTGGGGCGGTGGACCCTGATCTGGAGAACCGGCTTGATTCCCCACTCCGCCACATGTGTGGCGGATGCTAATCTGGTGAACCAGGTTGGTTTTCCCACTCCTACACATGAAGCCAGCTGGGTGACCTTGGGCTAGTCACAGTTCTCTTCGAGGTCTCTCAGTCCCACCTACCTCACAAGGTATCTGTTGTGATGAGGGGAAGGTGATTATAAACCAGTTTGATTCTTCCTTAAGGGGTAGAGAAAGTTGGCATATAAAAACCAACTCCTCCTCCTTCTTCGCACTAGTTTTTACCTTTTCAGCTCTTCGTGGTCTGGGGCCCTCATACCTCTCGAACTGCATCTCCTGCTAGACTCCTGTGCACCAGTTATGCTCCTCAGACTGACTTCTTTTGGGGCTACCCTTGCCTGCAATTGTCCGGGCTTTCTTTGCGGTATGTCCATTCCTCTGGAATGGCCCATCAGAGCGGGTGCAACCGACACCTTCACCTGCTGCTTTCAGAAAAGCAAGTAAGACAGTTTTGTTCCAGGCAGTGTTTTGGTGGAGAGTGACCGGTTTGGGCTGTGCTTTGTTTATCAGTTTTCAATGGGGTGTTTTAATTTTGTATTGGTTTTTAACTTGTTACTGGGCGCTTATAACGTTCATGTCTTTGCTCCTTTTGCTAGTTGCCTGGAGTCTGAGGAGATAAGGAGGGGTAGAAATATTTTAAATAAATAAATAAACCAAACCCCTGTCACCTCTATTTAAAAAAAAAGACTCAGATGGTAGACGATGTGAAAGGCCTCTCACTGAGACCCTGGGGAGCTGCTGCCAATCAGAGCAAATGGTAATCCCTTCAATAGACAAAGGGTCTGACTCAGTGTAAGGTAGCTTCATGTCTGTTCATTTTGATTCATACTTAAATAGGGTTGCCAGGTCCCTCTTCACCACTGGCGGGAGGTGTTGGGGGCAGAGCCTGAGGAGGGCAGTGTTTGGAGAGGGGAGGGACTTTAATGCTGTAGAGTCCAAATGCCAAAGCAGCTATTTATCCAGGGGAACTGATCTCTATCAGCTGGATGTCAGTTGTAATAGCAGGAGCTCTCCAGCTACTACCTGGAGGTTAGCAACCCTATGCTTAAAAGCTACTGGTGCTAGAGGAGAGATTCCTTAAACCTTTTCCCCCTGTGCTGTTTCCTCAGTTAAATGTCCCCTGAAGCAACCATTGGCCCATTTGGATTTCCCCCATTGAAAATAATACCAGCTTGGGGTGAGGATAGATAGAAAATTATCTGAAGGGTTGGGTTGAACCTTTGCCTATATTTGGTCATGATCTAAAGGCCAAAATAGATTTGACATGGGAGATCCCATCACAGATCCCCCCCCCCTTTGGTCTATTTCAGCCCTATGATCCTGGCCATGTGCAGATCAACCCAATGGCTCTGCTAGAAATTGGCAGAAAAACTGATGTGGATCTAGGGCTGCCAACTTCAGGTTGGGAAATTAATGGAGATTTTGGGGTTGGAGCCTGGGGGTGGCAGGATTTGGAGATGGGAGTAGGGTTGCCAGGTCTCTCTTCTCCACCAGCAGTAGGTTTTTGGGTGGAGCCTGAGGAGGGCGGGGAGGGACTTCAATGCCATAGAGTCCAATTGCCAAAGCAGCCATCTTTTCCAGGTGAACTGATCTCTATCGGCTGGAGATCAGTTGTAATCTCAGGAGATTTCCAGCTAGTACCTGGAGGTTGGCAACCCTAGATGGGAGAGACTTCAATGGGGTATAAAGCCATGGAGTCCGACCTTCAATGCTGCCATTTTCTCCAGTGGAACTGATCTCTGTAGTCTGGAGATTGGTTGTAATTCCAGGAGATCTCTGGCCCCACCTGGAGGTTGGCAACACTTTGTGGATCACAGAGCTGTGGTCTCCCTTTCACTGTTTCCTATTCTTTATCTCTGCTTTTCTCCATCTCTTTTTAGCTGCTTACTGCCTTGTTTCTCCTCGTTGGCAAAATTAGTGGCTGAGGAAAAATAAGAAAAACAGAAATCCAAGGAAATGATGCCCAGAGGTGCCTTGATTCATTTCTGCTTTCGTTGACTGTCTCAGGATTCTCAGTCTGCCTTAACTGTGGCTCTTTTTTAAAAATCTGATGAGCAGAACAGGTAGCCAGGATCTAAAACCAACGGTTTCTTTAGTTATGGCAATGAATCCCAGGGATGCTTTCTATCTTCGGTCAAGGCACCCAAGTTGGATGTCTTCTGAGAGGGCTGGTTCTTTGGGGAACCTAGGGTTCCAATCTTGAGACCATCACTGGTCCACGAGTCCTCAGCTGTGGACAGAGTCCTGTTGCTTGTCCAGCAACAAAGCCGCAGAAGACCATTTGGATCTTTCCCTCTGTGCCATTTTTCTCCAGGGTGAGGGAGTTCTCATCGCTCCCCTTCCCCAGGCCTCTGGAGTTTGTACTTGGGATTTCATTCAGGCTCTTTTGTTCTATTAAGGAGGTTGTGAGGCCATATATACCTCACTGTTTCAGAACGTTCCTGTTCCATAAAATGCTTAGGCATTTCTGGCACCATAAAACCCTACTGAACAGACACAGTGACTCCTATCATCTCTCCGTACTTCTGAAATGAAAGTTCCTCCGTCCAAGGGAACTTGGAGCACTCCATAAATACTGCTAGCCGTCTTCTGATCCTAACTATTATGATTAAAAAATAAGTTCCACAATAACATGGACAGTCACAGACCCAGAAACGGTATAGCTACTTAAAAGGCCCAGATACTTCAGTGTTATGTTTTCCACAGCAGTCAATGAGATGCCTTTAAGAACTTACAAGCAAGGCTTTCCCTGTTGTCTGTCCCAGAATCTGATACTTAGAGGTATACTTCCTCTGAACACGAAGGTTCCACAATGGGTAGCTGTGTTAGTCTGTCAGTAGCAGTAGAAAAAACTATGGAGAAATGTCCTCTGCCCTAGAGATCGGGTAGCCAGGTCCCATTTCACCACCGGCAGGTGGTTTTGGGGCGGAGCCTGAGGAGGGTGGGGTTTGGAGAGGGGAGGAACTTCAGTACCATAGAGTCCAATTGCCAAAGCGGCCATTTTCTCCTGGTGAACTGATCTCTTTCGGCTGGAGATCAGTTGTAATAGCAGGAGATCTCCAGCTAGCACCGGGAGGTTGGCAACCCTAAGTCTCCCCCAGGCTTGGCTGGAAGCTTTGAGCTCCGACCTGCTGTTCTGGCTGCCCCTACCCACCTTGGGTTTCTCTGGTTGGAAGTTAAGGGGAAGCACCGCTGTGTGCTGCAGAATTCAGTGTCCCAGCCTTGCTTTCTGCCAGAGCGACCCTGGCTTTCCGAGGCAGGTTCTGGTTTCTTTTCCTCACAGGCTGAGGAGAGCCTGTGGCGGAAGGCATGCGATTTCTCTGGAGGTCCAATGCAATGCAAATGAGGCTTGGTGAAGGACAAATGAAAGTGGTCCAAAATAAACTGGACCTCAGTGTGAGGTGAGCTTGGCAGCTCCTGCAGTGTACTCAGTTTTGCTGGAATTCACCTTGGGAAGCCTCCTTCAGGACTCTCCAAAACAGACAGGGCCAAGTTTCCTTGTCCAAGCTTGTCAGCAAACACAGAAACACCACAGGCACTCGGAGTAGCAGTGCAGTCTTCTGCACATATTAAATCCATTGGATGGGTTTATTTATCGCATCAGCACCTCATCCTTCCAGTAAGGAGCTCAGGGCAGCGTACCCAAGGCACCCCCAGTTTTACACAACACCCTATAAGGTAGGATATGACTGACGAAGGCCACACACAGAGCTTTATGGAAAAGGAGGGGTTTAAATGTGGGTTGGACAAGATGAAGATCACCCATAAATTGCAAACTACAAGCTCAGGCAGCCTCAATTTGCTGTGGGGGGGGGGAGAAGAAGGAGGAGGAGGAGGTTTTTATATGCCAACTTTCTCTACCACTTAAGGGAGAATCAAACTGGCTTACAATCACCTTCCCTTCCTCTCCCCACAACAGATACCCTGTGAGGTAGGTGGGGCTGAGAGAGTTTGGAGAGAACTGTGACTAGCCCACGGTCACCCAGCTGGCTTCATGTGGAGGAGTGGGGAAACCAATCCGGTTCTCCAGATTAGTGTCCGCAGCTCATGTGGTGGAGTGGGGAATCAAACCCGGTTCTCCAGATCAGAGTCCACTTCTCCAAACCACCACTCTTAACCGCTACACCATGCTGGCTCTCAGGGAAGAGAAGGGAATCCCCAGTGGGGAAAAGGGGGCTCCTCAGGGCCGTTTCAGGACAGGAAAATGATGCAAGTGGAAGTCTTAAGCACCCTTTCTCCATGGTCCTTATCTGAATACACACCAGCAAAAATTCAGATCCTGGAGAGGAACTCCCAGATCATGTCTACCAGAAGTCCTCAAGCTGCTACAACATGTGAACTGGCCCTTAGAGAGTTCTGACAAGTATGATGCAGATTCACGGCTGATTTTTATATTACAGCAAAATGTGGTGGGCAAGGTATCTTGTAACGGTGCACATGCAAGAAATTACAAAACCAGACTTAATTCTTTCTGCTCAGGTGGCAATCCTAGCATGGGACCCCTTGCCAAGGAATGACAGCGTTGAACATCCAGCCAGGGAATAACAAAATACTACTCATGGGTTTTGTGGTTTCTGGAGCAAGTTTTGTGCCTGGGCATAAAAGAGAGGCATCCTACAGAGAAGCTGCAAAAGAGAAGCAGCAACAAATATTGTTGAAGAATTGCCTCCCAGTCTGTTTTTGGGTCTTATGGTCCAACTACAGATGGAGGAGCCTCTAGGAAAAGATCCAGCACTGGAGAGAACTGTGTGTGATTTAAGAGGTGATAGTTCCCTTTCTGGGCCAGTGTTGGACAGGTGCCTCAGCATCGTGTGGCAAGTGTTGCCTGAGCTGCCTTCTACAGGGAACATAGGAAGCAGGTGCTTCCTTTCCTTTCCTTTCCTTAAAATCCTTTTTCAAGATTCTTGCAGGTACTTGGGCATGCTGCTTCTACACCTCCTGATACTGGTGAGATTACCTGTTTGATGTGTCAAATCACCCCTCACAAAGGGGAGTCAAAAATACACAGCAGTGCCTTTGCCCTACCAAGTGTACAGCATGTATCGCTAGGGTTGCCAACCTCCAGGTACTAGCTGGAGATCTCCCAGTATTACAGTTGCTCTCCAGCCAAGCTCCCCTGGAGAAAATGGCCACTTTGGCAATTGGAGTCTAGTACCTGGAGGTTGGCAACCCTAGTGGGGAGAATGAAGTCTCACACGATCCCAATCGAAATGAGATCTGTCCGTGCCTGGGAAATTAAATTCCCAACAGGGAACCCCCATTTCTGTTTACAGTCCTTATTGTGGCCCTGTGGACTTTGTAATGTGTGGATTGAACAGGAATAACCAGACAGGAATTACTTTATCATCATCGAAAACCAACTGCTGCTGAACCAAGACTTACTTTTGCACTCCAACATACACACCTTTCAGGGCGAATCAGTAGTATTATTAAAAGGCATTGGCATATGCTTTCGGGCATTCCCGGATATGAAAATATGCCTTGATTCGGGTATAGAAAGACCACCTCTATAAAGGATAGGTTGGTACATACAGACATAATGCGAGTATCTGAACCTGGAAATATGAGTAGGGGTCACTTTAAATGCCATAACTGTTTGGCGTGTAGTCTGTGCTTGGAGGTAAAAGAATTCCAGCGCACTGACAAACAATTTACCTTCAAGTTACTTAATTTCACCAATTGCAATACTAAAAACTCTGTTTATTGCCTTCTCTGCCCGTGTGGCTTTTTATACATTGGTTCCAGTATTAGACCGATTAAAAATAGAATATTGGAACACCGTACGCGCATACGTGCAAAAGTCCTCACTGCCCCGGTTGTAGACCATTTTGTTTCCGCCCGCCATTCAGAAAACAATCTCTGTTTTTTCGTTATCTGGCATCTTAAGGGTAAACATTATGATAGGAGAAATACAGAAAGAATTTTAAGACAGAAAGAGGCATTTTTATCCACCTTTTTGATTATGTTAAACCAAGAGGCTTGAACCTTGAAAACGATCTTTCGTGCTTCATATAATTTAAGTGTTATACGGTAGCTGCCAAACAGTAGGTGCTGCTCTGATAGAGTATATAGGAGCTGTAGATTAACACCTGTTTTGTATTTAAGTGTAAGTAATGAGTAAAGGACTCTACCACACTAGTATCCCAAGGGAACCTGTTGACATTGCTGTGGCTTAATATTGAACCTTAGTGGACTTTGTAATATTTTGGAATACTATGGAATAGATGTAAGTATGTATTTTTATACTATTAATATTAATGTTTAAATAGACATGAATCCATTTTAATGTAATATTTATATGTAGGATATAATGTGGGGCTGAAGAAACCAAGGGGAAACGGCCGTCCCCAATCTTTTGGATTTATACCTAAGGGATATCCTATGGAACTGATCATCTTTGAAACATTAAGAAGAGGACATTTTTGCCTGTGAAATACCCTGTGATCTTTGTGCTTTAATGTATATATTAGTCACACATTAATTAGGTTTAATTGCTACACATTGTTTGTCCTTTGGCTTTATCACGTATTATATACTTGTTTGCTATAACTTGGCTCTGTGCATTTGTGTACCATTTACCCGTGCTAGTATCTAGGGGTTGGCAACTCTAACTGCTGCTAGAAGTCTTATCCGACTTCCTCACACCCCAAGACAAGCTGCTTCCCAGCTTGCATTTCAGTAGCAAAAGCCCCAGGCACTAACGATTGTGAGGGGGTCGACAATGACTTGGCGCAGAGCGTTCAGTCCAATTTTAGAATTTATTAAGCACTGAAAAGATAAATGGGAAGATAAAAGAAAACAGCTCAAAAGAAAACAATGTCTAGCTAAACCATATTTGGCAAGCATCTTAATGCCTGCTTATGACACAAGAACTGGTTGGTCCTTGACAGCTTTCTAGAAATTTCCAGACACACTGTGAGGAGTTTCATAAGGGATGGGGAAAGGGGCATGACCAATCGAAGCGCTGATAGAGGACACACACACACACACACACACACACCCGCATCAAGGAGTTGAAGCCAATAACAACATTTCAGAGTAGGCCATTGGTATTTTGGAGGCAGCGAGCAAACCTGTGACTACATGCTGGTTTGGATCACCTGGATCTTCTCTTCTGGGCCATCCGTTATCACAGGATGGTCCCGTCTCCCATTATCAATAGAAGATGCTATTGTAATCCATTTTATTGCTTATGGCCCAGCTCTCCAGTCTATCGAGGTCATTCTGAACTCTGACCCTACCCTCCGGGGTATTAACTACCCCTCCTAACTTGGTGTCATCTGCAAATTTGATTAGCATGCTCTCTATTCCATCATCCAAGTCATTTATAAAAATATTAAATAGTACCGGTCCCAGGACAGACCCCTGTGGTACCCCACTGGTCACTCCTCTCCAGGATGAAGTTGTGCCATTAATGAGCACCCTTTGGGTTCGGTTGGTCAACCAATTCCCAATCCACCTAACAGTAGCAGTGTCCAGCCCACATTTTACTAGCTTTGTTTCAAGAAGATCATGGGGGACTTTATCAAAGGCTTTACTGAAATCAAGGTACACTACATCTACAGCATTCCCTTCATCTACCATACTTGTCACTCTTTCAAAAAAAGATATGAGATTAGTTTGGCATGACCTGTTTTTGAGAAACCCATGTTGACTGTCAGTGAGCACAGCATTTCTTTCTAAGTGCTTACAGACCGTCTGTTTAATTATCTGCTCTAGTATTTTACCTGGTATGGATGTCAGGCTGACAGGGCGATAATTGTTTGGGATTTCTTTTTCCCCCTTTTTAAAGATGGGAACCACATTTGCCTTTTTGTTGTTCCGTTCCGGTACCTTTATTGGCATAACAAACATTTCGCTAAATACTGTAAAACACATAGAAAAGCTGTTATAAGGCAGAACGGATTGCAATCATACCAACAAGAAAGTTAGCCACGTTTTCAATAATGTTAGGGTCCTGATTGTTAAGAAGAGTGAGAACCATTAAATAATTAGGAAATCCCTCAATCTGAGTCAAGATTGGATTTAAAAATTTAAAACGTAACATTTGATAGAAGGGGCACCAGAAGAAAACATGTTGGATAGTTTCAACCTCTTCGTTGGAGCAAGGGCACAATCTATCAGAAAGGGGACCCCAAGATAACAACCAGTTAATAGAGCTGACGGTAATACATTAAATCTGGCTAACGGTTGTTTTTGCAGGCTGACACCAGATGGAATCACTCAGTAGTTTTTACTTTAAAAATGGTGGAGATAAATTTACTATGGTTCCCAAGATGTATCAAACTGAAGTAAAACTGGGTCATTATTACTTTATGTAAGCAATTCCCAGGTTATTCTCATCCTAATCCCTCTATTTCTTGGTTGAAATTAAGTATTCATGAAGAAGAAAAAAGTTGGTTTTAATACCCTGCTTTTTCTCTACTGTAAGGAGTCTCACAGTGACTTACAATCGCCTTCCCCCCCCCACACACACACACACAACAGGCACCTTGTGAGGTAGGTGGGGTTGAGAAAGTTTGGAGAGAACTGTGACTAGCCCAAGGTCACCCAGCAGGCTTCATGTGTAGGAGTGGGGAATCGAACCCGGTTCTTCAGATGTGAAGGAGTCAAGAATCAAACCTGGTTCTACAGGTTAGAGTCCGCCGCTCTCAACTGCTACACCATGCTGCTTGTAAACGGCCAGTAGCCCATGCAAAATCCAGAAAAAGAAACAAAATCATGTTAAATCTTTCATTATTTTTTTCTCTGCCCTCTGATACAGAATCGCCTGGTCATCCTTATGCAAACAGCCAGCCAAGAAAGGAAAGGGGCAATGGAACTCCCTGCCCCAGGATGTGGTGATGGCTGCCAACTTGGAAGGCTTTAAGAGTGGAGTAGACATGTTCATGGAGGAGAGGCTATCCATGGCGACTAGTGAAAATGTTTACTAGTCATGATGCATACCTATTCTCTCCAGGATCAGAGTTGCATGCCTATTATATTAGGTGCTGTGGGACACAGGCAGGATAATGTTGTTGTGGTTGTCTTGTTTGTGGGCTTCCTAGAGGCACCTGGTTGGCCGCTGTGTGAACAGACTGCTGGACTTGATGGGCCTTGGTCTGATCCAGCAGGGCCTTTCTTATGTTCTAATGTTCTTAAGAGGGGAAAGATGAGGACACAGCAGGCCAATCAGAGAGCCTCCAGATATGCCCCACAGGCTCCCTATTATCGGCTCATCCATCTTGTTTGGGTCCTACAGTGATGGGAGTTGACTGGCCCTGACAGAAAACAGAGCAGCCGGTTCCAGCGGCCTCATTCCATTTTGGCTGCAGTAGCTCTGTGTTGTTCTAGCCTACCTATAAAGCACTGCCAGATCCCTCATTGGGGCTCATCCTTCCACTCTGTCTATTTACAGGCCTCTTTTCTCACCAGGCTCATGTCCATTCAATGTGCATTTAATCTTCAAGTCTATCAGCCAACTCTCCCTGTTTTATTGGCGTAATGATCCCTTATCGGACTTGGGAATTAGAACTTACCACATTGTGTTGAGTCTCTCTTCCCCCCCACCCCACAATTACACACCTCTTTGCATCAAACATATTTTCACAGCCGTCTTCTTAGCACAGCAGGCCATAGATTGGCTTCATCATCTGAAAGGACTGGATTTAAGTCTCAGAGCAGGCAACGACTTGGACCACTTGGATTAGGATTGCCAGCCTCCAGGTGGTAGCTGGAGATCTCCAGCCGATAGAGATCAGCCCACCTGGAGAAAATGGCGGATTTGGCAATTGGACTCTGTGGCATTGAAGTCCCTCCCCTCCCCTCCCCAAAACCCTCCCTCCTCAGACTCCGCCCCCCAAAAAACCTCCCGCCGGTGGCGAAGAGGGACCTGGCAACCCTATTGGTAACCCTAACTTGAAGCCATGGAATGGGCTGGGAGCACAACTGAGCACTAAAGCTGCACCAGGAGGCTTTGCTTTTAATCTGTCAACTGAGCCTCGTCCAGAAATCCTAACTTGGCATTTGACATATGCAACTGGCTTACAATCAGGGGTTGCATCTATGTTGTTTTTACTAGGCTGGCCACTCCAGTTTACCAGTTCCAGCTTGGGAAATTCCTGGGGATTTGAGGGCAGAGTTTGTGGAGGGGAGGGAGCTTGGCAGAGATGTGGTGCCCGTGGAGTCCATCCTCCGAAGCTGCCATTTCCTCTGATGTTGCCTACTCCGGCTTTGAAATTCCTGGATATTTGGGGGCAGAGTCTGGGGGGGATTCAGTTCTGGGAGGGGAGGGAGCTCAGTAGAGACGTGACCCCATAGAATCTACCCTCGAAAGCAGCCATTCTTTCCAGGGGAACTGATCTCTGTCATCTGGAGACCACTTGTAATCCTCACCTGGAGGTTGGCAACCCTTAAGTGTCTCAAGCAGTTTTGCTACTCTCTACCCATACTAAAACTCATGCACACAACAAATCCTGTATGCTGTCAGGGAAGAGGATTTTATGTTTCGATTACAGCCCACTTTCTCTGTTCTCTACAAGTTAACAGGGCAAAAGGACAGGCTTTTCGCTCAATTCACTGATAACAGAGGCCTTTCATGCAGGGACGTTTCCCTATGGTCACTCCCGCCAACTGCTTCGGGCTGCCTTTTGATTATGTATGCCTTTTCCGTCAGAGGTCACCTCGCTTCCCCCCCGCACACACACACGTTTTGCCCGTGTTTTCCGGATTCAGTTTTAGCCAGAATCTGGAAAACACGGGCAAAACGCGCAGGCAGAGCGAGGCGACCTCTGGCAGCCAGGAAAGGTATGCAAAATCAAAAAGAAGCCCCGAAGCTCTTTGGCATTTGATACATTTTGTGACTTTTTATGTGCATTCCTATTGGGCCAAAATGTGGCATGTTCTCTCAGCCTAGAACTGCAAATGTAAGCAAATAAGAGATGTTATTTGGTAAAAGACATCTTAAAAAAATTAATTGATGGCTGCAAAAGCTGGAAGTAGGCTTGCCCACCTATGGCAGGTAAAGTCCCATCCTTGGCCCCAATCCTCTGCCCTCAAAAAATGAGAAGCAGGAGGACAAAAATGACATCCAAAGTGATGCTCTAGGAATTTCCTTGTGTCCTTATAGTCTTTAACATAGAGATTACCACTAGCCAGGGTAGAGCTGCTCCTGGAAAGAATCTGTAGATGCAGAATCAATGGACTACATAATGAATGCTGCTCTGCACAAGGGGGAAAGGTAGCATTAGAACCCACCTCCCTGGCATCTTCAACGTGCAGTTTTTGCCCTTTAATATAGAGGAGTGATGAGTCACAGCGCAATCCTAAGAAGAGCCACACCCTTCTAAACCCATTGACTTCAATGGACGTGTGTGTGTAAGGTGCCGTCAAGTCACAGCCGACTTATGGTGACCCCTTTTTTTGGGGGGGGGGGTTTCATGGCAAGAGACAACAGAGGTGGTTTGCCAGTGCCTTCCTCTGCACAGCAACCCTGGACTTCCTTGGTGGTCTCCCATCCAAATACTAACCAGGGCTGACCCAGCTTAGCTTCTGAGATCTGATGAGATCAGGCTAGCCTGGACTTAGAAGGGAGGTTATGATTGAACCATGAATCTCCAAGCTGTAGACTGAAATGACACCATCTAGGGAAAGTTTTATTATGCAACGAGTCTCTGCGCAGCTTTTTCAAAGCAGAACTCCTTGTGATGCCTCTGTTGTTTTGTGAATTGACTTACTAACTGAATTACATTGGCAAAGTGTATAAGATATGCCCTGCAAATGTATTAGCAGAATGGGGAAAGCAGATCCCATTTCAGTTTTCTTTTTAAAGCTTTAAACATGACATCATGAGCTGTGTTAATGTGCATGATTGTAATGCACTTGCAAGAATGAGATTTTAATTGAATCCAACCGGACCCATCTTTATTGGTTGAGGCAGGGGAGCAGACATCTGGGTCAGGAACAAGAGTGGCAATGTCTCTTTCCAGATGTTGGCAGGTGTGTCTTCACCAGTGGTTTGATATACATGGCCAGTGACTTTGCCCAACTAGCTAGGTTGCATCCAAAATGGCAAAAAAAGAAAGAAAAAAAGAAAGAAAGAAAGGTAAAACAGGTTATACAACACAAGCAAAGCTTACATTTATGGAAATAAAAGTAGAATTAATTCATTGGTATGCTTAAATCACAGAATCTACACTGTTTTTTGGTCTCCGTGGTGTGTATCTTGCAACTCTGCTCAGCAGAGTTCCTGGAGGCCGAAGAGCCATTTCAATGGGAGGAAGGCTCCTTAGGCTGGAGATAAACTTCAGATTTTGCCAAGCAGTGTGGTAGGATACAAGCCAGAATATCGAAGAGTCAAGAATCATAAAAATGTAGGATGCTTGCTCTCTTGGGTCTTTAGTGTCAATCATAGAGTTGGAAGGGACCACCAGGGTCATCGAGTCCAACCCCCTGCACAATGCAGGAAATTCACAACTACCCCCCACCCCACATCCCCAGTGACCCCTACTCCCAGAAGATGGCCAAGATGCCCCCCCTCTCATGATCTGCCTAAGGTCATAGAATCAGCGTTGCTGGCAGATGGCCATCTAGCCTCTGCTTAAAAACTTCCAGGGAAGGAGAGCTCACCACCTCCCGAGGAAGCCTGTTCCACTGAGGAACCGCTCTGTTTGAAAGTTCTTCCTAATGTCTAGATGGAGACTGTTTTGGTCCAACCTTCTGGGGCAACAGAAAACAACTCCGCACCCTCCTCTATATGACAGCCCTTCAAGTACTTGAAGATGGTTATCATATCCCCTCTCAGTCATCTCCTCTCCAGGCTAAACATACCCAGTCAAGAAGTGATAGATCCTGAAAAAAGGGAACTTTGAAACTCCATGGTTGATAAATCTGCCACGATAGCTGAATAGAATCATGCAAAATCATAAGGAGTCTACGTCCCAGTGCCAGATACTTAGGGCAGACAAACAGGGAAGAGTTGGGGGCCTCTATTCCCTCTTTGTGAGAGTTTCCCGGCCGTATTTGTCGGGCCATTTGAGGGAAGAAAATGCCTGGTCTGGACAGATCCTCCAAATCCAGCAGGGCTCTTCTTAGATTCTGAGGGAGAGCCAGGCTCTGGTAACACCATGTCCCCATAGGGTTGCCAAATATGAGCTATTAAATTCCTGGAGATTTTTGGGGTGAAACCTGGGGGAGGTTGGGGTTTGGAGAGGGGAGGGACTTAGTAGGGTATAATGCCATAGAGCCCAACCCCCAAAGCAGCCATTTTCTCCAGGGGAATTGAGAGCCGATGTGGTGTAGTGGTTAAGAGCAGTGTAGTCTAATCTGGAGAACCGGGTTTGATTCCTCACTCTTCCACATGTAGGGTTGCCAACCTCCAGGTACTAGCTGGAGATCTCCCGCTATTACAACTGATCTCCAGCCAATAGAGATCAGTGCACCTGGAGAAAATGGCCACTTTGGCAATTGGACTCTAGGGCATTGAAGTCCCTCCCCTCCCCAAACCCCGCCCTCCTCAGGCTCCACCCCAAAAATCTCCAGGTATTTCCCAACCCAGAGCTGGCAATCCTATTCACATGAGCGGCAGACGCTAATCTGGAGAAGTGGGTTGGTTTTCCCACTCCTCCACATAAAGCCAGCTGGGTGACCTTGGGCTAGTCACAGCTCTCTCAGCCCCACCTACCTCACAGGGTGTCTGTTGTGAGGAGGGGAAGGGAAGGTGATTATAAGCCGGTTTGACTCTCCCTTAAGCGGTAGAGAAAGTCGGCATCTAAAAACCAACTGTTCTTCTCCTTCTCCTTCTCCTCCTCCTCCTCCTCCATTATCTGGAGATCAGTTGTAATTCCAGCAGGTCTCCAGGCCCCATCTGGAGGATGGCAACTCTCATCTGTGCTGCTGGCTCTGCCTTGCTTTCCCTTCCCCAACTTCCCCACACACACTGTTTCCTCCTCTCTTCTCCCTCCCCCCCTCCATCAAGCCATCTATACCTGCTTCTGCTAATGGAGGAAGGGGCTCAAAAACGCGGTTTACGAAAAGAACTCTGAACCCAAAGCAACAGCAGGGAATGCAGCTCTTAGCATATTGGATGAAGGCTGTCTCCAGCCTTATTGATATTCCCATAAGAAAGCAGCCAGCCAGCCCGCCTGTCCACTCACTTTAGTGCCCTATGAATATTTCATCACTTGATTTAAGCTCTGTGAGGGGGAAAAAAATAATTTCACCACTCAAAGAACCTTTTTGGCTCACGGAGCTCGTTGCAATCAGGCGCTCGGCGTGCGCATTCAACAATGAGGTCACCGCAGCCGGCCACTGGAGCCACCCTACACTTAGTGCTCTGAGTGTCTGTCTAAGCAGGGTGGTCTTTTAGGTACAAACAAAGGCAGGGCTGCTCAGGAGATAGAGAGCTGATAGCGCTTCAGAAATGCATTAGCTGCTGGCTGAATCATACAGGCCGAGGATTCCAGGAACGGCCTTGGGTCAGGGCACTTACCGCAGGGACCTGCTCGGCGAAACTGTCTCGCTCACATATCACTGGCAGTCGTGCCAAATGGCAGAATCATAGAATCGTAGAGTTGGAAGGGACCACCAGGGTCATCGAGTCCAACCCCCTGCACAATGCAGGAAATTCACAACTACACCCCCACCCCCCGCATCCCCAGTGACCCCTACTCCATACCCAGAAGATGGCCAAGGTGCCCTCCCTCTCATCATCTGCTTAAGGTCATAGAATCAGCATTGCTGACAGATGGCCATCTAGCCTCTGCTTAAAAACCTCCAGCGAAGGAGAGCTCACCACCTCCCGAGGAAGCCTGTTCCACTGAGGAACTGCTCTGTTAGAAAATTCTTCCTAATATCTAGACGGAACCACACAGAATCACACAATGGCTTCAGTATCCCACCTGCTTCTCGGGGCTTCCCCCACATACATTTTGTTTGCTTTTAGCAAGATGGGCATAGGGTATCTGCTTACGTTGGTGACGAACCAGAATGTTTTGGGCTGCGTTGTGGCTCATCAACATGCCATGGGGTGGGTAGTTCCTTAGGAAGAGATGCTGGTCCCGTCTACCATATTAGTAGGATGGCCTGTTCTGGGTTGGGAAATACCTGGAGATTTTGGGGGTGGAGCCTGAGAAGGGCGGGGTTTGGAGAGGGGAGGGACTTCAATGCCATAGAGTCCAATACCATAGACTCCACCCCCAAAATCTCCAGGTATTTCCCAAGCCGGAGCTGGCTACCCTAAGAACAGCTCTGTTTTGCAGCATCGCTGGAAAGCCAGAAGGTCAGGAGCTCCCTGTTGTGTATGTAGCTAGTGCGGCCACTCCCCCCCCCCGATCCATGATATGGGGGGGAATACCCTCTTGGTGACCAATGGGACATGCTGGCTTAGGGCCAATAGGATCCGTTTGCTTAGCCAATAGGGCGAGCAGGGTTTAGGATCCTTCCTGTGGAACTCAAGCTCCTAAGTCTCCCCTTGCTTACTACCCTACTAGCTACATACACAACACCCCTCCCCCCTAAGTCCGAGTGATCCTAGCGGTGCACTAGGAGCACACTAGACTTTGTCTAGCTTGAGGTATCCCACTGGGAACAGTTCACGTAGTAGAAACGTCTGTGCAACTATGTATTTAATATAAGGAATCCTATACCGTATTGGAATTGAATTCATTTGTTGAAGTTTACATAGTTGCGTCTTTATCCTAAATGGAAGAAAAAAGTACCGCATTGGATATACTATTGTGCCTGCATTGAAGAATTACATTGAATGGAACTGAAGAAGAAAAAAGAAACGACCGTCTTCCTATTCAACTTTATTCAAGACAAGCCTTTACTACATTGGCACTGCAGTAGCCTTTGGAGTTTTTGTGCCTGTGTGGACTATTGAAATTAGTTTTGTATATATTGTAAATATTGTGCTAGTCCTCGTACTAATTCCCTATGCACCAATACACTTTATATTTTTACTAGCATTGTTAGTGTTGTTAGCTATTCTTGCACTATCTTCCTTACCTATGGTATTTGTGCAGAGGTGTTTATTTGGGTTGCACTACCTGGAGGCTGGCAACCCTAACCAGCATGGCCAGATCAAATAGGGAGCTAGCTTCCTAACTAGATACAGCTAGGGGGGAAACACTTTTTGTTGTTGTTGCTGTCATAGACATCTGCTTCTCCAATAGGATCCAGCGAAAGCTGCACAGTACCCCATCGATAGTCGGAAGAACAATTTTGTTTAAAGCAGTGACCCCCTTCAGCCACTATCATATCCATCTTATCTGGTTTCAACATCAGTTTATTTTCTCTCAGTGGATGGACCACCACATTCAGACACTGGACGAGGAGGTAAATAACATCACCTGGTTATACCATACCACTGAGCATAAGAAAAACTCTGCTGGATCAGATCAAGGCCCATCAAGTCCAGCAGTCTATTCACACAGTGGCCAACCAGGTGCCTCTAGGAAGCCACCAAACAACACGGCTGCAGCAGCACCATCCTGCCTGTGTTCCATGGCACCTAATATATTAGGCATGCTCCTCTGATCCTGGAGATAATAGGTATGCATCATGACTAGTATCCATATTTACTAGTAGCCATGAATACCCCTTTCCTCCATGAACGTGTCCACTCCCCCCTTAAAGCCTTCCAAGTTGGCAGCCATCACCACATTTCGGGGCAGGGAGTTCCACAATTTAAGAAAAAGAAGAAGAGTTGGTTTTTATATGCCGACTTTCTCTACCATTTAAGGGAGACTCAAACCGGCTCACAATCACCTTCCCTTCCCCTCCCCACAACAGACACCCTGTGAGGTAGGTGAGGCTGAGAGAATGTGACCAGCCCAAGGTCTCCCAGCTGGCTTCGTGTGTAGGAGTGGGGAAACCAACCCAGTTCACCAGATTGGCCTCCGCCGCTCATGTGGAGGAGTGGGGAATCAAACCCCGTTCTCCAGATCAGACTCCACTGCTCCAAACCACCGCTCTTAACCACTACACCACCCTGGCTCTCTTTTAACTAACTTAACTATGCATTGTGTGAAAAAAATACTTCCTTTTATCTGTTCTGAAGCTCTCATCCTCCAGCTTCAGCAGATGACCCCACGTTCTAGTGTTATGGGAGAGGGAGAAAAGCTTCTCCCTGTCCACTCTCTCCAAACCATGCATAATTTTATAGACCTCTATCATGTCTCCCCATAGCCGCCTTCTTTCCAAGCTTTCCAATCTCTTAAAGGGATAGGGCTTTTTTTCTTCTTCAGATTTGTTGGCAGCCCTAGCACTGGTGCACCCTGTAAATTTGCCAGTGCAAGCACACTGCGGTGTACTATGGAATTGCTTACACATCCCAGCATGGATACAAGGAGGGTCGCCCGCCCTCGGTCAGCAGTCACCAGAGACTTGTGAGGGGAGGGGGATTCACTCGAATGGCATCCTGTTACTTAGTGACATCATTTCTGGCTGTGTTACTGGAAGTGATTTCACGGTGACTCAGGATGCTCTAGCATTTCCCTGTTTTTTATTTGGGATTTTCTTTGGCAATCAAATCACCACTGACTTATGGCAACCCTGTAGGGCAGGGGTGGCAAACATAAGGCCCGCAGGCTGGATCCGGCCCCTTGACAGCCCTTATCTGGCCCGCAAGCCGGTCGAGGCAGCCACCCCCCACTCCCGATCTGGACTGGCGAGGCATAGTCTGGCCCAACCATGTGACATTTATGTCATATCCGGCCCTCATAACAATTGAGTTTGACACCCCTGCTGTAGGGTTTCCAAGGCAAGAGACATTCAGAGGGGGGTTGCCATTGCCTTCCTCCGCATCATGACCCTGGTATTCCTTGGAGGTCTCCCAGCATTGGTGTAGTGAGAGCCAGCGTGGTATAGTGGTTAAGAGCGGTGGTTTGGAGCAGTGGGCTGTGATCTGGAGAACCGGGTTTGATTTCCCACTCCTCCACACGACGATGGATGCTAATCTGGTGAACTGGATTTGTTTCCCCACTCCTACACATGAAGTCAACTGGGTGACCTTGGGCTAGTCACAGTTCTCTTCCAGCTCTCTCAGCCCCACCTATCTCACAAGGTGTCTGTTGTGGGAAGGGGAAGGGAAAGAGATTGTAAGCCGGTTTGATTCTCCTTAAAAAGCAGAGAAAGTCAGCATATGAAAACTAACTGTTCTTTTTCTCATCCAAATACTAGCCAGGGCCGACCCTGCTTAGCTTCTGAGAAGTGATGAGATCAGGCTGGGGCTATCCAGGTATGCTATGGTAAAAGTTTCCAGCCTCTAAACTTTTGTGAGTCAAAGCTCCCTTTGTCAGATAGAAATAGAATGAAGGTCCATCCGCCCTGACCTGGATATAAGAGCTGAGAGACCCTCATTCTATTTGTATCTTACAAAGTGACCTTTGACCCATGAGAGCGTAGGTTTGTTGGTCTTTAAGGTGCTACTGGACTTGAATTTCTGTAAATAAATATAAATATCTTTAAATTTCTGTTAGTAGCAGCTGGGGCAGCTCCTGTGAAGCTGCCTGAGGGAGCACATCCTATAGCTGCAGTTTTTCTGGCAGGCATCTCACAGCTTTAAAAGCATCCTGGTAGGCAGGTGAAGGCCTTTTTTATGGCTAGATAGAAGGCATTTGCTGGTGGTGCTTTTACTCATCATGCAGCTCTTGAATCTAAGGAAGCGTGCTCAGGAGGAGGAGGGGGGAAGCAGCATCCTTACATTCTTTCCTGTGGGGTGCGTGACCACACAAACCACAAAAAATAAAATGCACAGATTCGGCATTAGGTGGTTTTCCGCTGCATGATGCACAATTTGTCTTTGAATGCATCTGGAGCAAAATAAGTTCACAATGAGCTGATGAAGCCACCGAAACGTGATATGACTGGTCTCACGTCCTCTATCTGCATTTATTCTACCTCTACTTGATTTTGGATCGGCACCTGGGTCCTTTCTGCACCCGCAGCAGTGCTTCCCCTCGGTTTCGAGGTTGCCACTTTCTGATTGAACCTGCAATAGGCTTTCCTCGGGTGCTAGACATGCAACTCACACATGGGGCGGCTGCCCACAGACCTTGAGTTGTGTTGTAATTGGAGTCTGTTTATCAGACAATTTCAGGCTGTATTAAGTCTTTTCTGTTCAAGAGTATCACTCAGTTTTTGGGTTTTGCTTCATGCTGTATTGTTTGTTTGTTGTTTATAAGTTTGGTATTATAAAAATGGGGCATGAATGTTAAATGCCCACATAAAATTGGAAATACACCAAGGTCAATTATTCACTCAAAAAATTGCTGCTCTCTTGAGGCGGAGTAAAAAAAAAACCCCGAACTTAAAAGGTTATTCATGGAATCGAATCGAATCCATAAAGCCCGATGTAGCTTGGATTACTCATGAGAAAAAGGCCGCAGCATTTGACAGCGGTTGTGTCTGCCCCTGACCGTTCAGCCCTCCTCCTGCCGACAAGCTCACTGTTGAGGCCCGCCCCCACCTCCGTCACAACTCCGCCCATCGCAGCTCCGTAGAGGGGAGGCCTTCGAAGGAGAGGGGGAAGGAGAAGTCCTATCGGACTCCAAGCCGCTCGACTCCACTTTCATGCAACCGAATGCATGGGGAGTTCTGCCTTGGATTTGCCGCTCTCTGGATGCACATTTTCCCCATCCGAATTCTCAAAACTCAACAATAAGCCCCCAATGCAGAGTTTTGAGAATTTGGATGGGGAAAATGTGCATCTAGAGAGAGTGGCAAATCCAAGGCAAAACCTCCCCTGCGTAAACGGCCCTTGTCTCCCTTTCTGCTTCGACTCGGCACGTTCCCCCCCCTTCCCTTTCAGCTTTGGATTCGTTTTCCCGTTGACTTCTGTTTTCTGCTTCTGTCCACTTTCCTTGTTTCTCTTTTAGTCCCCCCCCCCACTTTTTGATGGTGTGTCCTGACTT
Organism: Euleptes europaea; assembly: GCF_029931775.1. Classification (NCBI taxonomy): domain Eukaryota; kingdom Metazoa; phylum Chordata; class Lepidosauria; order Squamata; family Sphaerodactylidae; genus Euleptes; species Euleptes europaea. Next base: position 24,174,428 of record NC_079313.1, on the reverse strand, counting down.
GTTGCTTCGTCCCCCTTTGGAATAGTTTTTTTCACTTCTCCCCTCGTGATTTACGCTCGTGCTCCTTTTTTTTCTTCACCTCCACCTCTTTGTTTCCCCCTTATTTTTTCTTTCTTCATTAGTGCAGTAGCCAAAGCGCCCAGGGCCATTTATGCATGGGAGGCCGCGCATCTCTTGTAATCTTGCCGTAGAGATTTGGAACGGCACTCAAGCGCAAATCTAGCGGCCGCGCAAAGCGCACGAAAAGGGGCGGGCTTCTGGTCGGAACAAAAAAGAACCCTTGGCCAATAGCCGCCCCTGAGGGTGGGGAGACGTAGGAGAGAGGGGGGGACATTTGCCAGGATGGGCTGGGAGAAGAAATCCGACTCCAGGAGTTTTTCATGGGACCCTCCGGCAGAAAGGGCAAGGCAAAGGGAAAGATCGTAGCAACACAGGTTTGAGTTGCTGCTGGTTTGCTGTAAATTTTATGGGCTACCTCGAAGCAGCTGTGAAAAATCAAAAATAAGGTCCGGAGCTACAAAGCATCGAAACCGCAGCAAACAGCCATGAATAAATGACCCTTGAGTTTTAAGTTTATTCAAATTTGAATTGCTATATTATTGTTGAGCCCATGTGCTGTTCACTACCTGGAAGTTGGCAATCCTAATGAGATGTTTTTAGTTGCTCTTCCTATCAGAGGGGGTTACTGCATTATGTATTCCCAGTGATGTATTAAGAGTTTGAAAACGTTATCAAAAACATCACTTTAAAAGGGTTTTTGGATGCCAAGGCTAAAAAATGGTTGGAAGACGTCTTCACAGCTAAAGGGGCCAAACAAAGTGCGAACAGTATTTTTTATAACATTTTCAAACTCTTAATACATCGCTGGGAATACATAATGCGGTAACCCCCAGAGTTGTTCAAAGCCATTTTAAGGTGTTCTAAGACTGGAAGGCAAAAATGGTCCTGGAAAGGACGCCCCACCTCAACCCCTGATGGAGGGGGGAAGGAAGGAGTAGGCTCACTGAAGCATTAGCCAGTCTTGTGCTTACTCGTGGGGGCCACGAGTTTGCAGCTGAGGCACTTCCCACCCTGTTCATGCCCGTCCGCCTTGGGTGAGGCCCCCACCACTATCCTGCAGCCAGAGCAGCTCCCATCTCCTTTGTGGGGGATCTCACTCACTTTGCATGGGGCTGCCCCAGGGTTGGGGCTGTGACACACCCAGCCATTGTCCCAGTGGAACTTTCCCTGGTGGCCTTAATGGCCAACTAGCCCCTGAGTTAGTCTTGATCTCTGGGCCCAGAAATATTACAGATGACATCAGCCCTGCAGGTGCCAGAGACCTTCAGGCATGCATGCCAGGGCTTAATGTACATTTGGGAGTTTCCCACACCATTCTAGGCTTGCTGTGCCAATCCAGGAGCCACTCTGTGCAGTTAGGGGTGCAGCCAGGCCTGGAAGAAAAGGTCTTTAATAGAAGTTTCATGGAAATGGACCCCTGAGAGCCAGCATGGTGTAGTGGTTAAGAGCGGTGGGCTCTAACCTGGAGAACCGGGTTTGATTCCCCACTTCTCCACATGAAGCCTTCTTGGTGACCTTGGGTCAGTCACAGTTCTCTCCAAACTCTCTCAGCCCCACCTACCTCACGAGGTGTCTGTTTTGGGGAGAGGAAGGGAAGGCGATTGTAAGCTGGTTTGAGACTCCTTAAAGGTAGAGAAAATCAGGGTATAAAGAAACCCAACCAACCAACTGTATCGAGCTTTTTAGCTGCCCATGATAACCAGAGGCAGCCAGTGGAACGGTCCCCCTGTGGCTCCTCAAAGGGCAAAGGTGACATCAGAGAACAGCTTCCTCCTTGGTTTTTGTGAATGTAATGGGGAAGCAACATGTTCTTTCAATAATGGATGAGAACAGAGTGTTCTGTGTGATACAGACCTTGATGCTTTTTAACAAATTAATTAGGGGAATCGAGAAGGCTAGGGTGAAATAATCGCGCAAGTGTTTATGTACTCCCATGGTTTATTCATGGGAATGACAACATGGAAACCAAATGGCGTCTTCTTCGTCACAGGCATCTCCGGCAGAAAACCCAAGCTGTGCTTTCTACCACGCTGAAAACTCAGATCTGTGTTTGAAAATTCATGTCCACTTGTGGGGGTCACCTGGAAAATCACTGCTATGTAACCTTTGTGTGGCCTAGCATATGGATATATCTGCTACTTCTACTGCCCCCACCCCCGATAGGCAGCGCTTGCCTTTAGAGTGAGCTGAGCCCAAATGTTTTAATCCAACCCCCTCCCCGCAAAAAAAGCCTAACGCCCAAGAACCAGGCACTTGGAAATCATGTGTTCTATATTCTGCTCTTGTTAGACCTCACCTGAGTACTGTGTTCAGTTTTGGGCACCACAATTTAAGAAAGATGTAGACAAGCTGGAACGTGTCCAGAGAAGGGCAACAAAAGTGGTGAGGGGTCTGGAGACCAAGTCCTATGAGGAAAGGTTGAAGGAGCTGGGTATGTTTAGCCTGAAGAGGAGAAGACTGAGAGGGGATATGATAACCATCTTCAAGTACTTGAAGGGCTGTCATATAGAGGAGGGTGCCGAGTTGATTTCCGACCAGAAGGTCGGACCAGAACCAACGGGTTGAAATTAAATCAAAAGAGTCTCCATCTAGACATTAGGAAGAATTTTCTAACAGTTAAAGCAGTTCTTCAGTGGAACAGGCTTCCTCGGGAGGTGGTAACAACCTTCCCTGGAGGTTTTTAAGAAGAGGCTAGATGGCCATCTGTCAGCAATGCTGATTCTATGACCTTAAGTAGATGATGAGAGGGAGGGCATCTTGGCCATCGTCTGGGCATGGAGTATGGATCACTGGGGGTATGGGGAAGGAGGTAGTTGTGAATTTCCTGCATTGTGCAGGGGGTTGGACTTGATGACCCTGGTGGTCCCTTCCAACTCTATGATTCTATAGGCACCTCTTCAGCACCAGTCTCGTGTACAATTTTTCTCATACCGCCCAGTAAGACAGATTGGCAACGGACTTCCGGTGGTGCCGTTGGAGAGAGCACTCCATTTCCCCAGGTTGTCCTGGGAGAAATCCAAGTTTGCGTTATTTTTGGGGTACATAGATACCCCAATCCGGCCCTTGCAAGTGGGTTGGAAAGCAGGAACTCCCTGCAGCCCGCAAACGCGGTTTGACCTCCTAGGTACTCTGAGGGGGCTTTTTTAAGCCCCTCGGAGTCCTAGACGCCGGTCCTGCGAGGGCACTAGGGAAGGACATCGCCAAAACGCAACTCTGGCAGCAAGCTCTACCCTCCACCGCCTTAATACCAACATAAGGACTACATAAAGAAAAGAACCTCACCTCTTGACACCCAAGTGAGTACAAAAGAACTCTTCGTCTACTTACTAGAAATTTGAACAGACGGGGGGCTGATAAGAATATTTCTGGGACCCCCACCCCTCCATAATCCGAACTGAAAAAGTTTGATCTGAGTTAGTCATCGGGATTAGCGACAGGAGCCTTATCGGATCGATCAGCCTAAACCATAACAAAGAGTCGGAAGGATACCTTTTAGACTGACAAGAACTATCACCAATGAGAAGGTCCGAAGGAAGGGGAGGGTGATCTCTTTTCCTGATTTTCCGGCGAATTCCTGCCACGTTTGCAGTAAGGGAGTGCCTGGAACGGAAGACTCTCTATAACACCCTCTCTATCATTGGAACTAAAACAACAGGAAGTAGCTGCGGGACTGAATATCCGTCGCACTCGAGTTACTTTCAAATCATTCCTGAAGGAATAACCATCGAGAAGAGGCGATAGAAGGTCTGCAGCACTAGTAACTTCCTGTTTACTTCCTGATTAACCCGATCTAGAGCGACCGAAAAAACTCACTGGTATTTTAAAACTTTAAAATGCAATTTTAAAGCCAATTTCGACTCTTTTCAACCCGAAAAAATTATTAGGCTGATCTTTGAACTATCATCTTTTAACCAGCACCTTAAAGGCCCTGTCGGTGGACATGTATTTTACCAGCTTTTTTTGAATGTAAATGTCTCGACCCCGCTCTGGCTCACTACACAGCCCTGCCTATACTAAACTAAGGGACTCTTTACAAACCTCGACCATGGAAAAAAAGTTACAGGATATGCTAACTAAACAAACTGAGGCAACAAATAAACAGTTTGAACAGATGTCTACACAGATGGCACAGTTGACTTCTATGATGACAAATCTTGGTCAAGCATCCCAAGCTATTAATCAGAAGTTGGATGTGGTCACTGGAGACTTGAAAGAAGTAAAAACTCAAATGACTGTTATGAAGACAGATATGCAAGCGATGGATGTATCAATAAAGAAAGTGATGGATGAGCACAAGGACACAAAGAAAAAATTAACAAGCCAAGAAAAACAGATTGAAACAATACAAGCGGATCAGATGGCGGCAAAAAATCAAATGGCAATGATGGAGATGAGAGTGAGAGAGACCAACCTTCGTATACGCAATTTTCCAGATATGATGGGAGACAATAAAGAATCTGCAATACCAAATTTGGCCTACTTATTTCAGATAGATGAACAAGAATTAAAACAAGCCATTAATAGTATATATAGGATACCACTACCTGCTAGAATGAGAAGATCTAAGCCAAGAGATTTGATGATAGTGTTCTATGACACCAGAGTTAAAGATAAGATTATGAAGATTCATTATGAAAATCCAGTGTCAGCAGGAGATTCCTCTACTGAAGGATATTCCAAGGCATCTACTTTCACAGAGGAATAACTACAAAGACTTTGTGTCTATACTGAAAGCTAATGGTATCAAATACCGTTGGATTATGCCACAAGGTTTGGCTTTCACCTATAAGGAAGTGAAAACGACAATTCTATCCCAAGCAGATGTGGGGAAATTTCTGAGAAAATATAAAACGGACCTTAAAGAATTACCTGGAGAGAAGGAGGAAGAAGAAGAGGAAGAAGAAGAGGTACAGGGTGCAGAAGGTGGTACCAAACTATAGACTTTTTATTTTGCTAAAAAACACTACATTATGGCAAAAGCAATTTCTTGGAATGTAAATGGACTGAATGAGAAAACTAAAAGGGCCAGAATCTTCAAATATCTACAGAAATATAAATACTCCCTAATTTGCCTACAAGAAACCCATATAGCTTCAAAGCATAAAAAATACCTGGAGAAACAGGTGCTTGGACAAGCATTTATTGCTTCTGCTAAAACTAAAACAAAGGGAGTGGTAATCTATGCCCACCCCAGTCTCTGTCCAGAACTAGTATATAAAGACAATGAAGGAAGAATTGTAATTATCAGAACTAAAATATTGGGACAAAGGACAATAGTGGTTGGAATCTATGCACCCAATGAAGGGAAAAAATCCTTCTATGAAAAATTACATGATCTGATAGCCCAGTACGCAAAAGACCAAATTTTATTGATGGGCGACTTCAATGGAATTATTCTCCCATCTCTGGACAAAAAATCAAAAGCAAAAGATATCAATGATGGATGCTTGCCTAAAACTTTCTTTGCCATGGCTTCAGAATTAGAATTACAAGACATTTGGAGAACAATGAATACAACAGCTAAAGAATACACCTTTTATTCAGCAAGACATGATTCACACTCCAGAATCGATATGATATGGGCCAGTAAATCAATTTTCACGCAACTACGTAAAATTCATATTTTACCTAGAACTTTTTCTGATCACAATCCTGTTACCTTTGATTGGAACAATAAACAAGCATTTAGATGGCGAATGAACGATAAACTTTTAAAAGACAACAAGATACAAAAGGAATTACAGGTTTTAATGAAAGACTTTTTTGAAATTAATCTTAATGGGGAAACTTCTTTAAATACAGTTTGGGACGCATTCAAAGCTGTTCTGAGAGGTTTTATGATACAGAAACACTCGGCCTGGAAGAAGACTCAATTGCAATTTACAAACAACATACTTTGGAATTTACAAAATTTGGAGCAGAAATTGGTAATGGTAACACAGGAAGAGGAGAGAAGAGAAATTCAAATACAGATTTCTGCATCTAAACACCAATTAAATTTGGTAATAATGGAGGAAATGAATAAAAATCTGAAACTTGCTAAACAAAAGTATTTTGAATATGCAAATAAACCAGGAAAATTTTTAGCAACACAACTGAAGGACTCATTTCAAAAGAAGATTATAACAAAAATCCAAACTGCTAAAGGACCAGTTTATTCAACTTCAGAAATTCAGAAAGAATTTGTTTCATTTTACTCTAAGTTATATCAGAAAGAAAATACTCCAAAACAGAAAATAGATAAATTTCTAAACTCAATACAGATGAAAGCTTTGTCAATGACCCAGAGAGAATGTATTGAAGCTCCAGTAACAAGGGAAGAAATACAAGAAGCAATATTGAGACAAAAAACGGATAAAACACCTGGACCAGATGGAATTACTGCACTATTTTATAGAACATTTAGTGACAATTTAGTTGGATTTTTTGGTTCACTTTACAATGCAATTTTGGACGAGGGAACATCCCCGGAGACTTGGTCACACGCATTTATATCACTGATACCCAAAGAAGGAAGAGATCCAGAAAAAACATTTAATTACAGACCTATATCGCTCTTAAATGTGGATTACAAAATTTTTGCTTCGGTTTTGGCATGTAGGATAAAGCAATTTATTAAGGATCTTATACATGAGGACCAAGCAGGTTTTATACCAGGAAGGCAAATAAAAGACAATGTAAGAATTTTACTAGATTCACTGGAATATTATGACCAGAATATTCAACAAACTGCGGCTTTTGTATTTTTGGATGCAGAAAAAGCCTTTGATATGGTCTCTTGGAACTTCTTGAAACGGATTTTGGATAAATTGAATTTTGGAGATCGTTTTCAGAAAGGTATATCGGCTATCTATACCTCCCAACAAGCTAAAATTTTGGTTAATGAATCAATGTCAGATAACTGCCAAATCACGAAAGGGACTAGACAGGGATGTCCCTTGTCTCCACTTTTATTTTTGTTGGTGTTGGAACCGCTATGTGTGAAACTAAGAAGTATGGAGGACATCCGCGGGCTAAGAATTAAAAAACATGAATTTAAGTTGAGAGCATTCGCGGATGACCTACTGCTAATTTTGGAAAACCCAACACAGTCAATGAATATACTTCAGGAGACTTTGGATGATTTTGGAAAAGTATCAGGCTTTAAAGTGAATCAAGAAAAAACAAAGATAATATTTAAAAACTTATCGGAAATACAACAACAGGAATTTATATCATATACTGGCTGGGAGAAAGCTAACAAAGTTAAATACCTGGGAATTTGGATCACTGCAAAGAATAAAGATCTGTTAACCAACAATTACCTCAAGTTATGGGGTAAGATTAAAACTGATATGATTATATGGTCAAACAAAAAATTGTCATTAATGGGACGTATCTCAACGATCCAAATGAATGTCTTACCGAGGATGCTCTTCTTATTCCAAAATTTACCAATAATATCACAAACAAAATATTTTGAAACTTGGAGGAAAGACATTTCAAACTTCATCTGGCAAGGAAAAAAACCAAGGACTGCTTATAAATACTTGGTGGATCTAAAAACTAGAGGAGGTTTAGCACTGCCTAATTTTCAACTCTATGCTGAAGCGGTAGCTTTAGTATGGCTAAAAGACTGGATGAATTTGTCAAATGTACGTTTGTTAGACTTGGAAGGTTATAATAACTTAAGTGGATGGCATGGTTATTTGTGGTATGATAAAATTAAATTACAAGCAACATTCCGTAATCATATAATCAGGTCCTCTCTACTTCGTATCTGGATGAGATATAAACACATTTTGGAACCAGAAACACCGATGTGGATATCGCCCCAAGAAATGCTAACTTTGCGCCCACTTAGACCAGACAAATTTATTACTTATCAAGATCTAATTAATTGGGAAGGAAAGAAATGCTCACTAAAAGACTTTCAACTTCTTAAGGATGATTTACAATGGCTTCAATATTACCAAATCAAATCAGTTTTTGTACAAGATGCAAAAAAAGGTTTCTCTAAAGAAAAATCTCCTTTTCAAAGGATTCTACTAGACAATAATACAAAGCTGATTTCTAAAATGTATAATCTCCTTTTAACAATATACTGTGAGCAGGACACGATTAAACCAACTATGATCGATTGGGCTCAAAATGTGGGACATGATATTGTTTTAAATAAATGGGAAAGATTATGGTCTAAAGATTTAAAAGGAATAAAAGCACAGTCAGTGCAAGAAAACATCTATAAAATGATGTATAGATGGTATCTAACACCCAAGAAAATTGCAAAGATTTATAAAACGATGTCCCCTACTTGTTGGAAATGTAATAAAGAAATTGGTTCCTTTTATCACATGTGGTGGACCTGTGACAAAGCCAAAGACTTCTGGGACATGATCTATAATGAATTGAGATTAATACTACAAAAGAATATACCCAAAACACCAGAAATGATGTTACTGAGTATGATTCCAGACGACTTAGCAACACAAAGAACCTTTTTGATTTATGCCACAACAGCTGCGAGACTGCTTTATGCAGCGAAATGGAAAGGGCTAGAAACTCCCGAGAAAAAAGACTGGATTGTTAAAATGTTTGAAGTGGCAGAAATGGCAAAACTCACAGCTATTCTAAATGAAGAAAATGACGTTCGGTTTTTGGGGGAATGGGGGGCGTGGATGCATTATTGTGAATATGAGTTAAAATTGGGAAGAATGGAAGAATATTTTCTAATCTGATCCAGAGGATTATTTTTGATTTTTTTTTATATTGAATAAGCATAATTATATTTACTAACAGATTATGGTTTTTTATATATGGTATTGATATTTTATCAAGATTAGATTACCTATGACGGGATGAACTTTTTATTAAGAGGCAGATAGAGGTGATGGGGAAGTCAAAAAATTTTCCATTTCTTTTTCTTCTTTTTTCTTTTCTCTTTTTTATTATATGACATGGAATTATAACAACTTTAGGTTAGAATTGAAATTCGATATTGTTATAGATGTTGTTAAATGCAATGGAAAATTTCTATCATAAAACCCAATAAAAATTTATATAAAAAAAAAAAAGACAGATTGGCAACACTTCCCCATTTCCAACACCTGCTACCATTTGGATTGACTCCTTCTGGCTAGGCTCCACAGATTCAAGTGTTTTTTCTGCCCCCCCCCCATCCTTTGGAAACCAAAAGAAAGCCCCGTAAGGCCTCTGGGATGGATAAGAGAAGGGGTGGGGGAGTGGGGAGAGTTGAAGGCATCCACCATCATTTCCTAGTCCTGTCTTTCCCCCCCACCTGACCCCACTTCTCATCAAAAAAAAACCAACAAAATCTCTGCATCCTTTAATACGACTTTTGAGTCCACCTGCTTGGCCGCTTAAAATTATGGGCCGCTCCAAAGAGCTTTCAGTTCTTTCTCCTCCTCACGCTTCCATTTGGTCAGGGCTCCTTGGCTTCTGTTCTCCCGCATGAAACTTTAAAAAAACCAGCACTGCGCAGAGCAAGCGGGAGGGGAGCAAAGCATGAATCCAGGAGAGATTTGAAACCGAGGGCCTTCATTACACGGTCGTGGCAGCCTCAGCAGCAGCGATGGGGACACTTGTGGCCGAGCCAGTCTTTCCTTTAAGCAACAGCAAAGGGCGAAAATGCACGGTCGCTTCATCCTCCTTTCATCCCTGTTTTAGCCAGGATCGAACGCAGATTAGGCGAAACGCACGCGTTCGATCCTGGCTGAATCCTGGTTGAAACAGGGATTAAAGGAGGTTGAAGCGACCGAGCGTTTTCGCCCTGAGTTTGGCGATACGTAAATGTATGACTCGAAGGTGGGCTGGGTGTGTTTTGGAATATTAACTAGAAAAGAGGATAGCATAATAACTGCCCTTTTTGGGAATATATAAGCAAGCGTTCTGGCCAGGTCATCTTCAGAGACTGATAGAGGGGTGCTTGTGGTTCAGAATCGGTAGCTGTTGAGCCCATCTGCCTTGTATATAGAATTGCCGGTTGGCCCGGCGACAACCCGTTTCCCCCTTTCCCTTCAAGAAACACACAATGGCTCGGCGTGGTATAGTGGTTCAAAGCAGTGGGCTCTAATCTGGTGAACCGGGTTGGTTTCCCCCCACTCCTCCACACGAAGCCCGCTGGGTGACCTTGGGCCAGTCACAGTTCCCTCTGTTCTCTCTCAGCCCCACCTACCTCACAACAGGGTGTCTGTTGTGGGGAGGGGAAGGCGACTGTCAGCCAATGTGAGACTCCATAAAGTTAGAGAAAAGCAGGGTATAAAAACGAACACTTTTCCTCATCCGTATGATTATACCTAGGGTCGCCAACCTTTTTCTTTTCTTTCTTGGACTGGTCCCTTCTGCTGTGACTTTCATTCATTCATAAACCTTTAATGGCATATAAATTGTTACAATTGATACGAACAATGGTCATAAATCTTAAAACCGATAAGATAAAACCATAGCCAGTAACATCAGATATCAGAGGTTATACGTTTTTGGACATTTAGCACTTCTACTAAAAAATTGGCGACTGCTGTGACTTTAACAGCCACGTTGACATGACGAAAATTTAGCAGGTCACTCTTGATGTGGAGAGGAAGGAATAGGGAGAGCAGCAGCGGCCACATTTCTGGATCTCAGTCCATTTGTAAGGCCTTGGCAGCAGTGTCTGTAAAAGAAGACAGCATCTGAATGATACCAGTTAATCTTAACCAGCACCTGAGACAATGTGCGTGTTCTAGCTGCGGTGAGACTTAGGTGACTTCTGTACAGCAACAGTCCTCCAGGGTTTTCTTGTTCCTGTTCCTGCTGTTTAAGCACAGGTCATTTATGCATGGGAGTTTTACCTGAGGTTCGTTGCTCGCTGAACCCACACCTTCCTGTTGGGAATCTCTGCACCAGCAGTCTCCAAGCTCAAATCAAATCCCCGCCCCTCTAAATGCGGCTTTGTAATCGGCTTAGGTCGTAGTGCTTACTGTGAGAGAAAATCCTCCCACCAAAACCCAATTGCCAAATAAAAAAACATTTTAAGAAGAAAAAACAAAATATGGAGCAACCTGAAAGGGGGTGGGGGGAGAAATCCAAGCCTCGTTTTTAAAAAGCCTTTATTCTGCTCAGAAAGAGCTCCCAGTAAGCAGGAAGCAGTTGAATCCCCGCCTCTTTACATGCTGCTTTGTAACTGGCTGCATGCTTTCTGTGACAGAAACCAAGCTTGGGTGTCCTGTGCTTTGCATCATGCATGGAGATTTCATCTGGGCTGAGCTCAGGAGAGAGGAAATAATCAGGTTAACAGAGGAATGGGAAGTCCCGGGATTTGTGAGGGCTGGCAGCGAGGTCATTTCTAATGGACAGAAAAATCATGCATAACTCCAAGGAACAACCGAGACAGACCAGGGGTGAATGTGAGTGAAAGTACCCGTGCATAAACGACCACAGTGGCAATGGGACTCCCACACCACAGGTTTCTCTGCGTTTTCCCTCCCATGGTGCCCCATGGCAGTAATTCCCAACTGCGCCATCCATAATTGACAAAGGTATATAGCGTTATTCCAATATGGTGCTGGAACAGATCTGGACTTTCCTGTCTGCTGGTGTCCTACCTGGCTTTGCTGTGTTCCTTCCAAAAAGCAAGTTTAGGAATGATAGCAGGAAAGCTAGGAGAAAGCCAAAGGGTGCATGGAAGTGCCACAATGTTGTGAGAAAGCAGGAAGAGAAACAAGCTTCCCATCAGCACCACATCTGGACAGAACATCCAGCGGGGCAGTGGGGCCTTAGATCTAAGTAATTCTGCCACCTAAATCTCGAACCCATCTGCTCGCAGCCTAATTGAGCTTACTAGCAGTCTTGACAAAGAAGAAGAGTAAGAGGAGGAGGTGGTTGGTTTTTATATGCCGATTTTCCCTACCTTTTTAAGGAGAATCAAACTGGCTTACAATCTCCTTCCCTTCCTCTCCCCACAACAGACACCTTGTGAGGTAGGTGAGGCTGAGAGAGCTCAAAGAGAACTGTGACTAGCCCAAGGTCACCCAGCTGGCTTTATGAGTAGGAGTAAGAGTGAGGAAACCAACCCAGTTCACCGCTCATGTGGAAGAGTGGAGAGTCAAACCCAGTTCTCCAGATTAGAGTTCACCGCTCTTAACCATTACACCACGCTGGCTCTCTATGCTGACTGGTAGTGGCTCTTTAAAATCTCAGGTCAAAGTCTTTCCCATCACCTGCTACCTGATCAGTTCAACTGGAGATGCCGGACTTAGGGAGCAGCCATGTACTGCGTCAGATGGTTAATCCATCTAGGGGTAGGGTTGTCAACTCAGAGTTGGAAGATTCCAGGCAATTTGGGGGTAGAGCCTGGGGCAGGTGGAGTTTGGTAAGGGGAGGGAGCTCAGCAGGGATGTGATGCCAGATATTCCACCCTCTGAAGCTGCTGTTTGATCCAGGAGAACTGATCTCTGTACTCTGGAGATCAGAGGTAATTCTGGGAGAACTCCAGCCCCGCCAGGAGGCTGGCAGCTTTGAGACTGGCTGTGCTTCTCAGGCAAAGACAGATTATTCTCAGCCCAGCTACCTGCCATCCTTGTTTTAATCGGTGATGTCAGAGGCTAAACCTGGGATCTTCTATATGCAAATCAAGGAGTCTATGAATGAGATGTGAAACCTCCCCTATAACTAGGGTTGCCAACCTCGAGGTGGTGGCTGGAGATCTCCCGCTATTACAACTGTTGTCCAGGCAATAGAGATCAGTTCACCTGGAGAAAATGGCTGCTTTGGCAATTGGACTCTCTGGCATTGAAGTCCCTCCCCTCCCCAAACCCCGCCCTCCTCAGGCGCCACCCCCCAAATCTCCAGGTGTTTCCCAACCCGGAGCTGGCAACCCTATCCATAACCAAGTATAAACTATCTTATGGAAGGCCAGTTGTTAGTGGACTTGTCTTTGGTTTTGCTGCACGGCTGGATTTTTCTTTCATCATTAGCTAATTTTATCATTAAATTGGTTTACCTGCAGTAAGCAGATAGGTATAGATATTATTCCACACCCTGGAAAAGGTGGTACTCCATCCTCACTGAAGGCAGGTGTATATAGACAGCAGATTACTGTCGCTAGCCTATACCAATCCAGGCTGCTAGAGCAGGATGCATGTCTTCCATGTTTTAATGGTTTCTATAAGGAAAAAATGCCCACCCACATAGAAAATTAGGCTACAACCCTTTCCCCTTTCTCTCTGATATCTAGTTTTCTATACACACTGTTGAGTATATAGGACAGGGGTCTCTGAATCTGTTTGCGCCTATGGACACTTTGGAGTTGTGAGAAAGGGTCGTGGACACCTCCACAAAATGTCTGCCACGGTGGGAAGAGCCTGTCACAAAATGGCTGTCATTGCCGGCCAGATCACCTCTTTGCTTTGTGATTTGGTTTCAGTTTACAAAGAAAGAGTTTTTGGCTTGCCACCTTTGGCCATTGGCCAAGCTAGCCATGGATTCAGAACCTTGTGGTCTTGCGTTTTGTGTTTTCTCGATTTATCGATTGTATTTTTGCTTGTTTAAACCATTGTTTGTTTAAATTAGGTATTTCTGGTAAGAGGCCTTGGGTCCCTATCAAAGAGAAAGGTGGGGGTACAGAATTATCTAAATAAATAAATAAACATTTAATAAATCAGCATTACACTAATAACTATTCATATGTTGCTTGATCTTTGACTCCATTTTGTACCCCTATCCAGATAAAACAAATGTTCTTATTACCTTAGTATAGTAACACCCCATGTCCCAACTCAAGTATGTTTAATCTAGTGAGCCTGCCTGGATAGTTCCATGGCTGAACAGCTGGGCTTAATTTGGATCCAAACTGATCAGGGCTCAGGCCCAGGACCATTTCCCAGGGCCAGGGTTTGGCCCCAGAGCAGATGAAGCAGAATATTCCGCTGTGCCGTAGTATCTCTCATGCTGATGAAAGACAATCTCCCAGCCCCTGATCATATCTCTTCCAGATCCTGCTAATTCCTGCTGTACAGTGGGTACCCGGGAATACAGAATGCAATTATGTATTGTACAAAATGTTCCCCCAATCAAACAACGTATTCTATGTCAGAGGTGATGTAGCCGGGTTAGTGCTTACAACAGGAACAATTTGAGGACTGGCTTCGGTGTTGAGTTTCAACTGATGTTCAAACTGGAATGGCTATGAGCCCCCCACCACCACCCATGGGACGTAGGAAAATTAGACTTTGGCCTTTTATACCGGGCCGTTTCCCTCGAGGAAACCCCCCCCCCCCCGCACACACACACTGCTTTGGGGCTTTGCTTTGATCATGCATGCCTTTTCCGACTGTCAGAGGCTGCCTTGGTCTCCCCGCATATTTCTGCACATTTCGCCCGTGTTTTCTGGGGCTAGCATCCAGAAAACGCAGGCAAAATGCACACAGGGAGAGCGAGGCGACCTCTGACAGTTGGAAAAATCATGCATAATCGAAGCCAAGCCCCGAAGCAGAGTGTGTGTGGGGTGACCGCGAGGAAACAGCCGTTGATTGTGCTATTTGAAGGCCTTTGGTTGTGCTATTTGAAGAGGAACATGTGTTTTATTGGGTGCTGAGTACAGAAGTGTCCATTGTAGGGAATGAGAAAAGATGAGACTCGGTGATAAACAGGAACTCCTTCAAGGTATCCTCAGCAAGGGATTTCAGCAGAGGCGTCAGAGAAAAGAGGCTCCAACCAGAACAGACGTTCCCAGCTCAGTAGTGATACAGCCAACAAAAGCAATTCAACAAAACTTTCAGCTCATTCGAGCTTGAGCATACCTTACTGCTCTTTTTCCAGCTCTTCTCAGAGCTGCCATTTACTAGGTACGATCGAGAACCCACAATGAAAACAACAACCCACTTAACCTTCACAGAGAACCAGACGCGTGTCAACGATGGACAGTCCTTTATGCCCTCTACCACCTACGATCATAGTGGACAGAGCCAGCATGTGCTAGCACAGCGGAACAGTAGCTCAGTCACAACTATAAAAACTAACATTTTAGGTAGTTTTATTGGTTACACAGACATTGCTACAAATAATTAAACACCTCTCAAGTGTGCAAATCAGATGACTTTGCCTATACAGTGCTGCTTTGCCATTTTCTGCCATTAGATGTCTGAAATACATATATTTCCCAAATATATACATATATTTCCCAAATATATACATATTTCCCATCCTCCGAGCAGCCCTGCCCTCCCTCAAGCTTCATGATGTTTTGTCCATAAAGCTTCCCCTCCCCACCCCCACCTTTGGCATTTTAGGAGTCTTAGGGGGCTGCTGGAGGGCAGGGAAGGCCTGGAAAGGTCAGTATCATGCACTCGTTCTTCATAGGATCGAGCCCATAATCAGCATTAAGTTTTCCATTTTGCAGTCCTGGGGTTGGAAGACTGGATTTAATGATATTGTATTTTGTTAGGAAATAAATGGTCTCATATTTGAGTTCTTTAAGAACCCACAGATGTACACCATTGAGACTTGGTGGCTTGTTAATTTTTATTTTGTCAATTAGCCCTAGGATTTCATGTCTTGTCACTTGTATTTGGCTCAGTTCTTCAGACACTGTCCCTGCAAGTAGCAGTCCAGGCATGGATAAGATAACTACCACAAATCTCCTGTCATTAAGACAGATGTGAAGATTTGTTTAGATTCTCTGCAATCTCCCTATCTTCCTTCAGCAATCTTTTTGCTTCTTTGTCACCTGAAGCCTATTTGGTTTCCTGCTTCTGAGAAATGTAAAGAAATTCTTATTGTTTGTCTCTTGTTTTTGCAACAAAGTTCTGAAATTCTTGTTTCCCTTGCCTTAGTGGCGAGTTATATTTGTTTTACCAGATCTGTAAAGTATGTTTGTTCTCTTTGGCTGCTTCCAGATGAGGATGTGAAAACAACAGCAAGTTGTCCTTCTACATTTCAAGCAGAAGAAAATCCCTGTGTGGGAGCAACCTTAACTGGGAACACACTTCTACTTTGAAAGGAAACCTTCTTGCCTTTAGTGGCTTCCGTTGCTCTACCAGGTAACCACACTGGTATCTTCTTAGTCTGATGGCTCCTTTCTTCTCCTGGGATATGCATTCTATCTCAACCTCAGTTTTTGTCACTTAAAATAACTTCTAACCATCCTGAAGCTAATGAACCCTCTTTACCCACTGTTTTAATTTCTTTTTGACTGATCCTCTCATTGATTAGAATTTTCCTCTTCCAAAACCCAAGGTGGTTATTCTGGATTCTTGGGGAAACATTACATTTCATTTATACAAATCCTCCAATTAACAGAATTATGACCATTGTTCCCAACTGGTTCAGGAACTTCTCTCATCAGGTTAGGGCTGCCAGGTCTGGATTGAGAAATACCTGGAGATTTTGGGGGTGGGGTTTGAGGAGGGCGGAGTTTGGAGGGGGAGGGACTTCAATGCCACAGAGTCCAATTGCCAAAGCAGCCATTTTCTCCAGGGGAACTGATTTCTATTGCCTGGAGACCATTTGTAATAGCGGGAGATCTCCAGCCACCACCTGGAGGTTGGCAATCCCACATCAGGTCCTGAGCACCTTTCAAAACAGGGTAACTTCCTCTCTAGTGGTTCCATGACCAATTGTTCCAGGGAACAGTTGTGTACGGCAGAAGTCAACAATCTCATTAGGCTTGTGGGTACTTTTTGGAATTTTTAAAAATGGGAACCACCACAAAATAGCTCCCATGGGAGCTGGGTCCAGGCACAATGTGTGGAGGTTGCAAACCAAACATCATCCTGATACTTTGGGGAAGAAGCAAGTGAAACCCAGTGGCGAGCACCAAGTTAGGGATCACAAGTCGATGGTATCTAGAAACGTGGAAGTTTTTGTTCTTTTTAAAGATCAATTGAGTTGAAAACTGATCCAGCATCTCTTGGCCTTGAGAAACAGAGTAGAATACAGAAACGTGCATGGTGACTTCTGCGGTGCAGCTTTATTCAGCATCTGAACTTTGCAGCAGGAAAAAAAGTAATCCCCGGTCTGCTCATCCGATCAAGAGGCTCAGCAGCAGCCCAGGCAAGCCAAAGGTGTCTGTGAAGCATGACCACACCCGGCCGGGGCTTCGCTTCCCATTCTTGCTGTCGGATGGGGGGGGGGGTGAGAGCAAGGAGAGCGCTGCCTCCTTGGCCCTGTTAAGACCTGGCAAGTGGCTGAGGGCAGTCGGTCTTTGCAGTTGTCTAGATGGCCAGGTTTTTGTGGAAAGCCAAGAAGCTGGTCCAAAGAATTTCTAACCACTTCAAGTCGTCGAGCTGCCGCTTCCCTCTGCAGCGAGCCTGAATGGATTTGCTTTACGTTATTGTTCTGGCTGTGATATCTGGGGAAAGTATTTCCTAGGCTGAGATCATTGGATCAGTGAAAGACCTGTAGTAGGGTTGCCAACCTCCAGGTGGTGGCTGGAGATCTCCCGTTATTACAACTGATCTCCAGGCGACAGAGATCAGTTCCCCTGGAGAAAATGGCCGCTTTGGCAATTGGACTCTGTGACACTTAAGTCCCTCCCCTCTGCAACAAAACAATCGATACAAGTTGCAACAAAACAATCTATACCAACATTCAACAATAGCCATGCAGATTAGCTTTGGATTACACACATTAACAGATCACTTCAGGATACAATGGTTCCATATTCACATACCATACCCTCATTAGCACATTATCTTGATACTTACAGGACAATGATTAGCACATTACTTTTGCAGGACAATACTCAGCTCAAACCCCTTTCTGACTATATATTACTCTTCCTACACCCTTGACACTGAGAGACACTGTCCTTCAGTGTTACTCCTCTGAAGATGCCTGCCACAGTTGCTGGCGAAACGTCAGGAAAGAAAATTCCAAGACCACGGTTACACAGCCCGGATAACCTACAAGAACCAATGAACTCTGACCGTGAAAGCCTTCGACAATAATCTATACCAAGTTTACAAGGTTTTGCGAATTACATAAACCATTATATTCAGTGCATCAGTGGTACTTTATGTATATGTGCATACCTGGAGGTTGGCAACCCTATGTAAAACACTAATCTGCAATCCTATGAACTGCTAGTCAGTAGACTCCGACAGAGGTAACTCTGCATATGTTTGTGTTGCATGCCGCTGTGCTGAGGGCATCCACCGTTCTGTGCCTGGGAGGGAAAGAGAGGGAGGAACATCCATACCAGCGGCTACATCTGGCTCAGTGTTGACTCTTCCAGTTTTAGGCACTTTATATACCTTGGCTGTGGCATTTTTAAAGTGCACAGGAGCCTGATTGGGCTTGGGATGGTGGTGTGGGGAAGAGGAAAGGCTCCCTGCCTCCTCCTTGCTGTTTGAAATGGCCAGGGAGGAGTGATTTGCCTGTCCTGGGAGATGTGTGTGCGCAGAATACTCCACATGCAGCTCCAGCTGGACCCCAGACCCAAACATGTCATTTGGCCCAGTGTTTGGGTTGCCAGGCCATCTCTAGTTGCTCACTCCAAGGCCTTTTATGCAGGGCCGTTTCCCCACGATCACCCCCACCAACTGCTTCGGGGCTTCCATTTGATGATGTATGCCTTTTCCGCCTGTCAAAGGTCGCCTCGCTCTCCCCGCATGTTTTGCCTGCATTTTCCAGATTCTGGCTAAAACAGCATCTGAAAAACACGGGCAAAATGCATGGGGAGAGCAAGGTGGCTTCTGATGGGCGGAAAAGGCATCAAAAGGAAGCCCCGGAGCAGTCGGCGGGGGTGACCGCGGGGAAATGCCTCTGCATAAAAAGCCCAAGGGGGCAGGCTATAGGAGTGAGGTCAAATGAAATCTGACCAGCTGTAGAGCGGCACTACAGAGTAGCGGAGATACTGGCTTGGATTCTTGGTGCCTGTCTGTCACTAGCAGCAGCCATCCAGATGGAATAGATTTTACATCTGCAGAGGAGGAAAGGGAGATGTTTTTTCTGATTCTTCCCTCCTGTGGCAGTAGGGTTGCCAACCTCCAGGTACTAGCTGGAGATTTGCTATTACAACTGATCTCCAGCTGACAGAGATCAGTTCTCCAGGAGAAAATGGCTGCTTTGGCAATTGGACTCTATGGCATGGAAGTCCCTCCCCTCCCCAAACCCCGCCCTCCTCAGGCTCCGCCCCAAAAACCTCCCGCTGGTGGTGAAGAGGGACCTGGCAACCCTATATGGCAGGCTCCTGGTTTGCTCCCTGCATTGTTCCTGGAGGCCCACTCATCTGCAGGGCCGCAGAGGACTGCACTGAGAAGGAGGAGTGAGGAATCAAACCCAGTTCCCCAGATTAGAATCCGCCATTCTTAACCACTACATCACGCTGGCTTTAGCTGAAGAGGAACATACACAGGGCTAGGAATCTTTTCTTCTGTATAGGTTCTTCAGTTAGAAATCCCCTCCCCCCCAGGTACGTTAAGTCTTAGTAGGGCAAAAGCCAGAAATAATTTGTCTTTCCCTCCCTCCCTGCAATTATTTTTTAGCTTAAATAAACATTTGTGAAGCCCATTATGGGTCTCCAGCTTCATCTGTACTGTATCTCTAAGAGGAGCCCTTGGGTTGGGTTGGTAAATTCCCATCGCAACCATGAGGATGTGCCAGGGGCCC
Organism: Euleptes europaea; assembly: GCF_029931775.1. Lineage (NCBI taxonomy): Eukaryota > Metazoa > Chordata > Lepidosauria > Squamata > Sphaerodactylidae > Euleptes > Euleptes europaea. The sequence goes on along the minus strand of NC_079313.1, from coordinate 24,154,781 downwards.
CACATCTGTCACCCCCCCTCCAAAAAAGCCCATAGTTATCCTGATGGTGAATCCATATTTTTTTCACTAGTTGGAATAAATGAGTTTCTTTTTCAAGAGCTCCTCCTGGCGGTCCACTTGACCACGCCCATCAAGGTACGCACGTCCAAAGGACAGGCTGAAGATCTTACCTGGTCTCCTTCTGTCGGGGTCTAAGATCTGAAGGACTGGTGAAAAGAACACCTGCTGGGTATGTTTAGCGTGAAGAGGAAAAGACTGAGAGGGGATATGATAGCCATGTTCAAGTACTTGAGGGGCTGTCATATTGAGGATGGTGCCGAGTTGTTTTCTGTTGCCCCAGAAGGTCGTACCAGAACCAACGGCTTGAAGTTAAATCAACAGAGTTTCCGTCTAGACATTAGGAAGAATTTTCTAATAGTTAGAGCGGTTCCTCAGTGGAACAGGCTTCCTCGAGAGGTGGTAAGCTCTCCTTCCATGGAGGTTTTTAAGAAGAGGTTAGATGGCCATCTGTCAGCAATGCTGATTCTGTGACCTTAGGCAGATGATGAGAGGGAGGCCATCTTGGCCATCTTCTGGTCACTTGGGGGGTGGGGGTGGGAGGTAGTTGTGAATTTCCTGCATTGTGCAGGGGGTTGGACTAGATGACCCTGGTGGTCCCTTCAAACTCTATGATTTTATGAACACGAATGACACTGAGGGAACCAGGGACATTGGAAAAGGCTCAGAGGGTGAACAAAGAGACTCCTTGGGGTAGCAGATTGCAGCAGGAATACAACCAGAGGGTTGGAGCAAAATCTTGGCCTTTTCCTCTTGGATCAGCACAAGGTATCGGCAGAGGCTGCAACAGGGGAACCCTCCACTTTCCAGCATTTGGTCTGCCAGAAGACATTATTCCTTTTGGAGTAGCCTTGAAGTGGTTTGTGTTTTCATTTTGCTTCGCCTTGCAGCTTGTGATTTCTCCTTAATCCTTTCAGCTGCTCTCTCTCTCTCTTTCTCTCTCAATCGTCTTTTGGCAGTGTGCAGTTCTGAACTGGGTAGGCAGGTCATTGCTGGGAAAAGGTCTTCCCAGAGATGATGTTCTTGTTCCAGCGTGGTGTAGTGGTTAAGAGCGGTGGTTTGGAGCGGTGGACTCTGATCTGGAGAACCGAGTCGGATTCAGCTGGGTGAAGCCAGCTGGGTGACCTTGGGCTAGTCACATTCTCTCAGCCCCACCCACTTCACAGGGTGTCGGAGGGGAAGGAATGGGAAGGTGATTGCAAGCCGCTTTGATTCTTCCTTAATCAGCATATAAAACCCAACTCTTCTTCTTTTTCTCTCGCACCCCACAAAGGATTCTGGCATTTGGAAAGGGGCACAGCTAGTCAGATACAGGGGTTTTTTTGGGCCTCGTAGCTGCTGATGTCCAGAGCCTGATGCCCTGAGGAGCAGTGAGGCTCAACTGGACAAGTCTCATCCTGCTATAGTCCACTGGCTAGAGTACTTGGGAAGGGCTCGTAGCTCAGCAGTGGAACATCTGCTCGGCATGCAGAAGGCCATAGTTTCCATCCACAGCATCTCCAGTGAAAAACATCAGGGAGTGAGTAGGTGATGGGAAAGACCTCCACCTGTGACCATAGAGAGCCAGTCTCAATAGAAAATACTAACCTTGATAGACCAATGGTCAGATTCAGTATAAGGCACTGTCATTTGTCCATAGGAAAGTTAGGTCCAAAACCTGCAGTCATTCAGGGTTGTACACATTCAGGGTTGCACACATTCAGGAGCCTCAGAAAAGTCCTGGCCACAATCTCAGCTCCCCACCCTGTAGAATGCGTTTCATGGTACTCTACCTGACAGAGAGAATGGTTAAGAGAGCCAGCATGATGTAGCGGTTAAGAGCGGTGTTTTGGAGCGGTGGACTCTAATCTGGAGAACTGGGTTTGATTCCCCACTCCTCCACATGGGCAGTGGAGGCTAATCTGGTGAACTGGGTTGGTTCCCCCACTCCTACACATGAAGCCAGCTGGGTGACCATGGGCTAGTCACAGCTCTCTTAGGGCTCTCTCAACCCCACCTACCTCACAGGGTGTCTGTTGTGGAGAGGGGAAGGGAAAGTGATTGTAAGCTGGTTTTATCCTCCCTTAAGTGGTAGGGAAAGTTGGCATATAAAAACCAACTCTTCTCCTCCTACTACTACTCCTTCTTCTCAAGGCTGCTTTCCCACACATTGGATAATGCACTTTCAATGCACTTTAGCAATTGTTTGCAACTGGATTGGCCGATCCACAGAGGAATATCTAGTTTCAAATGACTGCTAAAGTGCGTTGGAAGTACATTATCCAACGTGTGTGAAAGCTGCCCAAGAGATGCTGGGCTCCTGCCCTGTGGTGCAGTATGCCGGAGTGGAGTGGGCCGTGGAAACCGCCCTGGAGCAAACTGAGCTAAGTGGCTGCTGTGGTGCTCAACTTGGATCTGGGCCACTGCATCGACGATGATGGGTATAGGCTCCCTCAAGCCTATTCCCATGGACATTCTCTCCATGGCCAGGGACTGAGCCAAGCGGCCCTTGCGTTGCAGCCAGCATTGGGGGGGCTTAATGCTCCAGGGTAGTGGTAGGGTTACCAGATCCCTCTTCACCACCAGTGGGAGGTTTTTGGGCCGGAGCCTGAGAAAGGAGGGATTTGGAGAGGGGAGGGACTTCAGTGCCATAGAGTCCAATTGCCAAGGCAGCCATTTCCTCCAAGTGAACTGATCTCTATCGGCGGGAGATCAATTGTAATAGCAGGATATCTCCAGCCAGTACCTGGAGGTTGGCAACCCTAGGTAGCGCCCCCCCGTGAACTTTTCTGGTAAATTAAAGGGTCCATCCCAGAGTGTAACGAATAGATTTGTATTTAAGATGTGGATAATTGTTTTGCAGGCTGGAACAAGATGAGAAAATATCTGCTAAAAAATGATGGCAAACAGTGCCGGTTCCCTCAGAGTGCTTCCATTGGACAAATGGCATTTCTTTCCACAGTTGATTCATTTATTGTTGGGCTAATACTCTGAAGTGACTTCAGAGGGGAAGGGGAGAAAAGACAGCCTTCCCCAGGAAGGTCGCTTTTGCAACAAGGAGAGCCTTTGCCCCCCCCCGCCCCCCCGCCTTTGCCCCCTCTGTGAGCCAGAAAGGTCTGTTTTCAATACAGAGCAGAGCCAATTTACATGTTAATCCATCACCACAAGGGGTTTCATAATGGCAGGCAGGGCGATCACTTTCCATTCAGCCAGCATATTCACGGCAAGCAACCACGCCACCCTTCCCTCTCTTGGACAATCTTCCTTTTGCCGGTGCTGCCATATTATTATTTTTTTCCTGTTGCCTCTTAATCCTCGGTGCGATGCCAGGAGAATTATTACCAGCGAGGCTGGAGGTGCTCCAGGCACTCAATGCACTAATAAGGAACTGGCTGGGAAGCCACCGGCGTTTCTCCCAACATACGGTGGAAATGTTTTTCCCCCTTCCTTCTTCTTCTTTTCCATAGAAAAACCTAAAGGAACCAAGTAGTAGTAGTTGTTGATGTTAATCACAGTCCTAGATCAGCAATATAAAACATACTAAAGCAAAAATATTTACAGAAAACCCTTAGATAGAAAAATAACAGTGTGGTGTAGTGGTTAAGAGCAGTGGACTCTAATCTGTAGAACCAGGTTTGAATCCCCACTCCTCCATATGAGCAGTGGACTCTAATCTGGAGAACCGGGTTTGATTCCCCACTCCTGTACCTGAGCGGTGGACTCTAATCTGGAGAACCATGTTTGATTCCCCACTCATAGAATCATAGAATCATATAGTTGGAAGGGACCACCAGGGTCATCTGATCCAACCCCCTGCACAATGCAGGAAATTCACAACTACCTCCCCCACACACCCCCAGTGACCCATACTTCATGCCCAGAAGATGGGCAAGATGCCCTCCCTCTCATCATCTGCTTAAGGTCATAGAATCAGCATTGCTGACAGATGGCCATCTAGCCTCTTCTTAAAAACCTCCAGGGAAGGAGAGCTTACCACCTCCCAAGGAAGCCTGTTCCACTGAGGAACTGCTCCAACTGTTAGAAAATTCTTTCTAATGTCTAGACGGAAACTCTTTTGATTTAATTTCAACCTGTTGGTTCTGGTGCGACCTTCTGGAGCAACAAAAAACAACTCAGCAACATCCTCTATATGACAGCCCATCAACTACTTGAAGATGGTTATCATGTCCCCTCTCAGTCTTCTCCACTTCAGGCTAAGCATACCCAGCTCCTTCAACCTTTCCTCATAGGACTTGGTCTCCAGACCCCTCACCGTCTTTGTTACCCTCCTCTGGACACATTCCAGCTTGTCTACATCTTTCTTAAATTGCGGTGCCCAAAACTGAACACAATACACTAGGTGAGGTCTAGCCATTGCAGAGTAAAACGATACCATCACTTAGCATGATCTGGACACTATACTTCTGTTGATACAGCCCAAGATCGCATTTGCCTTTTTAGCTACCGCATCACACTGCTGACTCATGTTCATTGTTTGGTCTACTAAGACCCCAAGATCCTTTTCGCACACACTACTGCTGAGACAAGTCTCCCCCATTCTATAATTATGCATTTGATTTTTCCTGCCTAAATGCAGAACTTTACTCCTCCATATAGCAGTAAATTCTAATCTGGATAACTGGGTTTGATTCCCCACTCCTCCACATGAGTGGTGGACTCTAATATGGTGAACTGGGTTGGTTTCCCCACTCCTAAACATGAAGCCAGCTGGGTGACCTTGGGCTAGTCACAGTTCTCTCTGGACACTCTCAGCCCCACCTACCTCACACAGTGCTTTTTGTGGGGAGAGGAAGGGAAGGAGATTATAAAGCGATTTGATTCTCCTTAAAAGGTAGAGAAAGTCGGCATATAAAAGCCAACTCTTCTTCTTCTTCTGAGACAGTTCTGAACCATGGCAGACTCTGGTGGCTGCACAGAGCCTAGTAACTTGTCCATTGTTCCAGGGTCAAGGTACACTAAGAAAAAGAAGGTATACCATTCGGCCCACCTTACAGGGTTCTTTGGAGGATAGGAATGATGAATGCACACCTGAGATAGTCATAGAAGGGGCCGTGCAGCAAAACTTGCCCAGCTGTTTCAATGTCTCTGCTTGCACAGATAAAAAGACTGTTATGAGGACAGGTGTGATAATGTGCAAGCAGTGTCTCCAAATGCTGCAATGTTTAGAAAGTGGAGCCACTGCACTTTGCAGTGATTTCTAAATCTTCTGAGTCCTTGATAGCTACCAGCTTTATTCCTCTAACCCTGCATGGATCTTGAGTTGTGGAATTATCATATGGAGAAATGCAGGTTCAGGAGAGGTGAGCAACTGGGAAAGGACCAAGAAGGATCAGCCAAGAAATCTAATATAGGAGTCTCTCTTCCTATAAAATGCAGAAGGCAGCCTATAACAATAACAATACAGCAAAAGAACAAGCATAGTAGAAGAACATCCTTGTAGTTAGAGATGAACCAGTAAGGCCAATTTTGATTGCCTCTGTTGGAATTTATATTCTATTTTTACAGTAAGGTAAAGGTAAAGGCTCCCTGCGCAAGCACCGGGTCATTCCTGACCCAAGGGTAACATCACAGCCTGACTTTTACTAGGCAGACTTTGTTTATGGGGTGGTTTGCCCGTGCCTTCCCCAGTCATCTTCCCTTTACCCCCAGCAAGCTGGGTACTCATTTGACCGACCTCGGAAGGATGGAAGGCTGAGTCAACCTTGAGCCGGCTACCTGAAACCGACTTCCATTGGGATCAAACTCAGCTTGTGAGCAGAGTTTGGACTGCAGTACTGAGTACTGCAGCTTACCACTCTGTGCCACGGGGCTCCTTATTTTTTATTTTTTACAGTACACGCTGTAAAATGATTCAAACGTAAAGCTGAAAATGTGGCACAGAGAAACAAAACCAGTGTCGACATAAAAAGTCACCCAAGTTCATTTTTCACAAGGGAGTAATGAAACTGAAGTGATCGTTGGATTGACCCAGACTTCTTCTGAAATTTGAGCTCAACCTTATGTCTAACTTGATATCTGCAAATGCTTTGTGTTAATGAAACTCAACACAAGTGATCCCCAGCATGGTGCCTTTGGACATCAAGTAGGGTTGCCAACCTCCAGGTACTAGCTGGAGACCTCCCACTATTACAACTGATCTCCAGCCAATCAAGATCAGTTAATCTGGAGAAAATGGCCGCTTTGGCAATTGGACTCTATGGCATTGAAGTCCTCCCCTCCCCTAACCCTGCCCTCCTCAGGCTCCATCCCAAACACCACCCGCTGGTAGTGAAGAGGGACCTGGCACCCCTAGCTGCCTGCTTTTTCTCCTCCATTGAGGGGGAAGAGACCTTGGCAGTTGGGGCCCTGCCCAGCCCAGAGCTTGGATCAGCAGGTCCAGATGCCCCATCAGATACCCTTTGGCTAGGGTTGCCTACCTCCAAGTACTTGCCTGGCAAAATAAAAAAAGCTTTTTTCTCCCTTTGCTTCTTAAACCTGGCGTCGTCTCTACTTTGTGATAATAAATCTGGTCACAGAGGAGAGTGTATTTACATCCAACACCATTGAGGTATCTCCCCTCCCCAAACATTGCCCTCCCCGCGACCTCCTTCAAATCTCCAGAAATTTCCCAACCTAGAGTTGGCCACGGTACCTCTGGGAAACTATCAGAGAACTACTACCAGGCATTGCCTGTGACCAGCTGGTAGGGTTGCCAACTGCCAGGTAGTAGCAGGAGGTCTCCTGCAATTACAACTGATCTCCAGCTGATAGAGATCAGTTCACCTGGAGAAAATGGCTGTTTTGGCCATTGGACTCTATGGCATTGAAGCCCCTCCCCTCCCCAAACCCTGCCCTCCTCAGGATCCACCCCAATACCTCCTGCTAGTGGGAAAGAGGGGCCTGGTAACCCTACCTTTGGCTAAGACTGCCCCTGAGTCCACCCTGGCTTTCCTCCATCTCAGTGGAGCAAGAAGTCCTTCAGAAAAGCTGAGGGGGTCTGTAGGGAAACAGGCACCTCCATGAAGAGGTCACTTGGCTTGGACCTCCCAATGTTTTTGGGGAGGCCTCACCTCTCATGGCAGCCATTTGCAGTTGGCCACATTCTCCTCATAACAAACATTTTATGATGACACCAACTGCCTGTTCTCGAAATTCCAAAAATGACCACAGTCTAGGGCTGCCAACCTCCAAGTGGTGGCTGGAGATCTCCTGCTATTATAACTGATCTCCAGATGACAGAGATCAGTTCCCCTGGAGAAAATGGCCGCTTTGGCAATTGGACTCTATAGCATTGAAGTCCCTCCCCTCTCCAAACTCCACCCTCCTCAGGCTCCACCCCCAAAATCTCCAGGTATTTCCCAACCCGGAGCTGGCAACCCTGCCACAGACAGAGCAAAGTTAGAGACTCACTCAACGGTCCTCCCACCACCTCTTGCTGCTAGACTCAGCATCCAGTAGAAAGTGATAGGATGGGTTCCATTATTTATTAAAGCCATCTATAGCTGGTCAGCAGACACAAAGCTTTGCAATTCTTACCTCATTTGCAATTAAACAAATTTTGGCAAAACATCAAGAATATTTCATTAGAAAACTGGCTGAGGGAAACGTGGGAAATATTGGTCATGCTTCTGCTAAAAATTGTTCTGAAATGAAGAGAATCTAAGCTTCAGCACATTCTATCTTAAAAGTATAATTTTGCACTGATTGCTTTTGAGGATTGTAGCAAGAGATGGTTAATTGCATTTCAGAGTCATTATTAGCATCCTGTATCATTCCCTGGGGCCTGGGCTCTGCACTGCTATGAGATCATGAAAACTGGCTGAATATTATTTCAGTCCTGTGCTTACTTCCTTGGGAGTAGGTAAAGGTAAAGGTCCCCTGTGCAAGCACCAGGTCATTCCTGACCCATGGGGTGACGTCACATCCCGACGTTTACTAGGCAGACTTTGTTTATGGGGTGGTTTGCCAGTGCCTTCCCCAGTCATCTTCCCTTTACCCCCAACAAGCTGGGTGCTCATTTTACCGACCTCGGAAGGATGGAAGGCTGAGTCAACCTTGAGCCGGCTACCTGAAACCAACTTCCGTTGGGATCGAACTCAGGTCATGAGCAGAGCTTGGACTGCAGTACTGCAGCTTACCGCTCTGCGCCACAGTGCTCCTTGGGAGTAAGCCTCATTAAATCCAGTGGGTTTACTTACTTTTGAGCAAACATGCATTGCAAAGGAAGGTAGCTTCCACAATGAGCAACACCATATGAGGAGAAACCTTGATGCCCTCTACCTGATCAATGAAATCTTGGATGTTCTTATTCATTTGTTTATTAAAACATTTATATCTCACCTCTCCTCTTGGCTCAAGGTTAGAATAATATAGTACTTGATATAGTACTGAGGAGCTTGCCTCCTCCACCGTTGCTGGAGCTCCTGAGAGGGCCCTCTGGGCACCCACCCAGCAGGTTTCTCAGTCCAGAACACCTATGCAGTGAGTAACAAATGGAAATCACAAAAGGATCTTGGCTGGCCAATTTCCCTTAGTGCACACAGAGGCTGCTGTGAAACAGTCCACACTTTTCTTAATGGGCATCAGGAGTGACATTCTGAAAGCAAGTCAGATCATGCTTGTTTATGGGAGGGGGCATTTGCTTTGTATGCAGAAGGCACTGGGCTCAGTCCCTGGCACCACTATTTCAGAAATCTCTATGCCAAACTAGATGTTGTAGCAGGCATGGGTTTGACCTTTGGCTACGGTTGCCAGGTCCCTCTTCGCCATCAGCGGGAGGTTTTGGGGGTGGAGCCTGAGGATGGTGAGGTTTGGGGAGGGGAGGGACTTCAATGCCATAGAGTCCAATTGCCAAAGCGGCCATTTTCTCCAGGTTAACTGAATCGCTATCAGCTGGAGATCAGTTGTAATACCAGGAGATCTTCTGCTATTACCTGGAGGTTGGCAACCCTACCTTTGGCACTGTCACCATTCTAGGGAAGAATTTGGCCATTTTTATAAAAAGCTGCAAGGGTCCAATCAAATGGTGGTGGCTGTGGGTCGAACTCATGGCCGCCATAACGTCAAGTTTGTCCATCAGGTAGCAGATGTTGGGAAAGACCTTTCACATCCAAGTCCCTGAAGAGCGGATGCTAGAGTACCCAATACAGAGCTAGATGAGCCACTCCAGGCTTAACCTGAAAGTTGGTATCCCTATAATTAAAAGGAATGAAGGAAAAGGAAACACTGAACAGCCAAGGGTTGTTTTTTTTTGGGGGGGGGGGAGGTTAACATATAGACATCACAATTTGATAACTGCTTTAGCTTGATAACAACAGTTACAATAGAGCAATCAATACCGTTTGTTATTTATACTTCCAGGAGAATATTTTTCAAAGGAAAAAAGCAGTAATTAATATATAACATTCTTCTTTTGGTTTGCTCTTATTGTTGCTTGATTGCAATTTCTGTTTTTTTTTAATGAAGGGGGGGGCTTAAAATAAGGTATTGGAGATCTGTTGGACAATTACAGACCCCAGACATTATGTCTATATAGTTGGACCCCATACTACTAACAATAATCCTTAACAGAAAGGTCTACATTTTAATGTTGCAATTGTGTCAGCATCAAATGCACCTTGTTACTGAAAAATTGCTACTTGCAGTGGAATCTTGTTGACTCTGATTATCTACTGAGTAAAGTCCTTTTCAGAAGAGCAGATGGATTAAGCCCATCCTGAACGTCTGTCCGGATTCCCCCCCACCTCCATTCAACGAGGACGATGAGCCACAAACCAAAGCTAAGCAATGTTTCCGCCTGCCCTGGGCTCCACAATCACTCTGTGTTGGCTGCTTTTGTGGCTTCCCGCTCTTGCTCAAGAAGAGCGCAATAAACATGTCTGCAGAAATATTTGTTTCCGAGTGTCATTTTATCATATGAGTGGCAAAGGCCGAGCTAGGCCTATAAATAGATCCTTCTCTTTAAACACTTCTTTTTTTGCGGGGGAGGATTTTCTGTCTTCAGTCTCTGGGTCAGTCTGAGAAACAGGATTTCAAAGAACTTATCTGGGAAGTGCAGATATCCCGACAGAGGTAGCCAGGAGAAATTGGACTCTATAGCATTCTTCAGAAGAAGAAGCCTTGCTCAGAAGAAGAAGGAGTTGGTTTTTATATGCCGACTTTCTCTACAACTTAAGGGAGAATCAAACTGGCTTACAATCACTTTCCCTTCCCCACAACAGACATCCTGTGAGGTAGGTGGGGCTGAGAGAGCTCGAAGAGAGCTGTGACTAGCCCAAGGTCACCCAGCTGGCTTTATGTGGAGGAGTGGGGAAACCAACCCAGTTCACCAGATTAGCCTCCGCCGCTCATGTGGAGGAATGGAGAATCAAACCTGGTTCTCCAGATCAGAGTCCACCACTCCAAACCACTGCTCTTCTTGAACCACTTAAGGACTGAAGTTGGTTCTTCTAGGAACCCCTTCATACATTATGATTTTCTTACCGAGAGATCATTCTGTATAGAAAATGTGCATAACTATCATTTGTAGTCAAATGTCACATTTTGCTTGCTGAGATAGGACAATTGGTTACGGTCATCACGCATGGCAGCATAGGTTCTTTCCTCTACAAAGCTGAAATATCAATACTGGTAAACCACCTAAGATGGCCTCGTTTTCAACCTTAGTAGAGTGCGAGGGTCTTAGCATGCTACAAGCTGAGAAAGCACCCCCTAGTTTCCATCGAGCCTTACAAGACAGGCATGGTTCTTTTACCATTGGGAAGTAACTAGGGCTGTTGAATTAAAAAAATTCGGTATAGTTCGGATTCGGCTGAATTCGGCCCGTTTAGATTCGGGATATGCCGAAGTCCAAACTCCCCCGCTTCGGGTCCGTGCAATTCGGCGGGAATTCAAAGTTCGGGGAAAAAATTCGGCCGAATAAAGCCATTAAAAATACAACCGCGCCTTTCCGCGGCTCTGGGGGGGCATTTTGAGGGGTAGAGGTCCCAAACTTTCAGCAGAGCTTCAAAGGACGTTTCTTGAAAGACCCCCCAAGTTTTGTAAAGATTAGGTCAGGGGGAGGCTGAGATATGGGCCCCAAAAGGGGTCCCCCCACCCTTAATGTGCATCTCTGAGCAGAGCTTGCCGCCCACGGACAAAGCTCCCAGCCCCAACAAACAGCTGAGAAGTTTGCAAAGCATTGCAACACAACTGCAAAGCAACACGACAGCAACACCTTTGCAACTGTGCAAAGCAACACCTGACACCTGGGAGTTTGCAAACCATGGAAAGGGACAGAGGCAGCTAGCTATGCATAATGAGCAGGAGGGGTGGGATTTCCCCTTTTGCATGGGACTCCAAATGCATTCTTTAAGTCACCATTTGAAAACCAGTTTTGAGCAAGCATCCAAATAGACCTAACCGCTCTTATGAATGAGGGAAAACCTGAAGACACACAACTGAAACCCCCCCTCAAACCAGGGAGAGAGAGACTTGAGGGGGAACACACACCCCAGGCAGAACCAGCAAAAGCCCCCTTTGGCTTCCCCCCCACCCACAGAAACTGCTCCCTCGCCACACACACACAGACTCTGCTTCCCCCCCACACACACACACACAGGAGAAAAAGTATAGATTGAAGCCCCCAAAGGGGTCTTACTGTGGCTGTCTTCTGTTCCATCAGGAGGGGCTGGGGAGGACTGGGTAATCCAAGACGATTCCATTTAGGCACGAAACGTTTTGCTCTGGAGATGCATACAGGATCCCATTCATCCCAATAGGGGAAAGGGGAAAGCCCATATCTCGGGACCCCCTGACCCAATGTTTACAAAACTTGGGTGGTCTCTTAAGAAGGCTTGTCTGAAGCTCCGCTCAAAGTTTGGGATCTGCACCCCCAAAATTTCACCCCCTGCAGCCACGGAAAGAGAAATGGGGGAGCCGATATTTCTGCCCCCACCGAACCCATCTTTACAAAACTTGGGTGGTATCTTAAGAAGGATTGTCTGAAGCTATGCTGAAAGTTTGGGGGCTGTATCCCCAAAAAAGCGCCCCCCTGCAGTCACGGAAATGGAAAAGGGGGGAGGGAAAGGGGGTGGAGCCCTGACCCAATGTTTACAAAACTTGGGGGGTATCTTAAGAAGGCTCATCTGAAGCTCCACTGAAAGTTTGGATCTGTACCCCCAAAAATGCGCCCCCTGCAGCCATGGAAAGAAAAAAGGGGGAGCCCATATCTTGGGACCCCCTGACCCAATGTTTACAAAACTTGGGTGGTCTCTTAAGAAGGCTTGTCTGAATCTCTGCTGAAAGCTTGGGGTCTGTACCCCAAAAAATACGCTCCCTGCAGCCACAGAAAGGACTGAATGTGCACAAGCACCCCCCCCCCACACACACACACGAGGATTTCCCTCTCTCTCTCTCTCCCCGGCCAGGCCACACATCAGCTGATTCCTCCAGTACTCAATCCTGACTGATTGGCCAGAAGAAGACCCAGCTTGGCCACCGATTGGCCGGGGGAGGAGAATGCTGCTTACTGACGCCCCGAATTTGCCGGATTTATTCGTGAACTCCCGAACTCGCTGAATTCGGCTCCCCGGTTGCCCGCCATTTTTGAGTTCGGTTTGTCTGGAACTAAAAACCACCGAATCAGGGGAAATTCGGCTGTTTTTCAGTTTGGGCCGAACCGAATCAACAGCCCTAGAAGTAACCACCATGCATGGGAGAGTAGATGCTACTCAATAGCTATTTGCTCAAAACTGCCTAACTCTGAGCATTATGCCATCTTTAATCGCCTTGGGAGTGGATGAGGTACAGACTTTTATCAGTGCTTGCATTGTGATAAGAGAAAAGATTTAGCCCACACATTACTGACTATATGAGCAGGGAAATTAAGCCGTCGCCATTGCGGCAACCGACTCCACCATAAACATGTCACTCTTGGGGGAGAAGGTTAAATGGAAGGTGTTAAATGGAAGATATGGTGATTTACCATATTCAGATAGACTTTGTCCATGTGATCTGAAGAGAGTAGATTCATTATCCCATATGATGTTGGAATGCCCCCAATATAATCCCTATCGCAATCAATGGATCACCCCTATCTTAATCAAATTAGCTGTTTCCGTAACAAAAGATAAATCAGTCCCCTTTTTGCTGGCAGATAGAGGCCCAAGAACAACATTGGTGGTAGCCAAGTATCTATCCACCATATTTTCCTTAAAGAAATAAAGGCTCCCATTTTACTGCTCAAGACCTTTTGGTCACGTGAGCTTGAAAGAAGGAAAGAAAGGCTCCCCCTGAAGTCAACTACCTGGAAGCGGGGACTTCTCTGTCATCTCCTTCTCCTCCTCTGCCAGCTGAGCCAGACTGGAGTTTGAGGAGGCGCACTGGGGAAGGGGGGTCAGGTGGGTTGAGATGTGTGAAGATGCCAGGTGGCAGCAAAGCAGTTGGCAATGAGGGGCTCGGCATGGTACAACTCCCACAGCAGGCAGGTGGCAGTGGGGTGGCAAAGCCCCTGCTGGGCTTCTAACCAGTGCCTCTGCTTTCTCCCATCATCATTTCCCTCTGGGCCTAGATCTTTCATTTCCTTCTTTACTGTGTCCAGCCATGGTTGCCCAATGTGAAAGGTGTTTCTTTTATGGCATTGCAAATGTCACCAAGAATTTGCTTAGGAATGTAACTTATAAACAATTGTTTAAAATGTCTTTCAAAAATAAAAAATAAGGGGGGGGGGAAATCTTAAAATCCAGCAACTAAATAGAATCTTAAAAAAGAAAAAAGGTACCCATAGAGACAAAAATATAATAACAGCGGTGGCAGACCTAAACATAAGTTTCTATAAAAGGTTTCCAAATGTCTAAAAATAAGTCCCTACGTAGTTGTCGTCTATATGCCATGTGTTCAAATATTTATAGAGTTCTAAGGTCCTCAATCCATTGATTTACCGGAGTTGGGCATTTATCTTTACAATGTTGTAATACAAGCCTTTTAGCTGTAGTAATAGCACAAAGGGTCCATTTTTGTTGATGGTTAGCCTCCAAGAGACGGGGAGATAGTTTAAAAGTCCATAAGCATCCTCAAAAATCAATGAACATTCTAATATGAAATTGATATGAGTAACTTCTTCTCTGAAAAACCAAATGGCTGGGCACATCCAAAGCATACATTTAAAGGACACATGCTATGAGTGGCAATGCCAAATGTTAGACACTTTACTCAATCCTTGCTAAAGAGTCACTGGGGTGTCCAGTATATCCTAAAAATAACTTTTTATTGAATAAGTCGCAAATCAGTGAATCCATGGAGAGAACAGGTATAAACTTTAAGGCCATATCCATTGCTCTGGCAAAATAGGGCGATCTAACTCCCTATTCCATTCATTCCTGAGATGCTGCATATCATATTTATTAATTGACATCAAATATTTATAGACAAATATTGTAAGTTTCGTTTTCTACACTTAATGCCGCAGGGCCAAATTTAGATTCTAACAGATGCTGCAATTGAAAATATTGCCATTCAACGGAAGTTCACAAATAATATCTAGACCTCAGCTGAGAAAATGACAAAAACTCCTCCTCATAGTTTATCAAATCCCCCTATTGGTAGGGTTGCCAACCTCCAGGTACTCAGTACAGGAGTGAATATTATTAGAAATCAACAAATTCTTATTGTGACTACACACATATATATTACAAAAATAGTCACGTTGACCATCAACATACAAAATGCAACATGCATCAGACACAAAAGGTGGGTAATAAATAGGGTGAGTACACTTCAGTCAATAATCTTTCTATGTTTCTTTTTCCACAGGAGCAGGTTTGTATGGACGAAAGGATGTCAATGGACACAAGTTCATCAAGAGGATACGATCGTTTCGAAGTCTCAAAATTCAAATCTTCATCAGTCCTTCCTGCATATCACAACAAATACATCCAACAATTGCTATTTTCCTGGATGTATTTGTTGTGATATGCAGGAAGGACTGATGAAGATTTGAATTTTGAGACTTCAAAACAATCGTATCCTCTTGATGAACTTGTGTCCATTGACAGCCTTTCGTCCATACAAACCTGCTCCTGTGGAAAAAGAAACATAGAAAGATTATTGACTGAAGTGTACTCACCCTATTTATTACCCACCTTTTGTGTCTGATGCATGTTGCGTTTTGTATGTTGATGGTCAACGTGACTATTTTTGTAATATATATGTGTGTAGTCACAATAAGAATTTGTTGATTTCTAATAATATTCGCTCCTGTATTGATTTTCTTATCCCCTGGATATTTGTACAGAGGTGTCTTTTTTCCTCCTCCACCTCCAGGTACTAGCTGGAGATCTCCTGCTATTACAACTGATCTCCAGCCGATAGAGATCAGATCACCTGGAGAAAATGGCTGCTCTGACAATTGGACTCTATGGCATTGAAGTCCGTACCCTCCCCAACCCCCACCCTCCTGAGGCTCCACCCCAAAAACTTCCCACCAGTTGCGAAGAGGGACCTGGCACTCTACCTATTGGTCCAAGCCTTCCGTAAAAAAGATTTCTTCCCAATTTTTAGGTCTTGATTGGCCCCTAATGTTAATTTAGCATGTGAAAATGGATCAAATTGATATTGTCATGACATTGCACCATTATTCTCTAGCTGCCCAAATTGCTGGAGGAATAGGATCCACTCTAGTGTAAGTAGACCCTAATGCATCACACTTAGAAAGGGGCACCAGACAAGAAGCCTCCACAAGAGACGGAGATGGAGGTCCAATTGCAAGGAGTGATCCCAATAATTAGTACCTGTTAACAACTGTGGCTGATGGTATAAACTAAGATCTGGGAAACCAAATCCTTCTTCATTGAACGGATGTTGCATCCTCTTTAAAGAAATCCAAAGAGGTAAGAATCCCCTTGACTCTGTGGATCATGAAAAGCTATGGCTGGTTTTAAAGGAAATGGGTGTGCCACTACATCTGATCGTTTTGATGCGCAACCTGTACTCTGGACAAGAGGCCACAGTTAGAACAGAATATGGAGAAATGGAATGGTTTCCAATTGGCAAAGGTGTCAGACAAGGATGTATTTTATCTCTCCATCTCTTCAATCTATAAGCAGAACATATAATTAGGAAAACTGGATTAGATTTAGATGAGGTGGAGTGAAAATTGGAGGGAGGAACATTAATAATTTGAGATATGCTGATGACACTACATTATTGGCAGGAAATAGTGAAGATTTGAAATGACTACTGTTGAAAGTTAAAAGAGAAAGTGCCAATGCAGGACTACAGCTGAACATCAAGAAAACAAAAGTAATGACTACAGGAGAATTACTCAACTTTAAGGTTGACAATGAGGAAGTTGAAATTGTTCAAGACTTTCTATTCCTTGGCTCCATCATCAACCAAAAGGGAGACTGCAGCCAAGAAATCAGAAGGAGATTGAGACTGGGAAGGGCAGCCATGAAGGAGCTAGAAAATATTTTGAAGTGTAAGGATGTGTCACTGGCCACCAAGACTAGATTAATTCATGCCATCGTATTCCCTATTACTATGCATGGATGTGAAAGCTGGACAGTGAAGAAAGCTGATAGGAAGAAAATAGATTCCTTTGAAATGTGGTGTTGGAGGAGAGTGTTACGGATTCCGTGGACTGCCAAAAAAACAGATCAGTGGGTTATAGATCAAATCAAGCCTGAACTGACCCTAGAAGCTAAAATGACTAAACTGAGGCTATCGTATTTTGGTCACGTCATGAGACGACAAGAGTCACTGGAAAAGACAGTCATGCTAGGAAAAGTTGAGGGCTGCAGGAAAAGAGGAAGACCCAACAAGAGATGGATTGACTCAATAAAGGAAGCCACAGCCTTCAATTTGCAAGATCTGAGCAAGGCTGTCAAAGATAGGACATTTTGGAGGACTTTCATTCATAGGATCGCCATGAGTCGGAAGCGACTTGACCGCACTTAACACACACAAGAATCCCCACATAAATTTCCAAAACAAAGTATTAATTTTATGAATGTATCTGCAAGGTATATAAAAAGGATTTGCATGTAAAATGTAAATAATCCTAATAATCCAAATAGTAAATAATCCAAATAATCATTTGGAGTGTATTTACTTTGTCCCATAAAGACAAGTTTAAAGTTGCCCATCTGTCCAAATCCAAAGATATATCTGCAATTAGTTTGTTGAAGTTTAGCATAATGATGTGCATAATATCTCTAGCAATCAGTATTCCAGGATAAGTAATGACATCTGGGCACCACTGAAAATGTCCATAGGCAAATACACTCTGTGATATATTGTCTCTCAGAGGCATCAACTCAGATTGTGCCCAATTAATCGAATATCCAGACAAGGCCAGACTTTTAAAGAACTTTTTTACATTCTGAAGACAAATCTAGCACCAGCATCAGAGTAAATGTGATTACCCTTGGCCATTTGTTAGCTATAAGAAAATGTAGGGTTATTTAAAGAGCTGACAACAGAAGTCTTCCATAGAAATAAAGAAAGCCACCCCCCCACACTCTCTCTTGAAGGAAGGCAGCATAAAGTCTGTCAAGAATCTGGGAACAGGAGGTTTTAAACCAAAGCAGTAAAGACAAAAATATATAGTGGGCAAGGGGTGGTGGAGGCTCTCTCACCCTGGGTTTTCTGATACAGGTGCTTGCACAGGGGACCTTTACCTTTACCTAATGAAGTGGACCAGCTGCTTAGAAGTGTGCAGCCCACCGTGCCTGCACTCCACCCTTGTTCCTTGTGACTAACGGTATCAAGGTGGACTGGGTTAGTCCAGTGGTAAGTCCAGGAGGTAAGAGATGCCTCTCTGTGGGAGGGTGTGGTTCTGAGGGCTTGGGAAGAAGTGGTCATGAAACCCCTCCTTAACCCCTCATTTAGGGATGACCTCAACAACCTCACACCTGGTGACCAACATTCCATTCTTGGGGGCAAGGTGATGGAGCAGGTGGTGGCTATGTAGCTTCAAGAGGTCTTGGAGTCATGATGAATTGTGATGCCTTTACTCTAGGGTAGCCACCCCTGGAATAAAGTATACGCTAGTCTTGAGGGTGGGGAAAGAGGTCTTGGAGGAAACAGATTATCTAGACCCATTTCCAACCAGGTTCAGGAGTGGGTATGGGACAGAAACAGGCTTGGTCTACCTGGCTGACTATCTTCACTAGGAGAGTGATGGGGGGGGGGTGTTGCATTCCTGTTGATTCTGCTATACCTGACAGCTTTCAAGACTTGTGATTTCTTATCCTTCCTTCCCATCTCCCATTCCACACCTTCACCATTTCCTTAATGATAATACCAGAAACTTCCCTTTTGTTTTCTCTGGTTAATGCTTCCCTTCTCTCAAACCCACCTTGGTAGAGCATCTGCTTTGCATGCAGAAAGTCCCTGGTTCAATCCCTGGCATCTCCAGTGGAAAGGATCAAGCAGTAGATGATGTGAAAGTCCTCTGGTTAAGGCCCTGGAGAGCTGCTGCCAGTCTGAGTAGACAATACTGACCCTGATGAACAAATAGTCTATTCCAGGGGTATTGAACTCAATTGTTACGAGGGCTGGATATGACATAAATGTCACTTGGTTTGTCCGGACCATGCCTCGCCAGCTCAGGTCAAGGTGGGGTGGCTGCCTCGGCTGGCTTGCGGGCCGGATCCAGCCCTCAGGCCTTATGTTTGACACCCTGGTCGATTCAATATAAGGCAGCTTCATGTGTTCACCTGCCAAACCATTTTCTTAACAGTTTACCAGACAACTTCCTTTTTGTTTGCTGTGCTGAATGTTTTACACAACACAGTGCTCTGAATGGTCCTTGTGAATCTCCACAACTGACTGCCCCTATTTTGTCTGGCCATGTCTTATGGTAGGTACACATGAACACATGAAGCTCCCTTATACTGAACCAGACCCTTGGTCCATCAAAGTCAGTATTGTCTACTCAGACCGGCAGCTGCTCTCCAGGGTCTCAGGTAGGGGTCTTTCACATCACCTACCTGCCTAGTCCCTTTAACTGGAGATGCCGGAGATTGAACCTGGGACCTTCTGTGTGCCGAGCAGATGTTCTAACAATGAGCCATTTTTAGCAATGATTTAATCTTGTTTTATACCAGTCTCTCTTTGTAACATCTTCCCCTCCCTTTCCTCTATTTGTCCCACCAGATGCATGCATGTGTTGATGCATCTGAGGAAATGAGCTCTGGACTGTTAGTCTTTTGTTAGTCTTTTACACACTCCAGCGTAATTAGATCAGAATTCTTCTTTCTGATAATGAATATCAGCGATACACTTCAAACATCCACCGGATATCAGAGAAAGTTGCCGGTGAAAAATCTTATTTGGTCATGACTCATGAGCACCGGGGCGGGGGGTGGCAAGTGGCAAGACCCCCTTCCCAACCTTGTGTAAAAACCTTGTGTGTGGGAGAGCTTTGACTAGACCACTTTGACGACAGGAGTCACTTTGGCTAGTTGGACCAAGGGAACTGCTAATCAAGGAATTACATACTTTATAAAGATCTGTGTTCAGTAACTGCTCTTTAAACATCTTTTTAGATCTTGGCCTTTGACACCACCCTCTTTCCAGGTCTGACCCCAACTCTCCCCTGAGTTTGCCCTTGATCCCCCCACTCTCAATAAATTGAGAAGTCTATACCCATGACCACATGGTCCCTCAAGGTGGCCTGATGCTGGGCAAAGATTTGAACTGAACATCTTGAGAGTAATACTGAGTATTTATTTGACACTCAGGGGGATTCAAAATACGGCACACATGAATCTCAAACAGTTCTTTCCACACATTCTTTCCAGATTACTACCCCCATATTGCAAGGGCTTCCCTCTCCCGTGAATTCATGGGTGAGGTTTGAACTGGGGTCCAAACGCAGAGCCACTGTGTCCAGGAAGCATCCATTACGCAATGCCATTCCTTAAACATCGTTCTTTTCAATGCAAGCCCCTTGACTTGAGTAGACGTTCCTTCCCAAATAAGTAGGCTGAGACGTTTCCAGATACCAAAGGTTTCCAGATACCAAAAGTAGATGGGAGGTTTTCACAGAAAGGAGGTTCTCACCCTGGTTGCCTTTGACAAAGTTTTGGTGTGCGGCTGAGTGCCTTCTCACAGATTATCTGCTGTGGAACCACCCGCTGTGTTGGGGGCTCAGACCCCCTCCTCTTCCCTGAGCCCCAGATTCAAATCCTTTCGCCTCTTCCTCCAGCTGGAGAAACCCTCTGTCCTTGTTTGCCCTCCGTTGTCATGCTTTCCCCCCCCTCTTCCTGTTTTTCAATGCGCCCCTTTACAAGTTTACCTGCCTGGGGCTGGGAGACCAACCACTCCCTCTGCTCAAAAGGGCTCTCCTCTTTCTGTGGGCCTCCTTTCATCCCGTGAACGGTTGCCAAGCCCCGTCGCCCCCCTTTTCTTCCATCTTTATCCCAACCCCAATGTTCAAAAGGAAGAAGAAAATACCCAGGCTGCGCCTGCTGTGTTTTCTTCAATCCGTTCCCTCCGAGTTGCTGATCTGAAAAGGCTTGTACCCTAGAAGGGGCCTCCCAGCCTTCCGCTGGCAACCTTTCTCTCGTCTGATCGCCACCGATAGTGCTTTGGAGTGAAGAAAGAAGGGTGTTCCCACCCCCTTCTTCTTAAATTCATGCTTGAGATTTCCAAACAGATTGTAGGGCCTGGGCAGACCCCTCACTTGACCAACAGCGAGACCTGGCCTTTTCATAAACAAATAAGAAACTTTCCTTGAAGACTCTCTCTTTCTCTCCCCCCCTCCTTAAATGGGTTGCATTTGGCACAGGCGCTCTCTTTTCGTTTGGCACCGCGGGTGGGTTTTCTATGCTTTTTACAAAATACAGTTGAGTGTCTCCTCTCGGCCGGTAATGTGTGTGGGGTAAGTCTCGGCATCTGCTTCAGATATAGTTTGCTGGCTAGGGTGAAGCTTGAACATAGCTTACCTTTCCGGATTGTGTCAAACAGAAGGGACCGCGGATTAAACGAGGGCAGGCGGGGGGGGGGGGGCATCTTTAGCCTGGTGCTGTGTGGGTGAGGGAGAGAAAAGAGAAGGCTTTTTGCTGGCCGGCTTGGTTCATTTCACCCAAGGGCAAAGAGGAGGGAGAACCACAGGTTTTTGACTGGGGGCTGTTCTCTCCCCTCTTAGAAGGTAAAGAGGGAAGGTTGGGAAGGAGTTATGGGGCAGTGCGGGGAGGGTGGGGAAAGCCGGGAACATGATGTCACAGCAAGAGTTATGGCAGGAGAGAAAACCCAGGCCTTGGGGCAAAGATACACATACATGGAGGGCTGGCTGGAGCCGTGTGTGCCGCTGCCACCTTTGAAATCCAGGGGCAGAAGGACCAGTGATGTTACCCCAACCAGAACCTGCTATATATGTGCTACATATAGATCTATGACTAAACTAACTGGACCTGGTTTTGCTTCTTGGGGGTGGGGTGGGGAAGAAAGCTTTCCTTTGCGAGGGGGAGAAGAGGGAAAGGGCTCTGATTGGCACACTCTTCCCCCCCCCCCCCGCTTTTCTGGCGCCTCTCTTCTCCCACCCTTAAGATCTTAGCTGCTTTGCCATTGACCTACGCTTGCGGTGAGCAACCTTAGGAAGAGAAGTTGGTTCCCCAGAATGAAACTGGTGGAAGGAACAACCAGGGAAAGGCTGTAGCTCAGTGGTAAAGCATCTGCTTGGCATGCAGAAGCTCTCAGGTTCAATCCCTGGCATCTCCAGTTAAAGGAACCTGGCAAGCAGGTGATATGAAAGACCTCTGCCTGAGACCCGGGAGAGCTGCTGCCGGTCGGAGTAGACAATACTGACATTGATGGAACAAGGGTCTGATTCAGTATAAGGCAGCTTCATGTGTTCAGGATCCTGACACTGCACCGCTCTCTTCCCACTGGGAACAGAAAAACAAGGGAGGCCGCTTTCTCGTTTATACAGAAAGCTGCTTCTCCTTGCCTGAGGAAGCCTCCTGTGCAATCAGGAAGCTGTCTTTCCTGGTCGTTATCCCCGGCACCATCACACTGGATCAGAAGCAGAGAAGAGAAGTCCTGGGGAGGGGGGATCCTCAGCAGGGCTCAAATGGGGATGGCTACCAACAGGTGGCTGGTACCTTGTGCCGGGGGCCCCAGCCTCAGTGGGGCTGAACACAGGAAGCTGCCTTCTACTGAATCAGATCCTCGGTCCATCAAAGTCAGTATTGTCTACTCAGACTGGCAGGGGCTCTCCAAGGTCTCAGGCAGGGGTCTTTCACAACTCACCTAGTCCCTTTAACTGGAGATGCTGGGGACTGAACCTGGGACCTTCTGCGTGCCAAGCAGATGCTCTACCACTGAGCCACAGCCCCCCCCCAAACGAGGATGGTACCAACCCTGGTACTTTATTCGCTGAGATCCTGGCAGACAGCCGTGGGAGAATGGTTATTACAGCCTGCGGTGCGCTATTGGCTGCCTGTTCTATAGGCGTGGACTTCAGTGCGCTCCAAAGGTGCAACACAATTATTAATCGCAGCATCTGTCGATGTAAGAAGAGGCTAGATCATGGCCATCTGTCAGCAAAGCTGATTCTATGACCATAAGCAGATGGTGAGAGGGAGGGCACCTTGGCCATCTTCTGGGCATGGAGTAGGGGGCACGGGGGCGGGGAGGTAGTTGTGAATTTCCTGCATTGTGCAGGAGGTTGGACTAGATGACCCTGGTATCCCCTCCCAACTCTATGATTCTATTCTGTGATTCTATGATAGACCACAACCAATTTGCTATTATTCTGTGCATGCCTCCCCCTCATTAGTTTTTGGGCGCAGTAGTACAAGCCAGCTAAAGGCGCAGAAGGCCTTACTTGGCACAGGATCATTCTTGTTAACAGTCCTCAGGCGCCGTCCAGTAGTAAAGACCATCAGTAGCCTGGAGTTCTTGTCGGCGCATCAGCTTCGCAGCTACACAGAGCCCTTCGCTCAGCAGATGAGAAATTTCCAGCTCATATAGAGACAAATCAAACGCCGGCGTATTTAAATGCAAGGGGGGCTGGAGAGTCTAATGTGGAATGCAGTGCAAGGAGGGAAACTGTTTGTTTTTGTGGGAAACCCCCCCACCTCGAAAGTATATTTCCCACCCGCTGGGCAGCTAATGGGGGGATTTACGTTGCACAAAGTGAAGATGTAGCGCCCCGATCCTATTCATTGGCCCCCCAAACTGGAAGTAAAAGAAGATGAGTTGGCTTTTATATGCCGACTTTCTCTACCACTTAAGGCAGAATCAAACCGGCCTACAATCACCTTCCCTTCCCCTCCCCCCAACAGATACCCTGTGAGGTAGGTGGGGCTGAGAGAGTGTGACTAGCCCAAGGTCACCCAGCAGGTTTCATGTGGAGGAATGGGGAAACCAACCCGGCTCACCAGACTAGCCTCCGCCGCTCATGTGGAGGAGTGGGGGAATCAAACCCGGTTCTCCAGATCAGAGTCCACCGCTCCAGACCCCCGCTCTTAACCAGTACACCACGCTGGCTCTCCCTTCCAGCGCCATCCTGTGCAGAGCGGGGCAGTCTGAAGCCGGCTGGTTTCCGCAGGGGATCCACGCAGCTCCAGGGCTCTGCCCGGCTTGGCCCCTCCGAGGCGTTCAGCGTCTCCGCCCTGGTCTCCTGGAGGGCTCCAGTCCAGCCCTGTCCATTGCCGCGCTCCCCTCGCCGGCCCCTCCGCCTCCGATCAGTCATTTCTGCACGGGAGGTTTGGCCTTGGATTTGCCACTCTTTCGATGCACATTCTCCAATCCAAATTCTCAAAATGCAACAAAAAGCCCCCTATGCAGAGTTTTGAGAACTTGGATGGGGAAAACGCGCATCTCAAGATAGGCAAATCCAAGGCAAAACCTCCCGTGCAGAAATGGCCATCTCGGTTTAGCCTTAACAAGGAGGAGCTGAGAGCAACTCTTCCCCAGCTAGTTTCCAAAAGACCAAAAGACCGCACCAGCCCTGCAGAGTGGAGACTCTGTCAGGGGGGGTAGCAAACGTTACAAAAGGTAGATGGTTTACACACACACACACACACACACACACACACACACACACACACACACACACACACAAGCACACTTAGGCACTTAGATTTAGCCCTGAGGCCCAAAAAAGGTTTCACAGACTTTAAAGTAAAGTCAAAGATTTTATTCTAAAGAAATGTGCTCATTACAGAAAGAAAGATATTCGTGAGGCAAAATAGCATAAAACAAGAAAGAAATTGCTAACTACTCAGTAATTCCTAGGCATTTAGGCGAAGCTTATGAGAGGTTACAGAGACAAAAAGCTTTCCCTGAGCTCGGCGCACCCCTGCGCCTCGCCCCCTGCCAGCCTTGGGCACGGCCCTTTCAAAAGATGCCTGCAGATTTGGAGCGGGCTTGGCTATAGTCTCTGGCCAACAGTGGTTTAGTGGTTAAGAGTGGTGGTTTGGAGTGGGGGGTTCTAATCTGGAGAACCGGGTTTGATTCCCCACTCCTCCTCATGAGCGGCGGACGCTAGCCTGGTGAACCAGGTTGGTTTCCCCACTCCTACACATGAAGGCTATGGTATTTTGGTCACATTATGAGAAGACAAGAGTCACTGGAAAAGACTGTCATGCTAGGAAAAGTGGAGGGCAGCAGGAAAAGAGGAAGACCCAACAAGAAATGGATGGACTCAATAAAGGAAGCCACAGCCCTCAGTTTGCAAGATCTGAGAGCAAGGCTGTCAAAGACAGGACATTTTGGAGGACTTTGATTCATAGGGTCGCCATGAGTCGGAAGCGACTCGATGGCACTTAACACACACACACACACACACACACATGAAGCCAGCCGGGTGACCCTGGGCTAATCACAGCTCTCTTCCAGCTCTCTCAGCCCCACCTACCTCACAAGGGATCTGTGGGGAGGGGAAGGGAAGGTGAATGTAAGCTGGTTTGGGTCTTCCTTAAGTGGGAGAGAAGATCGGCATATGAAAACCAACTCTTCTTCTTCAACAGCTCCTCCGTGCCCCTCTCTCCTGGCAGCTCCAGCCAGCTCTCTGGGGACGCCCACCCCATCCTCCGCTCCTATTCATTGCCCTGAGTCTCAATTGCATCCTTTCTGGGAGGAAGATTGAAAGATCCCTACCCTTCCAGGTGAACACCCCCCCTGACCGTTATTTGGGAGCAGGATGTCTCTTCCAGATCAAAGTTGCTGCCCTACGGATCCCGACTTAGGAATCAGCTCTAGTAAACGCTATGGGGCTGCACCTGTGCCAAGAGGCACAGTTTCAGAATGCTCTCAATCGAGCTCCATCCCAGTCCAAAACCCCTTACTGCCCCTGAGGTGATGTCATAACGCAAACAGGCTTTCTTGGGAAGCCAATCTCCAGCCGGGAGCGAACATAAGAAAAGCCCTGCTGGATCAGACCAAGGCCCATCAAGTCCAGCCGTCTGTTCACACAGTGGCCAACCAGGTCTAGAGGTGGCTTCCTTAGTTCCTGAAGGGGGTGGGGTGGGGATCTCGATGGCCAGACTTTGGCGGGTTCGACTCCAGACCCATTTCCAGGGGGAAAGCCCCCAATGGTTTCCGCTCCATTTCCAGTGGAGCTGTGCTTCATTGGAGGTCCCAATGAATCCGGTGGGGCTTACTTCCAAGCAGTGGCATCCGAAGAGGCGAGCTCCGGCTTGCGAAAGCTGGTCCCCTGCCAGAAATTGTGGCCATTTATGCACGGGAGGTTTGGCCTTGGATTTGCCGCTCTCTGGATTTTCCCCATCTGAATTCTCAGAACTCTGCATGGGGGCTTCTTGTTAAGTTTTGAGAATTTGGATGGGGAAAATGTGTACCTAGAGAGTGGCAAACCCAAGGCAAAGCCTCCCAGGAGTTAGTCTTTAAGGTGCTACTGGGCGCGGGCTCTTTTCTTCTTCCAAGCAGCCAGGCTGCAGACTAGGAAGCAGAGGTAAGCGGGGGAACTCGGAAACCACCCCCAATAGACTCACTGCCACGTTCGCTTTGGCCTCCTTTATTCCCTGTTTCAGCCAGGATTCAGCCAGGATCGAGCGCACGTTCGGCGAAACGCATGCGGTCAACCCTGGCTGTAGTCAAAAAGGGCAAGAGTCCGGTAGCACCTTAAAGACTGACAAAAATATTTTCTGGTAGGGTAGGAGCTTTCGTGAGCCACAGCTCACTTCTTCAGATACAGCTAGAATGTGAATCCATCGGTCTTTAAGTAGAGGAACAGTATGTCAATGTGAACAGCAGGCGTGATGGGATTAGGTGTGATATGCAGAAGAGTCTGTGATGTCCAGGGGAGAGATGGGGGTGGAGAAATCAGCATTGGTAACGGGCCACGAATGCAATGAACCCTGGCTGAAACGGAATAAAGGAGGCTAAAGCGACCTTGCGTCCTCGCCCTTTAGCAGCCAAGAAAATCCGAGCTAAAGCGTCCCATGTTTCAATACCGGTCTCTTGTGGGTCCGACTGTTTTAAAGTCATTTTAATGTTATTTTGTGATGCTTTTAATGTTTTGTAGGGTGGGTCGTGATGGCCTTCGGCCGCAGACAATACATGTGATCACTCACTCACTGGGAGGGACGGGGAAGCAGCTGGCCCAGGGTCGCCCCCTGGCTCTAACCCCTTTTACCTGGCCGTAAGCCCTACCGATGAGCGGGGTCCTTCCCTTCCAAGCCAGCGGGGCTGGGCTCGGGCCGCGCAAGCCAGGGCTGCCGCCGCCACCCCCAAAGCGGGCGGGGGGGGGGAGGAGGGAGGGCGGGGGCGAGGGGGAAGAGGGCCGGGCGGCGGAGCCGTTTATGAGACGGGGCCTCGCCGGCATCAGTCCTCCTCCGCCAAAGCCGGGGAGGGAGGCCGACGGGCTCTTCAGACCCTGACCCCCACCCACCCCACCCACCGCCGGCGCTTCTCTCCCCCCCCCATCCCCTGCCAGGGGCTCGGGGCCCCTGCGACGGGGCTGGAAGCCGGAGCCCCATAACCGTGGGGAGGGAGACGGGGCGAGAGGCGGCGGGACCCGGGCTCCCGGGCTGGGCGGGGGACGGAGGGGGGGCGATGAGGCCCCGCGGCGGCCCCCGGGCGGCGAGCGGCGGCCCCTGACCGCGCCGGCCCGACGATGCCCGGGCGGCCCGTGGCCCCCACGTGAGCCGGCCGGGGACCGGGGGGGACCGGCGGCCGGGGATGGCGCGCCCGGCGGCGGCGGCGGCCGTCGTGTGCCTGCTGGGCCTGCTGGGCGCGGCCGGCGGCGGGGGGCCGGGCTGCCCCGACGGGGAGCGCTGCGGGCTGCGCAGGGCGCGATCGGCGGCCCCCGGCCCCGGCGGGCCGTCGGAGGGCGGCGGCGTGGAGGAGCCGCGGGCAGGGAGCCGCGCCGCCCCGCTGCGCCGGAGCGCCGGGGCCGGCCCCGACGGCCAGGCGCCGCCGGCCGCCCTCTACTTCTCCGGCGGCCGGGAGCAGCTGCTCTGGCGGCCGGGGCT
Organism: Euleptes europaea; assembly: GCF_029931775.1. Classification (NCBI taxonomy): domain Eukaryota; kingdom Metazoa; phylum Chordata; class Lepidosauria; order Squamata; family Sphaerodactylidae; genus Euleptes; species Euleptes europaea. The sequence goes on along the minus strand of NC_079313.1, from coordinate 24,127,320 downwards.
GGGCGCCCAGCTGCCCCGCGGCCAGTTCACCGTCGAGGCCTGGGTCAAGCCCGAGGGAGGCCAGGGCAACCCGGCTGTCGTCGCAGGTAAGCCGGGGGCGCTGGAGGAGGGAGATCCTTCGCCATCTCCGTGAATGGGGTCGGTTTGGGGGAGCGGGGGGGGGGTCGAAAGCCAACCGCTGGAAAACCTCGTGGCAGATTGTCAAAAGTCCATTTTTTGCACGGCCCCCTTCTGCGTGGGGGGTTTTGCCTTGGGTTTGCCGCTTTCCACAGGCACGTTTTCCCCGTCTGCGTTCACAAAACTCTGCATGCCCCCCCCCCCCTCATTTTTAAGTTTTGACCGTCCGGATGGGGGAAATGTGCACAAAACTCTGCATGGCCCCCTCCCCTCATTTTTAAGTTTTGACCGTCCGGATGGGGGAAATGTGCACAAAACTCTGCATGCCCCCCCCTCATTTTTAAGTTTTGACCGTCCGGATGGGGGAAATGTGCACAAAACTCTGCATGGCCCCCTCCCCTCATTTTTAAGTTTTGACCGTTCGGATGGGGGAAAGGTGCACAAAACTCTGCATGGCCCCCCCCCCCTCATTTTTAAGTTTTGACCATCCGGATGGGGGAAATGTGCATCTAGAGAGTGGCAGGTCCAAGGCAGAACCTCCCCTGCAGAAATGGCCGCGGTCAGTTTGGATGCTCGCTCAAAGCTCTTTTTAAAAATGCGACTTTACAAAATGCCTTTGCTCGGTCCCGACGCCAAAGGAGAAGTTCCACTCCCCCCACTCACCTGCTCCTTTGTTCCTGTTTGCGTCTCCATTAGCCTATGCGTAGCTAACTGTTGTTCTGCATTGTTCCTTGAGCGGGATTCTTCGCGGCAAACACCGAAGGTCGCGTTAAATGGGCTGTTTGGTAATGCGAAGCAGGTATGTGCCGGCTTCGTAGTCACTTCCGGAATGATGGTTCAGCGGGCAAAATTCAAAAAAATCTGCGGGGCAACCGTGCAAAAATGGCCAAAGTCTCCCGATGTTTCTCTCGAGGGCAGACAGAAAGGGGTGCGAATGGCGTGTGTGTTTCCTTAGAGCCTGAACAATGCGCCAGGGTGTGTGTGTGTGACCAGCTGAAGCTGAAGGGTGAGAGATTCAAAACAGATAAAAGGAAGTATTTCTTCTCCCAACGCAGAGTTAAATTGTGGAACTCCCTGCCCCAGGATATGGTGATGGCTGCCAGCTTGCAAGGTTTTAAGAGGGGAGTGGACATGTTCATGGAGGAGAGGGGTGTCCATGGCTACTAGTCAAAAGGAATACTAGTCATGATGCACACCTATTCTCTCCAGTGTCAGAGGAGCATGCCTGTTATATTAGGTGCTGAGGAACACAGGCAGGATGGTGCTGCTGCAGTTTTCTTGTTTTGTGGGCTTCCTAGAGGCACTTGGTTGGTCACTGGGTGAACAGACTGCTGGATTTGATGGACCTTGGTCTGATCCAGCATGGCTTTTCTTGTGTTCTTATTCATTTTCTTTGGGCTGCTTCCCGTATGTGACCTTGCCAGCCTGTCTGGGATTACTCTTACCTACCCTCATGAACTTCAGCGGACTTAGACTGGAAGGAGTCTGTTGCGGATGGCACTGTTGCAGTACACTTTCTGCCCTCCTCCCCCAGCTGCTGTGAACCTTAAAAAAGACATTATGTGCAAGCCAATGCATGTCTGCTGAAAAGGAGGTTCTGTTATGCCCAATGCAGCTTGCTGATGGAAAGTGCCATCAAGTCGCAGCTGACTTACGGGGGACCCCTCCCCCCCAAATACAGTTTTCAAGGCAAGAGGTGCTCAGAGGTGGTTTGCCATTGCCCGCCTCTAATCCTAAAAATCCATTCTGTACAAGCCTCTGTATGTCTACTGAAAAGTAAGTTTGCTTCTGTCCAGTGGGGGACTTGGGGGGGGGGGCGTGCTGCCAGATGCAGCTGACTTATAGCGACCCCTTAGGGTTTTCAAGACAGGAGATGTTCAGAGGTGGTTGGCCATTGCCTGCAACCTTGGACCTCCTTGGTGGTCCCCCATCCAAGTACTAATCAAGGCTAATCTTGCTTAGCTTCCAAGATGTGATAAGGTTGGGTTAGCCTGGGCCACTGAGGTCAGGAATCCAATATACCTTATTCCCAGGTATATAGGTGCATAGAATAGCATCCTTGAACACATGAAGCTGCCTTATACTGAATCAGACCCTTGGTCCATCAAAGTCAGTATTGTCTACTCAGACTGGCAGTGGCTCTCCAGGGTCTCAAGCAGAGGTCTTTCACATCACCTGCTTGCCTAGTCCCTTTAACTGGAGATGCCAGGGATTGAGCCTGGGACCTTCTGCATGCCAAGCAGATGCTCTGCCACATCCTCCTCCCCATCCTTTGTGCATGACTTTTTGTGATATCTCTGGCAATAGGAAAAAGGTACAATAAAAGGCGTTTAAGTATAGATTATACCTGGGAGGAAATCTTCTGGAAATCTGATTATACCTGCGTACAGAGTGTCAAATACTTAAATTGCTGTGTGTGGCAATAGAAAGAACAGGATTTTTCTGGTCGCTGGAGAAAATGGAATTTGGCAATGAGGACTAGTTGGTCTTGGGGACCGGATCTCCTGAAACACATTTCAGAATGAAAGAAGAAGAAGAAGAGTTGGTTTTTATATGCCGAGAAAGTGTACCACTTAAGGCAGAATCAAACCCGCTTACAATCACCTTTCCCTTCCCCTCCCCACAACAGACACCCTGTGAGGTAGGTGAGGCTGAGAGAGCTCTTAATAGAACTGTAACTTGCCCAAGGTCACCCAGCTGGCTTCGTGTGTAGGAGCGGGGAAAGAAATCCAGTTCACCAGATTAGCCTCCACAGCTCATGTGGATGAGTGGAGAATCAAAACCAGTTCTCCAGATTACTGTCCACCGCTCTTAACCACTGCATTACGCCGGTGTGATTTTGTGCTGCATAGAAATTTCTCCCCAAGCTTCTTGGAATTGACTTTTTCTGGTGCTGCTCTAAAAATAAGATTGGCATCAGTTGGATCAGGCTTCTTGTCATCAGGGACACCTTTGCCAGTGATGCTGTGCTAGCCTAGGAGTGACGCTTGGTGTTCTAATGCTCTGCCCTTAAAAGCGTAGCTCTCCAGTTATGATAGCACTTCCATTCTGCAGGGCATTATTTATTTATACATTACACTTTTTATCCTGTTTTTCCTCCAAGAAACTCTGTGTGGTGTACAGCATACTCCCCTCTGGTTTTTATCCCCACAGCAACCTTGTGAGGTAGGTTAAGCCAACAAAGTGCGACTAGTCCGAGATCACCTAGCAAACTTCATGGGAGAGTGGGGATTTGAACCTGGGTCTCCCAGGTCCTAGTCCAGTGTTCTTAGCCTCAAGACCACACTGGCACATGTAGCACATTGGTATATGTGTGCCCATTTTGCTAGCCAACCAGATGCTTCTCCTGCTATCTATAGAGCCACAAGAGAATCTAGAACTAAGCAGTTCAAAGAAATGATTTGCACGTGTGGTTTATTTACTGAGCATCTCTCCCTAAAATGAGCCTACACGTTTCAAATAGGGGAATCCTATGCAAAACGCTGCTCGTATTTTTCAATGGAGGAGCTGGGAAACCTACCGCTTTAAGTGGCAATTGCTTTAAATGGCCCATTGTTTAAAGCGGTGGGTTTCCCGGCTCCTGCATTGAAAAATATGAGCAGCATTCACAACAGAGAATCTGACTACAGCCAGTCAGCCACTTCACTATTTCTTAACTTTTCTATGGAGGAGAACCGGATGGGGGTGACCCCTTCCAAACCCCATAAAATCAGACCCCCTGATCCAGTCTTCACCAAATGTGCGAGTTCTTGCAAGGAGAGTCCCTTGCAGCCACACTGCAAATTTGGGAGCTCTACCTGGACTATGCTAGGTAACTTGTCTCATGCCACTGCATTGTGCTTCCATTTGATCCTTCCCCCTGTGCCTAACTTCTGCAGCATCCGAATTCATCCTGCTGTCCTCTTGGAACAACTTCATGTTGGATCAGAGGCCCAGGCATGCCGAAACTGAAAATGCTTGTCTAGCAACCACTGGGGGGCACCCTTGCAGCAGGCAAAGGTAACTAGGCAAGGCTTTGCTAGTGTAATTGGCACAGGGGCATCCTCTTTGTGGGAATCCTGAACAACAGAAAAATAAAACTTGTGCAAGGCATCATCTTTTGTTTTTTGGACCAGTGTTTGTCTGTGTGGGGAGTGCATGGCTTCTTGGGTAGAGTTGGAAGGAATCTCCAAAAAATTTGAAAGCCAGTCCACTGCAAGCTGGCATAACTTGAAATCCACTGAGCTCAGGGCAGCTTGCCAGCCACATGCTCAACACCCTCTGGATTTTGCAATCCTAACCAAAAACGGAAGTTTCAGTTTGCCCCCATTGGGCCACTATAGATGACTGGCGAGGGTCAAAGGTTTTGCACAGTATGCACAACCTCCTTTGGTGCCTCTTTTCTCTGGTACCCCCTTCTCATTTCCCCTTACAAATAATTCTAGGAATGCGAACACACATGCAGCTGCCTGATACTGAAGCATACCATCTGTGCGTCAAGGCATCATGGTCGGTATTGTCTACTCAGACTGGCAGCAGCTCTCCATGGTGTTAAGTAGAGGTCTTTCCCATCAGCTACTACCTGATCCTTTTTTTTTACAGGAGATGCTGGGTTTTGAAGCTGGATCATTCTGCGGGCCAAGCAGATATGCTCTACCATTGAACCATGGCCCCGCCCTGCTTGTGGGCACCATGTGTTGTGATGAGAAGATTACATGGATTTTATTGAGAGGCCTTTCAGCCTTCTGTTTTTAGAGCTCCCTTGTTAGTGATTTTAGAGTGGTCAAAAGGCATTGGTGTGAAAGGCTTGGAGAGAAGCCCCCCAACCAGTGGATGAGACATCAGAATTAATAATGCTGTCATCCTTAATACACCAGCAACGCGCAGGGTAGGAAGGACTTGAGGGTCACTTAGTCCAAATCCTGAGCTCCCATGAGCATAGGAAGCTGCCTTTTGCCAAGTCAGACTCTTGGTCTATCAAAATCAGTATTGTCTCCTTGCTGCGAGTGGCTCTCAAGGCTCAGAAAGGATGGGGGACTCCTTGGTCTACCCCAATATACCATTCAAATACAACTGGACAGGGAGTGCCCATTCAGAAACAACTGCCTCCATTGGATGAGGATGCTTAGCTTGCAACATCCCAATAGTTTGTGATTGGCCCCAGTAGACCATGGCAGCCATTTTGTACTAGGATTCAGCCTCCATGTCCGCCATTTTGTGGTGGTGCCCGGTCCTCGTTATCAAAAAACCAGAAGCGCACCAAGATTGTGAACTTAGGCCTTTTATGCTTGGCTGTTTCCCTCGCGGTCACCCCTCCAACGACTTTGGGTCTTCATTTTGATTATGCATCTCGTTTCTGACCATCAGAGGTTGCCTCCCTCTCCACCTGTGTTTCCCTGCATTTTTCTCGCGTTTTCAGAGACCTGCTTTATCTTGAATTTGAAAATGTGGGCAAAACGAGGGGAAATACAGGGGGAGAGCAAGGCGAACTCTGATGGTCGGAAATGGCATGTATAATCAACACAAAGACCTGAAGTCGTCAGAGGGGTGACTGCGAGGAAAACAGCCAAGCATAATAGTCCCTAGGTAGATGCCGAGTTGTTTTCTGTTGCCCCAGAAGGTCGGACCAGAACCAACGGGTTAAAATTAAATCAAAAGAGTTTCCATCTAGACATTACACAGTTAGAGCGGTTCCTCAGTGGAACAGGCTTCCTCGGGAGGTGGTAAGTGCTCCTTCCCTGGAGGTTTTTTAGAGGTTAGATGGTCATCCGTCAGCAATGCTGATTCTATGACCTTAGGCAGTTCATGAGAGGGAGGGCATCTTGGCCATCTTCTGGGCATGGAGTAGGGGTCGCTGGGTGTGTGTGGGGGGAGGTAGTTGTGAAATTCCTGCATTGTGCAGGGGGTTGGACTGGATGACCCTGGTGGTCCCTTCCAACTCTATGATTCTATGATCATGAGAGGGAGGCCAGGAAGGGTTGCATCAGTGTTTGGCCCTTGTGGCCCTCTCTTACATGCCTAGGGAAATGCTGATCACCACTTTGGGATCAGGAAGCAATTTTCCTCCAGGCCACATTGGCCAGTGATCCTGGAGAGTTTTTTGTTTGTTTGTGTTTTGGTCATCTCATGGGCATGGAGATAGGGTCACTGGGGGTGTGGGGGGAAGGTAGTTGTGAATTCCCTGCATTGTGCAGGGGGGTTGGACTAGATGACCCTGGTGGTTCTGTCCAGCTCTATGATTCTGTGATTGGGGACTGCTATCATAGGTTGTGTTCGCAGTCACCCCAGTCCTACCAGAGCCTCTGCTGAAGAGAACCAGCCATGCTCTCTCCTCCTTAGTGAAGGCTGAGACAGACATGTGGGGAAATAGCCGGCACACAAGCCCCTTGGCGAGCCGCTCCCCAGGAACCATTTCCAGCAACTTATTGAACTTGTTCACAGCTGAGCATTCTGCTTTTTCTCAGCCTCAGGCAGATGACCAACAAATAAAGCTGCTTGGGAGGGGACCTCAGGTCATTATCTCAAAACCCAGGACTTTGCCTGGAAGTGTAAGGGATATTCAAGGGTTGTTCATGTTGTACTTCAAAAATTATCTTATAAATGGAAAGTGAAATAAAGGCTTAAAGTTGTTTATGCTCAGAACTATTCCTACAAATCAAGGATTTCTGTGCAAATTTGCTTATTTCTTATTTATGTTAAGTCTTTCTCCAAGGAAGGAAAGTGGTCAGATGTCACCATCTATCTACAAATAAAACTCTAACCCCATGATACCCAGTGTAGTGCCCATGAGTGCCATGGTACCTGCCAATGGTGCCTGGGAGCCAGCGTAGTATAGTGGTTAAGAGCGGTGGTTTGGAGCAGTGGACTCTGATCTGGAGAACTGGGTTTGGTTCCTCACTCTTCCACATGAGCGGCAGACTCTAATCTGGTGAACTGGGTTGGTATCCCCACTCCTACACATGAAGCCAGCTGGGTGACCTTGGGCTAGTCACAGCTCTCTTAGAGCTCTCTCAGCCCCACCTACCTCACATAGTTTATTGAAGGGGTGGAGAGTCCAGGTATTGTTAGTGATCCTCCTACTTCACTGCAAGGTTATCTGGGAAGTGGGAAGGACTATTCAGCCACTGTAATGGTTGCTTTTACCATTGGGAATGCTAGTTGAGGTTTTACATTTATTACATAGTTGCTGGAGTGGATTTTTTGGGTAATTGTACCAAAATTGAACGTTGTGTTCATTTTAAAAATCATGACAATTTGGCACGGATAACCTACTTGGAATGGAGCGTAAATGGCCCAGTTTTAAAACAAAGGAAAACTGGATGAAGTGAAAGACCTCTGCCTGAGACCTGCATAGCTGCTCCCAGTCAGAGGAGACAAGACTGACCTTGAAAGACCAAGAGAGCAATCCTAAGCAGGTCTACTTAGAATCTTACTCAGGTCTGTTCCATGGAGCTTACTCCCAGGAAAGCGTTCTGAGGATTGTATTCAGAATTATCTTCGTGTTTGAGTGTGTTTTTTGTTGTTGATTCTTTAGCCAATGTATTTCTTTTTAGAGGTAGGTTATTTTGGGTATGTCGTGTTGCATAATTGTTCATGGGCTCAATGGTGCGATGGTGTAATCGTATAACAATCCAGTGTTTTCTTTCTAAAAAATTCTTCAAAATAGACTAGTGCGCCAATTTTTCTTCAGTGTTTTTGGCACAGGATGTTAGTTTTTAAGTAGTTTATTGGTTTTATATTACATACTTGTTCTCTTGCAGTTCTGCAGAGAGGTAAGGACGACTAAATGTTGTCACCTTTGCGCTTTCTTTGCTTCCCCTCAGCACGAACGGGTTTGGTCGTCTAGTTCTTTCCTCCCCTTCCCCAACAAGGACGGGGTCAACTAAAAACACCCTTCAGTTTAAATTAGTCTTTTAGAAGGAAGCAAATCTAAAATAGTAACTTCAAGAATTGACCAGAACTTGTTACTGAATTGCCAAATACGACTCTGCGGGGAGAGCGTTCCAAAAGAGAGTTTGGCATTTCTAAGAAAGGGGAAAATGTCACTGCCCTTATCTGTTCCTCTATGAATGAGGAAGCACAGAAGGGAATATGCGGAAGGCAGCGTTCTTTCCGACATCCAGGTCTCAGCTCATTTAGGGGTTTAAAGGTTAAGCTAGCGCCTTGAACGGTGCCCGGAAACACACAGGCAGCCGAAGCGAGATGTTTCAGAACGGTTGTGTTCTCCACCAACGGTTGTGGTGTAGTGGTCAAGAGCGGTGGTTTGGAGCGGCAGACTCTGAATCTGGAGAACCGGGTTTGATTCCCCACTCCTCCACGTGAACGGCAGAGGCTGATCTGGAGAACTGTATTGGTTTCCCCACTCCTACACACGAAGCCAGCTGGGTGACCCTGGGCTAGTCCTAGTTCTCTTAGAGCTCTCTCAGCCTCACCTACCTTACAGGGTGTGGGGAGGGGAAGGGAAGGTGATTGTAAGCTGGTTTGAGTGTCCCTTAAGTGGTAGAGAAAGCCGGCATATAAAAATCAACTCTTCCTCTTCCTCCTCCTGCTCCTCCTCCTTGTTCCTCTTCTTCTTCTTCCTCTTCCTGCTCCTCCTCCTCCTCCTTTTTCCTCTTGTTCCTCTTCTTCCTATTCCTCCTCCTCCTCCTACTTCTGGATTTCGCACCAGCTGCACGTTGTGAGTGTATTTCCAAGGCAGGTGGAGTAGTTTTAATGCCCTCCCTCGGAAGCTGCCTTCTCAGTGTTCCTTTGGGATGCTAGGACCCTGCTGGCTGGCTAGAGCATGATACCCCATGCCCTGTGCTGTACCTCCAGGCGTTTTGGGCCACAGCAGTGGGGGGGGGGGGAGCCAAGAAGCATGGAAAATCCGTTCTCTCTCTGGAAAAGGTCCTTTGGATACAAACTGTGGGTTCCCCACCTGGGGCAAATAGCAGCTCCAGAGTGGAGGAATCTTTTCCACCCCTGAAACAGAGTGGGAAGAAAGGGTTTCCTTCCTCCTCACGTTTCAAACCCAGTCCCCCTCCCCGGATGCACACAGGAATGCCCTTGTAGAAATCTATGGTGAGACCACACTAGGAATACTGTGTACAGTTTTGGTTACCACACCTAAAAAAGGATATTGCAGAGCTTGAGAAGGTGCAGAGAAGAGCAGCCAAAATGATCAGGGGGCTAGCACAACTGCCCTATGAGGAACGGTTAAAACGCTTAGGGCTGTTTAGCTTAGAAAGAAGGTGGTTAAGGGGAGATATGGTAGAGGTCTATAAAATTATGCATGGTATGGAGAGAGTGGACGGAGAAGCTGGAGGGTGAGGGATTCAAAACAGATAAAAGGAAGTATTTCTTCACACAATGCGTAGTTAAATTGTGGACCTCCCTGCCCCAGGATGTGGTGATGGCTGCCAACTTGGAAGGCTTTAAGAGGGGGGGTGGATATGTTCATGAAGGAGAGGGCTGTCCATGGCTACTAGTCAAAATGAATACTAGTCATGATGCATACTTATTCTCTCCAGGTTCAGAGGAGCATGCCTATTATATTAGGTGCTGTGGGACACAGGCAGGATGGTGCTGCTGCAGTCGTCTTACTTGTGGGCTTCCTAGAGACACCTGGTTGGCCACTGTGTGAACAGACTGCTGGTCTTCATGGACTTTGGTCTGACCCTCCATGGCCTTTCTTATGTTCTTTTGTAAATTCAAAGGAGATCTGGAGGTATCTTTATGGAACCCCTGTTGCCATTGTGGGTTTTGCCCTTTGTGTGGAGGGCCAAGTGGCCCCTTTCCCTTCCTTTTGCCCCAAAGTAGCCAGCCGGAAAGACCTGTGGGGACAAAGGCCGATTCTCTTCATACACTGCTTTTGTGAATGTGGGAGTGAAGTTATGGTCTTTGGGTGGGCTGAGTTTGCCTCAGGGGTCTTCAGTGGCTGACCCCTTCTTCTAGTGCTAAGGTCTTTTCATAGGCCAGGGTATGCTGACTTTCTTTGTATCAGTCCCCCAGTTTCCTCTGGCTGCTGCGCCTGTTCATGTTCCAGCATTGAGGACTCTACCCACTGGCTCCTTGACTTTTGGAATTCCTTGCTCTTTTGAACGGAGGCTGGACTGGAATGGTCTGATCCCAGCTTCAGACACGTTCCTGGCTATATTCCCAGTTGCTGGCTAGGCTTCTGAAACGGGGTGTCACATGAGGTTCTCGGTTCCTCAAGAACAGTAGCCGTTCAGCCTCGAAGTGTGGGGAGGATGATTCTGTCTAACTGTTGCATTTTAAAAGTATGCTTCTGCTCCAAGGAGCTCAAGGTGGCTTACATGGTTCTCAGGCTTTTTGCCTTCTCAACAACCCTGTGAGGAAGGTGGGGACACAGAGAGATACCCGGACACCGGCTGGCTCAAAGTCACCCAGCAGGTTTCCACGGCAGAGAGGGGATTTAAGCCTCTAGTTCTAGTTCTAGCTAACCACTATACAGGTTGAGTATCCCTTATCTGCTTGGAACCAGAAGTGGTCCGTATTTTAGATCTTTCCATATTTAGAAATATTTTGGAATTTTTGCAAATATATAATGAGATATCTTGGGGATGAGACCCAAGTCTAAACACAAAATTAATTTATATTTTATATGTGTTTTATATCTACTCGACCTGTGTTTTATACACATAGGCTGGATGTAATTTTAAACAATATTTTTTAATAATTTTGTGTGTATTGAACCATCAGTGGGGTGAGGGCCTGCGTGTAATGCCTGCATGCCAGCTCAAAAGGGCCGGTTTTTGGATCAGTTTGGATATCAGATGTCCGGATAAGGGATACTCAACCTGTACTATGTTAGGTCTCTCAGGAGAGTTATGGGAATCTTGTGGGAAGGGATGCTGTTAGAACTGGGGCCAGCAACCTTTTATAATGGAAGAGACAAACCATATCAACATTCAGTGCAAGAGATCAACAAAGATCCAGTATAAGAAAGCCCCATTTGCATAACAGAAAATTGTGATGGAAAGTGCCGTAGACGACTTATGGTGACCCCATAGGGTTTTCGACACAAGAGATGTCCAGAGATGGTTTGCCATTGCCTGCTTCCACACCACAACCCTGGTATTCCTTGGTGGTCTCCCATCCAAATACTAACCAGGGCCGACCCTGCCTAGCTTCTGAGATCTGATGAGATCAGGCTAGCCTGGGCCATCCATATCAGGGCAGCTGAAAACATGCCTCTTAACATTACTGATAAGTGACATGTTGATGCTTCCATGATGCTTCCATAGACTGAGCACTGGTTGTTGTGAGTCCTTTAGGAGAGCCAGCGTGGTGTAGTGGTTAAGAGCAGTGGTTTGGAGTGGTGGACTCTGATCTGGAGAACTGGGTTTGAGTCCCCACTCCTACACACGAAGCCAGCTGGGTGACCTTGGGCAAATCACAGCTCTCTTAGAGCTCTCTCAGCCTCATCTACCTCACAGGGTGTCTGTTGTGGGGAGGGGAAGGGAAAGGTGATTGTAAGCCTGTTTGATTCTGCCTTAAGTGGTAGACTTTCTTGGCATATAAAAACCAACTCTTCTTCTTTATTATGAATGCGCATCATCTTTCTCACCCCCTGGATTTGGGTGCCCTAGTTGCAAAATGTGTAGGGGAGGGCACTGTTCCAGGATACATCCCACCCTCTCAGTAAGTAACCTGACAAAATATGTATTCTGTGGAACAGACAAGGAATAAGCCTGTCTCAGGATATTCAGAGATGGGGCAGAGACCAGGAGTGTCTCATCCAAGCTCTCTCTTGTGATGTTCCTGGGGGGGGGGGGGGGCCTTCGGTTGCTCAGTCAGCACCAAACTCTTTGGATAGCTCCCTGAGTAGAGAGCAAGGCTGGCTGCAGACCGGAGAGGGCAGATTCTCAATCCTGACACCATGTGACATACAAGGCTATGGAGATTGTGCTGGAGTGTGAGCAGTTTGGGGAGTGCATGGTTGCTCTCGCAAGGCCTGATCCAGCAGGAACTTCTGCACAAGCCCAATTGAAATAGGTTCAACTACAACAGGAATTCTCCTGTTGTGGACTGGAAGAAAATGAATTAATCAAATCAAAAAAATAAAAATAAAAAAATCACACAAGGTTGGAAGAGACCACAAGGGCCATTGAGTCCAACTCCCTGCCATGCAGGATCCCACAATCAAAGCGCTCCCGACAGATGGCCATCCAACCTCTGCTTAAAGACCTCCAAAGACGGGGACTCCACCACCCTCTGAGGCAGCACATTCCACCGTCAAACAGCCCTCACCGTCAGAAAGTTCTTCCTAATGTTTAGGTGGAATCGTATTTCTCTTAGTTTAAATCCATTACTCCGTGTCCTAGTCTCTGGAGCAACAGAGAACAAGCTAGTTCCCTCATTAACATGGCATCCCTTCAGATATTTAAACATGGTCATCATGTCACCCCTTAACCTTCTCTTCTCCAGACTAAACAAACCCAGCTCCTTAAGTCTCTCCTCATAGGGCATAGACTCCAGACCTTTGATCATTCTGGTTGCTCTCCTCTGGAAGTCAAAGATGATGTTTCCCGTGTCCGTATGAGTCATTGTTCTGGCCTGATAGCTTCTAATGTGGAGGGATGCTCAGAAGGCAGACCAGTTCAGAAGCGTGAGGGCTCTTGTTGACTGCACCTGGGCCAGACTGAGGGAAAGACTCCTCAGAGAATGAACAGGAGGAGCTAGTGACCACCCTGAGGGAAGAGCAGGGGGCTCTGTGGTGGCCAACCAACACCAGCCTAGTCCCAGACCCAGAGCTCTGGACCCTCAGGCCTCAGCTGAGGTGCCTGTTGCTGAAGCTTCAGCTCAAGAAGATACCGTCAACTGGCCAGACCTTGGGGGAGCTGCCCTTCTCATAGGGTTAGACCCCAGACTACCAGCCCCCCAGGCTCTCCCCTATCCAGTGGGTGTGGTAGAGATAGCAGGCCTGCGAGAAGGCAGCACAGCAGGACAGAAGCACCACGCTTATAGCCCATGGTCTTACCACTGAGCCTGGTAACTTCTCTGATGTATGTAGTTCCTTCCAGGATTGGGTCTCAATCAGAGCCTAGCTAGAATATGCTGGGCTTTGGTGGTTCCCAGGGGCTAGTGAGTCCCTGTTGTACCTGCAGACTTGAATCTCGCAAACTTCAGACCAGGACCTAGAATACAGTACTGCCCTGAAGGACAGATCCCAGTCTCCAGCTACTGTGTGGATCTCTGCTCCAGATGAATCCTTAGCCAGCTCCATTATTTGGCTGCTAAGGCAGAATAGCTGCTCCTGAGATAGGATTTATAATCTTTATTCTTCCTCTCTCCACAAGTAATTTTAAAGTGGCAACTTTTTGGATGCAGGAGAAAGGGTGAAGAGTTTGGGACTATTCAGCTTGGAAAAAAGATGGCTAAGGGGAGGGGAAATAATAGAGGTTTCTAAACATTTGGTACATTTGGTGGAGAAAGTGGGTAGAGAAAGCTTCCCCCACCCTCTCCTGTAATGCTAGAATTTGGGGCACCCAGTGAAGTTGATGGGCAGTAGATTCAGGATGAACAAAAGAAAATACTTCCTTACTTATCAGGAAACTAAATATTGGAGAATTCATTGCCACTGGATATTGCGAAGAACACAAGCATAGATGGCTTTAAAGGGGGGTTAGACAGATTCGTAGAGGAGAGGTCCATCAATGGCTATTAACCATGGGGAGTAAAGGGAACCTCCATATTAAGAGGCAGTAAAGCTATGAAACCCAGTGCCAGGAAGCAACATCTGGGGAAGTCCTTGGCCTTCTATGCCCAGTTTTTTGGCCCTCCAGGGCAACTGATTGGTCCCTGTGTGAAATGCAGTGCTGGACTAGAAGGACTCCTGGTCTGATTCACCAGGACATTTTTTAATGTTCTTCCAAGCATGCCTTAGCAACACCAGAAATTTGTGTAAAAACCAAAGAATGTCATTGGGGTTGGATCCAGGGATCTGTCAGCAGCATTGATGGTCGCAGTTCTTTCCCATATTCCTCTCCCCTAGTGGTCTTTTCCAGCCCTGATAGACGAGACAAAGGGCTGCTGAGATGAAGACAATGAAGGAAAGATACATGATCCCTGCACCCACAGATTACTGGATCAAGTGATTTTGAAAGGCAGCCCTTGGGGTGTACTGTTCATGTTTTGAATTGCACTTATAACATACACGGTGCACTTTACAAAGCTACTTCCATCTCTACATGGTGTTGCTGTTGCCAAACTGGAAATCTATAGAGGAAAAAGATTCAGGAGATCAGCTGGGTGTATGTGAGTGGACCCTGAGTATTGGGGGGAGGGAGAACTGTTACCTTGTACCTGGGAACCTGGGTGACGGATGCAAACTACAAGTCCCTTATATTGTATGCAATTTCTGTATGTCATTTCAGCAATAAACAAGAAACTTTTCTTTCTTGATTCATGAGATCGCATAGGTGAGATGGGATTATGTGAATCTGTAGAAAAGCGGGGTGGAGACTTTGTTTTATATATATACGTTTTTACCAGGCCCAGAGAAACAGTGTTTGGGCTGTTTGTGTGTAAGACTGGTATAGTAGTTAGCTTATCAGTTTAGGATCTGGGAAACCCAAGTTCAAATCTCCACTTGTACATGGAAGCTCGCGGGATGACCTTGGGCCGGTCACACACTCAGCCCAACCCACCTGTCAAGGTTGCTGTGAAGATAAAATGAAGGAGGGAAGAACGATCCTGTAAGGTGCTTTAGGTTCCCGTTGGGGAGAAAAGCAGTGCATAAATGTCTAATTTTTTTGTTTTTTTTTAATGAAGTGTCAGGTTTGTGGGTAGCTGCACCAAAAGGGAGTATCTGAATGACCCTGGTTGCGGTTTTGTAAGTAAATGACACAGAGTGAAGACCAACACAGTATTGAAAGTCTTTGGGCGAAAATGCATGGTCGCTCTAGCCTCCTTTATTCCCTGTTTCAGCCAGGATCGAACGCATGCGTTTCGCCGAACGTGCGTTCGATCCTGGCTGGATCCTGCCTGAAACAGGGAATAAAGGAGGCTAAAGCGACCGTGCGCTTTCGCCCTTTGTCTCTCCATCACACAGTTTGTGCTAGAGATGCACGTCCTGTCAGGCTGAATGCTGCTTCGACAATCAGTCTTTCCCCTCTTCTCGTTGCTCCCCCAATCTGCACTGACTTGTGGAACCATTCTTTGGTGGCCTTAGACCCTGGTCGGAAAAAGTAATGTTTGCATTGAGCATGGCAAGGACTCAGTCTTTGTTCGCAATTAGGACCCAAATGTTTCCCTGCCCAGTAAGATCTTCCAGCCTCTTGGGTAAGATGAATTGCAGGATGCTGAGCAACGGTTGATTCTGTTGCTGTTTGCTGCAAGAATCCATGCATGATCTATCGCTAGGCAGCTTCCAAATGGCCCTAGTTGTGAAGATTGTCGGATAGCATGTTTGCAGTTACAAACTGCAGCCCAATTAGAAACAACACCTGATGGAAAGCACACTTGGTGGACTATGTGAATTGGCTCTCAGTGGGATATACTGAGAACCAAAAGTCAATGCGTGATCTTTGGGGAGGGGGGAAGCTTGAAAGGACCTGTTTTCAAATTATTCTTGACCTACTTTGGGGAGGGGGGAAGCTTGAAAGGACCTGTTTACACCTGTTTTCAAA
The DNA here is from genome assembly GCF_029931775.1 of Euleptes europaea. Classification (NCBI taxonomy): domain Eukaryota; kingdom Metazoa; phylum Chordata; class Lepidosauria; order Squamata; family Sphaerodactylidae; genus Euleptes; species Euleptes europaea. The sequence continues at coordinate 24,111,592 of NC_079313.1, read as the reverse complement.
TTATTCTTGACCTACTGAGAAACCGCCCCCTCTCAGGAACTGCAGATTGTAGAAGAGACTTTAGCGAGGGCTTTGCAGCATTGTCAGTAAACTACAGTTCCCAGGATTCTTTGAGGGACACCATGACTGTGTTCCATTTGGTTTAAATATACATTCAAGTTTATTAATACGGTCTATTTGACCAGCCAAAAGTTAGTTTATCATGTTGTCCAACTTGATAAAACTGTAAAAACTATTACAAATTACAAAAATTGATAAAAATCTGGTATTAATAAGATATACAAAATTAGTGCATGACACAAAAGTGGCTTGCCAACTTAAGATTACTAAAAATATAGAAGTATAAAAGAGTTTAACAGGTTTTTTCCACCCTATTTTTGCTTATTTTAATAGCAATGGCGCAGAATTTAGCAGTGGGGAGTGAAAGATGAGAAATCTCCCCCATTGTAGCTGCCCCTTATGTTTGCTGTACTGCTTTCGCTGCTCTTGCTTCAGCACTGAGACGGTTTCCTCCCCACCCGTCCTACCAGTTCCCCCCTGCCCCTATTTCACTGTTTTCAAAATCTTCTTTCTTCCTTGTGCAGGTGTGTTTGACAATTGCTCCCACATTGCCAGTGTCAAGGGCTGGACTCTGGGCATCCGCTCGCAGGAGAAGCGTGGCAAGAAAGACGCCCGCTTCTTTTTCTCGCTCCGGACGGACCGGGTCAAGAGGTCCTCTGTCATACTGGCGCACCGCCGCTACCAGCTCAATACTTGGACCCACCTGGCCGCCACCTACGATGGGCACCAGATGTTGCTGTACCTCGATGGGGAGCGAGTCGCTCGTAGTGCCCAGCAGTCGGGGGCCCTGCACAGCCCATTCATGGCCTCTTGTCGCGCCTTAATTTTGGGTGGTGACAACTCGGAGGACGGGCACAATTTTCGGGGGCATGTGGCCCTGCTGGCCCTTTGGAGTGTCGCTCTGCCACAGGAGAAACTTCAGCGGGCCTTCTTGAGGAAGATGGAAGATAGGGAGTCAGGTGTCCTGCTCAGTGCCAGGTTCAGCCGCTTGGAGCAGCAGTGGGTGACATTTAAGGATGGGGCCTACCCACTGGTGGAATCTTTTCCCGCCCCAGAACCTCAGGTTCTGTCCCCGCTCCTGCCCCCTCCGTGCGGACAGACTGCCTGTGACAACGTGGAGCTGATCTCCCACTACAACAGCCACTGGCCGTTGAGGAACGAAAAAGTGGTGCGCTACCGTGTGGTCAATATCCACGACGACGACGGGTTGCGTCCAACCATCACCCGGGAGCAGATTGCCTATCAGCACCGGGCGCTGAGCAAGGCCTTCGGTCCCTACAACATCACGTGGCAGCTGAACATTCACGAGGTGTACAACTCCGTGCTCCGCTACCGCGCAATCCTGATGAACTGCGAGCCCGGCAAGATTGGCAACGAGGTCTGCGACCCTGAATGCGAGCACCCGCTGACTGGCTACGATGGGGGCGACTGCCGGCGGCCGGCGCGCTGCTACACCTGGGAGCGCAGAGACGGCGTTTGCAACATGGAGTGCAACAATATGGTGAACGATTTTGACGACGGAGACTGCTGCAACCCCAGGGTGACCAACGTAAGGAAGACTTGCTTCGACCCCGATTCTCCGCACCGGTAAGCAGGAGGGCCCTGGGGCCAGTGCGGAGCCTTCGGCCACTCCGAGCCTGCTCTGTGGCCACTCGTGGTTTAATCCCCTCTAAGTCTGTTCCACAATATGTTTTTAATTTAACGGTACATCAATATCGAATCACAAAATAATAGAGTTGGAAGCGACTGCCAGGGTCATCTAGTCCACCCCCTGCATAGTGCAGGAAATTCACAACTACCCTCCCCCCACATCCCCAGTGACCCCTACTCCATGCCCAGAAGATGTTGGATTGTGAGGGCTTTGTTATATCCAAATCCCTGTTAAATTAGCAGAGCGCACAAAGGCTGTTGTGCGCAGAGAAGCCCATTCAAATCTCTGTGTGTACCAGGAACAAAATTGCTAGGAGTCTTTTGTCTATTTAACTAATATACTTCATTTATTGTAGGAAATCCATTTCTGGTTAGGATAAAGTATAGTTGCCTATCTATTCCAACTAACTAGAATGGAGGGAGATCCAGGACATGCGTCCTTCCCTCATGGTGGCAAGATGGAGAAGAGTGCCAGTGTGTGTGAGGAGGTGGGGAAGAAACAGGAAGGAAGGAAGTTTCCCTAAGAGTAGCAATCTACATATCAAAGGGCTAGATCAGAGCAGTAGAGAAAGGATGCCCCAGTGTCTTGTCCCCTCTATCTCTCTAACTCACTAGTCTTGTCCCCCTCTGGAGTCTGAGGTTAAGAGACAGCGCAAAGTCCTTCACTTCCAACAGAAGATGGCAAAGATGCCCTCCCTCTCATCATCTGCCTAAGGTTATAGAATTAGCATTGCTGGCAGATGGCCATCTAGCCTCTTCTTAAAAACCTCCAGGGAAGGAGAGCTTACCACCTCCTGAGGAAGCCTGTTCCACTGAGGAGCTGTTCTGTTAGAAAATTCTTCCTAATGGCTAGACGGAAACTCCTTTGATTTAATTCCAACCCGTTGTTTCTGGTCCGAACTTCTGGGGCAACAGAAAACAACTCGGCACCCTCCTCTATATGACAACCCTTCAAGTACTTGAAGATGGTTATCATATCCCCTCTCAGTCTTCTCCTCTTCAGGCTAAACATACCCAGCTCCTTCAACCTTTCCTCATAGGACTTGGTCTCCAGACCCCTCACCATCTTTGTTACCCTCCTCTGGACACGTCCCAGCTTGTCTACATCCTTCTTAAATTGTGGTGCCCAAAACTGAACACAGTACTCTAGGTGAGGTCTAGCCAGAGCAGAGTAAAGCGATACCAGCACTTCGCGTGATTTGAACACTATACTTCTGTTGATACAGTGCAAGATCGCATTTGCCTTTTGAGCTACAGCATCACACTGCTGACTCATGTTCAGTGTTTGGTCTATGTTGGCTTGGCTGAACGCTTTCCCGTCTATGGTTACCGAAGGACGCTTTGCAGCTGTTCCCTGTTCAGACAGAAGCTGCGTATGTGGGGATGGCCCCCTAGAGACCCTGGAACGTCTTTTGCTGGACTGCTGTTGTTGGGATGATTGAGGTGGACGTATTTAGAGTGACTTTTACTTTATACATTTTTGTTTCTCCCCGCAAAGCTGTTTGGCACAGATAAAAGAACTACATTATTAGTGGCTACATTTTTGAGGGCGGTAATTTAATGTAAAAAGGGTTAATTTGGGGGGATTATATTAGTGCGGTGCTGCTTGTGGCCTTTTGGCTGTTTAAGCGAAATCATTTACGTAAGGTCACTCCGAGCAAGGGGCACCCATCCCCTCCAGAGCCTGTGCTGCTGCCGCTGGCTGGGTCTAAGCCAGGCTTTTGCAGCGAGGCTGTACCTCTGATTAGAGGGAGCTGTGGAGCAACTGGAGGCCATTGCTTGTGGGCGTCCTGAACGAGTCTGGCTGGTCTCCCTTGGGAACAGAATGCTAGACTGGGTGGACCTATTGAGAGCCAGCGTGTTTAAGAGCGGTGGTTTTGGAGCGGTGGACTCTAACCTAGAGAACCGGGTTTGATTCCCCACTCTTCCACATGAGTGGCGGACGCTAATCTGGTGAACCGGGTTGGTTTCCGCACTCCTACTTATGAAGCCAGCTGGGTGACCTTGGGCTAGTCACACACTCTCAGCCCCACCTACCTCACAGGGTGTCTGTTGTGGGGAGGGGAAGGGAAGGTGATTGTAAGCTGGTTTGATTCTTCCTTAAGTGGTAGAAAAAGTCAGCATGTAAAAACCAACTCTTCTTCCTCTTCCGCCTCCTCTTCTTCCTCTTCCTCCTCTTCTTCTTCCTCCTCCTCTTCTTTCTCCTCCCCCCCATTGGTCTGACCCTGCAGGGCTCCTTGAATATATCCTTACATTAAATAGATATGTCATTATGACGTGTGTGTGTTTATGAGTGAGTTTGTGTATTGCAGAGAAGGAGCCTGGCAAGGGGTGCAGGGCCATTCCTCTGTACAGTGACATCTTATAGGGCACTGCTATTTGTGGCAGACGGGCCCTCCAGTGTCATGGTTGGAATCCCAGTTTGGCCACTCTTGCAACTGTGTTCTTCTTGGACAAGGCTGTGATTTTCTCTACAGGAAACGAATGATAGCGATTTGCTTCAGAGGGGTAATGTGAATGGGTGTGCTTTGAGGAACCATTCCAGCAGCTGTCTAAGGGCCAAACTAGACATGATGGCATCCTCAGGCCTGATCCATGGACACTGCTGGTGCCATTTTGAAGGGACTTAAAAGCGCCACCGAGTGGCTGAGGGCCTCTTGTTGCCTTCCACATCTTTTTAAGTGTTGAAACAGCTGTGAGGTATGTTTGTGTGTGGACGGCCATTGTGGCACTTGACTGGGTTCAAGGGGACGTTACCTACTCCTGGTGATTTCAGCGATTTAAGGTAAAACTTGGCCTTGTTCACAAGGTCTCATGCTAGGTTCTGTTTCTTGGTCAGAACAATGCAATGGATAGAGCTTCTGTCTATCTGTCTATCTAGCATATATATGTGTGAGAAGAGTTTGGTACAGCGCTTCTTAAAAATGTGTGCACATAACTTATTATTCTCATGCAGCAGATGGTGAACTAAGACTCAGAAGTATTCAATTAAGTCTGCAGGGAGCTTCCTGCCAGAGCCCACAGGTCTCCCAGATCCACGTCTGGATTAAATGCCGTTTCTTAATTTGCAAAATTTAGATGCTGCCATCCTGTGACCCCTGGTAGCCAAAGGCTACCTTTCTACTTGCTAGCTCCACCTGTCAGAATGGTCTGTGTCTCCTCAAAGAGGACCACCTCATGCAATGAGGACGGGGATTGTTTATAGTAAAAAAAAAAATGCATGCACGTAGCACATAACCGCCTTTTGCCTCTCGTAGAAGTGACACTGTTGAAGGTCACGTGCGTAGGAAATGTGTAGTAGAAGAAATGTCAATGGAAAGTGTTGATTTTAGTGGGATAGCAGCTGTGGGCAAATGTTGTGTGTTGGAAGTGTAGAGGGGAGCGGGGAGCACAATTTGGGTGGTGGTGGGTTCCCCCCGGCTCATTACGCAGCCGCACATATTGGCCATCATTGATTGAATGCTGTGTACTTCAACCTGCATTCCTGTCTATATCTAGGGCTGAGTTGGAAGCTCTTGCCTGAGGCTTAAAGGGGTTTCTGCAATGCACATTTATTTGTATGTATTTTATCTTGATGTATTTAACTTTTTTTTCGATTCAACAAGTTCTCAAAGTGATTTACAGACTTTTTGAAGTCACAGTTGATATGAAAGAAAAATCATTACAAAATAGTTAGACTATTTCTTTTCAGTTGTTATGTTTTGCCACGGGTATAGGGAGGCCCATAGCCTGATCTTGTTAGCTCTCAGACGCTAAGCAGGGTCAGCCCCGGTTAGTATTTGGATGGGAGACCACCAAGGAATACCAGGGTTGCTGAGCAGAGGAAGGCACTGGCAAACCACCTCTGTTAGTTTCTTGCCTTGAAAACCCCCCAAAGGGGTTGTCATAAGTCGGCTGCGACTTGACGGCACTTGACACACACACACATAGGGAGGCCCATAGCCTGATCTTGTTAGCTCTCAGACGCTAAGCAGGGTCAGCCCCAGTTAGTAACTGGATGGGAGACCACCAAGGAATACAAAACCTACATTGGCTGATTCACTTATGGGCGCTACAAGTAGTTCAGGAAAATTGGATAAATAAACCTTTAAATTTCAGGTATTCTCGCTATGTTGGAACTCAGAAGAGTGACAACAGACTGGCATTCTAAGAGCGCCATCCTGAAGGGAGAGGGCCGAATTGGCACAGGAGCTGGTGTGACCCTGTGCCGATGTACGTGCCCAGGTATCCCAGAATAAGGGGCACTTACGCTGGCACGGGGAGCATTCACGCAGCCGCCGGTAAGCCTAGCCGCTGTGTGGGGCTTCGCCACCAGCAAAGCCACACTGGGAGCGAAATCCCACAAGTGGGAGCCCGCACCAGCATGTGAGGGGGCGTTATGGGGGCAGGGCTGCCTTTAGGCAGCATCCCAACCCCTTTCGCCCTGGGACTGTCCCTCAAGTTGCAGCATTGCTATGCCACCTTTTTGAACCAAGATTGAGATTGGACTTGTAAAACACTTAAACGTTTCAATCCTGGGAGGATGTCACCTTTTTTGGTGGCTTAGCCTCACTGTTTTCTTTGGGCGCATTCCCCCCATTTTACATTTTAAATTGTTTTCTCTGCAGCAGCTGGGAAGCCTCTGTGAAGGCATTGCGGCTGTGGTGTTCCTGGCCGCCGTGCATCCATACACACCCCTTCAGGAATGGGCTGCCCATGTTATGTGAGTGGTGTGAACACACAGCCTCTGTCCCAAAAAACAGTGCCTTGGAATGAAGCCAGTCAATGATAACATAAGAACACAAGAAAAGCCCTGCTGGTTCAGACCAAGACCCATCAAGTCCATCAGTCTGTTCACACAGTGGCCAACTAGGTGCCTCTAGGAAGCCCCCAAACAAGACGACTGCAGCAGCATTTATCCTGCCTGTGTTCCACAGCACCTAGTATAATAGGCTTTCTCCTCTGATCCTGGAGAGAATAAGTGTGCATCATGACTATTATGCATTTTAACCAGTAGTCATGAATACCCCTTTCCTCCATGAACATGTCCACTCACCTCTTAAAGCCTTCCAAGTTGGCAGCCATCACCACATCCTTGGGCAGGGAGTTCCACAATTTAACTATGTGTTGTGTGAAAAAATACTTCCTTTTATCTGTTTTGAATCTCTCACCCTCCAGCTTCAGCAGATGACCCCGCGTTCTAGTATTATGGGAGAGGGAGATAAACCTCTCCCGGTCCATTCTCTCCAAACCATGCATAATTTTATAGACCTCTATCATGTCTCCCCTCAGCCGCCTTCTTTCCAAGCTAAACAGCCCTAAGCGTTTTAACTGCTCCTCATAGGGCAGTTGCTCTAGTCCCCTAATCATTTTGGTTGCTCTTTTCTGCACCTTTTCAAGCTCTGTAATATTCTTTTTTAGGTGTGGTGACCAGAACTGTACACAGTATTCCCACAATGTTAAAGCAACTTCCACTGCATCTCTGGTATTAAATCAGTCTCCATCTAAAACCTAAGTAATATTCAAGGGCCATGAGAATTTGGGTGCTCATCATAAAACCTCTGCCGCTGTCTGTTGCACTTACTATGATCTTGGGCCCCTCTGTTGATAAATGACAGTTTGGATGCTAAGCAGTGCAGGTGGAATTGCGCTTGAGGAAGGCAGCTTCCCTGCCTCTCCCCTCTGACCGCTTCTTTTTGTGCCCTCTGAATCGTAGTGCAAAGAAAAGTTAAGAAAGCATGACAAGAGGAAGACCCAACAGAAGGTGGATTTACTCAGTCAAGGAAGCCACAGCCCTCAGGTTGCAAGACATGAGCAAGGCTGTTACTGATAGGATGTTTTGGAGGTCATTTATTCATAGGGTTGTCATAAGTCGGAAGAAACTTGACAGCACATAACACACATACACCCCACATATGACTCCCCCTCCAAAACAGTAGGAATTGTAGCTTGTAGTGATGTATTATAGGAGAGCCAGTGTGGTGTAGTGGTTAAGGTGTTGGATTAGGAACTGGGAAACCCAGGTTCGAATCCCCACTCGGCCATGGAAACTTGCTGGGTAACCTTGGGCCAGTCATACACTCTCCGCCTTGACCATGGCAAATATTTGGATGGGAGACCTCCAAGGTATACCAGGGGCATGACATGGAGGCGGGCAATGGCAAACCACCCCTGAAGTCTTTTGCCTTGAAAATCCTACAGGTTCGCCATACGTCAGGTGTGACTTAATAGCAAAAGAGAAAAGGGATAAAATGAAAAGACGTACTGAAATTCCAGGGTGCCATGGGAAGAGGGAATGAGAAATCAGTTTTTAAATCTGTAGTGTGGCTATTTCCTCCCAACTTCTAGTTTTCTCATGAGCCAGTGACTGTGTGCACCTTTGAATGTGGGTCCCTTGTAAAAAGTGCTCAGTGTCTGCATGCAGCCACATAACCCTTTCTGGCCGTACCTTCCAGTGCAGACTGTGAGAGAGAAGGCGCCTGTCTTAGAGATACTGTTGCTTCCTTTCTCTGGCCCCCAGCAAGGGTGTGTGTTTTTTTCTTCTTCCAAAAATGCCGATCCAAAAATAAAGATGAATATTAGCAATTGGAGTTTGTGGGATTCCTTGAAGTCCAGTAGAAAGCCTCACTGGAAGGATTTAGCTAGCATTTTGGTTGGCAGGTTCTGCTGAAAACTGTTAGTGTTGCTTAAACGATACATTGTTTTTAGTTTGCTTTGGCTCAGCAGAGGCCATTATTTTAGGAAATAGGAATTGTTCCTGTTCAGACACCGGGGGTGGGGTGGGGGTGGGCAGGCCGGAGGCTGTGGGACCCAGAGGCTCCACAACCCTTCACTCCAAACAAGCATAAAAGAGGCCATGGGAGAGAGAAATCCAAGCACCAGGGAACCTCCGCTGCCAAGGGAAACATTGTGGGAGCTGAAGTAGTCTTGGATTTTCAATTTTTTTAATGGTATAGAGTTTAAAAATATGATTTTTACATTGCAAATCTTTCGTAGTAAATTATCCCAAGGACCCTTCTATGTACAAGAGAAAATGGTAAACGGCCTGTGCGCACAGAGCTCCAAACCAGGAATGCCAAGGCCATTGGCTCTAAATAAGGATTGGGATTCATATATTTAGAATCTAATATAATATATGAAAGAGTATAGAAGAAAGAGCTTTTGTCGCCAGAGATAGCAGCGCTGGCGAGTTCCTGTAATAAAAGGAGGTCAGAAACAAATAGACTTGGCTCTTGTACTGAATTAATCATGGCAAAGACCTTAGTGAAGGATGTAGGAAATTTTCGGCTCTTGCCGTCAGGAACCACCGGGACTCAAAACAGGAATTTCCGGATCTGAGCTCTAATCCCTTGTGGTGAGCCACGCAGGACTGCAGCGCTGTAGATTCCCAGGGCTACGCCGCCCTCCCATGCTCCAGGGTATGGTCATTTCTTCAGGCTGCCTTTTGGTTTCCCCTGACCTAATGGGCCTCTATTGGCTTCTCAGTCAGTTTTGTCTGCAGGGTCAGTACCGGGAATTTACACTTTCTGTTCTGCTGGCTCTGTTGGTTACCTACGGTCCATCATCCTTCTAACACTCATCAATTTTGGACATGTTTTATACGGCTGTATCTTAACGATTGTTTTACACCTTTCAGCAGATCTCATGGTCCAGATCTCTGCTGGCTTCGTTCTGCTAGGCTTAGCACGAGACAGTCGGCCAAAAAAGAGCAAAACCTTGGACGGTGCTAGTCCCACACATAACACAAATATTGATTCTGCAGATCTCTACAATTGGCCATTGACTCCATTTGACTGTTGCCAGAAATGGCATGGTGCGGAGTACTAATGGTGTAAGCTCCCCTCAACTTGGATCTGCGTGGTAAATACCACTGCGGTCTTAAGCAGAGTTACCCTCTTCTAAGTACATTGAAGTCAGTGGGCAAAGAAGAGTGTATCTGTGCTTAGGATTGCAGTGTAATTCATGTGTAGTATTGAACCTGAATATGTGGAAGAAACTTGCATATCGATCCTGCTAAGGAGATCCATGCCTGTAAATGGTGTTCATGTGTGTATCACATGCCAGAGTAGGAGGCTTGTAATAATGAATGTGAGTGGGTGCTGTGGCTCAGTGGTAGAGCATCTGCTTGGCACACAGAAGGTCCCAGGCTCAATCCCTGGCATCTCCAGTTAAAGGGACCGGGCAAGCAGGTGATGTGAAAACCTCTGCCTGAGACCCTGGAGAGCTGCTGGTGGTCTGAGTAGACAATATTGACTTTGATGGACCAAGGGTCTGATTCAGTAGAAGGCAGCTTCATGTGTTCATGTGTGTTCATGCTTTGCACACAGAAGGCCCCAGGTTCAGTCCCTGGCATCTCCAGTGGAAAAAAAAGTATTGAACTAAGTGATATGGAAGACCTCTGCCTGAGACTTTGGGGAACTGCTGCCAGTCAGAGTAGACAATACTGACCTTGATAGATGAATGGTCTGATTCAGTTTAATGCTGTGATGCGCTATTGGGTGCACTCACAGGTGTATACCTGAGCTAGGAAGCCATCCATCCACCCTGCATGGTTTTGAATGGAATGCGCATCCCACTTTCCATTGGAGTGCACATCCTCAACCTTATGGAACTAATTGTATCTTAACTCCTTGTTTCCTTGTGGCTTGAATTGGGTTGGGGTCTTGAGCTCTCCCCTGTGAAAACCAGATGAGCAGGATGTTGTTATGGTCGTAAGGCAGAAAAGTGACTAAATGCAGCTGGGACTAGTGTACAACTTTGGCTCAAATGTGTCAGTGCCAAGAAAACGAAAGCAGTTCTCTGGCTGTGACCATGCTGGCTGTGTTGTCTTGTGACATAACATGGGCAGCTGCTGTCTGTCCCTCATTTAGGGTGATGATATCTCTGTTTAGGGTTCCACTTCCTGCTATTTTTGTAGCCGTACCTCATTAAAGAGGTGCCCTTTGAACTATCTCAGCATACAGTGGACAGGGTATTGTAATTTTGGGTGAAGCCACAGGGGTACACCTACCCATGAGAAAATGCATGTGAATTAGTGCCATGGGCTGCCCATTAAGGCTGTATGAGTAATTTTACTTGCAAGTAAGGGTAAGGTAGCCTATCAAAGTTGTATGCAAGTAGGTGCGTGCAGCTGTCGATTCCAGGGGGGAGTTAGCATGTCTGCCCATAAATAAATGCGCCTTGCTAGGGCATCCCTGCTTATTGCTTGAACTAGCCATTGTGTTGGTCATCCTGTATTATTTGTCTACTGAACATTGCCTTTTATGGATTGCAGACATGCAAAGAGCAGCATAGAAGCAGGTGAGGAATACATTGGCCATTTATGCAGGGTCAATTTTGATGCTTGCTCAAAGCCTTTTTAAAAATGCAACCTTTAAAATGCCCATTCACTGTCCCAATGCAAAAGGAGAAATTCCACCTCCCCACTCACCTGCTCCTTTGTTCCTTTGTTTCCATAGCCATTAGCAATCGCCGTTTGCATAGCTAATGTGTGGCTGTGATTTTGTATGCTTCCTAGAGGGGATTCTTCGAGGCAGGGACGGAGCAAACACAAAAGGTCGCGTTAAAGGGGCTCTTAAGAAATGCGAAGCAGGTATGTGCCGGCTTCACAGCCACTTCCTGAATGATGGTTCAGCGTGAAAAACTCAAAAAAATATGTGGGGCACTTCAGCCTGGAACGCGCTGCTAATTACCAAGCATAAATGGCCTTAGAGAGAGCATGGGGGACAAATGAAAAAGACAAGATACAGCAACTTGTTGGCTCTGGTACAGAATACCTTTGTTATCCTCCTCCAATATTTGATGCAGGCAGAGCCAGTTGGTATTTTGTCACCCCAAGCAAGGTACACCTATCCTCTCCAGGACCTGTGTTGCTGTCAATTAGGTGGTGCAGATCAGGAGGGTGTTTCCCGTCATCTCCTTTGCTTCTGAGGGCTGGGAGCAAGTGGAGCTGCTGAGGTGTATCAGGAGCCTCTTCATTGTGCTGTCCCTAGCAGTCATTCAGTTGGCCTGGCCCTAGAGCTGGTCTCAGACACAGCATTGAATGATTTCAGCAGAGGTCAAGAGGGAGAGGAAGGACATCTGGTCTTGTGAAGCCGGGAGGTGTTTCATGACATTTGGAGTTTTAGCTCACTGATACCTTTGGATCTCAACTGAGTGAAACCACCAGGCGAACCACTTGTAAAAGCTATGAGGAGGGTTGCCAGGTCCCTCATCACCACCGGCGGGAGGTTTTTGGGGTGGAGCCTGAGGAGGGCAGGGTTTGTGGAAGGGAGGGACTTCAATGCCATAGAGTTCAGTTGCCAAAGCGGCCATTTCCTCCGGGTGAATGGATCTCTAGCAGCTGGAGATCAGTTGTAATAGCAGGAGATCTCCAGCTAGTACCTGGAGGTTGGCAACCTTAGCTATGGGGGGGGTCTCAGTTTGGGACATGGTTTATGGGCCCCTAGTTTATCTTTCTCAAGCTGGCTCTCCTCCTTGATATCCTGGGGTAGAGATCTATGTGTCTTCATTGGCCCCCTCCCAGACGCTTTTGAAGGTATTGTGGCAAGATGCCCGTGTCCATCTGCCACATCCAGGCTCTTGGGAGGGCACTTGCCTTGAAAGTGGTTAGGAGCCATTCTGACCACTGTTGTGGTTGTGCCTAGCCATTAACTTTTCAGGGACCTCCCTGATGTGCCACCAACAGGGTGGGTTTTATTTAAACCAAATCGATTTAAATCACTAGTCAGAGCGGTGCAGCGGTGGACTCTGATATGGAGAACCAGATTTCCCACTCCTCCACATGAGCGGCGGAGGCTAATCTCGTGATCTGGATCTGTTTCCCCTGTCCTACACACATGAAGCCAGCTGGGTGACCTTGGGCTAGTCACAGCTCTTAGAGCTCTCTCAGCCCCACCTACTTCAGAGGGTGTCTGTTGTGGGGAGGGGAAGGGAAGGTGATTGTAAGCCGGTTTGATTCTTCCTTAAGTGGTAGAGAAAGTCGGCATATAAAAACCAACTCGTCTTCGTCTTCTTGTCTCCTTCTTCGTCTTCTTCTTCGTCTTCTTCTTCGTCTTCTTCTTCGTCTTCTTCTTTGTCTTCTTCTTCTTCTTCTCCTCTTGCTCTTCTCCATCTGTGAAGACTCTGTAGGACACTTAACAGCTCCCCCAACTTTTCGGGTGATGTCATCCCCTTCAGCTATGGCAGGGAAGAGGTTGGCTCCCTGCCGGCTGTTCCATTCAGCGTCTCGCTCATACAGGCATGTGAGGTTCTAATGTAAATAGCAAAGGCTCTAATGCTGGCAAGTCTCTGTTGTGTTTTTGGAGTGCCTGCCACTTAAAAGGGTTTTTACTACCCTTTTTTTGATTGGTGTGCATTCACAAACGGTCTGCTGGCAAGTCTGCGTGCCAGACTCGAGCAGCTCCTGGGCCATTAAGGTCTAGTGGGTCAATAAACTGCCTTTTCAAAAAAATCTATTAAGTTCCATTTGCAAGGGATTACCGCTTGTGTGATTGATTTTGTCTACCAGCTACCATTAAAAAAGCAAAACAAAAACCCACACCAAACAAGCCCCAAGGAGCTGGAGCAATAAGATGCAGACTGAACTAGATTTATTGGTGAAGGAAAACCATAGCCCATTATGCGGTTCCACCTCCAAAGTTCTCTCTTTACTTTAACATTTAGAAACATGCACATAATAATAATAATAATAATAATAATAATAATAATAATAATAATAATAATAATTGTTTATCACGTTTCGTTCAACCTTTCTTCCAAGAAGCTCACACCAATGTTAAATGAGTCTTTTACTCATTTATTCTCATCACAACCCTGGAAGGGAGGGCAAGGTTCCCCTTGGCCGGGAAATAGAGCAGGATACAAGAAGAAGAAGGAGAAGAGTTGGTTTTTATACCCTGCTTTTCTCTACCTTTAAGGAATCTCAAAGTGGATTATAATCACAGTCCCTTCCTCTCCCCCCAACAGGTACCTTGTGAGGTAGATGGGACTGAGAGACTTCGGAGAGAGCTGTGACTAGCCCAAGGTCACCCAGCTGGTTTCATGTGTAGGAGTGGGGAAACCAACCCAGTTCACCAGATTAGAGTCCACCACTTGTGTGGAGGAGTGGGGAATCAAACCCGTTTCTCCAAATGAGATTCTACCACTCTTAACCACTACACCAAGCTGGCCAATGAATGAATGAATGAATGAATGAATAATGAGAGAGAGAAGCTGGCTCAGAGTCTTTCCGTGCACCAAGACCAAGCCAGAATTTGAATCCAGGTCTTCCTGGCCCAAATTTAGCTCTTTACCACTCTTTCCCAATGTGTGACCTACCCAGATGAATGCAGCCACAACTGTGTATGATGGCTGACCAAGGGCTGAATGAATCTCCTGTTTTTCAGCCTGCCTGGGGTTTCTCCGAGTCTTGGAAGGCTGCAGTTTGAGGATGGCTGACTGCATCTGTCACCAATGGTACAGATCAGTGTCGTTGACTATTATTATTCATACAGTTTGCCTTACTGAGACCGAGCGCGGTGTCATGATTTGAGTGCCCATCTATGATCTGGGAGACCCAGAATCGAATGGCCATTTAGCCTGGGAAGCTCTCTGGATGACCTTGGGCTAACTTGCCTCACCACTGCTGTAAAAAGGTAAAGGTCCCCTGTGCAAGCACCGGGTCATTCCTGACCTATGGGGTGACGTCACATCCCGAGGTTTCCTAGGCAGACTTTGTTTACGGGGTAGTTTGCCAGTGCCTTTCCCAGTCATCTCCCCTTTACCCCCAGCAGGCTGGGTACCACGGCTGTAGGTGTGAGGAAAAAAAAGGAACAGGAGAGAATCATGTTATAAACCACTTTGAATCCGTGTTGGGGAGAAAAGCAGAGTATAAATATGTAAACAACAACAACATGCCATTTCCTTATTCACTATCCATCATACAGCTGCATGTTTGAATGCTTTCCCTTGTCAGTGCAAGCTGCCCAGATGTAAACTAGTATGTCATGGATAGGATTTGCATCTTGCCTTTTTCTTGATATACCATTTCTGTTTAACACGTGTGGAGTTTTTTCTTTTTAATGCCAGAGCGCTTAAGCCCACAATCCCCTTACCTGCTGTCAGATGATTGCCAGAGATGCCATGCTTTTTCAACACTAACTATTCATTGTAAACAGAAAACAGAACAGCTTTCTCCTCTGGGTTCCTTTCCTGTGCGGAGTTTCTCTTTCCCGCTATTCTGTTAGGACTACTGGCCCCTCCCTTCTCCCTTGGGCCTAGCAGAGGATCACATTTCACTACACCTGCTGTGTGAAACTGTCCAGTCCTGAAATGTGTACCATGTGATTTTCTGCATGCACAGGGGTCCACAGATATGGCTAGAACTGATGGTCAATTTTTAAAAGGACTAGACGAAAAAGAAGCCAAATGGGGCTTCTGTGCAGAAGCAGAGTATTTCTGGTGAATGCTACAACATGGCTACAAACATGATACTCTGCTTTTGAATTTCTCAGTGGCCACTGTTTGAAACAGATGGGTCTTTGTTCTGATCCAGCAACTCAGTTTTTGTGTTATTATAAACCCTGTGCAGAGGCTCAGGGGGATTCAACATGAACTATTTTTGTATAATGAGATAATTTCTTACAAATGTATAGGAAGTGAACACATGAACATATGAAGCTGCCTTGTACTGAATCAGACCCTCGGTCCATCGAAGTCAGTATTGTCGACTCAGACCGGCAGCGGCTCTCCAGGGTCTCAGGCAGAGGTCTTTCACATCACCTACTTGCCTAGTCCCTTTAACTGGAGATGCCGGGGATTGAACCTGGGATCTTCTGCATGCCAAGCAGATGCTCTACCACTGTGCCTACACTTGGGAGCCAGTTGGAGCTAAGGGACTCAGCAATGCAGGATTCAGAGCTACATTCATGCATTATGCATTTCCTGCCTGGAAAGTGACATGTGGACTGTTATGTATGATAATCCTGGTGGTGGAAAGTGCCATCGAGTCAAACTGATTTATGGAAACCTTATAAGGGGTCACCATAAGTCGGCTGCGACTTGACGGCACTTTACACACACATAAGGTTTCTAAGGCAACAGATAAACAGAGGTGGTTTGCCATTGCCTGCCTCCTTATTGCAACCCTGGACTTCCTTGGTGGTCTCCCATCCAAGTATTAACCAGGACTGACCCTGCTTAGCTTCCAAGATATAGTGAAATCCAGCTAGCCTGGGCCATCCAGGTCAGCCTATGTATATGGCAATGTATGTACACTAGGGTTGCCAGCTCTGGGCTGTAGAATTCCTGGAGATTTTGGGGTAGACCTAGGGAGGATGGGTTTCAGAGAGGGGAGGACCTCAGTGGGGTATAATGCCATTCAGTTCACCCTCCAAAACAGCCATTTTCTCCAGGAGAACTGATCTCTATTATATGGCGATCAGTTGTAATTCCAGGAGATTTCCAGGCCCCACCTGGAGGTTGGCAACCCTAATGTACACACAGTGTACTCTGCTAGGAAGCCAGAGCGAATTGTGGCTTTTTCAGAGTGTTGTGTATGTAGCAAATTATATGTACCGGTATATGGAAATTCACTGCATGTTGGCTTCATGCTTTTTCCTGCACAAAGTGCTTTCCATGCAGCAAATTTTAGTGCAGCTCTTGGCAATGTGCTGTCTCAGACAAGAATCTGCAGTGTGCAGGCTGCTTGGTGGGGTGAGCCAACACTGTGTGCATCCCATTCAGACATAAACCAGACAATTCCTGTGGATATACAGCCTTAATCTCACTCATTGGCCTCCCTGCTTCCCTACTTGTCTCTTTGCTTCAACATCATTGCATTCTGTGCTCCCAGTTGACCTGGACTGGTTTCCCCGTTGTGTGCAACCCGTTTACCTTCTTCTCTTCCTCTCATTCCTGTGTGGCTAAGTCAAGGGCTCTGTCTCACAGCCTCCCTTCTTGGCCAGCACTTTTGGCTTCAGGAATAATTACAAATGCAGAGCCACTGAATATAGGTGCATAGAGTGCCTGGGCCCCAGCTCAGGGCCCCAGGCCCAGTGCCTTTGTGCCCTCGCACCAAGAGGCTCATGCCTCTGGCACAAGATTCAAAACAGATAAAAGGAAGTATTTCTTGACACAACACATAGCTAAATTGTGGAACTCCCTGCCCCAAGATGTGGTGATGGCTGCCTACTTGGAAGGCTTTAAGAGGGGAGTGGACATGTTCATGGAGGAAAGGGGTATTAATGGCTATTGGTTAAAATGGATACTAGTCATGATGCATACCTATTCTCTCCAGGATCAGAGGGGCATCTTATCTTAGGTGCTGTGGAACACAGGCAGGACAATGCTCCTGCAGTGGTCTTGTTTGGGGGCTTCCTAGAGGCACCTGGTTGGCCACTGTGTGAACAGACTGCTGGAAATAGTGGGGAAATTTCAATCTTTACTACAAAGCTTGATGTGCCTATGAAAGTGTGCATAAAAGCTGAGACTTCCGGTAGAGAGCTGATCCCAGCGCCATGTCCCCCAAGATCTCTCGAGGGAACCAAGAGGCGTTCTGAACCGGGGGCCCCCTTAAAAGCCCCAACTCCGATCCTAAATAGTGGATCGGAATGCAGGCAACCCCCTGCTGCTGAAGAAGAGCGGTTTGACTCCCACCCCCCCTCCCACAAGAGCTACTTGATGTGGAGGAGGGTCGGTTGAAGTCCCGTTGGCCGAGGAGGAATTCCACCGCCACGAACGTCTCATGGAAATAGGCTGTGATCTCCTCTATCTTTTACCAAACATTGAACAAGCTAATAACAGAGAACCCCGATTTCCAACAACCGAGTAAGTTACATGAACTCCTTTTGTCAACTAATCCGATTCTGAATGACTGGAATTTTTAAAAATCGGCTAAAGACTCTGCACCCCTTCACCCAGGATTCTAAATGACACTCCGACTAAAAAGACTATTTAATTAAACTAAAAACTGAATTAGCAGGCAAACAAAACAATCGGAAAGAACTGAGTGGCATAAATAGCTACCAATCGGCGCCTGCGGTGTAGAAGGGGGAGGAGAAATCCTTTACTTTTGATTCTCCATTCCTTTACCTTAGGAGAGTCCTCCAGCCACATTTTCATTCAGGAAGTGGCTTCTCTAGGAAGACAGGAAACCATAGTGGGCTGTTGGGCCGGATGTGCCCCACTCAGTGTAGCAGCAAAATAAATCCTACCTTCTTTAATCATAGAGTGGGAGTGATGGAAAGCCCACTGTCTCACAATTCTCTGTATACTTCCTGGAACAAGCGCCAAATCCAAGCCAGAGCCTTCTAACAACTTAGTAGCTTTTTTGCACTGAGTTGCCTGCTTATATTTAACTTACTAGTCTGGAAAATACAAAAGCCACAGACAATCATGGAAAGTAATCATCAAAAGATACAGGAAATGTTGGCCATGCAAACTGAATTATTAAAGAAGAAGTTTGAACAGGTTTCCATGCAACAAGAACAATCAGCTATACAAATGACTTTAATTATTAGCAAAAATTTGATGGCTTAATAAATGAGATCAAGGAAATAAAGGATCAAATTACAGTAATGAAAAATGGCATGAATAAGATGGAACCTTCAGTTAAAAACAACACTGAAGAATTGAAAGGAGTTAAAATGGACATGAAATCTCAAGCACAACAAATTGAAGCAATACGACTCCAGGAAGAGCGAGTGAAGGATCAACTAGCTGTTTTGGACCTGCAACAGAGAGAATCTAACCTGCATATACGTAATTTGCCTGAAAGACTAGGGGGCACCAGAGAGACCATCATAAGATCGCTTGCTGATATATTTCATTTAAATGAACAAGAATTAAATTATGCAATAAACAAGATATACAGAATCCCCTTGTCAACTCGAGTACAGAAAACAAAAGCTAGAGAGATCTTGGTCTCCTTCTTTGACATCAGGATGAAAAATATCGTTATGAAACTTCATTTGGAGAATCATCTAAGTGTAGATGATACACCGTTAATAATTCTCAAAGACATTCCTCGTCACCTGATTGAAAAGAGAGCCATCTATACAGATTTTGCTGAGACACTGAGAAACAAGGGAATAAAATACAGCTGGTTGCTACCACAAGGACTTACCTTCACCTATAAACAAGTTAAACATGCCATCAATTCGTTGGAAGATATCAAACACTTTTTGACAAGAAACAATGAGCTGTCAGACCATACTACAGGAATAGTTTTTATTTTTTAAATGATTTTTAAATGATTTTTTCCTTTTCTCTCTCTTTATTATTAATATTATATTATTATTGCTCATAGAAATATATTAAATAAGGGGAAAGTATAACATTAAAATAATGACTTATAAGGATTAGAAAATATTAATACAAAGGAGATACCAGATATTTGTAGGGAGGGAGGAAGTCGGTGGGGAAGTCAATTATAATTAATTATATTTAATACTGAAGACATACACCTAATAATTCTTTAATTTTTTATCAAGTCAAAGATTGGTATATAGGATGTATTGTCAAATGAGATGTATAGCAATTATTGAAAAATTATATATATATATATATATATATATATATATATATATATATATATATATATATATATATATATATAAAGAAAGTGTGCATAAAAGCTGTCGAGTCGGAACTAACCTGGTGAATGGTTTGTTGACATTTTAGCTAAGCACTGGCTCTGTCTTTTTTTCCAGTCTAGCTTTGCTCTTCTCTCTTTTTCAGATCTAGCTTTGCTCTTCTTTTCTTGTCTACTCCACCACCCCTGCCTGTGCTCTTTCCTGGCCAGATTTGTGTGCTGCTTTCTTAGGTGAAAAACTCTTGCTTGACTTATTGATTGTGACACTTCCTTGATCCATGAGCTGGAGCCGCTTCCCGCCAGATAGATCTTTCACACCCGTGCCTGATTGTTGACTCATGCCCATTTGCGCTGCCATGTACTGGCCCGGATCCTGACAGTTAGAAACCTATATTTGAGGAACCTGGAACTGCAACAGGGGGGACAGCCTGGGAGATGTTATCAACTCGGGTGGGTAGAAATTACATCAGACTTAATAGTGGAATTATTCAGAGATCCAAGCACCCGATGAGCATCTAACACCATCTGTTCCTCATAAAAGGGATCAAAGCACTGGCACAGGGAAGGGCAAGAGAGGAGATAGTATGGGAAGAGATGCACCAAGTTGTGATTAGTGGCTAAAGTCAAAGCACAAAAGAGATTGCAGGACACAATTTGGGTGCAAGTGGAGAAGGCATTTCCCTTGCAACCAGATTGCTCCAAAGAAAATTGACACCTCCCCTCCCCATGTTGGCTTTTGAGAAGCAACCAAAAAACTGCTGCACCAGCAGTGGAGAGGCAGGGAGGGGGGTTCCTGGAAGCTTGCTGAATCCTTTTCTCCGTACCTGGAAGTGTCTCTTTTATTCGTTCTGACTGTCCTTGGGGCCACCAGTGCCTGTCTTCGGTGTGTGCGTGCGTGCATGACGCACCCTGTCCCTCCCTCCCCCTTTCCTGTGCCCCAGCCGCTCCTTCCCCCAGCTCCATGTCTGTGGGAAATAATCTGGAGATTTGGGGGGGGGTGGAGCCTGGGAAGGGACCTCAGCAGGGTATAATGCCATGGGAAGGAGGGACCTCAGCAGGGTATAATGTCCACCCCTCAAAACAGCCATTTTCTCCAGGGAAACCAGTCCTGCTTTAGGGTCATGTCCTGAAGCAAAGAGGGCAGGGCTCCTAATGGTAGTTAAAAAAAAAACAGAAAATATTGGCAGGGGCAGCTGGTTGTGCAAAGATGAGAAAGTTTGCCCTTGTTGACATTTCCTCTTTCAACACTACCGTTTCATTACCCAAAAGCACTGTGGTCCCTCCCTCGCATCTGTTCACCCTCCTCCGCCTCCCCTGCTGAACTGCAAGAGCCAGAATCAGAGCTAGAGCTCTGGCTGGGAATGAATCAAAGTGTTTGCAGCATACCAGGCATAGCAAAGGGAAGGTTTTATCTGAAGGTGTTCGCTGCCAGACAAGGACTTCAGAGCAAAACATCTGTGTTAGGTGTTGGCCCGTGCAGATTTTGTTGATTGGTACAGAAGTGGAGCTTGGCTCAGCATTCCAAAAAGGCACATTGCAAATCACTTCCAGCTGTTTGCTCCCTTATTCCCCGAGACAGATGTTTGCGCTGCTAGGAGGTCCTTCCCAGCTGTGCACGATGCATCTGGAATTGCTGCCCTTCCATCAGGAGAAGCTCCCCAGCCTGGCAACAAGTGGAAGGATTGTAGTCAGATGGGCTTTTTTATCCTAATGGAATCACACCATTATTTTTGACTTCATCCTCTTCTCTGGGCTGTCACCCTGCTAAGCCAGTTTGTCAGCCTGAATGAAAATCTTACCCCAATCTTCTGTTACTTGTTGGGAAAACAATTGCCAAATAAATATAACATTGTCCCAGAATACAGATTCCTATTTCTGTATTCCAAAGGCGTTGATTGGATTGCAATAATGAGTGTGGGTGTTTTATTAGGGGGCCAAGCTCTTTATCTGTTCCAAGATGTCTCTTGGCCTTGAAAGACTGGAGAAGGTAAGGATGGCATAAGTGGCGCCGGCGCAGGGCCCCCCAGTGCTGGCGCAGCCCCTTCCTGGTCTCCTAAGGACTTTTGTCCTTTTAGCTCAGGAATGGGCTGAAAAAGGACTAATTGTCAAAGAAGACAAAGCGTCCGGCCTTCAGTGCTGGTAAAGAGTAGAATTTTGACTTACCCTCCTCCTAGTAGCTTCAAGCTAGATACAATTTCTAAGCTGCATGAATACGTCAATACTTGCTTATGTCTAATTGGGTGGGATAATTTTTTTCTTTTCTAGTAACTTTGTGATGTCATTAAAACTATAAAAGTTGTATGCCTAATGAGCTCATTAGAACTTGCCTGACTTTAAGTGACTTAGACTAGGTAAACGTCTCAGCTCGAGCTTTTAATAGAGGATTACTTTAATGGCTTTGATTTGTTTGGAGTGCATAACTGGACCACCCTTGTTGGAACCTGCAATAAATTCCCCATCAGGGTTCATCATCTGCAGAAGAGCCGTCTCTGCTAAGATCTCATCCTTGCTGTTCTGTACCCAGCTGGTAGGGTTGCCAGGTCCCTCTTCGCCACCGGTGGGAGATTTTTGGGGTGGAGCCTGAGGAGGGTGGGGTTTGGGGAGGGGAGGGACTTCAATGCCATAGAGTTCAATTGCCAAAGTGGCCATTTTTCTCCAGGTGATCTGATCTCTATCGACTGGAGATCAGTTGAATTAGCAGGAGATCTCCTGCTACTACCTGGCAGTTGGCAACCCTACCAGCTGGTCACAGGCAATGCCTGGTAGTAGTTCTATGATAGTTTCCCAGAGGTACCGTGGCCAACTCTAGGTTGGGAAATTTCTGGAGATTTGAAGGAGGTGGCGGGGAGGGCAATGTTTGGGGAGGGGAGATACCTCAATGGGGTATAATGCCATAAAGTTTACCCTCCAAAGCAGCAATTCCCTCCAAGGGAACTGATCTCTGTGGTCTGGAGATAAGTTGTAATTCTGGGAGATCTCCAGGCCTTACCTGGAGGCTGGCAACCCTACCCAGAGGCCCTCTAAAAGTAGGGTTGCCAAGTCCCTCTTCACCACCGGCGGTAGATTTTTGGGGCGGAGCCTGAGGAGGGCGGGGCTTGGGGAGGGGAGGAACTTCAATGCCGTAGAGTCCAATTGCCAAAGCAGCCATTTTTCTCCAGGTGAACTGATCTCTATCGGCTGGAGATCAGTTGAATTAGCAAGAGATCTCCTGTTACTACCTGGCAGTTGGCAACCCTATCTGAGAGTGACAGGCGCCCTGCCAATAGACCCTCTCAGAAGTCACACACATTAACACATGAAGCTGCCTTATATCGAATCAGACCCTTGGTTCCATCAAAGTCAGTATTGTCTACTCAGACTGGCAGCAGCTCTCCAGGGTCTCAGGCAGAGAAAGGTCTTTCACGTCACCTACCTGCCTAGTCCCTTTAACTGGAGAAGCCGGGGATTGAACAAGGGACCTTCCGCATGCCAAGCAGATGCTCTGCCACTGAGCCACGGCCCCTCTGTTCTGGGCTACTTCCAGCTTTTGAGGCTCCTAGCCATAAGAAGATGACACGTGACGAGGATAAAGACAAGTTGTGAAAGTGATCAAATACTAACAAATTACATTTGAGGCCCCTTTTTACTTTAAGGCCTAGGCCAAGTGGCCCTGCTGCCTCTTCCCTTCTTGGCCCAGCCAGCAACAGGCCCCAGTGAGGCTCATCCAACTGATCCAGAATTTTCTCTTTTAATAATTTCGCTAGCATTTAGTCAATACTTTGCCTGTTAAATTCCAGTTCACCCCTCCTGCCGCCAGTGCTTAATCAATGGACTTTGAGGGACTATCTTTTTCTTTCCTTTCTCTTTCCTATGGTTCTTTCTGCTGGCTGCCCTTTTCGTTTCCCGGCACCCTCTCTCATTTCTCTGCCCTCTCTTCACCATGTGCTCTGCAAGAGAGGCTCATTGAAGCCCCTATAATGATGACAGAACCTTGAAGCAAGAACTGAATGAAACCAGAGGTCTGTGCGAGTGTTTTAGTAGCATAAAAGTGGGACACACAGCTGTCCTATGATTACAGGCAAATTTTAAACCTTGAAAATCATAGGAAAATTATTTCTCTTTCAGTTCAAAAGAGAGAGCCACAACGTATTTTAAGCCAGGTTGTTTCTCTGTCGCATGCAAAGCATCCTAACTGAATGGTCAGAATACATTTTCCTCATTTTTTTGGGTGTCAGTCAGCTGAATAGAGAGCTAAGAGTACATAAAGCCACCTTGGCGGTATGAATGAGCAGAAGGCAGGATATAAAACATGGTAAATAAATAGCTGATAGAAGCAGTGATGTGGTTGAGACAGAAATCTTAACATTCAGGATGAAAAAGACATGTGATGATGTATTTCCATCTCTCAAAATAGGCAAAGAACCTGTTATCAGCAGAAACACTGAGGAAGCCCGAAGAGGGCTGTGGGGTGGCAGAAGCTTTTTATTAGATGAGGCTGGGATACCAGCTGCAGCAATCCCTGGAGAAGTTTGACTTGGCCACCGCTATGCAGTTACTGACTATTGTAACACTATGTGAGATTCTTTGAAAAATTCTTAGAAACTTCAGTTAGTTGTCTTGTAGCTTTCCCTCCCCATTTCTTTCCTGTCAATCTGGATAAAAACTGCCCACACCTTTCCTCTTATCTCTTCCCAACAAAAAGGGACGATGGCTTTAAAAAGAAAATGGAAATGGAGAATTTAGAGGAACTAACATTTGAAATGGATATAGATAAGTGGCACTGGCAATAAATCATTATAATGTTATTGTGATATAGCGCAATAGCAGTTACCTTTTTTTTTTTAAGCCTACAAAAAGCCCTGTGATGGTGTGGCAGGAAAAAACAGTGGGAAAATGGTGCCTACAAGGGACATAGGGTGGGAAAATAGTGTGGATATAAGTGGGACCTTTCCAGGACAGGAAAATGTGCACCATTCCTTCCAGATGAGGTGCTAACATGCTTGGATGTGCTAACATGCTTGGACTGCATTACACTATGGCAACCATTTGCCTCTCCCGCATTGTCTTGTCAGCACCGAAATATTCTGTTGCAAACGTTTGCTACGATAGTACAGTGTTCAAGCTCCATGTGGATACAGCCTGAATATCACAGAGGGGGGAGGCCTGAGGGATAACTTTGAGGTGCTGAGGAAGAGGCAGCATCTAACATTGGTGCTCATGGTTGTTTGTAATGGATGAAAATAAAAGTGGAAGCACCAACAAAAGACGGAGCCCCAGGGAGTTTTCTGTTCCAGACTTATTTTGGTCTCTGTATGGGTTGCTTGGTCCTGTTGGGTAAGGTTCTTGATTGTTAGTTTGTAGTTGCTCTTCCATTGGAGTTGAGGGAACTAGTCCTCACCCCACCCCAATCCGTATCCATATCTAGCTTCACTTTTATGTTTTGAATCAGGAATCTGCTTGTGCCGACTTAATGAAAGGCTGATTTATAATGAATGGCTAGAGAGACAGAGGGAGAGAATGCACTTTTACTGGTGTCAAGGGACCGACAGGCGGCAGTGAGAAAAAATGTATCCTCTAAAGAAGCGGCGGGAATATCACTGCAAACTTGACTGACTTCAGCCTGTGGAATTTGGATGGTTTGCAACGCTTTGGAGTGGGTTTTTTTTCCTCCCCTGAGATACACACAGACATAGGTCAAGAACCCAAGTTTATTTTTAAGACTTGTGTCTCCTGAATGGCTCTGGAGTGTTGAATGAGTTTCTGCCTAATGTTTTCTGCTTCTGGGAAATGAGTTTTGCTGTACTTCAAGAATGCCTATTCTCTATCTTGAACTAACTCATGTGTATTTTCCTTCTTTGAAGATGGCAATGACCGGTAATGGCTTTCTTTTTTTTTATATATATATATAAATTTTATTGGGTTTTATGATAGAAATTTTCCATTGCATTTAACAACATCTATAACAATATCGAATTTCAATTCTAACCTAAAGTTGTTATAATTCCATATCATATAATAAAAAAGAGAAAAGAAAAAAGAAAAAAAAGAAATGGAAAATTTTTTGACTTCCCCATCACCTCTATCTGCCTCTTAATAAAAAGTTCATCCCGTCATAGGTAATCTAATCTTGATAAAATATCAATACCATATATAAAAAACCATAATCTGTTAGTAAATATAATTATGCTTATTCAATATAAAAAAAAAATCAAAAATAATCCTCTGGATCAGATTAGAAAATATTCTTCCATTCTTCCCAATTTTAACTCATATTCACAATAATGCATCCACGCCCCCCATTCCCCCAAAAACCGAACGTCATTTTCTTCATTTAGAATAGCTGTGAGTTTTGCCATTTCTGCCACTTCAAACATTTTAACAATCCAGTCTTTTTTCTCGGGAGTTTCTAGCCCTTTCCATTTCGCTGCATAAAGCAGTCTCGCAGCTGTTGTGGCATAAATCAAAAAGGTTCTTTGTGTTGCTAAGTCGTCTGGAATCATACTCAGTAACATCATTTCTGGTGTTTTGGGTATATTCTTTTGTAGTATTAATCTCAATTCATTATAGATCATGTCCCAGAAGTCTTTGGCTTTGTCACAGGTCCACCACATGTGATAAAAGGAACCAATTTCTTTGTTACATTTCCAACAAGTAGGGGACATCGTTTTATAAATCTTTGCAATTTTCTTGGGTGTTAGATACCATCTATACATCATTTTATAGATGTTTTCTCGCACTGACTGTGCTTTTATTCCTTTTAAATCTTTAGACCATAATCTTTCCCATTTATTTAAAACAATATCATGTCCCACATTTTGAGCCCAATCGATCATAGTTGGTTTAATCGTGTCCTGCTCACAGTATATTGTTAAAAGGAGATTATACATTTTAGAAATCAGCTTTGTATTATTGTCTAGTAGAATCCTTTGAAAAGGAGATTTTTCTTTAGAGAAACCTTTTTTTGCATCTTGTACAAAAACTGATTTGATTTGGTAATATTGAAGCCATTGTAAATCATCCTTAAGAAGTTGAAAGTCTTTTAGTGAGCATTTCTTTCCTTCCCAATTAATTAGATCTTGATAAGTAATAAATTTGTCTGGTCTAAGTGGGCGCAAAGTTAGCATTTCTTGGGGCGATATCCACATCGGTGTTTCTGGTTCCAAAATGTGTTTATATCTCATCCAGATACGAAGTAGAGAGGACCTGATTATATGATTACGGAATGTTGCTTGTAATTTAATTTTATCATACCACAAATAACCATGCCATCCACTTAAGTTATTATAACCTTCCAAGTCTAACAAACGTACATTTGACAAATTCATCCAGTCTTTTAGCCATACTAAAGCTACCGCTTCAGCATAGAGTTGAAAATTAGGCAGTGCTAAACCTCCTCTAGTTTTTAGATCCACCAAGTATTTATAAGCAGTCCTTGGTTTTTTTCCTTGCCAGATGAAGTTTGAAATGTCTTTCCTCCAAGTTTCAAAATATTTTGTTTGTGATATTATTGGTAAATTTTGGAATAAGAAGAGCATCCTCGGTAAGACATTCATTTGGATCGCTGAGATACGTCCCATTAATGACAATTTTTTGTTTGACCATATAATCATATCAGTTTTAATCTTACCCCATAACTTGAGGTAATTGTTGGTTAACAGATCTTTATTCTTTGCAGTGATCCAAATTCCCAGGTATTTAACTTTGTTGGCTTTCTCCCAGCCAGTATATGATATAAATTCCTGTTGTTGTATTTCCGATAAGTTTTTAAATATTATCTTTGTTTTTTCTTGATTCACTTTAAAGCCTGATACTTTTCCAAAATCATCCAAAGTCTCCTGAAGTATATTCATTGACTGTGTTGGGTTTTCCAAAATTAGCAGTAGGTCATCCGCGAATGCTCTCAACTTAAATTCATGTTTTTTAATTCTTAGCCCGCGGATGTCCTCCATACTTCTTAGTTTCACACATAGCGGTTCCAACACCAACAAAAATAACAGTGGAGACAAGGGACATCCCTGTCTAGTCCCTTTCGTGATTTGGCAGTTATCTGACATTGATTCATTAACCAAAATTTTAGCTTGTTGGGAGGTATAAATAGCCGATATACCTTTCTGAAAACGATCTCCAAAATTCAATTTATCCAAAATCCGTTTCAAGAAGTTCCAAGAGACCATATCAAAGGCTTTTTCTGCATCCAAAAATACAAAAACCGCAGTTTGTTGAATATTCTGGTCATAATATTCCAGTGAATCTAGTAAAATTCTTACATTGTCTTTTATTTGCCTTCCTGGTATAAAACCTGCTTGGTCCTCATGTATAAGATCCTTAATAAATTGCTTTATCCTACATGCCAAAACCGAAGCAAAAATTTTGTAATCCACATTTAAGAGCGATATAGGTCTGTAATTAGATGTTTTTTCTGGATCTCTTCCTTCTTTGGGTATCAGTGATATAAATGCGTGTGACCAAGTCTCCGGGGATGTTCCCTCGTCCAAAATTGCATTGTAAAGTGAACCAAAAAATCCAACTAAATTGTCACTAAATGTTCTATAAAATAGTGCAGTAATTCCATCTGGTCCAGGTGTTTTATCCATTTTTTGTCTCAGTATTGCTTCTTGTATTTCTTCCCTTGTTACTGGAGCTTCAATACATTCTCTCTGGGTCATTGACAAAGCTTTCATCTGTACTGAGTTTAGAAATTTATCTATTTTCTGTTTTGGAGTATTTTCTTTCTGATATAACTTAGAGTAAAATGAAACAAATTCTTTCTGAATTTCTGAAGTTGAATAAACTGGTCCTTTAGCAGTTTGGATTTTTGTTATAATCTTCTTTTGAAATGAGTCCTTCAGTTGTGTTGCTAAAAATTTTCCTGGTTTATTTGCATATTCAAAATACTTTTGTTTAGCAAGTTTCAGATTTTTATTCATTTCCTCCATTATTACCAAATTTAATTGGTGTTTAGATGCAGAAATCTGTATTTGAATTTCTCTTCTCTCCTCTTCCTGTGTTACCATTACCAATTTCTGCTCCAAATTTTGTAAATTCCAAAGTATGTTGTTTGTAAATTGCAATTGAGTCTTCTTCCAGGCCGAGTGTTTCTGTATCATAAAACCTCTCAGAACAGCTTTGAATGCGTCCCAAACTGTATTTAAAGAAGTTTCCCCATTAAGATTAATTTCAAAAAAGTCTTTCATTAAAACCTGTAATTCCTTTTGTATCTTGTTGTCTTTTAAAAGTTTATCGTTCATTCGCCATCTAAATGCTTGTTTATTGTTCCAATCAAAGGTAACAGGATTGTGATCAGAAAAAGTTCTAGGTAAAATATGAATTTTACGTAATTGCGTGAAAATTGATTTACTGGCCCATATCATATCGATTCTGGAGTGTGAATCATGTCTTGCTGAATAAAAGGTGTATTCTTTAGCTGTTGTATTCATTGTTCTTCAAATGTCTTGTAATTCTAATTCTGAAGCCATGGCAAAGAAAGTTTTAGGCAAGCATCCATCATTGATATCTTTTGCTTTTGATTTTTTGTCCAGAGATGGGAGAATAATTCCATTGAAGTCGCCCATCAATAAAATTTGGTCTTTTGCGTACTGGGCTATCAGATCATGTAATTTTTCATAGAAGGATTTTTTCCCTTCATTGGGTGCATAGATTCCAACCACTATTGTCCTTTGTCCCAATATTTTAGTTCTGATAATTACAATTCTTCCTTCATTGTCTTTATATACTAGTTCTGGACAGAGACTGGGGTGGGCATAGATTACCACTCCCTTTGTTTTAGTTTTAGCAGAAGCAATAAATGCTTGTCCAAGCACCTGTTTCTCCAGGTATTTTTTATGCTTTGAAGTTATATGGGTTTCTTGTAGGCAAATTAGGGAGTATTTATATTTCTGTAGATATTTGAAGACTCTGGCCCTTTTAGTTTTCTCATTCAGTCCATTTACATTCCAAGAAATTGCTTTTGCCATAATGTAGTGTTTTTTAGCAAAATAAAAAGTCTATAGTTTGGTACCACCTTCTGCACCCTGTACCTCTTCTTCTTCCTCTTCTTCTTCCTCCTTCTCTCCAGGTAATTCTTTAAGGTCCGTTTTATATTTTCTCAGAAATTTCCCCACATCTGCTTGGGATAGAATTGTCGTTTTCACTTCCTTATAGGTGAAAGCCAAACCTTGTGGCATAATCCAACGATATTTGATACCATTAGCTTTCAGTATAGACACAAAGTCTTTGTAGTTATTCCTCTGTGAAAGTAGATGTCTTGGAATATCCTTCAGTAGTATAAGAGAGGAATCTCCTGCTGACACTGGATTTTCATAATGAATCTTCATAATCTTATCTTTAACTCTGGTGTCATAGAACACTATCATCAAATCTCTTGGCTTAGATCTTCTCATTCTAGCAGGTAGTGGTATCCTGTATATTCTATTAATGGCTTGTTTTAATTCTTGTTCATCTATCTGAAATAAGTAGGCCAAATTTGGTATTGCAGATTCTTTATTGTCTCCCATCATATCTGGAAAATTGCGTATACGAAGGTTGGTCTCTCTCACTCTCATCTCCATCATTGCCATTTGATTTTTTGCCGCCATCTGATCCGCTTGTATTGTTTCAATCTGTTTTTCTTGGCTTGTTAATTTTTTCTTTGTGTCCTTGTGCTCATCCATCACTTTCTTAATTGATACATCCATCGGTTCTTGTAGGTTATCCGGGCTGTGTAACCGTGGTCTTGGAATTTTCTTTCCTGACGTTTCGCCAGCAACTGTGGCAGGCATCTTCAGAGTAGTAACACTGAAGGACAGTGTCTCTCAGTGTCAAGGGTGTAGAAAGAGTAATATATAGTCAGAAAGGGGTTGGGTTTGAGCTGAGTATTGTCCTGCAAAAGTATTGTCCTGTAAGTATCAAGATAATGTGCTAATGAGGGTATGGTATGTTAATATGGAACCATTGTATCCTGAAGTGATCTGTTAATGTGTGTAATCCAAAACTAATCTGTATGGCTATTGTTGAATGTTGTCTTTGTCTGGAGGTGTTTCAGGGCAGGAAGCCAAGCCTTATTCATTCTTAAACTCTCCTCTTTTCTGTTAAAGTTGTGCTGATGTTTGTGAATTTCAATGGCTTCTCTGTGCAATCTGACAAAATAGTTGCACAGAGAAGCCATTGAAATTCACAAACATCAGCACAACTTTAACAGAAAAGAGGAGAGTTTAAGAATGAATAAGGCTTGGCTTCCTGCCCTGAAACACCTCCAGACAAAGACAACATTCAACAATAGCCATACAGATTAGTTTTGGATTACACACATTAACAGATCACTTCAGGATACAATGGTTCCATATTAACATACCATACCCTCATTAGCACATTATCTTGATACTTACAGGACAATACTTTTGCAGGACAATACTCAGCTCAAACCCAACCCCTTTCTGACTATATATTACTCTTTCTACACCCTTGACACTGAGAGACACTGTCCTTCAGTGTTACTACTCTGAAGATGCCTGCCACAGTTGCTGGCGAAACGTCAGGAAAGAAAATTCCAAGACCACGGTTACACAGCCCGGATAACCTACAAGAACCAATGAACTCTGACCGTGAAAGCCTTCGACGATACATCCATCGCTTGCATATCTGTCTTCATAACAGTCATTTGAGTTTTTACTTCTTTCAAGTCTCCAGTGACCACATCCAACTTCTGATTAATAGCTTGGGATGCTTGACCAAGATTTGTCATCATAGAAGTCAACTGTGCCATCTGTGTAGACATCTGTTCAAACTGTTTATTTGTTGCCTCAGTTTGTTTAGTTAGCATATCCTGTAACTTTTTTTCCATGGTCGAGGTTTGTAAAGAGTCCCTTAGTTTAGTATAGGCAGGGCTGTGTAGTGAGCCAGAGCGGGGTCGAGACATTTACATTCAAAAAAAGCTGGTAAAATACATGTCCACCGACAGGGCCTTTAAGGTGCTGGTTAAAAGATGATAGTTCAAAGATCAGCCTAATAATTTTTTCGGGTTGAAAAGAGTCGAAATTGGCTTTAAAATTGCATTTTAAAGTTTTAAAATACCAGTGAGTTTTTTCGGTCGCTCTAGATCGGGTTAATCAGGAAGTAAACAGGAAGTTACTAGTGCTGCAGACCTTCTATCGCCTCTTCTCGATGGTTATTCCTTCAGGAATGATTTGAAAGTAACTCGAGTGCGACGGATATTCAGTCCCGCGGCTACTTCCTGTTGTTTTAGTTCCAATGATAGAGAGGGTGTTATAGAGAGTCTTCCGTTCCAGGCACTCCCTTACTGCAAACGTGGCAGGAATTCGCCGGAAAATCAGGAAGAGAGATCACCCTCCCCTTCCTTCGGACCTTCTCATTGGTGATAATTCTTGTCAGTCTAAAAGGTATCCTTCCGACTCTTTGTTATGATTTAGGCTGATCGATCCGATAAGGCTCCTGTCGCTAATCCCGATGACTAACTCAGATCAAACTTTTTCAGTTCGGATTATGGAGGGGTGGGGGTCCCAGAAATATTCTTATCAGCCCCCCGTCTGTTCAAATTTCTAGTAAGTAGACGAAGAGTTCTTTTGTACTCACTTGGGTGTCAAGAGGTGAGGTTCTTTTCTTTATGTAGTCTTTATGTTGGTATTAAGGCGGTGGAGGGTAGAGCTTGCTGCCAGAGTTGCGTTTTGGCGATGTCCTTCCCTAGTGCCCTCGCAGGACCGGCATCTAGGACTCCGAGGGGCTTAAAAAAGCCCCCTCAGAGTACCTAGGAGGTCAAACCGCGTTTGCGGGCTGCAGGGAGTTCCTGCTTTCCAACCCACTTGCAAGGGTCGGATTGGGGTATCTATGTACCCCAAAAATAACGCAAACTTGGATTTCTCCCAGGACAACCTGGGGAAATGGAGTGCTCTCTCCAACGGCACCACCGGAAGTCTCCCCGGTAATGGCTTTCTTGTGTCTCTGGGGCTGTTACAGGTGAAAGCTGCACAGAAAGAATTTGTACATTACCATAAAAGAACAGTTCTTTTCATTTGAATCACTTCTCACATTTAGTTGCCCCAAAGACCTTACGGACATCATATAGTGTTTGTCTGTTGTACATTCAGAAGTTCAAACTATGGTTAATATAAGCCATGGTTTGGTATGATGTAGGACATTGATCCCCAAAACAGTGCCCGTGGATGCCATGGCAACTGCCGATGTCATTTCTTCTTCCCCAAAGCATCTCTTGCCCGAATCTTGCCCAAATCAAACAGATAATCCTGCTTTTCATCTACCTGTAGATGACTGGGGAAGGCAATGGCAAACCACCCCATAAACATAGTCTGCCCAGTAAACGTTGGGATACATCACCCCATGGGTCAGTAATGACCCAGTGCTTGCACGGGGGACTACCTTTACCTTTATCTAGAGCAGGAGACGTTTTAGAAGAACTCAGACTTCGTGTCTACAGGGAGTTCCCATTCAGAAAGAACAGCCTTCTTCATAGGAGGATGCTTGGCTTGGAACCCCCCAGTATTTTGTGATTGGTCCAAGTCCCCCTGGCAACCATTTTTTGGTTGGCTGCACATTTATTTTGTGGTGGTGCTTACTCAGTGTTCTTAAAGTTCCAAAACAGGGTACCGGTTCAACATGGTTAGGGACCCCAACTGAACTGTAGGTGTGCGTGTGTGTTTGCAGATAAGGCAGGGATGGAAGCAGGATGGAGCTGTAAAATTTGTGTCCCAAGAAGCTGAACACAACTTAGCATGCCAACCCACCATATTTTCTTTTCTTTCTTTTTTTAAAATATTTTTTATTAAATTTTCCAAGGTACAGAAAGGAAAAATAGGGAAAGGGGGGTGGGGGAAATAATATAAAAAAATGTACGTCACATCTTGGACCTCATCTAGCACCACCCTCCTCTCTTTCTTAAATGAAGCCCTGGACCTTTTCCTGAATAAAGCATTCATCCATTATTTCACTAAGCATTACTGATTATATCCGATGCCCAATTCACTACTGTTAAGAATTGTACTCAGTTCTACATAACATACAATGTATCTTTTGTTTTGTCAGTCATAATGCATGTCTTTTCTTCTAAGTAGTCATAGTTCTTTCATTATCTATTAGTATATGGTTAACACTATTATTTAATACATACGTTAGATCACATATATCTATCGTAGAAAGATTGCCATCATCTCATTCTGAAGCAAAGCTGAAAGTCTTGACATAGATGCATATTCATGCATTTTTGTAATCCACAGTGTTAATTCAGGTATCTCTCTGTCCTTCCATTTCATTGCAAACACAGTCCTGGCAGCCATCATCACATATTGATATAGCTCCTTATACTTCGGTTGAATTTGAGTTGGAGTTATTCCAAGCAAAAAATATTTTGCTTCTCATTCAAAATTCATTTGTGTCAGTTCTTGTATCTCTTTATGTATGGCCTTCCAATATTTTTGAGTTTTCTTACATGTCCACCATTGGTGGAAGAAGGTTCCTTCAGTCTCTGAGCATTTCCAGCAATTGGCTTGATTAGATTTATACAACTTTTGCAGATCTTTCGGAGCATAATGCCACCTATAAAACATTTTATACCAATTCTCTTTTACTGCTTGTGATCTTGAAAATTTAATTTCAGCTTTCCACATTCTTTCCCACCATATTTTCTGAGGTCAGCCCTGGTTTCTAAGATCCTTTTTAGAATAGAAATGTCAGGGATTGAACCTGGGGACTTTCTGCATGCAATGGATATGATCTGCCCTCCCCTGCAACCTTCATTAAGATTATAAGCATAAATATACGCGAAGTGTACTTTTTCAAGGTACTATAAAAATGTCAAGCTTGTTCATTTTCATTGTTGTTTTTTCTCTCTATTCTCTCCCTCACCATTCCTGCAGGGCATACATGAGCGTTAAGGAGCTCAAGGAGGTTCTACAACTGAACAGCACTCACTTCCTCAATATCTACTTTGCCAACTCGGTTCGGGAGGAGCTGGCGGGTGCTGCCACCTGGCCCTGGGACAAGGATGCCCTTGGCCATCTGGGTAAGTCTGGCTGTTCCGGGAAGTGTGCTTACATACAAGTCAGTTGTCTTATATGTGATAAAGAAACTTTCAACTGGACTTGCAAATAGGTTTAGTATTTTCCTACATAAATATAGAAGTCCAACACTAATGATGGGAAACAATTATTTAGCTTAAGAGGTATTGATTGTTTTCTGATTGCTGTACCTGCTGTCTTCTCTCTCTCTGAGAGTCAGCATGGTGTAGTGGTTAAGAGCAGTGGTTTGGAGCGGTGGACTCTAATCTGGAGAACCGGGTTTGATTCCCCACTCCTCCACATGAGCGGTGGATGCTAATCTGGTGGACCAGGTTGGTTTCCCCACTCCTACACAGGAAGCCAGCTGGGTGACCTTGGGCTAGTCACACACTCTCAGCCTCACCTACCTCACAGGGTGTCTGTAGTGGGGAGGGGAAGGGAAGGTGATGGTAAGCCGGTTTGATTCTTCCTTAAGTAGTAGAAAAAGTCAGCATATAAAAACCAAGTCTTCCTTTTCCTCTCACTCATAGCAAGAGAGTTTAAATTGTACAGGGCTCTACCGGCGATCTGTGTCAGTGCCGAGTACTGGGTAATCTGTCTCTGAACATGTGCAAAGTCCTTGTCAAGAAGATTGTGTGGAGACTGACCATGGTTCTTAAGTGTGAGGAAAAGGCATGCTCAGTGGCACACTCTAGGCCAGGGGTCCTCAAACTTTTTAAACAGGGGGCCAGTTCACTGTCCCTCAAACACTGTTGGGGGCCGGCCGCCCCCCCCCCCCGCCCAAACGGGAAGGCAGACAGGCGCCCAGGCAAAGAAAAGTTAACTTGAGGCAGGAGGATGTGCCGCCCCTTCCCCAGGTGCCTCTCCATGGTCGACATGCCCCCCTTCGCTGGGCTGAGAGACCACCCCGCCGCCGGCGCGCGCCCTCCTTTCCCGCCTCCTGGAGCGGGAGGTGGGCTGGGCTGGCCCCCTGCTTGGCAAAGAGCACCTGAGGGGAAGGGGGAAAGGCGCGGGAGGAGGCCGGCAGGAGACGGGGGTCTCTCAGCCCTCCCTTCCCTGGAGGTGCCGCTACCCAAGCCCCCCGCGCGGGGGCCCCAGCGCTCGCTCGCCCGCTCGCCTCGCTCCTGCTTGGCTTGCAGGCAGACGGGGATGTTCTTCTTCCAGCCCAGCATGGCTCCTTCAGGGCTGCGGCGGCTGCTGTGGCAGGAGGAGCAGTGGCGGCGAGGGGCACATTGCAGTCCAGGGCGGCGCCTCCCGTTCCCTGAGCCGCATGTGTGCCTGCCTGGGGAAAGGAAGGCGGCGGTGGCTCTTCAGGGCTCCCGCGGCAGGGAAGGCGCAGAGGCGGCGGCGGCTCCCGGGTCGGCACGGTTGTCGCCGCTCCGCTGCTGCCGCCAATGCTTTATACGGCAAACGGCCGCCTTAGTTTGGGGAAGGGACGGGCGCGGTGGCGGCAGCTCCGGAGGGAGGAGGGGGCCGGGTCCAGGACCCTGACGGGCCGAATCCGGCCTGCGGGCCGTAGTTTGAGGACCCCTGCTCTAGGCCTTGGCTCTGATGTTAAGGTTTTCTTGTAAAAAAAAAATGCCAGTTCCTGCTCCTCATGGACTTGGAAAATGTGTGTGCAGCTTTTTCCAGGACTCCACCTGCTAGAAGCTCAAATAGAGTTCAGTGGAAGCCACAGACAGGATTTCCATTGGTCAGTGGCCATCCCGAGTCCCAATACGTGCATTGAGGTCCCCAGCAATTTCCAAATTACCCTTTGGGAAGAATCGACTTAAAGAGCTTAAGAAATTCCCCAGACTAGTCCAACAATTTTCCACTGTATCGTTACTTGAGAAAGGGGGGAGAGATAGGTTGACACTACAGCAAGGGACAGTTGTGGGAATTCAAGGTATACTGCAAGTGCCAAAGGTGGGAGTTCAAAAACCTGAATATTTGCTAGAAACCAAATCCATTAGAAACCAAGCAGGCAATGCCATGTGTAGGATGCCCCCCCCATCCCTTTTTGTGCTTTCAATACGATGAATATCATGGAAGGGAGCAGCTTTCAAGGCTCCAAGGAGCAATATAATAGGATGCTCACGTAGGAAAGGTTAGGTCAGTGGCCATCAACATTCTTGGTTCATCTTCCCAAGGTACTGATAATGCTTCTGGCTGGAGCAAAAGGAAGACATTTTGGTCCTTGAGGCAGAAATCCAAAGGGCACCGTTAACACGGGTCGCAACCTACGAGAACGGGAGGGGAAACATCCCCACTATCCACTTTTGCTCCACACCACCCAATTTGTACCACTATTTGTGTATTTTTCTTTTTTAAAATTATGCTGCCTTTCCACCTGAATAGGGTTCCCAAGGCGGTGAACATGAAAATGTTCGAAACATGAAAACAGCATTGAAAATAGTATTTAAAATGGTTCAATAAAAACAACTAAACAGATAAACCCGGGAGGAGGGCCAATAACAGTTATTGGGGGTATGCCAAATGAAACAAACGTGTCTTCACTTGCTAGTGGCAAACAATGACAGAGAGACAGATGACTCTCCTTGGGGAGGGAGTTCCAAATTTTGGCGCCAAGACCGAGAAGGCCCTTTCTTGGGTTGCCTCATGTCTAGCCTGAGAACTTAGCATGTCCCCTGTTTGTGACCTTTACCTTTACCATTAGATGGTACTGACTTTAATACATAACCTTGTCATGCGTCACTTTATGTGGCAAAATATGCTTCTCGCTCTCCGATTGCGGTCTGGAGAAAAGAGTGGCACCCGAGTAGATAGAAATTGGCTTTTTTTGCCATAGGGAATAGCTACCCACCAATTATATCCTGTAGAACACGGTCTTTGTCTTCTCAGCCAGGTTTGTGGTCTCGCATGAAGGCAAGGTAGAAGCATTTCCCTCAGCCTGTCTCTCATCCCCCCCCCCCACCATTGCAAGGCATCTTTCTCAAATTTCAGGCATCCTTGTTTCGTAAAACGTGGTCGGTTGTGACATTAAAAAATGGTATAATAGTTCCTAATGACAGATATGTATCCAACTGCATTCCAAAGACGTAAAGGCACAAATTTGTGCCAATTTTCCCTCCCGCTGCAGAGTCCCACCAGGCCGTTCCCAAAAAAGCAGCCAGGGAGCTGCAACACAAGGGGGAATTGGTGGAAATCACTACCTCCTCGTAAGAAACTTAAAGGCCCTTAATTTTTCTTAACTTTGTTGTTGGATACGGGCTGTTGTTTTTGCCAACTGCCAGGAATAAACCAATCCAAAAGTTCAGAGGCACCAACCCATCTTGTGAGGTAAACTGTTTGCTTAAGTACCTGTAACCTGCTGGGCTTTTGAGACGGCCTGAATCGCTATGAGGTAAATTCTCTGATCCTGAGGTGATGCCAAATAATTGGCCTTTGGGCTCTTAGGATGATTAGCTGACTCAGATTTTATTTTGAAAGCCAAGGCCTTTGTGAATGCACTCCGCATCTCTAAGTGCTCATACCCTACGTGGAAGTCCTGGCCTTTGTGATGTCGCTGACGGACAAAAGATTTGGGTCCAAAGCTGATATCAAGCTAGGGTTGCCGAGTGCCCGGTGGTGGCGGGTAAAATCCCGCCGATCCACCGGGCTGCCTGCCGGCCAAATGATGGCCAGCAGGCACTGTGTGCATGCGCGTGCGCGCGCACGCATCACTTTCAGGGAAACCCGAAAGTGACACGGATGATCTGGATATCTCCGATACAACTCTATGGAAACCATACAGTTTTGGCCGGGACCGCTAGAGCGTGTGTGTTGCGCGGGGTGCGCATTGCACGCCGCAGCCACGGTCCCGGAAAGCTCCTGCCGGTGGAGCTACTGGGCCTGGCAAGCCTGTATCAAGCCCATAGGTAGAGGACAGTAGTAAGTTAGGGGGCCCAAAATGATGTAGGAATTGGAATAGTGAGATGTAGCTGGATATTTTCCCGTGTGAGAAGTTTCTGAATCCATTTGGTTCCACTTTTCTAAGGATTTTGGTTTGGTGTCAGTGGCGCATTTGGCCCCGAGGAACCTGCTGAAACTCTCACAAGGGATCCTTTTTCTCCTCAGAGGAAATTTGGTGTGTTCACTTGGTCTGAAAACAAACTGGCAGTTGTCAGTCTTCGAGAGAGGGGATCGGGCACGGTGTCATGGCCTCCTTTTTCAGCTCTCGCTTTCTTGCTCATATTTTCTCCAGCAGACAGGGTTTCATGTTTCTACTTGAAAGCGGGAAGAGCTACCATTTGCAGCTAGTGGTTGACACAGTGGGATTACCGCTGGGCTCGAGCATCCCATTAACTTAGCTATTAGCAAGTTTTTCTTTCTTCACTCACTTCCATTCCTCTCCTTTGCTTTCAGCAAGGGAGCCTTCTGCCTGAGACTGGGGTTTGGCTGGTAAATCTGTCTCAGTTTTCTTGTTGACTAAAGACATTTCCATTCAATGAATTAAACTCTCAGACATGCCATGTTGTCATATATAAGGAACAGATTTTCCTTGA
This sequence comes from Euleptes europaea, assembly GCF_029931775.1. Classification (NCBI taxonomy): domain Eukaryota; kingdom Metazoa; phylum Chordata; class Lepidosauria; order Squamata; family Sphaerodactylidae; genus Euleptes; species Euleptes europaea. Next base: position 24,072,842 of record NC_079313.1, on the reverse strand, counting down.
AAATATAGGTGGCCTGGTCATTTAATCAGTCAAAAAGTACTTGTTTAGATTGAGTAAAAAAGTACTTGTTTAGATGGAGCCGGTGTGGTGTAGAGGTTAAGAGCAGTGGACTTTGATCTGGAGAACTGGGTTTAGAACATAAGAAAGGCCCTGCTGGATCAGACCAAGGCCCATCAAGTCCATCAGTCTGTTCACACAGTGGCCAACCAGGTGCCTCTAGGAAGCCCACAAGTAAGACGACTGCAGCAGCACCGTCCTGCCTGTGTTCCACCGCACCCAAAATAATACACATGCTCCTCTGATACTAGAGAGAATAGGTATGCAGCATGACTAATATCCATTCTAACTAACAGCCATGAATACCCCTCTCCTCCATGAATATGTCCACTCCCCTCTTAAAGCCGTCCAATTTGATTCCCCACTCCTCCACATGAGTGGTGGACTCTAATCTGGAGAACTGGGTTGGTTTCCCCACTCCTCCACATGAAGCCAGCTGGGTGACCTTGGGCTAGTCACAGTTCTCTGAACTCTCTCAGCCTCACTTACCTCACAAGGAGTCTGTTGTGGAGAAAGGAAGGGAAGGAGATTGTAAGCTGGGTTGATTCTCCTTAAAAGGTAGAGAAAATCAACAGATAAAAACCAACTCTTCTTCTTCTGCTTCGTCTGCTTCCTCCTCCTCCAGCGTGGTATAGTGGTTAAGAGCGGTGGTTTGGAGCGGTGGACTATGATCTGGAGAACTGGGTTTGATTCCCCACTCCACCACATGAGCGGCGGAGGCTAATCTGGTGAACTGGATTTGTTTGCCCAATCCTACAGATTAGCCCCCTTAAATATTGTTCTGGGGGTACTGATGATGGTCAGCAGACCTTCAGTGGTAACATAGAAAAAGAAGAGTTGGTTTTTATATGCTGACTTTCTCTCCCACTTAAGGAAGAATCAAACCGGCTTGCAATCACCTTCCCTTCCCCTCCCCACAACAGACACCCTGTGAGGTAGGTGGGGCTGAGAGAGTGTGACTAGCCAACTAGCTTAATGTATAGGAGTCACCCAACAGACTTAATGTGCAGGAGTGGGGAAACCAACCCGATTCACCAGGTTAGCCTCCGCCGCTCATGTGGAGGAGTGGGGAATCAAATCTTGTTCTCTAGATTAAGAGTCCACTGCTCCAAACCACTGCTCTTAACCACTACACCACGCTGGCTCTCAACTACACCATGCTGGCACATAGTGAAGGTATGCAGTGGGAGAGGGGATTAGCAACCTTTAGAAAGCTTAAAGCATTTAAATTTTCTTAACATGGTAAGATCCAGACTGGGGTGTTTTCCCCATGCACTCCTATTGTGAGAGAAGGGGTGTTAATGTCCATAGCTCTCTATCTCCTCTCAAAAAGTTCTGCTACAGGCCACGCCTGCCAAGAACAGCCAAAGGATTAGCTGTCAGTTGTTCTACCAGTTAGGAGTGCTCCGTACTGCTTCTTTTGAAGCTATCTGCTCTGATTTCTCCCCAACCAAAGAACTTCAGCTTATTGCTGGGGTCCATCTTTGGGAGCACAGCTGTTGCTGGGAAGGACGGTGGCCTACCACTTCAGTTTATGAGCCTTCCTTTAATGCACTGACTCACAAGTCAGCAGCCAAGGTTGTCTGGCTAAGAAGGGCTGTTTCAGGAAGGGGAGGGGCTGTGGCTCAGTGGTAGGGCATCTGCTTGGCATGCAGAAGGTCCCAGGTTCAATCCCTGGCATCTCCAGTTAAAGGGACTAGGCAGGTAGGTGATGTGAAAGACCTCTGCCTGAAACCCTGGAGAGCCGCTGCCGGTCTGAGTGGCAATACTGACTTTGATAGACCAAGGGTCTGATTCAGTATAAGGCAGCTTCATGTGTTCAAGCCCGCTGGAGCCTTCCCCTCTTGTAGACCTGCCTGGAGCGCTGAAATGAAACCCCTTCACAACAGCAGGTCTGATGTTCAAATCTGAAATGTCTCTTTATGAATGATAGTGTTTAATTAGCACAAGATAACTTTGTCTGTATGCCTGTCTCTGAATGACAACATTTGCTCTTTTGATTTCAGGAGGAGTGGTCCTCAATCCAACATACTATGGTATGCCAGGTCATACAAACACAATGATCCATGAAGTAGGACATGTCTTGGGACTATACCATGTCTTTAAAGGGGTGAACGAAAGGGAATCCTGTGACGACCCATGTAGGGAGACAACACCGTCTATGGAGACTGGAGACCTTTGTGCAGACACGGCTCCTACTCCCAAAAGCAAACTCTGTCGAGACCCAGATCCTACCAATGACACCTGTGGCCAGACCCACTTCTCGGGAACTCCGTTCAACAATTACATGAGCTACACAGGTAATGAATGGGGAAGAAGAACTCTTGGTTGATCTAGTTAACGGCAGGTGACATGTAGGTAGGGTTGCCAACCTCCATGTGGTGTCTGGAGATCTCCCACTATTACAACTGATCTCCAGGCGACAGAGATCAGTTCTCCTGGAGAAAATGGCCACTTTGGCAATTGGACTCTATGGCATTGGAATCCCTCCCCTCTCCAAATGCCGTCCTCCTCAGGTTCCACCCCCAAAATCTCCAGGTATTTCCCAACCCGGAGCTGGCAACCCTACCTGAGGTGTTGAAGATTTCTGCTCTTGTGTTTATGAAACTTAAGTTTCTGTCTCTCATGATTTCACTGGAAAATCCTGAGACAGTCGGAGCAATCAAAAGGTTAACCACCCAAGTTTCACGTATATTTCATTTACAAATTGCACGAGTTGTTGACTTAAGTTATTTCTTATTATAAGGGGTTAAATCAGGGGTCCCCAACGTGGTGCCTGTGGGACTTCAATGCCATAGAGTCCAATTGCCAAAGTGGCCATTTTCTCCAGGTGTACTGATTTCTGTCAGCTGGAGATCAGTTGTAATAGCAGGAGATCTCCAGCTAATACCTGGAGGTTGGCAATCCTAGGTTCTCAGCTCCAGGCTGGGAAATACCTAGAGATTTTGGGCTGGAGCTGGAGGAGGGTGGGGTTTGAAAGGGGGAGGGACTTCAGTGCCACAGGGTCTATTTGCCAAAGTGGCCATTTTCTCCAGGGGAACTGATCTCTGTCACTTGGAGATCAGTTGTAATGGTGGGAGATCTCCAGCCACCATCTGGAGGTTGGCAACCCTACACCTAAGTCATGTTTTGCTTCTGAAGCCAGTCAGTGGAGGTGATGGGCTAATGACAGACTTTGGAGGCTTATAAAAGGCCCACCTTGCCCTGCTGTTCTAACAGGATAGGAAGCCTTTGCAAGACTGGAGGGGCTGTCTAGAGTGCTCCTTCAGTTTTCCTTGGAGCCTTCTGAGGATCTTGAAGAGTACTTCCTCACTCTTGTGCAGTTCTCTTGTGAAGGATGGAGCAGGAAGACAGAGGCCTGGTTCTCTCTTAGGTGGTCCACTTCTGTCTGAGACAGCCTGGAGACAGGGACCCATATGATTAGATTCTCACTCATGTTTTTTAAAAAAAGAGTCCTGATGATGCTTCCAGTCTTTGGTTACACCTGGGGATTGTATTATTCCAGAGTTCTCTTTGATATGCATAAATTTTAGGGGGGGACTCAAGAATGAAGAGTAAGGGACACACCAGGGACCGATACACGTAATAGAACCCTTTCAGTTCCTGCAGTTTACCATTCTGTACATTGCCAGCAGTGGGGACTGACTGATCTAAGAATCCCCCCAAATTTGGATACAGCCCTGTTGTTGAGTTGTTTCACAAGTTGCCTTTTTCTCCCCACCCCCCAAAACAGATGATGATTGCACAGACAGTTTCACCCCAAACCAAGTGGCTCGGATGCATTGCTATCTGGATTTGGTGTATCAGCAGTGGAGCCAGGGCAGAAAACCCACCCCTATTCCCATGCCGCCAATCGTCATTGGGCAGAGCCAAAACTCCCTCACAATACACTGGTCGCCCCCCATTAGCGGGGCGCTTTATGAAAGGTAAGGAGAAGTTGCTTAAGTTTGTGTGGATGCGGGTGTGGGGTCAGTCATGTGTTTATTGTGCATGGCCACAGGCCTTTACAATTTAGACCCGTGGTTCCCAGAGCGGTGAGTGCCACCCCCTGGGGCTGTGGGGTTACCTAGGGTGCACTAAGAGGCAAGGGGGCAGGGGGGATCTGGAAGTGGGCCCCTTCAACTATGTTTTTCAATAATTTACAAGAGATCAAGCTATGGGAAATTTGGTAGATATCAGAATCCCCCTCAGCCCCCAGTCTTTGAAGAGCTGGTACCACTGGGTCAAGTTCATCAGTTTTGTTGATTAAATTTCAACTAAAAAGTTTTAATTTGATTTTGAATATATGTGCAATTAATTGTTACCATTTTGAAATTTTATTCTTATTATCTTCTTTAGTGAGTTATGCAACCCCCTGTTTTGAATAATGCTTTTTTATAAGATAGTGTAGGGGACTCTGGGGTTGAGTTTGTAGAACCAAGGGGGCAGTGGCCTGAAAAGTTTGAGAACCACTGAACTAGACAATATTACAACAACTTAAAATATAAATATAAAATCCCTTAAAAGTCATAAGAGTGAAATACACCAATATGGTTCCTTTTCTCATTTAGTGGCTTTTTTTGCCCTAATTTTCCAGGCCGCTAGGCCATAAAGTGCCATTTTTCGGGAAACAAAAAGATCGATGTCAGAAAGCAAGAAAATTAGGTCGTTGGCATCAGATAGTGAGTGAAAAGCGGTCTGAGTAGACAATACTGACTTTGATGGACCAGGGGTCTGATTCAGTAGAAGGCAGCTTCATGTGTTCAACTATCAAAAGCACATTGGGAAAGCTCCACTTTACACAATCTTTGCAAGGGTGGGACCCTTGTCAAGTCCTTGGAAGCATGGGCTGCCGACTTACCTGCAGCCCATTTGTGGGCGTGTGCAAGGAGACCGGCACCAGCAGGCTGGGGCGGGGGGTCGTGCCGGTGGCTGCCAACTAGCGGAGCCTTGTTTCGGGCGGCGGCCCCTTTCTGGCTGTCTGGGCTGCCCTGCGGCCCAGCTGGTGGTCGGGAGCTCCGAGGCGCGGCGGCTTGCAATGGTGGGTCTGCGCCGCTCCGCTTGCCTGCTTCCTCCCGTTTGCTCCCCGTTCCCTTCAATTCAAACTGGCCAATCAGGGCCCAGGAGGGGTGGAGCTGCCTGGCCGGCTTGCAACAGACCTGTGGTTTTCACTCAGGTCCGCCAGCCGGGGATAAATAGCCAGGTGAGCCAGCTCCAGCTCAGTTCTCCGCTGGAGCTTGTCCCGCCCCCCCCTCGCTAATGTTATGTTGCTATTTGTTTTATTTGTCACTGCTTTGTGGGTTGGAAGTTTGGGCATGGGGCCGGATCCAGTTTTGGGGGAAAGCCGGCCTGCGTGCCCCCTTTCCCCACTCTGGGGTCCCTAATAAGGGGTTTTGGGGGAGGCCTGGATGAAAACATGCCCAGCTCAGGGGCTGTGGGGTTGGCCTCCTCCCAAGTGGCAGTGGCCCACACAGCTGGCTTCCATCCAAGTGGGTCCTGCATCCTCTGCCATCCCAGGCTACACCCAGCAAGCGGGCTGGGTTGTAGGATGACTTCAGTTGGCAGATGGGTCAGCTGAAGGATGGATCCCACCCCTATGCTACTCCAATGCCTAGGTTGTAACCAATAAAACGGTGGCCAGTTTTCTTCCAACAAAAAGACTATGGGGATTAACGCATGGGCAGAATGTTCTTGGTTCGCTCCTCCCTTATCTCACAATATTTTAATCCGAGACTGGATAGTCAAATGCATGACGCTAGCCCATCCCACTATAAGTCCGAAGCAAGTAGCTGCTGGAGGCTCCCCATGCGCGTTTGAGCCACCCATATAATGTAGGATAGTAGGGGAGTGACCGCCGTGTCATCACCCAAGGATTGTCTGAGGGGTTATCCAGTCAAAGGCCGATTCTCCCCCCTTTTTTTTCTTGGAACACCACCGTTCCGGTATACCATCGTCTCAACCTGTTAAGCATTGATCTTCTCAGGCATACGATGGCTTTTTGGAGTGGGGCAGTGGAATGCATACTAGAGTGAGGGAGGTGCGTTGATGCTACTGAAAAAAAGATGAAGAGGGTATTTTTTCGCTGAGGTGTTAGAAAATGGGCAATCTGGTGAAGCTAGCAAACCTCAGAAGTTTAGAGCCATTGGTGTGGATGACAGGATGGATTGTGCTAGTCCCATGGGCTGTCATTCCAGTCCCAGAGCGGTGTATCTGGGTTTAGAGACCTTACTGGAAAATCCATTCCACATTTTCTTTGCAACTCTGTTCTGTAATGTATTTCAATGGAGCTCATGCAAGGCAATTTGCAATCCAGGCTCCCATTATCTTCAATAGGCTGTGCATCCTCTCCCATTGTTTCTAATCGGCTAGCCTGTCATTCGTTTTAGTGCATCCCAACTTCACCTCCTTGCTTCCACCCACGCCCGGAAACTAGCTGCGATGATCCTGAGGTGGCCAGCCCAGAGGGGAGGGGAAGGAAAGCCTTGTACATTTTTCAGCTTGCAGCTTCAGAGGCTCGCAACAGCACAGCGGATGGGAACGCGTTGATCAGATTGACGGACCACGTTTTGCTTCCACCCAAAGCTGGAAAGTTGTGCCTTTTCCTTCCGAGTATAAATAAAGCTGTGTGGTGAGGGGGAGGCAACAAAACTGGCTGGGCTTATTCAAAATGGGACAAAATGGACATTTTAATTAAAAAGATGGGACGGCCAGGAAATGTAACAAAAAATGGGTCAGCCTATACAACAGGAAGGCAAAACAGGACTGTGCTTCAGCTGCCATTTGCCTGGGGGGCTCAGTCTCCCCCCCCCGCCAGTTCGGACTCGAGCCCCCCCAAAATTTACGCCTATGCAGGGGAGACCAGTAAGAGGCTTGTCTTTGAACGAAAGGAGGTTAGTAGTGGGCTAGTCGTGTGATTACATGCACTCCGGTGTTCCGGTAGCGAAATAAAAAAAGTAGCGGTTTAGCACTGAAAATATTGCTATAAACCAGGGATTGCTTAACTCGTTTGAAATTTGCGCCTAAGGTGGGTCCGTTTTGCAGCCCACGGACGGTTATGCATTTAGACCACGGGAATTCACTACTTTTGGGGCACAAAGGCGAGACAAATTGGCCGTGCGTTAATCCACTGGTTCCCAACCGGGGGTCCGTGGACCCCCAGGGGTCCGCGAGAACTAAATTAAGGTCCGCAAAACAAAGTTGTAAACCCATAATAAATTAATATTTTCAATTAAAAGTTCTCTATTATAAAAATGTATATTCAAATATTATTCTAAGTTTAATGTTTATCTAACAGTTATGATTAAAGTTTATTTTCAAATTCTCTGAATTTTTATTTTGAACCTTGGGGTCCCTGCACCGAACAAAAAAGTCCCAGTGGTCCCTGTTCAAAAAAAGGTTGGGAACCACTGCGTTAATCCCTATGTGTGTTCTTTATAGCAAGGGGACTCTGGGTTGGGCTTTGCATCGGGGTACCATGGGTTTTGGGGTGCCGCTGGCTCCAGGCTCACCACCTAAGCACTGGCCTGTAAAGCCCATTCTGTAGCACAGGATTGGCCACCAGGGAACTTTCAGCAGAAACAAGCCTCAGTGACTAGGAAGTTGAACTTGTAATACTTCCTGGTGTGATGATTTGGAACGGCTTTGTGAGAACATATGAGTGGAGGTCTTGCAGTTCTGAGGGTCCCAGTTCATGAAGGACTTTAAAGATTAACACCAGTGCCTTGGATAGTGCACGAAACACATGCTTGACTTGAGAATGTTAGCAAACACACAAAAAAACAGCAGCAATGAAAGAGAAGAACCATATATTCATGTGAAGTACATTTTTAGTATGTAATACGTGAATAAATACTACAACAATTCTAATAAGTAGTCCAAAGAATCAAAGGGTAGCTGACGGCAGTCCACAATGTATGGTAATGCTCTGTTGCTTCACAGGTGTATATATGCAAGAGATGAAAGGTAAAGTTTTCAAAAGTCTCACTCAGTGCCGTCAGTCGAGCGTAGCTGTCACAAAGCGTTGAAAAATAGCAGGCAATTAATGAAGAATCTTCTGTTTATGCTGTGTGAAGCTAATTAGCTCACCCTTCATATCAGTGGCGTGGAAAAACATTTACAGGGAGCCGGTTGTAGCCCTGTTTCGACTAAACAGTCCTCATCAGCAACCACTGTGATAAAATATTACAATAAACATAATGTCCACAATAACTCCTGGAGTATAACTCTCATTATGTCCCTATTACCAAATTGTGATAAGCTCTCTCTTCACATAAGTAATACAATACAGGAGTCTATTCATTCTAACATAATTAATTCTACAAAATTATCCCTATGTACAAATGCAAAATTATATACAATTATAAATATAAAATAAAATAAATATTATTATGTAATATATACTTTTTACTTACACTCAGGCTGTTACGTAACTAGCTCTTGAGTTGGCTGGGAACTACAGTTCTAACTTGCCTGAAGCTTGGGCTTAAGTTAGTATCAGCTGGTTGATTACAAGCATCTATGTGGAGGGGCTTTAAAGATTAACACCAGTGCCTTGTATAGTGCATGAAACACATGCTTGACTTGAGAATGTGGCATACACAGAGCCCTACTTACTACAGCTTGCGAAGGAAAGGAGACAGATGAAAAGACCAAGCTGAGGGGAACTGCAGCTTCTCATCTCCATGTTCACCACAAATTAATTGAAAGAGACAGAGGGAATCTCCACTTTACAGCCTGGAAATCCAAGAGAGAGCTGCTTTGACACTTTAGTTGGCTGAAAAATTCTGTTACTGGACGGATTCGATATTTCTCCAGGCAAGCACTGGTATTCAGCATCCACTTCCCACAATGTGCACTGCCAGATTATTTATGTATTTATTTATTTGCACCCTGTTTTTCTTCCCAGTGGAGTCCCAAAGTGGTTTACTTGGTGGTTGCCAACTTCCAGGTGGGCCTGGAGATCTCCCAGAATTACAAATGATCTCCTGACTGCAGGGATCAGTTACCCGGGAAGGAATGGCTGCTCTGGAGGATTGACTCTGTGGCATCATACTTTATGGAGGTCCTTTGCCTTCCCAAACCCTGCCCTCCCCATATCTCCAGGTATTTCCCAAATGGAAGTTGGCAACCCTGCCATCATTCTTGTCTCCTCCATTTTATCCTCACAACAGCCCTGTGAGGTACGGTAGGCTGAGAGTGTGTGGCTGCCCTCAAGGACACCCAACCAGTTTCCATGGCAGATTTGGTCTCCCAGATCTTAGTTCAACACCCTAAGCACTACACCATGCTGTCAGTAGATGCACGTATAGATTAAGTTTACTACTAATGTATGCTGGGCCAGCATGCAGACTTTTGGACTGAAGGTAGAAAATCCAGATGTCGCCCTCCCCCTTCCATAATGCACCCATGGTCTTGTCAAATCCAAATGTTGTTGCAGTGACAAGAGCACCCTGTTAAAGTCTCTTATTTGTTCAGAATATTTATCTGTTGCCTCTCGAGGGACCTGCTTGAAGCAGTTTGGTTAAAAGTGTACTGAATTTAAAAACAAAACAAAAACACAAGAACCAACACTTTGAGTTGTGCCTAGAAACAGCCAGCAAGCTAGTGCAGCTCTTTCAACAGGGGAGTGACAGGATACCTGTATCCAGGTGTTTTATGTTACCCCCCCCCCCGGTGGTGAAGAGGGACCTGGCAACCCTACCCCACCCCCACCAAAATCATTACGTTTTGTCCTGTCCTGGATGGCCCAGCCTAGCCTTATCTTGTTGTCAGAACTTGTGAAACTAAGCTGGGTTGGGCCTGGTTAGTACTTGGATGGGAGACTACCAAGGAAGTCCAGGGTTGCTGCACAGAGGCAAGCAATGGCAAAGCTGCTTCTGCTGGTCTCTTGCCTTGAGAACCCTACAGGATCACCATAAGTTGATTGTGACTTGAGGGCCCTTTCCACCACTAGTGGAATCAAAAATTTGCTTCCCAAAGCAGGTGCCTTAGTAAGGTTCATGGAAAGGCTTGGTAAGGTTCTGTACATCCTTCTGTCCTAGCAGAATGCGCAGTTGTCCTCTATGGTTAAGACGAGTTTTCTTATCCGGAGGAGCGCTCTGCCGCAGATGCTTTTTGCAGGCTTACTTTTGACCTTGGCTGGGGTGGGTGTGGTATTCCCTCTCCCCTGCCGCCGCCTGCACGTACCTTGTTTCAATGGGAAGACGTTTATTTGAACGTGTGGACCTTGGGAAATCTGTACTTGGCCTCCAACCCGGGGATTCCAGAAGGCAAAGGAGATGCCAAAGAAGAGCTGGCAATTCCTCCCAGCTGTTTGCCAGTTGGCAAAACCTTTTTTTCTGGGGCTTTATGCGTGAGTCGAGCTGGGCAGCAGGCAGTTTATTGGTACAGCTGCCAGAAAAAAATAAATATCCGGACCCTGCAGGATTTAGTTCATTCTGGTGTAGATATATATAAATTCTGCACTTGAAAAAAGTACTCCGCAATCAGAATTTCCCCTGTGCTACTATTGAAATAAGTGTGTACTCATTTACTGCTTTTATTGTTTTATGTGTTAATTTTTGCCTGTGGGGCCCCCGCCTGGTGAAATAACGTGATGAGTTTAGGAAGGCTCCCACACTGGCCACGTTCCACAGACTGTAAAATGGATCTCTTTAGGAGGACATTTTTATGACGTGGATTCTGTTGTCGTTTTTAACGTTATTTTGAAGTTGGCTAATACACTGTTGGTGTTTAATTTTCTTGTAATGTTTTATTGTTTTATAAGAAAGGGTACAGAAGGAAAGAGAGATAAGGGGGGAAATAGGAATGTCAGACGTACAGATATAGGTCAATCAGACTACATTGCCCTGCTTTTCTACATTATAATCAAATATGTATTCTAATTATAAAGTAATGAAAGAATATTTGAGCTAGTATGTAATCTAAAAATGATCACCTTATAAAATTATTAGGTATATCAAATATCACTATTATATCTCTATCATTGAAGTAATTTCTCTAAGTTTATATCTCTACATTCAAATTTGTTATCTAGGCACGGATATTAGGTTAGATATCGTTACCATCAATTAATCTCTACTTTCTTTTTAAAAAAATATTTTTTATTTTCCAAAACAAAACAAAAAAGAAAAATACATACACTTACATTCACACAGGTTTTACTCCTTCGGGGAGTTAATTTCACTTTACATCATATACATTTTATAGGTTGCTTAACTTGTTCATATATTATAACAGTTTTGAACTATTCTACCTTACATCGTGTACATCTTATAATTTGCTTAGCATGTTCATATACTATAACAGTTTTTAACTATTCACTATATATATTATCTATATGTGTTGTCTATATATGTTAACTATGCTTATAAAATATTGTTATCTAGCCTTTCCATTTAACATAATCAAAGTAACATCTATCATCGAAGTTATTTCTCTACGTTTATATCTCTACATTAAAATTTGTTATCTAGGCACTAATATTAGGTTAGACATCATTACCATCAATTAATCTCTACTTTCTTATTCTACTTTTTGTTGATATTAAACCTCAACATATTTGTAAAACAATTTCCCCTTTTCATAAAAGTTCATAAATGTTTTATGAAAAGTGTTTAATTTTCATAAACCTGTTTGCAAAAAAGATAAACTATCAGTGAAGTAATACAGACAGACATCAATACTTTATTTTCATTTTTCAGGGTTTTAGGAACCTTTTAAAATTTTGTCACAAGCTGGGCTAGGAATCTCAGAACATTTTTGGGGTGTTAGTAGAGTCTATTAGTAGAGTTGAGCCTCCCTTGACAGGTAGCATTCCACAAGCTCAGTTGCCCAATGCAGTTGGGCAGGAGAAAGTCACACTTTCCATTGAGGAAAAGCAGAAGGGAATAGCAATCGGGGAAGTGGCTGTTTTGAATGGCTGGTTTTTGTTTCAATATTGATCATTTGTGATGCTTTTTATGATTTCAAGGTATTGCTTTTTTACTTGTAAGCTGCCTTGAACAAGATTCTGGAGAGGCACCTTATACATTTTGTAAATAAATAAAATCCCCACCGAAGCACCGATGCAGACAGAAGTAAAATGTTCTAGAAAGGTGTGAACGGAGTATCTCTCCCCCACTTGTCTTTCTCTTTTAGGGAATCAGGAAACCTTTGTGGAAACTGCGCTGAAGATGGAACATTTAGCCAGTATGTACACGAGGCCTCCTCCCCTCGGATTTGCGATTCCTCTGGCTACTGGACTCCAGAGGAAGCAGTAGGTAAAGTTCCCTGTCCTTTCTCCCACAACAGGGATAAACATGTTCCATCAATGGGAGAGTTCTTGTGTATTTCATTTTCCTTTTAAAAAGGAATGCTGTGCATCTCCCAAATTGTGAAAATATTAATGAAAAATGCCCTGGAGGCAGAGAGGCAAGGTAGGAATATAAGGTGACTACAGGAGCCCCGTGGCACAGAGTGGTAAGCTGCAGTACTGCAGTCAAAAGCTCTGCTCACGACCTGAGTTCCTGATGGATGGCACTTTCAAGTAGCTGGCTCAATGTTGACTCAGCCTTCCATCCTTCCAAGGTCAGTAAAATGAGTACCCGGCATGCTGGGGGTAAAATGTAGACGACTGGGGAAGGCAATGGTAAACCACCCCGTAAACATAGCCTGCCTAGTAAAAATTGGGATGTGACGTCATCCCATGGGTCAGTAATGACCCGGTACTTGCACAGGGGACTACCTTTACCTACTGAAAATAAAGGTGTGCTTTTCTGTGACGCCACTGAATTTAGTAATGCTAATGATGATGACAACAATGACAGTTTTGAGGTGTTCCAAGCAATCTGTGTGGATTTTCCTTGTCCTTTCTACATTCCTGCAAGGTAAGTTGATGTTATACACACACACCCCGAAGAGATTACTGTTGGTTTGGGGTGGTGGGAGGAATGCAAAACAGGAGCTTTTGCCTAAGGGCCCCGACAGTGTACTCCTATGTGGTGGGGCCATGGCTCAGCGGAAGAGCATCTGCTTGGCATGCAGAATGTCGCAAGTTCAATCCCTAGCATCTCCAGTTAAGGACTGGGTAGCAGGCGATGTGAAAGACATTAAGCCCTGGAGATTTGGTGCCAGTCTGAGTAGGTAACATTGACCTTGGTAAACCAGGGGTCTGCAGCTTCATGTGTGTTCATGTGTGTATGCAGAGTCACTCCAGTGAAATGCCATTAATGTCATAAGATTACCCTGCTAGTGAGCACGCAAGTGAGGTGATATTTGGGCCTGTGATTTGCTTACTCACACCCTTAGACAGAAATGTGCTCCCAAACCCTTATTCGCAAAGATAATGTGAATGTGTGTATGTGATGGGGGTGGTTGGTTCACTTATGGGATAGAATTAATACCTTATATGCTCTTTGCATATAATGCACACAAGTCGTGAGTCTTTGTTTGCATAGCATCCTTTCCTTTATTCCTTTATTCCTTTATTCCATTCTTTATGCTTGTGGACCAACTGGTCATTAGCAAAACAAACTCAGTACATTCCATAATACATAAATAACCATAATACAAAAATATAATATCTAAACAGTACAGTTAAAAAGAGATATCATTAAAAACCATAGATAAAACTTTTGCCACAGCGAGGGTTACATTTGGGTCAGTATCAGCCAATAACTTTGCAACTATCTCTTGCTTTAGGGCAGGTCCCCACCTCTGAATGTATATTCCATTTGTCTCTGGCGAGATCATGCTTTTTACAATTTACAAAAAAATTCCAAGCATCCTTTCTTAATGGACAGAAACAATTGTTCGCTAGTGTTGAGATGACTGTTCTCTAGCTGGTGATTTCCTACCTTGAAAGTTAACACAAACTGTTGCAAACAGCGGCTGGAAACGGTAGGATTGTTGGAACCGGTTTGCACCAAGTTTTTCCACATAGGATTTCACTTCAGCCCCCATTATCTTTCCTCCTGAAGTGACCCCAGTCAATCCCAGTGATGTCACAGCACCGAGGAGCCAGTTAGATTTGGTTGCGTGGTGTTTATTGCTGGAAGGAGATTTAAGCCCGTTAGAGTGAGAGATAGGACATTTTGGAGGACTTTCATTCATAGGGTCGCCATGAGTCGGAAGCGACTTGACCGCACTTAACACACACAGAGTGAGAGGATACTGGTTGCACAGGCAATTCTAGCTGTTGAATGATCCTTCTAAGAATCTAACAGTTTCCCACCTAGAGTTCTGGGTTGGGAAATTCCTGGAGATTTGACGGCAGGGCCTGGGGATTTTTTTTTTGGGGGGGGGGGCTCAATGAAGATGCAGTGTTATTTCAGGACTTTCATTTTTCTACCCTATGAAGCTGCCATTTCCTCTTGGGGAACTGATATCTGTAGTTTGGAGGTCAGTTGTAATTCTGAGAGAACTCCCTAGTCCCATCCTGGTGGTCTAGTGGTTAGAATTCTGCGCTCTTGCTGTCGCGGCCCGGGTTCGATTCCCAGTCAGGGAATGTGATTGGGGAGAGGCTTTGGCTCAGTGGTAGAGCCTCTGCTTGGCATGTAGAAGGTCCCAGCTTCAATCTCCAGCATCTCCAGTTAAAGGGACTAGACGAGTAGGTGATGTGAAAGACCTCCACCTGAGACCCTGGAGAGCCGCTACCGGTCTGAGTACACATGAATGCATGTGAACACATGAAGCTGCCTTATACCGAATCATACCCTTGGTCCATCAAAGGCATTATTGTCTACTCAGACCAGTAGTGGCTCTCCAGGGTCTCAGGCAGAGGTCTTTCACATCACCTACTTGCCTAGTCCCTTTAACTGGAGATGCTGGGGATTGAACCTGGGACCTTCTGCATATCAAACAGATGCTCTGCCACAGAGCCACAGCCCCTCCCCTAGACAATACTGACTTTGATGGACCAAGGGTCTGATTCAGTATAAGGCAGCTTCATGTGTTCCTTAATTGAGGTTGATAACTCTATTGCACAGCTCTTTTATTGCCATAATTCCAAAACAGTCATAGAAGGGGGCCTTCCTTTTCCACTCAAACAAAGCTTTGTGTGGAGTCTGTCCCTTTCCTTCTGTTTTGAATTGCCATTGATCCTTGTGAATTTCCCCACTTATCAAAAAAAGCATTCCTTTGTTCCGTTGCCTCTGCAGGGCCTCCAGATGTGGATCAGCACTGTGAACTCAGCTTGCAGGCCTGGAGCCCTGAGTTCAACCTCTTCAACATGAGCATGACCACTCCTTGCCCTCAGCCACTCGGCTGCATTTTGGAGCTGCGTTTCCTGCATCCCGTCTATCCAGACTCTCTAATGGTTTGGACCACCTATTTCTCTACGGACTCCCCTAGAGCACTATCGGACGTAGAGATCCTGACAGAGCAGGGAGACTCCGTGCACCTGGGGCCCATGGACACGTACTGTGACATCCCTCTCACGATCAAACTCAGTCTCAACAAGAAGGTGTCTGGGGTAAAGATCTACACGTTCGATGATCATATGCAGATTGATGCTGCACTCCTGGTTTCCACGCCCCAGAGCCCGCTTTGTTCCAGCTGCAAACCAGTAAGGTACAGAGTTCTCCGGGATCCACCATTTCTGGACGGTTCCCCGGCGATGGTGACGCAACCAGGCCAAAAGTTTATCGACACGTGAGTGAAGGGATTGGTACTTGGGAGGAATGCTGGAGTCATGTTTGGGAGGGGTTGCAGTAGGGTTCCCTACTCTGGGTTGGGAAATTCCTGGAGGTTTTTTTTGGGGGGGTAGAGCCTGTGGAGGGCAGAGTTTGGGGAGTGGAGGGACCTCAGCAGGGTATAGATACCACCCTCCAAAGCAGCCATTTCTCCAGGGGAACTGATTTCTGTAATTCTGGGGGATCTTCAGGCCCCACCTCAAGGTTGGCAACCCTAATTCTCCATCTGCCTTCACAGTTTCTGTGTAGGGGAGTTTCTGCGCAGGGGAGGGGCCGTGGCTTAGTGGTAGAGCATCTGCTTGGCATGCAGAAGGTCCCAGGTTCAATCCCTGGCATCTCCAGTTAAAGGGACTAGGCAGGTAGGTGATGTGAAAGACTTCCGCCTGAGACCCTGGAGAGCTGCTGCCGGTCTGAGTCGACAATACTGCCTTTGATGGACCAAGGGTCTGATTCAGTGTAAGGCAGCTTCATGTGTTTATGTGTGACCCTGCATAGGAAAGGTTGCTGTGGCTATTCCTATTTCCAGGTTGCTTTTTTGGTTTGCAGTAGAGCTAATCTGAAAGGCCTTGACAATCTGGGCTCTGACCCACTTCCTAAAGTTGGTGTTGTTGAGTTGTAAAACTGAAAGCTTATTTCCTTGCCCAGAAGGAGGGGGACATCCTGACATGGTAGGGTGATGAATGCAAAGGCTTTTCTCTTCCACGGGATGGGGTTGTCGTCTTAGTTTTGTCTGGCCTCCCTCCACCCCCAGAGAAAAGACAGGGCTATGTTTTTGGTTCCTTGAGTCCTAGGCCTCAAGGATTTCTGGAGAAAAGCTTAACAAAATAGATGGCATTTTCTTCCACCTCTCATCCCTTCATGATTTATTTAGCTAGAATTTGTGGGTTCCTTTAGTTTTTACTTTTTGTGCTAGGAGAACAGTTATTTTACTACAATGCAGACTTATGTAAGGCTGCCCTTGGAGATAACTCAGAAGCTACATTTGATACAAAATGCTGCTGTGCCTCTGTTGGTAGGCATTAGGAAAGCAGGATCATATTTAATTTAAGTCATACTAAATTGCATGGTTCTCCTGGATACTTCTGGGTCTTGTACATTCCCCCTTCCCCCACCTTTGTGCATCTGTTGTAGCAACATGTTTGTGGTGATCTGTGGCTGAAACAAATAAACGGTAATAAATGGTAATAAACAAATCAGTGGGTTATAGATCAAATCAAGCCTGAACTGACCCTAGAAGGTAGAATGACTAAACTGAGGCTATCGTATTTTGGTCACATCATGAGACGACAAGAGTCACTGGAAAAGGCAGTCATGCTAGGAAAAGTTGAGGGCAGCAGGAAAAGAGGAAGACCCAACAAGAGATGGATGGACTCAATAAAGGAAGTCACAGCCCTCAGTTTGCAAGATCTGAGCAAGGCTGTCAAAGATAGGACATTTTGGAGGACTTTCATTCACAGGGTCACCATGAGTTGGAGGCGACTTGACGGCACTTAACACACACACACACACACACACACACACACAACCGACATAGTTATATATAACCAGTTGCCCATGGCTT
Organism: Euleptes europaea; assembly: GCF_029931775.1. Taxonomy (NCBI): domain Eukaryota; kingdom Metazoa; phylum Chordata; class Lepidosauria; order Squamata; family Sphaerodactylidae; genus Euleptes; species Euleptes europaea. The sequence goes on along the minus strand of NC_079313.1, from coordinate 24,055,574 downwards.
CCATTCATATATGATAGTGTGCAACATGGGAAGAGATGGCAAAACAGCTTGTTACAGGCAATGACATATTAGAGCACATGAACTATGGAATTACATACATATGCAGAAATATTCAATGTAAAACCAAGCTACACATATGAACTACAAACTACAAAGCAGAGGCTTCATTTTCCTTTTAAAAGGAAACAGAGCCTGGATATTCTTTTCCAGAGGCTTATGTTTCTGAATTACTCTGTCAAAGGTTTCAGAGTTAGTGCAGATTTGCTCATTGCCTTTTCTGCCTTTGTCTATGACTTTTCCCAGCCTTCTCAATGGCTAGAGAGCAAAGCCTTTGCAGCACCTCCTACATTTTTTAAGCTACAGAACAGAGTGTTTGCTTCCTGTGTTTCCAATGACTTCAAGTGCTGAAATGCTGTCCATTCCAAGGATATTCTATGCTGACTAAGATGTAATGATGTAATGTAAACAATATATTGTATTTTATTATTTAAACATGAAGACATGATGCTAGAAATTAATGAATAGGTTCAATCTCAACGTATTTTTCTGGAGATGACAATGATGATAAAATTGATTATATAGAGAGATAACATGACTCAAAACTGACTATTTAAAGTTTAGCAAAATAGCTTGGTGGAAGGGGAAATCCTTATATGGCAATCTAAAGAGAAGCCACTGAGCATGTGCAGTACAACTGTCTCTTGCTCGAGCTCTAGTTTCAAGCTAATTGAAGGTGACTGAAATAGTATAAATACAGGCAGGGAGAGGGCTAGAACTTCAGACCTCTAAGGGAGGCTCAGAAGATGGTATTGGTATGTATGGCTTTACAAATATATTATTCTAGAACAGGGGTAGGGAACTTTTTTCCTGCCAAGGGCCATTTGCACATTTATAACATCATTCGGGGGCCATACCAGGTGTAGATCTTCCGGTAAGGGGGGAGAGGCTAGGGTTGCCAGGTCTCCAGCCACCACCTGGAGGTTGGCAACCCCAGGGGAGGCCACACAGAAGGCCTGGAGGGCGCCCCCGCTCCCCCCCCCTCCTGGGCGGGAGGGCAGCCAGCGGTGGGCCCGAGCAAACGAAGCACCAGGAGGGCGCAGCCCGTGGTCTATCGGCAAGGGAGGAAGGAAGGAAAACAGAGAAAGAGGAAAAGGGAGAGAGGGAGAAAGAAATGGAAAGAGGGATAGAAAGAAAAGGACGGAGGGAGACAAAGAAAGAGACAGAAAGAGAAAAACCTTCCCCCCACACACACACCCGCCGGCCCCACGTGACCTGGCCCCAGGCTCCATGCCCTCTCCCCCGCAGAGTCCACAAAAGGCCCCCCGAAGCCCGATCGGCTCCTGCGCGTATGCTCTGTCACCGGGAGCCACGGGCCTCTTCCTCCCCTTGCTGCTCAACAGCCGACAGGCAGCGAGAGGGGCTTACAGTGTGCCCTGGCGTTCCTGCATGCTACGGCTATAGGGGGCAGCCTTGGGGGAAGCGTCCCTCCCCCTCCTCTCACCGACCAACAGCTGTCAGTCGGTGAGAGGAGGTCCAAAAGGCAGCGCCCCTGCAAGCCATGGCCCCAGGAACACCCTCAGGGAGGGCTGCCCTGCACCGTGCCTCCGCGGCAGGGCCCCGAAGCTCCTGAGGGCCACAAAAAATGTCCTCGGGGGCCGCATACGGCCGCCGGGCCTGAGGTTTCCCATCCCTGTTCTGGAATGTGAATTAGATACTTTGAACTAAGTCAGACTTCTTTAACTGTTATATTTTAAGTGTTGGATTTTATAACTGAATAGTATGTAGCACTTGCTTGCTTTACTGTATACATTGTTACTGAATTTTAACACTTTGTAATGCTTGCATATACACATATATATACACAATTACATTGGAGCACATCAATAAAAATACTTACTTTTTAAGTGAGTAAAGTAGCTGAGTCCTGCTTAGTAGGTGACTAACTGAATAAGATAACATACCACTTCTCAGGAAGGGGTCAATTCTAAGAGCATAGTCACTCGAAAGGCACTGACGCGCTTCAAGCTGTTGCTGCATGGGTGTTTGATTCTCTTGTGCTTTTACAGGGAAGTCACAGCAGGCCAGTTGTATCGGTACCAGGTGCAAGCCGTGGCAGGGGCAGCTGTAGGAGAAGCCTCCCCTCCTCTGCTCCACATCCACGGCTCTTCTTATTGTGGAGACGGAAAGATAAGCATGTGAGTACTCAGATCTGAGCAGATCCCTGTACGTTTTATGTTGAATGAGCCAGCAGTTTACATCTGTTGCGTCAACCTGCTCCCTCTCTCCCTGTTAAAGTATATGAGTACCAGAGTATGTAATTGGTATTGCATGAATATGGATGTGTAAAGCCTCACTCTTTATTTCTGCTAAGTCTTCTGCCTCTGGGTTTCAGACCTCAGCTTCTTGGATGTCCTTGTTTTTGGAAACTGCTGGTATCAATCAGAGATGCAACTAACTGCATATCCAAATGAGAATGTGTTTTGTTATTTTCAGTGGGATGGCCACTGTGGTGCATGCCATCATTCTTAGACCCCTGGTTTTCTTGTCCAACAGTCTGCTAAACCAGTTGCCAATATTTTCTCCCCAGATGGAAAGTAAATAGGATAACAGAAAGAAGGTGGGTAGAGGATGAGGGTCTGCCCCAGGAGAGCTGCAGTACCTGTGTACAAAATACAGCCTGCTTGATCACTGTGGCATCCCTGTATGTCATTAATATTATGGTATATTATACATTTCTGTTGGTATAATAGTACTATTTTGTATTTATATAATTCTTTAGACTCTTCACATAATTTTTCATACAATGAAGTCCTATGCAGAGTTACACTTTTCTAAGTTATAATGGGCTTAGAAGGATGTAACTTTGTTTAGGATGGCATGGTTAGCAAGTAACCCTAGGAAGGTATACTCAGAAGTAAGTCCTGTGTTGCTTATTAGGGATGACCTCGCTGCCAGCCCTCACAAATCCCGGGACTTCCCGTTCCTCTGTTAACCCGATTCTTTCCTCTCCCCTGAGCTCAGCCCAGGTGAAATCCCCATGCATAATGCAAAGTGCAGGACATGCAAGCTTGGTTTCTCTCACAGCCAGTTACAAAGCAGTGTGTAAAGAGGTGGGGATTCAAATGCTTCCTGCTTCCTCAGAGCTCTTTCTGAGCAGAAGATAGGCTTTTTAAAACCGAGGGTTGGATTTCTCCCCGCTCCTTTCAGATTGCTCTGTTTTTAAATTTTTGTTCTTAAAATGCTTTTTTATGCAGCAATTGGGTTTTTTTGGGGGGGGATTTTCTCTCACAGTAAGCTCTACAAAGTAAGCCAATTACAAAGCAGCATTTAAAGGGGTGGGGACTTGATTTGAGTTTGGAGACTGCCGGTGCATAGATTCCCAACAGGAAAGTATGGGTCCAGCGAGCAACGAAGTCGCATGGCGGAGGTACATGCCAGCTAGTTGAATGTCAATGCAAGTGTCATTTTTGTCCCCTCTATCACGTTTTGGACAGGCACTTTAAAAAGTTTTTAGGTATCATGCATATTGTCTTTATGCTTATCCTCCATTTTTCTCCTAACAGCAGCAATGAAACACGGGCATCTTAAAACAGCTGCAAACTGCTCCAGGGATTGCGTGTTGAGGTCCTTTGGGTCACCGACCAAAGGAACATGATTTCAGGGCCAGGGTGGGGATTCAAACCCAAGTTTCAAAAATCTCTGGGAGGTCCAAACAATCAACACAAACATAAAATCACAAAATTAGACTCTGACCAAACGCGTTTTGGAACAAGGGCCTTCTCCAGTGGTCAAAACAATCACAATTCCAGACTAAAAATGTGCATAACTTTCTAAAACTCTTTATGACTGTACGTCCAAACAATCTTCATTACTGCACTTAACCAGCTCCCTTCCTGATACTGCAAAAACTGAGAAATCCCTAGTTACCTGCCTGCCTGCCTGCCTGGACAGTCATACTCTTTGACTTAGAATCTCATGCTTGTTCCAAACACAACACGCAATTCTTATGACCCAAGCCTGCGGATTGAAATCCCAAGTGTGTGAGGGCTGGCTAAGGTTGCTAAAAATAACAAACACACAAGCCTACAGGCAATGACAGAAATGCACTCATCTGTATAATTACCCAGGCGTTACAATGTTACGGTGTTGGCCTCTGGTTGATAATTGGTCCAGACTGTGCTTACGTCCTTTGAAAACTCAATAGTAGAAGTTGAATGCAAGGCCTGTAGGTGTTTGGATCTGGTGGTTAACTTCAGTTCATCTTTTCTGAAAGCAGTTGTCACTGCTTCAGGGGAAAATACACAAAATCACAAGTTTTCAAAGCCAAGAATATTATTCAGCAACATTTTAATGCTTTTTTTCTGCACTAGTTTATACTTTATTTTAATTTTTCCATGTGAATAGTAGAACAGTTTTTAATACATAACTGCAGCATGAACTCCCCCCGCCGCCCCCACAAGGGCTGATTTCTGCTTTGCGAGGGAATTTGTGACAGAATTGGTTTATACTTTATTTTAATTTTTCCATGTGAATAGTAGAACAGTTTTTAATACATAACTTCAGCATGAACCCCCCCCTGCCCCCACAAGGGCTGATTTCTGCTTTGCGAGGGAATTTGTGACAGAATTGGGGAACTGATTAGCCAAAATTGTAATGGGGGTGGGAGGAAACTGAGGAGGAAACTGCAAGGGATTTGCCTCTTCAGGTTTATGTTGGCATACTTTGTTTGTTTGTTTATTTCCCAAATTTATAGCCCACTCTCATTAGCACACCAGGCTCAGGGCGGGTAATACATAAAACCATCAATCATCAATAAATCCTGGAGGATTTTTTTGGCCATCTTCTGAGTATGGGGGACCCCTGAGTAGGGGTCACTGGAGGTATGGGGGGGAGGTAATTGTGAGTTTCCTATATTGTGCAGGGGTTGGACCAGATGACCCAGGTGGTCCCTTCCAACTCTATTATTCTATGATTTTCTTAGGAGCCTTGAAGAAGAGTGTGATGACGGAGACCAACTAAATGGGGATGGTTGCTCTAGAACCTGTAAAAAAGAACAAGGATTCCACTGTGTTGGTGAGTCCAGAAAAGCCAAGGCAAAAATATCATGGTGGGTTATTGTGTGCAAACATTTCAGCAGTACTGGCAAGGGGAGGGAGGATCCTAGTCTTTGCAATAAAGGTCAACTTCTGTACTTCTGTAAATAACTACAATATAGGTATCCCATGTACATTTTGCATAATCCATTTTCATACAGCCTTTGAGGACGATATTGGCAAGAAACAAGGGAAGGTAAATATGGAGGAAAAGCTCCGTTTGGGCCATGGCTCAGCTCTGGAACCTGTTAGCTCTTCCACTGATATCCCACCTCTGGATCAAGGGTTTTAAAAAATATTTGTGTGTGTAAATGCTTCTGCCCAGAAGTATCCAGAGCTGGTTAGATAAAAGATATGGTGCTAACTGACAAGCAGGTGGCTTCAGCTGCTGTGAAGTTTTTTTCAGAGGAAATTTGAGTTTGGCCTATCTTGAGTTGGGGGTTTTCTGTGAATTTTTCTTGACTTTTTTTCAAAAGGTTGGAACAGTTGGAGTCCCATAAAGCATTTTGGCTTGGGCTGTCCTGGCTTTCCACAAACTGTGCAAACCTGAATTATTCAAGAAGGCTTTCCTATTCTCTCTAGTATCAGAGGAGCATGCCTATTATATTAGGTGCTGTGGGACACAGCAGGATAATGCCTGTGGTCATCTTATTTGTGGGCTTCCTAGAGGCACCTGTTTGGCCACTGTGTGAACAGACTGCTGGATCTGATGGACCTTGGTCTGATCCAGCATGGCTTTTCTTCTGCTCTATGTTCTTAAAACATTTTGGGCAAAAACTCCAATTCCACTGAAGTCAGTGGCAAAGTTTCCACAGACCAATGTATGTGGTGTAGTGGGTTAGACACGGACCAGGAAGGGGCCTGACTTCAGATCCTGCCCACAGCCATGATCTCTCTTTGTGAGAGTTGAGAAGAGGGTTGAGAAGAGGGACCTGGCAACCCTCCCTCCCTCCCTCCCTCCCTCCCTCCCTCCCTCCCTTCCTTCCTTCCTTCCTTCCTTCCTTCCTTCCTTCCTTCCTTCCTTCCTTCCTTCCTTCCTTCCTTCCTTCCTTCCTTCCTTCCTTCCTTCCTTCCTTCCTTCTGTCCTTTCTTTTGCCAGAAATGATGCAATGCCGCTTTTTTGTTTTAATTCCCCTGCCGCTATTCAGCATGGTGTCAGGCAATGGGATCACAGGGCAGGAAGTCCTCAGCCCAGCCCAGGGGCTTGGAAGCCCTATAAACATTCTGGAAAATCAGGTGCCCAATAATAAAACTTTTATTGTGTGAGGACATAGACATGTTTAAATGGAGTTACAAAGTTAATGTCAGAGATGAGACCAAAGTGAGCTGGGGAGTCCCGGGCTTGAACCAGAAACCTCATTGAAAATGGAATCTAATCGAGAGCCAGTGTGGTGTAGTGGTTAAGAGCAGTGGTTTGGAGCAGTGGACTCTGATCTGGAGAACCGGGTTTGATTCCCCCACTCCTCCACATGAGCGGTGGAGGTTAATCTGGTGAACTGGATTTGTTTCCCCACTCCTCTGCATGAAGTCAGCTGGGTGACCTTGGGCTAGTCACAGCTCTCTTAGAACTCTCTCAGCCTCACCTACCTCACAGGGTGTCTGTTGTGGGGAGGGTGAGAGGGTGATTGTAAGCCGGTTTGATTCTCCCTTAAGTGGTAGAGAAAATCGGCATATAAAAACCAACTCTTCTTCTTCTAGTTATATGAACTTACTGGAATGATACATGCTAGGCATCAGAGTCTCTTCAGGTGCGAAAGGGGACAAGGATGTACAACACAGATCTCTGCAACACAGAGCAGATGCAACACAGCCCTCCTTTGGATTGGCCAGGCCTGGCATAAATAGTAGAAACCTTGTTTTCTGGTCTGGTCTACTCAGCAGACTAGTACTGTAGGAGCTAATCTTAGGGACCCTTGAGTTAAAAAACATACATTACAAGTCTGGATTTGGGTCTGATAAAGTATGGCTCTAGCTTGTCCCTGGTGGGGGTGGGGGAAACTCTACAGTTCAGTGGAAAGGAAATAAATAGGAAAATATGGGGGAAAGTTATAGGGAACATGGAGGCATACTGTTGATTGCTCAGTAAAGGTTCCAGGATATTATGCCTAAAATTTCATTACCTCTTTGTTCACCACTGTTTTATTTGTGTAGTGCATAAAACAAACCAAAGCTCTTCACAGGATCGAAAAAGTGAAAAAAAGAAAGAAAGTTTACAGTCTTTGATGAGATACAAGAGGGAAGGGAACAAAGATGGAAGAAATTTAGGTTAGAAATTCGTGAACTGTAACAATGGCACCTTCCTCAAAGTGGACAGGCAATTTTATAAGTTGATGGATGTTTCCCTTTTTAATTTTTTCAAGTAATCAGAAAAATATTAAGGGACAAAAAGTGAGCAAAGATATTCTAAGTATCCAGGAGTCTCGTAGAGGAAGAAAGAGAAATGTCCTGTCTCAGATAGCTGGAGAAAGAGAATTCTGGTTACAGCAGAAGCGGGCCAGAAAATATAGAAGCATTTCAATGAACCGTCAGATATACCAGGAGACTCCGTGTGTTTTGATGTCAAAATGGATTTTTAGTTGGTCACAAAATAAATCCCAGAGACTATTCAGTTTTCATTTTTTAAAAACTTTGTAGGTGAACCAAGCCTATGTTATGTCCATGAAGGAGATGGCCTTTGCGAACCGTTTGAGATCACCAACAGCATTGATGACTGTGGACTCTACACTCCCAAGGAGTACATCGATCAGTGGGCCTCAGAGGCCTATGCTTCCCATCAGGACCAAAAAGCCTGCCCAGTTTCCCTGGTGACTGGAGAACCTTTTGTGAGGGTGAGGGGATTTTCCCCTTTCTTCTTTATGAGCCTTGATGTTATTTTTGGAAGTCTCAGATCTCCATAATCTTGCTATGTCTGCCAGCTATTGATTCTCTTCTGAACTGGGATGAACCAAGTTCTGTTGGCACAATCAGTGGAGAACCCCCCTGCCAATGAATATTGTTCAATAAATACATTGGGAAGACTTGTTCTTCCACATAAATGCTGTTCTGCTGGTAGAAATGTTGTTATGCTAATGAAACGTGATTTTAGGCTTCTACCTAGGGTAGGGTTGCCAGCTCCAGGTTGGAAAATACCTGGAGATTTTGGAGGTGGAGCCTAAGTAGGGCGGGTTTGGGAAGGGAGGGACTTCAGTGGGGCATAATGCCATAGAGTCCACCTTCCAAAGGGGCCATTTTCTCCAGGTGAACTGATCTCTGTTGTCTGGAGATCAGCTGTAATAGAGGGAGATCTCCAGCCACCACCTGAAGATTGACAACACTAAACTAGGGTAACCAACCTCTGGGTAGGGCCTGGTGTTCTCCTTGAATTACATTTTCTCTCCAAATGACATAGATCATTTCCCCTGGAGGAAATGGCAGCTTTGGAGGGCAGATTTTATGGCATCACATCCCCACTGAGCTCCCTCTCCTCCTCACACTCCACCCTATCCAAGAACCATCCCCAAATCTCCAGGAATTTCCCAAGCTGGTGCTATTAACCCTACTTCTAGCTTGTGTCTGGCTTGTAACACTTCACATGCCAAATAGAAAACAAAAAAGGTGGAGATAGAACTCAACCATAAAAGTACAGGGAGCTTCAAAGGTTGAGCTGGAAACTATACAATCTTATAAAATAATGATATTTAATTAGTGTACACAATACATATGATAAAAATATTTGGCATGGAGAACAGGCTACATATAATGCCACCAGTATAAACTGTTACAGAAATATTCAACACTGTTGATGATACACCTAATATAAATGACCAATAGACCATACGCGTTTCAGTCTCTTGGCATCTATAGATTTTGTCACTGATTGGTGTTATACACATCTGGAAACACTGATAATTTTACAACAGATGCTTGTGTGACCAAGTTACCATGCTAAAAGACTCATGACTGGTGTTATTACATTACATCTGGCCACAGGCCCAACATTCCCACACAAAAATATCCTTATATCTAGAAAACTAGATAACGGGAAAAAGGCAGAGAATTTCTTCTTTGTATAGTGAAGTGTTTGATTATGTGACGAGGATGTAAAACTCAGATATGGGTTTGAATTATGCTACAAGAGAACTGCTTCAGGGATGTAGACTTACGGGGATTTGCCTGTATTTTTTGTTTTTCGTAAGCCTTTCTGTTAGAACACAACAGAAGTAATTTCCTTGTGACTTTCTGATGTCCTTATTTTCTTTCCCTTTCCAAACCCCTTTGCCCATCCCTTTCAACTGAAAATCTCTTCTTTCCAGGTGTGCAAGCCTCATCTTCAAGACACACTGGAGTATCAGCCTCTCATGGCTTGGTTCCCTTGTACCAGCCATGATGATCTGCAAGATACTGAGGAGAAAATGCTCTCGGATGATAGGATTTGGCTGAAAGTAAGTGCTCTGGCATTCACAGTAGCAAGGACCCTTTAGGAAGGAAGGGTTGGCACTATGTGCCATTTTCCAAATGTAGGGATGAGCTGAACTCTCACAAGATTTAATTCTAGTGATGTACAAAGTCCCTTTGAATTATTCAAATAATCAAATCATATGTAAACTTCCCTTGAAATTCGTATTGAACACTATGTGAACAGGACTATTCAAATTAATCTCCAAATTCCTGTTTGGTGCAGTTCTCATACTGAGACCTGGGATTTGGGTTTATCATCTTCATTCCCAAAATGAAGCACTCACCACCTCCCAAGGAAGCCTGCTCCACTGAGGAACTTCTCTAGCTGTTAGAAAATTCTTCCTAATGTCTAGATGGAAACTCTTTTGATTTAATTTCAACCCTTTGGTTTTGGTTCGACCTTCTGGGGCAACAGAAAACAACTCAGCACCCTCCTCTATATGACAGCCCTTCAAGTATTTGAAGATGATTATCATATCCCCTCTCAGCCTTCTCCTCTTTAGGCTAAACATACCCAGCTCCTTCAACCTTTCCTCATAGGACTTGGTCTCCAGACCCCTCACCATCTTTGTTGCCCCCCTCTGGACATGTTCCAGCTTGTCTATATCCTTCTTATTGCGGTGCCCCCAACTGAACACAATACTCTAGGTGAGGTCTTACCAGAGCAGAGTAAAGCGATACCATCACTTCATGTGCTCTAGACACTATACTTCTGTTGATGCAGCCCAAGAGGTCATTTGGTTGGACTTTCTGCTGCTGTATGGCTTGGGCTGATTCATGTATTTTCATGGCTCCCTTTTAATTTTGGAGTTAGATACCAGTTGGAAATTTATGCTGTTTACTTTTAATATTTTTTAAATGGAAAAAAGAGAGAAAACGAGGCAAGCTGGAGGTGAAGGAGGAACAACTCCTGACTTGCTAACTGGTTTGAATGGGGAATTCTTTCTGTCTGTGAGCAAGTGTAAAGTGATGCATATTGGGGCAAAAAATCCCAACTTCACATATACACTGATGGGATCTGTGCTGGCAGCGACAGACCAAGAAAGGGATCTTGGGGTGGTAGTGGATAGCTCGATGAAGATGTCAACCCGGCTGCTGTGAAAAAGGCAAATTCCATGCTGGCCATAATTAGACAAGGAATAGATAATAAAACTGCTGCTATCATACTGCCCTTGTACAAATCTATAGTGAGACCACACTTGGAATACTGTGTACAGTTCTGGTCACCACACCTAAGAAAGGATATTGCAGAGCTTGAGAAGGTGCAGAAAAAAGCAACCAAAATGATCAGGGGGCTAGAGCAACTGCCCTATGAGGAGCGGTTGAAACTCTTAGAGCTGTTTAGCTTGGAAAGAAGGTGGTTAAGGGGAGACATGATAGAGGTCTATAAAATTTTGCATAGTATGGAGAGAGTGAACAGGGAGAAGCTTTTCTCCCTCTCTCATAATACCGGAATGCGGGTTAATCTGCTGAAGCTGGAGGATGAGAGATTCAAAACAGATAAAAGAAAGTATTTCTTCACTCAACGCATAGTTAAATTGTGGGACTTCCTGCCCCAGGATGTGGTGATGGCTGCCAACTTGGAAGGCTTTAAGAGGGGAGTGGACATGTTCATGGAGGATAAAGCTAAAGGCTACTAGTCAAAATGAATACTAGACAAGATTCGTACCTATTCTCTCCAGGATCAGAGGAGCATGCCTATTATATTGGGTGCAGCGGAACACAGGCAGGTCAATGCTGCTGCAGTCGTCTTGTTTGGGGGCTTCCTAGAGGCACCTGGTTGGCCACTGTGTGAACAGACTGCTGGACTTGATGGGCCTTGGTCTGATCCAGCATAGCTTTTCTTATGTTCTTATGTAATACCCCCCCCCCCATGATGTGCTTTTGTACCTGCTGTAACGTTGTTGTCCTTTGCTGTATCCTGGAGCCCAGGTGTGCTTCAGCAAACCCAGCCCAGCTACCTCACTGTTTGTTTTTCTGGCTTCCGATGGCATGTCGGCTGGGGACCAGCCCAAACCTACTGTGACAGTTCACTTGGGTGACATCAGTGGCCACAGCCATTTCCTGGGTAAGTGTGCAGGCCACAGAGTGGATCTTCATTCAAACGTCTATGTGCTGTAGGCAGCAGCATCTGTTCCTTCCTTTCTTTACAGCGTCCTTCTTGTAGAGTTGAACATGGTTTGAAAGAAGGCCCATTGTTCATGGTGTGAACACTGATCATGCTTTAGCTTCTGGTAAATAGGTTTGGTAAATAGGAGCCCTGTGGCGCAGAGTGGTAAGCTGCAGTACTGCAGTCCAAGCTCTGTTCATGACCTGAGTTCGATCCCAACGGAAGTCGGTTTCAGGTAGCCGGCTCAAGGTTGACTCAGCCTTCCATCCTTCCAAGGTTGGGGAAATGAGTACCCAGCTTGCTGGGGGTAAAGGGAAGATGACTGGGGAAGGCACTGGCAAACCACCCCATAAACAAAGTCTGCCTAGTAAACGTCAGGATGTGACGTCACCCCATGGGTCAGGAATGACCCGGTGCTTGCACAGGGGACCTTTACCTTTAAATAGGTTTTGTAGGGCTTTGTTTTGTTTTACAAGCAGATTGATACCCTTCTACAACCACTGATTTCACTGGACTTAAAAAGGTATAACTCTGCTTAAGACTGTATTATCAAAACCCTGTAAAATCTGTGTGACCAGTGGCAACAGTAGAATCAAAGAAGAATGTGTGCACACGGATGGAAACAAAGCTAATGGGGCTAGTCCAAGGCTGTGGAAGCAGAAACCCCAGGAGATATGTCTATTAATGAGCTCCACCATTTCAGACTGCCGATGGAGACTCAAATGCTTATTTATTGATTGGTTAAAAACATTTCATTCCTCAGTAGTCTAACCTAAAAGGTTTTCAAGGTGGTTATGTTGGAAGGCTCCCCCACCCCCCAAAAAAACCCTCCTTGGTTTTTTATGCATGGACACTTTGGCTTACTTTCTTCGCTGGTCTGACTCATTTTTTCATTGGGGTTATGCGTGAGTTTTCTGTCCCTTAGAGATGATTTTGCGCCCAGCCCGAGCAATGTCCAGGTCTTTCCGATCCTGTTGTAACATCATTCTTCAGTCTCCCCTGAGATCAGCCCAGGTCAAATCATCCCCATTTCCATGCATAAGCCAAAGTGCAGGAGAGGTTTGCTGGGGTGTGTGTGACTTTTCCCCTCACAGTAAACACTGCAGCCAATTACAAAGCAATGTTTTCAAGCATTGGGGACTCAGATGCTTCCAGATTTTTGCTGGTGATTCTACAGTACTCTGGAAACCCTAGGACTTTCTCCAGGGCAAACAACAACATGCATAGCATTTTTAGGATTCGGAACAGAAAAGTGTGGATCAAGAGAGCCTCGAACCCCAGGTAAAACTCCCATGCATAAAAGACTTGCGCCTACAAAACATATGAAAGGAAAAGTCTGGATTACAATGTTCTCTGTTACACATTAATTTGTGTACTCTCAGAGTATATAACATATGAAATCATACAGACATTCGATTCCTTCCCTGCAGTCTGTCCTTTGAGCAGTGGAGTTTCTGCTAGTCTGTTACAGATCTTAGTTATTTTCTATCTGGGAGCAGAAGGATTTTCACGAAGAACTTGTTACATTAGTGGCACCATATTGACCTCCTGTTCATTCAGAGTGCTGGGTTTCACATTTTTTTGCCTTTGCAGAACCCTTTCTGTGTGGATTTATTAGCGGAAGAACCCTGTAAACCTCTGCCAGGGAATTCCTGGTTGCACTACAAAGAACTCTGGTGTGCATTCTCAGTGAGAAAGGCAGATTGTCAATGTATTAAACAAATGCGTATATTCTACAGCAGGCCCTTGTTTCATGTATTACAGCGGCCTGGCCTTTTAGGTCTCACTATCAGTCAAGTGCGCTAGATCATACTGAATTCTCTCCTGCAGCTTTATGTTACTGAGAAAGTGGTATGCAGGTTGCTTTTCACAAAAGCAGCCATCACTGATGCTTTTGTTGAAGGAACCTTTGGTAAGCTTCTGAGGAACTCCAGGGTTTTTTTTTTTTTTTAGTATGTTTTAGGGTTTTTATGCAGGGTCATTTCCCTGCTGTCACCCCCGCTGACTGCTTCGGGGCTTCCTTTTGATTATGCATGCCTTTTCCGCCCATCATAGGTCACCTCACTGTCCCTGCACATTTTGCCCGTATTTTCCAGATGCTGTTTTAGCCAGAATCTGAACAATGTGGGCTAAACACACTGGGAGAACGAGGTGACCTCTGATGAGTGGATAACGCATGCATAGTCAAAAGGAAGCCCTGAAGCAGTCGGCAGGGATGACCGTGGGGAAATGTCCCTGCATCAAAGGCCTTCGAAACCTTCACTTCAGAGGAACCAGTTAATGCTATGGATTTATGGGGATTTCTGCGTCACCTAAAAGCTCTCTTTTGTTCCTTAATCGCCTCCAGCAACATACGAGCTATCGTGTCAGCAGAATCCACTGGTTATCAACATAACGGACAGCCTTGCAGTTCACCAAATCCGCTCGGCTGTGTTCACCTTCTCCTCTCTTCTTGTGGCCATCTCTGCGGTGGCCCTGCGGACGCATTCTTCCTCATACCCTTCCAACCCGAGCAACTGCCTCCCGGAAAATGAGGGACGCAGCCACGAGAAATACAGGTAATTGAATGTTTTGGATTAGCACACTTGTGTTGCAGTTACGGCTTCAGCTGAAATAAGATTTAGCACAAATAAGTGGGGAAAAACAAAACATGATGTAGCAAGACAGAGAACATGCATGTTGCCAATCACAGCAAAGTAAAAGATTAACAGAACCTCAAGTATGCGTTCTATTTACTTGCTATGTACCTTTTCATGGATAGCAGTTAAACCATTGAAACACAGCATAATTTAAGAACTTGAACAGCAAATAGAATTAAATTATTAATAAAGTTAACAATATACCACACATTTTTTTAAATCATAAGAGATGGTGTGAGTCCCCTCAGTTCTAAGAAAAGGATCTGTCCCGGTAGACCTTTGGTGTGATCTAAATTCCTAAAATTCTGGGTCTTCTCTTTATGACTTTTATTAATGAATGTTTCTAAAACTCATGGGTTGTTATAATATCTTCCTTTTCATTCAGAAAATCAGTGGTGCAGATAACATTTCTTTACTTAAGGGTAAAAGGCATCATTCGGTGGTTCCGCTCCCCTTTGTCAATTTACCCTGCCATTTTCCTCCCCTCTCCTATCCCTGATACCTCCAGTGTTCGTATTGTAGTACTATTTTCCCCTCATAAATAATGTTTTTCCTTCTGTTCTTCTAGTTTGCCCTCTTCAGTCTCTCTGTCTCTGCATATCTTTGTGAAGCCACAAGAGTTATTCAACTCTGTGATGGGTTTATAACTACTTCTGAATTTTGAGGCACAGGCTTTTTATAGCATTTCCCCCCCTCATGGCTCTTTCCTAGAATTAATGGGGGTGAGCTGGTCTTCTCTTTATGACTTATTAATGAGTGTTTCTAAGGCGATTTCATGGGCATAATCTGTTCTTTTTCATTCAGGAAAAAAAATCAATAGTGCAGATAACATTTTTTTAGGCTACTTCAGGGTAAAAGGCTCACTTGCTCTTAGTGAGTAACCCACATGTTTAAAGCAAATACGGCATGGGAGGGGGAAGGGGACGTGCCAGGGATCCGTTGGATTTAACAAAATTCACAGAGCAACAGTTTAGGGAATTGCAAGAGCCCACCAGTCCAAAATTAACCAAAACCAAGCCACAGAAGGAATGCTCTGTGTCACATGTAGCACTGAACACTAAAAGGAAATGTGGATTTTGAAGGAGGCGGGAGAGGCATAAATCAGTGGCGTTTGGGTAATGGCTCATTAAATTCTGGAATGGGGCTCTGGATTTTTCACCATTTGTAGTACACAAGATGTGCAGGGCCTGTCTTGGGGCCTTGTCAGCTCTTCCAGGCAGAGAGGAAACCTGGGAAGTCAAATCAAAATCAAATCAAAATCATTTATTGCGGTCAAAAGACCAGTTCAACACAAACTTTAAAACTCTACAACATTCAGTTTCCCCCATATAAAATGTACACCGGATTGCGTTTGAGTGCTGCAGGCGGTGTTGTGTGGATAAAATGGAGGAGGGGAGGACAATGGATGTAGTAAGGTTTGGGTCCCCAAAGGGGAGGGAAATGGTGCATGAATAACTAAAAATCCATGCGGTTCAACCTAGGCTTCTACTATGGGTATGTACCAGGCAGGAGGTAGCAGGTGAGGCTAAGTTAGGGCTGCCAGCCTCCAGGTGGCACCTGGAGATCTTCCGCCATGACACTTGATTTCCAGATGACCAAAATCAGTCCCCTGAGGAAATGGCTGCTTTGGAGGGTGGGCTCTGTGGCATCCTGCCTTGCTGAGGTCTCTCCCCTCCCCAAACCCAGCGCTCCCCAGGCTCCACAACCAAAATCTCCAGGTGTTTTCCAATCCTGAACTTAAAGCCCTAAACTAAGGTCAGAGACATAACAGTGGTAGAGAAGGTTCCTTTCACAATGCTTGGGAGCACAGAGAGAATGAGTGTGAGTCATTCAGATTTATTCTGTTCCTGCTACTGTAGAATGTGCAGAGCGGCCCCACAAGAACTATGTCAGACCTTATTGTGATCCATGCTAATCTAGCAGTTAGACCAGCAGAATCAGTGCCAGCTGCGTGGGTCCAGCTATTCAGCAAAATACAGATTGATTCCTTGTTCAGGACGTTCTTCTTCCTCTGCTGCTCCATTACAAAATCAACCATGGGAGAAGCTGTCGTTGAGGTCCTGTTTTGTCTTGGCAGACGTACAATGGATTTAGAAGGGCGTAACTCCGCATTGCCCTGAACTGAATGGCCCAGGCTAGCCTGATCTCGTCAGATCTCAGAAGCTAAGCAGGGTCAGCCCTGGTTAGTATTTGGATGGGAGACCACCAAGGAATACCAGGGTTGTTGTGCAGAGGAAGACACTGGCAAACCACCTCTCTGTTAGTCTTTTGCCATCAAAACCCCTAAAGGCGTCGCCATAAGTTGACTGCGACTTGAAGGCACTTTACACACACACACAACTCTGCATTGGGATGGCGCTGTCATTCCTCGAAGGGTCCACTTTGTTTTGTTGTGGCACTGAACAGAATGCTGCTCCTTCTGCAATGTGAGAATTTGCATTGAGATTCCCTCTTCTTTCCCCTTCTTTTTCTGTCTCCTTCCCCCTACAGTTGCACGCCAAATACCTGCGGAGAGAAAGGCAGCTGTGGGCTGCCATTTATCCATCATGCTGCTATGGTCAAGTGTGCCCCCAGCAGCCAGGGGCTCACACAGTGCTTTGTTACCTGTGAAAAAGGGTTTGTCCTCCACGCCAGCCAGGGGCAAATGCTCCGCCCAGGACAGGTGAGTGGATGGAGCTGTGACAAAGTCATTCCCTATACGCTCCCACCAACAGCGAGTTTTAAACTGTTGCAGCAGATTGGCCTTTCTAATAGGTTGTGTCAGCACAACTTCGTCAAATCCGGTCATGTTGCTTTCCCTCTGAATATCTGTATCATTCAGCACTTAAGAGAATTGCATTAAGGGGTGCATTGACAATGATTATGGTGGCAGCAGAGAAACCTCCAGCATCTGCCTATTGGCTGAGCTGACGAGGCAGGATGGAATGTTCATAAACATCCTAGCTGCTGAGGGACACGGTCAGTTGGTGCAGAAAAGAGCAACCAAAATGATTAGGGGACTAGAGCAATTGCCCTATGAGGAGCGGTTAAAACACTTAGGGCTGTTTAGCTTGGAAAGGAGGCAGCTGAGGGGAGTCATGATAGAGGTCTATAAAATTATGCATGGTTTGGAGAGAGTGCACAGGGAGAAGTTTTTCTCCCTCTCCCATAATACTGGAATGCGGGGTCATCTGCTGAAGATGGAGGGTGAGAGATTCCAAACAAATAAAAAGAAGTATTTTTTCACACAATGCATAGTTAAACTGTGGAACTCACTGCCCCAAAATGTGGTGATGGCTGCCAACTTGGAAGGTTTTAAGGGGGGAGTGGACATGGTCATGGAGGAAAGGGGTATTCATGGCTGCTAGTTAAAATGGATACTAGTCATGATGCATATCTATTCTCTCCAGGATCAGAGGAGCATGCCTATTATCTTAGGTGCTGTGGAACACAGGCAGGATGGTGCTGCTGCAGTCGTCTTGTTTGGGGGCTTCCTAGAGGCACCTGGTTGGCCACTGGGTGAACAGACTGCTGGACTTGATGGGCCTTGGTCTGATCCATCACGGCTTTTCTTATGTTCTTATGTAGTAGTAGAATGGTTTTGATGGCTCAGCTTTGTGTGTGTGTGTGTGGGGGAGTGCCTGTGGAGTGTAGAAAAAAAACTTTACATGGGCTTAAGGACAGAAGCGGCTGCCTGTGCAAGGGACTGTGTGAGGGAGACCCTGGGAGGTAGAGGTGGACTACAACGTTTGGCATCCTACATAGAGAGCAGATTTTAAGGGAAGGAAAATTCGTAGGCTTTGTGGTTGTAAGGATGTGTTGGAAGACATGTACAATGCTTGTCAAAGCAGCATTTTGCCAGTACAAGCCCATTGAAATCCACAGGATTGCACTTAGCCATATGGTGTTTGCAGACATTCCAGTATTCAGTTGTGTAGCTTTGGTGTCCCATGTAGCCATGGTTTCTTCTCTGTGATCCCAGTTCTTGATTACCCTGCTTTTCCCTACACGTTTCCTCCAGCCGCCACGTCCTTCATTGCTGAAAATATTTCAGGGTTTGGCACACACAAACCCCTCCCCAAAATATTAGGGCTAGAATATGGAACAACTTCTACCAGTGATAACTGTGTACTGATTAGACTTTGGAATGAAGGAATTGGGTTCTCTTTGTGCCAGATGAACACATGAAGCTGCCTTACTCTGAGTTAGACGTTGGTCTCTCAAGGTCAGCTTGGTGTACTTTGATTGGCAGCTGCTTTCCAGGGTCTCAGGCAGAGGTCTTTCCCATCACATTCTACCAGATCCTTTTAGCTGGAGATAACAGGCATTGAACCTGGGACCTTTTGCATGCCAAGATAATGCTCTACTGCTGAGCTCCAGCCATTCATCAGATCTTGGTTCCTTTGGCATGTTACTTTTATTTAGTAATGCATTAGACCAGGTCAGTCTTTGAAGTAACATTAAGTATGCTAGTGGCCCATTAGAAGGGTTTAATGGATCTTTGCTCACAAGAACATATGAAGTTGCCTTCTGATGAGTCATACCATTGGTCTGCCAAGGTCAGTACTGTCAACTCTGAGTAGAATAGCTCTTTAGGGTCTCTGGCAGGGGTCTTTCACATCACCTACAAGCCAACCCTTTTAACTGGAGATGGAGGGTATTTAGCCTGGGAACTTCTTCATGCTAAACAGGTGGGTGTCCTTGGGCCAGTCACACACTCTCAGCCTTACCTACCTTATGGGATTGTTGTGAGGATAAAATGGAGGAGAGGTGAATGATGTTAGCTGTTTTCTCCCTTGGGAGAAAAATGGGTGTAAATAAAAGAATAAAAAATACTTTTCTGCTGAGCCACAGCCCCTCCCAATTAGTGGGCCTAGGAGACTGGGCGTGTAAAGTGCCAACAAGTCGCGGCAGACTTATGGCAACCCCAGCAAGGGGATTTAAAGATAAATGATTAAGCATAGGTGGGTTGTCATTGCCTTCCTCTGCAGAGCCTTCCTTGGAGGTCTCCCTTCTTAGCTTCCGAGGTCTGACAAGATCGGGCTATACCATGCTGCTTTCCATCCAGCCTAGGAGACTAGTCTATGAATTTGCTTCTGCCACAGAATCACCAGGTGGTTTTAGGCAAATGACTGTTTAGCTCACAGTTATACCATCTCGGGATGCTACTCATTAGCATCAAACCTTACAGGGCTGGATTATAGAGATAATAGGTGTGTGATGCTGTATTGTTATTACTATGCTAAGCATCAGATCTCAGAAGCTAAGCAGGGTCAGCCCTGGTTAGTATTTGGATGGGAGACCACCAAGGAATACCAGGGTTGCTGTGCAGAGGAAGGCACTGGCAAACCACCTCTGTTAGGCTCTTGCCATGAAAACCCCAAAAGGGGTCGCCATAAATCGGCTGCGACTTGAAGGCACTTTACACACACACATGCATCAGTGTTAATATGGACTATAGGTCGATGTTTCTTCCTGCTTTGCCTTGACTTGGGTTCACATTAACTCACAAGAACTACAGAATTACAGATCTAACAGAGTGTCCCGCAGGATCTGTAATCTAAATTGTGTTTTTATATCCATGCATTCATTATCTTGGGGGCGGGGGAGTGAAAAGCAGAATGTCAACACATAGTTTAGAAAGTTACTTGTCACAGCAGAAAGGAGGCATATAAACAAGCAGGGACAATTCAGAATGAATGGCTAAGGATAGGCAACGGGGTAGATTCGAACTCCAGGCTGTCTGGGAGCAGAATTAGAACCCAGCCTTTGGAGCCAGCACTCCTTTAATGGGCTCAAGCATCAGATTGACTGAAAGAACTTCCCAAGATCTTATCAGTTGGGTTGCAGGTTCAGGCTCTCCCTGGGTAGCCGATCCTGCCGTGGCTCTTTGAACTACTGCATTTGGTTCTGGTCTGGCAGCTGCTGGAGGGAGGACAGAACCGCTCTCACTGCCTCTTGCAGGGATTGAGGCTAGGTCTACCAGTGGTGAAAAAGGTTGGTCTACCTCATGTCTAAAAGAAGCTGCGTGAATTGTTGTGTCATTCCTACAGCTGCCAGACCGGTGCCAAAGTGGCTTTTTATAGGCCTGTGGCAGACCAGGAGCAGTCTGCTCTCTCTCTCTTCCTCCTCCTCCCTTGCTTCTCCTACTGCCTCTGCTCCAGTGAGGGAAAGCAGGAACCTATAGCCAGGCTAGCTGCCACTGTTGAGCTTCTGCTGGCCCTCCTTTCTTCCTCACCTTACACCCAGTAGTCCTGAACATGGAAACTTTGCCTGAAACAAATTCTTCAAACGATACCAACTCTGTGAAGTTCCATGAAAATGAAAATCATGCCTTTAAAACATAAAAAATGAAATTAAAATGCTCCCAAAAAATCTGCAGTGGCACAGCAGGAAAAAAATGCTGGAAAAGTGACATTCAAGAGAGCCGAAAATGGGATGAGATCCTTCCCGCCCCATTCCAGTTTTCTGAACCAAAACAGTCCTGGGGGTGGTATTTCTCTCTTTACACCTGCAAGTTCTATAGAGAAGCCCAACCTGACTCATTAAAATACTCATTTAAAAATTCCTTAAAATGTGTTGTGTACTTTGTGAGTCAGTGGGTGGAGTCATTGCTGATCACTCTTCTCCAGTACAACTCTCAAAGTTTGTTACCTGTTAAAATGAGGTGCTAAACTACGGGCGGTGTTCAGATTGCAACAGCGCTCTGTAATCCCATCAGTAGAAACTAGTAGTCCTTTTTTTAAAATTTATTTCTTAGAAAGAAATCCTGCTGACTTGCAGTTCTGGGCAGTGGGACAGATCTGTGACGTGTGCCCCTGTTGACTGCCAGTTTCCTGACCAGTCGAACGTGCTTTATGCTGAGTTCTCCTGCCCTAAAGGGACCACCTTCTTGAAGCGATGCTTCTTCTCCTGCGTCAAACCAGCTAAGCTTCAAGGTATGTCTCTGGCTTTTGAGGAGGATTTTTTTTTAAGGATGACTTTGCAGGGCAAC
Organism: Euleptes europaea; assembly: GCF_029931775.1. Taxonomy (NCBI): domain Eukaryota; kingdom Metazoa; phylum Chordata; class Lepidosauria; order Squamata; family Sphaerodactylidae; genus Euleptes; species Euleptes europaea. The sequence goes on along the minus strand of NC_079313.1, from coordinate 24,034,322 downwards.
CCAAGCACTTGAAAATTCTGCCCGTATTCCCCGTCTAATCGTTACATTTCCAGCGGGAGCGTTCTCATCTTCCCTCTGATGACCTGTGCAATAGAGAGCCAATGTGGTGTAGTAGAGTGTTGGACTAGATCCTGGACTAGATCCTGGGTTCACATTCCCCACTTCTGCTATGGAAGCTTGCTGAGTGACCTTGGGCCTGTCACAAACTCTCAGCTAGGTCTGCTTCACAGGACTGTTGTGTGAGAATGGAGGAGGGGAGAACAGTTTCTGAGTGTGGAAACTGGGGAGAAGATCAGGATATAAATGAATAAAAGTATGCAAATAGATAATCGCTCAGGGATCTGTGGGGAAGATGAGAAAGTGCCCTCTGTAGAGGGAGGCATGAAAGTCTAGTTTGTTGGAAGCGAAAAGGATATTTTAAAAGAAATCAGTGATGTCTTGACTCGTGGTGGTATTTCTGTGTTCTCAAAAACCGGAACAACCTCCTTATATTATTCAATAATAAGTGTGATAGATGTTTAATAAGGTGCCCAGCTGAAGTTTCAACAAGCCCTCTGCTGTTCTAGAAGGTTAATCTCGTGGGCATTCCATCTAATTTTGTATTTGTGGGATGCAGGTTGGAGATTTGGTTCCACTGTTTGTTGAATTGCCACTGTCCTATGGGGAGCAGTTAAGACACTTAGGGCTGTTTAGCTTGGAAAGAAGGCGGCTAAGGGGAGACATGATAGAGGTCTATAAAATTATGCATGGTTTGGAGAGAGTGCACAGGGAGAAGTTTTTATCCCTCTCCCATAATACTAGAACGTGAGGTCATCTGTTGAAGCTGGAGGGTGACAGATTCAAAACAGATAAAAGGAAGTATTTTTTCACACAATGCATAGTTAAATTGTGGAACTCCCTGCCCCAGGATGTGGTGATGGCTTCCAACTTAGAAGGCTTTAAGGGGGGAGTGGACATATTCATGGAGGAAAGGGGTACTCATGGCTATTAGTTAAAATGGATACTAGTCATTTTTTTAATAAAATTTTTATTATTTTCAAAAAAAGTAAATTTAACATCCATTTAACAACTGTTGTAATAACAATCATAAAAGAGTATCTCTGTAATGTTGTTAAAAATACATAGTAATGAATTAAACAGTGACTTCCCCGTCCCCTCCCTCTGCTTCAAAATAGATTAATGTATTTCTTACGTTTATAGTATTGACCCTAATATTAAACAAAAATCTAATAGCTAGTCATCAGAGAATACCTAATGGGTCAATTCAGTGTGTAACCTTCTAATTTCCCTAAATGTAATTCATGTTCACAATAAATTCTCCATACCTCCCATTCTCCCATAAACTGTTCATTGTCTCTTTGGTTTATCAATGCAGTTAATTTTGCCATTTCCACTAATTCTAGCATTTTCAGTATCCAGTCTCTTTTTTCTGGAATGTCAGTCGTTTTCCATTTAGCTGCGTACAGCAATCTTGCAGCTGTGGTTGCATAAATCAAAAAAGTTCTTTGAGTTAAAATAGTGTCTGGTATTATACTAAGTAGCATCAACTCTGGTGATTTAGGTATATTATTCTGTAATATCAATGTCATAGTATATCATGTCCGAAAATTCTTTAGCTTTATCACAAGTCCACCACATATGATAAAATGGATACAAGTCATGATGCATGCCTATTTTCTGCAGGATCAGAGGAGCATGCCGGATATATTAGGTGCTGTGGAACACAGGCTGGATGGTGCTGCTGCAGCCGTCTTGTTTGTGGGCTTCCTAGAGGCACCTGGTTGGCCACTGTGTGAACAGGCTGCTGGACTTGATGGGCCTTGGTCTGATCCAGAAGGGCCTTTCTTATGTTCTTACAAGGAGATGATATGGAAGCTGGAAGCTACATCTTGCTGGCACTGTTTTATCATCAAATACCCCCTTCCCAATTTATACTAGCCAATGGCGATAGCTGACTTTTCAGTGACCCCGAATGTCAAAAGTCCCCCTTCCCAAGCATGTGGGTATTGTTGAAATGGCCAGGGACTATAGATGCTCACATTCTGTGTATTGGTGGTGGGAAGTGCCGTCAAGTCACAGCTGACATATGGTGACCCCGAAGGGTTTCCAAGGCAAGAGACAGACAGAGGTGGTTTGCCATTGCCTGCCTCTGCACAGCAACCCTGGACTTCCTTGGAGGTGTCCCATCCAAATACTAACCAGGGCTAACCCTGCTTAGCTTCCGAGACCTGACAAGGTCAAGCTAGCCTGGGCCAAATATTACATATCAAATAATGGGTTCTGATATTGTCGTAACAGATGAATTCTTTATCTATCTAAAAACACTGGAGGCACCAACAGAGTCACCCCTTTGCTGCTTTGGTGCAGCATTCCAAGTGGTTCCATGTGCTTTTCGCATCCTTCCAAGCTGTTGTTTCTTGTGCAGTGTGTTGTTGTGTGTGACCAAACTGTATCATGTTATCTAGACATTGTGTGTGTCTGAATGTGGTTCCTCAAACAGAGCCCACAAAACTGTCCCAGGAAATCAGTGCACGGAGGAACTACCTCTCCTCCGCAGCCTCTCATTTACCTCTTAACTGTATATGTTTTCTTACGTTTTAATGGTGGCTGAAGCCAAATGTTGCCTTGAGAAATTCTCCTTAGTGATAATTCTGTGGTCACTGTTGCAGGGCAGTGATCCAAATGCCAGAAATAGGGATTTCTCCCTGGTGGGGAGGCAGTACCGTAGGGTTAGAAGATCCACTTATGCTGTGGGAAGGCTTCAAATTTTGTTGAACCGAGTGATAGGATACAGGCCTGTCTGTCTCCCTGTGTTAGCAGTTGGTTTAAACAAAAATTCCTTTGTTGCAGGGAATATTGGAGACTTTCCCTGCTAGTTACCAGAATTAAATTTCTGGCAACCACTAGTGACATGATGAATAGACCTGGGGAACTTGGAAGTGGGTATTTCCCTAAAGAGGCCTCTGGGTTTCTATTTGGGCAGACATCCACTTTTTCCAATAAAAGGCCTAACTGTTACTACAGCCAGTTTCTGGGATCTGTGGGTGCTGGAAGCTCCCAGTTGGGCAGATTCCCTAGTCTCTATACCTTCACGCCAGTGACCCCTAGCAGCTTGGGAATACCAAGGGAGCCTGGTACTGATTGGGTTCAAAAAATGCAGAGGCATCTTTGAAATGAAGTCTATGTGGTGAAGCAGAGGCCTCCAGGAGGAGGCTCTTATTTCTTGAAGGGAAGGGTTTCAGCAGGGTAAGACCTGGTTAGGGTTGCCAACCTCCAGGTGGTAGCTGGAGATCTCCCGCTATTACAACTGATCTCCAGCTGATAGAGACCAGTTCACCAGGAGAAAGTGGCCACTTTGGCAATTGGACTCTATGGCATTGAAGCCCCTCCCCTCACAAACCCTGCCCTTTTCAGGCTCCACCCCAAAAATCTTTAGTTATTTCCCAACCTGGAGCTGACAACCCTGGTACAGGATTCACTACTGGCCCATTTCCCATCCCAGACTGTGAGTGAACTTTGCTTCTTATAAGGGACTAACTATACATTGCATTTCCCCCTGGGATGTCCCTGGGTTAGATGAAGAGATGTCTTCTGAAGCTCTGCATTTTTCCTGGAATGGAGTGGTCTGATTAGGATTGGGGCTGTGGGGAGAGGAGACTTAGCCCCCTCCTGCTCTTTTCCTGACCTGAAATGGCCCCAGGGAACTGCTGTTTTCCCCATTTGGGAAACATAATGTGTAGCCCATCAGTATATCTTGAGTTCCCAGTAGGAGAAATAGTGGCTGCCCTGGGCCTAGGGTTGCCAGCTCCGGGTTGGGAAATACCTGGAGATTTTGGGGGTGGAGCCTAAGGAGAGCGGGGTTTGGAGAGGGGAGGGACTTCAATGCCATAGAGTCCAGTGGCCAAAGCAGCCATTTTCTCCAGGGGAACTGACCTCTGTCGCCTGGAGATCAGTTATAATAGCGGGAGATCTCCAGCCACCACCTGAAGGTTGGCAACCCTAACTGGGCCATTTCAGGTAAGGAAAATGGTATGTAGGGAATACCTTTTCCTGATGCACTGCAATGTGAGTACCTGGGAATTACAGAATCCCAGAACACATCTCTTTACCTGAATTTGGAATACCCCTGGGGAAAACATAATATGCTGTTAGGCCCTTAATTGTGTGACCTTCTAGGAAATTAGTGTGATGTTGGCCAGGTAAAATGTTGTATCCAACATTCCTCATCTGGCACAGAGAAGGGGGGGGTGAGGGTTGGGAAAAACCAGGGTGAGGTGCAACTCATGGTGGTCCTACATAATTCTGTTTGAATGGGCTCTGTTTCTTTCTCTCTCTCTCTCTCTTGGAGTTAGGAATGAGTCAGTGGCTGACCTGCCTGGAGGATGGCCTCTGGTCACTCCCAGAAGCTTACTGCAAGTTAGAGTGTGACCCTCCACAGCCAGTCGCCAATGCTAAACTGCTGCTGCCCCGATGCCTGCAAGGGAACCATGATGTTGGTTCCATCTGCCGATACAAATGCAAGCCTGGATACCACGTGGCAGAAACCACCGAGGGAAAGTCCAGGAAGTGAGTAAAACAAACACTTCATCATCCTTTACTGTGTCCCTACTGTTCCCTCTTCTTTATCAGCACAAATCAGCATTACAGGTACAGAAATACTAGGCTAAGACTTCCTTTTAAAATACAGCATCATCTGCATTCCTTGGAAAGGTACGCAGGAAACAAAACATTTTTTTTCTCACCATGACATGTGCATTGGAGCAGACCAAGGATTCCATGTTCATCCATTCTGTCACTTCAGTTTAAGGCATTACTAAGTATGGGGTACCTACCCAGGAGATCTGTTTAATGTTGGACAAGACACAGGCAGCAAGGTTTTGTGGCCAAAAGGATGCATGAAGTTAAACAGGAGATCTGTTTAATGTTGGACAAGACACAGGCAGCAAGGTTTTGTGGCCAAAAGGATGCATGAAGTTAGTATCTAAGAGGTGTTTCAGAAGGCATGGCAGGAGGGCAAGCAGAGGGAGGTAAGGTCAGCTGATGTATTTTGGGCAGGCTTCCTAGTGTGGTGAGACAAATGGTAAAGTAAGGGGAGGGGCTGTGGCTCAGTGGTAGAGCATCTGCTTGGCATGCAGAAGGTCCCAGGTTCAATCCCTGGCATCTCCAGTTAAAGGGACTAGGCAAGTAGGCGATGTGAAAGACCTGTACCTGAGACCCTGGAGAGCCGCTGCCGGTCTGAGTGGACAGTATTGATTTCGAAGGATCAAGGGTCTGATTCAATATAAGGCAGCTTCATGTGTGTTCATGAGAGAGCCGCTGCCAGTCAAAGTAGACAGTCACACCAATGGTGATTTGATGCAGTTTATCAGTGTTCCCTTTTGTGCGTGCTAATTGGGATGGCCTTTGGCACTGCATTAAAATGGCCTTTGACACTACACAGTAAACACTATCTACCTACCTTCCAACCAACTGTGATAGACCAGTGTTCTGAGTATAGGCAGCTTCATCTGTTTATGTGTACCTGTTTATCTGTATTGTGTAAGCCATGCTTCAACCAGAATGAGAGATATAGTGACTGGCAAATGAACTCATCCCAGAATTGTTTGAGTTATGGGGTGACTGGAGTTGGGAGCTCTAAATAAGGGATGCCTTTAGAGCCAGGAGCTGAAGCTTATTAGGTGTACTCTGACAGTGTTTCTCCTAGACTTTCGAATAAGAAGCAAGATTAAGCTGTTTATTAAAGTACCTATGATCTAAGGATTCATGTTTTATGAGTTGATTATTGGATTTTTAAAAAGTGTTTATTTTGATAGTTGTTTCTAGAGTTTGTATAGACGTTCTTGCTGTTTTAAATTGGTTTGTAAATGACCTTGTGTGCGCAGCAGGAATGGGGTAAAAGATGGATTCCTTAAATAAATAAATTCTCCTAGAGTTGAAAGGTTTACATTTGGTTAGAGATTGTTTAGCAAGGGCTTCTCTGCACCCAAACTTCAAGTTCTTTGGCAAGAAAACCTAAATTTTGTGTCTAGAAATATTGTTGAAAGTCAATTTGCATGTATTCATTTGCATGCTTTATTCTAGTTTGGATTCAGTGGAGCGTTACTACAGATGGAAGGATTTAACTCCATGGAGTGCAATTTTCTTGCCTCCCCTCCCCTCCCCCACCCAAAATATTCCCAGGAATGCTGCTGCTGGGGAACACGGGACACCTAGGGTTGCCAGGACCCTCTTCACCACTGGCAGGAGGTTTTTGGGGCGGAGCCTGAGGAGGGCGGGGTTTGAGGAGGGGACTTCAATGCCATAGAGTCCAGTGGCCAAAGTGGCCATTTTCTCCAGGGAAACTGATCTCTATCAGCTGGAGATCAGTTGTAATAGCAGGAGATCTCCATCTAGTACCTGGAGGTTGCACTGAACTTCCTTGCCAAAGGCCCGAGGTCAGCACTGAACTTCCTTGCCAAAGCAGGGATTCAAACCAGGGTCACCCAGTTCTTTCTCTAACACGCTGTTAAATCCCATGGGCTATATTTGAAACAAATATTCTAACCCTCCTAACTGGAGAAGTGTTTAAAAAGAGAAAAGTGGTGTCTGCTTAATAGGTCAGAAGTCAGGTGTATTCTGTCATCCAATGTCACAGAGTTCTTTCGTCTGTAGTCCTAGTTGTCTCGGCCTCATTTCCGTTTATACGTAGCTATTATCTGTGGATATGTCTTCATAGTCTTATTCCTCTCTTCCCTACTCTAAACCATGGGTTGGGGTGGAAATGTTCACTTTTAAAGAAAATGATCAAAACACAGCACATAATTTATATGAATTTGCATAATTACACTGTGAAATCTCTTTTTTCAAAAAATGTAGAGTTCTAGACTCCCAGTGGTATTGGATGTTTTTCCAAAAAATATTATTTCTGGATAGAAAACAATTACCACAATTGTAAAATAGTTTCTACGAACAAAATTTGCATTACTTGGCAAGGATTTGGCTTTCTCCGTGGCAGAATTTTAGCTTTCTATTTTGCAGCAAAACTGCTCCCCTAGCCTTCTTTTAGTCTGATGTTTCTGAAGTGCATTGGGAAAGGAACGAGGTCTTACCCTCCCACTGCCATCACTAGGCTCACCTGTCTGCCTATCCTGAGTCTTTGGAAGAAGATGAGAGAAAGGTATTGGGAGATGTAAACAGGACTCTTGTGGCACTTTAAATACTAACAACATTTATTCCAATGTAAACTGTCGTGGACTAGAGCCCATTTCCTCAGATGCTATAAGTAGATCCTCAAGTGGCAGCTAGTTTGTTTAGGGGTATGAAAAAAACAGAACTCCGGGGTCAAGGAAATGCAGGAAGTCCAGGATGAAATATAATTATGCAAAATTCAAACTGAATCAAGAAAAATGCAGAGACCCTTTTGTAGTTATGCTAAGCTAGTCACCCCTGTACTAGGTGGAGAGTCCCACGGTTTGCTAAAATAGCTGTAATGGAAATCCCCAGTTTTGGTTCAGAGGGGGAAGAAGCTAATTCTTGTCTGCTCTGCGTGGTGTAGTGGTTAAGAGCAGTGATTTGGAGCAGTGGACTCTGATCTGGAGAACCGGGTTTGATTCCCCACTCCTCCATGTGAGCGGCGGAGGCTAATCTGGTGAACTAGATTTGTTTCCCCACTCCTACACACAAAGCCAGCTGGGTAACCTTGGGCTAGTCACAGTTCTCTTCGAGCTCTCTCAGCCCCACCTACCTCACAGGGCGAAAACGCATGGTTGCTTTAGCCTCCTTTATTCCCTGTTTTAGCCAGGATTCAGCCAGGATCGAACACATGCGTTTTCGCCAAACGTGCGTTCGATCCTGGCTGAATCCTGGCTGAAACAGGGAATAAAGGGACCATGCGTTTTCGCCCACAGGGTGTCTGTTGTGGGGAGGGGAGGGGAAGGTGATTGTAAGCTGGTTTGATTCTTCCTTAAGTGGTACAGAAAGTCGGCATAGAAAAACCAACTCTCCTCCTCCTCCTCCTCCCCCCCTGGCCCAGCCCTTCCTTGCTGTTCTTTTGCATCATAGATGGCTGAGTGCAGCGGAAAGGGATGAGGGGTCTGTCTACTACTTCCCTCTTCTTTCCCCCCACTTGTGTTTGTGACTTCTAAGTAATCATTCAGCAAATCCTCAAAAGCCTGGGAAGAAAGAAAGCTATTTGAGAGGTCCCTTGGTATTCTGCCCTGAGTTCAGTGGCATGTCAGCCCCTCTAAGAATGTTGATAACATAAAAACCTTCTGCATGGACAAGAGAAGAGTTTTGCTATTTCAAAATCCATTTTATAAATACTTGCCTCTTCCTGTGCCGAGTTTTTGTCACGGAAGCAACCTGATTCAATTGCACAATCTTCTGTCGTTTTGTCCTTAATTATTTCTTGGAAAGGTATTAGTGTGTTCTTCTGAGGCTTTGGTCAGCTACATTTAGGGCCCATGAAAATAAGGAATATATTGGCTTTCAGAATGGCTGAAAGTTCATTAGAACATTTTCTATTCTTATTTACCTTTTTTGCAAACATTTGTATAGCCTACACTAACCTATTTTATCCATTTTTTTCTGAAAAGCAAGTCCCACTGGTATCAGCAATAGTAATATTGCAGCCTTAAGATTTACACATTTTAGAGCCCTCATTGGGTAACCTCACAACAACCCTGTGAGATAAGTTATCATGATTCCCATTATATGGATGAACAGTGGACTCTGTTGATAATTCATGTTCATGGGACGGTGTCCTATAGAGCAGGGCTTCTTAAACTTTTCCCACTTGCGAACTCTTTTTGCCCAAGAAATTTTTATGCAACCCCGGGTATGTAGGTATATAAAATAGGTATACAAATCAAACATTTACTGATAATAAATCAAATTTTTCAGACCCCCACATTCAGTTACGCAACCCCATATGGGGTCACAGTGCACAGTTTAAGAAACTTTGCTGTAGAGCATGTCAGTGGATTCAAGTTGTAGTCCATCAGAGAGGAGCATGCTTAGGAATCTGGAAACAGTTTGACATTCTCTAGTCTGAGAACTCACAAAGCTTTCTACATGGCAGTGCCTATTGCAGGTAGGACATTTACAGCGCATTCCTGACAGGAATGCCTGCGCCAGGCTTAGGAGGCAACCCAGTGGCGTTGCCTCCTAAGGAGGTTTCGGCACTGCCGAAACCTCCGCCCTGCGCAAAAAACCTTGCAACCCTCATAGGGCAAAAAAAGGGGGGCGTTCCCGAGCCAAAACGGCGCAGGAGGCCGACCAATGCCGACCCTGTCCCCCGGTTGGCGCTGGAACGCCTCCCAGGGTGCCGTGGCGGCCCGTGTGCTGCCACAGCAGCGGCTGGAGACCGGCGCCCGGGCCTGCACGCCGGCGCTGGGGCTACTAACGCCGGCTTGCGCCTTCCGGGTGCCGGCGTTGTGGGCCCTTGCGCTTGTGGAGGCCTTTGTCGGCCTCCAAAGGCCTTTGGGTCGGCCTGCCAGCGTGGCTCAGGAATGGGCTGTTAGTGATCAAAAACGGATGATAATTTGTAAATTAGGTGGGGCTGAGTAACAATAACCAAGAAGTGAGGACTTGTGAAGAATTTGAGGTAGTGGGGAAATGGTAGAGAGAGCTGCATCCTTCATCCACACCTCCACCAGTTGTGAGGACTTCCATAGATAGTTGTATACCTGCACGCACACAAATGTATTATGGATATTGGTTCTTGTAGGTTATCCGGGCTGTGTGACCGTGGTCTTGGTATTTTCTTTCCTGACGTTTCGCCAGCAGCTGTGGCCGGCATCTTCAGAGGAGTAACACTGAAGGACAGTGTCTCTCAGTGTCAAGTGTATAGGAAGCATAATATATATAGTCAGAAGGGGGTTGGGTTTGAGCTGAATCATTGTCCTGCAAAAAGTATCAAAGGTAATGTGCTAATCAGGAAACGTCAGGAAAGAAAATACCAAGACCACGGTCACACAGCCCAGATAACCTACAAGAACCAATGAACTCTGACCGTGAAAGCCTTCGACAGTATTATGGATACATTTGTATGCGTACATGATTGGTGGAAGCAGGACAGAGGAAGAGGAACTCTGTGTTCCTTTACTCTCATCCTCCCCTGGCGCTGTCTTTGTCCCACACAAATCCCCCTCCTCCCCAGTTGTTCTCCGCTTTTTCAGCCTGTTGCTGAAGCACAGTTGTTGAGATACGGTTTCAGGATAATAGCAGCCATGTTTCTGGCACATGTACGAGGTAGGAAAAGATACACATCCTGGAAATCCTGAGGCAGGTGGAACCCTCCCCTGCCACCAGCAAAGTCCTGGGTAGGTTGACTATCTCCTGGCAGAGCACAGGCATTGATCCGCTTTGGATTTGTGGGAAGGACCGCTTCCCCTCTGTCCCAGCATCCTAATTAAATTTGGAAAAAAGGGAGCCCAGAAGTGGTGCTGCATTGCTGTAAGGGTAATTTCTGTGTGTGGCTTTAAGTGAGAATTGGGTTCCATATAGCTAGGAGAGTTAAGTCATGTTACATGGAAATCCATGATTCTTTCTCCCTGCGGCTTTTGTTTTGATTTTGTATGGATTGTAGCTGCTTGTGCTATGCTTTCAGGGAAGACAATGGCACAGGGGGAATTCTCCCCTTTCAACTTTTTCATGCTGAAAAATTTCTACTCCACGCTGCTTTTACTTCTTTTTTTATTTAATTTCAACCTGTTGGTTCTGGTCCGACCTTCTGGGGCAACAGAAGACAACTTGGCACCATCCTCCATATGACAGCCCTTCAAGTACTTGAAGATGGTTATCATGTCCCCTCGCAGACTTCTCCTCTTCAGGCTAAACTTAGGGGGTTACCGCACTTGTATTCCCAGCGATGTATTAAGAGTTTGAAAATGTTATAAGAAATACTGTTCACACTTTTGATGTATTCCCACCGATGTATTAAGAGTTTGAAAACGTTATAAAAAATACTGTTCGCACTTTGTTTGGCCTCTTTAGCTGTGAAGACGTCGTCCAACCATTTTTTAGTCGTGGCATCCAAAAACCCTTTTAAAGCGATGTTTTTTATAACATTTCCAAACTCTTGATACATCGCTGGGAATAGCTAGTGCGGTAACAGCCATACCCAGCTCCTTAAATTTCTACAGGGTCTCAGTCGACATGTCCTCAGGACATTCTCCTGTTCACAACATTACAGGTGTTGCATTGTGATGGGGACGGAAGGGTAGTTTAAATATTTAAGAAGCACTTCATTAAAGGGATATTTCTCAGCAGTTTACAAATCAGCTGATGACTGGGAGCAGAATGAGGAAAAGAGGCCCCAAATACTACCTTTAAAATGCCTCCGGACATCACCCGAGGAGAGATTTTCAAAGCTGCTTACTGATCAGTTGTCTAGCCGCACAAGTAACTAGCCGATGATTTATTTATTTTTTTACTAGCTTGGCTGCTAGCTTCATATTTTTTAGTTAGTTTGTGTCATATTTATGGCCTGAAAGGAGTAAAAGTAGTTTACAAACACTTCCCACCTGGTTGTCTAGAGGCAATTCTTCCCCATCACAGGCAACTGTGCAACTAGATATTTACAAGCCTTCGAAAAGATCTTCCCAGTCCCTCAAGTCGACCAGGACCATCATCTCTCTAGCCATTATTTATTTACCTCATTTAAAATTTGCCTTTCATGCTGCGATAGCCTGCTAAACCCAGACTTGTCAGAGCTTGGGCGCTAAGCAGGGCCGTGCACAGTCAGTACTTCGATGGGAGACCACCAAGGAAGATTGGGTTTGCTATGTGAAGGAAGGCAATGGCAAACCACCTTTGCTCTTCTCTTGCCTAGAATGTCCTGTGGATGGGGGAAATGCTGTAGAAAGATGCAGACAAGCTAGAACGTGTCCAGAGGAGGGCAACAAAGACAGTGAGGGGTCTGGAGACCAAGTCCTATAAGGAAAGGTTGAAGGAGCTGGGTATGTTTAGCCTGAAGAGGAGAAGACTGAGAGGGGATATGATAACCATCTTCAAGTACTTGAAGGGCTGTCATATAGAGGAGGGTGCCAAGTTGTTTTCTGTTGCCCCAGAAGGTCGGACCAGAACCAACGGGTTGAAATTAAATCCAAAGAGTTTCCGTCTAGACATTAAGAAGAGTTTTCTAACAGTTAGAGCTGTTCCTCAGTGGAACAGGCTTCCTTGGGAGGTGGTAAGCTCTCCTTCCCTGAAAGTTTTAAAGAAGAGATTAGATGACCATCTATGGCCTTAGGCAGATGATGAGAGGGAAGGCATCTTGGCCATCTTCTGGGCATGGAGTAGGGGTCACTGAGTGTGTGTGCCGGGGGGAGGTAGTTGTGAATTTCCTGCATTGTGCAAGGGGTTCAACTAGATGACCCTGGTGGTCCCTTCCAGCTCTATGATTCTAGGAGTCAGTTGCAACTCAGCACATTCTTTTTTATTCTGAGATTCAAGATTGCTTGCTGAACAAATGGGTGAGTTTCAGATCTTCTTAATGCTTTATGAGAGTGACTAACGAGAGAGTTCTGAGGAGAAAATGGTGGTATGGGTTGGAGGAGTGTGCGCGTGCATGTGCACGCATGAGTGAAACAGTGAGAAAGTGCCCATAGGCTGCTCACTGGCATTTTAAAAAATACTATTTGCCGCTTTTCCTGTCTCTTATAGCCCTCCTTACACTCTCTCCTCCTCTTTCTTGGTGAAACTGGTAAGGATGTCTGATCCCTCCCTGGCCCCACTTCCTTCAGTAAGACCCATGTTATCCAAACAGTGGAATAGGTTAAAGTTAGATCATAAAAAAGGGGAAGGGAAATGGAAATAATCTGCAGGGTGGGAGCTGGAAACGCTTCAGAAAGGCCATCGCGGGTGAATGAGGATAGAGCGAGAATGACCAAGAGTGTAGAGTTTGGTAGCGGGCCATCTAACATTAACTGGAAATGTATACAGCCCTGTTTAATATTTGTGCACTAAATGAATTCCAGAGTCTATGCCAAGGAAACCCAGGGTTTCTTTCCCCTCTTTTTTTCCTTTTGCCCTGTAAACTAAAAAAAAAAAAAAACCCAATTAAGACCATCTTCTGAAAACCATCTTCATGTATTTTTGTATTTGTTTTTGCAAAATAAACTTGCTCAGTTTGCATGCTTTATTTTGAACATGATTGTGGGTTGCCAGCTCACAACACAGAGATCCTGTTGATGCCTTTAAAAGTTACACGGTAGAGGGACAGGACTCACCCACTGCTCTGTCTCTTCTCCTCTTCCTGATGGAGCAGACTTCATTTTTACTCCACAGTAGAGAAACCGTAAATGCATATTGTTTTCAGTTTGAACAGAATTTCTAATTTTCCCCATATCAAACAGTATGAAACTAGGGGGAAAGGCACAGGTAAACAAGCTGTGAAAGGTGGTGTTTAGCTGCAGAAATAAGTAATTAATTAATTCTTAATCAATTAATCATGCCTTGAAAGCTGTAGCTCACTGACAGCTAACCTGGATCGCAAATTAAAATGAATATGCTACGGTTTGCCAGTCCACATTAAGATAATGGCCTGTAGTCAACTGTGCAGATCCTCCAACAGAAGGGAGGGCACTTCCGCTTGCAGAAGAAAGGGGTGTGTGATTTCTGTCGATTCCCCCTCCCACTGCAGACCTCCTCCTACATTGGCGCCTATGCTTAGGGTTGCCAGGTCCCTCTTCGCAACTGGTGGGAGGTTTTTGAGGCAGAGCCTGAGGAGGATGGGATTTGGGGAGGGGAGGGACTTCAATGCCGTAGAGTCCAAGTGCCAAATCGGTCGTTTTCTCCAGGGGAACTCATCTCTGTCATCTGGAGATAGGGTTGCCAGGTCCCTCTTCGACACCGGCGGGAGGTTTTGGGGGCAGAGCCTGAGGTGGGCGGGGTTTGGGGAGGGGAGGGACTTAAGTGCCATAGAGTCCAATGGCCAAAGTGGTCATTTTCTCCAGGTGAACTGATCTCTGTCAGCTGGAGATCAGTTGTAATAGCAGGCGATCTTCTGCTATTACCTGAAGGTTGGCAACCCTATCTGGAGATCAGTTATAATAGCAGGATATTTCCAGCTGGGCGACCACGCATTGAAAATAATATATCCCTATTAGGGAATTGTGCAAATAAGCTAAACGTGGTTGCATTTTCATCCCTAATGGGAGAAAGGAAATGATTTTTGAATACATACAATTGGAGTCAAACTGAAAAGGGGCTGAAGACGAAAGGAAACGATCGTCCCCCTCATCATTCTTCTATGAAGATTGCCATATTATTGGACTTTACCCTTATGGACTGTTTTGAATCTTACCTTCTTACTAGTTATTTATGAAGATTTGTCTGGATGATATTTTGGAGATTAATACCTTGTAGGATTGTGAACATATGATTGTAATATAGCATTGTATGTTGTGTGTCTTTCACTGCACCTTTGCCCTAAATTGTGATAGATTGTGATATATAGTGAGTTTGTGGACCTGTTTGTTATAGTGATTGACTTCAAGTTGGAGCCAAGTCCATACTGATTTTCTGACTGTTAGTAACAGTATTCATAGTATGGTGGTGTGTGTTTTGGTTACTTAGTTACCTGGAGGTTGGCAACCCTACCTGTGCTGTTCCCGAAAGGCAAACATTTCAGAGGGCTAAGTGGTCTTCAGCAGGAGGAGAGGAAAGTCCTCCATGAAATCTGCAGATGGTTGGCTACACACCAGTAAATCTTGGCCTGCTCACCTGGCCTTGTACTCTGTAAACTACTTATCCTGGTTATTTATTAGGCCCCGAGCGTGCCATTAAATAAGGGAAAGTTGCTCTACTCCAAAGCAGTGATATCTCTGATAAGTTCTCAGATTCATACAGGGCAGGACATTCAGTGGGCTTCTGTCCACACACACCCTCCCCCGCCCATGCTTTTCCTGTTCCTGAGCAAACACAAGAGACAAAGATGCCCCAGTGACCAGTTTTGTTTTCATCCAGTTTACCAGTAAATACCTCTGCTTCTCTTTCCCGCTTGGACTCCTGGAATCTCCTGTTATTGGCAGATAATATGAGCGTTGGAGCTAATTTATTGCTGTCTTTCTTGGCACCCAAGCCTGGCCGCTGCTCATACTCACACGGTGCTCCCCCTCCCCACCGTATGGATCGTGAGGCTGTCAAGATTGACATGATGGACATCAAAAGCGGCTCTTGCAGGGCCTCGTATGCCTTTTTTGTGGCTTTCCAATCCTGTCCTTTAAATGTTTAAATGCTTTTTTCTTCGTCTTCATAAAACTCTTTGATCTTTTTTTTTTTTGGCTCCTCTGTTAATCCTAAATAAATGTCAGTTTTGTAGGATCAGAAGAAATTGTAATGGCTGAGTTACAAAAGGAGGTTTCGCGCACTCCCTCTCACCCACCCCCTTTCCCATCCTTTTCTGGTGCCTCTCAGTAAATTGGCAGCATAGCTGGCCAGGAGAGCTGCAGTTTAACTCCCCCTCCTCTTCTTTTTCAGGGTTAGTTAAGGACAAGCTTGTTTTTCAGGCACCTGAGGATTTCGCTGGAGGGCATTCTGCTCCCTGTGGTGTAGATGTTAAGAAGTGGAACTGGGCGCCTCTTTGAGTCGCTCGGCCCTAAACTCACAAGGTGTTTGCAAGTGCGCTTCTTGCCTATGCAAAATATAGTTTGCGGCCTTAAATGCTTGCTGAATAATGGCTGGTGCCTGCTAGCCGCAGGAGAACAACCAATTGTTGGAGCCGTCAGAGATGCAACATTTTGAAATGAATCCATATTTTTTGGAAAATATATGCCATGCTTTTTTGTTGGTCTTTAAAGTGCTACTGGACTCTTGCTCTTTTCTAGTGTTATTGACAGACTAACATGGTTACCCGTCATGATCTATCCCAAAAACTAAGCTACAGATAAGGTTGCCAGCCTCCAGGTGGTGGCTGGAGATCTCCCGCTGTTACAACTGATCTCCAACCGATAGAGATCAGTTCACCTGGAGAAAATGGCCGCTTTGGCAATTGGACTGTATGGCATTGAAGTCCCTCCTCTCCCTAAACCCCGCCCTCCTCAGGCTGCACCCCAAAAACCTCACGCCGGTGGCAAAGAGGACCTGGCAACCCTAGCTACAGATGATGCATTTTACTGCTTTAGAATATAGAATGCATCAGCTGTAGCTAAGTTAGTATGTAATATTATACTATTTGGCATAATTATGACATTTGAAAGTCTAAATGCTGCACGCTGCAGCCTTAAGCAAAGTTACGCCCTAATAAGTCCATTGGCCTCAATGGATTTAGAAGTGTATAACCTTGCTTAGGATTGCAATGTTAAGTGTTCTGCAAGCAAAATTGTGAATACGCCCCAATATAAAGATAGAGAGAGGAATGCTGAAAACTGCTGCACTCTACACTACCTTGGCACGTGTATCTTAATTTTTGTCATCTGAAAGAAATAAAAAAATTAAGTTGAAGACAGAAAACAACTATAAAGAGAAGGAAGTGTGTCATTTGGACAGACACAGTCTCATATAATAATAAAACTAGCAGAATGTTTGCATATTGCAAATGTTGTTATACTGAAAACACAAAAGGAAAACCTCTTTTCTGGTGGTGGTTCATATTTTGTTGTTTTTTAGAATATTAATTGGGGACTTTATGCGTATAAAGTGCCGTCAAGTCACAGCTGACTAACAGCGACCCCAGCAAGGGGCTTTCAAGGCAAGTGATTAAGGAGAGGTGTTTTGCCATTGCCTGCCTCTGCAGAGTCTGCCTTGGTGGTCTCCCTTCCAAGTACTGACCCTGCTTAGCTTCCGAGACCTGACAAGATCAGGCTATACCACGCTGCCTACCCTCCCGATTGGGGACATTAGTCACATTTAAACAATAAATATATGCTTGAAAATATGTTCTGTATGTCTGCAGTATAATACACATGGATATTCATTATCTAATGTTGCAGACAGTCTTACATAAAAGTGTTCATGCTAGACCAGTGGTTCTCAACCTTTTTCGAGTCGCGACCCCCTTTTACAATCGCCAAGTAACCTGCGACCCTCGTCACATTTGCATAAATTTGCATAAATGTGCATAAATGACACTTTCAATAGGATAAAGAAAACACATTTGTTTTTTTGGCAGTCCTGGGTATCCATTTATATAATTACTTTAAATGTTAAAGTTTAAAACAAACAAGCAAACGGTACTACCACCTGTTGCGCAGCGGCTGTGACTGTGTGGCGCGGCAACCTTTCCTGGCATGGAGGAAAGAGTGCCTCTGAGCATGCACGGCGTTCCTTGTCCTCCCCTCTCTCCCCAAAAACTCTTCCAAGCAGGCCGGGGCTCTTGCGAGGAAACCCCCTCTCTTGTGACTGGGACACTGCTTGTGCACAGAACTGCAGTTATCCCACAAAATGGAGCTCCGTTTAATCACCTCACGAGAGCGAAGAGCCAGGAAAGAGCCGAGGGCCGCTTATCCCGCTCGGACTTTTCGTGCCTTTTTCTCCCCTCCGCCAGTCACCACTTCTTCTTTGCTCACCGAACCTGCGCGTTCGAGGGGGAAATCCTGAACTGTGCATGCACCTCGACTCTCTCCCCCTTGGCCTTGCCAGAGCGGAACTGATGACTCAGGGCAGAAAAGCGAAGCCATACTACAGACATGCACACTTGGATTCCAGGCTGAAGCTCCCGCCCCACCCAAGCGCGGCTAAAAGTAAAAACAACGTGGCTGTAGCGGCCTCAAGGGGGACCGCCCTCTTCTCCTCCGAGACCTGAACTGGCCGAGCCAGGGGAGCTTCCTCGGCCTCCAACACATCCTGCCGCATCATCCGCCCGGCGCAGGTGCGACCGCGCCCAGGGCTGGCCCGCCCGCCTCTCAGCTGGGCAGCGGGGCTACAGCTGGTGTGCGGCGGCACGCCGCCGCGTCTCTGCAGCCCAGCTCCTTCTGGCTGTCGGTCGGCCAGTTCCTCACCTCTCTGCTTGGGGGTCTTCCCTGCCCTCGCGGACGGATCAGGGTTACAAGGAGTCTGGGTTAGTCCTGGACAGCCCGGGATGGGGGCTGTCCCAGGACAGTGGCGACGACCCCCCAGAAAACACTTCACGACCCCCTTGGGGGTCCCGACCCCCAGGTTGAGAACCACTGTGCTAGACATTTGGACTGGACTAAAACTCAACTTAAAAAGTATTTCCTGTATTCCAAAAGACAACATATTTTTAGGAGGTTCCCCACCCAGTGCTTCCTCAAATTTTCCAGTTTTTCTATCAGAAAAAGTGGAAAAGTCCTGGGGTGGGGGGAACATATTTACCCCAAGAAATATTTTTGTGCTCCAGGCCTTCACCTCTCTGGGAGTCGTATAAGGTTGCCAACCTCCAGGTACTAGCTAGAGATCTCCTGCTAACCCTAGAGTGGTAGGTTAAGTTAATAGTTGGGTGCCTGAATATAGCCAGTGAAGAAAAAAAGAGATTTAGCCTCTGGCTGGCAAGGAGGAATGGCAGAGTACTACATACTGTTGGTTTTTGGAACTTAAAGTTACCTTAAAGCTTTGCGCTCCCTGCCTGCCATTGTGTAATGTGTATTTTTATTTTTATTTTGCTGTCAAGTTTCATCTGACTTATGGCAACCTCCTTGTGGGTTTTTAAGGCAAGAGACATTCAGAGGTATTTTGCCATTGCCTGCCTTTGCGTAGCATCCCTGGACCTCTTTGGTGGTAGGCACAAGACAAGCCCCAAGGGGAAGGGCAATCCATAGGCAAGGCGCCGCCACTGAAGAAGCCCTGTCACATTTTGCCGTCTGCTCCATCTCTGAAGGGCGGGGGCACAGAGCAGGGCTTATGAAGAGGGTCTTTACTGGTGGGCTGAACAGTACAGAAGGACGTGGTCCAAGTCAGTGGTCTTAGAAGGGTGTAACTGCTTAGGGCAGCCCTGTGTCTTCTGGTTTTAGAAAGCTTTGTGGAAATAAGGATATTCTTAGTTTTGTGTCAGTACAGTTGCTTTGGGGCATTGATTTAATTGTATGCTAAGATTCTGGTACTTTCCTTGGAAACTATGTACAAGTGGTATATTTTGCATTTTTAAAATTACCATAAATTTCCTCAAGCACCTGGAGAGAAAAGGTAAAAGTGTTATAAACTGATATGGTGTGTTGCTGCATAGCTAAAAGCTCCCTGGCGACCCTGTGGTACAACTGACCTAGTTAACAGTGACTATAGCAGGGTGGAAGTACCCCAAGAGACCTGATGAAATTGACAGGCAGTAGAACTCAAATGCACTCAAGAAAGTATTTCTTCACAGACAACATAATTATTTATGGAATTTGCTGCTGTAAGATGTGGGGATGGCTGCTAATGTAGACGGCTTTAAAAGAGGGCTAGACAAATTTATGGAGGGGAGGTCTGTCTTTATGTCTAATAGCCAATGTCTAGCTCTCAGGTAGATAGAAAAATCCACAGATTGGGGCCAACCATGGGTACCAAGTTCCGCAATGTGGTACTTTTTATCTTTTGTATTTTTGGAGATGTTCTAATGCGGTGATGTAATCAGTTTTCCTTGTGTTTTCTCAAATCTTTCCCCCCAGAAAGTTCCTGAGTATTGCGTGTCTGGAAACTGGCTTCTGGGAGGCAGGCAGCTGTGTCCCTGTGCTGTGTAAGCCACCACCACCAGTCTTTGAAGGAATGTACAATTGCACCAATGGCTTTCAGCTCGACAGTCAATGTGTACTCAGCTGCAGCCCACAGAGTAAGAGGGTAAGGGCCATTAAGTAGTATGATTGGTTCCTAAATAATTCACAGTTCCTGCAAAGTGTCCATTGGAGGAAGGGTCCAGAAACATTTGGCAGTTTCTGCTTCCATTCTGCAGAATTCTGGCTGCCCACTTTTACCTGGCTTGCTTGTTGTTGGCTGTGTTGTATAGTAGATGAAACTCAGGCAGCCCTGCCACGGCAGCAGTTCAAGGGGGAGACAATGCCAGCGCCTCACTTTCTTCTACAGAAACTGTACTCATAATCACTGGTTTATGGAATAGACTGGTGTATGTATTAAAGGAGTAGAGAACATGCACATACTCGCTCGTGTGCTCTCTCTCACATATGTAGTAGGTAGGGTTGCCAACCTCCAGGTACTAGCTGGAGATCTCCTGCTATTACAACTGATCTCCCGCGGATAGAGATCAGTTCCCCTGGAGAAAATGGTCGCTTTGGCAATTGGACTCTAGGGAATTGAAGTCCCTCCTCTCCCCAAATCCCACCCTCCTCAGGCTCCACCCCAAAAATCTTCAGGTATTTCCCAACCTGGAGCTGGCAACCCTGATAGTAGGGCTGCCAACTTCCAGGTAGCACTTGGAGAGCTCCCACTATTACAACTGATCTCCAGGCAATGAAAATCAGTTCTCCTTGAGAAAATGGCTTCTTTGGAGGGTGGACTCGATGACATTATACCCCCTGAAGCTCCTCCCCTCCCCAAACCCCGCCTTCCTGAGGCTCCACCCCCAAAATCTCCAGGTGTTTCCCAACCCAGAGTTGGCAACCTAATATGTAGTGTTTTATTTTAGTTAACACATTTGGAATTGGAAACCAACTTTGCAGTGATTCTAACAGCAATCATGTTCTCTTCCCCCTCCCTTTAAGCCTGTAAAATAGAACAGTCTGTTTCTATGACCTGTGTCTCTTTCCCAAATCCAGTGCTGCACCACCAATAGCAGTAGTAAAATCAGTGGAGGGAAAAATGTCATGTAATACATTTGTGCCAGCGTAGCTAAGCCCAAGCTTTGCTTGCTGTATTAAATCAGGAAGCATTGCTTCTCGTGAATGCTGCTACAAAGAGTGGATTTGAATTCATTGCTCTTCCTGAATATTTCTTTTTCTCTTATAATCCAGGTCCCTATCCTATGCACTAAAGATGGATTATGGACTGATGAATTTAAATTGTGTGAAGATCTGCAAGGGGAATGTTCACCACCCCAAGAACTGAATTCAGTAGAGTATAAGTGCGACCAAGGTTATGGAATTGGTAAGAGTGCTGATCTGTGATGTTCCCATTCCTTCTATCTCCCATCACTCCCTTTTAAAAACCTTGGAACAGAATTTCCAAGTTAAGGCCAAACTACATCTGTTGTTCATTTCAGGGACTAGATCAATGGTCAGTAATTATTACATTGACAAGTGGGGTCTGGCAAGAAACTTGTGGGGAGGGGGCATTAAACCCACCTTTGTTTCCTCCCCTCTCCCTCTACTTGCCTCTCACTTTCCGTCCTGCGACCCCTTCTCTTACACTTCTCTTTCTTTCTGCTCGCTTACCCCAGCTCTCTCTGCCCCCTATCCCAGCTCTCTCTTTCTCTCTCTTTCTGACCCCTACCCCAGCTCTCTTTCTGCCTCACAACCCCAAGTCTCTCTTTCTGCCTACCTACCCCAGCGCTCTTTCCATCCCCCTACCCAGCTGTCTTTCTCTTTCTGCCCCCATCCCAACTCTCTCTGCCCCAGTACCCCAATGCTTTCTTTCTGTCCATCTGTCCCAACTCTCTCTCTTTTTCTACTTCCCCCAGATCTCTCTCTCTCTTTCTGCCTCCCAAGCACTCCCTTTCTGCCCCAACCCCCAAAGTCCCTTTCTGTACCACTGCCCGAGCACTCCCTTTCTCTCCCCCCCCCCCACAGTCCTGCTCTGGCCGGCACATAGGGAGCCATGGCGAGGCCTCATTCCCCCGCTTTCTTACCAGGACTGCTATACTGCCACTGGGTAAGTGGGTGGGGGTTTGGGGGGATTTAAACCCCCCATTTTAAAAAAAATCAGATTTTTCTGCAGACCCAGGGGGTCCCCCAAGTCTGCAGAAAAACCTGTTGGGGGGGAAGTGTGCCCCTATCTTCTGGTTTAAGTATCCACAGGCAGAGGGCCCAGTTGAGAATCAGATAGCATGCTTCAGATATCTTTTCTGCTTTCTACTGCCACTATTTTAAAACCAACATGCTTTGTCCTGTGAATCTGTGTGATTTAGCACTGGAATAAATACTAGCGGAAGCTGTAAGAGGAAGTGTGTGCGCATGCATGCGGTGGGTCGGAATTTGCAAACAAAGCTCCCCAGTTCTGAAAACCTTGAACCATTATGAACTGAGCACTCCCCAAGGTGCCAGTTTGGTTTGAGGTGGGCTTGTCCTAGTGCCAGAACTTTCCACCCCTGCCACCTGCCTTTCAAAACTTACCCTTTTGAAGAAGGCAGAGAGGGCAAGAGGGCCAATTGAGGGGAAGCAGAGATTCCACCCAGCTGAGATGGATCAGGGGTGGGTCAGGGTTTAGTGCAGCTGAAGGGGATATTAAGGGAGGAGATGCTAAATGGCCAGGGAGGAAGACAGCTAGAGGGTCAGTGCAGCTGGGCTGACCCTAGAGCTAGGGGAGTCAGGACCTCGAGTTGATGAGGCCAGCCCCATTCTGAGGCCAGGCAGAGAGTCAGCCAGGTATAGGGGCAGTGCAACACATGAAGTTTCTGGTGATTCATAGAACAGCCTGGAAGTGACAAAGGTTAGCTCTAGGAATCGCCAGAAACTTCTGGTTTTACCATAGAGTTTCCAGTGGTTCCTAGAGCTACACTTTGTTTAAAAATGTTTTAAATAAATAAAATAAATTCTTTTGATTTTATATATTTTAATCTGGCAAGGATGATTGGGGTGTGTTGACGAGAATTTCCATTTTTAAGCAGAAGGCAAACTGTGGTGCCGAACAGAACAGCAATAAACAGATTGGGGAACCTCTGCTTTGGGTTATTAATCTGCTGGCCATCCACTTTTTGCATGCAAAGGTTATTGAACAGCCCAGAGGTTTTGGGCTGTATATTTTGAGTGCATTTTGGCAGCCTCCTCTCTGGTTTGCCCTTTAAAAAATTATCCAGAGGGTAAGCTTTAGAGCAATTAATATCTTTGCATATTGGAAAGCCAAGTCCAGCACTATGTGATTTGCAAAGGGACTTTCAGGCCAGAAAGGGCAATTATCATCCTTCAGTCTGACTCTCTGTGGTTTTTGAACCACAGGAATTGTGAGGGTTTGTCGCTGAAATGCCAAGCATTAACAATTGTACCACCATGGACATAAGCAAGTATATAATGGGTGCAGTCCAACCAAAATTAAATGCTTTAAAGTTCAGTTCAATTCAGCAGGAAAATTAAGCACTTGCTTAACTCCTTCCGATTGAAAATAGTGGGGCAATAATGCTGAAGTTTTGCTGGTTGGACCTCATGTTGGATCCAATAGGGAATGTGACTTTCTTGCCCCCTATGCACCCTCCAGGAGCCCCGTGGCACAGAGTGGTAAGCTGCAGTATTGCAGTCAAAAGCTCTGCTCACGACCTGAGTTCGATCCCATCGGAAGTTGGTTTCAGGTAGCCGGTTCAGCCTTCCATCCTTCCGAGGTCGGTAAAATGAGTACCCAGCTTGCTGGGGGTAAAGGGAAGATGACTGGGGAAGGCACTGGCAAACCACCCCGTAAACAATGTCTGCCTAGTAAACGTCGGGATGTGACGTCACCCCATGGGTCAGGAATGACCCGGTGCTTGCACAGGGGACCTTTCCCTTTATGTACCCCCCAGCATTGGGGCGGGGGGAGAGCGGATTTTGGTCTGCAGCAGAAGGGGAAAAGTGAGAAAGTCACATTCAATGGGCAGAATTCATCATATCCATAGAAACGGTCCATTGGATCCATGATGCCTATATTTACTCGTGTGTATTAATTCTGTTCAAGATTTATGTAAATCTGACTATATATCTGAATAAATTTCAGGTTCACCTCTGGATAAAAGTGTAAGAAGAGTACAGTGGTCCCTCTAGATCAGCATTTTGTTTCTGGATTGCTCTGGAAGGCCTAAAAACAGTGCGCAGAGGACAAAGCCTTAGAATCATAGAATCATAGAGTTGGAAGGGACCACCAGGGTCATCTAGTCCAACCCCCTGCACAATGCAGGAAATTCACAACTACCAATGTGACCCCTACTCCATGCCCAGAAGATGGCCAAGATGCCCTCCCTCTCATCATCTGCCTAAGGTCATAGAATCAGCATTGCTGACAGATGGCCATCTAGCTTCTGCTTAAAAACCTCCAGGGAAGGAGAGCTCACCACCTCCCGAGGAAGCCTGTTACACTGAGGAAACACTCTGTGTGTGTGTGTAAAGTGCCTTCAAGTCGCAGCCGACTTATGGCGACCCCTTTTGGGGTTTTCATGGCAAGAGACTAACAGAGGTGGTTTGCTAGTGCCTTCTTCTGCACAGCAACCCTGGTATTCCTTGGTGGTCTCCCATCCAAATACTAACCAGGGCTGACCCTGCTTAGCTTCTGAGATCTGACGAGTTCAGGCTAGCCTGGGCCATCCAGGTCAGGTCAGGAAATGCTCTAAGTGTTAGAAAATTGCAGTCCCCCCCCCCAACTGGTATTCAGAGATTTATTACCAGTTGTAAGAGAGGCAACTATGGAGGGAGCTTTTGGCTTCTCTGACTCTGCTTGTGGTCTTTCTGGGCATCTGATTGATTGCTATGAAAAACTCATTTTGAAATGCGTGAAATGTGCTAATATAGCATCAGTTTACATGCCAAGACAGCTCTTTTTTTTTGCTTTAGTGTTAGGTTACTTGCTAACTAAGTTATAAATTATGCATTCTATGGTATTCAGTAAGCAAAGTATAACTAGATATATTTCCGTTTTTCAATTTACCCTCCCAAAAAGAGACACTCCCCCATGGCTACATCTCTACCCAATTAAGTACCGAAAAAGTCAAGAAGAAATAAACAAACATCCAAGGCCAAAGGTTATACAATCTAAAATTATGTAAGTGCAAATATGTATTATTTCAGGATAAAATCTAATACCCCATATAACACCTATAGGGGCCCTGCAAAAACCTACCAAATTGACATGCTCATATAACACAATAAGACATAAAATCACACCATTAGACTCTGATCATATGCGTTTCGGCCCTACAGCCAGTGGTCTAAGCAATCAACTCTGCAGACTCAAAGATATACCGTACATAGATATATAAAAAAATCTTTATGACTATATGTGCATTGTTTTTACAAGATAACAAAATATATAACTGTAAAACTTCTTCCTCTGTTATAGCTTCATCCACAAGGAAAACTACTCCTCATGTGCGTTTCCCTCTTAAATGAGGGGATGTAATATTGCAGCCATAAATACAATTATCAATATCTCATAGTCAAGAAGTGGTTTTTTTTAGTGTTTAAGGTGATCACAGAGCTGTTTTAATGGGACAGACCTGGGTCCAAACTAGATATACTTTCTGTATGAGGCTGGTCTGGGGGTCCTTTTAGTGATTCTGAGGCCCAGGGCAAATGCCCAACATGGGTCTCCAGAATCACTGCCCCTCCTCTGTCTTCCCCTCCACACTGGGCCCCCCCTAGGCCCAATCAAGAGGAGGCCATTGCACTGTGCACAAGACAGGTGAGTGGGAATCACCTCTGGTAGCTCAAGCCCTGGAGGGGGTAAACACAGGGGGCTGCTGCCCTGCCAGCTGCCAGACTCGGTGAACACCTGTGTGCACGGTTACCCCATGGCCTGAGCCCCAGAAGGGTGTGCACGTCTTCCCCATGGCCTGAGCCCCCTTCATTGAGGGGGACTCCTGACCCAGGGCAACTACCCCAGATGTCTTATGACTCGATGTATCAATTTTATAGGCCAATGTTGCTGTCCTGACACAATATTTGCAAAAGGATGCCAGGGCCTGATTTGGGTTGGGGCCACAGTGCTGGGGGAGGGAGGGTTTCAAACGGTGCAGGAGGGGAAGGATGATGCCCCCTCTTCCCTGATGTTGTGATTCCAATCTGACTCTGCCCCCAGTGTGCTTGCAAACTCTACCTCAAGATAGTAATGTTTGGCTGTAAACTGGTACAAACCAGGTCAAGATAATCCCTATACCGAACCAGACTAGTGACAAATGTCTCATCTAGTTTGGATACTACCTTTGAATGCCAGTTAAATCTATAGGCATTCTCTGTATAGCTATCTTATGCACATTTGCATATCACATATAGTTAGCACTGCTCCAAGATTCTGCAATCCCATGATTTTAAAAAATTGGTTGCATTTCCATAAAATTGCTTAAAATGATTTAACGTGTATCTTTTCAGTTTTCAGAATAGCATGTATTTTGTTGAGGTTGGGTTGCTTTTGTAGAAGCTTTGGTCTGGTTTTTATTTCTTAATAAGCTAGGTGCGAAATGGAAGCAATATGAAGAGATGGGGCTTGGGGGATATAGGCTGCAAGTGATAGCTCTGCTTGGGGGGGGGGATGTACTAAAATGCCTGGTTGTCTTATAGTGCCCAATGATAGACAACAAGAGGAGGTTAAGTTAAAGCAACAGTTCTTTATTTAGCTAAACACAGACCTGGGGTGAAATAACCACAGATAAGATGCAAGGTTACTCACGAGAGAACAAAGGAAAGTCAGTATCATTTATGCATTCGGATGGGGCAGGCCCATAGCTGCTGACAAGCAGATTGATACACAAAAGCACCAATGAACATTAGGTGTCTACTCCACGATAATTAGCATAGCCTATAGATATTGCCCGAAGGCGTCACTGAACGAGTGCTTGATCTTGTGAGCTTGTAACCAGAAACCACATTCCTGAGGATGAAGGTAATTTAGAGCTTTTTCTCTACTGGTGTGAGGCCGTACCAGGCCCAGAGAGCATGATTTGTTGATTCATGGCTCCCGGATGCCAACTTCCCCAAAGCTTCCAGGTGTGTGCATATGAGTACATAGTATTTTATACCAGCTCATATATCTGGGCATTACAGTACCATCCCAACTCCTCTAATTCTCACCTGACATGTCTCGCTCTAACCATGTGGTCTAAATACTGTTCCTTTTAAAAATAAAAATAGAGGTTCTCACACTTCTGCAAGCGCTTCTCAGGGTTTTTAGTGACCATATTATATGAGCAATGATGCTGTTTTAACCCCTTTGATTCCCAAATCTTGATTCCCAAATCTTGATTCCCAAATCAAGATCTATGATATCCAGGAAATATCGTGAAATGCAGAAACATGTGTGCTTTGTATTTCTTTCCCACTCCAGGTGCTGTGTGCATTCCTTCCTGTCTAATTCCGCTCAGCGATCCTGTGACACTGCCTGAAAATGTCACTGTCGACAGCATGGACCACAGATTGCAACCAATCCGAATCCAGGTAAAGAGCAAGGGAAACTGTTCAGGACTGAGTTAAAAAAAAATGTGTTGCTTTTCATCCTGCCTACAACCTAAGGGCCAAACGAAACACGATGGCATCTTTGTGGCTGCCACATTGCTACCGTTTTAAAGAGGTTTTAAAATGCCGCGAGGTCCTGATCGGCCTGATCGTTTTCAAGTGCTGAAACAGCCATGGGAAGGGAGGGGAAACAAGAGCTGCGAGCCCAGTCATGATCTAGCCCTCATGGCCTTTTAAGTCCACTGAAGTTAGTGGGCTTAGAATAGGGTTCCCAACCTCCAGGTACTAGCTGGAGATCTCCTGCTATTACAACTGATCTCCAGCTGATAGAGATCAGTTCCCCGGGAGAAAACGGCCGCTTTGGCCATTGGACTCTATGGCATTAAAGTCCCTCCCCTCCCCAAACCCCGCCCTCCTCAGGCTCCGCCCCAAAAACCTCCCACCGGTGGCGAAGAGGGACCTGGCAGCCCTAGCTTAGAAGGGTGTATCTCTGTTTAGGATTGTTCTGTAAAGCATTAAAGGTAATGAAAGAGGAAACTTAATAGGAGGCTGCAGTTAAGGGTTATGGTGAAGAGGAGACTGCTGTGAAAGGAGCATCTGGGGAGGATGTCGTCTTCAAAAAGTTCTTTGTGTTCTATTCAGACAGTGATATTTTATTGAGATGCTGCTATCCCATTGCTTTTCTCCCCCAACGAGGGGCCAAAGCGGCTTACGACATTATTCTACCATCTCCATTTTATCCTCGCAACAACAACTCTGTGAGGTAGATTTGGCCCCCCCAAAAAATCCCGCAGAGGGTACAGGGGGAAAGTGCAGCCCCGGAGAGCTGAGGCAAGGAAAGCGCAGGGAACACTGCTATATACATGCCCCCTGCCGATAATCTTGAAAAAATCAGTAAAAATTTCACAGTACGCTGCCAATGCGTATGTCTGCATCGTAGCAACAATGAGAGCCACGTGGAGGGCTGTTGGTGTGTGGGACAGCCACATTTTGTTGTCATCGGATCTAGTACAAGATCCCTAATTGCCTAGGAGGACTTGAGGAGGAACGACACAGATGAGAAAAAGCAAAAACAGCAATAGAAGGGGGGAGTAGGAAATAGATTGCTGTGAACATTTACAAACAGTCACTAAAAAGGTATGGATCTTCAGGGGCATTTCCCAATTATGCTTTTGAGGCAAAAAACAACAACTTTGGCGAATACTGAATGCAGCAAAGGGTGAAATGGAATGTGGCAAAAGTATCGGCCTGAGCACAACCTTGGATTCCCTATTTTCCCCGGCTAAATTTCTGCTGTCTTGAGATGATCTGTTTTTGATCTCCTGAATCTTCACCTATGATTTCCAATTTTGGTGCTAACTACAAACTTAGAAAGCACCCCTCCCCTAGTTCCTCTCTCCAATGGAATGGCTAAAATACCTCAAAGATTATGACTCCTTTGTTTTCCCTAAATTGGGTCCGTTGAGGATAATATTTTTGAAGAATAAAATAGAAGCATGTTGAAGGCTCTGGGAAAAGGAGAAACCAAAGCAGATAATACCACCAGGAGCCAGAGTTCCTATCCAAGATTGCCCTTCCCCTCCTGGGAACTTTCAAGAAGTTGCAGTCATGACTTCGAGGTCTCCTGTGCTTCAGGCTAAATCAAGCCCATGGCGAATCACAAGAAACAGTTCAGCAAAGGGGGATGAGGATAAAGACTCTCTTATTCAGACCAGGGTGTACTTGTTGGGTGGGTGAGGGGAAATGATATTTCTGAATTTGGGGGAGGGGGATACTTTTCTCTAGTTTGAGCTATCCCACTGCAGGTTCTTTGTGGAATGATCCTTTGTCCAGCTCCAAATCCTCCTATGAGGTGAGACATTCGAGGATAAAGAGGAAGACAGAAGCAAGATTGTAATGTGGGGAGGAGGGCTTGTTTTTGTGGAACGAAATTATTCACCCTTGCCAGGAGCTGTCACTAAAGCACTTGGTTTTTGAAATTCTTTTCCTCGTATTTTTGTTCTCTCTCTCTCTCTCTGTGTGTAAGTTTTTGATTTGCGTCTCCTCCCCGTCTGATTTGTCTGCCAAACACGGTGGCATCATTGGGTCAGGTTTGTTCCAAGAGGGGCTTGCCATACAGAGAGGGGGGAAAGAACAGTGGAGGGGACTGAGGCTGTGAAGAAAGCTAAGCTGGTTGAAGAATAGCACTTGAAGTGTCGCTAGAGAAGTTGTATACTTCCTAGAGCTGTGCTGAATGCCCTCAGATTTTGACTTGGATCCCATAGAACATCTCTGCCGACAGTAGGAATTTTCATCAGCGGACCAGAACCTCTTTGCTTCACCCCATCCCACTGTGGCTGAAAGTGCCCCCTCCCCAAAATGCTGCTCTTGGGGGACAGGGTACTCTGAGGAATGGCATAAGGGAGGAGCTGAAATTCTATAGAGGAAGGGGGAAATAGGTGAAAATAGCTGCCCTGTTTGCACTTGTGGAAATCTTCTATGGGATCCAACCCTTTTTTTGGGGGGGGGGGGTAGAAACTGGATATTTTGGTGGGTCTGAAGTTTTTCCAGAAAATAAATGGTTTCATGCATATTTGCACCTTTTCCAATCCCTGTTGGCATCATTCCCCCACCACCTAGATATTGCTTCGATTTGTCACATGGACAATCACGCAGTGAACGGCATGCTGTCAAAGTGCCGTGTGTAGCTAATCAGATTTGGGAGTGTGGTCGGTATGAGGGCAACTAAGGGCAATGTGAGTGAACGAGCAAATGTTATCTCAAGAAGTACTGAAACCTGACTGAAAACCGGGCAGGGAATGGCTGTGATTGTCTGCTGCCATTTCACTGCTGTTCTATTATCATCCATCTTTGATCATCACCCCTAATTTTACTTATAACAAGATAACTTCCTCGGAGAGGAGGAGTCAGTAGCTCTGTTGCAGAACGCTCCTCCTCTGAACTCACTGCAGCCAGGCTTGTGGGCATCCTTGTTGCTGCCCTGCAGGTTTTGTGGTTTTCCATTTAATTTTTAGTAAATTACTAACGTTGCTGCCCCCAAGAAAACTCAAATTCTGTGCCGAGAAAAGTTCAGTTCTGTGCTCAGAATGCATAGTCCATAGATATGTGGAAACAATATTTTTGTTTCAGCATGCTAAATGTGGGAGACTAAATGTGACGTCTGCATTTTTGCAAAAATCTGAACGATGATGTTGGGACTTGAGGATAAATGGGTCCGAAACAGTGAGTTCATAAGAAGTGTAAGTCTGGAGGCCTTTAGTTTAATATGCAAGTCACTGGACTTCTTCCTCTTCTCCTCCTTCTTCACTGTTATCAGCGCATTTTCAAATATATTCCCTCAAACCTGAAATACTAGATTGTGTGTGGACTCAATAATTCTTCTCATGGAATCTTTAAAAACCTTTAAAAATGATCACTGTAGAACTTAGGTGAATACTTCATTGGCCATTTAGGGAAAAGTGAATTACACTGACGTTTGCTGATACTATTTTTCCCCCTTTCTGTTTCAGAATATTGTGTGCACTGGAAAATTAGAATGGCATCCAGATCCAAAAGTCATTCATTGCATCGATTCCTGTGAGGTAAGCTGTGTGTGTGTCCAGAAAGGGGCCAGATTATGCAGCCTTTGTTGTTGAGGGTCTGTGACAAACCAAGTTGGTAGGGGTGACCATGAAGATTCTGTTTCTGGAATCTGAGTTTTCATATTTTGGTCAAGCAGACCAGAAACTAGTCATGATCTACCTGCATAATGTTACTTCGGTACAGCACAATCATTCCTGATCTCAGTTCCTGGCAGAGGTTGTAAACAGGGGTGCTTGATCACCATTTGATTTGGCTTGCATCCCTCTCACAATTTATCATTCGACAGGCTATTGGGCTTCAAGTAGGCAGTCTAGATGTATCTGTTTGTACAATTACAGACTGCTTTCTCATAGCTAAAAGGCATATAGTTACAGAGAGAAAAAACATTGGAGATTTTGAGTTGACACTTACTACTTATGCACCTTCTTGTGCCTCTTGTGTCTGCTCATGAAACAAGCTAATCTTGCTGTAACTTCTTGCAATAATTTCAAGATGGTAGTCACTGGTTGCACAGACTCAGAAACCAGGTAGAGTAATTTCTGTAGAGTTATCTAAAGGCTGTGGGAAGAGGGAATGGACTGTGAGTGATCTGTGCTTTTCAGGTAGGTCGCCCCACCTCCCCAAACACCTTACATGTTGTTTCTGCTGCATCTTAGAGCACTCCAATGGCACCCTGGGAAATGTAGTCCTCAGGGCACTTGGCAATAGATGTGAAAGAGAGATCATCTTCCCAGACATTCAGTGGCTGGCCAGGTGCCTGCCTGCCACACTAGCAACACATCAGCACGTGGCGGGGGTGGGGGGTGATATTGGGAAGAAGAGAAGGAGACATCATATAACTAATTCTGAAGTTGAACTTGCAACGAGGCCAAGCTGTTTTTGTTTTTAATTTCATTTATTCCTGTGCAAATTTCTTGGCTTTCCTGAGCTCTGTACCAATCAGGATGAGTGGAAGGTAAGCCTTTCTCTAGTCTGCACTGTCCTTAACTATGGGTAGCCTTAACCAGTGTTCTGAACATAAGCAGGGTTTGAAGCTAGATGCAGACTCTAATTGAAAGGGAAGTTGATTAATGTTAACCTTTTTAAAAGGCCAGTGTTGAAGTAACCCTCAACTGTGGTTAAGGTAATTAGTGGAAGGGCAGAGGAATTAATAATTTGGAGTCGGGAAGATGGGAGATATATGAACTTACTGCATGATCTCTCTAATACATGATTTGAGATCCTCATCCTTATGTCTGCATTAGGCTAAAGACTTTTATAAGCAAGCCAGATATCTGGAAACATAAAGGTCATTTGCTGCCACCTGAATATAACCTCTTTGGTTTTTGCTCCTTGCATTATATTTGAGTGAATGGCAGTCGTCTTTTGGCAGGGTAGAATCATTGAAAGATGCTATTTAAAAGCAACAGAAGGGGGAATTAAAACAATATTTGATTTGGCCAGCATTATTCCGCAGCGAAATGACTACAGCACCCTATCCCCTGTGGGAATTATATTATGAACATTAGCATTAGGTTTATTATTAAAGCAATCGATGAATTTTCAAACCACACACATCCATATGTATTCTTTGAAACCTGCATTTTCACAAATTTTTAAATGTGTGAATTCATTTGCTGCAGTATGTGGTAGTTACCTGCCCCAAACATACATCCCCAACTGCAAAGACACAGTATTTGAGACCAGAATTGAGGTGGTAGAGTCCTGAGATGGTAGAACAGTGTGTACCATTTTGAACTGCAGGGAAAGGGCACATTTTTAATGCTTTCCTGTATAAAAACATCTGTCTGTAAGAAGACCATCTAGCACATCTAGTTCTGTGTCAGCTCACTTTCTGCTGCGTTGCTTTCCTGTTTGCAGGGAGCTTTTGATGAAGCTCCAAGAGCATTTGATGAAACATCCAAGAATTCCACCTGAAATGGAAAAGGTGCAGTTCATCGTCCAGCTACATTACTTCTCTTATATTTTGTTGCATGGTTGATCCAATGTGAAACGCTTGAATTGAACTATGGACCAAAACTTAGGACAGATCAGGACAGATTCATTCATCAGGAAGTTTGAACATTCCCTAGCAACTAATATGCTTTCTTGGTAGGCAGGGTTGCCAGCTTCGGGTTGGGAAATACCTGGAGATTTTAGGGGTGGAGTCTGAGAAGGGCGGGGTTTGGAGAGGGGAGGGACTACAATGCCATAGAGTCCAGTTGCCAAAAAGGTCATATTCTGATTTTTATCGCCTGGAGATCAGTTGTAATAGCGGGAGATCTCCAGTCACCACTTGGAGGTTGGCAATCCTATTGGTAGGAGAAAGGGAAGGAGGGGAGGTTCTTCTCTGGACTAGGTTTACACACCAGGCCAGAGAAGAATTCAGAGCTGTAATGCTGAACTTTGTGTTGATCATACCAGTGTTCATGGGCATTGATAAAACACTGCAAAAAAAGAATCTTGATGTGATCATACATATAGTTACATGAAGATTGCTTTATTGCTGTGTTGTTTTTAATCAGTATGCACATTGGTGCTGGTAACAGAGAGAAGGTGAAAAGACAGGTAGTGACCTACAGGTGACAGGCTGCACACATTCCAATTTCAGCATTGAATTTAGAAATGTTTCTAATTAAACTGGAATTCAGAAGGAGCGGAACTTGGCACAGAGTAAAATTCCAGAATGATAAATGCACAAATCTGGAAGATCTGCTCATCTAGGAGAACTCTGAAAAATGTAATCTTCCTCCTGCAATCTGAAGGGTTACAGTCCATCTTATTTTGTTGCAGGGGTAGACAAGTCCTGCATGCGCACAGGATGAAAGCTTCAAGTTTATACATTTAGTATATTAAATACATGTTCAATGAACTGTTTTTAGGCAACTGTGAGGAAACATCTCAAGATGTTGTGAGGCGCACAATATTAAAAAAAGGCAAAAGTTGGGAACAGGAGCAGATGCTGGAATGCTGGGCAAGAAACTTCATTCTTCATGCCTGAAAACATAGCAAGCAAGCAGTTGCCAGACCACATCAGGATCATGTCCATCCGACCCCTTTATTCTGGTCTCCAGTGGTGGTTGGCATCAGCTGTTTGAGAGGACGGCAGTGTCTCCTTTTAATGCTGCTGTGGGTTGGGGCTGACTTCTGCTCTGAAGGCTTGGTTTTAGAACAAAGTTCAATAAGGATGGGTTGTTTCCAGCTGGCTCTGCTGTCTGCGGCCTTCTTCCCTGTTTGCAGCCAATGGCAGGGTTGAGGGGATTGTTTTCCAAGTGATGATTTTTCCTACACAGGAGTGAAATCTGTGTAGAAGAACAGCAGGAAAAGAACAGTGCTTCCAGATGGGCAAAGCACTGCAGATAGTGTGCCACCTTCTGAAAATAATACTCAGTGACATTTCACACACAGAGACACAAACCCTGAGGACACAGTTTTTACACATGCCTTGGTGGCATCCTTGCAGTCCTAAGCTTTTTGCGAGTTGTTTTCTGTTACCCCAGAAGGTCGGACCAGAACCAGTGGGTTAAAATTAAATCAGAAGAATTTCCATCTAGACATTAGGAAGAATTTTCTAACAGTTAGAGCAGTTCCTCGGTGGAACAGGCTTCCTCGGGAGGTGGTAAGCTCTCCTTCCCTGGAGGTTTTTAAGTAGAGGCTAGATGGCCATCTGTCAGCAATGCTGGTTCTATGAACGTGGGCAGTTCATGAGAGGGAGGGCATCTTAGGCATCTTCTGGGCACTGGGGGTGTGTGGGGGAGGTAGTTGTGAATTTCCTGCATTGTGCAGGGGGTTGGACTAGATGACCCTGGTGGTCCCTTCCAACTCTATATG
Source organism: Euleptes europaea (assembly GCF_029931775.1). NCBI lineage: Eukaryota > Metazoa > Chordata > Lepidosauria > Squamata > Sphaerodactylidae > Euleptes > Euleptes europaea. Next base: position 23,999,787 of record NC_079313.1, on the reverse strand, counting down.
ATTCTAAGCAGAATTGCACCCTTCTAAGTCCATTGAAATCAATGAGCTTAGAAGTGTGTATCTGTGCTTAGGACTGCACTCATGTAACATGCTCTGTGTGGGGTGGCCTTTGAATACTTCAGTTGGTGTAGAAGGTGGTAGCCAGAAATGTTCACAGGAGCCTGCCCTGAGGATCATATTTCTTCAGTTTTTAGATCAATAGCACTGGCCTTCTAGTTGGTACCCAGACACAGTTCATAGTGCTGGGACTGATCTGTAAAGACCTGCACAGGCTCCTATCAAGGTATGTGAGGGACTGCATTTGTTCATGTGAGAGGAAGGGGACAAAATCCCCCTCTTCTTCCTCTTTAATCAGTGGGACTGTGTTGCTGAATGAGCAGTTTCGTTCTCTACTTACTTACTTACTTACTTACTTACTTACTTACTTATTTATTATTTCCATTTGTTACCCCGCTCTTCCTGGCCAAAGCCAGGCTCAGAGTAGCTTACAGAATATAAAAGTCATATTAATCAATGAAAACATTAAAACATTTTAAAATAGCCCTATAAAATTATACTCATTACATACTGGTTTCTCTTCAGATGGTATAAATTTTTCGCCTTTTTCGTTATACTCATTATACTAATTTACCTAGGTGCCTCCAACATACGAGTCACAATACAACAACCCAGCTAGGCGAGCAGATGGAAGGCACCAGATGGAATGAAAGGTCTTAATCGCAATGGGGAGGTTAGGGAGACCAGTCTTTATATATAGGAACCATAGTTGGCCCACATGGCTATTAATCTCCGTGAGTTATCCCTGGGAATAAACGTTTCCTGTATTGGGACTATTGTGTGTAGGGGAATGTGGACAATATCTCTGACCATCAGCACCTTCTGTGGACAGATCTCTGGATCCCCCAGGACCTTTGAGCAGGGCTGTTTCCAGTGTGATGGTTTAAGTGAAGGGCCCATAGGGTTGTGTGTTTTCTGTTATTGTCCATTTATTTGCTGTACTGCAGGATTTCACTGGATTTTATTGTTCTCAAATTTTATTAGTGTGTTGTTGGCTTTTATCATTTTAGTTTTGCGCCTTAAGCAGATTTTAGATGGAGTTGATATTTAGAGTTTTAGGCTGCGTTTATGGGTTTTTGCCTGTTTAAATTTTGTGTTTTAAATTGTGCTTTTAAAATCCTGAGTACTTTGGCAGAAAGGGTAGTAGGTAATGTAGTAAGTAATTAAATACCAAAAAAAACCTGAATCTGTGAATGAGTATGATAGGGATTTATAAATACAATTGCAAATGCTTATATGCCATATCCAAATGTTAACTTGAAAATACAAAATTATAATGGTATCATCTGCTTCATAATCAACTGCAGCCATACGGCATATAGAGATAGTAGTACATCCGGGTTTGATTACTGCAGTGAGCACTTTGTGGGGCTCCCTTTGAAGGCTGTTCGGAAGCTTCAGTTACAAAAATCAGTAGTGAAATTGCAGTACATTACCAACTTGCTGCTAGGCGGAACTCAAAGTGTTAGTTTATAAAATTATGCATGGGGTGAAGAAAGTGGATAAAGGAAGCTTTTTCTCCCTCTCCCATAATACCAGAACTCAGACACAACCAAGGAAATTGACGGGTAATCGGTACAGGATAGACAAAAGGAAATATTTCTCTACTCAAATAATAAATTAATCATGGAATTCATTGCTAGTGAAGGTAGCTATGGCCATAATCACAGATGGGTTAGATTCATGGAGGAGAGGTCCATCAATGGCTACAAGCCGTGGTTAGTAAAGGAAACCTCCATATTCAGAGGTAGTAAACCTCTGAAGCCCAGAGCTAGGAGGCAACATTCAGGTAAGGCATTGGCCTCTGCGCCCAGTTTGTTGGCCCTTCAGAGCAACTGGTTGGCCCTTGTGGGAGGAAGGGTGCTGAACTAAATGGGCCACGGGTCTGATTCAGCAGGGCTCTTCTTATGTTCTGGTTATTATCTGTATGGCCCTAAATGGCCTGGACCAGTTTTTTTTTAAAGACCCTCCCCCCTCTGCTTCCATATAAGCCTGCTTGTCAATTAATGTAGCCTTCAGAAGGCCCTGCTCTCTGGGCTTGCACCTTCATCATCTAAGTGGGTGAAGACTGGAGACAAGGCTTTTCCTTTCATGGTGTCCCAACTGTGGAACTCCTTCCCCCAAAATAGTTGCTTAGTGCCGAGGCTGTTAAGCTTTAGGTCAAAACCTTCTTGTTCTCCCAGGTTTTCTGGTGATTACTGTTGTTTCTGTTGCTTTGTGTTTAATATGTACTGGTAACTGCTAATATCCCCCTTCTTGTGAATGTTATGATGCATCCTGGGAAGATGCGGTCTTCCTGCTGGTTTGAAGGTTGTTAATTGTCAGATAGTTTCAGAAGAGTTGGGTGGTGGTTATGTGCTATTTTACTGTTTTACAGATTTTAATGTTTTGTTATATTGGAAGTTGCCTTCTGAGGATTTACATTGAGAGGCTGGATATCATTATTTTAAATGTTCTTGTTATTGTGAAGGATTAGCTCCCAGAAGTTCGGTAATCCAACTGCTCAGCAAGCAAGCTGGGTTGTATTTAGTTCTCATGAAGTGGGCTTAACTGTCTATTGAGCAGTGACATTTGGTGCAGCTGAACAACTGAACAGCTGTGTTTGGCTCCATCAGAACCATCTGTGTATCCTGTAATGTTGTAACATCCTTGGTCAGTTGATACAGAAATGCAGCAGAAGGGATGTTGTATTTGCAAGAAGTCGCATCGTGCCATGACATACCTTGTTCCTTTCAGGTACCACTACTTAAATTTCCATGTTAAGACAATGAGGGATGCAACATGTGTCTGAGGTTGGACGCAAACAACAGTTCAGTGACTGCCTCCCTGGTGTGCTGCCCATGGGCACCATGGGGTCCACTGATGGGTTTTTGGGTGTTCATTTGCTTATTCAACAAGGCATCTCTTACCCAAAGCAAAGATCTAGTCCTGGTTTTCTCCTCCACCCAAGAGGCATCAAAGAATGCCCATTCAGAAACTGTTGCCTCCATTGTAGAAGGATTCTTGGCTTGCACCTTCTCAGCATTATGTGATTGTCCCCAGCCCCTTGTGACCACAGGCTAAACAAGATTGGAGACCCCTATAGCCGTTCTTTTAGGAAAGGAAATGGTATGAGTGCCATAATTATGCACAATACTCATCTCTCTTGCATCTCAGGACATAATCTGCAAAACCTGTTTGACAAAGTGTGATGAATGAAATGGTTGTTCCCATCATGGTCAGTTAAGGCTTTCTTATACCACTGCCAACTCTAAAAGACTATTGTCTTTTTCTAGGTAGCAAAAAGACTCCCTAGGCTCATGCTCATCACTGGCCATCTCCTTTTCTTGCCCCACATTCTTTCTTTTGTGCTTCTCCATTCTCTAGTCTTGTTCAGAGATCCTGCATGCCTACTTTGAGGTAGTGCAGAAAGTTGAGATAAGCGGCCAGTGCGGAAGAGGCTTTTAGCATGTGGGGAAGCCGGCAGAAGACTGGCAGTTGAAAGATGGGAGCTGTGGCATTGTAGGCTTGGCGCCAGGGTCAGGAATAAAGGCAACCAATTATCATGAGTCTAATGGGGGAAATTAAAGAGTGGGAGAAGAATTGTGTTAACTCTCAGAATTAAAAATAAATCATTGTTCGAGAGAATAATTCTCATAAAAGAAAAGAAGGACCGGGAAGGAATCATAGAATAATAGATAGAGTTGGAAGGGACCACCAGGGTCATCTAGTTGCGTGTAACTACACTGTTGAGTGTGCTACATTGATGAGTGAATGTTGAGTGTAACTACACTGTTGAGTGAATGTTGAGTGTAACTACACTGTTGAATGAATGTTGAGTGTAACTACACTGACAGTGGCTTGTGAGTTCCAGGCTGCTGATGATCTGGGCAATTTGCAAAAGAGACAAAGGAGGACGGAATAAAATGCTTCCTTCTTCCACCAACTGCTGTTCCCTTGCAGTTCCCTCACCCCACCGACTTTTCTCCCCGTTGAAGTTCTCAGACGTGTGTTTACCAAGCCAAGTGGGGGGGGGGGGAAAGCAGCCTCCACCCCGCTTTTCACTGCTTCTCAGCTGCAAATTGCCCCACTCCAGTGGTGCTTTGGAGTGGAGAAGCTGCAGCTAGGATTCCTGTAACCTCTGTGAACTGCATACTTTGGGTTGGATTCTACTTATTTAATCAATCAATCAATCAGTCAATCAATTAATTGTGTTTCTACCTGGCCCTCCCCAGCAGAAGCCAGGCTGAGAGTGGCTCACACAATAATAGACTATACAATAAAACAGAATAAAAAACATTTTAAAGAGCAATAATTAAAACTTGCCCTATAAAATCAATAGTTGAGGGAGAACATGTATCCGATGGTGCCCCTAGTTGTAACATATAGGCCACAGCAGGGTCTGCAGGTAGACAAATCCCCATAAGATAGAGTAGGGTAGGGTAGGGAGACCAGCATTGACGGAAAAAGAAATCGTAGCTGGTAGGGTTGCCAACCTCCAGGCGGTGGCTGGAGATCTCCTGCTATTACAACTGATCTCCAGCTGATAGAGATCAGTTCACCTGGAGAAAAAGGCCCCATTGGCAATTGGACTCTATGGCATTGAAGTCCCTCCCTCTCCAAACCCCGCCCTCCTTTGCCCCAAAAACCTCCCGCCAGTGGCAAAGAGGGACCTGGCAATCCTAGTAGCTGGCCTCATCCACAGCCTGGCAGAATAGCTCTTCTTGCAGGTCCTGGGAATTCCTTAAGGTCCCGCAGGGCCCAGGTCTCATTGGAGAGGTTATTCCATCAGACAGAGGCCAGGGCAGAACCGGCTTTTTTCATTGACCTCACAACAAGACTGTGCTGTCAGGATCCACATCCGTGGGGCGTGCAAGGACAAAAGCCATGTGGAACAGCAGCTGTAGTCAGGAGGGAAATTAGTTGATATTGAGCGAAAAGAGCTGGTTGAATGCAACTCTCTTGTGAGGTTCCACCCTATGATCCAATATGTTGTTTGCCCCAAATGCCTTCTCTTTCTCCTCCTTCTTTTTCTTGCCCTCCTCCAGACTATATCATTTCCATTGCTTGTATTGCTTCTGCTTCCTCCCCTACCCGTTTCTATCCATCTGCTCCTTCTAGGGTTGCCAACCTCCAGGCACTAGGTGGAGATCTCCTGCTATTACAGCTGATCTCCAGCCAATAGGGATCAGTTCACCTGGAGAAAATGGCTACTTTGGCAACTGGACTCTATGGCAATGAAGTCCCTCCCCTCTCCAAACCCCGGCCTCCTCAGGCTCCACCCCAAAAACTTCCCGCCGATGGTGAAGAGGGACCTGGTGTGCATTGTTTGGTGTGTGTGCCCAGTGTATGTCTCCTGAGAAATGCCCAATAGGGGTAGGCATTTTAAACGTCTCAGTTGCATTGGAAGCAAAGGATTTCTACCTCCTGTGGAATAAAGCCCTTCATCTGAGCTGGCATTCTAACATGCTTAAGTTCCTGTATAGTTCAACACCCTGTTTAATGTCTATAACTAAAACTTGACAGATAGTAGATATGAAATGGGCCAGGAAGCCCTTGTGGCTTCAGTGCTTGTTTTTTCACTTGCCTAAAAAGCAAGCATTGACTTGGCAGGAGAAATAAATAAGCAGGCTGCCAAGGACAGCAATTAATCCTGATATTGTCCAGGATGGTCCCCAAAAGGTGACTTACAACTGGCAAAAATTATGATTTAAGTAAGGTGGAAGAACTGGAATAATCAGTATTTAGTAGAGTGTCAATTTGTATAATGCAACCTGGGTCTCTACCAAGAACTTCAGGAAGGGGAACAATTTGGTGAATACCCTCCATAATCTTTCTGTCGAACATTCTGTCAACTCTCAGGGTTTTGAGCAGTAACTTTCATTCAAATTCTCAGCATTCTGTCCCTTGTGGAGAATTTTCAGTCCTTATCAGGATGGTTTTTGAGGAGGAGGTTCCTTTTTGGTTAACTTACAAATTCCACTTTTCAGTGCCAAATAACTGATTTGGAAATCAACAAACTTCAATGGAGATTGAACTCAATAATGACTGGTGGTAGCTAGTAAATTGGACCTTCTAGTTGAGATGGGGGCATTTTCAATTCAAAAATGGTGCAAGGGAAATCCCTCCTTCTCCACACTGTGGCACATTCTGTGTTGGATTCCCCTGCAGCTATGTTTTGCAATCATTGTGAGATTTGCATTAGCAGTTTATTGTACCTTGAATTACTAATATGTGAACACATGAAGGTGCCTTATAGTGAGTTAGACTCTTGGTCTATCAAAGTTGCTCTCCAAGAAATGCTTAAGGAAACTCATGGAATGCACATGAAAGAAGGTTGAATCCTTGAACTTGCCTTAACTTCTCAGATGAACTTAAATTCACAAAGATGGAAGCTGGCTTCTTATCCACTCCCAAGAACCACATCAAAACTATATCTCAAACTGCAAGTAGGAATATTTATATTGCTCCATTCATTTGAGGAAATGTAGCTTTGTGGGTGATGGGCAAACCAAAAGACCTTTCGGTACTTGTGGTGGCATGTCCCGGAAAGTCCTCCTGTTCAAACCCTGGTGCAACCCTCTGATCTCCATGAAATGGTGTTCCTGGAGGATAGGAGACCCCAGGGAAAGACACAAGAAAGGCCTGCAGCAATGGAAGTTGGCGGAAATTGCCCATTTAGTCTGGATACAACCCTTGGTGTTCTTCCAGCCTTAATCGTAGATTCTCAAAACCTTTTGCCTTGGAAAGTTGCCTCATTCACCTCATCCCACAGTGGGGCTGTCTCTGGATGACACTTTGTTAAAAGAGGCTCTCTGTAGCAAGATTTCCAAAAATGTACATCATCCAAAAGGTACCTAATGAAGAATTATTTAGAATTTTTTTTTTTACAGGATGGACACTTTCAAGAAGTTTACTGAAGATCAGAGCCATGAGTCTAGCAAGTTCTTCCGAAATCCCGATATTATCTTTGTCCCTGGAGAGTTCTCTTCAAGATATGTTGACGTGTCCAGTGCTGGGAGTCTTGGCATCACACTAGTGGCCTTCCCTTCTGAGTTTATTCTGTGTTTAAGCATGTCTATTGCCCCCTCATGCATGCCAAGGGGAAAAGAGGAAAGCAGGAAGAGAAGGGTAAAATGAGAGGCATTTGGCAAACTGTTGAACAGCCAAGAAAAATACTGAAATTGAACAATGGATATGGTCATTTCCTCCCACAGTCTACATTCCCAGTGCTCTTCCAATGGGCAGTCAGAAGCAGCCAAGAAATGCTGTGCTCAGGTTGCCCTGCCGGTTCACATGAGCATATGTGTGTGTGTATGTGTATGTGAGAGACAGACATGTACAAACACAGATACAAATATTGTGATATTGTACTATTAGCAGCCTGCAGCAAGAAGAAGAAGAGTTGGTTTTTATATGCCGATTTTCTCTACCTTTTAAGGAGAATCATACCGGCTTACAACCTCCTTCCCTCCCCCTCCCCACAACAGACACCTTGTGAGGTAGGTGGGGCTGAGAGAGTGCAGAGAGAACTATTAGCCCAAGGTCACCCAGCAGGCTTCATGTGTAAGAGTGGGGAAACCAACCCAATTCTCCAGATTTTAGAGTCCACTGCTCCTAACCACTACACCACACTGGAGAGAGATTGCTTCAGTTCCCTCCGTTCTCTGCCCCTTTCCTCAAACTTCCACCTATACTTCTCTCAGTTTATCTTTCACTGTCCATTTTGTATTTTGCTTCTTCCCTCCAGCCACCTTCCTTCTCATCTCCCTATCCGTGAGCTTCTCTCCTCCTTGAATGTCTTGGCGGTATTCAGCCTGTCCTACTTTAGGTGCTCTGTGTGGTTCTAATCCCAGCTGAGCTGACAACTTTCCCCCTTCCTTAAGATAATTCAGGCTTCAAGCATTCCAATAGGTATGTTTGTTCTGGGTATCATTGGAATGTTTGTGAATATTCCTTGGCATCACATCCACTCAAACAATCTTTTTCTAAAGCTTCAGTGTGAAACAATTAGTTTGGATTTTTATCTCTCTGTGTATGAACAATGAATTCCAAGACTTTAAAAACCTGATCTATAAGAGGCCTAGGTAGGTCATGCGGAAAGTGGTTGCTTTTTTAGCATTCTACATGATATCTTCCCTGCTGTTACTTTTAAAAGTACTTGCTGTGTGAACTAGGGCCATATAAATGATTGGCAGTTCAGGTGGTGCTAGTGTGCTAAGATTCTATCCATATGGACTGCAGCATATGATAAGTGCAATATGAAGGATGCCATATGGAAGACTTCTTTTTGCTGACTATGTTTTCAGCCATTTATAGGTTACAGATGTTTCGTTATGGAATTGTGAAATTAGAGATAACCTCTTTAATACTGCATTTACATGATCTCTTCTCCCAGCATTAGAAAGAGGGAAAGCCCAGTTTTTCAAGTTGCCACACGGTCCCTTTACCGTATTTGTTTTGTATGCTAAATGTTATTTGAAGGCACCATCATGTGGTGAGAGCTGGTATTTTCAATGCCAGGGTGATTCTTGTTTCTTTCATCTGCCAGGAGCTGAATTTCCACCTTCCAGGTTTCCTGTCTATGTTGATAAGAACTTATTTCAATGCATCAGCCAGACAGGTTTTCTTTTGGTGTCTGCTCAGTCATTAGCTTGTGACACATATGCTAATGGGTTGGGGGGGTTGTTTTGTTTTGAGGAGGGGTTGTAATAGGGCCAGGCTGCACCTATGTCTACAACTTGGAAACATATTGCACAAAAGGTATGCACAGGTCTTCTTCACTCAAGGGTGAGATTAATGTGGCTTGTATTAATGAGACTCGATCTCATTGTCTGTTTATATTACGTGTGCTTCCAAAAATCCTCATTCAGTTTTCTCCCTAGATTTTGAAATTTCCTGGTCTTGCTTCTGAAGTGGAAATGATGTGTTAGGAATTCTCCACTTGTCTGCTTTATATTTCCTAATTTTCTACAGAGTACTGTGCAAACTCAGTTTGCTGCAACTTTTAGGTCTCTCACAGTGCATTCCTAAGGGGAGTTACTGCAGTCTAAGCCCATGCATTTCAGTGGGCTTAGACTGGAGTAACTCTCCTTAGGAATGCACTGCCAGTCTATGTGGCTCTCATGCCCCTTTCAACATTGCATGCATGTTAATAACACACTGCAAAAAAGCAGCCTTGATGTGATTGTACCACTGTATCATGTTTTGCCATATTGTACCAATGTGTTGGCATCTCCGTGTATATCATCATACCACACAATTTTTTTATGCAGTCATATGCACAAACATATCAAAGTGTTGAGGGGTTGTTGTTTTTTTTGCAGTGTTTTATCAGTGCATGTGTGTATCTAAAACTCAGATTGGCAAAAACGTGCAAATGAACTGAAATGGATTTTGCAGCAAATGGCCCAAACTAATTCTCTCCAGCGTTCTTCATGCTCTCCCAGCCTTCAATCCGACTAACTAGCCCTTATTTTTCTCTATTATTTTCTTCCATTCTTCCCGTCAGGATAATTTTTAGCATGAGCTGTCATGTTTCTCCAGGGTTGTCATAGAAGCCTGGTGTTTGTTTCAGACGGGTATGTTTTTGGCAGCTTGGGGGGTGGGTGGGAAGGGAGCAATTAGTGGTCATCTGTATATAGTGAAGACAAACCTTCTCCCCATGTCAGCACCTCCTGCCTAAAGACACTGATCTGGAAGTCATTTTGGATTGATACATCTGGGGCAACGGGTGATTGTTTGTAATAATTATATGGAGACTACATAGGAAGTGGATTTTTGGTTTTCCCAGTGACTCAGAATATGATTGAGAGAAACAAACCCTTTGCCACATGGAATTCTGCAAAAAGAAAGAAAGAGGGTCTAGATAATTCACCCCCCCAGATAGGCCAGAACTTCTCTGCCTGCTGTGCTGTGGTGAGCAGGTAGGTAAGTGATACTATTCTTACAAAGTTGTCAGTGGCAACCTGGAAATTGTATTTGCCCGCTTTTACTTATTATTTGACAACTCCTCGCCTTTCTAGAGCCTTCTGTTTAGCTAGACTGAATGCTAATGTAGTTATGCAGGGCAGAATTTTGAATATACCATATGCAGACAAGACCTATTCTTGCTTTTCTGGCTCTATTGATTCATTAATTAGCTCATGCCCTTTTGGAATGCCGCTTTTATGAGGAACTTCAATCACATTATATCTCTCCCCTTTTAACAAATAAATCTAATACCTCTGTGTCTGACATGGAACAATGAAGGAACAGAATGGGGGAAACTTGCTGCAAGTTCTGTTGTGAGTCAGGTCATGGGGAAATTTGTTCATCACTAGTTAAAATTATTAAGGATTGCTATAGCACGATGCATAGTGCTAGGAATGTCTTGATAGTCTGAACAGTTCCATTTCTGTTCCAGATATTCTACTGGTGAGGACAGTTATCCTGGGTGCCATTTCAGGTCAGGGAGGAAATAGCATGGGTAGGGGAAGGCTTAAATCCTCCTTTCCTACATGCCATGGTTCTGATCTCAGTTGAGTCCTCATGTGCCTGGGAATTATGTCCCAAGCAGGGAAAACCCACAGCATGTCTGATTGTCAGGACTCAGGGTGGATGCCAGGGGATAGGGAGCATATCACTCCTATCTTGACCCATCTGTGCTGGCGCTCAGTCTGTTTTTGGCAATGATTCACAGTGCTGGTGTTGACCCTTAAAGCCTTACATGACATGGGACAAGTATACGTGAAGGACTGCCTACACCCTTATGAACTTACCTGACCATTGTGGTCATCTTCCAAGACCCTGGTTTGGGGGGCTCCACCATCCAGGCAAGTGGCAACCCAGGAGAGGGCCTTCTGGGTTGCAGCACTGAAACTCTGGAACTCTCTCCCTAGAGGGACTCACTTGTCCTTCTGTTGCCATCTTCCTCCAGTGGGTGAAGACTTTATTGTTTTGTCTGGCATTCCTTCAGTTATACACATGAACACATGAAGCTGCCTTACACTGAATCAGACCCTTGGTCCATCAAAGTCAGTATTGTCTACTCAGACCGGCAGCGGCTCTCCAGGGTCTCCGGAAGAGGTCTTTCACATCACCTACTTCCCTAGTCTCTTTAACTGGAGATGCCGGGGACTGAACCTGGGACCTTCTGCATGCCAAGCAGATGCTCTACCACCTCGCTACAACCCCTCATAATCCCTGCATAATCCCTGTTTTCAATTGTTCTTTTTATGTATGTGTATTTTATTTTACTTTATGTGTATTTGAATTTGGTTTTAATTGTTTGAATGATGTGTTTTTGTTTGGTTTTTAATTTGTTGGCTGCCTTGGTTAGACTGATGAGGGCAGAAAGCCAGGGTATATATTTTGTAACTACATAAAAATGATAATGTGAGAATTGGGCCCCATCTTGAAAGTGAGCGCTCGTCTTCAAAGTGAGGTGATCTTCCCAGCTGCCAACTTCATCTCTGGCTTAAATAGTAAATCTCTATTAGAGAAATATTCCCCTGTCTCCTACCAAACCCTAATTTATCCATCCTTTTGATAGTGGTGTCAACAGATAACCATTGAGGGGACGGAAAATCCTTGCAGCATTCCTCTGTCCTCCTTTTCTTTCCACACCCCAAGAATGTACTAGGATGCTATAGATAATATCCATCCCAGCTCTTGGAGATAGAGGGACGAAGAGAAAAGGTAGGCAGAAGAAGGACTGAATGCTACAAGAAATTCCCTCTCCTTGTCTCCTTCCGCCTTCACCACACATTACTCATCAGGAGAAGTGGATAAGTTGCAGTGGGGTGGAAGAGGAGAAGGGGAATTCTTCTACCCACCCCCCTTTAGCTGTAATCTGAATTGAATTACTATTATGTGGGGGGAAGGCTCTGACTGCCCACAGGCTCTGCTGCTACCTCTATGCCACAATAAGCACGCCAGATGTTCTGATGGTCTGATTTTTGATATTTTCATGGTTTTATGGGGCTGGTTTTATATGAGTATTGTTTTAGATGGTTTATTATGATTGCATTGTATTTGTGTTTTTAGGATGTTGTGAGCCGCCCTGAGCCCGGCCTTTTGCTGGGGAGGGTGGGATTTAAGTTTAATAAAATAAAATAAATTCTGCAGAGGGAGACACCTAAATCCCCATGGTCCTTCTGGTGACATCATCAGGTATGCTTTGGGGTTTCAAGCATTCAGCTCTGATTCCAGCTCTGAAAAAAACAGGGTTATGACAATTTATTTTAAAACAAACAAACAAACAAACAAATGCAGTTCGTCTGAGCTGGACTCTGAGGTGAGCTCACTCATCTCTGATTGCGTGATGAGCAGACAATGTGTGACCGTAGTTCATAAATACAAACATCTCCAAGATTATTAGGGGGGAAAGTGGGAAATTCAATGGAATGGAGTCGGATGCTCTTGACACTTTCCTAACCGTGTTTTGTTGTTTGCTTTATTTATGCGTTTGATTGTGCTACTTCGTATTTGCATGTGACAAAATAAGGCTTTGCATCACAGAATGCATACTTGACATATGGAACCATTTGCCACAAGAGGCAATGATGGTCTTGTTGATGGTCTTGCTTTGATGGCTTTGAAAAAAAGGATCAGACAGGTTTGTGATACGAATCTTAATTTGGTGGCCTTAGTAATGATGCTTACCTGGAGGTCAAGGAGCAGGAACATCTGCTTGGCTGCTGTTGGAAGCAGGGTGCTGGATTCAGGTGGTCCCCTGATGGCTGAGAGGGTGAACTGAAAGTTGTTGGTCTAGAGGTGCCCCCTGCCATGAATTAAATAGTGGACTTAGAGAGCACAGTCTCTTCCCCCACCCCCACCCCCGGTCTACGCTATGGGGGAGTAAAAGCACCAGCCTACTTTAAAATGCAGCTTGAAGGATAACAATGAAACATTTTGAATATTCTCCTAAAGAGTCAAACAAATACTTTGTAAAACACTTGATGCAACAACATGTAACATCACCTGTTCATGTGCATGCGTCTTTTGAAAAGCTGGGTAATCCTCAGGAACATAGGTAGCCAATCATATTCTGGTCTGTATGATATTTAACATACATCCCCATTAGATTTGGTCTTTGAGCCTACATTATGCTGAGAAATGACTTCCAAGTTACTATTACTAGTCGTCTTCTGAGGCGGTATTTGTGAACCTATCTGTACAAGAGACAGATAAATTAATTCTACTGACTGTTTCTTCCTATGAAACTGACAGTGCAGTCCTGTGCAGAGTTACTCCAGCATAAGCCCATTGAAACTCATAGACTGGAATAACTGTCTTTAGGACTGCACTGTGAATTTATGGGAAGAGTTCAGCGCACTCATATTCATTGGTGGTTTGAAGCTGATGCCTGTATGTACTGGAACTCACTGTGCCGTTCAGTGTCAACAAGAGTGTATCCAGTATTCATTTGATCACACTGGAAATAGACAGCGGCTGAAATGGGCGGTAGATCAACATCCCATTGAATTTGAACTTGAAGTCACAAATGAGCTCAATGATGTACCATTTGCCATCTTTTTCAGAATGGACGTTAAAGATCATGTGCCGGTTTTTAAACAGTGGACCCTTTGGCCATTTTGTTCCATGTGCATTTTTATCTTCAGATAGCATAGGCAAATCAAAATAATGCCTTATCTTTTTTTTAATTATTAATTCTCCATCATTGAAGGTCTTTGATAGAGCTGGTATGCTGTCCCAAATGTGTTGGTTTCGGTATCCCACAAGACTTTTTGTTGACTCCCACCGTGGCCAATTCGTCAGTCACTTTCTGTTCACTGAATGCTCGCTTCTCTCTCTTTATAGCCTTTCCTAGCCGATGGTTGGTGTGACACTATCAACAACAGAGCCTATTGTCGGTACGATGGGGGTGATTGTTGCTCCTCCACAGTTTCCTCCAGGAAGGTAGGTGGGGTGCTAACTAAACACCTTATTTCACAGCAGCATTACATTTAAGGGCAAGATTTTATGGGTTCAGGGTCAGATCTTCAAATTACATTTTCATCGAGTACCAAATGTGGAGAGAGGATGACTATTATGCCATGTTTTTAGGTTTCCAGACACATTTGGTAGGTTATGGTTAGGAATACAGTAATGGATGAAATGGACCAGTCATGATATAGTCCAGCAAGAACCATTCCCCCCAAAATCCCAACACATCAAGGAGAATGGTTCTAGCTTAGCCTTCTCCCTAATATGTGGATTTCCTGTTGGCAGAGAATTTTTTTAGAGTGATGTATTTAATCATGTGCTTACGGTTATGCCGTGATCTACGGGATAGTCATGGAACACACTAGGAGTCATCCAAGCAGTGTCAGCAAGAAGCCATCCTCTTCATGCAGAGCCTCTCACCCTAATTATCCAGTTTATTTGTGGCACCACCCGGGTTATGACTGTGAATGCGGAAAGTGGCTGCTGCACATCGCTAGAATAGCCCAGCGTAACAGCATGCATGTCTGTCTCCTCTTTCGATGAGATGACAGCCCACAGACTGTTAAACTGAAATGCTGGTTGGGAACTGAGATGGAAGAAGAGAATCCTTTCCTGGCTCTTGTAACGTTACAAGAGGCAATACACTATCAGTAAAGCACTGTTCTTTAATTCTTCCTTTCTCTCAAACTTATACTGGGTTTCACCTATAATCTTCTGGTCTGAGATCTTGAAGCAGCTTTTAGAACACTGTTAGACCTGTTTAGGGTCGAGCTACACGGCTGTATTATGGCTGTTTAATGAAGCTGTAATGGCTCTTCTTCCTTCCTTCCTTCCTTCCTTCCTTCCTTCCTTCCTTCCTTCCTTCCTTCCTTCCTTCCTTCCTTCCTTCCTTCCTTCCTTCCTTCCTTCCTTCCTTCTTTCTTTCTTTCTTTCTTTCTTTCTTTCTTTCTTTTTCTTTCTTTCTTTCTTTCTTTCTTTCTTTCTTTCTTTCTTTCTTTCTTTCTTTCTTCCTTCCTTCCTTCCTTCCTTCCTTCCTTCCTTCCTTCCTTCCTTCCTTCCTTCCTTCCTTTCTTTCTTTCTTTCTCTTTCTTTCTTTCTTTCTTTCTTTCTTTCTTTCTTTCTTTCTTTCTTTCTTCCTTCCTTCCTTCCTTCCTTCCTTCCTTCCTTCCTTCCTTCCTTCCTTCCTTCCTTCCTTCCTTCCTTCCTTCCTTTCTTTCTTTCTTTCTTTCTTTCTTTCTTTCTTTCTTTCTTTCTTTCTTTCTTTCTAGGTGGAACAGGTGATTTGCATCAGAAAATAGACAGGCTAATGCTGACCCGCAGAATATAAATCTTCCAAATAAATAAAGGAAAACAGATCCAACAGCTGTGGGGGTGGGGGGGAGAGAATGATACAGGAAAAATAACTCTAGTATCAGCTGTGTAGAAAACACAGTCTTTAATTCTCAGTGTGTTTTGAAAACTGGCCTGTCTCAGGGGAAAGATTTCTTCACAAATGAATAAGACAGTTGAACATCTGCCTTGTATATATTTTTCAAACTCATAACAAGTTAAGGCACCACTAAAAAAAAGGTTACAAAACTAATAACTGACAGAAGATTGTATTGTGGTGAATGGACAAGCAGGTCCAACTGCCTTATTTGTGAAGTATTTTTTTCTTTGAGAAAGACTAGATTTTGAAACATGCAGGGAATTTAAAAAAACACGTTCTGTGCAATCCTGAAGGGGAGCCTGCATGACCCCTATGCCGGCGTCCATGCCACTTGTGCCGTGCAAACTGGCATGGACACTGGTGTAGGGCCACTTACGCAGACCCCCCTGGACCACGCTGGCCCCCCTGGACTGCGCCCCTCAGACACTGGTGCGGCCTCCCGCTGGTGTTCTCCCAGCACAAGTCCCCCCGCGGTGGCCGGGAAACCTCTGTGGAGGCACCGCGGCGGAGCTGTCCCTGCCGGTTGCGGTTCCCAGGATTGCTCTGTATATGTATAATACAGCTGGGAAAGTTGCTGGTTTTTGTATAACAGAGTGCTTAAGCTTTCCCATGCCAGTCTTTTCCTTCCCAAACACTTCCCTCCCCACTGTTGTCCTTTCCTCCAGGTTTTCAAACCCATGCTTGCAATGGAAGCATAAAAACTTAGGTAGGGGTAGAAGTTTTGTGAGGGGTTCATGGGGAAAGTAACAGGTTGGGAAAGGGGGGATATTTTCTGTCCCTTTACTCTCCTTTCTGTCCCTTATTTGATGTAAATTGGTGCAGAATGCTGCAACCCAGGTATTGACTAGAGTGGGTCATACGGACTAGATATTAATAACCCGGTTATAACCTGGATATGTAAAATTTCCAGAAATGTTGAAGCCACTGGGGGAAAAAAATTGTTTCAGTTGTCGGAGGCTTTCACGGTCAGAGTTCTTGTAGGTTATCCGGGCTGTGTGACCGTGGTCTTGGTATTTTTTTTCCTGACGTTTCGCCAGCAGCTGTGGCAGGCATCTTCAGAGGAGTAACACTGAAGGACAGTCAGTTGTTTCCCCAGAAAAAAAAAAAACACCTGGAAATGTTGGGGGAAATTGAGATATATAGACAGTACTTACTGTCCTATCAAACCAAAACTAATTTTACTGCTTTAACAACATAAAATGCATCATTTATATAACTTACTTAGTATATCAAATTGCAATATTTGACATATTTAGGGAATTTAAAAATTATAAATGCCTTCGTTTTCTTCAAGCAAAACTGCATATATACCCAATACTTGAAACACAACTGAAAACTGATACACCCTCTGCTATCTTTATGTACCCTAATTTTTTCAGTCTGAAAAAGTAGAAAAAATAGGAGTTAGACAGAAAACACAAGCATTGTGGTAAATAACATAAAATATATTTTACACATTACCCCGTTCTAAGTTTATTGAGCCCCTCTTATTGAGAATAGGACCTGACAGGGCAAGAGAAAACATTGAGTTGCTCCTACAAGGGGATAATCCTTCAATCACTTTAGAAGTTGCGAAATTTTTCTTGGCAGCAATGAAAATTCGACACCATAGAACAGTCTCTTAGCCCAATTGGCAGAAGTGTCTCGGTTGTTATTTCTTTTTTTAAGTGTTATAAGACTCGGACTGTAATTCTTTGTTTGTAAGAATATTTTAGTCCATGTTTATGGTTTTATCTGGCTAAGGGCCGTAAATAAACAATCTAATCTAACATAAAATATATTATTTTATCAGAAAAAGGGTCACAAATAATATCTGCATAGGTAGATTAGTTTCAGCTAGATGCTGCCGTTTTCCTTCTGTAACTACTGTTTAGAAGGAGCTCCATTTTCACTGAATCTTTCAGGGTTTTTTTTCTGAGGCTTTGGTGCCTTTTCTGCCCCACCTCTTTCTGATCTTTCACCCCTCCAGCAAGGCTGGGCAATAAGCTGCTTGTTGCCCAGTCTGTGGCTGTATGTGTCACAGTGGTTTAAAGGACAGGCGAAAAGGTCAACCACAAGGGAAGAGTCAAGTAAAAAAGACAACAGAAGGTATGCAACTGTTGAGAAGCAGTGAAAGCCCTGCATGCTCCCCTCATGAAGATTTAGGGTTGCCAACTGCCAGGTCTTAGCAGGAAATCTCCTGCTAATTCAACTGATCTCCAGCCGATAGAGATCAGATCACCTGGAGAAAAATGGCCGCTTTGGCAATTGAACTCTATGGCATTGAAGTCCCTCCCCTCCCCAAACCCCGCCCTCAGGCTCCGCCCCAAAAATCTCCCACCAGTGGCGAAGAGGGACCTGGCAACCCTATGAAGATTAGATACCTTTGTAGGTGCAGAAATGCATCTTGAATTAAAGAACTGTAGACATCCACAGCATGCCCACATTGTCTTTAAAAGTATCCCACTCGTTCCAAAAGAGAAATATTTCACTGCAGGTTTTTTTTCAGTACTCCTAAAAATTTACAATTTTTCCATTAAAAAATTGGGGGAAAGGCCTTGGAAAGAAAGGGGGGCAGTTTTCCACTTAATTTTTTCCAGGTTTTTTTTCTGGGCCTTCACATCTTTAGGAGGGACCTTATCAGTACAGTCTTGGTCCGTCTACACTGACTACTGGTCTGTTTCTGGGCACAATTCATGGTGTTGGTGTTGAATTTTAAAACCCTATACGGTTTGGGATCTACATACCTTAAGAACAGACTACTCTCGTATGAACCTACCCAACCACTACAGGCATCTTCCAAGGCCCTGCTTCAGGTGCCCCCACCTTCTGAGTTTAGGCAAGTGAGAACCCAGAAGAAGTCCTTCTCTGTCATGGCACCAGATCTCTGGAACTGTCTCCCCAGGGAGACCTTGTCTGTCCCCTGCTGTTGCCATCTTTTGCCAGTGGGTGAAGACTCTTCTGTTTCATTTGGTGTTCCCTCAGTGATCCTTCCTTCCTGCCCAATGCTTTAATTGTTGCTTCAATGGTTTTGTATGTATTTTAGCTCTGGTTTTAATTGTTTAACAATATGGTTCTTGTTAGTTTTAATTGTTTTTAAGGTGTTAATGTTATTATGTATGTTTAAACCTTAGTGGCTTTTTATGAGGGCAGAACAGTGGAGTCTAAATTTTGTAAAAATCACCCATTAATGAGGGTTCATCTATTCATTACAAAGTCCTGGCATTGGTAGGGGAACAATATGAAAACTTTGTATCAGGATATAAATGATCTAGTAATTTTTTTAAAAAGTAAATTGACTTGTGAGGATGCCCCTTATACCAAGTCAGCCTGCTGGACCATTGAGTTCAGCACTTTTTGCACTGAATGGCAGGGGGCTCTCCAGATTCCTAGGCAGATAAAGTCTTTCCCAACACTTCTTACCTGAGATCCTTTAATTGACAACACCAGGGATTGGGCCTAAGGTCTCCTGCATACAAAACAGATGCTCTTCCACTGAGCTACTTCGACTGAAGTTAGTATGAAGAGGTCCAACACATCACACTCTGGAGCAGTCCTCTAATCACATACTTCCTTGACTTAATTGAAAAGCACTGTGTTTGAGGTGACATGAAAGTTCTGTCTGTGCTGATGTGTCCATTCCAACACATTAAGAGGTCTTCTGTTATTTTTATACGCTTGAAAACTATACTAGGTGGGTCTTTTGGGGGATGGGACTTCACTGGTTCTCCCTTTGGATTCTCCTCCCTTGCTATCTCAACTGTCTTGCACAGCGGCCACAAGCCACACTTGATATCTATCCAAGGGAACCTTCAGATAGACCAAACTGTTTCAAAATGTACGAGTCTGGGTTCATCTCTTCCTTCCGATTCTTGTGAAATTTGAATCATTTTTTCTTTTCATCACTCACAGAGAAGGGGGAAAGGAGCTTGGAAGTGTGAATTTTGGAAAAGAGCCTGGGTGTTGTTTTCCATCTCAAGCGAGGGTAACCTGGAGCCCTGTCTGCCCTGTAGGCTGGAGCTCATTAATTCCTTGGCGATAGTGTAAAGGGGTTGCTGCATGGGTAACCTGGAGCCCTGTCTGCCCTGTAGGCTGGAGCACATTAATTCCTTGGCGATAGTGTAAAGGGGTTGCTGCATGGCAAGGGTGGGAACTGGGAAGACTTAGTGGGGAGGTCTTCTCAGGCCAATCCAAACAGGTGATAAGAACATCCTATTCCATCCCTGCCATGTAATTGGACATCATTCCAAAATCCCCAATCAGTCCTTTTTGTTTATGTCAACTGATTCAGGCGAGAAAAAAAGATTTTTTTGTCTCATGACCCTTTCATCAGGTCAGATTAAAAAAAATCTGAAAAGCCTCCAAACAAACAGTGTCCTTAGTACGTTTTGTAAGAAGCTCTGAGTGGAGGGAGCCCTTTCAAAGCCCACCACCACCTAGGGTTACCAACCTCCAGGGAGTAGCTGGAGATCTCCTGCTATTACAACTGATCTCCAGGCGATAGTCATCAGTTCACCTGGAGAAAATGGCTGCTTTGGCAATTGGACTATATGGCATTGAAGTCCCTCCCCTCCCCAAGCCCCACCTTCCTCAGTCTCCGCCCCTCCCGCCAGTAGTGAAGAAGGACCTGGCAACCCTACCATCAGCTCAGTTGCTTGCTTTGCACACTAAGGCACTCCCTATGAAAAAGAGCAAGGTGCCTGTCTTGGTGGTGGGTACACACCCCACTCCTTTGCCAGAGACGTTGCATTATATCCCTACTTGTGCTGAACATACAACAAAGCCTTATCATACCACTGATGCATGTAGTTCAGGACTGTTTCCTCTGACTGGCAGTGGTCATAGGTCTCAAGCAGAGAGTGGGCTTCCTTAGACTTTCTATGTTTGATTCTGATCTCCATTACATGAGACATGAAATGTGAGCAGTCAAGGATTCTCCCAACCCAACTTTCATTACACATCTGATCAGGACATACCTTAAAATTGCTGAAGGGCCCTGAATCAGCTGTGGAGTATGTCCAAGCAGCAGGACTGGCTTCGGCCTTTCCTCCCAAGCCATTTCAGCACGGAAAAATAGCGGGAGGGTATTAGCTGTTTGTCTTGTTGCTGGTTGCACATGTCTGTCCAAGACATGTGGACAGATACGTGGAACTGAAAGTGAGATGAACAACCATCAGCCCCCCACCCCGGCAGCCATTTTTGGCTGCTGAAAATGGTGTGGGGTGGAAGGAAGGAAGGAAGGCTAAAGCTCCTCCTCCCACCACGCTCTGCAGCATATTTGGGGCACCCAGAAATTTTAAAGGTGCGTCCCAGTCAGATGTATTTCTTCACACAACACATCTAAATTGTGGAACTCCCTGCCCCAGATGTGGCGATGGCTGCCAACTTGGAAGGTTTTAAGAGGGGAGTGAACATGTTCATGGAGGAGAGGGCTATCCATGGCTACTATTAAAAATGGATACTAGTCATGATGCATACCTATTCTCCCTAGGATCAGAGGAGCATGCCTAATATATTGAGTGCTATGGAACACAGATAGGACAACGCTGCTGCAGTTGTCTTGCTTGAGGGCTTCCTAGAGGCACCTGGTTGGCCACTGTGTAAACAGACTGCTGGACTTGATGGGCCTTGGTCTGATCCAGCATGGCTTTTCTTAAGTGCTTATGCGTAACGCAGGTTGGATTGGGGGAGCCCCCCACCTGGTATCATGTTACACGTCTCGCGTTAGCCACAATTTCCAGGGTTTAAATCTAGAAATTTCTGCATGCAAAAACAGGCTCTACACTTGAGCAACTGGACCTCTCTGAGCATGGGGAAGGTCCTGTCACTGGAGGAAAGCACCACCACTAGCTGAACAGATCCAGGGAATCTAAGCCACAGAAGTCTTGTGGGGGTGCCTGCCGTGTCCATGTGCAGAGAGGTATATCTGTGAAGATATAATGTGAGAAGTTAGGAAGAGAAAGTCACGATGGAGATCATTCTTTTTTTTTTTTCAAAGGAGGCTTGGCATGGCCTATCCCCTTGACCTCCTGTAACCTTTAATATAACCGACGTGAATAATCTTCCCAAACATACGGTGAGTTTCCTTGCCAGATGTTCTTTGAGGAGTCCACTGCTGGTGTGAAAATTGTCCACGTGATCTGGAGGATGCCCTTGGCAAGCCAGACCAGACATTACAGCAGAGGGCAGAGCGTTCCCCCATGAGGAAACAATTTGCCATAGGAATAGGATAAAAAAGAGCAGGAAAACATTTCTTATTTCTTTGTGCTTACCTCTGGCTTTCGTCTGACTTCTCAATTTTGTGACGCCTGGAGGCAAGCCAGAGTATGGGTTTTTTTTCATACTAAGGATACACTGTGATGTCAGCCCACACGATAGAAGAGTGTGGGTTGTGACAAGCCTACACAGATTGCATTAATGCAGATGACCTTTTGCCGTGCAGTCATTTATCACAGCATACAGGTCACTCTTTCGCAAGCCTTTATGTATTATCAAGATAGCTCCCATTCTTGCTTGCATGGATTTCTGATCAGATGCCGATCTTAACATTTTAATTCCTAAGCAGAATGATACAAATTGTGGTTTTGGCCTTTCAGGGAGGACTTATTGGGGCCAGGCCAACTAGCAAATCACCACTGGGCGATTTGCTACCACATGACTTGCATGATTCATCTAGGACTGGCTGCTTGTGACTGTTCAACCCATGGAAACCAGGATTTGGGGGGTGCAAGTTTGAATCCCCAGTCTGCCCTGTAAGCTCTTCAGGTGACCTTGGGCTAATCATAAACTCTCAGCCTAATGTACTTCACAGGGTTGTTGTGATGATAAAATGGAGAACGATGTAAGCTGCTTTGAGTCCCCATTGGGAAGAATAAGGTATGAATAAGGTCAATAAAAAATATAGCTGAAGATGGGAGGCAGGTAAAGGTAGGTTTGGTTGGTGGGTAGGAAGGAGAGATGGAGACAGGGAAAGTTCAGGATATGGGGGCTGCTGGGAGGAGAGAGGGGAAAGTAAGGTGCTTCCCACAAGGGCTTCAAGTTCCCCGCTGTGCAAATGGACCCAGCCCAGATTGCACCACAAAAGTGGGCCAGACTTTTTAAAGGAAGAGTTTACAGTGGGGGGGGGAGCTGAAGACCGGGGTTGGCTTTAGCTAGGTGGGCTGGTGGGTAGGAAGGAGAGAAGCAGGAAAGGGGGAGAAGCTAAGGGGGCTTTCAGGAAAGGGAAAGCAGAAGTAGTGGGAGGGGAAAATGAGAGCCCCCCCCCACAGGTTCTTCAGTGGTTCTTTAGTAGAAGGTGGCACACAAATAAATAGATGAAAAATGAAGGCGGACATTGACAGCTTGAGAGTGCAGAAGAGCATCCTGGACTCAGATTAAAGAAAAGCTGTAGGAGATCATAGGCTAATACAGAAGGAAGCAGGAACTGCCACCATTCCCTGTGTCTGCTTATTCTTTCTCTCCTTTAGCAGCTAATTGTTCTTAGGGGGTGTGCGAGAAGGGCAGTTAGTTGCTAAGAAGATACACAGGAGACGAACAACATGCAGGCTGTAGAGTCGCCTCCAACGTTCTCTGCCTGTTTCCGCAAGCGGAGCTTGTGAGTTCTTAGGGGCAGGACTGGAGCCCCTTTTTCTCATGATGAAGCCCAGACTTCAGCCATGCCACAGTTCCTCAGGGGAAGCCATGTTAGTTTGTTGCAGCAAAAACTAACAGAAGTTCCCCGGCACCTTCACAAATCAAGACTTAATCTCAGTGTAAGCTTTCATGGATTCAAGCCCACTTCATGAGATGCATGTAGTAGCACATGCATTCTGATCCAGTGGGCTCTAGCCCCTGAAAACCTATTCTGGGATAACGTCTTATTCAGTCTCAAAGGTGCCACATGGTGCTCATCGATCTACTTTTTTAGGGAATCTGTGCCGTCATAGACTGTTTCAGTTCTCACCCATGCTGCACTTGGAAGGAGCAACAGTGCCAGCCAGTGGTTGCGTTCGTATTCCCAGGGGCACTGTTTCGAATCCATGTATGCATAGTCCCTTTAATTCTGTTTAAAACCTTTTTGAGCTTGATCCCCTCCTTATGAAGGTCCTCTTCATACTATTCTCTGCTCTCCCCTTCCCCAGCAAGTCTCACCATCCTGGCACAGTAATTCTTTCTCTTTACCAGCTAGAGATTGATAAAGTGAACAGAGTTCAGATAAAAGCTTGTAAAGACTCATCTTCTGTGATCCTTTTGCAGAAGCCAAAATTTTACCTTGGTGGTCAGGAGTGCAAAAGCAGATTGTCGTACTAACTGGCTGTGAGCTTTTGAGGGTATTTGACTAGAAATAAGGGAGGGAGTCCCTTTGCAGGGAAGGAGGGAAATCAGAATGGTTACCTTATGGGAATATGATATCCTTAAGAAGCACTGTTTACGGACATTCATAGAAGATAGAAGAAGAAGAGTAGAAGGCAACTTCATGTGTTTGTGTGTGATGTGATCAATAATAAGGCTAGCCTGGGGATTTCCCTGGAGATGCAATTTTCTTACCTTGGAAGAACATATGCCTAGCTAATTCACAACCGTGTCTCTACAGTCCTGTGAGGCCTTGGACCAGTATATATACAGGGATGTTTTGATTGTATGAACCTACCTTTCATTACTATCACCATCAATATGGGAAGTTGAGTTCACTGAGTACAGGAGTATTCTCAGTTTTGACCTCTACCTCCTGGAACTCTTAATATTAGCCACTAGAGGGAAGAGGAGAAAATCAACATATGGAGGAAGGGGGCCAGCAGGTCCTCCTCTAGGGTTGCTAACCTCCAGGTACTAGAGCTGGAGATCTCCCTCTATTACAACTGATCTCCAGCCGATAGAGATCAGTTCACCTGGCAATTGGACTCTATGGCATTGAAGTCCCTCCCCAAACCCTGCCCTCCTCAGGCTCTGCCCCCCAAACCTCCTGCCAGTGGCGAAGAGGGACCTGACAACCCTATCCTCCTCCCCTGTGTGTGTTACTGTGGTCACATGGGTGTTCTGGTCCACTTGGGTCCACTTAGCATTGTGGTACTTTCATGCACCCTTCAGCTTTTCCCAAGCCGTGCTACGGTCTGTCCTAAACCTGCTTTTGTAAAGATGCTTTTGTAAAGGTCTCATTCAAAACAAGGTGGCTGTCCTGCAGGCAGGGAAGTGCAAATCTCTTGGCCCTTCCCACGTTACTGTATTTTCATGACCCCAGTCCCCTGCAGCCCCCATTTTCCCTCACCACCAGAGGGCTTTCCCAGGTTTCCCTCCCTGAAATGATGGTATGGAGGGGTTGGGAAATGGAGGCCATGTGGAGCTGGAGCATTACATGGATTGCTCAGTTGCTGCGGTGAACAGCTCTGCATTTGAAGTAGCCATGTGAACCGGGTGGCTGTGTGGCAGCAGCCGATATATTCCCTCCTGCTTTTTCTTGACAATAGGTCAGGGAGCCATCGGAGTTCTCCACAGGCAGCTCCAGGCTCTCAGTCTTCCTTGAAGGGGCCAGAATTTAGGCTTTGGTTTGGGTTTGTATTTTTGTTGAAGACTTTTGTTTGGGTTTGTAAATCGGCTTCAGGTGTTTTATGGCTGTGCATCATTCCGTTACTGTACGTTGTTTATACTCTTACCTAAGCGGATATTTCACGCTAACTATCTGAGAAGAAGATTGCTAAGAGTTGCATCCCCTTGGTTTTGGCTGATGGAGCTTTGCCTGTCGAAACGGTAGCAGAATCCGGACTTGCCATCTCCACCGTACTCAGCAACTTATCAGCTGTTCGTTGGTTTGCTCAGCATCTGCAGTGCTAAAACTTCTGCCTGAAAGAGATTGTTTGCATTTCCCACGCCTGAGTTTATGAGCCAAGAGCTCATTATGTACGCTTGTTTAGCTGGCTAAGGTTTCCTACCTCGCTCAGTGTTTACAGCGTTTCATTATTTTTCTCAGCGTTCTCAACATTCGCAACATCCAAGCCTCTGGTTTAAAGAGCTTTCCCCCCCTATATTTCTAGCGTTTGAGCCCATCTGTCAAGAGCTTACTACGAATGCTTGCCTAGTTTGTTAACTTTTTCAGAAACAATACCTTTGGAATCCTTTGTTTGCATAGCTGACATTTGACGAGTTTACATCTGCTGATAACTCTGAACATCATCTTGGGCAGGTTTTTTTTTTAGGGAAGAGAGTAATAGGACAATTATCGAACTGCATGAATAACACATCTGCTCTGAAGGCAGGGGGAGGGGGCCATTAATTTCGCCAGGCCTCCATTCCCTGACCGTTCCTCTCCTCTGATCCCTTCAGGTGGTTCCGTTTCCTGACGACTGTGACCAGGACGAGTGCAGCTGCCGGGACCCCACGGCAGAAGAGAATCAGTGACAGCAGCCGGGGCAGCGTGTGCTGTCAGGGCCAGAGCCTGGAGGAGATTCAAGGCTCGTGGGGGAGCGCGAACAGGGGAACTGGGAGGGCTGGGGGAAGGAGTCGGTGTGCTCATCAAGGCACACCCGGTGTGGCACAGAAGGAAGGCAATGAGGAGAGGGGTGAGGAGAGAGCTGGGGGCATAAGATGGGGGAAAGGAGCAGGCTGAAGACCCCCCACCCCCCCAGTTCAGCTTTCTTTTGATCGGAACTGAAACCCAAGTCAAGGGCCTGTTCCAGCCCCGTCAGCTCTCTTAGCAACCTGGCTTTGGGGCAGGCTTCTTAGCCCCCCCCCCCACTTTCGTTCTTTTACTGTATCAATGGTTTGCTGCCTCACAACCATTTCTCTTTGCTCTGAGTTTTGTCTCTCTCTCCCCCCCTCCCTCACCTTTTTACTATCTAGGGCTTGATTTAGCAAAGAGGGGAGGGGAGGGGTGGAAGATAAAAGCAATCTGTCTGCAAATATTTAAGCATAATTTTATGACAAATCTATATTATATTTTTATTTGCTGTTCATTAAGCTGAAAATGTGCTGCTGTGAAGTACTGACCATTGGGAGTAAAAAAAACAAACACACACGGGGTCAGGTGGTGAGAGGAATTCCCAGAGACTGGGGCGATGCTGAGGCCAATTTATACAAACCGCAGGACCATTTAATTTGTGTACATTTTCCCTCGACTGCACAGTTTTAGGAGGGAGGAGTGTGTTTTAATGATCCTCCCCCTAAGAACAAACCATTCCACCCCTCTTTCCATTCAGACAGACTGCTAGCACAACAGGGAGATCTTCCTTGTCTTCTTCCCTTTGTGCTATTATTTTCTGTGTGCAGGGAATACCAAGTCCAACTGGAAAGTTTTGCAGCTTGATTCTTCTTATTGTATGCGCTGCCCCAAGAAATGCCCTTCAGTGTAATGGGAGCCGCTTCACAACCCCACCCGCCGCTAAATCCCAAGAAGTGCTTGGCATATCTACAGGCCAAGGACCGCAGCAGAATCTCTGCACATTGGCATTTTTTAAAAGTGCTACTTTTAAAGAAAACCCCATGCTATTCAACATTAAGAGGCCGCACACCAAGGTAGCCTTGCAAATAAGTCCACAGGTTAAGGGGCTTCAAATTTGTTTTACAAGCTAGCTATCGTTCCAATGCATGTTAAGTAGCAGCTATTTGTGTCTGTAAAGAAAAAAAGTCAGTTTCCCTGCTTGGCCATCGGGATATTCTTATCACAGGCAAGTAGCAATCGAAAAGCCTGCAAAATGGCTACCCGGAGATGCTTTAGTACTGTTGATGTAACATAGTCGGTTAATGAAACTAGTGTGGGCTTTCTCCCCACTGAGCACTAGTATGGGCCAGTGGCGGACCTACATTTTTGGGACCCTGAAGCTTGAACTGTTATGGGGGCCCCTTTGCAACCAGCAACAATAGGGCAACATCCAACAAGGTCCAAAGGGCCTTGCTGCCCTTGCAAGGACCTTGAGGCACAAATGGCAGAGAACAGGGTGGTGGGGTGGAGTCCTTGAATATGGGCCATACAGTGAGCCCCTTCTCACCAGCAATGAGGTCTGGGTAATTGTTGTTATCTTCTTCAAAGAGGTTGTTCCTATGGCAGATGTACTGCTTCATTCTCTAATAGAGAAGTAGAAGGCCATCAAAGGGGGCTTATTAGGATAAAGAGGTGAAAAATCTGATTTTGGTGTTAAAATGCACAAGCGAGACAAGTGCAGCCTGAATTGAAAATTCAGATGTCTTTTTATGGTTCCAATTGGCTCTAGCCCAAGGACTGAGCTATAGAACTGTTAAGCCATGCACCAACGAAGGATTCGAGGATCCAACTCTCAAAATGTAGGCTATGAATAGATTCTGGTGAGCTCAGTGAGCCCATATAGTTGGGGGTTTGGGTGCTGCAAGCCCCTGAGAAAATATTGAAATTTGACCAATTACAGGGACATTTTGAGGCCATATGAAATGGGTATTAGAATCATAAGCCAATGGGTCAAAATACTTAATATTGACCTTAGAATATGCTCTGTCACTAAAATAGCCTTAATTTAATAACAAACACTTAAAAAACCCTCCATCTATGTTGAAAAATTCACTCATTAAAAACAAAAGTTGCTTCAGGACCTCTCCAGGATTAGGGACCCTGAAGCTTAAGCTTCATTAGTTTCATAGTAGATCCGCCACTGGTATGGACCAGTGCTCTAGAATGTACTGAATAAATCTGCTGCTCCAGAAT
Source organism: Euleptes europaea (assembly GCF_029931775.1). Taxonomy (NCBI): domain Eukaryota; kingdom Metazoa; phylum Chordata; class Lepidosauria; order Squamata; family Sphaerodactylidae; genus Euleptes; species Euleptes europaea. The sequence goes on along the minus strand of NC_079313.1, from coordinate 23,971,771 downwards.
GCTCAAGATGTTACTCTAGACAAGAGATTTTCAAAATATTCTAGGGAAAACTTAAGCGACTCAGAATTTTATAGAGTGTTCCTCAATGAGAAGATCAGTACTGGAGAACAAACTTTTTGAAAGAGCTTTGCCCGCTATCTTTGGTCATTTTCGACAGTGCACAACTATGGGGAAGAGGGCATTTAGGTCACACTCTCCATTCACAAATGGCAACTGAAAAAAAAAAGGCTTTCTTAGTGTTGTGAAGCAAACAACATGTTGGGAACCCCATATCTGAACCCGTATTTCCCCCACATACTCTCCATTGTGATCTATTGCTCCATCTATTCCAATATGGGCAATTCCTCTAGAATGATTGATTGTGGGTTATTGCTGCACACCAGAGCACAGATCATAAATGGAGAATGTTCTAGCGGCATCAGGATACTTTGACATGAACCACAACTCCAAGTACTATTAAAGGTGTTAAATATGAAACACAGTTCCAAGGTATAAATTTGTGGGAAATTTGAGCTTCAATTTTTGTCTATGGTATCATAAGATTCTTCATTATTTATTGCAGTTGTGTGTTAGGGGGGTGTTGGGGAGCTTAGTGTGGGTTAGAATCAATGCTTGTAGGGAGGCACAGCTGGTACCAGGCAGCACCTGAAGCTTGAATACGGGCTTAACTCTACAGCCACCTAGTCATGCCCAAGTATACTCCCTGGCCCCTGCCACAAACATGCACTTGTTGGGTTCTTGGTGGCATCCATACTGCATGAACACGTGAACATATAAAGCTGTCTTTTACTGAATGAGACCATGAGTCATTCAAGGACATTATTGTCTACTCAGACTGGCAGTGGCTCTCCAAGGAGATGTCTTTCACATCACCTACTACCTGATCCTTTTCACTGGAGATGTCCGGGATTGAATTTAGGACCATTTGCATGACAACCAGATGCTCTACCACTGAGCCACAGCCCTTTGCCTACCACAGGTTGGTCCTCTCATGGCATTTACTATGTGCTCACCCATGACGTTGTTTCATGTGATTTTGCTTTTTTTTATAGTCCCATCAATGTGTTTTCAGGGATGTTCCTGCAATCATGTTGACTAGAAAATAAATTTCAAGGGACTGAATTTGGAAGTTCTTAAAGCTGCTTGACATGTTGCATTTTTAGATGTACAACTAAAAAAATGCAATGTGTGAATGAAATAAATGTGTGTTTGGAAACTCGTGCTAGACACTCATCAGGGAGCCAGGAGTTGTTATAACTCCTTGTCATGTGTTATCCCATGTACAAAATGGGCTATGTTATCCCATGTACAAAATGGCCCTTGGGACTAAATCGAGTCCTATTGAGCCTCCAAGGCAAAACAAACAAACAAACAAACAAGCAAAAACAAGCCACCTTTGATACTGTGTGAAACTAGTGGAGAGGCAGGATAGAAACACCCTAAATAAATAAAAAAAATCCCAACTGCTTAGAGGTGCAGCAGTCGGAGTGGCTGATAGGGGTGTGCACCAATTCCCCCCCCCCCCGGGCTATTTTTCGGGTTTGGGTTTATTGAACCAGAAAATTCTTTAAAAATACAGAAACCCCAGATTTTCTGAAAATTTTCGGGTTCAAGTCAAGTTTATTTAAAACAGTCATAGACCAGAATATAAATAAGAACACAATTAATCCATAAGTAAAATAGCTTACACACTACCAATATACATCTTATTAAAATACGAATTTACATAAGGCATCTTTATACGCCACTCCGCCTTTTCTTAATTTTAAGAACCAAACCCGAAAAATACTGAAAAAATTCAGCAGATAGGAAGGGGGGGGGAGCATTCCTTTCACTGCTGTCAGTGGCAAAAAGAACGCTTCCCTCCCTTCCTGTTTGAGAAACTTGCTGCCTCAGATCTCCATGGAGGCCCGAGGTGGCAGGCTTCTTGAATAGGAAGGCGCGGGGGGGGGGGGGCATTGCTTTTGCCGCTGACAGCAGCGAAAGGAACGCTCCCCTGTCTTCCTATGGAACTCCCGGGAAGGCTAATTCGGGTTATTTGGGAAGGGGCTATCCTGCTTTGGAGAGATTCCCTTTTCCCCCATTCGGTTGCAATTAAACCCGAAGAAAGCCAAAAGGGCTTATTTCAGGTTTATTTGCGTCTCAAGAAAGCCAATCTGCCCAGCCCGAGTAGCTGACGTAAGAATATAAGGGCTCTGCTGGATCAGACCAGAGGTCCAACTAATCCAGCATCCTGACATGGTGTGCTGAGTGTGGGGGGTGATGGCTGGAGCTCATTTTTAAACACAGCATTTCACTCCGAAGGAGGCGCCTGAGAGCTGCAATTGTTCTAGTCACTAAAGGGCCAACTTGTACCCCTCATTTCATTGCCTGCACAGAAAGCAGAGGGAAGAGAAATATCAGGATATAGTTGTCATGTTGGTGCCGCTGAATGGCTACGGAAGGTGCAAGTCCTTTCTGTTCCTCTGAACCAGCGTCACATCCAAAACTGATCCTGCCTATCTTCCCATGCTGGGAACTGTGCAAGCTGCCAACCAAGAGACAGCTTGTGCATGCCCCAGATGAAGGTTGCTAGAATGTTTGATTGGGATGTTAGGTGAAAAACAAGAAACATCCTTGGTTATTACTCTGTGGCCTTCAACCCCAGGAGTGAACTTTATTGGGATTGGAAAGGTTGCTGTGGGGAGGGGGGGTGGAGGAGCTGAGAAGATCCAGGATCCTGTGCAGACTTTGCCAGGTCCTTCTGCTAGATCCAAACCCAAGAATTTTTACTAATCCATGCAAGGATTTTAATTTTTGTTCAGAACATCTGTGCTTGAGAAATTACCTATCTATGATACAAAGGGTTGGGGTTGCTGTTTTTTAAAACAACCTAAATAGATTTGGCCCAGTAAAAGGTGTTTTGTGTCCTTGGTCCTGTGGCTTCCTGTACCCATGGAGCAATGGAGCGCTGTAGTGGGGATTACATTTCATTGAGGGTTTTTGTTGTTGTTGTTGAGGGGGAAAATATGAGCTACATTCACACCTTCAGAAATCTGCTGTCTCTCCAGCACTTCAACCAGTCCCTTTGTGCAAGATCTCAGGATGGGTTCAGACACTAAATTTAAGGCCATTGTGGCTTCAAAAGTGTTGAAATCAGAGATCGGAAATATTTCTCATCCACCTGATTGCACGATTGCTGTCCGTATTTCCCTCAGACAGATGTTCTAGCATTTAAACCATCTTGTTCTTCCCAAGTATGTGTTGAAGGGTTAGAAACTGTCTTTCTGTGGGTATGGTATTGTGGCTTGTCTTATGAAAAAGTCTTGTTCCGGTAGTAGAACTGAAAGAATGTCAGTGGGGAAGATGTATTGTCATGAATCACTTAGTTATTTGGCATGGGAATATGGGATCACCTTTAGCAAACAGGGAGCATCTTGTCCCCTTTTTGAGGGAGGGTTTTACTCACAATTGAAGCTGCTGCTATTTTAATTTTGTTTTGTATTTGATAATTATTTTTTATAAAAATCTATTAAAATAAATAATCTACCTATATTTTTGATCCTTCTCCTTCTTCATGCCCACAAACTCAAAGTAAAATTATTGTCTGCAAAATAAATAAATAAAGACATCAGCTTGGCGACACTGGGACAGGCTCTGGGCAAGTGTGGACTTTGCACATTTGAGCATATTTTCTTTGTCAAGTACTTCAAAGTAAATACGTACCTGCAAGTATGTGATCTTCCCGATATCGTTGACTCCACTACTATGATGTCAGAGTTTCTCGTTTATTTAAATCAGTCTGTGCAACTCATGAGAAGCAAACTAAGAGAGTGCCAAAATAAAACAATGGCAGAATGTGGGCTATGATTCTTATGAGCATTGCAGTTGGGAGGTGATTGGTTCTGTAGCCAGGGTATATGAAAAGAACCCCACACACAAATGTAGAGGTAAAAGGTAAAGGTCTCTTGTGCAAACACCAGGTCATTCGTGACCCATGGGGTGACGTCACATCCCGCCGTGTAGAGGTACCCCCCCTTAAATGCGCAGATCAACTTTCCACTTAAACCGTGTATCAGTCAAATGGCTATCTAAAAATAGATGGTCACCCTCACCTGAGAATTCTTACTCCTTCCATTTAATTCTAGCTAGGGATCTTGACTGCCAGCACAGCGTATATTGTACTCGTTGGTAAACCTGTTTGTATGCCACACACCTGAGACCAATATTAAGGCCAGAAATACACTCACTGGCTCTCCTCACTCCTGGCAAGAGTCTCCTCTCCTTCTCCTACACCTGGAGAAAGGAGGGTGATTTCTCTGTGCTTGCAGCAATGGTTCAGGAAAGTATTGGAGACCTGTGAGATGTGTCATTTCTAGGCCTTTCCTAGGTCAAAGCAAGGTCTGGCAGATTGTCCTGACCCCTTCAGCGCCCAGCTCAGCACTCGGGTGTGGGCTTGCCTTCACAGTTTTATTAGACCTTGGAGCACTTCCGAAGCTCTGAGTTGTCAAAAGACTCCTGTCCCTCATCTCTGCAGTAAGATCAGAGGCAAGCACATCCTCTGGTTGTCTACCAGCCTAAATGAGATGACCCTTGGTAAGGTAAATCTATGCTATCTTGAGGGGCCTGTGCTGGCTCTCATTAAATGGGAGGGAGGTTGGTGAAAAGGATGACTGTTCTACAAAACTGAGGGAATGCATTTGTTCCAGAGGAGTCTATGAGTAGGGTGGTAAAGGAATGGGCCTGATCCAGGACAGCTAAGTGGAGTTGAGAAATGGCCTTCACTTGGGGAATCACATCTGAATATTTCAAGGTTTGAGGCTTGCAAACCCTTACACGGGTTTTTAAAAGATTTTTACTGTCAGCAGGAGCCAAGTGGGAAGGGTCGAAGTTAGGTGCTATCAGAGCATCACCTATCTCAAGAATCACCCTGCTGAACCATCAAAGCTTTACAAATTCAACTGATTCTCCTAGCTAAAGACAATAAAATGACCAGATCACATCTTGGTTGGAATTTGATACGTAGATGTTGACAGAGACTTGTGATGGGGGAGGTTAGAGTGTATCTTCCAGGGGCCAATAGAAAAGAAGGTTTGACCCTCAAGTTGGGTGGGTGGGCAGACAGAAGAGATCAATTCTGACATGAGAGATTGTGGAGGTTTTTTGAGGGGAAAAATCTATCTGGCAGCAACCTGCAGGAGGGGGAGTTCTCACAAAAGACTCCATCTTGGATGGCAGCCATTACCATGTGGACCAGACAAAGGGCAGGCAGCCCAGATTAAGATTCCTTAATGGGGAACGTTTAAAAGTATTGCATCAATTAAGCCAATTAGCCTGCATTAGATAAACACCAGCTAAGGTGCATTTACACCTTTTCTTTGTGTTGCTTGCTTGATCCGTTACTGTGTAGAATATGTATGTGCACTTTTTCTTTTTACTCAATTATTTATATTATACATGCCGGTAGTCATTCTCTGTACCCCATACACCTCCATTGCTCAAACACATTATCCAGAAAAGGCGCCAGGGGAAGGGTTGGTGTTAGTTTGATACATTGCTATTTCTGCGGGAGTGTGCAAGTGTGATATATCATCCCTGAGATAGTGTGAGATGCTAACTGAAGCTTTAAACTGACTAGATCGGGCTTGAAATTAACTAATTGTCAGAAGGCAGCCCAGAGTGCTGACACACTAGGCAAGCAGTCCCTGAAATTGACGAGTTGGTAGCAGTTGGACCCACAGAGAAGACGGGAAAGCCATCTGAGAGTTGGGTGGGCTCTGAAGAGCAGCCAGGTCGCCAAGAGGAGACTTGGGATGGCTGTTGTGTGCTCAGACCCCCAGCAAGGTGAACTAGGACTCATAGGTTAGTGGGACTGTCCCCACATTTCATGCCCCACATGGCATGAAATTACTCGGTCATCACACATAAAACCTTTGGCTGCAGCCCTGTGCACACTTAAGAGTAAACCTAACAAAACACAGTGGGATTTACTACTATGTAAGTCAGGATGCTAGTTGCGAAACTGCTGCTTGGTTTGATAGATGGAGGCATCTGTGTATATGGGGAACTACGGCCCTATCTGAACATCTAGGGCTATGTACCTATAAGTCTTTTGGAGTCCTGCGAAGAGATACCCCCTCCTGTTCTGCCTTCTCCATAGCTGAGCAGCAGCATATTGGCTTTTTAAAAAGGGCTATACCCTGGCTGTTGGACTGGGCCGGGGAACTGCAGATGCAGCACAGATGTGAATGTGTGATTTCCCATGCATCTAGGGCTGTGTCCAAATCACAGATGCCAAAAGCAGGAAACTAAGGATATAAAATTACAAGGGGCCCTGGGTACTCGGGGGGGGGGGGGGGGGCTGTGGATTCAGGTAATTAATACAATTTGTTTTCATAAAATAGTTTGGTTGCATCTGGGTGGGGTAACCCCAGAGGAAATCCTTGTCTGGTGGGGCCTGGTGGTTCTTGGTAGTCCAGGTACACCACATGGACTGGTTGCACATGGTAGTCCAGAGAACCACATGGACTGGCCGCACTGTGATGACAATATTCAGAACAAGATTGCTGGCCTTTTAAAAAGAAAGCATTGAAGGGTTTGCTTAACAATTTTGTGAGGTGAGGAATTTGAGTTTGAAAGCCAAGAAAGCTACAACCGAAGCATTTCGTATATTACCAAGAAGAAGGAAAAAGATGACGTCAGCTGGTCTGAAAACATAAACAAACACTGCAATTTTCCAACCTCGCAAATTACTAACAGTGCCATTTAATATTCTGTTAAATGGTCATCTGGATTTTACAGAGTGTTACAATTATTACTTTGAAACCGTTTTAAAAAGAATAAAGAATACTGTCCCCCCACCACCACCACGATCATTGCTGCCAGCCCTGCCCATCGTCTCTCTGCAGTAGCCAAAACATTGTTCCTGGTTGTACTCTTAAAATTCAAATGCAAAGAGCAAATAAGTCAGCTGAGCCAAACAATATGTACTGGCCCAACCAACTACATAGTAAATAAACTTACAACGAGTAAAAGGTAACCATGCCGATTCAACACTACAGCATATCTAAGAAGAAACAAGAAAGAAGTTCCTCCCAGGGCCAAACTAGACACGCTTGGGCCTGGATTTCCTGGACCCAACTTGGGTTTCCCCCAAGTTGCGGGGAATGTTTTTTTAAAAGAAAAAATAACCTCCATGTGGAGAATTCTGTGCATGTGGAGCAGCAAAAGTGGGGAACCAACTCCCCCCCCCCATCCCGTTTCAGCATGGGAAAATTGCTGGTGGTGGTCCCAGCCCTAAAGGGCCGTCCTTTAAAAAAAAAAAAATTCCCCTCAGCTACTGTGTAGTTGTGGGGAACTCTAGTTAGGTTTTCTAAAAACGAGTACGTCTATTTGGGCCCATGCTTGGGTTTTTCCAATTGCAATGAACAAACAGTCAGATTATGGACAAATACTTTTTTTTTTTTAAAGACCCATCCCCAGCATTCTTATGTTCTACAATACAGCCAATGTGAACTTCTAAAGGATAATTACCTAACCGTCATTTTACAGGCCAAAACCCTGCAAAAATTCAGTGCTGGATATTCTGTTTACTTAGATGGCCCTTGTTTCAACAGATCATCCAGTGCGAATGCCCCCTTCCCGAGCTGTGTTGAATATGCTCACTGGCACAGCCTCAGCTTGTGCAATCAAATCCAATATGGCAGGACCCTTAACTAAGGCGGTGGAACTGATAGCTGCCATTCAAAGAAAGGTTTAAGAGCGATGCTGGCTCTAAACCCTCACTCTTTCCTAGACATATGCAGAGAAAGCTCAGTGGCTGTAGGCAGAGGACAGGACAAGGAAATGGTGGATGGATTATTTGAAGGGTTATTGGGCTGGTCTGTGGGAGGGAGGAATAGGGTTGGGAGAAGGTGTAAAGAAGGAGTAGTGTGTGCATGCATGTGTTTGAGAGGAGGGCTGATGGCTGGGAACTGAAGCAGCAGCAGCAATGAGGACTCAGGATGTTCCTGGGGAAGAAAGCAGCTTTCTTGGCAACGGCTCAGTTGCACGATGATGGCTGAGGGCGGCTTTTAGGAACGAAGGCCAGGCCTGCTTTCAGCGCTCTGCAGCTAGAGAAACCACGACGTTCTAAAATGAGCTATACAATCTAGTGTGAACTCACCAAAAGGGGACTAAAAATACAGAGGCGTGTGACCGCTTCCTGTTGGAGATTCCAAGGAGGTTTTAAAATGCTTATAAAACATCAGCCAGGTTGGAATACATTTGTGAGTGGCAACAGACACAGGATGTAGGGTCCACGTTTGGACCCAGGACACTATAAAGCTCAGCTTCCACTCGAGAAGATAATAAACCTTGAAAAATCTAGCGAATGGTACCCACCAAGTTAGTAATGGCAACAAGAAAAACAACCACATGGGAAATATTCCAGCAGTTCAAAGAAGGATCCTTGTATCTTTGAATTCTACATCGAGGGGAGCTCTGCAACGACAAATTCCCAAATTTCTACAACCAGGGATTTGATCAAATTAAGGAGTGGGGAAGCTGTACATTGTTCACTCTACTTGGGAGAACAGCTTTGCCAATTTCAGGCTGTAAAAACATGAAGGGAGAAATAAAAAATAAAAAGTAGGGAGAGAGAGAGAAGCAAGGAGTTTTGGGAAAGGGGGCCGTTTTTTAAGAATGGTTAGGCAAAGATTTGGCTCAAGAAAGCAGAGTTGCCAAGTGTGACCAATTAATTAGAATGATGAATTAGATTGATAATGAAGGCACTCTATTCAAACAGCAGATTTTTAGAAACATTATTCTTATTAGCACATGCACATACAAAATCCACATCAACCACCGTCTTAGAAAAGGCATTCCTTTTCTCTCCCAAAGAAGGTGATGCCTCTTCTAATACAGTGGCTGCTATGAGAAGTACTTGCATTATCTAATAACAAATAATGGTTTCCCTCCAGCTTCTTCAGAAAATGTATGAATGTTTTAATGGATTAAAACTCACAGAAGTAAGAATTTCTTTAACTGAGCAATGGAAATTCAGAAACTTCTGGTAGGCTGCGTCGGAATTAACTTTCCTTCTCTGGACTGTTACCCTCACCCTTCTTGGGCCATGGAATGCATATGACCACAACATCTCATACCAGAAGGGCCTCCTTCCTCTTGGCTCAAACATCTACATGCCACTTGCATCCTTTTGGCAGCCCTGTTCTTTGCACACATTACTTCTAAAGGGACTTTTTCCAGGATCACGAGCACACACACAAGACCATGTGCACACATACACATGTATTGTTAGATGGCTTGTTGGAGAAGCCATAATTTGCATGGGAAACACATCCCATCATTTCTCCAGATCTTCCCTGACCTCGGTGAGAAATCTCTTGCCATCAGGACAGCACAGCAGCTGCCATTTTGAATGCAACGGCTCAATTTTAATTCAAGATGGCAGCTACCCCACTGTTTCGTCACTTCAAACTTTTTTCTTGCTGAAATGGGCTAAGGTATTCAAATTCAGGAAAAAGTCTTGCTGGAGGGGGATCTGTCTGCTGAACATATTTGACAGCTAGTCTCATATCTACATAAGTGGCATCAAGTTGCAACCAACTTATGACGACCCCAGTGAGGGCCTCTTGAGGCAAGTGAGAAGCAGAGGTGATTTGCCATTGCCCTCCTCTGCAGAGCCTTCCTTGGTGGTCTCCCTTCTAAGTACTGACTTTGCTTAGCTTCTGAGATCTGATGAGATTGCACTATACCGTGCAACCTTCTCTCTTGCTAGCCTCACAGCATCTCTTAAAGTCACCATTAACTTTGTTTCTTTGGACTGTTACCCCTACCCCCACACCAGGGAATGCATAAAAATCTCATACAACAAGGCCTTTCATCCCCTTGGCTGGGCCATCTACATGCTACTTCCCTCACTCTGGCCATTCCTGTTCATCTGTGCAGTTGCTAAAAAAGGGTCACTCCACAGAGATCGTGAAAATTAGCTATGGTAGCCAAATGGAATCTCCAGAGGCAGAACATCTTTCTGTACTAGCTGCGGGGAGGACAATGAACAATGTAAAAGGCTGCTTGTTGCCTTCACATATTCCTTGTGAGTTTTTCTAGAAGCATCGGGATGGCCACTGCAGGAAAGAGAATGCTGGACTAAACAGATCATTTGGTCTGATCCAGCAGGGCTCACCTCATCTGCTTACTGTCACAGCAAAAGTATGAAGAGCTCAGCAGAAGAACACATCCTCCAATTATTCCTTTCAGGTCCATCTTTCTCTCTAGTTCATTGATCCCACATTAGTCAATGCATCACACAGCAGATGCATCTCCCAACACTTTTTTAAAAATGAAAAGCAGCCATGGGAGCAGGGGAATGCCCTGGAAGAGGCGCTGTTTTAACTCTTTCTGCTCTTTCCGCTCAAACCCCTCCCATTCAAGATGCTTCTCCACCTTTTGGGGAGGGGGGAGAGATGTGGTTCCTATAATTAATGTTCTTGAAATACAATTCCTTCTCACAAACTGACTGAATCAAATTGCTGCCGCTTGTTATGTACTTGTTAATTTGTGTTCCGTGCCATTGCATCGGCAGCACCCATTTCTAAGAAACTTCCTTCTGTGCCCAAAACCATTTGAAGGAGAATCAATGGATTCTACTTTTGAAAAAAATAATAATCCAGAGTTTTGTCACAATGTCTCCACATAACTGAGTTCTTTTCCCATTCATACCAGATCAAAAGCTTACTGGCTGAAAAGGGGTTCGGCTTCAGTGACTCAGATCTCATGCAGTTGGGATTCTGGCTCTTGCCAGTTCTCATCACCAACAAATCAGAATCCAGGATGAGCCAAAACTGAGCTGAATGCTGCTTTCCCTGGCAAGAAGAGTTTTAAAGGTCTAAAAAGTCCATTGAAATCAGTAGATAGGTGAAGGCCCAGGGGAAAAAACCTAAAAAACCTGGAAACATTTTCCGAGGAGAGGTTTTTCCGCAGTCTCTCAGTCACTGAAAAAAAGCATCTCCTGTGAAAAGTTTTCTCTTTTGGAACGAGTGACGTGTTTTCAAAGACAAAAACCAAAGAACAAGATTCTTGAAATACAATTCCTTCTCACAATCTGAATGAAACTGTTGGAATCTGAACTGTCACCTGTGGCGTTAGGTGCTACCTTTTACTCATCCCAAACGTCTAGTATGAAACATTTTATATGATACAATCCACACCATTAGCTAACGATAATTCCCATTATAGGTATGAAGGCCTGAAAAACAGTCAAAAATTTGGAAAATAAATCTTTTACCCCCTTTCGTTCCCCCCCCCCAAATAACACAAAACCCTGGAAAAAAATATATGAATTCAAAGGTTTCTGGAAATGTACATCTCTAGGTTCAGGTGGGGGTCAGCCATGTTGGTCTGCAGTAGAAGAACAAGATTAGTGCCTTAAAGACTAACAAGAATTCCAGGGTATAAGCTTGGGAGAGTCAAAGCTCTTTCGTCGTCTACTAGTCGTCGTAGCTGACGAAGGCAGCTTTGGCCTTTTATGCAGGGACGTTTCCCCACGGTCACCCCCACCCACTGCTTCGGGGCTTCCTTTTAATTGTGCGTGCCTTTTCCACCCGTCGGACGTCGCCTCGCTCTCCCCGCGTGTTTTGCCCGTGTTTTCCAGATGCTGTTTTAGCCAGAATCTGGAGAATGCGGGCAAAACGCTCGGGGAGAGTGAGATGATTTCTGACGGGTGGAAAAGGCATGCCGCATCAAAAGAAAGCCCCGAAGCAGTGACCGTGGGGAAACGTCCCTGCATAAAAGACCTTTGGTTCTCTTTGCATCTCCAGACATCAGTAAAAACAGAGATGTTGCTGAATGGGGAGAGAGCATCAAGAGAGTCAAACAAGCTCTGCTTTCATGAATAGCAAACTGGAAAATGGGATTGCTAAAGAGGGAAAGCACTTTCCCTCCTAAGAGACCATTAGCAACACAACCCAGGAAAGGGGCTGTGAGGGTCCAGTACCCTTATGAGGGCTTTTACTTGTGAAGTTAAATTCTTCTTGTCAATATGTCAAAGGGGCAAAACACCAAAGAGGAAATAGTTACCGTTCCACTACTATTGCAGTGCGGGGAGGGATCTGCAATTGAATAAAATCAAACTGCTATATTCTTGAACGAACTACAGAATGGTGCCTAGAAGATTGAGGGTGTAGATAATGGAAAGGGAAAGGTTGAACTTTCTGGTGCCTGATGAAGACATTCCTGGGAAGGTAGGTCAAGGAGGCACCTGGCTGTGCCTACTGCCCCTGAGGTGAAGCCTGGTGGATACAGGGATGGGGCTGAAAATAGCCTGTCCCCTTCATCTTGGCCTCTCGCCTGGAAAAGCTGAGAGGCAGATTAAAGCCCTGGAACTTTGGGTTAAATCCTGAAACCTGGCAATCTGACGGGAAACAGATACTTTGATATGGACACTGTAAACCCCACAGAGTGAACCTTGGTGACCACCCAGCTTTAGATAGCCCCACCATGGTTAGCCTTGGGGAGCTGCTTAACACTGCAGGATTGCACCCCACATCCATATGGGTGAGACACTTGCTTCTTTAGGGGTAACCAAAATGTAAATGTAAGTTCACAACATAAATGACAGGCATTTTGCTAATACAATAATTCCCCAGGGCATTCGCTGAGGATAATTCCCCAGTGCATTCACTGAGAAGACGCTTAGGGCTCTTTAGCTTGGAAAGAAGGCGGCTGAGGGGAGACAAGATAGAGGTCTATAAAATTATGCATGGTTTGGAAAGAGTGGACAGGGAGATGTTTTTCTCCCTCTCCCATAATACTAGAACACGGGGTCATCTGTTAAAGCTGGAGGGTGAGAGATTCAAAACAGATAAAAAGAAGTATTTTTTCACACAATGCATAATTAAATTGTGGAACTCCCTGCCCCAGGATGTGGTGATGGCTGCCAGCTTGGAGAGCTTTAAGAGGGGAGTGGACATATTCATGGAGGAGAGGGTTATTCATGGCTGTTAGTTAGAATGGATACTAGTCATGCTGCATACCTATTCTCTCTAGTATCAGAGGAGCATGCCTATTATTTTGGGTGTGGTGGAACGCAGGCAGGATGGTGCTGCTGCACTCGTCTTGTTTGTGGCTTCCTAGAGGCACCTGGTTGACCACTGTGTGAACAGACTGCTGGACTTGATGGGCCTTGGTCTGATCCAGCAGGGCCTTTTTTATGTTCTTATGATCTTATGATATTAGTTTAGACTAGTGATTTTCCATGGGCAGAAGGGGGAATTTAAAGGATGGAGTCTTTGGAGGAAGAAGTGATATAAATTGAGAATGGCAGAAAGCAAAACGAAATGGATTCATGAGAAGGCGAAGAGAGAACCAGCACAAAAGAAAATCCTTCTTGAAACTGGGCAACCGACAGTGTCGTCCTAAGCAGAGTTACCATCTACTAAGACCGTGACTGTCTTTGGTGGATGTAACTCTTCTTAGAATGGCACTGTAAGATTAATCTGTCTGCCTGTTATTCACTATCAAAGAAGGGTAAACCTTAAGGGGCAATTCACGCAAGTCCTTATGCCCCCCACATGTCCTTTAGGCAGATGTGGTCTGGGACTTCCATGCTTGGATCTTACTTCTCAAGGATGGATCTCATTCAGATATGGACTATGGAACGTGTGGAAAGGGTCTTAAGCATCCCCCCTGGCATTTTCCTGCCCTGAAATGGTCCTGAGGGGCCACAAAAGTTTCCCCAACAGGACAAATGGTGGCTGGGGCCATTTCAGGTTGTGAAAACGGTGCAGGGAGGGAGGCTGAAGACCCTTCTCCACATGTGCCTCAGTCCCAGTATGAATCAGGTCCATGAGAACCAAGCACTATACTCCCAGACTTCATCTGTCAACAGGACATGTCGGTGACATAAGGACTTTGTAACATGTGACTTGGTCCTTAGACCTAGGGAAAGAAAATTCAGTAGTGCTTAGTTGGCTTGATCAACTCATCAAAATGAGACTTGGTGCGATTTATTCTATTTGCATGAGTAGGTGACAGAATTCAGTTTTGTCCGGGGTGGCGGTTGAGGGTCCTGGCCGTTCAGCACTCTGTGGCCTTTGAAACCAAGCAGGGTCCTAGACCACACTGTGGATCCTGCCACTGCATGGGCCCCTGTACTGTTGCAGCAGATCCTGGCATATCTGAAGGTGGTAAATTTGTGACACAGGCCACAGACGATGGACCAGGGGGAGGGGCTAGTCCCAATGTCCTCCTAAAGAGTCTGCAGGGGCATGAAAAAGGGGCTGCTGACAGGTACAGGCTGACACAGTAACAACATATGAGCCCTCCCCTGTGACAATTTAGATATTTAGCTAACACAGGTCATTTATGCATGGGTTCTTGGACACAAGTTCACCCCGTCTGACTCAGTTGTTCCTTGGAGTTCTGCATGAGCTTTCCATCCATTAGAAATGACCTCAGTGCCAGCCCTCGCCATGTCCAGGTCTTCCCATTCCTCTGTTAACCCGACTCTTCCCTCTCCCCTGAGCTCAGCCCCGCTGAAATCTCCATGCAGAGGGCAAAGCAGGGGAAACAGAAGCTGGGTTTCTCTCACAGCCAATCACAAAGCAGTGTGTAAAGAGGCAGGGATTCAAATGCTTCCTGCTTTCTCTGAGCTCTTTCTGAGCAAAAGAAAGGCCTTTTAAAACTGAGGCTTGGATTTGCCCCCCCTTTCTTTCAGATTGCTCGATTTTTTGTTTTTTGTTCTTAAAATGCTTTTTTTATGCAGCAGTGGGTTTTTTTGGGGGGGGGATTGTCTCTCACAGTGAGCACTACAAAGTAAGCCAATTACAAAGCAGCATTTAAAGGCGTGGGGACTTGATTTGAGATTGAACACTGCTGGTGGAGAGATTACCAACTGGAAAGTGTGGGTCCAGCGAGCAACCTCAGGTAAAACTCCCATGCATAAATGACCACAAGCTATTTTACCACTCCCTTTGAATCTGCCTCTTTTGTTCTTCTTCCTGTTGCAAAATTGTTTAATTCCAAAAAGAGCATTTCCCTCTTTCCTTGGTGTTAAGTATTCTCCCCCCTCCCCACTTCATTTGTACCTGGATCTGTGAGGGATAGCAGCTTGCCATTCTTACACCCCATTCTAAATTTTGGAGGATTTTCTTAACACACACATACACAGACATTCACACACACCCAAATGTACCTGTGCCTCTCCACACAAGGCAGAAGAGCTTCTTGGCAACACTGACAGAGCACTCCCCCTCCCCCATTAACAAATAGCACCCCCCTGGACCCCACAAATTGCAGAAGGCTATCGACCGAATTCGGTTATCCGATACAAAGAACATCATCTTCTTTCCTGGGCGTTTTTAGCAATCTTGCCAAGGCCCCAAAGATCCATATATATAAAACCCCACCCATCCCACACCTACAAACTCCCTCCCCCAACATTGAGGAAATCCCTGGGGCTTCCTTCCTGCCTTCTTTCCTTCAGTAAGCCCTCTCAGTTGTCCTTGTCCCCATAGTCATTGTAGAGGACACTCAGGGTCTGCTCCTCACATGTCTTCCTGAGGTCCCGACTCAGGTCTGACCAGCTGAACCCGTACGGCTTGATCTCGCTGTAGCGGCAGGCAAGGAATTTGAGAGAGGTGCGGTGGAGGCCAATCTTGGGCTCCTGCAACAGGCCGTGACACCAGGCGCTGAGGTCTCCAAGCTGGGAGAGGATGAGGCCGGCTTTTCTGGAGAGGGCAGGAAGAAGCAATGGAAGAGGAGTGGAGACAAAACACACAGGAAGCTGCCTTACACTGAATCAGACCCTCGGTCCATCAAAGTCAGTATTATCTACTCTGACTGGCAGCGGCTCTCCAGGGTCTCAGGCAGAGGTCTTTTATGATTGTGAACCCATGAATGTGAAACGGAGCTGTCCCAGACATTTTTGGTTCCAACATCAGAAAATCTGGTGGTGGAAAGTTCTGTCAAATCACAGTCAGCTTATGGCAACCCTGTAGGATTTTCAAGGCCAGAGATGAATAGAGGAGGTTTACTGTTGCCTGCCCTGCCCTGGATGGCCCAGGCTTGCCTGATCTCGTCAGATCTCAAAAGCTAAGCAGGGTCAGCCCTGGTTAGTATTTGGATGGGAGACCACCAAGGAATACCAGGGTTGCTGTACGTGCAGAGGAAGGCACTGGCAAACCACCTCTGTTAGTCTCTTGCCATGAAAACCCCCCAAAGGGGTCACCATAAGTCGGCTGCGACTTGACGGCACTTTACACACACACTGTTGCCTGCCTCTGCATAGCAACCCTGGACTTCCTTGTTCTCCCGTCCAAGTACTAATCAGCACCATTCCTCCTTAGCTTCTGAGATCGGGTCCTGTTCACTACAAAAAGGCTGGAGCTGGAAAACCTTTCAACCGATCATGGGTCTCTCCATTAGTGATGTGCATTTGGACATATCTGGTCAGAGAGATGGCAGGACGGACACTTGAAAGGCAAAGGTGAGAGAAAGCCTCCCTCCCCCCCCTTTTCCTCCTGTCCTCTATGCCCCTTTTTCGATTTTTGGCTGGACCTGACCACATTCCCACGTCTTTCTTCCATCTCCCTTCAGAGTCTCCCTTATTGTCCCCTAAGACGACATCAGCTAAGATAATGTGATTCCCTTTTCAATGTTAGTTTAAATCATATGTGAAAGGTAATCACAGATAGGGCGCCATCGTTTTAGGTGGCTTAGGTTTTGAGGATTTTAATAGTAATTATATATATGTTGCTATATTTTAAAATTTTGTTTTATTAATTATCTGCTTTTAGATGCCCTGAGCCCAGCTTTGCTGGGAAAGGGCGAGGTATAAATCAATCAATCAATCAATCAATCAATGGAAGGAAGGAAGGAAGGAAGGAAGGAAGGAAGGAAGGAAGGAAGGAAGGAAGGAAGGAAGGAAGGAAGGAAAACAGGCTGATTTTCCCCCTCCTTTTGAAGAAAAAAGAAGAAAAGTTGATTTTTATACACCGCTTTTCTCTACCATAAGGAGTCTCAAAGCGACTTACAATTGCCTCCCCCCCAAAAAAAACAGAGACCTTGTGAGGTAGGTGGGGCTGAGAGAGTTCAGTGAGATCTGTGACGGGCCCAAGGTCACCCAGCAGGCTTCATGTGGAGGAGTGGGGAAACAAAACGGGTTCTCTGGATTAGAGCCCACCGCTCTTAACCACTACACCACGCTGGCACCCTGCCCCTCTTTCTCTCCTTCCTACTTGTCTCCCCCACACACACCTTTTTCCCTTCCGTTCCCTCACCATAACAATAATAATTAATTAATTAGAGCATTAACAGTAATGACCAATCCACTCTGAAAGGAGTGAATTCTCTTTGATCGGTTATCATTTTTAACGGGCTTCTCTTGGTAATGTCCTCCCGTGCCAGTCTTTCTGTTGTCAAAACATCTCCTGCGGATGTAGACTCCCCGCATCAGATGAAGTGAACTGTGTCTCACAAGAAATTCTGTCAGTCTTCAAATTGCCACTGGACTCCATTTTCCGCCCATTCCTGAAGGGGAGGACTCAGCCGGTGGCTGGAGGCAGCGCAGCCGCGCCACCTCCAAAGGAGGATTTGGCCTCCCACCAAAGCCGAAACTTTGCCCTTGCCTGCGAGCCCTGTGGAACCGCTCCATAGCGTCCCACAGGGCTAGGTTGCCTAAATAGGTGGCGTAACTCCAGGTAAGGGGAAAGGGGCGTTCCCAGCCTGAAGGGGGGTTAGGAAGCCACCTAAAGGCAGCCCCACCCCTGGAAACCTCCTCAACCAGGTGGCCAAGCCGGCGTCCCAGGGCTCCACTGCCATGGCAGGGCAGGGAGGCCAGCGTGAGCACCCCAACGTCGGCGTCCACGCCACTCGTGGCAGCGCAAGTGGCACAGGCGCCGGCACAAGCAGCACGGCCGCCAGCGTGGGCCCTCGCGCGCCTCCTAAGGACTTTCGCCCTTCCAGCTCAGGAATGGGTTGAGTGACTTTGCTGCCATGGACAGACCTGGCTGTGTGGTGGTGGCGGCTGTCAAGTCGCAGCCAATATTTGGCGACCTGATAGGGTTTTCAAGGCAAGAAGCAAACAGAGGTGATTTGCCATTGCCGGCCTCTTGGTGTAGCAGCCCTGGACTTCCTTGGAGGTCTCCCACCCAAGTACTATCCAGGGTCGACACTACTTAGCTTCCAAAATCTGACAAGATCTGACCTTCCAGGTCAGGGCCGACGTGGCTACCCATCCAGAATTATTAGAAACATAGCCTGTGCCCATATTACTTGCTTAGCACACTCTTCTGTTTTTCAGGCTTGGTGGTACTTGCTTTACACTATTCTTTTTGGTATTCCAAGTTTTTATATGATCTGTTTTATATGCTATTTGGGGAGGGGGAAAATGTCAGGACTAAACTCTGGCAAACACCGCAAAACAACAGCCAGTCACCTGGTCTGCCTTGAAGCCCAAAGTGTTCAAAAGGAAGATGGCTAGCGCACCTCCTTGTGATGCCAGCCCAGGGATCAGCCCTAAGAGATCCTTACCTGGGCCCAAGTTCATCCTCGCATCGCCAGGTGAACTCCCCAAAGTTCTCGTAGTGCTGGTTGTAGTGATAGAGGACCCGGTGCAGACTTGGCGAGCCCAGGTCCAGCAGAGTGTTGTAGGCAGTTTGCTGCTCCTTCCCACTAGTGTAGCCGTTAAAGAGGTTGTAGATCTTGTCTGCTATTTCTGAAATTTAAAATAAAATTAGAAGACATGAAGCGACTTGGGGGGCATTCGTGGTCAAAGATACTTTACAGCAGTAACCTTCACTCTTTACGAACCTTTTTAAACCTAAACACGCAACGTGAGACCATTCCTTAATTCCCCCCCCCCCATATATTTATATGGAAATAATTCTGCTGGCATTCTCAGGGCCAGTTTGTGCTCTACAGATGTACTCATGGGAATCTGAGAATCCAGTTGCAGTTTGAACCAGACCCAAAATGCAAATACGGCCAGTTATGCATGGGAGGTTTCCCTTTGGATATGCTGCTCTCTAGATGCACATTTCCCCCATCTGAATTCTCAAAGCTCTGCATGGGGGCATATTTTTGAGTTTTGAGAATTCGGATGGGGGAAATGTGCATCTAGAGAGCGGCAAATCCAAGGCAAATCCTCCCGTGCATAAATGGCCATAGTCAGTGCTTCAAATCCAAACAGAGTCATGGGAGGGGCAGTGCCTTGCTGTCAGTTTTGCGTTCTAAGGTAGCAGGAGGCGGAGAGACTAGGTCAGCCATGTCTTTGTGCAAGAAACCCTCTTTTGCCCAGTGGAGGGGCTCCGCGTCTTGCACTACCGTGGTTACCTTGGGCCTTCACGTCATCCACCACTGGACAAGGGGTCTTCACTGTCACGTCACTTGAGCGGGAGCGTCTGCCCGTGTTGTCGACACCCCAGAGTGTGAACCTGGTGAGAGAAAAGGAATTTTTGTCCAGGCATATATGGCTGCCGTCTCCCAACCGGTCTGGTTCCTGTTGCAAATTTTGACCAGGCAGTTTTGACCCTGAATGGTTGGTTGATTCCCAACAACCTTCGAGCCTTACAGAGTTGGGAAGAATTTACTGGGCCCACAAAGTTAGTCATTTGGTGATTTGGATCAATGGACCCAAAACCTTTTGATTGATCAAAGATCAGGTAACACATTTTTCTGTAAAATTGTAATTATACTAATAGTTGTTAATATATTTATAAAAATGCAGGTGGCAGGTAGCATCGAAGAAGAGGCATTCCCTCTCGTACAAGAGGGAATGAATCACTACAAACAAAGTATGTCTTTTATGACAGTTATTTTATTTATTTATTATTATTTATAGCACACTTTTTAAACTGAGGCTCAAGGCAGTCTACACAATGTAAGTCAATACAATCAACAGGATGGGACATCCAATTAACAGTGCAATGGCATTTGGATTGGTGGGCACATGAGACAGGGCCTTTTTGGTAGCAGCCCCATGTTTATGGAACAAACTTCCCCAAGGAGGTGCGCCAACCCCCCTCACTTTCAATCTCCAGGAAACAGTTTATTTAGAACTGCATTTAACTAATTTTAGTTTTTATTTATTGACAGTCCTAATTGAGATTTTAAATTATGGTGTTTTATGTGTGTGTGCTTTTTTTAATAATTGCTGTTGTATCTACATTGTATTTTTCTGGAAAATTTGCATTTTAGAAAATTTTCTGTAGAAAATATTCCGCCTCCCCCATCACTGTAAACTGTAAAGATCCACCTGGTGGATCTTTGCAAAGACTTTTCTCAATCCACCTTAAACAACCTCCTGACAAAAACATGCAAGGTTTAAGACCATGCCACTGCAGCAAACACACTCTTTGATCATTTATGCATGGGAGTTTTACCTGAGGCTCGTTGCTCGCTGGACCCCCACTTTCCTGTTGGGAATCTCTGCACCAGCAGTCTCCAAGCTCAAATCAAGTCCCTGCCCCTCTAAATGCAGCTTTGTAATTGGCTTACTCTGTAGAACTTACTGTGAGAGAAACTCCCCCCCCAGCCCAAAAACCAGAGCAAACTGAAAGGGGGGGGAGAAATCCAAGCCTCGGTTTTAAAAAGCATTTCTTCTGCTCAGAAAGAGCTCCAAAGATGCAGGAAGCATTTGAATCCCCGTCTCTTTACATGCTGCTTTGTAACTGGCTGTGAGAGAATCCAAGCTTGTGTGTCCCGCGCTTTGCCTTATGCACGGGGATTTCACTGGGCTGAGCTTTGGAGAGAGGGAAGAATCGGGTTAACAGAGTCCTGGGATTCATGAGGGTTGGCAGCGAGGTTGTCTCTAATGGACAGAAAACTCATAAATAGCTCCAAGGAACAACCGAGACAGACCGGGAGCAAATGTGAGCAAAAGTACCCATGCATAAATGGCCTTTGAGTATATCACTGAAGAGAAAGTTCAGTGCAATCTGAAAGCCTGCAAAATCAAGTCGTCTGCCCTGTTAGGTCCTCATGAAATCATCCTCCTACCCACTGGAAAAGTGCCACAGAATCAGCTGCTGTAACTCACATGTAGGTGGAGTCTGGTTCCAAGCAGCGGATGATCAGGGAGATGGTCATGGAGAGCTTGTCGGGCACCTGCGCCGGCATGGCACAGGGTGACTTGGCTCCAGAGATGATGTCATCCACAAAACTCAGCACCGTCTCTAGGGAAACAGGTAAGGCAACCGTTATCTGATGATACAGCTGGGAGAAGGAGCAAGACAGACAAAAGGAAAGGGGAAACAAGAACCTGAAGCAGAACCTCTGCCTTGCATCAAGCGTCTGGGTAACACCATCAATTTCAGTGAGAAGAAAAAGGGAGAAAGAGGCAAGGCAGGGTGAACTCTCACCTGAACTCTTTTGGCTTTCAAATTCAACTTCAAATGTGACTTTATGTGAACATAAGAAAAGCCCTGCTGGATCAGACCAAGGCCCATCAAGTCCAACAGTCTGTTCACACAATGGCCAACCAGCTGCCTCTAGGAAGCCCACCAACAAGACGACTGCAGCAGCACCATCCTGCCTGTGTTCCTCAACACCTAATATAATGGGCATGCTTCTCTGATACGAGAGAGAATGGATATGCACCATGACTAGTATTTATTTTGACTAGTAGCCATGGATAGCCCTCCTCCATGAACATGTCCACTCCCCTCTTAAAGCCTACCAAGTTGGCAGCCATCACCACATCCTTGGGCAGGGAGTTCCACAGTTTAACTCTGTGTTGTGTGAATAAATACTTCCATTTATCTGTTTTGAATCTCTCACCTCCAGCTTCAGCAGATGACTCCGCATTCTAGTGTTATGAGAGAGGCAGAAAAGCTTCTCCCTGTCCACTCCATACCATGCTACCTTTATAGACCTCTATCATATCTCCCTTAACTGCCTTCTTTCCAAGCTAAACAGCCCTAAGCATTTTAACCGCTCCTCATAGGGGAATTGCTCTAGCTCCCTGAGCATTTTGGTTGCTCCTTTCTGCACCTTCTGAAGCTCTGCAGCATCCCTTTTTAGGTGTGGTGACAAGAACCATACACAGTATTCCAAGTGTGGTCTCACCATAGATATGATAATCCAGGAATGTGCTGGATTTCACTCCCAACGGGAAACCTCCAAAGGACATGGGAAATCAGCAAACAGCTCCTAACAGGATTTTTTTTTTTTTTTGAGAAATCATGCCTATAGAGGGTCCAGTTGGGATCAGGACTGTAACATGTGTGTGTGTGTGTGTGTGTGTGTGTGTGTGAGAAACCCCGTGGAGCTGCTATCTGCCCCACTTGGGCAAACATACTGATATTGATGTGGGTTCTTGTATGTTTGGTCCGGGGGGGAGGGGGGCAAACAGTTATAGGTTATAGATTAGGATAAAGCACAGGGAGAAGGCTTAACCTGGCCTCTCCTCATAGAATCATAGAGTTGGAAGATACCACCAGGGTCATCTAGGACAACCCCCTGCACAATGCAGGAAACTCACAACTACCCCCCCACCACACCCCCAGTGACCCCTACTCCATGTCTAGAAGATGGCCAAGATGCTCTCCCTCCCATGAATTGCCCAAGGTCATAGAATCAGCACTGCTGACAGATGGCCATCTAGCCTCTCCTTAAAAACCTCCTGTGAAGGAGCGCTTACCACCTCCCGAGGAAGACTGTTCCATTGAGGAACAGCTCTAACTGTTAGAAAATTCTTCCTAATGCCTAGACAGAAACTCTTTAGATTTAATTTGATTCTGGTCCGAATTTCAACCAGTTGGTTCTGGTCTGGTCATACCATGGGCTACGTCTAAATTGGCTCCCAAATGCTATTCACAAATCAAAACCTTTTTTTTTAAAAAAAAGAAGTATTCCAAACAATCTGTGTTATGATGGGATATAATTTACTAGAATATCTACAAACCACTGTGTCAGGAGACACTCATCAGGCAGTAAGACAAGTATGATTTTATTGTTATTACAGGTAGCAACAAGGATTTGAATGGTGAAACTCTGGATGGATACTAAAATTGCTGAGATCAGGTTCTGGGTGACAAAACTATGGGAGAATGTGCTTTGGAATACTTATGCCTGTGGTTATAAGCTTGGATCCTGAACAGCCTTTTTTGCCCCTCAAAATCTGGCTCTGAGTCAGTTGATCAGAAGGAACAGCATCTGGCCAATTTGGTAGTACTGCAAATTGAGATATGATTGTCCTTATTAATTTCTGTTAAAATTATTTGAGCAATCCTGGGTAAGAAATCTCCCCCCCCCCCCCAATGAATTGGACTCACCAGTTTCCACCTTGGAATGGTCCAAGCGATCGGTAACCTTCTCCTGGCGGATGAGGTAATCCACAATCTGCACCCCGATGGGGGGCTCTGAGTGTTCCCACTCCAGCACCACCAACGAGCTGCTGGGCTCATGGACGGTGGACAACCTCAGCCTGCGCAAAGATGGACAGAGAAGAAAAGATGTCAGGCTAAGGATGACCCTCAAAACTTTGCGTTATGTGCTAGACAGGAGAGAGATGAACCGAGGCCATCCTGTGATGATTTACTCCAGGTGAAGCCCGTTGATTTCAATGCATTTGGCCTGGACTAACCTGATATACGACTGAAGAGGCAGATTCTGTTCTTTGCCTTTCAAACCAATGGAAGAGCTGAATGCACGAAGACAGGATAGCTCATGCCTCTGAATAGGCTGCGTACCCTTTCCCACAACTATTTCCTTTGCAATCTGGCCCCAACCTAATCCAGCCTAGCAATTTGTATATTGGAGGGAAAGGGGGGGGCAAATTTGGCCCAATGTCTTGCAAATGTTAGTCTGTGTTTCACAAAATCATTATACTTCAGGGTTTCCAGGTCCCTCTTCGCCACCGGCAGAGCCTGAAAAGGGCGGGGTTTGGGGAGGGGAGGGACTTCAATGCCATAGAGTCCAATTGCCAAAGCGGCCATTTTCTCCAGGTGAAGTGATCTCTATTGGCTGGAGATCAGTTGTAACGGCGGGAGACCTCCAGCTAGTACCTGGAGGTTATGCAAAACAACAACGTTAGCTTGCTGCAACGTGTGTTAGAAAAATTAAGCAGCAATAATTCCAAAAATTCACAATAACTAAGTGTATTTAACAATAGTGTGAGTTACAAGGACAACAATATCACAATAACACAATACACACTCGATAGATATATCACAATACCACAATACGTGCTCAATACATATGCATACACAAAAATACAATACATGCTCAATACATATACATACACAAACATATTTTTTTCTCTTTGAATAGGCAGTGCTTTTAAATTGTTTCAGTTGTACTGGTTGCTATGGCATCACATTTTTGCTTCTCTAGTCCCAAACCAATATCGGGGGGAAATAGTCCAACCAATCGAATATGACACGGATGAGCCAAGCTCTGTGCGCTAACGTCCGAACATACGTGTAGGCGAGTAGCCTTGAGATCGAACTGTAGGCAACATCGAGCCGTGAAAGTAGGCAGCTCCGACCAGCAATTCAAGGTGTGGGCGAGAAGCCTTGAAATTGGACAGAGTAGGTAAGAGGGTTGGATCCAGCCAGCCTTTTCACTCAGTCTTACCTAACTGCCCTCCGTACTCCAGCCCCTGTTGCATATGCCTTCCACCCATGCATGCCCCATGATTCCAAGAACACCCTTTTTGGTGGTCAAAAATGTCCCACTCTTCCCAGGCTCCACCCCAAAAATCTCCAGGTATTTCCCAACCCAGAGCTGGCAACCCTACCGCTGGCCTAAGAAGGCTTCCTCCAGCTTAAGTGGCTTTTCCAACTAAGAAGCCTTCTTCTGATGGATGAGTCACATTGGAGGAAATCCCCTCTGTCTGGAGGAGGGCTTCAAGTTCTGCTGAGTTTGGAGGGGTAGGATCTATGGCAACTAAAAATTAAGTACCCCCCCCCCCCACACACACCTTGGTATTAGGATGCCAAGCTTATTGCTTATTTACAATAAATGCTTTGTCTTTTTGGGGGGGGGCGTATCTTCAGCCTTTTCGCCATGATTTTGCTGCAGTATTTATTTTATTGATCCATTTATTTAATTTGAACATATGTAGCTGACCTTTCTGCCTGCCAGGGCCCTCAAGGTGGCGCACTGCAGAACTGCAGTGGCGCACTGCAATAAAACACGCACATAAAATACCATAAAACCCAATAAAAAGTGGGCAGTAAAAGTGTATTACACAACACTGTCAGCAACAGGGAACCAAAATATTGCTAGGACATCAGCCCCCAAAGGCCTGGTATGAATAAGAAGGATCAGCTAAGGCCTTCAAAGGCCTCTGCCGGACTGGAGACGGCACAGCCGTGGGCTAAATTCTCCCTGTGTGCCAGGCTCTTGTGGCGCTGGAACAGAATGCTCCTGTTTCCCCCTCTCCTGCTGTGTGAAATGCCCCTCCCGGGGGGCAGGGGATCCTCAGGAACCGCATGAGAGGCAAATGGGGGAGTCTGCAGCAGAAAGCGAGAACTGCTGGAATCTACCCTGCATTACTGGAACATTTAATCTGCATCCTACTCCAGCTAGGGTTGCCAACCTCCAAGTATTAGCCGGAGATCTCCTGCTATTACAACTGATTTCCAGCCAATAGAGATCAGTTCACCTGGAGAAAATGGCCGCTTTGGCAATTGGACTCTATGGCGTTGAAGTCCCTTCCCTCCCCAAACTCTGCCCTCCTCAGGCTCCACCCCAAAAACCTCCCACCGGTGGCAAAGAGGGACCTGGCAACTCTAACTCCAGGACAGGAGTTGAGCCTCTTCAAGAGATCATGAATGAGACAGAGCCAACTTCTAGCATCAGAAAGGGATGTGCAAACCTTTTATTTCTGTGAGGCCATTTACGCATGGCTGTTTTCTCGTGGTCACCCCACCGACTACGTTGGGGCTTTGCTTTGATTAAGCTGGCATTTCCTGACCATCAGAGGTCGCCTAGCTCTCCCCATGAGTGTCTGTGTGTTTCCCCCACATTTTCTGGCTGTTGACTAAACACCAATCCAGAAAATGCAGGCAAAATACGTGGGGAGAGTGAGGCAACCTCTGACGGCTAGAAAATGCACGCACAATCAAATCCTCATGAAGATACATGCAAGAAAGCTATGCTTAGATACAGCCTTTAGGGCTTTAGAGATAAAAACTAGCAGTGCCTTGAATTGTGCCTGAAAAGTAAATGGAAACCAGTACTTGGCTATCCTGCTTTGTTCTTGGCCTTTTATGCATGGAGGGTTTGCCTTGGATTGCCACTCTAGATGCACATTTTCCCTATCCCAGTTCTTAAAACTCTGCATGGGGGCTTATTGTTTTGAGAATTTTGATGGGGAAAATGTGCATCTAGAGAGCAGCAAATTCAAGGCAAAACCTCCCATGCATAAATGGCCAAGAACAAAGCAGGATAGCTGGAGTCTGAAGTGACCAACTTCATTCCTGGTTGGCTGGATCTAGGTGCTTCCTGATTGGCCAAAAAGAGGCCTCCTGGGAGACAGCAGGCACGCATGCTTTCTAGTATATAGGTATCTCAGTGGTAGTGGGTTCCTAGCCCGTATTTTTATCTCCACACTTCTGATCTCTTCAGATTCTCCTGTATAGGTCTCTCTGCAATTTCTCCTTGTACAACTTCCAGCCCAAGGGGACAGGGGTAGGTTTGATCAGCAAAACTGTGCATGGAGAAAAGGTTATATCAAAGGGATTTGACTCCCACACCCCAGTTTCCATATGACAAACCGCCCCCCAATGTCTGCAATATACCTTTTAAAAAAACTGGGCAGATTCAGTCTGTAGACCTCAATGGTGCAGAAAAAGTATATAAGGAAACACCGTTTTGTGTGTGTGTGCATTTTTAACATAAAGAATGATGGTAGAATAGACTATATGAATCAAATCTGTAGCGGTAACAGTAGAAATAGCAGAAGAAAAGAAGAAGCGGGGAGTCCTACTGTCGATGGTTTGAAGAGACATTCAGCAAAATCTTAGTTCTGCAAGGAGAGGGGGGAGGGGGGAGGGACACCTACACGGGGTGTGGGAGGGGCGCACAGGCCGGGAGGCCATCAGCCCCAAAGGCACTCGAGTCGCACCGACACCAGTCCTCGATAACATCCCCACTGCCCGAGCACCACAGGGAACTCATGGTAGCCTCTTGCAAGAGCTGAGAATAAGAAAGAAAGAGAGAGAGAGAAAGCACAGAAGGAGCGTCAGGAGCACATAGGAAGGTTGAACCAAACAGACCCCCCCACCTCACCCCTATTTGCAGGTCTATTTGTGAAACTCCTTCCCCTTCTTTGGGGATGGGTTTCCAAATGGGAAGGGCCCATTTGGTGGCCCCCGTGGTTGTCCCAGTGGCAGCGGTGACCGGGCTCCCTGCTGTTGCTCGGGGCCCACTGTTTTCTGTGGACTCGCCGTGCTACAGTGGCGGTTCTCCTACAGAGAAGCTTCGAAGGGAAATTACAATGCAAGATTGTGGGACTGGAATTCATTAACAAGTTCAGTGCATGGACACCCTCCCCTAGGGCTGAATAGGGACATAAGGTTCTTATCACATTACAGATGCTAGTTTTCTGCACCTCCCACCTCTATGCACGTCTCTCAGCTTAAATCAAGCTGATTATGTTTTGCATTGTACCTCTTCGCCCTGACTCCAACTGGCCTTTCTTGGTAACATCCTCTCACCTTTTCACCTGGGTATAAGGGCTGATGGATCTGCAGTCTTACTTGTATTGGACAAAGTGTGCTTTGACTCATGAAAACTTATACCTGAGAAAATTTTCTTGGTCTGTAAGGTGCTACTAGACTCAATTTTTTGTTTTACCACTACAGACTAACATGGCTGTTCACCTGAAACCATCCCAGAGTGAGAGCAGGAACCGTTGCCCTCGCTCAGGTTTGGCTTCAAGAGGAGGCTACATGGTCAGTGCCATGTAGCTGCATGAAAACGATGGGCAGCCAAAGACAGAGGGAGAGGCATTGCTGTGCAGCCCCAGAAGGAGGAGAAACAGCGCTGTGCAGTGGCAGGGAGGGCTGCTGCTGCACGAACTGTGAGTAAGAGGCACAGAAGGAGATGCAAGGAGTCTTCCACAGCTCCTGTCTTCCTACCCCCGCTTTACCCTTGGAATGGTTTGTTGTAGAGCCTTGGGCTCAGTCTTGTCTCCTCCTCAGGCTATTGAGGAAGACTTACATGTGAAAAATTACTTAAGGACAATCAGGTCGTTTATGCATGGGAGCGTTACCTGAGGTTCGTTGCTCGCTGGACCCACACTTTCCTGTTGTGAATCTATGCACCAGCTGTCTCCAAGCTCAACTCAAGAAGCACTGGAGTCCCCGCCCCTTGAAATGCTGCTTTGCAATTGGCTGTAGTGCTTACTGTGTGACAACCCCCCGCCTGCGCGCGCGGAAACCCAAGTGCCGTGAAAAAAAGCATTTTAAAAAACAGAGCTCTCTAAAAGAAACAGGAAGGGGAGGGGGGAAGAATCCTAAGCCTCATTTTTAAAATCCTTTCTTCTGCTCAGAAAGAACTCTGAGGAAGCAGGAAACATTTCACTCCCTGCCCCTTGACACACTGCTTTGTAATTGGCTGTAGTGCTTTCAATGAAACGTCACTCCCCCAAGCTTTTGTGTCCTGCGCTTTGCCTTATGCAAGAGGATTTCACCAGGGATGATCTCAGGAGAGATCAAAGAATCGGGTTAATAGAGGAATGGGAAGTCCTGGGATTTGCGAGGGCTGGCCGTGAGGTCATCTCTAAAGAACGGGGAACTCATTCATAACTCCAAGGAACACCTGAGAAAGACTGGGGGCAAACGTGAGTGAAAGTACCCATGCATAAACGACCCATTCAGCTCTACCCTCCCCCCTAACCTGAAGCTTATCATCATTCATCCCGTGCCTTGGCCCCTAGTCACCCCAGCTGAGATTCTGTTTTGGCTAATAAAGTACACATAGTATAGCTAAGGACTGAGCAAAGCATTAGGGTTCTCCCATGTTTATTTGAAATGACTTTTGTTTGGTTTTGAAAATGTAGCCTACAGATTGCCTTATCACAGAGGAGGATGGCGTGAAAAGCGAGGGGACGTCCTCCCTTGCTGTTTTTTCCTGGAACAAGCCCCTCCCACTGCTTTTATCTGTGCCGGAGAACACCCACAGGTACCTGTACTTTTTGCCCAGCAGGGGTAAAAACAGCTCAAGGGGTGTGTGTGTGCGCGGCTTTTTCCAGTGAAAAAACAGCAAGGAATGAAAGAGTTAACCCCCCCCCCATCATTCTCCTCCTAGGTAAAGCAATCCTGGCAGATAATTTTGTAAAAGGAAAAAAAATACACATAGAAGAAATGGCATAGCTGAGCCCTTAGCCGTAATGTTAAAGATGCCAGACTACATCTTTTATTTCCTTCCAGGCATTCTAAGTACAGTATTTTAAGCTCCTCCTTGGGATTGGATTTTATCTGTTCTCGCTGTCATGCTGTTTATATACATCATGCTGTTTTATATTTTTTGATATCTGAAGTTACTGGGTGCTTTTGATGACGACAATTGTATGCCAGCAATGCACTTTTTAAACTGGTTATGTTCAAACGTTACACTAAAGCAGATTTATTTTAGCGTTTTGTTTTAACCATCGTTGTATTATTGAATCTTGTAAATTTCCTTGCACAAATTCATTGGGAGAGGAGGAACGTGGGTGTGTAAAATGCCGTCTAGTCGCAGCCGCCTTACGGTGACTCCAACAATGGGCTTTCAATGCAAGAAGTTCTACACAGGGAACTCTCTGAACAAGTCTGTCCTATAGACGTGCATTGGATACGAGGGCTCTGTCGTCTGTGAAATGGCACTGATGTCTGACCTTCATTCAAACTGCTGTACATATGCAGTTTACCACAGTTTATGCAGTTTACCACAGTTTCAGGGTCAAGTCACAAACAGGTAATGCGGAGACTCAAAATCCAGGGGGAAATTCTGCTGGGGAGAATTTCATTAACATCCCTCTCCAGGATTTCACTTTTTAAAGTCTGTTCCTAGCCCTCATACCTCAAGAGCAAAACCTGGAAATGTTTCCAAAGTTTCCCTACGCTCCCCTCCCCTCTCGGCCACACTCAGGCCTTCTCCGCAAAATAACCCTGGTTGTTTGAAAATTTGAATTGCTAAGGAAACATCAGACTTAGGCCTTTCGTGCAGGGATGTTTCCCGTGGCCGCCCCTGCTGACTGCTTCGGGGCTTCCTTTTGATCAGGGGTGGGGAACCTTTTTTCTGCCAAGGGCCATTTGAATATTTATAATATCATTCACGGGCCAAAGAAAATTATCAACTTAAAAATTAGCCTGCTATATTCTTGGGCGGTCCTAGCAGCTCCATAGCTAACAACTCTTCTTAAAGGGGGGGGGAAGGTTCCTTTTCTCGGCAAAACAAACTCACATCCATCTTGAATAGAGGCTATTCCTGTCCTTGGGAGGGGGCGGATCACCAGTCTTAGATCCTTCTGAGCTAGAGATCTGCCAAGACCCACGAAGGGCCAGACCAAATGAATTCGCGGGCCTTATACGGCCCCCGGGCCTGACGTTCCCCACCCCTGCTTTTGATTATGCATGTCTTTTCCGCCCGTCAGAGGTCACCTCGCTCTCCCTTAGCGTTTTGCCTGATTTCCAGATGTTGTTTTAGCCAGAATCTGGAAAATGTGGGCAAAACATAAAGGGAGAGCGAGGCGACCTCTGACAGGCAGAAAAGGGCAGGCACAATCAGAAGGAAGCCCTGAAGCAGTCGGTGAAGGTGACCACGGGGAAACGTCCCTGCATTAAACGCTTTAGAAACCTTCTTAGGAGCTCCAACCGGTGCTGAAGGTCGAAACCCCCATAATTAGCAACTCACCCTCTGAGTCTGATTGTTGGTGACCAGCTCGTAGATGGGCGCTGCTTTGGTGACCTCCAGGAGGATGGGCTCGGTAGGAGAATCGGGGCTAGAGGTCCCATGGCACAAGGGGCAGGAGGAGGGGCAGCGGCCCCTGCTTTGGCACTCCATACGCACGCCAGCTGCCATGCGTTTGGTGCCCGATTCTGACAGGCTGGCGATGTACTCAGGAAAAGTCAGGACCCGGGGGTCTCTCTCTCGCTCCTCAGACTCATCCGAGGGGGAATTACCTGCAGGAAACAACATCAGGAAGAATCAACGCACAAGGGCATCATGACTTGACATCTGGGAACGCAGAAATACAACACCGAAACTGCAATGACACAAGCGTAACAATTCTCTGGAATTGAAAGTGCATTTCAGTCTGGAGAGCATTTATTCTACCAGATTGTTTTTACATTGGCTTGCCTGTCCCAGCTTTCCTTGAAATAATTCTGGGACTCAGCATTGGGAACCCTCTGACAGAAATCCCTACCCTCCTTCTACAAAATTGGGGTGGGGGAATCAACCTTGTTTTCCTCTTAGCTTTTACAAAAACAATATGGAAACGAAACATGTCCAGCTCTGTAACCCCCTTCCTGCATGACTTGCCTGTCAGGACCTTCCATAACCTAGATTGTTGCTGAAAAATTGTCTTCTTGATATTGTTCCTGAAACGCTACATTTGAAACTCAACACACTATTGCCAACACCATTATCCATCCTGATAGGCACCATCCCATTTGCTTCCAAGCCTTGATACGACCCTTCTGTCGATAAAACCTAAAAATGGAATTGGGTTTTCACAGCACGGTGTCACGTTGTTGACAAGCTGTCTGCTGGAACAAAAGAGCCGTCTGTGGTAAGCGCAAGCAGGGCTGGATCCATGTATTTTGTCACTGTGAGCGAGGGATGCCCATCCCCTTCCGGGCCTGTGTCATGGCCAGCCAGGTCCAAGCCCTGGAGGTGATGCCAGTCACCATCCATGCCACTACTGCCTGGGAGCCAGCTGAGCCCCCGTGAAGCATCGGTGCCTTCCACCCTGCGCCACTCTAAGCAGTCGTTTGGATGATTTGGCCACAGAAGCAGCCCTGACTAGAATCAAAGGTGGTGAGAGAAGATTTTATGGGTAAAAATCAACTCAAGTATGCCTTACTGGAGAGCCAGTGTGGTTAGGGTTGCCAACTTCCAGGTATTAGCGGGCGATCTCCTGCTATTACAACTGATCTCCAACCGATAGAGATCAGTTCACCTGGAGAAAATGGCCTCTTTGGCCATTGGACTCTATGGCATTGAAGTCCCTCCCCTCCCCAAACCCCACCCCCAGGCTCTGCCCCCCAAATCTCCACGTATTTCCCAACCTGTAGCCGGCAACCCTCAGCGTGGTGTAGCGGTTAAGAGCTGTGGACTCTGATCTGGAGAACTAGGTTTGATTCCCTGCTCTTCCACATGAAGCTTGCTGGATGACCTTGGGCCAGTCACGGTTCTCTCAGAACTCTCTCAACCCCACCTACCTCACAAGGTGCCTGTTGTGTGTGTGGGGGGGAAGGTGATTGTAAGCCACTTTGAGACTCCTTATGGTAGAGAAGAGTGGGAAATAAAAACTAATTATTCTTCCTGTGGACTCTTTTTTGTCTTGTTTGTTTTTGGCTAAGGATGCTCAAATGTCCTTGATTTTGGCTTTCATTCCTCGTGCTCTTAGAATATATTTGCATATACCAACATCATCAAGTCTTTACTGTATTAGCAAAAAAAAAAAAAAAAAGACATAGCAACTATTTGCATATACAGATAAAGATCCGGAACTGGTTGCAAAGTTGCCAAATGTAAAATTTGCAGGGACAATGGTTTGGCAACAATGGCTTAGGTTGGCATTAGAAAGATGGTGCTTTTGAATGGGGAAATGAGGCCCAAGGGGTGCATAACAAGAGTTTGGTTCGACATTGTAAAGTCCAAATGAGGAACGATGAGGAGTTACAGCAATTACACAAGAATAGTTTGGGTCAGCATTTGGGAAGATTGACCATGATCCAGTTACAGTCACACGGACATGTGAAGTGGTCTTAGTCTGAGTCAAACCCTTGACCTGTCAAGGGCAGTTTTTGCCCACTTCAAAATGCAGGGGTCTCAGGCTGAGGTCTTTCACATCATCTGGTGGTGGAAAGTGCTGTCAAGTCACAGTTGACTTATGGTAAGCCCGTAGGGTTTTCAAAGCAAGAGACAAAGAGAGGTGGTTTGGTACTGCTGGCTTCTGTGTAGCATCCCTGGACTTCCTTAGAGGTCTGTCTTGCAAGTGCTAACCAGGGCAGATCCTGCTTAACTTCCAAGATCTGATGAGATTGGACTATCCTGGACTTTTCTGCATGCAAAGCAGATGCTCGACTACTAAGCTACATCCCCACCCTAACTAGACACCACAGAAGTTGAAGGGACAAATTAATTATGATGAATAGCTTACTACCGGACTCAACAATGATCAGCTTCAGTTGGACTGGGGCTGTGGCGATGAAGAATGGGGAATAATGTGCAATTATGGCATTTCTTCATGTAAGGAACAACAAGGGTTCAAAATCAATGGTTCAGATACTCCAAAAATTGTGTCTTCAGTCTGTGTTCAAGGAGAAGAAAGGCAAATAAAACAGGAAAGGAAATGGAAGTAATGCTGCCTAAAATCGGGTGAACACTAGATGGTGGTATGAAATCACAGATTGTGACAGGTCTGAGATCTCTGTGACAACTTTGCTTTTGTCCTCAATGGCCCTAATGCCTTATGTATGTATCACAACCCTACAGTGGATGTGGTGCAGATGTGGTTTTCTTT
This sequence comes from Euleptes europaea, assembly GCF_029931775.1. Lineage (NCBI taxonomy): Eukaryota > Metazoa > Chordata > Lepidosauria > Squamata > Sphaerodactylidae > Euleptes > Euleptes europaea. The sequence goes on along the minus strand of NC_079313.1, from coordinate 23,938,107 downwards.
CCCTTTATGCCTTAGAAGCTCCTTGATCCATTGATCTTGAGCAGCAGAAGATGCGGTTTTCAGACAGCAAAAGAAGTATGTTCAAATTGGGTCAAATCTCCAGTAACAACAGTGCTTTCTATTACTCCCCTAGTGTTTAATCGCCTAGTCAAATAGTACCACATACAGAGTTGCTACTTTAAAAGAAAACAAATTTCAATCCTGTGCCTTTAATAGCAATACGATACACAGAAAGGTAAGGGCAGAGAAGCAGAATCATGAAAAACAGATGACACAAATATTTACAAATGAGCCGAGCCCCTAGCTGGACCTCAACATTGCTTGAAGCGCGAATTTGTTCAAGCTTGAATCTTGAACACCATAATGAGCAGCAACTACAGGGACATAGCCAGGTGGTACTTTGGTAAACAGGTTATGTGTGTGTATAAAGTGCCGTCAAGTCGCAGATGATTTCAGGCGACCTGGTACGGTTTTCAAGGCAAGTGGGCTTCGGAGGTGGTTTGCCATTGCCACGCTCTGCATAGCGACCCTCGAATCCCTTGGTGTCTCCCATCCAAGTGCCAACCAGGGCTGACCCTGCGTCGCTTCTGAGATCTCATGAGATCAGCCTACCCTGGCCAACCTGGTCAGGGCTAAAAATAAGTTACAGGTCTTTTATGCAGGGACGTTTCCCCCGGGGTCGCCCCCGCCAACTACTTCGGGGCTTCCTTTTCTGACTGTCAGAGGTTGCCTCACTCTCCCTGTGCGTTTTTCCCAGGCTTTCCAGATACTGCTTTTGCCAGAATCTGGAAAATGCCGGCAACCTCTGACAGGCGCAAAAGGCATGCATAATCAAAAGGAAGCCCTGAAGCAGTCGGCTGGGGTTACCTCGTGGAAACGTCCCTGCATAAAAGGTCATAGGGTCCCCCTCTTTTCAACTGGTTCCTCTAGCTGTGACTTTAATGTCGGTTTGATCTGCAGCAATTATCAGGTTATTTAGCTCCGTGCTGTGAAAAGCTTCAGCTGCACGTTTCCACACCTTAAACGTCTATTAAAGAGACAGGACATTTTTTCTCCTGGCCAGTTGGCAACCCTAACTGTGATGTCCAAATAGCCCTGGAGGCAGCTGGGCCAAGGGGTCCAACTGGGTGAGCCCATACCCCCATTCACAGCACTGCTGCATCCTGGATTGGAGCCGAGTGGCCATTGTGGCACCATCAGCACAGTGGGGGGCTGCTTGGCTCAGCTTGCTTTTACCCTTCAGTGGCCTGCCAGGGCAGCACATTGCTGGGAAACCTCTATGTAAGATAAACAGCCCATCTTCCCCTGGTCAGTGGGAGAAGCTAGTTGAGAGGAAAGAGGGCTGAAGTTCTCTGGAGAAAGTTGTAGGGCAGGGTCTCACGCTCAAGTAATCCTGACTTGAGGATCTTGAGGAGGGGCCGTTGCTCAGTAGAGCATCTGCCTTGTATGCAGAAGGTCCTGGATTCATAAGAACATAAGAAAGGCCCTGCTGGATCAGACCAAGGTCCATCAAGTCCAGCAGTCTGTTCACACAGTGGCCAACCAGGTGTCTCTAGGAAGCCCACAAAACAACACGACTGCAGCAACGTTATCCTGCCTGTGTTCCAAAGCACCTAACATAATAGGCCTGCTCCTCGATCCTGGAGAGAATAGGTATGCATCGTGACCAGTATCCATTTTTACAAGTAGCCATGAATACCCCTCTCCTCTATGAACATGTCCACTCCCCTCTTAAAGCCTTCCAAGTTGGCAGCCATCACCACATCCTGGGGCAGGGAGTTCCACAAGCGTTGTGTGAAGAAATACTTCCTTTTATCTGTTTTGAATCTCTCACCCTCCAGCTTCAGCCAATGACCCTGCGTTCTAGTAATATGAGAGAAGGAGAAAACGGAAAGGTGTCCCCGGCAGCTCCTGTTAAAGGGATCTGGTAGAACACGATGCAAAAGTCCTCAGCCCGAGGTCCTGGAGAGCTGCTGCCAGTCAGCGTGGACTGCGCTGACCTTGATAGAACAAGGGCCCAAATCGGTAAAAGGTTTCATCAAGCAAACAAAACGGCGGGCTGCCGTCGGCGCAAAAGATGCGACGGCAGTCAAACCGCAGGTGCTCAATGGACACACCTTGACCTGCGTCCCCTGGCTCTGCTGCTGCACAGCCCTATTGCCAGTCCCACTCCCCTGCCTCTCTAGTGCCCCTCGCTCATGACACTTCTGTTTTCGCAGAACTGCACATTATGCAAAGGCCCACCTATGAGATTAATAGCAGGTGGCATGCAAACTGAGCACATTGCTATTAAAAATGAAATATTTACATAATCTTATTAATCAGGGCAATATATCTGAAAGACAGAAATTGACACACACACACACACACCGGTGCCTCTTTGGGTTGGGGCAGAGCGTTCACAGGCCCACTCGACACCTTCTGAGATCCTTCCCCCGAGCCACCCTGTTGATTTGCCTCCCCCTCATTAATACAAATTGCTTGGCTGAGAGGTCAACGCAGAGTCTCCGGCAGCCAGATATATCTGCTTGGAAATACTTTTGCTGGGCTTTCGAAACAATATTTAAACTTCCCTGCGATAGCTGGAGGTCATGTTTTTTTAAACACTTAGAATCTTGCTATCCTGAGCATATGTTCTCTTATGTTCGCTTGTTATCTTTTAATTGGTTTCTATTCTAAATTTAATGCCAACTGTTCCTGCTGGTGGCGACGGAGGCTGTTACAGAAGCCGGGGCGGTGGCTTGTCAACTGCGGGGCGATGTGCGTGAAGCGTGCATCGCCGTTCCCGTTTCCTTCTCTGCTTCCCGACCGCTTGCTGGGCCGCTTAGAAAGATCTCCCCGGGGCTACCCACTGCCCCCCATTTGGAGCAAGCTAGTTCTTGTCTTTCTATAGTTCCTTAGATCTGTGGAAGTAAAGCTCCCGAAAGACTCTGATAGCATAATAGTGGTGGAGAGTCATATAGAAGGTCCTTGGGAAAACCAGGACCCAATCTACATTTTTTTGAAGGGGGATAAAAGCACAAATTGATGCCCCTCATATATTATATACATATTTTTTCTTTATATAACCAGCTGCCCCTCTCTGTGTGCTGCCTGGGGCAGGTGTCCCCTTGCCCCCCTTAGATCCAGCCCGGGGGAAACATACACTTTCCAAGAAGAGTCCTAGAAAGTGGTTCTGGTGCAAGTTTCCCAATGCACTGAGCTTTGGGTAGGGGAAGAATAGAGATGTGACCACTCAGTGCTTGAAAGTGGATGCAAAACTCAGCTTCCAGGGGCCTCTGCATATGGGGAAAATGGGGCTGTAGCCTAACAGCCCGAGAAGCAAAATAAACACACAGTTTCTGCATTCTACATGGTATATCTTTCCGTGGGGCGAGAGGATATTATCTATCCTTCTGGTTTGGAATTAAAGAGCCAGTAGGCTAGCTCAATCTTGTCAGATCTCAGAAGCTAAACAGGGTCATCCCAGATTAGTAGTTGGATAGGAGACTACCAAAGAGGTCTAGAGTTGCTACGCAGAAGAAGGCAATGGCAAACCACCTTTGAATGTTTCTTGACTTAAAAACCCTACAGGGTTGCCATAAGTTGGCTGTGACTCGACGGCAAAAGAGAGAAAGAGAAGAGTACGTTGGATAGAATGAGCACCCTGGAGAAGGATACCTGAGATCAAATCCCGATTCACAGACTAAGCTCATATGGTGGCCTTGAGACAGATGTCGCTCCCTTACTCCTAGCAATAGTGCCAGAACAAAATAGCGCAACTTCACATGTACTGCCCGGAGCTCCTTAGGAGGAACAGCAGGGTTACCCAGGTATTATTGTTGTTGTTGTTAGAAGAAGAGTTGGTTTTTATCTGCTGACTTTCTCTACCAATCAAACCGGCTGTGAGGGTCTCTGTCTTTGTGTCTCTGCTTTCCATCACCTGCTGTGTTATCAGTGAACTCGTAAAAGCAGTTCACACCTTCTGGTCTCAGGCGCCAGGCCTGATGGCCCATGTATCTTCCCCCCCCCCGCTGTTCTTCCTGCCAGTACTCCCTCAGGCCGATGCGGCCTTGGAAGTGTGATAGCCGCCCAGACTTCCTGGGATCTGTCTGATGTTTTGTATTATGCCAAGCTTGTAACTTCCCATAACAATAAGTGTGAACCCCAGTGCCCCAGTGCCCTGGAGTCAATATATTCTGTAAACCCGTATAGCCCCTGACTTGCAACTTAATGTGAGAGATCCCCCTCTCTGAGTTTGCTTCTCCAAATCAGTTGCTCAGACGTTGATACAGAAACAATCGATTTATTGAAGCCTTCAGGAGATGAGACAGGCACAGGTAGAAAGTTGCAAGTGAGGGGCTATACGGGTTTACAGAATATATTGACTCCAGGGCACTGGGGCACTGGGGTTCACACTTATTGTTATGGGAAGTTACAAGCTTGGCATAATACAAAACATCAGACAGATCCCAGGAAGTCTGGGCGGCTATCACACTTCCAAGGCCGCATCGGCCTGAGGGAGTACTGGCAGGAAGAACAGCGGGGGGGGGGAAGATACATGGGCCATCAGGCCTGGCGCCTGAGACCAGAAGGTGTGAACTGCTTTTACGAGTTCACTGATAACACAGCAGGTGATGGAAAGCAGAGACACAAAGACAGAGACCCTCACACCGGCTTACAATCACCTTCCCTTCCCCTCCCCACAACAGACATCCTGTGAGGTAGGTGAGGTTGAGAGAGCTCGAAGAGAGCTGTGACTAGCCCAAGGTCACCCAGCTGGCCTCATGTGGAGGAGGGGGGAATCAAACCCGGTCCTCAAGATTGGAGTCCACCACTCCTACCCACTGCTCTTAACCACTACACCACGCTGGTTCTATTATTATATATTATTTTAATTTCTAGCCTGCTCTACCCAGACAAAGCCAGGCTCGGGGCTGGTAACAACCATAAAATCAACACATTCCAATAGAAAGATCCATAAAACATTTAAAACAATAAAACACAGTAGCCAACCATTATTCAACTAATTAAATAATCATAGAGTTGGAAGGGACCACCAGGGTCACAACTACCTCCCCCCCTACACCCCTACTCCATGCCCAGAAGATGGCCAAGATGTCCTCCCTCTCATGATCTGCCTAAAGTCATAGAATCAGAATTGCTGACAGATGGCCATCTAGCCTCTGCTTAAAAACCTCCAGGGAAGGACAGCTTACCACCTCCCGAGGAAGCCTGTTCCACTGAGGAACTGCTCTAACCATTAGAAACTGAGTGATAGCGCTCAGTTTCCATATAGTATCTGTTGAGGGAAACAGGCGGCAGGACCCCCTCAGGTCCACGCAGAAGCATGTGTCAGAAAAGAAAGGGGGGGTAGGGAGGCGAGCACAGATGACACCTGCGGCTGCCCCCAGTTATGGGCCTGGTGGGATAGCTCTGTCTTGCAGGCCCTGCAGAACTCTTTCAGGTCCCACAGGGCCCTGATGTTACTAGACAGAGCCTTCTGCCAGGCCAGAGCCAGGGTCCGAAAAGCCCTGGCTCTTGTTGAGGACAGCCGCACACTCTTAGGGCCAGGGACCACTAGCATGTTCTTATCAGCAGAATGTAACGTCCATCGGGGCGTGTACCAGGAGAGGCGGTCCTGAAGGTACGAGGTTTCCAGACTGTGTATTGAATGACAAAAAAGCACAAAGCTGGGGTGGGAGGAAGCTCCACTGAAGCAATGCCCTTTCCCAAATATGTAAGATCCACCTTGATGGCCACTCACGAACAGCAACTTCATTCAGCACCTTGGACTGAATCATCTTTGAACTTGCTTTTGTTCTTTTGATGCTCACAGGGAAAGGGTGGTGTGGTCGGTGTCTGTACCCTTGCCTGCCTTAAGCCCAGTATATTGGAAAAACTGTACCAGATTCCCTTTCCAGGACTGCCCTTGGAGACTGGGCATCCGTTGCATCAAAGCTCCTTGTACCATAGGAAAGCAGATCTGCAGGACTGAACCCTAGGTAATGAAGAAAAGAGCACATTTGCTCTAGCTAAACCTTCCCCCTTGTATAACAATCTGGCAGTTGGTTAGCTCAGCTTCTGAATTCAAGCAAATGCCAAACAGAACAAATCTCGCCCTTCAGAGCCAGCCTGTTAGCAGACAGCCAGCGTGGTGTAGTGGTTAAGAGTGGTGGTTAGGGGCGGTGGACTCTAATCTGGAGAACAGGGTTTGATTCCCCACTCCTCCATGTGAGTGGCGGATGCTAATTTGGTGAACAGAGTTGGTTTTCCCTCCCAAGCTGGTGATTTTGGGCTAGTCACAGTTCTCTTAGAGCTCTCTCAGCCCCACCTACCTCACATGGTGTCTGTTGTGGGGCATGGAAGGTGATTGTAAGCCAGTTAAGTGGTAGGGAAGTTGGCATATAAAAACCAACTCCTCCTCTCCTCCTCTTCCTCCTCTTCCTCTGTAAGATGTAAGAATACCAGGGACGAAATCTTCAAGGGCCTTGTTTAGTTTCACACCTTTCCATTTGCTCACTGCCTTTTGGGGTTGCAGGGGTTGGGGCATAGTGGAGGCAGGGGTGGGGCTGGGTGAGATCAAGAAGGCGGGGTGAGGGTAGCCTGCTGTCCTTGGTAGCCTTGAGTACTGCCCCTCCTCTCCATCAACCACGCCACGTTAGACAAGAAAGGCAGAGCTCAGTGCCTGATCCGTCGACATATTTGATTTTCTTCTCTGGCTTTGAACTGGGAGACTGGCAGATTACTTTGCACTTTGCGGAGGAAAACGCACCCATGTCGCAGAGTTAGGAGTTTCCTGAATGCCCACACAGCGGGACACCCTTTCCTCCACGGGGGGGGGGGGGGAGAGAAACAGCCGTTGTCTCCAAGATGAAAAGTTCAGCTCCGCTTGTCAGTTCTGAGCCTCCGAGCTGCCAACCGCTTTCAACTGAGAAGGGGAGCAGGGGGGTGGTGGTGGTTCTGACTTCAGCTGCTTCTGATCCAGACACGGAGCTCTGCTTCCGAATTTACAAGCTGAACCACTGGAGGGGGAGAAGGGAGGGGGAAATGATCGCTTTGAAGGCTTTGGGGCATTTGCTCAGGCCGAGGCTGATGGAGGCTCCAGGCAGCTTCTCGCCGCAGGTGTTGTGAACACCTGGCCGCAGTCCTTTCCTTGCCCTCCTAAGCTGTGCGACAGCTGCGCTGCCCCCAGTAATTGCCCAATCTGTCGCTTCCCCTCAGCAACGTGGTTACAAAGAGGGTCTATCGGCTGCATTCTGCTGCTTTCCGGTGAAGGGGCCACGCATGCTGTTCTGCTGAGCTAATCTGCCGTATTTTTCTCTTTACCTTGCAAGCAATGGGTAGCCCTTTTCTCTTTTGGCACCTGTATTCTTTGAGTATGGTTTTCTGTGCGGGGTGGCTGATACGGCATCCAGTGTAAGAGAACCAGCGTGGTGTAGTGGTTAAGAGCGGTGGTTTGGAGCGGCGGAGTCTGATCTGGGGAACCGGGTTTGATTCCCCACTCCTCCACATGAGCAGCGGAGGCTAATCTGGTGAACTGGGTTGGTTTCCCCACTCCTATACACGAAGCCAGCTGGGTGATCTTGGGCGAGTCACACTCTCTCAGCCCCACTTACCTCACAGGGTGTCAGTTGTGGGGAGGGGAAGGGACGGTGATTGTAAGCCAGTTGGAGTCTCCCTTAAGTGTCAGAGAAAGTCGGCATATAAAAACCAACTCCTCCTCCTTGCATCATAATCTGAGAAGTCTGATTTCTGTTGCAGATGTCACAGCGCCACTGGTACAGACATCACCCTGAACCCTCGTTATGCCTGAAACTCTTCTGCTGAGGAAATAAATTTATTGATGGTTGGATAAGCTAATTCCTCTGCAAGCAATCTGGGCTTTAAAAATTGCAGTGGATTGAATGCTCATCTAGCCGAAAGCAATGGAGGAGACAGGCAGAACCACTCCATCATGCGAACATCTGCCTGCAATCTGAAGTAGTATTATTGTCACAGTGTCAGACTAGAACCTGGGAAACCCAGGCTCGAATCCCCCCTCTTTTAGGGAAGCACGCTGGGTAACCCCAGGCCAGCCAACCTCTCTCAGCCTCACCTCACAGGATTTCTGTAACAAAGATAAAATGGCACAGAGGAGAACAACATTGTAAGTCGTTTTGGTTCCCCACTGGAGAGAAAAGCAAGGTATACATATCTAAATTAAGTAAATAAATGCCCTGACATAGATGGTACAAGCTAGTGCGACCTCATCAGATCTCGGAAGCTAAGCAGGGTGGTCCCTGGTTAGTCTTTGGATGGGAGACCACCAAGGACGTTCAAGGTTGCTGTGCAAAGGCAGGCAATGGCAAACCACCTCTGTTTGTCTCTTCCTCGAAAACCTTATGAGGGTCGCCATAAGTCATCAGTAACTTGACAGCACTTTCCACCACCACCAAGTAAATAAATTCAGTCCAGACACAACAGTACCACTTTGGTGAGGACTAGGTCTTTAGAGATCCATCTGAGCTTTAGAATGAAGACTTTCCCCTGGGATCTGTTTAACTTTGGTTAATGAAAAATTATGGCTAGTGCCGTCTTATAAATCTGGACTCCCAATTCATAAGGAGATCTCATCTTCAAGGGTGATCTACCACACACAGAAAGATCCTAGCTCATGAGAAGAATACAGACCTTGCATTGTAATAAGATCTGTGTTCGATACCTGGCATCTGCTAACAAGATTTCAAGAAGCAGCACTGGTAACAATCTCTCTTGAGACCTTGGAGAACCACTGCTGGTCAGAGTTTATAGTACGGAGTTGGACAGACTAATTATATGACTCCATAAAAGGCAGTTCTGGTATATGAGTTCTGGCTTCAATTTTTTTTTACAGGGGCCACAACACCTGACAAACACATAAGTGACCCAGAAACACTATATTTTGGGCATGAGTTCCTATGATCAAACCCAACACTATCGGTATTACACCACAATTAACTATCCTGGAACCTGATGGAAGCCATTTGCTGCCTGGCTTGACACCATGGTACAACGGCAGCCTAGATGCTCTTTCCAAGGCCGTTTGTGGAACAAGCAGATGAACACGGGCATAACTCACAAATGTTGCCAATCCATATTTCATTGCAAGGTTGCTTTTTAGGTGGTTGACAACCACGTTGCACAACCACCCTCCTCATAAACTCCCCTGATGAAGGATGCCAAATAATGGATCTGTTCCCAGACAAGTCATGGTGATCACTTTCCAGGTGAACCTTTGCAGAAGAGGGCCTTGAATGTGGTGCCCATCTGGCACCCTACAGGCTGCATTCAGGACTCCACTGCCCTGATTCGCCCCGGTTCCCACTCCCATCACACCTTCCTTGCAATAGATTAAAAGGGCAGAGTGCATCATCACCTTTTACCTGGCAGCTGCCGTGAGGTGAGCCATTCTAGAATGGAGAGAAGTGGAAAGGGCCTGGAGAGAACTGTGCATTACAGCTTGATGGCTGGGTTGCCAGGGGTGGGTGGTTTCGGCGGGGCAATTGCCCACCAATCCTCTGGGCTGCTCCAGAGTGGGGATTGCACACACTCGACTGCCTGTGATGCGATTACATCACTTCTGGGTTTACCCCTGGAAGCACTGCATCACCGCAGCCACATTAGCACTCAAACCCCAAAATGCCGGCGTTTTGGAGGTTCGAGTGCTAAAGTGGCTGTGGTGATGCGGCGCTTCGGAGGGTAAACTTGGAAGTGATGTAATCACTTCACACACAGCCGCGTGTGCGTGCAATGGCCCCAGCCCTGTCCTCCAAAACCTCTCACCGATGGAGAGGGGGGACCTGGCAACCATACTGATGGCCTTATCTTTTGGGAAACAAAAAGTTGCCCAAGAGGACTCTGTGATGATACCTAAGGGGAAGAATGAAAGAAGAATGTGATGCATCCTGCTTTTGACCTGGTTAAAGCCTGCTCAGCAAGTAGGGATGACCTTGGTCAACAAATTGTATGAGAGATCCTTATAGAGTAGTGGTCAGAGTAGGGGTCCACTACCTTTTTGAGCCAGCAGGCACCTTTGGTATTTTGAGAGGGTGCGGTGACGGCTAACCTGAAATGGATGCCGTAGGAGGTGGAGTCAAACAAAAAATGGCTGCCGTAGGAGGCAAAGCAACTTTGCAAAAGAATCACAAGGGGAATAAAAACAAATGAAGGAAAGCCCATGGAGGGAGAAAGAGAAGGAATTTTAAAAAGAAACATCTAAAGAGGGCATTTATCCGTCCTCCTCATTCTCCAGTGGCTGCTATTGCAGCTGTGGAAAACCCTTTCATTTGAATGAGGGCAGTCAGTAATAAGCTGTATTTTACAACTTTCTGAAAAGTCTGGCAGATGCTGGGGAAGCCCTGGGTGGTGCCCATGGGCCAGTGGCAGACCTACATGTTTGAGACCCTGAAGCTTGAACTGTTATGGGGGCCCCTTCGCAACCAGCAACAATAGGGCAACATCCAACAAGGTCCAAAGGGCCTTGCTGCCCTTGCAAGGACCTCCAGGTCCAAATGGCAGAGAACAGGTTGGTGGGGTGGAGTCCTTGAATATGGGCCATACAGTGAGCCCCTTCCCACCAGCAACAAGGTCTGGGTAACCCCTGTTATCTTCTTCAGTGGGGTTGTTCTATGGCAGATGTATTGGTTCATTCTCTAATAGAGAGGTAGAAGGTCATCAGAGGGGGAAATTTAGGATAAAGAGGTGAAAATCTGATTTTTGGTGTTAGAATGCACAAGTGAGATGAGTGCAGCCTGAATTGAGAATTCAGATGACTTTTTATGATTCTGATTGGCTCTAGCTTATGGACACCAACAAAGGTTTCAAGGATCCAGCTGCCAAAATGTATGCTATGAATAGATTCTGGTGAGCTCAGCGAGTCCATACAGCTGGAGGTTCGGGCGTTGCAAGCCCCTGAAACTTTTTTGAAATTTGTCCAATTACAAGGACATTTTGAGGCCTTATGAAATAAGGTATTAGAGCATATTCTAAGGCCAATATTAAATACTCCAACCCATTCGCTTATGATACTATCACTAAAATAGCCTTACTTTAATAACAAACACTTTACAAAAAAAACTCCATCGATTTTGTTGAAAAATTCACTCATTAAAAAAAAGTTGCTTCAGGGCCCCTCTGGGATCAGAGGCCCTGAAGCTTAACCTTCGTTAGTTTCATAGCCGATCCACCACTGCCCATGGGTGCCACATTGGGGAACCCTAGGTTAGAGTGCCCAGATGAATTTGCCCTATATTGAGTCAGACCATTCATCTACCAAAGGTCAGTATTGTCTACTTTAACTAGAAGTAGCAGGGTCTCATGCCTTCATAACACATTTTGTCCGATCCTTTCAATTGGATATGCCGGGGACTGAGCCTGGGACCTTCTGCATGTAAAGAAGATGCTCTTCCACTGAGTCATGGCCCCTCATTTAAGCTGCCCGAGACCACTGCTCTATCAAGGTCAGTACTGTCTACTCTGGCCAGAAACGGGTTGTCATTGGAAAGATCCTGCGGAACTTAATAACACTGACTGTACCAATTCTCAGTAAATATCTAACCCCTTGATCAAGAAGTCTCAGAAACCAAATCTTCTTAAGGGGAGCCGGGAGACAAAACCTTTGTTCCCTCACAGTGTCTGATGTCCACAGCCCAATGTTTTACAGAGAACAGGCAGGTGCGGGGGTCTCAGCTAAGAAACACCCTCAAAGAAAACAAGGTTGTTAAAGGAGCAGAAAGGCACCAAGAAGAGACAGGGCATTTCTTAGCCTCCCCATTGCGATGGAAATGGACCACTTTGGCATGGCTTTGAATTGCTGCTTAGCAGGTTGGGTGGGGGGGGGTGAGGGGGAAAAGCAGCAGCGACAGAGAATCGTTTGACTCCAGCAATTTTTCAATCGATATTAAGCTCTTGCCGTGCACCAAAGGCGGAGGGGGGGGGGAGAAAGGAGAATGAAGCAGAGAACGTGGCAGGTGACAAGACTGAAGAGAAGCAAAAAAAATGAGAGATGAGGTGAGAAGAAAAGAGGAAATGCGAGATCTAAAGAAAGAGAGAGGTTCTGAATGGTATTGCCTGAGACATGAAAAAGAGAAAATGCTGGGGTTTAGAAAATGCACTGCAGCAGTGCAGAAGAGTTAAAAAAATTTTTTTTACAACACAGGCAGTTACCAAATGAATTCAAGCATCTCGTCAAAAATAATGTGGAAGGGAATATAGGCTGAGCTACACTTTACGGATACCGTGGACTGCCCCCCCCCCAAAAAAAATCAGTGGGTGATAGATCAAATCAAGCCTGAACTGACCCTAGCAGCTAAAATGACTAAACTGAGGCTGTCGTACTTTGGACATATTATGAGAAGACAAGAATCACTGGAAAAGACCATCTTGCTAGGAAAAGTTGAGGGCAGCAGGAAAAGAGGAAGACCCAACAAGAGATGGATGGACTCAATAAAGGAAGCCACAGCCCTCAATTTGCAAGATCTGAGCAAGGCTGTCAAAGATAGGACATTTTGGAGGACGTTGATTCATAGGGTCGCCATGAGTCGGAAGCTACTTAACGGCACTTAACACACACACAAACACACTTTAGACTACAGCCACCTGTATTGATTGCCCAAGGAACCCTTCTCTGCTGCAAAGCACTCAGTAGTTAAGCCGCTCAGGAAAAAGGAGGGGGAAACAGTGTTTCCATGATGTCCAGCCCTTTCCCCAAACCCTCCAGATAAACACATGAAGCTGCCTTATCTGGAATCAGACCAGTGGTCCATCAAGGTTACTACTGTTTACTCAGACTGGCAGCAGCTCTCCAGGGTCTCAGGCAGAGGTCTTCCTCATCATCTACTACCTGATCCTTGCACTGGAGATACTGGGAATTGAACTTGGCACCTTGGGCCTTCAAAGCAGATACTCTACCCCTGAGCCACAGCCCATATTTAAACTAAATAAAACAACGGCCAGGGGCACCTTGAAGACTAACAACACTTATTTCACTATGAGCTGTTGTGAGTCACAGCTCATTTCCTTCTTTCTTCTTTCAAGTGAGATTACAAGGTTAGGGGAAGGAGGATTTGAGGCAGAGAGGTTTGGGGTGAATTCCATCAAGGAAGGGGTTATGGCTCAGTGATAGAGCACCTGCATGCAGAAGGTCCCAGGTTCAATCTGCGGCATCTACAGTTAAAAGGATCAGGTAGAAGGTGATGTGAAAGATCTCTACCTGAAACCCTGGAGAGCTGCTGCATTCTGAGTAGACAGTACTAACCTTGATGGGCCACAGCCAATTGTCTGATTCAGTAGAAGGCAGCTTCATATGTGTTCATCACAACCTTGTCAAGAGTAAAATCACTTTAAGTTGCCTCATACAGAGTCAGGCAATTGATCTATCAAGGTTAGTATTGTCCTGAGAGAAGCCATCCAGGTTCTCAGGCAGAAGTTTTTCACATTGCCTGCTACCTGATCCTTTTAACTGGAGATGCCAAGAATTGAACCGGGGACATCCTGCCTAAAAAGCAGAGGTTCTACCACTGAGCCATGCTCCGATCTAAAACATTCTGGCTGGTGACGTTTCCATTCTCTCAGAGCCCATGACCAAGTCAGGGGAAAGAGTGCCCCTCCCAAAGATGCCCAACAATTACTCGTTTCAAAAACAACAAGATGAATGACAACAGTTCAGGAAGAGGAGGAAGAAGAGTTGGTTTTTATATGCCAACTTTCTCTACCACTTAAGGGAGAATCAAACCAGCTTACAATCACCTTCCCCCCCCCCCACAAAAGACACCCTATGAAGTAGGTGGGGCTGAGAGTTCACCAGATTAGTGGTTAAAAGCGGTCTGCTGCTCATGTGGAGGAGTGGGGGATCAAACCCAATTCCCCAGATTAGAGTTCACCGCTCCTAACCACCACTCTTAACCACTGCACCATGCTGGCTCTCCAATGAACCCAATGAGAGAGATTCACAGCTTCTTCAAAATTAATCTCTTGCCCCTTTAAGCTTCCTGCCCTGAATAAGAGTTATAGTAGCAATAGGGAGATTTGTTTTCAGGAACTCTTCAACATATAGGTGATAGGGATCTTGAAAAATCCATCCTGATCAAGAACCGTCAAAATAATGTTGGTTATTTTGCATCTCATCCAGCGGGGGTGAGAGACATTTTTGTCTCCTTGTTTTGAATTGGTGGCGGTTTTAAAACTGAATACACAGAAATGGACTGATGACAATCTATTTGAAATGGAGCTTGGCTGGCAATCTGTAGTTTGTCATGTCTGTTAACCCCTTTTCAATGATCCTTATATTTCTGCAATTATATCGTTCATTCTTCTGTGTATTTATTTATTTATTTATTATTTGTTGAATTTATAACCCGCCCTCCCTAGCCAAGACCAGGCTCAGGGCTGGGAACATCATCAACATATCAGATATTAACAACAAAAATATAATTCTAAAATTAAACAATAAAACCCAATTAAAAACCCTTAAAACTCCAGAGGGCTCTTAATTTGATCCATTTACGCCACTGGTTCCCAACTGGGGGTCTGTGGATCCCCAGGGGTCCGCGAGAACTAAATTAAGGTCCACAAAACAAAATTATAAACCCATAATAAATTAATATTTTCAATTAAAAGTTCTCCATTATAAATATATATATATTCAAATATTATTCTAAGTTTAATGTTTAACTAACAGTTATGATTAAAGTTTATTTTCAAATTCTCAGAATTTTTATTTTGAACCTTGGGGTCCCTGCACGGAGCAAAAAAGTCCTAGTGGTCCCTGGTCAAAAAAAGGTTGGGAACCACTGATTTACGCACTTGTTAATGGTGTATCAAATGTTCTTTATAATTCTATACTAGTCACATTTTTCATGTTGTTTGTTCAGGTGACGTTTTCATTTTGCAGTTTACAATTCACCCATATTTTTAATATACCTTCTTGTACTTATACATTTTGCTTGTTGATTCCTTGAGGGCGTTCCTTCTTGTTTTCTCCATTTTACAGATGGGGCATTAACAAGTTTAAGTTCTTTCTTGTCAGCATTGTCCCGCCAACACATTCAGAAGAATGCGTGTATTATGCTTGGTCAGAACAAGGATAATGATATTATCCCTCGGCAGAACTTTGCCGAAAATTCTGTACCCCTTGTCCCCTTTCCTTAAGAATTCGCCGGACTGTTCCTCACTGGAAAGCAACTAAAGAAAAAGGGGAACAAAGAAACTCAACCTAAAAGTCAGAGGAAACCAAAGGGGTTGAGCTAAGCACTATCTAATATAGCAACCAATAAATGTATTTTTATTATATATTGTGCACAATTGTATTTAAAAAACATCAAAACGAAGAACAGAAACACTGGACACCATACACAAGGTGTGAGCTGTGAGCCATGAAGCCACACAGAATAAAATACACACACCCACACCTACACACACACCCCTTGTACAATGTATATGTCAGGATGTGTATTGTAAAATTGTGTATGTATGATCACTGAGGAAGGCCTGTAAAAGGCCGAAACGCATCTGGTCAGTTTTTGGTCATTTTATGTACTAACATCAACTGTTATGTGCTGGTTATATTTGTAACCATGTTTGTGCTTGTTAGGAAGCCTGTATATTAGGCCCTGTGTTTTTAAATACAATTGTTGCTATATTAGATAGTGTTTAGCTCAACCCCTTTGGTTTCCCCTGCTCCTCACTGGGCCAACTTTTTTTCAGGAAGTGAAATCGACACCACTGCTTCCTGATACATTGATTTCTGATATCCCTTTTGCAGTGACAACCTAAGCAGAGTCACACCCTTTTAAAATCCTTTGAAATTTTAAAGGGTGTTGTTCTGCTTAGGGCCCTTACCCTGGATAGCCCAGGCTAGCCTAATCTGGTCAGATCTCGGAAACTAAGCAGGATTGGTCCTGGTTAGTGTTTGGATGGGAGACCCCCAAAGAAGTCCAGGGTCGCTATGCAGAGGCAGGCAACAGCAAACCTCTTCTGCTTGTCTTGTGACTTGAAAACCTTTACGCGGTCGCCGTAAGTTGGTTGCAACTTCACGGCAAAAAAAAAAAAATGGCACTGCTTGTCTCGTACTCTCTGGCACCTTTTCTCCGATCTGTCCATATTTCTTGAATCAACATACAGCACAGAATCTTGTCTTTGACAAAACACTATCTTTAAAATAAAAGTTTCTAGACCTCGAGGATGTGAAGCAAATTCACAGGCTAGAATCGATAAGTTTACAAAGCCTTCGACAATATTTTTACAAAGGATTGTTTCCCCACCAGAAAACTGCTTGTTACTGTGGGGGCAAGGAAGCAGACTGCTGCACGCCAGAAAGAACTCCCAAAAGACTGCTGATGTGGGCGGAGGGACACTGTATCAGAGACATCGAGTGCAAGCCAATCATTTGATCAGAAACCACGCTATAAATCTTAAAATCAATCGAGCAACGGGTTTCTGCCACTCCTGTTTCTTGCCTGGCTCTCTCTCTTCTCCACCACAGCCCAGAATTTTCAACTTTTCAGCACCGTTCCTTCATTTTATGCCCTTTCTAAAAACTGCAAAAGCACAAACGCTGCAAAAATCAGACCTCATTATGCAGGCTTGGCAACTTTTTTTTTTGAAAATAATGTTACATGCATAATTTATTCCGAGTGCAGAATGTTCTTGGCAGCAGAAGACTATCAGCCCGGCCTTATTGCAACTCCAAATCACGGGGTTCTGTCTTTGTCCAGAACTGGATTCTCTCTCCCTGCCCCCCTTTCAAAAAAAGCAGCAGTGACCCCCTACCTTTGCTGATATCTTCGTACTCCAACCAGAGCTGCCTTTGGACCTGCTTGTTGGGATACCAGATGGAGCAGGACTCCTCAAAGCCGTAGACTGCTTCCTGGATGTAGTGGTTGCCAAAGTGGTCCAGCAGAGCCACAAAATCTCCTCGGGATGTGGCTCCATCCAGAGAATGGAGAGCATTGCCAAAAGCTGCAGATGACAGGGACACAGCATTGTAGAAAAGGCCCCACTGCAGAAAAGGCCCCACTGCCTTTCTGGGTCAGAACTGTCCAAACATTCCAGCGTTCTGTTTCCAAAAGGAATGAACTACTGCTTTTAGAAATTCACAAGTGGGGTACAAAGCCAACCCTCCCTCAGTTAGTGGATGGATAAAAGTAGTCCACTGTGTTAACATGCAGGCACAGGGCCAACCCTGGCCAGCTGCCCTCACTAAGCCTCTGAGCAAGCTGGTAACTGTCTGGCATGGATATCGAGCACTTTATGTATGCCACAAGCTATTTTAACAGGGATACTAAATAGCTTGTGGCATAAAGTGCTCAATATCCTGCGTGGGAATTTACCCATCATCAGAACGTGTAGACACTACGCGTGTCAACTTCACTCCTCAGAAGCAACTGATGAAGAAAGGGTTGAAAGGAATTGAGAAGCCGGCCCTACCCTCTTGCGTCTGTTATTGTGCTAACATATGGACATTGTGGTTGCTAGTGTGTCCTTTCATGGACTTTGCTTTTGCCTTTGGGCAATTGTCCCCTTGAACTTTGTTCTTTTCTTCTTCGCACTATTGAAGTTTGCTTGTTTATTACTGACTTTAGGAATGTATATTACTCTTCACTAATTGACCTATGATATGCTTGTTGGTGGGCTTTTACTTTTAGCCTAGCAATCACGCATTGGGATAGTTAGCATAGGATTGCATTTGCTCAATACACATTGATATATAGATGCACATTGTTGCGTTCTTATTGGTTTTTTGGCCATTGTGCTGTTCTTTTTTGCCAAACCTCCAGGTACTATCTGGAGATCTCCTGCTATTACAACTGACCTCCAGCTGATAGAGATCAGTTCCTCTGGAGAAAATGGCCGCTTTGGCAATTGGAGACTATGACATTTAAGTCCCTCCGCTCCCCAAACCCTGCCCTCCTCAGGCTCCACCCCCAAAATACCCAGGTATTTCCCAACCTGGAGCTGGCAACCCTATCTGACAGGCTCCACCCAGGAATTCCCGGGCTCCCTCTCTTGATTCTCGGGGTCTGAGCCTCAAGCAATTTGGCCATCCTCAAAGCTCCCCTTTGCATGGGCCGACGACACTTACACTGGGAGGTAGTCAGCTGGCTGAGCCTGACGTGATACATGACGGAGTGCACTTTCCAGTGTTGCAGTAGAGGGTACCCGGACACCTCGCTGAAGTTCACCATCCCTGCAGCAGAAACGACAGGGGGGAAAGTCCGTTCAGCACAAATGTATCTTTCCACAGACACCCCTTAGTGTACAGTGCAGTTTTATCCCGCCCTTCCTCCAAGGCGATCAGAGCAGATTATGCCATTCTCCCCTTCTCTGTTCTTACATCACAGCAGCCCTGTGAGGTAGGCAAGGCTGAGAGAAAATGACTGGCCCAAGGTCACACATTAAGTTTCACGGCAAGAGGGAATCTGAACCCAGGTCTCCTTGGTCCTTGTCCAACACTTTAAATATCACCCCAGACTGGCTCTCTACAAATGATTGTTCAACAACAGAATTCTTTAACCTTTGGTTTCATCATTGTGGAAGGCAATGGAAATCAGCACTGAGACACAACATAGTCCGAACACATAGATATTTAGTGTTTGGCCTTGTGAGGGACGTTCAGTCAAATCAATTCTGACAGCCAGCATGGTGAAGTGATTAGAGCAGGGGTGTTGAACTCATTTGTTACAAGGGTCAGATATGACACATATGTCCCGTACTGCCCTGATGGCAATTGGTCACTATGCCCTTTAATGCTGTAACAGAGGGGGGTGGAAGCGTTAAAGTATCTGAACAAGAAGACGATGCGGAGTGAGGGAAGTTTGTAATATTCGTCAGCTTAAGATGTAGCTGTTCCAGTAGGTTGGTAAGCTCAGTTTATTCGACAGATGGGAAGGCTGAGAAGGAGCTCAGTAAATCTTCTTCAGTCGAATTTTCCAGAGAAAAGTGAACAAGATTCAGCCCAATCTGGCTATGGGACGTCTTTCGGCTGGCCTTCCAGCTAGTCCAAGTTCCACCCAACTAGGGCAAATACTTTCAGATAGGAACAATGAGAAAACCCATAAAGTTGCCAAGTATGCAAGGTTAGGTATTAAGCATAGAAGCACTTGGTCTAACTCTGATAAGGGAAGTGGATATATCACTGAACGGGTAATATTAAGTAAATATTTAGTTTTATTGTAAGCATTTTATTCTAATTGGTGCTTTTACGAACTGATATATTCCCGGTATTATATTTTACCTTTTAGTAAAGGTAAAGGTTCCCTGTGCAAGCACCAGGTCATTCCTGACCTATCCCGACGTTTACTAGGCAGACTTTGTTTGCGGGGTGGTTTGCCAGTGCCTTCCCCAGTCATCTTTCCTTTACCCCCAGCAAGCTGGGTACTCATTTTACCGACCTTGGAAGGATGGAAGGCTGAGTCAACCTTGAGCCGGCTACCTGAAACCAATTTCCGTTGGGATCGAACTCAGGTCGTGAGCAGAGCTTGGACTGCAGTAGTGCAGCTTACCCCTCTGCGCCACCTTTTAAAGCAATGTTAATCCTTTTGAATATTTGCTTTGCTGGTCAATGACCGTAATAAATTGAATTGAATTGACATATATGCCATTTGGTTGGGCCGGGCCCTGTGTATCATAACATTTAATGCCATGTACCGGAGGCACAAACTTTATAGAAAACACAGGCAAAGCCAAAAATAGTATTACTTAAAATACAAACATGCTTAAACCAATAACGCTCTTACAGTATTTTCTTTTATTTAACAGCCTTTGTTAATTGACACCTCTTGCTCTGAACTACTGCATCAAAATCTGGAGTCAAAGTCTATGCTGCAGCAATTTTGAGGATGCTGTTCAGGCGTGTCTCTGTAAACTGAGAACATACTTTTGATTTATTGACATTCATTACAGAGAAGAGTTGTTCAGACACATAGGTTGTCCCAAACATAGACAAAATTTCAGCAGCAAAAGCCTTAAATTGAGGGTAATTTGGCCCCCCAAAGGGCTAAAATTTGCCAATGCCATCTCCAGAAAATTTATCCTTGAGCACAGCATCACACTGCAACCAACAGTTGCTCGTGAGTAAAGCCCAGCCATTCTACTCGTCAGCAAGAGCAGCATGCCTCCAAGCCCCATTTTTGCACATCCTCCACCCCCAAAGTTCTCTCTGAACGAGGCACGCAGGCAGGCAGCAACAGGAGCTTCCCCCTGCCAGAACCAACAGTTACTCATGAGTAAAGTTACCCATTCTACTCATGAGCAAGAGCAACATGTATCCAAGTCCTGTTTTGCACACACACACACCCTCCGGAGTTCTCTCTGAAAGAGGCAGGCAGAGAGCTTTCCCCCCCATATCCAACAGTTGCTTATAAATAAAGCCAGCAGTTCTACTCATGAGCAAGAGCAGCGTGCCTCCAGGCCCTGTTTGCACAACCCCCACACAAGCAGAGTTCTCTCTGAAAGAGGCAAGCAGGCAGGTATCAACAAAAGCTTCCCCCCTGCCTAGGATCGCCAGGTGCCCGGTGGTGGCAGGCAACCCCCGGCAATTTGCCCCTCTGCCCACTGACCACCTGAGGGTCGGGGGGGAAACGTGCATGCGCGCACCGATGCGCATGTGTGTCACTTCTGGTTTACAACCGGAAGTGCCACCTTGCTTAGTTTGAGTGGTAAAGGGCCGCTTTACCACTCAAACTAAGAGGAAAAGGCCCCCTGCGAGGCGGAACTTCCAGTTGTAAACCAGAAGTGACGCGCATGCGTGTTGGCACACACGTAATCGCAACTGCAGACCTGTAGCCTCCTGCTAGAGGAGAGAGGGGACCTGGCAGCCCTACCCCTGCCAGAACCAACCATCGCTGCCTAAAGCAAGCACCGCTCTTGCTCAGCCATTCTACTCACAAGCAAGAGCAGTTCTATTCTACTCACGAGTATCCCCGCTACAGCCCACGATGCCTCTGCCAGTAAGTAGAAACAAGGGAACCCTGTCCCCACCCCCCTCTCCAACTTACCCTCTTCCAAGAATGGAAACTCCTTCTTGGTTGTTTATGCATGGGTACCTTCACTCTAGGGTTGCTAAACACCAGGTAGTAGCTGGAGATCTCCTGCCATTACAACTGATTTCCAGCCAATAGAGATCAGTTCACCTGGAGAAAACGGCTGCTTTGGCCATTGGACTCTATGGCATTGAAGTCCTTCCCCTCCCCAAACCTCGCCCTCCTCAGGCTCCACCCAAAAACCACCCGTCAGTGGCGAAGAGGGGCCTGGCAACCCTATTTCACTCACGTTTCCCACCCCCAGGTCTGTCTCAGTTGTTCCTTGGAGTTATGCATGAATTTTCTGTCCATTAGAGATGACCTCGCTGCCAGCCCTCACAAATCCTGGGACTTCCCGTTCCTCTGTCAACCCGATTCAGCGCGGTGTAGTGGTTAAGAGTGGTGGTTTGGAGCAGTGGACTGTGATCTGGAGAACCAGGTTTGAGTCCCCACTCCTCCACAGGAGCAGCGGAGGCTAATCTGGTGAACCGGATTAGTTTCCCCACTCCTCCACTTTAAGCCAGCTGGGTGATCTTGGGCTGGTCACAGCTCTTGAGCTCTCTCAGCCCCACCTACCTCACAGGGTGTCTGTTGTAGGGAGGGGAAGGGAAGGTGATTGTAAGCAGGTTTGATTTTGCCTTAAGTGGAAGAGAAAGTCAGCATATAAAAACCAGCTTTTCTTCTTCTGTCTCCCCTGAGCTCAGCCCAGGTGAAATCTTTGCATAAGGCAAAGCATGGGACACACAAGCTTGGTTTCTCTCACAGCCAGTTACAAAGCAGCATGTAAAGAGGCAGGGCTTCAAATACTTCCTACTTCCTCTGAGCAGAAGAAAGGCTTTTTAAAACTGAGGCTGGTTTTTTTTGTTCGTAAAAAAAAATTATGCAGCAATTGGGTTTTGGAGGGGGGGAGTTTTCTCTCACAATAAGCTCTACAAAGTAAGCCAATTACAAAGCAGCATTTAAAGGGGTGGGAACTTGATTTGAGCTTGGAGACTGCTGGTGAGTAGCTTCTATTATGTATGCATGGGCGATGCATGAGACCAGAGACAGAATCCCAACACAACTGCTTTATTAACAACTAGAAGTGATTTCAGTTGTAACTGTGGAACTCTGACTAAACCCTCACAACACCCTGGCTTATATGGTCACCCAACCACCCGGAGCCACACCCCCAAGTCCGCAATTGGCTGGTAGTAGTCCATTGTCCAATGGGAGCTCAGGAGCAAGGTAAGTCAGTGACTGGATGGCTAAAGACCACTGTCCAATAGGAATGCACAGGGGAGGAGCCTGGGAGAAGACTTCAAGCTCAGGAAGTCTCTCTCGGCTGACAGCAAGCCTGCGTCACTCCCCACCCGCCAGCTGGCCCAAGGTAATTCTGGGTTGGCCAGCTGGGTTTTGAGCAAGGAACATCAGCCAGTAAAAACTAAGCTGACTCGTCCTTCACCCCAGCAGCATCCAGCCTTTTCCCTAGGTGCACGCAGGCCAGATAAGACCTCTCAAGGAGCCTCATCAGGCCCACGGGCCATATGTTTGACACTCCAGGGTTAGATGTCAGATTAGGATCTTGGAGACTTGGGTGCCACAGAAACACACAGGGTCCCCATGGGGAGAAAAGTAGGGTATAACTTAGGGTTGCGAGGTCCCTCTTCGCCACCAGCGGGAGATTTTTGTGGTGGGGCCTGAGGAGGGCGGGGTTTGGGGAGGGGAGGGACTTCAGTGCCATAGAGTCCAATTGCCAAAGCAGCCCTTTTCTCCAGGTGAACAGATCTCTATGGAAATGATCAGTTGTAATAGTAGGAGATCTCCAGTCACTACCTGGAGGTCAGCAACCCTAGTATAAATATATGAATTAATAAACTGTATTTTTGGAATGTACTTATTCAGGTTGTTGGTCAGGAGCTGCAGGTTTAAACTGGATCCCAAAGATCACTCCACTGTATTAAAGGATGGACTGCATCTTGGTCTAGCACATTGAAAAAAGAAGCTTATTTTCATGGAAAGGAAATTTGGAGGGGGGTGAGAAACTGGTTGCCTGCATCCCATCCTTGAGTCTGGCAAATGTTTACATGGGCTCTCATTTAGAAAATTTTTAGAGTCAATCGGATTCGTATTCACATCTGCACAGAGTTGAAATGCTCCTTGTGAAAAGTTTTGAGATCTGGACACACCTGCTAATGTTATGTGTGAATGGCGGCCTGGGGCGTGGGACTTATTCCAACCTTTCACGTACCGTCCTTGACCATCACTGTTGAGGATTTCTCTCTGATACTAACCGACACCTGCTTTCTCTCTCTTTGCAGTGGGTGTGCTGAAGCAGGAATTAGACTTTTAGCCAGGAGATGTCTTATTCCCGGCTGGAGATGTCTTAAATGACAATAAACGATCGACACTTCCTCCGATCAAACACAAAGTCTGGCCTTCTCTTGGCAGTGTTAATTACTCCAGTCTGATGAGAATGGCAGGAATTTACCCACAAATTGTAATGGGATTCACACCCTCTCTGCCTTTCCCGGATCTGTTAATTGCTTTAGTTTCATACTGTCCAATAGAACCTGTGAATTAGAGGTGATCTAAAATTCACATTCAGTTCATATAGAGGTGGGCCCAGCATCGTCTTATCTGATGAGAAAAATCCTCTCTCATTAGGGTTTTTTTCAGGCGTTACAATAATCTTACCAGCATGCCTCCCAATACAAATGGCCACCACATTGTGTGAAGAAGAGGAAATGCATGTATTTACCATTGCTCAGTACACAAGAATGAAAACCTGAAACCTTCAGTAATCAATTTGTGTTTGTGGAGGCTGTGCATGCATGGTAAATATGCGCATTACCTCTGTTTATGCAACATGGTGACTATGGCCAAAAACACATGGTCCCTTAACCCACTTTATTCTCTGTCTCAGCCAGGATCAAATTGACCCAGGCTGGGGAGAAACTTTATGCATTACCTTGAAAAGCAGGGACGAAACTGTGTGCAAATCCATCCATGTAAACAGAAAATGTGGGAGACATGCACAGTTCCTGTTTAGCTTGCAACACCACCCACCCCGGTGATTGGTCATTTCCTGGGGCAGGGAAGGCCCTCATTGGTCAATTTGAAAAGACCAATCACCGGGTGTGTGTGTGTGGGGGGGGCAAACTAAACAGGAACTTCATGTCTCCCGCATTGTTTGTTTACATGGATCGATCGGAACAGTTTCGTCCCTGCTTTTCAAGGTAATGCGTACAGTTTTCCCCCCAGCCCGGGTCAGTTTGATCCTGGCTGAAACGGGGAATGAAGTGGGTTAAGGGACCATGCTATTTGGCCTATGTATACTGGGAGATTAGGGTTGTGCATATTGATAAACCCAAACAGAAAATAAACCCGAAATTAGCTGTTTCGGCAATATTCGGGATTTGGTTTTACCAAATACCAAAACCTGGGAATAAAGCTGAAGCCGAATAGTTGATCGCCAAACAGGCGTTACCGGTATGGGTACTTGACTTATTCTGGGTTTACCCAAAAAAATCAAGCCCGGTTAACTTGAACCTGAAATGTACGGATTTTTTTTTGCACAGGTGATAGGCTCTCAGTATGCATTTTATTGTAAAGTCTGAAAAGCGTGGAAGCACCTTAATGCGAGGGCAGCACCTACTCCCCCTGCCCAGACACTGACTTTATTAATTTAAAATTTATATCTCACTATCTAAACATTCAAAGTAGTTTATGAACAAAACAGAAACACCTACAGAAAACGGATGAAATCAACTTTAAAAAAATTACAACCAATTAAAAAAAAAGAGTTCATAACAAATTCCAGTATTGTTTGCTGCCAGAAGGAAGCCCGAGCTAAAAATGTACTGAATTTGATTTGGGATTATGCCAAGAAAAGCACGACGGAACAAGACCGCTTTACGCCGTTCAAGAAAGTAAACCAAAGAGGGCATCCTGAGCATATCCTCAGGCAGACAACAGACACAATGTGTGGGTTAAATTAGGGTTTACTAATTAAAACCGAACGGTGCCATTTAATAATCGCACTCCCCCCCTTAGGGTGGGTTCTCTAAAAGGCTGCCCTACTGGGTATACCATCCTGCCTCCAAGCGCACCGCAGCTACGGACCATGCCTTGTTTTTCCTTGCATCACTGATGCTGCTCATCAGCTGTTCAATGTCAGGGATGATAACCAGTCATAAGGGACCGCCCAGCCTTGGGACCTTCAGCCACAAGTGGCAAGCTTGGGTGCCTGCCCCATCTTTGGATACCCCAGGGTGCCTAAGTACTTTCACACTGCAATACAGAGTCAGGAAAAGGGGGTTTGGAAGGCAACCCAGAGAGCCATTCAGCATTGGCTGAGGGATCTGCTACCCTGTTCCAAGGATCATGTCCTTCACTGATAAGGATCCCTATCCTACCCTGTTACCCTGACCTGGATGGCCCTGCCTTGCTCGATCTTGTCAGATCTGGGAAGCTAAGTAAGGTCTGCCCTGGTAAGTATTTGGATGGGAGACCACCAAGGAATTCCAGGGTTGCTATGCAGAGAAGAAGAGACACCCTGTGAGGTAGGTGGTGCTGAGAGAGCTCTAAGAGAGCTGTGACTAGCCCAAGGTCACCCAGCTGGCTTCATGTGGAAGAGTGGGGAATCAAACCTGGTTCTCCAGATTAGAGTCCACCGCTCCAGAAGGAAGCAATGGCAAAACTACCACTGCAAGTCTCTTGCCTTGAAAACCTTATGGGGTCACCACAGGCCAGCTGTGACTTGATTGTACTTTACATACACACACATCCTGCCTTTGGCTTCCCCTATCCCAGGTTGCATCTGGAAGAGGAGATGGTTGTAGTTGACCATGACTGACAGGTGACTAAGTAACTGTGGTGACCTTGATTAGTCTCACGCCATCATTTTGGGAACTTTATTCCTGTTCACAGATTTTTCTCAAGTGGGGTCTTAGGCAGTTCGCGTAAGACAATACAGTTCTCTGGAACCTGAATTGTGTGGCCAAAAATAACCACATTTTTATGGACTGGCTTTTTTTCCCTTTGCATCGTCATACAATACACACATGTTGACTTTATTCTGCTTTGGGGGATATGGTCACCTCCATTCAAAATCCTATCCTCCTTGGTTATTTCCCAGCGTTACTTTACCAGCAATACCTCTGGCATTAGGAGGAACTTTCTAACAGTTAGAGCGGTTCCTCAGTGGAACAGGCTTCCTCGGGAGGTGGTGAGCTCTCCTTCCCTGGAGGTTTTTAAGCAGAGGCTAGATGGCCATCTGTCAGCAATGCTGATTCTATGACCTTAGGCAGATGATGAGAGGGAGGGTATCTTGGCCATCTTCTGGGCATGGAGTAGGGGTCACTGGGTGTGTGTGGGGGGAGGTAGTTGTGAATTTCCTGCATTGTGCAGGGTGTTGGACTAGATGACCCTAGTGGTCCCTTCCAACACTACGATTCTATGAATGCACACCCCTCTTGGACTTTGCAAAACTTGTTTCCCAGCTAAGGAAAGCAACTGTGTGCTACCTAACAGCGGCTTACCCTCATCCGATTTCCCGGGCAATGCTAAGCTCAGATTGCTTTCAAGCGACCACAGTAGCCAACATATTTAATTGAAGAAGATGCCTAATTAAATGTTGCCTCCGACAGTCAGAAACGCAGAGATGGATATGGGAAGAGACGAGGGGATGAGCGGAGGCAGTAAGGAAGGTGAGGGGGGGTGCGAATAAGGGAAAGACTAATTATACCAAAGGAAGGTCTATAGGTCAGCAACTCTTCAGTAATTAATGTGCAACTTGAAAGGAGTTTGCTTATGCTTGTTACTTCTCCTCATCCCGGACTCCGCTTCTGAAGATAATGAGACCCCCCTCCCTTGATTTTTTTTTGCCGCAAGGCCAGTCCCCAAGGCACAGCCCTGCTGTGTTAATTTCTCCACTAATTACATTTTGAATGAGCTCTCCTCTGTGCACAGCAGGCAGGGCATTTCGAGAGGCGTTCCTATGGGAAAGCCTCGGCCTCGACCCACGCCAAGGGGCGTGGACCCAACGTTAAAGAGTTGGGGGGGGCACTCCAGGTTTGTGAATGCCAGCTGCGGGGGAGGAGGGCAAAGGGTGATCAGAAATGCTGCGTGACTCCAGAGAGAGTTCAGGGACAGCCCTGTCCTCAGTCCACAGAGAGCTCCCCAGCAATTCGTGGCATTTCTGAGCAAGCCCTGGGAGTGATGTCCAGCCAGCGGCACTCTAGGAAACTCACACATCTCTATGGTTTATGTTTTTTTTCTTCCTACCATTGCTTCAGTTGCTTGTGGCTCACCAGCTCTTCACAACCAGCATCCTGCATTCCTTAGGCAGGAGGACAGTGAATGCCAAACTATCTGGGGTCACCAGGTAGGGGTGGCATGCTGTCATGATGCATCAGTGGGAGGAAAAAAACTGTGTCATTGACTTCTTGATGTCATTTCTGGGCAAACTTCGGGAGTGATGTCACATCCAGATGGTGACACTCTAGGAAACTCATGCATCTCAATGGTGTTTATGTTTTTTTCCCTTCCTGCCGTTGCATTGATCGGCAGTGGGCAATTGGGCGCAGTGGTGGGGGATTGCCCCATACTGCCTGGAATCAGGCAATCCTAACTTCAGACTCCCTGCAGACTCATTCAAGGCTTGCTGTACACATGGTACAGAATGAGTTGGAAATGTTGCAGCTGACTGATGTCTGGCACTTTAGACAGTGGGGCAGTCACAGAGTTAGGTGTTCTCCTTAAGTTTCTGCACACAGAAAACGAGAGTAACAGCAAGCTGTATGGGGGTAGAGACTTTTTCCCTCTTGTGCCAATTGCATTTTGTATAGCCCACTGCTACATGTCAGGTTCTCCAGCAGAGCAAATAAGGGGCTCCCTGGGGCTGTACCAGGTCAGGAAAATGGTGTGGGAGGGATGGCTTAAACCCCTCCTCTCCCTGTGTGCCACGGTCCCAATCTGAATCAGGCCTACACGTGCCTGGAAATTAGGTTCCAGGTATAGAATTTGCAGAGCACACCGCTGTAATGTGTGAACCAGCCCCAAGGAATCTGTTTGCTCAAAAATGAGCATTAAGTACCATCTCCGTTCTCTCTTAAAAGCTACTTTTCGTTTCCAGCCTTCCGTTGACTGTTCACATAAGCTAGGGATGGCTGACTTCTTTATTCTTTGGGGCTACTCAGTTATCCAGACAATTTCCTAATGCTGGAAGAGTCTGAGCCCATCACAAAACAGTGGCATCTCTTACCAGTACCAGTTTTACAGGTTTGGGGACAGGCATGCTCAGATGATACGAGCTCACTGTTCGGGAAATGAGTGGGGCATATGAACGAGCATTCTCCCTGAATGAGCCTCCCCAGAGAGGAGGAGGAGGAGGAGGAGGAGGTTGATTTTTATATGCCGACTTTCTCTACCATTTAAGACAGAATCAAACCGGGTTACAATCACCTTCCCTGCCCCTCCCCACAACAGATAACCTGTGAGGTAGGTGGGGCTGAGAGAGCTCTTAATAGAACTGTGACTAGCCCAAGGTCGCCCAGCTGGCTTCATGTGTAGGAGCAGGAAAACCAACCCAGTTCACCAGATTAGCATCCACTGCTCATGTGGAGGAGCGGGGAATCAAACTCGGTTCTCCAGATCAGAGTCCACCACTCCAAACCACCGCTCATCCCCACTACACCATGTGGCTCTGAGCGAGAGAGAGAGAATTGGCAGCAGTCCCTTACATTTCCAGAACGTGTACGAGAAAGTTAACGGTACAGCATCTACACAGACATAATGTCACGTGCCTTCTTCTCCTTAAAGTTACACAGTGAGAGCTTTTCTTTTAATCTCCCCTTGATTCAAATTTGCTTGGATTACTGAAGGGGGTGTATGTGTGTGCGAGTCAGGAATTAAAGTGCTTCAGGGACAGTGGCAGCGCCATTACACAAGCCACCGGCTGATCATGTCTGCTGCAGGCAACAGCTTTCTGAACAATTATCTGGCACGCTCCACTAGGAGTGTGATCTTGCAGTCATCAAGGTATGAGGGTGACGCAGCTTCTCCCCCCGCAACCCCCTGGGAGCACACAGGAGATCACGGTCCCTTTAAATTGTGTTTACTTCAATGCACTCAGGTCCCAGCCCTTTTCAAGTGCATCTCTCCTCTTCAAAAGTAATTAGGGGGGGGGGAACAGAACCTCCTTGATCAGCAGTTCTGCTCCCCTCCCCCCCGAGTAATCCCTGATCTGCTTATTTTGGTGAATAAAATCAAGCTTTTATTGCTTTTTTAAAAAAAATTACAGTCTACTGGGAGGAGCTGGCAAACTTCAAGGAGAATAAATTGGCCAGCTTCCTTTCTCATGCATCAGTGGCTGAACGGTTGCTTTAATTAAATATTATTTCATTCTCACCCAATCTCTATCACCCTTATGCTGAATCCAAATAACTTTCCTCAAGAGAAAGGTATCCGAGGGACAAACAGCAATCGAATCACATTTCCCAGAAGGCTCTTCCTATCATGGTTTATTAAATTTCTTGGCCACTTTCCGACATGTACTGTCCTGAGGACTGCTACAGTAGTTCTGAGTTCACATGGTTTACTAAAGTTATTTGCGTTCCTGCACTGTGCAGCTATGAGACGGGACCACAAGCTGGAACGGGTTCTGGCTGGGATGACTCACCGGTTAAGAAATCTGGATCAGGAGTGGGCTCCGAAAGTTCCTCTTGACACTGGTTCTCGAGCGGGACAGTGGCCAGCACCAGCCCATCCGGCAGCTGCTGCTCCAAACCACGGGCAAAGTTATTCTGCCTGAACAAACCGAAAGAGAGAGAAGTTCAACCTATGTCAAAGAGAAGGGGGGGGGGGGTTCAAAATACAGAGCAGGGATAAAGCAATCCATCCGAAAGCAACTTTCTAGCCACGTCATTAGCAGCCTAACAGCCCAGATCTCATCAGAGCTTGGAAGCTAAGCAGGGTTGGTACTTGGATGGGAAACCACCAAGGAAGACTGGGGTGGCTATGAAGAAGAAGAAAAGGAGGAGGAAGAGGAGGAGGAGTTGGTTTTTATACGACAACTTTCTCTATCACTTAAGGGAGAGTCAAACCAGCTTGTAATCACCTTCCCCTTCCCTCCCCGCAACAGACACCCTGTGAGGTAGGTGAGGCTGAGAGAATGTGACTAGCCCAAGGTCACCCAGCTGGCTTCGTGTGTAGGAGTGGGGAAACAAATCCAGTTCACCAGATTAGCCTCCGCCGCTCATGTGGAGGAGTGGGGAATCAATCCTGGTTCTCCAGATCAGAGTCCACCAGTCTTAACCACCACACCATGCTGGCTCCCTGCAAAGCAAGGGCAAACAGCCTCTGCTCATCTTTTGCCCTGAAAACCCCATGGTCCTGGGGTCACCATGAGTCAGCTCCAACTTGACAGCGCACAATTATTATAGTTCAGGCCCAGCGCCACAGCTCTTTCCTGGCCTTCCAGCTCTTACAGATGTAGAGAATAAATAGCTGGTTGAGAGGATTTAGCCTCTGACAAATGGGAAAGGGATCTGCCAGGGATCCCCAACATGGTTCCTGTGGGTTTCCTAGCACCTACCTCCTTCATCCCCCCCCCCAAGCATCTTTTCCCCCAAAGCAAAGTCCCCCCATCCTGCCTTTCTTCTGTTTCACTGGAACACGTGGTATTTCAGAGGAGCCCAGGAGGCACCCCCTTTGTGTCTACGTAGAGGACCGACTTGGAAACAGCATACAGGGGGACGCGTGGCTCGGAACCTGATCCTAATCGGACACCACGCATGCATACGTTGAGGAAAGCCGACAACTCACATGTGCCTGTGTTATGTCTGGCACAGGATGAGGGCCCGGACCCAACCTGTGTACTCAGTAATGTGTGAAGAGGCAGCGCAAGATGTCTTTCTGCTCCAGCTCGAGGCAACACTTCCTTGCCCTTCTCTCGGTGGCCCTCATAAATGGTGGCTCACCTTCTTCTTTATGGAAACCCTTTAGAAATGCATGCGTGTAAAACCTTGACCAACAGCCCTTCTAGGCAAAGCCACTTTGGGAGGGGGTGATTGTGTGGTAGCCCTTCCTCAGCAGCCACTCACTTGCGACAAACCTCAACATCTTATTCGGTCTTTAGCTTTATGGATTGTTCTAATTTTGATAGTTTTTATGCTTGTTGTTTTTATGATTTTACTGTTTTTTTTTTTTTTTTTTTAAATCTTCTGAGCTGCCTCGAGCAGGTCTCTGGAGAGCCGGCGTATAGACGTTCCCCATAAATAAACGCTAAATGCAGCTTCCAGAATTGCTCTGTGGGAAAGAATGGAGGGGGGGGGGCTTTAACATAGGGTTGCCAGGTCCCTCTTCACCACCGGTGGGAGGTTTTTGTGGAGGAGCCTGAGAAGGGCAGGATTGGGGAGGGGAGGGACTTCAATGCCATAGAGTCCAATTGCCAAAGTGGCCATTTTCTCCAGGGGAACTCATCTCTATCAGCTGGAGGTCAGTTGTATTAGGAGATCTCTAGCTAGTACCTGGAGGTTGATCAAATAAACAGTAGTAGGCAAAAGTAAACAAGCAAAGTAGCAAGTGCAATCAATGTATTATCCAAAAATAACAAGATAAACAAGCAACGCTAAGCAACCGAGGTTACAAAGCAAGTAGGTAGAAACAATAACTAGTAGTAATACATGTGCAAAAGTTCATATAAAGCATATAGTTGCGTTTCTGGTCAATTTCATATTCTTCAGACAATGGAGGAGTAGGTGGTGGTAACGCGGCTCCGGAAGTATTCCAGCGCTTTCGCTACACGAGGTAGCTTCATCAGCCACAAGGGCTTAATTGTACAATTCCTAGGATAAATTTGGAGCTCCCAAACGGGCTGCTAGCAGAAAATTCATACGTGGTGCAGACCTGCACCACGTATGAATTTTCTGCTAGCAGCCCGTTTGGGAGCTCCAAATTTATCCTAGGAATTGTACAATTAAGCCCTTGTGGCTGATGAAGCTACCTCGTGTAGCGAAAGCGCTGGAATACTTCCGGAGCCACGTTACCACCACCTACTCCTCCATTGTCTGAAGAATATGAAATTGACCAGAAACGCAACTATATGCTTTATATGAACTTTTGCACATGTATTACTACTAGTTATTGTTTCTACCTACTTGCTTTGTAACCTCGGTTGCTTAGCGTTGCTTGTTTATCTTGTTATTTTTGGATAATACATTGATTGCACTTGCTACTTTGCTTGTTTACTTTTGCCTACTACTGTTTATTTGATCAATACTCATTACAGTAGAGTGAGTCATTTGTATAGTACCTGGAGGTTGGCAACCCTACTTTAACCTCTTCCTCCCCTGCCATTTTCTTCATGAAAAAGCCACTTCTAAGCTGTTTTTACTCCCAGTGTGGAAAATGTATGGGTACCCATATTTTTTCTACAGCAGGAGTAAAAATGCTCAGGAGTAGAGCTTCCTAGCAAGAAAATGGCAGAAGGGGGAAAGTTTCTCTCACTCCACACCAGTCTCCTCCTTGCGAAAGCCATCCCAGAGGCTGCATTTGCAAAAAGAACAAAAAGATGATTTAAACAAAAACACAGAATAAACCATAACTCTGAGCCTTTGGTCACACACTATGGAAAGGTTTGCCCTAATTCCAATTTCCAAAGCCCAAATGTCCCCCACCCATAGATCCTGAGGGAAACTCACCCCTGTGAAGAAAGGCGGCAAGGGAAAAATCAGAATTCCCCACAAGGCCGTGAAACCAAATTTGCCCATATCCATTTCTCATGACCCCAGCCTCTTCCATCCTCCTCTTCCCTCTCCACTGTGACAGTTCAGTTGACCCTTTCAGACCTGCTGAATACGGCACTTTCAATCCGCGTTCAATGTGCTTCAACGATTGTTTGCAAGCGGATGTTGCCATTTCACACAGTAAAATCCAGCTTCAAAGTGCATTGAAAGTGCATTGAAAGTGCATGATTTGGCATGCGTGAAAGCACCTGTAAGTTCCTCAGGGGGCAGGGCATTGTCTCTTTTGCTGCTGCCAGTAACCATACCACGTACACAGAGAACCCTGTACAAATAAAAAAAAAACAACCAGTGGTTTGGAAACCTAATGGCAAGAATAGCCTGGGTCCTATAAAAAACATCACCTGAACGTCCCCTTCAGCACCTGCCCAGGTGCCACCTCGTGGGTCTGGTTGTTGTAACCGTAAAACATCTCCCCAAACAGCGTTTGGTTCATCGGCAGCTCTCGGCTCTCTTCGCAGTCCCCACCCTCCGGGCAGGACTCGGAGATTAACTGGCACGATCGCCCATCCACACCGAGTTTGTAATCCTCGATGCACCTGCCAAAGGAAAATTATTAGCTTGCCGTGCAGCTCAAGGGGGAGGCCGGTGCCCGGCCTCGAAGGGGGCTCCTGCACTATCAAGAGCCGCCAAGTGAAGAATGAATAGCATCCCAACACCAAGCATGGTTGGATAAACCTCTGGAATATATTACTATGGCTCATTTGACAAACTATCTGAAAGACATCACACGAGAACAGAATTATGAGAGGTGGAAACCCTTTTATGACTTTATGAAACACACTAGACAAAAGATACCTTCAAACTAATCCATTACCAGATTAAAAACATGGAAGACTTTGCAAACAGGGGTAGTGAATGTGAGATATTATCATAATGATATGTAAATAATATCATTCCTCCTTTCCCTAATTTTTTCTCATTCTACAAGGTAATAGTGCTAAATATATTAAAACTGCATAATATTTTTGTATTTAATATATTTTCTTATGTATCCCCCCACCCCTCTTTCCTTCTGTATCCTACTTATAATTTAAAATCAATAAAAAAATATTTATAAGAGCCACCAAGTGAAAAAGAGGATCCCCGCATGCTTAACTTCTTCCTGCCTCGCAGATGAAAAAGACAAGGGACTTCTTGGGCACCCTAAGAAAGAAAATCAGGCTGGTCAGCATGGGGAAAGGGAGGAAAAGGAACTTTGTGGAGCCTGGTTTGTGCTTTTCAAACTTTTGTCCTTCAGGGAATCCTTTCTTCATGGACCTGTCTACAGAGGAGCTCCTATGTGTTGCAGAAGATTCTGGGGCATGAAATACCACCTTATGGTGCAAGCTGGACTTGTTCGACCTCACCATTACCTCCGGTGAATTGAGAGTGCCCCCTAGGAGGAACCCAAAGCTCCCTCGCATAGGGTTGCCAGGTCCCTCTTCGCCACCGGCGGGAGGTTTTGGGGGCAGAGCCTGAGGAGTGCAGAGTCTGGGGAGGGACTTCCATGCCATCGAGTCCAATGGCCAAAGCAGCCATTTTCTCCAGGCGAACTGATCTCTATCGGCTGGAAATCAGTTGTAATAGCGGGAGATCTCCAACCCGACCCTCGCAACTGCACATGGACATGGAAGACGGGCCGTGCCCAGCGAGCTGCTTTCCTGAGAAGCTTCTCTCCATTCACAACGTCGTGACCGAGAAAACCCCAGTCAACTTCCAAGCAGCTTGAAGGTTCCCCAGGGCAGAGTTTGGAAACCGGCGCTCTCCGTTACACAGGCGCGGACTACAAGAGGCACCAACCTCAGGGCTTCGACCTGTCCACTCCCCGGACCAAAATCGAACACAGTGAAAAGGTTTGCACCAACGGCTGCTGGGCTAAGGTGACTGTTTTACAGAACGCCGAGCTCCTCCACCCCAGCCGTTTTATCCGCAATGGCACTGACTTCACTCATTTTGATGGACCAGTCCGACGACACTGCATTCCAGTAATTTCATGTTGCTTCCCCCCCCCCTTTTTTAAATGACCTCACGTATGGTGATTTTTTAAATTATTATTTTAAGTGTAACTGCAGGGCCAGAGAATCGTGTGTGGACAGTCAAAGCCCGACTGAGGGCGAAAACGCACGGTCGCTTTATTCCCTGCTTCAGCCAGGATTCAGCCAGGGTCGAATGCACGTTTGGCGAAAACGCATGCGTTCGATCCAGGCTGAATCTTGGCTGAAACAGAGGCAAAAGTGTCCATGCGTTTTCGCCCTGAGTCTTCACAGGCTGACTCTCCCAATATCTATCTATCTATCTATCTATCTATCTATCTATCTATCTATCTATCTATCTATCTATCTATCTATCTATCTATCTATCTATCTATCTATCTATCTATCCTCTTTCTTTCTTTCTTTCTTTCTTTCTTTCTTTCTTTCTTTCTTTCTTTCTTTCTTTCTTTCTTTCTTTCTTTCTTTCCCTTTTGGTTTGATTAATCACTTCATGTTTTCTCAGGCTCTCTCCAGCTATTAATGAAGAATTGCTTGACTATCAGCTTCAGCTGGGGTGAGTGAGGGGGCTTGTGTGTGTTTTTTTTCTTCCAACTTTGCAGCAAGTCAAGTCACTGACCTTTAAAATTCATGTTTTTTAATGGCCATTAACATTATAAGGGCAATAAACAATGAAATAAAAAGTGGGGTGTCTTTGGCCTGCTGCAAAGTTTTTAAAACAGCAGTTAAAGCCCCCTTCCCTCCGACACAAGAGCCGTCAATCAAGCATTCCTTCCTGAGTGCCAGAAATGGGAAGTCATTAAAGCAGGAGGGAACTAACTAGCCTGAAAACAATGGAGCAAAAGGAAAATTGCAGGGACAAGACCTGGAGGTTGGCAGCCCTAGGATCACCATGGATAAAGATGGGTACAGAAAGAAGCAAAGCTTAGGGTCCAAGACTAAGTAGCCCCAGATTAGTTAGTCCATTCCAAGGATGTAAATATCTGGGGGAAACGAAGCAAGGAGAGATGGGACTGGTGGCTGTCCACGTAGGGTAAAAGAAAGGACGCTCCGTTTTCCAGCCCTGGCACTCACCCACAGAACATGAGAATATTATACAGAGTAGGGTCTTCGGGCAGAGGCACCATCTGCTGCAGACAGAGTTGCTCGCAGCCGCCGTTGAATCCATCCGAGCAATCCACGCCAATGTGGCGATCGTAGCAGCCCGTGCCATCTTTCATGGGACTGAGTCCGGTGGGGCACTGGCAGGGCAGAGAGCACAGCAGCACGTGGTAGGTTAGCGATAGCCCCAGTATGAAAGACTACACATCTCGTATTTCATCCATTTATTTGCTTTACTTATACCACACCTTACCATGGAGACACAAGGCGGCTTACATTGTTTTCCTATTCTCCATTTTGTCCTCACAGCAACCCTGCGAGGTATGTTAGGCTGTGAGTGCGTGACTGTCCCCAGATTGCTCAGCAAGCTTCCCTAGCAAGAATGGAGATTTGAACTTGGGTCCCCCAGACTCAGGTCTGACACTCTCACCCACTATACCATGCTGGGCTCTGGGTACTTAGCCGACTGCCACAAAACTGGGTTCCCAACTCACAGTGGCATGATAGGGTTGCCAGGTCCAGGTTGGGAAATACCTGTAGATTTTGGAGGCGGGGCCTGAGGAAGGCAGGGTTTGAAGAGGGGAGGGACTTCAATGCCATAGAGTCCAATTACCAAAGAAGCCATTTCCTCCAGGTAAGCTGATCTCTGATGCCTGGAGATCAGTTGTAATAGCAGGAGATCTCCAGCCACCACCTAGAGGTTGGCAGCCCTATGGCATGATCATACTTCCACTGCCTGTTAGCATCACCTGGCCAGGTAGTTCGTGGCCTTTTATGCAGGGACATTTCCCTGCGGTCGGCCCCGCCGACTGCTTCGGGGCTTCCTTTTGATGATGCATGCCTTTTCCGCCCGTCAGAGGGAGCCTCATTCTTCCCAAACATTTTAACCGTATTTTCCAGATGCTGTTTTAGCCAGTATCTGAAAAACACAGGCAAAACGCGCGGCGAGAGCAAGGCGACCTCTGACAGGTGGGAAAGGCATGCATCATCAAAAGGAATCCCTGAAACAGTCGGCGGGGGTGACTGCGGTGAAACGTCCCTGCATAAAAAGCCCGAGTTTGCTAAGAAAACCCCCCAACTAGAACCCCACGTTCACTTCTTCCCCAGAATCATCAATCAGGTTTCAGGTGCCACCGCTGCAATCTCCTGCTTTGGGAAAACTGAACTTCAGCTCACCCCACCTCTCCTTCTCCTCCTCCACATTCCTGCGATAGATACTTCTCTGGCTAAGGCTCATAACCTCGCAGCAATCTCTTTTCTCTCTGTGTATGTATTCAATGGCCTAATCTCATAAGGCACAATTTACCTCCCTCCACCCGCAAGATGCTCCTAAAGGTCACTCTCATTATTTCTGGCGCCTAGGATTCTGACACTCTTCTGCTCGCTCTTCTTGCCCTTCCTGTTAAAACTGGATGCCTCCCTTGGATTAATTCACCCAGCCTCGTTTCTTCTTTTCAGGTACCTGCTTGAATGGCTGATGTGGGCAAACAAAAGGAAGGGTGCCCGGATTCACAGGCTGAGTTGGCCAACTCAGTGCCTCCTTTCCCCCCAGCCAGGTGAAGCCATGGCTTAGGGGAAGACCATCTGCTCTGCATGTAGAAGGTCCCAAGTTCAATCCTCAGCATCTCCCGTGTAAAGGATCCGTCAGCAGCTGTTGTGATAACCTCCACCAGAGAGCCGCTGTTGGTCAGAGCACAGATCTTAACAGACCACTGGGTCTCAGTATCAGGACGTTTCATCTGCTTGTTGCTTCATGGTGATCCAGGGTTTATCTGTGTTTTCCAGGAATACGTGGAAGAGGTTATGTCTCTGTGGCCTTTTATGCAGGGACGTTTCCCTGCGGTCACCCCTGCCGACTGCTTTGGGGCTTCCTTTTGATTATGCATATGCCTTTCCTGACTGTCAGAAGTCATCTCCCTTTCCCTGCATGTTTTGCCTGTGTTTTCCGGGTGCTGTTTTAGCCAGAATCTGGAAAATGCGGGCAAAACGCGCAGATTGAGCGAGGTGACGGGCGGAAAAAGCATGCATAATCAAAAGGAAGCCCTGGAGCAGTCAGCAGGGGTGACCACGGAGAAACACCCCTGCATAAAAAGCCTGTCTGCAGTTGGCTCCTGGATGCAGGATTGCGGACTGGAGCACTGCAGGGATATGCAGAGCAACTGCACTGGATCAACACATTGGCTAATAATTTGGAGCAGGGATACTTGGTTACCAGTAGGGTTGCCAAGTGCCCAGTGGTGGTGGGTAAAATCCCGCCAATCCACCGGGCTGCCCGCCAACCAGCTGAGGGCCAGCGGGCAATGCATGCACGCGCGCACGGGGGCACTCTGGCAACCTCGGCTAAAACGCTAAGGAAACCATAGAGTTTTGGCCGAGATCGCTAGAGCATCCACATCGCTTTCGGTAAACACAGTGATTGCAGGACTCAAACTTTGACAGGCTGTTGGTTTGCAACTAAACAGCTCAAACCAGTTGAAATTGGGGGTGGGGAGTGTCTTTTGCAGCTGCCCTCTCCCTGCCATCAAGTCTTAAAAGGTACATCGTTAGAAGAAAAACCAAAAAAGGCATTCCACATTATATGGACCCATTTCTTTGGCGTCTCTGTGCTTTAATATTAGTTATTCTATTTTATTTATTTAATTTATAGCTCACCTTTTCCCCCAACGGGGACATAAAGCAATTTACATTGTTCTCCCATCCTCTTCCATTTTATCCTCACAACAACCCTGTGAGCTATTTAGGCTGAGAGTGTGTGACAGGGACAGGCCCAAGGGCATCCAGCAAGCTTCCATTGCAGAGTGGGGATTCAGACCTGAGTCTCCCAAATCCTAGGCTGATGATCTAACCACTACTCTACCCTATGACACTGTAACTCACTGAATGGCTATCTGGATCCATTTGTACATGTGCATTTTTGCACAGCCTCATGGGAGTTGTAGTTTCTTTCCCTCCCCAGGTAAAAAAGTTTAGAAAACAACAACTAAAAGGGATGCATCTCAGGACTTGTAACACAGTGTTCATAGCACATGGTGTCACCACTGCATCTAAAAAATGGCACAGACAAGCCATGGGCCCATAGTGTTGCGCAGTCACACTGTGTTTGACCCAGACTTCAAATAGCAATAAAATGGTGATCCAAAAAACAACTCAATTCACATTAAACGGAGGAGTTTGATCAATGCATGCCGATCATGCTTGTGTCAAAGTTAGCACCATCCCTAATTCTTAGTAGGGAATTCCAAGTGCTTTACAGTGCTTTCCTTACCCCTTTCTTAGCTCACTGCAGTGGACTTAGAAGGGAGTAGCTCTGCTTAGCATTGCACAGTTAGTCACACCTCTATCTCCAGTCATTTTCAGGTGAACAGTGTGCTTGCAGTGAACTTGGAACAGAATCCACCTCTTGGAACTTAAGAAAATGGCTGCACTTTTGTTTAGGGGGGGGGGGTCAGTCACCAAAAAGGTGATGCAAAAACTAGGTTGTCTAGGGGTTGTCCCCCCTCCCAAATAAGAAAGGTCATGCTGGATCAGACCAAGCCCCATCAAGTCCAGCAGTCTGTTCACACAGTGGCCAACCAGGTGCCTCTAGGAAGCCCACAAACAAGACGACTGCAGCAGCATTATCCTGCCTGTGTGCCAAAGCACCTAATATAATAGGCATGCTCCTCTGATCCTGGAGAGAATAGGCATGCATCATGACTAGCATCTATTTTGACTAATAGCCATGAATAGCCCTCTCCTCTATGAACATATCCACTCCCCTCTTAAAGCCTTCCAAATTGGCAGCCATCACCACATCCTGGGGCAGGGAGTTCCACAATTTAACTATGTGCTACATTTGAATAACAGAATACAGAAATCACTTAAGAAAACTGAATATATAGCTAACTGATAACACAGCCCCACAGTGTTGCTTGTCTGGGGTTGCGTTCCATGGATCTATTCTGCAAGTAGAGGCACTTTCTTCCGGTGGAAGGCTCCTTCCGGCAAAGGAAAGCGCCTCTGCTAGTGGAACGGTCCTGCGGCATCCAACCCTCTGCTTTCAAATGGATCTCTTTGCACAACAAAGTGGAAAAGAGTTGTACCCTCGTCTTGTGGTCCGGCTCATGCAGCGTTAACGGAGGATTTGTTTTCTGAAATGCGTTCCCCCTCCCTTGCTTTCCTGGTGATTGAAGCTCACACAACAGGACACAGGTTGCGTGCTGACATTAATTCTGCAATTTCCAAAACAAAAAGCCCCCTGCAGACTTACTAGGTTCTCATCCCGCCCCAGGGTTGCACCTCCCCCTCCAGCGCCAGCTGGAAATCCAAAGCGCGAGAGCACCATAGGTGTTTTTATGATGCTGCCACTTAATGCGCAGGCCCAGATGTTTGGGATGATGGCAAACAGGCAAACGAGGCACCTGGGGATCCCGCCCAGCACCCATCCCCGTCTCCTCAGCTCCCCGTCTGTTTGACCAGATGTGCTAGTGAGTTGGGGGTGGGCAAGGGAGGCCGGCGCGCATGTTCCTGATAGATTTGACGGCTGGGTAGCCAGGGAAGTCTGACGCAGGGTTAGAGAATCGCAGAGCTGAACAGGACGGCTCTGCAGTCACGCTCTTGAATAACGCCATTTCAGTGGGACTAGTGCACGACAATTACCCAGTGGCATGTGCCTTCGGTTTGCTTACCGTGCCCATGTGGTTGCTTTCACATGGGGGTTTCCCCCCACGTGAAACACATAAAGCACTGAGATTAAAGGAGAATGTCAGCATGACATTGTGCTCGCTCCAACTAGAAGAAGAAGAGTTTGGTTTTATATGTCGACTTTCTCCACCACTTAAGGAAGAACTCAAACTGGCGGACAATCACCCTCCTCTCCCCTCCCCACAACAGATACCCTGTGAGGTAGGTGGGGCTGACAGAGCTGTAAGAGCTTTGACTAGCCCAAGGTCACCCAGCTGACTTCATATGTAGGAGTGGGGAAACAAATCCAGTTCATCGGATTAGTTCACCTATGACTCATAGGGTTGCCAGGTCCCTCTTTGTCACTGGCGGGAGGTTTTTGGAGCAGAGCCTGAGGAGGGGGGGTTTGGGGGAGGGAAGGGACTTCAATACCATAGAGTCCAATTGCCAAAGCGGCCATTTTCTCCAGGTGAACTGATATATATTGGCTGGAGATCAGTTGTAATAGCAGGAGATCTCCAGCTAATACCTGGAGGTTGGCAACCCTAGCGACCAAAAATAAATTTTCTGGAGATGGCATTGGCAAATTTTAGCAGTTTCATTAGGCTCATTAAGATCATAAGAACATAAGAAAAGCCATGCTGGGTCAGACCAAGGCCCATCAAGTCCAGCAGTCTGTTCACACAGTTGGCAACCCTACTCTTAAAGCCTTCCAAGTTGGCAGTCATCACCCCATCCTGGGGCAGGGAGTTCCACAATTTAACTATGCATTGTGTGAAAAAAAACTTTCTTTTATCTGTTTTGAATCTCTGAGATATTCCTGCAGTCCGCCTCCTCTGCTGCTACGTCGAAGGATGCTTTCATGTTGCCTCATTCTCGTGCCTGCCAATAGCGCTAGCTACATTGGAAAATGCTCAAGAAAATGCTGCTTTCACATTCCACTGAGCATATGTCAGCTACTCTGATACAGGGACCTGTAAATTAGAAACACTGTTAAATTCTGCAGTTTCCAGCCCATAAAGAGAAACTATAAGAACCCCCCCCCTCCTTATGATTTCCTGAGGCCATTAAATATGGATTACTGTCCCACAGATGGGGGTTAACATTGATCACTGAAGACAACCGCTTACTTCAGGAGGAACATGTTTGTGATTGAACAGAAAGCAGGAAGAAGCACTGTCATCTAATTAAGAAGAATCTCAATCAATGCACCAGATTTGTTGATTCATCAATTAATTAATCAATGTACAACTCTGCATATGATTAAAGCAATCGTTTTAAAGCCAAAAGAAAATCCCTTCTTTGCTTTTCAGGCTGTGGGCATGTGGTATAAAAACCATCATCATAGAGCTGGTGTTGATTACAGTCTGCTGACACTTTAAAGAACTTTCTCATCTGTCTATTTATTTCTCAGCTTGATTCAAAATGCTGATTCTTATCTTGAAAGGTCTGGAAGAGATGGAGTACGTTAAAGACCATCGTCTTCCATATGAGGCTCCCAGTCTTTAAGATTTTTGGAGTTATATATCACCATCCATGCTATCTGGTTTCAAACGAATAACCTTTTCCGGAGTAAAGTGCATTATGCTTCCCCATAAGGGGTAAGATGCTGAATTCCTTCCACTCTAGGTAAGGACTCCGGAAAAGGTTATTCGTTTGAAACCAGATAGCATGGATGGTGATATATAACTCCACATTGTATTTTTGAAGAACTGAAGAAGGATCGGGCTTCATGCTCCGAAACGATCGTATTCTCCTTGAACATCTTGCAACTGATATAATGAGAAATTGCACCCAATGAATTTTTACTACGAACTTTGAACTACCACTTACTTGTTAAAGGGATGTATTTAGACTTACCTGTTAGGATTATTAAAAATTGTACATCTTTTCTTTGAAGTATATAGGGTGATTGGTGGATTTTTTACCACATACTGTGAATTGCATAGCTACTAGTACCTGGAGGTTGGCAACCCTAAAAACAGATAAAACGAAGTATTTCTTCACACAGCGCATAGTTAAACTATGGAACTCCCTGTCCCAAAATGGGGTGACGGCTGCCAACTTGGAAGGCTTTAAGAAGGTAGTGGACATGTTCATGGAGGAGCGGGCTATCCATGGCTACTAGTCAAAATGAATGCTAGTCATGATGCATGCCTATTCTCTTCAGTGTCAGAGGAGCATGCCTGTTATATTAGGTGCTGAGGAACACAGGCAGGACGGTGCTGCTGCAGTTGTCTTGCTTGTGGGCTTCCTAGAGGCACCTGGTTGACCACTGGGTGAGCAGACTGCTGGACTTGGTGGGCCTCGGTCTGATCCAGCATGGCCATTCTTATGTTCTTATGTCCATGAATGACAGGCCACCCCCTGTTGTGGAAAGCCCTCCCCTAACACTTTGCCTGGCTCAAATGTGAACTTTCAGCATCAGGCCAAAACCTCCCCCCACCCACCAACCTTCAGGCACGTAGAATTTAACTCCTACGGTTCTACTGAATTTTGCTGCTTGCTTCTTTTTAAAATGCTGCTGTCATTTTATGCTTTTAGGGCTTAACCTTTTAATGTCGGTTACGTCACTTTTACTGTTTAATTTTTTTTTTAATTGCAGTTTGTTATTTGGGAAGCAGCTTTGGCAAAAATGTTTTGGAGAGTGGTTTGTAATCCATGA
The DNA here is from genome assembly GCF_029931775.1 of Euleptes europaea. Taxonomy (NCBI): domain Eukaryota; kingdom Metazoa; phylum Chordata; class Lepidosauria; order Squamata; family Sphaerodactylidae; genus Euleptes; species Euleptes europaea. The sequence goes on along the minus strand of NC_079313.1, from coordinate 23,894,903 downwards.
ATAAACAATTCCTCCCTCTTGTGAAAGTGCGGGAGAATGCTTCTTGTAAGATGGCACTTGCCATCTGTGGTTTTTAAAATAAAACTGCAGCTTGCTCAATTAACTGGGGTCATATTTTACTCATTCAAAAGGCTTGAAATTGATTAAAGTCTGCAGTCTCTGGAAAGAATGATTCAGGAACTGAAAAATTACTGTCTCGTGTCTCCTGATTTTGACAAAAAGAAAAGCCTCCTGAAAAGGTCCAGTGTTTCAAAAAGCAAATATCTATATCTATATCTATATCTATATCTATCTATCTATCTATCTATCTATCTATCTATCTATCTATCTATCTATCTATCTATATCTATATCTATATCTATATCTATATCTATACACACACACACACAGAGATTTGTTTGTTGCACTCTTTCTTTTTTCAAAAGCATTTCGCTTTCCTCCCCAAAGGCTCCTGCGACTGCTGCCAGCATCCCACCCACCCATGGGCAGCCATTCCAGAGGCCTCTGTGCGGAAAGCGTTCCACCTGCTGATCCCCTGCACATTTCTCACACATCCAGCTTCAGCAAAATGCTTCTCCCTGCCCAGAACAGGTGTAGAAGAAATGTGTGAGCCACGAGACCAGCTCAGCAGCTTTGCAGACAGAGCTGGAAGCAGATGGATAGCTTTCCACCCCTCTCTCACATGAGCCCTTCTGCAAAAGGGTGAAGGGAGATGGGCTATGGGAAAGGGGGGTGAGGGGGTGGGCTGGGGAGGAGATAGAAGGGAACATCTGCCACGGAGCGGTTAGCACGCATTTCCTTCCAAACAATGGAGGGAACTGCAAAGGACTGGGAATTAGAATCGTAGAATCATAGAGTTGGAAGGCGCCTACCCCCAGGATCATCTAGTCCAACCCCCTGCACAATGCAGGAAATTTACACTACCCTCCCCCCACACACCCCGTGACCCCCACTACATGCCGAGAAGATGACCAAGATGCCCTCCCTCTCATCATCTGCTTAAGGCTATAGAATCAGCATTGCTGACAGATGGCCATCTAACCTCTGCTTAAAAACCTCCAGGGAAGGAGAGCTCACCACCTCCCGAGGAAGCCTGTTCCACTGAGGAACCGCTCTAACTGTTTGAAAATGCTTCCTAATGTCTAGACGGAAACTTTGATTTAATTTCAACCCGTTGTTTCTGGTCCGACCTTCTTGGGCAGCAGAAAACAACTCAGCACCCTCCTCTATGTGACACAGGGCTTGCAAGTGAGGGCAGCTTTCTGCCTTGGGGGGGGGGCTGAATCCTCCCTTGGAGGCTGTGCGGCTGTGCTGCCTCCAGCTACCAGCATGGCCCCTCCCCTCAGGAATGGGCTGTAATTCAACATGATAAGAATCTCAGATTTCATTTTATTTTTTAAAGAAAGCAGGATTCTGGTCCTTGTGGCTGCAAAGATAGGTCTGAAAGTATATGAGCAATACCTTGTGAACTCAGCAAACCCAAAGGAGAGGTGAGTGAGATAATTAGTGCTCAGGGAATTAACATTGGGTTTGGGAAAGGGCTGTGGCTCAGTGGTAGAGCACCTGCTTTACATGAAGGCAGTCCTGGGTTCAAGCCCAACATCTCCATCTACAGCAGATAGTGCGTGATGTGAAAGACCTCCACCTGAGACCCTGGAGAGCTACTGCCAATCAGAGGAGACAACGCTGATCTTGATAGACACAGTGTCTGATTCAGTATAAGGCAACTTCATGTGTTCAGTGGTCTCCAGCGGCCTGAATAGCTTCTTGTCCATCCCTGTGAAGGTCAGGACAGCAGCAACAGAAAACAACTCGGCACCCTCCTCTATGTGACAGCCCTTCAATACGTGACACTTTTCTTAAAAGCAATATACAAATAAAATAATATGATATGCTACACTAAATATAAAAGGAAAAGAAGTCAGAAAGGGAAGAGAAAAAATGAGCAAGATTGAACTATCGTGGACTATAGAATCCATTCATCAAATGTGGACAACGAGGGTGTTTAAAAGAGACAGATGAATAATAATGATGGGAATCCATTCATCTGGAGGTTTACGAAACCTCAGGCTTGGACCTCTTTTGAAAAGAGGTTGCTGTTATTGCATTCAGTAGCCAGGAATGCAGGAGGGAAGGCAGCAGATCTCAGAAGCTAAGCAGGGGTCAGTACTTGGATTGGAGACCACCAAGGAAGGGTCTGCAGAGGCAGGCCATGGCAAATCACTTCTGCTTCTCACTTGCCTTGAAAGCTCCTTTCTGGGGTTGCCATATGTCAGCTGCAACCTGACTGCACTTTACACACATACACAGAATGCTGCTGCATTTTACATTTTATGGCTTCTACCATTTGCCATCCCCTTGAGCATGGGAGTATATGGCATAACAGAAACTGAAATAAACAGCAGATAAGATTTGTTTCACTAGTGGTGGCTCTCTCCTCCAGCACCAGGAACCTACCCCAGTCTCAAGAGGCCCAAACAGAGCAAGGGTTGCCAACTGAACAGGGTGGAGGAACAGTCTGCAGAGAAGCCCGTCTCCGTCGTGCCAGGGAAAGTTTGCAAATGTTAAATCAGCAACATAGCGGCGTGTGAATCATCCATTCCTACTGGTCATACGTCATTTGTCTTCACACGTTATGTTTTTGTTTCCAGTGTACATCTAAGAAGCATCCTTAAGTGTCAATGTGACAAATGAGGAGGGAAAGTATAGGAAGTTATCAAGATCTGAGTGGGCATGCCCTTGCGGGTCAGGTGAAATGGAAAGTACAAGTCATGTTCTATTTAGGTGTATCTAATATGAGGGAATTCGTCAGAAGCTAATTCTTCCTCTTATTAACACAATGGAATCCAGTTCGGAGGGAGAGAAAATTAAATTCCTCTTATGGGAGGGAGACTCTCAGTGTTATTTGCAGGTAGACAAGTATTGCTCTGCAGCAATTAAAATCTGCTCAGAAAAGGGTATTAGCGTTAATAAGGTGAATTTTAAATTAAATAAATATCTGTATTTTGTACAAAGAGATTATTTATCATGTAATCAGTTTTATTGACAAGGTTTGTATCTTTTCTGGCTAATGCCATAATAATAAATCGAAATGTGACAAATGGGTACGCTTGGCAGCAACTCCCCGGGGCTTCAGTTGTGAAAGCCTTCCTTGATATACGGCACCTAATGTCCTTTAGCTGAAGATGCTTGAGACTGAACGTGGGACCTTCTGCATGCAAAGTAGGTACTCTACACAGAGCCATGGGAATTCTTGTCAAATGGACTTTCAGTGTGGTAAATCCAGGTTTGATCTATACGAAGTGGCCCTAAGACTGGGAGCTTGTAGAAGAAGGGAGAAGAAAGTGGCCACTGAATTGAGTGGGCAAGACACTGCAAAAGGACAAGGCATGAAACTCCACTCTATGTGCTATCTTTCAAAGAAGACATGTGCGTGGTATTGCTTCTTACCAAAGTATTATGGTATTATATGGGAACTTCATATGAGGTGGTGCTTTGGCACAAAAAGTGGACATCAGTCAATGCAAAAAGAAGGCATCATCCAATGCATGATTTCACATACACATGCACACATACACATGAAGCTTCCTTATACTGAATCAGTGCATAGGTTCATCCAGGTCAGTACAGGTTGGCTATCCCTTATCTGGACTGCTTGGGACCAGAAGTGGTACATATTTTGGATCTTTCTGTATTTTGGAATATTGGCATATATATAATGAGATATCTTGGGGATGGGACCCAAGTCTAATACGAAATTCACTTATGTTTTATTTATGTTTTATGTATACTTTATACACATAGCCTGAATGTAATTTTAAACAATGTTTTTAATAATTGTGTGTAACTATCAGAAAGCAAATTGGTGTGCTGCTGGGGGCATGGGAGTAATGCCTGCATGCCAGCTCAAAAAGTCTGGTTTTCGGGTCAGTCCGGACACCGGATGTCCAGGTAAGAGATACTCAACCTGTACTGTCCATTCATGCTGGCAGCAGCTCTCCAGGATGTCAGGCAGAGCTCTTTTACACCACCTACTACTTGGTCCTTTCAACTGGAGATGCCGAGAATTGAACCTGGGACCTTCTGCATTCCAAGCAGATGCCCTATCACTGAGCCACAGATCCTCCCCTTTCCTTTTGGTGTTAATGCCATATGGGCTAATCCTGAAACTTCCCAGTTTGCAGTATGAAAACTCAATGAATTAGCACAGGCTGCATGTGGATGTTCCGCAATGTACAAGTATGGCATCCAAAATCAGCACCTTGGAGCCACAGAGATTTCCCCACGCAGATGCATCCTTCTCACTCTCCCTCCCCCAAGTAGCAACTGCATATATCTGAAGGGGGGAAAAAACCACACAAACCATGCAACCAGTAGAATCCAGTTTCCTATCTGCAATGCAGCGGAAATTTTTACTGCAGCCACCGTTGTCCTTGGTGCAATCCCGAACGGGCCCAAATGAATCCAGAAGCACCTCCAGGCTGTCAAAGGAGGAGGAAGTCATCAGTTCTTCCCTGCAGTGGAGAAAAAACACACACAGAATTGTTATCACAACTCTGTCAGAGACCATACATATAAAACAAAGAGTCATGTCTCTGCCCTGAGACGCCTACAGTTTATTTATTTAAAACCTTGATATCCAGGCCATTCCACAAAGCTCAAGGCATCTAACCACCCTTAAAAAAATCATTAAAAAGAATGGGTTGGATCTAATGGACCTTAAACAAAGTGAAGCAGGCTATCTATAACTGAATGAGAAAGCCACAAGAACCGTCCAATGGGCACAGTCCAAAATCCAATATGAAACAGAGATTAACGTCTCTGCCCTGAGACGCTTACAGTTTATTTATTTAAAATGTTGATATCAAGCTCAATACAACTAACCACCTAAAAAAATTCATTAAAAGAATGGGTTGGAGCTAATGGACTTTTTAAAAAGTGAAGCAGGCGACATATATCTGAATGAGAAAGCCACAAGAACTGTCCAATCGGTACAGTCCAAAAGCCAACAGCAATTCAGCAGAAACTTCCCCCCACATTCCTTGCTGTCCACTGAACGCAAGGCACTAGAAGTCTAAAGCTGAGGACTCCAGGCTCCAGGGTACAGTGCTTTGCTCCTGTGCCTCTGCACCCCCAGGCAAGCCTGAATTGGAAGGGTGCCACAGCGCCATTCCACAGGTGGCTGCTCTGAGAACTGGAGCCTCGGCCAGTTTTTGGCAAAAACGCATGGTCGCTTTAGCCTCCTTTATTCCCTGTTTCAGCCAGGATTCAGCCAGGATCAAATGCATGCGTTTTCGCCAAACGTGCGTTCGATCCTGGCTGAATCCAGGCTGAAACAGGGAATAAAGGAGGCTAAAGCGACCGTGCGTTTTCGCCCTGGGAGACCCAATCTGGGCAGGATGTAGAGCTATCGAAGCTCTCTCTCTCTCTGCCTTGGCTCTTCGGCCCTAGAAACTGGTTCAGCGTGAAAGGACATAGCTCTATCTAGGGTTGCCAGGTCCCTTTTCTGTGGGAAGGCACTCCCCTTCCCATGGCTCACAACAAAGATGCCCTTGGTGCCTCTTCTGATAAGCCATGCCACCCAGGGGACGGCTCAACTCTGAGCTGCAGCTGCGTGGATTACACAGGAGAAGGGGAAAGAAGTGGGGATTGCTATGAGACTGGCAGCAGCTATGTGGGTTCATACAGGGCAGGGTTCCCTAATCTTGTTGAGCCTGTGGGCAGTATAAGAATGGGGAGAATGGGGAGCTGGCACCACAACGAAAAGGTCTGCTACAGGGGAGGGGGACCTGCCAGTCGCAAAAGGTTGGGAGGTTGCTAGCCAAGACTTCTCCTAGAAGGAATGCTGCTGTTTCTGAATGGGTGACAGCACCAAAGGTGATATCTCCTGGGTTCTCCTGAAGTGATGAAGTGGAGAACAGCTAGGATTGGCTATTTGCTTTAGGGAAGAAGCAAGTGGGTGCCAGGAAACAAAACCGGCCATGGTGTCCATCCTTACTTAGGGAAAGGAAGTCTTTTTGGGTCTCTAAGAAGAAGAGTTGGTTTTTATATGCCGACTTTCTCTGCCACTTAAGGGAGAATCAAACCGGCTTACAATCACCTTCCCTTCCCCTCCCGGCAACAGACACCCTGTGAGGCAGGTGAGGCTGAGAGTGTGACTAACCCAAGGTCACCCAGCTGGCTTCATGCGTAGGAGTGGGGAAACAAATCCAGTTCACCCGATTAGCCTCTGCCACTCATGTGGAGGAGTGGGGAATCAAACCCGGTTCTCCAGATCAGACTCCACCACTCCAAACCACCATTCTTAACCACTACACCATGCTGGCTTTCTTTAAAATTAAGAACGGGGGTGTGTGTGTGAAAGGAGGGAAAGACCAAATGTACAGAGTAGTGGAGAGAGCCAGTCAAAGCGGGACAGTGGGTAGAAGTGGAATTTATTGATTAATTTAAATGTTGTGCCACCTCTCCAGGGAACCTGCTCAAGGCAGCTTACAAAGCAAAACGTGAGAAAAACAAAATACACCATACAAAATATTGGCAATTAAAAACCTAGCATTAAAGGAAAAAAATCCAGAGCATAAAAACAGCACAGGAGCTTTAGGATCTTGAAATGATTCTCATAAAACAGTTCTTGCACTAGAAGAAGACTATAAAAAGCAATGTTAAAGATAAACCCCTTAGTTTATTTTTTTAAAAAAATAAACATATTGGCCTACCACCAAGACAGTTGGGTAGGGGCCTACCACTCTTCCATGAATCCAGATGGATTCCCCCCTTTCTGAGGGATAATAATAGCCATGGTAATATTTCAAACAGTCCTCAGCAGTAAGTGCCCTATGCAGTATACAATCTAGAAGATCAGGGTTCTGGAGAGGTGGCATATAAATGTCCTGAATACATAAATAAAATTTGATACAGGAGAGTGTGAAGGTACCAGGGGGAAGAATATGCATTCAGTTCAGCTATATCTAATCAGGGTGTTTCAGAGCAGGTGACAACTAAAGGGTAGAGCCAAAGACTTTTTAGGAAAGACAGGGCTTGAAGAATTATCTGAAGACAGAGGCCTTTTATGCACGGCTGTTTCACTCGCCATCACCCCTACGACAACTTTGTGCTGATTATGCATGCCATTTCTGACCGTCAGAGGCCGTCGCGCTCTCCCCTTGCCTTTCCCCGGGTTTTGTCCGCATTTTGAAATTCGAGATAAAACAGGTTTCTGAAAACACGGTCAAAACGTGGGGAAAGGTGGGGGAGAGCGAGGTGACCTCTGTCGCCTGGAAACAGCATGCATAATCAACATAAAGATCTGAAGTCATCAGAGGGGTGACCGCGAGGCAAACAGCCATGCATAAAAGACCAGAAAGAGACAGCAAGAGGCAGTGTCCTGCCGGTGTGCTGGCAGTGAGTTCCAGGCATAAAGAGCATGAAGGAACAGCATTTGTTACTTTGGTTGCAGCCAGAAGGCTAACTTGCTCCATCAAACCTGGGAAACCCTGTTTTCGTCTGCAATGTCTCGTTCACCAGCTTTCCCAGGAGGCACCTACCTGACCTCCACAGCATCTTCCATCACAGTCATGTCTGTCTTGCACTTGGCCGATGGGTTGATAGCCAGTTCAGCAGGTGGGATCACAAAGCTCTTGCTCAGGGGTAGCCACATCCCTTCTCCAAGAGTGTATGTGAATCTGGGAGAGGGTAAGAACAAAGATTTGTGCAACATATATAGAAAACAACCCCCCCCCCCAATTTGACAGGGAGCCCATCCATTTCAACAGGGATTACATGGGAGAGTGCGCCCATTTCCCGATCACCTTTACCTAGTCTGCCATTGTGTCCCATCCCTCTCTGAATGTCCTCCCTGCCCTATGACTGTCAAGCTATTTTTACTGGGCACTAAATGCAATTAATGTGTACAAATGTCTGAGTTCTACAGACTAAAGGACGCTGAAGAATGCCCCTGCCAGTTAGTGACGGTGCCCCCAGCAGATTCTGTTCTGTACTACTCCCAAGGAGGTGTGAACTGTGCCCTTGTCTAGAAAAGATTTCTTCTACCATTGATCAGCCACAGGGGGAAAAAAAACACAATCTGGAGGTACAAAAATTACAACAGTATGACCAGTTAGGCACATTTAGCAGCTATGCAATCCCATGGTCAACTGAGGAAGGCAGGAATCCCAGAGTTAAGGCAAACCAAAGGGGGAAATGCGAGATGCATTGCAAAGGAATCATGGCCGGCTTGTATATTTTCAAGGTCGACATCTTCTGGGGCTTGCACTAAGAGCCCCTTTACAACCTGAAAAAGTGTTGCTGGACGGCATGAAGAGATGCAATGGTGGAAGAGCTTGTTTCGCTCCCATCATTGCCACAGAGCAGGCACGATAATGTGCTCTCTCTTATGTTTGCTCACATTTGTTTCCAGTTTTTGTCCACTTCCACTCTGTCTGCCCAACCATTTCATTGTTCAAAGCTCCTTAATAATCCAAGGGGCATTCCAGACTCCGGGGAAGGAAAGAGGGTACTCAGGGGCAAATGTTTCCGCTTGCTTTCTGGGGGAAGGGGTTTCCATTACCCCTAGAATGCAGTCTAAAATTATGCATGGTATGGAGAGAGTGGACAGGGAGAAGCTTTTCTCCCTCTCCCATAATACTAGAATGCGGGGTCATCTGCTGAAGCTGGAGGGTGAGAGATTCAAAACAGAAAAAAGGAAGTATTTTTTAACACAACGCATAAATTGTGGAACTCCCTGCCCCAGGAAGTGGGGATTGCTGCCAACTTGGAAAGTTTTAAGAGGGGAGTGGACATGTTCATGGAGGAGAGGGCTATCCATGGCTACTTGTCAAAATGAATACTGGTCATGATGCATATTTATTCTCTTCAGTACCAGAGGAGCATGTCTATTATATTAGGTGCTGTGTAACACAGGCAGGATGGTGCTGCTGCAGTCATCTTGTTTGTGGGCGTCCTAGAGGCACCTGGTTGGCCACTGTGTGAACAGACTGCTGGACTAGATAGACCTTGGTCTGATCCAGCATGGCCTTTCTTATGTTTTTATGCACTTATGTCTTTGACAGCAAAAGCTCTGAATTTTGAAGCAATTTGTCACTTTTCATATCTCGACCTCATTCCTGTTTCTAAAGTGTCAGGTTCCTAATTAACATGCATTGTTGCTCTCATTCACACCGTTAATTGGCTTGTAGTCTTGGGACTGCAGAAGTGTTCTTGTGAACTTCAAAGCGGTTTAGCGTATAAAAGTTTAAAATATTAAGATGATGCACCTGCTGCAAGAACCCAAAATACACGTTCACATAAGTGCAGCCTGAATCCCAGGTGAATTTGTGGACTTCTAAGGATTTATTGTGGCCAGCAGAACTTTGGGATCTGGAGTAGGAATAGATAGATCTGCAACATTTCATCAGAGGTGTCCCTTTTTGCTCTTTTCAGCAGCTTTAGCCCCCTGATTTTCCACTTGGACTGGTGGGAATCATCACACGCACTGGTTCTATTGCCTTGTGGTTGGCAGGTCTCACTGTACCCAAGACGTTTAATACATCAATGTGGGCCTACCTTCAGTGGAAAGAAAGCTAGTTTATTCTTCTCTTCCATCTCAGTTAGCTCATGCTTTCTCTTAATATTATTTTATTTCCAAGATTTATATCCCACCTTTCACACACCAGGGTGGCTAACAACTAAACACACACACACACACACACACACACACACACATATATATATATATATAAACCAAGAAACATCAATTAAAACATAGGGCAGGAAGGAGGCATTATTGGGGAAATGACAGACACAACAAAAAAAGTCTTCACCCACTTGCAGAATACAGAGATACAAAGGGGCAGACATATATCACTAGGGAGAGAACTGGAATTATGAATGAAGGAGGAAGATACAGAATTTCAGACCCCCTCCACCAATTCCTTTCCTCTTGCAGTGAAAATGCAAACACTCACTCAGCCTAATTCTGGGGGGGTAGGGGTAGGCATATTAGTCTTTTGTAGCTAAACAAAACAGAAATCCAGTGGCACCTTAAAGACGAACATTTATTCCTATGGGAGCTTTCTTGAGTCAAAGCTTGCTTGTTCAGAAGCTATGGATCCCACTGCATCTGAAGAAGTGAGATCTGACTCACCAAAGCTCATGACAGAATCAACGTTGTTCATCTTTAAGATGCCCCTGGTCTTCTGTTGTGTTTCACCCCCATTATAACAAGAGGGGGGGGGAATACAGGGAGGGCAATGGACAAGAAGGAGGGAGGCTATTGCAAAGCGGCAGTCACTCTGATCAGCTTAAGGCTTACCTGAATATCTTGTCGGAAGGTTGTTCACCCAACACCAAATCAAATCCGCGCTGGAATATGGTATAGGGCCACGGCCTGGAGAAAAACAGTATCACATCATCCATAAAAATCACTGAAGTTTCTATATGCAACAGTCAGATTATTGTCATTGGGACTAATACCACCAGTCACTGACAAAGATAAAAGAGAAGTATTCTACTACATGATAACAGCTACCAGAGTTGTGGAAGAAGAAACTCCAGAAATAGATATTTGGCAAGAGAAAGTGGCTAAATACTCAGTGAAGGCCAAATTGACACATCTACTGAATAAAAAACCAATGGAAGAATGGCAAAGAAAATGGAAAGCTTACTATGAATATGCAAAAGTGTCATCTTTAACTATAGCAAATAACTTGATAGTTTAGTAACAATCTAACAGTTTAGTACGTTATTATAGCCACTATATTCAAACTATATATAAATGAAGAATGCATTGACTAGTAACTAATAGAATATGCAAATAAGTATTATAGTAGTACAGAATTACAATCCATAAATAATTAAGAAGTTTTCTCTCTCAAGTACTCAATGTAGGTGATACTGCGAAAGCTTTTTAGCTACCAATAAATATTAACAAGTATATTTACAAATACAGTTCTATCGTGAGGATAACCCAGAATAAATTTTAATAGACAGAAAAATTAGAGTTAAATGAGGAGCATTTGATTCTATGTTAGGGTTTTATGCTAGATTTTATGTTAGAATTTATATTAGATTTTGTATGTACGTAACGCGTTGGTGTTTTGTCAATGTTATGCATAATTTTACAAGTATAAATAAAAAAATTTAAAAGGAGATTATCGTCATTGGAAGTTTGACACTATATATTAGATGATGACTCATCAGCAGAAGAAATTACACCACAGATTGGATCCTGCCAGCTTTTTCACTCCAACTCATCAAAGTCCCTCCTCACTACAGCCCCCATCCCACACGGCTCCTGTACATGGAAGTTCCATGATACCCAGCATAACATTTTTTGGGTGGAACTCCTCTTGACTTTTCTATCAGCAGAAAAACAGGTTGGATCTAACCCACACTCACACACCTTTCCCAGTTCAAGAGAACTGAAGATGTGACATCAGAAACAATGTGGGAAACAGGAGAATGTCTTTATCTGGAGGGGGAATTCAAAAGTGAGAATTAAAAAAAAAATGCTGTATTGGAACCAACAATGATCTAACCAAATAATACTAGAATTGGAACTCAAAGGGACATCAGTGAGTGACTGAGTGTGTGAGTTGCGAAGTGAAAGAAAGGTTGTTTATGCATGGGAGTTTTACCCGAGGTTCGTTGCTCGCTGGACCCACACTTTCCTGTTGGGAATCTATGCTCCAAGCTCAAATCAAGTCCTCGCCCCATTAAATGCTGCTTTGTAATTGGCTTATTTTGTAATGCTTACTGTGAGAAAAAAGCCCGCCCCCCGCCCCCCAAAACCCAACGGCAGCATAAAAAAGCATTTTAAGAACAAAAAACAGAGCAATCTGAAAGGAGGGGGGGAGGAAGAAATACTAGCCTCATTTTTAAAAAGCCTTTCTTCTGCTCAGAAAGCGCTCCCAGCAGGAAGCATTTGTGGGGCTTGAGGAGGGCGGGGTTTGGAGACTTCAATGCCGTAGAGTCCAATTGCCAAAGCAGCCATTTTCTCCAGGGGAACTAATCTCTGTTGCCTGGAGGTTAGTTGCAGTAGTGGGAGATCTCCAGCCACCACCTGAAGGTTGGCAACCCTACATACCAGGCAAATGGGAAGTCTACTCCCAGAGCAGGCAACCCTATGTTAGATGATGGCATGTGTGTGTGTGTGTGTGTGTGTGTAGGTGCTGTAGTGCTCTGTGGGCAGAAATGCTCTAGTAGTGCATAGGTTCCCAAAATGTGCTCCGTGGAGCACTTGGTGCTCCGCGAAAGATCTCCTAGTGCTCAATGAAGAGATTGGAAAGAAAAATACTACTGTCATTTGGTTTAGTATGTAGGTGCTGGGTGAAAATTAGTGCTCCGTGACAAATTTCTCTCCTGAAAAGTGATCCATGACTCAAAAAGTTTGGGAACCTCTGCTCTAGTGGATGCCAAAATCTATAAATTTAATTCCAGCAGATCTAAAGGAGAATTATTATAAATCTCAATCCCAATGGCACCTGATACCCAGGGGCACAATGAGAGGCAGAAAGAGCTGTTTCCTGACACCCCCCCCAACAGGGGGGAACGGAAGGAGGAAGGGTCATCCCTGGCCCCACTCCCTGGCTGGGGAGGGAGAAAAATACAACCTCCTCCATTTTGGATTGGCACAAAAATTTTTGGGAGCTAACATTAATGTCAAAGTTAATTTACTGTTGAAGAGTAGATAGTAAAGTACAAAGTAGTAAATTCATTGAAAAATGGGCAATATTTGTAATGCTGTAGATCAGCAAATAACTTAATTTATATATTTTATTTTTCAAATTTATAACCCACCCTCCTCGGCCAAGGCCAGGTTCAGTGCGGGTAACTTGACAATATTGTGGTATAGGGGTTTATTTTCTTGCTACGTTGTAAATTTGTGGCGTTTTATTTTGGCTCCTGTATCTGTATATGTGTATTTAATGATTAAACTAAAATGAATTATCAAACATCCGTCTACGTCAGGTAAGTATTGGATCCTTCCTTCTAAATTCATATTTGCTAGCAACTTGCAACACCTACTAAATTTAACTGCTCAAAGTTTATGAGCAGGGGAAATAAATTGTAGCGGAAACTGGGGTTCGTGGGGGGGAGAGAGACCCGAGACAGTTGTCAAGAAAAACAGTTTTTTATTCGCATCTGCGGCTCAGCTGCTTTAGCAAGCAAAAATCACTGAGCCCCGATTGTACTGGGGAAGAGACATTTATCCCAAATCCATGCTCTGACGGGGCACGTCAACATACCTTGCTTATCTGGTTGTTTTACATAGTCTGGAGCCTAAGAGCTCAGCGGTTCCATCCAGTTCCCGTTATCGTTCACTATGACTTTTCCTCTACTACCTTAACACACACATAGCTAGCTTGTATTGAAGCAGACATTTTCCCCCTCCTGTCTCAAAATATAGAATAAATTTACTGGAACAGAAGATTGTTATTTGCAAGGACAAGCTCCAACCTGACGTGATGTTGTAACTTTGTACCCTCCTAGATTGGGGATCTACTTATAATTAAGCACCCCAGTCTGCTGCTTCACATTGCAGGATAGGACTCTTACTACCAAGAAACTCCTATGTCGTTTTCTATATAAGCTGCAAAACATTCAGAAGAGCAGCACAGAAACGTTCTGGGAATAAAATTAAAGAAGGAAAAGCTTGAGCAGACACAATCCAGATTTAGGCTATCTGGGTTTCAGTAAGGGTTGCCAACCTCCAGGTACTATCTGGAGATCTCCTGCTATTACAACTGATCTCCAGCCCATAGAGATCAGTTCCCCTAAAGAAAAAGTACTTGGATGGGAGACCACCAAGGAATACCAGGGTCGCTATGCAGAGGACCTCTGTTAGTCTCTTGCCTTGAAAACCCTACTGGGATGCCATAAGTCAGCTGTGACTTCACAACACTTTACACACACACATACAAAAGGAGAAGGAGGACAAGAAGAATTGGTCTTTATATGCCGACTTTCTCTACTGCTTAAGGAAGAATCAAACCGACTTACAATCACCTTCCCTTCCCCTCCCCACAACAGACACCCTGTGAGGTAGGTGGGGCTGAGAGAGCTTTAAGAGAGCTGTGACTAGCCCAAGGTCACCCAGCTGGCTTCATGTGTAGGAGCAGGGAAACAAATCCTGTTCACCTGATTACGGTAGCCTCTGCCGCTCGTATGGAGGAGTGGGGAATCAAATCCGTTTCTCCAGATCAGAGTCCACTGCTCCAAACCACCGCTCTTAACCACTATACCATGCTGGCTGGAGGCAGTCACTTATGTCACAATGACATTGTTAAGAGAAAATATGGGATAAAAAATGAAAACAGTAAATCAAGGGAGGCAGGAAAAGAGAGCTAAAGGTACCAAGTAGCAAATATGAGCAAATAATGTGCATGTAATTTATAGGATTGCCAACTTCCAGGTATTGGAGATATCCCACTATCACAACTGATCTCCAGGCGACAAAGATCACTTCCCCTGGAGAACTGGCCACTTTGGCAATTGGACTCCATGGTGTTGAAGTCCCTCCCCTCTCCAAACCCCGCCCTCCTCAGGCTCCACCCCCAAAATCTCCAGGTATTTCCCAACCTGGACCTGACAACCGCAGTAATTAAGCATCGTATTGGTTAGGGATGTGGAATGACAATCATTTCCTGATAAGGAAGAGGGCCATGCTAATCGCCATTGCAGAGACATGAAAGATCCCTTCCTTTCTCATCCAACAGTTTTTCAGACCCTGCAGTCACAAAGGGATGATTGCAAAATTGCATGTTTTGAACTTCTTTCAGGGTATGGATACGACTGTACTTTTCCCACTCATTGTTGTTCAAATCGACAGCTGAAACAGGACTATTTTCATTCATGCCAGATAACGGGACCTTCCTGCACGAAGCAAGATTTCCAAAGAGCTAAACAGGCCAGTTCTGCAGAGCTCACTGATACCATTCCATACTCCTGTGGACAGGTTTTGTTCCTACTCAGCAGGCCCGCCGTGAGCAAGGAACAAAAGATTAGTAGACCCATTGTTCCACAGAGACACCAGAATGGACGCTTCCAAAAAGAGATGTTCCTATTTGGGCGCTGAATTCAGCGCTGGTGAAAGGTGATAAATCAACAGCTCTTTGGGGCCAGAATTTAGCAATTACGCACAACAATGCAGGCTCACCTATGGTTCATTGCCCACAGTCACTTCTTGCCAGAACAAGTACATTAGCAATAAGTATTATTGGAGACCAGTGAATGTCCCATCAACTTTGATTAACAAGGAAGGGATAGAGAGTCCCAGCCCTTTCCTCAGACTCACTCTACACATGTCGTCTATCATTGAGGACACTTGCTGCAGGCAGGTCAAGAGTACAGCCCTGGCCTGTTTTTCTCAACCTAGTCCTACCCCCTTATTCCCTCAGCCTATATATGTCCAAGCCCTGAGGCGGTAAAAGTAAACTTCCCAATGTAGAAGCAGTATTGAGAGTGTGGTATTACCCTTCCTCTTGCAATCAAATGCCTCGTTTTCCTTGGGGAAACTTCATAAATGCATTACCCTTATCCCCTGCCTTCAGAAGGAAAGGAGGGATAGTGCTTTCTTCTTCTTCTTCTCATGGTGTCCCTCTGAGGGATTATCGGAATGATACAACTGACATGACTTGTGTTGGGCATCCCCTCACAGCCACACGTGTGTAGGGGAGCTCACCTTTTCAAAAGCTCCAAGAGCCATGAGTAGAGTTGCCAGTCTCCAGGTAATATCAGAACAGTTCACAGTGCGATGCTAATAGGCTATGCAAAAACAATCCATACAAGGCTCAGTTCTATACATATGTTCAAAAGGAGATAGTCAATACAAAACTGAGTCAGAAAAGCGTAAGCTACCACTACACAGGCAAACTTCAACCACCAGACTACTATGTAGCATTAAGAAAACAACAAGGCTGAAGAAGCCATCATTGGTGAAAGCGTCTTTTACCCGGAAGATGTTTCCATTCTACTATAAGTGCCAGCTTGGTCTCCTTTCGAAACACCTGCAGCACATAGCCAGTGGACATAAAAGTCTGATTTCCCACTTGGACTCTTGGAAAATCTGTAGGAAATCTTTCTACTTTGGGGACCAGCTCTTACAAAGACTGAAATTGTACTGGAAAGTCTTTAAGACTCAAAGAGAAACATTAGACAGATTTGTTGTATATATTGCTCTTTGACTTGTCTTTTGATATTTTTGTAAAATGTTCTCTTGTTTGACTGTCGCTCACCTAAAGATATTGCTTGCACTATGTTTTGTATTGACTATCTCCTTTTGAACGTATGTATAGAACTGAGCCTTGTGTGTATTGTTTTTGCATAATCTCCAGGTAATAGCAGAAGATCTCCTGCTGTTACAACTGATCTCCAGCCGATAGAGATCAGTTCACCTGGAGAAACTGGCCGCTTGGGCCATTGGACTCTATGGCATTGAAGTCCCTCCCCAAACCCCTCCCTCCTCAGGCTCCGCCCCAAAAACCTCCCGCCAATGGCGAAGAGGGATCTGGCAACCCTAGCTATCAGGGTGGAGGAGGGGCTTCAGGCCTCTCCTCCCACACTGTTTTCACCAGTGGAAACAGCTGTTTGCTCCTTTCTCAGGCTCCACATGTCCTCGATCACACGATCCCAGGATTTGTGGAGAAAAAACTGAAGGAGGAAAAAACTCCCAGGCCACCCAGTTGACCAGAGACAGGGCCTTTTCTGTGATGGCACCTCACTTTTGGAATGCCCTCACCTTTGACACTTCCATGATGCCTACCCTACTCTCTCTTAGATGCCAGGCCAAAACATTTCTTCTTCCTCAGGGTTTTAACTAGGGACTGCGTTTTTAATGGTTTGATTTTTTAAAAATAATTTGATGCTGTTTTGTTTTGTAAGCCTCTTTAAGGTCTCTGAAGAGGTGGCGTATCTTATCTATTTATAAACGCACACGCTAAATACAAAGGAGGAAATCAAAGTAAAATAATATTGTAATAAGAGTCTTAGTCCAGTACCAAGCACAGCAAAATTCAGACTATTTCTCTGGCGTTCTCTGACCAAACACTCCCAATCATGGCAGCTGGTTAAGGCCTCCAGCATCTCTCACAGTTGTATAGAAAAGCAGATCTGGCAGAGGCAGCTTGTCCTAGGGAGGGGAGAAGAAAGCTGCACCCACTGAAATGTCCTCTGCCGCACAACAATGAATGGCACAACTGTCCATTCATTGTACAGCTGATGGTGACTTTCAGACAGAGTGTACTAAAAACGAAGCAACCCAAAGCACTTACGACATTTCAAAGCCCAAGAATTTAAAGGCAGTAAGAATCATGTAATTTGGGAGCGCGCCCTCTTAGTCCCTGAACCAGACAATTTTGAATGGTTAATGAGAGGGTAACACCGACCATACTCCCAGAAAGACAGTTTCACAATGACGGCACAAGCAAACAGAGGAGGCACTGCATCTGCAATGATGGTCCTCTAACCAGTATGCTGCTCTTGTCAGAGATCTGAATAAACCCCAAGAAACGTTTCTATTCCTACAGCCTGCCTAGATGTGACACAGGGTTGCCAGGTACCTCTTCACCACCGGCGGAAGGTTTTTGGGGTGGAGCCTGAGGAGGGTGGGGTTTGGGGAGGGGAGGGGCTTCAATGCCATAGAGTTCAATTGCCAAAGTGGCCATTTTCTCCAGGGGAGCTGACGTCTATTGGCTGGACATCAGTTGTAATAGCAGGAGATCTCCAGCTAGTACCTGGAGGTTGGCAACCCTAATGTGACATAGTTCCTTGTCTCTTTTCCTCAAAGCTTTTATTTATTTATTTTCCAAAAAGCATCCTGATGACATCAGGAGCAGAAGAGTGGTAGATGTAGGGTGGCCAGGTCCCTCTTTGCCATCAGCGGGAGGTTTTGGGGGTGGAGCCTGAGGAGGGTGGGTTTGGGGAGGGACTTCAATGCCATAGAGTCCAATGGCCCAAGCGGCCATTTTCTCCAGGGGAACTGATCTCTGTCGGCTGAAGATCAGTTGAAATAGCAGGAGATCTCCACCTGGAGGTTGGCAACCCTAGTTGAGGGAGTGCCGTTGTTCCAGGAACTCTCTCACTTCCTGCATCAGCCTGTTTGCAAGATGAAACCCCTTGCGCTGAGCGGAAACTGAAGTGGCAGCCTGGTTTAGCTAATCTACAGCTCAACAAGAGGCCTAGTGGCTACCCATTCACATGACGAGATCTACCACATCGATTTCAGCGCCCTGGGTGCGAGACGCCTGGAATGCGAAACGGAAGAGCCAAGCCCAAGACCATGAGGATGTAACAAGCTTCCTCTGTGCAGCCGCTCCAACGTCCAAAAGTGCTTCTTGCTCCACGGAGGCGCTTTTCTTCTCATAATTTCTGCTGCAGTCCCTAAGGGAGGGATTGGCTTTTCTCCCTGGGTACAATGAAAACTCCAGAAGACTTAACGCTCGACGCCTGAGAGGAGTAATGGAAAGAAGATCGTTCTCAGCTAGTCCCACTTTTTGCGTCGATATCTTTTTGCTCCCTGAAGTTAAAACCACTTTGCTTTGCTCTCTTCTCTCCCCACTCCCCTCTGGTGCCTCTCTTTCAGCTTCTTTCATGTTCCCTGCAGGCTGCTTGATGTTATGATTCCCTAACTCTTGGGTGGATATTTCAGTTACCTGTCCTTTAGAGCTCACAAAAAACGGAAAACGGAGCCTGATCAAACACAGCTCACTGCCTGATGAGACTGAATTAGTCCTTCTATTTCACTCTGGCTTCTAAACAGGCTGTAAATTCAGCCCTCATAAAAGCCAGTGACGAGTGGGGCTGAGATGAAATAAACAGAAATGGGTCTGGGAGTAGATCTGTCTTTGGGTTCACAGTAGGGTTGCCAACCTCCAGGTACTAGCTGGAGATCTGCTGCTATTACAACTGATCTCCAGCGAAGAGGGACCTGGCAACCCTAGCTCACAGTCTATGGGATCCGTTTTTCAGTGAAGAACTGAAGCTCCTTAGAACTAGGGCTGTTGAAAAAAAAATTTGGTTGAATTCAGATTCGGCAAAATTCGGCCCGTTTTTATTCGGGCCGTGCCGAAGTCCGAACTCCCCCGCTTCGGATCCCCGAAATCCGGGGGGGATCCGGAGTTCGGGGGGAAATTCGGCCCCCCGTGCGCCTTCAGGGGGATTCCCTGAAGGCGCGCGGCGGGCTCTTTAAACAGATCTGTGCCTCCCAGCTGGGAGGCGCAGATCTGTTTAAAGGGCCCCCCCAACAAGCCCCTCTGCGCTGTCTGCGCAGGCAGCGCAGAGGGGTTTAAAGACCCCCGCCCAGCCTTGCCGGGACTCCTGGGAAGGCTGGCGGGGGGTTGTCAAGCCCCTCTGTGCCCTCTGCGCAGAGAGCGCAGAGGGGTCTCCCCCCCCCAGCCTTGCCGGGACTCCAGGGAAGGCTGGCGGGGGGCTGTCAAGCCCCTCTGCACAGAGAGCGCAGAGGGGTCTAAAGACCCCCCCAGCCTTGCCAGGACTCCCGGGAAGGCTGGCGGGGGGCTGTCAAGCCCCTCTGCGCCCTCTGCGCACAGAGCACAGAGGGGTCTAAAGACCCCCCCCCCAGCCTTGCCAGGACTCCCGGCAAGGCTGGCGGGGGGTTGTCAAACCCCTCTGCGCTCTCTGCGCAAGGGGCCCTTTAAACAGAGCTGCGCCTCCCGCTGGGAGGCGCAGACCTGTTTAAAGGGCCCCCTCCCCGCGCCTTCATGGAAGCCCCGTGAAGGCGCGGGGCCCCCCTGAATCTGCTGAATTTATTCGCCGAACCCCCGAAGTCGGCAAATTCGGCTCCCCCGTTTCCCGCCTTTTTTGAGTTCGGTTCGTCTGAACCGAAAAACAGCCGAATCGGGGGAAATTCGGCTATTTTTCAGTTCGGCCTGAACCGAATCAACAGCCCTACTTAGAACTGCAGTTCCTTATTCGTCTGGTTTTTAGCCCTTGTGATGTGGAAATGCCCAGAGGATGTCTGGTGAATGAAAATTGTTAAGAGCTTACTGCTACCATTCAGAGGGAGTGGATCGTTGATCCTGGTCTATTGAAAATAAAGCTTGGCTCACACACACACACAAAAAGACACAAGACGTTTGTCTTGGTAATAAACAAGATTTACTCTAAACTCAGGGTAAAGGGAAAATTAACTGGCAGCAAAACAAATAATCCTTCCTACATTCTAGGTTTCCTATGCTTGCCAGAAGCATCTGGCAGGCGCTAAGCTTACTCACGAATAGGCATTCTTAAAGGACAAGAAAGCCTCTCCATCCTAGCAGGCTGGCTTCCAAAAAGGAGTAGGGAACAACTGAACTACTTTCACTTCCAAACAAAGGATATCAAAAGCAGTTAAACATGCAAATTGTCGTATACGTGACCACCAGGCACGATTGCAATGGCCACCATACTGACCATTTGGTCAGTTACAATATTAACCCTTAACTGTCTGACATGTAGCAAAGCTCGCTATCTAATACCCAACAAAAATAATCCAGATAATATCTGGGGTGGATCCAGGCTGAATTTTCCAATGGCAGAATGGCAACTTCTGCCTCCCCCCCCACTGCAGCCCACAGATGATCTCCACTAAATGCTGCTCCTATGAGATAGGGGGCACTGAGAAATGACACGGGGGGGGGGTCTGCCCAAAGTCAAAGGAATTGGTTGAAAATGCTAATTTAGTCTGGATCCAACCCTCTATCTGGTCTGTTTTTATCTGAGCACACCTTCAAGCAGTTGAGGGAAGAACACATAGGTATCCCTTCCCCAGTTTCTCCTCACAACAGCCCTGAAGGAGGTTAGGTTGAGAGAGAACAACCAGCCCAAGGTTACCTCCATGGCAGTGTAGGGATGTAAACATTGGTCTCCTGGTTCCTACTCTGACACTCTAAGCACCACACTATAGCTTTACTTTAATGATATTCCTCACATGCCCAATTCGGCCCTAAACAACGTCACACTAAGATCAAAATAAGAAAAAGAAAAAGTAACTAACAGATCCATAAAGAAATTAATACTTTTTAAATACTTTTTAAAACTAAGATCAAAATAAGAAAAAGAAAAAGTAACTAACAGATCCATAAAGAAATTAATACTTTTTAATCTTAATTGTCTGGGAAAGAAATTTGGCAACAGCCAATGTAATATTAAAATCCACCCCTGCTAAAACAATCCTCAAAGTCTCCAATCTAGAGGCAGATTCACGGATAAAAGGCTTTATACATCTATCCCTAGCCTTGCTGAACAGGTCACAGCCAAACAAGGCATGCTGAAGAGTGTCTGCTTGGCCAGAACCACACTGACATACTCTCTCACAATACGGAACCCTATTTAAACGACCTATTAATTCCCCTGATGGAATGGCATTCAGTCCAGCCAGCATAAAAAGTCATCTGTATCGCGGGATTGTCAAAAAATCAAAATTAATTGGGAGGGATTGCGGCAAGTTTAGACCTAGGAATAGAGGTGAGCACACTGTACGTGCTCTAGTTTTAATACTCTCAAAATCCAGTTTTTGCATGCAGCCCAAGATGGACAAGAGAGCTGCTGGCACTACACTATGCTGGCTGTCTAGTAGACCTCAGCACCTTATCCTGCTCCTTAGCCCTCTTCCTTCACTTGCCACATTGCCTCCACAGTCTAGCCAGTCAATATTTCCACACCCTTCCCTCTGCGTCTTGCTCTTTGGAAATCTTGCTCTTTGGAAATCTGAGGGCCAATTCAACTGCATTTCTGATTAGGAAAGGTCTAGGGTTGCCTGTTCCTGGTTGGGAAATTCCTGGAGATTTCTGTTGGCAGAGTATGCTAAGTACACAGAGAAGGGTCAGACTCACTGATTAAAGATAAAGTTGCCTTTATTGAGGGAACTACATTTTAGGATAGGAAAGCTGAGAGACAGAGCCCCTAGCTGTCCATCAAGCTAAGGAGGGAGAGAGAGGGTAGAATGACTTCCGAGAAGAAGGAGGAAATTGTCCCCTAAGAATATAAGCGTAAGGACAGACAAGAGGTGTGAAAAAGGGGTGGAAAGGTCTCTAACCTTACAGCCCTAACTAGCTGACCACTGCTGGACTTGATGGGCCTTGGTGTGATCCAGCATGGCTTATCGTATGTTCTCCACAGGGTCCTGATCATACCTACATACATTAAAGACCGCCTTCTCCCATATGAACCTACCTGCTCACTCCAGTGATAGAAAGAAAGAAAGAAAGAAAGAAAGAAAGAAAAGAAAGAAAGAAAGAAAAGAAAGAAAAAAAGAAAGAAAGAAAGAAAGAAAGAAAGCCCCTGACAGCCTGAACAAGAAGAGCTCAGCATGGGGAATTCAGAAAATCTTTCCCAGCTCTATTATTTGCTCACATAAATGTCAGGCTCAAGTTATGAAGTACCAAGAAAAAGAGTCCAGAGTGCACATTTCATCTTCCGCCGTCATCTTCTTTTTATATTTATTACCTATCAGGCCTAGTTTAGCCACCCACTTCATAGTGGGAGACTCTGAACACCTGACAGACGTTGCCTCACTTGCTAAAAGGAATAAAAATCCAGGTTGCTTCTTGAACATGAGTGTTCTTAATTCAGCCATCTCATGGATTTTATGGAAGCCAGTCGGAAAGGATGCACTGCTTGTTCTTTCAGGAGGTTAAGCTGAATTCAAAGACTTCCATTGACACGAGGAGCCACGTTTCCATTGTCATGCCACAATTTAGGGCCAAACCGCACATGCTACTGCTGACCTGTGAATGGATCCCTCCATGTGCAATTCAGCATCAAAAAGAAGCCATGGAAAGTTCTGGTATGAATCGGGATTCTTCCTCTACACACCATTTCACTGATGAAAATCAACCCCACACCTGGGCTGTTTTCCGCCATGGTGGTGGTGGTGGGGAATTATACAGGCACAAGACAAGTACTTTTCTTCCTTCCTATTGGCTTACAAAAAAAAGTAATTTTTCTTTCTAGGATCAGGTGTGTGAGGTAAAAACAACCAAAATAACTCAAAACCCCTTCTAAGATAGCCCTTTGTGTAGAAATATATATATATATATATATCCCCTTTAAAATGCTGTTTTTGGCCCCGAAAGAATTGGTTTGAATGTTTTTTTGTTCCTTTCTGTTGCAAAATGGGTGCACTTCAGCTAGTAGATTCATTAAAGTGAGCATAACATAGGACTTTAAAAAAAAAACTTTTTGGTGCCCATAGATGCTGGGGAAATTGGCAGGGTTGCCAACCTCCAGGTACTTTTATGATGTGAGCGTTCTTACGCCTTTTGTACTTCTTAACGCTTTGTGTTCTATATTTATTGTACAATTTGGACTTTGTCCCCTCGTTCTTATCAACTGCGGTTGTATCTCTGAGGTTTTTTCCTCATAATGTATTTTCTATTAGCATATTTCAGTTGTGACATATTTTACCTTATTTTGGCTTGTTTTAACTTGTGCTTTGTTTTTTGAATTTAACCTCCAGGTACTAGCTGGAGATCTGCTGCTATTACAATATTTTTGCCCTTTGTTATGTAATACACTTTTGCATTTTGTTATACTCATTGTGCATTTTGTTATACTCATCGTGCATATTGGTTTCTGTGTACAATTTTGTTCACAGTAGGGTTGCCAACCTCCAGGTACTAGCTGGAGATCTGCTGCTATTACAACTGATCTCCAGCCAATAGAGATCAGTTCACCTGGAGGAAATGGCCGCTTTGGAAATTGGATTCTATGGCGTTGAAGTCTCTCCCCTCCCCAAACCCCGCCCTCCTCAGGCTCTGCCCCAAAAACCTCCCACCGGTGGCGAAGGACTTGGCAACCCTACAAATTGGAAAGAGCATTCTTTCTTTACTTGCAGGCCTCTGACCCTCAGCCCTCTGCAAACACTGTCTGGGCTGCTGCTCTTATCAACGATTGGGGTGTAAGAGTTCGTTTCAAAGCTTTGCAAGCACTAGGGTTGCCAACCTCCAGGAACTAGCTGGAGATCTGCTGCTATTAAAACTGATCTCCAGCCGATAGAGATAAATTCACCTGGAGAAAATGGCCGCTTTGGCACTTGGACTCTACGGCATTGAAGTCCCTCCCTTCCCCAAACCCCACCCTCCTTAGGCTACGCCCCAAAAACCTCCCGCTGGTGATGAAGAGGGACCTGGCAACCCTAGCAGGTGCTCTAATGTACATATCTCACCTGAACTTTTTCATTCACTGCCATCTTACATCAGCTCTTGCTCCAAATGGTCCTTTGTACAGGGCAGTTTCCCTCACGGTCACCCTCCAATGACTTTGGGTCTTTGATTATGCATGCCATTTTCGACTGTCGGGTCGCCTCGCTCTCCCCCTGCGTTTCCCCACATTTTGCCCACATTTTCAGGGACCTGTTTAATTCCAATTTGAAAACGTGGGCAAACTGCAGGGAAACGCAGGGGTGAGAGCGAGGTGATCTCTGACGGTCGGAAAGGACAAAGACCAGAAGTCGTTGAAGGGGTGACGGTGAGGGAAACAGTAATGCATAAAAGGACAATGTCTATGTCTACTGAACTGTTAGTGACAGAGAGACAGGTGATGATGTTGGTTGACTACACCAAAGTTCGTGATCAGGCCCTACAGGATCAGGTAGGGTGGCTAGGTCCCTCTTCACCACTGGCAGGAGGTTTTGGGGGCAGAGCCTGAGGAGGGTGGGGTTTGGAGAGGGGAGGGACTTCAATGCTGTAGAGTCCAATTGCCAAAGCGGCCATCTTCTCCAGGGGAACTGATTTCTATCACCTGGAGTTCAGTTGTAATAGTGGGAAATCTCCAGCTAGTACCTGGAGGTTAGAAAAAAATAAACAGCAATAGTGCCACATATAAAGAATATATTACATATTAGACAAGACATGTGTGGAATACAACCAATGAATACAAAACAGTACAAATTACATACAAAAGTTACATGAAAACACAACAATTGTGTGCTATACAGGAAAATATTCCTATGCCACAGAAAATTTTCAAAAGTAGCAAGTTGACCTGAGTCTGCAATAGTCCACTGGGTCTAAATATATTATTCAGGAACAAATCCAATTATGTGGATAGTGGTTCGTCGTGCTTGTATGAAGATGAGGCTTTTCTTGGACCAATAAAGTTGCAACTCCAGACAATGGGCAACTATCATATACCAGGTTCCTCGAGCGAGCCACAAGTTCAACTGAACCACGTCAAGCTGCTACAACTAGGCGGCAACAGCCAGCAGAGCTGGCTTCCCGTATAGATGACTGCGTGCGGTGCGAATACAATAGCGTCAAGCCGCCACATCGAGCAAAGCCAGCCAGTAGAACCGAGCTAGCATCAAGCCGCCGTGTCGGGCGGAGTCGACCAGTAGAACCGAGCTACAGGGATCCGATGGAGTACCTGGAGATTGGCAACCCTAAGGATCAGGACATCCTTCCAATAGTTCGGGATTCTAGTCAAATGCCTTTGGGAAGATCTCAAGCAAGGAATGAATGTAGTGGATGGCCTTCCTTCCCGCTAGCATCTGTCATTCATATGCTGTCTCTGTGCATGCCAGTGCCATTTATTTAACATGACTGAGAGGGGCCATGGCTCAGTGGTAAAGCATCTGCTTGCATACAGGAAGCCCCAGGTTAAATGCCAGTTAAAAGGATCAGGTGACATGAAAGACCTCTATCTGAGACCTTGGAGTGCTGCTGCCAGTGATAGTAGACAATCCCAGTGTTGCTGGTGACTCAGTACAATGCAGCTTCATGTGTAAACATGGCCAATAGCCAAGGACAGAGTTATTAATCTCTTTCAAAGCCACCTATGCTAAGTGGCCAATAACATCTAGCACTGAGTTAAGTTAATTATACATCCTATGATAAAAGTTCTTTCTGGAATTCTGCAGCTCAAGTTCAGAAAGCAAATGGTCCATTTTAAAAATTAATTGAGTGAAAGAGCTACGGTATGCAAACGCAATCACTTTGAAAAAGAGGGACACTCTTTCAGGAGGTGTTCTAAAAAGCAACACCCGGAAGCCACACACACACAAAAAGAGTTTGTGAAAAATGACTTGAAACCCATTCTCTGAATTCTTTCAAAATGTTAAAAGGAGTATTTATTATGCTATTCCCATACGATCTGTTTACTAACCTTGTACATGAAAAGATCCCACTTCCTAAGATGAAGTGATCTCTTCGGGGCTGGCTGGAAGCTGTTTGAATGCAAATTGTCCTAGGTTTGATCCTACCATTTCACGCTTGCCTGAACTGGAGCCACTCCTGATGGCAATTTACAGGAGTAAATCAGAGATTCTGGATAAAGCTCGGGGTTCGCAAAAGAATAGGGAAAACCTCCTGCAAGGAGGGAACCAGCAGTTCTAAGGGGAGGCGGTGATCTTTAACAGAAAAGAAGGGCAGAAAAGGTGAACATGGAAGAGAGGAAACAGGACCAGGAGAGTGAACATGTTTAGGAAGTACTGAGTCTCTGAGTCTGAAAAACTCTCCAGCTCACAAGAAAGGCCTTGTAACATGATATGTGAAAAGGAGAGACACCCTTTCATGAGGGGTTCTAATAAGGGGATATTATGGTGAAAGAAAAGGAAATCTTAGTCATAATAAAGAATGCCCTTTTTTACTCTGGTATATCTTAGAGAAGTGATTCCCAAATACCTGGCAGTAATGGAACAGTGGTTGCCAAGTAAATATTTGAGGAATTCTTTATTCTTAGTGCTAGCAGTGCCAAAGATAGAGCCTAAGAATTACGCCCCCTCTGAAGAGCACGTTCACGGTGTCTATGAATCAGTTACTATACTAGATGTTGGTCATGGCACCAAAAGTCTAGAACGCTCTCCCCAGGGGGATTCATCTGTTCCCTTTTGTTGCCATCTTTCGCCAGCAGGTGAAAACATTTTTGGTTTCATTCAGCTTTCCCCCAACAATCCCTCCTTCCTAACCAATGTTTTAATTGTTGTTTTTATTTTTGGATGTATTTTAACTCTGTTTTATCTTGAATTTCAAAACACGGGCAAAACATGGGGAAACGGAAGGGAAAGCAAGGCGCCCTCCGACGGTCCGAAACGGCATGCATAATCAAAAGGAAGATCCAAAGTCATCGGAAGGATGATGGTGAGTGAAAGAGCCATACATAAAAGACGACAGTGGGTGCTTCAGGTGAAGTTCGAACTAGATCCTAAATACATGCTACCGGGCATAACGCCCCCTCAAGTGAACTCAACCCATAAAGAACTTTATCAATATGCAGCTACCACCGCCAGAATTCTTTATGCAACATACTGGAAATCTAGCATGCTTCCAGATATCGCAGAGTGGATTAACAAATTGTTTGACTTTGCATTGATGGCTAGACTAACACCGTTGATAAGAATGAACTCAATGGAAGAATTTAAGATAAAATGGCAACCTTTATATGATTATTACTCACGTGTTTGAAATATTATTTAGAGAATAATTAATAAAATGGTTAAAATAGAAACTATCTAGGAAAATTTAAGAATCGTTCCAATGTTTTTATTGCTTAGATTTACTGATGAAGTGATGAGAAAGTAAATTATTCAAAATCTCGGATATTGACACATTTTGGATATATCTTGCTTTTCCTTTTTATTTTTACCTCTCTGCTTTCTTCTTTCTGTACCCCATAATATATATATATATATATATTTAAAAAATATATATATTTAAAAGACGACAGTGGGCACCGAAAAACCATGTTACATACTGTGCAGGAATGGGCTTACAAACCCTTCCCGATTCTTTCTGATTGGACCCTGGAAGGTCAGAAGAACCCCATGGCCACCCCAAGTCTCTGCTTGACACTGCACCGTCCCCTCGCTCCCCAAGAGTGCAAACTGCAACCTGGATAACCACTGACTGCCACCAATCACTCCTAGGAGTATCTGCTGCCAGATGGAGCCACATCTAACACTCTGCACCTGCATTACTGTTTGGAAGCCTCACCCAACTGCTGTCCCCCTCCTATTCCCCTTCTACAAGCAAGCACAGGGAC
Source organism: Euleptes europaea (assembly GCF_029931775.1). Classification (NCBI taxonomy): domain Eukaryota; kingdom Metazoa; phylum Chordata; class Lepidosauria; order Squamata; family Sphaerodactylidae; genus Euleptes; species Euleptes europaea. The sequence goes on along the minus strand of NC_079313.1, from coordinate 23,866,934 downwards.
ACGCATGAAGTTGCCTTATACTGAATCAGTCAAAAAAGGGGGGATCTATGCTGAATAAACCCAATGTAACATAAACAAAGGCATAGGTGGCTAAAAGGATACTGTAGCTAAAAAGGTGGCTAAAAAGATACCAAAAGACAACATCCAATGAATGGTTAACTATGAACAATTTGTAAGTGAGGCAATTGGAAAGTTCTACCCTGATGAACTACTTAGTAAATGCCTGCCCATTGCTCAACATTGCAGACCTCCAGCAAATGAGCATGTATGTGTGAACTATGCTCAAGAGCATAATCACAAAGTGCAGATCTGCCTGTATGGAAGAATCAGCCCCTGTAAACCACCTGCTTCTTTTTCACTTGAGAGAAGCACTCCTTTCTGATGCTGGCCCCTTACAGTGCTCAATTGTCAAGGAGCCGGTCGCCCGCCATTCTGCTTCTTTCTTCCTTTGGCTGCCTCCCTGCTGTCACCTCCCAGCTAGGCATTTATGGGGGGAAAAACAAATGTCTATACTTTTCTCCATGGGATGGCTGGAAGTTGCAGAGGAGACCTGGGGAGGAAAGGTGGAGGCAGCGGGGCAGTCTGGGAAAAGGCTGGTTGGAAAGGAGAAAAGGAACTTTTCATCTCGCCATCCTCTGGTTTTATAATGGCAAGGCACACAGCAGGATGGGGTGCTGGTTTGAAAAGAAGCAACTATAAATATTGAGGTAGGTTGCTTGGAGGGGATGTGGTGGATTTGAATAGAGAGGGAAGTGCAAAGCTGTCCTGTCCTCACCTGCCCCCCATCCCCGCCATCCCAAGAGGCTGGGTTCTGACTGCTTCGGTGGCAAAGGGTAAATTCTGCAGAAAAGAAAGGAACAGAATGGGTGGAAACAGGGGGAAGGCAGAAGACAAGGTGTGTGTGTGTGTGTGTGTGTGTGTGTGTGTGTGTGTGTGTGTGAAGAGCCAACTAATGGCAACCCAGTAGGGTTTTCTAGGCAAGAGACTAACAGAGGTGGTCTGCCAATTGCCATTGCCTTCCTCTGCATAGTGACCCTGAACTTTCTTGGTGGTTTCCCATCCAAGTACTAGCCAGGACTGACCTTGCTTAGCTTTTGAGATCTGACAAGATCAGGCTAGCCTGGGCCATCTAGGTCAGGGCAGGAAGACAACAGGGGAAAGCCAAAAGGAATACACTAGTTTGTATGCTACTGCTCTGCTCAGCAAAATATGAAGCCTTCCCCCAGCTTATGGAGCCTTCTTTTGGCTTGCTTCCGTCAGAGGGAGGCCTTCAGACTTTGCTGACCAGAGTGGGAGAATGCAAGCTATGGGACTGGGTGTGCGTGGCAACTCATATTCATCTACTTTTGTGAGCCACTTCAAGCCCTAAGCCACAGGAGAGCCAAACTCAACTAAAGCAATGTCGCAAGGCCTTCACAATGGGTAGTCAAGCCATCTGTTGATTGGATTCACACTCACTGCCATCCCCGTGCTTCTTTTAACATAGGCACACATTTGTGAGTCAGCTGTGACGATGCACAACCGCCACACAAAATCTGTTCTGCTCCACAGACAGCTTTTCTCCCATCTGCCGACTTCCTTGGCTTGCTGAAAAGGTTGCCTGATGCCGGGCTTGGGTTGTGTGGCAAAGCTCCTCCCTGGCATCAACCTCTTGGCTTCCCTTGCCACTGTTGCTATCCTCTGCCCTGCCAACAAAGTGAGCAGAAATAATCACCCCGTGACATTACAGTGTGGCTGGTGAGCAGCAGGGCAGCCAACAACTCAGCCCTCAAGAGAACTGTACAAACTGTTTTCCTTCTAATTAAAAATGTCCTGCAAACAGATTAGAGGGTTGGAGGAAGAAAAATACACTGCTGTGGTCCCTGGGGAAAAGCTAGACAAATGCCGGACAGGAAAGGGAAAACCTTCTAAGAAATAACAGGGAATTTTTAAGTTCCTCCCTTCTTGGTGCACAAAAACTCCTCCTCCTGGGAACCTCATCCTTAACTTGTGTTGGGCAAGAGAAGCATTTATTCTCATGGAACAACCCTGAAGAGGGAAATAGCAACCGCCTGCCTCTAGAGCACTGGTTCCCAACCAGGGGTCCGTGGACCCACAGGGGTCCGCGAGAACTAAATTAAGGTCCGCGAAACAAAGTTATAAGCCCATAATAAATTAATATTTTCAATTAAAGGTTCTCTATTATAAAATATATATTCAAATATTATTCTAAGTTTAATGTTTAACTAACAGTTATGATTAAAGTTTATTTTCAAATTCTCGGAATTTTTATTTTGAACCTTGGGGTCCCTGCACCGAACAAAAAAGTCCTAGTGGTCCCTGGTCAAAAAAAGGCTGGGAACCACTGCTCTAGAGGGAATGAGAAGCAAGAGCTGTCAGAATGAGAGAGTGACCTGATCTTGATTGCAGAATGCACACTGACACATTACTGATCTACTTCCATTACTGATTCCATTTCTGACTTCCATCTAGTGGGCAGCACACGGCACATGAGTAGCCATCTGCACCTACGCTTGGTTCCCATGGTTCCGTTCTTCTAGAAGTAGGGCTTTCCTCCAGTGCAAGCAGCCTTCCCCTGATGGATTTGATTCCCCACTCCTCCACATGAGCAGCGGACTCTAATTGGGTGAACGGGGTTGGTTTCCCCACTCCTACACATGAAGCCAGCTGGGTGACCTTGGGCCGGTCACAGTTCTCTCCAAACTCTCTCAGCCCCACCTGCTTCACAAGGTGTCTGTTGTGGGGAGAGGAAGGGAAGGAGATTTTAAGATGGTTTGAGTCTCCTTAAAGGTATAGAAAATCAGGGTATACAAACTAAATCCTCTTCTTTGTCTTCATCCAAGGGAACCAAACTCAAGGTACGAAGAGCTACTTGTGAGCCATTTACCACAGTTTTTACTTTGCATTACTTTTTTCTTACAAGTTTTGCTTTCACCAAGACATATGCACGCTGATTAACATTACTGTGCAAAACAGAATCCTCATACAATTGTGCAAATCACATCAATGTTGCATTTTGCATGGTAATTTAATAATTGCACATATGTTTATTGATAAGATGCACAAGGGGGGAAGTAACTGAAAACTGTCTTAATGGCGCATGTGCCCAATTCCAAAAGGAATTTGAAATTCTCTGAAGGAGAGGGGCCGTGGCTCTGGGACAGAGCATCTGCTTTGCATGCAGAAGGCCCCAGGTCAGAATCTCCAGTTCAAAGGCTCCAGTGGTAGATGATGTGAAAAACCTCCACCTGAGATCCCAGAGAGCAGCTGCCAGCCAGACCTGACAGACCAAGAATCTAACTTGATATAAGGCAACTTAATGTGTTCATGTATGTGTGTTCCAGGCAGTCAGAGCAGAATATGGGAATATGAGCAGAATATCCCATGAGCCAATCCATGGGATGGGGGGGGGGGGGCGGGGAGAGGAGGAGGAGGAGGAGGAGGAGGAGAAGAAGAGCTGGTTTTTATATGCCGACTTTCTCTCCCACTTAAGGGAGACTTAAACTGGCTCACAATCACCTTCCCTTCCCCTCCCCACAACAGACACCCTGTGAGGTAAGTGAGGCTGAGAGAGCATGACTTGCTCAAGGTCACCCAGCTGGCTTCGTGTGTAGGAGTGGGGAAACAAATTCAGTTCACCAGATTAGCCTCCGCCACTCATGTAGAGGAGTGGGGAATCGAACCCGGTTCTCAAGATCAGAGTCCACCGCTCCAAACCACTGCTCTTAACCACTACACCAGAAAACTGAATGTAGGACATTCACTCTTTTCATTAGAGATTCTAATGGGGAAGATGAGTATTCAGAAATAATGGCAATTATCTGCTGAGCACTGTGCCTTGAACTGATATCTATTTCACAGACACCTCCCTGCCCACACACACAGACAGTTCATGGGCACTAGCATTTGCCATGGCTACATTGAGTTCTTAAGTTCTATGTGACTACGGACACAAATCCCTGCACACGCAAAGAAGAACATGCACATGGAGACCTCATTGGCTTCTCAGTGCTTGCCCACCACAAGTTGAGAAGGAGAAGAGTTGTTTTTTATATGCTGGCTTTCTCTACCTTTTAAGGCAAATCAAACCAGCTTACAATCTCCTTCCCTTCCTCTCCCCACAACAGACATCTTGTGAGGTAGGTGGGATGAGAGAGTTTAGAGAGAACTGTGACTAGCCCAAGGTCACCCAGCAGGCTTCATGCGTAAGAGTGGGGAAACCAACCCAGTTCACCAAGTTACAGTCCGCCGCTCATGTGGAGGAATGGGGAATCGAACCCGGTTCTCCAGATTAGAGTCCACCACTCTTAACCACTACACCACACTCCTGTCCTTTCTCCCTTACGCATCAGAGCTTGAGAAACCTGCTTAGCCTTGGCACACAACAATCACACAGAGTATAAAGCAGCTTGAGACGTGCTTCTGTATAAACGTTTGTACTGTATTTCCCACCAGTATGGGGAGGGAGGAATTCAAAGGGGGCAAAGTAAATATTGCTAATTATCAGCCCCCAGCATTAGTAATGGATTTTTAAAAAGAAACAAATGGGGCCCAATGACAATTCACCGGGGAAGGGGGAGGGTTCCCTCCAGAAAATGTACTAGAATTCTGTTCATCATGTGCAGAATGCCAGGCTGTTCCATACCACTGCACTAAGCAAAGTTTGAAGCCTTCCTTCAACCTAAGGAGCCTTTCTTCAACTTCCTCCAAGTTGGAGGGGAGGGGCTGTGGCTCAGTGATAGAGCATCTTCTTGGCATGCAGAAGGAGGAAGGCTACTTAGCCTGGAAGAACATCCTCCAACCTACGGCAGTATACCACCCACCTTTTCCGTACTACCAATATCCAGGTCTAGTTCCAGTGCAAAAAGAATGCCTGTATGCAAGTAAGCTATTTCATACCCTTGACCGAAGAATGGTACACTCCTTCTATCTGGGGTGGTCGTCCTCTTCCACTGAGCATACAGCTTCTGGAGGGATGCCCATGGAGAGGTGAGGGAGGTAGGGGACACCCACCTAGCCAGCCAGATCAGCCGAATCAATCCTGGCAATCAATGGGGTGACAGATGTCGCAGCCAGATCGCCCTCACATCCAGTATGCAAATAAGCATTTAGCCCTAACTTGCTTATCCAATGTCCCCAATAAATTCTTAGCCACATCAAATAAAGGAGAAAGCCCATGTATTCCACGAACACATGAAGCTTCCTTATACTGAATCAGACCCTTGGTCCATCAAAGTCAGTATTATCTACTCAGACCAGCAGTGGCTCTTCAGGGTCTCAGGTAGAGGTCTTTCACATCACCTACTTGCCTGGTCCCTTTAACTGGAGATGCTGAGGATTGAACCTGGGACCTCCTGCGTGCCAAGCAAAATGCTCTACCACTGAGCCACAGCCCTTCCCCACTAGTTCAAGTGTTGGGCCACGGCCCACAACCACTCTTCAACATGTTCAAGTGTTGGGCTAGGAATAGGGAGATCTGCATTCAAACCCTCATCTTGGCCATGAAACTCATTGGGTGATCTTGGGCCAGCCACTCTCTTTCAATTTCTCCCAGAGGGTTGTTGTGAGGATTATACAGAGGAAAACTGAGTGTGCCACCCTGAACTCCTTGGCAGAGTAGGAATTTATTTATTTATTTTATTACATTTCTACCCTGCTCTCCCCAACCCGAAGGGCGGGCTCAGAGCGGCTTACACAATCTAAAATATAATGATTCCAATTAGACTGTAGAACTATCAGCCATTTGCAGCCCTACCTAGTACAGGTAAGAAAAAAAGGAAAAAATTCTCTACATCCCACCCACGCTATTTGAGACAGATGCCTATCAATGACTCACAGTTAGAATTTGGGGAAGCGAGGGGGGTGGGTCAACCCTAGTTGCTGGATGGGATTTGTAATAGGTAGGTTGCCCTGACCTGGATGGCCCAGGCTAGCCTGATCTCATCAGATCTCAGAAGCAGGGTCAGCCCTGGTTAGTACTTGGATGGGAGACCACCAAGGAATACCAGGGTTGCTACACAGAGGAAGGCAATGGCAGAACACCCCTGTTAGTCTCATGCCTTGAAAACCCTACAACAGTGATGGCGAACCTTTTAGAGACCGAGTGCCCAAACTGCAACCGAAAACCCACTTATTTATCGCCGAGTGCTAATGCGGCAATTTAACCTGAATACCACCCCCAGAGGGGGCCCAGAGGGAGAGGCTAGGGTTGCCAAGTTCCTCTTCGCCATGAGTGGGAGGTTTTTGGGGTGGCGCCTGAGGAGGGCGGGATTTGGGGAAGGACTTCAGTGCCATAGAGTCCAATTGCCAAAGCGGCAATTTTTTCCAGGGGAACTGATCTCTATTGGTTGGAGATCACCTGGGGCGGGGCAGAGCCAGAAAGGCCAGCGGCTTGGAGGAACCGCTTGTGCCGGCAGAGAGGGCTACGCGTGCCGGAAGTGGCACGCGTGCCATAGGTTCGCCAACACGGCCCTACAAGGTTGCCATAAGTTGGCTACGAATTGATGTCACTTTACACATATACAGAGCTGGTCGGTCATCTGCAGAACGATGTATTCCTGATTAATTTGTTAATCAGACTTTCGGGTTTCATGGCATTCGTCTACAAGAACCCTCTTATTGAGCCTGCCGCTGTCTACTCTCAACTATCAGGTCCGGGTCTACAGCCAAACAGAGCAAAGAAAACATAGACAGGATGACAGTGCAGACCGCAAAGAACATTCATTGCACTCTGTGCATTATTAATAAAGCTGTAACCCAATTAAAAGGAAGTCATAGTCAATTAATTGTTTGCCTTTTAATTAAGCGGTTGAATCTGCATGCATCAGCATATGAATACAACGACAGTAAAAAAAAGTGGGGGAGGACAGCACGCTTTCGTGGCTTTGAGACGGCTCTGGCCCACCTTGCATCAAGCCCCATTTAAAAGAGGAATTCTCCCCTGTGTGGGAAACAAAAGGAATTCCTTTTCTCGGTGGTACTTGCTACCCATGGTTTTTGTAATTACTTGCACTAAGAACTAAAAGAATAATTGGGGATGCTTTTGAAATTTGACTTTGATCAGTTAGCCTACTAAAGGTTTCTGTCCTAATTGTGTATATTTAAAGATATTTATACCCCACTTATCAAGCAGGTCACAACATCATTCTCCCCTCCTCACTTTTCTCATCACAAGAACCCTATGAAATAAATTAGGGAGAGGGAGAGAGAGGGAGAGAGGGAGAGAGAGAATGACTAGTCCAAGGTGACCAAGCAAACTGCCTTGGTACAGTGGGGATTTGAACCTGGGCCTTCCAAATCCTGCCCTCTGTACCACATATAAACAACTTATAAAGGCAAGAAGCTGGAAAACTATGCCTGCAGCTCTGAGTTGTGATGTGAAGTTTTGCTTTTCCAACCAGAAGAGCTATGGCTCCCAGTCTTTTTTGTCCTCTTACAATGCGATCAGGGACATTAGAACATGAGCACTTGGGACTTACAAAGAAGACTGAAAAACTGCAAGTTCACCACCTTTGGTATATGCCACAAATAGCCATGTAATGCATCGCAGCGCCAATATGGCCCATGTACCACTGTTATTTGACCCCTGGAGGTTCTACTACATTGAGGATGATGACTAACAGCCCATTCCTAAGCTTTCAGCGGCAGGGGACGGCGTGGACAAGGTGCTGTCAAGGCACCTTCTAACCTGTTTTCCAGTCACTGGAAGCCTTAAAAAAGCTTTTCACCGGCTTTTTAAAGTTGAACAGTGCATTCCTGAGGTGAGTTACTCCAGTCTTGGGCTTAGACTGGAGTAACTCTCCTTAGGAATGCACTATAAATGGGGCACACCCCAGGAATGCCGCCCGGGACGCCGACATAGAGTGGGCCTTTACGCTAGCGGGATGGTTCCCTGCCAGTGTTGGGGCCCCAACACCGGCACACCCCTTTCCTGGCCTCCTGATGGCTTTCGTCCTCGGAGTTCAGGAATGGGCTGTGAATCCTTTTAAGTTGGATTTTGCAATCATATCTGGACACCTACCCCACCCCACCCAAAACTGATCATCAGACTGAAATACAATCTGTGGAGCCTACAGATAAGCCAATAGGGATTTGCACTCAGGTCCCCCCCACCTCCACCGGCGTCTACAGAAAGCAGCAGTAATTGATGAAGAGTTTTGCCTTGTGTGCACACACGTCATCTTTCATAAAATTTAGTGTGCCCAGAGCTTTACAAAGTTTCTTTGGTGTCTGCTAATCATAGAAACAGGAAGGAAGGAAGGAAGGAAGGAAGGAAGGAAGGAAGGAAGGAAGGAAGGAAGGAAGGAAGGAAGGAAGGAAGAAAGAAAGAAAGAAAGAAAGAAAGAAAGAAAGAAAGAAAGAAAGAAAGAAAGAAAGAAAGAAAGAAAGAAAGAAAGAAAGAAAGAAAGAAAGAAAGAAAGAAAGAAAGAAAGATGCATTTCTGTAATTCAGGGGTCATTAGAACAGCACATATAGGACTGCTGTAAAATTCTCTAATGTGATATAGTTTTATATATCAAATTAGAAAATCTCCTTTAAAAAATATATAGCCTCTATCACATTAAAGAACCATATTGAGGCCTGGGGCACATTTTTCAATAACCAATAAATCTTAGAAATGCATGCCCATGGGCCCAAAAATAATCCCTTCATTTCCATACTTGGCAGAGAGGGAAGGAACTTCTCTAAAATTTGGGGTACACATGCCTCAGGATCCCCAAACTATAGGGATGCAGAAGTATGTACACAAATCAGACAACTCCTCTCCCATGTCTGCGGTCTTCATAGATCTCAAGATGGACCATTCTCTGGTTACTCCCTGGTTTCTAGTCTGAGGATATTATGAAAGAGAATCCAAGCAATTCCCAGAGCTTGGAATGCAACTGGGATGGAACTGGAGGGTGAGGAGGAAACACTGATCCCTAATTTTTATGAAGATGCGGCTAAAAGTTTTGATGACAAAGACATTTGCTTTCCAAACCTGGGTGAGGGATTCCTCTATGCTACATCTCTTTTTGGGGGCTAAAAAATAATATTGATAATGACAGGAACATTTTTTTTATTAAAGGATCAAAAGAGGTTCAGACCAAAGCAGAGATCCTAAGGACATTTCTCTGGGAGTTACTCCCCATTGAATAAAATGTGTCATACTTTTCAGTATACCTGCTTAGGCTTTCTCCCTGTATAATAAAATATACTTTGGGGCCCAGTCTTCCTCCTGAAAGAAAAAGCAACCTCTTCCCTCAAATAACAGAGAAGATGGTGATTCCTGGTACCCAAACAGTCAATATTGTCGTTCTCTCTATCTGCCTGCCTGCCTCTCATATTTTCACCTTTACACCAAGAATCTTAGAGCAGAAAATATTGTCACACACACCCCACTCTGCCCTCACAATAATCCTGAGAGGTATATAGGAATATCGGTTTAGTTGAGAAAAAGCGACTGACTTGAATTTAACCAATGAGGGCCAAACCAAACATAGGCTAGGAGTTCTGTGTTTGGAGCTCCTGGCAATACTAGAACATCATGTGGGAAAAACAGCAGTTCCCTGCACTTATCTGATTAAGCCTTGAGTTCCCTGTGACACTTCTTTGAGTGGGGATTGGAACTGGGGTGTCCCAGGTCCTAGCCCAACACCTGAACCACCACAAAAATGAACAGGACAAAAGGTACACCTTAGATATGGAGATCGCTTTTCCCTGGAAGGCCTCTTGAACTTCTGAAGCAGCTGATGCAGCTTACAACAGTGATCATTATACACGAATACATGAAGCTGCCTTCTACTGTACCAGACCTTTGGTCCATCAAAGTCAGTATTGTCTACTCAGACCGGCAGGGTCTCAGGCAGGGGTCTTTCACATCACCTACCTGCCAAGTCCCTTTTAACTGGAGATGCCGGGGATTGAACCTGGGACCTTCTGCACACCAAGCAGATGCTCTGCCACTGATCCACTGCCCCTTCCTGCCCAGTACTACAACTGACTGTCAGTGGGGGCTCTCCCCACCCAAACTGCTAGCTGAGATCTTTGTAACAAGAAAGACTGAAGCTTCCACCATCTGCACTTGCTCTTTTTTGGTGGTATAGGGGGTAACTGGATTCTTTTGAGTGCTCAGAATTCTTCATCAAGCAGAATAGAAAGGGGACCGTATTTCAGCTGCACAGAGAAGAAGAGCTGGCTATCAATGAAGTATTACAGAGAAAGTGGTTTTAATAAGCTTGTCATGTTGCCCCATGCTGGCCAATGCAGTCTATCAGGAGGCCTTGTTCTCATGGCAATCCGTTGCTACTTCCAAGCAGAAAGGCAATGCAAAGAAAATGCACTTGAACCCCAGTCGGCTCTCTGAAAACAAATTTGCCATTCTCCCCCCTTCCCCATGAGGTGTTTCAAGTCTCTGAGCAGAAGGAAATTGGCTGAAACCGAACTGGAACTGAAAGCCACTGGGATCCCTGCTACGGAAACCATTGTGCAAAGCAAAACTTGGACTTCAGAAACCGAAGGTGGAATTGCAATGGAACTCATTAAATGTGAAATTTGGGGCCGGTAATGAGCTACTCATATAGCTGACTTGCTTTCAAGTGCACCTATAAATAGTTTCGGGAGGAAAGAGGGGGGGGGGCTGAATTAAATATTGCTTTACCACTATCCGCTTCTCAGTCAAACTCAGAAAACTTCAAAGGATAGGCAGAAAATGACCCCCCTCCTCTTTAACTTACAGAGGCTCAGGAGAATCATCAAGGATGGGTTCTTGCCAGAATGGGTAAGGTACCCGCAAACCTTATGTCCAGCTCAAAAGGAGCAGGCTGGGTCTCAGTGGCAGAGCATCTGCTGTACATGTAGAAGGTCCAGGCTCAATCCCTGATATCTCCACTTAAAAGAGTAATAGGTGATGTGAAGGATCTCTTCCTGAGGCCCAGGAGAGCCGTTGGCAGCCAGAGTAGATAATGCCCACCTTGAAAGACCAAGGGTGAAGCTAAGGTAGCATCATGTGTTCAAGGATAGAAGTACTGGATATTTTCCATAAAGAATGGGCGAAACTTAGCCCAGAGGGAAGAAAGATTAAAGAGAGGCGAGCATAGTAAAATCCTTCCACTTCTTGAAAAGGTTGCCAAAAGGAAGATACAGAGGCATTTCCTGCTGCTACTAAGAACCATACAAAATCTGCTGGAGCACATGAATCAATGGAATTGTAAGACTGGAGACAAATCATGATTTTTTTTTTCCAGTGAGCTGAAGGCCCTTTGAAAAAGGGCTTGCTAAACACTTGCCTCTGATCAAGGAGTACTGCAGCGCATCGAAGTGGATCGAGCATCAGACTGTGCTTGAGGAGATCTGGGTTCGAATCTTTGCTTACTGGCTGCTGGTGGGGGAAACACTGTCTTTCAACCCAATCCACCTCTCAGGGTTGTTGAAGGCATAGAAAAGATAAAAGCCAAGAGCCATGAAAGCGCTCTTTGGACCTTCAGTACCTTCAATAAGGTAACTTGGCAAGCCTGCTTTTATTAGAGACAACAATTGAACAACATGGGGCAGTTCTTTCAAATCACTTTTTGTTCTCTGAAAAACTGTTGTCTGTTTCCAGTCTTAGAACAGTCTTCCAATCCCAATCCTAAAGCATTCATATTGTAGATTCCAAGGACCACTAAAATCCTAGAGGCACCTGGTTGGCCACTGTGTGAACGGACTGCTGGACTTTATGGGCCTTGGTCTGATCCAGCATGGCCTTCCTCATGTTCTAACCTTTTCACTTACAAGAGTCGATGGGCCCTTTCACACATGACAGAGCAGCAAAACATGGACTTCTGTACACATGTCAAGGAAATGCAGCCATGCCAGGTTCCCTGATAGATATACCTATACAATGCAGGCAAGTCCTGCATTCACATTGTAGATTCTGAAGACCACTAAAATCACATTCACTGATCACTTAAAAATTGTAATGTGGGAAGTAGCTCTACTTGCATGAATATTGTACTACTTGAGTGGATTGCTTACAGGTTTCAAGACTCATTTTGTCTTTTATGCAGGAAGTCATATATATGCATGGAAGGGTAAACATCCCCAGTTGTTAATTCCAGAGGGGTAGTTGTGTTAATCTGTAGCAGTAAAATAGAAAAAGGAGTCCTATAGCACTTTGAAGACTAATAAAATTCCAACTCACAAAAAACTTATGGTGGAATAAATGTGATTACTTTTTAAGATGCCAATGGGCGCCTGCATTATTATCCTAATTGTGAAGCAGAGCTGCAGCTTTAGAAATTTAGGGAGATATTGCCCAAACTGCAATTGGCCATACTAGTTCCCTGGTGTTTGTCTGCTGCACATGTACAAAGATGCATCTCTCTATTTTACATTTGATACAATTTACAATTGTAAACACTGGAGTACAGAAATCAGGTGCCAGATGGTAAGAATCTTCAATTTGAGTTTAGAAGATCTGTTGTTACAGGACTGTAGGTCTTTGCAGTTAATTTAATTTTCCATCTTGGAAAATGCACAGATTCTAAGATGGTGGCTGCGTTAAAAAGGCAGTCTTTTGGGGGGTTGTTGTTGTTCTTTGTCTATTTAAATTTCATGCCATCTGTAAGAATGCATGTGGTATACCTCCTGTGGTCTTTAGGCTGAGGGATCTGTCTGCGAACCTTAAACAATGTTAGAACAGCAATGTTTTAAATAACCATTTAAAATAAATATTTTATCATTAGCATTTAATAGTCACATTTTCCCTTCAGGTGTGCTAGCTGGTGTCGGAGCCTTCCAATACTGAAGAAGGATAATGCTGAAGACGCCAAAACACACTAAAACAAATCAGCGAATCTACTCAAGGGGGGGGGGGAGATGGCCGTGAGACACCCACTGCAGATTGGTCATTGTGTATTCTATGTCAGGCTCTCGATAGTAGTGGTCTGCCCCACTCTGCAAATAATGCTAATGAGCCACCCCATAATGCAGGCAATACATTGCCTTGGCCAACTATCTCAGAGGATTGTAAAATATTGATGTGTTGCCCACAGACATCGATCGGCAGAATTTTCACAAAGGCGATGGCAGAACAGAAAAAACCTTGCTTCAAAGACGAGCTAAGTGGGACAAGAGCATGGACTGCAGTATATCGGAGTCACTCTGGAAAGAAGAAGAAGAAGAAGAAGAAGAGGGGGAGGGGGAAGAGGAGGAGGAGGAGGAGGTGGTGGCGGTGGTGGTTTTTATATGCCGACTTTCTCTACCACTTAAGGGAGAATCGAATCAGCTTACAATCACCTTCCCTTCCCCTCCCCACAACAGACACCCTGTGAGGTAGTTGGGACTGAGAGAGCTCTAAGAGAACTGTGACTATCCCAAGGACAGAACTGTGACCACTCCAAACCACTGCTCTTAACCACTACACCAGAGGAACAGTCTTGGTCCTAGGACTGGGATGACCAACATTAAGAACATTCCAAGCCACAATACAGAAGTTTGTCAGCCGCAATAAGAGCACCATTTTTACAGTTATATGGGGGGAACGGGTGATCTTACTGATATTTCATCTTATAAACAATAAAAAAGAGGGAGTGGCAAGGATCTTTTCTTCAGCTCTCAAGCCAGTTATGGATAGCAGTCTGCTGTAGAGAGAGGCAGCGCAACTAGGGGCAACAGGGAAATGACAAATTGTGCCAGAAGAAATGCTGGGATGCAGTGGGAGCCGCTAAGTGTGCTGGTCCAACCACGTCTTATCTGCAGAAGAACCACATGTGGCTCACATGCCATGGATTGGCCACCCCCTGGCCTAAGAGATGTCAGGTCCATGACACTCTGCAGCATTCGTCAAGGAAGGCTGCAATCCTAAGAATACTTACTTAGTATTGCCGAGTTGTTTTCTGTTGCCCCAGAAGGTCGGACCAGAAACAACGGGTTGAAATTAAATCAGAAGAGTTTCCATCTAGACATTAGGAAGAATTTTCTAACAGTTAGAGTGGTTCCTCAGCGGAAGAGGCTTCCTCGGGAGGTGGTGGGCTCTCCTTCCCTGGAGGTTTTTAAGAAGAGGCTAGATGGCCATCTGTCAGCAATGCTGATTCTACAACGTAAGCAGATGATGAGAGGGAGGGCATCTTGGCCATCTTCTGGGCATGTAGTGGGGGGTCGCTGGGGGTGTGGGGGGGAGGTAGCTGTGTATTTCCTGCAATGTGCAGGGGGTTGGACTAGATGACCCTGGTGGTCACTTCCAGCTCTACGTTTCTACCTGGAAGTAAATGTGACTGTAATCAAGGAGACAGACCGAGGGCTCAACTACCTGTATGATTTTTTTGTTTCTTTTGCCAATGCAGCCTCTACAATCATTGCACCAAGGAGAAGGATGGAGGAGGAGTTAAAACTTTCCTCCCTGCCACATTCTTGCTGGAAAAAGCCACATCTACTTTTACTGGGGATAATGTATGGGTACTTTTATCTCTCCCCCCACCCCGTGGCTTTATCAACCAAGAAAATGGCAAGAGATGAACATTTCCTCTATCCCCATGCCTATTTCCTCGATCCAACAATTCTGAAGGCTGCATTTACTAAAGAAAAAAAAGGCATTTGAAATAAACATGGGGTTGGATCCTGCCGATCATTCCCACGGAGGAAAGTTCTGTCCTGTTGTCAGAAATGCCTTCCATTGGTGGAAATGAGCATTGGAAGCAAACCCATGGCAAAAAAGGGTAATGTGTAGTTCAGCCCATACTTTCAAATAAACATTGTAAAAATGGGGCTGCATTTGAGGCCAGCTGTGGTTCAGCCACCATGTGAACAAGCTTCCCTTGTTCCCTGGAGAGATGCCTCAAGCATGGGTGCTTCTTTCCATCCTCCCACCACACAAGGCAGTGTATCAAGACCCCCACATTTATGGTAAACCATATTTTTTTTCCTTTGTCCAAACCCTACACTTTGATTTGTGGTCTTCCCTACAAACCACGATTTAGTATGGAATCTTGGTTTCTAGAGAAAAACTCTCTGCTCACGGTTCAGATGAAATGACAACTTGAGGTGTGCTGTGAATCAAGACATATTTCGGTAACTAGTCACAAGCAACGGAAAAAGGGAGGGGGAAAGAAAAGAAAAGAAAGACGGGTGCAAGACCAAGAATCCCTCTCAGGCTCATTCATGTAAAACAGTTTGTTTTTATATTTGAATGATGGCACTTTCAGGTTGCGTTTCCCATCTGTTTGGGGATATTGAATTCCCAGATCAACTGTAGTGCAATAGGAGGGGAGCATTCTCCCCCATTATTCTGTCAACCTTTCTATCATTACATTGTGCTGAGTAGTGTGGTGTAGTGATTAGAATATTGGACTAGGATCTGGGAAACCAAGTTTGAATCTGCCCTCTGCCCTGGATGCTTACTGGGTGACTTGGATCCCAGTCGAGGATCAGGGAAACATATAGAAACCTGGACTACAGGTCTCAGTCCTTCAAGCTTCCCTTACCTGGGCTGATTCCACAGAAGTGGTTTTTTCCTTGGTGACCATGTTGCCAGTAAGATGGCTGCCCAGTTTGCACTTGCAACAGGGATTACATATGGCACAACATAGCCCGGTTTTTCATCACTGTTAGCCATGGTTTCTGTTTCATACCAGATTTGGTTGCTTCCCCCCACCCCATGCTGTTGTCACCCTGACGTCACCATTCTTAAAAAAAAAAGTTGGGGCATATGTAGCACTGCTCAAAAATAGCACAATGCTACACATAACCATGCATTTGCATAGCACTGTTCCAGAATAACGCTATACTTAAATGCTTTGGTAATGCTAATTGCTGGAAGGTACAGGGTGTCCCACTGCAGTCATCTACATTGTAAAAACTACATGGCCACCTACTGCCTTGGGAAAAGGAAGAGACTCAGGAACTTTTCAAATGCTAATCGAGAGAGCAGAGAAAAATACTTGGGACTTTTATTTGAATTATAATGTAGGAACAGCACCGCCACATTGTCCCAACCCCCACCAAATGAAAAAGACTCCTTTCTGGGGGTTTCAGCAATGACATCACAGTGTTTCACTATGAAAATGCAGAGGAAGGGGCATTTCCTTTCATTCAGACACAATGTATAAGAACATAAGAAAGGCCCTGATGGATCAGACCAAGGCCCATCAAGTCCAGCAGTCTGTTCACACAGTGGCCAACCAGGGGCCTCTAGGAAGCCACAAACAAGACGACTGCAGCAGCACCGTCCTGCCTGTGTTCCACTGCACCCAATAAGGGTTCCACTGCACCCAGTATACTTTCCTTCTGGGCACATGTAAAAGATCGTCCCAACAATACCATGCAGGGGAAAATCTTTCCCCCAAAGTTTTAAAATGCATATTTTTTAGTGGGTAAAAATGGGCTATTCATGATTTGTGCAGGAACAGAGGACGTGAGGAAATGACAGCAAAAAAAAAGCAGAGTTGCTGTCATGGAGAAAAATCTCCGTATTGGATCAGTCCAGTTTTCATGTGCTTCACAACACCCATCTCTAACCCCTCTAGACCCCACCTTCTTTCTCCTTTCTTTAATTCACGGCTTTATCTCCTGGTGTTCCCTCAAGCCCGTTTTTGACCTGCTGCTTAGCCAGCCTTCCTAGGAAACCCCTCTTCCTCCCATACAGCATATAGTCCCCCCCCATCTTGTTTTGTGAAGTTCTTCTCAAGCTCCCTCTCTCATTTGCCATTCCTCTGCCCTCATTTTCCACTTTTCCTTCCTTCAAGTCCCTTCTTCTCAGTCCACCACCTGCTCTGCATTTAGGGTTGCCAGGTCCCTCTTCACCACCAGCGGGAGGTTTTTGGGGCGGAGCCTGAGGAGGGCATGGTTTGGGGAGGGGAGGGACTTCAATGCCCAAGAGTCCAATTGCCAATTGCTGCATGATGTCTTTTGCTTTTGGACGTCTTATAGTAACCTGGACGTCTTATAGTAACTTGATTTATACTTACCCTATGAGGGATATGTAAATGATTGTGTATGACTATACACTCTTTAGAAGCAATTCTCTGAAGGACTGAAGAAGGATTCTACACTATTGTGAATTTGAAACGGCCGTATCCTATTGAAGATTGTGGCTTCTTATTCATCTGAAAATTGAACTTGAACTTATACATACTTGGTACTCTGCTGAGACCTCTGAAAGATTTTTTGCTCCTTTATTGTATATTTTGTACATACTATGTGTTGGTTATAGTGTGGTTACTTGTATTTGTACATTGTATGTTTATAGGAATCTCGGTAGCTTATATAAAAATTGGCCCTGACCTAGATGGCCCAGGCTAGCCTGATCTCGTCAGATCTCAGAAGCTAAGCAGGGTCTGCCCTGGTTAGTATTTGGATGGGAGACCACCAAGGAAGTCCAGGGTTGCTGTGCAGAGGAAGGCACTGGCAAACCACCTCTGTTAGTCTCTTGCCATGAAAACCCCAAAAGGGGTCACCATAAGTTGGCTGCGACTTGACGGCACTTTACACACACACACATATAAAATTGCACCTTGTTTGTAAATGTTTTTCGCTCCTATACTGTTTTCCTAACCTTTGGTATTAGTATAGAGGTGCCTGTTTCTCCCCCAGTACCTGGAATTTGGCAACCCTACCTGCATTCCTTCCAACAACCTCCTTTATCTCCATCCTTTATCTTTGGAATCCCAACCAAACTGCTAACTTTCCTTTCCGTCAAATATGCTAAAATGTTAACTGTCAAGTTCCTTAAGTAACTGAACATCCCAAGCCACTCCACCACCTCAGCCAATCAGTGCCAATGGATACAACATGGATGATTACCTGCAGATGGCTTAATTGCTCATCATCTCCCCCATTCAAAAGCATCGGCATCTCCCTAAGCAAATGAATGCTCCAATGCTGATTGGAGTTGCACAATACATAGGCAGTTGGCTTCATTATGAAATTGCATGCACATTGAGAGAGGGCCTGAGGATGCGCGAAGCCGCCTTGACAAATTCTGCCGACGGCAGCAAATCTTTTGTGGCTTTCCCAATCAAATCTCTCAGGTGGTTTGCCTGAAAAGGAACCCCCAAATTGCTTTGCAAGAAATGCTGGCAGTCACTTTGCAAACAGCGAATGAATGTCAGCTAGGATTTTTATTGTGTACATCACACATGTCGGCTGCGACTTGATAGCACTTTCCACCACTACATCACCTGGTATCGTCACGGATCCGATCCGTACCACTCAACACACGATCCAGGCAGGCATTCGTGGATCTGGCAGAGGGCTTTTGTGTCTCTTGGAGCCTTTCAGTGACAAAATACTCCACAATCGGCACAACTCCACTCGTCGGTATTTACCCCCAATCCGTGGCCCACATTTTGCTGATGCCCTGCACTGCCTTTAATTGCCAAATTGGTTTTAAAATGAAACTCTCCAAGAGGAGTCTGGAGAGGCAGAGTCGGCAGCCTTCTCCCAAGGCCCCAGTTCAAAGAAATGTCTCCTCGGGGCCAGAGAAGGGAACGGCAGGCTACGTTCGCCTGCTCTCTCGGCAATCCTCTCGCACATAGCAGCACAGCAGGGAGTGCTGGGAAACAGAGTCTTTGATGATCTTCTCTTCCCGCTGTGAAGACTAATGACTTCAAAAAGGGCAGCTTGCCAAGGATAGGGTTGCACTGGGAGTGAAATTAGGCAAGAGAAATAAAGTTTGTGCTCACTACTCTTAAAAAAAATATAACCTTTTCTTTCCCTTCCCATCCTTTGTCTTATCTTTCCTTCCCTTTCTTTAGTTCCTTTCAATCCCCAATTGCCCCTTCTGTCCTTGGGCCTGTGGGTGGCTATTGGTAGGGTTGCCAACCTCCAGGTGGTGGCTGGAGATCTCCTGCTATTACAACTGATCTCCAGGCGACAGAGATCAGTTCCCCTGGAGAAAACAACCGCTTTGGCAACTGGATTCTATGGCATTGAGGTAGGGTTGCCAACCTCCAGGTGCTAGCTGGAGATCTCCTGCTACTACAACTGATCTCCAGCCTCTTTGGCAATTGGACTCTATGGCATTGAAGTCCCTCCCCTCCCCAAATCCCGCCCTCCTCAAACTCCACCCCAAAAACCTCCCGCCAGTGGCAGAGAGGGACCTGGCAACCCAACATTGAGATCCCTCCCCTCTCCAAACCCCACCCTCCTCAGGCTCTGCCCCCAAAATCTCCAGGTATTTCCCAACCCGGAGCTGGCAACCCTAGCTATTGGACTTCCTGGTTGTCAACCTTAGGCCAACCTACTTGTTGAGGACAGCTATTTATAGGCACTAGTTATGGAGTCCAAGGCGTAATCTGTGTTTTTAGAATGGGTTTATAGTTTTAAAGTTCTCAGTTGTACATTTTAATGTTAATATATATTGTACATTGTATTTACTGTGTTGGAAGCCGCCCTGAGCCCAGCTTTGCTGGGAGGGTGGGGTACAAATCTAATGAATAAATAAACAAAAGAAAGAAAAAATATGTTGTAGGACAGGGGCGTCAAACTCATTTGTTACGGGGCTGGATATGACATAAACTTCATTTGGTCAGGCCAGGCCAGGCCTTGCCAGCCCAATTGTGCCAAAGACCTTTTAAGCCGGTGGGAGAGTTTAGTATGAGTTTAACCTTCTTCTCTCGGAATCCTTAAGGATAGAAGTCCTTTTTAAGATGTTGCAACTAGTCATTCTGGTATCCTACCAAACATGCATATCAGGAGTACATGGTACCCTTGATCATCCCAATGTGCACGATCACCATGTTGTGGGAACAGGAGAAATGCATGCATTTATCATGCGAGTACAGCAGGCTGCATGCATGTAAACCTCAAAATGGTGATCATGCATAATGGAAGGAACTGCATGCAGTTGGTAGGCTTGTTACATCTGAAAAGGGCTCTAGAAGTGTTCTAGAACTGCTTCCACTTTGGCTGCCAGGTGGCCCTTACTGCTGGAGGGGGAAGGAAATCGGCATTCTGAATTTCTGTCTCAGGTGCTAAAATTACTTAGGTTGGGCCTGGAAAGCATGAAAATTCGTTCTGATTTCACACAAAATGATTGAATTACACTGTGAAGGAAGTAAGATGAGAGAAGAGAGGAGGAGTCCAAAGCCCCCCCAACGGGCTTTATGACTCAGATCTAATATGCTATCTAATACCAGAAAAACAAATTACTAAAAAGTGACAATATTCCTATGAAGCTCTATCTAAATCAGTTTGTTTTCCCACTAGAGTTACAAGTGTACATATTCATTACTTTTTTATTCTTCCTGAGAGATCAAGACCGCGTGAGCCAGGTGGGACAGTGGGTTAAGAGTGGTGGACTCTAATCTGGAGAACCAGGTTTGATTCCCCACTCCTCCACATGAGCGGTGGACTCTAACCTGATTGGTTTCCCCACTCCTATACATGTAGCCTGCTGGGTGACCTTGGACTAGTCACAGTTCTCTCAGAACTCTCTCAGCCCCACCTACCTCACAAGGTGTCTTCTGTGGAGAGAGGAAGAGAAGATTGTAAGCCAGTTTGATTCTCCTTAAAAGGTAGAGAAAGTCAGCATATAAAAACCAACTACTACTCCTCTTCTTGTTCTTCTCCTTCTCCTTCTATTATGGTTTCCTCTCCTCATATCCTTAATCCTTACTACAACCTTTTTTAGGCTTGGATCTACCACAGCAGGGACCTCAGTCCCCCAGGAGTAGCATTTCAGGGGGCTTTTTGGGCTGCAGCATGAAGGGGGAGTCAAGAAATTCAGGCTCTGCAAATGGAAATAGTTCCATCTGGATTCAAGCCTGAAAGAGTATGGCTGACCCAAGGTCACTCAGTGAGCTTCACTGCCATGCAAGGATCTGAATTCAGATCTCTATGATCCAAGACAGCATGCTGGCCCCAGGATACTATACCAGCTCACTGTCAGAAAGGTAAGCCGCCCAATGCTTCACTTTACTGACCCAAGTAAGCTGTCTCCTCCTCTCAGATATGATAGCAAGGTTCAGAATTGTAGCCGTGAAGACTCAGGTCGCCGTTTGCCCCAGTCAGTTGTTTTGCACTGTTGGACACAGAAGCCTTTCGCTTCAGATCGGACACAGAGTTTGTGAAGTTATGGAAGCCTTAGAGAATCTGATGGGCCATGGGAGGATATGCAATTGTTGGATGGATTTAGTTCCTGCATTTCTACCCCAGCCTACTCTCCAGCAGGGACTGTAAGTAGCTTACACTGCTCTCTCTTCCATTTTATTCTCACAACAACCCAGTTATGTAAGCTAGGCTGAGGGCATGTGGCTGGCTCAAGGTGAACCAGCAAGCTTCCATGACCGAGCAGGGATTCGAACCCAGGACTCTCAGATCCTAGTCCGACACTGTAGCCACTACACCACGCTGGCGATGAGAAAAAGAAGGAAGAACAAGGAGGAACAAATGAGCCAAAGAATTACAAGAGGGCATCTGAAGGTAATTGTGTCTCTTGGGGAGCAGGCAACGCAAAAAGGAAGGGGGGAAGGAGAACACTAATTGGAGGATAATCTCATTTGCACGCAGCGCAGTGATGACAAGGTCTTAATGCAATCTTGAGTTGCTGGGCAAGTTCGAAGAGATGCTTCCCTAAGGACCAAGAAAGCACAGTGTGCCTGGCTTGCAGAAGGTTTGCGAGTAGCAAAAGGGGGGGGGGATCCATGACAGCTTGACAAAATGAGACTCCAAGGGGGTTACAAATAGGGGCCCACAAGAGGACAATGAGCCAACAGAAGACCTAGAATGGGCGGCGTGAATCCATGAGCAATGGGAACCACAAGGCGGCAAATGGGGAGAGTGAACTGGGAGAAAATTAGAGGGCTCCGGGGAGAGATGAGGAAGCAAGAGACCATTTGTTACACTTAAGTCTTAAGGATGTTCTGGTTGGAGTGTTGATCGCTAAAGACAAACTCTACACTTGCGCTTTTTTTAAAAAAGAGGCTTTTCATTCCTCATCACAAAAACGAGTCATTGCTTGTGCTCTGTTGGTCTTTCAAAGGCCTTTGCCATGAGGTCAAAGGTGCAGGAGGCCGACATTGCCGAACCACCTCTTTTGGGCCATTTATGCATGGGAGGTTTTGCCCTGGATTCGCCGCTCTCTAGATGCACGTTTTCCCCATCCGAATGCTCAAAACTCTGCATGGGGGGTTTATTTTTGAGTTTTGAGAATTCGGATGGAAAAACTTGCATCTAGCCAGCAGCAAATCCAAGGCAAAACCTCCCGTGCATAAATGGCCTTGGTCTCTTGACTTGAAAACCCTATAGGGTCACCATCAATCCGTTGCAACTTGACGGCACTTTCCGTTACTAAAAAAGTGCTGTTGTATGAGTACTTCCTTGGCATGAGACCCATTGAATTCTATGGAACTGACTCCCAAGGAAATCAGCACTACTGTTCTGCAATTCTAGGCACATGCAGGGGGGAAATCCCCACAGGATGTGATACCGAGCACCAAATTCAGTCTCCTAAGTATTCCCTGAAAAGGGAGGGGTCACGCTTCTACCCTTGGAGAAGCTAAGGTCAGGTGTCTGTAGCTACTGCCAGCAAAACGGCAGCAGAAACCTATGCTTGGAGTCTTATGCTTGGAGTCTTAAGGGCCACCTGCTCTGAGCCATTCCAAATATTAAGAACTTCTACAGAGGGTTTTACCCACAAGCCTACATTGGCAAGGAGGGTGTCCCCAGAGACAACGGCTTTTCTGCCCTAGCGCCCAGACTTCGTAATGCCTTTCCCGGTTTTGTTTGTCAAACTGAATCATTATTCGTTTCAGGCCCCAATTTAAAACTTGCTTGTTTGCTCGAGCTCCCAGCAGCATTAAATTGCTCTCATACTCTCTGTTGAATATTATTTTAATTGTGTAATCATTTTTTAATTGTCGAAAGGGATTGCTTTTTGTCGTGCTGTTCACCACCCGGAGACCTGCCTCAGTGAGAAAGGTGGGGGGGGGGGACAGTTTGAAAGCAACGGTTCTCAAACTGGAGGTCAGACCGGGCGGTGGGCTGCGATTCACTTGCAGGTGGGTCATGAGGCCAGGAGGTAGGAGAAGAAAAAGAAGAAGAGTTGGTTTTTATATGCCAACTTTCTCTACCACTTAAGGCAGAATCAAACCAGCTTACAATCACTTTCCCTCCCCACAACAGACACCCTGTGTGGTAGGTGGGGCTGAGAGAGTGTGACTAGCCCAAGGTCACCCAGCTGGCTTCATGTGTAGGAGTGGGGAAACAAATCCACTTCACCAGATTAGCCTCTGCTGCTCATTGTGGAGGAGTGGGGAATCAAACCTGGTTCTCCAGATCAGAGTCCACTGCTCCAAACCACTGCTCTTAACCAGTACACCATGCTGTACAGGGTGAGCAGGATGGCAAATTTGGGTTTGCTTCTGCCCCATGTGTGAAACGGCCATACAATACCACCTGTTGCTTGGTCACGTGCCACATTTATAAAGATTACAAATGAAAAATAAAACTTTAAACTTGCTCATTGTTGGAAAGTAGCATGGATTCAGATTGCGACGAGGTCCTGAAAGGCCGTTTGAGAGCCACTGGTCGAAATGAATACAATTTTAAGCCCTTTCCTGCATTTTCCCATCAACCTTGGCTAGCAATCCGAGTTCTAGCAAACGCCAGCTTGCCAACAAACAGCAGGGCTTACCAAAGCCACGCCATCGGGAGGGAGAAAGGGAGAGGGGAGAACTTAGCACCATCTCTGCAGCGCTTGCCCAATGCCACATGCGCAAGATCACACCCATGAACTGTGCATTAATTTAATTAAACTTGCTGGTTCGCTGTAACAGTTCTTATGGTTTTATTGCTTTGGCAGGGCACACCCTCATTGCATATAATATTATCATAACGATTTCTGGGTCTCATCCCTGGATATATACTGTCCAAAGTCTACTGACTGTATAGTGACCTAATGACCTTAGTGGAGCAACCTTAAAGGGATTTAGCTTTGAGTAATCCACTTATCCTATGCAACAGACAGCCAATGTTTGCACAAAGGATTCTGGCTTCAAGATAGAATGTGCATTGTCTTTTCCATTCCTTGCTCTTGTTAATCATTAATCGCGGTATGTATTGCCTAAAGTCCATTGTCTAAAAGTATTGATCAACCTTGCTATTCATTATGTGTTTTCCTTAATAAAAACCCTGGGAGCTCCACTCAGAAGGTAGAGCTGGTCTCTCACGGATCAAGACACACTTGTGTGTGTGTTTTCCCTTCAGTTCGCTTCTTGCATTCATTAACATGGATTAGAATCCCCACTTCAGCCATAAACATGTCCTGAAAGAGGGGGGGGAAAGGCACAGGGGGAGTCTGGTTCTGCCCTCTTTTGTCACCCTTTAAGCACCACGATTGCGATTATGACAGTGTGGTTAAAGAAGGGGAAGGGGTAATTCATCCATACTTGGGTGTTCTTATGTACATTCGAGGGCAAGGGGCTCCTTTCCCTGCCTGGCACCCAGGTCGCCGCAACGGTTAGAGTCTAATTTCAGCAATTTTCCACACACTTAGGCAGCTCTTGCGCTCCCCTGGAAATTTCACAGTAGCAGTTGCTTCAGGAACAAACAAAGCGGGAGGGAAGGGTACGGTGCAAACCTCCCACCCCTCCCTCTCAAAACAGAAAAGCGTTGACATTATTCATTGCGCAGGCAACTTCAGCGATGGGTGCATCAGTTTGCCAACACGATCGTGAAAGTGTTGAGATGCACAGAGCAGGATGCAGCCAGGGCTGCTGGGGACATCCTGGACATTTCGGGGCAGTGCTGGGAAGGGTGGGATTTGAGGAGGGAGCTCAGTGGGGATGTGTTGCTATAAAGTCCACCTTCTGAAGCTGCCATTTATTCCAGGGGAACTAATCTCTGTAGTCTAGAGAGCCACTGTAATTCTGGGAGAGCTTCAGGCCCCACCCGGAGTCAAAATTAAGCATTTGTTATACTACTTTAATTGTACAGGTTTTTAAATACTGGAGAGCCAGAGTCGTGTGGCGGTTAGGAGCAGTGGTTTGGAGCGGTGGACTCTAATCTGGAGAACTGAGTTTGATTCCCCCATTCCTCCACATGAGCGGTGGACGCTAATCTGTTGAACTGGATTGGTTTCTCCACTCCTCCACATGAAGCCAGCTGGGTGAACTTGGGCTAGTCACACACTCTCAGCCCCACCTACCTCACAGGGTATCTGTTGTGGGGAGGGGAAGGGAAGACGATTGTAAGCCCGTTTGATTCCCCCTTAAGTGGCAGAGAAAGTCGGCATATAAAAACCAACTCTTCTTCTCCTTCTCCACATGAGCGGTGGACGCTAATCTGGTGAACCAGGTTGGTTTCCCCACTCCTACGCATGAAGCCAGCTGGGCGACCTTGGGCTAGTCACACTCTCTCAGTCCCACCTACCTCACAGGGTATCTGATGTGGGGAGGGGGAGGGAAGGTGATTGTAAATTGGTTTGATTCTCCCTTAAGCGGTAGAGAAAGTTGGCATATAAAAACCAACCAAGCAAATGAGCCCAAGCTGTACAAGTCTTTGTAGCCAGCGTGGTGTCGTGGTTAAGAGCAGTGGTTTGGAGCGGTGGAGTCTGATCTGGAGAACCGGGTTTGATTCCCCACTCCTCCATATGAGCAGCAGAGGAGTGAACTGGATTTGTTTCCCCGCTTCTACACACGAAGCCAGCTGGGTGACCTTGAGCAAGACATATTCTCTCAGCCTCACCTACCTCCCAGAGTGTCTGTTGTGGGGAGGGGGAGGGAAGGTGATTGTAAGCCAGTTTGATTCTCCCTTAAGTGGTAGAGAAAGTTGGAATATAAAAACCAACTATTCTTCTTCTTCTCCTCCTCCTCCTTCACCTTTAGAAGAAGAAGGAGTTGGTTTTTATATGCCGGTTTTCTCTGCTTTTTAAGGAGAATCAAACCAGTTTACAATCACCTTCCCTTCCTCTCTTCACAAGAGACACCCTGTGAGGTAGGTGGGGCTGAGAGAGTTCGGAGAGAACTGTGACTAGTCAAGGTCACCCAGCTGGCTTCATGTGGAGGAGTGGGGAAACCAATTTGATTCACCGGATTAGAGTAGGAGTAGGGAATCAAACCAGGTCCTCCGCCGCTCTTAACCGCTACACCACAGGGTGGAAAGGCAGGATATAAATCTTTTAAATAAAATAAAATAACTAATAAGTTAATACATTTGTAAGTCCACTGATGTCAATGGTAGGAAGGGAAGCTCGTGTTTATTGTCCCAGGGAACCCACTGGGATTTAAATGTGCTTGAACTTTGGCTGGATCATACCCATAGGAAAGGAATCTGATTTTACAAAAAATAGCAATACACGTACAAATTCAAGTGCTGCTGCACAGAAGTACGGCTCATGCCATGTGTATTATCATAATGTGAAACAGCTAAGAATGCAGCAGGAGGCCCGGTCAACTCCCTCATTTCAAAATACTAATGTAATCACCAAAAGGCCACAACTCATGATAGTTATTTTCATAATTAATACATTAAAAGGGGGACCCTGTACAGAAATATTCCAGTTTTTAAGCTCACTGATTTCAAGGGGCTCAGTGGTAGAAAGGGCCATCAAGCCACAGCTGACTTCTGGTTGATCCCTGTAGAGTTTTCAAGGCAAGAGACGAACAGAGGTGGTTTGCCAGTGCCTTCCTCTGCACACCCACCTGACCTGGATGGCCCAGGCTAGCCTGATCTCGTCAGATCTCAGACGCTAAGCAGGGTCAGCCCTGGTTAGTATTTGGATGGGAGACCACCAAGGAAGTCCAGGGTTGATGTTAAGAAGAAGGAAAGTGGAATAGAGAGTTCTAAATGCTGGATACAAGACTCCAACCTTCTGAGCTTGAGAAGGTGCAGAAAAGAGCAACCAAAATGATTAGGGGACTGGAGCAACTGTCCTATAGGGAGCAGTTAAGACCCTTAGGGCTGTTTAGCTTGGAAAGAAGGTGGCTAAGGGGAGATATGATAGAGGTCTATAAAATTATGCATGGTTTGGAGAGAGTGGACCGGGAGAGGTTTTTCTCCCTCTCCCATAATACTAGAACACGGGGTCATCTGCTAAAACTGGAGGGTGAGAGATTCAAAACAGATAAAAGGAAGTATTTTTTCACACAATGCATAGTTAAATTGTGGAACTCCCTGCCCCAGGATGTGGTGATGGCTGCCAGCTTGGAGGGCTTTAAGAGGGGAGTGGACATATTCATGGAGGAAAGGGGTATTCATGGCTGTTAGTTAGAATGGATATTAGTCATGCTGCATACCTATTCTCTCTAGTATCAGAGGAGCACGCCTATTATTTTGGGTGCAGTGGAGCGCAGGCAGGATGGTGCTGCTGCACTCGTTTTGTTTGTGGCTTCCTAGAGGCACCTGGTTGGCCAATGTGTAAACAGACTACTGGACTTGATGGACCTTGGTCTGATCCAGCAGGGCCTTTCTTATGTTCTTATGAGTCCTTGGAAATATGTCTGAGTGCCAAATAAAACAGGTCACTCACCCAGCATGGTGTAGTGGTTAAGAGCAGTGGTTTGGAGCGGTGGACTCTGATCTGGAGAACCAGGTTTGATTCCCCACTCCTCCATATGAGTGACAGATGCTAATCTGGTGAACTGGGTTGGTTTCCCCACTCCTCCACATGAAGCCAGCTAGGTGACTTTGGGCTAGTCACACTCTCTCGGCCCCACCTACCTCACAGGGTGTCTGTTGTGGGGAGGGGAAGGGAAGGTAATTATAAGCTGGTTTGATTCTTCCTTAAGTGGTAAAGTCGGCATATAAACACCAACTCTTCTTATTCTACCCGTCTAAGTCCATTGAAGTCAATATGGAAAGGAATAATTTGGTGTGGGACTGCACTGAGATTGAATTGTGACTGGATCTCTCCGGCAGGTTTTAGCAGAAAGTAAGAGCCACAAGGGGCCTCAATTTTGATCATGGTTAAGTTGGTTTGCCAACCTCCAGGTACTAGCTGGAAATCTACTGCTATTACAACTGATCTCCAGCCAATAGAGATCAGTTCACCTGGAGAAAATGGCCGCTTTGGCAATTGGACTCTATGGCATTGAAGTCCCTCCCCTCTCCAAACCCCGCCCTCCTCAGGCTTTGCCCCCAAAGCCTCCTGCCAGTGGCGAAGATCAAGATGTGAATGATTGTGGAGGGGGAATAGGAGATTTAACCCTCCCTCATATGATTTCACCTATCAAAGCTCCTCCTGATCCCCACACTGGAGCAGTTATTCAGTTTGGAAGGGGGAAACAACAGCACCCTCCCTCTGCTAATCTTGTTTCCCTCCAAGGGCTAAGAAGAGAGCAGAGGAGCAGACTTAGTTTCAGTAGGTGAAATATGCAGGAGGAAGAGAAGAAGAGGAGTTGGTTTTTTATATGCCGACTTTCTCTACCACTTAAGGAAGAATCAAAACCTGCTTACAATAACCTTCCCTTCCCCTCCCCACAACAGACACCCTGTGAGGTAGGTGGGGCTGAGAGAGCTCTACGAGAGCTGTGACTAGCCCATGGTCACCCAGCCTGGCTTCTTGGGGAGGAGTGGGGAAACCAACCCGGTTCACCAGATTAGCGTCCGCAGCTCATGTGGAGAAGAAGAAGAAGAGTTGGTTTTTATATGCCGACTTTCTCTGCCACTTAAGGGAGAAGCAAACCGTCTTACAATTGCCTTCCCTTCCCGTCCCCACAACGGACACCCTGTGAGGTAGGTGGGGCTGAGAGAGTGTGACTAGCCCAAGTTCACCCAGCTGGCTTTGTGTGTAGGAGTGGGGAAACAAATCCAGTTCACCAGATTAGCCTCTGCCACTCATGTGGAGGAGTGGGGATTCGAATGCAGTTCTCCAGATCAGAGTCCACCGCTCCAAACCACTGCTCTTAACCACTACACCACACTGGAGAAACCCCCACAATACCAGATTACGGTACACAGCTGCGATTTTCCTTTTTTAGAAACCTTAATCTCT
This sequence comes from Euleptes europaea, assembly GCF_029931775.1. Lineage (NCBI taxonomy): Eukaryota > Metazoa > Chordata > Lepidosauria > Squamata > Sphaerodactylidae > Euleptes > Euleptes europaea. The sequence continues at coordinate 23,838,046 of NC_079313.1, read as the reverse complement.
CACATTTTTTGGCCTCAAATCTATCAAAAATACGTGGCTGATGTATGTGAGCGAACATATTTAATGCATTTCCTTTTCACCCCCAAAAAGGGGGGGGGGGCTGAACCCACCGCATCACCCTGAGATTCCATTAGTAGCATCCCTCAAAATCCGATTCCGGCACTTCAGACCTCATTTGTTGCTTTACAAGTGGCTCCTCGGGGTCTCTGCAGCAAAACGGCTCCCTTCGCCAATTAATTTCAGTCACAGCTTATCCAGACTTGTAATGGCTTTGGATCCTTTTTTTTGGATCCTTTTTTTTTTTTAACAAACCATGGTGCATTGTGTGTTCCCCGAGAGATCACTGCAAGCTCAGACTTTGCAAGTGGGACAACGGTGCCCCTCGTTCCCTCTGCTAGAGAGCGGGCCAGAAAGCAGGCTGGGGGCAGCTGCAATGGAAGAGACGGAAAACTGGTCCCATACCCATGCCCCCCATGAAGTGCCCTCTTATGGGCAAGGGCACATCAATCTGGTCCTTAACTGCCAACTGGAAACTGCGCTAGAAAACTGAGGCCTCTAAGACAGTGCCATAAACTTAGGCCCTTTAGCAGGTGACGTGCATCGGTCGTACTTAGGGTTGCCAGGTCCCTCCTTGCCACTAGCGAGAGGTTTGGGGGGTGAAGCCTGCGGAGGGTGGGGTTTGGGGAGGGGAGGGACTTCAATGCCATAGAGTCCAATTGCCAAAGCAGCCATTTTCTCCTGGAGAACCGATCTCTATTGGCTGGAGAGCAGTTGTAATAGCAGGAGATCGCCTGTACCTGGAGGTTGGAAACCCTAGTCATATTGCAGTTAAGGCAGGCAGAACGGTATCAAAATACCTTCCTGTCTGGCATCACTAACCGATCCTTGTGCATTAAGGCAGCAGACTAGCAGACAGCCCCCTCATTGACTGGCCTGGTCCATGCACATGCAAGCAGAACAGGGTTGTCAGCCTCCAGGTGGTGGCTGGAGACCTCCTGCTATTACAACTGATCTCCAGGCAACACAGATCAGTTCACTTGGAGAAAATGGCCACTTTGGAAGGTAGACTCTATGGCCTTATATATCACTGAGCCCCTCCCCTCCCCAAGCCCCACCCTCCTCAGGCTCCACCCCCAAAATCTCCAGGTATTTTCCAACCCAGAGCTGGCAACCATAAAGCAGAATGAGGCGACACAGGCGGCATGGGCTGTATCACTTCAGCATGGGCTGTATCACTTCAGACCACGGATGGGAGAATACAGTTTTCAATTCATATCTGTATTTTAAAAAATGATCTGCCGTGGATCTCATGGTCTTCATGGTTAGGGGGAGGGATGCTTGCCCACAATGCATTTCCAGTCTACGGAGCACTTTTACACAACTCGGCAAGGCACATGTACTGTGTTTCATGCCCCCACACCAGCCAGCCAATAAACCAAATTTGGATTTTACTAACTAATCAACATGTCAGGAGAAGAAGGAGAAGAGAAGAAGAGAAGTAGTAGTAGTAGTAGTAGTAGTAGTAGTAGTAGTGGGGAAACAAATCCAGTTCACCAGATTAGCATCTGCCGCTCATGTGGAGGAGTGGGGAATCAAACCCAGTTCTCCAAATTAAAGCCCACCACTCTTAACCACTACACCGCACTGGCTCCTAAGCCTCCCAAGAAGCTTCCCAAGGCAGCGGTAAGTAACACACCTAACAGCATCCTATCTTCTTGGAATAGCAGCAAAGACAGGGGTAAGTTCACCAGCCTTTGGCAAGCCTATGTCCATTTTCAGCACCACTGGCTAGAGGTTTGATCTGAGTGGCCCGTGGGGTACTGCCAGTGTAGCTAGATTTGCTCCAAAGCCATCCTGCCACGCCCTACCCAATCCAGCCCTGCCTTGCAGAATGAACTCAAGCCTTACCGGGGAGCTTTAGGATACAAAGTCCTTTAGGATACAAAGTATCAAACATGTGGATATATTTAGATTCTTGACGTCTTAGTATGAGATCCACATCAGACCTATCATATTTCTGTTTATTAAATCGCCATAATACAAAAAATGAAAGATCCTCATCAGTGTGATTATTGTCAAGGAAATGCTGTGTTAAAGGGGCCTCCAATACAAGTTGCCTAATCCTGGACCTGTGTTCACTTATGCGATATTTGAGTTGTCTATGGGTTTTCCCAATGTACCAAAAATGGCAAGCACATTTTATCGCATACTTTGTATCCTAAAGGACTGAACACCTCGATGGATCTAGCATGCTATTTGTAACATAATCTATGTAACAGCTGTCTCTTTAATTGATATCAGTTCTTCTGTAATGTAAAATGTAACTGTCCCTTTAATGGTTGATTCTTACATGTGACGGCACCATTTAAAATTAAGGGCAGTATCTTTGGTAAATTGCCAACGCAGAGATTGTTAATAACAGCCAGCGTGTGAGTATGATGCTCTATCTTCTCTCTAATTTCTCCCTTGTTTAAACCAATTGCTAGCATATTTATGCTAATTATTGTTAATTAGTATTATGTATTAATTTATGATATAGTGGTCCCTGAAGAAGGCGTCAATCGCCGAAACAGAAAGATCACCGGGCTTCTGTTGAGAACAACTGTACTACTGAATTACTACTCTCAAGAAGAATATCTGTGGAAGAAAGGGAGGTTGGCACCCCCTTTCATGGACTTACCTATAATGTTGCTATTTGTTTGTAACAAGGCATAGTCCTCTCTTCGGCGTTACTTTTAAGGCAATAATTAACAACACATGTTTTTGCCTACACACTTTCAGTGGTAGATATGTTATTAAATACCACTACTATATAATCATTGTGTCTAGCTTCGTGAAGTGCTGTTTCTAGTTTGCTGAGCATCCCACAGCACGCTAACCTTTGTTTACCACAGTACCTGGAGGTTGGCAACCCTAACAATTGAGGGCAGCCGTACGTTTACATCGTTGCTGGCCTCCCCATCCTCCCCCCACCTTGTTTACTATGGGTTGAACTGCTTGACCAGGTCTACTACCATCTTACTATCAGAATGATTGCCCTCTTGATATGTATAGCTGCTTTATGATTACTGTCATTTTAAACTGGATATTATCAAATTGTTGTAATCCTCCCGAGATTCTGAGACTATTGAATCTGTGGCTAAATTTTTTGATGAAATTGTTAAGAGGCGGAGGTTAAATGATGTTTAGAGCGTTGGTTTTATTTGATCGACTGCTTGATGGTATGCCAATAAAGGTATTGAAATTTGAAATTGGATATTTTGGTTTGATATTGTTTTTAAAGTGTTGTTACCCACTCTGAGCTGCCATTTTGAAGACTGATGGTGATTGTTCTTGATTGCTGATCTCACGTGGTGGTGGTGGGGAAACCGAATGGCTTTATACAGCTAAATATGTAGATTTTATGTACACTGCTCCACATTTGTATATGACAAAAGAAATATCGAACTCCTTGCACTCTGTACTAAGGCATTTCGACACATAAGAAAGATCTCCAGGCCACGGACCCGGCAACTTCACCGCTTCAAATGGCTCGGGCTGTGTATACCTTGATGTCTGTACAGGTTGCCCCTGAACGCTAGGTGGCAGTGTGGTCATGCACACAGATACACATGGCACAGGCACAGATTACATTTAGAACGCTTATGGCAATAGGAGAAGTAATCATATATTTTTCTCTCTACATGGGCAAAGGCCTAGCAGTGCTAGCCTTCAGAAATTCTGATCAGTGGACGGACAGGCTTCATGAATTCACTAACCAATTCCTAACAAACAAGTTCTGGCATCACAAATCAATTACTAAATGCAGGAGAAGGGAGACCGGATTCCAGAAATTCCAGAGTCAGGACTGGATTTTAGAAGAAAGCCTAAACAGAGTGGCTCAGAAGATTTGTTCCCCTCTGTGACAGTCACCCAAGACAGCATAGATAATACTGAATTTGTGCTCGAACCTGCTGGAGCTCACCTCCAAAATTTGATTTCTAGACCAAGACGGAGTCCTGCAATATTTTACGATAATGATGAGAATAACAACTGGTCAGGGAAAAGAAGTGCCTCTGACCATGTACGGAGCTCCTCTCCCACACTGTCCTCTTAGAATCGTTGAGGAAGGCTTCAAGGGGCAGGAGGCACATTTCCCCAGTCCGCCTTGCACCGGAATCTCTCGTTTTACTGTGCCTTCACAGACCTGGAACTATTGGAAGGTTAACTTTTCTCAGCATCCGGCTGTCTTCTAGCCTGGCTAGAGGCGCCCACTTGAAATCCGCTGGCTTGTTCTGCCTCCTTCCCATTAGGTTCCTGCCCCAAGTCTCTGGGACTGACTCCGGTTTCTTTCTAACCGTACTATTGTTCATTGCCTTACTTTTTGCTCTGTGTCCCCACCTCTTATTGGCTTTTTGACCATGGTACCCACACGTTGTTTGAACCAAAGGACAAACCTCCTGGAATTCATCCTCAAATGCAAGGCTGCAAAAAAATGGAGAGGCTTGCCGAAGCACCCCCCCTTTCCTCCATGCGATCGTGGCTTTAATTTCCACTCCTGGGAAATTTCTTGCTTTCTTCTTCTTTCTCCTGCCACCACTGCAACTTGCTGCCTTCTCCTAAGCTCAGCTTTGCACCATGCAAGGGCCAAGACAATCAGCAGAAGACTCACAATGTAGGATTGTGAGTCTTCTAATGGTTGTCTTGGCCCTCAAAATACCAGATGGGTCCTCTCCACTCAAGTCATGCAATGATCCTGGAAATCTGAAAGCATCACCTACCCTTGGTTTGTGCCCCACTCATTCCTGATGCAGAGGTGTTTGTGCACGGGGTCCTTCATGTAACCTTCATAGCACAGGCACTCGCCTAAGAGGGGAAGATCAAACAGAAACAGAAATCATGAACAATATCCCAGATATCCTGAAAAAAGATCTTGGGCTTGTGGCAGCTCTTACAACACAATGGGCAGCCTCAGCAGCAAGTACAAATTCGATCATAATGAAAAATAAAAAGATAGAGCCCAATGCCAGCTTCCCAATTTGAAGCTGACGTGGGCCATTTGCCATGCGGAGGCAAACCAACAGATACTGATGTGGATGCCTGCACATTTACCGCAATGGAGCCAAGGCCATTTCAGGTCAGGAAAAGGATGCATGAGGAAAGGCTCGCCCCTCCCTTCCTTTGTGCCAAGGTCCCCATCTACATTAAACTCCGATCACAGAACTCTCAGCATCACACCCAGTTGAGCCACAAGTAGAAGACATGATGGATGTTTGTAAAATCTTGACCCATGTGGAGAAGTAGACAGAAAGGAATTTTTTTCTCTGTCTCATACCACTAGAATTCAGAGTCAGTTGACGAAACTGACTAGCAGTAGATCTGGGACAGAGAAAAGGAGGAACTTCATTGCCGCGACATGGGATGATGGTCATTGGTTCAGGCGGCTTCCAAACAGACTTATCCATGGAGGAAAATTGGTCTCTTGTTGAGCCACTGGCCTTCATGTTCAGATATAACGTGAGTACCTTCGCTCTTATCCAGCAGGGCTCTTCCTGTATTGCTATGGCTTTAACTAGTATAAATGCAGCAGCTTTGTGCGTGTGTGTGTGTGTGTGCAGTCCTTGGAGGAAATCAAATCTATTCCCAAAGACAGACATGGGTAGCCGTGGTAGTCTGTCTGTAGCCGTAGAAAAGAGTGAGTGTCCAGTAGTACCTTAAAGACTAACAAAATTTCTGGCGGGGTAGGAGCTTTCTGAAGAAGTGAGCTGTGGCTCACGAAAGCTCATACCCTGCCAGAAATGTTGTTAGTCTTTAAAGTGCTACTGGACTCTTGCTCTTTTCTACCCAAACACTAGGGCTGTCAATTCGGTTCGGCCCGAACTGAAAATCAGCCGAATTTCCCTTGGTTCGGCGGTTTTTAGTTCGGACGGATCCGAACTCAAAACTGGCGGGCAACCGGGGGGGCCGAATTCAGCGAGTTCGGGAGTTCGGCGAATAAATTCGGCCAATTCGGCCGTCAGTAAGCAGCATAACCGTCAGTAAGCAGCATTCTCCTCCCCCGGCCAATCGGTGGCCAAGCTGGGTCTTCTTCTGGCCAATCAGTCAGGATTGAGTGCTGGAGGAATCAGCTGATGTGCGGCCGGCCGGGGAAAGAGAGAGAGAGAGGGAAATCCTCATGTGTGTGTGAGGGGGTGCTTGTGCACATTCGCTCCTTTCCGTGGCTGCAGGGGGCGCATTTTTTGGGGTACCGACCCCAAACTTTCAGGGGATATTCAGACAGGTTTTTTTAAGAGACCACCCAAGTTTTGTAAACATTGGGTCAGGGGGTCCCGAGATATGGGCTCCCCCCCTTTTTTCTTTCCATGGCTGCAGAGGGCGCATTTTTGGGTGTGCCGACCCCAAACTTTCAGCGGAGCATCAGACTAGGCTTCTTAAGATACCCCCCAAGTTTTGTAAACATTGGGTCAGGGGCCCCCGAGATATGGGCTCCACCCCTTTTTCCTCTCCCCCCTTTTCCATTTTCGTGGCTGCAGGGGGCGCTTTTTTGGGGGTTCAGCCCCCAAACTTTTGTCATAGCTTCAGAGAATCCCTCTTAAGAGACCACCCAAGTTTTGTAAAGATGGGTTCAGTGGGGGCTGAAATATTGGCTCCCCCCCCTTTTCTCTTTCCATGGCTGCAGGGGGCGCATTTTTGGGTGTGCCGATCCCAGACTTTCGGCGGAGCTTCAGTCAAGGCTTTTTAAGAGACCACCCAAGTTTTGTAAACATTGGGTCAGGGCCCCCCGAGATATGGGCTTTCCCCTTTCCCCTATTGGGATGAATGGATCACCCTCGAGAGATGCATACATATGGATCTTATATTGGATACAAATGGAATCATATTGGATTACCCAGCCTCCCAGCCCCTCCTGCTGGAACAGAAGACAGCCACAGTAAGACCCCTTTGGGGGCTTTAATCTATATTTTTTCTTTTCTGTGTGTGTGTGTGTGGGAAAGCAGAGTCTGTGTGTGTGTGTGGGGAGGGAGCAGTTTCTGTGGGTGGGGGGGGAAGCCAAAGGGGGCTTTTGCCGGTTCTGCCTGGGGTGTGTGTTCCCCCTCCAGTCTCTCTCTCCCTGGTTTGAGGGGGGGCTTCATTTTTATTCTTCAGGTTTTTCCTCATTCATAAGATCAGTTAGGTTATTGATGCTTGCTCAAAACTGGTTTTCAAATGGTGACTTAAAGAATGCATCTGCCTGGTCCCAAGTCCAATGCAAAAGGAGACATTCCACCCCCTCCTGCTCATTATGCATAGCTAGCTGCCTCTGTCCCTTTCCATGGTATGCAAACTCCCAGGTGTCAGGTGTTGCTATGCACTGTTGCAAAGGTTTTGCATTGCGTGCTTGTGTTGCTTTGCAGTTGTATTGTTTTGCAAAATTCTTCACACCTGCCCCGCCCTTTGCATATTTGCAAAGGGGTTGCTCTGCAGTTGTGTTGCTTTGCAAAGTTCTTAGCACCTGCCCCGCCCTTGCTCTCATCAGCTGTTTGTCGGGCGGGAGCTTTGTGCGTGGGCGGCAAGCTCTGCGGAGAGATCCACATTAAGGGTGGGGGGGACCCCTTTCAGGGCCCATATCTCAGCCCCCCCTGACCCAATCTTTACAAAACTTGGGGAGTCTTTCAATATACGTCCTTTGAAGCTCTGCTGACAGTTTGGGACCTCTAAGCCCAAAAATACCCCCCCCCCAGAGCCGCGGAAAGGCACGGTTGTGTTTTTAATGGCTTTATTCGGCCGAATTTTTTTCCCGAACTTTGAATTCCCGCCGAATTGAACGGATCCGAAGTGGGGGAGTTCAGACTTCGGCACGTACCGAACCCACAAGGGCCAAATTCGGCCGAATCCGAACTGTACCGAATTTTTTTTTTTTGACAGCCCTACCAAACACTTTGTGATAAACCAACAAAGAACCTCCAGTAGAAGGGATACACTTTCACCCAGTAACTACTTTCAGACATCATGGGAGTGCTTTGATTGTGGAATCCTGCATGGTGTGGGGAGGGTTGGGGTCACTGGGGATGTGGGGGGGAGGTAGATGTTAATTTCCTGCATTGGGCAGGGGGTTGGACTAGATGACCCTGGTGGTCCCTTCCAACTCTATGATTCTATGATCATGGATAGACCTCCGTTTGTGCACTATAGACACAAACATGAGTCATTTATGCATGGAAGTTTTACCTGAGGTTCGTTGCTGGCTGGACCCACACTTTCCTGTTGGGAATCTATGCACCAGCAGTCTCCAAGGTCAAATCAAGCCCCACCCCTTTAAATGCTGCTTTGTAGTTGGCTTAATTGTAGTGCTTACTGTGAGAGAAAATCCCCCCCCCAAACCCAATTGCCACAAAAAAGCATTTTAAGAACAAAGAACAGAGCAATCTGAAAGTGGGGGGGGGGATTCAAGCCTCGGTTTTAAAAATCCTTTCTTGTGCTCAGAAAGATCTCAGAGGAAGCAGGAAGTATTTGAATCCCCGCCTCTGGACATGCTGCTTTGTAATTGGCTGTGAGAGAAACCAAGCTTGCATGTCTCGCACTTTGCCTTCTGCATGGGGATTTCACCCGGACTTTGCTCAGGGAAGATGAAAGAGTCGGGTTAACAGAGGAACAGGAAGTCCTGGGATTTGTGAGGGCTGGCAGCGAGGTCATCTCTAATGGATGGAAAACTCAGGCATAACTCCAAAGAACAACGGATTCAGACCGGGGGCGAACATGAGTGAAAGTACCCATGCATAAACGACCATGGTTAACTGCCATGTTCATGTGCTTCTTACCACCTTTCTTCAGAAACAGAAGGGGACCCAAAGCATCCTGGTTTCATAAGCCTTAATTCAAACTCTGATCGGCTGTGATGTCCCCTGGGCAAACCAGAGCTTGTTTCCTCTCGACAAACCGAGTCTGTAAACTGGAATCCACCTGTTGTTTTAGAATCCCAGTTGGTGTGGAGAAGCACAGTTTGCATCCAGACATGGTGGCAAATTGGAGATCTGAGCCTCGGCTTCTAAAACCTTCAACTCCATCCTGCATATGGGAGGATAGGGGGTCTGCCCGCTTTCATGACAGGAAGCTGAGTTTGTACCTGTCACAAGCAAGCCCTTTGTGACATTGTTTTTGACATCTGAATGCAACCCGTAAGAGGTGATATGGCCACATATCCACCCACCCCAGTCTTTTTTTCCCCTCTGCTTTTTGGAGCAGCTGGGAATGCAGACATTTAAACGTGATACTTTTTGCTGGCCTGGAGTCGCAGCTCTGCTTAATGTCTCAGTGTCAGGCTGCTTTTAAAGGCACAGGTGGAGAGCTGAAAAACAACCGGCAACCTTACATGACATAATCCATGAGACGGGCTAAGCACCAGGGTCTAAGTACTGTCCTCTCTTGAAAGATCCCAGAATCCAAGGTGAGCACATGGAGGCTGGCAGACTTGGGGGGGTGGGGGGGAGAACGACAGTGAAAAAAAGCCCAAAGGTTTCCTTAGATGACCTATTACTCAGAATGAACAGCAGCAGCAGACCTTGGGGGAGGAAGCTGGAGATCATTCTTTCTTCCGGATCGTAGGAGGGCTCTTTGGAGAAGTGGTTTTCCAAAGCAGCCCGCCCCCCATTGCCTTCCTCCCTGCCCCTGCTAAGGTGAGGGTGGGACGGATTGTCCTGTAGCCGAGAATCCTCAATGGTCCCTCTGGGATTTGGAGGGGGTGGCTGCTAGTCCGTCCAAGATGCGGAGGTTAACCTTTAAAGCCCTTTGTGACCAGGGACCCGCATATGGGTGGCACCGCCTCCACCAGCAGATCTGACCAACAGACCAGGGGTCCACTCAGGTCACTGAGGTCTGTTTCAGCTCAGCCTTGCTCAGGGGGCGCTCCCATTTTATGCAAGCAGCTTCCCCAGGGAGTGAGGGCGGCCCCAACCTTGTAAAGATTTTGGAGGCTCTGTGAAGTGGGGCTTTTCCAACCAGCTTTTGATGGCTCATGAATAGAGGTTATGGTCTCCTTTTTTTACTTGAATTTCTGTGAGCTGAGATCATAGCTGTTTTTCAGTGATGCATGCTGCTTTGAGTCACATCAATCATGAGAAAATGGGATATAAGTATTTTTAAAAATGTGTGAACACATGAAGCTCCCATTGGTCCATCGAAGTCAGTATTGCCTGCTCAGACTGGCAGCAGCTGTCCAGGGGCTTAGGCTGAGGTATTTCACATCACCCACAACATGATCCTTACTGGAGATGCCAGGGATTGAACCTGAGACATTTTGCATGCCAGACCGATTCTCTATCACTGAGCCACGGCCCCTCCCCAAAGTACACATGCATGAAACTGCCTTGTAAAGACTCAGATCATTGGTCCATTAAAGTCAGCATAGTCTACTCAGACCAGCAGCAGCTCTCTAGGGACTCCGGCTGAGGTCTTTCACATCATCTACTGCTCGCTCCTTCTAACTGGAGAGGCCAGGGATTGAACTAGGGACCATCTGCATGCAAAGCAGAGTCTCTTCCACTGAGCCACAGCCCCTCCCCACTTGAAGAACAAGAAGAGTTTTCTATGCTGAGCCGACTTTCTCTACCACTTAAGGGAGAATCAAACCGGCTTACAATCACCTTCCCTCCCCACAACAGACATCCTGTGAAGTAGGTGGGGCTGAGAGAGCTGTGACTAGCCCAAGGTCACCCAGCTGGCTTTACGTGTAGGAGTGGGGAAACCAACCCAGTTCACCACATTAGCATCCACCGTTCGTGTGGAAGAGTGGGGAATCAAACCCGGTTCTCCTGATTAGAGTCCACAGCTCCAAACCACTGCTTTTAACCCCTACACCACACTGGCTCTTCAAGGATCCCACTAGCCCAATCACCGCAACCTGATTTAGGAAGACTCCCTACTTTGTTTCCACGGTGGCTGGTATTCTTCCGCTCTGCTTGGCCAAGTCTGAAGCCTTCCTATGGCCTCTTTTGCTTGAGGAAGGCTCCTTGGGCCAGAGGAAGGCTTCAAACTTGAATGATCAAAGGGGTAGGATGCAATCCGGGGCTGATTTGGGGTGGGTTTCAGGAAGGGAAAGAGCCACTTTGTTCTTGCCCCCTTTCTAATGCCACTGTTGGATTACAGCCTCAATCTGCAGATCGTTGCACACCACACTGGGCTGCGTGCATACAGGCACGCGCAAGGGTGCCTCATGCTCTGGTACGGAGCAGATGGTTGGTGGGGAGGGAAGGTGGAATAAATCTCGGAAGGTGTCCAAAGCCCTCCACATTTTTGAAAACACAGCTCAGAGGCTTCTGTCTGGCTTGAAAAGCCTCTCAGGCCATTCCCCCCTCCATCCCTCTCCCCCCAGATGTTGTCTTGGCAGGGCAAGGGGCAAGAAGCCGGTGCCTGGCTCCCGATTAAGGCCAGGAAAGCACGCAGCAGTCAGTCCCCCCCCCCCGCCTCCGATAACGGAACAAAGAACCAGGCACTGACTTTGTACGTGGGAGATCTGGCAGTTTGCTCTGGGGTGCGGATCAAACGTGCAGGGTTAAACTTTGCCAAAAACAAGCCGGGGACTGCACCCAAAAAAAAGAAAGAGAAAAGAAAGAAAGATTTCTTTCAGAATACGGCCAAAAGAACAAAAGGCACAACAGAAGCTCTTGCAGAAAAACAAAAAAACAACCACGCGGATTTTTCTCCCCCCCCCCCAAAAAAAAGCTAACAAAAAACCTGTGAAGTTGGAAAGGGTCCTCCCTCCCCACGAGGGTGCTGAACACCCTCCCTTCTGTGAGGCCTGCTGGGGCTGACAGCTGCCACGGCAGATGGTCCTGCATTACAACCCCACAGTGGAATACAGACCTGGGTGAAGAAGTGAGTCATAGTTGCAAAGGAAGGATCAGATGCTCATGGAGACACTTGTGCTGGGAGAACACAAGGCTTGTCCGGTCTCCTCAAGGGCCATGGCCGGCACACTGGAGGTGCGCTTGTTAAAGGAGGATGCGGCAATCTGGTTTTTTTAAAAAGAGACTTCCAGGCTCCCCTTCTAACTGAATTCAGTTGAACACGTAAGGTCCTAGGTTCGATCCCAGGTAAAAGATTGCAGGTGGCAGGTGAGAGCTGCATCCAATCCATGCAGGCTGAACAAAAAGGACCAATGGCGAGACTCCATATAAGACAGCTTGACAGAGTCTGTGCTCTTGCTCTTGAGGAGGAGCTGTGGCTCAGTGGTAGAGCATCTGCTTGGCATGCAGAGGGTCCCAGGTCCAATCCCCAGCATCTCCAGTTAAAGGGACAAGGCAAGTAGGTTATATGAAAGACCTCTGCCTGAGACCTGGAAAGCCGCTGCCAGTCTGAGTAAACAATACTGAAGGCAGCTTCATGTGTTCACGGTTGGATTTTTAGGGAGAGGCTGTGGCTTAGTGGTAGAGCATCTGCTTGGCATGCAGAAGGCCCCAGGTTCAGTCCCCGGCATCTCCAGTTAAAGGGACTAGGCAAATAGGTGATGTGAAAGACCTCTGCCTGAGACCCAGGAGAGCTGCTGCCAGTCTGAGTAGACAATACTGACTTTGATGGACCTTGATAGTCTGATTCAGTATAAGGCAGCTTCATGTGTTCGCGTATGTGTGCTCTGTGCCTGAGAATCAAGAGAGGAACTGAGAGACCTGAAAAGGCCCTGTGCACAGTGGGGTTTCCCATCGACACTTGGGCAGGACATGTATGGGGTTCTCTTGTTTGTCAGGTGTGGATAAATGATCCTTCTCATCCCACCAGGAGAGGGTGAACCTTTCCCCCCATGCCCACCTACCGGTTTCAGGGTCGCACTCGTGTTCGCAGGGGTCAAGAAGCCGCCGGGCGCACAGGTCCAAGGCCCAGGGACCACTGGAGTTTTGCTGGGAGAAGAGGACCACCTGGGCAGGGTTGAGCCAGTCGCTGGCGTCCAACTGGCTCCCTTCCAGCAGGATAAACCGACTGCCTGCACCGCAAGCAAAATGTAAGGTTTTGGGGGAGGGAGGGGAATCCTGTAATAGAGGATTCTGTAATCATGTGCAAAGCCTCAATCATCGGTAATCGGCCCGCTGCTATTTATGTCAACATTTGATCGCTGTAAATGCAGAAGAGGAAGCAGAAGAACAGGGCAGGTTTCTCATTCAGGGCAACCGCTTTAAGTATCGTGCACGATTGAAAACGCCCTAATAGTGCAATCCTGAGGAGAGTTAAACCTTTCCAAGCCCATTGACTTCAATGCCTTTGGAAGAGCATAACTCTGCTCTGGATTGCAATTTAAGAGTTCTCTCCTCCAAACCACTTCAAAACCCATTATTTTCTTCTCAAGGACACTGTTTGTTCTTTGAATTTCTGCAAAATAGGGTACATTTACAAATTTTCTTTTGGAAGTCTCTCTAACAGTGCGGAGGTCATACATCTGTCGTCACTGTCTGCTGTTTTGGAAAAAAACCAGCGCACCGCGGGAACCGCCATGAAAGAGTCAATGGATTGTTTTGTGGATTTGGAGTAAGTACTTTGTTCCGTCGTACAGAAAGAGGTAAATCGCTAATAAAAATTTCATGCCTTTCACCATCTCTCCAGTTAGCATCCCATCCTTCCTCCAAGGAGCTCGAGGCAGTATAGACGCTCCTCTGCTTCCTCCGTGTTCTCCTCACAACAACCCTGCGAGGTAGGTTAAGCTGAGGGCTGTTTAGCTTGGAAAGAAGGCAGCTGAGGGGAGACATGACAGAGGTCTATAAAATTTTGCATGGTTTGGAGAGAGTGGACAGGGAGAAGCTTTTCTCCCTCTCCCATAATACTAGAACGTGGGGTCATCTGCTGAAGCTGGAGGGTGAGAGATTCAAAACAGATAAAAGGAAGTATTTCTTCACACAACGCATAGTTATTGTGGAACTCCCTGCCCCAAAATGTGGTGATGGCTTCCTACTTGGAAGGCTTTAAGAGGGGAGTGGACATGTTCATGGAGGAAAGGGGTATTCATGGCTACTAGTTAAAATGGATACTAGTAATGATGCATACCTATTCTTTCCAGGAACAGAGGGGCATGCCTATTGTCTTAGGTGCTGTGGAACACAGGCAGGATGGTGCTGCTGTATTAGTCTTGTTTGGGGGCTTCCTAGAGGCCCCTGGTTGGCCACTGTGTGAACAGACTGCTGGACTTGATGGATCTTGGTCTGATCCAGCAGGGCTTTTTTATGTTCTTATGAGAGAGTGTGACTGGCGTACGGTTCATGACCAAGTGGAGATCTGAACCCTGGGTCTCCTTGGAGCCCAGGACTTTAATCACTACACCACACTGGCAATGACATGACTGGAGTACTGGCTCCTCCCTGAAAGTGAAAATGAGAAAGCAGTTCCCATGACCCTCTGAGAAGGGTGAGACCAGAGCACTGGAGTTGGGAGGTACAGGCAATGAAAAGGTGTAAACGTGTTCCCAAGGAAGCTGTCATAGGAGTAAACTAGGGTCCTCAAAGACGAAGGAGAGTTGGTTTTTATAAGCCAATTTTCTCTACCTTTTTTTTTTAAGGAGAATCAAACAGGTTTACAATCTCCTTTCCTTCCTCTCCCCACAAGAGACAACTTGTGAGGGAGGTAGGGCTGAGAGAGCTTGAAGAGAACTGCGACTAGCCCAAGAGAACCCAGCCCGGCTTCATGTGGAGGAGTGGGGAAACCAGCCCGGTTCGCCGGATTAGAGTCCGCCGTTCACGTGGAGGAGTGGGGCATCAAACCCGGTTCTCCAGATTAGAGCCCCCTGCTCCTAACCACTACGCCACAAAGCAAATTCTGATTCTCCCACTCACTAACTTCTCCTTTCAAATCAGTTCCAGTTTCCTCAAACCTGTTATTCGTCACTAGGTTCCACCGGCCAGGGTGCCACCTCAGACAATCAAACCATTGTCCTCAGGAAACCTCTCGCTCCCCTTACTGGCCAAGCGTGGTGTAGAACACCAAGCCAGCATGGTGTAGTGGCTGAGAGCATTGGAGTCTGATTTGGAGAACCAGGTTTGATTCCCCACTCCTCCACATGAGAAGTGCCAGTAGTGTAAACCAGAAGTGCCGTGCGCATGGTGTGCGTGCGAGTGTGCCCGTTTGCCCACCGACCCTCAGGTGGTTGCCGGGCAGAGGGGTGAATTGCCAGGGATTTGCCTGCCACCACCGGGCACCTGGCAACCCTACCGGGTTCCTCAGCCAACGCTCTTCCAGGCTGTTCACTGATGAGGTAACTCGAGTGTGTTCTGTGTTGCCAAGCCTCTCCTCTTCCAACCCCTCTGCAAACAGAAGGTGAGGAGGCCTAGGCTTGGCAGAGGCACAGGCACACGACTCAGAGTTTTCACGGGAGAGCATTTGTTCCTACAGTCTGGGAAGCCAGAGGCAGCATGAAAATAGGAATACGGGCGTCTCTGACTCATAAACCATACTCTCAGCAAGCACCTAAGCCCAGGGAAGGCTACTATCCTGGGATTGAAAATCTGCACTTCCCATTCTGCTTTCTCCTGAAGGAGTAACCAGACTTTCAAATCCTGGCTGACTAGGTTTGCCAACCTCCAGGTACTAGCTGGAGATCTCCTGCTATTACAACTGATCTCCAGCTGATAGAGATCAGTTCACCTGGCGAAAATGGCTGCTTTGGCAATTGGACTCTGCAGCATTGAAGCCCCTCCCCAAACCCTGCCCTCCTCAGGCTCCGCCCCCAAATCTCCAGGTGTTTCCCAAATGGGAGCTGGCGACCCTATGGCTGACTAAAGGAGTTGTGGAACATTTTAAAGGAAACTCATGTCAGGAGTAACAAAGGCAACCACACAGAACACAATACTTAGGAGCTTAAAGACTGTTTTTGAACAATCAGTATGCTACATACATAATATAGCATGCGGGTTCGACCCAAAAAATGAGGGTGGGAAGATGTCTCTAAAGGCCTTATTAATTAGGAGGTTGGCTGAGGTTGGACCAGTCTGAGGGTCCAAACCCATCAATGGAAGAAGAAGAGTTGGTTTTTATATGCTGATGTTCTCTACCACTTAAGGGAGAATCAAACCGGCTTTCAATCACCTTCCCTTCCCCTCTCCACAACAGACACCCTATGAGGTAGGTGAGGCTGAGAGAGCGTGCCTTGCCCAAGGTCACCCAGCTGGCTTCATGTGCAAGAGTGGGGGGGGGAATCTAGTTCACCAGATTAGCTTCTGCTGCTCATGTGGAGGAGTGGGCAGTCAAACCCGGTTCTCCAGATCAGAGTCCACCGCTCCAAACCACTGCCCTTAGCCACTACACCACGCTGGCTCTCCTCTCAATCAGCAAGATCACTGCTCTTGCTGATTGGTCATGGTGGGGCCTCAGTCACATTGGTGCATTGGTCTGTTCTCTGCTCCCAATCCTTCCTGAACTATACACAAAGTTTCAAGTATGCCAGTTTGCTCAACAGGAAATGACCTTTGCCTGACTACTCTGACCCTGGAGGATGTGAGGCAGGGTGGAATATAGAGCGTTTGCTTACCATCCGCGATGAGGTGCTCCGGAACATGCAATGTTATCTTGACCACCAGCGGGCAGTTCACGTGGGAAGCGCACACCAGGCCAATGACACAGCTAGTGATGCTAATGAGGGTCAGGGTGGTCTTGCTGACCGGACTCCTTGGCGAGCCAACTGCAAGGGCAAAGCAAACAGCAATTGAAGAGGAAGTCACAACCGAATGGACCCAAAGGTCATCTCACTCAGTCCTGTGCCACAGTGCTAAGTGTTGGCTCAACAGCAACATGAACCCATCAAACAGTGGAAAACGAGCTGAGTTTGCTAAAGGTAATATGCTTTTAATGACAAATGGAAGAAAGCCAAACAAAGTTTTCAGGAAGGAAGGAAGGAAGGAAGTAAGGAAGGAAGGAAGGAAGGAAGGAAGGAAGGAAGGAAGGAAGGAAGGAAGGAAGGAAGGAAGGAAGGAAGGAAGGAAGGAAGAAAGAAAGAAAGAAAGAAAGAAAGAAAGAAAGAAAGAAAGAAAGAAAGAAAGAAAGAAAGAAAGAAAGAAGCCTCTTGGAAGATCAATGAAACGAGATCCTACAGGAACTCAGAGCATTCCACTGTCCTTTTACCCCAACATGTTGGACTCTGGAAAGTATAGTCACTTGAAGTGGGCCACAGCCAGGTTTATACAGAATTACATGGTTGCATGCCATTCCAAGTAAAAGCCAAGATGGTAAAAGCCAAGAAGGCTCTTGATTGGCGGGATCGCTTATCAACTTGTACCAATAGGCCATCAGAAGTGCGAGCTTTATTGAAGACGCATAGGGTGTGTGTTAAAAAAGTGAGAAGTGAATTTGAACAATAATGCCTACAAGTAAAGGGGGAATGGACTGGGTATGTTTAACCTGGAAAAAGAAGAAGAGTTGGTTTTTATATGCCAATTTTTCTACCTTTTAAGGACAATCAAACTGGTTTACAATCTCCTCTTCTTCTCCCCGCAACAAACACCTTGTGAGGTAGGTAAGGCTGAGAGAGCTCAAAGAAAACTGTGACTAGCCCAAGGTCACCCAGCTGGCTTCATGTGTAGGAGTGGGGAAACCAATCCGGTTCATCAGATTAGCTTCCGCCACTCATGTGGAGCATTAGGGAATCAAACCCGGTTCTCCAGATTTGAGTCCACCACTCTTACTATACCACATAGATAAGACTACGGGGAGACTCGACAAATACTGAAAGAGCCGTCACATGGGAAAGGGAAAAGATTTTAACACATGGAAGATAAATTAGTAATTCACCCTTACTATTTCTAATATGGTTATATAAATGGCTCATCTTCATGGTTTGTGTGACCATAACTGTTTATATTTTTATGAAATATCCACCATGCATAAATTGTTAGTTTTATCTGTTCACTATTATATATTTCTAGACTTATTTGAGTTAATCAATAAGCTTTCTTGAACAATAATAAATCAGCTTAGCGTTCTTAACGCATAAAAACGTAATTAGCAAATTTAACCTGTTCTATAACATTTCTTAATCTAAATATAAATGTAAGCATAAATAAGAGTAATTAAAATTCATAACATATATGGTGTATGAATTATCAACTGTGAATGTTATTAACTATTATTTATTTCTTAATCAGTATATTTGCATTAATAAATCAGATTAGAGTTCTTGACACATATCGTCAAAGTTAACAATTTTAACATGTTCTATAGTATTTCTTTTTATATATATGTGTGTGTGTGTGTGTGTATACACACACACACACACACACACACACACACACACTGATCCAAATCAGTTTACACTAACCAAATACTAACCAGGGCTGACCCTATTTAGCTTCTGAGATCTGACGAGATCAGGCTATGGGCCATCCTTTTGCTGCAAGTTATCATGGTACCATATTGGCTTGGCCACTATAACATGCTCTACCTTGGCCCTGCCTTGAAGACAACCTGGAAATTGCAGCTGGTCCAAAATATGGCAGCCTGATTCTTTGTTATGGTCTTGTTTAGTTTAAAAGAGCATTTCTGGCTGCCACTTTATTTCCCAGTTCAATTCAAGATGCTGGTTTTGATCTTTAAAACCCTTCACACATATTCCACACATCCTACATATCCATCTATCCATCTAACTAATTCATAGGGTTGCCAGGTCCCTCTTTGCCACCGGTGGGAGGTTTTTGGGGCAGAGCCTGAGGAGGGCAGGATTGGGGAGGGGAGGGACTTCAATGGCATAGAGTCCAATTGCCAAAGTGGCCATTTCCTCCAGGTGAACTGATCTCTATCGGCTGGAGATCAGCGGTAATACTGGGAGATAGTACCTGGAGGTTGGCAATCCTACCAGTTACTTACACCCACCTTTCTCCCTAATGGAGACCCAAGGGGGCTGACATCACGCTCCTCTCCTCCATTTTATTGTCACAACAAACCTGTGAGTTAAGTTAAGCAGAGAGAGAGTGTGACTGGCCCAAGGTCACCCAAAGAGCTTCCATGGCACAAACAGAAATTCAAACTCAGGTCTCCCAGATACAAGTCCGACACTCTTAACTAATACACCACACTGGCTCCCTATCTAAAGGACGGTGTCTCCCCCTATACCCCCATGTACCAGCTACGGTCTTCAGGTTGCCACCTTCCACCTTTGGGATGTTTCCTCCCTCCAGCTAGCCTCAGTTAGGGCCCACGTTTTCTCTGTGGTTGCTCCCGCTTTATTGAGCAGACTCCCCACAAAGATGAAGGAGGCTCCATCCTTGGAAACCTTTCAGAGGCACAGCAAGGTTGTTTTATTTGCAAGAGCTGTTAAGGGAGTGTAAGGTGCAGTCCTTTTTATTAGGTTGGAGGTGGTGAACTGGGGCTTTATTATCACTTGTTTTTATCTATGTATTATCGAGGGTTGCCAACCTCCAGGTGGTGGCTAGGGATCTCCCTGTATTACAACTGATCTCCAGGCGACAGAGATTGGTTCACCTGGAGAAAAATGGCTGCTTTGGCCACTAGACTCTATGGCACTGAAGTCCCTCCCCTCCTCAAACCCTGCTCTCATCAGGCTCCACCACAAAAACCTCCAGGTATTTCCCAACCCTGGCAACCCTAGTATTATAAGCCACCTTGAGCCATAGAGAAAAGCAAGGGTTAATGTTCAGACAAACAAATAAATACTGTATAGTTCCAGAACAACAGAAATAATAAATAGGGGCAATCTGACAGCAATTTTGGAGAAGATGCCTCCTCATCCCCACCCCAGGGTTTTTATTTTGCAGTCCTCTAGAAAGCCACTTGTTGAAAATGAAGAGCACAGATGTTGGCTCCACGCCTAGGCAGCACTTTCTAACCCGGCAAGCTGTGCAAACGGCGCCACGAACCATCCCTTCTTCCCTGAAACAGATCCAGTTCTAAAAGGCAGCTCAGTATCCAGATGGCTGGACCGTGAGCTGCCATGCAATTGGAGCAGGGCATCGTGCGGGCCGAATGCAGGTGGCCCACTGTTGGCCCACCCGTAAAAGAAGCGTGCTCTCGCTCATGAAGAAGACGACGATGAAGAAGAGTTGGTTTTTATGTGCCGACTTTCTCTACCACTTAAGGAAGAATCAAACCGGCTTACAATCACTTTCCCTTCCCCTCCCCACAACAGACAGCCTCTGAGGTAGGTGGGGCTGAGAGAGCTCTAAGAGAGCTGGGAATAGCCCAAGGTCACCCAGCTGGCTTTACATGTAGGAGTGGAGAATCCAACCCAGTTCACCAGATTAGCCTCCGCCGCTCATGTGGAGGAGTGGGGAATCAAACCCGCTTCTCCAGATTAGAGTCCACAGCTCCAAACCACCGCTCTTAACCACTACACCATACTCGCTGGCTCTCATGGCAGCATCGGTGGGAAATCATGAAGACTCCAGTGCCACAGAAACTGTCGTTTCCCCTCACTGCGATAGCAAGATGTGATCTCGTGTTGTTTGCTGTGTGCCTGAAGGCCTGTGTTTGCATTTGAGCAACTATTGCATGTATATAGGATTACTCTGACGTTTGGGGAATAAATTTTTTGCTGACCTAGAATGGAACCACATTAGGTCTGTGAGAGGAGATTGCAGGGATGCCATTTATTGAAGGTAGGTAGAGCCCGTAGACCCTCAGCCAGTTCAGCTAGTGGTAATCCTTGCATACAACGAAACAAGCTTTTGTACCTGATATACTGAAATCCTGAAAGGGGGAGGAAGGGGAGAATACCTGATCTGTACTGATAGTTCCCAAAGATAACCATGAAATATATATATTCTGGTTTCTCTTCAGATCGTATAAATCTTCCGCCTTAAATGTAGCCAAAATGAGGGTTCGCTGGGCTCCTGCTATGGTGGGAGACCTCCCGCCGGACACCCTCTCTTCTTACCACCACTCCAAGGCAGAAAAATAAACCAAAAAATCACGATGGGGAAAACTTGGAAGTGATAGCAGTCCTCTCTAGGAAGCATGATTCCTAGAGAGGTATGAGGTTTTTCCCAGAAGTGACATCACACTGTTGTCGATAGCATCCCCCCACCACCACCTCTGGACTCTTGCCAATTTTCAGGCACACCCTGGTGACCTGAGCCAAATCAAATGTCCTGAAAATATACAGCTTTTCTGCAATGTTATGTGAATTCACTGCATGGTTTTAAGCAAGACAAAGAGTGGCTCAGAACCTGCTCCCAGCCACAACACGGGGGACGACAATAATATTTAAAGGGCTCCCAGTGATAAACCCTTGGAAACACTATTTCACACATGCCCCCATCTCTGATGAGACTGTAGTCACTTTTGAAATTTTGAAATTTCAGATGCAGATGCTCTACCACTGAGCTGTGGCTCAGTGGTAGAGCATCTGCTTGGCATGAAAAGGTCCCAGGTTCAATCCCCGGCATCTCTAGTTATAGGCAAGAAGGTGATGTGAAAGACCCCTGCCTGAGACCCTGGAGAGCTGCTGCCGGTCTGAGTAGACAATACTGATGTTGATGGACCAAAGGTCTGATTCAGTATAAGGCAGCTTCATGTGTTCATGAGTAAACAGTAGTGGACAACTGCTGTGGCATCTGTTATGGAGAAGCATAGTACACTGATCCTGGTCAGGGCAAGCTCCTAGCGGCAGCCATGGGCAACACACTGATGAGCCCACCTCCATTGTTCCTGAGTCCTGTCTGGAGGTCTGGCAAATCCAAGTGCCACCGCCTGGTCAATAACTACCCTAGCAAAAGAGGAAGACGAGCATTCTGCAGTTGCACGAAGCAAAAGAAGTAGGCACAGTGATGGGAGGAGATACGCCATCACTGTCACATGACTACAGTTGCCAGATCCTTCTTCGCCACTAGTGGGAGGGTTTTGTGGCAGAGCCTGAGGAGGGCAGGGTTTGGGGAGTGGAGGGACGTCCGTGCCATAGAGTCCAATGGCCAAAGTGGCCATTTTCTCCAGGTGAACTAATCTCTATCGGCTGGAGATCAGTTGTAATTGTGGGAGATCTCCACCTAGTACCTGGAGGCTACTCTAATTCACACAGAACAAAGGAGGCAATCTAGAATACCCTCGATGCAGTCATGCAGGCAGTTACTGAGAGACATGTGGCCCATCAGGGAAGATCATTACTGATCTTTTCATTCAGAATCGCTTTTGCAAGGGACTCCAGGGTTCCCTGGAATATGGCTTTAAGCGTTATCAAGTACAAAGAGGAATGTGATTAAACTGAGGGCAAACGACGGGTTAACGTGGCCACGGGTCCAAGCCATGACCACCGATGACATTTCAGAGGAAAATTTAGCCATTTAAAAATTGCCGCAAGGGCCTGATCCTAATTGGGCCCACACTGCGGTGGCACCAGCAGATCTTGTTTGCTCCCCACACCTTTCCAAGTGCCAGAAACCCCATTGATTTGACACCTGAAAAGGCATTGGGGAGGGGGAACAAGATCTCCTCAGACCACCACAGCATAGGGCCAATCCTTGGGCCCTCGTGGCAATTTGCACACAGCTAAACTTTCCTCTAAGATGGTGTTGGTGGTCACAGGTTGGCCTGTGGCCACCGTAACATGTAGTTTGGGTCTGAAACTATATGTGTTCACAAGCGTTGCGTCGTTCCCATGCCTGTTGTCAAAGCAGCTCTGCTCACTCCCTTTCACTGCCCGTCTTCTTTATTTTATTTTCCTATCTCAAATATTTGCCTTTCTCTCAAACCCGTTGGGACCCGAGGCAGAGGACAGCAAGACGTAAAACAGATAAAATGTTCTGCCTGAAAACTAACACAACGCCTAAAAAGCCTGCCCAGAGATGTGATGCCATCGAAATGCCCAAGCCCAATGAACCTGTCAGACCTTTCATCCCCCCACCAAGAAAAACCCTCCTAAACAGACCACTTTTACAGCCTCCCTGGAACAATACTAAAGAGGGTGTTTTATTGGATAGGATGCAGTCCACATCAGACCGGGCTGCAGCTGTGTGAACTCTCTGCTCTGGGCAGGGATAGCAAGAAGGGGTTGCAGTGAGGAATTAAGGAATGAATTATTATGGTCAAAGAGCAGCTCAGAAATGGAGCTTCCACTGCACATACTTATATGGGTCTGAAAACCTTTCTTAAAAGAGAGCCAGCGTGGTGTAGTGGTTAAGAGAAGTGGATTGGAGCAGTGGACTGTCATCTAGAGAACCGGGTTTGAGTCCCTACTCCCCGCATGAGTGGCGGTGGCTAATCTGGAGAACTGGATTGGTTTCCCCACTCCTACACATGAAGCCAGCTGGGTGACCTTGGGCAAGTCACAGCTCTCTTGGAGCTCTCTCAGCCCCACCTATCTCACAGGGTGTCTGCCATGGGGAGGGGAAGGGAAGGTGATTGTAAGCCAGTTTGAGTGTCCCTTGTGGTAGAGAAAGTTGACATATAAAAACCAACTATTCTTCTTCTTCTTCTCCTCCTCCTTCTCCTCCTCCTCCTCCTCCTCGCACCTATAAATTGCTACCATCCCTTCATATCTCCCTTCAATCCACTTCCCAAACCTTCCTCTTCTTTGATGCCATTGGCTTGACTCGGTGGTCCTCATGCCATGGGTTGTGGTGAGCCACATTCTCAATTACCATCAACCCAAAATGCCATATTTACTTCCACATACCCCTACTTCGCCGTCTACTCCGCGATGGGTCTGTGTAAAATGTCAGCTGCGGGTCATTGTCCACTTCGGTCCCAGAATCTCCTTCGGGGTTCAGAAACGCAGAGCCAGCTACATCAAAAAAAAATAGGAAAAAACAAAACAAAAGTTGCCTTAAAAATATTACTAACAACAGCTGCCAAAAGTTACAAGCTTACGTTTCGCTTCCCCATCCCTCAACTGCACAACAAAGAGAAGGGTTGCTTGTCTTATCGGGCATATCAAAGATTCCTGCTGAGATGAAAAGGTGGACTCCTCTCCGTTTTTTCTCACGTGTAAATGTCAAGGTGATCTTTTGTCTGCCAAATTACACTCTGCACAGAGCTCTGGGTTTCTTTTCTGTCCACCCTTTCTCCACACATACTTGCAGACTGCTCTGAGTTGGGGGAAAACACACAGGAAAAGAAATGAACAGCTCCCTCTAAGGTGCAGTTTGAATCTCGGACTCTTAACCCGATAAAGACCTTAAGCTTTCAAGAGAAACGTTTGTACAATGTGAAAAGTGCAAGAACATCAGAGTAGGAGGTATGCCTGAAGTACACAAAAGAAGTACAGATGTGGATGCGCTCCAGCTATTATGACATGCTCTCACCATACGTAGGCTATAATTAGGAGCAAAAATTTCTATATTGTCGATGTTATTATCAACTAGCAAAATGTCTGTCATTATGACAGGCAGGATGTGCAAGGGTGAGTATATATGAACAGAGGGTTTATATGCTGCAGGGATCTCAATATGGAAGAAGAAGAAAAAGAAGAGCGGTTCCTCAGTGGAACAGGCTTCCTCGGGAGGTGGTAAGTGCTCCTTCCCTGGAGGTTTTTAAGCAGAGGCTAGATGGCCATCTGTCAGCAATGCTGATTCTATGACCTTAGGCCAGGGGTGGGGAACCTTTCTCCTGCCAAGGGCCATTTGCTCATTTATAATATCATTCAGGGGCCATAACCAGGTGTAGATCTCCCGGCACAGGGGGGGGGGAGAGGCTAGAGTTGCAAGGTCTCCAGCCACCACCTGGCGGTTGGCAACCATAGGAGAGGCCACGCAGAGAAGGCCTGGAGGGCACCCCCGCTCCCCCTCCCTCCCCTCTCCCAGGCAGGAGGGCAGCCAGCAGTGGGCCCCAGCAAACTGCAGCCGATCCTCAGGGAAGGAAGGAAGGGCAACAGAGAAATGGAGGGGGAGAAAAGGACGGAAGGAGACAGACAAAGAAAGAGACGAGGCAGAGAGGGGGAGAAAGGAGAAAGAGTGACAGAAAAAAAGAGAAAAGCCTTCACACACACACACACCCGCACACGCTGGCCCCACGCCCCAGCCTCCACGCCTCCCCCAACACACACATACATGGCAGCACACGCAACCCCACCTGCCTGGGCCTCCACGCCCTCCCACCCCCAACCCCGAGTCCACAAAAGGCCCTCCAAGCCCAATCAGCTCTCACATGCACGTTCCGCCGCCGGGAACCACTGGCCTCTTCCCCCCCCCCCTTGCCGCTTGACAGGCGGCATGAGTCGACGAGAGGAGGTCCAAAGGGTGCCACAGCCCCAGGAACACCCTCAGGGAGGGCTGCGCTGTGCTGCGCCTCTGCGGCTGGGCCCTGGAGCTCCCGAGGGCCACTAAAAATGTCCCCGGGGGCCGCATACGGCCCCCGGGCCGGACGTTCCCCATCCCTGCCTTCGGCAGATCATGAGAGGGAGGGCATCTTGGCCATCTTCTGGGCATGAAGTATGATTCCTGCATTGTGCAGGGGGTTGGACTAGATGACCCTGGTGGTCCCTTTCTACTCTACGATTCTATGATTCTATGAAGAGTTGGTTTTTATATGCCGACTTTCTCTACCACTTAAGGAAGAATCAAACCTGCTTACAATCACCTTCCCTTCCCCTCCCCACAACAGACGCCATGTGAGGTAGGTGGGGCTGAGACAGTGTGACTAGCCCAAGATCACCCAGCTGGCTTCATGTGGAGAAGTGGGGAAACAAATCCAGTTCACCAGATTAGCCTCCGCCACTCATGTGGAGGAGTGGGGAATCAAACCCAGTTCTCCAGACTCCACCACTCGAAACCACTCCAGGGTGCCAGTCAACAGAGGCAGAGTCCCCACTGTAAAAAGGTATTGACACCCTCAAGTAAAGCTCTTTATCCCCCTGTATGAATTAACAGCAGCTACTTATATAGCCCCCTCAACCCCCTCCCCCCGCCCAGCCATTGAGTCTCTCCAGGGCACTGGTTGGGTGAGCAGATTTCTCCAGTTTTGTTCTTTTATCAAGCTGGAGTTTGTCTCTGAACTGACTATCTTTCTTCCTGAATTCCATCTTAATTAGGAAAATTGCTAAAATTAATTCTGAAACTGAAGCACAGTTTAATTTGACCCAGCTTTCAGTTTCCTCCGCTAGTCAGCATCTTTGGTGGCGGGAGGGAACACATACATGCAAAAAAACAATACTCTTGTAGCGATTGTACATTCAATGCATCACCACTGCTTTTTTGCAGTGTTTTCTCAAGGTACACATGAGCATCAGTAAAACATCACACCAAAAGCATCTTGATACAGTCGTATGAACCATCAAGCCAAGCCAAGCCAAGGCTAAGAAGATGCTGGCAGCTAATACATGTAAACACCATTTGCATACTACTAAGCAGAGATATCTTGAACTGGATGGCCCAGGCTAGAATGATCTTTTCAGATCTCAGAAGCTAAGTGGGGTCAGCCCTGGTTAGTACTTGGATGGGAGAATCGCTTAAGAAAGAATCAAACCGGCTTACAATCGCCTTCCCTTCCCCTCTCCACAACAGGCACCCTGTGAGGTAGGTGGGGCTGAGAGAGCTCTAAGTAGGGTTGCCAACTACCCGGTTGAGGCAGGCAATTGCCCGTCAATCAACCAGGCTGCCCACCGACCAGCTGATGGCCAGCAGGAGGAGCAGAAAGGGGGGGAACGATTCCCCGCGCGCTCCCGAGAAGGCTCCAGCCTCCTGTTTCATGCTGCAAGCCCAATTGGGCTTGTAGCGTGGAAAGGGAGGCTGCAGCATTCCTCCCAGCCCTGCTGTGCGTGTGCTCTGAGAGTGCGCACATCGGGGCTGGGAAGGCTCCAGCCTCCCCCCCACACACACACACACACACTACAAGCCTGATCGGGCTTGTAGCGTGGAAAGGAAGGCTGTAGACTTTCTCCTAGTCCCAGCCCTGCTGTGCGCGCGCTCGGTGCGTGTGCACATCGAGGCTGGGAAGACTCCAGCCTTCCCCCCAGAACCCGCCCTCCTCAGTCCCTGCCCCCAAAACCTCCCACTGGTGGTGAAGAGGGACCTGGCAACCCTAGCTCTAAGAAAGCTGTGACTAGCCCAAGGTCACCCAGCTGGCTACATGTGTAGGAGTGGGGAAACCAACCCGGTTCACCAGATTAGAGTCCGCCGCTCATGTGGAGGAGAGGGGAATCAAACCTGGTTCTCCAGATGACAGTCCACTGCTCCAAACCACTGCTCTTAACCACTCACCACACTGGCTCTCAAGTCCAGGGTTGCTACACAGAGGCAGGCAATGGCAAACCACCTCTGTTTGTCTCTTGCCTTGAAGAATCTATGGGGTCGCCGTAAGTCGGCTGCGACTTGACAGCACTTTCCACCACCAAACAGGGATGTTAGATCACTCGCCGTTTAGATTTCATTTTGTCTGCAAACTGTGAACAGCACCATCAAACAAACAAGTAAGTGTTCTCCACGTCCACTGAGAGCCTGGAAAATGCTCTATGCACATGCATTCTTACATCGCTTCCCCAACCCCATTCTCCACCATCACCGGGTTACAAAACATCAATAAAATAAAGCAGTAGAAATGAATGTTTAAACCATATGGGGAGGCAGGACACCTGTGTGGCTTGTCTTTGTACCCCAGCCTTGCCCATGTTGCCTGGCCAATTCCATGGTCGTTTGGTCTAGATTGCAACTTTTTTGTCATGGCTATCCCCCTCCCTGATCCATTCACCCAAGAAACCCATTCTCTTGATGGTCTAGGATACTCTTAAGTAGAGGGAGGAGGAAGAAGAAAGAAGAGTTGATTTTTTTATATGCCAACTTTCTCTACCACTTAAGGAAGAATCAAAACAGGCTTACAATCACCTTCCCTTCCCCTCCCTACAGCAGACACCCAGTGAGGTAGGTGGGGCTGAGAGGTGTGACTTGCCCAAGGCCACCCAGCTGGCTTCATATGTAGGAGTGGGGAAACAATTCCAGTTCACCAGATTAGCCTCCGCCGCTCATGTGAAGGAGTGGGGAATCAAACCTGGTTCTCCAGATGACACTCCACTGCTCCAAACCACTGTTCTTAACCACTATACCATGCTGGAAGCTACATGGCTTGTCTCTTAAGTGTTCCACTGCACACTATGCCCATTTGAATTAATTGTATTTACACATTCTCACACTGTTGCCTGGGAACTGCAGTTTGATCCAGTCAATTGAGGGCATGCATCAGCGCAATAAATGCCATTGCCTAATTAATGCAACCAACTGCACAACTACAAAAAAACCCATATGCATGCTAACATGCATGCAGTGGTCCATGACCTCCCTACAATGATGGCCCTAGGGTGTGCATAAGCCGAGAAAGCCAGTAACAGGGAGCATGCGTCCACACCCAGCCAACCGCCATGCTGAACACTGCCTCTGCGCAGATAGAAAATGACAAGAAATGTTATCCATTGTGAACTGAGAGCAAATTGCCGAGTTGATCAAATGAGGTGCCTGACTCAGCAGAGAAATGGGCCTTGCGAACAAGGTAAGTTTGAATGTCAATAGCCTTTTTTTGTGTGCGAGAAAAGCGCAATGTTAAATGAATCGCTAGGTTTACCGAGAACAGTTCACACAGACATCAGCAATCAGAACAGCTAATGGAAGCTCCCAGGGATACTTTCCTCTGCATCAGCAAAGGAAGGGAAAGAGAAAGGGAAGGAAAAAAAAACTTTGAAGTGTTCATGTCTTCCAAAACATTCCTATTTTACAGATGGGAAAATGGGGCTGAAAGATAAAGGTCACCAGGTGAACATGTGAAAGTGCTGCACCAAATATTCTTCAAATTCAATTTTTGCCTCTAAAACTGTAACTTCAGTGGACGGGGCTCCCTCCCCCCCTCCCCAATCCCTGGTGGCTGTTTCCTTCTGGGAGCCATATTTGCCCTCTCATTAATTCCTTCTTGAATGATCCCAACTGGTTAGGGATCCCATGCAGGACATGATGTCACAACGCTATATAGACAATCAGATTTAGCGATGTGCTGATATCAGTAAGGGCAAAGGAAGCCGATTAGAGTGAGGCCAAGGAGTGAAGTAGTGACCACACTTGCAGGGATGACCCTGGCCAATCAAAGATCCCATATGAATTTAATAATCCTTTTGTGGGTTCTCTGGGGGGAAATCACCATTAGGGGAGATTTTGATTCTGAGAAACATTTCTACAAAATGCCCCACCCTCCAATTTCAAGACAGCACAGTCTATGGCTACAATGAGTCTAGCAGTTATTCCTCCTGGGATCCAAATCCACTACACTGTTTAACAGGCCAGAATACTACTCTATTGGCTTCCTTAGGATCATCATCCTCACCTGAGCTACACCAATGGCATTACATAGAAGCAGAAGGTAGTGCCAATGATTCATTTGCATGAAAATAGTGTGAGGTCGTTTATGCATGGGTACTTACACTCACATTCACCCCTGGTCTGTCTCAGTTGTTCATATGCATGAGTTTTCCATCCATTAGAGGTGACCTCTAATGCCCTTACAAATCCCAGGACTTCTTGTTCCTCTGTTAACCCAATTCTTCCCTCTCCTCTGAGCTTAGAACAGGTGAAATCCCCATGCATAAGCGCGGAATATGCAAGCTTGGTTTCTTTCACAGCCAATTACAAAGCAACGTGTAAAGAGGTGGGGATTCAAATGCTTCCTGCTTCCTCAGAACTCTTTCTGAGCAGAAGAAAGGCTTTTTAAAACCGAGGGTTGGATTTCTCCCCCCACCTTTCAGATTGCTGTGGTTTTTGTTTTTTGTTCTTAAAATGCTTTTTTATGCTGCAATTGGGTTTCGGGAGAGGTTTCTCTCACACTGAGCTCTACAATAAGCCAATTACAAAGCAGCATTTAAGGAGGCGGGGACTTGAATTGAGTCTGGAGACTGCTGGTGCATAATTCCCAATAGGAAAATGTGGGTCCAGCGAGCAATGAACCTCAGGTAAAACTCCCATGCATCAACGACCTGAGTTTTCCGCGACAACAAAGCTTACACATTAGTGTCTTGTGGTGCAATGCAGCATGGGTAAGGGTCACCAGACCCACATGTCCCCTCTTCCTTGAAGAATTAACAACGCCAATTTGGATCTTGGTTCCCAAGCAACACAAAGCATCTGGGGAGGGGGCTCCAAGCTGTGTCCCCCTCCATAGAGAGGGATTTTATTTTAAAAGGTGGGGTGAGCAAATTCATGCCAGATACGGTGCGTCGATAGCTATTAGCCATGAAAGTTTCATTGAACTTGGGTGCTCAGAGGCAGATTGTTGGGGATAACCAACAAGGGAGGGCTGCTGCTATCCTGCCTTTGGTGGGCTTGCTGGCTGGCCACTCTGGAGAACGGGTTGGTGAAGTGGGTGCATCCTCGGTGTGACCCAGCAGGCCTCTTTTCAGGACACCCAACCATGGCACTGCCTCACAGCAGATCCCCATTCCCTCCCCGCTCCAGAAGGAAGCCCCAGGCGGTACCTCGTGACTTGTTATTGATCCTCTTGCGCTGGCTGCTAGAGGTGTGAGAGAGCAGCGTAGCCTGCTGGTGGTTGGAGTCCACAGGGCTGGTGGCGATGATATTATCCTTGTACTTGTTCATCAAGGACAGCTTGGCATTGTCACTTCCTGAACAGGAAGAATTTAAGGCAAAAACTTTGAGAAAAAGAGACAAAAAAGGAGAAAGAGAAGGGGGAGAAGGGAAGAAAGAGAGAGTATTCATTTCCAGCTATCCAGGCAATAGCATGAGCAGCATCTGTAGGAGGAGACCAGAAAGCAGCAGGGGCGAGGACCCCTTGCTATTGATATGCCTAGGACAGGTTCCCAGCTCCCCACCACCACCAGTTCCCCTGGAGCCAGCAGCAAACAAATTCAGAGGATCATCCTTCCAGATATAATTCTGAAGCTGTGTTATCCCTGGACAGCCTCTCAGACAGGGGAAGAGAGCATTGACATCAGAACAATTTAGGAACTGTTGAGGACTGATGCTGAAATTGCTCCCATGTTGTCACTGGTAGACCATTTATACACAGAAGCTGTTCAGAAAAAAAAGTCCAATCCACAGAAGCTCAACAGAGTCACACGTTGATCTCCTCCTTCTCCCCCAGTATCAACCACATCTGTCTCAGGTGCATGCCAAAAGTCATCATGGTGTGTCAGCTGTGCTAGTCTGCCAGACCTACTGCCCTCACTAAGTCTCCCAGAAAGGGGTATCCAGCTTTTCATCTACTTAGAAACATGCCGAAGCATTTTATACCGAAAAGGAATAATAATAACAATAACAATAATAACAGTAGTAGTAGTAGTAGTAATAATATTAGTAATCATGATGATGATGATGATGATGATAACTACTACTGCTGCCACTACTACAATTTAACATTAATTTTAATACACTACATGGACCTCACTGCTCATTTTGCACCTCCTCTCTGCCCCACCCCTAGCTACATTACTGTGAAATCCCTTTTAAAGATACAGATAATCTGGCACACATTCCAAATCTATATGCATTTTACCATGCAAGAGAAGAAAAAAGAAAGATGTATGTACATGAGTCTGTGTATACATAGGCTTATTCTGGTTTAGTTCATTTATTTAGATAATTTATATCTTGCTCATCTCCCCAACTGGGACCCAATATTGGTTTCCACTCCTTCATTTAGGCCAGTGGTTCTCAACCTTTTTTGCTCCATTCCCCACTTTCACAATTGTTCAGAATATAATT
The DNA here is from genome assembly GCF_029931775.1 of Euleptes europaea. Lineage (NCBI taxonomy): Eukaryota > Metazoa > Chordata > Lepidosauria > Squamata > Sphaerodactylidae > Euleptes > Euleptes europaea. The sequence continues at coordinate 23,806,493 of NC_079313.1, read as the reverse complement.
CCCCCCTTCCCAAGATAATCGAACTAAAAAAAAACAAACTACAATTTTACAGATTGTACATAATCTACAGGACATCGCACTCTGATGAATAGTGGTCCCAATTCCCCCCTTGGAACCCTAAAATTCCCCCCCTGGGGGGGGGAATTCCCCCCTTGTTGAGAACCCCTGATTTAGGCTGAAAGTGATTGGCCCAAGGTCACCAAGTCAGCTTCAATGGTGGAGTGAGGATTTGAAATTGGGTCTCCCAGATCCTCATCCAGGATGACTCTCTAACCTGTTAAAGATGAGCCGTGAAATGCCTGAAAAGTTTGAAGAACACTAACCTACATCTGTGCTTGGTAGGATGACAACCCCTCATCCAATCGAATACATTTTTGCAGTTAGGTAACGACAAGGTAAGATTATGCTCCCACCTGGTGTAAGGTCCATGCTTGATTTCTCGTTGCAGCCCTGCAGGGAGTCCAGGGTTCTGGTGACCTGGCTGGCAAAGTCCTCGCCACCATTCATGCATTCCCTCTGCAGGTGGTGACGCAAGTCAGTGATGTCGTATTCGTAGCCATCTAAGATAGGGGTCTCCCGGATGCTGAGGGTCCCACTGGAGTTGTGACCTTGCACCCGGGCATTGCGCAGGCTCTCGCGGCCGTGACCCCCAATCAGCACAGAGGGAATGTAGTGGATCTCGTTGGCGGCCTCCGCACTGGCGCTCTTCTGGGGCTGCGGCACCCGGCGGCGCTTGCACCAACGCCGTCGAGTGTAGAGGATCATCACCAGGCACAGGATAGAAAGCAGCAAGGCTATCATGCCCCCCTGAAAGAATCAAAAGGGAGCACGCATCAGATGAGCATCAGAAGCCTGGCTCCTCAGCCATACGCTCTTTTCTCCTTCCAAAAGACTAATCTTCTCTCACAATGGATTTTATCAATATGCCTCCCATCAATATGCCTTCCTAACCAAGGAAGGTAATAACGTTCCACTTTATTATAAGAATTGCAGCTCTATGTAACATTTTTGGCACTCCCGGCTCACAATTTGGGACAGCAAGCTATGTGTAATATACGTGGACACCATTTTGTGCGAAAAGGGTAGAGTTGCCAGGTTCCTCTTTGCCACCAGCAAAGAGGGCGGAGCCTGAGGAGGGGTTTGGGGAGGGGAAGGACTTCAGTGTCATAGAGTCCAATTGCCAAAGCAGCTATTTTCTCCAGGGGAACTGATCTCTATCAGCTGGAGATCAGTTGTAATAGCAGGAGATCTCCAGCCGCCACCTGGATGTTGGCAACCCTAGAAGAGGGCAACGCATGTATTGTGTAGCTTTGGCAAACGGAAATACATAACTTCGAAAAACTGTGTTTTCCTACCAAAGCTAAAAAATACACATATTGCCCCAGTCACACAAAATGGCAATACCTAGTAACAAGATGATTGCACATAGCGTACTTCAGTGGTATGTAAGGTAGGAGCCCCGAAAATGTATTTAATTAAAAGGACTTTTTTTTTAACTTCACTTATACCTTGCCTTTCCCCCCAGTGGGGACCCAAAGCGGCTTACATAATGTCCCTCTCCTTCAAATAAATCTATGAGACAGGTGAGGCTAGAGTGTGACTGGTCCAAAGTCACCCAGCAAGTTCCCATTTGAACCTAGGTCTCTCACCTGGAGAAAATGGCTGCTTTGGCAATTGGACTCTATGGCATTGAAGTCCCTTTCCTCCCCAAACCCCACCCTTCTCAGGCTCTGCCCCCAAAACCTCCCACCAGAGGCAAAGAGGGACCTGGGAACCCAATGCCAGCAACATTTGTTGCCCACCGCTGCTCTAAGCGGTGTCGTTCATGGTATGATGTCACTTCTGGGGAAACCCCAGACATCACTTAACTCTAGGAATTTCCAGAAACTCTATGGTTTTTCCTAGAAGTGGTATCGCAGCATGTGTCCTGTTGGCACCCCCCATGTCCCTGCCCCCCAAACTCTCAGCAATTGCTTGGCACAGCCTGGCATCCCTACAAGGTCATAAATGGGTATGTGACCCCCCACCACCACTGTGGGGGGGGGGGAATGCAACGGCAAAGGTCTACCTAAAGCAGCTTTAGAATTGATCAATGCCTAGGGGGTCCTTCCATTTACAGTGGAAGCTGCCCTACCCTACCGGGCCTCATCATTGTTAATAGTACCACATTGCGAGCTTGTATCAGTGGTGGTGCGCAACCTGCCTTTCAGAGAGGCTTATCTACAATTAATTACTTTGTTACTGAGGAATTCTTGGCACACTCCTAAAAAAAAACCGGGATTTCTCATAACACAGTTTTATACCAAATATGTGACCAGCCTGGCTGCCTTGGTGGGGTGAAGTGGTCCTCGTATGCCAATCTTCTTAAGCTTACACTCGGATTCTTTTGAACAGTTTACATAGCCCACGGCAGAAGTCTAGATAGTATGTGACCCAGATCTCCTATGTCAGTGATACCCAGCCGGGCACTCATGGGAACGAGGGTCCCTACTGATGCGTTTCCTGGTGCTCAAAGTTCCCCAAAGTTCTTCTTCCCCAAAGCACAAAGCCAATGTTGGCTCCTTCTTCATAAAAAAAAAAAAGTCCAGGAGGCACCCATCACCTTTGGGTCTGCAAGGAACACCCATTTCAAAACACTTGTCATCATCACAGTTTTGGAACTTCTCATCATTTTGTGATTGCCCCCACCCCAGGGTAGCCCTTTTATGATTGATCCTGCCTCCCTGACAGCCCTTCTGAGATAGTGCCCAGTTGAGTTCCTGACTAAGAAGCTCCTGATGGGTGAAACTCCATATTATTCGCTCCCAACTGCCAAATTTTGCACTATTGCAATTAAAATGCACTAAATTAGGATGGAAAAAAATGGTTAAACCTTCTTATATTTTTAGACATATTAAGATGAAAAGTTTGATCACGTGACATGTACTAATATCTCATATTTTAATATTATTTAATAATATTATATTTTTATTAAACTTTGTAATTTGTATTAGTTTTACAGTTTTATCAAGTTGACAATTTGTTGTATCAGCCTTTTGGCTGGTCAAATAGACCGTATCAGTGAATTCATTCATTCATTTCTGAAGATTCCAAAAGTTCCCACAGACTCAAGGGAGTTTGGGACCAGTGTCCTACATCAACCCAAAATAGGGTTGCCAACCTCCAGGTAGTAGCTGGAGATCTCCTGCTATTGCAACTGATCTCCAGCCGACAGAGATCAGTTCACTTGGGGAAATTGGCCGACTCTGGCAATTGGACTCTATGGCATTGAAGTCCCTCTCCGAAACCCTCCCTCCTCAGGCTCTGCCCCAAAAACCTCCCACCAGTTGGAAAGAGAGACCTGGCAACCCTAACCCAAAACCTTTATATTGGCATTATTGTATAGCCAAAATGTGGGGGGGGGGATTCTTTTTCACCCTGACAAATCAAAGCGGCATGGGCCTGATTTGGCATGGGGTTGTGGTGTCGGGGGAGAAGGCCTTCCTCCTGTACTGTTTACCCAGGCTCCATAACACACACACCCGTTTGGCCTGGGAAACAGTGTGTGTGTGTGTGTGGGGGTCCCATGTTGAGGTCCCATACTCAATTGGGCCCTCATAATGCTGTTCCCATCTGGATAGGGTTGGCAGGTGCCCGGTGGCGGCGGGTAAAATCCCGCCAATCCACTGGGCTGCCAGCAGACCAGCTGAGGGCTGGTGGGCACAGCATGCACATGTGAGCGGACGCTGCGCGTGTGTCGCTTCCGGGTAAACCCGTAAAGGTTTTGGGTTAGGGTTGCCAGGTCCCTCTTTGCAACTGGCGGGAGGTTTTTGGAGCAGAGCCTGAGGAGGGAGGGGTTTGGAGAGGGTAGACGCGGAAACCACAGAGTTTCGGCCGAGATCGCTACAACGTCCGTGTTGCTTCCAGGTAAACCTGGAAGTGATGTAGGCGTGTTGCGTGGGGGGGGTGCGCCGTGCCAGGCGCGCGCATCACGCACCTCGGCTGTGGCCCCGCAAAGCTCCCGCCGGTGGAGCTACGGGGCCTGGCAAGCATACATCTGGAACCCCACACCTCAAAAATGGCAGTGAATCCCCTTGACAAACTCAGGGGATAGTTTGGCCCGTAGCTCAGTGGACAAAGGAGGTTCAGTCATACATCTTATTGGAAAACAATGTAGTGTGGATGGAGGACGATCGGCCCTGCATCACTTTCAAAGAGATGTGCATCATGTGTAATTACGTCTGACCAAAGCTGGAACAGGGCCAACGTCTTGTTCAGCGGCACTGGTAGACAATGAAACCACCAGCTGAAGTTATCTGCTGAAGCTGGAGGGTGAGAGATTCAAAACAGATAAAAGGAGGTATTATTTCACACAACGCAGAGTTAAATTGTGGAACTCCCTGCCCCAGGATGTGGTGATGGCTGCCAACTTGGAAGGCTTTAAGAGGGGGGTGGACATGTTCATGGAAGAGAGGGCTATCCATGGTGACTAGTCAAAATGTATACTAGTCATGATGCGGACCTATTCTCTCCAGGATCAGAGGAGTATGCCTAATATATAGGTGCTGTGGAACACAGGCAGGACAATGCTGCTGCAGTCGTCTTGTTTGGGGGCTTCCTAGAGGCACCTGGTTGGCCACTGTGTGAACGGACTGCTGGACTTGATGGACCTTGGTCTGATCCAGCAGGGCTCTTCTTATGTTCTTAATGGCGAGGGGTAGAGCATTAGCCTGTTTGCCTGAGCAACAGGATAACCCCCCCCCCAAAAAAAAAGAAGCAGCAGAATGAGAGGGGGACATTGGCTGCAAAGGTGTGCGAAAATATGCAGGAAGAGTGGAAGGGTAGGGAAAATGGGGACCATTTGTGCATCCCTGAAGCAGCAATTCTCCCCCCACCCCTGGCAACAAATCAAACCTCCCCTCGTGCTAATCAGCACCCTGAAGCTTGCAGTTACCGTTTGAGAAGTGGGGGGCCAGTCTCCCGCTCCTCTCCCTCTTAAATCTTGCAAGACAATGAGAAGAAATATATAAATAAGGGAAAGGCAGCCACTGGCTAACAGCTTCATATCTATTCCGGGCCACATTCCCATTCCCTTCTCCGTGCAATGGGCGATCGCGATAAAAATAAAATAATAACCATCATCTGCTCCATTAGGACAAAACGTGAAGCGAGAGTTGCTAAATGGGCAGGAGAAGCGGCAGCTGGCAAAGCCTTTGCTAATGGCCATCCTGCTTCAGCCGCTCCCTTCCCTCCCTCCCACCCCCCACCCACCCCCCACCCCGACGCATTCTCAGCCTAATGAAAGCGGAATGCTCCAGCCAGTCCCTAGGGAAAAACACCAGCAGATAAAGCAGAGCGGCAAAGACTTCAGACAGCCCTGGGCACTGTTTAGCACCGACAACGATCCCACAGCCGGCGCTTTCAACTTCCCCAACTTAAAGCCTTTGACACTTATCAAAACGTTGCCAGGACTGCGGCCCTTTGGAGAAACGCAGTGGCGGAAGCCCAAAAAAGGAATATGACCACACTTTGGCTTGCACCAACTCTTCTCGTAGTGGATGGACTTAAATTAATCTCCAGCGCTGTTAATACAATGGACGCTAGGTTGCTTCGCCCACCGCTCTTGGCCTTTCAAGGCACCCAAGTGTTCTGTTTCATATCACAGAGATGTCTGATCAAGTCTTAGTTGTGTTTTTTTAATTGGACGGCTTCCCTTTTTGTGTGTGTGTTTCCCAGCTGGCCCAAATGTGCACCCTGATCCTTAGCCACACCTTATGCCCAATGAAGTCAGCAAAGCATGCTACATGTGACCTTGATGAAGGGGCCTCAATAGGGTTGCCTACCTCCAGGTGAGGGATGGAGATCTCCTGCTATTGCAACTGCTCCCCAGCCGATAGAGATCAGTTCGCCTGGAGAAAATGGCCGCTTTGGCAACTGGACTCTATGGCATTGAAGTCCCTCCCCTCCCCAAACCACACCCTCCTTAGGCTCTGCCCCCAAAACCTCCTGCCGGTGGTGAAGAGGGACCTGGCAACCCTAGGCCTCAAGATCATGCCCCTCCCCTTCAACATCCAACCTTATGATGAGTTCCCCAGAACCCAAGTGCTGGTACTCTGTGTTGCTTAATTTTGGTTGGTCTTATCAGGGCCAGGGCCAGGTTTTGTGGGGCCCTGGACAGAGAGTGCCCAAGGGCAGCCTCCTTTCCTCTGCCAGCCACCAGGACTCCCTCTCATACCTTGATTTCTGCCTGCATCCATCACCCCTTCCACCACCCGCACTCACAGCCATCTTCATGCCTTTTCCTCATTAGCACTGGGCAGTGTGTGAAGCCACTTACACTTACCTTGAGCCTCATTTGCCACACTGTTGTCCATGCACCTGTTTGGAGAAATCCTTTTGGAGCTCTTCACAATCTGATTCGGTACTTGCCACTCAGAGCAACACGCAAGAAATATGTAAGTATTTTATGTGGTTAAAAAAAAACCACAGCAAGAAAGAAGGTTCTGTGTCCACTAAACATATCCTGCCCTATTCCTAAACGTTGCAGGGAACGTACAGCTAGGAAAGCTCAGTGGATGCTGGATCTCATTTCAGATATCACCCTGTGGTGACCCCATAGAGTTTCCAAGGCAAGAGATGTTCAGAGGTGGCTTGCCATTGCCTGCCTCTGTGTAGTGACCCTGGATTTCCTTGATGGTCTCCCATCCAAGTATTAACCAGGGCTGGCCCTGCTTAGCTTCCAAGATGTGACAAGACTGGGTTAGCCTGGGCCATCCAGGCCAGGGCAGACATCACATTACAATGTATTGTACATCTTTCCTCTCCCCTTAACAATGGGCACAGATATCTGTCTGGTGCTTGAAGTTCAAGCAGAGAATACCGTTAAAAAGTTCCACTGTGAAGTCACAGCGCCCAAGAGCGATGCCTCATTGCAGTGGGTTTTCTAGCTCTCCCGCCCCATCCCCTAATGGCAGGTGTGGAGGCTGAATGAAATTTTGAACTTGAAACCTGCCGCTGTGTTTTGGATGTGCGCGCTGACTTTCATTCCACCATCTCAGTCTTCCCAGGGGACGTATTTATTTATTTAATTTGTTTTACACCCTGCCTTTCTCCTCAAAGGGGATGCAAAGCGGCTTACATCGTTCTCCCCTCTTCGGTTTTGTCTTCACAACAACCCAGGTGAGTTAAGCTGAGAGAGTGCGGTGCCCCAGGTCACCCAGCAAGCTTCCATGGCACAAATGGGGATTCAAACCTGGGCCTTCCAGAAACTCGTCTGACACTTTTAACCGCTACACTGCACTGTGGTGTAGCAATATATTTTTCACACTTTTCTTCTTTCCCTTCTTTGAAAACCAGGGCATTGGTTGCGCTGGTGTTCAAACTTGAGATGTAGAATAGTGCCCTGAACGTATCTACCAGATGTCGCAACCAAATATCACCCAGATATCGCAAAGGAAGATTCCAGGTCACTCCCATCTCGAACAAACCGGGGAATGCCAAACAGCGAAATTAAACCCGCAGTCAGTTTATTTAGGCAATTATTATCTGCAAATTTTCATTTTTCAAATGAGAAAGAAAGGTAAGCAAAGCTTCTCGGCAGCCCCCTGCGGGTGGCCGCCGCTGTTGGGATTATAAATAAATGCTAGGCATCCTTTGAAAACATTGGAGAAATGGCAGTACAATGCGACGTTGTCCCTCCACTAAAATTGCAGTCTGATCCAGAAGTGAGAATCAAGCACTAAAAGGTCCTCTTAGGTGCCACTGAAGAATCACACCCACACAAACGTTCGTTGCTTTGATTGGCATAAGTCACAATGGCTGGACACCATCACCTAGCAACCGCTCGTTATACTTCTAAAAATGCAAATTTGCTCCTACAAATGCCACACATTTATTTTGGACAGAGATTAACCACCCACATAATACCAAGTATGAGAACCAGCGGCATCATTTCACTAGTAACCTGCAAGAACTGGTGTGGGCGGCTTCATTGATACGTCCTGAAATACAATCACAAGCCTGTAGTCTTTATGAAGAAGACCAGGTAACTTGCGTGGATGGCAGACAATGATGCTGCAGGAAGGAAGGAAGGAAGGAAGGAAGGAAGGAAGGAAGGAAGGAAGGAAGGAAGGAAGGAAGGAAGGAAGGAAGGAAGGAAGGAAGGAAGGAAGGAAGGAAGGAAGGAAGGAAGGAAGGAAGGAAGGAAGGAAGGAAGGAAGGAAGGAAGGGCTGCGCTGGTAAATGAGCCAGGGGAGGGGCCGTGCTGGTGGCTGGAGGCAGTGCCGCCGTCCCGCCTCCAAAGGAGGTTTCAGCCCCCCCCCAAGTCAGAAAGCTGCCCTTACTTGCAAGCCCCCGGAATGCCCCCCGGGACGCTGAGCAAGGCGTCCCGGGGCTGCGCTGCCATGGCAGCAGCGGAAGGCTGGTGTCCGTGCCCCAACACCGCTGTCCGTGCCAGTCGCGGCAGTGCAAGCGGCCTGGGTGCTGGCGCAAGTGGTGCGGAAGCCGGCGTGGGCCCTCGCGCCCCTCCGAACGACTTTCGCCCGCTCAGCTCAGGAATGGGCTGTTAGTCTTCATTTGTTTAGTAAACCGGGAAAGAACCATTTCAGACTGCAAGCGGTGGATCACACAGATCACAAGGAGGAAAGAAAACCCTTCTTCACATAGGGTGAAAACGCATGGTCGCTTTAGCCTCCTTAATTCCCTGTTTCAGCCAGGATTCAGCCAGGATCGAACGCACGTCCGGCGAAACGCATGCGGTCAATCCTGGCTGAATCCTGGCTGAAACAGGGAATAAAGGAGGCTAAAGCGACCGTGCGTTTTCGCTCATAATAGAAACATAGGTATCAAAGAGGACAGGCTTTCTTTCTGACTTTCTGATTTTCTATTAATAAAGGCATTTTGGGTATGGGAAGCATTCATGCTTCATAGCAGTCTGAAGTGGTGCAGCCCAGATACAGGTTTATCATCCCAGTGAAGACGAGGTCGGACTGTATTAACATAATAGGAGAGACTCAGAGGAGTTTAATGTCAAGTCAGGTGGATAAAGCTTAGATTCTTTGGCACTGTAATATACAGCAGAGGTAACATGGGAAAGGGAATGCAACAGAGAGAGAAAACCTTCAGTGAACTCCAGCCTTTACTGGCATCCGAGGGCAAATGTTAAGCTTGACATGAGTACGTTTGCCAAAAATGGAAGCCGCTTGTCCAATTTATCCATTTCTCTACAGCAACATTTAGGCACAGGTACCTATACATTATAGTGTCATATGCTTCCCCCAAGGGGGAGTGGGGAAAGGCGTAAAATGATGATGTCATGATGATGCTGGCCTGGTGACATGGGAATTATGTCTGACGTCTAGAGGAGAATACTTGACATAAAGATGCCATTACCTGGTGGCAGCCTCGAGAAGGTAATGTGTAGATCTTCCCTTATAGTTATTTCTTCCAGTATCGATCCCATGAAGACTTGCTGCATGCTACACTGCAGGGGTGATATCTTTGAGTATGATGCTATTTCCAGATTTTATTGCTGGTACAAGATCTTTAAAGAGGCAGTGAGTTCCCACACATGCCTTGAGATAGCTAGACAAATGCAGCCGGAGAAATGCAGCAAGAGCCCTTCTCCCCGAGTAGCTCCACAGGAGTGGCTAACTCAAATGTGAATGAATGAACCAATCAGCCAATTCATTAATACCCCCACTTTTCTCTCCAATGGGGAACCAAAGCAACTTATAAGATTGTTACTTCCCACATGCATTCTCCCCCACCCCTCACAATAGGGTTGCCAGGTCCCTCTTCACCACTGGCGGGAGGTTTTTGGGGTGGAGTTTGAGGAGAGTGGGGTTTGGGGAGGGGAGGGACTTCAATGCCATAGAGTCCAATTGCCAAAGCGGCCATTTTCTCCAGGTGAACTGATCTCTATTGATCAGTTGTAATAGCAGTAGATTTCCAGCTAGTACCTGGAGGTTGATCTCTATCCGTTGTAATAGCAGGAGATCCGGTGAAGAGGGACCTGGCAACCTGGGATCGGGGAGGGCCCGAGGCCTGGCGAAAAGTATCTAATTGTAGGGGATCACATCTCGAGCGAAGACAGAGGATGAAAGTCAGGCGACAAATAAACGTGCGCAATTCAGTGCTGCAGCACAAGCCAAGCATCTAGCCCCCAACTCTGGGCTCCTCTCTGACAGTGAATAGGCAGCCTCTGGGGCAAAGAGGCTCTCGGCGCTGTTTGCAGTTCTGTTGACGCCGTTTATTAATTTTTCTCCAGGACTAATCAAAAGCAAAACATGAAGGGAGAGCACCAGCCCCCGGCAGCAATCTGGGAGAGATATTGACATTCTCATTAAGGCAGGCTTCATTAAACAGCCCGTCCTCGGTATCAGCGCGGCCCGACGACACATTGTCTCCAGCTAATTATCTTCCACTGGCAAAAGGAACCGTACGAGCATCGCTTCAAGATGAAAACCCTGCCTCTCCCAGCACTGCTCTTTTGTTGCTTTCCTTCCTTGGGCATCCACTGAATTGTCTTCCTGTCCGTCTGTCTCTCCCTCATCCTCTCTCTTTTTTTAAAAAAGCTTCTCGGAGGAAAGCAGCCAGGAGGGTGGGGTAATTAAGGTAAAGGCAAAGGTAGTCCCCCGTGCAAGCACCAGATCATTCCTGACCCATGGGGTGACGTCACATCCCGACGTTTACTAGGCGGACTAAGTTTACAGGGTGGTTTGCCATTGCCTTCCCCAGTCATCCACACTTTACCCCCAGCAAGCTGGGCACTCATTGGACCGACCTCGGAAGGTTGGAAGGCTGAGTCAGCCTGGAGCCGGCTATTTGAAACCGACTTTCGTCGGGATCGAACACAAGTCATGAGCAGAGCTTGGATTGCAGTACTGCAGCTTACCACTCTGTGCCACGGGGCTCTTAGGTCAATTACAGGGAGGGATTTATCTCGCGGTAACAAGGTTGCATCAGCAAGGCTCCCGGCTCTAGATGCTCTAGAAAGCCGAAATCAGTGGCTGTGATGATGCTTTGTCACATGAACACAGGAAGCTGCCTTATGCTGAATCAGACCCTTGGTCCATCCAAGTCAGTATTGTCCACTCAGACCGGCAGCAGCTCTCTCCAGGGTCTCAGGTAGAGGTCTTTCACATCGCCTGCTTGCCTGGTCCCTTTAACTGGAGATGCCGGGGATTGAACCTGGGACCTTCTGTGTGCCAAGCAGATGCTCTACCACTGAGCAATGGCCCCTCCTTCAGAGGGATGGGATGCACTGATGCACATAAAAAGAATTAGGGGATGGTGGCATCTAAATGGCATCAGTGATGGCACCAAAGCATTGAGGTGGATGGGAAGATTCAGAAACAAATTTCCTCTGTTCTGACATCCCTGTTCTTATTATGATCCAAGCCCAAACTCTCTCCAACATTTTTGGGATTAACCTCTGAATGGGATCACCCAGCACCAGCCCTTTCCTTCCCTGGTCCTAGTCAACCTTTATTTATTTACACAATGTTTACTCTGACTTTCTCCCCAATTGGGCCCCAAAGCCACTCCCCTTGATGTCTTTTCCTCCATTTTATCCTCACAACAACCCTGTGAGGTAGGTCAGACTCAGGGTGTGTGACTGGCCAAAGGTGACCCAGCAAGCTTCTATGGCAGAGTGAGGATTTGAACCTGTGTCTGCGCAGATCTTAATCCAACACTCTAACTGCTACATCACACTGGCTCTCGCTTCCAGTCTTCCCTTTCTCAAAACTTGCAAGTGTGGTTGTGACGATAACAAGGAAAGCTGATAGCAGTGGGAGAGGTCTCATCTCTAAGGCAGGAGAGCCAGTGTGGTGTAGTGGTTAAGAGCGGTGGTTTGAAGTGGTGGAGTCTGTTCTGGAGAACCGGGTTCGAATCCCCACTCCTCCACATGAGTGGCAGAGGCTAATCTGGTGAACTGGATTTGTTTCCCCGCTCCTACATACAAAGCCAGCTGGGTGACCTTGAGCTAGTCACACTCTCTCAGCCCTACCTCACTCACAGGGTGTCTGTTGTGGGGAAGGGAAGGTGATTGTAGGCCAGTTTGATTCTCCTTTAAAGGTAGAGAAAGTCGGCCTATAAAAGCAACTCTTCCTCTTATGCAAACATCCATTAATTCCAGAAACCTTGTGAAATGTAGTCTCTAATGCTTCCTGGAACAAAGGACTGAGCAGGCAGGACCTTGGAACTACATGTCCCATGTTCCCTGGTGCTAATGCACATGGCTGAGCTCAATCCTAGTATTTTACCACTCTATACAATTAAAACATTATCAAGGCATCCCTAGATATAGTGAATATTTGCTGCTGATGTGGAAACCCCTTATTAGATACTGCACTGCAAATAAGGGTCCCGAAAAGGCAACAGGATTGAGAATAAGCACTGATCCCTTATCAACTACTCAGTTCAATTCCAATTGTTTCTTTGCATCAAAACTCTATCATATCATAGCTTCTGTATGCAATAATTGGAGGCCACCACTGGTATTTCTTAAAACCGCTCTTGACTACTAGCTGGGAGCCAACATGGTATAGTGGTCAAGAGCGGAGGTTTAGAGCAGTGGACTCTGATCTGGAGAACTGGGTTTGATTCCCCACTCTTCCACATGAGTGGCAGAAGCTAATCTGGTGAACCGGGTTGGTTTCCCCACTCCTACACATGAAGCCAGCTGGGTGACCTTGGGCTAGAAACAGCTCTCTTAGAGATAGGGTTGCCAGGTCCCTCTTTGCCACCAGTGGAAGGTTTTGGCGGTGGAGACTAAAGAGGGTGGGGTTTGGGGAGTGGAGGGACTTCAATGTCATAGAGTCCAATGGCAAAAACGGCCATTTTCTCAAGGTGAACTGATTTCTATCGGCTGGAGATCAGTTGTAATAGCAGGAGATCTCCAGCTAGTACCTGGAGGTTTGCAAACCTACTTACAGCTCTCTCAGCCACACCCACCACACAGGGTGTCTGTTGAGGGGAGAGGAAGGGAAGGAGATTGCAAGCCGGTTTGATTCTCCTTAAAAGGTAGAGAAAATCGGCATATAAAAACCACACACTCTTATCCGAACCTACCCCACAGGGTTGATACTGTGAGGTTAAAACTGAGAAGGGGAGAACAATGTTGCAAGCTGCTTTGTGTCCCCTTTGGGGAGAAAGGCTGTGTGTGTGTGTGGATTTCCCCACTCCTACACAGCTGGGTGACCTTGGGCTAGTCACAGCTCTCTTAGAGCTCTCTCAGCCTCACCTACCTCACAGGGTAGTGGGGAGGGGAAGGGAAGGTGACTATAAGCCAGTTTGATTCTTCCTTAAGTGGTAGAGAAAGTCGGCACATAAAAACCAACTCTTCTTCTTCAGCAATAGTTTAATAACCAATGGAATGGCAGCCACTGGAGGGCCACAAGATAATGGTTATTAAGCAAAAGCAACATGCAACAGCCAGTTAAATCTGCATTATGTTTCTTTGAAGGGGTCTACTTTTTTGAACAGGGAACATAAAGCTCAGTTAAGGTAACAGTAGGTAATCATGCTACACAACAATTATTCAAATCTACATGGTGAAAAAGCCCCTTCATCCCTGCTCATGATACCAGAAGATGTGATGGTCACTTTTAAATAAATAAATAAATAAATAAATAAATAAATAAGTATTACATAAATTCATAACAGGAAAATTCTAGCAGCAGCTATTGCAGTTAGCAGCTAAAAAAGGAATGTTCAGAACTAAGACACCTCTCATTATGATGATAGAGTCAAGCACCAGGGAATGGCCATCTTCATTAAACCAAGTGTGATATATGCTCTGAACTGAAAATGTCAAAATTCTGCAACCACAGGAGCTGGATTTTGCATCTTACATAAACTATGTAAATTAAGTGTGAGTGTTGGCTTATTTTTGCATAATTGCTGCTGTCCTGACCTTCACAGGGATGGACAAGAAGCTATTCAGGCCGCTGGAGACCACTGAACACATGAAGTTGCCTTATACTGAATCAGACCCTGTGTCTATCATGATCAGCGTTGTCTCCGATCGGCAGTAGCTCTCCAGGGTCTCAGGTGGAGGTCTTTCACATCACGCACTATCTGCTCTAGATGGAGATGTTGGGCTTGAACCCAGGACTGCCTTCATGTAAAGCAGGTGCTCTACCACTGAGCCATAGCCCTTTCCCAAACCCAGTGTTAATTCCCTGAACACTAATTATTTCACTCACCTCTCCTTTGGGTTTGCTGAGTTCACTAGGTATTGCTCATAAATTTGCACAATTGCACAAATTTCCAAATAGGGCAAAGAACAGCTCCTTGGCGCCATTTCAAGTAAGTCACAAAAATTGGGGGACGACACTTAAGCCCCACTGCCTGTACACCATGGTCTGAATCAGTTGCTGTAGGTGGCTGGAAATTCATTTTCAAGCATGTAACTTCTTCTCTGGTCAACAAGAGGTAGGACATATAAGGGGCAGACACAATAGTAGTATATCTATGAAGTTACCTCCTGAGGAGGCATTTTCAAATTTGCTTGGAACTTCTCTTCAGGTAAAATCTGGCAGCAGAAACCTGGGGCAATTTTGCTGACCTTGCTAAAGCTTTATGTTTTAGTCAAGGTGCCTCATATAGTGAATATTCACCTCCAGTTTTCCCATCGGTAACATTTTTGTAACAAATCCACTGGTAGTTTTTAATCAACCCTTTCTGTTCAAAACATGACATCTTGACAACAATCTCATACCCAGAGTAGTTGATAACAGGGCAGGAGGCAGTAGTAGTACCTCTTCTGGATTTCAGGGCAATTTTGGTACTCACCATTACAGAGATGTGAAGGATCCTTAGCTCTTCTTCTGCTGACTCACTTTGAGGCTCTTCTGTGGGTTCCAAGCCAGGAAGGTTGGGGGTGCCATCTTGGTGGTGAATATGGAAGAGCAAGGTGCCATTTTCCAGCCACTGCTGCCTCCAACGCACCAATGGGATGTCTTCTGTGTTGCCTGAAATCTCTGTGGATAAAGGAAGAAGACTGATACAACCAGCCGAGGGTACTGTACACACACACACACACCCATCATAAGAACATTCATGGATATCTTTGTCTGGTAGGGTTTTACAACCATTTTGAGGTTGGGACCCACTTCTAAATTGTGTCTGTTAGGGGGGAGCTTGCTTGAAAAGTAGCTCCAAGCTACTTCTCCCCACTCCCTTACCTTAAAAGGGGGGCTCTCAATAGTGGACATGCAACAAGGTTGTATTTTTTATTTGTCATTGTTAGCATTTATCAAGACACATCACTATCAAGAAGCCAACCATATTCCACAGCCAGTCTGCACACTATGCGGTGCAAAACCAAACTGGCCAACAAGCTGCCCAGCGTCTCTTCTCCCAGCTTACCTTGTTCCATGTCCTCTCTTCTGGTATCATGACCCACCTGTGATCACTGAGACCCACTTTTTGGTCCCCACCCACTATTTGAGAACCACAGCTCTAGAGGAATAGTGTTCTCTTAGTAATCTTCTGGCCAAAAAGTTAAGAGTGATGAGGCATGCACGGTTTAGATGTTGCCTGTGTGTGTACGTATGGAAACAACAGAATGAATCAAACTCATGCAGAGCTTGGGAACTACCCAGGCCAAGGCTGGTTCAAGACTAGATATCTAGGTTATCACAAAAGTGCACAACCCTGAGCTACCAAGCTTTTCAGCCTTGGTTGACAACAATTTTCCAATTGCAGTACCTTATGGAGTTCAGCAGGGCCTGTAAAACAAAACAGTTCCACCAGGCCTATGGTTGAAGTCAGCTATAGTTTCCCTATAAATGCTGGCCTCCCTACTCTACCTGCCACTGCTGAATACTATTTCAGTGCAGGCTATATATTGTTTGAACTGCCTGCAGGTCCATACTGTGGCTTTATATCACAACTTGATGCGCCATTTAGAAACGTGATTTTAATCTGTTAGGGCTGTTTTAACCTATTGTTTTATGTGATTTTATAGTTTTATTGTGTTTTGGTGGTTTATGGGAGCCGCTCTGAGTCCAGCTTGCTGGGGTAGAGAGGGGTTGTAAGAATGATAAATAAATAAACAAATTTGGCTGATTCTGAGGGGTTTTTTTGCCTGCAAAAGGTGTTACAGCCCCTAAAGAGCCCATCTCCAGCAGCAGGACCGACTCAGGGCTGGAGTATGGACTTCTGCCAAGTTCCTCCCCCAGTCCTCCAGCAGAGAAGAAGAAGAGTTGGTTTTTATATGCCGACTTTCTCTACCACTTAAGGGAGACTCAAAGCGGCTTACAATCACCTTCCCTTCCCCTCCTCACAACAGACTCCTTGTGAGGTGGGTGGGGCTGAGAGAGTGTGACTGGCTCAAGGTCATCCAGCTGGCTTTGTGTGTAGAAGCGGGAAAACAAATCCAGTTCACCAGATTAGCCTCTGCCGCTCATGTGGAGGAGTGGGGAATCAAACCCGGTTCTCCAGATCAGACTCCACTGCTCCAAACCACCACTCTTAACCACTACACCACACTGGCTGCAAAGACTTGAACAGCTTGGGCTCATTTGCTTGGTTGGAACCTCCCATAGCACTATAAGCTGCCTATATAAATACTCCAGAAACGTAAACACAGCCTCTGCTACGTCACCTTGTGTTGCCTCCAGCCCTCGATTCCTACTTCAGCACTGAGCCCTCTGCCCTGTAACCCAGAAGAACCTCTTGCCTCAGGTGGAACTCATGGGCTTTCTGTGCTTGGACTTTCCCCTGCCAAGCTTCTATCCCAATCAGAACTCAGGCACACAGCATGGCTTGAACTAGGGACCTCAGAGATGTCAGGCAAGGATTTAACCCAAAGTGGTATTATCCAGCTGGGGCCAAAGGAGACCAGCCTCACTAGCCTCCTTGCAACAGAAGGTCACAAGAGGGTCATAGAATCATAGCGTTGGAAGGGACCACCAGGATCATCTAGTTCAACCCCCTGTACAAAGCAGGAAATTCACAACTACTTCCCTTACACACACCCAGTGACCCCTACTCCATGCCCAGAATATGGCCAAGATGCCCTCCCTCCCATGAACTGCCTAAGGTCATATAATCAGCATTGCTGACAGGTGGCCATCTAGCCTCTGCTTAAAAGCCTCCAGGGAAGGAGCACTTACCACCTCTCGAGGAAGTCTGTTCCACTGAGGAACTGCTCTGTTAGAAAATTCTTCCTAATGTCTAGACAGAAACTCTTTTGATTTAATTTCAACCCGTTGGTTCTGGTCCGACCTTCTGGGGCAACAGAAAACAACTCAGCACCATCCTCTATATGACAGCCCCTCAAGTACTTGAACATGGTTATCATATCCCCTCTCAGTCTTCTCCTCTTCAGGCTAAACATACCCAGCTCCTTCAACCTTTCTTCATAGGACTTGGTCTCCAGAGCCCTCACCATCTTTGTTGCCCTCCTCTGGGTCAAGTGGTACTCCTGTGTAAAATGTTCCCTCCAGTCGAGTTTGTTCCCTGGCCCAATCAAGCAGGAGACCTGTTCCAGATGTTCAACAGACCATCTCCAGCCAAGACCTTCGCCATGCCTTGCTCAGCCTTGGCCTCATGCTTATTGATTCTGGTCTATCTAGCCATTTTCATCCCAAGATTTCAGGACAACATATAAAGTCCCCCTTCCCCATTTTGCCATTACAACCCTATGAGGTTGGCTAGGTTGAGAAAGACAAGAGCAACCAGGCCTAGTTCACTAACAATCCTAAGCACAGTGGAATAGTGGTTAGGAGCGGTGGACTCTAATCTGGAGAACCTGGTTTAATTCCCCACTCCTTCACATGAGCAGCGGACTCTAATCTGATGAACCGGGTTGGTTTTTCCACTCCTCCCCATGTAGCCAGCTGGGTGACCTTGGGCTAGTCACATCTCTCTCAGAGCTCTCTCAGCCCCACCTACCTCACAGGGTGTCTGTTGTGGGGAGAGGAAGGGAAGGAGATTGTAAGTTGGTTTGATTCTCCTTAAAAGATACAGAAAGTCAGCATAGAAAAACAACCCTTCTTCTTCTCCCACCAGAGCCAATAGCCCGTGCAGGAGGGCTTAGGTCAGGATGCGGCAGGCAGGCCTGAGAGCCCCTCGGCTACCACTGAATAGCCCCACCAGGTTGTAGCTCATTTGGAAGAGCCACAGTTGGCTGATGCCCAAGGTAGCTGGAGGGAGAGGTTAGAACAGGGCCCTCTGGGAGCTGTTCTGCACACTGTTCTTTGTGTGGGTTGCACTCTCAACGTCTCAGGTTTCTATCACCTCCTCGCTGCTGCTACTCCTCAGATAGTCGCCCTGGTTAGCATCTGTTTGCTATTAGACTACTGAAAAGAGTTGGAGGCTTGGGAAGAGAGTTCTCCAATAGGCTCAAAGGACTTGGGTCACATCTGACGCTGCCATACGCTGCTTTTGGAAGGATAATGAGTGCTTTCTTTTAGTGTTATTAACCCCTGGCTCCAGATGGCTATTTTAAAAAAAAAAAAAATCCAAGGTGTTAGAAGCTAATACTAGTGTTAATGGCTTCCCATCCAAGGCCTTAATGGAAGCCACATGGGGGAAGCGGAGCCGCCATCAATACCTTTCAAACTCTGAACTTGAAATCTGTGCTTTTCAGCTCTTTCCTTCGCTGGCCCTGAATCTGATGTCCCATCATATAGATTCATGAGCTGTATCCTTGTTCAGGGTAATGTGACACATTCCTGCTCATGTAATTTAACATTCCAAGGGCACGCGGCGCCAGTCCTTGGAGAAGAGGATGTGGATAGGTAGCCACTGGGCAGAGCAACATTGTCCTTCCAAGGTCACTTATCGATGCTGTTCTCCATCAGGAGCCACTTTACGGCATTGTCCTTGGCGCAAAACGAACAAGGAGTGAGTAGTATTGTGTTGCTGAAGGACTCCGGTACCTGCGGACCCTCGTCATTTCACTAGCAGAGACGGCTGCTTTAGGGAGCGAATCATATGGGCAAAAGGAGATAGCTAAACCATGAGAGATGGAAAGTTTGGCGAAATCCACCCACTGAAAAGGATTGTCGCTAAATGGGCTGGGTCCACGTCAGTCCAGCCCACACAGCTTGGTCCTTTTTTCCTTGAGGCAGCCATATACATCAGGGGTCCCCACATGATGCCCACCAACACCTTTCTTGTTTTTAGAAAATGGGCGAGGCCAGGTGAGGCATTTGTCCAGCAGGGCTTCCGACTGGCCACTGGTGATCCAATTGTACGGGTAGATTAAAATAAGACTGTTTCAGTGGCAGCTGCCACCACATTCTTGGTTTTATTCTCTTTCCCAGTGTATTTTAAAAAATTAACCCTCTTCTCCCCTGCACTGACCCTAGAAGCTAAAATGACTAAACTGAGGCTATCGTACTTTGGTCACATTACGAGAAGACAAGAGTCACTGGAAAAGACAATCATGCTAGGAAAGGTTGAAGGCAGCAGGAAAAGAGGAAGACCCAACAAGAGATGGATGGACTCTATAAAGGAATCCACAGCCCTCAATTTGCAAGACCTGAGCAAGGCTGTTAAGGATAGGACGTTTCGGAGGACTTTGATTCATAGGGTCACCATGAGTCGGAAGCGACTTGACAGCACTTAACATGACCCCTGCATTTAAGCTTCCTCTGTGTGGGGCTCCACCTCCTGCAGCAGCCATGTTGTGGCTGCACTAGGGTTGCCAACCTCCAGGTACTAGCTGGAGATCTCCTGCTATTACAACTGATCTCCAGCCAATAGGGATCAGTTCCCCTGGAGAAAATGGCTGCTTTGGCAATTGGACTCTATGGCATTGACGTCCCTCTCCTCCCCAAACCCTGCCCTCATCAGGCTCCACCCCAAAAATCTCCCACCGATGGTGAAGAGGGACCTGGAAACCCTAGGCTGAACCAACCACCCTGTATCAGAATTCCAAAGGGGGCCACAGGCTCATAAAGGTTGGAGGACCCCTGCATGACACGACTGTGTAGAGAAATGACAGCTTGTATACAGCAGTGTGGTACAGTATTTTTGTTGTCCAACTAGGATCAGAGAGACCCAGGTTTCTGTCGCTGCCTAACCATGTAGCTTGGTGGATGACCTTGGGCCAGTCTCTCTCTTTCTCACAGGGTTATTGTGAAGATAAAACAGAGAAGAGATGGACTATGTACACCGCTTGGAGGACGGGCGGGGTTAAAATATGATGGGCAGATGCAACATTCCCCCTGTTCTCAGGTCCGAGTTTGAAAAACTGGCATATTCTCTCCTGAATTAACTGGCCAACCCTACTTCAAACCCATTTTCTAAAGAGATACGGTGTTACGTATGTTTTTCAAAAACCACAGAAGCAAAGAAATATAAATCAAAAATAAGTTATGCATTGCACTGCCATTGTACTTATCATAAAGCACCTAGAAATTTAAAATTAGGCCACCTTTGACTAAGGCTGATCCACATTGACCTCCCCTTCTTTTAACATTTTTATATCATTTTCTCTTAGGTTCTATGCTTAGTGCTTTGTTTTCTTCTTTGTTACAGAATTCCCCCCCCCCATTGATACAAAATGTGCCTTTAAGTAAGCTTTATACTTCTGTATTAAATACAGAAGAGCCCCATGGCACAGAGTGGTAAGCTGCAGTACTGCAAGCTCTGCTCACGACCTGAGTTCGATCCCAACAGAAGTTGGTTTCAGGTAGCCGGCTCAAGGTTGACTCAGCCTTCCATCCTTCCGAGGTTGGTCAAATGAGTACCCAGCTTGCTGGGGGTAAAGGGAAGATGACTGGGGAAAGCACTGGCAAACCAGCCCTTAAACAAAGTCTGCCTAGTAAACGTCGGGATGTGACGTCACCCCATGGGTCAGGAATGACCCGGTGGTTGCACAGGGGATTTTTACCTTTTATTAAATACAGCATCTCATATGGATTTGCTGTAGGTCTGCCACCTCACATGGACAGAAATGTATGCTCATTCACTTCCAAACAAGCCGTTCCTCTGCTCCACTCTCTTTAAAAACAGATGGGAGAATGCCTTCCTCTCTCTCAACAGGGCAGAACACTTAACAGAGGGGATTCACATTCCAGTATACGGTGATGTCTTGGACCCCGCTAACATGGTTCCTTCCCTGACACACATGCGTTGTGGTCTTACGAACAAGCCATGACACAACCGCAAAAGGCATATTGTTCACAATGATCAGGTTCGTTCTGGTGAGAAGAAAATAAAGAGAAAAGTGACACTGTGGGGTTTCAACCTGCAAACAGAGGGTTGGATCCTGCAATCCACGGAAGCAAAGATTGTGGGATCTTCCCCGCTCTCTCCACTCCCATTTACGATTCTGGGAAAGGTTATTGCCGGCGTTGGAGGACTTGTGTGTACTAACAGCTGGACCGGTTAGCTGGCTGTAGTGGGCAGGGGGAAGGGGGCAAAATCACTCCTTTCTTTCCATTCTTTGAACAGAGTGCCACTCACGCAAGAGGTGGAAAGGGCGCTTATTCCCTTACGTGAGCCAGCGTGGTGTAGTGGTGAAGAGCAGCGGACTCTAACCTGGAGAACTGGGTTGGTTTCCCCACTCCTCCACATGCCGCCTGCTGGGTGACCTTGGGCCATTCACAGTTCCCTCTGCTCTCTCTCAGCCCCACCTACCTCACAGGGTGTCTGTTGTAGACAGGGGGAGGGAAGGTGATTGCAAGCTGCTTTGAGACCCCTTAAAGGTAGAGAAAAGCGGGGTATAAAAACCAGCTCTTCTTCTTCTGCCCTTCTCCTTCCTCATTACTGCCACCTGACCACTGCGGCGATTAATACATACAACTCCCTCAACCCCAGGAATAAACTCTCCTGGGATCAGAAATGGCTACGGGGGGCGGGGGGAGATCCTGGATTGTCAGTGCTTTCCCTTGGAGGATCACATGATCCACAATAGCACTTGGCAAGTGAGAGAGCAGTCAGGGCAGGAATTTGACCACAAAGAAATTCAGAATCATCAAGATGATTAGGGAGCTGGAGCACCTTTTCTATGAGGAAAGGCTGAAGAGTCCAGGACTTCTCAGCTGAGAAAAGAGAGGTCTAAAAGGAGACATGATAGAGGTTTAGACAGTTATGAAAGAGGTGGACAAAGAGACAAAAAGCTGACAAAGAGAACTTTTTCTCCTTCTCCCAAAATAGAAGGGCGTCCAAAGAAGCTGATGGGCAGAAGATTTAGGATGGACAAAAGGAAATGCTTTTTTTTTTTTTTTTACACAGCAATTAATTAAAATGGGGAATTTGCTGCCAGAGGATGTAGCGATGGCCACAAGCATAGACAACTTTAAAAGGGGATTAGGCAGATTCATGGAGGAGAGGTCTATCAGTGGCTACAAGCCATGGTAATTAAAGGGAACCTCCACGTTCAAAGGCAGGAATACCAGTGCCAGGAGGCAACATCAGGTGAACACCTTGGCCTCTACGCCCTGTTGTTGCCCCCCCCAGAGGAACCAGTTGGCCAGTGTGTAAGACAAAATGCTGAGCTAGATCGACCACTGGTCTGATCCAGCAGGGCTCTTCTTGCGTTCTTATCCCTATATTTGACCAACGCTACAGTTCCTTTAGGACATGTCAAGGCCCAACATTAAGAGGGAATCAGTTTCTAACCAGCATAGTGTTTAGTGGTTAAGAGCGGTGGTTTGGAGCGATGGACTCTGATCTGGAGAACTGGGTTTGATTCCTCACTCCTCCACATGAGCAGCGGGGGCTAATCTGGTGAACTGGATTTGTTTCCTCACTCCTACACATGAAGCCAGCTGGGTGACCTTGGGCTAGTCACACTCTCTCAGCCCCACCTACCTCACAGGGTGAGTGCTGTGGGGAGGGGAAGGGAAGGTGATGGTGAGCCAGTTTGATTCTTCCTTAAGTGGTAGAGAAAGTCATCATATAAAAACCAATTCACCTTCTTCTTCTAACTGGAAAAAGGAACAGAGGTTGTTTGAAAAAGACGAAGGTGCTTACAAATTACAGCTACTGGGATCAACAGTTTTCAAATGTAAGCTAGCTTACTTACAATGCTGAACATTTGAGCTGGGAGGGAGGAATGGCTCTTCCCCCAGCAGCAGACTGGGAATAGGGCAGAGGAGAGGCAGAACTGGAAATACAGATGTCTTTACACCCAACTGCAAGAAGCAATCCAGTATTCCTTCAGAATACTGAAGGAAGTTGGCCCCCTTCCTCTGTAAGTAATGTGGTAGACGGGGCATGACGGGAAAGACATGCCCTCTTCCACTCTGCTTTAGATTTGAAATGAATCTGGCTCCCCTGTAACAATTTAGCTCCGTACTGTCCATATACTAACATTCAGAAAAGGCTCCTGGCCAGTTCAAGATTACCCTAGATATTAAAGGGAGATAGGAACGTATCTTCAGATGTGCGCCAGACATTTTCACCTGACACTGGGGAAGGGTGATTATCCCAGTGATCAAGGATAACTGTGCCATTCTTTAATTAAACTATTGATGAGTTTGAAAGAAAAGGCTGTATAGTTACGGGTATTCATAGCTGATCACTTAAGCATTTTATTTCCATTTGCAGAGCAGCAATCTTGTCATTCGTCATCCTTATAGTGCTTCTGGTGGGACAAGACTTTTGCAATCCTTGCCTAATTCATCCTCACGACAACCCTGTGGATGCTGGTTGTCACATCTGTTCTCACGTTTTAAGCAAATCTGTAACAGTGAAGACTCACCTCTTAAACTGGCAGAACAGGAGGCCAGGCTCTCTCTGCCATGCACAGCAGTTTACAGTGGCGCGGGCAACCCATCTTCCCACCTCTGCCCACAGAATCCCATGTGCCACAAACTCCAGGAGAGTTGTGGGTTCTGGGAAACCACAGTAGCGATTGCTTCCAGCGTGTGTTTCCACGAGGCAAGCGAGTAAAACTTTGGAGTTGGGTGGGTGACGTGATCGCTGTGTTTCCGTTCCCTGGGTATGATGCAAACTAAGAAAATTATTAGCGAGGGGTTGTGGCTCTATGGAAGAGCCTCTGCTTTGCCCGCAGAAGGCCCCAGGTTCAATCCCCAGCATCTCCAGTTACAAAGGACCAGGCAGCAGGCGATGCGCAAGTCCTCTGCCTGATGCTATGGAGAGCTGCTTCCAGTCCGGGTAGACGATAGTCACCTCAATGGACCAATGGTCTGCTTCAGTATAAGGCAACTTCATTTGTGTCCAAGAATAAGAACAAGTCCTTGCAATGGCTACTTAGACCTAGAGGCAAATGGTTGCAGCAGTTGTGATTAACTGTAATGGTGGCCCTAGGCTGCTAACATTTTACAAATACGGAACAATAGGGAATTTTTTTGCCCAAACTACTTAGAGTATCAGGGTGTGTTTCCCCACCTAGATACCAGCTCCAAGGAGGGAGGACAAGAGAACTTGGAGTGCCTGTGGTCATACAGCTCTGCAAAAGATCTGGATAGGGACCCCAATACTGAAAGGATGCAGCCCCATGAGGCAGCCCCATGTCCTGGTTCCTTGATCCAACCAAGCTGGAAGCTCTTCAGAAACTGTTGTATCACCCAAATGTTCACAATCCCTCTGCCCATCTTACCAAAGCTGACAATGGATGCTCTGGGAAATTACTAGACAGCGAGGAGGCATAAGACTCCGGGCTAGAATACTGACTCTTTTTAGACTCGCAGAGAGGAGGCTGAGCCTGAGACAGGCAGTAGGCCAGAGCAGAAGATGTAAGGGTTCAGCCTGGCTGTTAAATGCACTGGATCACCGGGGAGCTGTCCTTGGTCCTGCAGATTCCAATTTTATTTCTGCTTTCCAGCGCAGAGTGTTAAGCTGCAGTACTGCAGTACTGCAGTCAAAAGCTCTGCTCACGACCTGAGTTCGATCCCGACGGAAGTTGGTTTCAGGTAGCCGGCTCAAGGTTGACTCAGCCTTCCATCCTTCCGAGGTCGGTCAAATGAGGACCCAGCTTGCTGGGGGTAAAGGGAAGACGACTGGGGAAGGCACTGGCAATCCACCCCGCAAACAAAGTCTGCCTTGAAAATGTCAGGATGTGACATCACCCCATGGGTCAGGAATGACCCGGTGCTTGCACAGGGGACCTTTACTTACTCTTACGACCCTATGTGCGGGCTCATAGGCCATTTTTGCATGGTAATTGGCAGCGTGTTCCAGGCTGAATTGCCTGGCAATTTTTTTAAAAATTTTGCACACTGAACCGTCATTCCGGAAGTGACTGCAAAGCCAGGGCAGACCTGCTTCGCATTACAAAAGAACCCACTTAATGCGACCTTTTGTGTTTGCTCTGCCACTGCTGCGAAGAATAACCAGAGGGAACCATGCGGCACGTTAGCTATGCACATGCTAATGGCTATGCAAACAAAAGAAGGAGCAGGCGAGTGGGGTGGTGGTGGAATTTCTCCTTTTGCGTCGGGACCGTGAATAGGCATTTTTAAAGTTGCATTTTAAAAAAGAGCTTTGAACGAGCATCAAAATTGACCATGAATAAATGGCCATACAGAATGTCTCCTTGCTCCTCAAGTATACTATCCTTATTGAGTACACTTGACCTCTCTCTCGCTCACCTTCTCTGATGAGCTCTGCTCCACCCCATATCTTCTGCAGGTCACACCGATCTTTTATTTTATTTTTATTTTTTTGCTGTCACGTCACAACTGTCTTCTGGTGACCCCACAGGGTTTCAAGGCAAGAGACTTTTAGAGGCAGTTTGCCATTGCCTGCCTCCATGTTACAATCCTGGCATTCCTTGGAGGTCTCCCAACCACATACTAGCCAGGGCCGAGAGTGTGTGACTGGCCCAAGGTCACCCAGCAAGGTTCTGTGGCGCGAGCAGGGATCTGAACCTGGGTTTCCCAGGTCCTGGCCCAACACCTTAATCACTACATAATGCTGGCTCTCCACACCCATCTAGGTGTGAACAATCTGAAGTCAGTTCTCTGTAATCCAACAGTCCACACTGGGTCCACAAAAGGAAGCTAAGGGGGGACCCTCAGTTAACAGAGGGTCCCCCCACCAGGCAAAAAAAATTACTACTGAAAACATAGAGATTTCTAGTCCTACTGTAACAGTGATCGTCCTTCTGTGAATGACTAAAATGAGCTTGATTCCCAAAGGCCTTTGAGCGTATGCTCAGAATGAAAGCATATCAGTTTTAAAAGAGAAAGGACAAAACTGAAAAATACAAGACAAGATTACAGCTGAATGAAATTTCAGACATAGTGTGGCAGCATTCCAATATTGGAATTTGGGGGCGAGGAATCAAATTTTGCTTTTTAAACTCCTCTAGAACGCACATCTTCAGAAGCCTACATCTGAAGTCGTGTTTTGAAGAATTTTAATGCAATTAGGTTAATCATAAAAGTGCCAAATTCAATACTTTCGTAACTATGTTTTTTTCCCCTCCTCAAAATTAGAATGATTCGAGCGCTGGAGATCCCAATGGGAGATTCATTGAATTTTCTACATCGTTAAAACTAGTTTAGACCAAAAAAAAAAACACCAACCCCACACAAGCTATAAATCAGTTAAAATAATTGATATATAATCTAAGTAGCTGTGTGATTGCATTTAAATGCACATCAAACAGGCCTCTTTATAGATGAATAGACAGCAAGAAAATTAACTGTTTTGCTAAGAAGACCCCAACCTAGGGCTGCCAGATTACAGGTGGGTGCTCAGAACTCCCTCTGTGGGGCAAGCAGACCTTCCTTGCTCTCTGCACTGGGCTCCTCTGATGGCCTTCTGTTTTTTATCCAAATCAGCCTCTGCAGGCCGGCCATCTGAACAAAGGGAAAATGAGCAGGCCACTTAACCCTTTGCGTGGTATAGTGGTTAAGAGAGTTGTTTGGAGCAGTGGACTCTGATCTAGAGGACTGGGTTTCATTCCCCACCCCTCCACATGAGCGGTGGACACTAATCTGGTGAACTACCCATTCCTACACCTGAAGCCAGCTGGGTGACCTTGGGCTAGTCACAGCTCTTAGAGCTCTCTCAGCCCCACCTACCTCACAGGGTGTCTGTTGTGGGGAGGGGAAGGTGATTATAAGCCGGTGTGATTCTTCCTTAAGCGGTAGAGAAAGTTGGCATAAAAAAACCAACTCTTCTTCTTTCTCTGGTCACAGAATTGCCCTTCTTGGGGGTTTTTCACTCACAGGATGAAGTTAGTGAGTGAATTAAAACACAGATGGGGGATAATATTTTTTTTAGTTCAAATTAACCCAAACGATAACACTTAATTGTTCATACTGGTCATGTCTGAAGTCAAACTTTTTTTTAATAGCATGGGTGGGGGGAGAGAGAGTATGTCATAACATTTCCTGCACTACCTTCCTTCCACAAGACAGCAAGGAATGTTTGTACGGAGGCAATTAATATCAGTTAAAGTCTGACAGTCAAGGTAATGGCCATCTATTCTAAACCATCTGCCAGGCACTTGGCACGCCATTGGAACATATTTGCGAAGGCTAGGTCAGACAGACGATTGTGGCGGGATGGAGGGAAGCATTATAGAGATGAGACGGACTGAAACCTCCGCCCGCTCCTGCAGGCTAATTTGTTTAAGTGCTCATTACAGCGAGGGCCAAAAGGGCAACGGGCATCAGATATTATTTCAGCAAATTCAGCCTTGCGGTGTGGAACAGTGGCGGCTGGCTGTTCATCATCGCTCCAGAGGTGAGAACACATCCATAGCTAAAGGCTGGCCTTGAGCATTACCCTATATACTCAAAGGGAGCTCACAATCAGAGCATGTTCTGCAACCCCCTATGATCAGAGCCCTGTAAGAAAATATGGTGCCTGGAACCAAAAACCCATTGCTTGTTCATCTGCTTTATTTGTTTGCTTGTTTGTTTGTTTATTTTGTGATTTATAACCCGCCCTCCCCGGCTGAAGCTGGCTTAGAGTGGGTAACATCATATTAAAACATCACTACACCAACTATAAGAATCTAAATTTAAAACATTAAAATCCCAATTAAAACACAAAATTACAAAGTTTCAAATGGCGCCTAACCATACTCGCATTGCTGGTTGTTTGCAGCGGGTTACCCCTCTGTTGACATCAACAATATAACAGGAAGATAATTCACAGTGGGTAGCCGTGTTAGTCTGTCTGCAGTAGTAGAAAAGGGCAAGAGTCCAGTAGCACCTTAAAGACTAACAAAAATATTTTGTTAGTTAGAAATCAGCATTGGTAATGAGCCATGAATGCAAGCATGAGCATGAATGAGCCATGATTTCTCCACACCCATCTCTCCCCTGGACATCACAGACTATTCTGCATACCACACCTAATCCCATCACACCTGCTATTCACATTTACATACTGTTAACATTTACATACTAATGCTTGTCTGACTTCACTCTCCTCTACTTAAAGACAGATGGATTCACATTCTAGCTGTATCTGAAGAAGTGAGCTGTGGCTCATGAAAGCTCATACCCTGCCAGAAAATATTTTTGTTAGTCTTTAAGGTGCTACTGGACTCTTGCCCTTTTCTACTAATATAACAGGAAGGAGGGGCAATAGGGAGGCCAGCAGATTATATTTGTGGCTATCCTCAACCACAGGCCTGGCAGAATAGCTCTGTCTTGCAGGCCCCTGTGGAACTCTTTAAGGTCCCGCAGGGCCCTGATGTCACCAGACAGAGCCTTCCACCATGCCAGCGCCAGGGCCAAAAAGGCCCTGGCTCTCGTGGAGGACAGCTGCACACTCATAGGGCCAGGGACCACCAGTAAGTTGTTATCAGATGACTGTAAAGATCTTTCGGGGGGGGGTATACCAGGAGAGGTGGGATGGGATCCCTTCCCCTTTCCATAGTTTCACTTCATAACAACGCCTGTAGCCAACCTTTTCGTGCTTCCCAGAAGCAAAATTCTGTATTCAAACAGCATTAAAAAAAATAAAGTATGATGATTAAGCCACAGAGGCATGTAAATGTTGATTTACAGGGAGTATTCGGAGATTAGGATTTTTTTTTAGCCCTCTTCCCCGTCACAGCATCTGTTGGAAAACATAAACAGCTTTGCCAATGAACAGCAAATGAAGGTAACACAAATTGTAAGCTCAGTTCCACACCTGGATCTGACTAAAATCAGAGATCAGGAGTGAAGGATAACAGGGAAATTCACCATTTGTCATCTGATCTAGGTTTGTTTGTTTTTGAAAAAAGAGGAGCTGTATTCAGATATCAAATAAACTATGGTTAGATTAAACCCCAGTTGGTTGTGACATTGGATCACAGACATTACAACAAACCTAGTTGTGCTGGTATCAAACTGGGATTTCCAGCTAGTGTGTAGCTAATTTGTTAACCATACATCATCCTAACTACGGTTTGTTGTCAGCTCAACAGACACATGACTGCATAGAGAGGCTTTTCTCCGTTTCAGGTGTTACAGCCTCGGCTATTTTATCAGGGAAGGGAATCATGGGAATGGGAATCATGGGGGAAAGTCAGCCACCTATAGAAGATCAAGGCTGAGTTTCTGCTTCAGTTGTTAAGAACTGGGCAGGGCCAAACCAGTAGGCCTTTTGGTCCCAACTAAAGAGGAAGACCCAAAGGGTCTTCACCTGTGGCCTGGAGATACAACTGATCTTTCTTCCGCTGCTGGCTGTTGGTTTGTTTATCTGTGTGTGCATGAGGGTTGTAAGCTGCTTTGGGTCCCCAACGAGGAGAAAACTGTGATCTCAATATTTAAATAAATACATAAAATGCTGGCTTCACTGCCTTCTTCCTGTAAACTGGGATGGTGTTGCCAGAGAACAATCTAAGGTTAAACCAAGATTAAGCCACAATGCCTGCATTCAAACATCAAGTGAAACCACTGTTAAGACAAAGTGTGGTTAATAAACCAGCTTGAGATCTGGATTTGACAGAGCCCAAACAACCATACTTAATGGAGTAGGATGCTTTCAATTACAGTAACCAGAGTTAGTTTAATTATACCTTAGTTTTCCACAGTGTCTGCACTAAGCTTCATAGCTGAATAGAGATTACAGAGCTCTCCAGTTCTAGTCTGCTGTTCCATCCATTATACCATGCTGGCTCTCAGCTGCTTGCTGAGGCCAATTCTAAAATTACTATTATCATCACCAATGATATTTGAGTTTTCACAATCCTCTTTAGAGGAGGAAGGTATGGAAACCCAAGATCTGTCATGAAATCCAAACGTACAAAATCTGTTCCCTCCCAATGGTCACACAAAATTCAAACATTCCATTATCAAATTGCAAAATCCAGTTTTTATTATTCATACTTAGGCCTTTTTTAAATCCTGTGCGATAGGCATGCCTCCCTCCTGAAATCACTACCATACATCCAACTGCAGCAGCAGCAACTTTCAAATATACCGGTATCTCAAATAAAAAGAAAAATGGAAAGAGGACCTGCCTGGCTACAGCTTGTTAATTTGTTATTTTTTTCCTGAAAGGAGGGAGAAAGGATCTATCAAAGGGGCCCAAAGACCAGCAGAGCTCAGAGATTGATCAGTATAAAGGACTTTGGGGTCTAATCAAGCGTGTTTCAGAGTGACAAGAATTGGATCCAGTCATAAATCTGCGGCTCAAGGAAATGGAGGGCAATTAAGCCTGCAGGTGTGTATAATTGTCAAATTGATGATCTATATAAATCAGCCTGGTCTTGAATGCAGCAAGCCCGGAACCGATGGGAACAGGCTCCATCAGCGAGGCTCAGAAGCAGCAGGAGGTCACTCGCCTGTGGAAAGCAAAGAACGGAGAGAAATCCGTTTCACCTTCACTGAGCCGCCTCCTTTTGCGTTCATCACAATCAGTCTCTCGCCAGCAAGTTATGTCAGGGGCTTCAAGGAACTGGCAGAAAGAGATGACAGATGTATTTCCTAGGGGCTAGTTAGGCCTGCCTTGATTGTCTGTGATCTTCCACTTCTAGTGTGGAAACCAGACAATCATTGTGGCAGATAACGGTCCCCAACGAGCAGCCACTTTGATATTACTATCACTGCCTTAAAAAAAAAAGCAGCAATGGGATGCGCAATTAAATCCACTGAGCACACAATGTAAAAACGACATTTTGGATTGGCATTATCCAATTTAGATGGTTCCTGCTTTTGAATGGGCAGCCTGATGCCCAGTTAAACCTATTGTGTATAATAATGCAGATATAATGAGAAACAGCAGTTCAAATCTACACTGTGAAAACAGAAAGTTTTAGAAGTACCTAGGAACTTCCTCGCTTTTGAATGGGCAAAATGATGTACAGTTAAGCCTATTGTTCATAATAACGGAGATGCACTGAACAACCCTGATTTGGATGTACACTCTGAAAATGCTAGTCTGCCTTTGCAGATCCGAGTCCTGAAAACACAATGTTATCATCTGAAAAGGCAGACGGATGCCATGCAAATAAAGGGACAGAATATGCACAACTCTAGTTACAGGATGGTTTCCAAAGTTCCACATACAACTTCCTTCCTCATATAGGTTTCTATAATAAATAGTAATACTCGTTACTTACCATGTTTTGTATACAGGACATGAGATTGATCCTACAAGTCTTTCCCAATCTGATCATTTCATATTAGAAAAGTAATGGCATATAATTGCAGCCAACAAAAATGTTAGCAGCCAACCAAAAATAAATAAATGCCTGATCACATATACCTAGTTCCAGGGTGACTTATGCCCTACATCTGGTAAGCTGATCGCTGAGATGGGCACATGGATGTAGTCACTTGCAAGGAAGCATTAATGAATGCCAAAAGCAGGCATTTGGGTAGGGCCATAGCGGAGCTGTCGAGAACATGCTTGGCGTGTACAATCTCTGACATTTTCCATTTAAAGAAGCTCTGATAAGCAATGAGGAAAGACCTCTGTCTGAGACCAGAGTGCTCTTCTGCCAGCAGCAGCAGCAGAAGAAACAAAAGCAGAAGTAGAAGACGCAGAAGCAGAAGAGGCTCTTCCACTGAGATATAGTCACTCCCCCATACCCATACAGGTGGTGTGCAGATAGCTAGTGTGGCAGCCTCTTATATTTGTAACCAAGATAGTGGAGTATAAAATTATGAAAAGGGCAGAGAAAGCAGGCTGCAGATTCTCCCCCCCCCACCTCCATCTTTCATAATGCTGCAATATTTGGACTCTCCTGATGAAGCTGATGACCTACATGTTCAGCAGAGTCAAAATGATGCAGGAGACCAGAGGATATGGAAACAACTACCACTGGCCAGGGTGAAACTGGTTTTTAGCTTTCATAGTTCAAATAGTTCATAATTTCCTGTCCTTGCTAACATCTCATGGTCCCTATACCCTTTTCAGTCTACTGAACTATGACTTGCTTTCAGCATCTAACTTAGCAAGGACAACTCTGTGTTGAATAAGCAATTCTCACTTCTGATGATGATTTTGCAACTAACCATTGGAATTCTGTTCAACTGTCTTCTAGTATAGACATGCACAAGATGTGGCCCACCAATTCGTAATGAATTTGTTGAATTTGGCTTTCCAGACTGTGGAACTCGGGTTGGTTCACTTTTGCGCATGCCACGCTGGGTGATTATTAGCATTGGGGATGAACCATTGCACATATAATACCACAGAGAGTGCCTTCGTACCACCACTCATCAGTGATGCACAAATGTAAACTAGTGGACTTAGCACAGTTCCACATGCCCATGATCTTGTGCAACACCCAGCATTTTTCTCCCTATATATTGTATGTGTGTGTGTATGTGTAAAATGTCAACTTATGGTGGCCCCATAGGGTTTTCAAGCCAAGTGATGAAGCAGAGGTGGTTTGCCATTGCCTTCCTCTGGAAAGTCTTCCTTCATGGTCTTCCATCCAAGTACTGACCCTGCTTTGCTTCCAATATCTGATGAGATCAGGATATACTATACCATTCTATATTCCCCCCACATATATTATAGTGCCAAGAAATTGGTTGCACAAGATCTTGCACAAGCAGAAACACAAGTTTCTGGGGTGTGGCTCACTAGTGGAGCATCTGCTTCGCATGCAGAAGGTCCCAGGTTCAATCCCTGGCATCTCCAGTTAAAGGGACTAGGCAAGTAGGTGATGTGAACAACCTCTGCTTGAGACCCTGGAGAGCCGCTGCTGGTCTGAGTAGACAGTACTGACTTGGATGGACCAAGGGTCTGATTCAGTAGAAGGCAGCTTCATGTGTTCATGTGTCTGCTTCTAATTTCAGCAGCCCATTGCTGTTTTTAGGGAAGGAGCTGTGGCTCAGTGTTAGAGCATCTGCTTGGCATGCAGAAGGTCCCAGATTCAATCCCCAGCATCACCAGTTAAAGGGACTAGGCAAGTAGGTGATGTGAAAGACCTCTGCCTGAGACCCTGGAGTGCTGCTGCCAGTCTGAGTAGTTCTTTGATGGACCAAGGGTCTGATTCAGTATCAGGCAGCTTTCATGTGTTCATGAGTTCAAGGGAGGATTGAGTTTGATTTAGCACAAGCTGCTGTTGCAATCTTTTTCTTGCATTTTCACACAAGTGGAAATTTTGCATTGCATCCAACCCATCATCCTCAAATAGAGTACCCTAGCAGAGTCCATCATCGTGGTCAAAGTTGAATTCTGAGAACTCAAACCACATACATGCATGTGTGAGTGAACTCTGTAGACTACATGTTTTCCGCTTGCACTGCAGTTTTAAGCCACTGGACAGAAAGGTAGGACTGACAGATTCCTGAAATCTTCCTAACATTAAATTTATTATATTAGAAACTGACTAGCCAGTTTTACTTTTTCCTCTCTTTATCCCAGCTTTTTCAGAATATCAGGATACAGGGATACACATATGTAAATATACATGAACAATATTTTCATTTAATCTATTTGATTTCCATAAGGCATATTTTAAAAGCAGTTTAAGAGAGCTTTTTTGGTTGGTTCTTAGGTTTTTTTTATCCCATCTCTTACAAAACCCACAAAATGGGTCATATTATTCATCTGCTCGTTGAGAGAGAATTGTCTCTTGGGGTTACTTCCAGCGCTCATTAAAATCAGCTGAAATATTCCCACTGACTTCAATTGACAATTTTTTTTGTTACCCATTCAAGCTCCCACTAACATCAGTGCTCAGAGATTCAGCGGAATTGGATTCGGCCCCAGCTTTCCCTTTGAGAGAACCAAGCTTTGAAATTCAACAGAACAAAACTCACAGGAACGTTTTCTGGAGACCTACTCTGAAGTTCTCAGAAGAAGAGAGGGGGGTGACCCGGTTGCAAATTGGTTATCTGACTGGATTATTTGCTTAAATTCATTCCTTCTTTTTAATCTAATCTTGATTTTTAGGGGTGGGCATATTAATATCCGAACTGAAAAAATAACCTCGAAAAAGCCGTTTCGGCTTTTATCGGCCGAATATCAAAACCAGAAATCTCCACAAAGCTGAATAGACAATAGCTGAAAAGCTGAATATGTATTTAGCTTTTTTTTGCCTTTGGCTTTCCCACAGCCCTATTCAAAGCAATGGGTAGACCTAGTCTCCGAATCCGGAGGCCAGGTCTACCTGCTTCTCTGGTTTAAAAAAAAAAAAAGGTAGACCTGAGCTCCAAGTTGGGGCTTGGAGACCAGGTCTATGAATTTTTTTTTAAGCCAGAGAAGCAGGTAGACCTGGCCTCGAGTTAAGGAGACCAGGTCTACCGGTTGTTTGCACTCGATCCACATGTAGACCCGGTCTCTGAATCCGGAGGTCAAGTCTACCAGCTTCTCTGGCTTAAAAAAATTTAAACGAAAAAAGTGGACCTGGGCTCTAAATCTGGACTCGGATACCAGGTCTACCTATTTTTTTTTTTAAGCCAGAGAAGCTGGTAGACCTGGCCTCTGGATTCGGAGCTTTGGTTCCAGAGAAGGCCATTCCACACAGAGGTTTGAGCGAGTTCAGTTGCACAGCTTGGCTTTAGCCCCTGATCCTCCCTCTGAGTTCATGGTGCTTGGGGTCTGCTCTGCTGCTGTGCTTTATCCTGTTGGATTACTGCCTGCCTGCAATGCATTCCTGCCTGCCCATGGCTTGGAGGAGAAGATATTGAAGGGTTTGAGATCACTGGTTTACAGTTAAATAATTTGTTGTATTAGCTTTTTTTAAAAATTGTGCAAGTTGCACCTTGCAGGCTTTGGCCTATTGGTGGGTTGAGGGGGTGGGCTCAGGGCCCAAACCTTTGTGGCCCTTCAGTTCCTTTTATTTAAACAGGTAGTCCAATTTCCCTTCTATGTTGAGTTTTGTTGTATTATTAAGGGTTTTTAAAAAAATATTTGGGGGCCTACTGTTTGAACAGTTTGTTCACTATTCCAGTTGTGTGGAGGGTTGTCCAAGTTCACTTTTGTGATAAGGGTTTTAAAGAAAATATTCCGGGGCCCAGTGGCTGGTTTAACTGGTTGTGAAGTGTTCATTTTGTGTGGAGGTCAGTTTAGTTAACGCTGCATTAGGAGTTCTTAAAATTTTGGTTGTGTCCGTTTCAGGCTGTGGCCGGTTGGTGGGTTGGCGGGGGTGGGGGATCAAGGCCCAGACCTTAGTGGCCCTGTTCAATTCCTTTAAGTTTGACTGGTTTAGCAGACAAGTGTTTTTTTCTGGCATTATGTGTGAGGCTCTGTTTTACTACAGATATTTTCATTTGGTTTTGTGCATGTGTGTAGTTCTCCCTTGCAGAGAGGTTTTGCTGTGTTGGGTGGGCTGGGCTCTTCATTGGGGTGTTAGAGCTGTGTTTCTTTCATCTCTTGAGTGTTGGTGTGGGTCTGGGTATCTGGGACTGTGTTGCCCTGTAGTTGGTGGATTTATTGATTCTTGCACTCTTGCTGGTTGCTGATGGTAACCATTTTTATTGTTCATTGTTTAGTAGACACTAGTTTTAATAGGGTTGTGTAAAGAATTTTTGATTAAAGTACTTCAAATTTTAAATTAGTTGTAAGGCTTCCGTTTCTTCCAAATTAGGCTTGTGTTAGGTGTTACGAAGAGTCCAAGATCTTGACTAATAGTTGAATAGCTAAAACATTTCTGTGTCGCCTATGCACTTCATAGCAATTGAAGCCAGGTGGCCTTAGATTGAAGGAAGCAACCCCTTGTGGAGAAGCTCCTCTGCATTCCATTGGAAATCATTGGGAGAACTTTCAGAAGGAGAAAGGAGGAAAAATTTTAGTGCAGTAATTTTTCAATTTTTAAAAAGTTTTTTTTCCCCATTCCATCTCCAAGACAGTTGTAGATTAACCTTAGACAGGTCTTACAATAAGAAGTCACTAGGTAGGTAAAGCCAGCATGGTGTAGTGGTTAAGAGCAGTGGACTGTAATCTGAAGAACCGGGTTTGATACCTCATTCCTCCACATGAGCGGCGGACACTAATCTGGTGAACCAGGCTGGTTTCCCTACTCCTACAAACAAAGCTCTCTTAGAGCTCTCTCAGCCCCACCTACCTCACAAGGTGTCTGGTGTGGGGAGAGGAAAAGAAGGAGATTGTAAACTGGTTTGATTCTCCTTTAAAAGGTAGAGAAAGTCAGCATATAAAAACCAACTCTTCTTCTTCATATTAATATTAATAAATTTATGGGGCCCCAAATGGAATAAAAATGGGTGCCCATACGATTGGGTCCCGTGATCCAAACTCCACAAAACATGGGGGTTCTTCTGAGGAGAGTCACCTGCAGCCATGCTGCAAATTTGGTGACTTTACCTGGAAAAACATCCCTCCCCCAGAACACAGCAAAGATCGCCCACTGAATGCTATTGGAAAAAAATACTAACCAAACGAGAACAGCCCCAATGCAAGTCAATTGTGGGAACCATAGTTCCATGGATTCTTGCATGTGACCTCAGCTCCATTATAGTTTATGGGAATTTTTTCGAGTCTCTGGGGAAGCATTTTTCCAGGTAGGGTCACCAAATATGCCACATAGCTGCAGGAGACTCTCCTTACACAAACTCTAATGTTTGGTGAAGTTTGGGTCAGGAGGCCCAATTTTATGGCCCCCCCAAAGGGGCTGCCCCTGTTCTCCACTGGAAACAATTGTAAACACCATTGTAGGATGGGGCAACCTCTTCAGGGGCCCATAAAATTGGACCCCGACCCAAACTGAACCAAATTTAGGAGATTGCCTAAGAAGAGTCTCCTGCAGCTATGCTGCAGATTAGATTATTCTACCTGGAGAAATCCCCCCCCCCCCCGAGCCTCAAAAAATTCCCACAGGCTATAATGGAGCCTACTTTTTTCAGCAAACCCCCAAAAAGTCAAAATACCCATTTACCAGTATGGGTATTTGGTTTATTTCGGGTTTCTCAGGGGGAAAATGGGTCCAATAAACCCAAAAAATTGCACACCCTAATTGATTTTTCCTAATTCCCCTTCCTGTGACTTTTTCCAAAGGAAATCTTAGGGCCTAAGCTGTCTCAGCATGCTTCTTTGGTCAGCCAAGCGGTTTTGAAAGAAGACTACCAGAACAATGGATTCAGCTTCAGCCAATTTCTCAGCAAGTTTGCTTGAAACAAACACAAGGGGGGGAAAGGCACTGCCTAAAGAAAAACTCTCTAGGAGTCAAACGCAGGCATTGTCTTGTACCAGCAGTAGTCAAATAAAAGCCACCACTCTCCTGCCAGGGGTCTCTCATTCTCTGCCCTTCATCTCTCATCTCTCTGTTCCCTTCTAGTGCATCTGCCTTCTTGGTGCTATTCCAAAGACCTGAAACTCTCTCCTCCTGTCAAGCAGCCAACACCCTCTCCTCTTGTCTCCAGAGTCACCTCTCCCAAATTTCACAGCTTTCTGATTACTGCTAATCCTCTCTGCTCTTTTATCACACAAGGTCCTCTTCTGGATTTCTTCATTGTCATTGTTGTTATTGTTGCTACTCCCTTATCTTATCCCACCACTTCGGCAGCAACTGTAAGGATTAAGTCTTACAAGCTGAGGCTACACTGAATGCCAGACAAACAGGCCACAGTCCTGACATTTTTCAAAATGTATTATACCAAGCGACAGCTCCATTTTGCCTATACCTAGATAGCAGGCCCAACCATCTAGACCAGTGGTTCCCAAGGTTGGCAGTACCACCCCCTATAGGGGCACTAACAGGCAAGGGGGTGGCAGGGGGGCCCTTCTAGAAGAAGAAAAAGAAGAGTTGGTTTTTATATGCTGACTTTCTCTACCACTTAAGGAAGAATAAAAACTGGCTTACCACTTAAGAATAAAAACCTTCCCTTCCCCTCCCCACAAAAGACATCCTGTGAGGTAGGTGGGGCTGAGAGTGTGTGACTAACCCAAGGTCACCCAGCTGGCTTCATGTGTAGGAGTGGGGAAACAAATCCAGTTCACCAGATTAGCCTCCGCCACTCATGTGGAGGAGTGAGGAATCAAACTCGGTTCTCCAGATCAGAGTCCACAGCTCCAAACCACTGCTCATAACCACTACACCATGCTGGCTCTACCCCATTGTTCATTAATTTATGATTGAGCCGTCTATGGCACCATGCTGGCAAATGGCACTCCAAGTTTCTGCCTCTGCATAGGGCTGAAATCGGGTGGTAATAATCGGAATTTTTAGTAAATACGCTGCCAGAACTCCAGTCACACCAGTACGCCGCATTTAGAGAGACTGCTGTCACCACGTGTGTTTTTGTCTCTTTGTCATTTTGCAGGGGTTTGACGGTAAATCCTGAAATCCGATTCCTCTCAGCAACTATTCAGGGCAAAGACGCATAGATGAAATGGCTGAAAATGTGGAAGATACATCATGCATTATACTGAGGACAACAGAATTTGTATTACAGCTAGATGAGTCAACTTTGCCAGGCAATGAATCTTTGCTGCTTGCTTATGTGCACTTCATAAAAGATGAAAGTTTGGCTCAAGAGTTGTTATTTGCAAGGCAACTAAGAACAGATACTAAAGGGGAGCCAGTATTTCATGTTGAGCAGTTCTTCAAAGACAAGGAAATTCCACGTACTAACATGCTTGCTTGCGTAACTGATGGAGCACCATCAGTGACTGGTGGCTACCTGGATGTGTTGTATCCTTGAAAAAAGCAGTGCCAAATGTCTTTACCATTTACTGAAAAACAACTGAAGAAAAGGGGGAATGAAGAAATTCAACCTAAAAGTCAGGGAAAACCAAAGGGGTTGAACTAAACACTATCTCATAACAAATAAATCTATTTTTATTATATATTGTGCACAATTGTATTTAAAAACACAGGGTAGGTAGCT
This sequence comes from Euleptes europaea, assembly GCF_029931775.1. Lineage (NCBI taxonomy): Eukaryota > Metazoa > Chordata > Lepidosauria > Squamata > Sphaerodactylidae > Euleptes > Euleptes europaea. The sequence goes on along the minus strand of NC_079313.1, from coordinate 23,767,377 downwards.
GATTCCACTGTTGAACAACTCTTAGTGTAAAGGTTTTTCCCTAATATCCAGCCGGTACCTTTCCACCTGCAATTTAAACCCATTACTGCGAGTCCTATCCTCTGCTGCCAACAGGAACAGCTCCCTGCCCTCCTCTAAGTGACAGCCCTTCAAATACTTAAAGAGAGCAATCATGTCCCCCCTCAACCTCCTCTGTGTGTGTGTGTAAAGTGCCGTCAAGTCGCACCCGACTCATGGCAACCCGTTATGGGGTTTTCAAGGCAAGAAACTAACAGAGGTGGTTTGCCAGTGCCTTCCTCTGTATAGCAACCCTGGACTTCCTTGGTGGTCTCCCATCCAAATACTAACCAAGGCTGACCCTGCTTAGCTTCTGAGATCTGACGAGATCAGGCTAGCCTGGGCCATCCAGGTCAGGGCCCAACCTCCTCTGCTCCAGACTAAACACTCCCAGCTCCCTCAGCCTTTCCTCATAGGGCTTGGTCTCCAGGCCCCAGTGCAAATGACCAAAAATCTGACCAGATGCGTTTTGGCCTTTTAGAGGCCTTCCTCAGTGGTCATACGTACTGCGTCATTCATCACCAACATCTGGTTGGAAAAACCTCAGCGATTGCCTGCACAAATCATTGCCGCTGCCTTTACTGCAATGAATAAAAGGAAAGCCCATGCTGTCAATGAGCGACTATTCTGGGAGCTCTGTGGCGAGAATCTGAAGATTCTGAACATTTGCTGCTTCATACTGAAGCTTATTGACTATCAAAAGGCAACTGTGCGAGATGCTTTTACAACCTTTTTGACACTATTGTGGAGGTTTTTGAAGACACAAATGCTTTGCTTAGTGATGAACTCAAAGAGGTCAGGCATGGCAGTGCTTATGCATCAGGACTATTTACAAAGCTCAATGAAATGAATTTGCAGTTAAAAGGAAATGAGATCAATCTTACTAAGGCCTAATCTGTTGTCTCTATGTTTATTTCAAAGTTAACTCTATCCAAGCACAATATAGATTGTTGCAAGCTATACCGATTTCCAAGTCTGTTTGAGCTAGAAGAGAAAGGTGAGATACAAGATGATGATCTTCAAGTTTTTGTGGCCATTTGGATATGCTGCAGGGAGATATGTCTGAGCAATCTTTTGATGGAAATTCCCGACTGGGTGATAAATCCATTTTCAGATACTGAGGAAGTTGGGGTAGTGAAGGAAGAACTAATTGAGCTACAAAATGACATCTCTCCAGGCAAAGTAGTCGACTCCAGATTACTAAACATAGTGATTTAAGAGTCCTGCTAAGAGACTTTAAACCAGACAGTGGGAAACTGGTATCACTTCATCAAGCTCATCTATCGCATTAAGAATTTACTGCACAGTGAAGTAGTTACTAAATGTGGTATCTAAGATTCTTGCTAAATGACTACCAGACTTTGAAAATCTGGTATCACTACATCAAGTTCATCCGTTTTGTTGAATAAATTAAACAAAAAAGTTTTAATTGGATTTTGAATAAACATGCAATTAATTGTCACTGTTTCGAATTTAATTGTTATTATCTTCCATAGTGGGTTGTGCAAATCGCTATTCTAAATAATGTTTTTTGCAGGGTAGGGTGGGAGCACGGGGGATGAGTTCATGGAACCAAGGGGACAGTGGTCCGAAAAAGTTTGGGAACCCCTGATCTAGACAAACCAGGTGGTAACCCAAGGCTCCAGGGGCACCAAATGAGACAGAAATCAATATTTATTTATTTACTTCATTTATACCCCACCTTTTTCCCTAGTGGGGATCCAAAGCGGCTAACATCATTATCTTCATTTATCCTCACAACAACCATGGGAGGTAGGTGAGGCTGAGAGAGTATGACTGGCCCAAGATAACTTAGTGAGCTTCCGTGGCACAGCGGGGATTTGAATGGGGGTCTCCCAGATGCTAGTCCGGGACTCTACCCACGCCACCATACAATGTAATGAAAAGCTTTAAAAATCAATTAAAACCTCTTTATGGTGTATTTCATGGTCTATTTCAAATGCCAAGCAAATAAAGGTAAAATAGATAAAATACAAGGCAAATAAAGTAAAGTAAAATAAAATGCAAATAAAGGTAAAGTTTTCATCATCATCATCATTATTTTGCAGTCAAGTCAAAGCTGACTTATAGTGACTCCATAGGGTTTTCAAGGCAAGAGACGAACAGAGGTGGTTTACCAGTGCCTTCCTCTGCACAGCAACCCTGGTATTCCTTGGTGGTCTCCCATCCAAGTACTAACCAGGGCTTACTCTGCTCAGCTTCTGAAATCTGACAAGATCAGGCTAGCCTGGGCCAAACGGGTCAGGGTAGATTTTTTAAAAATTATAGACCACATTTTCTCAAAATTGAGCATATGGGTGGGGAGGGGAAATCCTTTAGGAAATCAGGCAACCAGGTCACTTATAATCCTGCATTTTGGTCGTACCCTTACCCCTCCATTATGAACTGGCTCTCTTATGGAACAGACCCAAATGCCTTTTGCTCCCTAGGAGGCTGTTTGGGGTCCTGGTTTGCTGTAATCTGTCTTGGGGATTTTCTAGTTGAAGGGCTGTCTATAAATAAACTAACATTTGCTCTGTGGGCTCACTGGAGCCTTAGCAGGAGCATGAAATGAATTTGAGTGGAGCGAGAGAACTTGCCACGTGTTGGAAGGTCTGCTTTTATAATATAAACAGCAAATTTTTAGCCCACATATTTTCAGGGACATTTATAAAGCGGGGGGGGGGGGAATACATTCACCTAAAAATGCATGCCAGAAAATGATAGCCTCTGATTCGTAAAACTGTTCCTGTTGCCAGTTTCCAAGAGTACACCCTTGTCTTTTGTGTGCCAGATGCTGGATGTTTTTGGATTGTTCAAAGGCAAAGACTCTCAATGGCACCCTGTCCAACTCACATGGTTTCTTGCAAACACCTTGCAACCCACACACTTCTAACCACCTATCCCCCCCCTCCTCTTAGGGTTGCCAGGTCCCTCTTCACCACCGGCAGGAGGTTTTTGGAGTGGAGCCTGAGGAGGGTGGGGTTTGGAGAGGGGTGGGACTTCAATGCCATAGAGTCCAATTGCCAAAGCGGCCATTTTCTCCAGGGGAACTGATCTCTATCGGCTGGAGATCAGTTGTAATCGCAGGAGATCTCCAGCTAGTACCTAGAGGTTGGCAACCCTACCTCCTCTGATCTGGCTTCAGCTCTTGAAATTGCTAAAGGAATCTGGAATATGCAAAAATTCTGCTACCAAGGATAAAAGAAAGCAGGTCACTTTAGCACAGGTGGTCATTCAGCTCCAGTTTTTACATGCATGTTGAGCAAATATCACTTGGAACAAGAAATTAATTTGGCGACAGGATTCCCTGTTCCCTAGGTACAGATTTAGCTTTTCTCCCCTCCAAATCACAGAGCAGAAACGTTTCTGTCGCTTCAGTCCAGATATTCACCTGCACATGAGATACACTAGGGGTTGAACCGGAAGGGAAATTTCCTACTGACCCTCAACCTTATCCTAACCTGCCAGCATCCCCCTTTGCCTTCTTCTTTTTAAAATGTGAGAAGATGGTAAAGGTTGCAGGGAAGCCTTGTTCACCCTTTCTTGATATGAAACAAAATACAAAGTGCCTTTTGAGCCCAGAATCAGTACTTCATTGGGAGACTCGCACCATACTCTAAGGATCCAGGATCCTAGTGGGAAACAGCAACCCTTCGAGAGAAAGAAAGACGAGGCCAGAAAGACTGGTGTTTTGCTTTCTCTCTCAAGTTTAGGGGGGTCCAATTACTGGGGGGGGGTCTGAAAAGGGGACATTTACACACTCCAAATAAGGGACCTGACATGTTCCCCCCACCAAGTGCTCCTTTCCATGATAAAAAATGTTTAACATGATTTCTGCAGATAATTACAGCTGTGGGGGTGCAGAAAAGAGCAACCAAAATGATTAGGGGACTAGAGCAACTGCCCTATGAGGAGTGGTTAAAACTCTTCGGGCTGTTCAGCTTGGAAAGAAGGTGGTTAAGGGGAAACATGATAGAGGTCTATAAAATGATGCATGGTATGCAGAAAGTGGACAGGGAGAAGCTTTTCTCCCTCTCATAATACTAGAATGTGGGGTCATCTGCTGAAGCTGGAGGGTGGGAGATTCAAAACAGATAAAAGGAAGTATTTCTTCACACAACACATAGTTAAATTGTGGAACTCCCTGCCCCAGGACGTGGTGATGGCTGCCAACTTGGAAGGCATTTAAGAGGGAAGTGGACATGTTCATGGAGGAGAGGGCTATCCATGGCTACTAGTCAAAATGAATACTAGTCATGATGCTTGCCTATTCTCTCCAGGATCAGAGGAGCACACCTATTATATTGGGTGCGGTGGAACACAGGCAGGATGGTGCTGCTGCAGTCGTCTTGTTTGGGGGCTTCCTAGAGGCACCTGGTTGGCCACTGTGTGAACAGACTGCTGGACTTGATGGACCTTGGTCTGATCCAGCAGGGCTTTTCTTATGTTCTTATCAAGCAGCAGATGGGAAAACTGTAACCATTTCTCAGTAGGGCTGTAGAGGCTGGACTTTGAGACAGAAGCCCACGGCCCCATCTCAGCCAGAGGGGGAGAAATAAAAGCAGACTGTAGAAGTACCCATTACCATCTACCCCCCCCTTCTTGTAAGACTATTAAGTCCTCAGTCTAAAACAGTGGTCGGCAAACTCATTAGTCAACAGAGCCAAATATCAACAGTACAATGATTGAGATTTCTTTTGAGAGCCAAATTTCTTAAACTTAAACTATAGGTAGGTACACTGAATAAAACTTGATATCATACTTAATAATGATCTTATTTATTGATAAAAATTAAATTGTAAGTCCCTGCCATTTCCCCCTCCCCGTCCGGAGTCCTCGTCTGGAGGCCTGGTCTACCGCCATAAAAGCCTATTGGTAGACCTGGCCTCCGGCTGAGTCCCATTGGGAAGCCAGGTCTACCCATTGGCTTTCTTGGCAGTTGACCTGGCCTCCGGAGGCCCATAGAAGCCAATTGGTAGACCTGGCCTCTGAAAGGGGACTTTTTTCCCCTCCTCGGAGTCCAGGTCTACCGCCAAGAAAGCCAGTGGGTAGACATGGCCTCTGAGGAGGGAAAAAAGTAAGTAAGGCATCCATAAAATTAAATCATGACAATGACTGACAAACCCTGTACATTTTCCCCATCTGCATTCTCAAAACTCTGCAGCGGGGCTTATTGTTGAGTTGTGCATCTGAGTGGCAAATCCAAGGTAAAACCTCCCATTCATAAATGGCCAATAACCCCCCATGCAGAGTTTTGAGAATCTGGATGGGGAAAATGTGCATCTGAGTGGCAAATCCAAGACCTCCTCCTCCTCGCCGCCGCCTGGGCTCCTTCCTACCTTCCCTCAAGACCCGACCCAGGACTGCCCCGGGCGGACACTGACGGCCCCCACGCCCCACTTACCTCCAAGCCCAGGGAACAGGTGGCGCAGCGCGGCGGGAGCACGGCGTGGACGGAGCCAAGCCGCGGTGCCGGGTCGAGGAGGGAGAGGCGAGCGACGGGGCCCCCGACAGCCATCCCCGACGGGAGGGCGGGCCGGAAAGGCATTCTCCTGGAGAGGTGAGGCCAGGAGCGACCCGGGGCAGGGCAACGCCCCAGTGGGCCGGCGCGCAGACGCAGACGGCTCCAGCACCAGGCGGCCCTTACAACAAGGGAGAGGGGAGCCAAAACAGGGCGGCCTAGAGGAGGCCCCGGGGGGAGGTAACTCTCGGGCCGGCTGGCCGGCGGGAACACGGGCCCGGACGGACACCAGACAGCCCCCTGACCAGACCACCCGCCGGAGAGGAAAGGGGCGGGGCTGGAAACCGGGAGGGGCCTTGGAAGTTCGGGGAAGGTGGAAGGGGTGGGAAGTGCTTCAAACCCCGGCCGGCTGGGTGGGTGGGACTGGAAAGAGCCGCACTCAAGGGCTCAAAGAGCCACATGTGGCTCGGGAGCCGCGCTTTGACAACCCGTGCTCTACACAATGGTCTCTGGCTGCTCTCATGCAGTTGGAAAGCAAGAAGGCCCAAGGCTGAAGAAGAAGAAGAGTTGGTTTTTATATGCCGACTTTCTCTACCTTTAAGGAAGAATCAAACTGGCTTGCAATCTCCTTCCCTTCCTCTCCCCGCAACAGACACCTTGTGAGGTAGGTGGGGCTGAGAGAGCTCAAAGAGAACTGTGACTAGTCCAAGGTCACCCAGCTGGCTTCCTGTGTAGGAGTGGGGAAACCAACCCGGTTCACCAGATGAGAGTCCACTGCTCTTAACCACTATACCACGCTTGGTTGTGCTCAGCACCTGGACACGAGACCTCCTGGGAATCCCATATAACATGAGGCTCATTTTGCCTGGAGAAAATGGCCACTTTGGCAATTGGGCTCTACGGCATTGAAGTGCCTCCTCTCCCCAAACCCCGCCCTCCTCAGGCTCCACCTCAAAAACCTCCTGCCGGTGGTGAAGAGGGACCTGGCAACCCTATCTCCCATCCAAATGCTAACCAGGGCCAACCCTGCTTAGCTTCTGAGATCTGATGAGATCAAGCTACCCTGGGCCATCAAGAGAGCAGGAGACATACAAGCTTTTTTGGGGAATGTCCAGATCAGTAGACTAGACTTGGGGGGCTCAGCATGAATTTGAATATCGCGTTGTACTTATAGGTAATCTGGCTGTTGCTAGAAGCAGAGTTGGACAGGGTTCAAAAAAGGAATGGGTTCTTGTAGCAGGAGTCAAGCCTGTTATAGGGATGTTGATCTAGACATTCACGTATATCCATCATCTCGATGTTCGTGCTTTTGCAGGTGATATTTCTTGAATTAGAATAATTATTGTAAAGTACGCATTGGGCTCCAGTCAAAAGCAATATCGCCTGCAGCCCTTTTAAATGCTGGGCTGACAAATTTTATTGTATTTTATTTTATTTACTTAGATAGATAACCTTGCCTGTCCCTGGGGGCTCAGGTCAGGCAGCAGCCTTCGTAGATAGGAATGGTGAAATGCCGCCAAAGCAATTTGCATGGAAGCAAGGAAGAAATGTAAAAAATGATGCAGCTAAAGCAAATCCTTGTTTATGCCTTATTTGCAGTTTTCCTCACTTTCTGCCTTCAAGGAACCCGTTCTGCATGGACTACTCTGCTGAGCAGGCCATGCACTTCTGCCACGGAACTGGAACATGTGGGATAAGGTTCTGAAACATGTTCTGTGTCGCATGCTCCATTCCCACAGGCAATGGCCCAGCCCTGTGGGGTGTCACTGCAGATTCAGGTGAATCAAAAATGTGCCCAGGAGCACTGAGAGCTTCTTCATATTGCAGGGGAAGGTTGGATGGTGGACAGTCTCTCTTTCAGGGCTCCACTCTGTGTAGGGTTGCCAGGTCCCTCTTCACCACCGGAGCCTGAGGAGCCTGAGGAGGGCGGGGTTTGGGGAGGGGAGAGACTTCAATGCAATTGCCAAAGTGGCCATTTTCTCCAGGGGAACTGCTCTCTATCGGCTGGAGATCAGTTGTAATAGCAGGAGATCTCCAGCTAGTACCTGGGGGTTAGCAACCTAATCTGTTAGCAACTTTCCCCCCCCCCCCTGTATACTTGGAAATGTTTGTTTTCTTTTGCAAATGCAGCTGCAGGTGTAGAGGGAATCATCCGGACAAACTGTACACCCCAGGGGGTACATTTCATATCCTCCTGCTGAATTTCCCAAGACATCCCCCTAGCTTCTGTGGGAAACTGCATCTTGGACTAGATTGGCCTCGGTCTGATCCAGCAGGGCAATTTGTACACTTTCATACGTTACCGCCAAGATTTAATGACACAGATTGCATTCAGTTGCTGGAGAACTCCCTCCAGAATATAAAAGCAAATTTCAGTTCCGAAATGGAAGGCAAAGCCAGGCTTGGGTATGCTCAGCGCCTGGATGAGAGACCTCCTGGGAACGCCATGGAAGTTGCCTTGAGTTGCGCAGTGGAAGAAAAGCAGGCCAAAAAAAATGTAATAAATAAAGTATGGGTCTCTTTCTGTCTCAACTTGACCTGCCTTTACTTGTCTCGTTCTTTCCCTTGTACTTACTTATTTATTTTCTTTCTATGGCTGCTTCCACATGGCGGTTCTGCTCTGTATCCCCCCTATGAAACTGCAGCATTTAGGAGGGGGGCTTCAACATTAAAGCACTGTGCAGTCATCCCTTTTCCTTGTTTTCCTCTGCTTTCTTTCATCCTCCCACCCCGCACCCCCCCCCAAAAAAAACCCTACTTTGGGTCAATCTTTCCTGAAACACTGAATGGCGAGCAGGCTTGGTTACTGTGTGAACGGGGAAGGTGTGGGTTTTCAGACCTTCCTGCACACATCCAACCCCATTACCCCCCATCCTCTTGTGCCATCAGTTCCATCACCCGCCTCCTGCCCAACAGGCTTTATGCCAGCTTCTTTAAAAAAAGGGGGAGTAGACATATCACTGTAGTTGCAATGACAGCACAATAAGGGAACCGATCACTTGTGCCAGAATACTCTATCTCTCACAGAAGAGAGCCAGCGTGGTGTAGAGGTTAAGAGGTTAATCTGGAGAACTGGATTCGATTCCCCACTCCTCCACATGAGCAGCGGACTCTAATCTGGTGAACCAGGTTGGTTTCCCCACTCCTATACATGAAGGCTGCTGGGTGACCTTGGGCTAGTCCCAGTTCTCTTTGAGCTCTCTCTCAGCCCCACCTACCTCACAAGGTGCCTGTTGTGGGGAAGGGAAGGGAAGGGAAGGAGATTGTAAACCGGTTTGCTTCTCCTTAAAAGGTAGAAAAATCAGCATATAAAAAACAGCTCTTCTCCTCCTCTGTCATGAGCGCTTTGCTGTTGTGGGATTAAGGCTAGAAATTGTGAAGGGGTGGGGTGCGGGTTGGGATTTGTTATAATGTTATCTGTAAGGTGGAAAAGTTGACACTAGAGTAAAAGCCTGACCCAAGGTTACACACCATGGGCACTTTCACATATGCTGAATAATGCACTTTCAATCCACTTTCAAGGCACTTTGCAGCTGGATTTTACTGTGTGAAACAGCAAAATCCATTTGCAAACTATAGTTAAAGTGCATTTAAAGTGGACTGAAAGTGCATTATTCAGCATGTGTGAAAGCACCCCATGTGTCCTTCCTGCTGAATAGTAAGAGGCAGACTGAGCCTCAGAGACCTCCTCGAGGAGAGCACAGCCTCTAAAGTTCAGCAGCAAGATTACTTTGCTGAAGTCCCGCAACAAGCTTTCTGTCGGATTGGAACCAGCATCTGAACATTGCTACCTAGTTTGCAAGACCTGAGCAAGGCTGTTAATGATGAGACATTTTGGAGGTCATTAATTCATATGTTCGCCATGAGTCGGAAGCGACTTGACGGCACTTAACACACGCATGCACAGGAAGCTCCACTGGATATGCCTTGGATGCTGTCAGAACCTAGCAAAATGCAGTGTGGGGTCATCAGTTCCCACCTGCAAAAGGATATCCTGGGCGCAGGGCTGCCAAATGCCACCGTTGCCCCTTTTGGGGCCCTGCACACCACCCAGATCCAAATCCAGCATCCTAAGAAAACAAGTCACACGACAGCACCCTAAAATATTACCAGCACTACCCTCGTCTCAGAAGTGAAGGTAGGGAGAAGAAAGAAAGAAAGAAAGAAAGAAAGAAAGAAAGAAAGAAAGAAAGAAAGAAAGAAAGAAAGAAAGAAAGAAAGAAAGAAAGAAAGAAAGAAAGAAAATATCAATCTATCTATCTCACTCTTGACATTAGGAAGTCCAGTACTCTATTTGAACCCCCCCCCCCCAACCAACTGGCATAAAACCTATGCATACGAACTAAGACTGCAGGTAACCGTAACGGTCCATTAAAACACAATCCAGGTGCAACAAAATTTCATTTTATTATGGCTTTTTAATACGTGAAATCAGGTTAGAGCTCTGCAACACAGGTTTCAGGGAATACTGGCGCTACTGGGCCAGAGAACCGTCCATGGCTGCTCTTCCTTCGAAAATGCGAATCCCAGCAGCAGTTTGGAGCTGCCTCTTACCTAGTAAACAGAGGACGCGTGCCTCCCCCCGAAAAGCAAAGTCCCATCTGTAGGCAGTATTCAATTTGACAAGACGCTTAACGTGCCACCTAAAATTAATCTCCAGCTTTGCTAGTTAAGGACAACCAGCGGGCCATTTTGTTTCTTTGCTTCTTTGGTGTGATCCAATTAGCACTAGAGGCAGATCCAAATCACTGCTGGCTTGTGTATTTACAAATGGAGAACCATGGCTTTATCGTCGAGATGTACTTTGGTGCAGCACAAAATCTTTTTGCAGCAAATATTAATTAATCTAATGCAGACTGCAATCCTGTGCATGCTTACCTGGGAGGAAGCCCTATGGAACACTGGGAGGCTTACTTCTGAGTAAATGTGCATACGATTATAGTATTATTCTGTAACATCTCCTTTCTGGTTTAAACTGCAGGTAGCATGCTGGTGCTTTTATATGATGCCTAACAATGGCGGTTACCGCACTAGGTATTCCCACCAATGTATTAAGAGTTTGAAAACGTTATAAAAAATACCGTTCGCACTTTGTTTGGCCCCTTTAGTTGTGGAGACGTCTTCCAACCATTTTTTAGCCGTAGTATCCAAAACCCCTTTTAAAGCGATGTTTTTAATAACATTTTCCAAACTCTTAATACATCGGTGGGAATACATAACGCGGTAACCCCCCAAATCACACTCCCCTTTCACTTGTATAGTTTGAAGTTGGCTCTTCTTTCCCTCCCATCTCAGAGTGGGAAAGATTCAACACAATTTGTCAGCTCCAGGCTATGGCCTTTTATGGGCACTACCCTTTTGGAAAACAGAATGCAACTCTAGAGCCTTTTGTTTTGCAGATAAATGGCTTTTCTTGCTGCTACCTGAAGGGGATCGAATTTTACTCCTCAATATCCCTCAATATCCCTCTCTCTGCCTCCCTCACACACACACACACACTGGAACTGTGGACTTTTCTCCCCAGTGTTTCAGAGAAACAAGCAGGTTGCTTGGTGCTGAAAGACCAGCAGTATTCCAGCTCTGCAAGGACCCCAGACTGACTTAGGGGGCCCAAGAACTTTGTCTACCATGCTTAGGGTTGCCAGGTCCCTCTTTGCCACTGGCAGGAAATTTTGGGGGTGGAGCCTGAGGAGGGCGGGGTTTGGGGAGGGGAGGGACTTCAATGCCTTAGAGTCCAATTGCCAAAGCGGCCATTTTCTCCAGGTGAACTGATCTCTATCGGCTGAAGATCAGTTGTAATAGCAGATCTCCAGCTAGTACCTGGAGGTTGGCATCCTTAACCATGCTCCCCCTTTGAGCAGCCCATCCTGGATGGGACACAAACACCGTTTGCCAGATAAATCATGCTCCATAGACCAATAGCCAATGGTGGTTTTCAGATGAATATCAGAAATTCAGGCATTGTGTGATGTTGGTGGTCTTTTTCCAGTTCTGTAAGCTGCTCTGAAAGTTCTCCAGGATGTTCCAGTTCAAAACCGGAGACCTGGCAACCCTATCAGCTACCCTTGCAGATCTAAGTGGAGAGACTGTGAAGGGCTGTGGCTCAGTGGTCCCAGGTTCAATCCCCGGCATCTCCAGTTAAAGGGACTAGGCAAGTAGTTGATATGAAAGACCTCTACCTTGAGACCCTGGGGAGCCGCTGCCGGTCTGAGTAGACAATAGTGACTTTGATGGACCAAGGGTCTGATTCAGTATGAGTACAGTACCTGTAGGGTTGCCAGCTCCAGGTTGGGAAATACTTGAAGATTTTGGGGTGGAGCCTGAGGAGGACCAGGTTTGGAGAGGGGAGGGACTTCAATGCCATAGAGTCCAATTGTCAAAACGGCCATTTTCTCTGGGTGAACTCATCTCTATCTGCTGGAGATCAGTTGTAATAGCAGGAGATCTCCAGCCACCACCTGGAGGTTGGCAACCCTAGGTACTTGGATTGGTAAAGTTTGAGAGCTGCTGCTCTGGGCTGTTTCCTCGATTGGCAAGGTCAATTTTTGGCACACAAGTGCAAATGACTACTAGCTTCCATACCACACAAGCCTCTTCTGAATGCATGATGGGACAATGAGAAGTACCACTATGCCATGCGTCCGGCTGTAATGCACACTGAACCCACCTTACAGAGGATTTATTTTGAGGCCTCTGCATCAGATCACAGCTTCAAAGAATGCATACCTTATACGCGGGCAAGACCGGCAGAAGAAAAAGGAACAGAAACACCTTAATGTGCATCACACAAATACGCATGAAACCAAAATGTTCTGTCTCCCAGGGCACAGCCACTGCAGGCGATAATCAAACATTTTTTAAAAGGAGCTGAAAAGGTGAGAGAAAACTGCCTTCTTAGAAGATCTCGCCTCCCCTAGAGAGAAATGGAATTTCTGAAAATAAGAGCCAATTTGAGTTGCCTGGATAAATCGATAAGCATTTTCTTTGCAGAGTCAGAATCGTTCTTTTTCCCCTCGCCCCCACCCCCAACTGTTTGCTTAGAAGCAACTCTGGATACAGGGTAAGGAAATTAAACTGATGTACCTTTATGCTCATTATTAGAGCGAGCCGTAAGATGCTAGTATTCATTTTCTCATCTCTCCCAACAGGAGAAAGAAAATTACCACCCGGCGAGAAATCATCTATAATTTATTCCTAATGTTATTAACCACTCGGAAGTGTTTGATTGGGCTACATTATGTTGTTTGATTGTGCTGTTTATATTGCAACTTCAAAGGCAATTTGGAAAGGTACCTATTATATCTGTTGCGTGTGCCTTGCGAAAAGCCAGGCCTGTCTTTGTGTCAATAAGTCATTTCAATAATTTAAATAAGTTTTTCAGGGCCTCTGTTACTTAACGACTTTGGATTCTGTCTCCTCCAATTTTAATTTCTTCGCCTGATCATCCTTCCCTCTATTGAGCTATCTGCTATCCACTTAATATGAGCTGTTTCTAATGAGACCAATATCTCTGGTGAACACGGGCTGACCTTCCACAAGCCACTCAGCCTCAGCCATCCTTCCCAACCTTCAATGATGACAATGCTCACTTACCTTACAGGGTTTTATTTATTTTATATTATTTATATTTGACTTCTAGCCCGCCCTCCATCCCCAGCCAAGGTCAGGCTCAGAGCAGGTCATGTGAATTAAAACAATCATACATACAATAAAATCATGAAAATTCAACCCTATAAAATTAATTCAAAACTAAAACAGTAGGCGTGCAGTGTTTGCCCAGAGGACCAGAGCCATAAGAACATAAGAAAGGCCCTGCTGGATCAGACTAAGGTTCATCGAGTCCAGCAATCTGTTCACACAGTGGCCAGTCAGGTGCCTCTAGGAAGCCCACAAACAAGCCCACAACTACAGCAGCATTATCCTGCCTGTGTTCCACAGCACCTAATATAATAGGCATGCTCCTCTGATCCTGGAGGAAACAGGTATGCATCATGACTAGTACTCATTTTTACTAGCAGCCATGAATAGACCTCTCCTCCATGATCATGCCCACACCCCTCTTAAAGCCTTCCAAGTTGGCAGTCATCACCACATCCTGGGGCAGGGAGTTACACAATTTAACTATGTGTTGTGTGAAGAAATACTTCCTTTTATCTGTTTTGAATCTCTCATCTTCCAGCTTCAGCCAGAGGGAAGCAATCCAATCCCCCTAAAGATCCAATGGATCGAAGAAAGAAAAAAAGGAGGGTTATTGTAAGAATTAGGAGCTCCATGGCGCAGAGTGTTAAGCTGCAGTGCTGCAGTCAAAAAGCTCTGCTCACGACCCGAGTTCAATCCCGATGGAAGTTGGTTTCAGGTAGCCGGCTCAAGGTTGACTCAGCCTTCCATCCTTCCGAGGTTGGTGAAATGAGTACCCAGCTTGCTGGGGGTAAAGGGAAGATGACTGGGGAAGGCACTGGCAAACCACCCCGCAAACAAAGTCTGCCTTGGAAACGTCGGGATGTGACGTCACCCCATGGGTCAGGAATGACCCGGTGCTTGCACAGGGGACCTTTACCTTTACCTTTATTGTAAGAATTACAGCTGTGTAATGCGCATGTGATCCAATGCGGTGTAGTGGTTAGAGAGTCAGACTAGGATCCAGACCAGACCGAGGTTCAAATTCCCACTCTGCCATGGATGCTTGCTGGGAGATGTTGAGCCAGGCACACACTCTCAGCCTACCTTACCTCGAAGGGTTGTTGTTAGGATAAAATGGAGGAGAGGAGGATGAAGTAAGCTGCTTTGAGTCCCCACTGGGGAGAAAGGTGGGGCCATAAATGAGGGAATAAATTAATAAATAAATGAAGCATTGTAAACACTGGCATGCGGGCTACCACTGCTCAGCAAAGTGTGAACTTTTCGGAGTGGCATGGCCGGACACATGCCGTTGAAAATATTATGCAGATTAGAAGTATGATATTCATGTTATTTCATGAATAAATCATGACTGAAATAATCATACCTACTGATGACCCATTACTATTGGTCAACCATCATCTGAAATGCAACACTGTAAAGCAGGAAGGCATCAGAAATGATGGCCACCTCTTGTATACGTTGAAGTCAACTAAGCATCCCACAGAAGATGCAGACAGAGAGCCCTTAGCACCATGGTCTGAAAGATGTGTTTTTCTACTTCTCCCCCCACCCCACTTTTTAAATTATTTTTTAAAAACATCCAGCTCGATGAAGCATTCTGGGGAACTCAAACAGGCAATCCTAAGGAGAGTTACTCCAGGGTAAGCCCATTGAAATGAATGGGCTTAGACTGGAGTAACTCTCTTTTAGGATTGCACTGAAAAGCTTGCACACCACTTTGGGTCATTTTGGTTGGTCTTAATGAATAAGATTCTACCAAGATTTTATTTGGGGGTATCACAAATTTTAAGATTCCTTTGAAAACAATGAGAGTCACCTGTGAAAAATCATGGGTTGGGACCCTTTTGAGATGGGGATCGTGTAATCGGAGCCAACTTGGTCTGACCAATTTTTCAGGTATATCACCCAACAGAAGACTAGTCTGCAAGCAGAAGAATCATTAAAAAACAGGGCTCACTCAGTCCCATCTGGAGGGATATACCCTCCAAATAAAAAGAGCCGGCTTCAACAGCTGCTGGCACCACCAGGCTTCTGAAGATTTCTTCATCCATGTGGATGAGCAATCTCCTTCAGACAACTCCAGTGATCAGGACTTCGGCTGGCTCCGATCTCACCCCCCAAAAAAACCTGCTGTCAAACTGAAGGTCGCCCTGAGTTTTCGTTTCCCTACACTGTGACCATCTCTTGGAATCAGATTTTTCATGACCACAATAAAGGACTGCTCACAGGATGTCATTTGCCACCAAAAGGAATGTTTTCCGTGCCTTATTTCTTTTGCATTTAAGCCTTTTTCCTCCGTTTGGAGGCTCATTTGCATGGACATCATGCAAAGCAACCCAGAAACTAAGGCAGACCCCAGACTTTGAGGCGCCAGCCTGGTTTCGGCTCTTTCCACCAGTCCTCAGCAACGCTGAACATTTGAACCTGAAAACAGATGGACTTGCAAATGCCTGATGAGGACATCCTTTGTCGGCCCATAAAATTGGACCCCCTGTCCCATAAGAACATAAGAAAGGCTCTGCTGGATCACACCAAGGCCCATCAAGTCCAGTAGTCTGTTCACACAGTGGCCAACCAGGTGCCTCTAGGAAGCCACTAACAAGACGACTGCAGGAGCACCATCCTGCCTGTGTTCCACCACACCCAAAATAATAGGCATGCTCCTCTGATACTAGAGAGAATAGGTAAGCAGCATGACTAGTATCCATTCTAACTGCCATGAATACCCCTCTCCTCCATGAATATGTCCACTCCCCTCTTAAAGCCCTCCAAGCTGGCAGCCATCACCACATCCTGGGGCAGGGAGTTCCACAATTTAACCATGTGTTGTGTGAAAAAATACTTCATTTTATCTGTTTTGAATCTCTCACCCTCCAGCTTTAGCAGATGACCCCGTGTTCTAGTATTATGGGAGAGGGAGAAAAACTTCTCCCTGTCCACTCTCTCCAAACCATGCATAATTGTATAGACCTCTATCATGTCTCCCCTCAGCCGCCTTCTTTCCAAGCTAAACAGCCCTAAGCGTCTTAACCATAGGACAGTTGCTCTAGTCCCCTAATCATTTTGGTTGCTCTTTTCTGCACCTTCTCAAGCTCTGTAATATCCTTTTTTAGGTGTGGTGACTGTACACAGTATTTCAAGTGTGGTCTCACCATAGATTTGTACAAGGGCAGTATGATATCAGCAGTTTTATTCTCTATTCCTCGTCTAATTATGGCCAGCATGGAATTTGCCTTTTTTACAGCAGCCGCACACTGGGTTGACATCTTCATTGAGCTATCCACTATCACCCCAAGATCCCTTTCTTGGTCTGATGCTGCCAGCACAGATCCCATCAGTGTATGTGTGAAACTGGGATTTTTTGTCCCAATATGCATCACTTTACACTTACTCACATTGAATCTCATTTGCCATTTTAATGCCCATTCTTCCAGTATGCAGAGATCCTTCTGGAGCTCTTCACAGTCCGATTTTGTTTTAACCACCCTAAATAATTTGGTGTCATCTGAAAACTTGGCTACTTCACTGTTTAACCCCAACTCCAGGTCATTGATGAACAGGTTGAAAAGCACTGGTCCCAACACAGATCCCTGAGGCACCCCACTGCTCACATCCCGCCATTGGGGGATCCCGCCATTGATTCCTACTCTCTGCTTCCTATTTTTCAGCCAGCTCTCAATCCATAAGAGGACTGTCCCAAAGTTTACTAAACTTTGGTGACCATTGAAGGAGAGTCCCTGCAGATTTGGGGACTCTACCCCCAAAAATGTCCCCCCAGGCGCTTCGAAAAAATCCCCATTGACTATAATGGGCCTGAATTTTTCAGGAAACCTGAAAGTAAGCCAAATACCCATATTTACCGGTATGGGTATGTCGAGGAGGTCCAGCCTGCTCTCCAGCAAACCGGTTCCTCTTTGGGTCAAAAGTTGCCAAATGTTTTCCTAAGAAAACCCAAACTTCCCACTGGGCTTCAGGATTCTCCCTAAAGCACAATGCAGGTAGACACTGCCACCATGTCGAGAAGACCCGGTCTGCTCTCCAGCAGGCCGGTTCCTCTTTAGTTCAAAGTCACCAAATGTTTTCCTAAGAAAACCCAAATCCCTTACTGAGCTCCAGGATTCCCCCTTTGAGCGCAGCACAGGCATATTGCCACCAGCTCTCAATTCCAAAAGGCTGGTTTTCCCAGGGATGAGCTGAGAGCTACTCTTCCCCAGTCAGTTTCCCAAAAGTCTAAACAAGCAAAAACCGTCCCTGCAGAGTAGAGCTTCTGCCAGGGGAGGCTTATTGCCACAAAACACTAGGGTAGGTGGTTTCCCACACACACACACACTCAGGCACTTGGATTTAGCCCTGAGACCCAAAAAAGGTTTCTCAGGCTTCAATATAAAGTCTATAAGTTTATTTTAATAAAATGTGCTCGTTACAGGAAAGGAAATTATTTGTGAGGCAGATAGCATAAAAACAAGAAATCTTAGCAATCTCTAACTTCACAGTAATTCTCAAGTTTGAGGCAAAATAGGCAGAGTTTTAAGCAAGTTTCAAAGACAAGGCTTTAGTTGATTTAGTTACCAGAATCCAAAAGCAAGGTTTGTTCCTGACACGCAGAGTGTCAGTCCTGCATGGTTGTCAAAAGATGATGATAGCTCAGGAACATGGCCAGCATGTCCCCCTCCCAAGCTTCATGATTTTTGATTAGAACAGAGTCCATATTTATCTCTCCCATCTCATTGGGTGATGGCCATTCGCCCAGTGAGATCGTGGAGTGGCTTGTAAGATATTTGGCATGACACCTCTAGGCCTTTTGAAGTTAAAGATGTATTTGCATTTCTGCAGCAATGCAAAACATCTGGGCTCCTTCAAGCTTTTGAGATGTCAGGCTTCTAACAGGATTGTCACCAAAAGAACAGATCGCTGATTTACAATAGGAAGGCTTTGAAATGGAGGTGCTTTGAAGTAGAGGTGATGGTGCCTCCGGTCTGCACACCTTTCCCCCCAAAGTGAAGTGGCTTCCCATGGGAAATGGGAATGGTTTCTCACGGGAATGGTTTGTGAGAGAGCTGGTCATCAGCTCCCAGAGTCTGATATCAAGACATTGAAGACATAGAAGGCCGCAGCCTGAACCAGTGTTTGGTGACCAGAAGAATAGCAAGGCTGCTTTTCTTCACAGGGTATTCAGCTTATTTCGGGTTTACTGGAAAAAAAAGGGCTGAAAAAACCTGAACCTGAAATTTACTGAAATTTTTTTTTTGCACAACCCTAGTCAACAGCATCTACCAGACTCAGCTGTCTGACAGTGCTATCCTAAGCAGAGTTATGCCCTTTGAAGGTACATAGAGGATAGGTCTATCACAATAACTATGCTGGAAGTCAACATCAACGGGAGGGGAGGACTTGGTCTCCATGCCTCATTTGTGTGGCCCTCCAGGGCAACTGGTTGGCCATGTGTGAGACAGGATGCTGGACTAGATGGACCACTGGTCTGATCCAGCAGAGATCTTCTTATGTTCTTATGTGCATGCCAACTTCTCTTCCCTTGCAACTGGACACAGAAACTCTGGATGGGAGAATGCCCATTAGGTCTTGTTCCTGACAGAGCCAGACATGGCCTGGTGCAGACAACTGGCAGGGTTGTGATAAGGACGCTCGGCCCTCCAAAGCTAGCCTTTGGCTTTTGCAGAGGTCCCATTCATTTTGAGGGAAGCTTGTACAGGAGAACTTCCTGCTGAGCTACACCCCAGATTTACATGAACATCTGCCTGTGCTCCAAGCACCAAGCCCCAAACTTTACTGCAATGCAATGGCAAGTTTCCTTGTAGCTTTTTGCCTGCTCACCATGGTTAGGTTTACCAACCTCCAGGTATTGGCTGGAGATCTCCTGCGATTACAACTGATCTCCAGCCAAAAGAGATCAGTTCACCTGGAGAAAATGTCAGCCTTGGCAATTGGACTCTATGGCATTGAAGTCCAATTCAGGCTCCGCCCAAAAAATCTCCCACCGGTGGCAAAGAGGGACCTGGCAACCCTAACCAAGGTAAGTTGGTTTAAGTCCTCCTGCAATCACTACCTTGTGTTTATAACTTGCTCAGCCTCCGTGCAGGGAATTAATGACGCTTCAAAAGGGATTGGGGAAGAGCGTGTTTGTGACACAAACAACAGCTGCTGAAAGGAACCCTCTACCCTCCCTTCCCACTCCGAGGCACCTGGCTGGGATTGTGTTTTATATTCAAGGTGGGCAAGGAGAGCACCGATAAGGCCCCAGAGTCTTCCAGACGCACATGGACAACCTTTTGCGACACTGCTGTGGGTAAAAAGACTTGGAAGCGACTTGCTAAAAGACACAAAAACAAATGCAAGAAGATGGCTGTCGAAACTACTTTTGTGAAACCGGAAAGTGGGCTTGAACCGAGGCCCCCCCACCGCCAATTTTAAATTAGCCAGTAGGCAGCTACCAAAACCACATGGGCATGTGCCTGATTTCTCTTTCAAAGGCACACACATTAGTGCAGACTTGAATGTTCTAAAAGTTTCCTTTTGACCTCAAAAGGAACAAGTAGTGATCTAGATGGCCCAAGCCCCTCCACTCAAAAAGACCTTAATCCTTTTTAAAAAAAAAAATCTCAACCAGTGTTTGTAGCCTTGGCTTCCCCACAGTTTTCTCCCCTCTCCCTGCTTCAGTGGCTATTTTTTTCTCACTACTGGAATAAACAGTCAGGGAGCAAATGCTGCACGTGATGCCACAACGATGGTACACACATTAGGGTTGCCAGGTCCCTCTTTGCCACTGGCAGGAGGGTTTTGGGCAATGCCGTAGAGTTCAATTGCCAAAGCGGCCATTTTCGCCAAGTAATCTGATCTCTATCGGCTGGAGATCAGTTGTAATAGCAGGAGATCTCCAGCTATTACCTGGAGGTTGGCAACCCTAACACACACTGACTTAGAACGGTGTCATTCTGCCCATGATTGTACTAGTGGTCAGTGAGATTTAGTTATGTGCCGGTGTCATTACAGGTAAATCAAGGTCCCAAGTTCAAATCTCACCTCTGCTATAGGCTGCTCTCTCTAACCGTTAATCCTTCCCCAAATTACAGTACGGTAATTACAACAATTCCCCAAATTACAACACAGTAAATTACAATAATGGTAACAATGGCCTTCTTTACACGGTTGCCATAAGGAGTACTATGGTAATTTATGTTAAGTGTATGGAGCGTTCCAAGCATTATAGAGATTACTAGTATTACCACTGCTTATTTTCTCTGGTTGTTAGGAATACACTTTGGGATGGGTATGAGGGTATGTCCCAGACACATGTGTGCTTGTGAAATCTGTGTTTATGTGTGAGAGAGAAAGAGAGACAGACCCCCAGGGGAGGCTGCTTTTGTGGATGGATTTATTACATTGGGGGGGAGATAACTTTTTAGTGCTAACATCTACCTGTCTTTCACAAAACCTGTAGGAGTTATTATATGGGGGGGGCACATCTTTTCAGTGCTAACATCTACCATTCTTTCACAAAACCTATCCCAGCCGCATTTCATTTGCCTTCCACTTTCCTTATGGCTTTCAGAACAATGAGGACTTTAAGAATAAACGGGCCTCTATTTTGAAAAAATGTTCGATTGCTCATTATCGAACGATCATTACAAGAAATTGAGACAATTGATAAGGACAATTCCAAGGTAGAAACATCTTTGTTTCAAGATAAGGCAAGAAGGAAGAAACTCAGCTTTACATACAAAGAACGCCATTGCCAGCTTAATCAATAAATGGATAGTCACTACGCGGATGGCCCCAATGCTACCTGCCTTCTTTCCTTGCCACGTCACCCTTTCCTTCTTTTGTCCGCCACTTTCCCCTCCTTCCCTTCCCTCGCTGCCCGTCGCCTCTCTAGCCCACTACAAGCTGTCCCTCATCCCTGCTCCGTCAAAATGAAGGGCCGACGCATGGCAGCCGCAAAAAACGAAACTGACTCCTGTCACTGCGATGAGTCTCCCCAAGCAGATGGCTGGCGTGAAATCACAGCCTCCCGGTTGCTGGGGCTGTCAGCTGCGTGGCTTCCTGGGGTGGCTTCGGCAAACAGAGGGCCAAACGCAAAGGCGAGGGGCAGGCAAGGAGACGGCACTTGGGACTTGGGGGGCATGCATAAAACCCCGTCGTTTCATGCTGGAGTAAATGAAGCTGGGCTAACTATTACCACTGCCAGGATTCAATAGCTGTGAATTTGTTTAGGGTAGGGTTGCCAACCTCCAGGTACTATAATAACAGAGTTGAAGGAAAATAACAAGCACTGATGGCTACTGGAAACATCAATAAGACTTTTTATAATTCAGTCATAAAAATCAAACCTTATACAGTGAAACAGAAGCAAACAAAGTCCCGTGGTGAAAATAATTTTCGCCAGGTGAGGTCTCCCGGTTGCCAAGTTCCAGGTGAAGGCTGGAGATCCGTTCACTGGGGCGGCACTATTCACTGGCATTTGGTATGTATGTGTTAAGACTCCTCTGTATAATTATATTAGCAATATTAGTATTCTTAAGATTGTATAGCATATTCAAGTCTCGCATTTTTGTATTATTTTTCTTATATAGAGTCAAATATACTAGCTCAAGCCACCTTAAGCCCGATGGACAAAGCATCAGCGAAATAGGAAAATACCAGAATCCTATTTCGGGCTTAAAATATTCTAAGGAAATTCTCCTCAAAGTAAAGGGCAATTTAGCCCCAATTTTTGTTACAATTTACTTTAAAATCAAGTTTTGGCTCAAAATTCTTCGGCTACATACAGCCAATATCGATCTACAACTACCTTTGCCTGCGGTACCTGTTTCATTTGCGGCTTGGCATGCCGCTAGTGCCGCCCCAGTGAACGGATCTCCAGCCTTCACCTGGAACTTGGCAACCGGGAGACCTCACCTGGCGAAAATTATTTTCACCACGGGACTTTGTTTGCTTCTGTTTCACTGTATAAGGTTTGATTTTTATGACTGAATTATAAAAAGTCTTATTGATGTTTCCAGTAGCCATCAGTGCTTGTTATTTTCCTTCAACCTCCAGGTACTAGCTGGAGATCTTCTGCTATTACAACTGATCTCCAGCCGATAGAGATCAGCTCACCTGGAGGAAACGGCCGCTTTGGCAACAGGACTCTATGGCATTGAAGTCCCTCCCCAAAACCCGCCCTCCTCAAGCTCCACCCCCAAAACCTCTCGCTGGTGGCGAAGAGGGACCTGGCAACCCTAGTTTAGGGGAATACATAAGACGCTTCTTGATACCATTGAGAGCCAGTGTGGTGTACTGGTTAAGAGCGAGGGTTTGGAGCAGTGGACTCTAATCTGAAGAACCGGGTTTGATTCCCCACTCCTCCACGTGAGCGGCGGATGCTAATTTGGTGAACCTCTCGCAGGATATGTTATCAGATCTTGGGAAAACTGAAGCTTTTGCCAAAATTAAAAAGCGCATTAAAGAGCTCGATTATAACAGCACTACTTTCCGTGCTCGTCGTGTCTGTTCATCCCAGTTCTTTGGAATACCCCCTCCACGTGGTCTGCCTGCCTATACATATTATCTGACAACTCCTCGTCTCTGTAGAGCTTTTGGCTTGGCTAGATTGAACGCTAACCCTTCTATGGTAATGCAGGGCAGAATTCTGAATATACCATACTCAGACAGGATCTGCCCTTGCTCTTCTGGCTCTATTGACTCATGAGCCCATGCCCTTTTGGAATGCCGCTTTTACGAGGAACTTCGATCGCACTATATTTCCCCCCTTTTAATATACAAATCCAATGCCTCTGTGACTGACATAATGCCTTTTTTACTAAGTGATAGGGACCCCAAGGCTACATTGTCAGTGGCAAGATTTGTTTCAGTCCTTATATCCCTCCAACACTAGATATATGCTGCTCAAGATCAATTGATCAAGGAGCTTCTAAGGGATAAAAGGAAAGGAAAGGAATTTGGTGAACCAGGTTGGTTTCCCCACTCCTACACATGAAGCCTGCAGGGTGACAGTGGGCTAGTCACAGTTCTCTCAGAACTCTCTCAGTCCCACCTACCTCACAGGGTGTCTGTTGTGGGGAGGGGAAGGAAAGGTGATTGTAAGCTGGTTTGATTTTCCCTTAAGTGGTAGAGAAAGTCGGCATATAAAAACCAACTCTTCTTCTTCATTGCCTCAGACACTGGGTCTATCAAAGTCAGTATTATCTACTCTGAGTAGCAGCACCTCTCCACTTACTACCTCGGGCCTTGACAAATTTTCTGTCACTCTAGAAGCCAGCCCCAGAATTTAGGCGCCAGACTCATTTTTCAGCTCTCAGCATTTTGTAGTTTAATGGCCATATTTTCTAATTATTGCTACCACAAAAACCTACTGCTAAGCACTTCAGTTTCTCGTAATTTTATTCAAGCTATAATATGGCAACAATGTTGGGGTATATAGATAACAATGGGGGTAACCCTGGCTGTCTTCCTGATAAAAACCTCATTAGAAAATCGCGGCTGAAAATACTAGGCGCCACAATAAAATCGCTAGGCCCCTTGGCAACCTGGCGCCTGGGATTTGTCGAGCCCTGTACTACCTGATGCTTTCAGCTAGAGATGCCAGGGATTGAACCTTCTGCATGCAAAGCAGATGCTCAACCACAGGGCAAATAAGGGGTGGGTGGAGAGAAAAGCAAAATATCAGAGTAGTGTCAGAGTGAACCAACACAGAGAGGGGGATTCATTGCCAAGAGGAATTGGCAGACGAGCCCTTTTTAAAAATTTCAACCTTGTACAGTGGCTTGTGGTTTTGGTTGCATTATAAATAATACAAGTAATTATAACAATGCACTCCATCAACAACGACAAAAAAATCCTTTTGTTTAGAATAATAAACTTTGACGTGCTTTTTTGCCTTCTACTGAGTTTGATTTTATTTATCAGCTATTATGCTGGATTATGGGTTTAATAACTTGCCAGAATACCTTGCCACAAATATGAACTCTTTTGTTATGGCCAGTGGCCAACTCTTTTAAAGGCAAAATCAAAGTCTGAATCTGAAATAATTACACATAAACCCCACATCGGTGAACGTTTACAGGATTCCAATGGCATATTTATCACCTTCAGTGAAGATTTACAATAGTTCCTCCAGACATAACCATATGTTGGAAAGAATGTGAAGATCTACTCCTTAGCATCCTGATATGTGAACAAAAGGACTGCCCAATTATTTTATCTTAGGTGACACTGACTAAGCATCCTAGGAAGACCAGCTCATGATTTGGGGGCACAGGAATTAAAACAATTCATTCCTGCGCCCCCAAATCATGGGCTGGCCTTCCTAGGATGCTTAGTACATAAACTATCTTAGTCCTTGGAGGCAGGTTTTTTTTTTTTTTTAATTCTCCACTTTCCCCTCATCTGTACCCATGACGTAGCAACAGTCATTGCACCAACTGAATTCCATCAATTTAGCCCACAGATTAATTCAAAATCAGTTTTAAATTAACTTAACACCAAGCCCATTTAACCCAAACCCCTGGAGCTGTGCTGACCCCAGACCTTTCAAATGAATTCTGAGCAGCTTCTTCCCATTCAGGGGATTTTTTTTAAAAAAAGTTCTGGGGCTCAAGCCCACACGGAAGCCACACCCGTTGATGTCCACACACACACGTGCGCCTTAAACCCAGGGTAAATAAAAGTGGGTTATGGCCCCTTTCAGATTACCATTCTAAACTGGATGTTATCCATTGTTGTCTCGATTCCAAGTAAAGCGACACAGGGACAGAGCCATCTCTAAAGTGCTCTGAAGCATTCCAGTAATTTCAAACAGTGCTTTCCCCCCGCCTTTTTTAGCATCACATTTTTGGGGGGCTTTTTTTAAAACAAAGGTTAGTGCTATAGCGCTATAGCACCATAGCAACCCAATGCATTTGAATGCTGGTGATATAGCACTGAATTGCCATATCACCAGCATTTGAATGCATTGGGTTGCTATGGTGCTATAGCACTATAACACTAATTTTAGAACATTTTTTTTTAAAGCAAAAAAGATCACGCCACCAAAAAAGGTGGAGAAAGGGGGTCCTTTTGGAAGTGCTCCAGACATTTTAAACAGGACACTGCAGTGATTCAGAAGCGCAAGGAAGGACTGAAAATGGGAGAAGCAGCTTTCATTTAAAACGGCTGAGCTCCGGGATGCCAATGGACACAAGCGGCTGCGTCGGAAAAGGTAAAAAAAAAATCCGTTAGCAGCCGGGAGCCAAAATGGTTGTGTCTAGAATCACACAAAAAATCCATTAGCAACCAGCTGCTCAAACGGATTCTAGGGACAGTCTGAAAGGGGCCTATGTGTTTGTTATTGCATTATCATTGTGGTATGGCAATAATTCGCAACAGGATTTTCCTGTGCGGACAAGCTGATCCAGTTGCTAAAGCCTGCTACAGCACAACAGTAGCACAATAGCCAACAATATGTGGATGCAGCCTTGTTGGTATATTTATTTGGAATCTTTTAACGCTGCCTCTCCAGAGAACCTGCCCAAAGGGGCTTACAAAATATAATAAAAAACATTAAAACTCACCCATTCCAAACACAGCAGGACATAAAACATGAAGCAGCTCCAACCATTTCTCAGGCTAAGCAGAGATTATCGTATAATATTAGAAAGATCGGCCCCTTAGTTAAAAGCCTGGGTAAACAGAAACATTTTGCTGTGACACCTAAAAGAAAGTAGTGCAGGTCTCAGGGGGAAAGTAAGTCTTAAGGGGAAGGGCATTCACAGGACCTTCAGAGGATGTTTCTATTATTCCTTGGCTGTTCCCATACTGAGTTCTACCAATGCAAAAGACTGCAGTGATCCGTGAGCCCAAACTTGTATTCATTTTTAATTTTTAATCAGGTCATAGCCTTTTTTTAACCATCACAACCACCTCAAGGGGAAGGGGGAGGTTGAGAGAGAGTGACCAGCACTATATAACCCGGTAAGTTTCAAGGCAAATTGAAGATCTTAACTTAGACCTCTTCAGTAGGGTTGCCAACCTCCAGGTACTAGCTGGAGATCTCCTGCTATTACAACTGATCTCCAACTGATAGAGATCAGTTCACCTGGAGAAAATGGCTGCTTTGGCAATTGGATTCTATGGCACTGAATTCCCTCCCCAAACTCCACCCTCCTCAGGCTCCACCCCAAAAACCTCCCACCGGTAAGAGAGACTTGGCAACCCTACTCCCCAGCCCAAGACTTCACTAATATGTCACACTGGCTGTCTCTTAAACCCAACACCAATTTGTAAGGTCAGGATCTGTTTCAAAATGTAGAGAATTAGATTTAATGATGTTAGCTTGGGTTTAAGGGTTGATATGATAACTATCTTCAAGTATTTGAAGGGGTCAAATAGAGGATGGTGCAGAGTTGTTTTCTGTTGCTCCAAAAGGTTGGACCAGAACCAACGGGTTGAAATTAAATCAAAAGAGTTTCCAGCTAAACATTAGGAAGAACTTTCTAACCATTAGAGAGTTCCTCAGTGGAACAGGCTTCCCCGGGAGGTGGTGGGCTCTCCTTCCCTGGAGGTTTTTAAGCAGAGGCTAGATGGCCATCTGTCAGCAATGCTGATTCTTTGACCGTAGGCAGATCATGGGGGGGGGGGGGGCAGGAAGGTTCGCATCAGTGTGTGGCTCTCGTGGCCCTTCCTTGCATGCCCAGGGTAGTGCCGATCACCACTTTGGGTTCAGGAAGCAATTCCTCCAGACTGGCCAGGGATTGTGGAGGGTTTTTTTTTTTTTTTTTTGCCATCTTCTGGGCGTGGAGTAGGGGTCACTGGGGGTGTGGGGGGGTAGTTGTGAATTTCCTGCATTGTGCAGGGGGTTGGACTAGATGACCTTGGTGGTCCCTTGCAACTCTATGATTCTAAGCCCCTCCAGGGCAATTGGTTGAAATTGGTGTGAAACAGGCTGCTAGACTAGACAGACTCCCGATCTGATCTGGCAGAGCTCTTTATACATCCTCATCA
This sequence comes from Euleptes europaea, assembly GCF_029931775.1. Lineage (NCBI taxonomy): Eukaryota > Metazoa > Chordata > Lepidosauria > Squamata > Sphaerodactylidae > Euleptes > Euleptes europaea. The sequence continues at coordinate 23,740,220 of NC_079313.1, read as the reverse complement.
ACCTCACGCGGGCCCGGCTTTTCCCTCAAGCTTGAAGAAATTTGTTTTCCTCAGAGTCGGACCCTGCAGAGAATTAGGTACGTTCGACAGGAGTTCAGCGAAGGCACTTTTAGATGGCACCGCGGCTCAAACAATATCACATCTGTCTTCACCTTTTCCATTAGGCCACAGATTCACTGACTATAAGTCTGTTATAGAATCATAGAATCAATCTGTGTAAACAGAGCCCTGATCTGTTAAAGGATGGCCCAGTCCCGGCATGCACTGGGATTTAATGGAAAGGCGAAGGCACGGAGTACGCCAGTGCCGTTCACATCGGAGGCGCAGGCTGCCTGTCATTTGATGCTAACAAAGTGTCTGTCACTGACAGATCACATCAGGATGGGTTGGGGGGAGGCGCAGCAAAATATCAATCTGCTCTGGGTCAGTTGAGCGTTGCCGGAAGATGAGCGGCTTGTACCTTACCGCTCGGCTCCTCCGATCGGGAAGCTCAAAAAGTTGATCTCATCCCGGGGCTGAGGGATGGGATAGGAGCCATTCCCTCTCGGATTAACGTAGACTACAGACCCAATACACAGGAGCGCAATGTTTAAACAGCACGCCGTTGCTAATTTTTCAGCTGGGATAGATGCCAAGGCTTGTATGTATCCACACCAAGGATTCCTTGAAGATTACTCACTGAAATGTAAAAAACAATCCCATGTTTCTGATTTGAGAAACGCCTTTATAACATTTCCGTTACAGGTGTGCATCTAAAAGCCAGGTTTTTTAAAGCACACAGCCAAAAATACCTCATCCTAATGGCATAATAGGATAGCCCTGATGTAAACATTGCAGTGCGCTTTCACATGATTATTATCTTCTTGTCTTCCTGACAATTACCAAGTCAGACATGTCGATATTATTATACCCAGGAGGCTGAGAGACTCAGGACTGGATGGTATAGCTCAGACTCAACCCAGGTGGCTTCCTGACTTGTGGGCCTGGCTGCTAGCCACTAAGCCACACCAAGGTGAAAGGAATGGCTACAGCATCATATGTAGGGTTGCCAGGTCCCTCTTCCCCACTGGCAGGAGGTTTTTGGGGTTGAGCCTAAGAAGGGTGGGGTTTGGGGAGGGACTTCAATGCCATAGAGCCATTTTCTCCAGGTGAACCGATCTCTATCAGCTGGAGATAAATTGTAAAAGCAGGAGATCTCCTGCCACCACCTGGAGGTTGGCAACCCTAATCATATGGCACCCCCTGGGCTTTGTATCAGAAACTCAAACCAACCAGGCAACAGCTGTGCCCTGTAGCTGTGGAAAGCATTTTGAGTAGGGTTTAAGGTTGCCAGGCAGGGGGTTTCGGTGGGCAATTGCCCGCCAATCCACCCAGCTGCTCTGGAGAGGCAATCGAGTACATGCGCAGCTGTGCGTACATGATGACGTCACTTCCTGGTTTACCCCCCGCAAGCGCCGCATCGCCAAGCTGCTTTAGCACTCAACCCCCCCGCCCCAAAATTTGGGGGTTTGAATGATAAAGCAGCCGCAGCAATGCGGCGCTTCCTGAAGTAACCCCCAAAGTATCATCACTGTGTGTGTATAGCTGCGCGCACACATGCGGGTGCCCCAGCCCTGCCCCCTAAAACCTCCCGCCGATCGAGAGGCGGGTTCTGGCAACCTTAGTAGGGTTGCCAGCTCTGGGTTGGGAAGTGCCTGGAGATTTGGGGGGTGAAGCCTGCGGTGGGCGGGGCTTGGGAAGAGGCAGGGCCTCAGTAGGGTATAATGTCATAGAATCTACTCTCCAAAGCAGCCATTTTCTCCAGGGGAACTGATCTTGGTCGTCTGGAGATCTGCTGTAACAGCAGGAGATCTCCAGGTGCCACCTGGAGGCTGGCAACCCTAATTTTGAGGGGGCAACTGTCAGTTGCAGGGGTATATTCATGGGAAATCCTTCTAGCACCAGATCTTGACTTGCTGCCTCTGACTCGGTCTCCAGGGAACTGATCCAACAGAGGCCTGTCCCAAAATAACTGGAATAAGCCCTTGCTTAACTAGAATCTTGTAATTCCTTTGTTCACAAGAGGATCTGTCAATCTTGGAACCAAAGATTTCTGAACTGCCACCATTTCGCCAGCAGTTGCTCACAAAACTAAACAGATATTGTTTGGGGGGGGGGGGTTTCGTTTATTTTAGATAACCAGAAAATATTGGACTCCTTCTCTTTTTCTGGGTCACCAATACCATCTCCCGAGCCCCGTTGACACAGCCAAGGCAGAAAAGGAACTGTGTTGCTAGGGTAACACGCTACTGAAGAAAAAGAAGCCTATTTACATACAGGCTTTCTAACCAAGCCTGTCAGGGAGAAATCATGGCTTGGTTTTGTAAGGAGACTGAAGGCAGCGTAGCCATGGTGTGAGGGGTGGGTGGGAGTCATTGGGAAGGAGTTTATTCCATGATGGAAAAGTATGGTGTGGGGCTCAAGCATCTTGAAGGAAGCTGCACACCTGGAACTGGTCACATCTGAAGTCCACCCTCCTTTCAATTCACCCTCAAAAGAACAGTGTATGGCAAATTAAGATAAGAGGTAAATTTACCCAATGGACTAGGGTTGCCAACCTCCAGGTACTAGCTGGAGATTTCCTGCTATTATAACTGATCTTCAGCCAATAGAGATCAATTCACCAGGAGAAAATGGCAGCTTTGGCAATTGGACTCAATGGCATTGAAGTACCTCCCCTCCCCAAATCCTGACCTCCTCAGGTTCCACCCCCAAAATCTCCAGGTATTTCCAAACCCGGAGCTTGCAACCCTACTATGGACCCACCATTGCAACCCACAGTGACCTTTGCGGCAATGGGGGTTCAATTTAGTACCCCATTCTCATGATTTGACCTGAACTTCCAAGCTCCTTCTCAAGTTTTCCAGTGGAAGGATCAAGGGTGAGGGAACAGAACTAAGGGGACGCACTGATTTCTGGTTGGCTTGACAGCCTTTGCTATCTCCTTTATGCCACCCTCAAGTTAATCAGAGTCCACTCTCAGTCGCCACACCAAACCAAGCTCCAACCCCACTAAGTGCCATTCCCCTTTCCAGTTTCACAAGGCTCCACTCCATCCCACTTAGCTCCCCCTTTGACCTGTCAGGCACCGGGGTGGCTCAGGTACAAGCTCCACCCAATGACTTTCAAGGTCTGAGCCTCAGAACCACGCAGTGATGTCATCAAAGCCCTCCAGGAGCTCGGGTCCTCATACCCAAATCCAATCCAATTATACCAAATAGACTGGGCAGCAGGCTGGGACTTGGACCACGCAGCCCGATAACATCACACTGGTCACAACAAATAGCTCCTCCAGGAATCAACTGCCTTTGCTTCCCCTTGGATATAACAGCACCCACCTAAATGTATCACAAGTGTTCTAGAATGATGCAGACACCTTTGTGAAGGCAAGTCACTATTATTCCCATTTGACAGAGGGAAAAACTGAGGCTGCTGACAGCTTGCCAAAGGCCATAGAGTAAGCCAGGGTCAGAAGTGTGAACTTGCCCTCAGGCTCGGCACTCTTTCTTTCTTTCTTTCTTTCTTTCTTTCTTTCTTTCTTTCTTTCTTTCTTTCTTTCTCTTTCTTTCTTCCTTCCTTCCTTCCTTCCTTCCTTCCTTCCTTCCTTCCTTCCTTCCTTCCTTCCTTCCTTCCTTCCTTCCTTCCTTCCTCTTCCCTTCCCTTCCCTTCCCTTCCCTTCCCTTCCTTTCTAACATTTATATCCTGCCTTCCTCATGGTTCAAGGCAGCTTACAATAATAGTTTTTTAAAATAAATAAATAAATAAATCAGTTTAAACCCAGAAATAAAATGACAAGTCCCAAATCTCTCCCCCCTGACTTGCACTTTCTCCCACTGCACTTGCAGCTTCAAGAAACCGTGCAAGTTGAAAGACAGCGAGGGCTCCAAGAATGGGGTTAAGACAAACGTCCTCTTGTAGACACTTCCAAGGGGAGCAGTTTTCAAAAGAAGGCGAAGGAGAGACAAGGAGGCCATGTAACCTGGACACTAAACAGTTACACGCCAGGCCGTTTTTTTCTTTCTTTTTACAGATGGCCAATATCCTGAATCTGCCAAAACTGCAGTTGGTGTAGAGAGGGTGTTGCACGCATTTATTCAGCAATGTTCTTTTGGTATTGCTAACCTGCCGTGAGCGGGGTGGGGAGGTTGACCTTTGACAAATCTTGATATATGAAATGTGATGGTGGGGATGGGTAGGGAACCTCAATGAAATTAAGACTTCTTTTTATTGCCACAAGCAATGTTTTGCCATGCCTTGATTAAAATTCAGTGGGGTCCTCGGGGCCAGGTAAAATTGCTTCATGATTATGTGCCGGGCTGTCAGTCAACTATCCCTAACAAACGGCACTCTTGGTGAGCTTTTTCACCTCCATGGTTAATCTGTACCCATTTCTCCAGCTTGGGGTAGGAGAGGCCCCCCCACACACACACACCCAGCAGATGTTGGCCAACTCCACAACTGCAATTTTCAAGATATTTTGCAATTAAAAACTCCACTCTGGCCTCCCTTTGCCTAAATGTCAGAAGCTGTCCTGCCTCTCCCGGCACACGGTCAGAGCATCTCCCCACTCACCCTGCCAGAAAATGGAGCGGGCTGGCGGAGCCGAGGACTTAGCGAGAAGCTTCCAGGTGCCAACTTAACATACACACAGCTGGCATGGCTAATTTTAGGGCCAGCGCCACAGCGGTAATGCTGTTGCCCCTACAATCGGCCCTACAATTGTGGAGAATGTCAGAGACGCAGAACACAGTCACCATTAGCACAGCCGCCTTTTCAAACTGGCAACTGCTCCTGTGCTCCTAGCAGGCTGGCACACTAGAATTAAAAAGATGAAGGAGAGAGGACAGCATCATTTGTATTTAAGGGTGCCATTAGAGGCACAGGAGGAAGGAGGAGGAGGAGGAGGAGGAGAGTTCGTTTTTATACCCTGCTTTTCTCTGCCGCAAGGAGTCTCAAAGCAGCTTACAATCACCTTTCCACCCCCCCCCCCACAACAGGCACCTTGTGAGGTAGGTGGGGCTGAGAGAGTTCTGAGGGAACTGTGACTGGCCCAAGGTCACCCAGCAGGCTTCATGTGGAGGACTGGGGCATCCAACCTGGTTCTCCAGATTAGAGTCTTTCCGCTCATGTGGAGGAGCGGGGATAGGGTTGCCAGGTGCCCGGTGGTGGCAGGCAAACCCCCGGCAATCCACCCCCCTGCCTGTCGACCAGCTGAGGGTCGGCGGGCAAACGTGCATGCACACCACAGCATGTCACTTCCGGTTTACTCCCGGAAGCACAGCATTGCGAGGGGCCTTATACCACTCAAACTGTGTAGTCTGAGTGGTAAAGAGCCCCTCGCGATGCGGCACTTCCGGGTGGAAACAGGAAGTGATGCGCACATGCGTCAGCGCAGCTGCATGGACGCGATCCCCTCAGCTCTGCCCCAAAAGCCTCCCGCTGGAGGAGAGGGGGGACCTGGCAGCCCTAAGTGGGGAATCGAATCTGGTTCTCCAGATTAGAGTCCGCCACTGTTAACCATTTCGCCACGCTGGAGCCACGCCAGAGCTAGATCCCCCTGGCAAGATTCCAACTGGAAGCACTCCTGAGCAGATCCCACTGAAATGTCCGAGAGTCCACATTTCTTTCAGCAAGGGCTTGGGAAGATGTTCCAACTATCTGAGCACTGCTACAATTTGAAAGATGAAGCTGTCTTACGCTAATTGGGACCTCCTGCTTCATTTAGCCAGTGTATTTTCTTTTCTGCTTGGCAATGGTTCTTCAAGGCCTTGGGCAGAGGCTTGCCCAGATTTCAAAACTGGAGGTTGTCGGGCATTGGATGCAAGATCTTGTACATGAGCTCAGCCGCTGCGCTAAGGGCCCTCCTCCATACTTCTATGCTTTTTGGTTATGACATTTTTTCCATCACCAAAGAACTACTATTTTATTTAAAGCAGCATCCTTTATCTTGCCAATGTAAAAGACAAAGGGGGAGCTGTTGATCATCTTAGATAGTCTGAAGCAGCAATCCTAAAGATCTGTCTTGGGGGTGAGCCCCATTGAATAAGATGTTCCCTGAATGGACACTGTTCAGAGCAGCTGACGATATTTTAATGTGTGTGTGTGTGGGGGGGGGGATTAGGATTGCCAGCTCTGGGTTGGGAAATACCTGGAGATTTTGGGGGCAGGCCCTGAGGAGTGTGGGTTTGGGGGAGGGGAAAGACTTCGCCATAAAGTCCAATTGTCAAAGTGGCCATTTTCCCCAGGTGAACTGATCTCTGTTGGCTGGAGATAGGGTTGCCAGGTTCCTCTTCGCCACTGGTGGGAGATTTTTGGGGCAGAGCTTGAGGAGGGCAGGGTTTGGGGAGGGATTTCAATGCCATAGAGGCCATTTTCTCCAGGTGATCTGATCTCGATTGGCTGGAGTTCAGTTGTAATAGCAGGAGATTTCCAGCTATTACCTGGAGGTTGGCAACCCTAGGGGGGATGCATGCATGAGTTCATGTGTGAGAGATGTAGCTCAGGCCTGTGATCCACCCATATGCAGCCACAAACCACTAAGTGAGGCCTATCAGGCCCTTGACATCCCCCTCCCCATTTTTTAGTCCAAGGAAGATAACAAAAACAGGAGGTTTTCCAGGTCCCAGCTTAGCTGTCATATATAGACAGCAATCTACAGCTTGGTGAGTCTTTATATATATAAAGTAATATAATTTAAATTGCTAGGTCTCAGCATCTCAGGCTTAGAACAGGTGACAAAATAACATTCATACAATTCCCATTAAGAATGATATTAAAACTTTCTCACTCGCTCTCTCTCTCACACACAGCTTAGCGCCACTATTCATAGCTTAGTTTCTTTCTACCAAAACTATACAAAATTCTATTAAGCAATTTATGAAATGGAATACGAGCATAAGCTATAGGATACAGGTGCTGTGAAACGCAGGATGGTGCTGCTGCAGTCGTCTTGTTTGGGGGCTTCCTAGAGGCACCTGGTTGGCCGCTGTGTGAACAGACTGCTGGACTTGATGGGCCTTGGTCGGATCCAGCATGGGCTTTCTTATGTTCTTAATTGCCTGCATACCGTTTGCGTTTTAAAGCCAGGCCAAATAAAGAAGTAATGCACTTCCAAAAATGGTGAGGTTGCATGAGATAAACACCTCATACTGCAAATTTTTGGCACCTGCAAAATGCGCTAAAACACTGTCAGCCCCCCCCCCCCCCGATAAACAGCTCTAGAGTGGCCAGTTCTTGAGGTTCTCCATTTTTCTCTGACACCTGTAGGGTATTTATTATCATGGAAATGATCTTCTCAGCTAACTGCAGGGTATCCCCACCAGACACACAGAGAAAGCCAGGGGACAGTTCAGGCATCAGTGCTGGCGACTGCAAAACCAAGAAGTGAGCTCACAAAAGACGTTTTGTTAAGTCTTTAAGGTGCTACTGGACTCTTGAACACATGAACACCATGAAGCTGCCTTATACTGAATCAGACCCTTGGTCCATCAAAGTCAGTATTGTCTACTCAGACCGGCAGTGGCTCTCCATGGTCTCAGGCAGAGATCTTTTGCATAATCTACTTGCCTAGTCCCTTTAACTGGAGATGCCGAGGATTGAACCTGGGACCTTCTGCGTGCCAAACAGATGCTCTACCACTGAGCCACGGCCCCTCCCCTTGCTCTTTTTTACTGAGAATACCCATGTGTGTTAAGGGACCATTACAGAGACTAGCTCCACCAACTGAACTTCCACGTCCTCTCAAACTCCGTCTTCTTAAATGGCAATTTTTGCCAGTTCATTCAAGCATTCCGATGCCATTCATCATATGTATGGCAATGGAATTGGATCAAATGAGGAACCAGCTCATGAACGTTCCTCTACCTATACTAGGGTTGCCAGGTCTCTCTTCGTCATCAGCAGGAGGTTTTTGGGGCGCAGCCTGAGGAGGGCAAGGTTTGGGGAAGGGAGGGACTTCAATGCCACAGAGTCCAATTGCCAAAGCTGCCATTTTCTCCAGGGGCACTGATCTCTATCGGCTGGAGATCAGTTGAAATAGTAGGAAATCTCCAGCTACTACTTGGAGGTTGGCTACCCTAACCTATACCCTCCCACTCAGTGGAGTCTGAAGCCTTCCTCTGCCTTTAGCCTAAGGAGCCTTCCTCTAAGTTAAGTGGCTCTTCCTCTAATGGAAGAACCACTTAAGGTTCCTCAGACTGGGAGGAAAGCTTCCAGCTTGGCTGAGCCAAGTGGTAGGAGACATGCCGCAAAGGTAAGCAGGGCACAAGCCATTTCAGTGGCTCACAAACAAGTGCCACAGATACAGTCACTAAACATGTGCAGTGCCTCCAGTTGTGTGTCTTTGCAGCAACAGTTCTTCTGACTACAGAACATTCTTCTTCCTCGGTATAAGCAAATGAAAAATAGACCACTTTGGTGGCTGCAGAAATTCCCCGGCTGACCCCCATGCCTTTTGTGGTACCTGCTGCCTGGAGAGCTGCATGAAAGGGCCTGGTTCAAGAACTAGGGGTGCAAACTTCCTGACAGTTGAGGAAGATGAACTAGAACAATGATTAGAGTTGCCAACCTCCAGGTACTAGGTGGAGATCTCCTGCTATTACAACTGATCTCCAGCCGATAGGTATCAGTTCCCCTGGAGAAAACGGCCGCTTTGGCAATTGGACTCTATGGCAATGAAGTCTCGCCCCTTCCTAAACCCTGCCCTCCTCAGGCTCTGCCCCCAAAACGTCTTGCTGGTGGCGAAGAGGGACCTGGCAACCCTAACAACGATTCCCAACACTTCAGCCAGGAGTGCCATGGCACTCAGCAATTTTTTCCTGGTGCCCACTTGCTTCTTGCATCTTGGAGATAAAATGGAAAGGGTCTTCAATGGAAGAGGGGGAAAAACCAAGGAGCTTTAATGAGCAAAACACCAAACTCATCTCAGGCCACTGTGTCACAGCATGCACTCTCTGTCTAGCCACAGTCGCAGACTTCCGTATGACTCTGACCTTCGAAACCTCTCTGGGGCTGCACGTACCAACCGAAAACATACTTTGGCCTTTTATGCAGGGATGTTTCCCCACCGACTACTTCAGGGTTTCCTTTTGATTATGCATGCCTTTCCCGACCGTCAGAGTTCACTTGGCTCTCCCTGTGCGTTTTGCCCGCATTTTCCAGATTCTGGCTAAAACAGCATCTGGAAAACACGGGCAAAGCGCGGGGGGGAGAGGGAGGTGACCTCTGACATGCGGAAAAGGCATGCATAATCAAATGAAAACCCTGAAGCAGTCGCGGGGATGACCGCATAAAAGGCCTCTGTCTCCTCCCCAAAATGAAGATGCAATGCTGGCTTTCTTAAGCTTCAGAAGGACCCAGGTGGCATCAGCTTTACACCTGGAACAAACCCCCCACTCTGAAATAGCTGAACAATATTTGGCTTGGAACATCCCAATGTTTTGTGATGGGGCAGCCATTTCATGTTGGCGCCCACTACCATGACTCAAAAAAATAAATGTCGATGGGCTCAACATTATTGAAGAGCTCTCAACCAGAAGAAGGATTCTCTATGGTTTTCACTGCTGACTGGTGATGCTTTTGGCTCAGCTAGGCTGACAGAATTGGGTTCCAGCTGTCTCCCAACCAAGTGTTCCGAAGCCCATCGCAATTCCACCAGGGAAGCCTTTCTATGGAGTCGCCACACCAGTTTCCGGTTCAAGCAACACAAGCCACAATCCAAGCCAAGTTCAATTAATTTTTCTAATAAGATTCTGCAAGCCATTATTCTGGAGGGTTTATCGAAGTCCAGATACATCCCCAGCTCTCCATTAGTCATGCTCATTTAGTAATCCAATCAGTCAAGAAAAAAAAAGCTATTAGGTTCCTTCGGTAATTTGGGCTGTATTAGTCTTCGGGTCCTCAAAGATTTTCATCATGTTTGTGCCATTATGTTAGCTATCAGACAATGACAATTATTTGCAGGCACAAAATAGAACTTGCATAAATTGATGTCGTGAACTCCAGTGGAGAAGGCAGCGACCTGAGAAGATACAGCGACTATGTTCCTTTCCAGAGTTAGGTTTTATCAAGACAGCTTTGATTATGATCCAACCAATTCCCACAATTGGAATCACATTGATGCCGAAATCGCATTGAGCCTTGCTATGAAGGGGAGAAAGGAGGCGCATAACAATCCATTATATCCGTGTTCCTACTAGGGCTGTTGAAAAAAAATTCAGTGAAATTCGGATTCGGCAAAATTCGGCCCGTTGTAATTCAGGAAATGCCGAAGTCCGAACTCCCCCGATTCGGATCTGTGGAATTTGGCGACAAGGTCTGAGTTCGGGGAAAAATTTGGCCGAATAAAGCTATTAAAAAAGCATTTGCGCATTTCCGCTGCTCCAGGGGGGCAATTTTGGGGGTAGAGGTCCCAAACTTTCAGGGTGGCTTGAGGAGACCCTTCTTGCAAGAACCCCCACGTTTTGTAAAGATTGGGTCAGGGGGTCCCGAGATATGGGGCCCGGAAGGGGTCCCCCCACCCATCTGCTTGGCCGGGGTCTGGCTGCCTCGGCAGTTGGGCCATACCATTACCCCGGCCCGGGGGAATAAAGCCATTAAAAGGGATGTACTAAAAGGAATGACAAGTCAGCCCATTGAAAACAATGGAAGAGGCTGTCCAGCCCATTGAAGATAATGGGAGAGGGGAATGTCGGTTGACTTGCATTGACTCCATTGAAAATACATTACAGGGGATGCACTAAAATGAATGCCAGGCTAGCCAATTAGAAACAACAGAAGCGGCTGCACAGCCCATTGGAAACAATAGCAGCCAGCCAGAAAGAGACTCACTGACCCACAGTTAACTCCAGACGAAGTTGGCAACTGATGAAAACAGGAGAAAGCACAGTCCCACACAGAGCAATCAAACCCACCCCACTTTGGCTCCCCCCCACACCACACACACAGTAGAAGCCAGTCTGTGGCTTCTAAGAGCCGATGTAACTATGCCAAAAGTGCATCCAACAACGCTCAAAGCGTAAGTAAACAGAGTAACTAGCATGGGATGCACTAAAACGAATGCCAGGCTAGCCCATTAGAAACAACAGAAGCGGCTGCACAGCCCATTGGAAACAATAGCAGCCAGCCGAGAGAGACTCACTGACCCACAGTTAACTCCAGACAAAGTTGGCTTTATTCCTATGGGTGATTTTTTGGGGGGTGACCCCTTCCGGGCCCCGTATCTCGGGACCCCCTGACCCAATCTTTACAAAACTTGGGGGTTCTTGCAAGAAGGGTCCCCTCAAGCTACCCTGAAATTTTGGGACCTCTACCCCCAAATATGCTCCCCCGGAGCAGTAGAATGCCGCCAATGTGCACACGCACCCCCCCACGGGGATCTCTCTCACACACAAACAGACGCTCTCTCTTTCTCTCCCCAGGCCCACGCAGCAGCTGGGCTCATACACTCAACTGTGACTGATTGGCCAGAAGAAGACCCAGCTTGGCCACCGATTGGCCATGGCAGAATGCTGCTAGTTGCTTACTATTTTGCCAAATTTGCCAAATTTATTTGGCGATCGCCCCAAACTTGCCGAATTCGTTTTCCTGCCATTTTTGAGTTCGGTACCATCCGAACTGAAAACCGCCGAATCAGGGGAAATTCGGCTGTTTATTCGGTTCAGACGAACCGAATCGACAGCCCTAGTTCCTACATATCAGATGAACACATGAAGCTGCCTGATATTGAGTCCAAGAAGTGGTCTATCTAGCTCAGTTGTGTACTCTTGCCAGCAGTGGCTTTTTAGGATCTCAAGTAGAGGCCTTGCACATCAGCTACTACCTGATCCTTTTAACAGAAGATGCTGAACCTGGCATGTGAAATTTTTATTTTAAACTTACAATTACAAATACATACAAACAGATTAAGACATAACACCTACCTACATACACCTACCTGGCTGGCCACTGTGTGAACAGACTGCTGGACTTGATGGGCCTTGGTCTGATCCAGCAGGGCTTTTCTTATGTTCTATGTTCTTATAACACTTAACGTAACACAACTTATCATGCTACCAAATGTGCCTTACTTTATCCTTAGGTTAACCATCTATTCCGGCAGTTTCTATTTCTACCATCTACTCAACTTTGTTTCTTAAATCTCCATTTAGTAATCCATTTAGAGTTAATCACTGAAATATTTAAATCCAAATAGAAGTATAAAGAACTTTTTACTGAATCATACCTCTGTTTCTTAAACATCTGTATTATATTATTGTTTCTCCAAGATATTTTATCTACATATTTTAATCTATAATAACTGTTGTGTGCTATCAGCTGCATATATTTAATCTATCTATTTTCTTTGCCTTCTAAACAATTTTTAAAGACTTAATTTTAACTATAATATCTACTACTATTCAGCAAAAAAGAAAAAGAAACACACATGCAAATTATATAGGTTACATATTTGTATAGTCTTAATAAAATTTCCATTTTCTTTCCAGTTTTTCCATTGGTCTTTTACTCAACAAATGAGTCAGCTCGGCCACTTATACCCAAAAATTCTTCTTGGTCTCTAAGGTGCTACTGGACTCTAATTTAGCTGTGCTTTCTCAACGTCTCCAAACTTTCTGTTATAGAGATAAGCCTCTACCTCAGATGGGGTGACTGAGCCCATGGGTGTGCCGGCTGTGGAAATGCTCTCTGTATAAAATGAGTATTTCAGGGAGGACCCCCAACGCCCGTTCCCAGCTCAGAACAGGAGAACTGTGGGGCTCAGAGACACTATTCCAAGCTCAGGATAATATCAGATGCCAGCCCCTGCTTGTGGTCTTGTGCAAGCACATTTGGCAGGGGTACCAAGGCCAGCTCAGATCTCTGCGTAAAGGGAAATAACCACAGGGAGGGAAAGATCAAACCTTTGTCAGCCTGGTGTAGTGGTTAAGAGTGGTGGTTTGGAGTGGTGGACTCTGAACCGGGTTTGATTCCCCACTCCTCCACATAAGCTGCAGACGCTAATCTGTTGAACTGGATGTGTTTCCCCACTCCATCACATGAAGCCAGCAGAGTGACCTGGGGCTAGTCACACTCTCTCAGCCCCACCTACCTCACAGGGTGTCTGTTGTGGGGAGGGGAAGGAAAGGTGATTGTAAGCCAGTTTGATTCCGCCTTAATTGGTAGAGAAAGGGTGAAAACGCATGGTCGCTTTAGCCTCCTTTATTTCCTGTTTCAGCCAGGATTCAGCCAGGATCAAACGCATGCGTTTCGCCAAATGTGCGTTCGATCCTGGCTGGATCCTGGCTGAAACAAGGAATAAAAGAGGCTAAAGCGATCATACGTTTTGGCCCAAAGTCAGAATATAAAAACCAACTCTTCTTCCTGCCACCTTACAGCTAGCAGCCAGTCTTCACAGCCTTAAGCAGGAGCCTCTTTTATCTTAGCCAGCTCTACAGAAAAGCTTTATACACAAACCCCTAGCCCTGACCGAAACCACATGATCAGGAGACAGCGCCGACTTCCCTGGCTTTCACTCCCACCTTTCTTCGAACTCCAAGGGAGTTGAGTCTGGCTCCTAGGCAAGTTGCCAGCAATTTCATAATAAATGTGTTGGTCTTTAAGGACTCCCTAGATTCCAGTCCGTTTTTCTTTCCTGCAAAGTCTTCATGGGAATACAGATTGATACTCTTTAGTAGCATATCTCTGGTACATTGCTAACTCTCAAACTTGCGCTCTCTGGCTTCCCCACATAATAAAAGTAGTCCCAATGGGAGACAAAAATAAGCTGCATAAAATCAGAATAAATAAATAAGAATATCCCATTACTAGTTCTATCGTGTTCATCAGAAAGGGTCAGGAAATAGGCGCCTGCACCTATTTTGGAAAGCAACAGAAGGTGCCCTGGCTTCCCGGTGGAATTCTGGATGGATATAATGACCCTACTTGTACGTGGAGCAGTTCCATCTCTTGCTACTGCCCTTTGCTCTGCAGGTGCATTTTTCCTCCTATTATCTTCGCCACACTCCAGCAGTGTATTTGCTACCACAGTTTGGATCATGGGGCCCAGTTTTCTGCCATTTGGGGGCCCATAAATGTATTTTTTTTAAAAAAAAGAATAAGAAGAGTTGGTTTTTATATGCTGACTTTCTCTACCTTTTTTAAGGATAATCAAACTGACTTACAATCACCTTCCCTTCCCCTCCCCACAACAGACACCCTGTGAGGTAGGTGGGGCTGAGAGAGCTGTGAGTAGCCCAAGGTCACCCAACTGGCTTCATGTGTAGGAGTGGGGAAACAAATCCAGTTCACCAGATCAGAGTCCACGCGAAGAGGAGGAGGAAAAGGAGGAGGAGAAGGAGGAGGAGAAAGAGAAGGAGGAGAAGGAGAAGGAAGAGGATAAGAAGGAGAAGAGTTGGTTTTCATATGCCGACTTCCTCTACCACTTAAGGAAGAATCACACCAGCTTACAATCACCTTCCCTTCCCCTTCCCACAAAAGACACCCTGTGAGGTAGGTACGGCTGAGAGAGCTCTAAGAGAGCTGTGACTAGCCTAAGGTCACCCAGCACGCTACATGTGTAGGAGTGGGAAACCAAATCCAGTTCACCAGATTAGCGTCCACTGCTCACGTGGAGGAGTGGGGAATCAAACCCGATTCTCCAGATTAGAGTCCACCGCTCCAAATCACCGCTCTTAACCACTACACCAAGCTGGCTCTCAGGAGGCGATGTGAAAGACCTCTGCCTCAGAACCTGGAGAGCCATTGCCAGTCTGAGTAGATAGTACTTAATTTGATGGATGGTCTGATTTAGTATAAGGCAGCTTTGTGTGTGTTCATGCTCTTTCAATGCTTCCTCCCCATTCCTTTGTGTGTGTTCTTGCAATGCTTTCTCCCCATTCCTTCCTGGCTGTATGTTAAAAAGATAAAAGAATCATGCTTGGGGGCGGGATAAGTTGTGTGGCTTATCTGTTGTAGATTGCAAAAACTCTGCAAACGCATCTTCTCCCATTGCTTTGCCACGTCCTAACCATCCAAAGCACCCAACAGCTTAGCAGAGGTCCGTCTCATTCCAGCCTTGGCCATTGCGCCTGCCTGACTACCAATGTCAAAACTGTTTGCCTGCAAAAAAAAGTATGCATTTTTAAGCTGCCATTTGGAATCCTGTGAGTTCTGAGCTTGTGCCAACTTGATAAATGCCACCAGGAGGTACAAAGGCAACACATACATGCTAATAGAGTTGATTTATTTTAAAGGACACATAGTGACCTGGAGATACACGCAATGCAAGCAAATGGTGAGCATGAGGCTAGGGAGGCTACCCAGCCAGCCGCCATGCTGAATGACACCACTGTACAAGTGCAAAATAGATCAAAATACTTCTCGCTTGGACTGTGAAGCAAGTCGTTGAGGCAGCCATATGGGCAACAGTATTGGGAAAGCCCTTTGCACAAAGTTTTTGGTGAGCCATTGCCAGTGAGAGGAGATAAAGCTGAACTAGTCCAACTACCTAAGTCAGTGTCATGTGTTCTTATTTTCCAATAAGGGGTCTAGTCAACTGGAATATTCAACCATCAGGGCTTCTGCAGAACACTTAGGAGTTGTTTCTGTCCCACAGGGATGTCCCCAACCAAGCAAGATGTGGTACACTCAAAGTCAAGCAAAAACATCAGGGTGAATCCAGCCAGATCAATTGCCCTTTGTAAGACCTACTGCCTTTTTATGAGAGAACCAGGACAAGCAGGTGAAGACACCGTCACCTAAGACTGGACTGAATGACCCTTCTCTATCATAATAGTCAGTGGCGAATCTACTATGAAACTAATGAAGTTTAAGCTTCAGGGCCCCTAATCCTGGAGAGCCCCTGAAAGAACTTTTTTTTAAATGAGTGAATTTTTCAACAAAATGGATGGAGTTTTTTAAAGTGCTTGTTATTAAAATAAGGCTATTTAAGTGATAGAATTATAAGCCAGTGGGTTGAAGTACTTAATATTGACCTTACAATATGCTCTAACACCCATTTCATAGGGCCTCAAAATGTCCCTGTAATTGCTCAAATTTCAAACTTTTCTCGGGGGCTTGCAGTGCCTTAACCCATGGCTGTATGGGCTTGCTGAGCTCTCCAGAATCTATTCATAGCCTACAATTTGGCAGCTGGATCCTCGAATACTTCATTGGTGCATGGCTTAATAGTTCTATAGCTCAGCACTTAGACTAGAACCAATCGGAACCATGAAAAGACATCTGAATTCTCAACAGCTCAGACATAGGTGCAAGGCTGGCACTAACATCTCACATGGAGCTGCCTTATACTGAACCAAGCCATTGGTCCATCAAGGTCAGTATTGTCTACTCAGACTGACAGCAGCTCTCCAGGGTCTCATGCAAAGGTCATTCATATCCCTGACTACTTGTGTGTTTTTTTAACTGGAGATGCCGGAAATTGAACCTGGGGTCTTCTGCTTGCCAAGCAGATGCTCTTCCACTGAGCCACAGCCCCACCCCAGTGTCTCCATTGGGTGTTTTCATACAGGCCTACTCTCTCTGCCCTGCCTGGTGGCCTGGGACCTTGCCCAACACAGCTGGGGGATGGCTGTCACCGTATCCAGAGTGTTTATTGGAGGCCCTGGTGTTGAGGTCCCAACCACAATCTCTTTGGCTGTGGTCTTGAGAGCTGGGGTTCAAGACCTGAGGGGGTCTCCCCGAGCAAAACCCACATTTCAGTCAAAGAGCTACTTCTGAGAATGAAAAAATACCCCAAGCAACTAAAACATATACATATTTAAAATTCCCTGTTAGTATTTGAAATCTGCTTTCCACCAATCCCTCCCCACCCTGGCATGTTACCAGGTTTTGTTCTGTCCTAAACAAAGCAAACAGTAAATATTTTGGATTAAAAAAAAAAAATACTTCATTTATACTCCATCTTTCTTCCCAATGAGGACCCAAAGCAACTTACATCGTTCTCCTCTCCTCCATTTTATCTGCACTACAACCCTATGAGGCAGGCTAGGCAGAATGTGGGTGACTGGCCCAAGGTCACTCAGTGAGAATCCATGGCAGACCAAGGATTCAAACCTGGAGTCTCCCAGACCCTAGTCAGATACTCTAACCGCTAGACCATGGTAAAACCAAAGCTAAGGCTCAGCACAAACCATTGCAAAGATGGTTACAGAACTAAGAAACATTTCCACTTGCAATGAAAAAGACAGAAGAAGAAGAAGAAGAAGAGTTGGTTTTTATCTGCTTACTTTCTCTACCACTTAAGGAAGAATCAAACCGATTTACCATCACCTCCCCCTCCCCCCAACAGACACCCTGTGAGGTAGCTGGGGCTGAGAGAGTGTGACTATCCCAAGGTGACCCAGCTGGCTTCATGTGGAGGAGTGGGGAAACAAATCCGGTTCACCAGATTAGCCTCAGCCGCTCGTGTGGAGGAGTGGGGGAATCAAACCCAGTTCTCCAGATCAGAGTCCACCACTCCAAACCACCACTCTTAACCACTATACCACACTGGCTCTCAAAAGCAAGAATTGCCAACAAAAAGGGCAAACCACTGGCTCCCAGGAGGATGACCTAGCAGCCTCCTATTCTTAGCCGTCCTTTCCAAATTGTAAGTCACTGACACCTCCCCTCCCAGATTTTGTAGCCCACCTTTCTCAATGAGCCTCAAGGTGGCTCACAATATATAGAAAATAATTCAGCCAGACACCACAAATAGTCCACTAAACAATGCACTAGGACTAGGATTACAGAACTGGAAAATAATGGGGGAAAATATTATCGAAGGCTTTCACTGTCAGAGTTCATTGGTTCTTGTAGGTTATCCGGGCTGTGTGACCGTGGTCTTGGTATTTTCTTTCCTGACGTTTCGCCAGCAGCTGTGGCCGGCATCTTCAGAGGAGTAACACTGAGGGACAGTGTCTCTCAGTGTCAAGTGTGTAGGAAGAGTAATATATAGTCAGAAAGGGGTAGGGTTTGAGCTGAATCATTGTCCTGCAAAAAGTATCAAAGGTAATGTGCTAATCATTGTCCTGTAAGTATCAAGATAATGTGCTAATGAGGGTGTGGTATGTTAATATGGAACATTGTATCCTGAAGTGATCTGTTAATGTTAATGTTAAATGCAGATTAGCTTTGGATTCACACATTTATGTGCATGTGCGCACACAAGTACGTATATACATAGGTGGTGTCAAGTTGCAACTGACTTATGGAGACCCCAGCAAGGGGCTTTTAAGGCAAGTAAGAAACATGCCTTCCCTGCACAGTCTTACTTGGAAGTCTCCCAATCCAAGTACTGATCCCACTTAATGAGACAGGGCTATACCATGCTGCTCTCCCACTACAGTTCTAATCTCATTGTAAAAATGCCCTCCTGACCATTGCTTGTTTTGTGCCTTCTGCAAAACAGTACTACCACAGGGCCTTTCCTGATCTCTTCAGGCAGGGCATTCCACAAGGTGGGAGACACAACCCAAAGCGTATGTGTATAGACTGGTGCCAGTCTTACCCATTTGTAGGCTGGCGCTCTCTGAAGGTTTTTGCTCAGGTGACAAATGTTCACACAGCAGAGCATGGTACAGCAGGCAGTCCTGCAGGTACATGGGTCCAAGGCCATGACTGGCTTTGTAGGTGATGACCAATAACTTCAATTGAACCTGATAAGCCATCAGTAACCAATAGAGTGACTGAAGAACAGGTGTGGTGTCCACATTCCTTCTAGCAACAGGGCCCCCCAGAGTCGCTTCGAGAGCTGACTGAGTTCCTTCTTCACACCTCCTTGAGAAATTGCTCCCCATTACCATTCTCTTCATTCTTACGTTGGCCACTCTCAACATAAATCTGTCAAGATGACCACTTTAGCTTTAGGATAGTTTGTCCCTAATTGTTCTCTCTGGCACAGATCTGCAAGCGTTGTTAACAAGGCACCTCCAGTGCTATCCAGGTCGGAGATGAGCCATCTCCGTATAGCAATATCAAGGACTGGATGGCCCAGGCTAGCCTGATCTCGTCAGATCTCAGAAGCTAAGCAGGGTCAGCCCTGGTTAGTATTTGGATGGGAGACCACCAAGGAAGTCCAGGGTTGCTGTGCAGAGGAAGGCACTGGCAAACCACCTCTGTTAGTCTCTTGCCATGAAAACCCCAAAAGGGGTCGTCATAAGTCGGCTGCGACTTGACAGCACTTTACACACACAAGATTCAGAATAGAAGATGTGGGGAAAGCTAGGGCGAGGACGTTGGTTGCTAATGTTATTGACATAAAAATGAGAAAGGAACTGTTTCAAGGAGGCACCTGTGTCTGACTCCCTCTGGAAGCAGGAATCTGATTTGTCCTTTAGCCAATAAAGCCCACCCTATCTCCCCAATCCGTGTATAGGGCCTGACCTAATGACAGAAGTCTCACGTCAATGTTAGTATGTAACTGTTCGGCCCAGAATCTGTCTCAATTCATCATTTCCAACATTGCTGTAAGGTCTACAAATGCCACACTTACTGTGTTCTATGGGTTGTTGCACATACAGAGAAATCAGATGGCCACAAATACTATTTTTCCTTTCTGAAAGCCAGCTCGGCGCTTGGCTAAAGCAGGATGTTTTTCTGCCCAGTCTACCAGTTTATTAAACAGCTCTATATTTTAGATGTGATGTCTACAAGACTGATGAGCCGGTCATTTGTCTTGTCGACTGCCTTTTTTTGAAAAATTAAGAGATACCATTACATTGGATCCCCAGCCTATGGGCAATCCACCAGTGTCATTTATGCAATATGGAGCAATAATCACACTGGAATTAATTAAAGCATGCAAAGGAAACTAAAGTTAAAGCAGTTGCCAGGGATCTTGCCACAGGGATAGAATTAGACACAGCCAAGTCAGTGTTTATACTAGGATGTTTATGGGAGGTGGGGGCTGAAAGAAATCTAAAATGTGATTACTGTCCTCACAATCAATAATGCACAAATTGCATATGTATGGGAAGAATCAGAAATTTCAACTAAAACTGAAATACTGTGGAAAGCAAGGGATGCAGTGGTTAAATTGACATCTGGTGGGAATTAGCAACAATAAAAAGATAACAGTTCTGAAACTAAACAGCTCCACTGTTTTATTAATTTTTGGAATAGATTCACGGAATGTCATGAAACATCCCTCAATTTTCTTGGCACTTACAGGAATGCTGTAAAAATAGAGATTATCAGGTACCCAAATACGATTCAAGGATGCACGCAGGGTATGAATAAGCAGTAAGATGACTGCTGCTTGGTTTGCAAAATTTGTTTTTGTAGGTATTACCTGAAGATGCCTTTTTTGTAAACATATGTAAAAAAGCAAAACACAATCGACTATCATTATTTGGGGAAAGGGGCAGCCGGTGGAAACAACAAGATACAATAATAAAGATTGTGCAAAAGGGGTTCCTTGCATAACCAAAAGGGTTAAACGAGAAGTCACAGGAATGGCCGTGGGCTCCTGCCAACTCCGGTTTGAAACATCGGCAAATTGGATCTGGAGAAGGGAATGCAACCCACAGCGATCCCCAGTCCCACGACAGAGTCAACCAAGATGACAGAGGAGGTGGAGCGGAAGGGTGATGTGGACGAAAGCTGACGCGTGTCTCCTCTCACCGCTCCCTGCAGGAGGAGAGCTCGATGCAGCCCGAAAGGAGACCCAGAGAGTGTAAACGCCTTTGCTGCCTGTCAGGAGGATTAGCAGCAGCAAACGGGGATGAAAGGGTTGAGGAGCGACAGGTTAGCAAGTCCGGCAGATCGGGAGCCGGGCCTGTCACTCCTCTGGCGTGCATCTCTCCTCCGGCATGGGCCTTCCATACAAAGCTGCCGTATACGTTGTTGGTCCATCTCACCCAGTATCGCCTACCCCTGATTGGTGCGACCCCTGAGCACTTCATTTCATTCTAGGAGAGGAAACACAGGTCTCGGAGCAATTATCAGCAAGCTCTGTAGAAACAGAGGAAAGCAACATAAAGGCCGTTTATGCTTGGTAATTAGCAGTGCGTTCCAGGCTGACGTGCCCCGCATATATTTTTTTATGCTGAACCGTCATTCCAGCCGTCACTGCGAAACCGGCGCATACCTGCCTCGCATTTCTTAAGAGCCCCTTTAACTTTGCTCCACCCCCGCATCGAAGCATTTACTGAAGGAACCATGAAAAATCACAGATGGAGGGGGTGGCCTTATTTTTCAGTGGGACTGTCACACAGTGTCTTGCAAAGCAGGGCTCCACCACTTGTTTGCTCGCTAAGGGGCAAGCAGCCCCTCTCCCACATGTCCACTTTCAAGATCATCTCATTACAGCTGAAAAAGCCCAGCTGAAAGGAGAGAAATTCCTCTTCCTTTCTTCCATGGGGAGTTTGGAGGCAGAAAGGATAGGTGCTTTCTTTCCCCTTTTTGCTAGGCAAAGAATGAGCAACAGGGAAATGCTGCATCCTATAAAAGACCAGTGAGAGGAACCAACGGAAGTGTTTGGCAGTAACCACCAAAGATTTGATCCCTTGACCAAAAAAAAAAAAAAAAAAAAAAAAAAAGCATTTTCTTTCAATTTAGTGATACTGTATTACCAAGGATTTTGCAAGATGCACAGGGAGGGAAGATGGATGGATGGATGGATGGATGGATGGATGGATGGATGGATGGATGGATGGATGGATCGACTGATCGATCGATCGATCGATAGACAGAAAGGAAGGAAGGAAGGCAGGAAGGAAGGCAGGAAGGCAGGAAGGAAGGCAGGAAGGCAGGAAGGCAGGAAGGCAGGAAGGCAGGAAGGCAGGAAGGCAGGAAGGAAGGAAGGAAGGAAGGAAGGAAGGAAGGAAGGAAGGAAGGAAGGAAGGAAGGGCCTTTCTGCAGTCTGCATTAGTGTTTTCCAATACGTGGGATGGCAGAGAGCTCACAAAGAAGAGATCAAGTTCCAAAATCCACTGCAAGTTTCACACGCCCAAATGTAACTGAAATGCCTCAGCAACCCAATCATGGGAAGGGAACTGTGGGCTTGAAAAGGTGTTAAAAGTCTGTTAGAACAGCTGCCCACACATCCTCCTGTAGGGTGATTCATTTTTCATGTTTCTCAGATTAGTACAGGACTGCAACACACTGCAACAGGGTTACTAAAAGGAAGTCAGACAGATTCATGGAAGACAGGTCCATCAATTGCTGCTAACCATGGTGAGAAAAGGTATCCTCCACATACAGAGGCAGCCAACCTCTGAATACCAGTCCTAGGAAAAAACGTCTGGGGAAGGCCTTGGCCTCTATGCCTCCTTGTTGTTGACCCTCAAGGGCAGCTGGTAGGAAAGAGGATGCTGGACAAGAAGGTCCACTGGTCTGATCCAGCAGGCTCTACTTATGTTCTTATATTCTAATGAATTCTCTAGCAAGGCAAACCTTAGCTAACATGGAACAGAGTTACATCATCTGTTTTCCTTTGCAAAATGTATTCTGGTAACAGTTTAGGTAGCTGCAGCATTTAGGGTTAACAGGGCACAACAAGCCAAAACAGGAAGGGCTGAAAACGCAAAAGATTGGCAAGAACAACCACAAGGTGAAGTACAAAAGTAGTTAATTAATCTGAATTGTAAAGCACTATACAAAAGCATTTCATGTGTTTGTTTTAGTGATGTTGTTAGTTTATGTGGAAGAACTTAAAAGAGGTCCACCAGAGCTGATCAGCCTCACAGATCTGATCTGTCGTACTATTACGCAGGAGATCTACTCTTTCTAAGACCCATTGGATTTAGGCCCATTGGATTTAATGTTAATAGGGACAAAAGATAAAAGAGACAGCGTCCTCACCTCCTTCCATTTCTCACCTAGAGCGCCACTGGAAAGTTCTCTAGAGGGCTACTCTGGAAAGATCTGAAGATCAGTGGAAAGTGCTTGAGATGTACATCCTGATCTCCCATCCTCCCCAAATGATTGAAGGGTTCATTTTGATGGCAGAGGCGTTAGCAGTAGAGCTCGGGCCTACGTTTGAGGACACGTATCCCATTAACTCAAGGGGTTGGATCCTGCCATGTGACAGCGGAAAAGACGTTTTATTTAAGAAAGTTCCATTTCCACTAGATGTTGTGGAGGAGCTAATGCAAGAGCAGATTTCTGATCAGTGCAACTGTGTGTACAAAAACCGAAAGGCTATTTGGAGAAGTCATTACAATTCTATCTGGTAGTGCGATCTGATCTGACTGAAGAATGTCATGGGGGGTGTTGCTAAAATATACCACATGCTAGATCTTGCACAAGCAGAAATGCAACACAGGATACAGTCAAGACGGCTTAGTGCAAGAGCTACTTGAGACCACCTCCTTGTGCTTCCACTTGCATGACAGCTCTTCCATGATCAGAAATGTTCTGTGCAATCCAACCCATGGGATGGGCTCGTACTGCCAGCACAATTCCTGAAGACAGAAAAATAGTCCTAATGGTGTTTAGGATATGGGTTGTTAATTCTGTGAGGCAACCCAAGGCCCACTCTTTACATCCTAGTAGTAACGCCAGCGACCACAAGCTTATCGCCCTGCTAGCTTGTGTGTGTGTGACGGCGCAGTCAAGTCGCAGCTGACTTATGCTGACCACTTTACGGTTTTCAAGGCAAAGGACTAACAAGTGATTTGCCGTTTTCTGCTTCTGCATAGCAACCCTGGACTTCCTTGGTGGCCTCCCATCTAAGTACTAACAGGGCTGACCCTGCTTGGCTTCCAAGATCTGGTGGGATCGGGCAAGACTGGGCTATCCTGGTTAGGGCTGCCAGGTCCCTTTTCGCCACCGGTGGGAGGTTTTGGGGGCGGAGCCTGAGGAGGGTGGGGTTTGGAGAAGGGAGAGACTTCAATGCCATAGAGTCCAATTGCCAAAGCGGCCATTTTCTCCAGGTGAAATTATCTCTATCGGCTGGAGATCAGTTGTTATAGCAGGAGATCTCCAGCTAGTACCTGGAGGCTGGCAACCCTAAATGTGGTCCCTGCCAGCTTGCTAGAAACATTTTCCAAAAATGCTTTGAGTGCTTCAAAAGTCTAATCAGTGAATGCCCAAGATGGAAATTTGCCCTCCTTTTCAGATGCACTCCATACACCGATCTGAGGTGAGGTACCGAAGCGTTGGATCTTGTTGCCTTTGCCGAAGCAATCCTCCTGCCGCCTGAGACAAAAGGGGCGCGGGAGGACAAAGTGAAGCAGCCTGCCCATCTGGCTGAATTTCAAAAGAACAAAGGAGCAGCCGCAAACAAACCTGTGAGCAAAAAGGAAGCATCAGCATCAAACCACCTGTAATCAGGCCGGCAGCAAAAGTGGGGGTGGCGGGGAGACAAGCACGCACTGGCAAACAAAGCAGAAATGCATCAAGGTGGCAAAGAGCACACGACACAATGCAAACCTACCAGCAGACAAAAAAACCCCAAAGACGGGGCAGATTTATGAGGAAAGAAACAAGCTGGGCTGAGTTGCACAATAACACACAAGCGGGGGTAGGGGGAGGAGAGAATCCACCGGGAAGGGGCAAGGAAACAAAGCACTTCTTGAACTTTGCTTAAAACAGTCCAGCACGCGGACGTGTCATCCTCTGCATTTCTGCTGGGGAGCTGAAAACTAGCGAAAGAGATATTCACGCCCGGATTCTTCTTTATTCTCCCTTTGTTTGTCTCTTTCTGTCTGTTTTGCGTTGCCCTGCAGAAGAGGGCAGCTTGAAAACGGGCAAGTTGGAGAAACAAGAAATGCTGGGTTGGAACCAGACAACAATTTTATCGATGACAGGATGGAACTTCCCTGCTTCCCCCCCACCCCATACACACTGATCTCCATAAAATGCAGTTTCTAGGGGACAGGGGTCCCTAGAAGGGAAGGGTCTGCAGCAGGTAGAGGGAATCGGGGGGCATTGTCAATTTAGTCTGGATTCAATCCTCGTTGTTTTCCTGCACCCATGGATTTCCTACCCACACACACAAACATGCACACTTCTTTCTGGTAGAAGAAGAAGAGTTGGTTTTTATATGCCGACTTTCTCTACCACTTAAGGGAGACTCAAACTGGCTTACAATCACCTTCCCTTCCCCTCCCCACAACAGACACCCTGTGAGGTAGGTGGGGCTGAGAGAGTGTGACTAGCCCAAGATCATCCAGCTGGCTTCATGTGGAGGAGTGGGGAAACAAATCCAGTTCACCAGATTAGCCTCTGCCGCTCACGTGGAGGAGAGGGGAATCAAACCCGGTTTTCCAGATCGAAATTCCACCACTCCAAACCACCGCTCTTAACCACTACACCACACTGGCTCTCTGAGGAGGAAACATGACATAACCAGGATTGCCTTTTTGTGAAATATTAAGGGTTGTAATGAAGGATGGGTCAGTTTCTGCAAGTGCAGGCATCCAGTGAAATACGCCCTTTCCTAAACTGTTCTTCTGTGATGCCCATGCTCACAGGCAAAGCACGTGCCAGTAGATGAGTGTTGCGGATTTGCCCGTAAGAACACATGAGGGGATAATGAAGAAAGTGTAAATTAATGGAGAGAAATCCTTTAGCTCCTCTATGCTTGGGACTCGCCTATTTGTTAATCGTAATAGTACCTACAACAGTGGTTGTCACACTTTGGGGCAGGACCCAAAGGTGGGCTGTGACTCTCTTGTGGGTGAGGCCAGGATGGAAGAGGAGGAACAGGGTGAACACGAGAGGAAGCTCTAGGAGGCTTGATAGCAAATTTGGGTTTACACATGAACACATGAAGTTGCCTTATACTGAATCAGACCCTTGGCCCATCAAAGTCAGTATTGTCTGCTCAGACCAGCAGCAGCTCTCCAGGGTTTCAGGCAGAGGTCTTTCACATCACCTACCTGCCTAGTCCCTTTAACTGGAGATGCTGGGGATTGAACCTGGGACCTTCTGCAAGCCAAGCAGATGCTCTCCCACTAAGCCACAGTCCCTACTTCTGCCTAATATGAGAAACAGCCATGGAATACAACCTGTTGCTCTGTAATGCTGCGCATTTCTAAACGTGGAACATGAACTTGGAACTGGCCTTGTGGATGGAGAGTCAGATCAGTGCTGCCGCCAGGAATGCCTACTTTCAATTACATCTAGCTCAGAAACCGCGCCTCTCCCTGGATATAGCCGATTGAGGCCCTGCTGAGCCAGGCTCCTGTAACCTCAAGCCTAGATAACTGCAACACATTCTATGAGCGGCTGCCCTTGAAAACAACTTGGAAATGTGCACAATGTAGCCCCAGCAGTTGAGTAAAGCTGGTAAATCTAGCCATGTTCTCGAGATCTTAGAAGTTCTACTAGTTTGTTTCCAAGTTCAATCTGAGGTGCAGGTTTTGACCTTTAAAACCCTTAATGGCCTAAGGCCTATATGTGTGATAAAGTTTATTGTCTGTGGCCGAAGGCCATCACAATCCACCATACAAAACATTAAAATAACATAAAATATCATAAAATAACATTAAAAAAACTTTCAAACAGTCTGACCCACAAGAAACTAGTATTTAAATATGTTATGTTCCCTGATTAGAAACAGCTTTCGCTCAGATTTTCTTAGCTGCTAAAGCAAAGAGTGACGCTTTGTAGGTAACATCAGGATTGGGGTCTGATAGGAGAAAGAGCAGCTTCTCCGGATCTGAAGAAAGATTTAGGCCTTTTAGAATCGCTCCGAGGAATTTAAGTCTGGGCTCTGTATAAAGAGGACAGAATAAGGTGTAA
This sequence comes from Euleptes europaea, assembly GCF_029931775.1. Lineage (NCBI taxonomy): Eukaryota > Metazoa > Chordata > Lepidosauria > Squamata > Sphaerodactylidae > Euleptes > Euleptes europaea. The sequence continues at coordinate 23,713,514 of NC_079313.1, read as the reverse complement.
TGAGTTAGGTCCTCTGGAGCGGCCCCGCAAATATATAGGCGAGAGGCCCATGGTGTTCGGGAGTAACGTCCAGCTATCCAAGCCGTTGCATGGTTTGAAACCGGAGGGAGGTAAAAAGCTATTCTGAGGTTATGGAAGGGGATACTGACCAGGTATGAAGCTCTGACATGATCCCTTTTAAACTGTTTATACCATGGTGAGAATTTGGACTGGGAGATTGTTTGCCTGTCTGATGCAGCATCACATTTGAACACCAATTCCGAATGTTGGTTCCTGCTATGGGGACAGCCTGGGTGTCATCTGATATGGAGTAGATGAAGCCTCTATGTCGTCAGACTGATCTCCCGGTATAAGCCCTCGAAAGCTCTACACTCACCACAGCAAGGGCTGCTGGTTAGTCCCATCACCAAGGGAGGTGAAATTTCTTTCTGCCCAAACATGGACTTTCTCTGCGGCAACCCTGGTCCTTTGGAATGGGCTGCCAGTCGAAGTACAAACGGCACCATCTGTATCAGCGTTCAGAAAACACTGCAAGGCTAAACTGCTTAGAAAGGCCTTTGGGTAGATCACTGTTGTTTACTGGCAGTGGTTTCTGCCATTGTTTAGACGAAATGGGTTTCCATTTTGGCTTTATAACTGTATGCATGGAAAACACTTTAAATGATTATAGTTTTCAGAAAAGCGGTATACAAACACTTTTGTAAAAAGAAATAATCTTCGGTGTTAACCGCTGTCAGATTCTTGTGTTTTACTATAGGACAGCGGGAAACAGCCTGGAGTTATTTTGCGAGTGCATTTCCAAAAAATGGAATAAATTTCAGAGTGAGTCCCAGTTCAAAAAATTTGAGGAGCACTGCCCTACAGGAATGCAAACACCCAGCAACCAGTTCCTGGCAATGAGGCAGAGTTAGCTGAAATGCCCAGGATCTCCTTTCACAGAAACGTATACATTTTGGGCATGTGTGCCATTGTTTCCGCACATATATGTATTAAACACAACCTGCTCTTTGCTAAAGCACTCTGACGGAATGTCTGAGCTCTAAATGCATTCCCTTCCTATGAAGAGAATCTGCAGAGGAGGGGAGCCAGCATGGTGTAGTGGTTAAGAGTGGTGGTTCGGAGTGGTGGACTCTGATCTGGAGAACCGGGTTTGATTCCCCACTCCTCCACATGAGTGGCGGAGGCTAATCGGGTGAGCCGGGTTGGTTTCTCCACTCCTACACATGAAGCCAGCTGGGTGACCTTGGGCTAGTCACAGCCCTCTTGGAGCTCTCTCAACCCCACCTACCTCACAGGGTGTCTGTTATGGGGAGAGGAAGGGAAGGTGATTGTAAGCTGGTTTGGTCATTTATGCATGGTTGCTTTACCCTCCTTTATTCCCTGTTTCAGCCAGGCTCAACTTTTTCAGTATGCATGTTACCTCATTCCTTGGAAGCTCAAAGCTGTTTCAACGCAAAACGAACCCGGCTTTTCCCATTCTGGGTCAAATTAAACCGTTCTTCCTGGCGCATTCCGGAGTCACAGAGCAGGCATACACCGTTCTCAGGTTGAGCTTCACCCCACCCTTTTCCAAACCCCTCTTCAAGGCAGCATGCAGATAGCCAAACAGGGGAAGCACAAAAGATTGGCTTCTCTCACAGCCAATCATGAATCAGTGTGTAAAGAGGCAGGGATTCAAGTGTTTCCTGCTACCTCGGAGCTCTTTCTGAGCAGAAGAAAGGCTTTTTTAAAACGAGGCTTGGATTCCCCACTCCCTTCTTTCGGATTGCTCTGTTTTTTGTTCTTAAAATGCTTTTTTATGCGGCAGTTGGGTCTGGGGGGAAGGAGATCTTCTCTCAGGGTTAGTACTGCGAAGTCAGCCAATTGCAGAGCAGCATTTAAACGGGTGGGGCTTGATTTGAACTGGGGAGGCTGCTTTTCTGTATTCATGCCTCCATTAGCACACAGTTTTGTCCCTGATCATTCCAGCCGATGCAAACAGTTTCCCCCAACCCGGGTTACTTTGATCCTGGCTGAAACGGGGAATAAAGGAAGTTAAAGCGACCATGCATAAATGACCTTTGATTCTTCCTTAAGTGGTAGAGAAAGTCGGCATATAAAAACCAACTCTTCTTCTTCTTCTTATACATGGGGGAGAACTAGGGGAGGAAGAGAGGACCAAGTGAAATCTCTTTGCTCCCGCATGCTTGGAATTTGCTATTTTGTTGAATGCAGGTAGTGGCTAAATGGGGGGAAAAGTAAAACGAAGGTTGATGCAGCGCAGACTCCTCCCGTTGTGCTCTGACTGCAAAGGAAGAGTCAACCTGCAGCCAGAGGCTTGCCTCAGGAGATCATCAAGTGTTACAGAGACCCTGTGGCAGCCCCCACATGCTGCCAAGGGGAATCAGCGTCACCTCCAGGGGAGACTCTCCTCTCTTCTCCAATTTAACCAGCAGAGGTACAACAAACCTGTCCTGCCAGGCAAACTCAGGCACTGAGGGAGAGAGATGGGGGGGGGGGAGAGAGAGGGGGCTGGAAACACCCCCCCCCCCGTGCTTGCCTTTCCCCTATCTTTGTGAGTGCATTAAAGGATGCACTCCATGGCGGACAGGAGGAAAAGACCTGTACGGGGCCTATTTGAGACCAAATTATCGAAGGCCATTAAAACATCTAAGGGTACTACAATCCTGCCCAATGTGTCTGTGGGCCAGGAGACCTCCAAACAGAGATAATAACCTCACATTCAGTGACTGGTGTGTAGGGATACTGTAAACCTTTCAGTGGGAGGTTTGGTAGGGGAGCATGCCCTCTGCATTGTTAAATTGTGGAACTCCCTGCCCAAGGATGTGGTGATGGCTGCCAACTTGGAAGGTTTTAAGAGGGGAGTGGACATGTTCATGGAGGAGAGGGCTATTTATGGCTACTAGTAAAAGTGGATACTAGTCATGATGCATACCTATTCTCTCCAGGATCAGAGGAGCATACCTAGTGTATTAGGTGCTGTGGAACACAGGCAGGATGGTGCTGCTGCAGCCATCTTGTTTGGGGGCTTCCTAGAGGCACCTGGTTGGCCTCTGTGTGAACAGACTGCTGGACTTGATGGACCTTGGTCTCATCCAGCATGGGCTTTTTTATGTTCTTCTTATGTTCTTATGCCATGCTCCACAGCCATGACCACCAAGAGGACTGCTGGTTTTCTTTCCTCACTAAGGGACTATTCTCTCTAAATATGCTTAAAGCAAAGAAATCCAGGCAGTTACCATTTACCGGCATTCATGCCTCCCCAGATTCACTGCTGTATAAAAAATGGGGGCCGAAGGCAACAAAAAGCTGACCATTGCCACCCGGGTCCTTGCTCAGAGGTGTACACCAAACTCCGCTGCAGGCTGAACTCTGGGAGTCCTTGGATCTGTGGTTTGACCCCCAAACTGCCCTGCTCCGGGGAGTAATAAGCTCTTGTTTATTGCCCGGACGCTGGATTCGCTCTTTCCCCATAATAAATTATATGGGGGAAAATGACAAGACACCAAAGGGCTCCCTTGAAGAACAAAAAAGTCCTCCTGCCCAGCAGGCAGGAAAAATAATGAGATACCAAGCTGCACACTCAACTAGTACCTCTTGGCCTCTCCATTCAGAGATCAGAGCGCTGGCAGGGATGAATCAGCAGCCAGTAATTTGGGATATCTGTGCAATCTCCAGTTGTACTTCACAGATACATTAATGGACAAATTTGCAGTTGCTTTGGTTTCTGGCAACCAGAAATTTGTCGATGAGAATCCTGTCATCTTTCCACAATGGGGATAAGGCAGCAGGTGGCATCCTAGGGTTGAAGACAGATCTTGCATTGTTAGAGCAGAGAGCCTGGTTGGGAACCATGTTCATCTTGTTCAGCACAAATGTATCTTTGGAGGGCAAACACTGAAAAAAGCAAACGTTTCGCAAACTGTGACTCAGTTTGGAATAGGGAAAACTGGCTGGGGAAAGCACCAATAGGATAGCACCTGTGAAGTCACCCAACATGTTCTACTACTCCCTGGAGTAGACTTTGCAACTGTTTTCAAATTGTTTGCAGGGCTGGACTTATTAATGTTTTTGAAGGATGAGTGTATAAATCAATGAACATGAATGTGATACTGTTTTTATTTTAAAGAAGGGTTAACCTGGGAAATGAGGGCAAGGAAAAGAATGATGACTGAATCAGCATAACCTTAGTAGTATGTCTGTCATAAGAACTCTGTAGGACAAGACTAGTGGTCTACGCAATCCAGCATCCTGTTTCATACCAGTTGCCCCAGAGGGCCAACAAACAGGGCACAGAGGGCAAAGCCTTCCCCAGTGTCTCCTCCCAGCACTGGTCTTCAGAGGTATACTGCCTCTGTAAACAGAGGTTCCCTTTAGTCACCTTTTATTTTATTTACATTATTTATAGTCCAGCTTTCTCACTGAGACTCACACGAACACATGAAGCTGCCTTATACTGAATCAAACCCTCAGTCCATCAAAGTCAGTATTGTCTACTCTGATTGGCAGCAACTCTCCAGGGTGTCTCAGGCTGAAGTCTTTCACATCACCTGCTTGCCTAGTCCCTTTAACCAGAGATGCCGGGGATTGAACCTGGGACCTTCTGCATGCCAAGCAGATGCTCTACCACTGAGCCACAGCCCCTCCCTCTGGGTGGATTATACTGTGGAAGCCAATGCAATCAACAGGACGAGATCTCGAATAGGCAACAAAACAGGACTGGGATTGCAGAAATCTGAAACAAACAGAAATCTGCACATAGGTAAAGGAACAAAGCATGACGTTTTAAACAAGTAGAAATACGTAATGCACTGAGAACCAGGCAATGCATATAGCAACAAATAACACATACCACACAGTAGTAAAGTCTACAGATTTGTTCCCTTCCTTGAAACATCTCCTGAACAGAATAGTCCCTTTAATAGTCCTTTTATAACACCCTCCTGAAGAGAACTGTATGGAGCGTTTTGCATCGTTCACGAAGTACCTGAAGCACGGGAGCCTTCCTACCCTCCTGAGGCATGGCATTCCACAAGGTGGGGTTCTCACTACAGAGAACACACAACCATTCTTAGTAGCTACCTTTGGTTCTCTCCTCCATGAATCTGTATAATCCCCTTTTAACACCATCTATGCTCATGGCCATCACCACATCCCTAGACAGTGAATACAACAATTTAATTATTCGTTGAGTAACTACTTCCTTTCGTACATCCTGAATCAATTGCTTATCAGCTTCATTTGGTGCCCCCAAGTTCTAGTAATATGGGAGAGGGTCACACCATGCATGTGTGTGTGGGGGGGACCCATGGTGTCCGCTCTTTACAATGTACATTTCCACCCTGTTGACATACTGCAATAAAGTAGCTGGGGAACTTCAGCTGGTACAGCAACACACCCAATTGTAATACAAGAAGAAGAAGAAAAAGAAGGGGGAGGAGGTTTTTGTATGCCGATTTTCTCTACCATTTAAGGAGAATCAAACTGGCTTACAATCTCCAACGTGGTGTAGTAGTTAAGAGCAGTAGTTTGGAGCAGTGGGCTCTGATCTGGAGAAACAGGTTTGATTCCCCACTCCTCCACATGAGCGGCAGACACTAATCTGGTGAACCGGGTTGGTTTCCCCACTCCTGCACATGCAGCCAGCTGAGTGACCTTGGGCTAGTCACAGTTCTATTAAGAGCTCTCCCAGCCCTACCTATCTCACAGGGTGTCTGTTGTGGGAGAAGAAGGTGATTGTAAGCCAGTTTGATTGTGCCTTACTGGTAGAGAAATCTGGTATATAAAAACCAACTCTTCTTCTTCCTTCCTTTCCTCTCCCCACAACAGACACCTTCTGAGGTAGGTGAAGCTGAGAAAGCTCTGAAAGAACTGTGACTAGCCCAAGGTCACCCAGCTGGCTTCATGTGTAGGAGTGGGAAACCAACCCAGGTCACCAGATTAGAGTCCACCACTCTTAACTACTACACTACGCTGGCCAACACAGACTAAGGGGATCAGCTTAATTTCTACCCACTGTAGCAGCTGCCCAAGATGCAAATGTTATGCTTTCCCCCATCACTTAATCTCCTTGCTAAGAAAAGCTTTGCTTCTGTTTACAGGAGTTGTTGCAGTTCAAAGTAGCTGGGCCAGAGTCATTAAAAAAGGTGCCAACCCAAACTACAAACAAGATCTGAAACAACACCTGTTAATTTTTACAAGGTCATGCGAAGGAGGATTTTCTCTGGACACCTGCGTGTATTATTCCTCTTCTCCCCTCCCCTTAGCCCCCTGTCACTTCCGCAAATGTTCCAAGGACAGGTTAATTCCTCATGTCACCTCCTCGCCTGGCCTTCGCAGAGCTGCAGACAGGCCCTGTCACCCTTGTCAAGTGCACTCGGTTCATTGCCGCCCTGCCAGCCAGCTGGTTCTGCACAGCCCTGAGGAGCTGGACTTGTGGGAGCCAAACCCTCGGAGGAGGAGGAGCAGAGAGCAGCGCCGAAGCAAGCCCAGCTCATTAAAAGTCGCCGGCGAAGGTGGAAGATAATGAACTCCAGGCCACCGTGTCTGCGGACTTCTTTCCCAGCGGTAGATGCTGGTTGGTGCCCTTTCATTGTAGACACACAATTGCTCTGCTCCTTTCAGAGACCAAACAGGGAAGGATTTCTAGCTACGCCTACAGATGTTTCAGTTCTGTAGTGATAATGAATCATGTCCTTCCCCTTTTCACCCGCAACAGGTCACCCCACACCAGAGTCGCCCAAGTTTCTGAACTCTCTCCTTCCACTTGATCACTTGTTTTGTTGCAGTCCCATTCACTGACCCAGGAGGGATCCTAGAACACTCCAAGGACTCCCAGTATTGAATCCCTCCCTGAAGAGCAAGGCCAACCCTTGTTCTGCGTGGTAGGGTACTTACAGAATGGGCTGCATCCATCCCCCTTTTCTCAAAGGGGTGTTTGTTTGCCTTGACACTCGGCTGCAGTCTACCCCCATTGGGTTTAGTGCTTGCAGTTCCAAGTGCACCATTAAGCTGATTGTTTTAATGGGGTGCTAAAGGGAATAGAGATTCAACTAGTGTTTACCAGCAAACTGGGGGACAGTTGGAGTATTTTCACATGCGAAAGCTGCAGAAGACACAAGCAACAAATGGGGCACCAATGTATACAAACAAACATGTCAAATTGTTTTTTTGTTCAAAGCAACTGCATGCTTGCATGCTATTTCCTGGTTTGGCGATTCCAGTCTTTGCCAATGCAAACCTAAACAAGAGTACACACTTCGGGGGCTAATAATAGGTGGGATGGTAGTGGTTTTCATCAAGTAAACCACACAAGTCAGGACAGAGTTACACTTCCTTTCCTCCTGCACCGTGGCCCTAATCTGAATCAGAGGCTCTGGCATCTGCAATTTACCTTGAACTGGAGAAAGAAGAAGAAGCAGGAAAAGAAGAGCTGGTTTTTATATGCCGATTTTCTGTACCTTTTAAGGAAAATCAAACCAGCTTACAATCTCCTTCCCTTCCTCTCTCCACAACTGACACCTTGTGAGGCAGGTGCGGCTGAGAGAGTTCAGACAGAACTGAGACTAGCCCAAGGTCACCCAGCTGGCTTCATGTGTAGGAGTGGGAAAACCAACCTGGTTCTCCAGATTAGAGTCTGCCGCTCTTAACAACTACATCAAACTGGTGACAGCAAAGTTTCTAGCCTCCATGACTAAAAAGAACCTCCCCCCGCCCCACCGCCCATACACAAATACTTCTTTCCAATTTCTCTGCTTTGTCCACCAGTAGCTATGCTCGTTCTTCGCATGTGACAATGGATTTCACATGGAATCTGAAACCTTGCAGAGAATCTGGTTTATGAAAAAACCCCGCAAGTTACTTTTGAAGCAAATGTCTAGCCTTTGTGGTTTTGGAAATAAGTTGAAGGCTAAGCAGGCACTATCTGCAAAACAGATCCAAAGGGATGAAACTTATGAGCCGTGTAAAAATTGTTTATCTCTGGCTTATGGGTTCTTGCCAAGTCCATTCTTACCCATCTATTTTCTGTGCCCCTCTCTCCTACACATTCTTTGCAGTAAAAATACCAACGTATACAAAAACAAACATATCAGGTTTCTAACAAAGCATGCAAGTTGAGAAGGCCTACATTTATATTATATGTATATTTTTTCCTAATAAATTTTGAAGACAGCATTTGACTATCTTTGGCACAGATTTTGGATTTATTTGTTCTTGCGTACTATAAATAGATTCCTATATAGGTCTTTCAGTGAGAGTGCATCTACCTTTCTCTATTTAGAGGTGTAATCTGCAAAGCAGTTTTAAGGGGAGGATAATGCACACCCACTACACACCCAAACCTTGCCATCCATGGTTCCATGGACAGCCAGCCCCAGGTACAGCTCACCACTGAGACACCCAGCTCATGATCCACTAATTGTGGCTGTCGCATGAAAAAGGCAGCACTTGGAGACAGTTTCTCTCCCTCCATTCTTCTGGTTCCTTGTTCTAGGCCAAAACTGGAGTCCTGCTTGCCACAGCAAGCAGGGGAGCACAGGCAGGGCAGGAAATACAGTTCTTGAATCTCACTTCACAACTCAGATCTGACAAGGTAACACCCTATTGTTAGGGCGGACAAGAGTGACCGAAGGGCCAGCAATGGCTGCCCAGTGCCAATGTCATAAACTAACAACAGGGGTCATGGCTCAGTGGTAGAACATCTGCTGGGCATGCTGAAGGTCCCAGGTTCCATCCCTGGCATCTCCAGTTAAAAGGACCAGGTGATGTGAAAGACCTCTGCTTGAAACCCTGGACAGCCGCTGCCAGCTTGAGAAGACAATACTGACCTTGATGGACCAATAGTCTGATTCAGTATATGGCAGCCTCATGTGCTCAGAGCCCCAGTTACAGGACTTCAATGCCATCCTCTAGTCTAATGAAGATGATAGTACATCAGGGGCCTCATACAGCCCTGATGCCTCTGAGTCACCAGCTGTCATAGATGCACAAGCCCCCAGTTCTAATGATCCCACAGCTATTTCTAGGGCACTATCCTCCAAAGATGGTCCTCCAGTTAACAATTCCCTATCAATTCAGGAATAGAAAAGTAAAATGGCACAGACTGAGGTGGCCTTTGAATGGCACAGTGCACACATAGCTATTTGGCACTTCTTCCTGTGAGACAGGAAACAGACATCATGACTATTTACAGGAGGGACTCTCCAGAACACTTGGGACAAAGCAGAGACAGAGAAGCCCTGACAGCTGGCACAACAAGGTTCAGTCTGGGCCCATGTAACGCTGCTGCAAATCCAGTTCTGTAAGAGATCTACTCTCCGTGTAAGCAGTCAGACCCCTCGTCCCGCTAAGGGGTGCCACAAAGGCACAGGGGCCAAAGACTAGCATAAGAGCAAGCCACTGCTCCCCACAAAATGAATGCCTCTCAGAGTTTTGAGATCCATCTTGTGTGTCAAGCCTGGGCAGGAAGGCAGTTGGCCGCTGAACTTTTCCCCTGGCCCTAACAAGTGCCTGGCTGGAAATGGGGCCAGCTAATCCCCATTGTGTCGCCCTAAGGTGATTGAATCAGCGCTCTGAGCAGACCATTATTTACCCTATCTGCACCCATCCCGCCAATCCATCAGTATTCAATAGAACAGGCCAAGCATTATCTTGAGTCCTAACAACTCATCAAGCCTCTTCTATCTTATTTTGGGGGAGACCCCAAAGGCAATCAATACTTTGTATCTGGTTTTCCTGCCAGTTAACATCATACTGCCTCAGGACCTATTATGGGGTATAAATATTGGTCCTTTGGCCATTCATTGTGTGTGTGTGTGTGTGTGCGTGTTCTGGATCTGTGCACACATCCCCTCTTGCATGTGGGCTCTTCCCGTAGCTCCTGGAAACACTGGTCATTTTCCTCTTTAGCGCTGCTTTCCCCAGACGTCTCTTCAAGACTGGTAACTATCACCCATCCCTGAAACCCTATCCAACTTCCTCCCTTTTCTCTTAGTCAGCTCTTGTATGCTTTGTGTGGGTATGTTCATTGCTTAAAATATATTTCTTGTTTCACTATTTTTATTCTTTAATGAAACCAATTTTAATTATACAACTGCCTGCTCATTTGAGAGTTTTCACCCAGGACTATCCTGGTATACATAGGTTATAGATCCCTGTTACCCCCTTCTTGCTCTCTGTCGCCAGCTAATTTCCCCAACTAAAGTGGAGACTGCCTACTTAGGGTAACATCAAGACCCGGCTAGATGATATACAGAATCTCCAATCCCCACCCCCATTGGTCACTAAAGGGAACCTCCACGTTCAGAGGCAGCAAACCTCTGAGTCCTAGTGCCAGGAGGCAATATCAGGGGAAGGCCTCAGCCTCTGTGCCCTGTTACTGGCCCTCCAGTGGAACTGGTAGGCCACTATGCAAGACAGGATAATGGGCTAGATGGATCACTGGTCTGATCCAGCAGGGGTCTTCTTATGTTCTTGCATTCTTATGCTCATCCACCTGCTAATGGTCTCTACTCCCGCTCCCGCACTTCTGTCATTCTGCAGAATGGCAAAACAATAATGTTCAAGACAGCATTTTTGAAAAGCGATTAGAAATGTAGGAGAATTAACAGCCCAGGAGGGCATTTTATAATGGAATAGGATGGTAAATCCACGGCGGTGATCATTGTAGGTATCACCTGCTTTCACTGTATTGTCTTTACCTTGTAATTCCACTTGCTGTATTGTTTATAGTACACCTTGCCTTAGATGCTTTGTTACTTGCATTGTTCTCTAATTCTGTTATCCCACTCCTGTTACATTGTTCATTAATTGTTTTATAAAGTCAGACTGCACTGTTTTATATCCTGCAATCCACATCAGGGAGAATGATGGAATATCGATAAAGCAAATAAATTCTTAAAAGTAGCTTTGGATGCGGCAACTGAGAATGGAAAGGGCCCGCTCGACCCTCTTCCTTCTTATTGCTTATCCACTCAAAACTCATCCACCCTTCCTCGCTCCCAAACTGCTTTCCTAAACATAGGAGGATAATAAACAGCATCCTTTCCCCTTCATAAGAACATAAGAAAGGCCATGCTAGATCATACCAAGGCCCATAAAGTTCAGCAGTCTGTTCACACAATGGCCAACCAGGTGCCTCTACAAAGCCCACAAACAAGACAACTGCAGCAGCATTATCCTGCCTGCGTTCCACAGCACATAATATAATAGGCATGTTCCTCTGATTCTGGAGAGAATAGGTATGCATCATGACTAGTATTCATTTTAACTAGTAGCCATGACTACCCCTCTCCACCATGAATACGATAATAAGAACAACAGCCTGCAGCCAAAAGAGAAGCAGGAGGGAAAGGGTGAAGCAGCCCTCTCTTCCACCTGCCTTTCCCCTATTCAGAAGAGCCCCTGCTTAGGCTGCTTATTGGTTTTTAAAAACAGTGAGCAAAATAGCCTGGAACTCCAGGTAAATTTGGTCCCGAGTTCCCCTTCCAGGAGCTTGGAAGCAGCAAGCTCTATGGCTCCCAACTGGACTGCTCCTTTGAATTAACCTCCAGTGACTGCCGTTTGGCCAACTCTCTCTACAGGAGAAGGGGAAGTTTCCTTTCTACATGTCCAGCTTCTTTCCCCATCACTGCTTCTCTTTACATAGAACTCATCCAACAGCCTCGGGCTACAACTGTGGACTCAGATGGACGTCGAGCCAATTAAGCTGGCCTCTTCCTAAAGGAAGTTAGCAACCTCGCACACACAAGCCCTCCTTCCTTCCCCATGGGCAGAGAGTCCATCACAGACACCAAAGGGCTGTGTCTTCACAGATGGTCGGATCCTGACCCATGCCAACTGAGCAACCAGCTAGCTCCACGGTATCAAGGCTGCTCCACCTTGTTGCTGTCAGATGGAGAGAGCAGGGTCAGATAAATTTAGACAGCTTTCACACACACCCACACACTGCTCTCAGCTACGCAGTCTTCTTCTCAGTGGCTTGGCTACTAACAATTAGGGTTGCCAGCTCTGAGTTGGGAAATATGTGGAGATTTTTTTTGGGGGGGGGGAGCCTGAGGAGGGTGGGGTTTGGAGAGGGGAGGGACTGATCTCTGTTGCCTGGAGATTAGTTGTAATAGTGAGAGATCTCTAGCCACCACCTAGAGCACTGGTTCCCAACCAGGGGTCCATGGACCCCCAGGGGTCCGCGAGAACGAAATTAAGGTCCGCGAAACAAAGTTATAAACCCATAATAAATTAATATTTTCAATTAAAAGTTCTCTATTATAAAAATATATATTCAAATATTATTCTAAGTTTAATGTTTAACTAACCGTTATGATTAAAGTTTATTTTCAAATTCTCGGAATTTTTATTTTGAACCTTGGGGTCCCTGCACCGAACAAAAAAGTCCTAGTGGTCCCTGGTCAAAAAAAGGTTGGGAACCACTGACCTAGAGGTTAGCAACCTTACTAACAATGGATAACAATGGTTGGGCAAGCCAGGTCAGCAGAAATCTGTTGACAGCTGGTTTCAGAAGCTGTTTTCAGTGCCAGAGTTCAGCCCTGGAACACATGGGGGAAATAATGCAAACAAGAGTTCCTCTGAGCATGCTTTCTGCTTCTTCTAACTCCTTGATCAGTAATTTCTAAACTGTGTACCAAGGCAGCCTAGCAACCCATGGAAAACCAACCAGCCAAAGAACCATGAATTCACCCCACCAGGAGTCTGCGTGCCGCATTTTTTTTTTGCATGCTATCCTGCTTTGGCCTTGCCTCCTTCCAATCAGCCTCTGCTGGGGTGGGGGCAGTCATCCTGCCCCCATCTCTACATGGGTGCAACTGGATCCCAATGACAGTGGCGCAGCTCATTTATTTGCCCTTGGGGGAGGCTGCCTGTTGTGTCTCTGTTCCGGGCATGACTCCTTCAGATCTGGAGGCATGCCTAGCACCGTGGTTCACTTGTAAACACAGGCTCCTCTGAGGGGGAGTCAGCTAAAAACATAGGGAATAAAAATGAAGTCCACTTACATTAGGGATGCCAGGTCCCTCTTTGCCACCGGCGGGAGGTTTTTGGGGCGGAGCCTGAGGAGGGCGGGGTTTGGGGAAGGGAAGGACTTCAATGCCATAGGGTCCAATTGCCCAAGTGGCCGTTTTCTCCAGGTGAACTGATCTCTCTCAGCTGGAGATCGGTTGTAATAGCAGGAGATCGCCAGCTAGTACCTGGAGGTTGGCAACCCTATTTGGGGAAGGGCTTCAGTGCCGTAGAGTCCAATTGCCAAGGCGGCCATTTTCTCCAGGAGAACTGATCTCTGCGGGCTGGAGATCAGTTGTAATAGCAGGCGATCTCCAGCTAGTACCTGGAAGCTGGCAACCCTAACTTACATTTTTAACTCCTTGAAAAGCACGCCTTTCGATATCTGAAGTATGGAGAACACCGCCTTCTATTTAAGGCTTTCTGCTGCTGGCTATGCCTCCTTGCTCATCCCTGTTTCTCCCCCACCCAAGCCTTTCTTTCTTTCTTCCTTCCCCACCACGGCATCTTGTTCCAAGCCGGCAGCGGCGTCCGCCAGCCCACCCAGACGCCTCCCTCGCCGACTCCTTCAAACGCCTCCTCAAATCTTCCCTGCTAAGCGCTTTCAATTAGACAGCTAATCCTTTCCCCCTCCTCCCCATCGCCTCAACCCCTGCGTGGAAAGGCATCCTCTCCCTCAGACCAGGCCCTCTTTATCTTTTTTTACATTGCAGTCCCTCTGGGCTAGGACCCCGCCACGTTTGTGGGAAACCGCAGCAAATAAACACCTGCGTACGGCCCCGAGTCAATTCTCAGTATGCGCCATCATCGTGGCAAAAGGCATTGCACAGGTAAGCGGGGGCCAGTTCTTGCTACATCCTGGTTCGCTTGGCTCCTGCCCCACCCCACTAAAGCCTGCATGTTTAGAGGTCCTGAAAAGTACAAGCATTTTGGGGGGGGGGCAAAGTTGTCAAGAATGGCGGGGTCCTGCTTTACCCCACGATCTGCTTCTGCAGAGGCCTGCGCGAAGCACCTCTGGGCTGCCGTTGCGCGGGGGGGGGGAACCGCGGGCAGCACAGGCCTCTGCTGTGAGTTACCATGGCAACCGCATCCGGGCCTTTCTGCGGCGCAGCGTGTGGCGCCAAGGTGGCGCTGGATTTGCAGCCTGCCTGTTGTTTCTACGACTGGCCCGTTGATGCAAGCTTCTGGCATGGAAGGCGCAAGGCGTATTATTATACAGAATTAGGGGGGGTTGGGCAAAGGAAGGGCGCCACATAGGGTTGCCAACCTCCAGGTGATACAAACCTATGCTGAAATAACAGTGCTGCAAACAAACAAACAGCAGAAACAGTGTTGAAATAACAGTTGAGCCAGCATGTGGTTTGTTTGTTTGTAACCTCCAGGTAATAGCAGAAGATCTCCTGCTATTGTAATGCCCAGATATAAGGGCTGGTTTAGAACGCTATGTATTCATACGCGCACACATGGAAGCTTTGGGAAGTTGGCATCCGGGAGCCGTGAACCAACAAATCATGCTCTCGTGCCTGGTACGGCCTCTCACCAGTAGAGAGCTCTGAATTATCTTCATCTTCAGGAATGTGGTTTCTAGTTACTAAGATCACAAGACCTAGAACTGGCTTAGAGACAGCCTTCGGCCAATATCTACAGGTTATGCTAGTTAGAGTGAAGTAGACACCGAATGTGCATTGGTGCTTTTGTGTATCAATCTGCTTGTCAGCAGGCATGGGCCTGCCCCATGCGAATGCATAAATGATACTGACTTTCCTTTGTTTCTCGGTTGAGTAACTCTGCATCTTATTTGTGGGTTATCTGACCCCCAGGTCTGTGTTTAGCTAAATAAAGAACTATTGCTCTTTTTAACCTCCTCCTAGTTGTCTTCATTGCCCTGACCTGGCTGGCCCAGGCTAGCCTGATCTCGTCAGATCTCAAAAGCTAAGCAGGGTCAGCCCTTGTTAGTATTTGGATGGGAGACCACCAAGGAAGTCCAGGGTTGCTGTGCAGAGGAAGGCACTGGCAAACCACCTCTGTTAGTCTCTTGCCATGAAAACCCCCCAAAAGGGGTCACCATAAGTCGGCTGCGACTTGACGGCACTTCACACACACAGTTGTCTTCATTGGACTCTATAAGACAACCAGGGCACTTCACTATTACAACTGATCTCCAGCCGACAGAGATCAGTTCACTTGGAGAAAATGGCCGCTTTGGCCATTGGACTCTATGGCATTGAAGTCCCTCCCCTCCCCAAACCCCACCCTCCTCAGGCCCCCAAAATCTCCAGCCGATGGCGAAGATGGCCCTGGCAACCCTAGGCCACAGGGAATTGACTATATTGCCC
Organism: Euleptes europaea; assembly: GCF_029931775.1. Taxonomy (NCBI): domain Eukaryota; kingdom Metazoa; phylum Chordata; class Lepidosauria; order Squamata; family Sphaerodactylidae; genus Euleptes; species Euleptes europaea. The sequence goes on along the minus strand of NC_079313.1, from coordinate 23,698,164 downwards.
CCCACCCCCACACTATGAATGCATGAAGCTGCCTTATGTTGACTCAGACCATTGGCCTATCAAGGTCAGTACTGCCTATGGCATGCCGACTGGCACCGGCTCTCCAGGGTTTCCAGTAGCCTTTCACACCATCTTGTAACTGCTCCTTTTAACTGGAGTTGCTGGGGATTGAACCTGGGGGCTTCTGCATGCCAAGCAAGCGCTCCACCACTGAGCCACAGGCCCTTGCTAACTCTGCACAAAAGACAGCCAACACAATATTGGGCCGGAGGCATTTCATACACTCCAGGGCCTTTCTCTTAATGCCCCACATACCGAGAGATAAAGCACATATTTCATGGACCTGAAAGGGACAAGCTGCACCTGCCTGCTTAGTTAAATACTCACTTATTTAGCTGTTTATAACTTACAACGTCATTCTCCCTTCCTCCATTTTATCCTCTCAACAACAGCTCTGTGAGCTGGTTGCTTATATCCCTCTGCAAAGAAAATCCACACCAAAACCGAATTTAGCTATCACAGCTGTTGAACAATCTGGGCTGCCAGCACAGAGAACGTCTAGTTATTTCATTATCTGCCATTTAAACGGTAGATTAATGAAATATAATTAATAAACCAGCATAAACCAGTATATAGAAAAATATTCTTCGTGACTCCTCCACAGCTACAAAAGTCTGAACCAGTATACTTTCCATAAATCTGACCTCTTGGGACAAGCATTTAAAGGCCAGGAAAAGTATGAAGGAACTATAATTGAATATTTAGGAGGCATAAATGTATGTTTTATTTTAAACATAATAAACACACTAGTATTTTCCCCAATCTCTATGGGTTTTCCATAAAGTTACTAGGAAATCCTAGAGTGCCGTAAAGTCACTTCTGGTTACGCAGCCGGAAGTGACATCACAGTGTTGCACAATGCTCTTTCGCCACGTCTCTGCCAATTGCCAGTGCTGGTCTGACAATCCTACTAGCACATGGTGGTAAGGTTGCCAACCTCCAGGTCCTAGCTGGAGATCTCCTTGCTATTACATCTGATCTCCAGCCGATAGAGATCAGTTCACCTGGAGAAAATGGCCGCTTTGGCCATTGGACTCTATGGCATTGAAGTCCCTCCCCTCCACAAACCCCACCCTCCTCAGGCTCCACCTCAAAAACCTCCTGCCGGTTGCGAAGAGGGACCTGGCAACCCTACATGGTGGCCCTTGTTTAATACCAACCACATAGGATGTGGGGGAAACAAGATGTGGAGGAGAACCCCTAAACAAAGAATTTTACAATTATTTTACTATTTTATTCTTAACTTCCAGAAAGGAAAATAATAGGATTTTTTTTTTAAAGAGCAGCAGGCATAAACACAATATAAATAAAGGGAAGAAAAATAAAAGAGCTGACAGGTACTGGGTCAATTATGAGTGCATACGAACTAGTTGTTTCTCTGAGCTGCCAGCAAGATGTCAATTAGGCTCATATCCTTCAGTGTTTCCTAGACAAAAATGGAGACAGTCACGTTCTTATAACACCTGTTCTGATGCCACCTGAGAACCATCCTCTCTTCTCTGCCTGCCACAAGTCGTATTGATTGGCGCCGCAACACTGGCTTCCAACATTGGCTTCATTGGCTTCACAAGCAGAGAGAATAAATAAATTCCCCAAACAGGCTTAAAAAAGAGAGCAGGGCGTTGGCTCCCTCCTTTCTGGAGGAACACAGGAGGTTGGAGAAAGGGGCTGGGGAGGAAAGGGTTCAACTGTCCTCTTCCTGAGCGGGGTATTCATTGCCCCTTCCTTCCTCCACACCCACAGCTGCTCACTGGTTAATAACTGCAGGATAACCATTCATAGACCTTTCTACACCATCTAGTGCAGTGGTTCCCAACCTTTTTTTGACCAGGGACCACTAGGACTTTTTTGTTCGGTGCAGGGATCTCAAGGTTCAAAATAAAAATTCCGAGAATTTGAAAATAAACTTTAATCATAGCTTTTAGTTAAACATTAAACTTAGAATAATAGTTGAATATGGTGTGTTTTTTATAATAGAGAACTTTTAATTGAAAAGATTAATTTATTATGGGTTTATAACTTTGTTTCGCGGACTTTAATTTAGTTCTCGTGGACCCCTGGGGGTCCGTGGACCCTCGGTTGGGAACCAGTGATCTAGTGTGACCCTGGTGAACCTGTGTCTGGGCTGCACCGCATGAAAACTCCCTGCACACTGACCTAGACTAATTCTAATATATATATATATATATATATATATATATATATATATATATATATATATATATATATATATATATATATTAATAACTGAATGTTATACATAGAATTAGAAAATAAATGCAAAGAGGATTATGAAGATAAATTAGCGATAGATGAAGGAAGAGGGGAAGTCACAGCAGAAGAAGAGGATATGAGAAATAAATATCGCAGGTTAAATTAGATTTGGAACAGATCAATAGATAATGTTAATTGCTTGTATACAATATGTGAAAAATAATTAAAAAAATCAAAAAAGAAAAGAAAACTACCTGCACATTTAGGTCGCCAACCTCCAGGTGGCAGCTGGAGATCTCCTGCTCTTACAACTGATCTCCAGCCAATAGAGATCAGTTCCCTTAGAAAATGGCTGCTTTGCCAATTGGACTGTATAGCATTGAAGTCCCTCCCCTCTCAAACCCCGCTCTCCTCAGGCTCCACTCCAAAAATCTCCAGGGATTTCCCAACCCAGAGCTGGCAACCCTACTCCACATAGAAAATCAGCTTCTAGCCTAGGTTTCTCCCTGACATGCTACTTTTCTGTATGAAGGATTTATTTGCATGTGTGCGTGCATGCGTGCGTGCAAAGGAGCCTTCCGTCGTGTGAACCCCACCCTGCGGTCTGCAGTGACATGGCTGAGACGCAGCATTACTCCCCCAGACTGGTGGTGGAAAGGGCTGCCAAGCTGCGGGCAGATAGAACTAGGCCTGTGTTTTCCAGCAATTCAGCATGGACAAGGCATACGAGAAAGAAAGCTGTGGTGCTACTGAAGAGGAGGGAGAGGGCCAGTTCCCAGGCATTTTTTGGTGGAACTTGCTGGAAGGCAAGGGGGAGGAGGAGAGACACCGTTAGTTGCACATGAGGTCAGAAGGAAGAGGAGGACAGTCCGACAGGGCCTGGCCCCACAGCTCTTTCCCCAATCTGCATGCAGGAGACAAGGTGCAAGTAGAGGGACTGCGTAATGCTGGCCACATTGCAGTTGTGATGGATGGGTGAGGTTCGGAGGCAGGAGGCGATCTGAATGTGGATGATCAGAGGACATTGTAATGTAATAATTATTCGGGGAGCAGGGGGAATGAAATAATTGTCAGTGGGGGCACGCGATGCTGTGGGGACAACAGGCACACCACAAGGCTGAAAAGGCTGACAATCATTTTCTACCTCAACAAACATGCAATTGTTGCTCATTAGTTTGGGAAGGGCATGTGCGTGCGTGTTTGTGTGTGTGTGTGTGGAACCTTACCTCCACCTCCACCTCCTGCTTCTTTTGCAAGGCTATCGCATTTGCGCAGCACATAAAGAGCAGGTCGGCCATCATGGCACACATAAGAACATAAGAAAGGCCATGCCGGATCAGACCAAGGCCCATCAAGCCCGGCAGACTGTTCACACAGTGGCCAACTAGGTGCCTCTAGGAAGCCCACAAACAAGACCACTGCAGCAGTATTATCCTGCCGGTGTTCCACGGCACCTAATATAATAGGCATGCTCATCTGATCCTGGCGCGAATCGGTATTCATCATGACTAGTATCCATTTTTACTAGTAGCCATGAATACCCCCTCTCCTCCATGAACATGTCCAGTCCCCTCTTAAAGCCTTCCATGTTGGCAGCCAACACCACATCCTGGGGCAGGGAGTTCCACTATTGAACTATGCATCGTATGAAGAAATACTTCCTTTCATCTGTTTTGAATCGCTCGCCCTCCAGCTTCAGCAGATAACCCCGCATTCTAGTATTATGAGAGAGGGAGAAAAGCTCATCATCAAACCTAAACTCTCTTCAGTTGGATGTGGAAACCCACATGTCAATCCCCAGCCAGGAGGCCTAGCCATACATTACATTTCCCCCTGTATGTTCCCAAATTGGGTCACAGATGTGTTCTGTGAATTCTGGGCTTCCTAGGTGTATGGCACACAGGGGAGGAGGCTTGAAATGTTCCCGCCACCACCATTTTCCTAAACTCAAAGGGAGCTGCTATGTTCCCCACACTGTTCCACTCTGACTGGGGTTGCCAGGTCCCGTCCCCCGTCATCAGTGGGGGGATGGGGATAGGGTTGCCATATCCAGGCTGGAAACTCCTGGAGTTCTGGTGGTGGAGCCTGGGGAGGGCAGTGATCTCAGTGGAGTACAATGCCATAGAGTCCACCCTCCAAAGCATCCTTTTTCTCCAGGAGAACTGATTTCTATAGCCTGGAGGTGAGCAGCAATGCCAGGGGATCCCCAGGTCCCACCTGAAGGATGGCAACCCTAACTCTGACTAACATGGCTGTATGTCAGTTTTCCCAACTGAACAATGAGTAGCTCCCTCAGGCCTATCAGGATGGGAAATGGCGCAGGGGGTGAGAGGTCTACGTTTCTTCTCCCCACACTCTGTTGAACCCATTCTAAGTAGGGCTCCTGCATAAATGTGACTTTAAAAAGGTAAAGGTCCCCTGTGCAAGTACCGGGTCATTCCTGACCCATGGGGTGACGTCACATCCCAACATTTCTTAGGCAGACTTTGTTTTATGGGGTGGTTTGCCAGTGCCTTCCCCAGTCGTCTTCCCTTTTATCCCCAGCAAGCTGGGTCCTCATTTTACCGACCTCGGAAGGATGGAAGGCTGAGTCAACCTTGAGCCGGATACCTGAAACCAACTTCCATTGGGATCCAACCCAGGTCTTGAGCATAGCTTTTGACTGCAGTAGCGCAGCTTACCACTCTGCGCCACGGGGCTCCAAATGTGACTTTACTTGTGAAAAAAATGTAACATGCAGTTAAGTCCCCTGAGATATGAAAGCCCGTTAGGTGACCACAGGAAAGTCATTATCTCATCATGTAATCTTTCAAAGGGGATAGTGTATGGTTAGACTGCTGTTCTGACCTCCTCAGAGAAAATATAATATTTTGTCAGTCGGGAAAATGATATTCTTCTCCTAGACAGGACACCTACTAATCTGTCTTCCCATTCTTCTTTTATCCCACTCTTCCTCCAAGAAGCTTACAGCAATATACACAGTTCTCCCATCCTCCATCTTTTATCCTCACAACAGTCGAGTACGGCACATTAGGCAGAGAGCTGAAGACTGGCCCAAGGTCATCTAGCAAATGTCATGGCTGAGTGGGGGGCCGAACCAAGTCTCCCAGCCCTCATGAAATTCTCTAACCACTGTTCCTCTTGGCTCTCAAACCAGCTCTAGTATAGAGGAGGAGGAGGAGGAGGAGGAGGAGGAGGAGGAGGAGGAGAAGAAGAAGAAGAAGAAGAAGAAGAAGAAGAAGAAGAAGAAGAAGAAGAAGAAGAAGAAGAAGAAGAAGATTTGGTTTTTATAAGCTGACTTTCTCTACCTTTTAAGGAGAACAAACCGGCTTACCATCTCCTTCCCTTCCTCTCCCCACAACAGACACCTTGTGAGGTAGGTGAGGCTGAGAGAGCTTTAAGGGAGATGCGACTAGCCCAAGGTCACCCAGCTGGCTTCATATGCAGAAGTGGAGAAGCCAACCCAGTTCACCAGACTTGAGTCCGCTACTCATGTGGAGGAGTGGGGAATCAAACCCAGTTCTCCAGATTAGAGTCCACCTCTCCTAACCACTACAACCACACTAACTTCTATGGCATTGTGAGGTTGACAAGATCCCTCATGATAGTCCTTTTCATTTAAAAAACCCACTAACAACACTATCCTATTGGGTAGCATTGTCGGGCCTGAACAATCAGATGCTGTATGTGAAAAGAAGCTTTGAATGGGAAGGGGAAACTTTCAGCAGAAAAATTGATGGGGGGGGGGGGTGAGAAAGGCTCCTGTCTCCATCTAGGTCTTCAAAAGCAGACAGCAGCCTCTGCCAGATGCACTGTATAAAACGAACCATTCTCAGTGTCATGGACAGTTTGGCCCTGGTAAGGGTAACTGTGCAGCTCTACGGGCTACACCACATCAGAAAAGGGCTTCCACCCTCCCTTCCCCCATACCAGGATCCCATTCCAAAGCAGGCATGCCTGCTACTTAGGGAAAAATGCTGGTTGTTCCATTCATAGAATTCCCAGTGTTGTGTCTCGTTTGGCCAGATTGCACATGTGCTGACAAGACAGAAGAGATCTGCACACCAAAATTCCCTCCAAACAGAAAACTCAGCGGCAGAGAGAAGGTCTCTTGACTAGCCTTCTCCCTGAGCTGCCAGCTTTCGGTATTTTCAACATTAGACCTTGAAAACTTTGTTCCGCTCTCATAAAGTTAAAGTAATTAAACTGGTGCCTTGACCTCGCTGGCCCAGACTAGTCTGATCTGGTGAGAAGCTAAGCAGGGTCAGGCCTGGTTAGTATTGGGATGGGAGACCACTAAGGAAATCCAGGGCTGCTATGCGGAGGCAATGGCAAACCACCTCTGAACATCTCTTGCCTTGAAAATCCCATGGTCCTGAGGTCGCCATGAGTCGGTTGCAACCTCATGGCCCTTTCCACCCCATTTAAACTGGTGTACCTTTGGCGAAAACAAGAACAATGAATGTGTTTATGTGCGAGACAGAACCATGGTCATGTCCAAAGTGATGCAGAGGACAGTCAAGGACAATCTGCTTTGAATTCTGCAAAAGGCCTTCTGTATAGAAGAAGAAGAAGAGTTGGTTTTTATATGCCGACTATCTCTACCTTTTAATGAGAATCAAACCAGCTTACAATCTCCTTCCCTTCCTCTCCCCACAACAGACACCTTGTGAGGTAGGTCAGGCTGAGAGTGCTCGAAGAGAACTGTGACTAGCCCAAGGTCACCCAGCTGGCTTCATGTGGAGGAGTGGGGAAACCAACCAGGTTCACCAGATGAGAGTCCACCACTCTTAACCACTACACCTGCTAGCTCTCAACACCACACTGGCTCTCACACTACAATGGCTGACAACTAGATTGTTAGTTGTCAGATTTGGAGTTCCACGGAACCTATTGCACAATGACTTGCCTATCGAGGAAATCCTATGCATTCTGGGCTCTTCTGGATTGTGTTTAAGGGCAATTAAATTCATGAATAGTGCTAGCCAGGCTCAGTTGGACTTCTCCAATGACCTTGCACAAACTGAGAATGCTATTCTTAGAGCACGCTGAAAACTTTCCAGTGGCTGCACATTCTAAGGGAAATTTTATTTCGTGTAATGCAAGCCCACTATTACTCAACTCCGGATTATCTGCTCACAGCAAACTAGGCATTTCTGTCCTGTCCTCCCCTAGCAGTGGTAGTCTGGAGCAAGTCAAGTGCCAGAGATGCAGGGGCTGGGACCCAGCTGGGAACGCTGTGGATCTGGGAAGCAAGACCCATTGCTTCCCTATTAGGCGCGTCCCCGTGGTGCATAGGTACAATGTGTCCTCCCAGCAGCCACTTACACAGTGTGGGCAGAGGCCAGCCTTGGCATTGCTAATCTTCTCACTGCAGAACCCTTAATGACCTTCCAAGGAATTCCCAGATTTTCTATCCCACAGTTTAAAAATTGCATTTTTAGTTTAAAATACAAATGGACTGAGAAGATAAACTCCAGAACCAAGCATATGGATGTGAAGTATCATCTTGTGTACTTTGCACAGAAGAAGAAGAAGGAGGACGACGACGAAAAGAGTTGGTTTTTTATATGCCAACTTTCTCTACCACTTAAGGAAGAATCAAACCGGCTTACAATCACCTTCCCTTCCCCTCCCCACAACAGACACCTGTGAGGTAGGTGGGGCTGAGAGAGCTCGAAGAGAGCAGTGACTAGCCCAAGATCTCCCAGCTAGCTTCATGTGCAGAAGTGGGGAAACCAGCCAGGTTCACCTGATTAGTGTCCCCCGCTCATGTGGAGGAGTGGGGAATCAAACCCAGTTCTCCTGATTAGAGTCCAGAGCTCTAAACCACCACTCTTAACCACTACACCACGCTGGCTCTTAATAAAGGAACCTCCACAAGGGCAGGCATACAGTTCTTTTGCAAAACACAGCTACGTCAGTGAGGAGAAGCACACATCTATGGAGCCATTCACGTGCTATTTGCATATGTGAGTGTGAAAAGTGCCGTCAAGTCACAACCGACTTATGGCGAGCCCAATAATAGGGTTTTCAAGGCAAGTGAGAAGCAGAGGTGATTTGCCATGGCCTTCCCCTGCAGAGTCTTCCTTGGTGGTGTCCCATCCAAGTACGGACCCTGCTTAGCTTCTGAGATCAGACAAGATCAGGCTATACCATGCCACTGTCCCTCCTGTAATGTGCATAGGTGACCACAATTTAATGACGAGGCTCCCAGTGAGCCGAAGGAAGAACACAGGTGCACAGGGAACAGTTTAGGTGCATAGACAGTTTGCACAAGGATACACATAGCTGAGGAATGCCAAGGAGATGTACGTTTTCTCTAAGAACAAGATGGGACATGAGGCCCCTACAAATATTTTTTTTCACTCTCCTGGATGGTAGGGGATATGAAGCAACTTACACTGCACCTATATCTGTGGAGGGAGATGAATATACCACATAGGGCTCCTGGACTACAAAAGAGGTCTGCAGAAGTGTGTGGACACTCAAAGGAAATGTACAGTAACATCCTAAGCCAGAGTTATATCCTTCTAAGTCTACGGACATCAATGGGCTTAGAAGGATGTAACTCTGATTTGGATGGCACTGGTAGCTTCTGGAGTGTCATGATGGCGATTCAGAAGGAATTCAGAAGGAAAGATGAAGGAAGGAAGCTGAAAGTGTGCAGTAAGAGTAATGAACAGAGATCTGGGATCACATCATTGCTCGGTCAGAAGGGTTACTGATTATCTTGAGCCAGTGATGCTCTGCTGTCCTAAGCTAAGGAGGAGGAGGAGGAGAGCTGGTTTTTATATGCTGGTTTTCTCTACCTTTTAAGGAGAATCCAACCGGCTTACAATCTCCTTCCCTTCCTCTCCCCACAACAGACACCTTGTGAGGTAGGTCAGGCTGAGAGAGCTCGAACAGAACTGTGACTAGCCCAAGGTCACCCAGCTGGCTTCATGTGGAGGAGTGGGGAAACCAACCCGGTTCACCAGATGAGAGTCCACCACTCATGTGGAGGAGTGGGGAATCAAATCTGGTTCTCCAGATTAGAGTCCACCGCTCTTAACCACTATATCCTGCTGGTTCTCAATGGGTTACAAATGGAACACATTAAATACCGAACTGGAGCTCCTCTAGTAGGTGTGGTTAGTCTGTAAGCTCACCCCTAGACATGTCTCCTAGGGCATGCAGTGCATGGCTTGCTAGCTACGGAGGTTGTTGTCTAGCCATAAGTGGTTGATGTGGACCAGAAATATTGTGCATGAGAATGCAGGAAATTTATTTATTTTTCAAATCTATATTCTGTCTCTCCCACAACAAATGCAGTTTGAGACAGCTCACAACAATGTAGAATAACATGATTTAAACAAGTTAAATACTATATACGAATGATTGAGTTCAGGAGTTTTTTGGGGGGAAGGGTGAGGCATGTAGGAAGGGCGATGAATTCAATTGCTACACCACGGGAAAAAAATATATGGGTACATGGCATGGATTCATCTCTGCTGCCTGAAAAATACACCCTGTTGCAAATAAAATGTGCCATGTGCCTGGCTGATTAGGAGATGCACGGGTAGCTATGGTATACATGGTGACGCTTGAGCTTGTGCATAGTGCAGTCTATGGAAATTCTGTCAGAGTGTTTGACTAGGCCTCAGGAAGTTTAAATCCTCACTCCATGAAACTCACTGGGCAATCATGGGCCAGTCTCTCTCTTCCTCTGCCTAGCCTGGTGGGTTGTTGTGAGGCTAATATGGAGAAAAGTGCACAATGCCCCTTGAGCTCTTTGGAAGAAGGGTATGTGTGCCTGTGGCTTTCAAGTTGCAGCAGACGTATGGTAACCTTGTAGAGTTTTCAAGCAAGAAGGTGGGTTGCCACAGCATACGATCCTGGGATTCCTTGGCCGAGGGAGGGGCTGTGGCTCAGTGGTAGAGCATCTGCTTGGCATGCAGAAGATCCTAGGTTCAATCCCCAGCATCTCCAGTTAAAAGGACCAGGCAATTAGGTGATGTGAAAGACCTCTACTTGAGACCCTGGAGAGCCGCTGCTGGTCTGAGTAGACAATACTGACTTTGATGGACCAAGGGTTTGAGTCAGTATAAGGCAGCTTCATGTGTTCATGTGACCCTACTTAGCTTCCAAGAGCTGATGAGATCAGGCTAGCCGGGGTCATCATGACTGGAAAAGGTGGGATAAAATACCATAAATAAATAAATGCCTGATCACAGGTAGAAAAGGCCATACGTTGCCACTGCCTCCAAGAAGTATTCAGCACGAGCCTGTCAAGCGCAAGAGGTCTCTGTGTACATGTAATCTCCGTGCACCACTACTGGTTACAGTGATATGGGTATTGCAGCCACCGCGGGTTGGATGCACAGCTGCCACATGAAGAGCAAGCTGCACATGACAGCGTAGGCCTGGTGGATACAGAGCAAAGACCTGAAGGAAAGGTTATGTGGTGAGATGTAACCCAGACGTTCATTGTGACTACAACCAGAAGGGAAGGCCTGGAAGAGCATAGCCAGGAAGCACGGAATCTGCATGCAGGTTAAGGTACTCATGGAGCATGGAAGACATGGCTGATGTGTGCACAGAAGGGAACACTCATTGCTTAACCGTCAAGTCTTCTAATGCTCATATGTACGGGAGGTGGGGGAGTCTAGGAAAAAGAGGGTGATGGCTGACAGTTTGGTGTAGTGGCCTCAGATCTAGGAGACCCAGATTGGAATCGCCTCTATGCCATGGAAGCAGGGTTGCCAACCTCCAAGTAGTAGCTGGATATCTCCAGCTATTACAACTAATTTCCAGCCGATAGAGATCGGTCCACCTGGAGAAAATGGCCAGTTTGGCAACGGGACATTATGGCATTGAAGTCCCTCCCCTCTCCAAGCCCCGCCCTCCTCAGGCTCCACCCCCAAAACCTCCCACCAGTGGCAAAGAGGGATCTGGCAACTGTACATGGAAGCTTGCTGGGTGACCTTGGGCTGGTCACTCCATCTCAGCCTGACCTACCTCAGAGGGCTGTTGTGAGGAGAACAACGCAAGCTGCTTCGAGTCTCCATTGGGGAGAAATGCAGGGAAATAGATAGATCGATTACTGTTTTAGATTGTAATGGCCTAGAGCCTTATACAATAAACTTGACTTGAGACAGACAGACAGACTGAGCAAGCGAGCAAGCTGGGTGCTGGCAGACCAGGGACTCATTTCTAGCAAAGTAGGAGCAGAGCTTGGTGTCAGAGCTTGTGAAGACTGGGGAAGGGAAGAGCATGGAGAAGGAATTGATGGACAAGGGGGGGCAGCATGAATGACAAACTCTCTCATCTCACTAAACAGAAAATCACCGGCCCATTCACGCAGACTCCTGGCCCCAAGAGTTCACTGCATCTCAGAAGAAGGCGGCGAAAGCTCAGGAACGGCAGGCCAAACCCTGAAATCCGGCACCCCGACACTACTCATGATCCGCCGCAGGTCTATTCAGTGGGGCTTACTCCCAGGAAAGAATCCCTCGGCTTGCCCTGCCAGCCACAATGCCCCCCTGCAGCATCCAGGAAGTCCTTCCCAAGAAGCTGGGCACCGCCTGCGGGAAAGGCCGGGCCGCTTGGCTTCGCCAGGGACAGGAGGCCAGGCGGTTGCAGGGCGCAGCAAGGGGACCCGAAGGATGCCCCCAAAACCTCCCGCCGGTGGCGAAGAGGGACCTGACAACCCTAGCTGCCAACCTCCCGGTAATTAGCCAAACCAGTAAAGAGCCGCTCCGTGCTAACACCGTCAGGTTTGGCAACCGGCACAGGAAGATGCTACTGGACTCTTGCCCTTTTTGACTACTGCAAACAGACTACCACGGCTACCCACCAGGAAGAAATCAGTGCAATGATACAAAAGGTGTATATTGTGTTTCAAAGCATTTCAACAAGCAAGTACAACAGCTGGAGATCTGGGCCCTGGGCACCGCGGGCAGCACCCGCCAGGCCCCAGGCCCTGCCTGCAGGCAGAAAGGGCAGCGCCTGGCAGCCTGCCTGGGGGAGGCGGCCGGAGAGGGGTGGTGGGGTGGTGGTGGTGGGGTGGGGGGGCTGCAGCCGAGGCCTGGCTCGGGGGACTCACTCACCCAGCACGAAGTAGGGCAGCTCGGTGTTCTCCAGGTCGTCGACCACCACCAGCTCGCCGGGGAAGTCGTTGCGCACCGAGAAGAGGAGCTTGGGCTCGGAGGCCGAGGGGCTGTGCATGATGCTCAGGTCGTTCTCGCGCAGGAAGGGCAGCGCCGACACCGTGATGCTCTTCAGCTTGCACTCCAGCTCCGGCGACGGGCCGCCGCCGCCGGCCGCCTCGCCCGGCCCCGGGGCCGCGCCGGCCGCCTCCGTGGCCAGGGCGGACGGCGGGCAGCAGCAGCAGCAGCAGGCGGCGGCGGCGAGCAGGAGGCGGCCGGCAGCCCAAGCCATCTTGAGCCCCAGCCGGGCGGAGGAGCGGCAGGGAGGGAGGGAGGGAGGCGGCGAGAGGGGGGGAGCCGGGCGGCGGCGGCGGGGGGCGCTTCGTCTGCCGGGGAGGGGGCGATCAGCGCGGCGGGGCCGCCTCCCAGCCGCCCGCCGCCCCCCTCCTTCGCATCTCCGCTCCCGCGATGACCACCGAGCTCCGGTTCCCCTGGAGGGAACGGGGGCTTGGGCGATTGGACTCTACGGCGCCGCAGCCCCTCCCCAAACCCCTCCCCAAAAACCTCCCGCCGGTGGCGGAAAGGGGACCTGGCGAGCCTAGCTGCCAACCTCCCGGGAAGGGCTGGAGATCTCCCGCTATGACAACCGATCTGGAGTTCCCCTGGAGGGAACGGGGGCTTGGGCGATTGGACTCTACGGCGCCGGAGCCCCTCCCCAAACCCCTCCCCAAAAACCTCCCGCCGGTGGCGAAAAGGGGACCTGGCGAGCCTAGCTGCCAACCTCCCGGGAATAGCTGGAGATCTCCCGCTATTACAACCGATCTGGAGTTCCCCTGGAGGGAACGGGGGCTTGGGCGATTGGACTCTACGGCGCCGGGCTCCCTCCCCTCCTCAAACCCCGCCCTCCTCAGCCCCCGCCCCAAAAACCTCCCGCCGGTGGCGAAAAGGGAACCTGGCGACCCTAGCTGTCAACCTCCCGGGAATGGCTGGAGATCTCCCACTATTACAACCGATGAACTTTACACAAGGGCCATTTATTCGTGGAAGGTTTTGCATTGGATTTGTCACTCTATAGATGCACATTTTCCCCATCTGAATTCTCAAAACTCTGCATGGCGACTTATTGCTGAGTTTTGAGAATATGGATGGGGGGAAAGTGCGTCTAAAGAGTGGCAAATCCAGTGCAAAACCTCCCATGAATAAATGGCCAAGGATTACAATATTATCATTCATTTGGGACTCAGTTGAGACCTTTGGAACTCTCTATTTTTGTGTGTGAACTGTACATATTGTATATACTTGTGTTGAGCTGGAGATCTCTTACTATTACAACCGATCTGGAGTTCCCCTGGAGGAAACGGGGGCTTAGGCAATTGGACTCTATGGCACTGAGCTCCCTCCCCTCCTCAAACCCCGCCCTCCTCAGCCCCCGCCCCAAAAACCTCCCGCCGGTGGCGAAAAGGGACCTGGCGACCCTAGCTTCCAACCTCCCGGGAAGGGCTGGAGATCTCCCGCTATTACAACCGATCTGGAGTTCCCCTGGAGGGAACGGGGGGCTTGGGCGATTGGACTCTACGGCGCCGGGCTCCCTCCCCTCCCCAAACCCCGTCCCCAAAACCTCCCGCCGGTGGCGAAGAGGGACCTGGCAACCCTAGCTGCCAACCTCCCAGTAATAGCTGAAGATCTCCCACTATTACAACCGATCTGAAGTTCCCCTGAAGAAAATGGTGGCTTGGGCAATTGGACTTTATGGCACTGAACTCCCTCCCCTCCTCAAACCCCGCCCTCCTCAGGCTCCTCCCCAAAAACCTCCCGCCGGTGGCGAAGAGGGACCTGGCAACCCCAGTTGCCAACCTCCAGGTAATGAAAAGAAAAGCACTGATTGCTGCATAAAAAAAATCTAATTTGCTGCTATGCAATATGTAAGACACAATTAAAAGGACACAATGCTAATATCACAATACAATTATCATATGTTCAACCAATACTGTAAAATCCCGAAATGGTGAAAATAATAGAAAAAATCAGCCTAGAAACCTAGGACTGCCACATAGTGTCTCTCAATTTGACCAGTCACTTATTAGCACGAGTTATTGTTTTTTAATTCTAACCTCCAGGTAATAGCTGGAGGTCTCCTGCTATTACAACTGAGCTCCAGCCAATAGAGACCAGTTCCCCTGGAGAAAACAGCTGCTTGGGCAATTGGACTCTATGGCACTAGAGTCCCTCTGGCACTGGGCGTAGTTGTGAATTTCCTGCATTGTGCAGGGGGTTGGACTAGATGACCCTGGTGCTCATACATCAACAACATATGAAGCTGCCTTATATTGAATCAGACTCTTGGTCCATCAAAGTCAGTATTGTCTACTCTGACCAGCAACTGCTCTCCAGGGTCTCAGGCAGAGGTCTTCCACATCATCCACTTGCCTGGTTCCTTTAACTAGAGATGCCAAGGATTGAACCTGGAACCTTATGCCTGCCAAGCAGATCCTCTACCACTGAGCCACAGCCCCTCCCACAGTCCCTTCCAACTCTATGATTCTATGACTATATTCACTAGTCTGGCATCCTGTTGGTACTGGTGGCTGCCAGATACCCTCCTGGGAAGCCCACCAGCAAGGTGTGGGACACAAAAGTACATTGCCTCTGAAGGTGGAAGTTTCATGTAACCATCCTCCGGGAATTTGTCTCATCCTTTACAAAGCCAGCTAAGCCAGTGGCCATTAATAATACCACAAGGAGCATTTTCCATCTATATCCCTCCAGTTGTATGTGGAAACATTTGAAGCAAGAATTCCAGCTGGATAGCGATGTTGGTGAGTAGCAGCAAATTCAAGCAGTTGTCCAGTTGTCCAGTGACACCTTAAAAACCATTTATTTATTTATTTACATTCCCGCCTTTCTCACCAATAGGGACCCAAAGCAGCTGTTATCATTCTCGTCTCCTCCACACAACAACCCTGTGAAGTAGGTTAGGCTAAGAGAGTGTGACTGGCCCAAGGTCACCCAGCAAGCTTCAGAGGCATAGTGGGGATTCGAACCTGGGTTTCCCAAATCCCAGTGCGACACCTTAACCACTACACCGCACGGGCAGAATTTATTCTGGCATCAGCTTTCATGAGTCAAAGTTCACTTCAAGAGATACGTGGTGTGTTCATCCAGTACACTCCACACATCTGATGACATGAAATCTGGCTCACGGGAAATTTATGCCGGAATAGACGGTGTTAGTCTTTAAAGTGCCAGTGGACCCCATTTAATCTTGAAGCAGTAAAGCTGCATTGACTTGAAAGGGGAAGAAAGAAGCTCGGCATCTGCTAAATAGAGTGTTTTGATCAGGCTGAGAGTTGTGAAATGCTGTTTCTTTTGAAGGGGCTGCATTATTTTTTAATGGGAAATACTGATTCACTAGCAACCACCTGAGACCAGTCGGAAGAATACCGGATTACAATCAGCCAGTGGTCAGACTTTGTATGTTTTAATACCTATTTATACCCCAAGCTTGACCTTTATGGTGATCTCAAGGAAGCTCACATCAACTGAATTTTTTTCTAAATTAAAAAAATGTAAATAATATTGATATTCCACTTTACCTTCATGGAGATCAGGGTAACATACATAGTTTCCCGTTAAAGGTAAAGGTAGTCCCCTGTGCAAGCACCGGGTCATTACTGTGCAAGCACCCGGGTGACGTCACATCCCAACGTTTCCTAGGCAGACTACTTTTCCGGGGTGGTTTGCCATTGCCTTCCCCAGTCATCTACGCTTTACCCCCAGCAAGCTGGGTACTCATTTTACCGGCCTCGGAAGGATGGAAGGCTGAGTCAACCTGGAGCCGGCTACCTGAAACCGACTTCCGTCAGGATCGAACTCAGGTCATGAGCAGAGCTTGGACCGCAGTACTTCAGCTTACCGCTCTGTGCCACGGGGCTCTTCTAGTTTCCCCTTATGGTACATTTTATCCTCCATTTGAACTGAGGGACAGTTAGTGGCCCAAGACCACCTACTCAGCGTCATGTCTGAATCAGGCGTAATTACATGTTACCAAGTCCTCGGGTCATGTCTTTCAATCAGATCTGCATTGCATGTTCCCCACTGGGAACACAGTTCCCAAGTGTGTGTGTGTGTGCGCGTGTGTAAAGTGTCATCAAGTCGCAGCTGACTTATGGCAACCACGTAGGGTTTTCAAGGGTTCTGGAGGTCCTTTGCCATTGCCTTCCTCTGCATAGCATGAGCCCAATTCAGATAGGGACCATGATGCACAGGGAAAGGGTAGTCTCAGTTAAAACACTGTGCACAGCCATGGTTTAATCAAGCTAGCTATTAGAGTGATGGTCTGAATGCCATCTCACTCCCTGAGATCTTAGAGTGGATGAATGCAGAAATCCTGGGTCAATCCTAGTTTAATTCTGGGTTGATCCCTGACAATGCTCTCCTAGGTCTTTTATGCATGGGACTTTTACCTGGGGCTCGAGGCTCTCTTGACCCACACTTTTCTGTTCTGAATCCCAAAAATGCTAGACATGTTGTTGTTTGCCCTGGAGAAAGTCCTGGGGTTTCCAGAGTACTGTAGAATCACCAGCAAAAATCTGGAAGCATCTGAGTCCCCACCCCTTGTGCTTACTGTGAGAAAAACGTCACACACACACACACACACACACACACACACACACAGCTTCCCTCTCCCGCACTTTGGCTTATGAATGGAAATGGGGACAATTTGTCCCTGGCTGATCTCAGGGGAGATCGAAGAATCACGTTACAACAAGTTCAGAAAGACCCGGACATTGTGCAGGTGGATTTGAGGTCATCTCTAAGGGGCAGAAAACTCATGCATAACCCCAACGAAAAACCAAGTTGGACAGCTGAGGGAACTGGCATTTGTCAAATCAAACCAGAATTTAAGTGACTCTTTGAGCTGAATACATATTTTACAGATCAACCACAGATGGAATAAATCATGGTTTTGTGCAGCTTCTGAACTGAGCAGTTGTGTTCATGTAATGTAAAATACAGGTGTGCATAGTAAATTGGGCATTTTTCATTTATCGAAAAAACCATTTTTTTAACCTGTTAGGTTCTCAAAGTGACTTACAGATATTTTAAAAATACATACAAAGTAACTATATGGCAGAATACGAATTCAGATTCAAAGTTCTGAGTTTCGGTTGAGCAAGTTTCCTATGCTATTGATCCATGGGGTTCGAGAGCAAGCATGGTGTAGTGGTTAAGAGTCGTGAGGTCTAATCTGGAGAACCAGGTTCGATTCCCCGCTCCTTCACATGAAGCCTGCTGGGTGACCTTGGGCCATACACAGTTCTCTCCGAACTCTCTCAGCCCCACCTACTTCACAAGGTGTCTATTGTGGGGAGAGGAAGGAAAGGAGATTGTAAACTGGGTTGATTCTATTTAAAAGATAGAGAAAATCGGCATATAAAAACCAACTCTTATTCTTCTTTGAGACTCTTTAAGGTAGAGAAAAGAAGGGTATAAAAACCTACCCTTCTTCTTCTTCATTCTGCCCCATGTTCAGCTCCAACTGCTACCTGGTTTAATAGAGAGGGTTTAAGATTAATTTTGGAATTTCCAATTTGCATCTTTATTCCTTATAATTTACCAGTGTGCCCCAGCACCTATGTGCATTGACTAAATCACAGCACAAAAACAGGGATCTTGATATGATTGTGCAATCCCATTAAGGTTCCTACAATAGTAATCTGTGTGAGCGGGTGGGGGGGAGAAAGACACAAAGTTCTGACTACAGCAACACGGACACATGCAGCATTTTGAACAAAGTCCAGTCAAAAGTGGCACCTGCCTAACACCCGATTACCCCTCTAGAAAAAAGGTTAGGTAATTCGTGCCCTCAAGTCCAGAGTGCAGTTCTGATGTGGACAATTTAATAGATATCAACATGGGACAGATTAACACTTACCAATTGATTGAACCCGTTGCTTCTTTGGAATGGCTATAGGAACCCAAACTATGTGTCTTCAGGAGGAATCAATGCATTCCAACAAGGCTGCCCAATATTTGGAATAGCCTGACAGACATGGTATGGAAAGCTTCTGCACTCTTTTCCTTTCTAGAAAAGATGCCAAGCAGAATCATTTCGATGCACCCTTAGGGGAAGTACCTAAGGAATGTCTCCGGCAGCTGGGAGTGACAATGTTGGAACGTGATGTATTTTAATTCTCAACTGTGAGAATTAAAATACATCACAGTGTCTCAACTGTGTTTTGCCCTGACCTGGATAGCGCCAGGGTTGCCTGATCTGGTCAGATCTCAGAAGCTAAGCAGGGTGGGCTCAGGTTAGTATTTGGATGGGCGACCTCCAAGGACCACCAGGAGCATGACGCGGAGGCAGGCAATGGCAAATCACCTCTGAAAGTCTCTTGCCTTGAAAACCCCACAGGGTCGCCATAAGTCAGCTGTGACTTGATGGCACAAAAAGCAACAACTGTGTTTTATAATGGTGTATGTTTGCCTTTTGTAAGCCGCCTTGGGCATTGTGGAAAGGTGGGGTATAAATATTTTAAAGAAATAAAGTCTGTCTATTGCATTAGTAACCCTTTTTTCCCCCTGAGGAGCTCACAGGGGCATACATGGTTCTCCCCACATTCATTTTATGCTCACAACAACCCTAAGAGGCAGGGCAGGCTGAGAGAGAGTGAATGGTCTAAGGTCACCCCAGTGAGCATGTAGCTGTTCCTAGGAGTCCTCCTTCCCCTTTGCCAAAGTGACCAAAATGAGAGGATAGTGGGTGAGCTTCTAGGAACTGCTGTAGTAGTACAACCTCAGGCCACGAACATTTGTGGTTCCCAGAAAGAGAAAGAGAGAAGAAGAGTTGGTATTCATATGTCGACTTTCTCTACCACTTAAGGGAGAATCAAACTGGCTTACAATGACCTTCCCTTCCCCTCCCCTGTGAGGTCAGTGGGGCTGAGAGAGTGTGAAAAATAGTGTTCAGTTCATTTTGAGACTTCAAAATTGGTCAGAAATGAAACCACAGGTTCTTTGCTTGTGCCATGGCTACTGCTCGGCATGCAGAAGGTTACAGGCTCAATCCCTGGCATCTCCATTTAAAGGACTACGTAGAAGAAGAAGAATTGGTTTTTATATGCCGACTTTCTCTCCCATGTAAGGAAGAATCAAACCGGCTTCCAATCACCTTCCGTTGCCCTCCCCACAACAGACACCCTGTGAGGTAGGTGGGGCTGAGAGAGCTCGAAGAGAGCTGTGACTAGCCCAAGGTTATCCAGCTGGCTTCATGTGTAGGAGTGGGGAAAAACCAACCCGGTTCACCAGATTAGCCTCCGCTGCTCATGTGGAGAAGTGGGGAATCAAAGCCAGCTCTCCAGATCAGAGTCCATTGCTCCAAACCACTGCTCTTAACCACTACACCACACTGGCTCCCTTGCTGATTCAGAACGGGTCCAGTTTGAAATCAGACAGCAGCAGTGTAGTGGGTAGAGTCTCAGACTAGGATCTGGGAAACCCGGGTTTGAATCCCCACTCCGCCATGGAAGGTTGCTGGGTCACCTTGGGCCACTTATTCTCTTGCTCGGCCTAATGTACCTCCCAAAGTTATGGTGAGGAGAAAATTGAGGAGGAAAAATGATGTAAACTGCTTTGGGTCCCATTGGGAAGATAATTGGGGTGTAAATAAGTAAACCTTTAATGGATGTCTTCTAGATCAATCCAATTTAATTGGATCACTCATGATTTATTCTGGTTGGGACCAGTGAGGACTATTGCACTCTTTGACAACAACTGTATTACTATTAACAGGGAGATGCAAGAAATTGTGGCTCTTTGATAAAGACTCCACCTGTGTAATACATCCATTTGCAAGCAGTTTATCTCATTCAAGCTTTATATTTTCAGGTATGAGATGGATTGACTCAATCAAGGAAGCCACAGCCCTCAGTTTGCAAAACCTGATCACGGCTGTTAACGATAGGATGTTTTTAAGGTCATCAATTCATAGGGTCGCCATAAGTCAGAAGTGACTAGACGGCACTTAACACAACACACACACACTTCCAAAAACTTAACCTTACATCTAAAAACATTTTACGTGAATTGGCTTGCAGTGCATCAAGCCAATAACCCAAGAGCATTACACCTGTGCACAAGTACTGTCAACTTTTGCCTAAGGTGAAATTTATGCCAAATTTCCCTAAGATTAGCCAGATTTCCCTAGCAGGTTTCACAGTGCACATTTCTCATGCACCACCATTCATAGCCCTCTTTGGATCCATGCACACGGCAATCCCTGCAATCACATGTATTGGGAGTACGCACTATCTGTGATGCTCCCAATATGTACAGTCATGTACATATTTCCTATGTACACACAGCTTCAGAACATGCTACACAAAACCGAGAAAAACCAAGTGGTCACTTTGTGGGTACGAAAGTTGCACACTCATAGAAAATATGGATGTTACTGTCGTCATATATGTGTATTGGGAGGATCTATGCGTAGCTGGGAGGATTCCAGTATGCATGGATATAACATCTCAAAGGGGGTCATATCTTACCTAAAAACATTGGTTTTTCTTGTCAAATATATTTACTATTTTGGAAAAAAAGATACTATGTTCCAGTGTAGATAGAATATTGGGAAAGTTAATGTGTGACATACACACACACACACACACCATGCACACTCACACACACATTCAGGTTTCAACCTAGATCTTCAGGGCAAAGACTGATGTGGCATTCATGGATATTCACAGATGGAGAACTGCCCTGAGTGAAACAACCAGTGTGTAATGCTGCAAATGGAAGAAGGTACCTTTAAACAACCCAGAGTACTTGTCTAGTCGCTGCAAATGCTTTTAAAAGCATCAAAGAGCTGGTCCAACTCCTATTACAGTCAGCGGGGAAATTTCCTATTGCAACAATGAGAATCAAAGTGGACTCTGATTTCCTCGGGAGGTTGGAAGCTACCTTAATTTAGCCAGACAGCTGCGGAGTGAAGACATTTAGGCAAGTGATACTTAGCGTGTGCAATTAATGCATTAATCAATTAATCTCCTGATGGAGGCTATTAATGCATTCAGCCATAGTTCAAAACTACATTTGGGACATTTCCTGACATTCTGAATGACTCCTAATAATTGCACTGAATTAAAACGTTTGGAGTGGTTTTGAGTTTTTCATTTTGTTAATGTGCAGTTCATAATTTGTGACTTTGGTGCAAAAAAAAAAACCCACTACAATTGGCTCAAGCAGGCTTACAGTTTCTGGATAGATGTTAATGGATAGATTAATGTCGGTGTAAAACTCCCACTGATTTGAATGGACTCAAAGCCGCTGAATGCTCTGTACTGTGTCTAGTTCTGGGCAGTGTGCTTTAAGAAGAATGGAGACAAATTGGAATGGGTTCAGAGGCGGGCAAGCAAGATGGTCAGGGGCCTGCAAAACTAATCATGTATAATTAAAGATCGAATGAACCGGATACTTTTAGCCTAGAGAAGAAAAGACCAAGGGGACATATGACCACACTCTTCAAATACCTGAAGGGCTATTCCAAGGATGACAGCAAAGATTTGTTCTCTGCTGCTCCAGTATTTACATTACAGGAGGAGAGATTTCAGTTGAACATAGGGTTGCCAACCTGCAGGTCATGGATGGAGATCTCCTGGGATTACAACTGATTTCAGGTGACAGAGATCTGTTCCCCTGGATAGGGTTGCCAACCTCCAGGTATCTTGAGAGAAACTGCACCTTTTATTGAACTTTTTCCATTCACCACCATCCTAGAGATGATTTTGTGTATGTGTGTTACAACTGTATGAATGGTTCTTTTTGTATATTTATGAAGTGCGTATTGTATTAGACACGGTAGCATATAAATATTTGTTTGCACTTATAAGTATTCTTCGCTCCTGTACTGAATTTCTTATCCTTTGATACTAGTACAGTGGTGTCTATTTTCTCCTCAACCTCCAGGTATTAGCTGGAGATCTCCTGATATTACAACTGATCTCCAGTCGATAGAGATGAGTTCACCAGGAGAAAATGGCCGCTTTGGCAATTGGACTCTATGGCATCGAAATCCCTCCCCTCCCCAAATCCTGCCCTCCTCAGGCTCTGCCCCCCAAAAAACAGAGCCAGCAACCCTACCTGGAGAAAATGGTCGCTTTGGAAGATGGACACTGCAACGTTATACCCCATTGAAGTCCTACCCCACCCTCCTCAGGCTCCACCCCAAAATCTCCAGGTATTTTCCAACCTGGAGCTGAGAACCCTCATTGAACATGAAGAGAAACTTTCTAATGGTGATATCAGTTGGACAACAGAACCGGTTAACTAGGCATGTGGTGATCTCTCCCTCACTGGAAGATCTTTAGGCAAAGTCTGGACCACCATCAACTTGGGGATGCTTTAGTCTGGATTTCCTGTCTTGGGCAGGGGATGAGTTGGGAGTGGAGCCTGAGGAGGGTAGGGTTTGGAGAGTGGAGGGACTTCAATGCCATAGAGTCCAACTGCCAAAGTGGACATTTTCTGCAGGGGAACTGATCTCTATCGGCTGGAGATCAGTTGTAATAGCGGGAGAGCTCCAGCCAGCCACAACCTGGAGCTTTTAGGAAGGGAGAGCCTAGGGAGAGATTAGCGCAGCTCAATGCAGCCTGGTTTGGGAAGACAGCTAACAAGCATCTCCATGAATTGTTTAGGATTGCAATGCGCATGATATATGTGATTTATTAGTGATTGGACTTTGGAGAGATATTTTGAGCATATTGTGGCGTTTGCGTGGCATTTTGTATATTGTATATTTTTGAAATAGTGTACTATAGACTAATAGATTGCATTTTGTTAAGTTGCTGTTTAGCCATCAGTGCTGTTTTGTTTGCATAACCACCTGGAGGTTGGCAACCCTACATAGAACTACAGGTGAAACTGGTGGTATTAACACAACCATGACTGTTGCTGTGGAGAAGGTGTTGTTTAACCATGGCACCAGCAACCTAGGGTCCCGGGAGGAAGAAAGGCGCAGCAATTTCTCGTCCCAACCCCCCCCTTTCCCTTCCATTTTGCTATTCACTTCAAATACAAAGAAACATCAATACAGAAGTAGCAATACTTTGCATCAAAGAAAAGAGAATGGAAGCATCCATCATGTCACTACGAGGAATTTAATTTCTATATTCCTTTTGGATGCACATATTTATTTATTTTATTTATTTATTTGTTCAATTTATAACCCGCCCTCCCCGGCCAAGACCAGGCTCAGGGCGGGGAACATCAAACATATCAATAGTAACAATAAAAGTAATAATTATAAAATTAAACAATAAACCCAATTAAAAACCCTTCAAAACTCCAGATGGCGCTTAATTTCGCCCATAGTGCCAGGAAAAAGCAGTAGGTTGCCCCCCCCCCCATAATGAGAGTAACATAGAATGGGGGATATTGTCAAGGCAATTTAAAAATGGGGGAGAAAAACAAGTGAACACAGCAGCTAACAATGATAAAACAATTATGGCAGGGGGTGGGCAACTGTTTGAGCCTTAGTTCCAAATGCAGCACATCGACTCGTGAAAGTGTTTCCGTGCAAGCTGCAGACACGCTGCAAGTAAGCGCGCCAGGGGCTTCCATCAGGCCCTGCTGGTGGCTGTACAGTCCTAAGAAGCGACGACAGCATAAGCCATTCCTGTCCCCTTCTCTTGCACTGCCAACAACTCAAGGGACTTACCTCCGCTCCTGAGAGAAGTGGCCTTGCATACAGGGCAAAACGCCCTGATGTGCCACTGTTTGGTGTGCATACCAGGGGCTGCCATCTCCGAATTATGGTTCGCGTATGTACGTAAGTGCCGTCGAGTCACAACAGACTTGTGGCGACCCCAGCAAGGGGCTTTAAAGGCAAGTGAGAAGCAGAGGGGGGTTTGCCGTTGCCTTCCTCCGCAGGGTCTTCCTTGGTGGTCTGCCATCCCAGTATTGAACCTGCTAAGCTTCCGAAATCTGATGAGATCAGGTTATACCATGCCACCTTCCCTCCCAAATTATGGTTTAGATACTAGAAGAACGTTGTCACTAAGTTGTAATGTGATACTGAATATACAGAACTAATTTATGTCTGAATCTGTACTTTGTAAATAGTTTGGGTTCCCAGTATTCGTAGAACCGGTCCTTTAATTATCCTTTCTCCCAGAATTTGATAAAAGGAGATGGCACTTGGTGATTTAGGAGACCAAGCCCAGTTATGCTGAGTACTTCAAGACAGCACCCTGTTAGATACCAGGCCAGGGAGGAGGGGGGTGACAGCTTTTAGCAATTCAAGCCAGGCCAAAAAAAACACCCCCAAAACAAAAAACAACCCAGCCATTCTTTCAGGCTCCTGATCCTGCATTTTTACTCCTGCTCCTGGAGGCTTTAAGACAAAGCCATGAACCTTCACATCAGGCTTTAAGCCTGAGAATTTGAATCCATCAGATCTGACAGTTATATTATTTGATTCCAAAATCCTCATACCTATTATATGCCCACTGCATATGGACTGCCACCCCCACAAGGTCCAGTCGAATTAGGGATGCCAGCCTCCAGGTGGGACCTGGGAATCCCCTGGAATTACAGCTCATCTCCAGACTACAGAGACCAGTTCCCCTGGCACCTGCTTGGCCACTGTGTGAACAGACTGCTGGACTTGATGGGCCTTGGTCTGATCCAGCAGGGCCTTTCTTATGTCCTTGGATGCTTTGGAGGGTGGACACTGTGGCATTGTACCCCACTGAGGTCCCTGTTCTTCCCTAAATCCCCAGGAGTTTCCCAACCTGGATCTGAAAACCATACTCTCCCATCCCCTGCTGGTGGCTAGGGGGGACCTGGAAACCCTCTGTAAGATCCTCTTGTGCCCCTACCATCAGAGACAGCAGGGAGTGGCAAAGGTTGCCAGGCCTGGCAATCAGCAGGAGACCCCGGGGGGGAGGGGGGATAGGGACATGGGGAGGTGATGATATGTCTCTTTAGGAAAACCAGGGTAAAACCATCGGGTTTTGGCCAATTCTTCTGGGATTACCTGGAAGTGGTATCATGCCATTGGCTGTCGGCCCGTTTTTATTTTACTTTTCTCTCGACAGGAAACACCAGCTAGGGTAGGGTTGCCAGCTCTGAGTTGGGAAATGCCTGGAGATTTTGGGGGTGGAGCCTGAGTAGGGCAGGGTTTGGAGAGGGGAGGGACTTCAATGGGGTATGATGCCATGGAGTCCATCTTCCAAAGCAGCCATTTTCTCCAGGGGAACTGATCTCTGTTACCTGGAGATCAGTTGTAATAGTGGGAGATCTCCAGCCACCACCTGGAGGTTGGCAACCCTATGCTGGGGATAGGGCAACCCCCCCTCCCCACCAGAGGGCTGGCAATCCTAGCTGGCAACCAGAGATAGGGGTTTTTCAGTGGTGGCACCTCACCTGTAAAATGTCATTCCACTTAAGGCTCACCTGTTGCATACCCTACTATCTTTTAGGCATCAGGCACAAATTTTTCCAGACTTTCATTAAAAGTATTGATCTTCTAATATCACTTTTATAGTCTGCTTTTTAGCCTAAGAATTATTTCAAGACTGGGAATATACATAATAATCTACTTTATTTAAGACAAAATTACTTTGAACATGGCAATAAGGTCAGTAAATTTCTAGTGTATGAATTAAGGGGAAAGAGAGCCAAAAATATGATAGACTCTATTCAAAGTGAAAGCAGAAATAGATGAGTAAACTTGGAACAAATAACCAAAGCATTTGCAAAATGCTATAAAAAGCTCTTTACATCCCAAGAACTGAAAGAACAAGAGATTGTAGAATTTATGTATAAAATCCAGTTTCATAACAGAAGAGGATAAGCAGGTTTTGGAGAATCAAATTACATTGGATGATCTTAAAAACAACAGATAGTTTAAAAAAGAATAAATCACCTGTTCTTGATGGACTGACACCTGAAATCTATCAAACCTTCTCAGATATTGTTTTATAACCATTATTAGAAGCTGTAAATTGTATTTTTGCTGAGATGAGATTACCAAGGTCATGGGCAGAGTAACAAATAATAGTTATTTCTAAACCAAAGAAAGATCCATCTGATGTTAGATCACATCACCCAATATGTCTTCTTAATTAAGACTATGATATTTTGATATTCAGTGTTATCTAATAGAGTTAAAGACATAATTAGCAGATATATCTTGCAAGTTCAAACTAGTTTTATAACTGGTAGAATGGCCATAACAAATATAAGGACGGTGTTAAACCTAATTCAATATGCAAAGTCTTCTAAATTTAAATCAGTTTTTCTTTTCCTAGATGCTGAAAAGGCCTTTGACAGGATAGAACACAATTATCTTTTGAAATGTATGGATGCATTTACCTTATCCATTATGGATCGAATTAATGCTGTGAAAATGATATTGATACCTAAAATCCAATATATATCATTGAATTTAATACTGATCATATCAGATAAAATTATAAAGAGTTGGCAATCCATGATTAATGAGTTTGTATGGAACAGTAAAAAACCTAGGGATAAATTATTAGTAGCACAGAATAAAACCAATAAAGATGGTTTAGGTATTCCTGGTGTAAAATTAATCCACAATGCTTCACATGGATCACCAAATGGTTAGATGGTAGCGGAGATTCCAAAGAGGTTTTCATAAAGCAACATTATTTTAAGATAATTCTAAAGACCTTCTTGTGGTTGAACAATCATTAACGAAATAGAGTCTATAATAAAGAAAATTGGATTATAAATAGATTTTCACAGATCTGGGACAAACATAAGAAAAAATTATCAACAGGTATATCACCACTGACATCTGCAGTAAGAGATTTAGATAGCTTGCAAAAGTTTAAATTTAATTGCATGGTTAAATGGGAAATATATAATCTAGATACATATAATCACTTGATAAGAGGCTTTCAAGAAGTCTATCAAATAAGCAACAGCAATATTAAATGGTTTGAATATTTCCAACTTAGGAGCTTCCTGTTTAGATGCATGCGTTCAGGTCAGGGGATAAGAAGCCTGACAATATTTGAGGAAAGTATAAGTAAAAATCAAGAGAAGATATTCTCCAAAATTTTGGAGGTTAACAGCCCATTTCTCAAAGTCACAGTGGCTGGGGATGGTGCGGCTGCGGTGCCACCACAGCGCCTCCAAACAGGTTTCATGGCTGCTGTGGGGGTAAAAAAGGGTGTGTGTTTTTTACAAAATTTAGAAAAAGGGGAAAAGGCCCCATAGCAAACAGCGATGCTGCTCCAACAAAAAGGTGGCGCAGCAATGCCGTTGATTTGGGGGGTGTTCCCGGGCTGAAAGGGGGTAGGAAGCTGTATAACGGCAGCTTCGCTTCCCAGAATACCCCAGGAATGCCTCCCGGGACGCCGACTTGGGGACTTGCACCGGGAGGACCCCAGTGGGAGGCCGCACTGGTGTCCAAGGGCCACCATAAGTGCCCCTACACCAGCATCCGTGCTAGTTTCCACCGTGCAAGTGGCACAGACACCGGCGTAGGAGTCACACCGCTTCCTATGTCAATTCACCTCCCCTTAGGAATGCACTGTCAATGAAATTCCTGAAGAAACATGGAAATATATCTTTACCTATGGTTTAATTTTCTGTATTTCCGTTGGATTCAGAGAACATTTGATAAAAATGTTATATCAGTGGCACCTGTCGCCACTTAAATTAGCTAAAATCTATGGGAAGATGCAGGATAAATGTTGGTTCTGTAAATTACCACATGCAGACTATCTGCACATGTGCTGAACATATTGTAGAGTACAAACCTATTGGTCCTCTATTTTAGCTTATCTAAAAAAAGGTTTAGATATACATTTCCCCTTCTCAGTCAAGGTCATGCTACTAAGCCACACAGTCGTTTTTCCAAAAGACAAACGGAATTTAATTGCCCATTTGATGACAGCTGCTAGACTAGTATTTGCAAGATATTGGAAATCAGATCTAAGTCTACAGTTGATGAGTGGATTCTGAAATCTAAGGAAATCTTTCTCCTAATCAAACTGGTAAATTTAAAGAAAGGATATGATGTGTCACAATTGCAAAGGATTTGGGAAATATTTCTTGTAAAAACATAGTTTTTGTCTATGTTTATGTATATACTATAGCATAGAAATAAACTTTTTTTCTGCAAAAAAATAAAGAATTGTTAACTTCTTATTGTGCTGTTTTGTTTTGTTTTTTGTTTAATTATGTTTCATTTTGTCAGCCACCTCGAGCATGTACTCTGGAGAGGCAGCACAGAAATTTTCTAAGTAAATAGATCTGGCAACAGTGATCAGTGCTGGCAGTGTTTTATTTCCAGTAGTTTATTATTGCATTAACATTTCTGATTTGACTAATATTTTTAATTATAAATTTGCATAGATCTTCACTTCTTTGTAAAATAATGATTGACATATGACATGAGAATTCATCTTTTTAGATCACAAAATTGGGTACATGGTGTCCACTTTTGAAAGATTTCTGTGTTTTTTAAAATCTTATTTTCGTCGAAACATATGCTGGTGTTTAATTTTGAAGCAAATGCATATCCCCATACTTTGTTTAATAGTTATTTAATAACTGGAATCTTACTAGTATCTTGTATATGCAGTCCTAACATCTGTCACAGTATATATGAAGCCAATTATCTGCCTTTATACTGTATGCATCTTTGATAAATGTCAAGGTCCAACTTGTCATTTTTTTCCAAGCAATTTTTGCTTTTTTTCTATTTTTGTTTCTAGAGGGGAAAGAAATGTCCTCTTTTTTGACATTGCTAACAGTTAGAACTGTGATTCTTGTTCATTTTGCTTAACGTATATACCGTACAGTGATACAAGAGATGGACACACAATAACTTGCCAAGGAAGGAAATCACATCTCCACCACTTCCCCTAAATTCTCCCTTTTCCTACCCTTTGTTCCCTTCCCCAATGGCCACTTTCCTTTCCAGCCCTCTTGCTGGTCAGGCCTCCAATCAGCTAAGCACCAGTGGGAACAGTGGACAGTCAAAGCAGAAAGTCCACCTCCCGCACCTTTTGCTTCAAAGATCCTTATTGCCGCCCACCTGCTGATGGGGCAGGGATTGATGGGAAAGTCTTTCCCAGTGGCCTCATCAGTAGGAGATGTAAGCAAGAGAGTTTGAATCAGAAACCTCCTCCGTGTTGTCTGATGCCCAGCTGATTGATGGCGCCAAGTGTTCCCCTTGCCTGTTCCCTCTCCCCCACCCATACTCCTCCTGCCTTGTCTTCCTCCTTCCCCGCAACCTTCTTGCCATTGCTGTCCTTGTCCTCTTCCTGCAGCTGCTTTCTCCCTTCAGCGTTTTTTTTTTTTTTTTAATCTCCCTCAGAACACCAACTGTGATCTTGCAAGATTTCAGTCAGGTTTTCTTAATTGGGGTTAAACCTATTTTGGGTTTTTTTTTTTTTTTTTAAAGTCCAATAAAAAAAAACTTTTCAGATTTTTCTGCCAACCTGGGTGGTTCTCCTGGGTTTGTAGAAAAATACCCCTTCTTTGTACATGGTCCCATTGTGTGGATTTTTATATTGACGATTTGTGGCCCCATCCAGAATTAGAATCATTGATACCCCCTGGACAGGGTCTTGATGTACTTTTCTCTTATAATGATATGTTTTCCATAGATGTTCTTCTACACATACTGGTATATTTACCTTCAAAATCCCTCTTGACAATATTTTCTTTAACTTTACAGATGTTATGTGGAACCATCATAAAACAATTGTCTTGCAGATTCCTGTTTCAGGCCAGGCCCCGCCCAGTAATAATGGTTGCTCCTTTTCCAGTAATAGAGTAAGTTGCTGCTAGAGTGATAGGTATCTACTGGATGGTGCCTATAAAATCAACATGAAGTGTCAGGTCTCCCAGGTCTTCTCATATGCCATTTTGAATTACCCGTCTCTCAAAGACACGTTTTCACATATTGCTGTCTTTTGAATTTGGAGGCTGTGTGCTCAGCTTCTTTAGTGTTGTGCACATCTTCAGCTCTTAAGAAAAAGATAATTACCATTGAGTTCAGGATATTTCCTAGTAGGTAGGATGGCACCACCCCTTCCATAACAGGAGGACAGTACATCCATAGGAGATCCCCCATTATCCATCCCCTCCTCCCCAGATCACACCTTTTCCCAGAAAGTAGCCCTTTACACAATTAGTTTCCTTGTAAGGACTGAGTAATGGAAGCTTAAAGTGTTCTCCATTACTCTACAAATATACAAGCTGAGCGCAGAGGAATTGGCAGGTCCCCAGAGTACTAACGCCAGTCTGTGCCGAAACATATATATCAGCATCCATCCAATCTGGTTTTTTTTTTTTTTTTGGGCCAGTCTTCGGTAAAACTCAAGTCTCTTTTGCTGACTCAGGACAGTTTCTCTCCAGTCCTTAGCCAAGTAGGCAAGGTGTGTCAAACAGCTTGTATCCACAAGCCATTAAACACCATCAGTGCTTCTGTAAGCAAACCTTCAGCCACTGAAGAAGCATCCTTACTGTTCCCCTCAAGAGAAGGTCGCTGGACAAAATGCAACAGCATGCCAGTGAATAATGTTATAAGGGTTGGTCCTTTTTGGAACTGAAAATATTTTGTAATCCCCTGAACATATTTTCATTTCAAGGAAGGAACTGTAACAGAAAATTTTTTTTACTGTAGTATTTCCCCCCCCAGTTACAAGCAATTGTTTTTCCAGGGTACTGCCAATTGGAAGCCTGATCAATTTTTAGCGTACAAAAATTAGTTAGTAGTTTGCACACACCTGCCACTATTCTCTCCTGCCAATTATTGTCCTTTTACAACCAAATGCTGCCTTAGAAAAAAATGCTTCTCTCCCTTGTTGCTATGTGAATACAAAGTTATAAGGAAACTGATAGCTGTCAACACGGTAAAATGTCACAATATGGCTATATCTATTCACAATTCCCCCTCTTGCAAACTCCCTGTCTTTCCCTGTACTGCAAGAGGTACAACATCTCATACCGTTGATTCTCCATCTATATAGGGGGAAAGATTACGATGGGCAGCTGTGGTAGTCTGTCTGCAGCAGTAGAAAAGAGTGAGAGTCCAGAGGCACCTTCAAGACTACAAAATTTCTGGCAGGGTATGAGCTTCCATGAGCCAGAGCTCACTTCTTCAGATGCAGCTAGAATGTGAGTCCATCCGTCCTTAAGTAGAGAAAAGTGAATTCAGACACATTGGCAATAGCATGTAAATGTCAATACCAGGTAAATGACATAAGCAAGCATGACTGGATCAGGTGTGATATGCAGAAGGGTAGTAGGCATGGAGCCCCGTGGCGCAGAGTGTTAAGCTGCAGTACTGCAGTCAAAAGCTCTGCTCACGACCTGAGTTCGATCCCGACGGAAGTCGGTTTCAGGTAGCCGGCTCAAGGTCGACTCAGCCTTCCATCCTTCCAAGGTCGGTCAAATGAGTACCCAGCTTGCTGGGGGTAAAGGGAAGATGACTGGGGAAGGCAACGGCAAACCACCCCGCAAACAAAGTCTGCCTAGAAAACGTTGGGATGTGACGTCTCCCCATGGGTCAGGAATGACCCGGTGCTTGCACAGGGGACCTTTACCTTTACCTTAAGTAGGCATGGAGAAATCAGCATTGTAATAATAGGGAGCCCAGTGGCGCAGCGTGGTAAGCTGCAGTACTGCAGTCCAAGCTCTGCTCGCGACCTGAGTTCGATCCTGGAGGAAGACGGTTTCAGGTAGCCGGATCAAGGTTGACTCAGTCTTCCATTTTTCCGAGGTCGGTAAAATGAGTACCCAGCTTGCTGGGGGTAAAGGGAAGATGACTGGGGAAGGCACTGGGAAACCACCCCATAAACAAAGTCTGCCTAGTAAACGTCAGGATGTGACGTCACCCCATGGGTCAGGAATGACCTGGTGCTTGCACAGGGGACCTTTACCTTTACCTAATAATAACCAGCAATAATGCAGGTTCCAGTATAAACCTTAAGCTGTTAAGAGGTTGTCCCCATCATTTTAAGGTCAGGACTTAACCATAATTGTGGGATAGGCCATAGTTCGGTGGTATGCAGAAGGCTTCAGGTTCAACTTCCAGCGTCTCCGATTATAAAAGGTCTCATGTAGCAGCTATGGATCCCTCCCTGAGTTCCTGAAGAGCAGCTGCGTGTCTGAGGAGATGATACAGCAGTGGTGAGATGAAGGATAAGGCAGCTTCTCATATCCAAAAGCTCATAATATGATAATCGACCTACTTGATCAAAACAAAGTCCTTCTAGCCTAGTATTCTGTCAGCTGGAGGCCTGTAGAAGCTCATCACCAGGGTATGAAGTGGATGGCCACGCTTTGTCCCCAGCATCTGGTATTCTAAAGCATAAGGCAACAGATAATTCTGCCACATCTCAGCAATCTGATGCAATTTAATCATTCATTTCAGATGCACAAATGCAGCAATATTGCTCATGTGTCGAGGGAGCTGCCCATTGTGTCTCTGCATGAGTCATTCTTCTGACTTGCCTCCTTCCAGTTGGAAGCCAAGTCCTGAAGCATGACTCATATAGAAATGTGGTGTGTAGGCTCCCCTAAGGTTGCATAATTGTCATGTGGTCTGAGATGTAACATTTTAACGGTCAAAGTGAAATGCGTCTTCAGCTGAAGACTAGTCCTGTCCAGGCTATCTAAAGTTTGGAAAATACCGGCTTAAGGGTTCTTTTTAGCAGCAAACACTTCATAGCCCCTAAGGCGTAATTTTATTAGCATTCTTTCAGACTGCAAAAAAAAAAAAGGAGGGGGGAGAAAAGAAAAGCAGCTTTAAAAAAATAATTTGAGCAATAAAATGTATGTACTTGGTTTCATTTCGGTGATTAATTGGGGAATACCCAGGGCCAATGAGCAAAGTTTCTGGCAAGTGCCTTTGGGAGTTCAGTAGGTGCAACTCGAAGCATACTGGTAATTAGGCTGTTCCCCCTTTTATTTATTTGCATGCATTATTTATGCCCTTTTACCAAGTCTACTGTTCCATTCTTTTAATATACTACCATGCATTAACGGGACGGGCATTTGAAATGTAATCAATTTTGAGACCTGAGTTAAAAGTCATTTGAAGTGCTACATCTCTCACTGGGAATCCATTCCCCCGCCCCCCAAGCTGTGTTTTCTGAAGGCATTTTTGTTCCTTCTGCAGACTCACCTGAAGACCACCGAGTTTAGTTGCGGCACATCGCGCAAGCGCTCCTGCCCTTAAACTTACTGTTAAGCACACGTTCAACCCATATGATTAATTACTTGCTTTGCAGTTTGGTCCTAAACACCTTTGCTGGAAGGAATTCTCATTGATTCGAATGGAACTTACATCCACATAAATGTGCCTGAAATCAATTGAAACCAATCATTTTCGGCACTCAAAGGGGGAAAAATGAGCTGATCATACAAAGAGGGTCAGGTTCTGCAGGGCTCCAATGAGAAATCCTGACAACCAAGGACATTTCCGCATTGTTGCCACATAACCAGGGCAGTGATCACCAAACATTATCTGCAGGGGGTGGAAAAGATCGAAACTGGAGCATGAAGTACATCAGGTACTTTCTCTTGACTAGACAAGGTCAGGGGGCAAACAGGGGGCAATGGGAAGTAGCCTGAAGGCGGACTGGATGTCACGCTTGGCGAGCAAGGCCCCTGGACCACAAACCTGGGCTAGCCACATGGCTTAGTCAAAGGAGGTTAGGGTTGCCAACTTCCAGGTAGCAGCTGGAGATCTCCTGCTATTACAACTGATCTCCAGCTGATAGAGATCAGTTCACCTGGAGAAAATGGCCTCTTTGGCAATTGGACTCTATAGCATTGAAGTCCTTCCCCTCCCCCAAACCCCACCGTCCTCAGGCTCCGCCCTAAAAACCTCCCGCTGGTGGTGAAGAGGGACCTGGCAACCCTAAAGGAGGTGTTTCTAACAGTACAGAATTCAGGGGGGAATGGCCTTATTCACCGATGCCCCTTTGGGGTTAGACAGGTGATGGATGAGGCGATGCTCCCCAGTGGGGAGACCTGTAGTTTGGACATTGGGGGTTCCTGAAAGGGGCCGGCTACCCGCCCTGCTTCGCACTCCTTAGCTATTTTGGCCGCTGCCACCTCAGTCAAGTCCTTGGCTGATTTTAAATTGCCTGAGTCCTTGGCCACCAGAGCACCTGAAAATGGGATGGAGAAGCCCACCGTGAAATCCTCGCTCAGAAATTTAGCCGCCTCTTTGCAGGGATAGGGAATCAGCCAAGGCAGGAGGACATCCCAGTTTATGGCCGTCCTAGTCAACCCTCCCAGGAATACAACATTATTTGCCACCTGCTGCGGCATTGCCGGCACCCTGTCCTTACAGGCAGGGGGCCACCCTCCGAAAGGGCTGCTGACTCCTGCTCCCCTTACTGCATCTGGATTTAGGGTGGTTGCCTGAGCAAACCTCGCAGATGTGCTCAAACGTACAGCACAAATGGCTACATCGCCCTTGGCCAAATTCCCTGCACACCCTCCACGAGGGATCCCTACAGATCCCCCATTTGCTCGTCCTGCCAGACCGGGCCTGCCCTTTACCTGTGGGTTGACTAGCATAGACCATAAGTGATTATCTATCAAGTCCCAACACCACTGCTCATTGTGAGAAGCCCTTTTGTGAAACTCCTCATTATATTCGAGGGCCGCAAGCCCCCGAACCCGCAGCACACAATTCTGGTGGTTAAGAACGCGCCAGGCACATTTGGGCTAAGCAGATGCCACCCACCACTCCCATATAAATCCTGTAACCCACCATCCAGTTGTCAAAATTGCAATCCCTGGGGTCCACCCTGGACTTTTTGGGTTCCTGCTTGCCAGTTTTGGCACACCTACTCTCCGAAACCTCTGGCTTGATAAGGGTAAATAAGTCTATGTAAAACCCATCCAAGATCTGTTCCCTCACTTCTCGGGGAAAATGAATCCCAAGAGGGTTATCACCAGATATGCATGTGGATTTAAATTGTCCCTGGCCTGGACCCATGCTGTCCCAGTTCCCACACACCCATGGGGCCTTCCCCATGCCCTGGGTCCTCCTCCTCCTCTACCATACTCAGCCTGGGAGCCCAGGTTCATCCGTCACCACTCTCCAATAGCCGGCGGAAGCCCCATCAGACTCCTCCCCCAAAGAGGACCCACCTGATGCTCCCTCATGGTCTGAATCCTCCTTCGGGCTCTTCCTCTTCCTTCTGCCCACGTTATCACGTTCCAGACCTCATCTGATTATTCCTCAGATGCATCTGTATCCCTGGCGATAAAAAGCTAGCTGGCCACCCCAGATGCTCTTGAAACAGTTGCTGTACCTCTGTGTATTCTACAGGCTTGGTCTCAAGTAGGGTCCCTGGGAGGGAACCATGTCAAAAGGAATGATAATGGCCTTGTATGCAGGGACGTTTCCCTGCGGTCACCCCCGCCGACTGCTTCGGGGCTTCCTTTTGATGATGCATGCCTTTTCCGCCCGTCAGAGGTCGCCTCGCTCTCCCCGTGCGTTTTGCCTGCATTTTCTGGATTCTAGCTAAAACAGCATCTGGAAAATGCAGGCAAAACATGCGGGGAGAGCAAGGCGACCTCTGATGGGCAGAAAAGGCATGCGCCATCAAAAGGAAGCCCCGAACCAGTCAGCGGGGGTGACTGCAGGGAAATGTTCCTGCATACAAGGCCAATGTTTCAAGTATTACCTCATTTGTTAGGAATTTGGGAATGCCTTTGCCCATGTACTCACGAGGCTTAAAGCAGAGGATTCCCCCACCTGAAGAGACAGACAACAGATGTGTGTCTGAGTGTGTAAAGAAAGGGCTGTTCAGATTCTGGAAAAGGCAGAAGGAAAAGCTTAGTGAAATTTGCTATCTGAAGCACATTGGGTATGAAGGCTCTCTCTTTCTCTCACTTACTGGTATGGGGCAGAAGCAGAGCTGCTACCCCAAGAAGAGTGCCTGTACCTCTGTTCCACTTGTACACATGAATTGGCCTTATTCTGAATCAGACCCAGGGTCTATCAAGGTCCATATTGTGACCTCTGACTGGCAGCAGCCCTTGGGAGTCTAGGGTAGAGGTCTTTCCCATCCCCTGCTACCTGATCCTTTTGACTCGAAATGCTGAGGGTTGAACCTGGGACCTTCTGCATGCAAAGCAGACCTCTGAGCCATGGCTCCTTCCTTTTTTGTACAATGGTACATAAAGCAAATGCCACAAAAAATGCCATAAACCTCCAGTGCCCTCTCCTCCAAATGGAACCAACCCAGATATATATGAACAGCCCTGCTGGATGAGACCAAGGTCCATCAAGTCCAGCAGTCTGTTCACACAGTGGCCAACCAGGGGCCTCTAGGAAGCCCCCAAACAAGATGTCTGCAGCAGCACCGTCCTGCCTGTGTTTCACAGCACCTGGAACTTCTCACCATAAGAATGCAATTTTTTTTTGCAATTGACCTGGCATAGAAGTCTGCCGCACTATTAAAATATCCCCTAAGACACATGCACAGAGAGGGAAATCTGAAATGAAACCCCCAGCTATTGTCCCATTGATTTCAATGGGAGCGAGCTAAGTATATGCTTAATTCTCCCTTTAAAATCAATATGGCATAAAAGTGCTCGACTGCAACAGCATCGTAC
The DNA here is from genome assembly GCF_029931775.1 of Euleptes europaea. Taxonomy (NCBI): domain Eukaryota; kingdom Metazoa; phylum Chordata; class Lepidosauria; order Squamata; family Sphaerodactylidae; genus Euleptes; species Euleptes europaea. Next base: position 23,661,124 of record NC_079313.1, on the reverse strand, counting down.
ACAGTGTATCCAACCAACAGTAATAAATGAGTTGAGCTCTATGAATCAGAAAAACTGCCTCCTCTCAATGCTCTTCTGCTGCTGAAGCTAAACCATGGATGTTTTCCACACTGGGATGGGTATGTGTCGTTTCCCCATTGCTACCGCATCTGCAGATATGGCACATCAGCAGTGGGGCTTCCATGTGGCAGGGTCCTCTGCATTTCCTTTCCTTTCCTCCTTAGAAGCTCCTCGATTCATAAATCTTGAGCAGCTTAATTCAAATCTATTGTTTAAAGGACATAAGGACTTACCTTCAGCTCTCCTGGAAGGCAGGTATCGCCGTTCTCCCTTTCACCAACGACTATGCCCATGCAAAACAGAGAAAGTAGAAACAATAGAACATGTTCTGCTGCAATGTCCCTTCTACAACGACATAAGATCGCAGTACATTCTCCCCATACTGTCATCCTTTCCTGGGAGATGGGAAGAAGCTAAAGTTTCCCTTCTCTTAGCAGACTCCTCTCGGGAGATAACCACTCAAGTAGCCAAATTCTTCCTCCGGTCTAGTGAGATTCGTAAATGGCTAATTGAAAACCTTTCCCCATAGAAGATCTTTCCTCCTCTTCTTCAAATCATCCTTCCCAGAATCATCAACTTTTATTATTTTATTTTATTATTTTAACCTAACTTTGATTTTTACTCAGAGCTGATATTGTATCGAAATAAAACTTGAATTGAATTGAATTGACTGAGATAAATTTTGCCAATGCAACTTTAGGATCACTGTCACTTAATAAATAAGGTATTAACTCAGACAGAGATACTAGTCCAATCTGTTAGAAGAGGAATAATATAACTTGCATTTTCTACCCACAGCGGGCATTCCTCTGTCTCCCCGTTTTCAGAGTGGTTTTTCCCCCAATCAACAATTGAACATTGTTATAATGTTATAATAATCTATTAGGTTCTCTAAATCCACAGTTTTTATTATTATTTTTTAAGGTAAGTATCCTCTTTCCTTGCAGAGATATAACGGGAAATGCATATTTCCACAGGGGGAAGGGGCTGGAGACATTTAAATGAAAGCTGGGAATTCAGAGAAGCCAACAGACAGATGATTATAATATTATAATGCTATAACAATATTCAATTTCCACTTTTTTTTAAAGAAAAGTTCTCTGATATGGGGAGGAAATGGCTGCTATGGGGGGCTGGGACAGGAAAAATGGCTCTGATGCACATGGGGTCAGGAAAATCTGGACTTTCCCCTCCAATATGGGTGTTACTCCAGCTTTGCTGCATTCTTTCCCAAAACACTGTGGTGAACAAGTTGGGTAAAGATTGCAGGAAAGATGGGGAAAACCCTGGAGTAGCATCGCTATGCTGTGAGGAAGAGGTATCCCCCACCACCACCAACACTTCGCAATAGCATCCAAGTTGGGGCAAAAAACCTCAGGTAAAACTCCTATGCATAAATGATCAGTGCATGGTTTTTAAAAGGTGAGCTGCAGTCTAAAGTGGGGAGGGTAATAGTGAGAATCCACAGTTTAGAGACATATTTTACAGTGTTAAGGAACTGATAATTTGTGGACTTGCTCTACAGTCACATTATGTGTGTTCTAGAACAGGACACAGAGACCACTATGCAATTTGTTTTATTGGCTGTCCAAATTAAAGTTGTTTAATGCCGTTCCTCATTCTTTATCTGTGGGCTCCAAAATATTACTGAGGGAGAGTAGAAAATTTTCTTTCCTCTGCAGAAATATCTCAAACCATCAGGGCAAATTCAGCTCACTGTCTTTTCCTCCTAAACGGCTTCAGGCATGTTTGATCTATCCTATCTGAATTCAACATATTGCAGAGGCTGTTTTCATGCAGAGACACATCCTCATCAGTAAGATAGAGGACAGGAGTTTACAGAAAATCCCTAAGAAGTAGGGTTGCCAGGTCCCTCTTCGCTACCGGCAGGAGGTTTGGGGGGTGGAGCCTGCGGAGGGTGGGGTTTGGGGAGGGGAGGGACTTCAGTGCCATAGAGTCCAATTGCCAAAGCAGCCCTTTTCTCCAGGGGAACTGATCTCTATCAGCTGGAGATCAGTTGTAATAGCAGGAGATCTCCAGCTACTACCTGGAGGTTGGCAACCCTACTAAGAAAAAGAGCGTTTGATTGCATCTGCACACTGTTGGATATTGCACTATCATTTACAATTATTCACAACTGAATTTTCCTGTCCAATCCAGTTGCAACGGATTGCTATAGTGCAGTAATCCCTAATATGCTGCCTTTGCGCTCCGCAGTGCCCTCCAGTAGGTCTTCTGGCACCCACTTCCTTCTTCCCCAAAGCATCTCTTCTCCAAAGCAAACACACAGTCCTGGTTTTCCTCCATCTTATTGGAGCAGGAGGTGCTTCAGGAGAGCTCAGGAGGCATCACTTTTGGGTCTGAGGGACTGCTCCTTCCGAAACAGCTGCCTCTTTCATCAGAGGAAGCTTGGTGTGGAACTAGGGTTGCCAACCTCCAGGTAGCACCTGGAGCTCTCCCGCTATTACAGTTGATCTCCAGACAGCAGAGATCAGTTCCCCTGGAGAAAATGGCTGCGTTGGAGGGTGGGTTCTATGGCATTATACCCTGTTGAGGTCTCTCCCCTCCCCAAACCATGCCCTCCCCAGGCTCCAATCCCAAAATCTCCAGGTATTTCCCAACCCAGAGCTGGCAACCCTATCTGGAATCCCTGAACATTTTGCAATGCCCCCCTCATGGCAGCCATTTGGGGTGGCATCCATGACCTGCTTTCAAAATTCCAGAAGTGCCCACAGGCTTAACAAGTAGGGTTGCCAGGTCCCTCTTTGCCACCGGCGGGAGGTTTTGGGGGCGGAGCCTCAGGAGAGCGGGGTTTGGAGAGGGACTTCAATGCCATAAAGTTCAATTGCCAAAGTGGCCATTTTTCTCCAGGTGATCGGATCTCTATCGGCTGGAGATCAGTTGAATTAGCAGGAGATCTCCTGCTACTACCTGGCAGTTGGCAACCCTATTAATAAGGGACCCCTAGTATAATACAGCAACCAACCACGTGGGGCTACAACTTTTGCTAAAATATTGCATTTACTTTTTCTTTGGTGCGGCCTTTATGAGTTGGAGCCTGTTTTTTTTTCCCATTTTGTTTCACTGTGACATACCCTCGCCTGCTGGGATAGGGTGGGCATTACTTCAAAGATGCCTTCAAAGAACAAAAGCATTCAGAAGATTTCGGCGGTCACCTCGCCTTAATGCACTGCAGCATTTGTGATGCTTAAAGACCTAATGATTTGTAAGAAGCACCTATTTGAAATGGTGTAACTGTAAGCGAACAAACCACCTGCCGAGTTTTTCAGCTGAGGAAACTGTGGAACTGTGGAGTTAATGTCAAGCATTAGTATTTTTGAATTGTTTGACAGACAGCATTTAACACAAATGGTTTATACATTAGTTGCTAGGGTGGCCAGCCTCCAGGTAGTAGCTGGAGATCTCCTGCTATTACAACTGATCTCCAGCCGATAGAGATCGGTTCCCCTGGAGAAAAATGGCCGCTTTGGCCATTGGACTCTACGGCATTGAAGACCCTCCCCTCCCCAAACCCCACCCTCCTCAGGCTCTGCCCCAAAAGCCTCCTGCCGGTGGCGAAGAGGGACCTGGTGAGACAGCAAGGTAGACTTCCCCTGACTATGGAAGATCCTATTAGTTGCTGTTAGCATTTTGTGAAATATTTGGGTGGGCTTCCGGGTAGTGGTCCATCCTTTCCCCTTAGGGTTTCCAACCTCCAGGTAGTAGCTGGAGATCTCCTACTATTACAACTGATCTCCAGCCGATAGAGATCAGTTCACCTGCCGAAAATGGCCGCTTTGGCAATTGTACTCTATGGCATTGAAGTCCCTCCCCTCCACAAACCCCGCCCTCCTCAGGCTCCACCCCAAAAAAACTCCTGCTGGCGGCAAAGAGGGACCTGGCAACCCTATTTCCCCTGTGTTTGTATTGTCCATTTGAAAAAAAAAAAAAAAAAAGGAAATGCATAGCCCCAACCAGATGGCTGCTGGAATCATTGGTCTAGTTCTGCTTACAGTGTTTTCAGAGATAATGTCGGAAAACCGGTTAACAGCTAAGATACTCAAGAGCTCTGAAATGGTTTCATGTCTGAGGAAGGTTAAAAGCTCAGCGTAAAGGGCTGTGTGCTGGAAAACTACTTGAGGTGGCATCCCAAATGAGGAGCTAGACTTGGACAGTTCCGTCAGAACTGGGCCAGCTCCAAGGTCACTGAGCAACTCTGGCCCAGCAAACAGAAGTTGCTCTCTTAACAACTGGTCATCCCCTTTCCTGCTGCCTGAAGGTGTCACGTAACCAAGGTCGGCCACTCTGCTACATAAGTCATCTCCTTCGCCAAATAAGGAGAAGCCCTGTGGGCACTGGTGAACGAGGAATGTCTGTTCAATTGGAGTCATAAAGAAAAATCTATCTCTTGACATCCTTGCCTTCTGACTCTTCTCTTGTCCTCTAGAAATATTTTATGTTATAAATTCATGCCTCTCATATTAACTGGCGAGAGCCCACAGTGCCTGTCAATCCAATCCTCTCGACGGCTTGTCTGCGAGGAATTCAAGCAGCACTGGAGCAGTTCCTTTGGAAGATCTGGTGCAAATGAGAGTCAGTCAGCATGTCTGATGGATTTGAGATTGGACTTCCTCTTGTAAGTTAGGTTTTGGAGGGTGCGTTTCTGCACACAGTCTTGCAATTCTGTCGTGGTGACTGTTTTTTTAAGCTGGCGGCACACCGGAAAGCCTCCTGCTGTGATGTGCCTTAAAACTACTCCTCCAGATATGGAATGCGTAGTTTCTTAGGCAGGGAGGGAAGGTGGCGTGGTATAGCCTGATCTCATCAGATCTCGGAAGACAAGCAGGATCAGAACTTGGATGGGGAACCACCACAGAAGACTCTGCAGAGGAAGGCAATGGCAAACCACCTCTGCTTCCTACTGGCCTTGAAAGCCGCCTTGCTGGGGTTGCCATAAGACAGATGCAACTGGATGGCAATTACGTACGTATACAGTTCTGTGGGGTCTACACCTGCTGATGGGCAGCCCCAATGACAGAGAGCTCTGAGGTTTGGGTTGGGATTTGGATGCAGAGTCTGGGAAAGCACATTTTTTACACCCTCCTCTACGGTCTGCCCATTACCTGCCTGTCAAAGTTTATATTGCTGATTTTTACTGATCCGTGTTTCATGGAGAATTTAATTGTTGGGATTTTATTCATTGTTTTTGATTGCTCTAAACCAGGAGGATTATTTTATTGTTTTGCATCTGTTGCTAGGTGCCATGGGCAAGATTTTTTTTGGAGAGGTGGGATGGAAACATTATCAACAAACCAACAAACAGAGATTCTAAAGTAACACACAGCCATGGTTTCCAATGTGAGTTGGGAAATCCATCTATCTGGCTGATCTGCCAACTGGGGAGGGCCATTCCGGCTCTCAGCATTCAAAGACAAAAAGTGGTACAATATGGTGGACTGGACCAATGATGATGGGTGATGCATGTTGTAAACTGAACGGCTGCTCTCCTACCATTGTGTTCAGCACTGTCTTAATCCTTCCTCCAGCCTCAGGAGCCCCTCCAACTTAGCTGGCTCTTTCACCAGCCCTAAGGAGCCTCCGTCCAACCTGAGGAGCTCTTCTACCATCTCTTCCTTAATCGGAGGAAGGCTCCTTAGGCTGGAGGAAGGTTTCAAACTTTTCTGAGCAGGATGGTAGGATACACGCCAGTGATGCAGGTGCACTGCTGTGCATTGACACTACACACCTGAACTCCGGTGAATACTGCCAGCAACGTATTTTTATAAGAAGAGGCCTGGGAGGGAGGGAGGGAGGGAGGGAAGGAAGGAGAAGGAGGAGGAGGAGGAGGAAGAAGAAGAGTTGGTTTTTATATTCTGACTTTCTCTACCACTTAAGGAAGAATCAAACCAGCTTACAACCACCTTTCCTTTCCCTCCCCACAACAGACCCCCTGTGAGTTAGGTGGGGCTGAGAGAGCTGGAAGAGAGCTGTGACTAGCCCAAGGTCACCCAGCAGGCTTCATGTGTACGAGTGTGGAAACAAACCCGGTTCACCAGATTAGCCTTCACTGCTCATGTGGAGGAGTGGGGAATCAAACCCAGTTCTCCAGATCAGAGTCCACTGCTCCAAACCACCGCTCTTAACAACTATCTCGCTGGCTCTCCTGATCTTGCCAGATCTTGGAAGCTAAGCAGGGTTGGCCCTGGTCAGAATTTAGGTGGGAGACCACCAAGGAATACCAGGGTAGCTACACAGAGACAGGCAATGGAAAACCACCTCTGATTGTCTCTTGCCTTGAAAATCATACAGGGTTGCCATGAGTCTGTTGTGACATAACGGCAAAGAAAGAAAACCACCAACAACACTTTGACCACAAGTTACTCAAATCTGGCAGAAATACACCTGAAATCTTTGACCAGAAACAGCAGATTTCCATGGTTTGGCTTCCCTTTTTGTACTGCAGTTTTTAACTATGCTGTATAATTTATGCTGGGAGGGAAGGCAGCATGGTGTAGCCCGATCTCATTAGATCTCATAAGCTAATCAGGGTCAGTACTTTGATGGAAGACTACCAAGGAAGACTGCAGGGAAGGCAATGGCAAACCATCTCTGCTTTTCAAAAGTCTGGAAAGCCTCTTTTGGGGGTCTCCATAAGTTGGTTGCAACTTAATGGAATGTATGTGTGTTTAATTTATGATGGAAACTGAGATTCTTAGGGGGTGATCCCACATACCAAGTTGACAACTTCTCTGCACCGGGGCAGAATTGTAGAATGCATGCCACTTGGTTTGCTATTTCATTTTGCTTTTGTCTTTTCCTGCGGTGTCGGGCTTGTCTTGCTTGTCAGTGCTGGTGCAAGGATTTCACCACCCCAAGCAAAGCTCGACCATCCACTCCCATGCTGGCTGGAGCCAAGCCAAGCCGATGTGGCAATGCCAACTTGGCTTGGACACAGTCAGCTATGGCAGGTGCTTCACCTTCGGCTAATCAGGCTTTCTCACTCTGCTCCCAATTTCCATGGGGCCCAGACATCTGGAATTAAAACTGATCTCCAGACTACAGAGATCAGTTCCCCTGGTAGCTTCAGGGGGTGGACTCTATGTCATTACATCTCTGCTGAGCTCCAGCCTCTCTAGTCGCCACCCCCAAATCTCCAGGAATCTCCAAGTTGGAGTTGGCAACCCTGGCTCTGACTCAAAATTAAAAACCTATCAAACAATTGTTTCTAGAGTTTCGCTGACTCCTCTCCTCAGCTGGAGAGTTGCTGCCTTTCAGTTCTCTTGGTATCTCATTCAAAAATGCAGAGAGCTTTCCAACTATCAAGAAAACACACAGATAAAACATCAACAAGACATTCCAAACTATTAACCAGCAACCAACTGAACAAGGAAATGGTTGGCCAGCAGCTGTAACCATATTTTCCAACTAAGAACTACAAAAATAATATGACAGTGCCAGCCAAAATGAATCCTAATCTCCAGAACAGCGAATACCTGGCCAACAGGTCCTTCAGTACAAAGGCACTCTGAAGGCCAACATTAGCTTGCTCAAGGTATGAAAGCGTGGCAGCTCCCTGGGAAAAATCTGCACCATGAGGCATTATTTAGATTGGAGGAATGTATTGTACAGTCTCTATAGGATAAAAACACATTGCAAGGCGCATAGTGTGAATTCCATCCCTTGCACTAACACCAATATTTGTGTTTGTGAGATGTGCAATCACATCTGCTAGTCTGAGACTGGACATATGTCATGTGGGAAGCCATAAAAATGAAGAACTCAATGGCTCAGTGAAAATGGCCCATCTGTTGTAGGGGCAGGGAGAAATGGAGAGTAGAGAACTGTGGGATTTCCATAATACTGATGGGTTTTGGACTTGTTAATTTTTAAATCCACCAGAGAATCTTAATATGACAGCCAATGTTCCCATATCTCCAGAATAGCAGGAGAAGATTATTACCGGTGACCTTTCTTTCTAGTAATAAGGGGTAGTTTTTGTTGATTAAAATTGTCTTAAACTGTCCCTTTCCGTCTATTTAGGTTTTACAAAGTGTGCTGTATTTCAGTGTAATTGAGGAATTCCTTGAGGAAGCAATCAAGTTACAAAAGGTTTAATAATTGTATGCACATTCTATGGGAGTATGGATCTCACTTCCAAGTAAGCAGGCACAGCACTAGATTAAAAAAAAATACATCAGCTAATACCCGCTCTTGTTGCTAGCTCGGCCACTCCAATGGGACAACAGAAACCTGTTCGTTCTGTGCACAGCTGAGAGAACCATGTTGCTTGATCCAAAGGAGGAGACAGGCTTGCCTTTCCAGAAGACTCTGTCCCATTTATCAATGTAAGTACCTGCTTTCCTTGCTAGGTAATCTTGTGCATGATCTGGCTTGCTACACTTCACCTGTAATCCCACATATTTCCCCTCTGTGGAATCTAATACAAAAATATAATTTTGGGGGAAGCCAACTCAAAGGGAGAAGACCATGTGCAATTGCTGCTGTAGAAAACAGTGCCTTTCAAAATGAAAAAAATCACATCCCAGTTCCCTTTCTATGTTTCTCGGCTGCAAAACGGGAAAGGAGGGACTCTTCCAGCACAGGGACTTCCGTAGGGCTGCCAACCTCCCAGGTGGTGGCTGGAGATCTCCCCCTGTTACAACTGATCTCCAGGCAACAGAGATCAGTTCACCTGGAGAAAATGGCCCATTGAAGTCCCTCTCCTCCTCGAACCCTGCCCTCCTCAGGCTCCCCCCACCCAATCTTCAGATATTTCCCCACCCAGAGCTGGCAACCCTAGACCTCCCCACTCTCTTTCTGCACACTTAATGTGCCTGGTTTTTCCTTCCCTCCCTCTTTGCAAAAGACGTGAATGCCTTATCTCCCCACCACTGCTGTTTGCAGATCTCTCTTAGCCTGAGTGGGCAGTTTTGCTTTTCAGGAGCCAAGGTCAGTGGCAAAGGGAGGGAAGCACAGAATTGTGTAGACAAAACTTTCTGCCCTCTCTCTGATGCCAGGAACATCTGGCTCCCAGGAGACCCTTGGCTAATCCTGATGTCTAATTCTTTGATGTCTGTTTAATCTCCAAATCCTTTCTGTTCCCAAGACTTTTCAAAGCTTGCATTTCCAAGGCTGCTTTTCATTCTTCCCACCTCCCCCTTCCCAAAATGATTCCTGGGCTTCTTCCTCTTATCTTTGAAGGAGAGATAGAAGCACGAAGGACGTCTTGGTGTGACTGGCGATCCTGAAACCTTGGTTGCTAAGGAATTTTCCTTGGAGAAGTAAGTGTGGTGTAGCCCACCTATCCGTAAGTATAGTGGTTAGAGCATCAGACTAGAGCTGGGGAAACCCCACACAGTTACACACCTTGCTGGAAGACCTTAAACCAGTCACTCTGTCAGCCTAATCTACCTCACAGGGGTGTCACGAGGATAAAATGGAGGCAGAGAGAACGATGTATGCTTCCCTGAGCTCCTTGGAGGAAAGGTAGGATTTAAAAAAATGGGACAGACAGAGGGGAGGAGAAATGGCCTTGGGCCTCAACACCCACCCCAGCCTAAAATGGCCTGCCAGCAAATCCTATTACCCTACAGAACATTTTCTCTTCAGCTGTTTTGACAGATGAGCAGCCAGCTGTTTATGTGTGGGAGGGAGACATGGCCAACGGGCCACCAGTCGCTGACCCCTGTCCTAAGACAACTATGACATCTTAATATTTATCACTGTTTGATTTGTTGGTATGACCAGGAGTCCAAAGTTCCAGTGAGAGGCCAACAAGGCCAAGAGCCCTATAAACAGGTGTTTCCAGAGGGATAGCCATTTATGAATCAGGTTAATTCATGCCATCGTATTCCCTATTACTATGTATGGGTGTGAGAGCTAGACATTGAAGAAAGCTGACAGGAAGAAAGTAGACTCCTTTGAAATGTGGTGTTGGAGGAGAGTGTTACGGATACCGTGGACTGCCCAAAAAACAAACCAGTGGGTTATAGATCAAATCCTGCCTGAACTGACCCTAGAAGCTAAAATGACTAAACTGAGGCTGTCATACTTTGGACATATTATGAGAAGACAAGAGTCACTGGAAAAGACAGTCATGCTAGGAAAAGTGGAAGGCAGCAGGAAAAGAGGAAGACCCAACAAGAGATGGATGGACTCTATAAAGGGAGCCATGACCCTCAATTTGCAAGATCTGAGCAAGGCTGTTAAGGATAGGATATTTTGGAAGACATTGATTCATAGGGTCGCCATGAGTCGGAAATGACTTGATGGCACTTAACAAACACACAGCCATTTATGTGTCTGTTATATTTGTCTGGCTTTCTGTCTTGTTATCCAAGGAGATCACAGTGGCTTGTATGGTTCTCCTCCCCATTGAGAGCCAGCCGGGTGTAGTGGTCAGAGTGTCGGGTGAAGATAATGGATCTGGAAGACAGGGGTTTGAATCCCCACTGTGCCATGGAAGCTTGCTGGGTAACCCGGAGCTAGTCATACCCTCTCAGCCTCACCTACCTCACAGGACTCTTATGAGGACAAAGTGGAGGAGAGGAGAATGATGTAAGCCTCATTGGGAGATCCGTGCTCAGATCCCTACTCAGCCATGAGATCTACTGAGCCATAGAGTCCCTTGGCCTTCACCTACCTTATAGGGTGATTGGGAGGGCACCATCCTATGTATGCTCTCCCGGGTTCCTTGAGGAATGCAAATATTATAATAATATATAGATAAATCCTGAATAAAAATTTTCTAAAGAAACCTTGGGTATTCTGTATTTGCATAAACCAGAATATAATGCATCAATTACGCCACTGGGCCTCTCTTGCCTTGATGCTCTTTGTCTCCCTGTAGGATTTTGCTATTTAAAAGCACAGACAGCCAGAGCCTTGAAAATCCCCTTCTAAAATTAAAGGATTGAATTAATATAGAAAATTCCAATTTGGGAAAAGAGCCGGCTTCTCCTCCTAGCAAAAGGTCTGTTCCTCCACCATAAAAAGGGCTTATGATTCTCTCCGGTTACAGAGCAATAGATACCTCTGCTGCTGCCTGCAAAGTTTGAATGTTTCATCTCTGGCAGAGAAATAAATCCCCTTTTGCTCCCCACCATAACCCCGCTCTCTTCCATATCATATTCTCACCAGCGGAGCTTGCATCTATCGGGCTGCTTCTTGCTTGTTATCATTCTGTTGTGGCTATTTCTGATATTGGGGATCAACAGCAGCCATGGATCTTAAACAAATGTCTCTGTGCATGATCACATATGTGTGCATGCACGTGTGGGTGACCTATGAGACGTCTTTCTCCAGAGGAACTGTGCTAGGCCTGCTTTACACAGAGGTGCTACAAAGGACTTCCACCATATTGGTCGGCATGTAGAGGATCTCATTTGGGAATGTTCCCATATGTTAATAAAAGCTCCCTGCTGATAGAAAGCTAGCACAACAGGCAAAGACAGGGGGTAGAAGCTTCTACCCTGTGGTGCTAGGTTTCTTTCTCCAGGGATTTTTCTTTTTGATGCAAAGGCACAGCCAGAACTGGAGACCACTCCCTGCAGAGATGCAGTCCTTTCTACCATTCTGGCATAAGTAGACGTTGGAATGGACCTGGCAGACAGAACAAAGGAGGGAAAGAAGAGAATCTCAACAGCTTTGCTGGTGTGTACGCCAGTCTGTTTGCTAGATACTCATGTGTGTTGCAGTGTATGCATGCAAAACACTGTACGCAAGTCAGCACCATTGTTTGTGTTCAGGCCTGGATTTGAGGGAAACAGGATGCGAATGAGAGTCTACCCATCCTATAGCTGTATTATTTATTCGCTTACAGCATTTCTGTGCTGCCACTCTAGGGAACCCACCAGAGGTGGCTGACAAAATAAAACATCATAAAAAAACTAGAAAACACCATAAGTTATTCATTAAAGCCTAGCATTAAAAACCCAGCCAGAGCACCAAAAAACATAAAACTTGGAGTTGCTTAAAATCAAATCTCATGCCGTTCTCAGGCTAAAAGCAGACTCTAAAAGTGATGTTAAAATCCAGCCGTTTCTGGAAAAATCTGCATGCATGTTAACTCTTTATGCGATTTTTTTCCAGCTGGATTCACTGATGGATGATTATCCTTGGGTTACTGCATACTTCATGGTTGGCAGCTGAATGCGTGACCCGTCGGCCTTGGAAAGCATTGCGTTTGTAGTTCTGGGTGCTGGGTCTGTTCCCACATGCAAGCCATTCCCTGATGATCAAGTGAGGAAAGTGCCTGGGTGAAATTACAATAGGGTATTATGCGTGTGAGGTTCTCTGGACGCTACCAAGTCACCAGCAGGCGTGCAAGAGACAGGGTGTGAGTGTGTGTATGTTTGTGTACACATACCGAGGAAGTTATGATATTCTGCCAGGCAGATCACTGGATTTCTGCATTTCAAGACCAGCAGCTAGATGAATCAAACTGCTGTTAACCTCTTGAGGCTAGTCATTAGAAGAAGAATTCTATCCATAGGTGGTAGAAAGTGCCGTCAAGTCACATCTGATTTATGGCGACTCCTGGTGGGGTTCTCAAGGCAAGAGACATTCAGAGGTGGTTTGCCATTGCCTGCCTCTGCGTAGCAACCCTCGACTTCCTTGGTGGTCTCCCATCCAAGTACTAACCAGGGCTGACCCTGCTTAGCTTCTGAGATCTGACGAGATCAGGCTAGCCTGGGCCATCCAGCTCAGGGCTTCCATTGCATTGCATTTCTTTCTTTCATTCTTTTCTGTTCTTTTCTTTTATCTTGCCATTCCTTCAAGAAACTCACGGCACACTCCATGGTTCTTCCCACTTCCATTTTATCCTCACAACAGCCCAGCAAGGAAGGTTACGCTGAGAGTGAGTGACTGGCACAAGGTTACCTAGTGTGTTCCAGTGCCAAGCAGGAATTCGAACGTGGGTCTCTCCAGTTTAATTCTCTAACCACTGCCCTACACCAGCTCTCAATATTGTCCTCCAAGGTCCAAGCAAGATGGGGAAGGGGAAATGCCAAGGGCTGAGAAATAAAGTTTTGCCAGAGGGGGGACATACTGAGTTCACGGCACAGAGGCAAGATTAGAATCAGGGGCTTATGAATTCATAACTTTTATAGGCAATTCTTGTCCAGTACATAACAAGGTATGTATGCATTCTGGAGTATATGTGTGAGAAGTTCACTTAAGTGATACTATAGCGGACCTGGGTTTTTACAGCTGGGACATCTATACCGCGAGAGCCAGCGCGGTGCAGTGGTGGTTTGGAGCAGTGGACTCTGATCTGAAGAACTGAGTTTAATTCCCCACTCCTCCACACGAGTGGTGGACACTAATCTGGTGAACTGGATTTGTTTCCCCGCTCCTACACACGAAGCCAGCTGGGTAACCTTGGGCTAGTCACAGCTCTCTTAGTGCTCTCTCAGCCCCACCTACCACACAGGGTGTCTGTTGTAGGGAGGGGAAGGTGATTGTAAGCCTGTTTGATTCTTCCTTAAGTGGTAGAGTAAGTCGGCATATAAAAACCAACTCTTCTTCTTCTGTTTTCAGCCAGAAAACATATGCTTGCCTGAATACAGCTGGGGTGTGTGTCAATGAGTATGTTGAAAGAGTGTAACACCAGTTCTCATTAGAGATGATCCAAAGGCCAACCTTTTAGAAGCCCTATTCATTTCCATGAGAGAACTAAGCACCTGTTTATGCCGTCCTAGGCAGAGTAACACCCTTCTAAGCCCATTGACTTCCATGCGCTTGGAAGGGTGGAACTCTGCTTCAGACCTCACTGAAAATCTTGTCCATTGACTTAGTAGAATTCCAAACCTTTGGCTGGATCCTGCTGCCTGCTCTCTGGACCCGATTCGAATCGGCCACCGCACGGCTCTGGGTGAAAACGCACAGGAGGTTTTTGCCTTGGATTTGCCACTCTCTAGATGCTCATACCCCCCATCCAAATTCTCAAAACTCAAAAACAAGCCCCTATGCAGAGTTTTGAGAATTCAGATGGGGGAAAGGTGCATCCAGAGAGCGGCAAATCCAAGGCAAAACTTCCCGTGCGTTTTCGCCCTCTGTGATTCTATGGGCAGGAACGGAAGAGGACTCACCAACTCACCCGTGACTGGGCGACGTCTGAGACGGGGTGGGTGTTGTGTATGTATATAGTTGGAGAGTAATCAAGGGGGACTCAAGGGCTTGAGTTCTGCACGAAGGATCCTAAACCCTGCTCACCCCATTGGTCAAACAAATGGATCCTATTGGCCCTAAGCCAGCATGTCCCATTGGTCACCGAGAGGCTATTCCCCCCTATCACGGATCAGGGGGGAGTGGCCGCAGGCGGCCAGGGGGGCATATAAGCAGGGCACGTTGCGTGTGTAAGTTAGTTCTGTGCTGAAATCAAATAAAGTTGTTGTTGGACTCTGTCTCTGATCTTGTGATACTCCGGGCTCATTTCCAAAGCAGCCCCCCCCCCCCGTTTAAATATTTCAGGAGCAAGAGATTGCGAGACGGCTATCAACTGCAGAACCCCGCTCTCTGCTCCCTCTGCGGTTCCTAGGGTGGCCAGATCCCTCTTTGCCAACAGCGGGAGGTTTTTTTGGGGGGGGGAGCTTGAGAAGGGTGGGGTTTGGGGATGGGCGGGACTTCGAGGCCATAGAGTCCAATGGCCCAAGTGGCCATTTTCTCCAGGGGATCTGGTTCCTCTCAGCTGGAGATCGGTTGTAATAGCAGATCTCCTGCCACCACCTGGAGGTTAGGAAAAAATTTAACATCCATTTAACAACTGTTGTAATAACAATCATAATAGAATATCTCTGTAATGTTGTTAAAAAATACATAGTAATGAATTAAACAGTGACTTCCCCATCACCTCCCTCTGCTTCAAAATAGATTAATGCTAATACATTATTATTTACTAGTGCTCTGTATGTTTTTGTATTTGTTATGTTTTTTTCCTGGTTTGTATTGGATTATGACTTTATTATTCTTTTTTTCTTTTTTGTATGTTTTATTATAAAAGCAATTAAAAATTTATGAAAAAAACACACACACAAAAACAAAATAGATTAATGTATTTCTTACGTTTATAGTCTTGAGACAGCAAGGTAGACTTCCCCTGACTATGGAAGATCCACTGATTTAGCGATTGGTAATAATCTCTTTTCCTTTCTGTAATTGTATTAGGACAGCAAGGGAATAGCTTGTTGCTGGGCAGGATATCTCTGTGTGTGTATGCCTGTGTGCTAAGGGATTGGGGCAAGAGTCATGGAGGGTTACAGTAAACCATAACACGAACTGGGTGAAACTGTTACTCTACTGCCGCCTCGATGTCTGGAGTGCTATCAGCCTACCCTGAATGTTGATGGGTTGTCATATCTTGAATTTGGATAAATATCCCTTCCTCAGTACAATCGGGGCTCAGAGATTTCTGCCCATTAGGGCCTCTGAGTCAGCAGCTGCAAATAAACGGTGTTCTTGAAATAACGATCTCAGGTCTCTCTCTCCCCCCCCCCCCCAGGAACCCTTATTTACCGCATCAGGATTGACCCTAATATCAAACAAAAACCTAATAGCTAGTCATCAGAAAAGACCTAATGGGTCAATTCAGTTTGCAAAACCCCCCGTTCACCACATCAATGCCAGTTATTACCGGGAGATCTTTCGGGCCGCTGGGACAGTAGGTTTGTAGGAACCTCAGTAGCTTATATAAAAAAAAATTGCACCTTGTTTGCAAATGTTTTTCCCGCTCCTGTGCTGCCTTCCTAACCTTGGGTGTTAGCACAGAGGCGCCTGTTCCCCCCCCCCGCCTGGAGGTTGGCAACCCTAGCGGTTGTCCCTTTTGCACCCTGCCCACTCCGCGTGGCCCCCGATCTCCAGCCCAGCCCGGGAGGGAGGGAGGGAGAGGGGCGCGCGGGGGAGAAGTTCTCGCAGGGACCGTGATGGGGGGGGGGCAGAGCCAGGCTCCCGGGCCAATCAGGGACGCGCGGGGAGTCCGGGCGAGGCGCCCATTGGCCGGGCGAGCCGCGCGCCTCCACCCGAGGGAAGGGGGGGGCGCGCGGCGCGCGGCTGCTGGCCGCACTCGCTCCGAGCGCGGGGAGCGGGCAGGTGGCGCCTCCCGGCTCGGCTGGCTGCGGCGCGCCGGGCGAGGCTGTCCGGCAGGGGGCGTCGGCGGGCTGGGGCCGGGCGGGATGGTCCGGCCGGCGGAGCGGAGCCCGTGCCGGCGCGGACCTGGGCCGCCCGCCCTTGACTCCCGAGGAGACCTCGCGGCTGGGATCGCGCCTGCTTCCGGGGGGGTGAGTCTCCCAAAGTTGCTGCTCTTTGCCCCGGTGGCGTGGACTGGAGTAACGTGTGAAGGTAGGGAGGGCTGTGAGACGCCCGTGGCTGGAGAGAGAAGCCCTTTATTCATGGGAGGTTTTGCATGGGATTTGCCACTCTATAGATGCACGTTCCCCCCATCTGAATTCTCAAAGCTCTGCATGGCGGCTTATTGTTGAGTTTGGAGAATAGGGATGGGGGGGAAAGTGCGTCTAAAGAGTGGCAGATCCAAGGCAAAACCTTCCATGAATAAATGCCCAGAGAGAGAGGGAGCTGCTTGGGCATCGCGGATCCGCCCGGCCTCCCCCCTTGGGGTGGTCCTCTCTGCAGATGGCATGTGCCTGCCGGCACATGCCATCTGCAGAGAGGACCACCCCAAGGGGAGAGGCCGGACCCGTCTGCAGAGAGGACCACCCCAAGGGAGAGAGTGTGTGTGTGTGTGAAGTGCCGTCAAGTCGCTTCCGACTCATGGCGACCCTATGAATGAAAGTCCTCCCAAATGTCCTGTCTTGGACAGCCTTGCTCAGATCTTGCAAATTGAAGGCTGTGGCTTCCTTGGTTGAGTCCGTCCATCTCTGGTTGGGTCTTCCTCTTTTCCTGCTGCCCTCCACTTTTCCTAGCATGACGGTCTTTTCCAGTGACTCTTGTCGTCTCATGACGGGACCAAGGGAGAGGCCGGATCCTAAAACAGCAGAGTGCCAGGGCTCTTGCACGGCCCCGGTGGGTTAGGTCCTGGTGGGCACGGCCTCGGTTGGCAAGTGTAGGGGGGGGGGAGCAGGGAAATGGGACCGCGCCAGAGGACTGGTTCTGTGGCGCGTTCCTCCAATCGACTAAGTGGTCTCCTTCCTGAGCCTCTTCCCTGTTTGCAAGGCATAGCTTACCTGGCAGGGGGGAGGCCGGCTAAACAGGCACTCAAAGGGGGATGCTTCTCTTCTCATCGCACCCCCCCCCCCAGCATTCCTGCTCCCCCCCCATCCTTCATTTTCGGTGCCCTGGCCAGAAGCCAAGGAAGGCTGAATGACCAGGGCTTCCTTTCCGCCTGGGTCAAGCCCTGGAAGAATGCAAAATAACAAAAAAAGAGTGCTTGGGAGCATGTCCGGAGTGTATTTCCTTCCCTGAGCCAAGCCACTGCCCTTAAAATGGGGGGCAGTAGGGCAGGATGTGTAGGCCCCAGAGATGGCTCAAAGTCTTGGCGCTTTTCGAAACAAGCTAACCCCTGGCAGTTCTGTTTAGTTCTGATTCTGCCCCAACGGATCATGTCTAAGGGCGGGCTGGGTCCAGTGAGGTTTTCCAGTAGTGTGTCTCTGTGTTAGGGGTGAGATGCTGGTTACATTACTAGTTCTTGAGGAAGATGCAGTTAGAGCAACAATTTAATGGAGAAATGGCAGTGGGTGTCTGAGTCCCATATTCTAAGCACTGGGGGTAGCATGGGCCATTGTCCCCCTTAGGGTGCCGATGCCCATGTTCGCTCACCCTCACTCCTTGCATTTCCACCCAGAAGACGAAACCCAGCCCCTGCAGCGTTCTTTGCCGACTGCATAATTGGGATCCAGACAAATCTCTGCCCTCCGTCTTCGTTGGAACTCTCTGCCGTTCCCCTCTGTTGCCCTTCATGGTTTTTGGGGGGCGGGTGGGGTGTAAGAAAGCCGAGCAGTTTACCATGGGAACACTTGCTCGAACCCCTCCTTTGCTGGGCAGGAGGACCAGTCACTCTGCTGTAGAGGAGCCCTCCGTCTAAATGGATTAATCTTTGTAGACATCTACTATCCTTAGGAAGGCAGCATTCTGACAGCCCCGGATATGGGGACGATAATAATTCATTCACTGGAGTGCCAGCCGGCGTAGTTTAGAAACGATTTGGCTGCCACTCTTTTGAAATGTGCATCCAATAACCTCTAGAGAATTTGTACTTATCTGCTTGCTGGCTGTGGGGAAAGGAGGAATGACTTCTGTCTTGAAACTTTGGTGCTGTTTTGGATTTGGAAGTGGGGAATCCGTTTTGGAACTGCCAGTCTTTGTTTTATTTAAATGCACAAGTGAATGACACCCAAGTGAACACAAGCATTGTGGAAGGCAGGGAGACGTCTACTACGAGGTTGATGCTTTCAACATTCCTTGGCAGGGCATGCCGTTCAATGTCTATCTTGGCACCTTGCTCATTTGGGTGGCTTGCTGCTCTGGTTTCATTTCACGTAAAGGTTACTTTGCCTGTTTACGCAGAGGCAAAGCCGAGTAGGTGCTCGAGGGGGGAGTTGTAGCCAATCAGGAATCCCTAATTAGTGTACTTGTATGATGTACGTGTTTGACACACTTGTACTTTAAGCGCACTCTTAAAACACCTTTGGTGTACACCTAAACGTGTCGCGTGTGAAGTGGCCATTCAAGTGTACCTATTTCGTAGGGCAGTCCGTCCTTATAAATGGCGGGGCTCTGACCTTAGCTTTGTGATGTGGGTTGCCTTCTGCCTTCCTCTCCTGGAAGGGCTGATCTTGAAAGGAGAATAAGCCTGCCCCAAAGGGTGCTTTCAAGATATTAATCCAGTCCTAAACAAGGATGCGTATTTGCAATGGTTTTGAGTGGTTAGAGTCCCTCCCCTCCGGTTCATGCATTCCGTTCAGTCGGTGTGTAAAGGAACCAAGAGCTATTGAGGTGAATGGCTTATAAAGATCACTTGTATCGCCATAGACCCCGAATTCCCAGAGCAGGAGGTCTCGAACCCTGCAGCTGAGGGCTCCAGGCTCAGGCAGGGAGCTGGTTGGCGAGGCCAGAGAGGAATTTCAGCTGCTTGTTTCCCTGGCTATGCAAGCATGTGGCAGAAAGCAGCGATGGAAGAACAGGTTCTTTTCTGCTATGGTTTGGGAATCATGAAGAGCTGCTCGGAAGGCAGAATTTCAACAAGTGTTGCTTTCTATGCACAGAGGTGCTGTGATTGGAGGAGGCTTCAGGGATTAAATTTCTGCCTCTTAAGGCAGCAATGAAAGGCATCGGAGCTCTTCCGGAGGAAAAAAAAAGGCAAGTTCAAATGGAAATCAGAAATTTAGGTAGATCCTAGCCATGTATAGAATACGCATGGTGTGCAAATATGTAATGTTGAGGATGACATGGAGCTTGAACCTATAAAACAGGTGGCAGTATGATTGAGTGGGAACCCCTGTAAGTGGTGTTACAGTTGAACCTTTTCAGTGTGGAGCGCTCTGTGCGAAGGCTGGTCTCCAGTCCTGCCTTTGCCAACAACAAACCTTGGGGCTTTGAGTAAAGTCATTTTCTCAGCTCCTGTTCTGGATTTGTAAGAAGGAGCCAGCGTGGTGTAGTGGTTAAAAGCGGTGGTTTGGACCGGGTTTGATTCCCCCCTCCTCCACATGAGCGGCGGAGGCTAATCTGGTGAACTGGATTCGTTTCCCCACTCCTACACACGAAGCCAGCTGGGTGACCTTGGGTTAGTCACACTCTCTCAGCCCCACCTACCTCACAGGGTGTCTGTTGTGGGGAAGGGAAGGTGATTGTAAGCCAGTTTGATTATCCTTAAAAAAGGTAGAGAAAGTCAGCATATAAAAACCAACTCTTCTTCTTCTTGTCATTTTGTGGATGAACTAAGGCTTGTGAGTAGGGTTTCCAACAGGCCTGCAGAAAAATGCCTTGTCCCTTGAATAGAGGCTTACTGTATGAAAATGGACAGCTGAAGAGCTTCATGGCATGGGAGTAAAAAAACCAAATTACCCGGTAAATAATGTCCCACTGAGCTTGTTTAAGGAGCAGGACATTTTCTCTCCAGGCTTGTT
This sequence comes from Euleptes europaea, assembly GCF_029931775.1. NCBI lineage: Eukaryota > Metazoa > Chordata > Lepidosauria > Squamata > Sphaerodactylidae > Euleptes > Euleptes europaea. Next base: position 23,640,986 of record NC_079313.1, on the reverse strand, counting down.
GGCAACCCTGCATGTAAGGCATCTGCATGTAAAAAATGGGTGATTGTTTCTCATAGGTTTGGACAAGTGTGACAGAACAAAGCTGGCCTCTGTGTCAGTGAAGAGGCAGGAATGCAGCTTTTGTATGAGCCCGCCTGTTTCTGATTCAAGATTTCCTTACACATTGTTTCCTATGCACGGAATCATATGCAAAGAAACCCCAGGGTGGTTACCCAAATCACAGGAGGATGGGTACGAAAATCCTATGCGTTTCCTTCCCATTCTTTCCAAGGACCCTCTTCTGGGTCCGTTCAGCTCCTAGTCATGTCCTACATGCCTAATACAAAGAGTGCTCCTGTTACTGTGGAACGAGGTTAAGAAATGTGCCGTGTTCTGAAGGCCCTATCTGACATGTTTGCTGTCACAAAATCCCCTGTGCAACCAGGGAGCCCAGTCATTTAAAGCACTTTTTAAAAAAAGGAAGCTACGATTTTCAGAACTCTTGCAAGAGAAGGCGAACTACATGAAAATCCCAATTGTCAACCAGTGTCGGAAGTAGCAGCGGGAACAGCCGGTGGGACACCTATGTCTTTAATTGTTGCTTAGAGGAAGGGAGTTCTACCGGTTTTCTGCATGAAGAGTTGTACCTGCTTTTCCCCAACTGTTAAAGGTACGGGAGCATTTCTCCAAACGTCATCCTAATTCAGCAATTCCCAAACTGTGCACTGGGGCACACTATTGTGCTGTGAGAAAATTATTCATTAAAAATCCCATGAGCCCAAAATCCCATTGTCAGAGGAGGCTGACTGCTACATCTCTGAGTGATGTACTGTTCCGACCTTGCCACCTTCCAATCAGGTTTACCTCCAAAAAAAAAGCTTCAAGAATAAGTAACAGGGTGTGCACTTGAATATCTGACATTGACAGTACTTCATTAGCATCCAGTGCCCTGTGCATCATGTTAAAGTTGCTTTTGTGCTGTTATAGGTGCATCTCTTTTCATGAGAATTTAAGGAACATTTACTTGAAATAAAAAATGGGTGGCAAGCCAAATCTCTGCCTTGGTTGGTGTTGCTTTGTTGGGCATTTTGGTTGCAAACACATTGCAAAATTCTTCACCCCATCAAAGCAGGTTGCCGACATGGGCACTTGGTGTGTGACGGCACCAGCGAGCGGGCCAGAGAGTCAGAGAGCGTTCTTCGTGGATGATGGGATGTGGTCTGCAATTCAGACGGGGAAGGGAGGGACCACCTGTACCCTTAAGGGCTCCTCTAGGAAACTGCGACGTGTTCTCATGCCTTATTATTTTTAAAAAAGCAATTGTTTTTTGTCAGTCTAATAAGCCAGGCTTCTCAGCTGTGAAAGGTGTGTGACAGGATAATAATAGGACAAGGTTGTCTAAAAGTCACAATTGGAGTAACAACCCACAATGTCAATAATAGTATGTCATTATCTCTCTCTCTCTCTCTCTCTCTAGATAGATAGATAGATAGATGTGTGTGCGTGTGCATGTATATATAGATTGATATATATATATATATAGGGTATATATATATATATTCCCTGGGGCAGACTGCCAAAGCTGCCCTGTTTCTGAGACGACCCTGGCTGCACCCTCCTGCCCCTGGTCTCATTCTGACCCACCCAGGCGAGTATTTCTGCCAGGCCCAGGGTCATGTCTTGCCCTTAAGGTTGTCAACCTCCGGGTGGGGGGCTGGAGATCTCCTGGAATTACAGCTGATCTCCCTGCTCCGTGACTTATACGTTTAGCCTGGAGAAAGCAGCTGCTTTGGAAAGTGGACTGCACGGCATCATACCCTTCCGCGGGCCCTCCCCTCCGTAAAGCCCACCCTCCTTCCAGATATTTCTGAACCCAGAGTTGGCAACCCTGCCTGCCCTGCCCGGTGGGTTTCTGCCAGGTAGCCCAGCACAGTCACCCGAGCAAGCTTCGTGACATGATGGGGATTGGAACTCGAGTCTCCCACACCCTAACCTTTATATCACACTGGCTGACTTGTGTAGGAGAGCTTCCTGGTAGGTTGTGCTCTCAATAGATGACTGCAAGAGAAGTAGATGGTAACAAAAAGAGAGTTAAAATACCGGTTTACAGACCTGATTGTTTGGGTCCAGCACTCTCTTCTCGCAGCCTAAATTATGCATAAAGGGAAATAAAACTCTGCACTCAATAGGAGTGACATAAATAAGTCCAATTTCTGTGTACTTAGCAGCCTTGCCTGAAGTTGCTTAATCCATTCCATAAAACCCCTGTATTTATTTATTTTTTGGGTTTTTTTTTTACAATTTCAGCAAGGAGACGAAGGTAGCAAATGGCAAAATGTACTTAAGCCTTGGGTGGAAGCAGTTTTATAGAATAATGGGAATGCCATGATGGACAGAAAGCCACAGAGAGGCACAGGAGGATGTGAGAGCCTTTCGGAGAATTTTATCCCTTTCCAAAATGTCTTCTCCAAAAACATGAGGACTAGAACCTTGCTTTTTCTAATAATGGAAAAACCAGAGTCCAGATTCTGGGTTGAGTGCCAGACTTTTATTCATTCATTCATTTATTAACTGTGTATCTTCCTCCACCCCTGGCCAAAGTTGGGCTCAGGGTGGCTTACATCAATATAATCTCAACCATATACAATTAATTTAAGAACACACTAAAATGCACACGACTATAAAAACGAATAAAATCAACAATTTATAAATTATCGATCCAAGGTGTCAGTAAAATCATGGAGGCAGATAGCCCTGCTTTACTCTGTTTGGCTGAGGCACAAAATATAGGAGCATAGGCTCTGGGCAGACCTAATGGTCTACTCTGCAAACCATTGGGAATATACCGTACGTTCCCTCTGATCTCTTCTGGGGAGCAAGGTCCCTTGCCTTTCCTCGATTTGCCTTGGATGTCATCTCATGGCCCATGAGCACTAGTTCTAATTATGGTATTCTTTCAATACCAGTGTGGTGCCAGGGTGGTGTAGTGGTTAAGAGCGGGGGTTTGGAGCGATGGACTCTAATCTGGAGAACCGGGTTTGACTTTCCAGTCCTCCACATGAGCGGCGGACGCTGATCTGGTGAACCAGGTTGGTTTCCCCACTCCTATACATGAAGTCAGCTGGGTGACCCTGGGCTAGTCCCAGCTCTCTTAGAGCTCTCTCAGCCCCACCTACCTCACAGGGTGTCTGTTGTGGGGAGGGGGAGGGAAGGTGATTGTAAGCCGGTTTGAGTCTCCCTTAAGTGGTAGAGAAAGTCGGCATATAAAAACCAACTCTTCTTCGAAAACCTGAAACCGTGGTTCGAAGTGGGTTAGCGTTAGCAGTTATTACAGTCAGTGCATATATAATATCTAACCCTGATTAACACAGACAAGGAAAGAAAGGAAGGTGGTCCCAAGCAGGGATGTGGGTGGGGTAGGGTTGCCAGCCTCCAGGTGGGGCCTGGAGATCTCCTGCTATTACAATTGATTACCAGACAACACAGATCAGTTCCCCTGGAGAACATGGCTGCTTTGGATGGCGGGCTCTATGGCAATGTACCCTTCTGAGGTACCTCCCCTCCCCAGGCTCCACCCCCTAAATCTCCAGATATTTCCCCATCCAGAGCTGGCAACCCTAGACTGGGACTGCTTTCTAGAAGCTGACTCTCCATGTGCAAATTATTCTGCGCTAGCATGTCATAACGGATAGTCACCAGGATTGTGTCGGCACTGAGCTTTGGAAAGGGTTGGCTTGGTGTGAGATTTTGTAGGTCACAGGTTGCTTTTTCGGAGGTATCAGGTCCCTGATTCATCAGCTTTCGCTTGACAAAACGAGTGTTTCCACAATCAGGGAGCCAATTCTATTTGTTGGAGGGAGGGCTTTTTTGGGGGGGGTTGAGTTTGCCACCTTTTCCATCAGTCTTGCTTCTGAGATTTCAACAGCATCTGAGTGTTTAGTTGGCAACACTTGCCCTACAAGGAAAAACATTGCTGGCTAAATCTCTTCTCTACCAAGCAGCTGGTAAAAGTGGGGGAGCCTCTGAGGTTGCCAACTCTGGATTGGGAAATTCCTGGAGATTTGGGGGTGGGGCCTGGGGAGGGTGGAGTTTGAGGAGAGAGGGGCGCTCAGCAGGGGTGTGATGCCATACAACCCATTTTCTGATGCTGCCCTTTCTTCCAGAGGAACTGATCTCTGTAGTCTGGAGATCACTTGTAATTCCAGGGAAACTCTAGGCTCCACCTGGATGCTGGTACCCCTAGGTGAGAGGAGAATTACCCTTCCCCCTTACGTGTCCTTGCAGATTGTATCTGACCCCCTGCGCGCAAACACACTGTTGTTAGTTCTGGAAGGAAGGAAAGAGAGAAGGTGCTTTTCTTTTCTCCCTCTTTGAGATACTGCCTAGGTGCCAACTCCTAGGGTGTAGACGTTGCTCTTGTTTGTGAGTGAAACCCAGACATGCCAGGTGTGGGGGAGGGACTGCCCTGGAGCCCTACAAGGACAAAGCCCCCGAAGTCTTGGTTCATATTGCCTATAGATTGTGTGCATCAATAAGACGCAATAAGACCTTCAAGACCTTAGTTTACAGAGCCAAGTGGACTAAACTGGCATTCCTGATTATTAGAGTTGCCAGCTCTCTCTTTGCCACCAGCAGGAGGTTTTGGGGGCAGAGCCTGAGGGGGGCAGGGTTTGAGGAGGGGAGGGACTTCAATGCCATAGAGTCCAATTGCCAAAGCAGCCATTTTCTCCAGGTGGATTGATCTCTATCAGCTGGAGATCAGTTGTGATAGCAGGAGATCTCCCGCCACCACCTCGAGGTTAACAAACCTACTGATTATTAATGCATTCATCATCAAACTCTACATGCAACACTACATAATCCATTTATTATGGTATCCACTGATGGTGGTTTTACTCCGAGTTACCTCTCTGTGGCACTGCATGGGGGCGAGCGACTAAAATCCTCTCTTGTCCTGCCCTGGAGCCCTGATTTGAACTGGGGTCCTGTGCCAGAAGATGCGTTCAGAGATTTTCCAGCATCTCCTCTAGCATGGATCTCATGTTCTTTAATCCCTACGTATCCCTGCTGGATGACCAGTTGCTGTCTAATAGCCTAACCTACCTCACAGGGCTGTTCGGAGGATACAATGAGGACAGGAAAACATATACACTGTCCTGCCATTCTTGTAGGAAGGAGTGGAGACTTAATAACCAGTGGGATGGTCTGTGAGCACCTTGACCACCCAACATTGAATGTGTCAGCACTAGCCGGCCATTTGTGTGTGTCTCTGGGGTGGCTAGATCCCGTAGGATTCCAGTAGCCCCTTCCAGTCTAGTCAACTTGATCCCAGCATAAGCTTTCCCGAGTCAGAGCTCAATGAGATAAGGGAAGAGGCGAGGAAGGCCCCGTAGCCCTTTGAATTCTCCGCACGGGCTGCCGTTGTTTCTGAGCCAGGCTTCTTGAGCTGGGACTTTAAGAAGAGCCTCTGAGTCACTCTCTCCCCTCGGCCCGGCCTTCATAACAAGATGTTTACGGAGCGATGCCAGAGGGCACAGGGAGCCGGTTTCCTGCGTCATCCAACTCCTTCCAGCCCTCTCACCGGAGGCACCAGCAATTCGCTGTGGAAGCCAAACCGTCCCCTTGAGGAAGGAGGCCGAGGAAGCAGACTGCTGCCAGGCATGCAAACAAGAACGAGATCAGGGCCAGCTTAGATCCCGCAGTGCCCTCTCTGCCCCCGATCCCTGGCGGAGACCCAAGGAGACAGTATGTAGTTCCCCAGAGTCCAACAGAGCTCTGAGGCTGGGAGTATCATTTCTTTCCCTCATTTGTAGTCTGGATTTGTGGAAGTTTAAGCAACAGGTGAGATTTGGGATCCATTACCAAAAAATAAATAAATAAAAAACCCAAACAAAAACCCAGCTTTTTGGGAGTCCCTCCCACTATGGGCTGGAGGTGCTAAGTCTCACTTCTGAGTGATTTCCCTAAACAAATCTGTCTCCCTTCTGGCTTTTTTAAGCCCTGGTGGTAGGGTTGCCAGGTCCCTCTTTGCCACTGGTGGGAGGTTTTTGGGGCGGAGCCTAAGGAGGGCGGGGTTTGGGGAAGGACTTCAATGCCATAGAGTCCAATTGCCAATGCGGCCATTTTTCTCCAGGTGAACTGATCTCTATCGTCCGGAAATCAGTTCTAATCCCAGGAGATCTCCAGCTAGTACCTGGAGGTTGGCAACCCTACCTCCCCCAGCACCTTTATCCCAAGCCATATTGAACCCCTTAATAGGATTGCCAACCTCCAGGTGGGGCCTGGATCTGATCTCCAGAAGACAGAGTTCACTTCCTCTGGAGAAAATGGCTGCCTTGGAGGGTGGACTCTGTGGCATCACATCCCTATGGAGGTCCCTCCCTTCCCTAAACCCATACTCGCCCCAAGCTCTATCCCTGAAATCTTAAGGAATTTCCCAACCTGGAGTTGGCAACCCTATCCCCCAGTTTCAGATTTCCCCTAACGTCACATGCTTTGGACTGCAGTCCAGTTTTGCAACAGATCTGAAATGCAAGTCCTTGCAACGTTATCCCTATTTTATAGATGAAGAACTGAGGCTGAACTAACAACGGTTGCTATGTATCTGGACCTAGAATTGATACCACAAACACAGGTTTCTCTCCTTGTACTTTGCATTTGTGATCCTGGATTTGCACCTGCAAACGCCCCCTACTCCCCTTCTGCACAACTCAGCAACTTTAACTTTTTCACAGCCTGGAGATAAACATTTTTACCTGCTCCTGTCTGCACGACAAAACCATGGCTACAGTGGCTGGCTAGATAGATGGCCATAAGCACACATTGATAGTTTAAACACACACACACAATATAAATAAATAGTGCTGAGTGGTCCATCTTACCTGGATGGCCCAGGCCATTGCGTCAGATCTCAGAAGCTAAGCAGGGTCAGCCCTGGTTAGTAGTTGGATGGGAGACCACCGGGGTTCTTGTGCAGAGGAAGGCAATGGCAAACCACCTATGTTAGTCTCTTGCCTTGAGAAACCCTACGAGGTTGCCAAAAGTTGGCTGCAACTTGACAGCCCTTTACACGCACAAGTAGTCTACATTAAGAAACCTTAGGAATGAAAGGAGGGAAGGCTCATCCCAAATCTATGTTAAAAGGGATTGGTCTGCAATATGAGGTTCTGTCCAAATAGACTGCGAACCTTGAGCGTAGGGAAGAAAGTTCTTCAGCCTATTATATCCAGTGTGGTGTAGTGATTAGAATGATGGACTAGGATCTGAAACACCTGGACTCAAATTCCTGTTCGGCTATGACACCTAGAGAGCAAAGCTCTGCAGGCCTACTCAGAATCCTACTTGGGTCTGCTCAGTGTGGCTTTTTCCCAGGAAAGGGTTGTTAAGATGGCACTTTCAAAGTTCTTTGGCCAAAGTTCTCTCGGCCTAACCTACCCCGCAGGGTTATGGTGAGGATGGAAATAGCCGTGTATGCCACTCTGACCTCCTGGGAGGAAGGGCGGGATAAAAAAAAGTACTAAATCGTAGAGTTGGAAGGGGCCTCCAGAGTCATCTAGTTCAAGCCCACAATGCAGTGAATTCACAACTGCCTCCCCCCACCCCGAGTTACCCTTACTCCATGCCCAGAAGATGGCCCAAGACATAAATACCTAGGCAGTTAGTTGGAAATTCATCTGGTGTCTGCATTCAAGCCTATATGCTGGGATCCTGTAGGAACACAGAAAAATGCACACCGGGATATTAAGGGTGGTAGCATTCATCTTCCTGAGAATCACTTTCATTTTTTAGAAAAGCAAATTTCTAGCCCTCAGGACAGCACGTATTAGAATAGTGATCCACCATGGTACCTCCTTGCTTGTTGAGCCTTCGGGATGAAATCTACAGTGGTCTTGAAGTAGAGCTAGAATGGAAGCTTCTGTTTGTTCCCTGCCTGCTCTTTGAGAGTAAATGCTGAACTCACCCCAGGCAGGAGGGTCACAGCTGCTGTGTGCCTTCTGCTTGGCCATTGACGTAGACTTTCTCGTGTCTCTGGGCTTGGTATCCTCCCACCCCCCCCCCCCGCGACTGTGCAGGGACCAAACCCTCCCCTTTGCTTTGTAAATGGAAACCCAACTTTTACACTTCCCCATAACAAAGAGCCCATGCCTGGTTTCCTCCACTTCCCCACCGGAGGGCGCTACAGAAGGGGTGTGGCCTTTGCATCTGCCGGGAGTGCCCTTTGGGAAGTAGCTGCCGGTTGTCATTGGAGGATGCTCACCTTGGATTCTCCCCAAAGTCTCCTGATTGTCCCTTTCCTCTTGGGCATTCATTTTTGCGGCAACCCCTTCTACACTTTCTCATTGCAGGCTCAGTGAGCAAATATGAGTGGTCAATGCCTTATGAAACAAGGAAAGGGAGCTAAGTCTGAAGGGGGAAAACCACACGTGGCAATGACGCTTGGGTGCTGTTCCCTGATTCTTCCCACTCCCTCTGGGGGTTATGAGGTGTGATTTAGTCTTGCTACTTCTCTGTCTCTCACACACTCTTTTATGCCATCAAATATGGTGACCATGTTGGGTTTTCAAGGCAGCTGACCCAGCAAAGGTGTTCTGCCATTGCCTGCCTCTGCGTAGCCATCCTTGGTCTTCCTGGGTGGTCTCTTATCCAAGTACTAACCAGGGCTGACCCTGCTTATGGACACCGATGTGTGGTTTGGTTGCTGGAGCATGCAAATAGGAATTGGTAGCAATCCGGGGAAAGACAGGTACCATTTTTCTCTGTATTCCTTTGTTGCAAACCAGTTGTGCGTTTGGTCCTTGGACTTCATAAGCCTGAATGGGCATTGTTATCCTGCTGGGGGAAAATCAGGTGTGTGGAAATGGACCGGTTACGTGATCCACGTCTAGACCTCCTTTGCAAACGCTCCCAACCTCGAGCATGCCTTTTCTCCACTGTTTCTCTGCAGTGAGTGAAACAACTGAAACTTCTCCAAACCTTTCCGACTGTTGAACATCTGCAGTCCAGATTGCCAAATAAGCTGCCCCGACGTATAACCCCTTTCTTCCTTTTAATAATACATATGAGCTGCTCTTTCTGGGGGAAAAAATTAATGTATCTACCACATTACAGGGCGCATTGCATTGCCCGAAGCTATGAGGCTAGCTTTGTCTTGGAAAAGCGGGAGCAGCTGCAGGACGACATGCCCTATGCTAGCCAGCAGGGGTCAGTCTACCCTCTCAGTGTGGGCAGCATTTTGCCGCATCCATCCAAGCATTTTGTTATATTACGCGGAGGCTTGGCAAGCGATGTCTTCTGGAAGAGGCAGGAACTGGAGGTCCACAGAGAGGGAAAGTCAGTCTTCAGCCTCAAACCAAAAGAAGGCAGCTAGCGATCCGCTGCTTTCCCACCCACTTCTGGACCTCCTTTCTTAAGACCAGGCTTGTGAAACATTGACTCAGAAGTCCTAAGCAAGTCTTAGGTTTCAAAATATGTCGGAGCCTCCCCAGCTACATCCATGTCTTAACTGGAGTCAGTGTTTATCCTACTAATACCAAGCTGCATAAGGTGTTCAGAGTACTTTCTGTATCCTGTTACAGTTCCCACAACAACATAAGAAAAGCCCTGCTGGATCAGACCGAGGCCCATCAAGTCCAGCAGTCTGTTCACACAGTGGCCGACCAGGTCCCTCTAGGAAGCCCCCAAACAAGACGACTGCAGCAGCGCCATCCTGCCTGTGTTCCACCACACCCAAAATAATAGGCGTGCTCCTCTGATCCTGGAGAGAATAGGCATGCATCATGACTAGTATTCATTTTGACTAGTAGCCATGGATAGCCCTCTCCTCCATGAACATGTCCACTTCCCTCTTAAATGCCTTCCAAGTTGGCAGCCATCACCACATCCTGGGGCAGGGAGTTCCACAATTTAACTATGCGTTGTGTGAAGAAATGCTTCCTTATATCTATATAAGGTAGACCAATATACTGATTTCCCCATATGGCACATGGGAGAGAGGGCTGGGGGAGAGAGTCTTCTTTAATGGCTTCTCTTTGGAAAGATGATATCTGAACAGGCAGTCTCCTAATGTGGAGCTGAGTTTCTTAGCCGTGATACTGCACCTGCCCTCATTTTCAGGGCTCGCTCCTGGTACTTCTTCTAATGCTGAGATTCATCACCAGGTAGAGGCCACATCAAAATCACTCCTTTGTGTGCAGCACTTTTCTTGGAGCCCCGCATGGTCCTTCTTGCCAGCCAGCTGTGGGGGGGGGGGGGGAATCAGAGGAAGCCGCAAAAAGAGGCAGAGGGTCAGATGGAAAAGCTGCATTCAAATTACCCAGCTGTTTCTCCTTGGATGGTTCCGTTTCTCATCCCTGCAAAACTTAACCTTGATTTTAAGCCCCCATCCTGGCTTGATAGTTGCAGCCGGCAAACTCCTGTCACTCAGGACTGCCGAAGCTATCAATCCTGAGCTGTAGACAAGCCTAAGGAGATGGTTGTCTGCCCGTATTGCATTTTTATCTGACTCTTCCTCCAGGGCAGTATGCAAAGTTCCCCCTTCCCCCGTTTTATCCTTGCAAAGACCTTGCGATTTGGCCACAGGGATCCATGCTGTGCTTGCAGCCAGGTTAGATTACTGTTGTGAACTTTAAATGGGGCAGCCTTTGAAGACTGTTTGGAAACGGCACTTGGCAGCAGCCATGCTATTGCTGGAGGCTGGGTACAGGGATCATGTTACCCCTGCAGTGAAAGATCTGCACTTGCTGTGCCGGTCTGTTTTGAGGCACCATTCAAAGTGTTGGTTCTTACCTTTAAGGCTCTAAATAGCATGGGGGCATGGTACCTGAAGGGCTGCCTCTACCTGTATTGTCCAGCCTGCCATTTAAGATCTTCTTCTGAAGCCCTGCGCTCTCTGCCCCACCTTCAGAGATGAAGTAGGTGGTGACCAGAGACTGGGCTTTTTCAGTGGTGGTGCCTCACCTGTGGAACGCCTTTCCCCATGAAGCTTGCCTAGTACCTGTTTCACTCTCCTGTAGGTACCAGGTGAAAACATTTCTTCTACTCAGGCTTTTGCTTGAGAGCGTTTATCTTTTAAGAAGAAGAAGAAGAGTTGGTTTTTATATGCTGACTTTCTCTACCACATAAGGAAGAATCAAACCAACTTACAATCACCTTCCCCCTCCTCACAACCGACACCCTGTGAGGTAGGTGGGGCTGAGAGAGCTGTGACTAGCCCAAGGTCATCCAGCTGGCTTCGTGTGTAGGAGTGGGGAAACCAACCCAGTTCACCAGATTAGCATCTGCCGCTCATGAGGAGGAATGAGGACTCAAACCCAGTTCTCCAGATTAGAGTCCACCGCTCCAAACCACCGCTCTTATTGTCTGCTTCTGGCCCAAGGATCCTTTTATCTGCCTCCTTTTAGTTGGCTCAATGTATATTATGTTATGCCCTGGACTGTTGTTAATGGCATCCCTTTATTTTTAATGGTTGAGTTTTAATGGTTTGGTTTTCATTGAAATCTGGCTCAAGCAGGCCGCTGGAGAGGGGGCTTATCCATTTCCTAAATAAATAATCCTTGTGAGGGTAGGTTAGGCTGCGGGAGAGTGACTGACCTGATGGGCGAAAACGCGCGGTCGCTTTAGCTTCCTTTATTCCCTGTTTCAGCCAGGATTCAGCCAGGATCGAACGCACGTGCGGCGAAAATGCATGCGTTCGATCCTGGCTGAAACAGGGAATAAAGGAGGCTAAAGCAACCATGCGTTTTTGCCCCAAGTCACCCAGTCAGATTCATAGCAGAGTGGGGATTTGAACCCAGGTCTCCCAAGTCCTAGTCCACCGCTGGAACCACTACATCGCGTGGACTTCATCCCATCCTTTAGTCCAGCGATAACACTCAACCAGTCAGCATGGTGTAGTGGTTAAGAGTGGTGGTTTGGACTGGTAGACTCTGATAAGTTAGAATCAGGAGACTTTCAGAGGCCCAACGTCACTTTTTGCTTGTCCGGTGTCTGTCTTGGAGTGGTGGTGAAGTCGCAGGGTTGCCAACTCTGGGTTGGGAAATTCCTGGACATTTGGAGGTGGAGCTTGTGAACGGGGGGGGGGGAGCTTTGCAGGAACGGGATGCCACAGGGGTCCACCCTCTGAAGCTGCCATTTCCTCCGGGGGAACTAATCTCTGTATGAAAGTCAGTTCTAATTCTGGGATACCTCCAGCCCCCACCTTAAGTTTGGCAACCCCGGGCGGAGACGGGTATAACATATATCCTGCCTAAGTGTAGAAATAACTAACTATAAACCTTTATGGTGGCAAACTGTCTCTTGTGGCAAAATCTTGGGCTGTAAATCAATGACAGGGTGTTCATGGCGAAGTACCCCATGTTGCAATGGCAGATGAAATAGTTTCCAGAAAGGTTGGCACTGAGGAATATTCTAATGATCGTGCATCCTTGCCTGTTGCTGGCTGACTTTGCCCGCCCCAGAGGACAAGCCAGGGGTGTGTGTGTGTGTGTGTAAAGTGCCGTCAAGTCGCAGCCGACTTATGGCGACCCCTTTTTGGGGTTTTCACGGCAAGAGACTAACAGAGAGGTGGTTTGCCAGTGCCTTCCTCTGCACAGCAACCCTGGTATTCCTTGGTGGTCCCCCATCCAAATACTAACCAGGACTGACCCTGCTTAGCTTCTGAGATCTGACGAGATCAGGCTATACCATGCTGCCTTCCCTCCCCAGCCAGGGGTACACACTCTCTTAGAACATCCCACCCCCTGAATTCATCGTCCTGGGCCAAGCAGATCAAACAATTATCGGACTGATGAATTCCCAGCCGAGCATGGCCTGGTCTCTTAATTACTGCGCATGGAGTTCCTCGCGGCAAGTCAGATTAACAGTTACTCAACTGAAGGGGCTTCCTTGGGAGATGATATATCTGAGACGCGCAGAGCAATAAAGGAGTGTTAAGCGGTGATTCATTTCGGGGATGGGGAGGATTCTAAATTGGAGAGCCCAAATATATACCAGAAAACAAGGATGCAAGGAATCTTTGCTGTTGATGGAATTTGGAAGCAAGGGTCTCCAGTCGCCGCCCCAGGGCAGAGAAGCACTTGCAGACACATCTCAGACTGCATCCATTCAATAGGTTCAGTAAACATGTTCTCACTGAATTTATAAGCGTGTGTGTGTGTTTTGGCATCGCCACATGTTCAGGAAATACAGGGAAGGAGAGGGGGGGGGGGAAACACACAGCTAGAGTGTGGAAGGAAGAGGTGGCCGAGCTGGTTTGGGGTGGAAGCACACAGCCACAGGGCATGGTCCCTCTGAGAAAGCTTGTTTGGGTGTGCGATTCTTCTCTTTCAATGGGTGCATGTCTCTGCATTGCAAACTGGGAAGCCGGTTTTTCTTTCAAAATGCTGGCTTTTGTGGTGGAGGTCAGGGAAGGTAGATCCAGGGGTGGATCTGGTGGGTTGTAGGTGGAGCCTGGAGGTATCTGGTGGGTCAAGGGCAGAATGGGGGCAGAATCTGTAATAGACTGTAAGCTGCTTGGGGCAGGAAAGTGACTTTTTAATTGTTATTTTGAGAAGCACTGTGCTGTTGCAGGATGCTGCCGCAGTCGTCTTGTTTGTGGGCTTCCTAGAGGCACCTGGTTGGCCACTGTGTGAACCGACTGCTGTACTTGATGGGCCTTGGTATGATCCAGCATGGCTTTTCTGATGTTCTAATCCTAATGACACTCTTAATAACAAGAACAAAACAATCTGGAGTTCAACAGGAATGTGCCAGCTTTGCCACCTTAGGAAAGCAAAATCTGAAATCAACACAGAACGGCAAAGATACCTAAAGTCTCTATATATTATCACATCAAAGAATCTTAACCAAAATTATAACGCAAGTACAAAATATGCCATATGAGTCATCAGCTCAATAGTCCAAAGGAGTTCATAATTCCAATAGTCCAAATTTATAATATTTAATTGTCTTTTCTTTCTGTCCAAGAGAGTGTCCAGGAGAATCCAGAAGACGGTTTTTCTCGAGATTGCTTTATTCCATTTCGAGGTCTCCTTCAGTTCCTTTTCATAACTCTCCTCTATTATAATCTCTATTTATTGTCTTAACAAACTTGATTCTGAATGCATGTCATATGTATCCCGCTGAGGTACGTTGTACAAATGACATGGATTCAGAATGAAATATTATAAATGTGGACTATTGGAATTGTAAACTCCTTTGGACTATTGAGCTGATGACTCATATGGCATATTTTGTATTTGCGTTATAATTTTGGTTACGATTCTTTGATGTGATAACATATAGAGGCTTTAGGTATCTTTGCTGTTCTGTGTTGATTTCGGATTTAACTATACTTTTGAACACAGGTGCCATATTTTGTGTAACCTTAGGAAAGCTGGCAGGGACAGAGCATCACAAGGTTTTCTTTTATACCTGGTGATCTCTTTGTTATTTCTACACTGAGGTCACAAGCATCTTTTTTTTTTTTGGTCTAAAGCAGGGGTCCCCAGCCTTGTAGAGTCTATGCACACTTACGAAATTTTGAGAACCGCTAACAGGCACCAATACAGATTGGCTGCCCTGGGAGGGGGGTGGAGCCAATCACAAACCATTGGGAGCTTCCCCAAAATGTTAAGAGGTTCCAGGCCAAGCACTCTTATCTGATGGAGGCAGCTGTTTCCAAATGGATGTTCTGGAGACACCAATACTCCAGTGAAGTGGAGGAAAGTCAGGGCTGGTGCTTTGCTTCAGGAGACCGTTGCTTCGGGAAGAAGCAAGGAGTTGCTAGAAAACACTCCGGTGAGTACCACAGTGCCCACCAGCACCACAATGAGGATCACTGGTCTAAAGCATCTCATCTGGATCCTGTCCACACATTTTTTTTTTTTTAAAAGAATATGATAGTGCCACTTGGTGCCTTGTCATCATAGAATCATAGAGTTGGAAGGGACCACCAGGGTCATCTAGTCCAACCCCCTGAACAATGCAGGAAATTCACAACTGCCCCCCAACACCCTCAGTGAGCCCTAGACCATGCCCAGAAGATGGCCAAGAAAAAATCCTCCAGGACCCCTGGCGAATCTGGCCTGGAGGAAAATTGCTTCCTGAACCTAAAGTGGAAATTGCCACTACCCTGGGCATGTAAGAAAAGGCCATGAGAGCCAAACACTGATGCAACCTTCCTGCCCTCCCTCTCATGATCTGCATAAGTTCACCAAATCAGCATTGCTGACAGATGGCCATCTAGCCTCTGCTTAAAAACCTCCAAAGGAGAGCCCACCACCTCCCAAGGAAGCCTGCTCCATGGAGGAACCGCTCTACTGTCAGAAGGTTCTTCATTCAGCTGAAATCTCTTTTGATTTAATTTCAACCTGTTGATTCTGGCCCAACCTTCTGGGGCAACAGAAAACAGCTCTACACCATCGTTTGCAATCATGGAATGTGTCACCATGCTCCCTTGTCTTTGCTCTGTCTTTATCATAGAGTTGACAGGGATTGTTAGAGTGGACTGACATCCCTTCTGGGTTTTCCCTGGAAGTGATGCAATGCAGTTGTGTCAAGGGTGGTTTATTTATTTTTCTCCATCACCATTGGGAGCCTGACACCCCTAATCTCAGGATGGCCACCATGAAGAGTGACAGCATGCAAGATAAGTCTCACTTGAGGCCCAACCTCCTATGTTCAATGAATTTCCCATGTATTTTAATTGGGGCAGGATGCAGAAGAACTTCTCAGTGGATGGAGCCCCATCCAATTAGTGTATATCTAATTAGTGTGTATCTAAGTTTGAAAAATGTTGGGCCGAGCCTGACAGGACCCTCCTAAATCACCTTAAAACTTTGCTCCAGTGTAATTTAGAGGCATCTTCAGAGATGAGTAGAAACCTCACTGGCTTTCTTGGAACTCTCTTTATTGCCTTGAATGTTGCAGGTGCAAATTAAACACCTCTAATGTACCTCAGTTTTTTGCTTCAGGTAAAGTTAGTGTTCTTGTATAGCACCCGAATGTATCCTTCCAAAGGCTAGGTCTGAGCCAGCGTGGTGTAGGGGTTAAGAGCGGTGGTTTGGAGCGGTGGAGTCTGATCTGGAGAACCGGGTTTGATTCCCCACTCCTCCACATGAGCGGCTGAGGCCAATCTGGTGAACTGGGTTGGTTTCCCCACTCCTCCACACGAAGCCAGCTGGGTGACCTTGGGCAAGTCACATTCTCTCAGCCCCACCTACCTCACAGGGTGTCTGTTGTGGGGAGGGGGAGGGAAGGTGATTGTAAGCTGGTTTGAGTTTCCCTTAAGTAGTAGAGAAAGTCGGCATATAAAAACCAACTCTTCTTCCCAAAGGTAATGGCACTGATGTCCCTGGGGATGTACAGTAATACCATGACATTGCCTGCATTTCCAATTATTATGGTATTAGGTAATTGTCAGGGCTATTAGCATTGATTTTTGTCAAGCGACATCCATTTCCTGAATCAGCTTTTGCAGTCAATTAAGAATACTTTAACCGGGAGCGAGACACCTTGTTGGACATGCAATGAGCTGGAAACCCAACTTGCAAAGAAAAGGGAAAATACAAGTAAGATGTGTGCCACTAACTTTAATCCATCAGGATGAATTTATACCAGCCTGCTCGACGGTTTTAGCTCTTTAGGGATGGTGCTCTGTCTTTGTTTTGGTACTGTGAATTCCAGTGCACTTGGAGCCCCAATTTGGACTGGGAACATAATGTGGTGGGGCTGTGGCTCAGTGGTACAGCATCTGCTTGGCATGCAGAAGGTCCCAGGTTCAATCCCCGGCATCTCCAGTTAAAGTAGGTGATGTGAAAGACCTCCGCCGGAGACCCTGGAGAACTGCTGCCGGTCTGAGTCGACAGTACTGACTTGGATGGACCAAGGGTCTGATTCAGTATAAAGCAGCTTCATGTGTTCATGTGTGTGGGAGTAGTGCTTCAGCTGCTTCGCCGTGCCATTCTCCAGATCTGCTGAGCTACATGTGCACTCCAAAGAGGGCAAATAGTGCCCCCTTGGGCTGTTTTGGGTTAGGAAAGTGGTACAAAGAGAAGGATGAAGCCCCTTCTTCTCCCTGCTCCATGGTTTCGATCTGAATGAGGGCTCCCTTTTGCTTCAGAATTGAGTCCCACGGAGAACTCATGGCTTTCGCCTGACTATAAGTCCCCTGTGGACGTTGTAGTCACATGTCAACCGTAACAAGTATACATCTAGTCGCTCATTCTCCCTTCCAATTAGCTTGGACAGGCCAATACATAATCCCCTTCCCCCCAAGAGTAATCATCTAGAACAGGGGTGTTGAACTCATTTGTTATGAGGGTCGGACATGCCATAAATGTTACATGGTCAGGCTGGGCCAGGGATACCATAACATTTAATGCTAGGTACCAGAGATCCAAACTTTATAGAAGACACTGGCAATTAATGATATTATTTTTACTTTATTTTTTAAGTTAAAATATTACCATGCTTAAAACAATAACGCTCTTACAGTATTTTCTTTTATTTAACAGTCTTTGATTATTGATGCCTCGGGATATGGGGGGGGGGGTGGCTGCCCAGATCTGGAGTGTGGGGGGGAGGGTGGCTGCCTTGGCAGGCTTGCGGGCTGGATAAGAGCTCTCAAGGGGCCGGATCTGCCCTTCGGGCCGCATGTTTGACACCCCGATCTAGAATCTGCTGAGAATGGTTTGAGATAATTGGTGGCATCATTACAACAACATGACCCATGTCAGAAACTGAACCTGAATTCCAGTACTCTGCACCTCTGAATCTACCTCTCTGTCGATAGAATTCAAAGCACATCTTCAGATCCACTTCAAAAATTGGAATGGAACCTTTGAGCCACCGACAAGGTTATAAAAGCATGGATCCGCATGGCCAAGTCAGCTGGCCATTTAGCAATGGAGAGAGCTAACAAATGAAATGCCGCTGATAAAATAGACTTTTTTCCAATGTGACAAAACCAGATAGCAAGGCTACCCCCCTCCAGTTATCTTCAGGAGCATAAATAGGCTAAATCAGATGCTACATCTAAGATTGAGAGGAAACTGGTATGATTTAGCCCAGTGGTCGGCAAACTCATTAGTCAAGAGAGCCAAATATCAACAGTACAACCATTGAGATTTCTTTTGACATCCAAATTTCTTAAACTTAAACTATATAGGTAGGTACACCTATATAGGTACTATATAGGTACACTGTTTATTAATTTAATAAACTTTAATTAAAGTTTTAAGTCTTAATTAAACTATAGGTACACTGAATAAAACTTGATATCATACTTAATAATGATCTTATTTATTGATAAAAATTAAATTGTAAGTAAGGTATCCATAAAATTAAATCATGACAATGCTGACAAACACCTTAATGTGAACAATGGCCTTGCATCTCCTTGGAAAGTTTGGGTAAATCAGGTTTGTATATGTTGTTGTGTTTAATTTTAGGCATGATTCCAGGTTCTCATCAATAAGACGACTTCTCAATTTACTCTTGATAAGGTTCATGCTTGAAAAAGATTGTTTGCATGAATATGTAGAACTGAAAAGGGAAAGAACAGCAAACGCTAGTAGAGGAAGGGAGGGGGGAGGAATGGAGAAAGGAAGGAAGGAACTGGGAAAGGAAAGAAGGAAGAAAGGGGGGAGGGATGGAGAAAGAAAGGAAGGAAGGAACTGGGAAAGGAAAGAGAAGGAAGGTACTGGGGAAGAAAGGATGAAAGGGAGGAAGGATGGAAGGAAGAATGGGGGAGGGACAGAAAGAAAGGAAGGAACTGGGAAAGGAAAGAGAAGGAAGGAACTGGGGAAGAAAGGATGAAAGGTAGGAAGGATGGAAAGGAAGGAAGAGTGGGGAGAGGGACAGAGAGAAAGGAAGGAAGGGGGAAAGGAAAGAAGGAAGGAACTGGGGAAGAAAGGATGAAAGGGAAGAAGGATGGAAGGAAGGAAGAGTGGGGGAGGGACAGAAAGAAAGGAAGGAACTGGGAAAGGAAAGAGAAGGAACTGGGGAAGAAAGACAGCCTGGAGCTGGACTTTTGGGAGCCGCCTGAGGGGGACCAGGAGGAGGAAGGCGGCGAGGAGGAGAGTTTACCCCTTCCAAGTGGGCCGGTGTTTAAGGCACAAAATCCGCCCCCCACCCTGGAAGTTCCCCCGCAAGATCCTGGCCGGGCAAGGCGCGGGGGGCGGGAAGGCGATGTGCCGGACTGGCTCCAAACTCTCAGTCTGAGGCGTGGGGAGGGCGAAACGAGCTCGGTCCTGGCCCAGGAAGCATCGTCGCCTTCCCTGCCCGGGGCCAGGCGGAGCCAACAGGAGGAGGAGGAGGTGGGGGGTGAGAGGTCGCCCAGCTCCGGTCGCCCATAGAGACAGAGGAGGGAAGGCGGCGGCGGCCGAAACGAGGACCGGACAGCCACGCCTCACTCCTCACGGTGGAGAGAAGGGAGGAGGGAGGGAGGAGCCCCCTCTCTGCCAAACCAAGGCGTGCAGCCGGGCGGCAAGAAAAGACGGGCGGGGTGGCAGCTGAGGGGCTCTTGTCCTCCGGCCACCGCCGCAGTGATGGGAGGCGGGGATGGCGCTGGGGCGAGAAGGAGGAAGGGCCACTCCTTCCTCTCTCGGAGACCCTCCCGCTGCTTCGGCCGGCCTAGGGCGCTGCTTCCGCACGTGGGAAGAGCTGCACTCAGGGGCCCAAAGAGCCACTTGCGGCTCGGGAGCCGTGCTTTTGCGACCCCTGATTGAGCCAGTTAAGCCAGCGTGGTGTAGTGGTTAAGAGCAGTGGACTCTAATTTGGAGAACTGGGTTGGTTTCCCCACTCCTCCGCATGAAGCCTGCTGGGTGACCTTGGGCTAGTCACAGTTCTCTCTGAACTCTCTCAGCCCCACCTACCTCACAAGGTGTCTGTTGTGGGGAAGGGAAGGTGATTGTAAGCCAGTTTGATTCTCTTTAAAAGGTTGAGAAAATCGGCATATAAAAACCAAGTTGTCTTCTTAAAACTTGAGGAAGAGCATGTTCTGCGTCAGGGGTAGGTGACCTTTTTGGGCCTAGCTGCTGAAAAATATGCAGCATCTTCCAGGAAAGAGGTTGGTATGCTGGCAAACTGCTTTTGCAGCTAGTCATCGTAGTTCAATGAGCAAAGCAACCCCAGCCCTCTTTGGATAAACTCCTGAGGATCCTGAGGTTCTAGCATTGCAGGGATGGAGTCCTTAGGATGGAGTTCAACTCCCGGCTGCAGCTTCAGAAGCAAACCACCTGCTTTGATTTTTTTTTGGGTCGGGGGGCTGAGTTATCCGTTGCCATGGCACATTGAAACGAACCCCACGAGTGGCCGAGACGAGCCTTTTGTCCGAGGTTGCTGCACATCCAAGTGAGACCATTCAGAGGAAATGTGGACGTGCATCCTTGAGGGGTGATTCAGGATCTTTGGGTGGAACACAGGGCAGGTTGGAAGCCTTCCGCTCCCTGTGCTGAGATGCTGAACAGGAAGGTGTGTGTGAATTGAGCCCCTCCCGCGTCAGTTTCCCTGCCACCAGCCTCTAATATTGGCGTTCTCTCTCCCACCTCCGTTGCCTCGGGAGGCACAGCGATTTCATTTTGCTTATTTGGCTGACAACACACAACCTGCTCGGCTAGGCGAGGCTCCTTTATATATAAATAAATATATAAACAGTCCCGAAGCTGGGATTTAATTAGCAGCTGCTGGGCAGGAAGAAAGGCACACAGCTTGAGAAGCGCTCGACAATTCAGGTCTGCAGGACTCAGCAGTTTGACATTCTAATTCCACTATTTCTCACTTTTCAACCAAGCCAAGTCAGGACAGAGGCTCCTTTTATTAGTCCGCAGTGGCTGGATTCCCCAACCTGGGCTCTCCACGGAGTAGTGTGGCATGGAGGGATGCTTATCAGAGTGGCTCCGTCCCTTGCTTGCTTGGTAATGTTTAGGGATGCTGAGAATGCTGTTGCTGACATGTTCAATGGGGCGAACGTCACTGTTTCGTCAGCCGCAATCACCCCGTGACCCATAAGAACATAAGAAAAGCCCTGCTGGATCAGACCAAGGCCCATCAAGTCCAGCAGTCTGTTCACACTGTGGCCAACCAGGTGCCACTAGGAAGCCCACAAACAAGACGATTGCAGCAGCACCATCCTGCCTGTGTTCCACCGCACCCAAAATAATAGGCATGCTCCTCTGATCCTGAAGAGAATGGGTATTCATCATGACTAGTATCCATTTTTGCATGGCTCAGCTTGCCTGTGGTCTGCACCTGACTTGAGCACCATGCCAGAGCCGCCATCACTGGGGGACACTGTGAACTTGGTAATGCAAGGACACTGCTGCCCACTATGGATACACCAATGGTGCTTAAATTGGATCATAGATTGCACTGAGTTGCTTTTTAGTTCCTACCACATGATGTACTAATACCCAGGGCCCAAGCATGATTTCTCTGGACTTTGCCCAAATTTATAATCCCTTCTGTCCCACAGTCCCATCCTGTGCATACCAGTGTCATGAGTCAAGAAATTCAAGAATATATTCTATTTCTGAAATTATATTAAAAAGCCATTCCTTGATAAAGGGCTTGCAACGCAAACCAATGCAATACACCTTGCTAGGCCCTATACTTCAACCATAAGTGCCACATGTAGCTGAGAAAATAAGGTTTTATGGCACACTTGCTAGAAGCAGGAAGTCCCATGGCTATGGCACAGTGATAGGTCCACATCAGGGTTGCCGGCCATGAGCTGGCAACCAGTGGGTTTTTGTGGGGGCAGGGATTTTTCTGGTGTTGTGCCAATGCTATGATGTTGCTTCCAGGGAGACCTGGAAGTGATGTCATCCAGCCGGGGAGGTGCTGTAGCATATGCCCAAACCATAGAGTTTGGGTGAATGCTAGAATGTTTCCTGATGTGGTGATGTCACGTCTGGGTTACACTGGAAGTGATTTCATGGTTTGGGGCAATGCTGATCATCCCCCCATTCTCCCCGGCTTTCTTCTGCCACCTTGCTGAATGGCAGTAACAAGATCCAGTAGGAGACGGGAGTCTCCCACCAAAACAGGAGACCTGGTCTCCCTAAACTACATGCTTGCTTTGCTTGTGTTGTGTTTCCTTGCTCAATAGACTGGAGCAGTCATTCTCTGTGTGCTGCCTACGGGTGCCATGGTGCCCACAAATATGTTTTCAGGTGTCCACTTGCTTTCCCCCCAAAACTAAGGGCCCGTACTGTCTTTCTTCCACTTCGCTGGCCTTGGAAGAGCTTCAAAAGAGCTCTGGAGGCACCACCTTTGAAGCCTGGAGAGAGCACATACTTGGAATCAGCTGCCCCATTGTAGAAGGATGCTTGCTTGGAACCTCTTAACATTTTATAGGACCTTGCAACATTTTTGTGATTAGACCCAGGCACTATGTCGGCTGTTTTGAAATTGGTCCCATCCCCCCGGCAGCCAGTTTGTTCTGGTCAATAGCTATTCATTGTTATGCCCCCTTTGCTTCATGGTAAAGGTAAAGGTCCCCTGTGCAAGCACCGGGTCATTCCTGACCCATGGGGTGACGTCACATCCCGACGTTACCAAGGCAGATTTTGTTTGTGGGGTGGTTTGCCAGTGCTTTCCTCAGTCATTTTTCCCTTTACCCCCAGCAAGCTGGGTACTCATTTGACCGACCTCGGAAGGATGGAAGGCTGAGTCAACCTTGAGCCGGCTACCTGAAACCAACTTCGGTCAGGATCGATCTCAGGTCGTGAGCAGAGCTTTTGACTGCAGTACTGCAATTTACCACTCTGCATCACGGGGCTCCTATGTTGCTTCATGGACACATACATAATCTCTGTATTTTGTCCTTGCAACAACTCTGCGAGGTAGGTTGAACTAAGAGAGCGTGAGTGCCCCACCCCCCAAAAAAATCAGTGCGGGGAGGGAAGGACCTTTATGTTCAGTGGACAACACACTAGAGTTATCCATTTGCACCTAGCGGACTTAACTCGAGGGCCCCTGGTTTAAAGGCTGGACACCCTGTGTTCGTTGACTGAAACAAATGTCAAATTAATTCCAGCAAAATTGTGCTGTATCTAGGCTGAATACTTTTCAGTTCTCATTGCTTTGTGGAAGAGGCGTCATGGCAGACTTTAGCAGGGGAGGCAAAGAAATTCCAGAGCTCTGGAGCGTGGTTTCAAAACCCGCATATGGATACCGTCGAGATTAAACCGAAGAAAGAAAATAGTGTGTGTTGAAGAGCATTTGTTGTAATTACTTTGTCAAACCTCGTAACAGCTACAGACTTCATTGTGTTGTGCAACAGCAGACGCAATCTGAGACACCTCTGTGCTCAACCGGGAGCTGTTTGTTTAGGAAAGCTTTCTGGAAGATAAAAGGAACAAAAAAACCACTTTATCTTTGTGGCCTTGCTCCTCCCGTGTTCCTTAGACGAAAGCGAGTCAGCTAGTGCTTGGAAATAGTTTGTACAATTGAGCACATGAACACAGGAAGCCGCCTTGTGCTGAATGAGACCCTGGGTCCATCAAAGTCAGTATTGTCTACTCAGACCGGCAGCGGCTCTCCAGGGTCGCAGGCTGAGGTCATTCAGGTCACCTACTTGCCTAGTCCCTTTACTTCACTGGTTCCCAACCAGGGGTCCGTGGACCCCCAGGGGTCCGTGAGAACTAAATTAAGGTCAGTGAAACAAAGTTATAAACTCATAATAAATTAATATTTTCAATTAAAAGTTCTCTATTATAAAAATATATATTCAAATATTATTCTAAGCTTAATGTTTAACTAACAGTTATGATTAAAGTTTATTTTCAAATTCTGGGAATTTTTATTTTGAACCTTGGGGTCCCTGCACCGAACAAAAAAGTCCTGGTGGTCCCTGGTCAAAAAAAGGTTGGGAACCACTGCTTTATAGGTGGCCTCACGGTGACTCATGTGGAATGGAGGAGCTTTTGCCCCGCTTCCTCCCCTCTTGCTCTCCCCACCATCCCATCGCTGCTTTCTCTTTTCCCCTTGCTGTTTTTTCTCTCTCTCCCCGCCGTTCCATGTGGTCTTTAACTCAATTCCATATTTGGAGCTAGAACAGCAGAAAGCCTAAGAGAATGAGCTGTGACCCAAGAGGCTCCCAGCTCAAATCTCGGGCACCCTTCTCAACCCCCGCCTACAATGCAGGGCAAAAAGCCTTGGCCTGCCTTGCAGGGGTGTTGTAAGGTTCACAAAACAACAGACCGGATATTGCTATTACTATCTAAAAAGTAACAGAAGAAGATCCTGCTTCAGAAAAGGCATAAGGAAATGTTGCCAACCTTAAAGGTGGAGGATATGTTCTGGACCCATATTTCTATTCTTATGCAACTGGGAGAAGAGCGATGCCGTGTCTTCGTAAAAGCCCCCCTTGCTTTGAGCTTTTTGCTTTCCCCTCCAACTAGGGTTGCCAACTTCCAGGGTTGTCAACCTCCAGGTACTAGCTGGAGATCTCCTGCCATTACAACTGATCTCCAGCCAATAGAGATCCGTTCGCCGGGAGAAAATGGCCGCTTTGGCAATTGGACTCTATGGCATTGAAGCTCCTCCCCTCTCCAAACCCCGTCCTCCTCAGGCTCCACCCCAAAAGCCGCCCGCCGGTGGCGAAGAGGGACCTGGCAACCATACCTCCAACCCACCTCCATCACCTGCCTGACAGCAGCAGCTTGGATTACCAAGGGTGCCGGACATGCTTTCCGCTCAAAGCCTCTTGCTGCAGGCAGCTGGAGCTGAGTTGGAGGGTCAGCACAACCCCATCAGCTAGGTCAGGGGTCCCCCCTGTGGTGCCTGTGGGAGCCATGACACCCGCCTTCACCTTTTCTGGCGTCTGCCAGGTGTTTCTGGGAGTGGGTGGGGCCAGGTGGGGCTTTTGCCCAGCAAGGCTTCTGATTGACTATTGGAGATTTGATTGGTTATGCAGTAGAGTTGCCAGGTGCCCGGTGGTGGCAGGCAACCCCCCGGCAATTCACCCCTCTGCCCGCCGACCACCTGAGGGTTGGTGGGCAAACGTACACATGTGTGTACACACCGTGTGCACATGACTTCCGGTTTACAGCGAGGGGCTGCTTTCTCACTCCAACTAAGAGGTATAAGGCCCCCCGCGAGGCGGCACCTCCGGTTGTAAACCGGAAGTGATGCGCACGCTCCCGACCTCAGCCCCACACGCCCGCGCCCCACCTCAGCCCCATAGCCTCCTGCCGGAGGCAGCCCTATAATGCAGGTTGCTTTGGCCGCAGCTGCCACCACAGCTCAAGGATCAACACTGCATTACTGAAGTTCAGCTGTGCCCACCATGCCGTGTCAGAAATCCAGATGTGCCCACAGGCTCAAAATTGTTGGAGACCCCTGAGCTAGGTGATAGCAGCATGGTGGCTGGAGCTACCAGAGAAGGGAGAGTGACTAAAGAGGCAGGGGAGAGCCTTATTCCTCCCTTGAGTGCCTCATTCCTCCCTTCTTACCTCTTTCTCCTTTTATTTATTTCTTATTCAAATTTATAGCCTGCCCTCATTCCCAGCCAAGGCCGGGGCTCAGGGCGGGAAACAACCTTTAAAACACATAAAAACCATAGGACGATAATTTTAAAACTTCATATTAAAACCATAAACCAGATGGCCTTAAGACAACTGAGACGCCACAGTGTAGCTGGATCACGGCAGGTCAGCCCCCCACAGATGTTAAGACTGGGGGGGGGGAAGGATGGGGAGGCCAGTAATGATGGATAAACTTGCGGCTGCCCTCAGTTATAGGCTTAGTGCAGTGATGGCGAACCTTTTAGAGACCGAGTGCCCAAACTGCAACCCAAAACCCACTTATTTATCGCCAAGGGCCAATACGGCAATTGAACCTGAATACTGAGGTTTTAGTTGAGAAAAAACAACTCATACATTCA
This sequence comes from Euleptes europaea, assembly GCF_029931775.1. NCBI lineage: Eukaryota > Metazoa > Chordata > Lepidosauria > Squamata > Sphaerodactylidae > Euleptes > Euleptes europaea. The sequence continues at coordinate 23,615,140 of NC_079313.1, read as the reverse complement.
CATATTTTGCGTTAAAAGAAAAACACCATAACAGAGCTTTCAATGATACAAACAAGTTTTTATTGAAAGGTAAAAGTTTGCATTTGGCATGCATCTCTCCAGGACTTGTCCTCTGCTCAGCCACCAGACATTATTGTACATAAGTAAACAATTACAGTGTGCCTGAACCTCCTCAAGCAGTGCTTGAAACTGTCGACAATTCAGAGCACGAGCCATGATGTAATTCACCATTTTTGTGACATCTTTGAGGACATCGTCAATTTTTTTGAACAATTAATGTGATTTTTGCTGTTGTGTGCATGCTGATAATTTGTCTACCCTTGGCTCATACTTTGTAAGTTTGAGAGCAACACATGCAGCACTCAGGTCATCTGTTAGCCTGTTTCTGGTGTCAGATTTGATATAATTCAAAGCTGAAAACAGCTGCTCACAAGCATAAGATGATCCAAACAAAGTAAGGAAAGCAATCCCAAGTGCTTTCATTGACTTAAAATTATTTGGCAGAGAATTCCACACTTTAAGGATTTCATTTTCAGAACTAACTGTGCTGTCCTTTGGCATCCCTTCTATCTTCTCAAGTGTTTCACGCAGGTCATAGAATTTATTTTTCCAGATAGAGCTTTCTTGAAATTCTATTAGCTCCATTTCCAGATTTTCTAAATCTAACCAGTGTAGGCAGGAAAGATCAGGTTCATCAAATTTGGCTTTATCTGGAGAAGTAAGAAAACACAGGGTTGTCTCCATTTTACGGAACTGTAAAAATCTGTTACTAAAATTCACCTTTGCAGCTGCTACAATGCTGGAAAATTCCTTGTAGATTTCCTGATGCCTTGTAGGATTGTCTGCAAATGTTGTAGAATTTTCTAAATGCTTTTTTAGATGGGTGGGGCCCCAGACAAACTGAAGATGGGCGGCCCCCCGACAAACAGCTGAGCGGGGGGGCGGCGTGGCAAGGTGCTCGGCCACAGCCTCCCGGTCCAAACTGAAGATGGGCGGGGCGCCACGACAAAGAGAGGGAGGGGCTTGCCCCGGGTGCAAGGAGAGGGAGGGCGCCAGCGCAGGCTTGGGGAGCATGGGCTTGGGGAGAAGGAGCACCGCCCTCAGCACCCTCACCATGGCAACACGGCACAGCCCTAGGCAGACGCGACGGGTCCGTGCGTACCCACGGAGAGGGCACGGCTGCGGCACCTGTGCCATAGGTTCGCCAACACGGGCTTAGTGGAATAGCTCTGTTTTACAGGACTTACGGAGCTCCTTTTCTTCTCTCTCTGTTCCAGAAGAAGAAGAAGAGTTGGTTTTTATATGCCGACTTTCTCTACCACTTAAGGGAGACTCAAACTGGCTTACAATAACCTTCCCCTCCCCACAACAGACACCCTGTGCGGTAGGTGGGGCTGAGAGAGCTCTAAGAGAGCTGTGACTAGCCCAGGGTCACCCAGCTGGCTTCGTGTGTAGGAGTGGGGAAACCAACCCAGTTCAGCAGATTAGCCTCCGCCTCTCATGAGGAGTGGGGAATCAAACCTGGTTCTCCAGATGAAAGTCCACTGCTCCAAACCACCGCTCTTAACCACTACACCACGCTGGCTCCTGTCCCATGCTGGCTCTGCTGCAGTTTCCCACCACCACCACCACCGCTGCAGTTTCTTCCCCCCACCCTTGTCTTGCCACAGCCTTCCTCCAGCATTGTTTACGTGGATTGGTAGGCAACTCTCATAATGATGGTTGAGATCTCACAATGTTACATCATGAGATTTCATTTTTCTTTCAATTTGGGGTTTTAACCCCCTATCACCTTTTTCTTAGTGTTCAGATTTTTCTGTGAACCTGGACCCCACAGCTGTAGAAAAGTCCCCCCCCCATGTAAATGGCCCCATTGTGCTGATTTTTTGATCTGCACTCTGGAGCCATGTTCAGAATAAGATTCTTCTGCATCATTCTTCCGCCAAACTATTGTAAAGCTGTTTGGAGTTAGCAGTATTGGCATGAAGCATTCTGCCTTAAAGCATGATGCTGGAAAATGTAGTACTATAAGGGACAATCACCTTCTTCCCCCACCCAAGCAAAGGGGACGTGCCTTTTGTATGGCTTTATGTGATCTCTCAAGTAAAGTGCTTGTAGCAATAGCCATGCGTTGTATGTAACCAGTGAGTTACCCAGAAACGCTGGTGCTCCTAATGAATGCTCGTATGTTATCTTAAAGACAAGTAAAGCAGGGGCCCTTTCGGCATGGTATTGGTGGATTACTTCTGTCTGTAAACCCACTTAGATGCATTCTCGCAGCCTTGTAGACTGATCTCTCTTCCTAATGCAAACATAATGTGTTGACCCCTGGCCCAAAAAGCATCCAGCTGTTTTTGACCAGGGCTAGGGCCTTCTCGGCTCTGGTCCCAGCCTGATGGAACGCTATGCCCAGTGAGATCCGGGACCTCCGGGACTTGAAGGCATTCTGCAGGGTCTGTAAAACTGAGATGTTCCACCAGGCATATGGTTGAGGACAGCAACAGTTTTCCATCTGGCTGGCCTCCCCTCCTCTTTTCCGCCTCCCTGCCTTCTCCCCGCCTTTATTGTTGTTATTGTCGATATTATTATTAATTTGTCATTTTGTTGCTGCTGGGGTTTGAAGGCGCCGGGATTTTAGTGAGGGTATCGAAATTGTTTTTATGGACTGACTTTGAGACTGTTTTATATGGCTGCGAGCTGCTCTGAGCCTGACCTGTTCAGGAAAGGGTGGCCTAAAAATCAAACAAACAAACGAATATGGACAGTTCATCTTTTTGCCATATCCAACAGGAAGGAAAAGCTTTTTTTTTCTCATTACCCCCTTTTCTTCTTAGAAAACTGATGTTTTCTCCTTTGTATGAATTAGTGCTCCAGTCTTCTTGATCCAGGGGAATTCCCAATCTGGCATAAAAATAACATCTTAATGATGATGGAGAGGGGAGCATAGTGACAGAAGATGCATCCTTACACATGGTGTTTCAACGTCGCAAATTTATCATCCATGGTTTGTCAGTTATGTGATGTTTCTGTCATCTATGTGGGATAAAACAATGTAGGCAAAATCTGTCCCTAATACCTTTTTGGTTTATTATGGACAAAACTTCCAGACTATTAACAGTCCATTAAAAAAATTATGAACAGGTGGCAACACTAAATAGAGAAGACTCCACCTCATGTTAGCCTCGGTAGGGAAAATGAGGGTGGGAAACAGAGCCATAGGGCAAAAATGCTTGGTCGCTTTAGCCTCCTTTATTCTCTGTTTCAGCCAGGGTATGTATTAAGTTAGTAGAGATATAAAACTCATATGTGAATAATGAACACAGAAGTTACTTTGAAGTTAGATATAAGAAAAGAATGCATAGTTCTATAATGTAAGCAAATTAGATAGAATATTACATGCTAGTAGGAATAAGGGTCCATATTTAATGCAATTAATGGAATTATTGTAAACTATAAGACTGAAATTTTTTAATTATGTCTCCCATTAAAGTTATTATGGTCTAATAGAAGGATATTAATATCAGATGTTGAAACGGGTCTGGTCTGTACACTGACCCAACAATGTTATTTTGTTCCCAATACTTTCCCTTCTTTTTTTCCTTTCTGTATCCTTAAAAAGAAATAAAAAATTTATAAAAAAAGAGAGAGAGAGAGAGAGAAGACTCCACCTCATGTTAGCCTAGGTAGGGCAAATGAGGGTGGGAAACAGAGCCATAGGGCAAAAACGCATGGACGCTTTAGCCTCCTTTATTCCCTGTTTCAGCCAGGATTCAGCCAGGATCTAACGCATGTGTTTTCGCCAAACTTGCGTTCGATCCTGTCTGAATCCTGACTGAAACAGAGAATAAAGGAGGCTAAAGCGACCGTGCGTTTTCGCCCATAGTCTTCCATGATGATATTCCAACAGATTGCTGTGTTAAGTTTGTAGCAGCAGAATAAAGTGAGAGTCCACTGAGCCCATAAGGACAAACATAATTTTATTCTAATATAAACCTGTTCGAGTCAGAGCATACTTCATCAGATTAATTGGAGTGTAAACCCAGCAAGTCAGTTTATATGCACAACAGAAATATGTGTGTCTCTGTTACACAGAGATGCCAGTTCAAGCAAGGTGCAATCCAAAAAGTAATCACCTTTGCTCAGAATAGCCCCCTGTAGTTAGAAAGGCAAAATGGAAAATCTAGAATAGGATGAAATGAGATAAGCAGATACAACAGAAAGTTACATAGGTATATTAATATAATAATATATATAATTAATATCTATATGGGGGTGAGATATATATTAGCACCTATAGAGAGTTATGAATTCCAGGCCCCTATTAAACTTTGGGGAGAATAAATTATCTTGACACTAAATTAATTCTAATTTAGCAATTCCACATTGGATTCTGTCTTTGAAGTTCCTTAGTAAGAGAACTGTAACTTTTAGATCTACAACAGAATATGTTGGAAGACTAAAATGTTCCCCTGCTGGTTCCTGTGGACCATATTGCACTCTTCTGTCTTAAATAAACCTATTGTTTTTCTTGAGCCCTAAAAAGTTTCCCATTCTGCCACAAAGAAGGGGGTAGCATTTCTTTGGACTTCCTGTGGCTGCAACAGTTGGATGATAGTCTGCCTAGTAAACGTCGTGATGTGACGCCACCCCGTGACCTGGTGCTTCCATTTTATCCAACAACCCTGGGAGAGTATGTGACTAGGTTAGGCTGAGAGTGTGTGACCAGGCCAACATGATCCAGTGAGCTTCTAGGGCAGAGTGAGGATTTGAACCTGGGTCTCCCATGGTCAGACCCTCTTAATCACTACCCCACTACCCCACTCTGTAATGAAGTGCCATTATACAGGGTTGGACCATTGTTACATCTAGCTGAGCCATGTTTCCTCACACTACCAGCAGCTCCCCAAGGCCTCTTGCCAATGCCTTTTTCGGGCTGTTTTACTTGGGATGCTTCTTGATGGGGTGACCTGGAGTTATCTGAATGCGAAAGCTGCACTCTACCACTGAGCTACGGGCCCTCACTCTTGCTTTGCCTCTGTTCCCTATGCTCTTGCTTACCCTTTTCTGCTCAGATCCCTTCCTTTCTCTTGACTGTGCCTCTGTTAGTCATCGGGGAGCTCTCCAGCCGCGTCTGTGCCATCTGCCAGACTTGGCATCTCTTCCCGTTCTCCCTTTTGCTTTTCAACCTCCCCCCCCCCCCGACAGAGGCGGAGGTGTCCCTGGGGGGGGGGGGAGCAAAGGCCCGTGTTTGCTGCTCTCATCCCAAGGATTCTCAAGTGGCCGAGCAGCATCCCACCCGATGCTGGAAAGGTTTCCAAAGCCTATTTCTGGAAGCGCAGATGGGCATCTCGCTGCGGCAAATCAAAAAGTGCAGATGGGCACGGACAAAATACACAATTTCTAAAAAGTAGCAAAGTAAAAGAAAGAGAGATGATGCGGAGAGCAGACAGACAGGAACCTAGACTGGTCTTTTTCCTTCTTTGATTTTGATCCAAGGAGGGTAAACGACGGCTTCCGAAGATCTCTGGTGGGACTGTGGAGAAAGAGGGACAGTGTAAAAAACGCACTAATGGGTTGAAATTAAGGAAAGGAAATACATAAAATGGCTATCAGGAAACATTTCGTAGCTGTCCGAGCCACTCAACTGTGGAATTAGCTCCCTGGAGAAGCGGATGGAGCCCTGTTGCTGGAATCGTTTAGAGCCGGACAAGACAAAGCACCACAGAACAGCCTATAGGGGCCAATTTTGCATTAGCCGCAGGAAAAAGAGAGGGGAAAGAGAGGCCCAGATAGGTTTTTCCAACTCTAATTTTGGCTCTCCTCCCTCCTGCTGCCTTCTATTAGTCTGAACCGAGATAAACACATTAACCGGCAGAATGGCATTGCCACCATATGGAAGGACTGGGGGGTTTATGAGGGTGGAAAGGGATGCATAGCTGGAGAACTGGCAAGCAACTGAGCTTCAAAAGACAAAGGCCCAGGTCTGAATCTTGCTTCTGCTCCGAACTCACTCAGTGGCCATAGACAGCCTCTTATGACAAAAGGGATAAGCATGCAGTCTACTTCATTGGGGCTTTTCTGTGCTGGGTTGCTCCTCCGAGGGACCTGGAAATTGCAGAAATTTCCAGCGTACAAAAACAACAACTTCAAACCATGCAAGTTAAGCAAACCAAACACACACATCCTAGGCAAATTCAGATCCACTGAGCTGCCTAACGCCAGAAACCACCGGTTAAGAGGAGCCAAGAGCTCAGAATCATTTGCCCTGTGCCTCTGGTGTTGCCCAGGCTTAAATACCTGCAAAGCAGAGGAGAAAACAGTCAGCCGAGATGGTATGTAGCTGCTGCTAGGAAGCTTGGAGGACCTTCCTAACCTCATTTTCTTGTCACTGTGAGACTTGCAACAACACAATGTTGTTTCAAAGTGCTTTGAACACTCTAATTTGCTTCACAACTGCTGAGCGTTGCTATTTCAAAAGCAATGGAATGAACCAGAGGCCAAGTGTCTTTCATCAGGTTTTCAGGACAAGGAGTTCCTCGCAGGATGTATGGTCCTTCTCCATTTTGACCTCCAATCCAAACAACCCTTATGGATGGGTCCAACGCCACCTAGTGACCTTGCTTTCTTCCAACGTTTATCAAGGCTGAAAGACGGCCCCCTACCTTGACTCAACTGATCAGGCCCCCTGGATCCATACCATGGTAACATCAAGACCGGGCTGCTGTAATGCCCTCTACATGGGTCTGCTCTTGAAGTCAAACCAGAGACTCCAGTTCATACAGAATGCTGGAGGTTGATTATTATCAGGAAATAGATAGGGCACACCCATTGTGCCCATTCTGCAGTCCCTCCACTGGCTGCCGCTCAGCTATCAGGTTCGATTCAAGGGACCGACTATCACGTACAAAGCCCTGCATGGCCTTGAATCCTCCTAGCTGCAGAACCACCTGTCCTCCTATGCTCTGCCATGGCTGCACTCCTCATCTGTTCAGGGCCTTCTGCAGGTGCCACCCTGAAAATGGCCGAGATCAACAGCCGCCTGAGCGCATGCTTTCTCTGTGTGCCCCTCGCCTTGTGGAACGGCCTGCCTGAGGATGTCAGGAAGGCTCCCGCGTTCCTGTCATTGCACAAAATTTACAAGATGGAGTTGTGCAGGGCAGCTTTTTCTATAAGGGTAATAGAACTATACTATAGCAGTGGTAGTTCAGGAAGGTGCTTTATGATGGGAAAGGGACTGCGGATGATGCCAATGTGCTGGACGTATATTGTCAGTTTGCTGCACCTATTGCCGTGTTGTCATTTCATTGTTTTCTACTCATGCAACACCATTTTTCTTCATTATATCTACCCTCTGTATCATGCCCCGCTCCATTCAATAGAGAGAAAAGTGAGAAGTTTGGAATGAACACTTTACTTACTCGGAATTCAAAGGGAACAGTGTAAAAATAAAAATCAACAAGCTCTTCAAAAGCCCTCCACGTTCCATAGTGGTGGCTATCGAAGACCAGAGTAAGCAGAGTAAAGGGGAGATTCTAGAAGCCCATCAATGCCAAGCTTCCCTTCAAGCCAGGAAGTGGAGGTTCCTCTTGCCTTGTGGTACCCCTTGAAATCTGGTGCCCTAGGTGATTGCCTGGGGGTCAGGTTGGCCCTCAGCCTGACGAAGAGTCAGCGGCACTGGAAGAAATCCACTTGACTAGCTTGATCAGTTGACTAGTACTAACGAGGTTTACTGGAGCTGTAGGCATGTGGGTTTTACTAGTCAAAAGAAGAAAAATCATCCACCACTCCATAACACAACACTGTTTAGGAGTAATGAACCTCTAAGGGCTCTCTGATTGCCTCTAAAAGCCAAATTCAAGGCAAATTTGGAGGCTCTTGACTGGGTGAAGCTTCCAAGGAGCTTTGAGGGAAACAAAAGGTTTTGATAAGATGCCAAAAATGTTACAGAGAGGTGTGCATATCACGGTTTCTAACAAACGATTGTTGTTCCAATGGGCTTTTGAGCTGCGGTAATGCAGAGGCCTAAAAGACTAAACTGCAGTGCAGCAAGGCTTTTTGAAATGTACAACCAGGGACAAATGCATAGCTCCAAAAAGATACTTAGTTCAAAAATTCACATCTTCAGCAACAGTGCTGACATTTGTCTAGTCCCGAGGATTCTGTGTGTATACAATGTGAATCTAAGAAGCAAAGCATGTGTGTGTACACAAGTAAAATGCACAGGTGTGTTGCAGCAGTGTGTGTTACATGTGCACATTACGGTCATATGTCACTGTAGAGTTCCTAATGCTCCCTTTAAAAAACCTGCTTCTCCACCAGTCCTTGGCTTGAATCTTTAAAGGTAAAGGTCCCCTGTGCAAGCACCGGGTCATTCCTGACCCATGGGGTGACGTCACATTCCGACATTTCCAAGGCAGACTTTGTTTGCGGGGTGGTTTGCCGGTGCCTTCCCCAGTCATCTTCCCTTTACCCCCAGCAAGCTGGGTACTCATTTTACCGACCTCAGAAAGATGGAAGGCTGAGTCAACCTTGAGCCGGCTACCTGAAACCGACTTCCATTGGGATCGAACTCAGGTCGTGAGCAGAGCTTTTTGACTGCAGTACTTCTGCTTAACACTCTGCACCACGGGGCTCCTCAGGTTTGAATCTTACTCCTATCATAAACTCTCTACTTTCTCTCAGCCACAGCTCCCTCCCATCTGCAATAAGGGGAATAATAATATTGTCCTACCTTGCAAGGTTGTTACAAGAAATGATATATGTGGTATCATTTAACACTTGAATGTGATATATAAATGCTAAGTGTTACTATTGTTCTTGTCCTGTTATTAGTGAAGGGGGGGGGAGAAGGCCAGTCTCCTAATCCCCCCCCCCCCGCACCTTCGCATCATTTTAAAATGCATGTTCATATGTCCCCGTTTCTGACTTCTTTGAAATGCCATGGCTGGCAATTTTCTGGTGTGGGAGCTGAGCTGTTTCTTTATGGCCAAAGTAGTGTTCGATAAGTGATAAACTGCAAGAAGATAGAGAGCATCCATCTGAAATGTAATTGTTCCCTCCATTTTCAGGAACTGCTGTTCAGATTAAATATGGCTTCCCAGTCCTCCTGCCTGGTTTCACTCTGTGATAAGAATATTCTAAAACAAATGGTAAAATGCAAGATGTTCATACAATCACTTGTATAAAACCCATGCAAGATGTCCAGACAATCCTGTTAGCAATCTATGTCATAGAAAACCTGAAGCTTAAACTGTTTTTGGCGTTTATGCATGGTCTGTTTCCGCTGGATCTGCTGCTCTCTAACTGCACCATATTTGCAGTTGAATTCTCCAAACACTATGCACAGGGTCTTTTCCCCTCAAAGAAATTCCAGGAGTATCTTGGGATCAATTATGAATCCCCAATGAAAATGCAGAGCTTCTGAGTCCCTCCCCCATGAAAACACTGCTTTGTAATTGGCTGCAGTGTATTTTTAAAAAAATACATCACCAGCCCCACAGCAGGATTCTTTAACTGAACTGAGTGGCCATTTTACAGCCAAAGCAGAGAAGGGTCTGGACACTCCCCCCCAACCAATCTGTTTTTGTATCTCAATGCAGGGGTCATAAGAACATAAAAACGCTCGCACAATCATTTCCATTTCTTTCTTTTAAAAATACTCTTTTTATTAACATTTTTGAATTTAACATAGATATACACATACCTATTATTGGGCTTTTTCCAGAGAAACTAATTAACAATTTTAAATAATAATATACATCACTCATTTCTTCATCTATGTGTATATAAGCTTTTTATTCTTTACTAGTCACACTACTGGTCTTCTAATTATTCCAGATTCCAAAGCTCTGATTTCATTTCATCGGTCCATTGGCAATCTTGCACTTGCAAAAAAAAAAAAAAAAAGGCTTTCATGCCTAAAAGAGGACACATATAAGGGAAGGGCAGGAAATCAGCCTGACTCTGTTCCATCCAAGAGGTCTGAAAACACTCCCTGTGAAACTGACCGGGGGGTGGTGGAAATCTGTCCTACTCTGTTCGATTCCCAAGGTCTGAAAACACTCGCTGTGAAACTGACCAGAGGAGACATATGGGGGGAGGGCAGGAAATCAGAGAATAGGCATGGGAAAGCAAACCTGAAATACAACTATGAACGGGACTAGCATTTGATTTGGGATCAAGGCAGACTTTAAATTCGTGGCAAAACAGCATCCTGAAAATGTGGGGGAAACACATGGGAGAGCGAAGTGACTACTGAAGGTCTGAAAAATCATGCATAATTCCAACAAAGCCCCGAAGAAGTGATCATGACGTGAACTACCCATGCATAAAAGGCCTGTGTCTTGGGTCATTGTAGAAACCAACTAGTTGGTCTAGGGACCTTGGAATTTTGTGTACGCTATCCATGGTGGGTTCCTCTGCTGTGCCCTGGCTGGCTCTCAGATTGGAGCTAGCTTTTTCAGTTGATGTCCTCCAGATGTTCTCCTTCCATGCTTCCCCATGGCTTGACGTAATGTTTCCCAAATTTCCAAACCTCCTACACACAGTCAGTTTCATTTCATGCCCACCATTTTACCCCTGTCAATGTCATGCTTATTGGCAGCTTTTAAAAAACCAGTAGTAGGTATATTGTTATAGTGTCATACCATTAAAGTGATGTATCTACTACTGAGTTGGTTTTTAAAAACCAGCACAGTCATAGTGAGAAGAAGAAGAGTTGGTTTTTATATGCCAACTTTCTCTACCACTTAAGGAAGAATCAGACCGGCTTACAAGAATCGGACCTTCCCTTCCCCTCCCCACAACCCTGTGAAGTAGGTGGGGCTGAGAGATCTGTGACTAGCTGAAGGTCACCCAGCTGGCTTCATGTGGAGGAGTGGGGAAACAATTCCACTTCACCAGATTAGAGTCCGCCGCCCATGTGGAGGAGTGGGGAATCAAACCCATTTCCCCAGATTAGAGACCACCGCTCCTAAGCACCGCTCTTAACCACTACACCATGCTGGCTCTCATTTTAACTGAGGAATGGTGGGTAAGAGGGAAATCGTGGAGAATATGTCCTTGTGGACTCTCCATTGCCTCTGAAAATACTTCTGTATTCACAGCAGCAATGAGCGCATGACCGGGAAGCACCCCTGTGGGGAAGCAGCCTATTATTTTAAGGTAAAGCTGGCAGGCCGAGCAAGATGACGGGACAAAGGAGGCATACCTATGATTATCTCCTCACCCTTGACAGGAAGAGTTACAACCCACAAGCCCTTTAGCTATTTTCTGTGCTTTGAAAAGCTAGCCTTCATCGGTGATGAGCTTCTGAGTGAGCGGTACCCCCAACTGAGCAGTTCTGATCCCTCACGGTAAAAAAAGAAAGAGTCACACCTTCTGAGGTGCGGTCCGGTTGCTTTCCAAGCATCTATCTGCGAAACATCTCCTCTGTGCATGTATACAGTGGTGAGGAAAGGAGGCATGACCTGTCAAACCGATGGGATAATGAACAAGGTGGGAGAGATGGAGCGCTAATGTGGTGCAGTGGGGAGGTCCGGGTCCCAATGTGACCACTCATTGGGTGACCCTGGGTTAGTCAGTCTCTCTCGCGACCTATCTCACCTCACAGGGTTGTTGTAAGCATAACAGGGGAGAAACAGGAAGTCTACTCTGAACTGCTTGGAGGAAAGATGGGTTAAAATTTACAACACAGAAACAAATGTGCTTCCAAGAGCATCCCATCTACTGAATGGATGAAACACGGGCTCTGGTCTTTGAATAGGCAGCTGTTTCAGCTTTCATTCTGGACAGTGATGGGGAAGGGGGAATTCACAAGGCCCACTCTTGGATATGGCTGAGATCAAATGCTCCCCGACCCCCAGCATTGTATTTCAAGAACATTTCTTGTGGTTATTTTAGTACATCTCATAATATCTATATTATCAACAGTACAGGCCCAACATTCACATGCTCCCAACCCTTACTTGGAAGGGAGCTCAGCAGAGATGTGGTGTCATGGCGTCAGCCCTGCAAAGCTTCTGTTTCCTCCTGGGCAGGGAACTGATCTCTGTAGTCTGGAGAAAAGTTGTAATTCTGGAGAAATCCAGGTCCCGCTTGGAGCTGAGTAGCTAGGGTTGCCAGCTCTGGGTTGGGAAATACCTGGAGATTTTGAGAGTGGTGTCTGAGGGTGGCAGGGTTTGGAGAGGGGAGGGACTTCAATGTCATAGAGTCCAATTGCCAAGTGGCCATTTTCTCCAGGGGAACTGATTTCTGTCACCTGGAGATCATTTGTAATAGCGGGAGCTCTCCAGCCACCACATGGAGGTTGGCAACCCGATCAGTAGCCCTACTTCTTCCCCCCTACATTTTATCCCCACTCTGTGAGGTAGATGAGGCTAAGAGAGTGCGACTGGCCCATGTTCACCCGGCAAGCTTCCAGGCCAGAGTGGGGATTTGAACCTGGGTCTCCCTGATCCTAGCCTGACAGTCTAACCATTGTGCAAAGCTGCTTTTCTGTGTAAAGATAAAGGGCCGGGCTCCTGACCAGATATCTAGTCATAATAGCTGCAGCTGTGACAATTTTACTGAGATCACTGGGTTTTTTTTTAAATTATATAATCCAGTCACAGTCAAATGGTGTGTGCTGCTGTGCCATGGTTGCAGGGTTGTTTTTTTTTAACATATGGGATGGTCAGTTGGCACACAGTGCCTCTGGACCCAGGCCTGCAAAGCAATTTTCTCTAGTTCCTGCTGGCTCTACCAAGTTTTAATTAAGGTGCAGTAAAAATGTTGACCAGTCTCACTTCCAGAAAAGAAAATGACTTTGAAAATGTGTGTAAGGTCTGATAGTTCCTCATTACTTCTCTGTTTGAGTTTGGGGCGTAGTGACCAGTCTAGGTGCTCCATAATAACCGTGAGCCCTTCGCTGCTAGGTGGCTGTACCTTTATTACCCAACCCCAGAGCACTGAATAAAATTTGCTTCTGCACAGAGACTGAAGAATGGAACAAGGAAACTGTATAAAATAGTATGCGGTAATAACCAGTTTCAAAATGACCACTGCCCAATGAGGTTTCAGTCCTTTAGGTGGTGCTCTGCAGAAATGCTTCCCTCACTGAGGAAGGCACTGGCAGACCACCTCTGTTAGTCTCTTGCCATGAAAACCCCCAAAAGGGGTCGCCATAAGTCGGCTGCGACTAGACGGCACTTGACACATGCACATTTTAATAATCCATGCAATGAATATCAGGCAATTGTAGAGTTGCCGACCTCCGCAATGGAGAAGTGAAATCAAAATAGGGGTTTCAGGTCAAAACTGAAGAGATAACAAACTTCAAAATTATTTCTCGCCCTGGTTCTTCTTATCCTGGCTCGTCCAAGGTCATCCATGACATGGAGAATTTAGTTCCTAACTCTCAGCAAGAGACAGAGCAGAGCTTTGCATTCATGTTTATTGTACGTAGGTGCAGACCCGTCACTTACTGGGATAATTGACAGGTTTAATGGAAGCACTTCGGGTTTTCCTCGAGTTCATCTTTGAAGATTTTCCAAATGTGCCATAAAAGTTCACTTTGAGCCAATGTGTGTGTGTTAAGTGCCGTCAAGTCGCTTCCGACTCATGGCGACCCTATGAATGAAAGTCCTCCAAAATGTCCTATCTTTGACAGCCTTGCTCAGATCTTGCAAATTGAAGGCTGTGGCTTCCTTTATTGAGTCAATCCATCTGAGCCAATAGCAGTATCACATTAGGGATGTTTGGTCCCCCTCCCCCTTCAGAAACTCCACTAGGCTAGGCCCAAGTAATAATAATTGTGTGCTGTCAAGTTACAGCTAGGGTTGCCAACCTCCAGGTGGGTCATGTCAGACTAATCTCCTTTTTTGAGAAAGTTACTACCTTGCTGGATCAGGGGAATGCTGTAGACATAGTTTATCTAGATTTCAGTAAGGCTTTTGATAAGGTTCCACATAGTATTCTAGTTGACAAAGTGGGAAAATGTGGGTTAGATCCTATTATTGTTAGATGGATCTGCAACTGGGTGACAGATCGTACCCAAAGAGTGCTAGTTAATGGTTCATCGTCCACTTGGAGAGAAGTGACTAGTGGAGTTCCTCACGGATCTGTGCTGGGCCCTGTGTTGTTCCAACATCTTTATAAATGGTTTGGATGAAGGAATAGAGGGGATGCTTATTAAATTTGCAGATGATACTAAATTGGGAGGGGTAGCAAATATGGTAGAAGACAGAGCCAAGATGCAGGATGATCTTGACAGGCTGGAGAAATGGGCTAGAACTAATAAAATGCACTTCAACAAAGACAAATGTAAAGTTCTGCATTTAGGTAGGAAAAATCAAACGCATCATTATAGGATGGGGGAGACTTGTTTGAGCAGTAGTGTGTGTGTGAAAAGGATCTTGGGGTCTTAGTAGACAAAACACTGAACATGAGTCAGCAGTGTGATGCTGTAACTAAAAACGCAAATGCAGTCTTGGGCTGCATCAACAGAAGTATAGTGTCCAGATCACGCGAAGTGATGGTATCGCTTTACTCTGCTCTGGTTAGACCTCAACTAGAGTACTGTGTTCAGTTTTGGGCACCACAATTTAAGAAAGATGTAGACAAGCTGGAATGGGTCCAGAGAAGGGCAACAAAGATGGTGAGGGGTCTGGAGACCAAGTCATATGAGGAAAGGTTAAAGGAGCTGGGTATGTTTAGCCTGAAGAGGAGAAGACTGAGAGGGGATATGATAACCATGTTCAAGTACTTGAAGGGCTGTCATATAGAGGAGGGTGCCGAGTTGTTTTCTGTTGCTCAAGAAGGTCGGACCAGAACCAACGGGCTGAAATTAAATCAAAAGAGTTTCCGTCTAGACATTAGGAAGAATTTTCTAACAGAGCGGTTCCTCAGTGGAACAGGCTTTCTTAGGAGGTGGTAAGATCTCCTTCCCTGGAGGTTTTTAAGAAGAGGTTAGATGGCCATCTGTCAGAAATGCTGATTCTGTGACCTTAGGCAGATGATGACAGGGAGGGCATCTTGGCCATCTTCTGGTCACTAGGGGTGTGGAGGGGGGAGGTAGTTGTGCATTTCCTGCATTGTGCAGGGGGTTGGACTTGATGGCCCTGGTGGTCCCTTCCAACTCTATGATTCTATGATCTCCTGGAATTACAACAGGTGACAGAGATCAGTTCCCCCGGAGAAAATGGTTGCTTTGGAAGGTGAACTCTTTGGTGTTATACCTGTTGGTTTGTCAGCTCTGGGTTGGGAAATGCCTGGAGATTTGGAGGGTGGGGCCTGGGGAGGATGAGGTTGGTGAGGGACCTCTGCAGGGTATAATACCATAGGGGCCATCCTCCAAAGCAGTCATTTGATCATATGGAGATCAATTGTAATAGCGGGAGATCTTCAGGTGCCACCTGGAGGTTGGCAACCCTACATGAGGTCCCTCCCCTCTCCTAGGGTTGCCAGGCATCTGGTTGGCCACTGTGTGAACAGACTGCTGGTCTTGATGGGCCTTGGTCTGATCACAGGGCTTTTCTTATAGTCTAACCAGCGGGGTGGGGGTGGGGTGGTAAATGGCAGCAAAGAGAGGTCTAGGCTGGTGTTGCCAGAGATGTCACTTCCAGCTAGGGTTGCCAACTCTGGGCTGGGAAATACCTGGAGATTTTAGGGGTGAAGCCTGAGGAAGATGGGGTTTGGGGAGGGGAGGGACTTCGATGGGTGCAATTCCATAGAGTCCACTTTTCAATGCAGCCATTTTCTCCAGTTGAACTGATCATCTGCAAAAGCTGGAGGGTGAGAGATCCAAAACAGATAAAAGGAAGTATTTTTTCACACAACACATAGTTAAATTGTGGAACTCCCTGCCCCAGGATGTGATGATTGCTGCCAGCTTGGAGGGCTTTAAGAGGGGAGTGGACATATTCATGGAGGAGAGGGGTATTCATGGTTGTTAGTTAGAATGGATACTAGTCATGCTGCATACCTATTCTCTCTAGTACCAGAGGAGCATGCCTATTATTTTGGGTGCGGTGGAACGCAGGCAGGATGGTGCTGCTGCAGTCGTCTTGTTTGTGGCTTCCTAGAGGCACCTGGTTGGCTACTGTGTGATCAGACTGCTGGACTTGATGGGCCTTGGTCTGATCCAGCAGGGCCTTTCTTATGTTCTTATCTCTGTCGCCTGGAGCTCAGTTGTAATCCCAGGAGATCTCCAACCACCACCTGGAAATTGGCAACCCTATTTCCACGCACACCAGACGTTCTGTAATTGCATTTACCATAGAGTTTTTGCCCAAATACCACAGCGTCCTGGGTTGCTGTGGATACAAGGAGGTCACTTCCGGTGCACGCTGGAAGTGACGTTGCTGCATTGCTGGTGACACCAGCCTAGGGTTCATTTTGCTGCAGGTAAGTCCTTCTGCACCCTGACCTGGATGGCCCAGGCTAGCCTGATCTCGTCAGATCTCAGAAGCTATGCAGGGTCAGCCTTGGTTAGTATTTGGATGGGAGACCACCACGGAATACCAGGGTTGCTGTGCAGAGGAAGGCACTGGCAAGCCATCTGTGTTAGTCTCTTGCCTTGAAAACCCCAAAAAGGGGTCGCCATAAGTCGGCTGCGACTTGAAGGCACTTTACACACACAAGCCCTTCTGCTAGCCAGCTGAATGATGGTGGGTGGAGGGGCTCAGAGAGTGGGATCCCCCAACCTCTGCCGATTGCCTGGTAACCCCGTCCTCCCCAGACCCTGCCCCCCGCCCCCGATTCCATCCCCCAAATGTCCAGGAATTTCTCAACTTAGAGTTGGCTGCCCTAGGTAGTTGTTTTGCACTTTCTAAGGATATAGGCACTGTAGTGTTGTCTGAGGTCTGGTCGGCAGGGATGAGTTTACCTATCCTGCTTCAGATCACACAGGAGACTGGTAGCTTCCCACTGGGGGAGAGAATGCTTATAAATGGAGAGCACTAATACACACGCAGCGGGAGACTTTAAGAACAAGAGCTAAGAGAACCCCTACCATACAGGCCTTGAAAGGGAAACCGAAACTAGTTCTTGATGGCTCACTTTAAAGTACATGCACATCACAGGGAGAGTTATCTTAAGCATAGCATTTTACACCTGTGGTTTGTCTGTTTCCTGCTGCTCCTCCATCACAGTAGAATTTCAGAGGAAGGGTCTCCAGAACTGCTGCATGACTGACATCAGGTTTGATATCGCATGGGAGAATCTGGCTCCATCGTCCACTTGGACCCACCTGACCCAGACTCCAGACGTACAGCTGCCCATGGATGTCACATAGGTCATTTATGCGTGGGGTTTTTACCTGAGGTTCGTTGCTCCCTGGACCCACACCTTCCTGTTGGGAATCTATGCACCAGCACTCTCCAAGCTCAAATCGAGTCCCCGCCCCTTTAAATGCTGCTTTGTAATTGGCTTACTTTTTAGTACTTACTGTGAGAGAAAATCCCCCCCACACCCAATTGCCAAATAAAAAAGCATTTTAAGAAGAAAAAACAAACGGAGCAATCTGAAAGGGGGAGGGGAGAAATCCAAACCTTGTTTTTAAAAAGCCTTTCTTCTACTCAGAAAGAGCTCCGAGGAAGCAGGAAGCATTTGAATCCCTGCCTCTTTACACATTGCTTTGTAATTGGCTACTTGCTTTCTGTGATAGAAACCAAGCTTGGGTGTCTCACGCTTATGCATGGAGATTTCACCCAGGCTGAGCTCAGGGGAGAGGGAGGAATCGGGTTAACAGAGGAACGGGAAGGTCCGGGATTTGTGAGGGATGGCAGCAAGGTCATCTCTAATGGAGGGGGGAATCATGCATAACTCCAAGGAAAAACCGAGACAGACCAGGGACGAACTTGAATGAAAGTACCCATGCATAAACAACCATAGGCTTGCTGACTCTGGCTTGGGAAATTCCTGTAGATTTGGGGGAAGTACCTGGGGAGGGGGGAATTTGGGAAGGGAGCTTAGTAGGGATGTGATTCCGTTTGAGTCCACTCTCAGAAGCTGCCACTTTCTCCAGGGGAATTGATCTCTGTCATCTGGAGATCAGTGGTAATTCTCTGAGGGCTCCAGGCCCCACCTGGAAGCTGGCAATCCCTAATGTCACACCACCTGGAAGCTGGCAACCCCTAATGTCACACCACCCTGCCATCTGCATTCTCTGTCTTATTCATGACTGGCTTGTGCATTGGGAGTGTACATATGTCAGTGGTAAGCAGAGGTTTTACTTCTTCTGGAGGTTTACTTTTTTGGTCCCTTGTTTTCTGTAGTCAACTAGAATCTAGGAAGCAAAGCTAGGGGAGACTTTTTTTTTGGTACCATAGACATTGGAGAGTCACCGGCATTCAATCATAGTATTTATTTACAGAATTTATATTCCACTTTCTGCCCAATCAGGGCCACCAAGGGGGCTAACAATTAAAAGCCAAAGTTATAAAACAATCATAAAATGAATGTAAAACCAAAAATAAATAAAAAGACAGCCCCGGCAATTAAAATGTAGTGAAGAAAGGAGGGGTCATTGAGGGAATGTGAGACAAAACAAAAAAGCCTTCATCCCCTGCCAGAAGGCAGTGATCGAAGGGGACAGATGAATATCCCTGGGGAAAGAGTTCCATGATTTTGGTGCCAAAACCAAGAGGTCCATATTTCAGATTGCCACCTGTCGAACCTGAGAAGGTATGGGCACCGGAAGCAGGGTCTCAGATGACTGTAGCAGTTGCAGTGGCCTCTATAGACCTATGGGCCTACTTAATAAAAGGCAGTTTATACATATTACCTTTAAGTGTCTCTCACCTCTTATTGGAGCAACTAGCAGCATCAATTCAAGAAGTGATCACAAGATCTGACTGCAGGTTTAGCTCGCTTCGTGGGCAAACAATGAAGGCACACAGAGCCATGTAAGTAATAAGTCTCAGATCAAAAGTCACAAATTGGAGGTAGCAGCAGATAAATGGCGGAGAGGTTGTAAGAATGCATTGTAATTGTGTAATTCAGTCATATTTGAATTAACTCAGATACATCTGAACAGGTGGCTTGAACTACTGGCTCCCTGTTAGCACCTGGTGAGTTGGACGTGAGCCATACTGGTAGATGTTTAGGGTAACTAATAGAGTTTGCCTATTTGTAATCTTTGTAGGGCTCCTTGTCATTTTTAGCCTGTGTGTCAGTGATTTCTGATTATACAGCAAATCCGATTTAAACAGATGCAGGTTCTTGCTCCTTGGACAAGTGGTTGTCAAAGCTGTAGGATGAATGATTATGACTTAAAATGTTTATTAAGGTCATTATTGATTTTGAATGCTCAGTTTTAACTTCATAAAGGGGCTGGATTTCCAGGGCTTTTTGCTCAGCTGTTTGTATCTCTAGCAATGGAGTAATTAGAGGGGAGAAATAAGCGTACCTAATTTGGGTGCACAGGGACATAAACATGGGCAGAAATCGTTAAAATTAAAAAGTGATTTTCCCCTTTCAGGATGGAATAATGCCTATTTCAAGAGGAGATGAAAAGCCATGTACAAAAGTGCTTAGAGGCTTAGTGAGAGCAGCAGGCTAGGCAGTTGCAGCTGCTCGTTAACTCTGTGCTAGCGACATAACACTGTAAAACACATTTGGCCATTGAATGCTGCTTTGGGGAGGGGCAGAGAATATCACAATGAGACTTTGGTCCATTGCTGTTGAATCTACGATAGCAGCAGGGCAGACTGGGAGGTAAAAAGGCCCTGGAAAAGGCCCTGCCCCTGCCTACCTTGTTCCTGCCCCCTGAAGGAGGGTGAGATGGAGAACAAGCCTGCCCCAGCAAATTCCATGTCGAGGGTTGCCATTGCTGGGTTGGAAAATTCCTGGAGATTTGGGGGGTGGAACTTGGGAGAGGGCAGGGTTTGGATGCCATCCTCTAGGTGGGACCAGGGAATCCCCCAAAATTACAACTCATCTCCAGAATACAGAGATCAGTTCCACTGGAGAAAATGGATGCTTTGGAGGGTGGGCTGTATGGAATTGTACCCTCTGAGGTCCATGTCCTCCCCAGGCTCCATCTCCAGATCAGCAGGAGTTCCCCAACCTGGATCTGGCTACCCTACCTCCCCACCCCACTAGCAGCCGGGGGAGGGGGGGGACCTCAGCAAGGTATAATGTAGGGTTGCCAGATCCAGGTTGGGGAACTCCTGGAGATCTGGGGATGGATCCTGGGAAGAGCAGGGTCCTCAGAGCAACTAGAACACTGAGTTGGATCCTAACAGCTTTTTTTTGCTCAGTCTTGCCTGATTTTTCATCTCACATGGCTTTTATCCATACAGATCCCATGATCCCTAGCTAGGGAGACCAGGCTAGGCAGCCAATGGGAGACAGGATGGGGCAGAGACATGGGGGGGGGGTGGCTGTCAGCAATGGCATGGCATCACTTCCAGGAACATCTGGGAATGACGTCGATCCTAGGAATTGCTGAAAACTCTGGTTTTACCCTAGAGGTTGTGGTGATTCCTAGAGAGGCTTGACATCACTTCCAGGTTTCCCTAGAAGTGACATTATACCATCACTAATGGCCATTTTTTAAAAAAAATTCTCCTGCTTGCCACTGGAGTGCTGATGGGAGATTTCCCTCTCCTAGTAGGCACATGGCCCTGACCTGGATGGCCCAGGCTAGCCTGATCTCGTCAGTTCTCAGAAGCTAAGCAGGGTCAGCCCTGGTTAGTATTTGGATGGGAGACCACCAAGGAAGTCCAGGGTTGCTGTGCAGAGAAATGCACTGGCAAACCACCTCTGTTAGTATCTTGCCATGAAAGCCCCCAAAAGGGGTCGCCATAAGTCGGCTGCGACTTGATAGCACTTTACACACACAGTAGGCACATGGCAACACTATCCCTATCATAGCCCTTGTTGTGGTCAAAGCAGACTCTCCCCTTCCTTTTTCATCAATGGCTTTATCCAATGCACTGGATTTCAACAGCAGAATGGTGGTTAAAAGTCCATAACCTCCCTGATGCTGGGTTCCGGGAGGTGCCATATAAATAGAGGGCCTGCCCTGGATGTTAAAATGACTAGATGCAGTAGAAAATTGCTGCTGGGGACATGTAGTGATGCATGTTGTGATCCAGCAGAATTCTTGAACAACACTTTGTGCAACAGACCCCCATGGTGTATCATGAACGCTCCTCCACTTCAAAAGCAATTTGCCACACAGTGTGGAGGAAGTGGCTACTCTTCAAGGAAAACAAGGCTAACATCCACCTCCTCCTGGCTCATTTTCATTGTTCATTTGATCATGGTCCTGGCTTGTATTTCATCCCTCTAAAGGTAGAGGTAAAGGTCCCCTGTGCAAGCACCGGTCATTCCTGATTCATGGGGTGATGTCACATCCCAACGTTTTCTAGGCAAACTTTGTTTACGGGGTGGTTTGCCAGTGCCTTCCCCAGTCCTCTTCCCTTTACCCCCAGCAAGCTGGGTACTCATTTCACCGACCTCAGAAGGATGGAAGGCTGAGTCAACCTTGAGCCGGCCACTTGAAACCAACTTCCATCGGGATTGAACTCAGGTTGTGAGCAGAGCTTGGACTGCAGTATTGAAGCTTACCACTCTGCGCCACGGGGCTCATCCCTCTACGTGGGATATATGCGTAGACCACAAAGGGGTTCCTGAGCAGTGTATGGTTTTTATAGTTCATTGTGTGCAATTCCTGCTGCGTTCCTGGCAATGCGTAAATGTTAAACATTAAAATTTGTGAAAGGATCTACAATTGGGCTTCCATGCCTAATGCCACCAATTGTTCAGCAAGTTATAAATAGTGATAACCAACAGACTACTGAACAAAAGCTTAATTTTTCTTCCTTAGGGCCAGATTTTCAACTTCCCATTAAGTTGCCAAAAATCAATGGCTGGATTATCAAATTGTTCACTGGGTTGTAAATCATCCGTTTAAACGAAATAGATAGGGGGAGCAACTTCCTGGTCTTGGGCCCTGACTACGATTAAGATGACAGTCGATATTTATTAGACTGAAAAATACTGGTGAGGAAGAACACTCCTTCTGTAAGGAAAGTGCAAGAACCACGACTCTGTAAATGGGGAGGGTGATGAATTTGAGCAATTGCCCATACAGAGCGTACAATGGAGACAAATGGAGGAGATTAAAACAATAAACATTAATGATGCAAAATAATGAGGTTGGCGTGTAAAAATGAAGTGTAAAGCACTAATGTGAGATAAAATAATATATGAGAAAAGGCAAAGTTAATTGTATAGCTTAATGGCACATAATTCATACTTATGCGTCCTATGTGCCCTAATTATCAGTATCCAAAGCGAGTTGCTGTCTTGTGTTCTGGATGTGGGGGGTGGGGGGCGTGTGTTGTGTTATGCGCCGTTAAGATGCTTCCGACGTATGGGGTGACCCTGTGAATTGGTGACTTCCAAAATGTCCTGTTGTTGACAGCCTTGCACATAGGATTGCCAGGACCACTGGCAGGGGGTGTAGGGTTGCCAGCTCCAGCTTGGGAAATTCCTGGAGATTCTGAAGTGGCACCTGGGGAGGGCAGGGACCTCAGTGGGGCACAATGCCACACAGTTCGCCCTCCAAAGCATCCATTTTCTACAGGGGAATTGACCTCTGTAGTCCGGAGATGCGCTGTAATTCTGGATGATCCCCAGGCCTAGGACCCTAGGTTGGGAAATACCTGGAGATTTTGGGATTGGAGCCTGAGGAGGGCAGGGTTTGGGGAGGGGAGGGACTTCAATAGGGTAGAATGCCATAAAGTTCACCTTCCAAAGTGGCCATTTTCTCCAGGTGAATTGATCTCTATTGGCTGGACATCAGTTGTAATAGCAGGAGATCTCCAGCTAGTACCTGGAGGTTGAACATAAGAACATAAGAAAAGCCATGCTGGATCAGACCAAGGCCCAACAAGTCCAGCAGTCTATTCACACAGTGGCCAACCAGGTACCTCTAGGAAGCCCACAAACAAGACATGTGCAGCAGCACCATCCTACTTGTGTTCCACAACACCTATTATATTCAGCATGCTCCTCTGATCATGGAGAGAATAGGTATGTGTGACTAGCTCAAGACCTTTGGTCAAAGGAGCTAGTAAATAAATGGTAAATGGTATGTGTGACGGATAAGGGGTTAACCAGCAGCAAGAACTGACAGGCGAAGAGTGGGCGGAGCCAGAGAGCTGACACTCTGAGCTCAGAGAGACAGAAAGCATTCGAAGCTTGGGACCAGCCAGAGAAGGCTGTGTTAGATTCAGAGCTGGGAGAAGGGACGAAGAAGAAGCGAGATTGTACTCTGTGAACCTGAGGGGTTCTGTGAAAGCCAAAGCTATTGACACCCACAACCTGTGGGAGTGACAGGAGTGAGAACTGGGTTAGAGAGGGCCCATTCTCAGGTCACAAAGGGGAATTAGTCTCTGAGGTGGAGCTATTCCAGTAGCAGGAAGGTGTGGAGGATTACAACCACTAAGGTGGGAGTAGTCAGAGACAGCTAGGCTGGGAACAGAGTGAGAGTCTGAAGCTGAATGACAGACTGAGAGTCTGAACGTCTGAATAATAGTTCTGTGAGGTAGAACTAAGCTTGAGAACTGAGAACTGAAAGTAACTTGAGTAAAGGGTAGGGCTGTGAATTCGGTTTGGCCCGAACTGAAAATCAGCCGAATTTCCCTTGATTCGGCGGTTTTTAGTTCGGGAGGAACCGAACTCAAAACTGGCGGGCAACCAGGGGGGCCGAATTCAGTGAGTTCGGGAGTTCGCGAATAAATTCGGCCAATTCGGGGCCGTCAGTAAGCAGCATAACCTTCAGTAAGCAGCATTCTCCTCCCCCGGCCAATCGGTGGCCAAGCTGGGTCTTCTTCTGGCCAATCAGTCAGGATTGAGTACTGGAGGAATCAGCTGATGTGCGGCCGGCCGGGAAAGAGATAGAGGGAAATCCTCATGTGTGTGTGAGGGGGTGCTTGTGCACATTCGCTCCTTTCCGTGGCTGCAGGGGGCGCATTTTTTGGGGTACAGACCCCAAACTTTCAGGGGATATTCAGACAGGTTTTCTTAAGAGACCACCCAAGTTTTGTAAACATTGGGTCAGGGGGTCCCGAGATATGGGCTCCCCCCTTTTTCTTTCCATGGCTGCAGAGGGCGCATTTTTGGGTGTGCCGACCCCAAACTTTCAGCGGAGCATCAGACAAGGCTTCTTAAGATACCCCCCAAGTTTTGTAAACATTCGGTCAGGGGGTCCCGAGATATGGGCTCCACCCCTTTTTCCTCTCCCCCCTTTTCCATTTTCATGGCTGCAGGGGGTGCTTTTTTGGGGGTGCAGCCCCCAAACTTTTATCATAGCTTCAGACAATCCCTCTTAAGAGACCACCCAAGTTTTGTAAAGATGGGTTCAGTGGGGGCTGAAATATCGGCTCCCCCCTTTTCTCTTTCCGTGGCTGCAGGGGGCGCATTTTTGGGTGTGCCGACCCCAAACTTTCAGCGGAGCTTCAGACAAGGCTTTTTAAGAGACCACCCAAGTTTTGTAAACATTGGGTCAGGGCCCCCCGAGATATGGGCTTTTCCCTTTTCCCTATTGGGATGAATGGATCACCCTCGAGAGATGCATACATATGGATCTTATATTGGATACAAATGGAATCATATTGGATTACCCAGCCTCCCAGCCCCTCCTGCTGGAACAGAAGACAGCCACAGTAAGACCCCTTTGGGGGCTTTAATCTATAATTTTTCTTTTCTGTGTGTGTGTGTGGGGGGGAAAGCAGAGTCTGTGTGTGTGGGGGGGGGAAGGAGCAGTTTCTGTGGGTGGGGGGGGAAGCCAAAGGGGGCTTTTGCCGGTTCTGCCTGGGGTGTGTGTTCCCCCTCCAGTTTCTCTCTCCCTGGTTTGAGGGGGGGCTTCATTTTTATTCTTCAGGTTTTTCCTCATTCATAAGATCAGTTAGGTTATTTTGATGCTTGCTCAAAACTGGTTTTCAAATGGTGACTTAAAGAATGCATCTGCTTGGTCCCAAGTCCAATGCAAAAGGAGAAATTCATCCCCCTCCTGCTCATTATGCATAGCTAGCTGCCTCTGTCCCTTTCCATGGTATGCAAACTCCCAGGTGTCAGGTGTTGCTTTGCACTGTTGCAAAGGTGTTGCATTGCGTGCTTGTGTTGCTTTGCAGTTGTATTGTTTTGCAAAATTCTTCACACCTGCCCCGCCCTTTGCATGTTTGCAAAGGTGTTGCTTTTCAGTTGTGTTGCTTTGCAAAGTTCTTAGCACCTGCCCGCCCTTGCTCTCATCAGCTGTTTGTCGGAGCTGGGAGCTTTGTGTGTGGGCGGCAAGCTCTGCTGAGAGATGCACATTAAGGGTGGGGGGACCCCTTTCAGGGCCCATATCTCAGCCCCCCCTGACCCAATCTTTACAAAACTTGGGGAGTCTTTCAATATACGTCCTTTGAAGCTCTGCTGAAAGTTTGGGACCTCTAAGCCCAAAAATGCCCCCCCAGAGCCGCAGAAAGGCGCGATTGTGTTTTTAATGGCTTTATTCGGCTGAATTTTTTTCCCGAACTTTGAATTCCCGCCGGATTGAACGGATCCAAAGTGGGGGAGTTCGGACTTCGGCACGTACCGAACCCACAAGGGCCAAATTCGGCCGAATCCGAACTGTACCGAATTTTTTTTTGACAGCCCTAGTAAAGGGAACATCTAAGCTATTTCTCTGAAGCAATCTTGCTTGTATCAATCTAACTCTGAGTTTTTCCTCCAAAATATTCTGCCTTTTCCTTGAAAACCTATTTCTGTGAGTTCTGTTAAATAAACTTCCCTCTTTTGTCTGTTTAAGTTGAAAAGCCTCTTGTCTCCTATTTCTCACTGAGGTAAATACGGGTGTGGGACTGGAGGAGAAGGAGGGAAATAATTCTCCTCACAAATATTCTCAGGCCGACGCCTTTTCCCCTCAGCATATACGGACGGGCTGAGTGAGTGGGATATTGAAGTGGTTGGAAGGGGGGGTGCGTCATAAATTGGTGGCAGCGGTGGGATTTCGAACTTCTGACACCAACTTTATGACGCACCCCCCTTCCATATATATACCCAGAAAACTAAAAAACCGAAACAAAACACCCCTCTTCCTCAAAGCAAAGGGCCAGCATTGGGTTTTCTGTGCCTCCTTGGAGCAAGAAGTGCTTAAAAAAAAACCCAGGAGGTATCACCTTAGGGTCTGTCAGGAGTTCGTATTCAGATGGTTGACTTGGAACCTGTTGACATCTATTTTAAAACTTCTCAACATTATATGACTGGACTCACTTCTGTAATTGGCTTGGGGCTGCCAGCTTCCCACTTCTGCTACTGCATCTGTAGGTAAAAACAGCAACAAATTGGGTGATGGCATAACATCACTTCTGAGGAAAACCCAGAAGGGACATCAGTCCACTCTAGGAATTTCTGGAAACTGTGGTTTAACCATAGGGCTTCCAGCTATTCCTACAGAGGCAAATCTCTGGGAGTGATGCCATGCCATTGCCTGAGGGCACCTAACCCATGTCCCTGACCCACCGAGCTGCTGCCTGTTGCCATGCCATAGATTAGCTCCAACTCCATAGCAGCCATTTTGTGGTGGTGGTCACTACCCTGTCTCCGTCTTCCTGAAGTTTCCACAGACTCAACAAAGTTGAGAGCTGTGCTGTACTCCACCCCCAGGCCTACAAAGCACCACCCCTTGCCAGATGACATACCAACCCTGCTTCCAAGACCTCCAGCCTGCAAGGCCTTCTATCTCTCTTTCTTCAGGGGAATACCTTAACCAAACTTTTAGTGACAAGGATCCATGAAGTCCTGGAGCCAGCAGAAGTTGCTCACCCTTTCGTTCTAATGAGATTGGCCCATGGACTCAGAGGTGACTTGGGAATCAGAGAGCAAGTACTGTTCTCCAAAGGAAAGAAGAGCACGCTTCAAATCCTTCTGCGGCAAGTCGTGAGGTCAAGCCTAGCAAGAGTGCAATCCTTTCATCTCCGTCTTGTGGTAATTACAGAGATGCTGATCAGCAAGCTACGTTTTGCGCTCCCAAGTTCCAGGCAGCCTCTGCTTGCGAAAGATTTTCACCCTCGCAATTGCAGCTCTTAAAAGGCACAGGGAAATCTCTTGGAATTCATGAGCAAATCCGTTAATCGCTCTGAGCTGGAATTTAAATAAAAACGGAGCCTTTTGAGATTGTCTGGCAACTGTGTCAGATTCTTGCAGGCTTGCCTTTTTTTGTTAAAATCACGTGGAAAAGGTTGTTCAGATTCATGCCAGAAGTCTGGCCAAAATTAGTTAATCTGGGCCAAAAGTCATTCAGAGCACTGAAAACAAACTCTGCACATCAGTATACTTTATGGAGACTGATATATATGTGCTCAGTTATATGCAGTTTTTTTTAAAAAAATGACGTATCAATCAAGCTTATGCCACATTCTCATCAACAGAAAATTTTGGATTAAAAAGGATTAAAGGGAAAGCTTCATATAGGAGGAACCTTCCTTGCTTACTCTTTTCCTAGGGTTGTCAGGTCCCTCTTTGCCACCAGCAGGAGGGTTTTGGGGTGGAGCCTGAGGAGGGTGGGGTTTGGGGAGGGGAGAGTCTTCAATGCCGTAGTGTCCAATTGCCAAAACGGCCATTTTCTCCAGGTCAACTGATCTCTATCGGATGGAGATCACCTGTAATAGCAGGAGATATCCGGCTAGTACATGGAGGTTGGCAACCCTATATTTTCCTCATACTTTGCTTCCTGTACCCAGCTGCTTCCTTCCAACATCTGCCATGTTAAAAAAAACAACAACGAGTGAAGGACTTCTTCCTAAAGTGATCCCAACTAATTCTTGTGAAGCATGCACATTAGATCATCATTATTTAATTTATTTAATTCATTTGTACCCACCATTTCTCCCCAATGGGGACCCAAAGCAGCTGACATCATTCTCCTCTCCTCTCCATTTTATTCTCACAGCATCCCTGAGAGGCAAGTTAGGCTGAGAGGGCGTGGCTGGCCCAAGGTCACCCTGCAAGCGTCCATGGCATGAGTTTGGATTCGAACCTGGGTTTCCTAGATACTAGCGTGACACTCTTAACCACTGTACTCCATTGGCACATTTGCCCACATGATGGCATCTAGGGTTGCCAATTCTGGGTTGGGAAATTGCTGGAAATTTGGGGGTGGAGCCCTCGGGGAGGCAGGATTTCATTGGTGTGGAAGACCATAGAGTCCTCCCTCCAAAGCAGTCATTTTCTCCAGGGGAACTGGTCTGTATTGTCTGGAGATCAGCTGTAATTCTGGGAGATCTCCAGGTTCTGGTGGTTGTCTGTCCTAATGAGCATCACAAACTCAGTCCTGGGTGAGGGAAGAATGGGTGAAAAAATTTCCTCCGCTCTGAAAGGGTGAACAATTTTCTTCCTCACTTTGCAGCTCCCCCTCCCCCAGTTACTGAAACCATATGGGTACATATTCAAAAGGCATGAATAAAACTGTCTAAAACGTTTACAAACATTGACATCAGAATCCTGTTCACTTTCTAAAAATGCCCTCCTGACCAATGTAAAGACCTCCATCCTTGTATTTCAGATTCTTGGCATGTTTACAACCTTTACCTGTAGATGTGCATGGACAGAAGACACTACACTTGACCTGTGTGCAACATTTAGTTATTTGTGCCCCTGCTTGCCCACCAAATGGGTATGCAAAACAGATTAGAAGAAGAGTTGGTTTTTATACCCACCTTTTTCTCTACCTTTAAGGAGTCACAAAGCGGCTCACAACCGCCTTCCCTTCCTCTCCCCACAACAGACACCTTGTGAGATCGGTGGGGCTGAGAGAGTTCTGAGAGAACTGTGACTGGCCCAAGGTCACCCAGTAGGCTTCATGTGGAGGAGTGGGGAAACCAAACCCAGTTCTCCAGATTAGAGTCCGCCGCTCTTAACCTCTACACCACACTAGCTCATCATCCCCCCCCCCCGCTCCATTTTATCCTCACAGCCACAACCCTGTGCGGGGGCTCCACATCCACAGAGGCAGCAGCAGCTGTGCTGAGAAAGGTATGTGTTAAGGGGATGGGGAAGCTATTCTGTGCTAGAAATAGATTCCCTCTCTCTTCATTTAAGTAATGTTCATGAATATATCCACCTGATCAGCTTTTCTTACAATAGCCTTTGGCTGAGAAAGGGAGAAAAGCAATAGTGGGAATGGGCTGAACAGGCACTTTGGGGTCCTTTGGGTTGCTAGGTGGCCAGGGCTTGCTGTCTCATCCTTCCTTTTGGAGAATTGGCCCAAACGCCAGCAGCCTCAGGGTGAAAGTGTTCATGGCGATCAAAGTGATTGAGTGGTTTTGTCCAGTGTCTGGCCATATAGCATACTGTACAGATGTTGGAGGTTTGTGCTGGTAAGGTTGCCGTTTTTCTGTCTGACAGTTTCTGTCCCTTGAGCAGTTGTGGAACAAGCAGGAACTCATCCCATACAGCTTGGAGCTCCAATTATAGGTTGTATGCAAAGTCTGAGGCTTGTATTGTGTTGTGTATGTTAAGAATGCAGATGAAATTTAACAGCCAGCTCTGGTCTGATTTCACATTCTCCCCCTTTGCCTGTTAAGCACACAGTTTTTCATGATGACGGTCTGTTCCTAGACTTTCTCACATTACCTGTATTTGCCCAGACTGTCAGGCAATGTCACAGTGGCTGGCTCTTGCATTTCCTAATGCTTGGAGTCACCCAGGAAAACTGATTGTCAAACAAAAGGAAGTACACTCAAAGAACAGGTCATTTAGGGATTCTGTTACTTCAAGATGTAGAGCTGTGATAGAATCCACTAAAAGAGGGAAAGTATCAACTCAGGGAAGGGGGGAAAAGGTAGCCATTACTTCCCCTGCCATCACTTCCCCTGCCATCACTGTGGGAATCTGGCTGGCCACTGATGAACACTGGTGTGATGCAACATGACTCTTCTGTTTAATTCAGCAGAGGGTTACTTATGCCAATGTATAAACTATGACAAGCAGCTGGTTTCATGTATTGTAAAGGCAGCATCTCTGTTTTCATCAGACGGAGGTGGAAGGGTACAGTTTTCTGGGGTTGGCCCCTTTCAACTTGGCCAAGTGCCGGCAGTCCAGCCTTTCCAGCTGTCAGCCAAGCCAAATGCGTGCTGCTTCCAGAGGTTTATTGTGACCCAATTTAATAATTGCTAACTACTAAGATCATTTTAATTATTAAATGTCGGGTTGGGAGACAGGTCAATAAAGCCTAATGATCATTGTGGCCTCTGGTTACCCTTCGCAGCAGTTTCAGATTTCAGAATAGAAACAGCAAACAAAATAGCATGCACGGGCATAGTGTTTCTGTTTATCACTCTTGGCTGCCTCCAGAAGCCCCTTTTCTCCCTCTCAAACACATTATGAGCAGCCATGGTCGATTGGAAAGGCAGCATAGCAACATTTTCATAAATAAATGAATGAAAATTATCGTTGCAGTCAATAACATCTGACATTTGTTCAGAGGCGCAGTTCTGTCTTATGAGAAAATAAGAATCCTTGGTTTGATGGTTCTCAAATCTATCGATGTAGGCCCCTTGTCTAAACTGGCTCTACCTTTCGGGACCCCTTGCAAAGCAACTTCAGGCTATATATAGATATATAGCCGTGAAGTCACAGCTGACTTATGGCGACCCATGGTGGGGGTTTTTCAAGGCAAGAGACGTTCAGAAGTAGTTGGCCATTGCCTGCCTCTGCATCATGACCCTGGTATTCCTTGGAGGTTGCCCATCCAAATACTTGCCCGGATTGACCCTGTTTAGCTTCTGAGATCTGACGAGAGCAGGCTAGCTTTGGAAGACTGTGGCACTACGCCTGCTGAAGTCCGTTTCCTTTCCTGATTGTGCCCTCCCACAGGTTCTGCCCCTATAACCTCCAGGAATTGCCCAACACAGAGTTGGCAACCACAGGAGTGGTTGTGAAGATTAAATGGAGGACAGGAGAGCCAGGTGTGCTGCCTCAGGTTCCCAAGGAGAGCCAGTGTGGTGTCAGTGGTTAAGAGTGGTGGACTGTAATCTGGAGAATCAGGTTTGATTCCCCGTTTCTCCACATAAAAAGCCAGCTGGGTAACCTTGGGCTAGTCACAGTTCTCTTAGAGCTCTCTCAGCCCCTCCTATCTCACCAGGTGTCTGTTGTGGGGAGAGGAAGGGAAGGAGATTGTAAGCCAGTTTGATTCTCCTTAAAAGGCAGAGAAAGTCAGCATATAAAAAATCAACCCTTCTTCTTCTTCCACTGACTTCACTGGTCTTAGAAGGGTTTATCTCTGCTTTGGACTACCCTGTTAGAGAGCAATCATAAGCAGGTCTTCTCAGAAGTACCAAGTACCATTTTAATCGACGGGGCTTACTTTCAGCAGTGTGCTCCGAGGATGGTGGCCTTAGTTGTCTAACCAATGCCATGTAATGATACAGTGTGGCTAACAACAGGAAAACCCAGCAAAAAGAACCAGTTTATTTCGTTTGGAGGAAGGGGGGACGGATAAAAATGAGGGACAGAAGAAACAAGATTCAAAATGGAGACTTGCCACGTTTGCAGCACCATCCCCTAACCCGCTGCACCACAGTAGCTCCTGCGTCATAAAATAGTTTCTAATTATTATGGAGAGAGCGCCCCAAATAAGGAGAGTCTAGAAAAAAACTGAACAGGGGCCAAGCCCAGGTCTTCTTTACTGGGCCAAGAATGCCTAGTTTTGTATGTCTTCCTTTTTTTATTATTATTATTTTTATTATTTTCTACAGTTCAACAAAAATAAACATATCTCAACAATATATTCAGTTGTAACTACTTGTAACAAAAAAAAGCTCATTGCTATTACTGAGAATATGTTATCTATAGTATTCAATGCTATCTGCTATATATGACTTCCCCGCATCTTCTTCAGTCACTAATTCTACTGGTTAACACTTTTGCATTTCAAATTAATTTCTAATCCTTATTTTCTCTCATACAGACTTGCTTTAAGCTATCTATACTACTTCTATAAGCAATTTCAAGTCCTACCTAGTAATAATATTATCATCATTGTCTCTGTATAACATTCTATTATTCTATAATAAAGGGATTAGATCAATACATAAACAAATTGTCCCATTAGAAATTCATCAAAGTAAATCCACCGTGCCTCCCTTACACCCCAAAAATAAGCATCATCTTAGCCATTATCTTGTTTTGGGAGGGGATCTGCCAGTCCTTCTTTATTTCCCAATCCCTGTTTTGTATGTCTTCCTGAGAGCCAGTTGGCCCACGCAGGTACCAGCGGTTAGTGCCATGAAGCCAGCATGCTTATGTCCTCTTCTTCATCGCTGCCGGTTGCCGCCAAGGCCCTTGGGGAGAGATGATGGCTGCTGTGTCGAATTGTTTGTCGCATTTTCCATTCGGCTGCCTCCAAGTCCCCGGGGAGCTCGGCGCGCCGTCGGGGCCCAAAGGAGGTGATAACCGTTCCCTTTCGCACATGCAACGGCAGCGGGAAAAGCAGCAGGGTGACGTCTCCCTTCCGCGGGCCGCGCGCTCGTGCTAACGGCGAGGGTTGCCGCCCACAGTGCAAGACTCTCCTCTGGTGGCCACGCATGGGTGACAGGCCCTCTGCGAGAAGAGGTCCTCAGGCAGTGACTTGAAAAAAGGTGACGGTACTTGGCAGCAGTTACTGGGTGACAGAAACAGGTGGTGACTGAGGTATGAAGAAAAGACGGGGCGGACGCACCAGCCTTTAAGGTGCCCCAAGCAAGGTTGTCAGGCCCGCTTGGCTGATATTTCGGAGTCAAGTTTGATGGCTCTTTTTATTTATTTTTTTGTTTCACTTTAATGCAGCCAGAGGAAAGTCTAAATTTATCAGAGCAGTTCAGGGGGGAGAGGTGCTTCTAGCTCTTTTCCATGGTCTGTCGACAGAAAAGACCACCCGTAAGCACCCCCTTCCCCTGCTGCTGCCCTGATCAAATGGCCCCCCTCCCCTTTGGTAGTTGCATTCAAATGGGGAAAAATCCCCGTCCAGAGATACTTCATGGATCTTGCAAATCACATTGTATTTGTCCTCAAAAATTTGGGGCTGAATTCCTGATTGTGTGGGTTTGCACAGTGTACACAAAACAATGTGTTTGGAGTAGGGCTGCCAGGTTGGGAAATACCTGGAGATTTTGGGGGCGCAGCCTGAGGAAGGAGGGTTTGAGGAGGGGAGGGGCTTCAATGGGGTGCAGTGCCATAGAGCCCACCTTCCAAAGGGGCCCTTTTCTCCAGGTGAACTGATCTCTTTCGCCTGGAGATCTGTTGTGATCCCAGGAGATCTCCAGCCACCATCTGGAGGTTGGCACCCCTACTTCGAAGGAATGGGACTGACTTGCCATGGAATGGAAACAGGAAATATCTCTGATCGGTTCTGTTCTCATTTTCCTATTTAGCACCTCTCCTCCCATCTGAGCTACACCCCTTCCTTTAAAAGACAGATATGAAGCAGCGTCTCCTCTCCAGATATAGCCTGAGGATCCCCAGTTGGTTGGCCCTGTTTTGGATGACTGGGATACGAGCAGGTCTGGTGCAGTGGTTAGTTTGTTGGTCTAGGAATGGGGAGAGACCAGGTTTAAGTCTCCTTCTGCCATGAAATGCAGTGGGCAGTTTTGGGCCAGTCAGCAGTCGCGCTCTCTCAGCCTGACCTACCTCGCAGGTTTGTTCTGAGAATAATATGGGGGAAGAGTCATGTACGCTGCTCCAAGCTCCTTGGAGGAAGGGCAGAATTTAAAACAAAAACATGTGATAGGTTGTCGAAG
Source organism: Euleptes europaea (assembly GCF_029931775.1). Classification (NCBI taxonomy): domain Eukaryota; kingdom Metazoa; phylum Chordata; class Lepidosauria; order Squamata; family Sphaerodactylidae; genus Euleptes; species Euleptes europaea. The sequence continues at coordinate 23,581,388 of NC_079313.1, read as the reverse complement.
GCTTTCACGGTCAGAGTTCATTGGTTCTTGTAGGTTATCCAGACAAAGACAACATTCAACAATATTCAACAACATTCAACAATAGCCATACAGATTAGCTTTGGATTACACACATTAACAGATCACTTCAGGATACAATGGTTCCATATTAACATACCATACCCTCATTAGCACATTATCTTGATACTTACAGGACAATACTTTTGCAGGACAATACTCAGCTCAAACCCAACCCCTTTCTGACTATATATTACTCTTCCTACACCCTTGACACTGAGAGACACTGTCCTTCAGTGTTACTACTCTGAAGATGCCTGCCACAGTTGCTGGCGAAACGTCAGGAAAGAAAATTCCAAGACCACGGTTACACAGCCCGGATAACCTACAAGAACCAATGTGATAGGTTGTTTGCCCTGAATACAGGAAGAAACGGTTTTTAAAGAAAAGAAGAGTTGGTTTTTATATGCCAACTTTCTCTTACCACTTAAGGAAGAATCAAACCGGCTTACAATCACCTTCCCTTCCTCTCCCCACAACAGACACCCTGTGAGGTAGGTGGGGTTGAGAGAGCTCTAAGAGAGCTGTGACTGGCCAAAGGTCACCCAGCAGGCTTCATGTGAAGGAGTGGGGGAACCAACCTGGTTCACCAGGTTAGCATCCGGCGCTCATGTGGAGGAGTGGGGAATCAAAACCGGTTCTCCAGATTAGAGTCTACTGCTCCAAACCACTGTTCTTAACCACTACACCAGCTGGCTTCATGTATAGGAGTGGGGAAACCAACCCGGTTCACCAGATTAGCCTCCGCCGCCCACGTGGAGGAGTGGGGAATCAAACCTGGTTCTCCAGATCAGAGTCCACCGCTCCAAACCACCACTCTTAACCACTACACCACGCTGGCTCGCCAGTTCTAAAGGAGTGGCCATCTTCATCTTCTGCAGCTGAATCAACAAAGAGCAATGAGGCACTTCAAAGACTATCAAATGTATTGTGATTGAAGCTTTCATAAAGCAAAGTCCTCTTCATCATGTGCATGAAGTATTCCATTCAGTTGGGGTGTGTATATGCATATATGACCCATTTTCTAGGGCATTGATGTGCTGCCTCACATTGCAGAGCACAGGCGAAAATGAGATCCAGCCAAAAAGGGTCCACTTAGGATGGGGGTGCAAACTACTCTCAACTGTGGATTAAAATTGCACAGTAGGATGAATCGGAATAATGTACGTGAACTTGTCATGTGGGACAATTAATTGCTGTCTGGCTAGCTCGTGGAACAAAAGTGTAAACCTCTTTTTGGCCCTCCCGTTGGTGTATTCAAAGGGAACGACGATTCTCCCTAGCCACCGAAGACAGAATAATGAATGTCCTCTCTGGAAACATACATTTAGATTAAATATTAGGAAGAGCTTTGTAATTAAAAGAGCAGCTCAAGGTGGGAAATCAGATGCCCGGGGAGGTTGTCCAATTTGTCTTTCCCCCTCCTCTTCCTTTCTGACGCCAGGATTCTCAGCCTGATCAGGAAACAAAAGGACTTGAAGGGTTCCTCACCTGCCTGTGCTTAATGGGACGCAAACACACACACCCTTCACAAATGTGGGTGTATTCACCTTCAGACTTATTCGTCTAACACAAGGGTGGGCTAATGCCAGTTTTGTATAGTCTACTAAAAAAAAACACACCCTAGAATTCCCATCGCTCATTAATCTATATCCAATTTACAATGCACGAGCACATAGGACCTCTTTAATCATGAAGGCACAACTGATCTGTGTTAAATGATATGAATATGTGCTCTTGCTTTTGAACATGAGGGTGGTTTCCACACGGGCAGAGGGCTATGTGGTTTCCCCGTTGCTGGCGTGGCTGCAGATAACGCGCAGCGGCAATGGGGCTTCCACATGTCCCCGGAGTTTCCCTGCCCCACTCCTCCAGCAGTGGCCACCACCCCTCTCTTTTGCAATGTTTTCTTAAATATTGGTATGCCATTGGAACAACAGATGTAACCAGTTCTGTGAATTCCCAGTTTTCATTTTTTAAAAAGTAAGTCCATACTAGGGGTGTCAAACATAAGGCCCGGGGGCCGGATCCGGCCCTTTGAGAGCTTTTATCCGGCCCGCGAGCCAGCCGAGGCAGCCATCCCCCCCTTCTCGATCTGGGCTGGCGAGGTGTGGCCTGGCCCGACCAAGTGACATTTATGTCATATCCGGCCTTTGTAACAATTGAGTTTGACACCCCTGCTCTATACCCTTCTCTTGTAATAGCTAGGGCACGGATCTCCGACCTGGTGCCTGTGGGCACCATAGTGCTCGCCAACACCTTTGCTGGCGCCAGCCAAGTGTTTTTAGAAAGTGGGTGGGGCCATATGGAGCTCCTCCCCAGCAGGGCTTCTGACCAGTAGGGTTGCCATCCTCCAGGTAGTAGCTGGAGATCTGCTATTACAACTGATCTATTACAACTATGGTTTCCATAGAGTTTTAGCTGAGATTGCCAGAGCACCCGCGTTGCTTCCGGGTAAATCTGAAAGTGACGCTCGCGAGTGTACGCACTGCCCACCAGCCCTCAGCTGGTTGGCGGGCAGCCCAGTGGATTGGCAGGATTTTACCCGTCGCCACCGGGCACTTGGCAACCCTAACCTTACTGGATGCTCAACAGTTGAGCCCATGCCCCCCCCCCAAGCCTGCCCGGCCTTGCTGTTGCTCAGTGCTAGCGTGAAGTAGGGTTGCCAGGTCCCTCTTCGCCACCAGCGGGAGGTTTTTGGGGCGGAGCTTGAGGAGGGTGGGGTTTGGGAAGGGGAGGGACTTCAATGTCATAGAGTCCAATTGCCAAAGCGGCCATTTTCTCCATCTGAACTGATCTCTATTGGCTGGAGATCAGTTGTAATAGCAGGAGATCTCCAGCTAGCACCTGAAAGTTGGCAACCCTAGTGTGAGACCTGTTTTCGAACAGGCTTGGAAATCGCTCAGTCAAGCTACGCATCATGATGATCATCCCAATCATCACCTCTGGGGGTTGGATCAAGTAGCTCACTACCATTAGGGCGTGTCACCCGAATGGTCAAGAGCGACTCACGGCGGGAGGAGCCGGAGCAGTGGCAGAGCACCAATAAAACGTGGTGGCAAGTTGTAATTTTGTCCATGTGCGGGAAGAGGCCTAGTAGCAGGGGGGGGGGATGAAGGGGATGAAGGTCAGGATGGAGAGTTGGTGGATGAGCGAGGCGGGGACCCGAGAACTGGAACAGCAGGGAGTGTATTGAAAGCACTGATGGGCGTGCATTAGCAGAGCCCAGGGTAGCAATAACAGGACGAGGGAAGGGCTGGGAGGTCATGAACGGCATGCATTAGCTGAACCATTTGAGGCCTTTTGTAACGGAACAGCAGGGCAGTTACTCGCCACAGCCCAAGCTTGTTATTAGAGCTTCGGGGGAGCCCAGGACTGGCGTTTTGCAGTGGGCTTTAGGGCCAGGCTTGAACTGTACCGCCAGGATCATCTGTGCAAGAGAATGGGGCTCTCCAGCATCTGCTTGCCATGCATCTTGAGCATAACTCAGGCACAGAGTTGATCAAACATGGGAAAGAGTTGCAGTCTCCTCCCCCAGATGGCTTGGGTGGGAAATGCGTTGTAGGCTGCAAGAGGTCGTAGTCAGGCTTGGTATGCCGTGGACCTAGGGTTGCCAGGTTCCTCTTCGCCACTGACGGGAGGTTTTTGGGGCGGAGCCTGAGGAGGGCGTGGTTTGGGGAGGGGAGGGACTTCAATGCCATAGAGTTCGACAATTGCCAAAGTGGCCATTTTGTCCAGGTGAACTGATCTCTATCGGCTGGAGATCAGTTGTAAGAGCAGGAGATCTCCAGCTAGTACCTGGAGGTTGGCAACCCTATGTGGACCACAGTTCGTTAGAGGCACTGATAGAGTTATAGAGGGTAGATAGATACCTCACTCCTGGTTTCCTTTGCCAAACACATGCTTTTTCCCATTAAAAAATTAAGTCACTTATTTTTTAAAGAGCGAAGCTGTGATTAATACTCTTGATATGCAGGGCTGCAGTCTGCTCAGGGAAAAAATATTAACTCATTCCTGAAGGCAAAACTAAATTAGTTGAATATTTGGTGGGAGAGTTACAGTGTTGTGTCTTGGGCTGCTGATGTAGCTTGTGAACGTATGAAGCGGTCTTATAGCAATTCAATAGGCTTGCAGGCCTTTGCCAGGGCTGGGAGATCCCCTGCTCTGGGGCCTCTCCCCGTGGTGCTGATCAGCTGGCTGGCAGGGGACTTAGGCTTGCATTGCCAGCAACACAGTGACATCATTTCTGGCACACGCCGGAAGTGACATCATCACATCGTTGGCAACGCAGAGACGCTTGGGTATTTGGGACTAAACTCTATGGTAAAAATGACTTTGACTATAGAGTTTTTGCCCAAATGCTAGAGTGTCCCTGGGTTGCTGGCAGTGTGATAATGTCACTCCCAGTGTGTGCTGGAAGTGATGTCACTGCATCGCTGGCAATGCCAGCCTAGGCCTCTTTTTGCTCCCGGGGGGTACCTGGCAACCCTACAGTTCGGACTATTCATACATCTGTCTTACTTTGTGCATTTTGTCCTCCTCCAAGAAGCTCAGGGTGGCCTATATCCTCACAACCACCCTGGGAAGTAGCTGAGGATGAGAGTGTCACTTAGCAAACTCCATGCCAGAGTAGGGATTTGAACCCAGGGCTGCCTCCACAGAGCAACATTTCCCTGTGTTGCAGTCACTGCTGCTGCAAATGCAAAGCAGCGACAGGGTATGCACAAGTTTCTTCTGCATGTTCTCTTTGCGACTGCCACGCCTCTTCATGACACCAGAGGACTTATACTGTTATACCGGTAGTTGCTATATTGCTATAGCAACCACTGACTTTTTAAAAAGCCCTCTGGTGGTGTGGGGGGAAATGGCAGGGGTGTAGGGATGATAGCAATTAAATGGTATTTGTGTGGATGGAGGTTTTGAAAAGGTACACTTCCCATTCGCCTGGCATGCAAACTATGGAACCAAGGTGGAAAATAATAAGGGACATGTCTTTAATTCGGCCTGTCTCCCTTGGCCACAAGCGGGGGTTGGGGGGGTAAGGTTGCCAGATCCAGGTTGGGGAAACTCCTGGAGATTTGGGGATGGAGCCTGGGGAAGACAGGGACCTCAGTGGGATACAATGCCATAGAGTCCAACCTCCAAAGTAACTATTTTTTCTGGGGGAGCAGATCTCTGTAGTCTGGAGGGAAGGTGTAATTCTGGGGATCACCAGCTCCCACCTAGAGGCTGGCATCCTTACTTACTGGGGAGAAGTACAAATGCACTGGTTGCAGCTCTGTTTAGGTTAAGAAGCACAGGCAAGGCATAAGGTCAAAACGGAAAGAACCAGGATCAAACAAACGGATAGAGCCTTCATTGAAGAGACAGGTTGCTGGGACTGAATGCCCCATCCAAGAAACACTGCTTTATACTTCCTGGCTGGATTGGATTGGACACTCTAGACAGCTGTTCCCCGCAGCTTTTGGGCCTTTCCAATAAGGGTATGCTTCCTTGGCAGGGTGGTGTAGGGGAGAGGAGCTAGAAACTCTCCTAGGAAATGAGCAGCAGGACAAGAAAGAACAAGACTATCATAATGTCAATACAAATTAGTAGCGTGTCTGTGCAGATGCACTTTGAGGCAAATGCCTAGAAGCATTTCGGGTCTAGCATTTCTGTTATCAGCCCTGGTGGGTTCCAACAACTAGTGGCTTTTAGTTAATAGTAACAAGAACTTCAACGGGGTAAGTAAACAAGAAAGCTTCGACTATGAAGGAGGTGCAGATAGCAGGTCTTATGCTATGGCAGGAGACCTCCAGCCAGCAACCCTCTCTTCTTGCCAAGCCAGTCCTTGCTAGGAATTTCTGGAAACACTGTGGTTTTACCATAGAGTTTCCAGTGTCTCCTAGAAAGGCATGACTCTCTTCTGGGGTTCCTCCAAAAGTGAGGTCACGCGGTTGCTGGTGGTGCCCCAATATCCCTGACCCCCAACTCCTGCTGGTTCCCAGACTGTGTCTGGCAACGCTACGTGGGAAATAGGCTTGCCATTTGCCTGCTGTTGGTGGGCAATCTCCTGCCGACATTTCTTCATCCCCGCCAGTGCTCAATTGAGTGATGAGGGGAAAGTCAGGGGTAGGATGTCCGTAGGATTACCAACTTCCAGGTAGGTACTAGCTGGAGATCTCTGGTTATTACAACTGATCTCCAGCCGATAGAGATCAGTTCACCTGGAGAAAATGGCCCCTTTGGCAATTGGACTCTATGGCATTGAAGTCCCTCCCCTCCCCAAACCCCACCCTCCTGCTCCACCCAAAAAAACTCCCACCAGTGGCAAAAAGGGACCTGGCAACCCTAGATGTCGATGACATGTCAACCAAACTGGAACAAGGAAATGATGTCAGCAGTGCTCTAGGAATTGTCCTACTTTCTATTATTTTTTACCATACATTTTGGGCCCAATCTTCAAGCATTGGTGGCTTTGTGTCTGGGTTCAAGCTAAAAGTGATGTTGCCCCTGGTAACCCCAGAGGAAAATAATAACTGGGTTCCAAGGGGTGTAGGACTTTTGTGCTTGTTGGTAAGAAGTAGGAATGCTCTAGGGTTGCCAGGTCCCCCTTCGCCACCGGTGGGAGATTTTTGGAGCGGAGCCTGAGGAGGGTGGGTTTTGGGAGTGGAGGGGCTTCAGTGCCATAGAGTTCAATTGCCAAAGCGGCCGTTTTTCTCCAGGTGATCTGATCTCTTTTGGCTGGAGATCAGTTGAATTAGCAGGAGATCTCCTGCTACCACCTGGCAGTTTGCAACCCTAGAATGCTCTGATCCAGGGCTCAGTCAATATAAAACAAAGCATTTACCTGGAGCATTTTACAAAGCTGGAGCATTTACAAAGCATTTACCAGGGCCCCTATATGGTTCATTATAGCATTTCAATCTTGCAACAGGACTCCAAGAAGTTCTTTGCTTCAACCTTTACAACCCCCACTGCTTTCCTTCCAGCTCTCACAAGCCTATTCTTGGCTGCTTTTCTCTCTTAGACCACCATTTCTCTTTCCCTCTTTTTTCACTTTCTCCTCCTCTTCTCTCTTGTTCAGGAAAAAAGGCAACCTGTTTCTTATCTCAGAGGCTGCTGAGAGAGGTAGTCCCTCAGAAATTCTGTTTCAGCTAACCTCAGGCTGTGGGTTTGAGCCGTCCACCAGTAACCCACTGATTCACTTCTAGAGTTGAGCCCCACCTCCTTTTTCTCTCCGCTGCTCTGAGCAGTGGTAGGAGAAAAATGTAATAAAAAAAATGGTCGTCCACTTAAGGGAGACTCAAACCGGCTTACAATCACCTTCCCTTCCCCTCCCCGCAACAGACACCCTGTGAGGTAGGTGGGGCTGAGAGAGCTCTAAGAGCTGTGACTAGCCCAAGGTCACCCAGCTGGCTTCGTGTGTAGGAGTGGGGAAACAAATCCAGTTCACCAGATTAGCCTCCGCCGCTCAGGTGTGAAGGAGTGGGGATTCAAACCCGGTTCTCCAGATTAGAGTCCACTGCTCCAAACCACCGCTCTTAACCACTACACCACGCTGGCTCTGGGTTGGGAAATACCTGGAGATTTTTTGGGCTAGGTTTGGGGAGGGAAGCGTGGTGTAGTGGTTAAGAGCGTTGGTTTGGAGTGGTGGAGTCTGATCTGGAGAACCGGGTTTGATTCCCCACTCCTCCATGTGGAGCGGCGGAGGCTAATCTGGTGAACTAGATTTGTTTCCCCACTCCTACACACAAAGCCAGCTGGGTAACCTTGGGCAAGTCACATTCTCTCAGCCCCACCTACCTCACAGGGTGTCTGTTGTGGGGAGGGGAAGGGAAGGTGATTGTAAGCCAGTTGGAGTCTCCCTTAAGTGGTAGAGAAAGTCGGCATATAAAAACCAACTCTACTTCTTCTTCTTCTTCTTCTTCTTCTTCAATGCCATAGAGTCCAATTGCCAAAGCGGCCATTTTCTCCAGGTGAACTGATCTCTATCGGCTGGAGATCAGTTGTAATAGCGGGAGATCTCCAGCTAGTACCTGGAGGTTGACAACCCTAACTCCGATGGCTGGCAGCCCTGGCCTTGTATTTCTTGAGAAAGACAGGCATGCATTCATACTGTGCCCACTGCACATATCATCACACATCTGTGTGTACCCCCAAGCCAGCCCTTACAGCAAGAATTTACCAATGAAAGAGCGAGAGTCGGTAGGAGTAGCACATTTGTTAGATTTGCATTAAAATGGCCCGCCGCAAGCTGCGATTGGCATGCCTGGTTTCTTGCGCTCGGAATTGTTTATTATTGAGGATAGTGATGGAGACGTGTTTGCAGGTTTTGCCTCCCCTCGTGGCAGAGAGGAATTTTCCCACCTGGGGTGATGCTTCTTGCTCTGTGGGACTCCTGCTTCTGCTGATGGGCTCACAAGGGTTAGTGGGCTGTTTGAAAGCTGGAGTACAGCGTGCGAATCAATTAGGGCTGATTGAAATATTTCCCTGCGTCAACGGGCATGGCTGGGGAAAGATAAAGACTCTTTTGTCCGGGAGCAAGAAGTCAATTGTCTTCACAACATCTTGATTCTTACTCCCCTCCCTCCCCACTTTCCCCCTGTTGAATAGATTTCTATTCACAGTGATGTTTGCCTGATCCAGTTATATGCAAAGAGGGGGCCACAGTCTTAACACGGGGTTAAAAAAAGAATAGTTCAGCTTAAGCATTCTTAGTTCTGTGAGGTTTATAGCCTGATTTGTGGGTGCATGTGGTACACGGCAAGCCGAGTATGACAGTATTCTTCAAGGGTAGGGATTGCTTTGCTTGTGCAGTAGGAGAGGGAGGGCATAATGCTTTCCCAGACACAATATGGGACCCTCTTTTCTTTAATCGTACCTGCCCCATTCCTAGCGGGAGTGAAAAGGAGGAATGCTTGTGGGTTCTCCCTTGCCTTCGACGGTGCCAAAACCGATTCTGCTTCGAGTGTCCTCAGTAGCACTGAAAGGTTTCTGGTTCTGGGTAGGACACGGGGAAAACCACCCAAGCTGTTTTCTGATTTCGGAGCAAAATCGCTCAGTTTGCCAAGTTCAGTTCCGAATCTAGAGGGGGGAGGGCCGTTGCCCATCATTCATAGTGAACAGGTACGTGTGGGGACACTAGCGGGGTCAGGATTGCCACCCAATTAAAGGTCTCCTACATGATTGGTGGTGGTAGAGCCAGCATGGTATAGTGGCTAAGAGTGGTGGTTTGGAGCAGTGGACTTTGATCTGGAGAATTGGGTTTGATTCCCCACTCCTCCACAATGAGTGGCGGAAGCTAATCTGGTGATCTGGATTTATTTCCCCACTCCTACACATGTCAAAGATAGGACATTCTGTCAAAGATAGGACATTTTGGAGGACTTTCATTCATAGGGTCGCCATGAGTCGGAAGCGACTTGACAGCACTTAACACACACACAAACACGCATGAAGCCAGCTGGGTAACCTTGTGCTAGTCACACTCTCTCAGTCCCACCCACCTCACAGGGTGTCTGTTGTGGGGAGGGGAAGTGAAGATGCTTGTAAACCGGTTTGAGTCTCCCTTCAGCAGTAGAGAAAGCATATAAAAATGAACTTCTTCTTCTTCTTCTTCTTCTTCTTCTTCTTCTTCTTCTTCTTCTTCTTCTTCTTCTAAGTGCTGCCAAGCCAGAGCCAACTTATGGTGGCCCTGTAGGGTTTTCAAGGCATGTTCCGAGGTGGTTTGCCATTGTCTGCCTCTGCGCGGCAGCCTTGGTATTCCCTGGTGGCGTCCCATCCAAATACTAACTAGGGCTGAACCTGCTTAGCTTCCAAGATCTGACGAGATCAGGCTAGCCTGGGCTACGCAGACCAGGGCCCCTATATGGCTCATTATATTTTAATTGGTTATGAAATCAATTTGGTCTGCCTGCATTGACAGATGAATAAAAGCAATGGTTTGAAGAAAAGAAGCATACTTTGTTTTTAGATTATCCACACTTGTCTCACAGCAGGCATCCGAGAAAAGGCATCCCTTCCCATGGAAAAAAGGGGGAGGAATGTCTCGCCTAAGATGGCAACAGCCTCCTACAGATTTTTTTGCCCGCACTTGTACTATAAACAATTGCATTTTTCTAAACAACATTGTTCCATAATTGGGTGTGTGTGTGCCTTTTTTTGGTCGAAAAATGATGAATGCAACCAATTAATCAGTGGTTTGTTTGGGTTCATTTTTAATTGCATCTTCATGTTCATCTCAGGTGCCTGGAAGATTTTTTTTAGCAGAAACATGGAAAGGGAATTTTATAAATAATGGTTGCAATTCTACTGAAGTGTTGGGTGACCCCCACCCATTGAGAATCCAGCTTGTGCCTGCCTCAGTAGGTCTCTCACATCATCCTAGGGTTGCCAGGTCCTTCCTGGTTGCCGGCAGGGGATGGGGGTGTAGGGTTGCCAGATCCAAGTTAGGAAACTCCTGGAGAATTGGAGGTGGAGCCTGGGGAGGACACAGACCTCAGTGGGGTACAATGCCATACGGTCCACCCTCTAACTCATCCATTTTCTCCAGGGGAACAGATCTCTGTAGTCTGGAGATGAGCTGTAATTCTGGGAGATCTCCACATCCCACCTGGAGGCTGGCATCCCTACTTCATCCTGAATTCTGTCTCTTGGTCATATTAGAATCTGATTAGTATGTCTGGATCTGGGTTATTTAAGAATTCCTATAGCTCCGTCTGTTCTCTCCTGATCCGTTTTATGTTCTGTTCCATTTGGGCCTCTAGCTAAGAGAAACAAAGTTGCAACCTCTTTTAAGGTGTTGGATTCTGATCTGGGAGATCCAGGTATGAATCCCCCTTTCTGCCATTTAAGCAGTCTGACCCATCCTCCTGCTAAGGGGTTCCACGAAGGCACGGGGGCCAATGACTGGTGTAAGAGTAGGGTTGCCATGTCCCTCTTCACCACCGACAGGAGGTTTTTGGGGTGGAGCCTGAGGAGGGCAGGGTTTGGAGAGGGGAGGGACTTTAATGCCATATGGTCCAATGGCCAAAGCAGCCATTTTCTCCAGGTGAACTGATCTCTATCGGCTGGAGATAGGTTGTAATAGCAGGAGATCTCCAGCTAGTACCTGGAGGTTGGCAACCCTACACCCCGTGCTGTCTCCATCTCAGCTTCCCTTCCCCTTCAGTTCCTCCCAGTAGTTGTGGCCACACTGCCACCATGTTAATTGCCATTTGGCTTTGCAGTAGCAATCCAATATGCTGCCTGAGCTCTCCATTTGGGGGAAGGGTCATAATTCCCCCCCCCCCGACTCCATTTTAATTTTCTTAGCAATAGTTCCCCCCCTTGGAAATCCAAGGGTCTCCCCAGGTTTATATGTATGGCACCACAAAGGTATATATTTCTATCTAATACATCAATGGATTAGATTTAGATGAAGGTGGAGTGAAAATTGGAGGGAGGAACATTAATAATTTGAGATATGCTGATGACACTACAATTGGCAGAAAATAGTGAAGATCTGAAACTACTACTGCTGAAAGTTAAAAGAGAAAGTGCCAAAGCAGGACTACAGCTGAACATCAAGAAAACAAAAGTAATGACTACAGGAGAATTACACAACTTTAAGGTTGACAATGAGGTAATTGAAATTGTTCAAGACTTTCTATTCCTTGGCTCCACCATCAACCAAAAGGGAGACTGCAGCCAAGAAATCAGAAGGAGATTGAGACTGGGAAGGGCAGCCATGAAGGAGCTAGAAAATATTTTGAAGTGTAAGGATGTGTCACTGGCCACCAAGACGAGATTAATTCATGCCATCGCATTCCCTATTACTATGTATGGGTGTGAAAGCTGGACAGTGAAGAAAGCTGATAGGAAGAAAATTAATTCCTTTGAAATGTGGTGTTGGAGGAGAGTGTTACGGATTCCGTGGCCTGCCAAAAAAACAAATCAGTGGGTTATAGATCAAATCAAGCCTGAACTGACCCTAGAAGCTAAAATGACTAAACTGAGGCTATCGTATTTTGGTCACGTCATGAGATGACAAGAGTCACTGGAAAAGACCGTCATGCTAGGAAAAGTGGAGGGCAGCAGGAAAAGAGGAAGACCCAGCAAGAGATGGATGGACTCAATAAAGGAAGCCACAGCCTTCAGTTTGCAAGATCTGAGCAAGGCTGTCAAAGATAGGACATTTTGGAGGACTTTCATTCATAGGGTCACCCTGAGTCGGAAGCGACTTGACGGCACTTAACACACACACAATACGTCATGGTCTCACTCAAAAAAAAATCTGTGCATTTGGGTCAGCCATGACAACCGTTTAGGATCCCCCTGGGTTTGTGGAGTCTTAAATGGGAACTGGCCCGGTTGTGAAGATTTTAAGCCAGAGTTTGATTTATTAGATAGAAGAATCTATACATTCATGGGGCCGTACATATAAATAAATAAAGGCATCTCATTCATTTAGTCTGTGTTTATTACCACTTATCCTGGGAGGGAACAGGAAATAGGGAAAATAATAATAATGCGAGAAGCTGTTAGGATTGTGTGAAACGGTGGCTTCCAGGAAGAGGCTTTCAAATCCTCCTCTGGCACTGGGGCTGGATTTACATGTGAATCCATCACACCAAGCTCCTCGGAATAATCTAAACATTTATTTAAATGCTTAAACGGAAGCAGAGTTTGGCAGGAGTGGGGGGTGGAAACCTGCCCCCTGACTTCAGTGATACGTTCAGCTCTCTGAGCTGTTTGTTTGTTTGACGGTGTGTTTGCTTTGTCTCTCTGGGATTTATCCGCCCCCCCCCCCATTTGTCTAGCTGGTTTGACAATGGGTGCTGTGATCCTGACAAATTGTTCTTGTTGCTGTCACTCAGCATCGCCTTGCCTTGGCAGCCTTTAAAACAAAAGAAATAAGCCCCACGCTTTTACTTGGCTGATGTTAATTCTGTGTCCTTTAAAAAAAAATAAAAATGAGGAGAAAAGACTCGCTTCCTGGGTAGAGCCGGTGCCAGTGCGGCTATCCTCGCGTGGAACGGGATAGGGTCTATAGCTCTGTGATAGCTGGAAGGCCAAGATTCGGGTTTTGAAATTAGCCAGGAGCATTCTGAGCTGATCGATCCCTCTGACACCACTTGGCTGCTCGGCTCGGACTTGGCTGCAGGCAGGTGCAGGCAGAGGTGACAGGTGAGCTTCGGCTCAGTAAGCTCTTGGCTGTTAGCAATCATAGAATCATAGAGTTGGAAGGGACCACCAGGGTCATCGAGTCCAACCCCCTGCACAATGCAGGAAACCCACAACCACCTCCCCCCTACACCCCCAGTGACCCCCACTCCACGTCCAGAAGATGGCCAAGGTGCCCTCCCTCTCATGATCTGCCTAAGATCATAGAATCAGCATTGCTGGCAGATGGCCATCTAGCCTCTTCTTAAAAACCTCCAGGGAAGGAGCGCTCACCACCTCCCGAGGAAGCAACCCTCCAGGTCAACGGCCCACCAGGAATTTTCCTGGTCAGTTAAAGGGCCCACCCTCCTCTGGACAAAATTGTCTAGTACTGGGCAAGACTGAGCCCGCTCATGCTGGATAACTGTCAGTGAGATTTGAGTTTCAGTGATATAAACACGATTATATCCTTGTGTGTTGAAAGTGAGAAATAAACTCCTTCTTTGGTGTGCCGCTTTTCTCTTGTGGGTTCAGCCTTCACATCTGCGAGAGGATGCTGATGGCGATACTAGCCTAGTGTGTGGGACAATTTCAGTTGGGGTTGCCATTTTTTTAAGCAGCCATGGGAGCTGTGCCTTTTAATCGGACATTCATGGATGATAGTATCTCCACACCACATGAATAGGGTTACCAGCTCCAGGTTGGGAAATACCTGGAGATTTTTTTGGGGGGAGGAGCCTGAGGAGGGCGGGGTTTGGAGAGGGGAGGGACTTCAATACCATAGTGTCCAATTGCCAAAGTAGCCATTTTCTCCAGGGGAACTGATCTCTATCACCTGGAGATCAGTTGTAATAGAGGGAGATATCCGGCCACCACCTGGAGGTTGGCAAGCCTACATATAAAGCTTCACTTGCTGCTTTCTATACAGCTGTTTGGAGTAGGGTTGCCAGGTCACTCTTTTCCAACCCGGGGGGGGAGGTTTTGGGGGCAGAGCCTGAAGAGGGCGGGATTTTGGGAGGGGACTTCAATGCCATAGAGTCCAGTGGCCAAAGCGGCCATTTTCTGCAGGTGAACTGATCTCTATCGGCTGAAGATCAATTGTAATAGCAGGAGATCTCCAGCTAGTACCTGGAGGTTGGCAACCCTAGTTTGGAGGCACAAGAGCAGGCCAGACTTGTAGGGGGTACTTACCATTTGGGTCAGCTGTCAGTCATTTGTTAAGATTAGTTTGACATCGCTGTAAATGGGGCGCACTTTGAACACTTGTGCTGTGTGAATGCTAGTGTTGTTATTTCATGAATTGTATCAGGAGTAGAGTTGCCAACCTCCAGGTAGTAGCTGGAGATCTCCTGCTATTACAACTGATCTCCAGCTGATAGAAATCAGTTGACCTGCAGAAAATGGCTTCTTTGGCAATTGGACTTGATGGCATTGAAGTCCCTCCCCTCCCCAAACCCCGCTCTCCTCAGGCTCTTCCCCCCAAACCTCCCGCCGGTGGCAAAGAGGGACCTGGCAACCCTACTCACAGGGTTGTTGTTCGGGTAAAACAGAAGAGGAGAAAAAGATGTAAACTGCTCTGGGTCTTTGTTGGGGAGAAAAAAATCTATATAGATATCTAAATAAAAAAGCAGGAAAAAACAGGTGGCAGATGTTGGTGTGCCATTAAAATGGTAGCAATTACGCTATGTTTTTTAAATCACCATGGAGATATGAACACACATGTTGAAGCTGCCTTTTACTGAATCAGACCGTTGGTTCATTTAGGTCAGTATTGTCTGTTCAGACTGGCAGAGGTAGTTCAGGGGGCAGAAGTCTTTCATATCACCTTTCATATCACCTGCCTGGTCCTCTTTAAGGGATTGAACCTCGGACCTTCTGCATGCAAATCAGAGGTTCTTCCACTGAATCACTGCCCCACCTATTGTTTAGATCAGGGGTGTCAAACGTAAGGGCCGAGGGCCGGATCCGACGCCTTGAGAGCTCTTATCCTGCCCACAAGACAGCCGTACGCAGCCACCTTCCCCCACTCTTGACCTGGGCTGGCGAGGCATGGCCCGGCCTTACCAAGTGACATTTATGTCATATCCGACCCTCGTACCAATTGAGATCAACTCATCCCTGGTTTAGATGGTCCAGCTAAAGCACCAAAATGTATTGGCCTCTCTCTGACTGAACCCCAGTTAATGTGTTTAATGTTCTACCACACGTTGCTTCCCCTCCCCTCGCAAAAAGAAGGCTCAAGGTAACTCACAAATATAAAACAGTTAAAAGCCCACTAAAATGGAAGTCATAGGCCCACAATAAAAATTCTAACTGCCTTAATAGTTAACCAAAGTCCCCCTGAAATATAGGGCTGTTGAAAAAAAAATTCGGTAAAGTTCGGCTTTGGCAAAATTTGACCCTTTTAAATTCGGGCCATGCCGAAGTCCGAACTCCCCCGTTTCGGATCCCTGAAATTCTGCGGGAGATCCGGAGTTCGGGGGAAAATTCGGCCGTGTTTTTGAAGTGCTGGGCACCGCCGGCCAGGAGGCGCAGATCTGTTTAAAGGCCCGAATTTGCCGAATTTATTCGGGAACACCCCGAACTTGCCGAATTCGGCTCCCCGTTTCCCCCCTTTTTTGAGTTTGGTTCAATCTGAACCGAAAAACCGCCGAATCGGGGAAAAATCGGCTGTTTTTCGGTTCGGGCCGAACTGAATCAACAGCCCTACTGAAATAAAAGGTCTTTGAGCACACTCTTGCAGAAGGCCAGCAATAGCAAGGTGATACTCCTTTTATTTCTGATAGAAGCCCATTCCATAAGGTGGAGGCTATTGCCAGAAAAGCGGATGAGAGACCTGAACTGGTTGTAACCGTCCTGAAGTGTTGAGGAAATGCTGTTCTGGGGAGCATAACTGGCACATGGTCCCCTACAGGGAGAGATGATCCTTAAGGTGTAAAAGGGAGCTTGTCTGGAGAACTGCCCCTAGATTGCGCTTCCTCGGGTGTAAGCTTGCCAACTCCAGTTTGACAAATCCCTGGAGACTTGGAGGTGGTCCTTGGGGAAGCCAGAGTTTTGGGAGGCGAGGGAACTCAGTGAGGATGTAATTCTGTGGGGCCCACCCTCTGAAACTGCCATTTCCTCCAGGTAGGGTTGCCAGGTCCTTCTTTGCTTCCGGTGGGAGGTGGGGTTTGGGGAGGGAAGTGACTTTAGTGCCATAGAGTCCAATTGCCAAAGCAGCCATTTTCTCCAGGTGAACTGATCTCTATCGGCTGGAGATCAGTTGTAATAGCAGGTGATCTCCACCTAGTATCTGGAGGTTGGCAACCCTACCTCCAGGGGAACTGAACTGTGCAATCTGGAGAGCAGTTGTAGTCCTAAGAGAAATCCAGGTCCCACCAGGAGGTTAGTAACTATCATGTGTAGCTAGGGTTGCCAGCTCCAGGTTGGGAAATACCTGGAGATTTTTGGGGCGTAGCCTGAGAAGGGTGAGGTTTGGGGAGGGACTTCAATGCCATAGAGCCGAATTGCCAAAGCGGCCATTTTCTCCAGATGAACTGATCTTGATCGGCCAGAGATCAGTTGTAATAGCAGGAGGTCTCCAGCTAGTATGTGGAGGCTGGCAACCATATGTGTAGCCATCAGAGTCTGGAATTCCCTGCCATAGGAGGTCCATCCTTCCTCTGCTTTCCCCGCCTTTGCCAAAACCTCTTTGCTCCAAAAGGTATTTGGTTTTTATATCTTCTGATATGAAGCTGTTTTGACCAGTGACTCTTGTTTTAGTGTTGGTGGTTTCAAGTGGGGGCTCCAGCAGGTAGATAATGCATCCCCTAGAAAGAGCTGGGAAAAAATCATGAAAAGATCTGCTCTAGGCTTTTCTTTTTTAAAAAAACTAAGGTTTTATTTCATAAGATTTTCCTCTGTGGTGCATAGCTGATGCCTTCATTTCTCTAGCTCTTCCTATTCCTCTTTTTAGGGCAGAGCAAAACTGGGTGAGATATCTGGATATTTTTCGTTACTCAGCAGCAGCTTTTGTTAAAGAAAAGATTGGTGAGCCTTGCTTTTAAGTTTCAATGGCTCTTCTGTTGCTGCTTTTAGGAGGGGTTCTGATTCTCTGGCTGGTTGCCTTTTTAAACGATTTCTCCCTCTTTTGCTATATTCTGTCCTTAATTTTCAACGTCGTGTTGTAAGCTGCCCTTTTGAAACAGAGGAAAAGTAGAACTGTGATCCAGTGCAGACTCTCTCTGGTTAAAACCCACTGGTTTCAATAAGCTTAGACTGGAGAAACTGGGCATAGGATTGCAGTATAAATCTGCTACGGGGATGCACGCATGCATGCATACTTACCCATCTTTTATGTGTCTTCCCAGTGCAGGAAATCCTGAAGAAACACCGAGAGGGAAGGAGTGGTGAGAGAATGAAGAAGCCAACTGAGCAGGAGAAGCATGAGGTGGCAGCGTGTTGCTCGATTTAACGGGCTCTGGCTGATGGTCTCATGGGCATCATCGATATTGGTGCTGACTTTGGGGGGCTGGGGGTTGGTGACCGCGGCCGCCACGCCGCATGACCAGCATGCCGCCGCCGCCACCTCCAGCCAAGTGCCGCTGGACTGGCTGCTCACTGACAGAGGACCTTTCCACCGAGCCCCAGAGTATGCCGACTTCATGGAGCGCTATCGGCAGGGTTTCACCACCAGGTACAGGATCTACAGGTAAGCCAGAGAGGCCAGGGAAGGGCGGTGAAAGCATGCCAGGCAGCTTTGGAAGGTGCAGAGCCAAGAATGAATCGACCAATGGATGTCTGTGAGGCAGGGTTGCATTTTCCCAGATGGGGGCCCTCCCCCACCCCTCATTGGCCATCCTCACTCTGGTAAGCAGTGTGTGTGTGGGGGGGGGGAATGTGAGGGCCAGAATGTCATATCGCAACATCATAATATCATTTATAGAATCATAGGATCACAGACTTGGAAGGGGGACATACAGGCCATCTAGTCCAACCCCCTGCTTAATGCAGGATCAGTCTAGAGCATCCCTGACAAGTGTTTGTCCAGCCTCTGCTTAAAGACTGCCTGTGAGGGGGAGCTCGCCACCACCCTAGGTAGCTGATTCCACTGTCAAACAACTCTTACTGTAGCCCCGTGGCGCAGAGTGTTAAGCTACAGTACTGCAGTCAAAAGCTCTGCTCACGACCTGAATTTGATCCCAACTGAAGTCTGTTTCAGGTAGCCGGCTCAAGGTTGACTCAGCCTTCCATCCTTCCGAGGTCGGTCAAATGAGTACCCAGCTTGCTGGGGGTAAAGGGAAGATGACTGGGGAAAACACTGGCAAACCACCACGCAAACAAAGTCTGCCTTGGAAATATCGGGATGTGACGTCACCCCATGGGTCAGGAATGACCTGGTGCTTGCACAGGGGACCTTTACCTTTTAATATCCAGCCAGCACCTTTCCTCCTGCAATTTTAACTCAATTATTGTGAGTCCTATCCTCTGCTGCCAACAGGAACAGCTCCCTGTCCTTCTCTAAGTGACAGCCCTTCAAATACTTAAAGAGAGCAATCATGTTCCCCCTCAACCTCCTCTTCTCCAGACTAAATATTCCCAACTCCCTCAGCTTTTCCTCATAGGGCTTGGTCTCCGGGCCCCTGATCATCCTCGCTGTTCTCCTCTGCACCTGCTCCATTCTGTCCACATCCTTTTTTGAAGTGGGGCCTCCAGAACTGCACACAATACTCCAGGTGCCTCCTGACCAATGCAGTGCACAGTGGAACTATGACATTTCCGGCCACGTAAGTGGAAGTGATGTCACGCTGTAGAGTTTCAGGTAATTCTTAGAGTGTCCAGCCATGTGGTGATAACAGTTTTCGTTACGTGGCTGGAAATGACATCACGATGTCGCAGGATGCTGATCCGTGAGTCTCCACCCCCCAAAGTTTCCAGAGAATACTTACAGTATGGTACAGCTTCAGTACAGTCTGAAGCTGGTTAAACAGTCATGCCCTCCCTTACTGGATTAGGAGATCCCTGTTCCTTACCTGGGGCACCTGCATGGGTAGGAAAGAAGAAGAAGAGTTGGTTTTTATATGCCGACTTTCTCTACCACTTGAGGGAGACTCAAACCGGCTTACAATCACCTCCCCTTCCCCTCCCCACAACAGACACCCTGTGAGGTAGGTGGGACTGAGAGAGTGTGACTAGCCTAAGGTCACCCAGCTGGCTTCGTGTGTAGGAGCGGGGAAACAAATCCAGTTCACCAGATTAGTGTCCGCCGCTCATGTGGGGGAGTGGGGAATCAAACCCGGTTCTCCAGATCAGAACCCACAGCTCCAGAGACCTCACTGTCACGGTTAGAGGATTACAGTTGACCTGAACCTCAGCTTAGTGAAAAGATTCCTGTTCCTCAAGAGGACAGCTTTGGTTGGCAGCCCAAATGAAGACTGTTCTTCATTTAGCAGAACTAGGGTTCTGCTAAGGAGGCCTGGATATTGTGGTACTGGGCAGGAAACAACAACCACTTCGCCGGAGACTTGCACTTCTGTTAGGGCAGTGGTGGCAAACCTATGGCACGCGTGCCAGAAGGGGCACTCAGAGCCATCTCTGTGGGCACGCGGGCCGTCGCCCCAGCACAGAGTTCGCCTGAGTTCATTACTAGAAAGCCAGAGGGACCCGGGGCTGGGCTGCTCCCCTCCCCCTCTCAACACGCGCATGAGGGCATTTCACACATCACCCGCCCCTCTGCCCAGCAGCCTAGTGTACTGTGTTCAGTTTTGGGCACCACAATTTAAGAAAGATGTAGCCAAGCTGGAACGTGTCCAGAGGAGGGCAACAAAAGTGGTGTGGGGTCTGGAGACCAAGTCCTATGAGGAAAGGTTGAAGGAGCTGGGTATGTTTAGCCTGAAGAGGAGAAGACTGAGAGGTGATATGATAACCATCTTCAAGTACTTGAAAGGCTGTCATATAGAGGATGGTGCCGAGATGTTTTCGGTCGCCCCAGGTCAGACCAGAACCAACGGGTTGAAATTAAATCAAGAGTTTCCGTCTAGACATTAGGAAGAACTTTCTAACAGTTAGAGCGGATCCTCAGTGGAAGAGGCTTCCTCGGGAGGTGGTAAGCTCTCCTTCCCAGGAGGTTTTTAAGAAGAGGCTAGATGGCCATCTGTCAGCAATGCTGATTCTATGACCTTAAGCAGATGATGAGAGGGAGGGCAACTTGCCCATCTTCTGGGCATGGAGTAGGGGTCACTGGGTGTGTGTGGGGGAGGTAGTTCCGAATTTCCTGCATTGTGCAGGGGGTTGGACTAGATGACCCTGGTGGTCCCTGCCAACTCCATGATTCTGACCAGTTCCCTCCCAGAGTCTGAGAACCACTCCCATAGTAAACAAAAGTCAAAGAAGAAGCAGTAGTTGAAGACATTTGGCAACAATGGAAAAGGCATTCTGCATGTGGGGTATGGGGTGGGGGAGAGAGATTTAAATCTGGCCCATAGAACATCACATTAGAAGGGATATTTGCTAGTCTCTCATTTAGTATAAGGAAGTTCTGGAATACAGCTGGATCAGGGATTGCCTTGAGTAGACTTCAAGCTACTTAACTGTGAAGAATCATCATAAATATTTCAATAGCTCTTGTCAGAGTAAATGAGCACAGCCTGCTTTATGAGGCGGGAATCGGGCGGTTCATTTCTTTGTTTCTTTTAAAACCAGCTGTGGTTGTTTGCTTACTTACTCGCGGCTCCCTTGCTTTGGCAGGCTGAAAAGGAGCTGCCCACACATCCAAACGGGATGGGAAAAGCAGACAGTTTAGATTGTCAAACCCACTGGGGATGGAGAAAAGCTGGCAAGTTGTGCTCTGATTATCATTTCCCTCCAAGGAGGGATTTGAGAATTCACTATTACTCCGGTGTCATTCACACCTCCATGATATTTATTGCGACGGTGGTTTTCAGTGCTGGCTGCTTCTGCCGACTCCCCAAAGGATGCCCGTGCTGGAAAGGCTTAGTCTGAAATCAGCACCAGTGCGTGATCCCCCTCCCCTGCTCAGTTGACTTAGGGTTCCTTCGCAGGGGTGATGTTCTTGGCTTGAGCTGTGGGGAAGAGGAAAGGCAGTGCCAGAAGGCGATGATGTTATGGTTGGGGGTGATTGCAACATATGGACAGCTTAAAAGCAGGGTAGTTAGCACAGCAATAAACTGATAGCAAAATAATGCATGACTTAATTTTGTAATCCTTTTTACTGACTTTTAAAATTTTATACAGTAAAACAGCTGGGGTTGCATTTTTAAAAAAGGGGATACGGAGAGCAGGGGAGGATTCTCAGGCCTGGCCTGGCAACCAGCAGGAGACTGGGGAGGGCAGGGACAGGGGGTGGTGGTGGCTGTCGACCGATGGCCTAATGTCACTTCTGGGGAAACTCGGAAGTGATGTCATGCATCTCTAGGAATGGTTGAAAAATCTGTGGTTTCACCATAGAGTGTTAGCCTATTACTAGGTAGGTGTAATGTCGCTTCCAGGTTTCCCCAGAACTAATGACATGGTATTGGCCAATGGCTGTTATTTTATTTTATTTTATTGTATTTTATTTTCCTTCCACCACTGCTTTGAGTGGTAATGGGAAATGCCAGCTAGAGGTGGGGTACCCCTCCCCCCATCAGGTTCTGACAATCCTAGTGAAGGGGCTGTTTGACTCCTTTTTCTGTTACCATACTGATAATTACCACCCCAAGCTTTTTTTTTTAACCCCCACTTGGGAAAAAATTGTGCATACCTGTAGATTGTCCTCATTGGGGCCAAGAGCTTTTCATGCTGAATGTCCCAGGTTTAATCCCTGGCATCTCTGATCCCCTGTGCATGTATTGGGTCATTACTGACCCATGGGGTGACGTCACATCTCAACGTTTACTAGGCAGACTGTGTCATCTACACTTTACCCCCAGCAAGCTGGTACACATTTTACTGACCTCTGAAGGATGAAAGGCTGAGTCAACCTTGAACCAGCTATCTGAAACCAACTTCTGTTGGGATCAAACTCAAGTCGTGAGCAGAGATTTGACTGCAGTACTGGCATCTCTAGTTAAAGGATTTCCAGGTAGCAAGTCCGTGAATGCCTTCTGCCAGATTCCTTGGAGGAGAGCTGTTGCCAGTTACAGGAAACAGTATGGTGTAATGGTTAGGTTGTTGGACTTGGGCTCAGATCTGTTCGAATTCCCACTCTGCTATCAAGTTCACTGGGTCACATGAGCCAGTCATTCTGTCTCAGCCTATCCTACCTTGCAGGGTTGTGGTGAGGATAAAATGGGGAAGGGCAAATTATGTAAGCTACTCTAAGCTCCCTGGAGGAAGGACGGGATAAAAATGTACCGCATAGATAGGACAGATGGAACAAGATACTTTCAAGGGAAGAACAAGATGGACAAGCCTAAAAGGGTAGGTGTTGGAGTTCAGTAGCAGAGCATCAGCTTTCCATGCAGTAGGCTCTGGGTTCAGTGCCTGGTATATCTCCAGTTTGAAAGATCAGGTAGGAGGTGAGGTGAAAGACCTCTGTCTGAGACTTTGGAGAAGTGCTGCTGGAGAGAGCAGACAAGACGGACCTCAACAGACCAGTGCCCTGACTCAGAATAAGGCAGTTTTGTGTGTTCAGTTCAAGCAAGATGCAGTCTAAACTCAAGCAGGTTAGAGTAACGTTCTAAACAGAACCAGTGCCAGGTTGGACACAATACCTTATAAAAATTGCTGAGCCTTTGCAGGGAGCTTGGAAATTCATTCTATTTATAGACTATGGCTTTAACATGCAGGGTAAATTTTACAAGAGTATTGGATTTTCCTCCACACGGTGTAGCCGTGGCCAGCCTGAGGTTGAAGCAGCAGAAGTGGGCCAGACAGCCAGGGTGGTTTTGATGAAGTTCACAGTGGGTTTTATGGGCGGCGGGAAGGATTGTCATTAGGCAAATGACACTCTGCATTTCGATAGCCCTGCTGTCGGGGAGTTACCGAGTGTTTCGGGGAGCGTAGGCACCTTTCTTCTTTGCTTGCAGCAAGATAAGAGTTTATTAATGGGCGATTTTCATGCCAAGTGGTGTCCATTTAACTGATTATTCTATCATTGAATCAGTAAATCTTAATCGTACAGAATCTCTGTGTGCCGAGGGAGACTTTGCCAGTAGGTAAGATGTGAACTGCCCTTTCCCTCTCATTGAAGGGAGAAAAATCCACTCTAAATCTGTCAAGTGCGGAGCATGGGGTAAGAGGCATTCTATTCATTACACAGAATGAGGTGGTAGACCGCAGGGATGAATTCTTGACTTCAGGATGCAGATGGGGGCTGGGGAAATCACATTTTTGAATGCTCCTCACCGTCAAAGGCTTTTTGCAGGTAGAAAGCTACCGCATCAGCAGGAGGGATACATTAAACCTGTCTTCCTGCTGTGCTGGCTTACTGCATGTAAGGAGCTTCTTTTAATGCTGATTTGGAGCATTCAAAAATATGAGCCCCCACACCTGCTACCTGAAATGGTACAGTCCAGAATTCATCCCACCCTTATCCTGCATAATGTGTCAATCACTCACACGTGTGACCTGCAGTTAAATGTGTTAACAGCTTCCACTGCAGAGCATTGTGCTTGAGGTAATGCGGGATGACGTAAGAACACAAGAAGAGAACTGAGGCGTACTCATCAGATGACCTTTTTAATGGGGACTGTCCCAGTTTTCTAATACTTGTTCTTTCTCTGGGAGATGTTAAACATTTTAGAGTGAGTTGCTAGAGCTGCCATTCTTCTGGATTCACTTCCCCTCCCAGAGTCCCTAGAGCTCAGTTCAGGGTTCTCACAAAACCATGATTTAACTACTGTTAGTAAGGTTGACAATGAGGAAATTGAAATTGTTCAAGACTTTCTATTCCTTGGCTCCACCATCAACCAAAAGGGAGACTGCAGCCAAGAAATCAGAAAGAGATTGAGACTGGGAAGGGCAGCCATGAAGGAGCTAGAAAAGATTCTTAAGTGTAAGGATGTGTCACTGGCCACCAAGATCAGGTAAGTTCATGCCATCATATTCCCTGTTACGATGTATGGGTGTGAAAGCTGGACAGTGAAGAAAGCTGATAGGAAGAAAGTAGATTCCTTTGAAATGTGGTGTTGGAGGAGAGTGTTATGGATACCGTGGACTGCCAAAAAAACAAATCAGTGGGTTATAGATCAAATCAAGTCTGAACTGACCATAGAAGCTAAAATGACTAAACTGAGGCTGTCATACTTTGGACATATTATGAGAAGACAAGAGTCACTGGAAAAGACCATCTTGCTAGGAAAAGTTGAAGGCAGCAGGAAAAGAGGAAGACCCAACAAGAGATGGATGGACTCAATAAAGGAAGGCACAGCCCTCAATTTGCAAGATCTGAGCAAGGCTGTTAAGGATAGGACGTTTTGGAGGACATTGATTCATAGGGTCGCCATGAGTTGGAAGCGACTTGATGGCAATTAACACAAACAGTATGGTTATCTGATGGTGGTCCATTCCACTAACTGTGGTTACTCAGGGTCTGTCAAACCAGTATCTGCTGCTGGTTTATTAATTCTGTTAGTCTTAACTATGGTTTTGTGTGTGATGGTTAAACACAGGCATCTTGGCTTAATCCTGGCTTGTGTTCTGGTAACACCCTCCTAGGAAGGTAATAAAACTAGCACTTGTCGAGGCAAATCAGGATATACATGGTTTTACATAGTGTGTGGGCTGAGCTTAGCAAAAATCTTGGAGGGTGATGGAGGAACCATATATCTGATCCTTGCTATAATCATTAGGGTGTTCTTGTTTGTTTCCATTGGTTCTAGTGGGAAACCTACTTCTAGCTGTTATTTCCTTCCCCCCCCCCTTCCAACTGGGACAAAATTTTCAGGGACTGTATCCCCTCCTGCCCGTTACCCAAGGGATTTCCCCATTCCAAATTTCAGGCAGGTCATTGCCCCCTGATTGATATGCAATTAAGGTTCCCACTTGCAGAGTGGGCAGAGGCAGATATTGGCAGCCCAGGAGGTAGATTGGCACAAATAATATATAACAATGAGGGAACCCTGATCTCAAACAGCTTCCCAAAGATGCTATTTGTGCCGTTGATGAAAGGGGATAAATAAGTTGCCTGCATGGTGCCTGTATTCCCCCCTCTCCCCAAAAAACAAGAAAAACAGTAATCCCAGAAGGCTAATTGGGATGGAGAAATCAATGTGGAAGGGAGTGTTAACCCCTTCACCCCACAGTTCTGATTGGAATTGGTTCCCCTGTGGCTGCTATTTAGGAATAAAAAATGCATAGGTCTTCCAGCGTCTCCTCTAGTGTGACCCATAGAAGCCAATTATTTTATAGTAATAGCAGTTGTGTGCTCCTGTGGCCTAGTCCCATGGGATGTAATAGAAATGATATGTGATGCTTTTGATGTGTTGCTTTCTGGAGCAGGGAACAGAACAGTGGGTAGCTACAGGGTGTCATCTGCCCGTATGTGCTCCAGGCACAAGACTTGCCGAAGTGGGTTGCAGTCTGGGTTGAAGATCCTGCATTTCCTATTCAGTCTCTCCCCAGCTGTTCTGAAGCTGATATGGGGTCCGTCGGCACTTGTGACAGAATTGTGCTCTAACGTCTAGCAGTCAGGGATGACTGGGAAAGTCCTTGAGGGTACCCCTGTGTCCCACTGATGCCTTGTGTGGTATTACAGCCAGACTCCAAAGAGAGCACAAGGTTCTTCTTTCAGGGCTCATGCTCAGACTTCCGATTGAGAGAAGGAAGTCGGACAGTACCTGAGTTTCATTCTTTTTCTCCCCAAGGTGAACTTTCAGGAACACAGCCAGGATGTGGGGAATTCTTCCCAGACAAGGCCCACTTCTTGTTTCATTAGATCCCTCTCGATCACCCTGATCACCATGTATATGGTATTTTTATTATTTGGATCACCCTTGATCACCCTAATGGGGAAGGGCCGTAGCTCAGTGGTAGAGCATCTGCTTGGCATGCAGAAGGTCCCTGGTTCAATCCCCAGCATCACCAGTTAAAGGGACTAGGCAAGGAGGTGATGTGAAAGACTCCTGCCTGAGACCTTAGAGAGCCACTGCCCATCTGAGTAGACAATACTGACTTTGATGGACCAAGGGTCTTATTCAGTATAAGGCAGCTTCATGTGTTCATGATCATCATGTATATGGTAGTTTTATTATTCTGTGAGCCACTCTGAGCCTGGCATCTGCCGGGGAGGGCGAGCTATAAATCCAGTGAAATAAATAATAAATAAATGTTACCTACGTTTCCATTGTCCCTATTTACTAGGGCAGCCCCTTTCCTCTGGGACGCCACCCTGATAAGTCACTGTCCCCTTTTTCCCTGTTTCTGCCTGTTGGAGACGCCTTTTCCCCAGTGCTGTTTGTGTCTTAAAGGCTAGTATTCTTCAGGGTTTGGTTCCTTCCCCAGGATTAAATCTCTGAATGGGATGGCAATCTCTGGGGCACATGTGTAGAAGTGTATGCGCACAAACCATACTACGAATGGGCTGCCATTTCAATACTCTTCAGCTGCTATAGATCATACATACGGCAAGGTCTAAGGATGCATGATACGGCTGCCATACTGACGCTTAGCGCAGTCTGACTCAGATTAGTATCTGGAGGGACAATTGCCTGGGAACTCTATAAGGTAAGTACTCTGAGCCGTTAACAGTCTTTCTGTTTCTAGCATATATTTTACTAAAGGAATAAGAATAAGCATCAATGTAGCTTTTACATCGGGGCGGGGGGGGGGGTAGGCAGGACTGTTGAAGAGTACCTGAATACAACAGGCAGAGTAAAACCTTCAGCCACGTGCAAGAACAGGGAAATTGGAGTGGGGCTATGTCGATGTTTCTTGTTACGAAAATAAAGAGGCCTCACAAATGTCCTTATTGTCACCTGTGAAATGTTGGAGGGTGTGATGTAGAGCTATGAAGACAGCAGGGGAGAGAAAGGGCTCCTTTGCCATATCAGGAGCCCTGCTGCATTTGCAATTAGTAGACGGTTCCCCCCCCCAAGTTTGAAGCTTTTCTTTTTGAGTTTGAATACATGGGCAGAGAATTCAAGTCATCTCTAGGAACCACCGGAAACTCTATGGTAAAACCATAGAGTTCCCAGCACTTCCTAGAGTTCCCAGCGCTTCCTAGAGCAGACTGATGTCACTTCCGGATTTTCCCTGGAAGCAATATTATGTTGTCATCAAAGGCTGGTTTTTTTCATTATTTTTCTCCTGCTGCAGGAGTGGCAGTGCCAGGAAACAGGAGGTGGGGGCATTGGATCCCCTACCTCTGGCAGGAGCCTGGGAACCCTATCCAAGCTCCTGATTGGGATGACTCTGGCATGCAGAGGCCCAATTTGTATGATGCCCCTCTTTTTTCTCTGGGAACTACATGAATCAGGTCTCCTCCACCTGTACAGGCCTCCTTGCGTGTTGCCCCGTTCCCTCCTTGCGTTTTGTGCTCTGACAGTCTGCCGCTCTACCTGAGGAAGAAGAAGAAGAAGAGCTGGCTTTTCTACGCCGACGTTCTCTACTGCTTAAGGGAGACTCAGACCGGCTTACAATCCCCTTCCCCTCCCCACAACAGGCACCCTGTGAGGTAGGTGGGGCTGAGCGAGCTCTGACAGAGCTGTGACTTGCCCAAGGTCCCCCAGCTGGCTTCGTGCGGAGGAGTGGGGAAACCAACCCGGCTCGCCAGATGAGCCTCCGCCGCTCCTGTGGAGGAGCGGGGAAGCGAACCTGGTCCACCACTCCAAACCACCGCTCTTTCAACACGACACCACGCTGGCTCTCAAGATCTCAGCAGATATGTGGACGGGTTCATGATCCCCACCCCAGTCCACCCCTCAGTCGTCTGCCTCACTCCGGCTAATGAGATGGCCACCGATGAAGTCCCACTTGGCAACGCTGCTGGGGTGTCTGGCAGCTCTCCAAATGGACATTCCTCCTGCCAAGAGTTCCTTTTCGGCTCCCGGCTTCCCCCCGTCCGCTCCTTTGCGTGGGCGGACGCAATTTGGCGTCCTTTGTTGATTTCGGTGGATTTCTGGCGGATGGGTGGGTGGATGAAGGGAGGCGCCACAGGTCATGATGGACGAGCTTCGGCAGAGTTTGAAGCCTGGCGGTTTTTCACGCTCCTTGCTTGCAAGCTGCCTCCTTCCTAATCAGCGCTGTCAATTTTTCACTTTAATGAGCATCATCAAAGCCCACCTAATTATTCCTGGAAGAATTGTGTGCTGTTTTTCTACCCCCACCCTTCAAGAGTCGGGTTGGAAAAATTGCACACAGGAAAGAAAACAGTATTAAAAGACACCCTGTCTGATAACACATGACGTCGCCGGTGCCAGGGCCGGCGCTCCGCCTCTGGTTCCCTCCAGGCCGGGGCCTTGGGAGAGTTGGTTTCCTCTTCCCTCCTCTTCCCTTCCTGCGGCTCCCTTTCCACTGTGGGGACTCCCAGTTCCCCTGAGGGGCTTCCGGTGACGGAGATGGGGCAGGAAAAGGGAACCCAGTGGGGAAAAGGGCAGCCTTCAGTCTCTCCACTTCGCTGTGAGAAGCAAACTGACTGCATTTCCTTTGAAAACGACACCAGCTGCTTTTGGCCAACTATGGATTTATTTAATTTATATATATATATATATATATATATATATATATATATATATATATATATATATATATATATATATATATATATATAAAAGCCTTCATTGGCTTTAAAAGGGGAAACGTACAGTGGAGTTTACAGTAAAATCATGATTTAAAGTATGCAGGTATCCTATGGTAAATTTTACTATGAAATCATTTTGATAAGAACATACAAATCCCGCTAGATTGGTTAAAGGTAAAGGTAAAGGTCCCCTGTGCAAGCACCGGGTCATTCCTGACCCATGGGGTGACGTTACATCCTGACGTTTCCAAGGCAGACTTTGTTTGCGGGGTGGTTTGCTGGTTCCTTCCCCAGTCCTCTTCCCTTTACCCCCAGCAAGCTGGGTACTCATTTCACCGACCTCGGAAGGATGGAAGGCTGAGTCAACCTTGAGCTGGCTAGATTGGTTACTTGGTTATTTAATCCTGAGTTAACCATTGTATGGTGCAGAGTGGTAATCACGTTCTCTAATTACAAGCAAAAAAAACCCCCTTGCCACCGAGTTAATAATTGGTGTACCCTGTGTGGTCATAAGGTAGGACACCTTTGAATTGGTAGGTAACCATTCCCTATCAGCAAGTAACGGGTCTATGAGATTGGAACGGCCCCTAGCGTAGAGTAGACACTTAAGGAGGGTATGTTAAGCTGTTTCTATGTCGCCTTCTCCACATGGGCAGACCCGATCCAGATATGGAACTGTACTAAATCTTCCATATAGTAATGCAGATGGTAATACATTTAATCGAGTGAGCATATATGCTCTCTGCTGTTGGGGTTAATTTTTTGTTAAACTTTTTCATGAACAATTGTAACAGGTCAAAGAGCTGTTCAATCTTTATCCCTTTGGCCACTATTGCCCGTATTTTTCCCTCTCACTCTCTCCCTAGTGATATATTACAGAGTTCCACCCTAATGCCACCTTGATTTCTTCAGTGGCTTGCTCAGTGGTGAGCGTATCCAAAGACTGATGACGAGGATGTTAGACTATGGATGAGCTGATCTTTTGCACGTTTCCATTTTTTCGGTTGACTTTTTAAATTATTATTTAGAACATTTTTATGCCACCTTCTCACCCACTCAGGGTCCCCAAGGCAGCGAACATTAAAACATTTAAACAATTAAAATACAGTTAAAATATAAAATTCAGTTAAGATTTGCATGTTAGACCATTGCCCCGCAGAATCCAGCTGAAGGCCCATTTGGTCCACCCTTCTGTTTCCAACTGTGGCCAGCTAGATGCCTCCAGGAATCCCCCAAGTAGGGCATGAAGGCAATTGCCTACCACTACTGTGTGCCCCCTAGCAACTAGTAGGGTTGCCAACCTCCAGGTACTATATAAACAAAGTGCAAATTTTATGAGAAAAATAGAG
Source organism: Euleptes europaea (assembly GCF_029931775.1). Lineage (NCBI taxonomy): Eukaryota > Metazoa > Chordata > Lepidosauria > Squamata > Sphaerodactylidae > Euleptes > Euleptes europaea. The sequence goes on along the minus strand of NC_079313.1, from coordinate 23,551,199 downwards.
GGGGGTGGGGAAAATGTGGCCATTGTTTTCAGGGCTGCGATGACATCCCTTCCAGGGCAGCCAGGTGCAACCATAAAGCTTTGGGCGAATGCTAGAGCACCTTGGCGACATAATGACATAGCTTCCGGTCACCCCAGATATGATGTGACTGTAGCATCGCTGACATCCCTGTGTTGCCAGCAAAGTCCCACCAGGCTGGATGAGTCTTCTGCTGGTTGTCAAATTTGTACTGGGAACCCTACTCTGAAGGTGGAGGCCGTGGTCAGCCATCCTAGCTGAACGCGACATTTGAGCAATGAGAGCTCTTCCGTTTCCGCTCCTCTCACCAGCCTCATCCTATACACCTCTTAAATAGTGGTTTCTTGACTACATTGAATCAACTTTAATGCAGCATTGATCTTCAGCAGCCTGACCTCTTAAGGGCCTTCCGGAGCTTCACCTTGAGAGGTGTGTGTGTGTGTGGGGGGCTTCTTTTGCAAACTCCTCCTGGCTGTTCCTGCTCTTTATTTATTAAAAATATTTATATCCCACCTAGTCTTCCATTCAAGGAAGTTTAAAGCAGCTCTCACCTAAAATAAGCATAGCACACAGTCAGTTAAAAAACAAACAATAAAGCAGCAACTTAAACAGCCTGTGTTTCTAAACCCTGTTACGTGCGCATGCACCAAAAAGGTCATCTTCTCTCAAAGATCCTTCTAAACCAGGGGTGGGGAACTTTTTTTCTGCCAAGGGCCATTTGGATAATTATAACATCATTCGCGGGCCGTGCATTCTGGCCCTGCCCCCTTTAACCCCTCCATTGTCACCACTTCCGCCCCCAGCCCTCTTGTAGTACAGAGGAAATACGTTTCTCCACAGCCCAGGTGGGAAAGGGTTAATACAGTTGCTTGGGCGGTCCTAGCAGCTCCATAGTTAATGACTCTTCTGCAAGGGGGGGAAAGGTTCCTTTTCTCGGCAAAACAAACTCACATCCGCCTTGAATAGAGGCTATTCCTGTCTGCGGGGTGGGGGGTGGATCACCAGTCTTAGATCCTTCTGAGCTAGAGATCTGCCAGGACCCACAAAGGGCCAGACCAAATGATTTCACGGGCCTTATACAGCCCCCAAGCCTGACGTTCCCCACCCCTGTTCTAAACAGTGGCCTTTTATGCACGGCTGTTTCCCTCCCGATTGCTTTGGGGTTTCCTTTCGATCACGCATGCATTTTCCGACGGTCAAAAGTCACCTCGCTCTCCCCGTGCATTTCCCCCGTGTTTTCTGGATCCGTTTTAGCCAGCACTCAGAAATCACAGCCGACCTCTGACAGTTGGAAAATGCATGCATAATCGAAACATAGCCCTGAAGTAGTCAGGAGAGGAAGGGAACAGCCATGCATAAAAGGCCAGTAATTCTTTGTAATGCTTCCTAAAGGCTGCCAAGATGGACATCCTCCTGACCTGTTTCACAGGGAGGATGCCACCACCGAAGAAGGCCACGATAGGTAGTTTGCTTCACAAACCCCCTGGATTCTGTCAGCATTGACTGGGGTAACAAACAATCCTGTTCAAGCCAAATTGTCTTTCTCCTGGCAGCTGGGTTTGAAATACCCTCCAGCCGCTCCTACAAGCTCTGCCCATCTCTTCCCATTTTTGCCAGAGCCCTGGGTCTTTTCCCCCGGGCTGGCCTGGTTCCGTCACCCTTGCAACGGGCGTAATGCTCTGCTGAGAGCTACTGATGTTTGTGGGGGCTTTGTGGGTTGCCAGGGCGATGGCTGGCATCACGGGCGTGCCAGCAGCATTGGGCTTTTACCACCAGCCTACCTTGGCACCTCCTTTCTCCCAGCGCCGTTTGTTGGGGGGCGGCTAGAAGGCTGTGGGGTGGCTTCTTGGCGAGACTCTCTGGAGGCAGGGACTCTATCTGGGGTGAGACGTGGCCCCGCAATGTGGATCAACTGCACGTAGGAGAGAGCATTCCAAAATGCAGTGGAGAATATTGACAGTTGCCTAAATAACATTGTCATTATTTCCTGGCGAGGGCTGCTCAAAAAGCGGAGAAATATACACTGTCAGACATTCACACCATTAGTCTGGGATTCTCATTGGCGCTCGCATGCAGTTGTCAACAAGCACCCAGCTGTAGGCATTCACTTTATGTTATATAAAAATGGGTAAGTTTATTAAATTAGTTACAGCGTCCGCCTGAGCAGAGTTGCACCCTTCTAAGCCAGCGTGCTGTAGTTGTTAAGAGCGGTGGTTTGGAGCCGTGGACTCTAATCTGGAGGACCGGGTTTGATTCCCCACTCCTCCACATGAGCGGCGGCTGCTAATCTGGTGAACTGGGTTGGTTTCTCCACTCCTACATATGAAGCCAGCTGGGTGACCTTGGGCTAGTCACAGCTCTCTTAGAGCTCTCTCAGCCCCACCTACCTCACAGGGTGTCTGTTGTGGGGAGGGGAAGGGAAGGTGATTGTAAGGCAGTTTGATTCTTCCTAGAGTGGTAGGGAAAGTCGGCATATAAAAACCAACTTCTTCTTCCTCTTCCTCTTCCTCTCCAAAGGGGACTCATAATAACATAAGAAAGGCCCTGCTGGATCAGACCAAAGTCCGTCAAGTCCAGCAGTCTGTTCACACAGTGGCCAACCAGGTGCTTCTAGGAAGCCCACAAACAAGACAACTGCAGCAGCATTGTCCCACCTGTGTTCAAGGGTATACGATAGCTGCTCTCCCCTGCTAGAACCTCCAAACTCAAAGCAGTTTACATCATTCTTTTCACCTCCATTTGATCCTCTCAACAACAACCCTATGAGGTAGGTTAGGCTGAGATCCAAGGTCACCCAGCAGCATTTCATGACAGAGCAGGGGTTCAAACCTGGGTCTCCCAGATCCTACCCCGATGCTTTAAGCACTACACCACAGTGTAGTGCTAGGCCAAAGTGATGGCACCCATGGTGGGTCTTAAGGATCAGATACAAGGAAGGAGACTCTAGGCTCCTTTTGCAAAAGGAACTTCGTGATATATGTCTCCATATGGTAACAACAGCAAGAATAAATTTCGCGAGATACTGGAAAGGAAACAAATATCCTGATTTACATAATTGGACGGATAAAATTAAAGAGACCTATGTATTAATTAAACTGACTTACTACCAAAATAATAAAAACACTAGAGATCTAGACATTGTATGGAATCCAATAATTTCAAGAATGGAAAATATGCTTAAAAGTTTAAAATGTGGAGATGAGGATATGTAGAGTGTTTATTGGTTTTGGAATGTTTATGGGTTTATTGTTCTGAAATGATGTATGGATTTAGTGTTTGAAATGACGTATGGATTTTTTGGAATTTTGTGGTTTTTAATGTAATATTTTTTTTTAAAGGAAGCTCCATTAAGCCATTTTCCACAGTGAATAATGGAAGGGGGGAGGAAAAAGAAGGGGAGGGAAGGGGGGAGGAAAAGAAAGAGGGAAGGGCTGAGGATATGCAATCCTCATGAAGAGTTAACAACGTTCTGATGGGATGAAGTCATTACAAGTTGATATTGCTTTGGAAAGGTTTGGTTTTCTTACCCAGATGTGGTAAATACCAACTCTCACCACAAGAGGGCACATTATTCTCCATTCCAAACTAACTAAGTAAAACTACCTGATTGAGAATTTTGCATATCAAAAATAAACATGACAATGGAATTTAATTTGTCAAACAATAATTTTTGTTACATACTGTTACATCCATTGTTGGCAAAAAAAAATATTTGGGACGTTTTAGTTTAAAAAGAAAAAGAAGGAAGGTGAGATGGTGTAGAAGTTTATAAAATTATGCATGGTGTGGAGAAGTGAACAGAGTAAAATTTTTCTCCCTGTTGCACAACACTAGAATTCAGGGACGCCTAATTAAGTTGGTAGACAGTAGATTTCAGGAGAGGAAAGGCGAAACCCAAAATAATTCTTCACACAATACATAATTAATATTATTTGGGCAGCCAAATAGATGGCTTGAAAATAGAACTAGAAACCCTACCCTACTGGATAGGTTTAGGAACAGCTAGCAGTCATGGCAGTCAAATGGAACCTCCATGTTTAGAGGCAGTGTACCTTTGAACACTAGTTGTTTGGGCTCAACCATTATGTCATACTGTTACTTTTATAACCTATTTGTCAGTCCCCCAGAAAACCGCTGGCTGGCCCCTGTTGGAAACTGGACTCAGTAGCCATTTGCTGTGATCAACCTCTGTTCTGCACAGGTGGAAAAAGCTGGGGGGGGGGCATCTTCAGTGCTTCAAAAGGAAGATGCTGGGGGTCAAGCCTCCCTAGCATCCTACGATCTCCTTTTCCATCTTCTAGAACAGTCCAGGATCTTTCTTAGCTGAAGAAGAAGAAGAGTTGGTTTTTATATGCTGACTTCCTCTACCTTTTAAGGAGAATCAAAGCAGCTTAGAATCTCTTTCCCCACTTCTCCCCACCACAGACACCTTGTGAGGTAGGTGGGGCTGAGAGAGTTCAGGGAGAACTGTGACTAGCCCAAGGTCACCCAGCTGGCTTCATGTGTAGGAGTGGGGAAACCAACCTGGTTCACCAGTTTAGAGCCCACTGCTCCTAAGCACTACACCTCGCTGGCTCTACCTGGAGATGGAAATGGGGGTGCAAAGTGCCATCACGTTGCAGCCAATTTATGGACAACCCCATGGGCTTTTCCAGGCAAGATACGTACAAAGGTGGTTTGCCGTTGCTTGCCTCTGCATAGCGACCCAAGGTGTTCCTCAGTGGTCTCCCATCTGGCCCTACTTAGCTTCCAAGAATCTGACAACATCAGGCCAGCCTGGGCCAACAAGGTCCAGGCAGAGATGGAATACAAGCAGCAAAGCCATTCCCAGGATCACTTGGGTTTCTGTGCGCTGTGTGCTCTTGAAGGTGAGCCAACCTTTGTACTGTAGGGCTTCATACCATCCCGTGCCAGCTCTCTCATGGGTCTACAGCTCCACCTTGCCCCCGGCAACCCCTTGGCTCTCCTAGATCTTGCATGGCTGCAAAGAGTTTCAGGTCAGGCTTTGTGTTGGGAGCTTCTGGATGGGAGCAGCTGCGCAACGTCCTTTATGAGGTGCATTTTGGAAGAGCTTTGTAGCTGTTCCACCATATCAGTCTCAATGTCTGACCCAGGGCCTCTGTTTATGAACAATGGCCCTGGCTCTGAGCTTGCCGATTTGCAAGCTTGGCTCTGCCTCTGTTGTCCAGGGCTAAACGCGTACAGCTCTGTATACTTTGGAGAGTCAAGCGTGTATCTAATTTAGTCCTCAGGGGGCTAGAGTCTGGAGGGTCATACTAACTATGTGTGTGAGTACAAGCAACAAGGATTTACTGGTGGGGAAGGGGTGTGTACAGCAAGCACAGAGTTCTGCAGCAGGTTGGAGACTGAGATGCTCCAGAGACGAGATGCCTCCAGACCAGAGAAGATCAGTCGTAGGAACTGAGGCTGAACACATGAACACACAGGAAGCTGCCTTATACTGAATCAGAACCTGGGTCCATCAAAGTCAGTATTGTCTACTCAGACCGGCAGCAGCTCTCCAGGGTCTCAGGGTTGAGGTCTTTCACATCGCGTACTTGCCTAGTGAGGAGCCCCGTGGCACAGTACTGCAGTCCAAGCTCTGCTCACAACCTGAGTTCGATCCCAACGGAAGTCGGTTTCAGGTAGCCGGCTCAAGGTCGACTCAGCCTTCCATCCTTCCGAGGTCAGTCAAATGAGGACCCAGCTTGCTGGGGGTAAAGGGAAGATGACTGGGGAAGGCACTGGCAAACCACCCCGTAAACAAAGTCTGCCTAGGAAATGTTGGGATGTGTCATCACCCCATGGGTCAGTAATGACCCGGTGTTTGCACGGGGGACCTTTACCTTTTTCTACTTGCCTAGTCCCTTTAACTGGAGATGCCGGGGATTGAACCTGGGACTGTCTGCATGCCAAGCAGATGCTCTACCACGGCCCCTCCCCTTAAAACAAAAACATTAAAAGCTGCATCTCCCTGTTCCTAGCTACTTAGGAATGGGGGTTGAATACATGAAGCTGCCTTATTCTGAATCAGACCATTCAAGGGAAGGATTGTCTGCTCAGTCTGGCAGCGGCTCTCCAGGATCTCAGGCAGAGGTCTTCCATATCAGCTGTTACCAGACCCTTTTAACTGGAGATGCTGGGCATTGATCCAGAAACCTTTTGCATGCAAAACAGATACTTTACCACTGAACCACAGTCCTCCTTAACAAAGTAAGGAAGAGCAAGGTTCTGTGGCATGCATAGCTGTCTGGAAGACCCACATGAAGCTGTCTTATTCTGCGTCTGACTCTTGGTCTGTCAAGGTCTGTGACTGGCAGTGGATCTCTTCCAAGTGGCAGTCTTTCCCATCACCTGCTATTTGTTTCTTTTATAAAACTGGAGATACAGAGGATTGAGGGAGGGAAGGCGGCACAGTATAGCCCCATTGGAAGCTAAGCCGGGTCGGTGCTTGAATGGGAGACCATCGAGGAAGACTGCAAAGGAAGGCAATGGCAGACCACCTCTGCTTCTCACTTGCCTTGAAAGCCCTTTGCCGGGATCGCTGTAAGTCAGTTGCGACTAGACAGCACATAAGTACATCCTGGAGACTGAAGTAGGGGCTTTCTGCCTGCAAAGCAGGTATTCTGCTTTTGAGTATTGCCTACTCTGACTGGCAGCAGCTCTCCAGGTTCTAAGGAAGAGGTCTTTCACATCACCTTCTACTTGAGGCTTTTACCTAGAGATGCCAGGGATTGAACCTGGGGCCCTCTGGATGCAAATCAGATATACTACCACTGAGCTATGGAGATTTGTGTGTGTGTGTGTGTGTGTGTGTGTGTTTGTGTGGTGGATGGTGGATTGTTGTGAGACAGGAGGAGGGGATACATGGCCAGGATGTACAGCTGGCTCTACAATTCCAAAAGCCAGGCTAGGGCCACTAGGGCTTTGCCAGAGCTGGCAAAGCAAGGAGAGTCAGACAGGAGGGAGAAAAAGGTCCTTTATGCATGGGCACTTTGACTTACTTTCTCCGCTGATCCAACTTGGTTTTTCGTTGGGGTTATGCATGAGTTTTCCATCCCTTAGAGATGACTTCGCACCCAGCCCGCACAGTGTCCGGGTCTTCCTGATCCTGCTCAAAATCACAAAATCACACATGGTTGAAAGAGACCACAAGGGCCATCCAGTCCAACCCCCTGCCATGCAGGATCCCACAATCAAAGCGCTCCCAACAGATGGCCATCCAACCTCTGCTTAAAGACCTCCAAAGACGGGGTCTCCACCACCCTCCAAGGCAGCACATTCCACTGTCGAACAGCCCTCACCATCAGAAAGTTGTTCCTAATGTTTAGGTGGAATCGTTTTTCTCTTAGTTTAAATCCATTACTCCATATCCTAGTCTCTGAAGCAACAGAGAACAAGCTAGTTCCCTCATCAACATGACATCCCTTCAAATATTTAAACATGATTAAATATTCTTCAATCACCCCTGAGATCAGCCCGGGTCAAATCATCCCCATTTCCATGCATAAGCCAAAGTATTGTCTACTCAGACCGGCAGCGGCTCTCCAGGGTCTCAGGCAGAGGTCTTTCACATCACCTACTTGCCTAGTCCCTTTAACTGGCGATGCCGGGGATTGAACCTGGGACCTTCTGCATGCCAAGCAGATGCTCTACCGCTGAGTCACAGCCCCTCCCCTTGGGCCAGTCACCCTCTCTTACCTTAGCCTACCTCATGAGATGGTTGTGAGACTGGTAAAGGAAGGGAGAGCCATGGATGCTGCCCTGAACTCATTGGATGAAAGATAGGATAAAAATGTACTAGACAGTGTTGCTTTCTCTCCCTCCCCCCCAGTTATGTATGGCTAATTCATTAAAGAAAAAACTCAATATACTATGCCATATACTCAAGTTATGGAAAATATTACCAGGTTTCATTGCTGAATGAGAATGTGATGAGACACTGTTATGACAAGATAATATTCTTTTATCATTTTCTCATTTTTCTGGAGGGATCACATTCATGCAGTGGTTTTTAATAACGTAGAACTGGATTTGGAAAAAGTGTTTCTGCCTTACCCAAACGTTTTTTCCCCTTTATCTGATAATACGTCAATTAGAGGGGTGGAGAAATGAGCAGAAAGGCAACTCAGAGAGGCTTACTCGGATCTCCCATCATCGTCCCAGGCACGGATTAGTTCCACATCTGCTTGCTTTCAGCTGCAGCTATACTGGGCCATCAGGTGCTCCTGGCCGTTCACTGGGCCATACGGTCCTATGTACTTGGGATTCTGCGGGGAGGAACTCAGGAGTGCCACCAAAAAAGACAGCCCTCTGTCAAGCCCACCCCCCATCTTCCTCCTCAGTTATGTGAAGTACAGTCAACCACTCATCTCCTGTTGTCATGCAGTGGTGCCGTTAGTGATGGACTTTGGGGCAACTGCTCAGGGCCCCAGCCCCCCAGGGTTGGTAGGGGTCCCCCGGTTGCTGGTTGTAAGCTAAAATGGGTAAGCTCCTCAAAATTCTCCCTCCCACACCTTCTTCACTCCTTCACTTTCTTCCCGAAACTAATGCATTCTGAGAGAAGAAGAGGAGGAGGAGGAGGAGGAGGAGGAGTTGGTTTTTATATGCCAACTTTCTCTACCACTTAAGGAAGAATCAAATTGGCTTACAATAACCTTCCCTTCCCCTCCCCACAACAGACATCCTGTGATGTAGGTGGGGTTGAGAGAGCTCTGAGAGAACTGTGACTAGCCCAAGGTCACCCAGCTGGCTTCATGTGTAGGAACGGGGAAAGAAATCCAGCTCACCAGATTAGCCTCCGCCGCTCATGTAGAGGAGTGGGGAATCAAACCTGGTTCTCCAGATCAGAGTCCACCGCTCCGAACCACCGCTCTTAACCCCTACACCACGCTGGCTAATAACAATCAGAACTTCAGATATGACTGATGGTAGGGGGCAGGACTCATAAGCTCAGAGTCTAAAATTACCGGTGCACCACTAATATTTAACTTACCCTCCCATTCTCTATTACTCTCTGTTGCTGATGGTGGTGATGGAAAGGGCCGTCAGGTCGCAGCGAACATATGGCGATCCCATAGGGCTGTCAAGGCAAGAGACGTTCAGACGTGGTTTGCCATTGCCTGCCTCTCTGTAGCGACCCTGGACTTCCTTGGTGATCTCCCATCCAAATACTAACCAGGCCTGATAGTCTGTTTGGCTTCCAAGTTCTGACGAGATATGTGATGCAGCAGCAAAAAAAAGGCTAATGCAGTCTTGGGGTGTATCAACAGGGGCATAATCCCATTTTATACTGCATTGGTCAGGCCGCACCTGGATGTAGACAGAACGGAGTGGGTGCAGAGGAGAACGATGAGGATGATCTGGGGCCTGGAGAACAAGCCTACGAGGAAAGGCTGAGGGATTTGGGAATGTTTAATCTGGAAAGGAGGAGGTTGAGGGGGGACCTGATTGCTCTCTTTAAGTATTTGAAGGGCTGTCACTCAGAGGAGGGCAGGGAGCTGTTCCTGATGGCAGCAGAGGATTGCAGCAATGGGTATAAATTACGGGCGGAAAGGTACTGGCTGGACATTAGGAATTTATTATTATTATTATTATTATTATTATTATTATTATTTTTACAGTGAGAGTAGTTCAGCAGTGGAATCGGCTGCCTAGGGAGGTGGTGAGCTCCCCCTCACTGGCAGTCTTCAAGCAGTGCCTGGATGAACACTTGTCAGGGATGCTCTAAGCTGATCCTGCATTGAGCAGGGGTTGGACTAGATGGCCTGTATGGCTCCTTCTTACTCTGTGATTCTTTGAGACCAGGCTAACCTGGGTCGTCCAGGTCTGTTGCTGATAAGGCAGGGAAAACATACAGACTAATGACTTCAAGACTCAGGATAAGCTATGGAACATATCCTGATGGGGAGGGGACTCAAGATGGTAGATGAGCAGGAAATACCGAAATACCTGTCCCTTCCCAGGCCAGGTGAGCTGTTGATCTAGCTGAACCTGAGCTTGGAGTTCAGTGAGAAGGAAATAAAATATTCTAAAAGGCACCGGTGGGGACATCACTGTGCTAATTTGTCACAGCACAGAAAGGTCACATACCAGAAGCTGGATCCAAGTGAAACTTTCCATGTGCACAAGGGGGATTTTCGCTGATTCCCCCCTTCCTGAGGAAGACTTCTGACTCCCACCAAGCTACCTCCAGAGCAGTATTGGGGAGGGGCATTTCAGGCTGCAGCAGAAGAGGGGAGACGGGAAAGTCCTTCTTCAACAGATGGAAATCCTTCCGTCTGGGAGAGATATGAGCCAAGGCCTTTTAGCCCGTTGCTTACAATTCATTCACCGTCCTTTCCTCTGTGTATAAAAAATCTCCTGCTGTCGGAGGATTCACTCCACAGCAAGGGCTCGGCGGCACCAAAGCGTACGCTCCAAGAAACGTGCCAGCATTCACGGTGCTGCAGGACTTCTCTTTTGCTTTTCTGTTCCAGGAGTCCAAACCTTTTGGGCCCAAGAATAAATGTCTCCACTTACTGTATATTTCCAGTGGGGAGGTGAATAAAAAGACACTGCCCCCATGATCAGAAGTTCAAGAAATGCCGGTGTTGGGTTTAGTTTGCGGTCTTGCACCTGAGCCCCAGCTCAGCTTTCCCTGCTTTGTTTCCTGCTTAGCCTGGTATAAAACCCAGGCTGGCAGTGGAGTGGGTGGCAAGCCCTGCATTACGGCTGGTCTTTGCCAACCACCCGTTACTCCCCAGCTTCTCCTCCATCTTTCCCAATCAGACTTAATTAAAGTGTTTGCAAGCCGCAGCCTGGTTTTAATTACAGGGAAATTGTCACGATGAGAATGAAATTGGCCAATCATTGTTTACAGGGGCATTGTTAGGGGAACACAGCAGGCTGCTGGAAATCATTCCCGTGCCAAACCGGAGCGAAGGCACCGCAGCGTGCGCGGAATATGCGAGCCCCGGTACGTGAGGGGTCCGCTTGGCACCGATCGTATGACTGGCTTCGCAGGCTGCAGATGTTAAGCATGTATAAAATTTCTGAGCGCCAACAGATGGTTGCCAACCTGTTTATTCATGGGTTATCCAGCTCAGCACAAAGGCCGTCCTGGTGGGTATCCAACAACGTGGACTAATATTGATGATATTTTTTGTTCCTCAACAGAGCTCAGGGAGGCATGAGTGATGTATTTCTCCCCTTTGCGTGCTCACAAAAATCCCATGATATAGCGATTGGCCCGAGATCCACCGATTTGCACATTACAGAATACACAGAGCGGGTCTTGTATATAACAGTCATGCATGAGTTGTCAGTTCACCTTACTTCTTGTGTGTGGGATGCCTGATTTAGATTGCGGTTGTGGTGTGTGTGGAGAAATACAATAAAATACAATTCTTTATTACGGTCAATGACCAGCACAAGGTGTGGAGAAAGGGACTTCACCCTCCCTTCCCCCACAATTTTCTCCACATGCAGTGGTCTTAGAGGTACATTGTTTGGCCTGTTAAGGAAACCCTTGTATATACCTGTGGGTTTCCCCAACAGATCCCCCCCTCCCCGGACTGTTTCATGTCAGGCAAATGGCGTAGGAGAATGCTGAAGGCCCAGTTGAACACATGGCCTGGCTGCAATCCAAATTGCGCACAGGAATGAAAGAGAACCTACAACTCATGTGCTTGCAATACAGGTCACAGGGTGGGAATGTTGGGCCCAACTTGTATACTCTGTAATGTGTGAGGAGGCCCTTGAACTCCCTTCTCAATCAACCACCCTATCTAGTATGCCACCCTGGCTTTAGTATCAGAAGAGCTGTTTACTTACCTGTGGCCAGGTGCAAAGGAGGACAGGTCTCCCGTTCCTTGAATTGTTAAGCATAATATTGGTGGAGTTGGTTGTAAGAAAAGTTTGGGTTTTGTTGGGTTACACAATCGACGCTATTCCAGGTCACCACAGCCAAGGTGTGGCTTCCTTGTTCATTGTGGTATTCCTCAACTGTGCGGGGTGGGGGGGAAGGCAAATTAATCCAAAAAGACCCTCCCCATGGCATGCTGAAGACAAACTATGGTCCAGGAGCTATGGGATATTGCAGATGATGGAGAGTCACTTAAAGAAGGTCAGAGGGAGATGGGGAAATTGGTCCACTCAAGCCCCCAAGAGAATAATGCTGATGCTCCATTAGGATCCTGAAGAAGTTCACCCAGTAATGAATGACAAAAAGGGATTGCTCAAATCCATGTACTTTGGAAAAGCCAGACAATAAAAGAAATGTCCATCTTTCCTCTCTTCAGTTGTGTGCTTTTCTTGTACAGTCTACATCCTGCCAGATTGCTGTTTTCATGACTTGCGTTTGAGATGGTTTTATTTCAAGTGGGGCTAGGTATATACAGAGAGAGAGAGAGAGAGAGTAATGATTTGAACTTGGTGTTGTTGTTTTTACATTATCATTAGTTGCCTTGAGCAGGTCTCTGGAGAAGTGGAATACATACATACACACACACACATATATGTACACTACCACCAAACCTCTAGGTCTCTGGAGAAGTGGAATAAAAAATCTTCTAAATAAACATACATTTATAAGGGGGAAAGGCTATATATATATATATATATATATATATATATATATACACACACACATATATACATATATATATACACACACACACATATATATACACACACACACACACACACATATATGTACACTACCACCAAACCTCTATTGACCCAGACTTAAAATAGGTATAAATGTGTCCATTTGTGTCCATGCTTGACCGTTCATGAAAATATAAAGTTCCAAACAGCTGTGATGCGTTCGCTGGACCAATCCTTTATGAGTTCCAGGAATCTCAAGCTGCCTATGATGGCCAGCCACTCTTTTTGGGTGCCGTCTTAGTTGTCATGAAAATAAAATGGAGGAGGTAAATGGCATAAGGCCTAATATACATTCTTCCTAAAAAGCACAAACATAGTTACAAATATAACCAGCGCGTAACGGTTGACGTTAGTACATTAAATGACCAAAAACTGACCAGATGCATTTCAGCCCTTTACAGGCCTTCCTCAGTGGTCATACATACCCAATTTTACACTACGCATCCTGACATAGACGTTGTATTGAAGTGCTCCTGTTTTATTATATTAGTAGCCAATGATAATAACACAGTAGGAGGTTGAAAGTTTAAAGCAGTGTGTTTATTAGGCCCAATATACATCCCGGGTGGAAACTGCCCAGAGCGCAGGGCAATATACACACCGGAACAAAGGATTGCAAGAACCGTTATCACTTCTGGTCAGGGGCGTGACAATTGCGTAGATTCAATGCCCGTTGGGTATCTACTCCAATATCTCATTAGAATAGCCTATAGCTATTGCCCGGGGCTGTCTCTAAGCAAGCACTTGGTCTTGTGATCCACATTCCTAACAGTGAAGGTAAGACACTGTTTTTCTCTACTGGGGAAAGCCCGTACCAGGCAAGTATGTAATCCGTTGGCTTCTTATAGTTGCGGATGCCAACGTTCCCAAAGCTTCCATGTGTGTGCAGAATATATATGTCCCCGATGCTATGCTCTATACCTGAGCATAGTGTGTGTGTGTGTGTGTGTGTGTGTATATATATATATATATGTGTGTGTGTGTGTATATATATATATATATATATATATATATATATATATATATCTGATTTTATATATATATATATATATATATATATATATATATATATATATATATATATATATATATATATAAAATCAGATTATATCTTTGCTAAGGCTGCTAAAGCGTCATCTTATTAAGAGTCGGAAGCTAGCTGTTTAATTTGAAGGAAGTTCCCTTCATTATTGGCCGGACTTGTTTGTAGGTCATTGCCCCCCCCACACACACACACCATCCATTCCAATGTGGGGGAGGGAAAAGGATGCACATTGGTCGCCAGGCAACTGCCAATTGCCTCCTCCTCTCCCCAGAACAAAACAACCTGCACAGGGCGAGGTTAGCAGATTGCAACTCGGAGCTGTCAGATCTCCCCGTCCCCCTGCTTAAAAGAGATGTGATTGTGGGCGGTGATGCAGCGGTAGCTTCTCCACACCCCCTTAATGTTCTCACCGCCTCCTCCTGTGGACCAGAACTGGGCTTGTTGTACCTGGTGGGGCAGGAGGCTGATAGAGGAGACACTGCAGGCATGTCTCGGCACGTCTCTGGGGCGCAACTTAGCCACCTCTGTTGAGAGCAAAGCACATCCAGGTGTGTCTGGTATGTCTACCTGCTTGCCTCGGGGGAAGGAAGAGTAGTAGCCACACATGCATTATACGTACCTTCTTTCGAAAGCTGGGTCGTTGTGTCTTTAAAGATGATCCACATCTGCTGCTTTGTATGACCAGCCTGGGATAAATGCCCTGTCCTGAATGCTTTGCCCATTTGGAAATCAGGGTTTACACTGATGGAGAATGGATCAGAGTATTCCTTGGTTAGGGTAGGATCAGGCTGATGGGAAATTATCCCCTCCCGCACTTGTACACATTTTGAAAAGCTGTTGAGATTACTCACTGCTGCCACCAGAGCCAGCGTAGTGCAGTGGTCAGAGTATTGAACTAGAATCTGGGAGACTTGGGTTTGAATCCCCAGTCTGCCATTGAAGCCTGGTTGTTTTGTTTTGTTTTGGTTTTGGTTTTTGAATTTTTAAAATTGTCATTTTAACAGGACTTCACAAAGAATATTAAATCATATACACAATATAGCATGTGAAGCTTGGCATTCAAAATTACAATTCGATGGCTAGTTTCTTTGGATTACATTACTCTTTGTTCTCCACATATTCTTCCATATCTGTTAATACATTTATGACATATTTAACCTAAATCTTTCTCTTTCTGTCTCAACTTAATTTAGTTCTATTCCAGATTTCTAACTGTATAATTTAAAAAAGCATTTTTTTAAATTATCAAAATTCAAAATTCTGAAATTGACCGATTATGTATTAAAGATGTCAATTTTGCCATAGTTACATACTCAGTTAATTTATTAATCCATTCATCTAAGTCCAGATATTTCTTTGCTTTCCATTTTGCTGCATATATCACTCTTGCCGCCGTCACCATGTACTTAAATAGTTCTCTATGTGCGCTTGATATATTACTTGGCAAAATATCTAATAACATGCTTTTCGGATCCAGCGGAAACTTGATTTTTAATATCTTTTGCATTTCATCATGCATCATTATCCAATATTTTCTTGCCTTCTTACATGTCCACCACATATGATAAAATGTTGTGTCTGTATTATGACATTTCCAACATTTCCCATCAAAATATTTGCTGGCTTTTGCTGTATCTTTAGGTGCCGTAGAAGCTTGCTGAGTGGGTGACTTAAGTAGGGTGGTCACATGCTCTTAGCCATACCTACCTCACAGGGTTGTTGTTGTGGAGATAAAAGCCACTTTGGGTCGTCATTGGGGAGGAAAGCAAGGTATAAATAAATATAAATAAAAAACCAAGTGCCTCTTGCTGTTGAGGTAGTAGCCATGAATATGGCATCTTCCAGAGAAAAATGATCATATCTTGCCTGATGGGCAATTTTGTTGTGGATTTGGAGATTGGTCTATTGGCTGACATACTAAGTGTACTCAATTTGCACTTAGAGAGAGAGAAATGGCTGAAAATGTGGTAGGTACAGATAGATGGGATGGCACCTTGATCCAAGAGGAATGGTGGGGTAGAAATATTCCCATAAAATAAAACAAATGATAAATGCTACTAAATCCTTTCCCGGACCTTGCTTCCTCTGCCAACAAGACCAGCCTTGTGAGAGGGCAGCTGCACACCTCAGAAGATCAGAATATTCTGACCAAAACAGAACGATAATTTCAATCCTTTTATTTTTCACCAGCTCGTATGGCTAACGTCCCCCCAGATGCTGTCATTCAGATACTTTATGCAAACTACAGTATTTGTGAACCTTTATTTAAGCCACATGCAACCAAGGAAATCTCTTTTTGCGCAAGAGAACTATAGTTGTGAAAGGGGTTGCAATGGGGTTTGGGTAGAAAGGATGTCCCGGTGGATTGTGCTTTTGTGTCGCCTCCCAGGGGATCTGCTATCAATCCTAGACCAGACTCCTGTTCCATTAACAACGACATCAAAGGCAGATAATCGACATCCAGCTTCTTTCTACTCCCCCTCCACACTACGAAAAGGTGCAAGTTAAGGCCTGTTTTAAAAGCGTCTACAAATCCAAAATACCCAAAACATTTAACAGGCGCTGCAGGCATGTTTTCAGAGTGGCTTCCCACAACTTCGCTCCTGAGGGCTAGAGACGTGCACTCTTTAATTTAACCCACAAATCCCAGAATGTGCTTTATGTTGCCGTTTCTCTGCTTCCCCTGCAGAGAATTTGCTCGTTGGAAGGTGAACAACTTGGCATTGGAAAGGAAAGATTTCTTCAGCTTGCCTCTGCCTCTGGCTCCAGAATTCATCCGCAACATCCGCCTCCTGGGGCGCCGGCCCAGCCTCCAACAGATCACGGAGACCCTGATCAAGAAATATGGGACCCATTTCCTGCTCTCCGCCACCCTGGGAGGTGAGTGCTCTGCATTCTCTCGTTGCGAGCTCGCTCGGTTGAACCCACACGCCGTATCCCCAGCTGGCGTCTCATAGCCCGGAGCCGCATCAGCTGAGCGCTCTGATTAGGTGTTTTATTTTTATACTTACATGTATAATATTTTGCTGTGTACGAGCAACATCTGGAATCTCGCTGGAACGGGGACAACTTTGCCATTGTGACAGCTGCAGGACTGCAGGCTATCTGATGAAGTTGGTCCTTGCTTATAGGAAGCCCGGGCTGTGGGGAAACAGTTACAGCCAAGCAGCAAGCACATTTGCAGCAATGTAAGTAGGGCTGCCAACGGGCCTGGAAAAAAAATGTCCTCTCCTTTTTAATGGAAAGAGACCTGTGGTGCAGGGTGGTAAGCTGCAGTACTGCAGTCCAAGCTCTGCTCACTACCTGAGTCCAACCCGACGGAAGTTGGTTTCAGGTAGCCGGCTCAAGGTTGACTCAGCCTTCCATCCTTCTGAAGTCAGTAAAATGAGTACCCAGCTTGCTGGAGGTAAAGGGAAGATGACTGGGGAAGGCACTGGTAAACCACCCCGTAAACAAAGTCTGCCTAGAAAACGTTGGGGTGTGACATCACCCCATGGGTCAGGAATGACCCGGTGCTTGCACAGGGGACCTTTACCTTTTTTTAAAAAATGGAGCTTCAATAGGGTGGGGAAGGAAGGTGGCATGGTGTAGCCTGATCTCGTCAGACCTTGGGATCCGTGCAGGGTCGATAGTTGGAAGGGAGACCATCAAGGAAGGCTCCACAGAGGAAGGCCATGGCTCCTCAATTGCCTTGAAAGCCCCTTGCTGGGGTCACCATTAGTCGGTTGTGACTTACTAGGTAAGGTGAGGTTACTAGGCAGCCAGTGTGGTGCAGTGGTTAAGCGGTGTACTCTAATCTGGTGAACTGGGTTGGATTCCCTACTCTTCCACATGGAGCCTACTCTGTGACCTTGGGCCAGTCACAGTTCTCTCCAAACTCTCTCAGCCCCACCTACCTCACAAGGTGTCCGTTGTGGAGAGGGGAAGGGAAGGCAATTGTAAGCTGATTTGTGTGTGTTTGTTAAGTGCCATCAAGTTGCCTCCAACTCATGGCGACCCTATGAATCAATGTCCTCCAAAACGTCCTATCCTTAACAGCCTTGCTCAGATCTTACAAATTGAGGGCCATGGCTTCCTTTATAGAAGAAGAAGAAGAAGAGTTGGTTTTTATATGTTGACTTTCTCTACCACTTAAGGGAGACTCAAACCGGCTTACAATCACCTTCCCTTCCCCTCTCCACAACAGACACCCTGTGAGGTAGGTGGGGCTGAGAGAGCTCTAACACGGCTGTAACTTGCCCAAGGTCACCCAGCTGGCTTCGTGTGGAGGAGTGGGGAAACCAACCCTGTTCACCAGATTAGCCTCCGCCGCTCATGTGGAGGAGGGGGGAATCAAACCCGGTTCTCCAGATCAGACTCCACAGCTCCAAACCACCGCTCTTAACCACTACACCACGCTGGCTCCTTCTCTTGTTGTGTCTTCCTCTTTTCCTACTGCCTTCAACTTTTCGTAGCAGGATTGTCTTTTCCAGTGACTCTTGTCTTCTCATAAAGGGACCAAAGTACAATAGTCTCAGTTTAGTCATTTTAGCTTCCAGGGTCATTTCAGGCTTGATTTGATCTATAACCCACTGATTTGTTTTTTTGGCAGTCCACAGTATCTGTAACTCCTCCAAGCCAGTTTGAGTCTCCATAAAGGTAGAGAAAAGAACCCTGTGGTGCAGAGGGGTAAGCTGCAGTACTGCAGTCCAAGCTCTGCTCACAATCTTAGTTCGATCCCAATGGAAGTTGGTTTCAGGTAGCCGGCTCAAGGTTGACTCAGCCTTCCATCGGTCAAATGAGGACCCAGCTTGCTGGGGGTAAAGGGAAGATGACTGGGGAAGGCACTGGCAAACCACCCCATAAACATAGTCTGCCTAGGAGACGTCGGGATGTGACGCCACCCCATGGGTCAGGAATGACCCGGTGCTTGCACAGGGGGCCTTTACCTTTTTAAAGGTAGAGAAAAGTGGGGTATAAAAACCAACTCTCCTTCTTCATCTTCTTACCTCCATGCCCTGAACAGCTTCAGCTGGAAGGAGCCTTAGTGTCCCCACACTCTGGTAGTGGAAAAAGTGTTCTGTCTTCAAGGGACAGGACATATTTCTCCTGGCCTGTTGGCAATCCGAAACATAAGTTGTGGTGAAACTTATATGGAATTGCTGCTTTGTACCTTAAACCTGTGCTGTTCGTTATACGAAGGGGCTGTGCTGAGCTACAACCAGAAGAGGACCCCATTTATCTGTCTGCCACGTTTTTATCTCCCTCCTTCCCCCAAGTAGCTCAGGGCAACATACCTGGTTCTCTTTTCCTCCATTTGAGATTCACAACGACTCTGCAAGGTCTGAGAGGGAGTGACTGGCCCAAGGTCTCCCAGCAGTCTTCCTCAGTAGAGTGGGGAGGTTCGAGCCTGGGTCTCCCAACATCCATGTTTGACTCTCTAACCACTGCACTACACTGCTCTAAACGATCCTCAAGATGGTAATGAAGCTGAAGTCCCACCAATCATGGTGTCACATGGTGACAACTGGCATAGTGTTGCTTACAGCAACGTTGCCTCAGTCCCAAACATGGAGCTCACCAGTCATGGTGCCATGCCTCTGCCACACCCCTTGGCAGCCTTCCTGAGAAAGCATCAATCCTCAGGCAGCCAGGCCACCTCTGTATTGCAGATGATGCCCCGTCCATTCTATCAGCCAGTGCCTCCCATTCACTCTTCACCATTGGTTTCCCTCTGACTCCCTACAAAGTTCCTCCTTCCTTATTATCTATATGAAGATTTCCCTTGGTTATCTAGGAAAAGGATACGCAAAAGAATAAGTGCATGTGAGTGTGACATTAAAAATGACAGTGTTCAGAGCCCAGAGAAGTTTCAGTCTCCCCAGGCTGCTATTAGTTGCCATTCTCTAGCAAAAGAACTTCAAAGGAAGAATCCATTGTGAAACTGCTGGATTGGAATTCATTAGTCTGACATTCTCTACCAAGGACGTAAGGATTTGAGGGTTCCTCAGTCATTCATGGTATTAACCAGCTTATCAAAACAAGAAGAATTACGTTATAACCAGTGGTTGCTATTGTAAATGGGGTCTGCATTTACATACGAGGACCTATTCTGTGCATTTGATGAAAGCTTCTTCTAGGACAAAATCTTGTTAATCTTTAAATTGTCAGAATACGTCTGGTTTTGGAGGTGGGGGCTTGCTACAAAAGATTAACATAGCTACCCCACCTAAATCGAAATGTAGTTTGGAATATATAGAGAAGTATCCAATGAGAGGGCTGGCAGGAATACACAGGCAAGGGTAGAGGAATGCATGCAGTTATAATGGTGCACAGGTAGGTTTTTGTACCAGCTGGGCGTGAGGTTCAGCGTGTTGCTACCTCGTGTGAATAGAGGCAAGGGTGCTGGACCACCTTTCCTCCGAGTTCTCCAGAGCCTGGTGCGGCACTTATCGTACCAGTAATAATTGGTGCGGAGGATGTGTTGTTATTGATTAAAGCCGTAGATCAAGGCAAGACTTCAAGTAGCGATATGGATTTTTCAAAACCCCGTGAGTCATGTCCGCTAACAGCAACGAAGCACGCTTTCTGGGCTCCCAAAGACAAATGGTGACATTTCATTGCACGAGTGACCAATTGGTTAAAAGATTGCCTTCCTACTTACTGGGCTCCTTCCTCTACTTTCCTTTCCAAATGAATTCAAATACCGTCTTTGTTTCTTTTTAGTTAATTAGAGTTAATGGAGTGTTACAAGATTATTCTGTATATTTTTATTTTATTAAAATTATACTCCGCCCTCCCCAGCCAAGGCTGGGCTCAGGGCGATTCACATAAATATCCTAAAATACAATAAAACAGTTAAAACAATGATTAAAACCAGCCCGTACATCCACAAGCAATAACATTTTATCTGGTAAGGCACAACTGGTGTGATATATAGGCTACAGCAAAGCCTGCCATGTTCCACATCCCCAGAGATAGAATGGTTCAGGTAGGGGAGGTAATGTCTAAGGTAGGGAGGCCAACATTGATGGAAGAAGAAGAGTTGGTTTTTATATGCCAACTTTCTCTACCACTTAAGGAAGAATCATCATCACATCATCACACAACCTTTATTGGCATAAACATCAAGAAGACAATTACAAAAACGTCAGGAGTCAAGAGAAAATCTCCTCCTAGTAGCATAGCAGAGAAATTTCGCTACCGATTCAATGATATTCCTGGTCTTTGTTACAACAAGTTTACGAATTTTACAATGATCAGATAGCCCCTGGAGAGATTGCAGACTAGACTTTAAGTGAATGGTACGAAGATCCTTATAAAATTTGCAGTAAAGTAGGACATGTTCGTTATCCTCAATCTTGTTCATCCCACAAGGACACAATCTCTCTGTGTATGGGATTTTCTCAAATCTCCCATATAACACCATAGAAGGATGAACATTAAAACGAAACAACATAAATGCCCTACGAAGGGACGGTTCAAACAAACAGGAAAAGTATTCCGGGGAAGAATCAAACCGACTTACAATCACCTTCGTTTCCCTCCCCACAACAGACACCCTGTGAGGTAGGTGGGGCTGAGAGAGCTCTAAGAGCTGTGACTAGCCCAAGGTCACCCAGCTGGCTTCATGTGGAGGAGTGGGGGAACCAACCCAGTTCACCAGATTAGCCTCCGCCGCTCCTGTGGAGGAGTGGGGGATCAAACCCGGTTCTCCAGATCAGAGTCTACTGCTCCAAACCACTGCTCTTAACCCCTATACCACGCTACACCATGCTGAAGAAAAACCGTAGCTGGCCTCAACCATAGGCCTCTTGGAATAGCTCTGTCTTGCAGGCCCCTGCAGAATTCTCTAAGGTCCCTCAGGGCCCTGGTCTCATTGGAGAGGCTATTCCACCAGACAGGGGCCAGAGCAGAGAAAGCCCTGGCTCTGGTCGAGGCCACAAGGTAATAACAACGCTCTCGCTCTTTCAACAAGTTAATTCTATAAGCCAATAAACACTTTCAAAACAAGCACCAGCAATTAGCAATTCAATGACCTTCTGTAAGGCACAGTTTATGCAGTCTTAAACCTGAACACACACAATTATAAAGTTTCTTCCGTGTTTAGTAGGAATTAGAAACTTGTTCTCTGGGGAGCATTCCATGATAAATGCAGGGTAAGGGCAGTGGCTCAGCAGCAGAGCATCTGCTTTGTATGCAGAAGGTCCCAGTTCAATCCTGGGCATCTCCGGTTAATAGAATCATGTGGTCAGTGATGTGAAAGACTGAGACTCTGAAGAGCTGCTGCTAGTAAGTGTAGACAACACCGACCTTGACACACCAATGGGAGGCTTAAATAAGGGGTCACGTCTCGGGGCAGAGCACCTGCTTTGCATTCAAAAGGTCCCAGGTTCCATTCCCATGCATCTGCAGTTAAAAATATGCCAGGTATTAGGAAATGTGGAGGACCTCCACCTGAGATTCTGGAGAGCTTCCACCAGTCAGGGTAGGCAGTACTGACCTTGATAGATGAATGGTCTAACTCAGTAGAAGGCAGGTTCTCGTGCTCAAGCTTTATGTATGTTGGATTGTGGGGTGTTATAGGAAGGGCAGAGATAATCCAAGTATAGAGATAATCAAGAGATAGTCTTGAACTGTGTCTGCTCCCCCTAGTGACTCTAGTGTGGATCCAGCATAGTAGGAGGGAAACACAGGATCTGACCCTATGTTTAGGTGATGCACTGTGTACAGAGTCAGTGGATGACGTGGTATCTAGTACTGTGGGACAAGATCAGAAACCCTGGGGGTCAGATTTTGGCTCCATGCTTTCTGTAATGCCAAAGCTGATGGTCTGAGGAGGGGATTACTGGCAGTTCAAGCCTGGTGGCAGTAGAAGGCCAATCTTGATAAGAGGTCTTGGAAAAACAGAAGCTTTCACTATAATAAAAAAGCGTATCAAAGAGGTTGATTATACTAGCACATCTTTTTGTGCTCGTCACGTTTGTTCATCTCAGTTTTTCGGAATACCACCACTACGTGGTTTGCCTGCCTATACCTATTTTTTGACAATTCCTCGTCTCTCTAGAGCAGTGATGGCGAACCTTTTAGAGACCGAGTGCCCAAACTGCAACCCAAAACCCACTTATTTATCGCCGAGTGCCAATGCGGCAATTTAATCTGAATACTGAGGTTTTAGTTTAGAAAAAACAACACATACATTATTAACATCTTTTGCCTTAAAAGAAAAACACAATAACAGAGCTTTCAATGATACAAACAACTTTTTATTGAAAGGTAAAAGTTTGCATTTGGCATGCTTTTGAACAATTAATGTGATTTTTGCTGTTGTGTGCTTGCTGATAATTTGTCCACCCTTGGCTCATACTTTGTAAGTTTGAGAGCAACACATGCAGCACTCAGGTCATCTGTTAGTCTGTTTCTGGTGTCAGATTTGATATAATTCAAAGCTGAAAACAGCTGCTCACAAGCATAAGACGATCCAAACAAAGTAAGGAAAGCAATCCCAAGTGCTTTCATTGACTTAAAATTATTTGGCAGAGAATTCCACACTTTAAGGATTTCGTTTTCAGAACTAACTGTGCTATCCTTTGGCATCCCTTCTATCTTCTCAAGTGTTTCACGCAGGTCACAGAATTTATTTTTCCAGATAGAGCTTTCTTGAAATTCTATTAGCTCCATTTCCAGATTTTCTAAATCTAACCAGTGTAGGCAGGAAAGATCAAGCTCTTCAAATTTGGCTTTATCTGGAGAAGTAAGAAAACACAGGGTTGTCTCCATCTTACGGAACTGTAAAAATCTGTTGCTAAAATTCACCTGTGCAGCTGCTACAATGCTAGAAAATTCCTTGTAGATTTCCTGATGGCTTGTAGGATTGTCTGCAAATGTTGTAGAATTTTCTAAATGCATTTTTAGTTTTGGAAAATATTTCAGCTGCCCACTTTCAAGGTCTCTTTCAAAAACCTGCAGTTTTCTCTCAAATGCTTTGATATCACAAAACATCCTTTCTGCTGTTTTCCCTACGCCTTGTAGTTGTTTGTTCAATACATTGAAGTGTTGTGTAAAATCTGTAAAAAACATGAGGTTGGTAAGCCAGGCCATATCAGTGAGCTGTGGATATTCCTGCCCTTTTTCATTCATAAACAGCCTAATTTCATCCAAGCAGGCTACAAATCTCTCCAGGACTCGTCCTCTGCTCAGCCACCGGACATTATTGTACATAAGTAGACAATTATACTGTGCCTGAACCTCCTCAAGAAGTGCTTGAAACTGTCGACAATTCAGAGCACGAGCCGTGATGTAATTCACCATTTTTGTGACATCTTTGAGGACATTGTCCAATTTTTTGCTGCTGTCCCTGGCACAAAGAGCTTCTTGATGTATAATACAGTGGAACTGAATGACTTGATGTTTTGTTTCTTTAACAAAGAATTGTATGAAACCAGAGGTTGCCCCCACCATAGAAGGTGCCCCATCACTAGTTATTGAAACCACTTTTTCTAGTCTTATGTCTTGGGACAAAAAAGCCTCCTTCACAGCATTGAAGATATCTATCCCTTGTGTTCTTGTAGGCAAAGACACCAGTTTCACCAGCTCTTCTCTCATGATGTCACCAACAGCATAACGCAAAATTACTGCTAGCCTTGCATGATTATTTATATCTGTGCTTTCATCCAAGCACATGGAGTAACAGGCTGCCTTTTGTAAGTCAGTGGTGAGCTGCTGACTAACATCATTTGCCATGCGCTGGACTCGATCTTTAACAGTATTTCTGCTAAGTGGCATCTCAGAGATGCGTTGAATAATTTTATCCTTGTTTGGGAAATCTTGAAAAAGGGAATTACTCCCAGTCAACATGGCTGTTTTGATCATATCCCCATCAGAGAGGGGCTTACCATGTTTTGCTATGCACAGTGAAATTTGAAAACTGGCAGCTGTCAGATGATTTGTTCTAGAAAGGTAGTTTGAAAAACTGAGAGACTGGGAATGATAATTCCTCAATTTTCCCTCAAGAAACTCTTTTCTTTCAGCTTCACCAAGTTCAGCAACACTTTTGTGGTTGGTGTCAAAGTGCCGTCTGACACTTGATGTGCGACACACAACTCTTTCATTACACAGAATACATAACGCTTTCCCACTGCGTTCAATCACTCCAAATGACTCTGTCCAGGCCTCTTGGAATAATCTTCCACTATCTGTTTTTGCTTTTTTTGCAGTACTCATTTTTGGGTGTCCAAGACTTGAAGTCTACAAAAAGACATTTAAAAAAAAAAATGAAGCACCCAATACAAATCTATCTCTAAAAATAGCAAACATTTATTAGTTAACACTAAAGACATTGATATTCCCTTCTTGGGGAATTTGCATAAATAAGAGGCTTAAAGCACATGAAGCTGCCTTATACTGAACCAGACCCTTGGTCCATCCAAGTCAGAATTGTCTACTCTACTCAGACTGGCAGCGGCTCTCCAGGGTCTCAGGCAGGGGTCTTTCACCTCCTTGCCTAGTCCCTTTAGCCGGAGATGCTGGGATTGAACCTGGGACCTTCTGCATGCCAAGCAGATGCTCTACCACGGCCCCTCCCCAGGCAAATTGCCAATAACTATAATATGGAGCTCCAATGTAACAAATGGTAAGCCCCCCCCCAGTGACCCCCGCTCCACGCCCAGAACATGGCTAACCCCCGCAGGACCTCCTGCCCTTCTTGCTACTTCCAATACAATTCTCCCTGTACCTTCTGAACCCACCCCTCCCCCTTGCTCCCTATTTCCAGGACAGCAAGGAGGGGGACCAAAATCCAACCACTTCACCCAACCCCCTGCCCCAGGGGGCAGCTCCCACCCTAGCGACGCCTGCTCCCCACCCCAACCCCTTCCCTCTCCCACCTGCAAACTCCACTGGCAAACGACCCCCCCCAAAAAAAATCCAGACTCTGTAAATGGAGGCTGATTCCCCCCCCCACAAGCCATTTGAGCTTTACTACTGAAACTTGAGCCGCTGCTCTCCACTCGCCCACCAACCCGGCAGCTCTCGCGTGCGCGGTGGGGGGATACCCTGGTGGGAGGGCTGGGGAGATGCATGCACGCTCCACGGGGGCAGGCGACTCACGAGTAGGGAGCCGACTTCATCCTCCTTCCCCCCACCGCTCCTCCATCCGCTGCCCCCAAGCAGCCAGCATGGTCCCTTTAACTCAGGGGTGGGGAACCTTTTTCCTGCCAAGGGCCATTTGTATACTTATAACATTATTCGAGGGCCATACCAGGCATAGATCTCCTGTGGGGGGGGGGGAGGCTAGGGTTGCCAGGTCTCCAGCCACCACCTGGAGGTTGGCAACCCTAGCAGAGGGAAAGGAAGGAATGAAAGAGAGGGGTTCCCAGCTTCTCCCCCTCACACACATGTGCAAACCTCCCCAGCGTCTCCCCCCCCCCCACACACACTCACTCACTCATGCAAGCACAATGGGGAGAAACCTCCGTAGCTTCTCCCCTGCCCCTCCTAGCAAGCAAGCACCTGGCTGAACTAGCAACCAGGAGCGACTGGGAAGTCGCCTCCACAGCTTCTCTCCCACCCCAGCAAGCAAGGAAGCAAGCAAGAATCCGGCTGCACGAGCAGCCGGGCACAACTGGGAAGTTGCCTCTGCGCCCCCCCCCTCCCTGCCCCCTGCCCCCAGCAAACAAGGAAGCAAGCAGGGAAGCAAGCAAGCAAGAAACCGGCTGCACGAGCAGCCGGGCACAACTGGGAAGTTGCCTCTGCACCCCCCCCCCTCCCTGCCCCCTGCCCCCAGCAAACAAGGAAGCAAGCAGGGAAGCAAGCAAGCAAGAAACCGGCTGCACGAGCAGCCGGGCACAACTGGGAAGTTGCCTCTGCGCCCCCCCCTCCCTGCCCCCTGCCAACAAGGAAGCAAGCAGGGAAGCAAGCAAGCAAGCACCCAGCTGCACAAGCAGCTGGGCACAATTGGGAAGACGCCTCCACAGCTTTTCCCCTGCCCCCCCAAACAACCACCCGGCTGCACGAGCAGCTGGGCGCGCTTGGGAAATCGCCTCCCCGGCTTCTGCCCACACACACACACACACACTCATGAAAGCACAATGGGGAGAAACCTCCGTAGCTTCTCCCCTGCCCCTAGCAAGCAAGCACCAGGCTGCAAGCAAGCAAGCACCATGCAAGCACAATGTGGAGAAAACTCCGTAGCTTCTCCCCTGCCCCAAGCAAGCAAGCACCAGGCTGCACTAGCAACAGGGCGTGATTGGGAAGTCGCCCCTGCAGCTTCTCTCCCACCCCAAGCAAGGAAGCAAACAGGGAAGGAAGCAAGTAAGCCCCCACAATCACACAAGCAACCTTCCCTTTTGTATGCATGCGGTCCCGCCTTCCAGCGAAGCTGAGAGGAGGGCCTGGCTAGTAATAGCTAGCTCCGTGGAGCTCCAGGCCTCGGCAGGTGGGCCATGAAGCTCCTGGCCTTGGCAGGCAGGCCGGGGGCCGAACGTTCCCCACCCCTGCTTTAACTGGAGAGGCTGGGCATTGAACCTGGGGCCTTCTGCATGCCGAGCAAACGCAAACGTTCTCCACCACCCAGCCTCCGCTTCCTCCACCGGCCTGGCCACCGCCCCCCCCCCCCCGCGGACCCGGCCTCCCTCAAAGCACTACCTGTTCAGTTGGGCCGGTCCTGCTTGCCGGGGCAGCACTCCACGAAGCTGCAGTAGAAGCCGGGGTTGGAGAGAGAGCCGGTGAGCGCCCAGTTGAAAGTTCAGCCGAGCTGCTGCAGCCGGGAGTGGGAGGGCCTCTGGGGGCAGCAGGCAGGCAGGCAGCTCCTGCCTCGGACTGCTGGGAACCACGAGGCACCCGGGAGGTGGGCGGGGCAAAGCCGGAAAGGCCAGCGACTTGGAGGAAGCTGAGAGGGAGGGGTGAGGAACAGCTGAGCAGCGGCAAGCCGGGCGTGCCGGCGGAAAGGGCGACGCGTGCCGGAAGTGGCACGCGTGCCATAGGTTCGCCAACACGGCTCTAGAGCCTTCTTTCTAGCTAGATTAAATGCTAACCCTTCTATGGTTATGCAAGGTAGATTTTTTAACCTACCATACTTGGAAAGGACTTGTTCATGCTCTTCCGGCTTCATCGACTCACTAGCGCATATGCTCTTGGAATGTTGTTTCTATGAAGATCTTAGATTATGATATATCTCTCCCCATTTAACAGACAAATCTAATGCCTCTGTGTCTGATATAATGCCTTTCCTATTAAGTGATAGGGATCCCAAGGCTACACCGGCAGTGGCAAAATTTATTTCAGTCCTTATATCCCCCAAATAATAGATTTAATACTATGTTGCTCAAGATCAACCGATCAAAGAGCTTCTAAGGGGTAAAAGGAAAAGGAAAGAAGGCTGATCTGAGGGACCCCTCAGTTTGAGCAAATCCCCCTCTCAGTTTAAGCAAATATAGCTGAAGTCAGGCATCAGGTTTTTCTTCCGTACTATCACTCTAACCCACCGTCCACCCATCTAGCCTGAGCACCTGTCCCGGAACCCACTGCAGACTAGGGGCGAAAACGCATGGTCGCTTTAGCCTCCTTTATTCCCTGTTTCAGCCAGGCGAAAACGCATACGTTCGATCCTGGCTGAATCCTGGCTGAAACAGGGAATAAAGGAGGCTGAAGCGACCATGCATTTTCACCCATTGACTGGCATTCCCTGAGGGACCATAGTCAAGCTAGCTGATAGAGATGGGGGTGAAGAAGGCCCACCGGGCCTGAAAACAAACTGTTGTCCTATTGGGTTGACAAATAGGGGTCCCTCAGAAATGGCGGCTTATGCGCGAGAGGCGGTGGGTGGTATTACTTACAGAGTGATGGTGAACAGTTGCATCTTTTGCTGAAATGTGGTGTTTTTTTTTCAAGCTACCTCATATTCCTGTGTTGGATCTTTTCATTATTCTGACAAACTGATGGACTTCCAGAACCCTCCAGAGGCTTACTTGGCTTTGGACTCGTGGACTCCCCATGTGAAAGTGGTCAGAGCAAATGCAACATCTCGTTTCTTTGCAGGAGAAGAGTCCCTGACTATTTTTGTGGACAAGCGGAAGCTCAGTCGGAAAGCGGAAGCTGGCAGCCCGGGAGGAAGCGGAGGGTCCGCCAACGCCACCGTCTCCTTGGAAACGCTGCACCAGCTGGCAGCCTCGTACTTCATTGACCGCGAGAGCACACTGCGGCGGCTCCACCACATCCAGATAGCGACAGCAGCCATCAAGGTAACCCCATAGGCAAGCGACAGACTGTTTTCTGCCCTACTTAATGCCAAGGTTGGGGGAGGGGGAACACAACGCATAGTTAAATTGTGGAACTCCCTGCCCCAAAATGTGGTGATGGCTGCCAACTTGGAAGGCTTTAAGAGGGGAGTGGACATGTTCATGGAGGAGAGGGCTATTCATGGCTACTAGTCAAAAGGAATACTAGTCATGATGCATACCTATTCTCTCCAGGATCAGAGGAGCATGCCTATTATATTGGGTGCGGTGGAACACAGGCAGGACGGTGCTGCTGCAGTCGTCTTGTTTGGGGGCTTCCTAGAGGCACCTGGTTGGCCACTGTGTGAACAGACTGCTGGACTTGATGGGCCTTGGTCTGATCCAGCATGGGCTTTTTTATGTTCTTATGTTCTCAATTATCTAGACAGCACCAAATCCTTTATAAAATTATTGCCGTCTATGATAATATACACATACATTATAGGTACTACTTTCTATTTTATACCTTGGTCTGATCCAGCAAGGATTTTCTTATGTTCTCAATGATCTAGACTTAGCACCAAATACTATTTGGGAGAGCACCAAATCCCAGCCTCCCCCTCCCCCTCCACCAGGAGGCCAGAACATTCATCAGATTTGGAACCAGAGGAGAGATTTGTTTTCCTAAGCCTCCTTGCTTTCATGCAGCACACCCCGATTTTATTCCCCCCCCTTCTCTCTCCATATGCCTGGATTTTAATTTGCAGGTTGCTTAAGCGAGGCCACCGTCCCGGAGGACTGCTACCCGGCTCTGCAATTATAAACCCATCTCCCGAGTCAGCTTCTTTCCCCACCTGCACTGCTCTCCCTCCCCCCCACCCCCCGCCAAGGGAACAGGAGGGGAGGCATCACGCTGGGAGCTCAGACTGGGAGTGGAGCCTGCGTTCTATTTATGGGAAATTGGCTGTGCTAATGATGCCGCGCTTTTATCAGGGGCTGGAGGCAGTGCTGTTCTCTGTCAACAGGCCAATTACCGCACAATTATTTCCTCCCCCCTTTTTTAGAAGTAATGCGCCCTCTTGCATTGTCTTGGGCTCAAAGTGCTTGGCTGTTGCTCGCAGAACAACACATCCTTTGGGCCTGCTGTTTGGACGCCGTCTTTTATTTCATGGTGTTGCATTTCGCTTTGTATGATTTCAACGTTATGTCCACCCCCCTCCTCCCATTTTTAGGTTGGAAAGGATACCTTTGAACAGAAGCTGGGTAGAAATGTAGTTTTGTGCTTGGAGGGTGGGAAGAAGAAGGAGGAGGAGGAGGAGGAGGAGGACTAGCCCAAGGTCACCCAGCTGGCTTCATGTGTAGGCGTGGAAGAGACCAACCCGGTTCACCAGATTAGCGTCTGCCGCTTATGCAGAAGAGTGGGGAATCAGCCCTGGCTCTCCAGATCACAGTCCACCGCTCCAAACCACAGTCCACTGCTCTTAACCACTACACCACGCTGGCACCCTCCGTCCCCACTACTTATAATAAGGCCAGCTGCTCTGGTGTGGTTGCATGGCTTCCATTCACCATGATGAGGCTTGGTGAGGAGAACTTCATTTCACAGTGGATTGGGCCCCATGGCTCAGATCACTCTGGCTCCCACACTGTTACTCTTGCTGGCCTTCCTTCAGTGGACGTAGGAGGATGCGGCTCTACTGAGGACCACGTTGTCAGATTTCCCAGTGTGCCTTGATTCATGTTAGGGCCACTTCTGTGTATAAAATGTTTGGAGTAAAAACATACAAACATATAAACCAACTTATTCAAAAAATGCCTATACTTGCTTTTACCGTAGCGCAATCTTAGCCAGCCTGAACAGACAAGGGTTTCACAACACAGCTGGATACATTTCCGAAGTATTTTTATATCTGTTTTCTCTTCAATTGAGTCTAAATTTTACATTCATGGAACCAGAAGTTTCCCCCCCCCCATCTTTCTCTCTCTAAAATCTTATTGGGGAAGGGGTGGTGGAGGAGGGGGAAGCCCCACCGGGGCCTTAGAAACTGCTGTGACTGGCAAGCAGATTCGTGTTGCCACTTGAAGCTCAAGGAGAGCTTCACACGGAGGGGCCAGGGAGGCATTTATTTTTGCATAAGGCTTAGCTCCCCCCTTCCTTTTACACCCTCACCAAGTTTCCACTTAGAATACATTATGCCACCTGTTCAATTTTGCATGCAGGTGTGCCATTTGCATATTCCAATTTGGGCTTTCAGGAGTGATGGTGGCAAAAAAAAAGAAGAAAATGAGGAGGAAGGAAGGAAAAGAAAACAAGAGGGAGTGGAAATCGGATAGAGAAGGAATGCCAGGGAAGTCAAGATGCTCTTTCAGATATGGAGGGGCTGTGGCTCAGAGGTAGAGCCTCTCCTTGGCATGCAGAAGGGCCCAGGTTCAATCCCCAGCATCTCCAGTTAAAGGGACTAGGCAAGTAGGTGATGTGAAAGACCTCAGCCTGAGACCCTGGAGAGCCGCTGCCGGTCTGAGTAGACCAGACTGACTTTGATGGACCAAGGGTCTGATTCAGTATAAGGCAACTTCATGCGAGAGGCAGGCAGATTTTAGGAAGGGCGAGACATACAGCAAGTTTCAAAGACCTACTCTTGGGAGATGAACTAACAGCCCCAGTGTGGTATAAGAGCATTCTCTGGGATACCCGTTCATACCTCCTGTAAAGCTTTCTGGCGCGCTTCTGCTTTTCCCGCCTCAGGCCTGGTTTACACCTGCATGAGAGTGAAAAGTATCACTTCAGAGTGTAGGAAGGTGTATTGTTTCTGACTGCTCTTCCCTCCCAATTTTTAAAAAAATGCCCCCCCCCCCCAAAAGTATGTTAAGGGGAGGCCGCCTAGCCTAGCATACACTGCAGATTTTCTTCTTGCAGGGAGTTTCTTTTTCTGTCAGAAAGCATTCACAAATGGGCTTCCACATCTGCAGTCTTAACCTGAACAGTCCATTCCATAGGGTTGCCAACCTGCAGGTAATAGCTGGAGACCTCCTACTATTACAACCGATCTCCAGCCAATAGAGATCAGTTCACCTGGGAAAAAATGGCCACTTTGGCAATTGGACTCTATGGCATTGAAGTCCCTCCCATCCCCAAACCCCACCCTCCTCAAGCTCCGCCCCAAAAACCTCCCGCCGGTGGCAAAGAGGGACCTGGCAACCCCACCATTCCACCATCTTAGAACAGAGCAGTTCTTCGTCTTTGCCAATTACAGGCCAACAAGCAAAACAGAGCAGGTACTAAAATTTTCCAGAATGCACCAATTCGATTTCTTTAAGAAGAGCCCTGCTGGATCATAACAGTGGTCTATCTGGTCCAGCATCCTGTCTCACACAGTGGCCAGCCCGTTCCTCTGGAGGTCCAACAATAGGGCATAGAGGCCAAGGCCTTCCCCCAGTGCTGTCTCCTGACACAGGGATTCAGAAGCTGACTACCTCTAAACATGGAGGTTCCTTTTAGTCACCATGACTCGTAGCCACTGATAGACCTATCCTCCTGTGTGTGGTACTGCACTGTTTGTTAGTCCACACTCTGACCATCTTGGTCAGAAGTAAAATGGCCAGAGTGAAAGTAATGTGGCACCTCCAGCACCAACACAGACACCCCAGCACACACACTCTTGGGGGAGACCTTCTCCAGGACTGAACAGAGGGGACACGCTGTTAAAGAAAGAGAGTGGGCAAGAATGGTGAGCAAAGGGAAAGACCCAAAGGGATGCCGGCAGGGGAAGGGGTGGGTGATCTTGAAAGTTTCACCCCAAAGCATCTGCCTGTGAGATGAGTCTTTAGGGCTTCTCGTAAGAGTCAGGTAAGCAGGGGCAGGAGCACTTGAAGAACGGCTCCTGGAGCATAGTTGTGCTGAATGAGACGGGATTGGACATCCCTTCTGACCATCACAGCATAGTTTAGATGGAGTAGCATGGGTAATGACTGCTAGTCCTAAGAACATAAGAAAGGCCCTGCTGGATCAGACCAAGGCCCATCAAGTCCAGCAGTCTGTTCACACAGTGGCCAACCAGGTGCCTCTAGGAAGCCCCCAAACAAGACAACCACAGCAGCATTGTCCTGCCTGTGTTCCAACGCATCCAATATAATAGGCCTGCTCCTCTGATTCTGAAGAGAATAGGTATGCATCATGACTAGTATCCATGTATCCTCCTAACCATTCTCTCAGAGATCCCATCATTCCCCCAGCTTCCCTCTGTCATGGCCCAGCCTGAGCTCAGTGACAGTGAGGACTCTGCAGAGGAGGAGGGGCCCTGTGCAGACAACCCATAAGAACATAAGAAAGGCCATGCTGGATCAGACCAAGGCCCATCAAGTCCAGCAGTCTGTTCACACAGTGGCCAACCAGGTGCCTCTAGGAAGCCCCCAAACAAGACAACCACAGCAGCATTATCCTGCCTGTGTTCCAACGCATCCAATATAATAGGCCTGCTCCTCTGATTCTGAAGAGAATAGGTATGCATCATGACTAGTATCCATGTATCCTCCTAACCATTCTCTCAGAGATCCCATCATTCCCCCAGCTTCCCTCTGTCATGGCCCAGCCTGAGCTCAGTGACAGTGAGGACTCTGCAGAGGAGGAGGGGCCCTGTGCAGACAACCCATAAGAACATAAGAAAGGCCATGCTGGATCAGACCATGGCCCATGAAGTCCAGCAGTCTGTTCACACAGTGGCCAACCAGGTGCCTCTAGGAAGCCCACAAACAAGATGACTGCAGCAGCATTGTCCTGCCTGTGGTCCAAAGCACCTAATAAAATAGGCATGCTCCTCTGGTACTAGAAATAATGGGTAGGCATCATGACTAGTATCCATTTTTACTATTAGCCATGGAGAGCTCTCTCCTCCATGAACATGTCCACTCCCCTCTTAAAGCCTTCCAAGTTGGCAGCCATCCCCCCCATCCTGGGGCAGGGAGTTCCACAATTTAACTATTAGGTTCAATCATACCACAAAACAATGGCAGCATATTCCAAAGGGGATACTAGTTTCTTCCGATTTCTACCTCTACATGTCATCATTTTTTGTGTCTTCCTGCTCTGATCCATTTGAACCCTTTCTCCAGCCTATGTAGATGTCCTCCAACTTAAGTGGCTCTTCTGTGGAAGGAACAACCACCTAGGTTGGAGGAGAGCTTCAAAATAGGCTGAGCAGAGTGGTAGGCTACAAACCGGTAGGTTCTTCTTCAGAGCAGGCAGATGCTAAGGGAGAGAGAAAGGGCATCAGTATGAACTTTTCACTTCAGGCATTGTGACTGCTAACGTGCACTGCCCACTTTTATAGTTAAGAGGAATCTCTTTGTCTCGCTTAGGTCACCGAGACCAGGACAGGACCGCTCGGATGCAGTAACTACGACAATCTGGATTCTGTGAGTTCCGTCCTTGTCCAGAGCCCTGAGAACAAAGTTCAGCTCCTTGGTAAGTTAAGGCTCTTGCCTCTATTGCCAGCCCATGAGTGCATCTCTAGAAATCATTTAATGCTGATTATCAGAGCCCATCTTCTAAGTTTGGAGGACTTTGAAGGATAAGGTAGATGGGGCAATTCTAATATATTGTTGGAAAGAAAGAAGTTGATGTCATGGTAGGAAGTGCTTATTCCTCTCCCCTCTCCCAAGATCTTCTGGCTTAAATGCTTCCAGTTCTTTCTTGGTAGCTGTATAGAACCACACTTTGGAATGGGAGCCCCATTACATCGTTGGCATCTGACTGAAGGCTTAAGGCTTGCTATTAACCTTATCCCTTATCCTGCCTTGCCCACTGATCAGACCCAAAGCCAACCCAGATGTTCCTTCTGTTATAGCTCAGGTATCCAGACCATGTCAGCCACCTGTAGAGCAGCTGACCACAACTGCATCATATATCAATGGAGTTGGATTAGCGTGCAATATCCCCAAAGACTTGGCTCTCCAAAGGAACCATTGGGAGCTGTTCCTCTTGGCAGCAGAGGATAATTTTTTTACAGTAAGAGTTGTTGGACAGTGAAATCAGCTACCTAGGGAGGTGATGAGCTGCCCCTCACTGGTGGTCTTTAAGCAGAGGCTGGACAAACACTTGCCAGGGATGCTCAAGGCGGATCCTTCATTCAGCAGGGGGTTGGACTAGATGGCCTGTATGGCCCCTTCCAACTCTATGATTCTATGATTGCTGCAAAGAGTTGGTAGGCCTGAAAATTTCTTATGTTAGGGAGTTCTACAGGTCCTCATTATTCCAATTGCAGGGACTGCTGATCCTGGGGGCCTAATATTGTATTATTTTACTTTATTGTTTGTTTAATTTTGTTTTTATTACACTTCTCAACCACAGGGTTCTCACCCCCCTACCTTCAAAGCACAATCAATAAAACCAATAGAACCAACGATAAATAACATAAAACCAATAAAATAACAGCAATTAAATGACTGTAAAGTTCCAAAATAGCAGCTGGTGAAAACAAATCTTAATTAGTGACATATAGCAATAGTAAAATTCAGCAGTAACACCATACAAAGGATGGGTAAAACCAATGCAGGACCAGCAAAGCCAGGAATCAAAAACCAAAGCCTGCCATGCACATGATAAAATTAAACATTAAAAGGTGGAGAGTGCAAGGACGTTCTTAATACTAATTAAGGGCCATTAAGTCACAACCAACTTATGCCAACCCCTCATGGGGTTTTCAAGGCAAGAGATGAGCAGAAGTGGTTTGCCATTGTCTGCCTCTGCATAGCAATCCCAGACTCCTGTGTTTGTCTTCCAAGCACTAAGCATGGCCAGCAATGTTGACCTTCCATCCCCCTCACAAGCTCAGGCTAATCTAGGCTATTCAGGTTGTGACAAGAATGTTTTTAATTAGTGATTAAAGCTAAAAAAGGAAGATAACAGCTGTATGATAACCATCTTCAGGTACTTCAGGGGCTGTCATATAGAGGATGGTGCCGAGTTGTTTTCTGTTGCCCCAGAAGGTCAGACCAGAACCAACGGGTTAAAATTAAATCAAAGGAGTTTCCGTCTAGACATTAGGAAGAATTTTCTAACAGTTAGAGCTGTTCCTCATTGGAACTGGCTTCCTTGGGAGGTGGTAAGCTCTCCTTCCCTGGAGGTTTTTAAGGTTAGATGGCCATCTGTCAGCAATGCTGATTCTGTGACCTTTGGCTGTTGATGAGAGGGAGGGCATCTTGGCCATCTTCTGGGCATGGAGTGGGGGTCACTGGGGGTGTGGGGGGGGAGGTAGTTGTGAATTCCCTGCATTGTTCAGGGGGTTGGACTAGATGACTCTGGTGGCCCCTTCCAACTCTATGATTCTTCTATGATTCTTCCAAGTACTAAATATGGCCAACTCAGTTTACTTTCCAACCCTCTCCCAAGCTCAGGATAATCCGGGCTGTTCAGGTTGCGACAAGAATGTTTTTACTTGGTGATTAAAACTAAAAAATGAAGATAACAGCTGTATCATAGCGGAGAAGGCCTCTGTGGTACTGATGCCGGTTAGGATACCCAGGTACCCATTCATTTAGGTGTTGAAAGGTAAGCACCAGCACTTGGAATTGCATTTGGACATGAATCACCCATCAGCGCGGCTCTTTCAAAGCCAGCAGGGTGTGTTCTTGTGCAGGGGGTGGGGGTCTGTCAGAGCAGCTGCAGTCTAAACTAACCGGAGTTCCTGAACAGTCTTCAAAGGCAACCCCACATACAGCAGTAATTGAGTCTCGCTGTGATCAGAGCGTGAACAATTGTGACCGGCGATGTCGTCCCCCTTTTTTCCCCAACAGGCCTGCAGGCGCTGTTGCCGGAGTACCTGAGGGAACGCTTTGTGGCTGCTGCCCTCAGCTACATTACCTGCAATTTGGAGGGGGAGCTGATTTGCCGAGAGAATGACTGCTGGTGCCAATGTGGGCTTGGTTTCCCACAATGCAACTGTCCCGAGGCTGACATCCACACTATGGAAGAGAGTCTCCTCCAGATCCGGGAAGCTTGGGACAGTCACAACCAACAGTTTGAGGAATCGGGTGAGTTTTGGAAACGTGCAATGGTGACCCCTCCAACCACTCTGCCTCCCACCATTAACCTTTCTTCATACAGGTTTAGGTACACCGGCAGGTCAGGGCAGTCACAATTCACCACCCGCCTGGTCTCCCTTTAATAGGCAGAGAGCCCAGACCCCTTTCCAGAGAGCCAGCATGGTGTAGTGGTTAAGAGCGGTGGTTTAAAGGGGTGGATTCTGATCTGGAAAACCGGGTTTGATTCCCCACTCCTCCACATGAAGCCAGCTGGGTGACCTTGGGCTTGTCACAGTTCTATTAAGAGCTCTCTCAGCCCCACCTACCTCACAGGGTGTCTGTTGTGGGGAGAGGAAGGTGATTGTGAGCCAATTTGATTCTTCCTTAAGTGGTAGAAAAGTTGGCATATAAAAACCAACTCTCCTCCTCCGCCTCCTCCTTCTTCCAAACACTGGGTCTCCTCTCTGCTCTTTCCCAGAGATGTCTCCAGACAGAGCAGCTCAGTTCCCTTTATTATCCACCCTTCACCCAGCTACCACTCTAGTCAGGGAACTGCATACTTCTTTCCCTTATTCGCTGCCACCATGTAGTTAATTAAATTCACAGGTAATGGTCATGAAGGTTGGTGTGTGTGTGTGGGGGGGGGTATTTCCCCTGAAACAATAGACATCAAGTCAGTAGGGTTTAAATGGGGGGATGGGATAGTTAATTTTTATTTATAACTTCAACAGCATGAGATGAATTAAACTCAGCAACACACTGACCATTTTTGCATGGTCAAATTTTATGCTCGGTCAAAGCTCTTTTTTAAATTGCGACTTTAAAAATGCCTTTTTACGGTTCCGACGCAAAAGGAGAAGTTTCACTCCCCTCACTCTCCTGCTCCTTTGTTCCTGCTTGCTTATCCATTAGCATATGGATAGCTAGCCCGCCTCTATTGTTTTGCATTGTTCCTTGAGGGGGATTCTCCACGGCAAACACCAAAGGTTGTGTTAAGTGGGCTCTTTTGTAATGTTCTGGAATGATGGTTCAGTGTGCAAAATTCAAAAAGATATGCGGGGCAATTACCATGCAAAAATGGCCATTGTTCCTCATATTTGAATTTATGAACCCAGGCTGCTTCCTTCACAGATTCAGAATCCTCTTTTTTCAGACTGACTGCTGTCTCTCCTCCTTTCTAACGGCCTGTCTTTGCCTGCCCGCCTCCCCCAACATTCCTTCAGCTCCCATTGAAAAATACCTTCATTTCCCCCGAGCCAGTCTTTTCCTACATTCTGATTACCAAAGCCTGCTTACATTTCTGAATTAAAATTGGATACAGATTTCACACTCACATCTGAGGTACATTAGTGATTGTTGTGAGCTTGCTACCTGATCCGAGGGCTATCCCCTTGGCAGGGTATGCTTGGTCTCTGCATTGGGATTAAGCAAACAGTCCATCCACACCCAAAGCAGAGATGTCGCAGAATTATTCTGACCCCACAGCGAAGCTAGAATGAAAGACCAGACCAGTGAGTCGTTCAGAGACACAGGGGATAGTCTCCTCTGAAAGAATTTCCTTTGGAGCATTCTGTCAATTTGTTTCTTAAATGAGTGTGCTAACCTCCCCTCTTGGAGAAGAAAATTATTATTAGTGGAGAATTTTAATGACAAAATTTGAACATTTCTACTAAAAAATATTCTAATTATGTATTGTTGTTTATATAATGCTGCCTGTGTTCCTGACACTTTACACTTTAGCATTCAAGAAGGTGTGTACCTGCCCCAAGGAGCTTACAGTCTAAAATAGGAGAGTCTCCAGAGGGATGAGACAGAGATGGAGTTGAGGGTTACTAGGGGAAGAGCGTGTATTCAGACCAATTACACATATTCGGTGTTTCAGTAGTTTATTCATCTTCAATACAAGTTCATATGAAAACAAGGCTGGTCAATCCAATTATATCCAATATTGGGATACTTAACAGAGTTTATAACATGTATACAAGCAACGTAGCCCCTGAAACGAGACACAAAGTATTGGATTCATCTTTGATAACATTTATCTTGCTCAAATTGTTTTTCCAATAATTTATTTCCCAGTACGGTGTGAATTTCTGAAGAATGACAACTTGTGTGTGCTAATGTATTGAATTCTTCCTCTCCCTAAATCTAATATGGTGTGTCAGCTTCAATAAATCTATGGAGAGCCAGCGCTTATTTATCCACCGCTGAACTGGAAGTGGAGATTTAAGCTGGGGCCGTATCTTAGTGCCCACGCTGAATGTCCCTGCCGTTCTCCCTCCAAAAGCCCTCGTGGTAATTAGCTACGGGAGGAAAGAGAACTACTCAGATTCCAGAGACCAGCAGCTCTGGCTTCCTTGTCTATCCACGATTCCTTGTGGCTTTTTTCTGCCTTGGGAATCCTTGGGATTCCCAAGGCAGCCTTCAAAACCCCAGCAGTCACATGGCAACTTTTGACATGGCGGATGTAACATGTGACTAGACTACAGGACTCTGGTATTTAATTCCAAGGTTTGAATTGTGGCTTCTCGGGCTTCAAAACCTGGATTTCGACAAGAGATTTGAACGGTGAGATGTAGGTTAAGGTAAAGGTAGTTTCCTGTGGAAGCACCGGGTCATTCCTGACCCATGGGGTGACGTCACATCCCGACGATTCCTAGGCAGACTTTGTTTACGGGGTGGTTTGCCAGTGCCTTCCCCAGTCCTCTTCCCTTTACCCCCAGCAAGCTGGGGACTCGTTTGACCGACCTCGGAAGGATGGAAGGCTGAGTCAACCTTGAGCTGGCTACCTGAAACCGACTTCCGTTGGGATCGAACTCAGGTCGTGAGCAGAGCTTGGACTGCAGTACTGCAGCTTACCACTCTGATCCATGTAGGTTAGGCTAACATATATTTATTTATTATTAGTCTCACATCCCGCTCTATATCCTGACCAAAGCCGGGCTCAGAGCTGCAAACAATCACAAAGCATCATACATACATGTAGATTAGAACTAGATCAAATATACAATACAATTATTATTAATAAAAACCAGTTGGTGCTAAAGGCCCGTGGAAGAGCAATCAGGATTGCCAATTAAAATGCTGTAAGATGGAAATTTATGGATGAGGGGGAAAGGGAAGTCAGCTATGATGGATACCATTGCTGTCCTTGACCGTAGGCCTGGCAGAACATCCCAGTCTTACAGGCCCTGCAGAACTGGGCAAGATCCCACAGGGCCTGGTCTCAGTGGAGAGAGAGTTATACCACGCTGGGGCAGGGCTGAAAAAGCTCTTGCCCTGGTTGAGGACAGCTGGACATTTTTTGGGCCAGGGACCACCAGTTGGTTATTATTTGCTGAACGTAATGCTCTCTGGGGGGCGTACCAGGAGAGACGATTCCAAAGATACCATCTTCTCAGGTTTTTGTCACCCTGACTTGGCATAGGAATGCAAATATGGATTTTTACAAAAGTAAAATTTCAAAATGTAGTTATTGATGCCATTGAGATTTAGCAAGTTAAAATGTGAGAAATGTGATAACTTCTGAAGAGAGTACTGTAGCTCAGTGGCAGAGCATCTGCTTGGCATGCAGAAGGTCCCAGGTTCAATCCCTGGCATCTCCAGTTAAAGACTAGGCAAGTAGGTGATGCGAAAGACCCCTGCCTGAGACCCTGGAGAGCTGCTGCCGGTCTGAGTAGACAATACTCACTCTTTCCCCCCCCCCCCTGGCTTGTTCAAGTTTTTGTAAGTCCCAAAGTATAGTGTTAATCAACTGTAGTTGCTGCTTACGCCATGCCGCATTTTTCTGGGTCATAAATCCTCTTAGCACCGCTTTAAAAGCGTCCCATACTGTATTTATGGTGGTTTCTCCATTCATATTAATGTCAAAATAATCCTTAATCAACATAAACAATTCCTCCAACAATCTCATCTTGAAATCTTTGTTGGCTTGCTGCCCTCCCAAACTCCACATGCGGAAGCTCTCTGGAGCTGTGCAGTGTGTGAGCGAGGCCCCAACATAAAGTGTGGCAGGACCTCTGCTTGACGTGAACAATCTGGCCACGCTGAAGCATGTGCAACAGAGCAGCTGCACAGCCAGCAGAGGGGAAAGCAAGTCACTGGCTCCAGTGGGGACCCTCAGCAGGATCTTATACTCAGCAGGATCTTATGGCAAAGGTTTTCCCAGACTGCACTAGGTAGGAGTGGCACAGGCTGATGTTCTTTCTTGAAAAACACCCCCTGCGGGTCGAATCTTTGCGTGCTAAGAAGAAGGCACCTCCCTGCCTTTCTGCTTTCCTATGTGCAGGGTGCTTTTTTGTAATGGCAGAGCATTAAAATATGCCTTTCCCCCTTAATCACCCCCGCACATTAAATTCGGACCATCCAGGACAAGGTGTGCTGCCTCCTCCTTAAAAGAGCTGTGGGTAACACTGTGGCCCCTTTCACATGGCCATTCTAAACTGGTTAAGCGAAAACGCATGGGCGGTTTTTGCCTTGGATTTGCTGCTCTCTAGATGCTCATTTTCCCCCATCTGAATTCTCAAAACTCTGCAGGGGGGCTTTTGTTGAGTTTTGAGGATTTGGCTGGGGGAAATGTGCATTTAGAGAGCGGCAAATCTAAGGCAAAACCTCCCATCCGTTTTCGCCCGTTGTTCTCCGTTGCTGACCTGATTCCAAGTAAAGGGACATTGGGACAGGGTTTCATACAGTGTATTGAAATCCGTTCATGAGCCGTGTCTGAAGCGCTCTGGCCATTTCAAACTGCGGCAATTTCCCCCGCCTTTTTTGTAGCATGTTCTATTATGGATTTTTTTTGGGGGGGGGGGGAATGTTGATTTTGCTCTATAGTGCTAAACCAACGTAGCAATTCAATGCTGTATTGGCAGGTTCGGCAAGCATCTGAATGCCGGAAACATAGCACCGAATTGTTATGTTGATCTAGCGCTATGCTGCAAAAGAAAGTTTTAAAAAAAAGATGGAAAAGAACATGTCACGAAAAGGGCAGTGGGGGGGAGCGGCACTTTCAGAAGCGCTACAGATATTTCAAACAACACACTAAAGCAATTCAGAAACGCAAAGAAGACCTGAAAACAGAGGAAAGGAGTTTTTTTTTTAAAACAGTTCAGCCCTTCTTTGTGAATGGGACGCAAGCAGCTCTGTATGAAGGCTGTCTGAAGGCCTTTTATGCATGGCTGTTTCCTTCGCGGTCAGCCCTTCGATGGCTTCGGGTCTTTGTTTTGATCATGCACACTGTTTCCGACTCTGAGAGGTTGCTTTGCTCTCCCCTGTGTTTCCCCTCGTTTTGCCCGCGTTTTCAAAATTCACAATAAAATAG
Source organism: Euleptes europaea (assembly GCF_029931775.1). Lineage (NCBI taxonomy): Eukaryota > Metazoa > Chordata > Lepidosauria > Squamata > Sphaerodactylidae > Euleptes > Euleptes europaea. The sequence continues at coordinate 23,508,958 of NC_079313.1, read as the reverse complement.
ATCTCTGAAAACATGGGCAAAACTTAAGGCAACGCAGCGGGGAGAGCGAGGTGACCTCTGACGGTCGGAAATGGCATGCATAGTCAAGACAAAGACCCAAAGTCGTTGGAGGGTAACAGGCATGCGTAAAAGGCCTGAAAGGGACCTGTGTCAGGTGCTAATCCCACCTTCTGATGGTACACTCTTCTTCTCTGACAGAGGAGCTTCAGGCCTTGGTGAAGAAGCTCCCAGGCGATCGTTTTTGGAACATCACGGCCATCTCTCAGTACTGGGCCATGGACCTTGATATTCAGCATCGCTATCAGAAGCTGGGCACCACCTTGAAGATGCTTTCCAAGAAGACCCATCGGATCGTCCGGCGCCTCTTCAACCTGGCCAAGCGCTGTCGCAGGCAACCTCGCTTCCGGCTTCTGAAGGAAAGGTCTGGTATACTCCCGGCAGGGCTCTTTGGCCACATTCCAGTTTGGGCCTATGTGGCCCTTTAGCCCATTGGTTTCATTGGCCATAAGCATGCCTAACCTGGGTTAGGGCTGTGACCTTTGCGGGTTCTTTGTGGGAAACATTTTTTTGCAAGAAGTCTGATATCTAAGGTGGGATTTGGAACCCACAGGATGTTACAGTGCAATGCTTCGTAGAGTGAAACTCCCCTAAACCCACTGACTTGCGTGTACGTTGAGGGGCCCAACTCTTGCCCTGCTGTGTCATGCAGAATGAGATGGCCAGGTTACAGATTGCAGCCACATGTGGCCGAATATTGTATTATCAGTGTGCTATAGGGTTCATTCGCAACTAGATTTTGTTATGGGTAAACGCCCCAACATTTCCCAAATAATATCAGAATATTCACTGGATATTTGATACCTGATTTTAACCCTAATAATTTGATTTTATTTAACATTTGACAGCAGTCAAAAGAATTCACATTACAAATAGGGATTTTCACATTCTATGCTGGCAAATGTCAAATAAATGTAAACACTGTAATAAATGTAAATAAATGCAAACTTGAATCAAGTCTGTGCTGAAAGTAAGCAAGCATGTATGAATTCTAGCTTGCTCACATGGTCTTCCAGTCAAGGCTATGAATTCGAGCAATATGGAGTCATCTGGGACTTCCACACATGCCGAATAATGCACTTTTAATCCACTTTCAATGCACTTTGCAGCTGGATTTTACTGTGTGAAACGGCAAACTCCACTTGCAAGCGATGGTTAATGTGTATTGAAAGTGCGTTATTCAGCATGTGTGAAAACGCTTTTTTTAGAGACTGGGGAGAGGCACCGAGTAAGGATACACCTGAGTAGATTTCTGCTTTATTGAAACCAAGTCTCCATCTCTTTCATCTCATAGACCTTTGACCTATTGGTGGAGCCGCATCCAGTCCCTCCTGTACTGCAGCGAGGCCGCCGTGCCAGGGACTTTTGTGGAGGAAAGTCACAGCTGCACCTGCCCTCATGACCAGCTCTCCTGCCAGGGGATCCTCCCATGTGCCTTGGGTGATGGGCCAGAATGTGCTGCCTGTGCCGAGGACAACGCCACCCAGTGCGGTGCCTGCAACCCCGGCTATGTGCTCACCCTCGGGCTGTGCCGGCCTGAAGTGGCCGAGTCCCTAGAACACTATTTAGGGCTGGAGACAGACCTTCAGGATCTGGAGCTCAAGTACCTTTTGCAGAAGCGGGACAGCCGGATTGAGGTGCACTCCATCTTCATCAGCAACGACATGCGCCTTGGGACCTGGTTTGACCCTTCCTGGAGGAAAAGGATGCTGGTGACCCTAAAGAGCAACAAGTATAAACCAGGCTTGGTCCACCTCATGCTAGCTCTCTCCCTCCAGATCTGCCTCACCAAGAACAGCACCCTGGAGCCGGTGATGGCCATCTACGTCAACCCGTTTGGGGGCAGCCATTCAGAGAGCTGGTTTATGCCCACCAATGAGAGTGGCTTTCCTGACTGGGAAAGGACTAACGTGGATGCTTCTGGGCAGTGCCAAAATTGGACGCTCTCTTTAGGCAACAAGTGGAAGACCTTCTTTGAGACAGTCCACGTTTACCTGAGGAGCCGCATCAAGTCTCTCAACGACAGCTCCAACGAGACCATCTTTTACGAGCCCTTGGACATGGACCCTTCTAAGAACTTGGGGTACATGAGGATCAATAGCTTACAGGTCTTTGGCTACAGCCTACCCTTTGAGTCAGATGCCATTCGGGAACTCGTCCTTCAGCTGGATTACCCATATACCCAAGGTTCCCAAGACTCTGCCATACTGCAGTTGATTGAAATCCGGGACCGGGTCAACCGTCTCTCCCCCCCGGGAAAAACCCGCCTTGACCTCTTCTCTTGCTTGCTCCGGCACAGGCTCAAGTTGGCCAACAACGAGGTGAGTCGGATCCAGTCTACTCTGCAGGCCTTCAATGCCAAACTGCCAAACCCCGTGGAGTACGAGACTGGCAAACTGTGCAGCTAGCAACCGGGGGGTGAGTGGGGGGCCTGGCTGGTGTTATAACCCTAGAGGACGGGACTGCGGGAAGAGTGGCGGAGACTTCCAAAGGCCTTACTTTTGTGCCAGCTGTGCGATTCCAGGAGGCAGCCAGTGGCTGGCCTATAAGACGTTGGCGTTCAGAGGATGCGTGGTGCCAAGCCTGGGAATGAGATATGGCACAAATCTGGGATGACTGGCCATGGCGACAGCATCCAGCTGCAGTGGCTGAACGGGCTGCATCGTTCCCGTTTCCTACAGGCTACTGTTGGGGAAGCATGGCAGAAAATGAACAGGCGCACATGAGAGAACCCGTCCATGGTGACACAGAAGGAAGAAAGAGAGGTGACTAATGGGAAGCCAGTGGGCATGGCGATTAACACTCGACTTTTGTGATCTGGCCGCCCGGCCAGTCAGTCTTTCAACAGAGATGAAGGGCAAGAGGGGTTGGACTTCATTTTATTCAAGTGCTTTGAAAATGTTCACTGAGGAGGATTTCTCCATGGCTTTCACCTCCCACGGTGCAGTTCACTTTTGTATTGTTTTTATGAGTGTTTCTAACAATGTCACAGCCGTTTATGTTCTCTGTGCTGCTTTTCTGAGGCTGCGACCCCCTAAGCACATTTCCTTGGAAGTTGGCCCCGCTCGTTATCTGTGGGGCTTGCTTTTCCCTGGGGAAAATGTGATGAAGAACAGGGTGTCAAATCTTTTTTTGATTTCTGCTGCCTTTCCACTGCACAATTCTGCTTGGTACTCTAGTCCCATTCCTTTTGGAGTGGGGTGTTTTTGGTACTGAATGAGTGGTGGTCTTATGGGACGAGCCAAGCATGGCCGAATTGTCCCTTTCTCTCATCCATATCCTGAGGAACACACCTAACTCCTCTGCACCATACATTTCCCATGACCCTATTACACTTAACTAACTTCTCTGAGGGACAAAAGGCATCCCCCCACTGTGCATCTCTAGTGAGACAAGGGCCGTGCGGGTTAAAGGTATATTTGGAACCCAGTGGGGAGATTGGCCTTGCAAGCATTTCTTTACTTATACATCAGTTTAATTCGACTTTTCTTAAAAAAAAAAAATCATACTTTTGCATTTTTTAAAACCTTTGAAGTGGAATGCTTTTTGCCAGTCAATTGCTCCAGCTGAGTTACATCTTAGCCCAAAGTCTTTGTTTTAATATATTTTGTAAGGAGAGTGAGTTAAAACCTTTTCTTTTCTTTGGAGAAAAAAAGGAAAGAAGTAAATGATCAAAAGCCTTTTCATGACTTCCTTAATAAATACAATACGTGTGTGTGTGTTTGTGTGTGCGTGCATGCACATGTGTGGAGACCCTGTGGGTGCCAAGCAATACGAGTAGGGTTTATGTTCATGCACTCTAATGGTGTCAGAGTACTTCAGTGGTTACTTTTGTGGTAATATGCATCACTTCCTTCTCAACTGACAGTGTAGACAGTGCAGAAGTGAATTACCAGTGTGGTGTAGTGGTTAAGAGCAGTGGACTCTAATCTGGAGAACCGAGTTTGATGCCCCACTCCTCCACATGAGCAGCGGAGCCTAATCTGGTGAACCGGCGGGCCTAACGCACTCAGCATATACTACATTTAAAAAAACGTGTTATCCAGGTTAGATCGCACCTCAGACCTCCCATTTTGGCTTGGAAATGCTTTGGAAGCGCCAGACATCTGTTTTTCCCCAAAACGCCGATACCACGATGTATTTCGTTATGTCGTTCCAAAACCGGCAATCCAAGGGGTGCGTTCAGTTACATACGCTATTCAGTTCTCCTCCCCTCTTTTTGCAAGACCCAATGAAAAGCCTTTCTCCTCCCATCCCACCTTCCCCCTCCTTTCCCGTTTGCATCCACCAATCATTATTGTTACTTAATCCCCCCCCCCCAAGTGCTTGTGGTCTTACAAAGGAACACAGGAACGTTGGAACATTAGATCAACCATTTTTATTTGTGCAGGGTCCCAATCAAACATTTCCCTCATTTGGAATGTCCTTGAAGTGGATTTTGTAAACGGTTCGTGGGCTTGAGGGGGAAGGAATGCAGAGGAGGGTGAGGGCTGGAAAAGTAGCGAAATTGCTGTGAGTGGCAGATGGGGGAGGGGGAAGCAGCAGGAGGAGGAAGGGAGAGAGCCTGAGGGATAGAGAGATCGCCCGCACTCACACACACACACACACACACACACACAAGTCAGGGCTCTCCTGCCGGCACAAAGTTTCTCCCCACCTATTCCTCCCTTTCTCCCGCTGCCGGGGTTGAGCGTGCCTCCCTGCTCTCAAAAAATTTTTTTTAATGTGCTTGTCCTAACAAAAAAATGCAAGATCGTTGAACCAACGCCCGAAAAGATGGCAGCTCTGTGATTAGCACTGTGCAAGGAACGGCTCATTTTGGGTTTTTTTTGGGGGGGGAATGCCTGCATAGGTTGTGATTAGGGTTTCCCTGCCGTGCAAATGAGACAATTCTTAATGGCGTACAGCGCTCCTTCGGATCAATGATATTACGCATGCGTGAAAAAAGGGGGAGGGGAGGCGGGGAAACATCAGCGACGTAGACATGATGCAGTGCTCCCCCACGCTCCTCCTTGCGATATGACGATAAACCGTCTTGGGAGCAGTCTGAACAGGCACTGTGCGATCGGAAATGAAGAATACGCATCCAAAACACACACACCGAGCACGATGATAATATGCTATAAATTGTTGGTGCGATCAGCCTCTGGGTTGGTTTCCCCACTCCTACACATGAAGCCAGCTGGGTAACCTTGGGCTAGTCACAGTTCTCTGAACTCTCTCATCCCCACCTACCTCAAAAAGTGTCTGTTGTGGGGAGAGGAAGGAAAGGAGATTGTAAGCCGGTTTGATTTTCCTTAAAAGGTACAGAAAGTTGGCATATAAAAACCAACTCTCCTCCTCCTCCTCCTCCTCCTCTTCTTGTTCACAGACCAGCAACAGGCAGAAGAGGGGGTTGAGCAGCAGCTTGAACACTACCTGTCACCTCCTCCTTAGATGCTGCCCAGCCTCCAGTTCTCTCATGGTGTGGAGGGGGGGTCCTCTGAAGCTCAGCCTGGTCACATGCTGGCTCCAGCCCCGAGCTGGCAGCACCAACCCACTGCCCAAGTTGCCACCGGAACCTGAACAGGCTGGGAGGACAGCTCTGGCCAGGAGGCAGGGAGGGGGTAGCAGCGGCTGGAAAGAGCAACCCAAAGGGTTGGCGCAGTTTCTATCTAGGATTGCTAACTTGGCTGGTCCTGAATAAACCTTTCCATAATTAGTACCTAGAGGGAACCTCAATGGCCAGAGGCAGTGTATCTCTGATCACCAGGTGGCAGGGCAGATGAGTGCAGGAGGGTTGTGGCCTGCATGCTCCTCTTATAAATTTTGCAAAGGCATCTGTTTTGCCTTGGTTAGAAACAGGATGCTGGACCCAGTGGGCCCTCGGTATGATCCAGCGGTGTTGCTTTCTCATTCTTATAACTGGAAAAATAGCTCTGTGTGGCATTTGCCCACTCTTGGTGTACCTGTCTATCACGGTACACAGAGGTGTGCAGAGCTTGAGCCAAGGCTGCTCTGTCTCAGCTTTCTTCCTGCAAGCTAAAGATCACCTTTCCGGAACTACATTTGGAAACTCTTGCGAGATGCTGAGATTAGCAATCATGCCGAGCCCTCGCCTGATGCCCGAGGTCCTAAACATCTCGCAGAAGAGCACACCTGCCGTCTCTGCCTATTCTGCTTATTCCCTCTCTAGCGCACACCTGCTGCAGTCTGTGTGCCAAGAACTACCCGCTACGGTGACTCTGCCAAGCAGCTGCACACTCCGACTGTATCCTTGTAATACACACTTACTGCTTGTTCCAGCGACACCCCTAGAGGACTCACCTGCCTGCCATGAAAGTGAATGCGGAGCTGTATCCAATTAAAATTCTCTGTGAATGTCTAGGGGAAAAAAAGAAAGGATATGCTTATTGTGCCAGAGGAGGAAGTTGCCTGCATTAACAATCCAGGGTCATCCAGCAGAATGTAGCATCAGAATAGAATCCCCATAGATCGTTGCAGGCAGATTCCTTTAAACCCAGGGATGCATCATAATTAGCCTGACGGATACCTGGCCTTTTCTTGAGAGCTTTCAAGAGGGGTAAGGCCAAGCTCTCTTTTAATTGCTCCCCTGATCTTTTAGGTCAAGGCTAGCCAAGTGGTGGACTCTTGGCCACATCTGACTCACGACTCGGATTCCATCCACTCCTCCACTCACTGCACGGGGCTAACATCCACACATCGTTGGATACTGCACTACCAGTCACATTACAGCAATCCTTTTAAGAGGGGAGTGGACATGTTCATGGAGGAGAGCGCTAGTCATGGCTACTAGTCAAAATGGATACTAGTCATGATGCATGCCTATTCACTCCAGGATCAGAGGAGTGTGCCTATTATATTAGGTGCTGTGGAACACAGGCAGGATAACGCTGCTGCAGTTGTCTTTTTCGTGGGCTTCCTAGAGGCACCTGGTTGGCCACTGTGTGAACAGACTACTGGACTTGATGGACCTTGGTATGATCCAGCATGGCCTGTCTTATGTTCTTTGCAAGTATATTGGCCTGGCTATTGTTGCTATAGCCCCACAATAGTGCAATATTCAACAGTGTGTGGATGCAGGCCAGCATGGAAGTATGAGGTTCCTTTGATGGGTGCAAAAAATGGTCCTTGGAATAACTTCAGATTCCCTGCCTGGAAATCAAACGTTGTTTGCCATAGTGGTGTACAGATCTGGATCACTGCAAAGGGGGTTCTCCTGTTGGAATGTGCCTGCATTGGTGCCTTGCGCTCTGATGCTATAGAGTTAGAATCACAGAGTGGAAGGGACCACCAGGGTCATCTAGTCCAACCCTCTGCACAATGCAGGAATTTCACAACTACCTCCCCACACACACCCAGTGACCCCTACTCCATGCCCATGTCTCCTGAGATCCCCTTGTCTTTGTCAGAAGCTTACGGGAGCATGAAGGCCCTTGTGCAGCTGGAGAGGAAACTGAGCTGTTTATTCTGGCTCTTCATCTGAGCATGGTCTAACCCTGGCCTCAGGAGCTGCATCAAGTGAAGACGCATGAAGTTGCCCTGAGCAACTCTCCAGAAGTTCTTCACACCACCTACTTACCTGATGGTTTTAACTGAAGATGCTGGGGGTTGAACCTGGGACTTTCTGCGGGCAAAGCAGATGTTCTACCACTGAGCTGCATCCCCTTATTCAAGGCGCCCATTCGTTTACCAAGGTGCTGAGGGTTGAACCTGGAACCTTTTGTGGGCAAAGCAGCTGTTCTACCACTGAGCCACGCCCCTTATTTAAGGTGCCCATTTGTTTACCAAGGTCAGTATGGTCTGCTCTGACTGGCAGCAGCTCTCCATGGCTCTCATGAAGAGGTCTCTCTCATCACTGAGGATTGAATCTGGCACCATCAGCATGCAAAGCCAATGTTCTACTGCTGCGTCATAGCCTAGATGTCTTCTTTTGGGTGGCATGTAGGTACCGTATCTTTGCCTGGGCTCTGTAGAATACCACTAGCAGTCATCCACTGACTCATACCCATAGAGGCCCCCTCTGCCTAACTGCTATTTTCCTAAGCATCTGGCAGTACAAATGGACTGTTTCCAAACTGATCGCTAGCGTTTCAAATACAATGAATCATTTTATTTCATCTTGTCTTTGGCATCTTTACAGTTACGTGCGAGTCACAGTGAATCCTCAAACACAAATGTTGCTATATTTGCAGCTGCTGTACTGCTTTCATTTTCCTGGGTCTTGAATCACCATCTGTGATTCTGTTAACATATTTTGTCACCTAGTAAAAGCAAGGTTTATGGCTATGCAGGTCTGAACCTTGCCTTGTACCAGATTCTTTTTTTTTTCTTTTTTTTGGTCTGTAAACACAAAATGGAAGTATCTCTGTGTTACACAGCCAGCAATTTTTTAAAAAGTCCTAGATGACATAACACAAGATATCATTTCTCTTTTTTTAAATATTTGCCCCACATGCTAGGGGAACAAACTGCCTTGGGTATGTATAAGGATCAGATTATATGTATCAAGATACATTTATTTGAGATGCTGAATTCTGATTCCACAAATTTGGAGAGTCTTGATAAAGAGAAATGATGCAGAAGGGGGAAAGGGGGAGGGAGAACAGGGAAAAGGAACGAAGGAGAAAATGAATCAGGATAGTAAATCAGGGAAATTAAACTGAAGGGAAGGGAGCTGTTCTTGGTACTGAAGGTTCTCACTGAGTACTGGAGACCCTGTTGAGGCATACACTAGATTGTGATCGTCACCAGAAAAATCTTCCTCTTTTCCTGGGGTATGTTTTCCTCTGCTGCCAACGACCATGAATGTGCTTTTTGTCCTAAGCTAATTTTTTTTGTCCCTCTATACAATGCCATGGATACCAATCATAGGGGGAAGGTAGGAGAGTTTGAGTAACAAAACACAAAGGGTGCACACCTTAAGCCTATAAGTAGTTTTGAACCTGGGACCTTTTGTGTGCAAAGCAGCTGTTCTACCACTGAGCCACGCCCCTTATTTAAGGTGCCCATTTATTTACCAAGGTCAGTATGGTCTGCTCTGACTGGCAGCAGCTCTCCATGGCTCTCATGAAGAGGTCTCTCTCATCACCGAGGATTGAATCTGGCACCATCAGCATGCAAAGCCAATGTTCTACTGCTGCGTCATAGCCTAGATGTCTTCTTTTGGGTGGCATGTAGGGACCGTATCTTTGCCGTATCTTTGCCCATGTAGAAACGAGGGCTAGAAACGTACTGCTTTTTTTGGACCTAGGAGAGCATTTTTAAAATATTTTGCAAATCCAAATTCAGTTCCATATCCTCATATCTATGGAAGCTTTTTGCATAAATGTAACCCCAGAAAAAGAGCCCTGTGGTGCAGAGTACCACAGTTAAAAGCTGTGCTCATGACCTGAATTCGATCCTGACGGAAGTTGGTTTCAGGTAGCCGGGTCAAGGTTGACTCAGCCTTCCATCCTTCCGAGGTCGGTAAAATGAGTACCCAGCTTGCTGGGGATAAAGGGAAGATGACTGGGGAAGGCAATGGCAAACCACCCTGGGCATGGCTTTAGAGAGCCAGTGTGGTGTAGTGGTTAAGAGCAGTGGTGTGGAGCAGTGGAGTCTGATCTGGAGAACCGGGTTTGATTCCCCACTCCTCCACATGAGCGGCGGAGGCTAAACTGGATTTGTTTCCCCACTCCTACACATGAAGCCAGCTGGGTGACCTTGGGCAAGTCACGCTTTCTCAGCCCCACCTACCTCACAGGGGGTCTGTTGTGGGGAGGGGAAGGAAGGTGATTGTAAGCCGGTTTGAGTCTTCCTCAAGTGGTAGAGAAAGTCGGCATATAAAAACCAACTCTTCTTCTAGGCAGCTTCCACAGCCCTTTCACCCTGGGAATGCCCCCTTGAGCAACGGCAGGGCTGTGCCACCTTTGGGGGCACTTCCCCCTCTTATCCTGTTTTAATTTTGGGAAATGCATTTTTTTTCCTCTGCGGCAGCCGGGAAGCCTCTCAGGAGGAGGCCCGGCTCTGCGGCTCCCAGCTTTCACGGACCTACCCCCTCCCCTTCAGGACTGCGCTCTTAATGTTTCAACCTTGCCATTAAGCTGGGCGCACAAACACAGAGCCAAGCCGCACGCACCATTACTCCAGCTCCTCCGAGCCGGCGTTTGTGATGACATCGCTCACTAGTGCGCAGCTAAGCCCCGGCTTAGTTAACAGTTCACAGCAGGTGAGGCGTAAGACCCCCGGTGAGGGTTTAATGACTCTCTAAATGGGCAGCGGTTGTTAAACCTCAGCAAATATGCCTTCAACGGGGATGGGCAATTAAACGGCGAGTGCTGATCAGAGGGCTTGAGAGAAGGGATGCGCATTCGTCGACCCGGGTCGGAAAAATTAAATAAGGGTACCGATAAGAGCAAGTGGAGGAAATCCAGGCAGTCGGCAAAGCAAGTTCCAAGATGCCCTCTTTAATGATTGGCCGTAGGGCACAAAATATTCTCCCCTCTTTCTTGAATGAGCTTCGCTCTATCCAATTAAGGGGACAGAGAGGACCTGTCACCTTGGCTGCAGCTATCATTCATCAAGGTGGATGATTAGATCTCCGTCAGCCGTTTGGAATTGCTGACAGGCCCTGGCTTATAGGATTTTTAGGGCGCTGCGAGAACACCCCATGTACCAACTGCGAAATTACCTGCAGCTTTATTCCTCTAAGCCACAGAGTGTATTGCGACGTTATTCCACTGTAATTTATCTCTCCTCTGCCCCAGAGTTCAGCTTTAATATTTCAGGGAACGCATAAAGTCACAAAGACCAGCATGGTGTAGTGGTGAAGGTGTCGGACCAGGACCTGGGGAAACCAGGCTTGAATCCCCCCTCGTGCCATGGAAACTTGCAGGGAGACCTTGAGCCAGTCACACACTCTCAGCCCTGACCCTGACTCGTATTTGGATGGGAGACCTCCAAGGAATACCAGGGGCATAACACTGAGGCAGGCAATGGCAAACCCCCTCTGAACGTCTCTTGCCTTGAAAACCCTATGGGGTCGCCGTAAGTCAGCTGCGACTTGGTGGCAAAATAAGTAAATAAAATTGCAGTGGAAATGGCGTACAGCTGGAACCTCATTTTAAAAATTTGGACATGTAAGTTAGATGGTTAATCTGGGTGCGGACGGCGCCCCTGCAGAGTTCAGCAAAAGGATCGTATGATGGAGTGCCCTTATGACGTGCTTTCCACACATAGAAAACCAGACATCCAAGAGAAGGCAGCCTTCTGTCTGACATACTAACTCTCATATAAAGGATTTTTGTTTTGCATAGAAAAACATTTCATCCTGTGAGCCCCCATGGACAGTCGGAAGTGGTACAGCTCAAAGACAGGCACACTGCTTTTGTGAGAGCTCGGCTTTAGAAATCCCTGCCTCCTTGCTCATTTTTTTAAAAAAATTAAGGGTCTGAATACTCACCTGTCAAACAGCAATGACGCAGTAGTGTCAGTTGACATCTGGGTGTAACTCAAACGAATAGAATGACGCCTCCTGCACAGCTGGTTTATTGGTAAGGAAAAGTAGTTCCATACTAGGGGAATTTTGACAGAGATGTAGCATAGGGTCGCCATGAGTCAGAAGCGATTTGACAGCACCTAACACACACAACACAGCAGAAGTTTATCCTCAAAACATCTGGAACCCACTGGGGGGAAAGCACCGGGGGTGGGGGTTAGTTGGGACTGGGTAGTAGTCAACAGGGGAAGGGTAAAACATACCCAGTCTCAATCTCCAAGAAATCAGAGTGAGATTGAGACTGGGAAGGGCATCCATGAAGGAGCTAGAAAAGATTTTTAAGTGTAAGGATGTGTCACTTGCAATTAAGATCAAGTTAATTCATGCCACTGTATTCCCTATTACTACGTATGGGTGTGAAAGCTGGACAATGCAGAAAGCTGATAGGAAGAAAGTAGATTCCTTTGAAATGGGGTCTTGGAGGAGAGTGTTACAGATACCGTGGACTGCCAAAAAAACAAATCAGTGAGTTATAGATCAAATCAAGTCTGAACTGTCCCTAGAAGCTAAAATGACTAAACTGAGGCTATTGTAATTTGGTCACATTATGAGAAGACAAGAGTCACTGGAAAAGACAATCATGCTAGGAAAAGTTGAGGGTGGCAGGAAAAGAGGAAGGCCCAACAAGAGATGGATTGACTCTGTAAAGGAAGCCACAACCCTCAGTTTGCAAGACCTGAGCAAGGCTGTCAAAGATAGGATGTTTTGGAGGGCACTGATTCATAGGGTTGCCATGAGTTGGAAGCGACATGACAGCAATTAATACACACATACAAAATACCTCCCTCATTGGCTTTTCCACTCACAACTGCTCCTTCCTTTTTAAAAACAAAGCTAGCCGTTAGCAGGCCTGGCCAAAATACAACACCATCACCTTGGACACCAGAACGGGGGGAGGTCACCAAAAGAGGACCACAGGCAGCCACAGGGTGGCATGACTGAGAGGGAGCCAAACCAGTGCTCCTCCTGTACCTGTCTACCATGCCTACTCAAAAGTAAGTTCCACTATGTTTAAAGGGATTTACTCCCATATAAACATGCTTTGGATTGTAGCCCTTGGAATGAGCCAGTTGATGTTTCATTCTATTTGTGTATGTTGGTTGAATTGGGAGGGACACACACAACAAAGTCATAGTTCACCAAGGGTACCAAACCTCTTAGGAGAGCCAGCGTGGTGTAGTGGTTAAGAGCAGTGGGCTCTGATCTGGAGAACCGGGTTTGGTTCCCCACTCCTCCACATGAGCGGTGCAGGCTAATCTGGTGAACTGGATTTGTTTCCCCTCTCCTACACGTGAAGCCAGCTGGGTGACCTTGGACTAGTCACAGCTCTCTCAGCCCCACATGCCCCATGGGGTGTCTGTTGTGGGGAGGGGAAGGCAAGGTGATTGTAAGCCGGTTTGATTCTTCCTTAAGTGGTAGAGAAGGTTGGCATATAAAAACCAACTCCTCCTCCTCTGCCTCCTCCTCCTCCTCGTCTGCATTTTCCAGATTCTGGCTAAAACAGCATCTGGAAAATGAGCAAAACGCACGGGGAGAGCGACGCAACCTCTGATGGGTGGAAAAGGCATGCATCATCAAAAGGAAGCTGTGAAGCAGTCAGTGGGGGTGATCGTGGGGAAGCGTCCCTGTATAAAAGGCCCTTGATGGGAACAGTTCTCAGCTGGCAAGCACTCTTTTCCTTCCCAGAGGCAGCTTCCCCTTAAGATCCCAAAACTGGAGGGGAGGGGCAGGGCAGGTGATAACTGCCCTGCGTTTGGTGAGAAGACTCATTCGAATCATAAAGGAGAGGTCAGTCAGTAGCTGGCAGCCATAGTTTGTTTAGATTTCTATGCCCTGCTTTACTCATCAGTGAGGACCTAAAGTGGTCAAGGGAGCCACATGTAGAAGCAGTAAGCCTCTGGCTACCAGTGCTTGGAGGCAGCATCAGGGGAAGGCGGAGGTTTCTGTTGGTTGCCCTGTCTGTTGGCCCTCTGTAGAGTTGCTAGTCTCCAGATGGGGTCTTGCAGAATTACCACTTGATCTCCAGACTACTGCGATCAGTTGCCCTGGGGAAAATGGTAGCTTTGGAGGGTGGACTCTATGGCATCGCATCTCTGTCGAGCTCACTCCGTTCCCAGACACCACTCTTGCCAGGGTCTGCCCCCAAATCTCCAGAAATGTCCCAACTGGGAGGTGGCAGCCCTCAATGGGAGTCCTGAAACACGATGCTGGGCTATACAGACCACTGGCCTAACCCAGCAGAAATCTCGCTTTGTTCTTATGTTGCTTTTTAATCTGGGTGACAAAGCAACACACTGAGTTAGCATTTCTGTCCTTAGAGCATTGGAATCAGGATGTTCACAAGTGTGACACTCAAGGATGGTGTAAAGGTACACATGAAGCTGCCTTGTACTGAATCAGACCTTTGGTCCATCAAAGTCAGCATTGTCTACTCAGACCGGCAGTGGCTCTCCAGGGTCTCGGGCAGAGGTCTTTCACATCACCTACTTGCCTAGTCCCTTTAACTGGAGATGCTGGGGATTGAACCTGGGACCTTCTGCATGCCAAGCCGATGTTCTACCGCTGAGCCACAGCCCCTCCCCACAGCCTCACCATTCTGCTCCTACGGTTTTCATTGCAGTTCAGTGTTTAGAAATGAAGCACAATTTCCACACATTACAACATCTTCATGAATGGAAAAGCACAGGAGCCAGGCCAGAAAAACAACAACTGGCAACTAGAAGCTTAGAAAAATTAGCAACTGGGTAGCTACTGAAGTGGGCTGAGAAGTCAGGAGTGGCGGTTACTGAAAGTCGGCCACTAAACGTTAGCCACCATACAACCACTGTCTAGACATTAGGAAGAATTTTCTAACAGTTAGAGCGGTTCCTCAGTGGAACAGGCTTCCTCGGGAGGTGGTGAGCTCTCCTTCCCTGGAGGTTTTTAAGAAGAGGTTAGATGGCCATCTGTCAGCAATGCTGATTCTATCACCTTAAGCAGATGATGAGAGGGAGGGCATCTTGGCCATCTTCTGGGCATGCAGTGGAGGTCACGGGGGTGGAGGTAGTTGTGAATTTCCTGCATTGTGCAGGGGGTTGGACTAGATGACCTTGGTGGTTACTTCCAACTCTATGATTCTGTTCTATGATTCTAAAGCCCCTACCCCCATTTTGCTTGAGGTTTTTTGCTTGTTCCTTTTGTTCAGCATTAAGGTGTATATCACCTTAAGCAAATGCAGGACAGGCTGAAAAACCATTTTTTTCTATATAAATAAGAATGAAAAGAATCTCTGCCCTCACCAGCCACCTTGTACACTTTTGGCATTGGTGTGTGTGTGTGTGTGTGTGTGGTGTGGTGTGGAAGGGAATAAAATCAGCTGAGACCAGAAAAGCAGCTGTGGTAGGGCACCCAGAGGCTACAATTTCTACCAAGACAGAACTGCAAATATGCAAAGGAAAATCTGTCTGAACTCTCCCATTGTTTCACCCCCCATCAAACCTCCTTCCCCGGGCGCTGTCTGACCCAGCCAATCCGGGAGCCTCTTTCAAGTCCGCCGCGGAGCAGAGGAACACAGGGCGCTTGGGTCTGCCGTGAGAATTCATTATGCATCCACTTTGCTCAGGTCTTGCGCTGCACATTTTAACATGTTAAGCTGGCACAGCTGCAGCTAGCTGATATGATGCCTCTCTCGGTCACGGTTGGAGCTCATCCGCCAGCTCCCGGAGTGTTAGAATAATGGGGCGGGGAGTGGACTGATGGGGCTGATTTAGGGGCCAAAGATGGCAGAATGAGAGTCAGATAGGTCTGGCTCATGGGACACAAGCCCCGCTAAAACGCACTTGCGCATAAGAGCTTCTAGCAGGGCTGCAATGCTTAAAAGTTGAAATGACCCCCCCCATAAAATTTTACAAGTTGGATTTTTCATTTTGAAAACTGACATAAAAATGCAATGTTTGGAATTGATTTGAGTCTCTGATCTCACTGAGGCTTAAATGCCTGCAACAGGAAGCGGAACAGCAATTCAGCCCAAATCTTATTAGTTGGCAGACATGTTCCTAAGACTCCTTAGGTCACTGGCCATGTGTGTGTATCAAGTGCCGTCCGTCAAGATGCTGCTGACTAACAAGGGGCTTTCAAGGCAAGTGAGAAGCAGAGGTGGCTTGCCACTGCCTTCCTCTGTAGGTCCTTCCTTGGTGGTCTCCCTTCCAAGTAGGGTTGCCAACGTCCAGGTGGTGGCTGGAGATCTCCCGCTATTATGACAGAGATCTGTTCGCCTGGAGAAAATGGCCGCTTTGGCCATTGGACTCTATGGCATTGAAGTCCCTCCCCTCTCCAAACCCCGCCCTCCTCTGGCTCCACCCCCAAAATCTCCAGGTATTTCCCAACCTTGAGCTGGCAACCCTATTTCCAAGTACTGACCCTGCTTAGCTTCTGAGATCTGACGAGATTGGGCTATACCATGCCACCTTCTCTCCCCCACTAGCCCTGTGGGTGTGTAAAGTGCCCTCAAGTCGCAGCCGACTTATGGCAACCCCTTTTTGGGGTTTTCATGGCAAGAGGCTAACAGAGGTGGTTTGCCAGTGCCTTCCTCTGCACATCAACCCTGGTATTCCTTGGTGGTCCCCCATCCAAATACTAACCAGGCCCACTAGCCCTACTCAAGCTTAAATACCTCTACCCAAGAATCTCCCTACCCTGCTATCAAAATTCACAGAACAGGAGAGGGGAAATTCTTTCATGGTGATGGATGGGATGGTGTATGTGTGGGTGGGAGCCATTCAGGTTTTCCAACTCAGACACATGAATGCCTTGGGCAGCATGTTGTTTGAGTATAGCTATAGCTGGGAAACAGGTTGTTTGAGTATAGCTATAGCTGGGAAACAGGTGTGTGCCTACATTAATGGCATCTACAGATCCTCTGCATATATGGATGATATACTATCCCTCGGTAGCTAATATGAGAAACTGGCCATCTATGTGCCCTGAGTGGGTAGCTCTTGTTCACTAAAGGCCTGAATAGACATCGTAAGACAAGAAGCAGAACGGAACAGCATCGTCTTACTGCTTGTGGTTCACATAATTATGAATTATTTTCTTATATCTTTTGCAGCCAGGGCAAACACCCCCTATTGACACTTGGCACTATATAATGGGCCACAGAATCCTGGGTTTTGTTATGTGACCTACCAACGGTGCCCAGAGAAGGAAAGTTGGGGTGATACACGTGTGGCTTGGTTCATCTCCCCTTGGGTGTTACTGAGTTCTAGGGGACCCAGCAACCAGGTGGTTTGGGACACAGATGAGGAAAGGTGTGAACCCTGGGATCATTAGTAGCTGATCTTAACTGCCTTCACAATATTCTCCAGAGGGGCACCCCTTTACAGTCTGCCATGCAAGTTAACAACTTCGTTTCACTCCTATGGCATACAGAAACTTTCTTTTTAAGGACATGGAACGGGTGCAGAGGAGAGCGACGAGGATGATCAGGGGCCTGGAGACCAAGCCCTATGAGGAAAGGCTGAGGGGGTTGGGAATGTTTAGTCTGGAGAAGAGGGGGTTGAGGGGGGACATGATTGCTCTCTTTACGCATTTGAAGGGCTGTCACTCAGAGGAGGGCAGGGAGCTGTTCCTGTTGGCAGCAGAGGATAGGACTCACAATAATGGGTTTAAATTGCGAGCAGAAAGGTACCGGCTGGATATTAGGGATGGGGGGAATTGTTTACAGTGTGAGTAGATCAGCAGTGGAATCAGCTGCCTAGGGAGGTGGTGAGCTCCCCCTCTCTGGCAGTCTTCAAGCAGTAGCTACATGAACACTTGTCAAGGATGCTCTAGGAAGATCCTGCATTGAGCAGGGAGTTAGACTAGATGGCCTGTATGGCCCCTTCCGACTCTGTGATTCTATGACATTGCCGTGGGTGGGGGGCACAACCAACTCACCCCCTCTGACTCTGAGCAGGTTAATTATTTAGTGCCTCTTTTATCGCATCCTTCCTCCAAGGAGCTCCAGGGAGCATATAGGGTTCCTGCTTCTCTATTTTAACCTCACAACAACCCTGCAAGGTAGGGCTACCTGGTATGTTGCAGGGGGGTGGGGGGTATGTTTGCGGGGTTGCAATGTGCTCCTCAGGCTCATTCCATTCCAGAATAAGTGGGGTTTGTCAGCTATAAAAAAGTCTTATTCAAAGTTACATCCTTATTTGGAATATATGAATCAGGGGTGTTTTTTTTGGGGGGGGGGAGATCTGGACACCTTGATTTAGGAGTGGCAACATTTGTAAAATGTTTGCTTTCTTGCCTCCTTCCCACATAAGCTGCCCTGAGTTTCTAATGAAAGCAAGGGACAGAAATATGAATAAATAAATACTCAAATCTGACGTGAGTGTTTCACATGGCCATCAACTGTTGTAGATGGATGGAACTTTTGTAGGGTTGCCAGCTCCATCTTGGGAAATTCCTGGAGATTTAGGGTGTGGTGACTGGGGAGGGTAGAGTTTGGGGAAGAAGTATAGCAGGGATGTAATGCCAGTCACATCCCCCTCCTAATCTCCAGCTGGCTTCTGACCTTTCATGTCTTTACAGGCAACCATCAGTTTCTCCTAGTCTCTGTAATAGATGATAAAATCTCTGTGGTGTACCATAAGAGAAATGGAAGTCCTAGAACACTGATGCTCTGTAGCCACTCTAGAACTTCCATTTCTCTTTGACTCTATAATATACTATACCATCTGCCTTCCAATGCTGCCAGGGGAGCTGATCTAGGTAGTATGGAGATCAGTTGTATTTCTGGGAGAACTCCAGGCCCCAGTGAGGCAGGGACAGACGGATTAGTTGCTATGACTGCAAGAGAGGGCATCCAGATGAGAAATAAACCACATGGGAGATGGTTACCAGGTGCATTTCATCCCAGAGTGCTTTTAAGGGTGCTTCTTAATTGATTTACAGCGGTACCGAAGCAGCAGTGGATAATTCAAATCTGAGTAAACATTATTTGGATATCCAACAAGAACTGTGATTAGGAAATGGCATATTGCTGCTTTCCCCCTAGGAAGTAACTGTCCTCCAGATCTGTACAAAAAGTGTAGCTATTTTCAGAGCATCCAGTGTATTTTTATCCATCCCTTTCCCTAAGATGCACATGGGCACCTTCCATGATTCTCCCTTCCCTGATTTATTCTCCCAGGAAGCCTGTGAGATTAGTTAGACTGAGAGGGAATGATTGGTAGGGTTGCCAGGTCCCTCTTCACTACCGGTGGGAGGTTTTTGGGGTAGATCCTGAGGAAGGCAGGGTTTGGGGCGGGGAGGGACTTCAATGCCATAGAGTCCAATTGCCAAAGCAGCCATTTTCTCCAGGGGAACCGATCTCTGTTGGCTGGAGATCAGGTGTAATAGCAGGAGATCTTTAGTTAGTATCTGGAGGTTGGCAACCCTAATGATTGGCCCAAGGTCAGCCAGCAAGCTTCATGGTGACTTGAACTGAGTCTCCCAGATGCCAGCCTGATAGTCTAGCACCACTACACCCCAGCATCCCAAGAGCATGATGGAGTTTCTTAAATTGGGTTCTCTCAAACCATAGATGAAGTGGTAATGCAGCCAGATTAAGTCATGCTGAGGCCCTAAACTATGTTGCATTTAAGAGACCCCCAAAGCACCACCCCTTCTGGTAATTTAGTAATTTTTTAAAGTATTTTTACAAGGCCTTTGTAATTTGTGGACCTAAATTATAGTTGACTTGGTTGTGCATAAATCCATCTGCAATGGGTAAAGCTGTGCAGACTATAGGACTCTAAACTGCACGTGGGCATTCGCATGGCAGGATACTTTTACATGTATCACACAGGGAAAACTAGTAAGTCAAGGTGGAAGCTAGACTAGAACACTCCCTAGCTTTCTATGTGCGGAGGTAGACAAGAGAGTGATTCAGTCATGTCCATCCTCCTGTCCTCTCTTCATTCTGCATTGGCAGAGCCTTCCCAGGCCTAGGTTTAACAGCTTTCTCTTGGTTGGTCAGAAGTGGACCTCAATGACTCACCAAAACACTAAGGGTGCTTTCACACATGTTGAATAATGCACTTTCAATCCACTTTCAATCCACTTTAATGATGGTTTGCAAGTGGATTTTGCCATTTCACACAGTAAAATCCAGCTACAAAGTGCATTGAAAGCGGATTGAAAGTGCATTATTCGGCATGTGCAAAAGTGCCCTAAGATCCAAGGGATGTCTTCAGGGTTTCTGTGCCTTTAAATATGGGCTTTCAACAACTGCAGCTTTTCTCAGCTCTTCATGACAAACAGCACCCATCAAAATTTCCCTCTTCTGCACAACTGGTCAAAGTTCAGGAGCTCTGCTGACCTACAAAGCTGCCTACCTGATCTCTGGAAAGTGCTGAGCACCTTCCTGGCTCCTTTCTTGATATAGCGGCATGGTGGGCAGATGTTTGTGTGTTCCTGATGCAGTTCTTCTAGCGTCTACACCAAGCAAGTTGGGAGAGAGGAATGGACCTCATGCCATTTGGGCACTATAGCACAACGAAGGATGAAGGTGGGATGTGACAATCCTGCCTCCATTTTGCTCCAAAGATGAGGAATAGAAGAGGCTTGCCAACCTTCAGGCAGGGCCTGGAAAGCTCCCAGAATTACAACTGATCTCCAGACAACACAGAAAAGTTCATCTGGAGAAAATGCCTTCTTTAGACTGTATGGCATTACACCCCACTGAGGTCCAGCCCCTTCCCAAACTCTGCCCTATCCAGGTTCCACCCCCCAAATCTCCAGGAATTTCCCAACCAGGGGTTTGCTAGTATATAATGTATATAACGCTAGTATATAATGAATTAGGTAAGGGGCATATAACAGAGACAGAGATGTTCCCTGTTTTCCCAAGTAAACCTGGAATGCTTCTGGTTGCCCCTTGGTATTTGGCTCCTTGGTATGTTGATGTAGGATCTTGAACCCATCACTGCAAGTTGGAAAGGGAGATTCTCTTCAGCTTCTGAACATAAGAAGAGTCCTGCTGGATCAGACCATCGGTCCAACTAGTTTCACACTGTGGCCAAACAGTGGTCCTGAAGGAGGAAGAAGAAGAAGAGTTGGTTTTTATATGCCGACTTCCTCTACCTTTTTAAAGGAGTATCAACCCAGTTTACAATCTCCTTCCCTTCCTCTCCCCACAATAAACTCCCTGTGAGGTAGGTGAGAGAGTTCGGAGAGAGCTGTGACTAGCCCAAGGTCACCCAGCTGGCTTCATGCATAGGAGTGGTGAAACCTGGTTCACCAGATTAGCATCCGCTGCTCATGTGGGGGAGTGGGGAATCAAACCCGGTTCACCAGATTAGAGTCCGTTTAGATTAGAGTATTGTGATTAGAGCATCGTGTTCAGTTTTGGGCACCACAATTTAAGAAAGATGTACACAAGCTGGAACGTGTCCATAGGAGGGCAACAAAGTTGGTGAGGGGTCTGGAGACCAGGTCCTATGAGGAAAGGTTGAAGGAGCTGGTTATGTTTAGCCTGAAGAGGAGAAGATTGAGAGGGGATACGATAACCATCTTCAAGTACCGGTACTTGAAGGGCTGTAATATAGAGGAGGGTGCCGAGATGTTTTTGGTCGCCCCAGGTCAGACCAGAACCAACGGGTTGAAATTAAATCAAGAGTTTCCGTCTAGACATTAGGAAGAACTTTCTAACAGTTAGAGCGGTTCCTCAGTGGAACAGGCTTCCTCGAGAGGTGGTAAGCTCTCCTTCCCTGGAGTTTTTAAGCAGAGGCTAGATGGCCATCTGTCAGCAATGCTGATTCTATGACCTTAGACAGATCGTGAGAGGGAGGGCACCTTGGCCATCTTCTGGGGATGAAGTATGGGTCACTGGGGTGTGTGTGTGGGGGAGGTAGTTTGGAATTTCCTGCATTGTGCAGGGGGTTGAACTAGATGACCCTGGTGGTCCCTTCCAACCTTATGATTCTATGCTCATGTGGAGGAGTGGGGAAACCAACCTGGTTCTCCAGATTAGAGTCCACCACTCTTAACCACTACATACGCTGGCTCTCAGTCTATCGGTAGGGCCAACAAGGAGGCCATAGAGACCAAGGCCTTCTTTTGATTCTGCCTCCTAGCGTTGTATTCAGAGGTTTGCTGCTTCCAGGGATGGGGAGGTTACCTTTAGTCACATGGCTAGCAGCCATTGACACTTCTGCTCTGAAGCTGCCTGATGGAGCAGGCATGACTGCTCCAAGCACTGAGATAAAAGTGACTGCAAGGGGTTTGCTGTTCTATTTCTGCCTATCAGGCGGCTTGTTAGAAGCACAGGAGCAGAGCCACGGGGAGACCAAAAAAAAAAAAAAAAAACCCAAAAAAGTGATGTGATGTGATTGGGGCGTTGCAGCCATTTATCCATCTCTGTTCCATCTCTTGAGGGGGAGGGACAGGTATCAGAAGCAACTTTTGAAGCGGCTGACTGGCTGATGAGTTGTGCCACCTGCCTGACAGGCTCGAGAGCCTGAGGCGGGAGAGATCAGGAAGGCGGATTAGCCACCCCTCTCCCCCAGGAGGGGTCTTGACAGCCCTGTCAGTGGAAGGAAACCGGAGGCTGACAGCTCGCAGGAGTGCTTGGAGAGCTTCAGCCATCCCTCCCCCTTTCCCTTCTTGTTATTGTAGGTCTCGGCACCTGACTGGAATGTGAAGGAGTGTGCGTTACAAAGCTCCGGGAGTTATACTCCTACTGAGAACTCTCTCTCTGGACTATCTCTCCAGTGTCGGCTGCTCCCCCACCCTGCCTTTAGGATAGGACAGGGGTCTGCAAACTCATTAGTCAAAAGAGCCAAATATCAACAGTACAACGATTGAGATTTCTTTTAAGAGCCAAATTTCATAAACTTAAACTATATAGGTAGGTACACTGTTTATTAACTTAATAAACTTTAATTAAAGTTTTAAGTCTTAATTAAACTATAGGTATACTGAATAAAACTTGATATCATACTTAATAGTGATCTTATTTATTGATAAAAATTAAATTGTAAGTCCCTGCCATTTCCCCCTCCCTGTCCGGAGTCCTCGTCAGGAGGCCTGGTCTACTGCCATAAAAGCCTATTGGTAGACCTGGCCTCCGGCTGAGTCCCATTGGGAGGCCAGGTGTACCCATTGGCTTTCTTTGCAGTAGACCTGGCCTCCGGAGGCCCATAGAAGGCAATTGGTAGACCTGGCCTCTGAAGGGGGACTTTTTCCCCTCCTCAGAGTCCAGGTCTACCGCCAAGAAAGCCAGTGGGTAGACATGGCCTCCCAATGGGACTCAGCCAGAGGCCAGGTCTACCAAAGGAAGCCCGCCCCGCCCAACAGCTGATAGGTGGGTGGCGGCAGGAACCGCCAAGCCGCCCGCCCAGCAATTGCACGGCTAGAGGGGAGGGGAGGCTTTAGCCTCCCAACCATTGAGGGCAAGGGAAAGGGGGACCTGGCCATTCTTCACAGCAGGGGGGGGGAGAGACAGCGCGCCTGCTCGCCTGCTCTTTCTCTCAGGCGCGCTCGCTCTCTCTCTCTCTCAGGCGCGCCGGCTCTGCAGTCCGGCTGCCGGTGCGAGCGGGTGCAAGAGCAGGGGCTCCGAACCAAGTTCGGAGAGCCGCACTCAATGGGCCAAAGAGCCGCATGCGGCTTGGGAGCCGCAGTTTGCAGACCCCTGGGATAGGAGAAGCCATGCCTCAAAGGAGGCCAAGGGCCGTGTGAAATATGGAGCTCACTGTAGGCCTCTTGACCACCATTTCACTGCTGCTCAGGAGGGCAGTTGCCCTCAGCAAGGGTTGTTGGATCGCCGCCTTTCAAATCCTTGCCCCTTGAAATTCACTTCCTGGTGGGAGAGGAGGCCGCCCCAGTTTCTGTTGCTTAGTCCATTAAAGAATAGCTTCCAGTGATTGAACGTGGTTTCTCATGGAGAATCGTTTGAAGCAATCCTATAGCATCCAGCTGCAGAGCCACAGGTTTTCTGTTGCTCCAGAAGGTCGGACCAGAACCAACAGGTTGAAATTAAATCAAAAGAGTTTCAGTCTAGACATTAGGAAGAATTTTCTAACAGTTAGAGTGGTTACTCAGTGGAACAGGCTTCCTCGGGAGGTGGTGAGCTCTCCTTCCCTGGAGGTTTTTAAGAAGAGGCTAGATGGCCATCTGTCAGCAATGCTGATTGATTCTACATCCTTAAGCAGATGATGAGAGGGAGGGCATCTTAGTCATCTTCTGGGCATGGAGTAGGGGTCATTGGGGGTGGAGGCAGTTGTGAATTTCCAGCATTGTGCAGGGGGTTGGACTAGATGACCCTGGTGGTCCCTTCCAACTCTACGATTCTATGATATAAAGTCTGCACTGGTGTGTATCAAAGGTACAAAGAAAAGAAGGGGCTGCACCAGGGCAAAATGAAGGCAAAGCAACAAATGGTGTGGAGAGGAAAGCACTGTCAAAATTATTAAAGAATCCCTTTCCACCATTTGTTTCTTTGCCTTCGTATAGCGAAGGTACACCAGCATCTGAGAGTCTAGGCTGCCAAAACATCACCATTTATCTGTTTGTTTTTGTTTGTTTGTTCACTTGCTTGCTTGCTTCTACTCCACTGTTCTCACCATTGTGGATTCAAAGTGGTTTGCAACATTTGTTCTGCTTCCTCATTTATCACCACCACCCAAAAAAATGTGTTAAGTTGACTAGGCTGGTAGTGATTGGTCACTCCATGGAAGAGTGCAGATTTAAACCTGGGTCTCCCAGATCCTAGTCCAACTCTCTAAACCACTATGACACTAGTGAATGGTGTGTGTATGAAAATTGCTGTCAAGTTGCAGCTGACTTATGGCAACCCAGTAGTGTTTTCAAGGCAAAAAACTAACAGAGGTGGTTTGCCAGTGCCTTCCTCTGCATAGCAACCCTGGTATTCCTTGGTGGTCTCCCATCCAAATACTAACCAGGGCCGACCCTGCTTAGCTTCTGAGATCTGACAAGATCATGCCAGCCTGGGCCATCCAGTAGACAATGGTAATATTGGCACAAGTCCACCTGCGTAGTGGCCAGAATTCAGTGGTGTTGGGAGCATGACAGAAGAGCAAAATGCTGGCAATGACATATGGGATTGTGTAAGGTAGGGCTGTCAAAAAAAAAATTCGGTACAGTTCAGATTCGGCCGAATTTGGCCCTTGTGGGTTCGGTACGTGCCGAAGTCCGAACTCCCCCACTTCGGATCCGTTCAATTCGGCGGGAATTCAAAGTTCGGAAACAAATTCGGCCGAATATAGCCATTAAAAACACAACCGCGCCTTTCCGCGGCTCTCGGGGGGCATTTTTGGGCTTAGAGGTCCCAAACTTTTGACAGAGCTTCAAAGGACGTTTATTGAAAGACTCCCCAAGTTTTGTAAAGATTGGGTCAGGGGGGGCTGAGATATGGGCCCTGAAAGGGGTCCCCCCACCCTTGATGTGCAACTCTCAGCAGAGCTTGCCGCCCACGCACAAAGCTCCCAGCCCCGACAACAGCAGAGAAATTAGCAAAACAACTGCAAACACAACCTTGTTAAACAACACCTTTGCAACACACAACTGAAACCTCCCCCCTCAAACCAGGGAGCGAGAGACTCGAGGGGGAACACACACCCCAGGCAGAACCGACGAAAGACCCCTTTGGCTTCCCCCCCCACCCACAGAAACTGCTCCCTCCCCACACACACACAGACTCTGCTTTCCCACACACACACACACATACACAGGAGAAAAATTATAGATTAAAGCCCCCAAAGGGGTCTTACTGTGGCTGTCTTCTGTTCCATCAAGAGGGGCTGAAGAGAGGACTTGTAATCCAAGATGATTCCAATTAGGCACGGAACGTTTTGCTCTGGAGAGGAGATGCACACAGGATCGGCTGCTCCATTCATCCCAATAGGGAAAAGGGGAAAGGGGAAAGGGGAAAGCCCATATCTCGGGACCCCCTGACCCAATGTTCACAAAACTTGGGGGGTATCTTAAGAATACTGGTCTGAAACTCCGCTCAAAGTTTGGGATCTGCACCCCCAAAAATGCGCCCCCTGCAGCCATGGAAAGAGAAAAGGGGGGAGGCGATATTTCTGCCCCCACTGAACCCATCTTTACAAAACTTGGGTAGTATCTTAAGAATAATTCACTGAAGCTATGCTAAAGGTTTGGGGGCTATATCCCCAAAAAAGCGCCCCCTGCAGCCACATAAATGGAAAAGGGGGGAGGGAAAAGGGGGAGAGCCCATATCTCGAGACCCCCTGACCCAATGTTTACAAAACTTGGGGGGTATCTTAAGAACACTGGTCTGAAACTCCGCTCAAAGTTTGGGATCTGTACCCCCAAAAATGCACCCCCTGCAGCCATGGAAAGAAAAAGGGGGGAGCCCATATCTCGGGACCCCCTGACCCAATGTTTACAAAACTTGGGGGGTACCTTAAGAAGCTTCATCTGAAGTTCCAGTGAAAGTTTTGTGTCTGTACCCCAAAAAATGCACCCCCTGCAGCCACAGAAAGGAGCGAATGTGCACAAGCACCCCACACACACACACGAGGATTTCGCTCTCTCTCTCTCTCTCCCTGGCCGGGCCGCACATCAGCTGATTCCTCCAGTACTCAATCCTGACTGATTGGCCAGAAGAAGACCCAGCTTGGCCACCGATTGGCCGGGGGAGGAGAATGCTGCTTACTGACGGTTATACTGCTTACTGACGGCCGAATTTGCTGAATTTATTCACGAACTCCCGAACTCGCTGAATTCGGCCCCCCCGGTTGCCCGCCAGTTTTGAGTTCGGATCCGTCCGAACAGAAAAGCACCGAATCAGGGGAAATTCGGTTGATTTTCAGTTCGGGCCATTTTTGTACCTATTTTGTGTTTTTAGGATTACCAACCTCCAGATGGATCCTTAAATTTTGGAATTACAACTGTTCTCTAGACTTTCCAGGTCAGTTTCCCTGGAGGAAATAGCAACTTTGGAAAGCAGACTCTATGGCATCACAACCCCGCTGAGCTGTTTTCCCTCCCCAAGCTCCACCCTCTCCCAACATTGCCCGAAATCTCTAGGAATTTCCCAAGCCCGACATGGCAACCCTGTATTTTTCAGATACTAGAATAACCTTAATATGAGTCTGAAAGGATCATGTGTACCCAAAAGGGAGAGCCTTATGCATATGGAAAGAAACTCAGTGGAGATAACAAAAGAATCTTGAAAGGGAGGCAAAGAAGAGTTTAGGAAGGAATCCTTTGCCAAGTAGATTAGGGTTTCTTTGCTAGTGAATATATGTCACTTTAGTGCACTTAAAGATGGGTAGGTAGGACAGCTAGAACACCTCCCTCTCCTATATAATAGTCCATCTCCTATCCCTGATAACCCTGGCAAATACTGCAATTGTTCCCTTCTACCATACCCTCCCAAAGAGAGAGAGAAAGAGAGAGAGCGAGAGACCCTAACTCTTTAAGGTGGGAATTATTAATTCCACTTCCTCTCAGAAGATGACCTACCTGCGAAGGGCAATGCCCACAGTTGCTGGAGTGGTATTGTCAGTGTGAGAATGTTTGCCCAGAGCCACACCTATTATTGGCAGTGTGCTGGGGGAGGGTACAGAAAGGCACTTTAAGCATGGAGGCCACATGGCAGCCACACCATCACAGCAAAAACTTCTGCCCATCCCAGGAATGCAATTTGTTTTTGCTAAAGGCAGTTTATGACAAGAGAGACCAAGTGTCACACTCAGCCTTGATGCTTTAACAGCTTCCTGTTCCTGCTCATAAAATACTTACTTTGTCTCTAATGCCATTCGTTAACCTCTGACCATATATTTTCCTCTGTTTTTCGGCTGGCCTCCAAGTCATGAGAAACTCAGTACCTTGCTCTTTTTTTTTTTTTTTTTTTTGCTTCTGCTTGCAACTGGCTTTTTTATGTATGAAAAAATCCAGTGTATTTTGTGGCTAAGAGTGGGAGAATACCCAGATTTCCACAGATCCCAAAGTCAGTTTTGCTAAAAGATTAAGAGAGAAAGCACAGCAGTCAGTTGGACTATACCATAATGCTCTGTGGGGTGACATAGTCCTAACATCAGATGGGGTTTCATTTTATTTATTTAAAACCTGGGTTTTGTCCCAGTGATGACCAAAGGTGGCTTATAACATCATTTCCCCTTCTTTCATGTTATCCTTACAATAACCATCATGTGAAGTAGGTTAAGCCAAGAGAGAGTGACTGGCCAAAGGTCCCCTCTCAAGCTGCCATGTTAGAATGGGGATCTGAACCCAGCTTGAATATCAACCCAGGTTTCTGCTCAGAAAACCCAGACCTAGAGCATCCATGACAGAGGCATTCTCTGCTTTAAGGGGAAATGAGAAAATTCATTTTGTAAAAAAAACACACTCTTTCTTTGCTTTAAAACACTAACAACAAAACAGGAGGCCAATTTTCAAATAGAGAAACTAAGTGGAAGCTGAAGGGTTAAATCTCCATTCTCTTTCATGCATAGCCCTGAGGCAAACTGAGGGTGAATGAACCTGCAGTTTTCATTTCATGGCTCCTTTTTTCACCTTTTCTTTGCAGCCTTGCTCAGCCAGATGCATGAAGAACACTACCTGAGAACTGTATCTTGTCCATATGCTGCAACTACAAGTTTTACTAGCCTATCCTGGCTTCAACATTAGTAGAATAAGTATAAGTGCAAGGTGAGAGGGTTGTGTGTTTTCACCTTTTCTTTGTATCCTTGCTCACCCAGATGCTAATATATATTTTTATTTATTACATTTCTTACATTTTGATTGCCCTAATCCTGATCTCTGTAAACACACCATACCTTGCTTTCTAAAGTGCAGGAAAGGGGAAGGGAAGTGGGTGAACTTACCATCCCTTGAGCATGATAGCTTGAAAGTTTGAAAGTGTGATAGATTGTCTCTGTGCCAGCTAGTAGAAGCACAGTGGAAGACAGAGCAGGTAGGTGGAGCCTCTAAATGGCATCACAGATACAGAGTGCGGGAGATATTCTCAGATGTGCTGGTGGCAGTGGTTACTACCCAAAGAGAAGTTTGGTACCCCCTTGAAATAAGGGGTGTCATCACCAAGCACAGACTTAGACTGAAGGTCTTGTGGCCTGTTGATTCCTTTGTTATGATGGAACATGCAGCTGACTTCGTTTTCAAATGGCTTGAATGACGACTGCATTGCAAGTGTGGCATGCTGTCCGCTGAAGACTCGCAATGGTCACCAGAGTCACTCCCTTGGGGCACAGAAGTGGATCAACGGACATTAGGGATGGTCAGGGAATAATACAACACAACAGAGCCTATTTAGAGGAGGCAGTGAGGGGACAGTGCAGCAGTCGAGCTGAGTGGGGCAACTGCAGGGCCCGGGTATGGAGCTCGAGAGGCAGGAGTTCAAAACCTTCCTCCCTCGCCTTGGAGGAGAGAGAGATGACAATGGGCCACCCCATTCCTGGGAAGATCATAGCAGGGCTGGTGTCAGCTCAGCACACCCCAAGGTGGGGCAGCTGCCAGGGGCCCTGTCCTAAAGAATTCCCAAAAGGTTGATGAGGCAAGACCCCCTTTTGCAGAAGCTGTCAGGGTTTACAAATGCACATGTTTCCATGGGGAGATCAACTTGCAACACATGCATGGTAGGAACCGCACCCCTTTCATCATCACACAAAGAGGATCACTGTCCCAGGAACTGTACAAAGGGGCCCTGGGTTTCTTTGTCTACTGGGCAAGCCAGCTGTTGGTGCAGAACCCTTTACATACAGCCAGTATGTAGATTGGACATCAGAGCTCTTTCTAGAGTTGCCAGCCTGCAGGTACTAGCTGGAGATCTCCTGCTTTTCCAACTGATCTCCAGCCGATAGAGATCAGTTCACCTGGAGAAAATGGCCGCTTTGGCAATTGGACTCTATGGCATTGAAGTCCCTCCCCTCCCCAAACCCCGCCCTCCTCAGGCTCCACCCCAAAAACCTTCCGCCGGTGGCAAAGAGGGACCTGGCAACCCCATCTTTGTTGCTACTGGCACACTGCTGCAATTTGCGAGGACACGCACCGAGACCTATGCTTTCAAAGAAGCCATCGTCCCTGTGAACTCCAACCAAGCCAACATTGCTGGCTCCCCGGCGTAAGAACAGCTTTATGGAAAGACGAACTCTCGTCTCCGTGTTCTCCTCTGCGGTTATGAGACTGAACAAACCACTTCCCTGTACGTTTCTGGGTTGTTATTTCATATTATGTTAATGGAGTATCTTACGATATTGACAGCAAAGAGCTTCACAAAAGCCTGCGCGCCACTGGGAGATTCTTCTCACTGTGAAAGAGAGAGACACAGAGTGAGAGAGACGCAGCTCTTTTTGATGCATTGCAGGTTCCTCTGTTCCAGGAGTGACCCTGGCTTAACCACTCCTTAGTTCACGGAGACCCGGGTGTTTGCTGTCAGTAAAACAGGCAGGCGATAAAGTTAAAGCTTCAGACTGGGTCCTGCATTAAGCAAAGGGAAAAGAGAGGCCGTGGAGTTTTAATTGCAAAAAACTGAAGGAAGCAAGAAGAATTCAAGCAGTGGTGGGGAAAGGCCACCGGCATTTTGCGTATTCATGGGTATATTTCCCCCCTTCATCAAATGTAACTCTGACACAACCATGCATACAGAATGGATTTCAGTGGATTATTAACTGGAATGTTTCTGAAATCCTCCTCATCTATATTTGGAGTTTGGAGCTTTGAATTATTTGTTCTTCTTCCTGAAGTGGAACCAACGCACCAGGAATCCACCACTGTAGCATTTTTTTTAATCTCCAAAGTTTTAATGGAATTTTGCACATGTGTACCCTCCCACAGCTTCCAGTCATTTCTTCCCCTCTCTATGTAACTGAGGTACATGAGTGCCTTGATGAAGCACTGAAAACAAAGACAATTTTTTGGGAGGGTTTATATGCCGATTTTCTGTTTCTTTTTTTAAAAGGTAGAGAATCAAACTGGCTTACAATCTCCTTCCCTTCCTCTCCCCACAACAGACACATAAGCACATAAGAAAAGCCATGCTGGATCAGACCTAGGTCCATCAGGTCCAGCACTGCAGGGTCTCCTCATCAATTGTATTCATCATGTGGGTCATTTTAGCCATTGTAGCATATTCCATCATTTTGTCTTTCCAATTGTCTACATCTGGCAAAGTTGGTTGTTTCCACCTTCTTGCGAGAACAACTCTCACCGGGACAATACATCTTGATCAACAATACCTGATGTTTTAAAGTACCCCACAAAGGTAACAGATAAGTTGTATCCTGCTGTCCTCTTGGTCATAAGAGTGGATGCTGGCTTTAATGGTTTGGGTTCAGGGGGCTATGTAAAGGAATGCCTTCTTCCATATGAATATCTCCTTGTTTGAGCCACTAAAATTAGAAAATTGCCTGCAAAAAGCTGGTCTTTCTTGGTTGAGGCAGCCTCGCTATAGAACTGTCTGCCAAAGAGAACCTTCCTAGCTGTTTCTGTTCTGGCAGTCACATATTTTCATTTTAGAAAGACATTTGGTCGCTAATCTAAACACCACTCAATTGTTCTTGCATTTTAATTTTTCTGCGTGGTCTTTTTTTTAATGCAATTTTATATTTTAATCACCTTTTAACTGTCTTATGGTTGCATAAGCTGACACGGGGGTGGGGAGAATGGGAGATTCTTAGAGGTGAAAAATAGGATGGGAAATGGATTAACATGATGGCATAAAAGCCTCCTTCCCAGCTGAACGGAACCAGTTGAAAGTGTCAGAAAAAGCCACTGCATGTGCTGAAAATGGTACCCAGCCAGGTTTTCATATGGTGATAACGACCAGGGAATGCAAGGTCCAGGATGCAAACAGCTGTGCTGCTAGAGTCCCAAACGCAACTGGGTATTGCTTTTCTCATCATGCAGCCCATGTTCCATGGCACAAATGCATCACAAAGGGATAACAGTTTCACGAAGCAGTCTGTGTTGTGGCATGGAGGAAAGAGGTCTGCTGTATCAAGGGGGTAAAAAAAGGCAGAACACCCTCTTCCCAGACATATCTAATGTGGCTCTTTAGATTGCAGCCACAGCTAGGGTTGCCAGGTCCCCCCAGCCACCAGTGAGGGATGGGGGGTAGGGTTGTCAGATTCAGGCTGGGAAACTCTTTGAGATTTGGAGATGGACAGGGACAGGGACCTCAGTGGTACAATACAGTCCACCCTCCAAAGCATCTGTTTTTTCCAGGGAAACTGATCTCTGCAATCTGGTGATAAGCTGTAATTCTGGGGGGATTTCCAGGTCCACAGCCGTGGCTGTGTCTCTAACTGGTAATTGTTCCCCATGTAGGCAAGAACTGCCATGCTGGACCAGGCCAATGATCCAATTTATAGGATTGCCAGGTCCCCTCTCTCCTCCAGCAGGAAGTTTTTGGGGCAGAGCTGAGGAAGGAACCATGTTAGTGTGGCCGCCTGTGCTCAGGCATGATCCCCGTTCCTGAGCTGGCTGATAGATTGATGGTAGGGTTGCCAACCTCCAGGTACTAGCTGGAGATCTCCTGCTATCACAACTGATCTCCAGCTGATAGAGGCCAGTTCACCTGGAGAAAATGGCCACTATGGCAATTGGACCCTACGGCATTGAAGTCCCTCCTCTCCCCAAACCCCGCCCCCCTCAGGCTCTGCCCCAAAAACATCCCAGCGAAGAGGGACCTGGCAATCCTAATTGGTGGGCAATTGCCTGCCAATCCAAGCAACCTGGAAACCCTATCAATTTAATACAGGATTCCATCTACCATTAGCCAGATGCTTCAGGGAAGTGTGCAAATGGAATGCAAAAGCAATGCCCATCCTCTCTCGGCAGTTTCTGACATTACACCTCTGATCAGCCTTGTAAACATGCATGTTCAGGAAGCCGGGCAAGATAGACAGGTGGGCCTACAAAAAAAAACCTTCCACCGAAAAATTCTTGCCTAGAGTTTGGGCCTCTGAAACATTTTACCTTATTTCTGAATCAGCTCCAAATGTATTCGCAAGCTCCCATGCTGATTTTGATTTCCTGGACTCTGAACATGCAAAGCTGTGCCCCAGTTTTCAGTTTATGTATTTAGTAAAATGTTATCCTGCCCTTCCTCCAAAGGCTCAGGATGATGTACATTTTTCTCCCTCCTTCCATTTTCTCTTCACAACAGAGATAGGTTAGGCAGAGAGAAAGTGACAGGCCCAAGGTCACCCACCAAGCTTCCATGGCAGAGTAAGGATTTGAACCCAGATCTCCAAGACACTTTTAACTTCTACACCTCACTGTTTTCTTTTTTTTTCCCTGTAAGAGGATGCCAGTGAGCATAGGTTTGCATGGATTCTGATGTGACAATGCAACTGCATTCTTTTTGTGCAATGTTTTAATCAGTGCGCTCATGCCTATGTCCTTATAAAAGCATGTAACGTAAAAGGAAAAATATCCAGGGACAGGGAGTCACTGCAGAAAATGCTCTGTATCTAATAACTCTTGTCCAGATTTCTGAGCATGAGAGCACGCAATGCTAGGCCTCATCTACCAATCTTAACTAATGATTTACGCTGTAATCGGCAAGCTGCATGCGGTAAGGGCTGCATACAGAAAGGGCTCCGTGCAAAATTCAGAAATTAAAAAGAAACCCATCAGTGGAGAATTCTTAACACATCAGTTCCACTTCAGAAGCAAGAAGAGGTAATTAAGAACTCCCAAATCCCAAGAGAAATGCCGATGAAGAAAAGTTCAAAATGATCTCTCCTGCCCCGTTTTAAGCAGTTCTAGAACTAGAGACTGTCATCTGGATTTAGGAAACCTGGATGACAACTAGGATTGCCAGTAGGATTGCCAGGTCCCTGTTTGCCACCGGCAGGAGGTTTTTGGGGTGGAGCCTGAGGGGGCAGGAGGGGAGGGTCTTCAATGCCATAGAGTCCAATTGCCAAAGCGGCCATTTTCACCAGGTGAACCGATCTCTATCGGCTGGAGATCAGTTGTATTAGCAGGAGATCTCCAGCTAGTACCTGGAGGCTGGCTACCCTAATTGCCAGGTCCCTCTTCGCCACCGGCAGGAGGTTTTGGGGGCGGACCCTGAGGAGGGCGGGGTTCGGGGAGGGGAGGGACTTCAATGCCATAGAGTCCAATTGCCAAGGTGGCCATTTTCTCCAGGTGAACCGATCTCTGTAGGTTGGAGATCAGTTGTAATAGTGGGAGATCTCCAGCTATTTCTTGGAGGTTGGCAACCCTTGGGAGATCTCCAGCCACAACCTGGAAGTTGGCAACCCTATTGTAAGGTAGCTTCACATATTCAAATGTTGTTGTTTTGTACTGCATCCAGGCTTTCCTTCCCACCTCCACTGAACCGCCCTTCAAATCTATCCCCCCTGAAACTGCCTTTGAAAACCTTACGGGGGAGACTCATTTTGGCAGCTTCCCAGCTCACACAGACTTGCAAGATTTTTGGATTGGCATTCACACTTCTTAGATTGGTCTCTCTCTCCCTGCAGATCTGTGCTGATAACACATTTCTTATTAAGCCCTGCAGTAGGCCCAATGTATTCTCTGCAAAATACACGAAAGGGCAGCTCATTGATCGGGATAATTCTGGCTGCCGCACGGAGGCAGGCTCGATAGCGATGCTAGCGACCTCAGGCTATGGGGCCCATTCATTATGTGCAGGGTTGAAATGGCTCCTTTTTTATATAGCTGCAGGGGAAATTTCCCTGTGATAAATCACAATGTACTTAGGTAGCTTCTCTTGAGTGGAAAAAAAAATCAAGTTCTTGCTAGCAACCGGGTATGGAAGAAAAGGATTCGGACAAAAATAGGAATTCATCCAAAGCTGATTGTATTTTGCCACCCCATGCAAAGGGGACGGGGTGGCAGGAGGTGAAAAACCGTCTTCTCTCCTGATCTGGAGTATAACACCCCCGTGGAGCATGTGTGATTTGTGTGTGTAATTTGATTAAAGTGCTAAAAGAAAAAGATAAGTGAGAAAGCAAAAGAAACCTTTCACCTGGCTTGTTAGAGGCCTTCGATGCATCCTAAGCGCACCGTGTGAGTGTGTGTGTGTGCCGTCAAGTCACAGTTGACTTATGGTGACCTCGTAGGGTTTTCAAGGCAAGAGACGTTCAGAGGTGGTTGGCCATTGCAGGCCTCTGTGTGGGGGCCGAGAGAGTTCTGAGACCACTGTGACTGGCCCAAGGTCACCCAGCAGGCTTCACGTGGAGAAGTGGGGAATCGAACCTGGTTCTCCAGATTAGGGTCCGCTGCGTACTGTGTTCAGTTTTGGGCACCACAATTTAAGAAAGATGTAGACAAGCTGGAACGTGTCCAGAGGAGGGCAACAAAGATGGTGAGGGGTCTGGAGACCAAGTCCTATGAGGAAAGGTTGAGGGAGCTGGGTATGTTTAGCCTGAAGAGGAGAAGACTAAAAGTGGATATGATAACCATCTTCAAGTACTTGAAGGGCTGTCATATAGAGAAGGGTGCCGAGTTCTTTTTTGTTGCTTCAGAAGGTCGGACCAGAAACAACGGATTGAAATTAAATCCAAAGAGTTTCCGTCTAGACATTAAGAAGAATTTCCTAACAGTTAGAGCAGTTCCTCAGTGGAACAGGCTTCCTCGGGAGATGGTAAGCTCTCCTTCCCTGGAGGTTTTTAAGCAGAGGCTAGATGTCCACCTGTCAGCATTACTGATTCTGTGACCTTAGGCAGATGATGAGAGAGAGGGCATCTTGGCCATCTTCTGGTTACTAGGGTGTGTGTGGGGGGGGGGAGGTAGTTGTGAATTTCCTGCATTGTGCAGGGGGTTGGACTTGATGACCCTGGTGGCCCCTTCCAACTCTATGATTCTATGAGTCTATTCTATGATTCTTAACCACTACACCACGCTGGCACATATACTCAGAAGTAAGTCCCATTGAGTTCAATGGGACGTACTCCTAATTAAGTGTGCTTCAGGTTTCCATCCCTGCCTTTGACAGCGCCTTGTTGTGAATAGTGGGTTAAAACAGTGGCTGTGCCCATAGATGGAATTTGCAGAACGTTGAGTTGGGGAGATGAGAATTGCAAGACTCGTTCTCATCAGTGACGGAAAATACCAGAGGCAGTGGCAGTGCTGGAACCTGTTGTGTGGAGCTGGAACTGGGAGGGGTGTACCTGTGTGTTTTGCTAGGAATGGAAAAGTAATTCTTGGATTTGTCGGTTCAACGAGAAACACACTGATCTGAGCAAAGCGAGTGTGTTTTTTTTAATTGTCACAGAACCTCATCTATCAAATGGGCTCAGTGCCCAAATGAAGTTCAAGAGCTAAGCAGATTCTCGTATGATGATCAAAATGGATTAACGCCCTCGTCTTTTCAACACTTTTGAATACCGCTCCACAATCACACCCATTTAGCCATCACCAGCTGTTTTATCTGTCGACATTATGGATTGGATCCTGCGACAGATCTCCACTGATGGAAGGGATTTCCTTCTGTGTGGTACAGTGGGAGATTGGGAAGCCCAAAGGGCCCTGACAAAGGGTATCATAGTCCCATCCCCTCCATCCCATGCTTGCCTGATGGAAGGCTGCATGTGGCCGTGCAGGAGAAGGCCATTGTTAGGGCTGCCAGGTCCCCCCTAGCAACCGTCAGGAGCTTTCTGGGGCTGGGGTGATGCGATCTGGAAGTGACACAGACACTCGAGCAATTGCCCCTGAAAACTGTATGGTTTCCATAGAGTTTTGGGGGGAGTGTGCTAGAGCATCTGCGTCACTTACGGGTAAACCCAGAAGTGATGGGGACACTCTAGCAATCTCCTCTGAAAAGTCTAGAATTTTTTTGGGGGGAGTGCTAGAGGGTTTACCCAGAAGTGATGTTTACCTGGAAGTGTTGATTGCTCCCCCCCTTCAGCTGGCCCTCTTCCGCCTGCTGACCAGCTGAGGGGCGGCAGGCAGCCCAGTTGATTGGCAGGCATTTGCCCGCCAATACCGGGCAATTGGCAAGCCTAGCTATCGTCCCACCCAACACAGCTGAAAGAGCCTGCTAGAGGGGAAGGTGGTCTGCCTGTTCTCAGTCGTCAGCCCTGCAACTCTCTGCAAGGCTCCTGGCTGATGGAGAGACAAAGACTTGTGCGTTTTTCAGGTCCAAAATGCTTCTGCCCCTGGAAGCACTTTGCTCCCGGCAACTGTGCAGCCGTGCCTGTTCCTCCTTCAACCCTACCCAACCCAGGCTAGGGTTGCCAGGTGCTTCTTTGCCACTGGCGGGAGGTTTTTGGGGTGAAGCCTGAGGAGGGCAGGGTTTGGGAGGGGAGGGACTTCGATGCCCTAGAGTCCAATGTCCAAAGCGGCCATTTTCTCCAGGTGAACTGATCTCTATCAGTTGGAGATCAGTTGTAATAGCCGGAGAACTCCAGCTAGTACCTGGAGGTTGGCAGCCCTAACCCAGGCAGTTCCCAGGGCAATCTGCCCCTTGGAGGGCAGAGTCTCCTGAATGTGGGGGTGTATGATGTGTTCAAACATTATTTTGGGGTTCAAAACATTTAAATTGTCCTCAATATTTGTCATTGGATTCATGAATAAGGAGCTAGGAAGTGTGAATAAGGAACTGGGAACCAACTTCAGCCTCGTCTCAGAGGCTTCTTCCCTGGCCTTTTGCCAGAGCCACAGATGCCCCATCAACCACTGAAGCTGCATTTTTCTTTTGGGTCTGAAATGGGGTTGCCAACCTCCAGGTGGTGACTGGAGATCTCCTGCACTTACAACTGATCTCCAGGCGACAGAGGTCAGTTCCCCTAGAGAAAATGGCTATTTTGGCAATTGGACTCTGTGGCATTGAAGTCCCTCCCATCTCCAAACCCCACCCTCCTCAGGCTCCACCCCAAAAATCTCCAGATATTTCCCAACCTGGAACTGGCAACCCTAGCCTGAAAAGATGTATGAAAACTCCTTCAAGTGAGGGAAGCAGAGAGGAGAAACACCTCAGTGTCACGGCCAGGGTAGACACAGTTGGAAGGAAAAACAGCCATAAAATGATTCAGTACACCAGTAAAGAGGGATCAAGAGAGCCAGAGGGACATGATGTAAAATGGCTTATGCGTAGGGTTGCTAGGTCCCTCTTTGCCATTGGCGGGAGGTTTTTGGGGTGGAGCCTAAGGAGGGCGGTGTTTGGAGAGAGACTTCAATGCCATAGAGTCCAATTGCCAAAGGGGCCATTTTCTCCAGGGGAACTGATCTCTATTGGATGGAGATCAGTTGTGATAGCAGGAGATCTCCAGCTAGTACCTGGAGGCTGGCAACCCTACTTATACAGGGAATTCCCCCCCCACACACACACACACATCTGAGTTTTGACTGACTCTTCATTGGTAGCAAAGACCTCTTACAACAATGGCAAATACGGCAGATCTGTACTACTGGTTTTGGTGATGACATTCATTTGTAAGATACCGAGTGCCATCTTGGCCTAGCTTCTGGTTAAGAAAAAAAAATATCGCTGCGAGAATGAGATTTTCTATGTATTGCTAAACTGGTTAAGTTTTTTTTTTTCTTTTCCCTGAGAGCAATCAATAGCTTTCTTTAAGTACCTGACTATTATGTTCCTAGTCAACAGACATTTCCCACTGAGAACTTGCATTTTTCTTATCCCCATGTCTGCTTTCAAACCAAACACACCTGACTCAAAGGTATCTGGAAGGAATTGTCTAAATGAGGAGCCGTGATTGGTTTATTATCTGACTCTGGTGTAGCCTGCTGAGTCATCTACAGACCAGTAAGACGCCCTCTCCCTACCTCCCTGGTCCCCCACACAATGCTTGGATTTTAAATGAGATGGGGCAGGCACACTGTCTGACTGTCAATAATAATAATTGTGTGCTGTCGAGTTGCAAGCAACCCAGGATGACCTCAGGAGCATGGGGTTTTCAAAGCAAGCAATGCGCAGAAGTGGTTGGCCATTGCCTTCCTCGGCACAGCAACCCCAGTGAGGGCTATTCAAACTGCTTGGCTCTCCCTACATATTGTCTCATTCGCTGGTGCCATGAACCATGATCCCAGGGCTCCTTTCTATCTGTTTAGTACATGTTTATCCTGAAGTGAGGTGTCTGGTCCAAGGTCATTCAGCTCAGCTATCATTGCAGAATAGCAGTGATTCACGCCTGGATTGTTTTGTTCACACAGAAAAATTGAGTTGCGAATGACTGCTGTGGTGTGAGAATAACACAATATTCAATGATGTATGGATACAGTCCCAGTGAGAGCCAGTGTGGTGTAGTGGTTAAGAGCAGTGGTTAGGAGTGTAGGACTCTAAGTGGTAGAGAAAGTCAGCATATAAAAATGAACTCTTCTTCTTCTTCTTCTTCTTCCCCACCCTTCATAAAAATGGCACAGTGCTGAAGCCCCTTCTCTATGTATGCTATGGTCCCGATCCAAATTGGGCATTGTACATGTGTAGGGTTGCCAGCTCTGGGTTGGGAAATACCTGGAGATATTGGGGGTGTGTGGAGCCTGAGGAGGGCGGGGTTTGGAGAGGGGAGGAATTTCAGTGCCATAGAGTCCAATTGTCTGCAGTAGCAGAAAAGCGCAAGAGTCCAGTAGCACCTTAAAGACTAACAAAAATATTAACAAAATATCTGAAGAAGTGAGCTGTGGCTCACGAAAGCTCATACCCTACCAGAAAATATTTTTGTTAGTCTTTAAGGTGCTACTGGACTCTTGCCCTTTTCTGATACATTTTATTATGTGTGTGTGGACTGTGAGATCCCATTTTAGTGTTTCTAACCTGTATACATTGTACAGCTATAATTAAAAATTTGAAAAAGAAAAAAAATGAAAAAACCCCACAATCCTGTTTAAAATGTTCAAGGTTCTGGCTAAGATTATTCTAGGAGAGTTGGCCTAATCGCAGTGCCTTGCTGCCTAGCCAGGTGCTATTAGGTAGAATGAGAGAATTTACCTCACATGTACTTCACACATTTCCCATCTGCCTATGTAATAAAAATGAAATCGGTGATGGCAGCTCAACTCCAGACTCAGAGTCTGACTGGGATTGACCTGATTTTCAGTTTAGTTAACTTCTAGGGCACATTTCAACTGAAAAAGTCCTTAATGCCATTCACAACACAATAAAATCAACAAAACCCCAGTGAAATACAATAAAAATACCGTTCAAGTCAATGAAATAGAGTAAATATCATAGAATCATAGAGTTGGAAGG
The DNA here is from genome assembly GCF_029931775.1 of Euleptes europaea. Lineage (NCBI taxonomy): Eukaryota > Metazoa > Chordata > Lepidosauria > Squamata > Sphaerodactylidae > Euleptes > Euleptes europaea. The sequence continues at coordinate 23,469,224 of NC_079313.1, read as the reverse complement.
TACCACCAAGAATATAGTCTAACCCCCTGCACAATGCAGGAAACTCACAACTATCTCACCCACACACACCCAGTGATCCCTAGAAGATGGCCAAGATGCCTTCCCTCCTATGAACTGCCCAAGGTCATAGAATCAGCATTGCTGACAGATGGCCATCTAGCCTCTGCTTAAAAACCTCCGGGGAAGGAGCACTTACCACCTCTCGAGGAAGTCTGTTCCACTGAGGAACCGCTCTAACTGTTAGGAGGTTCTTCCTAATGTTTAGATAGAAACTCTTTTGATTTAATTTCAACACATTGTTTCTGGTCCGACCTTCTTGAGCAACAGAAAACAACTTGGCACCCTCCTCCATATGACAGCCCTTCAAGTACTTGAAGATGGTTATCATCATATCCCCTCTCAGTCTTCTCCTCTTCAGGCTAAACATACCCAGCTCCTTCAACCTTTCCTCATAGGACTTGGTCTCCAGACCCCTCACCATCTTTGTTGACCTCCTCTGGACACGTTCCAGCTTATCTACATCCTTCTTAAATTGTGGTGCCCAAAACTGAACACAATACTCTAGATGAGGTCTAACCAGAGCAGAGCAAAGCAATACCATTACTTTGCGCGATCTGGACACTATACTTCTGTTGATGCAGCCCAAGACTGCATTTGCCTTTTTAGCTACCGCATCACACTGCTGACTCATGTCCAGTGTTTGGTCTACTAAGACCCCAAGATCCTTTTCACACACACTACTGCTAAGACAAGTTTTCCCCATCCTATAATTATGCATTTGATTTTTCCTACCTAAATGCAGAACTTTACATTTGTCTTTGTTGAAGTGCATTTTATTAGTTCTAGCCCACTTCTCCAGCCTGTCAAGATCATCCTGTATCCTGGCTCTGTCTTCTACCATATTTGCTACCCCTCTCAATTTAGTATCATCTGCAAATTTAATAAGCATCCCCTCTATTCCTTCATCCAAACCATTTATAATGATATTGAACAACACAGGGCCCAGCACAGATCCTTGAGGCACTCAACTAGTCACTCCTCTCCAAGTGGAAGAGGAACCATTAACAAGCACTCTTTGGGTGCAATCTGTCAACCAATTACCAATCCACCTAACAGTAACAGGATCTAAATCACATTTTCCCAATTTGTCAACTAGAATACTATGTGGAACCTTATCAAAAGCCTTACTGAAATATAGATAAACTATGTCTACTGCATTCCTCTGATCCAGCAAGGTAGTGACTTTCTCAAAGAAGGAGATAAGATTAGTCTGACATGACTTGTTCTTGAGAAACCCATGCTGGATCTTAGTAATCAGATCCATCAGATCAATTAAAGTCCATTTTGTACCAGTATCATTCCCTCTGCCACATTATTTCTTACTGTGCTCTCTCAAAGCCCCTCTGGAAAAGGAAGTCGCAAACCTAGCTGGAAGGCCTTTACAGATGCAGTCATTCTTAACTCCTAAGAGAAGGATTTCCAAAATTGTGGGGTATCAGGACCCCCCCCCAAAAAAGGGGGGGAAAGCTCTGCCTGTGTTCCTCCAGACTGAATCTCTGTTGAGGCTGGTTTCTGGAGGAAAGTTCCCCTGGCCAACATCTAATCTTGAATTGGCTGATATCCAATTCTTGCCTTAGATAGTTTAATTCTTCTGCTTCGGGTCTGAATCCAAGAAGAGGATCCTGCTGGATCGTTTTGTGTTTGTGAGACTTAAATACTCCAATGAGAATCTCTTGCTCTGCATTCAATGTTCTTAATGTGTAGGGCATGCACTGACCCAGGCACATTAAGCACGGCTCAGCTTTGTATTCCCAATTCCTGTGAATCTACAAAAAAAGTAAACAAAAGAAATGTCAACCTGTGTGCATTTTTAAGACCCATCATCAACACAAACGCTCCAGCAATTTTGCATAATGCATGGGACGTCTATCCATTAAACATGACTTCTGAGGAGGGAAACTGAAGCAAGAGAGAAGAGGCATTGTGTAGCTGGAAGGGAGGAGGCAGCCTCAGGGAAGAGGTCAACGAGATGTTGGAAAAGAGAAAAAAAAGGAACAATGAAAGAAGAATGAGGAGGAAAATAGATTTAAACAGTACAAGTGTTGCCACTGAATTTTGCCTACAGATATTTTTCAGGAGGAATTGGGGAGATTCTCTGGGAGAGAAATATGATTCATTTGGTGGGAAATCAGCTTTGAGTCAAGACTGGGGGTAGGGGAACCCCCAGCATGTGTGGTGAACAGCTGTCCACCAGCCCATTTGGCATGGCAAACAGGGTCAGTTTGCTGTCCGATTTACCAGTTTATCCTGAGGCGGTGGCAGACAGCACAGCTGAGGCCAGAGGCATGGGAGAAGGCAATGGGGTTTGGCTTATTTGTGCTGTTGCCTCATTGTCCTGTGGCCATCTTCTCCAGGTGAATTGATCTCTATTGGCTGGAGATCAGTTGTAAAAGAGGGAGGTCTGCGGCTAGTACCTGGAGGTTGCCAACCCTAGGTATAGATCCTTGATAATATGCGCATGTGCAGTCCCTTGTCTCAGCTGGTTTGGGAAGCTTGGTCAGAGGCAGGAGGTCATTCTGACTCACTCCCCTCAATTTTCTTCCTTTTCCTCCATTTGGCCTCCCAGAATGTCCACATACAGGCACTTTGCATTTTCTCCAGGTGAACTGACCTCTATCGGCGGGCGATCAGTTGGGGAGGGGCCGTGGCTCAGTGGTAGAGCATCTGCTTGGCATGCGGAAGGTCCCAGGTTCAATCCCTGGCATCTCCAGTTAAAGGGATGAGGCAAGTAGGTGATGTGAAAGACCTCTAGCTTGAGACCCTGGAGAGCCGCTGCCGGTCTGAGTAGACAATACTGACTTTGATGGACCAAGGGTCTGATTCAGTATAAGGCAGCTTTGTGTGTGTGTTTTTGTGTGTTGTGTGTTTGTGTGTAATAGCAGAAGATCCGGCTACTACCTGGAGGTTGGCAACCCTAAGAAGAAGGCAATGGCATACCTCCTCTGTTCATCTCTTGGCTTAAAAATGCCAAGATTCTGGGGTCATCATGAGTGGGTTGTAACTTGACAGCACACAATTATTATTACTTAGGCCTAGTCTCGTGGGGCTTCTAAGAGGGAGGGGGCCTAAATCCCTAATTTGATACTGCTGTTGGCTCAAAGTGAACTTTTGTGGCATATTTGGAGGTTCTTCAAAGCGGAATTTGAGGGAAACCCAAAATTACACCTGTAAATAATCTCAGAACGTGAAGGGTCTGTACGTATGTAGAATAAACACAAATGCGAATGCAAGTTCTTAGCTAAACTCTGCTCTGGCTGTTTCTTAGAGTCTTGGATAAGGGGCTAAATTGTCCATGCAAATACATAAATAATAAATAAATAAATTTTATTTGCAGCTAATATGCCAGATAAAACAGGTAAAACAGAAACTGACCATACAGAGTAGATGTTTACAACCAAGGCCAACAAAATTAGGAATCACCCAATTTTACATTTCCACAGATTAGGGAACATTGAGGCGACGTAGCTTCATTGCTACGGCACAAGATTTTGTGACCTGGGTGGTGATTGGCAAGCTGTCTCCCAGGAGAAACCTTTTGATCCATCCACCCTCATCAACAGAGCCCATTTCCCAAATCGATGGATCAATAATATTGAAGCGGGCTGACTTGTAGAGGGGACAGCTAAAAAATACATGCTCAATGGTTTAAACTTTCCATTCTGTGGATGATTTTGGATGGGCCAGGATAAGACGAACCAGGGCAAGGAATGACGTTGACATTTGTATCTCTGCAGTTTTGACCTGAAACCCCTGTTTTGATTTCACTTCTCCATCGCGGGACTTGAACCCATATTTTGGGGGGCTGCTTCCTGTTTCCTCACACCAGTTTCCCTCCACTGCAAAATCTACACGTTAGAGAGCCAGTGTTGTATAGTGGTTAGCATGCTGGACAAAGATCGGGAAGACCTGGTTGAATCCCCACTCTGGCACGGAAGCTTGTTTGGCAACCTTGGGCCAGTTATACACTCTCAGCCTAACCTACCTTGCAGGGTTGTTGTGGGAACAAAATGGAGGAGAAGAGAATGATGTAAGCTGCTTTGAGACCCCTCTGGGGAGAAGGTTGTGGTATAAATGAAGTAGATGAATGAATAAACATTAATTGTGCATCAGTAAATTGGTGTTATCCATTGCATAGGCATAGCGTATATTGTATATATAAATTACAATATTACATTTATGCATGGTGTATATTGTATGTATAAATACGCAGCTCTAGCTTACCCTTCTAACTCAGTTCCAAGCCTCTTGTGGCGAGACAGGCTGCTTTCGGTGGAATAAGTTTCAGCCATTAGCTGACTGAGGAGACAGAATACACCCCACTGTATAAATTATATATAATAAGCATAAGCATACCATTTGCATACACCGTACAAACCACCTTACAAAACTGTCAGCAAAAAGAACTGAAATGGTTGACAAAACGCTAAAGAAATAAAAAAATAACATAAATAGTGATTATTTTGCTAGCTGAATTACCAGGAGAATTTTACCCCAAGTGAAATTTTCTGATGAATTTAAAGCTTCCTGCTTGGAAGAAATGTCGGAGGAACTTCAAGAGAAGTAAGCATGTATTTTATAAGCTGAGGAAAAGTTCTCGGGGAAAGTATGCACTGGGGATGAGATCACCATATCTTTTTGCTTTCCTAGTTTATCCTTGGCATCCATTTGCATTTGCCTCACTTTTATTGTTCTTGTCAACAATTCTTTCCTCTTTTTTTGCCACTTTTACATACATGCCATCTGAATGCAATTGATGTGCAATTGATGTAAACAAGTAACGTTGGGAAATCTGCTCTGTTTAACAGGAACAATTTGGTGATGGGAAAAAGGAAGGGCTGCAAGAATATTCACAGGAGCTCACTTTTCACAAGGGAGGGATGAAATCAAAAAGTGGCGATTCCGATCAAACCAGATTAAGGATGCTTGAACACCTGCTGGTTTGGCTCCCCAGCTGCTTGCCACGTATAAACAGGCAACCTAATATTCAACTAAAATCTGTTCTCCTGTAACTGAAGCCCATGATGTCTGGTCTTGCCCTCTGGAACATCAGAGAACAAGTCTTTGCCTTCTTCCATGTGAAGTGGGTCGCCGTGTTAGTCTGTCTGCAGTAGTAGAAAAGAGCAAGAGTCCAGTAGCACCTTAAAGAAAGCTCCTACCCGGCCAGAAAATATTTTTGTTAGTCTTTAAGGTGCTACTGGACTCTTGCTCTTTTCTACTACATTATTTGAAGTGCATGATGATTTCCCTCTCAGCCTTCTCCAGGTGAAACATACCCAGCGGCTTCTGCTTTTCCTCATGTCTTCAGACCCTCAGCCAGGAGCAGTGGTAACGAAATAAATATGATAAAGGTCCTACAAGGGATGCAGATATGCTGTTCCCACCAGCTCCACTTCTCTGTATGTCCCTAAAAACGTTTATTCCTCATGATACTGAAGGGCTAAAATTTGGCAGTATTTTTCCAACCAAATATTCTTTCTGCAGAAGGCCTGACCAACACGACGACCCTGACCTTTTCGGAGAGAGGGAAATAAACTGCGAGTCTGCTACACTTTGCATGTATCTTAACAAATGTAACTGTGGATCATACAAAGTGTGAATGCTGAGAACCCTGAAAGATCCCCCCAGAGACAGCAAAGGTCTTTCATACATGGCTGTTCCACTGGCTGTAACCCCTCCGATGACTTAGGGTCAGTGTTTTGATTATGCATGCCATTTCCGACTATCAGAGGTCGCCTCGCTCTTCCCCTGCGTTTCCCCACGTTTTGCCCTCGTTTTCAAATTCCAGATAAAACAGGTCTCTCAAAATGTGGGCAAAATGCGGGGAAATGCAGGGGGGAAGAGAGGCAACATGTTCATGGGAGTGGACTAGGGTTGCCATGCCCCTCTTCATCACCAGCGGGAGGTTTTTGGAGCGGAGCCAGAGGAGGGTGGGGTTTGGGGAGAGGAGGGACTTCAGTGCCATAGAGTCCAATTGCCGAAGTGGCCATTTTCTCCAGGTGAACTGATCTCTATCAGCTGTAGATCAGTTGTAATAACAGGAGATCTCCAGCTACTACCTGGATGTTGGCAACCCTAGAATGGACATGTTCATGGAGGAGAGGGCTATCCATGGCTACTAGTCAAAATGAATAAATAGATACTAGTCATGATGCATCCCTATTCTCTCCAGGATCAGAGGAGGTGCCTATTATCTTGGGTGCTGGGGAACACAGGCAGGATGGTGCTGCTGCAGTCGTCTTGTTTGGGGGCTTCCTAGAGGCACCTGGTTGGCCACTGTGTGAACAGACTGCTGGACTTGATGGGCCTTGGTCGGATCCAGCATGGCGTTTCTTATGTTCTTATGGGTTGTCTGCACAGGGCCACAATGCTGTCCGGGCCTCCCACGCCGGCATCCGGGATGCTAACGCCGGTGTTAGTGGCCCACCGACACAGTCTTCTGCCGGGGTCCAAACACTGTCAAAGGCCGCGCTGGCATCCCGGGAGGCGTTCCTAGGGCGTTACGGTGTCCCAGGAGGTGTTCCCGGGGCGTTCTGGCGCTGGGCTGGGGGCAGGGCTGCCTTTAGGTGGCCTCCAAAGCCCTTTCAGCCCGGGAACACCCCTTTTGATTTTTGGCAAGGGTTGCATGGATTTTTTTGTGCCTATGAGGGTTGCATGGATTTTCTGCTCCGGGAGGAGGAGGCGCAGCCGCGTTGCCTTCTAAGCCCGGCGCAGGCATTCCTCTCAGGAATGCACTGTTTGTCTAACATATTTGTGAGTTTTTTGTAGGCTGCATTGGGTCCTCAGAGTTAGAAAGGCAGGCTATAAAAATTTAAATAAAAGGAAACAAATAAGAAACTCTAATAGACATTTTATGTTTAAAAACAAAGCAAAACCTCAACACTCCTCAGATGAATATAGCAATCCATCAGGGAGAAAGAAAGAATAAGTGTGCATCTGTTGAAAACACATACAATGCACAAAGCTTCAGAGCAAGATGCAGTGTGGTGCAATGGGCAGAATGTTACCCTACAACAAGAAAACAAGGGTTCAAATCCCCACTCTGCCATGGAAGCTCTCTGGGTAAGATTCCCATTTGCCCAGTTATGGTGAGCAAATGCCCGCTAATTCACTGGGCTGCCCACCCACCCTCCACCGATAGGCAGGCAGAAGCAGGAAGGGTCCCCAAATCCACATGCACATTTCTTCTGGGGATGCTGCTGGTCCCACAGGGTATGTGGTTCCTGGGGGTGGGGTGCAGCTAGCCAATCCAGGCCACCATTGTGGGGGTCACAGGGGAGCAACTCTGTGGCCTCGGGCCTCTCATCGGCCTTCTTCCCTGCCTCCCCCTTTCCCCTGCCGATCAACTGTTTGGTGGTGGGCAGAGCCAGTCAGGATGCTGCTGCTGTCTGGCCTGGCCGCGGCTGCTTCCTCTCTGCTGCAGTTGCTGCTGCCGCCGCTGTTAGGGTTGCCAACCTCCAGGTGCTAGCTGATGATCTCCTGCTGTTACAACTGATCTCCACCCAATAGAGATCAGTTCACCCGAAAAAAATGGCCGCTTTGGCAATTGGACTCTATGGCATTGAAGTCTCTCCCCCCCAAACCCCGCCCTCAGGCTCCGCCCCAAAAACCTCCCGCCGGTGGCAAAAAGGGACCTGGCAACCCTATTGCTTACAGCAGCACCAATATCCATGTGAGAGATCTACTTGTTTGCAGGGTGTTGGGCTCCAACCGACGTTATTTGTGCACGCAGCATTTCTACTTCAAACCCAACCGAAGCTGTCGGTTTTCCTGAATCAAAGGCACGGAGTTCTGAGCATTTGAATTTTACTTCCCTGGGAAAAACTCTGCAAACGGCATGAAGGTTTCTGACAATGTTCTGATCTCCTTGGGCATGGCTTTAAAAAAAATCCTGCCTTTTTGCAATGCCAGAGGTGGGTTAACATGAACTGAAACTATTAATCACTTCCCACAAACACTTTCAACAGTGTCAAGAAATGTCACCTCCTTCTAGCACTCTTTTATCAGTATTTGCAAATCTGTTTGCTTCTTTGTTGAAATTGCCCATCGCTTGTCCTTCCTTTCAGTTGCCCACATTTGCCCTTGGTAGCAAAAGATGATTATTTAAAAAATGGTATTTTACTGACATCTGGTGACATTATCACTTAAGGCATACCCGCATGACGTATAGAACATGACCTGTGACTGAGTGGAACCACCCATGTGCCTGATTCAGAAGGCAGAAAGCATCAGCAAGAGTTTAAAGTCAAGCGAAAGAGTCCATCAGTGTCCTAGCTTTGCATCCTCAGAAGTTTCCCAAGTAAAAACTTTTAAAACTCACACAAATAAATGGTAAAAACTGTTTGCCACTATTTCATGTGGACGTACAAAACTGTAGGCATTTGGAGCTGCATCAATTTATCCTATAAAAATACAGTAGCTGTTTACATTATGACACAATCATGTAATACAGTGCTTCAACACGTAAGCAGACGCAGAACGAACAAATCCAATGGAAGTTTAGAATACATTTTTTTTAAAGTATGCTCAGTCTTAGGAAATCAAATCACTTGGAATTCAGATCAGTAAAGAAAAGAACTTTTCTACAACTGGCTAAATAGCAAACTTGTTTTGGCCCAGTGGTGGTCTCAACAAAGCTTAGACATGCTTCAGTTACTCAGTTTCGAAAGGGAGATTTCCAAATGATCCAAAATAAGGTAAGAGTCCAGTGGCAATTTTAAACATCTATTCTGACATAAGCTTTAATTAAAAAGTTGACTTCATCAGATAGATGATCAGATCCAGGATCCAAGAAGCTAAATAGAAATGGCCGCCCTCAGTCGAAGTCCATGTTTCTAGTCAAACACAATAGAACCAGGAACCTGGGAATCTGCAAGATGGCAGAAATCATTGTGCTTAGTGAAAAAATACCCCAACTTGAATAGCAAACAACAACAACAAACTTTGCATGGGAGTGCGGACATTGTAATATTCTTTGTGATGTGGCCCAATTAATGCCTTGCAAATGACAGAGACCTCCAGAGGCTGAGATTCATGGACTAGGGCAGGGGTGTCGAACTCAATTGTTACGAGGGCCGGGTATGATATAAATGTCACTTGGTTGGGCTGGGCCATGCCTCGCCAGCCCAAATTGGGATTGGGAGGGTGGGCTGCCTCGGCTGGCTTGCAGGCCGGATAAGAGCTCTCAAGGGGCCGGATCTGGCCCTCGGGCCTTATGTTTGACACCCTGGACTAGGGCATTGGTTCTCCCTTGTGGGGAGAGGGAGAATCAGGAAGAGGCTTGATCCTAGAACCATCTCATGAAGCGACATGTCCAGGAAGAGCCTTGAGATCTCATGACATCTCTCTCACCATGTCGAAGCATCCTCTGCTATAACTAAACATGACATCTTTAATCGCTACCAGTCTGTCTGTTCCAGACAGGGAGGGTTTCAACATACACCTCTATGCAGGACTGCTTAAACTGCTGACAACTGCTTTGTTTCAGTGCCCAAATGGATGATATGCAGGCAGTTCTGTGTCAGGAGCTCCCAGAGGTCTTTTGTATAGGGTTGTCAGGCAAACCCCAGAAGAATTTAATTGATTTTAATTGAATTATTCATGTTATTTATAGTTCACCTTTCTCACAGGGACTCACATACAGAGTCAGTGCAATCAACAAAATGGGACATTCAGTAAAAATTGCGTTCGGATATTCAAAGTCTGGAACCACCAGAAAGAAACAGAAGCATAGCATAAGTATTCACATGACACATTAACCAATGCAGAAATTACATAATAGGATCCTACTTACAATGTGCTATATACAGCAGTAAAGACCACAAGTCCCAGTCATTTATCCAAGTAAATGATTTTGGTGTTGGCGGGCAAAATACTGGTTTGGTGGGTCTCTCTCCATACCAGAAGACCTTGCAACCCCATATGTTGCTTCCATTTATACTGGATCCACAGCATGAGGGAAGGAGGATTTAAACCTTCTCTGTGACATTTTCTTGATCGAAAGTGGCCTTGTGAGGCGCTATTTACCATGTTAGGCAAATACACTTGTACCAAGATTAATTGTGTCTATTTCTATTATTAGAGAGCTTTCTCACACAATTACCATGCCATCCTAGGTAGAGCTATACCCTTCTAAGCCTGTTGACTTCAATGGACTGAGAAAGGTGTAACTTTACTTGGGAGGGCACCGTGAGACTGCTTTCTCTCGGCTGACATCCACCCCCCTGTCTACTATTACCTCTAGTTGTTAACAGGCACATAATTAAAAGGGAGGAAGTGATAATTATTTTTTAGATGAGATGTACTACTTAGATGTCCCTGTGTGCCCATTAACCTAGCCAATCTTGTCATCACTTCATGAATAGATGCTGCTGACTGTGCAGGTGCAAAAAAGCATGCAATCTATGTAGTGTCAGTCATTTGAAGGCGGCCTTCAGCTAATGTAGAGACAAAGAGGAGAGAAACATGGTTTGGTAATAATGACCCAACCATGACAGTGGGAGATATTTGCCTCTTCTCCAGCTACTGAGATTATTTAGTAAAGTTTGTTATTTGATACTTAAAAGATTAACAAGGTGCAACCTGGCCCAGCGGTGGACCTACATTTTTGGGACCCTGAAGCTTGAACTGTTATGGGGGGCCCTTCACAACCAGCAACAATAGCAACATCCAACAAGGTCCAAAGGGCCTTGCTGCCCTTGCAAGGACCTCGAGGCCCAAATGGTGGAGAACAGGGTGGTGGGGTGGAGTCCTTGAAAATGGGCCATAAAGTGAGCCCCTTCCCACCAGCAACGACGTCTGGGTAACTGCTGTTATCTTCTTCAGTGGGGTTGTTCTATGGCAGATTTATTGGTTCATTCTCTAAAAGAGAGATAGAAGGTCATCAGAGGGGGCTCGTTAGGATAAAGAGGTGAAAATCTGATTTTTGGTGTTAAAATGCACAAGGGAGATGAGTGCAGCCTGAATTGAGAATTCAGATGTCTTTTTACAGTTTTGATTGGCTCTTGCCTAAGGGCTGAGCTATAGAACTATTAAGCCGTGCACCAACGAAGGATTCGAGGATCAAGCTGCCAAAATGTAGGCTATGAATAGATTTTGGCGAGTTCAGCAAGCCCATACAGTTGGGGGTTCGGGTGCTGCAAGCCCCTGAGAAAATGTTGAAATTTGACCAATTACAGGGACATTTTGAGACCATATGAAATGGGTATTAGAGCATATTCCAAGGTCAATATTAAGTACCTCAACCCATTGGCTTATGATTCTGTCACTAAAATAGCCTTATTTTAATAACAAACACTTTACAAAATCCACTCATTAAAAAAAAAAAGTTGCTTCAGGGCCCCTCCGAGATTAGGGGCCCTGAAGCTTAAGCTTCATTAGTTTCATAGTAGATCCGCCACGGACCTGGCCCTGTAGCACAAGTGGCCCTTTGAACAGGTGCAAAGCTGCTTGGCGTGGCAATCTGAGGGGCTCAGCTATAATCAAGGAAGTTTTATCCAAGTCAGTTTGCTTGGTAACTGTGTTCGCATCGAAGTTTTCAGCATACCTACCGAAAAAGAGACTCCGACACTGGCCAGCTTTTAAAGTATGTTTTAATATCTGTTTTAATCGATGTTTTTAATTATGTTGTGACCCACTCTGAGCCCGGCTTGCTGGGAATGAGAGCGGGATATAAATGCAAATAATAAATAAATAAATAAATAAATAAATAAATAAATAAATCAGCCTTGAGATCCATCAAACCACTCTGGTTACTTTCTAGATCAAAACTGGGCTAGTCCGACCTTCAACGTTTGCTTCATCTGAGGTTCGCCTTTTGGAAAACATCGAGGGCACGCGAGCAAATGCACAGCAGAGATGCACTCGTTCTAGGGTGTGGCAGATAGATTTCAATCAACTAAAAACACAACAACCTCGAGCTGTGCCTTCTGCATTGGCGAACCCTGCCGATTTTGGCAGGTTGCACCATTCAGCTTCCACACACACAAAAAGTAAAGTACATAAGGAGGTTTTTCTCTTCTGCTGTTGTTGTGAGACTTTCTTTCCCCCGATGAATTGCATTGCCTGACACATCCTGTGAAGCTGTGAGCCAAGATGAAGGGCTCACCGGTTTCTCTCCCCCCCCCCTTCCCCTTCCCCCTGACAGACTCAGAAGTGCCGTACAGGTGGCAAATTAGCCGCAGCTCCTCTTTAATTGGCAGGCACACGTGTTTTCCTGCTGTTCAGGATGTCATAAGCGACTTTAGCACATTTTCAACTATATATGTGTCTATGTGTGTGTATGTTTGCGCATGTGCTTTTTTAGGGGGGTCTTTGAGAAAAGGGCTCTTATCCAGCAGCCTTTCATTCCTTGGGGACTTTTTTTTGGTGTTTGATGGAGACAAGGAGCCTGAAATGGCCTGCCCCAGTAAGAACAGAGCTGTGATTAACCACCACAGCTCAAAAGCCTCTTTTGCTCCCGGTACCACCCCGTTTTCCTTTCTCATTTGGGCTCTCAAATGAAGCATGGAGAAAAAGAGAGCCCCAAGAGGCATGCCACAAGGCAAGGAGGCAGGCAGGACTACAGGAAAGCTGAATTTAATCAACAGCAAAAAACAAAACAAAAAAGGCAGCTCTCGTACAAGAGTGATACATATCGCACAACGTGATACCGATCGATCCCACATCCTCGCCTTTGCTTGATTCTTGCCTTTGCTTGATTCACCTCGGACGGCGATCCCAGCTGGAAAAAAAGGTTTTGACTTTCCTTACCTTATCTGATCCACCCTGGACGGAGCTCCGGCTAGGCGGGAGAGTTTTGACCCTGGAAAGAACGAACACGCCTGTTCATGGGCTTATAAAACGGTAAGGTCCCCTGTGCAAGCACTGGGTCATTCCTGACCCATGGGGTGACGTCACATCCCGACGTTTACTAGGCAGACTTTGTTTATGGGATGGTTTGCCAGTGCCTTCCCCAGTTATCTTCCCTTTACCCCCAGCAAGCTGGGTACTCATTTGACCGACCTCGGAAGGATGGAAGGCTGAGTCGACCTTGAGCCGGCTACCTGAACTCGACTTCCGTCAGGATCGAACTCAGGTCATGAGCAGAGCTTTTGACTGCAGTACTGCAGCTTACCACTCTGCGCCACTGGGCTCCATCCATGGGCTTATAGCCTCAGAAAAAACTTTACTTCGAACTAAGGAGTATAACGTATTTTGGAACTAATTTAGGTGTTGGTGTATTTGTATATTTGATTAATTGAATAGTACTATAGGAATCTTCATTGTACATCATTTCTTAGGATATAATTGTAACGTGCATGGAGTTACTGTGTGGGAACTATGAAAGTTTAGCCATGATGTTTAATGCCTGAATACTATATTATAGTGGCTGATAATTAAAAACAATGTAGAGGAATTTAAGCAGTTGTTAAGTTTTGTACCAGAAATTGTTGAGTCTACTTGCTGACTATTATCCTTAGTTTATCCTATTCGCAGCATAGGTTTACACAACCTCCAGGTACTAGCTGGAGATCTTCTACTATTACAACTGATCTCCAGCCGATAGAGGTCAGTTCCCCTGGAGAAAAGGACCGCTTTGGCAATTGGACTCTATGGCATCGAAGTCCCTCAGCTCCCCAAAGCCCGCCCTCCTCGGGCTTTACCCTAAAAACCTCCCGCCAGTGGTGAAGAGGGACCTGACGACCCTAATGGAGTGGCCAAGGCCCCCACAACCTGGTAGGACAAAGAATCAACACCTAGCCCCCTTGGCCTTCAAGTACAAATTCTTAACATTTACAGGAAATCAAAAATCAGCTACATACAACGCACCAATAAAAGGACTATTGAATTCACATAAATTTGATTGCAAACCTCAAATAAGGAATTGTGAGCTCCAGGCCTGGGAGAGCAGCTGGCCTTCAAGGTTCTGTTTCTCAGAAGTTTGTAATGACTGCTTACTCTCCGTTTGCATGATAACTGTAATCTACCTTGGGAACCAGGCTCTGCCTGGTAACCAACTGTGCCTTTGGTTTTCTGTATATGTTCCAATCTGCTTGTATTCCCCCCCAGTAGAGTCCTTGTACCTTCCCCTGTAAGTTCCTGCTACTCACCTTATGCTTCCCAAATAAACCAGCCTCTTAGAATACCCTGTCTGGACGTTTGGTGCTTGGGATTCAACAAGTGAACTCAGACCTTACAGGAATATACATTTGTTCAGATGACCCTGCTTGTAAGACGGCCCCCTCTAAAATATTATACACAAGTGTACATACAACTGTAACTTACAAATGTAAGCTGACCCCCCCTCTTCTTTGCAAATGTAAGCCGACTCCTTTTTTGGGTTGGCATACCTGCGGGTGGGGGGGGGGATCTAGTCCTGCATTTGAGTAAATACTCTAATAGAAGCTGGAACAAGGGCAATCCTCAGCAGGGTCACTCCGATCTAAGCCCATGGCTCTCAGTACACCCTGCTTCATTGTTCTGGCTTTTGCAGTAAATACATTCATTCGTTCATCCTGCTTCATTCTGCTGCATGTGTAGATCCAGCTGTTTTCACAGGTACAAAGCACCTCATTCAGTGCTGGGCAAATGAAACGTCCTTGAGACAGCAGCAGAACCTGGAGGGAAAATGTCTGGCCACTGCATAACAAACGGGCAACACCGTTGGTTTTTACTGCACTCAAAATGGATTGTCTGGAAGGGCTCTTAAGAAGATAAAAGCAATATCTCTCCGATGGGGAGGCAATTAAAACACAAAAGATCTTTAAAAAATCTCAAGGGACATTCCTAGGCAGAGCTTCTGTTATACATGTCGGCACTTCCTCCACACAGAACCTGGTAGAAAGAATAATATTGTAAATATAGGTTTATGAATCCTCCTTTTTTCATTAGTAGTTTTAAACACTCTTCTGCGACGTTGGCTCAGTTCATTTGGTTTTCCTCTCCAGAGATGGTACGACTGAGAAATTCACAAGCTTTGAAGATGAACTAAAGCATAGTGACTTTTGATGGGACACTTCGTTCAAAACTCATGTGAGGCTGATTGTTGAATGCTGAATTTCTTCCTCTTGTCCTAAGAGAGAAAATTATGTCCAGCTTGGGCAAACCTCCTTAGATTTAGAGTCTGACTAGGGGACTAATGTACCCAGTGCCAGTGTGGTGTAGTGGTTAGAGTGTAAGGTTGCCAGGTCGCTTAGATTGGTGGGCAATTGCCCGCCAATCCAGTGCCCAACTTGGAAGAAGGGGTCGCGTGCACGAGCGGCTGCTCCGACCCGATTGTGTCACTTCCGCTTTACACCCAGAAGCACCGCATTCCCAGTTTGAGTGGTAAAAGGTCCGTTGCAATGCGGCGTTTCCAGGTGTAAACTGGAAGTCATGCAATCCCTGCCTCAGCTCTGCCCCAAAAACCTCCCGCAGGAGCCGAGGGGAGACCTGGCAACCCTGTTAGAGTGGCAGGCTAGCACCTTGGAGACCCAGGTTCAAATTCCCACTCTGCCATGGATGCTTGCTGGGTGACCTTGGGCTGGTCTCAGCTTAATCTACCTCACAGGGTTGTTGTGAGGATAACATGGAGGAGAAGAGAATTATGTAAGTCACTTTGGGTCCCCATGGGGAGAAAGAATCTGTATAAATGAAGCTGTATAAGAATCCGACTCAGGACTAGGGACAACGATTGCTTGAAGCTGAATCAACTTAGAGGGATCTAGAAAGATCTACAACCAGGAAGTAATGCCACTGATATGCTTGGATTTTGCTGATCTCTATGGTAAAAATCATAGAGATCAGCTAAATCCTAGCGTGTCAGTGATGTCATTTCCAGGTTTGAGCCAGAAATATCCTTCCGCCCATTTTCTCCCACCACTCATTTGAACGCTAGCGAGGAATGGGAGTGTTTCAGTGGGGGGCTGCCTACCCAAAGTGGACGAATGACACCCCTACTCACTGCCTAGTGTGTGTAACTGATATGGCAACCTTAGTAAGCTGGAAGATAACTAGCTAAGTACATTGCTTATGAACATGTCTGATTAGCAAAGTCATGGCCCATAGCTTAACACATTAATGAAGTCTAGTGCCTTCATTCCAGGATGTGGGGGAGACACCTGTGGTTTCATTAGCTCTGGCTTGTTGCCATGTGTTTCAAAGCATCTCAGGATAAGAAGAGAAAAGAGATGCAAGAGGTTGCTCAGACCCTTGCTCATCTTTGTTATAATGCAAATATAGGAAGATCCTCCAAGTTCCACCAAGAACTAATCCCAGATGTTTGTGAAGGAACACGCAACACTCCCCTGGTCAATGCTGTGTTGCTCTTGCTCTGCCGTAATCTTCCCTGCAGTGGAGGACCTGCAAAGCCTCAGACTGGAGAGGGGAGGGGGTTGCTCCACCTTTTCCTCTGCCTTTCCATAGCATCTGCTCTTCCACGCTGCCTGAGCAGGGATACTTCATCCTCCCTGGCCTGCTGCAGATTCTCCTTAAATAGGCCACCCTTGCAATCCCCTCTCCTGGTTTGCTCCTCCCCTAGGGTAGCCAGCTCCAGGTTGGAAAATACCTGGAGATTTTGAGGGTGGAGCCTGAGGAGGACGGGGTTTGGGGATAGGAGGGACTGCAATGCCATAGAGTCCAATTGCCAAAGCGGCCCTTTTCTCCAGGGGAACTGATCTCTATCAGCTGGAGGTCAGCAGTAATAGCAGGAGATCTCCAGCTAGTACCTGGAGGTTGGCAACCCTAGGTTGCCAGCATAGGTCTGCCACCTAGCGGTAGATGGGAGTGGGGATATGAGGGGGCAACGTCATCATACATGATGTGACATCACTTCTGGGGGAAACTGGAAGTGACGTCACTTCACTCCAGGAATTGCCAGAAGCTCTATGGTAAAATGTGATAATGCCAATTTTAAAAAACCTTTCTCCCATTGCCTGAAGGGGTGGCAGAGGGAAATGCGAGTTGACATCCGGCAACCCAGTAGGGTTGCCAGGTCCCTCTTCTCCTCCAGCGGGAGGCTTTTGCCGCCTCGCAAGGGGCCTTATACCTCTTAGTTTGAGTGGTAAAGCGGCCCTTTACCACTCAAACTAAGAGGTATTAAGGCCTCTCGTGAGGAGGAACTTCTGGTTCTAAAGCAGAAGTGACGCGCACGGTATGCATGCGCGCGTGCACGTTTGCCTGCCAACCGTCAGGTGGTTGACGGGCAGAGGGGTCAATTGCCAGGGGTTTGCCCACCACCAGAGGGCACCTGGCAACCCAACAACCCAGTCTTCACCACCGTCTTTTTTTTGTTGTTGTTGCTTTTTTAAAGTTTATTTTTATAATTAGGGGGATACAAAAGGGGAAAAAAGGGAGGGTAAAAAACCGTTTGATATACAAAAACAATAAAGCAGATTCAATAGAAAAATAAACTTAGTCAAGTACAATACCATATGACAAGCATGAATATTAATCAAGTAAAATAAAATATTTCTAAATATGTAATTGTTAAGGTATAGAAGTCAATCAGATTATCTACCTATTACATAATAAAAGTGTATTATACCGTTTTAAAACCCAGGAATTACATGACGAATGGTTAGAACATACTGGATAAAACATTGCCTATTACTTATTCTAATGCTGTTCAGTGTGTATCAATCATTTGATTAACTGGAAGTCATATAAATGTAAAATGATTCCCACTTTTCATCAAATTGTTCTATAAGTTCGTTATGATTGGGGTTCAGCATAAAAGTCATTTTAGCCATACTGGCATAGTCCAACAGTTTTTCTTTCCAATCTTCTATTTCGGGTATTTGCATTTGCTTCCGGGTTCTTGCCAGGACCACTCTGGCTGCCGTTATAGCATACTTAAAAACATCATGAAATCTCGAAGGCAAATTTGATGGGACCATACTGAGCAGGAAATATTTAGGGTCTAGTGTTATCTTCGTTTTTGTTATTGTCTGTAATTCTCCGTTGGATCTTTACCACAGTCTTGCAAGAAAAACTGATCCCGTTTTTGATCCCTTTGTTAATCATTTTCAAGAGGTGCCCTTCCATTCTTTTAAAAACTAGGTAGTGGATGGATCTCTTTGAGAGGAAACCTCTCTGCCCTGTAAAAATATAAGGAAATTTCAGCCAGTCTCTTCTTAACCTTTCATTTTGGAGAAAGAGTGGATGGACCGGGTGGTTGCTATGCAACCTCTGACTGAAACTGATTTTCTTGATCCATTCCAGTCAGCCTTCTGACCTGGTTTGGGGGCTGAGGCTGATATAGTTGAGGCGGGTGCTCCTCATTCATAGATCAAAAAGAAGAAAAGCAACACTATTACTTCTTCTGGACCTTTCGGTGGCTATTGATAATCATCAACCAGTACATTTTCCCGGAATGGCGGAGAAATTGTAGTGCTATCTTACAATGCTTAATATTTGAAATATTTATGAATGCAAGGTGAATAACAACTCCAGCCCTGTTCACATTACCGTGAACGCATGTCCGATCTGTGTACCACGAACACTTAATGTTTCTTTACATGTGCATTGAATAATTCCCATGTCACATTCGATGCATGTACAGCTGAACATGTGATTGAAACCCCACATTTATCCAGGTACTGGTTTCTGGTTCCATTTGTAAAGTGAATGCATGTTGTCTGTTTCTTACGAACAGACATAAGCATGAACAGGCAGGATGCACATGCTTTCACTGTAATTTGTAAACAGGGATTGTTTAAAAAACAAGAGAAGCTATTTATTTATTTATTTATTTATTTATTTATTACATTTCTAACCCACTCCCTCCCTCCCATTGCAGCAGGGCTTATGATGGTTGAAAAGAATGAAACGTTAAAAACAACACATTAAAAACTAAAACACCTTATGCTTCAATCAGCAAAATATTCCCCCTTTGTCCAGGGCCAAGCACTCTGGAACAGCTCAGTTTTACAGACTCTCTGGAAAGCCAGGAAGGGGGGAAGAAGAAGAAGAAGAGTTGGGTTTTATACCCCAATTTTCTCTACCTTTAAGTAGTCTCAAACTGGCATACAATTGCCTTGCCTTCCTTTACCCACAACAGACACCTTCTGAGGTAGGTGTGGCTGAGAGTTTGGAAAGAACTGTGATTAGCCCAAGGTCACCCAGCAGACTTCATACGCAGGAGTGGGGAAACCAACCCAATTCACCAGATTAGAGTCTGCTGCTCCTGTGGAGGAGTGGGGAATCAAACCTGGTTCTCCAGATTAGAGTCCATTGCTCTTAACTATTACACCACACTGGTTTTCTTCCAGGAGGCTGTTCCAGAGACAGGTGGCAGCTATGTAAATATCCCAAGCTCTCACCATGGCAAAGCATACCTTACAATGGGGGGACTGCTAATACACCTTGCTGGGAAGATTGGAACTACCACAAGAGAACCGGTAGGGTCCTTCAAACATGTGGACCCCTGGTCATGAAGAGCTTTAAAGATGAGCATCAACCCCTTGGATTAGACCTAGAAACCAATTGGCAGCCAATGTACGGACTTCAAGATAGGAGTCACATGATCCTAACAGCTAGCCCCAGCTAACACATGAACTGCTGCATTTTGCAGCAGCTGCAATTTCTGGATCATCATCAAGAGCAGCCCCATACAGAGCATGTTACAGTAATCTAGCCTCAAAGTTACTGAAAAATGTGTCTACATGGCCAGATCAGACATCTGCAAATAGTGGTTCAACTTCTTAACTAAATGTAGCTGGAGAAAAAACATTTTTGCTGTCATGGACACCTGTTTCTCTAAAAGAA
Organism: Euleptes europaea; assembly: GCF_029931775.1. Classification (NCBI taxonomy): domain Eukaryota; kingdom Metazoa; phylum Chordata; class Lepidosauria; order Squamata; family Sphaerodactylidae; genus Euleptes; species Euleptes europaea. Next base: position 23,449,442 of record NC_079313.1, on the reverse strand, counting down.
GACCAGGATCCAGCAAGACTCCAAAGTGAAAACCGCACACCATCGATGTTAAGAAGAACAATCCCATTTAAAGCAGGGGCCCTCCCAGTCAGCATAACCTCCATCTTTTCTGGATTCCAGTTTGGTCTACCACATTCAGACCCTTGACTAGGATAGAAACATCAGCACTCTGTGGCTTACGTGTGTGTGTGTAAAGTACCATCAAGTTGCAGCCAACTTATGGTGATCCCTGGTGGGGTTTTCAAGGCAGGAGATGTTCAGAGAGGGGTTGCTGTTGCCTTCCTCTGCATAGCAACCCTGGTATTCCTTGGTGGTACCCCATCCAAATACTAACCAGGACCAACCCTGTTTAGCTTCCGCAATCTAATGAGATCAGGCTAGCCTGGGCCATCCAGGTCAGGGCAGTCTGTGGCTTATTCAAGGTAATATACAGCTGGGTGTTACCGGCATATTGATGGCAACTAGGGATGCCCTTGATAAGAGGCCTTACTTAAATATTAAACAACATGGGAGGTAGGTAACACAAAGACTTGTAGCTTTGTCATGTTCCCCTCCAGGGGTATGATTTGGCATCTCCCACTGCAACCTTTTGTGAGCAATCTGATAGAAAAGACCAGAACCTTCTCAGCATCTTGTATGCACCTTAAAATGTTTCAGGTCTTTCAGTGAGAACTCAAAAGAGGTATTTGATGGTATCCAAATTGAGTGAGGTATATTACTGTGGGCAGTGTGTATATCCTAAGGAGGTACATTTCTTCTGTATGTCCATGTTCACAGTCTAGGCCTTACTCTTGGATAAGTAGTGGCAATGGCCAGAAATGTCTTTTGTCAATTGTATATGAAGCTGCCACAACATTTTTCTCCAGCAATTTTTTTAAGTAATGGAAAAATAACCACCTCTTTTAGCAACTGAGGAAATATGCCCCGAGTTGGTAATTGGTTTACAATGACCATCAAAAGCTCACTGACCTGTCTCAAACAAGATTGACTTTCACAGCCTCCAAGATCTTGACAACATCTATCAGCGTAACCAAGTCAAAATGATCTATAAATGGGCTGGACAGTGCATTGGACGCTTCTATTGCCCAAAGTATATTACAACCAGTGTCTAAATTGGAGCACATTTTGAAGGATTTCTCGGGGGGGGGGCGTAATTTTGCAAAAATATCACAACTGAGTATCAGTTCCTGAGAATTTAGGGACTCAGCCTATGAGTTTAGCCGGAGCCAAATTATGTGGATGAATGCCTAACAAAACCAACAAGACACAGAAGTGGGACGAGAATGATTTGAGTTGTGAAACTCAGTAATGAATTTAATGCTAAAAGTAGAGTGAAAATCTGGACAGCTTACATTATTTTGCATGGGACTTTTAGTGCAATGCCATTCATCTTTGCTCACTCGTATATTTCACTGTGTTCAATAGGGCTTACTCTCAGGTAAATGTGCACAGGAGTATAGCCTTAGTCATGATAAACTTTTGCTGCATTAGCATTTATGAAAATGTTCTCTTAAAGAACAGTTCCCTAAAATATAGAAGATTATAGAAATGGCAAAATTAACAGAAATTCTGTAAACAAAGAAGGGAAGAAAGGAAAAGAAATTTTGAATTAAATCAGTTGCCATTTGTTATTGTTTTGCAAACAGATATATCATTTTGATAGTCTTGAATATATGCATGTTCTGTTCTTAATTCTTGTTTGATCCCTGTTCTGATTAAACATATGATTCATTTCATTTCAGTATATCAAAACATTCATCATGCTGACTCTATTCATTCTAGTACAGCTAAATGATCATTCTTAATTTAAAAAGGAGAATTTTTTCCAGGATTGCGGCCAACTTGCATCTAAAGTGTAAGCTGCTGTAATGTCTAGTTGAGGGGGAGGCTGGCCAATTTTTCACGTTATCATCCCGCCTTAGACTTCATCCTCTGCTTCCGCCACAAATAGGGCTGCCAGGTCCCTCTTTGCCACCAGTGGAAGATTTTTGGGGTGGAGTCTGAGGAGGGTGGGGTTTGGAGAGGGACTTCCATGCCATAGAGTCCAATTGCCAAAGCAGCCATTTTCCCCAGGTGAACTGATCTCTGTCCAGGTACTAGCTGGGGATCTCCAGCTAGTACCTGGAGGTTGGCAACCCTAGTCACAAATTCACAACAGAGCACCCAAAAGCCTGGAGGGCAAGTTTGTAAAGAAATAAAGCCTAGAGATGGAGCCAGCAATGAAGAGAGAGAGAGAGGAAGGGAGAGAGAGGAGGCCTGTCTTTTATATGTAGACATATCAATATTAAACAGATGTAATTGGTGCCTTTGGGATACCAACTTTCCTTGCACTCTCAAGGAATTTCTAATGATTAATGCATGCCCGAGGTGCCGTTACCGCAGAGTGGATTCCGTGACATGCCTGGGTGTCCAAATTGGAGCCTATTAATTATTCTTTTTATTATGGACCAAAGTAAAGAAAAAGGTACACAGAAATGCACGTTGGTTGTGTATGCACATGTTTCTTGTCAAAAGGGGAGCTTCTGTCATTCTGCTGTTTGCTGTGATGTCGCAGGTATCTTGAAGCGGCTGCATTGTGACAGGGCTTGTTTCACATTCATCATCTACTCCACAGTTTCTGTACAAACAAATTGCCACCTGTCAAATTGCCACCTCTTCTGGTTGACCAATACGAGAAGTCTTGAGCTGATGATGCGTCGGCTCAGTAACCAGATCCATTCCTCGATGATGTCGAAAAACATTTTAATGTGTCAGGAGCCCAGGCGCACAGGCAGGCCGGTATCATGCGAGTGCATGGGAGGGTGGGCTGAAAGCCGGCACCAAGCAGAGGGGCTGGACCAAGGTTGGGTGAAGGCCAGGAGTAGGGTAGCCAACAGGCCTGGAGAAAAATGTCCTGTCCCTTTAATAGAGGCTGAATGTGTGAAAATGAGCAGCTGAAGCTTTTCATAGCATGGAGGAAAATGACAGCACATGGAAAATAACATCCCATTAAGCCTCTACTGAAGGAACAGGACATTTTTTTTCTCCAGGCGGTTGGCATCTTTAGCTGAGGGCTGGTATACCTCATGGCTGAATGATGGAGCAATGAAATGGGGAGCCCCTGGTTAGCATCCAAATTCCTGCCTTAGGCAAACCATTCCCGCTCAGACTCAGCCCCCACCCTGGAAATATAGGAATGTCTCCAATGATAGTGGGCTGTCTTACAGGTCTGTTGCAAGGACAGTATCAGTGTAATGTACATGGAGTGAGATCCACTCTAAAGACCCATAGGAGGACACCAGCCAACAGCAGTTCCATCTTTCTCTCTCTTTCTCTCTCTCTCTATGGAAATCTATGGAAAAATCTATGGAAATCATTGAGGTTTGGGAGGAAAAAACTCTACGGAAATCATAGAGTTTTTGGAGGAATGTGCTAGAGTGTCCTTGTCGTGACCCCCCCCCAGCCCCATTTGGAGGAATGTGCTAGAGTGTCCTTGTCGTGACTCCCCCCCCCAGCCCCACCACAATGAAGTTCCTGCCGGTGGCAAGGGGGCACCTGGCAATCCTAGCTCACACTGTGCAGAGCCAGTGTGGTGTAGTGGTTAAAGGGTCGGACTAGGATCTAGGAAACTCAGATTCAAATCCCCACACACTGCCATGGAAGCTTGCTAGGTGCCCTCGGGCCAGTCACACTCTCTCAGCCTACCCTACCTCATAGGGTGGTTGTGAGGATAACACAGAGGAGAGGAGAACAATGGAAACCACTTTGAGTCCCTGATGGGGAGAAAGGTGGGGTATAAATAAAGTAAATGCATAAAATTTTTAAAAGTTTTAAAAATTTGAGCAGCAGCCAGCCCACAAGGATCTGTGCTGAATGACTAGGTAAACTGCTGCCTGCCTTAGCCATTACCTCCTCCCCGCCCCCCATGGTGGGGTACCCTTTGCCCTTTCCTCCTCTGTACAAGCTGGTCACGTTGTTCTGGTCCTGGGTATCTGCCACTGCTCCTCTTTGGGATAGGGTTGCCAACCTCCAGGTACTACAAGCCAAAATCAGTATAGGACAAAAATGCCACACAACAATCTTAATCAGATTATAAACAAAGTATCACATATACTTTGTCAAAAATATTCAAAATACAAAGGATGTATACAGTAAGTACATGTAGAAAGGATCGAGTCGAACACATGGATTCACATTCTAGCTGTATCTGAAGAAGTGAGCTGTGGCTCACGAAAGCTCATACCCTGCCAGAAAATATTTTTGTTAGTCTTTAAGGTGCTACTGGACTCTTGCTCTTTTCTACTACATATAACTACGTCTACAAATCCACAGGATCAGAATATTTTCTCACAATATAGTCACCAGCAGCACATTACAACTCCACAGGCTGGTGCTGGTGAACTGTTAAGATCCCAGTTGAACAAAAGTTCATGTCAGTTTCAGTTCATCGATCCACTTCAAGGCAGTCACTTTCCAAGTCAAGGCACACATGCGCAGACGAACAGACCGTTTCAATTTCTTTTCTTCAGTGTGCTATATATAACTCATATCCAGTCTCAATAACTCACATGCTGAATTGCATCTTGGAATGCTGTGTCATGCCTGTGGCAATGGCAAAGTGGTGTCTATGGCATTGAAGTCCCTCCCTTCCCCAAACCCCGCTCTGCTCAGGCTCCACCCCCAAAATCTTCTGCCGCTGGCCAAGAGGGACCTGGCAACGCTAGGTGAAGAGGGGCCTGACCCAGTTTGTATGGCCACTCCTTGCCCATAGCATGCTATAGTGCATTACACAATGCAAGCCCTTGCACAATGTACGATCCTGTACTGTGTTATACATGAGGTGCGGTCTAATAAAGAGGCAGCTGAACAGCCCATCGAGGGGTGAGCTCCCTGCTTGCAGCTGGCAGGCAGGGAATCAGCTGAGCTGGTTTATATTTGTGCATTCCTGGGAGTGCCACGCGGTCCCTCTTGAGTTCCCAAGCCACAAACATTAGAGGCTGTTTTGCAAGTCGATGGGCAGGAATTGCCTGCAGTCCCCTCATCTAGCCAGCAGCTTTGGGGGATGCTAGTAGAGAATATTCAAGTTCTGCAAATAAGACACTTGAGAATTGAACTTACTATGCTCGCAGTGCTCATTTCCTTTTAAGATGAGCACCCCATGTGGTTGCATCTATTCAGAAGTTCAAAAATCCAGAACATTTCAAGGATTTTTGTAACCGCAGCATTCACAACAGTAGCTGGGTAGAGAGCCATTGTTAGCATTTCCCTGCAGTTTGTTGGCTTGCTTTAGGGTTGCCAACCTCCAGGTAGTAGCTGGAGATCTCCAGCTATTACAACTGATCTCCAGGCAATAGAAATCAGTTCACCTGGATAAAATGGCCACTTTGGCAATTGGACTCTGTGGGTTTGAAGTCCCTCCCCTCCACAAACCCCATGCCCAGGCTCCGCCCCCCAAACCTCCTGCTGGTGGCGAGAGGGACCTGGTAGCCCTATCAGTTCACCATGAGAAAACGGCTGCTTTAGCAATTGGACTCTATGGCATTGAAGTCCCTCCCCTCCCCAAACTCTGCCCTCCTCAGGCTCCTCCCCAAAATGTCCAGGTATTTCCCAATGAGGAGCTGGCAACCCTATCTGGGAGAGACTAGGGTACCCGATTGTTAGGCCTGTCTCTGGTAATGAGCAGACTTTGTACCATTTAGGCTCCGCCTCAAAAATCTCCAGGTATTTCCCAACCCGGAGCTGGCAACCCTAGCTTGCTTTGATTATGTATGCCCCAGGGTCATGCAGTTTTAACATCAGATACATTTTGAGTGCACATTCTGCCTTGTGCACATGTGCACATTATGTTGGTGCATGCTCAGGACTTACCAGATTGAACCACAATGCGGCTATATGGCAATGCAAGCATGCACAAAACAGTTTTAATACAACTCTGAATCCTTCATTAAGACAAACATACTCTCTCTAATTTTCCAGCTTTGACTGTCAAAGTAAAGCTGGAAAATTCCAGAAACAGGCAGGCTAGCCCCCTGACCACCAGCACCAGCAGGATCCAGACAGCCAAGCATCCACTGATCACCCATTGGCTCAGCTCATGTTTTACTCACTGGTCACAGTCAGGGAACCAATCGTTCACTGAGTATATAAACTGAGTGTGGCTAATTTGTATTGGATTGAGTCCTAAAAGCTTTAGTTAATCCACCAGTTAAATGGCTTACATGTAAACCCCTAATTATGGTAAACGGATACAGTGGCCATCATGTTGGGCTGGGGGAGGATAGAGGCACCCTGGTTCTAGCAGTGCCCCCCCCCCCACATTTAACCTACGTATGCAAGAGAATGAGATCACAGAATCATAAAGAGTTTGAATGGACTGTAACTTGGGTTGCCAGCCTCCAGGTGGTAACTGGAGATCTCTCACTATTACAACTGATATCCAGGCGGCATAGATCAGTTCATCTAGAGAAAATGGCCGCTTTGGCAATTGGACTCTAGGGCATTGAGGAAATAATCTTTCTGTTATCAGGTGTTGATGATCATATACCTTACAGAATGGTACTGTATGCCCTGGCAGCAAAGAAAATAAGGGCCAAGGCTGTCTCTTAGAGAGCAGTTCCATAAAACTGCTTTTGTCTGTGGTTGTTGTCTGTATTGTCCTGTCAAAATTAAAAAGACATCTTGCTCCGATTTGGATTTTCAAGTGCATCATCTACCTTATTTTCTGGATTTGCCTTGAGAGTATTCCCCAGAGGCTGGTTTTGACGTTTGTAGGTTGATTCAAGCTTGAACATTGTGAGACTTTGTGAGACTTTTCTTTTCAATGCTGTTTGTAGTATGATGGGGTGAATGGTATGTTTTCTGGGGCCTGATGCTAATGCCTGAGGGATCATTATACTGTATATGATTGCATGTATGTGGGCTATTATATCTTTTAGGCATACTTTTCATGCTGGGAATTTTTTGTTTATAGTCAAAATTGTTTATAGTAAAGATTGTTCATACTGAGAAGATTGTGCAGCGGATATAATTGCCATCTGCGATAGTTCTTATTGAGCCTGTGCGCTGCTTATTATCTGTCAACCTCCAGATGGTGGCTGGAGGTCTTCTGCTATTACAGCTGATCTCCAGGTGACAGAAATCAGTTTCCCTGGAGAAAATGGCCACTTTGGCAATTGGACTCTAGGGCATTGAAGTCCCTCCCCTCTCCAAACCCCGCCCTCCTCAGGCTCCACCCCCAGAATCTCCAGGTATTTCCCAACCCAGAGCTGGCAACCCTAGGCCCAGGGCACCCAGCAGTGTTAGGCCACAGTCAACAACAGGCCCTGATCTTCATATCTATTGCTCTCCAGTGGTATTCAGAGATAACTGTCAGTTAACATGCTCTGACATGTAGCATTTGACAATATTTAATCGTTTATACAATTTTGTATTTGACACCTGCCAAAATCAAAGTAACACACGGACGGCAATGAGTGAAAAGCACTACAAGTATTCATTTCAAGGCAAAGTTCCATATGCAAAGTTATCTGCCATCTCTTGATTTAATATAACATTCCCTCATACACGCATTTTCCTGATTTTCTAGAGCTCATAAAGAATGCCAGAATCAATCGAGGGTGTCAGAGATCCAATATGCGTAGGGGCTTAACTCCAGATTCTTTCAAGATCCAGGCTGCTGTGAGTGTATCATTTGTGACGTGGTGATATCTTTTAAGCTTTTACTGCAGCTGATCTGCTTTTGGGTTTCTTTGGTTCAAGATACTTTAAGATGTTTCTGAGTTATATGGCAAAGAGGAACCTGGCAACCCTGATAGAAAGTCATTTTATTTGAACTTCTCATCCAATATATATATATAACCTGTTTTAGATATATGTTTGCATTGGCATGCTTCATCACCTGTGTTTTTGGTTTTGCACACTGTTGTTGCTTTTTAATTGTTCCTTTTTCATTGTAATTCCTAGACCAAGCGGTCATTTGAAGTTCAAATGGGAGTGCTGCAGAATCATGATTTACTTTCTGCAAACTTTTGTTTCGGTTCCCTTTGTAACCTGAGCCTGCTGGGCACAGCTTTTGAAAAGAACTGGCTTCCTGGCACTTGGCAAAAGTTTCCGTCAGCCTCATGGATAAAAAGGACTGTGGTCAGCTGAAACGGATCAAGCCGGGCAGTAATCCAAAGGCTCCCCAAGAAACCGTCACTGAGTTAATGGACTAGGCCCAAGTCCTGGTTTGGCAGCTTGCAGTGGATGCTAGGAAAAGTTGAGGGCAGCAGGAAACGAGGAAGACCCAACAAGAGATGGATTGACTCTATAAAGGAAGCCACAGCCCTCAGTTTGCAAGATCTGAGCAAGGCTGTCAAAGACAGGACATTTTGGAGGACTTTCATTCATAGGGTCGCCATGAGTCAGAAGCGACTTGATGGCACTTCACACACACACAGTGGATGCTGGCTGCTCAGTTCTCTGTGTGAACAAAATGTTGGTGTTTACTCTCTACAAAACTGTGCGCTTCTTTTTGGGGCAGAGCTTGAGGAGGGAGGGGTTTGGGTAAGGTTGCCAGGTCCCTCTTTGCAACCGGCGGGAGGTTTTGAAGGCAGAGCCTGAGGAGGGCGAGGTTTGGGGAGAGAATGTTAATAACAGCCAGCGTTGGTCCTTGAAGAAGGCGTTAATCGCTGAAACAGAAAGATCACTGGGCTTCTGTTGAGAACAACTGCACTACTGAATTGCTACTCTCAAGAAGCATATCTGTGGAAGAAAGGGAGGTTGGCACCCCCTTTCATGGACTTACCTATAATACTATTATTTGTTTGTAACAAGGCATAGTCCTCTCTTTGGTGTTACTTTTAAGGCAATAATTAACAACACATGTTTTTGCCTACATACTATCAGTGGTGGATATGTTATTAAATACCACTACTTTATAATCATTGTGTCTAGCTTGTGAAGTGCTGTTTCTAGTTTGCTGATTACCTGGAGGTTGGCAACCCTATACAGGTGACTTATAGTGAAAGTCTTACCAGTGATCGAGTTATAGTAATAACTGCAATTCTATCTGTCAGTATATTTATTTACTTAAAACATTTATTAGCCGTCTTTCTACCTTATAGAATTCAAGGTGGCTTACAATGTAAATGGAATGCAAAACATAAAATAATTAGGGTTGCCAGGTCCCTTTTCACCACCAGTGGGACGTTTTGGGGGTGAAGCCTGAGGAGGGCGGGGTTTGGGGAGGGGAGGGCCACAGAGTCAAATTGCCAAAGCGGTCATTTTCTCCAGGTGAACTGATCTCTACCGGCTGGAGATCAGTTGTAATAGCAGGAGATCTCCAGCTTGGCAGGTGAATATTGATAAACTTTTACTACAACAGGAAGCTAAGTTTATATACATGTTTAATACTGTTCACCCCAAAGGTCTTCCTACATCTTTGGACCTAGCGTGTTATATTTAGGTTTGTTTCTGGTAAGGTTCCTTTAATGGTGGAATGTTTTGCCATTCCTGTCACTTTGCGGTCAGTGCTAATGCACAGATGCTGGTGATTAAGGTAGCCTTATTGCTCCCGACAGGACACAGCAGTGTAGGAGAACTTTCACATTCTGCTCAGCATGTGAACTTGCTACAGTGCAGTCCGTGTGTAAGTAGATTTTGTGACGTATGTACTCTTTTATATTTTGTATTGCCCTTCCAGTTGATATGCATTAGCATACCGTACTTGTGAGCCTTATTGTATGCTTGGTGTGGATATTTATATTTAATAGTGAATCCTGATGAAGAACCTATCGAGGCAAGAAGAATACCGGATCCCTGTCTTTGTCCATTGGAGGTTCATTGAACCGCTTCGGAAAATCCAGACACAGCTCTGGGGAGATTGGGACCACGGCACCTGCCTATCTCAAGGAGCTTCTTGCACCGACTCTATTTTTATTCTGGATATGTTGAAAGCACTGTAGATAATATTAGTTGAATGTATTGCAGGTTATTGTATATTTCTTGTATATTTCTTGAGCTGTATGATTTTGTTTTAGCAATAGTTAGAAACGGCTGTATTGTTTTGCACGACCTTAACTTTATTTGATTAGATCATAGTCTAGCCAGTACTGCTCTCTTTTTGATTAGTACCTGGAGGTTGGCAACCCTAGATGCAGGCAACTTCTCCACGCTAAGGCTTTCTGCAGCCATGAGTCACGTCAGCCTCGTGAGAAATTCCATATGAGGCATTCCAGAGACCAACATTTCAGGCATGTGACAAAGTGGACTGTGGCCCATGAAAGATTATGCCACAACAAATCCTCTTTTTAAAAAATCCTCTGCCTAAAGAGTTGATGTTGGTGTTTTGTCAGCCTAATGGTAATTCTTTAAGATTCCCCCTAATGATGGGTGTGTGTGTGTGTGTGGGGGGGAATCCCCTTAGCTGGCTTGTCCAAACAATTCTTTCCATAATTCTGACAGGACAAATAGGATGGAGGTAGCAGCAGCCTGGGGACATTCATGTCTCAGAATTGTCACTCAGGCCAAGAGGCAGGGGAGGCAGAGGGTGCCGCATCTTCGTGTGCTTCCTGGATTGGACTGGGCTGCACAAAGAGCCATTTTGGCTGTCCTTTAATTTTTTAATTTATTAATTCCGATATTTACACCCTGCCTTTCCCTGGTGGCTCAAGGAAGCTTGCAATTCCAACCAATTTTAAAAAATGAAATACAGCAAATGCCCTGAACTGGATGGCCCAGGCTAACCCGATCTTGTCAAATCTTGGAAGCTAAGTAATGTCAGCCCTGGTTAGTATTTGGATGGGAGATCTCGAAGGAAGTCCAGGGTCCCTGCGCAGAGGCAGGCAATGGCAAATCACCTCTGAACATCTCTTGCTTTGAAAACCCTACGGGGTCACCATAAGTCAGCTGTGACTTAATGGCATTTTCCACCAAAATACAGCAAAACCCCATTTAACCCACCTGCTGTCCAAGAAAATGCTTGCAGCGTATACCCCTTTAAAAGCCTGAACACATGAAACTGCCTCATACTGAATCAGACCATTGGTCCATGAAGGTCAGTAGGGCCTACTCCATGAAGGTCAGTAGTGTCTACTCAGACTGGCAGCAGCTCTCCAGGGTCTTTCACATCACCTACTGCCTGGTCCTTTATGTGCATACCTGGGGTGGAAAGGCAGCATAAGATGTTTTAAATAAGTAAGTAAATAATAGTGTTTACCATCCAAGCAGTCATTTTCTCTAGGGGAATCTCCAGGCCCCACCTAAAGGTTGGAAAGCCTACTGTTCATGCGGCAGAAAGAGGTGTGAATGTTGTGATGTAATTCTAAAACCAAGGGGCATGTATCATAATTTTAAATACTTTGATGTATAAAAATCTCCTTGCAAGGGGAATACTGGCACAGCAAGCAGAACCATGTCACTTCTGGTTGTATCTGGAAGTGACATCATGACGCTCTAGGAATTCCCTGATTTCTATGGTAAACACCATAGAGATTTGGGGAATTCCTAGAGTGTTTTGGCATCACTTCTGGAAACAACTGGAAGTGATATCATGATGTTGTGTGACATCACGTCCAATCTCCCCCATTTTTGCTCCCACTTGAGAAAAGAGTGGCGGCGAGGGCTGAGAGTTGGGGCCGGGACATTGCCCACCATGACAGTCAATCTGGGGAAGCCTAGGGAGAATTCTAGGTCCTCTCTTGTGGTTGTTAACCCTTGCAGCAGCCCTACGTCTCCCTGATTGTTTAGTAAGGCAAAATGTATAGCAGAATGCCACCACGTTGTAATTTCCACCACTCTCACAAAGAAACAGAACAGGGGCAGGGAAACCCACAATGCAAACTTTTTGCATCACTAAATGTCATGGGGGAGAGAGTGCAAGAAGGCTTGGAGCCCCTGCTGCAATGCACATCAGCTGTAATGTGTTTCTTTGGCCAGAGAGACACAAAGATTTCACCATGGATTATTCTCCAACTTTCTTTTAGCTTAGTATCCCTCCCTCGTGTTCCTTTGACTCTTCTGTCTGAAAAATTAAACTCACTCTAGATTACATAATGGGCTCCTGAGGGGACAGTAGATTCATCTGGTCTCTTTTTTGAGTGTGGAACAAGCTGCCAAAATGAAATAATAATGGCTGGTGTACACAAAAACCCAATTAAAGGGGAATGGCAGTTAGCAAAGAGAAGTACAGTCAGTTCCTGGCTGGACAAATTTCTATTCCTGTCACACATCGGCTAGGTGCTCCCCCAAAGCTTTGCCAGAGGTCAGATGTAAATCAACTGAGACTGGAAATAGTGAGCAGAACTGAAAAGACTACACATCAGACATGTATCTAAGACACGTGCAGCATTCTGGTATCGCTGGAATCCATGCTGCTTTTTTCAGTAGATCCCAGAAGTCCTGAGAGGAGGACCTTAACTGGGTTCCAGGAGTGCTCCAGAAACAGGGAAGCCTTGGGTGAAAAGAACATGGTCTTGTCCAGAAAAAGGAATCGCTCAACTCATTCTTCCCCACTCCACAGTCAAAATGGTGCAGATGCAATGGAGGAATCATAACAGAAGGGTTGTGCCTGATTGTATGACCATCCCCATGGTGGATCAGAGTGAACCCCAAAACCAATTCCAGCTTCTGTTCAAGGTAAATGAATGCAATGGAGATGCAATGGAGGAATCATAACAGGAGGGTTGTGCCTGATTGTATGACCATCCCCATGGTGGATCAGAGTGAACCCCAAAACCAATTCCAGCTTCTGTTCAAGGTAAATGAATTCATTCCGCTATCAACCAAAACTCAGTGAGGTGGAACTTGGTGGCTCTGCCCAAATCGAGAAGATGCCTTAAATATATATATAACACTTGGAATGTGATTGAAATGCTTGCAAAATAAAAATGGCATGGATTCGTTTGTTTACTTCCATTTCTATGCTGCCTCCATCTATTCTCCTCAAAGATCGCCTTCATGGCAAACGTTGGAATATTCCTCAGATAAATGGAATATACAACCACATCTGGTATCCCTGACAGAGCTAGTGCAGGGCAGTGGTTAGAATACTGGGCTAGGACCAGGGAGACCCAGGTGCAAATCCCCATTCAGTCACTGGAGGATCTTCTGTCAGCCGCTCTCTTTCACCCTAACCTACTTCACAGGGTTGTTCTGAAGAGAAAATGGAGGAAGGGAGAAGCATATCTTTTGCCCATAGCTCTAATACAGACACCTAGTGTTGGATAGCGTTACCACTGAGATGCTGGGGTTGATCCTGCTGAGATTCATCTCAGGTGGTAGCATTTCTGTCTGTGGAATGCACCTTTCTTACCTCCCTGATTGGCAGCCCTACCACAATGTTACACCTGAGGGACCTCCAGAAAGAGCCCGAGGGGAGAACTGGAGGGTGAAAATCCCCCCCACACCGTCTATTACATGTGTGGGTCTGTTCAGTGGGTTCCAACCCTCTGCTGGTAGGTGAAAAGTCAGCATCTGTTGGAATTTCTCACTTGTGTAAAATACTTGAGGAGTTTTGTGGGAAACTAAAGCCCTCTTCCACGCAGTGAGGCAAAGTGAGCCTCCTACACAGTCACTGGGTTGTAGGGTTGCCAACCTCCAGGGGGTACTTAGCAAAAAAGAAGCACCTAATACTAAATAGACTAGCTATGTGAAAGAATAGTATCCAGCTCACACTATTTATGCAAAAGTGCAATATATATGTATATAATAATATTGCACTTTTGCATAAATAGTGTGAGCTGAACACTATTCTTTCACATAACCTCCAGGTGGTGGCAGATCTTCTGCTATTACAACTGATCTCCAGCCGATAGAGATCAGCTTGCCGGGAGAAAATGGCCGCTTTAGCAAAAGGACTCTATGGCGTTGAAGTCCCTCCCCTCTCAAACCCCGCCCTCCTCAGGCTCCTCCCCCAAAACCTCCTTCCGATGGCGAAGAGGGACCTGGCAACCCTACTGGGTTGTGAACCCAGTGACCACATGTACATGAAGTTTACATGTGACGGTTCCACCCCCATGCTTGGGAATGCGGCTTTTCCAAACGTTCCCACAGGGACGGCACCTATGCTCACATGCCGTGCTGGATGCTGCATGGAAAATAACGTTCCGCTCTTCATCCGCACCAAGGCTCAGGTTCTTGGCTGTTTTGCGGAGGGAGGAATAAGCAGGAGTGCTATGAATTTGCCTTTTCCCCCTCCGGATTCATAAAAGCGGCAATGAATTTAATCCTAGACTCCTGAGTCATTTTAATTTTTCCTTGACTGGACGGTTATGGGCCTAATGGAGTGGAACAATCACCAGACAAAGGAGGAGGGAGGCACAGTCTGGCCTGCCGGGATTGTGCGCTCCATCACAAGCGGCAGCCCTTCTGCAGAAGCCGCTGCTTCGACTTTAATTACGGAGCTTGTGTTTAATCACACCTGAACCAACAGGTGAAAGGCCGAGTCGTGGATTTAGGCTGGATGTGCCCAAAGCTCTGTAGTTAGGGTGGCTGACATCCCGGTGGCGTTCTGGCAAAAACAACCGGTTATCATCTTAATCAAGTTTCGATATCAAAGTTGCATGTTCCGTGGTTACTACCCTCCTGGATGAACCCGAGGGGGGGAAACAATTTCCATTCCCAAGCTCCAGGGCTGGCCTGGAGAAAAAAATGCTCTGTTGCCACCCTCCAGGAATTGCCTGGAGAAAAGAGTGTTTGCCAATCTCAAGGGCTTCCCCGGACTGTGGTTGCCAACTTCCAGGGCTTGTGTTCTAGCAAAAACAACCTATTATAATATTTTTCAAGTTTCCATATCAAGGTTGCATATTTAATGGGGATATTCCGACACTCTATATTCTTACTATAACTATAATGCTAGACAAACCAACTCAATAGTACACATACAAAATCTCCCACCTATATGTAATACAAATACCATTCAATAGATCAGTCATCATACAAAATCTCAAGGTCAGAGGATACAGTCTCCATATGTAACAAGTAAAGTCCATGAACCATGTCACTATTACTTCTTAAGGTAAGTATCCATATCTACTGTTGGTTTTTTCCAGACATGTCCATGTGCAAAGTTGTTTTCTTTTCTTTACAAGTTACTGGTTGGTTGCTCCTGTTTTGAAGATTTCTTCCTCAGAAGGTGCACATGGATTCTTATTGTAAACTCGAGTTTTACTCTCCGTTTGCCCAGAGCTTTTTCCTTCCTTACTGGTGGAATGTGTCCGCGGTGGTGAAGGAGATCTCCCGCTATTACCACTGGTCTCCAGGCAACCAAGATCAATTCACCTGGAGAAAATGGCTGCTTTGGAGGGTGGACTCTATGGCCTTAGAGCCCATTTAAGTCCCTCCCCTCCCTAAGCCCTGCCTTCCTCTGGCTCCGCCCCCAAAATCTCCAAGATGTTTCCCAATCTGGAGCTGGCATCCTTAATTGTAGTAGACCATTCTTCCTCACTTTCTGATATTTCAGAGGGTAACATTACTATATTAATCCCCCCTTGGGCACTCGTGCACACATATACACTCATTATTACACAGAGGAGCGGATGCAACCTAAGATACTGGCAATGTAGTCCTATGTAGAGTTACTGCAGTCTAAGCCCATTGATATCAATGGACGTTGACTGGAGCAGTGGTACTCACTCTATGGCTTGAGGAGGGCCACCAAACCAAAGATAATTATATCTTATATGACTACAAGATGTCCTATGTGCCACCACATCAAATAACACAAACACTAATATAAGACTATTAAAATGAAATGTATCACTATAAGTTTTATAATTACCAGAATATTTCTGAGCATAGAGGGTTTCCTTGGGAAGGAAAGAGGCATGCAAGCTAAGCAGGGAGACCACCAAGGAAGGCTCTGCAGAGGAAGGCAATGGCCAACCACCTCTACTTCACACTTGCCTTGGAAGCCCCTTGCTGGGGTCGCTATACGTTGGTTGTGACTTGACAGCACATACATATTTACATGGGGTGGCCTTTCTATCACTGCTGAACCTTAGCTAACTCTTAGGTCACTGGAGTGAAGGGAAAGGCTTCCCTTTCTGCTAGGGTTGCCAACCTCCAGGTGGAAAGCTTATGCAATAGAAATAAACCTATGCTGAAATGCCCATGTAATGCTGGAATACCATATGCAGCACGTAGGCTCTAATAACTGTTCTCAACAATTTCTTACAAATATCACTACACAATAACAGAATAAGCAAAATGATCAGAAAACACTGTAATATTTACTGAAGACCAACAATTATTGGCATTAACAACATGCCCCAATTATTTACATATCCCACATAACAAGAAAACAAGTTCCAAATAAGGTCCTCAGATAGTGAACCATCTCCAGTCCTCCTAAGTAGAAAACAACGTTGCCAGAACTTAAGACATCCAGTTTTCCAAGAACACAAAATTACAACGTGGCCAACTTATTGTAGAACTCTCACATGAACCTCCCACAGGAGGAAAATCCACAGCCAGCAAGAGGACGTGTGGTCGATCCAAACACGTTTCGTAGCTTTGTCCACTCGCTGGTATTCTCATACCAGACTTGAACATCTTGAGGCTAAATTATAGACTGAATTGTATTCCTCCAGGCTGACTGCCGGTGGCACAACTGGCCATATGAAGCACCTGATATAATTAGTATTAGTCCCGATTGCGGCAACACTCACACACACACCCATGTGATCTAGGAATAATAGTGGGGAGGGTGATACTCTTATGGCTGCATCACAGCCTTTACACGAAAGTATATGAAATTTTGCTCCAACATTTCCCATGACTGCCTGTACCAAAAGGGATCGGGGCATTTGGCAGAGAAATTTTTCCTTTGCAGAGATCTAGATCAGTGCCACCAGGCAGTTTGGCATTTTAAAGCAGATGGAGATATATATATATATATAGATATATTCCCTGATTTTTTTTCCTGCCATGTACACATAGGAGGCAGCCATAAGAGCATCCCCCTCCCCACTATTATTCCTAGACCACATGGGTGTGTGTGCGTGTGAACATATTTGAACATAATGGGCATGATCTGTTTGCGTACCTTGGAACGAAGGCTCTGAGGCGCTCTGCGTGTGCATTTAGCCAGCTGCACCCGGCACCAAAAAACCGAGGAGCACAGCATAAATGAGATGAGCCGAAAGAAAGAGATTACATTAACTCATCATCTCAACCTATTGTGTTGCTTGAATGGTGAGTCAATTTTTAAAACTGTTTTCCTAGCCTCAGGGCAGCCAGCCTGATGAATTAGCAATCGGCGATGGCACAAATGAGTGGGCTTGGCAAACACTGTTAATCTTTTACTCCATTACTGTTAATTCTCCTGTGTTGGTGTGTGCGTGCGTGTGCGTGCGTGCTTTTCTTGTTTATCCCTGTTCCACAGTTGCTGTTTGTTATGGATTCCCAGAAGCCCAGTTGCCAGGCTTGGTTCACAACGCGCAAGGTCTAATTACTTCCTAAAGTTCAACGGAGGCAGGATCCTCTACAGCTTTTTGAGAGTCGCATAGGCACTTTTCACACATGCCAAATAATGCACTTTCAATCCACTTTCAATGCACTTTCGAGCTGGATTTTACTGTGTGAAATGGCAAAGTCCACCTGCAAACAATCATTAAAGTGCATTGAAAGTAGATTGAAAGTGCATTATTCAGCATGTGTGAAAGTGCCCTAAGACCAAGGGTTGGTAAGCTGCTGTCTGGCAGCCCCCCCTACACTTCTAAATTGTGTGCGGATGGGAGACAAGGCGGCCTCAACATCTCCTGTTCATTTATTCCCCTGGTCCCCGTGCCTGCCCACTTTCACCCCGGCTGCAGCAGCAGGCACAACTCCAGATATGTTGTGCTGCTAATACACTTTCCCAACTGAGTAGCGAACAACAACTGTGTGTCACTCAGTTCTAGTGAAATGGGACTTTCCGGTAGCTGTTTGCAACATCTGTCCCCATCTGTGGAGTCAGCTTTCATTTCCCTTCTGAGAAAATAAACTTCTCCCCCTCCCCCATGTGTGACTTGAAGTGCATCAAGACTTTGCAAATGTGGTTCAGTGATCCCGCAGCAGCACAGGGAAACAACGTGGGTCTTTGCACTGCCACTCTGAAAATGTTAAATCTGTGCACAGCTTGGCCGCTGCGAGCCAAAAAGGAGCTAGCTGCGTGCTTTGTAAGAAATAAGCCACTGGTACCTTTTCTGGGATGGGGTTTTAATGAAAGAAGGAAGCCTATAGCAGGACACTGTGGATCTGCTCAACAGTAGGGCTGCCGACTCAAATGGGAACTTTCTGGAGATTTGGAAATATTGCCTGGGGAGGGGAGGGAGCTCAGCAGGTATGTGATGCCACAGAATCTGTCCTCCGAAGCCTCCATTTCCTCCAGGGGAACCGATCTCTGGAGATCAGCTGTCCTTTTGAGAGTACTCCTGGCCCTGCCTGGAAGTTAGCAACCTTAGTCAGCAGATTTGAAAACCAAGCAGCCGAGGACATTTAACCGATGTGGTGCTGAATGTGCAGGCAGACCTTTAACAACCATAGATCACTGTAACTAAGGATAATGGGAACCCTTTAGGAACAGGCAATGATTCAGACTTATTTTGAGAAGAGGCCAGCAATGATTCAATATGCATTATCTTGTGCTGGGTTGAAGACCTCACAGCTGCCAGGTACTTGTGTTGCCCTCAGATGGCGTTTTGCAGCCAACCTGAGCCTATAATCATAGGCTTCTGAGCTGTCATTTGCTGGCCTATAGACCTTTTCTCAGCCAGTTACTGAGCCACAACCATATGTTTACTTCCTAGTACCTTTGTCTTCCATCTTCTGATTGGCAGGACCAAATAGCCATGAGGTTACAGTATCTCATGAACACCGGGTGCAGGTACAAACCAGCCCTGAGCACCTTCTGGTTCCTACATCAGCTGCTGTCTCTTATTGTCTTTCTTGTCCATCCAAACTTGACCGAGTGCACGCATAATCTGTCATATAGTGAAACATTAAGAGAAGGGAGGGGGGAAATAAAAAGCTGCGTTAGGGGGGGAAATGTGAATCAAGAGATTGTCGGGAGGTATAACGGCAAGCCCCGTGGTGCAGAGTGGTAAGCTGCAGTACTGCAGTCCAAGCTCTGCCCATGGCCTGAGTTCAATCCCAACGGAAGTCGGTTTCAGGTAGCCGGCTCAAGGTCGACTCAGCCTTCCATCCTTCCGAGGTCGGTAAAATGAGTACCCAGCTTGCTGGGGGTAAAGGGAAGATGACTGGGGAAGGCACTGGCAAACCACCCCGTAAACAAAATCTGCCTAGTAAACGTCGGGATGTGATGTCACCCCATGGGTCAGGAATGACCTGGTGCTTGCACAGGGGACCTTTACCTTTATAATGGCAAGACTAGATTGGAAGTAAAAGCAGGCCCACTTCTTTTCTGGTGGGCATCTATTGGTCCATTCCATCCACCCACCAATCCATCTCACCTTTCCCCAAGGGGTTGGGGCAGATGATAAGTAAAATAAACTGTTACTTCATAGCAGTGAATAAAAGCAGCAATATCATACATTAAGCTTTAAATACTGTGGAAAACCTAAGCAGTTTATTGTGTTTATTGTATCGTACTGTTCTGATTGCATTAGATTTTTTCAGTTTTTTGTAATCTGACCTGAGTCTCAGCAAGAAAGGAGAATTTGTGTGTGTGTGTGTGTGTGTGTGTGTTAGGTGCTGTCAAGTTGCTTCCAACCTATGGTGACCTTATGAATCAATATCCTCCAAAACATCCTACCATTAACAGCCTTGCTCAGGTCTTGCAAACTGAGGGCTGTGGCTTCCTTTACAGAGTCAATACATCCCATGTTGGGTCTTCCTCTTTTCCTGCTGCCTTCAACTTTTCCTAGTATTATTGTCTTTTCCAGTGACTCTTGTCTTCTCATAATGTGACCAAGGTATGACAGCCTCAGCTTCCCTCGCTGAAGCACTGGGGGGGTGTCCCTTTCTTGCTTACAGACAGCCGGCTAACCTAAAACAACTTCTCACCCATGATGATAAACTACTTAACAAGAACATGGACTCTGGCACCAAGGCCTGCAACAAACCAAGGTGCCAACTTTGCACTCATATAGATTCTAGGAACACCATCTCTGGACCCAACAATGTCAACCATACTATCTCAGGTTCATATTCCTGCTCATCTTCTAATGTGATTTATGCCATCACATGCCAGCAATGCCCTTCCACAATCTACATTGGACAAACAGGTCAGTCTCTTAGACAAAGATTAAATGGACATGTCTGACATCAGAAACCACAACATTCAAAAACCAGTGGGAGAACATTTCAACCTTCCAGGACATTCTGTTGCAGATTTAAGAGTAGCAGTTCTCTTACAAAGGAATTTTAAAGGGAGATTGGAAAGAGAAACTGCTGAATTACAGTTGATATTCAAACTAAAGTCAATGCATTTACCTGGGCTGAATAAAGACCTTGCATTCATGGCCCATTACCAATGCTGATTTCTCCACACCCATCTCTCCCCTGGACATCACAGACTCTTCTGCATATCACACCTAATCCCATCAAGCCTGCTATTCACATTTACATACTGTTCCTCTACTTAAAGACCGATGGATTCACATTCTAGCTGTATCTGAAGAAGTGAGCTGTGGCTCACGAAAGCTCATACCCTACCAGAAAATATTTTTGTTAGTCTTTAAGGTGCTACTGGACTCTTGCCCTTTTTGACTACTGCAAACAGACTAACACGGCTACCCACTGTGAATTAGCCTCAGCTTAGTCATTTTAGCTTCTAGGGACAGTTCAGGCTTGATTTGATCTAGAACCCACTTATTGGGGGGGGGTCCACAGTATCTGTAACACTTTTCTCCAATGTGTGTGTGTGTGTTAAGTGCCGTCAAGTCGCTTCCGACTCATGGCGACCCTATGAATGAAAGTCCTCCAAAATGTCCTATCTTTGACAGCCTTGCTCAGATCTTGCAAACTGAAGGCTGTGGCTTCCTTTATTGAGTCAATCCATCTCTTGTTGGGTCTTCCTCTTTTCCTGCTGCCCTCAACTTTTCCTAGCATGACTGTCTTTTCCAGTGACTCTTGTCGTCTCATGACGTGACCAAAATACGACAGCCTCAGTTTATTCATTTTAGCTTCTAGGGTCAGTTCAGGCTTGATTTGCTCTATAACCCACTGATTTGTTTTTTGGCAGTCCACGGAATCCGTAACACTCTCCTCCAACAACACATTTCAGAGGAATCTATTTTCTTCCTATCAGCTTTCTTTTTCTCCAATACCACATTTCAAAGGAATCTACTTTCTTCCTGTCAGCTGTCTTCATTGTCCAGCTTTCACACCCATACATAGTAATAGGGCATGAGTTAACTTCATCTTGGTTACCAGTGACATATCCTTACACTTAAGCATCTTTTCTAGCTCCTTCATGGCCGCCCTTCCCAGTCTCAATCTCCTTCTGACTTCATGGTTGCAGTTTTCTTTTTGGTTTATGATGGAGCCAAGGAATAAAGAGTTGTGAACAATTTCAATTTCCTCATTATCCATCTCATACTTGGGTAACTGCCCTGTAGTCATTACTTTTGTCTTCTTGAGGTTTAGCTGCAGTCCCACTTTCTCCTTTAACTTTCAGCAGTAGTCGTTTCAAGCCTTCTCTATTTTCTCCATCTGGTAATTCAGGCTGTTGAATGCCAGTTCAAACAGGAATGGTTTATAGCTGTATGGCAAGCATACAGGCAGACACAACCAAGTGCAGGATCGGCCAATAAGCAAGAAGAATGAGCCCAGCCTCCTACTTTTTAACTTAAAAACAGCTGTAGGAGGATGCCCGTTTCTACAGAGCATCAATAGTAAGAGGCCTGCTTGGCCTTTTCTCCTCCTACTATAGGAGGGGCCATGGCTCAGTGGTAGAGCCTCTGCTTGGCATACAGAAGGTCCCCGGTTCAGTCCCCAGCATCTCCAGTTAAAAAAAGGATCAGGAAGCTGGTGATGCAAAAGGCCTTTAGCTGGATAGCCACTGTCCCTAAGAGTGAGCAAGCACTGATCTTGCTAGATCAATGGGCTGACTCATACCAGCTTCATGTGTGTGTCTGTGTTCATTTGTCTCCTCCAAAGTTAAGAATAAGCAACATCCTGCCACGCCCAACCGCGGAGGCTTCTTTTCAGTTAAAAAAAACTATATCAGGGGATGGTTCATGCATCTTTCACATAATGATTAATTTGGCCCCAAGGACAGGAAGATCTACAGTTGATGGGGAGCTCTGATAACTTTGCAGGAGTATGAACAAATTCTGTTTGTTGACCTAATTTTTGCATTGATGTGCGACAGTTGTTTAAAATGGGATTTCTGAGTAAATAACCTGCAGGTATTTTTCCCCCTTCTTAGTTCTGAGGAGAGCTATTTTGTAAGCAGTTGGGTACTTTTGTTCATTGTAAGCGGCATTCTGAATTCTCATGAAACACACACACATATATACATACCAGTCCTGTAGTTCAAGGTGTATGCAATTCATCTTCCATTGCACTCAACTTTCATGTAACCTGAATAAACTCATGTATAAATCCATCTAGGTGCCTATTTATCTAAGGAAAATGCTCATTATAAGCAGTTAATAATAAGAGTGGGTTTTTGACCCCAATTTTCTCTATCTTTAAGGAGTCTCAAAGTGACTTACAATCACCTTCTCTTCCTCTCCCCACAACAGACACCTTGTGAGGTAGGTGGGGATGAGAGAGAGAGAACTGTGACTAGCCCAAGATCACCCAGCAGGCTTAATGTGGAGGAGTGGGGAAACCAACCTGGTTCACCAGATTAGATTCCACCGCTCTTAACCACTACACCATGCTGGCTCTCTCCATATCCCACTTGTCTGTTTCTAACGAACATTATGCTCACTTTCAAATACACAAAGAAAACTGGTCTTATTGAAATGATGGATTTCTATAGTTTATGAGGACACCGGGATGTGGAATGGCATGGGTATGGCCCGATCTCGTCAGATCTCAGAAGCTAAGCAGGGTCGGTACTTGGATGGGGGACCACCAAGGAAGACTGCAGAAGAAGGCAATGGCAAACTACCTCTGCTTCTCACATACCTCGAAAGTCCTTTCCTGGGGTCACCGTAAGTCAGCTGCAACCTGGTGACACAACATACAGACACAAAATTACGCTGAAGGGAAGGGCCATACTTCAGTGGGAGAGCACTGCATGCAGAAAGTCCCAGGTTCAACCCCTACCATCTCCAGTTAAAAGAAATAGGTGGTAGGTAATGTGAAAGACTTCTGACTGTGACCCTGGAGAACTGCTGCTCATTAGATTAGACAAGGTAGACCTTGATAGACCTAGAGTCTGACTCGGAATAAGGCAGCTTCATTTGGTCAGGTATTTAGGCTTTAATGGGGTATGAGCTGCAGACCACGCAGCTTCCTCCATTGACAATTCTGACTTCAACCATCTAGAGGAACAGGGAATACAGGGAATATTTTTGCCCCCACCTCTGGGGGTCAATATTATTTCCCTTGGCTTGGCTTGCTGATTAGGCTGATGCAGAGAGACAGAGAGATTTGTTTCCTTAAGGCTTCCAGTGAGTTCAGTACCAGAGCCAAGAAATGAACTGGGCAGTTCCTGTGTTGTGCCTGAACCTATCGTCCCCTAGATCTCAAATCAAGGAATCAAATCTAACCAATCAGCATTCAAGGAATCAAAGCTAACCCCACATGTTTTGCCTGCATTTTCCAGATTCCAGCTAAAGCAGCATCTGGAAAACACGGGCAAAATGCATAGGGAGAGTGAGGCTACCTCTGACAGGCAGCAAAGGCACGCATAATCAGAAGGAAGCCCCCAAGCAGTCGGCGGGGGTGATGGTGATTGTGGGGGAAATGACCCTGCATAAAAGGCCAATTCCAGCCTGTTCCACAAGAAGGGTCAATGACAGCAGGATTTCCCTTTTAGCTCAAGTTGTTCTTGGAGTCATAGTCCAAAAGAGAGCGATCTCTTGCAGCTGTATAAGGCAGCCTGTTATTTCTCATTTATTATTTCCTGCCATTTGCAAAGTGCCTGTATGTGGACACTCCGGGAGGCCAACTGGAGGAAAATAGGAAGAAAATTGGGGGGAGGGAGTCAGAATGACCTCCTGCCTCTGACTAAACCTCCCAAACCAGCAGAGACAAGGGGCTGCACATGCACATATTATCAATGATCTATACATGTGAGTGGAGGGAAGGCAGCAAGGTACAGCCCGATCTCGTCAGATCTCAGAAGCTAAGCAGGGCCAGCCCTGGTTAGTATTTGGATGGGAGACCACCAAGGAATACCAGGGTTGCTGTGCGTGCAGAGGAAGGCACTGGCAAACCACGTCTGTTAGTCTCTTGCCATGAAAACCCCCAAAAGGGGTCGCCATAAGTCGGCTGCGACTTGACGGCACTTTACACACACACATACATGTGAGTAGAGATGCTAGTCTCCAAGCGGGACCTGGGAATCCCCTGAATTACTGCTGATCTCCAGATTATAGAAATCACTTCCCCTAGTGAAAATGGATGCTTTGGAGGGTGGACTTTATGGCATTATACCCCACTGAAATCCCTGTTCTCTCCAGGCTCCATCCCCAAATCTTCAGGAGTTTCCCAACCTGGATCTGGCAACCGTGACGCCTAGGGTTGCCAGGTCCCTCTTCACCACTGGCGGGAGGTTTTTAGGGTTTTGGGGAGGGGAGGGACTTCAATTCCATAGAGTCCAATTGCCAAATCGGCCATTTTCTCCAGGTGAACTGATCTCTATTGGCTGGAGATCAGTTGTAACAGCAGATCTCCAGCCACCACCTGGAGGCTGGCAACCCTACTGAGCCCCATCCCCTGCCGGTGGCCAGTGGGACCTGGCAACCCTACGTGTGAGCCCTCAGAGAAGTTCAGAATTTACACCACTATTACAGTGAGCTAGGAGAGATCTGAGATAGGGAGCAACGGTGTGCCTCTAAAACCCCTTTCTTTTGCAAGTAAAAATTGTTGATTTGTATATTCACAATTGTGTACAAACAGCACCCATGAAGTTAATAATGGATGGGATCTCCTCCCCAGCTACCAATCCTTAATTCATTTTAATTAATCTTTAAAAAAACAGATTAGTTAAGACAGCATCTGCTCAGTGAACATTAATCCCTCATTTCCAGCTTCATTAAGGATTTGCAGTGGCTTCTAAACCCCCTTGCATGTCAGTGAAGTTATTGTTCTCTGTTGCTATTTCCTGTGGGATTTCACATCTCTGCATTCTGTCTTGCTAATTTTTACCAAGGCGTTGTATGCACAGGTGATTTCCTCCCCACCCACCCCCCATTCTGCACATGCAGACAGCTTGTTTTTTAAGTTCGTTGTTCTTGCCAACAGAGGCTGTCTAAACTTATAGCCTATAGAAGGGTCGGGGCCCAGCCAGCTGAATGAGATCCATCAATCTTTGACCAAGCACAGGAGCTAAGACTGTTTAGCCAATACCAGGCCAAACAGTCTGCCGAGCTAAATCGCTGCATCTTTCATTCTCAGCCGCACCACGCTGACGATCGCCGGCTGACAATCTGGCTGCCCCCACCCCCCCTCTGGGATACGGCTCTACCTTTAGAGTGGCAGCGGCAGGCGCTTCTGGACGGTGATCTCAGTGACCGAACTGGAGATTACCCCAATTGCCTGCTAACGTTTATCCACCAGTTTCAGTTCTGCCAAGTACTAAAAGCTGTTTAATGATCAAGGGACCAGGAGAAAGCACTTTAATGTTCTCTCCGTTGAACACTTATATATCTTTCCCACCATCATTCCCTCCACGTATGAGTGAGTTTCTTTTCCTTAAAAAAAAAATCTATTCGACCCTCCCTCGACGGTTTCATCTACTTCTCTGTGGTTTCTGTTCAGCTGATTACCAGAATTCATGGGCCAAAAGGGTCAATAATGATGCGGAGAAAGTTGTCGGCTTTGATCTTTTATGCAACAAATCTCGCTTCATGTGGATTTAGGTTTGTCCATACATTGCTGAGCTTAAACAAAGCCTTTTTGCAAGTATTTTTTGGCAGTGCCCACCCCAAAGGGCCCCCTTTTCGGTGCCCTTTGCAAAGATGTTTGCCTACTTATTAACATTGACCTCATGTGCTCGCCCTTAGTTGTCCTCATTTGCCCTCAGTGATGTCATCGTACAGTCAAACCTGGCTGTGGTCTAGGTTATCATTGGCATCACGTTCACTGCATGATCTCTGATTGAGTGGGATCACCATGTGACTCATCAAGGAAAGAGAACAAAGCAGCATCCAGAAGCTTCAATGACACCAAAGGCAAGAGAGGGAAAAGATGAATATTCATCCAATCAGTGTGTTTGGAAGAAATATTTCTGCCGCATTGAAATTGCTAGTTTCTGCTTGAAAATCAAAACTGGGGCATATTTGATGTAGTTCTAAACTCCATCAGACCTGATATTTCAACATGTCCAAGTATGTTGGGGGAATGTGAGCGGTGACATCCACTGTAATGTTTGAGAGGTGCAAATATCACTTTGTTGTGAACACTTGAGATAACAATATGGCAATGAATAGGGTTGCCAGGTCCCTCTTCGCCTCTGGTGGGAGGCTTTTGGGGTGGAGCCTGAGGAGGGCAGGGTTTGGGGAGGGGAGGGACTTCAATTGCCAAAGTGGCCATTTTCTCCAGGTGAACTGATTTCTATCGGCTGGAGATCAGTTGTAATAGCAGGAGGTTTCCAGCTACGACCTCTCCAAACCCCACCCTCCTCAGACTCCACCCCCAAAATCTCCAGGTATCTCCCAACTCAGAGCTGGCAACCCTACTAATCCTCTTCTTCGTATGCAACACAAGGGTCATGCCCCAGTAGATGGGAAAGGCAAGTGTGTGTGTGTGTGTGTGTGTGTGTAGCATTTGTGTGCCTGTCTTGTTTGACAGTTCTTTCTTTCTTGAAAAGAGCAATGTAGATTCAGTGGCTACAAGTTTTTTTTCCCCCACTGCATAGAATTTTTTTAAGCACCCCTCTCAAAAGGAGCCAGTTGCTGTGGCAACAGATATTGCGGGTGCAGGAATGCAAACATCACCACACAAGGTACCCTTCTAAGGGATGATTGCCAGAGGGGTAAAGGGACGCTCTGGGAAAAGGCAGGTGTAATGAGGCCCCTGCAGCATTAATGTGTGTCTGTCTCTAGAGGAGAAATGGAATAAACCACCACTGGAAAGAGATGTGGGTGAGATGAGCTACGGCTAATTCCACCATTACAGATCAATCGATACAATCTGTTTTACGGATTGGAACCATTAACATTACCATGCCTACCCCTAACAGTGAAGCAGAGAGGCCTTTGAAAGCGACACCCCCCATTTACTCAGGAATCACACAAAACTGAGTACTGATAGAATGAATAATTTCAAGATATTCCCTTATATGAGTCTAGTGCAGTGGTTCCCAAACTTTTCGGGCCACCACCCCCTTGGTTCCACAAACTCCACCCCAGAGCCCCCTACCCTATCAAACAACACAGCTGAAGGGACCCACCTCTAGTGCCCCTTGCCTCTTAGTGCCCCCCTAGGTAATCCCACCACCCCTCATGGGGTGGTACTGCCCACTTTGGGAACCCCTGGTCTAGTGGGTTAATTTGAAGACCTTCCCTAAGGTCATATGTTCAAGTAGGCAGTTCAGCTAGTTGAGAGTGCTTGCATAAACCTGTTGGAGTTGCTCCTTAGATTAAACCTCTTTGAACTACTCATTCTTCTGGTCTTTATTTTGAAACCTTATACCATGGTTCAATTAAACTGAACTATGGTTAGTGTGGAGGGTTGCCAACCTCCAGGTACTGGTAAGAAAATTTTTGAATATACCATATTCAGACAGGACCTGTCCTTGCTCTTCTGGCTCTATCGATTCACTAGCTTATGTCCTTCTGGAATGCCGCTTTTACGAGGAACTTCGATCACATTATATTTCCCCCCTTTTAACATACAAATCTAATGCCTCTGTGTCTGACATAATGCCTTTTTTACTAAGCGATAGGGATCCCAAGGCTACATTGTCAGTGGCAAGATTTGTTTCAGTCCTTATATCCCTCAAACACTAGATATATGCTGCTCAAGATCAGTGGATCAAGGAGCTTCTAAGGGATAAAAGGGGAAAAAAGGTAAGAAAAAATACACCTTTGCTGTAAAGTTGCAGCTATTAAGGAAAAAACAGCATGAAGCTCAATAAATTAGAAATACAAATTCTATGTAATAACAAGTATATTACAACTTAGAAGTTAGCAATACCAGGGTTGCTGTGCAGAGGAAGGCACTGGCAAACCACCTCTGTTAGTCTCTTGCCATGAAAACCCCAAAAGGGGTCGCCATAAGTCGGCTGCGACTTGACGGCACTTTACACACACAAGTTGTAATATACTTGTTATTAAATAGAATTTGTATTTCTAATTTATTGAGCTTTGTGCTGTTTTTTCCTTAATAACCTCCAGGTACTAGCTGGAGATCTCCTACTTTTATTATCTCCAGGTGGTTGCCAGGTCCCTCTTTGCCACCAGTGGGAGGTTTTGGGGGCAGAGCCTGAGGAGGGTGGGGTTTCCAGAGCAACCATTTTCTCCAGGTGAACTGATCTCTATTGGCTGGAGATCAGTTGAAATAGCAGGAGATCTTCTACCACCACCTGGAGGTTGGCAACCCTATCTCTAGCCGATAGAGATTGGCAATTGGACTCTATGGGATTGAAGTCCCTCCCCTCTCCAAACCCTGCCCTCCTCAGGCTCCACTCCCAAAATCTTCAGGTATTTCCCAACCTGGAGCTGGCAATCCTAGTTGTAATAGCGGGAGATCTCCAGCCACCACCTGGAGGTTGGCAACCCTAATTGTCCTTGACAATTAGGGAGGAGATCATAAAAAGTGGAGACCCCTGGAGCTTATCTGCTTGGAGAATGTCCTCAGCCTTACAAATCAGGCCTGCATTCCAGCTGTTAACATCAAAAGTCTAATTCTAAGTAGGCCCAAAAGCTTGAACCAGGAAATTAAAGAAATTAAGGGGTTTAATTTCTTCACGGTCTTTCATACACACATCCTTGATTTGTTTTGTAATTCGTTTATTTCACTGCATGTCTAGCCTGCAGTTTCAAAATCCCAGAAAATATCATTCAAGAAAATGACGTTGGAACCGGGTGTGTGTTAAGTGCCGTCAAGTCGCTTCCGACTCATGGCGACCCTCTGAATGAAAGTCCTCCGAAATGTCCTATCTTTGACAGCCTTGCTCAGATATTGCAAATTGGAGGCTGTGGCTTCCTTTATTGAGTCCATCCATCTCTTGTTGGGTCTTCCTCTTTTCCTGCTGCCCTCAACTTTTCAGGTAAAATGAGTACCCAGCTTGCTGGGGGTAAAGGGAAGATGACTGGGGAAGGCAATGGCAAACCACCCCACAAACAAAGTCTGCCTTGGAAACGTCAGGATGTGATGTCACCCCATGGGTCAGGAATGACCTGGTGCTTGCACAGGGGACCTTTACCTTTATAATGGCAAGACTAGATTGGAAGTAAAAGCAGGCCCACTTCTTTTCTGGTGGGTATCTATTGGTCCATTCCATCCACCCACCAATCCATCTCACCTTTCCCCAAGGGGTTGGGGCAGATGATAAGTAAAATAAACTGTTACTTCATAGCCGTGAATAAAAGCAGCAATACCATACATTAAGCTTTAAAGACTGTGGAAAACCTAAGCAGTTTATTGTGTTTATTGTATCGTACTGTTCTGATTGCATTAGATTTTTTGTAATCTGACCTGAGTCTCAACAAGAAAGGAGAATTTTTGTGTGTGTGTGTGTTAGGTGCTGTCAAGTTGCTTCCAACCTATGGTCACCTTATGAATCAATATCCTCCAAAACATCCTACCATTAACAGCCTTGCTCAGGTCTTGCAAACTGAGGGTTGTGGCTTCCTTTACAGAGTCAATACATCCCATGTTGGGTCTTCCTCTTTTCCTGCTGCCTTCAACTTTTCCTAGTATTATTGTCTTTTCCAGTGACTCTTGTCTTCTCATAATGTGACCAAAGTATGACAGCCTCAGTTTAGTCATTTTAGCTTTTAGGGACAGTTCAGGCTTGATTTGATCTAGAACCCACTTATTGGGGGGGGGGGAGTCCACAGTATCTGTAACACTTTTCTCCAATGTGTGTGTGTGTGTTAAGTGCCGTCAAGTCGCTTCCGACTCATGGCGACCCTCTGAATGAAAGTCCTCCGAAATGTCCTATCTTTGACAGCCTTGCTCAGATATTGCAAATTGGAGGCTGTGGCTTCCTTTATTGAGTCCATCCATCTCTTGTTGGGTCTTCCTCTTTTCCTGCTGCCCTCAACTTTTCCTAGCATGACTGTCTTTTCCAGTGATTCTTGTCGTCTCATGACGTGACCAAAATACGATAGCCTCAGTTTAGTCATTTTAGCTGATCTATAACCCACTGATTTGTTTTTTTGGCCATCCACGGAATCCGTAACACTCTCCTCCAACACCACATTTCAAAGGAATCTATTTTCTTCCTATCAGCTTTCTTCACTGGAACTGGGACAAGTACTAAAACAACCCATTTATTCAATGCTTGGCCCTGGTCACTAGTGCCAGCCCTAATAAAAAATGTCTTCCAACTATACTAAAATATATTGAGCAATGCATTACAGACATTTTCGTTCTTTTGTGATGACAGCTGCTGCCACACAAGCTTCTGGCTCATATGCTGAGCTGCTCCCAGGACTTGCAAGTTACAGAAGAGAATGTATAAATCTATATTTTATGTGTAGAATTACCTTTTAAAAAATTTCAAAAGCAGAGGTTTTTGTTTATGTGTTTGTTTTGGAGCAATCACAGATATGGCCTCTGTATAGTCTAGTTGTATGTCAGTGGGGTTTGGTGATTGGAGTACGACCAGCAAGGATTGGGTTCAAATCCTCCCCATTGCTATGAAGCTTGGGGCAGTCACTTTCTCTCAGCCTTGCCTACATCACAGGATTGGCAACTTCCAAGTGGTGGCTGGAGATCTCCTGCTATTACTACTGATCTCCAGGTGATAGAGATCAGTTCCCCTGGAGAAAATGGCGACGTTGGCCATTGAACTCTATGGCATTGAAGTCCCTCCCCTCTCCAAACCCCACCCTCTTCAGGCTCCACCCCCAAAATCTCCAGGTAATTCCCAACCTGAAGCTGGCAACCCTACCTACATCACAGGGTTGCTGTGAGGATAAAAATAGGGGTGGGTGGGGGTGTATGTTACTCTAAGCTCCTCCGAGCAAGGATGGGTTTATTTTAAGCTCATTGCTCATCAGAGCAAGGATGGGTAATTTTGAAAATTGCCCCCTGAAATGAAAACCAGCTGTTCACAATTGCTAGGGTTGCCAAGTGCCAGGTGGTGGCGGGCAAACCCCCGCCAATCCACCTGGCTGCCAGCTGGGAGTTTAAGTGGAAAATGCCCCCTTGTGATGCGTTTTACACCCGGAAGTGCCGCATCGCAACAGGCCTTTATCACACAAACTGGGAGTTTGAGTGGAAACCGGCCTTTGCAATGCAGCTCTTCCAGGTGTAAACCGGAAGTAATGAAGCACTTCTGGGCGCACGCGACCCCCCACCTTCACTCTAAAAACCTCCCGCAGAAGAAGTAAGCCTAACAATTGCAGATAAGGGTCCTGAACATAGCAATATATAGGGTTGCCACTTCCCTCTTTGCCACTGGTGGGAGGTTTTTGGGGTGGAGCCTGAGGAGGGGAGGGTTTGGGGAGGGGAGGGACTTCAAATCCAATTGGCAAAGTGGCCATTTTCTCCAGGGGAACTGATCTCTTATCGGCTGGAGATCAGTTGTAATAGCAGGAAATCTCCAGCTAGTACCTGGAGGTTGGCAACCATAGCAACAGAGTTCTGAGCAATTATCACAGGTAGGAAGGAAGGAAGGAAATAAGGAAGAACTGTTTGCACAAGCCTATCTTGCCGAATGAGACAGATTGCACAACCTGTTAATTCAGTTATCTGCAATTCTCTTCTATTGTTTAGGGAAGGCTGCAAAGCCCAGTCTGAACTATTCCATGGGGAGATACCTGCAAGTAAGACCACTGTGCCCTTTAAAAGGGCAGCGATGTTCAGCGACGCCAGGTTGTGAAATAATATTCAGTGATGCTAGGATGTGAAATAATAGCAAGTAAAATAAAGACTCACAAAAGTCACATATCCATGTCTACAGGTAAGAATCCTGAGCATAGATAGCCCGTTGGGCAAGGTGGAAATGTTCGTGGAATTAAAGAGGAATAACAGCAATTTGCTTCTATAATCAGTTGCTGCTACCTGTGACCAAGGCACACCCAGACTCATTGCTATGCTCACCCGCTCCCTGGGATTCTGGGCACTGTAATTATGAAGCTATTACTCACTTCATTGAATGAAATTGCACCCACTGATTACCATCGACTGCAGATTCAGATGGACTTGATGACACTGTAAAAGGCTATTAGAATTATAACTGGAAATGATCTCAGAGGTTACCGGGCCCTGTCAAAGCCAGAGGCAAGATACTCTGTGCTACGAAAACTCCCCGCGGATTCCTGTCCTGTCTTTTTCTCAAGCATCTCCCAAGGAAGGAGATTCAACAGGAAATGCTGCCGTTGTTAAGAACTCTTCTCTGTTCTCGTAACACTTAACATGAATTTATATTCCTCACAGCCCTGAACATCTTACGACAGACCGTTGTTCCCCCTCTTCTTTTTGACGTTTTCTTGAATGTTATCTAGAATCAATTAAAAATCAGTGCTGAAAATATATTTCCAGAAATTTGAAATAAGTTAATGTTGTAAATTTAATTGCTGTTTCATTTTCTGATTTTCAAATGTCACAGATAGATAGATAGATAGATAGATAGATAGATAGATAGATAGATAGATAGATAGATAGATAGATAGATAGATAGATAGATCTTCAAACCAAACCAACCTCACTTGGTTGATTTGAGGATGAAAAACTACATTGGTGGGTGTGTATATGTGGAACACAAATGTGATAAGTGTTAGGCTTTGCTACGTGCTGCTGGGTAGATCTCAATTATGGCTTTATTCTGTATGAACCTGCTGCCTGTCCATTGAGATCATCTGGAGGGGCTCTTGCTCAGAATATCCTTGGCAGCTCCAGGTTGGGAAATACCAGGAGATTTTTGGGGTGGAGCCTGAGGAGGGCAACGTTTGGGGAGGGGAGGGACTTCAATGCCATAGAGTCCAATTCCAAAGTGGCCATTTTTTTTCCAGGGGAACTGATCTTCATTGCCTGGAGATCAGTTGTAATAGCAGGAGATCTCCGCCACCATCTGGAGGTAGGCAACCCTATTGCCTTCTAAGGTGAGATGGATAGCAACTGGAGCAATTGAAGTCCCTCTCATCCCCAATCCCCTCCCTCCTCAGGCTCTGCCCCAAAATTCTCCTGCTGGTGGTGAAGAGGGACGTGGCAACCCTATAGTAAAATTAGGGTTGTCAGGTCCCCCCTCTCCACCGGCAGGAGGTTTTTGGGGCAGAGCCTGAGGAGGGTGGGGTTTGTGGAGGGGAGGGACTTCAATGCCATAGAGTCCAATTGCCAAAGCGGCCATTTTCTCCAGGTGCACTGATCTCTATCAGCTGGAGATCAGTTGTAATAGCAAGAGATTTCCAGCTAGTACCTGGAGGTTGGTAACCCTAAGTACAATGTTTTCCCCGCTTTTTGCCACTGCAGGAGTTTGTATAGGACCTCAGCTGGGAAGGAAAGTTTCCTTATCAAAACTGCTTGGAATTGGGCCCCCATGAAAAAAAAGTATTTAGAAGTTTCCAGCGAGAGCAGAAAAAGAAATACACCCAGACACATCCAGTCTATAAAACTGCAGTCTGTTTCCCCTCTAATTGGTAATAAATGTAAATGTTTAGTTATGCCTGGCTGGGGAGCGATGAACAACACATCTGTCTGGCTGTTTTCTCTGTCTTCACAAGGACTGCAGCGTTTACGCCATCTGTAGCTGGAGGTATGGAAAGCAGTCGTGCGGGGGGTGGGGGGGTGATCCCGGGCATCTATGCTTGAACGAGAGAAGGCGAAGAGGGAATGTATGGAGTGAGATAAACAGCTGCAGGAAGTACAAGGAGAAGGAGATGGGTGGGAGGATAAGCATTCAGGAGAGAAGGGAAATGAATGGGAAAGGAATGGGAAAGGAGGAAGTCATGAAGCTGGAAAAGAAAGAGCAAAGTAATACTCTGAATGCGAGGCGGAGAGAAATGGCATGCTAAGAGCAGAGGCAGCCACTGGTGTAGTGAGAAGGTAAACTGGGCTCAATTAACCCAATCTGTCTATGGTATCCAATCACCAGAAGGCTGAGAATGAAGCAGAGTCATTGGTTTTACTGCTGATGGTTTAGAGGAAATCAAGGAGAAGAGGGCCCAAGAGTGGCAGAGAGGCAAAGCGCTCCACAAAAGATGAAGGGTTGCTAGGAATAAATGCATTTATTTAATATTGATAGCCCAGTTTCTGCCCCAAAGGAGCTCAAAGCAACTTGGTGATGAATAGTGCCATCAAGTCACTGCTGATTTATGGTGACCCCTCCCCCCCAGGTTTTCAAGGCATGGGACATTCAGAGGTGGTTTGCCATTGCCTGCCACTGTGTAACAACCCTTCCTTGGTGGTCTCCCATCCATATACTAACCTGCACTGGCCCTACTTAGCTTCCGAGATCCGATGAGACCAGGGTAGCCTGGCCCATCCAGGTCACAGCCAAAGCAATATGCAACAATTAAAAAGAAAAGAAGAAGAGTTGGTTTTTATATGCTGACTTTTTCTACCACTTAAGGGAGACACAAACCATCTTACAATCCCCCTCCCTTCCTCTCTCCACAACAGACACCCTGTGAGGTAGGTGGGGCTGAGAGAGAGTGACTTGCCTAAGGTCACTTCATGTGTAGGAGTGGAGAAACAAATCCAGTTCACCAGATTAGCCTCCGCCGCTCATGTGGAGGAGTGGGGAATCAAAGCCGGTTCTCCAGATCAGAGTCTACCACTCCAAATCACTGCTCTTAACCACTACACCACGCCACAATATATATAAATAAAGCAAGCAACCAATAAACTATATCTTGGAATAGTCCTAGATTCAGTGCTAACTCCTCCAAAAACACAGGCTGCAAGAGATGGGCTAACAGCCAAAGGGCCGTGAGCCTTTGGTGCTTGCCCTCCAGTTTGCATTGCTAATGGCTCATGCATCTGGCCACGTCCAAGCTTTATACTTTTAACAGGAAAGGAAAATTAAAGGTTCCAAGTATCTAAGACCCAGGTTCTGGTGACAGTGGCTTCGAGACAAGATTCTGGTCCAAATTGTATCCCAAGAACAAATGCTGACATGGAAACTGACTCTGATATTGATAAAATCTGGCTCCCCTTAGCCCAATACTTGCCATGTATTTTTTGGGGGGTGGGAGGGGGTACTGTATATTTGCTGTTGCAGATAAGTGTCATGAACACATAGCCGGTTTGAGAATAGTATAGTCAGATCATCAAGAAACCCCCACAGATGTACAAGGTGATGTGAACTTAAGCCAACTGTGTATCCAGTGCATACTAATGATTTCAGGTCTGCATTATGCTACTTAGAGGAGTGTCAGTGCTTGTGCATTAGGAACATGATGCACAGCAAAGTGAGCCAACTGCATCCCTGGTGGTGCACAATTATAATTTGGATATGCGCTGCTTTTGTAGCAGAACTGCTTTTGTAGGGAGCCAAAGTATCCTATGTGTGCAATGCCAGAATGTAAGGAAATGGAAAATATCTGTAGAAATAGAGGGAAAGTGTGTGTGTGCTCTTAGTCGTGTTTTGAAGAACACATGAGCAGCTAGTTGGGTTACACGGCAATGGTAATGTTGTAGAAAGATGAGCGTAAGATGCAACATGTCTGTCCGGGGGAAAAGTGCTGTTGCTTTCTGCAAGTTGTTTACAAGCTGGGTTGGGGGGTATCCTCTTCTAACATTTACCTCTGATTGAAAGATACAGGTCATTATTTATGCTTGTCCACAGGCTGAAGACTTAACTCCATCCTTCTATGTAATGCCTCCCAATCTTTTATGTATAGGGTTGCCAACCTCCAGGTACTAGCTGGAGATCTCCTGCTATTACAATTGATCTCCACCCGATAGAGATCAGTTTACCTGGAGAAAACGGCCGCTTTGGCCATTGGGCTCTATGGTATTGAAGTCCTTCCCCAAACCCTGCCCTCTTCAGCTCTGCCTCCAAAACCTCCCACTGGTGGCAAAGAGGGACCTGGCAACCCTATTTATGTATGTGGCCCTACATCATGCCTCTTTTTAAAAAGTACGTCCTGGCCATTTCTCAGTAGCTAGACTTGCTGAAATGTAACCCTTCTCACTGGCAAAATTTGACCCTGTATCTGATGTGCTGATCTTATTCCAGCTCTCCTTCTCACTTTGAAGGACAGATGGATTCTTCTGTGTAGTACACTCCGTGAACACCTTTTCTTTGTCAAGCCTCCGTCTGAAATCCAAACAGATATCGATCGAAACAGATATCAGAGGGTGACGCTTGCTTGTAAGAAAGTGTGGCGGCCAGTGGCGGATCTACATTTTTGTGGCCCTGAAGCTTGAACTGTTATGGGGGCCCCTTCACAACCAGCAACAATAGGGCAACATCCAACAAGGCCCTGGCCCCAGCCTGATGGAATGTTCTTCCAAGTAACATCAGGGCCCTATGGGACCTTCAGAAGTTCTGCAGGGCCTGTAAAACAGAGCTTTTCCACCAGGCCTACAATTGAGAGCAACCACAGGTTGTCATTGTTACTGGCCTCCCTCTCCTCTCTCTCGGGGCTTCTGATATGAGGATTTGGCTGCTTGACCGGGCCTCCAATGGCCCTGTAATTATATGAGTACCATCTTGTTAACTGTATTGAATGGTTTTATGAATTTTATGGATTACTTATGAATTTTAGATATATATGATTTTATTATGATTGTTGTTACCTGCTGTCAGGTAAGAGAGAGGAATGGGGATCTTCAGTAGCTGCCACCACTCTGGTGTGAGCCTAACTCAAGAAGGCCCAGAGCCCCCTGCCTGCTGCTTCTCCCAACAGGGTATACTTTCTAGGTGACCAAATGAGGCATGATGACCCAGGGCAGAGTAACAAACAGTTTATTAAAAAGGTCTAATAATAATGATAACTCAAGCCACAATAGGATGACAAAACCAGTAAAGGCAGGCAATCAAACAAATAAAAACCCTAACACATCTATCTTTACTGTCCCTAACCCTCTCCTGGCACTAGGCCTCAGGCTAACTCACCCCTTTCTGGAGGTGGGATCCCTCCGTCTACAGCAGCCGCTCCCCAGCCCTGCTCCCTAGGAATGAACCCCCTCCCTTTTCAGGCAAGGCATTTTATTCCTTCTCCCCAGTAGTTACCATCTCCCCTTACCCCTGATTGGCCCTAGCCTTCCCTCCAAATCCTCTTCCACCAATCATAAGGCCCAGAGGGTACCTGGGAGATGTAGGCCTGGTAACTACTTTAATATAGGCCTCCCTAGGGCCTGTAGGCCGCACTTGAGGCCTAGGATCATGACACCCACCCTGAGCCCGGCTTTGACAGGGAATGAGGGTGGGCTACAAATTTAACTAATAACTAATAATAATAAGGAGGGGGTCATCAGAGGGATAAAGAGGTGAAAATCTGATCTTTTGGTGTCAGAATGCACAAGCGAGACGAATGCAGTCTGAATTGAGAATTCAGATGTCTTTTTATGGTTCCGATTGTCTCTGGCCTAAGGGCTGAGCTATAGAATTATTAAGCCATGAAGGATTTGAGGATCCAGCTGCCAAAATGTAGGCTATGGACAGATTCTGGTGATCTCAGTGAGCCCTCACAGCTGGGGGTTCGAGCACTGCAAGCCCCCAAGAAAATTTTGAAATGTGACCAATTACAGGGACATTTTGAGGCCATGTGAAATGGGTAGTAGAGCATGTTCTAAAGTCAATATTAAGTACTTCAACCCATTGGCTTATGAGTCTATCACTAAAAAACTCCATCGATTTTATAGAGAAATTCACTCATTAAAAAAAAAAGTTGCTTCGGGGGCCCCTCCAGGATTGGGGCCCCTGAAGCTTAAGCTTCATTAGTTTCACAGTAGATCCGCCTCTGGCGGCGGCTGTTTTGGGTCCTTGTTGGGGTGGGGGAAACAGCATCGAGAATGGCTCGTTCTGTGACAAGTTCTATGAAAAAGAATGGTGGTCGCAATTATTCCAGCCGGCAGAGAGTGCAGGGATGATCAATCCTCCTGCCTGACAACAGTAAAAAGACCCCTGCCGAGGTCAGGACTGAAACATCCCCAGTGGGAGATGGCAGTGGCTGCTGGTTGATTACCAGGAGAGTGGCCGTGCCTTCTGTGGTGGCATCTGGCACCAGTCACTTGGAGAGCAGACCACCAGCCAAGCTGGTGTGGAATAGAGGCCTTTCTTAATGAGTGCCCTTGATAGCCTTAAGCTGGAGTTTCCGAAGTGTTGCGTCTTCTAGGGGTGCTCCAATGTAACATAGCGGCAATACGGAATTTGCCGCAAGAAACCGCGAGCTTTAACAGATTTCTCAGGAAAAGACATGGGGATTGTGCTATCAAAATATTGTCGCCGGGGATGCTGCATTTTTAAAAACAGGAGTGGTGGAGGCCAGGCTGGCAAAGAAAGCCCGACCATCTGCTCCTTTATTCTAACAGTGATGGGGCAAGCTGCCATTGCTCAGTTGAAAGGGGAAAGGCACTCAGAACATGCTCAGTTGTCCTTTCTGATTAGGGCTGCCAGGTCCCTCTAGCTACTGAGAGATGGCCAAGACGTGCTTTTAAAAAAGAGGCACGAAGTAGGGCCACATGCATAAATAGGGTTGCCAGGTCCCTCTTTGCCATCAGTGGGAGGTTTTGGAGGTAGAGCCTGAAGAGGGCGGGGTTTGGGGAGGGGAGGGGCTTCAATGCCATAGAGCCCAATGACCAAAGCGGCCATTTTCTCCAGGTGAACTGATCTCTATCGGCTGGAGATCAGTTCTAATAGCAGGAGATCTCCAGCTAGTACCTGGTGTTTGGCAAACCTATTTCTGATATAGGTATACATCAATTATAGAGAGGAGGCATGGCTTCACATGGGAGGGAGGGAGGGATGCTAATGGTGAAAGGAAGAGAAGGAGGGAGGCTGTCAGGAGCTCCCAGAACCTAGGGTTGCCAAGTGCCAGGTGGTGGCGGGCAAACCCCCGCCAATCCACCTGGCTGTTCGCTGACCAGCTGAAGGTCGGCGGGCAATGCGTGTACACGAGCCTACCCATGGCGCCACGTCACTTCCGGTTTACACCCAGAAGTGCTGCATCACAAGGGGCCTTTACTACTCAAACTGGGAGCTTGAGTTGTAAATGGCCCCTTGCGTTGTTGCACTTCCAGGTGTAAATGCATCGCAAGGGGCCTTTTACCACTCAAACTCCCAGTTTGAGTGGTAAAGGCCCCTTGTGATGCAGCACTTCCGGGTGTAAACCGGAAGTGATGCAATTGCGTCGGCGCATGATCATACCTCACCACTGCCTAAAAAAACTCCCGCCGGAGGAGAGGAGGGACCTAGTAAGCCTACCAGAGCTGGATTTCTGCTAGTGTTACCAGGTCCCTCTTCACCATAGGCGGGAGATTTGGGGGGGGGGGGCAGAGCATGAGGAGGGTGGGGTTTAAGGAGGGGAGGGAATTCATTGCCATTGAGTCAATGGCCAAAGCGGCCATTTTCTCCAGGTGAACTGATCTCTATCAGCTGGAGATCAGTTGTAATAGCGGGAGATCTTCTGCTATTACCTGGAGGTTGACAACCCTAATTTCTGCACTAAATAAGCAAGCTACAGCTTAGGGCCTCCCATTATGGGAGGCCCTTAAATACAAAATTTTTACTAAATTACCATTTTTGGTAATGCTTTAGGAAGCTGAGCTCAAAAATGCTAAAATTACAAATATATAAATTTTAATAAGGTACACATATAGATTAAAAGCATAAAACTCCTAGTAAAGACAAAAACTAACACATTCAATATATACAAATGTGTACAACTGTGATGTACAATCTTTCATTGACCAATATGAGATCCAAAAAGGACCAGACGTGTTTCGGCCTGGAAAGGCCTTCCTCAGTGGTCAATATAAAAGTATAACTTATCACACATCCTAATAATACAATCATATCATAATGGTGAGTAAGAAATATCTAAAAGCCCTTCTAGTACAGTGAAGCTCCCTGTAAATTTCTTAACTTCTTATATGTTAAAACCTGGCTTCACTGTCTTACCTTCTGTTGTATGCCGTGCTCTTAAGGATTTGGATACATCAAACAGTGTATTAGGTCAAATGGAAGTCAAGTGGTTATGTCTTGAGGGGAGAGATGGAAATCCAAAATTCTATTAAGGATGCACCTTTTCATTTCAGTTCATTTCGTCTTAAAATGAATGGCAAGTCCGTTTTTCTTTAAATCACGAATACATTTTCTTTATTATCATTATTATTCATGTTTCTTTTTATTATATTTGCTGTTTGGTTCCATTTATGTCAATGGAAAACACATTTCCGGCAGTCGCTTGCTTCCCCCATTGAACTGGAACGAAATGATCAAGGACTGTATCTCAAGGGATATCCCTATGCCAACTTTCAGACAGGTAAGAAAAAGTATCCCTGTTTGATAGCTAATTAAAACTCCCACTTGCAAAGTAGGCAGAGTTAGATATTGACAACACAGAAAGCAAACTGGCACAAATTATATACAATAAGAGGGGATCCTGACCCTAAATAGCTCCTCCCAAAGATGCTATTTCTGCCAGCGATGGAAAGAAACACACTGGTGGCCAATCTGTAGGGTACTTTTTCCCCAACAGGGCAAATTTGGGGTGGATCGTCCCAGTTTTTCCAATGATGAGAGCCAGGCCCTCTGACCACTAAAAAGCCTGTGCTGCAGATTGTGGGACCTATGCAGACAAAAGCCAAGTGAGAGGAGAGAGGTTGCAATGAACAGAGAAATGGGGTATGATTGAAATAGGGGAAAATAGCAGGATCCAACCCGCTAACTTTAGGAGTCCATTTGAAATGGGGAAAAACAACTGCAGGGCAGGAATGGCAAACCCCCTTACATTGTAGACATGATCAACATTGGCTCCCATGTTCCCCTCCTCTTCTTTAGGGATAAAAATGCACAGGTCTTCCAGCATCTTGTCTAGCATGACCCTTAAAAAGCCAAATATTTTTTTAGTAATGGTAACCATGTACTTCTCTGGGCTAGTCCCATTGGATGTAATAGAAATGATAGCTGGGTTGCTATTTGTTTATAATTTCCAATGCAGGGAACTGAACCATCGGGCGCCGTCTACCATACGTGCTTCAGGCGCAAGCCTTCCTGAAATGAATAGTTTTCCACGGGAGCATAGCTTGAGGGGATTGAACATTATGTCTACATTCCGGGTATTCCTCAGTACTGCAGCAGCGGCAGCAGCTGGTTTCAAGCCCTCTTCCTCTAATTCAACCAAAACGAGACAGTCGAGTGAATGAAGATAATTTAATAATGAATGGCTTCAACTTATCAGGGAAGCTCTCCCTTCCTTTCCAACAGCCGCTGTTAAGTGCAATTTAATAAGGGACTTGCTGTCATTTGGCATGGTAAGAAATACTTGCTGCAAGGAAGAAGCCCCTTTCCCTTGCAAGCTGACACCATTTCTGAAGCGCACAAACATTTTGCATGTGGGCTGGTGGGGGGGGGGAGAGAAAGAGAAAGGAAAAACCACAGTCAGCAACTGCCTCCTCAATCATTTGATATGTAATTAAAAAATAAAAGAAGCATTGAGAAACAAAATAACTCAGACAGGGCCGATGTCTGCATATGCAGGCGAGTGTCTGAACATTTGTAAATGGACGTGCCTGGAACGGTCACAGTCCAGCAAGAAATTTCTTCTCAGTGTTAAAATGGGACTTCATGCTTTAATTCTTTATGCTGGCAGGATGGGATTCAAGGCTTTGTGCCGTTGTCCCCGTAGAAGGAAGGGCAGAAAGAGAGGTGACTCTGAGTCCTGATATGAGGCTGCTACTGATATAGTCCACCTTCCTTGCTGAGACTCAAGGTGGATTGTGTGTGTTTGTGTGTGTGTAAAGTGCTATCAAGTAGCAGCCCATTTAATAGCAACCCAGTAGGGTTTTCAAGGCAAGAGACTAACCGAGGTGGTTTGC
This sequence comes from Euleptes europaea, assembly GCF_029931775.1. Taxonomy (NCBI): domain Eukaryota; kingdom Metazoa; phylum Chordata; class Lepidosauria; order Squamata; family Sphaerodactylidae; genus Euleptes; species Euleptes europaea. The sequence continues at coordinate 23,407,256 of NC_079313.1, read as the reverse complement.
TTTGCCTTCCTCAGCATAGCAACCCCAGGGCCAGATCTTGGGGGGGGGGTGTCTGGTGGGGGCACTCGCCCCCAGTGCAAGGATTGGGGTGCCAGCACGGGTATGGGGAGAGCAGGCATGGGCAGAAGGAGCACCACCACAGCACTGTCACAGCTGCCCGCCCACGGCCCAGCTGGTGGGCACACCGCCCAGCCAGCCGCTGCTCTCCCTCTCTTTTTGTTTCTGCGGGGGCAGCCGCCGTGCCCCCCGCCCAGTGCATTTGTCTCCACCCCAGCACCTGGCTCCAGTGTGCGCATGTGCATGCGCAGCAGCGCCCCTCCCTCCCCCCTGCTGTGGGAGCTCCTTCCCCCAACCCTGTGCCTGAATGACCCTGGTATTCCTTGGGGTCGCCCATACAAGTACTAGCCCAGACCGACCCTGCTTAGCTTCTGAGATTTGACGAGATCAGGCACTGGGCCATCCAAGTTAGGGCTCAAAGTGGATTACACCGTGCAAAACAATGCAGCGCACCAGAAAACTGTAGAATAATACAGTAAATCAGGATTACAACACTGAAGAACAATGGAACAGAAACAGTAAAACAGAACCAAGAAACAATGCCATAAAGTTACTTTACCGCCTCTGGCATCTGCACCATATATCATAATACCAAAACATTGGCATAGGTACCTTTTAGAGATACGGGAGGAGAAATGACAACTTACAATTCAGTAAATAAAATCCATCTCTCATTGTTCAAAAGCAAGGACATCTTTAGTATTTTCCCTTTTGTTCCATGTCGTAGTAACACACTATGAAGAGCAGTACTGGCCTGATGTGAAGAGTATTTGAATTGCTAGAGTGCCTACTATTAGGGATGCCAACCTCCAAGTACTAATACAAAAACAATGAATCTTCTCTCTTTGGAAACATGGGACCCCTATTCGGGGCCTTTGTGAAGTATTTCTGAGACTTGCAAGGCTGATGAAGCCGTAGTCAGTGAAACGCAAATTAATACCTGGGAATTGTGTCCCCTTTTTCGCGGTTCTGATCTGTGTATGTGGGTCCCACCGGATAAGAAAAGCTTTCCACTTTAAGAAACTTCAGCTGTTCAGCGAAATGGAAGAAAACTTTTCGTTTGGAAAAATATTGTACATACTATTCAGTACCACCTTGTATGTTGTTCACTTGCTGCATGTCTTTAGATAGAGTATTAGTTAGGTGTTTAGATTATATTCTCCTTATGTGCTCTATAAAATTGCATGTGTTATAACCTTATCTAGTGCTGTGCTTTGTTTTGAAACCTCCAAGTACTAGCTGGAGATCTCCTGCTATTCCAACTGATCTCCAGCTGATAGAGAACAGATCACCTGGAGAAAATGGCCGCTTTGGCAATAGGACTCTGTGGCATTTAAGTCCCTCCCCTCCTCAAACCCCACCCTCCTCAGGCTCTGCCCCAAAAATCTCCCTCCGGTGTTGAACAGGGACCTGGCAACCTTACCTACCATATACCTATATCTATGCATACCTCGGTAGTTCTGCCAACCACTTTATGGATGTTAACTGACTCCAAAACTGATATAAATATCTTAGCTTAAGCCATCCTTAACAGAGGTTAATTAGTTCCCCTAAAACCTATGGCCACTAGCAATGATGGCTTTAAAAGAGGGTTAGAGAGATTCACAAAGGACAGGTCTATCAGTGGCTGCTAGCCATGGTGACTAAAGGGAACCTCCACATTCAGAGGCAGTAAATCTCAGAACACTGGTGCTAGGAGGCAATATCAGGGAAAGGCCTTTGTATCTATACCCTGTTGTTGGCCCTCCAGAGCAACTGGTTGGCCACTGTGTGAGACAGGATGCTGGATAGATGGGCCATTGGTTTGTAGCCCCAAAGTGGAATGCATTTCTCTGCATTGCCTATAAGAGAAAAGGTTACCAGGTCCAAAGGAGCATTCACATCAGGCATGGAAACGATGTCAGCAGAAGGCACATTTCATTTGCTGAGGGGTCTTTTCTCAGGAAAGAAGTGGACACTTCTGTTTTAAGTGGCAAAGGAAATCTCACATCCGCATACCAACAAAGAGGCTGCTTGAGATTAGAAACAGGGAGGCTATTATTGTTGTTGTTGTTATATTGTGTGCTTTTCATCGGACAAATGTTATACCCTTTGTTTTGATGCTCTGGCAAATGTAGACACAGTAGAGGTGTACAGGCATTTCTTGTGTTGGTTTCTTTTGTGATTTTAATATGTATCAATCTCGTTTGTTTCGGAACTCACTTGTTTTTCGTTTTTCCTTGGGACCATGTTTCTGTCTGTAGCTAAAAAAAAAATAAACCTGCTAGAAAAGACCGATAAGTCTTGCATGGCAAAATGGGCGCAGAGATCCCATGAAGGCAGGCAGAGCTACACAGCAGTGGGACCCCAAGGAAGGAAGGTAGATTTGGATGGCGAACACAGAAAGGCTTTTGACACTCCAGATAACCTGCAGAGCCCGTCCTTGTTATTTCTCCCAACTCATGCAGCCGCCCTTAAGTTTGCCCTTATTATTCCCACCTTATGTTTCTTTGGACTTTTCTGGTGCTCCCTTTCTCTTCCAGAACGTGAACATAAGAAGCTGTCTTATACTGAATCAGACCATTGGTCCATCAAGACCAGTATTGTCTACTCAGACTGACAGCGGCTCTCCAAGGTATCCGATGGAGGTCTTTCATGTCACCTGCTACTTGATCCTTTTAGCCAGCGTGGTGTAGTGGTTAAGAGCAGTGGTTTGGAGCGGTGGAGTCTGATCTGGAGAACCGGGTTTGATTCCCCACTTGAGTGGGTTGGTTTCCCCACTCCTACACATGAAGCCAGCTGGGTGACCTTGGGGCAGTCACATTCTCTCAGCTTCACCTGGGTGTCTGTTGTGGGGAGGGGAAGGGAAGGTGATTATAAGCCAGTTTGAGTCTCCCTTAAGAGGTAGAGAAAATCGGCCTAAAAAACCAACTCTTCTTCTTCGTTAACTGGAGATGCCAGGAATTGCTTTACCATGACCCCTCCCCCTCCCCATTTAGCCTCTTTCTTACTTCTGTCTCTTGTCCTTCAGTTTCCTAGCCTTGTAGACTCATGAAGATGATGTCATCCCTCCCTTCCCTTTTGCCTCTATTTTATGCTGTCAACTTCTCTTATCTATACTTGATCCTCCTCTTGCTTGGTTGACCTTTGTTCATTCTTCATCCTTTCATGGTCGTTTTCTACTTCATTCTGCTTCATTCACGGTGCCCATTCCCCATCATTACCTTGGCCCAGCCCTCCTTTATGCTATTTGCATTCTGATGCTCAGTATGTAGGATGCATATGGCAGTGATCTCTTTCTCTGTGTGAGTGGGAGAGGCATCTGTTTGCCTCCTGTCACTGCCACCATGTCCTGGTGCAAAAATAGGTGTGCTGGGACCTGTTGGTAACAGGAAGTGGAGAAGCTGCTACTGGCTATCATCCACTACATTTTAAAAGCATCCAGGAGAAGCCAGCAAGAATAGCTCCTAGGGCTGCTATTAACATGTAGATGGAACCAGAGATGAGGGGAGGAGAGGACTTCGAGAGCACTGATCTACTGACAGGTCCATCCTTGACTTACCTGTGTAGCCAGATAGTCCTTGGCTATGGAAGACAAACAAAATTCTGTTACTACTCTAACATTTGAAGCACATCTTCACTTGCCTTCTCAGAAAATGAAGACAAGAGCCTGTGATGTGGTAAATGCATTTTTCTCAGGTGACTGGCTGTGGTGTGAACTCTTTCTGGAAGGGTCCTGAAAGAAGGTGCCGGTTTACATATCTTAGGATCTATTTCCCTATACTGAGACAGGCACAAATGAAAGGTCTCCTACACAGGGCTAGATGGATTTTCAGCCGATCACACAGATTATACGTACAGTTTTTTCCTCTGCCTTAAATTCAACCAAGCAGGTCCATTTTTCTAACTTGATTTTGACATGCTCAGCCTTTACTAAACATACCTACTCTGTGCTTAATCCCTTGCTTCATTACCATATTTTTCTCCTTCTCTAACTCCTGAAGTTTTGCCCATTTTTTCCTCTAATAAAATTGCCATCAAAGGTTTTCTGATTCACCGAGTTCTCCTTGAGGATCTTTGAACAATTCCTCTGGTTACAGTCTGCTGGTTTTCCTTCATCTTGTTCTGCTTCCTCCTCCCAAACATGTTATTTAGATTATATTCACACTTTCTTCCTTAAATCCACACACTGCTTGTTCCGTATTTTCAGTCTTTCTTGAGTGTTTTGTGGATTGTCCTCTGGATTCCGAGCCTGCCGCAGCTGCCCCCTTTTTGAAAAATCCTCTCTCAGTTTTAGTTCCTTCTGTCATTTGGTTTCTAAACTCTTGGAGCGGGGCGTGTTTGTTTAATACTTCCTTTCACTTACACTGCTATCTTAAGTAGAGTTATACCTTTCCAAGTCAAATGAAGACAATAGGGTTAAGAGGGAGAAACTCCGGGCGAAAACGCATGGTCGCTTTAGCCTCCTTTATTCTGTTTCAGCCAGGATTCAGCCAGGATCGAACGCACGTTTGGCAAAAACGCATGCAATCTATCCTGGCTGAATCCTGGCTGAAACAGGGAATAAAGGAGGCTAAAGCAACCATGTGTTTTCTCCCTACTTTTTGGATTTAATAAGTTTGATTAATCATTCCACTCAAACTGCTTTCAGTTCTATAACGGATCTTCTGCTAACGTTGTTTATTTTTAGTTCTCTTGTGGGACATCTCTGTTCTGGATATCATTTATCAAGCTATTGCTTTATTTTTTGTACAAACTTGATTTTAGGCATCATGGTTTTGCATCACATTCTTCTTGTCTGTCCAACTCTTTTTAATTTGTTTATGTGAACAGGCCCTTTCTGCTATATTGCCAGCATGGTGCAGTGGTTAAGAGTGGTGGTTTGGAGCAGTGAACTGGAGAACTGGGTTTGATTCCCCACTCCTCCACATGAAGCCTGCTGGGTGACCTTGGGCTAGTCACAGCTCTCTTAGAGCTCTCTTAGCCCCACCTACCTCACAGGGTGTCTCTTGTGGGGAGGAGAAGGCAATTGTAAGCTGGTTTGGTTCTTTCTTAAGTAGTAGAGAAAGTCAGCATATAAAAACCAACTCTCCTCCTCTTCCTCCTCCTTCTCCTTCTAGCAGTTGGGTCTCCAAAGAGTTCTATATTAGGGTCACTTCCTTTTACTTGTCCCTGCTTCTACTTCCCATTCATTCTCTGGATATTAATGATTACTTTTACACCAAGGGTTTACAGGGTGTGTGTGTGTGTGAGAGAGAGAGAGAGATCTCACCTAGTCCAGTTGCTAAATTTTCTGCCTGCTGTTTCAGCATCTTCTGGGATAAGCTTGGTGCTTACCCATCAATGGTGTGAGCAGTATCTTGGCCCTGTCTTCTTGCACAAATGAGGCACGAGGCTCTGAGGGTGAGAGCCAGCCTGGCCAAGTGCCTCGTGTCCCTCCCAGCCAATAGGGGTAGGGATAGGAACTGGTATTTCAGTCTGCTCCACCTCCTTGAATTGGACACTTGCCATGCAGAGGTATGGAGAGGGGAAGTTGCTCTGTTACATTTATAGCACTAACAGCCCATTCCTGAAGGGGGGTTATGTGGTGGCTATGAGGGGTGCAGCCGAAGAGGCTTCCCAGCCGCCGCTGAGAATAAAAACCTATTTTTAAAAATTATCAAATGGAAAAAGGGCAAAAAAAAATAAAGACCCATTGAAAAGGTGACATGGGCTGAAAGGGGTTAGAAAGCTGCCTAAAGGCAGCTCCATCCCTGGGAATGCCCCAAAACAGCAAATGCTGCCTCTTCTGGGATTTAGTTCCCAGAGTGGCAGCGCTGGGGGGGTGGGGGGAGGCCCAGGCACTGGCGTAAATGCCCTCTGTGCTGGTGCCCTCTGTGCTCCTTATCACAGGATAAATGGGCACTTGCACCAGTGCAAGGTCACGCCTCCTCCTAAGGAGCTTCCCCCTTCTCCCACCAGGAACGTACCCTAAAACTCTCACTCACTGAATCTTTCAAGGTGTTGTGGGATGCTTACATTCATCCAATGAGGAGGAGGAGGAGGAGGAGGAGTTGGTTTTTATATCCCGACTTTCTCTACCACTTAAGGAAGAATCAAACTGGCTTACAATCACCTTCCCTTCCCCTCCCCACAACAGACACCCTGTGAGGTAAGTGAGGCTGAGAGAGCATGACTTGCCCAAGGTCACCCAGCTGGCTTCGTGTGTAGGAGTAGGGAAACAAAACCAGTTCACCAGGTTAGCCTCCACCACTCATGTGGAGGAGTGGGGAATCAAACCCTGTTCTCCAGATCAGACTCAACTGCTCCAAACCACTGCTGTTAATCACATCACACTCTTAACCACTACATCACGCTCTTAACCACTACAATACGCTGGAGGTTCACCATTACCTGGGCTTGTTTTCAAATGGAATCCATATGTTAGGCATGCCTTACTGTAATTTTTTTTAATTGTACAGAGCATGGTGCACATGCAGTTAGGCATAGCTTTCCATTGCTTCCTTTGCACTGGTAAAACACTGCAATAGAACAATCTTGAGGGACTGTGGCTCAGTGTTAGAGCAACTGCTCGGCATGCAGAAGGTCCCAGGTTCAATCCCCAGCATCTCCAGTTAAAGGGACTAGGCAAGTAGGTGATGTGAAAGACCTCTGCTTGAAACCCTGGAGAGCCGCTGCTAGTCTGGGTAGACAATACTGACTTTGATGGACAAAGGGTCTGATTCAGTGTAAGGCAGCTTCATGTGTTCATGTGTGTTCATGTGTGATATGCTTAAGTGATTATTCCAAGATTCTTTCTGTATAGTTTTTTAGTACAAAAGTGCCACCACACAAAATGAGTCTTCACGTAACTTCAAATCTTCTGATTGCATCAAGATTGCTTTTTTGCAGTGTTTTAGCAATGTGTGCCCATGCACCAACAACATAGTGGGTACAAATTATGTAAATGAACTGAAAGAGCAAAAGGCTGCAGCAAATTGTGCATATTTTTTCATGCATATTCACAAAAGCAACCTCAACAATAACAATGCCTTATGCAGTCTGGCACTGTTGCAGTCTCATGAGCCAGAAGATTCTGGTTACACCATATCTCCTGTATGAACCCAGGGAAATGTCTGGCCAAATCCAGGAATGGAAGATCCATAATTGATATGTATGAGTGTATTAGGAGGAACGGTATCTCCTCCACTCTGGATAGCTCTCTGTTGGGGGTCTGTAGGAAGTGCATGCAGCAAACACAATTATTTGTATATTCTGCTATCCTCTATTGATCACATTCAGAATTGTTCCACATTATGTCATATGCCATTGATACAGATTGTGGTTGGTCTTCCTTCAGTGGGCAGCAAAGTATTTGCCTGAGCCATCAGTATGTGTGAGGTGTCAATAAGGTGCAATGGCTTGGAATTCTAAGGTTCTTATAGTTCGACATACTCATTTACACATTGATACTTTTCATGTGCAGATAGTTTCATAAATAAAACTTTATAGACTGAATCTTCAAGGAGGCCAGATAGCTCAGCAACAGGGCATATGCTTTGCATGCAGAAGGTGACAGATTCAGTCCCCAATATCTTCAGTGAAAGGAAATCAAGAAGGAAGGCCTCCCATTTCATCCTGCTGTGAAGCTACACAGAACTCTTTGACCTAGCCAATGTGATCAAATAACAGTGATTTAGATCTCAACCAGGGAAACTTGGACTCAGAGTCTTCCACAGACACACATAGCCTTGGGCAAGTCATGGACATGGATACTGTGGTATCATTGTATTATAGCAATGGATGGATACCGGTCATGCTGCATACCTATTCTCTCTAGTATCAGAGGAGCATGCCTATTATTTGGGTGCGGTGGAACACAGGCAGGATGGTGCTGCTGCACTCGTCTTGTTTGTGGCTTCCTAAAGGCACCTGGTTGGCCACTGTGTGAACAGACTGCTGGACTTGATGGGCCTCGGTCTGATCCAGCAGGGCCGTTCTTATGTTCTTATGTTCTCATTCACCTCCTGGGTTGACTTGTCCATGCAGGAGAATCCAGTTGCAAAGTGATTGCTATTTCACAGCGATTGTACAATATCCAACAATGTGTGGATGCAGTGCATGGCTTATCTAAGGATATCTATACTGTTGTGCTATAGAAATCATTTAATAGGAGTAATATCCAGTGACCAGAGCCAGTGGCACAGAGTGGTAAGCTGCAGTACTGCAGTCCAAGCTCTGCTTGCGACCTGAGTTCGATCCTGACGGAAGTCAGTTTCAGGTAGCTGGTTCAAGGTTGACTCAGCCTTCCATCCTTCCAAGGTCAGTAAAATGAGTACCCAGCTTGCTGGGGATAAAGCATAGATAACTGGGGAAGGCAATGGCACACCACCCAGTAAACACAGTCTGCCTAGTAAACATCAGGATATGACATCACCCCATGGTCAGTAATGACTCAGTGCTTGCACAGGGGACTACCTTTACCTTTGAATATCCAGTGATGAGTGGATGCAGCCTTATTGTGCAATCATGAGCAGATTAAGCCTTTCTAAGTCTTTTAACTTTACAGCTCAAAGGAGTACTAAAGAAAATTACTATGTTAAGGACTGTAAAGCACTTGCACTATAGTAAGTAGTTTCAGAGGATAGCCATGTTGGTCTGCAACAGAAGAGCCGGTTTTGAGTCCAGTAGCACCTTAGAGACAAATAAGGGTTGTGAGTATAAGTTTGTGGGATATAGGTTTATACCCTGAAAATCTTGTTGGTCTCTAAGGTATTTCTGGATTTGAATGTAAGTATAGTAAGTCATTGCTTTTTGTTCTGCAAGGAACGCCCATTCAGAAATAGCTGCCCCTTCAGTATGGACTCCATACTTAAATTTAAAAAAAAGTTACATTTGCAATGGATCCTAAAACTTTGCTGTTAGGAATAGTACCATCTGCTATTGTGAAGTCCTTGGAAGAGTTGTTTAGAACATGATGACTATGGCTGCAAGAGTGGTGCCTGCCACAAAGTGGAAGTTAGAAGACTGCCCAGGTGTAGAAGAATGGAAATATAAGTTAGCAGAGTACGCAGTGATGGCCATGCTGACAAACTAAGTGAATAACAGCCCATTCCTGAGCTGAGGCGTACGGGGACAGCGGGGAAGAGGTGCAGCAGCGCCTAAGCCGTTTCCCCGATGCTGTTAAACAAAACAAAAAAAGCCGCAAAACAGCTTTTTGTTTTGTTTTGTTTAACTGGGTCTTTTCACGCCTTTGAAAACAGCGATTCTGGCCGCCGGCACAAGTGGCCGAAAGTGGCTAGGAAGTCGACTAAGCAGCGGCTCCTCCCCCCTAGCCCGTCCCCAGAACGCCCCCCTGCGCCGGCACAGCCTCTCCACGCTGCTGCTGGTGCCACGGCACGGAGAGGCCTCGCTGGCAGAGGGGGAAGGCGCAGTCCCGCAGCACTCAGCCATCGGTGGGACTGGCCTCGCCGCCGGCGTCAATGTGTGTAATCGTGTGATTACACGTATTTACGCCGGCGGCGAGGTCACGCCTCCTCCTATCGACTTTCGGTCCGATTCTCAGGAATGGCTTGAAACAGACCCAGCAAAGAGTTTAAAAAGAATTGGAAACGGTATTACTCATATGTGCCGTAAAATATGCATAAATAGAATTGAAAATAGTTAGATATATATTTATACTGGAAAAGTAAATAATAGAAATTAATGATTACAAATAAGTTAGCACTAACATTAAAATCTGATTAGAATTCAGTAAGGCAACTTTTATTATGTAACTGCAAAGTAATATTATAGAGAACATCAATGTAGGAGTAAGTAAAAAGTAGCATATCTAGTGTTAAAAAGCTAGAATAGTACAACTAAGGGAGGTTACTGAAATAGAAACATAATTTTATATGTTCACCTAGATAATGCTTGTTTTCTTTATTTTATGTTTTATGTGTAAGGTCTGAGTCCACCTGTCAAATCCCAAACAACAGACCATCGAGACAGAGTCGTCTAAGAAGCAGTTTATTTGGAAAGCATAAGGTGTGTAGCAGCAACTTACAGGAAAAGGTACGAGGACTCAAGTGGGGGGAAAGTGGGCAGGTTGAAACATATACATCAGAAAGGCACCGTTGGATACCAGGCTGAGCCTGGTTCCCATGATAGATTACACTTATCGTTCCGGGGCGCAGGCCGTCATAACAAACCTCTGAGCTACTCGACCTTGACTCCAGCTGCGCTCTGTTTGTGTTATGTTGGCATGTACCCTACTTTTGTTTGTATTTTTACTGATGTGAAATAATTAAAAAAAGGAAAGAAATAGCTGCCCCATTGCAGAAGGATGCTTATTTGTTTTATTTATTTATTATATTTTTACCCTGTTCTTCCCAACTAAAGCAGGGCACAGGGCAGATATCAGCATAAAATTATTACAATTAAAACCATAAATAACACACACACACACACACGTGTGTGTGTGTGTGTGTGTGTTATTTATGGTTTGATTGTAATAATTTCATGCTGATAGCCGCCCTGTGCCCGGTTCCCAGATGATGCTATAATTTCCAATTCATACCCAGTGTGGGGAGCCACAAGATGCTAATGGATGGGCATAAGATAGGGTTAGGAAGAACAAGCAGGGGGAAAAGAAAAGAGGGAAGGGAAGGGAGGGAAGGTGGGAAAAGGGGAAAGACGAGAAGGGGAGGGGAGAGGGGATGGGATGGTGTCCTCAGCTATAAGCCTGGTGGAACATCTCTGTCTTGCAGGCCCTGTGGAACTGTGCTAGATCCTGCAGGACCCTGGTCTCATCCTACTAAGCTGGGACCACCAGGAGATTGTTATTTGTGGAACGCAGTGTTCTTTGGGGGACATAAGGGGAGAGGTGGTCACAGAGATACAACAGTCCTAGACCGTTTAGGGCTTTAAAGGTCAATATCATGCTGTTATTAGGCCTGGATTTGGCATTAAAAATAATAATGATACAAATAAAAAAAATCCCCTCCCCCTTCCCCAATGAACCTATTATCCACAGAGCTTTCTTTACACCCTTGTATCCTTCTTTACCTTTTACATTTATATTTAGAGTCAATGTACTTCAAGAAAGCTTGATGCAAGATAGATGTTATACTAAAATGTTCTGTTATTTTAGATGTCATCATCATCATTATTGGCATAAAAACATAATACAAAAAGGGAATAAAAGGAATGGAGATATTAAAAAGTGCACTTTATGGCATAGTTAAAAGACAGTTACATCAAAAAGCCCTGTTTGTTGATACTGCCATCTAATTAACCATTTGGCGGGCTTTTAAAACAAACTCTAAAAACTGTGCCACCGTCTCCAATATATGGGGCGAACGATTTTTCTATAAATAGGAAATGTTAAAAGAATCTGAGACTTTCTGTCTATTAACCAACAGGGGGCTTAAAAGTTCGTTACGAGATTCTGTGTAGAAACTACAATAAAATAAAACATGAGCAACCGTTTCAATACAATTGTTGCCGCAAGGGCAAAGCCTGTCAGACAGAGGAATTTTCCAAAATCTGCCTTCAAGTAGTGCAGATGGCAAAACATTAAATCTGGCCAGAGAAATGGTTATTTAAGATGTAATCAAGGTGTTTTTTGTTTTTTTTTAAAGGTCAATATCAACCCCTTGAACCTCATCTGGTACTTAACCCGGAGCCAGTGCAGCTGGCAAAGCACAGGTGTTATATATTCTTCCATGGGGCTCCGGTAAGAACCCCAGCCGCCGCATTCTCGATCAGTTGGGGTTTCCGGCTCAGGCTCAAGGGTAGCCCTGTGTAAAGTGAGTTACAGTAATCTAGTCTGGAGGTGACTGTATGTGGATCATTGTGGCTAGGTCGGTGTGGGGCAGGTAGGGAGGGAGCCAGTTGCTGGGCTTGGTGGAGATGGTAAAATGCTCCCCTGGGAGTATTTTTGACCTGGTCCACCAATGAAAGTGAGGAATCCATGATCACACTCAGACTCTTGATGGAAGATGATGGAATAAGTTGTACACTGTCTAGAGCTGGGAGTAGGCTATCCTGAACCAGGCCACACCGACCCGGCCACAGGGCCTCCGTCTTCAATGGATTCAACTTCAGTCGACTCTGTCTCAACCATTAGGGTTGCCAAGTGCCAGGTGGTGGTGGGCAAACCCCGCCAATCTACCTGGCTGCCCGCCGACCAGCTGAGGGTCGGCAGGCAATGCCTGCCTGCAGCGACACATCACTTCCGGTTTACACCCGGAAGTGCCACATCGTAAGGGGCCGGTTACCACTCAAACTAGGAGTTTGAGTGGTAAAAGGCCCAATGCAGTGTGGCACTTCTGGGTGTAAATACATCGCAAGGGGCCTTTTACCACTCCAACTAGGAGTTTGAGTGGTAAACGGCCCCTTGTGATGCATTTTACACCCGGAAGTGCCGCATCGCAATGGGCCTTTTACCACTCAAACTCCCAGTTTGAGTGGTAAAGTCCCAGTGCGATGCATCACTTCTGGGCGTGCGCACCCCCCTCCCCCCCCCCCCACACCTCCACTCCAAAAACCTCACGCCAAAGTAGAAGGGGGGCCTAGTAAGCCTATCAACCATGGCTCCCAAGCATGCGGTCCAAGGCATCTGGGATCATGCCTGGCCGTCCGTCCATCAGGAGATATAGCTGGGTGTCATCAGTGTACTGATGACAACCCAGTCCAGTTGGGCAAGGGGTTGTGGGAGTTGTGGCAAGACCCTACCCCCAAGTGACACTCTCTGTCCCTGACCCTGGAGAAATGAGACCAGCCATTGAAGGGCTGTCACACGTATCCTAGCATCGGCAAGGCGGTGGGTCTAAAGACTTGACTCAGAACCTCCCACAACATGTAAATGCCCTCCGTGGCAGCCATTTTGTGATTGGTGCCAACTCATATGCCGGAAGGGATCATGGTTGGGGACCACTGGCATTATGTATATAATGTTGAATTGTCTGAAGGCATGTGATGTAATCTTATTGTGAAGATAGGTCTGAGATTAATGGGTAGCTATATATAAGTTCCTTGAAAAACTTTAGAAGAAGAAGAGTTGGTTTTTATATGTTGACTTTCTCTACCACTTAAGGCAGAATCAAACCAGCTTACAATCACCTTCCCTTCCCCTCCCCACAACAGACATCTGTGAGGTAGGTGGGCCTGAGAGAGCGTGACTTGCCCAAGGTCAACCAGCTGGCTTCGTGCGTAGGAGTGGGGAAACCAATCCAGTTCACCCGATTAGCCTCCACCGCTCATGTGGAGGAGTGGGGGATCTAACCCGGTTCTCCAGATCGGAGTCCACTGCTCTTAACCACTACTGCACACTGGACTGCATGCTTGGGAGCCACAGTTGACACAGAGTCGACTGAAGTTAATACAAAGCTGCAACAAAATACAGACACAGATAATGTAAGCTTGGAGCAGGAAGAACTATCATTTTTATAAGACTTCTAAATTGGCTCTCATCTCTCGCAATATCTATCGAGCATCACAGCCCACAGAAGTTACAGTCCGTGCGAAGTCTTATGTGTGTTGATGTTCTTTAGCTGGTTGTCATGAATTTGTTTCTAATTGATTAGTTTGTTCAGCAAATTTAATTGGTTTGTTATTCACAAATAATCCTTTTTTTCTTTAAATGGACACTGAGGTTTCCTTCCACAAAAAACGGACTCTGATTTGCTTATTTAAAAGGTCATATTTATATTACGCATGCTCTGTCCCTGGGGTGTAGGCAATCTTAGTCAAACTACTGCTCCGCTGAGGAGCCAGGGCATTGTTTTGTAAGTGATATTGCCTTTTATATTCTTCTGGTCAGTTTTCACCATGAAAGACAGTTTAATCTAGACTGAATAAGTAATAAGTAATAAGCTAAAAGTAATAAACTTCCAGCTTATAGGCGCATAGGCTCATATTACAGCTCAATTTTAATAGTGATGGGGGTACATTTTTAGGGCAATAGGAAGTAAAATATTAGGGAAACTCTTATTGTGAGCCCACTGTTTTCCAGTTTCATCTCAAATCCAGGCTAATCAAATTCAGTGCTGTCTACTCCATATGTTAGTGGCTCTCTGAGGCAGAAGTCTTCCTAGTCCTGCTACCTGCAATTGTTTTAAACTGATATTTCAATAAATGGGACTGCATTCTGTCCATGTACTGAAGCCCAGCTGCAAGTACATAGCAGGGAAAGAGGAAAACTACTGGGTCATCAATCCTCCAAACACCAAGCAGGATGGTGCTGCTGCAGTTGTCTTGTTTGTGGGCTTCCTAAAGGCACCTAGTTGGCCACTGTGTGAACAGACTGCTGGACTTGATGGGCCTTGGTCTGATCCAGCAGGGCTTTTCTTATGTTCTTAAGCACTCCAGCGCTTAGAAATGGCAGAGTGAGACAAAAGGTTTGCCATCTAAAACCTCTTCTGCGTCACTCCTAAAAAACAGAGACTGAGTAAGCCATAGGGCTAGATTATATTTCTTCCTCTTGTATCAGGCAGGTCAGGATTGACCCTAGAGGGGAATGGACTCCCATGGGGAGACTCTAAAGGAAATGATAAAAATTGGGGACACAAGAAACTCTTACTGTGCAATCCTGAATGGGGGCGGGGTGGAGCAGCATAGAAGACTGCATGACCCGTCGTCAGCATCTGTGCCACTTTGCTCTGTGATAAGTGGCACCTACACCGGCATGGGGCACTTACGCCAGCCCCAGGAACGGCACAGTGGGGCAGGCCTTGGGTGCCTGCACTGCAGCATTCCCAGGAGCATCCTTTTCCAGTGATCCCCCAGTGTCTGAAAACCATGAAGCACACACCAAGTAAGACTGTAGCAGGTCTACTCAGAATCCTACTCAGGTATATTAATTGGGGCTTACTCCCACGAAAGCATTCTTAGGATAGCACCATTCATCAATCAAGGCCAGTACCGCTGTGATGACTGTCAGAATCTCTCCAGAGATTTCCTGAGCTTTTCTTTCTCTTTGGGGGTGAAGATTTAATGTTGTTGGTGAATGAATTCCCTCTTTCCTGAAATCAGGGGATTTCAGAAGTGCAGTCTGAACACACATAGAGCTGCCTTATAGCATGTTAGACTCTTGGTCTATCAAGGTCAGCAGTGTGTACTGTGACTGGCAAAATCTCTCCCAAAATCTTCGGTGCATGTCTTTCATGCCATATACTATTTGATCCTACTCACGGAGACTGTGTCAGGATCAGGCATCTGTCCCTAGCACCCCATAAGCAAACTCACCCAGACAGGTAGAATGAAGTGTGTGTGTGTATGTGTGTGTGTAAAGTGCCGTCAAGTCACAGCCGACTTATGGCGACCCCTTTTGGGGTTTTCATGGCAAGAGACTAACAGAGGTGGTTTGCCAGTGCCTTCCTCTGCACAGCAACCCTGGTATTCCTTGGTGGTCTCCCATCCAAATACTAACCAGGGCTGACCCTGCTTAGCTTCTGAGATTTGATGAGATCAGGCTAGCCTGATCTGAAGCAGTAATACTTTATTAGGAGCAAAAAGACAGATTAAAGAACTGACTGCCTACAGGCAGGTAAGGCTGGTAATGGCGAACACAAGCAAGTTACTCATGCTTAAAGGCACTACGGGCTGAAAAGGTAAACCTCGCTAGGCAACCCCGAGATAAGCGGTTCCCTGGAAGACAGACTAAACAATACCACAGTTGCAGAAAACAGGATGAGTGAAACTGTACACAGACGTTCACAGGCATGAGAACCAAGGACTCGACGTGTAGCCAGAACCTGGCCTAACTCATGTCAAGAGCCTTTACTCCAGCAGCTAAAAGGCAAAAGGCCTGACAGACTGAACCTGCAACCTTCCGTCTGCATAGAGAACAGATGCACTACCACTGAACCATGGCCATTCTGTGGCCCTTGTGGAGACCAGGGAGAAAGTAGGGTGGGGTAGGTTAGGGTTGCAGCGTCCCTCTTCGCCACCGGCAGGAGGTTTTTGGGGTGGAGCCTGAGGAGGGTGGGGTTTGGGGAGGGGAGGGGCTTCAGTGCCATAGAGCCCAATTGCCAAAGCAGCCGTGTTCTCCAGGGGAACTGATCACTATAGGTTGGAGATCAGTTGTAACAACAGGAGATCTTCAATCCTCTTCCTCTGGATATCATCTCTGCGCATGCTTGGTGCAGCATGTATGGGGCACGTACCATTTGATCCAGCTTTGGAGGATCGTTTCAGCATTCATTTGTGGAGGCATTTTAAGATCCTTGTGTACGATTTTCCATGCTTGCTATTCTTTATGCATGTGATATATTGACTGCTATCATACTGAATGACTTACTCTTTGCTTGATATTCTTTATGTATGAGTTATAATACATGCCATAATATTGAAAGAGTCTAGGCTTATGTTTATATTACTTGACTGTGGCTTGTGTGTCTGTTATATTATTTTTTTGGTTTGCTCAGTACCTGGAGGTTGGCAGTCCCAGGGTAGGTTCCGACTCGGTTGGAGCGCTCATCAGAAGTACCCTAAATTAGGTTTCAATCTGATGAGCCATCTGATAGGTGAGGGAACCCTTATTTCATAACCATCTCTTGTTTGGCACATCTTTAGTTACACATATATCATTCTCTGTATTGCACATTATATTGATCCATAATCTTATTGGTACCTTTCATGAAGTGCGGGGTCCATAACAGTCCAACAGTAATACCAAGAGGCAATCTGGCCTCATTAGTGCAATTGTATTCCACAGTGAAAAACAAGAAGCTTCTGCTGATCTGCCTCAAAACAGTACTTGCCCTTTTGTGATAGCATCGGGTTGTTGGCTCACATTTAATTTACAACCCCTCTGATGTTTCTTGGCAGCACGCCTGCTTAGCAAATTATTTCATATCTTTGTGCAGCTTGGCATAGGTGGGGAGGGCTGCCAAAATATTCAGATTTTGCCAGAGGCACCCAGAAAATTACCAGCATGTCCTGAACCAAGGACCAGTTCTTTGAACAACATGGGAATATCTCATTTGTAACAAGAATATATGTGGCACGTGATTGATCAGTCGACCGTATTAATAAATTTGAAACAAGAATCTATGACACAAAAAAGAAAAGAAATAGTGATCAGTTGGCTTGTTAAAAATGACCAATTTGCTGTCCTTCAATGATAGTCAAAAAATGACTGCTTAAAAGAAACCAACTTCCTTTACCTCATAGTGGGGCCGGCCCCTCATTGAGCTACTAGGGGTAGTAAAATAGAAAAGGTCATGGCACAGCCAAAGGAATTATACCTTCGGATCGCCTGTTCTCTTTATTATTCACTGTCTTCAGTTGTGTTACTGAATGAAGCTGTACTGAAGCTATTGCTTACTGCGGGGTCCTGAATCTTGTTGTACCTTCTAGAATAGGAAATGGGTGGCCCTACTAAATAGTTGCCAGAGCAGACAATCACGAAATAGCTGCCCTGGAGAACCGGGGGCACTCTCAAAATCAATGAAGCATCCAGTGATGGATAAGTTGTTTCTGAATGGGTGTTCCCTAAGGGCAGAAAGGTAGTGCCTTCTGGGTTCTTCTGAAGCACCTCCTATTCCAGTGACTTTGGAAAAAAAGCCACGATTGATTCTTCACTTTTGGGGAAGAAATGTTTTTGTCAAAGATGCGAATGAAATCAGGCACCCCAATGGGGATCATTGTCTTACAGCAATGCCATAGAACATCTCTAAACATATGCCAAAGGTAGGCCAAAGCAACACAAATAGGGTTGCCAGGGCCCTCTTCACCACTGGCGGGAGGTTTTGGGGATGGAGCCTGAGGAGGGCAGGGTTTGGGGAGGGGAGGGACTTCAATGCCGTAGAGTCCAATTGCCAAAGCTGCCATTTTCTCCAGGGGGACTGATCTCTATCGGCTGGAGATCAGTTGTAATAGCAGGAGATCGCCAGCTAGTACCTGGAGGTTGGCAACCCTAAACACAAAACATATTTAATATGACTACATTTTGTTCTCAGGGAACCCAAACTGCACATTAGCTAGAAAAACAGAGATTTGCTAACAGCCTGCTGCAGCACAGGCCCGGAGCCCTTTGGACGATTATTGTATTGCCATGTTAATTTGGCAAATCTTATCAATGGCCTGTGGAGGCTAAAGAAAAGCCATGTAGGTGGATTGAAGGGGAGAGCTGACTCTGATTTCTGTTGTGGGAAAAGGGAGCTGTGTTCCGATAAGGCTGGTATAAACTTGTTCAGACGTGTTGATACAGTGCCTATATCTGAAAAAGTAACTATAAGAATGCATTCAGTAATTTGAATTGATTTAACAAGAAGACAAAGAAGAAGAGTTGGTTTTTATATGCTGTTTTTTTCTACCTTTTAAGGAGTATCAAACCAGATTACAATCTCCTTCCCTTCCTCTCCCCACAACAGACACCCTGTGAGGTAGGTGGAGCTGAGAGAGCTTTAAGAGAACTATGACTAGTCCAAGGTCACCCAGCTTGGTTCATGCGTAGGAGTGGAGAAACCAACCCAGTTTCCCAGATTTGAGTCTGCTGCTCATGTGGAGGAGTAGGGAAATCAAACCTAGTTTTCCAGATTAGAGTCCACCACTCTTAACCACTGCACCACGCCGGCTCACACTGAGCCAATAGAAAAACCGTTATGTGCTATGGTTACAACCAAATCCAATTAGTTTTAGTTTCTAACCATTACCATAGTAGTAATACAAAAACTTGCATTGAGATTCCTTTGTTTTTTTATTTTCTTTTTTATTGGGCCCATGCAGCTGTGCATTTTTTTAAAAAAAACCTGTGTTTTAATAAAGAAGCTAACTCAGTGCTTCAAATTCTGGATCCTGAACTTGCTCATATTTCTGCTGCAACTGGATGTACCAAGAAGACTCTCAAGAACTGGCAAGTGTGTCTCTGCAGATAGCCTGGAAGGGTAAAGTTCTGTAACTAGAATCCGTAACGGATAATACGGAGGTGAAAGTGGTACAATAGCATTGCCTTTGCATTTATTTATTGAGATCCCACTCTTCTCCCCAGGTCGGATTCAAAGTGGCTTAGAATAAAATTCTCCCCTCCTCCATCTTCTCCCAATGTCAACCTTGTGAGATAGTTCAGTCTGTGTGTCTGTGACGAGCCCAAGGTCACCCAGCCAGCTTCCTTGGTAGAAGCGAGGATTCGAATCCAGGTCTCCCAGGATCCTAGGCCAATGCTCCATTTATTATTCTACACCTCCTGGCAACAGAAGCATTCTTCCCCACCCATAGTAAGCATACACCCCACTGAATTCACAGGGCTTTGTTGCTACAAAAGCAGTTTGACCTGAGTAACACAAGGACGAGAGAAACCAGTGTCCATATCACAGGAGAACTGTCTCTGATCACCTCCTTAGCTCTCTTCAAAACCCAGCTAGGTTCCCCCTCTGCAGAATGTATAATACACAGACCAACATAAAAGTGAGGATGTACTTCTGATTGAGGATTCTGTCTAGATTTCCCCCCACATACCTCATCTTCTACATACAAATGCAGAAAGTTGATTTAATTCTTCAAATTAGACTTACACATAGAAATGCACTTTTTATATCCAGGTACTTGTATAAGTGCCATTTTATTTTGCATTTTGCTTCACGGTAGGATTTGCTGCTTCTGATTTGAAAAGTCTGCCCCCTTTTTGCTATGATGCTTCAGAGATTCACGGGGGGGGGGATCACAAGCTCTTCACCTTGCCGAGAGCGAGGAGATTGGAAGGAACTGTAAACAGCAAAAAAGAAAAAGAAAAAGAAAGATGGACTGGAAGTATTGAGCCCTAGGTAATGAAATGAAAGGCAGCGGAGTGTAGGTGTGGAGAAAATGCAGAGACAAATTTGGATTCTCTCACATAATATGAGGATTGGGGAACAGCCAGTGAAACTCACTAAGGCGTTTTCAGGGACCTGTTTCATTTCGAGTTTGAAAATGTGGGCAAAATGTGGGGACACGCAGGGGGAGGGGGAGGCGACCTCTGACAGTCGGAAATGGCATGCATAATCCAAACCAAGACCCAAATTCGCCGGAGAGGTGACGGCGAGTGAAACAGCCATGCATAAAAGGCCTAACAGTAAATGTGGGATGGATAAAATAAAAGTTCTTCCTCATAGAGGGTATTATTAAATGATGGAATTTGCTACTACAGCATGTAGTGATGTGATTGGTTTAAGGCAGCGGTTCTCAACCTTTTTCGAGTCGCGACCCCCTTTTACAATTGCCAAGTAACCTGCGACCCTCGTCACATTTGCATAAATTTGCATAAATTTGCATAAATGACATTTTTAATAGGATAAAGAAAACACATTTGTGTGTTTTTTTTTTTTTTTGGCAGTCCAGGGTATCCATATATATAATTTCTTTAAATTTTAAAGTTTAAAACAAACAAGCAAACGGTACTACCACCTGTTGCGTAGCGGCTGTGACTGTGTGGCGCAGCAACCTTTCCTGGCACGGAGGAAAGAGTGCCTCTGAGCATGCACTGCGTTCCTTGTCCTCCCCTCTCTCCCCAAAAACTCTTCCAAGCAGGGCGGGGCTCTCGCGAGGAAACCCCCTCTCTTGTGACTAGGACACTGCTTGTGCACAGAACTGCAGTTATCCCTCAAAGTGGAGCTCCGTTTAATCACCTCACGAGAGCGAAGAGCCAGGAAAGAGCCGAGGGCCGCTTATCCCGCTCGGACTTTTCGTGCCTTTTCCTCCCCTCCGCCAGTCACCACTCCTTCTGCGCCTCACCGAACCTGCGCGCTCGAGGGGGAAATCCCGAACTACGCATGCACCTCGACACACTCCCCCTTGGCCTTGCTAGAGCGGAACTGATGACTCAGGGCAGAAAAGCGAAGCCACACTACAGACATGCACACTTGGATTCCAGGCTGAAGCTCCCGCCCCACCCAAGCGCGGCTAAAAGTAAAAACAACGTGGCTGTAGCGGCCTCAAGGGGGACCGCCCTCTTCTCCTCCGAGACCTGAACTGGCCAAGCCAGGGGAGCTTCCTCCGCCTCCCACACATCCTGCCGCATCATCCGCCCGGCGCAGCTGCGACCGCGCCCAGGGCTGGCCCGCCTGCCTCTCAGCTGGGCAGCGGGGCTACAGCTGGTGTGCGGTGGCATGCCGCCACGTCTCTGCAGCCCGGCTCCTTCTGGCTGTCGGTCGGCCAGTTCCTCACCTCTCTGCTTGGGGTCTTCCCTGCCCTCGCAGACGGATCAGGGTTACAGGGCATCTGGGTTAGTCCTGGACAGCCCGGGATGGGGGCTGTCCCAGGACAGTGGCGGCGACCCCCCCAGAAAACACTTCGCAACCCCCTTGGGGGTCCTGACCCCCAGATTGAGAACCACTGGTTTAAGGGATCAGTCAAGCCATGAGAGCCAAATGGATCCTCCTTATCCAGAGACAGTTTTGGAAGGGACAAGCAAGTGGGAAGGGGTATTTGTTTTCTGCCAAGCATCTGGGCTTCCCGCTGGTCACTCTGGAAAGCAAAACCCTAGACTTGATGAACCCTGTTCTGATCTGGCATTTCTCTACTTATGTTTTTATGTGTCGATTCTGCCCCACCCATTTTGGAAATAACAAGGAGAAACCAGATGAATTTCTCAGACATCTAGAAAATTAACCCAGACTCTAGATCAGACTTTGAGGACTGCAGGATTCCAATCCAAATTGGACGTGTGGAGAACCGGTCCGGTTCTTCAAATACAGAGTCCACCTCGGATTCTAATAGAGATTATTCCTTTCCTTTCCCCCTTAGAAGCTCCTTGATTCATAAATCTTGAGCAGCATAATTCTAAATCTATTGTTTAAGGGATATAAGGACTGAGATAAATTTTGCCACCGCCGATGTAACCTTAGGATCACCATCACTTAATAAATAGGGTATTAACTCAGACACAGAGGTACCAGTCCAATCTGTCAGAAGAGGAATAATATAACTTGACAGAGACCGTTTTTTAAAAAATCACAAATGCATACAAAACAGAATTTAGAGAAACACATCATTCTTTATCACTGGGTCTAGGGATTATGGATAGGGTTGCCAAGAAGGTTTTTCAGGCGGGAGATTTTTCAGGCGGAGCCTGAGGAGGGTGGGGTTTGGGGGAGGGGAGGGACTTCAATGCCATAGAGTCCAATTGCCAAAGTGGCCATTTTCTCCAGGGGAGCTGATCTCTATCACCTGGAGATCAGTTGTAATAGCAGGAGAGCTCCAGCTAGTACCTGGAAGTTGGCAACCCTCATTATGGAGGACTTCAAACTGAAAAGCAGTAAGCTCTGGGACATTTGCAATAACAGCAAGAGCCATTTGGGACTGGATTACCAGATGCATAACTGCAAGGTGCTTTGAACACCCTTCTGAAGCATGCAGTTAATAAGAATGCATGACCAACAAATAAATAAATGACTATTTCATTAAAAACAGACAAGAACTATACAATTGTCCTTTATGTGTTATTATTTTTAACAGTTCCAATGAGCTGCAATAGCGATACTGTGAAAAAGATCAGGGTGGGCCTGCACCACCCAATGCCTTGGTGCTCATGAGCATGCACTGATATGCCAGTATACTTTTGTCAAGATGTTCACATGTAGAGGGGCAGACCCTCATACATACACATATGTACACAGGTTTCATTTCTAGAGAATCAGGATAGTAAAGAATAGCAATGCTACTGTATATGTGCACTCTGTGTATGTGAAGAGCCATCAAGTAGCAGCCGACTTATGGTGACCCCAGCAAGGGGCTTTCAAGGCAAATGAGAAGCAGAGGTGGTTTGCCATTGCCTGCCTCTGCAGAGCCTTCCTTGGTGGTCTCCCTTCCAAGTACTGACCCTGCTTAGCTTCTAATATCTGACAAGATCAGGCTATACCATGCTACCTTCCTTCCTATGTGTGCACCTTTTAATAGTCATTCTAATCATTTCCCTAAAAGGAAAAATAGAGATAGCATTTTTCCAAGGATTGTCCCTGATAAATATGTCCTCTTGAAGCACACACAATGGATCAGAGAGCTAAACACATGCTTAATTCTTTCCCAGTGCTAATTGTGCTTCAGTTTGGGCTGGATAATACCTATATTGTATGTCATGAGCTATCTAATGCTGTCACTTTTGCCGCAGTTATCTATAGCAAGGGTACAATAACCATTCCTTTTTTAAGGTTCATCCAGGCCTATTGCTACTGTATACAACTGATGATACATTGTAACCTGATAATTATCAGGCATATAGCCACTCATTAAAGTCTCAGTAAAGGTTTGTATAAGGAAGCACACCACTGGGTTAAGTGAAGCTCTCTCCACTCAACGCCAGTTTGAGGCTGCAATCTTAAGGATACTTTCTTAGGAGTAAGCCCCATTGAATAAAATGGAACTTACTTCTGAGTAGACCTGCCTAGGATGGCTCCCTAAGTTTCCTACTCTTTGGGGGGGGAGTTTTAATGTTGGTGGCAAATGGACTCTCTGGCTTTTTATGCCGGGACGTTTCCCCATAGTCACCCCCTGTCGACTGCTTCAGGGCTTCCTTTTGATTATGCATGCCTTTTCCGCCTGTCAGGGGTCTCCTCACTGTCCCTGCACATTTTTCCCATGTTTTCCAGATCCCGTTTTAGCCACATGGAAAATATGGGTAAAACTCGCAGGAAGAGCAAGGTGAACTCTGATGGGCAGTAAAGGCATGCATAATCAAAAGAAAGCTCTGAAGCAGTCGGTGGGGTGCCGTGGGGAAACGTCAATGCATAAAAGGCCACTCTTCCCCACCAGATAGGTTTGCTAGGTACCTCTTCACCACTGGCAGGAGGTTTTTGGGGTGGAGCCTGAGGAGGGTGGAATTTGGAGAGGGGAGGGACTTCAATGCCATAGAGTCCAATTGCCAAAGCGGCAATTTTCTCCAGGTGAGCTGATCTCTATCGGCTGGAGGTCAGTTGTATAAGCAGGAGATCTCCAGCCACCACCTGGAGGTTGGCAACCCTACCACCAGACCCATTTAAATCACACACCGCAGCAGCATCTGCCGCAAGTGAGACATGCTCAAGAATCCACCTGTGTGGCTCATGTCATGATAGGGATTTGTGATCCTGGGAGCTGAACATTTTTCTTCACCATTGAGGTCATGTGGGGATGGCTCAAATCTGTCCAACAGGAAATCACCACACCTGCAGAAATGCAATCATTCCCTCCCCACTAGTAGCACATGCTGCCAGTTGTTTAAATACATTATAAACATCACATTTGAAATAAAGAATTTCGTAGCAAAAAAAACCTGTGGCACTTACTGGTTGGGTGTTTGTCTGATTCCAGTCTGAATAGGAGGAGGAGGAGAATCAAACTGACTTACAATCACCTTCCCTTCCCCTCCCCACAACAGAAACCTTGTGAAGTAGGTGGGGCTGACAGAGCTTTAAGAGAGCTGTGACTAGCCCAAGGTCACCCAGTTGGCTTCACGTGGAGGAGTGGGGAAACCAACCCTGTTCTCCAGATTAGAGTACACTGCTCCAGACCACCGCTCTTAACCATGACACCATGCTGGCTCTCTGCTCAACTGCTGAACTCTTTGGATTCAGAGCACGTTGCATATACACATTCTCACACAGCCTCATAGGGGTTGACATTTATCCCCCTGCATCAATAAAAATGGTCTTCAACATTTTTTAAACAATGTCTTTTATCGCCTAGTGATCATGTTCACCACAAACTTTTCAGTGTGCCTAATTAATACTAGTTTGAGCCAAGTTAACCTTGAATTCAGTTGGAAAATATTGAAATGCCATTGTAAAAAGAAGAGCACATATGAAACATGTTCTTGCTAATTGCCATTTTTTGCACCCATTGAAGTTTCTGGACAGTAATCAAGGGCAGTCTCACAAAGAACACATTACAGTATTCTAGCCTTGACATTTCAAAGGCATGAATGATGATCAGCAAAGCCAGAGTGATGGAGTGGTTGGAAGCAGTGGACTCTAATCTGGAGAACCAGGTTTGATTCCCCACTCCTACACATGAAGCCTGCTGGGTGACCTTGGGTCAGTCACAGCTCTCCCCGAACTCTCTCAGCCCCACCTACTTCACAAGGTTCCTGATACGGGGAGAGGAGGGGAAGGTGATTGTAAGCCGGTTTGAGACTCCTTTCGGTAGAGAAAATAGAGGTATAAAAACCAACTCTTCTCCTTTTTAGCAGAAGAGCAAATATCAGGGCAGGCAGTGTATACTATGTTAATGTCAGGCATACGTACTTGAGACCCAAATATTTGGGGGGGGGCAGAAACCCATACCACCACTGGGTATCATTGAATGAAAATCTCTCTCCCCCCTCCTCCCAAAGGCCACACAGTATATGAAGCTTTTCATTGTGGAGAGATTTCAGGTGTTAAGGCGACATGAGTTTGCATTTTAAATCTTCTCCCAAGAGGTTTTGATCAGCTGCGCTGAATTTTATTAACCGGGGTACAGCTTTCTTTTAATGAAGTGCAGCCCTTATATCCTCTTTATATTGTGTAATCATATCTGCAGCTCTTTATCCAAATGAAGCATAAAGCATTTACAGCTGTATTCTCCATCACGCCATCCGGGGAATGCATTCATTTGCAGTAACACGACATTCAATGGAGTAGAAAATAAGCTCTGGAAATTGCCCTCTCCGCGAAGCTCTATCAATAAATGGGAGAAGCCCATTTAGATTCAACTGACCAATCTCTTTGCTATGACAAAAATTAATGTGGCCAGCCATCAGAACCGACTTGGCACGGCAGAAGGCTGCCTCTCAGAGTTACAGCCCCAGTACCTCACTTGCTCCTGCTGGGAGGATATGGGGTGTAGAACTTAAAAAATTGTGAACAACATTCTCCAGTTTTGATACTCTCTTCAAAATCAGCATATTTGACAGAGCCACGCTATTGATCAAAACTACACATCTTGTCAAATGTTTGCGTGATTGATTTCAAATTCTGTTTGGTTCCCATCGGCACTGCTGGCTGCTGCTGCCACTTCTTGATGGGAGCTTTCCTTCTTCTTCCTTGCTGTCACTTTCCTAGACCTCACTTGCCCTCGCTGCCCTGGATATTGGGCTGCAGGGACTGGCTGCAGGGAATGATACTATTTTGTTTATTGATATCTGTGACATCAACAAATACAGAGCTCTGACATGTTGAAAAAAAAATCAGAAGAAGAGATGGGCAAACCAACACCATTCTCTTTTGATTCCAAATGAGGTTTCGTAGACCGAGCTATTTCCCCACCCTTATCAAATATGTTGTCTTTTTTTCCAAGCCCTCTGAAAGACTCAGAAAATATACCCCCAATGATGAAGCACCATAGGGCTTCCTAAATCCTTTCACCACATCCCTCACTTCCCAATCCCCCAAGCTACTCTGTGAATGTGGAATCGCCCCCACCCACTTTTGTGGTACCAGATGGTGTTGCTACAGTGGTGGTTGGTTGGCAGCAACAGCAAACAGGTAGTCAGGAGGAAAGAAGAGTCTTTCTCTCTGCCTCCTTCCTGGAAAGCCAGTGTGGTAAAGTGTTTAAGAGCGGCAGACTCTAATCAGGAGAACCAGGTTCGATTCCCCACTCCTCCACATGTGCGGTGGATTCTAATCTGGTGAACCGAGTTGGTTTCCCCACTCCTCCACATGAAGCCAGCTGGGTGACCTTGGGCTAGTCATGGTTCTCTTAGAGGTCTCTCAGCCTCACCTACCTAACAAGGTGTCTGTTGTGGGGAAAGGAAGGAAAGGAGATTGTGAACTGGTTTGATTGTCCTTAAAAGGTAGAGAACATTGGCAGATAAAAAACAACCCTTCTTCTTCTCCCTTTCTTGATTTCTTGGATGCTGTTTTAACATTGGTCAATGTAGGCTACACTCCCCAAGAGGCACCTGGTTGCTCAGATACTGCAGAAGGCATCAGAGAGGTGAGAAGAAGGGAGAGAGAGAAATCGCAGCAGCAACAGCTTGGTGAATGGTGCTGAGAGGAAAAGGGGTTGAGAGGAGAAGGGGAAGAGAGAGGAGAAAGAAAGTAGATGTTTAGGTACACAATCCAAGCCAGAAAAGAATGGAGAACTGTAATACTGACACCCTCTTATTCTGTGTCTTCGAATCACAAACCTCTGCAACTTCACTAAGTACCTGGGTCACTAAAGGAAGCCTGGACAAATGGAGACGTGTAGGCCAGTCTTCCAAAGTGAGGAAAAAGAAGAATGGAGTTTATCAAGAATCAGCAGCAGCCAGCGGTCCAAATAGGGGCCAGGTCTCATTGGCAGTCACTGGACTAGCTGCGAGAGGTGAGGCAAAGCATCACAACTGCATAAATCAGTCTTCCGTTTGTAATTAGAAGAAGAAGAGTTGTTCTTTATATCCCCATTTCCTCTACTTTTTAAGGAGTTTCAAAGCGGCTTACAATCACCTTCCCTTCCCCTGCCCACAACAGACACCTTGTGAGGTAGGTGGGGCTGAGAGAGTTCAGAGAGAACTGTGACTGGCCCAATGTCACCCAGCAGGCTTCATGTGGAGGAGAGGGGAATCAAACCTGGTCTACCAGATTAAAGTCCACCTAGGGTTGTGCAAAAAACCAAAAAACATGGTTAATTTCAGGTTCGGGTTTATTTGGCCTGATTTTTTTTCGGTAACCCCGAAATAAGCTGAATACCCAGACCGGCAAATAATGGTATTCAGCTTATTTCCAGGTTTACTGAAAAATTCAGTTTACTGAAAAATTCATTATAGTCTGGGGGGGGGGGATTTTCAAAGCTCCTATGGGGGCATTTTTGGGGGGTAGAGTTCCCAAATTTTCAGCATAGCTTGAAGGAACTCTCCTTGCATGAACTCTGAAGTTTGGTGAAAATTGGGTCAGGGGTCCAATTTTATGGGGCCCCAAAGGGATTGCCCCCATTCCCCATAGGAAAACATTGCAAAGTTCACACAAAAGACACCAAACTGCCAAAAAAATCCTCTCTCTAAATTCAACAATGAGAACGATGATGACAACAGCAAAGCAGTGCCCCAAACAATCAAATCACCCCCTCCTTTCGGGTAAAAGCCAGCAAGATCTGAAGCAGAGAATACCCCAAAATTCAAACAGTGCAACTTTGAAACAGCAGGCAGTGGAGAAATGGAAGCAGGGCCTCCCACCTAAAATAACCAAATCACCCCCTCAGACTAGCAGCGCCTCCCCCCACCCCCACCAACCAACAGACCAAGGCCTGCTGGCTTCTAGTAAAATTTAGAAAATAAGCCCCAAATGCAACTACTTGTTTAAAAGGGGAAAAAATGATGTCTCAAATCCTTCGATGGCTTTTCCTCCAGGCAGCAAGGCAGGAAGGAATCCAACCCAAGCAGCAGGATGGATTGAGCAGGTCAGGATGAGGCACCAGGATCCAGGATTGCAGACAAGGAATCAGGCAGCAGGAGCTACAGCCAAGCTATGCCACCAAACTCTCTCAAACGGCCTGGTCAGGGATCCAGACCTGCTTTTATAGTATTTGGCCAAGCACAGAAAAGTTTGAAAATAATTGCAGCCCAAAAATACCTTATGTGATTGGTGAAAGAACACTGTTCTTCCTTACCTGGGTTCCTATTGGCTACTGAGAAATCCTGGACCTCCTCCCTCCTCCTCTCTAGGTTGTCCTAGATTCCCCACCCCTCCACATGAGCCAAGCGGCGGACTCTAATCTGGTGAACCAGGTTGGTTTCCCCACTCCTCCACATGAAGCCAGCTGGGTGACCTTGGGCTAGTCACAGCTCTCTTAGAGCTCTCTCATCCCCACCTACCTCACAGGGTGTCCTTTGTGGGGAGGGAAAGGGATTGTAAGCCGGTTTGATTCTTCCTTAAGTGGCAGAGAAAGTCGTCATATAAAAACCAACACCTCCTCCTCCTCCTCCTCTTCTTCTTCTTCCTACCTGGTCTCAAAATTCCAAATGTGGCCTCAGTTTCAACACAGCTGAGGATCTTTGTTTCCAGCCAGTGTTCTGGGCATTTCTTTTTCGAGGTTCAGTAAGTTTGCCAAAAATCATGCCTCTGCACTGAGCAAGGTAGAATGATCCAGTAATATCCAACGCAGAGATGCTGTAGAAGTAGCCATCTCTAAGGACCAGACTACACATTAAAGCATTTAGAGTTGCGTTCATGTTCCCCAGGCCAAATGTGGGTTCCCCACAGCCATGAGGCAGCTACAGGAAATGGCTTCTAAAAATGGGCTCAGACTAGCCCTGCAAGAAGAGAAAGGGGTCCTGCATTCCCCCCATCATTTGTGTGAAAACTGTGCAAGGGGGGGGGTTACTTCCCTAATTTTGTTGTTCCAGAATCTGAGTGGAAGGAGTTAAGGACAGATTAGTAAATCATATAGAGACACCACTGGCACTTTTGGGCTAACGAGGCCATTCATTTATTTAATTTTATTGAATTCTTTTATTGTTCTCTCATAGCATATAGTTTAGGAATTCCTGGCTGTGACCCTAACAGGCTACACCAGTGGTCGGCAAACTCATTAGTCAACAGAGCCAAATATCAACAGTACAACAATTGAGATTTCTTTTGAGAGCCAAAACGCCTTTTAACAACCATTCATGCACGGGAGGTTTTGCCTTGGATTTGCCTTGGAATGCAGGACCCCTTTCTCTTCTTGCAGGGCTAGTCTGAGCCCATTTTTAGAAGCCATTTCCTGTAGCTGCCGCATAGCTGTGGGGAACCCAACTTTGGCCTGGGGAACATGAACACAACTCTAAATGCTTTAATGTGTAGTCTGGTCCTTAGAGATGGCTACTTCTACAGCATCTCTGTGTTGGATATTACTGGATCATTCTACCTTGCTCAGTGCAAAGGCATGATTTTGGCAAACTTACTAAACCTCGAAGGAGAAATGCCCAGAACACTGGCTGGAAACAAAGATCCTCAGCTGTGTTGAAACTGAGGCCACATTTCGATGCACATTTTCCCCATCTGCATTCTCAAAACTCTTCAGGGGGGCTTATTGTTGAGTTTTGAGAATTTGGATGGGGAAAGTGTGCATCTGAGTGGCAAATCCAAGGCAAAACCTCCCATTCATAAATGGCCAATAACCCCCCACGCAGAGTTTTGAGAATCTGGATGGGGAAAATGTGCATCTGAGTGGCAAATCCAAGGCAAAACCTCCCATTCATAAATGGCTATGCACAAACGAGAGGGAGAAAAGCTATCGTCACCTGCACACGCACCCCCCCCCACACACACACACATGGTGCCCCGCAGCCACCCCCGGCCAAAAGTTCTCGGACTCCACGAAGCCAGCCCGGCCGCGGCGAGGGAGGCTCCGAAGCGGAGGGCGGGGCAGAAGGCAGCGCCCCCCGGCCCACTCTTCTCCGCATCCCCGCCCTGCACCTACCTTGGCCGCAGCTGACTCCCCGCGGCTCCTCACCCTCCAGCTCCAGGGGGCGTGCTTCCCCAGCTCTTCCTGCAGTCAGCCGGCCCGGCCTGACCGGGCCGCGACCCCGCACCTCCGCCCCCTGGCGGAGGGCCGCGAGCCAGGGGGGAGCAGAGGCGAGGCGACAGCCGCCCACCTGCTCGCCAGCCGCTCACCGCCTCCACCTGCAGGGAGGAGCCGCAGTGCACCGCCGCCTCCTCCTCCTCCTCCTCGAGAGCCGCACTCAAGGGCCCAAAGAGCCTCATGCGGCTCGCGAGCCACAGTTTGCCGACCACTGGGCTAGACGACCCAGTGGCCAGACTCAGTAGGGGACATCTTCATATATTCCGATATATGAGGCTGTGTCTTTAATTTTTTAAAAAAATGCTTTTTAAAACACTGTAACTCATCCTAAGCTCTCAGGAACCACAAGGCCACACAGCTAAATAAATAATGCAGATGATACATACATTGATTTTAGTAAAATTTTACTACCAGCTGGTCTCTTGCTATTAATTAATACAATGTTGCTGTTATACTTTGGGTGATACTTGGGTTTATTAGGTAGAAATTTATTTTAAGCTCAGAAAACAGGCCATAAAGCTGGAAATATGTTTTCAAGTTTAAAGCTAATTGCTGCAAGGATCCCTCAGGGATCCATTGGGAGTCCATACTTTTTTTTCATTTCTTCCATTCCTTAACGATATGCATATGTGTTATAAAACAGTAATTGTGCAATTATAAGCAAATTATTTTGGCTTTCCACTCTCATGTTGGTCTATCATATGCGTGGCATATTTAACCCTTACGAATAACTTGGCCATGATTTTATCATCAGTTTAATGCTGGGAAAAGTGCAAGGTGGACTTGAAAGTGATGAGGTGGAATCTGATATTGTTTAGGGTGCTAAGAACTTTGACACAAATGCAATCACTGGACAAATTTACCTTGATTGAACTCCCTTACTTCACCCTCCAAGGTGAGCTCCTATTTAGGCTCTCTCAGGACAGATTTAGGCTGTCTCTGTCGAAATTCGTATTAAACACCATGACAAGCAGCTATGTGCTTCTGCAGTGCCCACTTGTGCCCCAGGGCTTGGTTGTGCTTTGATAATAGGTAACAATTTATGTGGCGTGTGATTTTTTTGCACTTACAGAGACCATAATCTCCTCCATCGCTGGAGAACATGTATTTTCCAGGATCGTGGTCAGAACATTAATAAGCCCTACTTGCTGAGCATAGAATCAGTCAGAATCAGTTTGCCCTTCCCCCTTTCACACACACACAGTCAGATGGACCCTTTGAATAACCCTACAGAGGATACGATGTCTGCTTTTGGCACCTGAGCAGTCAGCAGCATCTCTCATGAAGAAAGTGAAAGGACTGATGGAATAAGAACATAAGAAAAGCCCTGCTGGATCAGACCCATCAAGTCCAGCAGTCTGTTCACACAGTGGCCAACCAGGCGCCTCTAGGAAGCACACAAACAAGATGACTGCAGCAGCACCATCCTCCCTGTGTTCCACTGCACCGAATATAACAGACAAGATTAGTCGGCCTAGGTTCATGGATTGATGGTGTCAGAAGGCATAGTGAGCTACCTAAGCAGTAAGTCTCAATTCAAAATCTCAGTATCCCCCCCTTTTAACTATGAGCATTTTAAGAAATTGGAGATGACAGATGAGTGGTAGAGGCAAGTGCAAGTTGCAGGAATGCAGTACGTAATCATGTAAATGGACAGATCCAAACTTGTCAGATGCAAGCAGTTAAATAATTGGCTCCCCCTGATAATGGCCACCAAGCAAGCTGTAAGCCAAATCACAGTCAATTTGGTAGACTTCATAAGGCGCGGGTGGGAGATGGACACTGGGTCTCTTGAGTTTTGCCATCCCTGATCCATTCTGGATCTCAGTGGATCAGATTTGACCTACAGTGATTTCTGGAATCCCTCCTTGAATCTCATATTCCCCAAACTTAGACTTCAGGTCCTGGGTGCAGCCAGGAGCATATATAGCAACTTTTAGGTATGGGAACTGTAAGGAATGTAACTGCAATGCTCACCAGTATACTTCGACCCTATCATATATTCAGGACTTGAAATCTGGCCCCTATGGTGGCAGATCCTGAGAGATCCCCTTGCTGTTCTCCTCCCAGCACTTGCAAAACTGCTTAAGTGGTTTCACGCTACTGAATAGCATTAACTAGCTCATTGGGATGGTTTTCATCTTTAAATACCTGTCAAATATTGGCTATCAAATAACAAATGACTGTAGTGAATGACCATTATCAGTAACATCCATTAAAGAAGATTTGGTTTTTATAATATTGTCGAAGGCTTTCACAGTCAGAGTTCATTGGTTCTTGTAGGTTATCTGGGCTGTGTGACCATGGTCTTGGTATTTTCTTTCCTGACGTTTCGCCAGCAGCTGTGGCAGGCATCTTCAGAGGAGAAACACTGAAGGACAGCGTCTCTCAGTGTCAAGTGTGTAGGAAGAGTGATATATAGTCAGACAGGGGTTGGGTACTTATCTTGATACTTACAGGACAATGATTAGCACATTACCTTTGATACTTTTTGCAGGACAATGATTCAGCTCAAACCCAACCCCTGTCTGACTATATATTACTCTTCCTACACACTTGACACTGAGAGACACTGTCCTTCAGTGTTACTCCTCTGAAGATGCCGGCCACAGCTGCGGGCGAAACGTCAGGAAAGAAAATACCAAGACCACGGTCACACAGCCCGGATAACCTACAAGAACCATTGGTTTTTATACCCTCCTTTTCTCTACCTTTAAGGAGTCTCAAAGCAGCTTACAATCCCCTTCCCATCCCTCTTGCCATAACAGGCACCTTGTGAGGTAGGTGAGGCTGAGAGAGGTCTGAGAGAACTGTGACTAGCCCAAGGTCACCTGGCAGGCTTCATGTGGAGGAGTGGGGAATCAAACCCAGTTCTCCAGATTAGAGTCCATCACTCATGTGGAGGAGTAGGGAATCAAACCCAGTTCTCCAGATTAGAGTCCACCACTCTTAACCGCTACACCATGCTGGCAAACATCCTCTACCCAAACTGAACAGCATCCCTCATATGCTAAATCATTGGTCACCAAGGAGGTATGCCTGGGTTTCATGGTGCCCACTGACATGTTTTCTGGCATCCTCCAAACTTTCCCAGCTTTCCTCATCTCACTGGAGTATGTTTCAGAAGACCTCAGGAGGCAACAGGTTTGGGTCTGCAGGGAGTGCCCATTTGGAAATAGCTGTCCCATCATAGGATGATGCATGGCTTGGGACTTCCCAGACTTTTGCAGTTTCCTTCCATGTCAGCTACTAAGTGGTGGAGCCCACTACGCTGTCTCAAAATTCCAAAAATGTCCACAGGCTCAACCATGCCAGAGACCCCTATATTATATACAGTACTTAAGACGGCAGGTTTCAAAAATGTGTAATAATATGTAGGGTTGCATACAGAGGAACACAGGAAGCTGCCTTATACTAAATAAGACCCTTGGTCCATCAAAGTCAGTATTGTCTACTCAGACCGGCAGTGGCTCTCCAGGGTCTCAGGCAGAGGTCTTTTGCATCATCTACTTGCCTAGTCCCTTTAACTGGAGATGCTGGGGATTGAACCTGGACCTTCTGCATGCCAAGCAGATGCTCTACCATTGAGCCACAGCCCCTCCCCTAAAGCTGCAACCTAGAGATCTATCCTGTACCTTTAAATTCTGTGAAGCATCTAGAGAGTCACAGCTTCTCCCTCAACCTTCTTTCCTTGCCCAGACCCATAATCTGACCTCTTCCATGTACCAGGGTGCTCTCATGAGCAGTACTATAAATGTTATACTCCACAAGCATAAGACAGAAGCGGGGAAGGAACAGGTAGGGAAAGCTGCCTTCTCCTCCTCCTTTCTCCCCTTGCAGTTCCTTCCTCTTCACTGACTTGGGTCTGTATTGAAAAAGGTGCCGCAAATACAATACTAGACTAGACTAGACTATACACTCTGCCTCCAGTAGAATGAATTGGAAGTCAGCCACCTACAAGGGAAGGGCCATAGCTCAGTGGTAGAGCATCTGCTTGGCACGCAGCAGGTCCCAGGTTCAATCCCCGGCATCTCCAGTTAAAGGGACTAGGCGAGTAGGTGATGCGAAAGACTTCTACCTGAGACCCTGGAGAGCCACTGCTGGTCTGAGTAGACAAGAAGAAGAAGAGTTGGTTTTTAAATGCTGACTTTCTTTACCACTTAAGGAACAATCAAACCGTCTTACAACAAAGCCACCATCAAACCATGGTTTCCCATTCTAGTTTATTTTTTTGGGGAAGCACAAACCATAGCTTGCCATTCACATGTCACAGCAAATGATGGTTTGCTGCAACATGTAAAGGAGGGCAGAAAATCACAGTATGTGGGGAAGAAAGAAGAGGAGGAGAGGAGGGAGCAGGAAAGCCTGAGGCTCATTCACATAATGCCAGGTCATCTCAAACCAGTAAGTACAATGATGTAAAATGTTCGCCTCGGTTTGGCAGCAGAATTTACAATAGGGGTTCTAGGGACAATTGGGAATACAAGGGGCACATTGACTTCAGCACTTGCTCAGAGTGGAAGAGAAGAACAGAGGGATGTGAGCAATGGAGGGATGTGAGCAGTGGGGTCCCTTGGGGATCTGTGTTGGGACCGGTGCTTTTCAACCTGTTCATCAATGACCTGGTTTTGGGGTTGAACAGTGAAGGAGCCAAGTTTGCAGATGACACCAAATTATTTAGGGTGGTTAAAACAAAATTGGACTTTGAAGAGCTCCAAAAGGATCTCTACAAACTGGAAGGATGGGCATTAAAATGGCAAATGAGATTCAATGTGAGCAAGTGTAAAGTGATGCATATTGGTGCAAAAAATCCATACTTCACATATACACTGATGGGATCTGTGCTGGCAGTGACAGACCAAGAAAGGGATCCTGGGGTGGTAGTGGAGAGCTCGATGAAGGTGTCAACCCAGTGTGCAGCTGCTGTGAAAAAGTCAAATTCCATGCTGGCCATAATTAGACAAGGAATTGGGAATAAAACTGCTGATCCTGCCCTTGTACAAATCTATGATGAGACCACACTTGGAATACGGTGTACAGTTCTGGTCACCACATCTAAAAAAGGATATTACAGAGCTTGAGAAGGTGCAGAAAAGAGCAACTAATATGATTAGGGGACTAGAGCAACTGCCCTATGCAGAGCGGTTAAAACGCTTAGGGCTGTTTCGCTTGGAAAGAAGGCAGCTGAGGGGAAACATGATAGAGGTCTATAAAATTATGCATGGTTTGGAGAGAATACTAGAATGCAGGGTCATCTGCTGAAGCTGGAGGGTGAGCGATTCAAAACAGATAAAAAGGAAGTATTTTTTCACACAACTCATAGTTAAATTGTGGAACTCCCTGCCCCAGATGTGGCGATGGCTGCCAACTTGGAAGGCTTTAAGAGGGGAATGGACATGTTCATGGAGGAGAGGGGTATTCATGGCTACTAGTTAAAATGGATACTAGTCATGATGCATACCTACTCTTTCCAGTATATTAGGTGCTGTGGAACACAGGCAGGACGGTGCTGCTGCAGTCGTCTTGTTTGGGGGCTTCCTAGAGGCACCTGGTTGGCCACTGTGTGAACAGACTGCTGGAATTGATGGGCCTTGGTCTGATCCAGCAGGGCTTTTCTTATTTTTTTATTGTTTCTTTTTATACAAATTTCAAATATATATTTCTTATTCTGCATATATTGTTTATATAACGTACTTTTCTCATTCCCTTCCATCCCTCCCATCCCCCTCCCTAACCCCATTCCTTCTCTATATTTTTTAGTCTCTTAACCCCAGCCATGGGCACAAAGTCTGGATCTTCCACCGAATGTCTTTTCTTCCTTCCGTTGATATCCACTCTAAATAGGTCTTCCATCTACTCGTGATTTCCCTGCTCTTGTCTTCCCATGAAGTCTTCTGGCGCATCCTCTCGACGATATCCGACTGTATAAATTCAAACAAATAGTTGTGCCAGATGTCTATAGTCCATTTACTTTTATCCTTCCAACCCAGAGCTATTACTTCTTTGCTTGCTAATAACATAGCCTTGAATATGGCCTGATCCCTCTTGTTTACCTCCGAGTTCCCTGTTGTGCTCATTAACATTAGGTTAAAATCTATGGTTAAAGATACTTTAAATTTTCTCCTTATAATTTCTAGTATTTGTGTCCAAAAGACCCTAACCTCTGGGCATTCCCACCACATGTAGGAGAACCAACCCTTAGATTGTCTACAGTGCCAACACATGGGGCTTACTCCTGGAAATATATTCGCTAATTGCACTGGTGTTTTATACCATTTTGTAAAAAAATTATGTTCCAATTCATTGAATTTAATCACTTTTATTTCCTCTAGTCCTTTCATAATTTTACCTGCTGTGTTTTCTGATATCTGACCTTCCTTACTCCAAGTTTTTTGTAAATACGTTATTGTCTTATCTTTATTTGAGATCATTTTCCTGTAGATTTTTCCTACCAATCGTTGTTTTGATTTTTGCATTTCTTTATATATTTCTTCCATTGGTTCCTCTGACCATATTCCCCCTTTTTCGTTAATCATTTTAACCCTTCTATAAAGGCCTGTTGTTTTTAGCCAATGTTGTTTGCCTATCTCTTCTACTATCTCCTGTAAAGGTTTTAGGGTTCCTCCTCTGTGCATATCTCCCAGTCTATAATATCCTTTTGACCTTAGGGTTTCCCACCATTTACTTCAGGGCTTTTCTTATGTTCTTATGTTCTTCTTATGGCATTTTACAAGAATGTGCTGCTTCAATGCACTGTAGGCTCGAGTGCATTGAAGCTGAATGCACATGCAAAATATGAATGGGGCCATTTAGGCAACATGGTCAGTGTGAATATCAGGAGGGTCACACCACTTATATACACAGTTGCCAGCCTCTTGGGGATGCATGGATATAACACCTGAACAGAATAATTGCAAAGCATTATTGGAACTTTAAACTCTTCTGAAATGGATGGGGTTCAAAGGCATTTGAGAAAACTGTGTTACATCTGCATGTCATGCACAATTACTTTTTGCTTCTCATATGATGTACTCAGTACACTACACTACACTACATTACAACGTGAACTAGGAAGTGGAATAAAAGAACATTTCCTGGTCACTGATGTATTTTTTTTAAAATAACAATTATATGTTTTTTAAACATTAACATTTACACTTAGGCTTGGGTGCTTTGTTTCAAGAACCCGATCTATGTGATTCCTTCACTTCAAATGTAATCTGCCTCTCACCTATCTCTTGCAGAAGCATTTGCAATGTCAGTTCACTGTCATTAGCATTTTAACACTTTTTAACCCCCACACCTACTCACTAGGTTCACTACAGAAGAAGTGGCACACATGATGCTGCCGCATTGTAAACAGGTTCTCACATAGCCACTTTAAAGTGCTCAGCGTCTCCTGTGGTGAGAAATACCCTGAGCTTTGGGGATGGGCCATTGGGAGAGGTGCCATAGAACAGTGTTCTTCAACCCCCACCCCCACTCCAAGGGCTGGGACTCCTAGATGAGTTGTGGAGCCTCATTTACTGGGTCATGAAGCCATAAAGTTGCCATTGTGGCTGCTTTTCGGAGGACCTATGTCCCATGCATCCTGACTCTCTTTGCACACACACTGAGAAGTAGTGGTAAGACAGTGAGGCAAGGACACTTGGCAGTGAACAGGATTCCTTTTTTTTTAACATACGCAGATTCAGAGACAACCCCCCTCAAAAGTTGTCCCTTGCTTAGTCTCTCTCCACCACACCTACTACAGCCAGCTTCAGCTACTCCATGCCCCTACCAGCCAATTCTCCTATGTTCCATACAGATTTGCAGTGCATAGCCCCCAGTGAGGTCATAAGACTGGCTCCGCCTCTTCCTTTGATGACATGCGACATCCCGTCAAATGCATGCAGTTTAGTGGGTTCCATGTGACCACTGGGGGTTAAAGTTCAATCCCAAATTCAGAAAGACCATGGCAGCAGAGGATAGCACCAACCACTGACATTACTCTTTTGGTAAGTAGGGTTGCCAACTTCAGCTTGGGAAATTCCTGGAGATTTGGGGCAGTGTCTAAGGAGGGTGGAGTTAGGGAAGGGGAGGGAGCTTGGCAGGGATGTGATGTCACTCTAGGACTTCCATTTCTTCTAGACTCTATGGTATACCATACAATCTGACCTTTGAAGCTGACTTTTCATGCAGGGGAATTGATCTAAATAGTCTGGAGACCAGTTGTGATATTGGGTGAACTTCAGGCTCCACCTTGAAATTGGTAAACTTAGTGGGAAGGAACCAGAGCATTAATTCCACTCATCTGGCTCTTCTTTACAGAGAATGCTGCTCTGGGCATGAGAGCCAGCCGGAGAGAAGCAGCTCCCACAGTGCTCCAGTAAAATACAATTCCAAAATTCTCTTACTAGATTCTCTTACAATTATGTCTGTAGAAATGGTCTCTGATGCTCACTAGTAAGTCTTAGTTAGCAGAAGGTGCTCTGGCTTCATGTCTTTGCTTAGGTGAGAGCAGAGAACTGTAGGTCGCCCAGATGCACTGGAAGATTAGTCTGACCTAGATTTCTTTTGACCCGCTGCCCGTTCATCTACTCTGAGTTTTACCGAGCACAGATTAAATACAAGGCTTAAAAGGGGAACATTATAGAGAACATTGTTGGAGCTGCTGCTTTGATAATGCCAGGGTAGCTAGCCGAGTTTCTTTTTTCATTAACTTGTCCAATGATTCACATCAGTGTAGTTCTTGCCAGCTCCAGCATGTGAAATACAAACAGTGTGTGTTAATGTTTGTGCAATGGCATTTCCAAGCATATGCGTTAAACCCAAGATGCACCCAACTCTTTCCAACACCCACAATTCAGAAGGGTTTTTTTTAGAGGGCAGGATACAAAATATGAAGAATGACAATCTACCAGAATATGTGCAGATGAAATGGGGGTGCTGTGTTGCCAACGTTTTTGACCGTTAACAGTGCTGTCCTTTGGGTGTGGGCTGCAAACAGGGATAGAAGTGTTGCTTCCTCTCTGGTACCCATTTGGTGTAAAAGCAATTACTCCTGCCCACACTGAAAGCAAAACACTGCTGGCCTAGATATTCTTTGTGTAAGACCCCTTGCTCAACAGAGTGCAGTTGGGGTAAAACCAGCAGCTTTTTATGACTCATGCTTTCTGCTGTTTGGCTTTTCTACCAGCTGCCAAATTCGGGTTTCCAGGCTGCCACCCCACACCCGGGAAGATTTGGAGGCAAGGCAAGGGAGGGCATGACATCTAGCAATGTGTCATCATCATGATGTCCAGTTGAAAACCCAGACATGATGTCAGCCAACACTCTGGACTTCCCCAAAACTCTATTGTATTACTATAGACTGAGTTTTACAGATATTTCAGAATGTCAACAGACCTGCTGATATCATGGCCAGGTTTTTGCCAAATGTGATGTTGATGCGTCATACAATGTCCTCTCTGCTCCCCGCAGTTCTCCCACTGGCCTGGACATAACGGTGGGTGGGAGGGCCAGAGTGGAGGGGGACTACTCACTAAAGCAGGCAAATTTCAAGGCAAATGTAGGTGGAAACCCCATTTTCTAAGTTTAAATATCACCTCCTGGTAGGTGATTTCCAACTCTTCCATGTTGGTTTGAGACTCAGGTTGTGCAAAAAAAAAATTTGGTAACTTTTGGGTTCGGGTTTATTAGGCCTGATTTTTTCCAGTAAACCCGAAATAAGGCAAATACCCATATCGGTAAATTTTGGTATTTGTCTTATTTTTGGGTTTCCCAAAAAATTCGGGTACATTATAGTCTATGAGGATTTTTCAAAGCTCCTGGGGGGCATTTTTGCAGGTAGAGTCACCAAATTTGCACAGTGGCTACAAGGGACTCTCCTTAGACGATCACCAAAGTTTGGTGAACTTTGGGATGGGGGTCCAATTTTATGGGCCTGCAATGGGATTGCCTCCATCCTGAAGGCATTTGTGAGCTAAGCTGTCCATCGGTTTTCAGGTTCAAAAGGTCAGCATTGCCGAGGACTGACGGAAAGAGCTGATTGCCTGGCTGGCACCTCCAAGTCTGTGGGCTCCATTCGTATTTGGGTCGCTTTGTATGATGTCCATGCAAATTCGCTTCCAGATGGAGGAGGAGGAGGAAGAGCAAGAGGAAGAGGAGGAAGAAGAAGAGTTGGTTTTTATATGCCAACTTTCTCTACCACTTAAGGCAGAATCAAACCAGCTTACAATCGCCTTCCCTTTCCCTCCTCAAAACAGACACCCTGTGAGGTAGGTGGGGCTGAGAGAGTGTGACTCACCCAAGGTCACCCAGCTGGCTTCATATGTAGGAGTGGGGAAACAAGCCCAGTTCACCAAATTAGCCTCCGCCACTCATGTGGAGGAGTGGGGAATGAAACTAGGTTCTCCAGATCAGAGTCCACCGCTCCAAACCACCTCTCTTAACTACTACACCATGCAGGCTTAAATGCAAGAGAAATAAGGCACAGAAAACATTCCTTTTGGTTGCAAATGCCATCCTTTGAACAGTCCTTTATTGTGGTCATGAAAAATCTGTTGCCAAGAGATGGTCACAGTATGGGGAAACAAAGCCTGTACTCAGGGCAGCCTTCTTTTGGAAAGCAGGTTTTCATGGGGTGGTGGTGGTGATATCGGAGTCGGCTGAAATCATGACCATGGGGTTTATCTGAAGGAGATTGCTCATCCACGTGGATGAAGAAATCTCCTTTGGAAGCCTGGTGGGTGGCTGTTGAAGCTGGCTCTTTTAATTGGAGGGTATATCCCTCCGGACAGGACTGGG
Source organism: Euleptes europaea (assembly GCF_029931775.1). Taxonomy (NCBI): domain Eukaryota; kingdom Metazoa; phylum Chordata; class Lepidosauria; order Squamata; family Sphaerodactylidae; genus Euleptes; species Euleptes europaea. The sequence continues at coordinate 23,366,054 of NC_079313.1, read as the reverse complement.
TGAACCCCGTCTTTTTAAAAAACCTATCTCAAACCAGTCAAAGAAAAGAAAGAAAAAGGGGAGAAAGCACAGAGCCATGCCTCTGAGCAAAGGCGAACAACCGAACCCGAAAAGCTGAATATCTATTAGGCTTTTTCAAGAATCATGTATTTGGCTTTGGCTTTATCCCCAGGTTTTGGTGTCTGGCAAACCCTAATCCTGAAATGTACCGAAATGGCTAATTTCAGGTTTATGTTTGGTTCGGGTTTATCAATATGCACAACCCTATTTGAGACAGGGGTGTGTGTCTTGAATGTCTCAAAATTCTTCTGACATGAATGGGGGGAAAGGGAGGGGAGAGATTAAGGATAGCACTGAAAAGAGCTTTGTACAAGGGAAGAGAATAAGGAAACAGTTTTTGGTCAGCTCCTCACTAGGCTTAAATCAGTCCTGGATGCAAAGAATGATTGTGGCTTAATGTCAGACAAGAAGGCAGCCCACGGGGACCTGTAAAAGAAGGAAAGCAGTCCAGAGCCATGAGACAAAGTTTTAAAAGATCAATGGAATTTGAGGGCTGCCCAGATCCCAATAAATTTCTGGATTTAGATGGCCAGAACATGTAACCAGAGCAATTTCCTTGGTCTTTTACAACGCGGGTAAATAATTTATTGAAGCAGTCCTCCCCCCTCCTAAATTCTATAAAAGAGCCATAAAAATATATTTATCATAAAAAGCTGTGCTCTTACCAACAAGCTGCAAACTTGTGTATACTCCTGCTCACATAAAGCGACTGATGGGGTCTGACAGCTTGAAGCTTTCAAACAGTTTTCTCTGTCTCTCTTCCTCATTTTCCAGGGGCTTGGAAAGCAAGAGCGATGCTGAAATGGAGGAATTGGCCTTCGGTTTTCATCGCATGTGGGAACTTCACGGATTACTAACTTCCCCATTAACGGTCTTGCATCCTTCCAAATGAAACCCCACCCACTCCTGATCACTGTGCTGATTAAGTTTAGAGCTCCATCGGCAGCCCTGAGGGCGCTGAATGGAAAACACGGTTTGGGGGATGCCAGTGAAGGATGAGGCACCATCACAGGGTTTCAAAGATGAGCTGTTGATCAGCCTTGCATCGAGTCTTTTTCTTAAGGCTACCTAGCTAATTCTGAACCATCCAGCTGTTATATATCTATATCTAGTGCATTTTGATCCCATCCTTCCTCCAAAAAGCTCAGAGCAGTATACATAGGGTTGCAAACTCCAGGTTTGAAATGTTTGGAGATTTTGGGGTAGAGCCTGGGGAGGGGAGGGTTTGGAGAGGGAAGGGAGGGAAGGGACCCCTGCTGGGTATAATGCCATAGTATGGTATGCAGAAGGTCCTAGGTTCAACCTCTGGCATTTCCAGTTTAAAAGGACCTGGCAGGAGGTGATGTGAAAGACCTCTGCCGGAGACCCTGGAGAGCTGCTGCCAGTCTGAGTAGACAAGTCTGATCTTTGATGGACTGATGGTCTGATTCAGTTAGGGGTGTGCATTTGGCTAAAGCTGAACCGAAAAACCAGAAAAACATTTTCATTATTTTGGGGAAGGGGTTACTGGTAAAAAAATGGTGGCAGTTAAAGGGAGCCAAATAGCAGATCCTGAATAATGCCAAATTTGGCCCCGCCACCATTTCCCCCTCCCTCCTTCCCTCTCCCTCCTTCCCTTCCTTCCTCCCCCCCTTACTTACCTGCTGGCTGAGTCCTCGCCGCATGGACTTTGGAAGAGAGGCAGGCAGTGGCAATCTGAACACTGGACAACCTCCAAAGACCAGGTGGACTTCGGAGGGGGCAGGCGGCACAGAACTGAACGCTTTTTTGTATTTTTTGAAAAATTCTGGGTTAATTAAACCCGAAGCCGAAAAATACTGGAGAAAGGTGCACAACCCTAGATTCAGGATAAGGCAGTATGTGTGTTTGTGTGTTCAACTCTTTCCCTTCAACTGTTTTTCAGCTCAGAACCTTCTTTTTTGCTCAGAGTGTCTCTGGACCTTCTTCCTGTTCCCTCCGTGGATGTAAAAGCTGATGGGAAAGCTGATTTGGGGCTTGAAATGAACAAGAGAGAGAACGTGTAAGCAGCCCTTCTCCTAATGCCTCTTTGTTATCACTAGCCCTGCATGATTTGGGTTAAAAAATGTGACTTTTGGTGTAAGGTGTAGTTTGAGCCCAACAATGTTCATGTAATTTGGAAATATTTCTATGGAGCTGATGGATTAAAATCTTTAAATATACATGCACGCTTTTAAAGTACAATTGGGTAAATATTTTAATTTATGTATAGATTTGAATTTATTTTTTTGCTGCACATGGCCTATGGCTGAAACCAATTACTGCTGCTAGCAGGAATTATAGCATTTTCATCTTGCTAATGACTTCCATCCAATTCCAGAAGGATTAAGAACATAAAAAGAGTACTACTTGGAATGGCCCGGAAGGACCATCCACTGTGTTTTCAGCAGTGGTCGGCTGTATGCCTCTGGAAAGCCTTCGAATCAGGCAGCCTGTTCCTGTAAATACGAAGAATAACATTTTCATGAGAACACTGATGGATGGATTCGGGCAAATAAGTTGTCCTCGTTGAGTTAGCTTCTTATAAAATTCCCATCAGAAAATGAAATTGCAAGTGGTCATGTCATCATTAAGCAGAGATGCCAGCGTTCAGGCAGGGCCTGGAAATCTCCCGGAATTACAGCTGGCCTCCAAACTACAGAGATCAGTTCCTCTGGAGAAAATGGCTGCTTTGGCATTATAAGCCACTGAGGTCCCTCCCCTCTTCCAACCCCGCCCTCTGAAGGATCCGCCTACAAATCTTTAGGAATTTCCAAACCCCAATCTGGCATCCCTACTGAGCACTTTCGGATTTCTACCATTATACTGCCAGAAAACTCTATTCAGAAACTTTGTCCCAGGAGTATGAACTATATTATGAAGAACCAGTTGGCAAAGTTTTGAATCTGGCCGAGTTTTAGAAAAAATGTGATTAATTTTATTTATTTAGAATATTTATCCACTTTCTCCCCACTCAGTCGGTACCCAGGTAGGTAACAACAACAGAAATCGTACAAAAATAACCATCTGTTATTCAAAATATTTTATTTGATATCAGTATTTCTAAGTTTGCAGCAGTTTCGCCAGCTTTAGAAAAGGACCCAATAAGTTCATGTATAAGTCAATCGGTAGCTCTTAGCCATGATGGTCAAATTAAACCTCCATGTTCACAGGCAGTATACATCTGAAAAACAGTTGCTGGCGGGGTGGGGGGGACAGCATGGGAAGTTTAATGCCTCATCCTGAATACGGGCTTCTCAGAGGTATCTGATTGGCATATTGTGGGAAACAGGATGCTGGTTGCAGGACTAGAGGGACCTTTGGTTGGATCTAGCAGGGATCTTCTTTTGTTCTCATGTTTTGAAGGATGAAGGCATTAACTACAAAAATCTTTACAGGAACAGAATGGCTATCCAAGGGAACTCCGTAAACCTCTTAAAAAAATATATCTTCAATAACATTTTGGCTCAGTGTATATTTATTCTTTTTCATTACATTTTAATTCTTTTAAATTTATTTCTTCTGTTGATTGTTTAATTCTTTTTTAAAAAAAATAGTGGTTGAAAAATCCTACCTACACTGCAAACAAGTGGGTCTTGAGCAGGTCTCTGGAGAGGTGGCATACATTTTTCTTAAGGTTGCCAGCTCCGGGTTGGGAAATACCTGGAGATTTTGAGGGTGGAGCCTGAGGAGGGCAGGGTTGGGAGAGGGAAGGGACTTCAATGCCATAGAGTCCAATCGCCAAAGCAGTCATTTTCTCCAGGTGAACTGATCTCTATTGGCTGGAGATCAGTTGTAATAGCAGGAGATTTCCAGCCCCCACCTGGAGGTTGGCAACCCTAATTTTTTTTAATATAATGAATAAACAAAACAGAATCCACATACCTTAACAGGATTGGACTCTACAGTAGGGCTGCCAACAGGTCTGGAGAAAAACGTCCACTCCTTTTAACAGAGGTACAATGGGATGTTATTTACCAGGTGATGAAGGCCTTCTGTGCAGGGATGTTGCCCCACGGTCACCCCCACCGACTGCTTCAGGGCTTCCTTTTGATTATGCATATGCCTTTTCCAACCATCAGAGGTCACCTTGCTCTCCCGGCACATTTTGCCCCCATTTTCTAGTTTCTGGCTACAACAGCATCTGGAAAACATGGGCAAAATGCGCAGGGAGAGCGAGGTGACCTCTGACGGTCGGAAAAGGAGTGCATAATCACAAGGATGCCCAGAGCAGTCAGCAGGGGTGACTGTGGGGAAATGTCCCTGCATATAAGGCTGTTATTTACCTCCATGCTAGGAAAAGCTTCAACTATCCACACATTCTGCCTCTGTTAAAGGGACAGGACATTTTTTTCTTGGCAACCCTAATCTGCAGTCCAGTAGTGTTACATATCTTTCTTACTTTTAAAATTATACTAACCAGTGCCAATCCTGTTTAGCTTCTGAGATCCAATGAGATCAGGCTAGCCTGGCCCATCCAGGTCAGAGCCAAAGCAATATGCAACAATTAAAAAGAATGGAAGGAGAAGAAGAGTTGGATTTTATATGCTGACTTTCTCTACCACAAGGGAGAATCAAACAGGCTTACAATCACCTTCCCTTCCCCTCCCCACAACCCAAGAACATAAGAAAGGCCCTGCTGGATCAGACCAAGGCCCATCAAGTCCAGCAGTCTGTTCACACAGTGGCCAACCAGGCGCCTCTAGGAAGCCCCCAAACAAGACGACTGCAGCAGCACCATCCTGCCTGTGTTCCACCGCACCCAAAATAATAGGCATGCTCCTCTGATACTAGAGAGAATAGGTATGCAGCATGACTAGTATCCATTCTAACTAATAGCCATGAATACCCCTCTCCTCCATGAATATGTCCACTCCCCTCTTTAAGCCCGCCAAGCTGGCAGCCATCACCACATCCTGGGACAGGGAGTTCCACAATTTAACTATGCGCTGTGTAAAGAAATACTTCCTTTTATTTTTTTTAATCTCTCGCCCTCCAGCTTTAGCAGATGACCCCGTGTTCTAGTATTATGGGAGAGGGAGAAAAACTTCCCCCTGTCCACCCTCTCCAAACCATGCATAATTTTATAGACCTCTATCATGACACCCTCTAACAGACCCTCTAACAGACACTCTGTGAGGTGGGTGGGGCTGAGAGAGTGTGACTAGCCCAAAGTCACCCAGCTGGCTTCGCGCGTAGGAGCGGGGAAACAAATCCAGTTCACCAGATTAGTCTCTGCTGCTCATGTGGAGGAATGGGGAATCAAACCCGGTTCTCCAGATCAGAGTCCACCACTCCAAACCACCACTCTTAACCACCACACCACGCTATAATAAATAACTCTGAAAAAATAATTCTGATTTGGGTTATGTGAGTGCGATGCATACATTATATAGGCTCGGATCCTTACTATTGCAGCTGTGCAATGAAGCTTAGCTGGGAATTTTAATTGTACCTTTTTCCACTTATGCATTTTTTGAAAATTTTATTTCCTTCTTATAAAAATTAAATGATAGCCTTATAGTTGTGGGTGGGCCCCCCTTTGTCTCCTGGCAACCAATGTCTTTAGACCCAGTCCGCCACTGCATGTAGACCTAATTACCCCCATCATACTCTTTGTTTTAGTGGTTGAAAGGAACCCCTCCTTCATTTTCCATCAGCAAAAAGGCTGGCTGGATGCAACCAATTCCATATATGAATGACACACGTAGTACATATAAATTGCATCTAAAAGCCATATAACTTGCATTAACATTACACATGAATCTACAACTCCAGTAGCAAAACGTAGGGATTTGAAACTATTGACAAAAACCTAAACAAATAAAAGGAGAACAAAATAGGGAACATTTTCTCAGCCCTCGCTAATACTTGACCATTGAAATATCAGTTTAAAAAAGGATTTTCTTCCAAGGATTTTCTTCCAACTTTGGAAACTGACAAGTCCCTTAAATTGTTTCAAAAGACACCAATGTTCCATCCTCAGATATTTCATCTTTTCCTCCTGAAACTGCTGTTCTACAGCCTCTTTTCTGGTTGTGAGCTCTTGCTGATGCCGTAAATTTTTAACAATCACACTTTTATAACCGTACTCTGTACTATGCCACTCTGTTCTTTTCTTTGGTGTTATCCCCCAAATACCTCATCAGGCACTCAGACCACAGAAGCTGGTTTTTAATACCTGTCTGAAATAATAAAAAAGGTTCCCCAGTTTATACTGACTTGGAGGTTTTGATCATGTTCCCTGTAATATTTAATCTTTGCCAGTGCTGCTTATTTTATGGCTGGAAAAATTCCAGAGAGCCCACAAACTCCCAAAGCAGGGAGTGCGCTGAATACAGCGACAGGAAAAGTCTCTACAGCTAGACAAACTCAGGGGGTTTATCTGATGTTTTCAGACTTGCAGCGCAATCCACTATTGAGAGCTGCCTGCCTAGCAGATAAGAGAGTGATCCAAGAGCCGAGAAATTTGTTGAAATCTCTCATCCTCATCACAAACTCATTAGGAGGCTCTTCTAGATGGGTAGGCGTGTTAGTCCATAGCAATGAAATAAAAGTCCAGTGGCCTCATAAAGACTAACTCACTAGGTGGCTGCAGGCAAGGCACAATCCCGGTGATCCTCAGTGTGGTTCCCACCAATGGGTTTCCTGGCATCCATTTGCTCTTCCCCAAAGCGTCTCCTCCCAAAACAAATAGCCAGACCTGGCTTTCCTTCAATGGATCAGAAGGTACTTCAAAAGAACCCAGGAGACCTCACCTTTGTGTCTGCCAGGAGCTCCTTTTCAAACATAGCTGCCTCCATCACAGTAGGATGCTTGGCTTGCAACCACTGAACATTTTGTGATTGACCCCAGCACCTCATGGCAGCTGGCCCAGACACCTGCAGAAGCCCTTTTGTGGTGGTGCCCACTCACCATTCTCAAAATTCCATAAGTGCCCACAGTAGGGTTGCCAGGTCACTTAGACCTGGCAACCCTACTGTGCCCGGCTTGGAAGCGGGGATCGCTTTTAAGACCTGCTGCGATGTGGCGCTTCCAGGTATAAATGGGAAGTGATACGATCGCATCAGTGCGGCCATGCGCACATGATCCCTGCCTCAACTCCACCCCAAAAACGTCCCGCCGAAGCAGAGAGGAACCCTGGCAACCCTAGCCCACAAGTTTAACAAGACTGAGGACCCCTGTGGGACTGCCTCTTAGGGTTGCCAGGTCCCTCTTCACCACCGACAGGAGGTTTTTGGGACGGAGCCTGTGGAGGATGGGGTTTGGGGAGGGGAGGGACTTCAATTCCATAGAACTGATCTCTGTCGCCTGGAGATCAATTGTAATAGCAGGAGCTCTCCAGCTAGTACCTGGAGGTTCTCAGGAAAATAGGTAACCTGTGCTGAAATAGTATAGACTGAAAGAGAAGGCAGCACGAGGCTCAATTACAAAGAAAAGATTTTCTATATATATGTATATGTATAGCAATTGTTACAAGAACAAAAAAATACAAACAAATACAAAAAAAATCATATGATACAGCTGAATGTATCTATTGAAGTCTTTGGCACCATATTTCCATCTTGACAATCCTTGAGTTCATACTCCTTACTCTTTGAAGATGTGGATAAGCTATTCTATCTTTGCTTTTATAGTTGTACATGTAGTTTAAAATTTGGTAACTTATTGACCTTTGTTACAATGATGCTCATTTTATTGCATTCAGAAATATGCCACGAATACCTGTTAACACCTGAAAACAATTCGCAGTGGCAGTTTCCACAACAGCCCTGGTTGGCAAGCTGAAGAAGGTTTTTTCCGAAACGCGTTCTTGCCACCTACCTGCTGTTATTATACTAGCTAATTTGTCTCCTTCATCCTGGTTTTCAGTGATTATACTAGTGACTGTTGTCACAATCGATAAATAGTAGCCCTGAGTGGCTTATTGACAGATTGTAGCCCTGTGAGGCTTTTTGTAAACTTTTTTTGTGTAATTATGTGTGCTGTAACACATTACTCTTGAGTAACTTACTTTCTGTTTTGTTGATGAAAATTAAGCCCTGCATGACATTTTTTGTATGCTGTAACATATTACTCCTGAGTAAATTTTCTTTCTACTCTTTAGTAAATTTATGACCTGTGGGGCAATTTTTTGTTTGTTGCAATATATTACTCTTGAGTAAATTTTCTTTCTACTCCTGAGTAAATTTCCTTTCTGCTTTGTTGACGAATGAAGTATACAATTTTGTTCTTATAACAATTGCTATACATATACATAGAAAAACTTTTCTTTGTAATTGAGCCTTGTGCTGCCTTCTCTTTCAGTACCTGGAGGTTGGCAACCCTACTGCCTCTCCTGGTATTCCCCCCCCCCGCCGAGAGCCTTATGCTCTGAGAATAACAACCTACTGGTGCTCCCCGGTCCAAAAAGTGTCCAGCTGTCCTCAGCCAGGGCCTGGGCTTTTTTGGCCCTGGCCCTGGCCCTGGCCTGGTGGAACTCTCAGTCTAATGAGACCAGGGCCATGTAGAACTTAGCTGATTTCTGCAGGGCCTGTAAGATTGAGATGTTCCGCCAGGACTATGGTTAGGGTGGCCAGTTTTCAGGTACTAGCTGGAGATCTCCTGCTATTACAACTGATCTCCAGCCAACAGAGACCAGTTCACCTGGAAAAAATGGCCGCTTTGGCCATTGGACTCTATGGCATTGAAGTCTCTCCTGTCCCCAACCCCATCCTCCTCAGGCTAAGCCCCTGAAACCTCCTGCTGGTGGCGAAGAGGGACTAGCAACCCTACCTATGGTTCCACCAGGCCTATGGTCCACAAATGTGTGGACTGACTTTATCAAGATAGATGTAAGCTCTATCTTTGGTGCCTTGATTAAATTCCACTCCTGCATGTTTCCTGCCCTTGGGCAAATAACTGCTTTGGATGGAGGCATTTAAACTGAGGAAATGGCATGGTGGAAAGGGTTAACCCCAGAGGTGGTCTTAGTCAATGGGCAGCAGGGGAAGCTGGCCCAGACTCTATACTGGGGGGGGGGGGAGGGTGACTGCTCTGCCTCCTCCCCCTTGATGAAGGGGGAATGTAGAAAAAGTGCTGTTGCCCAGTGCCTTCACTCACACCCATCCCATCCATGGCTCAGACTGCCCCCTTACAGCAAGAGCTCTTTGTGTCTGCCCCATCTGGGGCTGATCTCAACAACAACTGCTTACGCCTTTTATATTTGGGATCTCCAGTGATATCTCCCACCCACCTCACATGGGGCAAGGGCCACTCCTTGCTTGGCTCCAGCAGTGAGAGGATCCCAGTGGGGGGCAGCAGTGATTCTCGGGCCCCAATCTTTACTTTCCCATGTAAAATGTACATATTTTCAACATTATTCATGCATCAATGAATCATCATCATTATAGAAAATATGTGTGTCTGTGACATATATTGTATGGATGAATTGGGTATAAAAATGACACAACGTTCATGCACAATACAAATAAATCTTCGAAATTTACAGTGAGAGAGAGCCAAAAATGTTGACTAAAATATGGAAATAAGATTGGTAACATTTCCTCATCACCCTGAGGATATGGGGTATACGTCTCCCATTGTACCTGAAGAAGTGAGCTCTGTCTCATGAAAGCTCATACCTGAATAAATGTTGTTAGTCTTCAAGGGGCCACTGGACTTCTGTTCTCTTTTGCATAATATAGCAGCTATGCATACTACACATGTTTATTTGGAAGTAAATTCTACTGGTTGCAATGGGACTTACTCATGCTACATGTTAACCATTTTGCAACCGAAATTCAGAATGTGAGAGGGATCTATTAAGACGACATCAATTTCCCAGTTAACAAGCCAGCATTTTATTGGATTTTGTTTTCTTGGAAGGTTGATTGAAGTTTCTTTTCTAGACACTGGGTTAGTGTTCCAGGGTAACAGGTCACAGGTCAAGCACAGAATTGGTTGCAGTTAACCCTCACCCTTTGCATCTAGGTAATCAGCTGCAGTTGTAAAATTCACTTACAGAGGATAAGTTGCCTGCTTTTTGCATTTTTGTAGCATGCAATATCTGTCATGCAAGAACTTAGATTCATGGGCAGGTATTGAATGCACCTCCAAAAGGTATACAGAGACACCAAAGTAGTAAGTCTCAAGTAAAAAAGAAATCTCAAACATTATCCTTAGATTGTTTTAATTACTCTGGCTTTTCATTATTAATGTGTTCTGAAATATTGTACTTATGATTAATTTTAATAATTAGCTATATGGTTGTTAGCCACCCTGAGTCTGACCTTGGTTGGGAGAGGGCAGCATAGAAAGCGAATAAATAAGTAAATTCATTTAGGGTGCCCTTTAACAACTGGAGGAAACAGTGGCAGCAGACAGGGGTGTGGGGGGGAGTTGGCAGCTGTGAAAAAGCAGTTTGTAATCAAACAACCTGTTGAACAGCTGGCTAATTGACTGTGACCAATGATCAGGAAAAAACCTGAACCAGCATTCGATTGAGAATCACTACTTTTAAGGATAAGTAACTGACCAGCTTAAGATCGGCCAGATCATGTAAGGATTGGGCCTTGGACAGAGAGACTTAGGTAATAATAATAATAATTATTAATTTATTCCAGTCATAGATCAGAAAATATCATATTGCGTTTCTATGCTACATTTCCAAAAACCTAAAACCTTGCATTTCAAGAATTGCTAACAATACAGATAAATACTAATTAAGCCAAAAATGACAGTGTAAAACTTGAAGCAGTATTTCTATACATATTACAATTCCTTATCCTTTCCAGCAACCCCTTTCTCACTCCGTTCTTTTACCACACAAGCACAAAATCTGGGCACTTGTTTCGAGATCATGGGATTTTCGCCAATTAATAACTTTTCCAGCCATACCTGCTCCGAACTTTCTGTGAATTTAGCTATTGTAGGATAAACAAGGTTAACCCTCAATCCACTATAATAATATGGGGAGACTTGGGTACAAAACCCTGCTAAATGGCCATGAGCAATGCACTATCTCTTTGCCTATCTTGTATTCTTATTGAGCTGTAGTCAGAATAAAAGAGGAATGACTCTATGAATAGTGTTCTGTAGTCTTGCAAAAGAAGGGAATTGCTAATAAGCATTTGAGCATTCAAAGCATTCATCTCAGCAATCCTCAAGCAAGCCCATTATGCAGGCCAGTTACTACTACTGTTTCCAGAGTGGAGATGCAGGGGCTTAAAGACAGGGGCCCCAAATGAGACAATGGCGGAAGCAAGGTATAAACCAGTGGCTTCCCTGCTCATCCTCTTGTCTTATTACCACCTCTATGGTTGCAATTGTTTTGGGTTATTGTCTCCCATCTCACAGCACTTTGATCAGTACAGGCTGACAGTGAGATTGTTTCTCTTCAGGCCAAAAAAAGATTGCTGATTCCTGCATTAGAAAGCTCTTCTAAAGGCATAGGAGCAGACCAGGTTGTTTTATTTTTACCCTTGATTAGGAAGCAGTGGTGTACTAGGCTACAGAGACATCACTTTGGATGTCTTTGGGGATAATAAATGGCTTTTCCATTTGCAAAGTGTGGTTCCTGATTTGAAGAACTGCATCTTTTCGTTTTACCAGGTAGCTTTTGAATAAGGCTGCAAGCTATAATTGATTTAATGCTGCTGTTTTGCTGTTCATCCTGCAAAGAACCCTTTGAATCTTGGTTACTTGAAAGCATCTTGGTTTAATAGGAATGTCACTTTCCTGGTGGAAGATTCTCGAGCAGTGATATCATATTCCCAAATTTGTGCTGGTGCTTCGAACAAAAGGAGTCTTCTGAGGTCAGTTATTTTGTGAAGAAACTTGGTTTGTGGATTTTGAAGCCAGGCTTTGCCACAGGAAATTAAGAGTGACTCAAGGGATTATTTTAAAAATTAATCTTTATTACCTTCCACTCCCAGGCTGCTAATAAAAAAAAACCTGTTTCTATAGCCCCTATAAAAACATTTCTACGAAGCAGGATAGAAGAGAGCAGATATTAAAGAAGACTCGGAATGGTGGACTGCAAGAGCTCTGTAATTGGAGGACAGTGCAAATGAAATGAAATTTTTGCATGCATTTGAAATTCAGCCAATTTTGACAGCCAAGTACTTAGCAAATTACCCTCTAATTGCTAACATATCCCTGCTCTTCATCTGGAAGAAGGGCTCAAGCTATTATTCAAGTGTACTGTTTTCACTGGGAACTGTTGGGAGCTGTTGTTGCTTAGAAGTACTTCAATATGATATTACAGTTTTAAAAGCTAGTTTTTAGGTGGAAAAAAATGACCCGGAATTGTAAAATCTCTTCACAAAGCTATGTGGATTAATAATCCTCACAACATTTTGTGATGGTACATTCCATTGGTTGATTATTGCGCATTGGGAAGAAGAAATTTATCATTGGTTGACCTTGAAGTCTATTATTTTATGCAAGAAGGGAGATATTTTCTCTCCCTAAGTGCTGATATCCACATAACAACCTCCTTGTCTACCCAGTTCTATTGGATCCCTTTCCACTTTCTCCAGTAATTCTAAAGTTCCCTTTTGTTGCCTATGTTTTGTGTAGCCCCTTTTACATTCCCACAAAGTTGCCCTTCCATGATCCATCAAATGTAACATAATATTCATGTGCTTCTTTTTATGGAATGGAAAGTATCTCTGCACTTTGCGTAAAGTACCCAATGAGTTATATCTCATTACCGGGAGAGTGGTGTCTACGGATGTAAACACAACAGCCATTATATGTTCAGCAATAGTTCATGATACAAAAAAATGGCTCTGTTCAAGGACAGCAAGTCACCAAGGGTCTGTCTCAATGTACCCTGTGAGAATCTGTTGCCATCTCAACAGTCTGGGTAGAGAAAGCCATCGACCAATACTAGTGTTTTAATTTAAGTGGGGAACACACACAATTTCCCCCAGTGGTCAAGATCAGCTGGAAGTCTCTGTGCTTCCAGGGTGATTTCACACAAGTTGCTACCTTTGCTTGAGTAGTCTCTGATCTTTAAAATGGGGATGATAATGAAATACGTAACGGGGGTGAGCAGCCTGATGCGAAGTCCCCTCTAAATCATTAAGCTGATTCAACTCTGTACCATTGCAAAGTGGTATGGGAAGGGTAATTGACATAATAAAACAGTGATCCCCAAGATGGCATCCATGGCTTCTATGGTTCCCTAGGATGTATGTCATGGTGGCCACTAGATTCTTCCCTGAACTGTATCTTCCCTAAAGTAAAAGTCCATTTATGGCTTCTGCTTCAGAAGAGCCCAAGAGGCATCATCTTTAGGTCTGCAGGGAACATCAATTCAAAAATGACTGACTCCTTCATAGGAAGACTTTCTGCTTAACGCTTCCGACATTTTGTGATTGCTTCCCTTGGCAGCTATTCTGTAGTGGTGGCTACTACTGTCTTTCAAAACTCTAAAAGTGGTCTACAGGTTCAACAAGTTTTGAGACTCCTGTTACAATAGCTAGCAAAATGCTGCTGGGGAGGGAAATTTTGTTTGAGAGACTACCCCATGGGGAAGGTGCTAAGAACCCCCCCCCCACACACACACACACACAAGCCTGATCACATCTGCAATTTCCTGTGATGACATTTCAGTCAAAGACAAAAAACTGCTTATGCATCATATTCATCATGGCTAGTTTGGTCATTACTAGGGTTGCCAACCTCCAGGTACTAGCTGGAGATCTCCTGCTATTACAACTGATCTCCAGCCGATAGAGATCAGTTCCCCTGGAGAACATGGTCGCTTTGGCAATTGAACTCTATGGCACTAAAGTCCCTCCCCTCCCAAACCCTGCCCTCCTCAGGCTCCATGCCAAAAACCTCCCGTCGGTGGCGAAGAGGGACCTGGCAACCCTAGTCATTACCCCTTGGTGACAGGGAGATGCAGTGGTGGAAGAGGCTGGACCTGTTGAATTCCTTCCTGCCATACAGCTCTGAAAGGCACAGTGGTTCGTCAAGGCCAGTGTGAAGACAGAATGTCTCTTGGAAAAAAGTTGCACCCATGAGCTTCTTCTTTTGACGTCACCCCATAGCTCAGGAATGACCCGGTCCTTGCACAGGGGACCTTTACAGATATCCTCTCCTACCGAGGATATGCCTCAGAGGGGAGGGGGCTTCTTGTAGTGGGGGATTCAATCCTTAGGAATGTAGATAGCTGAGTTTCTGATGGGTACATGGGCCACACACACACACACACTTCCCACCCCTCTTGTATTTTTTTTCCTTCTGCCATCAACACTCCTCCCCTTTTCTGAAGTTGCTGCAGTTTGTAAGTTGCAGTCTGTAAAGCTCATACCTCCGGCCAGCCTTCCTGTCTATTCCTAGTTGCATTTTTCTTGTTTTTTATTTTCTTTTATCCTTTTCCTGTCTTCTGAGAATTTTTCTTGAGTCCTCACTGCTTGCTTTGGCTTGGAGTGTTCCAGAGTCTGAAAAGGTGAGTGAGTTATTGATTTAAATTCTTCCTCTGGTTTCTTCTGCACAATTGCGCCCAGGGCTACAAATCTGAGCGGGTGCTCCTGGGAAATATTATTTCCCCAGCTTTAATAATCCCACATGAAAACAAATTTGCTTAAAAAAAAAAAAATTGACCAGCAGCCAGCAAAGCTTAAAAATAAAAATACAATAACGACACAGTTGCTAACGCAATAAGAAAACCAGTCACAATGGATTGGTGCTTCCATTTTAATAAAAATACATATTCTTTCAGCAACTAAATACAATTCCAATCAATGTTAATGGAAGTTACACAAGTGCATTAAGAGGATAATGTACCCCCGATTGGTGACAAGCTTTCAAAGTTACTAGGGCTTCCCAAAGGAAGTGAAGGGGTCTTCCATTTCATGTTACAAAAGATCTAGCTTGCTGTACAATTGTGTAGTGCTAAGTTCTCATCCTGTCACTATTTTGTCAAAGCCAAGTGAAACTGTTCTGATAGATTAATACATTTCACTCAATGCATTTTTTTTTTAAAGATCTTTTAAGAATCTAAAGTGCACTGGAAATAGGGTTTAAGGAAAGACACTTTTGTGAAATTTACAGGAAAAATACAATCACTTTAGGGCCTCATGACTGCTGTTAATGAAATTGTCTCTGTTATGAGTTGTCCTTAAAACAACAGTGCCAATTAGGGGTGTGCAAAAACAAATTTCCGGTAAATTTTGGGTTTGGGTTTATTGCCCCTGGTTTTTGTTCAGGTAAAACAAAATTAGCCAAATACCAATACCAGTAAATGGATATTTGGCTTTATTTCTGGGTTTCCTGGAAAAAATCGGGTCCATTATAGGCCATGGAATTTATTTTTAAGGCTCAGGGGGGCGTTTCTACCTTGAAAAACGCCCAAATTTGCAGCATAGCTGCAAGAGACTCTCCTTAGATGGACATAGAAGTGTGGGAAAGTTTGAGACAGGGGGTCCAAATTTATGGGCCTGCAAAGGGGTTGCCCCCATCCCCCAGGCATTTGTGAGAGCCGAGCTGTCAATTGGTTTTCAGGTTCAGAAGGTCAGTGTTGCCGAGGACTGGCAGAAAGAGCGAATTAACAGGCTGGCACCTCAGAGTCTGGGGGCTTCTGGATCTCTTTGCATGATGTCCATGCAAATTAGCTTCCAAACTGAGGAAAATGGCTTCAATGCAAGAGAAATAAGGCACAGAAAACATTTCTCTTGGTGGCAAATGACATCCTGTGAACAGTCCTTTAATATAGTCATCAAAAGTCTGATTGCAAGAGATGGTTATGGTGCGGGGAAATGAGGCCACTACTCAGGCAACCTTCAGTTTGAGAGCAGGTTTTCATTGTGTGTGCATGTGTGTGTGACATCAGAGCCAGCTGAAGTCTTGACCAAGACAGCTCATCTGAAGTACATTGCTCATCCATGTGGGTGAGGAGGGAGTCTTCTTCAGAAGCCTGATCAGCAGCTGTTAAAGCTGGTGCTTTTAGTTGGGTATATCCCTCTGGATGGGACTGGGTGAGCCCCATCTTTTAAATGACTCTTCAGCTATGCAGAGTAGTCTTCTGTTGGGTGATGTACCTGGAAAGTTGGTCAGACCAAGTTGACTTCGATTCCACAACCCCTACCTCAAAAGGACCCCAACTATGGGGTCCTAACCAAGCCAGTCAAAGATAGAAAAATGGGAGAAGGTACAGACCCGTGCATCTGAGCAAAGGCAAATAGCCAAAACCCAGAAAAGCCAAATATCTATTCTGCTTTTCGGGAATTGCTCATTCAGCTTCAGGCAAATTCTCAGGTTTTGGTATTCAGTCAAAAATACCCCCCCCCCACAAGCTCAAATGCCACTCTTCACAATGGAACCCATTTCCTATGTCAGCTGCCTTGCATCTTCGTAGCAACCACACATGGATAACAAAAGTGACGTCCTTGCTGGTGTGAATCAGGCCAAACTCTTAGCTGAGACTAGCTGTAACTTTCTAGCTACTTTTACAGCCCATTCCTGAGAATTGGGCCGAATGTTCTTTGGAGGCGGCGTGACCTCTCTGTCAGCGTAAGTGCGTATAATGGCGCAATGACACACACTTACGCTGGCGGCGAGGTCAGTCCCGCCAGCGGCCGAGGGCCGTGGGACCGCGCCTCTCCCCTATGCTGGTGCGGCCTCTCCGTGGCACAGGCCACAGTGTAGAGAGGCTGTGCTGGCGCAGGGGGACGTTCCGGGGGCCGGCCAGGGGGGCTTCCTATCCCAGTTTGCCACGGTGCGCCGGCGGTGCTGCACCTGCTTTTTAGCCCCGGCTTTTTTAGTTCCCCCAGCATGTGCGAATCTGCTTAGGAAGAGGCGCCACTGCGCCTCTTCCCTGCCGACTCCGCATGCCGTTGTTTCAGGAATGGGCTGTTAGTGGCTCATTTGAGTCTCTGCATCATGCGTGAGGGGAAGCACATAATTGCAAAATGCCCTTATAATAGTGTAAACCATAACAGTTCAATTATAATTAAAGTCCAGCATGAATAAACTCGGTTATGTTGACTTTGGGAGGTGTCATTATGAGATGGGCCTTGCCTCCAAGACGATTCCATCTTCTGCCTTCATCTTGATTCCTTGCCATTGTGAAAGAAAGGAGGCTAGTTGAACAGGCATTTGTTACTGCTAAAGTTACACTTGGGAAACACAGACTACGTCCGCACAGAGCCACCTATTTTCCAAAGCTGAGAGTAGACGTGGGAGAGGGGAAGGGAAAAAGAGGAGCCATTCTGACTTTGATTGATGGCCCTGTACTGGATTGTCACTGAGGTAGAAAATTAGAGGGAGATCCTTTGTGATAGGGAACCATCCAGGCTGTTTGTCGTGTCCATAAACACACGCAGCTCACCCCTCTGGGGACTCTCCCTCCGGTGTGTGATCTCATTATTCACGCCGGAAAAAAAGCAAAAAAAACCCACCCCACCTTCTTCCTTTTTCAATTTTTATACATTTTAAAAACCTTCTTTTTTTATATATTTTTTAATTTTTACAACATTAAACAAAACAAACAAATACAGATACAATAATAATAAAAAATAAAAACGTAAAAAGAAAATACAAAAGAGTATCAGTTATATGCTCTTATTAATCCTAGTTACAAAATTATAAAATTCAAAAAAATACCCTTTTGACCCTCCACCCACCTTAAAAAGTGACCCATCACCAGACTTCCGAAGAAGTGTCTTAACAGTTTTAAAAATTTCCATTAACAGTATAATAAAAAAAATAATAAAACTTGTTTCTATAACTCACTAACTAAAATAGTAAAATCCATTTTTGCCAGTTTATCCCAATATGTGACGGCCTTTGCCCAAGTTTTTTTAAATTCTTCCATATCTTTCCCATGTAGGAATTCTGTTATTTTGGCCATCCTCATATGCATCCATAATTTCTCTCTCCAGTCACGAATTGAAGGTTTATTCACTTGCTTCCAAACTTTAGCTATTACAATTCTTGCAGCAGCAAAACTATATTGACAAATGACCCTATCATTGCTACCCATATTTTCTTGTGGAATTCCCACATTTTAAAAACTTTCTAAAGGGGTTTCACAGGTTTATTGACTCCTGGGAAAATGCATTTCCCATCCAAGACAACAGATGATATCTGACACCCTTTGGTTTATCAAAACAGCCATACGAATATGACCCCTTGTGAATATCTTATACATTTCCTTTACTAGGAGCGCAATCCTGAAGGGGGGTAGATCTGTGGTGGCTGGGAGCGGCAGAGCCGTGCCGCCTCTTCAGAGGCCTCCTGGCTACCACAGAGCCTAAAAAAGCCTTTAAAAAATAAAATTACGAAAAAAGAGAGAAATGCCCCATTGAAAACAGAGAGGCTGCGCCACCGAAAAACCAGCTCCACCCCCGGGAATGCCCCCCACACACTGGTGAAAGACCTGCAAGTGTGGCTGTGCTGGTTGCAGAGGCCGGTGCTGCCTAGATGCTGGTGTGTTTTCTCCTATGCCAACATGGGATAATGCCAGTTCCAAAGGAGCTTCCCCCCATTCAGAAATGGGCTGAAAACCCACAGACTCACTATGCCAGACAACTGCTTCAAATGAGCATCAGAGCAAATAAGCATTGTCATCAGTTACACAAGTTGAAGGAGCTGGGTATGCTTAGCCTGAAGAGGAGAAGACTGAGAGGTGATATGATAACCATCTTCAAGTACTTGAAGGGCTGTCGTATAGAGGAGGGTGCCGAGTTGTTTTCTGTTGCCCCAGAAGGTCGGACCAGAACCAACAACAGCTTGAAATTTAATCAGAAGAGTTTCCATCTAGACATTAGGAAGAATTTTCTAACAGTTAGAGCGGTTCCTCAGTGGAACAGGCTTCCTCTGGAGGTGGTAAGCTCTCCTTCCCTGGAGGTTTTTAAGAAGAGGTTAGATGGCCATCTGTCAGCAATGCTGGTTCTGTGACCTTAAGCAGATGATGAGAGGGAGGGCATCTTGGCCATCTTCTGGGCATGGAGTAGGGGTCGCTGGGGGTGTGTGGGGGAGGTAGTTGTGAAATTCCTGCATTGCGCAGGGGGTTGGACTAGATGACCCTGGTGGGCCCTTCCAACTCTATGATTCTATATGATTCTAAGTGCACACAAATGGCTACTGGATTTCAAGCGCATGCCCAATTAAGCCACTTATGGTGAATAAGACACATGCCAGAACAACAAATGTTCTGTTCCGTATTATATCACCTCAAAAGATTATGTGCTGTGGAATGGGGAATTTGATGCGCAATTAAGCCCCCTACTGGTAATAGCACACAAATGGTACGCATCAAAGTATTGAGAACTGCATGCTGAAAGTTGCATATCTACTTTTGCTGATGTGCCCTTCTCCTGTAATGGGTGGGGTAATAACTTCTGAGCATAAGGTATTCACACATTCTTGTACAGGTAGTTTCCCTTGGAAATGATTTAGCTTAAAAAAAAAAAAAGACCGGGCCCGGCAGTGGTGAGATTCTGTCATTAGCACCATCCGCACTCTAATTAGTAGTAATTAAAATGTCAAGGAGAGAGAGGGATTTGCAAGAGGCATCTGTCAAATGCTTCCTCTTTTCTCTTATCAGTGTGATTCCCTGTCTATCTTCTTGTCACTTGCTTCAGAACACTATTTGGTATGTTGGGAAGCAGTCCAAGTAGATTATAGCTGATGTAAATAAGTATCACACGTTATGAGAAGAATTACTAGGGGAAAGTAATTTGCCTTTAAAGGCAGTTCTTGTGGTTATCACAAGAGTTCTCCAGAAATTACAGCTCATCTCCAATGACAGAGATTAGTTCCGCTGGAAGAAATTGCAGTTTTGGAGGATGGACTCTTTGTAGGATTTCCAACCTCCAGGTACTATCTGGAGATCTCCTGCTATTACAACTGCTCTCCAGCCAATAGAGATCAGTTCACCTGGAGAAAATGGCACTTTGGCAATTGGACTCTATGGCATTGAAGTCCCTTCCCTCCCCAAACCCCACCCTCCTCAGGCTCTGCCCCCAAAACCACCAACTGGTGGCGAAGAGGGACCTGGACACCCTAACTGAATAGCATCCCATTCCCACTGGGCTCCCTCCCCAAACTCTGCCCCCCCAGGCTTCACCCCCAAATCTCCAGGAATTTGTCAGGCTGCAGCTGACAGCCCCCAGTGCTCTCCACAAATGACCTAGAACAGGTGGACTGGCAACCCTGCTGATAGCCCCAATCGATTTGAATTGGCAGCATCATTGTGCATGTGCAGTTTTGGGAAAGCCAATCGGTTTGGCAGGCATTCATGCCCCCTTGGCACAAACCAAACAGCCCAAGAGATCAGCTCACATCTCATAACCTCCTTCAAACATGGGAACTCTGACAGACTAACATATTTGTGGTGAAATTCACAGCATTCCTAGATCTACCACTGTCACGATTGATCTCCAGGTGACCAAGATCAGTTTCTCTGGAGAAAATGGCTGCTTTGGAGGATGGAGTCTATAACATTATACCCTACTGAGGTCCCTCCTTTCCCTAAACCCCACCCTTCCCAGGCTCCACCCCCCCCCCGAATCTCCAGGTATTTCCCAACCTGGAGCTGGCAACCTACTCAGGAGGTGGCTTTTCCAGTTAGAAAATGGCAGGGAAAGAAGTGTTAATGCCCCCTTCTTTCTCTCCCACCCCCTACATAACTCTCCTTCTTTGTTAAAGCAGTCCCAAAATCTGCATTTGCAAAGTTGTTTAAAATAAACATGAAAGAAGCCACAACTGTACAACCAGGGGGCTAAATCTTGTGGAAGTTGCTGCTTATGGAGGGGCATGACCATGTGAGGGGCTCACAAATAGGGTTGCCAGGTCCCTCTTTGCCAGCAGTGGGAGGTTTCTGGGGTAGAGCCTGAGGAGGGCGGGGTTTGGGGAGGGACTTTAATGCCATAGAGTCCAACCCTACTCACAAAACTGAATGCTCCTCCACACTAAACAAAGTTTTCTGGAGGAAAAACACAATGGCATATTAGGGAGGGGGCTAGCTTTAACCCCCTTTCTGTGTGTAGGAATTTGGGAGAAGAGCAGGATTCAATAATTCTGCTATCATGGGGGAGTATGAACATCCAGCCACAGCAGGGAGAAAGAGGCCTGGATGAGAGAGCTGAAGAACTGGCAGGGCTGACCTCCTTTTCAACCACCACTAGGGCTGCCAGCCTTCAGGTGGTAGCTGGAGATCTCCCGCTATTACAACTGATCTCCAGCCAATAAAGAAAACAAACTATAACCAGCTATGTCTTTGGGCCAGTTCTGGATCCCACGGGACAGCTTGTCCAAGGCCATGAACTATGGGCTGAGATCCAAGGGACACAAGCCCTTTGTCTCGTGCCCTTTGTCTCGTGCCCAATGACTCATACCTGTAACCATGCCTAGACTTTGTATCTGGAGACAGGGAGTACCAAAAAAAAAAAAAGCATGGCTTAGGTATTACATCTGGCAGCAATGTGCTCTCCCTGCACTCAACTAGAAGATGCAATTGTTGAGCATTTGCCATGTTGACAACCATTTTATCCATCTCACCTCTCCCCATCAATGAGAGAAAAGAGTGGAAAGAATTGCCTGGCTTTTACCTTTGTTTACATCCACCCAGTTCCTCATTCTCAGGAGCTATTCAAGAAGAGAAAAGAATAGGATCAAAGAAAGACCCCTGAAAGACATCTTGGCATTTGGAGGGGGGAAATGAGGGAAGAGAGGGAGACAGATGAATATACGGGGCCAGTGCAGCATGCTGGGTTGCTCAAATCAATCAGATGGAATGGAAATCTATGGCATAAAGCTTGCAATTACACACATATCCCTTTCAGGAACATTTGTTATGGCTGCTTTTAGTGTCAGCGCTACCACTTGGAGGAGAGACGAGGGGATCATTAGCAAAGAGCTGTCGGCAGAAATGCTTCCCCAGCCGACCCTTAGGCTCTGTTGTTCCTCAGAGCTCAGCCTTTGGGAGTGCCCTGGCTGTAACTGAGTGGCATTTGCCAGGAGAGGTAAATCTTTGGTGGTGGCTAAGCATGGTGCAGCAACTCAAAATGAGGGTGGCATGGAGGGTGAGGGGTTCAGTGTGGAAATTATGGATGCCAGTCTCCAGGTGGAACCTAGGGATCCCCTTGGAACTGCAGCTGATCTCCAGACTACAGAGATTAGTCCCTATGGAGAAAACGGATGCTTTGGAGGGAGGACTGTATGGCATTGTACTCCACTTAAGTCCCTGCCCTCCCTAGGCTCCATCCTCAAATCTCCAGGAGTTTGCCAACCTGGAACTGGTGGCAACTCTATCCAGGATTGCCAGCTCCGGTTTGGGAAATACCTGGAGATTTTGAGGATGGAGCCTGAAGAGGGTGAGGTTTGGGGAGGGGAGGGACTTCAGTGGGGTATAATGCCAGAGTTCATCTTCCAAAGTGGCCATTTTCTCCAGGTGAACTGATCTCTGTCATCTGGAGATCAGTTGAAATTCCAGGAGATCTCTAGCCACCATCTGGAGACTTAGACCATATACGTGACATATATACAACACAATTATATACAATATGTACAGTTCACACAAAAAATGTAGAGAAATTTCCAAAGGTCTCAACTGAGTACCAAAAATATATAGAGGAAGTTCCAAAGGTCTCAACTGAGTACCAAATGAATGCTAATATTGTAATCCTTGTGTAAAGTTCATATAGAGCCACAATCATCGATGGATACGGCCGTTTCAGATCCACAGCAGTGGAAATCTTTCTTCAGTCCTTAATACAAAAGTGCTGTTACATATTCATCATTCCTTCCCACACAGGGTAAGTATAAGCAATTACAATCAGACGACTGAAGAAAGATTTCCACTGCTGTGGATCTGAAACGGCCGTATCCATCGATGATTGTGGCTGTAAGCTCCTGACCCTTCGAACCAGAAATCACCACAGAGTCGTATAGAATCCAATCAGATGGCTTTTACTGGTCAAAAGGCAATACAGTGCATACAGGGAACTATGGCAGCTATGAGAGTCTCACTAGCCGAACGATAATATAAGGCAGTAAATGGCGGGAGATTATACAACATTAGCATACACAGACAGAGTCAACTTTCTCAGGAGCAGTGTTCCCAGGCCTTGGTATGTGTGGTCGGCCTTGAGGCTAGACAGTACAGTACCAACACAGAAACAATACTGAAACCGAGATAGCAGCCTGACATCCTGCTCCCCTTAAGGCCCCCTCCCAGTCGGTAAGGGGGATGGTCTGTCCGGGTAGGCAGTGTGAAAGGCATCGATTAGTTTGGGGGCGGAGACATCTCGTGCACGAACCCATTCGTCGTAGGCAGGGGGGAAGTGCTTCCACCGGACCAAATACTGTAGGTTTCCATGGTGAACACGGGAGTCAAGGATTTTGGAGACTTCGAAGTGTTCTTTCCCCCCCCACCATAATGGGCTGTTCGGGGGGCGGATCGGGATGCCATCGTGGAGAGGCCGTATGGGGCTTCAGGAGGCTAATGTGGAAAAAGGGATGCACACGCCTCAGGGTTTTCGGGAGAGCTAATTCCACCGTGACAGGATTTATGACCCGTGTGATCGGGAATGGGCCAATGAATTTAGCATTGAGTTTAAGGCACGGACGGGTGGAACGTAGGTTTTTGGTGGAAAGATAGACCAATTTACCCACTCGTAGTTCGCCCCCGGGGGAACGATGTTTATCAGCTTGTGCTTTGTATTTGCGCTTGGCTCGGTCGAGATTGTTAATGAGCCAAGGCCAAGTGGTACGGAGGGTGTGTGCCCAGGAAGCAATGTCAGGATCTCCCTCCCCCTCCACAGTGCTTGTGGGAGTAACAGGACCAAACTCTTGCCCATACACTGCATAGAATGGGCTAAAACCTGTAGATTGATGTACAGCATTATTGTAGGCATATTCTGCAAAAGGCAACATTTCTACCCAGTTATCTTGGTGGTAGTTAACATAACAGCGTAAATAACATTCAAGGACAGCATTTACACGTTCAGTTTGACCATCGGTTTGGGGATGGTATGCAGTAGACAATCCCTGTTCCACCCCCACCAACTTGAGAAATGCTTTCCAAAACTTGGAAACAAAGCCACTGCCGCGGTCACAGATTATTTTGCGCGGAAACGAATGTAATTTGAAGATATGTGTCACGAAGAGGCGGGCCATTTTTTGAGCAGAGGGAATTCCTGCGCATGGAATCAAATGGATTTGCTTAGAAAACAAGTCGATAATAACCCATAATACAGTTTTTCCCCCGCTGAGAGGGAGATCAGTCATAAAGTCCATAGCAATTACTTCCCATGGTTTGTTGGGTGTTTCTAGAGGTTGCAGTAGCCCCGGGGGTTTGCCTTGTGAGCGTTTCATTGTGGCGCAAACAGGGCAGCTGCGAATAAAAGAGTCAACATCGGAACGCATTCCCCCCCACCAAAATTGTCGGCGCAATAAGTGGAGAGTTTTTAGGAATCCAAAGTGTCCAGCTGTTTTTACTCCATGAGCTAAGTGTAAAACGTCTTTTCGAAGTGCCTTGGGTACGTACAATTTAGAGTCTTTGTACCATGAGCCCCCCTGTGCCATTACCCCAGGGGGTAGGGTGTGAGTGGAGCGTTCAGAAAGGCAGTGGTCCCGAAGGGTATTTAAAAAGGATTCGGAGATGGGAATCCTGGCGGGACCCCCCCCCCGGCTATAGTAGTTTTAGGAGTAGTTATGGGGGTAGAGCTTACGTGCGGTGGTGCGCAGGTCGTAGGCGGTAGGGCAGCCGGTGGGGTTGGAGGATCGGGATCGTCGGTTCGTTGCTGTTGCGAGGGCGGTTGGGTAGCCGCTCGGGTTGGAGGTGCTGGAGAACTGGATCTGGGATGCTGTCGCTGAGATCGAGTTTGCACGGCCAGTACAGGAAGGGCTCCCCTTTGCGTAGGGGTGAACAGAGAGTCAGTCGGTCTCTCGAGTTTTACCGGGTATTGTGGCAACCGGGAGAGGGCATCTGCGAGAACGTTTTGCTTCCCAGGAACATGCTTTAGGACGAAACGAAACTGAGCAAAGAATTCAGCCCAACGTTGTTGTTTCGCTGATAGTTTATGGGACCCTGTGAGGGCAGCTAGATTCTTGTGATCGGTCCAAACCTCGAAGGGGATATTGGACCCCTCTAAGAATTGCCTCCAGAGAGTTAGGGCATGGTGAACGGCCGCTGCCTCTTTTTCCCAAATGGGCCAGTTCAATTGTGCGTGCGCAAATTTCCTCGAAAAGTAAGCGCAGGGGTGAAGAAGGCCATCCGGACCTTTTTGAAGAAGGGCCCCTCCCATAGCTACATCGGAGGCATCGACTTGCACAACAAACATTTGGTTTGGGTCCGGGTGCCGTAATACGGGTTCGGATGTGAAGAGGCGTTTGAGAGCTACAAACGCAGCTTGGCATTGATCAGTCCACAGGATTTTTGCGGAAGGTAAGGTAGCCGTGTTTGCTTTCCCTTTGGTTTTTAGTAAATCGGTAATGGGTAGGGCCACTTGGGCGAAGTTAGGAATGAACCCTCGATAAAAGTTTGCAAACCCCAAAAACTGTTGCACTTGCTTGCGGTTGGTGGGGGGAGTCCAATCGAGAACGGCTTGGACTTTGACAGGGTCCATGCGAAGACCTTGGTGGGAGATTATGTATCCTAAGAATGTGAGCTGGCTTTGATGAAATTCGCATTTAGCCAGTTTGGCAAAGAGTTGGTGGTTGCGCAGGCGTTGCAGAACTTCTTGGACTAAAGTGACATGCTCTTCCATGGTTTTTGAATAAATAAGAATGTCGTCTAAATAAACCACCACCCCGCGATATAGCAAGTCATGAAGGATTTCGTTGATGAGTTGCATGAAGACCCCCGGGGCCCCTTTTAGTCCGAACGGCATCACGAGGAATTCATACATACCGAAACAGCTAGAGAAGGCAGTGAGGTGCTCATCTCCTTCGCGGATGCGGACTCAGTAGTAGGCTTCCACCAAGTCTAGTTTGGAGAATATCCGGCCCTCCTGTAACTGTCCCAAAATATCAGAAATTAATGGGATAGGATAGGCGTTGGTTTGGGTAACCGCATTGAGTTTTCGGAAGTCAATGCATAAACGAAGGTCGCCCTCCTTTTTTCGGACAAAAAACGCGGGGGCCGAGTTCGGGGCATTCGATGGGCGAATGAACCCTCTGGCGAGGTTTTTGTCAAGGAAGTCCCGGAGAACAGTGCGCTCGGAAGCGCTCATAGGGTAAATTTTGCTTTTGGTTAATGTGCAGTCCTTGACTACCTCAATTGTACAGTCCGAGGCTCGGTGGGGGGGTAAGGTGTCACATTCTTTAAGGTCGAAGACATCCACGAAGTCTCGATAGACGTTAGGTAGGACTGGAAGCGTTGGGACATCGGAGGCCAATGCTGGGACGGGTGGGTATAACAGCGCAAAGTTCTGCCGGTGCTGATCGCACATAGGACTGGCGAAGGAGATAGTGTTTGTTTCCCAGTTAATGCTGGGACTGTGTCCCTTAATCCAGTTAATACCCAAGACCACTTCAAAACGGATAGGGGCTATAGTGAAGTCTATTTGCTCCCAGTGGGAGCCAATTCCCATTGCCACCCCTATGGTGCGGTGATCAACTGGACCCCCCTGGAAATGGCTTCCGTCCATTTGGGCAAATTGGACAGGGGCGGGTAAAGCCTCAGAGTCGGCTCTGAGTGCAGCAAAAGTGGCTTCGCTTATGAGAGTGCGACAGCAACCGGAGTCAATTAGTGCTTTGACAGGTAGTTGTGGGCCACCGTTAAGGTGTTGTAATACTGCATCCACGTAGACGGTGGAGTCCACTTCTTTGATTTTGGTAGGAGCATTCGGTTTGATAGGAGGATCCTGAGAGGTCTGTGGAGACGCTCCATTCACCACAGACCGGAGCCGTTTTTTGACAAGTCGAGGGGAGATTCCAGGTTTAAGGCTGGAGAATTCCAAGGATTTTCCTCATCCGAAGAGGGAAAGTTGTCCCCCAATGGGGCACTTGTAATCCGAGACCCGGCGGGGTCGTTGGTAGAAGGCAGGGAGGCTGGGTCCCCGGCATGGAGTGCAGAGGGTGTGGGTCTTCCCGGAGCTGCGCTGCGGGTAGCCGCGGTGCCTCTGCGTGGTGGACGACCTCTGGCGCGGGTTGTCGTGCTGGGACGAAATAATTCATGGCGGTGCGGGCAAACGGCTGCAAAGTGGCCCATTTCTCCGCAAGTAAGACAGGCACCCCTCTGAAATCGGGCTTCACGTTCCTGGGGCGGGCGTGGAGGATTTCGTGGGACGAGCAGTGGTGCCTTGGGTTGAGGCTTTTGGGTGCCTTTTTCCTTGTGCTTTTGACGGACGAGAGAAATAAAGCGTCGGCGGCTTTCCACTTCCTCGGCCAATAGGATCCAGTCTTCGAGGGTATCGGGATCGCCCCGCATGTAAGACCAGTTCAGAACGTCAGGATGCAAGGCTTCCCTGAAATGATGGATCAGGGTGGTCTCGGGCCAACCTACAATTTTACTTGCCAGTCGTTGAAATTCATCGGCAAATTCTCGAACTGTAGCAGAGCCTTGTTTTAATTGTAAGAGTTCCGTTTTGGCTCTTTCCCCCAGGAAGGGGTCCTCAAACCTCCTCCTCAGGGCAGTCATGAAGTTGTTGAGGGAACGAATAGCACGAGAGCGAGTGTCAAACTGGAGGACCATCCAGTCAGCCGCTTTACCTGTCAGAAGGGACGCTACATAACGCACCCGGCTATCTTCCGTGGGGAAAAGTTGTCCTTGTTCTCGCATATAACTGTCCACTTGATGCAAGAAACAAGGCAAAGTCTCGAGAGATCCGTCGTACGTAGTCCTCAATTTGAGTTGCTTCCAAGGGCCGGGCGCAGGTTGGCCCGGTTGCACGGGTGGTCCGGGCGGAGGAACAACAGGAGCTCCAGGAGGCAAGGGCGGAGCAGGCACATTAGCGGGTGGTTGGGGTGGCTGTATGGGTACCCCCTGACCCGGTATCGGAACGGGCTGTCTCTGGGCTATCAGGGTTTGTTGTAATTGCCTGTTCTCCTGAAGCATACGTTCCATTAGTTCCTGGAGTTGATCAACACGGTCGGAGAGCTCCCGATTCTGGGCTCGTAAGAGGTGAACCTCCTCACTTGGGCCACCAGTAAGATGAGGTTTACTGGTCCGGAAACTTGTGGCCCATTGAGCGCTATCCCCATATAGATCCTCGTCTTCAGACTCTCCTGAGTCTCGACGTCGGTCAGCCAAACGGCGTGCGCGTTGGGTCGCGCGCGACGGGACAAACGCCGGGGAAAAAGACAGACCTGATAGCCCTTGTACATTGTCCTTGGGGCGCGTGTCCATGTTCGCCCGATCCCTAGCTCTTGCTGCAGCCGCCCTGGCTGCTTCAGCAGCTTCTCTCTCTCTTGCGACCTTAGCCGCTTCGGCGGCTTTCTGATCCGCAAGAACTTTGGCATTCTCAAGTCTTAGGGCAGCCTCCGCCGTAATGCGCGGCAAAAGTTCCGTCTCCAGGAGTGAGAGTATGGGGTCGGGTTCCCCGCCCAGCAGAGGTTGTACTCGAACCGCCAGTGCGGGTGCCTCGGCTCCAAAAGTCGAGGTCAAAACTTGAGCCAAGGTGGCTACCGGGGTGTCCTTTGTACATTCCACAAGGAGAAGAGCGGTGCTAATAGCGACTCGCTTGGCCTCAGCCTGACAACTGGCTGCATCCGGGATCAGGGAAAAACCCTCCGGCGGGGCTCCCGCCATGGTAGAACTAGAGGAAAGAGTTTCTCGAGAAATAAGATTATCCAAAAGTCCAGTTAGTACTTGTAAATCCTCAGTTGCCAACCGGGCATCGTCCAGTAATTGATCCAAGTCTTGAAGATCTAAACGAGTATCAGTATCTTCCGACGTCAACATCCAGAGAGTCCCTTTAAGAGATTGCCACTGTTCCTGTACCAGTCCCCTCAAGCGGCAAACCTCTAGGGTAGTCCTGAAGAGTTCAGCGACTATGTCCTGTAACAGGGTGGGATCCTTCCGAGAGGAATCCAGGATAATAGGTCACTCGGAGAGCTTCTCAGCTCCCATCCAAGCGGCAGGCGAACCCTCCTGGGCTCCAGCCTGACTAGTAGTACAATAAAGAAGGAGATGGATAGCTGCCATAATGTAAGCTCCTGACCCTTCGAACCAGAAATCACCACAGAGTCGTATAGAATCCAATCAGATAGCTTTTACTGGTCAAAAGGCAATACAGTGCATACAGGGAACTATGGCAGCTATGAGAGTCTCACTAGCCGAACGATAATATAAGGCAGTAAATGGCGGGAGATTATACAACATTAGCATACACAGACAGAGTCAACTTTCTCAGGAGCAGTGTTCCCAGGCCTTGGTATGTGTGGTCGGCCTTGAGGCTAGACAGTACAGTACCAACACAGAAACAATACTGAAACCGAGATAGCAGCCTGACAGTGGCTCTATATGAACTTTACACAAGGATTACAATATTAGCATTCATTTGGTACTCAGTTGAGACCTTTGGAACTTCCTCTATATATTTTTGGTACTCAGTTGAGACCTTTGGAAATTTCTCTACATTTTTTGTGTGAACTGTACATATTGTATATAATTGTGTTGTATATATGTCACGTATATGGTCTATGTTTCACCTCAGTAGCTTATAAATATTTGCACTTTGTGTATATACAGTTTCCTGTACTGTTTTTCTAAACCTTTTGGTACGAGTACAGAGGTGCCGTTTTTCTCCCCACCATCTGGAGACTGGCAACCCTAACTGCACCCCACCTACACCCTAACTCGATCCTGCTGGTAGCCGGGGGGGGGGGGGACCTGGAAACACTAGTGGAAAGAGGAACCAATATGTTTGGTTTTCCTTAGCTCCTTCCTAATCAGTAGGGTTGCCGGCTACCGGTGGGAGATTTTTGGGGTGGAGCCTGAGGAGGGCAGGTTTTGGGGAGGAACTTCAATGCCATAGAGTTCAATTGCCAAAGCAGCCATTTTTCTCCAGGTGATCTGATCTCTATCACCTGGAGATCAGTAGTAATAGCGGGAGATCTCCTGCTACTACCTGGCAGTTGGCAACCCTACTAATCAGGCCTTGGCCTTCTGAAATTCAGGCCTGAATTGGAAGGCCAGGCCTCCTCATCACCTCCTGGAGCACCAGAGGCCTCAGGGACTGAGTGAGATGATAGGTATTTCATTCAGACTGGGCCCAAAGTTAAATCTGGTCTCATCTGAATCAAAACCAAAGTAACTTGTCAAACCAAGCTAATTTAAGGTTGCCAAGTGCCCGGTGGGGGCGGGTAAAATCCCACCAATCCACCGGGCTGCCCGCCAACCACCTGAGGGCCGGCGGGCAACACATGCATGCGCGACGCGCCCACGTCACTAAGGTTTTTTGTTGTTTGGGTATATAAAGGACATCAATACAATTCAAATAACGTACAAAATTTGTTATTGCAACAAGAAATTAAATATATACATCTTTTCAAAACATTGGCACCTTTAGGACTAAATACAGATTTTGATGTATCTTGTTATTTATAAACATTTTATTAATTTGATTTAGCTTTCTTAACACAACTTATAATTTATATTAGACATGGTCCCTTTAATCCAACAAACACCAAGACCTCAGAGCCAGCAAAATAGGTTAAAAAGTAACACCTGTGAATAGAAGCTTTACTCAGAAAGCGCAAGCGACCATTACACAGGCAAGAATCAACTCGCAGACTACTATGTAGCCTTAAGAAAGTAACAAGGTAACACAACTTACTTTATTCTACTTACCACTGTGTTTTTGGCAATAGAAATTTTAGTAATTATATTTTAATATATTGGGCACTCAGGCTGAAGAAGCCATTATTGGTGAAAGCGTCTGTTTCCTGGAAGACGTTTCCATTTGACATTAAGTGCCAGCTTGGTCCTTGTTTGAATCTCCTGCAGCACATGGCCAGCGGATTAAAGAGTCTGATTCCTGATACGGACCCTATAAAAAATCTACAGGAATCTTTTCCACTTTCTGGACCAGTTCTTACAAAGACTGATATCATAACAGGAAAGTCTTAAAGACCCAGAGGGAAACATTAGACATAGATTTTTTGTATATAATGTTCTTTGACTTTGTTCTTTGATACTTGTTGTACTATGTTCTCTTGTTTGACTATCGCTGACTTGTAGATATTGCTTGCACTACTTTTTGTATTGACTGTCTCCTTTTGAATATATGTGTAGGACTGAGCCTAGTGTTGATTATTTTGCATAGCCAATTAGCATCGCACTGTGAATTGTTTCGCTATAACTGCCATGTAGTAGCAGGAGATCTCCTGCTAATCCAACTCATCTCCAGCCGATAGAGATCAGATCACCTGGAGAAAAATGGCCGCTTTAGCAATTGAACTCTATGGCATTGAAGTCCCTCCCCTCCCCAAACCCCACCCTCTTCAGGCTCCGCCCCAAAATCTCCCGCCAGTTGAGAAGAGGGACCTGGCAACCCTACCCCTGGCAACTGATGGAGGGTATGGGACTTACTAGCTGCAAAGGGAGGCTGGAGGGAGGCCGACATCGACACGCCGATGTCACTTCTGGAAGTGAAGTTATTACATCGCCATCAGTCTCAGGGACGCTCTGGTATTTGGGGGGAAACTCTATGGTAGAAGCCGTTTTTACCATAGTGTTTGGTGGTCCAAATACCATGAATGTCAGTGATGTGATGACATCACTTCTGGAAGTAGGGTTGCCAACCTCCAGGTAGTGAAGGAGAAAAAAGACACCTCTGTACTATTATCAGGAGGATGAGAAAACCAGTACAGGAGCAATGCTGCTAACAATGCCAATATATTATAGCTACATATACACTTTACAGTATGTGGTAATGAAACCAACAACAACACATACATTCAGTACACTTGAGTCCTTACCAGGAGTGGAAGGAACTCAGCATCTTACCCCTCTGGGGAAGTATTATTTACTTTATTCTGGAAAAGGTTATTCTTTGAAACCTGATATCATGGATGTTGATGTAGGATTGCATGCATTGCATCTTTTGAAGAACTGATGAAGAACTGAGCCCTTGTGCTCCAAAACAATCATATTCTCCTTGACTGTTCATCTTGCAG
Organism: Euleptes europaea; assembly: GCF_029931775.1. Classification (NCBI taxonomy): domain Eukaryota; kingdom Metazoa; phylum Chordata; class Lepidosauria; order Squamata; family Sphaerodactylidae; genus Euleptes; species Euleptes europaea. The sequence continues at coordinate 23,333,933 of NC_079313.1, read as the reverse complement.
CATCTGTTTTGAGAAAAGACTAAGATAATTACTTCAAAGGACTTATTTGATACTTACTAGATGGAATTCAAATGAGCTGTGGAAATTTTGTACATCCACTGTTGTACTGAATGTATGTGTTGTTGGTGGTTTCATTACCACATACTGTAAAGTGTATATGTAGCTATAATATATTGGCATTGTTAGCAGCATTGCTCCTGTACTGGTTTTCTCAACCTCCAGGTAGTAGCTGGAGATCTCCTGCTATTACAACTGATCTCCAGCCGATAGAGATCAGTTCTCCTGGAGAAAATGCTGCTTTGGCAATTGGACTCTATGGCATTGAAGTCCTTCCCCTCCTCAAACCCCACCCTCCTCAGGCTCCACCCCCAAATCCCCTAGTATTTCCCAACCCAGAGGTGGCACCCTAATGTCAGTCATCTGAGGCCTGAGTGGCGTTCGGGCACCCCAGACTTTCCTCCTGGCTGGAGGCAAATACAGCAGGGCTGTCAGGGACACCACTATGTGTCTGTGCATGTGGGGGTTGTGCATTGGGAGGATATGCACCTCTTAATTGGCCACTAGAAATCTGATTGGCTTTGCAGATTTTTAGCAACATTGATTTGGTAGTAGCTGGGACTACAAGATAAGAATCGTCACTACATGACTAAAGTTAAGCTATGTGTATGCAAGAAAATATTTTAATAGTTTAAAAATATTTTAAAATTAGAAAGAGTTACTATTAGAGTTATGCATAATCTTACTACTTGACAATTTGTGGTTGGCTCTGCCTCCAGCAGCAGCTCTTTTTTGGCTGATCCTGAGGCAGCCATTTTGTGGTGGCTAGATGGCCTCCTGTCAGCAATGCTGATTCTTTGACCTTAGGCAGATCATGAGAGGGAGGGCAACTAGGCCATCTTCTGGACATGGAGTAGGGGTCACTGGGGGTGTGGGGGAAGGTAGTTTGGAATTTCCTGCATTGTGCAGGGGGTTGGACTAGATGACCCTGGTGATCCCTTCCAATTCTATGATTCCATTCTATGATTCTATGACTGCAGCACATGGAATCCCAAGCACTCAAACAAACTTGTGTTCAGTGTCACTTATCATTTGACTCTCATTCTGTGGCATGGCAAGACCAGGCCTGCATTGCAGTTGTAGCAAAATTCAAGGCTCGTTTTGAAGGATGCAGTGGCAATATTGTAGGAATGTCAAGGAAAATTGAAAGAATGAAAATAAAGACAAGCAAAACAACAGCAGAAAATCTGTGGGTCGTTATAAGTATTCTAATCAGATTAGAAAACTTTCTCGAGAGGATTCCACTCACTTTCCATATTGCTTCATTCTAGAGCTGTCGATTCGGTTCGGCCCGAACCGAAAAACAGCCAATTTCCCCCCGATTCGGCGGTTTTTTCGGTTCGGATTGAACCGAACTCAAAAAGGGGGGGGAAACAAGGAGCCGAATTCGGCGAGTTCGGGGTGTTCCTGAATAAATTCAGCGAATTCGGGCCCTTTAAACAGATCTGCGCCTTCCAGCTGGAAGGCGCAGATCTCCCCCCCCCCCCTGCGTGCCTTCAGGAACTCCCCTGAAGGCGCGCGGGGGCCCCTTTAAATAGATCTGTTTAAAGAGCTCCCCACGTGCCTTCATGGAAGCCCCGTGAAGGCCCGCGGGGGGGGGGCAATTTCCCTCTTAACTCCGGATCTCACCCGAATTTCGGGGATCCGAAGCGGGGGAGTTCGGACTTCAGCACGGCCCGAATTTAAAAGGGCCAAATTTTGCCGAAGCCGAACTTTACCGAATGTTTTTTTTCAACAGCCCTACTTCATTCAAGTATCCAGTGTACAACTAAATTTGGAAAGAGTTATTAATGTGTCAGCTGCATTAGACCCATGGTTGGTCAATGATATAAAAACTTTTTTACACCTTGAATATGACAAATAACTCAGTTTTGCTTAAGGAATACATGTTTTTGTTGCTGCTGAAGCTAGGTCTGAATTTATATCAGGATATACTGTAAACTGAAAGGGGAGGACTTTCATTTGTAGGTGCATTGGCTTTTACTATTTTTATATATTGTTTGCATTGCTCTTAATGGCGATGTTTTTTATGGATTTTTATGTACTTGTGAATTTTCTTTATTATTTTTGTTATGACTTTCTCTGTTGAAGGAATAAACTTCGGCATACATACTGTGTGTCATGGTGCACTTTCCCATTGCAAGCAAGCTGTCTCAGGGCAACAAGGTATTTCCCCCAAATGGTTTCTTCTTAACAACTCCTCTAAATCAGGGGAAGATCAGGAGCAGCCACAAACTTATCCTCCCCTTTTGCCGGGTGATTTGCATTCAGAGCCAGCCATTCGGGGGTGGGGGGGGAAGGCTTCAGTCCAATAGCACATTTGTATATTCACTGAGGCGTACTCCTAGCTCTGCAGACTCTTGACAGCTGCAGATAGCAACCCCATTTTTCATGAGGTGAATAGGAAAGGAGGGAAGTAAGTGTGAGAAGGACCAAGTTCAAAGAAAGATGGAGTCAAATGCTGCCAGGAAATGAAAGAGACACCTGAGGAGTATCGCAGGGATGAATGTATGGGAAAAAACAAGAGGGGAATTAGTCCGTGGATCATTAAATATACATTGTGAACTAGGCTTGTGCATTAGGGACAAAACTTATGGGGGGGAGGGAAACGAGCTGAACATATCCTGTTTGTTAAGTTCAGAAGGATAATTAACCCAAAGGAAACGTGCTCCAACTTTCAGATCTGAACCATCTAAACCAGTTCTGGTTGGGTTTCTAGTGGTGCCACATTGTCTGCATGCAGTTCCCATTTCCCTATACTGCCTTTCATTATCTGTTTCCTTGATACAGTGTGAAGTAGAGGACAGACAGTGAGGAGAGGGTATGACTCAAGCTGCAGGGGTGCCAGCCTCCAGGTGGGATCTGAGGATCCCCTGGAATTACAGCTCATCCCCCCCGGACTACACAGATCAGTTCCCCTAGAGAAAATGGCTGCTTTGGAGGGTAGACTCTATGGCATTGCACCCCACTGAGGTCCCTGTCCTCCTCAGGCAACATCCCCAAATCTCCAGGAGTTTCCCAACCTGTATCTGGCAACCCTATGCCCTGCCCATCCCCTGCCAGTGGTCAGGAGGGACCCTAGTTCCCCTGATGAAAATGGCTACTATACTGGGTGGAATCTACTCTGTCATTATACTCTGCTGAGGTCCTTCCCCTGGCCAAACCCCACCTTCCCCAGCCTCCACCCCCATATCTCCAGGAATTTCCCAATCCGGAGCTGGCAACCCTACAGGCTTAGCTTCACAGGCCAAGCAGGTCTAATTCTTAGTTAGGGCTGCCAGTTGCCCAGGAGGCAACCTCTTGCCCCCACCCACTCTCACCTGTTCTCAGGTAGTTGCGTGACAGGAGAAAACTGGGGAGGATGGCATCATGAACATGGTGATGTCACTTCTGGTCACTGTGACCACGATGATCTAAGAATTTTCCCAATCTCTATGGTCTTTACCATAAAGATTGAGAGAATTCCTAGCATGTCACAGTACTCTCCCTCCCCATGCTCTACCCCCACAAGCTCCTGGAGGTTGCCAACACAAGGCTGGCAACCCTACCCTTGGCACTGCACCTGATGGGCATTTCTACGTACATTGTCCCCTACACACATACACATGAACGCGCGCACACACACACACACACACACACACTAGCTTAGGGGTGCAGTTGTCACTCTATTGAAGCAAAGTCACTGCTTGCTTGAGCCATTCCTTCTATTCTGTCTCCTATAGCAAGGAGCAGCATGTCATTCCAGACCCAGAGCACAACTTCTATTGTTAGGTACCATCATTCCACTGTGGGGCCTATTATTCCAGTCCCAGAGCACTGAGTCTATTCCCTGGGTCTGTCATTCCACTCTGTGACCTGTCATTCTCATCCCAGAGCACAGATTCTGTTCCCAGAGGCTGTCATTGCAGTCTGCGACCTGTCATTCCAGTCCCAGAACACTTCTGCTACTCCCAGGGGCTGTCATTCCAGTCTACAACTTGTCATTCCAGTCCCAGAGCACTGTTTCTATTCCTAGGGACCATCATTCCACTCTGGGGGCTGTCACTCCAGTCCCTGAGTAATCCATCTGGGTCCAGAGACCTTAATGGAAAATCCCTTCTGCATTGCAACTTTTTTTGTGCTGTAATGTATTTCAATGGAGCCAATGCAAGTCCATTGGCATTCCTGGTTCCCATTATCTCCAGTGGGCTTTCAAGCCTCCCGCATTGTTTCCAGGGGGCAATCCTGTCATTCCTTTTATTACATCCACTTTGAAGGGAGCTTTGACTCTCGAAAGCTTATATACCAAAGGTTTTCTAGTTTTCTAAGGTGCTACTGGATTTGAATCTGCAGCCAGCAGGTGATGTGAAAGACCTCTCTACCCAAGACTGTGAAAAACCACTACTAGTCAGATTAGGCAATATCGGCTTTGATAGTCCAAGCATTAAGGCAGCTGCCTTCACACATTCATTAGTTTGGGACTGGAGCTACGAATCTGTGGCAGAGCATTTGCTCAGCATGACAAAGGTCCCAGGGTCAATCCCCGGCATCGCCAAATAAAAATGATCAGGTTGCTACCTGAGACCCCAATGCCAGTCTGAACACTGACCTTGAAGGGCAAGTCATCTGACCCAGGGAAAGGCAGTTTCCTCTGGGTTCAGGTGCTTTCTCAGCCCCACCGACCTCACAAGGTGTCTGATGTGGGGAGAGGAAGGGAAGGCGATTGTAAACCGGGTTGAGACTCCTTAAGGCAGAGAAAATCAGGGTATAAAAACAAACTCTTCTTCTTCTTCTGGGGTGCAGACCCGAAAGGAGAACCAAAGTTGGGCATGGCTGGAAGACCACATGGGGGAGTGAAAGGGGGGGTCCGTTTTATTTTGGGAGGGCTGAAAGGTCCTTCCACCGCACCTCCAAGGCTGCTGGATTTCCTCCAGAGGTAGCTCCCCTGAGGCAGGAAAACCACCTCACATGGCGGGGGGAGGGGGCAGGAATGAAGGGAGTCTCGCTTTACTCATGGGCAAGCAACCAAGAGAAAAATAAAAAAGGCCACTGCCTCCTTGTTTACTTCAGCCCTAGAAGAGCAGATGTGCCACCAATAAGCCAAAATGGGATGGCACCTGCTCTGTCTCAGGCCACCCTATGCTGGGGCTCTACGCGGTTTCCCCACCCCACGCTGGGGCTCTGCGTGGGAAACCAGCATGGTGTGGTGGTGAAGAGCAGTGGACTCTAATCTGGAGAACCAGGTTTGATTCCCCACTCCTCCACATGGGTGGGGGGACTCTAATCTGTGAACTGGGTTTGTTTCCCCACTCCTCCGCATGAAGCCAGCTGGGTGACCTTGGGCCAGTCACAGTTCTCTCTGAACTATCTTAGCCTCACCTACCTCACAAGGTGTCTGTTGCAGGAAGAGGAAGGGAAGGTGATTGTAAGCCGGTCTGAGACTCTTTAAAGGTAGACAAAATTGGGGTATAAAAACCAACTCTTCGTTTTCATCTTCCTTCGGCCGCCTCTCCTATGGTCACCTTCCATCCCTGGAAGCAGCCATCTCATCCAAGGCCAGACCCACCACTATCCTGCGATCACCTAAAAACAAGAGAACCCCCATCAGTCACCCGGAAAAGCTGCGGCACCCATGTTGCCTACAAGTTGTAGACTTCACAGGGTGACCTGGCCTCCGGCATTTAGGAAAGACCAGTGCTAGATTTTGTCTCCTCGGCTGCAGCATTCCATTTCCTCTTCCTTCACTCACTTACTTACTGGCAGAGGATTGGGGGGAAAGGGGGGTACCAAGTGCCACCGATTCAAGAAGACAAGGAGGATGAGCCCACCAGCCTCGGAGTCACTCTCAGGCTGAATCCCGGCAGAGATGCAGAAGGCAGCCACGGGAAGCGCTGTGGCAACCCTCGCCCAAACTGGTCTCAATTGTTGCAGCCCACCCAGAGCCTTATCATGTGTTTTTAGGGTTGCCAGGTCCCTCTTCACCACCGGCGAGAGTTTTTGGGGCAGAGCCTGAGGAGGGTATGGTTTGGAGAGGGGAGGGACTTCAATGCCATAGAGTCCAATTGCTACAGCGGCCATTTCCTCCAGGTGATCTGATCTCGATCAGCTAGAGATCAGTTGTAATAGCAGGCGATCTCCAGCGGTAACCTGGAGGTTGGCAACCGTATGTGTTATGTCTGGTTTACCTTTTTTCTGTCTTCCCAACTTTTAGGGCAGGAGTTAGAAGAAAAGAAAAAGACAGAACCACTTTGCCCAGGCATAAGATGCCCTACTGATCTCTCACAGCATAGAAAACTTTACTTGCGCTTCTCTTGTTAAATGTGACTCACCCCCTTGCAATGTTTGCCCCGATAGGCACAATTCAACATCGCCCCACCCCTGCCACACAAACACAACCTCAACCCCCACCCGAAAGGACTGTATTCTAAAGGGGGGCTTATTCATCTGTAGAGGCAAACAAAGTCTCCAGACCAGTTTGGGAGTGGGGGGCATGGCTGCCTCGGTTTGGCTCATGGGCCAGATAACACAGCACTCAAAGGGCCGGATCTGGCCCATGGGCTGTATCTTTGACACCTATACACTAGACTAACATAAGGGAACATCCTGAAATTATAAGTTCTATCACAACACCACTCAGTAGGGTTGTCAGCTCCAGGTTTGGAAATACCTGGAGATTTTGGGGGTGGAGCCTGAGGAGGGCGGGGTTTGGAGAGGGGAGGGACCAATGCCATAGAATCCAATTGCCAAAGCAGCCATTTTCTCCAGGGGGACTTATCTCTGTCACCTGGAGATCAGTTGTAATAGCGGGAGATCTCCAGCCACCACCTGGAGGTTGGCAACCCTACCACTCAGCCCTACAAAAGTGATGAATATCCCCAAACAGCCTAAACCAAGATGTGTTGTACTGAGATATTCTGAATTTAACTCTTAGTAACTTTAATTACTTTTCATTTCCAATATGACCCTAAGCAAGTTAATTTGGAACGGAGGTCTACTTCTGTTCTAAGACGGAAGCAAGTTTGTTTAGTAGGGTTGCCAGGTCCCTCTTCGCCACCGGCAGGAGATTTTTGTCATGGAGCCTGAGGAGGGCGGGGTTTGGGGAGGGGAGGACTTTAGTGTCATAGAGTCCAATTGGCAAAGCGGCCATTTTCTCCAGGTGAACTGATCTCTGTTGGCTGGAGATCAGTTGTAATAGCAGGAGATCTCCAGCTACTACCTGGTGGTTGTCAACCCTTTTGCTTAGCAATGCCGCCTTGTCTCTCATTATCTTGGATTTATGGTTATTTAATGTATATTTGATAAATTGTTTTTTTCTGAAGCCTGGCATCTTCTCCAAAAGTATACCATGAACCATCAACCCATGTAATAAATCATCACAAGGGAAGATGATAGCTTTGCACTAGACTCTGCGACACAGGCAATCAGAATACCAGTAATCCATGACGGGCATTTATCGGGTCAAATCATCAGTTAGTCAACAGTAGGGATGCACAAAATAATTTTTCCCCACTTTAATTTTTGAATCTTCTTTTTAAAAAATAAAACATTTAGACGAATGCAGATAATGCCATGCAGCTGCAAGTACTGAACCGAAAAAGTTAGTGAAGGGTGTGCAGCCCAAAAGGCACCTTATCACATATGCCATGTGGCAGGGAGATTTTAGCTAGAGGGCCTCATAATCGATTCCAGATGCAGGAAGCAGCTGCCTGTTCCATGCGTCAAGAGAGCCAATGAAGATAAACTATGAGAAGATGCGTAGACAGTTAATGCCCGCATTGAGGTTGATTTTGATGAAACGAAGCAAAGGGTGCGTGGTTCGACACTGTTCGGCCTAAGTCACCCTTTCCTCTCCTTTTCTTCTGGTATTAACAACACAGTGAGAATACTTTTATTGACATGTTCCTGAACTGGGCTCCCCTTGGTCTTGCTGGTTTATATCCAGTACTGAACTTTCAGATCCTTGAAGTGCCTGCTTTGTCCTAGTTCCAACCACAGGGAAATGAATCCACCTACTTCCTGGAGTGAGTTTATTCTCCAGAGCCTAGGGTTGCCAGCTCTGTGTTGGGAAATACCTGGAGATTTTGGGGTGGAGCCTGAGAAGAGTGGGGTTTGGAAAAGGGAGGGATTTCAAGGCAATAGAGTCCAATTGCCCAAGCAGCCATTTTCTCCAGGTGAACTGATCTCTGTTGGCTGGAGATCAGTTGCAATAGCAGGCGATCTCCAGACACCACCTGGAAGTTGGCAACCCTAACAGAGCCTCAGCTTTGAATACGTAGGGTTGCCAATTCAGGGTTGGGACATACCTGGAGATTTTGGGGGTGGAGCCTGAGGAGGACGGGGTTTGGGGAGGGGAGGGACTTCAATGCCATAGAGTCCAATTGCCAAAGCGGTCTTTTCCTCCAGAGGAACTGATCTCTATTGGCTGGAGGTCAGTTGTAATAGCAGGAGATCTCCAGCTAGTAACTGGCAACCCTATAAATAGGTCACCCAGACAGAAGGTACTGGGTTAGGTTTTGTCTTAAAAAGAGTATATATATATATATATATATATATATATATATATATATATATATATATATATATATATATATATATATATATATATATATAGTTTTTATAATAATAATAATAATAAAAAAAGAAAATATTATAATATACATAAATCAAAACACACACAAAAAAGAAAACATATAAAGTACAAAAGTACAAAAAAACACAAAAAGAGCACTTATTAAACCATCACAGTTACATTGTATAATATAAATTGCAAAATATACAGTGCTCTAATACCCACCCACCCCCTAAACAGTGTTCCCACCAGCACTGGACGTCCGGAGAGGTGTTATGACAGTATTTAAAATTACTCTTATTATTTCTGTTGTATTAAAAAAAAGTCATTAATCTATAATTCATTAACAATACTTGTAAAATTCATCTTTGCCAATGTATCCCAATATGCGGTGGCCTTAAACCATGTTTTTTTAAACTGTTCCATGTCTTTACCAGGTAACCAATCTGTAAGTTTGGCCATCCGCATATACATCCATAGTTTCTCTCTCCAATCTTTAGCTTGCTTCCAGTTTTTTGCAATTATAATTCTTGCTGCCGCAAAGAGTTTCATAGCCAACACTAACATTGTTCATGGACTGTTCAAATGGTTCTTGATGTCAGTACCTGGATAAAAAAAAAATGCAAGTTGACAGACTGAGAAGGAGTCAAGAGAACAGAGAAGGGATGCTTTCTGCTCACTCCTGACGTCGCCTCATGCAGAGATTTCAGTCAGATGTGGGGGGAAGGAACGTCCAGTTCAGTTTATCAGCCTTCTTCTGTTGCGGGCCTGCCTGTGAACAAAAAGACGTTTCCCCCCCCCCCCCTTGAAATGTGATGGCTTTAAAAAATGTTTTTTGTTCTGCGTGTTTCATTTTGTCTCTGGAGACGTTTGCAGTTGGCATCCAAAGAACCTTCATGGGATTAATTGTCAGTTGAAATCACTGCTTAACCTCTCAGGTTTGTTCCGAATGTTCTTTCACGGAGATAGATACTCATACATGGAAATGAAAGCTGAAGGCCAAACCTGAAAATGCATAGGCAATATTCATGGCCACGTGGTCGTACGGGATGGCTTAATGAAGGGAGAAACATTTTTCCTCCAGGCGCACAGCTGTGGGTGGGCTCCCAGAGTGCATGACTGTAATGTCTGGAGATGAGAGTTGCTCATACTGAAGAGCCGACTGCAGAGTCCACCAATGAAATGCTAACACCCCGTTTGTCACACAGTCCAAACTGAGCCAATAGTCCCACCCTCAAGCCATCTAAGGTGCTGCAGCACCAACAGAAAACAAACCAACAGCTTCTAACAAGCTACCACTGGGTGCACCAGCTCAGGAACCTGGGTCCCATGGCTAGAGTCTAGGGTTGCCAAGACCCTCTTCGCCACCGGCAGGAGATTTTGGGGGCAGAGCCTGAGGAGGGTGGGGTTTGGGGAGGGGAGGGACTTCAATGCCATAGAGTCCAATGGCCAAAGCGGCCATTTTCTCCAGGGGAACTGATCTCTATCAGCTGGAGATCAGTTGTAATAGCAGGAGATCTCCAGCTATTACCTGGAGGTTGGCAACTATACTAGAGTCCTCTGCTTGAACTAGGGTTGCCAGGTCCTGCTTTACCACCGGCAGGAGATTTTTAGGGCAGAGCCTGAGGAGGGTGGGGTTTGGGGAGGGGAGGGACTTCAATGCCATAGAGTCCAATGGCCAAAGCGGCCATTTTCTCCAGGTGAACTTATCTCTGTCGGCTGGAGATCAGTTGTAATAGCAGGAGATCTCCAGCTATTACCTGGAGGTTGGCAACTATACTAGAGTCCTCTGCTTGAACTAGGGTTGCCAGGTCCTGCTTTACCACCGGCAGGAGATTTTTAGGGCAGAGCCTGAGGAGGGCGGGGTTTGGGGAGGGGAGGGACTTCAATGCCATAGAGTCCAATTGCCAAAGCGGCCATTTTCTCCAGGGGAACTGATCTCTATCAGCTGGAGATCAGTTGTAATTGCAGGAGAACTCCCGCTAGTACCTGGAGGTTGACAACCCTAGCTTGAACCCTCTAATGCCTTATGGCTCGAAGACACAGCTACAGCTAGGAGGATAAATATAACAATGCTGAGCTGCACTGGGAAAGAGGTCCTATGAACATTTACCTACCATGAAATGCACTCTTCTCTTTTCAGTGATCTGACACAGCTCTTGGTGCTTGTCTACCTACATTTGTATCTTGTCGTTCCTTAAGGGAGTTCAAGGCAGCATGCAGGGTTATCTCCTCAGCTGTATCTTCGCAACAAACCTGCCCGATCGGTTAGACAAGAGAGAGATTGGCCCAAGGTCACCCAGGGAGCTTCATTGTCAGGTGGGGTTCAAACCTGTGTCTTCCTCGTCCTAATCCGGCCCTTTAGCCGTTATACCATACTGGCTATTGCGAAGGGGCAGGCAACAGAGAACAAATCCCTGTTTCCAAGGCAATCAGTGCAGAAAGGCACAGATCTGTGCAGGAACACAATCACCAGACAAACTTACCTTGATCGAATTCCTTGCTGACACCAAGTCAAATGCCTAACTGGATCACTTTGATGTTTTTATTAGAAGTTCATCTCAAGCACCTTTACTGAGCTTGTGCCTGAACAGTAGCCAGATGTGGTGAGGGCCTGGAAGTGGTTTGGTAAATATGTAACCCAAGCAGCTTGACGTCACTTTTGTACTTCCCCAGTCTATGAACTAAATCACCTCTGTCATCAGAGAAGAGTCATATATCTCCTGGGATTAGGGTTGCCAACCTCCAGGTACTAGCTGGAGATCTCCCGCTATTACAGCTGATCTCCAGCCGATAGAGATCAGTTCACCTGGAGAAAATGGCCGCTTTGGTAATTGGACTCTATGGCATTGAAGTCCCTCCCCAAAACCTGCCCTCCCCAGGCTCCATCCCAAAAACATCCCATTGGTGGCGAAGAAAGAAAGAAAGAAAGAAAGAAAGAAAGAAAGAAAGAAAGAAAGAAAGAAAGAAAGAAAGAAAGAAAGAAAGAAAGAAAGAAAGAAAGAAAGAATCCAACTCAGGTAATACACAGAATTCTACATTTAAAAAAAAACTCACACACACAACCTTAGCCCTTCAGAATAAAAGATGTCTGTGCTATAAATTATTATGTCTAAGTGACAGACAAGGTAGAATAAAAAAGGAAAGCAAGAAGAATGGAAGGTAACAAAAAGATAAAGCCATAAAATGTGGATGAGGGGAAAGTAGAGAGATAAAATAAAAGCAAGGATGGAGGGGGAAATGCTCAGAATAGTAGAGTGTTCATGAGCACATGCCAGTCTTTGCCTTCTCCCCCACCCCCATGCCTTCACAGCTCTTCTGGCAAGCAGAAATGGACTGATGTTGAGCACAGACCTGGTGAGGGAGGGAAGATGCGAATAGACCCTCCAAGGGAGCTAAAAATGGTCAGGGTTTTGTAAAGGGATGCCCCACTCAGGTGAGGAGATAGAAAGGACTTCACTTTGGATGTGCAAATCGACAAAGCCTTAACTGCAAGGAAAAGGAGAGGTCCCCAGTGACCTGTGAATGGTTGGGAGTCCCAAGCTTAAAAGGCAGGAATGCCTTCTGCCCAACTACTAGGGGATTAGCCTAGCCCCGTGTTGGCGAACGTATGGCACGTGTGCTGCAAGTGGCACGCCGAGCCCTCTCTGTGGGCACGCGCGGAACCGTCGCGTCTGCCTAGCCGATCAAGTCAAGGACGTACCATTGCTAATGGAGAGGCTCAAGGATCTACAGGTTCCTAACTGATTTAAACCACTCTCCTAGGATTGCCAGGTCCCTCTTTGCCACCGGAAGGATGTTTTTGGGACAGAACCTGAGATGGGCGGGGTTTGGGAAGGGGAGGGACTTCAATGCCATAGAGTCCAGTTGCCCAAGCGGCCATTTTCTCCAGGTGAACTGATCTATATTGGCTGGAGATAGGGTTGCCGGGTCCCTTTTCGCAACCGACAGGAGGTATTTGGGGTGGAGCCTGAGGAGGGCGGGGTTTGAGGAGGGGAGGGACTTCAATGCCATTGAGTGCAATGGCCAAAGCGGCCATTTTCTCCAGGTGAACTGATCTCTATCGGCTGAAGATCAGTTATAATAGCAGGAGATCTCCAGCTATTACTTGGTAGTTGGCAACCCTAGCTGGATATCAGTTGTCATAGCAGGAGATCTCCAGTTAGTACCTGGAGGTTGGCAACCTTACACTCACCTTTTTTCCACAAGGCACTGACTTAACTCTCATCTGGTCTAGCTAGCAAGCGAACAATGGGAGACGTGAATGAATGTGTGCGTGGTTTTTTTAAGCGGATTCCACTGGACTACAAAGTGCTACTACTTTCCTTCCCAGCTGTTCCTTGCATCTGGCCATGTCAAGCACTTAAGCTTCTCCAGCTGACAGTGTTTCCTTGGTTAGCAGCTTCACACTTCTGTTCACATCTGTCTCAGCAGGGTCCAGGCGGACACAGCCCATATGGATGTGCAGCGTACTTCATCTCTGTCAAGTTCTTCCAGCTAATGAAAATATTTCTCCAGAGTGTCCCCAAGAAACCGGTCTTTTCAATCCTGGCCTATCTGTGATTGAGGGCTAAACTCCTTGAAGTTCTTTGGCTACAAACTTAATAGCAAGCCAAGATTAGGATGATAAATGTTGCGTTTCCCCCGAGCTTGACAGTTAATGGTTCTGAAAGGAAACCTCCAGATGTTTTCCGATTCAAAATGAATTCTCTTTTTGCAGCTGAAGCATTGATAACCTGGAAATCCATTTCTGCTCCGTGCGCTCTCTGTTCAGTCAGGGAATTGAGGATTCGTTTCCCATAATTCAACTCTTTCTGCACCTACCTGGCCACCGTGCATCTCCCGTCTCGCCTAATGCTCAAGTTACGACCATCTCACTCTCCGTGTCCACAGCCAATTAGAGGGAACAAATGGCTCTGAATGAACGCAGGTGGCAGGCGACCTCCTGCTGTTGGGCGTATGAGAACTGGCTCCCTGCCAAGATGGAGCACAGGTGCTTTGCAGTTCATTATCATTAAGAGGCAAAGTTAGGGGAGGCAGAGGACGGAGACCGTAAAAGGAACCGGAGCCCTTGGCTGGATAGGAGTTGCCAAATAGGAAGGGGGGGGGAACGAAAATAATTTTCCACTTTAGAAAATTGCCTTTGTTATGCCTGCGAGCTCTGAAGTGCTCTGTGAACCCAAAGGCAAATGGTCGTCAAAGAGGCAGTTGGGGGGAGTGGGGAGAAAACCTGGAGCAATGTGCATGCATGATGTGTTAGGGTTCGCCATTGCATCAAGCCATCCCAAGCTCAAAGTTTTCTTAATTTATGACCCTCAATGGACATCCCTTTACACATTCTGGGGGGGGGGGACTGCAAAATGAATAATCATAATGAAAGTAATGATAAGAAATACAGTAACAACAATAACAACAGCAACAACTAACAACCTAGGTCTGCCACTAAACTAGGCTATCCTGGCTCACTGATCAATTGCATGTGTATGAAGCTGGCGTTCAGAGTGAAAATAGCTTAAATTTCTTACTGTTACCGTCTCTCTCCGCGGGTTCGAAGCTGAGGGTGAGAGATACCACACTGGCTGTTTTCCTACCAGTATTTTGTACTGGCCTGCACTGGCTTACTTTCTCTGCTGCTTGAGTTTGCTCCATTCACACTTGCTTAAATAATTTGAAAACTGCACACAAAATAACCTTAGACACGTACTTATGCATGCAATGTTGTCTTGGGTAAGTCAATGGGATGGTTCCTAACCCTACCCTACCATCCTACCAAGCAAAGTTTGAATCCTTCTTCCATAGGGTTGCAAACCTCCAGGTACTAGCTGGAGATCTCCTGCTATTACAACTGATTTCCAGCCGATAGAGATCCGTTCACTTGGAGAAAATGGCTACTACGGCAATTGGACTCTATGGCATTGAAGTTCCACCCCTCCCCAAACCCTGCCCTCCTCAGGCTCCACCCCAAAAACCTCCTGCCGGTGGCAACCATATTCTTAAACCCTAAGGGGCCTTCAACCTTGATGGCTCTGGAAAAGCCACTGAAGTTGGAGGAAGTCTTCTTAGGCTCGAGGAAGGCTCCTTGGAAGATCCGCCCCCTAGCTCTAATCAATTATTAGTATCTAAAAAGAGAGGCCAATGGGCAAGCCACCATGCTTCTGCAAGCTGTGCTTACAACTTGTTCCTCAACATTTGAGGCTTATGCAGATCCCTGGGTTCCCAATGGGGGAAATGGAAGATGTTGGGTGTTGGGTTGACTTCCTATGGTATTGAATGCCCCCTAGTCCTCAACCTTTTCAGCCCCCTGCTTTCAATTTTTGAATGCACCGTGTTCTTTCTGTGGTCATCTGCTTTTCTTTTTTCCACTGTGTGTCTTTCTCCTGCTCTCTCTTCCAACTTCCTTCTCTTTAATTTTTGTAATGAGAAAGAAAACTATGGTAAGGTGGTATAACCCTCTGTCAGTGTTATAGTGCATTGTGCTACAGCCAACATGGATTGTACAGATGGATAATGTGAGAAGTCCTTGCAGGCAGCTGGATCGTTGCCCATAGCTGGCACCTTCTGAGGACCATGGATTGCCTTTAAAATGATTTGCATACCAGCTTCCCAGAGTGCTTTGCATCCTCTTGTATGTTGTGGAGGTCACCCTGACCTGAATGCATCTCTCTTTATTTCATTTTTTCCTTCCTTACTCCCACCATGATTAATAAGTGTAATGAGTTTGGAAACCACATCTGTGCATCACACAAAGATTGTGGGGATCCATAGGAGAACCCTGTAGAAAAGCTTCCTTTGATGGCCCATACCTTAAGGAAAGAAAGAAATTAAGGAAACTGGAGGAGTGGAAGAAGGCTTCCAATTACAGGCAATTAGCTCTAATTAATGCTCACATACTGTGCATGGCGCTCTAACGGCTATCATTCCAGTAGTGGAGAAGAGAAGGCATTTCGGTGACTTTGCAGCCTGCTGTTTCAACAGGCTGGTTTCCTATAGTGCGTCTCCATTGGCAACCAGGAACCAAATTAACTCACCTTCCAAGAAAAGAATTACTAAGGGAACAGGACAAAAAAATTGCCCTTGGAGAACTTTTTCAAACATTATGCTCTTCTGACAGAATTACTGGCCAGAATCACTGGGGTTTCTTTGATCACTGGAAAATTTAACATGAGTACTTAAATGCTTAGCCAGCGTGGTGTAGTAGTTAAGAGCATCAGACTCTAATCTGGAGAACCAGGTTCGATTCCCTACTCATCCACATGAAGCCTGCTGGGTGACCTTGGGCCAGTCATCGTTCTCTCAGAACTTGGAGGCAGGCAACAGCAAACCACCTTTGAATGTCTCTTGCCTTGAAAACCCTACAGGTCGCCATAAGTCAACCGTGACTTGATGGCACTTTGCACCACCACTCATTTTGATGCTCGAAGGACATGTTCGCCACTTGCCCTGGGCCTGTTGTTTAAGGGTTATCTTCCTTCCTATATAGATTCTCTGGTTAGTCCAAGGTTATGTAGAATCTTTATGCATTTAAGATTTATTTGCCCTTTTTCAATGGTTTTGCTGGGCCGTATGCGAAAGATCCCTTTTTCAGACTGGCTGTGTTCCTGCCCTCTTCAGTCAGTGGACTCCTTGGTACATAACCTTTTGCATTGTCCTTATGTATACCAACTTAGGCTAAAATGGATTATACCATGTTTTAACAAATGGGCCACATCTTCTTGAGCACCTTTGGAGCAAAAGGTTGTTCCTCTTAAAGGACTCTGAGCCTCAGCTGCTCGTTTTTTGGAGGCTGCAGAGAAGAGGCGAAGGGAGGTGTTTTTAGAGATGGGTCTTATTTAAGTTTTATGGTTTTATTGTTCAAGACCTTGGTCCAAGAACAGGGGGGAAGAAAAAAATAAAGGAGAGAAATACTTTCCACCACTGCTTAAATACTTAGCTTAGTTTTTAATTGATTCTGTTTCTTTCAGGATTATTAATGAGTTACAGATCACCCATGCCATGAATTAAGGGAGGCAGCACATTTTGGGTGCCATTAGGGTTGCCAGGTCCCTCTTCGCCACTGGCAGGAGGTTTTTGGGGCAGACCCTGAGGAGGGCGAGGTTTGGGGAGGGGAGGGACTTCAATGTCATAGAGTCCAATTGCCAAAGCGGCCATTTTTCTCCAGGGGAACTGATCTCTATTGGCTAGAGATCCATTGTAATAGCAGGAGATCTCCCGCCACCATCTGGAGGTTGGCAACCCTAGGAGCCATGATGAGTGGCAGAATGGGAGGCAGGCAGATCTGACCCATACTGTGCAACCCAATAAAAATGTCTGCTGAGCAAGTCCTATTAAAAGGACATTGAGATTTGAATTGGAGAATGTCCTGGGGAATGGTAGCACAAGTATAATGGGAGTGAAGGGTACACCACAGAATTTGACCCAAGAGAGTATTCCTCTAATAGTGATTACTGGAAGACAAGGGGCCAAGGTAGGAAATTCAACCTGCTTGCCACTCAGAAAGACTCCAATCTGGAATATTGGAGAACTAGTCCAAGTATGTGGAACAGAACTGGATCCCATGCATCCTTGGTTACTGATCCCTTCTTCCTCTTTTATTGCTCATCACTTTCAGACTCTGGACTGCCACTTCCCAGGTCTCTGTCTCTTTCGCTTAGATGCTATGAAGTGTCTGGCACATTGCTGTAACAGTTTTTACATGCTTCCGTGCTTTCAGTTTTACACCACAAGCACTGCTGAACCAAAAGCCATCTGGACACAAGTTGCAATAGCAAAGTTACAATTTGAGGTTTTCAGATAGAGCTGAAACAAAAACCATTCATGCCTACAATTCACCAAAAGTTTTCAGTGTTGCACTTGCCATCCAGATTTTTAATGAGGAAATTTTACTCCCTAATTTGAATTCAACCTCATTCTACGTGAGATAGAATTTTAAACTGGAAAAGTTTTTCCTCAAGGTATTAGTGTGGATGCTTCAGATTCATTGGCATCTCTCAGCCGGTTTGATTTTAACAAGTTTCAAATCAACAAAATCTCTTATTTTGTCAAGTTCCAATCACCATCCACATTGCAGATTTCCAGAGGGTTCTGTGTTCTTTCGAAGCTTATCAGGAGCACCTGAGAAAACAAATAACAGCGGATGACTATGACTTTACTTTTGCAGTTCAGGGCTTTACAGTGTGCCGGGTTGGGGTACTACAATAGGCTCTACAAGGGGCTGCTTCAATTAGTACCTAACGCAGCAGCCAAGTTTCGTGCTGGCATCGGCCACCAGGAACATTTTACACCCATGTGTCAACATCTGTACTAGTTACCGGTTTGCTTCCAAGCCCAATCCAAGATGCTGCTTCTTAGCTTTAAAGTCTTTCATAGCCTGGGGGCCCATAGGGCCACATCTCCCATTACACCTCTGGGTTCCAGCTCCACTCCTTAGATGATTGCCTTCTTGCTATATATCAGTGTGTTATATGTCAGTTCAGGCCTTTTCTCTAATAGTCCCAACACTTTGGAAAGGCCTAACTCCAGTAGTGCTGACAGCAGCATCATTGGCTCTTTTATTTTTTTGTATGACATAGAGAGTTGCCAGGTCCCTCTTCGCCACCGGCAGGAGGTTTTTGGGGTGGAGCCTGAGGAGGGTGGGGTTTGGGGAGGGCCTTCAATGCCATAGAGTCCAATTGCCTAACAGTGCATTCCGGAGCCTCCAGGGCAAAAGAAGGCGCTGCACCGGCATTTGGGCCCCTCGCGCCGGGGTCTGGACTACTTAAGCTGGTGTTAGTAGCCCAAATGCCGGCATGAAGGCCTGGACGCTGGTTACCGGGCAGCCATGGCAGCTCTGTTGGATGTATTTACACTTTTTTTTGTGGACAGATTTTATTACCACAAAGTAGAGAGACGACACCAGGTTAAAAGCAAAGGGGAAAAAAAAGCTTTTTATTTTGCCAGGCAAAAGAGGAGAGAATTTTAGCCCTTTTCGGGTTCAAAAGTGAAAGTTTCCTAACAGACTCCGCCTATTTTTCATATTTCATACTTTTCCAGAGTTCTTTGTTCCAAGAGGATTTGAATATTTTCTCCTCTCAAATCCACCCTAACTCTGATTTCATTTCCGTGGTCACATGTTGTTTTTTTATACTACCCTGTTCCAGATACAAAAAATCACCTGCTTTGTTCAGTTTAAGTTAGACAATACTGTTTTTTACTGACTTATATAAATAAACACAGCTTACAAATATAATAGAAAAATAACATTTTTCTAATATGCTAGAATTAAATTAATTAAAATCTTACACATCCCACAGCTCCGCCCTGGGATGCCAACGGGGCCTTCCGCCGGTGTCCCACCGGTGTAAACACCCACGCCAGCATCCCGGGAGGCATTCCAGCCTCCCGGAAGGCGTTCCTGGGGTGGGGCTGGGCGGAGGGAGGAGCTGCCATTAGGCAGCTTCCTGTCCCCTTTTGCTCCATGAACGCTGGCGCAGAGAAGACCGAAGCTGCACCTGCTTTCTAGCAGGCATAGCCTCGCTTTTCTCTATGGGGCGAAAAGGCCCCATTAAAAAAAAAAAAAGCCGCTAAAAGGGTTTTTTTGTTTTGTTTTTTGACATGTGGGGAATGGCTTTAGGAGGTGGCGCGGCGGCACCTTCTCCTCTCCGTTCCCCCACGCTGAATCTCAGGAGCTGTAAGTGGCCATTTTCTCCAGGGGAACTGATCTCTATCAGCTGGAGATCAGTTGTAATAGCAGGAGATCTCCAGCTAGTACCTGGAGGTTGTAACAACCAGCATGTGGGCTCAATATTGAAAGTAAGTGGTAAATAAATTGCTATACCACTATATCACTATATTATAATAATGAACAAAGACTCTTTGGATAACAAAAAATTGGTGTTTTTGTCACACGCAAATAATCTAGAAGAGTGTTAATTTCACACACATATATGTTACATAAACCTGAACACAATCCCAATATACCATCAGGCACAAAAGTACAAGTCCAAAGGGGAAAGAATCAAATACATCGAATTAGGAACCAAGCAGGTCCTTTTTCCATACACAGAGGCTTTTCGCCCTATCAAAATAAATGGGCAAATTCGCCCTTCAATATTATAAAACATAAAAGGAAGACCAACTCAGTGACGAAGCATCGAAACGCCGACCAATCTAGAGGTGGCGTCAGTTGGACTTCACGTGTTTTCTGTTTCTCTTCCGTCATTCCGACGGTGACATCTGTTCCTGCAGGATTTCCTTCCCTGCCTCCAGGAGACTCCCGTTTTTGGCACACATCTCCAGCCAGAAAATCCACATTGAGGACTCACAATCCTCCTGGGCGTTCCAGCTCTTGTGCAGCCCCGCTGCTTTTTTCCATCTCGGCGCGGCTTTGCCCCTTCATGAGTACTTCAGCCCTTGGGGCTTTGTGTCTTTCCGTCCTTCTGGATTTTGTGCCCTCCTGGCCACAGGACATTTTTTTCTTTCCCCTTTGGACTTATACTTTTGTGCCTGGAGGTATATTGGGATTGTGTTCAGGTTTATGTAACATATATGTGTGTGAAATTAACACTCTTCTAGATTATTTGTGTGTGACAATAACACCAATTTTTTGTTATCCAAAGAGTCTTTGTTCATTATTATAGAGTGTAGTGATATAGTGGTATAGCAATTTAACACTTACTTTCAATATTGAGCCCACATGCTGGTTGTTAGGGCTGTCAAAAAAAAAATTAGGTACAGTTCGGATTCGGCCGAATTTGGCCCTTGTGGGTTCGGTACGTGCCGAAGTCCGTACTCCCCCACTTCGGATCCGTTCAATTCGGCGGGAATTCAAAGTTCGGGAAAAAAATTCGGCCGAATAAAGCCATTAAAAACACAATCGCGCCTTTCCGCGGCTCTGGGGGGGGCATTTTTGGGCTTAGAGGTCCCAAACTTTCAGCAGAGCTTCAAAGGACGTATATTGAAAGACTCCCCAAGTTTTGTAAAGATTGGGTCAGGGGGGGCTGAGATATGGGCCCTGAAAGGGGTCCCCCCCACCCTTAATGTGGATCTCTCCGCAGAGCTTGCCGCCCACGCACAAAGCTCCCGGCCCGACAAACAGCTGATGAGAGCAAGGGCGGGGCAGGTGCTAAGAACTTTGCAAAGCAACACAACTGCAGAGCAACCCCTTTGCAAATATGCAAAGGGCGGGGCAGGTGTGAAGAATTTTGCAAAACAATACAACTGCAAAGCAACACAAGCACGCAATGCAAAACCTTTGCAACAGTGCATAGCAACACCTGACACCTGGGAGTTTGCATACCATGGAAAGGGACAGAGGCAGCTAGCTATGCATAATGAGCAGGAGGGGGTGGAATGTCTCCTTTTGCATTGGACTTGGGACCAGGCAGATGCATTCTTTAAGTCACCATTTGAAAACCAGTTTTGAGCAAGCATCAATAACCTAACTGATCTTATGAATGAGGAAAAAAATTTAAAGAATAAAAATGAAGCCCCCCCTCAAACCAGGGAGAGAGAGACTGGAGGGGGAACACACACCCCAGGCAGAACCGGCAAAAGCCCCCTTTGGCTCCCCCCCCCCACCCACAGAAACTGCTCCCTCCCCACACACACACACAGACTCTGCTTTCCCCCCCACACACACACAGAAAAGAAAAAATATAGATTAAAGCCCCCAAAGGGGTCTTACTGTGGCTGTCTTCTGTTCCAGCAGGAGGGGCTGGGAGGCTGGGTAATCCAATATGATTCCATTTGTATCCAATATAAGATCCATATGTATGCATCATTCGAGGGTGATCCATTCATCCCAATAGGGGAAAGGGGAAAGCCCATATCTCGGGGGGCCCTGACCCAATGTTTACAAAACTTGGGTGGTCTCTTAAAAAGCCTTGACTGAAGCTCCGCCGAAAGTCTGGGATCGGCACACCCAAAAATGCGCCCCCTGCAGCCATGGAAAGAGAAAAGGGGGGGAGCCAATATTTCAGCCCCCACTGAACCCATCTTTACAAAACTTGGGTGGTCTCTTAAGAGGGATTCTCTGAAGCTATGACAAAAGTTTGGGGGCTGAACCCCCAAAAAAGCGCCCCCTGCAGCCACGAAAATGGAAAAGGGGGGAGAGGAAAAAGGGGTGGAGCCCATATCTCGGGGGGGGGGCCCTGACCCAATGTTTACAAAACTTGGGGGGTATCTTAAGAAGCCTAGTCTGATGCTCCGCTGAAAGTTTGGGGTCGGCACACCCAAAAATGCGCCCTCTGCAGCCATGGAAAGAAAAAAGGGGGGGAGCCCATATCTCGGGACCCCCTGACCCAATGTTTACAAAACTTGGGTGGTCTCTTAAAAAAACCTGTCTGAATATCCCCTGAAAGTTTGGGGTCGGTACCCCAAAAAATGCGCCCCCTGCAGCCACGGAAAGGAGCGAATGTGCACAAGCACCCCCTCACACACACATGAGGATTTCCCTCTCTCTCTCTCTTTCCCCAGCCGGCCGCACATCAGCTGATTCCTCCAGCACTCAATCCTGACTGATTGGCCAGAAGAAGACCCAGCTTGGCCACCGATTGGCCGGGGGAGGAGAATGCTGCTTACTGACGGTTATGCTGCTTACTGACGGCCGAATTGGCCGAATTTATTCGCCGAACTCCCGAACTCGCTGAATTCGGCCCCCCCGGTTGCCCGCCAGTTTTGAGTTCGGATCCGTCCGAACTAAAAACCGCCGAATCAAGGGAAATTCGGCTGATTTTCAGTTCGGGCCGAACCGAATTGACAGCCCTACTGGTTGTTACAACTAACTTTGTTATTTCAGCATAGACCAATGTTGTTGTTTTTTGCTAAGTACCTGGAGGTTGGCAACCCTGGAAAGAAGATGGTATTATTTTAGAGTTCCTTTTGGGGAGCCCTATGAAAAGTTGGTTTTGTTGGCAAAAGGTGCAGAGGACTTGCATAATGCAGTCTGCTTGAACTTATGTAACTGTTGAATATGATGTTTCTATGATCTTTTTCACAACCAAGTGTTTCTGTGTGAACCTGCCTTAAGTCCTCAAAGAAAGGTGAAGCAGAAATGCTGAAAGAGAGAGAGAGAGAGAGAGAGAGAGAGAGAGAGAGAGAGAGAGAGAGAGAGAGAGAGAGAGAGAGAGAGAGAGAGAAAGAAAGAAAGAAAGAAAGAAAGAAAGAAAGAAAGAAAGAAAGAAAGAAAGAAAGAAAGAAAGAAAGAAAGAAAGAAAGAAAGAAAGACTTTCCTAGAAGGCACTTTATCCATCACTACAGATCTTGCTTTATGGTGAGCAGCTGCAAGAGAACGTTCTGTTTTAGGCTAGACTCTCAGTTCACCACGGGTAGGATTGCCAGCCTCCAGGTACTAGCTGGAGATCTCCTGCTATTTCAACTGATCTCCAGCCGATAAGAGTTCAGTTCACTTGGAGAAAATGGCTGCATTTGCAATCGGACTCTATGGCATTGAAGCCCCTCTCCTCCCCACACCCCACCCTCCTCCAGCTCTGCCCCAAAAATTTCCAGGTATTTCCCAACCCGGAGGTGGCAACCCTAACCAAGGGTGGTGAGACTCAACAGTTCCCCACACGAATTACTGAGCCTGCAGCCTAAAACATGCCTCTGGATCCTCAGCAATGCTCAGGGTTCATTGGCAGTTGAGTCAAAGTTGGAAGCATCCTGTGAAGGCAGACACTTTGAAAACTGGGATATACTACTGTGCATCAAATATTGGCACTTTTAAAATAATAGACACCACTGCATATCAGCTATTAAATATTCAGAAACCCATTCAGCAAAGATTTAACTTTCTAAGAAAGAGAAATCATTTGAGAGGAAGGTTTTTTTAAGGAGAATTTGGAAGAATACATTCATTTCAGCTCTAATTTTAAACAACTCCCCTACCCTTCCTCTGGGATTAAGACAATACTTCATCCAGTGGTATTGCCTCAGGATCTGACCTGTTGCGGTGGAATTGCTAATCTACATGACTCTTAATTGATGCAAGAGGTTAGCAGCCCAGATCAGGAACCTATTAGGATACCTTAAATGGAAACTGTATGGGCTGAAATGTTTGGTCCGGGTAGCCCGAATAACTCAAGCCGCTGTCTTGCCACATGTATATATTTGTTCATCGGATGGCCAGAGGTAAGCGTCTGTGGCTGAAAGATACTTTCACTCCAGAGACAGTTACCATGGGACTTATTAGGAGAGCAATAAAGGGAATGTATGACCTCAGAGACAACCTCAGCCTCCAGCAATGCAGCATTTTGTCCCTCATGCGCAACAGCCCCACATGCAAACCGTTGGCTCTGAGGGAGGCTATTTGTTCCCTTCCCCCTCATTAAGGATATTTCTGCCAGCCAATTTACCCAGCACCGCAACGTGGGCGATTTTTATTTATTTACATGTTAGGTTTAATCCCTGCCCTGCAAAATGTTACGATTATCGAGACGTGACGCCTACTTGTGTGGGGTGAGATCATTACTGCCTGTGCAGTGGTGTTTTTTGTCTCAACTGCCTGCATCAAATGCCCAAGACATTGGTCACTGTTGTTCTTCAAAGTCTCCGGGTCCTGCTCTGCTGACCTTGAGCAGAAAGGCAAGTCCTTTTCAGACATTATATCTGCTTGTACTGGGAGCCCAGCAACCACACCTGATGCACACAGTGACCATGTAGTATAAACAGAGGCAACACATACATTTTGCACGAGCTTTGGTACACATGAACGCTGACAACCCAGTGGCTAGTTTGCACATAATGAAGTTGCACATGCGTGCAAAATGTATACTTTGTCCCTGTCCATGCAACACAACATATGAGGAGGAGCTTCATGAGTAGCA
The DNA here is from genome assembly GCF_029931775.1 of Euleptes europaea. Taxonomy (NCBI): domain Eukaryota; kingdom Metazoa; phylum Chordata; class Lepidosauria; order Squamata; family Sphaerodactylidae; genus Euleptes; species Euleptes europaea. The sequence goes on along the minus strand of NC_079313.1, from coordinate 23,309,528 downwards.
TATGCTCATATGTGTGGCTGTCAGGCTCCTGGTGAGCACCATCATAATGTGTGAAAAGGGTTACAGTGCCAGCTCATTCCACAGTGAGTGGCTTCAGGCCCTGCCACCTCCATCAAGAAAGATAGTTGCTGTCATGGGGCTGCCTTTCTTCCCATGACACCTGCTCTGGTTCCTTCTTGAAGGTTCTGGAAGTGGGCAATAGGGTTGAGGAGATGGTGGCAGAAGTGGGGAATAGGGTTGAGGAGATGGTGGCAGAAGACATGTCAGGTGGGAGAGGAGATTGATTGGCTGGTCTCATTATGCAGCAGGTCCTGCAGAGAAGGGGATGACTTTATTCCATGCAACTAGAAGTCCAGAGAGTAACACAGACATGGTTCATTCAGATCCAGTACAGAGATGTTTGGAATGCAAGGAGGTCCAGGACAATCTAGAAGCTGCCCCAGATGCCCCTGAACTTTATAGTTAAAAGTCTGATCCAGCAAGATGTTTTTATTATCTACCATCACAGTATTTCAGGGCTTTGGATACAGTGGGACACCTCCATATTCCCTGATGGAAACCCTCAAATCTAGTGAAGGGTAGATGAAAACACTTCCTTTGGTGGGTCAGAGCTCTTTGCCTTAGTCCTAGAACTTAGAGGGGACGCTTCTGAAATGTTCCTCTTTATTTTCCCTTGGAGTAGGCAGTTCTGAAATATTTTCTCTTGTTTCCAGAGTAGAATCCATCATTAGGAATTCGCCATTGATTTTTTTCTCCATTTCTGAGTATCATACAAGCTGTGGCGCATGATGCAGCTTTCAGATCCTTCAGTTCAGCAATATCATTTTACCTCCTCTATGTCAGAGTCATGCTTATTTCTCTTTCAGAGTCATACTTATGTCTGTTCAAGTGTGTCTATTCATTATACTGTTCAGCCTGCCAGGAGTCCAGGCAGGCTCTTGACATGAGTTAGGCCAATTCCTGTGCAAGTGTTATTCTTCCATTTTGTTTCTCGGAACGGGTCAAGCTGCCCCACTCCTTCCCCCTCCCTCTGCTCTGGCCTTGAGTTTCATGAAGGCACTTTCAGTGTTATGGCTTACTCCTTCCCCCCTTCCTGCTAGGCTCCGTTATCAACTAATTCCCAGGCAGCTTGCTTCTCCACCTGGGATGACTCTGCTTAAAGTTATGCTTTGTAGTTTGGTTCACCATTAACAGCTTTGTACTCATGGATTGCTTATGTTGTATTCCTACATGCTCCTCAATAAACGTTTACCTGCTTCTGATTCACCTGTCTGAGCAAGTGACTTATTGGGATTGCCAAGGGCAGCTGAAGAACCTCACACTCTACTTTACTAATGAGTTGGTGCACATGAACAATATCACAAAGAAGCAATCTTAATATATATTAACATATATGAGTTCATCAAGATTCTTTTGGTATGTCATTTTGCCTATGCACAAGAGCGGATAGAACACTGCACAAAAAGATCAGATCAGGATTGGGTTTTTTGCAGTGTTTAATCAATATGTCATATATGTCAAAGAATCATATATAAGATCAGATCAGGATTGGGTTTTTTGCAATGTTTAATCAATATATGCAAGCACTTTGGCCGCACAGAGGGCGAAAGCAACTGATGAAAGTGAAACCAGTGCACATACTCCACACCACTGCTAGAATTAATTTAAGAAATTCTTCTAGTTTTAAACAGGAATTAAGGAGGAGAGGAAATCACAGAGTGGATTGGAACAAGAAATGAATGCATCCAAGGAAACTGAGAGCCATCATGGTGTGGTGGTTAAGAGCGGTGGTTTGGAGTTAGGGTTGCCAGCTCTAGATTGGGAAATACCTATAGGTTTGGGGGGTGGAGCCTAAGGAGGGTGGGGTTTGTAAAGGGGAAGGACTTCAATGCCATAGAGTCCAATTGCAAAAGCGGCCATTTTCTCCAGGCGAGCTGATTTATATTGCCTAGAGAACAGTTGTAATAGCGGGAGATCGCCAGCCACCAACTGGAGGTTGGCAACCCTATTTAGAGTGGTGGACTCTAATCTAGAGAATCAGGTTTGATTCCCCACTCCTCCACATGAGTAGTGGACGCTAATCTGGTGAACTGGGTTGGTTTCCCCACTCCTCCACATGAAGCCAGCTAGGTGACCTTGGGCTAGTCACAGCTCTCTTAGAGCTCTCTCAGCCTCACCTACCTCACAGGGGGAGTGGGGAGGAGAAGATGCTTTTAAGCTGGTTTGATTCCTCCTTAAGTGGTAGAGAAAGTTGGCATATAAAAACCAACTCTTCTTTTTCTAACTCACAGCTGATTGTCACCAGCATGCTAATGTTCTGGCTGTTGAGAGGGCAGCAGATGAGGGCAGCTGAGAACTAACAAGAAATGAGGACAAAAAAAGTAGGGAAGGGCAAGACTGTGGTTAGCTTTAAAGGGCGGTGCTGGATAATTCTCATGTAGAAATATGAAAAGAGAAATCTTGACCCCCTTCACCTGTTCATTTTAGAAATTAAGCCTGCTCATCCCTTTCAATCCGATTTGTTGTTTGCCTCATTACACCAAAGAGAAGCATTTCATCTGAAATTATGCCAGGGGAGTGAATGAAAGGTTAATGCAGCAATTAAAAACACTATGAATATTGCAGTGCTTTGTTTGGCTCCCTATCTAGAGAACAGGTCTAATTCAGTGTAAGCCTGTTAAATGCACGGCAGTAATGAGTTCAGCTAATTGGGTGTATGCTGAGTGAGTCAGCAGCTCACAAATATCCTTACCAAGCTGCAAACTGAAATTGTGCCTATATTTGCTGGGGTCCTACCTGGTAGGGTTGCCAACCTTCAGGTACTAGCTGGAGACCTCCTGCTATTATACCTGATCTCCAGCTGAGAGAGATTCATTCACCTGGAGAAAAGGGCCGCTTTGGCAATTGGACTCTATGGCATTGAAGTCATAAGAACATAAGAAAGGCCCTGCTGGATCAGACCAAGGCCCATCAAGTCCAGCAGTCTGTTCACACAGTGGCCAACCAGGTGCCTTTAGGAAGCCACAAACAAGATGACTGCAGCAGCACCGTCCTGCCTGTGTTCCACCGCACCCAAAATAATAGGCATGCTCCTCTGATACTAGAGAGAATAGGTATGCAGCATGACCAGTATCCATTCTAACTAATAGTCATGAATATCCCTCTCCTCCATGAATATGTCCACTCCCCTCTTAAAGCCCTCCAAGTCCCTCCCCAAACCCCGTCCTCCTCAGGCTCCACCCCAAAAACCTCCCGCTGGTGGCGAAGAGGGACCTGGCAACCCTGCTACCTAGTAAAGCACAGGGATGGGGGTGGGGATACGGATGAAAGCAGGTCAGTTGCACAGTTACAGTATACACAGCTTTGGGAAAAGGCTATCCTACTAGTAAATGGGACGTGACCATTGGCTTCTGACTATCCAGGAAGAATGTGAGCCTGATGATCCTATATTCAGGATGTGTAAAATATTCACCTTATTGTGAGTACCAAACGAAATCTCCATGGGAAAGAGGCAAGCCACAAAACCACATGAACGGAACTCAACAGGCTTCTTTCAAGCAACGCAGCTAGCTTACTTCTTACCAATGCAAATGGTATTTAACATTCACAATGAGGTGAACACTGACTTTAAAAAAAAGGAAACTAATTTCTTCTGGAGCATATGGCGATCTTCTTTTGATCTGGCCACAGTTAACCATGCTCTGATTACATCCAGGTTGGATTACTGTGATGTGCTCCATGTGGGGCTGCCTTTGAAGACTGTTAAGAAGTTTCAGCTGATTCAGGACACAGCAGAGTGGTTGCTTGAGTTATATAGATTATACTTCTAGATCATAATTATTCTAGCTTTAAAAGATCTGTGCTGGTTATCAGTTTGCTTCTGAGCACAATTCAAAGCCCTGTTTATCACCCCTGAAGCAGACCAGAGCACTTGAAGGGTAATCTTTTCCCATATGGTCCTGCCCGCCAGCTAAGAGGTCCTGTTAGGTGTGATCCCACAGACAGAAGTAAGGAGGGCAAGCTACAGAGGCAGAGACTTTTGTGTTGTGACCCCTTTGGAACTTCTTCCCCAAAGAGGCTCACCTAGTACCGAACGAACAAGCTTCTAGGTAACATGCAAGAACATTTACTCAGCTATTTATGACGTCTTTTTCATGCTCTGTTACTGTAAGTTTTATTGGCTTGATTTTGAGCCTAAAAAAGTAAAGGTCCCCTGTGCAAGCACCAGGTCATTCCTGACCCATGGGGTGATGTCACATCCTGACGTTTACTAGGTAGACTTTGTTTACAGGGTGGTTTGCCAGTGCCTTCCCCAGTCATCTTCCCTTTACCCCCAGCAAGCTGGGTACTCATTTCCCCGACCTCGGAAGGATGGAAGGCTGAGTCAACCTTGAGCCGGCTTCCTGAAACTAACTTTCCGTTACGATCAAACTCAGGTCATGAGCAGAGCTTGGACTGCAGTACTGCAGCTTACCACTCTGTGCCACGGGGAGCCTACATTAAGGTATTGTCAGTCAGCCTTTTAAGTGTTTTGTCTGATGACTACCAGGTAGCGTTGTGGCTACTGTTTTATAATTGAAGCTTTTTTGTTTCTTTTTTTAACTGTTGTCAAGTTTCATTATTTTAGACTGCTGGGTTGGGTTGTTTCTGCGTTATTAATCGGTACAGCTGCAAGCTGCCTGCTGTGTGCTTTGACTACAAAGGTGGGTATGAATGTTTTAAATAAACAAATGAAAAAATAATTAAAATTCTAGAATACAGAAAATACACACAGATAATAATAAGTGATGGGTTGTTTTTTTAAAGACTTTTGCCTATTCATTTCTATGGATTCTGCCTCATGTATAGGCCAGACCTTCTTGCACACCTAAGGTATGTTCCAGAATCATCTGCAGGGCCAAATGGTATTCTATGGCAGTTATGCAAGGGGTCCTTGACAGACAAATTGATTTGAAAAGGGTCTCCCTGAATATGAATATTTTGGAAACCGCTATCCTAGACAGATGTAGCTATTAGTCGTGACAGCTAAATGTGTAACCTCCTTTTCCAGCAACTATGTCTTAAGTTCAGGTACCGGTAAGCTGTCCAGCTTTTAAATGGGTCCATCTAGCTGTCCCTTTAATATCAGTTTGATTTGCAGCAGTTACCAAATGCCTATTAAACCTCTGTTAAAGGGTCAAAACATTTTTTCATCTGGCCAGCTGGTACCCTTAAGTAGGGCTGTGCACCATTTTTTCCCAGTATTTTTTGGGTTCGGGTTTAATAAACCCAGCAATTTTTGAAAAATCTGAAAAAAGCGGAATCCTTATATCGGCTTTTCCTGGATAATCGAAAATATTGGGGTTTATTAAACCCGAACCTGTAAAATTACATGGCACAGAGCTGAACTGAGCCCAGCGTTCAGTTCTGCACTGCTGGCTGCCTCTGAAGTCCACGTGGCGAGGACTCAGCCAGCAAGTAGCGAAGTGGGAGAGGGAAGGAGGGAGGGAGGGGAAAGGGGGGAAATGGTCACAGGGCCAAAGTGGCCCTGGATAATGCCGAAAAAATTGGCATTATTCGGGATCTGCTTTTCAGCTCCCTTTAATTGCCGCGATTTTTTCCGGTAAAAGAATGCACATTCCTACCCTTAGGTGCTGGAAATTCATGACAAGAGATACATATTGCTACTGTACCATGCTTGTGACACTTCATCTGTAGGGCTGCCAGGTCCCCCATCCCAATCGGTGGGAGGTTTTAGGGGTCAGGGCTGCAGTGGCCACGGGTGCTCGTGGGTGCGCGCATGCGATGACGGCACTTCCGGTTTTACTTTTGGAAGCGCCGCATCGACGCGGCCAATGTAACTCTCAAAAGCCCAAATTTTGGGGGTTTGAGTGTTAGAACAGCCATGGCAATGCAACGCTTCCAGAAGTAAAACCGGAAGTGCCATCATCGCGTGCACACACCCACACAGGCATGCAGCCCCAGCTCTGGAGTGGCTGGGTGGACTGGCGGGCAAATGCCTACCAATATCATCCACCAGCACAACCCTATTCATCTGCCTGAGCATACTTGTGATTATGTTTGGTAGACAGAAGGCTGCAGCTCCAATACAGCTTGACAGTCTTTAGTTTCCTCTGAGATACTCACAAATATGCAGGTACAATTCAGGGACCTGCACGGACTTGCAAGGGGTATCTAATTTCCCCCTCCCCACTATTTCCTTTTCCCCTTCCCTGATAACCCCATAGCCTCTCCCCTTTTCCTGATTCCATCTCTCTTTTCCACCCACCAGCCAACCTACATTTACCCCCACTCCCATCTTTGGTTTTCCCTCCTCCCTTCTCCTTGGCAGCCTCTCCCTGGGAAAACCCTGGCTGAGTTGTGCAGTGCTAGCTCAGTTGGGAGCAGTGCCAGGCCTAGTTGGGTGATGGGGAACCTGCAAGGACTTGGGTAGGGCACCTAATTATCCCCCATATCCCCCTCCCCACATTATTTCCTCTTTCCCGCCTCCTGGCAACCCCCATATCCTCGCTTTTCCCTGCTTCCTTCACTCCTTTCCACCCACCAACCAACCCACCTTTTATTTTCTCAGCTATATTATTTTTTATTGCATCTCCACAAGAAATACATTTATTGCATCGCCACAAGAAATAAATTTTCTCCACAATGGGGACCCAAAGAAGTTTACATCATTGTCCACTCCTCCATTTCATCATCACAACAACCCTGTGAGGTAGATTAGGCTGAGTGTGTTTGACTGGTCCAAGGTCACCCAGCAAGCTTCCTTGGCAGAGTAAGGATTCAAGCCCAAGTCTCCCAGATCCTAGTCTGAAACTCTAACCACTGTACCACACTGACTTTAGTGGGTCATCTGCTGTTGAACTGTAGCAAGCAGCAGGACTTGGGTGAATCATGCACCCAATGGTGCTGCTGGGCCTGGCTTCAATAAGACATCGCTCAAAAGTCAAAACAGCCCTGGAAAGCCCCCCCCCCCCCGGCCTTTTACTGACAGAAACCAAGGCTTCAGTTGGCAGTATTGTTGTAGTTGCCTGACAACGGCATAGAGGGCATTTGTTTCTTAAAGCTAGAGATGCTGCTTCTATTATTTTGCGGGTGGTTAGATTTCAGATTTTAGTTTCTTAGATTTCAGATTTTTCTGCAAACAAACATTTCTCTGGCTTGTAGAAAGATATGTGTTGCGGTTTTCATGCCCCCAGTCTCCAGATTCAAGTATTCCCATATCTGGCCACATTGAAAATTAGATGGATTAATAAAATATGTATTTTCTTGGCATGTGTGTACAATGAGATATTCAGCTCTGGAGGGAAAAAAAAGAGGCTTGCTTAGGGATGCCTCCTGGCATCCAGGCTTGTTGCCCACTGGTACCTTAGGTGCCACTGCGAGGAAATGGGGGCTGCATGTGGGCATCACAGCATCACACTTATATCACTTCCAGTAAAAAACGGAAGTGACATGGGGATGCTCTAGTATTTTACAAAACCTCTATTTGTGAATCTTAGAGCATCTAAAGATGTCACTTCTGGTATTTATCACCCCCACTTGATCCTGGGGGTTGCTAATGCTTGCTATGGCCTGGCAACCTGGGTGTGTTTTAACTCAGCCTTTACCACACTACATTGGTTCATACCAATATTATATAAATACACCTAGATGCAGATGACATTTCCATCCCCCCACCTCAAAGCCGACGTTTGCTTCCTTAACTGTGCTTATTTGTTTCTTTGGATCATTTCTATCTCTCTTTTCTACCCTTACAGGCGCCAAAGGCAGCTCTCAGTCTAAACATGTCACATAAATAACCACAGTAATAAAAATATGTTTAAATTATCAATTAAAACAAAACTCATGAAACATTCACAAAACAGACTGATGTGCTTGCATTGATGGATCATGATTTTGTTAGTGTTGCCGTCTTATGGTCACGGACAGTGTACTCCAAAATAGGGGCATTTATTGAACAGATGGATGTCAGCTTCTGAACTTTTTATGAGCATCATTTTCATGAGCATTTTCATCTTGACTTGGCTGCCAGCGTAGAGGAAAATGGTGGCATTTATACGGCTAGTTGATATCACCATGTTGACTTCTAGGAACATAATTTGTTTGAGATCTTCATCTTGGGTTATCTATTAGCTGTACCAATCATGTTCAGTGCTGTGAAAGAAGAAATGCCTACATCATGGCTTTGCTGTAATTTTGAGAGGGATATGGTCATTGATAGGCTCATGAGTATAGGTGGAATTCACTCAGTGGTTTCAAGTTGTACCTAATGTATGTCTGTGGAACTTGTAACCATGCCACCAGGGTCGAATATAGCCTGGCTGCCAAATATTGTGGCTGACCAAGTTCCTAACAACCACCATTTTTTTTTGCAGGCAGAAAAACTGAGATATATTGGGCTCCTGGTAAACCATAATACATGGCTGGTGGGGCACAAGTTGTAAAGGCCTGACAGCACCATCTTATCTGATAGGGAAGGGATCACTGAGGATACCCCAACCGAATCTGTCCCCTGCACATCTCCATGTGATTAAATTCCATGGTGGCCATAATTAGGCAAGGAAAAGAGAATAAAACTGCTGCTATCATGCTGCCCTTGTACAAATCTATGGTGAGACTTGGAATACTGAGTACAGTTCTGGTCACCACACCTAAAAAAGAACATTGCAGAGCTTGAGAAGGTGCAGAAAAGAGCAACCAAAATGATCAGGGGGCTAGAGGAACTGCCCTATGAGTAGCGGGTAAAATGCTTAGGGCTGTTTAGCTTGGAAAGAAGTCTGTTAATCAGGTCTGTACAATTATGCATGGTATGGAGAGTGTGGACAGGGAGAAGCTTTTCTCCCTCTCTCATAATACTAGATTGCGAGGTCATCTGCTGAAACTGGAGAGTGACATATTCAAAACTGATAAACGGAAGTATTTCTTCACACAACACATAGTTAAACTGTGGAACTCCCTGCCCCAGGATGTGGTGATGACTGCCAACTTGGAAGGCTTTAAGAGGGGTGTGGGCATGATCATGGAGGAGAGGTCTATTCATGGCTGCTAGTAAAAATGAGTACTAGTCATGATGCATACCTGTTACCTCCAGGATCAGAGGAGCATGCCTATTATATTAGATACTGTGGAACACAGGCAGGACAATGCTGCTGCAGCCGTCTTGTTTGTGGGCTTCCTAGAGACACCTGGTTGGCCACTATGTGAACAGACTGCTGGACTTGATGGACCTTGGTCTGATCCAGCATAGCTTTTCTTATTTCTTATGTTCTAAGAACAGGCTGAGGAGGAGAAACAGGCTGGTGGAAAGCTGGAAAAGGGGAACCAAGGACTGGAGCAGAAATCCAGGGATTCCTGCTGCAGGACTGAAGCTCCAGGTAGAGACTTTGTTGTCTCGACAGTGTCAGGCGAGCCCTGGGAAGAAGGGCCTGGAACCAGTGAACTCTTATTAATTGACTGGGAAGCACTACAAGACCTCACCAAGGACTTTCAGACCCCAAGAACCAAGATGAAACGTGTTGGTTAAGTGGTGCACAAAAGCGAAAACTATCAAAAAAGAACAAGAGAAGTCTTTGGATTTAGAGTCCAAGACTGCAAAGCTGACTGATTTCTTCACACAAGTTCCACAACATAATATACCAGTTCAGGATCAAAACCAATCTCCGTCATCAGAAGCAGACACAAATACCACTTTGATCACTTCAAAATCAAGATATGATGATGTCGGAATCACCGAGGGGTCACAAGCAGGTTCATCTAGCACACATCTCACTACTGATCTCACTTTGCCTGTAAATTCTCTTGATACCTCTACTGCAAATGTTGATTCATGTTGCTTTACAAGATATTCTGGGGTTGAAATAACTGCTGAAAATGAAAGTTTAGTAGACTATGGTGATGGTGGTGAAATGATTCAGTCTGCAAAAGATGAAATAAATATAGCAAAAGATCCAGGGTTATGGCTTGATTTCTCTGCTGATGGTGTGGCTTATTGGATTGCTGGTGGACCCAGTGCCTGCCAACACCCCAATGGGTCATTTTGACAAGTCTTAATGGCATTTCAGTAGTGGCAAACCAGCAAGATACTGTTCACAAAAACTGTTCATTGGGACAAAAGCCAATGGTGAGAAATACAAAAGAGAGTGGTTATTGTATTCATCATCAACAGGATCAGTTTACTGTTTTGTTTGTAAACTGTTTGCTCCTAAAAATTTCTCACCTTTTGTTGTAAGAGAAGGGTTTAGTGACTGGCGAAACACTATTGTAATTGATCATCAAGAAAAAAGCACTGTTCACCAAGACTCTATGGCCATTTATGCATGGTCAATTTTGAAGCTCGTTCAAAGCGCTTTTTAAAAATGCGACTTTAAAAATGCCTATTCACGGTCCCGACGCAAAAGGAGAAATTCCACCCACCCACCCCACTCGCCTGCTCCTTTGTTCGTTTGCATAGCTATTAGCATATGAATAGCTAATGCGCCTCTGTTGTTTTGCATTGTCCTTGAGGGGGATTCTTTGGCAAACACCAAAGGTTGCATTAAATTGACTCTTTTGTAATGCGAAGCAGGTCTGCGCTGACTTCGCAGTCACTTCCAAAATGACAGCTCAGCGTGCAAAATTCAAAAAAATATGCGGGGCAATTCAGACTAGAATGCTCTACTAATTACCATGCAAAAATGGCCCATGCTAACATACTTGGCTCGCAGACAAGGTGCAGTGTTCGGACAACAGTTGGAAAAACAAATTCAGGAAGAGTGTGATTACTGGGAACATGTCTTGAGGCATGTCATGGCTGCTATTTGTACGTTAACTGAATGTGGCTTGGCTTTTCGAGGAGCAGAAGAAAGAGTTGGATCATTGCAGAATGGGAATTTTTTAGGGCTCCTTGAGCTCATAAGCCAGTTTGATCAATTTTTAGCAGGTCACATTTAGAAATATGGAAATTCTGGCAAAGGAAATCCTTCTTACCTGTCCAAAACCACCTGTGAGGAACTCTTTCAAGTAATGGCTCAAAAGGTCCATGTGCTCATTGTTGACAAAGTAAAATCTTCTGGTTATTTTAGTTTGTCAGTTGATTCAACACCAGATCTATCACATATCGATCAGTTAAGTATTGTACTTAGGTACTTAAAAGATGGACAGCCTATTGAACGCTTTTTAACCTTTCTGGAAATGAAAAGCCATACCGGTGAGGAAATGGCAAATCAGGTGTTGCAGTACTTATGAGAAGTTTGTAAGCTAAACTTTTCAAAATGCAGGGGTCAATCTTATGACAATACTGCTAACATGTCTGGGCATTGCTTACCCAGGGCCAACTGTGGAGAAACTTCACTCGACATACCTTAATCACAACTCAAACTTTATTAACTTTGATTTATTAAACTTTAACATTTATTAGAATATTTGTTGAAATTCATGGAACGTTGGAAATTATGCAGCCACATCTTGATTGGCAACAGCTGCAATAGCCTTGGCGCAGCATGGGGGCTACATCAGGTATGTCAGCCGACCCCAGTGCTGTCCTTAGCAAGCATGTGTGGTGTGCAGCAATTAAGGGATGGCGGTGGGCATCAAGGGATGGCGGTACAGGGATGGTCACCTGGACATGAGCCACTAGGTGTATACCCCCACCACTTGGGAAGAGGCTTCCTGCCCTTCTTGCTGGGCATATCCTACTTAAGCCTTTCCCCAAACCCCTTATTAGGATCCCCAAGATGGAGGAAAGGGACATGCAAGCCAATGGCCAAAGCGACCATTTTCTCCAGGTGAACTGATCTCTATAGGCTGGAGATCAGTTGCAATCCCAGGAGATCTTCAGCTAGTATCTGGCGGTTGGCTACCCTACATGCAGCCCCTTCAATAAATCTGGTAGGCCAAAGTGCTGTTGACTGCTGTCAAGAGGCGGTTAATTTCTTCTCTACAGTGCAGTTGCTCTATACCTTTTTTTCAGCCTCAACCAGCCGGCGGAAAATTCGTAAAGGTTGTATTGGAAATTAAAGTGTCTTAAAATCCCTCTCTGATACCAAATGGAAGACACATGCTATGGCAACAGCAGCAATTTTGAAACTTTTCCTTAAATTTTTAGAAGTGTTAGAATGTACTGCTGAAGACTGGTCACAAAATGGAGACACTAGAAGAGAAGTAAATAATATTGTAAATAAGATGCAAGAGCTAGAGTTCATGCTGAATTTTTGGGATGAGATTTTGCAAAATTTTCATAGAGTAAGCCAAGTTCTACAGAATGAGGATGAGAACTTAAAAACATGTGCAGATCTGTATGGATCATTATCTGACCAAGTGTGCAGTTCACGTGATGAATCTGAAAGACATGAAGCAGCTACACAGGAAATGCTACCAGATGTTGATTACAAGGCAGCTCAGACTTGCAAACGCTATCAGAAAGAAGGTACGGAATGACGGAGATGCACCAGAAGACGTATATCTGAATGCCAGAGATAAATTTTGTATCACCACCTTTTACACAATTCTTGACCAACTTGAAACTGAGATAAGAAGAAGAGGAGAGATATACAAAGAAATAGAAGAGATGTTTTCTTTTCTAACAGTGTATTCCTGAGCGGAATGCCTACACCGCTGTTTGGAGTCAATGCAGCAGCGCTGCCTCCAAAGGAGGTTTCGGCCCCACTGAAACCTCCTTGCAGCGCCAAAAATCCGTGCAACCCGCATAGGGGGCATACCTAAAAGGTGCCGTATCTTGGCCCAAAAATGGGGGCGTTCCCAAGCCCTAATGGTATAGGAGGCCTAACGGTGCCCCCCCCCCCCGTCCAGCGCCGGGACGCCCCAGGAACACCTCCTGGGACGCCGTGGCAGCCTTTGCCGGCATGTGGGCGTTGCACTACCATGGCAGCAGCCGGCAACCTGCAGTCGGGCATGCACACCGGTGCTGGGGCCACAAACGTCGGCGTATGCCGGCCGGACGGCAGTGCTGTGGGCCCTTGCGCCAGCGCAGGCCTGGCTGCTGGCACAGCTCAGGAATGCGCTGTAAGTGATGTGCCATATAATGTCACTTCATCATCTACTGAAACTGAAAGGTATTCTCTGTGTTGTCAAAAGCTGATTGATGCTTACCCAGAGGACTTGAACCCTAATTTCTCAGCTGAGCTTCAGCAGTTTCACTCATATGTGCGCCATAGATTCAGTGCAACAAAAAGTGTAAAAACAGGATTCCGTCATGCTGAACTTTACAAAATAATTGTAGAAGACAATATTGAGTGTGCCTTCCCAAATGTAGACATTGGCTTTTGTATATTTTTAACACTGATGGTCACAAATTGCTCAGCTGAGCGTTCATTTTCTCAGTTGAAGTATATTAAAAATCCCAACAGAACAACTATGCAACAAGGCATGCTGGATGCCTTATCTTTACTAAGTCTAGAAGAAGATGTGTTATGTAAGATTAGTTTTGAGGATTTAGTGGTTAAAAGCAGTGGTTTGGAGAGGTGGACTCTGAGCTGGAGAACCGGGTTTGATCCCCCACTCCTCCACATGAGCGGCGGAGGCTAATCTGGTGAACTGGATTTGTTTCCCCACTCTGACACACGAAGCCAGCTGGGTGCCCTTGGGCAAGTTACAGTTCTATTAAGAGCTCTCTCAGCCCCACCTACCTCACAGGGTGACTGTTGTGAGGAGGGGAAGGGAGATGATTGTAAACCGGTTTGAGTCTCCCTTAAGTGGTAAAGAAAGTTGGCATATAAAAACCAACTCTTCTTCTTCTTCAATTTAAAAAAGTAGGAGAAAACTTTTCAAATATAAATAAAGTGGAAGTATACAAAAATAAACATTATTTTCCATCTTACTGTAAGTTTTTTTTTCATTTCGAAAAATAAAATTTTATTTGATGGTTTATTATTGTTTATATTTTGAATTGCATACATATGGGGGCACCAAAATCTTTTAAGTGCTTAGGGCCTCTAAAGGTCTTAATCCGGTCCTGCCCTCGAGGGAAACAGTATCTCCCCAGGTAGGTTCACCCTGCTTCCCAACCTAGAAGCAGCTTCCCTTTATGCTTTCTGGGGATGAGGGGTGCAGAAGAGCAGGTGGTAGCTAGAACATCACCTCCTTCCAGTCCTTGCTGCACAATCTTGGACCGTCTCAGGGAAAACAAAGGTCTATTGAGAAGGCAAAGGTCCGTTGAGAATAGGTGCTGTTACAACCACCAAGGAAACCACTCAACCTCAGAGAGGGAAAATACTGCTAGGAAGAAAGTAGACTCCTTTGAGATGTCGTGTTGGAGGAGAGTGTTACGGATACCATGGACTGCCCAAAAAACAAATCAGTGGGTTATAGATCAAATCAAGCCTGAACTGACCCTAGAAGCTAAAATGACTAAACTGAGGCTATCGTATTTTGGTCACATCATGAGACGACAAGAGTCACTGGAAAAGACAGTCATGATAGGAAAAGTTTAGGGCAGCAGGAAAAGAGGAAGACCCAACAAGAGATGGATTGACTCTATAAAGGAAGCCACAGCCCTCAATTTGTATGACCTGAGCAAGGCTGTCAAAGACGGGACATTTTGGAGGACGTTAATTCATAGGGTCAGCACTTAACACACACACATTACTTAAAGGTTGAAGGGGAAACAAACAATGACATCATCTGCTCTCTGGCCACCATCTGAAGCATTTCATCGTAAGACGTCTCCCCTGTTTTCTGTCTCAGTCACTCACACACACGCACATTTCCATTTTTTCCTCCATGCAATGCCTTGCCACTGCAAAGTGTTTGCTCTGCAGTCTATAGCAATAAACATGCCAGAGTAATTAATGTCTTTACAACTTATTACAATCCTCAGATAATTAATCACAAAAGCTAAACATGCGGTCTCACCCTCCTAATGTGTTAATGCTCTAATTATTATGCCTCAATTAAGGGGAAGTCAGTGCTCCTTGCGTAGAAGTGCATGTTTAATAAGGGCGCTTGAGTGCAGGCAGACTGGAGGAGGAGGAGAACGAGGAGGAGCTGGGGAAGGGAGAGGGAGAGGGAGACCGCTCTTAATGAGGTTTCATGTGTGGCTTTAGGCAAAGAACTGACAGCCCTATCCTGAATCTCACACTTGGCTGCATGCGCAACTCTGAGCCATCTGCGGTGCCTTTGCACTCTGTCTCCTGCCAGGATATTTTTAGGAGTGATGACATGTGTGTGAGAGGAAGGTGGAGCCTGTCAGAGAAGAGCTGCGAAAGCTCTAGATTGAGGAAGGGCTAGGATTCAAGGAGGCTGGTTTAGGCAAGCTCCCGGCCACGTCATTGTTACAGAGGAACAAGTGGCTTAACGTCTCTTATCCATCGTAATTGCTGCACTCCACACATGCTTGCTAAGGACAGGACCTCGAACTGCCAGCCTTTTGTCTCTCAGACATGGGGGACCTCGCCAAAATCAGTGGGACAGTGTGTCAATTTCAGCGATTGGATGCTTCAGATGTCTCTAAACCCCCTGTGCTTTCAGAACGCATGAATGTGAAGGAATGCATGGAACTGCAAAGCAGATGCTGTACCTCTTGGCCATAACTACACCCCTATATATGGTGGATAATATGGTGCAAATTATAGCCCTGAGTTATAGCATTTGATATAGTTAATGTCTGGGATTTACCTGACTGCTGCCATTCTAAAAGTACAAAACTCCTCTTTAGAAGAAAGGAATAGCCTGGATCTGTAATCTTTATCAATTCTCTCTCTCTCCCTCTCTCTCTCTCTCTCTCTCTCTCTCTCTCTCTCCCTCTCCATCATCTTTCTATCTATCCATCTATCCATCCCTTATTTGTTCTTCTTCCTTTGTCATAGACAATAGCCTAGTCATTCTTGCTAGACCACAGCAACAGGATGGACTTACGCTGTGCCCTCTCTGCACTATGTTCTCAAGGGAATTACTTGGTGGAGGTATGTAATCCAGCTTCTGTGCTTGCTCTCTGTTATTAGCTTGTCACACTGTGGGTGTGAGTGCCTGACCTGTTTTACCTGAATGGGACACTGCTTTAGAAGAAGGCAGGTAGGCATTAAGAGAGCTCGTG
Organism: Euleptes europaea; assembly: GCF_029931775.1. Taxonomy (NCBI): domain Eukaryota; kingdom Metazoa; phylum Chordata; class Lepidosauria; order Squamata; family Sphaerodactylidae; genus Euleptes; species Euleptes europaea. The sequence continues at coordinate 23,293,501 of NC_079313.1, read as the reverse complement.
TGCTGATGTTTACCAAGGAGTCATCTAAAAATACTTCCAGATCAAGGGGAGATGAGTGACCAAGAGGTTGATTCTATCTCTGAACCTTGAATATAGACTAGTCCAGTTAGCTTGATCATCATTTTGAATCTTTTACTTTATGCCATGACAGTTTTGCTCTCTGTCTTTTAAACTGGGAATGCCTATATGTGTATAGTTCTTAGAGGATTCTTTATTTTATTGGTTTTATTAGATTTATATCCCACTCTTTCCTGGCCAAAGCCAGGCTTACAACAATCAATGATACAAATATGAGATAAAAGTTGAATACAAATATACTAAAATATACATCGCTATCAATATTAATACACAATAACATTTTATATACCTAACTGACTAAAAGATGGCTCCCATATCTAATTTTCATCCTGCATATTACTAAAATCAGTATTTTCCAGCAGGAATCAAAGAATCCTAATATGTATCAGTGCTGGTGACATCATATCCCTGGCCTTGTACTACCCAGTTTAAAATTTTGAGAAACTATCAAGAAATAAATGAAAACAGCCAAAGTAGCGCTAACTTGAAAACACTCTCAAAGCACCTGAAAAGCTTGAGGGAAACATTCTTTGGAGTCGGTTAAAAATGTTTAATGTTTGTGGAGCCCTGTTTCATTCCTCCTGAGTTTTTCCCCCTAAAATCCAAATTTGAGTGATTCCACTGTACTAACATTATGTTAATTTCACCTTGTTTTTGACAGCTTCTTTTTTTAGCCATCTGCATTAAGAAGTCTTTTGAAATCCACTAAAATGCATGAAAACAAAAACTTTTGCACTTTTCAAACTTGTGAATGGTTTGACATTATTTTCTATTGCTTTGATTTCCCACCATAAAGTAGGTAATAAAAGTTAGTGTCTTGTTTGTACATCAATGATCCTTTGTGTCCTCTACTCCATTGCAAAATGAGCCTATTTTCCTTGTGCAGAATGAATGTTTTCATGCCGTTCTTCTCTTTCTCTGTTCATAGAATAGAATAATAGAATCATAGAGTTGGAAGGGACCACCAGGGTCATCAAGTCCAACCCCCTGCACAAAACAAATCAACCCATTTCTTGTGGGCAGCAAAAGGTTTTTAACTGAGTAAAGTGACCTGGTTACATTTTGACTTAATCAGCAGTTGTAGAAGTTGTCTTTCCTTATTTTAATATATACAATCATGCACCTACTTAAGAGGTCAACTCCTCCAAGCTTCCATGGACATCAGAGTACTCCCTCCAAACAATTAGCATCCATTCAGAAAATATTTGGATTCTGAGCCACTGAACACACTATCTGAACCAATGAAGGCACTATCTGCTGATGTTTGCTGCAATACTGTTACATTTCACAATGGGACCCTTGGTATGAGACTCTGAGGGAATACATCCAGCAGAAGACTATAAGGACATCCCAGATCACAAAAGAAAAAATAGTGAATGATTTTTTAAGACAACAAAAAGAGAAAAGCAGATGATTAATAAACAGATACGTAGAATAAAAAAGCCAGTGTTTTTTTACAGTTCCTGTAAGCCAACAAGGAGTAATGTTGGATCTGATATGATATGGTTTAGCAAATCACATAATATTCATGTGCTACCGACCATTTCAGCATCGTGTTGCAAAAAAACAAAACACACAAACAAAAAAACAATTGAAAGCTACCCGTAAACAGGTTGTAAATTATAAACATAAACAAATACTTCCAGGGCACCACCCCCAAAATTGAAAATGGCCTCCAATCAATGCAGATGACAAAATCTCATTTGAAAATGTGTCAGCAGTAAAACTGCAATGAAACTTTGCTAAAACGTTCATCTTCCATTAATTTTCAAATATAAAATGTTGAATTTTGCTATTAAAAATCAAGCTTTGACTCTGATATAAACATTCCAAAATTCAAGTCATATCAAAATTTTCATGTTTTTGTTGACTCAACAAATGAAAGAATATACTTTTTCAAAACAATTTTTTCATATTCTTCAGTATAGGTTGAGAAAAAATACATCTATATGGGTGCATTCCTGGAGAGGCGAATTGGCTTAGGAGGAGGTGTGACCCCAATGCTGGTGTCTGTGCTACTTGCACCATGCAAACTGGCATGGATGCCGGCATAATGCCACTTACACCGCCCCCCCCCCCCGGACCACAGTGGCAGCGCAGCTGTCAGACTCAGGCGTCTGTCCCTAGCATCCCAAAAAGCACACACGCCCAGGCAAGTGATCCTAAGCAATGCTACTTTATTAGGAGCAAAAAGACAGATTAAAAGAAGCTGACTGCCTCACACGCAGGTGAGGCTACTAATGGGGTCTATGCAGGTAGTTTACAGTATAAAAGCATTCTAGGCAAAAAAAGTAAAACAAAGTGAAACCACAGGGCAGTAACTACGAGATAACGGTTCCCAGAGAAACGAAGACATAACACGGGTACATCTGTGATAAACAGGAGAATCGAGACTGTACACAGGATCTGCAGCATGAGAACTAAACCTTGACCAGCAGCTAGAACCTGGCCTTGACAGGAAGCCAGCCTCTGGCCTGCAAATGCCAAACTCCTACTCCAAAGGTAGCAAAGACCTGACAGCGGCCCTTGGATGCTGGCATGGACTCCCACCAGCTTTCTCTTGCCACAAGTCCCTGCGCCGACGTCCCGGGAGGCGTTCTGGGGGACAGAGCTGCCTTTAGGCAGCTTCCAGACCCCTTTGACCCCAGGAACACCTCCCAGGATGGTAGTGGTCCTGCGACACCTTTTGAGGTGGCCCAAGCCTACTTTCTTCTTTGGGGGGAAAAGCCTTTTTTTCCCCCTCCTCAGTGGCTGGGAGTCTCTGAGGAGGCTTCTCAGCTGCGTGTCCTGACTGCCGCGGTCCCCCTCCCCCAGAAATGAGCTGTTAGTCACATTACAGGATATTACGGCATAGCATGCAATTAAAAAAGTCAGCAGGCAGTCAAATCTATCAAGAAATTATTAACATAACAATACATTATTGATACCACTGCATTCTACTGCAAGTCAGCCATTAGATCAGGGGACCACAACCTTCTTGAGCTCGTGGGCACAAAATGACCACCAGAGAAGATGGAGCCAATTGCAAAACGGCCACCACAGGAGGCAAAGACCCAAGTGCAGTGGAAGCCCAAGTGCAGGGGAAAATGCACTGGAAAAGAGGAGGGAGAGGGAGGATAAAACCAACACTGAGAGAGCCCCATGGCGCAGAGTGGTAAGCTGCAGTCTGCAGTCAAAAGCGCTGCTCACAACATGAGTTCAATCCCAATGGAAGTCAGTTTCAGGGTACCGGCTCCAGGTTGACTCAGCCTTCCATCCTTCCGAGGTCGGTAAAATGAGCACCCAGCTTGTTGGGGGTAAAGTGTAGACAACTGGGGAAGGCACTGGCAAACCACCCTGTAAACACAGTCTGCCTAGTAAACGTCGGGATGTGACGTCCCCCCATGGATCAGTAATGACCGGGTGCTTGCACAGGAGACTACCTTTACCTTACCTTTATGACAGCTGCCACTGAAACATTATTTTAATCTCCACAGTCAATCAACTCTCCAATGGCCAATCAGAAGCCCTGCTGTGCAGGAGCCCCACTTGCCCCCACTCACTTTCTAAAAATGCTTGGCAGATGCCAGGAAACGTGTTGATGAGCGCCATGATGCCCATGGGCACCACACTTGGGACATTAGATGCTGTCAGCGACCAATTACTGATTTTTTGATCCTGCCAGAAAAACAGAGATCTTTAGAGGTTCTGCCCTGTGCACTGCCATCTTCAGACACATGGTGGTGGCTGGAGATCTCCCGCTATTACAACTGATCTCCAGCTGATAAAGTGGCTGCTTTTATCAATTGGACTCTAGGGAATTGAAGCCCCTCCTCTCCCCAAACTCCTCAGGTTCCACCCCAAAAATCTTCAGGTATTTCCCAACCCTGATCTAGCAACCCTATATGGTGGATGGCTACCACAATTTCTGTTGCACCACCTTGACTTCAGAATTCTTCATTATAGCAAGTCATCCGGGTCCAAGCTTACTGAACATCAGGAAGCAGGCAAAAGCATTTTTATTTTCCCAGGCTTTTTTGTTGATTTCTGTCACATTATTAATAATTTGTATTGCTGATACTACCATTCTGCTTCTGACTTTACTGGTTTTACTGTCGGTTTTATCATACTGTATTGCTCTTTTATGCTAATTTTGTGGTGCTGTGGTTTCCCATTTGTTTCATTTATGCAGTGTTGTGCTTTACTGGTATTTGTTTTATTGTTTTTGATTATAATAAACTGCTGTGCACTGAGGATGCTAAATATAATTTTTTTTTTAAAAAAATGAATGCAATCATTCAGTCAAATGTTGACACCTACGGCATGTCTCCTATCAAATATTACCAGAATTCTGGCTTCTGCTACATGTTAGCTGTGAATTAGAATGAAAATATGATGGCTATGTGTTAGATATGGGGAGAAGTTCATTCTAAGCTTTGGCTCACCCTGGGATATTTATTTCTGTAGAAAGTTTTGTACACAACAGACTTACACAGAGGGAAGAGGAAAGATGGGGAGAGAGAGAAAAGGGGGTAAAAAAGGAAAAATTGGAGAGCATAGATAAATATAAAAAATAGTATGTTAAAAACATTTTTAATGGTTGCAAGGCAGGATTAAGACTGGGTCCCTCATTTGGTAAGGGTGAATGCTACTGAGCTAGGGTAAAGGAGCACATACTCAGAACATTTTTATTATTTCTCTAGGGCTGATCCGAAGAGCCCCGTGGCACAGAGTGGTAAGCTGCAGTACTGCAGTCCAAGCTCTGCTCACGACCTGAGTTCGATCCCGACGGGAGTCGGTTTCACGTAGCCGGCTCAAGGTCGACTCAGCCTTCCATCCTTCCGAGGTTGGTAAAATGAGTACCCAGCTTGCTGGGGGTAAAAGGAAGACGACTGGGAAAGGCACTGGCAAACCACCCCATAACGAAATCTGCCTAGGAAACGTTGGGATGTGACATCACCCCATGGGTCAGGAATGACCCGGTGCTTGCACAGGGGACCTTTACCTTTACCTTTAGGGCTGATCCAAATATTCTTCAGAGTTGTTGTTTTTAAAAATACTGGAAATTTCAATTAAAATATCACTTCCTCCCTCCTAAAATACCTTGATTATACTGGCTTCATCTTTTTTCAATGCTGTTTGCGCCCTTCTGTTGCATTAACTGCTGTCATTTGGGTAGAATGTTCTCCCACGCTGCTTTTCTTTCCTCCGTCAGTCACATGAGTGAGCCAGCATGGTGTAGTGGTTAAGAGCGCCAGACTCTAATCTGGTGAACCGGGTTTGATTCCCCACTTCTCCACATGAGTGAGCCAGCATGGTGTAGTGGTTAAGAGCGCCAGACTCTAATCTGGTGAACCGGGTTGGTTTCCCTACTCCTACTCATGAAGCCAGCTGGGTGACCTTGGGCTAGTCGCAGGTCTCTCTGAACTCTCTCAGTCCCACCTACCACACAAGGTGTCTGTTGTGGGGAGGGAAAGGAAAGGACATTGTGAGCTGGTTTGATCCGGTAGAGAAAGTCAGCATATACAAACCAACTCTTCTTCTTTCTAATCAGAGATCCAGGTATGAATAGGATGCTGCCATAATGCGATGTAGCCAGTTAGATTTGGCTGCAAGATAATGTCACTTATAGCAATAGAGCTCTATTGAAAGGAAACACATATTTAGAGAGCCAGCATGGTGTAGTGGTTAAGAGCAGTGGTTTGGAGCAGTGGAGACTGATCTGGAGAACCGAGTTTGATTCCCCACTCTTCCATATGAGCGGCAGAGGCTAATCTGGTGAACTGGATTTGTTTCCCCACTCCTACTCATGGAGCCAGCTGGGTGACCTTGGGCTAGTCACACACTCTCTGCCCCACCTACCTCAAAGGGTGTCTGTTGTGGGGAGGGGAAGGGAAGGTGATTGTAAGCCGGTTTGATGCTCCCTAAAGTGGTAGAGAAAGTTGGCATATAAAAACCAATTCTTCTTCTTCTGAATATTTTTTTTTGGCAGGGGGGGAGTAGTGTTGAAAAGCTGGCAAAAAGGGAAGGCATTGGGGGAGCACGGCATGAAAAGTTCACAACATGGGGGCTTCCGGTGGTGCCGTTGGAGAGAGCACTCCATTTCCCCAGGTTGTCCTGGGAGAAATCCAAGTTTGCGTTATTTTTGGGGTACATAGATACCCCAATCCGACCCTTGCAAGTGGGTTGGAAAGCAGGAACTCCCTGCAGCCCGCAAACGCGGTTTGACCTCCTAGGTACTCTGAGGGGGCTTTTTTAAGCCCCTCGGAGTCCTAGACGCCGGTCCTGCGAGGGCACTAGGGAAGGACATCGCCAAAACGCAACTTTGGCAGCAAGCTCTACCCTCCACCGCCTTAATACCAACATAAGGACTACATAAAGAAAAGAACCTCACCTCTTGACACCCAAGTGAGTACAAAAGAACTCTTCGTCTACTTACTAGAAATTTGAACAGACGGGAGGCTGATAAGAATATTTCTGGGACCCCCACCCCTCCATAATCCGAACTGAAAAAGTTTGATCTGAGTTAGTCATCGGGATTAGCGACAGGAGCCTTATCGGATCGATCAGCCTAAACCATAACAAAGAGTCGGAAGGATACCTTTTAGACTGACAAGAACTATCACCAATGAGAGGTCCGAAGGAAGGGGAGGGTGATTTCTCTTCCTGATTTTCCGGCGAATTCCTGCCACGTTTGCAGTAAGGGAGTGCCTGGAACGGAAGACTCTCTATAACACCCTCTCTATCATTGGAACTAAAACAACAGGAAGTAGCCGCGGGACTGAATATCCGTCGCACTCGAGTTACTTTCAAATCATTCCTGAAGGAATAACCATCGAGAAGAGGCGATAGAAGGTCTGCAGCACTAGTAACTTCCTGTTTACTTCCTGATTAATCCGATCTAGAGCGACCGAAAAAACTCACTGGTATTTTAAAACTTTAAAATGCAATTTTAAAGCCAATTTCGACTCTTTTCAACCCGAAAAAATTACTAGGCTGATCTTTGAACTATCATCTTTTAACCAGCACCTTAAAGGCCCTGTCGGTGGACATGTATTTTACCAGCTTTTTTTGAATGTAAATGTCTCGACCCCGCTCTGGCTCACTACATAGCCCTGCCTATACTAAACTAAGGGACTCTTTACAAACCTCGACCATGGAAAAAAAGTTACAGGATATGCTAACTAAACAAACTGAGGCAACAAATAAACAGTTTGAACAGATGTCTGCACAGATGGCACAGTTGACTTCTATGATGACAAATCTTGGTCAAGCATCCCAAGCTATTAATCAGAAGTTGGATGTGGTCACTGGAGACTTGAAAGAAGTAAAAACTCAAATGATTGTTATGAAGACAGATATGCAAGCGATGGATGTATCAATTAAGAAAGTGATGGATGAGCACAAGGACACAAAGAAAAAATTAACAAGCCAAGAAAAACAGATTGAAACAATACAAGCGGATCAGATGGCGGCAAAAAATCAAATGGCAATGATGGAGATGAGAGTGAAAGAGACCAACCTTCGTATACGCAATTTTCCAGATATGATGGGAGATAATAAAGAATCTGCAATACCAAATTTGGCCTACTTATTTCAGATAGATGAACAAGAATTAAAACAAGCCATTAATAGAATATACAGGATACCACTACCTGCTAGAATGAGAAGATCTAAGCCAAGAGATTTGATGATAGTGTTCTATGACACCAGAGTTAAAGACAAGATTATGAAGATTCATTATGAAAATCCAGTGTCAGCAGGAGACTCCTCTCTTATACTACTGAAGGATATTCCAAGGCATCTACTTTCACAGAGGAATAACTACAAAGACTTTGTGTCTATACTGAAAGCTAATGGCATCAAATATCGTTGGATTATGCCACAAGGTTTGGCTTTCACCTATAAGGAAGTGAAAACGACAATTCTATCCCAAGCAGATGTGGGGAAATTTTTGAGAAAATATAAAATGGACCTTAAAGAATTACCTGGAGAGAAGGAGGAAGAAGAAGAGGAAGAAGAAGAGGTACAGGGTGCAGAAGGTGGTACTAAATTATAGACTTTTTATTTTGCTAAAAAATACTACATTATGGCAAAAGCAATTTCTTGGAATGTAAATGGACTGAATGAGAAAACTAAAAGGGCCAGAATCTTCAAATATCTACAGAAATATAAATACTCCCTAATCTGCCTACAAGAAACCCATATAGCTTCAAAGCATAAAAAATACTTGGAGAAACAGATGCTTGGACAAGCATTTATTGCTTCTGCTAAAACTAAAACAAAGGGAGTGGTAATCTATGCCCGCCCCAGTCTCTGTCCAGAACTAGTATATAAAGACAATGAAGGAAGAATTGTAATTATCAGAACTAAAATATTGGGACAAAGGACAATAGTGGTTGGAATCTATGCACCCAATGAAGGGAAAAAATCCTTCTATGAAAAATTACATGACCTGATAACCCAGTACGCACAAGACCAAATTTTATTGATGGGCGACTTCAATGGAATTATTCTTCCATCTCTGGACAAAAAATCAAAAGCAAAAGATATCAATGATGGATGCTTGCCTAAAACTTTCTTTGCCATGGCTTCAGAATTAGAATTACAAGACATTTGGAGAACAATGAATACAACAGCTAAAGAATACACCTTTTATTCAGCAAGACACGATTCACACTCCAGAATTGATATGATATGGGCCAGTAAATCAATTTTCACGCAACTACGTAAAATTCATATTTTACCTAGAACTTTTTCTGATCACAATCCTGTTACCTTTGATTGGAACAATAAACAAGCATTTAGATGGCGAATGAACGATAAACTTTTAAAAGACAACAAGATACAAAAGGAATTACAGGTTTTAATGAAAGACTTTTTTGAAATTAACCTTAATGGGGAAACTTCTTTAAATACAGTTTGGGACGCATTCAAAGCTGTTCTGAGAGGTTTTATGATACAGAAACACTCGGCCTGGAAGAAGACTCAATTGCAATTTACAAACAACATACTTTGGAATTTACAAAATTTGGAGCAGAAATTGGTAATGGTAACACAGGAAGAGGAGAGAAGAGAAATTCAAATACAGATTTCTGCATCTAAACACCAATTAAATTTGGTAATAATGGAGGAAATGAATAAAAATCTGAAACTTGCTAAACAAAAGTATTTTGAATATGCAAATAAACCAGGAAAATTTTTAGCAACACAACTGAAGGACTCATTTCAAAAGAAGATTATAACAAAAATCCAAACTGCTAAAGGACCAGTTTATTCAACTTCAGAAATTCAGAAAGAATTTGTTTCATTTTACTCTAAGTTATATCAGAAAGAAAATACTCCAAAACAGAAAATAGACAAATTTCTAAACTCAATACAGATGAAAGCTTTGTCAATGACCCAGAGAGAATGTATTGAAGCTCCAGTAACAAGGGAAGAAATACAAGAAGCAATACTGAGACAAAAAACGGATAAAACACCTGGACCAGATGGAATTACTGCACTATTTTATAGAACTTTTAGTGACAATTTAGTTGGATTTTTTGGTTCACTTTACAATGCAATTTTGGACGAGGGAACATCCCCGGAGACTTGGTCACACGCATTTATATCACTGATACCCAAAGAAGGAAGAGATCCAGAAAGAACATCTAATTACAGACCTATATCGCTCTTAAATGTGGATTACAAAATTTTTGCTTCGGTTTTGGCATGTAGGATAAAGCAATTTATTAAGGATCTTATACATGAGGACCAAGCAGGTTTTATACCAGGAAGGCAAATAAAAGACAATGTAAGAATTTTACTAGATTCACTGGAATATTATGACCATAATATTCAACAAACTGCGGCTTTTGTATTTTTGGATGCAGAAAAAGCCTTTGATATGGTCTCTTGGAACTTTTTGAAACGGATTTTGGATAAATTGAATTTTGGAGATCGTTTTCAGAAAGGTATATCGGCTATTTATACCTCCCAACAAGCTAAAATTTTGGTTAATGAATCAATGTCAGATAACTGCCAAATCACGAAAGGGACTAGACAGGGATGTCCCTTGTCTCCACTTTTATTTTTGTTGGTGTTGGAACCGCTATGTGTGAAACTAAGAAGTATGGAGGACATCCGCGGGCTAAGAATTAAAAAACATGAATTTAAGTTGAGAGCATTCGCGGATGACCTACTGCTAATTTTGGAAAACCCAACACAGTCAATGAATATACTTCAGGAGACTTTGGATGATTTTGGAAAAGTATCAGGCTTTAAAGTAAATCAAGAAAAAACAAAGATAATATTTAAAAATTTATCGGAAATACAACAACAGGAATTTATATCATATACTGGCTGGGAGAAAGCTAACAAAGTTAAATACCTGGGAATTTGGATCACTGCAAAGAATAAAGATCTGTTAACCAACAATTACCTCAAGTTATGGGGTAAGATTAAAACTGATATGATTATATGGTCAAACAAAAAATTGTCATTAATGGGACGTATCTCAACGATCCAAATGAATGTCTTACCGAGGATGCTCTTCTTATTCCAAAATTTACCAATAATATCACAAACAAAATATTTTGAAACTTGGAGGAAAGACATTTCAAACTTCATCTGGCAAGGAAAAAAACCAAGGACTGCTTATAAATACTTGGTGGATCTAAAAACTAGAGGAGGTTTAGCACTGCCTAACTTTCAACTCTATGCTGAAGCGGTAGCTTTAGTATGGCTAAAAGACTGGATGAATTTGTCAAATGTACGTTTGCTAGACTTGGAAGGTTATAATAACTTAAGTGGATGGCATGGTTATTTGTGGTATGATAAAATTAAACTACAAGCAACATTCCATAATCATATAATCAGGTCCTCTCTACTTCGTATTTGGATGAGATATAAACACATTTTGGAACCAGAAACACCGATGTGGATATCGCCCCAAGAAATGCTAACTTTGCGCCCACTTAGACCAGACAAATTTATTACTTATCAAGATCTAACTAATTGGGAAGGAAAGAAATGCTCACTAAAAGACTTTCAACTGCTTAAGGATGATTTACAATGGCTTCAATATTACCAAATCAAATCAGTTTTTGTACAAGATGCAAAAAAAGGTTTCTCTAAAGAAAAATCTTCTTTTCAAAGGATTCTACTAGACAATAATACAAAGCTGATTTCTAAAATGTATAATCTCCTTTTAACAATATACTGTGAGCAGGACACGATTAAACCAACTATGATCGATTGGGCTCAAAATGTGGGACATGATATTGTTTTAAATAAATGGGAAAGATTATGGTCTAAAGATTTAAAAGGAATAAAAGCACAGTCAGTGCGAGAAAACATCTATAAAATGATGTATAGATGGTATCTAACACCCAAGAAAATTGCAAAGATTTATAAAACGATGTCCCCTATTTGTTGGAAATGTAACAAAGAAATTGGTTCCTTTTATCACATGTGGTGGACCTGTGACAAAGCCAAAGACTTCTGGGACATGATTTATAACGAACTGAGACTAATACTACAAAAGAATATATCCAAAACACCAGAAATGATGTTATTGAGTATGATTCCAGACGACTTAGCAACACAAAGAACCTTTTTGATATATGCCACAACAGCTGCGAGACTGCTTTATGCAGTGAAATGGAAAGGGCTAGAAACTCCAGAGAAAAAAGACTGGATTGTTAAAATGTTTGAAGTGGCAGAAATGGCAAAACTCACAGCTATTCTAAATGAAGAAAATGACGTTCGGTTTTTGGGGGAATGGGGGGCGTGGATGCATTATTGTGAATATGAGTTAAAATTGGGAAGAATGGAAGAATATTTTCTAATCTGATCCAGAGGATTATTTTTGATTTTTTTTTAATATTGAATAAGCATAATTATATTTACTAACAGATTATGGTTTTTTATATATGGTATTGATATTTTATCAAGATTAGATTACCTATGACGGGAGGAACTTTTTATTAAGAGGCAGATAGAGGTGATGGGGAAGTCAAAAAATTTTCCATTTCTTTTTTTCTTTTTTCTTTTCTCTTTTTTATTATATGATATGGAATTATAACAACTTTAGGTTAGAATTGAAATTCGATATTGTTATAGATGTTGTTTAATGCAATGGAAAATTTCTATTATAAAACCCAATAAAATTTATATATAAAAAAAAAAAAGTTCACAACATGCAGTGAGTCATTTTGGCTCAGCCCCTTATTTTCCTTAAACATTTTAATTTTATATGTTCCAACGGTGAGCTTTGGCACAGAAAAAGCTCCTTGTACTTGTACCCTGCTGAACCTTGGCTCACATAAAATCCTGTGGGGAAACTGTACAAGGCAGCAGATTGAATGGTAAAGCTAAAACAAGTGGGGATGAGTGCTCCCCAAGTTTTCAAATGTCACATTTTGCAAATACCTCTAACAAGTCTTTTGGACTCACTTCCGATTTCTGTGACTTGTTTGTGATTTGTTTGATATGATATGGCTTGACCGTGACTTAATATAACTCAAAAGGGACAGGATAGGCTATTTTAGACATTTTGCTGAGCTGCGTGGCTCATCTTAGTTAGCTGTTTTGTTCCCAAAGCCACCAAGAGAATCTCGGTCGCAAAATTCAAAACCAGAGAAGATTGGTATCTGTAGACCATGTCCATCAGCTAAACTTGATAGAAATGAATTAGCCATCAATATTTGATGTTGCTCTGGTTAACTAAAGCATGCAGAATATGGAACCGGGAGATAGCATTAATTTCTAGAAGGTTGTGTTTAGTCATTTTAGCTTCTAGGGTCAGTTCAGGCTTGATTTGGCTGTCCAGGGTATCTGTAACACTCTCCTCCAACACCACATTTCAAAAGAATCTACTTTCTTCCCATCAGCTTTCTTCAATGTCCAGCTTTCACTCCCATGCATTGTAATAGGGAATTCGATGGCATGAATTAACCTAATGTTGGTGGCCAGTGGCACATCCTTACACTTCAGAATCTCCTCTAGCTCTTTCATGGCTGCCCTTCCCAACCTCAATCTCCTTCTGACTTCTTACAGCAAGTGAAATTACAAGGTAAAGACAATACACTAAAAGCAAGTGATACCTACAATTATCATTGCAGTGGACTACTATTCTACTCCATTATAAAGGAGCCTTCCTGGATTGTTTCCTTCTTCTACATTTCTAATCTCTTTTCAAAAATGCCCTCCTCAACTTTTTTTTTTTTTTATTACACATACTGTTTATTAATGACTAACTTAGAGGTCTAATTGAACAATTGCCTTCTGAGCAGAGCAGTGGCACAGCAATGGTGAAGGTGTAAAACTTGATTGGGCTGCATGAAAATGTGCAGGGGGGGAGGGAAAGCCAGTTGTATTGTAATGTTAGGAAGGAACATGATGAAGTAACTTGCTGAACAGCCACAAACACATCAATAAACAGACAAAAAGTCTGTTGAAAAACTGTCTCCCTGTTTTTGACTGGCAAAAACATGAGCAGGGCTGGTGTTTGTGCATTGCTGCTACTCCTCTCTGCTTGCCACATGAGGTTAAAAAACAAGGTTCCTGGCCATTTCCATGACAAAATACAAAATAAGTAGAGTTGCATCTAACTAGGGTTGCCAACCTCCAAGTACTAGCTGGAGATCTCCTGCTATTACAACGGATCTCCAGCCGATAAAGATCTGTTCACCTGGAGAAAATGGCCATTTGGCAACTGGACCCTATGACAATGAAATCCCTCCCCTCCCCAAACCCCACCCTCCTCAGGTTCCACCCCAAAAACCTCCCACCAGTGGTGAAATGGGACCTGGCAACCCTACCCCAAATACACCCTTCTCTCTGTTTTGATGCTTCCCCTCTCTTACTTTTTGCCTTCATGCCCTTAAAAGAAATACACCAGACATCAAGTATGGGTAAGTTGGGGTCCATTAAATTATAATAGCTGAACTGCAACTAATTATCTTATTCATATCTATTTAGTGCAGGTTCCCTAATAGGCTACCTGCTGGGTTTGCTAGTTGGGCAAGCCCACCCGGCTCCAAGCTCAGAGCAATAACTTAGCCATTTATAGCCTGCAGACCGCAATATGCCAAGAGATGCTGACCATCAACACTATCCCCCAACACCAGCATGCAGCATCACCAAACCTGCACTGCTCCTGCCAACCATTAGTTAGGACTTAACCCTCCTCCAGCCCTATTTAAAAAAACCCTCCCTATACTTGCAATGTGAAACATGCTTTTAAAACCCTTTCCCCTTGTCAGTTAGCAAAAGCCCTCCCCAACTCCCACCTTGACCCAAAGCAGCCAGCTTTCACACTGTCATATTGAAGGGAAGAGGGTGGAAAAGCTCTACCAGTTGCATGCTGGCCTGACTAGGTAGGTGGGGCTTTGTAGCCTCCCTTGTTGACCAGGCTTTTAGCTTGCATCCTGAGGAAGTCAATTTCTGGTGTCACCTTTTGAAAGAGGGGAGGGAACTCCGATCCCAAAAGGCAGGACATTTTCCCAGGACCCTGATCTGCCCACTCATCCCCCCCCCCGTGGCAAAAATGAAGCAAATATGATGTCCCTCTACCTCTTTCTAAACCTGGAAAAAATATTTTCTTTTTGTACCTGGATGCTTCTCTTATAAAACTGGAGCAAGAATTTACCCAAAGTATGTGCTTCTGATGACTTGAAGGAGAAGAGTTGGTTTTTATATGCCAACTTTCTCTACCACTTAAGGAAGAACCAAACCAGATTAAAATCGCCTTCCCTTCCCCACAACAGACACGTTGTGAGGTAGGTGGGGCTGAAAGAGCTTTCAGAGAACTCTGACTAACCCAAGGTCTCCCAGGTGGCTTCATGTGTAGGAGTGGAGAAACCAACCTGGTTCACCAGATTAGCATCGGCTGCTCATGTGGAGGAGTGTAGGGGAGGGGCTGTGGCTCAGTGGAAGAGCCTCTACTTTGCATACAGAAGTTCTCAAGTTCGATCCCCGGCATCTCCAGTTAAAAGAAAAGATTATTTCCGGGTTTGGAAAGAGGTGACGTGAAAGACCTCTGCCTGAGACCCTGAAGAGCAGCTGCCAGTCTTAGACAATACTGACTTTGATGGACCAAAAGGTCTGATTCAGAATAAGGCAGCTTCATGTGTTCATGTGAATGGGGAATCAAATCTGGTTCTCCAGATTAGAGTCCACTGCTCCAAACCACCACTCTTAACCACTACACCACGCTGGCTGGAGCAGGGATAGCTAGGGGTGTGGGGGAGACATAGTTATGAATTTCCTGCATTCTGCAGGGAGTTGGACTAGATGACCCTGGTGATCACTTCCAACTCTATGATTCTATGACTTTACTCTTTGTGTTGCTACAGACATTTCCGGTAACCTGGACCTGTGTGGATTGGTAGTCCCTAGGGCTAGGGTTGCCAAGCTCCAGGTAAGGCTTGCTGGAGATCTCCTAGGATTACAGCTGATCTCCAGCCTACAAAGATGTTTCCGTGGGGGAAAAAAATGTCTGTTTTGGAAGATGGACTGTATGCATTACACCTTGCTGAGGTCTCTCCCCTCCCCAAACCCCACGCTTCCCAGGCTCCACCCCCAAATCCCCAGGAATTTCTCAACCCAGAGTTAGCATCCCTATAGCCCTATATCTTCTCTCTCATGCCTCTTGGTCTCCCATCTCCTCTCTAGAGCAGGGTAAGGTGCACATTGTTAGAATGCTTGGAGCAACTGGCTCTTGACGTGGGCTTTGAGTATTGGGTGTAATAACTGTGAATGCCTGATATTATTTTGATTGCTATTTCTCCAGGCAAGCTACTTGCACCATTCCACTCAATAAACTTTATTTCTGTTTTCACTTTGTCTGGATTTTTTGTATACCTGCTGAGCTTGTAGAAGCACCTTGCTGCTTCATAGGGTTGCCAGCTCCAGGTTGGGAAATACCTGGAGATTTTGGGGGTGGGGTCTGAGGAGAGGGACTTAAATGCCATAGTCCAGTTGCCAAAGTAGCCATTTTCTCCAAGGGAACTGATTTCTATCGCCTGGAGATCAGTTGTAATAGCGGGAGATCTCCAGCCACCACCTGGAGGTTAATAAAGGAAACAAAAAAATCTGTGCTGAACTAGTAACTGTTATGTTAACCCTTTTAAGGGCAAAGATTTATGTTCATGTGAACAGGGTATAAATTTAATACCCATACACTAATTTTATATGTTTTTTTTAAATCTAATATTGATGTAAGCCCTGTGGGAATACCATTTATATTTCTATGAATGTGGTACAATTACAATACCTATATAAATAAGGTTGCATTTCTGACATTGTTGGGGGTATGATTTTAGTACCTTGCATGTTACAGTGATTCATTTATTTAAGACCGTTCGATTTATTTAAGACAGTTCAACTTCAGTTGAAGTCTTTTTAATATAGAGCCCCACGTCCTGTTGTTCCCTTTAGACCACCTGGAGGTTGGCAACCCTACTGCTTTATCAAAGGTCCTTTGTAAGCTCTGGTTGTAGGTCACATCCAGATTAGGGGTGACCTTTAACCCAGGTGTAAAACCTACGTCAGCCAGTCTTAGGGATGATAGGCAGCAGGACAGCTTTCTGACTCACCAGCTGTGTGTAAAGTGCTGTCAAGTCACAGCTGGCTTATGGCATCCCCTTATGGGGTTTTCAAGGCAAGACTCACCAGCTACTTGATGTTAATTTGGGCTTGAGTTGAAAATTGGGCCACATTTGCACTGACCTGTGTCCAGGGTCCTATGCTTCTAACAACACATGGTAACTCTGTGTCTCACTCTCTTTTTATGTGTTCCCCATTCCCAGAGTAATGGGAAGGTCCCAGGGCAGCACTCCCAGGTCAACAGGGCTACCCTATACCCGTTGACTTCAAAGGGTATAACGCTGTTCAGGATGACACTGTTCATTTCTGGTAGCCAAAAGAACTGCTCTACAAAATGGACCATGTCTTGCAACATTTGCTGCATTTAAAAATACATAAGTAGAGGCAGAGAGTCACTCTTATAGGAGGGAGATCCACTACCCCATATCTAGGGTTGCCAGCTCCAGGTTGGGAAATACCTGGAGATTTTGGGGGTGGAGCCTGAGGAGGGTGGGGTTTGGGGAGGGACTTCAATGCCATAGAGTCCAACTGACAATGCAGCCGTTTTCTCCAGGGCAACTGATCTCTGTCTCCTGGAGATCAGCTGTAATAGCGGGAAATCTCCAGCCACCACCTGGAGGTTGGCAGCCCTATCAGATCACTAGAGAGAGTCCTGGCCTGCCAAGGAGCCTCATTTTCAGACAACAATGTCTTTGTCCTGGTAATAGCATTCTCTCTCTCTCTCTCTCTCTCTCTCTCTCACACACACACACACACACACACACACACACACACACCATCAGCAGCAAGTGTTACACATTCTCCAAACTATAAGAGATATTTCTGTTTAGGGTTGCCAACCTCCTGGTGGTGGCAGGAGATCTCCTGCTATTACAACTGACCTCCAGCCAATAGAGATCAGTTCACTTGCAGAAAATGGCCACTTTGGCAATTGGACTCTATGGCATTGAAGTCCCTCCCCTCCCCAAACCCCACCCTACTCAGGCTCCACCCCAAAAACCTCCCACCAGTGGCGAAGAGGGTCCCTCTTTGCCACCGGCAGGAGATTTTTGGGGTGCAGCCTGAGGAGGGCGGAGTTTGGGGAGGGGAGGGACTTCAATGCCATAGAGTTCAATTTCCAGAGCGGCCATTTTTCTCCAGGTGATCTAATCTCTATCGGCTGGAGATCAGTTGAATTAGTAGATCTCCTGCTACTACCTGGCAGTTGGCAACCCTACTGGCAACCCTATTTCTGCTACATCTGATAGCGGAAGAGGTCCAATCAATGCCAATTAAAAGGCACCGTTCCCTGCTGATGTACGTAACCATTTCATTCAAGACCATAGATCCATTAGGTACTCATGTCCTTACAATTAGCTTGTGGAGCAGTTGGGTGCCTTTGTTTAAGATTACCAGTTGTGTTTTTAGATTGGTTTTAAACGGTATACTATATTTTTGTATTTACCTGTTGTTAGCTTTTCCTGAGTCCAGCGTACCAGGGGATGGTGGGGTACAAATAAAGATGTTATTATTGTTGTTATGAAAAATCCACTACCATTAAAGAACAAGAAAAAGCCAGAGGCTTCTCTGTGGGGTTTTCTTCTTCTTCTTGCCCAATTTCTTTTTTCCACCAAGTATCCAAAAAATCCCCAGATTTCTTCACTGTTCTCTACTGTCTTAAAAATTAATGCTTTGGGAATGGTTGCTTAGCTCTATCAAGGCTATGTTTTATATCAAGGACTTGGACCAGCAGCAGATTTAAACTGAAGGTATGGTCTGCATTTGTGTAGAAGCTCTTTTTATATTATAAGCCATTTAGAACTCGGGGAGGGGTAAAATTAAGGGTTTTTTTTGTCCCCCAAGTGTTCTCCAACAATGCTTGTTAACAACTGACTGAATTTTGAACTGAGCCAAGGGGAGTTTGCCGATCATTTTATATGCCTGGTTTCATGCACACATAGAGAGAAAAAGAGAATTTGTAAACTCTGCACTGATGAAATTTGCGTTTTAAATACATCATGCAACCCAATCAATTTGGTAAAAATTCTTTTAATTTGCTTCATTTATTTTGCAATGGGGGAGGGAAAACAGTGTGGAATAGCCTGATCTCATCAAATCTCAGTTGCTAAGCAGGGTGAGTACTTGGAAGGGAGACCACCAAGGCAGACTCTGCAGGGACAGGCAATGGCAGACCACCTCTACTTCTCACTTACCTTGAAGGCCCCTTGCTGGGGGGTCACCATAAATTGGCTGCGACACACACAATAATTGATAGAAGCCGGCATGGAATTATATAGGACACTGAAGACCCACCCTAATCCTTAGAAATCTTACTCAGGAACTCAACAGACTTTTGTGATTTTAGGTAACAAAACAGCTAACAATCTGTGATATGAAGTTAAAGCTATTATGCAAGGCTGTTTCACTCGCTGTCATCCCTCCAACAACTTGAACACATGAAGCTGCCTTATACTGAATCAGACCCTTGGTCCATCAAGGTCAGAATTGTCTACTGAGACTGGCAGCAGCTCTCCAGGGTCTCAGGCTGAGGTCTTTCCCATCACCTACTTTCCTAGTCCCTTTAACTCACTGGTTCCCAACCAGGGGTCCGTGGACCCCCAGGGGTCCGCGAGAACTAAATTAAGGTCCGCGAAACAAACTTATAAACCCATAATAAATTAATATTTTCAATTAAAAGTTCTCTATTATAAAAATGTATATTCAAATATTATTCTAAGTTTAATGTTTAACTAACAGTTATGATTAAAGTTTATTTTCAAATTCTCTGAATTTTTATTTTGAACCTTGGGGTCCCTGCACCGAACAAAAAGTCCTAGTGGTCCCTGGTCAAAAAAAGGTTGGGAACCACTGCTTTAACTGGAGATGCCGGGGATTGAACCTGGGACCTTCTGCATGCGAAGCAGATGCTCTGAGCCACAGCCCCTCCCTCAAAGACTTCAGGTCTTTGTTTAGATTATGCATGCCATTTCCAACAGTCAGAGGTCGCTTTGTTCCCCCCCTGCCTTTCCCCGCATTTTGCCCACGTTTTCAAATTTGAGATCAAACAGGTCCCTCAAAATGCAGGCAAAATGCAGGGAAACATACGGGGAGAGTGAGGCAACCTCTGACGGTCAGAAATGGCATGCATAATCCAAACAAAGACCTAAAGTTGTCAAAGGGGTGACAGCAAGTGAAACAGCCGTGCATAAAAGACCTATATTACATTTGCCAATCACAAATTCACGTTAAATAATCTGAATGGATTCTCGGGCACAGTCTACCAAAGATTATCTCTGCATCTCTCATCTCAAATGTGCTTTGGGCATCTCACTCCATCTTTCTGCCATGACCTGCAGACTTTAATGTGGACACTTTATCACAGTTCCCCAACTGTAGCCTCCTGCCAGCATCCATCCTGCACAGGGGGCTATTTTACAGAGAGAGCCAGGGTAATGCAGTGGTTGAAGTCTCAGACTAGGCTCAGGGAGACAAGGGTCAAATGCTAACCTAGCCACAAAACTTGCTGAGTGACTTTAATCTAGTCACTTCCTGTTAGCCTGCTTCACAGGAGGCAAAATAAAATAGAGAATGGAAAAACCATAAATGCTTTTCTGAGCTCTTGGAGGGATGAAAAGGTAATAGATATACACAGGATGTAAAATTGAATTGTTCAAAATGGCATATATAGGCAACAGGTTTTTAGTGAATGGGTTAAATCCAACCATCTTTTCTGCTTGTGAAAAAGGGGATCTTGTTTGACTAAGGTTGCCAGGTCCCTCTTCACCACTGGTGGGAGGTTTTTGGGGCAGAGTCTGAGGAGGGCAGGGTTGGGGAGGGGAGGGACTTCAATGTAGGGTTGCCAGGTCCCCCTTCACCACCGGTGGGAGGTTTTGGGGGCAGAGCCTGAGGAGGGCAGGGTTTGGGGAGGGGAGGACTTTAGTGCCATGGAGTCCAATTGCCAAAGCGGCCATTATCTCCAGGTGAACTGATCTCTATTGGCTGGAGATCAGTTGTAATAGCAGGAGATCTCCAGCCACCACCTGGAGGCTGACAACCCTACGTTTGATCCCCACCGAGCCTATGCTGGAGATCATGGGCTCTGCATGAATAAAAGCCATGATGACCAGGAGGTACAATAAGGAGGGGAATTGGGTGCAATAGAATAAAGAAGCATGAAGGTGGTATCCACATGTACCGTCCCTCACACTGTTTTCCAAACACTGCCAGTAATGTGGTGGGTATATACACATGGACACTGCCTGTGTGCACAGAAGCTCTGCTTACGAGCCAGTGATCACAGGTGGTGGGGATAGCCTGCTTGTGTCTGCTGTTCCTCTCCTCCTGTTCACTCAACAGTGAGAGGTGTCATGTCTACAAGGCTACAGTTATTTTAAAAAACCACCATCGCCCTCTATTATTGCAACCCTATGGACATTTTCATGGGACAAAGCCCCACTGAATAGCACTGAGCAGACCTACTTAGGGTACTCTGTGTATCTGCCTGGTATTTCAGCATTTCCAGGAAAGGATGGCCAATTCACACATCATTCGATTGCTTTAGGCTGTGTGGGATGCAGCTGGATGTGTGGACTGACTTCACAAGCACAAAAGTTGAGGTTACATAAGAACATAAGAAAGGCCATGCTGGATCAGACCAAGGTCCATCAAGTCCAGTAGCCTGTGTTTGAAAGACCTCTCTGCCACAGAGGCTGACTGGGTGACTGACCTTGAAGCGGGTCAGTGCATTTCAAGTGACTAAACTCTTAGAATTGACCCCTTCCTGAGAAGTGGTATGTTATCTTATTCAGCTAGTCACCTACTAAGCAGGACTCAACTACTTAAAAAAGCAAGTCTTTTTATTGATGTACTTCCAGTAAATATGTGTATATGCAAGTTACAAAGTCTTAATGTTCAGTAACAATGTATGTATACTGTAAAGCAAGCAAGTTCTACATACTATTCAGTTTTAAAATCCAACACTTAAAATATAACAGCCAAATAAGTCTGTTAGTTCAAAGGACTAACTAATTATTCACACTCTAGAATAATATATTTGTAAAGCCATACATATCAACAGCCTCTTCTTGAGACTCTCTGAGAGAGGTCTGAAGTATTAGCCTTTCTGTGCCTGTATTATACTGTTTCAGTCACCTTATGGATGTGAAACCGTTTCTCAATGCAAGTGAAGCTGTCCTTCAATCAAGAAACGGTTTTACTGCACATGCTCAGTAGCCTCCTATTCCATTACTTTATTTGGACTTCCTCTTTCAGGAGACTATTTTGCAAACTATAAACAATCAGTTTTAAGCTTTATCATCACTCTATATATTCAATTTTAGTATCATTCTCATTTACAGAAAAATACATTTCATTTGAACCCATTAATTAAGTTCTAGGATCTAGCATTCATGTTTAAATCATAAAATACAATTATAGTTTACATTACAACATTATCAGTATCACATGAGTAGATAGAGAGCATATCTGCATGTGAAGTCATTGGAATCTGACATTCGGTTTCTGCTTTTCAATAGCTATATAGGACATGAAAAACCGTTTCTTATTCCAGCAGTTATATAAGACATGAGAAACCGTTTCTCATCTGGGAAGGTCTTTGGTAATAATAGAATAGAATGTTGCTGGAAAATTACTGAAGCCTCTGATAGAGTAATAAAAGCAGAAGCCTCTTGCATAGAATATTCTTCTTCCTTTTAAAAGGAAATTAAACCTCTTTATATATCTTTTGCAGTTTGTGTGTGTAGTTGTGTTATATTCTGAATAATTCTGCATATGTACAACATTAATACCATGTTCATGTGCTCTAACATGTCAAAGCCTGTAACAACCTCGGGCCACTTACTCTCTCAGCCTAATTTGCTTTACAGGGTTGTTGTGAGGATAAAATGGCGGTGGGGAGAACAACGTAAGCCACTTTGGGAGGGTCTCCAATGGGGAAGAAAAGTAGGGTATAAATCAAATAAAGGAAGAAAATGGTGCAGTGCCAGGACACATCATGCTGTAAATTTGGACTAATTTGTACAGCCAGAAATACGTCCTGGAATGCAACAAGTTCAACAAGTATTGCTGTTTCCTGCATTGTCATATCTATTATCAACCTGTAGTGAGAGAAAAGTAGTGTAGTGCAGATAGTAGTGCAGATAGTCCCTGACCTGGCCTCGTCAGATCCGAGAAGCTAACCAGGGTCGGCTCTGGCTAGTACTTGGATGGGAGACCACCAAGGAAGGCCAAGGTTTCTAAGCAGAGGCAGGCAATGGCAAACCACCTCCGTAAGTCTCTTGCCTTGAAAACCCTACAGGGTCACCATAAGTCAGCTGTGACCTGATGGCGTTTTCCACCATCACCAGTGCAGATAATCACAGAGGGCAGATTTCTACCCCAACTTGCACCGTAAGCCTGAGAACCACTTGAAGCTAGGGTTGCCAGCTCTGGATTGAGAAATACCTGGAGATTTTGGGGAGGAGCCTGAGCAGGGCAGGGTTTGGGGAGGGGAGGGACTTCAGTGGGGTATAATGCCATAGTGTCCACCTTCCAAAACGACCATGTTCTCCAGGTGAACTGATCTCTGTTGCCTGGAGATCAATTGTAATAGCGGGAGACTTCCAGCCACTACCTGGAGGTTGGCAACCCTAGTTGCAGTGGAAGCGGTTCTGGAGAGGATCTACAACTTGTACACTCTGCTAGATTCCAGACCAGTAATAGCATGAAGTGGGCACAGGGAGCATTCTCAAGCCTCTCTGTGCCCATCTTGCATACCCAGATGTTTCAAAGCATATTGGCAAATCCAGACACAACTTCATTATTTGTGACATTATTTGTCATTTGAGAACCTCTTTTCTACAATATCATATCTTATCTCTTGGCTACAAATGTCTTCATGTGTTTGCAGATAAGGAACACAGCAGCATTCCATTGACTGCTCAGCTATGATACAGATCAGTAGTTATTTATATACCCTAGGAAGCCTCCAAATCCTCCCCCCCCACACACACACACAAACACCAAGAACCACCACTAGAAGCTACAAATAGCTGTATACATTTATCAATCCTGCTGCTAGCATTCCAGATCTTCACTGATCAGATAGACTTTTCCTACTTAGAAGCTGTTGTGCAGAAGGAAAAACAACCCTGTTCAATTTCACATGTCTCCAACTTTCTCTTCCCTTGCTGAGAGTATTCAATGTCTGAATGTGTTTTACCACATTTGGTTGTGGGCACAGAACCAATGGGAGGCTGCAACAGCGTCGTTCTGCCCAGCCTGCTGCCCTCACTAAGCCTCTGAGCAAGCAGATCTGGCTTTTCATCCACTGTTTTGCTGAAAAATGACCTATTGGGAGAAAAAAAAAACCCTGAAAAAATAGTTTTAATAACTCGGTATATTATACGATGCTCATTTTGCATTTTTGGTGAGGTTAAACCCTGGGTCGGTACCCCTATCACCCCTTCCTAGATTTACCTCTGGTAAAGCTAAGCACTGTTCCCCCAAATAGGATCTTGAGAACAAGCCTATTATGTACTTTCCTCCTAGATAATAAAGATTTACATTCTTTTTCCTCTATCACGAAAAATGCTACATGCAGCACAGTGACAGCTGTGAAGCCTTCTCCAGCTACACCATTAATTTTATTCTTGTTTACCAGAATTAATGTTAATACCCTTCTTGGGCGTGAGCATTCCCCCATACCAGTTGGAGCAAAGTCCTGTTCCGTTTGCCTTCTGGAGGGCTGCTGGATAATTACTTTGTTTGCCGTCCCCTGGTACACATATTTATGCCTTGGCCTTTAGCGTGCGCTTTGCCCAAGCCAGGCTGAAGAGAAGTTCTGCCACGTCTGTAACTGCAATAATGTAGTACAAGCCCGCCTGAGAATTTTGGCTTCCCATTGATTATTTATTACTTGCAGAAAGAACTTAGCTGGGCTTTTGATTGGAGCAACTTTACACCACACTAGTCCTGTTCACTTTAGAGCGAACGCGCATACATCCTGCATGTAAGAAGAAGCCTGGCAGCGTGGATCTTTATATATATATATATATATATATATATATATATATATATATATATATATATATATATATATATATATATATATATATATATATATATATAATTATTATTTTTTATTTTATTTTTATAATAAGGGGAGTACAAAGGAAAAAATGGGGGAAGGGTAAAGCATTAAGTGGTAAAAGACAGTATAGTATATAAAAACAGTATAAAGCTTTCCGATAAACAATATAAAGCTTTCCGATAAAAATGAACTCATCATATTCAAATTGTTTAGCATTTGTAAAACATTATATCTAAACATAAGAATACATGTGAGAGTGTGGAGGTCATTCAAATTGACTATCTATTGCACATTAAAAAATATAAGATCTATAGTTTGTTTAACAATCGATCAGACTAATCTTTTTATTTGGCATAACTAGAATTCATATAAGCATAGAATGACTTTTTAAAGAGCCACCCACCCGCTCTCCCGGGAGACCCAGGAAAGTGGGCGGGTGGCTCTCCAAAGAGATGCACGCTGCCAAACCTGGCAGCATGGATCTTTTTAAAAAGCCACCCACCCACTTTCCCGGGAGTCCCATGAAAGCGGGCGGGTGGCTCTCCAAAGAGATGCACGCTGCCAAGCCTGGCAGCGTGGATCTTTTTAAAGAGCCGCCCACCAGCTCTCCCGGGAGTCCTGGGAAGGGGGGGTGGCTCTTCCAAAAGATCCACGCTGCCAGGCTTGGCAACGTGGATCTCAAGGAAACTCCCCCCCTCCCCAGGAGTCCCGGGGAGGCAGGTGGGGGGAGCTTCCTTGAGATCCACGCTGTTTGTTAAAGGAAGGCGGGGGAATCCCGAAGCCGGGAAAGCCGAATTTATTCACTCCAAAGCCACTAAATTCGGCTTCGGGATTTTCCCACCTTTTTTGCTTCGGTCAATTCGGGATTGACCAAATCGACAGCCCTAGTTTTGTGTTAATAAATTTTCATGCCACAAGTAAATCGTTGCAAGATTCCAGCTACAATTGTACAGCATGGATTTAAAAGCTTTTGCAAAGCTGCCCAACCCACCAACTTAACCTATTGTCCTTTGTCATTCATGAATTAAATATAGATCTGGTGTGTTTCTGAGTCATTATTTATAACAAGGTGCAGATCTCACTGGTTATAGTATTTTCTATCAATTGATTTCCCTGCAGATATCAGGAGTATCTGTTTAACCTTTAATATATTTTGCCGAACTTCACACATAGCTACATGGGATATTAGTTCATCTGTGTCTAGAAAATAGCTATTGCTGTCTAAGGAAAGAGAGGAGGAATGGGGGAACCGGTGGCGCTAACACCAAGGGTAGGTGAATTATTCAGAGCAAGTAATGTAATGAATTTACTCTCCTTTCCTGTGTGTAAATTCTCTGCAAATAGCTGCCAACATCCTTTGGCAGAATGTGGTTGAGAGAAGATTTTGCCTGAGCTGTGGTTGAATAAAATGGGATCCTTCTACTGATAGAGGTGTACTGTAAAAATAGGGGTGGGTGAGAGAAGAATTATTGGGCTGGATCTAACCAGTTTTTTTACTGGTGAAAAAGGAAGAGGGGTCTTGTTTGACCACCAAAAAGGCTATACTGATGGTGGTGGAGCCTAAATGTTCTAGAAGAAGAAGAGTTGGTTTTTATATACTGCTTTTCTCTACCTTTTAAGGAGAATCAAGCCGGCTTACAACAATCCCCTTCCCTTCCTCTCCCCACAACAAACACCTTCTGAGGTAGGTGAGGCCGAGAGAGGTCTAAGAGAACTGTGACTAGCCCAAGGTCAGCATACATGTGGAGGAGCGAGGAAACCAATCTGATTCACCAGATGAGAGTCCGCCGCTCATGTGGAGGAGTGGGGAATCAAACCCGGTTCTCCTGATTAGAGTCCACTGCTCTTAACCACTACACCAAGCTGGCTTCTAAAATCATGTGAGATCAGGGCTATAGTAAGGAAGGCAAATGGGTGAAATTGAGTGGGTAGGATCCAACCTATTAATTTCGTAGAGCTGTTTAGTGGGGGGGGGGAAATGTTGTGGTTGATTGTCTTCTGATTAACAGATTACTAAATTTAATTTGCAAAGCACTCAACCCATGATATCTGCCTTTTATAAGACAGCAAAGGAAATATGTTATAATTTAATAAACAAGTTCTACCTCTCAATATTAAGTGCAAATGTAACCTTGGATTTTATCTTTTGCATTCCCAGTTATGGTGACCCCAGGATCAATATAGCCTTTTACAATGTGCTTGTTTTGTAGCCTCACTGATGAAATGCAACGAAATTTGATCTTGTGAATGAAATTTGCTGCCCACCAATTACTCAGTTTTAGTTGATTAATCTGCCCTGACCTGGATGGCCCAGGCTAGCTTGATCTCGTCACATCTCAGCTGCTAAGCAGGGTCAGCCCTGGTTAGTATTTGGATGGGAGACCACCAAGGAATACCAGGGTTGCTATGCAGAGGAAGGCACTGGCAAACCACCTCTGTTAGTCTCTTTGCCAGGAAAACCCCCAAAAAGGGGTCGCCATAAATCGGCTGAGACTTGAAGGCACTTTACACAATTGATTAATCTACTGATTGTGCCAATTAAAGCTGCAGGCTTGAGATTATTCCTGAATTGTTTTGTTGTGGGGGGAAATGCAAACTATGGGGAACTTGGAAGTAATTTTTTTTTTACTACCCATGTCAAAGAAGACCCCTTATTTCTTACAACTAGGGGATATGCAAGTTTTTTAATTTCATTTTTCCTTTTCTTAAGCTCTGTTCCTTTTTATTGCATTTATACTTATTCTCATGGGAATAACTAGCCTTCCTCCTCCTCCTCTTTCCTCTTCCTCTTCTTCCCCTTCTGCCTCCCCAGGGTGTACTTCCCCAGGGTGTACTTCAGTACAGCCCTTTGGATATGCCATGCAGTGCAAGGGTATAGGCCGGTGGGGGAAGACTGATTCCCTTTTGCACCTGCCCATTCCAGGGCCAATTTAACCCATGCTGAGGCCCTAAGCTATGCTGGGCTCCAAAAAACCCATAGCAATACCTCCCGAAATGCACCCATCTAGAAATTTAATAATTTGTACATGCCCTGCATACAGCCAGAGAGAAACACTAGCAGTTGTCAGGATGTAGCCAGTGAGTTTGTGTAACTGGTGAATTCAGTGGTTTGAGACTGCATATGCCACACTTTACTCAGAGCGGTTCACAGAAGTTGCAAATTAAAAATCCAGCTGCCAAAATCATGGACAAAACAGTGAAAATTGCCTACGGAATTAACTTCAGCCCAACCCCAAAGCCCACCTGGAAACTAGCCCAGTGGTAAAGCATCCACTTTGCATGCAAAAGGACTGACCAAGGGTCTGACAGGAAGCTTTATTCATTATTTATTTATTATTTTATTTTATTCATTTATGCCCTGCCTTTCTTGCTAATGGGGACCCAAAGCTGCTTACATCATTCTCCTCCCCTCCATTTTATCCTCACAACAACCCTATGAGGTAGGTCAGGCTGAGAGGGTATGACTGGCCAAAGGCCAACCCAGTGAGCTTCCATGGCACGAGTGGGGATTTGAACCTGGGTCTCCCAGATACTAGTCCAACACTCTTAACCACTACACCACACTTGAGGACCATAAACTCAATGGGAAAGCATTTGGTTTGCACGCAGAAGGTCCCAGGTTCAATCCCTGGCATCTCCAGCTACCTGAGACCCTGGAGAGCTGTTGTCACTCAGTATCCTCAGTACTGATCTTTATAGACTAATGGCTTTGGATCCAGCAGTTTCATGTGTTCAGTCTCATTTGAGATGAAGTTCCATAATGTTTGGGGGCCACTGCAGAAAAGGCACGCGCCTGGGCTGTGGTTGATGTAGCAAGTGTGTGTGTGGGCGGGGGGCGGGGGGAACGGGACATTCCTTCAAAGCTGTTGGACATAGCAAAGTTGTCACAGAAATTGGTTGCCAGAAGAGACTCAAGAATGTGACCACCAGGCTATAAGGGAAATTACAGGTAAGCTGTAGCACATTAAACGGGACCCGTAAATACATTTGATGCCAGTTCAACTGTTCCAGAAGAGGCATTAATATAAGTCGTATGCTCCAATTGGTTTGCTCCTACCAATGGTCAGAATCAGAATCAGATTTATTAGTACGGCATATGCCAGTAAAACCATTAGTACGGCATATGCCAGTAAAGCCAGTATGCCATCTATACATGAGATAAAAGATTACATCGATTTTTAAACGACAATACCTGGTTAAAATTCTTGACTAATATTTAATACACTAAAATTCACTAAATATTAAAAGAAAAATTTAAAAAATAATCTAGTTGCCATAACCCAATTTTAAGCAGCGGACTTTATACGTGACTGCTAATCAGATTTATGAAACGGTATTAAAATATTCATATCGATTACAAAATAGAATTAAAAGATACAGTATCTAAAACTATGGGATATATAATTCTTATATAGATATAAATTAGCTAAAAAACCTCAGATTAAAATAACATTATCCATTTTAGGTTAGATTTCCCAGCCCCCACTTTGTCTGGCAGATCTTGTATACTGCAGCACCGAATTTAGCTATTTGTTTCATCATCTGGGCTGACCCTTCCCATAGGAGGTTCCTCAGCCTGCCAATGGTCAAGCTACCACATTGTAGACCCACTACTGTCCTGAGTCATTTTCGAGGGCAACCTCATGCAGAGTGCATTGCAGTAGTCTAGTAAGGGGGGATCCAAACATATTGGAGGTGTGGTGCTGCTGTAAAAACCAACAGTGCTGTCTGTCTGGGTACCTGGTGTTTCCCCAGCCTTAACTTGTATATTTGCAAATATGCAGGTGTTACAAAAATGCCATGCCTCCTATATTCTCTCCTCCAGATGAAATTCATCCTTTAAACATGTTATCACAGGTCATGGAAACAAACCTTGCTGGTACTGATGGGTTTCTCACAGGTCTTGGTTTAGCCACAACTGTACCGGCCAGAGCTGAAAGGGTTTTCCATTTCCACCATTCCATGTCCTACCCCAGAGCTCTAGAATAGCCTAGCATGATCAAGAAACACATCCTAGATTAGGATTATGCTGGTTGATGTATGCAGACCTGACCCTTAATAGTGGAGGTGGCTAGAGGGCAGAGATCAGGTTCATGCCACAACATGTCCTTTACTTTCTATTATACAAGAGAACAGCTGTCTTTCTTTAATTTGAATGGTGGAAATTAAAGTGCCACGCTAGGGGACATTGCTGCAAAGAGACCAAATCCCACCCTGACAGCAGTATTGGTCCTAGGAATGTACATGCCATCCATCGCTACATGTCTTCCCCATCATAATGATGAGCATTTTGCTAGTTTCCTTATAAATCTCCAGCATCTTTGTTAATTATAGCTCAGTGATGGCACAGGTTATTAGTTCTGGGTGATAACTCCATTAATTCCCCCCATTAAATCTTTATTTCAGTAGGATTTAGCTCAGCACCACTCCATTAGCTGCCAACTGGTGCCCTGATCCTAAACATTAGTGTCAGAGTAACTGCCAGCAGTGCCGGTGAGAAGGCTGTTCTATCTCATGTCGCAAAGGCATTGCTACGGCCATGGGTTCCCCGAAAGGCTTGTAAGGGTCTGAACCATTGGGACGGGGTAAAGTATAAAATCCAAAAGAGTGTAATTGATGCAAATGAGATCGTAATTTAAATTCCCTCTCAGACAAAACACAGAGGCCCTGAGCTGTGTGTATGAGAAACCTCCTTTGGAAAGTACTTAGGGAAGGGACTCTCTATTTCCAACATGTAAATTGTAAAGATCCTTTCTTTTTGTGTATAGTGTGATGTACCATATACATTGCTGATTCTGTAAACACTACTACTACTATTACTACTATTACTACTACTACTACTACTACTACTACTACTACCAGCAGCAGCCTACTACTACTACCCAGCCTACTACTACTAGTAGTAGTAGTAGTAGTAGGATGGATTATTATTACCCTTACACCACCCTTACACCACCACCACTACTATTAGGAAAAGGAGCTGGGTATGAATGAAGGAGCTGGGTATGTTTAGCCTGAAGAGGAGAAGACTGAGAGGGAATATGATAACCATCTTCAGGTACTTGAACTGCTGTCTCATAGAGGAGGGTGCTGAGTTGTTTTCTGTTGCTCCAGAAGGTCGGACCAGAACCAACAGGTTAAAATTAAATCAAAAGAGTTTCCATCTAGACATTAGGAAGAATTTTCTAACACTTGGAGCGGTTCCTCAGTGGAACAGGCTTCCTCGGGAGGTGGTAAGCTCTCCTTCCCTGGAGGTTTTTAAGAAGAGGTTAGATAGCCATCTGTCAGCAATGCTGATTCTATGATTTTAGGCAGTTCATGAGAGGGAGGGCATCTTGGCCATCTTCTGGGCCGCTGGGGGTGTGTGGGGATGTAGTTGTGAAATTCCTGCATTGTGCAGGGGGTTGGACTAGATGACCCTGGTGGTCCCTTCCAACTCTATGATTCTAGTGGTGGTGTTGGTGGTGGTGTTAGGGTAATAATAATGCAGCCTTTTCCCTTTCACATTAGGGGTACCATTTCATATTTCAGCATGGAGGGGAAAAGAGGTAGATGCAAGTTTCAGCAAGGCCCAAAGACCAACTCTTGATAATATGCAATAGAACCATGTGTTGATAGCTGTTATTTCCCCCTTTCCCCCCTTCTAATGCATCAGAATAACTATATCAGGGTAATCCAGATTAGATCATCATACATATAGCAAAGAAGGCTGTGCTTTCAGCCGGCATCCCTAGGACATAGGCCCATTTTACAGCTGAGAAGTTTGCTCCCCAAAATTCTACTCAAGTTTTTGCTTGGCGAATGGAACACTGGCATCAAATATTGCTGTACATTCACATCTGGATTTGATGACCTGATTTCAATATATCAAATAAAACAGATGACTACTGGCATGCTATAGTATATAGTATTTGCAAGTACTGAGGGCTGATAGGTGTCCTACAGAATGTGCTGAACACACACAAAGGAGTTCTCCTGCTGAAACTAAGCTGTCGGCCCTCTGCCCAAAGACCCCTAGAAATGGAGACCCCACCATTTCCATAGGTAATTGATTCCATGAATGAAGAAGAGGAAGAGTTGGGTTTTATATGCCGACTTTCTCTACCACTTAAGGAAGAATCAAACCAGCTTACAGACACCTTCCCTTCCACTCCCCACAACAGACACCCTGCGAGGTAGGTAGGGCTGAGAGAGCTGTGACTAGCCCAAGGTCATCCCAGCTGGATTCATGTGTAGGAGTGGGGAAACAAATCCAGTTCTCCAGATCAGAGTCCACCGCTCCAAACCATCGCTCTTAACCACTACACCATGCTGAACAGCTTCTATTGTTGGGAGTTTCTCTCCCTGTTCAAGCAAAATCTATCTTCCTTTAACATAAGCTCATTAGATCTAGCCTTGCCCACTGGTATAGCAGAAAACAAGTCTTTGTTCTCTTCCATTAATCAGCCCTTCAGGTATGCAAAGAGCATGATCGTGGCTCCCTTCAGTCTTCTCCAGGCTAAACATATCCCCTACATCGAAACTGTTCTCCTAGAACTTATTTTCCAGACCCCTGAACAACTTCGTTGCCCTGCTGTCAACCCATTTCAACTTGTTTACATCCTCTTTGAGTCATGTCAGTGCGGTAGAGTGGTTAAGGTGTGTATTTGGACTGGGGAGACCTGTGTTCAAATTCCTATCAGCTATGAATGTTCCTGAGCCACCTTGGGCAAGTCACTGTCTCACTTTCCTAACCTATTCCATAAGGCTGTTCTGAGGATAAAAGGCTTCAAACTTTGCTGAGTTCAGTGGTAGCATAGAGTGTCGTAGGTTTTCCTAGCCCTTTTGAAAACTGCCATGGAGAATGAGTTGGTGTTGAATAGGAAGCATAATATTACATTCTGAACATGCAGAATGTTATCCCAATATCTCAGAGACCTACATGGCCTACATCTCACTGAGGTGGTACACCTGGGTCTTGGGGTAATATATTAGGATGGGGCTCTAGGGGTTTAATGCTCTTCCTTACAAGTGACATTCCATTCATACAGGGAATGTCAGAAAGAACCTCCTCTTCTTCCTCGCAAACTAGTTCTTTATATGTAGGGATTTTTTAAAGAGGATCATTCAGTCATACAAGAATGAATTTACAGTCTAGAATGGTATGGTCCAGACACAGGTTTACCAGTTGCATGAGAATTAGGCCTGTGTTACATTTAAGGAAGCACATAGCTCATGTTTTCTATGCAGAAGGTCCCAGGTTCAGCCTGTGGTATCTCTGATCCAAAGATAGCTCAGCTGAGAAAGCAATCCCTCTTTGACCTTAGAGATAAGCTGCCCAAAAGTACTACTCCAGATGGACCAATAGTAAGACTTGATGTAAGATGGCTTCAGATGTTCAACCAATCAAACACAGAGAGAAGAAGAAGAGTTGGTTTTTATACCCTGATTTTTCTACATTTAAAGAGACTCAAACCAGCTTACAATTGCCTTCCCTTCCTCTCCCCATAACAGACATCTTGTGAGGTAGGTGGGGCTGAGAGAGTTCAGAGAGAACTGTGACTAGCCCAAGGTCACCCAACAGACTTCATGTGTAGGAGTGGAGAAACCAACCCAGTTCACCAGATTAGAGTACGCCTCTCATGTGGAGGAGTGGGGGATCAAACCTGGTTCTCCAGATTAGAGTCCACCACTCTTAACCACTACACCATGCTGGCTCTCATGCTGGAAAGGGAATGCCAAGACCTCCTGACTCCAAAAACATTCTTTTGCAGGGCCAGTAAACAAGGCCGCTGTCAATGGCTTTGAAACCAGCAGCCTTAATTTTAATCCATTTGTTTTGGAGGCATTGCCTATACAACAGGAGGAAGAAAACCTTCCTGAGCTAGCCCATTCAGTCCTGTCTCGAGGGTCAGTTAATAAGTTCTCATTAAGCCAAAATAAACATCATGACCACCTTGACAAGAAGCATAACTTACAACCGGGAACAGTTCCACAGGTACTTATCCCTTTTAGCCAAAGTTATATATCTCCCATGTGGACTGTAGCTATTCTTGTATATTTCAATGTGCCAATTTTACCTCTGTGCATAGGCAGCCTACCACCTTCCAATTTGTCTTCCTGTCCCTTCTCAATCTCATCTTACCACCTTGAGGTTTACTGTTTTGACCATTTTGCATCCAGTTCTAACTGTTTACTTAGAAAGATTTCAATGCAATGTACTTTTTCCAAGCACGCATACTAAGGATTTCACAGCCTCATCTCCCTCATGTTCCCTTGGACGCAGTGGCGGACCTACATTTTTGGGGCCCTGAAGCTTGAACTGTTATAGGGGCCCCTTCACAATCAGCAACCATAGGGCAACATCCAACAAGGCCCTGGCCCCAGCCTGATGGAATGTTCTTCCAAGTAACATCAGGGCCCTATGGGAAGTACAGTATTAAGTACTTCAACCCATTGGCTTATGATTCTATCACTAAAAACTCTATCGATTTTGTAGAGAAATTCACTCATTGAAAAAGTTGCTTCGGGGGGCCCTCCAGGATTGGGGGCCCTGAAGCTTAAGCTTCATTAGTTTCACAGTAGATCCACCTCTGCTTGGACGTATGGTATTTACTCTAAAGTGAGTATGCAGTTAACGCTAAAGTAAGCCAGAGCAGACAGGGAAGTGAGAAGGTCCCTGAAACAAGTCAAGCTGAGCAGCCCTTGCTGTGCTACCTGCTGGCACTATAAGGCCACTCAGCTCAGTGGGAAGGAGGAGGAGGAGGAGGAGAAGAAGAAGAGTTGGTTTTTATATGCCGACTTTTTCTACCACTTAAGGGAGACTCAAACTGGCTTACAATCACCTTCCCTTCCTCCCAACAGACACCTTGTGAGGTAGAAGGGGCTGAGAGAATGTGACTGGCCCAAGGTCACCCAGCTGGCTTAATGTGTAGGAGTGGGGAAACAAATCCAGTTCACCAGATTAGCCTCCGCCGCTCATGTGGAGGAGTGGGGAATCAAACTTGGTTCTCCAGCTCAGACTCCACCGTTCCAAACCACCACTCTTAACCACTACACCACACTGGCTCTCCCACTGCATCAATCCTCAAACTGGAAGCAGTGCAAAAGGAGTCAGTTGGTGAGCCCACCCCAACTAACATGGCTGACGATGGGTTTGGGCCAAGTGGCCCTTTAGGCTTGGGCAGAGTTTCTGGGGTTTGACTCGGTTTGCTCCTGGCCACCAGTGGCCCTCTTGGGCAGAGGCCCACTGGGAAAATACCCTGTAAGTTAAGTGGCCAATCTGTCCCTAAAAGTAAGTGAGCAGCCCTAATCAAAAATGTATGGTTTGGCCCCTGAAGCTTTCAGAAAGAACTGTACTATCATTCATGCAGGTTTCCCACCTTTCCTCCAAGAGGTTTGGAGCAGTGAATATGCCCATCCCATTTATCCTTGTAATAAAAGGGTTCATGCCCAAGACATCCAGTGAGTTTTGTGGTTGATGGAACCCTGGTCTTCCCAGGCAAAGTTAATCTCTCCAGCCATCACCCATAGGAACAGCCCAGCTGAATCAGAGTCGGTCTTCATTAAGTCCAGCATCCTGTTTCTAGTAGTGGCCAACTAGATGCTTCTGGGAACCGCCACCCCCCCCCAAGTAGTACAAGAAGGCCACAGCCCTCCCCAGCTGTTGCTCCCTAGCACATAGGATTCAGTGGTGTGCGGCCCCTGAACTTGGAAGATACATTTAGTTATCATGGCTAGTTGCTGCTGATGGGTCGCCTTGCTCTCCATGAATTTGTCTAACTCCACCTAAACCAATGGCTATAGACACATCTTGTGGAAGCAAATTCCTCAGGGTAATGCTGTGTTATGTGAAGAAGTCCTGCTTTTTGTTTGCTCTGAATATACAACTGGTCAATTTATTGGGTGACCTTGACAGGGGGGAAGAAAGGGGGGGAAAGGTCTTTCTGGTCTTATAAACCTCTACTTCTCCTTAATCATCTTTTTTTAAAAACCTAAACTAAAAACCCCTAAACACTTTGGCCTTTTCTGACAGAAAAGTGCTCAAACCTCCTGATTATTTTGATTGCTGTTTTCCTTTCCTGCAATATTTTTAAGAGATGGAGGAGCCAGATCTATACTCAGTATTCCATCACAGATTTATATGAAGGCATGACAACACTGGCTGTCTTATTTTCGATCCATTGCTTAGCATGGAATTTGCCTTTTTCACTGTTGCTGACATTCTCATTGAGTTATCCATCACAATCCCACAGCCATCTATTATCGGCCGTTGGATGAAGCATGGTAATTTTTTTTTTCTAACAGCCAAGCTACCAGTCCGAATGTCTCCCAAAGGGAAAATTCGAAGCGAACTTGATGGTTCCTGCTTATGCGAAACTTCCTTTTTTTAAAATATATTTTTATTATTTTTTCAATAATAACCAACGTTTACATATAGACATACACCCTCTATATCAATAAAAATAACCATTAAAAATTCATAGAATTATTAGATGTATGTCTTCAAAATACAATCAAAAATAATTGACTTCCCCACCGTCTTCCTCCCTCTCTATAATATCTAAAATCTCCTTTGCATCCATGCATTTTAATTCATTTATAAGTCACCCTATTTCATATTGTACTTTCCCCTTATCCAATATATTCAATATTAATAATACCAAGGAGAGAAAAAGAGAAGAAAAAAAAGAAGAAAAGAATAAAAGAAAAATAAGAGAAATCTCACTTCCCTCCATATATTCATCTCAAAATACATGTGTTAATCTAAAAAGAAAAGCGAAAAAAGAGGATTAAAAAATATATATAATCTTGTACAAAGATAACGATTATAGTATTTTCCCTCTACCCCCCACCTTTCCCATGTTGAAAATCAAATTAGTGTTCTTCCTGCTTTCTCAGCCCTTCTTCTTATTCTTTTTCTTCTGTCGGGAGTTTCTGTCGCCCATCTGCTTATGCGAAACTTCCAAGGGGTTTCGAAAGAAGCAAAAAGAGTTCCAGTAAGACTAGGAAAAATCCTGAAGCAAGTTCCATGCACCCTTAGCTAAGCTAAGAACTCTGTGCTACAGATTGGCTGTTCATCGATATGTTAGTGGTGCCAACAAGCTTTGACATTCAATAACCTCAGAGGGCTGATTCACAAATTACATGGTGGGCATACGCTAGAGGCATTTTAAGTGCAGACTAGAAAATATTGTGTAAACAGCAAGTGGAGATAAACTTCCGTTTACAAACATATGTACCATATGAATATTATCATTAGGGAGTCTAGATTGGCTGTGGTGAATGAAATAGACAAGTGCACCCCCTCTGCGACCACGTTATGTGTGAATGATCCTGATTGGTGCAAAGATGCTCCTAAACCTTTCCTCATCCGTATTTACCTCTCAGTTTGGAAGTTCTGAATTACCAAGTGTTCTTTCCAAAGTGGAACTGAAGCATTAGTAATTCTTCCATGTTCCATTTGTTATTTACAAATTTCATACACATTTTGCATTGTGCGCGTGCAGTTTGCCACAGCTTTCACAGTTTATCTTTATTTCCTTTCTACATTGCCCTGCATGCAATGATGCGTGCAATGATGAAATACTGCAAAAAAAAAAAAGCAATTTTAATATGGCCATACATACATACAGTTGTATCAAGATTCTTTTTTAATGGGGTGCTTTTTTATGTGTGGGAGCACCTGTCCTACCAGCAAAACACTGAACTACCAAAAAAAAACTTTATGCAATCATAAATATAATCACATCCAAGTTGCAGTTTTTCATTCAATGCATGAATGTGCATTGCACGTATGTACAGAACACAGATTAGGCTGTAGGCTGTAGCAAATGAGCCATAGCGAATGCACTGAAGAAATTGAGAGCTGTGGGAAACTATGTAGGATCTGATTCCAAAACCTAGGAGTTAAGGAGGAGGAGTAGAACCTACCATGGATAGATATTTTGGATCCATAGAGGAACAGAACAAGGGAAATCTATTCACCCCTACAGACAGAGTTGCCAACCTCCAGGTGGTGGCTGGAGATTTCCTACTATTACAACTGATCTCCAGCCGATAGAAATCAGTTCACCTGGAGAAAATGGCTGCTTTGGCAATTGGACACTATGGCATTGAAGTTCCTCCCCTCTCCAAACCCTGCCCTCCTCAGGCTCCACCCCCAAAACCTCCAGGTATTTCCCAACCTGGAACTGACAGCCCTACCCACAGATAACCCATTTTGTTCAGGTTCACATACCTGCTTTTCATGTTAAAATGCATTGGTCTGGAAAAAAGGAGGCTAAAACAGGCCAGGTTAATTCAGTTCTTCTCCCCTTCTGGACTTTTCAGCACAAGCAAGTCCAATAAAAATAATTGTGGGGGATCAAAAACCTCTCAAACTAAGATAAATTCCAAGCCGCTCTGAAGTATGTTAAATGGCCTCCTTCCCAACAAAACAAAAAGAGGACACCGCTATAAATGCACGGCAATAGGCAACGAGAGAGAGAGAGGTAAGCCACCTGCTAAGTGACGTCAGAAGTGAAATATCAATATTGGCTTCTGTGCTTTGTAAGTCTCGGGCTAATAAGGCTGCACTGTCAGAGGTAAGTTTTAATAACAGCTATGGAGGAGTAATTGGAAGTGTAACCAGCTGGTGTCCACAATCAGATATAAATTAAACTCTCTCCATTGTCCTGGGCCCACACGCCCAGCGCTGAAATCCAGTATTAGGTACAAAGGGGAATCAGTAACAGTGTATCTCATTGAAAGGGCACAGTAGGGCTGGATTAATCATTATGCTTCGTATGCTATAGAGTAGGATCCCGGCCAAACTGGGAATACTGCTGTAGAGCGTAATTAGTCGAAAATGTCAGTGATTGCATTCAGTGCGAGGCTCCTTCAAAGTTTTGTACAGCTCAGAACATGGCGGTTGCTCCCTTCCCAGCTATGGGGAGACTCAAAATGTGTTTCAATTGCAGAACCAAATTGCCATACACGAAACCGTAGGGTAACAATTTCCAAACTAGTGTACTGTGAGAGACCTGCTAGTTTGCAACACTGAGAAAAAAACAGTTGAAGGTTTCTGTGAGCCCAGAGCAGAGAGTCACACGGAGGTTGCCTGCTGTCTCTGCATGAGTCACTGGTCTGGCCTTGCAGCCTTACAATTAAATTCTTCTAAGGGCAGGTGCTTCTGTTTGGACCCAGCATGAAGTGTGTTTGGATCATTCAGTCCTTCCCAAAGCAAAGACACAGCAGAGTTAGCGCCCTTAGAGGAAACTACCCATTGTATTGTTTCATGAGTCACCGTTCTGCTTTTGCCCTGCTCCCATCAGGAGGTACATGTGGAGCAGTGATTCGTGTAGAAGCACAGGGGTTGACCTGGTTTGAGAATGAGTGATTCAATTTCTTACTTCTGGGTATTCTAAAAGGAAACCTTTTAAGATGAAAGAGTGAAGTGTGCCTCTAATTTTAATTTGTGTGTGTGTGTGGAATCTCAGCTATTAAAAGTTTGATGACCCCTTCCACCGGGATATGGGGCAAAGAATTATGTCTTCCATTGTGTGTATGTGGAAACTTCTGACACGGCCCCAATTATGGAGGGAATTTCAGGTCTCTGTTTGAAAACTGTCTATTCGAAAATGTAGAATCTTGCCGCCCCCGATGCCTCTAATACCAGTTGCTGCTTCCAG
Organism: Euleptes europaea; assembly: GCF_029931775.1. Taxonomy (NCBI): domain Eukaryota; kingdom Metazoa; phylum Chordata; class Lepidosauria; order Squamata; family Sphaerodactylidae; genus Euleptes; species Euleptes europaea. Next base: position 23,254,132 of record NC_079313.1, on the reverse strand, counting down.
TGCAACCTTAATTTTTTCAGGGAAAATTAGAGACAAACAGATGCTAAGCTGATTTTCCAATTTTCACTTTGAAAGCATTGACATCAGACAGGAAGCTTCTTTTAACCCATTTTGCTTTTTTGCAGCTGTTCATGAACAGCCGCTTCCTCTCCTTGCACTCTTTTCTCCATAAGCTGTTACTTTAGCATAAGAACATAAGATAAGCCTTGCTGGATCAGACCAAGGCCCGTCAAGTCCAGCAGTTTGTTCACACAGTGGCCAACCAGGTGCCTCCAGGAAGCCCACAAACAAGACACCTGCAGCAGCATTGTCCTGTCTGTGTTCCACAGCACCCAATATATTAGGCATGCTCCTCTGATCCTAGGGAGAATAGGTATGCATCATGACTAGTATCCATTTTTAATAGTAGCCATGGATAGCCCTCTCCTCCATGAACATGTCCACTCCCCTTTTAAAGCCTTCCAAGTTGGCAGCCATCACCACATCCTGGGGCAGGGAGTTCCAAAATTTAACTATGCATTGTGTGAAGACTGACAGAAATAGATTGACAGAAATCGAGTGGAAATACTCAGAAAGGCATAACTCTGCTTAGGATGATACGGTTAGCAACATATATCACGAAAGGTAATTGAGGCCCATTCCAGTGGGGCCAGCATAGGCAATCCTAGCCAATCAGGGATCACTCCTAGACTCATTGGTTGATCTTCCTTAACAATACCAAACTAATCGCTGAAAGGGAGGCCCTTTCACCATTCCGATGAACATGTTGAAATGTCCAGTCCATTTCAGCTCAGCACTAAAGCAAACCCGAGAATAATGGTGGCAGAGGCTGACAGTTGTACAGAGCAGTAGTAATTTATTTTTCCTTTGGGTGTCCAAATTTGGGTACCAAGTACTCTAGGGTAGGGTCATTCCCCACTCTTTTCTCTTCCTTGTTAGTCTATAAAGTGATATGAACAGCAATAAAAGTAACTAAATTATGTATAATAATGACAGGAAATATTTGGAACCTTAAATTCATCTCCATTGCAGCGGACATGAATGTGCTTCCCAAATTCTCATATGGTAATTTCAAATTCAATTATTCTTTAAACGTTTTCTGGAGATGAAAACATTTGCTGAGTATTTACCTGACACCGTTGTTACACACAAATGATATCTGATCTCAACATCTGATATTTTACACCTGACCTGTCTTTTTGAGAGCAGACAAGAAGTGCTCATTCACATCTGACATGTGACAAATCTGTATGCATTGTTAATTAATAGCTTCCAGTCTTTCATGGCTGAGATGCAATAATAGTTTGCATTTGACAGTATTTCATAGTTCATGTACAATGGTAATTACTATCTGGTAATGGCTGATCAATGACATCAGAAGTACTAGCATTTGACAGCTGACATACTATGTTATTTTATATCTGACAATTGACAGTTTATTTAATGCTAATTGTACTGTATTAATTTTATTTTAAAAATTAATATCCTCAATAGTATATAATAAAACATAACAGTGTACCATACCTAATATACCAACAATTAAATAATATATTAACAAAGGGGGGGGGAGGAATGGATCCCATAAACCCAGGGTCCTGAAATCATAACAAATAAGCAGGGTTGTCAGCCACATGCTGGCAAACTGTGGCAAGAACATGGGATTATGTGGTGGTACAATGCCATGGTGTCACTTCCGGTGTGACTCTGGAAGGGACATCGTTCCACTGGTGCAGTGCTTTAGGCTTCCCCCTAAAATCTGTGGTTTTACTATAGAGTTTTCAGGGAGTCCTAGAGTATTGTGCTGACACGATGATGTCACTTCCGGGGTCAGTCCAGAAATGAAGTCACAGCATCAGAACATTGTGTATTTCCTCCTCCCATTTTTCCTCCACCGCTCTATTGAGCGGCAGTGGGCAACACAGGTTGCTGGCCTGGTGGTATGGTGGAAGACCTGACAGCCCTACAAATAAGGTTTACATAGCAAAGCATCACCATAAACCTCCCTATATCATATCATACTGGGCAGTCCAAGTGTAAAATGAAAACTACAACACGGGGGGAAGTAAGGTTGCACATTACCTTGGCCTTCAAGGTGGCAATATAGTTCTTAAATTTAACTTATCCATGGTAATCTATAAAAAGCCACTTGAAAGTTTCATATGTATGGACTTCCATCTTTATTTAATTCTCAAACTTTCCTTCCATCTTTCCCTAAAACATTATCCTTCCAATAAGACCTGCCAAATCAGAACCAAGAGATGTCAGCGAGTTAAACAGTGCCATCCTATGCAAAGTTAATCCAATTTAAACCCACCACTACTGAGATCAACACTCAGCCTAATCTACATGGCTACTTCTATATATTTGTCTGAGAGGAAGGAGTGAGAGAACATGGCATGTTGGACAGGATTGTGTGGGGCTTCAGAAAGAGCATTGCTGAGAACATGGTGCCCTTGCCAATCAGCCCAGCACTGATGCTGAGATCGATTTCCTTGCTCTCCAGCTGTTTTAACCTATTTTCTTTGCCACTGATTAAACCACTTCCCACAGGGAACCTGAATGCCCCAATACCTTTGAAATAACTAACGGATTTGTTTCACCTCCTGCAATTGCTCTGCTGTGTATTTGGGGTGGTGGTTTTTTTTTTTTTTTTTTTGGTTGGGTTTTTTAAATTGAGGACAGAAGCAAATCTTAACACAGAGGGCAATAGTGCCACCTGCCATGGTCTGATATTGTGATCTTCACTACATTATGAAATTGGTTAGCTGATAACATTTGGAGAGACTTCCAGCTTTTGCTTGGCTCTGTTTTATCAACCATTTCCGTTATGTGATTAACTTGGCCTGCTTTGACCACTAACCCTAGGATCTGTGTAAATATTTGGCAGATTACACAGAATAATTTCTCTCCAAGCATATGTGTAGGGAGACAGACCCCACCTCAATAGGGTTGCCAGGTTGCCCCTGGCCACCTATGGGAGATGGGAGGGTAGGGTTGCCAGATCCGAGTTGGGAAACTCCTGGAGATTTGAGGATGGAGCCTGGGGAAGACAGGGACCTCAGTGGGGTACAAGGCCATAGAATCTACCCTCCAAAGCATCAATTTTCTCCAGGGGAACTGATCTCTGTAGTCTGGAGATGAGCTATAATTTCGGGGTATCCCCAGGTCCCACTTGGAGGCTGGCATCCCTACACCTCAGTCTGGGGAACTGGATGAGGGGTGGGAGTCAACCAGTGAGATCAGAGGGAAGATGGCCTAATTTCAAGGTCAATGGGGACATCTGTACACTTATAATTTTGTTTACTTATTTATAAGTATTATATATTTTTAGGTATTTATACTCCACTTTTCTCCACAATGGGGACCCAAAGCAGTTTACAACAATGTTCTTTCCACCTCCATTTTTCCTCACCAAAACAACCCTGTGAGACAGGTTAGGCAGATTTGTTCATTCTATGGATAGTTATTTTCATATTGTAAACTGCTTTGAGTTCACTTGCAGCAGGGAGAAAGTGTGAGTGTGTGTGTAAAGTGCCGTCAAGTTACAGCCAACTTATGGCAACCCCAGCAAGGGGCTTTCAAGGCAAGTGATTAAGCAGAGGTAGTTTGCCATTGCCTTCCAGCGTGGGGTAGCGGTTAAGAGCAGTGGACTCTAATCTGGAGAACCAGGTTTGATTCCCCACTCCTCCACATGAGCGGCAGACTCTCATCTGGTAAGCTGAGTTGGTTTCCCCACTCCTACACATGACGCCTGCTGGGTGACCTTGGGCTGGTCACAGTTCTCTCTGAATTCTCTCAGCCCCACCTACCTCACAAGGTGTCTGTTGAGGGGAGGGGAAGGGAAGGTGATTGTAAGCCGCTTTGAGACTCCTTAAAGGTAGAGAAAAGTGGGATATAAAAAACAACTTTCTTTGCAGAGTCTTCCTTGCTGGTCTCCCTTCCAAGTACGGACCTTCCGTCGCTTCCGAGAGCGGACGAGATCGGGCTATACCATGCTGCCTTCCCTCCTGGGTAAAAGTGTTCAAATAAAAATATATACAAATATATAAATAAGCAGGCATCCAATCAGATAGATAGGCTGGGAGAGAGTGACTGGACCAAGGACACCCAGTGAGCTTCGATAGCAGTGCAGGGATTCAAATCTGGGTCTGCCAGACCCAGTTCAACAGTCTGACCATCACATTACACAGGCTGTCAAGAAGCTGTGGCTATTCACAAGAAGGGGATGGGAAATGGGAAGTAGATGCAGATGGGAAGGCACTGAAAAAGACAGAGGAAGGTAGGGACCAAGAAGAGCCAGGGACACAGCAAAACGAAAAGCTTACTTGTCAATATCTTGCTTCCCATCTGAAGGTAGGGTTGCCAGCTCCGGGTTGGGAAATACCTGGAGATTTTGGTGTGGAGCCTGAGGAAGGCAGGGTTTGGGGAGGTGAGGGACTTCAATGCCATAGAGTCCAATTGCCAAAGCGGCCATTTTCTCCAGGGGAACTGATCTCTGTCGCCTGGAGATCAGGTGTAATAGCAGGAGATCTGCAGCTAGTACCTGGAGGTTGTGTGTGTGTATGTGTGTGTGAAGTGCCATTGAGTTGCTTCCTACTCATGGCGACCGTATGAATCAATGTCCTCCAAAATGTCCTCTCTTTACCTGGAGGTTGGCAACCCTATTAATAGGCAATGCCTTTTCTCTCCTGCTTCTGATCCTTTCACAGTATAATGACAACCAATTGCTTTGTGCCAGGAAGCCAGGCCATCTTAGGACATCTTAGAAACTACCTTGCAAGCAGGCCAGGGTAGGGTTGCAGGCAGGCCAGGGGGTTACACAGCCCACAGCTTCATTGCTTGTCTCTCTGGAAGTAATATTTGTGTCTTCAACTTAAGATGAAAAACAGCAAAAAAAAAACCTTTGAATTTTGCATAATTTGCATAGCCATTCCATGGAGAAAATATCCTACCTTGTCAAACATGCAGATTTTGACAGGGGAATAAAAACTTACCCAAATTCAGCCCGCCCTCTTCAATAGAAGCTGAGGAAGGGGAGGAGGGAGACTGCAGGGCCAATCAATCATGTGGCGTTTGCTCGGCATGAGCCTGCTCCTCTTTTCCAGAATCTTCTAGTGAAGACAATGAAGGCTGAATTGAAACCAACTTCTAAAATCATTTCAATTTTTGGAAACACGAGCCTTACTGCGTGTGAGGTTTTTTTTTTTTTTTTTTTTTAATAAAAAGAGAAGTACTGGTGCTCAAATGCCGACTTTATGAAAGGCGCTTCTCAGAACCATTTCTCTTCGTGCGCCAACATCTGTCATCCCATCTTTATGTCAGGCGGACTTAATGCAAAATGCGTCTCGAGATGAATATTACGGGCGAGGTGAGAGATTCTGTTTTAATTGCTTTTAGAGAGAGGAGGGTTTACGCAAGGTATTTGTGCAAGATCTGTGCTTCATTTGCGCTGAGCCATGCTAAGATTCGACAGCAGACGCTCTTTCAAAATCCCAGAATCTAATCTCTCCACCTGCATGGTTCATGGGGACTCTTCTTTAAAAAAAAACTACACCTGAAAGCCCTTCGGGGTGATCATAAATCAGCTTTAACTTGATGGCAGTTTGCACACACATAGCCACCATGACTATCTATCATAAGTCCTAGATGCCTCCTGCTTAGGGAAGAATCAGAAGAATCCACATTTGATATCCATTATACATTCCCAATTAGAAGCAGTGTCACTTGCATCCTTTTCATGTGAAACTGTAACCACAATTTATTACAGCATTGAACTAGGAACTGGGAGACCCACACAGCCTTGGAGTTCATTGGGTGACCTTGGGCCTTGAACTTTGGACCTTGGGCCAATCACTAGCCTAGCCTAGTCTAGTCTGTATCACATGTACCCCACTCTGCATTCCTAGGAGGAAGGGTAGGATAAAAATGATGGATGGATGGATATTGACTGACACACAGACAAATGATTCTTTGGGTCTTAACATGGTTAAATTGTGGAACTCCCTGCCCCAGGATGTAAAGATGGCTGCCGACTTGGAAGGCTTTAAGAGGGGAGGGGAAATGTTCATGGAGGAGAGGGCTATTCTAGTTACTAGTAAAAATGGATACTAGTCATGATGCACACCTGTTCTCTCCAGGATCAGAGGAGCATGCCTATTATGTTAGATGCTTTGGAACACAGGCAGGACAATGCTGCTGCAGTTGTCTTGTTTGTGGGCTTCCCAGAGGCACTTGGTTTGCTATTGTGAGAACAGACTGCTGGACTTGATGGACCTTGGTCTGATCCAGCATGGCTTTTCTTATGTTCTTATGTTAACTTTTTCACTCTTCCAAAGTCATCTTCTGAGCTCATGCTTGACTTGTCCCGCCCCACCTCCTTCTTGGAAACCAATGGTTGATCTTTTCTTAAGTCACTATGGGGCTGGCACAGCCAATCAGATAAAACAGTTGTGAGGGGAAACAGGACCGAAAGTGGTGAGTATTATAAAAAAAATATCGCTAGAGGACGAAAAAGCTAACAAAGAGCATCAAATCAATGCAAATGTTGGTCCAGTTGAATATTTTATATGGCTGTACAAAACGTGCTCATTTGTAGGTGAATATTGGAAATTAGAGTCTGTTTGGCATGGATACATAGTCCCAGTACATATTTCTCATTCTGCCTCATCCAAGCTCAAAAGTATCCTTTAAATTAAGCCCTTTAACTTGTTACTAGGCATCAGACATCAGAGGGTCCCTATTGCTATGCAGATTTTGAAGGCTGCCAGAATTACCTTCTGTCTCCCGACAGTGAACTTTTCAAGATCTGTGGCATCTTTCTTCTCGCTCCCATTGAGTCAAAAGAGCTGGGGTTTGCTGGAAAATTCAGTCTCAGGATAGGGGCAGTGCTATCTCTTTGAAAAACTGCCTTCTTTAGATGGTGGGGTGGATTTTCCCCTCTTTTTGGCTGCTGCCACTAACTTCAGTCAGCCCAGAACTCCAGTCTCTCGATCGCAGTCTTCCTTTCAAGAGTGTTGCTCCTTAATGCGTAAAACTCACAGCTGCCCCTGTTGTATTTAATGTTCATCCTTGGATTATTTTATACTTAATATCTTGTCTCCTTGCTTGTATTCAATCGTCTGACGGTAATCCAAAATCCCCTTGGCAAGCCTGAATAATCTTCTCCTCATTTTAATCAGCAAAATGGACTGTATCCCTCAGCTGTTTGGAATCTGTTTACCTCCTTTAGGCTGAGAATGGTTTAGCCATGCCTGTTTGGGGCTGGCTGAAGATCAAATGTGATACTTTTTTTTTTGGTTTGTTTGTTTGCAATAAAAGGAAGTCATTTGTAATATACATCAAAAACAAAAGAAACAAAACACTCCTGCAAAGGCCTCCTGTTGAATCAAATGACTAAGCAAGCCAGTCTCCCTCTGTCAGCTTGAATCAAAATCGATTGCATAAAAATGAACTCTGCATTAATCCCACATGTATGTGTTTAAAGCTTCTTCCCTAAACCGGGGAGGATGTTCAACACAAAATTAAAAGAGACCTTTTGGAAAGGAAAAAAAAAGAATCAAGTCTGATCCTCCTCTAAATTTTGACTGCAGCCAGTGCGACATGGTTTACCAAGAAGAGAGGATTATTCTTTTGAACTTGGTCTCTGCCGTCAACAGAGAAGCGGGGAGTCAGAAGACTGGAAGGAAGCAGATGATTATCTGGTCGAACCCTGGAGTATAAGCTAGGATCCCTCCATGCATTAAGGCACATTCACACAGCGCATCAAATGCCTGAACTCCATGTTCCTTGACATTTGGGTGCTACAAAAAGAACAAGGGCACCGCAGGCACCATCAAGAGATGTGCCTGAACATGAGCCACGCCTGAGGTGGGGTTGGTGTGAGTTTATTAGCCATGCCTTGCATGGTGTCAGTGGTTGGCATGATCAATAGGGTTGCCAACCTCCAGGTACTAGCTGGAGATCTCCTGCTATTACAACTGATCTCCAGCCGATAGAGATCAATTCACCTGGAGAAAATGGCCGCTTTGGCAATTGGACTCTATGGCATTGAAGTCCCTCCCCTCCCCAAACCCCACTCTCCTCAGGCTCCGCCCCAAAAACCTCTTGCCGGTTGCGAAGAGAACCTGGCAACCCTAAACAAAAGAGAGAGAAGAAAGGAGGCCTGCCTCCCTTTCCCTCAGCACTCGGAATATGAGTGTAGGTTTTTCAGTGCCACAGCCTCCAGACGTGAGGTTGGTGCCAACCGCAGACAGGGCCTTTTCAGGGGTGGCACCATGACAGTGGAATGCACACCCCATGAGGCTCACCTTGCACCTACTTTACTTTCTGCCTAGGGTGAACAACCTCCAGGTGGTGGCTGGAGATCTCCTGCTATCACAACTGATCTCCAAGCCATAGAGATCAGTTAACCTGGAGAAAACGGACACTTTGGAAGGCGGACTCTATGGCATTATACTCCGTTGAAATCCCTCCACCCCCCAGCCTAACCATCATGGCTCCAGTTCTTTGGAATGGGCTCCCTGAAGAGGAGCTCCTCCTTGAAGATCTTCAGGAGCTGCTGCAAGGCATGCCTGTTTGCTAGGGCATTTGAGGGGGTTTGAAAAGCAGACATCTTTTAAGGGAGGAGAGGGATTTGAGGCTTGTAATTTTATCTTTGGTTTTAGCTGGGGATGTTTAAGTTATTATTGTAAGCTGCCTTGAATCACTCCTCAAATCTCCAGGTACCTCCCAGCTCAGAGCTGGCAACCCTGTTTCTGCCCCTCAGGAGGATCCATGGCTCGGTGGTAGAGCATCGGCTCCGCATTGCAAAAGGTCCAAGGTGCAATCTCTGGCATCTCCAGTTAAAAGGATGAAGTAGTAAGTGAGGTGAAAAACCTGTCTGAAACCCTGGAGAGCCGCTGCCAGTCTGAGGAGACAATACTGATCCTGACTGATGCTCAAAGAAAGCCACAGATCAGCTTTGGTGAGAGCACATTTGCCATTAAAGAAACACTGAACAGTTTTAAAACATCAAACATTTTCTATCTACTTATCATTTGACAGCAACATGATCAGGACCAAAAGAGTCAGTTAACAAGCAACTTAACACAAATTGTAAAATTTCTGTGGCTTGTGTTTATTCATTTTTGGGGTAAGGTGTACTCATAGTAAAGAATATGGCAAAAGACCTAATAGCTGTACATTCTCTTATAACTCATTGTTTTGTTTATAAGCACATTCAGGGCATATCTATTTCCATTATTCAGGCAAAAAAACGAAAAGTGTGTTTGATTTACAGGTATATAACATAACGTTATACTATTTTGAGCAAAGGAAACCAGAAAGATAATACAAGCAAAACTAGTTGCCAAAAACAGCACTTAATTTAATATGAATTAAATGAAGCTTTGTTATAGTGTTTCTGTAAGAATCAAAGAGTTGGAAGGGACCACCAGGGTCATCTAGTCCAACCCCCTGCACAATACAGAAAATTAGCACATTAATTGGATACTTACAGGACAATGATTAGCACATTACCTTTGTTACTTTTTGCAGGACAATGATTCAGCTCAAACCCAACCCCTTTCTGACTATATATTACTCTTCCTACACACTTGACACTGAGAGACACTGTCCTTCAGTGTTACTCCTCTGAAGATGCCAGCCACAGCTGCTGGCGAAACGTCAGGAAAGAAAATACAAAGACCACGGTTACACAGCCCGGATAACCTACAAGAACCAACGAACTCTGACTGTGAAAGCCTTCAACAATATTTTTAAGCATTGTATCCTCAAAGAGGTCTTCACCAGCTCAGAAATCCAGCTTGCCACCTAGGAAATGCAGGGAAGTCTCATGTTTTAAATGTGTACCGAAGTGTTGCACTAGAAATGGCCATGGCTGCTTTGGAAACACTCTTGAGGTACCACTGGTCCAGCCCTAGTTACGGACTTCTGTTGCTACGGAGGGGACAAGCTACCCATCCCTCCATGAATCTCTGCAGTGTTTTGTCACTACATCCAAGTTCTTTGTTTTAGAGAAGTTGATTGTTGGCTAGGAGGTTAAAATAAGCCCCTACTGTAAATAATTTAAACTATCAACACACATTCAGCACATGCATTCTTTTGTGAAGTGGATGCAGCCTTATTTATTTGTGGCCCCATTGTTCACAAGTGTGAACCATCCCCACTGCATGGAAAAGGAAAATGAGGAGGAACCCTCCAGAGTTCGCTTTATGCACATGAAAATTAAATGTGTGTGTGTATTCATACACACCCACAACTCTCATCACACACAACACCAACAAGCTTAACTTCAGGAAAACCATATGCAAGAAAACAAATACTTGATGGCAATTGCTATTTAGATCTTTAGATATGTGGTATTGTTAAATCTGAAAACCATGGAGAAAAAGCAGGGAGGGCAAACTGATCAGTAAAAGCAGACTCTAGCAAATAAAGTCTTCAGCTCAGCCAAATGACTTTTCATCTCAGGCTGTTGCCGCACTTGTATTCCCAGAGATGTATTAAGAGTTTGAAAATGTTATAAGAAATACTGTTCGCACTTTCTATGTATTCTCACCGATGTATTAAGAGTTTGAAAACGTTATCAAAAATACTGTTCGCACTTTGTTTGGCCCCTTTAGCTCTGAAGACGTCTTCCAACCATTTATAAGCCGTGGTATCCAAAAACCCTTTTAAAGCGATGTTTTTTACAACATTTTCAAACTCTTAATACATCGCTGGGAATACAAAGTGCAGTAACCCCCTCAGTATCAGCAGCCATGGATTACCAAGGGTAGAATCCAGCAGTCCTTCAGAGGAAGGAGTATGAATTTTGGCCACATTCCCCCCCCCCCCTTCATCAGCAGTTCCTTCCATCACAACGCCCAGGAAACATTTAGGGTTGCCAACCTCCAGGTAGTAATTAATACTATACTCTACTGTTAGGTACATATCTCAATTCAAAGCTCACTAATACAAAGCCTATTTGCACATTCGATCAGCAATAGTCCAAATCAAAAGCTCCCGCATTGTTTAAAGCGCCTACCGCATGAAAGTAGTTGGTTGTTGCAAAACAATACCGCTGAAAGGAGCAGTCAGTTCTAATCATCTCTGAAAGTGTCCATAAAATAAGGAGTAAAGCAATAAAGCAATAAAGGACTGTTTAAATCAACCCTGTTACGATCCAACGATGCCGCTGGAGCTTTTGATTAGGACTATTGCTGATCGAATGTGCGAATAGGTTTTGTATTAGTTGAACTGTGAATTGAGATATGTACCTAACAGTAGAGTATAGTATTGAATAGATTTTTATATTTGGTTTAAGCTGTACCTTTTGGTCATAGCTGCTGTTTTTGCATTGTGTTTCTCCAGTTTTCAGCATGAGGCTGTGTTTTTCTTAACCTCCAGGTACTAGCTGGAGATCTCCTGCTATTACAACAATTGATCTCCAGCCGATAGAGATCAGTTCCCCTGGAGAAAATGGCCACTTTGGCAATCGGACTCTATGGCATTGAAGTCCCTCCCCAAACCCTGCCCTCCTAGGCTCTGCCCCAAAAACCTCCCACAGGTGGCGAAGAGGGACCTGCCAACCCTATCACCCTTCCTCTTCCTCACTGCAGCCCATCCCCAACACACTTGGTTCATTGGATCCAAGCCTAAATGCAGGCAGGCCTTTCCACTTGTTAATGACCCTAATCTCCATCATACATGAGAATGCATATGGCAGGGAGGAAAGGATTGTTCATATAGGGCGGCCAACCACCCCCTGGAGAGCTCCCACTATAACAGTTGATCTCCCGGCAACCAAGATCAGTTCCCCTGGAGAAAAGGGCTGCTTTGGAAGGTGGAGTCTATGGCATTTTACACTGATGAGGTCCCTCCCTTCCCCAAACCCTGCCCTCTCCAGGCTCCACCCCCAAAATATCCAGGTATTTCCCAAGCCAGAGCTGGCAACCCTACATTTATATTAATACAGACAAGAGAGCCAGAGTGGTATAGTGGTTAAGAGCGGTGGTTTGGAGTGGCGGACTCTGATCTGAAGAACCGGGTTTGATTCCCCACTCCTCCACATGGCCGGCGGAGGCTAATCTGGTGAACTGGATTTCTTTCCCCACTCCTACACATGGAGCCAGCTGGATGGCTTCGAGCTAGTCACACTCTCTCAGCCCCACCTACCTCACAGGGTGTCTGTTGTGGGGAGGGGAGGGGAAGGTAATTGTAAGTTGTTCTGATTCTCCCCCTTAAGTGGTAGAGAAAATCAGCATATAAAAACCAACTCTTCTTCTTCTTCTTCAATGTACATGTTAGAAAACCCTGCAAGTTGGTATGCTGATCTGTGTTGACTCATTGTTAAGATAGCTACTGTGCATGCATGGTCAAAATCCAACATTTCGAGAGCCCAAAGCCTCTCTTCTGAGCCTGTGTGCAGAAATCCCTTAATAACAACCCTTCAGGGGTGACTTAATGACTCTTATTTTATTTTTATCATACTAGTTCTCCAAAGAACTCAGGGTGGCAACTAATTTTTTTTTAGAACTATCAAGGTAGTAGACCAGGCGTCTCAAACCCTTTTGAGCTTGCAGGCACCACTGGAATTTTGAGAAGGGGTGAAGAGTGCAAACTAGGGCAGTTACTTGGAGTATCCCATTGGGAACAGTCAAATTGTTCAAACTATCTGTACAACTGTGTATTGAAAATGATGTATCCTGTATTGGAACTTCAATATTGAATGTTACACACAGTTTGTATTCTATTCTCCAATGTGAGATCGGACTGGATTTTGGAACTCATATGTGCATATATAGAAAACTTCTACTAAATGGAACTGATGAAGAAATGGAAACGATCGTCTTCCTATTTAAGTGACTTCTACATGAAGAACATCTTCCTTCCTTGCTCTGAAACTAGCATTTTGTACTTTGGAAAGAGTTTTGTATATTATTCCTCATTTGTTATATGTTTATTTGAGCACTATTATACACTTTGTTACACCACTATGTTGTCCGTCTACCATTAGTTCTTCCTGCACTTCCTTCCTTACCTGCGGTATTAGTGCAGTGGTGTTTATTTTGGCTGCTCAACCTCCAGGTAGTAGCTGGAGATCTCCTGCTATTACAACTGATCTCCAGTCGATAGAGATCAGTCCACCTGGAGGAGATGGTCGCTTTGGCAATTGGACTCTATGGCATGGAAGTCCCTCCCCTCCCCAAACCCCGCCCTCCTCAGGCTCCACCCAAAAAGCCTCCTGCTGGCGGTGAAGAAGGACCTGGCAACCCTAGTGCCTCCCCGAAATGCCTGACACATGACGTGGAGCCAAACACAGTACCTCCCTCCTCACTTTGAAAAAGTATTGCAGAAAAGGAATAAAAAGAAATGAAGGAAACATAAAAGAAGGAAAGCCTGAAGGGGAGATGGAACAATAAGCCTGGATGCCTATTAGTCCTCCTGATCCTTCAGTGGCGGTGGCAGCTGCTGCTATTGCATCTGTGGAAACCCTTTTCATTTGACAGAGGGAAGCCAATAAAAGCTTTGACTTACAAAGGCTGCACCCACTTTCTGAAAAGATTGGCAAGCACCAGGGGAAGTATTACAGTGTGCTAGCCCCGTGGCGCAGAGTGGTAAGCGGCAGTACTGCAGTCAAAAGCTCTGCTCACGACCTGAGTTGGACCCCAACGGAAGTGGGTTTCGGGGAGCCGGCTCAAGGTTGACTCAGCCTTCCATCCTTCCAAGGTCGGTATAATGAGTGCCCAGCTTGCTGGGGGTAAAGGGAAGATGACTGGGGAAGGCAATGGCACACCCCATAAACATAGTCTGCCTAATAAACGTTGGGATGTGACATCACCCCATGGGTCAGTAATGACCAGTGCTTGCACAGGGGTTTACCTTTACCTTTAGGGCATCCGCAGGCAGTCGTCAGGGAACCCTGTGCTAGACTTCTGAATCTAAAGCCATAAAACTATAACATCTGAAACTATTCAGAGATATGGGTATTAATAAGCCGACAGTGGTTGTCTCAGCTTTATCTCTCAAGGTCATTCCTGCTACAATTAAGAAAATGTAATGGAGGTCTCAGTGAGAAGAATGAAACACACATGGAGAGAGAGACAGCACGCCCAAGAGGAACTTTCTGTTCAAGGGCTACTCACAAAGTGTGAGGCGAAGGAACCCATAACTCAACAGCCCAGCAGTCACGGGAGAGTTATAGACCCTTTTGGAAATGTGGCATGCAGGAAATGGATAGCCTGATGCCATTGGATACGGAATTAATTTCCAGCTCATCATAAAAAATGCAGGGCAGGCACTGCTTACGGATGCATTTACAAACCTTTAATTTTGAAAAAAGGCATGCAGCTGAAGAAAGAGAGATGCTTTTGTTCAAATGCTCTGTGGAAAGGGGGAAGAAGTTATGGGAAGAGGAATTGCTAGGCTGAGGCGAACAAGGTGCATTGCGGAAAGAATGTTAAAATATGAGCCAATAGCTGAAGTCGATTCAAAGCCCAGGCAGAGAGTATGTGGGAAGCTCTATTGCAAGGATCAGATACAGAAGTATGGGATACTGAATTAATTCCCAATCAAAGTCCCAAGAACCTGGCCTTGCTTAAACAAAAGAAAATAAATCAAGCATTATTATTATAGAGGAAAAGATGACAATATGTGGGAGAGTGTTGCTAAACCAGCATCGTGCAGGCTAGGATCTGGAAGACCTAAATTGAAATCCCCTCTCTGCCATGGAAGCTTGCTGGGTAACCGTAGGACATTTGCACACTTTCAGCCTAATCTACTTCTAGGATTGCCAACCTCCAGGTAGTAGCCGGATATCTCCTACCATTACAACTGATCTTCACCTGGAGAAAATGGCCACTTTGGCTATTGGAGTCTATGGCATTGAAGTGCCTCCCCTCTCCAAACCCCACCCTCCTCAGGCTTCGCCCCAAAAACCTCCAGGTATGTCCCAGCCCAGAGCTGGCAACCCTACCTACGAGTCCTCCCCACCCTTGCTTCCAAACTTCCAAAGCTCTGTTTAGAGCAGTGGTGGCGAACCTATGGCACACGTGCCAGAAGGGGCACTCAGAGCCCTCTCTGTGGGCATGCGGGCCATCGCCCCAGCACCGAGTTCACCTGAGTTCATTACTAGAAAGCCAGAGGGACGCGGGGCCGGGCTGCTCCCCTCCCTCTCTCCACACGCGCCTGAGGGCCTTTCTCACATCACCTGCCCCTCTGCCCAGCAGCCCAATGAGAGCGCTTCCTCCCTCCCCTGTCACATGTGGCAGGGCGGTTCACTTGCCGGGCAGCTCACATGCGGCATGAGGGTGCGGCATGGACGGCAGCCTGTTGAGTCTGTGGCGAAGGTGATTCCCGTGGTGGGGTTGGAGAGGAGCTAGGTTGGAGGGGAGCATAGCTCACAGCGTGGCATAGCTGGAGGGGAGCAGAGCGCTCGGGCCACAGTGCGGGCTTTGCAGTGCCTCCCACCTTTCAGTGAAATCCCCTACTAAAAGAGGAACACCCACTTACCCAGCATGTAATTAACCTGTGGAACTCCTTGCCACAGGATGTGGTGATGGCATCTAGCCTAGATGCCTTTAAGAGGGGATTGGACAAATTTCTGGAGGAAAAGTCCATCACGGGTTACTAGCCCTGATGGGTATGTGCTACCTCCTTATTATACATTACTTGTTCAAAAGCATGCCAAATGCAAACTTTTACCCTTCAATAAAAAGTTGTTTGTATCGTTGAAAGCTCTGTTATTGTGTTTTTCTTTTAAGACAAAAGATGTTAATGTATGAGTTGTTTTTTTCTAAACTAAAACCTCAGTATTCAGGTTAAATTGCTGTGTTGGCACTTGGAGATAAATAAGTGGGTTTGGGGTTGCAGTTTGGGCACCCGGTCTCTAAAAGGTTCGCCATCACTGGTTTAGAGGAACATCCACAGAACACTGTCCTCTAATCATCCACTTTCCAGGTTTCCCCTGTCCTCAGCATGCTTATTCTCAGTCTTGGTTTACTACCATCTTCTGAATGCAGTACACGTTGGGCTTTTATGCACGGCTGTTTCTCTCACTGTCACCCCTCCCACGATTTTGGCCCTTTGTTTTGATTATGCATGCTGTTTCCGACCGCCAGAGGTTGCCTTGCTCTCCCCCTGCATTTTCCCTCGTTTTGCCCGCGTTTTCAAATTCGATGCCTGAAAATGCGGGCAAAATGCAGGGATACACATGGTGGGGGGAGGCTACTTCTGATGGTCAGAAATGGCATGCACAATCAAAACAAAGACCTGAAGTCATCAGACGAGTGACAGCGAGTGAAACACCCATGCATAAACGGTCATGATCTGAATGGGAAAGGGTGCGTTTTCAAAGGTCTCACCCACATTGGTGCCATTTGCCATCCATCAACCCCTGGAAGCCACCGTCTCCTCACTGCAGAACTAGGGTGGTTTTTTGGGGATTATAAAAAAGATCACTGACTGCTATAGTGTTATAACACTGTAAGGTGACTTACTGCTATTGTGTTATAACACTGTAAGGTGACTTTTTTTTAGAGTGCACTCAAAAAGCATTCAATTGGCATAGCAGGGGAAATGACGGAGGAGAGTGCACAGAAAATTCCCATGTAGACATTCTGTTCTGCTGCCAATGTGAACGCCACTGCATTCACAGTGACAATGAATGCCCAAAGGAGAATTATTGCTGTATGGATGCAGCTAACATCAGAATGTTAAGCTACTTAAGAAAAGTTATGTGTGTTTGCTTAATTTGTATTATATGTACGTGTAGTACACAGTTTCCAAACTACTCCTGGACTTACTTTCCATGTTTCTAAGTCTTTAAAAATGCTGTGATAAAGGTCCATTTTGCTCCATTGTCAGCAGAAAAAGTTTCCCCCTATGTAGCTATTACCAACTCTATTATATATTATCTCCCTATCATCCCCCTGAAAAATCTATATTTCCCTAAAACCTATGCAACCTAAGATATCTTGCGGACTATTCTCAGCTACGATTGGGTTCTTGTTTTGTTGAGGGAGAATCTGGAAGATTTACAAGGATGGTAATGAATTATAGAAAAGCATACAAACATGTTTTAGTGTTCCGGGGGATGAGTGCCCAAGACCCGTGGACATCTGGAGGAATTAGTTGCCAAAAATTAACACAATTTGTCTTTTGCTTGATCAACTCCAGTGACAGAAATGAATTGTGGGAAGGAGCCATTGAGGGGCTGTTTGCTCTTCCTTGTTGAGCAAAGTCTCTTATCTCTATCCAGTGGTAAGATGGCTGGAATTGTGTGCAGCTGGAAAGAGTCTCCTTGTGTGCTTTGGGTTTCCAATGAGCCAACTGGCAATGAGAGCAATCCCTTGTGTTCCATTTAGAGAAATATATAATATTGGTCTGTTTATGATGGCTATTTTATGGGATATGTTTCATTCAGCTGTGTAACTTTGACAAGCTATCAAATTTAACTCTTTCCTCATTCGAGTCCCGGGTCTTTTTTGCATGGCTGTTTCACTCGCCATTACCCCTCTGACAACTTTGGGTCTTTGTTATGCATTATGGATTATGCATTATGGATTATGCATGCCATTTCCAGCTGTCAGAGGTCACCTCACTTTACCCCTGCGTTTCCCTGTGTTTTCAAATTCGAAATAAAACAGCTCCCTCAAAACACAGGCAAAATACGGGGAAATGCAGGGGGACTGGTAGAGCAAGGTGACCTCTGATAGAAACTGCACACATAATCAAAACAAAGACCTGAAGTCGTCAGAGGTGTGACGGCGAGTAAAACAGCCATGCATAAAAGACCAAGACTTCCAGAAGAAGGTACACAAGAATAGAGGTTGTAAGTAGCCACTTTGGTCCAAAGCCCCCAAACCATGCAACACCCTTTATTAAGATCAACCAAAATAACATAAAACAGTGTGCAGGCTTTCAAGTTCTCCAGAACGCTTCAGCATGGTGAAAGTAAAAAACAAAGGGAAGAAGGAGAAGAACACTTGTTCCATTCAAGCTCCATGCCCTAGATGGGGGCAGGGATGCTTTGCCCCCAGCTCCTGTTACCTGCCACCGCTCAGAGTGGTAGTGGGAAAAGGGGGGAAAAGGCATGTTATGTGCAGCAATGCATCATTTCCAGTAAAAAGCCAGAAGAGACATAGAGTAGCTCTAAGAATCCATGTAAACCGTATGGTTTTACCAGATTTTTTTTACTGGAAGTGGCATAATGCTGCAAACAGAATCCCCATTTCCCTGTCTAATTTCTAGGCAGGACATTGTGTTAAGGTCTTTTTGCATCCTAAACTGACTTTAATAGGCACAAGATGTGGCTAGTTGGAATCAAACTACATCCTGGCCTGCCAGGGGGTGTGGTGGGGGGGACAAAATGGAGGTATCCAGTTGAAAATGTAACAACTAGCAGGTGGTCAAATGTCTCTCTTACAACAGAAAGGACACACAGATCCCTTAGGAGGCTGCAGGCAGGGGAAGAACATGGTAGTCATCTCATCAACAATACTAGAAGTTAATTTTAGAGAAGGGGAAAAGTCAGTGGAAGCCAAATTGGGTAGCATTGTGCTACCCCACCTTGTGCTGTGGGGAAAACCCATTAGCACCACCGTCTCTTGCCAGGCACATTTTCTTCCCGATAACAAATCCCTCTCTTTATCAGCTGAACCCAGGTATTCTCCAAGTAGAATGAGGTTGCAGGTAGTCGCATTTGTCCAAAGCACAATGCAAAAACAAAAGCCACGTCATACCTTTTACATGGATAAGCTGATAGATTCCTGCATCTGCCAGAACTGGTGGACCAGATGCCAAGAAGGTGAAGCTTTGCCTTTCATAGTGCTTTAAAGCTGCACCCGTGCTCACCTCTGTGAGTCTATGCAGCTATTCAGGTTCTGGGCAGGGACACCATTTCAAGTTTCAAAGCAATTTCAGTGGAGGCAGGAACCAAGATTATCAGTATATTTAAAATCAAATTACAAAAACCAAATAAACATCAGTGTATTTTTTAGCATGTGTCATGGTTAGTGTTTTATACGTCAGAATCATTATAGTAGGTCCTCAATGTTCAAACAGTCATTTTATAAGAACTGGTGCCTTTAGCTTGCAAAGTTCATACTCACCCTAGTATAGATCTAGGGAGATGACCAGCAAGATAGACAGCATTCTATAGTGGTTAAAGTGTTGCAGTAGGACCTGGGACAACCAGGTCTGAATCCCCATTCTGTCAGGGTAGATTGCCAGGCGATTTGGGGCCTGTCTCAGTCAGCCTAACCTACCTCACAAGTACGGTTGCCAGTTCCAGCTTGGGAAATACCTGGAGATTATTGGGAGGTGGGGCCTGAGGAGGGCAGGGTTTGGGGCTTCAGTGGGGTGTAATGCCATAAAGTCCACCTTCCAAAGTGGCCATTTGCTCCAGGTGAACTGACCTCTGTCACCTGGAGATCAGCTCTAATAGCGGAAGATCTCCAGCCACCACCTGGAGTCTGGCAACCCTACTCACAAGATTGTTGTTGTGAGGATAAGGTGGGGGAGGGAAGAATGATGTGATAAGCTGCTTTGAGTCCTGATTAGGGAGAAAATCAGGATATAAATTCCCCTCGAGGGGGAAAATTAACATTAGATCTGAAACATTGGATCTGCCTGTTTGTGTCACAATATAATCCTGACCTTCCTCCGATGAGCCCAGAGTGATGTACATTGTTATGTATGTAAGGCTCAGGTTGAGCTTGCTATTTCCCTCCAGGCTCCTTTGCCCTTACTTCATTGGACCACGAACTCCAGCCACCCAGCCATGGACCTGGGAGCCTGGTTCCGGGTGGCAGGGATTGGCATATGAGCAGGTTATTGAGCATTGACAGTTCAGTTCAGTTCAAGGTTGTTAATAAAGTGGTTGTTGTTGGAACTCCATCTCTGGTCTCATGCATTACCCCATGTACATAATATGCATGGTTCTTCCATCTTTAGGGTTCCCAAACTCCAGGTACTAGCTGGAGATCTCCTGCTATTACAACTGATCTCCAGCCCTTAGAGATCAGCTCACATGGAGAAAATGGCCGCTTTGGCAATTGGACTCTATGACATTGAAGTCCCTCCCCTCCCCAAACCCCACCCCCCTCAGGCTCCGCCCCAAAAACCTCCCACCGGTTGTGAAAAGAGACCTGGCAACCCTAGCCATCTTCCATGCTATTCTCACAACAACCCTGTGAGGCAGATTAGCATTCCTTGATCCAGCCCAGTGTTTCAAACTGCTTTGGGTTAACCCCATCTAGATCCACGCTAGAATTTAGGAAGAAATTCTAGAAGGAAGTACATTAGCTGTTGCTGTAACTCTAGGCAGAGAATGAACCTCGCTATTAAATTCTGTGTTTATTTCAATTTGTGCTGCCTTCTCCCTGGATGCCAGATCTTCTAGATATAGCAGGTTAGACTGAGGACCTAATTGCACATTATAGGGTTTTTTCCCCAATTGGTTTTTTTATTTTATTTTAAATTAATTATTCAACAGAATTCCAACAATGGTATAACAATAATTACATCAGAGAAGAACAGTTTTAAAATATCAATAGCGGCACCACAAGTTCGAGAAACATTGAAAAAAGATTGCCAACTTTTAAAAAACAAGGTATTTTCTGCCTACTATCTTTTAAATGGACCAGTTCTGTTAAATGAGACAGTTTAACCAGATGCCAAACTTCTTGAAACAACTCTGATTGTAATTGGACTAGATTTTTTCCAGTTTTTAACGATTAGAAGTTCAGCCACTGTCACCGAATCATAAATCATAGCCTTATGAACAATAGGTATTTTGCCTCTAGGTATACTCAACAGCAAGACAATGGAAGCTAATCTACATGTGGTACAAAGTTTTTCCCATGGTTCAAGCTGTCAGATATGTACTTGCGAGTTCCTGAGTAGGAATTCAAAAAAAAAAAATGGGGTGTGATTCAAATCAGGACTGTGGCATGCACAGAAAGGGGACTTATACCTCTCCCTTTATAATTTTCCTGACCTCAAAAGGCCTGGGGGCACTTTTTGTCCCAATGGGTGCTTCAGTGGTCCTAGGGTTGCCAACCTCCAGTTACTAACTGATCTCGTGCTATTACAATTGCTCTCCAGCCGATAGAGATCAGTTCACCTGGAGAAAATGGCCGCTTTGGCAATTGGACTCTATGGCATTGAAGTCCCTACCCTCCCCAAACCCCTCCCACCGATGGCGAAGAGGGACCTAGCAACCCTAAGTGGTCCTGATGAGGTACTAGCGTTGCCAGCTCCAGGTTGGGAAATGCCTGGAGATTTTGGGGGTGGAGCCTGAGGAGGGCGGGGTTTGGGGAGGGGACTGTTCCTAGTCTGCCACTATACCACACTGGCACTCTTTTGTATATGGTTCCCCTTAGAAGAAGTCAGAAAGTCCCAGGTTACTGAAACACAAAGATGTCACCTCCGGCAAATGTTAGATACTGACATGTTTTATGATCTCCTGAGCAAGGGTGTCACCAATACCCTCCACATTCCCTTCCTAGAAGAGATACCAAGTGGCCCAAATAAAAACTAACTGGGTTGGTTGTTTTTATGGCTTTATGGGTATTTCTCACCTTCAGCAGATTTTTAAAAAGTGGAAACCCTGCAGATCCACAACCCACCTTTGCATCCCAACCTCCATCACAGGACCCAATTTTAATAAACAGGGCTGCCTTTCTCCCACTAATAATTCTCAACAGCTCGACTTATTTGACCAATTATTTCCCCTTGTGGTGGCTACTCTCATTTCCCCATGGCGGCCTCTTCCTGGAATTGGCACAGGGCGGATCTAGCCAGTCAGGTATCCTACCGGTATGTAAGGGTAAGCAAGGTTGAGGAATGCAATTTAAATGAATCAACAAACATTTTTTTAAAGAAATGCCCCCCACCCTGGGAGGTATTTCTATCCAGTGCTGAAAATGTTTGTGAAATACGGTTAGCCATTTCATCCTAAACCTCCTTTTGAAATATGGCAACTTTCAGCCAACTCACCTTAAAAGGGAAGCTAAAACTGTCTCCTTCCCAAACCCAGCATTCTCTCTCCCCTTTCAGGATTTCCCCTGCTACAGATATGAGCAGCAAACTCCAGGTTAAAAAGAGAGAGAGCCAACTCTGCAGAATGTCAACCATTTGCTAATATGCTTAGCCAAAGCAACATCTATTGATCCTGATTGCCTGGAATTGCACCTCAAAAGGTTTAGGTGACATTTCCAAGGAGAGAGCAGATACTTTCAAGTCAATTATGCATCCGAAGATTTGTGCAAATGGGACACGCTCACCTTAAAGGAATGTCAGCGGAAGCTAGGAAATGAATTAAGCTTCTTTTATAAGCTAGGAAACAAATCCCTTAATGGCCCAATGCATCTCAAGGGACACCTTGGGTCACCAAAAGCGCACTGGGAGTATCTGGATCAAGGAAATTTGTTTTGCTGAATCCCCCCTTGAGAATGATGAAATCCCTGAACATGTTTCCGCTCCAGGGCAATTTGCATCTAAAGAAAGCAGAGCAGGGACTGTGCATCATCCATGCAGAAAAGGAGTTGTTCAGAGCTGTTCCGTGAAAGGTTCTTAATTTCCAGAAAAAGAAATGCCAGGGCGCTGGTCTAGCAGCAAATTAGCAGATCTGATTGGGAAACTCTTCCCTATAATCTCTGATATGTAGGGTTGCCAACCTCCAGGTACTAGCTGGAGATCTGCTATTACAACTGATCTCCAGCCGATAGAGATCAGTTCAGCTGGAGAAAATGGCCGCTTTGGCAATTGGACTCAATGGCATTGAAGTTCCTCCCCTCCCCTCCTCAGGCTCTGCCCCAAAGACCTCCTGCCAGTAGCAAAGAGGAAACTGGCAAGTCTACTGATATGTGGAGACTCTGCAGCCTTGAACAGAGTTACACTGTTGTAAGCCCACTGACTTCAGTTAATATAGACAGGTATAACTCTGACCTGGATGGCCTAGGCTAGCTGGATCTCATCAGATCTCCAAAGCTAAGCAGGGTGGGAGACCACCAAGGAAGTCCAGGCTCACTACACAGAGGCAGGCAATGGCAAACCACCTCTGTTAGTCTCTTGCCTTGAAAACCCTATAGGGTTGTTATAACTCTGCTGCAACTTGAAAGCACTTTCCACCACCATAACTCTATTTAGGTTTGCAGATTGACTCAGCCGTCAGGGAAACAGCACTCTACACCTGCCTTTTCATCTAACTTCTTATTCCAATGATACTGACTTTACTGTCTTATGGAATCTCATTAAGAAAAAGACTAGACTTGACCTTCATGTTGCCTCTCTCGCTGATTACTGTAAAGCTGAACTCATCCCTCGGGGTCTTAGAATCCAAAAAGCCCCCGCACTTTTTTTAGAAAGTTCCTCCTTTAAAGAAAGATGGTCTGCCATTTTAAATCGATGCTCAATGGATTTAATGTTATTAATTATCCAACAAGCCACCATTGAAGCCAATAGTACTGAGGATGAGATAAAGAAAACTAAGGATGACTTACGTGGAAAGGTTCCGGTTGCTGATTACAAAAAACATCTTGATAATATTGAGAAAGAACTTAATGATTATACACAAAATATTAAGTCCCTGAAAATACGCAAGTTTTCTAGGGACAAAAATGATTATGAACAAAAAAAGGTATGTTACTGGCAATATAAACAATCCGGTCCTTCTTTTCCTTCCTCCCGAGGAACCTCATACCAACAATCCCACTCTAACTTTGAAAGGGATTTTGACTCCTATAGCTCATCGAGTGCTGGCTCCAGCTTTTCCAATTCCTCCTACAATAACAAAAAACCTTATTTTTTGAGAACAGGAGGACGTCCAAAAAACTATCGACCTCCAGGCTCCCGCCAACGAGGCGGGATGAACCAGAACGGGAGAACTTAGTTCTAAATCTCTCTAACAGGTCTTTTTCTAAAGCTGAGCTTGATGTGCTTAATTTGGGGCTCGGTTTCGCCGCCACGCCTAAGTATTCAGCTTTTCATACCCGTGTGGATTTGTTCAAACTATTTCGCCAAATTAGATTAAAAGATTTCTTTAAGAATTCAACCAGTGATCCTGTACCTTTTAGACGACCCTCATCTTTCATTCCAGCCAATCCGCACCACCTAATACAAACCTTCCAACATCTAGTTCTTCAGGATGTTGCCAATATGGAAAGGAGACACATACCTTCTCATAATAACTTTTCACCTGAACAAAAAGCTATACTTGAGCAAATCAATAAGGATGACTCTATTATTATCAAGGAAGCCGATAAAGGCGGAGCCATAGTTATTCTTAATTATTGTGATTACGATAAGGAGAACTTGAGACAGCTATCAGACCGGAACTTCTATCGCCCCATTCAATCAAACCCTTGCAAAGCGGTGGATTTAATTATCAGAACCTCTGTATATGAAGCATCTTCTGCCGGTTACATCAATCAGCAAACTGCTGAGTTTCTTATCAATAAATACCCTAGAACCCCCGTCTTCTACACCCTACCAAAGGTCCATAAATCTATTCGTCCTCCCATTGGACGACCTATAATTTCTGGTTCTGGCTCTCTTCTCGAACCCATTGCACAATACCTAGATTTTTATTTAAAGCCTTTTGCTTCCAACACTCCCTCATTCGTTCTTGATTCCAGGGATTTTATATCCCAACTAGAAGGCTATAAGGCTCCATCTGCTAGTGTTCTGGCAACACTGGATGTGGTATCCCTATATACACACATCCCTCTAGATGAGGTACGGAACATTATACAAGATCTGTTGGATACCAGGGTTGATTTATTTCCCCCCACTGAATTTCTTTTGCAGCTTCTTGATATTTTGTTTGAACATAATTTTTTCCGGTACAAAAACCAATTTTTCTTACAAGTTAATGGAGTTTCCATGGGTGCTGCATGCGCCCCTTCCATAGCCAATATTTTCATGATTTATTTTGAAAACAGATTTTTATTTCAACATAACCCTTTTTCTCAGGATATTTTATTTTACAAACGTTTTGTGGATGACCTAATATTCAATTTCCGGTCTATTACAACCTACACCTTGTTCCTAGAATGGATTAATACTCTTCATCCCCAATTATCATTCACAGGGACCGTCAGTGATTCCTCCATTTTTTATTTAGATCTTGAAGTTTCTTTAGCTCAGGACTCCACTTTATTTTTCAAACCATATACGAAGCCGTCCTCCAAGCCTGCTGGTCTAGATTTTTCTTCCTGTCATCCACCCCACCTTCTCAAGAATCTCCCCTATAGCCATTTCTTACGTTTAAAACGTAATTCTACTC
This sequence comes from Euleptes europaea, assembly GCF_029931775.1. Classification (NCBI taxonomy): domain Eukaryota; kingdom Metazoa; phylum Chordata; class Lepidosauria; order Squamata; family Sphaerodactylidae; genus Euleptes; species Euleptes europaea. Next base: position 23,228,862 of record NC_079313.1, on the reverse strand, counting down.
CGGACAGTGATTTTCAACTATCTGCCCGTGAGCTGCAAAATGCCTTGCGGAACAAGGGTTATCCGGACCACGTTTTACAGTCAGCCAAGGCAAGAGCCGATTCTTTAGACAGAGGGGCACTATTTACTTCCCAGCAACCTCGCAACTCCCGATCTGGGGTCACTTGGTCCTTACAATTCAGCTCCAAGTCTAATATGATCAATAAAATAGTTAAGAAACATTGGCACCTTATACAATGCATACCAGGCTGCCAAACCCCGCCTTTGTGTGGACTTCGCCGTCCCCGGACCATTCGAGACCAATTAGTGCACTCAGACACTCCTTTGCAGGAGCCTTCTCCAACGTCCCATTTTTTACCACCCGCTTTGGGACATTATCCATGTGGCTCCTGTTCAGTTTGTAATTTATGTCTTACCCTCAAAGAGGTTATCTCCCCGGTTACTGGTTTCAGGTTTACTTTGAGACAGTTCTTTAACTGTTCTTCCAAACAGGTCGTTTATTATATCTTATGTAAATGTGGATTTTCCTATATTGGCAGCACAATTAGACCTATTAGAACAAGAATTTCAGAGCATCGGTCTAGGATCCGCTCCGGAAATCTTGAGGCTCCTCTCACTCCGCACTTTATTGATAAAGGACACTGAGATAATGACATGTCTTTCTGCGTCTTGTGGCAGTATCAAGGTCGTCCCTATGATTCCCAAAATATACAAAAAACACTACATCAAATGGAAACCAAACTTATATTTCTCATGGGATCCTTGTCCCCCAATGGTTTAAATAATGAATTGGATTACTCTTGTTTTTTATAAGGAGTTTTCTCCTTTAAGCATTTTTCTTCACTGCTCCACCAGCTGCTGTTCATTTCCTTGCATTGCTTTCTATTTGAACTCGCATCTTGTCAGTTTCATTATATGCTTTGGAGACCTATATAGAAATCCTCTCGGTCCCTCTTTGAAATTGATATGATTGTTATAAACTTTTCTGGTAAGTTTTTTAATATATATTTATAATGGTAGTTGCATAGTTTCTTAATATTAATATTTTTTATATAATGTGAAATAAAGGTTTAACTCTTAATATTTTTAAACAATTATTTATTGACATGATATCTTTGTATTAGCATGGTATACTTTTTTGATCATGTTATGCAGATATGTGTAGCTGATAAAGCCATGTGCGAAACGTGTGCATGATTTAGACGACACGTCCGGGCACCTCTTCTGGCACCTCCTCGCTGTGGTCCTCATTTTTGACATTTTGTGTCCAGCCACCGAGAAGTACAGGAAAGTCTTTCATGGACAGCTATATTGTTTTTATGTGATCCATTGGACAATTTCTTTTGTCATATTGCATATCTTGCTGGACTATTTATGCTAATTGTTTAAAAAAAAACCTGATTGTGTTTCCCTTAATTTTTGTACATATGTTCACTCCTTGCACTTACCTGCACCTTTATAAATTTATCTTGCGTTTATATTACCTTGTAGTGCTGTTTGGATCTTTTCCAGTACCTGGAGGTTGGCAACCCTAAACTACCTGGAGATTTTGGGGCTGGAGCCTAAGGAGGACGGGGTTTGGAGAGGGAAGGGACTTCAATGCCATACAGTCCAATTGCCAAAGCGGTTATTTTCTCCAGGGGAACTGGTCTCTGTCACCTGGAGATCAGCTGTAATAGCGAGAGATCTCCAGCTACCACTTGGAGGTTGTCAGCCCTATCCCAGCATGAAGCTGTTGATACTTCCCTTTATCTGGACCCGTTCTTCACTTTCTTTCTTGCCATTTGAAGAGTTTGACCAAATGTGCTTAGCCTTTCTTGGCAGGCAAATATGGGTACAGCCGTGCAAGTTTTACTGAGCGTGAGAATCAAAAAGATCTTTGGCCCACTGTTTTGTGCTATGCTGGCTCCTTTGGCCAGATACAAGTTCCCTCCTCTGCTGCAGTCTCCGTCTTCTTTCGCCTGTGTCCCTCCACCTCAAGCTATGACTCGATTTGTTCTTGTTTCTGTGCCAGGGTCCCACAGAGAGAGAGACAGAGACCAGCCTTTAGACCCTGAGGAAATCAAACAGGAGCTGTTTTTTTCAATTCAGCTGAAGAAGCAAGCTTGTGTTTATAAGCCTGCAGGCTGCTAGTGAAATAAATAATTATTTTAGCACAGACCCTGTAGGCATATGGCATTGGATCCCTTTGGGGGTGGGAGGATGAAAAGTAGAAGTTTCCACTGGAATTTTTTTTTTTTTTGAAATTGTTTCCCTGCAGAGATCTGAGAGATTTGAGCTACTTCCACACAGCAAGCACTGAAGTGAATTGTGGTGGTTCTGTTGACCATTGAGCACCAGACAACACCCTGAGCTTTGAGGCATATTTATACCACTAACTTGAATTGATTTAATAATCAATTAGATTATCCTGCTATTACAACCGATCTCCAGCCGATAGAGATCAGTTCACCTGGAGAAAATGGCTGCTTTGGCAATTGGGCTCTATGGCATTGAAGTCCTGCCCCTCCCCAAACCCCACCCTCCTCAGGCTCTGCCCCCAAAATCTACTGCCAGTGACGAAGGGGGACCTGGCAACCCTATGTTGCTGTGATATGTGACCATATTTGTATGTGTCACAGGAGGTCAGAATTTGAGGGCATTGCTTTAGTATATCTTCGAGTGATGCACAGTGCCTATCATCAGACTATAAATGGAGAAATTGATAAGCGCCATCTGATTGCTCCCTGGTGAGCACTGTGGAAGTGACTGGCGTTGGAAACTGGCAACTGGCACTGGTGACTGGCAAAAGAGCTCCAGGGTACTTTGCCCGCTGCTGCTCAGGTTTTAGAATGCAGCTGTACATAAGCATCCCATTGCATGGCTGACCTCTAGATTATGTTGGCAGGCTGACAGCACCCACTGCCTCCATCCCCGGTCCTCAGCCGCTTCATTAAGAGGGCAGCAGGATAACCTCCCTGTCATCAGCGATATCATCTTGTTCCGAATCCTCGGAACTGTCAGGCAGTCTGATTGGTATCCGGGCATGTTGTCTCCCTCCTGTTGTACGGGAAGTAGCCCGGATGACCCAACATCGCAATGCTGTTTCTCTCCACAGAGCCTGCCTTCAAAGGCCAGTGATAAGGTTAATGCAGCCTGCTTGGAGAGAATGCTGAGTTGCCGCCAAAGGGATGGATGCTGAACAATGAATAGGCTGGAGTCCTCACAGCTGTCCAGTGCAATTGCCACAAGAAATAAAGACATCCATCAAACGCAAGTTTTCCACACTGGTGAGAAAGAACACATCCAGTACCTAGCAAGAGTTGAGCTACACTGTAGGGTGCAAGAGACTGTTTTTAATTTAGCACAAAAGCCCTGTCTTTTCAGTGATTTTCCAGGGAGGGGGGTAGTGGGTTTTTTTTCCTCTGCAGGAGCATTATCAAAAATGAGCTCTTTCTTGGCACAGATTTGGGCAGCAGCTCATACCCGAGCAGGTCTCTGGAGAGGTGGCATATACATTTGCTAAATAAATAAATAATGCCCCTTTCTTTTATTGGAAGAGGGGAGGGGCTGTGGCTCAGTGGTAGAGCATCTGCTTGGCATGCAGAAGGTCCCACATTCAATCCCTGGCTTCTCCGGTTAAAGGGACCAGGCAAATAGGTGGTGTGAAAGACCTCTGCCTGAGACCCTGGAGAGCTGCTGCCAGTCTGAGTAGACAATACTGACTTTGATGGACCCAAGGGTCTGATTCAGTATAAGGCAGCTTCATGTGTTCATGGAATAAAAGAGGAATCTTCCAACGGCACATTAAAGGCTAACAAAATTTTATCCCAGCTTAAGCTTTTGTGAGTCATCGCTTACTTCATAGATGCATGTAGCACACAGCAAGGGGGCTTTAAGCCATCCTTACATACTGTTTTCCTGAGCTGAAACAGCCCAATGTTCTTATAATTGCCCCATTAACCTGATGAAGCTATTTCATGTCAGAAAAAGAGGATAAGACGGAGGTTGAACCTCTTTTCCCTTTATGCCACATGCCACAATCTTGGTCTGAATCAGGGCCCGTGTACCTAAAAATAACTTGGGAGGCGGTTGCCAGAAAATTTCAACTTGGAACTGTCAGTAAACCCCTGGCTTGACCCTGTTGCCTACTACTGAATGAGCAGCAAGTGCTTACACCCTGAAAAAATGTGTCACAGCTAGGGCTGTTGAATTAAAAAAAAATTCGGTATAGTTCGGATTCGGCTGAATTCGGCCCATTTAGATTCGGGATATGCTGAAGTCCGAACTCCCCCGCTTCGGGTCCGTACAATTCGGCGGGAATTCAAAATTCGGGAAAACAATTCGGCCGAATAAAGCCATTAAAAACACAATCGCGCCTTTCCGCGGCTCGGGGGGGGCATTTTTGGGGGTAGAGGTCCCAAACTTTCAGCAGAGCTTCAAAGGACGTTTCTTGAAAGACCCCCCAAGTTTTTTAAAGATTGGGTCAGGGGGGGCTGAGATATGGGCCCCGAAAGGGGTCCCCCCCTTAATGTGCATCTCTGAGCAGAGCTTGCCACCCACGCACAAAGCTCCCAGCCCCGACAAACAGCTGAGAAGTTTGCAAAGCATTGCAACACGACTGAAAAGCAACACAACCTTGTAAGCAACACCTTTGCAACTGTGCAAAGCAACACCTGACACCTGGGAGTTTGCAAACCATGGAAAGAGACAGAGGCAGCTAGCTATGCATAATGAGCAGGAGGAGTGGAATTTTCCCTTTTGCATGGGACTCCAAATGCATTCTTTAAGTCACCATTTGAAAACCAGTTTTGAGCAAGCATCCAAATAGACCTAACAGCTCTTATGAATGAGGGAAAACCTGAAGACACACGACTGAAAACCCCCCCTTAAACCAGGGAGAGAGAGACTCGAGGGGGAACACACACCCCAGGCAGAACCGGCAAAAGCCCCCTTTGGCTTCCCCCCCACCCACAGAAACTGTTCCCTCCCCACACACACACAGACTCTGCTTCCCCCACACACACACACTCACACACAGGAGAAAAATTATAGATTAAAGCCCCCAAAGGGGTCTTACTGTGGCTGTCTTCTGTTCCATCAGGAGGGGCTGGGGAGGACTCGGTAATCCAAGACGATTCCATTTAGGCACGGGACGTTTTGCTCTGGAGATGCATACTGATCCATTCATCCCAATAGGGAAAAGGGGATAGGGGAAAGCCCATATCTCGGGACCCCCTGACCCAATGTTTACAAAACTTGGGTGGTCTCTTAAGAAGGCTTGTCTGAAGCTCCGCTCAAAGTTTGGGATCTGCACCCCAAAAAATGCGCCCCCTGCAGCCACGGAAAGAGAAAAGGGGGGAGCCGATATTTCTGCCCCCACTGAACCCATCTTTACAAAACTTGGGTGGTATCTTAAGAAGGATTGTCTGAAGCTATGCTGAAAGTTTGGGGGCTGTATCCCCAAAAAAGCGCCCCCTGCAGCCACGGAAATGGAAAAGGGGGGAGGGAAAAGGGGTAGAGCCCATATCTCGAGACCCCCTGACCCAATGTTTACAAAACTTGGGGGGTATCTTAAGAAGGCTCATCTGAAGCTCCACTGAATGTTTGGGGTCTGTACCCCCAAACATGCGCCCCCTGCAGCCATGGAAAGAAAAAGGGGGGAGCCCATATCTCGGGAACCCCTGACCCAATGTTTACAAAACTTGGGTGGTCTCTTAAGAAGGCTTGTCTGAATCTCTGCTGAAAGTTTGGGGTCTGTACCTCAAAAAATACACCCCCTGCAGCCACAGAAAAGAGCGAATGTGCACAAGCACCCCCACACACACACAGGAGGATTTCCCTCTCTCTCTCTCTCCCCGGCCGGGCCGCACATCAGCTGATTCCTCCAGTACTCAATCCTGACTGAAGAAGACCCAGCTTGGCCACCGATTGGCTGGGGGAGGAGAATGCTGCTTACTGACAGTTATGCTGCTTACTGACGCCCCGAATTGGCCGGATTTATTCGTGAACTCCCGAACTCGCTGAATTCGGCTCCCCGGTTGCCTGCCATTTTTTAGTTCGGTTCGTCCCGAACTAAAAACCACCGAATCAGGGGAAATTCGGCTGTTTTTCAGTTCGGGCCGAACCGAATCAACAGCCCTAGTCACAGCCCATTCCTCAAAGCGGCAGGGAACAGCGTGGCCAAGGTGCCACCGTGTCACCTCCACAGTGGTTTCACTGCTGCTACGGAAGGGGGGAAAAGGGGCTGTTTTTTAAATAAATTTGGAAAATGTGGGGGGAAGCCCCGTAGAAAATTGTGCTGCGCCGCTGTTGCTTAAGTGGGCATTCCTGGGCTGAAAGTGGTTAGGAAGCCGCCTAATGGCATCTCCGTCCCCTGGAACACCCCGGGAATGCCTCCTGGGATGCCAGTGCGGGGACTTGCACTGGCAGAATGTCGGCAGGAGGCTGCGCCAGCGTCCAAGGGCCATGCTGTCAACCCAGCCCAGGAAAGTTGGCACAAGTGCCCCCATGCCGGCGTCCGTGCCAGTAGGGGTCATGCTGCCTCCTAAGTGTTGGGAATTAGATAACGAGTTTTGTTTCTGTCAGAAAGCAAAGGGTTAAATTTGTTTGTATTGATTATACAGATGCAGTAAGGTGATGTAACAGCAATATGTCTTTTAGTTAATTGGTCAGCTAATTGCCATTGGTAACATGGCTCAAGTCAGGTAGATACAATTGTGTCTAATTGCCCTCTTCCCGTGTTAAGAGAGGAAAAGTTTAGAAGTAGTTTCTACTCACTTGCTTTTTGGATTTCACACTGGCAACATGTCAGCATCCTGCTCTTATGAGCAGAGATGTGAACAGAAGGCCAAAAGCCTTAGATACCTGCTAGAGGATTTCTAGCAAGCTAATAGGAAACTAGAAATGTAGAAAGGATTTATCGCTTTCATCCCAGTCACCCTTTCCTATAGATAAGTAAAGATTTTTGATTCTTGAAACAGGAAAGACTCTGTTGTTTTATTGTGTGCTAATCTCTGACTCCTTGCATAACCATAATCAAATGATCCATGGGCCTAATTTCTAACACTAAATCCATCTGGCCCCCAACTTCAGGAATGGGCTGTTAGTCTCTAAAGTGGTACTGGACATGCATTGCGTCGGGACTAGTTTTTGTTCGTTGAAGTGAAGCCAAACAAGCAAATTATTAGAAATAAAATTCAGTAGCCAAAAGTGGTAGCAGCCCTCCTAAAGCATGAGCTACATTTCCTCTTAGATTACCCAGACTTTATATAGTGAGATAAATTTATGCTCCTGGCAGAGATTTCACACCATACAAAGCAGGAATAAGCATCAAAGACCCCAGCTACCCCAGCTAGAGTGTCCTCTTCCCTGGAGAGGGAGCAAATCACCAATTTGGCTGCATGGTTAGAGATGCGACTAGTCTTTGCCATTGAGAGCTCCTGCTTGCTGATAATAGAATGTACAATGGATGAATTCCTTATCCAGACATAATTAGATCAGCGTGATATGAGAGATATAGAGCAGAACTACACAGTAACACTCAACCCAGGGCTGCCACTGAAAATGACATCTCCACGTTGAGTTCTGCTGCAACATTTAGCTATACTTGCCTGTTGAATGTTCCCCTGTCCCACCCTTTACATTACTGGGGGAAGCAGAAAGATGCACCATGTGATGTCATGACATAAGTGTACATAAACATTGCAGGGAATTCAGAGGCAGCCCTGTGTTGAGTGTAAGGTACATAAGGAATCGATGCTAAGATCTATTGGGGGACTGATTAATTGCTTTGTTACACTTCTGCTCTCAACCTGTGTTCGATCCCGATGGAAGTCAGTTTCAGTTAGCTCAAGGTTGACTCAGCCTTCCATCCTTCTGAGGTTGGTAAAATGAGAACCCAGCTTGCTGGGGGTAAAGTGTAGACGCCTGGGGAAGGCAGTGGCAAATCACCCTGTAAACACAGTCTGCCTAGCAAATGTCATGATGTGACGTGACCCCAATGGGTCAGTAATGGCCTGGTGCTTGCACAGGGGACTACCTTTGCCTTTACCTTTAACACTTCTATATCACACCTTGGCTGCAGGAAACTCAAAATAGTATATATGGGATTCCCAGTTTCCCATCCAAGCACTGACCAGACACCAAGCCTTCTTCATTTCAACAAGGGTTCCACATAATGTACTTCGGAGCATGTTTGGCCCTACTGACCTCTCTGAAAGCCTGGCATCAGCACAAGATCACCTCAGCATTAGCTTTCAATACCACAGGAGAGTCCTACAATATCTTAATGAGAATAAAAAGGGGGAAGTGCCTCTGAGCATACGCAAAGCGCCCTTTCACTTTCCCAGGAATAATCCACAGCCTGTCTCCACATAATAAGAGAACGGGTAGGATTCCGTATTTCCATAATCACAACCAACCTTGCACAAATTGAACAGCTAAAATTCCTCCTTCCTGGCTGCTTGCGCTACATGGCAGTGGTTGTACCCCTGTTATCATTTTCACATGTACCAGACATAGCATAACGTATTTCTTCTGGCACCAGGTCCAAAGCCAATGAAATACAATCACACCAACCATCCTTTGCACATTCCTTCCCTCCATAGGCATGCCACTGTTTGTTAAAAAACGTATATTGAAGTCAGCGTGGTATAGTGGTTAAGAGCGGTGGTTTGGAGCAGTGGGGTCTGATCTGGAGAACCAGGTTTGATTCCCCATTCCTCCACATGAGCGGCGGAGGCTAATCTGGTGAACTGGATTTGTTTCCCCACTCCTACACATGAAGCCAGCTGGGTGACCTTGGGCTAGTCACTCTCTCTCAGCCCCACCTACCTCACAGGGTGTCTGTTGTGGGGAGAAGAAGGGGAGGTGATTGTAAGCCGGTTTGAGTCTCCCTTAAGTGGTAGAGAAAGTCGGCATATAAAAACCAACTCTTCTTCTTCCTCTTCTTCTGTGTGTCGCTGCAGCCCTCGTGCAGTTGCTTGCACACGCCGAATGGCACTTAGCATGTTTTCCTTTCCACTCATGCATCGCAGGAGCCAAGTCTTTGCAAGCTTGAACCTTGAACCTTGGTATGCCAATAAAGGTTAATGAAATGAAATGAAATGAAATGCAAGCTTGAACCTGACTCCAACATTTAAAGGAATAAATTAGCTGGTGTTTGGAGCCACAATTTCACAGTAATTTGGACCCACCAGCTGGCTTTCTACGTCTGCTCCTAATGATATGGCTTGGGCAGTTCCTGCCTGCCTGCCTGCTCCTCTCTGCAATGCCTTTAAGAAGAGTCACACCTGCAGACAGCAGGAGAAAACACGAAGCAAGCAAGCGTTATCAACCGGGAAAGGTTCCTGAGGCACACAATGTCTTTAGCTCACCTGATTAGCTGACTGGAATGAAGATATAAAATGCAATCGCTTCTGCTTTCTTTCTCTCCCCCTCCCTCCCCCAGAGTCTTATTTTTAGGGGTGGGGGCAGGAAGATGCTACAAATGTCAAGCATGATTTACTCTGAGACATCATCCGACTCCCAGCAGGTATAAATCTTCTATGTCAAGCGTAATCATGTTAAGGTTTCAAAAAAAAAAAAATACAACCTGGCCAAACTTATGTGCATGTTTACGGAGAGGGAGAAATGTTCAAGCATCCATCCATCTCTCCAACTCTGATGCAGTAAACCCAATAATATCACAAAAAGAAGGTGATAGATATTGTTTGGTTGTGTGAATTGTAGGGAAATGTGTGTGTGTCTATCAGTTCTTCATATATATGTAATTTGAACAAGACGGTAAGATTTTTGAACCCATCTTGCATTCATCTGTGTTGATTTGTGGGTCTGTGCCAAAGCATTGCCACAACCTGTCCATTGCCAATCGCATTAGTGCTCATTTTCAACAACATCATTAAATACTTCAGAATTACCCTTTCCTTCTCCTGCCTCCCCAGAGAAAAAGATTGCTGTACACAGTTGTTAAGGGTGTGGTGGGTAGTGAATGATAAGGAGGAGGAGTATTCAGAATAAGACCATGGTAGAGTATTGTGGGCCCTGACCTGAGTGGTCCAGGCTATCCTAAACTCGTCAGATCTCAGAAGCTAAGCAGCGTCAGCCCTGGTTAGTATTTGGATGGAAGACCACCAAGGAATACCAGGGTCATTATTCAGAGGAAAGCAAAGGCAAACCATCTCTGTTAAGCCATTTATGCAGGGGTATTTACTTCACAGTCCCTGCTGAACTGCTTCGAGGCTTCCTTTGCATTATTCATGTTTTTACCGACCTTCAGATGTGACTTCACTGTTGCCTCGTTCTTCCCCCACAGTTCTAGGATCCTGTTTTAAAACGCATTTAAATATAGCTTCAAGGCAAGAGCGGTACAAATTCGCCCCTTTTCCCATGCATATCTCTTAACTTTGGGTTTCTCTCCCCATGCCCGTTTTGGCTTCTCCCTCCCACGTGTCTGTCCCTCCCATCCAACCCCTTCCCTCAAAGTAAAGCACAAAAGAGGGAGTTACACCGTCATGAAATGTGCAGGAAGACACCGAAGAGAGGCTGCAAAAGTTGGAAGGCAGCTCCCGGAAGGGAGCTGTTGAAGAAAGGTGGGGAGGAAAAACCAGTCCCTTTAAGAGCTGACCCACCCCTTCCAAGTAAAGTGAAACAAGGCTGCGTTTTCAGGGGGAGGGACTCAGAAGCTCTGTGATTCACTGGAGATGCCTAATTAATCACAAGGTACTCCTGGAATTGGGGGGGGGGGAAGCTCTCATGCATATGATGTCGGAGAATGCGGAGCAGAAAACTGTGCAGCAAACCAAATGCAAATTCCCCCTGCATGAATAACTTTAGTCTCTTGCCTTGAAAACCCTACTGGGTTGTCATCAGTTGGCTGCAGCTTGACGGCACTGTACACACACAGAGCACTGTGGCAAACGGAAAAAGTTCTACCCGCAGCAGCAGAGACTCACTGGAGCAGACCTCCCAAGACAAATTGGGGTTGTAGCTCCTTGGATGTTTTGCTCTGTCTTGGCTCTCATTATCCTCCAATCACACATTTTCCAGGATTCCTGTTCTTTGCTCCAATCTTTCCCAAACCTGATTTTCCCATAAACATTGTAGTCCAAGTGTGTTTGCACATTGTGGGTGGGTAGATGGACATTTTTTTTATCCTCGTGCTCACGTTGCTGTAATTTTTTCTGCCAACATCCGCCAGTGCCTACGATTTCCCCCACCCCATTACCAGAGGACTTTTGCTGGCTGTTTAAAGCCAGCTAGTGGCACTTGCTGAGTAAACCTTGAGCCGGCTACCTGAATGAGTACCCAGCTTGCTGGGGGTAAAGGGAAGATGACTGGGGAAGGCAGTGGCAAACCACCCCGTAAACATAGTCTGCCTAGTAAACGTCGGGATGTGATGTCACTCCATGGGTCAGTAATGTCCTTTACCTTTAGTGGCGCAGGAGGAGGATGGAAGCCACAAGAGCATAACCGAAGAAAATCGGGAGAAAACATCCATGTGGACACTCCATTGTCTCTACAAATGCCTCTGCACTGACACCAACAATGAATCCATAACTGAGAATCATTGCTGTGTGGTTATAGTCTGGGATGTCAACAGCTGCTCTGATAGCACTTAAACCTGCTTGTTCTCTCCCATCCCTCCTTCCCTGGGAGCCAGTGTGGTGTAGTGGTTTGGAGCAGTGGACTCTAATCTGGAGAACCGGGTTCGATTCCCCACACCTCCACGTGAACGGCGGACACTAATCTGGTGAACTGGGTTGGTTTCCCCAGTCCTACACATGAAACCAGCTGGGTGACCTCGGGCTAGTCACAGCTCTCTTAGAGCTCTCTCAGCCAAGGTGTCTGTTGTGGGGAGGGGAAGGGAAGGTGATTGTAAGCCGGTTTGAGTCTCCCTTAAGTGGTAGAGAAAGTCAGCATATAAAAACCAACTCTTCTTCTTCCCTTCTAAATACTAGATTAAATACCAATAAATGTTTTTGTTTTGCAGGATATTTGTGATACATAATAGGCTAACAATGAGATGGGAGTAACCCCTAGCCTTTGGCTGAGCTAGTGTGGCAACCTGGAATGTTCAGAAACATTTTAATTGCTCAAATTGAATATGTCAGTGATAGGATTTTAGCCAATAGTGCAGCTTCAATGAAACAAGTCAATGTAGGCTTGTATGGGAGGAGTCGTTACATATGGCGAGATGTCGGGCTTTGGTTGCAAGCTTTCAATAAGGAGGAATGGGAACTATAAATGGTCATAGTCCTTATAGCCCATGCTCCCCAAGCCTGCGCTGGTGCCCTCCCTCTCCTTGCACCTGGGGCAAGCCCCTCCCTCTCTCTCAGCTGAGCTGAGAGTCTGTGGCCATTGTTTTGTTTTCCATATCTGTTGGCATATTTTTGTCAAGATTTTGATGGACTCTGTTTCTGTGGCTTGGAATAGCTCTATTGATACCCCATCTGCTCCTGGTGATTTGTTTCTCCCAATTGCTCTCAGTGCAGCTTTCACTTCACTTTCTAAAACTGCAGGTTATTCTTCAAAAGATTCTTCTTGGAAGGAATCTGCTATCCTTTCATCTGTATAGTTCTTCAGTGTATTGTTCCCACCTTTTCTTTATTTTGTCCTGTTCAGTTAATGTATTTCCATGTTGATCATTCAGCATGCCTAACCGTGCTTTAAATTTCCCTTTGATTTCTTGGATCTAGTGGAACAGATCTCTTGTTCTTCCTTTTTTGTTGTTCTTTTCTATTTCTTTACACTGGTTATTATAATAGTTCTCTTTGTGCGAGTTGCTGGTTCGTTGCACTTAGACTTTTGATTCTGTTTCTGTCACCTTCTACTTTTGCTTCTTGTCTATCTTTTACAATTTTAAGAGTTTCCATCAAGGCTTTTCATTTCTTTTGGCTACAGGAATAGTCTTTGCTCATTCTTCCTTGATAACGTCTCAAGTTTCCACCCATAGTTCTTCTGGTTTACATTCACTTGAACTCAGTAATGCAAATCTGTTCTTTACATGGTCTTTAAATTCTTCAGGAATATTGCTAAGATTGTATTTTGGTGCTATGAATGTTCTGGTGTTTTTCTTAAGCTTTATCTTGATTTTTGATATTAACAATTTGTGATCTGTACCACAGTTGGCTCCTGGGCTTGTTTTTGCCGAGAGAATAGAGCTTCTCCATCTTCTGCTTCCAATTATGTAATCTATTTGATTTTGATACTGGCGGTCTGGTGATGTCCATGTATACAATCGTCTATTTGGTTGCCTGAAACATGTGTTTGCAATGAACAAATTGTTGTCTTCACAGATTTCTATGAGTCATTCTCCGGCTTCATTCAGTGCTCCTAGCCCAAATCTGCCAATAACATTTTATTCTGCTTTGTTTCCTACTTTTGCGTTCCAGTCACCTATGATTATCAGTATATCTTGTTTAGATGTGTGATCAATTTCTTCCTGAACACTTGCATACAAACTTTCAGTATCCTCTGTAGGGTTACTGAAAGGATGTATTTGCCTGTGCAGGTTAAAAAAATAATTCTGTGCTTGACAAGTATCCAACCATGGAGGATACATGGCTCTTCTCCAATAACCAAGATTTATTTTGTGGACTGTGTAAGCACAAAAGTGGCCACAACCTGCAACTCAGATTTGTTACTTAAACCACTACTAAGCAGGCGCAAAGTTAGTTGGTATAGTGCTCATGATGAATTTTGACCAAAGACATTAGGCAAATTGATTAGGAGTGTGATCAAGGCACATTTGCCTGGCCATCATTTTTGTATCAAAGTTCTCAATATTCCCAGAGGAGTATGTCCCTCTTCCTTCACAGCCCCTACCATTTCAGAATATATGAAGTCTTACCTTAGCAAATGAGGGGGAACTAATGGAGGGGGGGGGCTTGTTAGAGAAAGGATAGGGCCTCTTTGGCCATATAGATCCATTTTGCTGTCCATAACTTCCTCTTGGGGACATCAGGATTTATAGTTTTCTCTGCACCCTGAACTAAACTGAGAGGAATAGAAAACTATAAAATCCATAATCCCTGTCATGAAATAATGGCCAAGGCTATGTGAGTTGTTTGGGCAGTTAAGGAGATGACCCACATCAGGCCTCCCCTGTGTCTATCAAACTCTCACCAACCAAGCATGTTTGGCTCAGTGAGAGAGAGGCAAACTTAATTTCAGTATGATTCAGACAGGAATGGATCTCAGCCTGGTTTGGATGTGATGACACTTTTTTGAGGCGAAGGGATTCACATTACAAGGACCACCCCACCACTTAAAATTTGGCAGCTCCAAGACAGGAGTTGCAGCACTGTGCACATTTCACTGCCTGAAAGGCTACTTCACATTAAAATTTACTGTTTCAGCCGTACATGTTAATATTTATATTGGAAAAGAGATGCACACAGTGGAGGGAGAAGGTGAAATGAGTGTCTGTCTGATTTCAAGTATGCATAGCAGGAAGTCCATTCAGGCGCTACCTTGTGATGGGTGCACTCAGAACTACTTGTACACGATGTACATTATTTTCCCAATGCAAGCATTAGCATATATATTTGAAGAAGTAATGTATAAAAGCATCCCCAAATGAGGGAATGTTGCATGGATACCAAGTATCAGGAGAGGACTGGGAAATAAGTGAAAACAGCCTTGGAGGAAGCCAACCTGAATGGCAGCTGTGATGCTAACAAGCCAGCACTGCAGGGGTGGCTCAGCAGCACCAACATCATGCATCTGCTCACCCATTACTTTCTCCCACAAATTAGCAGTAGTGCAGGATAGGGTTGCCAGCTCCGGGTTGGGAAATACCTGGAGATTTTTGGGGCGGAGCCTGAGTAGGGCAGGGTTTGGGGAGGGGAGGGACTTCAATGCCACAGAATCAAATTGCCAAAGCGGCCATTTTCTCTAGGTGAACTGATCTCTATCAGCTGGAGATCAGTTGTAACAGCAGGAGATTCCCAATTACTACCAGAGATTGCCAACCCTAATATAGGGTGATGTGGTTCTTGGACCAATCACATCATCTGCCACCCTGTCTGCCTTACTTCTGACCAGTGGCGGCTTCTGAGCAGTTGTACCATGAAAGAAGTCTGGCTGCTATTGTATTTTTCATCCCTGAAGTTCTGACTTTAAAAAAAAAGTCCCCATTTTTATTTTCCTTCTCCCTTTGTGCCATCTTCTGTTTCCTCATGACAATTTTCCCCAGTCTCTTCTGACTGCTCTTCCACTTCTTCCTGACATGCTACCTTTCAGTGTGAAGGGAAGGTTTTGCATGAGGCACTATTCAAATGGGGCAGTATTCTAAAGTCTCACCCCTCCCACCTGCAGTCTGAAATGGTACAGTCCAGATATTGCGCAACACACTGCTTATAGGGTTGCCCAGCCTCCATGTGGGGCCTGGGGGTCTCCCAGAATTACAACTGATCTCCAGACTACAGAGGAAATGTCGTCTTCAGAGGGTGGACTCCAGGGAGTCTGAGCGCTCTCCCCTCCTCAAATTTCATTGGCCCCAGTCACCACCCCAAATCTCCAGGAATTTGTCGAGCTGGAGTTGGCACTCCCAATATGTTGCTTGATTCTCAGTCTACCATTCCAGCGGGACATGTCCCCTACTGACCAGTTCCCCACCCCTTCCCTTCTTTCTCAGCTCTCATGAGTAATCTTCCTTAGCACTTCATTCTTATTGTATTATTCATCGTCAAACTTTAGTTCATCTTAAAATGCATGTTTTATTATTGTTGCCTTTGTTGTGTCTTATTTGTGAGGTTACTATACATAAAACAATGCAGGAGTTCTCTTTCATTGAGACAGAATCCATTAATCATTCTAATCCATACCAAGATGACTTTGGCTACAATTAGGATTGCCAACCTCCAGGTACTTGTCCACTTTGAGACCTACATGAATTTCTTCTGGTCCTATTTGAGACTGTGATTCTTCCTTGCACTTTATTGATACAGATAGCTGATGAAGCCATGAGCGAAACGTGATTTGGATCTAGACAACACGTCCTGACAGCTTCCCTCCATGGCCTCTTGCCTGGGACTTCGCTTTCCAGCAATCTACAACACACAAAGAAGTCTATATTTGAGTATAAAAATTGACTTACCTGTTACTCAGGATACTCAGGAATTGAAATTGACTTACCTGACTCTCAGGATATTCATATATTGAACTTGTTTTTTCTGCTGGACTGCTATTGATATCTATATGTGTATCTTGTTGTTACCTTGTTGTATATATATATTGTTCACTTTTGCACATTTCTTCACCTTTATAAATTAGTACTTTAACATATATTGTGTGAGTGCTGTCTGGATTCTTTCCAACCTCCAGGTACTAGCTGGAGATCTCCTGCTATTACAACTCATCTCCAGCTGATAGAAATCAGTTCCCCTGGAGGAAATGGCCGCTTTGGCAATTGGACTCTATAGCATTGAAATCCCTCCTCTACCCAAACCCCGCCTTGCTCAGGCTCCACACACAAAACCTCCCGCTTGTGGCAAAGATGGACCTGGCAACCCTAGCTACAATCCTAATAACATTTTCTTGGGGGTAAACCCCACTAAATAGACCAGAGTAGGATTCTGAGTAGGGTTCTGCTTGGAATTACTTTCACAGGATCTGACAAAACAAGTACGGTACGGCAAACAAAACACAAATTTGAGAAGCATATTGTTAAAATATTCAGACAAACAAAAAGGATTTTCTTATACATCAGAAACAGGAAACCAGCCAGGGAGGTGTTTGGGCCATTGGATGACAAAGGATCACTCAAGGAAACCAGGGAGATTAACATGAAGGGAGAAGAAGAAAAATCAAAATGGGGATTTTTCTTTTCCCATTTGGGCAAGATTTCTATTTTAAAAGGATTTTTTTTGTATTTTGTTTTCAGATAATCGGCATTGGGGGGGGGGGACAAGAAATAAAAGACATTAACATCACCAGATATTTTGCATGATATTTGTGAGACATAAGTACATGGCAACAAAAATAATACAGAAGCTTATAGCGTTTCAGAATCTTTGTTCAATCAGAAGATCAATAGATTAATAATAAGTGTCTTTATGCCCATAAAGGAATGACGATGATGAATAAGTGAGTGCTATCATATGGAAATGAATATAGGGTTATTAAGGTTTGTTTCAATTTGGCTTTTCTATTTGTTATGAAAAGAGATTCCATTTTTCTAAATAGTCCTTTGAGAGTTCCCCCCCTCAATATATCTGTCTGCTTATATGCCTATCTTGTCAATGATTAAGTAATTCAATACTTTGCTGAGTCATTACTATATGGATGGGTATTTAAGATTTCCATTTTTAAAAGGAAGCCCTTTAGTCTTTTACAGCTGCTTTGCCTTTGCTGGTTAACCAAGCTGGCATTTCAGATCCTGAATCAGCAGTTCTCTCTCTTGCATAGAGAAATGAACATATCCTTCATCAACATTGATCTTTTTCACATCTAAGTGTGTGTGACAGATAGTAAGAAAAAGCACTTTACCTTTGCTACTCTAGAGGGAAACCTTGAACTCTAAGTAATCCCTGGACAGGAGGCCACCAATGCAGCCTACTAACAGGATGCAAATCCTGGACCTCTGCCTCTATCCCCTACAATACCTGCAGGCTTGCCAGCCAGCATATGCAAGCAAGATTTTTGTCCCCTCCAGAGCAGGAGTGCTGGTTGCCTATTTTAGTGAGGGGGAGCTTTAAGCCTCTGTCTCTGTTCTTCCTCCAAATTCTGCAGGGAAGTTGCTTACTGTGGGAAGCAAGTTGTAGAGCCTGTTCCCTATTTGGCTATGCCTGTCTGCCAGAAGATACAAGCAAAGGCTTTGCTACTGGGTGGCAGGTGCAGATAGCTCATATGCACATAGGAATATCATTGCCAGGTCCAACAATGGTATAGTGGGGGCAGGACTCTTGCTTATGTAGACTCTGTCTTGCTTGAGGCTGAGGTCCAGGAACGAAGGCTCTGCAGCTGGAGCCAACATTGCATTGTGGATATTGTTCAGCAAAGGCTGAAGGTGAAATGAGGCCTTAAATACTCTTTCAAGAAGGTGGAGCTAAAGGCTTCTCCCCTCCAGGAGCAGGCTGCCAGTAGTTAAAGGTGCCATGCCAGTTATGGCAGTTAGTACTGCAACAGGGCTGAGGTGGTTCAGGGCTTTGAGAGGCTTGAGTGCAGGCGAGAAGATGTTCTGCATCAGGCTCTGAGGTGGAGGGTTCAGGGTTCAATTCCAAATCCGAAGGCAGGGCTGAATCCCAGCATGAGCAGGCTGGCTCAAGTCGTTTTTGCATGGGTACTTTTACTCACGTTCACCCCCCATCTGTCTCGATTGTTCCTTGGAGTTACGCATGATCAAGATATGGCACCATGCTGGCAAATTTGGTGCAAACTATCAGAATGTTTTTCCAGACTTGGAAGAGCTGGTACCACTGGATCAAGTTTATGAGCTTTGTTGAATAAATTTCAATGAAAAAGTTTTAATTTGATTTTAAGTAGATGCGCAATTAATTGTTACTGTTTTGAAATTTTATTGTTATTATCTTCTTTAGTGAGTCCTGCAAAACCCTGTTTTGAATAATGCTTTTTATAGGATAGGGTAGGGGGCACTGGGGTTGCGTTTGTGGAACCAAGAGGGCGGTGGCCCGAAACGTTTGGGAACCACTGCTCTAAGCTGATCTTGCATTGAGCAGAAGGTTGGACTAGATGGCCTGTGTGGCCCCTTCCAACTCTATGATTATCTGATTCTAACTTCTAGTGTCTACTTGACTATCAGAACAGAGAAATATTCAGGGTAGTGGAAAGTCTAAAGTGTGAGGACTAGGAGCTTGAAATTGACATGGATGTGAGGGTGATCTGGCTGCAACATCTATCACCCCATTGATCGCCAGGGTTGATTTGGCTGATCTGGCTGGCTAGGCGGGTGTCCCCTACCTCCCTCATCGCTCCATGTGCGTCCCTCCCGAAGCTGCATTTTTGGTGGAAGAGGACGACCATCCCAGATAGAAGGAGTGTACCGTTCTTCTGTCAAGGGTGTACGATTGCTGCGCTCCCCTGCTAGAACCTTCAAACAAGCTCAAGGAAATTGACAAGGAACAGTGACAAAGCACCAGGGCAGGGTCATCTAAGACATAGCATAGTAAAATTACCATTTTCTTTATATTTTACACATTTGTATCCTAGGAAGGATTACAGAAGAGGGTGGTTTTTGTCGATTCTCCTCTCCTGCTGCAGACCTTTGGCCTCTCCATGTTGTTCATGGGGGTCCCCTGCCCCCAGGATTAGCCTTTGGGGGACATTTTCCTTTCCATCGCCAGAACTGTTGTGTAGGATCCAAGCCACTCCCCACCTCATATCGCAGTCCTTTTCTAAACAGCATCAGAATCGCAGCCGGGCTCAGAAATCTGGTTTCACTTCTCATGTCCAACAGAAAACAGGAGAGAAATTAGCACAACCACTTAAGATGCTGTCAGCCTACAAGATGCTTTGGTAGTTTGGACTTTGGCCCTTCCTCAAACCCATACATTATTTAACTAAAAGGAATGCATAAATGAGACCGAAGAGGCAGAACAATAAGAAAGGGAAGAGAGTAAATGTGTGTGTGGGTATGTGTATATATATATATAGTTCTTTCATTCAGACCTATACCCATTAGTTTTGTTTCTTATTTAGGATACGGCATTAATCATGCTAATATTTTACAGCCCAGCTTCACACTTTAGTCATTACTTTAATCAAAGCCATCAGTGTAGGAAAGTACACGCTACCAGGTGGGAATAGTAGCTGTCGCTCGCTGTTAATTACTTTGCATTTTACAGCAATCAGCAGCAGGGACTGAGATCATAATAAATTCATGACTTATGGGCCCATAAAATCATTACCGTAGGAAAATATGTTTTATCAGGGATTCGTTGGGCTGCAGCTCAGAGAGAGATTTCTGGAAGGAAATGACACCCATGAAATTAAACCAACCCTTGCAGTCAGCAGAAATGCAAATGTCGGTACAAACAGAGCCAGGGTGGGTTGGTGCATTAGGGGTTTGGGGAGGGGAGTGTGGATGGAGCAGAAACAGCTGGGAACAATGGGAAGATATGGCTGGGAGCCAAGACACACAAACATCAGGCACAGAGGCAGGTGAATGAAGAAAGGAGGAAGGATGGGGCATTGGTAAGAGAAGAAATGCCATATATCATGGGCAAGGAGACTACAAACGAGGGTTAAGACACATGTAACGTTTCTTACAATGGTGTAGAGGATTTCATTGCTCCCTGAGCGAATATATACTTTTATGTTCCAGGGCAGGCTCAAAAACACATTATTCTGCATGTTTTCAGCATCTTGACTGGGGACAATTGGGTTTTGGAAGATATCCATTGGCTAGCATCCATGACATCTCACCTCAGTTAAAATTCCATAGAGTCATTTTTAGCTTTTAAAAAGCTGTTAATATGTAATATTGTATGTGTGTACGTGTGTGTGTAAAACCATGCTTGTTTAACAATTCTTTGTTCTAAAAACAATGGACTTTTCCACACAAATCACAACAGAGTATCCTCATGGTCAATCTGTGAGGTCTGACCGCATGTCACCTCTTTCGCCATTGTATTCTTTCTTCCCAAGAACTTTTTACCCTGTCCACACTTTCCTTAAAAATAATGATATGTTCCCCTGGGGAGCACAGTGTCATTCGTGATGTTGTGGATGTGCAGGACACTCCCCCCTCCCTTTTTTGTTTTTGTGCATGCGCTCTAGCGATGGTGCGATTATGCACTGTGAGTGGCCGCCATCTCGGTGAGTTCCTTTTTTGAATTGGTTCCTCTACTGTTTTTGTGAGATTCTTGTGTCCGAATGTCATTTTGAATGCACGTTGGAGAATCACTGCATTTGCATGGCACTCATGCAGCCACAGCATTTTCTGCTGATATCAGCAATGCATGTGATTCTTCTGCTTCACATCAACTTTCATACACTTCTGCGGATGTACCTACAAAGGATGCAGGTTAGACACAGAGATCTGCATGCAGCAACCTTTCGTTCCAGGAGAAGAGCAGCGGGAGCAAGAGGGGCTGCGCTGCTGTCCAGTGATGCTCGCCACTCACGGGCAAGGCATATGCGGTGGTATGGTCTTGCCTGCACACCTGTCCCACATGAACACATGAAGCTGCCTTATACTGAAACGAAGTATACTTGGTCCATCAAAGTCAGTATTTTCTACTCAGACCGGCAGCGGCTCTCCAGGGTCTCAGGCAGAGGTCTTTCACATCACCTACTTGCCTAGCCCCCTTAACTGGAGATGCCGGGGATTGAACCTGGGACCTTCTGCATGCCAAGCAGATGCTCTACCACTGAGCCACGTCCCCTCCCCAATGTTGCCTTACCATGAGGAGCACCAACTATGGTGCTTCCAATCTCTGGTGCTTAGGTGCATCTAACAGCAATGGCTTTGTGTCTGTGCTGAATCATTCCTTGCAATGTTGGTGATGATCTCCCAGGGATGGGTTTGATGACCACAGTGTCATCAGGATGGGTCCCCCCTCCCCACACAAAAATGGCCAGCCAGGCATATCTCAGTACAGGTGTCCCTTACTTTGCAACCAGTAGCAACCATGTGGCTAATGAACACCCAGGGATAGGTTTGAGTTGACATCTTTCACTTACAGCCACCTGTTTAATTGATGCTTGGCCATCAGGAGGGGAGGGGCTCCCCCCCCCCAAAAAAAGACAAAGCTGGTATACAGCAGTACAGGTATTCTTTACTTGGCACCAAAAATGCTGGTAATGATTGCACAAAAATGGTCAAGCAAGCATATCGCAGCACAGGTGTTCTTTACGTAGCAACCAATAATGATAATTTGGCTAATGATCAGCCAGGGATAGGTTTGAGTTGACAGCCTTCACTTACAGACACCTGTTTAATTGATGCTTTCCCCCTCCCCACAAAAAGACAGAGCTGGCATACAGCAATCCAGCTTTCTTTGCTTGGACCACCATGTATCATACACCCCAGCATTCAGGGAACTGTGTCCTCAGGGGGGTGCATGCTGTGTATGATATGTGGCGGTCCAAACTTTCTTTTGGGGTGCAGAGTTTTCAATTGTCCTCAATATCATTCAGGAACTGGGAAATGCAAATAAGGAACTGGAAACTGGGAACGAACTGGGAACCAACTTCAGCCTCCTATTTACTTATCTAATATGGAGGTTGAATACCTCCAAAGTCATAGGGGTTTTTTTTTAATAAAAAAGAGAGAGATTTGACAGACACTAATCTGAATGTTTAAAAATGCAGTTATATTAAGCATTATTGCTTATACTACAGGGGTATAACTATATTGGGAGGATATCTGATATGAGTACCTGTACTATGGAAATGCTACTTAGGCAATTTAAACATTGCCCTTATGTGCCTGTGAACAGATGAGTCAATTTCCACTGTTCCATTTGGTTATTGTTTCTTGAGTTCATTCTGTTCCATGTTTCTCTCCTCTTTAATTCTAGCCTAACTGGAATAATTTTTAAAATTAAATTAGAGTCTGGGAGGAAAACCAGGGAAACCGAGGATGAAAACAAGGAGTGGATTTTTGCATGGGATGGAGCAGAATATGTGTTCTCTTTGTACAAATCTGTTGGCAGCCACATTCTGCTCCTAAATTATAAACACATAGGAAGGGTATAGGCTACAGTTGTCCATTAATATTCTGGGGGAAAGGAACTCTGCATATGCTTCCATCCATTTCTGCATAATAGCTCATTCCCACCTTCCTCAAGTGCACTTCCAATTCTCCTTTTCCATTCTTGGATATTTCCTTGTCTCCATTTACTCATCCACCATGGGCAAAAACGCATGGTCGCTTTATCCTCCTTTAATCCCTGTTTTAGCCAGGATCGAACACACATTAGGCGAAACGCATGCGTTCGATCCTGGCTGAATCCTGGCTGAAACAGGATAAAGTGACCATGTGTTTTTTCACCATGTCTGGCCTCCACTCATCTTCCTAATTTGAGAGGAGGTAGTTTTGTGGTGCTTTTTATTCCCTTCCATTTGACTATCTGGCCAGTTTTTATTGGTGGCAGCAAATAAAGGTTTCTCCTGTTGTTGTTTTTTAGTTCCGATAAAGAAAAAGAAGAAGAGTTAGTTTTTATATGCCGACTTTCTCTACCACTTAAGGGAGACTCAAACGGGCCGACAATCACCTTCCCTTCCCCTCCCCACAACAGACACCCTGTGAGGTAGGTGAGGCTTAGAGAGCTGTGACTAGCCCAAGGTCACCCAGCTGGCTTCGCATGTAGGAGTGGGGAAACCAACCTGGTTCACCAGATTAGCCTCCACCGCTCATGTGGAGGCATGGGGAATCAAACCCGATTCTCCAGATCAGAGTCCACCACTCCAAACCACCACTCTTAACCACTACACCACGCTGGCCCCTGATTGTAAAAGGTCCCCGATCGTAAAATTTATCAACAAAATAAGATTGTGATGTATGGTACTGGTTGAAAATTAATCGGTAGCCATTCAGCAGCTGTGCTGGTTAGTTGGTAATCACAGACACCCTTATTTGGGGGTGAGACCCATTGAAGTCAATGAGATTCACTGCTAAGGAAACAAGCATAAGAACTAGGGTTGCCAACTCTGGGCTGGGAAATTCCTGGAGATTTGGGGGTGGAGCCTGGGGAGGACAGGGGTGGGGAGGGACCCTATCAGGGTATAAAGCCATGGAGTCCACCCTCCAAAGCAGCCATGTTCTCCGGGGAATGTATCTCTGTCGTCTGGAGAACAGTTGTAATTCTGGGGCTCTCCAGGCAACTCTAAGAAGAACCTTGTCTCTTACTCTGGGTTTCTTACTGAAGTGGCAGAGTTAAAACTTTGCTCATATATGGGCTGAAATCTTCCACATAGGTACTTGCCTGATCCATGGAAAATGCGTATATCTATGGGCCTCAGTATCACTCAGCTATAAAATGGGACTTCATTCATGCTTAACAGAATGCTAGCCCAAGTCAGTGTTGCTCAAAAACTGCACATAAGAATAGTTCTTTGCCACAGGCTGGAAGCCTGCCCTTGAGCTAATGTCTTATGATTAAGCACATGCAAAAAAAGAGCTGAAAAGTGCCCAGCGCAAGAGGACCACCTCTATCATGGAAAAAGAGGAATGCAAGTAGAAAGCAAGTGTAGGATATAAGGCTACAGCATCCCCTACTAATTTCTTTTTAGATTTTTCCAAGTTTGGTATTTTTACAGGTGTTTTACAGCTGTTTAACTTTGTAACGACATTAACTGTGACAAATGATGAGTAAGTTGCCCCATTGTCTGCTATTCTTATTACTCAATCATTCCTGTTGTTTAAACTTGGAATCATTTCAGTCATTTCGTCAGCTATTAGAAAATCTATTCCTACTCTGAAAAGTATGTTTTATTTATGGAGCTTGAGAGTGTAGCTTTTTTTAGTTCCCTTTGGAGGAAACAGCACTATAGTTCTATGGCATTTCTGTAATATTTACTCTTTTTAGAAACGTACAAGTAGAACACAATCCAGCACAGTCTCTGCCCGCTTCTGACTATTCAGCTGGAAAGGGTCACCTTCTCAAAACCCATGCTTAACAAAGATAGCAGAGGATTTTCTTCTTACTATTGACACCAGTTAAGGAGCCATTAAACAGCCATTCTGACAGTAGAATCCTAAAGATTAACACCTTTCTAAATCCGCTGAAGTCAAGGGTGTAATTCGGTATAGAATTTCACTGGGTCACCAACATGAAGAAGATACAGCTGAAACATTAGGGACAGAAGCTGCCTTTAATCCCCAAGTCATGAATCACAGATGTCAACTTTACTATTGAAGTTAATTCACTTGGCAAACTAGATTATCTATATCTATGACTAGAAGCACCAACATTGCAAAACTGAGATGAAACCTACGTCTTTTGCAGTAGGGTTGCAAACCTCCAGGTACTAGCTGGAGGTTTCCTGCTAATACAGCGGATCTCTAGCCAATTGAAATCAGTTCCCCTGGAGAAAATGGCCACTTTGACAATTGGACTATGACACTAAAGTCCCTCCCCACCCCAAACCCCTCCCCCCTCAGGCTCTTCCCCAAAAACCTACCACCTGTGGTGAAGAAGGACCTGGCAACCCTATTTTGCAGTAACACAAATGTAGATTTGCACTAGTCTATATCGGCCATGCCTTTGAAAGGCTGATAGGGTCCAACTAGAGTTGACAGCTCCAGGTTGAAAAATACCTGGAGATTTTAGGGATGGAGCCTGAGGAGGGTGGGATTTGTGGAGGGGAGGGGCCTTCAGTGGAGTATAATGCCATAGAGCTCACCTTCCAAAACAGCCATTTTCTCCAAGTGATCTGATCTCTGTCTCCTGGAGATCAGTTGTGATAGAGGGAGATCTCCAGACAACACCTGGAGATTGGCAACCCTCAGTCCAACAGGTAATTGATTACGTTCCTTGAACCACCATTTTATGCCTGGCTCTAGTAAAAAGCCAAACAGATCATGCAACCCAGACGTCTGCCCCTAATGATTAGGGTTGCCAGGTCTCTCTTCGCCACCAGCGGGAGGTTTATGGGGCAGAGCCTAAAGAGGGCAGGGTTTGGGGATGAGAGGGACTTTAATGCCATAGAGTCCAAGAGCCAAAGCGGCCATTTTCTCCAGGTGATCTGATCTCTATCAGCTGGAGATAAGTTGTACTAGCAGGAGATCTCCAGCTAGTACCTGGAGGTTGGCAAGCCTACTAATGATGTAGTGGGTGGTGGAAAGTTTTTTTTAAAAGGACAAATAAATTGAACAATGGAAGCACTGAAAATAGCCATAAACTGTACATGCAAACCACTCTGTACAAAATTCAGCAGCTAAAATGGAGGATCCCTAATACAGTGGTGTTAGGCACTGAAGCATACAGCTGGTTGGGCAGGAGAGGAAAAATCTTGAGTCAAGCCAGAGGTCAGGGGGTCAGAGACATATACCACGTCTGTGGGGCACGGTAGGATCAAAGTCAGGGTGAGGTTAGCAGACAAGATCCACGGGGGACTCTCTGAGGTTAGGTAGAAGCGTCGTCAAGGTGAAGCAAGAGGTCAGAATCCACTATGCAGTCCAGGCAAAGGTGAGACATCAGGTCAAAACAGGTGAGTAGCAAGAATCAGGATGAACAGAGATAGCACAGTTTTCACACTACAAGCAATGTAGGGCCCAGCCTAGAGGCAGGACCTTTATAGTTCCTCGCTAGATCTTATTGGCCCCTTCGATCAGCTGTTCCTTACTGCTCTCACTGTGTCCCTCCAGACAGGGTGTTTTTATGCTCGCCATCGGGAGGAGGATGCTGTTGTATATATCATCACAACGGAAGTTTAGAAAGAACTTCCAGGCCCCCAGAGAACTGATCTTAGCCTCTTATGAAAAAACTCTATGCATTTATTTAGATGTTTATTTATTTCAATCATACCCCGCTTTTCTCCCCAATGGGACCCAAAGTGGCTTACAATATCATTCTCCCCTCCCTTTTTATCTTTGCAAGAACCCGATGAGGTAAGTTAGGCTGAAAGAAATCAGCTGGGCCAAGGTCACCCAGTAGGGTTGCCAGGTCCCTCTTCCGCAACCAGTGGGACATTTTTGGGGCAGAGCCTGAGGAGGGGGGGTTTGTGGAAGGGAAGGACTTGAATGCCATAGAGTCCAATTGCCAAAGTGGCCATTTTCTCTAGGTGAACGGATCTCTATCAGCAGGAGATCAGTTGTAATAGCAGGGGATTTCCAGCTAGTACCTGGTGGTTGGCAACCCTATCCCCCAGCCAGATTCCATGGAAGAGTGGGGATTTGAACCTGGGTCTCTCAGATCCTCGTCCAGCACTCTGACCACTATACCACACTTGCTCTCATCTTGGACCCAGAAGCCCTACATGCAAACATTCCAGCAATCTTCTTAAAATACCAGTTCCTGGTCCTTCCTCCCAGACTCCAAATTGTGACTCTATATATGGGCGAAAATGCATGGTCGCTTTAGCCTCCTTTAAACCCTGTTTCAGCCAGGATTCAGCCAGGATCGAACGCATGCATTTCGTCGAACGTGCATTCAATCCTGGCTGAAACAGGGAATAAAGGAGGCTAAAGCAACCATGCATTTTCGCCCAATATTAACTGTGACAAAAACCAGCAAATGGTGCAAGGCGAAAATATTCAATAATTAAATTGCCCCTACATGTTTCACATACGCTTCCTTGCGGGGGGGGGGGGATCTTTCTTAACTCAAAAAGTCCCAAGCAAGCAAAGAAACCATCATGAAACCTAATCCGGCTGCAGCCAGTATCTTAATTATACAAGTGCTTGCAACGGCTGCAGCCAGATTAGGTTTCATGATGGTTTCTTTGCTTGCTTGGGACGTTTGAGTTAAAAAAAGATACCCCTGAGGAAGCATATGTGAAATACGTAGGGGCAATTTATTTATTAAATGTTTTTCCTTTGCACCAATTGCTGTTTTTTTGTCTCCATCTGGTTTGGCGTAGCCCTGAGCCCTCTTCTTTTGTTTGTCTGTATTAACTGTGCAATCCTTTTGTGTATTCGTTACCACCCAGTATTCGTTACTAGAGACTGAGCCAGTAACTCCTCCTAGAACCATGCTGCTCTTCTGGAAGCAGGCAGCAAGGCTCTAGAAATGCGACTCCAGCTTCAGGGTTCATCCCCACAGCACTTGACAACTGACTCTCCTTCAGAAAAAGAAGGTCAGCATTCAAAACTCCAAAATTCAGAGGAGGAGAATTTGGGGGTCCTGAAGGGCTCAATAAATGCACGATTGCCTTCAAAATTCTGTCTATTAGCTCAAAATATTATTGAGGAAATGTCTATGAGCCAAGTCATTTCCACAGGGGAAAGATTTCTAATGTCAGTTGGGCACTCCAGCTAGGGCTGCCAACCTCCAGGTGGAGCTTGGAGATCTCTGGGAATTACACCATATCTCCAGACGAAAATGTCTGCTTTGGAGGGTGGAGTGGAGGATCTTTTCATCTGTGCCCTGGTTAGTGTTAACATAAAGCATAAGGGGTTGTTGAGTCATAAGGACAGTTGGATTAATGTCAAGGTAGTTAATGGACTGCTTCTTTGAAAGTTCTGTGCATTTCCGTGCAAGTGGTCATAGAGGAGAGGGGTATACATAAATCGTTATCCCAATAACCCCCTTTCAGAACTCCTGCCTGGTGCCATCTCTCCATCATTTGGTCAAGTGGGAAGTCTGAAACGAAGGGTTGCTAGCTCTGGGTTCGGAAATACCTGGAGATTTTGGGGGTGGAGTCTGAGGAAGGCGGGGTTTGGGTAGGACAGGGACTTCAATGTCATAGAGTCCAGTTGCCAAAATGGCCATTTCTATCACCTGGAGATCAGTTGTAATAGAGGGATATCCTCAGCCACCCTTGAAGGTTGGCATTCCTACTGAAACGAGTCTCGCTCACATGTGCAGTGCCTTGACTGTGCGATTAGCGGCCTTTCTTCAGAGACTTTGAAAGTATTACGCGTGTTCAGTTAAAATGTTCACTAGGGTGGATTGGCCCTTATGGCCACCAAGAATTTTCCTGCTGGATCGATGGCCTCCCCCTACGCACACCTAAGACAGGCCAGCCCACTGGCAAGAAGGGTTGCGCCTGGCCCAGCAGAGGCACATGCAACACTAGCACAAGGAAGGCAGCACAAGGAAGGCAGCACCCAACTGCCTGAGCTCTGCACTGCGAAGGGAAGTTGGTGCCTGGCTCACCTGAGCCAGATGCACCATAGGAAGGAAAAGCCTACCCTGGCCAAGCTATGGCCATTTATGCATGCCTGCTTCCTCACGGTCACCCTGCCAACTACTTTAGGGCTTTCCTTTGATTACGCATGCATTTTCCGACCATCAGAGGTCGCCTCACTCTCCCCGCGCATTTCTGCACATTTTGCCCGCGTTTTCTGGATTCGTGTCTAGCCAACATCCAGAAAACGCACGGAAATGCGCAGGGAGAGCAAGGCAACCTCTGTCAGAAAATGCAAGCCTGATCAAAGCAAAGCCCCAAAGTAGTCAGCGGGGTGACCATGAGGAAAAGGGTTGCCAACCTCCTGGTGGTGGCTGGAGATCTCCTGCTATTACAACTGACCTCCAGCCAATAGAGATCAGTTCACCTGGAGAAAATGGCCACTTTGGCAATTGGACTCTATGGTATTGAAGTCCCTTCCCTCACCAAACCCCACCCTCCTCAGGCTCCACCCCAAAAACCTCCCACCGGTGGCAAAAAGGGACCTAGCGAGGAAACAGCCATGCATAAATGGCCGATGAGGGCAGCTGGTTGGCAGGCAGGCCGACTGGCTCTTTCTCCCTCCCTTTCTCCTTCCTATGGGGCATGGGATGGAAGGGTGGGGGAATTTTTCCTCCTAGTCCGCTCCCATTTGCACCCACAGCTCCGCATCCAGCTAGGGATACGTCCAGCATATTGTGGCCTGCTTCAGAGCACAGACAGATGCATGCTTTTGTGTGCATACGGTCCTAGCTGGATTAGAGCACATTATCTTCATAGTCTTTTCTTTGCTGTCTTGTTTTCTTCCCTCCTGGCAACACTGGGGCATGAATCTTGGTTTGCCTTGGCTTATGCATGGGATAGAGAAAGTGGATAAAGAAAACACTTCCTAGTCATGCCGTGTGTGCACACGCTGTCTCTCTCTGTGTGTGTTTGTTTTTCTGAGTTTTTTGTAAACTACATCGAGTCCCCAGTGGGAAGAAACGTGATATAGAAATACCTAAAGAATTACACGTTTTGCTTATGTCATTCAAGGTATGACGATGGTGCAGTTCAAATAACAAACTAAAATACGTAAAATATTATATAAAGTACATAATATTTTTCCTGGACGAAGCCCCAGATCTGGAGTTGTTCCCTTTGCGTGCTTCTGTTCAGAGTATCAGTGTGCTAAGTGGAGTGCCCTACATGGAAGTGTGCTTGAAAAGGTTACCTGTCAATCCTCTGGTGTTCGAGGATATCAGCGAAAAATCAAGCCCTGATTACTTGCCCGGGTAGCTTCTCTCTTCCAATTACGCTGTGCAAACACAGGCATTATTTAGTGTTATTTAAGCACGAAATTATAACAGATCACTTGAAAAATCGCCAAAGAGGAAGACTCTAAAAATAAATTGGCGGCTCCAGTTGGAGCTCCTTATTAGTGTCTGCTGAGCCCAGGGAGAGATGAGTTGCCACAGACATCAAAAGCAGCCCGCTGCTGCTGCGAGCAGAATCCTGGTGGAAAAAGGAAGGCAAGCAAACCATTCAGGTCTGTGAAGCCAAGTTCCAACTTGCTTTTGAAAAGTGCAAGGGGGGGAGCTAATTCACACATGGGTGTTCACGACGTGCCGGCTGCAGCAACGATCACTCACGTGTGTGAATGGGGCATCGCTAGTGTTGCCAGGTGCCAGGTGGTGGCGGGCAAACCCCCGGTAATTTGCCCCTCTGCCCACCAACCACCTGAGGGTCAGCGGGCAAATGTGCATGAGTGCTAACGTACTCGCGAAGCACTTTTGGTTTGCAACCGGAAGTGCCACCTCGCAAGGAGCCTTATGCCACTCAAACTCTTAGTTGGTTCCTCTGACTCAGCACTCCTTGCCAGAGGAGACTCATTATCCTCACTCTGGTCAGCTGGCAATGCTCTTAGTTGTGCTTACAATCTAGCACTTCTCCTATGCTTGAGTAGGTCTGGTCTACTTTTCCTGCGTCGCTGCTCCAGAGGCTATGGAGGGCTGCGGTCAGATGCAGATGCATCCGACCTTTCCTGGATGGTTGTAGACATGGGGAACATTCATCTCTTTGTGCCTGCTCTGCCTGCTGTGGTTCTTCCCTTTCACTGTCTGCTGCTTCCAGGTTCTCTTCCTCAGAGGAAGCCTCAGCAGGCTGACTCATGACAGGGACTTCAATTCCATAGAGTCCAATTGCCAAAGCAACCATTTTCTCCAGGCAAACTGATCTCTATTGGCTGGGGATCAGTTGTAATAACAGGAGATCTCCAGCTAGTGCCTGGAGGTTGGCAGCCCTAGTACTCCAAGAAGTCTGGAAGATGATGGACAAAGGCTCTGTAAGCTCTCTAGAAAGTTATTTGAGCACTCTCCGCTCAGCATCCCCTTCCCTTCCATCCCCTGCCTCCGCTCCCGCCAGCCAGCATCTTCAAGCCCCTCACCCGGAACCCCTTCTCCTTGTCCGCCTTGATCTCCGCGTCCAGCTGCTTCAAGGTGGCAGTGAAGCCGCGGAAGAGCAGATACTCCCGCACCAGGTCGTCGGTGCGCTCCATGGCGGCTGCCATCACGCCGCAGGGTCACGGGGAAGCCCACGGCGCCAAGCCCCGCCCATCCCCGCCCTGCCCCTCTTGGCTTGACTCTTCCCCTGCCGGAATTCCCCATCTTTTTCATGGGCAGCCATGGTTGCTTTGGCAATTGGACTCTATGGAATTGAAGTCCCTCCCTGTCATGAGCCAGATCCCATCTGGCTCGGGGGATTTGTACTCATCCAATGCAGCCAGGTGCCAGCATGGTGTGGTGGCTAGGAATGGTGGTTTGGAGCGGGCTCGATTCCCCACTCCTCCACATGAGCGGTGGAAGCTAATCTAGTGAACTGGATTTGTTTCCCCACTCCTATTCATGAAGCCAGCTGGGTGACCTTGGGCTAGTCACAGCTCTCTCAGCTCCACCTACCTCACAGGGTATCTGTTGCGGGGAAGGGAAAAGAAGGTGATTGTAAGCCGGTTTGATTCTTCCTTAGGTGGGAGAGAAAATGGGCATATAAAAACCAACATTTCTTCTTCTTTTCTTCTTCTTTTCAACTACTTCTCTGTTCATGTCAACCAGCAGCCCACATGCTGTGCCTTGCCTACTATGATTCCTAGACGAGCCTGTTGTCTTTTTCAGGGGGGAAACTGAGGCAAAATAGGCCTTGAGCCTTTGTGCTTTCTCTCTGTCCGAGTTACTCCATTTTCACTCAATAGTGGGCTTTTGCCCTCTTTTCCCTTGCGTTTGCTCCTCACATATCTGAAAAGGCTTTTCTGGTTGTAGCGAGCTTCCCTGGCCGGCATCAGCTCACTGTGAGCTTTGACCTCCCTGATGGCTGACCTACAGTGCCGAGCAACCCGGAGATACTCTTCTTTAGAGGTATGTCCTTGCCTCCATTTCTTGAACATGTCTTTTTTCTCCCTTAGCTCATCATGGAGTTCTCTTGGTAAGTAACAAATAAGTGGTCACTTTTGAGCTGGCACATTTCTCAAACTAAATCTTCTTCTGTCTGTGGGAAAAGAGGGGTGTACCTCCAAGGTCAGGAACAGGTTATTAAAGGGACCTAGTTGTCAAGCCTGGAACAGCTTTGTGACTGATAATGTTGGGTGCAACGTTGGATGCATCTTATAAATGACTAACATTGAATACATTCCCCTTTTTTTGCACCTGTGCAGATAAGCAGCATGAAGTGATTGCTAGATTAGCTTGGTTCATGGGCAAACTCTGAAGGCACAGAGATATCGTAGTTATAAGTCTCAAATCAAAACTCTCAAGCAACAAATCAAAACTCTCAAGCAACATTTTTTATCTTTTAAGGTTGTGTCTCTTAACAATTGGAGGCAGCAGCAAATTAGTATCAGGATGGCAGTACCTGCGAGACCGCAGACTAATCACACATAAAAGCAGCCAAATTGTACAAACAGAAGCATCTGAATTTATTTGCATGCATCCAGCTGCTTGCCAAATGATCGTGTCCCTGATCATGAATGAATAGATGATCAAGCATCCTGAGGGAAGGGAGCCGTAAATGTAAGTTGGCCAGTCGGCAGATAATGATATGATGTTGTGCTACAAATGGTAAATGCCATTTCACGTTGCCTTTGGAGAAACAAAGTACAGAAGATTGAGGGATAAGATAATACGGTTCAGCTCAGCACTGATGAATATTCAGTTCCCAGTCCTACATTTCAAGGAGGACAGTGACATACTAGAAAGCACTTAAAGATGAGCTATAAGAATGATAAATGGCCTAGAAGGCAAGCCTTGGACTTTGGGGGTGGGAGAGAGATATTGATGACCTTAAAAGTCATCTTTGACTCCTGTATAGAAGATCAGCAAGAGGCTGCAGGCCAATTTGCTAAGAAAAGCACAAACTAAAAGGGAAGTAAGAGGAACATACTGGTGAAACATAGGCTGGCCAAGGAAGACTGAAAGGTAGGGACAAATGATAGGACTGGCTGATTGCCACCTGCGCCCTCAGCACCCCCCTCCCCAGCCTTGCCACAAAGAATGCCAAGAAGATGGTCGAACTTTGTGGGGAAGGGGCTGTGGCTCAGTGGTAGAGCATCTGCTTGGCATGCAGAAGGTCCCAGGTTCATTTCTTGGCATCTCCTGTTAATGGGACTAGGTAAGTAGGTGACGGGAAAGACCTCTACCTGAGACCTTGGAGAGCCGCTGCCAGTCTGAGTAGGCAATACTGAGTTTGATGGACTAAGGGTGTGATTCGGTATAAGGCAGCTTCATGTGTTCAATGTATAGCACCCCAGCAGCTTCCTAACACTCTCAAAGGACTCCGCCCACATTTTCGAGGCTGAAGTCAGTCACTTCACCCTTTTATCATCTCCTTGGATGAATGAAGAGATTTTTTTGTTGTGTGTGTTAATGTGTGTTTGGTGATCCCGAGATCCTACCGAAATGTCACTCAGGCTTCGAGTGCCTCCCTTTCTTCATGAACCTGCTATGACTGCTGATATTATAAGGAACTCTTAAGATGCTTGGCACTGGATGGATGATTTCCATTTTACGATCCTGCAAGGCTATAAATATATTTTCACCCCTTTCTTTGGGGTGAAAGTATGTCTGACCAAATACACACACACACACACACACACACACACATATATATTTGGTCAGACATACTTTCACCCCAAAGAAAGGGGAGAAAATATATTTATACCCTTGCAGGATCATAAAATGGAAATCATCCATCCACTGTGTGTGTGTGTGTGTGTGTGTATATATACACACATACAGTGAGGGGGGAAAGTATTTGATCCCCTGCTGAATTTGCCCGTTTGCCCTCTGACGAAAAAAAGGCCAGTCCATAATTTTAATGGTAGGTTTATTGTAGCTGTGAGAGACAGAATAACAACAGGAAAACCCCCAGAAACCCAGAAGACAAAAGTCAGAGATTGATGTGTATTATAATGAGTGACATAAGTATTTGATCCCCTATCAACCAGCCGGGTTAGGGTTAGGGTTCTGCTGTCGACAGAAGCAATCAATCCATCAGATTCCAAACTAGCCACCATGACCAAGACCAAAGAGCTGTCCAAGGATGTCAGGGACAAGATTGTAGACCTGCACAAGGCTGGACTGGGCTACAAGACTATTGCCAAGCAGCTTGGTGAGAAGGTGACAACCCTAACCCTAACCGTCAATCTCCCTCGGTCTGGGGCTCCATGCAAGATCTCATCTCGTGGAGTTGCAATGATCATGAGAGCGGTGATGAAGCAGCCCAGAACTACACGGGGGAAACTTGTCAATGATCTCAGGGCAGCTGGGACCATAGTCACCATGAAAACAGTTGGTAACACACTACGCCGTGAAGGACTGAGATCTTGCAGAGCCCGCAAGGTCCCCTTGCTCAGGACAGCACATGTACAGGCCCGTCTGCTGTTTGCCAATGCACATCTCAATGACCCAAAGGAGAACTGGGTGAAAGTGTTGTGGTCAGATGAGACCAAAATCAAGCTCTTTGGCATCAACTCAACTCGCCGTGTTTGGAGGAGGAGGAATGCTGCCTATGACCCCAAGAACACCATCCCCACCATCAAACATGGAGGGGAACATATTATGCTTTGGGGGTGTTTTTCTGCTAAGGGGACAGGACATCTTCATCGCATCGAAGGGACGATGGACGGGACCATGTATCATCAAATCTTGGGCGAGCACCTCCTTCCCTCAGCCAGGGCATTGAAAATGGGTCGAGGATGGGTATTCCAGCATGACAACGATCCAAAACACACAGCCAAGGCAACAAAGGAGTGGCTCAAGAAGAAGCACATTAAGGTCCTGGAGTGGCCTAGCCAGTCTCCAGACCGTAATCCCATCGAAAATGTGTGGAGGGAGCTGAAGGTTCGAGTAGCTACACATCAGCCTCGAAATCTTACTGACTTGGAGAGGATCTGCAAAGAGGAGTGGGACAAAATACCTCCTGAGATGTGTGCAAACCTGGTGGCCACCTACAAGAAACATCTGACCTCTGTAATTGCCAACAAGGGTTTTGCCATCAAGTACTAAGTCATCTTTTGCAAAGGGATCAAATACTTATTTCACTCATTATAATGCACATCAATCTCTGACTTTTGTCTTCTGGGTTTCTGGCGGTTTTCCTGTTGTTATTCTGTCTCTCACAGCTACAATAGACCTACCATTAAAATTATGGACTGGTCATTTCTTCGTCAGAGGGCAAACGGGCAAATTCAGCAGGGGATCAAATACTTTTTTCCCTCACTTTATATATATATATGAGAAGCAGCATGACAAGCTAGTAAGAAAGAATTGCACCTTAAATGTCAGCTGAAACAATCTTGCTCTCTTTTTATAATTTGCAAAGCTCTCCGAACTACTGGAGTGAGCTGCTCGCCTGTTTGAAGTTCATCCAGAAAATCCTTTTGCAAAATATTTGCTGAAGCACAGTAATGCAGGGAGTCAGAGGGGATTAACAGCATCTTTGTCCCTCCCCCAAGGACTCCCTTTCTTAAGCAGTTTTTTTTTTTTTTTTTGTAAATAGGAGAGGGAGGTCCTTCTTTGCCTCTGAAAAATGCAATGCAAGGTCATAAAAGAATACTCGCCACAGAAGATTTGGCCTCGCTCCTGTATTATTGAAATTCCTCATTTGACATTTTGACTGTTTCAATTAGGGAACAAAGGACGAGCCAGTTAATCCAAAAGGCAGGGTGGGGGGCCCAATCTTCCCCCGCTCCACTCTTGGCAGCTACAGAACACAAAGCCCTGCCTCAACAGGGGACACCAGTCTGTTGCTGTTATATCCACCATGTGCACAAATTCCCTGTGTTGTAGGCTCAAGATGAGGGAGGTCTTAGGGGCCGGTCTGAAGCCTCCTGAAAGCCACCTGAATCATAGGTTTGTGATACATTTTTCATATGCAGAGCACTTTGCAATAGAGCTCAGCCTAAAGAGGTTGGGCCCAACTGTGAAACTGTTCATTAGAATGGAAAAAGACCCCCTACACACACACACACTGGTAGTGACTGGGGTTGCCAGGTCCCTCTTCGCAACCAGCGGGGGAGATTTTTGGGGCGGAGCCTGAGGAGGGCAGGGTTTGGAGAGGGGAGGGACTTCAATGCCATAGAGTTCAATTGCCAAAGTGGCCATTTTTCTCCAGGTGATCTGATCTCTATCATCTGGAGATCAGTTGAATTAGCAGGAGATCTCCTGCTACTACCTTGCAGTTGGCAACCCTAGTAGTGGCTGATCAGTAGGGTTGCCAGCTCCCTCTCTGCCACCGGCAGTAGGTTTTGGGGGTGGAGCCTGAGGAGAGGAGGGTTTGGGGAGGGGGGGGGACTTCAATGCCATAGAGTCCAATTGTCAAAGCGGCCATTTTCTCCAGGTGAACTGATCTCTATCGGCTGGAGATCAGTTGTAATAGCAGATCTCCAGCTAGTACCTGGAGGCTGGCAACACTACTGATCAGGAATCACTGTAAAAAGAGTATAGTCATATATTTGTGTTGTTATTCTGGATCATTTTGTGTTTCCAGCTTGAGTAGAGATGGGCAAACCTTCCTTGGCTCAATATAGAAAGAGACAGCCCTTAAGAACCACACTGTCAAAATCTCATGGGTTCATAATTCTCGGGGCTCACCCCCGGGGGCCCACAACTGCCCTCTGCCCCCCTCCAGCATCCCAACACCATTTTCCTTGTGGCTGTTGAAGCTGTGGCTACTCTGGCAGTTGGGCAGCGGCAGCAACCAGGCAACGGGTGGGCTGTCAGA
This sequence comes from Euleptes europaea, assembly GCF_029931775.1. Classification (NCBI taxonomy): domain Eukaryota; kingdom Metazoa; phylum Chordata; class Lepidosauria; order Squamata; family Sphaerodactylidae; genus Euleptes; species Euleptes europaea. The sequence goes on along the minus strand of NC_079313.1, from coordinate 23,191,894 downwards.
GAACCTCTCTGGCAGGGTGCAACAAAAAAAGGCCTACCGTAGTTATAAGGAAGTCCTCCCAAACCTGGCAAGTATACATTTATGGCAGCAAAAGCTACACTACGTTAGGCAATTGTGACGGGATATTTTTTTTTCCCAATGTAACCAGTGGAAAATGCTAGTCATATTGAAGGCTATACACTGCTGCTGTGTGTGATGAATTAAAAAGCTACAGGACTGAAGGTTCCCCAGGACTGCTGCTATCATACTGCCCTTGAACAAAGCTATGATGAGACCACGCTTGGAATACTGTGCACAGATCTGATCACCACACCTAAAAAAGGATATTACAGAGCTTGAGAAGGTGCAGGAAAGAGCAACCAAAATGATCAGGGGACTAGAGCAACTGCCCTATGAGGAGCAGGTAAAATGCTTAGGGCTGTTGAGCTTAGAAAGAAGGCAGTTAAGGGGAGATATGATAAAAGTCTATAAAATTATGCATGGTATGGAGAGAGCAGACAGGGCGAAGCTTTCCTCCCTCTTTCATAATATGAAAATGGAGGGGTCATCTGCTGAAACTGGAGGGTGAGAGATTTAAAATAGGTAAAAGGAAGTATTTCTTCACACAACGCAAAGTTAAATTGTGGAACTCACTGCCCCAGTGAGTTCCTTCCAACTTGGAAGGCTTTAAGAGGGGAGTGGACATGTTCATGGAGGATAGGGTTTTTTGCCCCCCAAAAATGTCCTCCTCTTCTATTTAGTAAAGATTCTGAAAACTCCCCTGTTGTCTTTTATCAACCCTGAGGATTCTTTACATCATCTGTTCAGTGTAGGGCTGTCAAAAAAAAAAAAATTCGGTACAGTTCGGATTCGGCCGAATTTTACCCTTGTGGGGTCGATACGTGCCGAAGTCCGAACTCCCCCGCTTCGGATCCCCGGTAATTCGGGGGGATCCGGAGTTCGGGGGAAAATTCGGCCGAAGCGCGCCTTCAGGGATTCCCTGAAGGCGCGCGGGGGCCCTTTAAACTGATCTGAGCCTCCCAGCTGGGAGGCGCAGATCAGTTTAAAGGGCAGCCTGCCCCCCTTCAGCGGGCTCCGCTGAAGGGGGGCGGGCTGCCCTTTAAACTCATCTGAGCCTCCCAGCTGGGAGGCGCAGATGAGTTTCAATGACAGCCCGCCTCCCTTCAGCGGGCTACCCTGAAGGGGGGCGGGCTGTCATTTAAACTCATCTGCGCCTCCCGGCTGGGAGGCACAGATGAGTTTCAATGACAGCCCGCCTCCCTTCAGCGGGCTACCCTGAAGGGGGGCGGGCTGTCATTGAAACTCCTCTGCGCCTCCCGGCCGGGAGGCACAGATGAGTTTCAATGACAGCCCGCCTCCCTTCAGCGGGCTACCCTGAAGGGGGGCGGGCTGTCATTGAAACTCCTCTGCGATGAGTTTCAATGACAGCCCGCCTCCCTTCAGCGGGCTACCCTGAAGGGGGGCGGGCTGTCATTGAACCTCCTATGCGCCTCCTGGCCGGGAGGCGCAGATGAGTTTCAATGACAGCCCGCCTCCCTTCAGCGGGCTACCCTGAAGGGGGGCGGGCTGTCATTGAACCTCCTATGCGCCTCCTGGCCGGGAGGCGCAGATGAGTTTCAATGACAGCCCGCCTCCCTTCAGCGGGCTACCCTGAAGGGGGGCGGGCTGTCATTGAAACTCCTCTGCGCCTCCCAGCCGGGAGGCACAGAGGAGTTTCAATGACAGCCCGCCTCCCTTCAGGGGACCCCGCTGAAGGGAGGCGGGCTGCCCTTTAAACTGATCTGAGCCTCCCAGCTGGGAGGCGCAGATCAGTTTAAAGGGCAGCCCGCGCCTTTCAGCAGGCTCCCCTGAAGGGGGGCCCCAAATTAGCCGAATTTATTCGCGAACTCCCGAACTCGCTGAATTCGGCCCCCCCGGTTGCCCACCAGATTTGAGTTCGGATCCGTCCGAACTGAAAATCACTGAATCAGGGGAAATTCGGTTGATTTTCAGTTCGGACCGAACCGAATTGACAGCCCTAGTTCAGTGTATATACTCTTTGCCTCTCAGTATTCTTCTCTTTGGCCTTGTGTCTAATTTTGCAATTTTACATTTACACACACAGAGAGAGAGACATTATGTGTGTGTGTGTGTGTGTGTGTGTGTGTGTGTGTGTGTGTCTACCAATATACGATACACTTCTGGTTCTAACTTTTAATCTCAGGCTTCACATGTGTGTTAACTAAGTCTAAAAAAAGAACCACAAATACAAATTATAGTCACATATTTAAGCTACAGCATTGTTTGCTTTGATATAAACAAACTAAGGCATCCAGTATCCCACATGTATAACTTCTAATACAGATGATGAATACAGATCACAATGCCTCCCCCCTCCCGGAATTGTGCACCACGCCTGCCTAGCTTCAGTACCTGACTTTGAACCCCATTGAAAGAAACATGAAACTGGTTATATTTTCCTATTTTTGTATTAATTAAGAAATCCTACCTACCAAACACAGAGGAGGCCTTTACCACAATATATTTCCAAATTCCTGATGCACAGATAGGTAGGGTTGCCAGGTGCCTGCTGGTGGCGGGCAAACCCCCGGCAATTGACCCCTCTGCCCGCTGACCACCTGAGGGTCAGGGGGCAAATGTGCATGCATGCATACTGCACGCGTCACTTCCGGTTTAGAACCAGAAGTTCCGCCTTGCGAGGGGCCTTATACCTCTTAGTTTGAGTGGTAAAGGGCCGCTTTACCACTCAAATGAAGAGGTATAAGGCCCCTTGCAAGGCGGCACTTCCGGTTCTAAACCGGAAGTGATGTGCGTGCGTCGGCGCACACACGCAAAAGCCTCCCGCCGGAGGAGAAGAGGGACCTGGCAACCCTACAGATAGGGTTACCAGCCTCCTCGTTGGGCTTGGAGATCTCCCAGAATTTCACCTGACCTCTAGACTACAGAGTTCAGTTCTCCTGCTTTCAAAGGTATGGCATTATGCCCCACTGAGGTCCCTCTCATCCTCAAACCCTTGCCTCTGCCCCCAAATATCCAGGAATTACCCAACTAGGAGTTGGCAAACCTATGTGGTAGGGCGGATGCATAAAAGCTACATAGCTGATGAGAATAAGGTTGCCAAATCTGATTTAGTATATGCTGACCTTTTGGACAGGACTGGACAACATTGTGAATTGAGGTGAATCTTGGATCAGTCAAGGACAGAGCAAGAGAGGAGGAGGAAGAGTCAACATAGAATCCTATGGATCATGGGCATCACCAGGTTAGAACCAGATGTGCCATTGGCTGAGCTGGGTAAAATCTGGCAAATTATGGGCAGGACCAACAACACGGGGGGGACACCTAAAAACAACAGATTTAAGTACCCAAACGTCAAGAAAAAATCAACTTCAAAGGCAATAGCCTGCTGAACCAACATATTCATACAACACAAATAGACATAAAATCACAGATTTAGACTTTGACCAAATGCGTTTCAGCCAAATGGCCTTCTTCAGTGGTCAAAACAATCACAGTTCCAGACTTGAAATGTACATGACTTTCTAAAAATTATGGGCAGAGCCTTGCAGAATTTGGAGTTTCCTGGCTTTTCAGAGCCCAGCTTTGGTTACCTGGCAAAACACTGGCTGGCAACCTCAGCAGGTGACTCATATAAGAAGATAGGAGAGACTATTTGAGATACAAATGCTGCCCATGGTAGGAACTGTTTCCGTATCTTTCAAGAGGAGAAGAGTTCCTTGCTGACCTACCATAACCTATTTAGAATGGTTCTATTTAAAGTGGATTAATTTAGAGGACACTCATTGCATGGTGAGAAGAGTTACTTTTAATGACTTCTGGTAAGATTTCAGGGTTCTGCTCTTGGATGTTGCAAGCATGGATGACAATGTCGAGGGATACCAGGAAAGGTAATTCCCATACTTCACACTGACTCTGGATGCTACCACACATATTTAAGGCACCATCGGGGATCTGAATCCTAAGGTCCTTTCTACCCATTACAAAGTCCAAATGTTTGTTGGTGGATGCTCTAAAGACTTTGTATCAGATGTGCAATGGGAGTTTTGTGCCTCCCCGCAGGAAACAATGGAGAATGGCAGGGCCCCATAGAATTGGACTTCTTGGTCCCATTCATTTGAAACTGGGTCAGTGGACCCTGGAAATGCAGCATTTTTGAGGGGTTCTTTCACACACTCTAAATAATACACTTTTAATTCACTTTCCATGCACTTTAGCAATAATTTGCAAGTGGATTTTGCCATTTGACACTTTTACTTTTGATGACCCTCGATGATACAGAAGCAGCCCTTTTTTTTTTGTATTTGCCCTCTGAAACAATCCTTGAATGTACAAGAAGATTGCTGCTCGCTACCTTCTAGAAGACACAGACATCATGACTTCAAAACAACAGCTTAGGCACTCCCCTACTGAAGGCGTTTGATCTATATATATTCGCATCCAAACTATCGATCGTACATTCATTGTAATTCACATACAACGCGCAGCTTTGTTTCTAAGTCCTTTCAACGTTGACTTCCTGCTGGCTCTGTTTAATAAATAAGCTGATGTATAGTGCGTCTCTAGCCTAACGATAAATAAAACATTTTTCAACTGAATAGCTGTCCCAAGGATACCAGCTTTAACAGCAACCGGCTCGCCTCCTCTTCATTAGCTGTTGCAGTGCGGAAGGCATTTAAGTGATCACTTGACTGTACCTTTCGAATACTCCCACCCCAGCCTCTCAAAACAAGGATATCCTAAAGAATGGCAAAACTCTATTTATCTGAACCATGACAGATGTTCTCCCCCATACCACATTGTCAGGCCTTTCAGTGAGTATCTCCCACATTACCATGTTGCTCCAAAACTCTGCTTCATCCAAGTTCCTCTCATTGTATCTTCCCCTTTCACTCAGTTATAGGTAATATACAAATATTCTTCCCCCTAAAGCAACATCTTTTCAATCTCTTGAGGGCCCTCATAACAAAATGGGGGCAATCGATTGCCATACTTAATGGATATGTTGTGAACAGTTGGAGCGGGGGAATCTGATCTGGAGAACTGGGTTTGATTTCCCACTCCTCCACATGAGTGATGGATGCTAATCTGATGAATGGATTTGTTTCCTCACTCCTACACGCATGAAGCCAGCTGGGTGACCTTGGGCAAGTCACATTCTCTCAGATTCACCTACCTCACAGGGTGTCTGTTGTGGGAAGGGGAAGGGGATTGTAAGCCGGTTTGAGTTTCCCTTAAGCGATAAAGTCGGCATATAAAAACCAACTCTTCTTCATCATCATCTTTTTCTTCCCTGAATATAATTTAGGATGTACTTTAAGAACTTCTGACACGATTTTTTTTTCAAAACTACCTCTGAGTGTGTATGTGTTTTTTTCAGTTTAATAGGATTTTTAAATAGCTGGAGCTCAAAATTATTTATGAAAGCAAAGTTTGTGTCATGGGCAAAGGTGGGGAATCACATGCTTCTCTGTTTCAGATGCACTCTTTAACCAACAGAGCGTATTACACACACTTTAGAGAGGCAAGTGTTGACGGTTTTCCTTGCAACAGCTGGCGTTTGACTCGTACTTGGAGTCTGAAGGATTCAGTTTAATGCACTGGAACATGAACTCCATAACAAAACCAATGCATGTCCCTCTTTCAACCTTCTCACATATACAGATGGGGAAAAAACTGCATTGGGGAATATTGTTGCTATGAGGTTTTTCACAATTGACTTGTTTCCTGGGATATATCTTACAAATAGTTGGTGCTGGTAGTTTCTCTGTTAGATAAGTTTCTCTGGTAGAAAAGAAAGTTAAGGGGTGACATGATAGCCATGTTTAAATATTTGAAGGGTTGCCATGTTAATGAGGGAACTAGCTTGTTCTCGGTTGCTTCAGAGACTAGGACACGGAGTAACGGATTTAAACTAAGGGAAAAGTGATTCCACCTAAACATTAGAAAGTACTTTCTGACGGTGAGGGCAGTTCGATGGTGGAATGCGCTGCCTCGGGGGTGGGGGTAGAGTCCCCGTTTTTGGAGGTCTTTAAGCAGAGGTTGGATGGCCATCTGTCAAGAGAGCTTTGATTGTGGGATCCTGCATGGCAGGGGGTTGGACTTGATGGCCCTTGTGGTCTCTTCCAACCTTGTGCGTGATTTTGTGATAACCAGGAGAAGTACTGGAGACTGGCTGTACCAATGGAAAGCTGTGCTGTTCCTTAAATGGGAAGACTTTTTCCCTGTGATGTTCCAGGTGGTATCTGAGCAGGTTCCAGGTGATATCTGAGCAAGCTTTGTGTGAGATGACAGGAATGCTGCTCAGGGAAGTCTCCAACCTTCTTCTTGAAATGGAGTCATCCCTAGTCCAACTACTGGCCTTGCAAATCTGCCATCTAGGGAGAGCTCCATTCCAAGTGACAAAGAATGGTCTGTTTCTCAAAATGGAGCCCTTCTCTCCAAACTTGCAGATCTGCAAGATCTGCAGAAGATTATGGATAGAGATGCCACAATTGTTGCATCAAACCTGTTGGACAGTAGATCTGACGCAAGCCGATCGTCTGCTCTGTTCAGCTTAACAAACAGTGGCCTGCAAGCTGAACCTTGAAATACTGATCCCAGCAGATGGCTATAGACCACCTGTCCCCTGTTGGGGGCTTCCTCTGATTTTTATACTATTGCTTGAGAAATGGACAGACTTGGGTTGGTTCTGTGATAAAGCCTAGCTATTCTAGTGAAGCGGCAGGCCATCCTGCTTGAACAGTGACACCAAACAAAATCCCTGGCTAAATTACTCTTGAGCATGTATTGAGCATCCCATTAGCTAGAAAATACACAGCAAGTATAAAACAGGAGAAATCCGGGTCTGCATTTTTATGTAATTGTTCGAACATAAATGGCTTTCTAAACATTTTTTCTGTTTTAACAGGGCTGCCTTATTAGTCACCATCTTTCAGATTGTGTGGGTGCCGATTAGATTCAGAACAAAGCGGTAGATGCTAGTACAACACAGAGAAAATTACTACAGGAGAAACAGAAAGAAGAATACACACTTTCAGCTCTCTCCGCAGCCTCTTTCGGGATGACGGGGATCACTCCCAACCTCCGGGATACATTTAACTTCTCCAGCAAACCAGTCCCCCTCTGACAAATGTAAAGAGTCAGAAAGGGATTTTGCACAAATGATAGGCCTGATATCTCTAAGTGTCCTGCTGCTAGCGTTGCCATCCTCCAGGCAGGGCCCGGAGTTCTCCTGGAATTACAACTTATATCCAGACCACAGAGATCAGTTACCCCAGAGAAAAGGCAACTGCAGAGGGCAGACTCTATGGTATACCATAGAATCTAGGTGAAATCCCTCCCCAGATTCCTCCCTCCACAGGCTCGGCCCTCAAATCTCCAGGAATTCCCCAGGCCAGAGTTGGCAACCCTAGTTCGTGTCCATGAACCCTAGTTCGTGTGTAAACCTAGTTCATGTGTACCACGAACTTTTACCTAGTTCGTGGTAAAAGGCCCCTTGCAATGCGTTTACATCCAGAGATGCCGCATTGCAAGCAGCCCTTTACCACTCAAACTGGGAGTTTGAGTGGTATAAGGCCCCTCGCGAGGCAGCATGTCCCCCCTCTCCTCCGGCGGGGATTGCGCGCAAGTGTGCTGATGCGCGTGCGCGTCACTTCCGGAATACTCAAATCATGTGTATGGAGACATATGCACCTGGGCATACTTACATTACAAACATATTTTTTTCTACCAGTTTCATTGTCTTGGTGCCCCCCCCCCCAAAGAACCATAGGAATGGTAGTGTAGTGAGGGTTAAATTCTATCAGAAATGCCTGGAGGTTTCCTAAAAAGTATATGTGTGCAGTTATAATGAGAAACGTGTACAGTTCTAAATCAGTAGCTCAGGGATCCCCAACCACAATGAGCCTGTGGGCACTTTTAGAGTTTTGAGAAAGCAGACGCCACCACCAAACGGCTGCCATGCCATAAGAACAATAGAAAGGGCCTGCTGGAGGAGACCAGTGGTCCAACTAGTCCAGCATCCTGTCTAGGGTCGCCAGCTCTGGGTGGGGAAGTACCTGGAGATTTGGGGGGTGGGGCTTGGGGAAAGCGGGGCCGGGAAGGATCTCAGCAGGGTATAATGCCATAGAGACCACCACCCAAAGCAGCCATGTTCTCCAGGAGAACTGATCTTAGATGTCTAGAGATCAATTGTAATAGCAGGAGACGAGGGTGGCAACCCTAGCCCTGTTTCACACAGTGGTGGTCTGACAACAGGGCATAGAGGCCAAGGCCCTCCCCTGATATTGCCTCCTGGCACTGGGATTCAGAGATTAACTGCCTCTGAACATGGAGATTTCCTTCAGTCACCATAGCTAGTAGCTACTGATAGAGCTGTCCTCCATGAATCTGTCCAATACCCTTCTAAAGGTGTCTATGTTACCCCTAGTAGGCAGTCTCCATTTTTAGATGGGGGAATTAGTATTCTGAACACTAAGCTTAGCGAGAGGGAGGGGTACAGGATTTTTTTTTTTTTTTTACCAGTTTTTACGGGGATGAGCACACTAGTGGAAAAACTCTTAAATAAAGAAGCGTTGTTTATAATTTTAAGGGGTTTTATTTAAAATAATATTAAACACACAACAAATAATATTAAACACACAACAAAATCACACACCCAGTACACACAAGAGCCTACGAATCGAAAGGGAAGAGGAAGTGGACATAAGGAAATGAGGGATTCAGGGCGATATTTACCAATCCAGAAGAAATGCGACATCCAAGTGATAGCAGTGCTGAAAGGCAGAGAAATGGCCAGAGTCTTTCAGAAGGAAAAAAAACCTTGCACGGACGTTGGGGGTGGGTGTCTCAGATCCAAGAAACACACACTCACACATTTGAATTGCAAAAAGACCACTACTTATAGCAAAAAATGAGCCCTGAGGCTGCATGTGATAACTGGCAAAAACAGTGGTCTTTGCCAGAGACGAAAGGTTTAATTACATCTCGGGCAGCTGAGATATTACAGTATGAAAGGGCATGAGGCAATGGCAACATGGAAGAATACTTTAGTTTGCCTGTTTAAGAACCAGTAAATGCTTTAGTACAGATTTTCAGATGCGTGAGGATGTTTGGGAGGTTTTACCAGGAAGGGGGGAGTGGACAGGAGATGTCTTGGCTTAATCTATTCAGCATGCTAGATGGGGCTGGGGATGTTTCAGATATGCAAAAGGACCAGCCAGAATTTGATGAAGGGTTTGATGACCACCACGGACTGAACCCTTGCATAGAGTCGCCAGTTTAGTATGTTCTCCTCAGTCCCTGGAAACAAGTGCCTCTGCATTGGACTATTTTATTCCTCCAAAATGCAATGCTTTGATGGATGGAGATGGGACTGACATTTGGGCTGCAATCCTATGCACACTTAAGAGTGAGTCCCGCTGAAATTCGTCGGCCTTCTTCTGTGTAAACAGTTAGAAATGTGCAGTGCAATCCTAAGCAGCCGCACCCTTCTAAATCCATTGATGTTGTCTTTTCCCCCACCATCCCAAGTTAATTCTTTAATTTGAAAGTGAGAATCCTGTTTGGCTGTTTATTTCTTAGGGTTAAACTTGCCCCAGCTGTACTCTAAACAAATTTTTACAGTCTGGCAGTGATCTTTGCCTATTAAGCATTTCTGGCTTCAGAGGAACGCTATTGATTTATTTCACTTTTATAGCTGGAGGTATTTATTCCGATTTTCTTTCTTGCTTCTTCATGCCGGTCGGGGGTGGGGAGGGGGAAACAACCAACAATCAAACAACAGAGGAGGGTGGAAGCAGTGAAAACTGCTGATTCGTGCCTTTCTAGCTGGAAGGAAGGATGAGAGCAAGACAGGGCAGTTCAGGTGGGATATAAAGAAAAACGTCAGTACTTTATTCTTGGGTTGGAATACAGAACGGTTGCCTCACCTTTTTTTTTCTGGAATCAAATGAATAAGCAATGCTCCTAAGGAGATCCTTTCCCAGTGCGGACCCAATTCACCAAGCCCTGCTGCTCCATATATTCCATGCCAGTTGTAACACTGAAATGAGAGTCACCCAACAAAGCTGACTAAAGGAATTACTTCTTCATATTGCATTGAATCCGCTCATGCAATTCACACTCACAGGCCATTTATGCAGGGTCGATTTTGATGCTCGCTCAAAGCTCCTTTTTTAAACCCGGCCTTTAAAATGCAGTCCCAATGCAAGAGGAGAAAGTCAAACAAATTCCCACCCCCACTTGCCTGCTCCTTCATTCCTTCGTTTGCATTGCCATTAGCAATCGTCGTTTGCATAGCTAACCAGCGGCTGTGATTCTTCATGCTTCCTTGAGTGGATGCTTCGAGGCGAGGATAGAGCAAAGAAAAAAGGTCACGTTAAAGGGGCTCTTAAGAAATGTGAAGCAGGTATGCACCGGCTTCGCAGTGACTTCTGGAATGACGGTTCAGCATGAAGAACAAAAAAAAATATGCGGGGCACTTCAGCCTGGAACACGTTGCTAATTACCAAGTATAAACGGCCGCAGCCATAGAAGTGGGGGGTGGCCATTTACTTAAAATGGCCTTTTGAAGGACAAATGTATCTGAAAGGTATTGGCCCCAATTCTAAGGTGTTATACCCCTTATGGTGCACTCCTACGTTGGGGGGGGGGGGAAGGAACAGGACAAATGTGTGTGTGTTTCTAGTTGAGCTACAAACGCCATTCTATTGAGATGAGCGAAGCATCCCAGATTTGGGGGAGGAGGTCATGGGCACAGGGATGCCACGCCTGTCCATATGTTACCATGACCTGAAAAATGTCAATGGAGAAGAAACTCAATGGAGAAGTTCTTCTGGTCTGATACCCATTAAATGCCTCTGCAGCCAACCTACTTCCTTGCACTCTGCACTATAGTGGCACTTTCACACAGCCCTAATAATGCACTTTCAATTCACTTTCAATGCACTTTGAAGGTGGATTTTACTGTGTGAACTGGCAAAATCCACTTGCAAACAATCGTTAAGGTGCAGTGAAAGTGGATTGAAAGTGCATTATTTGGGCTGTGTGAAAGTGCCTATGTCTTGTGTGCCAAACACACACATGCACACATGCAAAACCATGGACCCTCCTTTGGTGGGAAGTTTGAATGAGCGCCCCACTTTCTGACTGGGCCAAGAGAAAGAAGAAGATGAAGAGTTGGTTTTTATATGCTTTCTCTCCCACGTAAGGAAGAATCAAACTAGCTTACAATCACCTTCCCTTCCCCTCCCCACAACAGACACCCTGTGAGGTAGGTGGGGCTGAGAGAGTGTGACTAGCCCAAGGTCACCAAGCTGGCTTCATGTGTAGGAGTGAGGAAACCAACCCGGTTCACCAGATTAGCCTCCGCCGCTCATGTGGAGGCGTGGGGAATCACACCCGGTTCTCCAGATCAGAGTCCACCGCTCCAAACAACCGCTCTTAACCACTACACCACGCTGGCTCTCCTCTCTGCTTTTGAGGAACCCCCTTGAAATATGAATACCAAGGAGCAGATCTATCTTCGGCCACACCCTCCTCTAGAGGTTTGCTGTGGGAAAGGTGATCTGTCTCCAAAGGAAAAGTCTTTGAAGTGTTTAGTAGCAAGAAACTTTCCTTTTATTTTTATTCTGCACACAGATTCTCCCATTTGCTTACATGCGAGTGCAGAGAATAGAGCCTTTGTTCCCTTTAATCTTTCCTTTGATTCTGACAGACTCTCTGGAATATTTTCCCCTCAGGAGCATTCTGATCAAGCAAACTCCTCCAACTAAGGGAGCAAAGAGAGAGGTGGGATCCTTTCCACTATCTCGCACATGCATGCAGCGTACATTCAAGAGCAAAATGGGGGGCTAGCCTACGGCATATTAGGAATGCAGCAAGCTTCACAACAAAGGTGTTCAACAAACTTAGCATGTTCAAAGTTCTCAGTCGGATGTGAGCCGATCACCCAGCTATTCAGTTCACACTGAACAGCCACAGACTACTGAACACATTGACAATCTGGTTATTGCAAAGCTGAGCATGCGCAGATACTGCTGATTCAGACTGATAGGCCATCATTAGCATCCCTAGGGATTACTCAGATGAACCCTGAAAGGGCAAGTTTTAATTAAAAGACGACCTTTATTTATGACTGATTGATAAGATTTGTGACTGATTTAAACAATTAAACCAATTAATTTAAACAATTGCCTGCTGAACATATCAGTTATGCAAAAAAATAACACGCGGGGCAGAACTCAGGCTATGTGAGAACAGGCGTCTGCAAAAAGCCATTTGCGCTGTACTTCATGGTTACAGAACAATACAGTAAAGCAAGGTGCTGAGCAGCCACGAATAGGTCAACAAACAGGCAAACCAAAAAATCAGCTCCCTGTTTGCAATCATAGAACAGGATGTGAGCCAAACTTGAAGGTGTTTGAACATCCCTAATCTCTGGGTGTTGCCTGAAAGTACTACCGGGTATTTAGTCGCAAGGGGTTGGGCTGCCCTCATAACATCGAAGATGCACATACCAAGCATATCCAGAAAACAGGTAACCCAAAGGTCACTTTCACACAGCCCAAATAACGCACTTTCAATCCACTTTCAATGCACTTTGTAGCTGGATTTTACTGTCTGGAATGGCAAAATCCACATGCAAGTGATCGTTAAAGTGCATTGAAATTGGATCAAAAGTGCATTATTCAGGATGTGTGAAAGCACCCAAAGAGTCCCAAACCCCAGAGAAGGATTAGGGAAGCAGAGGACTGTCGTCCTAGGCCAAATGCAGAAGAAGAAAAATGCCTGGGTAACAGTGAATAAGTGTAGTGGTTAAATTGTCAGGCTAGGATCTTGGAAACCCAGGTTCGTAGCCCCACTGTGCCATGGAAACTGGCTGAGTGACCTTGGGCCAGTCACGCACTCTCAGCCCTGACCCTGGCAAGTATTTGGATGGGAGACCTCCAAGGAATACCAGGCAATGGCAAACCACCTCGGAATGTCTCTTGCCTTGAAATATGAATGTCTCTCGCCTTGAAATATGGGGTTGCCATAAATCGGCTGCGACTTGATGGCACTTTACACTCAGAGAGAACAGTGAAATTTAGGGAGATATTTAGGGAGATAATTGGCTATTTAGGGAGAGAATTGGACACTCATAATTTTGGCATGAGCCATGACTGCTAGGAGATTGCTAATCTGCAAGCTGGAATGCAGCGGGCAATCCTAATCAGGCCTACTCAGAAGTAAATTCAATCTTATTGAATGGGGTTTACTCTCTAGAAAATGCTCCTAAAATGGCACTGACAGAATCACAGATGGGGTCTGTTTGCTTGCTCCAAAATTTAATTCCCAAAAATGAAAAATTTCATTATAAATCAAGCAAATATCCAACTCTCAAGGTTATGAAGGTTCACAGAGGGAGGGAAATGTTGCCAGAATACATAGGCTCTTGAAAAGCATAAAACCTTTGCCCTTTGTATAGTTTACTGTCCATCCCTCAAATTTTTCTGCAATGTTTTCTTACCCACATGCCCTCCAATCACTCCTCACCCACCCAAGCTTCACCTCCTGCCATTAGACTGACTTTTTCTGAAACAAAGCCAGATTCTACAACCGTTCATCATGAGCATTCAAAATGAGCAAATCTGCTGGTTCATAAAATGTGAATACAGAAACTGGGCGATGGGGAATGGCAATGAAGAGGAGGGATTGTTATAACATACAGAGTATCCTAATTAGGACCAGCATCCACATAACTAAGCTGGGGCAGCTGTCAGGGTAGGGTTGCCAACTCCAGGCTGACCAATTCCTGGAAATTTTGGAGGTGGAGACTGGGACCTGGATGGGGAGGGGAGGGACCTCAAGGGGGGGTTAATGGCATTGAGTCCACCCTCCAAAGCAATAGTTTTTTCCCCATGAGATCTGATCTCTGTTTGGCAATCAGTTGCAATTCTGGCAGAACTCCAAGCCTCACCTGGAGGTAGGGTTGCCAGCTCTGGGTTGGGAAATACCTGGAGATTTGGGGGGTGGAGTCTGAGGAAGGCAGGGTTTGGAGAGGGGAGGGTCTTCAATGCCATAGAGTTCACCTTCCAGAGCAGTTTTTCTCCAGGTGACCTGATCTCTGTCACCCCGGAGATCAGTTGTAATAGCAGATCTCCAGCCACTACCTGGAGGTTGGCAACCCTACCTGGAGGTTGGCAACCTTATGCCAGGGCCCTAGGCCACTGACTCTCCCCCCTCCCCTGCCACCTGTCTGTGCCCATGCTCCCAACTGCCCAGAGTCATTGAAGAACGACATGTGGGGGTGGGCAGTGGTGGTACTCCTGTTGGCAATGGTAGCACTCCCAGCTGCATATACTGTCCACTGCTGCCAGGGACAGAGTGTGCAGGGGGTGCAGGCAACTAAGCATGGGTAGTGGGAGGACTTGCAAGTGGGGGAAGGATGCATAGGCAGGTGGGGGCCATGCACTGTCAGCCCAGGGTCCTCCAAAGCCTGGAACTGGCCCTGATTTCTCTCGCACCACATTCCACTACAGCATAATTATTGGTCCAATTCCAACTCCTCAAAGAGTTCCACAGGGCCTGTAAAACTACGGTTGCCAACCTCCAGGTACTAGCTGGAGATCTCCTGCTATTACGACTGATCTCCAGCCGATAGAGATCAGTTCCCTGGAGACAATGGCTGCTTTGGCAATTGGACTCTGTGGCATTGAAGTCCCTCCCCTCCCCAAACCCCGCCCTCCTCAGGATCCACCCCCAAATCTCCAGGTATTTCCCAACCTGGAGCTGCCAACCCTATGTAAAACAGAGCTATTCCGCCATGCTTATGGTTGAGGCCAGCTACGGTTCCTATATATAAATGCTGGCCTCCCTAACCTCCCCACTGCGGTAATACCTTTTCTATCCAGTCTGGTATTATTCCACCTGCTCACCTAGCTGAAGTGTGTGAGTGTTTGTGATTCATACTTGAGAGGCGCCTAGGTAATTTAGGATAATGTTTATAGGATGTTATAGGGCTATTTTAAAACGTTGTAATGCTTTTATTGATTTAATAGGACTTTTATATTTTGTAAGCCGCTCTGAGCCCGGTTTTGGCTGGGGAGAGCAGGGTAATAAATGGAAATAATAAATAAATAAATAAATAAATAAATAAATAAATAAATACGTCCTTTTTAAAGTTCATGTCACCTCTTCCTCCAAATGCCCTGGCCCAAATCTTCAGATATTCTTTTGTTCTCTAGCTAAACTAGCTAATAATGACCTCCCACCACTGCCATAAATGGATCTTCCTGCAACGACAAGCAGCTTTGCCAACATCCTAGCAGGCTGCCAAGCATGAGAGGCAATTAATAGAGCACACACTGAATGTGGGAACCAGACTTTGGCCTCCAGGCCAGCCCACTCATCGGGCCAATGGTATGTTTGCCCCTGGCAGCAATCATCTAGGAGACTCCATATGGCTCGACACCAGAAGTGTACGTTTTACTCTCCTGTTGGTCATCTTGTGGATTTGGGGGAAAATGCATGAAATCGAAGCAAATGCGATGGCTTTCGATCATCTGTGTAACTCGCAAGCAAGGAACAAGAGAGGGGGTACAGAACTAGGGAGAATGGGCAGTGTAACGAAAGAGTAACCACTACCCCTGATAGAGATGTCTTGGAATTGAGGTACACTCTGGACCGAGCCCTCAGAATATAAAATCCAAAGTGCAGGCTGTAAGAAATCACAGTATGTTTGGAATCTGCTCAGCTTTAGGACCTTCAAGAAAACATAATATTCTGCCGTCCTCATCGGATGTACAAGCCACAGGTATAGCCAATGTAGGTGTATGTATTCAAATCCCCGCTCTGCCATGAAACTCGCTGAATGAGCTTGCATCCCTCATGCTCTCTGTCAGCCTAACCTACCTCACAAGGAGGCTCATCGCACCAACAATTTACAGCATATTATCATCGTGCTCGGTGTGTGTGTTTTGGATGCGTATTCTTCATTTCCAATCGCACCCTGCCTGTTCAGACTGCTCCCAAGACGGCATATCGTCATATCGCAAGGAGGAGCGTGGGGGGGCACTGCGTCATGTCTATGTTGCTGATGCTTCCCCGCCTCCCCTCCCCTTTTTTTTCACGCATGCGCAATATCATTGATCCGAAGGAGTGCTGTACGCCATTAAGAATTGATTCATTTGCACGGCAGGAAAACCCGAATCACAACCTATGCAGGCATTCCCCCCCCCAAAAAAAACCCCCAAAATGAGTCGTTCCTTGCACAGTGCTAATCACAGAGCTGCCGTCTTTTCGGCCGTTGGTCCAACGATCTTGCATTTTTTTGTTGGGACGAGCACATTAAAAAAAAATTTGAGAGCAGGGCGGCACCCTGGCAGCGGGAGAAAGGGAGAAACTTTGTGCCAGTTGATCTAATGTTCAAATGTTCCCGTGTTCCTTTGTAAGACCACAAGCACTTGCGGGGGGGGGGGAGATTAAGTAAAAATAATGAGTGGTGGATGCAAACGGGAGGGGAGGGGGAAGGTGGGATGGGAGGAGAAAGGCTTTTCATTGGGTGTTGCAAAAATTGGGGAGGAGAACTGAATAGTGTATGTAACTGAACGCACCCCTTGGTTGCCGGTTCTGAAACGACATAACGAAATACATCGTGGTATAGGCGTTTTGGGGGAAAAAACAGATGTCTGGCGCTTCCAAAGCATTTCCAAGCCGAAATGGGAGGTCTGAGGAGCGATCTAACCTGGATAACACTTTTTTTTTTAAAACGTAGTATATACTGAGTGCGTTAGGCCCCAAGGATGATGTGGGGATAAAATGGGACAGAGAGAAAGAACTACCCATGCCACCTGGAACCTCCTTGGTGGAGGAAGGATGAAATAAAAAATGTGGCAGACAGAAATACTAAAGGCCAAACAAGACTTTCCCTAAATCCTGCCCCTGCCTCCATTCCTTTAAGATGTATTTTTATTATATATGTTTTTTAATCAGTTAGCTGCCTTGGTGGCCCTCATAAGGGCAGAAAAGGGAGGTATAAATTCTGCACATAAATATAATGAATAGGGTTGCCAGGCCCCTCTTCGCCACCAGCAGGTGGTTTGGGGGCGGAGCCTGAGGAGGGCAGGGTTTGGGGAGGGGAGGGACTTCAATGCCATATAGTCCAGTTGCCAAAGAGGCCCTTTTTCTCCAGGTGATCTGATCTCTATCACCTGAAGGTCAGTTGTAATAGCAGGAGATCTCCAGCTAGTAACTGGCGATTGGCAACCCTACTGTGGGACCTTACTAATGCCCATAGATAATGGGGGAGGAGAAGACTGTACCATTATACACATATATCACACAGAATATACCACAGGGTTGGCATAAATATGTCCCCACATTTCCACATTTCTGACATTCTCAGAAACTGCACATTGAGTCTTGGGTGTTCTTGGTTTAGGGATATCCACCTTGGAACTTGAACCTGCCAGATTACCGCAGCACCTCTAAGTAACACCATTTCCTTCCTGTTGGTTTTAGGGGACCTGCTAGTTTTATTGCAGTTTGCGCTTAGCTCAATTTGCACTTTGTTCTTGTATCACTGACAGGCAATGGCTGGCCTAGGTGTAATTATTAATACATTGTGCAAAACCCAAAACAGATACGTAAATGATGGTGCCGTAACAATGGTTTGCTCTGATTCCAGAGAGGACAGATCTTATCACCAATCCAGCTTTCTCCTTTCAAGTTGGCCAGGGTTGCCTGATGGCTTTAAAACCTGCAATAAAAAGATCTAAACCCCATAAACTAACTGGGAAAGGTGGCTCTGACTTCTGTAGAGGCACAGCTTGCACTGTAATGAAATTTCAGGGCAGGGACTAAATCAGTTTTTACAGCAGCAGCAACTTACTACAACAGGGATTTCATTCAAACAATAGTTAAAGCAGGGATACACATCCTGAGGCCTACAGACTATATACAGCCACTTTTGCACTTGGGTATATCTTAGTCAGCATGGTGTAGTGGTTAAGAGTGGCGGACTCGAATCGGGAGAACCGGATTTGATTCCCCACTCCTCCACATGAGCGGTGGACTCTAATCTGATGAATCGGGTTTGTTTCCCCACTAGGCTTACCAGGTCCCTCCTGTCCTTCGGCGGGAGGTTTTTAGGGTGGAAGTGAGGTAGGAATCACACACGCGCGGCCGCGCCAACGCAATTACGTCATTTCCGGTTTACAACCGGAAGTGCTGCATCAACAGGCCTTTTCCATTCAAACTGGGAGGTCTAGGGTTGCCAGGTCCCTCTTCTCAACCGGCGGGAGAATTTGGGGGCAGAGCCTGAAGAGGGCGGGGTTTGGGGAGGGAAGGGACTTCAATGCCATAGAGTCCAATTGCCAAAGAGGCCATTTTTCTCCAGATGATCTGATCTCTATCAGCTGGAGATCAGTTGAATTAGCAGGAGATCTCCTGCTACTAACTGCCAGTTGGCAACGCTAGAGAGGTCCCTCTTCACCACCAGCGGGAGGCTTTTGGGGCAGAGCCTGAGGAGGGTGGGGTTTGGGGAAGAGAGAGGACTTCAATGCCATGGAGTCCAATTGCCAAAGCGGCCATTTTCTCCGGGTGAACTGATCTCTATCGGCTGGAGATCAGTTGTAATAGCAGGAGATCTCCAGCTACTACCTGGAGGATGGCAACCCTAAGCCTGCTGGGCGACCTTGGGCTAGTCACAGTGCTCTCAGAACTCTCTCAGCCTCACCTATCTCACAAGGTGTCTGTTGTGAGGAGAGGAAGGGAAGGTGATTGTAAGCCGCTTTGAGATTCCTTAAAGGGAGAGAAAAGATGGGTATAAAAACCAACTCTTCTTCTTCTATGAGAAGGTGGCACATTCCACCAAACCTAATCCAAATCTTTAAACTCAGATGGATTGAATACAGAGCCTTCTAGGATCCAAGAACATGATGCTGGGTCTAGTGCTATATGGATCTGGATTAAGCTATCTGGGGTCTCCAGGCAAGAGCTAGTTTAATGTTATTTTTCACCCCAAGTAAGGTACATCTATCATCTCTTGGGCCTGCCTGTGCTACTGCCAGCCAGCTCTGAGACAAGCCCTTGAAACAATGCCTCATGGGTTTGGCTGTTGGTGGTTTGTGGGTCAGACTTGCCATTCCCCCACAGGGGGAAGGGGAACTCCTGCCCCCAGTGGGAACTTCCCTGCCACCACCAATGTGCTGACATCACTGCCAGTTAGGGTTGCCAACCTCCAGGTATTAGCTGGCAATCTCCTGCTACTACAACTGATCTCCATCCGATAAGAGATCAGCTCCCCTGGAGAAAATGGCCACTTTGGCAATTGAACTCTATGGCATTGAAGTCCCTCCCCTCCCCAAACCCTGCCCTCCTCAGGCTCCGCCCCAAAAACCTCCCGCAGGTTGCAAAGAGGGACCTGTCAACCCTACTGCCAGTGCACCTGGAAATGATGTCAACACTTTGCTGGGGGATGCTGGCAAATAGGGTTGCCAGACCCCCGCTGGGGGTGGGGGATCTCCAGCTTAGGGCTCCCTCCCCCCGGCGCTGTCCAGCTGGCCGGTAAGGGTCTTCCAGGCTTAAAATGAGGTCTAGGCCTCGACATCGCTGGCATGATAACGTCCCTTCCGGAAATGACGTCGTCACACAGGCGACAATGAGGGATTCGCTTTGATACTTGGGCAGAACTCTATGGTAAAAATAGCTTGTACCATAGAATTCTACCTTAGTCTCCCCATGCGTTTTGCCCACATTTTCCAGATTCTGGCAAAAACAGCATCTGGAAAGCACAGACAAAATGCACGGGGAGAACGAGGCGATCTCTAATGGGCGGGAAAGGCATGCATAATCAAAAGGAAGCCCCGAAGCAGACAGCAGGGGTTACCGCGGGGAAACGTCCCTGCATAAAAGGCCCAAGACAACGATCCTAAAAAGTGTTATACACCGAAAACATTATTTTACTGGATATAACTAAAACTTGTATGCAGATGTAAGATGAAACCCTCTTTTTTATGGCATACTTTGGGGAGGGGGGGACTCGTCTTGCATTGGAGTAAATACTGCAGTTCAATGCACTAGAGCCCAGAAATTAAGGATTCATATAGCCCAAGCTAATCCAATTAGAAAAATCTGAAAATGGGACAGCCGCACACTTCTCCATCAAAACACATCGAGTGCTAGTTAATAATAAATTACTACTTTGGAGTACCAGCTTGAGGCTCTACCTGCCTTGCTTTTTTCTTTTTTTGAAGCATTCCCAGGTCACCCAGAAAGCTAAAATTTGGCACGTACATCGTGCAAGATGCTCTTTTTACTAGAAATCTCTGAAAACATTTATGAGGATGCAAGATGCACACTTCAAATCCGACAAAGGGTTTGAAGGGAGCTTTGACTCTCAAAAGCTTATATCCTAAAAATCTTGTTGGTCTCTAAGGTGCTACTGGACTTGAACGTAGTACTTCAAAATGGTTAGTGATGGAGTTGGTCTCAAAAGTGGGGGGCTCAAACTGCAACTTTCTGCAACTCATTCCCCCCTCCAGCCCCTATAGAGTTCAGACCTGGTTGAATGTGAATTCATTTTGGACCATCCTCTCCCCACACACACACACAAAATCTCATTACTACTATTCCCCTTTGGTCTCCAATGCTCCCATTGTCTGCATACACACAAAAAATAACAGTGGGGCCTATTGGAAGCTGCCACAAGCATGTGCAACAGGATCAAAATGCACCAGGAATCAGGAGAAATGTTCCTTATTGGTAGGGTTGCCAACATCCAGGTACTATCAAAATAGACACTTCTGTGTACTAACTAGCGCCTGGCTGCATTGGATGAGTACAAATCCCCCGGGCCAGATGGTATGCACCCGAGAGTGCTCAAAGAATTTTCTAGAGAGATTGCAGAGCCTTTGTCCATCATCTTCCAGACTTCTTGGAGGACTAGGATTGCCAACATCCAGGTACTTTTTACAAACAAAAATACCTGTGCTGATAATTAACAAGGTTGCAACAACAACAGCACGTAGGCTCCACTCAAATGATACCACAACACTGAAAATTGTTTCAACAATGAATGTAATCTCCTTCAAAGTATCAAATCAAACGTAAATATATCCCAATCAGGGAGTCAAAGTCACAAATGTAAATATGTCCCAACCAGGGAAACAGAAATAGTCCAAAGTAAGAGGAAACACTTCAACTGAAAAGTCCAAGCTACTTGCTGTTCTCAAAAAAGAAAAGAAGGTCAGGTTGCATCACCATAAACAAGGTTCAAAAGAAGCTGAAGATAATCCAATTGTTGCTGATATCAAGGTTGCAAGTTGCAAGACGATACCTCTAGGTTGGTATTCGTTTCACATGTATTGCTTCTTCAGTTGTGTCTTTAATTGTATACAGTCTCCAGGGCAAGTTGCCTCATTAATGTAGAAATAAGACCCACCCGGGTTCCAAAACCAACCGGTTCCTCTATCCTACTGTAATTTCTACATTAATGAGGCAACTTGCCCTGGAGACTGTATACAATTAAAGACACAACTGAAGAAGCAATATATGCGAAACGAATACCAACCTAGAGGTATCGTCTTGCAACTTGCAACCTTGCAACTCGGTTAGTTTGCAAGTAGAACTGGTCTTTGTATCTAAAAAAATTGTGCTCAAATAATATATCCAAAAGCCGTAACAAAAAATTAGTAGGAGGAGACGGATCGTTCCCAGAGTCCAAAAGATCTTGGATGATGTTTCGTGCCTCACTTAAGGGTATGTTTGTGTACAGAGAAACGACATCTAAGGTTGCTAGAGTGCTCTGAGATAGAATCTTTTTCCCTTCAAGTTGAAAGACAAATTCTCTGGAATCTAAAATAAAAGAGGGAGTGGCAGAGGCGAAGGGTTTTAAGTGATGATCTAAATATTGAGCGATAGGTTCCAATAATGAACCAGATCCAGAAATAATGGGGCGTTCAATGGGAGGGCGGATGAGTTTATGCACTTTGGGAAGGGTATAGAAAATGGGTGTTCCGAGAAATTTATCAGTCAAAAATTCGGCTGTTTGTTGCATAAGAAATTTGTTCATAGTGCTGTTTTGGGTTGCTCCGATCATCCTTACAGCACTGAGCCTTTATATTTGTATAGTACCTGGAAGTTAGCAAGAAAATAGACACTTCTGTGTACCAATTAGTTACAACCAAAAAACCACAGAATTACTCAATTTAAATGCAAAATTTCAATATCAATATTAAGGTTTTAAACTACAATATCAAACAACAACTATAAAACTATATTACAAAAGAAGACCAACTAGTGAAAGCTTATTACATATCCCAACAGGTACGCAAGGTAAGCATCACAATATTCATTCCTATAAAATACAACAATATAATTTTTTTGTCTCAGAAGGACTAATCTTCTATTATTTCTTATTCCAGATGTCAGGCAGAAGAGGAAGACAGCCGTTTCTGTTCTTCTTCAGTTACTCTTCTGACACCTTATTTTTCCAGTTGGTATAGGTATACTCTGTCATACAGCTCTATTCTATTAACTCCCCATGGGTAGCAATAACATCCTTCTGCCTTCAAGAGGCTAATTTGTTTGCATAGATTCCTGGGTTCCTCAGTGGGAGAGAGAGAGAGTACCTGGAAGTTGGCAACCCTAACTGCTGCCCTGAAGCCGCCGCTGCTCCCCATTACTCCAGAGATGTCAGAAAGGCTGGTAATAGTGGTGCCATGGTTGGTTGGGGGCCTTCTAGCATGCCCCCCCAGCACAGGGCCTTAGGCAGCTGTCTCAGTTGCCCAGTGGTTAAGACCAACCCTGCTTGCAGCACCAAAATACTTCAACCCAGCCTTGCAAGATGCCAGACCAATGGCCTGAGTGTTGGGTTGCCAGCTCTGGGTTGGGAAATACCTGGAGATTTGGGAGGGTGGAGCCTGGGGAGGGACTTCTGCAGGGTATGACACCATAAAATCCACCCTCCAAAGCAGCCATTTTCTCCAGGGGAACTAATTTTGGTTATCTGGCGATCAATTGTAATAGTGGAGATCTCCAGCTGCCACCTGGAGGTTGGCAACCCTACCCGACTGCATCCTTTGCAACATACAGGGTTTTGATGATAAGCATGCCCCTTTTGCAGGCTAGACACTGCTGTAAAGATTCCCCGACGGCAAACAGTTTGAAAGCCACTGCTGTTACCTGTTCCAAGCCAAGACTTGTGTATGGAAATGGACACATGTTGTATGGGGTCAAGGTGGCAGAAGGATTGCTTTGGATTTCCTTGAAGGACACCATGTGAAAAAGACTGATCTTAGCATGACCCAGTCCTGTGTGCCAGCAGTGCCCTGAGGGGCAGAGGATCATGTGGCTTAGCAGACACAGATGGAGTCTGGCCTGTCGTGTGAGTTGCACTCCCATCTCAGTTGGGGCCACTTTCACAAATCAATTAAACAAATATATTAGCATTGGAAATTGCAGCCTAATTAAGATCCCACCATGTGTCAAACAGTAAAAATGAATTAAGCCTTGTTTTAAGGAGGCTTTTATTTTGAGCGTGTTTGCTGGAGATGAGCTAATTATTTTTATTATGTATTTATATGTTATGGCTTGCACCTGGTGGTGCCAACAAAAGCAGAAAGCCTTCCCTCGCTGGGCTCGGCCTTGAAATGCATTTGTTTTGCTTCTTACAAGTGGCAAACCACTTGAACCGGTCCAAAGGCTAAAAATCCACGCACTCTTCCCTGGGGTAAAAAAAAACACAAAGATTTTTAAAAGCTGGCAATTTGCTGCCCTTTAACGACGCCCCAAATCTCCTGACTAAGCCTGTCATTTCACTTTTTTCGTGGCAGGGCCAACCCTGCCACGGGGACACTGCGTCTGTGATCACCCTTGAGAGGATGTAGCAGGTGACGCAGCAGAAGAGAAGGGGGAACAAAACACCTCCTACGTTCTAAATGTTTATTTCCTGCTTGTTTAGTTGAAAGAAAAAGCCAAGGGGGTTGGCACAAGCAAGTATCAACTTCTGCAAACTGATGGGGCCTCCCTGACTCCAAGAGCCGTCCTCGATCAATCCTATTCAAAAGAATGCCCACTTTAGTCAATGGGGCTTACTCTGAGAAAAGCGTTCTTAGGATTGTAGCCTAGGGTTGCCCGGTATCCCCCTATGGTATCCCCCTGGCAGCCTTGGTCCCCTACCATCACTTGGTTGGGCACTGGGGGGGGGGAATGGGGAGGGGAAATTGCCATCATTCCAAGAGCGCGACATCACTTCCAGTGCAACCACAGAAGTGATGTCATCAGGGCAGGGCAATGCTCCACAGAGTTTCAGTGAAATGCTAGAGTGTCACAACAACTTAATGATGTCATTTCCAGACGTGATGTCGTGCCATTGGAGCCACGGCAATTTGCATGTCTCCCATCAGTTGCCAGCACTCCCTCTATCTAGGGCAGCCAGGACTCCTGCTCCAATGCTAGATCCCCCATTCCCCGCTGACCCTTGACAGGGCAATGTAGGGAAAAGGGGGGTTATTCAGTGTTGCACCAACGCTGAAACATTATTTCCGGTGCAAAATGAAAGTGGTGTCATTGCATCAGCATGACCCTCTAGGATTTGCCCCAAACTCTATGATAAATCATACGGCACTGTGCATAAGATGATGATGTCAGTTCCGGCTTGTGCCAGAAGTGATGTCATGTCATAAGCATGATGCTGATCAGGTAATGGCCCCAACAATCTCCCATCAGATGCTAGTGCTAGGCTGGTAGCCCTACCACTGACCATTGTGGCTGCCTGATTTGGTATTCATTAAAGGCAAATGTGCCCTGACCTGAATAGCCCAGGCCAGCCTGATCTCGGAAACTAAACAGGACCAGTATTTGGATGGGAAACCACCAAGGAAGTTCAGGGTGGTGACGCAGCGGCAGGCAATGGCAAACTACCTCTGAACATCTCTTGCCTTGAAAACACTACAGGGTTGCCATTCTGCTGTGACTTGACAGCAAAAAAAAAAAAAGGCAAATGCAGGACAAACTGTCCAGTTCTGGAGTAATTAGCACATGCACATTCCTGTACTGCCTCATGGGAACTGTAGTTTCCAGTACACAACCCCATGCTATTTAAATGATGCATATTGTACAGGTACAAAGGAGGGTTGATTTGCAAGTGTTCTGATCTAAACTGATCTGCCTATCCACTGTATGTGTCTGTCTACTATTCAGGTGTAATACCTACTGCAAACTATAACAAATACATTTAAATTGTAGCTTGTTTACCAAGGCACAACCTACCCATGACCCTAGTAACATACAAAGCAACTTATGCCAGAAAGCCTGTAGAAATGGCAACTTGGAAAGCTGGCAAGCTGAGTGCCACAAAATGTGCAGCACAAAGCTGCTCAACATGCCATCCAATCTGAACTCTGAACGGAAACATTGAAGCAATCCACTGAACAGCTCAACTGATGTGTACGTTTTTTGCGACATTTGCAGCATCTCTGGTCAATAATCACATTTGAAACTCTTTCAGGCACACCCTTGCACTACTGGCTTCACGTGGGCGGCACTTAAGATGCCCCACTGCAGGACAACAGTCCATCTCCCCAATCCCACCTCCCCTGGCAGTTCCACTCAAATTGCCTCCCAGAGCATAATAAAGGTATGGCAAGGAGAGAGGACTGTCATCAGCAAACAGTGAGATAAAGGCTGTTGATCTGCCTGTGCTAGACCGTTTCCACACTAGGTGTTTCCTGCAAATCTGTCCCTTTATATCAGGGATGGGGAACGGCAGGCCTGTGATATCATTTGGTCTGGCCCTTTGTGGGTCCTGGCAGATCTCTATCTCAGAAGGATCTAAGATTAGTGATCCGCCCCCTCCTACGGACAGGAATAGCCTCTATTCAAGGCAGATGTATGTTTGTTTTGCCGAGAAAAGGAGCCTCCCCACCCTTGCAGAAGAGTCTTAGCTATGGAGCTGCTAGGACCACCTAAGAAACTGTGTTAACCCTTTCCCACCAGGGCCATGGAGAAACATATTCCCTCTGTACTACAAGAGGGCTGGGGGCGGAAGTGGCGACAATGGAGGGGTTAAAGGGGGCAGGACCAGAATGCACAGGGGGGGGATGAGTTCTTAGCCCGGCTGGTGCAACAGATCATCCTGTGCCACTAGGTGGGTGAGTGTGCCACCGATTGGATGCCTGCCTGCTTGCCTGCTCCGGGGGGGGGGGGGTCATCTGGGGCAGCTGCCGGCTTGGGGCTTGGTCAGCTAATTTTTAAGTTGATAATTTTGTATGGCCCACAAATGATGTTATAAATATCCAAATGGCCCTTGGTTCCCCACCCCTGCTTTAAATCTTTGGTCTTTGCTCAGGTGTCCACACTTGCATCAGCTGGTTTAACTGCGGATTCGGAGATTAGGGTGGATTCTCTCGCTTTATCTGGATCTGCCTTTCCCCCCAAATTGTTTTTTCCCCCTCCCTCGATTTACTTTCGCTGGAGTTAAGTGGGAAATCTTAAATCCGCAGATGTTCAGTTCTGCCCACTTCGCAAGCATCACCATGCATCATAAGTCCTGTAGGGGCAAAACTGGAGCCCCTCATTTCTGTGCTGGGGACCCCACAAAAAACACCGTTCTGCCAATAACACATAGATTACATTACGCAACCAAACAGGAAACCCCATCCTGTCATTCTCATTTTTTGAGCCTTATCTCCAGGGCAGGAGATGGCAACCTAATTGTGTGCTTCCAAGGGGAGGAGAGAGCCCTTAACTCTGGGTTAGAAGTGCTAATATAGGACTTGAAAGACAGTTGTTCCAGCCAGACCTTTAATGAATAACAAAAGCTCAAAGAAATTCAAACAGCACCATTCTGCATGGAGAACATTTGTAAACAACTTCAGGTAATGGCAACCAAGTCAGGAGAGGGTCATTTAAAATGTAAATGCCTAAAGACCGACCTACACATGCTGGCAAAACCAACAGCCAATGGTTTTGTAATGCTAAAAAAGAAAAAGGACTCCACAAAAGGGTGGTGGTAACCCCTCTCGTGCACTTTGGAAAGGGGGGGTATGACATGCAGCCGAACGAAGCTTGCAAGTTTCGTAGCAACACAAGGAGGTGGGGATGGACAGCAACCACCTTGAAGCTGCATCTTATGATCTTGCTTCGGGGAAACCTGGCCAACAGACAAACATATATTATTTGTGGAAAAGGTCCTACTCTAGCGTTGTCCCAGTAACAGCCAATACCATCAAGTGCTATTTTGCTTTGTGTTAAAAGATTAATATTCCTTGTTTCACAGTGATGTAGTCAATTGCTCATTGTCATATCTTTTTGTCTTTCTCTCTTTCTCTCCCTCTCCCTCCCTTCCTCCCTTTCCACCCTGTTTCCCCATTGTATGTTTAGTGGAGTGGGGACCTGTTTTTAGCTGAACTCTCTACAACGGCATTCTTTCATTTTCTGTTCTTAATAATGGGTCTATAGTTCTGCTTTATTAATAAAATCTCTATGTTGTCTGAAGAATCACTGGTATTTTTCCAGGATGTTCTAATTATGCCATATGCCTTCTAAGCATTACTAGGTGACTTTTATAACAATTCAGGGGAGGCTTAAGGAATTTATGAGCTCAGGGCTCGAGGTGCCAAGTTAGCTCACATGTTCCTCCTAATGAGAGAGCAGGCATTAACAAAGCACTCCTCTGCCTGTAATGCCTTCATGGTGTAGTGGTTAAGAGCGGTATTTTGGAGCGGTGGGCTCTAATCTGGAGAACCGGGTTTGATTCCCTACTCCTCCACATGAGGTAAAGGTAAAGGTCCCCTGTGCAAGCACCAGGTCATTCCTGACCCATGGGGTGACGTCACATCCCGACGTTTACTAGGCAGACTTTGTTTATGGAGTGGTTTGCCAGGGCCTTCCCCAGTCGTCCTCCCTTTACCCCCAGCAAGCTGGGTACTCTATGGGTACTCACATGAGTGGCGGACACTAATCTGGTGAACTGGGTGGTTTCCCCGCTCCTACACATGAAGACAGCTGGGTGACCTTCGGCTAGTCACAGCTCTCTTAGACCTCTCTCAGCCCCACCTACCTCACAGGCTGTCTGTTGTGGGGAGGGGAAGGGAAGGTAATTGTAAGCTGGTTTGATTCTTCCTTAAGTGGGAGAAAAAGTCAGCATACAAAAACCAACTTCTTCTTCAAATGGCTTCTGGTTCTGATAGCCAGTACAGTCAACTATGACTGGGCAGGGCTGAAGCCACCTTTTCCAGCCCATATTTTTGCTCCATGCAACAGGGAAGAAGAGAACGCTAGCGACTATTGTGTCCTCAGCCTTGCAAAGATGTATGTCCTATATATGTGCATTTGATTTTAGATTTGTATGTAGTCAGCCTTTCTACAGGAAAATCTGCCAGGTAGCTCTTGATGAATATAATTGAATCTAATAATCAAATCCAGAAACACTAGCATTTACAACGACAAAAAAGGAAAGAACTGTAAAAACAGGCGGCAAAACATAATGCGTTTTCAGTCCCGGTGACCTAAGGCTCCCTAGCAAAATGAGAATGGTGTTGTTGTTTTGTAATAATTGTACAAGGGATACAACTGGTATATCTCCTCTGAGAAAGAATTCCACAGCTAAGGGACCATCAATTTAAAAAAACCAAACACTCTTACACCCCATTCCTGAGCCGTGCTGGCGGCCGCACCCAAAAGCCTTTGGAGGCTGGCGGCAGCCCACGCTGGTGCAAGGGCCCATAGCACCGGCATCTGGGAGGCGCATGCCGGCGTTTGTGGCCCCAGCGCTGGCGTGTCAAACCAGACACCGGTCTCCGGCCGCTGCCGTGGCAGCACCAGGCCTGAACACCGGGGGAGTCTGCAGGTGGCATCTGGACGCCGGCAAAGGCCGCGGGGGCAACCTGGGATGCATTCCAGGAGCGTTGCGGTGTCCCGGGAGGTTTTCCTGGGGCATTACGGCGCTGGCCAGGGGGCGGGGCTGCCGTTAGGTGGCCTCCTGAGCCATTTCGGCTCGGGAACACCCCTTTTTTTCCCCCGAGATATGCCACCTAGGTGTATTTGCGCCACTGTGTTGCCTCCTAAGCCCGGCGCGCACATTCCTCTCAGAAATGCACTCTGGGACTCGCTAAATTTATCTCTTTTAAAACCTGTGCAATGTGTTCCATGTGGCCAAGGTAAATTGCAGCCAAACAGCATATGCTACAAGCATGATTCTCTGAAGCTGCCCAAGCTGCAGAAATCTCAGTGGCATCATGCCCACGTTGAATTATTTGTATAAATGCAGGGGGAGGCATCCCCCAAGATTAGCTCGGGTGTATTTTTTTCCTGCAGGTAATAATACTGGCCATATGTATGTTGGTTCTTTTTCACCTGCTTGTGTGGGCAGCTCTATAGACGTGTGTTATCAGCTGAAAGCCTCCGTGGAAAGATATGCAGAATTGTTTGCTCATTATTACCTTGGCTCTTCTTGCTTTGAGTCATATTTACGGGGGGGGGGAGAAACGGAGGAAATGTGATGGAGTCTTGGAAGAAGCACAGAACCCACGCCGTGTGGACGCAGAACAAAAAAAAGAGTGAAAGCTTTCATTTGCTCACCGTCAACACATTGACCTTCATTTTTAGAGCACCTTTTGTCAACAAGGATCCTGCGGAAACAAATTTGACACACAACAGCAAGGGTGTTGCGCATGCAATGGTCGGTTTTAACCCCAGTTTTGTTCTACTGAGGGAGATTCATTGTAAAGAGTAGTTGCCACAAACCTGACCATTTTAGTAATAATTGCATGCCGTCACATCACAACTTGAAGGTTTCAAGGCAGGAGATGAGCAGAGGTGGTTTGGCCATTGTCTGCTTCTGGGTAGCAACCCTGGTCTTCCATGCTGGTCTCCCATCCAAGTACTGAAGAAGCCGGCTCTGCTTTGCTTCTGAGCTCTGATTAGCTTGGGCTAGTATAGGCTGTGTGAAGTGCCGTCAAGTCGCAGCCGACTTATGGTGACCCCTTTTTGGGGTTTTCATGGCAAGAGACTAACAGAGGTGGTTTGCCAGTGCCTTCCTCTGCACAGCAACCCTGGTATTCCTTGGTGGTCTCCCATCCCAATACTAACCAGGGCTGACCCTGCTTAGCTTCTGAGATCTGACGAGATCAGGCTAGCCTGGGCCATCCAGGTCAGGGAAGAGCCCCGTGGCGCAGAGTGCTAAGCTGCAGTACTGCAGTCAAAAGCTCTGCTCACGACCTGAGTTCGATCCTGACGGAAGTCGGTTTCAGGTAGCCGGCTCAAGGTCGACTCAGCCTTCCATCCTTCTGAGGTCGGTAAAATGAGTACCCAGCTTGCTGGGGGTAAAGGGAAGATGACTGGGGAAGGCACTGGCAAACCACCCCGTAAACAAAGTCTGCCTAGAAAACGTCGGGATGTGACGTCACCCCATGGGTCAGGAATGACCCGGTGCTTGCACAGGGGACCTTTACCTTTACCTTTTAGTATAGGCTATTCAGGCTGCTTTGACTATTCTACAGGGTGGAGAGTTGTCCATGATTAGGGTTGCCAGGTCGCTTGGATTTACCAGGTCGCTTTACCATTCAAATCCCAGCGGTTTGGGAGTTTGAGTGGCAAAGTGGAGCTTCCGGGTGTAAACCGGAAGTGACGTAATCGTGTGGTAATTGAGTGGTAAATCCATCGGCCGGCTCAGGAGCGAGCATCATGCACATGGCCGCACTAACATGATTACGTCACTTCCAGTTTACACCTGGATGTGCCGCATCTCGATAGGCCACGTTTCCACTCAAGCCCCCAAAACGCTGGGGTTTGAGTGGTAAAGTGGCTCGTCGTGATGCGGCACTTCCAGGTGTGAATTGGAAGTGACATAATCATGTTGGCACAGCCACCCATGCATGATCCCTGCCCCAGCTCTACCCCAAAAACCTCCCGCTGGAGGAGAGGGGGGGGGACCTGGCAACCCTATCCATGATTAGGGTTGCCAACCTCCAGGTACTCAGCAAACTAGAAACAGCACTTCACAAGCTAGACACAATGATTATAAAGTAGTGGTATTTAATAACATATCCACCACTGATAGTATATAGGCAAAAACATGTGTTGTTAATTATTGCCTTAAAAGTAACACCAAAGAGAGGACTATGCCTTGTTACAAACAAATAACAGTATTATAGGTAAGTCCATGAAAGGGGGTGCCAACCTCCCTTTCTTCCACAGATATGCTTCTTGAGAGTAGCAATTCAGTAGTGCAGTTGTTCTCAACAGAATCCCGGTGATCTTTCTGTTTCAGCAATTAATGCCTTCTTCAGGGACCACTATATCATAAATTAGTACATAATACTAATTAACAAATAATAATTAATATAAATATGCTAGCAATTGGCTTAAACAAGGGAGAAAATAGAGAGAAGATAGAGCATCATACTCACACGCTGGCTGTTATTAACATTCTCTGCGTTGGCAATTTACCAAACATACTGCCCTTAATTTTAAATGGTGCAGTCACATGTAAGAATCAACCATTAAAGAGACAGTTACATTTTGCATTACAGAAAAACTGAATTCAATTAAAGAGACAGCTGTTACATATATTATGTTACAAATAGCATGCTAAATCCATCGAGGTATTCAGTCCTTTAGGATACAAAGTATCAAACATATGGATGTATTTAGATTCTTGACACCTTAATATGAGATCCACATCAGACCTATCATATTTCTGTTGATTGAATCGCCATAACACAAAAAATGAAAGATCCTCATCAGTGTGATTATTGTCAAGGAAATGCTGTGTTAGTGGGGCCTCCAATACACGTTGCCTAATACTGGACCTGTGTTCACTTATGCGATATTTGAGTTGTCTATGGGTTTTTCCAATGTACCAAAAATGGCAAGCACATTTTATCGCATAAATTAAATGTTTGGAATCACAGTTATTAAAACTCTCAATCATGAACTTTTGGCCAGTAGCTGGATTAATGATTTCTTTGACTGTTAGCATGAACCTGCAACTTTGGCAGGAACCGCATTTGAAATTACCCTTAGGTAAGTTGGCAACTGACTCCTCACATGCTTTATTGCTTATTAGAATTATTATTTGTTAATTAGTATTATGTACTAATTTATGATATAGTGGTCCCTGAAGAAGGCATTAATTGCTGAAACAGAAAGATCACCGGGCTTCTGTTGAGAACAACTGCACTACTGAATTGCTACTCTCAAGAAGCATATCTGTGGAAGAAAGGGAGGTTGGCACCCCCTTTCATGGACTTACCTATAATACTGTTATTTGTTTGTAACAAGGCATAGTCCTCTCTTTGGTGTTACTTTTAAGGCAATAATTAACAACACATGTTTTTGCCTATATACTATCAGTGGTGGATATGTTATTAAATACCACTACTTTATAATCATTGTGTCTAGCTTGTGAAGTGCTGTTTCTAGTTTGCTGAGTATCCTACAGCACGCTAACCTTTGTTTACCAAACCTCCAGGTACTGGCAAAAAAACCCACAAAAATATTGCAGCCACCACTCGATTTTGATGCAAAAAACAAATATATTCTATAATATATAACACAGACTAAACACTACAATATCTACCATTACGTATAACTATACGGCTAAACAACAATGTTATACAATATGTCCCCAAACAACTTAACAAAAGAGGAGAGTTCCAAAATCTTCCCCTGGCAAATGTCCGTTAAAGCTGCAGCAGGCTGGCTGCCCAAAGTCGCTGTGCAACTATCCTTTCTATAGCCGATACAAAAGAAGCTGGCAAGAGATTCAAGATGGTAATTTCAGCTTGACACATAGTTCGCAACACAAAAACCCTGTACGCTGGGCTAAAGCACCCTCAACGGAGAAGGTAAGTTATATCTGTAGGATCACTCCGTTACGTGGGCTGGATCGGAAGGACAAAAAGGCGTAGCCGTTTTCAATAAAGCTGAGGGTTAAAACTAACAAGACACGACAAGACTCTGGTATGTCTTGTTTCGAGAGCCATATTAATCTGACCGCGATCTTCGCAGTTCCTAAGGTAGATGCTTCACAGTGGGTAGCCGTGTTAGTCTGTCTGCAGTAGTAGAAAAGAGGTGCTACTGGACTCTTGCTCTTTTCTACTAAGGTAGATGTGTATGTCTGTATGAGAATCTGAATCATGCCACCATGTGCCCAGTCTAGAGCCATTTCTGGATTGGATTGAACCTCCAAACAGTCTGAACTCAGGTATCTGATCTAAACCATCTCCTTCTTTTGTAGTCCTTCAGAGCTGGCCAAAGATCTAATAGAAAGAGCACCTTTCTGTGCCAACTCCATTCACCATCCTGACATGTCTACATTGCATGCCCATCGCAGAACCCACAGAAGCCCAGCTGCTCTTCCTCCAGAAGTGCCATCAGACACCAGCCCAATCACCCAAAACATTCTATTAAATGGGCCTATTCTAGTCAAATTTAGAAACCAGGAAGAACAGGAGGGCATGAGGCTTATCCCTGGGCTTAGACCAGGATCTGGTTCTGCTGAAGCACCAATGATGGTAGGCAGGGAAAACAAAGCCAACGTTCCAAGCTTGCCCAGCAGGCAAGCCTACCTTGCAAAGAATTTTATTTGCCTCTCTTGGCTCACAGAACCGAAACTGTCCTCGAAGATGAGAGCGGAGGCTGGATTCATGAAGCCCAGGGGGGTGATCACACATCTGTCTGAGCCATCTCACAGATGTTTATAAACATGTTGGAGTTTTTCTCCTCCCCCCCTTCCCTTCTCTCAAAGGAAAGAACTCTGTTCAGCTTTTACTACTGAAGGCTCCTAGATCTCTCTAGGGGGAAACAAAATGATATCTTTGTCTCTTTTGAAGTGGGTGCACCATGCTGAGTCTTGCAAAGCTCAAAATTAGGAAAGGGGTTGACAGCGCCAATGAAGACAACTTTCTTTCTCCTTTTTTTATGAACTCCTTTGGAGTCTTTCCTTTGTAGCAAATGCCTACTACCTAAGGAGAAAGACACCCTTCCCCTACCCCCAGTGATCAGAGCCTCAAAGATGAAAGCAAAGAACAACTGAGAAAAGGATGAGGCCATTATCTTGTGATAATGCTACTCTGTGCTAACTGAATGCTATACTGAGCCAGTTGGAGGGTGACCTGGACTAAATTGGTAGCTCCCAAATTCCCACTAAAACAAATGAAGTGCTATCTCCGTACCTCCTGGTGTATGCCCTTATTTCCACAAGTTGAGAGGGGAGAATAAATGCGGGGGGGGGGGGGTGCAAAAGTAATCTCTTAAGCAGGAAGGCGGCATGATATAGCCGGATCTCGTCAGATCTTGGAAGCTACGCAGGGTCAGTGATAGGACAGGAGACCATCAGGGAAGGCTATGAAGAGGAAGGCAATGGCATATGAAGGATATTACAGAGCTTGAGAAGGTGCTGAAAAGAGCAACCAAAATGATTAGGGGACTAGAGCAACTGTCTTATGGGGAGAGGTTAAGACGCTTAGGGCTATTTAGCTTGGAAAAAAGGCGGCTGAGGGGAGACATGATAGAGGTCTATATAATTATGCATGGTTTGGAGAGAGTGGACAGGGAGAAGTTTTTCTCCCTCTCCCATAATACTAGAACACGGGGTCATCCTGCTAAAGCTGGAGGGTGAGAGATTCAAAACAGATAAAAGGAAGTATTTTTTCACACAACGCATAGTTAAATTGTGGAACTCCCTGCCCCAGGATGTGGTGATGGCTGCCAGCTTGGAGGGCTTTAAAAGGGGAGTGGACATATTCATGGAGGAGAGGGGTATTCATGGCTATCAGTTAGAATGGATACTAGTCATGCTGCATACCTATTCTCTCTAGTATCAGAGGAACATGCCTATTGGTTTGGGTGTGGTGGAGCGCAGGCAGGATGGTGCTGCTGCACTCGTCTTGTCTGTGGCTTCCTAGAGGCACCTGGTCGGCCACTGTGTGAACAGACTGCTGGACTTGATGGGCCTTGGTCTGATCCAGCAGCAGCAGGGCCTTTCTTATGTTCTTTTACCACCTCTGCTTCTCATTTGCCTTGTTGGAGTCGCCATAAGTTGGTTGTGACTTGATGGCACATACATACGTAATTTAGGGTTGCCAACCTCCAGGTACTAACTGGAGATCTCCTGCAATTACTAGTGATCTCCACCCCATAGAGATCAGTTCACCTGGAGAAAATGGCCACTTTGGCAACTGGACTCTATGGCATTGAAGTCCCTCCCCTCCCCAAACCCCGCCCTACTCCACCACAAAACCTCCCAGTGGTGGTGAAGAGGGACCTGGCAACCCTAACGTAATTTCTTAATCCTGTTCGCTTTCGATTTCTCCCCCACCCCCAGCACATTAGCACCAGAATGTAATATGGTGAGAAAGGATCTGTGGTGGACAGGAAGCTGTCTTGCTCCTGAAGGGAAGAACAACTACTCGGCTGAACCTATCGGGGGCTGTTCCAGCATCCAGTCACATTTCAGAGGGAGGATGGATTGTTGGAGGGAAGTACAGCAGGGGGACTTCAGATCTGCCTCAGGAGAGAGTGGTGGTCGTTTCGGGACTGCTGTCAGGATCAGGCATCCGTCCCTAGCATCCCATAAGCAAACTCATCCAGGCTGGTAGCTCTGAAGCAGTAATACTTTATTAGGAGCAAAAAGGCAGATTAAAGAACTGACTGCCTAAATGCAGGTGAGGCTAGTAATGATGAATACAGGCAGGTTACATGCTTAAGACACTACGAACTGAAAAGGTAAACATTGCTAAGCAACCCCGAGATAAGCGGTTCCCAGGAAGACAGACTAAACATTATCACAGCTGCAGAAAACAGGATGAGCGAAACTGTACACAGACATTCAGAGGCATGAGAACCAAGGACTTGACGTGTAACCAGAACCTGGCCTACCTCATGTCAAAAGCCTTTGCTCCAGCAAACAGGCAAAGGCCTGACAACTGCCTCAGCAAAGGAGCAGACAGTTTAAGGGCACTTTTACACATGCTGAATATTGCACTTTTGATCAATTTTCAGTGCACTTTAACGATTGTTTGCAAGTGGATTTTGCCATTTTACACAATAAAATCCATCTGCAAAGTGCATGGAAAGTGGATTGAAAGTGCAATATTCGGCATGTGTGAAAGTGCCCTTTGAAGGGTAGCTCTGCCTGGTAGTGTGGCAGAGTAGTTTAACCCTACCTCTGGGAGAGAAGAGAGTAGCCAATTGTTAGGCCTGCCTCTAGTATTGAGCAGACCTTGTACCATTTAGTCTAACTCTTGGGAAGGGGCAAACTGGTGTGGGTAGAATTCTGTATGTGTGAGAGGATCCAACCTAGTGGCTAGTCAATCAATCAATCTTTATTTTTAAAAAAAGAAAAAAAAAAGTCATAGACCACACAGCTCTTCACAATTTTCCACCAGAAAACGTTCTACCGGTTTTGGTCCAGGGAGAGGAACATTTCGAGATTTCCAGAATCTTGGACTCTCGGGTGAGTAATAAGACCCTTCACTACCTTGTACGTTGGAAGCATCTAGGTTCAAGTCATGGTGAATGGGTGGCGGAACACCATGTTGCTGCCCATCGCCTGGTCCGCCAATTCCATGAAGCTTATCCCAAGCAACCTCGTCCATTGTCAGGGGAGGTGAAGGGGGGCTTTGGGGGTGGCAGAATGTCAGGTCCTCAACTGAATGGAAGCCCCCTGACTCCTTCACTGGAGTCAGGCTCCTGACATGAGTTCAGGCCAAGTTCTGGCCACAAGTCAAGTTCTTGGTTCTCAGGGCTTTGAAGCTCCTGTGTATACTTTCGTTTGCACTGATTCTCACAGCTGCGGCATGTTTTGTCTTCACTCATGGGAATCGCTTATCTCACTGTTGCCTAGCAATGTTTATCTTTCTCTCTTGTACTAGTGTTTTTAAGCAAGTAACCTGTAAGGGGTCTCTATTGCTAACCTCGGTTGCCTGTGTGCAGTCAGTTCTTTTATTTGCCTTTTAGTTCCTAATAAAGAATAACTGCTTCAGATCTACCTGTCTGGATGAGTTTGCTTGAGGGATACTAGAGGCAAAAGCCTGAATCTGACACTTTAGTCTTATACTCTAACGACAGGTTTACACAAATTATAAATTAGTTATTTGCACAGTTATTATAAACTGGTTATACTACACGTTAAAATAGTTGGCATACTGGCATTCTCAGCAGCCTCTGACGGATTCTACAGGCTGCCACCCAGAACTTTGCCATTCCTGCTGTAACCTGTGGGTTTTCATTTTAGTATACCCTGGATTTGAATGGCCGGGATGCCTGCTAAGCCAGGGGGAAAGACCTAGTAGCTAGTCAGTAAAAGCCTGTTTGTACCTGAAAGCATTAAAGAAAAATTCAATCACACTCTGAAGCCATAACCAGCTTAAACTTCTGCGTCTCAGCCCTTTCTTTCTTTATTAAAAATGCGGCTAACAGCCAAACATACACAGAAGCATATACAAAAAACTGTTTCCAACAGCCCAAACAAATAAAAATACAAAAAACAAGAGTGACCCTACAACAATGCTACACAAATTGATCCTTAAAACACTTGCTGTGAAAAATCTGTTTTTAGTCTACCGTAAAGTTACTTGTAGCAACTTTACCACACAATTTTTGCCGGATTTTTATAGCGGCGGCACAAAACTTAGCAGTATCAACTAGCGACCCTAGCATTTTCATCTGTGAGCAGCTTTTTAGCCCACTGCACATCCGAGCAGCCTGGAAGCTTATTAAGCCAGGGCAGAATAAATTAAACACAAATATCCTTGTAAAATGGACAGTGAATAAGAACATGCTCCAAAGTTTCCACACACCCCATACCACATGGGCACCCTCTCTCTGAGATAGGCATCCTTTTGCATTTCCCCTCCAACACTGCTGAAGGGAGGGCAGAGCATCTTGCTGATGAGAAAGCTCTTCTAAGGCTGTTAAACTCCAGAGAGAAAAGTTATGTGGTAGGGGCAACAGGAAATCTAGGTTTTTTTCCCCTGAAGATAGAAAAGTAGGGTTCCTCCCTACATCCACCTGCCACTGTGGCTCAGCCAGGTTTCTCCTCTGCCGGTCTGCAGACCTGTGCTGCTGATCTGTTCTTTGCAACCAACCTGTAAATAAATACATCTTCTTCGCTATTTATATGCAACCCCTGCCTCAGCAATCTCCACTTGCTCCCCACAAAAGGTACCTCACGGCAGCGAACCCAAAGCCCTTACACTTGCTGCCTTGAGAATATCTGGTAACTGAAACAAAGATTTACAGCTTAAAACAAACCTGATCCCCCCCCCCAAATCATGGGGGAGGGTTGTGCGGGTCCCCTCAGTTGGTAGAAAAGGCCCATCACAGGATCCAAGAGTCTTTCTCTGTTTTTTAGATGCGTAGATCCTAAACACATCATGCACCATCTAACTATAGTTATGGGTAACTAAACTTACCATGCATTCCTGGGGGGGGCGAGCCTTTTTAGGAGGCATAAGTGCATGTAATCACGCATCAGGAAGCACTTACACTGGCGGCTAGGGCACTTCCACCGGCGCCTGAGCGCCACAGAGCTGCACCTCGCCCCTCCGCTGGTGCGGCCTCCCCATGGCACAGGCCATGGCGGAGAATTGCTGGGCCAGTGTGGGGGGTGTTCCCGGGGCGAGGCGGGGGAAGGAGCCACCAGTCGGCGGCTTCCTGTCTCCATTTGCCCCTTTACGCCAGCGCCGAGAACAGTGTTGCTGCGCCTGCTTTTTTTTTTTTTTTTTTTTTGCTGCTCTCAATGGGGCAAAAGGCCCCGTTAAACAAAAAAAGCCGCGAAATGGATTTTTTGTTTTGTTTGTTTGTTTAATGGCATACGGGGAATGGCGTTAGGAGACGGCTCGCCTGCGCCTTCTCCCCGACGTTCCTGTACGCCAATTCTCGGGATTGCACGGTTAAGTAACAACTGTTAGCTGCAGATACTGACAGTCAGCAGCAGGAAGGAATAAAGAGAGGCAGTTCTGGCCAATGACTGCCTACCCTCAAGCGTGTTCAGCAAGGGTCGAGTTAGCCCAGTTTCCCATGAAAATATTAGTCATGAAAAAAATCATAGCGCTCTGAACACATGGAGTTGACTAATAATGAGCCATACACTTGGTTTATCAAGAACAGTAGTGTCTCCTATGACTGGTAGTGCCTCCCCCAGGGTCTCAGGTGGAGGCCTCTCACATCACCTATTACCTAATCCTTTAAACTGGAAATCCCAGGGGCTGAACCTCGGACCTTCTGCATACACCACCACTGATACTCTGCCACTGTGGCTCCTTCTGTCCTGCCAGAATCAGGCGATGGGTTTAACAAAGCTTACTGTGTTTTTTTTCAAGCATGACCAACCACTAGATGATGCTTAATGGTAACCTGTATCTTACAGTAACAGCTAGCAAGTGAAAAATTATAGACACTGACATACAAATAAGAAAGATTATTACAGTCGCTGAAATGAGGGAATGAATTTTAATAACCCAGACAAGAAGAGTTTTATGTTGATGATTACAAGTGGATAATGAATTGATAAAAATATAAAGGTTACACTAGAGAACAAGAAAAAATGGCTGTTGTCATTTTAGGATTTAAAAGACAAGTTTCAATCTTGTCTCAGTTGGTGAGATGCAGACAGGCGAGGCTTACTGGTTCTGTTGGGCAGACAGAAGACCTGGGCAATTATTTTCGGAGTAGCTATCCAGAGTTCTACTTATTGGACTAACAGTGCAAACCTAGGCAGAAATGCACCAGCCTAAGCCCACTGAAATCTATGCCTTTAGACTGAAGTAACTCTGCATATGGTAGGAGGGAAGGCGGCATGGTATAGCTCGATCTCGTCAGCACTCAGAAGCTAAGCAACATTGGAACTTGAAAGAGAGACCACCAAGGAAGGCGCTACAGTGGAAGGCAATGGGAAACTGCCTCTGCTTGATCACTTGCCTTGAAAGCCCCTTGCTGGGGTTGCCGTGAGTCACTTGACAGCACTTTACACACATACAACTCTGCATACGATTGGAGTATAAGATATAAAACCACATGTTCTTAGCAACCCCCTGAGCAGGGGTGGACTGGTCACTTAACACAGGGAAATTTCCTGGTGGGCCACTGAACTAGAGAGCCCCTTGTGGCCAGGAGCAACAGAGCCAACGTCCAGCGACATGCCGGCATCTCAGGAGTCACTTGGCTCAGAGCCTTCAGCAGCAATGATGATCAGTGTCCATATGCACCAATTACCTCCTCCTGCACTGGCACCAGTTTGCAGGAGAAAGCAACAGGGGAGCTAATGCCCAGTGTTGAAACCACTTAGTTGAATAGCTTGCCTTGTACAATTTCAGGGGCCACTCATCTTGGCTTGTTCCAGGTTCATCTTAACTGCCCAGTCTGCTTCTAATCCTAGCCGAGTTATGTAACATTATCAAGCCACCCATAAGATGAAAAGATCAACATTCAGTTTGTCTTAAACCCATGTTCGGTTCCACACATAACTGTGGGCTGATCTAAATGTGCCAACTTAATTTTACCCTTCCTTGGGATTAATACGTCAACCACAGCTGCAAGCTTCACCTGTTTGATCTTGAAACCATAACATGGATTTTTCTCTTACCACGACTCATCTCTCTTGGCCTTCCATATTCAATGTCTCAAAACCCTCAAAGTGGACTGCTTGCCCAAAGCAACAATGCCTCATTTGCATCCAAAGACACACCCAGCCAGTTCAAAGAGGATTCCAATGAGTATCATGGTATGAGTGAGAATATGGATCCAGATGTAAATCCACCTCTGTACCCGCTCAATTCTGTCCACATCCTTTTTGAAGTGAGGCCTCCAGAACTGCACACAATACTCCAGGTGCGGCCTGACCAATGCAGTGTACAGTGGAACTGTGACATCTTGTGATTTGGATATTATGCCTCTGTTGATGCACCCCAAGATCACATTAGCTTTTTTTGAAGCTGCCTCACATTGGCTGCTCATATTTAACTTACGGTCCACCCGCACCCCAAGATCCTGTTCACACACACTGCTGCCACAAACATCTCTTCACTAGTTGCTTGTGCTCTGTCAATACACAGCGTGGGTTTTGAGGTGGACAAGCAGAACTGAATGCACACAACAGGCAAAAGGACTTTATTGAGTCTCGTCCGCTGGTATTGCCCCTGTCGCCACAG
Organism: Euleptes europaea; assembly: GCF_029931775.1. NCBI lineage: Eukaryota > Metazoa > Chordata > Lepidosauria > Squamata > Sphaerodactylidae > Euleptes > Euleptes europaea. Next base: position 23,150,732 of record NC_079313.1, on the reverse strand, counting down.
CTGTAGACCAACTTGTTTTAAAGCACATGGCTACAGCAGGGAAGAGCCTGCAGGACACTGTCCATCTGTCTGGGTGCTGAACGATGTTAATCTTCCCAGGACTTCAGAAAGTAAATTAGATGCCATCGTCAAATGCTCTTTCGCTCCAGCTCCTTCTGAACAGTAACACTGCCACCTAGAGGCTTGATGGTAAATCAGCATGATGAAAAGGCTCATATGGCAGCAAGAATTATAATATAATATATAATATATAAGCAGGATACAGATTGGGTAGAGTTTTGATCAAGATTGCTTCATGTGGATTCTAAATTCCAGAGGGGCAGCCAAACTACATCTAATGAAATGGGCTCTAGTCCATGACAGCTCACGCCAAGTCAATCTGTTCGTCTTTAAGGCGACACAGTTTTTAAATGTGGATTTCCTGAATATTTATAAGCACTCTTTCATGCTCTTAGCATTGGGGCTGGGGACAGGGCTCAGTGGTAGAGCATCTGCTGTGCATGAACTCCTCCACTCTTTTCTCCTTGGACTCATGCACAGACATATACCACCTACCTACCTCTCTGGGATCAGGGAAGCAGGGCTAAAGGGAACTGGAGTGTTGCTACTCATCTCATGACCACACAAAGCTACCTTATATGAATCAGAAAAAAAAACTAAAGAAAAAAAGGGGGGAGAAACTACTGAATCAGACCACTGGAGCATCAAAGTCAGTACTGTCTACTCAAACTGTCCAGGTTGTCTGTGAGAGGTCTTTCACAACCCCTCTTAACTGATCCTTTTAACTCGAGATATCAAGGATTAAGCCTGGGGCCTTCTGCATGCCCAGCAGATGCTCGACCACTGAGCCACGCCCCCTCTCTAGCCCATTAGCTCCCTAACCAGGAAGGAGAAGACTGCCCTAGAAGCCTCTGAGTTGAGCTCACATTTCCTGGTGTGAGAGATGCATGGGAGAGACAGGGGCGTGTGGCTCTCTCATTTGCGTGTGGCTTTCTTTCTGCTGTGCCTCCTAGTGGAAAATGGGAGATTGTCCCAAGACCCTTACCTCCCATCTCCCAATGGAAGGTACGCGAAGAAGTGAAGCAGCAAGAAAGCTGTGCTTGTGCAAGGAAGCCATGTTCTACAGTCTTCCCTGTGCATGGGATATCATCCCAGAGGCCCTAGAAAGACACTGTCTACCACTTCTTGGTGGTAACAGATGAGCTGTACATCTATGGCCAGCGTGGGACCTTCAGCCTTTTCATGAACAAGTGCAGAACCCTGTGATCCCAACATCCCATTCAAACTCACAATGCAATCTTAAGTGGAGTCACACCTCCCAAGCTCATTCAGTGGGATCCAGACTAAATTTTCCAAAGGCAGAATGGAACGTTCCTGCCTTCCCCCACCCCACCGCAGTCCACTGATCTCCACAAAATGCCAGTCCTGGGGGATAGCAGAGCCAGAGGAATAACATGAAGGGGGCCTGCAGCAGGAAAAAAGAATTGGTGGGAATTGCCAGTTTAGTCTGGATCCAACCCATAGACTTCACTGGGCTCAGAAGGGTGTAACTAGAGTAGTGGTGCCCGTTGTCCTCCTGGAATTACAACTGATCTCCAGGCTACAGAGACCAGTTCCCCTGGAGGAAATGGCAGCTTCAGGGAAGCCAGCGTGGTGTAGTGGTTACAAGCAGTGAACTCTAATCTGGAGAACTGGGTTTGATTCCCCACTCTTCCACATGAGCAACGGACTCTAATCTGGTGAACCGGGTTGGTTTCCCCCTCCTACACATGAAGCCAGCTGGGTGATCTTGGGCTAGTCACAGCTCTCTCCAAGCTCACCTACCTCACAAGGTGTCTGTTGTGGGGAGAGGAAGAAGATTGTAAACCAGTTTGATTCTCCTTGAAAGGTAGAGAAAATCGGCATATAAAAACCAACTCTTCTTCTTTTTCAGAGGATGGCCTCTAGAGCAACACTCAGCTCTTCCCTCCCCATACTTTTCTCTCCCTAGATACTGCCCCCAAACCTCCAGGAATTTCCCAAGCTGGAGTTGGCCACCCTAAATGTAACTCTGCATAGGAGTGCATTGCAAGTTACTTGTGAGAGTGCCGCCCACTGACAAGAGGGTTTGAGAACTCAGACCAGAGGGGACCAGATGAAATCTTTTTGGGGGGCATTGCTATTATCTACAAGCCCAACTGTTAATGCTAGTTGATATTTTCTAAAACTCCATTGAGGTGAATATGTGCTGAGAGACACTAATCTTTTTGACCCTACTTGTCTGTAATGATTAAAATGTCTGCTATTATAATAAATGTAGCAAATATGGAGATAGGGCTTGTATATCAAGTCAAGTTTTATTTCGATACAATATCAGCTCTAGGTAAAAATCAAAATTGGGTTAAAATAATAAAATAAAATAAGAAAAGTTGATGATTCTGGGAAGGATGATTTGAAGAAGAGGAGGAAAGATCTTCTATGGGGAAAGGTTTTCAGTTAGCCGTTTACGAATCCCACTAGACCGGAGGTAGAATTTGGCTACTTGGATGGTTATCTCCCGAGAGGAGTCTGCTAAGAAAAGGGAAACTTTAGCTTCTTTCCATCTCCCAGGAAAGGATGACAATACGGGGAGAATGTACTGCGATCTTATGTCATTGCAGAAGGGACATCGCAGCAGAACATGTTCTATTGTAAGAGTAAAGAGTAAAGGCCCTTCCATATTTGGATACTTCCAGGAATCCAAGGTAGTCTGCAGGATGGAAAGGCTTGATTTTTTTTAAAGATGGATGAATATTTATGAATCTGAACCCTATCTGATTGAAGGGCATGGTCCAAGAGTCTCTGTTTGATTGTTTCCTTGGCTTTTTGGTAGGGCTTGTATATAAGATATTTGTTGTTGTTGTTGTTGTTACTTGGAGTACTTGTGGGTATGCAATACGTCTCTATACATTCCAGATCCAGAGACATGTTGCACCCCTTTGTGGAGTCAATATCAGCAAGGGTCAGGCTACCTAGTGTCAACAAGGGAGGACAGGTTTTGCTTTTCCCCCAAGTGCAATGAGCTTGTTTTTCCCCAACATGACTGATAAGGATTCACCTATTTGGGGAAGATAAAAGAGGTGCACTTGGGGATATTATCTCAGGGAAAGCTATTGCTGCACCTGCCACTGGAGACATAAACCATCAAGAATCAAGTCTGATCTTGGTGTTTATTTACGTACTTCATTGCTAGTTTGTCCTTCTTGCTGAGACTTAAGGCGGCTTGCAAAATTTAAAAATGATGCACTAAGAGTAGTATAGCTCATAACCGATGACCAACGCAATCCAGCTGGATTACAAAGTGCAATAAAAAAAATAGTATAATGCATATGAAAAACAATGCAACGAAACTGGATTGCAAAAGCAGAAAACAGGGCAATAAAAAAGTACAATCCATACAATAAAATGTGAACTAAAAACTGCCTAATTTGTTTTCACAAACATGAAAAGTACAACCCTATTCCCTTCATAGATGTGTCCTCCCATTATATTACAATCCTATATAAAAAGTACCCTCCTGAACATTTCCACATTTTATGTAACATGGAAGCCTTCCAGACCTCCTCAGGCATGGTGTTCCATCAGGTGGGAGCCACGACAGAGAATAGCTGGGTACAGGCAATGGTTGATCTTGCCCCTTTGCAAGGTATAGACCCTCTATCTGACTGGTTTTTATATGCCAATTTTCCGTACCTTTTTAAAGAGAATCAAACCAGCTTACAATCTCCTTCCCTTCCTCTCCCCACAACAGACATCTCCAAGGTCACCCATCTGTCTTCATGTGGAGGAGTGGGGAACCAAACCCAGTTCTCCAGATTCGAGCCCACCACTCTTAACCACTACACCACGCTGGCTCTCTTAGCTCATTCTGTGTTCTTTTTCTTGGTCACTCTGAACTGTGATGGGGTTTTGGACACTGCCTTCTGTAGAAACGAGTGACATTCGTTCTGGGGTGAGCCGAGGCCTTGGCCTCACTTGTCAGAGGAGGAGAGTGTCCCAGGCTTTCTCGCCTGTCTCCGAGAGTCTTGCTGCTGCCTCATCTGTGTCATCCCGTGTGCCCGCAGCGCACCCTGTCAAGCATGACAGGGAGCAGACAGAAAGGCTTCGAGCCAGCAGAGGGACTGGCTGACAAAAGCTCAGGTCACTGCCACTCCAGAAAGAGGTTGGGCAGGAGATGGAAGCAGATGATGGGTACTTTCACTCAAGTTCAACCCCCCCCCCCCCCGTCTATCTCAGTTGTTTCTTGGAGTTATTCATGAGTTTTCCCTCCATTAGAGATGATCTCGCTGCCAGCCCTCACAAATCCAGGGACTTCCCGTTCCTCTGTTAACCTGATTCTTTCCTCTCCCCTGAGCTCAGCCCAGGTGAAATCTCTATGCATAAGGCAAAGTGCGGGACACGCAAGCTTAGTTTCGCTCACAGCCAGTTACAAAGCAGCATGTCCAGAGGAGAGGATTCAAATACTTCCTGCTTTCTCAGAGCTCTTTCTGAGCAGAAGAAAGACTTTTTAAAACCGAGGCTTCAATCCCGCCCCCCTTCTTTTCAGATTGCTCCGGGTTTTGGTTTTTGTTCTTTAAATGTTTTATGCAGCAATTGGGTTTGGGACGAGAGGGAGCTTTTCTCTCACTACAGCCAATTACGAATCAGCATTTCAAGGGGTGGGGATTCAAATACTTCCTGATTTGAGTTTGGAGACTGCTGGTGTGGGTCCAGCGAGCAACGAACCTCATGTAAAACTCCCATGCATAAGTGACCACAGTTCTGCAAAAGTGGTAGAGGAGCCACTTACGTTGGAGGAAGACTGAAGGAAAGCTTGGCCCTTTCTGCCTTTTTTCATGAACTCTGATGGAAGAAGGAGGAGAGGGTGATTTGGGGTTGGATCTACACCAACATTTTTGCCGGCTCAAGGAGGACTTCTCCCTCTGGAGTATGACTTTTCTGCCTCCCACCTTCTACAGTACCCAAAAATGACCCCAGTAATCCTGTACCCGAGGGAAAGGGGGACACAACTGGGGGGAATATCAGGATACTGTGAGAAAAGAGAGTGGTGGGGGAATGGCATTAAGTGGGCAGAAATCCTTGCACCTAAGGAAATGTCTTGTCTGCCTTTGTACCCTTTCCCCTCCCTACTGCAGCCTCCCAATCCACATGGCTAATAGTCCACATGGGTCCCATGACCCCAAGAATAGAGTTGCCAGCTCCAGCTTGAGAAATACCTGGAGATTTTGGGGGTGGAGCCTGGGGAGGGGAGGGACTTCAATGTCATAGAGTCCTATTGCCAAAGCAGACATTTTCTCCAGGTGAACTGATCTCTATTGGCTGAAGATCAGTTGTAACAGCAGGAGATCTCCAGCTAGTACCTGGAGGTTGCTAGAAAAATAGGCACTTGGTACTTATATGGAAATCAAGAGAAAAATAAGTACCAATCAACGACAAATTTTAGAATGCAAACACAACTTTAGTGTAAGTGAAAATAGGTGCAAAAGTGAGACAACACAACAAATATCACGTTACAACTCTAGAATGCGTTGCTCCCAAGGGAGTCTTCAATGATTGCTAACGCGGGAGTCTTCAATGAGGTAGTCTATATCTTATTACAAAAGTCCCAAAAACTTCAAATTCCATGTATGAAGTCTTTGGGACTTTTGTAATAAGATATAGACTACCTCATTGAAGACTCCCGCGTTAGCAGTCATTGAAGACTCCCTTGGGAGCAACGCATTCTAGAGTTGTAACGTGATATTTGTTGTGTTGTCTCACTTTTGCACCTATTTTCACTTACACTAAAGTTGTGTTTGCATTCTAAAATTTGTCGTTGATTGGTACTTATTTTTCTCTTGAGTACCTGAAGGTTGGCAACCCTACCCAAGAATAAACTTTCTTGAGGGTCAAAAAGGACCAGTGGGAGAATGTGGAGAAGATCCTCAGTTCTTGACTCCACAAATTACTGGATCCAACACAGTGTTACTCCCTTAAAAGCCATTTTTAAATAAAAACACACACCTGTTAATCATAATTTAGTATCTAAATATACACAACATACTTCTCTTATTACAACATTTGTTTTCAACCAGCCAGGTCTGTGCACATTTGTTTTTTTTACTGATTTATAGTAAAGTAAGGCATCTGAATGCAGCCACAGGCTCAGTTTAGATATCACACAAAACCTTAGTATTTTTTATAATTAGTTTGTGAAACCGGGATTCTGTTCAAAGGCAATCCTCCAAATCCTGGCTCACCTCAACTGACTCTGGTTCCATCACCTTTCTTTTGTAGCCTAGGAAGGTGTTGCTGCAGGACAAACCAGGATTAAGCCAGGATGTCTGTATTCATACAAAACCATAGCTAAGAGGAAATGATTGTGAATAAAGCATTTTCAGATCTTGGCTTCCGATTCTGGTTTTTGTTTGTTTGTTTGTTTGTTTGTTTGTTTTATAGTGATTCTCTAGACCTAGCATACTTCCTGTCTTCCTAGTTTTTTATTATTTTTTAGGGAATACAGAAGGGGAAAGAGGGAAAGGGGGTTTAGCGTTCATTTGCAATAAACAATGTTATCTCAATCAATAATAAACGTACTTAATACAGAGATTTGCTGCTGCTAATTCAATATATTGGTTTCTAATCTATTTTTGTTTCATGAAAAGATAATCAAATATATATTTAAAAAGATGATGTCATTGAAAATAAACTATGATATATTTCTCTAAAGGTTATCATGATTAAGGTAAACCAAATATGTTTATAGATATAAGAAACATCTACTCATATAGAAGGGAAGAGAGATTAACTGGAATCAATCATTTGAGGACATATACATATACCATGGTAACCATTTTTCATTAAATTGTTCAACACTTTGTATGTCATCTAAATTCATCAGATAAGTCATTTTAGCCATGTTTGCATATTCCAACATCTTTTCTTTCCATTTGTCTACTTCTGGTAAAGTCGTTTCTTTCCATCTCCTTGCAAGAACAACTCTCGCTGCAGTTGTGGCATATTTGAGCAGGTCTTTGTACTTTGCTAATAAGTCTCATGGTACTATGCTCAGTAAGAAAAGTTTTCGATCCAAGCTAAGTTTTATGTTGAGCATTGCCTGTATCTCACCTCGAATCTTTTTCCAATATATTTGTAGTTTCGGGCATGTCCACCAAACATGAAAAAAGAGCCATCGGTTTCTTGACATTTCCAACATGCCCCTTCTTTCACATGTTGTATATGGGAAATCATGTTGGGGGTGATGTACCATCTATAATACATCTTGTACCAGTTTTCTTTTACTTCTTGACTTGCTGTATATTTTAGTTCTTGGGTACATTGTTTTTCCCATGTTTCCATAGTTATAATTTCACCAAAATTCTACATCCATTTTATCATGTTGACTTTGACCTGTTCTGTTTCTGAATCATATTTCAGTAATATCTTGTAAATTTTCCCTAAGAGATGTCTATTGTTCTTTGTTATAATTGTTTCAAACTCCGTGAGGTCTCTCATAACTCCGGTTTTTAAGCTGTCTTGTTTGAGACAGGATTTTAATTGAAAATATGTCAACCAATTGATATTCTTATATTCCTTATGAAGAGCTTGGTAGCTTTTTATCTCCCCTTGAGAGTCCGTCAATTCTTGATAGGTTACACAAGGCATGTTTGGAACAACATCATCTAAGTATGCTTCTGTTGGGGACATAATTGATGGCGGAGAGTGACTTATTCTCTTTTTATATTTATTCCAAACTTTCAAAAGTGCTGGTTTAATGTCACAATCTTCTAAGGGTTTTCTTGATTGAAGATAGGATGTTGAGGTCCATAACACCTTGTGAAAACCTTGTTGTAAGTCAGCTCTTTCTAGTGTAATGTTTCTGTTCTTTGGTTGTTTGATCCAATCTGTTACCCATGTTAAACATGTAGCATGGTAATATAATTTAAGATTTGGTAGTGCTCGTCCGCCTCTTTTCTTGTCATCCTGCAAAACTTTAAATCTTACCCTTGGTTTTTTTCCATTCCAGACAAAGTGATTTAATTGTCTTTGCCAACCCTCTATCATTTTGTCTGTGAGACTTAATGGTAAGAATTGAAATAAGATGTTGAGTCTTGGCAATTCTGGTTTGATGGACCCTAACTAACCATAGTTAGAGTAGAAGCCTGCACCCACTCACGTTAGCCATAGTTAGCCTGGTTTTGTGTGATGTCTGAACTAAGTCAATGTGCTACTGTCTCAACCTTTTCCAAATAAGATTCTCTGGCTCTAGCCCCTGCAGCAACAAACAGCAGCTACTGCTTCTTATTCTATTTGCAGCAGGTCCCAACAGTCAATCCAAAGTTATCCATTGATTTGCTAAAGGATCCTTTTTCTCCTGCATTGTCTGAATCCCATCTGTCTTGTCTCTTCCCTGGTCAGCATTTATTTTTCCCTTCTCCTCTCTCACTGACTTCCTTTCCCAACTCTTCTCCTAAAGCCCACTGTCAGACCTTCTCTTTAAAATTCCTTGAAGTTCCTTCTTTTCTGTGCTTCCTGCCTGATCTCTCATTGGCCGGGGCAATGATCCCCTTAATGAACTGATAACTCAACCCTCTAAACAACCAAATCACAGAAGTATCCATTTCAGCATTTAAGTAGTATTATGAAAATTGGGGGACTTCGATGAGATTGATCAGGCGAGCTCACGGACTCAGTAGGTCATGATTTCTAAGGCTTGGGAGCTTCCTTGGGCTGTACCCCATGGATCAATGGCACAAATACTGCACAGTTCCCTAGAAAAACAAGTGAAGGGGGGCAACTGAAAACTCACCATAAGTCAGCTGTGACTTGACAGCACACACGCATGAACACATGAAGCTGCCTTCTACTGAGTCAGACCCTAGGTCCATCAAAGTCAGTATTGTCTGCTCCGACCAGCAGCGGCTCTCCAGGGTCTCCAGGCAAAGGTTTTTCACGTTAACTACTTGCCTAGTCCCTTTAACTGGAGATGCCAGGGATTGAACCTGGGACCTTCTGCATGCCAAGCAGAGACTCTACCAGTGAGCCACAGTCCCACACACACACACACACACACACACACACACACCCTTTGAGATGCTGGGATATTCTGAAATTAGATTCCACACCAAAGTACCATTGGGGAAATGGAATCCTAAAGTGTGTAGGGAGAGGGGTGTCCAACAGGCACTCTTTCAGAGAATCAGATGCAAAGAGCCTGCCTGAACACCCCATTTTTATCAGAACTAGATCAGCACCAATCTATAGACATCACCAGAGAACAGATCTTGCCTGCGATGTACCTCTTCAAGTGCATGAAGACTGCATTATTCAAAACTCACCTTTCTTTTGCCAACATACGTATCAAGCAGGGTAATGCCCACGGGGTGGTACAATAGAACATTACATTCTGGAGTTCTGAATGCCACATGAGATTTATATCCTTCCTGTGTCTGACAACCGGATACATAGGCTGGCAGGATTTCACACTGTGCCTCATGGCAAGGTATTTCTGAGCACAGCCTTTTATCTCAAAAGTATCAAGGAGATAAAAGATTACCAAGGCTTCCACATAAATGGAACCTCCACATTCAAAGGCAGTAAAGCGCTGAACACCAGAGCCAGGGGGCAACATCAGGGGAAGGCCTTGGCCTCTATGCTGTGTTGTTGGCCCTTCAGAGAAACTTGCTTGCCACTGTGTGAGACAGGAGGTTGGACTAGATGGATCCAGCAGGGCTCTTCGTTTATTCTTAAAGCTGGGGGTAACTGAGGAAAGATCCCCAAATTCTAGATCTAGGGCATCCAACATGCAGCCCATGATCCAAATGAGGCCCACCTGATCTCAGGGTTTGGCCAACCTGGTTCTGTGAACATACATTCTCTTTCTCAATAGCAATATCAAAACCTTTATTGGCATAAAAGTACATTCTCTTTCATGAAACTGCTGAAATCAGATCTGAGATCAATGATGTAAATAGGATTACCAACCTTCAGATACTAGCTGGAGATCTCCTGTTATTGCAATGGATCTTTGGCCAATAGAGATCAGTTCACCTGGAGAAAATGGCCGCTTTGGCAATTGGACTCAATGAAGTCCCTCCCCTCCCCAAGCCCCACCCACCTCAGGCTCCACCCCAAAAACCTCCCGCCAGCGGCGAAGAGGCACCTGGCAACCCTAGATGTAAACCTGGAATCAGAATTTAGATATGCCCTGACTGAATACATCCCACAGTTCTTGAGAATAGTTCCGGCTGTTAAATACTAGTAGTCTCATTGACTTCATAAAAAATGATCAGTGACTAACACGAGGTCTGTAACTGTGCCCTTTTATACCATTAAAGTTGTGGGTTTTTTAAACAGCTTTGGTATGATACTAAAAAAATTCATATTTTTGAATAGCTAACACACTATACTTCAGCACTGTTATCAATGTAAAAAATTATTGTGTCCAGCATGCATATGGATTACTAATCATGTGGCCCATTGTAAACAAACAAACAAACAAAAACAACCTTGGATGTCCCTGCTTCTAGATTAAACAGCTTTCACCTAACAGATCAGTGAGAAAGCTAACTTTTGTCCTTGATATTTTAGTTTTTAAGGACGCCAAATGCTTCTTTCCATGGGGAAACATTCAAACACACAATCTGGTACAAACCTGGACAGACTATATCATGTGATTCTGCTACAGGCTGCTAGCCTAAGGGTGGCCACCCCCAGGAGACTGGCAAGGGCGAGACTTACCTGAACAGTGACCTTCTGAGGCTGTGATGTCACTTCTGACTTACTTGAACAGTGATCTTCTGGGGCTGTGATGACACTTCTGGCTATGTAACCAGAAGTGAAGTCACCATGTTGCAGAATGCTCTAGGATGCACTCTAAACTCTATGGACAGAAGATCGCTGTCTCAAACCATTTCCACCCCACCCCCATTTCCCTCCCCACTGACACATTGAGTGCCAGCAGGGAACAGGGGAGCACTGCTGGGGTTCCCCCCACTAGAAGCAAGCAAATGACAACCCTAATTCTGCTGCATGTGGAGATCTGCTCTGGGACGCAATTTAAATATTATACTGGATGTTAAACAAAAAGCCTCGCCTGTGCAGTGTTTAGGGTTGCCAGCTCTGGGTCGGGAACTACCTGGAGATTTTGGGGGCAGAGCCTGAGGAGGGTGGGGTTTGGGGAAGGGGGGGACTTCAATGCCATAGAGTCCAATTGCCAAAGTGGCCATTTTCTAGAGGTGAACCAATCCCTATCGGCTGGAGATCATTTATAATAGCAGGAGATCTCCAGCTAATTCCTGGAAGTTGGCAGCCCTAGTTCCTTATGCCCAGCTTTACATGTAAGGCCTGGAACACTGGGACCGAGATACTTAAAAGTCTGCTTTCTCCCATGAGCTCCTTCCCAACAATTAAAATCTTCAGGATAGGCCCTTTGCCATGTGCTCCCACCTTCTGATGCAAAGTGGGCGGCTGCAAGGGAGAATTTCTTGCCCATGGTGTCGTCCCCCCCCCCATTCATCTGTGGAGGTGCATTTTGGACCAAGTCTGGCTAGTTTTTAAGTACCAGGTGACACAGTTCTGCCCAGGCCTTTAGTTGAGTGTCTTTCCTCTCCCCACACCTCACCTTTCCCTTCCTGCTAAGTTTTAAATGATAGCTGTTGGTCTCAGAGCTGGCTGGCAGCTGTTATTGGATTTTATGAGATTTTATGGCTTTCCATTTTGTTGCTTTATTGTTTTATGAATTTTATATCGTTATCGTGTTTTACGGTTCTCAAGATTGATGAAAGCCGCCTGGTGAACCCATACAGGTTAAGAAGGGTTGCTGGGTGCAAGTCTAAGAAATAAATAGTTCAGCTATGCCCTCAGGACCATTTCTGCAGCATTAAGCACAATAGCCCACCGGCCACAGGGTCTATAGATCTCTCCCATGCTAACGTCCCATAACTAGCTGAGACAACCTGGCCTAAAATGAGATGCCATCCACAAAAAATGCTGCATCCAACCGACTTTTAAAAAAAACACGTCCAACATCTGCTTTAAACTAGGGCTGTGCTGAGCTGGAAGAACCAGAAACCATTCTGCAAATGGTGCCCTCATTCTAAATCCATTTTCTTTGCCCTCGCTGAAGTTACTAAATAGCTCGATCTTGTCGGCAGCCCAATTAAATCAATGTCCTTTGGAAGAGGAAAGGGTGTTTTTTTCAAACAAAAAATGGCACTGAAACTGCAGCCACTTGATCAGGACTGCTATCAGCAGCAAACCGGTGAGGAAAATGTACAAACTAGGTTAATTAAAGAGCCAAAGTAATAGATCCAGCCTGCAAGGTGGAGCTTCGTCTTCACACACAATAGCCATCTGAATTCTGAACATGTTCCTTCTTTTATTGAGCTGACCTTGTTAATGGATGATCCAAACCATGATTGTAAAGAACAAGGCTTGATAGGACTTTTTTGGTATTTTGTATCTTTCTTGGTCTCCTTGAAAACGTACGTGATGGGCTGAAAGAGTGTTCAGTCATATAATTATAACTTATAATTATTGAAGAAGAAGAAGATTTGGTTTTTATATGCCGACTGTCTCTACCACTTAAGGGGAGAGTCAAACTGGCTTACAATCACCTTCCCTTCCCCTCCCCACAACGGACACCCTGTGAGGTAGGTGGGGCTGAGAGAGTACGGAGAGAACTGTGACTAGCCCAAGGTCACCCAGCAGGCTTCGTGTGGAAGAGTGGGGAAACCAACCCAGTTCACCAGATTAGCGTCCCCCGCTCATGTGGAGGAGTGGGGAATCAAACCTGGTTCTCCAGATTAGAGTCCACCACTCCAAACCATCGTTCTTAGCCACTACACCACTGGCTCTCTTGAGACGTTATCTTATTTAGCTGTCAACTATATATAAACCTGCAGTGTCACTGGGATGTCTGACAGTGCAAAAGAGCAAGAGTCCAGTAGCACCTGGGTTGTCTGATAGCTCAAAGAACATCGTGTGGAGCAAGGAAGTACCTTTTTGGCATTGTGCTGATGCCATAATGTGACCCAGAAGTGACATCATGGCATCAAGGTGTTGCCCTAGGATTCACCCAAACCTGTATCTGTCTTGAGGCAGTAGTGTAAGTCAAGTAAGCAGATCTGTTGCTATGAACGCCATGTTTACCTTCCTCATCTATTGTTTAGTGCCATGTGAAATACACTCCACTAACATACCCAGCCCCATTCCAGCCCCTCTTTGTCAGTTTCAATCCTGCGACCAACTAAAAAGCCAGTCCTTAAAATCATAAATGCATTTCGTACAAAAGTTCTTGTACAGTCAAAGCTGTTGTGCAAATGGAAAGTTCAGAGAAACACTTGCAAAGTGTAGGACACAATCAACACCCAGAGGTAGGCCCATCTGACTACGGCAGACCAACAGTATTCCAGTCCTCAAGGCAAAGGTTCAAGCTATTGGCTGCCTCAAAGAAGGGACACCTCTCTTGGGCCTTCAGTGCCCCAAGCCAGGCCAAAGGCAAGCTTCTGCACACGGGGGTTTAGTGAGGATCCCCTCCCCCAGCATGGGTGCAGGCCTGGGAGGGGATGCCAGTTACCTCCCACACTGCAAATGGGTACGAGCCGTCTTAGCCACAGTGCATTTCTCATTGTGCCACTTTGACAGGTGCTTGAACGTAAGACCATTTGAAGAGTCCTGCTGGATCAGACCAGCGGTCCATCTAGTCCCGCATCCTGCCTGACACGTTGGCCAACACTAGGACACAGAAGCCAAGGATTGGGTAGAGAACCAGTCCTGCTGGTGTTCCTAATATGCTTTTGGAAGAATATGGGCGAAAACGCACGGTCGCTTGAGCCTCCTTTCTTCCCTGTTCCAGCCAGGATCCAGCCAGGATCGAACGCACGGCCGTGCGTTCGATCCTGGCTGGATCCTGGCTGGAACAGGGAAGAAAGGAGGCTCAAGCGACCGTGCGTTTTTGCCCTATGATTTTTTGCACTTGTAGATCTTGTTTGTATGGCTTACAGTAAGTGCTTCCACTTATGAAAATTACTGATATACAAAAGAAATTTGATTTCTCGGTAAATGACAGCTGGGATTTCCAGAAAATGGGTGGATACTATAGCAGAGATTAAGTTTCACTGCCCAGTTCAGACATGGATTCCACCATGGGGATATGAGACCTCCTCTGTCCGTCTAGAATTCTGATACCTTCTGTTCACCTTGGTCCTTGGTGGCAAAGAGGCATATTGATTTACAAGCTTATAGTTGCCTGCCTTGTGCACTCTTAGGGAGGAAAGAAGAAGAGGAGCATAAGTTATTTGTCCATATTTCCCCCCTTTACCCGTCACATCAATCAATCCTTGCTATCTTTGTAAGGAAACCATCTGCTATTTGTTTCATTTCTATAATTTCATAAGGGGAAACTGAAGATTAAGCTCAACCTTTCTATGCCTTTTTTGACACATCACACATAGTGCAGTTGCCTGACATAAACATGAGCAAAAAAATAATAATGAATGATATCTATCACAATTTTACTTCACCCTTCTTCCAAGAAGCTTATGGTTCCCCTCTGCACCATGTGAGACTGGTTAAACGGAGAGGTCACTTAGTTTGTTTTATGGCTGAGTAGGGATTGGATCCGAGCCTGGTCCTAAGCCAAAGGTATAATCAGTACACTATACTGGGTCTCAGTAGCAACTTGTTTTTATTCAGAACCATGACTTGTTCTCAACAAAGGTAGATGTGTTAATAGTATTGGTTCTGTCCTCTCAAGCTAGAAATTTCCATCAACCAGGCCAAACATGTCGCCATCTTTTTAAGGGTCTGTTCCAGAGTCCATGCAGTTTGGAGCTACGAAATTGTTGTTTTCACCCATGCACCTGGGATAGAGGACACAGAGTGATAGATCCGCTGTCCTTGACTGAAAAATGGCCTCGGTGCACTGGCAAAAAAACTCAGCACAGAGGCACAGGAAAGGAGCCGGCGGCCACAAATTACAAATCAATGCTAGGTAACAACAACAAAAGCCTAATAATGAAGAACCCATCAGATCCCTCTAGCAGAAACTGGCTGTGACAAAAGGCCTCCGGAAGGAGCGTCGGGGTTTAGTCCATGTACTTAGTGGCACTTATAACCAGAAGTGAGCAGAAGAGCACTGTGTTATTGGAAGAAAAGTATACACTTAGTCCTGTTTGCAATTTGCCTGTAAAATGCCTCACCTATCCTTTTCCGGAGGATAGAACAACTCCTCTATCCTTTGCCTAAACAACATTTTGCTCCCTCCAGGAGCTGTCCATGGTCCCGCTGTACCCTCAGTGTAGTTCTCACATGGGTGCTGAATATACTTCCGGCGACAAATAAGAGTTCCTCTATACAAAAAGAAAAAACCCAACTCATAGCAAATTAGCGTGTCAGTCAGGAAGAAGGCTAGCCTCTAACCTGATTCACTGACTTGCTACTTTTCTGAGAGCTTGGAATTTTGAAGAGTATGCAGTGTGTGTGTGTGCGTGTGTGTGTGTGTGTGTGTGTGTGTGTGTGTGTGTGTGTGTGTGTGTAAAGTATGGTCAAGTCGCAGCTGACTTATGGCAACCCAGTAGAGTTTTCAAGGCATGAGACTAACAGAGGTGGTCTGCGGTTGCTTTCCTCTGCATAGTGGCTTCGGTATTCCTTGGTGGTCTCCCATCCAAGTACTAGCCAGGACCAGCCCTGCTTAGCTTCTGAGATCTAAGGAGATCAAACTAGCCTGGACCATCCAGGTCAGGGCAGAGTATGCAGTAGCATTCAATAATGCAATTTTCCATGGATAGTCCAGAGTAGTACAGCCCACACACAGATTCATCACTTCAGCAAGAACAAAGCCCTAGGCTGACCAGCTTTCTGATGATTTGGGTTTGTCTCCAAGGTTTGTGGTTTCATTGGTTTGTCAGATGTTTAATAAGAGAGCTCAGGGGCAGGGTGCAGGGAGTCCAGTGAGGCAGTCAGTCAGGGGAGTTACCAGGGAAGTGCAGGGAAAAACTGAACCACTTCTGCAATGGGTCCCAGCAGCCTGGGTGGTGAGGGAGCTGAGGCAGTGACATGCAAAGTCTGTGGCATGTTTGTATTCTTGCCTGAGGGTAACAGTAGTTACACTTGCAGCAAGTGTAAGTTGGTAGCTCTACTGGAGGAGAAGATACAGGGACTTGAGGGATGCTTGTTCACACCCCATCTTATAAGGGAAGGTGAAGAGTTGATGGAAGAAATGCATGAAGCCCTCTTGAGAGGGCAAAAAGAGGAGGAAAGAAAGGTATCTCTGCAAAGGGAAGAGCAACCAACACAGGAGGAGGGTGCATGGAAGAATGTAACTCACAGGAGCAGGTAAATCAAGAGACATTCTGAGCCTCTGTTGCTAAGCAATTGGTTCCAGGATATTGATTCTGGACCACTGAAACAAGGGCTACACCCCCAGCCTCCCTGAAGCTTGAAGGAAATTTCTCAGGCCCCTGTGGGTGAGAGGACTCAATCTTTTGCTCCCCAAAAAGGGAGGAGGTGTGTTTGCTAGTAATTGGGGCTTCCCTACTGAGTGGTAGAGGCTAAAGTGTGCTGACCGGATTTGTTGTCACACGGAACAGGTGAAGGGAGTTGTAGCCTAGGATTGGCATAGAGATAGTACATCAACACCTTGTTTCTTTAAACGAAACTAAGTCCTCAGGGCCAGATGAATGGCAACCAAGGGTACTAAAAGAACTTGCGGGTGTGATTTCTGAGCCTCTGTCCATTATTTTTGAGAATTCTTGGAGAACAGGTGAGATACCAGAAGATTGGAGGCAGGCAAATGTGGTCCCCATCTTCAAGAAGGGGAAAAGGAGGATCTGGGTAACTACCAACCCATCAGCTTGACATCTATACATGGAAAGTCTTAGAACAAATCATCAAAAAGTCAGTCCTTGAGCATTTAGAAAGGATTGTGATTACTAACAGCCAGCATGGGTTTCTCAAGAACAAGTCATGACAGACTAAACTTATATCCTTTTTTGAGAAAGTTACTACCTTGCTGGGTCAGGAGAATGCTTTGGACATAGTTTATCTTGATTTCAGTAAGGCTTTTGATAAGGTTCCGCATAATATTCTTATTGACAAGTTGGTAAAATTTGGTTTGGATCCTATTACTGTTAGGTGGATCTGTAACTGGTTGACAGATCGCACCCAAAGAGTGCTTGTTAATGGTTCCTCATCCTCTTAGAGAGGAGAGACAAGTGGAGTGCCTCAGGGATCTGTCCTGGGCCCTGTGGTGTTCAACATCTTTATAATTGATTTGGATGAAGAAACAGAGTTATTAAATTTGCAGATGATCCTAAATTGGGAGGGGTAGCAAATGCGGTAGAAGACAGAGCCAGGATACAGGATGATCTTAACAGGCTGGAGAACTGGGCTAAAACTAATACAATGAATTTCAACAGAGGTAAATGTAAAGTTCTGCATTTAGGTAGGAAAAATCAAATGCATAATTACAGGATGGGGGAAACTTGTCTTGGTAGTAGTGTGTGCAAAAATGACCTAGGGGTCTGAGTAGAATATACACTAACATGAGTCAGCAGCATGATGCAGTAGCTAAAAAGGCAAATGCAATTTTGGGCTGTATCAACAGAAGTATAGTGTCCAGATCACGCAAAGTGATGGTATCACTTTGCTTTGGTTAGACCTCACCTAGAGTACTGTGTTCAGTTTTGGGCACCACAATTTAAGAAGGATGTAGACAAGCTGGAACATGTCCAGAGGAGGGCAATGAAGATGGTGAGGGGTCTGGAGACCAAGTCCTATGAGGAAAGGTTGAAGGATCTTGGTACGTTTAGCCTGCAGAGAAGGCTGAGAGGTGATATGATAATCATCTTCAAGTACTTGAAGGGCTGTCATATAGAGGAGGGTGTGGAGTTGTTTTCTGTTGCCCCAGACCAGAACCAATGGGTTGAAATTAAATCAAAAGAGTCTCCAACTAAACAGTAGGAAGAACTTTCTAACAGAGCTGTTCCTCAGTGGAACAGGCTTCCTCTGGAAGTGGTGGGCTCTCCTTCTTTGGAGGTTTTAAAAGAGTCTAGATGTGCATCTGTCAGCAATGCTGATTCTGTTAACTTAGGCAGTTCATGAGAGGGAGGGCAGGCAGGGTTGTGTCAGTGTCTGGCTCTCGTGTCTCTTTCTTACATGCCTGGGAAATGCCCGTTGCCACTTTAGAGTCAGGAAGCAATTTTCCTCCAGGCCAGATTGGCAAGAAATCCTGGAGGGTTTTTTGCCATCTTCTGGGCATGGAGTAGGGGTCACTCAGGGTGTGGCGGGGGGGAGGTAGTTGTAAATTTCCTGCATTGTGCAGGGGGTTGGACTAGATGACCCTGGTGCTCCCATCCAACTCTATGATTCTATTATTCAGAGCATGCTGTGGGTTCGAAGTGGCATGCTGTCAGCCACTTTGAATGGAATATGATAAAATGTGTTTTAAATAAAATAAATGTAAGAGAGACCCCAGAATTACAGATGTTGAAGTTGAGAGATAGCCTAAGGCTACAGCTGAGCTGAGATTTCCATGACAGTTTCTTATGTCCTTGCTGAGCCCGACATACAAGCTACAAAACTGTGCTGACTTTTAACCCATTTACTACAATGCCATTGCTCAGGAGGGGTTTAGAGATTCTTGCAATGAGTCAAGATCGCCATCCAACCCATTTGTATTCAAGAAGGGGATCAGTAATAATTACCAGGCATGTTTTTTTCAAGATGGGTGTAGGTTAACTCTGAGCGCTCTGCTGAAAGCATTTTCAGTTTAAGTGCTTTTCCTTGTAAAGAGGTCTGTATAGAACCTCTGAAGATATGCCAGAGGCAGAGTCCGGGGCCTTCTTAGTAGCTACAGCAGGCAACTAAGCCATACAGCAGGCAACTAAGTTGAGCTGGATCACGGTCACTGACAAACAGCAATAAGAATAATGTTGCAAGAGTCTGGAGTATAACTATAAAGTAAGAAGCAAAGAAGAAGAGCTAGTTTTTATACCCTGCTTTTCTCTGCCTTTAAGGAGTCTACAAGTGGCTTACAATCGCCGTCCTTTCTCCTCCCCACAACAGGCACCTTGTGAGGTAGGTGGGGCTGAGAATTCTGAGAGAGCTATGACTCACCCAAGGGCTTTATGTGGAGGAGCAGGGAAACAAACTCGGTTTACCAGATAAGAATCCACCGCTCAGGTGGAGGAGTGGGGAATCAAACCCGCTTCTCCAGATTAGAGTCTACCGCTCTTAACCACTACACCATGCTGGCAAGTGGGTCCCAGATCATACAGTGCTCCAGGCCTGGAAACACTAAGTAACAGAACTATTAGTCAAGTTGGATAAATGGAATTTCAGTGAGGGATGCTACAGACAAACATTGGGAGAAAGTCATCAACATCACACCCTGCTTTCAAAAGCATCTTATTGGCTGTTTTAGGGAACTTAATTGTAGACTAAATGAACCTGTGGTCCAATCTAGCCAATATCTTCTTATATTCTTAACCAAGGACTAGGGTTGCCAGCTCCGGGCTGGGAAATACCTGGAGATTTTTGGGGTGGAGCCTGAGGAGGGTGGGGTTTGGGGAGGGGAGGGACTTCAATGCCATAGAGTCCAATTGCCAAATCGGCCATTTTTCTCCAAGGGAACTGATCTCTATCAGCTGGAGATCATTTGTAATAGCAGGTATCTCCAGCTAGTACCTGGAGGTTGGCATCCCTCCAAGGACTCAGACCAGTAATCAAACCTTCAGCCTAAACTGAGGCCTAGTTCTCAGTGCAAGGTAATCCTATGTCTAAGCTACACTACTACAAACTGCAGGGCGCAAACTCTGGCCTAAACTACTAAAGGCGTTTAAGATGATGGAACACTCCTCAATACATAAAATAATTTTTCCACACGGGCAACATTTATGACAAGAAGAAAGCTTAGGTTAGAATCCCTCTTCCTAAGAGTCCAGGTTTCTATTTTAAAGGAATGTTGTGAATGAAGGCACATTCTTTCCTGTGAGCCCTGTCTGAAGTGGCACAGCCTAGACACAGACCTGAATCCATGTGACGTCCTTGATAGTTGGGCTCATGGGAAGACCTGCGTTCAAATCCCTGCTCAGAATAGAAAGAGATTGGAGTTGGGAGAGCTGATACTTTCTCATCGCCCCACCCATGATGGTAACACCTAGTAATCCAAAATGCTTGATGGGATGCCGCTACTCTTTAAGTACCCCTACACTAACAAGCAGCAGCCAATGAAGTCAAGCAGGGATGGAGAAACTTGGAGCGTGGTGAAATTCAGATTGTGATAAAAGAGGCGCTGGTCAGCAACCTGGTAATTCTCACATTGACCCATTCCGATATTTGTCACAAAGTTTATTCTTTAACCTCAGGTCCCATTCTCTCAAGGAGCCCCGTGGCACAGAGTGGTAAGTTGCAGTACTGCAGTCCAAGCTCTGCTCACAACCTAAGTTCGATCCTGACGGACGTTGGTTTCAGGTAGCCGGCTCAAGGTTGACTCAGCCTTCCATCCTTCCGAGGTCGGTCAAATGAGGACCCAGCTTGCTGGGGGTAAAGGGAAGAGGACTGGGGAAGGCACTGGCAAACCACCCCGTAAACAAAGTCTGCCTAGAAAATGTTGGGATGTGACATCACCCCATGAATCAGGAATGACCCGGTGTTTGCCCAGGGGACCTTTACCTTTTACCCATTCTCTCAGCCCAACTTACCTCATAGGTGTTTTTGTGAGGATAGCATGTGTGGAATCCTTATATGTCATGCCACCCTGAGCTCCCGGCAGGAACATACAAATAGGACAATATTTCCTAAGGCTAGCCAGTAAGAAACACACCATCCTAAGTGGACAGTTCAAGTAGCATCGATTGTATTCTTTTACCATGTTTATCATTTGTTGAAATTTTATTTGTAGATTTTTTTTATGCTGAGCTTGCTAGACTTCTCATAACATATGTTATACAGACAAAAAAATCTTATTACACAGTGGAGTCACAGGTCCAGCCTTTAGGCAAACGCAGTCATATTACAAGACAGATCTTGATTCCAGCCTTTTATTTACAGAAACCATTAGTTCAAGGAATCCCCAGGGAAATCATGATAGCCAGCACCATAGACAGAATTCCTCCGCATACTAGAAAAGACTCCAAGTGACATTCCCGTTCTAGCACTGCAAAGCGAACAACCACAGACTTCTCTGCCGTGGATTTAAGAAACCTAGAGCGTTAGAGAAGGAAAAGCAACCAGACGAACTATCATCTCCGTCCAATATATGCAATTTTAGCTGCCTCTTCGCCCCAGTTAAATACACTGCCACCTTGTAATCCATTTTCTCCTTGCAACATGGCCAACCCCCCGCCCCCAAACTGTTCCTTTCTCTCCATCCCTGCAACATTTTCCTCTCTGGCATTTCCATTTTCACATATCCATCCTCCCATCTCTATCAAGAATTCTGCTACCAAAGCATGCACCTATCTTGATATTTAGAAAATATGTCTCACCTTAAGTCCACATACTAGTTTCCTATCTAGCACAAACTCCTTGCGGGGCTGTAACTAGTGGGAAGGTGGGGAGGGCAGCCGCCGCCCCCGTGGCATGCAGAGGGGGCTGCAGAACTGCTTCTCCTACCCAGCCCGCTCCTCCTGTAGGAGAGGCAGTTCTGCCGGCCTCTCTGCATGCCACAGGGGCAGCAGCTGCCCTCCTGCTCCCCCAACCAGTAGCTATGGCCCTGACTCCTTGTCCCTTCCTTCACAGATTTCCATGGATTTGCCTTTTCCATCTCTCTGCCGTTATGACCTCCCAACACATTACTTTCCGTCCTCTAGTTGTACCATTGTCAGCTACTCAAAGATCACCTACTCTCTTTAGCTACTCTACTCAAACCCTGCCAGAGGGGGAGGGGCTGTGGCTCAGTGGTAGAGCATCTGCTTGCAGAAGGCCCCAGGTTCAATCCCCAGCATCTCCAGTTAGAGGGACTAGGCAAGTAAGTGATGTGAAAGACCTCTGCCTGAGACCCTGGAGAGCCGCTGCCGGTCTGAGTAGACAGTACTGACTTTGATGGACCAAGGGTCTGATTCAGTATAAGGCAGCTTCATGTGTTCATGTGAGTAGATATACCTCAGCCTTTTAATATTTAAACTGAGATTTCTAAGAGGATAGAAAAGACTAAACTGAATTAATACACTAGAGATACCCAACATGGTGGCCACAGATTCCGTAGCACCCACTAGTCTGTTTCCTGGTGCCAGCTTGCTTCTTTCCCCAAAACACACCTTCCCCAAAGCAAAGAAACAATCCTGGCTATCTCCTACCTTGTAGGAGCATGCGGTGCAGCAGAAGATTTCCAGAAGGCATCACTTGCAGGGAGCACCCATTCAGAAATAGCTGCCCCCATCATAGGTGGACACTTGGCCTTGAACCTCTGAAGATTTTGTATCTGCTGCCTCCATGGCAGACATTTTATGATTGGTCTCACCTCCCATGGTAAGCATTTGGTGGCAGTGCCCTTCCTCAACATTAGAAAAGTACCCACAGGTGTAACAAGATCGGGGAAGTCTGGAATATGCCAACACCTCCTTTCAGGGAGGAAAGGTATGACCCGCCATTAACTGCGTGTGGCAAATAGGATTTTGACTTGCTTTGTCCTTTGAAAATAATAATGATCATCTTGCCCCACCTTAGTGATCATAGCCAACATAGATCAGATTTAAGACCCAAGCATTCATTGATCAGGACCAGGGACAAGCTTGTAAGATCTCCATGGTCCTATTCTGTACATATAATCTCATGAGTCATGAAAGAAAACAGGCAGGATCCAACCCAGTAAAAGACTCTATCGCTAATGTTCCAACTGTAAACCGTGTTGCTTAAGTTTGGGTTTTATAAATTGTGCCCTATTTTAATTACCCACCCCTCCTTGTTGAATAAACCCTGTTTGTCTTTTGATTTATCCTTGTGAACGGAAAACGGTGATTATAGGATATGAGTTCCTTTGAAATTGTATTTCCATTGTTTTGCCTATTGGTAATTCCCCCCTTGGTTCAGAGTAATGGAAGCCAGTGGACTGGAGATATTGCTACTTTATCTCTCTTTTTTTCAGTCACACATCCTTCCATTAACCATCCCAGATCCTCATCTGGGGTTGGTGGGAGAAAGTGGGGTTACACGTACAACTTCATTTGTGTGTATGTATCCAGCTGTTACCCTTCCCTCTTTCATCCTCTCCTCTGGTCCCTCTTGCCTTTTCTTCTGTTCAAATGTATATTGCAAGCACCTCAGGGCAGGGACCCAAATTTTTGCTTGGCACTCTATTAAGCAGCACACACATCGATGGTGCAGTAAAAAGAATAAACCATAGCTCAAATGTGAACTGAACTCCGCCCCCTCCAACCCCCACTCAAAACAAACTCCCATCCAGACAAAACAATTTCAGCTTCATAAACACTGCAAAAGGTCGTTTATCCAGGCTACGGTTATACTTGGCAAAGCGGATGTAAAGAATCCATAATGGAGCAGTTCAGATGCTTTGAAATTGCCGTATACAGAGAGATTGTCGGCAGTTAGTAAACACATCCTTAATGGAAGAATTGATCCTGATTGTCCGTGAAAGCAGAGTTATTATTACAGCCATCTGTAAACTACTGCTGGTCAATGCCTTGTACAAAAGTTTGCACAAGGCGGCTAAAAGTCTGCAATTAGGCCAGTGACTGAATATATAATAATATAACCACATAACTAACTTTGATTTACTCCTTTCCTTTTATTTCAGGCTCTTTCGACCAGAGGTCTTAAGCACAAATACATAAATTAAAATAAGTTAAATACTATAGTATACAAATTTAAAATAGACAACAGGAGTAACTTAGGATTCTTAAAATGCTTAAACATTAAAGTCAAGATCATTTGACCAAAATTTTAAATTACTCTACAGACACAACAGAAACTGCAATAGTACTCATGTCGCTCTACAGATACAACAACAGCTACAATGGTAAACATAACACTGATAACAATGGTTTTAATCTTATTATCCCTTTAGAGAAATTACTGTTACCAAATATTCCACGACGAATTTTGTTATTCCTGGATCAACATCACTCATCAGGTATGAGGCCACCCAGGATTATTTGATTTACTCATAGCTGACAATTAACAACATTTTTGTGCTGTCCACTGAAGACCTCGGTGAACTAGAAGGCTTGAGCACCTACTCATTCACAGAAGTTCTGCTCCAAACATTCATTAAGGAATCTGGACTATTTAGCCGCACTGCGGCTAAATAAGAGAATGGTGCAATGAGCCCCGTGGCGCAGAGTGTTAAGCTGCAGTACTGCAGTCCAAGCTCTGCTCACAAACTGAGTTCGATCCCGACGGAGGTTGGTTTCAGGTAGCCGGCTCAAGGTTGACTCAGCCTTCCATCCTTCCAAGGTCAGTAAAATGAGTACCCAGCTTGCTGGGGGTCAAGGGAAGATGACTAGGGAAGGCACTGGCAAACCACCCTGTAAACAAAGTCTGCCTAGGAAATGTCGGGATGTGACATCACCCCATAGGTCAGGAATGACCCGGTGCTTGCACAGGGGCCTTTAGTTTTACCTTTACAATGTTACAATATATACATATATATGTGCCTCATTACACATCAAGGAATCCACACACTGTTAAATTTACAAAACGATATATTGTTCCAAATAGTCTTTTAGGTTTCTACCTTAGGCAACCATTGCATAACCCTTAAGTTGCCAAAACATAACTTCCAATATATACATGCCAAAAATTCAGTCACATACAGTCAGGAATAAGAGTCCAATACAAGAGCAGCAACATAGCACTAAATCTTCTGTGAAAATGTAATTGACAAGAGTGGGGTATATTACCAACATAGATACTGCAAACACAGCACAAGTCACAGATAAGTATTGTGATTGGGGAGACAGGCAAGCGGCTAATAGCCCATTTCACTCATGGGTTTCTTCAGTCGCCAATCAACTCGCATATAACATAAAGCTGTGTTCAGCTTTGCTTAACCTCCAGGCACTAGCTGGAGATCTCCTGCTATTACAACTGATCTCCAGCCAACAAAGGTCCTTTCACCTGGAGGAAATGGCCGCTTTGGCCATTGGACTCGATGGCATTGAAGTCCCTCCCCTCCCCAAACCCCACCCTCCTCAGGCTCCACCCCGAAAACCTCCAGGTATTTCCCAACCCGGAGCTGGCAACCCTAGGGGCTCGAGCAGTCGGCTCCGTAGTGACCACTTGTGCCCACTACATCTGAGTCTCAGGCAGTCCGCTTCTAGTGATGGTTGCCCATGCCTTGCATGGGGCAAGCGCTGCCCCCTTGCTTAGCCCCAGTAGCAGGCAGGGGGACCAGCAGGGGGATGATTCTAGGGCTCCACCTGAACTTTTGCCCAGGACCCCAGAATCACTAAGACCAACCCTGGGCACAGGCCAGTACAGAGTACTAGTAAGAAAATGGATGGACTGGAACCTCCCTCTTTCTGCTTCGAGAGAGTCAGCACCAGTATCGAATAAAAGTTATTTGTAACCTAGCTTACATCATAGGACTGTTGTGAGGATAAAACAGGGAGTTATATATATTGACCTGGATTCCTTGGAGGAAGGATGGGATAAAAAGGCAAAGAATTGAATAAAGATGTATAATAATTTATAGTACACATACTGTATTGGATAATAGACTTTCACATGCTTTGATGTTGGGAGGGAATGCTGATTTTGAAAGCCAGCATGGTGTCGTGGTTAAGAGCAGTGGACTCTAATCTGGAGAACTGGGTTCGATTCCCCACTCCTCCACATGA
This sequence comes from Euleptes europaea, assembly GCF_029931775.1. Classification (NCBI taxonomy): domain Eukaryota; kingdom Metazoa; phylum Chordata; class Lepidosauria; order Squamata; family Sphaerodactylidae; genus Euleptes; species Euleptes europaea. The sequence continues at coordinate 23,124,933 of NC_079313.1, read as the reverse complement.
AGCCTGCTGGGTGACCTTGGGCCAGTCACAGTTCTCTCAGAACTCTCTCAGCCCACATGGAGGCAGGCGACGGCAAACCACCCCTGAACGTCTCTTGCCTTGAAAACCCTACGGGGTCGCCATAAGTCAGCTGTGACCTAACAGCACTTTCCACCACCAAATGCTGATTTTATGGTTTAATGTTTTAATTGTTTTAAATTTCTTTTTAAAAAATTTATTTCATAAAAAGGGGGGTACAGAGATAAATAAAGGGAAGAAGAAGGAAAAAATAAAAATTTGACAATACAAATCATAAAAACATAAAAAAATCTATTATTGTATCATACGTACATTGCATGGTTATAAAATCAAGATTGCTTTCCTAGCTTATGATTATGAATTTGAGTTTCATTACCTTGTTAACTTTATCATCACCTACCTTTGCCATCATTAATTTTATCATCAACTACCATTGTTTTAAATTCCTAACCATTGATGATTTTTATTATTACTGGTCTTGTGATCTATTTCCGTACTGCTGCTTTGCTGAACTGTTTTATCCGGTTTGTTTTATTACCGGATTTATCATTATTATCGGATGTTGTTTCATTATTGTTCTTACTAAAACCCCAAAAACAACATCTGGGTAGCCACTCCACTGAGAGCAGAGGATACAAGTATTTTAAACAAGGCTGGCAAAGGCATGGAATTAGAATGGCAGTGGCTATACTACCACCTGCTGTTACTCAGGAGCTTCCCCACTAGCGACAATTCAGACTTACAGACGTTAGAGAGCAAAAGCTCTTGAAACATTCAGTAGTTGTTGTAATAATATGCAATTCACAGTTGGACTGTGAAAAAGAGAATACTGCCTTTGACAGCCTAAGAAGCAGTTAGCTGCATGGGTGGTCTGCAATTTTCAGTAGACTGGAAGGTAATGGGTATTTAAGCCTTCTACAGACGGCATTACACACAATGAAATCAATGCACATACAGAAAAAGTGGACACTAGTATTCCAGCCCCACCACCACCCATACATAACTACTGCCTCATGAGTGTGGGGTCCAGGAGTGTAGGAAGTGTATGCCATTTGGGTTTGGGATCATATGAAAAAGAAGCATTCCTGATTATAGGGAAGGCGCTAGGGTTGCCAACCGAGGCTCTAGCTGAAGATCTCCTGCTATTACAACTGATCCCCAGACGATAGAGATCAGTTCACCTGGAGAAAATGGCTGCTTTGGCAACTGGACTCTATGGCATTGAAGTCCCTCCCCTCCCCAAACCCCGCCCTCCTCAGGCTCTGCCCCAAAAACCTCCTGCCGATGGCGAAGAGGGACCTGGCAACCCTAGATGGCGCCTACAAACACACATAGAGTTTGTGCATGCATAGACGCTGTGCTCGTGAGCTGGCAGTGGGGTTGCCAACCGCCAGGTAGGGCCTGGAGTTCTCCCAGAATTACAACTGATCTGCAGGCTGCAGGGCAGCTTTAAAGGGCTGACTGTGGAATCACATTCCTGCTGAGCGCCCTCCTCAAACTCCACCCTCCCCGGGGTTCACCCCCAAATCTCCAGGACTTTCTCAACTTGCAGTTCTTAACTCTAACTGGCAATCTCACATGTGTGGGGTGGATCTTTCAAATTCCATTCCCCACAGTGGCTTCCTCTTACAGTAACACACCCAACCCAAAGTCGTTTAACAAAATACAAATACAAATACAAATACCTTTATTGTAGGGCTGTTGATTCGGTTCGGTCCTAACCGAAAAACAGCTGAATTTCCCGCAATTTGGCAGTTTTTCAGTTCGGACGAACCGAACTCAAAAAGGGGGGAAACCGAGGAGCCGAATTCGCCGAGTTCGGGGTGTTCCTGAATAAATTCAGCGAATTCGGCCCCTTTAAACAGATCTGCGCCTTCCAGCTGGAAGGCGCAGATCTGTTTCCCCCCCCCCCCGCGCGCGCCTCCAGGGAGCTTCCCTGGAGGCGCGCAGCGGGCCCTTTAAATAGATCTGTGCCTCCTGGCCGGGAGGCGAATTTTCCCCCAAACTCCAGATCCCCCCGAATTTCTGGGGATCTGAAGCGGGGGAGTTCGGACTTCGGCACGGCCTGAATAAAAACAGGCCGAATTTTGCCGAAGCCGAACTATACCGAATTTTTTTTTCAACAGCCCTACTTTATTGGCATAATATGTTTAAAGGAATAAACAAAAGCTGAAATTAAAATTTGAATGTTAAAAGCTAGTTTAAATACAGTTCATTCTTCAGCGTTGAGATCCTCTTTCTGACTGAGTTCCCATTGGTTGATTGCTGTCATCAGGAATTTCGCCACGCTTTCTGTAATTATTGGGTCCTGATCAGCTAATAGTTTCTGAAGTGTTTTCCTGTTGTTTGAGTAGGAATTCGGAATTAAAGGATTTATTAAGTTGTCTCTTAGCGTCACAAAATAAACAGGTGTGCCCTTTACTATTAGCCGCACCAATAAAAACTAGTATTCACCAATTCCCCCCAATTAAAGCTTCAGTTAATTTAAGTTTACAGACGCTGTGAAAAATAGTACCACCAGGACATTTGAAGATAACTCCATTGGTGATTCAGTTGTTACCTGCGTTTCTACTGTGTGCAGTCTGTTTCTCTCCTTCATTGCTCTCTATTTAAGGAAATTATTTCATAAGAACTGCAGCAAGGGGGGGTACTGTAGACAAACCCTAAAGGCAGATGTCACATAAATATTTATTTAGTTACAGCCCATTCCTGAGCTGAGGTGTACGGAGACAGCGGGGAAGAGGTGCAGCGGCGCCTCTTCCTAAGCCGTTTCCCCGATGCCGTTAAACAAAAATAAAGCTGTTTTGCGGCTTTTTTTTTTTGTTTTGTTTAACTGGGGGTTTTCACCCCATTGAAAATAGCAAGGCTGCGCCTGCTAAATAGCTGTTCCGGCCGCCAACGCAAGTGGCCGAAAGGGGATAGGGAGCTGCCTAACCGGCAGCTCCTCCCTCCAGCCCGCCCCCAGCCCATCCCCCTCTGCCAGCATGGCCTCTCCACGCCGTTGCCAGCGCCACGGAGAGGCCACACCAGCAGAGGGGGGAGGTGCAGTCCCACGGCAATCAGCCGCCGCCAGGACTGGCCTCGCCGCATGCATTCACGCCGGCGGCCAGGTCACGCCGCCTCCTATAGACTTTCAGCCCCATTCTTAGGAATGGGCTGTTAGTTAGTTATTTTGTTAAGAGCATTTATAGATCACCTTTCCTTATAAGGCAGTTTATATAAAACAATCACAGGTGCAGTTATACATTAAAAACAATGCACCTTAAAAAAACAGTCCAGAGGAAAAGAACTACAATTTACAAATAATACAGGGTCAGTCCTACCTAAAATTTTAACCTGATTATTCAGATACTACCAAAAGGCTGCAGTAAACATAAAATGTTTGACAGGTAACCTTCTTATACTCCTCTGGAAGACATTTTCAAAGAGTGGATGCTGAAACAGGAAAAGGTCTTTTTTAGCTCTCAAGACCAATCCTGGAGACAGAAGGGAATACTTAATAACACCTTCTGGCTTGACCTCAGCTTGCACTGGGGTTTATATCTAGAAAGAAGATTACTGATCTGAACCTTGCAATGTTTTGGAGGTAAGTACCAGCAGCCTGAAATGAAGTCAAAAGAATAGTGATAGCCAACGTAGTTGGTAAAAAAAAATCTGAGTAGGCTGAAAACAACTGGTGCTTGTGAATAACTGTACCACCACATTCTACATCCATTAAAATTCTGCAATCACCTTCAAGGGCAGCCCCATGTAGACTGTGTTACAGCAATCAAGCCTGGATGTTACTGAAGCATGGATCAATATAGCAAAGTCAAATAAGTCCAGAAGAGGAGCCAGCCTCTGCAGAATCGGGTTTGATTCCCCACTCCTCCACAGGAGCAACGGACGCTAATCTGGTGAACTGGATTTGTTTCCCTACTCCTACACATGAAGCCAGCTGGGTGACCTTGGGTTAGTCACACTCTCTCAGCCCCACCTACCTCACAGGGTGTCTGTTGCTGGGAGGGGAAGGTGATTGTAAGCCGGTTTGATTCTTCCTTAAGTTGGCATATAAAAACCAATTCTTATTCTTATTCTTCTATATAATACACAATTTTAAAAAAATGCAATTTGGCCATAACCTCAACCTCTTTCTCAAATGATCAGGCCAGGACCAAAAGCATGCAAAGACTTGATCTAAAAGTATATAATCACAATTTGTGACAGGTAGGAAAAGAGGAAGACCCAACAAGAGATGGATTGATTCAATAAAGGAAGCCACTAGGGCTGTTGAAAAAAAAGTAGGTAAAATTCAGATTCGGCAAAATTTGGCCCGTTTTAATTCGGGAAATGCTGAAGTCCAAACTCCCCCGATTCGGATCCATGCAATTCGGCATGAGATTCAGAGTTCGGGAATAAATTCTGCCGAATAAAGCCATTTAAAGCACATTTGCGGCTTTCCTTGGCTCCGGGGGGGCATTTTTGGGAGTAGAGGTCCCAAACTTTCAGGGTAGCTTGAGGGGACCCTTCTTGCAATGAATCCTGGGGCATTCCATTAAGTAAACCCCATGAAGATGGTTCCATGTCCCCAGTGGAGACCCAAAGAAGGCTCTAAACCAAACCCTTCCAATAATTCAATCTAATCACACTGCATATTTTCATATAGAAAGGTAGAGTAGAGGTCATCCAAATGAACTACATACAACAATACAATACCTTTATTGGCATCTTGAAATAATAAAACACGCCGTACAGCCGGCATAAAAAATAGGATTAAAATCATTATTATTATTCATTAGAAAAGATAGTTTATCAATTGGAGTTAAAAGTTTGTGGTATGTTTGAGCTTTCTTGAATCGAATTATCTTTGGAGATTCTCTCAGTGAGGGCTGTAGCCAAAAAGGAGGCTACTGAAGCAGTGAGATTCCTGTCCTGGTCTGCTAGGAGGAAGCAAATTAGATCACTTCTTGGTCTTGTACTTCGAGAATCTGGCAGGTGGCTAAACATTAAATAGCGAGATCCACTGTGGAATGAGCAGTCCAATAGGATATGATCCACCGAGTCGGGGACTCCAGCGTCAGAGACACATAATCGGGCATTGTGTGGAGTGCGAAGAAACCTGCTGTGAGTCACTGCCGATGGGAAGGCATTTAATTTGGCCAGCATAAAAACTCTTCACTGGGATGGAAGTGGTAGATTGTAAAGGTAATTAGCACAAGATCCGTATGTTGTAGTAATGCCCAAGAGCTGGGAGAACAGATTCTCGGGGTGTATGGAGAAAGGAGCTGTCTTTCATGATCATATAGTCGCAGTTGGATGGTTTGAAAGATATAGCGTTCATCGCTTGATACAAGGTCTTCTAAAGTGATGCCCAAAATGTGGATTTTTTCTTGGATTGCTCGAGTCTAGACCAACTAGATTGCTTGCTGTCCTCCAGTATAAACGTTAGATATGAGTCAGAGTTTGCACTGAAGTGGACTTTTAGCCATACCTTGATGGTAGCTAACCATGCTTTAGTTTCCACTAAATGCTGGCCAGTTTCAGCGCATAAGGTTAGGTAGCTTATGCATTTGGGTGCGCCAAGGATCATGCAAAGGAAGGTAGCTTGAATTTGCTCAACTTCGTTACTAAACACTTGTATCCAGATTGGTATACCGTACAGGAGCTGGGAAAGAACTTAGGCATTGAAAATGCGAATTGCAGCTGGTACCATCTGATTGCCTTTAAGAAAGAAAAATTGGAGTATTGCCAAAGAGGTGCATTTTGCGAGAGTAATAGGTTGGCGTCTATGAGTTGTCCAGTTGATATTTGATTGAAAGTTTATCCCCAGATATTTAAAGGAATTAACTTGATCTATCATGTGATTATCTGTTCTCCAATTGATGGTCTGTCGGCGTCTGGTTAAAATCATGATTTTTTATTTTTCCTAGTTTATTTCAAGAGAGTTTGTCCGGCAAAAAGAGGTAAATGATGACAGGAATCTTCTAAGGCCAATCTGGGTGCGGGAAAGGATTGAAGTGTCATCCACATAATAGCAGTCATATGCAGTGTCTACCGAGGTTCAGTGGATGGCCATTTATTTTCTCGAAATGAGAGGCCATGTCGTTTATGAAAAGATTAAATAAATGGGGTGCTAAAACACATCCTTGCTTTACTCCTTTAGTGACAATTATATTGCCAGTCAGCTCTCCTTTAGGGTTGACTCTGATTTGACAGGTTGTAGAGGAGTACAGTTTTTGGATTAAAAAAAGCAGGCGTTGGTCCATTCCCATTTTATGTAATTTAATCCAGAGTTGTTCCCGAGGTATGAACTATATAAATAACATTGTAAGAGCCTTGCAATAATTTGCATGATAAACTCAAACCCTTCCATGGGGAATTCAAGTGACTGAGCAAGAAACTGGAGGAGGGATGCTTAGAACTTCCCTGCAAGAGCAATCATCAGATTAACTCATTTATTTATGATACCTTTAACCTGCCTTTCTCCACAATGGACTTCAGCCAGGTTACGTTCATTAAAACCACAATGGACTTCAGCCAGGTTACGTTCATTATCTAGCAGGAGATAAGAGATCTTGTTCACTGAGAACCGAACTGAGGACAACTGAGGACCAAACTAGATATGACATGGATTTCAGGATTGCCACCCAAAACAGCAACCCAGAATCAAATTCTATCCCCTCTCCTTGAAATGTCTAGTTTAGGAAACATAATGTTATCACAGTAATTGTTTTCTGTTCCACCCTCTATGACAGCCAATATGGAGTGGAAATGGGGAAGCACATGATCTGGTGGTATCATGACACATTTCTTTAACTACAAGGAGAGGAACAGGAATACAACATACAGCAGTCATTTTCAGTGGCAGGGCTGCAATTACCTTCATCTCTAGCCGTGGCTTCTGTGGCCTCAAAATGTGGGAATCAGGCAATACACCGCTCGCTTCGATTTCAAATGTAGATCTTATTGTTCCACTAGTGTGAACAATTATCCGAAATGGTCTTCATATCCAATTCTATGTAATTTATTTTTTTTCTCCCAGTGGGGAAAAATATAATCAATGAAAACACACACAAATATTTGCACAAGCCAGGCAGAAAAGAGGAAATGCAGCGGGATGTGCATCACAATGCCTATGAAAATGCACTGGATGTCTGCCAGCACCAGACTGTGCTCGACAGAACACATATTCCAATGACAAGAAGAAGAAGAAGAAGAAGAAGAGGAGGAGGAGGAGGAGGAGGAGGAGGAGGAGGAGGAGGAGGAGTTGGTTTTTATATGCTGATTTTCTCTACCTTTTAAGGAGAATCAAACCAGCTTACAATATCCTTCACTTCCTCTCCCCACAACAGACACCTTGTGAAGTAGGTGGGGCTGAGAGAGTTCAGAGAGAACTATTAGCCCAAGGTCACCCAGCTGGCTTCATGTGGAGGAGTGGGGAAACCAACTCGGTTCACCAGATTAGAGTCCACCGCTCATGTGGAGGAATGGGGAATCAAGCCCGGTTCTCCAGATTAGAGTCCACCGCTCTTAACCACTACAACATGCCTGCTCTCGTTACCCTTATATTGTGCCTTATGCAGCTACTTTGGGAAAGGGGAAATCAAGAACCCTGCATCTCTTTAGTCCTTTTCAGACATTACATTCATGTATACTGGGAGCCTCCCAACCATGCATGGATCCTGCAAATACATGCGATCACCATGTTGTATGAACAGTAGAAATGGCTGTATTTTCTATCCTAGTACAACTTCAGTACCCTTGAACTGACCAGTGGATTTTTCAAGGTTCTGGGTCACACATACCCAAGATGTATGTGCATGAAAAATAAGCACATTGTCCCTGTTCAGAGAACACGGTGACCACATTTATCAGGAGCATTGCAGGTAATGCACACTCCTGATACACAAAGTTGCCAGGTTCCCACTACACATGGACATAATGTTTGGAAATATCTAGAAAAACAGTTGGTTTTTATTGGCTGACTTTCTCTGCCACTTAAGGAAGAATCAAACCAGCTTACAATCACCTTCCCTTCCCCTCCCCACAACAGACACCCTGTGAGGTAGGTGGGACTGAGAGAGCTATGAGAGAGCTGTGACTAGCCCAAGGTCACCCAGCTGGCTTCATGTAGAGGAGTGGGGAATCAAACCCGGTTCTCCAGATTAGAGTCCACCGCTCCAAACCACCACTCCTAACCACTACACTGCGCTGCCTCTATGTGACCAAGAAGATTTTGGGGGTATAAGTTTTTGAGAGTCAAAACTCCCTTCTTCAAGGTTCTGACAAAGGGAACTTTGACTCTCAAAAGCTTATATCCCCCAAAATCTTCTTGGTCTCTAAGGTGCTACTGGACTGAATCTAGCTGTTCTACTGTAGAACAACATGGCTACCCTCTGAAAGGATATCTTAGGCACTCTTCCGTCTTACTATGGATAACTTTACAGAGGAGGGGCCATGGCTCAGTGGTAGAGCATCTGCTCAACGTGCAGAAGGTCTCAATTCAATTCAATCCCCAACATGTCCAGTTAAATAGATCAGGTGACATGAAAGACCTCCACATGAGACCCCAGACAGCCACTTTTAGTATGAACAGATGATGGGCCAATGGTCTGATTCAGCAGAAAGCAACAAATTGTGTTCAGGAAAAAAAGAATTAGGGGGAAGCAAAGCAGAACCCTGTGTGGAAAGAAGCAGGTTTTGCACAGCCATGGCATCAAGTCTAGCTTCAGCCTGATCATGAATTCAATTTATTATGTTGCCCCTAATAGACTGTGTGTACCAAGGATCTGGTGTTTTGTCCATTAGGTACCCAGCTGAGTGAATAAAAACAATATCTCAGGATCCTTAGAGGAAAAACACTGACTCACCCCAGCAATTCTAATTAAAAGAACAACAGAGGACCGTCCCTTGGGGATGGGCAGCATCTTCTGGCCCTTACTATGGATCAATGAACCATCCTAATTAAAGATTTTCTACTTCAGGAGCAGACCAGTGGGTACCATACCCTTAGGGAAATTGATTCAAAGAAGCAAGGCTACACTACAGAGAAATCTCTGCAGCTTAATATCTATCATATGACCCTTCAGAGAGGATCTGAGCCAGTGGACCACTTCACTTGGCAGTAAAAACAGATGTAAAACAGCTGGGGGGTTGGCTGATTACCCCTTTTCCATGCTCAGCCTTTTTTGAATACACACTCCTCCTTGTAAACAGGGAAATTGAAACTCTGTTTCCCTCGTAGCGGCAAAATTGATGTGTGCACTCTCTCGTCTCAAGCGTACTGGCACAGCCAGCCCTTTTTATGGAGGGAGAGGACAGGCATGCTGAGCTCTGCCTCCCACCTATGCACACTCATGGGTGCATACATATAGAATTACCTGGGTACAGTACACACACACACACACACAGTTGGATGCCACCGAACATTTCCGCCAGCTCAACAGGCCCTGTGCAAGCGTAAGGGCTAATGACTCTTCACGGTATGCTTGCGCTATGTGAAAAACGATTCTACCCCTATTCTCTTCTCTGCACACACAAGACATGGTGCAAGGTAATAAAACCATGCCCGCCATCTGTTGTTACACTCTTGTTGCTCCAGGGGCATGGCGTTGTCACTTTAAAAATTATACTGGAGCTGCAGCTGTTGCCCAAGCAGAATTGTGCTATGTTGGCCTTTCTGCTCAGGCGTCACTGGGTCCGAGGCGTACTCTCTCTCTGTATGCCCCAACAAACACATGTAGGTGTTACAACTCTCTCTGGCGTCAGGGTTCAGCGTCTCTCTTCAGGATAAACGTGGTCAGGAGTGCCGGAGTCGAAAGGGAGCCAGAAAGATCTGCAAGGTCAGTCACAGTCCCAGGTCAGGATTCCAAGAGCAGTCAGGTCAGATATCAGACAGGTCAGAGTGAAGCGAACGCGTTGTGTCCACACCCAATGCTCTTTGCCCAAAGCCTTTCATACCACGCCCTGAGAATGTGCTAGCTGGGTCCTATAATCAATCACTTTCCAGCTGTAATTCCTGGCATGCAGCCAAGCGAGGCGCTGCATCGTCTACCTTTCAATTCCTCTCTCAGCCGCTTCCTGCATGCTTCCAGGGGTGTTGGGGACTTGGGGCTTGGAGGCTGATCCATGGCCCTGAGGTCGGTGGTACGTCTGAGCTAGAAGGCTGCTGTGTGTCTGAGATTGCCTGCGTTTGTACTTCTTCTTCAGACTGGGTGTCTGGAGTCAGCTGTGGTCTGCTTCCACAGGCCTCCTCCTCAGAGTCCTCGCTGGCACTAAGCCCAAGCTGGGCCATGACAGTAGGTTGGAGTGAAACTTGCTGCCACAATTATCCCCCCCCCATGCATGCTCATTCTCATTTACCAAATGTCTGAAAAGAGCTCTCCTCGAAAAGATCTTACCTTTTTTATACTTACTGTCATTACAAAAGTATCTCTGGTTAATCATGCATGGCATTTAATGCATGCTGTATAAGTGCAAAGTATCTGAACAGTGTTTATGTTATCTTTACAACAGCTTTGGAAAGTAGGCCAGTATTATTTCTCTGCATTTCTGATTGTGGGCTGAATCAGAGGGTCCTGGTTAGCCTGGTGAGTTCAGGTCAGAAATCAGATTTGGAAGAAGGGATTTTGCCTCATCGCTTCCACTTTGGGCAATGGCACAGTAATCATTGCAGCGATGAAGACAACAAGCCGTTGGTGTACCTAGGACTTCACACAACATTTGCAAAAGTAGATCCTTGCCCTCAAGGAACGTCCCAACTAAGTAAAGTTTTGAATTGTGAATGGGAAATATGCTAATCCTGCTGGCCAGAGAGAAAAAGAATATTCACTATTGCAAATAGTGCAAGAGATGGCAAGCTAATCACAAATATTTAGGGTATCAAAACAAATGTTGTTTTTTGCCATCAAGTAACAATTGACTTATGGAGACCCCGGTGGGGTTTTCTGCGCACAACATGTTCAGAGATGGTTTGCCATTACCTGCCTCTGCGTAATCCTTGGAGGTCTCCCCTCCAAATACTTGCCAGGGTCGAGGCTGAGAGTGTGTGACTGGCCCAAGATCACCCAGCAAGTTTCCATGGCAGTGTGGGGATTCGATCCTGGGTTTCCCAGATCCTAGTCCGACACCTTAACCACTACACCACGCTGGCTCTCAAAACAAATGTGTTAGGCTCAAACAAAACATTATGACTTCTAACACAGTCACACAGGAGAAGAGGGGAACTGCCTTTTACAGAGCCACAGGGACCCAATTCAGCTCAGGACCACAGCATGGCGTGAGTAAGGGCTCCTGCCTTCCCCCCCTCTCCTGTATGCTATTTCCCCCAAACTGAAGTGACTCCAGGGGGGCGATATTGGTCCCATTTCGGAGCTGAATGTGCTCTTCAAATAGACGGTTCCCAGCAGCCGCTTGTGTGGCCCTCAGTATAGTTACTAAAATAGATGTTGCTTTGTGAAACTCAAGAGCGATTGGTGATGTTTTTCCCCACGGAGAGGCTGAGCTTTAACATGTCCTCTGTCATCACAGCAGGGCGTCAACTTAAATGTGTCGGAAAACAGAATGCTATAAAAGCAGCCTTTCGTTTGGTGAAAGGGTGAAAAGACTCTGGAGATCTGCAATGGGAACCTTTTTCATCTTGCCTACAAAGCTACGGGTTTCATTAAGTCAATTTCTCCGATCGACACTACCAAGACATGCAGAACAGAAGAAAACACAAAGGAAGCAAGGCAGGTGGAGAAACCTCCTACAGTTCTGAGACTGAAATTCTGTAAGTTTCTCATTTCGTTAAGATCTGGAGACTGAACACTGCTTAAAAGGAACCCAGAATACCAAACAAACCTATTTGATCGAGGTTCTCTTCCTTTTCTGTTATAATAAGTCCATTCCGTTAGGTGGGGGAGAAACCTCTTATATCAGTCCACAATCAATGGTGCATTCTTTTATTTCTATGCATTCGCTACGCACATCCTTGTTACCATTATCAAAGACTAGCACACGGCAACGTTTTCCTCTGGAAGCCCCATTGGCGGGCCTCTGCATATTTTCCCTGCCACAATCTCCCTTGGTGGTCATCCCCCCCATCTCACTAGGGGGCTTTTTCAAGAATTCTTAATGGCCATTTTAAAAAAAATTAACCCCCCCTTGTAGTGCATGGGGGAATACTGCATGGGGAATAGCGCAAGAAAAATCTAATATTTTTCCACCCACAAGGAGAAGGAGAAGGAGAAGAATTGGTTATTATATGCCGACTTTCTGTACCACTTAAGGAAGAATCAAAATTCTGTGACAGAGGAGTAAATAAATGAAAACATAAAATTACCATGCTGGATCAGACTAGATGGACTCGTGGTCCATCTAGTCCAGCATCCTGTTCCCAGCAGTGGCCAATAAGAGGTCACAGGGAAGCCCACTTGGAATAGCTTTCCTCTTTTAACTACTTCCCAATGGTGGCATCCAGCTGCCCACATGGGGCAAAATCTCCATGTGGATGTGGCCAGAGAATAGATCTAGCAAAAGGTTATTAGTCCTAGGAGCTGAATGGCAATTCTATACATACCAGAGACTGAGGATAGCTACCATCTTGCAGAAGAAGAAGAAGAAGAAGAAGAAGAAGAAGAAGAAGAAGAAGAAGAAGAAGAAGTTGGTTTTTATATGTGATTTCCTCTACCTTTTAAGGAGAATCAAACTGGTTTACAATCTCCTTCACTTCCTCTCCCCACAACAGATGCCTTGTGTGGTAGGTGGCGCTGAGAGAGTTCAGAGAGACCAACCAGAAATAACACCAAACACTATGAAAGCTTTTGAGTTCTTCAGAAGTATTCAGCAGGTGGATGGCTAAGAGGCAAAAAGGGAGAAAGTTGCAGTCCATAATCTTAACGCATCTTTTCTGTGGCATGTGTAGAATGCCAGGCGGGTTTCAATAGTTAAGGTGCTGCTGTGTGGAGCTGGTTTCAGGTTGCAGCCTGTGGGAAGAAGGAAGAACGGCAGCCTCCAGCTGAAAATATGAAACACGGTAGCTGATCAAATGTCTTTCTAACACCAAATGACATTCAGGAGTCCTTGAAAAGCTAAGAGCAGAGGAATCTTTGGATTTTGCTGTGGACCAACATAGCTCTGGGCAACTTCTGTCCTTTGCATGCTAGAAACTCCTTGCACCTGTCTAAGTGGTCTCTGGTCTCAGAAATGCTTATTGTGTTAGATTTAAGGAGTCACAAGAACATCGGTACTTCGAGTCCTGCTGGGTCAGACCAGTGGTCCCTCTAGCCTAACACCCTGTTTCACACAGCAGCCAACCAGATGCCCTGGAGGGCCAAACAAACAGGGCCTTCCCCAAATGCTGCCTCTCAGCATTGATATTCAAATGTTTGCCGCATCTGTGCTTGGACGTCCTGTGAGGCTTTCCAGCACTGCATTACAAGGAAGATAGTTCCCCGCACCAAGCCATTTCAGCTTGGGAAAATAGCACAGGGAGGAAGGCAGAAGCCATTCCTTCCCCCACTGTGCAGTTTCAAGCCTAAGGTTGCCACTGGCGGGAGATTTTAAGGGCGGAGCCTGAGGAGGGCAGGGTTTGGGGAGGGGAGGGACTTCAATGCCATTGAGTCCAATTGCCAAAGCAGCCATTTTCTCCAGGTGAACTGATCTCTATTGGCTGTCATAATAGCAGGAGATCAGTCCTAATAGCAGGAGATCTCCAGCTAGTACCTGGAGGTTGGGAACCCTATTCAAGCCGAACCAGGCTTTGTTCAACTATAGCCAGCTGTTGGCCGGGCACAGCCCTTAACTGGACTGGGACTGTGGATCCATTGTGCTAGCAGAGGCATTTTCTTTCCAGAGGAAGAAGTAGGGTTACCAACCTCCATATGGAGCCTGGAGTTCTCTTAGAATTATAATGGATCAGCAGACTATCGAGATCAGTCCCCTGGAGGAAATGGCAGCTTTGGAGGGTGGATTCTAAATACCATAATAGGGTTGTCAGCTCAGGGTTGGGAAATACCTGGATATTTGGGGGGTGGAGCCTGAGGAGGGCGGGGTTTAGGGAGGGGAGGGACTTCAATGGTGTATAATGCCATCGAGTTCACCTTCCAAAGAAACCATTTTCGCCAGGTGAACTGATCTCTGTCGTTCAGGAGATCTCCAGCCATCACCTGGAGGTTCAATAAAGTAACAACAGTTGAAAAAATGTGCCAAACACAAAATATATAGAAAATGCTTACACAATATATTGAACAAGTTGCATATATCCACAAACCACATATAAAGGAAAATCAGCAATGTTCATAGCCAAAGCCAAAAAACAGGGTTATACCTGGATACCTGTCTAGTTTTTATGAAGGATTCATGGTGATTACAGTTCTGATCCTACTAGGATTTACCGATACTACATCTCCATTACATGGTCATTGCACCTTGTTTGGAAGTCCAGCATCAATCCTTTTACTCTGGGGAGATCTACCTTCATGGACTTTGGTCTCAAGGAGTTTTTTGGCTTTGGCTATGGACATGGCTGATTTTCCTTTATATGTAGTTTACGGATATATGCAACTTGTTCAATATAATGTGTACCGTATATACTCGGGTATAAGCCGACCCGAGTATAAGCTGACCCCCCAAATTTGAGGCCAGAAAAGGGAATTTCTTATTGAAATTAAGAGGGTCAATAAGAAATATATAAGCCGAGGGTCAATAAGAAATTCCCTTTACCGGCAATGCTGCGCTCTAAAATGGCGGCCGCCATTTTAGAGCGCAGGGCCCCTGCCCCAGGTCGCCCTCCCGCCGGCCTCCCAGGCCCTCCCGCCCCACCCCAACCCCAGTGCCATCCAGGGGGGGGAGGGGGAAGAGCCCCTGAACCCCCTACTTACCGGGAGACGCGGCGAATCAGCGGCGTGGCCTTCCTGGGCCGGCAGGAGGCCTTTCCAGGCCCCTGCCGGCCGGAGGAAGGCGCTTGGGCGCGTGGGTGGCGGCGGCGCAGCCAGCAGGGGCCTCCTGCCGGCCCAGGAAGGACCCTGCCGGCAGGAGAAAGGCTCCCAGGCGCCTGGGCGGCGGCAGAGCGGCCGGCAGGGACCTTCTGCCGGCCCAGGAAGGACCCTGCCGGCAGGAGAAAGGCGCCCGGGAGCCTGGGCGGCGGCGGAGCAGCCGGCAGGGACCTCCTGCTGGCCCCTCCAGGCCCCTGCCGGCAGGAGAAAGGCGCCCGAGCGCCTGGGCGGCGGCGGAGCAGCCAGCAGGGACCTCGCCGGCCCCTCCAGGCCCCTGCCGGCAGGAGAAAGGCACCCGGGCGAGGCGGCGACGGCAGCGGTAAGTTCCTCCCTCCTCCCTCCTCCCTCCTCCCTCCTCCCCCCTCCTACCGTATTGACCCGTGTATAAGCCGAGTTCGGCTTTTTCAGCCCTTTTTTTGGGCTGAAAAACTCGGCTTATACACGAGTATATACGGTAAGCATTTTCTACAGATTTTGTTTGGCACATTTTTTCAACTGCTGTTACTTTGTTGTGCTTCACTTGACAGCAGGCAAACTCCTTTGGCTGATCACCTGGAGGTTGGCAGCCCTCATACAGATCATATCCCCACCTAGCTCCCTCTTCTCCCCAAATTACACATCTCTAGGCACTATACCCAAATATCCTGGAATATCCCAAACCAGAGTTGGCAACCTTAGGAAGGACCCTTCCCCTAATACAATTAAAGGCTCCTTGCATGGAGGAAAGCACGTTGACTAGCAGCATGGATTTGCAGGTTTGTCTGCGTTTCTAACTTATTCATAACGTCTCTAAGTTAGAGTTTCCAACTCTTTTTTCATTAAAGGAGCACTCAAAGTGATGCTCAGTGACACATCAACATAATTTCAAGGCGTTTTAAAATCAAATCCGTTGCCAAGACTGCCTGCAAACAGGAAACAACAGCCAAGCTCAAAACACAATTCCACTTAAAGACAGTTAACAATGCAGACCACAAGAAGCTTTTAGTTTGCTTTGTTTCAGTCATTTTGTTGGCTGCTGATTCTTGTCACTGAATTCCAGTCAATCATGAATTCTCTGAGAAGTTGAGGGTTTTTAAATATACTGGTTTCAATTATTTGGGGGACACTTTTTTGTCAGCCATTTTGAACATGCATTTTGGAAATGTGGGATATAAATATATATTTAGGAGACGCTTCTTATACACAGAAACTTCAGCTGGTGCAAAATGCAACAACCAGGCTAAAGGCAGGCATAAATTTCAAGCCAGACATTTCACCTTTCCTTGGTGCTCATTTTAGAGTGCAATTGAAGGTTCTAGTTCTTATCCTTGAAGCTTTAATTGAGACCGGGTTCCTCAAAGGCCATCCTATTTCCTATTGCTCCTACAGAGGTATGATTTTAACTGTATTGTTGTTGCCCCCTGGCATACACCGTGAGCCTCCTTAAGCCTTCAAGGGTGGGCTGCAATTATTTTAATTAATTAATAAATCTCCAAAAACATGTACTGTGCCTTATGAACAGGGCTCAGTCCTAACAAAGGTATCATTTGCTCTCATTGGTGTAGTGGTTAGAATGAAGTATTAGGATCTGGGAGACCCAACTTCAAATTCCCACTCTGCCATGGAAGCTTGCTGGGTGACCTTGGGCCAGCCACACACTCACTCAACCAAACCAACCTCACAGCTCAGTAGGGCTGTTGGAAAAAAAATTGGTATAGTTTGGCTTCAGCAAAATTCGGCCCGTTTTTATTCGGGCCGTGCCAAAGTCCGAACTCCCCCGCAGGGCTAGCGGGGGGCTGGCAAGACCCTCTGCGCTGTCTGCGCAGACACTTCAGAGGGGCTTGTTTAAAGGGCCCCCCGCACGCCTTCAGGGGGCTTCCCTGAAGGCGCGTGGGGGGCCCTTTAAACAGATCTGCGCCTCCCACATGGGGGCCGAATTTTCCCCCGAACTCCCGATCCCCCCAAATTTCCAGGGATCCGAAGCGGGGGAGTTCGGACTTTGGCACGGCCCGAATAAAAACGGGCCGAATTTTGCCGAATTTTGCTGAAGCCAAACTATACCAATTTTTTTTTTCAACAGCCCTACTGAGCTGTGAGGTTGGTTTGGTTGAGTGAGTGTGTGGCTGGTCCAAGGTCACCCAGCAAGCTTCCATGGCAGAGTGGGAATTTGAAGTTGGGTCTCCCAGATCCTAAAACTTCATTCTAACCACTACACCAATGAGAGCCTCTTTGGCAATTGGACTCTACGGCATTAAAATCCCTCCCCTCCCAAAACTCCACCCTCCTCAGGCTCCACCCCCAAAATCTCCAGGTATTTCCCAACCCGGAGCTGGCAACCCTACTCACAGTGTTGTTTTAGTGAGAGTAAAATGGAGGAAGGGAGAATGAAATTAACAGGATGGACTTGCTAGTACAATCTTAAAACAGACCTTTGCTCTGCAACGTGTGCTGGCCGCGAGCAAGGGGCAAGCCTAGTCCCCAGTAAGAAGAAAAAGGAGGATGTAAACATCTCAATGTATTTCTAAATTGTGAATTTGGTTCTGAGTGACCAGCCTGGCCATCAGAAGGTTTTGGTGCAACTTAAACCCAGTCACGCTCAGCACTACGTACCCCAATTGTCTGCAAAGCATCTAGCACATGCTATAGAGCTAGGGTTGCTAGGTCCCCCCTGGCCACCAGGGGGATGGGGAGTTAAGGTTGCCAGATCCAGGTTGGATAACTCCTGGGGATTTGGGGATGGGGCCTGGGGAGGGACAGGGACCTCAGTGGGGTACAATGCCACAGAGTCCACCCTAGAAGCATCCATTTTCTCCAGGGGGATTGATCTCTTAATTCCAGGAGATCCCCAGGTCCCACCTGGAGGCTGGCATCCCTCGAGCAAAGGCCTTTCCCTCATGCTTGAAACATCTCTCCCCCCCCCCTTTTCCTCCCTTCCCTTTTTTGTTTGGTTTAACACACAGCTCACTGAAGAGTTCTAGATAACTCAAAAGCCTGCATACTATTTTGTGACATTTTGGTTGGTCCTCTTAAAAGATCATACAGGACTTCCATTTCAGGATTTTACCAGGAAGCCTGCCTTGTTGATCTCATTGGGAGTGTTATCCATGTCCAGCTGTTTCCCCATGCAAAACTGCTCCAGTGATTCTGTTTTACAGAAACAGAGCGTGTCTGGATCCAAACTGTTTCAGAAAGAGCTGCACGCGATGTCTGTCTCTAGGCCTTTCTCTACTGCCAAAGCATTTCGAAAGGTTCTGGGCGCCCGTTAATGCCATTAAAAATCAACGCTGCAAGAAAGGATTCTACAAGTGCCACTTTGCAAGTCTGAAGGGCTCAGCATCTGTCTCTCCCCCACCCAAATCTTTTTTTTCTTTGCAATTTTGTACATTTTGCCCTGATTATGCCTGGATGGGTGACAATTGCTTGGTGAGGAATGGAAGGGAGGGGTGATGTAGATTTTTTTTTCTTTTTACAGCCTAGCTGCTGAGAAGCACAGATGTTGCCGGCTGTGTCACGGCAAGGTGCTAAAGGCTGCACGAAAATGTTAGAGAGCATTAATTATCTCCCCACAGCTGTTCCCTAACCCACTGCGACTCGCCTTTTCCGTCACTGCCACGATAACAGTTGAGAAATGGAATCCAAGCAGACGGCTTGACAGCCACGAAGAGCCGAGCGAAAGGTTAAAGCAGGAAGGGAAGGCGCCCTCCAAAGACCTTTCCAGCGGCTTTCGCTGAAACGTGGTCCCCCGGCACCGTTTGGGATTCAAACCCCGGAGGGCGTGGAGGGCTGTTCACCCAACGCAAGCAGCGTGATGAGACCGGAGCCTGGTGGGGGGTTGAATGATGAATCGACTAAGAATATCTCGCTGCCTAAACTACGGGCTGGGATGCATCAAGGTATTTTGTCGCCTCAAGCAAGGTACACTATCTAATCCTGGTACTGTTGCCAGCCCAAGACTGGCAGCCCACGGGAGACTTAGTGGTGTGGGCAGGGGGTAGAGTTGCCAGCTCCGGGTTGGGAAATACCTGGAGATTTTGGGGATGGAGCCTCAGGAGGGCAGGGTTCGGGGATGGGAGGGACTTTAATGTGGTAAAATGCCATAGAGTCCACCTTCCAAAGCGACTGTTTTCTTCAAGTGAACTGATCTCCTGGCGATCAGCTGTAATCCCAGCAGCAATTCCAGCCATTACCTGGAAGTTGGCAACCCTAGCAGGGGGCTATATGGTGATGTCAATGTCTATGATAGAGTTCTGGGTGACTGCTAGAGTGTCACCCCCATGTGGTGACATCACTTCCAGGTTGTGCCGGAAGTAGGATTGCCAACTTCCAGTTGATAGCTGGAGATCTCCCACTATTAGGAAAGAAGACTGAATAACATTATACCCCTTGGAAACCCCTCCCCTCCCAAACCCTGCTCTCCTCAGGCTCCACCCTCAAAATCTCCCAATCTGGCAACCCAACCAGAAGTGACATCACCAAGTCGCTAGCAAAAGCAATTCCCACCCTTTCCCCCTCCACCGGCCTACCTAGGGGCTGTGGGGGAAGAGGGCTGATGGTGGGAGGTCTCCCACCAGTCCAGGAGACCTGGCAGCCTTATCTCCTGGGCTTGCGCTGCTTCCACAGGAACCAAGCTTAGACCCACCAGGCTGAAGAAGGGTATTTAGGGCAACGTGACCAAACACCTTGAGCTACGGCACCTTTTTTGCTGCTCAGAGAACAGGAACCTTCCAGACCAAGCCATCCAGTTCTGCAGCAGCCCTTCACTATACAGTCATTCAGCAAGCCTGCAGATGATGCTGCCCTTTTGATGGCTGCTGAGATGGTGTGCACAATTGGGCCCTTAGTAGGCTTACCAGGTCTTGTCTGTCCATGGGCAGGAGGTTTTCTGGAGCGCGCGGTGCACGCACATGCCTGACACGATGTGTGCGTCCCGCGCAACGCGCCTACATCACTTCCGGGTTTACTCAGAAGCGATGGGAACACTCTATCAATCTCGGCCGAAACTCTATGGAAACCATAGAGTTTTGGCCAAACTTGCTAGAACGTCTGCGTCGCACATGTGCGCACATGGTGCCTGCCGACCCTCAGCTGGTCGGCGGGCACCCTGGTGGATTGACGGGATTTTACCCGCTACCACCGGGCACTTGGCAACCCTAGCCCTTAGGGTGATATGGTTAGATCTAGCGATGCATCAGCAGAAGGTGCTGACAGTTGCAAATTTCCTCTCAGCCCTTCTCCTCCATAGCCATTTCTGACCCCAGGAAAGTTGATTCCTGGGGTCATGGGAGCTGTGTGGGGTAAAAAAGCCATATGGGTCAGTTGGCTGCTTTGAGGAAAGGGAGAGGGTGCAAAATCCCTTCCTGCCTCTTCACTCTGCAGAGCAGAGCTCAGCTGATGGAAGGAGGAGGAAGCAATTTCTCCTCCTTCCCTAGGGTTGCCAACCTCTAGGTACTCACTGGAGATCTCCTGCTATTACAACTGATCTCCAGCCAATAGAGATCAGTTCACCTGGAGAAAATGGTTGTTTTGGCAATTGAACTCTATGGCATTGAAGTCCCTCCCCTCCCCAAACCCCGTCCTCCTCAGGCTCCACCCCAAAAACCTCCCACCAGTGGCGAAGAGGGGCCTGGCAACCCTATCCTTCCCCCTCCTCTCTGCATCCCATTGACCTACATGGTATGACTAATATGCCACATGGATCTGCAACCCCAGAAATCAACTTTCCCAGGGTGAGAATGTGAAAACAGGGAAGATCCATGATCCTTGCATGAAAATCCAGGACCCTTGCTTGAGCAGAGGGCTAGACTGTTGTTTTTACTTCATCTGTCCTCTTTTATTCCCCCAAACAATTTAGATTCTGAGCCCTTTCTGCAGATAAGTATTTGCATTTGAAAACACTGTGGTAAGTTGGTCTGAGCCCATGGCACAGAGCAGGCTAGAAATGAAATAAATGAACAAGCACAATCCTTCTGGAGTGCCTCTTCTCCCATTAACAATGGTCAAGAACTAGGGTTGCCAACCTCCAAGTACTAGCTGGAGATCTCCTGCTATTACAAAAGATCTCTGGACGATAGAGATCAGTTCACCTGGAGAAAATGGCTGCTTTGGCAGTTTATGGCACTGAAGTCCCTCCCCTCTCCAAACCCCGCCCTCCTCAGGCTCCACCCCCAAAACTTCCCGCTGGAGGTGAAGAAGGACTTGGCAGCCCTATCAAGAACACAGGAGAGAGAGGCTCAAAGTCAATGTTAGCAAAAGTTTTTATGTTTGTTTTGTGTATCAAAAAGCACATTCCTGGTTTGAGCCCATGTTGGATCTTATTGGGATCTCATTTAATTTTCTTCTCACTGTGATCGTTTGCCCACTGCGGCATTCATTGGCTGCAGTGATCCCCTGGAGCCTGCCGATTACATACTTGTTGCCGTGTCTGACGTGATGATGCAATCGAAAGGATGCAAAAAAGAAGCAGCCGATGAACAAGAAAGTCTGGCGATGCGAATGTTCTTTCCAGCATGTTCTCCCCCACAGACAAAAAAAAAACTAAATAAGATGGGCTACTTTTGAAGCAGCTCTCAAATTAAAGAATATTAAGCAAAAGCCTAATTTAAGCCTCATGTATGAAAATGGTGTGGGCTTATTTTCCACTAGTAGATTGTGCAGTCTGCTCTCAAGACTCTCTCCTCTCCCAATATGCGGAACCAGAAACCCCACTGTTATCTCCCTTCTGAATAAAGATGAGCTCATATTTATTTCATACCAATTCCTCATGCTAAAGCTGCAAACTGCTTTGCTTGAAAAGTTCCTTATTTGCCAGCCTTGGTATTATTGGTGAGTTGTTTAAAACATAGAGGGGAAATTAAAACAGATCCTCCTAAAATGACAGCTGTTTATATAATAATTATATTAAAATGCTGCCTTTGGGGACTTGGCTGAGACTGGCGCACAGGTTTTTAATGATATCCTTACTCCTCTCCATCTCAGCCCAGTCATTTTACCGATTTCCTACCGAGTCCCATGGGAAGTTCTCCTGTGCAAGCCCCATAAATAGGGTTGTCAGGACCCGGGTGGTCACCAACAAAATTACAGCAACTATGACCAAAAGGTAAGTCCCAAATCAAATGTAATTATCTACTCAAATACGTATAGTGTTATTAAATCCATATACTCATTGTTCAGCTCAACAACACAATAATTGCTCCAAGATTTTGGTTGCTGTAATTTTGTTGGTGATTTCCAGATTTCAGCACGAGGCTTCAGGTGGTGGCTGGAGATCTCCCATTATTACAACTGATCTCCAGGCGACAGAGATCAGTTCCTTTGGAGAAAATGGCCGCTTTGGCAATTGGACTCTATGGCATTGAAGTCCCTCCCCTCTCCAAACCCCACCCACCTCAGGCTCCACCCTCAAATCTCCAGGTAGAATCATAGAGTTGGAAGGGACCACCAGGGTCATCTAGTCCAACCCCCTGCACAATGCAGGAAATTCAAAACTACCTCCCCACCACACCCCCAGTGACCCCTACTCCATGCCCAGAAGATGGCCATGATGCCATCCCTCTCAAGATGCCCTGCCTAAGGTCATAGAATCAGGATTGCTGACAGATGGCCATCTAGCCTCTGCTTATTACCCTCCAGGGAAGGAGAGCTTACCACCTCTTGAGGAAGTCTGTTCCACTGAGGAACCACTCTAACTGTTACAAAATGCTTCCCAATGTCTAGGCGGAAACCCTTTTGATTTAATTTCAACCCGTTGGTTCTGGTCCGACCTTCTGGGGCAACAGAGAACAACTCGGCACCATCCTCCATATAACAGCCCTTCAAGTACTTGAAGATGGTTATCATATCCCCTCTCAGTCTCTTCAGGCTAAACATACCCAGCTCCTTCAACCTTTCCTCATAGGACTTGGTCTCCATACCCCTCACCATCTTTGTTGCCCTCCTCTGGACATGTTCCAGCTTATCTACATCCTTCTTAAATTGTGGTGCCCAAAACTGAACTCAATAGGTGAGGTATTTTCTAATCTGGAGCTGGCAACCCTACGCACAAAAGGGAGTCCAAGTGATACCATTACACAGCTCCCATTCAAGTACAGCTTCCAATTGTGTCCAAGAATGTAGGGTCAAGCTTTATGCAAACGCCATTCATTTTAATTGTGGGAGAAATTCCCGAAGGATTGCACCATTGGCTCTGGGAATTAGGGACAGACAGACAGACAGACAGACAGACAGACAGACAGACAGACAGACAGACAGACAGACAGACAGACAGACAGACAGACAGATAGATAGATAGATAGATAGATAGATAGATAGATAGATAGATAGATAGATAGATAGATAGAGCTACTGGAGCCACTCATTTCAGACCTGGCCAGCAGCACCAATGATGGACACCAGCAATGCAGAAGGAAGCAATCGGTGCGATGACAGCCATCATTGGTAGTGCTTGCCAGGTCTGAGATGAGTGGTCTATGTAGCACTGATCTACTAGGGCTTTGCTCCACTTGCCACTGGCTGCAAGCAGCCCTGCAGGAACTTTCCCGGTGAGTTAAATGGCAGCTCATCCCTGTTGAGAATACCCCCAAGAGCGGATTTTCTGATCTGATTGAGGAGTAGACCCCTGCCTTCAGTCAAACCTAAGTAAATGAGAAAAACCCATGATGGTGGAAAGAGCCATCAAGTCGCAGCCGACTTACAGCAACCCCATAGGGTTTTCAAGGCAAGAGGCTTCAGAGATGGTTTGCCATTGCCTGCCTCTACACCACAAGCCTGGTCTTCTTTGGTGATCTCCCAACCAAGTACTAAGCAGTACTAACTGCTTAGTTTCCGAGTTTTGGCGAGATCGGGCTAGCCTGGGCTATTCAGGTCAGGGTGAAGAACCCTTACCTATTTCTTATGTATACGTCTGTGTCATGGGAGCTATGATTCTGTGTATAACATGCCACCCCAGAGTGTCATGACAAGAAAAGCCCCTGTCAGATTCTGCCTGAGACACTCCTAACAATATAAACAGCAGGACTTGGGGAGAGGGAGGCAATTCCTTAACCTGAAGTAGATGGGAAATATAAACTGAGAATGCTTTCACAAGGCATCTGACCTCCTTGGGTGTTCTGAGCAAAGTAAAAATACAGTGGTACTATTGGGGTGGTGAACTCTTTGGGGTGGTGAACTCTTTGGGGTGGTGAACTCTTTGGGGCTCCAGCAAATGCCTGACCTTGCTGCCCTCCGGAGCTAGCCCTGCACTGCACTAGAAACAGGGCTAGAAGGGTTAATTGAGAAGATTTATAGATAGTTTATCTTTGCCGGAACTGCCAAATGTCAATGTATATACATTTATCTACACTAAGACCTAATTTTCCACCATTTGCCATGATTTGCTGTTCCATCTTCCCCATTTTCTTGATTTAATGTCCAATTATTTCTTGTCCCATTGCCAGCAAAAAAGAATATTTCACAAACTCTCCTGGGCTCCTGTTTTGGACACTCTTTTAAAAGCATGACTAATGCCTTGTGCATTGCAAAATTTAGACGGTTTCAGTGGATGCCTAACTATGAATTTAGCATTTCTGACATCATTATGATGGGAATCTGGCATTTACTAGCTGCATGTTGGAGTTTTAATTGAATATGTGGCTCTTGATACTCAGGCAGCTGCGGGCAGTAAAAAGGCTGAATGAAGGAGGACAGAGCTCCTGTCATTTTTGAAGTTGTGCAGAAGAGGGAATTTTAAACATCGGGCAGCCGCAAAGCTATTTGGCATGCTGTGAGATGAGGAGGTCCAAGGTTGCCAACCTCCAGGTGGTGGCTGGAGATCTCCCATTTTTACAACTGATCTCCAGGCAACAGAGATCAGTTCATCTGCAGAAAATGACCACTTTGGAAGGTGGACTCTGGCATTTTATCCCATTGAAGTCCTTCCCTGCCCCCAAACCCTCCCCTCCTCAGGCACCACCCCCAAAATCTCCAGGCATTTCCCAACCTGGAGCTGGCAACCCTAGTACCATAGCCTGGATTAGTGTGACCCCGTTGGCTGTATCCTAAACAAGGTGCAGCTTTCTCAGCATTACCATATCAGCAGCCCGTGAGTACTGTTGGTCCAAATGGAATAGAGCTGTGGACATGAAAATCAATCGATTGAGCTTACGAAGTTCAAGCAATCTAGCTGAAAGAAGAAGAGCATTACTTACAGAGAAACTGCTTAAACAGGTCTGGGACTTCCTGCAAAAAGATGTTAGCGGGAAATGCTCTCCAGTCCATCTTGGACTTAAGTACCAAACTCAATTTGACGTACCTCTTTATTTCTATATGCTGGCAGTTCCTAAATTGAGGTGGTTATATATGATCACATGTTGCAATGCACTGTTGACTAAAGGTAAAGGTCCCCTGTGCAAGCACCAGGTCATTCCTGACCCATGGGGTGACGTCACATCCCGACATTTTCTAGGCAGACTTCGTTTGTGAGGTGGTTTGCCAGTGCCTTCCCAGTCATCTTCCCTTTACCTCCAGCAAGTTGGGTACTCATTTTACCGACCTCGGAAGGATGGAAGGCTGAGTCAACCTTGAGCCGGCTACCTGAAACCAACTTCCGTCAGGATCGATCTCAGGTCGTGAGCAGAGCTTTTGACTGCAGTACTGCAGCTTACCACGGGGCCCTTACTGCTGGCTAGGGTTGTGCAAAAAAACCAAACAATAAATTTGGGGGTTGAGTTTATTGGGTTGAGTTTTGGTAAGCCTGGAATAAGCCAAATACCCATACTGGTAAATTTCAGTATTCTGCTTATTTCCGGGTTGGCTGAAAAATTCGGGCCCATTTTAGTCTATGGGGATTTTTTTCAAAGCTCCTAATTATTCAGCTTTTTGGGAATAGCCTATTTGGCTTCAGGAACATCTCCAGGTTTTGGTGTTTGGTAAACCTGAAGCCCAAAAATACCAAAACGGGTAATTTCAAGTTTATTTTCGGTTTGGGTTTATCGATATGCACAACCCCACTGCCAACAGCTCAAATGAAGGGCAGTTTCCTCAAGACAGCTTCAGCTTAGCACTATTGTGACTGCCCTATGGCAGTGTGTCCAGAATGCTGGCAGAGACAAGGGCCAGAGGCAGGTAGTGTAATCAGGAAAAAAGTCCAGAGTCAGGTACCTTGCTGTTTGTGTCCAACGTCTAAGCAGAGGGGCAATCCAAATTCAAGGTCAGGTTCAGTTCCCAGGGTCAGGGTAGCAGAGGTCCAGGAGTCCAGAGGATAACAGAGTCCCAAGGAGGCCATAAGTGAATGAGTTGCTTCCACAACATGCTGAGCTCATTGCCTCCCTAATGGCTACTAAACTTGAATAAACCTTAGCTTTCAAGGCAGATGTAGTTGGGAAAGGGTACTTCTAGCACTGGAGGGAAGATTGAAGATTGCAGGTGCACCTCCTTAGGGAGATTATTCCATAATCATGGGGCTGCTACCAAAAAGGCCCTCTGTCGGGTACCCAACAAATGAGCTTCTTTGGTTGTTGGGACAATCAAGAG
The DNA here is from genome assembly GCF_029931775.1 of Euleptes europaea. Taxonomy (NCBI): domain Eukaryota; kingdom Metazoa; phylum Chordata; class Lepidosauria; order Squamata; family Sphaerodactylidae; genus Euleptes; species Euleptes europaea. The sequence continues at coordinate 23,098,477 of NC_079313.1, read as the reverse complement.
GGCCTCTCCCTGAGATCTTAATCCCCAGGCAGGAGCCTCTGGGAGAAAACAGTCCTTTAGATATCCCAGCCCCAAGCCATGCAGAGTTTTAAAGGGCAAAACCAGCACCTTGAATTGAATCAACACAATCCCTCCGGTTTATCCATTGTCATTTTTCACATTCCTTCCCCTTTGTTTGCCCATTTTCCCTCTTGAGTATCTCTAGCCCATCCTTACAGGTTACTCAGTTGAGGATAGCTAATGGGTTTCTGCCCAGAGATCCTATGATGGGTATGAAGCATCCAGCAGGCATCTTCAATGGCAAACTTCCAACTGATGCAGATAGCCTTCTTACCAAACTATATGAGCCTTCGCTTGGTTATTAAATAGTCAGCACCATCCCAGGGCACAGTGCTAGAGTATGTTCATTAAAACTCTGCCACGTAAACAATAGTTCATGCATCTATACTTTCTATACTCCAGAATGTCAGGCAAATATATATATATATTCAGTATAGACTCCAAGATGATCAAAGTGATAACAATGTGGATACTGTAAGCAAGCTATGTGTACATAAAGAAAAAATAAACCTAAATTCTGAGCCAAGAAAAGCTGGCTTCTGCCACCTAGGCAAATTAAGCAAATTTGCATAAATTTCTCTAATTTATTCTACTCTCGTTAGTTATTGCAGGGCAGTGAGCTACATATGGTATTTAAGCCCTACCTTCTTAACATTCGAAATCCTACTGAGTTCCCATGTTGTTTCAGGGGTTGTTTTTGGCAGCATACTTCAGCACCTAACTTCATGCCAATAAAGGCAAGAAACTTGAGGGGACTTTTTAATATGAAAGCTGAGATCTGTATGTTGCTGAATTCTGCAGCCAATAGATTTGAAGAATACAGTCGTAATGGTATATATTTGCTAGGCATTGTCCTGTTTTGAAGATGATAATTTGCTGGGAACCCAGTGATTTCCCAGAATTCCAGACACTCTAGCAATCTTATGTTGTCAGAGATCTCCTGGTTCATAGCATTCACTTAAAATCCAATTTCATGGAAAAATTCTCTGAACATTTCTCCAGCAACCAGTTATAACCCAAGTTAGTCAAAATTCACTGATGTGATCACTTATGGAAAGTAAGTATCACCTCCAAGTGACCAGGCAAAGATTTTATAAATTGATTCCTCTCACCTTATATTTCACAAATAAACAACATAGCATTATGTGAGAAGGTGAGCAAGTAAGGTTTTTTTTCCATCCAGTAATTTAATGTAGAACTGTCAAGACTGCTATAATTTAACTCTGGGTTTGCCAACTCTGGGTTAGGGGATTCCTGGATATTTGGGGGTGGAGCCTGTGGAAGGTGGTTTTGTGGAGGTGAGGAACCTTAGTGGGGTATAATGCCATAGAGACCACCCTCCAAAGCTGCCATTTTCTCCAGGGGAACTAATCTCTGTAGTACGGAGATCGGTTGTAATTCCAGGAGATTTCCTGCCCCTCCCTCCAACGTTGGAAACCTTATTTAAAAACTCCTTTAAAAACTCATTAACACAAAAACATCTTAAATTGGCCTGCATATACTTGGGTTAAAGAGAATATTTTCAATTAATCATAAATTCAAAACTCAAGCAATGAAAATATCCTAAATGCAAAGGCCCGATGAGGGGAACAAAAAAAACCCACATTATTCCATTTGCTATATCATTACAAAAGAGCCAGACAGCAGAAGAGAGATACGGTAAAGTCAACTGGATTCCCCAAACGGGGATCTAGTGCTGAGAACTAAAGACAAGTTGATTAAAATCCAATTTCAAAGGTTATTAACTTTTGAATTAGAAACACTGCGCTGGCATGCAGGCTCTAGCAAGTTATTTTTGGCCTGCGGCAAACTTCAGAAATGGCAAGGGAAGGGGTTTTGAAGGCATCGGAGAAAAATGGAGAGACTGCCGCTAGATCCAGGCTGTTCCCTGTGCCCTCCTGTCTACAGATCTCCTGAGGGATAGTTTGATGAAGGGAAGTTTCCCTCTAACTCAGCTGTTATGAAGGAAATGACCCAGCACTTGTATTCACTTTCACTGTGACAGTCTCAGAAAAAGTACAACTCAACAACAGAGAGGGAAATAGTTGAAGAGATGCTTTTTTTAAAGGCTGCCAAAATCTTTGTTTCAGTAGTCTAATCGGAGAAGGACACCTGTCCTAGTCAAGACCGCAAAATGGACACTGCAGGAACATGTAACATCAACTAGGGTTGCCAAGTGCCCGGTGGTGGCGGGTAAAATCCCGCCAATCCACCGGGCTGCCCGCCGGCCACCTGAGGGCCGGCGGTCGAAAGTGATGTGGACGTTCTAGCAACCTCCGCCAAAACTCTATGGAAACCATAGAGTTTCGGCAGAGATTGACAGAGCGTCCTCGTGGCTTCCGAGACAACCCGGAAGTGACGTAGGCGCGGGCACCGCACACTGCTGAAGAGCTCCCACCGGTGGAGCAAACTGACCTGGTAAGCCTAATCATCGACTCTTATTAGGGTTACCAGCCTCTAGGTCAGTGGTTCCCAACCTTTTTTTGACCAGGGACCACTAGGACTTTTTTGTTCGGTGCAGGGACCCCAAGGTTCAAAATAAAAATTCTGAGAATTTGAAAATAAACTTTAATCATAACTATTAGTTAAACATTAAACTTAGAATAATATTTGAATATATATTTTTATAATAGAGAACTTTTAATTGAAAATATTAATTTATTATGGGTTTATAACTTTGTTTCGCGGACCTTAATTTAGTTCTCGCGGACCCCTGGGGGTCCACGGACCCCTGGTTGGGAACCAGTGCTCTAGGTACTAGCTGGAGATCTCCTGCTATTACAACTGAACAGCCGATAGAGGTCAGTTCCCCTCGAGAAAATGGCCGCTTTGACAATTGGACTCTATGGCATTGAAGTCCCTCCCCTCCCCAAACCGTGCCCTCCTCAGGCTCCGCCCCAAAAATCTCCCAACCCCGAGGTTGCAACCCTAGCCTAGTGGGGTTCCATTTGCTTCCATTTTGGAAAACAGCTTCTGACTGTAAATAATCTGGAATTTCAGCAGCGGGCCCATAAGCACCCTTAATTTTAACCACCAAATCCCTTCGCCCTCTCCCCACCCCGGGCAAATCCAGGTGTAAATCCTGTTGTATTCTTAAATTTAATTTCTGTATGTATAATCATCTCCCAGTGACCCTTTTGGATTTGTGTAGTGGTGGTTCACAGCAGCCAGGAAGAAAGGGTTAGAGACACACAATTTTAATAAACAATTGGGGAGTGGCACTTCTTTGTTATATTTTTATGTGGCTGCTATTTTTATTCTGTTGGAGCTTTTTGTTGTTGTGGTGGTGGTGGTGGTTTTGGGATGCTGCAATTGAAATGATAGTTGACTATGGCTTTTTATCACGTATCTGGTGTTCTTAGCCATCATCAGTTTATCCGGCTAGAGGGTAGTACTGCAGCTTCTAATTCAGCAGTTTTCAGGTGATGGAATGGGGCCAATAGGGTTCCATCTTTGGTGTTAAGGTCAGCTGGGAAGCTAAATTTGGCTTCATCTCTTGTATCCTTATGCAGACCGGCATTTCTCCCCCAGGCTTTGGGAAATATATCTCCGATATATCTCTACTGCTGGTTTTATGTCATTCGTTCCCTTTATAAGTTTTAAGGGTTTTTTTAAATATTAATTGGCTGTAAGATTTCATTACTTCTTTAATATTATGTGGAAACCATAATTGAAAAGCAGTCTATACTTTTTTGCAAACAAATAAACCCTTGGGACTCTGGCTTGCAATTGCTTTAGCAAAGGGTCAGCTATGTGGGAAACTCACCATCATCCCAGAATACTTTTGTGTCTGTGATATAAAAGTATTCTGAAGTTACAGAGCTGGCATTGTTACAGCTTAACTTCTTGAGCTTGCACCATCATCGCACAGAGGGTTTAAAGAGTAACAAACTCAAGAACTCACTATCCCGAGGAGCCAACAAATTACAATTCAACATGAGGGGTTGGATCCCATCAATGACCATTTATGCATGGGAGGTTTTGCCTTGGATTTGCTACTCTCTAGATGCACATCTCTAGATGCCCCGTGGCACAGAGTGGTAAGCTGCAGTACTGCAGTCCAAGCTCTGCTAACGACCTGAGTTCGATCCCGATCGGTTTCAGGTAGCCGGCTCAAGGTTGACTCAGCCTTCCATCCTTCCGAGGTTGGTAAAATGTGTACCCAGCTTGCTGGGGGTAAAGGGAAGACGACTGGGGAAGGCACGGGCAAACCACCCTGTAAACAAAGTCTGCCTAGAAAACGTCGGGATGTGACGTCACCCCATGGGTCAGGAATGACCCAGTGCTTGCACAGAGGACCTTTACCTTTTTAGATGCACATTTGCCCCATCCGAATTCTCAAAACTCTGCATGGGGGCTTATTGTTGAGTTTTGAGAATGGGGATGGGAAAAATGTGCATCTAGAGAGCAGCAAATCCAAGGCAAAACCTCCCATGCATAAATAGCCAATGTGTTCCAATAGCAGGGGCATTTCCTCCAGAGAAAGGAGCCTTCTACCAGAGGAAAGCACCTCAACTAGCAGAATGAATCCCAGGAGATCCAACCCAACCAGGGGAGATAACACAGAGACAGAGGTGAGAGCAATAGGAAAAGGATGCCTTCAGTTCACTTGTATTATGCTTAGGGAGCACACCTAAGCCGGTCATCTCAGAAGTAGGTCCCATGTGTCTTTAGGAATGCAACCATAGTCTCAGTGAGTGATATGGACTAAGGGAGGGATAACCAAAGGTCTCACAGAAAAGGTGGGCTTGGGAAATGGATTGCAGCACCTAAGATAAGATATTAAAATTATGTTTTCTTTCTAGGGTGGTCAGGTTGCCGCCAGCAACCCCTAGGGGCAGAGAATGGCACACCAGTGTCACGGGATCCTCTAGGATTTCCAAAAACTGTAAGTAAAACCGTAGAGTTTTTGTGAACCCTAGAGCATCCCATGATGTCCCTTCTGATTTTCACTGGAAAGGACATCAGCACACTGGTGCGATGCCAGCGCGCACTTGTGTCTCCTCACCCACATATCTGTACAGTCGAGATATGCTCCAATACTTGGTCTATTATACATCGGTGCTTTTTACAGAAATCATACCATTTGTTGTATTCACTTAGCGGAACTTAATAAATGCAAATCATACAATAGTATTGTGGGCATCATTTACTTCGTGATGCCCCCTTCTCCACATATTCTAGAAAAGGCAGGCATCTATTTTTAAAGTTCATAGAGTAAGATAAGTTTTTGCTGTTTTGAGTTGTGAAGATATCTTATCTAAAATTAAAAGGTTCCATGCCTTCTCATACCACTGCCCAGTGGAAGGCATCTTAGCTTTTTTCCAGTAGCAGTATCAAACTCAGTCCCCTTTTTTGGATAAAGAGTTGTTGTATATCAAATGTTTTCAGTAAGACAATTAAGGCATCATGAGGGACTTTGTATTGCATGATTAATTCTATCTCTCGCAAGATCTTGTCCCAAAATAAACTAACTTTTGGGCATGTCCACCAGCTGTGCAGAAAATTAGCTGGGTTGCCACAGCCTTTCCAGCACAGAAGGAGTCAAAGGAGAGTTATCTTTAAAAGTTTTGTATAAAGTTGAAATAATACCTTTACAATAAGTTTGTCTCAGTGTCTCAAATTTTGTCAACGGTCTAGTAATACTTCGTTAGAAAGCAGGTGTCTGGAACAAATGCAATTACTGAAGATATTGAAACCAATAAATTTTACTTTCACCCGTGACATCTTGTAGTAATGACCTACTTTTCAATGTACCTTTTTCAGACAAGTCTTTTAATCTATAGATGTTTCTCTTTCCCGCCCCCCAAAAAAAAAAAATTATAGAGGTCTAGGTCCTGTCCAGGTGGGAAGAAGGCTTGACCAGTTATTGTAGAAGCTGATGAAATTTTTGGAGCCAAGACTTTCCTTCAGTTATCCCAAATTTGCAGTGTAGTTGTAAGAAAGGGGTTCTGCTTGATTCCTTTTGGTCTTGCTGAGTCTGTTTGCCACACCAAGTCTTCTAGGGGGACTTCGGGGTTATAGCTCTGTTCTATCTGAAATCATGGTGAACTATCGTTTGGTCCTAAATAATGTAGTATGTTAAGTATTTGGGCTACCTTGTAATAAAGATTAAGATCAGGTACATTTAGCCTTCCTTTGTTTGCTGGCAGCATGAGAGTATGAGGAGTTTAGCTTTCTTATTATTCCAAATAAATCTATGTAACAACTGTTGCCATATGTTCAACTGTTTTCTAGAAATAAATGTAGGCAGTGTTTGAAAAAGAAATACAAGTTTAGGAAAAGTTATCATTTTAATTAGATGAATTCACATCATCCATGTTAGATTTTGTCCATTCAGTCTATGTTTGTTTAAGTTTTTTTTAATGAGAATATCATAGTTTATCTGGTTAAGACTTTGTAAGTTTGGGGAAATATTAACCCCTAGATATTTCCAGGATATAGAATTCCATTTAAATGTGTATTTTGCTTTAATATAATCTTCTGTTTTCTGTGCTACCTTCAGTGGTATTAATTCTGATTTGGCATAATTTAGTTGGAAACCTGATAATTCCCCATGTTTGTAAAATGTTCATTATAATTGGAATAGTAAATGTACAATGGGAATATGTAAAGGATTATATCATCTGCAAATATTGTGGTGTAATCCATTTATTTTTATGCCAGTAAAGTCTGCATGAGAATGTATGGCTTCTGCTAGTGGTTCTATTGATAAACCAAATAGCAAGGGAGACACAGGACAGCCTTGCCGAAAGGGTGGGGCCCTTTCCCATGGCCATTTTGGCCACCCTGTGTTCCCCTAGAGCTAGTAGCATTGAATCCCAACAATGTTTTTGATACCTCTTGCCATGGTGTGCACTACAGGGCTAGAGCAGGAAGAAACAGGTGCTTCACCATTCAAGCACGGTCATTAGACTGCAGGATGTACAGTCTTCTATGAAGATTTCCTCCAAAACAGTACCGCTGAAGACAAGCTTGCAGAATTGGAGCTACCGACAAGTGGTTTTAGATTTATGTATTGACTGAGCTCTTCTGTCATTACCGCTCTCCCCACCCCCAGCCAATGATATCATTTAAGAAGTGTGTGTGTGTGTGTGTGTGTGTGTGTGTGAAGTGCTGTCAAGTTGCTTCCAAGTTAGGATGACCCTATGCATTAATGACCTCCAAAATGTCCTCTCATTAACAGCCTTATTCAGCTCTTGGAAGCAAGGGCCTTGGCTTCCTTGATTGAGTCAATCAATCTCATGTTGGGTCTTCCTCTTTTCCTGCTGCCTTCAACTTTTGATTGTCCTTTCCAGTGACTCTTGTCTTCTCATAATGTGATCAAAGTATGATTGCCCCAGTTTACTCATGTTAGCTTCAAGGGAGAGTTCAGGCTTGATTTGATCTACAACCCACTTATTTGTCATTTGGGCGGTCCACGGTATCCGAAAAACTCTCCTCCAACACCACATTTCAAATGAATCAACTTTCTTCCAGTCAGCTTTCTCAACTGCCCAACTTTCACATCCATACATACTAATGGGGAATACCATGGCATAAATTATCTTGATCTTGGTCACCAGCAATACATCCTTACACTTCAAGGTGTAAAAGAGAGATATTGAAAAGTGAGCACCCAAATAACCCTGGGGCGGCCTTACACTGCCTTTGAGGTTATGAATCAGGCTTACAGGTGGCATGCATATTTCCCTGGAAAGTAAAACTAGCATGTCTCGGGTGCCACAAAGCTCTGATTGGGACTTTAGCAGGCTGGGCATCAAGTTCCTATCGTTGAGCCTTGTGGATTACTGTTTGGGATCTGCATCGTGGTGTTATGTTCAGCCTTTCACAGATCACCAGTTGATGTGCTGAGTAGTACTGAACAAGGAGAATTAGCACCATTACTAGAGAGTCACAGAAGCAGGTGGGTGAGACATCAGAGCAGCTACTGCAGCATTATGCAGGCACATAAGTGCTGAGCAGCTACCAGCATCAGGCGCAGGCCATGGGACACTAACTACACACACTGGAATCCTCCTAATCCTGAGAACCCTGGAGAGCTAATCCTGGACTGCTGACTGCTTTATAGCTCTAAGGGCAGCCACACTCTTTCAGTCTGAGCAGCTCCTTGCCCAGAAAGGTTGCCAGGCACTGCTGTTCTGTTTACCTCCAGGTCTTCCACAGCAGCAACCCCTTTGTGCTAGGGTAGGCCTTCCTACTAAATTCCAAATCAGAGTACCCAACAACATACATGCCTCTCAGGTACCACTTTTACTAAATTACAATTGTGCATATTGGGAGTGTACCAACCACATTCAACAGGAGAGTCCATGCTACCCACAATCCACCCAGTATGCATGGTCACCATGTTTTGTGAACAGGGGCAATGCGCATATTTACCACCCAACCTTAGTGCACATGAATGCAAGCCCTGAAAATCGCAGTGGCCAGTTCAGGCATATGCATGTGGTAAATCATCATTATGATAAATTATTTATTTGCTGTATTACTATTCTGCTCTCACTGCATCGTTTTATACTTACGTAATACCGTTTTCTGGGGATGTGGAATGGTATAGTGTAGCCTGATCTCGTCAGATCTCAGAAGCTAAATTGGGTCATTATTTGGAAGACCTCCAAGGAAGATTCTGCAGAGGAAGGCGGCAATTGCAAACCACCTCCGCTTAATCACTTGCCTTGAAAATCCCACCAGGGGTCACTATATGTTGACTGCGACTTGACAGCACTTTACACACACAATACCATATTCTGCATTGCATAACATGTCTGAAACTTTATGCTTTGTTGCAGAGTTCTGTAATCCTAATCCTTTTACCTTGCTTATTAGATGTCTCATCCTATTGATTACATTCACTTACACTAAGTACTCCACCTTGAGTCTCAGTGAGAAAACAGAGTTGCACTTACCTGTAACTGCTGTTCATCAAGGTCTTCTGAGCAGACACACATTTGGGACTGTGCCTGCATGCAGGCTGGCCACCAGAAGATTTTTTCTAGCTTTGGACCTATAGACCTCGCCATGGAGCAAGTGGGGCAGCTTCCTGCTGAAACCATCATGTCCTCCTGGGAGGCGCGCCCCCTTCCCCTCAGTTCCCCTCACCAGCATGGTGTGGTGGTTAGGAGTGGTAGACTCTAATCTGGAGAACCGGGTTTGATTCCCCACTCCACCACATGAGCGGCGGATTCTGATCTTTCCCCACTCCAAAGTATGAAGCCAGCTGGTACAGTTCCTCACAATAGGTGTGGTTATCATACACACCTAATAGACAAACAAAACCAGAAATTTATCTTTTGGGTTTTATGGATAGCCAGTTTAGAAAAAAAATATGGATGTTTGTTTTTATATATGATTTCAGCAGCAAGAAAATTATATGCACAAAAATGGAAAAATCCATCTATACCTACAATAGAAGAATGGCTTGTCAAGATGTTGGAATTAGCAGAAATGGCCAAATTGACTGCTTTGATTAGAGAAAATAACTTAGTGGACATATTCATGGAGGAAAGGGGTATTCATGGCTATTAGTTAAAATGGATACTAGTCATGCTGCATACCTATTCTCTCTAGTATCAGAGGAGCATGCCTATTCAGTGGCGGACCTACATTTTTGGGGCCCTGAAGCTTGAACTGTTACAGGGGGGCCTTTGCAATCAGCAACCATAGGGCAACATCCAACAAGGCCCTGGCCCCAGCCTGATGGAATGTTCTTCCAAGTAACATCAGGGCCCTATGGGACCTTCAGAAGTTCTGCAGGGCCTGTAAAACAGAACTTTTCCACCAGGCCTACAATTGAGGGCAACCACAGGTTGTCATCGTTACTGGCCTCCCTCTCCTCTCCCTCGGGGCTTCTGATATGAGGATTTGGCTGCTTGGCTGGGCCTCCAATGGCTGGGCCTCCTAACCACTTGCCACCGTAACATCTGCGAACGGCAACATCAGAGGCATATCAGGAGAAGAGTCCAGGCTCTCCAAACATGAGGACATGTGATGTCACAATGGAACACAAATGTTTCCAGAATCAGCCTATGCAGCACTGCTAGTCTTTAAACTATAAGACCTTTTCAGACCTCTTTTGTGAATTCTCAGAATAAAATGACACAGGCCTTCAGAGTTCACCATCAGTGTCTTAGGAAAAAAATGGTGGAAACACATAAATCCGGATACTTTATTTTCCACACCGTTTCAAACCTCAAATCCTTCCTTAAGAAACCTATCTGATAAGAGCAAAGTCAAGGGACATCAATGCATGCGCTTTGGAGTCTATTTGCAAGAAACCAGGGAAATCAGTGGAGCCCAAAAGGTAGCGCTGAGAGAAGGTCACACTTCAGTGGGGCTGCTCTCACATATTTGCATTTTGCCGCAGGCAATAAAATATTCCATTTGCAAAACTTCAGGACTTCCACGGACAGTTCTGTGCAACTAGTGTGTGGGTGGGTGTTAACTGCTGTCAAGTTCCTTCCAACTTATGGCGACCTTATGAATTAATGACCTCCAAAATGTCCAATCATTAATAGCCTTACCCAGGTCTTGCTAACTGAGGGCTGTGGCTTCCTTGATTGAGTCAATCCATCTCTTGGGTGTTCCTCTTTTCCTGCTGCCTCCAACATTTACTGGTATTATTGTCTTTTCCAATTACTCTTGTCTTCTCATAATGTAAACCATCAGTTTAGTCATTTGAGCTTCTAGGGAGAGTTCAGGCTTGATCTGATCTACAACCCACTCATTTGTCCTTCTAGCAGTCCACGGTATCCACAAAACTCTCCTCCAACACCACATTTCAAATGAATCAACTTTCTTCCAGTCAGCTTTCTTAATTGTCCAACTTTCACACCAAGCAACACATTCTTACACTTAAGAATTTTTTCAAGCTCCTTCATGGCTGCTTTTCCCAGTTTCAGTCTCCTTCGGATTTCTTCATTGTAGTCTCCCTTTTGGTTGATGATTGAGCCAAGGAACAGAATATTTCAAACAATGTCAGTTTCCCCAGAAGTCATTAATTTTGTCTTCTTGATGTTCAGATGTAATCCTACTTTGGCACTTTCTACTTTAATCTTCATCAGTAGTCATTTCACATCTTCAATGTTTCTGCCAGTAATGCGGTGTCATCTCAAATTCTTAATGTTCCTTCTGCCAATTTTCACTCCGCCTTCATCTAAATCTAATCCAGTTTTCCTTAGGATATGTTCCGCATATAGATTGAAGAGACAGAGAGATAAAATATGTCCCTGTCTGACACCTTTGCCAACCGGAAACCATTCTTTCTCTATATGTCCTAATAGTAGCCTCTTGTCCAGGATACAGGTTGTGAATCAAAACAATCAGATCGTAGCATGCCTGTTTCTTTTAAAACCAATCATAACTTTTTATGATCCATACAGTCAAAATATTTGCTGTAATCTATCAAAGCTGATTGTCTTCTGAAATTCTCTTGTATGCTTCAATAACCAATGTAAATTAGAAATATGATCTCTAGGGCCTCTTCCTTTTCTGAATCCAGCTTGAGCATATGGCATTTCTCATTCCATATATGGTAATAGTCTTTGTTGTAAGATTTTGAGCATCACTTTAGTCGCATGAGAAATTAATGTGACGGTCCAATCGTTGCTGCAGTCTTTGACGTCTCCTCTGTTTGGAATTGGAATTAGTGCTATTTTGGAAATCAAACAGTGGTTTTCAAACCCAGCTCCAGGGAACCATTCCAGGAAGGGCTGTGGCTCAGTGGGGGAGCATACACTTTGCACGTCAAACACCACAGGTCCAATCCCTAGCATCTCCAGTAGGAAACAGGTATCAGGAAGGACTTCTGCCTGCCTGAGACCCTGAAAAGCCACTGCCAGTACTGAGATCTATGGTACAGGGACCAACAGTGTGACTCCAAATAAAACAGCTTTATGCTCCTATTAGGGTTGCTAGCTGTGGGTTGGAAAATTCCTGGAGATTTGAGGGAACAGCCAGGAAAGGGAAGGCATCTTAGCTATCACTTTCTCCAGCAGAAGTGATCTCTGTAGCCTGGAGATCAGTTGTAATTCCAGGAGAACTCCAGGCCCCACCTGAGGTTGGCAACCTTAGCTCCTATATAAATGTTCAAGATGTCTGAGTAATGCTGGACAAATTTCCCTGGAAGACAGTGGTCATTTATGCATCAATACTTTCACTCACATTCACCCCCGGTCTGTCTCAGTTGTTCCCTGGAGTTATGCATGACTTTTCCGTCCATTAGAGATGACCTCGCTGCCAGCCCTCACAAATCCCAGGTCTTCCCGTTCCTCTGTTACCTTGATTCTTCCCTCTCCCCTGAGCTCAGCCCGTGTGAAATCCCTGTGCAGAAGGCAAAGCACAGGACACAGAAGCGTGGTTTCTCTCACAGGCAATTACAAAGCAGCATGTAAAGAAGCGGGGATTCAAATGCTTCCTGCTTCCTCGCAGCTCTGAGCAGAAGAAAGGCTTTTTAAAACCGAGGCTTGGATTTCTCCCCCTGCACATACACCTTTTCTTTCAGATTGCTCCATTTTTTGTTGTTGTTTTTTATCCTAAAATGCTTTTTTTGGGGGGGGAGGGGGGGCTTTTCTCTCACAGTAAGCACTACAAAGTAAGCCAATTGTAAAGCAGCATTTAAAGGGGCAGGAACCTGATTTGACCTTGGAGACTGCTGGTGCAGAGATTCCCAACAGGAAAGTGTGGGTCCAGCCAGCAATGAACCTCAGGTATAACTCCCATGTATAAATGACCAGGGATGGAGACTTACCTACCTTTTGGCTTGCCACTGCAGGGGAAGAGGTCACTACCCAAATGCTGCAATGACTGAGGCTTTTAAGGTGGCATTATTTTCCTCAGCTCAGGAGTGATCGTGGGGGAGTTGGGGCAAGAGTACAGAATGCTGAGCCTTCTTCAAAAGGGCTGGGAGGCGAGCCAAGAAGATCACTTGACCATCCACTCTTGACAGTACAGTGTGGGGGGTTGACAGAAAGTGGAGGAATTGGATGCTGCAAACCCTCTCCCCTTCCAAGCTGAAGCCAGAGGATAGGACTGTGTATCTGATGGACGAAACGGAGAAAGACAGGAAACCTTTGAACGTTTACTTGAGACAATAAAAACATACTTAGTGTCTCTATGCCAGACTTAAAGCATTCATGGGCAAAAACGCATGGTTGATTTAGCCTCCTTTATTCACTGTTTCAGCCAGGATCGAACGCATGCATTTAGCCAAACGTGCGTCCAATCCTGGCTGAATCCTGGCTGAAACAGAGAATAAAGGAGGCTAAAGCGACCGTGCGTTTTCACCCATAGTCACTATGACTCTACATCAACCCTTTGAGGCAGGCCAACATTCTCAACCCCTTTACTGTAGGTAGGGGCCGTGGAGGCTTTCTTTAAGGCCACATAGTGAACTCACCACTGGGATTTGAACCCAGTGCTTCCTGCCTCAGACGTGACATTTTCAGCCACCAGGTTGTTCAACCAACTATCGAGCACTGTTTGGGTGGGTATACTGGATACGAAATGGAGTTTCAGTCTCCAGCACAGTATTTATTTTAAATACATAAAGAAACTAAACGTGGGATAACTTCTGTATTCATGAACCATCTACTCAGTCACCCCACCTGCTCCCTTCCCTTCCGAGGACGTGCCACCTACACAGGTACCAATATTTGTGGGGGCAGAGTCAAGTTGGAACAAGTTGTAGGCTGACTGCAGTACACTGTGCTAAAACATTTACAGATTTCAACACTTAAATGACAGAGAGATGTCACAATCTGAAAGTACCATATGCCCCAACAGTCATGTGACTCAGCTTGAAACGCCAACATCACAGCCACTGGGCTGCAAAGAGCCTCAAGGTGGGGAAGAAACAGAGAGAGCCCACCTACAGGAGGTAACAGAAGACTTATGCATGTCACCCGATGTAACAAATTTTCCCTGATGATAAAATCTCCATTGGGGGGAGGAAGAAGAAGAAGAAGAAGAAGAAGAAGAAGAAGAAGAAGAAGAAGAAGAAGAAGAAGAAGAAGAAGAAGAAGAAGAAGAAGAAGAAGAAGAAGAGTTGGTTTTTATATGCCGACTTTCTCTATCACTTAAGGGAGACTCAAACCGGCTTACAGTCACCTCCCCTTCCCCTCCCCACAACAGACACCTTGTGAGACTGAGAGAGTGTGACTTGCCCAAGGTCACCCAGCTGGCTTCGTGTGTAGGAGTGGGGAAACAAATCCAGTTCGCCAGATTAGCCTCCCCTGCTCATGTGGAGGAGTGGGGAAGCAAACCCGGTTCTCCAGATCAGAGTCCACCGCTCCAAACCACCACTCTTAACCACTACACCACTCTGGCTCTCAAAAATAATGATCCTTCCACAGGAAGGATTGATGGAGAGATTTGAATAGTCACTGTGCTAACTTGGATACACTCTGGACTTGACTGAAGAATGATATCCACTGCAAGCCTGGTGTTGTGTTGGATACACATATTCACATCTCGGTGCCGTTCCGAGCCCTCATACACACACACTGTTGCGTTCCTCCAGAGAAATGGGCCTGTTCTGCTTTCTTCTGCAACTGCTAAAATATTGATTGGGGAATTTGAAAATTTGAAATGATTTAGGAGTCCCTTGATGGAGAACGTAATGTACTGTGCTGGCTGCATTATGAGCCATCTATCACCTGTCAGCAAGCAGCAAAAAAGTGACAGAATCAATACAAACGTGTCTGAAGATGGTTTTAACTCATTTCCCTTCACCCTCGGGCACAGATTGGCGAAGGCAAAGGGAACTGTAATGCTAAATGCAAAGGCAAGCTAAGCAAACAGGACACAACACGAAGTTTTTGCCGTGTTTTGCTTTGGTACCCCGAACACAAACTTGTTCTGTTCCCAAAGGAAGCAAGTGGTCTTCTCCACCTGCATCTAATGAGGAAGGAGATACCTGATCCCTAAGCGAAAGCCACCTTTTATCAGGTATGGCCAAAATGACACAAGCACAAAACAGTGTGCAAGCTTTTGAGTTCTCCGGCACTTTTCATCAGGCTGAATATTTTTAAAAAGAGGGGAGGAGAAAAACAGATACCTCCAGTCATGATCTTAAGGCCTTGTCATGTCAGCATCCTATGCAAAATGCTGAGCAGGTAGGGTTGCCAACCTCCATGTACTAGCTGGAGATCTCCTGCTATTACAATTGATCTCCAGCCGATAGAGATCAGATCACCTGGAGAAAATGGCCAGTTTGGCAATTGGATTCTATGGCATTGAAGTCCCCTCCCCAAACCCCGCCCTCCTCAGGCTCCGCCCCAAAAACCTCCCCCCAGTGGCGAAGAGGGACCTAGCAATCCTATGAGCAGGTAAGCTAGGGTTGCCTGCTCCAGGTTGGGAAATACCTGGAAATTTCGGGGGTGGAGTCTGAGGAGGGTAGGGTTTAGAGGGGGAGGGACTTCAATGCCATAGAGTCCTATTACCAAAGCGGCCATTTTTTCCAGGGAAACTGATTTCTATCGCATGAAGATCAGTTGTAACAGCAGGAGATCTCCTGAAGGTTGGCAACCCTCAGGTAAGCAGATTTGAAATGGTCTTGGTATCAATTTGCACCCTTTGCCTTCTGGGAGGTAGGAAGCAAAAAATGGAAGCATCCCACTGAAAATCCAAAAACCATCAGTTGATTAAATGTCTCTCCAACACCATATGGGGCTCATGGATCCCTTAAAGGCTGACAGCAGGGGGAAAATGTTGTCGTCCATATATTGCCAATGTTGTCAAACAATTTTAGCTGCTGCACAAGATGGAATGGAACAAGTCACAAGTGAATTGAAGACAATTGGGTAGTATTACCTTATATTGTGAGTAAAACTTTGAAGGATGGTCTTTATGGCATCATAACCCTGCTTGGCTCTCTCCCTAAACTCCACCTTCCTCAGGCTCAGCCACAAAATCTGCAGGAATTTCCCAGGCTGGAATTAGCAATCCTAGAGGCATCACTTTTGGGTCCACGGGGAAAACACTTACAGCTTCCTCCATCTTGCAATCTCCCAACATTTTGTCCAAGGCAACATTTTGTGATTGGCCCCAACACTGGGTCCTCAGCTCTGGCCTAGGAAATTCCAGAAATCTGGGGGCTGATGCTTGTAAAGGGGGAAATTTGGGATGGGATATCACCTAGAATATATGGCATACCATAGAGCTTTCCTCTGAAGCTGCCATTTTCTCCAGGGGAACTGATCTTCATAGTCTGGAGATCAATTGTAATTCCTAGAGAACTCCAGGCTCCACCAAGAGGTTGGAAATCCTACTCAACCACCCCCCGGCAGCCATGTTGTGGCATGGCCTGGCAACCAGTGGGAGACCGGGGGGATGGCTGTCAGTGACCCCATAGAGTTTTACCATAAAGTTTCCAAAGATTCCTAGAGAGGTGTAATATCTTTTTTTTTTTATTTCCTCAGACAGCCAATCTGAAAAGTGGCAGGAAACAGGACCTGGGGGCACAGGTCCTGACTGGGGGGGCTGGCAACGCTGACCCTATTTTGTGACGGCCAAAGAAAGTAGGATGGGAACATACCCTCAACTCAGCATTAAAGGCCTCAGCTGAATATGCAAGTGACTTATGGAGTCTGTTTGTGCTAAGAGTCAAATGGACCAATGAGAAGAGCCACTTTTTATTTAGTAATAAATACAGTTTCTTACTTGCTGTTCCAAAAAGATTCAACGTGACTTATAGTACCAAGTAAAAATTAAACATTAAAATGCATCCAGTACAATGACATACCACAAAATAAAATTGTATGCTGTAATAACCTTATAAGAACAGAGGTAAAGCTGGTATAAAAACCCATCAGGGTCCAAGATTAAATCTGCTGTAAAATGAAAGCACAGATTTTTTTTTTTAAGCTACTGTTCATCTGAGAATGTCTTTTAAAAATAAAAAAAAATACTCTTGACCCTAGGAAAAAAATAAGGCAAGGGCCATTGTTCTAGGAAATGGGTTCTTGAAAGCGGGGGCCACTAAGGCTCAGCAGATCAAACAAAAGCAAAAGAGGGGAGATGGAACAAGGAAGTATCAGAATTCCAGTTCCCTGGACTATGTCCAGTTCTGGGCACTGTACTTTAAGAAAGATGTAGAGAGACTGGAGCTGTGACCTGAATGGCCCAGGCTAGGCCTGTCTCATCAGACTGCAGAAGCTAAGCAGGGTCAGCCCAGGTTAGCACTTGGATGGGAGACAACCAAGGGAATCCAAGGTTGTTATGCAGAAGCAGGCAATGGCAAACCACCTCTGTTCATCTCTTGCCTTTAAAACTGTGTGGGGTCACCATGAGTATGCTGCGACTTGACAGCACTTTACACACAGATGAAGAATTGAATGGGTTCAGAGAAGGTCAGTGAAGATGGTCAGTGATCTGGAAAACATCCTACAAAGAGAAGTTGAATGAACTGGAGAAGACAAGTCTGAAGAGAGACATGACTGCATTCTTCAAACGCATAAGGGTTTGTCACATGGAAGAGGGCAACTTGTTCTTAGATGCTCCAGAGGACCCCCAGATATTTAGTGCCATCCTAGGCAGATTTATGCCCTGTTAAATCCTCTGAAGTCAATTGGTGCAACTCTATTCGGGATTGCACTGTTACTGGGTTTAAGTTACAGGAGGGTAGATTTTAGACAAACATTAGAAGAAACTTCCTTAATGGTGAAAGCAGTTCTACAATACAACCAATTATGTGGGGAGGTTTCCCATCCACCTCCACCCTGTGCTGGAGGTCTTCTAGCTGAGCCTGCACTATCACCTGGTGACAACGCTCTAGCTTTAGACACCCTGCATAGAGCAGGGTATAGAATTAGAGTGCTTGGAAACCTCCTTCCAACTCTAGGAATCTATGATTTCATAAAGGTAAAGGTAAAGGTCCCCTGTGCAAGCACCGGGTCATTCCTGACCCATGAGGTGACGTCACATCCTGACGTTTCCAAGGCAGACTTTGTTTGCAGGGTGGTTTGCCAGTGCCTTCCCCAGTCATCTTCCCTTTACCCCCAGCAAGCTGGGTACTCATTTCACCGACCTCGGAAGGATGGAAGTCAACCTTGAGCCAGCTACCTGAGTCAACCTTGAGCCAGCTACCTAACACCGACTTCCATCGGGATCGAACTCAGGTCGTGAGCAGAGCTTTTGACTGCAGTACTGCAGTGAGGAAGAAACCAAAAGGTCTCCATGCAGCCAATCACAGTTTCAAGGTTGACCTGTGGGGATGAGACAATGGCTCCTGCCAAAATGATCAAAGAATGTCAAATTCTGCACACACACACACAAAAAATCTGACTGCAATCAGCCAGAGAAATGGTTTTCTCTCCTATATACATGTGTACCGCTTAAACTTCTTGAAGAATCACAGAGAGAAGGAATTTGTAATCTCTATAGGATTAAATCTGGAACACAGGGAAGTTCTCCTGCACCAGTACCATTAAAATGAATGGGAGCTGCAGAAGAAGAGCATGGTAGTTGTCTTGCATAGCCAGCATGGTGTAGTGGTTAAGAGCAGCGTTTTGGAGCGGTGGAGTCTGATCTGGAGAACCGGGTTTGATTCCCCACTCCTCCACATGCGTGGTGGAGGCTAATCTAGTGAGCTGGATTTGTTTCCCCACTTCTCCACATGAAGCCAGCTGGGTGACCTTGGGCTAGTCACACACTCTCAGCCCCACCTACCTCACAGGGTGTCAGTGGTGGGGAGCGGAAGGGAAGGTGATTGTAAGCCAGTTTGATTCTTCCTTAAGTGGTAGAGAAAGTCGGCATATAAAAACCAACTCTTCTTCTTCTTCTCTCCTGCATTTCAGTGGAACGTGCAGCTATGAACTCCATGCACCCATCTGTCATGCTCTACCTCAGCTCCCATTCACTTCAGTAGAACATGCATAGATTCTATCCTTTGGTATCAGTAGGTTTTGTGCAGGAGAACATCTCACTGAATTGCATAGTTTCAGCATGCCTTTTTGTTTTTTAAACATGCTCTCCCTCGTTTTAGAGAGGCTTGTCCAGGAGAATTTCACCATGGATCATATCATTTGCTTTCTGAATCTTGGACTGTATGAGTCTCCTGGGGAAGTGCCATTTCTCTACCTTCAGCCTTTTATGAATAATAAATTTTGATAATAAATTAGAGATGGGATTAAGTGCATTAGGTCACCCCGTCCCTAGCCCCAGGGAACAATGTGGGACTTCCCTCCCCACTGCAGTATATCCTCCTGCATTGTGTCCAGGTTAATTTTTAAATGTCTTGAAGGATGAATAAGAGCACTCAGAGGCCATGTGCAAAACAGGATCACAGGCCAAGTGGATCTATCTATGAAATTTAAGAGGCTAATAAATCAGTTTAAACCAGGCCTTAAAAAAAAAGTTTTAGACAAAGTAAGAAAAACAGCCCCACAGTGTTACAAAGCAGAGCAGCCCAGCATTACCTGCTCAACCCCCACTGAATACGACGGCCTCAGAAATCCTCTGCAGCTGAGCTAACCCCGGAGCTGCGGGAAGCATCAGCTCTGCCCTGGATGGACAGAATCTCTACCCAGGGCATTATCCTGTAGCAGACACAACTGACAGCTGAATACCACCACCAAGCTGGAAGGGAGAAAGGACGGTGGGGTAATCACAAAGAAAAAGATGGTAATGGGATGTCCCAGGCCACTTTTAGACACATTGGGCACTTTCACAAATGCCGAATAATGCACTTTCAATCCACTTTCAATGCACTTTGAAGCTGGATTTTATGGTTAACGCACTAAGAATAAACAACGTTTAAACAAATATCTTTGTCTGATTGCACTCTATGGTCCTGGAAATGATTTGAAAGCGCCAAATGTCCGTGCTTTCAACATACGCTTATAGCACAATGTTTCCACTTCCTCTGTTTCAGGGTCGTTTTCCCCTGAGGAGCGTATACCTTTTGTGTGAAATGGCAAAATCCACTTGCAAACAATCGTTAAAGTGCATTGAAAGTGGATTGAAAGTGCATTATTCGGCATGTGTGAAAGTGCCCATTGGGTAATGCACTCGCGAGACACTACAGCAATGGGGAACAGGAAAATCCAGTTGCAGACTATTACTATAGTGCATCGAGAATGCATCACCCATTGAAAGCAGCTACACAGCAGCAGCAACCCTATTTTTGTGTTGCCAGCTGGGAGGGGAGTCTGCTGCAAAGGAGGACAGCAATCCAGGGTTTTTAATTCAGGCAGTTGCAGCTTTTTAGGGAGAGGAATGAAATGCTGCACCAACAGAAATTCCTTCTCTTGCCTACTATAAAAGATAGAGAACCTACATATACATCAGCATATGAAGCAGCCTTATCATCGTTTGGTATATCAAGGCCAATATAATCTACTCTGACTGGCAGTGAATCTCCAAGGGTTTAAGTGGAAGTCTTTCACATCACTTACTACCAGATCCTCTTACTGGAGATGCCAGGGGTTGAAGAAGAAGAGTTGGCATTTATATGCCAACTTTCTGTACCACTCAAGGAAGAATCAAACCGGCTTATTGTCACCTTCCCTTCCCCTCCCTACAACAGACACCCTGTGAGGTAGGTGAGGCTGAGAGAGTTCAAAGAGAACTGTGACTAGCCCAAGGTTAGCCAGATGGCTTCATGCGTAGGAGTGGGGAAACCAACCCAGTTCACCAGATTAGCATCCGCCGCTCATGTGGAGGAGTGGGGAATCAAACCCAGTTCTCCAGATTAGAGTCTACCGCTAAATACTACGGCTCTTTACCATGACACCATGCTGGCTCAGAAGATGCTCTGCTACTCAGATATGGCCCTTCCCTTTGTCCCCCCTTTGCAGCTGGCCATCCTAGGTCAAGCCTCACACTTAAGTTATAACAAAAAACGTAGAACATGGGCCTCAAGGAGGAAGTTACTCTAAAGACAAGGTGCCACTGCCAACGGGGGAGGGGGACTCTAGTAGCCCCCTACTTCCCCTTCATGGGAAGTATCATAGGAAGCAGGGTTTGAGGTGAAGATGATGAGCAGGGACGGGGAAGTTCTTCAGATACCCAAGGTCCCATACCTTTTCAGATTTTAAAGATAAGCAGCAAAACTTAGAATTGTCCACAGAACCAAATAAACAGCCAGCGTAGGTCTTTCAGCACAGGGATGCTTTGCTAATTCCTTTTGGATAAGATTGCTCTGGATTATTTCCAAATCATCAAGAGGGTAGGTAGACTACATATTTGGAGTCATTACTCTCAATATTCTAGAGGGTGAGAGGAATTGGCTATAAGCATAGAGACTGTTTCAGTCATCTCTGTGACCCCCAATTTCCACACTTCTGCTGCCAATGATAACAGCAAACATTATCATATTTTGATTTATCTTGCTTTTAATTCAATAACCTAATACAGTGATGGGGGGATCCAAAACCTAGAAGACTGATGTGAGTGTGTATAGATAGGGGTGTTTTTTCTTCCTGTGCCAACCCGCTTTCTTGTCCCTAATAGGTTTTATAAATGTTTTCCAAATCCAGCAGCAACGGTCTATTTGCTGCCTAGCATAGCATGTAATCTTTTCTAGGGGTGGTATTGATCTTGTTAGAGTCTCCCGGCCACTCATGTCCTTAAGCAAGCCTTCTTAGCAGCCACTTCTCCATGCCAAGTGGCGTGTCCTCTGGACATCTCAGGCAGTGGCCAATGTGTACATCATGGTGTAAAAGAGAGCAGTTCTAGATTAAGTGAAGTCATTCGGATCTTCCTTTGGCAACCCGGAGAAGGAGGAGGAGGAGGAGGAGTTGGTTTTTATATGCCGACTTTCTCTACCACTTAAGGAAGAATCAAACCAGCTTACAGTCACCTTCCCTTCCCCACAACAGACACCTTCTGAGGTAGGTGAGGCTGAGAGAGTGACTAGCCCAAGGTCACCCAGCTGGCTTCATGTGTAGGAGTGGGGCAACAAATCCAATTCACCAGATTAGTGTCCGCCACTCATGTGGAGGAATGGGGAATCAAACCTGATGCTCCAGATCAGAGTCCAAAACTCCAAACCACTTCTCTTAACCATTACACCATGCTGGATCCTGATGGCTCCGCCACATGGCTCCACCCCTAATCTACAGACACTCTGTATTTTGAACAGTCAATGCACATTTGAGCTTTATTTATGATCACTATTTCTGTGCATTTTTGCAGGGTACAGTCCATGATAGTCATCATCATGATAATCTAAGTGCATACAGTTTGTATGTACATTGGCTATAGGCACATGAAATACGGTATGCTTGATCGGGCTGATACCTTCCCCCTTCACTGCCAGAAGGCCTTCATCAGCAAGCTTAGCCCATCCAGATAACAGGGATAACTGCAGGACCCCCAAGCCCAAAGAAACACTTCTGAGTAGGGATGCCAACTCTGGGAAATTCCTGGAGGTTTGGGATAGTACCTGGGAAAGGCAGAGTTTGGGGAAGGGAGCAAGCTTAGTAAGGATGTAATGTTACTCTAGGACTGCAATTTCTCCTAGACTCTGTGGTAGACCAGAAAGTTTGGGAGAAATTGAATATTCTATGCTATACCAGAGAGTCTGCCCTCCAAAGTTGTCTTTTCCTCCAGGGGAACTAATTTAAGTAGGCTGGAAATAAAGTGTAATTCTAGTAGAACTCGAGGTTCTACCTGGAGGTTGGCAACCCTACTTCCAAGTGATCTTGCGCCTCTCCCGTTCAAAAATGGCCCTAGCAGTGAGTTACATGCATTTTCACATCCAAATCACAGTCCTCCACATGCGGTAAGTGAGTTTTTAAAAACACTGGGAGATCTGTACATGGAACTCTCAAGGTAGCATATAGTCTGAGAACCTTCAGTAATGTTTCTTGGGGATCTGGGGTAGGAATCGGTTGAACCTCTTCCAGGATTTTCAGTGGGCTTTATTAAAACTCTCTTGCTTTCCTCAATCAGCTTCCACTGTTTGGCCCAAACAGGAAATCCATTTGCCTTATTGTTTCAAAAGAAACACACAGGCAAAGCAGCATCTTCCCAGTAAGAAAATGGTGCCTGTCAGGATATCAGAGATTCCGGACATAAACAGTGGTAATTAAAAAACCCAAATGCAGTTCAATTACTAGGTAAGTATTAATTAAACAAAATGCCAGTAATACAAAACAGAAATATGAGTATCCAGGGACTTGCTGGTTCAGAAACCACAGCAGGGCCAAGCTAGACGTGACCCTGGAGATTAATGATTTGATCTGCAGCTTTTTCAAAAGCAAAAAACAGCCATGGATGGTAAGGACTAGCGAAGATCAAGGCTGTGGTACTGGGGGAGGGCTTAACCTTTCCTCCCCTGGTGTTTTCCCAATGCACATCTCCCCCACCCCTTCCAGCAGCTATCTGGGAGGAGCCACGGCTCAGTGGTAAAGCATCCGTTTTGGGTGCCAGTTTCCAGATTCAATCCCTGCCAAAAGGATTGGGCAGCAGCAGGAGGTGTGAAGGTCCTCCGCCTGAGACCCTCAGGAGCCACCACCACTCAGAGAAGCCAGTCATGACTTTGGTAGACCAAGGGCATGACTCAGTACAGCAAAGTTTAATATGAGGGGTGAGGTAGAACATCTGCTTGGCATGCAGAAGGTCCCAGGTTCAATCCAAGGCATCTCCACTTAAAAGAATAAGGCTCTTTTATGCATGGCTGTTTCACTCACTGTCACCCCTCCAATGACTTCTAGTCTTTGTTGGGATCATGCATGCCGTTTCCAATTGTCAGAGATGAATTGCTTTCCCTTTGTGTTTGCCCGCATTTTGAGGGACCTGTTTTATCTCAAATTTTAAAATATGGGCAAAACATGGGGAAACACAGGGGGAGAATGAGGTGACCTCTGACAAGTTGGAATAATCCTAACGAAGACCCCAAGTCGTCGGAGGGGTGACGGCGAGTGAAACAGCCATGCATAAAAGACCAAGGTGGCAGGCGATGTGAAAGACATCCACTTGAGACCATGGACAGCCACCACCAGTCAGAAGGACCAGTACTGACCTTGACAGAACCAGGGTATGACTCCGTAGAAGGCAGTGTCAAGTGTTGTCTTGGGGTGGGGGTGACATAAAAGTACCCAGATGGTTGTTTTCACCCTCCGCAGAGCAAATAACGACCCCTTGGAGGGAGTGATGATGACATTACAAAAACAGCAAAGATCACAGTGGGAATTAGTGCCCCGTGGCTTCTTTTAGCTTTTTCAAAACCACAGGAGATGATAATCATTAAGGATCTCCCAAGCTGCATCCAGTGACCAGGTTTTAGGACAGAAAAGTGCTTTGCTCACCATGGCTGATGACATTTGCCAGGAGACAGACAGGAGAACTGCAGCCCTGTTGACTCTCATGGACCTCTCAGTACTATCAAACGTGCCATCGTCTAGATCAGGGGTGTTGAAGTCAATTGTTACAAGGGCCGGACATGATATAAATGTCACTTGGTCAGGCCGGGCCACACCTCGCCAGCCCAGATTGAGAACGGGGTGGTGGCAGCTGGCTCGCAGGCCGGATAAGATCTCAAGGGGCCGGATCCAGCCCTCGGGCCTTATGTTTGACACCCCTGCTCTAGATCGAATTGGCTGAGGTGGGTATCAGGGCACTGCCCTTCGGTGGCCCTACCCAGATGATTGGCTCCAGAAGGTTGCACTGCAGGACAATAACGTCCGCTGCATTTTTCTTCCAGAGATGCTAGTTTTCTACCTGCAAGGAAAGTGTCCCCCCCTCTTGGAGCAGGGAGCCTTCAAATATGCAAGGCTCTACCTGTGGCATTACACTCTGGGAAAAACTTAACCTCTTGATTCCACTGGATGTTTAAACTGGAAGCACCAAAGTCAACAACAGCAGTGAGACAGAGCGACCCAGTCTTTGCCCTTTGAACATTCCCAATGCCCCCATTGTGTCAGCACAGCTTGCAAGCCTATCTGTCATAGGGTCAACTCCTGCTGGGGCACCAGAGGTTGCTCTCTGTGCTCGTGGAATATTTATCTTCTCCGGCTGTAGAGGGAAGACAGCTGACAGTTTGATTTGTTACCTTACCAGCCTTTTTCTCAGACGCAGAAACAGCACGAGAAAGAGAGGAGGTGGAAAGGAGAGCCCAGCACTGACCTGAGGCAAATTACTGGACTGAGCAAAACTTTTTTAAAAGATACCAACCCCCATGTGCTCCTTTTCCCCGCGACCGCTTACCTCTGTGGTTTTCAAAGCCTAAGCAATCCTCCTTTAACATCACTACTTTCTCTCTAGCAGATCACACTTTGACCTTCCCCCCAAAGAGCTTCCATGGCTTTCCCATCTGAGCCTCACAACAGCCCTGTGAGGTAGGTTAAGCTGAGAGAAGATGACTGGCCCAAGGTCACATAGCAAGCATCAAGAGTATTTCACCTGGGCCTCCCGGGTTCCAGGATGACACACTAACTGCTACACCACACTGTCTGTACATATGCTCCAACCATCCCTATTTATCAAGCGTCACTGTTATCTTCTGATCCCTGAACCTCCATTGTCCCTGTTAAGTCTTTTGTGGGTAGAAAGTGAATATTGATAATGTGTACAAACAGGCATGATATTCCACAAAGTGCAAATGTTTACACACTGGAGATAGGGTTGCCAGCTCCAGGTTGGGAAATACATGGAGATTTTGGGGGCAGAGCCTGAAGAGGGTTTGGGGAGGGGAGGGACTTAGGGTTGCCAATCTCCAGGTACTAGCTGGAGATCTCCTGCTATTATGACTGATGTCCAGCTGATAGAGAAAATGGCCGCTTTGGCAATTGGACTCTATGGTATTGAAGTTTCTCCCCTCCCCAAACCCCACCTTCCTCAGGCTCTGCCCCAAAAACCTCCTGCTGGTGGTGAAGAAGGACCTGGCAACCATAGAGGGACTTCAATGCCATAGAGACAAGCAGGAGGGTCTTTCCAGTTGCTTTCCCTGTGTTGTGGGACTTTCTCCAGGGGAACTGACCTCTATTGGCTGGGAAGGAAGGAAAAGCACGGGATGGGGAAAGAGGGGGCGTGATACCCTCCAGAAGATGCTCCTCTGGAAAGGAAGATACCCAACATGGCTTGATGTAAGAATCATTCCTAGGAGAGAGAAGCCAAAGATTTACAAACAAGAGAGGAACAAAGGAGGGCATATAAAAAGCGGAGAGCTGGACTTCGGAGAAACAGGAGATGGAAATATTTCAGTAACATTCAAGCTCTTGGCAAAGGGCTATGGTGGAGAATAGGGAGCCTTGATTAATTCTCTTTGGCTCCAGATAATCTGTCGCTTTTACTAAGCCAAGCCTGATTAATATGATGGAATGCAGAGGGCACAAGGTCCCTGCCCAAGATTCCCTCCTGTCGGAAGCACAAAGTGTTGCTGTAGTTAGGGTTATTATCATACAGGGCTCTCCTCCTACCAAGACCAATTAGCAGGATACTGTCATGATGCCACCTGGCAGAGACCTTTCCAAGTAAGAGAGGAGAAAGACTGTCAAGTGACAGTCAAGGGCAAGAAACTGGAACTCGTTTTCACTGCTCTGCTAACATGCAAACTTTCATACTGTCTTTCCAGCCGTGTTTTGTATGTTTAGGATGGCATTGTAGTAACCATTCTGATGTGTCCCTTTAAAACAGTGCGGCTATTCACCAGTTATAACATTTCAGTGGATGTTCAGAATTCCAGTATGGGTGGCTTTGATATGCTGAAAGAAGGGTACAGTAACTTAAATTTTAATAAGGCGGTCACCTCTTGTGAGAAGGAAAGGCTGGTCATTAACATTTTCTTTTTAATTACCTAGTAGAGAGAAAGGGGAGGGAAGGTAGCATGGAATAGCTCAATCTCGTCAGATCTCGAAAGTTAAGTCAGGTTGGGACTTAAACCAACAAGGAAGATTCTTCAGAGGAAGACAATAGCAAACCTCTGCTTCTCACTTGCTGTGAAAACCTCTTCCCAGGATCACCATAAGGCGGCTGTGACTTGATGTCACTTGACACACAGAGAGAGACAGAGAAAGATGGTTCTGAATTTCCTGCATTGTGCAGGGGATTGGACTAGATGGCCCTACCTATGATTAAACGACAGACAAAACAACTCACAAAACAAACACTTGTGCCTCTAATTAAAAGTCGCCTTCGACTTAAAACGGACTCCCATTCATTGACCTACTTGCCAAGCATGTAATCACTAGTAATTCTACCCCTTTTTGTGCCTGCACAATTGGACGCACCCTTTAAATGATCAACGTTGGATGTATTTCCTGCTTTCTGCACCTGCACATTCAGCAACATCTGTTGGTGAAGTGATCACAAGAACTGACTGCAAGCTCAGCTAGGTCCATCGGTAGGCACCTGCAGGACACAAAGACATCTAAGTAGTAAGTCACCAAAAAATATCTTATATGGATTCTCCCCCATTAACTGTTCCTTATAACAATCTGAGATAGTTGTGGCAGATGGAGGGGCAACAGATGGGATACACTGGGTGGCAGCTGTGAGAAAGCAGTGTAATCACACACATAAACACCTACACATTTATTCAGATACATCTGAACAACTGGCTCCCTGACTGTGACCAGCAAGAAGGACACAAGCCAAACTGGCGGCTGATCAAGCATCGCTGTGAAACATGTTAGGGTCCTAGGCTACAGAGAAAAAAAATGTGCAAAGCACCAGAGGTTACAAGGTGTTTATCTAATCACTTGTAGCAACTCCAAAGCTTTACAAAATAGCAGTAACATCAAAGGTTCAATTGAATTGCAAACATGTATTACAGCATACAAATAATGAGCACACACAAAAAGCAAATGTTGATACTATAATATAAAACCACAACAGTGACAGGTTTGCCAGCTAGTATCCCATTTTGATATCCTTCTTCAGACTGTAACCTTGAAATTTAACAATAAACAGAAGTTTAACTAGTATAAATATCACACAGTAATTACAGATAACTTATTTACAACAGGTTACATGAGACTTACTGTAGCTATTATCAGAAATGAAGTAATTATCCTTTATGACAAAGTTTCTTAAACTGTGGGTTGCAACCCCGTATGGAGTCACGTAACTGAATGTGGGGGTTGCAAAAAGTTTGATTTATTATCAGTATATGTTTGATTTCTATACCTATTTTATATACCTATATACCCGGGGTCACGTAAAAAAATTTCAGGTGAAAAGGAGTCGCAAGTGGAAAAGGTTTAAGAAGCCCTGCTTTATGACACGTAAGTCTGTAATAAGTAAAATAAAATAATGAAATAAAATACATTGTCTTAGGCTATACACAGCATGCAAATTATGTTCTGCAGTTTGACTGATACCTGAGTATGTGAGTATGCAAAAACAGAGCGTAGGCCACCATTCATGGCTGGCGTGGCCCATCCAATGCAAGGGTCATTAGCCAGGAGACTGGAAGGAACCATGTGTGCTACAGCTTAGGTTAGCCTTCAAAACCGGAGGGTACGTGAAGCCATTTAACGGGCACAGAATTCAGAAGACTGTTTTCTAAGAAATAACTCTATTTGTCTCACAAGGAGGACATTGAATCAGAGGCTACAAGGTGGGGACTCTTCTGTCCTTGGTAGACGTGTGTGTACAAGAGAGAGGGACCCCCGGAAGCTTTAATTCACTGCCTCTTCTCTCTCTCGCTCTCAGAAGCTGTGCTGTTTGCGCTTTTCTGCGAAAGGCTCCATTGGCCTCATTTCATGGACTAGCGCCTAATCCTCATGCTTCAATGTCATATCAATTACCCATTCGATATTGAATTATCTCCATCAGGGCATTAAGCTAATGAGATGCACCGAAGACTCCCTCACAGGGAATACCAAATGCTCTATATGCTCCTATCCAGGCATTGCGCTCATTTGTTTTTCTTTGTAATTAATGCTAATTAGCACTTATTTCTATTTCTTTGCAAACGACAAATCTAACAGCCTTGTCCCGTCGCTCTCTAGGAAGTCTTTGCCTTCAAGGCAACCATATTGGTTTTCACAAATACAAATATATATACATTGGCTGTCCTAGAAGGCAGATATTAAAAAACGTCTCTTTCCGAGAGAGTCTGCCCGTGCAATGGTGAAGAAATTGAGACCCGTGAACACGTCTTTTTATGCTGCCCTCTCTATCATGAGTTAAGATCTAAGACTATCCAAGAAATTTTAAGAAATACTATAGGGCTACCTGATAAAATTTGTATCCAGCGACTACTGGAAGACAGTAACCCACAAACTTCGAGATGAATGGCCAAATTTTGTGTTGCTATATATAAGGCCCGAAAGGATGCAATTTACAAATAGGTAAAATTTGATAGATAAATATTTTAGAAGCTAGTTTATTTGCCTCTTTAGATATGGGATTTTATTGATATATTTTATTTTATGGACTCTTTGTCTGACTGATACTGTTTTTATCACAAATTTATGTTACTTCTAATTAGATGTGTTCTATTTTTTGGTCAAATGACCGTAAAATAAAAACTGGCTGACTACATTGGAAAGGCCAATCAAGTTTGACAGATCTGAGGCGAGTTCGGCAAGTTCTGATCCTCTTCTCCTTTGTTTTTTTTTATTCGCAAATTTCTTTAGATCTACTCTGCACAATCCCATACACCTCTGGGGTAAGTAACTCAGGTAGAGCATTCTCTGATGCATAGCAGGAGACGGTAATTGGATGCATGTTCATATATTTGAGATGCGGAATGGAATAGTATAACTCAGTCTCGTAGGATCTCAGTTGTAACTTGATGGCACATAGGTACATATGTTTGGCAATCAGTAGGTTTTCAGTATAAGGTGGTGTTAATGTGCCCATCATGGATTCGTACAATAGTGTTTAGACATACCCCGCCCCCATTTTCAGCCTCCACCCCATCCTCCTACTTCTAGCAATGCTTCCCAAGAAAAACCTAGACTTTTCATTGCCCAAAAAGAGTCTCTTTCTCAATACTGAGCCACTCTGAAGTTGTGCAAAATGAAGTCCAGCCCCATTTGGTGTTCAGTTAGCTGGTTCTGGTTGTCACATTCTTCAGTCACAGGCAACAACATGAGTTCTCTCATAAGAAGATAAGAAGAGTCCTGCTGGATCACACCAGAGATCCATCTAAGCCCAGCATCCTGGTTCACAGAGTAGCCAACCAGTTGCCCTAGAGGTCATAGAAGCCAAGGCTCCCCCTGAGGGTGTCTCCTAGCTCTGATATTCAGAAGTCCACTATATCTGAATGAAGAGGTTCCCTTTAGTCACCAGGGCTTGTAGCCATTGATGGACCTCTCCTCTAGGAATCTGTCTAATCCCGTTTTAAAGTTTACTCACTCAAAACAAGCAGGATGCTCAACTGTAGACTTGAAGGACAGCTCAAAGTGGAGCAAGGAGATCAGAGCACCAGGAGGTACCTAGGCACCACATGTGATGGTTCCAATTTCACAGAGAGCCACCTTCTCTGTCGAACAGTAGCACCAGCACTGAATTGCCTGCTGATTCCCTTTCAGGAGTGCACTCTTCTAGCATCATTCATACAATCCTAGCTTCTCTGTTGTTCAGGATTCCACATCTTTGCTTCAAAGATTAAATATGAACATTCTGCCATCATCGCTTCTCCTTTCTGCATACATGCAAAGCACTTATCCAGGGAGAACTACAAGCGTTCATTCTGCGCTTTTGAAAACGTTTGTTTCTAAGCAGCCCGATTAGCTTGGAGTCCACTCTTGAGTGACAGGTCACAATACGCCTCACCACACAACATTCGTACACGTTTCAAAGCACTTGCCCTAGTAACCCACAGCTCTGCGCATCTGGCCCAGGTGCAGCCTACAGAGAGAGAGATGAATGGAGTTCAGTGGCCTTGACAACCGGCGGGCAGAAACTTTTATGTGTCAAGCTTTTTTGTGGCAAAAGGCTGTTATTCTTTGGCACCGCTGCTTTTTACTGAGCAGAGCCCATCACTTTGCCCTGCAGGGCACCATGGCCCCGAGATATGATGTGCATTGTACCAAACAGCTAGAGCCAATCATACTTTATGTGACAAGAGGGCAACCGCTGGACCACCTTGTTGAAGGATAGATGCTGCTCGTTGACTTCAGCCAGCTTCAGAATTATTTCACCATGCAGATCAAAATAGAATGGCAGGAGCATAAAGAAAAGTTTGAACCAGAGAGGATTCCTGGTAGTCTTGAGTTCAGGCCTGTTTTGGGAGCCAAGCTAGTTGCTTGGGGTAGCATGGCAAGGTGGGACTTAGGAGCCAGTGTACCATGGGTCTCAGCGAACTCCCAGCCATCAGCAGCCTGGGTGGTGGCAGGTGTAGTGGCTAAGAGCGGTGGTTTGGAGCAGAGGACTCTAATCTGGAGAACCGGGTTTGATTCCCCACTCCTCCCCATGAGTGGCAGATGCTAATCTGGTGAACCAGGTTGGTTTCCCCACTCCTACACAGGAAGCCAGCTGGGTGACCTTGGGCTAGTCACAGCTCTCTTAGAGCTCTCTCAGCCTCACCTACCTCACAGGCTGTCTGTTGTGGGGAGGGGAAGGGAAGGTAATTGTAAACTGGTTTGATTCTTCTTTAAGTGGTAGAGAAAGTCGGCATATAAAAAACCAACTCTTCTTCTTCTTTTTCCTAGGGACCACACTGCCACCTTCCAGGTCCAAGCCATGCCTCTACAGCAACACCACAGGCTAGGTTTGCCAGCTCCAGGTTGGAAAATACTTCGAGATTTTGGAGGTGGAGCCTGGGGAATGTGTGTTTGGGGAGGGAAGGGACTTCAATGAGGTATAATGCCAATGAATCCACCTTCCGAAACAGCTATTTTCTCCAGGTGAACTAATCTCTGTCGTCTGGTGAACAGTTGTAATCCCAGGAGATCTCCAGCTACCACCTGGAGGTTGGCAATCCCACCACAGGCCCAGGAGGGATGGGTGTACCTTGCTGAGGGGGACAACGTGCTTTGAACTGACTGTGTTTGTCTTGGGACTTTTCCTGGGTTCCCAAAATAGAGGATTATCTTGTTTAAGACCATGACGACAGCCGGAATATTCAGCAACAATCTCTCTTACCTGCAGTCCATCTGACCTGCCGATCTCTTAAAACTTCAACTTGCTGCTACTTGCGTAGCCCCTGCTTCAGCAAACAATTATAATTCTAGCATACCATCTGCCTCTTGCCTCACACAGTGGCTCCATCAACATGGGGACAATTCCCCATTGTGCTCTCATTGCTGTTGCAAATGCAGAGGCGTTCAGAGCAGTAACTGAAGGTTGTCATGGGGATATCCTCCATGGTATTCCCTTGTGTGCGCCATTCCCCCACTCAAGTGCTTTTTGCTGGCTTTATAGAAAAGTTGATAATAGCTATATCGCTATAGCGTGATGCATAAGAGCCAGTGTGTTGTAGTGGTTAGTGCTGGACGAAGGGCCAAACCAGATAATATGGCATCCCTGGAGATGCCCTGGGGATGGCGGCGCCATTTTATGGCTGGAATTCCCTCACTTTTTAAATGCTGTGGGGCCCAAATCCTGCTTGAGGGGAGGGCTCTTAAAAATGGCATGGGGGAAAGAAAGGAGACCCTCTCTCCATACCATGTCCTGAGCAGAATTGGACTCTAGCAGTATTTGTTAATTGCCTGTGGTAAAATAGCAGTGCCTTTTGGTCTGGTTTGGCCCTAAGATCTGGAAGGGAAAGCCGACAGGAGCTGAGAAGCATCCGGTTCGGGCAAACTCAGTGCACATGGACAAAGGGGAAATTGCTTCAGATTGCCCACATGGGAATTACTTGGACATGAAAGGGAATGGGGGGGAAAATGATGGACAGCCACTTAAAGATGCCCAAAGGCACAGGCCAGGCAAGTCGAAAGAGAGAAACATTGTGGAGGTGTTTCTATGCTAATGCAGAAGCCTCCAAGCAAAAATGGGGGAATTAGAGCGCATGGTTTTAAGGGAAAACATAGATATAGTAAGCATTACAGAAACCTGGTGGAGGGGAGAGAACCAGTGGGATACAGTCATCCCTGGTTACAAACTGTATAGAAATGACAGGGAAGGGCGTATTGGAGGGGGTGTTGCTATGTATATCAAGGAAGGCATAGTGTCTAATAAGCTAGAGACCATAAAAAGGGCAGACTCGTCCACAGAATCCTTATGGGTGACGATTCCGGGCCCCAAAGGAGATTTAGTACTGGGGACGTTCTATCGGCCCCCTGACCAAATGGCTCAGGGTGATCTTGAGATGGAGAATGAAATTAGGGAAGCATGTAAAGATAATGAAGTAGTAATAATGGGAGACTTCAACTTTCCTCATATTGATTGGATAAATGTATGCTCCAGTCAAGCCAAAGAGATAAAATTTTTAGACATCCTAAATGACTGTGCCCTCGAACAGTTGGTCGTAGACCCAACCAGAGGGGGGGCGATCCTGGATTTAATACTCTGTGGTGCTGCCAGTGATTTAGTGCGGGATGTGGATGTAGTTGAGCCAGTTGGCAATAGTGATCACAATGGCATCAAATTTAATTTATATGTAAGTGGGAAAGTGACTGGGAGATCTCA
Source organism: Euleptes europaea (assembly GCF_029931775.1). Taxonomy (NCBI): domain Eukaryota; kingdom Metazoa; phylum Chordata; class Lepidosauria; order Squamata; family Sphaerodactylidae; genus Euleptes; species Euleptes europaea. Next base: position 23,064,949 of record NC_079313.1, on the reverse strand, counting down.
CACAATTACCTTTGACTTTAAAAGAGGGAACTTCTCTAAAATGAGAAAACTGGTAAAGAGGAAGTTGAAAGGAACAGTTAGGAGGGTTAAATCTCTTGAAAAGGCTTGGGGGTTACTCAAGTCCACATTACTAGAGGCTCAGCTAGCTGGTATACCGCAGGTCAGGGAAGGTAGTAATAAGTCCAAGAGGTCACCACCATGGCTAACATGTAAGGTGAAGAAGCAATTAGAGAAAAAAAGTCTTCCTTCAGAGACTGAAAGGTTTGCCCAAACGAGGCGAACAGAAGCAAACACAAACTTGCACAAAGGAAATGCAAGCAGATAATCAGAGATGCAAAAAATGATTTTGAGGGGCTTATTGCTAAACACATCAAAACAAACAATAAGAAATTCTTTAAGTATATTAGGAGTAGGAAACCAGCTAGGGAAGCGGTTAGACCATTGGATGACAATGGGAGTAAAGGAACTCTAAGGGAGGATAAAGCGATTGCTGAAAAACCAAATGAATTCTTCTCATCTGTCTTCACTGTTGAAGATACAGGGCAGATTCCTTCTCCTGAACAGAGATTTTGGAGAGGGGAAAATGAGGAACTGAGGCAAATAGTGGTAACAAGGCAGGAAGTCCTAGAACGTCTAGACAAACTGCAAACTAACAAGTCACAGGGACCAGACGGTATTCATCCTAGAGTTCTTCAAGAACTCAAATGGGAAATTGCTGAACTTCTAACAAAGATATGTAATATGTCCCTTCGATCAGCCTCTGTACCAGAGGACTGGAGAATGGCCAATGTAACACCCATTTATAAAAAAGGTTCCAGGGGGGACCCAGGAAATTACAGGCCAGTTAACGTAACGTCTGTTCCGGGTAAATTAGTGAAAAGCATTATTAAAGATAGAATTGTCAAGCATATAGAAGGGCAAGGTCTGCTGGGCAAAACCCAACATGGCTTCTGTAAGGGTAGGTCCTGTCTCACTAACCTATTAGAGTTTTTTGAAAGTGTCAATAAGCATGTGGACAGGAATGAGCCTGTGGATATTGTGTATTTGGATTTCCAAAAAGTTTTTGACAAAGTCCCCCACCAAAGACTGCTAAGCAAACTTTATAGTCACGGGATAAGAGGACAAGTCCTCTTATGGATTGAGAGCTGGCTGAAAAATAGGAAGCAGAGAGTAGGAATCAATGGTCAGTTCTCACAATGGCGGGATGTGAGCAGTGGGGTGCCTCAGGGATCTGTGTTGGGACCGGTGCTTTTCAACCTGTTCATTAATGACCTGGAGTTGGGGTTAAACAGTGTAGTAGCCAAGTTTGCAGATGACACCAAATTATTTAGGGTGGTTAAAACAAAATCGGTCTGTGAAGAGCTCCAGAAGGATCTCTGCATACTGGAAGAATGGGCATTAAAATGGCAAATGAGATTCAATGTAAGTGTAAAGTGATGCATATTGGGACAAAAAATCCCAACTTCACATATACACTGATGGGATCTGTGCTGGCAGCAACAGACCAAAAAGGGATCTTGGGGTGGTAGTGGATAGCTCAATGAAGATGTCCACCCAGTGTGCGGCTGCTGTAAAAAAGGCAAATTCCATGCTGGGTATAATTAGACCAGGAATAGGGAATAAAACTGCTGATATCATACTGCCCTTGTACAAATCTATGGTGAGACCACACTTGGACTACTGTGTACAGTTCTGGTCACCACACCTAAAAAAGGATATTACAGAGCTTGAGAAGGTGCTGAAAAGAGCAACCAAAATGATTAGGGGACTAGAGCAACTGTCCTATGGGGAGAGGTTAAGACGCTTAGGGCTGTTTAGCTTGGAAAGAAGGCGGCTGAGGGGAGACATGATAGAGGTCTATAAAATTATGCATGGTTTGGAGAGAGTGGACAGGGAGACATTTTTCTCCCTCTCCCATAGTACTAGAACATGGGGTCATCTGCTAAAGCTGGAGGGTGAGAGATTCAAAACAGATAAAAGGAAATATTTTTTCACACAACGCATAGTTAAATTATGGAACTCCCTGCCCCAGGATGTGGTGATGGTTGCCAGCTTGGAGGGCTTTAAGAGGGGAGTGGACATACTCATGGAGGAGAGGGGTATTCATGGCAGTTAGAATGGATACCAGTCATGCTGCATACCTGTTCTCTCTAGTATCAGAGGAGCATGCCTATTATTTTGGGTGCGGCGGAACACAGGCAGGATGGTGCTGCTGCAGTCGTCTTGTTTGTGGCTTCCTAGAGGCACCTGGTTGGCCACTGTGTGAACAGACTGCTGGACTTGATGGGCCTTGGTCTGATCCAGCAGGGCCCAAATAATAGCCTCACAAATGTACATAAATACAAAGGACCATTGTTGACCCTGACCAGACGTGTTTCGGCCCGTCGGCCTTCCTCAGTGGTCAAATAATATTAATCATACAAAAGGGCCCCAGACATTAAAATAGTACATTAATGATCTCAAAATTAGACCAAGATGAAATGTAATAATAATAATTCTCTGTGGCCAAAGGCAGAAATATAAATCAAAGGCCTCTTGCTGCCATGGTCAGGTACTCGTATCTTTGATGGTAATTCAGTTAGGTACCTTTCTCTCTTGGTCAAAAGATGATGTCTGGAGCCAATACTAATGTATTAGAGCTGGAGATCAGTTGTAATAGTGGGAGATCTCCAGTCACCACCTGGAGGTTGGCAACCTTATATTTACCTACTTTTTTTTTTAACCCATCATAAACCCACTTGATGGCAGGGGGAGGTGTTGGGTTTAAGGGGATACAGAGAGGCAATGGTGCAATACATGGGCAGAGAGATTCAGAAATCCAACCTTCCTGTCCACATCGTGAAGACACCCACTTTGACTCCAATCTTTCTGGAGGGATCAGAACAAAACAGGGTTGAGAATGAATCAGAGTAAAACAGAGTAAAACAGGAGGAAACGAAGAAGAAGAAGAAGAAGAAGAAGAAGAAGAAGAAGAAGAAGAAGAAGAAGAAGAAGAAGAAGAAGAAGAAGAAGAAGAGGAGGAGGAGGAGGAGGAGGAGGAGGAGGAGGAGGAGGAGGAGTTGATTTTTATATGCCGACTTTCTCTTCCACTTAAGAAAGAATCGAAACAGCTTCCAATCATCTTCCCCTCCCCACAACAGCCACCCTGTGAGGTAGGTGGGGCTGAGAGAGCTCTAAGAGAGCTGTGACTAGCCCAAGGTCACCCAGCTGGCTTCATGTGTGGGAGTGGGGAAACTAACCCTGTTCACCAGATTAGAGTCCGCCACTTATGGGGAGGAGTAGAGAATCAAACCCAGTTCTCCAGTTTAGAGTCCACCACTCCAAACTACCGCTCTTAACCACTACACCACACTGGCTCTTTTTACTGAGCAGGAGAACGACTGGAGGATGAAATATATGTGGGTGCTCCAAAAACCTGCCTCCCCAGTTTGAGAGCCAGGATGAAGCAAATTTTCTGTGTGGAAGCAAGCACAGTATTTTACAGGGTTGCCAACCTCCAGGTAATAGATGGAGATCTCTTGCTATTACAACCGATCTCCAGCCGATCGAGATCAGTTCGCCTGGAGAAAATGGCCGCTTTGGCAATTGGACTCTTTAGCAATTGGACTCTATGGCATCCCCAAACCCTGCCCACCTCAGGCTCTGCTCCAAAAACCTCCCGCCGGTGGTGAAGAGGGACCTGGCAACCCTAGTATTTTAGCTCATGCTGGGCCTTTCTGGGCCCAATCCAGGTTATATAGTCATTTATCTTAATTTCCCACAAGGAGATTATCCCAGGTGCAAGGACAGTGACTTTTTCTCAGGATATTTACCCAATCCCATAACTGCATGCTTCAGCACGAGACGTAAAGGCAAAGCCTTTATTGGTGGATTTATTAAAATTGATTATCAGATTTGCTGGCACATTTCAGACATGTCCTTCTCGATAAACAACATCTAATCAGTAACAAAACAGTTAAGACCATCATCCCAGTATAATTCAGTCTCAAGCAAAGGTAGTGCCAAATAGATCAACTTGTTCAACATTTAAACTGTGCACTAGTCATAAAGAAGCTGCTCTCTCAAATCTAATCATCTGTTGTTGATTAAATGTTGAGTAGTTCTCCTGGGGAAGAACACAAATATTCAAAGCATGTCAGGGAATCTGATAATCAATTTGTTAATAAATCTTTCTTGCACCACTGGCTTTGCCTTTTTGTAATTCTTCCTCTGTGCAGCACGGGTCCCCTTCCGTTTGTACTTCTGCTCTTGCACCTCAAGCAAAACACATGGAGTTGTGACAAGAGTTTGAAAATGATCATCTAGGATTGCGGTCTGGCAGTAATTGGAGGGCAGGAGCATTTGCAGGGTGGAGACTAGGGAAATAGCACCATGTATCGCCGTGACATCACTTCCAGGTACTCACCCAGAAGTGATGTTACAGCATTGCACACCATTGTTCCGACCCCCGCCCATTTTGGCTCCCACTGCTACACTGAATGAGGGCAAGGGCCACAGCATGGGGGCATGAGGTTGCCAGCTCTAGTGGGCAACCTTGTAAGTCTATTAATATCCCAGGGATGATGCCACATCCCAAAGCACTATTCCTAGTGTTGCCAACCTCCAGGTACTAGCTGGAGATCTCCTGGTATTACAACTGATCTCCAGCCAATAGCGATCAGTTCCCCTGGAGAAAATGGCTGCTTTGGCCGTTGGACTCTATGGCATTGAAGTCCCTCCCCGACCCCCACCCTCCTCAGGCTCCACCCCAAAAACCTCACACCAGTGGCAAAGGGGGACCTGGCAACCTGAAGCATCCCCTGAATATTTGGGCATATTCTGCTAAAATCCACTGTGCTCACTAGGGTAGATAGGGTTGACTACCTCCAGGTACTAGCTGAAGATCTCCTGCTATTACAACTGATCTCCAGCAGATAGAGATCAGTTCACCTGGAGAAAATGGCTGCTTTGGAAATTGGACTCTAAGTATTTGCCAACCCGGAGCTGGCAACCCTATACATGGGACTCAGAAGTGGAGAAAAATCCCCCTGAAGAAGAAACGTGAGAAACGTGTGGGGGTTACAGAATTTATTAAAATATAATTCCCTTGCACCAGTTATTGTTTTTTTTTCCCCTTCATTTTGTTATGGTGCAGCCCCCTCTTTTTCTTGAAAGCCCCTGTTAGACCTTAACAGATGGTTGATGGGCATGCATCATCCTTGGTGGGCCACAAGCTGTATCGTCCTGATGGGGCACAGAAAATGATTCAGAACCAGATGTTCACCATGCACAAAAGCCAGAAAGGTGTTCTGGCTCATTTTAAGAGCTGTGCTTACAGCGTCTCTGCAAATCCCAGCCAGACAACCCAACTCACAGCCAGCAGAGAGATATAAATAGCCAAACGTGTGACTTTTTCCATTTCTAGTTAAACAGTGGCACCAAGGCAAAAGGTGAAAAATAAGCAACGATCATTATTTTTTTTTAAAAAAAACACACAAATAACCAAAGATGCAGTTAAGAGAGTTTTTCTCACCCAAAGGCCTTTCTTCCACTGCTGATGTACTGCCAACACAATGCAGTCAGTCACCTGCCTGAGCAAACAGGCTGACTAAACAGGCTTTGCTGGAGATTAAAACCCTTCTCCTTCCAAACTCGGGTAGCAGGAAGTCTCTTCTCATCTAGTAGCAGGTGCCACCAGGCAGGCTGTGCTTCAAAACCAACACATAGGGAATCAAAAGCAGAAGATGTCCTCTGATTCCTGCCCCCTGGAGGTTTCCGTTACAATTAGGGTTGCCAACTATGGCTTGGGAAATTCCTGGAGATTTGGGGGCAGAGCCTGGGGATGGCAGAGTTAGGGGAGGAGAGAGAGCTCAGTGGGGATGTGATGCCATAGAGTCCACTCTCAAAAGCAGTGGTGTCAAACATAAGGACCGTGGACCGGATCTGGCCCCTTGAGAGCTCTTATCCAGCCCGTGAGCCAGCCAAGGCAGCCACCCCCCTCATTCTCAATCTGGGCTGCCGAGGTATGGCCGGGCCTGACCAAGTGGCATTTATGTCATATCCAGCCCTCGTAACAATTGAGTTCAACACCCCTGCTCAAAAGCATCCATTTTCTCCAGGGGAACTGATCTCTGTAGTCTAGGGATCTGTTGTAATTCCAGGAGAACTCCAGACCCCACCTGGAGGTTGGTAACCCTAGTTACAATCGAGGGCACACTCATATGGGAGTTCAACTAAAATCTCTGGGGGCCAATGGAGCAGAATAAAAATAGCATGGTCTGCTTTTATACCTTTCACAATAACGTCACCTACACAATTAACAGATGTAATGGCAATAAAAATTAGCAATGGGCTTACACAGCTCATATCTGAGGCAAGTACTTTAGGGCCTGTGACTTTTTAAATAACCCTGGCAGTTTCCAACAACTGCACTGAAGGAGGAGGAGGAGAAGAAGAAGAATTGGTTTTTATACCCCACTTTTCTCTACTGATAAGGAGTCTCTAAGTGGCTTACAATCGCCTTCCCTTCCTCTCCCCACAACAGGCACTTTGTGAGGTAGGTGGGGCTGAGAGAGTCCAGAGAAAACTGTGACTAGCCCAAGGTCACCCAATGGGTTTCATGTGGAGGTGTGGGGAAAACCAACCCAGTTCACCAGATCAGAGTCCGCCGTTCATCAAACCTGGTTCTCCAGATTAGTGTCCACTGCTCTTAACCACTACACCACGCATAGTTAACAGCAACAAGAAGTTTGTTCAGATAAATGAACAGAGGCATTTTGTCTAAGATTTCAAAGCTATTGATCTGGAGTGTCTTTAACACAAGCCAAATTTTTTTGTGGTACTTTTTAATGCTGTCCCATGGTGTACCGGAGACATTTTGGCCTGGAAAGGGTTAATAAATTCTTGCTATTTCTGTAATTTGATTTCTAAATTATTGTTCTGGAGTGTCTTTTACACATGCCACTGTTTTTGCCATTCTATTGTTTGTTTAGTGCCGATTCCAGCCCGTTCCAACTTTTACCTTGTCCCCAGACAATTGAAACCAGGAAGATCTGAGTTCAAAGCCATACTCTGACATGATGCTGACTATGGGACAATGGGCCAATCACTATCTGTGCCTAAAGTACCTCACAGCAGGGCCAGGGCCAGATTTTGGGGGGCCTGGGCAGAGTTCCCAGGGAAGCCCTTCTAGGGTTGCCACCCTCCAGATGGCACCTGGAGATCTCCCGCTATTACAGCTGATCTCTAGACGACCAAGATCAGTTCCTCTGGAGAAAATGGCTGTGTTGGAGGGTGGACTCCACAACATTATACACTGTGTCCAGGGTCGATGCCTCTGCCCCCACACTTACCCCAGGGGACTGCGAACCCCACCTATCACACGCTGCTCCAGCAAGCCCTGAGGCTGGGGGAGTCACCTGTCAGGTTGCATTAGGGCATGGCCTTGATGGAATCTACTCAGGAGTCAGCCAGCTTGAAGGAATCCAGCCAGCTCTCAGTGGTGTGCTCAGAAGCCAATCCACCCAAGTTCCTACCAGAGATGACCCTGGCACTGAGACTTGGGTTGCCAGCTCAAGGTTGGGAAATACCTGGAGATGTTGGGGGTGGAGCCTGAGGAGGGCGAGATTTGAAGAGGGGGGAGGGACTTCAGTGCTATAGAGTCCAATTACCAAAACAGCCATTTTCTCCAGGGGAACTCATCTCTGTCACCTAGAGATAATTTGTAATAGCGGGAGATCTCCAGCCACCACCTGCAGGTTGGCAACCCTAACTGAGACCCAATGGTGTTCTGACAAAGAGGCAGGGAGAACAGACAGCACTGTCCAGCAGGGAGGCAGCTCTTTAAAGAAGTCCAGGGGGAGGGCAGGGGCCTGTCACTCTCCAGGACTGGATTGGTGAGGGAAGATTGGCTGAACATAGGGTTGGCCCTCCCTTGGGGAAGAATTTAAAAGGTATGCCCAGGAGCAGCCAGGGAGGAACCACCAGACCCATTCCAAGGCAGGTGGGAACAGGTAATTGGCAGAGCAGAGTGGGGAAATCAGACGAAGAGAAACCCCCTGCTCTGGCCCTGTTCTCAGGCACTTGCTCAACTAAAAGAAACCCTGGAGTTGGAGGGTGAGTCAGCCCTGGATTCAGATCCAACCCCAGCATCACCTGACACACTGCTGAAGTCCTCCCCTCCCCTCTCAAAATCTCCAGGAATTTCCCAATGCAAAGTTGGCAACTCTAGGCCCTTCCCACCCACTCATGGATCTTACTACCTGCTAGGGTTGCCAGGTCCCTCTTCGCCACTGGCGGGAGGTTTTTGGGGCAGAGCCTGAGGAGGGTGGGGTTTGGGGAGGGGAGGGACTTCGATGCTATAGAGTCCAATGGCCAGAGCGACCATTTTCTCCAGGGGAACTGATCTCTGTCGGCTGGAGATCAGTTGTAATAGCAGGAGATCTCCAGCTAGCACCTGGGGGTTGGCAACCCTACTACCTGCCTGTGCATCCTTCCCCTGCCCTGCTCACAAGCTCTCCCACTGCCCATGCTCACAACCATCTGCACTGCCTGTAGCTTTTTCCCTGATGGCACTGGGCAGTGTGTGTAGCTGGGCACATGGGTGGAGGAGCACCAAAAAATAAGCAGGAAGGGAAAGGCATGTTGGGGGGTCGGCAGCAGTGGGCCCTGCCCAAAGACCTTGACCACAGCAGCTGCCCCACCTGATGGTATGCTAACACTCCCCCCCACACACACAGGAATCCTTTCTCAACAAGTGGAAATCTATCATCTTAATCATTGGAGGGTAAAGGAAGCCTCTTTGGATAATTAATATTTTCCTGTTGCTCTGTGGAGGTGACTTTCTCTGTTTAAGTTTCATGTTTAAGTTATCTGTACTGACCAATCGCCAAGTTAGGTTTTTGTCATAGATTATGCTTTAAAACGTTGCCAGAAGTTTTATTACAGTTGGAGATGTAAAATTTCCAGAAATGCTGAAGCCGTGGGAAAAGTTCTTATGGAGCAAAATAGACAAAAATGATGGGGGGAGGATGAAAACTCTGCAATACTTACATTCTTCCGGAACCAAACTTACTTTATAATTTTAATAACTTAAAATGCATTATGTATAACAGTATATAACATTGTTCTGCTCGGTGTATTTATGAAACTTAGAAGGAAAGACACCTTAGTTTTATTCATACAATAATTACCAATATTCCCAGTGTTAGAAATGGAACAGTAATTAACTGCACCCTAAACTTATCTTAGTTTTTGCCAGTTGGGAAATAGGAAAAAATAAATAAAAGCTGAAAATAATATTCATCACTATAGTAAATAAACAAAAGGAAGTTTTTATTATCTGGACTTAGAAACAATCTTCTGTTATTATAGTTAGCATTATTCAGGAGCAGATGAAACTCATATTTTGAGAAACCTCAGGAAATTATCATCCCTGTAACTGAGGCTGAAAACGGCCAAAAAGGTTCTAAGTAGGGTTGCCATCCTCCAGGTAATTAATCAAACAGTGGCTACTAATGCTTAAACAGGAAATATGGAATCAAAAACAAAGCACAAGTATAAGCAAACCAATATGGAGCAATGAATATCACAACTGGATTATGCTGAAAGAAATATAATCTGAGAAAACCTCTCAAGGAACAACCGCAGTTGATAAGAAACAGGGGACAAGTCCCGATAGTACAATAAATAAGGAACACAAAACGTTGAGAATTACAATGGCGTTAAAACGCTCATAGATCATAAACGTCCACACATTGAACAAAAAGCAACGGAACAAGAATATAACGCAATGGACTTCCGGTAAAATCCCATTTCATGGATATTTTTTCAAGACTTAAATTCTTCCATGTGCTCGTAGCATTCAGAAGTTAAAGGAGTGTGCCTTCCTAGTTCGTATGGATGGCTGGATATGAACTAGGAAGGCCGTCCTTTGTAATTCTCAACATTTTGTGTTCCTTATTTATTGTACTATCGGGACTTGTCCCCTGTTTCTTATCAACTGTGGTTGTTCCTTGAGATGTTTTCTCAGATTATATTTCTATCAGCATAATCCAGTTGTGATATTCATTGCTCCATATTGGTGTGCTTATCCTCCAGGTAATAGCAGAAGATCTCCTGCTATTACAACTGATCTCCAGCCGATAGAGATCAGTTCACCTGGAGAAAATGACCGCTTAGGCCATTGGACTCTATGGCATTGAATTCCCTCCCCTTCCAAACCCTGCCCTCCTCAGGCTCCGCCCCAAAAATCTCCCACCAATAGCAAAGAGGGACCTGGCAAGCCTAGTTCTAGGAATTGGAAGTGCTTTGACAAACTCAGGCCCAATCACAAAATGGCTACAATAGAGGGCCAATGAACAAAATATTGGAAGGTTTCAATAAAGGTTGTGAGATTCTAAGCCAAGCGTATCTCTCTATCCTCCTATGATCAATGCGACAGTTTTTGAGTGGATGCGCCATGTAGATACAAAAGTAATGCCTCCTGGGATGTTCTGGAGCCCATTCTGCACCAAGGAGGTCCAAGGGAAACCAGGATCATCTCTTTGTGTTGGGGAAAAGATGCTGCTTAGTATCCATTTCCTAAGAGGGAGGAGAGTTTGCTGCCTGTATGTCCAAAGGGAGAGTTTTATGAGCCCAGTGACATAAGAAAGTCTGTGCTTATGGCCAAGCCAAGAGCACATGACTGAGGCAACCCACCTGGTATAAGAAGAAGAGTTGATTTTTATACCTCACTTTTCTCTACCTTTAAGGAGTCTCAAAGCGGCTTACAATTGTTTTCCCTTCCTCACAACAGACACCTTGTGAGGTAGGTGGGGCTGAGAGAGTTCGGAGAGAACTGTGACTAGCCCAAGGTCACCCAGCTGGCTTCATGTGTAGGAGCGGGGAAACCAACCCAGTTCACCGGATTAGAGTTTGCCACTCGTGTGGAGTGGGGAATCAACCCCGATTCTCCAGATCAGAGTCCACTGCTCCAAACCACTACACCATGTTGGCTCTCATAAGATGGAAAGGAGAAGCCCTAACCTTCCTTTTTTCTTTCAAAATCCTTTGGATTTGAGTCTCAAGAAGCAAGAAACCCATTGGTGAGCACTGTGGCAACTCTGCGTGTCCCGTTAGGGATCGGTGTAAACATACTGGATTTTTCTCGTACTGTATCACATTTCTAATAATGGGACATATATATTTACCTCTGTAATTGGAGTTCAGTCTAATTGGAGTTCAGTCTGTAATTGGTGTTCAGTCTGTAATTAGAGTCTGTAAGTCAGTCTGTTATTAGAGTTCAGAGAACCAGCGTGGTGTAGTGGTTAAGAGCAGTGGTTTGGAGTGGTGGACTCTGATCTGGAGAACCGGGTTTGATTCCCCACTCCTCCATATGAGTGGCTGAGGCTAATCTGGTGAACTGGGTTGGTTTCCCCACTCCTACACATGAAGCCAGCTGGATGACCTGAAGCTAGTCACACTCAGCCCCACCTACCTCACAGGGTGTCTGTTGTGGAGAGGGACGGGAAGGTGATTGTAAGCTGCTTTGATTCTTCCTTAAGTCGTAGAGAAAGTCGGCATATAAAAACCAACTCTTCTTAACTCTGAATACAACCTGGATATTAAATTTCCTTGAAGATAAGGAGCTGTCCTCCCAAACACACATCACATTATGAAGTTGTTTCTTCTGCATCTATTTTCCAAGTCACCCTGACCCTACCTTCACCATTATCCTTTTCCAAATTATTATTTTGGGTGAAATCAAGAGGGCCACTTGGTTGCGAAGGCAATTTTTATTCGTGCATTTGTATAGAATGGCATGTAGGAGAATTATGATGGGCTCAAGGTCACCCAGCAGGCTTCATGTGGAGGGGTGGGGAATCGAACCTAGTTCTCCAGATTAGAGTCCGACGCTCTTAACCACAAAAGCAGAAACTAGCCGCAAGGAGTAAGTTAGAAATAAAACTACCAAGGCTGCTATGCTGATTTGAGTCTCGCAATGAACAGCTGTAGGGATGAAACTACCTGAAGCTCGACTCACATGCAGGATGAGAGATAAGTGAATGGCATGTATCAAAACTGTGCTTCTCTCTCTGAGGGGGAGAGCATCTTGAGAGACGGGTGATTCCTTTCTGGTGCTATGGGACAGGATGAGAGATAAGTGAATGGCACGTATCAAAACTGTGCTTTTGCTGTTGCCAGTGAGTCAAGATTGTGGAGGTAAGAGGCTTGGAAGGGGCTCCTAGCTGCAAAAAGGAGCATTCGTTTGGTACAGCTCTTGACAACAGCCTGTAGCTATCGTACAACCATCAAGGACAGCTTGCTCAGGAGAACTTTATTGCATCTTAAATAGATCTAGCCACAAACCAGCTGCCTAGGTAAGGTAGGTAACTGGTTAAAAAGACAGATCACTGGGTACAGACAACTTTGAACAGGTCTGGAGTGCTGGTTTCACAGTGATATTAAAGAATGGCTTCTCGGGGCCATTTCAGTTTTCATTAGGGGAAGTAGCAAAGAGATATTGATATGGGGCAAGGGGAGATTCAACAAAGCCCAGGTTCCCACTCTTGGATACATTCACAGCACAAAGTACTGTGTTTTAAGAGCACCTGGATCACAATAATTGTAACGGTTATCCAAACGCATAAGTACATTTAATTGTTCATCATCCCAATGGTTACCGAGTGAGCTGGCCAAAGATATAGCTGCTCTTATCCAGTTATCCTATTAAATGCAGGGTTGTTTTGCATGGGAAAGCTCTCTCTGAGATGCAGTCTCTGTGGCGGTGTTTATATGTGGTGGTGGAAAGTGCTGTCAAGTCAGTGATGACTTATGGCGACCCTGTTGGGATTTCAAGGCCAGAGACTTTCGGAGGTGGTTTGCCATTGCCTGCCACTGCATAGGCTGAGAGAGTTCCGAGAGAACTGTGACTGGCCCAAGGTCACCCAGCAGGCTTCATGTGGAGGAGTGGCAACTAGAACCCGAGTCTCCAGATTAGAGACCTCCACTTATAACCACTGCACCATGCTGGCTCTCTGTGTTTATACATGACTCTGGATATACTACTAAAGCAGACACCTGCAGGTTTCCATGGGGCCAGCATGATATTTAAATCAGGCAGCTAGCACCCACACATTAAAGCACCCCACAGATCCAAGGCCTGGGTGTAAGTATGTAGATGCTGCATGCATACAGGCCAGCGTGCCTGGTTAAGCGGCAAACCAGGGTACCTAAAGGTTGGGTGGAAAAAGACTCAATTATGTATAGAAATATACAGAAAACAACAAGCAGAAAGTATCCCACAGCAGTGGGCATTTTTAATTTTATAAATTTTATAGAATATATGGGGCATAAATGAAAATGTAAGTAACCCCTATGAAGAATTACAAAATTTGGTAAAGTTTAATTGAGATTAACTAGTTATTATTTCTTTTCAGACATCCCTGGATATCTAACTGAGTTGTTGTTATTTTGCTATAATACTGGTATACATGTTGTAATATGGATTGGTGTGCATTATAAGTGATGTTATTAGACCACTGCTGAAGGCCAGGGGGACGAAACGCGTTTGGAATGTGGTTTTAGTTTATCACCCTGTATTCGTTGCTATAGTGTTTTCTTTTAATGTAATTTTAATGTTTTTAATATAGATATCAGCTCCTTAAAATAAATATATTTCTATACATAATTGAGTCTTTTCCCACCCAGCCTTTGGGGACTCAGCTTTGGTTTTAGGTTGGGTCTTTCCTTCCCCCTTTTGGGTTTTTTTTTTGTAAGTGGCATACCAACCACATGAAACATCACACAGTAAGGTGTTTTTCCCCCTTTACTTGACTTGCAATACATTTAAATGAATCCAGAACCTTTGAGTTCTAGCAATTCCCCCACTCCCTTCTGCTTAAGTAATTTTTCACCTTAGACAGCAAGTATGAGATCAGTGGCTGGCAGCGAGACAAGCCAGTGGAAACATTTCAAGCCACAAAAAGTTCTCTAAGTGGTTTTGATTTCTAAATAATGTGCTGTGCTCTTTACCAAGGGGTATAGATCATGTGCCCCTAAGGACCAATGGGGTTTCAAGTCCCCGCTTTGTGTTTTCCATGCTTTTGACTGAATGCCTGCCAAAATCCACACCCCCATGGGCAGCTGGATCTGTCTTCAAAGTAAAGAGGGACACCTAGTGTTTGATGAGGTGAAAAGGGTTTGCTGAAAAGTATGGCGAAAGGGTACATACATTACCTTGAGCCTTTTGAATGATGACTCAGTTTCAGGAACCCTGATCTGTCTAGCACACTGGTTCCCAACCAGGGGTCCATGGACCCCCAGGGGTCCGCGAGAACTAAATTAAGGTCCGCGAAACAAAGTTATAAACCCATAATAAGTTAATATTTTCAATTAAAAGTTCTCTATTATAAATATATATATTCAAATATTATTCTAAGTTTAATGTTTAACTAACAGTTATGATTAAAGTTTATTTTCAAATTCTCTGAATTTTTATTTTGAACCTTGGGGTCCCTGCACCGAACAAAAAAGTCCTAGTGGTCCCTGGTCAAAAAAAGGTTGGGAACCACTGGTCTAGCACAACATTTGGTGGATGAGAACTACGAATCCCTCACATGTAGTATGATGGGGAATAGAGGAAGAGTGACATATAACCAATCAATTATGGACTTTGTTAAGTGGTATTTTCCCACTTCGTCTTTCTGCTGCTGCCTCCCCTCCAAGTTTGTTCCTTTGGGTCAGCAGACCCTCAGCATCCTCAGAGGGTCAAAGTGAGAGTCTGCAGTAAGGGGGGGGGGGCGGGAATCTGTGGAAGTTACTGTTTCCCCTCTTCCCCAAACAGAAATGTCATTCTGTTGGAGGAGCGTCCGCGTTTGGTATGTAAGGATTTGCTGGGGTGGTGCTTCGTTCATAGAACTCCCCTTCCTGCACCATTCACCTGCTGCCTCTCTTGCTGAGGTTTAGGCCTAGTTCACAAGCGCAGAAGAATGATGGTGTAGAAAGCAGAGGTGGTAGAAGTGGACTGCAAGTGGTACATTGTAGTCCTGAAAATTTCTTTGCGTTAAAAAAAAAAATACTCCCTGCACATAGAAAACTAGCTAAACAGAAAGAAGAAACCAGCGTGGTGTAGTGGTTAAGAGCGGTGGTTTGGAGCGGTGGACTCTGATCTGGAGAACCAGGTCTGATTCCCTGCTCCTCCACATGAGCGGCAGACGCTAATCTGGTGAACCGGGTTGGTTTCCCCACTCCTCCACATGAAGCCAGCTGGGTGACTTTGGGCTAGTCACACTTCTCTCAGCCCCACCTATCTCACAGGGTGTCTGTTGTGGGGAGGGGAAGGGAAGGTGATTGTAAGCCGGTTTGAGTCTCCCTTAAGTGGTAGAGAAAGTTGGCATATGAAAACCAACTCTTCTTCTTCTTACTTCTGTGCTGACTCTGCTGTGCAGCAGCAAACCAAGGTCTGGAAGCCCAGGTCAACACCAAACAACTGCAAAGTTACAGCAGGAAAGTGAGATTTTCAGCAGAGAAATGGGAGGCAGATAGGAGTGCCTTTCCTCCATCTGAGGGTCCTGACATCTATTTGTCAAACACGATAGAGGAACATGGGAGAGCAAAGGGATTTTCAGGGAGAAAACTTCCTTTCAGAGGAGCAAGGTGGCTTTATAATGCCTTAAATCAGCAATCCCCAGCATGGTGCCTGTTGATACCACGGTGCCCTCTGATGTGTTTCCTTTCTTCTTAAGCCTTGGGAAGAAATCTAAAGGCTCCTGAACAGAATGGTTAAAAAAAACTGGAAGTTTTGGGTCACTTTGAACCAACCACTTGGTTAGTGAAGCATAGAGCTTATCCCAAGCTGGCATGTCCCAGATACTCACTCTCAGTCATAAGCACAGACTTCCTTGTGTCTCGATGGGTAGCCGTGTTAGTCTGTCAATAGCAGTAGAAAAGAGCAAGAGTCCAGTAGCACCTTAAAGGCTAACACAATTTCTGGCAAGGTATGAGTTTTCTGAAGAAGTGAGCTGTGGCTCACAAAAGCTCATGCCTGAAATTTTGTTAGTCTTTAAGGTGCTACTGGACTCTTGCTCTTTTCTTATGTCTCTGAACTTGGCAACCTCCACCTGTGGGTGTGCCAAGAGTAAACCTTCCCTTCTTTGGAGAATGAAGCCCATCAGAGCCTCCTCTTTCCTCCAGGCAGCCATTTCCTAATGTCCCCGACTCAATCGCAACCATTTCATGATTGGCGTTGTCCTCCCATGGCCACCATTTTGTGGCGGCACCCACTAACCTCATTCCAAATCCCCCCCCCCCAAGTTCCCACAGAGTTGACAAGATTGGGGATCACTGCCTTAGACAAAGCAGGCAGAGGAAAGGTTAAGACAGAAATTACGGAGCACTGAAACCGAAGCTCTTATCTAGTCGCCATCTTGGTTTCTCTGCTGGAGGGGGAGATTTGGTTGGTAGGGCTTCCCCCCCCCCAACAAACCACCCCTCCCCTCCTCTGGTTCTAGGGTTGCCAGCCTCCAGGTGGGGCTTGGAGATCTTCCAGAATTACAATTTATCTCCAAACAACAGAGATTGGTTCCCTTGGAGAAAACGGCTCAGAAAGGTTAAAGCTCCTTCCCTGCTGTTTCCCTGACGCCAGTCATGGCCTCCTTTTACAGCTCGTTGAAGGAAGGCTTACCAGGTCTCCCGCCATCCATCTGCTGCCCTTCTGCCACACAGCAGGGTGGTGAAGGGGAAAGGGGAGCAGGGAAGAAGAGTTGACATGCCAACGATGCAACGTCACTTGCAGTGAAATCCCAGAAGGGATGTCACCATGCTGACAGGACATTTTAGCAGCACCCCAAAATTGTATGTAAACCACAGCTCAGGGGCTGGGTCCTAAAGCATCGTACCAATGCAGTGATGTAACTTCCAGGTTTTTGCCAGAAGGGATGTTGTGCCATTGACGTGATGTCATCCCTCTTGTCCCTACCCCCTCCCTCTACCACTGGTTGCTTGTGGCTGGCAACCCTATCTGGAGGTGACCCAGGATCTAAAACCTGGGACTGCTCCTGAATGTCTACTTTGGTATTTTATGCACGACTGTTTCACTTGCCATCACTCCTCTGACAACTTCAGAGGAGTTTTTGTTTGGATTGTGCATGCTGTTTTCGAACCGTCAGAGGTCACCTTGCTCTCCCCCTGCATTTCCCCATGCTTTGCCCGCATTTTGACGGAATTATTTTATCTTGAAGCTGAAAACATGGGCAAAACACGGGGAAATGCAGGGGGGGGGAGTGAGGCGACCTCTGACGGTCCGAAATGGCATGCATAATCCAAACAAAGACCTGTAGTCATCGGAGGGGTGACAGCGAGTGAAACAGCCATGCACAAAAGACCTTTGACTCCAAGCCTCCCCGTTCACAGTTCTAACTAAGCTGTATTCTTTTAAAATGTAAAAACCAAACAATGTTTTGAGTCCTGCTGATGGCAGATATCATCACCTTGCGAGGACACGGGGAGGGAGAGGAAGGGGAGTGTTGCTTGCAGAGCCAAAGCATATTGCATTAGTTTTGTCAGCATGTCAAAAATATTACGAGCATGAAAAGGAAAATAATAACACTCGCAATTTATATGGCACACATTTCCAGAGTGGAAAGTATTTCGCTTCCATTAGCAAAATAATGGTTACAAACAACCTTGTCATAAGCTGTTGGCCAGGGTGAGCATCAGCCAAGAGAGCCACTTCTGTGGGCTCCTCTTCCAACACAGCTCTGCACACATCAGAAGACACCCTTCCACGGGCAACTAATTTCCATCTCAGACCTTCCGTGAGCCTTTGTGAGGAGGTCAGGGACAAAACCTTAATGGAAACAGACAGATGTACCCTCCGGGAACACCTCCAGCAGGCAAAGATTCTATCCTGAACTTTACATTAAGAGAAGGATGTTAAAATACAAGAACCCTAGTTACCGTAGACCTGCGTTGCATGCTGGGAGAGTGCTGTCACTCACACTAACCTAATAGCCAAAGTGGCCCTAGAGGCTTCTACAGCTGCTTTCTTGCAGGCCCCATCTCAGCCCATTGAATGATCATGAGGCTGTCACAAGCCCCAGGGGACCAGCAATTGGGAGGAGGGGGAGAATCATTGGAGCCATCACTGCCTGCTTTTTCTAGCAGCCACAATCCAGGATCCATCCTTGCTGCTAACTCAACTAGTTTAGGTGATGTACTGTAAGGCATCTAACAGTTCTAGGGTTGACAACTCCAGGTTGGGAAATTCCTGGAGATTAGGAGGTGGAGCCTGAGAAGCGTGGCATTTGGAGAAAGGAAGGAGATCGGCGTTGATGTAATGATTCCATCCTCTGAAGCTGCCATTTTCTCCAGGGGGACTGATCTCTATAGTCTTGAGATCAGTAGTAATTCCAGAGCATTCTAGGCATCACCTGGAGATCGGCAACTCTAGCTCTTTTATCATATTTTTCCACAAGCTCCCATCAGCAGTAGCTCCTGGCATCCATTGGGGGCTGCTGGGAAAGAGCAGTCAATAGTAGGCAGTCCAAAGCAAAAGCCAACAGTAGGCAAAACCAACTAATGCTGGATTTGTCCCCATCCTCTTCCCTTTCAATGATGATGGCAGAAACTGCCTTCAAGCTGCAGCTGACTTACAGCACACCTTGGGGTTTTCAAGGCAAGAGACATTCAGAGGCAGTTTGCCATTGCCAGCCTCTGTGTAGCTATCCTGGACTTCCTTGGTGGTCTCCCATCCAAATACTAACCAGGGCCAACCCAGAAACAATTAGCTTCTGAGATCTGACAAGCTCAGACTAGCCTGGGCCATCCAGGTCAGGGTGCCCTTTCAATAATGCTAGAATACATTTAAGCATTACGGTATTGTTACCTATGCAGGTGCCAATTCATGCAACCCCTGCTTTTGCTAGTGTTTGCAATAGGAATAGTCAGTGCATCAGATAAATCTTGCTGCATTCCCCCTTTCCTAAAACCCACTACTTAGTGTGTTAACCAGAAAAGTAAGGTTTATGAGACAAAGAAGGATACAAGCACTGCAGGTCTCAAGTTGTTCCAAAACTCACCCAAACACAAGCTCAAAAATTAATTTTCCATGTTGTAAAGTAACTCAAAGCAAGGAAGACGTTGGTCACATGTAGAACTCAAAAGGAATCCTCACAACTGGGTGACTAACATACAACCAGATGTAGGGTTGTATGTTTCAGAAAAAAAACAGATATTCAGGAATATCAGGAGTTAGTATTTTTTCCAGATGTTTTTTCTCCAGCAAGCGGTGGGGAAGAGCCAAGTGAAAATCCCCTTTATTTGCGTGAAGGCAGCTGGTCACCCTAATTAATTTTCCAGATCTTCTAGTGGTACTAGAACTTTACTGGAGCTGTTAATTTCAGTTGCTGCTCTGGAGAGAAGGCAATGAATTAAGGGAGAACAGGATGGGGAGTAAATCTGTATTTTTTTAACCTTGGAAATAAAGTGGGGAGATGGATGTTTCTGAAGGTAGAGATTTGTAGGAGTCAGTAGCGAGTGTGAACACATGAACATATGAAGCTGCCTCATACTGAATCAGACACTTAGTCCATCAAAACAGTATTGTCTACTCAGACAAGCAGCGGCTCTCCCAGGTCTCAGGCAGAGGTCTTTCACCTCACCTACTTGCCTGGTCCCTTTAACTGGAGATGCAGGGGACTGAACCTGGGACCTTCTGCATGCCAAGCAGATGCTCTACCTCTGAGCCACAGCCTCTCCCCAATCATCCCTGATTCAGGACAGGGAAAGAAAGTGGGGAAAGTTCATGATATTTTGTGCTTTCTGAGAACAGCAGCATGCAGCCCCCCCCCCCCCCGCCCCAGCTTCTTCTCGCCAAGCATCAGAACTGCGTTGCTCTTTCTATGGCTACATTCCAATTCCCCTCTTTAAATGTCTTGCTATTTACAGAGAGGCATGATATTGTCTTTATTGGCCAGTCCTGGCTGATTTGTTTAATGGGCAAATCCCTGTAGCTTGGAGTAACCATCAGCCATCCATGGCGATTAAACTGAATTAGCTCTACTGAGTGGGAGCATCACTGCTTTGCTTGGGACAAATAACTGAATCCCTCAACATAGTATGTGTAAATGACTCTTTTGTTTTTCTACATGTTCCGTCACACCAAGAGAGAAAACATTTATAACCTTTACATTTGAAGTTGGGTTCCCCCCACCCCTCCCCGAAACCATTCACAGCCCTTGCAAAGGGGGAAAAATCATGAATATTGGATTAAAGCAACTGGGTGGCTTCAAAGGAAGCCACTATTTAACAAGTGTTCCTTATCATAATGCGTATGTAACGCATCAAAGAAGCTGGTCATTTATAGAACCCAGCCAGGTGGTGAGGACAACTTCAATAAAAACTTCGTGTTTCCCTTGATGTCCTCAGGCCTGTCATTTGTTGAAGTCTTACAACTATATAAATGTTTTGCCAGTGTTGAATTAGGATCACTGTCATTTACAGAGAGTGGGGGGGATGTATTGAATCAAGTGCAGGTTTTCCCTTACAATGGACACTTAAAGGAGTCCTCAGAATTTTAGTTTATAAGAAAATCAATTGAATGTACTTCCACTTCACTTTGAAGAAGCCATGCTGGATTTCCCTCAACAAATTTTGTTCCTCTGTGTGCCTAATAATTCTGTCTTTGATTATAGCTTCTACTCATTTGCCTGGGACAGACATTGGGCTAATTGGCCTGTAATTTTCTGGTTCCCCTCTGGGCCCCTTTTTAAAAATCGGCATAACATTTCATACTCTTCAGTTTTCTGTTACAGTGGTTGACTTTAGCAATAAGTTATATATACAGGTGAGTAGATCAATAATCTCACATCTGAGGTTCCTAAGAACCCTCAGGTGTATGCCATCAGGACCTGGTGACTTACTGTTCTTTAATTTCCCCAATAGGTCTGGAATTTCATCTCTCATCACCTCAATTTGACTCAGTTCTTCAGACTCCCTTCCTAAAAATATTGGCTCTGGGGGGAAAATCATTTAGGTTCTCTGCCATCTTCCCTTAGCAATCCTTTTATTCCTTGGTCATCCAAAGGCCCAGCTGCTTCTCGGGGCGGTTTGTTTCTTCACCATTGTCTTCCAGTTCCGTAATCCTGGTCCAACTATATTGTTTATTGGATGTCTTACTCTGTTTAGCTGAATAACCCCCCTTGAGTCTCAGCGAGAAAGGCAGGCCATAAATGAAAGTAGGTAAGTAAATACGCCTCATTGAATGTGGTAATTCTGCATAGGGAACTGGCATGGTTAGCTTACTTCTTTAGACGTATGTACAGATGGATATGAATCTCAACATAATCATGGTACAGCTGTCCAAACGAAGATGAGATAGTTGCTAAAGAAACCCCCAAACAACGGCTTGAGCTATGCCGTTCAAATGCATTTCCCCCCAATCACTGGATTGCAAGCAATTGTGTTGATTGGCAAGGTATACAGTCCTCCAGATTCCTGTTGATTTGTCCTGGGTTTCTCACTTGCATGTGGAACGCGAAAGGAAAATGCAGCATTCACCTTCCCCTTCTTTTTCTGATCACGAGGCCAAGGATGAACAAGAAGGTTTTGTCTTTATTGCACATGACAAAGATTACAACTGCATCCCGCATTTTAAAAGGCACAGAGTGAAGTGGGGGGGGGGGCTCTCACTCATAAATATTCTTGCTGGTACCCTTTGGGCAGCAGGAAGCTGGGTCATCAGCCAAGAGGAAGGAGAGTGTGCCGCATAATTGCCGTTTGTTAACCACAGGCAAAAGGATGCTGGCCAGAAAGGGTAGAAATCGCCTGGAGGTTTTTTGATCATTGAGGATAAGGTGGGTAGTGGCGCTGAAAACTCTGCCACGGATAGACAGCGCCAGAGACCGCTGCCGTGGTGACCTGTTAAAAAGAGAATTGTGCCAAATTTTACGTTTTCAAACCGTGCAACCAGAAAAAGAGAAAGCAAACTAGAAAATGTATTTGCGGCAAAGTTGAATCGATCCCTCCAATTTGTCCAGGTGTTGCAGTTGCAGGTGCTTAACAGAGTTTTGCACCCCCCTGGAGATGAATGTGACTCTGCCCCCAGTAGAGATGGTTAAGATGCTGTCTCTGGGCACTGTTTTATCTCCCTTGCCTCCCCACCACCACACCAATGAGTTAAGCTGCCTCCTCGGTCATCAAGAGGTGTGCCAAGGAATCTTTGGGCAGTGGCATGCACTGTTCATAATAGCTGTATGATGAAGAAGCCTCTAATACATGGAGTAACTATGGTAGCTAAGTGGAACTTCCATGTACACAGGCAGTCGATCTTTAAGTACAAGATGCTGGGGATGAACAACAGAGAAAGTTTGCCCTTCATGCCCTGCCTCTGAATGCCCAGATGCTTGTGGGTGGCTGGACTAGATGGACCCTTGGCCACAGAGACAATTCTTGTGGTTTTACAGCATACACACCCAAACAACCCATACCTGAGAAGGATTGAAAAGTGGGACTGTTCCTCCCTTTGGGGTTAAAGGCCTACCAGCAGGGTCAGGATGAGGTTCAGAGGACGTATCCTGAAATCACACAGAAAAGCCAGTGAGAGGACATTTGCCAGTGTAAATGCAACTCAAAGAAAACACTACCGTCTCTTTGGTGGATGGAACCCACAGGTATAGGTCAGCAAGTTGGGAGGAATTCTCTCAAGCCACCTGGATTTTCCTTGATGTCAACACAGATTGCCCAAAAGTCTCTTTCGCTCTATATGCACCCCCAGCAGGATGTCCCCGCACATGATATCTGAGATTTCTTCCCTCACCTGGTTTCTAACACCTGGAAATAGGGCCCCTTCTTTGCTTCCAAAGTCTAGTGGGATTTTGGTTCTAGGATTACCTGAGGAAACAAAGTCTTTTTTTAAAAAAAAAATTATCAATCAAGAGTCCAGATATAATTGTAATGATGACTATTGTTCAGAAACACGTGCTAATACATTTACCCAGAATGCTTAGGGAAAAAGGGTTATCATCAGCATGAGGTAGACGAGGAAGAGGAGGAGGAGGAAGTGATGGCCTGATCTCACCCATGGGAGGAAGAGAAGGTGGTGGTAGAGTTGCTTTCTCCTGTAGAAAGGAAAATATATGTCACTCAGGATTTCCCTTTATGAGAATACTGCATTAAATTCATTCTCCAGCATCACATTTGTTGTTATTTGGGAAACAGCTGTGTTTCAGGAGATGTAAAATGCATTATGATCGAAAGGATCATCCAAGCTCCATACTTTAAAATGAGGAGGGGAAATGTACACAAACCGAATGTGGCTAGCATAAATGGCTTTAAACAAGGATTTGACAGATGTGTGGAGGAGTGTCCATAAGAACATAAGATAAGATCCTGCTGGATCAGACCAAGGCCCATCAAGTCCAGCAGTCTGTTCACACAGTGGCCAACCAGGTGCCTCTAGGAAGCCCACAAACAAGACGACCGCAGCAGCATTATCCTGCCTGTGTTCCACAGCACCTGAGATAACAGGCCTGCTCCTCTGATCCTGGAGAGAATAGGTATGCATCAAGACCAGTATCCATTTTAACTAGTAGCCATGAATACCCCTTTCCTCCATGAACATGTCCACTCCTCCCTTCCAAGTTGGCAGCCATCACCACATCCTGGGGCAGGGAGTTCCACATTTTAACTATGAGTTGTGTGAAAAAATACTTCCTTTTATCTGTTTTGAATCTCTCACCCTCCAGCTTCAGCAGATGACCCCACGTTCTAGTATTATGGGAGAGGGAGAAAAGCTTTTCCTTGTCCACTCTCTCCCAACCATGCATAATTTTATAGACCTCTATCATGTCTCCCCTCAGCCGCCTTCTTTCCAAGCTAAACAGCCCTAACCGTGGTGAATAAAGGGAACCTTTACATGCAGAGGCAGTAGAACCTATGTATCCCAGTGCTAAGAGGCAACATCAGGGGAAGGCCTTGGCCTCCAAGCCCAGCTTCTTGGCTCTCAAGGGGAACTGGTGTGAAAGATAGATGAAGGACTAGATGGGCCACTGTTCTGATCCAGCACAGCATCTCTTCTCATGATTTATGCTAATGAGAGTTGGTTTAATTTAGTAGCTGTGAGCATGAGCTAGAAGCCAGGGATTCTCCAGTTCAAATCTCATCTCAGCCAGAAACACTCTAGTTGATCTTAGGCAAGCCTTTCTTTTGGGGCTGTCCCCGACCCCTTTACAATAGGGGAGCAGCCCTGGCTTACCTTGCTGGTCTGTTGTAAGAATTATTGAGATAAGAAAAGAAAATGGCTTTGAATACTTTACATATGAACTGTTGTTATTATTTTCATGACCACCATAAAGGCAGCTGATTACAGATCTCTGCAAGGTCACCACAGAAACATGGAACGTTTTCCAGAATCAGATATGTCTGACAATCTCATCTGACAGCTTTCACAACAGAGGAGAGACCATTTTGAAAAGATGGGAGTAATGCCCAGTGTCAGCTGAGAAATCAGAGTGGGGGAGCTTCGGGTGGCTGGACAGCTCCCTGGGCCTGCTCTATGGACACATTTGAATTCTGGAGGCAAAATGAAGAGCTAGGTAAAGGAAACCTATGCAAACTCACTTCATTAAACACCCACACACACAATATCTGTCTTGTTATTATATCAAGTACAGACAATCCTATTTAAAGTTGTTCTATGCTCCTTCCATTCATGTGTTCCTTCACACAGTCCTTCCTTTCCCCTCTGTTTTAACACTGTACATCCATTGAACAATTGGAACATTACTACAACTGGAGTAAAAAACCTACCAATATTTCTGTGTCTCAACAACTGCTATTTGCCTTGGGGAAGAGATGTTTTGGGAAAGAAGTGAAGAAATATCACAGAACACATCAATGTACACCATGACAACCACAGGCATCACAACGGGGGTACCGGTAAGTGGGTTACACATTTGAATGCTCACCTATCTAAAAAATCTCCCTACATTGGCAGGAAAAAAAGGTTCAACTTGCTGTTCTACCACGCACAGCTGTAGCATGAACAGTGCGTTGTGGGCAATAAATTACCAAGCTGGTTTGTTTGCAAGTTTACACCATGCACCAGCCAATCATGGGCAGCCCTATCCATCATGTCATGCTACTTGCACTGGGACCAGGACCACCCCCACCCAGTAGATAGATCTGACAGGGATTTATGGATTTCCTAAATCCAACTGGAAACCATGAGGTGTACGTGACCACTACTTCTGTCTCCATGCTCATTCCCACAACCTGGATCCAGACTCGGTCCTTGAAACTCAGAAGTGTCTCTCATTGCTGGTAGCCATGGATTCCAGCACCTTCTTCTAAGGAACTCTGTGTGTGTGTGTGTGTGTGTGTGTGTGTGTGTGTGTGTGAGTCGCAGCCAACTTACGGAGAACCCTTATAGGGTTTTCAAGGCAAGAGACTAACAGAAGTGGTTTGCAATAATTCGTTGGGAAAAGGTGAGGTTGAGCCACAGCATAGCAGGAAGTTTCTGGTGCAGCAGTCATAACTTAGCCCAAGTTATTACATGCAGGTAGGGTCTTCTTTCCTGCAAAAGCCTGTAAAATTTTAATCCCCGCTGCAGTCAAGAAACAGTTTAGGAAACATTTTGCTGCTTCATTGTGCTCTGCCATGGCCCCTATTCTTTTTGTCCGGGGTGGGAAAATGGCTACAGCTAGCCTTACTTTTCCCTGTGAATCCAATCCTCCTCCTACTGTTTCTGCCCAGCAGTTTCCCATTTCAGCCTCTAACCGATGTAAAGGCAATATTCCCCAACCCACCAGGTGCATGGCTGGTCTCCCGCAGCCGCAATGGCAGTAGCAGAGACATGCCTCCAAGTTGGGGCTGGTCATGCTCATTGCACGCAGTCTTCCGAAAGAGATGGATTATCAGGGAAATTGTCCTCAAATTGTGTTGCAAGAAACTGTGGCTTCTCGGGGGTACTTCAATGAGAGGATGGTCAGAGCAGAGTAGCATCTCCGCAATGTGCAGCTGCAGGAGAATGTTGGAAGTGGAGAACAGCTGCTTCTAAAGAGGACAGATTGTGGAAAGAACAGACTTCCACTAGGGTAGCGGAGTGGAGCAATCGCCTCCCCCGGAGCTCCAGGAAGGGGAACCAAGAACGTCGTAAATAAGGGAGCTATCGTGCCCCCCCCCAATTCCTAAACAGTGGAACGGGTAACAGGAAATCTCCTGCAGCCTCATTGTGCGGTTAACTCCTGGAATCTCTGAGATTTATGACTTGGAGACCCAGTAGCAGTTCCGCCTGCTAAGGAGTACTACATCGCCGAAGACGCTTCTTGGAATTTTAATTGGCTTCATTCCCCCCTACCTATCTACATCTGGCAACTATATAAGTAACTATACCTGCTCTTCTGACATCTGAGTAAGTTTGAAAGACCTCTTCTGTTTTACCTGGCACTGGAAGTCCAGGAAATTCTTATGCTAATCTGTTGAATCGGTCTCTCCCCACTCAACCTTTAAATGACTTTTTAAAAATAAGAAAGCATCAATAACTTGCCAGGAGCTTTATCAACTTGATCAGTGGGAAAACATAACAGCTAAGATTTTTGAAAGACACTTTAATTGCCAATCAGGAACGATTACGTATTAAGGGGAGGGAGGAGTGGAGATCCCCCCCCAACTCAAGGACAGTCTTTTTAATTAAATAAAAACTTCCTGCCACGTCCTCCCTGGCAACAGTCTAGCATCGTGAGAAAGTCAGAGAACTTGGAATCGGAAGCCTGATATCAGTGTGTAAATGATTCCTAAGCCTCTGACTACAAAGAAGGAAGGTTTATGACTTTGATTCCTGTAGTGCCTCCCTGTTACTCATCTTGAATCTGCCTGGATTTCACTAACTGAACTTTAACAGGAAAGCTTGGAAGTGCAATCATGGCATTCATGGCAAATATGATTCAACAGATGGAACAATTCATGGATTTGATGAATACTTCATTTCAAGGTCTTATTCAGAACCTGGACATTATTTTAGAAGAAACCAAAGAAATAAAAGCCTCATTCACCTCAATGAGATCAGAGGAAGCACCAAAAGACTTTCTGGCTGACAAAAGGGATCTTGTAAATGAGGGGTATTTTACAAAGCAATCTGCAGCAACTCACTCGATAATAATGGACTGGAAAGAGTCTGAGTTTCATTTTCACCATCTGGATTTGTTTGATGATCTTCTCAAAGTGACCGACTTTGACATGTGCTACATGGATATATCTGATGGATTTTACAACAGCGGCTTGGAGGATTTGAGGAACAGAAAAACTGGGTCGGTCAGGATCCCCCTCTTTGAATTTGGGATGGAAGACAATGCAACATAGATCTACTATGCTCCATCTGCAGAAAAGAATTTACCAACACTCTCCAAGGATGCCTTGTGTCAACTACTTCAAATGTGGAAAAGACAGAAACGCTGGAAATTCAGGATAAAGGGACTAAATTAAAAGAGTCTGGTTTTTTCTTGCTGGTTAAAATTGACAAGTAACTGACTAAATGGATTGGTTATAATGGAAATGGAATTATATAAAATATTAATCTACTAGAAATGTCATGCAATAAATGAGTGTTAGGGAGAAATGGAGGATTTACAAATTAACTGATTTTCACTAGAAATAATTGTATGCTTACTATACTAATCCATCTTTACTAGGGAGATTTAATATTTTTTTCCTTTTTAAAAAAATCTTTTATTCTTTTTTCTCCTTCTTATGTGATGTTATTAATTAAATTCTTTTCTTTTTTCTTTTTTTGGTTTTGTTATAGAAAATATAATAATTAAGTGACTAATGATTATTAACAATGTTATTAGGGTTAGAAATTTATGCAAAAGAGATTACAAGTCTATTACAGAATGGAGGGAGAAGCAGGGGAAGTCAATTTTTTTATCTCTATTCAATATATGTTATTGTTAAACCTTTTTATTAATAATTTTGGGAAATAATAAAAAATTTATTTAAAAAAAAGATTGTGGAAAGAACAAACATTCAAAAAGGTTAATTTAAAAGCCCTTCATTACCTGGGAATCTGGAGCAGCCAAGTCCAAAGGAGTGGTTGGGGCCTTCTGTGAGGGTTCTGCATCCTTGTTAGGCTTGGATCGGAACCACCGGAACCAGCCAAAACCAGAGGCCTGGAAGAATACCAAGTATTGAGTGCAGAATACAAAGTATTTGTTTGGTTTTTAATTCTCTAGTGGGTGCTAATGAATGTGTACTTAATGATGTGGAGAAAACAGGAAGGCGCAGAAGACGACATGAAACGTTACTGTTTTTGTCTACGCACCAAGAGGCTTGATCTTTGGCTCACCTATTTGAGCCCTAAGAAATCTTGGGGTAGTAAATTATTTTTGTTTCAATGGTACACTAGGTGAAAGTCAGGCGAATGAGATTTGTGGGCCTGCAATGCTCCCAGCCATCTGAAAGTTCAGTTAAACTCTATGTGCGGCTCCCAACCTAAGAGAACGTGAGGGAAAAGGACTGTGCTGGATCTCTGCTACCCCTTTCTGTAGGGGGCTCACCTTTGCTTGCTCTTGCCCAGCATCCTCGGCTTCTGGTTTCTCTGAAATGGCTTCCTCCACTGTATCTTCTGAGAATTGTGAGATATCCTCCACCATAGATATGGTTGAACTCTGAGAGACAGTCCTGTTCCGGGTATTTCGTGTGTTCTGGCATCATAAATACAATATGGGCATTACAGGGGTGGAGGGTAACCCAGTCCAGAACAACAACCAATCAAGAGGATTTTTTTGTAGATTTGCTCTTTAGCCATATCTATGAGACTCAGGAAAAGTTCAACCTTTCCTGAAGAACCCTCAGGTCCAGTATGAGCCCATGTAACAGATTTGAGATAAAACAGGTCCCTGCAAACATGGGCAAAACGCGGGAAAACACAGGGGAGAGCACGGTGACCTCTGAGGGTCAGAAACTGCATGCATAATAAAAACAAAGATCCGAAGTCATCGGAGGGGTAACTGTGAGGGAAATAGCCATGCATAAAAGGCTTTAGTCTTTCCAAATCCCAGGAAGGGTACATTCTGTTACTGCACACCCGCAGGCTTTCTCTGTGGCTGGACCCATGTTATAGAATCGCCTCCAAGAGGAAATTAAAAACCTCTTTTGCAGTTTGAAGGGCTTGTAAAACAGACCACTTTTGGCCCTTGACATGATTTCTTTGTAGGGATCTTGAAAGACCATAATCCCTGAAGGGTTTAATTTTTCACATTTTTCTGTTGGTTGTTTTAATTCTGTTGTTTTTAGAATTATGTTACTTGTGTTCATTTTATTGTTTTGGGACAAAGGTGAGCTTACCAATGTTTTAAAGGAACTTCATCACACATCACTACAAGATTCCCATGAGGGATATCTGTTATCATTTCTATTTCCCAGGTAGAAAAAGGTTACTGCTGAGAGGAGGTGACTTGTCCAAGGCTACCTAGAAAGTCTATGGCAGAGAAGGGAGGTGAAACCAGTTTCTCACATCCAATTTGATAGCAAAACCAGTACATTTTATATAAATTTCGGGCACCGCTTTTGAACCCCATCAAAAAGCAGGATACAAATTAAACCAATAAATAAATGAATCAATATGTCACTGGTCTGACAAAGAGTTTAGGACTCTTCAGCTTAAAAATAAGGATGTGTCA
This sequence comes from Euleptes europaea, assembly GCF_029931775.1. NCBI lineage: Eukaryota > Metazoa > Chordata > Lepidosauria > Squamata > Sphaerodactylidae > Euleptes > Euleptes europaea. The sequence goes on along the minus strand of NC_079313.1, from coordinate 23,035,316 downwards.
AGGAGCAATCCTAGCAAGTCTACTTGGAGCAATCCTAGCAAGTCTACTTGGAAGTAAGTCCCATTTTATTCAATGGGGCTTACTGTCAGGAAAGTGTTGAAGCCACAGTCAATTTGAACAAAGAGCTCAGACTTCCCCTCCTTCGTAATACTCAAGAACAAGCCGGGGACTTGAAGGACCCACAGCAAGGGCTGCAGCTGGTATCTCGCCAGATAGCTAGAGGAGGCCCCAGCAGGGGAAGGCAATGGTGGCTGAGGGAGGCTGCTCCACCCATTCTGCATGGGGCAATTGCCCCTGCAAGAGGAAGAGGAGAGCTCCCTCAAAACGGTGTCCATTTGCCTATTTTATTTTATTATTCTTTTGGGGGTATTTGTGCAAACCTGGAGGGCTAGCCCAGGTTTCTACAAAGATCCCTCTTGCTGTACCTGGACCCAATGTGTGGATCTAACAATCCACATGCCATGATCCTGGTTCAGAATTACATATATGATGAGGTCACAGTTCATGACATTAATCATAACTCCTTTGTTTAGTGCAATATCATACCACTAGCAAAAAGATGGAATGACCACCATTGAGCTGGCTTCTGGTTGCTGAAATGAAATTCCTTGGGGGGGGATCTCCGATCCGATTTCTGCACCCTACTAATTGTGATGTTTCTACCACCACCCTTCCTCTCTCTCTCTCTCTCTCTCTCTCACCTGATTTTCCATTAAGTTTAGTTCATCACCAGCGTGGTACACTCCAGCAGATTCCTGATCACCCCCTACACAACAGAACAAAGCAGACTTTATAACATCGTCTAAGATTTGGACTTCAACATGACAACTCCTCTCATGAAAGCAAAGAGCAAGGCCTGTTCACCACCTAGCTCTCACCTGTGACAAATGGTAGGTGCCCCATGGGGCAGAAGGTGACAGGCATGGCTTATACCTGCCATCACTAACCTGTTCCAACAGGCAACAGGGAATGTTTAGTCTGGAGAAGGGGAGGTTGAGGGGGGACACGGTTGCTCTCTTTAAGTATTTGAAGGGCTGTCACTTAGAGGAGGGCAGGGAGCTGTTCCTGTTGGCAGCAGAGGATAGGACTCGCAATAATGGGTTTAAATTGCAAGCGGAAAGGTGCCAGCTAGATATTAGGTAAAAAATTTTACAGTAAGGCCATTTATGCCCGGTAATTAGTAGCACATTCCAGGCTGAAGTGCCCCACATATTTTTTTGAGTTTTTCACACTGAACCGTCATTCAGGAAGTGACTGAGAAGCCGGCGCATACCTGCTTCGCATTTCTTAAGAACCCCTTTAACGTGACCTTTTGTATTTGCTCCACTCCCCCGCACCAAAGCATTTACTGAAGGAACCATGAAAAATCACAAACGCGGCTTAGCTATGCAAACGACCATCGCCAATGGCTATGCAAATGAAGGAGCAAAGGAGCAGGCGAATGGGGGGTTGGAATTTCTCCTTTTGCATCAGGACCGTGAATAGGCATTTTAAAGGTCGCATTTAAAAAAAGAGATTTGCGCAAGCATCAAAATTGACCCTGAATAAATGTTCTAAGAGTTGTTCAACAGTGGAATCAGCTACCTAGGGAGGTGGTGAGCTCCCCCTCACTGGCAGTCTTTAAGCAGAGGCTGGACAAACACTTGTCAGGGATGCTCTAGGCAGATCCTGCATTAAACAGGGGATTGGACTAGATGGCATGTATGGCCCCTTCCATCTCTGCGATTCTATGATCCTTTGACTGTGAGGAGCTGGGCAGCATAAGCTTTTCCTCTCTGAATGTGACACTTTCACTTGGAGCCAGTGGGAGCATGCACGCATGCGTGCATACACACTTGTGCTGCTGAGGGGCCTACTTCCTCCTGTGTCACACGCTCACCACGGACTGGCAAAATGAGAACAGCCTGCCCAGATAAGAATATTTTTAAGAAAAAGCTCTGACAGATCAGAACAGATGTCCATTGAGGTCAAATTCCTCCTCCCATATGAGACAATGACCAGATGCCCCTGAGACATCCACAGCCAGGAAATGAAGAGAATAGCTCTACCTGCTGTTGCCCCTCAGGAACTGGTATTCAGAGATATACTGCTTCTGGACATGTAGGTTCCATTTACCGCTCATAAGCTCTCTACTACTTCACCTAGTCTCCTTTTAAACCTGTCTAAGGGAGCTGCCCCTGACTTGGCTAGCCCAGGCTAGCCCCATATCGTCAGATCTTAGAAGCTAAGAAGAGTGGGCCCAGGTCAGTATTTGGATCGGAGACCACCAAGGAATACCAGGGTCGCTACACAAAGGCAAGCAATGGCCAACCACAGTCACCATAAGTCGGATGTGACGTGACAGCTAAAAAAAGCTAGTTGCTGAGACTTTCCATCTTGTGGCAGTGAATGCTGTAAATTAATGATTGCATGAAAGTCTCTCCGTGCTATCAAAGCATTGGGCAGTGATGTTGCTAAGGCAGTACATTCAGGGCAGCCAAAAGAAAATATTTATCCAGTACTTAATTAACTTGTAGAACTCACTGCCACAGGATGTGGTGATGGCCACTCGTGTCGGGGGACTTTAAAAAGGAATTAGACAAATTCATGTTAGAGATGTCTGCCAATGGTCACTGGCCATGATAGCTAATATACCTTTGAGTACCGGTTATGGGGGTGGGGGCAGAAATAGGAGGAGTTTGGGGCCCCTGTGCTGCTGCTTGTGAGCCCTTTGGGGTCTAAGGCTGGCCATTGTAGGAAATAAGCTGCTGGAATAAATGGACCATTGGTCTGATCTAGCAGGACTCTTGTAATGTTGTCGTGCTGCCATTTTCAGAGGGCACTGACATAAATGTTTCCACTGAGGCTGGAAGAGCTAACCACAAGAGCACGCCGCTACAGGCAGGATGCACCACAAAGTACTTTGCTCGAAACGAGCATCTCGCCTTCTTTGAACCAGAGATTTTTTAGAAAAGAGTTCAGAGAAGCAATAGCTCCATCTGCTGGCAGTAGCAACCCTGGCTCCTGTGCTTTTAATATCAAGTGAACGCACAGAGATTAAGCAGGTAAAGCTCTTCCCCTTGCTTTGTCTCCAATGCCGGCAAAAGCTTTGCATCTTTCATTTCTGCATATCATGCTGCCATTAAAACATAGAAGTGGAGTTAGTTGAAACAGCGGCATCCTAAATGAAAGAAATAACAGCATTATCCACGTTCATCCAGCTACCCAGGCCAGCCTAATGCATTTTGAGAAGCAACAGAACATTCGCCAACAGGTTTGTTTTTTTTAAATTCCTCCTTAGCCACTCCCTTTAAGGCTGCAATTCTATGCCCATTTATACTTAACTCTAAGTGGGCCTGCATGAACTCAGGCCAGACATTTCCAAAAGCAAAAATGCTACTGGGTGTTGGACAAATGGTATTGAAGGGGACTGAATGGCTGGTGAGGGCAGCTTAATAGCGATTCCACAAGGACTAGAAGACCGAGAGAAAAAATAAAGGCGTCCAAAACAAGGATCCTTTGTCCAGAGTGAGAGTTCATCTCTGTGGTGCTATCTCAATAGGGAAGAAATTGCTAGGAAGCAGATTCAGTCCTTTAGCATAATAGAACACTGCGTGCATTTCTGAATACAACATAATGTTTTATTCCCTTCACATTGTAAAAGGCAGACTCTGCCGTTTTGTGTCTAGCAAGAAAAGGCCTTGAGTAAAATGGACGTGCATAAGCACTTTGGGGGCTGTATGGGGCTTTCTACTACCCAGACTGGCGCGTGTCCCTCTTTAGATGGCCCTCCTTTCCCCTTCCCTGAGTGGCTTTTAATCACATATCTGCTGCATGCTCGTAATTATAGCCCTTAAAAGTATCCGTACTCCACCACCATGTTTCACTTTCAAATATACCAGTAAGGCTGTGTATGTTTCATGGTTCTCTGGGAGAACATGCAAAAAAACACAGCTTATGGTATTAGGCATTTTAAACCAGCTTCCTAGGAATATTCACTTTCATTGAAAAAAAAGTTTCTGCCCTTATGGTTAAAAAGATATGTTTATATATATGAACATATACAAGAACGTATACTTTGTGCAACACTCACATGAAACTGCTTTATACTGAGTCAGACTCTTGATATGTCAAGATTTGTATTGTTTACTCTGATTGGCAGCAGCTCTCTTGGGTTTCGAGTCGAGGTCTTTCACGTCCCCTATTTACTTGATCCTTTAACTGGAGATACCAGGGATCGAACTTGGAACCTTCTGCACCTAAGGCAGATGCTCTGCCATTGTGGCCCCACCTAGGGTTGCCAACTTCAGCTTGGTAAATTCCTGGAGATTTGGGAGCAGGTACTTCTCATATACTCCTCTGTTTTACAGTGAACACATTCTGCATACTTTATTCCTTATTCTCTTACTATTGACCATCTAGACCAAGGCCATCCCCTTTTCTGTTCTGAATTTGGACAGGATTCCTTGAGCTTCATCATCTGTAGAAATTTGGCAGGTGAAGTTTTCCTAAGCTGAGAAATCTGCCTCAGACACACAATAGCTCTTAAACAGAGCAGAACAGAAGGGTGCCAGTCCTTTCCATAATCCTTTGTAGATGAAAGTGAAACCCTACATGGCTCAAAATGTGCATGAATTTTATTAAATAAAAAAGAATTTCTTCCTCGATCTAGCCTGCATTTAGTAATAGCCCCAACTAACACATAGCAGAGTAAAAGATTGCTGCTGAAAATTGTCTAAGTGGCTTGTTCACGGTGATCAGGAAATCTGTGGCAGAGGAAGGTTGGGCCTTGCGGCCTTTATTGGGCTATCATCTTACAGATAAACACCCACATGGACATAGGTTACTGCCCTGCAGAAATTCCCTGTTGCACAGGGGATGAGGCAAGTACGACCTTCTCCCACCTGTTCGGTTCCCAGAGTTGTTGTCCACCTTCTTCTCGCTTCCCCTGCTGAACCAAGGAACTTTACCTGATGGCTGGTGCATATGAGAGGAGACGTCATCTAGAAGTCCTCCTGGAGAAGAAAAGGAACCTTGGCTAATCCCTGGCAGATAATTCTCCATACTGGCAACAGTTGTATTTACAGGGCAGTCAGATCCAGGATGGAAATGCAGTCTCTGGTCCAAACCTGGCTGGTGCTGAGTTGATTGCACGGGTGGCAGGTGATTAAACGGATGTTGTCCGAGGTCCTCCAAACAACCTTGATTCTGTACATGCTCAGAATGGGGAGCCATACCTGGAATTTGGTGGGGGAAGTCATTATTATTCCAAATTCACAGATCATGAACTGAGAATGAGACCTAATGACCTGTGGCCAAGGTCAACAGGTAAATCCATGAATGACTAAGGGTGTGATCCCATGCCCAAGCTCATAACTCTGACACACACACACACCAGGATCACACCTGTGCAACTTCAAGCTACTTTACTCAGCAGGGAATCCCATTTAATTCAGGGGGACATTTAACTGGTGGGTATATGCGGATAGTGGTCATACATGATGTAGCCAAATGGTTGCCATCTCCCGGACTGTATTATATAGTAACCAGAGACACATGTCACCGCCATCCTAGAAGGGGGTCAAGCCCAGACGTTATGGACAGAGGCTCCCGTACTATCCAGCCAAACAGACAAGGAGGAACCATGGGCAGGAAAGTCCCTCATGGAGAACTAGAGGGAATCCATTTTCTCTGTGCCCAGATCGAGTCTCCAGCTGCAGCCATTTCGCAGAGAGCGACTGGACACGCAAGCAGCCCCCCACCCTCCATATGCATGATTGATGGCTCATCTGAAACCTCTGAGATTACAGCGGCCAAAGATCGCACCTCCAGTGTCAAAGGAATGAGTCACCCGGACGTAGCACTGTGAATCTTTGTCTTGGACCGGATAATCTTATCTACCAACGTCTCCCGACTCTCCCGGAATGTGCTTAGTCAATGGTTTAGGTGTAGCCTGTCTGAATTGCCCTTTGCCCCACCTCTCAGCCGACCATCAAGGTCTTTGTTTACTCAGGGAACCACGAGGGGTAATCTCATCAACCCTCACCCCAGAAAAAGTATAACTGGGGATGCCAGCACACACAGAGTTCCTTCTCACACCCCCTATCTCTCGCCTACTGTTACTCTGACAGTTTGGGTAGCGCTGCCTGACCACATACTCCTCCCGCCTTGCTGGTCAAGTCACAGGAACCCCCTGCCCCCTTTTCCCCCTATCTCTGCCGCATGGAACCCAGGACGCCGTCCTCAGGATCAGGTGACTATCGCCCCAACTTCAAAGGGATCCTGCCAAATTGGCAAACATTCTGCTCCTACTACCTTTATTCTCTAGGCTCTGTTTGTATGTTGTGAAAGTCTGTTTTGCTTGGGTGCGCATATATAATTAAGTAAAAACCTTTTAAACAAAATCCATCGCCTCTGTCTTATTTTGGGGGTCACGGAACAGGCTCTGGTATACATAGGTTATATCCTGCTTAAGTTACGCCTTTTGCCAGTTAGTAATTTGCTAATCCCCATTTAACCGTTTCATAACTGAGCTATTTGGCTAACAGTGATATACTCCATGGCCTACAGGAAGGTATACATATTGTAATAAGGATGGAAGGGGTTCTATTTGGGGGGGGGGGGAGAGAATCAGCAAGAGATGGATCCTGAAGAACAGCAAATTAGACAGGACGCACAAGATTACAAGATATTCAATCAACTCACATGTGTACTCCTACACTCAAGGACTTTAGCTAAAGTATCCAAATTCTGGACCTGAGTCTGATGCTGTGTGAAAATAAGGTTGCCAGATGGTCTGGAGGAAAAATGCCCTGACCCATGATCAGAGGTTTAATGTGTGGAAATGGACATCTGAAGCTTTTCATGGCAAGGAGGTAAAAACATTACCTGGTCAACAGCATCCTGTTAAACCTCTGTTAAAGGGACAGAGCCTTTTCTCCTCCAGGCCTGTTGGCAACCCTCTGGGAAAACCAAGATTCCAGTCATTCCCAAGCTCTGAGGCTCATCGGGCGGTCTTGGGCAAGTCATTTCTCTGCTACAGTTCTAAGTTACTTAGAAAAAGTGTGAGAGAAAAATCAAATAAGGAAGAATGTGAAACCTGCCCCTTTATTTCCATTGTGTTTTCTTTTTCTGCCCCATGGATTCACCTATCGGTTGAAATGTGGCTGAGTGTCTTGGATGGTCTCTTGCTTTAGGAACCATGAATATAAATGGGATGTTCATCTACTATGCACCCAAATGTAGACGTTGAATACACATCTGCATCTAGATCCAGTTACAAGTGCTGCCTTTTGGTTTCAGTAGGTTGTGCATTCATACATGTATCCCATCCCTGGCCAGTTTGTACAAGAGATTACATCTAGTAATTGATAAAATTCCCACCCCCTTGGAAAGTAAATCAGATAGAATCAGACAGAAGAGATGCTTGAGAAAACTACATACAGCAGAAGAAATACAGTTTCCATAAAGGAAATCAGCCTTGCTGAACTATCCACAGCACAAACCACCTCACTTCTTAACTTGATGCTTGAGCCTTTCTAGAATGTAAGGAAAATTTGTTGGCAAGAACTGGCCCAGCTGCAAAAAAGAGGGACTTGGATAATGGGCATGGGTACAGGATCACGTCCAGAATCCCCAAAAGTGGACCAGGCGGGTAACATTCCCTGCCTTTGAACACTGGAGCATTTCATTAACACTGCTCACATAAATAACATGCTGCAATCACAGCTGCAAAAAGCTCTCATTTTATACAGCAATATCAACATCTATTAAATGGGGAGGGGCTGTGGCTCAGTGGCAGAACATCTGCTTGGCATGCAGAAGGTCCCAGGTTCAACCCCAGCATCTCCAGTTAAAGAGACTAGGCAAGTAGGTGATGTGAAAGACCCATTCCTGAGACCCTGGAGAACTGCTGCCAGTCTGAGTAGACAATACTGACTTTGATGGACCAAGGATCTGATTCAGTATAAGGCAGCTTCATGTGTTTAAATGAGAACACGAGAACAGGATTTGAAGAAAGACACACTTAGGATCAAACAACAAAACATGGGTTTTGGCAACTCGGATCCACGTCCCCAAGACATAACTCGCTTTCCCTGCAGCCACACAGCAGCTGTGGGGAATGTCTTTTTAAAAATCTGTGGGAGCCTGTTACAACTTGGAACTGGGGCAGTGGGGGAGGAGCAGCTTCTGCCCCTCCATCTTTCCCCCCAACCTGAAATGGAGTTATTTGCATGACGTTGGAGCTGCACATGGAGTATTCTGAGCACTGAGCTCCAAAGTCATGCAAATAACTCCCCGCCAGAGCCAAATGGTGTGTGTGTGTGCGCGCGGGGGAGAGACATATCCTATAGTTTGGCCCTTAGGCTCAAACTTTGTTTCCTACTGAGGGCTACCCCTGGAAACTCACAAACAAGACATAAGTAAAACCCCTATTATTTCAGCATCTGCATCTGAACACAAAGGATCCATTTTGGTATAAGAGCTAATAGTTTTTTGGTAGCTTTACACAATAACAATAGATGTGAGATTCTTACTGACATCTATTCCAAGGCCTGGATCCTGGAGAAAATCTCCACTGGCACATAGATTTCTGTCAGTGGAGAACAGCTTCTCTGCTTCTCCTCTTCTACTGCAGCCCAAAACTCCCCCAAAATACTGCTCTTGGGGGACGGGGGAGGAGAGTTAAAGGTCTGCCATAGGAGAAGGGAATCAGCAAAAATCTTGTGCTTGTAGAAATGATCGGTGGAATCCAATCCCAAACATTTAGCTTGTTGTTGTTGTTTTAAAACATAAACTGACAGGGAGTATACAAATCATAACAGCGGGTGCGATATCAGGATCTTATACTGTTGACATTTACACAAATACCTAGATTGGATAGGGCCATTAAAAAAATCCAGCTATTGGTCTGACTAAGGCTGCAATAAGAGCCCCGTGGCGCAGGGGGGTAAGCTGCAGTACTGCAGTCCAAGCTCTGCTCACAACCTGAGTTTGATCCCGACAGAAGTTGGTTTCAGGTAGCCGGCTCGAGGTTAACTCAGCCTTCCATCCTTCCGAGATCGGTAAAATGAGTACCCAGCTTGCTAGGGATAAAGGGAAGATGACTGGGGAAGGCACTGGCAAACCACCCCGTAAACAAAGTCTGCCTAGAAAATGTCGGGATGGGACGTCACCCCATGGGTCAGGAATGACCTGGTGCTTGCACAGGGGACCTTTACCTATAAGGCTGCAATCCTTTGCACGCTTACTTGAGAGTGTGCCTCACTGGATTTACTGAGAGTTGTGTAAAGCGCAATCAAGTCACAAACGATTTATGGTGACCCTGTAGTCAAGGCAAGAGACTAAGAGCGAGGTGGCTTGCCATTGCCTGCCTCTGCAGAGCAACCCTGGACTTCCTTAGTGGTCTCCCACCTAAGTACTAACCAGAGATGACCCTGCTTAGCTTTCAAGATCTCATGAGGTTGGGCTAGCCTGGGCCACCCAGGTCACTGCGGGTTACTTCAGAGTAAATGTACACAGAATTGGGCTGCAAGTATGACCACCTAATGTTCCACAGCATCTCAGTAAGGCTAAATTCTGGATTTGGTGCATAGCACCCTATGAAAGGAATTCCTTGTGCTTTAGGGGGAAAGAATAAGGCTTTGAGAAGGAGGCAAAGACTAAACCCTTTTTAACACAATTTCATCCATTTGAAGACCAAGTCTGCTCAAAAGTAAGGCCTCCAGTGTATAGGATTGTAGCTGAAGTCTTTGAATGAAAATCCTCTTTTAACATCATCTGAGGCACCTGAGAACACCGCTTTCTGCTAACAAACTACCATTTTGGTACCTTTGTTTCCTTACCTGGTATTGATCCGCTGTTTCTTACAAGCTCCGGCTGGGTGGAATTAGCACCAGGAAGACTTTCTTCCTTCTTAAATCAAGCAATATATGAGGAAGGGGGGAAAACACAAGTTATCCAAATCCTGGAAGCCAAGCAGAGTAGCCTGTAGGGCAATCTGATGAAAGCCATACCTGGTGCGAACCACAGATAAGGCTATGGAGTAAACTGTTAACCCATGGAGAACACAAATCTTATTACACTTTATTTGAGGGAGGGGCTATCTGCTTGTCAGAAAAGCACAGAGTGCTGAATGAATGACCCCCTTAAAATGAGTACCACTTTATCGCCTACCCTCTGCCGTACAGGGCAATTGTTGAGAAAGCCAGTGCAGTCTGGTGGTCAGAGGGTAGAAAATGTAGTCCCTAAGTACATGTCAGTATTCTCCCCAGGGGATGCTCCTGGGTCAAGAGGAGAGGTATTTTCTTAAGCGCCACACTTCCCAGGCATATGTGGGCCCAATTCAGATTAGGACTTCAGCTTGTACAAACTGGGGGTTTACAATCTCCCGTCCCCCGTACTGTCTTTCCATCCTGAAACAGCCCCGGAGGATGCTGTTTGCCCGTTATGGAAACTGAATGGGTGGGTCATCATTACATGTACCGCCCCCAACAGAGCAAACAGTACCCCCTCCCTTGGGCTGTTTCAAGTCAGGAAAAAGGTACAGGGGGGAAGCCTAAGCCCCCTCTCTCCACGTGCTATGGCCTAAATCTGAATTGGGCCCATGCACACCTGACCTAGGATGCATAGAACTTCAGAACATGCTTCGCCACCTGACCTAGGAATGCTCCCAGGGAGAACGTAACATGTCGGTCCATCAGGTTGAAAACTCCACTATGTTATAAAGCTTGTATGCAATAATCAAACAAACCAAGAAGCAGGTAAAGTTCGGTCTGACCAATCCTTAAATTGACATTGTCAACTTCAGAGTTGGACCTGGAGCTCTCCTAAAATTACAGCGCCTGCCAACAGAGATGAATTCCCCTGGAGGAAATGGCAGCTTCTGAAGGCAGACTTCAAGGTATCACACACACACGCACACATACACGATAGGGTTGCCAACCTCCACGGACTAGCTGGAGATCTCCTGCTATTACAACTGACCTCCAGCCGATAGAGATCAGTTCACCTGTAGAAAATTGTCGCTTTGGCAATTGGACTCTATGGCATTGAAGTCCCTCCCCTCCCCAAACCCCACCCTCCTCAGGCTCCGCCCTAAAACCTCCCGCCGGTGGTGAAGAGGGACCTGGCAACCCTACCCCTGAGCACCCTCCCCAAACCCCAGCCTTCCCCAAATCTCCAGGAGTTCCTGAAGGTAGAGCAACAACCCCTCGTAATAATAAGCCAAGATTGCTTACTTTGGTTAATTTAAATGGGATGCATTTCCATCTAGAATCTGCTCCCTTGATACTCTGGAATACCTGGTGTATTTATTCAGAGCAGCCAGATCAGACCACACGTGCCCACTGGAGCCCTTCAGAGACAGGTAGGTGACAAATACTTTGTAACAAAGAAGTAAACACACAAAGCCAGAATTCTCACCTTGCTCTGCTGATGTAGGGCTCGGAGCTGTATGAGCCAATCAGGATCTAAAGGGCCATCTTGTTCGGGCCTGTCCAGCAGCCGTGGGTCTGACAGTTTCAGCCGCTCTGCCAGCTGTGCCACGGGGAGAAGAGAGGAGGGGCTGGATTTAGTTACTGGCGTGCATAGCGACCCTGAGAGCTCTTTATACCCCTGAGCAAGAGATGCAAAACACAAAGAGCCGGGGGAGGGGGAGTGCACTCATGACTATCTCTTGGGAAAGCCATTAATCCCACAGAAATGACATCACCTTCCTGAAGTATCTAGGGAAAGGACTGTTCTTCTGAAAGTATCGAGAAGTACTCTCATCTTTTAATTGCCATGCAAAATGTAGTTATTGGGAACTGAACATAGGAAGTCCTGTTGGATAAGAAGGTCATATGAACATAAAAAGAGCCCTGCTGGATCAGATCAGTGGTCCATCTAGTCCTGCATCCTGTTTCACACAGTAGCCAACCAGCTGCCCCGGACAGCCAGTGAACAAGGCATACTGGCCCAAAACCTGCCCCTGATGCTGCCCTCTAACAGTGGTGTTCGGAGGTTTACTGACTCCAGATGTGAAAGTTCCCTTTAGTCACCATGGATAGTAGTCATTGATGGAATCTGCCACCACCCTGTCTCACAAAAATACAAACACACCTTTTAAGCAATGTTTAGTAATCTAACATGCATTCTATTCAAAATGCAAGAGGACAGACGAGACTAGGAAACATCAGCTTGCAAAGGATACAGTTTCTACCAAATAAAAAAGGAAAGAGAAATACTGACTGTCTGAGACTTGAAGACTTGTTACCTTCATCTCAGCATTCCCACCCTCTTCCTGGGAGAAGGGGCTTGGTATGACGGGGGTGGGGGGGTGGGACAGAGGTTGTTTTCCGTTCCTTTCCACTATGTCCATTGGCAGTGAACCCACAATTTAGTCATTGAATAAGTCATATTTTCTTTTGTCTGTGGTGTTCTGGTCCATTTACAGCAGTACTGACTAACAACTGTCCAGGTTCTCCATGCACGCTCTCCCAAACTGATAGGCTGTTTTAACCCTTCCATTCCCAGTTGTGTTTACAGCTGTGGAGCCAATCCCCTCTCTGGGCAGAATCTCTAGAAACCCAGCCAAAGTTCTGTTACCCGATCCTTTAACATTTTGCTCCATTGCTCTTTATGGACGACATCTGAAGATATTAAAACCTATCAATCATCCCTCTTTGACAGGAGAGTCCAATTTTCTTTGCTCTCCCTCAACAGAAGTGTAGGTTTCTTTTCCCAAGTGCACCAAATGGGATATTAAAGTTCACAATTCTCCGGGTGCTTTCCTTGAAGGCAGATGTCCCTCATCCATAATAGACCTATCCTCCTCCATGAATACACCTGATCCTTTATTAAAGCCTTCTATACTAGTGGCCATAGAGCCCCGTGGCGCACAGTAGTATGCAGCAGTACTTCGGTCAAAAGCTCTGCTCATGGCCTGAGTTCAATCCCAACGGAAGTCAGTTTCAGGTAGCCAGCTCAAGGTTGACTCAGCCTTCCATCCTTCCGAGGTCAGTCAAATGAGTACCCAGCTTGCTGGGGGTGAAGTGTAGATGACTAGGGAAGGCACTGGCAAACCACCCCGTAAACATAGTCTGCCTCGTAAATGTCAGGATGTGACGTCACCCCATGGGTCAGGAATGACCTGGTGTTTGCACAGGAGACCACCTTTACCTATATACTAGTGTCCACCACTATGTCCATTGGCAATGAATCCACAATTTAATTTGTCATTGAATAAGTCATATTTTCTTTTGTCTCTGGTGTCCAGGTCTATTTAGGGCAGTACTGTCTAACAACTATCCAGGTTCTCAGGGGAAAAGAAGCTTTTCCTAACTCCGTTACCCCAGATGCTTTTTCTCAGGAGATACTGGGGATCGAATTGGGGCATGAGCTGTATTTTGCCCCCATCTAAATGGGGGGAGGTAGCATCCAAATATTATTATACAGATTCAAGAAAATTCAGCTGTATCATGGCCTGGCATCAAAAGAGAGCAGTTTTAATCAAGGGCTAATTTCCCATAGTAATTCATACAAGTGCCTCTGCCAAAGAGAGCAGGTGTGTATTGACCAAGCTAAATTGCAAAGTAAATACACGTTTCCTCTTAGACCGTGCTATTTTGACAGGAACTGCATGTTAAACAAATAGCTAAGCGTCTGATAATTCCTCAGCTAAGGATTCATACAAAACGCAAAGAGCATCCAAGTTGGTAGCTTACAGATGCTCCAAGTCTCAGATGCGCTGAACCTTTCGTATCAATGTACCACCCACCTGTGACCATCAGTCTATCTGACTTCTTATCAAGAACCACTTTGTCAGCATGGGCAGGAGAAACTGGCTGATTGATGAGTTTGGGGAATGTATATGCTGCCTCTTAGAGATTGCCTAGAGGAAGCTCACAAATCAAAACAATCATAGAATCATAGAGTTGGAAGGGGCCATACAGGCCATCTAGTCCAACCCCATGCTTAATGCAGGATCAGCCTAGAGCATCCCTGCCAAGTGCTTGTCCAACCTCTGCTTAAAGACTGCCAGAGAGGGGGAGCTCTCCACTTCCCTAGGTAGCTGATTCCACAGTCGAACAACTTTTACTGTAAAAATTATTTTCCTAATATCCAGCCGGTACTTTTCCTCCCACAATTTAAACCCATTATTGCGAGTCCTATCCTCTGCTGCCAACAGGAACAGCTCCCTGCCGTCCTCTAAGTGACAGCCTTTCAAATACTTAAAGAGAGCAACCATGTCCCCCCTCAACCGCCTCTTCTCCAGACTACATTCTCAACTCTCTCAGCCTTTCCTCATAGGGCTTGGTCTCCAGGCCCCAGATTATCCTCGTTGCTCTGCACCCACTCGATTCTGGCCACAGCGAAATTATGACATCTTGTGATTTGGATATTATGCCTCTGTTGATGCACTTCAAGATCGCATTAGCTTTTTTTGTTGCTGCATCACACTGGCTGCTCATATTTAACTTACGGTCCACCTGTACCCCAAGATCCTGTTCACACACACTGCTGCCCAGAAGGGTATCCCCCATCCAGTATGCATGTCCCTCATTTCTGCTACCCAGATGTAGAACTCAGCACTTATCCTTGTTGAATTGCACCTGTTACAGGCTTTGACATAATAGAGCACGTGAACTATGGAATTAGTGTTGTACATATGCAGAAATATTCAATGTAAAACCAAGCTACACATATGAACTACAAACTATACAGCAGAGGCTTAAATTTCCTTTTAAAAGGAAAGAAAGCCTGGATATTCTTGCCCAGAGGCTTATGTTTCTGAATTATTATGTCAAAGATTTCAGTGTTAGTGCAGATTTGCTCGCCACACTTTCTGCCTTTTTCTATGACCTTTCCCAGCCTTCTCAATGGCTAGACAGCAAAGCCTTCGCAGTACTTCCTACATTTTTTAAGCTACAGAGCAGAGTGTTCGCCACACTTCCTGCCTTTCCAATGACTTCAAGTGCAGAAATGCTCTCCACCCATCTGACTAATGATGTAATGATGTAATGTAAACAATGTATTGTATTTTAAGATTTAAACATGAAGACATGATGCTAGAAATTAATGAATAGGTTCAATCTCAACGTATTTTTCTGGAGAGGAGTATGATGATAAAATTGATTGTAACTCAAAACTGACTGTTTAAGAAATAGTATGCTTAGTCTCCTGGAAGTGGAAGTCTTTATATGGTAGTCTGTAGTACAGCAACTGAGCATGTGCGGTAACATTCCTAAAACAGTGCAGAAGCGCTGTTACTCCAATGCATGGAGTTTTTTCAAGACACCCCCTTTAATACAGGCAGGGAAAGGGCTAGAACTTCAGACCTCTAAGAGAGGCTCAGAAGATGGTATTGGTATGTATGGCTTTACAAATATATTATTCTAGAATGTGAATTAGATACTTTGAACTAAATCAGACTTCTTTAACTGTCATATTTTAAGTGTTGGATTTTATAACTGAATAGTATGTAGAACTTGCTTGCTTTACTGTATACATTGTTACTGAATTTTAAGACTTTGTAATACTTGCATATATACACACACACACACACACACACACACACACACACACACACACACACACATATATATATATATATATATATATATATATATATATATATATACACACACACACACACATAATTACATTGGAACACATCAATAAAAAGACTTACTTTTTAAGTGAGTAAAGTAGTTGAGTCCTGCTTAGTAGGTGACTAACTGAATAAGATAACATACCACTTCTCAGGAAGGGATTGATTCTAAGAGCATAGTCACTTGAAAGGCACTGACCCACTTCACATCCTGTTCACATCCGCCCACTTTTCCAGTGTGTTCAGGTCTCATTGAATTCTATACCTTCTGGTGTGTTTGCTGCTCCTCCCAATTTGGTGTCGTTTGCAAATTTAATGAGTAGTCCCTCCACACCCTCCTCCAGATCATTTATAAAAATATTGAAAAGTGCCGGGCCCAGAACCGAACCCTGTGGCACCCCACTGGACACCTCTCTCCATTCAGATGAAATGCCATTGACAACTACTCTTTGTGTGTGGTGCTGCAACCAGACATCTATCCACCTAACTATTCTAGGTCCAGTCCACAGTCCTCTAGTTTACCCATCAGAACATCATGGGGAGCCCTGTCAAAAGCCTTACTGAAATCCCGGTAAACAACATCAACGGCATTCCCTCGATCCAGTAAGCCCGTCACTCGATCAAAGAAGGAAACAAGGTTGGTCTGGCAGGACCTGTCAGGGACAAATCCATGCAGACTTCCCTGGATCACCAAGTTGTCCTTAAGATGCTCGCCTATTGCTCTCTTTAATATCTGCTCCAGTATCTTCCCTGGGATAGAGGTCAGACTGACTGGCCTGTAGTTTCCTGGGTTTCCTCCATTTTTCGAAAATTGGAATAACGTTCGCCCTCCTCCAATCTTGTGGCACATCTCCCATCCTCCAAGAGGTCTGGAAGGTGATGGACAAAGGCTCTGCAAGCTCTCTATAAAGTTTTTTGAGCACTCTCGGGTGCATACCGGCTGACCCAGGGGATTTGTACTCATCTAATGCAGCCAGGTGCTTCTCAACTACTTCTCTGTTCATGCCAACCAGCAGCCTGGATGCTGTGGCTTGTCTGTCGTCATCTCTAGATGAGCCTGTTTTTTCAGGGGGAAACTGAGGCAAAATAGCCTTTCTTCTTTCTTTCTGTCATCTGTCAGAGCGTCTCAATTTTCACCCAACAATGGGCCTATGGCCTCTTTTCCAATGCGTTTACTCCTCACATATCTAAAGAAACTTTTCTTGTTGTAGCGAGCCTCCCTTGGCCAGCCTCAGCTCACTTTGAGCTTTGGCCTCTCTGATGGCTGACCTACAGTGCCTAGCAACCCGCAGATACTCTTCTTTAGAGGTATGTCCTTGCCTACATTTCTTGAACATTTCCTTTTTCTCCCGTAGCTCATCATGGAGTTCTTTGTTCATCCACATTGGCTTCTTGAATCCTCGCCCATGTTTCCTTCTTCAGGAATGCACTGTTAATTAGTTAACTTCCTGTTCATTGGTGGTGCCCTAACATATCATGAATATGTTCTGAATCAAATCCTTTTCACTCAAAGGGAGGGAGGGAGGGAGGAGAGAGAGAGAGAGAACGGGAAGCTTTAATGACTGCAGTTCTCTTGGATGCAACGTGTGCTCATTAGGGCTTGAGCTTGCAAGAGCTCTTGTATTAGGAGAGCCCACCCTTCACTTACTCCTTTCCCTTCCAGCAGTCTTGCCCATGGAATGATTCTCATCATGCCTCTGATTTTACTAAAATGTGCCCTACCAAAATCTAACAGACACTTGTGGCTACGAACTTCCTTGGTCCCCCACAGCAAAAGGAATTCTAGGAGGACATGGTCACTTCCCCCTAAGTTCTCCACCACCTTCACCTCATCTACCATCTCTTGCCTATTTGTCAACATTAAGTCGAGTATGGCTGAGCCCCTCATAGCTACCTCCACCATTTGATGAAGGAAGTTGTTGGCCAGGCAGGTGAGGAACTTGCGTGACTGTGGTCGCTTTGCAAAGTTAGTCTCCCAGCACACATCAGGGAAGTTGAAGTCACCCATAACTACCATGTCTTGTTGTGTGGATACCCTGTCAGGCTGCTCAAGGAGGGCAGCATCCACCTCCTCACCCTGGTCAGGAGGTCTGTAGCAGACTCCAACCACAATACTGTTTGTCCTCCCTTCCCTTATCCTCGCCCAGTATTTCTTGACAAGCAAACCCTCTCCTCACATACAGGGCCACTCCACCACCTCTTCGACCTTTTGGGATATTCTTGAACAACTCGTTTCCATCCACAACTACTTTCTACATACCATACAACTGGAAAGCTGAGGGCCAAACCAGACGTGCCTCAGGAGGGGAGGTCTATGTCTGGAGCTTTTTTACCTGAATTCCCAAGTGTGCAGGGGTCCCACATGCCTGAGAATTCAGTTTTTTAAAATGCTGCAAGTTCCATATAAGGAAATCCCAACACACATCTTGTTTGGCATCTAGGTTTTTAAGGTATTCACTTGCAAGCAGAACTAAAAGGGGGGGGGCTCTACCCAGCACTGAATATATTTTCCTTAAAAACTCTCCAAAAGCAAGATCTTATAGTTGTGCTTACTTGAAAGTAAGCCACAAATGCCTATTTTTCCAGACTATGATGCCTTTGAACTCACTTTTCAACCCTTTCTGGTGCTGCGAGAGGTTTCCCAAGCATTCCTGAATGGATCCTTTACCTCAGCAGGGCACAGGAGCCTTTAATTACTCTTTTTTATTCCTTTTCAGCAAACATAATTGTTCATTAATTTTGAATATTTTAACCATCCTAACTGCACAATTACGATATTAGTGTCATGAAAATGAAAAAACCCCTAATGAGCACACGTTGCATCCAAGAGAACTGCAGTCATTAAAGCTTCCCGTTCTCTCTCTCTCTCTCCTCCCTCCCTCCCTTTGAGTGAAAAGGATTTGATTCAGAACATATTCAAGATATGTTAGAGCACCACCAATGAACAGGAAGTTAACTAATTAACAGTGCATTCCTGAAGACGGGGCGAATGGTTTTAGGAAGCATACATGCCACTTGCGCTGTGCAAACTGGCACGGAAAGCGGCGTAGGGGCACTTAGGCCACCGCCCCTGGACCGGAGCAGCAGCACAGCCCTTGGATGCTGGTGCGGCCCTCCCGCCAGCAATGTCCCGGGAGGAATGGGCTGTCAGCAACAGAGAATCAGAAGCCACTTTTAAACAACAGAAGCAATTGGGATATGAGTGGTGGCTGGAAGAATTTCAGTATTTTAAAGCTGGGCACCTCAAACACTGCCCAGTTTGGCCAAGAACACCTCTGTTAGCTCTGCCAGGGAGTTTGTTTGACAACTAGGTTGATGCTAAACTAACAGAACCCCTAATCTGTCTCTGGATCCAAACACAAAATGTATCTAATCAGGGCCAACTTTGGGGATTATATCCACACATCCTCTGCATCTCTCCGTATAAAGCTGGTGAGGGATTAAATATCCAGCTGGAAGAAGATGAGTCAGGATAGACCTGGCCTAATCCAGCCAAAGTTTGTTAAAACAAACCAGGACTGCCTTTCTCTTCTATGATTAAATCATGGATCAATGATGTTTCGGTCTTTTTAAAATAAAAAAAAACACTATATTTTAAATATTGCATAACATTCTTCAATACAGATTGACAAAAGGTTACAATGTAGCAAGAGAAGTAGAATTTAAACAAGAAAATGTGAAAAGAAGTAGCTAACATGCAGTGCAATGGCTCGGATCCAGCCATGCGCAAGCAGAAACATAAAACAACTCAGTGCAGTTCCATTTGCACTAGATCCTCTGCAACACTTAGCCATTTCATCCCTATGTATCACAGCACCGAAAAATTACTTGCCCAAGATCTTGCACAAGTAGAAGCAGAATGTGGGGATTCAATAAACTTGACTTAGTCCAAGAGGCTACCATAGTTGTTTTCTTGCATTTCTGTTAGTGCAGGACCTCCAGCACAAGCAGATAATGTGTTCTGGATCCAACCCATTATTTATATCATACAATTATTTATTTAATAATATCACACAACTAGCGTTTCACATAACTTCCAGGAAGACTACAAGCTACTTACATTTATAGACAGATTATCAGTCTTTCAAGGGTATGTGCCGAATATCTTATTTGAGCCAACAAATGATGAAAAGGGAATCCAGTCTTCATAAAAGTTAAGCAAACACTGTAATTTCATGATACATAGTACGCATCATACTTGCGGGACTGCCTCTCCAGAGACAATCTTCAGAGGGCATTACGCTCATCAAATAACAACTTGCTGGTGGTCCCCAGCCCGAGAAATATCCAGCTGTCCTCAACCAGGGCCAGAGCGTTTTCGGCTCTGGCCCTGGCCTGGGGAAACTCTCTGTCAATTGAGACCAGGGTCCTGTGAGACCTAGCTCAGTTCCGCAGGGCCTGTAAGACGGAGATGCTCCACCAGGCCTATAGTTGAGGACAGCAACAGTCTCCATCAAAACTGGCCTTCTTGTTCCAGCTTTTGCTACAACTGAGCCTGGTTTCATTTTGCCCACCTGCCTTTCTCTTTCCTGACTGAGGTTTCATAGATGATATTACCGACGCTTGGATCGACCGATATATAAATTACTGATTTCATTAGTTTTAATAGGAAATTATATGTATTACTGTGTTTTAATCTATTCGATATGTTGATTGCATTGATGTAAGCTGCCTCGAGCCTGACTTGTCAGGGAGAGGCGAGATATAAATTTAATAATAAATATTAGATAGATTTTACTATTTTTCATTGACTTCTTGTTATAATGGAGCAGCTCATATTAGAACAATGCTACAGTCAGTGGTACAGTATCTGCTTTTCATGCAGAACGTCCCCAGTTCAACCCCAGTATCTACAGTTAAAATAGGATCCAGGAGCAGGTGATATGAAAGATCCCTACTGCAGAACCACGGCCAGTCAGAATAGACAGACTGACTTGGATAGAGGAAAGGTCTGATTCAGTATAAGACAGTTATAATAAGGAGCTGTTGCACAGTGGTAGAGCACCTACTTGGCATGCAGAAAATACCAGGCTCCATCCCCAGTATCTCTAGTTTAAAAAGGATCAGGCAGCATGCGATGAGGAAGACCTCTACTAGACATCTGGGACAGCCACTGACAGTTAGAACAGACAGATCTTGATAGACTAAGGTTGTTTATGCATGGGTACTTTCACTCACGTTTGCCCCAGGTCTGTCTTGGTTGTTTCTTGGAGTTATGCATGAGTTTTCCGTCCATTAGAGATTACCTTGCTGCCAGTCCTCACAAATCTCGGGACGTCTCGTTCCTTTGTTAACCCAATTCTTCCCTCTCTGCTGAGCTCAGCCCAGGTGAAATTCCCATGCATAAGGCAAATCGCGGATCATGCAAGCTTGGTTTCTCTCACAGCCAGTTACAAAGCAGCGTGTAAAGAGGCAGGGATTCAAATGCTTCCTGCTTCCTCGGAGCTCTTTCTGAGCAGAAGAAAGGCTTTTTAAACCCAGGGCTTGAATCCCCCCATTTTCAGATTGCTCCATTTTTTGTTTTTTATTCTTAAAATGCATTTGTATGCAGCAATTGGGTTTTGGAGGGGGAATTTTCTCTCACAGTAAGTTCAACAAATTAAGCCACTTACAGAGCAGCATTTAAAGGGGCAGGGACTTGATTTGAGCTTGGAGACTGCTGGTGCATAGATTCCCAAGAGGAAAGTGTAGGTCCAGCCAGCAACGAACCTCAGGTAAAACTCCAATGCATAAATGACCCAAGAGTCTGACTCAGACTAGGGTAGCTTCATATGTTCATATTGTAATAGTGTGTTATTCCTTATGGGAGCTACAGCACCCACAGTCTTTGGATGGAGATTATGGAAATCCATGCACAGTTTATACAAATGTGCATTATGATTCTCATCGGGTTCCCTTTGAAACAGGGAGGGGGCGTGGCTCATTGGTAGAACATCTACATGGCATGCAGAAGGTCCCAGGTTCAATCCCCGGCATCTCCAGTTAAGGGGACTAGGCAAGTAGGTGATGTGAAAGACCTCTGCCTGAGACCCTGGAGAGCTGCTGCCAGTCTGAGTAGACAATACTGACTTTGATGGACTGAGGGTCTGATTCAGTATGAGGCAGCTTCATGTGTTCACATGAAATTAATTCAGAAGGGTGCATGTTCCCATTTAGGAACAGCAGCTTTATGCAAAAAAGGGGGAATAAAGCTGGATCCATTCTTTATTATAAAAATAAAATACTGAAAATCACATCTATGAAATAGGGCTCAGCCTAAAGCAACGGGCCCAGGAATTGCATTTACCTGTCCATATTTTATTCTTTGCAGCCAATTACAGGGCCTTAAGAGCTTGGTTTATTTTTGTAACTTTAATCTTACATGCAGATTAGTTGTTGGCAGAAATTGCTCTTTCTATATGGAACAAAGCTTGTTCCCTGCCTATGATTGCTGAATGGCTCCTCTAAACTGCAATATGCACCACACCTGTGACAACCCTTTTCAAATTCAGCAATTATTAGGAGGATTATTCATGTCATGCACTCCTTGGAAGAAATGCACTTCCTGGTACGTGTCAAGGCAGCTTCTCAAACTGAAAGGTTTCCAGCCGCTCCTGTAGATTTGCTTGTGTATCGATGAAACATAAATTAGGCAAATGTGATCATCACCAAATGATACATTAGAGACGAAATAGCAAATTGGCCTGTGCCAAGTTTAGCTACTTAAAACCTCCACTGCTTCTATAATTCATGTCATTTCCTACATAACTTTCATTTCTTATGAATTTTTATTCAGCTGAATCCCTTGTCAAAGGCAAGCAGAGGTTGTTAACTCTGAATGGACACAAGCTGAGGCACACTTAAGCAGGTAAACAAGCCCATAACTGAGGCTGCTATGCTAGCTGTGCTTAAGGTCACCAACCTCAACGTGGAGCTTGAAGTTCTTCCAAAATTACAACTGGTCTCCAGAATACAGAGATCAGTTCCCCTGGAGGAAATGGCAGCTTTGGAGGGTGGGTGGTATAGTATATCATAGTGTCCAAGAGAAATAGAAGCCCTAGAATGGCAACACATCCCTACTAAATTCCATGCCCTCCCCCAAATTCTGCCCTGTCTAGGGACCCCCACCAAATCTCCAAGAATTTCCTAAGCTGGTTGGTAGCTCTTCATCACAACTTAGGGAAGAAATATTTGGCTTCCATTGTACCTGTCCTGGTAATTTCCATATATTTTATTTTTTTATCACACCTTTCCTCCAATGAGGTCTTGATAGCATACATGGTTCTCCTGTCCCTAATTTTAACCACCACCCCCGAGGTAGATTAGATGACTGGAGGAGCAATCCTAAACAGGTATAGTCAGAAGTAACTCCCATTTCTAACTCCAAGGAAAGTGTTTTTAAGATTTTAGCCATCCTAAGCAGAGTTAAACCATTCTAAATCCATTGATTTTAGTGGACTTAGAAGGATATACGGTAACTCAGCTTAGGGTTGCACTGCTTTTTAGCAGCATAGGCTAATTTGCCAGCTGCAACAATTCCTGGAGAACAGCCACAGTTATGTTATCAAGACAACCAATGTTATGTTGATTTGACAGTATAGAAACAGTAGAAAATAAATAAATAGTGTGGATGGGGTAACAATGCACTAGAAAGAAATTGGAGGGTTTAATGTGGGACTAGCACAGAAGAACTCCTGGGAGACTATGCCATTGATTTCCTTCACACGTTACAGTTATCTGACTGATCAGCACATTTATGCCTTCAACAAAAAGTCATGTAATGGTAAGCCCTAGTTTTAATATTTGGAAATTACTTTCTTGTAGGAATGCTAGCTTACCCAAACTGAGAGCTGGATTGTTGGAGAGACTAGTGGGGATAGTTAACTCTGAACTGAAATATCGTATTATAGTTCTGCAATGAATGTTTAAGTCGCCTGCTTAACAGATTTTCCCCTTGTCATATTATACTCTACCCCAAAATGAATCCCAGGATTCTGTTTTTTACATTTGTGTCCTGTTGGATTGCAAGTAAGGAAAAGAACATAAATAAGAACATAAGAAAAGCCGTGCTGGATCAGACCAAGGCCCATCAAGTCCATCAGTCTGTTCACACAGTGGCCAACCAGGTGCCTCTAGGAAGCCCACAAACAAGATGACTGCAGCAGCATTATCCTGCCTGTGTTCCAAAGCATCTAATGTAATAGGCATACTCCTCTGATACTGGAGAGATCCATTCAAGTGTAAACCTTGGGAATCCAGAGCAGGCTTTCTCAGGTTCATAGCCTCTGGGGAGAGGCTGTGGCTCAGTGGTAGAGCATCTCCATGGCATGCAGAAGGTCCCAGGTTTAATCCACGGCATCTCCAGTTAAAGAAAAAGGCCTTCCAAGACTCCCATTAGCATTATGAACAGTGTGGTCCTCAGAAGAATTATATCTTGTTCAACCCGTTGACTTCAATGGATTTAGAAGGGAAATATTTGGCTTAGAATGGAACTGTTAGGGAGCATGCCTAAACAGGTCTAATCAGGCCCATTGTGTTCAATGGAGTTGACTCCCATGAAAATGTTCTTAAGATTGCAGCCTAGGATTCCCAGTTTGCATGATCGAGGCTGGGGTCAAATGCAATCAGATACCAGTCTCTTTTGCTGTTCCCGCTATTGGCAGCGATGTGTCGGTAACAGCCATGATTTGTTTTCCTAAAAACCTGTCAGACTCACAAAGCCACGTGTGCGTATACAATCATGCTTCCCCATAATAAACAAAAAAATCAAATTGTCATGAACAACTCTCCTACATATTTTTTTTCACAGTTGCATTATTAAAGGGCATTGGGATTTTTCAGCACCTCCAAACAACAAGGTGCAAATTAAACAGAAAATGACAGCTCGGTCTTAAATGTGACCTTTTCTACATTGGTTATTTGTCCCAAGTTTGATGCTGTTGGGAAGCAGGGTTTTTTCCCCCCTGCTTCATTTGATAGTCAAATCCCACTTGATTCAGGGCTGCAGCGCAGTGGTACAGCATCTGTTTGGCATGCAGAAGTTCCCAGGTTCAATCCCCAGCAGCTCCATTTAAAAGGATCATGTAGCAGGTGATCTAAAAAGACCATCACTAGAGACCCTGGAGAGCCTCTGCTAATCTGAGTAGACAGTACTGACCATGATGGACCAATGGGGTGATTCAATGTACAGCAGCTTCATGTGTTGTCCATAGCAGTTACGTACCCCTTAGGGTTTCCTGGCTTTTCTCCAATCATTCCCAAACTTGCTTTGCTGAGAAATTTTGGGGGAGATTGTAGCAAAGTCATGATGGCTGCCATGTGGTTAGAGAAGTTTGGGTTCCCCTGGCCCTGCCCACACAGCAGCCAGAAGAACCCATTCCCTTCTGATCTGTGTATCAGGTTTTTAAATTCCCAGTTTTCGTTTTTAAAATTCTCCAGCCAGTTTCGTTGCAGAGGTATGCCTTTCCCTTTATATCTCCATAACAAAAGGGGCTAGAGATTTTCAAATGAAAGCTGAGTATTCAGATAACCAAATACACAGATATAATACTATCAATCAACCAACCTTTATTGGCATATACCCCAGTGCACAAAATTCTCTGTATAATAATATTCAATTGCTGATTTTGTTTAAATCTGGAAAAACCCTGATGGCCTGGGGAGGGGAGGGGGGGGAGAACCACTGCCTGGGGACTGGGACAGGGAAATATGTCAGGTGGCATCCCTGTTGCAGCTACACTATATTGGCAGCCATAGCAGCAACAGGAAAACCAAACAAGCCTTTCCCAGTTTGGACTTCCTAAATTTGCATCCTTAAGAAATCAAGCGAGTGTTTTTGTTAGTTTCATTCATCTGTAATCAAAAACGTACCTTGATAACTTGCTCTAGGAGAACCGGGTTGGTGTTCCCGTTCTGGGCAAGGAGCGCCATCCCAGCCCCTTCGCAATAATGCAAGGCCTGAGCAGTGAGGCCGTAGTCCACAAGGCGAGTGGCATAAATAAGTTTGTACACCTGTGAAAGAGAAGGGGGGGATGTACAGACTGTGGAGAGCAAGTGAGGAAGGAGTTCCATGTTGGAATTTCTCCAGCTCTGGTCTTCACTGTGTCTCGCCCTTCCTCCCTAGACTACATTTGGACTCTAAAAACAATATCCCATTCTTCTACAAGAGATTATATGTCACCTATTTAAAAGCTTTCCCCCACAAAAAATAGTCTTAGATTGGGCAAATCATTGCTTCTAGTGAGGCAGTGAACTCACGGGTCCCCCACCATGGCTAAGGCCCAAACTTGTTGCAAGTGACACAATCGGTTCTCTTAAGGACTACCAACATTTTATTCTAGCATAAACTTTCCCAGACAAGAACAACTTTGCTAGATGAGGTATAATCTTGGAGTGGGTTTGCATGGGGTTAACCTAGGGCAGCCTAAAATACCAGCCTGGATCAAGGAACAGAGTTGTCAGAAGCATCATACAGATGTATAAGGATCAAAGAGCTGGAATCACCATCCTTCATCTCTAGCAGAAGCAACTAAGACAAAACTGGAGGGGTCCTGTTTCTGAAAGTATTTCTGGAGATGTTCCACACCCCTACATTGGATTCTGGAAGCTGAAGCCGTGGCTCCATGCGCACATCGCTGCATGGTCACTGTACAACGTCAATAATTCACTTTCTGGATTGTCTAGTCCACACAGGAAAATCGAGTTATGCATGATCACTATAGTGCAGTGTTCAGCATTGTGTGGATCCAGCCCATCTTAAACCTGCTGGCTGCAGTTGGAAGGCAGCCTCTGTTACCTGAAAAGAGGGAATGAAAGCTTTGGGGTTCCCCAGCAGCTGGCAGTATTCAAAGATCTCGGTCCTGTGGATATCCTCCAACCTTACGAACTGGGCAAGGGCCTGGCTGAAAGAGGAAAGCAGAGAAAGGGTCAGGTTAGGGAAAGAATACAGAATCTCGCCCTCTGTCAAAGGAAGTCTTGGAGGGCTTTAAGAGGGGAGTGAACACATTCATGGAGGAAAGGGGTATTCATGGCTATTAGTTAGAATGGATACTAGTCATGCTGCATACCTATTATCTCTAGTATCAGAGGAGCATGCCTATTATAATGGGTGCGGTGGAACACAGGCAGGATGGTGCTGCTGCAGTCGTCTTGTTTGTGGGCTTCCTAGGGGCACTTGGTTGGCCACTGTGTGAACAGACTGCTGGACTTGATGGGCCTTGGTCTAATCCAGCAGGGCCTTTCTTATGTTCTTATGAAGTCCAGGGGGATTCCAAGCTCATTCCACACCTGAAGCTGCTACTGCAGCAGCATGGAAATTAAAATGAGGGCCGCCAGACACTGAACAAACTTTGAGTCTGTTCATCATTGGCCTCTTGAATTGGTTAACTGATTAAACACAACTGTTCATCATTGGCCTCTTGAATTGGTTAACTGATTAAACACAACTAAATGTGCAGACTGTCAAAAATATTCATATAGCTTTTGAGACAGTAAAAAGAAAAAGCCGAATAACTTGCAAATGTAATTAAGGATGACTGTTTAAAAGGCATATATTCTAGATGTCTGGTTGTGGGTACCTAACAATGGAAAACTGTTAGGTTGGACCCCCTCCCCTGGCTTCTTGTACTGGAGAAAAGCACCACCACTAGTGCAACAAATCCTTGCAATCCACCCCATTGTCTGTCCCACCTCCCTATTTTTGACCCTGTGATGCTTGGGGGAGATTTGGGGGATGCCTTTGCAAACTTTTGTTTGCATGCACAGATGAACATTAGTTTGCTGCCCATACCCTCTCCATAACTGCTTATCCAGGGACTAAACATTGCTGGATGTTTTTGAGCCACAGGTATTATATAATAAGTTCAATCAGTTCCATTGCAAGAATAAATATTGAAGTAAACAGTTTTAACCATTTTTTCTCTCTAAAGGAAAGCACTGTGGCTTGTTTACTTATTTTATTAAAACATTTATATCCCTCCTTTCCTCTTGGTTCTGGATTTATATAGACCCACATGCACTAGTTTTTTATGACTTGCAAGGCCGGAGTGAAAGTAAGCTGGCAGACTGGTAAAGAGTACAGGCAAGGAAGGGGCCAAAGTGGTACCTTCTCCTGCTTTGAGCTCCCCACTCCCCAAGATAAATTTAACTTACTTTCACTGCTGTTGCCAAGAGCATTAAAAAAAAGAACAACCCAGCATTCGAAAAAGGTCTTGCTGCCACCTTTCCTGCGGTCTGAATTATACATCCCAGGCTTACTGCCTCAATATTCCACTAGATCATTCAGCTGAAGGGTTGCCTGGGATTCCTCGAAGTCGAGTGTTCACAGAATCTCACCCCCCACACACACACCCAAGCTTTCATCTGCACTGTGCAGCCAGCCCAGAATCCATTAAGACTCCATCTATCTAGAGCTACGACTACATCACCAATGGTCTCAGTGGCTTCATTTCAAGTGCATTAGAGCTAATTGATCGACAGTAACGCACCCTCAAAATAAACACCAAGGTTGTTTCTCTGCCACCGGGGGGGGGGGGTGGGGGGTGGAGGCAGCTGTTGCTTGTGTGTGTAAAGTGCCGTCAAGTCGCAGCTGACTTATGGCGACCCCTTTTTGGGGTTTTCATGGCAAGAGACTAACAGAGGTGGTTTGCCAGTGCCTTCCTCTGCACAGCAACCCTGGTCTTCCTTGGTGGTCTCCCATCCAAATACTAACCAGGGCTGACCCTGCATAGCTTCTGAGATCTGACGAGATCAGGCTAGCCTGGGCCATCCAGGTCAGGGCAGCTGTTGCTTAACCACATGATAGTAAGCAAATTGAGGTTACTAAAATGGAGACACGAGGGTGGGGGGAAGGAGGGAAGAAATAACAGGATAGTTTCCCATGGGTGTGTTGGGGTTACCCCAGCAGTAGGTACAGGTTTCAAGGGTCAGTGCCCTGCCTAGTAGAAACGCCTCTCTCAGGGCCAAACGAGACGTTACATCTGGCATGGGACAGAGTTCCCCGACCCATTTTACAGAGCATGCGGAGCTGTAAGCAGTCAGACCCCTCCTCCCGCTAAGGGGTGCCATGAAGGCCCAGGGGTCTTCATGGCACCCCTTGGCATAAGAGCAAGACACTGCTCCCCACAAAATGGATGCCTTTCAGAGAGTTTTGGGATCCATCTTGTGTGTCAAGCCTGGGCAAGAAGGCGGTTGGACTCTGAACTCTTCCCCTGGCCCTCAGGTGTGCCTGGCTGGACAATGGGGCCAGCTAATCCCCATTGAGACACCCTAAGGTCATTTCATCAGCGCTCCGAGCAGACCACTACTTTGTGCTAGGCCAGGTCGTCTCAGGTGACTGCCGGCTACTGGTCTTGAGAGCAGGCTGTTATCTCAGGAATGCAGGAATCCGGGGGAGTCCCGCCAGGAGCTGGCAACCAAAATAAAGCCGGCGTGCGGAGGCAAAGTCAAAAGTCCGGTCCAAGGGTCAGAAGTCCATTTATCAAAGTCTAGGAGCGTCAGCAACAAAAGTCAGAGGTCCTTTTGCAACAATTGCTTTCGCAACGTTTGTCTGTTCCAAGCCTGGTTTTAAGCTGTTTCTCTTTGCCTTAGTTCTCATCCTCAGACAACTCCCAGTCTTGGAGCCGTCTCCTTAGTGCCTGGAGGCGCGCACTTCTCCTTTTACTTTGCAACTCCATTCTTCCTTTTTGCCTGTGCTGTTGTTGAGTGGCTTCAGGTGAGCTGGGTGGGTCCTGCTTCTGTGGAGTTACAGCTGCATCTGGTTGTGTCGAAGGAGGTGATTCTGCATTTACTCAGCAGGGCTAGTGTTTACTCCTACCTGTTGTCCTTCACCCTGCCCTGCATTCTCAGCTGCCTGAGGTGCAATGCCCGTTATTTCTCCCTGCTCAGGCTCTTCCTCTGATAATGCTTCACCTGTTGAAGTCTGGGCCATGACATACTTACCCTATTTGCACCCAGCCCGGCAATCAATCAGTATTCAAGAGAATAGCCCAGGCATTCTCTTGGGTCCTGCCGACTCATCAAGCCTCTCCTATTTTTGTTCGAACTCCGGAAAAGCAATCAATTCTTTGTCTCTGCCTTTCTTGCCAGCTTACCTCATACCACCTCAGTACCCATTTGGGGTTATAAATATTGGTGCTTTGGCCATTCACAGTGTGTACGTGCATTCTGGATCCGTGCTCACACCCCTGCTTGCATGTGGACTGTTTCCTTTGCTCCTGGAAATGCTGGCCATTTTCCTTTACAGTGCTGCTTTCCATGGACATCACTTCAAGACTGGTAACTATCATCCATCCCTGAATGACAGTTAACCACTACACCCCGCTAGCTCGCAGGGTAAGAGCAGTGATTTGGAGCGGTAGACTCTGATCTGGAGAACCGGGTTTGATTCCCCACTTCTCCACAGGAGCGGCGAAGGCTAATCTGGTGAACTGGGTTGGTGTCCCCACTCCTACACACGAAGCCAGCTGGGTGACCTTGGGCTAGTCACAGCTCTCTTAGAGCTCTCTCAGTCCCACCTACCTCACAGGGTGTCTGTTGTGGGGAGGGGAAGGGAAGGTGATTGTAAGCCAGTTTGATTCTTCCTTAAATGGTAGAGAAAGTCGGCATATAAAAACCAACTCTTCTTCTTCTTCTGAAACCCTATCCAACTTCCTCCCTTTTCTCTTAGTGAGCTCATGTATGTTCTGTGTGTGTATGTTCATTGCTTAAAATATATTACTTGTTTGACTATTTTTGATTCTTTAATAAAACTATATTTTAATTATACAACTGCCTGCTCATGTGAGAGTTTTCTCCCAGGGCAATCCTGGTATACATAGTTAATAGATCCCAGTTATCCCCTCTTGCTCTCCGTCTCCAGCTAACTCCCCCAAGTAAAGTAGAGCCCCATAGAGGATCAAATATTCCCCTCATGGCCATTTCCACTAGGGAAAATTGGGGAGGGGGGAAGAGTCTCCTTCCTCTGTGCTGTGCTCCAGAGCCAAATTCACAAAGTCACATCTGTCTATAAAATGGGTCAGGGAACCCCAGCACAATTCATGGCAATGTATCCTCTAATGCCTGTGAGTAAGATGAGGGAAACCCTTTAGGGAAATCACAGGTGACCCAAACGTTTTGAGATTCCACGTGAGTTACTTTAAACACTTAAGTATCAGATGCGCTTTGCTTGAAGATGCAAGAAGCGCTTGGCCCAAGCAATACTAATAAGGAGCAAACCGTGTAAAGGTGAAAGGAATCGTTAAAATCTTTTCCTTATTATCCAGCCAGCGTGCTATTAGCATAAGTAGAATTGTTGCCTCTTCAAATTGGATTCTTAACCTTAAGAGTGCCTCCTAAGGTGAATGACTAAATCGCTCACTACCAGCACGCCTCACCTATGGGAAGACGACTTAAATGGAGGGCTCCAGTATGCACTATGCAACCCTAAGCAGAGTTACAACCCTTCCAAGTCCACTGAAGTCAATGGGCCTAGAAGGGTGTGAGTCTGCTTAGGACTGCACTGAAACACAAGTTTCCCCTCTTATGGGATCACCACATTACAGCCAGAGAATGCAAAATACTACCATCATGGTTAGAAGAGAAACAAATTGACTCCCCCCAGTTTTCTGAACAATTTGCTAAATTTGATGAAGAATGTTCTCAGGACCAGCAAATGCTTAATTATGCAGCAGTGAACATTTGGAGCATGTGATGGCTGGCATGCAGGATCTATCAGAATTTGACAGGACATGACATATATCAGTCAAACTTTGACACTCGCAGACATGCAGCAATAGATTTGAGAGAATCCAACACAGGAGAAGCAGCGCCTATCAGTATTGCACAGAACCACAGCTGACAATGCTGCAGTCCTGTGCATACTTACCTGGGAGTAAGACCCAATTAATTTGTCAGGACTTACTTCTCTAATAGGATTAGGCTGTTAAAAGGTAAAAGGTAAGGTAAAGGTCCCCTGTGCAAGCACCGGGTCATTCCTGACCCATGGGGTGACGTCACATCCCGACATTTCCTAGGCAGACTATGTTTGCGGGGTGGTTTACCAGTGCCTTCCCCAGTCATCTTCCCTTTACCCCCAGCAAGCTGGGTACTCATTTTACCAACCTTGGAAGGATGGAAGGCTGAGTCAACCTTGAGCCGGCTACCTGAAACCAACTTCTGTAGGGATCGAATTCAGGTTGTGAGCAGAGCTTGGACTGCAGTACTGCAGCTTACCACTCTGCACCACGGGGCTCTTTTTAGGTGGTTAATGTAGTAAAATTGTATTTGAACCTTCCTTCATTTAGCCAATCAAATTATGCATATCTTGAATTTTGATGGTAAATGTCAATTTCAAAATTCAGATGTTACATTTTGAATTCAAATGTTCGTATTCAAATCTAGTATTTGGAATTTTGAAACTTCAGCACCCAGTACCAGCCCGTCCACTAGGTGCACCTCTCCCCACAACAGACACCTTGTGATATAGGTGGGGCTGAGAGAGTTCGGGGCGAACTGTGACTAGCCCAAGGACACCCAGCTGGCTTCATGTGTAGGAGTGGGGAAACCAACCTGGTTCACCAGATTAGAGTTCACCACTCTTAACAACTACACCACGCTGGCTCTCCTAGAAGGGAGACCTAGCTTGGTGGAGGAGCACATAATTGGAGTACGGAAGGTTTCAGTGGCAATTCCCCAAGATTAAAAGTGAAAAGAAATTAACATAAATCTAGTTATTCTGGATGAGACTAACCGTGCATTTAGTCCAGCACCCTGTTTCCAGTGGTAGCCAATGAGATGCTACTGGGGAAACCAACCAGGTTCACCAGATTAGAGGCCACCGCTCCTAACCACTACTCCACGCTGGCTGTTGTTACTTCCCAAATACTCTCCAAGAGTGATTTTCAGGCTCTGCAGAACTGTGAGCAAGCCCAGGAATGTTCCACACCCTCAGAAAAACAAAACTGTTTTGTCCCTAAGGTTGTCTAGGCCTGATTTAATTCTTTTTTGTCCCTCAGGTGGACTAGGCCTGATTCAATTTTCAGTGTTCAGTACATATTTCCAAGTTCGCTATTCCTCCACTCCATTTTTTTTCTTGCTCTTTTTCACTTTGGTGATCCACTCCACTGCCCCCTCCCAAATAAACAGACACAGGCTGCCAAAAGCCCCTCTGTTTCACAATTTTAGAAGCCGCATCATTGCCCAAAGTCTTGGGAGTGAAATGTATTTCACACCAAGACTTTGGGGGACCATTTGTGTTGTTGCTGCTGCCTTGCCATGACTATAAAGACAAAAAATATGGAAACAAACCCATATACCCGAAATTGATGATTGGAAAGGAAAACTTTTGGAATATGCAGTAATGGCTAAAATGACTGATGAATTAAATCTTAAATCCTGCGAACCTACTGAGCAATTTCAGGAAAAGTGGGCATCTTTTTATACATATATGAAATGCAATTAATATAATTAATCTATGTTAAAATATTATAATACTTTGTCGAATACTTTTTACCTTTAATAACTGTCTAATAAGAATAAGAACTTAGAAAATACAAGAGATATTATGAAGCAATAACTTTAAACCAATGTTACTTTGTAACTTTACTGTACTCAGAAATCATTATATAATACTGTATTGTTTTTACAATGTTAACAGCTATCCCCTTCCTTTTTTCCTTTCCTGTACCCCTTAAAGATATAAAGAAAATAAATTAAATTAAATTAAAAAAAAAAAGACAAAAAATATGGGCCAGGGGGAATAGTGAGTAAAAAATACATTAAAAGCTTTATTGGGTTGAAAAGTTCCCCAGCGCTTGGACAGCTAAACTTAGGAATACTGAAAAGGTTCTCCCCTCCCCTCAAAAAACATTTTCACTTCCCTAGGTATAGCTGAAGGTTTTTTGTTGTTTTCACTGTTTTGTTTTTTGCCATCAAGTGACAGCCGACTTATGCCAACCCCTGGTGGGTTTTCAAGGCAAGAGATGCTCAGAGGTGGCTTGCCATTGCCTGTCTCTGCATAGGGACCCTGGACTTCCTTGGTGGTCTCCCATCCAAGTACTAACCAGGGCTGACCCTGCTTAGCTTCCAAGATCTGACAAGACTGGGCTAGCCAGGTCAGGCCTGCTGTTCTATAGAGCTTTAAAAATCTCCCTTTCAGAACATCTGTATAGCTTAGCGTGAGCGGTGCCTATAAACTGCACGG
This sequence comes from Euleptes europaea, assembly GCF_029931775.1. Classification (NCBI taxonomy): domain Eukaryota; kingdom Metazoa; phylum Chordata; class Lepidosauria; order Squamata; family Sphaerodactylidae; genus Euleptes; species Euleptes europaea. The sequence continues at coordinate 23,001,588 of NC_079313.1, read as the reverse complement.
AAAATAGACTTAAACTTCCATGCACGTGCAGCATCTCATTTTATATTACAAGCCAATTTGGAACTTTTCAAGACAATTACATTCAGTTCCTAATATATGTGACCTAGGTAAATTCATCCTCTGAGCAAAGTAATTACAAATTTTGTCAGCATCACTGAAGGAAATTAAACCTTCTAGCATTGCCCCTGGAAAAAATTTCACCCCTCAGAAGTGGTAAAACATGTAAAAACACGTTATCTTTTCAAGTGTGAAGAGAAAAGTAAGCCTCCAATTTTAATCTGAAAACGAGTGCCTCAGATATCAAAGGTCTAGGGAACACTACATTAGGCCCAGCTACACAGGAGGGAAAGGGAACTGTCCCAGGTGTGATGGATTTCCTCCCTGGAGCCCAAAACTCACCATCAGGTTTCTTCTGAAGTTTTTAATCTGTATAATCAGAATATTCCAGATACTGGAGAAATGTGATATTTGTGCCAATAACCCAGCTGGGGGGAAGAGGAGGTCACGTATGCCCAGGCGACTACAGGGATCTCAGAGTAGGAGGTAAAGGGTGAATTACACACATGCACACACACACACAATCCCAAATGGGACTTAAAGTATCTGCAGTCTCCTAAAAACTGTGTAGTGTCAGAGTGACCTCAAGTGTTTAGACTGAGGTATTACAGATCAGGAACTCCACAGCTGGTATTTCTGCAGACTTAATATAAATGTTGTACCCAGATTCAGGGCAGTTGTCAGCAGATAATGAACAGTTTCACATGGAGGTGGTAGCAAATGTATAGATTCTCCCTGATGCATTGCAGATCGCCATCGCCACACCAAAAAACCTGATCCTTCCTCACAGAAGATCCTCAGTGGTAACACTGGTACTAGCAGCTGCTTCAGTGCAGCAACAGAGAGCGTGAGGAGGGCTGCCAATTTTTCTGCAAGCCTTTGACAGTCGTTTGGTCCACAGACCTTATCAGATGATAACCATTATTTCTCTGCTTTGAAAAAATGTAACTGGCATGATGTAGTGGTTAGAATGCTGGACTGGGATCGGGGAGACCCAGGTTTGAATCTCCACTCGAAGCAGCAGAAGCAGAAGAGTTTGTTTTTATATGCCGACTTTCTCTACCACTTAAGGGAGAATCAAACTGGCTTACAATCACCTTCCCTTCCCCTCCCCACAACAGATACCCTGTGAGGTAGGTGAGGCTGAGAGAGCTCTAAGAGAGCTGTAACTTGCCCAAGGTCACCCAGCTGGCTTCGTGTGTAGGAGTGGGGAATCAAACCCGGTTCTCCAGATCAGACTCCACCACTCCAAATCACCACTCTTAACCACTACACTACACCACGCTGGCTCTCTGCTGTGGAAGCTCGCTGGATGACCTTGGGCCAGTTACGGTTTCTCACATAGCCTACCTCATAGGATGGCTGTTGTGAAGATGAAAAGGAAGAGTCAAGAACAATGTTGTAAGCTGTGCTGGGTTCCCAAGGGGGTGAAAAGCAGGGTATAAATGTCTAAATAAACCAATAAAGGTACAACAGTAGAGGGGGGAGGTCTGGTTCACTGATAGACCTAGCAGTGAAACCTGGTTGAAATTTCACCGGAGCTGTGAACCCACTAGAATGGAATTCAAGTAGATTAGTGGTTCCCAAAGGGGGCGGTGGGATTACCTAGGGGGGCACTAAGAGGTAAAAGGTACAGCAGGGGGCGCGCTAGAGGTGGTCCCCTTCAACTGTGTTGTTCACTAATTTACAATAGATCTAGCTATGGCACCATGCTGGCAAATTTGGCGGAAACTATCAGAATTTTCCCCCAGTCTTTGAAGAGCTGGTACCATCAGTTTTGTTGAATAAATTTCAACGAAAAAGTTTTAATTTGATTTTGAATAGATGTGCAATTAATTGTTACTGTTTTGAATTTTTATTGTTATCTTCTTTAGTGAGTCGTGCAAACCCTTATTTTGAATAATGTTTTTTATAGGATAGGGTGGGGGGGTGGCCCAAAAGGTTTGGGAACCTCTGAAGTAGATGATCAGTTTCCAAGGCCAACCGAGCATTATAGCACTGTCATTATAATAACACTAAGGTAATATTTATCACATTCTTTGAAAACGAGCTATGTAAGTGCTGACCAACAGTGTAGTGTAGTGGTTAGAGTGTCAGCCTATGATATGGGAGACTCAGGTGTGAATCCCTACTATGCCAAGGGAGCTTGCTGGGTGACCTTGGGCCAGTCACACACTCACAGCTTAACGTACCTCACAGGGTTATTGTGAGGATAAAATGGAAGAGAGGAGAACAATTTAAGCTGCTTTGGGCCCCCATTGGGGAGAAAGGACAGGTATAAATGAAGCAGATAAACAGATAATAAGAACTGTGAATTAAGCTGGATCTTCCGTCTTCTTGGCGTTACTCACCTCTGGCTACTGCCCAGCAATACCATGTGGTGGTGGGTTTTAACTCCAAAATGGCCAAAAGGGATGTTCCCCATCAAGTAGCAGAAGTGAGCTGCCTCCGTTAACCCCTTCCCAGCTGTGGAAGAAAAGGGTCAACATATTAAATTTGGAATAGATCATAATACACACCTCTTTTAAAAGTTAGCATTGGAAAGGGAAAGGGTTTGAACTGGGAAAGGGGAAGGGGTTGTACTGCAACTCTTCTCCTTAGAATACATCCCACTCTTTCATCTGATTTACCGAAAATCTGTGGAAGGTTTATTGTTCATAATATTTTACTGTTTCCAGACTAAAGAACACTTCTGTGTTATTGGGGATGGGTGGGCAGAGTTGGGGCCAGCAGGGGTAGAATGCTAACTCACAAAGGAGGTAGGCATGCAGTCTAGTACAATGTGCCACAAACATAAAACAATAACACAAAATACATGCAGAGCCCGTAACTCTGTAGTCTGCACATCCACCATCTGCAACGCAAGAGCCCCATGCATTGAGGAAGGCTTCTTGCGCCAGAGGAAAATGTCATTGCTGGTGGAAAGGATCCACAGGCCTTTTATGCATGGCTGTTTCCCTGAATTCCACACCTAGGTGCCAGTGTTCTGGCATTGCTTCCCACAATATTGATGACATAGAAATGAAGGAAGAATATAGGTCAAGCAGAATCACACAGAAAGAACCACTCCATCTTGGTATTTCAAGATTAACAGAGTAGACTACAAAAATGATGGAATACGCGACTATGGCAAGACTAACGAATTTGCTTCAAGGAAAACAGACAGAAGAACACCAACAAAAATGGCGATCATCCTATGACAAATAAGGCTGAGAAATTATTTCCAACTATGGAAATAATTAGGTCATAATACAAGAAATGTATATGATAAGGTCACTTTTAAGTCAAAATATAATAATGTTAAAATTAAAATGGTATAGATGTTTATTTTGATATAGCAATGATGGAAAACCTAATAGTTTATTAGTATAGAAATACATAGTATAAAGCAACATGAAACATACTGTATAAAGCAACATGAAATGATGGTCAGGGTTGCTGGGCATTGAAGCTGGGTTTCAGGGGCTACAAACTGTGTGTTACTCTATTTTTCCCATCCCTTTCTTTCTGTATCAAAGAAATCAATAAAAAATAAAAAGAAAAGAAAAAAGAAAGAACCATTGCCAAGCATTTGGACAAGAAAATCAGTATGGTCGTAGCTCTTTCCATATGATCCTCCCTCCCCCGCCCCCCCCCCCCCCACACGATTCCTGCTTTTCTATTTTGCCGGAATGGTGTGAGATAGAAACAGCCACTGAGAAACAGCAATCATGCTACCCCCATGAGGCAAAAAGTTTCTTTAAAATTTAATTTACATCCCACTTTCCCCCCTTATTGGGGATCCAAAGCAGCTTTTTCCATTGTTCACCTAATCTTCACAACAACAACCTTGAAAACAAACCTGGAAATATAGAGCTAGAAGGGACCCCAATGGTCATCTAGGCCAACATCCTGCACAATGCAGGAAATTCACAGCTACCCACCCCCCCACTCCCCCAGTGACCGCTGCTATATGCTCAGAGGAAGGCAAAAATCCTCCAAGATCCCAGGCCAATCTGGCCTGGAGAAAACATCCTCCCTGGCCCCAAAGTGACGATTGGCATTACCCTGAGCATATGAGAAAGGGACACTAGAGCCAAGCACCGACTCATCCCTTCCTGCCCTCCCTCTCACGATCTGCCTAAATTCATAGTGAGTCATAGAATCAGTATTGCTGTCAGATGGACATCTAGCCTCTGTTTCCAAAGAAGCAGAGGAGAGCCCACCACCTCCCAAGAAAGCCTATTCCACTGAGGAACCACTCTAACTGTCAGGAAGTTCTTCCTAATGTTTAGCCAAAAACTCTTTTTTGATTTAATTTCAAGCCATTGGATCTGATCTGATCATCTAGAGCAGAGGTGGGGAACGTCAGGCCCGGGGGCCGTTTCAGGCCAGCGAAACTATTTGGTCTGGCCCTTCGTGGGTCCTGGCAGAGCTCTCGCTCAGAAGGGATCTAAGACTGGCGACCATCCTCTGCCACCAGGTGGGTGAGCGCGCCACCGGTTGGATGCCTACCTGCTTGCCCGTGCCGGGGGGGTGGGGGGTCACCTGGGGCAGCTGCCTGCATGGGGCTTGGTGAGCTAATTTTTAAGTTGATAATTTAGTACGGCCCGTGAACGATGTTATAAATATCCAGATGGCCTTTGGTGGAAAAAAGGTTCCCCACCCCTGATCTAGAGCAACACAAAACAACTCTGCTCCATCCTCTATATATGACAGTCTTTGAAATACTTGAAAGGGACCATCATATCACCTCTCAGTCGTCTCCTCTCTAGGCTAAACATACACAGCTCCTTCAAACATTCCTTATAGGACTTGGTTAACAGACCCTTCGCTATTTTTGTCACCCTCCGCTGGACACTCAGTCGTCTCCTCTCTAGGCTAAACATACACAGCTCCTTCAAACTTTCCTTATAGGACTTGGTTAACAGACCCTTCGCTATTTTTGTCACCCTCCGCTGGACACTTTCCAGCTTATCAACATCCTTGTTAAATTGTGGTGCTCAAAACTGAACATAATACTCCAAGTCAGGTCTAACCAGAGCAGAGTAAAGTGGTACCATCACTTCGTGTGATCCAGACACTATACTTCTGTTGATACAGCCCAAAATCATTTTGTTAGTTTTAGCCCAGTTTTCCAGCCTGTCAAGATCGCCCGAATCTTGATTCTGACTTCTACTGTATTTGCTGCCCCTCACAATTTAGTATCATCACAAGCACTCTTGTGAGGGTTGGTTAGGCTGAGAGATTGTGACAGGCCCAAGGTCTCCTGGAGAGCTTCCATGGCTGAGTAGGGGATTTGAACCTGATCATCCCAGGTCCTAGTCCAGGAGTGGGGAACCTTTTTTCTGCCAAGGGCCAGTTAGATATTTATAACATGATTTGCGGGGCATACAAAATTATCAACTTAAAAATTAGCTGACCAATACGTTTGTCCATGGCCCTGGTGGGAAAGGGTTAACACAGTTTCTTGGGCAGTCCTAGCGGCTCCATAGCTAACAACTCTTCTGCAAGGGGGGAAAAAAGTTCCTTTTCTTGGCAAAACAAACTCACATCTGCCTTGAATAGAGGCTATTCCTGTCCGCGGGACGGGGCGGATCACCAGCCTTAGATCCTTCTGAGCTAGAGATCTGCCAGGACCCACAAAGGGCCAGACCAAATGATTTCACGGGCCTTAAACGGCCCCCGGGCCTGACGTTTCCCACCCCTGTCCTAGTCTGACACTCTAACCACTATGCCACAACAGCACCTTAAGTGCACTTAAAGAGTGAGGTTTTCTTTCTCTGCACAATGTGTTTATGTGTTCATGTTTCATGGCTCTCCTCACCCAATGTGTCTCCCATGGTAACAACAGCTCTGTGGTTCAGCTCAGCATCTCCCACCTGATTGGACAGGATGACGGCCAGGTGAGGCCTCCAGTCTCCCCATTTGTCATCCCCACAGCACTGTTGGGAAGGGGGCAGCGGGGAGAGAAGAAAATGCACGAAATGAAAAACATTGTACGTATACTGCTTTTAAAAAAATCAGTACCCTGCCCTCAGCAATCCTCAAGGCAGAGGACGATATAAAAATACAAAAAAGAAAAGAAACAATAAAACTGAACACACGAATAAGAGCAGCAGAAGCAATCGTAGATGGAAACAGCAGAAAACCACAATGTTAAATTCAACGCTGTCATGTTTTCACGAGAAACTGAGCTCTTTACAAGAGCCTGTAGTAGGGTTGCCAACCCCCAGGTGGTGGCTGGAGATCTGCTATTACAACTGATCTCCAGGTGACACAGGTTAGTTCACTGGGAGAAAATAGCCGCTTTGGGACTCTATGGCATTATACATCACTGAAGTCCCTCCCCTCCCCAAACCCTGCCCTCCACAGTCTCTACCCCCAAAATATCCAGGTATTTCCCAACCAAGAGCTGGCAACCCTAGCCTGTAGCTCCTCAAGATGATTTCTTTGTGGGTTGTGAAAGACAGTAGTCTCTGTGAGATTAAAAGTTTTTCTGCTGGTTGTTTTAATTCTGTCATTTTTAGAGCTGTGCTGGTTTTACTGTTGTTTTCTGCCTTAAGTCCCTGTTACCTGGGAGACAGGCAGGTTTATAAATGCTTTAAATCAGTCAATAAAACAAAGAGCAGTATGTATCCTGACTGGAGGACCTGGCCAAGTAATCTGGGGCAAATGGGCAACCTCAAAATTGGAACTTAGCCTGATCACAGACTTGGATCTCTGTGGCTGAGGAAACAGAGCCCTCTTCGGGCAACAGAACAGGATAAGAATATGTAATGTCAGCCCTTGTGATAGGCAGGAAATACAAAGCCTCTGGGCTGGCCAAGCCTGATGGCACTTCTCACACTTGTGACCCTTGGTTGGTCAAAAGAACAGTGGGTTGGATCCCATCCAACTGTTCTGTTAGCCATGGCGCTTGCCCCTGATACAAGAAGCCTTCCCATGAAGGATCCTTGCATCAAAGGAAGCGCCACCGCTAGCCAAGTGGATCCACAGGATCCAACCTGATATTTCCTGTTTTCTGTACACCGACTCCAGTTGGAAGTTCCTGCCCACAGCACAGGCTAAAACAATGAACACCAGCCAAACGAATCAGTGGTTATCGTTCTTCTCTCTTGATTTTATTGTAGGTGCTGTTTCATATGACTACTTTATAATGTTCTTGTATAATGGCTATTATTCATGGCTTCAAGACTTTTTACCTAGGAAGTAATCTATACATTTCAAAAATATCAAACACCCACCTATTCCAAACTCTTTTCAAATATGGTTACTCATTGCTCTGGCCTAGCCCACACACACCCATTTAATGATGTCTGGCTCTGTCCCTTAGACAAGGCCTTCTACACCTTTTCTTATCTTCCTCCTCCTCATCTTCCTTGTGGAACAAGGGCATCCTGATAAAAGTCTGCCAAGCTAAACTACTAAACCAGGGGTGTCAAACTCAATTGTTACGAGGGTTGAATATGACATAAATGTCACTTGGTAGGGCCGGGCCATGCCTCGCCACCCCAGATAAAGAGTGGGAGAAATGGCTGCCATGGCTGGTTTGTTGGCCAGATAAGAGCTCTCAAGGGGCCGGATTTGGCCCATTGGCCTTATGTTTGACACCCCTGTCCTAGACACTATGTCCAACACCAGAGCATGGAATTCTGAAAATGAACGATGGTGGGCTACCACTCATGTGTCATTATCGGCATCACCACCTGAAATAAGCAAGGCAGACCTACTGGCAAGCGTCTCCCAAACGCTTAAGGGAACTGCTCTTGTGTTGAAGCGAACCATCCGCATTTTGTCATGCCTGGTAAAAATGATACAAAAGGGAAATGGCAGCAGATCGTACGGCAGCCTTATGGATAAGACAGAAGCCAGATGGATTTTGAAGTGTAGCTGCTAGGCCAAAGCTAAGAAGCGCACCACCTCCCAATTTCCCTAGAAAGAAGGGGAGTCTGCCTTCAATGGAAGGTGACACTTGAGTTTGTTCGTTTACTGGGGTAGAGGCTGCAGGCTTTATTAAGGAGGAGGGTTTATTGTGAGGGGTTACTGTATTTTGTACACTTCCACAGGGAAAGGTGGGGTATAAATAATATAATAAATAAATTCTATATGGTGCAGAGGTATCAAGCCAGGGAGCCTAGCAGCAGAATGTATCCTGCCTGGCATAAACGACAGCTCATTCCTTTTCTATCAAAGCTCCCATTCAGTGGACCAAGCTCCCAGAGGAGGTGAGGGGGGTGTCCCCTCCAGACATTTTTAGGAAGCTCTGCCAGGCTTATTTGCTGTTTTAAACTGGAATTTGTAAGCTGCCTTGAACCACAAGGACAGGCAGGCTATAAATATTTTAATAAATAAAACCCTGGCCCATAATTCTCTGCACCACCATAGCAGCCTTTCAGTGGAGGGAGATGCCGAAGTGCACTCTCTGCCACTCCAAACCACCACTGCTGTTAATGTCCAGAGAGGACATTAGAGCGGTTCCTCAGTGGAACAGGCTTCCTCAGGAGGTGGTAAGCTCTCCTTCCCTGGTGGTTTATAAGAAGAGGTTAGATGGCCATCTGTCAGAAAAGCTGATTCTATGACCTTAGGCAGATCATGAGAGGGAGGGCACTTTGGCCATCTTCTGGTCATGGAGTATGGGTCACTGTGTGTGTGTGGAGGGGAGGTAGTTGTGAATTTCCTTCATTGTGCAGGGGGTTGGACTAGATGACCCTGGTGGTCCCTTCCAACTCTATGATTCTATGATTCTAGGGGGCTGCAGCTGCCAGCGGAGCAGAGGTTAGGTGACAAAACGTGTCAAGAGGGGTCATTCTCCATCCTGTAAGGCTGCCACACCTACCCCTCTTCCTTAGCCCAAACAGCTCTTCTATTGCCAATCCCCGGTTGCCTTCAGGCCACTGACTCCAGCGAGTGCAACCTGCCTATCCCAGGTTCAGACAAGCCCCCACAACCCCAAAGCCGCGGGAGAGGGCTGGATTCAGTACCAGAGACGCCTGGGGGATCCTTCCAGACATGAGCTGGAAAAGTGTCTGCAGAGGGTCATTGGAGGCCAAAGTGCTGGTAAACCTGCAAGGAGAGGACAGAGCAGTGAAGTGCTGAGGTCAGAGGACCAGGAGCATGAACGAGCAATCCTTCCCGGCGCTGGGATCTACCTACCCGCTCAAGACCCAGCTGTAGGTCCTCATGTCCATTTTGCTGGATAGAAAGAGAGCATGGCCCCACAGCTGGTTCCTCATGGCCCAATCCAGCGCTTCCTGCAAGCAAGAAAGAATCTAGTTCCCTCTCTTGTAACATCCTGTCCAATGCTAGTATGACTGGAACACAGAACATTGGGCAGGGCCATGCAGGTAAGGTCTGGGTTGCTTCACAGTGGCTGCCACTGAATTAAATATGCAAAGTATTGCTTTGGCACTGTTGGGAGAAAGAGCTGAACTAATTTTCTATGTCCTACTCTTCAAATTATTTCAAGTGAAACTGCCTTCTGCAAATTTGGACCCTCGGACCTATTATCCACCTCTGACTGGCAGCGACTTTCCAAAACAGGTCTTTCCCATCCCTTCTACCTGAAAGCATCTAGAAAAAAAGGTGAGTGAGGGGTGAAATAACAGGGGTTTACAAAGTTATGCATGGTGTAGTAACTTTTCCCCTCCCTCTTCTCTCATAATACTGGGACTTGGGGTCACCCTGTGAAATCGACTGGCAGCAAACTGAAGACACATAGAAGGAAGTACTACTGTGCTTCACACAATGGGAAGATGACTTGTGGAACTCACTGCCACAAGATTTGATGATGGTCACTGGCTTAGATTTAAGAAGAAGAGTTGGTTTTTATACCCCACTTTCCTCTAAGGAGTCTCAGAGTGACTCTCCTTCCCTTCCTCTCCCGACAATAAGCACCTTGTGAGGTAGGTGAGGCTGAGAGAGTCCAGAGAGAACTGTGACTGGCCCAAGGTCACCCAGCAGGCTCCGTATATAGGAGTGGGGAAGCCAATCCGCTTCACCAGATTAGAGTCCGTCACTCATGTGGAGGAGGGGCCCCGCTGCTCTTAACCACTACGCCAGGCTTATGGAAGATGGGTCGATTGTTTGCTGTTCAAAATCACAGCCAAATGGGGTCTCTGAATTCAGAGGCAAAATGCTTCTCATTGTCAGATACTGGGGAACGGTCAGCAGGGAAAGCGCTTATTTATGGACTTCGCAGTAGCATTTCATTGGCTGCCACTGGAAACAGTGTGTTGGACTAAATGGACTGTTAGTCTCATCCAGAATAACTAGGTTTATGTTCATTTCTTTTAACTTTTACTTTTGGGGAATTGCGGCTGGCACCTTCTGTATGCCAATTATGTGTTTCTCCACCAAGCTAGGTCCCCCTTCTAGGAGAGCCAGCATGGTGTGGTGGTTAAGAGCGGTGGTTTGGAGTGTTGGACTCTGATCTGGAGAACCAGGTTTGATTCCCCACTCCTCCACAGAAGAGGCGGAGGCTAATATGGTGAACCGGGTTGGTTTCCCCACTCCTCCACATGAAGCCAGCTGGGTGACCTTGGGCTAGTCACAGTTCTCTCTGAACTCTCTCAGCCCTACCTACCTTACAAAGTGTCTGTTGTGGGGGGGAGGAAGGGAAGGAGATTGTAAGCCGGTTTGATTCTCCTTAAAAGGTAGAGAAAGTCGGCATATAAAAACCAACTCTTCTTCTTCTACCATCAAAGCCTTTTGCTAGTGTAATAATATTGCTTAGTGTTTACAGAGCACTGTTTATTGTTCATGGTGCTTCTCAGGAGTCCTTACAACACCCTTATAACATAGTTCTCCCCTGAACAGAATTGCATCCGAGATGGCATCGAGCAATGTAGATGTTTTACACGTGGCAATTAATGTGTAGCTCTTCCACATGTCCAAGTCATCATTTAATGCTACTGAGATGAATGTGCATGTATGAATCAGGCCTTTGTGTACAAAACGCGTCAGACAGTGATATGAGCTTACTTTTTTTCTCCCATAGAAGAGGAGCTTGGTGAACTTCTCCACATTTTGCTTTGGTGTGCCAGCACTTGGTACTATCTCTCCTGTGAGAAGGTCTGGGGTCCCACAGACCTGCACTGGCCACTCCTCTTCCGTCAGGTTGATCAGATTGGCTACTGGCTCTTGTCTTTTATACTTCTCCCGGTGCCTGCAGTCTTGCATCAGCAGTTCTGCTATGTCGGACCCCACCATGGACTGCAAAGAACAGCAAAGAAGCAACGTTGGGGAGGGGGGTTGCTTACATCCACAACTTTGCGAATTCACTTTGTCAAATAACACAAAATCTATGTTTCTGAAAATTGAATCCCCCCCTCCCAGATCTGGTTTTCAGGTTCAATCATAAATATTTGTCCTACAGCTAAAAAATTCTGGCTGTGAAATTTAAGTAAATGTCCAGGGTCAGGGACAGTTTAGGACTTTCTCCTCCCCACCCAGTCCTTGACCCCCTTTTCAACTGAGAGTGAGGAATGAGGCTCTACTTGGGTGCCTTCGCCACCCGAGGCAAAGCTAATCTGTGTACGAAACAGGGCCTTCTGAGTGGTGGCTCCCCATCTCAAGGGAAATTCTCCTGATGTGCTTAACTGGCTCTTTTAGAAGGCCACTGGAGATACATTGCTTTAGAATGCCTTTGAGGCATTGTGTCATGCCCCCCACCCCCCGTGGCTGAGTCCGAGGCCTCGGATGCAGAACTGGAGCAGCTGGCCGTCCCATCAGCAGCTGACCCTCCCGGGAATGCAGCTGAAGAGCCTTCTGAACCAGATGCTGAATTAAAGGGGCCATCAGACGCTTCTACGTCTAGCCAGGCTGAGGAATTCCAGTCCCCCTTGGAGGCCCGCCTGCCAGAGACAGCCAGAGACTTAGATGAGTCCTCCCCCATGGTTCACCGAAGACAGAAACTCCAAACCCTGCTGCATGAAAAAAGACAATTGGCCCGGCTGCAAAGCCGGAGAGGCATTCCAGCTGTAGAGAATGAGAGTGAGTGATGACAGGACCAACCTCTCTGTGATACCTGGCCAGATTTAAGGAACAGCAAAAGTCAGCCTAGGCGTAGAAGCAACGTACTGAATTCCGGTTTCCGCTGAGCTCCACTCCGCTTGCTGTCTTGCCTGAGAACGACCTTTGACTGAAGACGACGCCTACCGCCTTGCCTGTGACCCAGACCTTGGACTGCTTAACGATGACCCTTGCTACCTAGCCTGTGATACGTAAGAGACCCCGGCCTGACTTCTTGGACTGCTTCCTAGACTTTGCCTTACCCCTGCTGACCCCACTGTTTCTTTGCAGCTGCCCAGGCTGCAGAAGCCTTGGCTTCTGTACCCTCCCCCGCATCCTGCCACGCCCACTCTCAGCTCCCTCTGCACTGTGCTGCAGTAGCAGCCCCCGCCAGCCTGCCCGGCCAGTACACATCGGTTGCTGGAAGCCAAGAGTTATTTAGATCAGGGGTTCCAAACCTTTTCGGTATAGTGAGTCCACAATGACTTGGTACAATGACCCATTTGGAAAAAAAACAGACCATGCACAAATCAATAAAGCCGCAAATGCCTCTGGGGCCCACATTCACAAGCTTTATGACCTACAGCAGGGATGGGGAACCTCAGGCCCGGGGGCCATATGCGGCCCCCGAGGACATTTTTTGTGGCCCTCGGGAGCTCAAGGGCCCTGCCACGGAGGCGCAGCACAGGGCGGCCCTCCCTGAGGGTGTTCCTGGGGCCACGGCTTGCAGGGGCACTGCGGCGCCCTTTGGACCTCCTCTCGCCGACTGACGGCTGTTGGTTGCCAAGAGGAGGGGGAGGGATGCTTCCCCCAGGGCTGCCGCCTATAGCCACAGCATGCAGGAACGCCAGGGCACATTGTAAGCCCCTCTTGCTGCCTGTCGGCTGTTGAGCAGCAAGAGGGAGGGGGGAAAGAGGCCAGCAACTCCCGGCGGCAGAGCATGTGCACAGGAGCCGATCAGGCTTCGGGGGGCCTTTTGTGGACTCTGGGGTTGGGAGGGCATGGAGCCTGGGGCCAGGTCGCATGGGGCCGGCATGTGTGTGTGGGGGGGGGGAGGCTTTTCTCTCTCCTTCACTTTCTGTCTCTTTCTTTGTCTGTCTCCCTCCGTCCTTTTCTTTCTCCCCCTCTTTCCATTTCTTTCTCCCTTTTCTTCTTTCTCTGTTTTCCTTCCTTCCTCCCTTGCTGATCGACTGCGGGCTATGCCCCCCTGGCGCCTCGTTTGCTCGGGCCCACCGCTGGCTGCCCTCCGGCCGGGGGGTGGGGAGCGGGGCGCCCTCCAGGCCTTCTTTGCGTGGCCTCTCCTGGGGTTGCCAACCTCCAGGTGGTGGCCGGAGACCTGGCAACCCTAGCCTTTTCCCCCCACCAGGAGATCTACACCTGGTGTGGCCCCCGAATGATGTTATAACTGTGCAAATGGCCCTTGGCAGGAAAAAGGTTCCCCACCCCTGACCTACAGACTGGGAAATGCTGACATGGATGCTGTCTAGGCTTACCAGGTCCCTCCTCTGCTCCGGCGGGAGGTTTTCCTAATAGTTGTGAGATCGCGTGCACACACACGCGCCGCCGCACCAACATGATCGCAGCACTTCCGGTTTACACCCAGAAGTGCTGCATCGCAATGGGGCCTACTGATACATTTATTCTGGTGAGATAGTTGTACCTTTGCTTTCTGATGGTTCAATTTACAAAAAACTCAGCACCAGGTTCTGCATCACAATGGGGCCTTCAAACTAGGAGTTTGAGTGATAAAGGGCCCGTTGCGATGCAGCACTTCCGGGTGTAAAACGCATCGTAAGAGGCCATTTACCACTCAAACTCCCAGTTTGAGTGCTATAATGCCCCTTGTGATGCATTTACACCTGGAAGAGTTTGAGTGGAAAACGGCTCCTTGCGATGTGGCGCTTCCGGTTTGCAACCGGAAGTGTTGTGGCGCCTTGGGCAGGCGCGCATGCACGCGTTGCCCACTGACGCTCAGTTGGTCGGCAGGAAGCCAGGTGGATTGGCGGGGGTTTGCCCGCCACCACCTGGCACTTGGCAACCCTAATGCTGTCCTCTGCTTTTACTACAGGCAAAGTATCCCTTATCTGATATCCTGTATCCGGACTGATCCGAAAACCGGACTCTTCGAGCCGGCATGCTGGCAGGTCCATGCTGCCTGCTTTCAATGTTTCCTCTCACCTAAAAAAAAAAAATACAGTGTACACTGCATCATAGGTGGAGACTGAAAGCCTGCAGTTGTTAGCTTGTTTGTTGTTGCTCTTGTTTAACAGCTGATACAGGTATTCTGGTGAGATAGTTATACCTTTGCTTTCTGATGGTTCAATTTACAAAAAACAATAATTAAAATACTGTTTAAAATTACATTCAGGCTATGTGTATAAAGTGTATATAAAACATAAATAAATTTGGGTCTCATCCCCAAGATACCTCATTATGTATATGCAAAAATTCCAAAATGTTCCAATATATGGAAAGATCCAAAATACAGACTACTTCTGGTCCCAAGCAGTCCAGATAAGAGCCACTCAACCCGTATATTGTTCTAAGTTTTGGTTTTCTTTGTCCTTTTTCAAAAAATAGTTTGAATTTGAGTTTATTTTATTTCTTTGTATTGACATGAGCCACTTCAAATGCTTTGACTGGCAGAAAGACAGGGAAGAGATTTTTGCAAAATACACATCAATTCATTTTAAAACGTGGCCCCGCAAGCCAAATCCCTCCCCTCAAAGAACAGGAATGCAGAATCTGGTGCTGAGTTTTGCATCAAAAAGGCCACACTTTCAACACGAAATCTGAATGCTTTTTCATATTTTACATACCAAATGCTGGTTCTACAACTGCAAATTACTGTTTTATAACCGGAATTTATTTAGGTTCTGTCTGGATCAGCCCCAAAGGGATTGTCCGGAGTTATGCCCAACAATGGGGAACGTTTCAGGTTGAATTCTTCAGAAAGAACAGAAAGTACTGGTTCTTGTAGGTTATCCGGGTTGTGTAACCGTGGGCTTGGTATTTTCTTTCCTGACGTTTCGCCAGCAACTGTGGCCGGCATCTTCAGAGGAGTAACACTGAAGGACAGTGTCTCTCAGTGTCAAGGGTGTAGAAAGAGTAATATATAGTCAGAAGGGGGTTGGGTTTGAGCTGAGTCATTGTCCTGCAAAGTATTAAAGGTAATGTGCTAATCATTGTCCTGTAAGTATCAAGATAATGTGCTAATGAGGGAGTGGTATGTTAAGGTGAAACCATTGTATCCTGAAGTGATCTGTTAACATGTGGAATCTAAAGCTAATCCGCATGGCTATTGTGGACTGAAGTCTCCGTTAGTCTGGGGTTTCAGGACAGGAAGCCAAGCCTTATTCATTCTTAAACTCTCTTCTTTTCTGTTAAAGTTGTGCTGATGTTTATGAATTTCAATGGCTTCTCTGTGCCACAGTTGCTGGCAAAACGTCAGGAAAGAAAATACCAAGACCACGGTTACACAGCCCGGATAACCTACAAGAACCGATGAACTCCGACCGTGAAAGCCTTCGACAATATAGAAAGTACTGGATTCCTTTGTCTAGAATATTTAGAAAATGAAGTTATTGTGAAAACAAAGAGGCCAGTCTACTGGGAAGATCTCCTGAACGAACTCCACTGAGATTAATGGAAGCTGAAAACAGCACCACCATTTATTTTTGGTGGGGCTTGCACGGGAGAATTTCCCAAGGTCCCTATCCCTGCTCACCACCCACCTCTGCAGGTGAAGGGAACACAGAGAGCAAGCTTTGAGAAGAGGAGAGGCAGCATGGTGCAGTGGTTAGTATATCAGACTAGGGTCTGGGAGACCCAGGTTCAAATCTCCACAGTGCCACGGAAACTTACTGGATGACCTTGGGCCTATCATTAACTCTCATCTTGACCTATTTCGCAGGAATTTTATAAAAATAAAACAGAGGAAGGGGAAATGATGCAACCTGTTTTGGGTCTCTATTGGGGAGAAGGGCAGGGTATAATTGAAGCAAATAAATAAATCTTGGGGTCATATTGTGCAGGTTTAGAACAAGCCCAAGAGTGTACCAGATTTTGTTTCTACTGAAAATTTCAGACCATTTTCAACAAGAAGGGATAAAAGCGAAGTCTATATTGAGGAGGTTAGTTAAGACCTACATGGCAAGATGATTCAGCCTCTCTCTTTCTCTCTCACACACACATACTCACACACACATACACAACCCAGGATATACGTACCCCATTCTGGCGGCACAGAAGCAGAAGGAGTTTCCAAAGCAAGGCGGCATCTCGGCCCCGGTTAGATGCCAAGTCACAGCCTGCGGCTGCTTTGCGTTGACAAAACGTCATCACGTCCACCTTGTGCAAGTCCTCCCTGAAATGACAGAAAAGCTGCCTACAACTCCAGTCCCCTAAGGAGCAAGAACTCCCGGGGAAGCAGCACTCTCAGGGGTCCTTTTGGATGAAAGAGTGGCAGGGACTTAGAGCATTTGTGTAGCATGTTCAAAACATGAATAGTGAGTAAAAATCCCGCTCAAACCGGAAATATAATTACTGGGTATCTTAGATAGGACATTAGAAAAACAGTTGGGAGATATTGGGGCTTAACGCACGGCCAATTTGTCTCGCTTTTGTGCCTTAATAGTAGCGAATCTCCATGGTCCACACGCACGACCGTCCAAGGGCTGCGCATCGGACCCACCTTAGTCGTGAATTAAGGCAAAAAAACCTGGGTTAATCAATCCCTGGTTTATAGCGATCTTTTCGGTTCTAATCCGCTACTTTTTTTTTATTCCGCTACATTACCGGAACGCCGACGTGCGTGTAATTACTCGGCTAGCTCGCTACTAATGCTCCTTACCGGTCTCCTCCCTCCCGCCCCCTTCCATGCGCGAGCAATTGCCGCTTCCCGTCCCCCGTCCCGCCCCCTTTCCTGTGCGAGCAATTGCTGCTTCCGGTCTCCCGTCCCGCCTTTTTTTAATTGACAGGTTGAGACGATGGTATACCGGAACGCTGGCGTTCAAAGAAAAAAAAAAGGGGGAGAATCGCCCTTTGATTGGATAACTCCTCAGCCAATCCTTGGGCGATGTCACTCCCCTGCTATCCCGCATTGTGAACTATCCCACATTATATGGTTGGTTCAAACGCACGGGGAGCCTCCAGCAGCTACTTGTTTCAGACTTAATGTGGGATAGGCTGGCGTCATGCGTTTGATTATCCAGACTTAAATATTGTGGGATTAAAATATTGTGGGATAACAGAGGAGCGAACCAGGAACATTCTGCCCATGCGTTAATGCCCATCCTTAGATATTTGACAACAGCAGCAAGAATTGTATGGGCGAAAAAATGGAGAATAAAAGTAGTACCCACATTGCATGAATGGCATCAGAAAGATATGGAGTTGGCCAAGATAGCCAAGTTAAATAAATCTATTGAAGATAGTTGGGTTTCTGACTTTGATACAGATTGGAAGGTATGGTCAGTATATATAAATCAATATTTTAGGGATTAAAAAACGACCTTAGGTTTTAGAACCTAAACTTATTAAATGGTAGACTTAAGATGAAAATAGCTAAATAATAAAGTAAAAATCGATTAAATCAAAGTTATTTGCAAGAGAAATAAGGTATATGGTGGTCTGTTCTGTGTGAGGAGAGTTGGAGGTTGGTTTCTGTATTGTTCTGTGCCTCACTTTTTCTTTTTTTCTTCACTTTTTTTCCTTTTTGTATATTGTGTTTTTTGTATGCTTTGTGCACTTTGGCATATTCTGTAGCGTTCTGCATATTTCAATAAAACTTTTAAAAAAACATGAATGGTGACAAACACACAGCCTGCGCCAGGGAGAATTCTGAGGGTTTCATAGCTGCAAACGGAGGAGGCACCCTTGAAGACTGTACAAGTGGTCTGTCAGGGGACGGGCGCAAGCTGCGTATTTGTCTCCATTCCTGTTTCGCAAATGCTACCGATTCCCTGAATGATCAGCAATACAGAAATAAGTCTGTGGGCTGCATCCTAGCTACTGTAGTTATTATCCTGAGGAAGACCACATCACGATGACACTTCATCCTATGCCTCAGCCACAACTAGATACCTGTTGGCGCCAGCCACATATTTGCTTTCCCTTGAAGCAAATAGACATAGAAGAGCATTCACACTTGCCAGATGTTCAGCATTGTCCTCAGCCTTGCTAGAGGGTCATTATAAAAAAATCCTCTGGGCTCAAAGATTTTGTCTGTGTGGCAGTGGGCAAGTTGATACCAAGGAACACATTTTACTATTCTGCCCTCTTCATGAAAATGCTCATGCTGAAATGATTTCTCCGTTGTTGGTAAGATTCCCAGGCCGGAACTCAGTGGATAGGGTCGTGAAACTGTTAAGCGGCGGGAACTCTCATGTTGCCAAATTTTGTGCTGTCTCTATGAAGCTTCGTAGACTTCTGTTAGAATGATGTTATTGGCACTTATTGCACTTTTTTCTACATCCATTTTTATGTAAAGTGTTCTTAAAATTTATATAACTATGTCTCATGTTTTAACACTTTTTTATATTGTTAATGCGAGGTTTATTGTTGTATAGTTTTTACTGGTCTGATTGACTGTACCAATAAATGAAATGACACTTCATCCTATCTTCAGGAGGGAAGGTGCACGGTATAGCCTGATCTCATCAGATCTCAGAAGCTAAGCTGGGTCGGTACTTCAACGGGAGACCACCACTCTGAACCACAACACCCCTCTGGGAATACCCATTTATTAATTTACTTATTAAAACATTTACACTCTGCCTTTCCTCTTGGTTCAAAGCGGCTATGCTAAACTGAGAGAGGAATGATAAAACTCAGTTGTAGAACATGCAAAATGATCCATCAAATGGTATTAGGTAGAAGGTGCTGAGCAAGACCTTTCTCAACCTCATACCTTGGAGAACCACTGTCCCACAGAGCAGACAACCTGGGATTAGGGAGACCAACCATCTATTATAGCTGAACATGTCCTATGGAATCTTGAATTCTGGTCCTCCAGAGATACCGTACCTGATCAAAGGTCCTGGGAAGACTTGCATCGCCTCCTGCTCAGCAGTGTCGTGTAAAATAACCTGGACAACAAGGGCAGATTCAGAAACGTGGGTTCCTGGCTATACCTGTAAAGCTAAACTGATGATGGGAAGTTGATTGTCATGTGCTTGTTCTATTCATATCGAACCGATGGCTCTCTGAGCAGGTCCCTACAGCACTGCTAGGGTTGCCAGCTCTGGGTTGGGAAATACCTGGAGATTTTTTGGGGGTGAAGCCTGAGGAGGGTGGGGATTGGGCAGGGGAGGGACCTCAATGGGGTACAATGCCATAGAGTCCACCCTCCAAAGCAACCATTTTCTCCAGGTGAACTGATCTCTGCCACCTGGAGTTCAGTTGTAATCCCAGGAGATCTCCAGCCACCACCTGGAGGTTAACAGAAGAAAGAATCCCCATGCTGTACTATAAAGTACTCAAGCAAAAAAAACAGCACACAGGCTCAAATTCAAAATATCTATAAAGCATACAGAGAACTATACATAAATATACAGTACAAGCAGCCTAACAATGTGACAAACACAGATGGCACAAATAACACAATTGACACGAGCAACACAAATGGCCCTATAGTGGAGGCTGGCAAGCCTAAGCACTGCCCATGTTCTCTTCCAGTGGCACTTAGCATTCTGGAACATATATGTTGACCGGGAGGGATGTGGAGCCAGAAGCATGGTCTTGTGTGCGGCAGGGAGGGGAGGTGGGACAGCAGACAACAAAGCCTCCAGCCTGGCCCCCCCCAAGGAAGGGAGGGAGGGAGAGCCTGTCCAGGCAGCCCCCAGCAGAAGGTGCCCAGCTAAACAGGGTGGCTGGGCATGGTGAGGTCGGGAAGGCCCATCCCTAACCACAGCATAGCCAGGCAGCAGGGTGGCCAGCTCAGGGTTGGGAAATGCCTAGAGATTTGGTGGGTGGAGCTTGAGAAGGGAGGGGCTTGGGGAGGGGAGGGACTTCAATGAGGTATAATGCCATACAGTCCACCTCCCAAAGCAGCCATTTTCTCCAGGTGAACTGATCTCTGTCACTTGGAGATCAATTTTAATCCCAGGAGATCTCCAGCCACCACCTGGAAGTTGGCAACCCTATTAGGCAAGCACCTGTCCCTCTCTTTGGACTGTGGTGGCCCTGCTGGGTGGGTGGCCCCAAGGTTGGAGTAACTCCACTGGGTGGTGCCCCCACCCCGGCCATTGGCCCAGCTGGACTCTTCCCAGTGGCTTTAGTGGCCAACCTTCCCCCTGGACAAAGGTCTTTGTTCTCTAACTTAACTTTGTTCTCTTAACTTATCCATGTGCAAAATTGCTCAAAGCTCTTCTCACATACTGTCACAGTAATCTTTTGCCCCGCAAGGCAAGTTAGCAATATCATCTCCCTCAAGTTGTAAATCCAGTGTAAGGCTGAGATACAGTATAATGGCCTGCCCAGGGGCACCTTGTACCTTTGCAGCAGAGCTGAAAATGATTTTCCTTGCTTACCATTCACTTCCTTAACCACTATATTAGCCATTTCCTTGGAATTGTCATTCCCAGAAGATTAATGTATAATGCAGCCTCTATTCTCAGTTCTCTTCCTTTTTAAGATGATTGTTGTGAAACTGAAAACCATGGATGCTTAAAAGGTTGGTGCTTTGAAAGAAAACGGTCACCTAAATATGCCATCCAAGGTCAATCAGCCAATAGCCAAAGCCCAAAGAAAAACTCCATAGAAAGGGGAGCTTGTAAAAAATCAGTTATGTCCAATAGAGAGCAAGAATGAAGGACTGGGGAGGCAAGGCACGAATCCCCAGACTTGTTGAGCCTGAGGGAACATTGGCAAGCATCATGGCACCTATTGGTGCCACGCTGGGGATCACTGTCCCAAGGCAACAAAGCACTATCATGCTGCTCCGAGCTGATAAATAACACTCCATTTTGTTTCTCTGCAGAAAACTGACGCTTACCTCCAGGCTGTGTATTTCAACAAGGGCAGGTTGTCCTTCTGCAGGGTAATTAGGACATCCTCGGACCAGGTGCCCTCCAGGTCCAAAGCAGACAGGTACATGGGGCAAGGGAAACTTCTGGGGTGCCAGTATATCTTTTCCTAAAAGATGAGCCCACGTGCAGAGTCCTTTAGTGACTAGACCATGACCCAGGCCAGAGGATGATCCAGACTGGCCACCCTATGAAACCACAAACAGCCCCACAAGCTACCTTCTGCACCAGGCCCCATCCCAGAAATCCCAAAATCAGGCAAGAAAAACAGTAATTATTGTCCTTAGGATTACTGCAATTGCAGGAACAACAGCCGGGGACTCGGCACAATGACTCAGAGTGAGGCAGCATCTACACATCATGGGACTCTGCTGCTGTGGTGATATCAGCAATCATTTGCAACTGGAGTTTCCTGAATAGACCTGACCATCCAGGAAGTAAATGGTTGCTATAACTGCAACGAGAGAGCAATATTCAGCCATGTGTGGATACAGCCATCAAAGGACCTAGCAGAAGAGGGGTAGCGAAAAAGACTTTGGCCCAGTTCACACATTCATAACCACCTTTGTGCAGTGAAAGAAAAAGCTGCATTCACCATCACCCACTAAAGTGTCACCAGGATGCTCCATGAGGATCTGCAAATACACTCCCTTCAGATTTGCATTATTCTTCCCTCTCAGAAAGGAGGGAGGGGGAATGCACGGATCAGAATTTTGCACATATGAGCCTGCATAATACACAACCTGAGGAAGGGGAGCGGTTCGCATCTGGTCCTCCGCCATGACTTCTACTGCTTGGCCAGTGTCTAAACCAAGCCGTTGTCTTATAGACCTCTCGACAGACTTCTCAAGCTCAGCTGGGCAGAAGAGCTGCAGGAAGGTACGCTGCAGGTGGGGCGAAGGAGTCTGCATTCACTTGCCCCTTTTGCTTCTAAAACATTGGGCCCATTATTTAGCTCACCCCATCTTTCTGTGAAACAGAAAACGCATGGTCGCTTTAGCCTCCTTTATTCCCTGTTTCAGCCAGGATTCAGCCAGGATCGAACGCACGTTCGGCAAAAAAGCATGCATTTGATCCTGGCTGAATCCTGGCTGAAACAGGGAATAAAGGCGGCTAAAGCGACCGTGCGTTTTCGCCCATAGTCATGTCCCAAGAATGTCCAGAACCTGATTCTGAAGGGACATCTGAAGGAGAGTGAGTCTCTGGGGCCCTCCTATCTCAGCAATAATCCTGAAGTTTCAGATGTGGAAGAGGGTTCCCCTGCAAGCCCCCACTATGGCAGAGTCTGGAAGCCAACAGAACTCCACTGGGAGTTTGAAACGCTCACCCAATGAGCCCGACTTTAAGCTGCCATCAGAGACAGAGTGCTCATCCCTTAGCAAAGCATCTTCATACCCTCAGCAGAGTTTGTGTGTTATAGTGGTTAGGATATCTGCTTAGAACTAGGAAGAACCATGTTCAAAATCCTTATTAGGTGACCTTGGACAAGTCACTCATGCTCAGTCTCATCTACCTCGCAGGGCTGTTGTAAGCACAAAATGGAGACTGGAAATACTGTGTCTGCTGCCCTGAGCTCCTTAGAGCCATCCAGAGGAAGGATGGGATAAAATGTGATAGACAGGTGCCTTTCAAAGAAAGTCACTGCACAGCGTGGGGTAGTGCTTAAGAGCAGTGGTTTGGAGCAGCAGACTTCTCCACATGAGCAGCAGATGCTAACCTGGTAAACCAGGTTGGTTTCCCCACTCCTATACATGAAGCCAGCTGGGTGACCTTGGGCTAGTCACAGTTCTCTTCAAGCTCTCTCAGCCCCACCTACCTCACAGGCTGTCTGTGTGGGGGCGGGGAAAGGAAGGTGATTGTAAGCCGGTTTGATTCTTCCTTAAGTGGTAGAGAAAGCCAGCATATATATTTTTTAAAACCAACCAAACCATATGATCAGGGTCAGTCCCCCTAGTGTACCAGGAAGGGGAGGGGCTGTGGCTCAGCGGCAGAGCATCTGCTTGGCATGCAGAAGGTCCCAGGTTCAATCCCCGGCATCTCCAGTTAAAGGGACTAGGCAAGTAGGTGATGTGAAAGACCTCTGCCAGAGACCCTGGAGAGCCGCTGCCAGTCTGAGTAGACAATACTGACTTTAATGGACCAAGGGTCTGATTCAGCAGAAGGCAGCTTCATGTGCCCATGGGTACCGTTGCAGAACCAGCTATGGAGCCCTTCAATCTGGATTTTGCTGTTTCAGTGTCTCTATCTGCCTGATTCCTTGTATCCTGCCTTGAGTTCAGGCTATTTGTCTAGACAACTCCCCCGTTTTTCAGCTGCCTTGACCTGGATTCTGCCCTAATTTTCTTGGGTACTCCTTACCAATTGAGAACCATGGGCCCTTTGCTGATCTTGGGGTCTTGGCAAGCATTCTGCCCTGAACAGTAGGCCTCGCCTTCGCTACTGATGCCATCAAACAACACACCTGTTTGAACAGGACTCCAATCCTTGGAGGGAGCGGCTTCATATGGATTGGAAGCCTCATAGATGTACTGGCTTAGCTCATAAGTGCTGGAACTGAGGCCAGAGTCTTTGTACTGCTGAAGCAGGCTTGGTTCTTCAAGCACTGGAACCTACCGGAGGGGAAAGGAAGCAGAACAAAAAGATGGGAGAAGGTGCAATAGGAACGGCATAAAGAAGAGCAAAATTAATTGCAGCTTGGTATCGTGATTTGAGTATCAGACTAGGATCTGGGAGACCCAGAGTTGAATCCCCACTCTTCCATGGAAACTTACTGGGTAACCTCGGGCCTATAGTTCACTCTCAGCCTAATCTATTCTACAGGGTGTTTGAGAGGATAAAATGGAGGAGAGGATAACAACGTAAAGTTCAAGAGTGTGCGGCTGTCCTCAAGAGTCAGGGCCTTTTTGGCCCTGGCTCCGACCTGATGGAATGCTCTTCCTGGCAACATCAGGACCCTGTGGGACTTGAAAGAGTTCTGCAGGGCCCGCAAAACAGAGCTATTCCACCAGGCCCATGATTGAGAGCAGCCGCCAATGTCATCAGTAATGGCCTTCCCACCTTTCCCCCTTCCCCTCCTTTTTGTTTGAACTAGGGGGCTGGTCTGTACACGCCTTATCGACGGGCTGGTTTTTAGCGCCATCTGTTGTTAGGTTTGTGTTTTTAACCTGCTGATTTATAGTTTTAAAGATTTTTAGATTACTATGATTATGTATTATTTTAATGTTGTAACTCGCCCTGAGCCTGGTTCTGCCGGGGAGGGTGTATCAGAAGTTTGGGATGAGATGAGATGAGATGGGATGAGATGGAGAGGGAGAGAGGGAGAGAGAGAATATTCCTAGGACCTGTCCATTCGTTGGGTATTATGGACATTATTCCCAAGGCTGGCTGGCCTGTTAAAAGCTGATGCAGAGCTAGCTGGGATGAGGGAAGAAGAGTAGGTACCTCATGTACTGGAGCACCAAGATTCTCCGGGAAGCTCCCTTGCAATTCATTCGGAATCCATCCTCGTTGCACAGGAGGGCCATAACTGATATCATAGGAGTTGTCTTCCTGTCCACCATACCTGTCTTCGTAGGACTCCTGCTTCTTAGATCTGGGGAAGAAAAATGCCAGAAAAAAATACTGCTTAAAATCTTTATTTTAACGGAACACTGGCTGGTGTGTCTTCATGGTGAGTTCACACTTTGACCCAAAGAACAGAAGCAGGAAGAGCTGATTTCATGCCTACCAGCTCTTTCGTCTGTAACAAAATATCTGAAGCCATTCTTAGCAATGGGATGGGGCTGTAGCTCAGTGGCAGAGTATTTGCTCCGGATGTAGAAGGTGCCAGGTTCAATTCCCAGCAGCTCCAGTTAAATGGATTGGATAATAGTAATGTGAACAACGGCCTGAGACCCTGGAGGAACACGGGCAGTCAGAACAGACAATACAGATCTTGGGAGAACAAGTCAAACAGTATAAGGCAGATTCTTCTATATTCCAGACGTAGCACTGTAGGAAATACAGTACAGGTGTATTCTGGTGAGTGTCTTCATGGGAGCAAGACAATCACTTCTCCTGAGAAAGTTATGAGTTCCAAAGCATGCATCCTGTTCACTAAACTATGAAACTTCTTACAGTAGTGGATTTCTCAAAATACAGATGATGTGTGCTTTTGATTAAGGAATTAATCCCATTCTCTCTAGTACTTTTATCTCAGTTTGGGGGGACAAAAGTTAATCCAAAACTGCTATGACTTTACCAGGATAAAGTTCGAACAAAATTTTAAATCAAGGGAATTATACAATATCTTCAAGATTAAGCATCTTGTGGAACTCAGTATATTTATAGCTTATGATAAAATTAAGTTGAAGACTGAGCGGGGGAGGCAAATGACACAATGGTACAAGAATTTTTAAGGAGGGCATTTTGTAGTACTTAAAAATAACAGAAAGGGTCAATTAAGAACTAACAATGCAAAGAACTATGAGGGAAACAATGTATAGAAGAAGATAGTTTTGGCCATTGCAGAAGAAGATTGCAAACTTTTAAATGTACAGAGACTCTTCCAAAACTGCCATGGGCAAGAGAGATATGAAATGAGAGAATCTGGGGAAAGATTCATAATTCAGTTTCACACTTTCTGCTGGGGTCTTTGAGAGAAGCTCAGTACAAATTGGTTTTCTGGTGGCATATCGCACCTGCAAAATTTAACAGACATCAGATGCCCAATGTCTGTTAAATGTTTACATGCTGAATGAAAAAACAGCCCCACTTGACATAGATGTTAACCTCGCGGTAAAACAGCATTCTGAAAATGCAGGGAAAGTGCAGGGCAGGAGTGAAGTGACTTCTGAAGGTCGGAAAAATCATGCATAATTCCAATGAAGCCCCAAAGCAGTCCGACAGTGATTGCAACACTAACTAGCCATGCATAAAAAGCCCAAGTCTTTACTCTTTCCTGCCCTCCACTGCTGTGACCCCAATTGCACAGGGACAGAGCAGAGTCACAAATTTGAATCAGCAGACTAGCTAACACAGGCTGCAACGCTGTACATACTTACAGAGGAGTAAGTCTCATTGAACTCACTGGACATACTTTCAAGTAAACAGGCACAAGATCGGGCTTTAGTTGATTAATTAAGGTCAAATTTTAACTGGTGATGCTGCCGTAGAAGAGCACATTTTAATTTTCAGTTATTGTGGGTCCATTAGAGAGAATGACAATGAATGCATTAAAGACAACCTTTTCTTCTAACCATGAGTGGTAACTTGCCTTTATTAAATTCTAAATTATTTCACACTTGCTTAAATAGCAACCTGGTAGGGGAGAACAGTGGCCAGTAATTCAGTTGTGAATCATGCACAGATTTATGCAGTGCACTGACACAATCTTGCAGGGAACTCCTCCACACATTTATTACTTATTGTGAGACTTCATGTGCGTGCTATTTCCTAATAAAGGACTCGCAATAACCAGTGCTTGGGCTGCAGAAACTACAGACTAATAACCAATGCATCAATTATCAGTAATGTCAAATTCTATAATTTAAGTTATGCAAGGGGACCTCTTCCATACTATCTCCTTGTTGATCTTAATTGTAAAAGGTAGCATACCCCCGGGTCAGGACATCCTCTGATGGTAAGAACTCTGGAACAGACCCAAAGCCCCAGAGAAGGACACACTGAATGGGCAGAAAATTATCTGCAGCACAGGGCAGGTATCATGAGCCAACCCCCACAGGACACCACAGCGACAGTAATATGAGACCATTCCCTGTTGGACAAAGCCACCTCCTGTTTTCCTTACCGAACTGGTGTTGTGTCGTTATTCCTGACAATTCCACTGCTTTCCTCCTGATGGTAATCTCTATAATAACCCGGATTCCAATGATCTGCACGTTCACCATAGGTATTTCTCTGCCTTGGATCTACATACTCAGAAAAAAACATAAAGCAAAAAATCTACTTGCAGCCATCCATAAAATTAAAAATTATAATGCTAATTACAAGAAGTCTGACCCACCTTTTATTCTCCTGGCTGTGGATTATGTCTACAGCCAAACTGGATACTAGCAGCAACAGCTCCAGCTGATGTCCATAAGCCTATCATGATCGAGTGAAAAGTAGGGGGTGGATCTAGGGTTGCCAGCTCCTGGTTGCGAAATGCCTGGAGATTTTGGAGGTGGGGCTTGAGGATGGCAAGGGGAGGGACTTCAATGGGGTATAATGCCGTAGAGTCTGCGTTCCAAAGCGGCCATTTGTTCCAGGTAAATTGATCTCTGTCTCCTGGAGATCAGTTGTTATCCCAGGGCATCTCTAGCCACCACCTGGAGGCTGGCAACGCTAGGTGGGTCTAATTTTTAACACCAGAAGGGGTGAACAGATGAGCAAAACCATCCCCTGCCCTGTACTCCATAGCTAGACACCTCATTCCAGTATTGGAAATAAGCTAGTTTGGCCATTGTCTAGTTTGGCCATTAGAGACAAAGTAATCACATGTGGGAGGTCTTGCACTTACTCCCCTTTGAAGAGTGTGATGTGTGAGAGGTCGCTACAGCCTGCAGTGACAGGGAAAGCCTTTGTAGTCATGTAGGGTTGCCAACGTCCAGGTACTAACTGGAGATCTCC
Source organism: Euleptes europaea (assembly GCF_029931775.1). Taxonomy (NCBI): domain Eukaryota; kingdom Metazoa; phylum Chordata; class Lepidosauria; order Squamata; family Sphaerodactylidae; genus Euleptes; species Euleptes europaea. The sequence continues at coordinate 22,973,905 of NC_079313.1, read as the reverse complement.
TGCTATTACAACTGATCTCCAGCCGTTAGAGATCAGTTCATCTGGAGACAATGGCCGCTTTGGCCATTGGACTCTATGGCATTGAAGTCCTTCCCCTCCCCAAACCTCGCCCTCCCAAGGCTCCGCCCAAAAACCTCCTGCCGGTGGCAAAGAGGGACCTGGCAACCCTATAGTCACGCTTCCTCACTTGAATTTTCTTAATGCTTGTGACATAGGCACAAAACAAAACACAACGGGAAGAGGCTGAAGTTTCCGTTCCTCTCAACAAGCATTCTGGGCTGTCTGTATAATCCCTCTACTGTCTTGCCTCTTCAGTAAATTTTCATTTATCTTCCAAGTTCTCCTTCTCACAGGTCCGATTTTTAACTTTATTTTAATAGGACAATGATCTGTTAGAACTCTGGGTAATATAGCTGCAACTTCTAAATTAGTTATTAATTCTTTGGAGGTCCAAATCATATCTATTCTTGATGAAGAGAGGTGTCTTGCAGAGAAAAAGGTATATCCCTTCCGTTCTAAATTTTTAGCTCTCCAAGTATCAAACATATCCCCGTGGTATACCAAGTTACAAAATATACTCAAAAGTTTCCCTTCCTTTTTGACCCTCTTTTTTTTTAGTATTCCTATCTATTTTTGGGTCTATCACCCCATTGAAATCCCCCATCCATATCATTTTATCAGAACCATATTCTGCCATTATCCGTTCTAATTCCATTAAAAAAATTGATTTTTATTTGGAGCATATACTCCCACTAATAAAATTTCTTTACCCTGTATTTTTATTGTAATGATCAATATTCTTCCTTGCTCATCTTTATATATTAAATTTGGTTCCAAATATTTTGCAACATAGAAGGCCATCCCATTTGTTTTTTTACTATTACATGCAGTGAATAAATATCCCAATCTTTCATACTGTAACAACCTACTATCTTTTTCTAGCATATCTTTCTCTTGCAAACACAAAATATCAATTTTTGATTTTTTAAAATATTGGAAAATCTTTCTTTTCTTGTTAGGACAGTTGCATCCATTAACATTCCATGATAATATCTTAATTGACATCTATTCTTTATTCAGTCAGTGCAGTCCCCCTTAACCCCCCTCCCTTCAGTCTTCCTTAATAATATGAAAAGGCAAAATAGCCAGAGGCAAAGAGAAGAGCAAAAAAAATAAAGTTTGCATTTTCTAAAGATCTGTATCTTCTTTCTCTATTGCTCCTCCATTTGCTCCTTTCTCCATCTGGCCCTCCTTTAGGTCTTGTTTATGGTCAAAGTCTCGTGGCTTCCTTCTTTGAAGATTATTTAAGTAATAATATTAACAAGGAAACCTCTGACATTATGGTATGGGAAGCAGGGAAGGCAGTTATTAGAGGGGTTCTGATTCAACAAAATACTATATGGTATAGAAAAAAAGAAAAAGCTAAGAAATTAATATTAGAGGAGATAAGACAGAAAGAAACCCAATTAAATAGAAGTAAAAACAAAAATGAAAAGAGCATTTGGCAGAAGGAGTTAAAAACTTTACAACAACAGTATGCTGTATTATTAAACACAGAGATAGAAAATGCAATATTATTTAACAGACAGGTTTTTCGAAAATGCAAACAAAGCAGGAAAATTGTTAGCGTGGCAACTAAAAGGAAAAAACAGATCAGAGCCAATATTAAAAATAAAAAGAGGAGGAATAATAACAACAGACTCAAAACAAATTCAAAAAAACTTTATGGAATTTTATTCCAATTTGTATAAAAAAAGGAAATTAATCAATAGAAAATAGAAAAATTCTTAAGTGAAAATAAGATAAAGAGGATTAACGAGTCCATAAGGGAAAACTTAGAAACAGAAATTACATTAGAAGAGGTGACTTGTGCAATAAATAAAAGTAAATTAAATAAAACACCTGGACCAGATGGATTCACTGCATTGTACTATAAATGTTATTTATTATCTAGGTCCTTTATTACTGAAAGTAATGAACACAGTAATGGAAAAAGGCATAATTCCAGAAACATGGAAATAAGCTAATATATTAATACCAAAGCCAGATGCAGATAATCTAGAAGTTAAAAATTATAGACCGATATCCCTCCTTAACAATGACTATAAAATATTTGCAGATATCTTAGCAGAAAGATTAAAAAAGGTATTAAAAGATACCTGAAGATAAAGGAGGTTTCCTTCCGGAAAGACAAATTAACCAAAATGTGAGAATGGTGATTGATATAATAGAACTAGCAGAACAAAAACCTGATATGCAATTAGCTATGATATTTGTGGATGCCGAAAAGACGTTCGATAATGTCCATTGGGGATTTATGAAAAAAGTACTGTACTATATGAATATAGGACAAAGATTTATGAGGGCCATAGATAGTATCTATAATAAACAAACAGCTACCCTACTAATAAACGGGGAAGAAACTGACAGAATAGAAATACAAAAGGGCACCAGACAGGGGTGCCCACTCTCCCCTCTCTTATTTATATTAACTTTAGAAGTGCTTAATAATATAATAAGAACACATAATTTAATAAAAGGAATAAAAATGGGTCAACAGGAATATAAAGTCAGAGCATCTGTGGATGATATGGTATGTATATTAACAGATGCTTTAAATAATGTAAGTAGATTGTTGGAGATTTTCCATATTTATGGAAACATCTCAGGATTTAGATTGAATAAGATAAAAACTAAAATATTAGGGAAAAATATGACCCAGAAACAAAAACAAAATTTAAGTATTTTAGCTGGATGTAGGTTAGAAAACAAAATAAAATACTTGGTTATTTGGATTACAAACAATAATATAAATTTATTTCAAAATAATTATATAAAAGCTTGGGAATCGATGAAAGTAAATTTAAAAAAACTGGGGAAAAGTTCAAGTATCCTGGTTGGGCAGGATTTCAATAATTAAAATGATGGTTTTGCCCAAAATGTTTTTGTTTCAGAATCTACCAGTTCTAAAAGGAACAAAAAAATTTCAACAGTGGAAAAAAGAACTGGTTAGATTTATTCGGGGTAACAATAGACATAGAATTGCCTATAGAAATCTGATGGATAGTAAAGAAAGAGGAGGCTTGACACTCCCGGATCTAAGATACTATTATGAAACAGCCTGCTTTAGCTGGTTAAGAGATTGGATTTTGTTAGAAAATTCCAGATTGTTGGATTTAGGTAAAGGTAAAGATCCCCTGTGCAAGCACCAAGTCATTCCTGACCCATGGGGTGACGTCATATCCTGACGTTTTCTAGGCAGACTTTGTTTACGGGGTGGTTTGCCAGTGCCTTCCCCAGTCATCTTCCCTTTACCCCCAGCAAGCTGGGTCCTCATTTGACCGACCTCGGAAGGATGGAAGGCTGAGTCAACCTTGAGCCGGCTACTGAAACAGACTTCCGTCGGGCTCGAACTCAGGTCGTGAGCAGAGTTTGGACTGCAGTACTGCAGCTTTACCACTCTGTGCCATGGGGCTCTTTTGTTGGATTTGGAGGGTGCTAATTTAAGATATGGGTGGCGCGCATACTTATGGTATGATAAAGATAAAATAAACAAAGATTTTAATCACCATATTATAAGAGCTAGTCTACTACAAGTGTGGAAAAGATATAAAAGAGGTTTTGAATTTAAAACTCCAGGCTGGCTATGCCCTCTAGAAGCAATTACAAGAAGAAAACCAAACATGGATCAAGATAGCAAGACTTATAGGGAATATATACAAAAAGATAAACAACAATGGAAACAAAAAAATAAGGAAGAATGTGGAATAACGAACTGGTTTAAATATTATCAACTAAACAATGTCATCAAAAAAGATCAAATATTAGGATTCGCAGATTAAAAAACTAAGCTAAGAAAGATATTAGACACGGGAAATAAAGGACAAATTTCTAAGTTGTACCAACTAATATTAGAATATAATTCAGAAGAGGAAAGACTGAAAACAGTAATGATATCATGGGCAAGAGATCTGGGGCATAATATAGAAATGGAATAATGGGAAAGACTCTGGACGAAAGTATATAAATTTACAATAGCTAGTAGCATAAAAGAAAATATGTATAAAATGTTCTATAGAGGATATACTATTCCAGTATTATTGGCAAAGATGGATAAAACAATTTCAGATAAATGTTGGAGATGTAAAGAGAAGAAAGGGACTTTCTACCATGTCTGGTGGACGTGCGGAAGAATCAAAAATGTTTGGAAAAGGGTAATCATGAAAACAGGGAATATGATACCGAGCAATATAAAGAAAAAACCAGAAACTTGTTTGTTAGGTTTATTCCCAAAAGATATTTAAAAGGAAGACAAAGCAGTTTGTCAGTATAGTTTTGCAGCAGCGCGATTGATAATTGCTAAATCCTGGAATGGGGGGAAAAAACTTCATATGAAAGATTGGGAGAGACAAAATGACTTATTATATACAAATGGATAAAATTACAAATAGCTTGAAAGGAAAAGATATAGAAATATTTAAGAATCAATGGCAAAAAACATTTATATATTGGGCAAAAATAGCAAAGGTAGATTTTACAAAAATGATGAAGGGGCTGTAAGTAAAACAAATAAGTATAGGGTAAAATAAGTTAAAGTATAAATCTAAGAGATTAATCAACGGGAGTCGATCACGGTGAAGGGGGGTGATGGGGGATGGGGGGTTATAAAATGGAGGTAACGGGTAAAATGAGCATTACAATTTTTCTTTTTTGTTGTAACATTGAATCAATGTAATCCATCTTCTATGAACATAATTTAAAAATTATATATATTAAAAAACAACAAGCATTCTGGGCATAAACTGACATTATCTCTGAAAACGGTTCAAAATTAAATAATCTGGCAGCAATTTAGAGCTGCCAAAAACCAAGTGGGGCCTGGAGAGCTCCTGGAATTACAACTGATCTCCAGACTGCTTTGGGGGGTGGATTTTATGGCATTATACCCAACTACGCTCCCTCCCTTCTCCAAAGCCCTCAGATCTTCAGAAATTTCCCAAGCCTGTGTTGGCAACTGCACAGCGCCTCCTGACAGAGAAGTCGCAGAGCTGCAATGCGAATCATCTGTTTGATTTCACAAAGCACATAAATATTTAAATGTTGCAGGTTCACAGGCCCAGATCATTACTTTCTCTGTCTGCAGAGGGCAATTCAACATGGGAAGACAAAGGGGGGCGGGAATCAAACTTTGCAGAACTGTCGATTCCCTTAGAACCGTGTTGGTGAACCTATGGCACGCGTGCCACAAGCGGCACGCCGAGCCCTTTCTATGGGCACGCGTGGAGCAGCCGGGAGCCCCCGCCCATCCCCGGCCCCCTCCTCGCAGCCTCGACGCCATCTGCCTCCCGCCGCCCCGCTCCGCCTTAGCAGCAGCAGCAGCGCCGCCGCCCCACCCAGGCACCACTCCAGACCTGCCGCCACCCTCTTATGCTTGGCCCCGAGGGCTGCCCTGCTGGCTGCACCGCTACGCCCGCCGAGTCGCCCCCGCCCCCTCCTCTGCCCCCTTGGCTGCCCGTCCCCTTCCTCCGCCCCTCCTCGCGGCCTCGGCACAAGTTTCCGCCGCACCGCAGCCAACTTTGTCAAGGGGCGGGGGCGACTCGGCGGGTGTAGCGGGGCGGCCGGCAGGGCAGCCCTTGGGGCCGAGCATGAGCAGCCGGTGGCGGCGGCGGGTCCAGAGAGGCGCCTGGGTGGGGCGGCGGCGCTGCTGCTGAGGCGGAGCGGGGCGACGGGAAGCTTGCGGGAGGCTTGCGGCGGGCGGCTCTTTCGCTTGGACTTGCCACTCAGATGCACATTTCCCCCATCCAGATTCTCAAAACTGCATGGGGGAGGGGGTTTGTTGTCTATCTGTGAATGGGAGGTTTAGCCTTGGACTTGCCACTCAGATGCACATTTCCCCCATCCAGATTCTCAAAACTGCATGGGGGAGGGGGTTGTTGTCCATTTGTGAAAGAGAGGTTTTGCCTTGGACTTGCCACTCAGATGCACATTTCCCCCATCCAGATTCTCAAAACTGCATGGGTGGGGGGTTATTGTCCATTTGTGAAAGAGAGGTTTTGCCTTGGACTTGCCACTCAGATGCACATTTCCCCCATCCAGATTCTCAAAACTGCATTGGGGGGGGGGGTTGTTGTCCATTTGTGAATGGGAGGTTTTGCCTTGGACTTGCCACTCAGATGCACAACTCAACAATAAGCCCCCCTGCAGAGTTTTGAGAATGCAGATGGGGAAAATGGTGTTTGTCAGTCATTGCCATGATTTAATTTTATGGATGACAAAGGATAGTACAGTTAGTTCTGAAAATGAAATCCTTAAAGTGTGGAATTCTCTGCCAAATAATTTTAAATTAATGAAAGCACTTGGGATTGCTTTCCTTACTTTGTTTGGATCATTTTATGCTTGTGAGCATAAGATGTTAACGTATGAGTTGTCTTTTCTAAACTAAAACCTCAGTATTCAGGTTAAATTGCCGTGTTGGCACTTTACGATGAATAAGTGGGTTTTGGGTTGCAGTTTGGGCACTCGGTCTCTAAAAGGTACGCCATCACTGCTTTAGAAGTATGAAATATACATTCAGATTGGGATGAGGATAACATTTGACATTTTCTAGATGGATACGTAAACGCACACCTATTATTTGAAATCATTCACATTCCCCAAAGCCTGTTTAAGTCAGCTACCACAAACATTTTGTAAATTGGTTTTGTTTCTATGGAGACGGTAGTACCTCTGTCAACCTGCAGTGCTTGGGGGTATCTCGGATAATCTCCATAGGAATAATCTTCTACAGGGCTCCAATACTGATCTTCATAACCTTGCCTGAAATGTAACCCAGAAAGGAGTAAGCAGAAAGGAGAGTAGAGGAATCTGCTATAATGGGTTTATATGTTTTGGCCAGGTGAGGATACAGAAGGAAAGTTGGCAGCATCAGAAACAATTCTAGAATCAAGGCCAAATGAAAAGAAAATCCAAAGGGTTTGGCATAAAATCACTATGCAGAGGTTATAATTAGCATTTGGTCATTAAAATGGCCCTTTCCCCAGCTCTGTGTTTAAAATGATACGACTAGATACCTAGGATTATATTAGGTTCTCAAAATCTTTGACGTCCTGATAGCTTTGGTTCATTGATGCAGCAAATGGCTGGACAGACAGGATAAAAAATCATGACAATCCTAATTAGAGGATAGGAGGAGGATTGAAGGAGACTGTTGAGGCAAGCAGTAGTGTGTGGGCCCAGCTAGATGTGAACTGGGAGACTCAAGGAGTGGAGGAGGAGGAGGAAGAGAAGGAGTTTTTATATGCCAATTTTTCTCCGCATTTAAGGAGAATCAAATCGGCTTACAATCTCCTTGCCTTCCTCTCCCCTCACCTTGTGGGGTAGGTGAGGCTGAGAGAGTTCAGAAAGGACTGTGACTAGCCCAAGCTCACCCAGCTGGCTTCATGTTTAGGAGTGGAGAAACCAACCCAGTTCACCAGATTAGAGTCCCCCACTCTTAGCCACTACACCACGTTGGCTCCAGCCCAGTAACTTGCAGTCTTCAGGAGATGAGCTCAAAGAACCAAGGCTGAGGAGGACCGGAGAGACGAAGGAGGTCTCAGAGACCTGCTGACAATGCTCCAGCAGTGCCAGAGGCCACCCTGCCAGAACCTGCAAGGGAGGCCTTGCCATTGCCCCCTGAGATGGTCACCAGGCCTTTACCAGGCAAGACACAAACCTGGACCCATAGCTTCCCAGGACCCACTCCAACTCTGCAGAAACGACAATGGTAGAAGGCCTCAGCTGAGGTAGTACAAAGGAGGCAAGGTGCAGGACTGGCTGTGTGCAGTCCCACCGTGGATCTAGAACAGTGCTCTGAGACTAATACATCCTCAGAGGATCCAGGCCAGCGCACAGAACAGCCTCAGGAACACCAACACCTGGGCCCAATTATCTCCCAACCTACTTAAGCTGAGGCTAGGGTTGCCAACCTCCAGTGGCACAAGGAGAGCTCCCACTATTATAATTGTTCTCCAGGCAACCAAGATCAGACCCCCTGGACAAAATGGCTGCTTTGGAGGGTGGACTGTATGGCATGAGGTCCCTCCCCTCTCCAAACTCCACCATCCCCAGGCTCTACACCCAAAATCTTCAGGTATTTCCCAACTAAGAGCTGGCAACCCTAGGTGGGATACAAGCATGATAATTGGTATGTGAATGCTTTCGGCCCTCTGTATGAGAGAGAGAGAATGGACAGGGAGGTATTTATGGGAGGCACGCTCTGTTCTTTCTTCAAACTTCCTACCAGCATATTGAGTGTCACCTTCCTCAAACCTTACCTTGAGTATGGCCTGTTGAGATAACTGTTTTCGTAATACTCTGCCCTGGAGTTCAGTCTCCCGTAATCCTGGAGCTGTGGGTGATAGGTCGGGTAGTAGTACTCCATTCTGGCATCTGGCCAAGGTGGAGGCCCTGCCTGGGGATCATGGTACTGATGGTAGAACCTCTCATTTTGGTGCCTGGAATGAGGAGGAGGTCCATGGGAGACTCCCCCCCATGGCCCTCTGCCCTGCCCTTCCTTTTGGGGTATATTTCTCCCCTGTGGTTGAGGATGCTGTGGTGAAATCCAAGAATCCATCTTGGGTTTACTGCTTCTACTTCCTGCAAAAGAAAAAGTAGTCAGGTGATACAAAAACCATCTCCAAAACCAGGCACATACTTCTCCCAAGGTACCTAGCCCTCATGGTTGTGGAGAAGTGCTTTGAAAGCAGGATCTACAAAAGGCTCCAATATAAAGGGATGGAATCCCCTCTTCTGTCCCACGTGGCTAGCTTAGACATTTATTTTAAATGGAAAGGAAGGATATAATTTTAAAATAAAAAAACGCCTGTCCTTTCCTTGTGGATAAGTTTTCTTAAGAGACAATGAGGACAGGAAATGTAGATGACTGTTTTGTTGTATTTATACAAGCTGAACATGCAGGAAGCAAGCAGGCACAATGACAGGTAGCACAAGTTGCAAAGCAGCATCCATTCCTCAAGCTTTCCCTTTTTTCAGAGCCGTCTTCAAATCGCCCGAACCACTCCTTTTTGCTCCCTGCTGGGAGGGTAAAAGGTAAAGGTCCCCTGTGCAAGCAGCAAGTCATTCCTGACCCATGGGGTGACATCACATCCCAACGTTTCCTAGGCAGACTTTGTTTACAGGGTGGTTTGCCAGTGCCTTCCCCAGTCACCTTCCCTTTACCCCCAGCAAGCTGGGTACTCATTTGACCAACCTCAGAAGGATGGAAGGCTGAGTCAACCTTGAGCCGGCTACCTGAAACCAACTTCGGTCGGGATCGAACTTGGGTCGTGAGCAGAGCTTGGACTGCAGTAGTGCAGCTTACCAGTTTGCGCCACGAGGCTCCTTGCTGGGGGTGGGGGGGTTGTAACGCATCCTGGAGCCTTAGCTTATTAGACAATTCCAGATGGGTGGCCAGGCTAATCCATAACAGCAAAATAAAACAGAAGTTTGGTGGCCCTTTAAAGACTAATAGAATTTATTCCTAACTGAAGTAGGATCTGAGCTGAAGAGCCTTGCTGGCTCACATCATAGCCTCTTAACTTACTACACTGCTATATTCACCAAGTTTATGCTGGAATGGAACCTTGATTACTGACCATGACAGATACTTCTACTTTGAGGTAAAAGTTATTAGTCTTTAAGGTACCACTGGACTTCTGTTTTATTTTGAACTAGACACTGTCCACTACAGCCTGTTGTCTATTGCTCACCCTCAAGTGTCATGCTGTACCCAGGTGGAGGGTGGCAGCATTTCATATAAGAAGAAGAAAAAGAGTTGGTTTTTATACGCCAACTTTCTCTACCTTTTAAGGAGAATCAAACCAACTTACAATCTCCTTCCCTCCTCCCCACAACTGACACCTTATGAGGTAGGTGGGGCTGAGAGAGTTCGGAGAGAACTATTAGCCCAAGGTCACCCAGCTGGCTTTATGTGTAGAGTGGGGAAACCAACCCAGTTCACCAGATTAGAGTCTGCCGCTCATGTGGAGGAGTGGGGGATCATACCCAGTTCTCCAGATGAGAGTCCTCCACTCTTAACCACTACACCACACTGGTTAGCATGGAAAGCCTGCAAGAAAATTCCCCTGCCACATGAGGCTCCCATTCTTCACTGACTGAGACCTGTTCTGAGACCTCTTCTTGCCCAGATGTTCCACCTTCTTCAAAAATTCAAATATTAACTTGCAAATGACTACACAAAGCTAAACTAATTGGTGAAAAATATAGCGATCTACAAACATTGCTTTCTTTGCTTTATTTTGAGTGTGAAGTCTTGGTAGCAAAATTTTGATATGCTGGTACAATGTACAGAACGTTTTGCCCATAACAGATTCAAACCATTTGCACCAAGATTATTAAGAATAGTGATGATGAATATCATTATTATGACAGAGCACTTTTCCTAGGAGGTCAGACAACTTCAGATACTTTATCTCAATTCCTTACAACAGCTTTGTAAGGCAAACGAGCACTATTGGATGAAGCAGACTGACTGAAGCAGAGCAGATTTTCCGGCTCACAGCTTGAGCTCTTAACTTACTGCAGCACTATATTCCAAACACAGCTGCAAAGATCTCCTAAACAGCATGCTTTTTAAAAATAGCCATTTGCAAGTATTTTAATTGTAGATCTTTCTACCTGTCTGAGCCCACCTTTTAAAGAAGACACACCTACAGTCCCTTATCTTTGCCAAACAAGTTGTGAAGCGGCACTGACAGATTTTATTGATTCAAAACCTGCCTCCAAAATTTCACCATCTGTGTGTATTTCAATCAGTTTCACCCCCACATGTTTAAACAAGCAAAACAGGGGGTCTCAAATTAAATCCTCCAGTGCTCCGGTATTAATCTAGAACACGCTGGGCGAGCCACAATATCCCCAACAACACATACACACACACACACACCTGTTGAAATGAGACCACCTGCTTCAGCTCTTTCAGCCCAGCCGTAGCTGTGCCTGTCCCCAAAGGCTGCTTTCAAAGTCCACCTGCCACATCGGTTGCTGCCCGGCTAATAATCAGCATATTCTAGGTCAACGCTCCCTGCTTTTCCCTGTGCCAAAGTCTCAGCCTACCCTATAGCACTAACAGAGCAGGGCAAAGGACAATTCGCCTTCCTTGCTTGAGGACAAACCCCCTGGTGGCTGCTTGCAGGAAAGAGAGTGAACCATTGACCAAAATTAAAATTTAAAAAGAAAACAACTGAACGGTCAAAGATGCTTAAAATACAGATAGCCTGGGACATAGAGGGTTTAAAACCCCAGTCCCTGGGAGTAAACTGTTCAGCAGCAGAGCTGAGAACGGACACCACCTTTTCAGAGTTCTCTCTGCAACCATTTCACTTATACAGTGCAAGGCAAAGAATTACCCCTTCTAAATCCATCGGTTTCAATGGATTGCAAAGTGTGTAACTATGTTTAGGATTGCACCATTAGTGGTCTTGCTCAGAAAACAATAGATTCAGGGGAGACCAAAGGAAGGACTTCTGTACTCAGTGACTGAAATCTGGGACTCATTGCCCAAGGATGTAATGACGGCCACCGCCATAGATTGCTTAAAAAGGGACTTTGATTAATGGAGGAGTATAGGTCAATCAGCAAGTACTAGTCAAGGTGATTAAAGGGAACCTCCACATTCAGAGGCAGCAGACTTATGGATACCAATGCTAGGAGACAGCATCAGGTGATGGCTTCTGTAAGCTGTTGTTGGCCCTTCATAGTCACTGGTTGACCACTGTGCGAAACAGGATGCTGGACTAGATGGACCACTGGTCTGGTCCAGCAAGGGTCTTCTTATGTTCTTAAGAACTTCCCAAACTTGCCCATCTCTGTCCAATGAAATTAAAGGTCAAACTAGGAATATGCTAGAAAGGCTCTCCAGAATCAGAGGAGCACGCCTGATATATTAGGTGCCATGGAACACAGGCAAAATAATGCTGCGGCAGTCGTTGTGTTTGTGGGCTTCCTAGAGGCACCTGGTTGGCCACTGTGTGAACAGACTGCTGGACTTGATGGACCTTGGTCTGATCCAGCATGGGTTTTCTTATGTTTGTATGCTATTATTTTTCTGCAACAATTCATGCAACAGCCCTGTAATCTAATTGTCGTCTTATGGCAGATATGGGGGGGGGGGAGGGGGAGGGAGAGGGAGAGAGGGAGAGAGATGACTAGCCCAAGGTCTTCTGTGAGCATCCCTACAGAGCCAGGATTCAAGCTGAGCTCTCCCAGATCAGGGATCAGGACTATAGCGCTGGTTAGGGTTGCCAGCTCAGGGTTGGGAAATACCTGGAGATTTTATGGGTGGAGCCAGAGAAGTGCGGGGTTTGTGGAGGGAGGGACTTCCATGCAGGGGCCCTATGCTAATCTGTGTATGTTAAGTGACTTGCCATAAATAACTACTACTACACAGTAGTCTAGACTATACTAAACTATAAAATAATATTTGCTGCAATGTTATTATGTTACAAATGGACATTGTGATTTGTCTCTGATTTAGTATCCCTGGGTTAGTATTGCAGTCACCTCTGCCACAGTGCCATCTCACTTGCATGTAGGCCTATGTGTATGGATCTCATGCTGTATAACGTTATTTAGTGTATATGTTACGTCACTTAAACTCAGTTGACATTACTAACATTAGACCTACTGTAGTACTATTAATAGCAATGACATGATTATTGGATATATTTATACCTTGTATATGAACCCAGGTATAGGGCTATGCATAGATTATTAGTGATTGAACCTGAGATTCAATCACAACATTGAACACTTGTACGGTAATCATGTAGTGGTTATTTAAGATTATGAATTTATGATGCAGTACTAATAACCAGGTATTGATAGTTTGTGAATATATGAATAGGTTTTTTAATTGTGCAAGTTGAGAAAATTGTTGAATGTAGTCTGGTAGATCTATACATAGATGAGGCTAGATCAGTGCCAGACACCCTAGCTATGCCAGTAAGCTAGATCTAGGTCTTGTCCAGCAGTTTTGTGAATCAGCACACAGTAGAGAGTTGGTATTAAGAATAAAGACTGTTCATACAATTAAAGGAACGACACGTTCATTATGGAAGCAGAATGTTTAAATATTTAGGTCTTGTTGCAAGAACACTTATATAATATAATCCTACATTGGACAGGTGTGGGACTAAATACTAAATATTTAAGATATATATTTCCAGGTGAATAACCCTTTCAGCAGAAATGAAACGTAATGGTTTGAGTGGAGCACAGAAGAGGAAGAGAGCTGCAGTGGAGAAGGAGAAAATAGGAAAACTTCCAAAATTAACATCATGGCTCAGCACAGGTGCAACGACAGCCACTCATACCATTCCTTCAGATATAGCATCCACATCTACATCCATTCCTGCTACCAATATTTCAGCAGACATACCATCATTGCCTGTTGCTGCTACTGGTGACATTTTACAAGAGGAAATACCCAAATCTGTTACAGTAAAGGAGTTTGCAATCCAAGACACAGATCCGGGGCTATGGAACATTAATGATATTAACACAATAGATTACTGGATTTGTAGCGGGCCCTCATCATGCCAGAATCATGATAGCAACCTTTCAAACTCACGCAGAGTGTATAAAACTGCTGGAGTAGAGAATATGAAGGCAAGGTATTTATCAAATGATGTGTTCAAACGTGAACTGCGGAATGGCGAGTGTGTAAAACGTGAATGGCTACTCTATTCACCATCCCAAGGTCGTTTGTACTGCTTCGTATGTCGCCTATTGTCCAAGAAAGAATCTCCCTTTGCTACATCGGGGTTGAATGACTGGAAGCACAGCAATGTTATTGTAGAACATGAAAATGGAGAAGAACATTGAAAGTGCATGACAGCATATTTGATAAGGCATAAAGAAACTGGAAGTGTAGATTCTTTATTACTTGAGCAACATCACTCAGAGCAGGAATATTGGCATAAAGTGTGGACACGTATGGTTTCTGTAATTAGCTTTCTTGCCTCCAGAGGTTTGCCATTTCGTGGAGAAAATCAGATTATTGGGTCAGCAAAAAATGGCAACTATTTTGGTATATTAGAGCTGCTGAGTGATTTTGACCCTTTCTTGGAAGAACATCTCAAAATGTATAGAAATCCTGGAAAAGGGAATCCGTCATATTTATCTGCAAATATTTGTGAGGAATTTATTGAATTAATGGGACAACAGGTTCTTTGTACTATTCTTGAAGAAGTAAAAGAGTCAAAGTATTATTCAATAAGTATAGATTCCACTCCAGACATCTCACACACAGATCAACTGACATTTACTGTCTAATATATTAAAGGCTGTGAGCCTGTGGAACGTCTCTTGATGTTCATCCCCATCTTTTCTCATGGAGCAAAGGATCTAACAGACACTGTTGTGGATTTTCTTAATGAGAACAACATTCCACTATCAAACTGCCGTGGTCATTCATACGATAATGCCTCAAATATGTCTGGATGATATACTGGATTGCAAACACGGATTCATCAACTCAATGAGTTTGCTATCTATGTCCCCTGTGCTGGACACAGCCTGAACTTGGTGGGAGTAAAAGCAGCAGAGTGTTGTCTACAGACTGTAAAATTCTTTGACTTTGTTCAGCATCTGTATTCATTTTTTGCTGGTTCTACTCATTGCTGGAATGTATTGACATCATCTGTAGGAAAAGATTTTGTGGTCAAGCATCTGTCTGACACACGATGGTCAGCACATTTTGATGCTGTTCATGCTCTGTATGGGGGTTTCGAGAAAATAAAACATGCACTGGATTCTCTATCCGCTGACAATGAACAGCAAGTGAATACAAGCAGAGCGGCAGAAGGATTGAGCAAAAAAAATGGAAAACCTGGAAACAATTTTTCTCACAATTCTTTGGAATGACATGCTAGAAAGAATGAACAAAACAAGCAAGGTCCTGCAATCGAAGGATGTGAACATCCTTGTTGCTACGAATCTTTTTGAGTCTATGAAAACCTATCTTCTGGAAACTAGAGACAAGTTTAGTGAATATGAATTCAAAGCCAGGAATATATGTCCAGATACAGATTACAGTGATGGGAAAAAACAGGAACAAAAACGAAGTGTTCGTCTTAGTAGATATGATGGATCAGAAGAGGTACTTCTCAGTAAAACCGAAAAGTTCAGGATGGAAACTTTCCTCCCTATTCTGGACACTCTAATCTTTGAACTGGCAAAACGTGCACAGGCTTATTCACAGATTGGAAATCTGTTTTCTTTCTTCAGTGAATTGAAAACCATTGCTTCTGATGCACTAAAGAAAAAGTGTGAACATCTAGCTAATATGTACCACAAACACCTGAATTATGATGACCTTTTAAATGAATGTGAGCATCTCAAGCACTACATGGCTCTTGATGAAAATTGTGCGACTCTCCCTGCACTGTACAGAAAAATAATTTCGGACAATTTGAAATCTGTATTCCTGAATATTGAAATTGCACTCAGAGTGTTTATGTGCATGATGGTGACCAACTGTACAGGAGAACGTTCGTTTTAAAGACTGAAACTTATAAAAAACCTGCTTCGTAGCACAATGGGGCAGCATCGTTTGAACTGGCTTTCACTCATGGAAAATGACATCCTGAAGACCATTGACTTCAAGCCAATAATAAAGCAATTCTCTGAAAAGAAATGCCGCAAATGCTTGTTATAATAAGAAGTTCATAGTAATTTCATACTCCAATCTGTGTGGCTTACTGAGTATTATTGTGTTTTTCAAGCCTTGTATATTGTTCAAATGTTTATCATGTTGATTAGTTGCTGCTGTACAGCATGTTTTTAATGTTTTAACACCAGTTTTGTTGAAGTGCCAATAAAATACATATATGTTTAATATTATCGACCATTTACTTTTTATTCGTGTGAGTGGTTGTTGTAGGGGCCCCAGCACACTGGTTTGCCCAAGGGCCCATAATGCTGTTAAGACGGCCCTGGTATAATGCCATTGATTCCAGCTTCCAAAGTGGCCATTTTCTCCAGGAGAACTGATCCCTATCACCTGGAGTTCAGTTGTAATCCCAGGAAATCTCCATTCACCACCTAGAGATTGGCAGCCCTAGCGCTGGTGGAGACAGTCCCTTCCCCCTTGCACACTGTCTCCCTTGAGGTACTATTTGATCCATAAAGGGAAACAGCAAGTGACTTATATCAGTGTTAGCCTCACAGCTCCCTGTTTTAGGGACCCAATCAAAATCAAACTGTAACATGCAAAAAAACCCTGCAAGCAATCTAATCACACATATCCCACCACCATGCCTCATTCAGCCCATAGATGCAGAGAAAATCCTGCTCTTCATTAGGGTTGCCAGCTTCCAGATGGTGGCTGGAGATCTCCTGCTATTACAACTGATCTCCAGGTGATAGAGATCAGTTCCCCTGGAGAAAATGTCTGATTTGGCTATTGGACTCTATGGCATTGAAGTCCCCCCCCTCCCCAAACCTCGCCCTCCTCAAACTCCACCCCCAAAATCTCCAAGTTTTTCCCAACCCGGACCTGGCAACCCTACTCTTTTGTTGTTTGCTAGGAGTTTTGTGTTCAGATTTTAAAAGCTCCAAGAACCAAATTTATTATTACTGCTAGTGTCTGAAGTTTAAAATTACATCTAACACATTATACAGACACAGCTATTGGGTCATACAGATCCAACAAAAGGTTTAAAACTAAGCAGGCAAGAAGCCCTCTTTCTAATATAGAAATTAGAAACTCTTCTAAAGCCACGTGGAGTGGCTAGTCAAGAGCTGAAGTTGCTCCAGATCTGAATTTGTCCTCCCAGCCCAGACATTTCACCAATCCAATTACAAAGTGTAGTATCCAGTTTTTATCTTTGTCCAAGTTAACTAATTTGACTATTTTAACAACCGTTCTTCATTGCTTCTGTTAATGCCTCTTCTGTATTTAATCACTCACAAACCACCAGACAGATGGATTTGCAACTTTCGAGCAAAACATCCCCTCGTTTCAAAGCGGCTCAGCTGCTCGGGACGCACCTGAAACAAAATGCAAACCACTCTACAAAATGATCTTAACAATACATAAACAGCCCAACAAAAATAAATAAAAGGAACAAGAGGGTCATTAAAACCAAGGGATCCCCCCCCCCAAAAAAGAACTGTGAGATTCTCTAACTTATGTTTTATTAAGATAATTCACAGTGGGTGGCCGTGTTAGTCTGTCTGCAGTAGTAGAAAAGAGCAAGAGTCCAGGAGCACCTTAAAGACTAACAAAAATATTTTCTGGTAGGGTATGAGCTTTCGTGAACCACGGCTCACTTCTTCAGATACCTGAAACAGATCATCTTGAGAGCAGATTTCCTGGAGAAAAGCAGCAAATAATAATGTGTAACTGAATTCATGGAGTAGTAGAAAAGGGCAAGAGTCCAGTAGCACCTTCAAGACTAACAAAAATATTTTCTGGCAGGGTAGGAGCTTTCCTGCCAGAAAATATTTTTGCTAGTCTTGAAGGTGCTACTGGACTCTTGCTCTTTTCTACTTATGTTTTATTAAAACAAAGTTTTTTCTTACTCATTTTTGCTGTCTCTTCTTCCAAAGCAAACTTTGCAACCTTGAAAATGCGTTGCCCTTGTTCTCCAGTTTAATGAAGGCATGCTGCTTTTCTATTAATACTAGGAAATCGAGTTACTGCACCCCATCAGGCCAACCAACGCCGCCTCTCTCTGGCTCGTTAGCATCGCGGCTCCTCTCCCCTCTGCCACGTCAGCTCGCCGGAACCTTTGAGCAGCGGCTGTTGCGCCTTGCCGGAAGCCTTCTTGAAGCACAGAGTGAGGGAAAGGGCAGAACGGCGTGACGTCGCCACGTTGAGAGGGTCATTTCGGCGCTGAAAGGCGTGGCTCATTGGCTGAAAAGAACTTTATCGACTTCCTTAAGACCTAGGCAGCTATCTTAAGACCGTGGCAGCTCTCTCCAATTACCCCAGGCATGCAACTATACAAATGCCATTTTTAAAAGGTGTTTTTGTTGTTGTTGTTATTTTGTTTTTTTTATTTTGAAATTGTGGGATACAAAAAGGAAAAAAAGGGGAAAAGGAATCCGTCTGCAATAGACTTAAGTAATATACATAAACACAGAGATAATAATAAAAAAAGAAATCTTATCAATCTAGTAAGTTCATAAAACACTTAAAAAATCCTTCTACTGGGTGTATTATTTTTTTTTGCTGCGTGTGGGTTAAGTCACTTTAAACATTTATTACCATACTCATATGCTATCCAGTTACATATATTTATATATAAACTAAGTAGAAGATAGTTGTAAAATGGTTGCCATTCATCATTAAACTGTCCTGATGGTTCGTTTGCAGTGGGACTCGTCCAGAAAGTCAAAAGGTTTTTTGAAATAGCTGCGATTGACCGCAGTTAGGGTTGCCAACTCCGGGTTGGGAACTTTAGGGTTGCCAACCTCCAGGTGGGGTGTGGAGATCTCCCAGAATTACAACTGATCTCCAGACTAACTAAATCACTTATTTATTTAAAACATTTATTCCACTTCTGGAGAATATGGCTGCTTTGGAAGGTGGATTGCATGGCATTATACCCTACCAAGTCCCTCCTCTCCATAAATAGGGTTGCCAACCTCCAGGTACTAGCAGGAGATCTCCTGCTATTACAACTGACCTCCAGCCGATAGAGATCAGTTCCTCTGGAGAAAATGGCAGCTCTGGCAATTGGACTCTATGGTATTGAAGTCCCTCCCCAAACCCCGCCCTCCTCAGGCTCCACCCCAAAAACCTCCCGCAGGCGGCAAAGAGGGACCTGGCAACCCTATCTCCTGCGGATAGAGATCAGTTCACCTGGAGAAAATGGCAGCTTTGGCAATTGGACTTTTATGGTATTGAAGTCCCACCCCTCCCTAAACCCCACCCTCCTCAGGCTCCGCCCAAGAAATCTACAGGTATTTCCCAACCCGGAGCTGGCAACCCTATCCATGAGGAAGGAAGTTGCATTCTAAGATCAGCCTTGGGGTAGTGCACAAACACCTCGTTTATTTAAATGAAACAAAGTCCTCAGGGCCAGATTAATTGCATCCAAGGGTACTCAAAAGAACTTGAAGATTTAATTTTTGAGCCTCTGTCCATTATTTTTGAGAATTCTTGGAGAACAGGTGAAGCGCCAGAAGACTGGAGGCAGGCAAATGTTGTCCCCATTTTCAAGAAGGGGAAAAAGAAGGATCTGAATAAATACCAACCCATCAGCTTGACATGTATACCAGGAAAAGTTTTCGAACAAATCATTAGTCAGTCCTTGAGCATTTAGAAAAAAATGGATCTGATTACTAAGAGCCAGCCAGATTACTAAGAGCCAACTTTCTCAAGAACAAGTCACACCAGACCAATCTCATCTCCTTTTTTTGAGAAAGTTACTACCTTGCTGAATCGGGAATGCAGTAGACATGGTTTATCTTGATTTCAGTAAGGCTTTTGATAAGGTTCCCCATTATATTCTTGTTGACAAATTGGGGAAATGTGATTTAGATCCTATTACTGTTCAGTGGATCTGTAACTGGTTGACAGATCGCACCCGAAGAGTGCTTGTTAATGGTTCCTCATTCACTTGAAGTGACTAGTGGAGTGCCTCAGGGATCTGTCCTGGGCCCTGTGTTGTTCAATATCTTTATAAATGATATGGATGAAGGAATAGAGGGGGTGCTTATTAAATGTGCAGATAATACTAAATTGGGAGGGGTTGCAAATACAGTAGAAGACCTGCCAGGATACAGGAAGATCTTGACAGGCTGGAGAATTGGGCTAAAACTAATAAAATGCATTTCAACAAAAATAAATGTAAAGTTCTGCACTTGAGTAGGAAAAATCAAATAATTATAGGATGGGGGAGATTTGTCTTAGCAGTAGTGTGTGCAAAAAAGATCTTGGGGTCTTCGTAGACCAAACACTGAACATGAGTCAGCAGTGTGATGTGGTAGCTAAAAAAGCAAATGCAATGTTGGGCTGTATCAACAGAAATAGTGTCCAGATCATGCGAAGTGATGATATTGGTGTACTCTACTCTGGTTAGACCTCACCTAGAGTATTGTGTTCAGTTTTGGGCACCACAATTTAAGAAGGATGTAGACAAGCTGGAACGTGTCCAGAGGAGGGCAACAAAGATGGCGAGGGTTCTGAAGACCTGTGAGGAAAGGTTGAAGGAGCTGGGTATATTTAGCCTGAAGAGGAGAAGACTGAGAGGTGATATGATAACCATCTTCAAGTACTTGAAGGGCTGTCATATAAAGGATGGTGCCGAGTTGCTTTCTCTTGCCCCAGCAGGTTGGACCAGAACTAACGGGGTGAAATTAAATTGAAAGGGTTTCCGTCTAGACATTATGAAGAATTTTCTAACAGTTTGGGTGGTTCCTCAGTGGAGCAGGCTTCCTCAGGAGGTGGTAAGCTCTCCTTCCCTGGAGGTTAAGCAGAGGCTAGATGGCCATCTGTCAGTAATGCTGATTCTATTATCTTAAGGAGTTAATGATAACCCCCCCCCCTTCTTTCATTCTTGCCTCTGAATCTTTCATGCAAAGGTACACTTCAGCTAACAGACACAGAAGACAAAATGCATTCCACCTCCTACTCTGCCATTTGCTTTTCAATTAATGAAAGTTCCTTTTGAGTAAAAAATTAAAACCAGGCAACCTTGAAAGTGAGGCATCCATAATTCACAAGAATGCATTATTTAATATATTTTAAGAATGATTTCAGATGCGAATAGAATGATTTCAGATGAGAACCAACCAAGAAGAGTTAGTTTTTATATGCCGATTTTCTCTACCTTTTTAAGGAGATTCAAACCAGCTTACAATCTCCTTCCCTTCTCCCCACAACAGACACCTTGTGAGGTAGGTGAGGCTGAGAGAGCTCGAAGAGAACCGTGACTAGCCCAAGGTCATTCACTTGGCTTCATGTGTAGGAGTGGGGAAACCAATCCGGTTCTCCAGATTAGAGTCCACAGCTCTTAACCACTACAACACACTGGCTCTCCCCATGGCATATATGATAAACAGCATACATCAATAAAACACAACATATGAATTAATGGAAAGAGAACATTTTGATGTTCAGGCCCAGTTCTTTCCCTTGCTGTACTGGGCTGATTCTGCATATCCACAGCTATTACCTATTGTCTCATCCATCTTGCATGAGAATAAAGCAGAAATGCAGAGGAGGTGGAACAGCAGCTTCAAGTGGACACAGCGAGTGACATCCACACAGCCATCAAGTTTAACTGGAAGACCACTTCTAGTGTACAGTAGAGGGGAGACTAACAATTGCCAAAATTGTTTAGAAAGGCATATTTATAATGCGGAATAAGGTTGTGGAGTTTAGGCAGTTTTAATTGCATTGATCCTTGCATATACATATATACACATATATATTGTGTGTGTAAAGTGCCATCAAGTCACAGCCAACTTATGGCGACCCCTTTTGGGGTTTTCATGGCAAGAGACTAACAGAGGTTAGTGCCTTCCCCTGCACAGCAGCCCTGGTATTCCTTGGTGGTCTCCCATCCAAATACTAACCAGGGCTGACCTTGCTTAGCTTCTGAGATCTGACAAGATCAAGCTAGCCTGGGCCATCCAGGTCAGGGCACACATATATATTACACTGCTTTTATTGTATTATTTGCCAGTTTTGCCATTCAGCTCTGCCGCATTTTTGTATGTATTAAACTGTTATTTTGTACGTGTTATAATGTTTCAGTGCATTGTTCTCTTATTTTGTAACCCGCTCTATTCCCTGGCAGTTGTAGGGTTTATAGTGTTCATATTGCATTGCTTGTAATTATATAACCAGCCCTGAGCCTCAATAAGAGAGGCAGGCTACAAAATAAATAAATAAAACGGGCATATACTTTATTTTCATTTCCTTTGCACAATGTTGGTTTCTTTCTATAAACAAAATAGGACATGTCATTTAAAAATTCTCTCCCTGAGGTTGCTTCCCCCCATGCCTCATTCAAATGTCACAGACCGTGATATACACTTCAGGGATTCCAGACATACAATGAGCTGAAGAAGGATGTTCAAAGATGTACGTGCAGCCGTTGAAAGGAAAATCATACAGCGGGCCTAGCTAATATGAGGTGCTGGCTGAATGCTGTCATAGCGCAATACACCAGCTACCCATTACAGCACTACATATTGCAGCTGAGCCAGCAAGGAGGATGGAAAAGGCTGGATAGTGGAGGGCAATGCTGAACTGGAAAGTGAGTGGAACGGAAAGGGTTAAATCAGCCTCAGCCTACCCCTTTTCTTCAGCCCAGAGTGTTGTGCCCAGGTAATCATAACCTGCACCATTCAGATGCACACAAGAATAGACACAAAAGCCCCAACCCACCCTCCCTTCTCTCTGTGCCTCAAGCCAGCAACGCAAAGCACGCACGCTAGGGTTGCCAACTGCCAGGTAGTAGGAAACCTGTGCTGATATAGTATAAGCTGAATATGGAGGCAGCACGAGGCTCAAAGGTAAATAAAGAGAAAATGTACAAAAAAGCTTATTGCAGAATCAATGTCAAAATTTACTATAATATCAATAGAGCAAACAACAAAGCAAACAGAACATACACTCACAGGTGACGCGTGTGCATCCACGCCTGCAAATGCCTTGCAGGGCTTAAAACTGGGGGGAAAAACCCACAACTGGTGAGAAAATGCATAAGGAAACAAATACTGTGCATAAGGAAACAAATACTGTACATAGAACAGCCCTAAGGGGCTTGATTTTTACAATTGTGGCAAGCGGCACTAAAATCCAAATTGGCAAGGAGTGCTGCCACCAAAAGTAGTCACGAAGAAACAGAAAGGAAAGCAGGTCATAGGCGAACAGTGTTCGTGAATTGTTTAGGCTTCATGGGAGGAAGTCCCATCTCTCTTCAGGAGGAGGCAAGAGCAGTAAGGAACAAGGGCTGACTTCCACACACACACAAAACCAGGCTTAACTAACTGAGATTAAAACCTTTCCCGTAGATTTACGCTGAGTCACATGTGCAAAGGCTTCATTTATCTGTAAAGCAATTCAAACAAAGAGGCATTCAGGACTTCTGCAAATATGGAAAAGTACATGTGCTTCTTCAATGTTCCCCCACACAAATGGCACAACCAATGATGGCATCTCGCCTTTGGAATGCCCTCCCCCCTTAAGGGTCACCTGGCACCTGCTTTCCTTTCTTCTAGGCACCAGGCCAATGCATTTCTCATTGTGTGCAAAGTGCCGTCAAGTCGCAACTGACTTATGGCGACCCCTTTTGGGGGGGTTTCATGGCAAGGGACTAACAGAGGTGGTTTGCCAGTGCCTTCCTCTGCACAGCAACCCTGGACTTCCTTGGTGGTCTCCCATCCAAATACTAACCACGGCTGATCCTGCTTAGCTTCTGAGATCTGATGAGATCAGGCTAGCCTGGGCCATCCAGGTCAGGGCAGTATTTCTCATTAACTCGGTTTTTAACTAAACAGTTCCATCCTTTTAAGGTGTTTTACGGTCTGCTTCTATTCTGAACACTCTCCCCCCCCCCCAATATCGTTTTAGAGGGGTTGTGGCTCAGTGGTAGAGCATCTGTGTGGCATGCAGAAGGTCCCAGGTTCAATCCCCGGCATCTCCGGTTAAAGGGACTAGGCAAGTAGGTGATGTGAAAGACCTTTGCCTGAGATGCTGAGTCGACAATACTGACTTTGATGGACCAAAGGTCTGATTCAGTATAAGGCAGCTTCATGTGTTAGACCACTCTGTTTGTTTTGTGTGCTTTATGCTTGTGCGCCCTAGCTTGCTTGTACAGGCATGCTCTTAATTATGTTATTTACTCGGCTGTTTCATTGATTGTGTTTTATTGGCATGATTTTATTTTATTCCTTTCTTGATTTTTGTTTTATTCTGGAAGAGGCAAACAATTTTTTCTAAATAAACAAATACATTCAAAAACTAGTCACCTTTATGAAAGCTTGTCAGGCCCATTTTAGGCAGCATGGCTAGTAAGTTGCTTTTACAGAAACCAGTTACACACCGTGAAGGCTGTAAACTTGAGTTTGATTGTTTTTACATTAAATGG
Source organism: Euleptes europaea (assembly GCF_029931775.1). NCBI lineage: Eukaryota > Metazoa > Chordata > Lepidosauria > Squamata > Sphaerodactylidae > Euleptes > Euleptes europaea. The sequence goes on along the minus strand of NC_079313.1, from coordinate 22,949,792 downwards.
TGAAGAGACGCTTGACCAACTAGGGTGGAGAAGTCAAAGGCCACCATATTGTTTCTGGGTTACTGGTCACCAGCCTGAGACCTTGGAGAGCTGCTGCCTGTCTGAGTAGACAATACTGACTTTGATGGACCAAGTGTCTAATTCAGTATGAGGGGCTTCATGGGTTCATGTGACCTCTGGTTGGCTCTCACAGAGGATTTCTGCAGACAGAAGGGATTTTCATCTGCAGAATGCAAATTTCTCGCTTGCCCACCCCCACTGCAGCCCAAGATGCCCATGGAAAGGCAGCTCCTAGACAACAGGGGACCACTACGAATAGCATAAGTCAGAGGTCTGTAACAGGAGGGGGGACTTGGAGAAAATTGCCCCCACCCTTCAGGCCGCACAAATCCTCAGTTAAACCTAACCCTTGGAGATTTTCAGACACAGGATGACAAAGCAGCCAAGTTTGCGCAAGGTCAGGAAAAAACCCTCGAAAAGAAAGCGCCTATGGTGAATGAATACATTGGCACAAAATCCATTTAAATGTGCAGTTGGTTCATTTTTCCTAAAGGATAGTGATAATGAAATCAAGACGATGGCTAAGAAGAAGGAATATCATGATGTTTTTGTCCTGATTAACAGGAGGAGGTACGTTTGCACTTCTTGAACGAGACATGAACAGGAACCAGAGCGTTAACTGGGGACATTCAAGTGACAGATGGCTCACTGGAAGAGCTACAGACTGTACCAGCTCCTCGTGTTAATTTTCAGTTTCAGACAGCGCAAAAATATATATGCTGGCACTGAGAAGTCATTTAATGGCATCTTCTAGACAGAAGCCCATTTTTGATATTTTATTCCACATTTCCTATGAATCCCACCCTTTCCCTCCAAGGAGCTGAGGCTACGGTCCTCTCTTTCATCCTCGAAACAACCGTCTGAATAGGGTCTCCGAGGGTAAAGGAGAAACGATGCCATTATTCACTCCAAAAGATACAGCAGCCTGAACATAATCCCTTTAGAACTCCTCTTGTCTTTGAAACAACTAGTTATAGCAGAGAATATATAGCAGCAGATAGATGCTTGTAGCTTAGCAATGAACCTCATGCTCCAGGTACCTAATCTAGAGAGCTACTAATCATCCTTGAAGTATCCTGCTCTTCCCTTGGTGGTATCTGACGCCGGCCATTATCAGATGTCGGTCTGCCGTGACTCAGAAGTTTCATATGTTTTTAAGCATCAGTAGACACCTGCTATGATTTCTTTTCCGCTCTTGATGAAAAGGGATTGAATTTTGTTTCTTCACTTACTTGTTTACAAAAGCCTTCCGGCTGTTGGTTTTTATACTTTTAGTGCTGCTGTTGTCATTTAGTTCAGATTTTACCCCATCCTTTCCCTTAAGAAACTCAGAATGACATGCATCCTTCTCCCTTCTTTTTATCCTCACACCAACCTGTCAGGTAGGTTAGGCTGAGTGAGAGAGTGACTAGCCCAAGGTCACCCAATGAACCTCGTAACAGAATGAAGATTTGATCCTGGGTCTTTCGGATCCTGGCCTGACATTCTGGCTTTTAAATGTGTTATCTGTATTCATTTGGTTTTGTATTGGTTTCTTATATTTTGTAAGCTGCTTTGAATTTCAGATTGAAGGAAAGGGAGGCCATATGTGGGTGTGAAGTACCGTTCCCTCAAGGGGTTTTCAAGGCAAGAGACAAACAGAAGTGGTTTGCTGCTGCCTGCCTCTGCACAGCAATCCTGGATTTCCTTGGTGGTCTCCAAGTACTAACCAGAGCCAATGCTCTCTCTCTCTCTCTCTATATATATATATATATGTGTGTGTATATATATATATAAAATAATTCTGCCAATTTCCAGGGAAATTAGGACAGATTAAACAAAGATGGTTGGAACTATACATGATCAATATTTTTAGAGTTTCCAACCGTCCCAGGCAGGGAGGGAACAAAGTTTCACACGTGTGCTACCATCCATCCTGTGTGTGTTTCAGCCTGTTTTGAACTCAAGGCTAATATGTTAGGGAAAACATTCTATACCCTTGTGCCTGAGCTTACTGTTGTTCTGGATTTCCACATACTTTGGAACAGGGCCAATGCAAGTTTTCAAGATTATCTTAGGTGCTGTGAAACACAGGCAGGATGCTGCTGCAGTCGTCTTGTTTGTGGGCTTCCTACAGGCACCTGGTTGGCCACTGTGTGAACAGACTGCTGGACTTGATGGGCCTTGGTCTGATCCAGCAAGGCTTTTCTTATGTCCAGATGTGAACAACCATTAGCTCCCTAAGCTGCTTGGCCTTCTGAAGGAGGCTGGAGGAACACATCTGGACAACCAATCACCAATTTGGCTAAGGCCCAGCCCTGCAGAAGCAGAACTCTTTTAAGGTGCTGTCAGTCTAGGACTGCAGCGAAGCAGATGAGTCACAGTGAATTTTTCTGGAAACTTACTAAGATGAATGTGAATTAGCAACAACTAGCATTTTAGAGTGCTTACTCAATTGAGACAAGGAACATGTACATCTGACAGCCTGAGAAACAGAACAAGCCACTTTCTGATGAAAATTAAGAAACGTTTCTGCATGTACACTGTCTGTCTGGAAAAAACTGAAGACTGCCTGTGTGTTCTGGAAGGAGGTTGTACTTGAAATGGAGAATCCCAGAACTTCCTAGATCCTTGAGACTTTAAGAAAGTCATCCCATCACTACAATGACCAGAACATGCTATTAATACAGCCCTTTAGGGAGGAATAATAGTTCCATCTGCCAGACACTGTTTTCTTCTATTGAAGACTAAATCAAACTCTCAAGGAAAGCACATAGTAGACAATCGTCCTAATGCATTTGAAAGAATGCCAGACTACGATACTTCACTGTAAAATGGGGGGAACAAGCAACTACCAGCAATCCAGAGTGGTACAGTCCCAGGAGGACTGTACCACATGCTTGTACAAACTGGCACTAGAATCTCTCCAATGGAGCCAAGTTCTTCCACTGGAGGATGCAAGAGCTTCCATTAACCCACCAGGCATTTCTCAACCCTTCTCTTGCTTACCTCCTCCAGTTTGAACACTGCTCCTACATGAGGTCGGATACGTCCCTCTTGACAATACTGGAGAGCTGAAGAGAGTGCAGAGGAAAAGACTGGGAAATCCTGGTTCCTGTACCGGCCCCAGAACAGTCCCAGGGCAGAGATGTTCTTCAGAAGCAGCAGGTTGGCTGGGATAGAAGGGATAGTTCCCCCAGCAAAACCAATCACCACGATCCTGCCTTCCCAACCCAGGCTGAAAGATGGAGGCAAAAGATGAGAGATAGATCAGCATCAGGATCCATCTACTGAGATGCCACATTTGATAACATTTTGAGCAGTGCTTTGATGAGAACAGAGACCTTGTTATGTGCTGAACGAGCCTAGAAATTCTGGAACACGTGGCTCTAAGAAGAATATTTCTTTATTTAGATATTTATACCTCACTTTTCTCCCCAATGGGGACCCAAACGGGCTTACATCATTATCTTCTCTTCCATTTTACCTTCTCAACAACAACCCTATGAGGCAGGTTAGGCCGAGAGACAGGATTGGCCCAAGGTCACCCAGTGAGTTTCCATGGCTGAGTAGGAATTCGAACCTGAGTTCCTAGCCTGCCCCTCTAACCACTACACCATGCAGATAAAAGAAGGGAGATCTGTGCCGTGTGATCCTTGAACCAAGGATGTATCAGTAGAGGGGCTGGGGGCTGCTAACAAGACATCCAAATTAGGTAAAGGGATATTAAAATGTTGGACACTTTGAACATGAAATATATAGACTTGGGACTACTGCTAAGGAATACTAAATGGCCAGTTTGCAAAGAGGGAACTTATTCAGCGCGCACATCCAGATACCAGTGTCTGTGAATTGCTTTGATGGGAAAAATAACCCCAGGAAGCTAAAGGAGTTATAGGCTACGATTGTGCCACGTGAACAAGCTTTCCAGGAGAAATGCAACTCGGGCACTGGCTCACCTGTGCAACGCATCCTTGAAAATGTCTCCACCAATGGTGTCAATGGCCACGTCAACTCCCTTATTGGCTGTGAGCTTTTTCACTTCCTCTCTCAGGCCAGCCCAGCCGTAATTGATACTCTGGATAGCCCCCTTCTGGAGAGCCAGCTTGCATTTCCGGTCACTTCCTGCTGCCGCTATTACCTGAAGTTACAGAAAACAACATTGAATTCTCTCTCAGCTGACCGACAAGCTAAGAGGTTGAGTTGTTTTGGATAGGGTTGCCCTCAGGCATCCCAAAAAACAGAAAGCATTTGGGGACTCAGCCATGCTGCTTGAGAAACCATTTTGTGCGCACTTCCGAAATCTTGCCTTGGTTCATTAGCTGTAGCTGTTCCGAAAAGGACTCATCTGGCCACAAACACATCTTGGTATCATGCCGATTGGAGGGCAGCATCCACAGAATGTCTGGAAATTTCAATTGGTCCATAACACCCACAATGGTTTGAACAAGGGCCCGTCACAGAGACTATATTTGGCATCAGTTACACATCAACTGTTCGGGTTGCTGATTTGTTTCCAGGCTCAGTTCAACGGGTATTGCCTTTTAAAGCCCTAAACTGCTTAGGCTCTTGCGTAAATGAAATACCCTGCCCATATGAACTCCATGAACTGCAACATGCTGCTGGTATTCTGATCCGTGTGCACACACTAAAAGAGATAAAAGTTTAAATCCCCTAAAATGGAGGAAATCCGTGTCCCAGGAAGTTCATCATGTCCCCTGAATTTTGGCCTTCTAGAGACTCATCAGAACCACTTTATTCCAGAAGGCATTTGGTGTTTTTACACCCTAATTTGATGCTATTTTAGTCTGTAATGCTGACTTTACTATTGACAGATGATTTTATTATTGACTGTTATTCTTATTGTTTTTAAACGTCAGCAGATTTTAAAACGCTGCTTTCATTAATGGAGTTGGGGGGGCTCTTTTGTTTGTTTTTTGCTGGTGCTATCTGCTGTTTTATATATATGTATAAAATTGCATATTATAATAATGTTTTACTGTTTTCAGTTTCATGTTGTAAAAGCTGCCTTGACTGCTATTTTTAGTATCAGAACAGCGGGGCAGAATGCTGAGCTACATCAGGCAAACCATTTATATTTATTCCTAATGCAGATTTAATTACAGGCAAAATGAACGTTAAAGCAGTCTTTCTGAAGAGTAAACAGAAATAAAATCACAGAACAACATTAGTAACCATGACATCTGCAAAGCTTAAAGCAACGGTGGTTGGTTCCAGTGAGCCTTGAATCTATATTACCATCACAACCATTTCCCCCTCAACAAGCTGAGCTAAAAATGTTCTTTAAAAACAGAACTGGTCAGGAATCTTGTGTGGTTTTATCGTTCACCCAGACCGACCACTTGGGAAGGGGTGCATACCTTTGCCTTAAGGACATTGCTTGCAACATCAACAGTGGCAAGTCCTGTAGCACCAGCTGCTGCTGTCACCAACACTGTCTCCCTGCAACAGACAGAAGCATCAAAATGATGAACCAGAATACAGAAAGGTACATAGGTTTTACCTACCCCCAAATCTGGTGGTGTACTCATTTTGTTTCTGGTCCATACCCTCTCCGAGGGAGGTTACGGTAGTTACATTCAAGAACCCAGTTGTGTGTTACACTCGTCATGTCCAAAGTAGCCACAGGTAAAACCCAAATTAACAAGACAGGCCGTGCCTCTTGAGAATTCTGAAGTCTATTCCAGAGACAGGCAGAGAAAACTGATGGGGACTGAAGAGCTCCAAGCTCCATTTTTTCATCTGTTTATCTTTCATTGACAGCTAATTGTCCCTGCCAAGTGGGAAGGGACAATTAGCTGTCAATGAAACATAAGATAAGCAGAGATAAAGAATGAAATAAAGTAGCTAGTAGCTCTACAATCCCCTCTGGCTTCCTCTGCCTGGGGAGTTGGCAGGGGTGGGGGAGGTCTGTATTAGTTTCAACAGTGACAGATTGGTTGAACCTTCACTAATTTTCACTTGACCAGTGCAATCCCTAGCCTAAATAAACATTCCTATTTATCCAAAGATCTGATAAATCTGAGGTTTGATTCCAAGATACTACAACATAGAGGAAGAACCTAATTGGACAACTATCTGGCCAGATTCCCCTTTTTGATGATGAATTTGCTTTCAGAACCTTCACCAGGAACTACCAGATTTCATGTAAAGTTTCATTTAATGACAGAGAAGCTAAAAAATATAACCAATATTCCTGTCCCTAACAACTGAATCCTAAACTCTTTTCTTTGAAGGAAAATAATGAGAATGTCTGTGGAGGTTTCTGGCAGGTATGCATGTTCCTGAAGGTCTGTTAGCTATTATCCTTAACACACAGCTGACATTTTTTTCAGACCACTGTGTATGTAATTCCCCTTCCTGCTAACATCTTGTAGAACTTTTATCTGCTGTCCTGATGTCATAATGCTCCACATTTCCCTATCATCACTCCACACCACCAGCTGAAATAATGAGGAATGTCATGACTTGAAGTAAATACTATTATGGGGGATAGGGAAGGAACTAGACAAGCTGATGTTTCAGCAGCAGTTGAAACATTACTCTAAATGTATGAGTAATATGAAGTTTATTATTAAGGGTTCCTCTAGCTCCCCAGTTTCTTAACTACTTTCCCAAATCCCATCATAGCAGGGGGAAAAACACACCTCCTCCCAAGTCAAAAGCTCTCAAAGTAAGAGCTGAACAAATGAGGGTTCTGGCCACTCCATCTTGTCCTGATTGTATAAGTGGCCTCAGGAGAATTGATCAAAATGCTTCAGAGTCATCTGGAACCGTAAAATTACTAGTGCAAAGACAAGAATGGAAACACTTTCTCACCACTTTCCTGAATCTGAAAATGAATTTGACAATCCCACGTACAAGATGTTGAGTGCAGCAATTTCTAATTCAGGAGGATTCACACTTCATAAGGATGACTTTCTCCTCTGAAGAACTCCCCGCCCCCTCAATTCCTATCAAACCTTTGATATTTTCAGTTTTTAAAAATTCAGAAAATGTATATATCTGCTTTAGCTGTAGAACTGACATGGAGCAACAACTCTGAACTCTATTCAACAGCTGCATCAATCGACATATTATTTTCCCAACTGGGATGCCTCAAGACAGCTTCCCATCACCACCACCTTCCATGCAACAGAACACCGAATTTTGTTGGCCAGTGAGAAAAAGTCTTAATCAAGAAAATCATGGTGCCTCCAGCCACTCACCCTGCCCGTGTGCATGCTCTGTGTTCAAGGGCCAAGATGGCTGTCCCATAAGAGACGGGCAACGTTGCAGCCTCTTCATAAGGAACTCCCTGTGGGATTGTCCAGAGCAACTTCATAAAAGAAATAAAAATCATTCACCTCATATTAAGGAAGGCAAGATTATTTCATCGCAGAGGCCCTGCCAAACCCTTGTGAACAATAATGTGCACCTATTTATTACATTTCTAGCCCACCTTTATTTGTATATAGATTCAAGGAGGTTTACAACAGTTTAAAAACACAGCATCATGAAACTATTTCAAAGCAAACAAGGTTGTATGTCTCAAAAAACATACCACAAAAGCGATCAATTCTACATGACATCATATACCTAACAGCCATGGTACCCCCCACCCCATGCAGATCAAAAAATCCACACAATGTGGCCACACATGGCTAGGGCCTGTGATCCTGCACAAATTCGTAACAAAAATGGAAGCTAAAAAAAACCCCTACAAAACTGTTACAGCAACCTGTATGGGTTGCACACACTCCTAGATTTCTGTATGCAACCATGGAGGGGAGTGATTTTTGCCAGTCCCCCCCGCCCCCCCCCCCAATGCTACTTGTGACAGATGGCGGGTCCCCAGGAATAGCTTAGGGGAAATTGAATGTTTTAGCCTGGCATCTAAAACAAAGTAAGATAGGTGCCAGGCAAGTCTCACAGGGGAGGGCATACCAAAGGTGAGCCACATAACAATCCCAACACTTCTTCCAGTGAAGTGAGTGGTAACAGATTATAACCTATTCTATTTGGGAAATCATCACTCAGTGCCACTCACATTTCTATTCTTGGATTACTAGATGAGCCATTCAGAAGGGGCAAAAGCATAGCTAATGCTAGGACAAAGGTTGACGAGATCCAGAATTTTAGAGCATAATCAAAAGGAAGCCCCAAAGCAGTCAGCGGGGTGACTGTGGGGCAGCATCCTTGCATAAAAGGCCAATGTTAACCATGATCAGCATCATTACACAAGAAAAACTAAAACACAGCTAATGCACATAAAAGGAAGGACAGGGATTCATGCCAAAGAACGAGAGCGCACATGGCAGGAGACCACCGGTGGCATGACATCTACACTAGACCTAAAACAGTGACCTTTTTCCTGCAATCCATAAGTGGCCCAGTTAACTGGCAAAGACAGAACTGGGGCAACGGCACATACACCTGTCAGGTGAAGGGAACTTTGTGTTTGGTAGAGTTAAGAGAGGGGATTAAAGTGCACCTGAGGTTTCCTTAGGCATGGCAACAGATCTGACGAATAAACCAGCTTTTGGGCAATCAGCACAGAACTGAGGAAGTCTCCTGAAGAAGTTCTTGGTCCAAACCACTGATTTCCTGGGTTTCATAACCAGAAAGGATAGCCTAGCCTCAGAGGGAGGCTGGGTATGACAATCAACGTTCCTCCACTGAGACGCTCCTCTGACACTCCCTCTAACAGCATAACCCTAACCTGCAGCCTATTATTTTCCCAAACTGTGTGTGTGTGTGAGAGCGCGAGTATGTGTGATTGACCCAGAGAGACAAATTGACATGCTTGCCAACTTGCAAGGAAATAACTGGGGAGCCTGGCTCAACCATAGCTTCCTAGGTGAGCGTGCAATGCTTAACTTTGGTTAATGCACATCAGGGCTTGCATTAACATCAAACCATGTTTCCATACCCTAGATTGTAGGCAATATTAACCAATGCTTAAAACATTGTCACACATTCTATCTGCAGAGAGCTGCGGAAGAAGCCATGATGTGCTGGAAATAACCTGACGGTGTCTCCTCACAGACAACTCTTTCGTTAGATCTGTGGGATTTCTATTCTTGCACAACTTGGAATTACAAGAATTTGAAAGAGGAAGTGTGCCACCTCCTTCTTCTAAGCATATTTTAAAGTCACAACTTACTTCTCATTAAGGCTGGAATGGGGGGGAGTAGTCACTGAATTTGCACAAGGGAAATAAGGACAGTGTGATCTTTGTTCCCAAACAGCAGGAAGTCATGCTGTTTTTATATACATCTCATTGTAGGCAGTGTGGCAGAGGAGAGAGATTTTTTTTTAACTGCTACTCAGAAGAAAAAGAGTTGGTTTTTATGTGCTGACTTTCTCTACCACTTAAGGAAGAATCAAATTGGCTTACAAACACCTTCCCTTCCCCTCCCCAAAACAGACACCCTGTGAGGTAGGAGTGGGGAAACCAACCCAGTTCACCAGATTAGCATCCACCACTCATATGGAGGAGTGGGGAATCAAACCCGGTTCTCCACATTAGAGTCCACCGCTCCAAACCACCGCTCTTAACCACTACACCATGCTGCCTCTACTTTCCGGGAGAACTTTTCAATCAGTTACAAATTCTCTGATCAATTGATCAGGTACGTGAGGACAGAGCATGACTTGTGCATTTGTTTTGCTGAAGGCACTTACCTTTTGATCAGCAACATACTCCTCAGCCAGAGCTTTGGTGTTGGCCACGCCAATTACATGGTCCCCCTGTTCAAAAGTTATCAGACAGCTGTTAGGATAAAACCTACCACTGCCCACCCTTGTGAAATACTGGCATTTTCTGGAAAAAGACCTTCAAGCACTGGGCATGCTGGGATTGCATGTTGGGCCCCAGGAAGCCACGCAGACACCGCACCAGTCCTCACGCTAATCAAAGCCAGTTTCTAATATAGACCAGAGCAGGAGATGTAATCCAGGACAGACAATTCCATACTAATTGGGGGGGGGGGGAAGCTTCTTCCTCATTGTACCTCTTTGCTCCACATCCTGTTTGTGCTCCAGGGTTAAATCAGCACAGCAGAAAGCTGTTCACTGGAACCTAAAAAATATTAGGCTGTATCTAACGATGCAGTTGCTAAAACTTAATGCCACTAAAGTCTTTCGAAGAGGGGGAGCAGTAATTTATGCGTCCCCTCTTCTAACTGCAGACTCCCACTGATGATGTTCCTGAGCATCTCCTGACCCATGGGATCAAAATTTCATGTGGAAGGAGGAAAATCCTTCTCCTTAAGTTCCTAGACTGTTGGTTACAGCCCTATTAATTTTTCTTCCAACAGAACAAACTGAAACTCTTCGCACACCAATAAGCAATTATAGGGAATCAACTACCTAGGGAGGTGGTGTGCTCCCTCTCACTGGCAGTCTTTAAGTAGCGGATGGACAAACACTTATCAGGGATACTCCAGGCCAGGGGTGGGGAACGTCAGGCCCGGGGCCCATTTAAGGCCCATGAACTCATTTGGTCCGGCCCTTAGTTCTTAGCCAGTGTGTCCTCATTTCATCCCTGCAGGCAGAGGTAGCAGGAGCCGGCTGTAGAATCCGGCCCCGACCATGTGGAGCAGGAGCAACTCCGGCGTGCGGCTGGACGGCTACGCCCAGCTGGTGCAACAGACCATCCTGTGCCACCAGGTGAATGAGTGCGCCACTGGTTGGATGCCTGCCTGCTTGCCCGCGAAGGTTAATCATCTGGGGCAGCTGCCTGCTTGGGGCTTGGTCGGCTAATTTTTAAGTTGATAACTTTGTATGGCCCGCGAATGATGTTGTAAATATCCAAATGGCCCTTGGCGGAAAAAAGGTTCCCCACCCCTGCTCTAGGCTGATCCTGCATTGAACAGGGGGTTGGACTAGATGGCCTTTATGGCCCCTTCCAACTCTATGATTCTATATAAATGGCTTCTATTTTTCTCTCTGCCTATTTTTTGTGCACAAACCACTCCACTTTTAAATCCCAACCCTGGGGCTTTTTACCTCCTTTACGCTGCTGACATCCACTCCAGTCTCCATCACATCCCCTGAAAATTCCATTCCTGCCAAGAGAAAATCACAGATTTGCATTTGCTGTTGCCAGCCACTCCTGCACTCACAGGGGGCATATTTAATTTACTAAGATTTTCTGAATGATGGCTTATGAGTCTACTCACCTGACGTTTTTACTTTATCAACCCCAGACTGTGAAGGTGAACTCCACTCATCCAGACAGTCCCTCCTTTCTGCCCCAAGCCATACAGAGGTTAAGGACAGTGAACACTCATTACAGGACTTTTTTGGGTGGTGGCTCCAACAATTTGAAATGGTAGTAAAGATTGTTTTCTCAGCCCCTGCCTTTTGTAAGCAGTATGAAGCTGTTCTGTTCAGTCCAGCCAATGGTTAGGTTGTGGCAACTGGTTCAGCTGGAGATGCGGGGTCTGTTTTTAAACTGTCTTGGGTCCCCATTGGGGAAAGAAACTCTATGTGCATATATAGCTATTATCGGGTTTCCTGTGTTGATTTTTTAAATATGTGTAAACTACCCTGAGTATATACTTTGTGCAGAGAACAGTACTCTAGATCAGGAGTGGGGAACGTCAGGCCCAGGGGCCGTATAAGGCCCTCGAAATCATTTGGTCTGGCCCTTTACGGGTCCTCGTAGATCTCTAGCTCAAAAGGATGCTGCCCTGCCTGAATCTCTTGGGCCCAGCTGGGGACAGCAGAGCTCAAAAGCGAGTCGCTCTATGTGGCAGACACTTGGAGCCGTCTCTGGTCGTGCCTCTTGGCTAAATGTTTGACCAAATATAGCAGGCTAATTTTTAAGATGATAATTTTGTATGGCCCCCGAATGATGTTATAAATATCCAAATGGCCCTTGGCACCCCTGCTCTAGATAGTTTTAAACTAATCAGTCAATTTACAGTTGAATCCTAAGCAGTGTTACACGCACTGAAGACATTGAGCTTAGAGGGGTATAGCTTTATTTAGGATTGCTTTGTTAGTCTATTATTTTTGTCTGACAAATGTTTTAGCTGCTTTGCTTGCATTTTGTCTTTTAGACTCCCTTGTTTTAAATTGTATATGATTTTATGGGGCTGGTTTTTCCCCCATCATTCAAAACAATAAATCTGTTGTGAGTGGCCTTGAGGATATTTTATAGAATCATATAATCATAGAGTTGGAAGGGACCACCAGGGTCATCTAGTCCAACCCCCTGCACAATGCAGAAGATTCACAACTACCTCCCCACCACACCCCCAGCGACCAGAAGATGGCCAAGATGCCCTCCCTCTCATCATCTGCCTAAGTTCACAGAATCAGCATTGCTGACAGATGGCCATCTAACCTCTTCTTAAAAACCTCCATGGAAGGAGAGCTTACCACCTTCCGAGGAAGCCTGTTCCACTGAGGAACCGCTCTAACTGTTAGAAAAGTCTTCCTAATGTCTAGACAGAAACTCTTTTAATTTCAACCCGTTGGTTCTGGTCCGAACTTCTTGGGAACAGAAAACAACTTGGCACTATCCTCTAAGATAACTACTTTAAAAATAACTTTAAAATACATATACACCCATATCAGAGAGCCTGTGTGGTGTAGTGGTTAAGAGCTGTGGTTTGGATTGGTGGACTCTAATCTGGAGAACTGGGTTTGATTCCCCATTCCTCCACATGAGCGGCGGACGCTAATCTGGTGACCCGGGTTGGTTTCCCCACTCCCACACATGAAACCAGCTGGGTGACCTTGGGCTAGTCACAGCTCTCCTAGAGCTCTCTGTCCCACCTACCTCACAAGACCTGTTATGGGGAGGGAAAGGGAAGGTGATTGTAAGCCGGTTTGATTCTTCCTTAAGTGGAAGAGAAAGTCAGCATATAAAAAACAACTCTTCTTCATCAGCAATATGGGGAATTATAATTTACAGGACTATTGTAAAGATGAAATATATAAAGTGCACTGAATATTTGAAATGTACTATATCAGCACTATCCATTTCTGGATCAGAGACCTGTGAGCTCCACTAGTTGCGATTATACACAATGTTAAGAGATTAGAAGAGGAGAGAATGTTATTTGTAAACTTAGTTGCATTTATTGTTATCTAACCTGGGGAACAGGTGTGTGTAGTGGTTAGAGCACTGGACTAGGATCTGGGAGACTCAGATTCGAATCCCCACTCTGCCATGGAAACGTGCTGGGTGATCTTGCATACATTTAGTCTAACCTCCCCCAGGTTTGTTTTAAGGTTAAAAGAGATGATAGGAGAATGATGTAAGTTGCTTTGGGTTCCTTGGGGGGAAAGGAGGGTTATAAATGAAGTAAATAAATACATACCCCAAAGACTCTTCCTTTTCCATCAATCTCTAGTTTGAGTAAAACTTAAAAGAGTGTTACGGATACCATGGACTGCCAAAAAACCAAATCAATGGGTTCTAGATCAAATCAAGCCTGAACTGACCCTAGAAGCTAAAATGACTAAACTGAGGCTGTCCTCCTTTGGACATATTATGAGAAGATAAGAGTCACTTGAAAAGACAATCATGCTAGGAAAAGTTGAAGACAACAGGAAAAGAGGAAGACCCAACAAGAGATGGATTGACTCTATAAAGGAAGCCACCGCCCTCAATTTGCAAGACCTGAGCAAGGCTGTTAAAGATAGGACTTTTTGGAGGACACTGATTCATAGGGTTGCCATGAGTCGGAAGCGACTTGATGGCACTAAGCACACACAAGTAGTAATAGTAAAGCTTACAGTAAAGTTTCATGTTGATCAATTAAAAGGATAGCCTGATATAGGTAATATTTGTAGTTGTGGTTGTTGGCTAAAGCAGGCTCACTATAACAATGTCAAATGCTAGGTCGATTTCTTTTTTAAACCTACTCACCTGGGATGAATGGGAGGGAATGTTTTTCTTGGTAAAGACCCTGACAAGCCAGTATATCTGCAAAATTTACCCCACAGTAACGAACATGAACTCTGACCTAAAAGACAATATGGATGACAAACCTTTTTAAAAATGCTTTTCACATCCAAGAAAGAGAGAGACAGAAAGAAATATGCAACTCACCTACGTCCTATCCCTTTGCTAAAACCAGGATATCCTGTGCAGTTAGGCTGTTCTGCCGTGCATTCCTAAACAGAGTTATATGCTTCTAAATCCAGAGTTATATGCTTCTAAAGTTAATGGGGCTCAGAAGGATGTGACTCTACTTAGCACTGCACTGTAAAATAACGACTCGCAGGGTTGCCAACAGACCTGGAAAAAATTGTCCTGTCTCTTTGTATGTATGTGTAAAGTGCCGTCAAGTCGCAGCCGACTAATGGCAACCCCTTTTTTGGGGTTTTCATGGCAAGAGACTAACAGAGGTGGTTTTTCAGTGCCTTCCTCTGCACAGCAACCCTGGTATTCTTTGGTGGTCTTTCATCCAAATACTAGCCAGGGCTGACCCTGCTTAGCTTCTGAGATCTGACGAGATCAGGCTAGCCTGGGCCATCCAGGTCAGGGCCCTGTCCCTTTAAAGGGAGCTTAATGTGTGGAAATGAGCAGATGAAGCTTTTCATGGTATGCAGAAAACATCACCTGTTAAACAACATCCCATTTAAGCCTCTATTAAAGGGACATAACAGTTTTTCTCCAGGCAGTTGGCAGCCATAGCTACTCAGCTAGTTTGTTGTGATAAGAACTATTTCCAGATGGCCAGTTGGATATGTTTATGTAAGCAAGGTGGTTCTTTGGGGTTTTTTTCTAGGCTATTGAAATGAAACATATATGTCACAGGAAAGTAAGAAAAACTGCATGCTAGTAACTTTGCCCTAACCTGGATAGCGCAGGTTAGCCTGATCTCATCAGAGCTCAGAAGCTAAGCAGGGTAGATCCTGGCAAGTATTTGGATGAGAGACCTTCAAGGAATACCAGGGTTGTGACACGGAAGCAGACAACGGCAAACCATCTCTGAACTTCTCTTGCCATGAAAACCCCAACAGGGGTCGCCATACGTCAGATGTGATTTTAAAAGGTAAAGGTCCCCTGTGCAAGCACCGGGTCATTCCTGACCCATGGGATGACGTCACATCGTGACGTTTACTAGGCAGACTTTGTTTATGGGGTGGTTTGCCAGTGCCTTCCCCAGTCATCTTCCCTTTACCCCCAGCAAGCTGGGTACTCATTTTACCGACCTCAGAAGGATGGAAGGCTGAGTCAACCTTGAGCCAGCTACCTGAAACTGACTTTGGTCTGGATTTAACTTGGGTTGTGAACAGAGCTTGGACTGCAGTACTGCAGCTTACCACTCTGCACCACGGGGCCCATGATTTGACAGCCCCCCAAAAGCAACTTTTACACTATCATTTGCAAGACTTAACTTTCCCCATTAATTTCAATGCAGGACAGCATTCTCTAGAACTAGCAAGCCCCTGGCCAATGCCTGTTTGAACTCTCCTTGTCAATCCTGCAGAAAGATTTCATCATTTTCCCCCAGGGAGCTTGTTTTATTGACTGCAGCAAAAAACGATGACAACTGCGTCTGGGCTCAAAATGAAAAGCTGCCATAGAATCAGCCATGACAAGGATGTGACAGCAACGAGACCAGAATGCAGAGACAGCATGGATGCTCGAGAAATCCCTACAGGTCTGTTGTAAAAGCAGCAGCTCTTGCACACCCTGGACCCGTGCATACGTATGAGAAAGGAGTCTCGCCCAGTTCAAAGAAGGCTTGCTTCCAAAGAAGTGTACGTGAACAGGATCACAGCCTCCAAGACCAAAGTGTTTCTGCCTTCCAACAGCACACTAATATTCATTTATCTGCTGTGTGCCACTTGGGTTACCAACCTTTTCTTACCAGCCCCTGCTCCTGTTTCTTTAACTGCAATTTCAAGTTGCAGGCATCAGTGTGTCACCATGCTAGGCAAAGCTTCACCAGAAATGGCTGAAGGCACAAGAGTAAACAAGCTTAGCTGCTTCTCCCTCCCACGCACCCCAGTTAGCTGTCAGCTTTATGTAGTAGTGGTCCAAAACTGAGATCCAACTAGTGCTTTGCCTTTGTGGTGTAGTGGTTAAAAGCGGTGGCTTGGGGCGGTGGAGTCTGAGCTGGAGGACTGGGTTCGATTCCCCACTCCTCCACATGAGCGGCTGAGGCTAATCTGGTGAACTGGGTTGGTTTTCCCACTCCTACACATGAAGCCAGCTTTTGGAAGATAGTAACCCATTAATCTTGAGATGCGTGGCTGAACTTTGTGCCACCATATATAAGGCACAGAAAGATGCAAGTTATAAATAGCAAATGCTATTAGATAAACCTTTTAGAAGTTAGAATATGGTCCATTTCAGAAATGGGATTTTATTAGGATTGTATCGATAATTTTTATCTATGGATTTGCTGAGTAATCAATATTGTTTTATGGGGATTGTATGCTATTTTGATTTGGTCAAATGACTGTAAATTAAAGATTGATTGATTGAAGCCAGCTGGGTGACCTTGGGCAAGTTACAGCTCTGTTAGAGCTCTCTCAGCCCCACCTACCTCACAGGGTGTCTGTTGTGTGGAGGGGAAGGGAAGGCGATTGTAAGCCGGTTTGAGTCTCCCTTAAGTGGTAAAGAAAGCCGGCATATAAAAACCAACTCTTCTTCTTCTTAACCTAAACCTACCCTCCTACAGGTAGTCTTTTTCATATCCTGTCCTCGTCAGATTTGATGAGCAGCTGTTGTTGCGGGCAGCGTTAGGCCCAAATTAGATGAGACTCTGATCCACAAGTCGGATAGGGGTCCCCGCAACTACTACCTGGCTGCCCTTATCCAACTTGTGGACCAATGACCTGCCTAGTTTGGGCCCGAGACTATCAATGTTTGGCCAGAGGTGGGCAGTATCTGATTAACTGGAAATGGCTTAGAATGCCGCTTTGAAAAATTGTTCTTTTCTGTGTCAACGTCTTTATCCACTATTACTCATGTACACTGACACCAACAAATATTTCTGCCCGGTATCTTTTCAGAGGGCTAATACAACAGTAGTCATTAACAACCCTGATACTGCTTCAGCTGTTCAAGATACAAACGCCAATATCGATGAGTTATCACACCATCATAAAGAGTCAATTTATTTATCACAGTTTCACAGACCAAACTTTTAA
Source organism: Euleptes europaea (assembly GCF_029931775.1). Taxonomy (NCBI): domain Eukaryota; kingdom Metazoa; phylum Chordata; class Lepidosauria; order Squamata; family Sphaerodactylidae; genus Euleptes; species Euleptes europaea. The sequence goes on along the minus strand of NC_079313.1, from coordinate 22,932,620 downwards.
ACCAGTTGAACTAAAGTCACTCAGGCCCTATAATCACATATGAAGAATCCACGAACCGCAATTCCTCCCCACACCAGCTGTAACACTTTTAAACATTGGGTTAATTATGGCATAGGAAGGAACCACAATGGGGGCGTGCCAGGTTTCCTTCTGTATTACATGGGTCTTTTCATGTCAGCTCAGTATCAGCCACTTTCAGACAGGCTGATTCCCTGCAGATAATGCAGGAAGCCCCCTCAAAAGAGAATGTCCACACAATGTCATGCTCATTCCCAGCATAACTTGTGGGGGCCCAGGGTTTCCCCCTGTACACTGGATCAAAAATAAATCTACTCTGAGTCTGTCAAAAGGGGATTTTGCATAGTGGCTGCAGGGGAGCATTCATCTGGATGTTTCACTTACAAGGAGCAGGTGGTGGGATGAAGGCTGCCAAACTGAATGGGGCAATTCACTGCCACGTGCCATCCCCTCCCCTTTGTTTGCTTCTTGCCTGTGGCCCCGTGGCTGCATCATAGTTTACCAGCTGATCAGAAAGTAAACCATGGGTGTGATACATTAATTTATATGGGGAATTGAGGCTTTAGGATTGGACCAAAGTAAGATATTTGTCATATATCTAATCCCAAACTTGGCCCCAGAGTGTGGATCAAAAAATTTGCACAATAGGGCCAGATATGGAAAAGGGAGATGATTGTATATTTCTACAGAAAAATCCCCAAATTTTAAAAAACAGGGTGCCCAGGAAATAAGAGCAGGCATAAATTTCTTGGCCTTGTCAACAGAGAATGATGGTTCAGGATGGCAACCCTGAAGACCACATATCTACACCCTTCCTGTGCCTCTGAAACTGCAGAACTATCTTTACGATTCTTCTTTTAACACATCCATTATAGGGACTTTTTTTTTTTACCTCATGAGGCTCCAAAGGAGAAGATGGGACATCCCTTACAACCAATGGCTTTGTCAGCTCAGTGCAAACAGCTGCCCGATAGGCCCTTCGGTGATGCAGGAAGCCACTAAGAGAGGTGAGACCCAGTGGTTCTTGGCCAAAAGCATTCCTCCTGCAACACAACAGTAAGTATCAATGTTATAGCATCCTGCCCTCCTCTCCTTAGTTTTAAATAAAGTGCCTTTCATTGGACCCATCATCTGCTTGCCCCAAAATATGCAGGCTTTTAAGTGGCACAAACCTCATTGACTTGATGCAGACACATAGTACAATTCTAAGCAAAGTTACATTTTTTCTAATCCTCATTGACGTCAATGGATTTAGAAGGGTGCAACTCTGTTTAGATTGCACTGATAATGTATAGTAACCATGGTTTAGGGGTGTTCCTCTCTCCTTCCTTTTCCTACATTGATTTCTCCCTATCCTTTCCCTAGTTAGATTTAACTAAGGTACAGCACTACATCTTCACCAGAGCTAACAATGTTCCCCCCCACCCAAAACCAGGATTTGTAAACCAGTTTCTAATCCTGACTCAAAAGCTACCCATGGTTCACACCAGTGCAGACCCAATGCCATGTCACAATTAATGCTGGCCAGGAAAAGGATGAGAGGGATTTTTTTGTGGCAAGGACAGGAAGGAGCAACAGAGTCATAAGAACATAAGAACGTAAGAAAAGCCCTGCTGGATCAGACCAAGGCCCATCAAGTCCAGCAGTCTGTTCACACAGTTGCCAACCAGGTGCCTCTAGGAAGCCCCCAAACAAGACGACTGCGGCAGCACCGTCCTGCCTGTGTTCCACCACACCCAATATAATAGGCATGCTCCTCTGATCCTGGAGAGAATAGGTATGCATCATGTCTAGTATCCAAATTAACTAGTAGCCTTGAATACCCCTTTCCTCCATGAACATGTCCACTCCCTCTTAAAGCCTTCCCGTGGCAAATGAGATTCTAACTGTATTTGGGACATCCCAGGTAGGTGTCAATCATGAGTTTGAAAGCAATTCAACAAGCTTGCAAAGTTCGGAAATGCAAAAAGATCAGTTTTGTATCTATTATGTTTTGGGAACCACAAAGTGAGAACATGGTGTGCTAAGATACTGCTTGATCATTAACTTCCGCTGCCTCTAAGCATGGCTGGGTAGAATCATAACAATGTTTGTCATCTAGAAGCTGCCCTCTGACCCGTCTCAAAGTCTCTGTGTGTGAAAAATCTCTTTTTACATTCTCCCTTTGGCTCTTCCGTAGCAAGTGTTACACCCCTACCCGCTATCAGACAGCCTTCCTTCTAATTAGCAGACCATGTATCCTACCTGTCAGGAAATGCACAGCAAAATTATGCATGAATCCAGTCTCCTTCATTCCCCTGAATCACTTGCCATGGGACTTGTGCTCTTAGTAAGACTGGCACGCTCTTTGTGTTGTGGGCGCATTTTCCTCACATTCATAGAAGTCACCCACTTGTGTGACGAATGTAAGAAGTGAAGTAGCAGCTCACAGATTGCGGCCCACAGCATTTTCTGCAACCTTTGGAAATGTACCTTGGAGATCACAGAAGCTCAGATCTGTATTTGAGATGCTACTTCAAGCTAGTGGAGGACTTCTGTTACTGAGAGAAGCAGCACAAGATAATGTGTGAGCCAGTTTTAAAACTTTTCACAATTGTTCATGCACATGAGAGGAATAAGAGCAGTGTGCAAGCAAGATACTGCAGCTTGCTTGAAAGTGATTGGTGGCATATCCTTTCAAGGGGAAAAAAACCCATGTTCCTTCTCTCATGCAGAGCACAATGATTAAAGAATTCTGCTGTTGTGGGACATCATAGTCTAGTTACCTTCAAATCGTAATATATGGTTGGTTCTCCTCCCTCCAAACCAGGATTAAACTCGAGTTTGGGATTAGAGTTTGGAGGAGAAGAACTTAAATCGTAGGTTGTAGTTCAGATAAGAGCCACAAAGAGGTAACCCAAGGGAAAACACAGTCTTGGAGGCCTTCCCCAAATACAGTCTGTAGATAACATAGCGTATTGAAGTACATAGAATATTCAATACCTATTAAGTACATAGAATATATGTATTATATAGTTAACTATGTAGTATTTAGTGATGACAAATTCATTAATAACTAATCACTGGATAGGCAAACAGGCTCTATTTGACTCTGCAAGCTATTGCCTTACAAGTCAAAGTTCACATAGGGCAGGGGTGGGGAACCTTTTTCCTGCCAAGGGCCATTTGCACATTTATGACATCATTCAGGGGCCATACCAGGTGTAGATCACCCGGTGGGGGGGGAGAGGCTAGGGTTGCCAGGTCTCCAGCCACCACCTGGAGGTTGGCAACCCCAGGGGAGGCCACACAGAAGGCCTGCAGGGCGCCCCCGCTCCCCCTCCCAGGCAGGAGGGCAGCCAGCGGTGGGCCCGAGCAAACAGTCAATCGGCAAGGGAGGAAGGAAAACAGAGAAAGAGGAAAAGGGAGGGAGGGAGAAAGAGAGAGAAGGGGAGAAAAAAATGGAGAGAGGGAGGGAAAGAAAGAAAAGGACGGAGACAAAGAAAGAGACAGAAAAAGAGGGAGAAAGAGTGACAGAAAAAGAGGAAGAAAACAGAGAAAAGCCTTCCTCCCCCCCCCCAAACACACACCCGCGCACACTGGCCCCGCACGACCAGGCCCCAGCCTCACCGCCTCCCCCGCCCACACCCGGCGGTGCACGGAGCCCTGCGTGACCGGGCCCCAGTCTCCATGCCCTCCCCCCCAGTCCACAAAAGCCCCCCCCCGAAGCCCAATAGGGCTCCCACATGCATGCTCTGCCAACGAGAGCCAACGGCCTCTTCCCCCCCTCCCTCTCGCTGCTCAACAGCCGACAGCAGCTGTAGGAGGCAGCCTTGGGGGAAGCGTCCCTCCCCCTCCCCTCTCGCTGACCAACAGCCAACAGTAGGCAAGAGGAGGTCCAAAGGGCGCCACAGCACCCCTGTAAGCCGCAGCCCTAGGAACATCCTTGGAGAGGGCCGCCCTGCGCCCCGCCTCCGCGGCAGGGCCCCAGAGCTCCCGAGGGCCACAAAAAATGTCCTCGGGGGCCGCATACGGCCCCCGGGCCTGAGGTTCCCCATCCCTGACATAGGGGGTCCCCTATCCACCAATTTTAGGCAATATGAACCACTATGTTGGGGGCCTTTGTGGAGCCTGACTGTGCAATCTTGAATGAGGGGGCGAATGCTCTTAGGAGCCATTACCCCTTCGCCGGCGTCCATGCCACTTGCGCTGTGCAAAGTGGCACGGACGCCAGAGTTGGGCCACTTACGCTGCCCCCCCTGGACTGCGGTGGTAGCGTGGCCCTCGGATACCGGCACAGCCTCCCGCCGGCATTCTCCCAGCGCAAGTACCCGCGCCAGCGTCCCGGGAGGCATTCGCAGGGTGTTCCAGGGGGCGAAGCTGCCGTTAGGTAGCTTCCTAACCCCATTCGCGCTGGGAACGCCCCCTAACCCAACAGCGTTGCTGTTTCCAATGGGGCTTCCCCCCCATTTTAGGGTGTTTAAAATAAAATTTTAAAAAACCCTTCCCCCCCACCCCCAGCGGCCAGGAAACCTCTGTGGAGGCACCATGTAGGTGCCATCCCCAGCTGCTGTGGTTCCCAGGATTGCTCTGTGAAGGAATTTTACTCCTTTCTCTCTTCACCTTCCCCCACTGATACAGACATAATAACAAACCACAGCTTCCTTCAAAAGCAAAAATCTTTCATGATCATCCTACACATGAAGGGATGGGAGAGAAGGGATACATAAGCTCCCCTCAACTCATTCCAGCAGGGTTAGGGTCAACTATGTGAATAATACCCAACAGATTTACTCTAGCGAAGGCGCCTGTGGACTAAAGCCTCCTTCATCAGATGTATGACCTTGGTTGGTAGGTATATAGAAGAAGAGTTGGTTTTTATATGCCAACTTTTTCTATCACTTAAGGCAGAATCAAACTGGCTTACAATCACCTTCCCTTCCCCTCCCCACAACAGACACCCTGTGAGGTGGGTGGGGCTGAGAGAGTGTGACAAGCCCAAGGTCACCCAGCTGGCTTCGTGTATAGGAGTGGGGAAACAAATCCAGTTCATCAGATTAGCCTCCGCCACTCATGTTAAGGAGTGGGGAATCAAACCCGGTTCTCCAAATCAAACTCCATCGCTCCAAACCACCGCTCTTAACCACTACACCACGCTAAGCATACATTTCTGCCAACACTGTGAATCTGATGAAGCAGGCCCTAAAAGCTTACACAAACATACAAATGGGGGAAAAACTGTGAGCGCTGGAGTCAACAGACCACTATGATCTCTGACATTTCTAAGTAACAAAAAAAATGTCATAGGCTTGTTGACTTTCAGTCCCACCAGTAATTTTGTATACCATTCATGTGAGGAAGTGAAGCCCAGGACAGACTCTATCACAAGAAGTTCACTGTTTGTATAGGAGCTGTAAGAATCTTAGTTGTAAGAATCTCAGAGAGTGTGGTAGAGAGAGAGTCAGGACGGCATAGTGGTTAAGAGCAGTGGATACTCTGGAGAACTGGGTTTGATTTCCCACTCTTCCACATGAGCGGCAGAGGCTAATCTGGTGAACTGGGTTGGTTTCTCCACTCCTACACATGAAGCCAGCTAGGTGACCCTGGGCTAATCACAGTTCTCTTCGAGCTGTCTCAGCCTCACCTACCTCACCAGGTGTCTGTTGTGGGGAGAGGAAGGGAAGGAGATTGTAAGCCGGTTTGATTCTCCTTAAAAAGTAGAGAAAGTCAGCATATATAACCCAACTCTTCTTCGAGATGCAACAGACTATGCAGCTATCTCTCTGGATTTTGCTTTTCTTTTTTAGGAGGGACGATCACTATTTCATTTGTTTAATAAGGGGTAGACACTTTCTGTATGCTCAGGGGGTCAATATGTTCTGCAGACAGTTGTCAGGGGGCCAGGGCAAACATTTTAGATCAATGGTTCCCAAAGTGGGCAGTACCACTCCCTGGGGGGCAGTGGGGTTACCTGGGAGGGCACTAAGAAGCAAGGGGGCAGCAGGGGGCGCTAGAGGTGGGCCCCTTCAACTGGGTTGCTGGATAAAGTAGGGAGCACTGGGGTTGAGTTTCAGGCGGTGGCCTGAAAAGTTTGGGAACCACTATTCCAGATGGTCAAGTTCTATAAAGAAACTGGCCTTTGTTACTCATTATTACTTATTTACTTCATTTACACCCTTTACAGGTACATGTGCTCAGTTGGAAGATGTGCAGAAAGTACTCTGAGGAACACACGTGTTTCCTGGAAGATGATCCCTGGTCTGTCCAGAATATGCATGTTGTCAACACAATAACATATAAGTGAAGTAGAAACATAGTGAGTGCAACCACATTGCATGGGAGAGTTGCTACTGCAATCCAAGCTTATTTTAGAGCATGTATCATAAGCTAGAAATCTATTGTCCTAGAATGGTCCTTTCACTACTGGGAAAGGGGGGGCATTTTTCTCATTACTAAGGTTACCAGGTCCCTCTTAGCCATCGTCGAGCGGAGCCTGAGGAGGGAGGGGGTTGGGGAGGGACTTCAATGCCATAGAGTTCAATTGCCAAAGCAGCCATTTTCTCCAGGCGAACTGATCTCTATCGGCTGGAGATCAGTTGTAATAGCAGGAGATCTCCAGTTAGTACCTGGAGGTTGGAAACCCTACTCATTACATCCCAGGCACAACACTTCCTGCATATAAATAACTACACAGCCTATACAGGAGGGTAGTGGGGTCAGGGCTAGGGATTCAGCAAGGGAGGTAAAAAAATGTAAAGGTCCCCTGTGCAAGCACCCAATCATTCCTGAACCATGGGGTGACGTCACATCATGACATTTTCTAGGCAGACATTTTTTACGGGGTGGTTTGCCAGTGCCTTCCCCAGTCATCTTCCCTTTACCCCCAGCAAGCTGGGTACTCATTTGACCAACCTCGGAAGGATGGAAGGCTGAGCCAACCTTGAGCTGGCTACCTGAAACCGACTTCTGTTAGGATCGAACTCAGGTCGTGAGCAGAGCTTGGACTGCAGTACTGCAGCTTACCATTCTTCGCCAAGCCTGTTCCTAATCACATCCCGGTAAATAATGCCCCAGTGGGAAGAAAGATGGGGTATGAATCAAGTAGTAATAATTAAAAAAACGCTTCTCCATCTAAAAGTTCCCTGCACAATAAAAACGAGAACACCAGCAAGAGAGGCTCTAGCCTAGCTCTTTGCACGCTGGGCTAGTTTCCCCCTTAACAGGGAATTGATTCAAAAGAAGGAAGCTTTGAGCAAAGTACTCTCTCCTCTGCAGGTTGAAGTGAAGCCGTGCAGGCTTCTGCCTCGGGAGTGTCACAACCTCACGGTGTTCACATGTGCAGATGAGGGCAGCGCTAACTGAGAGGCTGCGGGAAGAGGCAGCTAAGGACGTGGAAGGGAAGATGGAAAAGTCCGGCCGCCGGACAGCAAAGCCGGTCGCTCTTTTTTAAGCAGGAAGCAAAGGCCATTTCTGCATGGGATGCTTTGCCTTATAGAATTCATAGAGTTGGAAGGGACCACCAGGGTCATCTACAGTGGGTACAGTGGATAGCCGTGTTAGTCTGTCTGCAGTAGTAGAAACGGGCAAGAGTCCAGTAGCACCTTAAAGACTAACAAAAATATTTTCTGTTAGGGTATGAGCTTTCGTGAGCTCCTACCCTACCAGAAAATACTTTGTTAGTCTTTAAGGTGCTACTGGACTCTTGCCCGTATCTATCTATCTATCCATCTATCTATCTATCTATCTATCCATCTATCTATCTATCCATCTATCTATCTATCCATCTATCCATCTATCTATCCATCTATCTATCCATCTATCCATCTATCTATCCATCTATCCATCTATCTATCTATCTCACAGTGGGTAGCTGTATTAGTCTGTCTGCAGTAGTAGAAACGGGCAAGAGTCCAGTAGCACCTTAAAGACTAACAAAAATATTTTCTGTTAGGGTAGGAGCTTTCGTGAGCTCCTACCCTACCAGAAAATACTTTGTTAGTCTTTAAGGTGCTACTGGACTCTTGCCCGTATCTATCTATCCATCTATCTATCCATCCATCCATCTATCTAGCCATCTATCTAGCCATCTATCTAGCCATCTATCTAGCCATCTATCTAGCCATCTATCTCACAGTGGGTAGCTGTATTAGTCTGTCTGCAGTAGTAGAAATGGGCAAGAGTCCAGTAGCACCTTAAAGACTGACAAAAATATTTTCTGGTAGGGTCCCAGGGCTGTGAGCTCACGCAAGCTCCTACCCTACCAGAAAATATTTTTGTTAGTCTTTAAGGTGCTACTGGACTCTTGCCCTTTAGTCCAACCCCCTGCACAGTGCAGGAAATTCACAACTACCTCCCCCCATCCCACTTCCCTAATGACCAGAAGAGGGCCAAGATGCCTTAGATTTGCCCCTCTCAAGATGCACATTTCCCCCATCCGAAGTCTCAGAACTTCAAAAAACAGCCCCCCGTGCAAAGTTTTGAGCATTCCGATGGGGAAAATGCGCACCTGGAGAGCAGTAAACCCAAGGCAAAACCTTCCGTGCATGAGATCGGGGGAGAAAAGAAAAGCAAGCGGGAGATTCCCGAGGGCGCACCTGCAGCTCTCCACCCGCAAAGCGCCCCTGGCGCGCAAGCACCAGCGCAGCCCCGCCGATCCGCCTGCTCTCGCCATCGCCCCCCGCTTTTGACCGCTGGGCCCTGCCGGCCTTTCTCCCAGGAGGCAGCCCCGCCTCTCCGACCCGCCTCCGAGGCGGAGGTTTTCCCGGAGAAAGCAGGAAACGGTCCCCCGTCTCCCCCACCCGCGCGCCTTCTCCGTCCTTTGCAAGTGGCAGTGCGCGCTGGGGCTCAATTCCAGGGGGGTTCTGGAAATCGGGGTGGGGGGACTCCCGTGGGAGGAAGCAGCCACGAAATGCAGCCAACGACTGCTGCTGAAAGTGAAAAGAGAAAGTGCCAAAGCAGGACTACAGCTGAACATCAAGAAAAGAAAAGTAATGACCACAGGAGAATTACACAACTTTAAGGTGGACAATGAGGAAATTGAAATGGTTCGAGACTTTCTGTTCCTTGGCTCCACCATCAACCCAAAGGGAGACCGCAGCCAAGAAATCAGAAGGAGATTGAGACCGGGAAGGGCAGCCCTGAAGGAGCTGGAAAAGATTTTGAAGCGTAAGGATGCGTCACTGGCCACCAAGACGAGATTAATTCATGCCATCGGCTTCCCTGTTACTATGTATGGGTGTCAAAGCTGGACGGTGAAGAAAGCTGATAGGAAGAAAATAGATTCCTTTGAAATGTGGTGTTGGAGGAGAGTGGGGACTGCCCAAAAAACAAATCAGTGGGTTATAGATCAAATCAAGCCTGAACTGACCCTAGCAGCTAAAATGACTAAACTGAGGCTGTCGTATTTTGGTCATGTCATGAGACAACAAGAGTCAGTGGAAAAGACAGTCCTGCTAGGAAAGGTTGAGGGCAGCAGGAAAAGAGGAAGACCCAACAAGAAATGGATGGATTCAACCAAGGAAGCCACAGCCCTCAATATGCAAGATCTGAACAAGGCTGTCAAAGATAGGACATTTTGGAGGACTTTCATTCATAGGGTCGCCATGAGTCGGAAGCGACTTGACGGCACTTAATGCACACACACAAGCAGCCATAAAGCCCGTACTGTGTGTAGGAGGGAGCAGGCTGCGCCTCTCCGACCCGGGAGGGGCGGGATCCATCCGGCGCATGATGCTTTCAGGCTTCCAGCCAAGGAGGACGGGGATCCTTGAATAGAGGCAAACCTGCCTGCCTGGTATAAACACACCCTTTTTGGGGACAGGGTAAAAGCCGGAACGGGCATTAAACAGGCTGTTCCGGAGGCATTTTGGCCTGGATAGGGTTAATAAATGCATGCTTTCTCCGCGTTTTGATTTCTAAAATATTGTTCTGGAGCCCCTGCAAGGCATGCCACTGTTTTTTGCTGTGGTATTATTTGTTTAATGCCCGTTCCGGCTTTTACCCTGTCCCCCATTTTTGCATGGTCAATTTTGATGCTTGCTTAAAGCTCTTTCTAAACATGCAACTTTAAAAATGCCTTATCACGGTCTCGACTAGGGTTTCCAGGTCCCTCTTCACAACCGGCGGTAGGTTTTTGGGGTGGAGCCTGAGCAGGGCGGGGTTTGGAGAGGGGAGGGACTTCAATGCCATAGAGTCCAGTTGCCAAAGTGGCCGTTTTCTTCAGGTGAACTGATCTCTATCGGCTATTAGTTGTAATAGCAGGAGATCTCCTGCTACTACCTGGAGGTTGGCAACCCTAGTCCCGACGCAAAAGGAGACGTTCTACTCCCCCCACTCTCCTGCTCCTTTGTTCCTGTTTGCATAGCTATTAGCATATGCATAGCTAACCCGCCTCTGTTGTTTTGCATTGTTCCTTGAGGGGGATTCTTCACGGTAAACGCCAAGGTCGCGTTAAATGGGCTCTTTAGTAATGCAAAGCAGGTCTGTGCCGGCTTCGCAGTCACTTCCGGAATGACAGTTCGGCGTGCAAAATTAAAAAAATATGCGGGGCAATTCAGCCTGGAACGCGCGGCTAAATACCATGCAAAAAAGGCCAGTGGCATTTTAATACGAAGCATTACTTCCGCTTGGTCACTAGAGGGACCAAAAGACCATTTGGTGGTGGTGGTTCAAGTGTGTACATGTCCTTAACAGGGCCAACTCACCCATCACGTTTTTTAAAATGTACATCAGTTATTATTATTTTTTGAAGTGTATGCTTAAACAGGCAGCATCTGAATGAGATGTAAACTAAAAGGCTCATCAGAGAGACAACATTGGCTGAAGCTTTCTGTCAAGGGTGGAATACTAAGTCACATCCCTTCTTGCTGTGGGAAAGGCCCTGAATTGTTATCAAGAGACAGGGCCTGAAACCCTAACACCCTTTTCTTTTCATGCAAATTCTATGGTAGTTTAAGAGTGCTCTTGAGAAACCCCTTTCTTATAGCATTCCCTGACCGTTCAGATGATTATCACACTCTGGTATGAAAATGAAATTTGCAGTACTCTGGCTGATGTCAAATGCATTTCATCTGCCCCTAAAATTCAAACCATCATCATTGATTCAGCATTAGGCCAATCAAGAAGCAAGCCTGTTGATTTTCTGGTATATTTTTAATTTATGCTATTTTAAGATGTGTATATTTTCCTTCTTTTAAATTCAGAATGATGTTCTGCTCCTTTGCATATTAACCTTGTATTGTTTTGTCTGAAAGCCAGTGTGCTATACAGACCTTTCTGGAGTGAAGTATAAAAGTAGTCTACGGAATGAGACAGAGAAAGCAATCATTTTAATCTGAAGCATTATTTCCATTTGGCCACTGGAGGGAACACAGGACCATTACAAAACAAGAACTTCAGAGGGCTTTACAATGTCAAGAAGAACGTGTGCAAGAGTTGCAACCAACTCATGGTGACCCCATCCACAGGGTGTTCCAAGCAAGAGATGAGCAGAGGTGGTTTGCCATTGCCTTCCACTGCATAGCAAACTCCATCCAAGTACCGACTGTGGCCAACCCCAAAGAGTTTCTTTAAAAGCAACAGAATAGATCAGTTTGGCTAAGACTTTTCTCCATAACATGATTAGAATAATAGGTTAGTATGGCCCTGGGTGTAGTGCTAGTTACATAAGACTGTTACCATCAGATTCTTGGCAAGGATGCAGGCCAAGATAAGGATATCACATGCCTCTCTTCCAAGCTCTGGCCAGATTGGGCTGGTCAGGGCTATTCAGGCTGTTTAGACTGCTTTTACATGGTAATTATTTATGCCCTACAATCTCTTGCAGTCTACCCTGCTTGACTACATGGCAAAAGGTATGGTCATTATCCAGTGAAGAAAATTCTAGCATGCCACACTTGTATAGAGTTAACCACCCTGTTCTTTACCAGGGTTATATGTGAAGATTAAACAGCCTTTACATGCAAGTTACCTACATGTACAGTCCTGGAGAAGAGTAGGTCAGTTGGATCTACATATGGGCAGGGCTGTGAACAGGCCAGGAAAAAAATGTCCTGTTCCTTTAATAGAGGCGATTGGGATGTTGTTCACCTTCATGTCATCAAGAGTTTCAGCTGTCCTACTAGGTCACATTTCCAGCTGATGCAGGCACTGTTTAAATTTACCTGATCACTCATCTAATCACCTCTCTCACCATGTGGCAGGGCCCATCCCACAGAGAGAACAACCACTGCATCAGTCGGTAGCCAGCCACTGATACGCACTCAAAGAACTGTTGCAGAATGTGGTGGGTCCAAGTCAGGCATTTTCTATTTACATTTCCCAGAAATCTTTATGCAGCCACCAAATTCTTCAGCCTGGCTAACCTCTTGGAGTTCTAGTAAAACACCAATAATTTTTTTTTTAATGGCGCAGCAGCAAACCAGCAAAGCAGCCCTCTTTGAATTCCAGAAGCGTGTGGCTTTAAGCTAAAGTAAACTGATCAGATTCTTAGCTTCAAACTGAGTTAAGAAGACTAATCATAATGCTTAATGTTTATACAGCACATCTCAAGCATTCAGGTACTTCATATGTATTATCTCAATAATCCAGTTTAATGTAGGCCAGTGACTTGAGTTATGACTGTAAACACAAGAGAAAACCTACTGGCTTCCCCAAGCTTCTGAGCAAGATGATACCTGGCTTTTTATTCATCATCTTCTAAACTGCATACTGAGAAATAATACATTTTTAAAAAATTTAAAACCTCCTATTATGTAGATTTGGATGCCCATTTTTGCACCCAAGTTTGGGTAGCAGCAGGGTTGGTAATTCTGTTGTATTATCATGCAACGTAATTTTAAATGATTTAATAGCTACCATTTGGTTTTTATTTGGTTCCACGTTTTGAGAAGCCACACTCAATATTCAGGTTTGCCTACTATAGTCTTGGCTGGAAAGCCTGACATATTACTCAGAAAGCAATCCTAAGCAAGTCTGCTCTAAAGTAAGTTCTAATTTATGCAGTAGGGTTTGCTCCCAGGAAAGTGTTCTTAGAACTGAAGCCTTAGAGACAGCTTGGTACAATGGTCAAAGGTGTGGGACTTAACTGCAGGCCTGGAAGGAAATTTCCTGTCACTTTAATAGAGATTAATGTATGGAAATAAGCAGGTGGAGGTAAATAACATCACCTGGCAGATAACAACCTAGTAAGCCTCTCTTAAAGAGACAGGATTTTTTTCTCCAGGCCTGTTGAACTAGTATGTGGGAAACCCAGGCTCAAATCTCCACAGTGCCACAAAAGTGACTAAGTGGCCTCGGGCCAATCACTCTCAGCCTAACCTACCTCACAAGGTTGTTGTGGGTTTAAAACGGAGGAGGGCAAACCAACATATGCTGCCCTGAACTCTTTGGAGGAAGGGTGGGATAAAATAGACTAAATAAACTTGCCGTCTGAACAGAGAACATTTCCAGCCTCTGCTTTCCGCCTAGGCATGGCCTCCTCCTTTCCCCTGTGTATTCCAAAATGTAGCTAATGACAGGGAAGCATTTAAGATACGAGCACATGAAATGTTAGCACCAATTACTGGGGAAAGAACAAGTTGTCACAAATTAAAACGGTGTCTTGTATGGTTTTCAAATCCCAGCACCCAAGCCACCAGCCAGTCAACACAAAGGAAATGTGTTGCTGTATTCCAAACCTACTTAAGTATTATATGTAAACCAGTTGAGAGTCTGGATGGGTTTTAATCAAGGACTCTGACCTGAACTAATTTCTCACTAGACTGGCAAGATTACAAAATGCCCTTGGTGTAGGAGAGTCACAGAAGCTGAAAAGGTAATAGAAACAGGAAACATAAATAGAAACATTTTATTCTGTCAGTGAAACTAGACAATTGGTGTGGTTGCTCACATTCACCAGCCTTGCAAAATCATGCTTATTCTTCCATAGCAAGGCTTATTCTTGTATATGTTTGGTAATTCTAGACTTAATAATGCTTCCCCCCACCCCCCGCCGCCATTTACTTGGGGCAAAATCTGTAATTTCCCAAATTCCACCTTGGATAACTTTTAGAACCTTTAGCACTGGAGAGCCAGCATGGTGGTTAAGAGCAGTGGTTTGGAGCGGTGGACTCTGATCTGGAGATCCGGGTTTGATTCCCCACTCCTCCACAATGAGCAGCAGAGGCTAATCTGGTGAACTGGGTTTGTTTCCCCACTCCTACACATGAAGCCAGCTGGGTGGCCTTGGACTAGTCACACTCTCTCAGCCTCACCTACCTCATAGGATGTCTGTTGTGGGAAGGGAAGGTGATTGTAAGCTGGTTTGATTCTTCCTTAAGTGGTAGAGAAAGTCGGCATATAAAAACCAACTCTTCTTCTTTTTTTTAAAAAAAAACCCTAACTATTCCCTTGGCTGCCTTCCACTCCAATTAGCAATACACTACACACTTCTCATATTCTCCCCACCGCCTTCCACACAGTAAGAAGTTCCAGGGCTAGCAGTAAACAGAGTAACAGTGCAATCTAAAGCAAGTGCAATATCCTTCTAAGCTCATTAATTAAGATGGACTTTTGGAAGGGTGGAATTCTGCTAATGATGGCAACGGTGGAGCACAATCCTGAGTAGGTCTACTCAGAAGTAAGTCTAATTTTAGTCAATGGGTCTTATTCCCAGGGTTTAGGATTATTGCCACAGTGTCTTTTAGATGAGGGAGAAGACTTTGTAAAACAGAACACATCAGAAGCAAATTGACGCACCTTTCGCACACAGCAACTCGTACAGCTGCCTCTGCCCATTCCAACTACCTTCATCTAGAAACTCTCAGCTCTTTTACCTCCTCTTCTTCCCTGTCCATTCAAACTTCAAGTGGCTCACTGCTACTTCCGAGAGTTAAAAGTTTCTCCAGGCTTCATATTCAAAACACCAAAGAGGGATTCACAACCAAGAGGAATTTTCTGTCCTAGCTCCCATTGGGAAACATCAACAGATCGTCCTGGGTTATTAGCAAGCAATCCGTTTGATAGAATGGTCAGTCAGCAGCTGTGCCAATATTTTATTCAAAAGATCAACCATTCCATGTTTCTTCAACCAAAAAAACAACAACACTATTGACTTGTTTGGTGCTATTTGCTTTTAATTGGTTAATTAGTTTTGAAATGTCACCTTTTGGCATCCTGGTGATGTAGTTCTTGAGATGCACTCCCTAAAACAATAATGCAGGTGTGGGTACTTCTCTTGCCATTTTTTAATTTAAGGACTATGCCCAAATCAGGCAGCTTTCATCCTGTCTTTGCATCTCACCTGCTGCGTGACCTACTAGTTGATGCCTCTTGTGTCCCTGCCCAAAGAAACCAGTATTTATGATTTTTTTAAAGGTAACTCTGTTTGGGGTGGGGGTCAAAGCCATGATGGAACGTGGCAGGTGGAGCCTGCAAGGATTCTGATATTAGTTCAGTTATGTGCTTTCAGTTGAAATCCCCCCCCCCCATACATTGATCTGTCCCACAACTCCATCAAATTCCGGTCCCAACTGGCAGGACTCACACTTGAATTTCCAGCATGCCTATACCTATACACCAGCACTGTAATGGTGCCATAACTCAAATGCTAGCTTTCATGGTTAGACCTCACCTAGAGTATTGCGTTCAGTTTTGGGCACCACAATTTAAGAAAGATGTAGATAAGCGGGAACGTGTCCAGAGGAGGGCAACAAAGATGGTGAGGGGTCTGGAGATCAAGTCCTTTGAGGAAAGGTTGAAGGAGCTAGGTATGTTTAGCCTGAAAAGGAGAAGACTGAGAGGGGATATGATAACCATCTTCAAGTACTTGAAGGGTTGTCCTATAGAGGATGGTGCCGAGTTGTTTTCTGTTGCCCCAGAAGGATGGACCAGAACCAACGGGTTAAAATTAAATCAGAAGAATTTCCATCTAGACATCAGGAAGAATTTTCTAACAGAGCGGTTCCTCAGTGGAACAGGCTTCCTCGGGAGGTGGTGAGTGCTCCTTCTCTGGAGGTTTTAAAGAAAAGGTTGGATGGCCATCTGCCAGCAATGCTGATTCTATGAACTTGGGCAGTTCATGGGAGGGGGGCATCTTGGCCATCTTCTGGTCACTGGGGGTTTGTGTGGGAGGTAGTTGTGAGTTTCCTGCATTGTGCAGGGGGTTGGACTAGATGAGCCTGGTGGTCCCTTCCAACTCTTATGATTCTATGGCACCCCTACTGGGTGTTTTACTGCCCACTGCTTAGCAGCTGATAAAAAATCATGATGCTTTGAAATGTCCTCCAAGGAGCTCAGGGCAATATACATGGTTCTTAATTCCTCAGTTTATCCTTACAAGTGCCCTCTGAGGTAAGTTAGGCTGAGAGAGAGCAATTAGCCCATGGTCACCCAGCAAGTGTCACGGCAGAGTGGAGATCTGAACCCAGATCTCCCTGATCGACATCTAATCAAAACATCACGCTGGCCTTCCACATTACAGAGGGATTGCCATGGTTGTTTGCTCTAGTAAATAGCAACTGAACCCTGTGGCACTTTAAGGACTAGGCAATGTATTGTGTAAAGCTTCAAGTACCAAAGACGTGCATATATTTCCCTGTCTCCTGCCCTTTACCGTATTTGGATCTAACTATGCACAATGGCAGTCAATGAGAGTTTGACCTCTAAAATCAGGAAGACAGCAGGGACTCTTTTATTTTCCCTTACCGTTTGGAAAGGAAGGTGGAAAGAGCAAAGCGCTATGAGTTTCAAAGCCACATTGCAGCCTCCTCTGTGAGGTAGAAATTCAATGTCAGAATATATATCCTGCAGGCAGCTGGCAAGAGATGAAGGGGAATGGCAACAGCTCCAGCAATGACTTGCCTTTTAAATATTTACCCTCTCCGCCACCAGTCGGGTCACACATCAGCCTCCATCCCGGTTCAAAAAGGTTATTTGTTTTCCCTGGGAAATGGCAGATCTCACTGTCCCGATTGTCAAGACAAGATGTGTCTGCAAATGCCTTGCAGAATGAATAATATTTCTGATTTTTTCCCCAATAGAAACCTCCGGAAATGGCTTTGCGCTACACTGGGCTTTCTTGGAGCCAGTCTTATGATTTTCCAGAAACATGAAACGATGGCTTTTGGAATGTGCAAATGAATTATTGCAGATGAAACATCACTGCCTGGATTTTCATGCCATCCCTAGTACTTGTCAGTGGAAGTGGATGAACACATTTAAATCATCAAGGGCTGAGTAACTGGCAGTGCTATCCTAAGTGGAATCAAACTCTTCTAATTCCACGATTGATTTAGAAGGGTTTAACTCTGCTTAGGATGTACTGAAAGTGATGACAGAGCAAGGGACTACTTGCACATGTGAACCATCTCTTTAAAGCAAGAGAAAAACCAAGCCACAGTCCTGTCCTCACCCTGACAATCCATTATGGACTGCATCTTGATGCCTGTCTTGGAAGAATGAAGTCCATTCACCCGGTTGATCTCTTGTGTGTTGATGACTGTAGTTTTCTTCCTCTAAACCCTTTTTAGTCCATACAAGGGCTCTTTTGCCCCTATCACAGTGTCAAAACTGAGTATACTTGAAGTAGGGTTGCCAGGTCCCTCTTCGCAACCGGTGGGAGATTTTGGGGTTGGAGCCTGAAGAGGGTGGGGTTTTGGGAGGGGAGAGACTTCAATGCCATAGAGTTCAATTGCCAAAGCGGCCATTTTTCTCCAGGTGATCTGATCTCTATTGGCTGGAGATCAGTTTAATTAGCAGGAGATCTCCTGCTACTACCTGGCAGTTGGCAACCCTAACTTGAAGGGAAGCCATTGCAAATCCAAGCTTCCTAATGAACATACACATCTGATGTAACAGTTGTAAAGAAAAGCTGGTCCCCATTTGAGCTTTACACTTTATATTTTCCAGTGTTCATGTAAAAACCTCTTAGGTATAGCTGTTTCAAAATGTAAAAGTGAATTGGGCTACAAATTCAGGAGCCTACGAACTGCAAGAATTAACAAAATAAATTTAATTATGCCCACAGCATACTGGTTCATTGGAAAGATTCAAAGATTGATTTTTGGCCAGTGATACAAGACTTTTTGCCCAGGAAGAACCTGGAGTAGAAAATGCATATTACGGTAGTTCTTTTATTCTCTCTTTAAACACCATTTTATTTTAACAAACACAAACAAACAACCAGAAGCATATTATTAGTTTGTCTTGAGAGTAGTTCTCTTCTTCACTGTTGACACCTTCATTACTTTAATCAACAGACCATTTGATCCAGGGAAAGGAACAAATAGGGTTTCTCTCAATGAGAATTCTCTCTTTTCAGCCTCCTGTGTGAAACCTAGCCAGAATCAAGAGGATGAAGCCAGCTGGTCAAGCCAAGATAATTTTGTTAAAAACATGCCAAAGATTCATTAAGGGAGAACGGTCAATTTGTTAAATAGACAAATAGAGAGAGACGGAAACCAGAGGATCAAGCCAAGTCACCAGAAAAAGAGGGCAGGTTTATTTACTTTTTGAGCAGAGGGAATGCACACATCCATGCAGACAGTACTAGTTCAAGAGCATCCCAATATCTTAGAAGTATTTTCAGCGAGGTTGAATCCTTTAAGTAGCCTTCACTACTGCAAAGAATATGAGCCTATTAATTAGATGCTTTTAAAAAGGCTTTAATTATTTATAGTTAAAAAGATATTTAGAGGATCCAGCATGAAAGAAAATGTGCCTTTTCCCCGGGTAAATAATAGCTACCCATGAATAGATATGAATTTGTTTCCCCTCCAATTAATTAGCAAAGTTCCCTAAGCAGAAATGGAAAATTCACATTATGCATTTCATAATCCAGTCCTCTTTGAGCTTCACCTTTCTTCTGAGCCTGTACAAAGATCTTGGAAATTAAGCAAAAGTATCTTAAAAGGTATAATGCAAAAAATATGAATAGGTATGCAGTTCTTGTATGATATTAGTAATATACATCATGTATCTAAACTTTCTATATGGAAGCACTTAAAATATATACATGGATCATATAATGTAATAACACACCATAATTATTTGTAGTAATAGTATGTCACAAGTATACAAGCTTTTAAGATTGCCAAAATCTTAACCAGGCTGTATGTTGAAGAACAGCAACAAACAATCACAAAACAGTATCCAAGCTTTTCAAAAATAATTCTGTGGACCGACAAAGCTACACTAAGTTTTTGACTGCTTGGGGAAATATTTAATTTAGTTGTCAAAGAAAGAGATTCTTCAACTGGAGAAAGATGATTTATAATAGGACTTTACTTAAAGGTTTCTTGTTTTCCAGCCACTAGGCATACTGCCCAGTGTGACTTCCATTGATTTTCTACTGAGAGAAAAATACAAAATATATACTTTTTTGAGCCAATTTAAGTATACCGTAGTTTAATGGTAAGGTAAGCAAAACATAATTCACCAATTTATGACTGAGAAGTTAATTCAAGTAATTAAGAATTCAAAAACCAACAAGGTGCCTGGACGTGATGGTTTACTTTCAGTTTCTACAAGAGGTATTTTGGCTTCTGGACCAGATGAAATTATATGAAATGGATTTATCCGTAAAGCTAACATGAGGTGTAAACGTATACTTTTTTTTTTTTTTTGGAGGGAAGGTTGTGAGTAGGGAGACATTTAAAAAGGTTTTTAGTAGGTTTGAAGGGACAGTTAATTAATATATTAAATATATAATTAAATAATTAATATATTAAATGATATGCAGGCTGCAGGCTGGATAAAGACAAAGCGCCGGCAACGGCGTGGAGAGGCCACGCCAGTGCAGGCGGCGTTCCAGGGGCGGGTGGAGGAGCCGCCAGTTAGGCGGCTCCCTATCCCCTTTCGGCCACTTCTGCCGGCGCTGGGAATGGCGGTGCTGCACCTGCTTTTTAGCAGGTGCAGCCTCGCTGTTCCCTATGGGGCGAAAGGCCCCAGTTAAAAAAAAGCCATGCAACAGCTTTTTTTTTTGTTTAACGGCGTGTGGGAAACAGCTTTGGAAGAGGCGCCTTCCCCGCCGTCTCCGTACGCCTCAGCTCAGGAATGGGCTGTTACTTTAAAACAGTGGTTCCCAACCTTTTTTTGACCAGGGACCACTAGGACTATTTTGTTCGGTGCAGGGACCCCAAGGTTCAAAATAAAAATTCCGAGAATTTGAAAATAAACTTTAATCATAACTGTTAGTTAAACATTAAACTTAGAATAATATTTGAATATATATTTTTATAATAGAAAACTTTTAATTGAAAATATTAATTTATTATGGGTTTATAAATTTGTTTCGCGGACCTTAATTTAGTTCTCGAGGACCCCTGGGGGTCCATGGACCCCTGGTTGGGAACCAGTGCTTTAAAACAAAACAGAAAGTTGTAAATTCAAGAAGTTCATTTCTAAGTGAGCTATGCTCTGAAGAACAAGAGTAGGTTTTTATACTCCTTTTTTTCTACCTTCAGGAGTAGTCTCTAAGGAGTAGTCTAAGTCTCTACAATCACATTCCCTCCCGCTCCACGCAATAGGCACCTTGTGTGGTAGGTGGGACTGAGAGAGTTCTGAGAGAACTGTGACCGGCCCAAGGTCACCCAGCAGGCTTCATGTGGAGGATTGAAGAATTAACCCCAGTTCTCCAGATGAGAGTCTGCTGCTCTTAGCCACTACACCATGCTGGCTCTGTCCTCTGTGGCTACAGGCCTGCCAAAGAGTCAAGTGAAGTGGGTTTCATATCTTACTAGAAGTCTGGGATTATACGTTGATGAGAATAATACATATCTGATAAGTAACCATTATTTTCCATTGAACAATTATTCTCCATGCCTCTTGGTCTGAATATTTCTTTCCTAGAAAGGGTAACAGTAATTGAAGGTTCTTTAATACACCTGCTGTTTCTCCACCCAGTGCCTGGTGCCAGGCTTTAAGACATCAGGTACACAAGGACTACATTTCCCCGGATGCACCAAGATACAGGGCCTGAGAAGCCAGGAGAGGTAAGAGGACCGAACCTTAAGACAGCCTGCTAGCTTGGCATCTGGCATCTGGCATAGAAGTAGTGGGAGTCATAGCAAAAGCTAGCACCAGCAGAATAAGTGGGGTGGGGAAGTAGTAGAAAGATGTGGGAATGTAAATAAATGGTATGTTGGGGGGGAAATGAATGTAATAATGAATGCCATAAAAGAGAATAAAGCTTTGAAAACCCTCCCGCTATGCAAAGGACTGTGTCCAGTGGTGGCTCGGTGTAAGTATTAAAAAATAAGCAAAATATGGTCCGCCCAAACTGGGCACAAGGATTCCTTGTGAATCTGGGTGGCTAAAACATTGGATATGTGAACAGGGCTGTTTTTACATCGTGCACAGAAGGAATTTCAGGCATGTTGCTGGCATGGCTATAAATGGGAGTTGTCCAAATAAATCCCCCACTCCATTGCTGGCAGTGTAGACCTCCCAGGTCAGAAGAACAGCTGTGCAGAGAAGAATGAATCTCCAAAGTCTCTAGTTTCTGGAGTATCTTTATTTACTGGTCACACATGCTGTTGCATCCCTCAGATCTGCAAGGTCAGCCCTTTTAAAACATCTGCCTTTTGTTTACCTCCTTCCCCAAATAATAACAATTATAACCACCATTAGTAATATATAAAGAACTGCTTCCGGACAACCATGAGGCATAGTTTGATTACCAGCCCAATGGTCATCCCTTGAGAATCCTGCCATCTGCAGTGTGAATTGGTAGCATTTTAAAAAGGGTCAAGCCAAGGCCAAATCCAGAGCTAGCACTTGTGTCCCCCATATCACCCGAGGCGCTCAAACCAGGTCTGTGGCAGCAGGATATAAGAACATTAGAAGAGCCCTGCTGGGTCAGACCAGTGATCCACCTAGTCCAGCATCCTGTCCTACATAGTGGCCAACCAGTTACTATGGGGGGGGGGGGCAAACGACAGGGCATAAAGACCAAGGTCCTCCCCAGATGGGATTCAGAGGTTTGCTGCCTGTGAATGGGGAGGACCCAATGTTTTCCTCTGCATTGCTGTGGGAGTTTGGGAGCTGTACAGTAGCATCACTAAGGATGGTATTGCAGCTGCTAGTTCAGCCATGCCAGAACATACAAGGGGCAAATATGATAACGTCTGATTAGATAAAACTTCTGATTCTGGCCTTTGTCCTCAACCAGAGCAACTGTTGTTCAGCTGCCTACTGAACTATATTGAGGCAATCCGGAATCAATTATCTGCCTCTGCCCAATTGAATTACCAACCTGCTGCTAGACTGCCAGCCCTGACAGGGTCCCTTACTTCACAAACTGGAGTGGGCAGAAGATGCTGTTGTCTGACCAGGGCTGTTGTCTCACTAAGGATTGTTCTTGATGACTTCAACATTAGTTTTGAGGGTACCTCAGGATTTTGTGGCCTCTTTGGCTTCGATGGGTTTTACCCAGGCTGCAGCAAGCCCAACTAAGGCAAAAGGGCATATCCTAGACCAGAGGTCACCATTCCTTTCTTTAATTAGAGTTACTTCAGAGTAATGAAACATATCCTGAGCTACTCCCCCTCTCCAGGCATGTTTCCAAGTTTCAATCTGCCCTAGAAACGAACATGAGCTAGGAAGAACACCAGAAGTGAAGCTATCAGCTAAACAGCAGAGATAAAAATCCCATACAATAAAGTTGTTGGGTTTTTTAAAGCCTAGAGTGGATCTTTTCACAATCTTTCCCTCAGTCTTCTCAGGGATACATTACCTACTCTGCAGCAGCTGGCTTCTTTAGACTTTTCCAGTCTAGCTAAGCCAGGCTACGAGACGGAAACAGCTCTAGTGGTTTTAGTTGATGGTCTCCATTTGAATGTAGAGAAGGGCTGAGCCTCGTTGTTGGTTATGGTGGCCCATGCCATCTTGTTGAGATGTTTGGTGGCAGAAGTAGGTCTCAAGAAACACACTTTGGAGTAGGGCTGTTGAAAAAAAAATTGGTAAAATTTGGATTCGGCAAAATTCGGCCCCTTTTTATTTGGGAAATGCCAAAGTCTGAACTCCCCCTATTCGGATTCATGGAATTCGGCATGAAATTCAGCTTTCCCAAATAAATTCGGCCGAATAAAGCCATTTAAAGCACATTTGCGGCTTTCCGCAGCTCTGGGAGGGGGCATTTTTGGAGGTAGAGGTCCCAAAATTTCATGGTAGCTTGGAGGGACCCTACTTGCAAGAACCCCAAAGTTTGGTTAAGATTGGGTCAGGGGGTCCCGAGTTATGGGGTCTGGAAAGGGTCCCCCCATCCGCCCATTGGAATGAATGGGAGCCAGCAATCCTTAATGTGCATCTAGAGAGCGGCACATCCAAGGCAAAATCTCCCATTGTTTCTGGGGCAGCCAGAGAGAGACTCACTGACCCACACTGATCTCTAGGCGAAGGTGGCAACCAGTGAAAACAGCAACAATCACATTCGCAAAGAGGAGTTCAAGCCGTCTGTAGCCTAACGGGTTGCCAATCTCCTGGATTGGTCATGGCAACCCCAGCAGATGTGTGCAGCAGCCTCTCCAGACCAAGCGGCAAGCCTGTGCCGCCATAGAAAGGACTCCTCTTCATCCCGCGAAACCAGCAGTCAAAGAGCAGCAGCCAAAGTAGTCCCTCCAGCGAACCAGAGGGCATCCATGTTCCTGTGTATCCTGCTCCAGTGAAAGCCATATTGCAGGGAATACGTCCAGGCATGTAGCCTGCACCAGCACCCCCCCTCTTGCAATATCGGACTAGTTCAGCAAAGCCATTCAGCAGACATTGAGATAACAATGACCCGCTCTTCAGCAACGATCTCCAGACATTAGCAGCGATCGCACCTTTTGTTTCAAGCCATTAAGCCAATCAGCGAGACTCCTGACTTCTCCTGGGGTTGCATAAGTCATTGGAATCAGAATAGTATTTCAAAATTGTCACCACACCACCCCTCAGCCGGTCATTCATCCTTTTGTTTTAGCTTGGGAGCCAAGAGGGTAATCCAATTAGCCCCCACCCCCAGAAAGAGTATAACTGTGTCCTGAAAGTCCATACGATCCCTTTTTTTTTAGGCCTGCCCCTCCATATTGCCCGGCACTCTGCCAGAGTGGGCATTTATGCTTGGACACATAGGGGGTCTCCCCCTGTTCCCTTTTTATCCCCCATAGCCGCATGGAATTCAGGATGGACAACTTCTCTGCAAGAACGGTGCAGTATATTTCCTTCTCTGCCTGCCACATGGCAAAAGTCTCTCTATTCCTCTCTTTGATTCCTAGACTCTGTATGTTATGTAATGAGTATGTGTAGTTTTGTATGTGCATGTGAACATATAATCTGAGTAAATTCCTTTTAACCTAATTCCCTTGCTTCTGCCTCTTTACTGGTCATGGTATGGACTCCGGTAAACAAAGGTTGCATCCCTGCTTAAATTATGCCCATTGCCGGTTATTGATTTGCTAATTCCCCCATATATCAATTCATAACCGGGCATTTTGGCTAACAGAATTGGTGGAGAATGGACAGGTCACTCCCCCCCCCCTTTGGCTTCCCCCACACACACACACACACAGTAGAATCCAGTCCATGGCTTCTAAGAGCCGATTTAACTACGCCAAAAGTGCATCCCGCTCAAAGCGTAAGTAAACAGCATAACTAGCATGGGTAATGTATCTTTTCATTTCAACACAGCCAAAGTGCATCTTATAAGGCTACTAGAGTAAGTGCGACCTGCGCAAATTGAGTATCCTCAGGATTGATAGATTTCATGCTGCTGGATTCAAATCTTCCACAGCAACAATCACACTCGCAAAGAGGAGATCAAGCCGTCCTCCCACCAGGACAGGTAACCCCCCCCCAAATCACACTCGCAAAGAGGAGATCAAGCCCCCCCCCAGCAGAACAGCCCTCTCCCCCAACCAGAAGACGCAAATTCCAAACAAAGGAGAAGAACGGGCCAGCCAGAGAGAGACTCACTGACATGGGATGTACTAAAACGAATGACAGGCTAGCCCATTAGAAACCACAGGAATGGCTGCACAGCCCATTGGAAACAATAGGAACCAGCCAGAGAGAGACTCACTGACCCACAGTTAACTCCACACGAAGTTGGCAACCGGTGAAAACAGCAGAAAGCACAGTCCCACACAGAGGCAATCAAGCCCACCCCCCAGCAGAACAGGTAAACCCATCCCCCTTTGGCTTCCCCCCTCACACACACACACAGAATCTGCTTCCCCCCCACATACACACACAGGAAAAAAGTTATAGAGAAAAGCCCCAAAATGGGTCAAACTGTGGATCTCTTCCAGCAGAAGCAGGAGTCAGGAGGAGTAATCCATACTGATTCCAGCAAGCAGCAGCAGGTCAGCTCAGCTCAGGATCTCTCACGATCAGCACAGGAGCAGCACAGGAGCAGCAGCAATGGAAGGAATACAGACTCACACACACAGACTCTCTGGCCATTTATGCACAGGAGGTTTTGCCTTTGATTTGCCACTCTCTAGATGCACATTTTCCCTGTCCAGATTCTCAAAACTCTGCATGGGGGCTTATTGTTGAGTTTTGAGAATCTGGATGGGGGAAATGTGCATCTAGAAAGCGGCAAATCCAAGGCAAAACCTCCTGTGCATAAATGGCCTCTCTCTCTCTCTCCCCCCACTCCGGGGTCGTGCAGCAAAACCAGGACCATGCACATGCACCCCCCCCCACGGGGATCTCTCTCTCACACACACAGACACTCTCTCTCTCCCCCCACCCAGCCATGCAGCAACCCGGGACCATGCACACGCACAAATACCCCACACACGGTGATCTCTCTCTCACACACACAGGCACTCTCTCTTTCTCTCCCCGGGCCGCGCAGCGGGCCAGGCTCATGCACACATCCGCGACTGATTGGCCAGAAGAAGACCCAGCTTGGCCACCTATTGGCCGTGGGAGAATGCTGATTTGGGGGCGCCGAATTTGTACGAATTTATCCGGCATCAGCCCGAATCGCCGAGTTCGGCTTGTCGTTTTCCGCTTTTTTTACTTTGGTTTTATCTGAACTAGAAACCACCAAATCGGGGGAAATTCGGCTGTTTTTCATGTCGGATGGAACCGAATCGACAGCCCTACTTTGGAGTGGTTTAATCTGTTCCCTTCTGATTGGACTGAGAGGATTGCTGTTAGAGACTAGCTGTCTTTGTTGTGGGACTTGTAGAATTCCACAAGCTCAGTTTTATTCCCCAGTGTTGTTTAATCTTTATGTAAAGTCCTTGAGAGAGAACATTTATGGCTCTGGAGTGGAGTGTTGTCACTATGCCGTCAACACCCAGCTCTATATTTCTTTGTCCAGGCTTTCTGGTGCTGCAGTAACTGAGCTGGTACTTAACATGGCTAAAGGTGAACAAGCTGAAATTGAATCCTGACAGAACAAAAGTGATGCTAGTTGGGAGGAATGAGGTGATGATGGATATAACATTTCCCATATTTGATGGAGTTCAACTGATCCTGGCTGCCTCTGTTTAAAAGTCTGGATGAGATCCTGGATACAGCATTATTGCTAGAAAAGCAAGTTAACTGAGCTGGAAAAAATATTTTATTCCATCTATTTAGCTCAGAGATTGGCTCCCTACCTTGACCTGTCCCCTTTGGCCACATTGATCCATGCCACAGAAACAGGGATGCCTCTTACCTGTTTCTAGTGGGAGGTCTCTTGTTGAACCTCCCTGGTCCCAGCTCAGTCAAGCAGCAGAGGGAGACAGGGAGGGGGAAATCATATTATGCAGTGCCTTGATGTCATTTCTGGCAAAAATACAAGTGGCGTCAGCACTCTAGCAATCCCCTAGAACTCTATGGTCAGACCACAGAGATCTGAAGGAGAGAGGTTCTAGAGCTACACTGTGATGTGGTGACATCGCTTTTGGTTTTTCAGCCCGAAATGATTTTAAGGTATTGCAGTGATGCCATTTTCAACCATCCCTACCATCCGGGTCTCCCACCATGGAACCATGAAAGCCTGAAAATCCTATACCAATACTGTGGTGGCTAGACTATTGTAATACACTCTACATAAGTCTAGTCTTGAAAACAACTTGGAAACCCCAGCTGGCACAGAGCATCACAAATTGATTGTTGTCAAGAGCTAGGCAAATTATGCATATTACGCCCATTCTGCAGTCATCAATTGGTTACCAGTTAGTTTCCAGGTTCAATTCAAAGTACTGGTTATCACCTAGGACCTATGGCCTAGGACCTGCATATCTGCAAGATAGCATCTCCTGATATGTTCCACTATCATCTGAGCAAAGCCTTCTGAAGTGCCACCCTGGAAATGGGTACAAATGACAGCTGTCCATACTAGGGTTGCCAACCGCCAGGTACTAGCTGGAGATCTCTTGCTATTACAACTGATCTCCAGCCGATAGAGATCAGTTCACCTGGAGAAAATGGCCACTTTGGCCATTGGACTCTATGGCATTGAAGTCCCTCCCCAAACCCCACCCTCCTCAGGCTCCGCCCCAAAAACCTCCCACCGGTGGCAAAGAGGGACCTGACAACCTTAGTCCATACCCAAGTGTTCTCTGTGGTGGAGGCTGGTAGAATGGCCTGCCTAACAAGGCCTTCCACCTGGTGGAATGGCCTGCCTAACAAGGACAGGAAGGCTCCCATTCCTTATTCTATGGAATATGTATACCAAACTTATTCAAAGGGGCATTTTTATAAAGTGCGTGAAGTTGTAGCTAATGTCAGTGGAATTGTCTTCATGGTATTTATTATGCTATATTTATTGCATTATTTTTAATTTTGTAATCCAGCTTTACTACATTGTCTATTGTATATAATACAGCATTTCACTGCATTCATCTTCAGTCTTATAACTCCTGCTTTACTGTCTGATCTCTTTTGTTTACAATTACTATGGAGCAATTGTTGGTTGTATCTGTTATACTGTTCTTACTGTATTTTTAGTTGTAATCTGCCTTGAATCTTGGTGAGAAATGTAGAATATGAATGAAGTAAATAAATAAATAAATAGAATTGCTATCAACCCTAGCCCATACCAAGGATTTACATTGCCTGCCAATAAACTAGGGCCTGCATTGTATGTTCTATCTGAGCATCTGAACCTGAAGAGAGCTCTGAGGCCCACATATACTGGGGGTTAGACCCAGACTAAATTTTCTGCCAACAGAAGGGGTGCAATAATTTCCACCCTTCCTGTTGCAGATCCCTGATTTGCCCCTTCTGTCATTCAGGAGGGTCTCCTATCCCCCAGGAGCAGAATTTTGGGGAGATCCATGGGCTGCAGCAGAAGCAGCAGCCGGAAAGTCCTATGCTGCTG
Organism: Euleptes europaea; assembly: GCF_029931775.1. Taxonomy (NCBI): domain Eukaryota; kingdom Metazoa; phylum Chordata; class Lepidosauria; order Squamata; family Sphaerodactylidae; genus Euleptes; species Euleptes europaea. Next base: position 22,904,344 of record NC_079313.1, on the reverse strand, counting down.
ATGGAAGTGCTTTCCATAAGTGGAAAATTTAGTCTGGATCCAACTCATGATGATCTCTGGCAGCTGATGATAACAAGTCCCCGTTTCAAGCCATGACGTTTCTGGCTCAGACCCTGACACATTTTGTGTCACTGTTCACACAGCACATTGGAAGAAGTATACACCCATGGTTAGGAGAGAATTTATTGCAATCAATGAAAGTTTATGATCTAATCCAGTGACAAGTTCTCCAGCACAGGTTCCATGGAATCAAATGGTGCAAGGAAAGGGTAAGTTGGAGCCTCATATTAGCCATGTTTACTTGGCCATTAGTCATTCTGGTTTCATTGGGGGGTTGTTGAGAAATAAGGATGCTCAGAATTGCAGGGTTGGCCTCTGTGCCCAGTTTGTTGACCATCCAAAGCAAAGCTGTATGAAACAGGAAGCCAGACAAGATGGACCACTGGTGACTGGTCTGATCCATAGGGTAGCCAACCTCCAGGTAGTAGTTGGAGATGTCCTGCTATCATAATTGATCTCCAGCCTATAGAGATCAGTTCACTTGGAGAAAATGGCCACTTTGGCAATTGACTCTATGGCATTGAAGTCCCTCCCCAAACCCTGCCCTCCTCAGGCTCCGCCCCAAAAAATCCTGCCAGTAGTGAAAAGGGACCTAACAGCCCTACTAATCCAGCAGGGCTATTTTTAATTAATAAAACTATAAAAGATATTAGAAAGATTACAATATTACAATTCATGCATATCATTGATTTGAAACAGTTACCGATATAGATTACTATAGATTTATATGGCCATTAGATGAACAGTAGCAATACTATTATATTCTAAATCTAAACTAGAGCTAAAACTGACTTCTTAACTTGCTCCTTAGAATACAACAGAGACCTACTTATTTTTTTCTTGTGCAGCCTCTGTCTTCTTTTGCAATCTGTAGTTAATATCTGCTGAGTAATTCTGTTAACCCAATGAATGACAATTGAATCCATGTATCTTTTTATTTATAGCAATTAAGTCTTTTATTGCTATTTGGAGATTACTAAAACAGCAGACAAATTCTATCCAACTCCCACCCCAACTCATTAAATGACAAACAGCTAAACAGGAAAAGGAAGGGAAAAGCTAGAAAGCTATGTTTGTGTGTGTGAGAGTGAGAGACAGACAAAGAGAAAGAGAGAAACTGGCAATAGTGGAAGATAGGTGTCAATTCTTTGCAGTTACTCTGGTCAAAGCTATTAATGAACTTGTTGACTTGAATCCACGTGCAAATGAAGCATAAACGGAGTTAGTGTAGTTTGGCTTGTGCAAGATCGTGTCCAACACCCAGCACTTTCCTCCCTATATATTATAATGCCCAGAAAGTAGTTGTTCAACAACTGCACAGATATACAATTCTGGATCAGGGTTGCCAACTCCAGGTTAGGAAATTCCTGGAGATTTGAGGGTGGACCCGAGGAAGAACAGAGTTTGGGGAGGAGAGGGAGCCCTGCAAGGTATCATGCCATAGAGTCCACCCTCCAGAGCGGCCATTTCCTCCATGCGGACAGATCTCTATGGGCTGGAGATTGGTTGTAATTCCAGGAGATCTCCAGTCTCCACTGGGAGACTGGCAAACCAAGTGGGGATACAATTCGTTTGTCTTAGCACAGACCAATACTGTAGTTTCCCCCCCTTGTATTTCCACTTGTGCAAGAGCTCTTTTTATGAATGTTATGTTACTATGCCACTTTGGTGCATCTCTGGAACATATGGGCAATATTAGCACCAGGTTCTTAACTGTAAAAACAATTACTGCACTTGCTAATTCCAAGATGGTGGAATGTAGCCAAGTATTATTAAATACACAATAAGGATTGTTTTGGCAGGATAAGCCTAAAGCACAGGTCGAATGTAGCAGTCTGAGTAGATTTCAAAACATTCTGTAACTGAAGCTGTTTAAAAGAGTGCTTAATTTTAGATTCTGGCACAGAATGTTGTCTAAAGCGAGTTTTTGCTTGCCTTTTTAGAAACCATAAATCATCATTGCATTTGCAGGATCAACGAATGTTCTTAACTACTGGAAGTTGCTTTGAGCCACACAAATTTATCTCATCATAGGTACTCAGTGCAAAAAAAAATTAAAAAATGGGGTGGGAACAAATTAAAACAAATGGCAATATTATATTTCAAGGTTGATGGTGACCCAATAAACCTGAACACTCTTTCTGAACAAAGAAGAAAAGATTAAATTAAATTTAAATGGGATTATAAACTGTCAGGCTTGACTGAAAGGATAAAGTTACACTACTCCCTAGAAACAAAGCCTCAAAAAAATGTCAACACGGTATAGGAAAACCCCCCCCACCAAGGACATATAAATATACCAGGGCCATTTTCATCTATTATGCTAAACTAGGGAGGCCCCTTTTTGATCTGGGAAATGATGGGCGTTGCAGTTGACACAGTGTTGCACAGAGCGGTATGCGGAGACCACGCTATACAATCGCAGCTTTTCTAAACTAATAATTATTCTAATTATTCAATTTAGAGTTGGGGGGAAAAAGGGAAGAAAAATCATAATGGTCATTATGGCTGCTTGTTATCCAACATAGCAATTTCAGTTTTCAGAGATGACAGACCAAACAGCAACACAAGGCATTACACTTCTGCAAAACAGCACTGCTGCAAAGCAGCATGGGTTGATTGCAACATACACCGCTCCGTGTTGACGTTTTGTATCAAGATTATTTTTACCTTGCTTTTCTCAAAGGGGATTTTTGCATGGTGATTAGCAGCATGTTCCAGGCTGAATTGCCTCGCATATTTTTTAAAATTTTGCATGCTGAACCGTCATTCCGGAAGTGACTGCGAACAGCGCATACCTGCTTTGCATTACAAAAGAGCCCATTTAACCCAACCTTTGGTATTTGCCGCGAAGAAGCCACCTCAAGGAACAATGCAAAACAACAGAGGCGAGTTAGCTATGCATATGCTAATGGCAGGTGAGTGTGGGGGAGTAGAACTTCTCCTTTTGCATCCGGACCGTGAAAAGGCATTTTTAAAGTCGCATTTTTAAAAAGAGTTTTGAGTGAGCATCAAAATTGACCATGCAAAAATGGCCAAAGACTCAAAGCCCAGAGGTAAGAAGCTCTAGCCTGCCTGTTGGGAATCCTATGTCAAGGACCCTCAGGTGCATTGTGTGTGTGTGTGTGTAAATTGCCATCAAGTTGCAGCTGACTTATGGCCACCCCTAGTGGGGTTTTCAAGGTAAGAGACATTCAGATGTGGTTTGCCATTGCCTTCCTCTGCATAGCAATCCTAGTATTCCTTGGTGGTCTCCCATCCAAATATTAACCAGGGCTGACCCTGCTTAGCTCCTGAGATCTAATGAGATCGAGCTAGCCTGGGCCATCCAGGTCAGGGCATCTGGTGCTTTACCCACTGTCAAACACAAGGTCTCTTCCCTCTAACACAAAACCAGTAAATTGCTAATAGATATTCCAAAGCTCTGATAAGAATAAGCTGTGGCAGATACTGCCCAGCACTCATTTGTTGGGAAAGACTTGTTGGGAAAGTTTGGTTCATCAGAATCTATAGCAGCTCACTGTCTCGGTTTTCCAAGGCGAGGCAGTTTTCAAATTCAATCCCACATAATCAGTGTCCTGGCGAGGGTCCCAGGACTCTGGGGAAGAAATAAGCAGCTTTTCAAAACTCTCTTTCAGCACAGCGTCGTTTGCTATGTCCCTCCTTCAACTCTTGCCTGCTTCTGTGGTTTTATATGAGTTGTCCCTATAGGTCCAGGAGTTTCCCCTGAAGCTGCCTGTAAGCCATGCAGCTGTTCCTGGCAGGGAACATGTGCCAGCATATCTGCTTGTAAATGCTGTGCTAATATGGCTCCAACATTGTGAATTAAGTGAGGCTTTTAGTTTGGCATTCCATTTGTTTGTTTGTTTGATGATCTCCTGCCTTGAAGAGTGGGATACTAGGGATACCACAGTGAAATCTGCTACATGTGATCCTGAAATGATTATTCTAATCTCCTCCATTTTATCCTCTCAATAACCTGGGGTAGGTTCAGCTGACTGTGTTTGAGTCGCCCAGGGTCACCCAGTAAGCAAAACAACAACAACTGACAAGGCCAAAAATATAATTAAAAGCTAAACCATTAAAAAGTTGTCTAAGTCCACATAAGTTAAATACAAGTTAAAACCAAATGATGCTTATGACTTCTATATGGCCTTGCTGTTTGTACTTTGCTCTTCTATTTAGTGTATTTCATTTGGTAACAATATCTTTACTGTTTTCTAGGCTCTATGTTTCATTTGTAAGGATGCCTTTAACAGACAAAGAAGCTCTGCCTTTCTATATTTATTGAGACCTTACGGTAAGTGTTACGGCACAAGAGTTTTTAAACTTTATTGAAGATACATATAAGACAATTGTTTTAATCAACATTTTTATTTGTTCATTAGTTTTTCAGAATACTATGCCCAAAAAGTCACAAAGATTTGAAGAAATCTGATACATTATTTACAGTCTGGTGTGCTAGTTTCTTTTAGACCACTGAAGAAGGCAAATACTCCAAAACACATATGGTATTTATGTGATTGCATGTCTATGGTTTGCGGATGATTGTATGTCTAATTGTATATTATGTCAATTGTGTTATTTTAATATATGTGTTTGGAAGGCTCCTTGCAAGGTCATATAGATATTTATTATTTATCTAATAGCAAACTGGCTGGTTCCAATGCAGAGGACCAAAGCAGCAAAACCAGGCCATCAGACAAGGTGTCTAAATATTCAGAGGACTCTCCAGGTATGCCGAAAAACCGGATTCCAAGCTCTGCCCATATCACAACCAGAAAACTATTATTTGTACTGATGTTCGAGTTACTTGTTACGTTGGATACCATCAAACCCTTCCACTAATGGTGGAAGTAGACCGTTTTTGCTGATTCTTCCCTTCTGTAGCAGACCACAGACTCTTTCCTCATGTTGTACTGAGGGGAATCTCCTGTCCTCTGGGAACAAACATTTCAGAAGGAATGTGAGGGTTGTAGCAGAAGATAGGTGAGAAAATCACACTCTGTGACAGAGATCCCTTCCATCAGTGAAGATCAACAGTGTGATCCAAGCCACCATCCATCTTTGATTCCAAGGACCAGTACTAGCTATTTTAGATAACAGCAAAGGAGAAGGAATCTTGTCTGTAGACAAGCAAAATCTTATCAGCCTATCTGATTAAAGATTTATCTGACTGATTGCACCAATGAACCTATTAATGATTTCAGTCCCAGTAGGATTTGACAGCTTTTCTAGCTGAGAAGGGACATGTAATAATCTGGAAATTGCCTGCCAGCTCTCTGCATATTAAGCCTTCCTTTGTAGAAGGAAGGAGCAAGTAACCGTTACAATGAAAGTGGTGATGTTCTTTGTATTAATCTGCTCCAAATAGCTATGATTTTCGAATGTCCCGTGGAGTATGGGAAAGATCAGAGATGCTTGTCTCCCTGCTCTGCCCATATTTGTCTGCCTCTTCCCAACTTCAATTTTTTTTTTTTAAATGGCGGTCACGTCACTCATGTGACCCGCATTCCCCAAGGGTACGGCATACTTGTGGGTCACAATCCACCAGCTGAAATCCAAAGTGTTAGGAGGGGCAGGCATGGTGTTTCCTGAGGAAGGAAGGTTGGTGTTTCTCTGACCCGCAGGAGCAGAGGATTGTGGAGTAGCTGCACTGTGACTCAGAAAAGATCAGGCCCAAAAAGACGCACAGTGTGGCTAAGATTGTGTGGTCTTGGTATGAAAAAGGTACCAGGGACAACCAGCTACTGAAGACATCAGGGCTACATTCTCAGGGAAATATTTCATTGGATTTCCAAGTATATAACCACACACTGTCCGTCTGTCTCTGTTCTTTAATAAAAGTGTACTATGTTAATTATAATACTAGTTTCTAAAGATTCAAATTGAAATTAAACGGTCTCCCTGTTGGGAGCACTGTATGCATTCCACGATGTACGCCTTGATGAAGTACAGGAGCAATCCTGAGTAGTTCTGCTATAAAGTAAGTCCTGTTGTAGTCAACTGGGTTTACTCACAGGAAAGTCTTCTTAGGCTCACAGCCATTGTTGCCGAAAGAAGTTTCTTGCATTTTTCAATATGTTAACATCAATAAAGTAATTATTTGTCTATAAAATTTTAATCGCTTTTTAAACTTTAATACAACAAGCATGCAAAATAAACATGCTACATTCAACCCTTCGGTTATCATTCCAATGTCCAAGAGTCTATAAACAGATTTCATTTCCTTCTTTCTTTGTTTCCCATTCAGAACCCATACCCAGGGTGAGAAAACTGGCAAATTATGGATTCTGACTAAGTAAGTGGAAAATGTGAAAAAGCAGAGAAGGGCCGTGAGACAGATGGACTAATGGATTATAAAGAAGATAAGGCACTATGTGCCGTGACAGTACTGTTATTATATCACAAGAAAAAGAAACTACAAAATAAATAAACCAACCAAAGGCTTTCCATATTTAGAGGTTTATAAAATTATGCACTGGATGGAAAAAGTAGATGAAGTTTTCTCTCCTCCTCCCATAATAGTAAAAGTCAGGATCACCCAAGGGAATTGGGTTCAGAGCAGACAAAAGGAAATGTTTCTTTACTGAATAATTAAACTGTGGGATTCACTGATCATGAAGATAGCAATGGCCACAAGCATAGATGGCATTAAAAGGGGATTAGACAGATTCATGGAGGAGAGGTCCATCAGTGGCTACTAGCCATGGTGACTGAAGGGAACCTCTATATTCAGAGGCAGTAAACCTCTGAATGCCATTGCTAGGAAGCAACATCAGGGCCTTGTTCTCCATGCTCTGTTGGTCCTCCAGGGAAACTGGTTGGCTGCTTTGAGAAACAGGATGATGGACTCGATGAACCACAGGTCTGATCCTGCAGGCTCTTCTTATCCTCTTTAAATTTATTATTTATCACTTTTATATGCTGCTTTTCTCTTGATTCAAGGTGGCTTACAACCACAATAATTAAAACATCCCTAGCTAAAACCAAAATAACAAACCCCTTTTTAAAAACTGCTTGCTGTTCAAAACTCTTCAAATGCCCTGGCCAACAGGCAGGCCTTGAAGCGCTTCCTGAAGATCTCTCAGGAAGGGGCTTCCTTCAAGGAGCGCATTCCATAGAACCAGAGCCACAATGGAAAAGTCTTGGGCTCTGGCTGATGCCAGGCAGGCTACCCTAAGTGGTGGGACAGGTAACAGATGGCTGCCTGATGACCAAAGTTGGAGTACAGGGACATATGGAAGGAGATGGTCCTTCAAATATGTGGATCCTAGTCATGTGTGCTGAGCCAGGTCAGGTTACAGAGAGTCTCAGGTTACTGGAGGTCCTGACAGCAGATTGAATGCAGCCACTGGGAACGCACAGCAGGAGTCCAGCGAGTCTTACTGGGAGCTGGGAACAGGAATCACAGTCCACACGCAGGGGCAAGGTCAATAGTCTGGTCCAAATAGTCAGAATTCTGTTGAGTCCTTTCAAGGAAGAGTTAGCAGGAAAGTCTCTGGATTTGCAAAGTTGCTTTTCCAATGCCAGTTTGCGCCTTTTAGCCTGAAACTCCGTCTTACTCCGTTGCCTCTGGTGTTTATCTGCTTCAGGTGAGCTGGGGGGCGGGATCGTAGGTGTGCTGAATTCCAGCTGGAGCTGGGTCAGCGAAGTGAGGTGATTCTGCAGCCACTCTAGAACCCTCAGCAGGGCTGGAATGTGATTCTTCCTGCTGGGGTTCACTTTGGCATGGATTCTTGGCTTTTTGAGGTTCAAGGGAGACTAGTTCATCCTGGCCTGGCTCTTCCTCTGATGATTCGTCTGGTGAGGTCTGGGCCATGAAAACATGAAGGATTGTGTGTGTGTGTGTAAAGTGCCGTCAAGTCGCAGCCGACTTATGGCGACCCCTTGTGTGGGTTTTCATGGCAAGAGACTAACAGAGGTGGTTTGCCAGTGCCTTCCTCTGCACAGCGACCCTGGTATTTCTTGGTGGTCTCCCATCCAAATACTAACCAGGGCCGACCCTGCTTAGCTTCTGAGATCTGACGAGATCAGGCTAGCCTGGGCCGAAGGATTTTACAGGTCATAAGAAGCACCTTGAATTGAACTTGGAAACAGACTGGAAGCCAATGGAGCTGTTTCAAAATGGGCAACGTATGTTCCCGATGGCTAGCCCCTGACAGCTGTCAGGCTGCCACATTCTGGACCAGTTGTAGATTCTGGGTTGTCTTCAAGGGCAGCCCCACATAGAGCATGTTGCAGTAATCAACTGTGAGGTTACAGAAGCATGGATCAGCATGGCCAGATCAGCTGAGTCTGGGTAACAAGAAAGCTAGCGAATCAGATATAGCACTACTGGCTACCATGCCAACTGGCTTTTCTTTTTTTAAAAATAACTCTTTATTTTAAGTTTCGCTTATAAAAACAATAAAAATTCAACAGCAGTAGGTTAAACATACTAGTACAGTTGAGATATGCTCCAATACTTGGCCTATTATATATTAGTGCTTTTTTACAGAAATCGTACCATGTGTTGTATTCACTTAGCAGAACTTAATAAATGCAAATCATACAATGGTTTCGTGGGTATCGTTTACTTCGTGATGCTCCCTTCTCCACAAATTACATAAAAGGCAGCCACCTATTTAAAAGGTTTGTACAGTAAGATATTTGCTGCTTTAAGTTGTGATGATATCTTATCTAAAATTAAAAATTTCTACACCTTTTCATACCACTGCCAGATGGAAGGTATCTTAGTTTTTTCCCAGTATGAGAAAATGAAAATTTGCTGCCAATAGCAGTATCAAACTCAGTTCTCTTTTTAGGATAGAGAGTATTTGTATATGAAAATTTTCTATGTATATTATCAGCTATTTGACATTTAGGAATTAAACCAGCTTGGTCTTCCTTGATATAATAGTGAATAAATTTGTTAAGTCTGGCTGCTAAGATTTCTGCATCTTGATTAAGAAGAGAAATCGGACATGTGAAGATGCTAAAGTTGCATCTCTACCTTCTTTTGGCAGAACAATTATTCTTGCTTCTTTCCATGTTTGTGGGATTATACCCTTTTGAATGATCTTATTCAATATAGTTGCTAAAAGTTTAGCTAACTGAACTTTATTTTTTTTGTAGAATTCAGCTGTAAACCAGGAGTTGTATTACATTTGTGACTTTCTATTGTGGTTTTAATCTCCTCCTCATGGATTGGGCATCTAAATAGTCCTTGTGTTCTATTTTTAGTTGATGCTTGGTATGCTTTAACAAGAATTGTTTAATATCTGTTACACTAGGATGTTCAAGCTATACAGATTTGAATAGTAGTCGGCAAAAACATTGGCTATTTCTTTATCGCTACATTTTATGAGGCCATTATAGTCTTTTATCTTACCAATTAAGTTAATTCTTTGCCTTCTTTGGGCTACCCTTCTGGCTATCTTGGCCCCTTTTCCCAATAGCTTTGCTTTAAATAGAATAATGCTTTTTGAATTTTGTTGGTCTCCAGGAGGTCTAATTTGTTTTTTTCCCTGATGAAGTTTCCAGAGTGGTTTTTTTTTTTTTTACTCCATTTGCTTATGTTTAAGTTCTAGAACTTTGATGTTATGGATCAGTTCGTTTATTTCCTTTTCTCTGTGTTTTTTTTTGCAGGCAGATGCTAATGAGATGAGTTTTCCTCAAAGGACTGATTTAAATGCATCCCATACTATTGAGGGAATCACGCCGCAGACTTCATTATACCTGAAATATTCTGATTTCTGAACTAACATCTTGAACCACCTTTTCATTCAATAAAAGCAAATTATTCAGCTTCCAGTGGGGTCCCTTTCCAGCATTTTCTTTTCCAGTCATCAAACATGATACCCATGCATGGTCCAACAATGCTTTAACACCAATATCGAGTTTGTAACATTTGAGAGACTGAATAGAAGGATGCAAGAATCAGGTCTATTCTGGTATGGATATTATGTACAGGGGAGGAAAATGTTTAGCCTTTTATTTATGTTATTATTAATAATACAGCATAAGCCAGTAAAACACAGGTATCATTTATACAAAAGGTAAAAATTATAGCAATTCAATCAAAAACATTCCTAATTAAAATTTTCAAATAATTTATAAAATGCCTTTTTCTATGCCATGGAGTTTTCTCCAGACACCAAAAAGATCGAAATCTCTTAAGATCTTGGATAGAGCAGTTTCATTGTCTCCTCCTTGAGTACCTCTCAGCTTAGATTTAGACCAGTCCAAGTTTACATTGGGGACATAGTTAAAGTTACCACCTACAATTACCTCCCCATTTTTAAAGGCGCTAAGTTTAGATAGTGTGGTGGTAATAAAATCTATCCGTTTTGAATTGGGAGAGTAAAGGGAGTACAAGGTTAGGTTGTGGTCATTTTGTTTAGCTTTCACAAAAATATATCTACCCTGTTTATCTATTAAAACATCCTGAACTTGAAAGTTACAATTTCTGGAGCTCCTGATTGCAACCCCTCTTGAGTTTGAGCTACCTGCAGCAGCATATTGGAAAGGGAACCAGGAGGATTTCAGAACAGGATAAAGGTTTTGTTTTAGGTGTGTCTCTTGTAAAAAACAAGACATCAGATTTTTCTTTGACCAAAATGTCTGTAATTCTTCTTGTTTTTTATAGGATTGTTAAGCCTTTGCAATTAAGGGCAAGAAACTTCCTAGTATTACCCATTCGATTTTAAGGGCATGTATTTACTCTATTTGTAGTAATTACCCCCACTAGAGTTGCAATGGTAATCTCCAGTTAGGGAACATTCATATGTCATTGTGTCTTTTTCTTTAAACAAGATCTGTACTAGGAATAACCTCAATAACACACAACTTATAGGGGGAATGTGATCATACCTGACGTGGGTTATATTCATAGTGCATTCCTTACTTTTTGGCGTCTGGGGATGGCATAGCCAAGGAGCTGCTGCGGGGGCCCCAAAGCCATTTCACAGCTGCCTTTCAGAGGCTTTTTTGTTGTTGTTGTTTAAAAATGGGGCTTTTCACCCCATAGAGAACAGTGATGCTGCGCCTGCTAAAAAGCAGGTGCAGCAACACCATTCTCCCTGCTGAACATTCAACCTATTTCAGAGGGGGGGGGGGCAATGCTGAGGATTTCCAGTAGTTTCATGCTCTGAGATTCATTTGTGGCTGTGAGGAAGGTGCCTTTATCTCACACCATCAGCTTAAATGGGAAGCCCCATTTGTATCTGATGTTGTTTATGCAAAGTTTCTAGGATTGGTTTAAGCTGCTTGTCACCTCTGCTGATATATCCTGAAAGACTTGTTTCTTTAAACAGCTGTCGCCTTCCCAAAGTCTTTGCTGATATATCCTAAAAGACTTGTATCTGAGTTTCTTGCAAAGGCAAAAAGCCCTTTGCTTTCTTGCAAAGGCAACAAGGCCTTTGCCATTTTCAGATGAATAACTTGAACTTGTACATATTTGGTACTCTGCTGAGACCTTTGAAAGATTTTTTGCTCCTTTATTGTATATTTTGTACATTCTATGTGTTGGTTATAGTGTGGTTACTTGTATTTGTACATTGTATGTTTATAGGAATCTCAGTAGCTAATATAAATTGCACCTTGTTTGTAGATGTTTTTCGCTCCTATACTGTTTTCCTAACCTTTAGTATTAGCAGAGGTGCCTGTTTCTCCCCCAGTACCTGGAGGTTGGCAACCCTAACCCTAGAGCCATACTCTCCAGGTCCCAACCTTTTTTGGACCAGGGACCACTAGGACTTTTTTGTTCGGTGCAAGGTTCAAAATAAAAATTGAGAATTTGAAAATAAACTTTAATCATAACTGTTAAACATTAAACTTAGAATAATATTTGAATATACATATTTTTATAATAGAGAACTTTTAATTGAAAATATTTATTATGGGTTTATAACTTTGTTTCGCAGATCTTAATTTAGTTCTTACGGACCCCCGGTTGGGAACCAGTGCTCCAGGATCAGAGGAGCACACCTATTATATTAGGTGCTTTGGCACACAGGCAGGATAATGCTGCTGCGGTTGTGGGCTTCCTAGAGGCACGTGGTGCGGACAGACCGCTGGACTTGACGGGCCTTGGTCAGATCCAGCAGGGCCTTTCTTACGTCCTTGCAACCCCCTTCCCGCCTTCAGCTCCTGCTTGGATCGACACCCCGCTGCCGGAGAGGGGAGAGGCAAGGCAGCCCCTGGGAGCCCCATCGCAGCACCCGGCCTCATTTGCATGCAGCCAATCAGCAGCCGGGGGCGGGCGGAGATTCCTCGGGGAGGAGGAGGAGGTGGGAGAGTGCCTGTCCGTCGTCGATAGGCGATTGCTCACGCCTGGCCGCGCTGTGTCCATGCCTGCCTGGAGGCAGGGAGGCCGGCCGGGCGGCTCGGCGCTCCATTCTTCTCGCCTCCGTAGCCGTTGGATGCCGCCCGTTGGCGGTGCCGCCGCCGCCGCCGCCGCGGCTGAGGGAGAAGCGGCGGGCGGCTGAGCGCCGGCTGCGGGGCGGGAGGCCGTGCCGGGCGGCGGCCTCGGGATGGAGGCGGGGCGGGCTGCGGGGCGGTGACCCGGGAAAGGGGGCGGGGCCTCGGGAGGGAAGGGAGCCCGACGGAGCCGGCTGCGGCTGAGCCGCGCCGCGGGCGGAATGGAGCCCGGCGCTTCTGAAGGGGCCGGTTCCTGCCTGGGGCGCCTGAAGAACTCCCTGCCGGGACCCGCCGACTTGGCTGGGGCGGCCAGCACGCTGGAGAGGATCCTGAGGGAGTCGGTGTGTCAGCTGCAGGGCTGGCTGCGGGTCTACGGTGAGGAAGGCGAGACCTCCCCCCCCTCCTCGTCCCCCGCCCACCTTCTTCTTTTTTAAAATTACTTTTTATTGCTTTTTCCATAATAACACAATCCATCTTATTCGGGATTTCATAAAGCTTATCTTTCCATAGGTTAGTACATAGCAATGCTATAGCTTAATGTATACCTTCATGGTTAAATACATCTAATAGTTTGGACTTCCCACCCCCCCAGCTTCCTCTTACCTATTCCTAATCTAGTCACTCCTTTATATTAAAAAAATATTCTTACTAGACTGGTATATAATTATTTATAATTTCCCATTTATTCCTAATATCCATTATATACCCACTGTCATATAGAACCTAATCACTAATATTATCATATAGAACCTAATCACGAATATTCTTACTAGACTAGTATATAATTATTTATAATTTTCCATTTATTCTAATATCCATTATATACCCACTGTCATATAGAACCTAATCACTAATATTATCATATAGAACCTAATCACTAATATTATCACATAGAACCTAATCACTAATATTCTTACTAGACTAGTATATAATTATTTATAATTTTCCTTTTATTCCTAATATCCATTATATACCCACTGTCATATAGAACCTAATCACTAATATTATCATATAGAACCTAATCACTAATATTATCATATAGAACCTAATCACTAATATTCTTACTAGACTAGTATATAATTGTTTATAATTTTCCATTTATTCCTAATATCCATTATATACCCACTGTCATATAGAACCTAATCACTAATATTATCCCCCCCATCTTCACGCCCCCCCCCCCAATAGCTCCATCGCTTCCCATCCGGTTCACCTTTCTGTGTGTGTGTGTGTGTGTGAAGTGCCGTCAAGTCGCTCCCGACTCATGGCGACCCTATGAATCAGTGTCCTCCAAAATGTCCTGTCTTTGACAGCCTTGCTCAGGTCTTAGAAAAGGGCAAGAGTCCAGTAGCATCTTAAAGACTTAACAAAAATATTTTCTGGTAGGGTAGGAGCTTTCGTGAGGCTCACGAAAGCTCCTACCCTACCAGAAAATATTTTTCTTAGTCTTTAAGGTGCTACTGGACTCTTGCCCTTTTCTACTACTGCAGACACACTAACACGGCTACCCACTGTGAATTGCTCAGGTCTTGCAAATTGAGGACTGGGAAGGGCCGTGGCTCGGTGGCAGAGCATCTGCTTGGCATGCAGGAGGTCCCAGGTGCAATCCCCAGCATCTCCAGTTCAAGGGACTAGGCAGGTAGGTGATGTGAAAGATCCCTGCCTGGGTCCCTGGAGAGCCGCTGCTGGTCTGAGTCGACAATACTGACTTTGATGGACCAAGGGTCCAGTTCAGTATATGGCAGCTTCATTTGTCCCAGGTTCAATCCCTGGCATCTCCAGTTCAAGGGACTAGGCAGGTAGGTGATGTGAAAGACCCCTGCCTGGGTCCCTGGAGAGCCACTGCCGGTCTGAGTCGACAGTACTGACTTTGATGGACCAAGGGTCTGATTCAGTATGAGGCAGCTTCATGTGTTCATGTGACTGCGGCTTCCTTTATCGAGTCCATCCATCTCTTGTTGGGTCTTCCTCTGTTCCTGCTGCCTTCAACTTTTCCTAGCATGGTTGTCTTTTCCAGTGACCCTTGTCTTCTCATAATGTGTCCACAGTACGACAGCCTCAGTTTAGTCATTTTAGCTTCTAGGGTCAGTTCAGGCTTGATTTGATCTATAACCCACTGATTTTTTTAGGCCGTCCACGGTATCCGTAACACTCTCCTCCAACACCACATTTCAAAGGAATCTACTTTTTTCCTATCAGCTTTCCTCATTTCTTTTTTTCTTCACCTTTAGTCCCCCTCCAAGTGACCAAGCGCTGGTGTGTGTGGGCTTTCCCGTCCCTCCCCTCGTTGCAGAGGTTGACTGTGCCTTTCCATCTCCTTTCCCCACCCCCTGACCTTGGGCAGGGGAAAATTTTAAAAAATCTGGTCCTGAAGAGAATTTAATTTTTTTAAAAAAATCTGGTGTCTCTCTCCCCCCTGCCCCCCGTCTACACACAGACTTTACCATGCCGCACCTGGCAACACCAGCACTTTGTGCTTTTATAGAAATACTTTTGCTAGCCTTTGGGGGGAAAATATATTTTTCAAATGTAAGTATATTGTGCTGGTGTGTTCAAGCCTTTCGTGAGCACATGAATCTACCATATTACAGAGTCAGATGGTTGGTCTGCCAAGGTCTAATGATATGCAGTGGTTCTCCAGGGTCTCAGGTGGAAATCTTTCACATTACCTGCTACCTGATCCTTTTAACTGGGGCTACCTGGGATTGAACCTGGGACGATTTGCATCCAGAGCAGAGGCTCTGCTACTGAGCCAGGGTCTCTTACTTCCTCTGCAGAAAATGTGCTCTGAAACCTTTGCATTCTTTCATCCTACAGGTGTTTTATAGGCTCTGGTTGACTCATTCAGTAATGCAGGGAATAAAGCACCTGATATACAAATCTCATATGTGTATCCTCGTATTGCTAGTAACATCTGTTCATCCGGCTTTTATGTATTTGCCTCTGGTGAACCCTAGCACATCTTTGACCATTGCCTCACTGTGTGTGTGTGTGTGTGGGGGGGTAACACCATGGCTAATCAGTAGAGCTTGGCATGGAGTAGTCCTCAGACTCAATGCCTTGTGTCTCCAGTTAAAAGGATCAGGTGGTAGGGTAGGATGAAAGACCACCCTGGAGAGAAGCTGCCAGTCAGGCAGGGGAGGCAATATTCAGTGGAGGGGGGAGGGGAAGGGCATGTCTCAGTGGTAGAGCATCCAGTTGGCATGCAGAAGGTCCCAGGTTCAATCCTCAGCATCTCTAGTTAAGATCTTGCAGTAGGTGATGTGAAGGACCTCTGCTTGAGATCCTGGAGAACTTCTGCCAGTCTGAGTAGACTATACTGACTGCAGTGGACCAATGGTCTGATTCAGTGTAAGGCAGCATCGTGTGTTCAAGGAGATGCTTTGCAGTCCCATACCCAATCCCTGGCATTTTCAGATACAAAGAGCAGGTAGTAAGTAAGGAAATAGACCTCAACCTGAGACCTTGGAGAACTGCTGCCAGCCAGAGTGGACAATACTAACTGACCTTGATTGGTCAGTGCTCTGACTCTGTATATGGCAGCTTTATGTGTATCTTCTCCATACCATTGTGTTGGTATTGTCAACATCTTTTGGAAGCAAGTGATGTTGCCAGATTATGATCTTCTGTTTGCTTTTGAGTTGCGCATGTGTCTCATTCCCTGACTTGAAAGCCACCTTTTTAAATGCCCTTCAAGGACAGCATTGCCCTGTCATGTTTTCTTGGATCTCTAATGCCTTGCTGTTTTGCAACCTGCCTATAGGTTCCAGTCCACCACTTGGGAGTAGCTGCCTCATAGGTGCCTTGTTGTTGCCTGTTGTAGCGACCCTCTCCTTCTTACTAAATCCATTTGCACCCAGCTGTTTTGCATCTCTTTTTACCTGCCTCCAGATTGTATTGCATGACTCCTTCATTGCCACTGAATGCATATATTAATTGTGCAATCATAGAGTTTCTGTTCTGCACCATGCTTCTGAACTGAGTAGTGGCATCCAATTTAGAAGAAGTGTCTTGTTGTGGTTGGTGGCGGTAAATTCTGGTTTGAAACGTGCTCTGTACTGATAGCCCCTCTCATATGTAGGCTTCATTTCTTCTTGTGAGGATAACAATGTTTCTGTCTTTCTGTCTATGAATTTGTTCCTTGGTGCAGGTGTGCAGCTATGTCTCAGAACAAGGACTGACTATCAGGAGGGGTTAAGAATAATGAGGCTGCACTTTGCCAAGAGGGAAACAAACCCCTTAAAGTAACTTCCTGTGTGTTGGGGGGTAATGTCCGCCTCCTGGCATGGCCTCTTCCCATTGTCTTTCCCATCCCTTTAAAAAAAATCTCTGTTCTGTCATGTTAGCAGGAAAAAATAACCCCATGGATTGTTTCAGAATGTGCTATTGTTTACACTTGTCATTGTCAAATCTCTGGGTGGCTATTCCATCAGCAGCAGGATGAAAACTGATGAACAGACAAATACTTTTCATGTTTGGGTTCACTCTGAACTTGGGGGAAATTGCAACCACGACTGAATAATTCCTGGGTAAAGACGTGTGACTAATCTCAGTGTTAAAGTGGTTCATTATTTTTAGATGTGTAGGCTTTAAGAAAAATCTCAGCAATTTATAAAAATGTGCTGTCAGTTAATGCTACCCTATGATTATTTGACATGTGTTAAAATGTCAAGGTGCTGTTGGCAATTATTAGTAAGCTGCCCTTTGTGCTAATTCTGTATAAGTTAACTACAGGATGCTCAATTGAAAGCACCCCAGGATCTAGCAAATGCAGAGATGTGATACGCTATCACTCTGTAATCTGTATTTAAGCATTTTGTGCTTGCTAGAGGGCAAGAATGGGATGCAGTGTGAATAAAGCTTCTCCCCCCACCCACCAGCTGGATTTTGGATGACTATTAATGAGTTTCTGGAAGCCTGGAAGATACTGACATTGTTCATCATGTGGTTCTGTACTTACTTTCGTTCGGTTGGCGTCCTTATTTATAGCAAAGGTTGATGAGAGCTTGGAAAAAGGATGTTAAATTCTTCAGCAATCTGGCTGATGTACAAGACTCAATGTTATTTCCTTTTTCTTTCTCAAACCCTCCCTGGTATGTAACCTCCTAAAATAAATCTGTATCAGTATGCCCTGCCTATTCCAAGTCTCTTTTTTTGTTCTTATGTTTTTTTGGGTTTTTTGGTCACAGTGTGTACTCTGTTATCGAAAGAAATCATGACTTAGTCTTAAAGTTCAAGACAGCAAATGGAGAAAATAGGGGTGAGAGTGATTCTGTAGCTTTGCTTTACTTCAAATTTTGTTCTGAATCACATGCTAAGTACTTTATTTTATTTATTTAACTTCATTTATACCCAACCTTTCTTCCCAGTGGGGACCCAAAGCATCTTACATAATTTCCCCCTCCTTTATTTGATCCTCACAACAACCCTGTGAGGTAGGCTATGCTGAGAGAATATGAGTGGCTTAAGGTTACTCAGCAGGTTTCCATGTCAGTATAACGATTCTAACATGGTCTCCCAGATCCTAGTCTGACATTCTAACCCCTGCACCATGCTGGTTGTCACTACACTACACTCTCTCTACTTTGTACCCAAGGAAGCAAGAAGTTATTGCTTTCTGTATCAGATTTGTTAATCCAGAACTCCAGCACTTCAGTGTTGCCAGATCTAGTTGCTGCTTAAGTGCGGACAGTTGTTGCTATATGGGTTCCAGACAATGAGAGCAATGAAAAGGGTAAACTGATATCTTTTATTAGTCTAGCTTCTGTTGGTGTAGGAGACAGTGTACTAAAAGCATCTTACTTTGTAGACACTGCCTTACTAAATAACTTTGCAAAGGGTCTGTCGTTATGGTGGGGTGCTTTATCTCAAGCAAATGACTGCTATGGAATTCTATGTAAGAAAGTAAGGAGTCTACAACTGGCAACATAGTTAAGCTGAGGACAAAATATTGGGGTTTCCCAATGTTGCTCATTGTAGTGCTCCTCTCCTGCCCAGCAGAACTGAATGGCTCATACTGAATTTTGTAGAAAAAGAAAAGGATTTGCTTTTGAGCATGCATATGAGGTAGGACAAAACTCCCCTCCCACCCCACATTCAGACACTGTTCATAGCCGTCCCCAGATCCGCCCTCTCCCATAAAAGTAATTTGATGACTAATTTTGTACACAATAGAAAAAGATCTTTTAGGAACTATGCAGGGGCAGAGATGAAGAATCAACAAATCCGTGCCCTGCTGGCAACAGAGAACTATTGTTCTCAAGTGGAACCTCCCTGGGATGCTTGGACAGTTACCAGAGAGAACACAAGTTCTTCCCCGATGGTTTTCCTTGTACATTAGTTGGGTCTAAAAGCAGAGTGGTCTGTTCCCTTCCCCTCCAAAATATAGTGCTCGGTAAGATGTCGTATATCCTGCTGCTTGCATGATCACTGATAGGAGCATTGTTCCCTCAAGGACACAGCAGTGCTATCTAGGCCTATGTGGGGTTTTCTGTACGTTTTGATGCAGCCAAGTTTTGATGTTTTGATGCTGGCTACGACCAGAAAAAGTAGAGCCCCGTGGTGCAGAGTGGTAAGTTGCAGTACTGCAGTCCAAGCTCTGCTCACCACCTGAGTTCGATTCCCACGGAAGTTGGTGTCAGGTAGCCAGCTCAAGGTTGACTCAGCCTTCCATCCTTCCAAGGTCGGTCAAATGAGTACCCAACTTGCTGGGCGTAAAGGGAAGATGACTGGGGAAGGCACTGGCAAACCACCCTGTAAACAAAATCTGCCTAGTAAACGTCGGGATGTGACATCACCCCATGGGTCAGGAATGGCCCGGTGCTTGCACAGGGGACCTTTACCTTTACCTTTTTACAACCAGAAAAAAATCTATTTGGCTTTAGCTGTTCTTGAGGAAACGTCAATTGTTCCTAGCCCTGCGGAGACCTTCAGTGACAAGCTCTGACCCCTTCCCTCTTCTGCTTCATTAAATAGAACCAGACTCTACTTGATTGGAGCGTGTATATGTTTCTAAAAATAAATGCTTTTTTAATTTATTTATTTTTTGAAATAAGGCTTCCTGTTATAAGGGGCAACATTAAGAACTGACATAGTGATGAGCGCTCCAAAGTTACTTACGGTGTGAGATGTTGTTCCTGTAGTCCTGCGTGTTTCATTCAGTGATGAGCTATAGTTCACTCACTGAAAGACTGGAAAAACACAGCAATTTTTATTTTTTTCAAGTGTGATTGGGCAGTAGAAATAATTTTTTGTAACCCAAAAGCAACAAATTATTTCTGGCCTTTATCAAAACAAAGTTGCAAAAACTTGCCAGTTCTAATGTTAAGGTTTAAAAACAAAACAAACAGCAACTCTGCTCTTCAAGTACATGCTTCCTTTACCTCTTCACAGGATCCTGTTTTGGTTAAGCAGACTAATGTGAAAATAAATAAAATGTATGTATCAGTTTGTTTCAGTCCTGTTCTTGCCTTGCGCGGATTGCCCTGGATATGTTCCTGTGCATTTAATCAAACTGGAGCCATTGTATGCGATCGCACAACTAAATGTCGTTTCTGAGTTTGCTGTATGTATAATATATTCTTCTATAGGAATTTATAGCATTGAGAAGCTTTTTGTAGTTAACAAAGAAGGTTGCTATCCTAGCAAAGGAAGTAAGAGCAGTGAGTTTGGCTTTGTAGACCATGTTACACTGGGAACAGCTAATGCCGACTGCTGCTACAAATGACTCCAAAGAGGAAGTGTATCTTGCACGAGAAATGTTAAGTATCACTATCTTAGCACTGTACACAGGGGAGCTATTAATATAACAGCCCAAGGTTCAGTATTCCCTATGTGGTCATACAAATGCAGACCGTACAGTGTGTTTTGAGACGGCTGCAGTTGAAAGGCACTTAGCTCCACAGCAGGTTGGTTGAGAGGGAAACAGTTATTTAATTTGAAATAAATTCACTGGCTGCTTCTCAGACCTGATCACTTTTGTACATCTGTGTTCAAGGAACTTATGTTTGGAATTCATCTTGCATCTCCATGGTTTGATCAGGGCCTTTACAGGGAATCAGTCCAGCTGCAGAGACTATACAGCTAGTATCTGTGGGCATTAGCAATAATGCACTATAAAAGCCATCTGCTGGGGCAGGGCAATAGTAGAGCATCATTCTAGTATGCGCTCTCACTGTGACACTGACATCCCCTCCTGGCTTTTGTGGAAGTTCTAATGTTTTCCCATCTCCCTAGTAGCTCTTTTGTCGTCTTGATCATAACAAGATTTATCTTAGTAGTTGATCACCATCAATGAAGGGTTGAAAAGGATTACCTCAAAAACCTAGTGATTTTTTTTCCTTGGCGGGAGGGGATATGAGTTCTAGGATTTTGTTTTTAGCTAGCACAGGGAAGAGATAGTAAACACAGCTTCATGATGCATTTATTAATGTTATTTATAGTGCCTTTCTCACTTGGGACTCAAGGCGGATTACACAGAGTCAGGCAATTCAATAAACAATGCAATAGCATTAGGGTTGTAGAACCAACCAGAAGTCTAAAAACAGAACTGAAGCAAAGCATAAATATGAACATGACACATTAAATAATGCAGAATTCCATGGAAGGATCCTAGATTCAACAAGCTATACACAGTAGTACAGACCACAGTCCCTAATAATTTTTCTATGTACCTTTGTGAATCTTTTAGAACAGTGCGACTCTATAGCCTGCTTAGAAAAGCCCTCTTGAACAATTCAGTTTTGCAGTTTGTGGAAAGCCATGAGAGTGGGAGCTTTCCTGACCTTCTCAGGCAGGCCGTTCCACAAGGTGGGGGGTCACAACGGAGAAGGCACGTGTATGGGCAGTTGTTGATTTTGTCCATTTGCAGGGTGGCACCAGCAGAAGTCACTGGTCTGATGAGCAAAGCTGTCATGGTGGATCATAAGGGGAGAGACGGTCTCACAGATATGAAGGTCCAAGGACATGAAGGGCTTTGTATGTGATAGCTGTTACCTTAAACTGAGCCTGGTAACTGATGGGGAGCCAGTGAAGTTCCTGCAGGGTGGGAATAATATGTATGCTCCACCTAGCTCCCGATAATAGCTGAGCTGCAGCATTCAGCTGGAGTTTCTGAATTGATTTTGAGGGGAGACCAATATACAGTACATTGTAGTAGTCTAGTCTCAATGTTTTTGTGGTGTGGATCCAGTTGGCGAGATCATTCATTCCAAGACGGGGCCATCTTTCTGACTGGGTTGAGTAGGAAGAAAGCCTTTTTTTGCAACTCCATTAACTTGCTTCTCCAGTAATAAACTTGGGTCCAGTTTAACCCTAGGGCTCTTAACTGAATCGGCAAGAGTCAGCTGAACTCCATCAAAAGGGGGGAGCTCAATTTCCTGCAAGACCCTCCCCTCCCCAAATTCTGCCCTCCCCAGGCTCTACCCTCAAATCTCCAGGAATGTAGTCCCCTGTGCAAGCACCAGGTCATTACTGACTCAGGGGTTACATCACATCCTGTAGATAACTTGTGGAACTCCCTGCCCCAGGATGGGGTGATGGCTGCCAATTTGGAAGGCTTTAAGAGGGGAGTGGGCAGGTTCACGGAGGAGAGGGCTATCCATGGATACTAGTCATGATGCATACCTATACTCTCCAGGATCAGAGGAGCATGCCTATTATATTATGTGCTGTGGATCGCAGGCAGGATAATTCTGCTGCAGTCGTCTTGAATGGGGGCTTCCTAGAGGCACCTGGTTGGCCACTGTGTGAACAGACTGCTGGACTTGATGGGCCTTGGTCTGATCCAGCAGGGCCTTTTTATGTTCTTATGTTCTTAAGGTCTCTGCCTTCCCAACCAGCATTACTTCTGTTTTCCTGATTTAGTTTCAATTTGTTCACTCTTAGCCAATTTGCCACAGCAGCCATACAGTTATTCAGGACCTCTACCGTATCGCCTGGGGATTTGGATAAGGATATATAGAGCTGGGTATTATCTGCATATGTTAAGTCATGCATGTGTGTGCGGATCATGCAAGCCCATCACAGAGCCCTCTATAGCATTTGGTAGCACGTGAAAGCCCGGGGACTTGCTTAAACAGCTAGCTATGGCAACCCTCACAAAGGTATCTACTGACATTTCTGTTCAGTCCCTTTGTTTTGTAGTTGATCGGGTGGTCCTGTGCTGTTAATGTTAAGTGGGGAAAAACAGAAATTATTTGAGCTGTATAGCTGACTGGCCACGTTCTGCAATACTGGGCAATAAAATCATAATTGCAACAATGAAGTATAGGGTAGAGGGTACCTTTGGGTAGAGGGAAGAATCAAGTTCTCAGCCATATTTTCAGTGCATGTGTACTTCAGCAGAAGACTTGCTGGTGCTGGAAGTTCTGGAGCTACTTTGTGATGCCATATCAGGGTTTTGGTTTTTTTAAAGGTCTTCTGGGTTAGGTTTGAGGAAATGGCTGACAAGAGCGTAAAATGGCCTTTCTGTTAGGCAGAACAGTGCTGTAGCACTTAATGTCTTGCTAATGGACTTTCCTGCTGTAAATATGAATACAGCTTCTCATGTCAATTGATATAAGGTTTGCCAAGATGCCTGATTGTACCCTGCATTCCTTGGATACATTGGATTGAACCCTAACAACTTTTCCTCTGGCTGAAGAGCTCCTTGTGTGTGTGTGTGTGTGTGTGTGTAAAGTGCCGTCAAGTCATAGCTGACTTATAGCAACCCCTTATGGGGTTTTCAAGGCAAGTGACTAACAAAGGTTTGCCATTGTCCTCCTGTGCCTAGCAACCCTAGTATTACTTGGTGGTCTCTCATCTAAATAGTAACCAGGATGACCCTGCTTAGCTTCCAGGACAGGGCTGCACTGAGGTGGGGAAAAGGTGGGATTGCCTCACTTCTTCCGTCTTTGGAAAAACAAGCTGTAGATGTTTGCGTATTTCAAAATCAGCATATGATGTGGCATTTCTGAACGCCGCTGCAACTCATAATGAGAGTAAGTATTCTGATAAGTGTACAAAAATGACTTGGAAAATGTGATGGAATTCTTTTTAAAATGATAAAATGGAGTTCATTGTATACTGCAAAAGCTATGATTATAAAGAAGCAAGAACAAAATAAAGAATGAGGTTAACCACTGCATAAGTAAAGGAGGATTAAATTTGTGTCTGTCCGGAAGAGGTGTTCAGTCACTAGGATGGAAGGAAGTTGAAGGTCATCTTGCTGAACTCTGCATCCTAAGGCAGGCATCTCCACATAAAACTTCATTAAAGCTCATCCGTACTGCACCGTGGCCTCTTTATATAATACAATGTGACAGAAGTCCCTGACAGTTTCAAGAAACAATTTATTTAAAATAATATAGGTTTCTCAAAGAAGTGAGCTGTGCCATGTTTTTGTGAAGGATTCCTCCAACTCAAGACTGACGAAGTGACCCCTAACTCAGACCTTTCTGTAGTTCTTTGTTCGTTTGTTTTTGAAGTCTGTATTTGATACTGTAGGTTAAGGTAAAGGTCCCCTGTGCAAGCACCGGGTCATTCCTGACCCATGGGGTGACATCACATCCCGACGTTTACTAAGCAGACTTTGTTTTATGGGGTGGTTTGCCAGTGCCTTCCCCAGTCATCTTCCCTTTACCCCCAGCAAGCTGGGTACTCATTTTATCGACCTCAGAAGGATGAAAGGCTGAGTCAACCTTGAGCCGGCTACCTGAAACAGACTTCAGTTGGGATTGAACTCAGGTTGTGAGCAGAGCTTGGACTGCAGTACTGCAGCTTACCACTCTGCGCCACGGGGCTCCTTAGTTGATACTATAGTTTCTGATCTGTTTTAGGGGACAATACCAGTTCTTGTCCTGGGACTGGGGAGTTCTTTGTGATCTACAACTGAAGAACTACCGTATATACTCACGTATAAGCCGAGTTTTTCAGCCCCAAAAATGGGCTGAAAAAGCCGGCCTCGGCTTATACGCGGGTCAATACGGGGGGAGGGAGGGAGGGGGGAAACCTGCTGCCGCTGCCAGCCCGTGCTGCTTCCTGCCGCCGGGAGGGGCCTTGGGCAGCCTCCTGCAGCTGCAGGAAGGCTGCCCCGGCCCCTGCCGCCATTTTTCCCGGCCGGGAGGCGCCTTGGGCAGCCTCCTGCAGCCGCAGGAAGGCTGCCCCAGCCCCCGCCGCCATTTTTCCCGGCCGGGAGGGGCCTTGGCAGCCTCCTGCAGCCACAGGAAGGCTGCCCCGGGTCCCTCCGGGCCGCGCCGCCATTTTTCCCGGCCGGAAGGGGCCATGGGAAGTCTCCTGCAGCCGCAGGAAGGCTGCCCCAGCCCCCGCCGCCATTTTTCCCGGCCGGGAGGGGCCTTGGGCAGCCTCCTGCAGCCGCAGGAAGGCTGCTCCGGGTCCCCCTGGGCCTCGCCGCCTCTTCCTCCCGCCGGGAGCGGCCTGGGGCAGCCTCCTGCAGCCGCAGGAAGGCTGCCCAGGCCCCCCCCGGGCCACACCGCCGCCTGACCCTCACCGCTGGAGAACCCTGTCAGGTAAGCCTGCGGGGGGGAGGGGTTATAAGCCGACCCTCGGCTTATACGCGGGTGCCTAATTTCCCCCCATTTTTGGGGAGAAATTAGGCACCTCGGCTTATACGCGGGTCGGCTTATACATGGGTATATACGGTAGACTGAAAACCATATTGTGTATCTTTCATAAATCTACCTGAGCTATCTTACCCAGGTGATAAACCTGGGTTGAATCTACTTGCTGAATAAATTATCTGACTAGCAAAGGGCAGTTGCTTTCCTATAGCGAGTTTACCAGAAAGCATAGTTAAACTTCTGTGCCTTGAAGCAGGTAGTTAGAAGGGCAGAGACTCTCTTGATTTAATTTACGGAAATACTTTAGCCGAACAAGCGTTTATCAAAAACCTATTAATTCAGGCTGGCATCATCATACCTTGAGGTGAGAAAGCTGCCAGGGCTGTTGCCAGGCCTGTTGTCATTGGCCCTCGACCTCTTTGCCACCTGTCTGTGTGTTTTTCCCAACCATTCGCTTGCAAACATTCCACCACCCGTGCTCCTAGCTTCCCAGCATTGAAGGGGAAATGCACGCAGGTGGTGTGGTGGCAGCACTGCCAGCTGTACCTACCAGCCAGCACTGTCAGGGAAAAGGGCATCAATGTAGTGCAGGCAGTGGGATTGCTTGTGACCAGGGGAAGGATGCACAGTCAGGTAGGGGAATGCACAGGTGGGATGGATAAGAAAACAAGGCATTAACGGGACTGGTGGTGGACAGAAGGGAGCCCCCCCCCCCAAAAAAAACCTCCTATCAATATTGCTGGGAAGATTAAGGTATTGTGGATGTCTTCTGAAGCAAAGTCTTTTTAGCTATTCATTTACTAGAGAATACCACTGCTGCTGGCTCCATGCTCCTTGCTGCTTCTTCCGCAAGTTATAGGAGCCCTGTACTGAAAATAGTTTCAGGGGTTAGCTGTGTTGGTCTGCAGTAGAACAGCTAGATTGGAGACCACGAAGATTTTTGAGGTATTGAGCTCTCAAGAGTCAAAGCTCCCTACATCAGATACTTCATCAGATACACGAAGCACCATGTCTGGTTTTTAAAACAGGATTTGTTTTGAGCAATCATACATAGGTGCCTTGCAAAAGAATCACAGAGGCCTTAATTATTCCAATGTTGAAAATAAATAATGTGTATTTGTAACTAGAAAGTCATCTGACAGAGGGAGCTTTGACTCACGAACGCTTATACCCCAAAAATCTTGTTGGTCTCTGAGGTGCTACTGGACTTGCATCTAGCTGTACTGAAAATATTACCCATCCTTCCTTTAAAAAGCATCCCCCCATTTTGAGAATAGCATTACACACTATTCCACATACCTGGATAATCTGATGAATTCCCTTTTGTTGCTGTTTGCTTGTATCAGTAAGTATAGAATTAATAAGCCTTGTGTCTTTAAAAGGATGAACCACAGAGAACATTCAAGTAACGTTAAGCTTAATCCATATGAGAGTTAAAAGTTGAGTTTTAATGCTGAATTTTAACTTTGTATTTAGTTTAATTGCCCTTTAAAATGTCACACAAGCAACCTTTCTCTTTTTATGTTTTTACTTTTTATTCAGCCTTGTATCTATTTTTAAGAAAGAGAAAAGAAAACAATTTGGACTGACACATTCTGATATCATGATTGCTTTTTGGATGCTATAATTATAGATTCAGCTTGATCTTGCTGAGATTTCATTGTAATGTTTATTCATTTATTTTACATATGAAAATATTTATATTCTGTTTTTCTTCAAGAGGGCTGTTTTGATGTTCACGGCAGATGGATGACAGAGCTACTGGGATAGTATCAGGTTTTTTTAATGCATTCTAGAGAGGAAAGTGCAATAAATGAGACTTTGTAGTTTGTGGCTGCATCCAAAGAACAGTTTCCCGAGAGCCTCATTGAATAAAATGGGACTTGCTTCTGAGTAGATCTACTTAGGATTGTTCCTGTGACTGACTAAGCAGTAATATCCAGGTCGATGTGAGCTGAATGAAGATAGTGGTAAAAACTACTTCCTTATCTTTAGTAGTATTTTGCTATTTTTTTTTCATTTCTGTAACTGAATATCTTGGATTTCAAGTCATCTTGGTATGTGTGTGTTAAGTGCCATCAAGTCGCTTCCGACATATGGCAACTCTATGAATGAATGACCTCCAAAACGTCCTATCATTAACAGCCTTGCTTGGGTCTTGCAAACTGAGGGCCTTGGCTTCCTTTATTGAGTTGATCAGTCTTATGTTGGGTCTTCCTTTTTTCCTCCTGCCTTCAACTTTTCCAAGCATTGTTGTCTTTTCCAGTGACTCTTCTCTTCTCATAATGTGACCAAAGTACAGTGGCCTCAGTTTAGTCATTTTAGCTTCCAGGGAGAGTTCAGGCGTGATTTTATCTAGAATCCGGGTTTTTTGTCTTTTTGTCAGTCCATGGTAGCCTTAAAACTTTTTTCTAACACCACATTTCAAATAAATCAACTTTCTTCTCCTCAGCTTTCTTCATTGTCCAGCTTTCACACCCATGCACAGTAATGTGTGTGCGTGTGTGTGTGTAAAGTGCCGTCAAGTTACATCCAACTTGTGGCGACCCCTTTTTGGGGTTTTAATGGCAAGAGACTAACAGAGGTGATTTGCCAGTGCCTTCCTCTGCACAGCAGCCCTGGTATTCCTTGGTGGTCTCCCATCCAAATACTAACCAGGGCTGACCCTGCTTAGCTTTTGAGATCTGACGAGATCAGGCTAGCCTGGGCCATCCAGGTCAGGGCGCATAGTAATGAGGAATACTATAACATGAATTATCTTGGTTACACATCCTTATACTTAAGCATCTTTTCTAGCTGCTTCATGGCTGCCCTTCCCAGTCTCAATCTCCTTCTGATTTCATGGTTGCAGTCTCCCTTTTTGTTGATGATTGAACTAAGGAATACAAAATCTTTCACAATTTTTGTATAGATCTGTTTTAGTCGGGGGCTCTAGCTATAAGTGATAATGGCAGATTTAGTTTTTTAAACCTGTCTGCCCCAATTATGTATAAAGTGAGGGAATCGATTTTAACAGCAAAAGGGACATGTGGTGGCTATTGGTGCTAAATTCCTTCCCCTTCTACATGCCTAAAGCTTCCCTCCTCACAGTCTTTCTGTTACTTTTCTGTGGGTAGAAGTGAGCCCAGCTGGGAAAAATTGCAGAAGGGTGAGTGGGCTGTGTAGAGATCGACTTGCTTCCTATCACTGAATATTACCTTCTGTATTTATTTTATTTCTATCCCACTTTTCAGTTAGAGTGGTTCCCAAAGCAGTTTGCACTTCAGATCTGCTACTTTTAAAAAGTTGCAGATATACATAGTTCTATCATTGGTCTAAAACGCATGGTCACTTAGCCCAGTTCCAGCCCCGTTCCACCCAGGATCAAATGAACCCGCATTACCTGGAATGAGCAGGGACTAAACCGTGTGCAAATGAATCCATGTAAACAGAAAATGCGGGTTCCTGTTGAGTAAGCCCTCCCCCCCATCCCAGCTCCTGGTGATTGCTCCTTTTGAATTGACTAATGGAGGCTCTCCCGCCCCCCCGCTTGTAATTTTAAAAGCATTTTAAGAACAAAAAAACAAAAAACTGAGCTACCTGAAAGAAGGGGGGGGGGGAATCCAAGCCTCGTTTTAAAAAAGACATTTTTTTTCTCAGAAAAAGCTTGGAAGTAGCAGCAGGCAGGAAACAGTTGAATCCCTGCCAATTCAAACACTGCTTCGTGATTGGCTGTGAGAGATGCCAATCATTTGTGTTTCCCCCCTGTTTCTGTGTCTCCCAGAAGAGGAATGGGAAAAGGCGGGTTCATTTCGCTTCGATACAGGGCTGAAAGAAGAGTAAATAAGGTACCGTCCGTTTGCAAAGATTTGATCCTGGGTGAAACTGGAAGGGAACTGGGCTGGAACGAGGCTGGAACTGGGCTAAGTGACCATGCGTTTTAGACCATTGTTGCTCTTTCGCAATGAAAGATGCCTCACTGAATACTGCAGCCCTCTGTTGTGCCTGAGCAGAACTGGTATGGGTTTGCTGAGATTAAAGTAGTGGGAGCGTCCCAGTTGTTAGTTCTCTGCTCTCACCCAAACCTAGCTGCTGGTGGCTTTAGTAATTAGGCCCTGTGATGTCCCTGCCCAAAGTTAAGGGCCTCCTTCTTGGAAATGCAGCCAATCAAAAATAACCTGAGTGGCAGAGATAACCTTCTTCAGAAGAGAGATCCACTTACGGTAGTTGTTAAGGCCCAGCCAAACAGCTGGGACTGACTGTTGGCTGAAAGGCTGCAAATGTGATGGGGTCAGCTGGGTCTGGCCGCCCACCAAGGCCCTCCCTGGGAAGAGATTGACTGACCTCCAGGATCCTCCTCGTTTGGTCCTTTCTGGTGTCTCTCAGTGCCCAGAGGAGTGGCATGGGCTGTGAGGGTTTGAATATCCAGTCACAGCTCCTACAGAGAAATCCCACTGCTTTCCCTCTGGTCTCGCCAGGCTTCCCAGCCTTGTGGTTTGTATGGGAATAGGTGGTTCTCCAGGCCAAGACTGGAGTGACATGGTCCCTATGACCCACTCCGTTCAACATTCACTCTGTGAATGCCATGTGACAGTAGCTCATAGGTGACCTTGGGTAAGACCCATAATTTCCTGCCTTTAGAAATCAAACAATAGTGATCTATCTCATAGTGTTGTAGTGAAGTGGATGTGATACTTATTATAAAGTGCACAGCACTCCAAATTTTATGCAGATAATTAATAGATATAGTAATGAACCTTTCACATCCAGATTGCTTCTGGAACACAGTTCATTATTGAGCTATACAAAAAGAGGAGGGAATTTTTGCTACACTGGGAGAGGAAGGGATAAAAAAGCGTTTCTTGGAGGGGATGCTTGTAGCTGAGAATGCCTCTTAAATACTGTCTTTATTCTCCGGTCTCTGGCAGAAACTTAACTAATATTCATTCAGCGTGCTGTGGGAAAACGGCACTTGCTTGAGCAGATGTGCTGCAGTGTCTGACGGAGATTTGCATGAGAATACAAATGCACCTCCCAAGTTTTTTCCTTCATTAGTGACGGAAGAGGGGCTTTCAAGCTTTGATCTGCATCAGGGTGGGTTTGATTTAAATCAAATCGATTTACATTGTTTTATTTCATTTTTTGTACTAATCAAGGCAAGACCATGAACCAGCGTTTTCATAGGGGGACAGAGAGAAAGGCAAAGCTGGGGAGTAGGGGAAAGATTAAAAATTCAAACTTGGGTGCACTGAGTTCGTGATAGCAACAAGACATCAAAGGGAACGTATCGGGCAATTAGAGATGTGGAATTGACTGGCGAAAGGTCAAGGGTAGAGAGCAGCCACTCAGGAGATGGCGTCTGTGGTAAGATTTCAGCTGGGGAGTATCTGCTCAGTCTCTTCACCATTACACTGCACTGGCCACCTCTAAATATTACATACACAACAAGGTGAATCCTACCCCTGCAACTCCACTGAGCAAAATTTGAAGCCTCCCTCTAACTTAAGGGGTTCTTCTGTTGGAGGAAGAACCACTTAAGTTGATGGAAGGCTTGGGGGATGGTTGGATCCACTCCAATACTATGCTGAATAATATTGTATGTAGAAAATTCAAGTTTAATCTGATGAAGGAGATATTTGTGTTTAGCAGGAGGAATTGGAGCTGAAGTTAATATAGAACATTTCCCTGGAAGGCCCGGGGGGGAACACAACGTTGTCTATAAGACCAGGCCTGGATGAAAAAGGAACACGGAGATAGCAATAGCATCAGCATGGCATCTGAATGGGGAAATTTTGAAATGCTTTCCTCACAAGAAGCTTCCTTATACTGAGTCATCTCCTTGGTATTGACTTCTCTGACTGGCAGTGGCCCTCCAGGTTCTCAGATCAGTCTTTCACATCACCTGGTCCTTGTAACTGGCCATTGAATATGGGACTTTGTGTATGCAAAGCAGATGCTATACCACTGAGCCACAGCCCCCTGCATTTGAATGTAGCACAAGGGCTGAGCATTGACAAAGTCTCAGTTCAGACGCTGCAAACAAATCTGTTTGTTCATGACAGGCTCGGCCTTGGTTTGGACTTGTGCACTCCTTTCCTCTTCTCATCATGCGGCACACAGAAATCAAAGAATGAAATCTTCAGCTGATTCCAGTTAGTAGTGTTATGTAGCTGAGACTGAACTAACTGGGGCTGGTTTCCTTCTTAATAATTGGGGTTCTTAACCATTGATGAATCCTGGTTAAAAATCCCAGTTACTGCCGGGGTGGGTGGGGAGAGAATGTTTAAGACCAACAATTGACCAAGTTTATGGATAAAATTGAGATTTTTTTGCCATATCTGAATGCAGCCAAAGAGAGAAATGTTTTGAATCTTAAATGAAAGGGCTACTTCCAAGGAAAGTTGGGGAAGGATAACTATGCAGTGTAGGTGTGAGGAATTGCTTCCTAGCATAGATTACCAGAATGCCAGCATGTTCATCTTTGCCAAATTATAACTCTGTCCTGGTAATCCTTACTTTTGACCACTGACCCCCAATATGTCACCCACTGGCACCTGCTGATGTGTTTCCTGGCCCACAATTCCACCTTCTCTCAAGATCGACTCCTGCCTTTCTGCCATCTTGTTGCTTCAGAAGAACCCAGGAGGCATCACTTTATTGTACAGGGAAAACCTGTTAAAAAAAACACTGCCTCCATCATAGGAAGAGTCAAACACTGGGCTTAGAACTTTCCAACTTTTTGTGACTGATCTTAGCTTCTGTGGCAGCCATTTTGCAATTGGCTGTGCCCTCCCAATGGCAGCCATTTTGTGGTGGCACCCACTACTCGTTCTCAAAATTCCAATGATGCCTACAGACCCAACAGGGCTGGGTACCAATGTAGTCCAGTGTACAGTGAATTGAGACTTGGGTCTAGGAGGTACAAATGAGGACATTGCAGGATCCAGTTCCTTGCAGGCTGCCGTACTATGAAAATGAACCTGGGCCAGAGAGTAGCCAGGATTTGTGAGGAGGCAAGCTTCGTGTTTTATCAGCATTTTCTCAGGGGTTTGGCATACTGGAGAGGCTGAGAGAGAAAATAAATGTCATGCATTTTCAGGGTAGCACTTTGAAATTTTATAGTATGTTGCTGTGTGTGTAGGCTTTGAACACCCTAACTCAGTAACCCTTGCCATAGTCTTGTAAATATTCAAAGTAATGTAAATCAGAGATGAAGAATGAGAGAATAGAGCGTGTCCAAGACTGTCTACAAAGTTAAAGCCCAAGAGAAGATTTGAATGGGGGTCTGTCCTTCATTTAGCCTCAGCAATATTCAAGCTCTTCGGGATTTTTATTTTGAGACTAACTGGAAAATGTCTCTGCTGAAGAAAATTTCCCTTAAACGGCTTTTCCTTTGTGGGGATTGTTGGCATATGCATGGCACAATTAAATGTGTTGTAAGTAATGAAAATATTAATTTAGGAAACCTGGTTTTCATTTTCATTTTCATTTTCTTTGATTTGTTTTTAGTTCCTTTAATTGCAAAAAATTTTCCATATGATGGAGTGTGAAGCATCTCACCATGATCAACTTCCTTTAAAGTTTGCACATTTTGTGCTCATTCATTTGTCATTGGTATTTTGGAAAAACTTTGCACTGGTTTGATGTTTAATTGTGTCTTCAGTTCCTGTTTCTGCTCCTTTCTCTCCCACCCCCCCAACCATTCACTTGGAAAAGCTTCTCTAGATTTTAGCTATATATGGCTAGGGTGTTCATCACGATATCTGGCAGAATTAGTTATGAGTATTAGTACTGTAGTTTTTTCCTTTCTTTTCTTTTTTTGCTGTGAAGTTGCAGCTAATTTATGGCAGCCCCATAGGGATTTAAGACAGACATTCAGAGTTGGTTTGCCACTGCTTGCCTCTGCATAACAACTCCATTTTGGAAAGTGGAAAGTGCCATCGAGTCATAGCTGACCTATGGTGACCCCGCATGGTTTTCAAGGCAAAAGATGTTCAGAGGTGGCTTGCCATTGCCTGTCTCTGTGTAGCGACCCTAGACTTCCTTAGTGGTCTCCCATCCAAACTCTAACCAAGGCCAATCCTGCTTAGCTTCCGAGATGTGACAAGATCAGGCTAGCCTGGGCCATCCCAATTCAGGGTAGTCTCTGTTAGTAAACTGTAATTGTTGTTCTAATTTAGAGAAGTAGTTTGACTTTTCCATGATATTCATCGTTTTGTTATTTAGGTAAGTGTTTCACTGTTTTCTTTGAGTATGCGGCTGCAAAATGAAGCAATATTTCTCTCCGTTTGAGGAAGCTGAGATGTAAATAAGTTTATCAAAAACCACATGAGAGCAGCCACAGCATCCGGTAATGTTTCGTGCCTAATTTTTAAACCTGCCTGTTTGCAACAGTTAAATCTTGGCATTCTTTGTCTTATGTGATGAAAGTACATAGACACTAAGGAGTTAGTTAATACTTTGCTGGTTTATAGTTAATTTTGGATGAGTTTTATATCTCCAGTACTGTGAAATTTCACCTAGTATATTTTCCTCTGGAGCACTTCAGAGAGAGATTATCCTGGCAGAAGTACTTCCTACATGCCTGGCATCCCTTTAGAGGCATTTAGAATCTAGTGCCAGTGAGTAGCGCTTTCCTGATTCTGTTCAGTTTAACCAGATACTGGACTGACAGTAGTTTTTTGCATTGGTTAGCATTCTGGGTATAAAACTCTGCATAGAGCAACCACTTTTCATTTGTCTTAAGGGCAAACTGGAGGCTTACTGAAGAGCCAGGTTTTCTCTCAGGGTGGCTGCAGCTGCACATGTAGGGGATGAGGCCACCCAGGGTTTTTTTTTTTTTTTTTGGGTGGGGGAGGTTCCTTGAACATCTGAACAAGCTGAAAAGCTCCTTGGTCAGCCATCTATCTGTTCTTGTTCCCGAAAAGATGACCATGCATATTCAGCCGCTTTTAGAAGACTCCTTCTCATAGAGATGCATCTGGGAATGGCAAATATGTTCCCCTCTTGCTATGTTTGCTTAGGAATCTGTAAATACTTGGCAGTCCTTTTTGTGGCTTGTCAGTAAGACAGAAAGCTGGGATCTCCTTATGCTGCTTAGCAACTTGCTATCAGATCGGGGCCGAATGCTGGTGACAAATTGTCATTGGATTGAAAGCTTTCACACTCAGAACTCTTGCCTGGACTTCTTAAAATAACTCTCAACAAAAACCTGAAAATCCTTTAAATCCTTGCATACTTTCCCATACATATATGGAGGTAATCTGTGGGTACATTTGCCTATGCATTTCGAAGATAATACAGAAGTTACAGGCCTTGCAATGCTATTACTTTTGGATAAATTCTTAATGAACGTAGGGGTTAACCAGATGTTACATCTCGGTTTGTAGTAATTATTATATTGTGTGTGCTGTGTACCTTTTGTTTTTACAAGTGATCTAGTTATTAGCGTTCATACACAATGTTGGCATCTTCCTATAAATTACTGTTCTCTCTCTGTGTGTGTGTGTGTGTGTATTTATATATTAGAATGGTATAGATTATGCTGAAGTTTGCGGGGAAAGAGTTCAGCAAAAATACTGGCCCCTAAAATGGAATGAAGTGTTCAAATGCAGGTTAGGTTAATTTTGAAGAAATTCTTGGTGGCCTGTAA
Organism: Euleptes europaea; assembly: GCF_029931775.1. Taxonomy (NCBI): domain Eukaryota; kingdom Metazoa; phylum Chordata; class Lepidosauria; order Squamata; family Sphaerodactylidae; genus Euleptes; species Euleptes europaea. Next base: position 22,869,694 of record NC_079313.1, on the reverse strand, counting down.
ATGATATTTTTCCTTCATGTTCTCCATTTGCTAACCATTGAAGAACACAATGTACTATATCCTGACACAGCAGACTTGTGGTGTTTGGTGGTATCAAACACAGTCTGGGCCTTTTCCATCGTGGCTCCAGCCCTGTGGAATGGGCTCCCTGAAGAGGTGAGAGGGGTCCCCTCCTTAGAGATCTTCAGGAGGCCCTGCAAGGTCTGCTTGTTTGCCAGGGCATTTGAGGGGGTTTGAACAGCAAGCATCTTTTAAGGGGGAGATTTGGGGTTGTTATTGTATCTTTGGTTTTAGCTGGGGATGTTTTAATAATTATTGTAAGCTGCCTTGGACCAAGAGGAAAGGCAGGATATGAATGTTTTAATAAATGAATAAAATATTAATAGTTTTAGCAACCTACCTTAAACACCTCAGGGGTGTGTGTGTGCTAATATAAATAATATTGAAATGTACTGCCTACATTTGCCTTTGTTTTGCACACCTTCAAGCTAGAAGGAAAATGAGTTTTGCTTCCCCAGTTGTTTAAATTTGTTTTTCTCTTTCATATTTTGTGTAAGCGTGCAGAAGTGTGTTGTGTCTAATGCAACTTGTGAAGTTTGCTGTTGCTTATTTCAGTGGGTGATAGTATTATGTATGTAAGAGGATTTCAGTTAGAGAACTAGGTTTAGGGGCTTGATTCTGTGAATATGCACAGAAGTGGTAAAGGAATCAGGAGATAGAGGGGAAAGTCTTAAAAGCCTACCAACCCAATGAACAGTTACAGCCATGCCACCAACAATTATTGTTCTTTTCCCATATCACATTGACATTTGTCTTTCTCATAGATACACAGTTATCCGCATTGTGGAGTGTGGGAAGGGTGACAGAGGAGGAATGTGTTTGTAGAAGTCAGGTATTCTCATAGTGCCACTGTCCTTCAAAAACGAAATGAAAAACCCTGATCAGTTGCACCACGGTTAATTTTTTTTAAAACATGATATACTTTGACAGAAGTACAGCTGCTTGCAGAGGAATTGGTTTGCTGGATCAGACCAAGGGCCCATCTGTTTCTAACCGTGGCTAGCCAGATGCTTCGAGGAGGGTATGAAAATGTTCTCCTGCAACTGCCGTTTGGTTTAATTTAACTGTTATGGCTAATGTCTATTGATAGGCTGGTCCTAAATGAATTTGTTTCATTCTTGTGTAAGCCTGTCTACGTTTTACGGCTGTCACCACAACATGTGTTGCTGCGTTGGCCAAGTTAATTACAGGTTGGTTAACGCAGGGCATAATCTGGAGTGTCTGTTGTTGGAATCTATTGTCAATCAGTTATCATGGTATGGGAAAGTGGGGGGGGGGATCCTGTCTAGTTTCTCCATACTATGCATAATTTTATAAATCATGTCCCCTCTTAGTTCTTACCCTGTTCCCTAACCTAAAAATCCCCACTTGCCTTAGTGTTTATGTACGGAGGGTGGGGCAGGGAGAAAACCCTTGAAAAATTGCTATGGTTGCTGCTATTGGACACAGGATGTTGGACGATATGGCCCCTTAGTATGATCCTGCAAGGCTTATGTTCTTAGTGTGGAGTTCTCTTATTAAAGGAAGGCTCGCTAAGGCTTACTCTGGGATTCTTGGAGGTGGAGTAGTGAACCCGGTGGTACTGGCTCATTTTGAGAGAGTTTGCTGCAAATTTTATTTATATGTTTACTTCATTTATACTTTGCTTTTCTCCCCAATAGGGACCCCAAAAGCAGACATTGTTCTCTTCTTCCCTGTTTTATCCTCACAACAACCTGTGAGGCAGGATAGGCAGTGAGTGTGTGACAGGCCCAAGGTCACCCAGCAAACATCCATGGAAGAGCAGGGATTCGAACCTAGCTCTCTCAGGTCCTACTCCAAAATGCTAAATGCTACCCCTTACTGACACACAGATTAGTTTGTGCGTAGCTAGAATCCCTGATAGTTATCTTATTCAATAGCTAGCTACTTGATGAAGCACATCTGATTTATAGATGAGACTTCTTTATTTTGCAAGACCCCTTTAAGAGGAATGGATTTACTTTTAAGAAGTTTACAGCCTTGCAAATTAGGCCTTTTAAACACAACTCTTACAGTTGTCAGTCAGTTGAGTTGTGAATAGTTATGGGGGTGAGGAAATTGTGGTGGTGATATTGCTGGTATATATTTGCAGGAACAAAGGTAATCAAGAGTCTTAATTACCTAATTAATCTTGCCATTTATATGTTGAGCGTACATTGATAACAAGCATTTGAGCCTAGGACTCTCACAACATGTGTTCATTTTTGTTTTGAGACCTTGACTGATGAGGACCTGCTTTGCATGTATACTGCCTTAGGATTGATGATTTTCTTCTGTGCCAGCAGGCTTACAATTAACTGCCTTTTCCCCTTAGTTGACAATACTGGCAATTAGTCATATATATAAAGCCAATTCCCCAGTTCCGTTTTTTGTCAGCCTCCAGCATGCCCTAGGAGACAGAATCCAGAATGAGGCCCTGTAGATAGGAGCAGGATGGATTCCAAATGGCTTCCCTCGAGTTCTGTGGGTTAAAATAAACAGGCTTTATAATTGGCAAGACCTGTAGGAAAGGCACCAAGCTTCTTCTCTCATCCTTTCAAGGAGTTGGGGGTATTCCTCAGCCCAGCCATTTCCATGAGTACATGCCTGGACTTTCTCTTGTGTATTGAAGAAGCCCTCCTTCACCACTATGGGGAATGGTAATCTGATGCATTTGAGGATCTCTTTCCTTCTCTCAACACACACAACAGGCCCCTCTCTTGTTAATGACAGGCATTTCTCTTGTGAGCTCTTTCTTTAGATTAGATTTTAAGGGGGGGAAACAAATTCAGGGTTGCGTAAATTTGGGCATGAGGTTTAGTGTTCTCCTTAATTCTTGACAAGTAAAGTATGTTCGATCCCAGCGGAAGTTGGTTTCAGGTAGCCGGCTCAAGGTTGACTCATCCTTCCATCCTTCCGAGGTCAGTAAAATGAGTACCCAGTTTGCTGGGGGTGAAGGGAAGATGACTGGGGAAGGCACTGGCAAACCACCCCATAAACATAGTCTGCCTAGAAAACATCGGGATGTGACATCACCCCATGGGTCAGGAATGACCCAGTGCTTGCACAGGGGACCTTTACCTAAAGTATCTGACACAGGGAGATATGACTCTTGAAAGCATATATCCTGGAAATCTTGTTGGTCTTTGAGGTGCATCTGGACTTTAATCTTTCTCTTCTATTAGAGACCAACATGGCTACTTGCATGAAACTTCCTTTACAATTGTTACAAGGTTGGTAGGGTTTTGCTTGTTTGGGGTGGTTTATCTCCCTGCTCCTGTCTTTGGAGATAATGACAAGGAAGTGGAGGTAATTACAAGGAAGTAAAGAAGTAGGAAACCTCATTCACAGCTAGTCTGATCTCAGAAGCTAAGCAGGGTCAGCCCTGGTTAGTATCTGGATGGGAGACCAAGGGATACCAGGGTTGCTGTGCAGAGGAAGGCACTGGCAAACCACCTCTGTTAGTCTCTTGCCATGAAACCCCAAAAGAGGTCGCCATAAGTTGGCTGCGACTTGAAGGCACTTCACTCACACACACACACACACACACACACACACACACACACACACACACACACGAAGTAGGAAACCTGATGCATGGCTTGTCTTCATGAACTGAGCCCCTGAGAATTAGACCTGTTACTTGAAGGAAGTTATAGACCTCTTTACCAGTATGAAATCCCGATACATATAGTTAGTGCCAATTGCCTGGTTGGAGAAAAGGTAACTTGAAAGGCTGTTTTCAGACCTGGGTCCCTGTTCCTTTATTTCTGGGCTTTATCCCCCACTTCCTCCCAAGCCTTCTGCATGATTCAGCTGCCCTGAGTCATAATCTTGTGAACTCATAGAGATTCCCCTCTGTGCAATGAGGGTGCATCTCAATTGTCTGGAGCACTTAAGAACTGCATGTTTGCATAGTTTATACATTGCCCTTTGTTATTTAATGTAGGCATGGTACTCTAAAACAGGGCTGCTGACTATGAGACATCACGTTGATCTGGTAAAGTAAGTAGTTTGTACTTAAAGCCCACTGGTTTGCATCTAAGAATAGCTATGACAAAAAAACTCCCTCAAGCTTCCTTGCCAAGAATAAAGAGTAATGCTAGCATTCTTTCTTACCCTGAAGCAGTCAGAAGTCTTGCTTTGGTACTCTGGAGATTAACTGTCATTTAGCTCTGAAAGGCTATTTTCACACTTGAGCCCAAGAGCGATGTCCTTGCTTATGACTGAAGAGCATTGCTTTAAATTCCTGGCTGTGTCGTTAGGTACCTCTTCTGAAATGTCTGCCAAAATCCTCTCTCTTATTTCAAGTTGCTTCAAAGAGGAAACCGTATGTAAGTTATCCGTGTGGCATAGCAGGCCCCACATTCAACCATGGAAAGTGGAATTTACTCAGCTGGTCTGAGGTGGTAGAGCCTTACGAGGGGTTCCCATTTACAATTTTTATCCCACCAACCCCAGTATAGTAGGATTCGTTTCACTGCCACTTTCAGAATATGAATGACAGATAAATTGGTCTAGTTATCGGAACCTATACTCTCTATTTTTGTCTTTTAAAAGACACCTTCAGAATTAAGCCTCATAGGCCTTTTCTGACATTTTACCCTATATTATCATGGATGGGAATTGATATCCAAGTGGGGATCTTCCTACCCTGTTCTATATCTCTTGGTAAGCATGGGCCAAGTTAGGCTTTTTATGTGGGTACAAATGGACTACTGTAACACCATTTTCAGGCAAAAACTAATTTTACTTGTATTTGTAGACATTGATTACAAAGGAAACGTAGCTTAAACTGTCTAACTAGTGAGCAAATGGAGAATAAAATGAGTAGTAAATGCAATTCTCTCTTCCCAGTCTAAAATTTTACCCCTCTGAGTTAGGAAGGAGGGAGGTAGAATAATCAGTTACCGGGTTTCTGTTTTAGATCATGTTTAAGCCTCTCTCTTTTAAGTATCTCTTGTTCCTAAATCTTTTCCATTCTGAAGTCATATCTACTTCCCATAAGTTCTCATCTCTTCCCCACCAAGAAATCTCCCATTGAAACTCATTGAACAAAGGTCAGAGTTCTTCTTTTAAACCCCATCCTGTCTGATGAAAAATTATCAGCCAGCCTTTGGAGGGTTCCTGGAGACTTCACTGATTATGTGCAGGCCTTGGTTTATTGTTCTATTGGCTGTCCAATTAACATATGAATTGGTATCTTCCTAACTCAGCAGACTGAAGGCTAGATAGAAAAAACTTGATGTATAAACTTTTGCCTACCTTTAAAGATTGGTTTAGGTTTACCACTGGGCGTATGCAGAATACTAATCAAACATTTTACTTTGTGTAATTGTAATTTTATGCAGATGCCTGTGGGTGCATCATAGCAATTTTGTCATATTCCGTGCATTGTCAAATAGTCAGTATTTGATTTCTAAACAAATAAAACGTCATCTGATGTAATTAGGCCAGAGCATTGGAGCTGAAGAGTGGGGGACCCAAGTTTATAGCTGCTGTGCCCAGAACACTTACATATGTGGGCAGGCAGAGGATGTTGGTGCATTAGGATACTCCTGTTTATCATGTTTTCCCTTCAGGACATAATTACCAAACCTTGAGTGTTCGAAACATGCATCAAGTGGTATATTGACCCAAATGGTGATACTATGTTGTAATGGCCAAATACTTCTTTGCAAACACTTTCTAGTTTAGTCATGTTGATACAACCCCAAAGTGTTTGGAATTCCAGATTTAAAATTACTTTAACGATGCAGGATTAAATCTTGAAAGCTCTCTTAGACATCATATGATATAAGCATGCTTTTTCAGTTGCATTAACAGCCCTTTAAGAAAAATGGGCTAATTCTGGGCTAACTTTCAAATAAATGAGACTGAGAAAAGAAATTAAAGCTTCAGTCTAATTTATGAGCCATTCCACCCCCCAATGTCACCAGGTTTGTAGGAGTTCAGTTATTTGAAATGTAGCCTAAGTGATAGAGAAGTCACTTTTAGCTTGGGGCAGGGTGCTGTTTTATTTCTTCATTAGTGTCTGACATATTTATTTTTTATGTTGTCCACATCTCAATTTTGGTTCATGCTATGGATTTGCTTTTAAACTTTAGAGCAAAGTAGAGCCCTGACCTGGATGGCCCAGGCAAGCCTGGTCTTGTCAGATCTCAGAAGCTAAGCAGGGTCAGCCCTGGTTAGTATTTGGATGGGAGACCTCCGAAGAATACCAGGGTTGCTATGCAGAGGAAGGCAATGGTAAGCCACCTCTGTTACCTTCTTGCCTTGAAAACCCCATAAGGGATTGCCATAAGTTGGGTGCACCAGCAAGTGCCTTTATGAGCATTGAGTCTTTGGTTGCATTATTGTGGGCAGGCTGAGATCTAGATCTGCTCTGTAGTCTTTTACAGAATGTGTTCCTTAACTCACAGTTGGGAGGGAAATGCAGCCTTGGTCTCTGTAATGTGAATTCTGTGTGCCTTTGTATGGTGGTGGCTTTCAGGGTTTAAAGCCCTTTTGTCTGAGACTGTAAGTCCTTCTGTTTTCGCCCTTAGCGTTGTGAACAAAGGCAATTAGCTGCAGTTACTGAGAAAAGTGAGGAATTTATATATTCCACAATTAATTTCTGTACTGCTGGCCTCCTGATAAATTATTGGTTTGGGTCAAAGAATATCCCAAATATTCTTTAATGTTGTCAGTGAATGGATACATATTTTAGTAAGCATCACAGGTTTGTATATCAAACACAAGATAGAAAAAATCATAAATCCTAAGCTATACTCCATCCTTTTAAACATGAATGTAAGGAGGTTTGCAGGACATCACAGCATTATTGGTTCTGCAAATTTAAATAGTAATCTAATATGACACTGAGGATCATAATGGACAACACTGTTTGTTCTTCTTTAGTAAAAGAAGCTGCTTCTTTTGTATGTGTATGCATGCCTAGAATCATCTCAAGGTGTGTGACTCCTAAAAATGTAATGCTGATAACTCCAGGTTAGAATTTTTTTTTATATAAAGGCTGTGCAGCATTAGTATGTGACGGGTTTCAAGTTTCTCCCTTTCTGCAGCTTGCAGGTGGTACAACCAAACGGCTAGCAAGAGCCCCTGTACCTTCTCACTCTTAATACTTAACCCTTGAAGCATCTACAAACATAATTTTGGGGTCAGGTGGATTATTCATGCCTAAACTCTACTGTACCAATGGCTACTAGAAGTGCAACTCTGAAGACCTTTAGTAGGTTTGCAGTGCAAGCCTAAGCATGTTAACTCAGAATGACCCATTGAACTCAATGGAACTTACCCCCCAGTAAGTATGGTTAGAATTGCAGCCTTGGCTGTGGCATATTCATGGGGGCTGAAAATGATTCCTAGAGAGTGAGAGGCCATTGTGTGTGTGTGTGGGGCATATCTGCCTACATGCCATTACTTAATTCTACTTTTCATTTGCAAGGAGTATTTCCCCCCCATTTTAACACTTACAGGCAATCTATTTTCCTAGGCAGTAAATGAAATCTCTCTTCAATATGCATGAGCCCTATCTTAGTATTGTGCCCTTGGTAAATGCCATTTTAATTACAGCCAAGAGAGAGATCTTCAACTGTGGGGAAGGAATAGGGGCTTTGGAGTTGTTCTTCCCAGTCCTTTGGTAAACAGTTTAAACATTTAGCAGTGGAGCACTAGTCAAAAAGGAATCCTTTGGCTCACATTTTTTTAAAAAACACACCAAAACCAAAGATGCTTCTCCTCCTCTTCCTTCCCTGTCTGCTGTGTGCCACATTCCTTAAGTACATAACATATTTACAGTTCACAGACTGAGTCAGTGACTTACCGATGTGAAGTCTCTGCCTCTGTCTTTTGTGGGTGTTAGTAAGAAGGGCAGGTAAACTGTCTGGACTCAGGAATAATTTAGGCATACACCTTCTCTCAGTGTTTTTTCCATGGCTGTACCTTCTCTGAAACAAATTTCTGCCCGGGGTGGGGTGGGTGGGGAGGAGCTGCCTTTCATTAGAGATGAACTTTATGCAGCCATGTTTTTTTTTCCTTTTTAAAAAAGTCTGTATTTTCAGAAGGTGCTCACCTTTGTGGCTAAAACAGCCTGGCGGTTTCTTTTCAGATGGCGGGCTTGGCACTACGCTCCTTTACACTAATGCCATTGTAAGAGTGCTTTTCTGGGAGCAAGCCCCACTGAACAGACCTGAGTAGGAATCTGTGTAGTAGGAATCTGAGTAGTCCGGTTTAGGATTGTTCTAAGAGTGCTTGCTCAGTATATTGGAAATGAAATTGAGTAAAGCCTTCTGGGTGATAAGAGGTGGTTGTCTTCAGGCTATATAGAACAAATAAAGAGTCCTGGATGCAGGGCAGTAATTCTGGCAACTGCATAGGTGCAGTGCATATAATTTAATTTACCTGCTTTTGCAATAACATCCTCCTGTGATTACTTGGGGCATAGTCATCAAACATTTGTGATTAGCATCCTGAATGCTGCCAATGTGCAGATTACAGAATTTGCTGGAAATACATGTTGTAGATTTGCAAACAGGCAGCAGATTATTGGAAACAAGTGGTAGAAATTATATCAGTTGGATTGGAGCAACAAGTTCCCCATAAACCAAAGTTTTTACTGTTAAATTGTGTAGTTGATATGTCTTCAAGCAGTAGCATTGCCACAGGTAGATTGGTCTTTGCAAGGAAATGGAAGCGAGTCCAAAATTCACGATTGGCTGATGAAGGTAAAAAAAGGCCTTGGTGAAACTAAAGGCATACAACCAAAGCAGAGATACTTCCAGATTAGACTCACTATGTTTGAGTGTTGTGCAAATAATGGCTTGTGCATTAAACTATGAGAAATAGTTTTTAAACTTTTGCATAGTTCTATTGTTGCAGTATAAGTATTGCCTTTGTTTCCATCTTCGCCGGGCCCTGCAATTTATGCCCTCTTTGCCCGGACCTAGCCACAGTGATCCATACAATGGTCACCTCAAACTAGACTACTGTAACTCACTCTACGCAGGGCTACCCCTGAAACTGCTCCAGAGACTACAGTTGGTAAAAAATGCAGCTGCACGCGGATCCTACCGGGAACTCCTTGGAGGGCACATATTCAGCCTGTATTCCACCAGCTGCATTGGCTTCGGGTTGAATTCTGGATCAGATTCAAGGTATTGATGCTTAACTTTAAAGCCCTAACTCAGTGGTGGCGAACCTATGGCACGAGTGCCAGAGGGGGCACTCAGAGCCCTCTCTGTGGGCATGTACGCCATCGTCCCCGCACAGAGTTCGCCTGAGTTCGTTACTAGAAAGCCAGAGGGACGTGGGGCTGGGCTGCTCCCCTCCCCCTCTCCATGCACGCCTGAGGGCATTTCTCACATCACCCGCCCCTCTGCCCAGCAGCCCAATGGGAGCGCTTCCTCCCTCCCCTGTCACATGCGACAGGGCAGTTCACATGCCGGGTGGCTCACATGCAGCGTGAGGGTGCGGCACGGACAGCAGCCTGTTGAGTTTGTGGCGAAGGTGATTCCTGTGGTGGGGTTGGAGCTAGGTTGGAGGGGAGCATAGCTCACAGCGTGGCATAGCTGGAGGGGAGCAGAGCGCTCGGGCCACAGCGCGGGCTTTGCGGCGCCTCCCACCTTTCAGTGAAATCCCCTACTAAAAGAGGAACCCACTTACCCAGCATGTAATTAAACTGTGGAACTCCTTGCCACAGGATGTGGTGATGGCATCTAGCCTAGATGCCTTTAAGAGGGGATAACCTCAGTATTCAGGTTAAATTGCCGTGTTGGCACTTTGCGATAAATAAGTGGGTTTTGGGTTGCAGTTTGGGCACTCGGTCTCTAAAAGGTTCGCCATCACTGCCCTAACTGGTCTGGGAACCTCATATCTGCGGGACCACCTCTTTTGCTATACCCTCCAGAGAGTTGCTCTCTGCTTTGGACAATCTCCTGGTGATACCTGTCCCAAAGGCCAGCTGGCTGTCTTCAGCCAAGGCCATAGCCTTTTCAGCTGTGGCCCCTGCCTTGTGGACCTTTCTGTCTAAGGATACCTGGGCCCTTACAGACCTCTCCCAGTTCTGAAGGGCCTGTGATGGCAGCGACGGCTTTACATCTATGGGCATATAATAGGCTGGCTGGGACCCTGAACCTCCCCCTGTCTGGTTCTTGTGTTTGGCTCTGTTTCTAGCCCCCCTTCTTTGTATGTTATCAGGTACATGGACTGTTTATCTCCCCATTATATAGTATTGTATAGTTGTCAGCTAGTTAGTGGGGAGTGAGTTGTTTGATTAGGTGCGATCATGTTTTAGAGATGCAGCATGCTTGATTTTATCTATTTTATATTCTTGGTTTTATAAGTTACTAATGTGTTTTATTTTGTGTTGTGAACCCCCCTGCCTTGAACACATGAAGCTGCCTTATACTGAATCAGACCCTTGGTCCATCAAAGTCAGTATTGTCTACTGAGACAGACAGCGGCTCTCCAGTGTCTCAAGATAAAGGTCTTTCACATCGCCTACTTGCCGAGTCCTTTTAACTGGAAATGCCAGGGATTGAACCTGGGACCTTCTGCATGCCAAGCAGATGCTCTACCACTGAGCTAAGGCCCTGCCTTTAGGGGTGGGTGGGGGGATAATATAAATTAAGAATAATAGTAATAATAATAATATATTTTTATTATGTGCATTTTATTGTTGTGAATACATTTGTTTAAATTAAAAAAGAAATCGATCTGCAGAGAGCTCAGTGACGAGCGGTTGGCATTTCCAATGAGGTGTATTTGAATGTCAGCCGTAATTTCAACATAATATCCCATGCATCATGCTCAGCTTATATCCTTAGCTGCCTCTGGTGTGATTGGCTAGGGTGGGATGGTGGTAAGCATCAGAACTCATTCACATTTTGCACAAAGCACCAAAGTTACAATTTGCATTAGTGCTGATTGGTCATTTAGTTAATTGCTGTTCTTGTGAGAGTCATTGGAATGCATCAGCTGTTTTATAATTAAATAGACATTGTGAGGTTTGGTTGCCAGGAGAGGTAACTGCCTTTAATTGAATCAGCTCCTTGGAGTTTTGTGCAAACATCTTTGTAGTTCCTCTTAAAAATCAAAATGAAACAAAAATCAGTACAAAACACTGGATTCTTCATTCTTGACTGATGATCAGGTGATGAATCTGCAAGAATGTGCCGCAAATGGGAGAATGTTTTGCTGTAAGGAAGCTGTTTTCAGTTTTATATTCATCTGAAGCTGGTTAGTATTGTCCAAGGTTTTAAAAAGAGAAGACTTTTCTTAACAGTTGTAAACTGTTTTATCTTTTATCTTGGTGAAATGTGACCATAAATCTATTGAGTTATTGTCCAGGAGTATTGTTAAGACCTGGCTTTTCTTTCTCCCTTTTCAACCAAGGAGAGGGGGTCAAACAGTTTGACATCTTTGTTTTGGTCTAATCATTCCCCTTGGAAAAAAAATAGCGTGGACATTTTTCAGGGGCTTTGCATCCACCTGTCATTGGAATCAGGCAACTGCTCTCTCTCTTATATACCCAGTCGAAAACTGCATACATCTGTTAAAGGGATAAATTTTAAATGGCCACAACTGCACTGTTTTAAAACATAAAGGAAAGTGATTGTGCAAATCCATTTCCTAATGTAAATCTGTCTGGTAGTGAAAGATCCTGTCCTTTTTGAAAAAGCAATTATGCGGAAGCAAGATTTGAGTACTTGGGTTTATTTTGAGTGTAAACATTGTCTCCCTTTCTCATTCTAAACACGGTGTGGAAATCCACATTTATATAAGCAGAAGTTTCCCCCTGTAAGTGTTTGGCTGGTTTTTAATATTTTGTTCCATATAATGTGGGGAATCAGAGAGAAATAATCCATGGAATATCAAAAAGGCTTTACTTTTGGGAACTGTTTTCAAAATCCCCTTCCTGAAAGTATATCCTCTATCCTGAAGGTACATCCACACAGGGTAATCAGACACGCAAGGGGATAGTTTACAGCTTTGCTTTGGCTGTGGTGTGTAACTACTAGCCATGTCCCACGAATACTACTTGAAACCTGAGGAGGGAAGGAGTACCATCTGTTCACCTGTCCATTCCTTCAGTTAGATTTTTGGGGAAGGGCATGGGGAATGGTGTAATCAGGGGAGTTCCCTGTACATAAATCTATCCACACAATATCTGTTGCCAGGCAGCTACACAGATTTTTGAAATGTAACTTCCCCGTTCTTCAAAGGAGGCTAGACAAGTTTCGGGTGGTTTTAAAGGAGCCACTGAGGCCTAAAGGTTTGCTAATAAACAGAATATGTGACCAATGTCTTTTTTTTAAAGGGTCTGGGGACTGGGATGCCCCCTCTTTCTTAGGTTCCCATGCTAATGAATGTGTAATATAGCTGACAAGTTTTTCTGCGTTTCTGTAACGCAGGTTGGTTACAGATGTGCAAAACCCGTCCTTTTGTTTGCAGAGTTTTTTCCCCCTGCCATGTGGTGTCATATACCTGCAGGAACACTTAGAGTCTTAATTGCCCCTCCTTTTAAGAATTGCAAGGGTGTAAATTGCTTGGGCATCAGAATGTGTGTTCCACTAGGGATGCTGTTCTTTGCTTTCAATGTGTATTTTGGATGAGTATCATCATTCTTCCCCCTTCTGGATGCACACCTTAACGTGGTGAGGTGGTTTGTGTGTGTCAGGGAAGCTGAGAGCAATACCGTAAGGGGTCTAGATTCTATCAAGAGACTAAACTCCTAGCTGGATTAGATTTAGATGAAGGTGGAGTGAAAATTGGAGGGAGGAACATTAATAATTTGAGATATGCTGATGACACTACATATTGGCATAAAATAGTGAAGATTTGAAACTACTACTGCTGAAAGTTAAAAGAGAAAGTGCCAAAGCAGGACTACAGCTGAACATCAAGAAAACAAAAGTAATGACTACAGGAGAATTACACAACTTTAATGTTGACAGTGAGGAAATTGAAATTGTTCAAGACTTTCTATTACTCTGCTCCATCATCAACCCAAAGGGAGACTGCAGCCAAGAAATCAGAAGGAGATTGAGACTAGGAAGGGCAGCCATGAAGGAGCTAGAAAAGATTTGAAGTGTAAGGATGTGTCACTGGCCACCAAGACTAGATTAATTCATGCCATTGTATTCCCTATTACTATGTATGGGTGTGAAAGCTGGACAGTGAAGAAAGCTGATAGGAAGAAAATAGATTCCTTTGAAATGTGGTGTTAGAGGAGAGTTACGGATTCCGTGGACTGCCAAAAAAACAAATCAGTGGGTTATAGATCAAATCAAGCCTGAAATGACCCTAGAAGCTAAAATGACTAAACTGAGGCTATCGTATTTTGGTCACGTCATGAGACGACAAGAGTCACTGGAAAATACAGTCATGCTAGAAAAAGGTGAGGGCAGCAGGAAAAGAGGAAGACCCAACAAGAGATGGATTGACTCAATAAAGGAAGCCACAGCCTTCAATTTGCAAGATCTGAGCAAGGCTGTCAAAGATAGGACATTTTGGAGGACTTTTATTCATAGGGTCGCCATGAGTCGGAAGCGACTTGACGGCACTTAACACACACACATCGTCATTCTTAAACCTCCAGCTAACTCGCACAAGAGTGCGGTCATCAATATCCAATGGGAAGTAAATCTAATAGAACTGGAGTGGTTTGGGGATGGTTTGGGGATGACTGTATGTACCAGCATAACTTCAATATTTGCATTGGAAATTAAACCTGCCAGTTTATTGCAGTTGCCCATAAGGTCAATATTATTGCAGTTAAAAAAAAACTTTAAGAATTGTGACTAAGAGATACTATTTTATGCGTGGGAACCCAGTGACTTGCTTCATCATCTACATTATGTGTTTTTAAAGCCCCAAAGAACATCATATCTGGCATTATGCAACCCTTGGTTGGTTTTTGTATTGGGTTTGCTTTTGCTTCATCAGTAACTGGCAGTCTAGTCTGACAGTGCGGAACCTGCTCGTACTAGGAATAGCTTCTGGCCTTTTTCAAATCTAGTGAGTATACATGTAACTTGTTATTTCTGTAACAGTGGCAAACCACCTCTGTAAGTCTCTTGTTATGAAAGCCCTACGGAGTTGCCATAAGTCGGCTGCGACTTGATGACCCTTTCCCTCTCATCTCTGTAAACAAATCCTGAGACGTGGGGGTGGGGGAACCTCACAAAGTATTAAGAGTGAATAAGAGTGTAAAGGGGAAAGCAAAGCAGGTAATTTAGCTGCAGTTCACATTTCTGAGTAAGACGTCATGCTTGTATCGTGGTTGTGAAGGAGGGAGGGAGAGATGGACACAGGGCATGTCAAAAGCACCTTAAAGCACCTTTAAGACTAACAAAGTTTATTTTGGCACAAGTTTTCTTGAGTCCAATCTCACTTCTTCACATATGTGCATCAGATTGCATTGTAGTAACTTGCATGAAAGGCTTAGGGCAAAAGGGGAGGCTGTGAAATCCAGGGATGGAGGCCAAGTGGAAGATGAAAAGATGGGACCAGCCTTGCATATGGTGGGCACCGCCATTCTGATCCTCTCTGGGAATCAAACAGGCTTTCTTTACAGCTGTGTGCCAAGTGAAGCTGCTCATGGGGGTGATCAGATCAGGGGAGGAGAGAGCCAGCCCCTCTGTGGTGTAGTGGTTGAGAGCGGTGGTTTGGAGCGGTGGAGTCTGATCTGGAGAACCGGGTTTGATTCCCCACTCCTCCACATGAGTGGTGGATGCTAATCTGGTGAACTGGATTTGTTTCCCCACCCCTACACATGAAGCCAGCTGGGTGATCTTGGGCTAGTCACAGCTCTCTTAGAGCTCTCTCAGCCCCACCTGCCTAACAGGGTGACTGTTGAGGGGAGGGGAAGGCAATTGTAAGCTGGTTTGATTCTTCATTACGTGGGAGAGAAAGTCGGCATATAAAAACCAACTCCTCTTCCTCCCCCTCTTCCTCCTCCACCACTCTGGGAAAACCAGAAAGAGGCTGAAATATTTAAGCTGCAATGAACTTGGTTAGTCTTAAAGGTGCTTCTCGGTTTCTGTTTTTACTTTGCTGCAACACAGCGACTCTTTCGAAAGTATCATCTGTATATTTGTCATGGGTCTGTAGCATGGGGATGCATGACCAACACAAACTTGCTAATAGTGTGCAATGTTTTGGCTGTTGTGACAGCTTGAAAGAGAGCTGTTTCGTGTGCAGGGGCTCAGTGAGATGTAGAGATGATGTTGATGGCATCCACCTACAGGTTTAGATTATTACTTTATTTTAGTATGTTCATTGTTGGTTTTTCTAATTCTCACTCTAATGTGCAATTCAGATTTGCTCATTGGTATTGGTAGAATACCAACAAGAGATGGATTGACTCAATAAAGGAAGCCACAGCTCTCAATTTGCAAGATCTGAGG
The DNA here is from genome assembly GCF_029931775.1 of Euleptes europaea. Lineage (NCBI taxonomy): Eukaryota > Metazoa > Chordata > Lepidosauria > Squamata > Sphaerodactylidae > Euleptes > Euleptes europaea. The sequence goes on along the minus strand of NC_079313.1, from coordinate 22,854,224 downwards.
AAGGCTGTCAAAGATAGGATATTTTGGAGGCCTTTATACATAGGGTCGCCATGAGTCGGAAGTGACTTGACAACACACACACACTGGTAGAATAACAGTTAAGTAACTGCTGGTTTATGCTTTGTAACACCCTAGTATGTTCTTAACTCTCCCGTTGTTTTTATAATTACTTTTTTTTAAAAAGGGGGAATCTTAAATCTTAAGCTTTGGGAAGAATTTCTTCAATCTCATTGTTAATGGCAACAATAGCCAGCTCCCTTGAACAGATGCACTCTATCAGTGTGAATAGAATGCCTGTCTGCAGAGTTGGGCTTTCCCTTTAGACTCTTTCCCTCCATGCCACATAAATCTATCTAGATGTGAAGTAACACCCTGCCCATCTGTCTTCCCAAGATCACTTTTTGTTAGGCTGGGAGCCATTGGTAACCCTGGCATCATTCTTAATGTGGATGTTAAAAAAGGAGACGAAATAATGCCTCCTTTTGTTGTTGCAGTGTTCGAGGGTTTACTTCGAAGAAGAGAAAATAAAGTCCCACAGCAACTTGAGTGTTAGTGAGTCTGTAGTATGGATCAGAACTGAGTGAGGAGAAAACTGGCTCAAAATACCTGCTTGTAAGCCTACTGATAGGTTTGTGCTAAATTACCTATCTCCTTAATAATCTGATAAAGAACTGTTGTGGTATTTGGCATCTCATTGTCTTTGGGCCATTTTATTCTACACTGCAGTAGTGCCTCATCTTGAAACCTCTCAGCCCAAGTCCTAAGAAACTATATATGCTTACTGGTGTGTAATCTATGATTGCTAGTTCTGGGTAAGGACATACTTGGAGATCTTGAGAGTGGAGCTTGAGGAGGGAGAAGTTTGGGGAGGGGAGGGACCTCAGCAGGGTATAATACATAGATTATATCCTCAAACCAGCTATTTTCTCCAGGTTGTCTGATATTGGTTGTCTGGAGGTCAACTGTAATAGCGGGAGATCTCCAGGTGTTACCTGGAGATTGACAACCCTACCCTCAGTTCTTGTTTGTGTCTGTTTGAAAATGACTTCTTAAGCTGCTCTTGCCAATGAACGGAAACCTGAAGTGTGCAGATGCAGCTTGGTTGATAATCGTTCGGAGTGGAGTTGTTGTTGTTAGATGCATATTAAAAGATTCCTGATCCAGCATGTCCCTAAGGCCAAAATTACTTCAAAGTGACTGGCCTATAATTGACAAAAGAATTGAGCCTAGATTTTAGGTGGAGGCAAACAGTCACTTAATAATACTCTTGCAACAGAAGTGTGGTGAAGTTCTTCTTGCTGCTTGACAGAATGATATAAATGATAAGTTTACCATGTGACTACATTGCTTTTTGGCAGTATGCCCCTTTTTATATATTGTAATTCTCACAAAACCCATACATTTTGTACAGGAATTTCCCCCCCGCAACCCCCCCCCAATAAAGTTTTTTTGGCCTGTGGTTCTCTAGTCCTAGCTTGTGTGAGTAACTACATTAGATCATTTCTGCCTATTCCCAGGGAATTTGCTTTGTTGTGGTATTTGGCATGCTACATCCTGCAGCAAATTGGTTGTTGTGGGGAAGATCTGACATATAATAATCTTTCAGTGCTTATAGATAACAGCCCAATTGTGAAGCCCTCTGCACTTCAGTAGAAAGGAAGTGCTGCTTCTTGAAACCTCTCATAGTGCTTCCATGTGCAACACTCTTACTAATGGAACCCCTTCCTCCCCTTTGCAGGTCTGGGTAACCTAAAGAAATGGGCAGTGGAAGCAATCTCTGTTGAAAGGAGCTGCATGTCAGCTCTGGGCTCGCCAGACAAATCCCACAAACGACTTCTAGGCAGTTTCTCCGTAGAAAGTTAGTTTAATGGAAAATATACAGCAAGATACAGAAACCAACTTGGAAATAGCAAGGATACTAATGGGGGTAAGAATGGAAGTACAGTAGATATAAAGTTGAAATGAACTTTCTGGATGACTCCTGGTTGCTATGGCAACCCATAGATAGCCCTTGTTCCCAGAGAAGAGCGAGTCAAAACATAACAGAGTTGAACAACAATTCGACCTTGGAGCACCACCTGGCCTAACCGCCGAGTACCAGGCCGTGCCTGACATTCTGCCCCCTCTAAATCCCCCCTCCTCCCATGTCCGGCGGGGAGGGACTGTTCGGGTATAACGCATGGAATTGGCGAACCAACCGGGGGGCGGATACGTGGTGATGGTTCACCCATTCATCGTAAGCAGGACCGAAATGTTTCCAATGAACCAGATACTGCAGCACCCCCCTGTGGATACGGGAGTCAAGGATTTGGAAACCTCGAAGTGTTCCTCCCCCGCCCCACCATGCTAGGCACCTCTGGTGGAGCTTCTGGGTGCCATTCGGGCAAGGATACATGTTGTTTTAAAAGACTAATATGGAACACTGGATGTACTTTTCTTAGAGCCTTGGGGAGGGAGAGCTCTACAGTCATTTCGTTGATGATTCTCGAAATAGGAAAAGGTCCTACAAACTTTTCACTGAGTTTCCTGCACGGTCGCAGAGAGCTTAGGTTTTTGGTGGACAGGTACACTAGATCCCCCACCTTGAACTCCCAGCCAGGTGAACAATGTTTATCTGCTTGAGCCTTGTACTTTCGTTTGGCCCGTTCCAAATTCTTTTGCAACCATGGCCAAGTGATCTTAATTTGCGTGGACCCACTTGGTAATGTCGGCACCCCCCTCCTCCCCTGAAACGTCAACACTGCCTAGGGGACCGAACTCTCTCCCATACACTGTATAGAACGGGCTAAATCCTGTAGATTGATGCACAGCATTATTATAAGCATACTCCGCAAAAGGCAAGAGATCGACCCAGTCATCTTGATGGTAACACTGCCAATAACACTCCAATACAGCATTTACCCATTTGGTCTGCCCATCGGTCGGAGGGTGAAACACACTTGACAGCCCCTGCTCCACCCCCACCAATTTGAGAAAAGCCCTCCAAAACTTGGCTACATACGAGTTTTTTTCCAAAGTGATGGTGGCTATTGTGGCGATGTTAAGGAAGGAAGGAATCCAAGTACATCCCTACCTAGACCTACTCATATGCCCCCCCTCATACAACCTGGCACTTCAGTACACCACTCGAGTCATCACAACACTTGAAACACACAACTTTCTTATAAACAAAGCCAAAAGCTTGGTAAGCCCATCGCAGAGGATCCTACATCTGGGAGTGGTCATAGATTCCACCACCAATTCAGTATTCCTCCCAACAGACAAGGCCCGCAAAATTGCCGCGTTGGCCAAGTCCACGGTAAAGTCGTCATGACATCGACTGATGGCTCTGACAAGGCTCCTAGGCCTCATGGTATCATGTCTAGGCCTGATTCCTTGGGCTCTCTTCCACTCCTGACCACTTCAAGCAGCGCTGTGTCCATTCCAGCTGTTCATCACACACAAGATAGACAAGACACTCTCCCTCAGTCCGGTGGCCAGGACGAGCCTCTTATGGTGGACCAAAGTCGACAATGTAACAGTCGGACAACCGTATATACACGAGCAGCCAGTCCAGGTGTTAATAGATGCCAGCCTCGAGGGATGGGGAGCCATGGTGGCAGACTCCTTTGCTCAGGGCATATAGAGCCAGTCAGAAACATCTCTCCACATCAATCTCCTCGAACTCAGGGCAGTACGCCTAGCTCTCATCAAATTCCACGACCTTGTCAGAAACAAACGTGCTAATCAGGATGGACAGTGTGGCGACCAAGGCCCACATCAACAAGCAGGGTGGGTCTTGCTCCTCTCGCCTGCACCAGGAGTCATTGGCCATCATGATCTGGGCAGAAAAACACCTTTTGTCCCTGAGGGCAGAACACGTACGGGGCATCCACAACACTCAGGCAGATTGGTTAAGCCGTCAGACCCTCCAGGAAGGGGAATGGATGCTGAATACTCAAGTCTTTCAAACCATCACCAGCTGGTTTGGAACGCCCACGGTGGATCTGTTCGCCTCAGTCCAGAATTGTCAGGTGGAAAGGTTCTTCTCCCGGTTCTACCATCCTGAAGCAGAGCAAGTGGACACTCTTCTGACTCAGTGGCCTCCGGGTCTCCTATACGCCTTTCCACCACTGCCTATCCTTCCAAAGGTCATCAGAAAGATAAGGGCGGAGAGAGCGGAAGTAATCCTGATCGCCCCCAATTGTCCACGCCGGCCGTGGTTTCTGGCACTCATGAAGCTCTCCACCAGGGCACCTTGGCAGATTCTGACATCCTCGGCTCTCCTTCTACAGGGACCAATGATTCATCCAGATCCAGGATGGTTTCAATTGACCTCTTGGAGGTTGAAAGGGCAAGGCTCTTAGCCCTTGGGCTTTCCGTGGAGGTGGTGGGGACCATCCTTAAAGCCAGATGTTCTTCTACTACAAGGATATATCAATACACCTGGAAAGCCTTCTCCAGGTGGTGTCACCGGAAGACGATCAACCCTATCTCTCCTAAGCTACCTCAGTTACTGGACTTTTTACAGAACGGTGTGCAGCAGGGCCTTAGAGCGGCAACCTTATGAAAGCAAGTGTCTGCTATTGCCTCAACCTTTCCGGATATTGATGGGATTCCTGTCATCGCACCCTCAGGTTAAGGCTTTTATTAAAGGAGTGGCTCAATCTACCCCTCCGGTGACTCACTGCTTCCCTACCTGGAGACTGAACACTGTACTTTCTGCTCTAACCAAAAGTCCCTTCAAACCTATGAGAGAAGTTCCCTTACGATTAGTAAGGATGAAAACCTTATTTTTAGTTGCCATAACCTCTGCCAGGAGGGTTTCAGAATTGGGTGCCCTCTCTATTCGCAAAGACTTATGTATCTTTCACAAAGATAAAGTCGTGCTACGTACTGATCCCTCGTTCACCCCCAAAGTGGGTTCCTGGTTTCATCAGTCTCAGGAACTTCACCTCCCTTCCTTTTGTCGTAATCCTTCTACTCCCAGAGAGCGGAGTTGGCACACCTTGGACCTGCGTAGAGCTATTCATATTTATATATCTAGAACTGAATCCATTAGGAGAATGGAATTTATGTTTATTTCCATTTCTGCACCCAACAAGGGACTTCGCATGTCCCGACAGTCTATCAGCACATCCATTAGACAATGCATCAGAGAAGCCTACCTAGCCAGTGGTCTCCAAGTTCCGAATGGGATCACAGCCCATTCACTGTGAAGCGCAGCCACGTCGGCCGCATTTTTCAGACAAGCCTTGACTGAAGAGATCTGTAAAGTGGCTACTTGGTCCAATGTGACTACCTTCATTAGACATTATCGAATCAATACTATGGCATCCGCCGAAGCGGCTTTCAGCAGACGTATTTTACAGCACGTGGTGGAAGGTGATGAGGACTGAGTTTCCACCCTTTATTTCATTGCTCTTGGAGATCCCAAAGATAAAGATGCCCTTCCTTCAGAGCGGGAAAGGTACATTGTTTACTCACTGAGAAGGTCCTTTCCACTCTGAAGTAGAAGGGCATCTTGCCCACCCGGAGATGGCAACATCATCTTACATGGGTAGACTGAAGCACACCAAACTAGCCTACGGATTCGATCGGCCTAATAATATTGTAGCAATACATATAGAATGGTTCTAAGTGTATCGTTCAGTTTATTGTTGTTTGTACTCCTTGTTTGTGAATGCCTTTCCCTGTCTCGAGCTTGCTGTAGAATAACTGGAAGGGGAGGTGTTCCTCGCCAGGAGACACGAAGTTGTTAGTTTAGTCCTGCCTACCCCTAGCAATGGGCGAGAAACACCCAAAGATCAAGATGCCCTTCTACTTCAGAGCAGAAAGAACCTTCTTGGTGAGTAAACAATGTACCTTTCTGTAGGTATCTTTGTAGCCCGGAGGAGCTGAGGGGAAAGGAAGATCTTCCATATTGCAAGACCATACCCACCAAGTCCTTGGAAACAATATATGATTACGAGTGTATAATTTTTCAGAGTTGTTGCCATGGAAATGTTAACATTATCCTTTCAATGTGAATCTCCTTGAATTAGTATATTCTTCCTTGTTAATGTACACCTGATTGAATGTGAATCATACATTGGGGAAGTGTGAAATCTCAGGGTTATATAGTCATAAGTGCCTCCTAAATACTGTGGACTGAGATGAATATTCACAACAGTGTGTACTACTTTAGGCACAGAGGACTGCCTGGCTATATCTTTGGCTCATATTATTAATTTTAAGTTATTTTATATTGAAAAAATCTTACCTTCTCTCTCCACCCAAAATTTGGGGACCCAAAGTCAAAGGCTCAAAACATTTATTTAAAGGACTTACATACACAACAAAATCTGCTCAAGGCTGCTAACAAACATAAAATAAAAGGTAAGTACCAGCATTTTGAATGGTCATAGCTGGAAATCACTAGGCAGCAACTGGATTTGGATCCAATGGAAACTTCATCACAGTCTTCAAGGGCAGCCTGTTACTGCACATTGCCATAATCTAGCTGGGATTTGGGGGCAAGGCTGAGCTCTGAGAGATGACCTCGTATATTGAAATTTCCATTAGCCTGAGCAGAAGTCCCTCAGCACCACTTTCTGAAAGTGGCCACTAAGTAGGAGCATGACCCACTTAAGAATGGTGCCCCCCATGCCCCACTCAGTCAACCTCTCCAGTTGGATACCATGATGGATTATATAGATTTCTGATTATATTTCTTATCATACGATTGGTTACTTGGCCTTTTCTTGTGCCATTCACGTTTAATAATTCAAAGTAGGTTTTGAAATGCTGGAAATTAAGGGTAGACTCTACAGGGAACATGTGTAGAAGATGTAGTACAGTGAATGCTTTTGCTCATTTTAATTAGTTTTTGAACTATCGGAAACCAATTTCCTACAAAACTGGAAGGGCTGACCTTGATTAACTTCCTTCAAATTTAATATATCATAACTGGTTGTATTTTTAAACGGGAAATGTAAGGTTGAGTATAGTTGACCGGTTGTTGAAGGGCAGTATGTATTGAATTGTATTGTATATGTTATATCACTAAAGTTTTGAAAAAAACTTTAAAAAATTAATTAGCTTTTATAAGTAGATATAAGCCCACTCCATGGACTGCGCCTTAAAGAGCACCATAAACTTTTTGTATTGGCTTGGGGATTTTTTAAAAGAACATGTATATACTACTTTCCCTGAAATGGTACCCAAAGTGGCTTATATGAATTTATACTAGGCACACTCATCTGCTGCCCTTTGCAGAGTTACTCCAGTCTAAGCCCATAAATTTCAGTAAGCTTAGACTGGGGTAACTCCACATAGAATTCTGCTGTGGCTTTCTCTGCTTGTTTTAGGATATCTTTGCTTACTGTAGTTAAAACCCAGCAGATGCTTCAGGGATTGAAATAATCTACAGCTGGCTCAAATTCTTCCAAACTGCCGTTTCTAATTTAGAGGATGAGAGATGTGCTAAAAATGGCATTTCTAGCTATCATGCCAAAAACCTCTCTGTCAGTTTAGATAAAATAATTGAAACAGAAGCAGCAAGGAGAAGGTTATATAGGCCCTATGTTATTCTGATCCTGTATTGTACCTTACTGGGCTTCCTGTCACACATTAAGGATAGTTAACAATGATAAGGCCAAAGGATTGACGAAAATATATGTTCCCATACCATGTGCTGTAGAAATAATGCTTTGTGGGTTTCAGGTGGCCAGTAGAAGATCTGCAGCTACCACACAATAGGGATATAATGAAAGGACATATTTTAAAATGCAGCATTCACTCAAACTGGAGAGAGGCATGGCCATAAGAATGTGTGATGATCATGGGTACCATTTGGAAGAAGGTGAATAAGTTGGATCCATCATTATTAAGAGTATCTACAGTTATCAAAATATGGAATCAATTAAAAAGTGACCTTATCTTGTAGCTTCCTACAAGCAGGTGAGAAGTTAGTATGGGCCCTTATCCAGAAGTGGGAGTGGGATTTTAAAATGTCAGGCCCATAAAACAAGGACACCAGCATTCGAAGGAAGGTGTTGTTTTAAAATAGTAAATACTATGATTACCCCCCCCCCCCAATTTGACATCCTCAGTATTTTGAACTCAGCAAAGCAAAAGTTCTTGAGGTGCACATTATATCAGTTGATCTTTTGGTTGAAGAGGGGTTTTGTTTCTGATCTTTTGGTTGAAGAGGGGTTTTGTTTCTAAGCTAATGTAATAATTTGGTGTCTGATGGAAGCTTGTTTTCTGCTCCTAGTGTATCCCAAAAGAAGAGTGGGCAAGGGGAGTGGGTGGGAAAACAACCCTTGGGCAATAAGGCTGGCTTTTTAACAACTGAATGGAGCTGAAACAAATGCATAGCCTGGCAGTCAAGGATCTAAGTTGTTGCCTGTTTGTTGACTTAATTAGCCCAGGTTATGCTCAGCCGGACTGCTTCCTTGTTTTCTTGTCATCAGCTATTGACTTTTCCCATATATTAGACTACAGATTGAGCATTTGACTACCTCCTAGAGTACCAAGAATAATGAGGCCTCCGTCTCGCCCAATACCACCATACTAAACATTGCAAGAAGAACTCACTAAGTGGCTTTTCATTGCAGAAAGTTTATGAATAAACTCTTCATCGAATAGCTCTCAGTACATTGTTCCTCTTTAGGGCAAATGTTTTCTGCTTGCCTTGCCGTATCTTCTCAGTTTTTAAAGAACAGTGTCTCTTACTGTTCCGGTCTTCCTGTGAATTCTTTTGTTTCTGGAAGAGGGTAGCATATCTCCACTTGCTTCACTTTTAATTTTGGAATGTGCAATTCCTTCTAACATAGTTAATTATACTTTCTGTAATAGAGTCTAAACCCTTTATTTTGTGCACAAGTAAGTCTTGACTGAACTTTGGCTTGGATTTCCCCAGACCTTGTCAATATTGTCAGACTAATTGCTCAGAATTAGGTATCTACTAGAAACTCAAGCCCCATCCTTTAATTGCCCCCCTTTTTTGCTGTGAAGTCACAGCTAACTTGTGGCGACCCCGTGGGGTTTTCAAGGCAAGATACCTTTGTAGGTGGTTTGACGTTGCCTGCCTCCGTGCCACAACCATGGTGATCCTTGGTGGTCTCATATCCAAACTCTAACCAAGGTCAACCCGATTTAGCTTCCGAGATCAGGCAAGATCAGGCTAGCCTGGGCCATCTAATTCACGGTAATCTCTGTTAGTAGTAGTTCCAGGTATGAATCGGATTGCACCCTTAGCAATCTTAAATAGATCTGCTTAGAATCCTCTTAAAGTCTATTCAGTGGTGCTTACTCCCAAGAAATTGTTCTTAGGATGGCACTGATTGGTATGAACTGAGTGGTTCGTTTAATAAAAAATTCACTAGGTTATTGAGAACTGTGTTCCCAGTTGGCTCTTTGAACTTGTCTGTTGTTTTGGGACAAAGTTCATTGAATGAAGACAGTGCTACAGTGTGCTGAGACTTTAAATCCTAGAATGGAAAATTACACTATACTATACTATACTAGAATGTTTCTGAAAGATTGTGGGATAACATTAAGTAATTTCTAGTGTAATGAATAGAACAGTTTTACATTGACCCAAGACAAAATTGTGGTGATGTTGCGGAGTTTTAGAACTGAGGGACGAGAGATGACCTGCCCCTTTGACAATACTGGATTTATTGATCAGGGCAAAATCCCTTTGAATTATGACTCTGGGGGGACGATCATATAGGGCCTTCGTGGGCCATAAAAGCTATATATGTGAATTGTTTTCTTAGTAATTACTTCCTAGTTCCCAGCTTTCTGGGAAAATGCCAGGGATTTTGAGCCCCTAAGTAAAGACCAGGGAGCCATGGAAAATGACAATTCCCAGAAGTCTTTGCACTGGGAAGTTTGTGTTGGAAAGATTTGGCTTTAGGAAAGGCTGGGAATATCTGAGGGCTGGCAGGAATCTTTCAAATGGTGTTCTTTCCAAGGTTTTACACAACTATTAAGGAAAATCTCAAGCTTTTTTCTGATAATGTTTTTAATATCCTCAGAAAGAATAAGCCCAATCTGAAATGAGATGGTTAGGTTTTACCCATGCCCGTGTAATGCGATTTAATATAGGAACTTTAATTTGTAAATAACTTGACTGTTTTACTGCCAACAGTGTACTGGATTCTGTACTGCGCAATCCTAAGGCGTGGCAGTTAAGAAGCACCCAGGGACGGCACAGCCACACAACCTCCTGAGCAGCTTGCTGCCAAGTGCAGCAAGCCAAAAATACATTTTTCAAGAAACCCCCATGAGACTGTCCATTGAGTTCCACAGGGCTACACCTGCTTTTTTGCAGACGTAACTTGGCATCTGCAAAAAGGGGTGTTGCCGGGCCGAAAGAACTTAGGGAATTCCCCATTTGATGCTGGTGCAAGCCTTTTTGCAACTGACTGGTGGTCCCTGGCCCTAAGAGTGTGCAGCTGTCCTCGATGAGAGCCAGGGCCTTTTCAGCCCTGGCACCGGCCTGTTGGAATGCTCTTTCTGGTTACATCAGGGCCCTGTGGGATCTGAAAGTCTTCCACAGGGCCTGCAAGACAGAGCTATTCTGCCAGGCCTATGGCTGAGGACCGCTGCAAATATAATCTGCTGGCCTCTCTATTACCTCCCTTCCTGTTATATTATTAATGTCAACAGAGGGGTAACCTGCTGCAAATATCCAGCAATACGAATTGTGGTTAGGCGCCATTTGAAATTTTAAGTTTTAATTGGGATTTTATTGTTCTAAATTTAGATTTTTTATTATTGATGTATTAATGCTTTTATATGATGTTACCCGCTCTGAGCCGGCTTCGGCCGGGGAGGGTGGGCTATAAATCACAAAATAAATAGATACCTTAGTTGCACACTTGAAATTTCCACAAAGTAAGATGCCATCATCAGCTTGCAGAGACAAAAAGACAAAATGGATAGGAAATGAGCAGGATCAGTGGTTTCCATAATTCAGCACCATCAGAGTTTCACCAGTTACATTATTGAAGTACTGCATTAACACAGCAGCCACATAAAACCTTACGGCTGCTATTGAATTAACAGCGTTTCAAGTTGATGCTGCTGGGGAAATTGGAAGAAGGGCAAAGGCCAAGCTTATGGATATCACTAATGAGAAATGATCTGTTTATGGAAGGGTTCACTTCAAATACTGCACCAGTCACTGAAGCATGAAGTTTCCACACAGAGTAAACAAGGAGTGATTCTGAATCAATGCATTTGCAAAATTCAGAGATTTTTTTAAATGCCATTCAACTACCTCCAAAACTAAGATCCCCATTTCCTAAAGATATGCAGTCAGCATAGTAATTATGCTAATGCTATATATACAATTATACTAATCCTATATGCACCAACTCTGCTGAGTGGCTACCATAAAATGTGAAGAGAGCCCAGCCACATTGCAAAGAGTAACTGGATACAGGTGTGATTCCTAGCTTTACCTCTTCACAGCTCCTGAGCCCCCTCCTTCATTAACAGTAAGCATTATGGTGTTTGGAACATCTATTTTCTGTTTAAGTCTGCTTTTTCTTAAGTCTTTCATATGAAGAAGGCCTCATACTAAACCTTCCCCAGTCTACCAGTTCCATGCTGTCTACTAGCATTTACATTTACTCCACCGTTCCAGCTACTCTGTCGTATCCTACCATCTTCTCCCTTTCATTATAACTATAATGTAAAACAGAGAGATGGGCAGAGTAGTCCTAATGAGGAGGGCCGAAATTCTTCACGGCAGTGACTTAGAGGATGGGTATGAAGTTACGTTGCGTTCTTTGGCATCATGAGTGAACTCACTTAAGGTCTGTAGTTCAATAATAATTTTTTAATAATTATGTTTGAGAACTAATCTCAGCATATACCTTCCTTTACCTTGGTACACATACCTTCCTTTACTTTAAAGAGTTTATTCTTAATTTTCGGTTTTGGCGTAGCAAGCGTCCTGACACCAGTGGGATGCTACAAGGAGAGTGGCTGGAGAGGAAGGGAGGATGCCTTAACCATGGTGGCCTTGGGACCAAGCTTTAGCTATGGTTTAGATATTCAGACCTAACCATGGTTAAGACAAGTAAACTGTGGTTACGCATTCACCATATTAGCCTTACAACAACCCCATTTAGTAAGTTTGGCTTAGAGAGAGAAAGTCACTTGTAGAGTATGGTTTCCTCTAGGTGAGGCCTAGAGATTCCCAGAATTATAACTCGTCTCCAGACTACGGAGATCATTTCCCTTGGAGAAAATGGCAGCTTTGGAGGTTGTATTACATAGCATTATACTGTACGCTCCCCAGGCTCCACCCCCAAATATCCAAAGATTTCGCAAACCAGAGTTGGCAACCCTAACATGAGAGTCATATCTCAGCAAGGTATCCCTGGTCTAAATCCAGTGTTCTGTCCACTGGTTCTTTGGTTCTTATGCATACAGTATGTATATAGACCTGCCATGTGTCTGTTTTAAATGGAATGTAATACATTTTTAGAAGAAATTGAGGATAATTATGCTTAGGTCAGGCAAGGTTGCTTCCTGACTGAGAAACAGCTTCTGTTTCTTTAAAGATATGTAATAACCTTCTTCTGCTTTCAGAAGCAGTAGAAGCTACCTGCTGCTTTTACTTTATTTTTTAATGCTTGATTGTATTAGTAATTTTTTTAAACATTGGGAATATGCTTGTAACATACACACACATGCAGATTGTGTTTGTGGTTGCTTAGAGCTGCCTTCGGTGATTATGATTAACTAGGGATTATAAGAATTTTAAATAAACTTGTGAATAAGCAGGCATGTCTTTTCTGCTTGGGAAGGGATAACTATGGATATAATCAGTGAGACTCACAGTGTTTTAGGAGATGCTTTTAAAAGCGCCCCTGGCCTCCCCCTCCCCGCTTTCCAGTCCATCTTACTGAAAAAATTTCCAGAGGAGTCAGATTGTCTTGTCACCAGCTCTTTCACCTGCTCTCCATTCAAGCATAACGTCGTTACTCTCGGAGCGAGATGCTGGGGCCTGTTCACCCATGGTCCTGCTTCTTTGAGCTCCCCTTATGCGCGGAATAAATGGACTCTTTTCAAATGCCTTTTCATTGTCTGTCCTAATGTAAGAAAGCCAAGCCCTGTCGCTTTTGGTTGGCCTCCAGTAGGTTTCCCCGTTTGCTTTCTCTTTGATTTGCTCCCACGGCATTTAATAGAGGCAATTAGCACAGTGAAAAGTCCTTGTAGCCTGGGGTTGGAATGTGGCTGTCTGGAACACAAAATGCCCCTGTGCCAGCTGAAGGTTCTTTTGAGCATCTTGGCGAGAGATTAATTTGTACTGTTCTCCTTTTGTTTTTCTCCCCTGAGCCACTCCTAAGGTTATTTCCCTATTTCTATGTTTAGCTTTAGTCACAACTGAGGTTTGGAGCTTTAATGTGTAATATTCAAGTATAATTTTTTCATATTGGGGCGGGGGGAACTATCCTGAGGTTAAATTTGTCTTTTACTCTAAATAACGTTTGTGGGAATTATGTGTGGGAATTATGTGTTGTAGGAAGAAAGTAGACTCCTTTGAAATATGGGAAATGTGGTGTTGGAGGAGAGTGTTACGGATACCGTGGACTGCCAAAAAAAAAAAAAAAAAAATCACTGGGTTATAGAACAAATCAAGCCTGAACTGACCCTAGAAGCTAAAATGACGAAACTGAGGCTATCGTATTTTGGTCACATTATGAGAAGACAAGAGTCACTGGAAAAGACGGTCATGCTAGGAAAGGTTGAGGGCAGCAGGAAAAGAGGAAGACCCAACAAGAGATGGATTGACTCAATGAAGCCACAGCCCTCAATTTGCAAGACCTGAGCAAGGCTGTCAAAGATAGGACCTTTTGGAGGACATTGATTCATAGGGTCACCATGAGTCGGAAGCAACTTGACGGCACTTCATCACACACACACACACACACACACACACACACACACACACACACATGTTTGTTTTTAGAAAATTAGATCTTCACACGTGGTGGTGTCTTGGACAAAGTTGGATTGGCTGGTTGAACATGGCTGTTCTAAAGGGGCAATGTCCATTCCTCAGAGGGAGCAAATTGGGATTTTGTCCCCCCAGGATACTTCAAATGTTCAACTTTGCTTTGATCAAATGGCATAAGGCGAATCAGTCTGTACTGTTCATGCTTCTTAGCCTATTGGTTTTAACTCCTGACTGGAAGTGCAGGGAATGGGCTCAGAATATGTAGCTCCTCAGGTATATCTCTGTATCCCACAGAGTCTCACCAGGACATCGAATATCTGAGCTATTATTTAAAGAATAAAATTTTACTGCACATCATTGCAGAAATTAGTTTTAAAAGTGCCTTTGGTAGACACTAGGAGGCATATTTCTTATGCCTCTCAACTAGCATGATTTCTGTATATCGATCCTTTTCTGAGTTGATTCATACTTTTGATATATGAGAATTTCAAAATAAGAACTGTAAAAAGGATGTGGATATATCTGCCAATATGAAAACCAATGTACAGATTTACATCTGACAGAAACATACAAAGCAAGTGCATTTTTACACACATGTACACACAAACACATGATGTATGATATATTAATGTAGGTCCTCTGAATGGATTAAGTTGCCAACCACTTGCCTAACCGCATAACGTAAAATCAAAAAAAGTCTCATATACATCCATAAGTACAATCAGATTTCTTAATCAGTTCCAAAAAAGAGCTTACCCTTTTCTGTGGAATGGGCATATGTGGTTTGACCTGCATGAAAAATGGCTGAAATGAAGGCGAAAAAAACATCAATTTTGTGACAAAGATTTGCAGCAAATCTTAAAACACCAGGTTGTTTGTTTGATTTTGGGGCAGAATCTCAGACTAATTGCCTAACTAATAGACATCTCAGGGTTTTGCATAAAACTTAATTTATTAAGCCCATTGGAAGAGCTTGATTAAAATCTGTCTTTTATCTTTGCACACACTTCTTGAGCGTAATAAAAAAATCTAGATTCATGCTCATTCTACTTCCAAGTCTAATGAACTAATCCATTTCTCAAAGAAAGTTACCAATGATCTGTCTTTGGTTCCTGAAATAGTGTTTAATTTCCATTAAGTAGTCTAATAATTTCTTCATTATCTACAAATAATTGGCCTCTTTTACATCTTCCCTAATAATACCCTCTGTACATATTAGCTGTCAGATGCCCTCCTGGAAAGAATGCCCTTTTATTTCTTATGGAAAGTAGACAGTTTGTTGCCCTGCAGACCATGTCACAGAGGGCATTTGGCCTCCAGTAAAAAAAAGTGGGTTTTTACTGCAGCTAGTTGGAAAAGTTCAATATGAAATCTCAACTAGGAGGAGGCCCTAGGAAGATCTGAGGTGGCAAAAAAAACCTCATAATAAAAAGACGGTTCTTCAAATAACCTGACTCCAGATTGCATAGGGCTTTAAATGTCAAAACCAGCATCTTTAATGGGTCTCAGAAGCCTATTAGGAGCCAGTGTAGTCATTCCAAGATGAGAGTAATATGTCTTATCTGTGTGGTCTAACCAGTAGGCAAGTTGTCCCATTTTGCCCCAATTGTAGCTTCCACAACCAGAAAACTGAAACCATTTGGGTACAACCAAAGACTGAAATCATTTTCACACCATGCCGCTCAAACCCACTCTAATTTCAAGATGCTCCAGTAATATGAATTGGTCCTCCCCAGTCTTGCTGAAGCCAGCACGAAAGCTGCCCCCCCACCCGCCTTTCGGTCTGGGGCGCGCGGGGGGGGGGGAGAGATGGGTGGCCGGGGCGGTTCTCGAGATCAGGGGTTCCTCCCTGGGCTCCCCTCTGCAGCGCTTCTGCAGCCTCGCTCGGCCTCCTGGTCTCCTCCCCCTCCCATATTTTGTTTTTCTCACTGGCCGCTGCAGGCAGAGAGAATGAATGGCATCTGATTTGGCAGGAACAGGAGGGGGTGGGGCTGCCCCTGCCCCCCATTTTCTCCCCCCCCCCAGAAAATGCAAGGTTGCTCTGTGTGACAAGAAGCAGTTTATCCAATGGTTAGAGCTGGTCCTGAAATGCCTAGGCTTGACCTCGGAACCCAAGTTCAGATGTGTTGCCTGGGTCCCCAGCTCACCAGATTTCCTGAGGCAAGCCGGCTTTCTGTCCCTGAAACACGGTTATAACAATGCTGGTCTACCTTACAGGGTTGTTGGAAGGGTTACTGGGACAATATTTAGGCTGGATACAACCTATTTATTTATATGTAGGCATCATATTTATATGTAGGACATTTTGGAGGACATTGATTCATAGGGTCACCATGAGTTGGAAGCGACTTGACAGAGCTTAACACACACATATTTAGGCAGCCGCTCCCCCCATCTTCAGGAGGGGGAGGGGCTGTGGCTCAGTGGTAGAGCATCTGCTTGGCATACAGAAGGTCCCAGGTTCAATCTCCATCATCTCCAGTTAAAAGGAGGAGGCAAGTAGGTGATGTGAAAGACCTCTGCCTGAGACCCTTACATTCTTATGACCCTAGAGAGCCGCTGCCGGTCTGAGTGGACAATGCTGACTTTGATGGACTGAGGGTCTGATTCAGTAGAAGGCAGCTTCATGTGTTCAAAGCCCCCCCCCCTTCCCTGGACTGCCCACCGCCCAGCTGGGCGACAAGGGCTTTGAACTGCTCCGTGCTGCGTAGAGCAGTTCAAAGCCCCCCCTTCCCTGGACTGCCCGCCGCCCAGCTGTTGGCACTTTGCGATAAATAAGTGGGTTTTGGGTTGCAGTTTGGGCACTCTGTCTCTAAAAGGTTCGCCATCACTGCTCTATCACGTCTATCTCAATTGCTTTACCTGAGAATTGTAATTTTGACACAGGTCAATAAACTTATATCTCCAATTGTTTCCACAGTGTTAACATTCTGCCCACCATTATTACATCCCTGCCTACTGTGCCACCTCATTAAGTTTGAACTCCATATATATATGCCTCAGCATTACGACCCTGGTATTCCTTGGAGGTTTTCTTTCCAAATACTTGCCAGGGTCGACCCTGCTTTGCTACTGAGATCTGATGAGGTCAGGCTAGCCTGGGCTATCCAGGTAAGGGCCTGTATCATATACTGTCAATATGAACAATAACTTGTTGTCACCTCCACCCCCAGCCAGAGACTCCCTGGCACCCTCCAAAATAACCCAAATTTCCGAAGACGTTCTAGAACTTAAATAATAGCCACAACTATTAGCCCACTCTGCAGATTAATAACCTAGATGATCAAGGCTGAAGATCTATGTTGGAGGGATATTCCTGGAGGACAAAACCCTCTGGTGCCCCTTGAGGGTACCACTTGAGGGCACCGTCTCCATGGCAATAGTGGCACAATCAAAAAGGGATCAAGCTGCTGACAGGCACTGCTTTCTACCCCAATCTTAGCCTGACAAAGGGACATATCTGCTTCCTGTCAACAAACTTGGCCACCAGCCAAAACGGCCACAGTTGTGGAGGGCAGATGTTCTAAGGATGGAGGGGCCAGGTGGCCTTGGTCACCCTTGCTCCTTTCTGCATGTTCTTTGTGGCATAAGTAGGCAGAGCTACCAGGCATCAACGTGATAGCTATCCTTTGGTGGCTGTCCTTAGAGAGGGTCTGTGTGATAACAAAGACCATCAAGACTAAATTTAATAGCACTGTTTCTGTAAACTTGTCTATCTTTAAAAAGCCCCACTCTAAATTAGTAGCCATACATTTTTTTCATATTGTACTGTATCAAATTTAGTTGATGTTAACCGCTCTGAGCCAAGCCTTGGCCGAGACAGTATACAAGTCAAAATGATAAATACATAATAAATAAAATAGCAAATTCTATACCTTGTATAGACTCCATAAGTTAATTTAATGGTCTTCTTTTCTTGTCTGTCATGAACCTCCTGACAGTTGGTACCATTGAGTTTCTAGAACAGGCGGGAACAGGGAAGAGAGAGATCTTTCTCTGCACTCTGAGGTCAAGCGCAGCCCATCTTTATCTTAAAATATTAACATGTATGGCTCTTCAAAAGTCTTAGGGCTTTCTGTTTTGCACAAGTCATTCCTAGAAGGGAGTGAGCAAATGTAGCCCTGTATTGATTCATCATGGAGATGTTTCCTTAGGATAATTTTAGTTCCCTGTTTTTTAAAGGCCTTTCTCTTTCCTGTTTCAGAAGCAGCCTCCTACTGTCCTCTGTTCTCAGGGATTCCACTGCTGGTTTGCTGTCATTTTGCCAGCCTTGATATTTTTCTTTCAAGTGCTGCCGGATATGTTGGTATCTTTCTGTATTGTTTTGTTGAAGTTGGAGGCGGTGGACTTGAGAAGTGTCTGTTCCCTCTGTAGGCAAGCTTTCAACCTTATTATTGATACTGTTGAGGCAATGAAGTCTCCTCGATGCATGCTGTATTCTAGACAGATCATGTCACAACTGAAAATGCTTGCTTAGCTCGATATTTATCCACAAACCTTTACATGGATCTGTTTTTCCTCCAGATCGCTGGCACCAGAGTTTGCATTTCTTTCAATGGATGTTTCCTAATTGGTATTCTGGGGCATGCTGGTATGCTCCAGGAACAGGCAGTGTTCCTCAAGAAATCTATTAATTAACCAAAGGCTCCTGTGAGCCCAAAGTACCTGCCCACGATGGAAACTGTCAGCTAGGTCCCTCGAAAAAGGCAAGGTCAATACAGTCATTTACTTCTTGGGGAGGGCAGTTCCACTGCTCGAAATTCTTTCCTTTATCCCTTAGAACAGGGGTGAGGAACCTCTGGCCCGCGGGCCGGATCCGGCCCACGAGATCATTTTGTCCGGCCCCCCGCCCGCCTGCCAAGGTTGGGAGCTCCACAGCCCACCTGCCGAGGCCAGGAGCTACACAGAGCTAGCTATCGCTAGCCAGGCCCTCCTCTCGGCATTTCAGGCTTCACTGGGAAGTGCATGCACAAAAAACGGAAGGTGGATTGGATGATTGTGGGGGCGTTTCCCCTAAGTCTCCCGGCTTCCTTTTCCTTGTTTTCGGTTCCTCGTGAGAGAGAACATGTGTGTCTGGCCAGCTCTCTCAGCACCCCTCCCCTTCGCTGCCAGCTTTTTCCAGGTGAGTGGAGCCCCATACCACGGTCTGAAGCTGCTGGGGTGGCCGAAGCTCCTGCCTTCTTCTCCCCCCCCGCCCCCTGTGTGCTTGCCGCACCGCGGCTTAAAAGTTCCCCGGGTGGCCAAAGCTCCCGTCTCCATTCTTTCCCCCTGCCCCTGTGTGCTTGCTGCGCCCAACCCTCCCCGTGCTCCATTCCCCCTGGCCTGCGCGCTAGTCTTGCCACCGCTGGAGGGTCCCCTCCGAGCCCCCCCGTGCTCCGTTCTTCCCGGGCCCCGCGCTTTCTGTGCCGCCGCCAGAAGGTTCCCGCCCACCGCCCCCGTGCTCCATTCTTCCCGGGCCCCACGCTTGCCGCGCTGCCGCCAGAGGGTCCCTGCCCAACTCCCCTTGCTCCATTCTTCCCGCCCCCCGTGCTTGCTTCCCCCTGTCGCATGGGTGAGTGTGTGTGTGTGATCCTGGGCTGCTGGGTGGCCCGGGGGGGGGGGGAGAGAGCCCCATGAGGGATGTGTGTGTGTTGGGGAGGGGAAGCCTCCCTTTCATTCCTTCCTTTTTTCCTTCCTTCCTTCCTTCCTTCCTTCCTTCCTTCCTTCCTTCCTTCCTTCCTTCCTTCCTTCCTTCCTTCCTTCCTTCCTTCCTTCCTTCCTTCCTTCCTTCCTTCCTTCCTTCCTTCCTTCCTTCCTTCCTTCCCTACTCTGCATAGCCTCTGCTAGGGTTGCCAATCTCCAGGTGGTAGAAAATGGCGGCACGGAGGCTCAACAATTAAATAGAAAACCACACTGAATAACTCAAAATTATATGTAATATAAATATATAAGCATTACATCATGCAAATAAAACGTCAAATAATATGTAGTCCAACCCGACTACCAACCAACAAAAAGAAGGAGGGGGAAGGGTTTACACTTTCACCCAAAGACGTCCCCAAAGTAACTTGCTCATAGGTCATAAAAGTCCATAGTTGAATCAACCACGGTCCCAATAGTCCAAAAAGGTACAACACAGGGAAGAAGGAAAAGGAGAACGTGTGGCTAGTCTTTTGTGCACGTTTCAGAAGGCTTTCATCAGCTCCAAGTCAGAGACAACCATGGCTTTAAAAACGTATTAAGAAGAGCCGGTTGTTCCGTGGACCATCAGCTGTGAAAAAACACATGCAAACATATTTTACATTAACAGTAATCCAAATCAATGAGAATATACCATAGTGTGAGTATAACACAATCAATATCAAAGGTGGTGGCTGGAGACCTGGCAACCCTAGCTTCTACCCCCCCTCCACCGGGAGAGGTACGCCTGGTATGGCCCCCGAATGATGTTATAAATACGCAAATGGCCCTTGGCAAGAAAAAGGTTCCCCACCCCTGCCTTAGAAGCTCCTTGATCCGTTGATCTTGAGCAGCATATATCTAATGTTTGAGGGACATAAGGACTGAAACAAATCTTGCCACTGACAATGTAGCCTTGGGATCCCTGTCACTTAGTAAAAAAAGGCATTATGTCAGATACAGAGGCATTAGATTTATATGTTAAAAGGGGAGAGATATAATGTGGCATTCCAAGAGGGCATGAGCTAATGAATCAATAGAGCCAGAAGAGCAAGGACAGGTCCTGTTTGAATATGGTATATTCAAAATTTTGCCCTGTATAACCATAGAGGGGTTAGCATTCAGTCTAGCTAAGCAGAAGACTCTAGAAAGATGAGGAGTTGTCAAATAATAAGTATAAGCAGGCAAACCATGTGGTGGTGGTATTCCGAAGAACTGGGATGCTTTTCTAAATTCAGACTCTCGAGGTAGAGATGCACCAAAGAACCTACCCTTGGGAAAAGGTCTTGTGTTGCATCTCTGATGAATCACTGCTCCGGAATGCTTCCTTCACATGGGGAGGCATATTGGTAAGAAGCAGAAGTACAGAGTGGGAGCTTCTGATTTTATACACTTAAAATGCCCCCTTTCAGCTCCAAGCGAAGCATGCTTCCCCATCTGATTTTAGAAAAATAGCATTTCTTGGCTCTTAGAAGATAGGGACGCACTGTTCCAACTCATGTGTTATTCTGATCTTAAAACATGTTCTGCTTGGCTTTCTGATTTCTAAGTAATTTAATTGCACAGGTTGTTTTCGTAAAAGATTACTTCAGGAAGAACATATTTCACAGCTCAAAGGTCAAAGTAATAACCTGAATAAGCTGTGCTGGAGAAAGCTGTATTAAAACCTTACTTAAATGCAAATTATTAGAAATGTAGTATTGGGTATTTTTATAGCGAGAGTATGTATCTGGCCCTTGAACTTAGCTCTCTGTCCTTGAAGAGAAACTGAAATTCAATCCAGAGGTGCGGTATGCCATTTAGTTGTATTACTTACATATTTAATGACAATACCTAATATGCTGGGTTCTTTTTCTTAGGCTGCGTCTAGAAAGGTCAATGGAGAAAACACCCTGGACAAAAGGCCACTTGATATTTATCAGATTACAAATGCATAGAAAAGATAAGTTCACTGGGCTCTAGAGTTCAATTATTTGGAAAGGTGTGTCTTTCCTGCTGAGGAGATGTAACTGAAACATCAGTACAAAGGCATTTTATAAAGCCATAATGAAATGACATTGCAAGATCTGGATCCTATATATAATTTTTATCAGTAGCTACAAACTCTGGTCATTGACCTTGCTTTAATGAGCAGCTTGGGTCAACAACTAGTTTTATAGGAAGGCCTTTTTGAGGAGGAATGAACACGCATGAACACATGAAGCTGTCTTCTACTGAATCAGACCCTTGGTCCATCAAAGCCAGTATTGTCTGCTCAGACCGGCAGCAGCTCTCCAGGGTCTCTGGCAGAGGTCTTTCACATCACCTGCTTTTCTAGTCCCTTTAACTGGAGATGCCGGGGATTGAACCTGGGATCCTCTGCATGCCAAGCAGATGGTCTACCACTGAGCCACAGCCCCTCCCCTTGTAAGATACTCTGTTCAGGAGGGTATCTGACCAAAACCTTGTGTGTGTGTGGGAAGGGGGGGAAGGCCAAGAAGGCAGCCAGAGGTTTAAATAGAGAAAATCTTACCTGTGGTCATAACTTGGGTATATTTAAATAAATGAACAATGAGGACTGGAGACCACCTCCCCTCCTTAGCCAGGTACATCATCACAGAGAGGCAGGGCAAGGAGATCCAGACTACAAAGCCATGGGTTTTCCCCCCCCTGTGTTTAACCGTTAGGGGCTCAAATCATACTGTCAAGCGGGGTGGTAGTCCCCTCAGCCCTCAGATCTTCTCTGCCTAGGAGGATCTTGTGGTTGAGACAGTCTCTTCTGCCTCAGACCAGCCCGAGGGTGGGTCAGAGCTCGACTCGCCCTCAGACGTCGCCAGGTTGCCGTAGGACACACCTTGCAGGCAGCTCTGGCTTCTATCCTCCTCCGGCTGCTCGGCTTCTCTGGCCTTTTATACCCTCCTGGCCAGAGAAGCCCCTCCCCCAGCTCCGCTGTCATCCCTCCCCCCAGCAGTCCCTAAATGGTTGGCGGGGAGGAAGCCTCCTCCCAGCCACGTGGGCGAGGTCGGGCGGCATGCTTCCTCCCCATTCTGGCCCGCCCGCTCATCAGCTGTGGAGCGGGGTGGGGCGTCCCCGGCGGTATTGTTAGTGCAGCGAGGCTGGGGCGTGCCGTTTGGGCAGCTGTGGCGGCGGCGCTGTCTCTTCTGGTTGCCTGCTCTGCTGGTCCCCGGGGAGGGAGAAGGGCTCGATGGAGCTTGGCACGCCGGGCTGCTGGTGAGTGTGGGGTCTGGAGCAAGGCCCGGGAGATGGGGGTGGGAGCCTCTCCTGGGACACATACTCTCTGGAGCTGTCTAAAACAATATCTAAGGGGTCTCATAACAAGAGTTAGGGGGAGCTGGGATGTATTAATAAATAAATAAAAATATTAGCCCACCTGTAAGGGGAGTACCGCCTAACTGGCCTGGAAAGAAATGGAAGTTCCACCGGCAAACATTAATGCTTACACAGCTAGAATATCACAGAACTTTCCAGCTAACGCCAGGTGAGTCACAAAAGGAAATTTGGACACTCTGCAACAAATATGCTGTTTGAAAGAAGAAAGGTTGGGGGTCTGTAGCCAAAACAGAGTTTCATTATTTTAGCTGAGCTTACCCTTAAAATTCAGCTGATGAAGTGAGTTCATGGTGAGCATTAACTGCACTCCCAACTGTAATTGTTGTAAATTACCTCGCTCAAGTTTGGAGTTCTCTAAGATGATGATGATGGTTTAAAAGCTGGTGTAGCATAGTCGCTTTGCAACTGAGCTGTGAACCAGGATGTCCTGGGTTCTCATCTCCCTTCTGCCATTAGGTCACTATAGGTGGCTTTAAGCAAGCCTTGGCTACAATCCACCTAGTATAATATGGGAATTAATAATAATGACCTACCCCAAAAAAACTTTTGTAAGGTTTGTTAATGTATGAAAAGTAAATCAGCCACTTTACATTGCCGTGCAAAGTTTAAATTATTAATGTTATTTTATCTAACAGCACCGTTGTGCAGGGAGTTATACATAACTGTTCCTTTCCCGTGGCCTTAAAATCTAAGTATGTCAAAGCAATTGGCGGGAAGCTTGCAAATGAAGCGGATGTTGAGCAGCTGAAATAATTGGGCATCACCTGGTAAAAATCTTAGGGTCGGTTCATACTTATTCATAGCTTTCATGCAAGGGAAGTACATAGGGCTTTTCATAGAGAAGCGCCATTTGGGTAAAATGGCTAAATATAGCTATTGAGACTTCCATGATGTTGCTGTTTCACAGTGGCTCATGTGCCTATGTGAACAAGGTGATTTTTAATTGATATAATTTTATCTGTATTTTGTATAAAGAGATTTTTATTATGTAACCGGTTTTACAAACAAGGTTTGCAGCTTATCTGGCTATTGCCGTAATAATAAAATCACTCAGTGGCTCCGTACACACCACCTGTGCAGTAGTGCTGGTTCATATAAATGATACCTTTTTATAAGCACAACCTTGTTCATAAAAAGGTATCATTTATATGTGCTAGAACCACTGGGCAGATGGTGTATATGGAGCTTTCCCTTATTGTTGTGTAAAAGCCAAAGTACTACATAGGCTTTTTCTGGAATAAAAGTGACCTAGGACCTCCATGTGGGAACCACTGTCATTTTTCAACTGCCCCTCGGATTCTCCTTTCATGTCCACGTTTCAATTTTGATATAGAATACTTGAGCTAGAAATCATTTTGGCTGAACCTATACTGTTGATTGTTTTATCACACACCAGCCCCTAGTGTGTTGTAAAAGCCTCATCACCATTTGGCAGGATAATGGAGATAACCCAAGGTGAAGGAGCTCATGCTGGAGTAATTTGTTCTCATCACAGTTGTTTTAAAAGGAATTGCTTTAAACATGAACATAATTTATCTGTTTCAAGTTGAATTAGACAAGTCTTATTTAAGAACAGCTTAACATCTGATACTGAATAACAAATTTGCTGAGGTAAAACTGTCTTCCCTTATTTTCACACTAACAATCTGTAACAGTATGAAAGCACTGAATAATACGTTATTAGTATAATTGAACCAGAATTGAAGAAAGATTTCAGATTCATAGGTATTAAATCCAATTTTAAGGAACCATCTCTGGGGAGAAATGGGAGGGGGGGTTCAAAATAGTTAGGTGCCAGCATCACATCTGCAGGTGATCAATCATCTGTGTGGCTAGTATGGCTTTGTTTCTCCTGCCTTGCATTTTGTACAATGTTTTTGGTTACATAAAATACTTCAGGCGTTCTTCCTCTCCTTGGAAGAAATGAGCCATTCCCTTCTGTGAACGGATAAACTTCAGTCAGTTTAGAAAGGTTGAAATGTTTCAGCACATTACAAGTTTTTGCAATCCAGCACTACCAGGTTTTTGTGTTGCAGCGCTACCAGTTTGATTGTGTTCAACCCATTATGTCTTTTCTAATTAACGGATGGTTTTCATCTTCTATTATACATTATTACTCTTGCTGCTTACTTTATTCTTAATTTTATTATGCCACATTTCTGGTGGTTTGTGTGGAATTTGCTTTCGCATAACTGATGTATTTTTTTAGAAAGTTTCTATGATGCCTCTTCAGGGAAGTTCCCTGAGGTGGCTTACAAAATAAAAAGCAATACAAACATAAACACCTCAAAGCTGTTGATTAAAACTCAGCATTAAAAACCCAGCCAGAGCAATAAATACATAAAACCTTGAGCTCCTTAAAATTAGTTTTACAGTTTTCAGGTTAAAAACAGACTATAAAATTAAAAGTTAAAATAAAAGATCATCCCTTTTAATTTAAAAGCCTGAGTAAAAAGGAAAAAAAATTGGCCTGGCTTCTAAAAGAGAGGAGCATAGGTGTCAGGTGAACCTCATGGGGAAGAGGGCACTTCACAAGTAAGTTACCACCACTGCTAAAGGTCTGTCTCTGGATGCCACTCACCTTGCCAGCGTGTTGTAGTGGTTAGGAGTGCAGGACTCTAATCTAGAGAACTGGGTTGGTTTCCCCACTCTGCCATACGAAGCCAGCTTAGCATTGCCAGCCTCCAGGTACTAGCTGGAGATCTCCTGCTATTACAACTTATCTCCAGCCGATATAGATCCGTTTACCTGGAGAAAATGGTTGCTTTGGCAATTGGACTGTATGGCACTGAAGTCCCTCCCCTCCCCAAACCCTGCCCTCCTCAGGCTCCACCCCAAAAACCTCCCGCCGGTGGCGAAGAGGGACCTGGGAACCCTAAGCCAGCTGGATGACCTTGACCTAGTCACAATTCTCTCAGAACTGTCTCAGCCTCACCTGCCTCACAAGGTGTTTGTTGTGGGGGGGAGGAAGGGAAGGAGATCGTAAGATGGTGTGATTCTCCTTTTAAAGTAGAGAAATTTGGCATATAAAACCCAACTCTTCTTCTTTTTCTTGCCTCCTAAGGTGGGAGGCACTGAGAGCAGGACTTGTGAGGAAGGGCGTAGCTGATGGGCTGGACAATAACGGGAGGAGGCATTCTTCCCATACTGGAGCATTCTCTTTTTCCTTCTCTTTTCATCTTTAAAGCAAACCAACCCCAGTTGTCTCCCATTGCCATCCGTGTGCATAACTATTGTGGGTTGAGTAATGTGTACTTTTCGGTTAACAAATGCCCGTTTGTTACCGGAAAAACCTCTGGAGCATAAAATACAATAAACAGTTGTCTGTCTGGTAACCGTCTCAGGCTCTCATGCTTTCCTCTCTGCATGGAAGAAGAAACTTCCAATCCAGGCTGTACCATCCTATTGATCAGAAAGACTTGTATGCCTTGGACACATGTCAGTGGGAATATGGTCCTCCACCAGTTCAGTTCCAAAGCCTTACAACAAGGCTGTGTGTGTGTGTGGAAGAAAACCGGCCTTCAACTTCCTCCATGCTAAGAGCTGCTGGCTTAGGCTCCCCACCAAGCTGAAAGGCACTGCCTCAGTCTGAGCAGTGACTCGTGGTTCTAGATTTTGTATGAAATGATCAGGCTACTCTACAATCTTAGGGGGTGGGCTGTGGCTCTGTGGAAGAACCTCGGCTTTGCATGCAGAAGGTTGCAAGTTCAATCCCTAGCATCTCCAATTAAAAAGGAGCAGGCAGGTGATGTGAAAGACCTCTGCCTGAGACCCCAAAGAGCTGCTGCCAGACTGACAATACTGACCTTGATGGACTGAGGGTCTGATTCAGTATAAGGCAGCTTTATGTGGGTTTGAAAGTTCACTGCGAATCCTGAAAGAATGAATCCAGACAGAGTTCATTCAGAATGAAAACTGAGTTTACTGAGGGGAGTAATACAATGATCTGGGCTGGCAGATTTAGCACCCAAGCAATCCAAAGAATATCAGATGTTCAGCAATAGGCAGGGAAGCTGAGGGGAAGTTTCTAGGTGGGCCTGAGTCTGGGTGGGCAGCAGTCTTAGTTACCTCATGGAACAGGTGTTTTTTGCAGCATTTCAGTCTTCAATCCCTGGCATCTCCAGTTTAAAAGGATTAGGTAGAGGGTAATGTGAAAGACCTCTGCCTGAGACTTTGGAGAGTCACTGCTGGTCGAAGTAGACAGTACTGACTTTGATGGACCAGGGATTGGACTGGATTCAGTATAAGGCAGCTTCATGTGCGCATTGGGGAGGGACTGTGGCTCAGTGGTAGAGCATCTGCTTGGCATGCAGAAGGCCCCAGGTTCAACCCTTGCCATCTCCAGTTTGAAAGGAACAGGCTATATGTGACAGGAAAGACCTCTGCATGAGACCCTCGAGAGCTGCTGCCAGTCTGAATAGACAATACTGACCATGATGGACCAATGGTCTGATTCAGTATAAGACAGTTTCATGTGTCCATGTGACCTATCTCTTGGAAATGCGAATGTGGGAATTTTCTTTGACTGAATGTTAATTCAGCAGAATCTTTTTGCAGCTAAAGACCCACCGATTAATCACTGAGGGGGTGCCTTGATTAATATTGCCTGATGCTTAGCTTCTAAGAGGAACAGCTGCTTCCCTCAGTAAGTGCGATGATATTAGACATGGTTTTGCTTTCTTCCATGGTTGCAATAATGGACCAAAACTGGTTTGTTGGCCCATAGGCAGCTGGTCCCATGTCAAGATGGGGGAGGGGGAAGAGAAAACATGGCAAAATGGAGGCTTGCTGGCAAGAGCCCTTATTAGTTGAACAGCCAGCTACATCGGCTTCGACCACTTGCACACAAGGACAGATGCCAGCAAAGGTTTATACAAGAGTATATACCTATGCTCCACACTACCATTTCTCAGTGTTATGGTTTGTGAAAGTGAGCAGTTAAGGTACATAATAAATAATGGGAGGGGTTTGGCAAGGACTCTTGTGCTGTTCAGACTGTGGAGCTGGTTAAGGAGCCCTTTCCCCATCTCTTCTTTTAAGAGGTAGTGGTTGTGCGCATTTGTGGAGGGGGTAGTGTTTAAAGTCAGGTGTTACTCTGGGGACCAGTTTGGAAGCTTTTGACCTCCAGTTGCCTGTCTCCATTGTTCCATGTTTGTTTGAATGGAGTATCTTCGCACCCTCCAAAAGAATGAGGAGTTTCAGTAGGTAGTAATAGGTGATGCATATCATGGCATTCCCTAGATTGGGCATTACCCTCTCTCTGCAGTTAGATAGACGGCAAGTACTGGAGATGTAGCAGGTTGAAGCATCTCCTTGCTAATACCCTAAGTAATGTGACTGTTGACTTTTCCCACTGTGCTGTCTCCACTTAAGCTTCTTTCATCAAAAATGTAAATAGTAGGGGGAGATAAGACAAGGGGGTTATTGATCTGGTGAGTCAGAATTAGTTTTGTATTTGTTCTTACTGAGTTTCTGTTTTTTGATTCACCATAATATCTGTGAGGACAACATCCAGTCACTGACTTCTCATCCTGACTTTATCCCCTCAGCCATGAACTAATCCCCATGGTCCCTACTGGGAGAGGGTTTATGGGTGCTCTTGTTGTTCTCATCTTGTCGGCTTTCTTCCTGCACAGCTGGAGAAAATGGCCAAGAACATCTCCCTCAGCTTCCCCTACCCTTTAAAGAAAAGTAAAGTAAGATGTGCTAGTGGAACCTTAACGGCCCCCTTATTTGTGATGGTGACCTTGCCTTCCCACCCACCCAGAGTAGCTGCCAGTCATGGTGGGGGGAGTTCCTGTTCTTGGGCACTGGTGTGGGCAACAGTCATGTGAGGGAATAATAAGGCTGAGAAAAAGGTGACGGCAAAAAGTCCATGTGCGAACTTGGGATCGAATTAATATCTCCTTGGATCCAGGTCCAACATTTCTTCTCCTAGCCCAATTAATATGATCATGCTAGAAGGTAAAAAAAACGATAAAGCAATTGCTGGAAATCGTCCTCTCTACATATAGCTATGTTAGCTGATATTGAATCTTAAGGACTTGGTCATGTTCTTGTCTTTAAAGCATTTTTCCTGGAGTATGCACAGTTGTAAATTAGATATTTGTGGAAGAGGGGAAATATATCACTCCTATGGCCAAGTACAACCCTAGTCTCCCTCCGCATTTTGATTGCGAGCACACCAATGTCTTCACAGGCAGACACTGTTTTTTTTCTGTACTTGGATCAAAAAAAGGGAGCATTCATGCTTGAAAGTTTGTACCCCGAAAATCTTGTTGGTCTCTAAAGTGATACTGGACTCGAATCTAGCTGTTCTACCCTTGGTCTACGCTCTGGAACAATGCCAAATACTAACATTGGCTAGTCCTTCTTTCTGCTGTTTTCCATTGTCTTTTTATCGGTTATTATATATATACAAATGTATTTTTTACAAGATTAGGCATTCAGCCCTAGCTGGCTTTGGGTTTTTTTTGTAATACATGTAAATTAAAAACCCTTTTCCAAGGGTAATTTTGTTCTTTAAAAAATAATAATAATACAAGGCTGTTACTAACTGAAGATTAGGTTTCTAAAATTAGCTTTAAAACATTAATACTCTAGGAGGGAAAATCTTGTTAAACTCTTAAGATTATTTGTTAAGGATTACTCTAAGGATTGAATTTTTTTTTTTAATTGATGAAAATTCTGTGGCTGGTTTTTGTGCCAGTTGGGGGCTTAAAGTTTTAAGAAGATAAACACGTTGTCTTTCCCCCCCTCCTCCAGGCCATTTGGCAGCTAATTCCAGAACAATACCCAATTGTATGGGAGCTGTTATTGAAGTCATATAGGAAGGCTGTGACATTTGCTTTAAAAGTTATGACTTTATGGTCTAGGCTTTCAGAGGTTGACATGTGGATGGTTTTATATACCTGACAGCAAAATAATACTTATTCCTGAAGCCAGGGGATGCAGGATGGCAGCATTTAACTTCCCAGTAAAAAACACTTTTACATTTACACAATCCCTTACTCTGTTTCTGAAGTCTCTAGATAGAAGATCTTACATTAATTCTGAGCTGCTCATTACTGAGCCATTTGCAAGCTGCAGGGGGTTATTTAAATCAGCAACTCTCAAGAATCCAGCGATGGATTGAAACTTCTGGTTTAGGTCCCACTTCTCGGCTTCAATCTTTTATGAGGAAGTGGAGCTGGTATGTCTTTTCCCGCTGTACTGTATGGCATTTGAGGGCCCCTGCCTTATGTTTTCTGCAGCCCGTCATATGATTCACTTGATTAAAAATAGCATCCTCATTCAGAAAAGTCCGAAGTACTTGTCTGCCTGTAATCACACATTCCTTTGTGCTTTTTCCATCTCTCAAATACTTCACCTTTATCTCTTGAGTGCTCCCTATTAACTGTGCATGAAAAAAAGCATCAATCAGAGTGGGAAGGTAGGGAACACTGGGCTGTCGCTTGCCATAGCCTGCTGCGTCTAATTAAATGTGTGAACTATTCTGACAGACTGCTTTTTAAAGGTATTGACACAAAGGCTATACGTGTGGGTTTTCAATATTCTGATGTACCGCCTTTCCCCATATGATCCCATTTACTAACAGGTAATAAAGTGTCCCACTTTGGGCTACCACCTCTATTTATTTATTTATATTTTATATTTCGCCTTTCTTCCCAGGGGGTACTAAAATCAGCTTACATCGTTCTCCTTTCCTCCATTTTACCCTCACAACCACCCTGTGAGGAGGAAGAAGAAGAGTTGGTTTTTATATGCCAACTTTTTCTTACCACTTAAGGAAGAATCAAACCGGCTTACAATCAGCTTCCCTTCCCCTCCCGACAACAGACACCCTGGGAGGTAGGTGGGGCTGAGAGAACTGTGACTAGCCCAAAGTCACCCAGTTGGCGTAATGTGTAGGAGTGGGGAAACCAACCCGGTTCATTAGAATAGCCTCCGCCACTTGTGGAGGAGTGGGGAATCAAACCCACTTCTACAGATCAGAGTCCACTGCTCCAAACCACCGCTCTTAACCATTACACCATGCTGGTTAAGGTTAGGCTGAGAATGTGTGACTGGCCCAAGGTCACCCAGTAAGCTTCCATGTATTAGGCAGTTTCATGTGTTCAGCAAGAGTGGGGATTTGTCCTAGATATTCATTATAAATCAGATTTCAAGGTTGTAGCTGTGTGTAGATGTGTTCCAGAGGGAACAATGGGTTATGGTGACTGTTGAGGCACCTCGAAGACTAATATGTGGCAGAGCTGCCTTCATCAGATTCATGGAGGTTTCTTCTTTATACCTTTCTTTTCTCTACCTTAAGGAGTCTCAAAGCAATTTACAATCCCAATCCTTTCCCCTCCCCACAACAAACACTTTGTGAGGTAGGTGGGGCTGAGAGAGTTCTGAGAGAACTGTGACTGGCCCAAGGTCACCCAGCAGGCTTCATGTGGAGGAGTGGGGAACCAAACCCACTTCTCCAGGTTAGAGTCCGCCACTCTTAACCCACTGCACCATGCTGGATGTGAAATATTTACAACAGGAGGATAGGAACAGAAAGATAGTATGTCCAGCCTTTCTGGATAGGTATACTACTTTGCACTGCAGATGAAAGTGAGCTCTAGTCAAATGGGTAAATTAGAGTGGGTGTGACCACTCCCAACTGTTGATGAATGGAAAAATAGGATAAGTAGTATTCATAAAGTATACAAAGGGACATCTACAAAGTGCAAAAGCAGCAATGAAGTATATGTAATGGAAGATTAATGTAACAAACTGGAGCTAGTTAAAACTAAAAGAACATTAAATGCAAGAATGTTGGAACACGAGAATGAAATCTTAACAGAGATGAGGAGGCACCAGGAATTGTCACTGTGCAGAAATAGATTATTTAATCTGCCTGTTCAGGTTGTTGTAGTCTAATTTTTCCTTTTGAATTGCTGAACCTTTTTTTAGCCTTGCATTTGGTTGATTGCTTTCAGCAAAGCAAATGGGAATCTCTATGATTCATCAAGACAGCCTAGAACAGGAGTGATATGTTTTTTACATTTTTGTCTCTTCTGGGCAGCCTGCTAGGGATCTGGGCTAGGGATGTCAGGCAGAGGTGGGGGCAGGGACATGGAGGGTGGGTGTGACGTCACAAAGGGTAAGTCTAGGAATTGCCAGAAACATTGTAGTTTTACCATAGAGTTTCCGGTAATCCTTCAAGCTACCCATTGTCATTTCTCAGTTGTTCCTGGAAGTGACATCAGTGATGTTTTTTCCCTCCCACTATGGTGGCAGGCAACGGAGCTTGCCAGTGGGAGGCCTGGCAAGCCTAGGCTGGGCCCACTCAGAGTTGCCCTGGCATGGAGATATCCTGGGTGGGGGGTCTGGCTCTTATCTGTATTACTACACATGCTTCCTTTTGGTACATGTTCACTGTTGTCACTCAAAGGTTCTGAGTAGCTCATCAGACCCCCACTTCCACCCCTTTGTGCACTGGGGTTGGGCTGTGGCTAGGCATAATGACTGCAAAGGCAATTGCTAGTTGATTGATTAGCACCTTCCCAAAGGGTTTGCACTCGGAACAAATTTTGTTCACTGGATCAGGAGACGAGCCCTCAAT
Source organism: Euleptes europaea (assembly GCF_029931775.1). Classification (NCBI taxonomy): domain Eukaryota; kingdom Metazoa; phylum Chordata; class Lepidosauria; order Squamata; family Sphaerodactylidae; genus Euleptes; species Euleptes europaea. The sequence continues at coordinate 22,821,690 of NC_079313.1, read as the reverse complement.
ATTCTTGAAAAATAGTGTGTTCAGCACCTCGCTCAAATATACAGCTCTAAGAAAAACTGACACCTGTCCTTCACAGATCTGTTTGCTAACCCACCAGGGTCACATACCCTTGGCCCTCAGGGAGGCTCCCTGTTCAGATGACCCTTGAGTAGACTTGCCATTTGCCTACCCATGGCGGGTAAACCCTTGCCCTCAAGAAACTGAGGAGTGGGATAAAAAGTGGTTGGAAAAGGGCCTCCACAGAGAAGCTCTAGGAATTTCCCCATGTCTCTGTGGTCTTTATCATAGAGTGGGGTGGTATGATTGTCAAGGCTTACCCTGCCTTGGTTCAGTAACATAACCAAGCTTTACCTGGGGCTGGTCTCAGTAACTACCTGAGCAACATACACCATAAAGCTAAAGAAGGCTTTATTCTAGCAATTCAAGAAGAGAGATTAAAAAGAAGGCATATAGATCAGTGACAGTAAAATGCACAAAATAACGAAACTTACTAGCTTATTTACTTATTGGAGTCCGAACACAGCCTTGTTAGTTCTTAAAACAAAGAGTTCCAGAGCATAATATAAATAACCAATCACTGGGTAGTATCCATGCAACTTTCCATATTGTGTTCTGAAAAGCTACTTCAGATTACAATTGTACAAAATATAAAACATAAATTCTCAATAAAATGTCAGTAGGTTTAGAAGCTGTGTTAATTCAAGCAATTTTACATGCTGTCACTTGATATTATCTTGCTTTTAGTGAGATTCCTCCCAACAGAATCCCAGTTTTTAAAACAGAGGGCTCTTTCTTTCCTCTGTTCCCTCCCCAAACATCCTGTCGTGACACCAGAATTCTTGTGCAACAGATGATGGTGTTTTTTTTTATTGTTGAACACTTTCCCTAGGCCTTTCTGTCTTATAGAAGTTGAGTCAGGGTTTCTCTGGTGTTTTTAGTCCTTGGGCCTGTCTGTGGGAATTATCAGTGCACACATACCCAAGGAGTGATGCACAGTTTGAAACCCTTCCAAACTCACTGGCAGCTTCCAGTTCCAAGACATGCTGTGATCTTGGGTCAGCTAGGATTCTTCTGGCCTATGTCACTCAGGCAGGAGTGTGAAAGATGCCACTCTAGCCTCTGAAGGAGACACTGCCCGCTAATTGGAGTGAACAATCTGAGAAACTCTGGAGCTTGATAAAAAGCTTCCCCTATTTTTTACTTTATTTTTAGACTTGGCAGCAAGATTTTTCACATTGCTGAGACGAGGTCATCTGCTTATAGCATGTGCTTTTCTTAACTGACTGACTTATTCACACACAAAAATACGAAAATGTCAAGAAAAAACTGACTTGCAGCTACTGAAATGTTCTCAAAACTTATGCATTTTGTAATTAGACTGTAGCTGAAGAAAAGATAAATTAGTGTTAGAATGTCAGCTTTTTCATTAGAGTAATTCAGATTTATTTATAACGGCTTTTCAAATGTTAATATTGTTCAATAATATAGAAAAATAACTTTTGTACCATAAATTTGTTCCTCTGACTAATGAATCAAATTGATTTTCTGTGAAAAAAGATTTTCCATCAAACTTCCTTCTCAGAATCTAGCTAAGTATGTTAGCTGAGACTGTTCTGCTGTTTTCCATATTGTGCCATTTTGATGTTATTCCAGAGGTTTTCCTTGTAGAAATGATATCCATTTGTGCTAGGATTAAATTTAGTGCCAATCTGATACCATCAACTTTTGTCCCAAAAATCTGTTGCACAGCTATTTCATTCAACAGGGATCCATTGTTGTTGGATTTTAAGAATAAGTTCAGTGTGTAGTTGAGTTGGCTGTTTATTGGGCTAAACGTTGGGTAAGCACTTGGCAGGAAGAAGTATTTTGTCCCTTTCCAGAGGTGGTAATGTTTTCTTTAAAATAATGTATAGCTCCTTGATTGAAGACATAGTGCTGTACAAAATCAAGAGTTCAAGTTTCACTTCTCTCCTCCTCTGCAACATTTGATATAAAATTCTTGTTTGTGTCCTTCCTGATACTCATATATCAATTAAATTTGTTCTAGCATACAGCATGTTTCATTTTATGAAAAGAGAGGTGGTTTGGTCTAGCTGTTCATTTCGATTACAGATGTGTCCAAGCCAAATAATTTGTAGTTGTTTCTTCTCATGAACTTCTTTCATCAATTTAATTAGCTGCAAGTTCTTATAAAAACTGTTCATATCTGTAGAAATTGTAACTCTTAAATATTTGATAGGAGTAATTTTCCATGATATTCTGCAGGGATGCTTAATCAGAGTTGTTGTTAGCATATGTTCATTGCTGTTAATTTGGGCTTCCCATTCATATTGGCCTAAAAAACATAATTTGTACTTTTTAAATAGATAGGCAGGGTTAGTAACAGCATTATTCATAAACAACATAGTTTTGTGCAGTTAAGTTAAGCAGAGCATATATATGGTAGTCTCTTTAACTAAAAATATAAAAAATTGGAACTGAGTAAACATAATGGGTTGGAGCCTGGTATCTTTGAGCACAAGGAATTGAGATCCTTTCTGCATTCCCTTCCTCTCAGCCATCCCTTCCAAGCCTGGGAAAGTTATTTCCCAAGGTCCTGCCCTTGCAATGAACTAGTAGCCCATTTAGCGTTGCCAGGTCCCTCTTTGCTACTGGTGGGATGTTTTTGGGGGCGGAGCCTGAGGAGGGTGGGGTTTGGGAGGGGAGGGACTTCAATGCCATAGAGTCCAAATGCCAAAGCGGCCATTTTCTCCAGGTGAACTGATCTCTATCAGCTGGAGATCAGTTGTAATAGCAGGAGATCTCCAGCTAGTACCTGGAGGTTGGCACCCTAAACCCATTGGATTAGAGGACTGTTTTGAGGGAGGGGGTGAAGGGGGCAGTATTGCTGTTCCCTTCCGCAGGTACAAGAGACATTCGTGTGAATTCATGTGGATCTCACAGCTCCAGGAATCTGCTTTCGTGGGGATGGAAGAGACTGCTGAGGGGAGAGAAAAGTGGGAAGGCTCTGTGACAAGATCCTCATATCACTACTGTTCGGCAGTCTTGGCAGTGTAGTTTATTTAATTTATATTTTGGATTTTTGTTAGAATGCAGATCCATGTTTGATGACAATGAGTTGACTTAGTTCAGAGATATGCATGTTGACTACTTCTCTACCCTGTAAATTTAGCTAAGAATATGCAACAATTGTTCCTGAAATGTATAGTATCCTCAGTAATACACACGTTTGGCAGTGAAATTAAAGACGATGTATAATCTAACTCATGCTCACAGGTTTGACAGTGCATGGTCTGTTGGTGCAAGGAGATCAAAGGCAAGATCAAGATGTTCCACTACAATAGCTGTTGTTTAATTTGCTCATATAAGCATGCTAATATACTTTTTAACCTCACTTTTATTTAAAGTCTATGAAAGGCTTATGTCACACTTCCATACCTTCATACGTATGGTACCGCGGCTCCACGAACAGATTTGTTCAGCTTTGTACAAGGAATATAATCAACTCAGAAGAATAATGAAGTATACATTCTTTGAAATTTGCTTCTTGTGAAAGTTAACTGTTGAGTAGACCTCCACATTTAGTAGTGAAGAACAGGCGTTGAATATTAAACATTCTAGCTTTGTTCTTTCAGAAAAGGACTTATTGTGTCCATAAGAGACACACTGTATCAGATACAAGTTTTCTTGTGGGTTTTACTTGTGTGTGGCTACTCATATCTCTGTTATAGGGAATGCTATACTATACTGAAGAATGATTGGATTGAAGTGGGGGTCATATGCATGATGTGACTGAGACTTATGGTTTTTGGAAAGGAAATCTGTGAAAACAAATTCCCTCGGGAGGCCTTCTGCAATTAAAAAAATATTCTCTCTTGCACACACACACAAAGATTTAGTACCCCAGTAGAATCTAAACCTGGAGCTAATGTGATTGAATATTATTGAAAGGCAAACGTAAGCTGTGCCCCAGTTCAGCTGTATAAGAAAGGGCCCAGGAAAAATGTGAATAACTTCACAGTTGGATTCTATGTGGAAAAATATGAATAACTTCACAGCTGGAGGGTGTAACTGGCAGCGAAAATACCAAGTTACATGAAAGAGTGAGTAGTACCCCTGAGTAGTACCTCTGTTGAGCTTAAGAAATTAGCACATAAAATATGAGGAGAGCTAGGAAAGGGTCCACATGTTACATTTTCTAGAAGAAACGAGCATTGGACCTCAGGAAGGAAAGATACAGAATTGCTGTATTGCTCCATGGAAGAGAACAGCTTCAGCTTGGAAACAGGAGAGAAAGCAGAGTCAGAGGTATGACAGACAAGCCTGATGGTTTCTGGAAGAATGCTAATGATGAATTAAGAGGAACTTTTGTAACAGAAGAGGAGGATGTAGTTTACACCTTTTGAGCTGCAGTGATGATAAATTCCCTGTTTATCGGTAAAAATTGGACTAATGTGGCAAGCTAAATAATTCAGCATTTTCCTAGTAATGCCCATTAGTCACACCTAGTGGGGGGGAAATCATGTGGAAGACAACTGGAAAGAGTGGCTTGAATGAATGATTGCTTTTTGAGGTGAGGGAGTCTGCAGAGCAGCATTTTGACTGAAAAGTGCGCAGTCAGAATTATGGGAACGACTGACTTCCACCATTTAGTCATACAGCAAGGTGGGTTTTATGATAACACATCCTAAACTCCTCTGATGTAAGTTTTATTGGTGGCTGTAGATTGTGCCCCATGACTTCATTTTCCATTACACAACTCTTTAGAGTGTCTAACAATAAAATGTCTGGGATGGCAATGCATGATATCACAGGCATACACTCTATTGTTCTATAGATGCTTTCTGAACCGTGGTGTGTACTCAGCATGGTGAGTGGCTGATAGCTTTGCCATGAATACAGTGATGACCTTTGAACAACCTTAAAAAACGTTGTATTTCCACCCCACTGTATTGCCATGTGAGATCATCAGTGTTCTTTCTATCCAAAAATGAATTACTTTAATTCTTTCTGACTAGTGAGGATTTTTTGTTGTTGTTGTTAAATGGTCCCTCTGCAATGTGTGCTAAAATTAAATATTTGGGAAAGAGACCCCTTTCATTGTTTGTTCTGATGGCTGGAATCTTCTCATTAGGTGGACTTCTACACTGCTAAGAGCAGGTTCCTTTTTGGATTTCCCCCTCTTTTCTATTACATCTGGCTGAGTGTGGCTTGTTGAACTGCATTTTGTCTTCTATTACAGCAGGTAAAGTATTACAGGTACCCATATATAAAAGTTGCCATTCTGCACCAGCTACAAAGAGTTCATTGGCATGCCAGTTTACTCTACAAAATGTATGGAAGCAGCAACTATTGGAAAAGGCTGGATTTCAGATCCACAGAGAGTGAAAATAAATGATGTAAGTCCCTTTGGATCCCTGTTAATTATTATAATTGGCACAGATTTGTGAAAGTTTATATTCCCATCCCCCTTACATTTTCAGTGCATGTTTACATGTGGTCGTTCTCATGTTTCCTCACTGTGGTAAAAAAGGAGCCCTTAACATGGCCTGAGTCATGTTGAGTTTGCACCTGCATCACTAAGCTTGCCATCCTTTTTCCCGACTCCCCTCCTTCCTTCCTGTTGGTATTTTTTGTCTCTTGATATTTTGTGCTGCTTTACACTCTTGAGATGAGTGGGTTCAGGGCCAAACTAGCCGTGATGTCATCCACGGGTCTGAACCCTGGACACTGTCGCCATTTTAAAGTGATTCAAAAATGCTTTCAGGGCCCAATCCTGATCAGGCCCATGGCACACAGGCAGAAGAGCTCCCCTCCCCGCACCTTTTAAAGTGCCGGAATACCCTCTCCCCGTAACTGGTTTCAGGACTTGAAAAGCTGGGGGGGCACATGAGTGCACCAGCCCACAATGTTGTGGGCTCACAGCATTTTAAAATCACTTTATAACCCGTGAATGTCTAGTTTGGCCACAGCGGTGGGTGGGAGTAGAAGGGCATAATTTCTTTAGGAGAGCATGATCCTACATCGCTTGCATGCCTGGGATCTCTCATAGAGCCAGTGCTCATGATGATCCCAGGCATTCTCCATCCCAAGCAAGAGATACAGCAGCATGCATGGGGTAAGGTAACACTTGGGGCATCCTGGTTTAAGAGTGTATGAGTGCAGGTACACTGCTTCTCCAGTTCATATTATGAGTTGTCCTGTTTCTCCTGTCACATATGTCTGGATGTTATTTTGCATCTTCTGCTGAATGGAGGGTTTCTTCTGTGTGTTTTTAAATCTGTCACCCATTTTAAGAAAGCAATCCAGTGGGTTTATAGTCCCTTATTTAGTCCCTTCACAATTTTTAATGAGCGAGTTTATTTTCCACAGCTAACCTCTTGCCTCAAGGCATCTGCTAAGTTCGATGCTGTTAATAAGGTCACAAGTACCCTTGAGTTTGAGTTTTGGGACTTGCTAGAATTGAGCAGAATAACAAAATGCAGGTGCATGTGGCATGGAAGGGGGAGAAACAGGCATTGTTAAACATCTGCAGGGGTGAAAGTCAAAATGACTTTCTTGGCATGTCATATGCTTTGGGCCACTGTGCTGAAGTGGTGGGATGCAGAGTATCAAGTCCAGAGACAATACTACTGAATAATGGGTTGGTATTCACTTTGCAGCCCATGGCTTAGAAACAAGAAATGGCAGATGTGAAATGCCATGCTGTGAATAAGTTATGTAGAGTGGCATAAATTGGCAGTTGCATCTTTTGAGTCAAGCCAACAATTTGGGGCGATTTTTTTTGCTGCTATAGGATCTTTGTTGCACAGTTGAGGTGGAAGGTTAGGATTTTTGGAATCCTAGTAGCTGAAGCAGATGGTCTGGGTGCTCTAGTATCTGAAAAATCTTCATCCTCTGGCTACTCAAGTTCATTTCCATAACTTCTTCTAGCTCAGATTGTCAAGGTTTTGGCAGTAGCCAAGAGTGCTTGAACACAGGAAGCTGCCTCATACTGAGTCAGACCCTTAATCTTTCAAGGTCTACTCAGGCTGGCAGCTGCTCTCCAAGGTCACATCACCTGCTACTTGTTCCTTTTCATTGGAGATGCCAGTGATTGAACCTGTGACCTTTTGCATGCTAAGCAGATGCTGTACCACTACACCACAGTCCTTCCCTGAGATTTTGAATAATGACTATTGGTATATAGATAGATGTAATCCTTTTCATTTTCTTTCTTAGCCTTTTCAGGTGCAGAAGCTGGCCATGATATCAGAAAGGGGATTTCTTTTGTGTGTGAAAGATTCTTGATAATTATATACCGTAATTATAAATGTGACTGAAATATTTCCATCTTTTAGACCCTAATAAGATTAATTCCTCATTAACATCAGCTGTACTCCTAGGGTTTGGGATCATGTTGTCCACAGCAGATGACTTAAAATCTATGTTGGGTGAAATTTGTTTTCCCAGATGACAGAATTTATTTCAGAATGGCTTGTGGAGCATCATGGATGTTCAGTTCACCAGTTTGCACTAGAAAACATTACATAAATGTTCCGGTAACTTTCTGTGACTAGCTATCAGATACATGAAGGCTGTACAACAGTACCTGGAGGGGAAAAATGTCTAACTGCACCTAGAAACTAAATATCATTTGGAAGCAATGCTACAACTTCCTGGCGTTCTATGTTTAGCTGGAGATTACCATACAGATGTTGCTTATGGACAGGAAGTTCAGCTTTTCCTTTCCTGCTTGCAGCGTGTTTGATGTCAGCTGTGTGATGTCCTGTTAGCCTGCTGTGTTTTGTCTTTTAATAGCACATGCTTGAAACGGAGGCTGCTTGCATTGGCAAGGCCTCTTAAGTTTGGTAGGCTGTGTGTGGAGGATGTGGTTGGCTGTGTGGAGGCAGAGGCATGGAGGAAACGGGATCTGTTTGCAACTGTTGTTTGAGCAAAGCAAAATCTTTCTTCTTTTGCTTAACATCTTGTGTAACTGGATGTATACAAAATGTAGAGGCGGAAGTATACGTCCTTATATATACAGTCACATGTGAAGGTCCACAATTGTATTACCGTATATACTCGAGTATAAGCCGAGTTTTTCAGCCCAAAAAAAGGGCTGAAAAAAGCCAACTCGGCTTATACGCGGGTCAATACGGTAGGGGAGGGGAGGGGGGAGGAGGGAGGAGGGAGGAGGAAAACCTACCATTGCCGCCATCCTTCGCTGTCGGCCCACTCGCGTTCCCGCGGCCTGGGAGCGGCCAGCGGGGCCTGCCTGGGAGCAGGCAGGCCTCGCCGCCGCCCCCGCCTGCCGCCGGCCCGCTCTCCTGGGAGCGGCCAGCGGGGCCTGCCTGCTCCCAGGCAGGCCTCGCCGCCGCCCCCGCCGCTCCCCCCCAGCCGCCGGCCCTTCTCCTGGGAGCGGCCAGCGGGGCCTGCCTGCTCCCAGGCAGGCCTCGCCGCCGCTACCCGCCCCCCCCCCGCCCCCCCCCCGCCGGCAGCCCGCTCTCCTGGGAGCGGCCAGCGGGGCCTGCCTGCTCCCAGGCAGGCCTCGCCGCCGCCCCCGCCGCCCCCCCCCGCCGCCGGCCCTTCTCCTGGGAGCGGCCAGCCGGGCCTGCCTGCTCCCAGGCAGGCCTCGCCACCGCTACCCGCCCCCCCCCGCCCCCCCCCCGCCGCCGGCCCGCTCTCCTGGGAGCGGCCAGCGGGGCCTGCCTGCTCCCAGGCAGGCCTCGCCGCCGCCCCCGCCGCCTCCCCGCTCGCCTTCCCGCGGCCTGGGAGCGGCCAGCGGGGCCTGCCTGGGAGCAGGCAGGCCTCGCCCCCCCCGCCGCCCCCCCCCGCCGCCCCGCCGCCGCCCCCCCGCCGCCCCCCCCCCGCCGCCGGCCCGCTCGCCTGGGAGCGGCCTGCGGGGCCTGCCTGCTCCCAGGCAGGCCTCGCTGCCGCCCCCGCCGCCTCCCCGCTCACCTTCCTGCGGCCTGGGAGCGGCCAGTGGGGCCTGCCTGGGAGCAGGCAGGCCTCGCCGCCGCCCCCCCCCCCGCCGCCGGGCCCGCGAGGGTTCCTCCGGCCGGCAGGGGCCTCCTGCAGGGCCGGCAAGGCCGCGCCGCCATCCCCGCCGGGCCCGCGAGGGTTCTTCCGGCCGGCAGCGGCCTCCTGCAGGGCCGGGAAGGCTGCGACGCTGCTTCCTGCCGCCGCTTCTCCTGGTGAGTAGGGGGTTCAGGGGCTCTTCCCCCTCCCCCCCTTGAATGGCACTGGGGTCGGGGTGGGTTGGGGTGGGTTGGGAGGTCCCGGGAGGCCGGTGGGAGGGCGACCTGGGGCAGGGGCAAGATCTTCCCTGCGCTCTAAAATGGCGGCCGCCATTTTAGAGCGCAGCTTTACCAGAAAAGGGAATTTCTTATTGACCCTCGGCTTATATGCGGGTCAATAAGAAATTCCCTTTTCTGGCCTCAAGTTTGGGGGGGTCGGCTTATACTCGGGTCGGCTTATACCCGAGTATATACGGTATACCACATCAATCTATTTGTGTATGGCCTAAAAAAATAGATACATTCAGGGGGTTACCGCACTTGTATTCCCAGCGATGTATTAAGAATTTGAAAATGTTATAAAAAATACTATTCGCACTTTCTACGTATTTCCACTGATGTATTAAGAGTTTGAAAACGTTATAAAAAATACTGTTCGCACTTTGTTTGGCCCCTTTAGCTGTGAAGACATCTTCCAACCATTTATAAGCTGTGGTATCCAAAAACCCTCTTAAAGCGATGCTTTTTATAACATTTTCAAAACTCTGAATACATCGCTGGGAATACAAACCGCGGTAACCCCCTACAACTAGTGTGGACATGTGATAGTGTAGCCTCCTGCCCTTTGAGAAAATTATGTCTTTCTAGGTCCACTGATAACCTATGCCTTGGGAAATAAAACTTACATGTGTAAATGCTATGTGGAGTTGAGTTATTGTGAGCCCAATCTGTATGATTGAGAATCTTTGAAAAATCTAGGGAACAGTCAAACACCTTGTGGTAGTAATACAGGAAGCAGTGGAGAAAAAAGACAAGAGCTGCATATTACCAGTGTTCTAAGAGACATGAGGTTCAGTCTAGTGAACTATCATCAGAAGGTGCTAGTGGATGTGGTCTTTTGCCATATTCCTCTCCCCATAGAAGTTCCTTCCAACCCTAGGAAAGTCAGTGATTCCTGGGGTCTCAGGACTAGAAACTATGCAGATGGTGGGAGCTTCAGTAAGGAGAAGAAAGTGGGTGAATTTGCCTCCACTTCTTCCTACTTAACAACTTTCCTAAAGTTTGAAGGATCTCCTGGGGCAAGGGAGTGTGGCAGTCAGCCATGCCCCTTCTACTGATAACTGTGCTGGATCCAACATCTGGCAAATCATAGGATGATTGCAGTTACGTTGGCCAGCCACAAATGGTTATGCTCTTTCCACTGTTTGAATACAACACCTCTTATCTTCTTCTTCCACTAAACACGAAGACCTTCTTTGGTCAAAGTAATACATTCTGTCTTGACTACTACACTGGCTGTCAAGCTTTTTGCCTGGATGTTTCCCTGGAGGTTTTTCAACTGCGCCTCTTTGCAGCCTTCCCTTTGCCACATCGTTCACAATCAGCTGAGGGCTTTCTGCTGCAGCTGTCCCCAAATCTTCTTACAAGTCTACCTCAGAGGTCCCCAACATGGTGCCTGTGGGTGCTGTGGCACCTGCTGGCACCTTTCCTGTTGCTCACCAGTGTTTTAGAAAGTGGGGCACCCGAGGTGGGAATTTTTGTTTATGTTATGATGCATACAATGCCTTTATGTAAAGCCCTTAGCCTGTGCAAGTAGCAGACTGGTAGTGTTAAAAAAACACAGTGGGGACTTGATTCTGTCAAAACATGATTGGGCTGCATGGCTAAAATGCTTAATGCATCTAGCTGGAACTTCTATTGAAGTAATCAGATCTTCCCAATGTAACATATTTTATACTGCAGGTGGTAGTTGATAATAGCACCACTACAGCAAATTTTATTCGCTTTGCAAATAATTTCCTCTTATCAAAATCTGGAGAGAATCTCTCTCTTACTGTTCACATGTGCAAGGAGCTCTCACCAGCCCTTCAGCACCAACTGTCATTTCTACAAGAGCCAGCGTGGTGTAGTGGTTAAGAGTGGTGGTTTGGAGCGGTGGACTCTGATCTGGAGAACCAGGTTTGATTTCCCACTCCTCCACATGAGCGGTGGAGGCTAATCTGGTGAACTGGATTTGTTTCCCCACTCCTACACATGAAGCCAGCTGGGTTACCTTGGGCTAGTCACAGCTCTCTTAGAGCCTTCTCAGCCTCACCTACCTCACAGGCTGTCTGTTGTGGGGAGGGGAAGGGAAGGTGACTGTAAGCTGGTTTGAGTCTCCCTTAAGTGGTAGAGAAAGTTGGCATATAAAACGAACTCTTCTTTTTCTTCTAATAGTGCAGGTTAAAAATGGCTGGGTTCATAACAGAAGGGTTTGTGTAAAGGGGATAGCTATGAGAAGATGTATTTTTTTTCTTTTTCCCTTTTGTGCGTGTTGCCTGCAGAATGAAGACAGATACTGCCGAATGAGGGTTTCTTAGCTTTCTCAATATGCATGCTTATTTTTGTGTGCATGCCAGAAAATATTTTTAGTCAGTATGTTAATTTTAAAAGACATCCCATTAGACAGTTTCTTCCTGAAATGTTGAAGACCTACAGTGAGAATTATGTATAACCTCATTTTCTGACCCTTTGTGGTTGACTCCACCTCCTGTGGCAGCCGTTTTGTGCTTGCGCCTCCCCCCACCTTGTGTCAGAACTCCAGCAGTGCCTGCAGGCTGAAAAAGTTGGGGCCTCCTGGCCTATCTATTCTTGTTCACTTAAAGATCTCGTCACTGCCCCTGGTTATGCAACTGTTCTGTTCTTTGCTATTGGGTTTCTCTTCTGAAAATAAATTCATGATTCTTTGGTTGGGTGAGAGGAAGGAAGGAAAGCAGTCTCACTGTGCGCAAAGGGAGAAATATGTAATACAAACGTTTGTGGCAATGCTTAAGTCAGAAGCAATGGATGGTACTGGATGTTCCAGCATTAGCTACACTGTAATTGAGATGTGATTATTGCTGGGCCATAGGGTTGCCAGGCCCCTCTTCGCCTCCGGCGAGAGATTTTTAGGGTGGAGCCTAAGGAGGGCGGGGTTTGGGAAGGGGAGAGACTTCAATGCCATAGAGTTCAATTGCCAAAGCGGCCATTTTTCTCCAGGTGATCTGATCTCTATCGGCTGGAGATCAGTTGTATTAGCAGGAGATCTCCTGCTACTACCTGGCAGTTGGCAACCCTGTGCTGGGGGGAAGTGCAAGGTGCGTTGTAGTTCTAATGCTCATTGCACCCCTAAAATGTTGGCACAGATGTAATGGACATACACCCTAAACCTCACAAGTGTGCAAATGTATTTGCTTGCTGCTTTGACATACCGTATATACTCGCGTATAAGCCGAGTTTTTCAGCCCAAAAAAAGGGCTGAAAAAGCCGAACTCGGCTTATACGCGTGTCAATACGGTAGGGGAGTGGGGAGGAGGGAGGAGGGAGGGGAAAACTTACCGCCAGCACCGCCGTCGCGGGAGCCTTCCTCCGGCCGGCAGGGGCCTGGAGAGGCCGGCAGGAGGCCCCTGCCGGCCGCTCCGCCGGCTCTCAGGCGCCCGGGCGCCTTCCTCCTGCCGGCAGGGGCCTTCCTTGGCCAGCAGGAGGTCCCTGCCGGCCGCGCCGCCGGCTCTCAGGCGCCCGGGCGCCTTCCTCCTGCCGGCAGGGGCCTTCCTTGGCTGGCAGGAGGTCCCTGCCGGCCGCGCCGCCGCGGCCCACGCGCCCGGGCGCGTTCTTTTAGCCGGCAGGGACCTTCCTGGGCCAGCAGGAGGCCCCTGCCGGCCACTCCGCCAGCTCTCTGGCGCCCGGGCGCCTTCCTCCTGCCGGCAGGGGCCTTCCTGGGCTGACAGGAGGCCCCGGCCGGCCGCGCCGCCGCCGCCCACGTGCCCGGGCGCCTTCCTTCAGCTGGCAGGGTCCTCCTGCCAGCCCAGGAAGGCCGCGCCGCCGCCGCCGCTGCCGATTCGCCGCATCTCCCGGTAAGTAGGGGGTTCAGGGGCTCTTCCCCCTCCCCCCCTTGGATGGCACTGGGGTCGGGGTGGGTTGGGGTGGGTCGGGAGGGCCCGGGAGGCCAGCGGGAGGGCGACCTGGGGCAGGGGCCCTGCGCTCTAAAATGGCGGCCGCCATTTTAGAGCGCAGCATTGCCGGTAAACGGAATTTCTTATTGACCCTCGGCTTATACGCGGGTCAATAAGAAATTCCTTTTTCTGGCCTCAAATTTGGGGGGGTCGGCTTATACTCGGGTCGGCTTATACCCGAGTATATACGGTACATAAGTTTGTATAAGTATATGCTACTAGGGCATCGTTGAATATTTATCTCCATCATTATTCAGGCTGAAAGTAATGCTTTCGTGGGGTATGTGTTAAATGGTTCTGGGGAGGAAGACTAAATTATACCAATGTTCCATTATTTTCATTCCTATTTGCTATTGTATTTCTCCCTCTGTGCTGCAGCGTGAGCATCCTTAGTGCCATTTCCCGCCCCCAGGTCACTGGCTTCTAGGAATCCCAGCCAGTTGATAATCATGCAATGAATGCGAGGGCATCACTGCTCAACACAGCTAATGTCCAGAGGAGGGCAACAAAGATGGTGAGGGGTCTAGAGACCAGGTCCTATGAGGAAAGGTTGAAGAAGCTGAGTATGTTTAGCCTGAAGAGGAGGAGATTGGGAGGGGATATGATAACCTTACATACATACATTTATTGTTACGGCCATTGGCCAGCACAAAACAACAGAGCAGTGCAAGTACCCATACAACACCAGTAAAAACAACAATAAAAAGGAAAAACAAAAATACAGCAGAACAACCAAAAACAAACTGATCAAACACACCATCAACATGATAGGGTACCAGATTAACGTATATTATATATTGTCGCGTCCCTGCCGGGGCCGCTGCACCGTCGAGCGGGACTTCCCCTATCGCCTGGCTGAACCCAACCTTTTGCAGGTAGGGTTTCCTCGGCCTCAGACCACTCAGAGGAGGAGGACGACCCTTCCTCCCCTGAGCTGGCCAGCTTGCTAGCTATCTGGAAACAGGGAGCGTCAGTCACCAGCCATCCTCATTGGCCTCCACCCACACTGCTTTATACTCCACCACCACCTGTGCTCCCCCACTCGCCTCCAACCGAGGCTATAAATGACCCCTCCCTCTTTTCCCTCTCTTCCCCTGCCCTGGGGAATCCCGTCAGCGGGCGTGGCCCTCGTCTCTGCCCGGTCCGAGCTCTTCCGCCCGCCCCGAGTCGGTCAAGCTCCGGGTGGGTCTTCACGTCGGGCACCTTTCCTCCACGCCTGATCCCTCCCCCATCCCAACCACGACATTCCCTCGGCCGCTGGGGTGGGAGTTGCGCCGGTTCGCCCGCCGCCCTGGGGCCGCTGGCCCCTGCTGCCCTCCTCCCTCCTGCCAGCCAATGGGAGGGGTCTCTGGCGCCTTCCCGGGGCCCCTGGTCACCAACCGGCCTGGGTGCCCCGCAACGCTGCAGCTGTTGCTGCGCCCCGCTCGCTGAGCGTGGGCTGCCCCCGCCTCTTCTCCCACTCACCAGCTGACAAGCGGGGCCGTCGGCGGTTGTGGGGGCCTCCGGCCCGTTCGCTGAGGCGCGTGGAGGAGGCTCGGGCCTGCCTCCACTTGCAGCCCCTCCCGACGCTTTCCCCGGTGAGTGGGGTTTTCCCGGGCCCTTCTCCTTCTCGAGGGCTGGGACTGGGGTACTCGGGACGGCCCGGGAGCCCGGGCGGGAGGGCGACCCGGGACATATATTGTGCGTTGCTTCACCCTTCACTCATCATCTGATATGTCACTAATAGTATAACCCTTTTTGGGTTGATCATTCCTTTTAATAATGGCCTTCCAGCAAAATTTAGCTACATCATAAGAAATAGCAGGGTTTTTATCTTCAAGTAGAAATTGGATAATTAATCTTTCTTCCATTATAGGTTGATGCAAATATCCATATTGTTGTAACCAGGGCTCGATTATAGATCTTCTAAATTCCTCATAGAGTTCACAATATAATAGAATATGTGACAAGGACTCCTCTGCTCTTGCTGTACACGTGCATTTTCTCATCTCTCTGGGTTGATTTAGAAATCTACCCAGAAGAACAGCTGAAGGGAGTGCATCAAAACGTGCTCTCGAGAATGCCCATCTCAGTTGGGGTAAAGTAATATTGGAAAGGTATGGAGCTGTGACTTTGCCACCACCAGATAATAAATTCTTATATACCCCAGAAAGTTGTGCAATTTCCGACTGGAGCTCCATATCACGCAAGCGTTGATGGACCATGGCTTTTGCTTTGTTCAGCCCTAGATCCATCAAACTCCCAGGGTCAATGCCAATTGAGGAAAGTTTTTGAATTATTTTAACTGACCATTGTGGGCACGGCGTGGCTGATAAAAAATATCTTAATAGACCAATTGGGTTGAGGTGCACTTTCAACCAATAATTAATGGTAATAAGCCAGATATGATAACCATTTTCAAGTACTTGTGCTATCATATAGAGAATGGTGCCAAGTTGTTTTCTGTTGCCCCAGAAGGTCAGACCGGAACCAACGGTTTGAAATTAAATCAAAAGAGTTTCCGTCTAGACATTAGGAAGAATGTTCTAACAGAGCAGTTCCTTGGTGGAACAGGCTTCCTCAGGAGATGGTAACCTCTCCTTCCATTGAGGTTTTTAAGAAGAGGTTAGATGGCCATCTTTCAGCAATGCTGATTCTATGACTTAAGCAGATGAAGAGAGGGAGGGCATGTTGGCCATCTTCTGGGCGTGGAGTAGGGGTCAGTGGGGGTGTGAGGGGGAGGTAGTTGTGAGTTTCCTGTATTGTGCAGGGGGTTGGACTAGATGACCCTGGTGGTCCCTTCCAACTCTATGATTCTGTGTCACCAAGGGCAAAAGTTAGTTAAGAGTGAGGGCAAAATATACTTTTTTTATTCCCTTTGAGAGTAACTCCAGAAAAACTGTAGATGGTAGAAGGTATTCTTTTCTACAGACAAAATGTTTTGTAAGACAAGTCCCCCCCTTTTACATCAGCCTTAACTACATTGTTGTGTAGCATTAATTCTCAAACACCTTTATTTAACTAATTATTTATACCTTGCCTTTCTCTTCAACTCCTATGGTTGAGGGCAGCAACAGTTTCCTTCATGGCTGGCCACCCTCTCCTCCCCACCATCGGATTAATTTACATATTCTGTATAAAATGGGGGAACCTAACTTCCTTTTCTTTGGACTGGCTGCTGACCACCGTGCCCATAAGATGGGCGCCGTCTGATCTTAGTATTGATCTAAGTATTATGGTTTAAAATGATAAATTATTTCTTATGTATTTTATATATGTGGTGTTTTATGCTGTAACTTATTCTGAGCCTAGCTCTGGCCAGAATAGGGCAGGATATAAATGCAAAATAAATAAAGTGGCATATGTCACTTTCATGTCTTCCACTTTATCCTCACAACAGCCCTGTGAGGTAGGTTAGGTTGAGAGTGTGGCTAGCCTAAAATCGCCCAGCATGATAGAGTGGTGATTCGAACCTGAGTCTCCCAGATTCTAGCCCAACGCTCTAACCATGACACCAGTATTCATTGAAAGTGGTGATTTACTAATTAAATCAAAAATACTGTATTCCAAATAGTGAATCAGAATATAAAATAAAAATATAGTAACATTATATTGGGTAATTTTTCTATCTAGAAGATATTATCACAGAAGCTTGGTTTTGCAGTTCTCAAAACTGTGAATTTGTGTCTGCATGGATAACATGCCTCTTCACAGCAAAAATGCTATAAAATAAACATACAGAGTTGAGAAAAAGACCTTAATCTCATTGCTCCTTTGCAAATCTATAACACAAAGTCAATCCCTTACCTCTTAAGTGCTAAGTTACAAGAAGTTCAATGAATAGAAGATAGATTGGAGTGGAATAGATCTGCTCAAGGAGCTAGGTGTGAGGAGGGATGGGCAAGCAGTAAAAATAAAAGTGAAACCTTTTGAGCAGGATTCTTCCAAAGTCTTGGGATCTTTGTGAGTATAGCCTGAGGTTTATCATATTATTCTCTCCCTGGAGGAGGAAACATATAATGGCAGGAGGTCATAAAAGAGACCCAGTTTGGGAATATTTTTAATGAAGTTCCTCTACTCATGGGTAAGGCAGGCATGTGTGCAAAATGCGAACACTGCAGCAAAGTAATGCAAGGTCTGGTGGCCTGAATGAAACTGTAGTTCATCTTGCAATAACTTCATAATTATCTTTGTGTTTCTAATAGTGTAACCAAATCAGTATTTTTGATATAACTGTAAAACTAATCTGAAAAGTTATTTTTCTAAAAATGAAACAGTTATCTGGTTGTAAATATTAAGATTATACCAGCAAGAATGAGTCTTTATGTAGAAAACTATGAGGTAAATCTAGTCTTTCTTACTAGTGATTTAAATCGATTTGATTTAATTCAGATTCACCCTGTGAAGCATTGAGGGCCTTTTGTTATTGGGTATCAGGGAACAGAATAATTAGAAGATGATGACTGAAGTAGACTCATACCACCATCTGTCTCATTAAAGTGCACTACTGTTCTGCCGTGTTTGCCTTCCTGGAAACAGCTTAGATTCTTGATCTATTCAGAAATGCTGAGTTACATCTGTGACTGCTTATAAATTGATCCTGTCTATGAATGTAGTTTCTTAGCCACAAATATCAAAATCACTCTTAAAAACTTTTATCTTGAGAAATATTCATCCAGGATTCCTTTGTTTTATGTGTTAGCTCTTAAACCTGTCTAATTCTTGTGAAATGACCTTTTAATGCCAATTATGATGGGAGGTATGGCTTGAAAGGAGACAGTTTTTTCTCTCCATGATTTAGTTCTGTATAAATTCAGTTTTTGTTGCTGCTGTTGTTAAATGGCAAGCAGATCAAGTCACGTGTTTTGGGCACTTTTCTAGACACTAGTCCAAGAAGAAGCAGTCTTACCTCCAGGAAAAAAATCACAGCAGGAAGCAGATGGATCTCTAGATAGGAGATAGGAAGGGGATGTTAGGTCATTAATTACTGAGCACATAAACAGATTTAATATTATAAAATCTGGGCTGTGGCAAGCTCTTGGTCTTTTGAGTGTCTCTCATTGGGAGCAGGAATAATTGCACGGGTTGATAGCGCTGATTTACCCCTGAGCTATCATTCCTGTTTCCAAGCTGAGACAATATATAGTTCCAACTATGTGCTCAGTTCTTCAGATGTGGCTTCTGCAGAAAACACAGGACACATGGTCTGAGCCCATACAAGTCAGATGCCAAGGCCACAAAGCATAATGCCAAAGGTAATGTCAAGAGGCAGACTCTTTTACGAAAAGTTAACACAAGATCAGAGTGAGGAAGGATCACCACATGCTAGACTGAGCTGATAAGCTGGGCTGGAATTAGTTTCTCAATTTTTAAATGCCATGTTTGATCATAATGGTGCCCCCTTTACATCTAAACATTAAACCACTTCATATGAGGTATTTTTTGTGAGCTTGTTACAGAGAATAACAAGTTTCCATTTCCTTTTAAAAACCCTCTTGTCTACTACTGTACTGTGATGACAGACATTATGCATTTTCAACAAAATGTATCAAACTTCATGGCTTGGATCCAGTGATGCGCAAGTGAAAACCTAAACCTAGTGTAGTTCTGCTCATGCAAAACCTTGTGGAACTCTTAGTGCTTTCCTCTGTATATATCTAGTGTGCTGAGGAATTGACTGCAAATAATCTTGCACAAGCCAAAACTCAGAGTGGAAAAGAGTAAATTTGACTTAGTGCAAGTGGCTACTGTGGTCTTTTTCTTGCGTTTTCACTTGCGCAAGGGCTTTAGCACAAGTTGAAATTTTTCTCTGACCCCAACTCAATGGATCTGTATGCAGATCCAGAGTATGCCTAGACAATATGTGAGTGTAAGGGAGTGGCATGATGAACCCCCCTTTCAACCACTTCAATATCCCACTCTCTCAGCCCGGCCGTATATGCTGAGGGAAAAGCGTTGGCCTGAGTATATTTGTGAGGAGATTATTTTCCTTCTCCTCCAGTACCACACCAGTATTACCTCAGAGAGAAATATGACACAAGAGGCTTTTTAACTTAAACAGACAAAACTGGGAAGTTTATTGAACAGAACTCGCAGGGATTGATTTTCAAGGAAAAGGCAGAATTGGAGGAAAAACTCAGAGTCAGATTTATATGCACAAGATTACTTCAGAGAGATAGCTTAAATGTTTTCTTCAATCAAGTTCCTTTCGTTCTTAGTTTCAAGCTTAGTTCTGTCCCTCAGAACTGTTACTCAGATTCAGTTTCTCAGACTCTGTCCCCAGCCTAGCTCACAGGAGCGAAGGAAGTCTGAGTTCCTTTCTCTCCTCAGAGAACTCACAGAAGTTTGGGGAAATATCCAAAAATCCCTCTTCCAGTTCTCTCTGACTACCCCACACCAGTGGCTGTAATCCTCCACACCTCCCTGCTACCGGAATAGCTCTACCTCAGAGACTAATTCCCCTTTGTGACCTGAGAATGGGACCTCTCTAACCCAATTCTCACTCCTGTCACTCCCACAGGTTGTGTGTTTCGATAACTTCGGCTTTAACAGAACCCTCAGGTTCACAGAGTACAGTCTGGCTTCTGCTCAGTTTCGCTACCAAGCTCAGAATCTATCACAGCCTTCTCTGGCTGGTTGCAATCTTAGGACTCCTTTCCACAGCCTCCTCTCAGGCTGTGGAATACATTCGAATACATGGAATACTGTGGAATACATTCGAATACATTCACAGCCTTCTCTCAGGCTGGGTCCCGATTCCCAAGCTTTGAATGTTTTCTGTCTCTCAGAGCTCAGAGTGTCAGCTCTCTGGCTCCGCCCACTCTTGGTCTGTCAGCTCTTGCTGCAGATTAACCCCTTATCCGTCACAGGCGGCTTCCTATCCCTGTTCGGCCCTGTGCGCCGGTGCCGAGAATAGGGCTGTCGATTCGGTTCGTCCTGAACAGAAAAACAGCTGAATTTCCCCTGATTCGGCAGTTTTTAGTTCGGATGGAACCAAACTCAAAAAAGGCAGGAAAACGGGGAGCCGAATTCAGCGAGTTCAGGGTGTTCGGCGAATAAATTCGACAAATTCAGGGTTCGGCGCAGCAGCATAACCGTCAGTTAGTAAGCAGCATTCTCCCGCGGCCAATCGGTGGCCAAGCTGGGTCTTCTTCTGGCCAATCAGTCGCGATTGAGTGCATGAGCCCAGCTGCTGCGCGGCCTGGGGAGAGAAAGAGAGAGTATCTGTTTGTGTGTGAGAGAGATCCCCCTTGGGGGGGGGGTGTGCGTGTGCACATTCGAGCCATTCCGTGGCTGCAGGGGGCGCATTTTGGGGGATAGAGCCCCCAAACTTTCAGCATAGCTTCAGAGGACCCTTCTTGCAAGAACCCCCACGTTTTGTAAAGATTGGATCAGGGGGGGCGAAATATGGGCCCCGGAAGGGGTCCCCCCCTAATATGCATTTTTATTCCATTTACAGCACACATTCGCACCATTCCGTGGCTGCATGGGGTGCATTTTGGGGGGTAGAGCCCCCAAACATTCAGCATAGCTTCAGAGGACCCTTCTTGCAAGAACCCCCATGTTTTGTGAAGCTTGGGTCAGGGGAGGCTGAGATATGGGCCCCGAAAGGGGTCCCCCCTCCTTAATGTGCATCTCTGACAATGGGGGTTTGCAATTAGCAGAGCTTGCCTCCCACGCCCAAAGCTCCCAGCCCCGACAAACAGCTGAGCTGCTGGGAGCAAGGGCGGGGTAGGTGCGAAGAAGATGGAACAGAAGACATCCACAGTAAGACCCATTTTGGGGCTTTTCTCTATAATTTTTCTCCTGTGTGTGTGTGTGGGGGAGCCAAAGGGGGCTTTCGCCCGTTCTGCCTGGGGGTGTGTGCCCCCTTGAGTCTCTCTCTCCCTGGTTTGAGGGGGGGGCTTCAGTTGTGGGTCCTGAGGTTTTCCCTCATTCATAAGATCGGTTAGGTCTATTTTGATGCTTGCTCAAAACTGGTTTTCCAATTGTGACTTAAAGAATGCATTTGCCTGGTCCCGAGTCCGATGCAAAAGGGGAAATTCCACCCCTCCTGCTCCTTTAGCGTGCCTCTATCCCTTTCCATGGTTTGCAAACTCCCAGGCGTCACGTGTTGTTTTGCATGGTTGCAAACGTGTTGCTTTGCATGGTTTGCATGGTTGCAAACCTGTTGCTTTGCATGGTTTGCAAACTTCTTCGCACCTGCTCTGCCCTTGCTCCCCGTAGCTCAGCTGTTTGTCGGGGCTGGGAGCTTCGGGAGTGGGCGGCAAGCTCTGCTAATTGCAAACCCCCATTGACAGAGATGCACATTAAGTAGGGGGGACCCCTTTTGTTTCGTACCTCTACCCCCCAAAATGCCCCCCCGAGCCGTGGAAAGGCTCAATTGTGTTTTTAATGGCTTTATTCGGCCGAATTTTCCCCCGAACTCCGGATCTCATGCCGAATTGCACGGACCCGAAGTGGGGGAGTTCGGACTTCGGCATTTCCCGAATAAAAACGGGCTGAATTTTGCCGAATCCGAATTTTACCGAATTTTGTTTTTTCAACAGCCCTAGCCGGGAATGGCGGTGCTGTTCCTGCTTTTTAGCAGGCGCAGCCTTGCTGTTCCCTATGGGGTGAAAAGCCCCGGTTAAACAAAAAAAGCCGCAAGAAGGCTTTTTTTGTTTAACGGTGTATGGGAATCGGCTTAGGAAGAGGTGCCACTGCACCTCTTCCCTGCCGTCCCCGTACGCCACCAGCTCAGGAATGGGCTGTTAGTCTGTTTTTAATTGTTTTAATAGTGTGTGTGTGTGTGTGTGTGTGTGTGTGTGTGTGTGTGTGTGTTAAATAGTTTTAAAATGTGATTTTATTATGTATGTTTTAACTTGTGAGCTGAGTTGGTGGCCCTTGTGAGGGTAGAAAGGCAGAATATATTTTTTTCTAAATATAGGTTGAGTATCCCTTATCAGGACTGCTTGGGACCAGAAATGGTCCATATTTCGGATCTTTCTTTAGTTTGGAATACCTGGTCTCCAGCCTAAGGCAGAGAGAGTAAACCAGCTTCTAGCAGGCATGCCAGTGGTCGTCAGTTTTCGGGTCAGTCCTAATATCAGACATCCGGATAAGGGATACTCAACTTGTAAATAAAAAGTTGAATGTTGAAATAGACTATTGCCTATTTTCTATTACATAGTCATGGGAGCAAAAAGGATGTTTGTTGTGTGAACAAAAGAATCTGCCCTCTTTTCTGTGTTCAGTGAGGGCCAATTGGATTTGAAAGTCAGAATGGAATGCTGAAGTGAGGGAGAAAACCCTGAGGCAGTTTAACTGTCAACAACCAACAGACAAATAGGGCAGTTGGGTTTTGCGGGAGAAGGGATAGGAAGTATCATGGACTAAGCAGGGAATCCTGTAGGGACTGTAGTGATTGATTGTAGTGACAGGCAGGGTTTGGGTGCTTGTTCCCATATAAAAACAGCGAACTTGTTCTAGCTATCTAGTTATTGTATTTAAGGTAGAACTGCTGAAAAGACTATAGAAGCATTAAGAAATGACCATTGGTTCCATCTATTTTGACTCTGTTTCCAGCCACTCTTGTTGACATTGCAGTCACTTCAGTGCAAAGCAGGGGCACATGCTTCTGAATCTCTTGGCTTCCTTGATGGAAGTTACGAGATTTTGATATCTGCACCAAAGTCTGCTGCTGAAAGAGGAGGCTTGACTGGGCTAGAAGGAAAGTTTGGTTACCACTCTATTCTGCTGAATTACAACTTAAAATGAAGCTCAAGACAGTGCATTCTCCTGGATTGAATTGAGATCTGGAATTCCTGTCTCATTACCAATACTAATTTCTCCACACCTACTATCCCTCTGCATATCACACCTAATCCAATCATGCCTGCTAATGCCAACTACTTGCTTTTGACATTTACATTGCCATTTGCGTATCTAATTCACTCTTCTTTACTTAAGGATAGATGGACTCAACATTCTAGCTGTATCTGAAGAAGTGAGCTGTGGCTCACGAAAGCTCATAACCTGCCAGAAATTTTGTTAGTCTTTAAGGTGCTACTAGACTCCTACTCTTTTCCACTCTATTCTTGGTTCCAAGTTATTCCAGTGAATGCTAGATCTTGATTAACCAGTGGCTTCCCCCCCCCCCACTCAGTTACACCTAGAACAGTGAGCACACCTAACTTGGCAAAGGCACAGTTCCACATTGATTTCTGTTCTGGTATGAAAAGAATGACTTCATTTTTCTAACTAGAAACTGGCAGGAGGTATTTCTTTCCATTGTAATAAAATGCTTGGATAGCAGCAGTGACAGCAACCATTCACCAGACGGTGACTCTCTTGAGAAATGAAGATACAGGAAGCTGATTCCATCAGGGATGATAAATAAATGTTTTGGCTAGCACTTTTGAAATGTTCCTTAACCATGCTGTCACTATTAAAGTAAGCCAAAAGTAGTTAAAAGTGACAAACTAAAATCCGAGGCATACTTACTTGAAGGAAAAGTTTGAAATCAGTGAGACCTAACACCTCCGTAATTCTCCAAGAGTGTTTGGGAATAGAATTGCTAACATGTTATAAGAAATATTTAAATAATGAAGCAGTCCTGCAGATCAGAGTTAACCAGGCACAGAGGAGGCTGTTTACTGTATCTCTACAAGATTTACAACGTTGGGTTTCCACCCAACCATAACTGGATTGAGTAATTCTGCTACATCTCTGAAGTCTGTTGCCCCTTACGTACTCTAAAACCAGGGTGTACAACTGTAACGATTACACAAGCCAGAATAAGCCAGAATTGCAATTTAAAGAGGTTCTTTTGCAAAAATATAACCTGTTGCCCTACCTGGTATCAGTCTCTGTCCCTGGGTCTCAGGATTGGGATTTCTGAGAACCAGCTTTTATTTGGCATACCTAAACTTCAACCGAATAAATTAATGTAAATGTAACAAATGTCTAAGGCACTCCTGCCAAGCTTGCTTCACAAAGTTATACTAACCAGTTTCCATGCATCACTCTTTGCTGAGTAATCTACCGCCGAGGGATCCCTTTGAGAAGTATGAATCACTTTGAGTACTTGGAAGAGAAATTTCCTAGCAGCTCAAAGTACACAGTTTAGCATCTTTTTCTTCCTTATTTGATAGCCATGCTGCAGGCGCTGGGGAAGAAGCAAACTTCCTTCACTCACTTCTGTGTCTTCTAACTTTTTAAACATGCAACCAATTTTGCCAGCTAGATACAATGTTTGAAAAAAATACTAGTCAGAAATGCTGTAACATTTGGTGAACTTGAGCATCTCTCTGTTTCCCTCTTTTTCTTTTGGTCGGGATACAGAAGGTGTACATTCTGAAAGTGGAGGGCAAAATATTAACTCTGCTGGTATACATGTTTGTATATCCTTATGTGGTTGTTGTACAATCTGTCAAGCACTCCTGTGACTTTAATTGATAGTTAATTGGTAGAATTTGAGATGAGTGTCTTCTCTGTAAATATGGTTGTCTCTTATATTTTTACTACTGACATGCTTTATTTAGGATAGATGTTGTCTGTGGTGGTTTATCCTACAATGTGCAAAAGATAGATTCTATACTACCATTTACTCTATCAAGTTATTGAAGGGAGAACCAAAACTAAATCCCTGGTTTTCTTTTCCTACTCTGTACAATTATTCTAGGGTTTCTTTCTTTTCTGAGTCAGAATGTGGTTTGGGGAATTGACAATTGGAATATGATTTTAAAATGCTAGCTGACTAGGCAAGTTACATACTTGAGCTTAGGAATCTATGTTTTTCTGAAAGGTTTATATCATTTTTAACCATATTAGAGTAGGGGTTTCTTCTCCACGTTTTAAAAAGTTATCATTTAGTTTCAGTGGAAGCTGCTGTTTGGGTTTGTGACACGTAAGAACCATTTCCAGGTGACCAATCATAGATTCTTTAAAATGTTAATTCTTTTGGGAAACAGATGACCAAAACATTTCCTGTGTACATGCAGGAAGGCTAGTAAGTGGTTGAGTACAAATGCATAAAAATAATTTTTAAAAACTTTTGTCTTGCTGTCTCTTTTGTAGATTCCCAAGGCATCTTTACAGAGAAAGAATCAAAATAATTCCAATTAAAATTTACTAAAAACCTAACAGCTAAAAAGCAGCATACTAAGAATTTATCAAACAATACAAAGTAATAAATACACTGTAAAATGGCAGTAAATAAAAATAGCAGTTCATCTTTATTTAGTAAATTTATGTGCCACATCTCCAGCTATCTGCTCAAGGCAGCTTTCAACTAAGACAATCGAACAAAACCAGTAAAACACAACCATCAAAGTAAAGCCATTATAGAAATCACTAAAAAAACAAGCCAACACCATTAAAACAGCCATTAGAATACAAGCTGATACAGCAGCATAAAATACACATTGAGCAGCCTAAACAGCACCTCAGGACAGAGGCAGACAATAGCATGTTTCAGATAAAAAAACCCTTTGTTAAATGCTTTGGTAAAAAGGACTGTTTTATCCAGGTGCTTAAAAGAAAGCAAGGGTAGATGCTAAGTGACCTTCATAGGGGAGGGCATTCCAATGGCAAGGTGCCAACACCGAAAAAGCTCTGTCTGTGGTTGACATCTATGACCACATCATAATATCATACTAGGTAAAGGTAAATTATATAGTACTAATATTTAATCAATGCAGTGTATGGTGTGGCATGGGATGTGGTGTGTTGTATGGGGTGGGATGGGGATTTAACAGTGACTGAGTAGAAAGGAATAAGAACATAAGAAGAGCTTTGCTGGATCAGACCAGTGGTCCATCTAGTCCAGCATACTATCTCCCACAGTGGCCAGCCAGTTCATTTGGACGGCCAACAACAGGGCATAGAGGCCAAGGCCTTCCTTTGATATTACCTCCTGGCACTAGTACTCATACTTTTACTGCCTCTGAAGGTATGGGGATTCCCCTTAGTCACCATGCCTAGTAGCCACTGATAGATCTATCTTTCATGAATCTGTCTAAATGTACTTTTAAAGCCATCAATGCCTGTGGCCATCAATCCATCTTCTGGCAGCGAATTCCATATTTTAATCACTCATTGAGTAAAAAAATTTTTTGTCCATGCTGCATCTACTGCCCATCAACTTTAGAGACCCTGGTAACTTGCATCTGCTTGACTTCCCTAACATTAAAGAGCCTTAGGGTAGCTATGGAAGCACATTTGGCAAAGTCCTAGGGATGCCAACCTCCAGGTACTAGCTGGAGATCTCCTGCTATTACAACTGATCTCCAGCCGATAGAGATCAGTTCCCCTGAGAAAATGGCTGCTTTGGCAATTGGACTCTATGGCATTGAAGTCCCTCCCCTCCCCAAACCCCACCCTCTTCAGGCTCCGTCCCAAAAATCTCCAGGTATTTCCCAACCCAGAACTGGCAACCCTACAAGGTTCCTAAATTGCATAACTGCACAAGTGTGTTCCCATGGCACTTAACATCCTGTTTTTCTTCATTGTTGGTGGTTTCTTCAGACAGTGGAGGAAATGTATTGGGGGAAAATGAGAGGAACAAGTGGGCTGTTCTCTGTTCCTGGGGTTCTGTTTGTTAAAGTTCACAAACTGTGACAGAAGGTCTTTGGAACAGGTTCCCAGGAATGGAGAGGGGTCAACTTTAGGACAGGACAGAAGTGTGGAAAATCTGATTATCACTGGAAAAGGCCCAGTCTCTGTTGGCCACACACCTAGTCTTAGACATTGGGGTGCAAAGCTTCAAGGCTGTTGAAGATTGTTTCAGTTGATAGACAGGATGTAAACACCTTGCTCAAGGAGATAACTCTATTAGCTACCAATTTGATTCCAGTCCAGATTTAAAGGGTTGGTTCTTATTTCCAAAGCCCCTAGATGACATGGGTTCGGGGTTTAGTTTCGTCCCCAAACCAGGAGTGAATTCAGATTCACAAAGTCCAGAATAATCCATTTCATTCAAGGACATTTGGGAATTAGTCTTCCACAGCCTGATCAAGCATCTTACTCAGACATGAGTTATTTATTACTAGACAGCAAGATTCGAGTCCAGTAGCACCTTAATGACCAACAGGATTTCCAGATCTGACAAAGGGAGCTTTGACTATTGAAAGCTTTTACCTTGGAAATCTTGTTGGTCTTTAAGGTGCTTCCGGACTCGAAACTTGCTGTTCTATTGAAGACTAAGGGAGCTTTCACACATGCTGAATAATGCACTTTCAATCCACTTTCAATGCCCTTTGCAGCTGATTTTACTGTGTGAAATGGCAAAGTCCACTTGCAAACAATCATTAAAGTGCATTAAAAGTGGAATGCATTATTCAGCATGTGTGAAAGCTGCCCTAACATGGAAACTTAATACTAGACAGTAGTTGTTAAGATCAGTTAACTCAGACGTGATTTTATAGTCAGTTCCTTCAAGGTGGTGAACAATTCCTCCTCCTTCACTGTGATGTTTATTGTTCTCTGAACCCAGTCTGGCACTCGAGATATAATGTGCAATGCTGGACAAGGATCAAACTAGGAAGTAGCAGGCCAAATCTCTCCCCAGTAGCTCATCTGTCTCTTCGGACAGCTGTAACATGGCCCATATTAAATAAAAACATGTTTGTGCTCTTTTTCTCAGAAAAGCTGCAAGTAGCTCTCCCTAGTTTCTTTGTAAAGAAGTGAAGGGTGTTAACCTGAAGTTGTACTCAGACATAATGTGGGGTCTTGCTTGAAGGAAACTTCTCACGGAAGACTTGGTTCCAGTTCTGTTTCATTGTTACCCGGATGATAAAAGGGGCAGAAGAATCTATGGTAGAGGGGACTGTTGCTGTTGCCCTGCCAGACTAGATAATGGTTTCAAATAACCAAAAGTCATTTTGATTGTCATTGCGGCAACATTTGCCAGAGGTCTGTCAGTGTTTCCATTTTAAACCCGATATTTTCTCGGGTTTTGAGAGCACATTGTTTCAATCTGGTCTGAAACTTGGCTCACTTCTATTAGCAGATATGTTTTCTTTAGCAAATTTAATATAGTCAGCTGTTCCTTAACTTGTCGAGGTGGTCATTTCTCTTCTACTTAGCTTAGATAGGAATATTATTTTCCAGTCTACTGACTCCAATTAGATTTATGAAAACTAAAACCCCTGCTCACTAAGAAAATATGCACGTTTCCATGTTTCATTTGCCACAAGATCTGGCCTCAAAATGGTCTGCTTCTTTGCTTTGGTCAATGATTAACTAAACACCACCTACCTCCCCTCTACTTTGCTCCTCCTATGTGCATATTTTTCCTTTAGTGTATTTGCAATATTATTCCTTTTCAGCTGCTGCTTCCTTTCTTCTGCTGCAGTGTATCCGTATGCATCTCTGGAAGAACTGCTCCACTGAATTCTCATGGATTTGGCTTTACTTCTGAATACTGTTCTGGACTTGAGAATAGGTAGGGCAAATATACAATATATTGCAGGGGCTGAAACGTACCCAGGCAATGTTGCCGTAAAGTCTTCTTCTTGATGCATCCTGTCTCTAAAGTCAAGACTCTTGTGGTTGTCACTTTAGTTCTATATGGTGTAGCTCTGTGGATACTGAGGGTTCTTTCACATTCTATTTTTAATTCAGCATTACAGAGTGAAAAACTGGAGTACGGTTGGCCCAGCACTTAGTTTGTGAGATTGCTTTTTCTTTTCTTTTTTTGGTCACTTCCTGAAAGTCTGCTTCAGAGATGTGACAGTTCAGGAAGTGAAAATCATCTTTGAAAGCTTTCTCTGTCTCAAGATGGATGGTTGTTATGTCGATTCTGATTGTGCTTCAGTATTGATACATAGCTGATGGAATTCAGAGACCAGCTAACAACTGTCATGTAAGGAAGGACATCCGATCCCACTATACAGAAGAATGTGGCTTAGATTGCTATCTTGAGAAATAGGAACGTGTGCACTGAAGTAAGGGTAAGTTAATTGTTGATGAATGTGAGAGGTAGGGAAAATGAATGTGTTTAAGAAGCGTTCTAGTCTTTCTCCTGCGCGCTTTCAAAGGTCTCTGTCAGAGCAGGATGGTGACTCTACAAGAGTCAGAGCAAGCTTGAAGGACTACCATTGGAACCGCCAAACAAAAAGTAAGAAGATATGTGAAAAAGCAGATTCAGATTTAGGGAAGCTTCTAGGAACTTACAGATGGCAGACTCATCCCAGATTTCATTGGAAGATGAGCAAGAGAGCAGATGCACTGAAGACAGCTGAACGGCCTTTCAGGGTACACAATTTAATTGCTGATGGTTCCCAGGAAGATCCAGAAGAGAAGGCTGCCGTGCCAGCCACCAAGCCATTCCGGGTTCCCTTCTGCAGGTCTATATCTGAACCCACAGCACACTGGAGGGACAGAATCACCAAGCCGTTCCCGCAGCCAGAGGGTGGTGATCAGGAGAACTATTTCATCCGTGGCTTCTTCTCTACATTGTCTGGCAGCTTTAATAAAGTGCTTAATCGAAAAGAGGAGCACAGTGCATCAGTGACAAATGAAGGGATGGAGAACATGCAGGTGGATTTGACCGCAGGTATTGTTTAATTTGGATTCTACTAAAATGTTTTAAGGGAGAGCTGTGGTAACATAAAGTATTTTTTTTCTGGAAGCTTTTTTTTTTTATTTTGCACTTGCTGTTTTAACCATGACGCAGTTTGAGTACCTAAGAATAGTTTGGAGATTCTGACATTGTGTTCCGTGATGCACAATAATAGTTTATAGCCATGTCTGACTCATCAGTGTTACATAGATTGAATACGTGAAATGGTATTTCTTTAATAAGCCAATTAGTTGTATAAAAATATGACGTCTTTTTACATTGTAAGTTCTTAATTGGTGCTGAGGGAAAATGTGGCACAGGCTTCTGGTTGTCTGGGCCTAAGGCTCTTTGGCTGCTGTTACAACAAAGGCGTAGTTAACGCAAATGTTTTAGATAATAGTTCTTAAAGTTTTGGGCACTGAAGAGCAAGTGGTGGCTCTGCAGACCATTGCATTCTCTTGCGGTCACTGCAAGGAATGATGCCTCCACTGCGACTGAGTGGAACTAAATGCTTATCTGAGGGAGAAACTGGCATGTACTTAAAGGGTTCTTTGAGCTTGCCACTGTAAACACTTTCAATTGCCGAAATTAGTTTAAAGTGTTGAACTGAAACTGCACCTGCCTTTTCAACATTTCCCTACGCTATTTTCATGTTGGTTTCTGTGGGCATCTGAAATGCACAGGGGGCAACTAGTAGTGGCCAACTGCTCACTGTGCTAACAAATTCTGGTTTAGTCCAGTTAACATTCAGTTCTTTCTTCTTTGTTTGTCGGGTACAATAGCCATTTATCCAGCAAGGACCTTGAGGTTGTGTGTGTAAAGTGATGCTAAGTTGCAGCCAACCTATGGTGACCGGGCTGCACCAGGTTATAAAGCCTGCTGTGTTTTTGCTTTGGTAATTATGACTGATCAGGAAATGGTGAATTAAAGAGTTTACAGCATCCCCCCCCAAAAAAACTGGTAATATCTTTCAGTTGTCATCATCTTATCTACTGTTGTTTTTGTATATTCTTTCTATGCACCCTGCTGAACACTGTTGTATTTTGTTGTTTTTTAAAACACAAAGACAAGATAGTGCTTAGGGGTTGACATCTACTTGTTTTAAACACTTAAAATTTAAAAAGCTGGAGCTGAGGAAAGGTGGTTCTTTGCTCAACGAATAGTGTTATGAGAGCACACTATCCTAAAGAATACAATGCCAGGTATTTCTAATGATGTGACATTTAAAACTGGCTACTGGGAAAGCAAAGAGGAAAATACAGCTGTCTTTAAACTGCACCCCAGGCAAGGAAACTGATCCAGGTCAGCATTTGAGATTTATGGTTGTGTAATCAATCAGCCAAACTGGTACATGCTGAGTTGCCAAGAAGAGTAAAGGTTTAGCCAGTTGGGATTGTGGTCAGCAAACACCCTTCCATCAGACAGTGGGATTTCAGCTAAGTCTTTCTGTATTGATGATCATGCTTTTAAAAGGAGAAAATAAGAAAAAGAAAGACATCCTCTAGGTTTTGTTCCTGCTTAGAGTAGACAGTCAGTCTGCTCTAAGTCATTGATTCAACAATGAAAACAAAACAAAAGGCTGTAAACTCTTCCTTTAAAAACTTCTCCGAATCCTTCTGATTATCACACTAAACCTCTGGAAACATCTGGAAGCCATTGAGTCCATTGCTGGACTGGGCTCTGGGCAATCCAAAACCCTCTGATTATTACAAACAAGCTATGCTGACGTGGGGATTTAAAACCTCTTAATCACAGCCTAGAGTGCTTTTGTATTTGGGTAATACGACATTTACAAAAAACCAATGTTTCATGGCAACTTGTCATGCAAAAACTATGCTGCTTTCATTATTAGTGAGAAATAGAGTTCCTCTATAAGGCATTGTAAATTTTTCCCTTCCCCTTGGAAGATGAGTATAGGGTTGAAATAAAAGCTGCCACATTTTTCTTTAAAGCTCAAGGTTAAACTTGGTTCTTTTAGTATCAGAGTATGATCTGCATAGATCTGAATGGCTAAGATATTGGGTCTTGCTGGTATCTCCCTTTCATTGGACTTGGACCAGTGCTGTGTTTAGGTGCTTGCATTTCCTCTGGCCTGTACCTGCAGGTACTGCAGCTGTGACATCACAAGCTTGGCTTGTAAGTTTTCAGGAGGTATCAGGTTGATCACTGAAAACAAGATGGACTCTCAAGTTGGTCTAGATGGACTCTCAAGCCTGATCCAGCAGGCTCTTGTTATGTTTCATGTAGAGAATGCGTCAATAATAGATGGATATCTAGTGGCAGAGAAACTATATCCTGGAATAATAAGTATGTGCCATGAAGTCGCAGCAGACTTATGGCAACTCCAGAACCATGGGGTTTTCAAGGCAAGAGATGAGCAGAGGAGGTTTGCCATGGCTTTCCTTTGCATAGCAAAGGAAAGGAATCCTTCGTTAGTGGATTCCCATCCAAGTACTAACTGTGGCCGACCCATCTTAGCTTCCAAAATCTGACAACATTAGGCTATTCAGGCTGCGCCTTCCTAGATATGTAGTCAACTGATAGAATCATGCTGTGGCATATAATGCAGCTTTTCCTTGGCCTGGCAAGACTGGGCTGCGAAGGATGGTGTCCTGGTGTTATTGAGAAGAAGACATGTGCATGAATACTGATGCAGTGGCAGAGCTACCGGAAATGGGGGTTCACCTGCTTTTGAGAATTACAGCTTTCAGACTGAAATTGGGATCAAAGCCATGCCAAAGTAATGTATGAATAGAGCCTAAATCTTAGGGCAACAAGAATTGTCAGCTTGCTCATTTAGGTCCCGCCCCCCTTGGATTTTTCTTTAACTTCTAACCCAGGAGCGGCCACAATTAGGAGCGGTGAGGAAAATGTATTAGTGTATAAATCTTATTATTTGTAAATAAAGTGGACTTAAGAGAGCTTGCTTGATATTTCCCCAAATCAACTTCTGCTGTAGTGGTGTCCACTAATGCTAGTTGCTTTCTGTGTCATTTCTTGGCTCAGCTGCTACTGTTAGGTGTAAATCCTCTGTCTGAATCTAATTTCCTTCCTACTTTCAGTAGGATTCTTATGGGTTCTTTTAGCAGGTACAAAGAGCCAGCAGAACCAAAAAGCAAGCAGAGTGCTGTTGTAGTATCATTGTTTATTAACTTCATTTTTTTTAGTTCTTTCATCCTGTACAAGTTCATCTTTAATAATCAGGCAAAAGAAATACGGAAATGTTAGCAGAGAGCACTTGGTCTTTCTCAGATAAGCCGCTGAAATTGAGGCAAAGATGAGATTATAAAGTAGGACATGTTCAGATTCTCCACCATGGCATTCATTTTGCTCAGCCCCAACATATATAAATTATCCTTTTTGCCTCCAGGATGAAATTCAGATCTGCCTTTGATGCTTGGTTCTTGTAGGTGACCAAGCATTTCTCCATGAAAAACTCAACATATTGATCCGATGCTGTATTTCTGGCATTCTGTTGCTGTGTTTTTAAAGGATAATTCATGGGGTGCAAAATTATCATTTGATGACTGTAGCATCAGGTAGTGACTTTGGCGGCTCAACCACAAGCCTCAGAGAGCCTTGGACAAAGTACTCTTTGGCTGCATCAGGTGACGGTTCAACTGCTAGTCTTCACGTGCTGAGTTTGTAAGGTGACATGTGTACATGCTGGGGTTTAAGGAGCCTTCTTCCTAGCATTGGTCATAGAGGTCAGTAATGCACTCAGAAAAGCAATGAGCACGCTCCTAGGTTATTCTTTGAGATCCAAAGCAAATATTTCTTTTTCTGCCCACAGACCCTGGTGTGAGCTAAAATTTTGTTCTTTCAAGCTTTGACCTGAAACCCTGATGTGCTTAATGAGTGCAAACTTCACCGAGACCTAGCTGCACATAGGACCTACCCAAAACTTTCACATGCAAGCTCTTTTGACATAACAGGTCTTTGTACAAGATTATAAATGCAAGTTAAAAAGGGGAAGTGTAGCAAGGTGAGCAAGTAAATCCTTTTAAATCTCCACCAGCATACATTCAATCCAGGATACTTGATTGAGTTGCCCTCATTCTGGGAAACAGAAGGCCTCTGTCATTGGCTAGAGGAGTAAGAGCCACTGGAAGGTTGCGTTTTCTCCTTTCTGAGAAAAAAACATCATGGCAAGGGAAGACCAGCCTGGCTGTCTCATCAGCCAGAAAAGAAACAGATGCACGGAACTTGCTTCTTTATTCCATGCCAGAAAGAGCTCTGCTCCAATAGCTGGTTGCCTTGAGCAAGGAAACAGTACTCTGGCTTCTGCATCTGACCAGAGGAATAAGGGCCATAGGATATTTCCACCATTTTCATCAAAGGAAGGTTAGCCTGGAAAGATCAGCCTGGCCCAATGGCAAATAAATTTTGACTGTCAAACTGATCTCCCTCTACTTTTCACCTCTGCTGCTATTCCTTTGTGCATCTTTTCTTTTTAGAATGTACCGGTAAGCCTGAGGGCAGGGCCTGTCTCTTTACTGACATAAGCTGCTTTGGAAGATGATAAAAAAGTGGGATAAAAATCTAAATAAAAGAAATGAGGATTATTCACTACAGAACTCCAATCCAACTACCAGGTTTGGCTCTTAACTGCAGGGAAATGTTCTAACCATATTCTTGGGTACAGTTTTTCTCTGCTGTCATCTTCACTTCCCTTAGACTGGGGAAGTCCCTTCAGTCATGGGGCTTCCACCAAAAAGTCTCAGAGGCTCACTCACAACCAGAGGTGCTGTGTGTCTTCTTTTGTCCCCGCAGGGCCTGCCCCTTCTCTAGTGGCCTGGATATTTTATACCGAATGGTTATGGGGAGGTGCGTGCTTCTCTCCTACTTTTCCTGGTTTATAACTGTCACAGCGAGGTTTTGCGCACAACACATTCCTGGTGAGTTTTCTATGTGTTGAAGGTCTGCAGTGGATGGCAACCTGAGACAGGACTGTTTCAGTGGTGGCACCTCATCTGTGGAATGCCCTTCCTCTTGAGGATCACCTGGCACCTACCCTATCACATTGTTTTAGGTACCAGGCCAAAATATTTCTTTTAACCCAGGCTTTTAAGTAAGAGGTTTGATCTTTCAGAATTATTTTTACACTCTACCCGAGCTTGAGTATTATTTTACAAGGATCTTCTTATGCTGCTGAAAGTGTTATGCTGTTTTTATGCTATGACTGAGTTTTTAAATTACTTTTAAAACAAATGTTAATTTTAACAGTTTTGTGCCATTTTAGTGTGGTTGGAATTTTTTAACTTGTGAGCAGCTTTGAGCAGTTCTTCTGGAGAGGTGGCATATACATTTCTGGCATATATCAGTAGTTCTTACTGAGATGAAATGCTGAGAGAAAAGGTTTATGCATGGAAAAATCAGTTCCCACCTGCAGTCTAAAGTACAGCCCAGGCAAAAATTTACCAGTGCATTGGGCCTAAGCCAAAGTAGTGATTATGCTCAGCTTAATAGGAATTAGGAGGTACTGATTAGTATCTGTTTTCACGTTGATCTTTAGTTCCTAAAAAAAGAGGAGAAAACAATTGGAAGTTCTTTGTGTGTCCATCAGATCAGGAAAGAGTTTCTTTCAGTAAACAAACCCTGAAAGTGTGAGCTGCCATATGAAGCTAAAGTCATCAGGTCAATAGAAACAGGATGGGGAAAGAGACACAGAAGGATAGGGTTTTGGTCTGTCTGCCTTTTGGAATGTTCCACTCGGTAGTCCTTGGCTGTTTTACAAAGGTCACTGGAACCAGGAAAAGGGTTGTCTTCTTTTTCTTCTTTTTTACTATAGGAATACAGCAATGTTTTTAAACTCCCCTTCAACAGAATTACTTTTAAAAATCCTACTAAGGTAGTATGAAATTGGAGGGAGGAGAACACTGCTATATCATCTACTGATTCCTTTTGGCCGAAGTAAAGCATTTTCTCTATAATGTTGTGATGGGTATTTCCTGGAAAATATTTTCTTCTTCCTCAAGGACAAAAGGAAATCAAAATCATGCACATTTGGGCAATATTGCACAGCTTAGCTGCCTTTAAACAGGGTCTATTGTTTGGTTTGACCTTAGCTGGACTGAATGCTGCTGTAGCAGTCTTGCTTTCCTGAAGTTCTATTTACAGATTATTTAAATAAAGCTAGTGTACTATGCTCATTGCAGTTTGGCAACTGTGCTCTCAATTTGTCACTGCCAGTACATATTTCCAGTGTGGAATCTTTAGAGTCCTGACATCCTGGTATATTTACATTGTTCTAGATTTTTTGCATTTATAGTAAAAAGGCATCGATATCAGCATAATTCAAGGTGCTGGTATTGTCTGTTAAAGCCCTCATACCTCAAGGACTGCCTTGTCTCACATGAATCTACCTCAGGAACTGCCTTGTCCAATATGAACCTACCTGTTTACTCCAGTCATCTTTGGAAGACCTGGTTTGGTTGCCCCTGCTATCTGAGGGTAGATGGGTCTTAGCCCAAGAAAGGGCTTTCACGGTTGAGGCAACAAATGTTTGGAACTCCCTCTCTAGTGAGATTTGTCTATCTCCCTCTATCAGTGTCTTCTGCTAGCGCAGGGGTGGGGAACCTTTTTTCCTCCAAGGGCCATTTGGATATTTAAAAAATCATTCACAGGCCATACAAAATTATCAACTTAAAAATTAGCCAACCAAGCCCCAAGCAAGCAGCTGCCCCAGATGACCACCCCCCTGCATGGGCAAGCAGTCAGGC
The DNA here is from genome assembly GCF_029931775.1 of Euleptes europaea. Classification (NCBI taxonomy): domain Eukaryota; kingdom Metazoa; phylum Chordata; class Lepidosauria; order Squamata; family Sphaerodactylidae; genus Euleptes; species Euleptes europaea. The sequence goes on along the minus strand of NC_079313.1, from coordinate 22,785,254 downwards.
ATCCAACCGGTGGTGCACTCGCCCAACTTGTGGCACAGGATGGTCTGTTGCACCAGCTGGGCATCAGCCCTCTTGTAGTACAGAGGGAATATGTTTCTCCATGGCCCTGGTGGGAAAGGGTTAACACAGTTTCTTGGGTGGTCCTAGCAGCTCTATAGCTAACGACTCTTCTGCAAGGGGAAAAAAAGGTTCCTTTTCTTGGCAAAACAAACTAACATCTGCCTTGAATAGAGGCTATTCCTGTCCATGGGAGGGGGCGGATCACCAGTCTTAGATCCTTCTGAGCTAGAGATCTGCCAGGACCCACAAAGGGCCAGACCAAATGATTTCACGGGCCTTAAACGGCCCCCGGCCTGACGTTCCCCACCCCTGTGCTAGCGGGTGAAGACATTTTTATCTGGCTTACCCCCAATAACTGTTATTAGCCCTTCTCCCAGGTTCTAGTGTTATTTGTGTTTTTATTGGATTGTTTTATAATTTTAATTGTTATTTTTAATTGTTGAAATGTTTTTATGTGTGCCCCCTTGGGGACCCTGATCAGGTGGAAAGATGGCATTAAAATGTTTTAAATATAAATGAGGGGGGGAACACAGCAGTGTCTACATGATAGTGTCAAGTCAAGTTTTATTTTGATACAATATCAGCTCTAGGTAAAAATCAAATACATCATAATGTTCATCTGAGTCCCAAAGAAATGAATGTATGTATCATTTAAGGATCGAACTGCTCAGACCTTCTATGAGACTAGTTACTTGTGACTTGGTTCAGCTAGAGCAGGGCTAGAGATTGTAAAATTAGTAGTCAAAGTGGGTGAACCAGACTAGGAAGGTGGGATGAAAGGTGAGCACTGAAAATATGAAGTTATCCTCTCTTGGAACTGTTGGTGGATTGGATAGACCAACAAGGAAGAACTGTATCTGTGTTCACATTATTCTTCAAATCATCACAGCGCTCTCAGTCTTCAACTAAACACATTTTCAGACTATTAATTGTATTATATATAATCTGTATGATGAAATTAATTGTTGTAGATTATGGGGTTTATTTGCTGTTTTTAGAGAAGTAAATGTGGAAATGCCCTGACCTGGATGGCCCAGGCTAGCTTGATCTTGTCAGATCTCAGAAGCTAAGCAGGGTCAGCTCTGGTTAGTATTTGGATGGGAGACCACCAAGGAATACCAGGGTTGCTGTGCAGAGGAAGGCACTGGCAAACCACATCTGTTAGTCTCTTGCTATGAAAACCCCAAAAAGGGGTCGCCATAAGTCGGCTGCGACTTGACGGCGCTTTACACACACACAAATGTGGAAATAATCTGTTTGAAACAGTCTTAAAAACTAATTTTTGCCACTTCACTATAGTTTATAGGTGAAGTATGGTTGTATATGTACCATGGAGTGTATTATAACGGATGAAGCATTTTAAAAAATTACTTTTGATTAAACCCTTTTAGGCTTTTTTCACTGGTTTTGGGATATTTTGCCATGGAGGACTCCCACTACTTTCCCAAACCCATTTTAATACTAATGACTGGCTGATTGTAAGGCAGGGTGTACAGTCGTGGGTTGTTCGTATTAATAATAGGCAAAAGCACTTAATGCTTTTATTGGAAAAAATGACAGCAAAGTAACTGGCAATTACTGATACTTAAAATACTTGGAGATATATTGAGCAGTCACACAATCAACCCACGCAGCCTACCTCTTTGCTAGAATTACATCTGAATTTTTTTGCATCTGGGGGAAAAATTAATCCTGCCATCTCATGCATATCAAGACAATTTTCAAATTGTATCAGACTCCAATGCTAGGCAAGTAAGGCTGATATTATGACTTATGGGGCTTGATATCTCTGGGGGTCAGTGTCACTGTTTGCAGTGCCGTGTACAGAAAGGCTATAAAAGTGGGGAGCAGGTGGGATGGAGTTCAACTTCATGTTTTGAGGTTCAAAATCATTGCCACATGACCATATTTTGAATAAAATATCTGTACATATTTTACATATACATATATCTTTCACTTCTGGGTGGTGTTTCTCCTTTGACCTTTTTGTTCCTGAAAACAAATATCAAATGATTTGTGATATGTCGGTAATTTCTAATACTGTCCAGAGATAGAAGTTAGCCCCCTTTGGAATCTGCTATCCTAAACAGCTACAGGGTAAAGCCAGTCCTTTAAGGATGGACCCATTGTACTTTTAGTTAGCTTTTCAACAAGAACAAAAAAAATTCTCCCCAGACAGCTTGCAGCAATGAAAATATCCATTAAGATATAATTTTTTTGTGGGATCTAGGGCATGAAGAAAGTAGATTCCTTTGAAATGTGGTGTTGGAGGAGAGTGTTATGGATACTCTGGACCGCCAAAAAAACAAATCAGTGGGTTATAGATCAAATCAAGCCTGAACTGACCCTAGAAGCTAAAATGACTAAACTGAGGCTGTCATATTTTGGACACATTATGAGAAGACAAGAGTCACTGGAAAAGACAATCATACTTGGAAAAGTTGAAGGCAGCAGGAAAAGAGGAAGACCCAACAAGAGATGGATTGACTCTATAAAGGAAGCCACAGCCCTCAGTTTGCAAGATCTGAGCAAGGACATTGATTCATAGGGTCGCCTTGAGTCAGAAGCGACTTGACGGCACTTAACACACATACACAGGGCATGATGCCTGGCTGTTGCCTCTTGTTTCTGTGGTCTGGGTGATAACAGAGTTGGCAGTGAGAATGGGAGATCTCAACTAGATCTGGATCCAACCATGATGAAAGGTCTGCTCTCCCTTTTTCTTCTAGCTGTGGAATGGAATTTTAAGTTAGTTGTCAATGGAGTTGAGGGAACCTCCTACTTCTTATCATTACCAGGCTTTTTGCAGAGTCAAGGCATGTATGGACTCGATCTAGAAGTTTCTGCCATCAGATGGGAGAAATGTGCATACCATTTTTGCTATACAGGCAAAGAATTCTGAAGACAACTGTGAATTTGAGCCTTTCTTCAGCAACCCTTGCATCATTTATCCCTGGGAAAAGCTCAAGAAACACTAATTGCTCCTTAGATCAGCAGAAGCTCTGTAGATGATTGCTGATTTCACACATGTTGGATAATTTATGTTCAATGCACTTTAGCAATTATTTATAACTGTTTGTAAACAATTAATAAACAATTGCTACAGTGCACTGGAAGTCCATTATCCAGCGTGTGTGAAAGCAGCCGACACTGGATTAAATTCCTATTATTTGTAGAGGATTTCTGCCTTTAAAAAATGTATTTTATTTTTCAGTGGAACATGGAGATCACCTAGCACAGTAAGGGGTAAAAAAAAAAAAAGGTAAAGGTCCCCTGTGCAAGCACCGGGTCATTCCTGACCCTTGGGGTGACGTCACATCCCGTCGTTTACTAGGCAGACTTTGTTTACGGGGTGGTTTGCCAGTGCCTTCCCCAGCCATCTTCCCTTTACCCCCAGCAAGCTGGGTACTCATTTTACCGACCTCGGAAGGATACAAGGCTGAGCCAACCTTGAGCCGGCTACCTGAAACCAACTTCCGTCGGGATCGAACTCAGGTCGTGAGCAGAGCTTGGACTGCAGTACTGCAGCTTACCACTCTGCGCCACGGGGCTCTTCCAGTAAGGGGTACTATGCACTAAACATGTATCATCTCTCCTCCTACTATTTTTCTAAACCAAATGGATTGGCATATTTGAGGGATTGGCATATAGCTCACTTTTAACACAGCAAACTGCAAAAGCTTTCCACTGCTACGGTGCAGTTTCTAGTCGCTTTAGCTACTCCATTTGTTGAAACTAAGCTCTGTTCCATTTGCTACAAACCATGCCTACATCAGATACTCTCCGCTAAACCCTTATAATAACTGTGTGGCATAGCAGTTGAGGTGTGACCCAAAGAGGTGCTTCATCCTGCCGTGTTCAGCAGGTGGGACTCACCTCTTGTTCTTTGACGAATGGTATTTATGGGAAGTAATAGAAGATGGGTGACTGCAAAAGCCCATTGGTGAAGAGATGTTTATAGTGTGGTTTTGGGTCCTCTGCCACCTCAAAGGTGCGGAAAGTGCACAAAATGGAACAGCTAATGATTCACAGCAATTCACAGATTTTTTTTCTCTGCGTTTGTAGCAGCTTTGAACGGAGTGAGACTTCTTAGAGGTGGCAATACCTTCATGGGAGTCCCATGAGTGATGGATTCAGGGGAAATGGCCTTTTCCATATCCTTTCAATAGTAAGGCATACTGATTTTCTGAATGAAAACTAGGCAAGTGGCATTCCTACAGCTGAAAAGTTTTTGTTTTCGAGTGCAAGAGCAAGAATTGGCTGTCCTTAGAAGAGCACACTACTGTGTTTCTGCATGAGTCACTGATCTGGTTGTGCCTCTACACTGGTTGGAGGTAAGCTCAGACTCATACACAGGCGAGACAAGTAGCCTTCTTTGCGGAGTGGTAATTCTGGTGGTGAAAAGTGCTGTGAAGTTGCAGCCGACGTACAGCGATCCTGTTGGGTTTTCAAGGCAAGAGACATGCAGAGTTCATTTGTCATTGCCTGCCTCTGTGTAGCGACCCTGGACTTCTTTTGAGGTCTCCCATTCAAATACTAACCAGGGTCAGCCCTGCCTAGCTTCTGAGATCTGATGAGATCGGACTAGCCTGGGCCCCCAGGTCCGGTTGGTAATTCTACTCCACCTGTAATAGCACCCAGTTCAGAAAAGTGATGGAACTGCCTGCCCCTGTGGAGCTTGATTGGAAAGGACGGGGCTGGAGCAGTGAATCATGCAGAGATGCAGTGGCTTACCTCTTCTGTAAATGATTGCTTTAGACTCACAGGAGGCTTTAATGTATTTTCCATGTTAGTGGGAGTTGCTGCTTTAAAAGGAAAAAGCATTTAACTATAGTGTTAACTCCACCTCATTGTGGAGTTCCATTGTGAGGTTTCCTTTGTCACTTCCTGTTTACCAGGAATTATTGGATTGGAATCTGTATATTCTGAAGAAGTCCTTAAGTTGAAGAACTGATCCTTTCTTGCTATGCAGAATTGTGAAATATTTTTTGAACCTTCTTTAGTGATCCCAATTCAGCTGATCTGATTTATAGCAGTTAGATTTGAGTCCAGTAGCACCTTAGAGACCAATAAGATTTTCAGTGAACTTTGACGTCTGTAAGCTTATACCCTGAAAATCTTGTTAGTCTCTAAGGTGCTACTGGACTCGAATCTAACTGTTCTGCTGCAGACCAACATGGCTACCCTTTGAAACTGAATTAAAGCAAGACTGAGGAGCGTTCTAAATTCTCTTGCACTACCCAAGAAAGCTTTCAGAGCCGCAATAAAGGGTTGTTGTTTTTTGGACCTGCTTTCAGTAAATGCCATAATTAATCTTAATGCATTGTGAAGTGTGAATTTGCATTATTGCTAGATTAAGGTTGCTATGGAAACTATATTCAATTTCAAGTGTGCCTGTGCACGCAGATGATGAAGCTGCCTTATACTGCATCAGACCATTGGTCCATCAAGGGCAGTATTATCTGCTCAGACTGGCAGTGGCTCTCCAGGGAGAGGTCTTTCACATGACCTCTTCCTTGGTCCTTTTAACTGGAGATGCTAGGGACCTTTGGTATGCAAAGCAGAGGCTTTTCCACTGAGCCACAGCCCCTCCCCAAAATCAATTACAAAAACTCTGGTGGTTGTGCACATTCACCTAAGGCAGAAGTAATGCACAAGAACAGGGAATTTCACTTGTTGCCTGCTTAGTATGAATGTCTATGTCAGTGGTCGGCAAACTCATTAGTCAACAGAGCCAAATATCAACAGTACAACGATTATTTCTTTTGAGAGCCAATAGATAAAGATGCTCCACCACCACCTAAAAAAAGGCCTTCAAACAGAGAATGGGGCTTGCTGATCACATGGACATTTCGGCAAACAGCTCCAGGCCTGAATGCCCCGTCTGCACGAGGGGGGGGGGACGGAGGCGACGGCCGGGGCCTCCAGCCGTTACGCTGTCCCATGAGCCCCTCCCTCTGCCGCGGACTGGGCGCAGCAGGGCGCACGAGTCGGCGGCGCCTGCGGAAGCGCCCTGAGTCCCCGAGCACACAGAGGGTGCTTCCTGCCAGGCAAACGCGCCCAGCGACTTCACGGAAGGGAGGGGGCCGCGGCCGGGACAGCGCGCGCGCGCAAGGGAAGCCCCGCTGCCCGCCTTTGTCACACGGCGCTGCAGACCTGGCGCGGCTCGGGACGAGGCCGAGTCGATGGGCAAGCGCCACGGCCTTCCGCTGGCCCCACACTTCGCTGGAACGCCCGAGGAGCGGCCGAGAGGGCTCCGGAGCCTCCCACCACGTGCAGCCCGGGCGTGGGTGGGTCCCGGCGGTGGGAGGAGCCCAGGCGCGGTGAGAGGCGCCCAGCCGAGCGGAGAGGCGAGAAGCTGCCATGCGCCGGGGCAGGAGCGGAGTGGCTCGGGAGCCCGCACTCAAGAGCCGCACTCAAGGGGCCAAAGAGCCGCATGCGGCTCGCAAGCCGCTGTTTGCCGACCACTGGTCTATGTGATATTGAAGAGTTTGAACAAGTTCCCACAATTCAGAACTTAGTGACAAACGTTAATGTCCATGATCTGTACCACTGGTGAGCCGATCAACTGACCAATCAAATATTTGGTTCAGTTATGAATTTTCTACAGACAAATAGTTTATGTAGCCAGAAATGTCTCTGTATAAGCGTCAGCTTGCTTTTTTCCCAATTATGGTATCATTTGGTAGCCTAATTGGCTTTTGCTTTTTAAATGCCATTAGTATTTTGATTTACAATTTTTAACTAGAGGCTTACCTTAGGATAAAAACAAATTAGAACTGTTGGAATATTCACATTTATAGAAAACTTACCTAACATTGTTAAAATTTATATAACATAACTAATTTTCTGTAATTAGCATAAACGTGAAACCTCTTGACCATTAAAGGATTTTTTTTTCTAATTAAGTTAATACCTTTTTTTACATGACATTTATTTGACGTTTTTGGCAGTATTTGACCAATAGCTGGTTGATCAATTTACTAAAAAAAAATTTGGGTGTACTGTTCTTTTTTAATTGTATTATTTTATAGAAGTAAAAATGACACAAATTCAAATAAAACACCACACATATAACAAAGAATAGACTTTGAACATAATGTCAGATCCTAGGTTCATTAAACCAAGCAAGTAAGAAACACTATTTCAGGAACTATAAATTGGACAATTATGAAAAAAGAAACCTATATTTGGAGGGGATTTCTCACTCCTTATAACATTTCATTCCCTCTAAATAAGAAATAAAAGGCATCCACTTGTCTAGGAAGTGAGATTACTTAGAATCTGAATCCGTAGGATTGACCGACACTCCCCAGGTGAGATTCATTCCTGCCTCCTTTGGTTACAGACCGAGGAGAAATCAGTGCCGGGTGAGGGAAGGGGTGGGGGAGGGAGACCGTCCCATTAAAGAGATCCGCGGTGTTAAAGATGGTTTATCTTCCAATTTGTTGCAATACACAAATGTGCTGTCGCCAATAACCTGAAATAAGCTTTGGAGAATAAGTATCCTTTCTAGAGGTAGATCCAATAATAACAATTTGGGATCTAGTTTTAACTTTACATTACAGATCTTATGAATCACCATAAGTACTTTGTTCCAAAACCGTTGGATGGTTGGGCATTGCCAACCATGGCGGTGGGGTTACTGTTGATCTGAAATTAATATTTTTTCCAGTTGAATATGTCTTACATGAATTCAGTTGTAACAAAGTATGACTTGATGTGTGTGTGTGTGTGTGTGTGTGTTTATCTAAGAGTAGAGTAGAATAGAATAGTTGTGACTCCTTATTCAGAGTGACCTAAGTTTAGGTGCTCCAGCTCCAAAATCGGCCTGCAATATGCTTTTGCAAGTTGTTATATTTAAACAGGAACTTGATTCAAAGTTAGTTGGGTACTTTCACTGGCAGGAATGCTACTTTTATGTTGCTTAAAATGTAGTTCATGCCACCTGCTATCATTAAATAGCTGATGCTTTTTATATGCCAATAAAGGCTTGTGTTGTGTGTGAAACAGCTGATATAATTATATTCCTTTTGTCTCCTGATTGTGCTGATGTATGGGATGGGATGTCGAAGAAAAATATGCCCCAATACCTGTAGGCATGCTGAGTTTCAGAGCAAGCTTGTTGTGTTTCTCCATCAGTTTCTGAAAGATGTTCTCATGGGTCAGGCTTTCAGGTAATTGATGATTTGCTTTCTAAGGACATTATCAGATTAGTGGTTAGCTCCATGTTAGATGTGACTAAAAGCTGCCCAGTTTTATTTTGAGGTCTTTTGGATGTTTGTGCAATCGACCGTAAGCTGGACGTGTATAGGCTCATTTCCTGCCAAAGTTTTATTAATAATGATTTTCTTTTTGCATTGCTGCAGTTTTTATTTACAATTTGAAACGCTTATACTAGTACGGTGATATTTGTTATGATCTGTGGTCAGTGTTTTTCTTTATGTCTTAAAAATATACTCTTAACATTCTATATGTTCAGGGCAGGATATAAATGGATGATATCAGCCAAATAGTATGCACATTGACAATGTATTCTCTTATGACAATGCAGAGTAGGCAGTAGACCTGATTGCAGTGTATGTTATCCTGGGAATGCGCAAAATGTTTGTGATCAATTCATATTCCCCAATATGCACTGGTGATTACTTGATTGATTTGAATGATGTGCAAAATCTCACATGGGTGTTCTCAGTTTGTGCACATTCTCTGCATCTTCTTGTAAATCTATATAATCCATGCGGTTATGTACATTCCTCATGGTTAAAGGACTGATTGTGCTATCCAAAGCACAGTTACACAGTTCTAAATCCATGTAAATCAGTGGGCTTAGAAGAGTGGGCTGTACACTTGCTTCTCCTCCATTCTCCTGCCCAGGCTTCAGTTGGAGTTACATCAGTCCCCACGTCACCTGAAACCATAGTTACAGTGTGGAAAGGAAAGGAGGTAGAACATCACACAGGGAGTGTGTTCACCTTGCTTCCTTGATCATATCAGGAGCATTAAATCTGCATGGACCACATTCCTAACTGGAGAATCATTGCAGTTTTCCGGTTCTATTTTTTCTGTAAGACGCCAAACCTGGAAAGGTATTTCAAATAGAAGCTGGAGAGGGGGCCTCTCATCAAAAGGAGGAATGTGAGGACTTGATTGCTGTCCGGTCTTAAAAACAAACACTTATCCCTTATCTGTTTTGGTCCAGAAAATACCCTACACATTTGGATCAGAACCTAACAATTTTGAAACAAGCCTTTCTGCTGCTGCTCTCAGACAATGCGTAATTATGGCAAAATTTTATATGATTTTATGATTCTTGATTTTATATGGCATTCTGTGCTCCCCCTACCCTACATATACTAGGAGGTATATCTTTCAGCCCTGTTAGACCCTGAGCTGTCCCTTGGAATTTAAACAATTACATGCATTAAATTTTTATGTATTTTATTTAAAATATTCATATCCTGCCTTTCCACAGTGCCTAGGGGACTTACAAATGTAAACATATATAAAAGCTCAAGCACTAATTCAGTAAAGACGTGACAAGATAATTAAAAATATAGATGAAAATTTTAAAACATTACTATCTACCAATCGTTTGGGGGAACAAAAAGATCTTCACCCATTTCCTAAAAGTAGGACTGACTCCAGTGTGAATTCCTGGGGGAAGAATTCCATAGGAAGGGTTCAGTTCCCACTATCAGTTTCATTCCCCCTACCTGACTAAGACCCTTGCTCCCCAAAGAAACAGAACACTTTTCCCTCCTCCATCTTTTCAGTTGTTAAGAGCTACAGATTGAGCTTGTGAATATATCTTCTGGTGGAAACATTTGTTTTCCCCCGGTAATTTGAGTGAGAAAATGACAATGGGTTAGATCCAGACTAGATTTTCCATCAGAGGAGTGGAACTTTTCTGCCTCCCTGTTCCCACTGCAACCCACTGATCTCTCTGAAATGCTTCACCTGAGGAATAACGAAAGGTGGGTCTGCAGAGGGGAATTGGTACGGATTGCTAGTATGAAATAGATCCAACCCAATGCACAGAGCCAAGTTTAGCACTGAGTGCTGTAATGAAGTTTTGGGTATCTAGAAAAGAGAAACTGGAATAGGAGTGCAGAGAGGATGAACAATTGAATGGGGAGGGTGGAGGGTGGGAGAGAAGACAGAAATTCTGGAGTTTTCCCCCCCTTAGGGAGATGTATTACACCGATCCTTTAAGCCTCAGAAGAAAGCTTCTTGCCTTGATTTGCCCCAGCTAGAAGCAATGCTTAGTGAGCTCCTTTTGAGCTTGGCTTCTGAAGAATTGGACCACATAATCTTTTAAGCCTTTCGTGAGTTTAATAATCGCTCTTGCTTTGAGAATAAGTTCTGTAATGCGTATTTCACATGTTGGAGGGCATTTAAGTGATGAGAGGGCAGAGAAATCTCTGCAGACCAAGGTGAATACTGGCTGAAGGCCAATTCATGTCATATTTTTAAGCTGGGTTTGTTCTCCCTGAAGCAACAGATTGCCACCTCTGAAACACAACTTTCTCGGCTCCAGCTGCAGCCCAAAATACTGCTACTAGGGCACAGGGCATCCCACGAGAGCAGGTTTTTAGGGGTGAGCAAGCAGCTGGTGAAGGTGGGGAGCAGATGGTGAAACCTGCGCCAGACTGGAAGGAGAAGCCGCTGCTTGGAGGGACTGGGGTGATGGTGGTTGGTGATTGTGCTGATTGTACCTCCAATCTGTATGGGGAGGAAGAGCTGTCATTCCAGGGAGGGACTAGTGCACAAATTTATTTATCTTTTATTTATTTACAGCATTTATATCTCGCCTTTTTCCTATCAGGGTCACCAAGGCAGCTAGCAATTAAAGCAAGCATAATAAAACGTACATCGTAAGAACAGTTACGGTTGGATTTTAAAATGTGTATGTGTTAAGTGCCATCAAGTCGCTTCCTACTCATGACGACCCTATGAATCAGTGTCCTCCAAAATGTTCTCTTTAACAGCTTTGCTCAGGTCTTGCAAATTGTGGGCTGTGGCTTCCTTTATTAAGTCAATCGATCTCTTGTTGGGTCTTCCTCTTTTCCTGCTGCTTTCAACTTTTCCTAGCATGACTGTCTTCTGGAATTTATTTTTAAGCTTTCAGAGTCTTCTGGGAAGGCCTTAGAGATGGGTGTGGAGAAAAGTGAAACCCCTTCAAAATTAGCAGTTTATATGCCCAAAAAATTGTTTGTTTTTTAAAAAGGAAATTATTTTCTCCCCCAAAAAAGTCATTTTGTTACCTTCTTTTGTTTTGATGATTCAGCTCAATGGTTTTGCTTTGCGTGAGATCATGAATGTCAGATGTGTATACCAAGGCGACATTATCGGGTATGCAGACAAGTGGGGGGTAGAGATAAATAGGCCTCCCTATGCCATCTTTATTCCATCTTTACTTCTGCCTATTCCACCTTCCCACCTGAGCTGTTCTGCTACCGGTAATACTATGAAAGGTGCCATCTAGATCTTCTGGTTTTAAGCTATGAATTTTTTTGGATATTATAGGTTTCTAATTACAGTTAATTGTATTATGATGTATTGTATTTTGATTGGAATATTGTTGAATGTTGTTCTGGATGTGAACGGCCCTGAGCCCAGTCCCAGTCGGGAAAGGGTGGGATAGAAATCCAGTAAATAAATAAAAACACCCTGAAGTGCTACCCCCTCTCTTGGCTGCTTATTAGTCTTCTAGCTGCAAAAGCAGTTCTATTGCAGAAAACACGATTCAGTTGCAAAATAAATTCTGATAGGATTTTGCAATAATCCCTGACAACAACCCTGTAAAGTAGGACACTGTTGCTCTTTCCCCTTTGGGGGGGGTTGTCTCTAGAGAACGGAGAGTTATAACTGAGCTAAGATTTGAATGGAGACTCTTCTGCTTTGTAGTTTAGCCATTGTGCTATAAAAACCTTTAATCAATTTTAGAGTTTTGGAGTTCTGCTTGTTGGGCCTTGAGCTGAACTTTTGGTTATATCCTCAGTCTAGGATATTCTCAGTCTGTCCTCTGAATTTGGTTTCCACGTCTGCTGGTGTGTGCAGATTTTTGCCAGCCCTGCAACTCTGAGGGAGGCTGATGAGAAATGGAGATCAATTGCTCTTTTGAGTTTAACTGGCAGCCGTGTGGTATTGTAAGTAGCTTACAGGGCTCAGTAGTAGTCGGACTAATTGCTCTGATTTAAACTGTTATTAAGAGCTTCCTCACTTTTTACTGAAGGAAATTCAATAGTGAATTTGGGGTGGTGTTTTTTTTAATCTGCTGAAATTGCACTGTCATGCTCGTAACTGAGGTTTTTACACCCTTTTAAGAATCTAGACTTTTAGAATTTAACATGAAATGATTTGTCAGTATTGGCAGATGAACGTCTGTCAGATATAGCTTTCTGAGTTGGTTTTCCAAGATTTTCTTAAACCAGGGTTCTGTGATGCTGCTTCATATTCAGGAGGTTTAGGAATTTAACATGACACAATTAAAAAAACCTGACATTTCTTTTTTTCCTGAACAAGTTACCAGCCTTTGTGACTTGTGTATGTCAAAATGTGATCTCTGCACAACGCTTAGAAAATAGGTGTATGATGGTCTTTTTCTTTGTGTGTGTGTGTGTAAGAAATGGAGAAAAGAGAATTCCAAAGTAGGCACGCAGCCAAAAATAATGTATGAGAATTTAAACAGCAGCTGCAAGTCTGACCACTAAAAGTTGGGGAATATGTAAGGAAACATTGCTATTAAGAAGGATTGTGACTGAATCAGTTGTACAAGGAACAATCTCCCCTTCCACTTCATTTTCCTAATTTAGCTTTACTTTGGCCTGTACAGTTGACCTTTCTTATTCACCTTGTTTGCTTCCCTTTTTGGTTCTATTTCTCCTCTTCTCCCCCACCAATACCTTTGTCCACTGTCTCCTTTCACCTTCTCGTCTTTTTTACTAGGCAGCTTGAAAACTGGAGATGTTGTTGCATAAACCTCTGGAAGCATTTTTGAATCAAAGTAGGAAGACATTTGTATGAGTTATTGGGTTTCTCAGTTGAGCTCTGCTGAATGCCAGGTTGTGTTTCATTTCCTTCATTCTGAAACTCCCCCTCCCCAAAAAAGTGGCATGTTTGCACTGGGAATGAAAGAATAAAGTACAGATCTGGTCTGTGTGATCCAGGAATATTTCATCAGTGTGCTGCACCATATTGATCCAATGCAAAAATCATGTTTGCCATTTCAAGGACCAGGCAGCTCTTAAATTGTGCTGCATTGGGAAGATTGAGATTACTGCCTGCTTTCATGATGGCTTTAATTTACAGATACTTTAATATGCACATAAACAATTACACATTGCATGCAAAACAGTTCATACATAATAGTGAAAATTATTCACAAGCTCACAGTTTCCTACATGTTCATTGCCTCTGAGATGTGTACCTAGCATTTCTTCCCTAACACAATTTAAACATTCACTCAACCTCTCTGTCATAATTAAAATATCTATTTTGCAAGTCACTGAGCTTGCACAATATGCACATTTGAAACACGATGCAGATGCATTGTTTACATCTGATTATTCAGACATATGAAGCTGTGGCTAGCTTTGCTCATAGGTACAGGTGGGATATACCACGCCACTGACCTCATACATCCAGGAATGTATGGCTGCAGTCAATTTTTCTGAACGCAGCAATTTGATACTCTTAATATGAAATGGCATGGTTTCATTCATAGGATGACGTTTATCATATATTACAAATTTCTTGAAGAGAGTTTTTTGTGCATCCCATGTTGTCTACATGGCATACCCCATCACAGTCAAGTAAGATGTTTTTTTCCTTTAGTACCTCCCTGTGGCAGAACCCCTTTCTTAGTTCAGGATGTTCTCACCCCAGCTAACCACCACCTGCTACTGTATCCTCTGTTCCTTATGGGATACTAGACACTATCACTCTTCTTAGTGATTGTCCTATTTCCCTTTTCTGGATGTCTCTTAGAGGCAATTCAGGTTGGTTACCTATCCTGAGGGTGTAATAAACCCATCCTGGTTCTGTGAATGATTACATTTGTATAGCATGTTCCTCTTCTTCTTGCCACCACTCCAAGTTAAAATCCAGCCTCCCCCATTACCAGTGATCAGGGGAACACTAGTAGAGATGGCTTCTGAGCAAATACAAAGGGCAACGATTCCCAGTTACTTCACCCTTTCCACTGTGCATGCATTTTTAGCGTGAGCAAGTGGCTAAGGTCGCTCAGGGAGGAGTTTGAAACCATCACTCTCTTAAACAGGAAACTTTATTGCTACAGGTTAAGTTAGAGCACAACAGGGAAAATGACTATCATGCCTACTGATTTACAGATCTAAGGAAAAGAACAGGAAAATATAACACTAAGCTAAACTTAACAATACAGAAGATTTACCTCCAACATCCCCCATGGAGCAAATGCAAATCCTGACTCCCCCACTTGCTCCATGCAAGGCAACCTGACTACTAGTATCTGAACAAAATTACCCGATGCTTCTCACCTTTTAACCCTTTCTGCCATAGCTGGCAGGAAGCCTCTGAACCAATCCAGATTTAGGGAACTCGCTCCCACCTGGGAAGGTCAACCCCCAATCAAGCCAGGGTGCACATCCCACACATCTCAATACCCAGATCGTGTTTTGCAACAGCAATCCATCTTGCCCTTCCTGGCAGGTAGAGCAAATGGCTATCTCTTTACAGAGATGCATCTCTGCTCTAGCTGACCTCTTGGTGCATTTTATGGTTCTCTTCCCTGGGACCATAAGTAGCTGTCAGGGTCCCAAGGAACCTCTGGTGAGCTTCAGAGCCCCTTACATCTCTAAATCACAACAGAGGGTCCGTTTCTGGGTGGATAAAAATCAATGGTTTTTGTTTAAAAATAAATAAATAAATAGAATTTTTAAAATTTAGATTGGATTTTTTAAAAAAATACAATGCTTTTTGAGGAAAAGGCTGTCTATAATTTTCTAATTAAGGTACATGATAGTCCAAAGGTTATTCATCATGAAAGAAGGATTAGCTTTTAATTATTTATCATGAGGCTGTATATTCATGCAATGCTTACATTTTTGGTACATGAGTTCCATTAATCCATTCACAATGTCATGCTCTTCCAGAGGTTTCTGTAAGAGTCTTTTTGGCAGTTTTTCTATCTAGAAGATATTATCACAGATGCTTGGTTTGCAGTCCTCAAAACTGTGAATTTGTGACTGCAGTCTGTTATAAAATAAACATGTAGAGTTGACAAAAAGACCTTAATCCCATTGTTCCTTTACAAATCTTTGTATACAGAATCAACCCCTTACCTCTTAAGTGTTAGTAGGGTTGCCATGTCCCTCTTCACAACTGGTGGGAGGTTTTTGGGGTGGAGCCTGAGGAGGGCAGGTTTGGGGAGGGGAGGAACTTAAATGCCATAGAACCCAATTGCCAAAGCAGCCATTTTCTCCAGGTGAACAGATCTCTATCACCTGGAGATCAGTTGTAATAGCAGATCTTCTGCTATTACCTGGAGGTGGCAACCCTAAGTGTTAGGTTTCAAGAAGTTCAATAAATAAAAGATTGTTCTGAGTGGAATAGATCTGCACAAGGAACTAAGTGTGAGGATGGAGGGGCAAGCAGTAAAAATGGAAGTGAAACCTTTTGAACAGAATATCCCACAAGTCTTGGGATCTTTGTGTGTATAGCCTGAGGTTTATCATATTATTCTCTCCCTGGAGGAGAAAACCTATAATGGCAACAAGCTGTAAAAGAGACCCAATTTGGGAATATTTTTAATTAAGTTCCTCTACTCATGGGTAAGGCAGGCATGAGTGAAAAATGCAAACACTGCAACAAAGAATTACAAGGCTCAGTGGCCTTAATGAAACTGGAAATAGTTCACCTCACAGTAATTTCATAATTATCTATGTATTCCTAATAGTATAACCAAACCAATAATTTTTGGTGTAACTGTAAAACTAATCTGAAAAGTTATTATTCTAAAAATGAAACCTTCATCTGGTTGTAAATATTAAGATTATAGCAGCAAGAATGAGTCTCTGTGTAGAAAACCATGATTTAAATCTATCTTACTGACTAGTGATTTAAAATGTGATTTGATTTACAGCCTCTTTGGCATCTAGTGCCTTAAGGCTTGAACTGTTAAAACTATTGTCACCTTCCATGTATTTACTCAGTAATATGAGGAAATTTCCATATGATTTAACCAAATTTTATTTGACAGGTTTATGTAATGAGAAAGGTTAGAGAATAAAACTTAAGGTAAGGATAAGGTGTGGCTGTTAGCTAATAAATATACCAGAGTGACAGACACAGACTCATTCAGAATCCCTCAGACTCTGACAGACTCTCTACACACGCTGACACAGGGCCAAACCAGACGATACCATATCCTTGAGTCCACTGCAGGAATGTAGGGCCATTTTAACAGGTAAAGGTCCCCTGTGCAAGCACCGGGTCATTCCTGACCCATGGGGTAACGTCACATCCCGACGTTTACTAGGCAGACTTTGTCTACGGGGTGGTTTGCCATTGCTTTCCCCAGTCATCTTCCCTTTACCCCCAGCAAGCTGGGTACTCTTTTTACCGACCTCAGAAGGATGGAAGCTGAATCAACCTTGAGCCGGCTACCTGAAACCAACTTCTGTTGGGATCGAACTCAGGTCGTGAGCAGAGCTTGGACTGCAGTACTGCAGCTTACCACTCTGCGCCACGGGGCTCATAGGGCCATTTTGGAGCCTTGATTTTTAGTTTTCAAAATGCCATGGGACCACAGCATAGAGTGGGGGGAGGAGGCAGAAACAGAAGCCCTTCAGCCCCCTTTACCATTGTCTGCAGCAGTGTTGGGCCCTCACAGTGTTTTGTAAAGTAAAAAAATCAAGACTCTAAAATGGCGCCACGTCCCTGTGGACTCAGAGGCATTATATAATATAATATTATATTATATAAGGCATTATATTATATAAGACTCCTCCTCTGACACACACACCCTTGACACTCGCACCAGCAGATCCCCTCCGGCTGTCAACCAGTCACACTCCACGCACACAACACTATTCCTTTCACACTCTCCATTAGCTCACGCCTTCCACTATTCAAGCCATCGTTTTCCCCATACTTATCAAAAGCATTTTTATATCTTTCAGAGAACATCATGGACTTTATTTGCTTGGCTGTTTCTGTAGAGAGAGCACATTTTAAAAATATCTCTGGTAGGGCAAGTTGTTCTGTTGAATCCAATTAAGACATAGAAAGATAGGAGAGTGAATAATACAGTTGGCCTGTACGCCATCCGTCACAAAATGAATGTGGATATCTCTTCTCATTTTAGATGTTCCAGCTTTCATCCACAGCCTTTTACAGCACACCTTGTGAAAGCGTGCAAGTAATTCTTGCAATATGGGTATCAATATCACAAGAAGCTAAATCGTAATGCTCTATTGATACAGTGGAAGACTGTTCTAGTGTTCAGTTTGTTGCGCTTTGCTATGAGTTCTCCAGTACTGATACACAGATGGGATGACTGAATACTTCTCATCACTGAAATTGTCAGTTTCTAATGACTAACATCATTTGGCGCTTTAGCAACAGGATTATTGATTAGGAGTCTCGCAGCATCTTCCCCCCCTCTCTGCATACATTAATTTTTTTTTTGCCAGTTGACAAGTAATAGGGTAGTTCTGACTTCCACCAGCCTCTTGACACCACTTTTTCCTCGTGAATGCTTCATCCTCCTACTTTCCTTAATCAATACATCATTCTAGCTATCAAAGACTGCATCAGTGCAACTGAATTTTGCACCTGCATGAATAGTAGAAAATGCATACATCAGCTAAGTTCCTTCAGGTTGCTACTCCTTGTTTACCAAGAGAAGAAGAAGAAGAAGAGTTGGTTTTTATATGTTGACTTTCTGTACCACTTAAGGAAGAATCAAACCGGTTTGCAATCACCTTCCCCTCCCCACAACAGACAGCCCGTGAGGTAGGTTAGGCTAAGAGAGCTCTAAGAGAGCTGTGACTAGCCCAAGGTCACCCAGCTGGCTTCATGAGTAGGAGTGGGGAAACCAACCTGGTTCAGTAGATTAGCATCTGCTGCTCACGTGGATGAGCGGAGAATCAAACCCAGTTCTCCAGATCAGAGTCCACCACTCCAAACCACCACTCTTAACCACTACACCATGCTACTCCATGTACAATCTCCTGCCCATTGATGATTATTTGCCTCACTGCCAAGATAGCTGAGGGAAACTCAGATTTAAAGCTAATAGTTCTGATAACCCAGTTTTATGTCTTGAATTCAGTTCTTTTTCCTATAGGGTAGGTACAGGTAATAATAACAGGTGCTACTGTTCATGGTTGCTTTCTGCCTGTCATCTAGCTGTGTACACTATCAAAAGCCTTTGAATTATATTCATGAAAACTTTCAGTACCCCTTCCTTCTTCAGAGTTGTCTTCCTTTGAACTGCATGCAATGAATCAAAGGTCAAGACTTTGTTGTGTTACTTTCTATCATGAAAATATGATTTTATCGTTTTTGTTACGAGCAGTGGATATCTTCTTACAAAGTTCTCTCGCGGTTCTTGCCCTAAGCTTACTGCACTACAAGCAGAACTGAATAGCTGCTGTTACTAAGTCCTCACTTGTTCTGTGAAAGAGTTGGAGTCTCATCAGAAAAAAGATGTAATGTCTGCAAAATCGCCAGTAATTCTGCATCATCCCTTGCATCACAGATCTTCCTTCCAGTGGTTGAGTCATTGTGCATGAGATCATCAAAATCTGCTCCAGACAATGATCTAGTGTCACAGCTATTTAAGCCCTTTTATTGTACGTTAGGGCCCATTTGCTCAATGCACCGTTTGTTTTGGTGATGTCAGTTATTACCCCCCTTCCCCCTCTTTTTGCCAGCAGCAGCATTCAACTGTTCTTGGCTGTGATCAAGTCTATTTGATTAAATTTACGCTGAGGCATCTTGACAACAAAGTCAACCTTCCTGAACTCTTTAAAAATTTGATCTGATGGTTTGTACATTTCACTCAGGTATGCAGTTCCCTAGGGCGCATCAGTGATATGATTTTACCTCACAGAGAATGACAACGTGGATTTTAAAAAATAAAAATGCAAGTCCCAGGTGTCACCCCTCTGTCTTTGTAGGATCACAACCATTTTCCTATACTCCCGTTAAAACAGGAAGTTTGGGTTCTTCTTCTTTGACACGACGAAGGCTATTGCATCCTTCACTGGTTCGCTTGCTAGAAATGAGATTGTATATTGGTCAGGTCGAGACATACAACCATTTTTGAGATTTCAGCCTTTTAAAGGACCAGTTGAAAGAAGCTTGTAAAGTAGAGCCTAATGGTCCTGTCTCAGGAGCTTGGACTGTGAGCTTGTATGCCTTCATGCCTCTTGCATAGGATTTGCCTGATAGTTCCTTTCTTGCAGCGTATCACTCTGCACCCAAGCATCCCATAGATCTCAGAGACTGGGTATATTAACCCTTGACTTCCAGAAAATGTAATCCAGCCAACTGTGCTCTCAAGAAATCTTGATATTTGGGAACATTACATTTAAGTATAAAAGCTTGCATTTCAGGACTTCCATCTTCCTGAGGTTGGTAACCTCAAATCAACACCTGACCACACTGTCTTGGGTGTGTCTGTATTGTGCACTTGTGCCTGTATAATCCCACTGTTGTCAGGGTCCCTTATGCTACTTCTTTTTGTTGAATCCTACCCAGCATATATGTTTGTTTGGTACACATTGACTAATAACAACAAATGTCATGCCTATAGCACACGCTTTCAAGTTTTGCTTATTTTAAAAATGTGCTGTTAGAAACAAAATTATTGGTGCATTAGTAAGTTGGCTGCAGTGTTAGACTCAACGTGGTCACTTGCAGTGTACATTAAATATATTATTGTGAATGATACATGGGCGAGTTCAGTGTGTTCTCTTAACATTGTCACAGTTGCCCGGGTCAGCCGTGTTGTCTCTATTATAACAACTGTATACTATTGTGGTATTTCTGGATGTAGAATTTTTATCCTTGGATTATATGTGCCAGGTCTGTGATGTGTTTAATTCATTTTCAGATTATATTCCATGTAGACTGCCTTGGTCTTTCATTATTAGTGAAAACATGTCAGCATTGTAGTTTTTTAGAACTCGATATACCCAAAAAAATGCACAAGCACACACACACACATACACAGATGGGATTTCACTATTATAAGATTTTCTTACAAGTCCACGGCTGTCTCACACTATTTTTGGAGGTGCAATAAATACTGAGGCACTTCATATTTGGTGGACTTGTCCAATTGTTAAGGCATTTGGTGTAAAGGTTTCTGAGATTGTAGGTCAAATTGTTCAGTCTATGGTTCCATGTGAGTCCATATTGGCCCTTTTGGAGTGTGTTCAACCTAACATAACAAAAAGCAGATAACTGTTAAATAGCTTGATTATAGCAGCAAGTCTTTTAAATTGTGCAAATTAGGAAGCAAACTAAACTTCCTGAAATAGTGGGTTGGCTTTGTAAAGCTAACATTAGTTAATGGACAAGGTAAAGACCTATACATCAATGTGGGAGCAGGATTGTTCTCCACAAAGTTCTTTCTTGAGCAACTAGTTACCATTTTTGTAAAACTGGAATAAGCCCTAAGGGAATGAAAATGTCAGACAAGAAGTCTTGACATGAACATGATGCATGTTTCTTTTGTCCTTGGGACATTATTGTTGGGCTAGGCTAATTATACCCTCATCAAAAATAGAATAGAAGTGCTGCATCTGGAAGTAAGTCTGTTATGAGGTACTCTCTGCTTTTTATACCATTCTTTTCTGTACATTTCGGCAAATTCCTGCCAACTTTTACTTAAAAATGCCTCCAGAAGTTGCTCTACCTAATGTAATGTTCTGTTTTCTTTCCATTCCATCTTCCTGAACCACTGCATGGTCACTTGCAGGAGAATTGCCGGTGAGAGGGATGTGTTTGAGGACCATATACTCTTCTCCATGGGGGAGAACCCTCAAAATAACCTTTTCCTCCTTCCAGTTGTATTAGACCAGTAGTCTTTAATCCATGGGTCAGGAAACTCAGCTGTGTCACGAATGCCTATAAAAGGTGTCTCTTTCTGCTGCCTTTTGGAAGACCAGCTGCTAGTACATAGAGGGCAAATGTGCCAAACCTGCTTCCTCTCTTTGATGCCTGCTGGGAGGAGGAGCAGGGCCCTGAGGCAAAGTTAGTCAGTGATGGACAGGATTCCTTTTTAGCCCAGGCAGGTTCAGAGACTCCTTTCCCCCACAGAAAAGTGCTCTCTTCTCCTTCCTGGCACAGCCTGGTGTGACCACCCCTCCCCTTGCCAATAGGTTCTCCATTGCTTGGTACACCCTTACAGATTCAGATTCAGACACCTTTATTGGCATAATAAAATAGCAACAAGGGAGCATTAATATAGGCACCCGCAAGGATTCACAAACAACAACTGACCAAAACTCAGCCACCAAGTTAAAACACTTCAGTCTAAAAACCATAACAATACATTCATCCAGCCAGCGGATATGAACTGCAGCGAACACCGGCACCCTTCCAGTTGATGTTGCCCAGTGCCTACAAATTATCTCGGTTGGTTTTAAACTGTTTGTTTATTCTTTACCCTCTTAGTTTTATTTTTGATGACAAGCATCAGAAACTCTGCCACATGTTCGGTGGCAGCAGGTATCTTGTCCTCTAGTAAAAATTTGATGCCATCACGTGTTAAGTTTTTTTAAGGGTCTAATGTGAGGATTGATTAATTCTAGACATTGTTTATGATACAGGGGACAATACAAAAGGATATGCTCAACTGATTCTGGTTCTGTCATCTGACAGCTGCAAATTCTTTTGTTCCAGGGGATACCCCTGTATCTGCCAGAAACGATAGCTGTTGGGAATATGTTTAATCTGGCTAACATAAAGGCTCTGCTCTGGGAGGGGTAGATTAAGTTGAAAAAATAATCGACCATTGATCTTTTTGGAAAGGAAAGGCCAAAAGATGTAGGTGAGCAGATCTTGTTTGCTCCTGCATTTATTTTCTGCAATTCCATATCCCAAATTCTCCCTGTAATCATCTGAAGAATATAAGCATCCCCGGAGTTTGCCAACCCCTCTATATCAATGCCAAAAGTATTGATTTTCCTTTGTATAAATTCAGACCATTTAGATATATAAGGGTTGGCAACCAAACTGGCTATAAGGCTATTTGAGGGGGCACAAAAGTGTAAGCGCAGCCAGAACTTAATAGTAGCGATCCAGGCTCTACTTTCAATAAGATGAAGACACAAAGTATATGGTAACCAACAGAGTTGGGTATACCAAGTATGCGCTGCAAAAACGACATATTTATCTGTTCCACCCCCTTTTAAAAGCCTGGATCCACACCGAGGCTCCATACAATAAATGCGGAATTATTGTGGTCTGAAAGATTCTTATAGCCGCAGGGACAAATTGGTTTCCTTTTCTGTAGAACAATTGGGTAATAGCTGAAAGCTTACTCTTAGTTGAGACAAGGGCTCGCTCCCTATGTAAAGATCAGTTCAAATTGTGGGAGAAAAGCAACCCCAAATATCTAAATGTTTTGATTTGTTCAATTTCCCTATCCCCAATTCTCCAGATCTTCCATTTCCATGATCTGGAGAAAACTAAAATTTTAGTTTTGGTATAATTAATGTTTAAAAAGTTTTTATCTCAGTAAACAGCAAAAGCTAACAAAGCTCACTTCATGCCTACTCTAGTATAAGAAAGCACCACTGCGTCATCTGCATACAGCAAAATGGGAACATGGTAGGAGTTCAATTTGGGGGGATGGTTTCCCTGATTAAACATATGAGAGGGGAGGTCTGAGAGAAATAGATTGAACAGGGCAGGGGCTAAAATGCAACCTTGCTTCACTCGTTTGGTTACCGGGATCTTTTTAGTCAGGGACCCATTGTTATCCACTTTAACCTGACAGGTGTTAGAGAGGTGGAGTTTACGCAATAGCCATAAAAGGTGTTGATCTACCACAATTGTTCCAATTTCTCCCAAAGGGCTGGCCTGTTAATAGAATCAAAAGCACCCCGAAGATCTATAAAGGCAGCATATAACTTCCCTTTAGGGAAGTGAAGGTATTTTTCAGCCAGGAAAGACAATGTGATGCAGTGGTCTAAGGTTGAATGGTTCACCCCAAAACCCAATTTGTTCTTTCCCCGGGAGCCTTTGAGTGCTCATCCATTCAGATAGCTTTAACTGTAGATGTTTAGAGTACAGTTTCCCTAGTATAGAAAGTAAACTTATTGGTTGGTAGTTCTCAGGTGCTGTCAGGCTACCTCTTTTAAAAATTGGAATTATAATAGAGTTTAGCCAAGAATCTGGGAAAATCCCATATTTGTCAATAAGTGTGAATAGTCGAGCAAGGGGGTCTGCCCACCAGTCCTTATTATTCTTGATGAGTTCCCGCGGGTATACCGTCAGAGCCAGGAGATTTGTTTGGTTTAAGGCTAGTTATAAGATTACACCCTTACACTTTAGAGCAGTGGTTCCCAAAGTGGGCGGTACCACCCCCTGGGGGGTGGGATTACCTAGGGGGGCACTAAGAGGCAAGGGAGCAGCAGGGGGTGCTAGAGGTGGGCCCCTTCAACTGTGCTGTTGAATAGGGTAGGGGGCGCTGGGGTTGAGTTTGTGAAACCAAGGGGGTGGTGGCCCGAAAGGTTTGGGAACCACTGCTTTAGAGCAAGGGTGTCAAACTCAATTATTACGAGGGCTAGATATGACATAAATGTCATTTGGTCGGGCCAGGCCATACCTCGCCAGTCCAGATAAAGAGTGGGGGGGGGGCTGCTTTGGCTGGCTCGCGGGCTGGCTAAGAGCTCTCAAGGGGCCAGGGCCTTATTTTTGACATCCCTACCTTAGAGCTTCCACTAGTAAGGCTGAAACTCTTTCCTGTCACATGAATGCGGTATCACATGACTTCCTGCCAGATGCTTACAGTTCAGTCTCCTGCTGGGATTAAAGGTATGCCCTAGGCCTGGAAAGGTTGGAGAATGCTGCATAAGAGGAATAGAGTGGCGTCTTCTGCTTTAAAGTAAAAGAATATTGTCTTTTTGGTATCAGAAGCCATTATGCCAACATCCAGCTTTCAGCTTAAACCATGTGAAAGACTGGCAACCTACAGCTGTAGCAAAAATGGCAAAGGAGTGGGTTGAAATCTCAAAGGCTCCAATAACATCGCCACATGGATGCCCTAAAGCTGGATATGACTGGGAAGAGGCCAGGTGTGAGGGGAAAATGGGGTTGTGAGCCCAGGCAAAGATCCATGGTGATGATGAAATGGGAACCAAGGGAACGAAAGTTGTGAAACAAAGTTGGCTAAAAAGGGAGTTGGGTCTCACAATTGCTCACCTACTTATCTGCAGTCTGTTTTCAAACACATTCCCACCATTTAGACATCTTGCAGGTATAAAACACTTCTAGTTCAGTTATCTTCGCTTGCTGAATCCCATCAATTGAATTTTTTTTTCTTTTGGTGATAGTGATTCTTAGATGTGACATTGGAACAATCAGTATATAGTTTCAGCTGTAAATGTTTTACTGTTGGAATGTAATTTAAGTGAGTTATGACACTAGACAGTGTTGGCTATAAATTCCAGTCCTCCTTACATTGTAAAATGGAGAGTTCAAATTGTTTGTAAGTGCTGCCAACTTCAATTTTACTTTATAGCACAGTTAGCCTCAAAACAGTTGTTTCTCGGTTTCCAGCTGGTTGAAGATGTCAGGCAGGCATCTATCCCCCCCTCCCCCCAGTGTTTGCTTTGCTGTCTGTTATCATTGACTATGGTAGCAATAGGAGAGGACTGAAGGAAGTTTAATTTGTGTGCCTGTAATGATTGTTTGATAGTGGTGCTAAAAATAAAACAGTGATTTTGTACTGTGCACTCATCACCCTATACAACTACAGCAAGATTTCATACAAACCTCTTACAGATCTGAGGTATTTTCACATGAGCAAAAATACTCTGTCCCTTCCAATGTTAGTCTTAATTAGGTCTGCTTTCAGTATAATTGTCTACTGTGTAATGTTGTAGAAATAAACTTTTAAAGATGATCAAGTTTGGAAAGGTGAGGGTGGGAACCCAAAATACTTCTGTGTTGTTTTTTCTTTGCAGTGGCACTGTATTTAAATACTGAATTTACTGATTGGTATAGCTTAATAAACTGACCAGACAAAGGCATGGGGCAATAGATCTATTAGTAGCTTTGAGGACTAAATGGTACTTCCATGTTCAGTGGTAGTATATCTAATTGGCGGGGGGATGGGACGATGGCAGGAAATGGTAATCGCTGTCACTGCTTGCTTGTTAGCATGCGATGGCCTGTTGCTTCAATTAAGTTATTACATGGACTTTGCCCAGAATCCACTAGGCCGTTTTCTTCTTTAAAAAAAGCTCTATTCTTGGAAAATACTATACACTCTTCTGTAGCTAAGACATGTGTACAAGAAACATGAGGACATTTGGCTGGAATGTTTGTAGTTATTACAACTAGGGGTGATTAGTATATTCCCCTCCCCATTTTTTAAAATTGTGAAGTAAGATATTTTTTGAAAAATAGTGTTGCTACTTTCAATAAACTGGAGGTTTGCATTTAATAAAATATATTTACTAGCTTCTAATACATGATATTTCCACTGTAGAACTAAATAAATATTTATCTCAGTAAATGTGCAGCAGTTTTGTTACAAGAATGTAAATGCATAATTTCTTTCATTGGCTTATTATACCAATAATTAATAAATTATATTTAATGTTGAGAAAAGGTTTGCATCCTTGTCTGGCTATCTTTCATCATAACAAAACTTGCCAATTTTGACATGACAGCATATTTTATTTTTTTCATTCAGCTGTGGCAAGAGTAGATACTACTTTCCAATATTTTGCATAAGTTACTCTTACTGTTGTAGGCAGATGGTCATTTCACACACAGTAATTATATAATCTTAACTACTGTGTAACAAAATATTATTGCATACACTTGTAGTTTTACCTCTGTAATCCTCAACACTATATTGACTTTATTAAAAAAAATTCTCTGCTGTTGAATAATTCCAACATATATGAGGGGAGAAAGCTTCCAATTAGGTACTTCCCTCATAAATAATTTTATCTACACACAATATTCAATTTTTGGGGGGTATGATACCCTCATCAGGTACACTAACTTGAACTAATTCTCTCTTGATTTAGTACAATGAAGTTATTGCTATATCTTTGTAACTCGTTTTAAATATTAAAATTAATGGACTTTTCAAAATCTTGCCCCAATTTATCATGTGATTCTTCATGCACGACTTGTTTCACAGTGAAAACCTAGGAGGATCTTGTGAACTTTCTAGAAACTAAATCCCTCCTGTGCTTTGAAACCACAGCTTTTCTCCAGTGTTTCGATTTCTTAACCGGCAGCCATGTTCTAGCACAGGGGTGCCTGTGGCTGCCACAGCACCTGCACACCTTTCCTGGAGCCCGCTTAATGTTTTCAGGAAGTGGGCATGGCCAAGTGGGGCTTTTGCCCAGCAGAACTGCCAGTTGGCCATTGGAGATCTGATTGGCTGTGAAGATTTTTTTTTAAGTTGCTTCAGCAGCAGGTACCACCATAGCACAAAGATTTTCACTGCATGACTGAAGGTAAGCTGTGGGCATGCAAAAAAATGCATTCATTTTAAAAGGCATCCTATTAAATAGTTTCTGCCTGAAATGTTGGAGAGTTACTATTAGAGTTATACATGACCTCACTCCCTGACATTTTGCGGTTAAACTCCACCTCCTGCAGCAGCCATTTTGTAGTTGAACCCACCACAAAATTCCCAAGATACCCACAGGCTCATAAAGATTTGGGGACCCCTGTTTTAACTTTTTCTGATAAAACTTTTTATTTATAAAAACTCAGACCACAGAGGTGTCTGAATATTTATCATGTGGTTTGAGTTTGATCTCATTTATCTTTGCATGTGTATCTGTTTTCTCTACTATTACAGCTCACTGTTTGGATAATAAACCAATTATTTAATCAGTGCAGCAATTTGAGATTTAGTTAGCCTAATTCTTCCTTTGTATTTATACCAGATTCTGAGCAAGCATGTGATCAAAAGGTTTGTTGACAATGTTTCAGATGTTCTTATTGCTCAATTGTTCTGTCTTGGTACCTGCTTTTGGTGTCTCTTGTATATTACCCATTTGCCTTGGATTCTCCCTTCATTGCACAAATAACTTGAAAAACAATACAAAGGACTTTCAAAAAAACTTGATTCTTATAGACACTTATTTGTAGTATCTAATCCTGAACCTACAGTTGCAAAATATGAATTTGGCAATGGCATGGCAAATTTGTTTGTGTTTGTTTATTTATTTAATTTATACTTCTGCCTCATTCCCAGTCAGACCCGGCTCAGGGCGGGCAACAACATCTAATCACATTCTTACAATAGTATGTAAATGTGCAAACTATTCTTTAGATTGGAGTTGAGTGTGACATTGTAGATCTGTGTTCTATAACAGGATAATACCTGAGAAATCATTGATAAGGCTTGAAAGATTTCTGAATAAGTCAAGTGTTTGCAATTCACAAGATCTGTTTTTCTCTGAACATGGTTTTGGAAGTTCATGTCAGCTTTCTTGATTTTTGGGTTTCTAGTAGAAGCCACTCTTTCTGAATGCGTTCAAAGTGCTTCCTCATACAGAGGCTGTGCATTAATAGGTGGTATTGGGAAGTAAAGTTTTGGCTTCCTTTGTTTTGAATGTCAAAAATAAAGAGAACCTGTTTCAGAAATGACACTTTGGTATCATGACAGGAGGGTTTAATGAGGTGAAAGCCTGGGGTATTTGTCTATTATATAAAGTCTCAGTGGTGGGCAAACAGATCAGTTGTAACAAGACAAATGGCACACATACACACCCTCACAAAGAACACCCTTGGTTCACATGGGCTTGTTCACGACTTTCCATTTAGCAATTTTTTTAAAAGCCCATAAACGTACTCTGTTATAATGGTTGAGATTTTCAGAGAGAAACTGCGATTTTGAAGGGGAAAAGTTAAAGTGCCATCTAGTGTTGAGAAACTGATACTTACAGGTTTAGCTAATTCAAGTAATTTCCTAGCTCTAATCAGTGAGTCTTGTAGCTTCAAATGTGCTATAAATCAAGTGATGCTAGAACAGTGGTAATACATACTCTTAATTTAGCAGGGAAAGTTGAGGTGAACAGGGCTTAGACCTTTGTTGAAAATGTAGGAACAGTGAATATATGAACTTCAATCCTCTAATGATAGTTTCACAGATCAACTTTTGAACATTTGATGTAATTACATCAAATAGAATAGATGGCTTCATAATCTAGGAGAAATACTTCTACCCTTAAACATGTTGCTTGCTTTCCTGTGATATAGGTGGAAATAGAATGCAGTATTGTCCATGTAATGTTTGGGTAATGCCCCAGTCACCTGCAGAATTGTGGTTCCTGTTGTAATCTTCTTGTTTTCAATCTGTGAGGATAAGAAAGCTCTATATTTCCAAGAGACAAGTCAGTTATCCTATTTCAAGACTCATGGATACAGGGAAGCAAAAAATGTACATTAGATACAGCATGGGTGATCAGCAGAAATACCATAAGCAAAGGAAGCCACGGAACACCTAACCAGAACATTCTTGCAGCTGTCACATAAATAACAATTGTGAATAGCTGGCAAGCACAGTGCAGGGAGACCCTAGTCCAGTAGATAGCACTAGGAGCATGCTAGTTTTCCTTTGCAGTGCCAGTGGTATCCAGAAGGCTGGTAGTTTGTGCAAGAGACTTGACTGGGTGAGTGTTCCTGGATTGTCACTGAGGAAAGGGGATGGAAATGCCCAGTACTAATGGGGGGGGGGGATGAGTTAAATGAGAGTCTGCATTGGGGTCAATAAAGGCCACGTTTAAAAAGTGAGCCTGAAGGGAGGGAAGAGTCTGAGGTCATTTATGCATGGTAGGTTTGTCTCTCGATTCTCCTGTGATTGCCTCGGTTTTCTGTGGGGGCTATGCATGATGTTCTCCTCCCTGAGAGCTCAGCTCGCTTCCGTCCCACAACTTCCCTGGGTTTTCCAGTCCCTGTTTTATCCCAAAAGTAAGTTTTATTCTGATCTTAACTCAGTTACAGGAAGGTGCGTAGTCAAGTCGTGGGTCAATCTTCCCATGCTCCAATATGCTCCCGTTCTCCAACTCCTCCTCCAACCCCTCCTCCAGCCAACCTTCAGCCATCCCATCTGCAATGACCTGGGAAGCCATACCGGAGATGGAGGCGGCTATGTGGCTGCCTCCTTCTCTAGTTGCCTTTCTCCCCCCACCCCCTGGTCTGATGGCATATCGATATAGCAATAAATCATCTAAAATATTAATAAAAATTACAGAGAGGGGCAGTGGAGGCTAGGATTGTTTGCTCACTCAACCCCTCTCCCAGGTAACTCATCACCCAAATGTGGGGGGGGGGGCAGGCCAGCAAGCGCCCAATCCTAGCTTCTGCTGCCTCTCTCTGTGATTTTGATTAGTGTTTTAGATTATTAAATGCTGTATCGGTATGCCACCAGACCAGCCGAGGGGGAGGCACCCAGAGAAGAACTCCCCCTCCAAAGCATCTTCTCCCATCTGTTTCAACAGTGTTGTGTTCACAGAATCACACACAAGCAGAGAATCTCCCCCCGCCTTTTCTGAGTAGAACTTTGTTTTCAAGATGCGGGGACAGACTCTTATGGGTTTTGGCTGGTGATTCTAAAGTCCTTAATTTTGAGAAATGGGTTGTGAAGTGGACACTCTTGGGGGGGGGGAAAGGAGGCGGGCAGGGTGACATTATCATCACAGTAAGCACTACAGCCAATTTCAAAGCAGTGTTTTCAAGGGGCAGGGACTCAGACGCTTCCTGATTTCTGCATGTAATTATGTATTGCTCCTGCCACAAGCCACACCATGCAAAAGGTTTTCTGATACTGGGATATAAAAGTGTGAGACAAGAGAAGGACAAACCACTGGCATCCTACCCATGCATAAACAACCTGAATTATGACAGGGAACAAGCAGTGTGGCAAAAGGCACAAACTGGAGAGTGGGAGAAGACACACTGGGCTGATACCAGGTGAAAGTGGAACTGGAGATGACAAACAGCTCAGGAAAGAGTAAAAAAGACTAGAACCTTGACATGAATTGGAGATGCAGCAGCCAGCCAGTCCAGGGATGTAAAAAGGAGGAGTAATAAGACCAATAGAAAGCTTAACAGTGCATTTTTGGATTTTTAAAAAAGGTGCCAGTATTCATACGTAAGGTTGAACTGATGTCTACCAATTCCCGCCTTCCTCTGCAGATCCCCACTAACCTACCGGGGTTGATGCTGCCCCCCACCCCCTAAGAAAAGGGTACTTCATTTTTCTTAATGGTTTGGTTGGATTACAGGCCATTATCTTGTAATCTTTACAACAACCTTGGAAAGTAGATCAGTATTATTATCTCCAGGGGGTAAACTGTGGTCTGAGGCTGAGAAGTCGTGGCTTACATAACCTAAGGCTACCAGTAGTTCAAAGCAGCTGTGAGAATGGATCTGGGGACATTCTGATTTTATCCCAACTTGCCTTTCCAAATGTGCACTAAATCCTTCTATTGCTGATTTTTTTGGCTCCAAGAAAGGCGCCTATGGTGACTACCTTCACAAATAAAGTGTTGGGGCTTAGCCAGGGGCAACTTGACTGGAGAGATGCATCAGGCAAGAACGGCCAACTTGAGGTGCTTGACTCCCTATGCTTTTCTATTTCTCAGTGACTGCTGTTTTCAGGGACCCCCATAATGTTTTCTTCTGGTGTTTTAACTATTCCTGTAGATCCGTTTTAGAAAAAGGAACTGTTATGGCTGTGGATTCACCACCCCCTAGTGGTGAAGCTCTGCAGAAATTGGCTTATTGCTTCTTTTTGTGGAACGCTGTGTAGAACCAACAATTCTGGGGCACAATGGAAAGGGAAATAAACAATTTGTTTAACATTTTAGATTTTAGCATCTTTGATGTAATTGTCACACTGGTACCATTCTGTTTTGCACTTCTTCAGGTTTTATACGTGCCAGTATGGCTTTCTTGTCACGACGTCTTAGTCTTAGCCGCAGCTACAGGTCAAAGTTTGGATGGTGCAGTTAGTACCATATTACTACAAACTCTATAACTTTTTGCATCAGCAATAAATGAATAATTGACACATAATGTCCTTTTTTTTTTTTTTGCTGTTAAGTCACATCTGACTTCTGGCAACCTCTGGTGGGGTTTTCAAGGCATGGGGTGTTCAAAGGTTGTTTTCCATTGCCTGCCTCCACGTCACAACCCTGGACTTCCTTTGAGATCTCCCATCCAAATACTTGCCAGAGTTGACCCTGCTTCGCTTCTGAGATATGACGAGATCAGGCTAGCCTGAGCTATCCAGGTCATTTCACTGTCTTATCAACCACGTCATAATACCATGGCCTGGATCCCATGGTAAATCCCCACTGACAGAATGGATTTCCATCAGCAGAATAGAACTGCCTTACTTTCCCCCATCAACCCAAAATTATCTTCAAAATGTTGTTCCTGGTGAACAGGGGGAATCCCTCCCCAAACAGCAGTGTGCGTGTGGAGGGGTCCGAGTTCTTCAGTGGGAGATGGGAATCAGCAATAACTGCACCCCTTTCATTAGTGGAAGCTTTCTGTGGGATCTAACCCCTTATCTTTAAATGGAGAAATGCTGTTTTCCAGTTCATAAAACAGCTTTTTAGCCGCTGAGTGCAAGAAGAATAAAACTGATGAAATGTTTAACCATATCCTCTTATATTCCTCCCCCTCTCTTTGTCTAGATGTGAAAGGACCACCAACTCACAGGCTGTCTTGTGGCCAGTCCCCCGATTCTGAAACTGTGATATGGGAGACCAAGTACTCCATTCTGACCGACAGCCAGCTTGTGCTGCTGAACAAAGAGAAGGAGGTGAGAGACTGAGTGTACAAGAATGTCCTGCTTCTGAACAGTTATTTGGCTAATGGTAGTGCTTGAACTGGTTCCAGTTCTATCACATATGTAATGGGAAGTAGAAGAGCCTTTTACCTCAGTCAGGCAGTGAGAAAAGTTCATTTTCAGAATCTTTCAGTTTCCTAGAGTTCTGGTTTACCATGCACCCTAAGGCACAGTTTCTCAAATTTGTTTTTGAACTTCAGTAGTATATTTCCTGATTCTCCTGTCCTTGTGGCAGCAGCTTCTTTTGGTTGCTATCATGCAGAATCGTTGCGTATGCTGGCATTAGGAGAAAAAATGGAGCATCTCAGACTCCCTACTAAAGCTAGGCAATGGAAGTGGAGAAGATGCTGTGGTCAGAAGCTCCCATTTATTCCCTGCCTTTCCTTAACTTTTGTTGTTAGCATACATGAACACATGAAGCTGCCTTCTACTGAATCAGACCCTTGGTCCATCAAAGTCAGTATTGTCCACTCAGACCTGTAGCAGCTCTCCAGGGCCACAAGGTAGAGATCTTTCACATCACCTGCTTGCCTAGTCCCTTTAAGTGGAGATGCCAGGGATTGAACCTGGGACCTTCTGCATGCCAGGCAGATGCTCTACTACTGAGCCACAGCCCCTCTCCAACGAGTTTGGTAGCATAATGAGTTTGGTAGTTTCCTCTTCTGGGAAGAAAGTGTGTCTTCCTTCTTTTGTAACAAGATACTCCCTCCCGTTGGAACACAACACCCCTCCAAGTTTTTATGTGCCTCCCCCCCCATCCCAGGTGGCTAACCATATTGTGGTGGTGGTGGTGGAAAGTGCTATCAAGTCTCAGATGACTTATGGTGACCCTGTAGGGTTTTCAAGGCAAGGGACGTTAGGAGGTGGTTTGCCATTGCCTGCTCTGCATGGGCTAAGAGAGTTCTGAGAGAACTGTGACTGGCCCAAGGTCACCCAGTAGGCTTCATGTGGAGAAGTGGGGAATCAAACCTGGTTCTCCAAATTAAAGTCCACCGCTCATGTGCAGGAGTGGGGAAACAAACCCGGTTCTCCAGATTAGAATCCACTATTCTTAGCCACTACACCTTGCTGGCTTTCTTAGGTTGGCCTAGCAGTTGGCATTTATTGGAGAAGGCTGATATGGTAACAGTTTGACATGCTCTGGTAATCTCTAGATCAGACTGAAATAATAAACCTGGCCTCCCAGAATTAACCATCTTCAGTTATTTTACTTGTTACTTTAGAAATTATTTAAAGATTCTTGCAAGAAATGTTTAATTCACTAGTTATAGATTGACAAAATTCTAATAATTTTTCTCTTCCTAAGAGTATTGGTTTCAAATTGCCTGTTGTATGGATAGGGTTTGACCTGATGCCACTCCATTTAAAAGAAAACTTTTCCTTCATGTGGGGGAATGATTCACTGTAGTGGTTTTTCTGTACCTTTTAAGGAGAATCAAACCAGCTTACAATCACCTTCCCTTCCTCTCCCCACAACTGACACCTTGTGAGGAAGGTGAGGCTGAGAGAGTTCTGAGAGAGCTGTGACTGGCCCGAGGTCACCCAGCAGGCTTCATGTGGAGGAGTGGGGAATCAAACACGGTTCTCCAGATTAGAGTCTGCCGCTCTTAACCACTACACCACGCTGGCTCTGCAGTCAAATCAAAAGGGATCTTGTTAATCACTGAATGTACTTAGAGACTGCTGAACAGAACCATCTAAATTTTACTCATCTGCATGTTATGGGGGTGGATCATACTATCCTTCAAGGATTCTTCCTCCAGCCTAAAAACACCTTTTCTAAATTACATTGCTTTTGCTCAGTGGAAAAAGGCACTAAAGTAGAAGAAAGGCTGCTTAGGCTAGAAGAAGGCTTTAAACTTTGCTCAGTTTAGTGGCAGGATAGGGGTAGGTTCTATCCCATGATTTGGTCAAGAGAGAACATGAGCAACAAGTATGAATAACGCAGTCAGTAAATCCCTGATGATTAAACCTTTGTGAAGAAGCCACACACCACAGTGTGTTCTCTCCAGCACAATATATAATTAGAGTAACAGGGTTTGCAAAAGCACTGAGCCATCCTCACCAGTAACACCTCAGTTGCAGAACTGGCAAGCAGCTGTTGCAAACTGAGGGCCCCGGAGAGAACGACAAAACAGCTCTTGAAGCACCTCCATTTGACAGAGTAGGAAACCATGCGGCCCTCCAGGCACATCTTTCGTTAGTCTGCTGGAACACACCACAGTTATTGAGCTGGCCCACCTTCTTAAATATTGGCTGCCCCCCCAAAAAAAATTCCATTCTAAGGGCACTGTTTTCAAAAACACAAAACCCCATTAAAAAAAGCCAAGAAGACATCAAAGCTGATTCTGGAAAATGTTTCAGCCACTAGTGCACAGGTCCCTTTGCCTTATCCCCCAGCTTGCCTACTAGCTGACACGCTGGACAGGTCTTGCAAAAGTCACATATATCCTCCCCCATATTTGGCCAATAGAATCTGGCTTGCAGTCTATCATGAGTCTTGTGTACGCCTAGATGTCCTGCCGTAGGGGTTTCATGCACCCTCTGTAACAGTTGCATTCCATATTTCCTAGGGACCACAAGCTGTTTCCGCTTCCCCTGACAGCAGCACATTTACGCCTCATGGGAGATTCGGCAGAGTCTCTGTTCCAGAACTTGGAACAGACTAAGTTGTTCAACTGTCACCCCCTGTGAAGTTTCAGCCCTTTGCCACAACTCACAAAGTTTCACGTTGCCTCTGCTCATTGAGGAATTCTGTAGCATGGATTCCTTGAAACAAGCTGCCTGTGTCAATCATACTAGGCTCCTCCAGGTGGCTACAATTAGGATCCATAGCAACCTCTGAAGCGTCAGGCCTAGTTTGCTGTTCTGAAGCTTGAGTATGGGCGAAAACGCATGGTCACTTTAGCCTCTGTTTCAGCCAGGATCGAACGCATGCGTTTTCGCAGAATGTGCATTCGATCCTGGCTGAAACAGGGAATAAAGGTGGCTAAAGCGACCATGTGTTTTCGCCCTTTGTGTCATACTTCTAGTGATCACATTTACAGCTTTTACTTGAGAGGCTAAATCATTCTCTAAGATCATATGAATGTCTAAACCGTCTCAGACACCAACCAACCATTTCACTTCATATTCCTTATATCTTATTGGGATTTCAGCTAACTGTACTTCAAATGCTGGGCCACTGATCTCCTTAATTGTATATGTCTTACCGGGTAGGTACTGCTTCTAATGTACGAATTGTGGTTTTATAAGGGTAATTTCTGCCCCTGTGTCTCTCCAGCCCATTGCCTCTTCCTTATTAACCTCTACAGTTTCCATATAGTTCCTGTTCAGATCTTCTTGCACTTTCCAAACTTGTAATACCCTCTACCTGGTTGTTCTGGTAGCGCTTCATTAGATACAGGTTTCTGTGGAAGGTTTGAATCTGCTTCAGTCTTTTTAATGAGATGGACTGTTTTAGCTGGTGTGTGGGGTTTGGCTTTTTGTAATTTTGGCCACTGGTATTTCATATGACCCTCTTCCTGGCAATTATAGCACACCACCACCCTCTTTCTCTCTGAGTCAGACGTGTCCCGCCTCGCTGGGTTGGTTTTCACTGCTTCCGATTTTTCTGAGGCGCCCCAACCTTTATTTTTCTTTACTAGAGGCTGGAAAAGAGATCCTCCTAAGACCTCATCTATTTCATCTAACAGTGCAGCTGCTTTCTCAGCTGTCTTGAGCCTTTTGTCTCTGAAGTACCATCTTAACTGTGAGGGAACTTGGCTGTAAAATTGTTCCAGTTCCACTAGATTTTTTAATACCTCAAAGGTTTTGACTTTACTCCCTTCCACCCATCTGGTCAGGGTTGTGCCCAATCTACATCCAATTGAGAGTACTGGTAAGTTTCTCCAGGCTTTGTGCTCTGTTCCACAGTGAGACCAAATCTCACCCTCACTCTTTCTCTGAAGAGAAAATAGTCTGAGATTTCTCCATCCTTAATTTGTGGGTTCATATACTTCATTCTGTCCTCATCAGGGACCCCAAAATCTCTCCCAAGTTCTCTCAAAGTTGGGAAAGAACGCTTCATCATCATCCCACTTCTGATATCTAGGGAATCTTTTCTGTTCAATAGCGGGACTACCTTCATTTCTGGGAG
The DNA here is from genome assembly GCF_029931775.1 of Euleptes europaea. NCBI lineage: Eukaryota > Metazoa > Chordata > Lepidosauria > Squamata > Sphaerodactylidae > Euleptes > Euleptes europaea. The sequence goes on along the minus strand of NC_079313.1, from coordinate 22,748,991 downwards.
GTTTGGTAACTCTGCTCTTAACTGTAGTTCCTGCATTTTTAAATTATACTTTTTTTTTCATGTGCCTTTTTTTACTTCCCTCTCTTTTTCTCTTTCCTGCTGTTCCCTTCCTGCCATTTCTTTTTCTGCTTGAATTTTGGCTTATTGAATTTCTCTCTCTGCTTCTATTCTTGCCATTTCAAGTTTCATTTTCATAAGTTCTAACTCCTAACTAGGATTTTCCTCACAGGAGGCTTCCTCTGTCTGAGTATCTCTCTGTGCCTCTTTTTGTTTTGTGTGGGGGTGCCATTTCTGCCAGAGATGTCTGAGGTAAAATTACTCAGATCTTTGAAATATTTTCCTTTTTCTTATTTAGTATCTATGGTGGGACTACCATACTAGTTGTGGGTTTATTTCGTATCACAGCGCTGCCACCAATATATGTGACCGGAGGGGGGGGGGAAATCTCTCCCCCGTCTCCTACTTTATTTTACCTCAGATAATTGAGACACCAAAGGCTTTATTCAGTTCAACAATAACATAACAGAATTTTATTATACTTCAAGGGGAAAGGCATTGGAGGAAAAACTAGTATTAAGGAAAAGCACAGATTTTCTATCTAAATAATGAGTTACTCAACAAGTGCAGCACATATGTTATTTAACATAACCCAGGCTTCTAACTCTTTAAGGTAGATTAGTCCCAGAACCCGCACACAGAGGTTCATGTGTATACTCTGGTGCCTAAAACTAGGAAATATGGAGATTCTCCATTCTTCCTTCCTTTCTCTCTCTCTTGAATTACTTCACAGTGCTTAAAGTAATTCACAGTACTTAGGCCAGGAATGCCTCTTCCACAGAGACTATTCTTCCCCCCTGTGACTAGAGTAGGGACCTTTCCCCCACTCCCAAACCCTCTTTTTCATCAGCCTTCTAGTTTTTCCCCCAGTCACACTAGGCACGACCTGTCACACCGGAACCTAGAGTTTAAAACCCCCTTTTTTCCAGCAGCTCAGTCTTCCTTCTTAAACTCTGCCCATTCCCTGATGTCCCTCTCACATACAGTCAAATCAAATCAAATCAAATGACCTTTATTGGCATATTCTCAGAAATATAGCATAGACGGTACACAAGAGTTCTCATTCCATACATTTCCCATATAGATATGATTTAAGCTTTGATCCTAGACTTGACAACCTCTGTCAAAAATTCTGCCACCTTTAAAGCGACTTACATACAGTCACTGATAGACATTAACCTTTAGTCCATCATACCCCTCTGGCTGGACACATGAATGTCAGAGTGTTAGCTGTCCCCTCCTTTTGCCATTGTTACACTCCCAAGTTCCAACTTCTAAGTTCCAGTGGTCAAAAGATAACAGTTGGGTCTTGACCCAGTGCACAGTATGCAGCCAATATGTGGGGCCGTGTAAAGATGCAGTTTTGTTGCTGGAAGAGACAGATCGAGGATGATTTTGAAGTGAGTTAGCTGAAGCCCTTTGAGATTGTTGGATTTCCGCTTTGTGGGAATATGATTTGGGGTTGTGTATTGGCTGCCTTGTAAGAGACCCTGTTTGCCTAAATAGTGCAAATTCTGCTCCCCCCCCCCCAAGTCCCCAGTCCTCTCCTCCAGAGGGATCTAAGCCAAGTAGTGGCTGCCCTGGAACCTCCCAACACTTGGAGATGAGGGGCACACATAACAATATCTCCTCAGTGGGAAAATGTGGTTTTCACCTGGACTGTACTCCAGCTAGTGGAGAAGACGTTTTTACAATGGACCAAGTGTAATGGTAACCTGTTGAGTGGTTCTTATTGTACCACCGTAGTAAGCCTCTCTACTCCTCCCCCCCACCAGTCCCTACCATTAGGGGGCCTTTGGTGAAAAAAAGCCATCTGCTTTAGGTTTTGTTTTGGCCATTTGCATTCCCATTCTTGTGTTCCTCTTCTTAACTTCCCCTTTCCAGCATTGATGTTTCAGTCTCAAATTTCTCTGGATAAGGCTCCCCCCCTCCCAAGAATCTGGTACATAAAGTTTTTCACTTAGTAGCGTTTGCATACTTTGACTACCCTGTCTGGTACTGCAGAAGTTTTGAGGTGGAAGGAAGGGTTGGCAGTGGGTCTCCCAGTAGGGTTATCAACTCTGGGTCCAGAAATTCCTGGAGATGTTGGGAATGGAGCTTGGGGAGGCTGGGGTTTGGTGAGGGGAGGGACCTCAGTGGGGTATAATGCCATAGAGTCCACCTTCCAAAGCTATTTTCTCCAGGTGAGATCAGTTGTAATCCCAGGACATGATGAAGAAGAAGAGTTGGTTTTTATATGCTGACTTCCTCTACCACTTAAGGAAGAATCAAACAGGCTTATAATAACCTTCTCTTCCCCTCCCCACAACAGATACCCTGTGAGGTAGGTGGGGCTGAGAGAGCTCGAAGAGAGCTGTGACTAGCCCAAGGTCACCCAGCTGGCTATATGTGTAGGAGTGGGGAAACAGTCCCAGTTCACAAATTAGTGTCCGCCGCTCATGTGGAGGTGTGGGGAATCTAACCCAGTTCTCCAGGTTAGAGTCCACCGCTGTTAACCACTACACCACTCTGGCTCTCTAGCGACCACCTGGTTGTTGGCAACCCTCCCAGTCTCTCCTCTGGCTGGCCAACTGAATGTTAGGGCAATGGCAGTTACCAGGCAGCTACCTCCTTTCCCATTGTTACGTTCCAAGTTCCAGTGTTCAAAAGTAAACAGAATCTTAACCCAGTATATAGTACACAGCAGAAACGTGGCATTATGTGAAGAAACACTCCCTGGTAGAGGGAGAAAAAGGAGATGTATGAAGTTGGTTGGCTGAAGCATCCAGGGGGTGCAGGATCTTTGTAGATCTGATATGGAGGTTGTGTGTTCTCAGCCCTGTGAAAGTGCCTATTCACCACATCCTGTTCCACATAATGCAAATTCTACACACACACCAGGTCTCCAAATGCTCTTTCTATCAAACGTGACCTACCCAGGTAAATGCTGGCCGTTGAAACTTCTTGCCTCTTGGACGTAAGGGTTGTGCTGTGCATAAGAATATCTTATTGTCAAAAAGGATATTGTAAGTGATGTGATTTTTAACAAAAATGCAATTAAATCAAATATATATTAAAAGTAGGGTGCAGATTGGCTCAGATATCATCTATCAAGTGAACATTGGTTTCTGCAGTCTGTACTGCTTTAGAAATTAGCATAGAAGCGGAATGAATTTATGGGCTGTATCAGGAAAGTCATCTTTATTTCTCCTAACTATTTTTTTGGAGGGGGAGAGAAAGAGAAATATAATGGACTTGTGTCCTTTCTGCATGCAGGTGGCTGATGATGGAGGACAGGAGCTGGCGGCAGAGCCAACCAAAGGGCGGTGTCTGCGTCGCACAGTCAGCGTCCCTTCGGAAGGCCAGTTTTCTGAGATTCCAGCAGAGGGCACTGCAAAGCTCGGTAAGTTGCACAGAATTACAATAAACAAGGCAGCCTTCGGAATTCATGTTCAGCATTCAACCAACAGCCTCCTGTCCAACAGAACAGCAATCACTGTGCTTGAATTGAAGGGTGTTCAAGGCATTGTCAGTGAATGAATGTCTCATAGCTCAGTTACCCCAAAGCACCACTATTTATGTTAACGGTGAAGTTTCTGTTGAATTCAAAAGCGAAGGGGGCGGGGGGATGCTGTTTTCCAGCACTGTTACAACTGTGCGCTTATGAGTTTATGAATCAGCCCTGGAATTTGAGAGCTGTTTATCCCGGTCTGTGTCAGTGTTCAAGCATTTCTTAAGGGCAGTTTACAGTGGCCCTCTACTTATGGTTTGAGCTGCTCAGCTTTGGTGTTATTTTTGAACTGAATGAATGTGATAAGATCTCGGTTTCTGTCAGGCTGCAATCCGTGCTTAGATCAATGATTTTCATGTATTTTTGCTTAGTGAAGACTCCCTGCCCAAGTTACTGTAACAAGCGTTTTGAGCCCTGCCAGGTCATGGGAAAATTCTGTGGTAAATTTTTTTAAAAACAAAACAAAACTCTGGCGTCAAAGAAAAGAAGGGAACGTGTGCAAGAAAAAGAGTTGGAAAGGGAGATCTAAGCAGAAGCAAAAATGGTGGGAACAGCCATGTCCTCGCAGCTTCTCTGGCTGGGAGAGCCCCACCTCATGTCTCCAGCTGTCCTAGGCACAAGTTCCTTATTCAGAGTCCCACCAAGGGCTTTGGGTTGAAGCTCCTTATATAACCTTTATTGTCCTTCACTCTGAGGGCCCAAATATGCTAATTTTCTGAGACCAGATGTCAGCCATTCGGGGAGAAAAATGCCTGAAGGTTAGTAGGAGGAGAATTCACTTGTGTGCACTTTTTGTGCTCCCCAGGTGTGGTGTTAGTGGTTAGAATGTCAGACTAGGATCCGAGAGACCCAGGGTCAAATCCCCACCCTCCCATGGAAGCTTTCTAGATAACCTTGGCCTGGTCACTCTCTCTCTCTCTCTCTCTGCCGAACCTATCTCCCACAGTAGCTGTTAAAATGGAAGGGAGAATGATGTAAGCCCCTTTGGGTCTCTACTGAGGAGGAAAGTGGGATATAAATATCTAAATAATAAAATTAATTTGATGTGGAAAATCAGTCATAATTTGGCTCTTAGCAACCGATCACCTAGGGAAACCAGACAACCACTCTTTGGTACTTCTCTGGCACACATGCGCTCCCCACCTGTACATCTCTGCGCCTGCGTTGACTTGCTTGAGTACTTTTTGTTGCTCTGTCTGGCCCTGCCATGTTGAAATGGCAGCACTATGACTCTCCTGAAATGATCTCAAATAAATTTAAAGGGTGCTCTGATCTCTTGGTAGCATAGTAGGCACTGATGACTTCCTGTTCGTGAGAAGAATGTGTAAGAGGTTGTTTATGCTCCTGGATTTTCTTTTTCCAGGCACCTTTAATTAGCGATTATATGATGAACAAGCTACAACTGTGTGTTAATAGAAGTGTACTTATATCTTAGTAATTAGCATCTTGCAATTATAGTTATCCTGCCGGCATTTCTGAAGCACCTGCTCTGTATTCCTTTGACAAGGTACTTGTCTCTCTGAGCATTTTCAGGGCCACATTCTAGGCATTGTTAGGAGAAAGAAATGTCATCTTGACTTTCAAAGGAGATGAAAGATGACAAGAGGCACTGAAACATAATTGCCCAGTGAGATGCATTGTTAAACTGACAAATGGGATTGGCTTTCAAGAGCATTTGACCATACTTCTTTTTTTTTTGGTCAGGCAGACAAATCTGCTGAAATGAATGGAGAGCATACAGCAGCTGTCCTCAGTGGTCTGAGCCCCAAACTTATTTTGCATTAGTTCACACCTGGGAAGATAGTATTGGGAGCCATTTATACAGGACACTGCTAGTATCTTGGCTTGTGGGTTCTATTGATGATGCAGTACCCTACTGGAGAATGAATGTTGGATGTCATAAGACCCCTGTTAAACCTCCTTGATCATTTTGTTAATATGTATAGTCTACCTGGAACGAAGTCCATTGAAATGATGGAATAATCCATGTGGCGGTGGCTACTAGATTTTGTAGCTAAACAGACAGTGCTGTGACAGTGCTAGAGTAGAAAGAGACCCAGACACCTAAGGTGGGGGAGGAGACCATGAACAAAGGCAACATCTGGGCTTTGAATCACACCCATTACTTTCCATTAGGTTTAGATAGCTGTAGGATCCATTGAAACTATCCTTGAAATATTCCTTGAAAACATCTGTCTTTGCTTGAAGGGTATGCTTTGTTTTACACTGAGCTTAATGCGTAAGCATTTCTTTAAAAAAAATTACAATAGGAGTTGATCTTGTGAAGGAGAGAATTGGATGTGATGGAAGTGAAAAGAGGAAACAGATGGTAGCCACCAGCATGTGCTACCAGCAGTCAAGGCAACAGCTGTACCCAAAATAGCTTTGGAATGGACACCAAATGCTGAAAAGCACAAGGGGCAGACAAAATAGCCGGAACGAAACTGCATTGCAGAGCTTAGCTCTCCCAGAAAAATCTGGCTTGGCTTAATAAGCAAGTATAATAGTTAGTAACGGATGGTCACTGAACTTATTGCTCCGAGAGGATCTTGATCTGGGTTGATTATGCACATAATTTTGTGTGGTACAATTGCTGTGCAGATTGGTTTGGACCTTAGAGTCCAAGAGGTTGGATCCCTTCTCAGCCCAGAACTTTGTCTTGGGAAAGGTAGTATATCTTGGGTTGATATAGGTATGCAGAAAGATGGCGTTGCTGCCACCTTCCTGGGTGTGTGCCATTTCATAAAATACGGGGTAAGTGTGGGTGCAAGGATCCTGTTACAGTACTCTGCCAAGTAAAAAAGTCCCCCTGCCTGCATAAAAGTAGCATGTTAGTGGAAAGGCTAGGTTAGAGTCTCCTTGCTTACCTAGATTGGTGATCAGATTTAAAAATGGGATAATTAGATTCATGGAGGTCATGGGGGTTCCCTTGATCATGGAGGCCAACCTCTAAAAAAACTGCCTAATCCATTAATATGTCTTACCAGTTGTCTGGTTTTCATACTTTCACTAAAACATATCAGCTGGTCTTTTTTGAAAGTACCTTACTAGAGACTTTCCAGTCCCCCACCACCACTACCACCCCAAAAATTCCCCTGGTACCCCATCTTGGTAGCCTACTGTAAAAAACCCACAGTTTACGATTTGGAAATCCTATCCCTGGAACTTTGCACTCATTTTAGAAAAAAAACTTTAATTTCAGTGTTTCCGTTTCAGCATGTTTTTGCACTTTCTCACTAATGGGGAAAATGTTACTTCCCATAATCTATTTAAATTTCAGGGATGGGAGCTATGAGCAAGAAATCTATCTAATCAGGGCCGCAGTTTTTAGGAGAGAAATACTGTATCAGGGTGAAGCTGTAATTAGTAAAAGGCTTTCCTTCTCTCGCTAATAGGACAGAAGACAAAACAAGATCTTGGTATCCCCTTTTGCTTCAGAAAGCTGTAATTGTTGCAAATGAGGAAAAGCTGACTTAACAATGGGCGAAAACGCATGATCGCTTTAGCCGCCTTTATTCCGTTTCAGCCAGGAATTTTGCCGAATGTGCGTTCGATCCTGGCTGAATCCTGGCTGAAACAGGGAATAAAGGAGGCTAAAGCAACCATGCATTTTCGCCTGTTAAGTCAGCTCTTCCTCATTTGCAACAATTACAGCTTGGGAAGATAAATTATTGACTGTGGCCTACTGAAGTTTACCTTTCCCCTCTTTGTATATTACAATATTCACTGTTGCTCGTTCATTAGGAATGAACAGTATTGACTTTATATACTAGGCAAGTGTGACTAGGCTCTGCAGAGCTTTTACTTGCCACTTCCAAGTGCCCTCAATGGGTCTGTTAACCCACTCCATACCAACTCTAATCACCCTACTCATAGTGCCCTTTTCTGTATCCATTTTGATAGAGATTGTATTCCTGTACTCGCCTTGAATTCTACATTTCCTGGAAATCTCTTTTTTGTAAATTATAGGTTGTAGGTTTACGTGAGCTTGTGTGTGCACACTGCTCTACAATTAGCAGGGACATCTATAATTGTTGCCAAAGAGCACGGTCAGTCTGATCCCACATGTGTTGTAGTGATATAAATTTATTTTTATAAACTCTATTTACAAATGCAAGCTCTGCTATTCTTAACAGTAGTAGCGATTAAACTGGGATAATTTTGATTTATTTGTGGTAGCATCCTTGTCACTTTTGAGCATTGCACACATCCATTGTTTAAAAATAGTCATTGGATGTTTTTACGGTAGCTGGCAGTTGGGACACAACAATCAAACCATGATTTGGCCATTACAGCCACAAGCATGAGACATTCTGGGGCTCACGTGTCCTTTTTCCACCTCTTCTTACATGTAGACATTTAACCAAAGACCTCCATATTTGCAGCAAACCATTTTATATTGTTCTTTCTGACTAATAAACCATAGTTTGCATTCTTCCCTGCAAATTAGGATTCCAAATCAAACTATAGGAAAGGGTGCAAACTGTAGTTTGTGATTGGGTCTCAATGACAAACTGAGGTTTGGCATGGATCTGGAGGACATTTATTAGCCGGCCACATATGAAAGGAAGGAGGTGTGAGAGGGTTCCCTCGGGCAGTGATCCCAGCATGGTACCTGTGGTCACCATGGTAGGTGCTTTCTCCCCCCCCCCCCGCCCCAAAGCAAATAGCCAGTCCTGCCTTTCCTCCACCTCACTGGAAAATCAGGTGTTTCAGCACCCCCATGAGGTATCTCCTTTGTGCCTGCAAGGACCAACCATTCAGAAACATCTGTTCTGTGATTCACTTCAGCCACCCATGGCAGCCATTTGGTGATTGGCTGCAGCAACCCATTCTCAAAATTCTGAAAATGCTCTCAGGCTCAACAAGATTTGGGAATCCATGCCCTTACAGCGTTCCTATAATATCCAATCGATTATATGCCTGAACTATGCCATGCTACTGTAGATCCAAACATTTGACTACAGTTTTGTAAACGATCATTTGGTCTTGCTCTTACATAGATCCCACTCATTTCATTAAGACTTGCTCTGTAGGTCTTTCTAGAAAATTGTACCTCTGGGGTAGTTAATAGCAGTGTTGGTACCACCTGGATTTTCAAGTCTTGGATTCCCCCTTTTGATGTTAAATATCTACTTGTGATTTGCTGAAGACTCTATCAAGCTGGGAAAGATCTTGAAAAGTTTGCTCAGAGTGGGAATTGGAGAAACATAGTGATGACCTTTTTCTTCAAATCAGCTATTGAACACAAATTGGCACTTCAAAAAGATTTGAAATGTTACAGCAAGTGATGTAGAGGTGAGACTTCCTATTACTTTTCAATCAATAATTCTTGGCATTTGGGGCTAGCAAAAGGGAAGTTTTTAAAAAATGAGCACAATATAAAAAGGGCTTTAGAGGGTGCTGAGATGAATTGATTCCAATTAAAATCCAAAAATTGGAGGGCACCATCTTGGCAGCCTGCTGTATCTTGACTTGTGTTCTTTTTTAATTTTTATGTGCCAGAGTTTGGATCTTTTAAATATGCACGTCTTCTGAAAGGCTATCTATGGTCCAAAATGTCTTGGGTCTCTTCCATAATCTTTCTTCCAGGTTGCATTTTGGGGTTGGGGCACAAGGCTTAAAAACCAGAGTCAGAAAATATTTACTGCATTCTTGAGATATGGGGGGGAAGTCCTGACCACTTTGAAGGAAGTAGTTGTGTTGACCCCTCTTTAAAAAAAGAACAAGAACAAGAAGAGGAAGCTTTCCTTGGATAATTTAAGAGTAGTTTCAAATAAAATGTTTTGGGCAATGTGTTGAAACAGGTGGTACTAGTTTAACTCCAGGCAGTTCTGGATGAGTCCAATTATGTGGACCCATTTCAGTATGGTTTCAGTTTTGGATCTGAAACTGTGCTGGTCACTGTGCCAGATGTCTTGTGCTGGGAGATTGTCGGGGAATGCTACCTTGTTGGTTCTTCTGGCTCTCTCGGTTATTTTTTATACCATATATTTTTATACCATTTTATATCCTTCTTGACTGGTTATCCACACTATTGGGGGTTCCTGTGGTTCAGATCCTCTCTGGTTCACCAGTTCCAGAAGGTGATGCTGCGGTACTATTGCTGCAGAATCATCACTCAGTGCTTAATTTTTTTTTCTTCTATGCTATTTAACATTTATATGAAACTGCTGGGAGAGGTCATCCAGAGATTTGTGTCACTGATATGCTGATGACATGCAATTTATATCTCTTTTTCCTCTGAGCTAGGTGAGGCAATGAACTACCTAAACAGATGCTTGGAGGCAATAATTTTTATTAGTTCTATCCTCTAAGAACCTGAAGTGGCATCTAACAGGAAAAAAAACCCTTATGCAAACAAAACAAAACTAGGGTGCCTTAGATTAATTGGCTGACTTGTTTAAAGACACAGGCTACAAGCCTTGATTTAAGAGCCAAAAGGGCCAAGAGTGCTTGATCTTTGGCTTGTGCCTCTGGCTATACCCAATCTTTGTCAGGTACCTGAAACAGAAAGGGGGGTGCCATCCTCAGCAAAGACGGTCCTCCTCCTCCTTTCCCTGCTCTAATTCTAATTCTTCCTGAATTCCTGATAAGAACCAGTAAATTGAAGCTCAATCCAGATAAGACTTGAAGTGCTTTTGGCCTGTGGTTCAGCTGATCAAGAAGTTAAGTCCGACTTTATATGGGGTTGTGCTTTCACTTGAGGAGCAAAGCTTGCAGCTTGGGGTTTCTTATAGATCTGCTCCCACAAACAAATTCTCGGGTGATACCTACAGCACATAGCACCTTTTTAACACAATCAGAACATATTTTTTTGCCATCAAGTCACATCTGACTTATGGAGACCCCTGGTGGGGTTGTAGAGGCAAGAGCCATTCAGAGGTGGTTTGCCGTGACCCTGGTATTCCTTGGAGGTCTCCCATCCAAATACTTGCCAGGGTCGACCCAGCTTAGCTTCTGATATAGGAGATATATTGATATTTTAAATAAATTAAACAATGTGTAACCTTTGCAATAGCTTGCTAAACTCTTCACTGAGCATTTAAAATGTGTAGTTGGAATACTGCTGTAACCAAAAATGAAATTGGTACAAGTGTTGGGGATTTTATTCTCTTCCCTTGTGAATTTTGCTGTAGAAAGGTAGAGAATAAAATTACTCCAGAAGGGGTGGGAGCAATGTTGATTCTATGACCTTAGGCAGATCATGAGAGGGAGAGCACCTTGGCCATCTTCTGGGAATAGAGTATGGGTCACTGGGAGTGTGGGGGGGGAGGTAGTTTGGAATTTTCTGCAATGTGCAGGGGGCTGGACTAGATGACCCTTGTGGTCCCTTCCAACTCTATGATTCTGTGATTGGTGAACCTTTGATGCACTGGTGGAGAGGTTAGGCAGCACTGTCTAGCCCCATAAACGGGTTTATGGGGCTACGGAAGTCCAATCATAGAATAACAGTGTTAGAAGGTACCACCAGGGTCATCTAGTCCAACCCCCTGCACAATGCAGGAAATTTCAAATTACCTCCTCCCCCATACCCCATCCAAGGATCATTCCACATGTGTTACATTTTTTCACATAGTTTTAGAGGGTAGCCGTGCGGGTCTGCAGGAAAAGATCTAGATTTGAGTCTTGTGGCACCTTATAGACCAAAAAGATTTTTGGAGTATAAGCTTTTGAGAGTCAAAGCTCCCTTTTTCAGATATTGTGTCTGAGAAAGGGAGCTTATACTCTCAAACCTTAGACCCTGAAAATCTTGTGGGTCTCTAAAGTGCTACTGGACTTGAATCTAGTTTTTTATACCGTCTCCCCACCATTGATCCAGCAGGGCAGGAGACTTAATCAAATCATAGCAGGGGCAAATCATAGCAGGGGCTACATTAGAGACGTAATTGTGCTGCACAGTCAAGGAGTATAGCAGACACGTGTGTGTAAATGCAGAACAAAATAGAAAAGAGTATGGCATGGTCTTGAAATCCTTTATCCCTGTATATGAAAGCACATTCAACATCTTATGTCTCTAAGGAAGCATTTTTTGCCAGCAAGCATAAATGTTCTGAGCTACTGTTTTCCAACTTCATTCACTAAATGCAAATCTCATTTCTGTGAATTTTACTGTACAAAGGGGGGGGGGAGAATAATACCAGAGCTGCTAGATCCATACTGGTTTACTGTGCTGTCAGGTGACCAGAAGGGCTGCCGGGATACTGAGGGAGAGACTTATATCCAGAGACGGGGAAGAAGGGGGTCAGCAACAGAAAAATGCCGGTTTAAGTAATGGTTCCTATATCTTGGAATGTGTGTCCGTTTTTTTCAAGCTGCTTCCAAGCTCTCCTGGCTGGGGTCATGACTGCACCAAAGAAGCCAAGAGCCTATGCTTTTCCTTCAGGTAAAAACTAGTCAAAAGATAAGAGTTCTAACTGTTCTGGTCACCACACCTAAAAAAGGATATTACAGAGCTTGAGAATGTGCAGAAAAGAGCAACCAAAATGATTAGGGGACTAGAGCAACTGCCCTATGAGGAGCGGTTAAAACTCATAGGGCTGTTTAGCTTGGAAAAAAGGCGGCTGAGGGGGGACATGATAGAAGTCTATAAAATTATGCATGGTTTGGAGAGAGTAGACAGGGAAAAGTTTATCTCCCTCTCCCATAATACTAGAATGCGGGGTCATTGCTGAAGCTGGAGGGTGAGAGATTCAAAACAGATAAAAGGAAGTATTTTTTCACACAACGCATAGTTAAATTGTGGAACTCCCTGCCTCAAAATGTGGTGATGGCTGCCAACTTGGAAGAAGGAAAGGGGTATTCATGGCTACTAGTTAAAATGGCTACTAGTCATGATGCATACCTATTCTCTCCAGGATCAGAGGAGCATGCCTATTATCTTGGGTGCTGTGGAACACAGGCAGGATGGTGCTGCTGCAGTCGTCTTGTTTGGGGGCTTCCTAGAGGCACCTGGTTGGCCACTGTGTGAACAGACTGCTGGACTTGATGGGCCTTGGTCTGATCCAGCAGGGCTTTTCTTATGTTCTTATGTTCTTAAGAGTAAATAAGTTTCCCTCACCAATATTTCTGAAGCAGTAAGATGCTCTGTTCCTGCATTAATCAAACCGGCACTCCTCATTCATTCCAGGTGAAGCGAATACTTAATGTTATGGTCAAAAAAGCCTGCAAGGCAATAGATTTATTGTGTGGGTGTTCTAAGATGCGCTGCTGTGTAGTACAATTAAACCTTAAATGACCATCTTCTCCTTGATCTAAATCAAGCCCTTTCTATCAGAAGAGATGCCATCTGGGTTAGTGAAGGCATCTGCAATGCACCAGTTTTGGTTCTGCTGGCAGAAAGCATACATTAGGGGAGGGATCCAACTTTTTGAAACAGTTTCATTAACTGTATATGGCACAAAACTGGATTGGGCACCTTTCCATGTTTTGCACAAGTGATCTGTGTAGAAATTGAGCAGGAAGTTAAGGTATCTGTTAAGCTAGAGGGTTGGAATTTGCTCTTTATAAGTTGCCCTTCGGTTTTATTGGTAGCATGGGGAAAACATCTAGCTTGTGTTTAAATGTCAAACTCATTTGAAGGTAGCTGTGAATACCGGTATTAGGTCACACTGCGCTATCTCAATAAAATCAGACGGCGCTTCACTGTGGATTCTTTTGGACATCTTGGTGGCTTTTGCTACCATTGACCTGGGTATCCTTCTGGTTTGGGGCGGGGGCAGCGTGCTTCTTACTTGTTTGGTCATTTCCATAAGGTGATAATGGGGGGTTGCATCTTATGGTACGTTCTACCCACCTGCGGGTCTCAACTTGTGGGTTGAAGACTGCTATTCCAGATGTTGCTTGGATGCCCTCGGTGGAGCTTTGGCTCTGCATGTCTGCTATTTCTGAAAATATGATGTTTGGTGCTCAGACATGTACATTTAAACTGCAAGCTAAAATTATGTCTGCATCAGATTTAAATAATTAAAAAGTGGGATGTCGCTTGAATGAATAAATGAATACGCTGTTGAATAAAAGTTCCTAATAACCAACAATGTTCAGGTTTGTTTTTTTTTAACAGGAATTATGCTAGTCTTTTAAACTAAAGCTTCTTTCAAGGTGCAGGCAGTATACTTAAGGAGCAGATATTTTGGTTCCAAGTCTGAGTGCAGGAATCAAGACTCTCCAGTTTGCTGTTTTCTGCTTGGATTCCTAAACTTAATCTTTGTATGTCATTGGTAGCATTTTTGTATTGTGCTTTGTTTCATAAAGCAGCCATCTTACCAGGTGCTTAACATAAGGGGAAATACTGTTGCTCTTACCAGTAATCTGTTTGGTTCTTTAAGATTACCTTCCAGTCATTTTCCAGGCACAGTATCAAAGTGCTGATTTAGACTTTGCCCCACCTATCTAAGAGAAAGCTACCTCATCTTGTTTCCTAATATGATTGCAGGGTCAGTGAAACTGCCATTCAGGTCATTTTGACTCTACAAATATGTGTGTATTTAGATATTTATAATTTAGATATTTCTATAATATATATAATTTATATATTTATCATCCCTTTTCTCCACAATGGGGCCCCATAGTGGTTTACAACATTGTCCATCCTTTCTGCATTTTATCCCCGCAACAACAATCCTGTTAGGTAGGTTAGAATAAGGCAAAGTGACTGGCATAAACTCACCCACTGATCCTCTGTGGCAGATAGGGTTGCCAACCTCCAGGTACTAGTTCGAAATCTCCTGCTATTACAGCTGATCTCCAGCCGATAGAGTTCAGTTCACCTGGAGAAAATGGCCACTTTGGCAATTGGACTCTATGGCATTGAAGTCCCTCCCCAAACCCCACCCTCCTCAGGTTCCACCCCAAAAATCTCAAGGTATTTCCCAACCCGGAGCTGGCAACCCTAGTGGCAGAGCAGGAACTCCTGTGTGCATGTTGCAGTTCTGCAAGCACAGAGAAAATCTGTAGAAAGTGTGACTGTGAGTGCAGGATTCAGCTTTTATTTTTAAAAGACAGTAATTTCTAGTTCTTTGGGCTAAAAAAAGATGTGTAGAAAATGTCTGCTGAATTATGAGAATAAAATTTCCTGTGGTGGTTGAAGTTTCAATCTCTTTGCCCCTCCCATGGCTAGCAAAACTTGAATAAATTATTCCAAATAACAAAAGTTCAGAATAAATTTTGCTAAATAAAAGATTATGGAAACTTGCTTGCTTTGCATAATGTATTCAGTCACAGAAACCATTCATTTCTTGATTCAGAATTTGAACTGCCCAAATGCAGAAATTATTTTTAGCTTGGTGTACAAATCTCCTGTCTTATTTTTTACCTTCTGTATTCACTCATTCTGTGCTTCAGCTATCGCAGATTTCCCTAACAAATCCTGCAAATTCTAATTTGATGAGAATTCTCTTATTAGTGACTCCTATTCCCCCCTTTAAAGAACTATAATTCCCAGCATTCCTAAGTAAATTACCATTAAACCATTCTAAATATTTATTGCTCTGAGGAACAGCAAGGTGGGCTATAAATCATATAAATAAAGACAGTGTGTACATTCTCCAAGTGTGCAAATCTGTGTAAATGAGGATGGACATTGTTGCCCATCTTAAAATCTGTGAAATTTTAATGTGCAAGTTTATATCTAGGTAAATGGCCTTGTTCTTTCATTATTATCAGAAGGTCTGACCAAGTATAGAGGTTGAGTATCCCTTATTCGGACATCCAATATCCACACTGACCCGAAAACCAGACTTTTTGAGCCAGCCTGGAGGCATTCCTCACAGGCCCTCAGCAGCATGCCAGTTTGCTTTGTGATAGTTCAAAGTACCCAAAATCATTTAAAATTACATTCAGGCTATGTGTATAAAGTGTATATAAAACATAAATGAAATTTGTGTTTAGACTTGGGTCCCATCTCCAAGATATGTCATTATGTATATGCAAATATTCCAAGACACGGAAAGATCCGAAATACAGATCACTTCTGGTCCCAAGCAGTCCGGATAAGGGATACTCAACCTGTATGTATGTTTTATCCTGCAAGGATGAAGAACGGGATCTGCTGCCTGGGATCAGGGTAGGTGTTGGAGCATCAGGTTGTTCAGCTATTTCACACAACCCGCTTACCACTCTGACCTTCCTGTTGACTTAATAGCCTTTCAGATACATAGCAAAATATCTGTCCATAGTAAATCACTGTCCCTATTTTGGGAGATGCCTTATTTTGCTAGCTGCTTCCTTGGGTGGAGGGCAGGGCTCTAGGCGGTATATCCTCTGGGGAACTAGCACATCTTGTTTTTAGTGTACTCTCATGAACACCAAGCCACCGTGCAGTGCCTGGCCTGCCATTTTACAAACTGTACCTGCTGAAAGATGTTTTGTTCTGTTGATGAACTATTGTAGGACAATTGTGTTTTTAACCAAAGGAACAAGTACAGTCTTGGCTTTTAAACCAGCAGAGGATGAGTTTATTGCAGAACAGATGAATACAGTAGCTAGAGTAAAGCCTTCAACAATGTATAACAGAGGTGAAAGGTCTCGAGCACTATTCATTGTTATATTAATAATTATAAGCAGTTCAGTACTTTTTTTCATCAGTGGGAGGGTTTTTTTTATATTCCACCACCCCAATAAGTTACAAAGAGCCCAATTATGTTTTCCCCCTAACTGCTGTGCGGCAGAAATAAATATTTCTGGCTGAGGTCCTTTTGTACCTAATTCTAAATTTGGGCATGAAGTACCGGTAAATTCATCTGTATAAATCATAAATCTCTATAGATCAAGGATTTACTGGAGTATGGACATATAATCTTAACTCTGTGTACAATGGGCTCATAATCTCTATATTTTTGTTCTTAGAAAAGCATTTACAATCCCACAGTAAAGAAAATCCCTTTAGAAGGGTTTAAAGTTTTGTCATTTGTAAAGGTGGCTTGTTTGTTATGCATTTAACTGGAGAAAAATATTGACCACCCCTCCTCCCCAACATCCAATACTAATGTCTGTTTTCCTCCCAGATATACCACAGAGAGACAAAAGGAGAGGTAGTTCCTAAGCAGGGCCAAATTGACTTCATAGACTGGAAATGGATGGTCCCCTAATTTTTGTGCATTTTATGAACACACTCTGTTAATGTAGATCTTCATTCTTACAGATGACTTTCTTTGCTGTTAAGACTTTTCAGGATTGAAGTCAACTAGTGAGCTCAATGGGATTTAAATAAGAGTGCAAGTTATTTGATTAATCAGTATCTATGGTAAATAAGAACATTTCGTAGGGTTATGAAGCCCAATGACACTTAGCACTACCATTATTTTGAAGGGTATATTAACTACCATTGCCCTGTACAAATGGAACCTGAACTTATTTGGAAGCAGTTCCATTAGTGTAAAAGAAGAGAAGCCCAGGCCAGGGAGTTGATGCCGTCAAAGAGCCTGAGAGAAACCAGCTGAGGCAGCTCTGAAACTAATGCTAAAAATGGCTGAGACAACAATCAAAGGTCTGTGGCAGTGTCTACTGTTTATTGTTTTGTATTGTCATATTGTACATCATAAACCTTCTTGAGCATCTTGACCAAAAGCGGGTTCATAAATGCATTTGAATCAAATATATTCAATTTCCTGTGGAAGTCTCTAAGGAACAGTGCAGCCCAGCAGATAGGGACTTCTCATGTTTATTCTGAAGTCCCACTGAGATCAGGAAGATTTCCAGATAGGTATGGATGGGATTACAGCCTTAACCATTTTATTTGTGGGGGAGACCATAGCTCAGTGGTAGGACAAATGTGTTGCATGCACAAAATCCTGGTTTCAGTTTCTGACATCTCCACTTAAAGGATCTTGGATTACAAGGAAAGGCCTCTGTTCGAGAACTGGGAGCGCCACTGCCGAAATAGACTATAAAAGGCCGCTTCACCTGTTTATATATGGGTGGTCATCCTACCTGGTGGTTTTTGTATTATATTCACACACACTAATTAATCTGTGTGGTGCCTCTGGGTTGTACACACATATGTAAGTGCCATCAAGTCAAAACCGACTTATGGTGACCCCAGCAAGGGACTTTAAAGGCAAGTGAGAAGCAGAGGTGGTTTGCCACTGCTTTCCTCTTCAGTCTTCTTTGGTGGTTTGCCATCCAAGTACCAATCCTGCTTAGTTTCAAGATATGATGAAGTTAAACTAAACCATGCTGCCTTCCATCCCCTGGGCTATACACCTGTTCTTAAAAGGTCAAAGAAACAGAGGTCTTAGGGAATCGTGTGATTTTTTTATTGGATTTTGTCATCTCTGAAGATTTGATTAACACCCTTCATTTGGAAGATAAATTCTGGAGCAAGCCCTTAATTTGTGAAACTGCTGAAACGCAAGGCAGAAACTTTTCCACCATAATTAGACCATAGGTGTGTAAACGTGGTATCTTTTCCTTAACAGAATAGTACCTTGCTATAGATTATATCAGCTAAATGTAAAACATTACAACAGCTCAACCATGAGATGCCTTAATATAATAAAGCTGCTAAGGGAAAGCAGGATCCAGAAACCTCTTTGCAATTCACAGTCAGCTTTTTCATAATAGGTACCTCCAAGTCGCATACAAATTCCCATTTCCCTGAAGAAGCCTCTAGGATGCAGAGGTCCGCATGTGCTAGCAATGATTAGTACCCATTAAGAGCAAACTTGTTATCCAAGAAAGTGCTTCTTTTGGGTAAAGGTTTATGTTTACTGATGTGCATTACAAGCCTCCTCTTTTTTGTTGCTGTATTGTTTTCAGGGAGACAATGAGAAGAGAAAAGGTATTTCTTCAAATCGTGGTGAGTTGGCTGCAAAAATACATAGGGAATTGGATGTAGCAATGCGTCAGCAGGAGGAGTGGAAGATGATTTGTGGTGTTGCAGGAATCTTCTGGACAAACAGCCACATAGCTTAAGGGACTGCAGTGAGCACAGGATTGAGGACAAAATTATCTCCCTCTTGTGTAAGCACTACTCCACTTGGCAGAAGAGGCAAGAGGGGACAATTTATCCCAGTTCCCCACAGGCCACTGCAGCCTCGGCCTGTTCTCCCCCCCACCCCATGCCTACATTTTATGAGTGTCTAACTTCTCTTTAAAAAAAACAGTTGAAAAGCCAAATGCTCACCTAACTAAAGACCAACTTTGTATGGGATTACATATGATAACTGCTGCTATAACGACCTTTGTCAGACATTGGAAGCAAAAATCGATTCTAAAGATAGAGGAATGGCTGGTTAAAGTTAAAGAAATTTATGTTTTAATTAAGCTAACAGCATATCAGAAAAATAGAGATACAATAAGTATAGATGAGTTATGGTCACAAACTATAAATAAAATAGAGAATTTTATAAATAAGGGCGAGAAAGGGGAATGCATTGTGCTCAGTCAGGACGGAACGATGAATATGAAGACAAAGAAATAAGCTTTAACATAGGAATCCTGTTATCGTGTGTATATATACTGTATTTTAAATCATGAAGATTGTCTTTCTTTCTTTTCTGCCTCTTTCAGTTGCTGTTATTGTTTATTATTATTGCTATTATCCAATAAATTTTAATTTAATTAAAAGAAAAAGAAAGAAAAGCCAAATTCTCCTTCCCAGTGGCCTTCAAACATGGGAGAACTCGGGTACCCCAAATTGGGAGACAGTTCCCTCTGCCCATGATATGCCCTGCCATTTTTTGTCCCTGTTTCCTTACTCTCATGTCAAAAATCCAGTGGTTTAAAATGTATCCTATCAAAAGAAAAGCAGCCTGCAAGACAACAACGCTGAGAGTCTGACTCCTGAACTAGCATATCAAGTATTACCCATGTGCATCAAATGAGTTCCCACTGGTCAGTCATAAAATTCATTGGCTGACCTGAGGGAGCCATTCTTTTCCTTAGCACAGCCTGTTTTACAAATCTCTGTGGAAGCACAGCATGGGATAACTGAGCTCTTTGGAAGAAGTCCAGGATAAAATTAAGATAAAATTCATCACTTGCTAGCAGCTAGACTAATGAGAATAATTTCACTTTATTTATTACTTTCTTGGTTTTTAAATTGTAAAAACTGCTGCAGAGGGGAGCAACAGAAAAAAATTAGAATAATCATAAGTAAAGTAGAATATATATTGCTCTGTTGTCAGCTTGGGTTCCTGGGTCACGAAAGCAGATGTTTTCTGCAGAAGTATCAAGCTATGACAGATACATATTTTATGTATTTATAATAGATGCCTTGGAAAAGTCATACTGGGGTCTTCCAGATCCCTCAGCGTGAGTGGCAGCCTCTCTCCTGGAACTTGTAATATGAACACACCAAATTTGATGATCTCCATCCCTGAGACAGCAGGAGCAATTACTGGCATTTGTAGCTGGCCATTAGTTGTTGGAATGCTGTTTAAATGCCAGGCAGAGCCAATTAGGATTGATGACGGATAACATTGCTTGGAGTGATGCTGAGACCAAAGTATAGAGAACCTGTCAAGTACAGTCAGTAAACCGTAACTCTGCCAAGTTTTGCCTTCCTAGCATGTCTGGAAGATAGTGTGAATTTAGGAGTAGCATTCTCCTTTTCCTCTGTAAGTAAGTAGCGGGGTTTTAAAATATATTTCTATCAGCTGTGGATTTCTTTGAGTGATCTTAGGCATGTCGCTGCCTTTCTCAGACTTTTTTACAGCGCTGAAAAGATAAAATGCCACCCTGAGTTCATTGGCAAGGTCAGGACAAAGATGTGATAAATGAAATTCCACATAGTTCTAATTTCTCCAGGTGCAGAGGGGGTGAGAATGGTTTATATTCTTATTTCTTCATGACATCACTTTTAGTCTGCCTTTCTCTGACAAAAGGGCTCAAGGTGGATAACAACGAATTTAGAAAACAATAAGTTAAAATGATAACTAGCACAATAAATCATACTAGCAACTGCCACAAAGGTCAGTTCCCAACATGGACAGTAATTCAGATTTCATCCTCCATCAAAGTGCCTTTCTAAACAGCTCTGCCTTGCACAAAGTCAGCAGCGAGGACACCTTCCTAACATTTTTGGGCAGGGTATTTCACAAAGTGGGAGGCTGCTGTTGAAAATGTTCTGGGCTGAGCAATGACCAGTTTAACTAAGTTTACAGGCAAGGAGCAACAAAGAGATGCTTGACACTCAGTTTCTGAAACATATTTATTTATTCTTTCCAAGGCACATACTGTCTGTGCAACAAGATTAATCTATGTATAAGGGAACCTGGCTGTTAATAGTTGCTGATACAAACTGTTTGATGAATGATATCTTTGGTGTATCTACTATGTGATGCATCTATATTGTTCCAACTTACAAAAAGCTCTTTTGATACTAGCTGAGCTTGTACGGTCGCTCAAACTAGCTTGGAGCTAAGTTTTGGGGATAGTAGTAGGCTAACTGCAGGACCCTGACCTGGATAGCCTAGGCCAGGGGTCCTCAAACTTTTTAAATGGGGCCAGTTCACTGTCCCTCAAACACTGTTGGGGGCTGCCGCCCCCCGCCCAAACAGGAAGGCAGCCAGGCGCCCAGGCAAAGAAAAGTTAACTTGCGGCAGGAGGACGTGCCGCCCCTCCCCCAGGTGCCTCTCCATGGCCGACACTCCCCCCTTCGCTGAGCTGAGAGACCCTGCCGCCGTGCGCCCTCCTTTCCCACCTCTTGGAGCGGGAGGCGGGCTGGGCTGGCCCCCTGCTTGGCAAAGAGGGCCTGAGGGGAAGGGGAAAGGGCGCGGGAGGAGGCCGGCAGGAGATGGGGGTCTCTCAGCCCTCCCCTCCCTGGAGGCGCCGCCACCCAAACCCCCCACGCTCGCCTCGCTCGGCTTGCAGGCAGACGGGGATGTTCTTCTTCCAGCCCGGCATGGCTTCTTCAGGGCTGTGGCGGCTGCTGCGGCAGAAGGAGCAGTGGCAGTGAGGGGCGCATTGCAGTCTGAGGCGGCGCCTCCCGTCCCCTGAGCCGCGTGCGCGCCTGGGGAAAGGAAGGTGGAGGCTCTTCAGGGCAGCCACAGCGGGGAAGGCGCAGAGGCGGCGGTGGCGGCTCCCAGGTCGGCACGGGTGTCACTGCTCCACTGCTGCCACCGACGCTTTACACGGCGAACGGCCACCTTAGTTTGGGGAAGGGACGGGCGCGGCAGCTCCGGAGGGAGGAGGGGGCGGGGTTCAGGACCCTGACGGGCCGGATCCGGCCCGCGGGCCATAGTTTGAGGACCCCTGGCCTAGGCTAACCCAATCTCATGAGAACTCAGAGGCTAAGCAGGGTTGGTCAGTATTTGGATGGGAGACCACCAAGTAATACTAGGGTCGCCAAACTACCTCTGAACATCTCTTGCCTTGAAAACCCTATGGGGTCGCATAAGTTGTCTGCGACTTGATAGCTAAAACAAGCAAAAAAACTGGCAGGAAGTCAGGATTGCAGTGTCCCATTTCATGAACTGGAACCATTTAAAGTTGACATCTGCCACTATTAACCCCAAAAGCCAGTGAACTTCATGGCTGAGATGGGATTTGAACCCAGGTCTTGCCAATCAAAGTCCAATGTGCTACGTTATCTCTGATGTATTGGGTTTTTGGTAAGGAAGACCAAATAATTTACAGTTTGTCTTTGCTTGTCTTGTTAACTTTATATGAGGACACTTTCAGCATGATTTGTTCTGGGGCTTTTATTCTGATTTCCCTTGTGAAGCCAGAGCAGTTTCTTGCTAATATGGTAATCGGAGATGCTGTTCTCGGGGTGGGGGGTGTCTTTATGGCTGTTTCATAAGAGGCAAAATATAATCTTATCAGAAAGGTGGGGGAAGGGGGAGAAGAGACATAATGGTGGGGCACAAAGGGGAGAAACCGCAAACAGTGAGGAAGAGATTATACTGCAAACCAAAGGACTAGGGCAGCGATACTAACTCAGTGGCTCAAGAGCCCCTTGGGGCTCTTTGAAATGCTACCTGTGGCTCTTTGCAGCACCATTACCCAATGTGGCACCTGCCCCATGTTTCATAAAATGGACAAAGCCGTTGCCTGGTGATTGGTAGGTGGTTCCCGTCTTGAAAGATCTGCCGCCGAAGGAATGGGTAAGCTGTGATCCTTCCTGAAGTGCAGGCCTCATGCCAGGGACGGATGCAAATGTGTCCCTTTCGGTTGAAAGTTGTTGTGAATATGATTCTCCACAAGCCACGGAACGAGTACCACCGGACTAGGAGAAAGGGAATAGGCATGTCCAAAGTTTGAAAAATCACAGAAAGTGGGGGAAGGGGAGGAGGAGTTTTGTCTTTAGCCCATATTTAAATTGTGGCACCTGGGAAAAGGAATTTCTCACCATACTCATTTTTCTTAGATCTGTCATCTTCTTCTTTAATGACGGTATACACAGTGGTGGGAATCTGCTGACGGTCCAACCATAATTAGGAAAAATAGAATAAAATTATGAGACTGGATTCTCTGTGTTTGGCAGTAGCATTATGTCTTTGAAGCAGGACAGGAGCAGCAAAAGAATGGAAAGTTCAGAGGGTGTCTCCCCCCCCCTTTTTGGGGTCATAAATTTAAAAGGAGAAGGTTTCATTCCACAGTGTCAGCCATTGTGCGTGAAATTCTCATGTGCAGTGTTTGTTTTGGTAGGTGAATGTTCCCAGCCTGTTTTGTGACACTTTTTAGAAGCTGCAGTTTGAAACCCGAGATAAAGTGAAACATGTAGCCCCTGCATTTTATGTGTCTTTCAGTGGGAGTTGTTTGTTTCCCAGAGTTGGTGAGAAAGTGCCGGGGCGGAAAAAGTTCTCTCCCCTTGGCTTTAGTTTTGTGTGAAACCTTTTTGGCTTGGTGTTTTGCCTTCCAGTTAATAATTCTGGTACTTTAAAAATATGGTGCCTGCTCCTTAATGCAGATTTTCACTAGTGGTGACAATGTTTTATTTTATGTATTTATTTATTTATAATTGAACTGATATCCCACCTCTTCCTGACAAGAGGTGGTTTACATCAGTATAATCAGCATATAAAATAAGTTTAAAAATGATACACATAAAACACATGATACACTATTGGAACTAATAAAAACAGCAATAGTTTAGTAAAGGCGTTCTGTGAATTGTCGTACAGCAGTTTTGAAGTGCGTTAGTTTTTCATTAGCTGAGCTCATGTTTTGGCTGCCTGAAAACCACCTCCTGCTCTGGCATGCACACACCCCTTTTGGGAGCGGAAAATGAAGCGTCCGTCCCTGTTAGCTTGCCTCCATTCACACACAGGGATTCCTGCACACTCTCATTCAGTAGAAGAGAACGAAAGCAGGAGAAAGGGCAGCTATTGTTTAACTGCCCCCCAGCCAAGCTACTGAATAAAGAGGCTTGGCCTGGCCTCCGGGTTTTGTGTGTGTGTGTGTTGTGTGTGTGTGCTGGCTTTCCTTCATTGCAACCCGTCCGAGACAGAGGACGGACAAGGACTGTGGCAGCCGAAACTGGCGGCGTTAGACTGTAGCTGGCATGCTAGCAGGACCATGATTGAAGCACTGGCAAGATCACAGCATGCAGGTGGTTTCAGGTAAGTTCCTGTTTCGGGTAGACTCTGCTTCAACAAATACGGCAGTATTCTTGGCTGGATTTGATCCAACGGGAGTAAATCTGTGTTGTGAAAAGTTAAGTAAGAAGAAAATGTTTAACTTCCCCTCCCTTTTCTTTTCTTTTTTTAAGTGGTTTACTAAATTATCCATCTTTGACCCAAGCAAATATTTTTTTTTCTTTTAGCTGTTCTCTTCCCCCCTCCATCTTAAGGGAAAGGGTAAGAGAGGAGAGTTGGTTTCCTTCTTTTTGAGCAGAAGTCAAAGGCATTTGATACTTTTGTGGAATCTCAGGGGACAGACAAAGCAAGGGAAGGTGCCCTTTTATTGGGCCAAATTATTCTGGAGCAAGGCTTCATAGGCAGGAAATCCTTGAAGAACTCGGTTACTGAAAAGCTGGTGCCTTCTCAGCAAACATAAGCTGATCTACTGGAAGATATCACCTTGCAAGCATTGTATACGCAGCACTCTCTGGCATTGACTGTCCAGTGTTTTTACAGGTGATACAGACGTAGTAAATGTACAAACTTGTTCCAGTAAGTTGATTGGAAAAGATACACTCATGCGGAATAGTCTCAGTATGAAAACAGCTCTTTCCTTTCTATTCCTCATTATCAACATTCCTGCTGCAGACTAAAATGCCCTCACTCTGAGACAACGAATGAGAGTTTTAAAAAAAGAAATTGGGGTACATAATTATACGGGCTTAATTCTTTCAACCCTGCAGAATAGCATTTTAAAACCCAAAGCTCCTTAGAGACCCGGATTTAAACATAAAAATGCACTCTTTTACTCCCCCCCTTGATTATGAACACTTGCATTTGTACTCAAAATATACAACCAGCAGCTGGTACGATTAACTTGTTATTGGTGTCGTATTGTACAAGGCAAAGGGAAACTCCCTCAAAAATATTTCAGCTTTGTATGTTAGAGTGAGGGCTTTGTGAAAATCCTGGCAAAGGACATCTCTGTACTCCCCTGTCTGATATGTCTGAATTTATTATTTTGATATATTTGAGCCAGATAAAGAAATGAACTCCTGCCATATTTCTAGAGTCAATTACGAAGATGCTTTTGGTTAATAATGGCAAAACAGCATCCCAGGCGGGTGTTGAAATAGACAGTTGTTTTTTGAAACCAGCTCTATACAAGTCCACTTCTGCGTTAAAAATTCCCTTCTTTCTTATGGGTATCCTGGGAAGCAGGCCCAGCTTAATAAAGTCTTCAGGTAGTACTTGTCCTGCCATCACATGTTGGGCTAGTTTGTGAGTGTGTGTGTTTGTCTCTGTTCCTGAATCTTGTCAGTGATGGCACACTCACCTATCTGAAGGTTTCCCATTCCACCCTTTTCTTCCTTGTTGCCACGTATGCCTGGATCTCCCACCCAGAGCCCCTCAGTGGAGCTACCCCACTTGCTTCAAACCTCCCCATAAAACCCACTCTTTCTACAAAGCCTTTAGCAAGAACCCCTTGAGCCTCATCTCCTGTATAAAGACAATGTAAAGGCCTGTTTTTGAGCTTAAGTGCATCTGTTTCTCCTGCTTACATCTTCCTCCCCTCCCTCTATAGTCTCCTCCCTGTTGAATTTTAGATTGTAAGTGCCTCAGGGCAGGGGCCTGCCATCTTGTTTGTTGCCCTTTGAAGGTCCAGGATGGTTGATGATGCCGTATAAACAGTGACAGCTTCTCCTACTCCTCTGGCAAAAATAAAATCTGCTTCTGCCAAACAGGCCACTCCCTGGTGCGTAGTAGCCGAAGGTAAAGGACACTTGACCTAAGCTAGGTATTAATGTGGCTGGGTGCGGCTGCTGAGGCAACTGATGACCTCTTAAAATTTAGTTCTGTTTCTTATCACAACTCGGCGACTTGCTGGTAAGCTGGGAGAGAGGCTGAACATCTTCATGCCTGTGTGAGCCAGAGGTTACGCCCATTATAAGCAGAACCCCCTGTTTGACTCAGCTCAAGGTTGACTCAGCCTTCCATCCTTCCAAGGTTGGTAAAATGAGTACCCAGCTTGCTGGGGGTAAAGGGAAGATGGCTGGGGAAGGCACTGGCAAACCACCCCGTAAACAAAGTCTGCCTAGGAAACGTCGGGATGTGACATCACCCCATGGGTCAAGAATGACCCAGAGCTTGCACAGGGGATCTTTACCTTTTTACACTGACTTTCTCGCCAATGAGGACCAAGAGTGACTAACAACATTCTCACATCCTTTGTTGCCTCCTCACAACAACCCTGAGAAGTAGTTTGGTTTGAGACTGTGTGACTGGCCCAAGGCCCACAGCAAGCTTCCATGGCAGAGTAGGGAGTTGATCCTGGTTCCCCCTGATCCTAGCCCAAGACTCCAACCACTACATCACACTGGCTCTTCCTCCTCCCCAAAGCATCCTACACCATTATCTCCTCTTCTGTTCTTCACAACAACCCTGTGAGGTGGGTTAGGCTGGGAGTGTATGACTGGCCCAAGGTCATCCAGAGTGGCAGAGTGGGGATTTGAACCTGTGTCTCCCACATGCTTGTCCCACACTCGTCCAACACTATAACCACTACACCACTATGTAATGTCCGCATGTTCATAGTTCTAAATGTGTGGCATCCTAATTTTTTTAGCGTTCTTGAAAATGTTTCTTCTTTCCAACATAGTTTTTTTTTTTTAGCTGTATGAAAGGAAACATGCATGAAAGAGTTTTATTCAGGCTTTTGCCCTTTGCTTGCCTGGTGGCAATTTCCTCTTGCCGGTCCATTTTCATCCCAGTCATGTGGCTTCTTGGCCTGCATTTCCAGTCAGCAAGTACTGTCTGCTTTGAGATATACAAGGCTGACTTTTAAAAGCTCCCTCTCCAGGCAACATGTTGATGACCTCTCTGTTTATGAACAACGTCGGGCGGGGATTCTCTTCATAGCTTTAACAATGCTGGTCCTTCATTAGCCATGGGAGTTTCTGTTATGACACAGCCTGGACACTCCCTTTTTTTCTCCTTCCTCTTTCCTGCACCTGTTTCATGCAAAATGGAGCAGATGAAAGAGATTTTTGTAATGAGGGCACCTGCCCCAAAAGAAATGGAACTAAGTGACATAGAGGTAAGAAATCCATATTGTCTTGAGCCATCTGAGAGTGGATGGGGTGCCATTTAAGCTCATAAAAATGGAGGAGGGGAGAATATTGTAAACTGCTTTGGGGTTCCCATTGGGGAGAAAAGTAGGGCATGAATAGCTGATTAAGTAAATAAACCCTCTATCACTCTATTATGCCTTTATGTCTGATTCAAGACTTACTTCTTGGTGGTCCTTACCAGGTGGAGAGATGTCTGCCAGTAACCATGAACCACACAGTGAGCGAAGCACTGTTATGTTCTCACAGCTTCTTAGAAGTCCAAGGAAATGTATGTGCAGTGGGATCATACTTCGCCATATGGCTGGAGGCTGGGCTTGCCATCAATATATGTATTATTTTGGTTGATTGTAAGATTTCATATTGGGAGAAAAGCAGCATCAACCATTTTTTGTAAGAACGCATTGGTAAATTGGTAAATATTTTCCCCAAAACTTTCATTAAGAGAGCACACTTGACTGACTCCGTAGATACATAACTGCCCCCAGCCTCTTTCTTGTATTGCTTCAGGGCCATTTCACACATTTACATTGAAGCAAACCTTGGTATGCTGCCAATTCCAACTCCCTGGTTAGTCTGCCAGGATGATGCATGTAGCCATTGTTTGTAGTGAGTGACATACATGTTTAAAGTGGTAAAAAAGAGCAAGAGTCCAGTAGCACCTTAAAGACTAACAAAAATATTTTCTGGCAGGGTATGAGCTTTCGTGAGCCACAGCTCACTTCTTCAGATACAGCTAGAATGTGAATCCATCTGTCTTTAAGTAGAGGAGAGACAGATGGATTCACATTCTAGCTGTATCTGAAGAAGTGAGCTGTGGCTCACGAAAGCTCATACCCTGCCAGAAAATATTTTTGTTAGTCTTTAAGGTGCTACTGGACTCTTGCTCTTTTTTACTACTCTTGCTCTTTTTTACTACTGCGGACAGACTAACACGGCTACCCACTGTGAATTATGTTTAAAGTGCTAACTCACCCATATCATTGCAGAGCTTAAGACATTGAACGTTATTGCCCATTAGAGGGGATTTCAACAGTTTCTGTAAAAATCCACCAGGAAAGCAGCACAAAGATTCTACTGGAGAGTGTGTTCGCATTGTCATTGTCCATACCTCCACGCAAACACCCCCCCCAAAAAAAGACTCTGTCCAATCTTGATCAAGTTTTCCATTGCTCTGCTCTGAGTTCATCAGTCACTGTATTATCTCCCTTTATGCTTGTTAAAACAGAGGCTGGGAGTATGTCTTGCCCAGAGTTTCGTAGTGAGTCCATGACGGCATTCTCCCATTGAGACAATGCAAAAATCTCTCACTAGCCCACAAATAAATAATTAACATGGAGAAATGCAAAGGAGAGTGAGCTATCTCTAACACATATTACATTGGGACTTTGTAGTGCTTGTCCTCTAGAACAAGAAATTTACTGGTGAGATTATTCTTTCCCAGCGTGGCTCTCTCTGTATGTGTTGCAACTGCAAGCCTATATGGGATAGCCACATTTTACACTGAGAGAGGAACATATAGAAGCAAATCTAGCTAAGTTTTGTCAGGGCGGGGAAAGAACACAGACCCAAGTGAGTGAGGCTGGGTGAAAGGGGTTGGGAACAACCAACATGGTTTAATGAGGACTAGGGTTTGGGTGGGATTACCTCCCCGGAGCATCACACTATCAGAGTAAGCATCCCCATGTTTATTGTATTTCACTGTTCTTCGTAAGTCACCTTTTGGAATCCTTCTGGATTAAAAGCCAGGGCAGAAATAAAAGAAGTGATCTCATTAAGAAGGTATGGATTGATGAAAAAGTGGATTAGTCGATACTTAAATTGTCAAGGCAGTGAAATTGGGAGTGCTTGTGAGATGGTGAGATTTGTAATCCCCTGTGCTAATGGTACCACTTCATGGCTACTGGAGTCCTTATAACTGATTATCATCAAGCATTTGCTTTTTTTGAGAAGCTGCTGTGCTGTAGGGTACTAGTGATTCAATCTGTATCTAACTCATCATTGCATTTAGGCCAATCAGAGCATAGCAGAGGAGGAACTTAGCACTCGGCTGATGCCAGCAAACTTGTAATTTCTTTAGCATCTGGAAAGAAGCAGGCAAGAACATGAGAGGTACACAGTAGGGCTGATGACTGACAGGACATCTCCACCCTGAGTGCTGAAGGCATCATCTACATCACTCAGAGTAAGCCAGCAAGTTTAACTTGTTGTGAGTGTATTAACCAACACTGGATCTGGAGGAGAGAAGGGGTTTTGAAGTGCAATATTATTATTTTTATTTCTTAAATGTTGCTGTTTATTGCAGTGTTCAAAAGCATATTCCTAACAAAGTGTAGTGTAGTGGTTAGAGTGTCAGCCTGGGATCTGGGTGACCCAGGTTCAAATCCCCAGTCTGTCATAGAAGCTTGCTGGGTGACCTTGGGCCAGTCACACACACTCTCATCCGAACCTACCCCACAGGGTTGATACTGTGAGGATAAAACTGAGGAGGGGAGAACAATGTTGCAAGCTGCTTTGTATCCACATTGGGGAGAAAGGAAGGGTACGTGTGTGTGTGGAGAGCCAGCGTGGTGTAGTGGTAAAGAGCGGTGACTTGGAGCGGCGGACTCTAATCTGGAGAACCAGATTTGATTCCCCACTCCTCCACATGAGTGGTGGACACTAATCTGGTGAACTGGGTTGGTTTCCGCACTCCTTCACAGCTGGGTGACCTTGGGCTAGTCACAGCTCTCTTAGAGCTCTCTCAGCCTCACCTACCTCACAGGGTGTCTGTTGTGGGGAGGGGAAGGGAAAGGTGATTATAAGCCGGTTTGATTCTTCCTAAAGTGGTAGAGAAAGCCGGCATGTAAAAACCAACTCTTCTTCTTCTCCTCAAGTGCTGTCAAGTCGCTTCTGACTCATGGCGACCCTATGAATCAGTGTTCTCCAAAATGTCCTATCTAATATCTAAACGGGTTTTTTTTAAGCAGTATCAACAATATTGCTCTAACATTGCTCTAATAGGGCTCCAACATAATGAACACAGTGTTCTGGAAATCCATTGGATCCATCAGATGTTGATGGCATCAAAAGGTAAAGGTCCCCTGTGCAAGCACCGGGTCATTCCTGACCCATGGGGTGATGTCGCATCCCAACGTTTACTAGGCAGACTTTGTTTTGTGGGGTGGTTTGCCAGTGCCTTCCCCAGTCATCTTCCCTTTACGCCTAGCAAGCTGGGTCCTCATTTTACCGACCTCGGAAGGATGGAAAGCTGAGTCAGCCTTGAGCTGGCTACCTGAAACCAACTTCCGTCGGGATTGAACTTGAGTCATGAGCAGAGCTTAGACTGCAGTACTGCAGCTTACCACTCTGCGCCACGGGGCTCTTGTTGATGGCATACCATCCTAATTAGTCCAATACCCTTACAGCGGAATGATGCTGTGCTCCCTAAGCTTGAAGCAGCTAGTGATCTGACCAAGTTTCCTATTTAGCCCCTCTACCAGATCACCAGTTTTCTGTTCAGCAGATTTTTTTTTCATGCATTGGGATCATTACAACTTGGGACAGTGCCAAGGAAGCCATAATGTCCAGGCTAGGCCAGACTAGAAGGGACCCAGCATGATTTTTGACATCCTAAGGACCAAACGTATAGGACTGTCCAACATCAAGCTTGAGACTGTCTCTGCCAGGATAGTCACTAGTGAGCTAGATGGACAATGTGGCCACTAAAATCATCTTGTCCCTGGAAGGTTATGTGCACGGAAAGTCAGCAGATTTTTTGTACTGGTTTATCCGCAAAAGGAGACAGAGATTTGGAAGAAAGTAGCAACATCCCCTTTTTGTGGGGTTTTCAGAATACCTCAAGACTGATTGGGTTTTCAAATAATCCAATAGCAAACATTGTCGATGCAATATGACATAGCAGCATGGGCCTGTGAGAACAAGAAAGGCACAATCCAAAGTACTTTAAAGTCTTAAACGGTTTGGGACCAGGATGTCTGAAGCACAGACTTTTCTTGCGCTTAACCTCCCTGTAGTAAACAGGTGTACTGAGTCATGTTTTCAAGCTTTTCTTCGTTTCTCTTAGCTGGAAATTTGCTGACTTCTTACATTCCACTTCGGGATGTATTTTGAAACTAAACCAGGTTTCCACAGGAGCTACAGGACAGCAGCTCAGTTCAGACATAATACCAAACCGTGACTTGGCACTGTGTGAATGAGCCTCAGATTTGTGCACTCCCTTCTGTCCCTCCCTCATCTCCCTGTGCACTGTGATCCCTCACACCCCTTCACTTAGAGGCCACAGCTTGCCTATTACATTTGAACTAGCAAGGTATAGTTCTCCCTGGGTTCATTCCAAGCATATTTCTCATAGCATCAGACTGCATCTGAGCCAAGGGTTTGGGTTTCATATTTCTTGATTTGCAGAGCTGTCGCTGCTGTTTCGAACTCTTAGATCTCAGGAAGTGTTCTGTACTTCTGGCAGCCCATCTTGTTACCTGTGGAATGGAAGGAAACAAACAGCTCGCTGAGTACAGCGTGTACCTGCAGCGCTCAATTAACTCTAGCCATTCTAATGAGAATGACTTCAGCAGAGACTTCCCCACTGTTGATTATGCAGATATTGCCAATAAAGCAGTCAGTGACTAACAGCATGGCTGTTCAGTAACGGCCCTCTGAATAGGATGCATTAGATCTACCTCTCTGCTTCTTAATGTATGGAATAAGAATGCATTTTGATTTATAATAGTAGTATTTTTGTGTTTGTGTAGCAGCTCTCTCCGTGGCTGTCTGCTCTGGAGTCTGCATGCATTATGAATGATCATTTCACTAAATTGCTTTATAAAACGTTCACATCCAAACTTCTGAGAAGCTTTGACTACCGAGGATGCAAATTCTAAATCTCTAGGGTGGCAAAAGCTGCTTAAGTTTTCATGGGTTTCAGCATTGTAATTGTGTGGGGTGACAGTTCTAACAAATGAAGGGGCAAAGGAATATCCATTGATATGATCCATGGAAATGTAGCCAGTGCATTCTTACTTAAGGCATATCTAAAATAAATACTGAGACCAAGGCTTGATTTTTCTGGGAAGCTTTGTTTTGAATAAAGGCGTTTTTCTTAATTTTGGAGCAAGGGCTTTTGGAAATAAATGGTTTAAGGAGAGATTTTGGGTTTTATTCCATCGTTTGTTTGAATTGGATTTCTGTGATAAATTCAAAGTAGCAGACTCTGACACACACACTCACGCACTCAAAAAGGAACTCTGGGTTATAAGTCCTCTTTGGTTGCTTATGTTCTCAACTTTTTGGAATTCAAGAAAGGTCATCCCATTTGAGGTTGTGTACAATATGTTTGTGGACAAAGACCGATATATATAAATAATCTGCAGATTTTTTGAAAAAGATGTTCTTCTGTGCTATTTTCTTCATAATCTGTGGCCAATGCATTATTAAGTAAATCTTTATAAGGGAGGGAACTGGAGCAAATTAAAAGGAACTGAATGTTCTGAAGTTATTAATGCCTTAATTTAAAGAATGGTGTTTAGAGAATCTTCAAAATCCAAACAGATTTGTTTAGCACCATCTTCCAACAATGGGCATACCAATACAGAGCAAAGAGGTGGAAGATTCTAGTCTATCAAAGATATAAATTTAAAAACATGGTTATAAACTGCAGCTGGGCAAATTACTCTTGAAGAAAAGGTGTTGCTTTTTTAAAAAGGGATTAGTCACAGAAACAGTTTGCCAAATGACAAAGGAGATGTGCTTTTGCTGAAGTTTTGCCTCATCTAATTTGGCCCTAAGAGAGTCCTGTTTTTTGGGGGGGGAGTGTTTAGAAAAATACAGGGCAGGAAGATCTCTTTGATGTCATCTATGTTGCCAGAACTTCTTAGTCTGAGAAAGAGCGACTAAATAAGCTTATGTTTTCTTGTGGCATTCTTGCCCTCTTTTCCCTCATAAATTGTGGCTTTTGGGAAGGTGCTTTATACAAAATAAATAAAATTTTGCCCTGTATCAAAATGTATACTGTAGGATGCCAAAGTAATTGGTCTTTTTGCCTGTTTGACACTGATGCTGTTCTTTCCCTTGCTCCCTGCCTTTGCATGAACATAATTTTTTTCTTCTGATGATGATCCGTATTTTGTTGTTTTTTTAACCCCCTGCCACTAACTTAGCCCGCTTTACCCCTTTTCCCTATTTTGCTGCTAAAAGACAATCTAAAATCAGGGCGTAGCAAAGGAGGCTGTTTAAAAAAATGTAGATTTGCTTCAAATGGGGAAAAGGGAACCTGTCCCTTTAAAGAGAGCAGTTTTCTCAGAACATCAGCCTAGTGCCTGAGGACAAAGGCATTTCTTTGATTTGTGGGGCCCAGCCATCTCTCATTTGTTAGGGTTCAGAGTTGCTTGCATTTGGACAAACCTGCAAAGTGACCCTTTAGGTCATATAAAACATATCTTCTAAATCCTCTGCTGTTAGCGGAGTTCCCTGTCCTGCCTTGCAGCGGCAAAGGGCCCTAACAAGCACCCGCTGTCCAGCTGCAGAACAAGGGTGGAGGCTGATTTGTTATGCTCCGTCCTTTTGTCAATTAAACGGACTCTGTGTCCATAGCCGTGGCTCCTTTGATTTCTACTAACAAGACTCATTTCTCCTGACCCCCCCCCCTCTTCTTTGTCCTCCCCAAAGGATGAGGGGAGCCCTATTAACTCAGGAGGCCAAAGTCCGGCCGGCCGCTGGCTGCTGCTTCTCATTCTGATGAAGAGGAGCTGTTCTAATATCCTTAATGCTGCTGCTGGCAGTCAGAAACAGATTCCATTATTGTCGATCAATGCAGCCGCCATGCGGGAGGGGAAGGGAGGGGGAGAGGGGCGGGGAGGGGCGCTTCGCAGATTGATCAACCTGCCATTGCATGAGCAAATGCATTGTAAGAAAGGCTGGGATGCTATTGTAATAATAGCCAAAGCAGGAAAGGGGCTGGTGGCCGCGCAGGTCTCTTGGGTTGTTACAGGGCTTTAAATAGTCTTTAAGCTTTCTTTGGAAACTGGGGGGGGGGGGGAGACACAAAACTGCTGAAATCTTGTTTACTCCCCCTCCAAAAAAAGAAGACAGGGATATATTACCATTTATTATTTTTAATATGCATGGGTGGCTTGCCGATCTCTTCTGCTTTGGAGTCAGTTCCTTGCGTCTTTCTGTTTCCTTCATATTTTCAGATACTCTTTTCTTGTTTTAAGACTTAGGCCGCCCTCCATCACATTGTTTTTGGTCTTCCACATTAAGCTGAAAAACTGGCACCCAGTCTTCTCTCCGGGAGCCCTTCATGCTTTTTTTTAAATCAATCTGAAACAGCTGTCAGCTAGGGAGTTAAGAGCTAGGCCAGGTCATCCCTTCCCTTTTTCTCTTCCATTTTGTCCGGTCCAGTCAATAACCTAAGTACTGGACTCCCAGGATCATCCGCACCTTTCCACCGGCCCTTCCCTTCTTCGTTCAGCCATTGTCTTCTGTATGGAAAAGTTTTCTGGCTGGAGAATGAGTCTCCTTTCTCCTGGAGACGCAGCTGAGTGGCTGGATACCTGCACAGAAGATGAGAGAAGCCTTCTGTCATTTCTTGGTACGGTAGGCTTGGAATAAATACTACTTTCATACGTTTTTGTTGGCAGAGGCTTCTTAGGTGGGTTTTGCTTTGTTGC
This sequence comes from Euleptes europaea, assembly GCF_029931775.1. Taxonomy (NCBI): domain Eukaryota; kingdom Metazoa; phylum Chordata; class Lepidosauria; order Squamata; family Sphaerodactylidae; genus Euleptes; species Euleptes europaea. The sequence goes on along the minus strand of NC_079313.1, from coordinate 22,714,142 downwards.
TCTTCAGGAGCAGTCAGAGGAATGAATTTAAGCACCCTCATGGTAAGACGCACGTTCTCAAGTGCGGCTGCAAGAAACTTAAAGCATCTCTGTTAAATAGGCAAAAAATAAAGTGACAGGGGTGCTTAATAAAACATTGCTTGCACAATTATACTATTTAAATAACTGAATCGTTCTGTTTTGTCTGCTGGCATCCAGATCTGTTGGCCTGCTGGAGTCTGGCTGACTTTGAACTCATTCGCCTGAGAATTTATTTTTCAGTTGATGTATCAAATATAGTACCTGTCACACTTCTCCCCCCCCACTAAAATTTCTGAATGACCCATCTAAAAATATCAAACATTCTGCTTCTCCATTATTACTTGCCTCTTAAATGTAGGTACTGTGTGTAAAATAAAGCAATAAGGTAATGGCATGTGCCGTCTTTAGTAAGCTTTGATTGACAAGCAGGTTTGCAAGAAGGAAGTGATTCAAGTTAAATTGTCTGTGTGTGAAAGGGAAGACCTAACTTCACTGTCTGTTTGCAGAATTAACCAGTCTGGTGCTTCCGGGTACTCAAAAGCATTTTCCTGTGATTTCTCCCCAGCACCTGTTCTGCCTCTGGACATATAGACCATACATAGTTGATAGCTACTGGTAGACCTATGTTCCAAGAATTTGTTTTAATTTTTTTTTTAAAAAACTCAAAACTTTCTTTTGTAACTTCTCCTTTGGAACCTTGCTGTATGAATATCTACCCAGAGTGTGTCTTTTGATAGTGTTACCAAGTGTTCAGTTTGAATTTCCAAGAGACTCTTGTGGACGTATGCCTGTGAGATGTGTAATATGTTTGTTTGTGGTGCAACCTGTGGTGAGGGTTTGTGTGTTTGCATGGAAGTTGCATGGATGATTCTTCCCTAAGGTTGCCAGCTTCCAGGTGGGGCCTGGAGATCTTCTGGAATTAGAACTCATCTCCAGGCAACAGATACCAGTTCGCCTGGGGAAAATGGCTGCTTTGGAGGGTGGACTCTATGGAATTATACCCTACTGAGATCTCTCCCCTCCCCAAACCCCTCCACCCCCAGGCTCTACCCCCAAAATCTCCAGTTATTCCCCAACACAGCATTGGCAACCCTCCCACTTTACAGAAAATAAATCCATAAAGGAAACTTCCTTTGTTGTGAAGCATTATATCAGGAGTGACCCTGAGACCAGAAAAAATCATGAGCTCTGACAAAACAGCGGGAGTGATTCTGCCTGTAACCTACCTGTCCACTGAACAAAGCTTGAAGCCTTTCTCCAACTTAAGCAGCTGTTCCTCAGCCAATGACAGTTGGAAATGTTTCACTTCATTCTAACTTTGTCTTCTCTTTCAAACTTTTTATAGCAATGGTAAATTACTTTAAAAACATTTTGACTCAAGAAAATGTAAGTCTTAGGACTGCCTGTTTACCCTGTTCTGGGCTATGCTACCAAATGCATGCCGTCAATTTAGAGAACAGATTTGTTGCATGCTTAAATTGAGGCATTTCTGCCCAGGTTTAGTCCTAGGTACTTTCGATTAAAAGGATGTCAAGTTGCAGAGCCGGGACAGACTTCTGTCTTATATTTTGGATACTTGCTGCCACTTGAAGTAGGCAGTACTGGCAGCACTTATGAACCTACCCAACCATTATGGTCATTTTTGGAGGCTCTGCTTTGGGTGTCTGCACCTTCTGCGATAAGGCTGGTGGCAACCCATGAGAGGGTCTTCTCAGTAGAGGCACCGAAACTCTGGAACTCTCTCCAGGGAGACTCGTCTGTCCCCTCCTGTTGCCATGTTCCATTAGTGGTTGGAGACTTTCATTTCATTTGGTGTTCCCTCAGCGATCCCTCCTTCCTGCCCAATGTTTTAATTGCTTTTTAAAAATATATTGTAACTCTGGTTTTAATTATTTTTATAAAGTGTTTTTGTTTTAATGGTTTTTAAGATGTGATTTTGATTATGTATGTTTTAGTTTGTTAGCCACCCCGGTGGCCCTTATGAGGGCAGAAATGCAGGGTATAAACTTTGTAAAATAAAAAAATGTTGACCAGTGGTGTGACTCAAGGCAGCTTCATATGTCTGTGTAAGTATCAAGCACCACTGTAGGGAACGACCACAGCTCCACAGTAGGGTCAGTGCTTTGCATGCAGAAGATTCCAAATCCAATCTCCAGTTCGAAGATCTCAGAAAGCATTCTCTGCTTGAGACTTTGGAGAGCCAGGGCCAGTTGATGTAGGCTATGATAGACCATGGTATGACTCAGAATAGCTTTAAATGCTCATATTGGTCCAACTTCACCCATTAAGCTTAATGGCTAAAGGAGATTTGAACCTGGATCTCTTCAGTCTGAAGTCCACCACTGTACCTTTCAAGCCAGTGGCTTGCACTTTTAATGTATCAGCCCATACCTTCCCCTCCAACAGTAACTCAGTGTTTACTTTGGTAACACTCTTCACCAGCGTATTTATTTTGGGTATGACTGACCAGCCAAAATCTTGCGGAACTTATGTCTTGTGAGGTTTAAGTGACTAGTTTGATTTTAAGGATTAATGTCCTTAAATATTGAAGTATGTTATGTGGCCATCTTAAAAGTTTATACTGCTCAAGAAACATTATGAGTTTTCTATCCTTATCAGTTTAATAGTTTACTTTAAAAACTTGTGCAGTGATTTCCCCCCTGCTGTGGATTAAGGAAGTGGTACAAGGGATTATGTAATATACACAGTGTCATTCCATCCCCCTAATGTTCTTCTCCCATAAATTCTTTGCTTTGAATTGTGTGGAAGCCTTTAGAGCCAAAACTAACGGTAACTAAGCTGAAAGTTCCTCTAAGGGGCAGTGAAATGGATGTAACTATTTCCAGCAAGTGGGTGGATGGGGGAGTATTTGCATTTACAACTCAAAGCCCATATTTAGTTAACCATGAATAGGTGTCTTTATTCAGTTTATTCAGCCAGGGGCCCAGTTCAGGTTCAGAGATAACAGCAATGCATGTTTTGCCACTGCTTAAACAAGTCTGATGAATCCTTAAAGCAAAGAAAATGACTGGTGGACGGAGAGGCAAGGGGAGGGGGGAGGTGAATGGGAGGAGAAAGGCTTTGCAGTGGGTGTTGTCAACAGAGGGGTGGAGAAATGAATAGCGTCTCCAACTTGTCCGCACCCCTTGGATTGTCGTCTTTGAAACGTGATAAGGAAATACATCATCATATAAGCGTTTGTTGAAAGCACGGACATATAACGTTTTGAAATCATTTCCAGACCAAATTGAAGGTTTTTGGTGCGAACACACAAAGATAAGACATTTCATTAAACATTGAAAATAGTGCAGAAACGACTTTGGTTTCAGAGAAAGGGGAAACTGCAGTTTGCCCGTTCAGATGTACTAGCAAATGATGGTTTGTTGAGAAAAGCTACTATTTATCTCACTTCATTCAAGTGTAAAAAAACCCTGCCTGCATCTCCTTCAGGTCTTGTAATGACAAACCTGCACTTGCTTGAATACATGTGAAACATGCCATAATTTGGATTTCCAACTCTGGGTTGGAAAATTCCTGGATATTTGTGGGCAGGGACTGAGTAGGGTGGACTTTGGGGAGAGGAAGGAACTCAGCAGGGATGTGATGCCCTCTGAAGCTCCAAGGTAACTGATCTCTGGAGATCAGTTGTAATTCTGAGAGAACTCCAAGCCCCACCTGCAAGTTGGCATAATATTGATTCCTGGTTTATTTTCTCTAAACTGAGTTGAACATTTCACATCAGTAACAGTAATTTCTGGCCATAAATATAGCTTGAGAAATGGATTCTCAATCCAGAAACGTTTCTCATCATTCCCTCAGCTGGTTTTTATACTCGTACATTAAGCCTGGTTGCAGAGGGCCCAGGCAGGGCTCTTTGGGATGGCCTCAAGACTCTTTGGGAAGGTGTGGGATGAATGAAATACCAGTGGGTGAAGAACCCCACTCGGTAAGCTGAAACCTGGTTTGCTTGTACATTTACAGAAAGTGTGTTTAGGAAATGATGGCTGCGTTAAATAAACCATATTTCAGCATTATCGCCGAGGAGGTGGGACTGTGTATTAAAGTCCATGCAGCAGTACTATGGAACAGCCCCCATCCTTATATACAGTTCTTCCCTGTAACGTTTAAGAATATTTACTTGGGTTGTGTCGTCATCCTTCTGTGTATTTACCTGCTCCTGTTCCATTTTGTAAATTGGCATGGGTAGAGAAATGCATGCTGTCATGATGTTACAACATGGGGTAAGTATGTTGCTACATATTGCATTGGAGAAGGGGAGGACTTAATAGTTCGGACAACATTGCTGAGTTTGTTTGTTTGTTTGTTGCATTTCTATCCCACCCTCATTCCCAGCAAGCCAGGCTCAGAGCGGGTCCCAACACAGTCATAAAACGCTAATTAAAACATACATCAAAACATACTTAAAACTCATGCTTCATATTACACTAAAAACAAGATGGCATTTTATTCCAGACACAGCCACTAGACAGGCCTGGTCAGCAGTGGAGCCCCAGACCGGGTTGGGGGGAGGATGGGGAGCAGACGATAAAGCGGAAAAGACTTGCAGCTGCCCTCAGGTGTAGGCCTTGCAGAACAGTTATGGTTTGCAGGCCCTGCGGAACACGTTTCTGTTGTCAGCTGTGGCAACAGAGAACCACATCTCATCATGGGTCTCCCCTTTTCCACATCGTATTCCCCCTGTTTTTCAGAAGGCTTCTTTTCCTTGATTAGGGAGACCTACTATGAGAGTTTGGACCGTGAAGAAACCCTTCTTTAAGGTTTGCTACGTTATCAGTATTAACCACGATATGAATAACACACAGCCATAATATCCTGCAGGGGACGAATGCCCCAGGGAGTCCTCCTTGCTGAGTGAATTACAGCTTGCTTTCAAATTATCAGCACCTGGAAAATACAAAGCCTAACCTGTATTAAGCCTTTCTGAGCAGTCATCTTTCTTGTCAGGAAAGTTATGTGACTGGGGAACTCTTATTTGTACAGTTGTAAAAAAAGAATACATTTCTTGAGACTTTACAGATGGACTTTATGTCGGGTATTCTTTTTTTGCAGTTCACGCCATGCAGTCTCATTTTAGGACTGCCTAGTGGCTCTTGATACCTGGGCAGAGGTTTATAAGAGCTGTTTTTCTGTGGAAGCTTGGAAAAATAAGTAGTTTTAAAAAGATCTAACATGGCTAATTTGCCTGTCTACTAGGCTGAGCTTCTGACTGAAGCGGGTTGAGAGAGTGTATCCATTGATACCCCAAGGACTAGATCCTGAGGCAGTGATTCCCACTCTTCAGCTTGTTTTTTGTTTTTTGCCGTCAAGTCACAACTGACTTATGGCAACCCTGTAGGGTTTTCAAGGCAAGAGACATTTGGAGGTGTTTTGCCATTGCCTGCCTCTGTGTCACGCCCCTGGTATTCCTTGGAGGTCTCCCAACCAAATACTAGCCAGGGTCGAGGCTGAGAGTGTGTAACTAGCCCAAGGTCACCCAGCAAGCCTCCATGGTGTAAATGGGGATTCAAACCGGGGCTTCCCAGGTCCTATTCCAACACCTTAGCCACTACACTCACTGACTGTCCTTCAGTTTGTGGAGAGCCAAATTCCCAGTCACCATCAGTTGCCCTGTACGTCAGCCACTACTTTCTTCTTTCCCATCTCATTCTTCCTGCCTCTGCTTCTCTGTCTCCTACTCCAATTCTGTTCATTCCCGTACCTCTCCTCTTCATCCCTCTTATCCTCTCTTTAGCTCCTCCTTCCAGTGCCCTTTTGCATTTTGAGGGTTTTCCTCGATGGTTTGAATTCTAGCTCCTTTCTGGCACACCCCTGCTTGCTTCTGGATGTGCTGTTGGAGGCATGACACAAAGCACTGAAACCCAACATTAGAAGAGCTTTGGGTGGCATGTGAAAGAGCTACATGCAGTTCACGAACCGGAGACCGCCATTGCCTGTGTCTTCTGTCCTTCATCATTGCCTCTTGCTGGAATTGCCCCCCACACAATATGGCTTAAACACCTGATTTCAAGAAAGCCACTGCCCACCTAGCTTGTTCCTGGAGAGCTACTGGGGTGTAGCATCTAAGAAACAAGGCTGTGAAGGAGGAATTCTGTGGTTTTAATCTTACTTTAGCTATGAAAGGTACAGGTGGTTTTAGAGAAGCCACTGTCTAACTTCAGCCCCTCACCTGCCACAGGGGATAATGATACTGGCCTGCCTTATTGGGTTATTGTATAAATTTCTGGGAGAAAGCATTATGAAGCACCACGAACATTCAAAATGCAAAATAAATGCTGTTATTGTTATAACTCATCTTAATATGTATGTTAATTGAAAGGTGTATGTTATTTCTATGTAATTTGTCTTTCGACTTTTCTGCCGGGTATGAATAATGACCCGATCTTGTTTTCAATTTACTAATCTTACATGACAGCTAAGCAAAGCATCTTTAAAATATGGCTGTGTATCTCTCTATGATGTTTATGTAGTGGGAACATGCATGTATGTGGAGGGGCTGGGGAGGGGAGACAAGGAGTCTCCTTCACGCCTAGGCTTGCCAGCTCTGGGATGGGAATTTCTAGAGATTTGGAGTCTGGAGTCTGGGGAGGGCTGGGTTAGGAGAGGGGTGGGATGTCAGCAGGGTATAATGCCATAGAGTCCAGCCTCCAAAGCAGCCATTTTCTCCATGGGAATTAATCTCCATCATCTGGAGATCAGTTGTAATTCCAGGGGATTTCCAGGCCCTACCTGGGGGTCAGCAACCCTGTAATCTCATCCTGGCTGGTATAAAAAGAACAGAGTAAAGGTTTGGGGCAGTTGCTAATTCGGAGATGATGTGATCTGCCTTAGTTCTGATGAGTGACTCATGCTGTAAATTGTGGTAATTTAATATTTAAGATGGAGAATTGTATTGATTTTTTTTTACAGCATGTGAAAATGATGCAAGAGCACTATGTTGCGTGTACAGGGTGGGAGATGGAGGAGACGAAGGCAACAATCTAATTTTGGTCTGGTGGCAACGCTATAGGTTTTCCAGCCAACTCAGCAGAAAAGCTGCTTTGAGGGCATAGAAGCGGCACACGCAACTGCAGTGCTTCCAGCATGGAGACACACAGTAGCCAAGAAGTAGAAGTAGCCAAGGCAGCTGTTGAAAACCTTCTCATTCACCTATCCCTGATCCACCAAATCAAATCCTGAAGTTTTTCTCTTTCCTCCAACTGCCCGGAAGCATTTTCCTCCTCTCTTAAATTTATTCTGGTGCACATTTCTGTGCTCTGAAGCTTGCAGTATCCCCCACCCCCCAAGGTCACTTATTTCCTGTAGAGAGGAGTTTGTAAGCAGGTGCAGGTTTTCCCCTGCTCTTTTGCTGGCTGACTTTGTTAAAAGCACTCCAACTGCTGTCCAACTATTGACTGCCTTTGCCTGAGAATTACAGGAGGATCCAGATTTCTATTTCTTTATGTATGACTCAGCAAAACCCTGTAGACAGTGTTAAATGACTAGAGATGCTTCGATGATGAGGAGCAATTTTCCTGAGCAAGTGTGAAGTAGGACAAACCAAGTTTTATTGCAGTATATGATTACAACCAAACCTGTTATTTTTGTCCCTTCTACTCCAAACACACACTATTTTGTGTGTGTGTCCCCTCTTCCCTATTTTTTCCCCAAAGGGAAAAATGATGGTTAGAATGATACCTTATGCTGTCCAAAAGAGTATTCTCTCTCAAGAATATTCTTGGAAGAAGAAGAGCCCTTGAATAAACTAACAAACTTGGCACAAGATTTGAGAAAGTCTAAAAAAACAGCAATCCTAAAATGAGGAAATGTCAAAAATCTCTTTGGTTATGAAGAGATACATACTATCATGTGTTACTTGCCAGGTTATGCTGAAATATTAGTGAAAGGCATGAGAATCTGTTGTAGTGCTCAGTAGATTTATTCTCCACGAATGGAGTGTTTTCCCCCTTCATCTTCAGAGTTTTAAATCAGGTTGTCCTGCTCATTTCTTGGTGTGGTCCTAATTTCCTTTTCTAGGCAGGTTTTAAAAAAAATACCCTCAAATGTTATTGTTGTCTTTTGTTCCCCATTTTTGTGGTTTGCAAGGTAGTTAGAGAGTTAACATAGTTGCTTACATTTAAAAGAGAAGGAAGCATCCTCCACTGTGAAGCTCTTGACTGTTCGACAGGATTCTGTTTTCTCCTCCTCCCACCCATCATGTTAAATTTTATTTTCTTTGCACCTTCATGGATGTGCTGTGCAGTAAAATTGGTAAAACCAAGATCCAATAGCCACCAACTGGGAAACATTGCAGAAGGTTTTGCTGGTGAGGTTTTATCATAGCTATGTTTTTAGCGAAGAAAACCTTCATTTCTGGAACCTGTCTGGTTGTGCATCTCCTCAGATCGTTGGGGATCAGGACAGAGAGAGAAATTTTCTGTAACTGAGTAAAGCTTGGCTGTTGGATATCTGTTAATAGCCTGAAAGTAACTGATGAGGAGGATATGCATTCAGAACGATTGATTGAATAGCTGCAGTCCTCTCTCGGTGCGTTTCCTTTCTTGCTCTCTGCAAACTGTAGAGAGGGGAGGGGGAAGAGTGGGAGAAAACCGGCTTTCTCTTGAGTGGAAGTAGCACGGATCCCAAAGGGCCAGGGAGGCCAGAAATGGAAGTTTAAGCTGCATCTGTCTCTCGAAAGGAGAACAGCGGGAACCAAAAATGCCAGCCTCCGGAGTAATATTTTCCTGCCTTCCTTTTCAACCTACAAGATAACAATGGACTTTTTCTCAGGATGTGGCTTTCCCTATTTGATGCTGAGTGCCTTTTATTTAAGCTGGATTCCTTTAAGCTTAGGCGTTTGAACTGGAGATGGGCAGCACTTGTGATAAAGGTATATATGTGTATTATTTTTGTGAATGATGTACATATAATAGAGGGAAATGTGGTAGGATCCTGTCTTCTTCAAAGTTATGGTTTAGGTTGTGCTGCCAGAACAAGGAGAAAGTGACCTATCCCCCCCTCCCCCATCTGCAGAGAGGTCTTATAATCTCCACTCTTGTGGCTGAATCTTTTGACACCCATAACCGACAATCCTATGTGTATATACTTTGGGAGAAGTCCCAGTGATCTTAACTTACTCATAAGTAAACATGCCTAAGAGTGGGCTATTTCTGTCTGAACTAGCAATTAAGATTACCTTTGTGTGCATGAGAATGAACTTTGACCTTGGTCAAATTTGTGTTCAATGCTGGCTTTAAAATAAGGAGCTTCCTCCTTTATGCAGACTGCATTTTGCAGAATTAACTCTTTGCATGCCTGACTCAGCAGAGTACTTTTGTGTTGCGGGTAAAGTGTGTCCACTGTAACTTTCCCAGGTGACTATTAAGCAAAAGACAGTCTTTCTGAATTGCCTGCAAGTCAAAGATGGATTTTAATTTTGGTTTTGCAGATAATGGCTAAAGTCTCCATAACTTGTAAATGGTGAAAAATGCACCTGTGTTGTTTATTGTGTGTGTTGGGGGGGAGGTTACATGTGTGTTTATTGTGGGGGTTTCTTGTGGTTGTCTGCACATAGGAGTATGGAAATTCTTCCATTTTTCTCACCTACTTTCTCTGTTCTTCCCTCCTCCCCTTCCTTTACCCAGAAGTCCCAGCAGAGAAGTCTCCTCGCAGACGGAGCATCTCAGGGACCAGTGGCTCAGAAAAAGCCAATCCCATGGATTCATCAAACACATCTCCATTCAAAGTACCAGTAAGTACATATTTCTTAAGGGAAAAATATATTTTTTAATCATTTGAACTCAGATTTCTTGCTAAATAGTCTTATCAATTTGGGGTTAAGATCTCATCTGGCTTATCTAGAGGCAGATGTGTTGTCAGAATTTATCATATAAAATGTTTATCCAAAAATTTGTCATCAAAGTGCATGATAAGGTTTCTGGAGTAATATCTATGTTACCGCCATCCTGCTCACTGCTCATGTCAACCTTGAAGAGTTAGTTAAACTCTGTGCCAGATAAAGCATGGAGTTAGGCCAGATGATGCTTCCTGTTCAGCTTTCCTGTTCCACCACAAGGTGACTCATGTACAACTTGGTCATGAGAAAAGTCCAATATGTTCTGGACCTAAGATTTCACACTGATTCAACGAACTGTAAAATTCTGGTTTGCCAAAGTCTTTTCAGTCTATATTAACAAAATGCTCTTGGATTTGGGTCCCTCACAAGTCTAGGATTTGTGTGAGCTGATGGCAAACATAGTAGGGGGATAAACAATCATATGACTTGATATGTTGTTTCAACAGCAGAAGAACTTACCTTGGATGCCTGTTTATTTGCCTTCCATCATCCACAGTGAGCCCTGATAGTTGGCTGTAAATTACTTGAGTTTGTTACTCTTAATCCAAATAGCCTGGATTTTCTTTCCTCTCTGTGTGTGTATTACTGTAATTAGTGGACTAAAATTGACAGCACAGTTGCTCACAGATTTCTGTAGCTTTTCTATTATTCTTAATATACCAAGGGAAGTAGATTCGGTTACAGCAGAAATCAAGTTAAAACTGAAGTGCTCTTTAAACAGTACAGCCAATGGAGTTACACTTTTTTAAAAAGGCAGCATTCACTGCCCTGTCCTGGATAGCCCAGGCTAGCTTAGTCTTATTAGATCTTGGAAGCTAAGCAGGGTTGACCCTGGTTAGTATTTGGATGGGAGACCACCAAGGAAGTCCAGGGTCGTGATGCAGAGGCAGGCAATGGCAAACTACCTCTGAATGTCTCTTGCCTTGAAAACCCTATGAGTCGCCATAAGTCAGCAATGACTTGATAGCAAAAAAAAAAAATATCACCGACAGTGTTACAATAATATTTGGTAATAAGCTGGGGAAAAGGACCTTTGGTTCACTTAATTCTTATTTTTTTTAATTTAATGAACATAAGCTCTCCACCTCTCTCCCAATTTCCTTACCTTCTCAACAGAGCTTTGTCCTCCCTAATATTTCTTCATTCACAGTTTTGAAAATTGTATTTTAGCTGACCATTGTGGTTTTTAATTTAATTTACATTGTAACATATGAATCACACAAATTACACTAGAGCAGCAGTTCTACAAATTAATAACCAAGCCAAGTGTCCCATAACAAAACTCTAAATAAGGCTGCCAACATTTGAAAAAGAAGGGTTCTTTCCACCTCCCATCCCTCAAGCATACAAGTGCTGTTAGCGGAGCACTATTACGTGTATACACTTTCATGTTCATTAGGCCAGTTTAAAATGTTGAGTTTTAGAAACATTATTAATTGTCATAATAGATTCTTCTTAGCAAGAGATTTTTTAAAAATATGTTTGTGTACAATAAAGTGGGTTGGTATTTAATGAATTTTAGGCATAATAATTTGTTAGGTCACAAATAAAATTGGAGCTTTCTTTTTTTAAAAGAAATTGAGGTATGGCGGTTCCACACAAAGCAGGAACTTGTAAACTACTTTGGGTCCCCATGGGGGAGAAAAGCAGGATATAAATATCTGAATAAATAAAAGATGTCTCCAGGTTAACCATGGAATACACTTTGCTTGAATGAACATTGAGGGGGAAAAGAGACGGGTCTTTACATCTAATGTTCAGTTGGTAGAGCAGGCATTCCTTAGCTCTCATTTTTTGTTAAACTCTGACTTGATAATCACTATATCCTGAAACGAATACTGTAGAATTAATACAGTAACAATTTCTAAGGCAGAAAGTTCCCAAAGTTTCCAAAGTTCAGTTTACCAGATATATTTGGTCAAGGTGTTTATAATATACAGTTTGTCTATATCATAAACAGTCTTTGAAGTACTAAAACCTACTCACGTGGCTTGTTTTCCACACAGAGGAAGGTGCCTACAACTGGATACACATGATTGTTTGGCTCACTTGTTCCTCGGTAACCTTCTAAATTGCAGTCCCGGAGGTTGTTGACAGGGCAGCTGTATCTGACCTGTTTGCCTGTTGCTTTAGTATATCAGCTGTGTTTTAGGTGTTATTAGCATAAGTTAGACCACATCTAGAAGAAACGTGTAACAGCTTCTTGGTCCAAGTCTTCATCAGTTGTATGATGGGACACAAGATATACTCAGCTGTAAGCATAATTCCCCATATTTCCATGAGCTTTCTTTTGGGAGGTGAGTTCATCATGTGGGAGAAGTTTGTGGAGCCACAGGTATCCATACTGTATGTAGCTCCACCTTGTATGGTGACTGTGGTATGGGCCTAATGCCTTACCCCACATTTTGGCAGACTTCAGACATGTAAACTGGAACATGGGTCTCTTGGATTCGGGTGAGGTTGTTCCCTTCTGTTTTCTGTCCTTCAGAAATAACTTTGATTTCTTGATGCTTTCCCATAATTAACTGTGAAGCTGTGTGGGAGAGAGGTGTGCATACTCTTGGGGTTTTCTGCTGTGTTTTCTAAGACAACAGTTTTCAGTCGCAGTTTTCAGCTCAGTCGCAAGAATCAAAACATGGATAGACGCAATTCAGGCCAGTTGGGAGCTGCTGCTGGGAAATTCTGAAGAAAACCCCCAAGAGCACAAGCAAATATCTTGCACTTGATCTTTAGGATTGCAGCCACATGTTCTGGATAATGTTGACTTCCTTACATTCATTTCTTTATTAAATTTGCTTTTCCATTCTTTTGTTCTCAATGGAAATTGTATTCAGATGCACATTGGTATTGAAAAGAAGAAACTTTGATGAAAAATTCCGATGTCTGTGCTAATTAAGTTAGTCTCAAAAGGAAGCCTTTTCGTCAGTTTTCCCCCCTGTTGGTTAGGAGAGCTACAAGACAAGATTTCTGACGTTTCATGTTGCAAGGGGAGTTTAACATCATGTCCTAAAGACAGGTTACAGGAGGAGAAGGTAAAAAATAGCTCTCAAAACTGTTTCATTCATTGAAATGGGATTTTTTCATCTTGGCAAGGGCCCTCATCTAGGCAAGAGAGAAATAGGGATAGGCAATTACTCTTGAACTGAGATTGAGGATTGGGCTGGATTTACCATTACTTTAAGTATTCTAATGGCTGAATTCAGCTTTAATGGCAAACCAGGGTTTGTTATACAAGAACGAGCTTTGGACGTTCCATTCCCCCTTCTTCCTTTCCTCATCTGCAGCTTGGATATTGAACACTTTTCAGGTCACAACAAATCACAGTTTGTTACGACATGCAAATCATACAAAACAAGCAGCGATTTCTTTCTTTGCCTGCAAGCCATGATTGCAAGATTTAGGTTTGTCGTTTCCTTTGGTTTGGATGTCATATTGGAAACCAGGAAGTGTCCATTAGCTAAGGGCGGGGGAGTATGTGAGCCCTGGGGACTTCTCAAAGTGAATTCCTGCAATGAGATATAGTGGTTTGCCATGACATATGACCAGTGCCGTAGAGAACTGTTATGAGAAAATTATTTGAGAGCTTCCTTGTGTGGAAAGGATATATAACCTTTCTTCCTGCTTGTATACTCATTTAATATAGCATATTGACTGTTGGATACATAGCTAATAACAGCGTGTTGGACAAATCTGACAAAATGAGAACCAGCTTGTTTGGGCTGAGGAACAGCACTTTCAGATACCACACAGGTGCTGAGTAGCCTTCCTCTTTCTTCACGAGTTCTGGCAGAATATTTTGGGTCCTAAAACATGGTTTGCCTCAAAATGGCCATAGGACGGGGAAACTTCCCCTTTCCTAGTCGGTGTAGTGTAGTGGGTATTATGTTGGAATTGGACCAGGGAGATCTGAGTTCAAATTCTAGCTTGGCCCTAAAGTTCACTAGATGATCTTGGGCAAGTTGTTGCCTGTCAGCCAAGAGGAGTTGTAAGCACAAAATGGAATTAACCTGAGCCTCCTTGAAGGGAAGAGATGAGATAAAAAATTAAGTAAACTGAAATGCAGCCTCTTCTTACCCTCACTTCCTGGGTATGCAAGTGTGATGTAATGGCCGGGAACAGATTAGCAGTCTTGAAATAAAGACTTTTAAAAATAATTACAGTCAATCTATTTTCAAAACTCACTTCTAAATAGAGCATTCACTTCCAGTATATTCTCTGTAGTTGTCTGTCTACGCACCAAACAGTGTTGTCCGTACAGTGAATGCCACTCGGCTGTAGAATTGTTAATGGGCCTTTGTCCAGCACTTGGAATTTTTATTTACGGTTACATAATGTACTGCTTTTTCTTTTCTTTTTTGCAAGGGGGGGGGGAAGGGAAGAAAGTCTTTAAATAGCATCTCTTGTGATGGGCTTGGGAGCCACTTTTATTTTAGAAGCCGATGGAATTCAGCTTCCCTCGCTGTTCCAGATATTTAAGTTTTTCTGCTTTTAGTAAGATGATTATTGCACAATCACATTATCTTGTATTTCCTAGAGCCTCTCATTTTTGTTCAGTTTTTATCCAGCCCCTTCTTCGTTGGATCAGTTTCCAGCCTCTGTATCCAACAGTCAATATCCAAAATGTGATATTTACCTTCTAGTTTTGTCAGTTAAGAAAAAAAATGATAGTGTGACTGAAACTGACCTGTGAACCACAAAGTCCTCATTTCAAATCTAATCTCAGTCATAAATTTACTTGGCAGTCTTGGGCAAGCCACTGACTCACAGTCTTACCTCATCCCATCTAGAATATGGGGCTATTAATACTGACCCGCCTTACAGGGCTATTGTAAGGATTACCAAAACAGTATGTGAAAAGCTTGGAACACTCTGTACAAATGCTTAAGCTGTTGTCTTCCATAATGTGAAATCATAAGAAAAAAACTTGGACAAAGAGTTAACAGGGTTTTTTTAATCCCGTTTTCAGTGTTAGATAATTTCACCTATTTTAGCACATTCTTTTTCTTACACCATTATTCAGAAGCACCCACTATATAGGAAGGAAGAAGAGATGAGGAAAGCAAAATACTAAGTGGGGGGGAAATCAAATAAGCACTGGTGCAAATAAAGAGGAAGAAAGAATGGCTAAAACCAGACATGGGGTAAAAAAGGGTAGAGTTAATACCAGCTTTCCTAATATTTCAGCTTTTGTAATGCTTTCTGTCCCGTTTGTGTGCTTGTACTAAAATCTGGGAACAGCCAAATTTAGCAGCCCTGTAGATGAGAGCTATCAAAGATAATTAATCACCAGCCATCCCCTGAACCATCTCCTCAACTATTTAGAACCATCAAGTGGAGCCAGTAGGTGACTCCTCAGTTTGCCTTTCTGTCTCACATTCTCTCTTCCCTTCTCCCTCTACTCCTCCTCCATCCATCTAAAGAGGAACTGTAGCAAATAAAAATGGGCCCGGAAGCCTAGTATGGCATCCTTGAAGAAATCGAAAGGAAGATGTTTATTTAGAAGTCCCTATGGGCAAAGCTGAGCGGGAAGAGAGAGAGCTCACTTCCTTGGTTAGGTTTTCATTTCAAAACAGAATTGTTACAAGGAGAGCACTTGTCTGCCTCTTAGCTCTTCAAAGCATACTAAGTGAAATTAAAAAAAAAGAATCCAGCCAGCCTAATTGAAGGTCAAACCTGGGTGGGATTTCACAACTTCCCAGACTTGTTTTCCTATTGCATTCAATAAGACGACTCTCTGGAATATTGTGATCTTTATGCAGCATTCTTTATGTAGAAGACATTTCTGGTCTTTTCCTGTCTTCTTATTCCTCTGGTCTGCAGTTAGCACAGATTTTAAGTCTGGAGGAGTTCTGCGCTATATGTTCATTTTGCATTGATGGTTTCTGTCTTTAGGTTTTCAAATAGTTCTCCTGGAGAGAGCCATTATAGGGTGAAAATGGTTTCCAGAATACATGGTGGTGATTTTATTTATTCCTATTAAAAATGTAATGCCCCTTTAAAATATATTTTCCGCAGCGCAATTTACGATAAAAAAAATGATGCTAAACAGATCGTCAAATGCAACAAACACAAGAAAAAATAGTAAAAATACATCCCTAGGTGAGTCAGCTTCAAAAAGGGTAACAGTTCGGTTAGCTAGCTATTGCCATAGGGTAGGTGAAAGCAAGAATGTCTTTTGCCTTTTAAACTAAAGGAGGAAAGGTGAACATGTGGATATCCTTAGGAAAAACGTACAAAATGGTGTCACAACAGTGGTGGCCCTCTTATGGGCAGCCACTGAACATGCTTCCAAAGTAAACAGAATATTCATCAGGGTTTCCTCAGATGATCTAAGTGAGCATGGGTGGGTTCTTAGGGGCCGAGGTATTCCTGTAGGTTGCAGTGGCCAAACAACAAATATAAATGCCATCCTGGGTATATGTTTTCCCCTGCTCTAAGGACTCTCTTGCAAGTGGGCATCCTGGCTTTGATGTGTGAAGCCTGGGGGACTAGGAAGTGGACTACATTACATTGTTACCAGGGTAAAGAAACAGCATGTCATTGGAGGAAACACCAGATTTAAAGGCATTTAATGCATTCCTGGGCTTTCACCTGCTCACTGACAGTTCCAAGGAGAAAGAGGTACAGGGCAGATATAGTAGTACCAAGGGCTTTGTGCCCTTAGCTCACAAAGAAAGACCTGGCAGAAATTAAATCTTTGCATGTAGGCAGCCAGTCAGAGGATTCCGTCACATTACTTTTTTGGGAAAAATTGCCAAGTGATTCCCTAGGCTGAGTATCTTTAAATTTCCAACCTTTAGGTCTCGCAGACCAGTGTCATACGGGTAAAAAACCCACTGTCTTTCAGTTCATATTATGCAATTTCTCTTCTGAAATGCAATTTGTTCATCAAACAACAACACTCTCAGAGATACAGAAGACATGATGTTATTTATCTTTCCTGCCAATACAACTTACTGCTCCTCCATAAATTCTTCAGTGAACATTCAGGAAACAGGCACTTTCTCTTCTTCTCTTGAGAGGAGCAGCCAGCATGTAATGGACCACAGCACTAGGAAATTTTTCCTGACATGTAGTCTAAATTTTCCTTTGTTGCACCACAGTTCCAATTTGTTTCAGCTTAACATTATCTTCTTGCTTTGACTTCGTGCTTTTCAAATACTCTCCAAGGCAGAAATTTATCACAAGTCCCTTTTTTCTCGTAGTTTACTATGCAGGGCGCAGCATCCACAAATGAATCTTCCTAGCTATTTAATTATTTGTGAAGCTCTTCCTTGAATTTACCCCAGCACACTGGCCTTGAGATTCTGAACTGCATGGGGGTTGTCATACATGAAAGCTGATTAATAATTATTTGGATTCACAATGCTGGGAAAGCATATCTATGTTGCCATATTCAGTCATAACATTCATGTGCTGTTTTCCATATTTTTCTGTTGTTCTTCCCCCCCCCCCATAGTGTATAAAAAAATGCCCTTCCCCCCAAAATCAATTCTTTCATTAATAATTCTTATTTGTTTTCAGCCTTCTAGAACCTTAATATGTGTTTTTTTTTACGCCTTTCCCTTCCACCTTTAATGCTTTAGCTTTATTTCAGCTCTTCCGTAACACTGAAGAGCCAGTTAAGTTGGAGGAAGTCTCCTTAAGCTGGAGGAGAGCAACTTGGAGAAAGGTTGGGTCCATGCCAGCATCCCACAGACCTGGAAGCTTCTGTCCACCTTCCCTTCTTTGAATCACTACAGTGACATGGGAAGGAACAGTAATTTGGGAAAGCCAAGAGGAAGCGGTAAAGTAATAAATGGTCTTTGGGTAATTGTTTACCGGATAAGGAAACCCCAAAAGCCCTTGTTGCTAGGAACAACATTTGGAAATATCACTTCTTTGGGTGAGCCATGTTGCGCCCTTGTAAAACGAGTAATCATTACACCAATCTGCAGCCTTATCTCAAACTCATCTGGGTGCCAATATAGGAACGGGGCAAAAGTTGCCATGCTTTATAGGCCCCAAAGCAAAAGCCCACAAATGCATGGGTGAGCAACAACCAGCACAGCTGCTATCTAAGAAGCAAAGCTGTGTGATGATAGTATAGGACTTAGGGAAATAGGAACATATTCTCCAGAGCCAAACAAAAGAAAAGTTTATTAATTATGCACAGGCTTTCCTACCTTTAGGCCCATTTCCATAGATGTCTCCACCATTTGGAGGGCAGCTTTAAGAGATGGGCTACAGCTGTGTAGGACTGAGTAGGGGGTAAAGGGGCAGATGACACACAGGTACAGAGGATGCTCAACCAGTGGGACAGTCCACCTTGCCCACTCATGGTCATCCTGTACATTTGAAAGTTAAGTCAGTGCTGATAGTTTTGGCAACAAGATTTTATAACACTGAATATCTTCTCAGTAAAATTTTGTAGTTCCAGCAAAGATGGTTATTGCTGGTTCTCTTCATACCGATTTGTAAAAGTATAGTCTTTGTTACTTTGCCAACTCATCAGGAGCTCAAGTTTGTTGTGCATTTTAGTGATACTTAACTTTAAAAAAAAAGGTTTATAAAAAGTTTTTTTTCCAGAAGGTTTATAAAACAGTTTTAACTGATGTGTTTTGCATCATTGCTAGAGTTTAACTGGAGCCCTTTTTCAGCCCCAGAATCAGTTTTCTGTGTTAGTGTAGTGCCTTCTGGGGGCAGGAGAACACTGTTCCTGAAGTCCATGGGGTGTTGAGATCACGAGACCAGTCAATGATTCTTTATGCAGGTTGCTTTATCTATCAATCTAGACCCATGAAGATGTGGTGCACTTCACCTACTTCAGGGTCACACTGTGCTACATAGACAAAGAGCCACAACGTGGCAATCTGCCTCTTAACTTCTGCCATCTTCTCCTCCTTCCAGCCTCCTCCCGTTTCTTCTTCCTTTTTGTAGCCTCAGCTTCACATCGGGCCCTTAAGCTCTGCCCTCTTTTCCTCTGTTCCCTGCCGTGCCTCAAAACACCTGAGCACAGAGAACACCCGGGTGTTCTTCCACCTGGGCTTATTGCCTCTATACCCTTTGAGCTTCCCTGGGCCAAACTGCAAAGGCTGCCCTGTTGCCGAGGCCATCCTCACTGCACCTTTCTGCCTTTGGTCTCAATGTGCTCACCCAACAGGTGAGTCTCGTTGCTGGGCCCAAGGGCCTGTCCTGCCCTGGGCCCAAGGGCCTGTCCTGCCCTGTGAGGCAGTTTGTTTCTGGGTGGCCTGCCACAGTCAGGAAGCCAGCCTTCTATATCATGCCTTAGCTGCAGTTGCTCCTGCCTCTGAGGTGCTGTCTGGATGGCCGAAATGGTGTCCCTGAGCATGTGCCTAAGGCCTCCCTGCCAGTACTGAGTTAAAGAAAGCTGTTTCCCATGCACTAAGCATTCTGTGGCAACCTTATTGGCATTGAATTTAAGAGCTGGACCTTGTATGAGTGCAGCAGCTGGTGTTCTCCATTCTAAGCACTTGTCTGGTGATGCAGGAAGTCTTAGGGGGCTAGTGTGTTAACATTCCTCGTGTTCTCTGGTTCCTGGGCAGTTCCATAAATGTCAAATCCCAAAGATTTCAACCTACAGTTCAAACTGAATTGTTGGGGGGGGGGGCTCCTGCAGCCATAAAGTGTGCTACTGCTCCCAGAGTAAGAGGGCTTGCTTTCCTGTTGTTGTTAAATTTGGCTAATGCAACGGCAATTGTTGTTCCTTCTTAAATTCCTCCTTATAGAAATACATGTGTGTTCAGAAAGCTGAGCGAAACATTTGTTTCTCAAACATCTCATCTGAATTCTACAGGCTGATTATGTGCTGCCTCAAGAAAAAACTTCTGGGATGTGTGTGTTTTTTGCTGAGCTTTTAAAAAACACTCTCATTCTCCTTTGGCGTATATGTTATGAAGCAGATTGAGGAGCAGAGCCCAGCTGCTGTCTGAAGCGCTAAGCTAAATTCTCAATTGTTTTAACTTTCCTTTGAGTATAAACACAGCCTTCTCTCTCTCCCCCCCCCTTTAGATAAAAGACAAAGCTTAGAATGAAACATGATTGTATTGCTGTCTCTTTTTCTAGGCCCATCCTTTGTTCAAATATGCATCCACCTCCCTTTCCTTTTTCCCTGCTGTGGATTGATCAGACTGTTTCATAGATATCTGTACAGTAACCTCTCAGTAATCTTTTCAGTGAATTTATTGTTGTTACCGAGTATCAGTATGTCTCCATAATTCATTTCCTATTTGTCCAAATGTGCCGGTGAGTTTCATCTGTTTCAGTTTGCCTGGTCAGCTGTTTTTACTTGATGCTTCCTCCCCCGCCTTCTTCTAGTTTTACAGACCCCAAATCAGTTGGTGCCAAACAGATTTCTTTAGCCCTGCGGTTACCTCCAGAGGGTGAAGCTGGATACAGCTTAACATTGGAGGCATTTAACCCTGGGAATACCTCCCCTCCCTTTTATTCCTGTTCTTTGAGTTCACTTCCTCACATTTTGAGAACTGGTTACTTCACTCCCCAAGAGAGCACATGCTTTTCCTATGAGGTGTTCACTTTTTAGTGACTTCTTGAATACTTTCCCCAATATTTTCCTTCTCTATCATATTCTGCAGCTACATAATTTTGCTGCTGTTTTTGATTAAACAGATTTATTGACTGCCTGGTGGGCTCACCTGCATGTACAGAGGGAATGCCTTCTCCTTGTTAGGTCACAAGCTGTATAGGCATTGTCTGGAAGATGCAGTAGGGTAGAGATTTGTGACAGTCAAGATGCTTAATGTGTTGGGGAGAATCTTTGAGATTGTTGGGAGACTAGCCAAAGGAGGCAGAGAGAAAGCTACAGCAATGGCTCTGAATATGCAAATCAGGGTCACATTCAAGAAGCTCAACCACAGGCTTCATAAATCAGATAGGGTGGTGGTGGGGAGTAGTTCCAGGTCAGAAAAATAATGGAACCAGAGAGAAACCAAGGGTAGGAGTGGATTAATTGTTACACTAAATACTCTGTAGGGCAGCATCCAGACTGGCTGTGCCCATACTGTGGGTTTTTAATAGGAACTCCACATGATGAAGTGCTCATTCTGAGCACAACTCATGGCATTCTCAGGGCTATCCCCTTTAGACTGTATTTGAAGTAAACCTGTTTTAATCTAGTAAAAGGGAAGTCTAAAGCATGGCTGTGGGGGGGATGTCCATGTAGACTGTCCCTTCATCGGCGCTCGAGGGAAGGGTCAGAGCTGAGCTCCACTTTCAGAATGTCAAGGGCCAGCTTGTTACCATGTGCTACCACCACCCCAGTCTTTTCCCCCCTTCCCCTGCTGACCATTATAGTGCAACTAGGAAGGGAAAGGAAATGTGAGAGGAAGGGGGGGATGTCCAGTGCTGTTGAAAGGAGCAGTGAAATCACTGCCATGTCTGTGCTTGTGTGCAGGTTCAGTGGGAAAAGGGAATAGAGGGGTAGGGGTGGCAACAGTGAGTGGGGCAGGAGTGAGCATTTGTATGGCAGCAGCACAGAAGGATAGAGTGGGATGTAAAACTGGTAAATAAAGTAATGAATATTGCAATCCTAAGTAGAGCTACACCGTTGACATCAATGGACTTGGAAAGGTGTACCTCTGCTTATGATGCCTAAAGAAACTAGAATTCATCTTTGTGGTCTCTGTGCAATCCCACATGGAAATTGCGCATGTACAGGCCAGCCACACAAAACTCTAGTGGAAAGCTTCTAGAAAGGGGTCACTCCCACCTCTGCCTCGTGCCGGAGACAACGGCTCTTCCTGCTCAAATGGCTATGTGATGGAAGGGTGTGAGAGCAGCCATCTCTCTGTTCTCTCTTTGCTGCCGTGGGGAGAGGTTGTATGGAGAGTTTTGTTGGATGCTCAGGGATGCATATTTTCACATTTCTATGCATATCTTGCAGGAAATATTTGAGATTTTCTTGTACCAACAAACATTATGAGTATACTGTGCTCCTGCCTGGGCTCGCAATGGCCCTGAGAGTTTTCTCAAAATGTGTAGGGGAGGTTATGGGATACCTGTGTGTGTGTGTGTGTGTGTGTGTGTGTGTGTGTAAAGTGCCGTCAAGTCGCAGCCGATTTATGGCGACCCCTTTTGGGGTTTTCATGGCAAGAGACTAACAGAGGTGGTTTGCCAGTGCCTTCCTCTGCACAGCAACCCTGGTATTCCTTGGTGGTTTCCCAGTGGGATACCTAACACTACATAATAGTACCATATTTCAGTATTTGGATGACTGGCTGATGGTTGCCAGTTCCTATGATGCTTTAGCTGAGAATGTGCATGCTACAGTCACCCTCCTGGAGTCATTGGGCTTAGTGCTCAATTTCACAAAGTCAAGAATGTAACCTGTACAAAAAATTGAGTTCATTGGAGCAGTCCTGCATTCCAAGGTGGGTAGGCTCTTTCCCCTGCTCTTGAGAGCTCGGGCTATTCCGAAATTGGTAACAGCTTTCAAAAAGTGCAGGTACCAACATGCTATTAAGGTGCAGAAGCTTTTAGGCTTGATGGCAACTTCAGCAGTGGTCCTATACTCCAGGCTACAAATGCATCCACTTGTATAGGAAAGAAACAGACTTAAAATGCCCGCCTTAGTACAAAAGTAGCTGCGAAGAGTAGCAAATAGTCACTAAAAATGACTGAATAGTGGTTCAGCCCCTTGAAATCATTGATTTCAAGCTGTAAAGTAAATCTGAAGAACATTTCACTATTTCTAAAGCGGTTGCTCTGGGAAAGGATGTGTTTCCAGAAAGAGGACATTTAAGAAGGTCAAATATGATGAGATAAGAATTTAAAGCCGAAATTTTTCATGAAATGTTAATTCTTTTAAAAGTAAATGTATGCTGATTTTTTTAAAATGCTGACATTATGTAGACTTAGAGACCTCCATTATTCCCCCTGTATTTGGGATTGGTCTGGATGTAGTAACTTCCAAGCCATGTATCAAACTTTGGTGCAACGTTCAGGTTTATAGAAAAATCCCCCTTCTCTGTAAATATTGTGCATATTTTTGATCCACAGTCTGGGGCCATGTTTAGAATTAGGTGTATAGGTACCTGACCTAACTTTCAGAGTAGTTACAAGGATCACTACAAGATAATGTGTGTGTAGTGCTTTGGCCTCTCTAGGTATCATATTAACTATCATTAGCATTTATAAATCCCTTGTTGGCATCTTGTCTCTGGAGTCTCCTATGTGTACCCCTTGATCATTATAGTTGAATTCCATTGCTGGTCCCAAGAGAGTCTAAGACATGTATTGATTATTTGCTTCTGCATTTGTGATGGACAGGAGGCTGCCATGCCCTTGAAGGGGAGAAAAGCCACTGAGATGAGCCCATAGGAGTGCTGTTTCAGCATCCAGTCACCTTTCAGAAGGGGGATGGGATGTTGGAGGGAAGCTCAGGAGAGCTGAGTTCCGCCTCAGGGAGCAAGCAGTGACAGCTCAGACCTGGCTCAGGAAAAAGAGCAGACAGTGACGAGTGGCTCTGCCTGGTAGTGTGGCAGAGTGGTTTAGCTCCATCTCTGGGACAGAATAGAGTACCCCATTTATTAGGCCTGACTAGGCATGAGCAGACCTTGTACAATTTAGTCTGACTCTGGGGAAAGGGCAGGCTGGTGTGGATGGAATCCTATGTGTGAGAGAGGATCCAACCTAGTGGCCTGTCAATAAAAGTCTGCTTATGCCTAAAAGCATTGTAGAAAAGCCTAGCTACTCTCTGAAGTCGTAACCAGTTTAAAGCTACTTTGTCTACCTGGAGATCCGTGCTGCTGGTTTGTTCCTTTAAAACCAGCCCGTAAATAAATAAATCATCTTAGGTGTTTATATATTAATCCAGCCTCAGTGATCTCAATAATCTCTTTGTGCACCACAAAACTTACCTCTCAGCAGGGAACCCAAAGCATATACACTCGCTACCTGTAGAACACCTGGAAACTGAGGGGAATGTTTATAGTTCAAAACAAACTTAAGCCTCAAAAATCTTAGGAGACTGTGTGGGTCCCCTCAGTAGGGGGGAAAAATGATTATCACAGCAATTTTTAAAGCCTCAGTGGACAGGTCCAGCAAACCATTTGTATGTTGCTGTAAATACACTTCAATTAATGCTGCTTTCTTCTCATTCTCACCCTAGGAAACCTTCCCCCATTATCCTCATTCCTATTGCTTTTTCCTATCATTTTTAAAATGAGAGGTTAATGTCTTCATTTTCTCTCATTAACTGATTTGAGAAGTTGGCTAAATTCAGTTAGTGATCCTTCAAAACCATTGTCCATTTTAACCTCTGAAGTTCACTTCAAGTGTTGGATTTCTGTGAAAGAACGCCGATTTATTTGACTTTATTTCACTTTTAACATAACCCTTTTCAATTAAAATGCCTTCAAAGTGATTTACAGTAAGAATAAAATGCTATTAAAACTATTCAGTTATTTAATAGCAATGTCAAGTATAAAAAAATATGAAATGAAAACCAAAACTCTTAAAGCAGCAGTACTTGGAGCATCAAAACAATTTAATTTTGAATTTACGACAAATTGGAATGCAGTTTCTGCTTTCTTCTGCTGTGTGGCGTTGAAAACAAATAAGTGTCTGGAATTCAATTTTAGTGGTGCCGAAGCTCATGAGGTCTTCAAGCAACAGAACACCATCTGTAAGGCAACAAATGGCTGAATAAGACAGACTCCTCCTTCCTCTACTAATAATTCCCATAAACTGAAATAGGTTTTCACTTAAATATCTGCCCTCAATCTATTGAGCTGAGAGTAGGGCCAGACTAGCAAATCTGACAACAAAGTTTGTGTGTCTTCTTAAGGAATGTGGGGGGAGGGGTTAGCCCAATGAAATTAGTTAACATCTTGCAAATCTCTTTGCTTATGCCAAGTATACTGGTCCATGTGTGGATACTCTGGAAATTATTTGGTTCTCTGTGTCTTAAAAACTATGGCATGGTCTCACTAAATTTAGAGAAAACCAAACTGTACCTTGACTCGAGGAACTCCCTTCCGAGTCATGGATACCAGAGTCCCTTCCGTGATCAACAGCTTAATCAGCACCCAATGACAGAGCTTTTTGGTTAGCAAATATTTTCACTGTTTTACTTCCTGTTACTTTTCCTTTTAGGGATTCTTCAGTAAGAGGCTTAAAGGCTCAATAAAAAGAACAAAGAGCCAGTCGAAGTTGGACAGGAATACCAGCTTCCGTCTTCCATCTCTTCGACCTGCTGAGGATAGGTAAGAATTGTTATGAAGAGCAAAGAAACCTCTTCTGCCCTCTTCCAAACATTTGGCAACCTGCATCAGTTTGTATACACACAACACAGTGAACTGGGTGAGAGGAGTCATGCTGAAACAAAGCTTACTTTCTGTTTTTCTATCAGAAATATAGTACTTGTTGCAATCAACAGACCACATACAGCATGATAGCCCCCTTCAGAGACCCAGGGAAATACTATAGGATGCTGTGCTATGTACATCCTATGTCAGTGGTCCAGATGGCATGTCTCACCCGCTGAGATCATGGTATATCATGCCATCTGGAGAACACGGATAGGGAGCAGCTGCCCAGAACCACTCAAATTGTATCATATAATCTACTTGCCACAGGGACTATTCTACGTACAAGAGTCTTCAGACTGCTGAGATTTACAAATAGTCCATGCCATCATTAAGATCATTTGTTGACTAAGAGA
Organism: Euleptes europaea; assembly: GCF_029931775.1. Taxonomy (NCBI): domain Eukaryota; kingdom Metazoa; phylum Chordata; class Lepidosauria; order Squamata; family Sphaerodactylidae; genus Euleptes; species Euleptes europaea. Next base: position 22,688,586 of record NC_079313.1, on the reverse strand, counting down.
TCCTGTGGTTATTGGAATGTGGGATCTCTCTAACTCTGAAAGCTGAAATCCTCTTTAAAGAGGGATGAATCTTCTAATGTTGAGGAAGATTCCGTGTTCAAGTAGCTGTAGGATCTCCCAGTTCAGGTGTTTTCTTGTGATGATGATCCAGAGAGTAGGGGAGAGGTCCTGACAGTCTTTGGCTTTACAATGTTATTGCATGTTTATTTTCTCCTCCTCACCAAGGCCAGCATTCTTGTTTGCCCTGGTCATTCTGCACTGCCTCAGTCAATAGCACTGTTTTCTCTTGTTTACCGAGCAACAAAGTAAAATCACAACACAACACAAGCCTTTATTGGCATATAAAAAGGAAGAACATACATTTGGCAAAGTAAAATCTTGGCAACAGAAAAGCTTTACAGACATTTTAGCAGTCTTGTTAGTTCTGCAGCTTGTGGAAAGGCTTCCGTCCTGGGTGCCACTCTCAAAGTGGATGGCAGCTGTAGCCATAGGTCCTTATGAACTCCTGAGTAGTTAGAGCATGTAACATATCAGCAACAGTGATGGGTTTGCTTTGGTTTATACATAATAAACAAGGAGGCCTTTGGCTAGATTAGAGCATTAATTGCTATGTTGATCTTCCATACTGAGAAGCACAGGCTACATTCAGACATGACAACAAGTTGTAATTATATAGATTGGGCACGAGCGCTCTCTTCTCCCACCTGCCTCCGTGCACAGAGTGTGATTGAAAACTTCTTTGTCTGATCATGCTTCAGTTTGTGAGAACACCCAATATGAATGACAGTATTAGCTTGGAAAGAATTACAGTATAAGCTTGGAAAGAAGGCGGCTGAGGGGAGACATGATAGAGGTCTATAAAAATATGCATGGTTTGCAGAGGGTGGACAGGGAGACGTTTTTCTCCCTCTCCCATAATACCAGAAAGCAGGGTCATCTGCTGAAGCTGGAGGGTGAGAAATTCAAAACAGATAAAAGGAAGTATTTTTTCATACAACGCATAGTTAAATTGCGGAACTCCCTGCCCCAAAATGTGGTGATTGCTGCCAACTTGGAAGGCTTTAAGAGGGGAGTGGACATGTTCATGGAGGAGAGGGCTATCCATGGCTAAAAGTTAAAATGGATACTAGTCATGATGCATACCTATTTTCTCCAGGATCAGAGGAGCAGGCCTATTATCTTAGGTGCTGTGAAACACAGGCAGGATGGTGCTGCTGCAGTCGTCTTGTTTGGGGGCTTCCTAGAGGCACCTGGTTGGCCACTGTGTGAACAGACTGCTGGACTTGATGGGCCATGGTCTAATCCAGCAGGGCTATTCTTATGTTCTTATTCCAAATACATTCTCATTCCGTCCAGGAATTACTTGGCTACTGGGTGAGCTCAGGAGTAGGCCTTGGGCTTTTGCATGGCTTCCCTAGTCCCTTAACTATTTTCCCCTTTCATAATGTCTATAGTGTAAAAAGGGAGCTGGAGATCCCACTTTTATGTATTACGGTGTTTGTAACCCCCATGAAGGGTTTGGGAGAAGGAGTATGAGAGTCTGCAAGGCTTGCTGCTGAGCTCTCATTAAGCAGAATCTCAAGAGCTAAATCATGTGCGAACAGGCTTTCTGTTTCTGTGCACCCCATTGTGCAAATGAACATTAATGGAAACATGCTTGCTTTATGTTAGCAGGCTTATTTTTTCATTATGATTTTTCTTCTGCACAATTGGGGATTGTGATAGAAGGAGGAAGAGCTAAATTGGCTGCTGTATGAGACAGGATGCTGGACTAGATGGGCCCGCTGGTCTGATCTGGCAGGGCTCTTAGAATCATAGAGTTGGAAGGGACTACCAGGGTCATCTAGTCCAACCCCCTGCACAATGCAGGAAACTCACAACTACCTCCCCCACACACACACAGTGACCCCTACTCCATGCCTAGAAGATGCCCAAGGTGCCCTCCCTCTTATGTTCCTATGGCTGTACAATAGGCAGGAGAAAGAGAATGAAGTAGCAGCCAGTATTTTGTCTCAAATGTTATCCTTGTGTCCTGTCTCTCTGCCGAGTTTGAAATGGCTTTTGTTAAATGCCCAGAACCATGTATTTACAGACTCTAGCAGAGCTATCACAAGCTTTTATGGAAACGGATTAAATAGTGAGGTCTGATATGAGTAATTGCTAACAGCAGAATGGTCCAGTTTGGATGGAGACAAGGATTTGAACGGATATCAAGGCCTTATTAAACCATGGCAAAACTCGCTCTGGTTGCTGCAGCAGTAGTGCTAATACACCAGCATTCTTAACTTCATGCCTGCATTACCCGTCTGCTTGATGTTTGTACTGGCTCCACTTGGCATCAGATAGTCCGCCGTCTGGTCGGAAAGTGCTGTGTTAGTTGCCTGCAAAAATATCTCCTCTTTGAAGAGAAATTGATGGGCACTCATAGAAATAACGTGCAACTGGGGAAGCACCTCTTGCTGAAGAGACTGAATGTTTAATGAAGTCTCGTCTGCATTAGTGGTGTGGTCTCCTTTTAATGCACCCATCAAACTTACTTTTTAGGTGCCCCTGGTTCGTTCGTTCTCTCTCTCTCTCTCTCTCTCTCTCTCTCTCTCTCTCTCTCTCTCTCTCTCTCTCTCTCTCTCTCTCTCTCTCTCTCTCTCTCTCTCTCTCTCTCTCTCTCTCTCTCTCTCTCTCTCTCTCTCTCTCCCCCCTCTCCCCCTCTCCCCCTCTCCCCCTCTTTTTTTTTGAAAGTAAAATTGAACTTGTTCAGCACTCATATCAAACAGCCTGTTGGCATGTTGGTCCCAGAGGGCAAGATTAGGTACTCCAGGTACCAAGGATCTTTTTGCCAACAAGGGCTTATATGCAAGATGCTCTCCTCTTCTTTAGTTTCTCATCCCATGAAACCCTCAATCGAGGGTCTTACAATGTCACAAAATATTCTTCATAAATATTTCTTGAATCCCATGACAGCTCTTTACAGAGTTGGTTGCTTAAATCTGCCCCCCCCCCGACAGTAAAAAACAGTGTTGCAATTGTAGCGAAAGATGTTATTTTCACCATTTAAAATTGGCACACAGACAAAGGTTCTTATAGAACAAAATATTGTCACGGTCAGAGTTCATTGGTTCTTGTAGGTTATCCGGGCTGTGTAACCGTGGTCTTGGAATGTTCTTATAGAACATTTACAATGTCCCGTGGATGTGTAAATCATCAAACAGTGATACAACATTTGCTAACTCTACATAATTTTGTTCCAGTTGCAAAATTCAGGCTAGTCTGATCTCGGCAGATCTTGGAAGCCAAGCAAGGTCAGCCCTTTTTAGTACTTGAATGGGAGACCACCAAGGAAGTCCAGGGTCACTACATAGAGACAGGCAATGGCAACTACGGTACCTCTGAATGTCTCTTGCCTTAAAAACCCGACAGGGTTCCCATAAATGTGCTGCAACGTGATATCACTATCCACCACCACCACCACCAGTTTTTTTTTTATAATCCTAATTTACCCAAAATCCAAAGTGAAGAGAATTTCTGTGCTTCACATATCCTAAATTTTGGCTTGGTCTCTGCGATCTAACAGGAAATGGAGTCCCCAGTTCCTTCATAGTCCCAGAGACACTTCACATATTATCGTGGGGGGGGATACATTGATGATTTTAAGTAGATTCATTTCTGCCCAGTAACATATGAGAGCATATGGACAGAGACACTTCTGCTAGCTTTAGTTGACAACCTTTGTCTGAGTGTAGACAAAGGCCATGCCTCCTTCTTGCTTTTGTTGGACTTATCTACTATCTTGTTAAGGTGTCGGGAGGCAGAAGCTGGTATCAGGGGTTGTGTACTGGACTGGTTCAAATCATTACTCAGAGACCGGACCCAAAAAATTGCCATTGGAGACCAGTCATCATCAGTGTGGGACCTATCCTGTGGATTTTTTTTTCTTTCTTTCCCCCTGTTCTTAGACCAAGGTCTTGAACAATAAAACCATAAAACTTAAATAAGACCCCTCTCTAAAAACACCTCACTGTATCACTTCTCTGCAGCCTCCAAAAAACTAGCAACAAAAGACAAGAGGAGAACATGTCCTCTGAGCATCAAAATGACTGTAACTCTGATCTCTAGCATAGATCAATTTGGCCACATGTTTTTTACTCCGATCTACAGAAGAAAAGTAAAAGTCTTCCACCTTCCAATTTACAAGTGATAGCTTATGTTCAAAATGCTGGAGCCAGGGAGCCTTATAAGAGTCTTTGAGGGTTAAACTTACCAAGCTATCCTCTGGGGCCTCAAAAAACAAATGAAACTAATAAGTAAAGGCACATACCCAGGCACAAGCTTCTTTTGAGCTAAGACCAAACTCATAATGAAGGGCTGATGATGAAATGCACCTGAGGATCTTCTCTAGGAGCATCACAAGCTCCTGCTGGTGTCGTGTCACAGGCTGACCTGTTCCTGGTTACAGACCCAAGATCCCAAGTAAGACACAGAAGTGGTGCTTCTACTGCTTGACGTGAGCCTGCAGAATGATAAATGCACTTCCATCATTGTTAGCTTTGTTTTTGTTTTTGACTTGCAGAAAACAGCTGTTCCCAGCTATTTGTGTATCACCAACACTTTCCTATGTGGTTTCCAGTGTTTTAGAAATCCCTCTGCTCATTCCTTCTCAGCAGAGTTTTCGATAAATCTGGCTTGGTGAGATACACCCAAATATGCCCCTAAATCCAATGGTCCATGACATGTTCCAGCTTGTGCCTTGAGCGTATTTTAAAATGGTTGTATATTTAGTGAAGGATTCTACTCAGGTCCATGGAGATTATAAGAGGTCTCACTGTACTGAACCAGTCTCTGTATTTTTCCCATTCTGCTGTCTATTTTAATCACTCCTCCAGAGCACAAAACTGTACTTGAGGCATGTGCTGTTAAGAGGGTTTCACACTTTTAAAATCTCCTGAGTTTTAAAACGGAAGAATAATTGACAAACAGCCAAGGAGAGCTTCAGCTTTTAAGCCAGGCAGGGCGAGCAGGTTATTATATGTCAGGTTTGGGACCAGGAAACTGAAAGGTTTCCTAACTGGGCCTCACAATCCTTCCCCTTCATTTTATTTATTGGGTAGGAGGGTGAGGCTGAAAGAATGATGGCTGAGATGAGATGCATATGCTGTGAGTGGCTGCAGTTAAAACTGTGGACAGCTGGGAGGGTTTTGCCCTCTTGGGATTTGCTGCCACGTGGGAATCCTCCTGATTTAGTAAAAGTCATTTTATGGCATTATCAGACAGCTGTAGAACGTCAGAGAATTCATTCCCAGAGAATGGCCACTCCCGGGCACTGGGGTATCGAGTAGCCATGGCTTTGGGGTTTATGATGAAGCGGTACCGCTGTGCGCACACCAGTTCTTTCTACTATAGGTGGGTCCTTTCTTTAAAAATGTCCTCTTTGTAGTGCAGATGATCGTAGCAGGTCAGCTAAATGAACCAAGCAAAGGGTGTTGTCTTCTCTCTCCCTCGTTTGTTTGCCTGCCTTCTCATCCTAGATTCCAGAAGGTAGCGGCTGTGGAGCTGGCAGATTTTGATCCTGTTTGAATTAAATGGGTGGGAAGCGGCTGATGGCTCTCCTTGCATGGGAATTTGCATCTTATTTTAGCATACTCCATTTCCGAACCCACTGAGGGTGAGACAGAGTACTGTGACCTTGTGCATGCAGAAAAGAGGTATTGTTTGTCACTTGCTAAGCACTTGAGGTTCTTTTTAAGAATGCATTTGCTCACTTGGCAGGTCATAACAGTGCTTCGTTACATTAAAATATGTGAGGTTTGCAGCACTCTATGGCGGTGTTTCCTAGACACCTCTGAACTCCAAAGCAGTTTAACTTGTTCTTCAGCACAAATGACTGTATTGTAGTTCTGATGCCACATGTTTCTGTATCTTTGATATAGGGTATAACTATTGAGAGATAATTATAAAATGTACAACTGTTTTTTAAATGCCCTCATAAGATAAGAATCCACTCTGGAGTGTGAGTCTTCTCTGCAAGGTAGATGTTTCTGGTCCTTTTCCCTCCACGTACTTTTAGGGATGTAAATAGAGTAATCCCTCTGTTCAAAAAGGAATATCAACTGCTTTCCTGATTGTGTGTTTTTGCCTCTGCTTGGATGGCTTTTTTTCTACGCAAAGCGGGATGGGTGGGTTGCTCTCTTCTCAACAGATATTTTCTGGTAAGTTAGAGGCTGCTCTGCCGTCTGCACCAGTTTGGTTAGATCCCACAAAAGCATTGGCAAATGCCTTTCTGTAGCATATTGCTTCTAGGCATTCAAAATGAGGGACTCCACCCTACAGAGTACCCTTCTGAAAATAGCTTTCACTTGCAACTTGATAGGGAAGTATATCTGCTTGCTTGAATGCAGTTGTTAGTGGGTAGAAATTGGGACTGCAGGATGGGAGGTCTGATTCCATCTTTAGCACTTCACAATGAGTGGCAACCTATACAAAAAGAACACAGGGAAAGCCTTTGTAACATACCATATTTAAACACTCTCTTCAGGAGCTTAGCTCTAGGTTGGTTGGTTTGTTTAAATTAGAAGTGTCTTTCAGGTATGCTCAGCCTGTGCTTGGAGTCTGAAAATGAAAAGAACTCAAAAATAGGTAATCCTTCCTGATCTTGCAACTAAAATAAAATTGACTTATGTAACAAAGCAATGAAATCTGCAGAACCATTTGCTAACTGACGAGAGTGATTTCTCCAGCTAGCTGGTAGAAAATCACACAGCTTGTGGTGCCTGTAATTAGTTCTAGGGCTTGAAATGCTCCTTGTGTCCAATTTCTTTGGGGTTCAGCTCAGCTGTCCCCACATTCTTACAGGCAGCTACAAACAAAAATATTCATAATACCCCCCACCTTCATTTTGTATGAGAAAGTATTTATCCATTGTTGCTTTAGAGTGCAAATGGACCTGAATGAAAGCTATGAAGGAGCAAGGGGGCTCGAAGGGGGCATTTTGCAAATACTTTTTGCCTTCTACAAAGTGAGCTCCTTTTGGTTTGGTACCTTTGCACTTTTTTTTGCAAAGGAAAGCATACCAGTGAAGGACGGATGCCTGGACCAACAAGGGCAGAACCTCTGTTAACAAGGCAACTAGGCTGATACTCCCTCTGGCTGTGACCCAGTAGCCAGTCATTGACTGGTTGGTGAAAAATGAGAGTGGAGATACCCATCCATCCCTCACAAGTGGCAATTTATTGTGACCCCTGTAAGGTTTTCAAGGCAAGAGACAAACAGAGTTAGTTTGCCGTTGCCTGGCTCTGTAGCAACCCTAGACTTCTTTGCTGGTCTCCCATTCAAGTAATAACCAGGGCCAACCCTGCTTAGCTTCCAAGATCTGACAAGACTGGGCTAGCCTGGGTCATTCAGCTAGATATTTATTATTCTTAATTTGCAGATGGGAAATTTTAAGGATTGGGGGGGGGGGTGTTGCCCAAGGCTGCCCAGTGACTCCATAAACTGAGCTGAGATTTAAAGCTAGATGCAGCCTACCTTCTGTCTGTTGAATTATACTGACCTGGCACAAATCAAGACATATTAGTTGGTGTTGGAGCGCGTGCATATCTCTAATAAGAAGGCTGCTGAGAGCAGAGCATTGTAGTGTTTTTAATCAGGTGCATTACGTCTGAGAACAATCTAACTGTGTGAGAGGATGCAACTCCATAATTAGCCTCTTTTGATTCTTTTGTATAATAAGATGTTGAATGAATTAGAGTGTGAGTTTTTGTTGGTTCAGTGCTGGTCTCTATGTCATGTTTGCTTTAGGGAGAGATTTCTGATCCTTATTAGTTATTTTAAAGAGCCAATCCAACCCATCCACGCACCCCTCCCCCGCAGTAATCACAGTAATTGAAATGTGCACTTTGGAGTCTAGCTTTTAAATAGGTCAAAAGCAGCAGGAGACCTTCATAAGCAGAGAGAATTTGATTTTCTTAACCCTTTCCCCTCCCTGTGCGTGCTTGACTCTAGAATACCATAGCAGGCAGCTATTGGATGTCCAAGATTTTTTGTTTGTTTAGTTCTCCAGTCAAAAAGGAGACATTGTTGGAACAGAGTGATGCTATTCCATTGTGTGGAATGTTTAAGGCATGCATTCTGGAATCAGAATAGCTTGTGAGTATTCTTGGGGCAATTGTGGTGGGACTGAGGTTCAGTTTGTTACTCAGGGTGCTGTTGGATTACTGACGAGTATCTTGGAATCATCACCAGCTCATAACGGCGGGCATTAAAATATTTTCGTAGACCTCCGCCGTGGTCAGATTAAAAAGTAATCATTGAAAAGGACATCAGACTCTCTGTTGTTCAAGGTTTCTGGCATCAAATAAAGAGGGACATGATTCAAAAACTAGGAAAAGAAAGTTGAGACAGTGGAAGCCGTAATCATTACCTACTCTGCCTGGAATCCACATGGACGCTTGCGACGAGGTAGCTGTGTTAACTCTGTTGTAGCAACACAAAAGTCCAGTGGCCCCTTCAAGTCTGACAACAGAAAGCTCATATTTAAATAAAATGTTTTTAGTAAGGTGTCAGTGGATTTTGGTTTTATTTGGGAATCAACATGACACCACTATTCTGAGCTTCTAAAAGATGATGATGATGAAGTGTTAGGTTTTATACCCTGATTTTCTCTACCTTTAAGGAGACGCAAACCAGCTTACAATCACCTTCCCTTCCTCTCCCCACAACAGCCACCTTGTATGGTAGGTGGGGCTGAGAGAGTTCTGAGCGAACTGTGGCTAGCCCAAGGTCACCCAGCAGGCTTCATGTGGAGGAGTGGGAAAACCAACCCGGTTCACCAGATTAGAGTCCACCGCTCCTAACCACTACACCACGCTGGAATTTAAATGTGATGCTGGCAGGCAGGAGGAACTTAATTATGATATGATGCACATGTACAGCGTCATTTATTCATTAATTCATTCATTCTCAGACTTACTGGCCCAAGGTCACCCAGCAACCTTCTGTGACACAGTGGGGATTTGAACCTTGGTCTCCCAGATCCTTGTCCGGTACTCTAACAATTTTATTTAATCCTTCCCCACAACTGCTAAAAGGGCAATATTAGCATGTCAAAGAATATCCCAGCAGGTGTTGCATTAGCGTGCTATTGATGCACATATAATGGAGGAACATATGTATCAGTGCAATGTAAATGAGGCATGGAACATTCTGTACACTAGTGTTGCACATATAGTGGGGTTACACATGTATTGGCATGGTTTAAATAAAACATTGTATGGTGCGTTCTTTTTTACTATTGGCGTCAGTTTTAAATCCGGCTGAAATTTCCCCAGCCAAGACTCCCTTCTGTTGGTGCATTAGGATAGCAGGGGAAAGGTTAATCGCCCAGGTTAAGTGTAATTGGAATAGGGATTTGGGGGAAGGCGATAATGGAGCTGCTGAGAAGAAACAGATTTTGGGCAAACATTCTCCTTCTCCAGCAGGCTTCCTGCCACTCTATGTGCCTGCATGATCTTCCTGTTTACTGTAATCTTGCTTCTCTGTGATTAACTGCCATCTTTGCAGAGACGCTAAGCACCACTCATTTTTTCCAGTACCTTCCCCCTCTAATACGGGAAAGGCTCTTTTAATCTACCATCATTGCTGGTCATTAGAAAACAAGTGGAGTGGTTTCAACTTATTATCTGTATGCTCAGACCTGGAGGGGGTTGGGCAAATTGCCTTCTTGTTAATAGCAGCACTAGAATATTGGATGAAGTTTGTGTTTTGCAGTAGGACCATTATTATTGTTATTTTTGTCTAGAAAGACAGCTCTTTGCATTTGTAGGCGCATGATCTAATTATATCTAAAGCTGTTGAACCTGGAAAACTCAGGGGCCGGCTCTCAGCTCAGTGATTGCTTTTGCGACTTCGATTTCCTTTTTGTAAAAGGATACATGCACAATAAGGCAAATATTATGAAATCTAGACCTTCAGGATTGGGCCAGTAATGGAGGTGGGACCCCTACCACAAACCTTCTGGGAGCCAAACTGGAGCCTAGGTCAGATCCCCTCTTCCTTATGAGTGGTACAGAGGCCTTCTTGACTTTGAAAACGAGATCTGGGCACAGCTGTCCGCGTTCTGATCACGCCCAGATTTGGTCCTTGCAATGTGCCCTGCAAGGTCTCTCCTTTCCAGAAACCTGTCCAGAAACCTGCTAATGCAGAATACAGTGGCAGAGTTATTTGACTGGCATATCTGGACTTATCCAGTCATAAAGCAACTGCAGTTGCTGCCAGGATGGATAAAAGTAGACTTTAAAAATGAAAAATTAGGCTTCTTGAATTTGTTTTCTAGCTATAATAAAATAATATAAAAATCTATAATAAAATATAAAAATATAAAAATCTGGTTTGAAATGAAATTTGTGGAAACTGAATTTATTACAACCTTTTAATAACTAATTTTCTTCATAAAGGAAGAAACTGTAAGAAAAAGCATCTTCGTCAGCTGTCATACAGCACAATAGTTCATTCATTTATATTATGGCTTAATACTGGAGCCAAGGACAAATCCATCTGGGTGACTTCATACTCCGGTTTTATGCCCGCCTGTTCTCATGTGGAACTAAGGGCATAATTTTAAATACTGAACTCTACTTTCCCTCATCACTATATGTGACAAGGGCAAAAACCAGACTAAAGCTGAGAAACAGTATGATTATTCCAACTGATATCTGTAAAAAAAAACTGTAATGGTTACATGTTGTAAAAAGAGAGAGAGAGACTGTCTCTAAGCAATGAGCACTAAGTTACCTGAAATCAAGCAATGTATTGTCTATCATTTTCTGAAAACAGTAAGACTGTTACAAGAGTCCTGCTGGATCAGACCAGTGGTCCATCTAGTCTAGCATCCTGTTTCTCACAGCATCCAAAACAGTTACCCTGGAGGACCAACAAACAGGTTAAAGAGACCCACACTTTCCTTTGACGCTGATTCCTCTGAATATGGAGGTTCCCTTTAATCACCATTGCTAGTAGCCATTGATGAACCTCTTCTCCATCAATCAGTGTAGTTTCCTCTTAAAGCCTATACTTGTAGCCATCACTACCTCCACTAGTATCAGATTCCACAGTTTAACTACTTGATGAGTAAAGAAGTATTTCCTTTTGTCTATCCCGAACCTATTGTCCATCAGCTTCATTGGATGCCCCTGAATTCTAGTATTATGGGAGAAGGAGAAAAAGCTCTGGCATAATTTTATAAATCTCTATCGTCCCCATTAGTCACTTTGTTCTATAATAAAAAATTATAGACTCTTTAGCTTTTCCTCATAGAAGAAGTGTTCCAACCCCTTCATCATTTTTCGTTCCCCTCTTCTGTACTTTTTCCAGCTCTGCAAAATCCTTTTGAGATCTGATACCTGTATACAGTATTCCAAATGGGCCACACCATAGCTCTCTATGTGGCCATTTACAATATTGGCTGTTTTATTTTAAAACGCTTTTCTAATAATCCCAAGCACAAAGTTTGCCTTTTTCGCCAGTGCTGCACACTTTATAATCCCAACATCCCTCTCAGTCTCCCCCAGTTCAAACCCTGACAAACATATATTTAAAGTTAGGGTTTTTGTTCCACTGTGCATTACCTTACACTTGCCTACACTGAACTTCATTTGCCTCTTTGCCTACTCACACAATTTAGAGAAACCCCCCTGTAGCTTTTCACAATCTGCCTTGCTTTTCACCATCCTGAATAATTTGGTATCACCTGCATCCTTGGCTACTCACAATTCCAAATAATTTATGAACGAATTAAATAGTACTGGTCCCAGTACTGATCCTTGTTCACTTCCCTCGATTGCATGAACTATCAATTTATTCCTACTCTCTGCTTCCTGTTATTTTATCAATTTTAATCAGTAATTTATTAATGTTTAAGAAATGTATTACTGTCTGAGGTTGCATAAAGACTTTTCATCTTTATTATGTGTTATGTTAAGTGCTGTCAAGTCACTTCTGACTTATGGCGATCCTATCAGTTAATGACCTCAAAAATGTGCTATCGTTAACAGCCTTGTTCAGGTCTTGCAAACTGAAAGCTGTGGCTTCCTTTATCAAGTCCCTCCATCTCATGTTGGGTCTTCTTTTCCCCTGATGCCTTCTACTTTTCTGTTTTTAAAATCTATTTATTATTATTTTTTTATTTTGACATTTATACTCTGCTTTTTTCTCCAATGGGGACTCAAAGAAGCTTACAACATTTTCCCATCCTCTCTTTTATACTCAAAACAACAATTCAGTGAGGTAGGTTAGGCTGAGAGAGAGTGACTGGTGCAAGGTTACCCAGCAAGCTTCATAATATAGGGGGAGATTTGAACCCGGGTCTCCCAGATCCTAGTCCAATGCTGTAATCACTGTACCATTTTGAAGCAATATTTTTTTACTGTAACAGCAAGAAATTATAATGTACTTTTATTTAGAAAGTATCTAATAACACAAAATGTTGATTTAAATCATACCCACCAATGTAAATAACTTCACTTTGGTCGCCAGCAATTCATTTCTGAGCACAATTCCAAATATTAACATTTACCTTTAAAGCTCTAAATGGACTGCAACCTGAGTATCTTCAGGCCATTCTTCTCCCATATATACCTGCCAAAACATTAAGATCAGTATCAGAGGCTCTGTTGTACGCCTGGCACATCCTGTATTAAGCTTCAGGTGCTAGGGAAACTTTCTTAGTTTCACTTTTCTTGATTACCGTAGCTTTTATACTTAGGTGGCTAGTTTTTGGCCTTTCTTTGGTTGAGTTTCATTGCTGCTAAATTGTTCTCCTTAATTATAGTTGCCTATGTATTTGCACCTTTTACTTGCTGCTAAATTGATACCTAAGTGCAGCTGGTTTTATTGTTTTGGTGATGTTGCTGGTTTATTGTTTCCCCCCCACAAACAGATGTTTAGTGTATTTGCTTTTATTCTTGTACATAAATTTATGATGTTGAGGCAGTATATAAATAATTTAATTAAATGAATATATCAACTTTCCCACTTCCAATGAATTCCTTGTCTATACCACTTATAGGTGAGCCACTTTTGGCACAAATATTCAGAAGCCAAAGCTCGGAGGCCAGTGCTGAAAAAGCCGTGTTCCCTGAGCCCTCCAACCTCACCTCTGTCATTCAGGGCACGTAACACATTGCTGATCTCTGTCATTGACAGGCTTATAGGAACCAAGTCATTCTCATTCCCATTCTCAAGGACATCTGTGGTCCTAAGCCGAGGAGGAGTTGGTTTTTATATGCCAACTTTCCCTACCTCTTAAGGGAGACTCAAACGGGCTAATCACCTTCCCTTCCCCTCCCCACAACAGACACCTTGTGAGGTAGGTGAGCTGAGAGAGTTCAGAGAGAACAGTGACTACCCCAAGGTCACCCAGCTGGCTTCATGTGTAGGATTGGGGAAACCAACCTGGTTCACCAGATTAGCATCTGCCGCTAATGTGGAGGAGTGAGGAATTAAACCCGGTTCTCCATATTAAAGTCCGCTGTTAGAAACCATCGTTCTTAACCACTACACAATGCTGGCTCCAAAGGCCAGTAACAGCCTTTTAAATTGGGCTTGGAAGCAAATTGGCAGCCAGTACAATTGGCAAAGGACAGATGTTACAGGATCTCTGCATCAGACCCTTGTTCCCTTGCAAGCCATGTTTTGAACCATTTGCAGATTACAAAGTCAACCTCATGTACAGAATGTTGCAGTAATCCAGTCTGAATCGAACCGAGGCATTTATTACTGTGGTTGGGTCAGCCTTCAATGGGAATGGCTGCAGAGTAGCAACAAGTTGTGGAGAGAGGTTTGGGCTTGCTGTTTTCCCTGACATGCTACTTTTTTACAGGTAGGGGACATTCGTGTGTGGAGGACCATTCCATCTGGTTGAGATTTTACCTGCCATCTGAAGTGCACTGATTTACATCAGCATTCCATTTGGACCCACGTGGCATTTTCCCAGTGTTCAGAATTTGAATGTAAACTTCACATAAAAGGAGCCACACTGGGGGTGTTGCTCTCCACAGGGAGACATTTTTTCTGCCAGAGAGACCCAGAAAGCCAGACTGCTGCCACCCCATCCCCCACCCCCACTCCACTGCGATCAGCCACAAGAATGTGCTTGTGATGGAGTGGAGACAAACCATATGGTGGCAGCTAATTCACATGGGTTGCCATTTAATGTGAAGGAGGCCTTTAGCATTCGTTATCATTTAATGAGATTATCGCTGAATCTGGTGGGGAGGGGGAAAAGCAGCCCGTTGAAATGCACATGACCTTGTATATGTTTGTGTGTGGTACATATGAACCCAACCACATTATGGTAGCCTTTAGAAAGCAAGATTCAAAACTAGCGGTATGTCTGCCTAGGAAGCTGAACAGATGCTAGTGGACAATTAAACTTGCATACTGGGGTGTGGTAAATGCCTCCCAATGGAGAAGGATCATATATGAGGCAAGATAAATAGGGCTTTTCTGAAGTGCCATTCTTCTATCCTGCTCAGTCCCCACGAGGCCATTCGAAGGCTGACTCCACTCTCTGGTTAACTTGCGGGAAGGGAGAGGGAGGGGTCTCCTTCCTCTCCTCGGAAAGGTCACCTTTCCTGCGTTTGCAGAGCGGGCTCCCCGAGCTCTGCCGGCTGCAGCTTCTCCCTGCTGTCTTCCACCTCTAATCTCCTTATAGATGCAGCTCCATGGCAACAGGCCCAGGGCTGAGCGAGCTGGGCACACACCAGGAAACCTTGTTTGTGTCACCTGAGGGACAGAATGCAGTGTGTGAAAGATGAGGAGAAGGAGGGTGACGGCTTAGCCTGTGTAGACGAAGCTGTTTTGCGTCCCGGCTGGTCGTTTGGCCTGGCTCTTCCAGGAGGCTTGACTATGAAATTTTACAATAGAAGCATCTGCACCGTGTCTGGGTCTGGATTTGGCCGTGGCTGCCCTTGCGCTGAGGAATTCCTCTTCTGAGATGTAGCCAAAGAGGAGGAGGTGTGGGGGTACCCAGGATAAATGGCGCCGCTATGATTTGGGGCTGCACGGTCAGGTGGCTGTACAATTGTTTCATGTAGGTGTGCTGGTATGAAAGCAATTAGTTGTCTGTACATAGGAAACTAGTTGATCCAAACTGTTTGTGATAAGCTGAGCATTATAATGCTGTGCCTATTCCTTTAACTTTTCCTTGCTAGTTCCCTACTGTACAAATCCAAGCCTGGAACAGATGTGAATTCTTGGGTAGCACTGTTTGTTACTGTTTTCTTGGGTTTGAGAGAGTGGGCAAGAAAATAAAAAATAAATTCATAGAGTGCCTTTAGGAGAGTGCATTGGCTGGAGATATTCAAAATGGAGGAATGTGTTAGAGTAGCTTTAAAAACAGTGTTTTAGATAATCTTTGTCTAATCAAAGCCAGTGATTGAATGTTCACAGCTGAAGTTCTAGATTTACATTGATACAAGCAGTTAGAAGAAGCAGAGAGACATCAAAACATTTACACTCAGGTTGTCATCTTGCGTTTGAAAATTGTTTTCTTATTCTTTGCTTGTGTATGTTGAAATGTGAGCAGTTTCTCTGATTAACACTTTCTAAATCAGGATGGTCTCTGGCAAGAACCAAGCCAAGCAGCTCTTCCAGCTGTTTAAAGGATTTATCTTAAACAGACTTAACTAGCAATGTTTAGTACTGAAGTGGCTGGAGGCAGGATGGAGATACATCAACACATGAAACTGCCTTATACTGGTCCATCAAGGTTGGCAATGGTTTTCCAGGGCCTTGGCTAGAGGTCTTTTCTATCTCCTGCTACCTGGACCTTTTAACTGGAGATACTGGGGATTGAGCCAAGCAGACACTCTACCACGGTGCCCTTCCTGTAGCTGCTACCTTTCTAACTGGTCGTGCTCCTGTGCCTTCTGAGGAATTTATACTCAGAAATCAATTAAATTAAGATGAGGTCTTGTCTATCCTGGAAAAGTAGCCCTGGCAACGTCTGTTCAAAGCACAGGAGAACTACTAGAACAAAAGTGGTGACCTGAAAAGGGTAAGGAGTGAAGGCAAAATACATTCCGCTTTCTCTTAGTGGTGGAAAGCTCCATCAATTCACAGCTGATTTACGCCAACCCCATAGGGTACTCTTCAGTAAAACTATTTTTTTAGGATAAGAATTTTTAATTGAATGATATAATGGGTCAGATCCCAGGGATCCATTATGCTAGCAGTAGAACTTTCCTCCAGGTCCAAGGAGACTTCATCTTAATCAAGAAGCCTCTTGTGTCAGGGGAAAGCTCTTTGCATCAGAGGAGAGCATCACTGCTAGTTCATCAGAACCATGAAGCCAACCCAATGTATAAGATTCCAATAAATATAGCATTCAAAAAGAGATGTTATATTCAAGTAGAGACAGAATCATTTTCATACTCCTGACTGAAGGGGAAATTATCAGGAAATTGCTTCCTGATTTTTAAACAACTAATTATTATCATCTTGTTAGATAATAGTATGAGCATCCTTTTCTAAAACTAAAATACAGATTATTTGGATCATGGTTTAAGGTAGGAGGTAAACAATCATCAGATAAGTGTTGTGAGATATTTGAAGTGGATGAATGGGAAGGGGACTGTCAACATAGTCTGTTGACCTGATCTTAATTGATGGAAGGACACATATGAAGAAAGACTTTTTTTAAAAAGAAAAAAAGAATGTGGGTTCCAGTCCACAATAGGCTTGAACTTAAAAACCAGTGCCTTAAACTGAATGCTGAAGAAAATTATCAGCTAGCGTAACTCATGCAGAAGAGGTGTCATGTGTGAATATGCTATGACACACCAGTTAATAAATGGGCAGCAATAGTGTGCTGGTTAAAGCTCCAGTGCTGTTTTCAAGGGGAGCTCTGTGTACAGGTGCATGGATGAGTGTGAACAAGCCAGATCAGTCTTCAAGGGATGAGAAGGCGTGTGTCGGGAGTATGCATAAATGGCACTTCAGTGACCAAACTACATGTGATAGAGCTGGCAAAACGCAGCCTTGGGGCACCCAGTGTAGATAAGGGCTGTTGGGTTAGGGAAGGGAATCTTCCATTGTGCTGTTTCTCCAATGATAAATGTTTTCAGGACTTTTAGCTCTGGATGAGGAAAAAGCTACATATTTTCCCATCTCTCACCTTAAAGCAAGTGAGGGGGTTTTCCAGTCAAGGAAGCAATTTAAGGGAAGAATGTGCCATCCTCTCCTCAGTGTTGCTGTGAGGGTGGGGGTCCTGCATTTTCAGTTCAGTAACATGTCTGAGGAATCTAAACAACAGCTCTCTCCAGGTTATCTAGGGATCCAAGAGCATCCTTAGGTGCTTCACTTGATTGGATAGAGCAATCTTCACTCCGTCCATTGAAGAAAGATCAGTCCCCTCCCCTAACATCATCTCCGTCTTATCTAGATTCAGTTTCACTTTGTTCACCCTTTGTGCACTTGGCCACTCTGTGACTGTGGTTTATAACAGAGATGGTTTGCTCTTGGATACTTAGTTAATGAAAAGTTGAGGGGTACCATCATATTAGTGGCAATCAATCCAACCCTACTCATTGGTCTAGTATATATCAAATCTGTCGCCAGTACTTTCCTTTGCTGTAACCTACAGGGTATGTTTCAGGAAACTCTGTCTAGTAAATATTGGGGGTGGGGGGAAAAGGTTTTAGTTTTCCGTTTTAGTTTTCCTGGGAGTGACTTGTGCTGAACACCATGTATCTTATTGTTGGTTGATTATATTACTTTGAGAACATTTTACCTAGAAAAACTTTTCAGAAATTAAATCCAAGGAGTGGTAAAGGGATTTGGAAAGGAACGTCTGAGAAGCAGCCTGAACATGGCAGAGGTCCTGACTTACTCGCAGCCGCACCATGTCTAGACCACCATCAGCTCAGAAAGGGTGATAGAGCCAGCTCATCAGAAGCTGTTGTAGGAATATTCTAAGACTAGCCAAGGCTGCTGGTCTAGACACAATGGAACTGGGATGCTCTATTGAAAGAGCCAGCAGCCAGCATAATGCTTACCTGTTTTCCTTGGCATGGGCATTATTTCAGGTCTGAGTTATTTATAGATTTCAGAAAAGCTTTGGACAGAATTCTGTGCAACAAGGGAAAAGGGGGGAACCTCTGTTTTTGGGGGAAAAAAAGAATATAATCCTTCTTCTCTGTCCGTTCTTGTGAACAGTAGGATGCTCTCTGGGCCGGGACAGCTTGCATGGCACAGTAGTGAAGTATGGCACTTGTACCCAGGGAAACTGGATTTGTTTATTTACTTCATTTATACTCCTCCTTTCTTTCCAATGGGGACCCAAAACGGCTTACATCACTCTGTCCTCCCATTTTTATCCTAACAACAACCCTGTGCAGTAGATTAGGTTAAGAGTGTATGATTTGCCCAAGGATCCCTAGCTAGATTGAATGGCAGGCCGGGATTCAAACCTGGGGCACCCAGATCATAGTCAGACACTCTCACCACTACAACCACACTGGCTGTATCCCAGTGCCCCCCCCCCCCCATTGCTGTCTTAATGTCAGCACTAGTCCCTATTCAGAACCAATAACCACGGCAGGAGACACACTGGTCCAAGGAAGATGGTTTACTGGCAGCATAGGGTTGCAGAGCATACAGGATCTAAGACAGCAATGGGGGGGGGCCACTGGGATACACTTGACTATATAAAAGCATAGAAAAAAGCATTCAGTATTCAGCAGCACAGATCAGGCTCAAGAGATTACTATTTCAAAACAGTCTAGAGATGCCTCCGTTCCCACGGAGTACTGTCTACTTCAAAGAGTTCAAAAATGCAAAACAATCCTTGGTGGAAAAGCGAAACTGAGACACAGGCCTGACACCCAGAAGCTTGAAGCTCATTGAGTGACCTTGACTTGGTTGCTGTCTTTTAGACCAGGGCTTCTTAAACTTTTCCCACTTGCGACCCCTTTTCGCCCAAGAAATGTTTACGTGACCCCGGGTATTTAAAATAAGTATACAGAAACCTTTTACTGTTGCCAAATTTTTCGCGATCCCCCACATTCAGTTACGCGACTCCATATGGGGTTGAGACCCACAGTTTAAGAAGCTTTGCTTTACACAAACCTGCCTCAGTGAATTGGGTATGCTATAGTGAGTTCCTTGGAGGAAGGGCAGGATATAAATGAGGTAGAGAAATACTGGATTCCAGATGCCTTCCCTTTTTGCAATAGGTATTTAATTCCTTTCCAGGACATGCACATTGGAGGGAGTGTACTATTTCCCCATTTGAGATGTACTATTTCCCCTTCATAACCGGATGGAATATTGGCAGCTTCTAGGGATAAGTGATTCATTGTATCAGCAAGGTTGTTAATAAAATCTCGGGATCTGTGAAAGAAGTGGGTAGTGTTGATTTAGGAGATGTTGACACATGCATTCATTTTAGTAAGGTTTATAAAGCCAGTTGTTAAGAGTGTGTAAATGCCAACAAGCAAAATATTTCTGATTTTCTGGATCTGCTGCATCTTGCCTGGAGTTGTCAGGGCTATCTAATTTCCAAAAGCCAGCAATCAAAGTGAGGCAAACCTTCACCAGTGCTTGGGGAAAAATTCTTTTTTTCTTGGACCAACTTCTCTTTTCCTCCCCCCACCCCCTGTGTCTTATTTCTAATTGCTCTGTCCTTTGCACAGGTCCCGTCCTTTACCGAAGCTGAAAGAATCTCGTTCCCATGAATCTTTGTTGAGTCCAGCTAGTGCTGTGGAGACATTAGATCTTGCCACTGAAGAGAAAGTCTTGGTCAAACCCCTTCATAGCAGTATCCTCGGACAAGACTTCTGCTTTGAGGTAAAAAACCCAAAACAACTCACCCCTTAGAAAGAAATACATAGATTGCTTAACCTGCCTGGTCTGGTTGCTGATCTCACTCTTCCTGGGTTTCATAACTGGGTGAGCAAATTGAGATGTACCCAAAGCAAAGGTGTGGACTAGGTATTCATCAGACAGTTTTAAAGCCCTTGGGGCCACTGACATCAATCATTCAACAAGAAGAAATTTCGTCAACTGTGTGAAGCTACCTCAACTGAACATTACAATGAATGGCTTGAGAGAAAGAGAAAATGTGGGAGGCGTGATCTGTTTTTGAGCCAGTTTCTGTTGATGTAGGTGTATATCAGCTTTAGCACTGCACCAGGGTTGGGCAGGTGTTTTGATCTCTGAGGACTGAATTCACAATTTATTCCACAACGCAGACCAGCTGCTAACTTACATATTTCTGTAGTCCTTATTCACTTATTATTTTCAAATGTTTTGCCACTGACTGTTTATATTCTCGACAATATTTATTTATTTGTAGCTTGCATCCTGCTTCTCAACCCCAGATGGAGCTTACAGTAAAATAATGGCAATTTTATGTGAATTAATCAGTAACCGCTTCTAACACCTGTTAATTAAAGTTACAAGAGAAACTTAACGAGCTTCCAGAATGTTCCCAGAGAATTAACCTGACCAGCCTCTGTGGTAAGAGCACATTCCACAGTTGCACTTCCGCCACCACAGAAAAGACTCCGCTAGGGAAGACCTTGCCTTTGGCAGAGTGGTAGAGAACATGTCTTACACACATGCAGAAGGGTCATAGTTGGATCTTTGGCATCTCTGGTTTCAGGTGGCAGGTATAGAGAAGAGCCAGAGAAAGAAAACAGTACCAAACTGTTTTGTATGTTCACACAGTAATCTTAGCAGGTATTTCTGTAGCCAGCTTCTCCTTTGGAGATTATCTTTTTAAAAGTAAGCCAGCTTCCAGTGTGGACAGCTGGAGAGAGGCCATGGAAAACTTCATAAATGGGCCTTGTGAGAACTGAAAAACTGATAAACCGGGCTTCTTTTTGCTCGTTGACTGATATGTGATCATTTAATGATTCAGTTGTTATAGAACCAGAAACATCTCTGTAACCACACTGGCTTGTAATGTGCACTAAATATTTTAAAAGAAAGCTGTGATTGTACCAGGCACCAATGGCCAGTGCAAAACGTTGCAAGGGTGCCCAGCATCTGTGGCGAACAGAACTCTTGTTCTGAGAGAACTCACTTGGAAGAAATGTTTGGTTAATGTTGCATAACATTATTGCCTGCTGCAATATGTGGAAGTGTGGGCAATGTTTTAGACAACTTCATGGAGGATATGTCTTCTAATGGTGATAAATCATGATCTCTAAACAGATCCTCCATGTTCAGAAGCAGTAACTCTCTGAATACTGGTTCTGGAGGTCAAAAACAGAGAGAAGTTTCAGCCTCCATGCCATTCTGTGGAACAGGATACTGGAGATGATAAGCCAGTTGCCTGATCCTGCATGGCTGCTCTTATGTTCTTACACAAAATATTATTCTACCAGGCAAGATGTTTCAGTATGTTTATGTATTTCAGAGACTAAATCAAAAGTAATTTTTTGTTCATTATTTTGTAAGAGCCCAATTCATATTTAAAAAAACATTTGTCCTGGCATGTGTTGTTGTTGTTTAACTCCATAGCTCTTAAGTATTATTCTGTCTGCACCCTGTGTGTGTGAGAGAATTTTTTCTCTCTGTCATTTACATGTGCCTAGGAAGGGGGACCAACAAGAGAGGGAGATTTGAGAAAGAGGAATCCCGTGCATGAAGCAACATGTGGGGACAGGATTTTACAAGTGATTGTGTGAGGGAAGGCTTAAATGATTAATGAGATTAAAAAACCCCATTTCTCTGTAGATTTTTCCTTTGGTATTCATGCTGTTAAAAAAAATTAACGAAAGTATCCCAGGTGTAACTTTTTACAATAAAATTAGAAATGGTTTCTAAAGAGGGAGGAGGTGACTGTACTGAGCTGGTCCCTAGCTGCCGTGTGGAGGTTCTTGGAAGTTTAGAGGGCAATAAAAAAAATTCTTACACCTCAGTCCACAGAAGCAAAGATCTGCTGTTGTTTACCTTAGAGATTACGCCGGCAACTTGATTTCTTTGGAAGAAGCACTCCAGAATTATTACGACACAATTCACATCAGCATTTCCATTAGGTGAAAGCACATTTTAGTTTGCTTCCGAGGGAACATAATCAGTTCACACCTGGTCGGCCAGCTCCACAGTGTGTGAACTAGTTGGAAAAATAAAGTTCTGGAGTGTTTCCTACCTGGAAGCTGAAGGAGTGTTTCCAATCTGGGAGCTGAAGGAGTGTTTCCTACCTGGGAGCTGAAATAGTCACTTAACTCTGCTCCTCAGACTTCCTATTTAAAATATGCAAGCAATTGGGGAAACATTCCTCTGCCATGATAAATAGAGTTGCCAACCTCCGGGTACTAGCTGGAGATCTGCTGTTACAACTGTTCTCCAGCTGATAGAGATCAGTTCACCTGGAGAAAATGGCCGTTCTGGCAATTGGACTCTATGGCTTTGAGCTCCCTCCCCTCCCCCAAACCCCGCCCTCCTCAGGCTCTACCCCAAAATCCTCCCGCCGATGGTGAAGGGGGACCTGGCAACCCTAGTGATAAAAGAAACAAACTACCTTGTTCTAACCTCTTGGGAATGTTAAAGGGAGAGGGTCCTCAGATAAACCACCAGAACATAAATCAAAATTTGGTCATTGCTCTTCTCTGTGACAAGTTGAGCAGGTTGGCCCAGCCGTCCCTGGGTTCTGTAGCACTACTAATGGAGGTTCTTTCCATTTTAGATTTGACCTTTTAATTTTCTGCATTGCATTATATCCTCTTTAAAATGAGGTTTCTATTCCTTGGCAGCTTTCTGAATCCAGAACTGGGTATTTTTGTGTTGCCAATTAGTAACTACACTGGTGGTCTGGTGCATAATCTATCATCTTGAAAATGTCAACAGTTTTTTCCCCTCCTAAGCATATTTTTGCTATTTTTGTTCCCTTTGGGCAAAACTGAGGCCTAGTCTCAGTGTACACATCACATTCCTTGTTGGTAATGTGATGTCTGGTGTATTTACCACAAGTGTTGATTGTTGTAAATGTTAATAATCATTGTATGGTGTAAAGGGTTTTTTAAAAGTTTCTATTGGTGTGTGTGCGTGTGCGTGTGCCCCACCCAAAACTCTGGAGGCTTCAAATCCAATACGTCATTGCTTAACTTTCTATGGGAAGTTTAGAAGCTGTATCTAAAGCCAGTGCTTTGAAGGACAAAACCATAAAAATGCATACAGCTAGGCTGTTTGGGATCAGCACACATTGGCCCACAGATATGTGGCATCATTAAATGCCTCGTTCCCTGTGTGAGCATAATATAAACATTCAAAATGCCACAGGCCAAAAACATGTCAGATCATCTCAAAATTCTTCAGGTGAATTCCTGAGGGGCCTGGCTAACATCTCAAAACATCACGTCACCTTTGCAAATGAACAAATGAGTCACATAAAAACATAAATTTTCATATATTGGTTAGACCAGGCTGTAAAGGGGCCCTGTCCTGTGAAGTCCATATAGGGAGGAAGGAGTACGATGTGGGGTTTCAAGAGCTTAAGGTGTGTTATTTGAGCGCCCCGTATTTGCCCTGACCTGGATGGCCCAGGCTAGCCTGATCTCGTCAGATCTCAGAAGCTAAACAGGGTCAGCCCTGGTTAGTATTTGGATGGGGGACCACCAAGGAAGTCCAGGGTTCCTGTGCAGAGGAAAGCACTGGCAAACCACCTCTGTTAGTCTCTTGCCATGAAAACCCCAAAGGGGGTCACCATAAGTCTGCTGCGACTTGACGGCACTTGACACACACACATCCTGCTTTTTACTGCCCACCACTTTCTAGTCCCCATTAGGGATGTTTACACAGTCCTTCTCTTGCTGAATTTGTCCAAAGATTTTAGGTCAGTATTGCTGGAAACCATTGCCAGAGCAGAATTCAGTGTTGAAATCCAGAATTTCTGGAGCTGTATTTCCAGAATGCGCTTTCAAAATAAATAAAGCCTTCCACTACTAATCTCTGTAAGGGTAGCTTTGAAGATTTGTTTTAGAAAACTGCAACTGTGCTCCTACTGCAACATAAAAAGTAGAAGTCTCTTTAATACTAGTCCTTTGTGTGATGTTCTAAAGACTGTTTTAAAATTTGGCACACAAAGGGGATTCATTTTGAAGGGGTTCTTTGTTTTTTTTATTGCATAGGAATGTTGTTCTGTTGCACAAGTAGATAGGCAGTAACAATACATTTTTCTTTCAGCATCGCTATTTTTTAAAATGTTTTTGTAAATGATAACAGCATATATTTTTTCTTTGTGCGAAATCTATGGTCAGCTTCCTGAAATTTTCCTTTCTTGCTAGAAGATAGCCAAAGTGGAGCTCAAACCATACTAAAACCATGAAACTGAGGGGGAGTCTGCTCATCCCTAGTCTTCATCTGTCCCCCTTGTTAGAGAGAGAGAGAAATTCCTTTTTAAAAAATCTGATTCACAAAAGAAAGCAGAATTACAGTGCCATCCTAAGCACAGTTGCATCCTTCTAAGCTCTTTGACATCAATGAATTTATAAAGGTGTAACTCTGAGCCCCGTGGCACAGAGTGGTAAGCTGCAGTACTGCAGTCCAAGCTCTGCTCATGACCTGAGTTCGATCCCAATGGAAGTCGGTTTCAGGTAGCCGGCTCAAGGTTGATTCAGCCTTCCATCTTTCCGAGGTCGGTAAAATGTGTACCCAGCTTGCTGGGGGTAAAGAGAAGATGACTGGGGAAGGCACTGGCAAACCATTCCGCAAACAAAGTCTGCCTAGTAAACGTCAGGATATGATGTCACCCCATGGGTCAGGAATGACCTGATGCTTGCACAGGGGACCTTTACCTTTACCTCTTTTTTTTTTTAACTCTGCTTAGGATTGCACTGTTAGATGTGTACTCTTATTTGCTTTATTTTACATTAGTAAGTAATTTAGGATTCTTGTTGTAAAGTATTCAATGTACTGTGCTCATTCCTGTTTTGTGCAAGCTTGGCAGATCTTAACTTTTTCTTAACATGTCCTAGGTAACATACTCGAGCGGCAGCAAATGCTTCAGCTGTTCTTCCACTGCTGAAAGAGACAAGTGGATGGAAAACCTACGGAGAGCGGTTCAGCCTAACAAGGTACTATACAAGGGGGAAACATCCAGTGGTAAAATGCACCCAGAGTAATTGCATTCCTGGCCAAGTGATACATCAACTTTCCCCAAACAAGCCCACCCATTTAATTAGGTTGAAGGCATCAGTGTAGCCACCCCAGGAGGAAAACTGCTCAGTAGCACCAGATGATACTCTTCTCAGCTTTATACAAGTGTAATATATTAAGCTTTTAAAACGTGGACCTCTGTCACCATGCTAATGATCACGTTCTCTAGGAAGACCTATCATTGTCTTATTGGGAAATGAGCCAGTGTAAATTATCCTTGAACTTTTTTCTTTTAGCAAAAAGCCCTGTTGGCCAATAGGCAGATGCTGACAATATATGGATTTTGGCCTTTGCATTTCAAAAAGTAATAGTTTTCTAAAGTTAGAGCTTTATCAAAGTGAATGAGTTATTACATTACTGGCCCTCTCCACAAATCCCATGTTTTATCATTAATAAAGGTTTATTTTGCCCTCTATTGACAGTGGATACATTTCAATCTGGCTTTCAATTAGAATAGAAACTTCCTTAATCACCCTGATATACAATCTAAATAGAGAGAGGCACTGTTCATTCGTCTGGATCTCTCAGTTGCCTTCAGGAAAACTAACGGGATGGAATTCTTGGGTGGGTTGAAATTCTTGGGTGGGTCACCAGCAGGATTTGGGGATTTCTGCTCCTCTTTTCTGCATACACTGAAGTTCTTTGTGATATGCAAGATATTCCCTCTTTCCCCCATTGGGCTGCTTTTGGTTATTGTCACTGGGGCCAGGACCTTTAGTTAATGTAAGAATTATTTAACAAAAATAAAAGCTGCACAGAAAAAGGATATTGTGTGATCTGAATTTAACTGTTACAAAGAATCGTGTATCAGCACTGCTAAGCCAAACTAAATACTTTTCTCTTCAGGATAACTGTCTTCGAGCTGAGAATATATTGCGTCTTTGGATCATTGAAGCCAAGGACTTGGCCCCCAAGAAGAAGTACTTCTGTGAATTGTGCTTGGACGATACTTTATTTGCCCGCACTACAAGAAAAACAAGAGCTGACAATATCTTCTGGGGTGAGCACTTTGAATTCTCAGGACTTCCATCAATACTCAGCATCACTGTCCATATCTACAAGGATGTTGAGAAGAAAAAGAAAAAGGACAAAAATAACTATGTTGGTCTAGTCAACATCCCTGTTGCCAGTGTGACTGGCCGTCAGTTTGTGGAAAAGTGGTACCCCATCAGCACACCCACTCCCAATAAAGGCAAGACTGGAGGACCTTCCATCCGGATCAAGTCTCGATACCAGACCATTATCATCCTGCCCATGGAGCAATACAAGGAATTCGCTGAATTTGTCACTAACAATTACACTTTGTTGTGCACCGTGCTGGAGCCAGTGATCAGTGTCCGTAACAAAGAGGAAATGGCCTGTGCTTTGGTTCACATTCTTCAGAGCACTGGCAGAGCCAAGGTAAGCACAAGTGTTGCTCCTGAATTGGAATACCGTTGGCAGATTATGGAGATTGGGTTCTCACTGAGATCTGTCAATGAGAATCCTACAGGTGCCATAGAACAGAAGTCATATAAAAGGCATGGATTAAAAGAACAATAATTCAATGCATTGTTTGTAAAACCAAAAAAGGGAAATAAGTATGCAAAGGCATCTGCTTGAACAGGCATCTACTGGTATATGTGTGTTAAGTGCCATCAAGTCGCTTCCAACCTATGGTGACCCTATGTCCTCCAAAGTGTCCTATCGTTAACAGATCTACTGGTATAAAAATAGCTAAAGATCTCATTATAACAAAACAGTTTATAGCCAGTCCTGGTTATTTGGACCATTTAGAACATAAGAACATAAGAAAGGCCCTGCTGGATCAGACCAAGGCCCATCAAGTCCAGCAGTCTGTTCACACAGTGGCCAACCAGGTGCCTCTAGGAAGCCACAAACAAGATGAGTGCAGCAGCACCATCCTGCCTGTGTTCCACCGCACCCAAAATAATAGGCATGCTCCTCTGATACTAGAGAGAATAGGTATGCAGCATGACTAGTATCCATTCTAACTAATAGTCATGAATACCCCTCTCCTCCATGAATATGTCCACTCCCCTCTTAAAGCCCTCCAAGCTGGCAGCCATCACCACATCCTGGGGCAGGGAGTTCCACAATTTAACTATGCGTTGTGTGAAAAAATACTTCCTTTTATCTGTTTTGAATCTCTCACCCTCCAGCTTTAGCAGATGACCCTGCTTTCTGGTATTATGGGAGAGGGAGAAAAACATCTCCCTGTCCACCCTCTCCAAACCACGCATAATTTTATAGACCTCTATCATGTCTCCCCTCAGCCGCCTTTTTTCCAAGCTAAACAGCCCTAAGTGTCTTAACCACTCCCTATAGGACAGTTGCTCTAGTCCTCTAATCATTTTGGTTGCTCTTTTCTGCACCTTCTCAAGCTCTGTAATATCCTTTTTAGGTGTGGTGACCAGAACTGTACACAGTATTCCAAGTGTGGTCTCACCATAGATTTGTACAAGGGCAGTATGATATCAGCAGTTTTATTCTCTATTCCTCATCTAATTATGGCCAGCATGGAATTTGCCTTTTTTACAGCAGCCGCACACTGGGTTGACATCTTCATTGAGCTATCCACTACCACCCCAAGATACCTTTCTTGGTCTGTCGCTGCCAGCACAGATCCCATCAGTGTATATGTGAAGTTGGGATTTTTTGCCCCAATATACATCACTTTACACTTACTCACATTGAATCTCATTTGCCATTTTAATGCCCATTCTTCCAGTATGCAGAGATCCTTCTGGAGCTCTTCACAGTCCAATTTTGTTTTAACCACCCTGAATAATTTGGTGTCATCTGCAAACTTGGCTACTTCACTGTTTAACCCCAACTCCAGGTCATTGATGAACAGGTTGAAAAGCACCGGTCCCAACATAGATCCCTGTAAATAACAGTTTGAGGGTAGGAGCAACATATGTGGTGTTACAATAGTGTATCCTCCCAATAACCTTGTGAGATGAGTTCGCCAGAAACTAGTGACTACTGAAGGCCATCCACTGAGATTTCATGGTAGAGTGGGGTTTTGCATCACCTGTGAGGATCCGTTTCCTTTCCCTGTTCCTCACCTGGGTCCAAACCTCAAACATAGAATACATGCTGAATTCTCATGGTGTTTCTCAAAACCTGTTTTTCCTCAATGAAAGTGGCTTTATAATGCTTTTAAAGGCTGATGACCACCAAGTGATGGACAGGGCAAATGCATTTATTTTCAAGTGTGTTGTCTTCAGATACATGGTTTTCCAGTGCATTGCATTCAAAGAACACTTTCCACATTTACATGTTTATTGAGGAACCCCTCAATAATCAAGGGGATTCTGTGAGATGTTACAGGGTGCTGCAATCAGTGCCTGTGGAGCACTTAGCAGGCATGTTGGTTTTTGGTGATTTGCATGAATCTGAGAGCACACCCTAGAATTCCTCTGTCAGGAGTTTGTGGGTGACCTTGGATGCCTCCCTTCCTTTGGAGGTACAGATCATTTTTCCATCTTCGCCAAGCCTGGCTGTTGGCACCCTTCCTGTCCCACCCTGATCTAGTCATGGTGATCCATGCAATGGTCACCTCCAGGTTAGACTAACTCACTCTATGCAGGGCTACCCCTGAGGCTGTTTTGGATATTACAACTGGTCCAGAAGGCGGTGGTGCAGGTCTTTACAGGGACCCCTTGGAGACCACATATACAAACGGTGCTTCACCAACTGCCCTGGCTCCAGATTGAGTACCAGATCAGGTTCAAGGTGTTGATACTGACCTTTAAAGCCCTAAACAGTCAGGGACCAGCATATCTTTGGGACCACCCAAAGACCATTACGCTCAGCTGGAAACAACCTCTTGGTGATCCCTGGCCCAAGAAGTGTCCAGCTGTCCACAACCAGGACCAGGGCTTTTTTGGCCCTGGCCTGGTGGAACTCTCAGTCTAATGAGACCAGGGCCCTGTGGGACCTGGCTCAGTTCCGAAGTTTTCTCCTTTTCCTTTCCCTTTCTTTCCCCCTTATGCCTTCTCTCTTTGTTTTCCTTTCCTTGCCTCTTTGCTGGCCAATACTGTACTGTATTATGCTTGTATTCCCTGTTTGTACAGTGAGGTCTCCACATTTTGTACTCCCTGGTACTAACCTTTGCCCATGTTAGTGATGAGTCCCTCCTTTAGATTAATTGAACTGTATATAGGAGGGAATCATTATTTGGGTGTCATTGCTTGGGCATCGTTTTAAATCGGTTAGGTTATATCTCTTTCTATCTGTTTTATGTTTTTATTGTATTGATTAGTTGTAAATTTTATGTTGTTGTTAGCCTCCCTGAGCCCGGCTTGTCTTGGGAAAGGGCGGGGTAGAAATTGAATAAAATAAAATAAATATTTTTTTCTTAGTGCTCCTCCATGGTACATACACATTGGAAGGAAAACTGAATAGTGGTGAGCAGGTGCATGAATCATTGCTTACTTTCTCATTGAGGAGTCCTTGAGGGGCTTCTGAGAAGCTTCCCTTGAACGTAGTTTGAAAACCACTTTTCTGTAAAACAATCATGTGCTATCTCTAGATAGGATATTCTGCTGACCATGCAGGATT
The DNA here is from genome assembly GCF_029931775.1 of Euleptes europaea. Classification (NCBI taxonomy): domain Eukaryota; kingdom Metazoa; phylum Chordata; class Lepidosauria; order Squamata; family Sphaerodactylidae; genus Euleptes; species Euleptes europaea. The sequence continues at coordinate 22,658,868 of NC_079313.1, read as the reverse complement.
AGAATGAAGCGGCCCATTGCTTTTTCTTTTCTTTTTAAAAACTTAATAGCTTGCACTGTTTGTGTAATATTTATCTGTAATATCCCAGGGACGTATTCTCACTGAACCAAACTGTTTCAGCTGGATATGTCAAGTTGTATTGCTGGTGGTGGCACTTTTAATAGGTGGGCTGTGTCCTTTTGCAAGATACTCGGGGTTTAGAGGCCTTACCTGGGGAGTTTCTCCATCCATCGCCTTGCCTTTTCAGCAGGCTGCAGTCCTTTGTCTCATATTGGAATTCATCACTATATTCTAGTGGGTGTCAGGACACCACTTAGGGAAGGGTACACTGGAGCCTTCTCCAGAACTTCAGATGACATGTGATTATTCCTCAGGTCTGCATGAGGAATAGGGCCAGATTTCTAGTGTTGACTTTTCAAAGGCCTAAACCACTTGGACACTCTAACTTTTCCTCTGTGCTTTTTTGCAATTTCTAGAGTGGGCTGCCAGTAGTGGACTCATCTTCTCTATATGCTGGCTGAGAACCAGCATGGTGTACTGCTAGGGTTATCGGTCTAGGATGTGGGAGACCAAAGATCAAATCCCAACTCTGCCACAGAAGCTTGCTGGGTGACCTTGGGCCAGCGGCACTCTCTCAGACTAGCCTACCTCACAGGGTGATAGTTGTGAGTTAAATTGGAGGAAGAGAGACCCATGTTGCAAACTGCTTTGCATCCCCATTGGGGAGAAGAGCAGGGTCTAAATAAATAAATGGGGAGAACCTCTCTGTGTTTTGTTTTCCAAGCAGGCATTTTAGTGACTGAGGACATGTATTATGATTGTTTCACTTAAACATATGTACCAGCATGGCATCAAAAATCCTGGCAGTGTGGCATGTTTTTTTGTTGTTGTTGAAGAAAGAATAAGATGGTTGTATATTGAACCTATTAAAAAGTGTCATCAGGAACCAGAATAAAAGTGTGTCTCGCTTCCTAGATTCATCATGTTCCTTTGAACCAGGCACTGTAGGTCAGACCTCAGATTTGCTTCTGATTTTCTCTTCTGGGGTTTGTTGTTGTTGACTGAAGCATATCCTGAACATCCTACTGCCTGGTGCTGTACAATATTTCTTTTTGGCTGAAACACCTTCTTCCTATCTAACTCCCCCTTCAGGACTTTTTGACCGATCTGGTGATGTCTGAGGTTGATCGCTGTGGGGAGCACGACGTGCTGATCTTCAGGGAGAATACACTTGCCACCAAAGCCATTGAGGAATACCTCAAGCTGGTTGGACAGAAGTATCTGCAAGATGCCCTTGGTATGGCAGCGCTGGCCTCTCTTTCTGGGTGACTTTTTGCAGAAATTAGGAGTGTATCTGCACAATTGGTTCACAGACATTCTGTTAACTCCCATTTGGTTTATCCACTGATACTGGCATTTGTATCTGGTTATCAGCTGTTTCCGGTGTTATTACTCTCATGGGAAGTGACAGTGGGCATTCTCCCAGTGCTGTTCCAATAATGTCAGACTTTACAGGCTGTGTGGGTAAAGCTCAGATGTGATCCTTCCTTCCCTTGGTAGTAACTCCCCTTAGAAACTGAAGACTTTTCATGTTACTGTTACCATAAACAGGTCCAGGCCCTGATGCTGTTGATCCAATAAACCACACCAAGGGGGTGAAAGGGGAAAAAAGTTTATTTCTGTGATCACACAAATAAAGTGCCCCTCCAGCTCAAGGACTGTGAAAGAGAGAAGCACACTGTCACTCACAATCACATACAATATAAAGCAGGGATGTCGAACTCATTTGTTACGAGGGCTGGATATCACATAAATGTCACTTGATCGGATCGGGCCATGTATACCATAAAATTTAATGCCAGATATTGGAGTTACAAACTTTATAGAAGGCATAGGCAAAACCAATTAATGATTTTTTTAACTTTATTTTTTTACTTAAAATACAAACATGCTTAAAACAAAAACACTCTTTCATTTAACAGCCCAGATCAGGACTGGGGCGGCGGGGGGGGGGTTAATTGCCTCAGCTGGCTAGCGGGCCGGATAAAAGCCCTCAAGGGGATGGATCCGGGCCCCAGGCCTTATGTTTGACACTCCTGATATAAAGCAACTCCCCTTCTCCTTCCAGTATACATATTTGGAAATCAAGTTACTAATTGGTTCATCTACTCATTATTATTCAAGCATGCTTACAGCATAATTTGTTATATAATTAAACTCCCACTACAATTGCGTGTTCACCCTTAGAGGAGGATCACTTGCTACCAAGAGGTGTGTTTTGGCACACTGTACTAAGTAACTCCAGGTAACTTTCTACAAGGTCGACCTGAGCTTGTTGTGATTTTCAGTGATGTTTCTGAAACTCCAGATGTTCCTCTCGCACCTCTTTATCTACTGTTTCCCACCAAAGCTGTGAATGCTAGCCACATCTACATCTGACTTCAGCCCGGCCTTTTAGCTATGCATTTTGAGCCTAATGAAACCTTAATCCAATGTGAGGGTTTGGATCTATATTTAGGACCTGGGTCTGTCAGGCCTAAGTATCATTACTGAAACAATATGGGGTAGTGATTGGATCATGGTGGGGAGGCCCTTAATGAAATCCATAAGCCTTACCCCGATACCTATCAATTTTAGCTACTCCCCGTGTTTAAACCTCACCCACAGCTTTGTTTCTACAGGATGATATGTAAATTATCTATTTAATTCTGGTTTTCATTCAGAGTATCCATGCACACAAGCTCTCCCTTGACTTCTTTTACTTTCAACCTGCCCTGATCCAGCTCCCATTTTGCTACCAATCAGTCCTCTAATGTTCTATACATGCTTGAAGCATGGATTCCCCTTGCCATTGGTGAGGTCACAACTTTGGTTCCTCTTCTTCCTGTCACATGCCTATATAAGGGGCAGTTGAGAAATTCCTGCTACATATAGGCACTTCAGAGAAAACGCCCAACAGCTGGGCGCTCTGCTGAAGGGGTTGCCAGCCCAGAGCTGGCAACCTCTGGGAGATGGAGTAACAACAAATGGCATTGTACCAACAGCACAACATCAATTCCAATGCCAAACCAGAATCAACAACACCATGTCTGTTCAATGCCAATTTTGCCCTCTGTTTGGCTCCTGCTGCTCCACCAAGCGGGAGCGGGGAGGCTGAGGGTGGCAGGCCTACTCTGCTCCCAGTTGACTTCCTGCTATTATTGACATCCTAGAAGCAGCAATAAGCAGCAAATGATAAGGGAAGGGACAAGGGAACTATTGCTCAGTGCCAGCCTCTCTCACAAAGGAATGTGCAAGGGAGGATTCTCCACTCTGTCTCCCAAATAGAGCATTATATATCTGATTGTCTTAATTATTGGCCAGAGGAATAAGGTTGTTGCTTCCTTTGTAGAAGTGGCTTTTGGCCAAGCATCAATGGCATGGCTTGCTTTGGTCAGCCTTGTGCTTCAAGCCAATGTGAGGATCATGTAGCACCATCGTATGATACTGTGAAATGATTGCAGCTGTCCAGGAAGACTGAAACACTGCAGCAACATGCTAATAAGACTTTCGTCTGATGTGCCTCTGTCTTGTCTAACTTAAGGTGAATTTATCAAGGCGCTGTATGAGTCGGATGAGAATTGTGAAGTGGATCCTAGCAAAAGTTCACCCAGCGAGCTGTCCGATAACCAGGCCAACCTCAAAATGTGTTGTGAGCTGGCCTTCTGCAAAATCATCAACTCCTATTGGTGAGTGTAGGGGCAGAGTTACGCTTCAAATGGTGGATTGTTTGTTAGGATTGTTTATCTGAAGGTAAAATTGTCCTTCCCCTTTCTGGCTGCACAAATGGAAGGATGGATCCATTGTCATTTCCCCATACAAATGAATGAGCATGTGATCCCAATGGGGGGGGGGAAGTAAAGCACTGCACTTGGGGGACACAATTTAGAAGGTGCCCAATCTCAAGTAAACTCAAAGTGGAAATAACTATACTTGATGCATATCTTGAGATACCACGCAGCATGCATCAGTAAAGCCCAATCAACTGATTCCAGGAAAGAACTAATCTCCAAATAAATTGCAATTATAAGAAAGCACTTTTTAAAGTAACAGCACCCACTTGCCTATCTATTAGCAGAGCTGGATTTAAAAGAGTCCCCCCCCCCAAGCTCTTCATGCAGTCTGCTGAAGACATGGCTACTTCAAAGGTGGTAACACAACTCCCTCCAAACTGTCCGATTTTCAAACCAGCATTACCTGTTTCATCTAGATTCAGTTTCAGGTTCCTTCTTCTTTGCCAGTTGACCATAACATCTAGGCAAATTGATTGTCCATAACAGAGGCAAAAATGTAAAGTGTATGTGTGTGTGAGAGAGAGAGAGTTCAAGAGAAGTAAAAACAAAACAAAAAACCCATTGGTATACTGAATGATTGTGCTGCCGAAGCAAGTGGCATTTCAGCCCAAACCTTTTTTGTTTTTGTTTTTGTGCAGTGTCTTTCCTCGGGAGCTGAAGGAGGTGTTTGCATCATGGAAGCAGCAGTGCCTCAACAGGGGGAAGCAGGATATCAGTGAGCGCCTGATCAGTGCCTCGCTTTTCCTCCGTTTCCTCTGCCCAGCTATCATGTCTCCGAGTCTCTTTAACCTCATGCAGGAGTACCCTGATGACCGTACCTCTCGGACTCTCACCCTAATTGCAAAAGTTATCCAAAACCTGGCAAACTTTACAAGGTAAAATTCCATGAGATCGAACAAAAGTAGTTAAGGGGCATCTGCGTTCTTGGTCGGGGGTAAGATATACTTACACATGAGTGCCGTGGTGGAAGTAGCTACAACACAGAGCTGACTCGCTTCTTCTCCACTGAAAATATTTTGGGATTTGTATGTGCATGCAGAATTAAATGGGAATCCGGTGGCACCTTAAAATCTTAGCAAAATGTATTACAGCATAAGCTTTCATGAGTCAGAGCTCCCTTAATCGGATGCCTGTGTGCATGGCGACCCTACGATCAAAATTGGGTTGTACCAGCTGAAGGACAAACATCGCAGCATTAGTTCATAACTCTGCTAACACTTTTATGGATCAGTAGTCCCTCACAATGGACAATAGGACCCAAGATGGGCCATTCAGATAACAGCAGACTTGATTTTCTTGCTCTGAGGAGGAGGGCATCTTCAGATTGGATGATTCCCATTGCTTGCTCAGGGAGGCAGGAACCAAGATTCTACCGTCAACTAAACTGACTTTTAAAAATCCTCTTATTTACCATGGAACACAGAGAGGAGAGACAAGGGAATTCAATAAGAAGAGTTGGTGGAAGATGGAGGGTCAATGGATCACTTCAGTCAACTTTTTTCCTTCTATTTTCTACTGTTTGTTGTGCCTTTTTTCAAATGTCTCAGCTTAGCAGCGGTTTCTTCTTCTGCAAGTTTCACTGTTTTATCGTTTTTGTTGTGCTTCTGGATCATTTTAGCTCAGAAAGTATAATTTTAGCTCAGAAAGTATTCTGAGCTAAAATTAGCCAGAAACACAAGAAAAACCTTCCTGTCTAATTTAGGTCAGTCCTTGAGCATTTAGAAAGAATGGATCTGATCAGTAAGAGCCAGCACGGGTTTCTCAAGAACAAGTGATGTCAGACTAATCTTATCTTTTTTGAGAAAGTTACTACCTTGCTGGATCAGGGGAATGCTGTAGACATAGTTTATCTTGATTTCAGTAAGGCTTTTGATAAGGTTCCACATAGTATACTAGTTGACAAATTGGGAAAATGTGGTTTAGATCCTATTTCTGTTAGGTGGATCTGTAACTGGTTGACAGATTGCACCCAAAGAGTGCTTCTTAATGGTTCCCCATCCATTTGGAGAGAAATGACTAGTGGAGTTCCTCAGGGATCTGTCCCGGGTCCTGTGTTGTTCAACATCTTTATAAATGAATTGGATGGAGGAATAGAGGGGATGTTTATTAAATTTGCAGATGATACTAAATTGGGAGGGGTAGCAAATACAGTAGAAGACAGCGAAGAAACAGGATGATCTTGAGAGAGGCTGGAGAATTGGGCTAAAACTAATAAAATGCACTTCAACAAAGATAAATGTAAAGTTTTGCATTTAGGTAGGAAAAATCAAATGCATAATTATAGAATGGGGCAGACTTGTCTGAGCAGTAGTGTGTGTGAAAAGGTTCTTGGGGTCTTAGTAGACCAAACACTGAACATGAGTCAGCAGTGTGATGTAGCTAAAAAGGCAAATGCGATCTTGGGCTGTATCAACAGAAGTATAGTGTCCAGATCAAGCAAAGTGATGGTATCACTTTGCTCTGGTTAGACCTCACCTAGAGTACTGTGTTCAGTTTTGCGCACCACAATTTCAGAAAGATGTAGACAAGCTAGAACGTGTCCAGAGGAGGGCAACAAAGATGGTGAGGGGTCTGGAGACCAAGTCCTATGAGGAAAGGTTGAAGGAGCTGGGTATGTTTAGCCTGAAGAGGAGAAGACTGAGAGGGGATATGATAACCATCTTCAAGTACTTGAAGGGGTGTCATATAGAGGATGGTGCCGAGTTGTTTTCTGCTACCCCAGAAGATCGTACCAGAGACAACGAGTTGAAATTAATTCAAAAGAGTTTCCGTCTAGGCATTAGGAAGAATTTTCTAACAGTTAGAGCGGTTCCTCAGTGGAACAGGCTTCCTCGGGAGGTGGTAAGCTCTCCTTCCCTGGAGGTTTTTAAGAAGAGGTTAGATGGCCATCTGTCAGCAATGCTGATTCTATGACCTTAGGCAGATGATGAGAGGCATGTAGTAGGGGTCACTGGGGTTTTTTTTGGGGGGGGGAGGTAGTTGTGTATTTCCTGCATTGTGCAGGGGGTTGGACTTGATGGCCCTGGTGGTCCCTTCCAACTCTACGATTCTATGATTCTAAGCTCAGAAAGTATTGGAACTGAAGAGGAGGAGTTGATTCCTCAGTGGAGACAGGAAGTGAAAGTTTTGGTTCCTGCCTCCCTGAGCAAGCAACGGGAATCACCCATTCTGAAGATTCCCTCCTTACCTCAGAGCAGAAGGAGCCTTCACGTTGAGTAGACCAAGGTTAGCTCACAGGCATCCATTAGGTTTTACAGGACAAAGTAAAAAGACAGCTTTCTGGGACAAAGTTCACAAGGGATTCAATCTTTCCCTGCTCCCAATCACTTGGTCAGGAGACTGATGTAGCCCCAGTTTCAATGGTGTCCCTGAGTGTGTCCCCCATTATTTTGTCCCTTATACGCAAATCCTTATTTTTAATCAAAGGAGTGATTATTCAGGTTCTGCATTTGAAGGTGCTGTTGCATTCTCAGGGGAATGACTGCAGTATGTTGGCTTTTCTCTCCAAATCCACACCTTTTGGTTTTCCTAACTAGGTCCTTTGTAACTAACTAATCTACCCTTGTATTCTGAGGACAGCGCAGTTGCCTCATCATAGCTTTAATGTCCATGAACGTTGGAGGAGGAGGGGCCACAATGCCTGCATGGTAAAAACCAAACCTAAACAGCACCAAATAAAGCAGGTGTTACCCTGCTTGTTGCTAGCATGGTTTGATGTTTGTAGCCCCTAGAGTCAGGGAGTGAAGGGCCAGAATATTTTGAAGCCTGTGTTGTCTGTTGAAAAATTGGGTGTTTTTCTGCCTAGGAAGCAACTTTGTGATGGAATATAATCTTTTGGGGTTTGCAAAGCATTCAGGGAAATATTTTGAGGAGCAAAAAGGGGGAAGAGAAAAATACTCTTCTAGTTTCTTATGCAGAAGTAGGAATATCGATTTGCCACATTTTGTGCATCCTAGCAGATACATCAAGTATTCGTGTGTTTTTTTTAAAAAAAAATTCATTGACTTCAGCAGTGTTAAAGTAGATTAATTCTGTTAGTAAGCAAGTTATTAGCTGGGCTTTTGAATTCTAGTCCTGTTTTTGAGATGCCAGCAATACTAATTGATCAGGACACAAGTGAATAAATGAAATAGCTTGAAGAGGAGTTGAAGATGGTATGGTACAACTAATATCTTTCCCATTCACTCACTTATTTTGCCCCACTATCATCTGTAGTCCAACAGTCTTTTGATACTTATGAAAATCAGCAGTACCTGTTTGACCAGAGATTATAGTGTACATCAGGGTTTGCCTAACATGTATGTACGATTAAGTCACAGATACTCATGCTAATCATACATGTTCCCATGTAGTTTTTATGATCTCTCTATAAATTCAGCATCTGCTCAGGATGAATGTGCAGGATTTCTTTTATCTATTGAAAGTTAATGAAAGTACCTGAAGAAATGGAGGATTTATTCCTATTTTAATTGCAAGCAGACATTAAATTTATCCTTTTAATCTTGCTAGAGTAGTTAACAAGCAATATGAGATTTGCACAATTATCTCACCATCAATATAAAGGATCAATCATGTTATGAAGAAAACAATCACATGTTAAAGTTAGAAAGATTTGTCATAATTTGCAACTATCATTTCCTTATAAAAAGTGTTATACACAAGGCAAATCAGACTTCTGTGGAAGGGCTGCAAAAAGGATATAGGTGAGATTTCTCTCTGTGCATATTGGATTGGGCTCCCAAACATTCTAATGCATTCTGACACAGTTAATTGAAACATGATTTGCTTTAAACCTCATACATTCAGTGAAGCTTAGAAATGCAAAGAAATCTGTTTTTCCTTGCATGTGGTTTTTCAGTACTTATACGGTTAATTAGCATTAGTGTGTATCTTTTAATTTCTTGTGCAATAAGAAGAGTTATTTCTTTTTTTCACTAAAAGATAATTATCACACTGAAGTTTTTGTCTGGTTTGCTGGAAGAGGTTCAAGATGCTCAGAACCCTCTATTGTACTATTCAAGATAAGTTCTCTCTCAGAGATGTTTTTATCTGAAATAGATCCAACAATATATCTTTAGTCATTTAGCTGAAGAAAATAATTTTCACAAAAGTTAATTTGTGAAATTCCTTAATAGGATATGAAATAATTATTTCATTTTACAGCATAAAAATTGATAACACACACAATGGTCAGCAGTTACTGTATCATATAACTCTGAACTTTCTCTAAAAAGTATTGCCTCCAGATGAGATGTAAATAAAGAGCATGCCAAGCAGTCAACAGTAAACTTGGTCTTTTAATAAGCCAAAGTGTGAAACTCATACGTTTCCCATGAAAACTGTGTATCCATCTCCAAGAGTTACCTGCCCAAATTATGACTCTTTCTTCTTTTTCTCCCCTCCTCTAAAGATTTGGAAACAAAGAAGAATATATTACATTTATGAATGAATTTCTGGAACATGAGTGGGGAGGCATGAAACGCTTCCTGGTGGAAATTTCGAATGCGGACACCATCTCCAACACGCCAGGATTTGAAGGATACATAGATCTGGGGAGGGAAATTGCCATCTTGCATTCCCTGTTGTGGGAAGTGGTGTGCCAACTAGATAAGGTAATCCAGGCTGGAGGGCAGAGAGGGGTGGCTAGATCGGTGATTGTCTCCTGGCAACAGTAAACTTTGGTGTGGAATATGCAGGGAGTGTCAGCAAACTGCTTAATGGAATGTTTCTAAAGTTAGCACTTTTTAAAAATCGGGTACTTGACTGTCAGGTCAGCCTTCATTTTCTGCATAACTGTCGATTTAGGCCTCCTTTTCTGAGGTGTCCAACAGGATGAACAAGGAGATATGGGCGAAGTGCGTTAATTTCCTTCGTTCAGCCTCTGCATATGCTTAAAAAAATACTCTGCAAAAATTCTTATTGAATAGCCTGAGGTGTTCTCCTTTCGGCCTTACATCTGAAGTTTTAAACACACGTTTGGTCTCTGTTTTGGTTTGGGCTTCTTTTCGCCTGTACACTGTTGATTTGAGAAACTGTGTCCTTAGATAGTTCCCCACACTATCATTAAAACTGATCAGGGGAAGGAGAACAGGAGAGGGAGGTTGAAGGGTGGGGAAGAGAATGTACAGTCCATACTTAAGAGACTGGAAAATGTTAAGTCTGTACCAGGCTAAAGGTACACATGAAGCAACGACGCTGTTGACATGTTGATGTGGCTGTGTTGCTTTCAGAGGCTAATTCACATAACAATCCCAAGTTTTTAAGTACTATGTTGCTGTCCGTAATTCTCTATGATTATATCAGTCTGACAGGAACGGATTGTTGGGTAGTTGGTTGGGTGGTGATGGAAATGGGGTTTATTATTCTGTGTTTGCAAATGTACTTTGATTTCCTGTCTGCACACTGTGTAAGTAATTCTGTGCAGGAACATAACTTTGTATATTTTGGTTTGATTTGATTGTGGATTTCCCAGACCTTTTCGCACATGCACCCACACGCACACAAATGAAACTCCAGTCAATTTTTTGTTAGAAAGGTTGGCTGCCGTTCTTTGTTTGAAAGGTTGGCTGACTGTCTTTTTTTGTTAGAAAGGACAGTCGAATGGCTGCATGCATTGACATATCCTAGTCCCCCATTGATTGATCTTCATGGGGCTGGTTAAAAACAGAAGAGTGATCTTGGTTGAGGATGAAAAAGTGGCCTGCAAGAGAGCTACATTGAAAACCAAAATGGCCCTTGACTTAAAATGAGAGTTTGGTAGGATACCATGACAAGTTCATGTGCTTCCTTCCCAAAAGAGTGATGAATATAGACTGACATGAAGGCAGATAAAAGTTTTTTTGTTTTTTTTAAAGCTTTTGCTTTGTGGCTTCACTGTAAGCAAAGAAACAAGGCTCTGTATAGCTGGGGATCACTTGAGATTGAAGGAAGTACTAAAGTGTGTCACTTATCGTTTTAAATTCTCTTTTAAGGGTAGGAATGGCTTTAGTTGTGGTTACCTGTTCTTCTTCTGATCTAAGGAGGCTGATTATGGGAAGAGTTTTGGAAAGAAGTCTTCTTCTATAAATAATTAATTCTAAGCCAAGATAGAAGAAAACCTCCACAATGTCTTGGGCCGATATGGTCTTGGAGATGGGCTCTCTGGTATAACTGATCTTTCTGTCTCCCTTTGGTCCAAAAGTCAAGCAATAGTGGCTTTTAAGGTGTGACAGAGATAGATAGATGGATAGATAGAGGAGGGAGAGAGGGTGAGAGAATGAATATCAATGATAGCTGGAAAAGCTGAGGGGAGGGAGAGAGAGAGAAAGAATGAATGTCAATGATACCTGGAAACGCTGAGGGGGAAAGAAGAAAATTAATCAGATGTAATCAAATTACTAATCAGAAGCAGGTAGGTTCTTTCATTATAACATTGGTAATGGGGGAAATGCTAAATTATAAAAGCTTGTTGACATAGCCGCACACAAAGGCACGCACACACAGAGCACTTCCTGTGCTTTCTTTCAGTCCCCTCACAAATCCCATGAATGCCAATCTCCCTGTGTGTCAGCATGCATTTCCCTGACTACAAGACTGTTTTAGTTGGGGTGGGGGAGGAGTTTCCTTACAGGCAGATGACTGTGTAGTTCTCTGAATATATTTTTTTTGTTGTTGGCTAGCTGTTATATAGTTTTTTTGTTATTTCCCCCCTTGATCCTACCACCCAACCCTTGAATGTGGTTTGCTTTGCATGACAGTTTTGCATTGGAATGGCCTCAGTTTGTTGAATTTTGTTTGTTTTGTTTTTTTGTTGAGCATGACGTTTTTATTTTGGGGGGTCACGTTTTAATTTCTATTTCCTTTTCTTTCCTCAATGTCTGCTGCACCCTGTTTCGTCTTCTCCATCTGCCCGGTCGTCATGGTTCTGCTGCTCCATCACAATGCATTGTGATCATGCCACACCCACACACACAAATGCCCCACCACCTTCTTTTCCTTCCAACCTCCACTGTTCCACCCGTGTTCATCATTGTTTTATTAAAAAAAAAAAACTTTCACAATCAAACCCCCAAACAACCTGAAATGGTGGATGGCACGGTGCTTATTTTCGAATCAGGGTGAAAATTCCTTCCTACAGGCAACAGTTGAAAAACTTGGGCCTCTACCACGGATTCTTTCGGACATCGCAAAAGCTGTATCAAACCCTATTCCAACACAACAGCAGTTGAGGCGGTTAACAGAGCATAGTTCAAGCCCAAATGTGAGCCTGTCTTCGGGGCTTCAGAAGATATTCGAGGACCCCACTGACAGGTACGTAGTGCTGGTTGTTGCAGTGGCTACCTGGTACCATACACATCCGAAATGAAGACTGCTAGAGTCCACAATAGCAGGGTTGACTGTCCTCCTATATGAGACCTTTAGGGGTTGAGAAGCCATCGACTTCATTGGGGACTTCTGAGTGGGCTGCAACTCTGGAGTGTGGTCAGGCTCCTGCCTGGTGCTCTGAATGCTGGCTGATGGGCACTTGTGCTCTTCTATTCCTCCCCCTTCCTGCCACAACAGCATGCACCCCACACCTCCCACGCATGAGGAAGCTTTTGGTAGTGTGGGTACCAGTTCCAGAGGAGCTCGCTAGGAAACAGCAGCAGGAAGGGAGCCAGCAAAAGAAGCAGGTTGTTTTCTGGATCAATGGGAGTGGAGCTGGGGAAAGCTCTGATTTCCCCAGGGAGAACTGATAGGAACTGCCAGGAGAATGATCAGGATTCCCATTAATGCTTTCTCCAACAGAGAGGAAGAGGCTTTTCAGTGATGGGGAGGCATCTTTGATGTCCACCCTTCCCAAATACATAGATAGGGGCTCCATCATCCTCTTTCCAGGGAGTGGAAAGGCAGCTTTCGCTGAGTCTTAGCGGGATTCCTTGGGAGGAATGCAAAGGATCATAGCCAAGACTGAGGAATAGTCTCTCCACAACCTGGAAGAGAATGTCTCTGAGCTGGCAAAAGCCTGCCATGTCCTCTCCTTTCCCTGGCTCAGCAATTCTCTTCTTCCCTGTTCACAATTCTGCAAAACACAGCAGTGATTCTAAATGTTTCAGGGCAGGGTGGTGGTGGTGAGAGAGACAGCAAGAGATCAGGTGTGTGTGCCAAGGAGGATGTGTGCCAGTATTCAGCCGAAAGGAGCTTGTAAATGAATCAGGCTTAATTCAGAGTAAACTTGTTAATACTCAGTGACTTACTTCTGAGTAATTATGCACTGGATCTAGGCCACAGAGAGTGGCATTCCAGAGAGAGCAAGTTATGTGTTTGGATGCCACCTCACCAAGCAAGTCCTCCATCAGGGGATGTGGGAGGAGAGAAGGCAGGGCCATTTTTTCCTCCCACTCCGCCCCTTTGAATATGTTTATACTGAGTTAAACCATTGGGTCCCACTAGCCCAGTCTTGTCTATTCTGACTTTCAAAGGCTCTCTTAAGGTCTATTACTAGAATCTTTCCCAGTCCTGCTATCTGAGATATGATAGGAGTTGAAACTGAGACCATCAGCATGCAAAACGCGTGCTCTGCCACCAAGCTCCAGTTTCCCCCCTAAAAGTCAAGAGTTATTGTACACATCACACAAAACCATTCTATTTTTTTTTATTAAGACTCCAAGTTATGAGCATAACACCTTAAAGGCTCCATGAAGCAAGACCCTTGATGACAGAGTAAAATGATCTACTCTTCATCAAGGAGTTCCACAATTTCGGTGCTTCTACCAAAAAAAGGCCCTGTCTCGTGTACCCATTCTCTTTACCTTGGTTGGCCAGGGGAACACAATTTGGTAGCTAAAGTGATGGAACTGTGTATGTAACACTGCAAGGACAGTCACAGTTTTGAATCATCTTCCACAGGAAAAAAAACACCCTCCTGAATTTAGGAAAATAGGACAGGCCTATCTTAAAGCTAGTTTATGATGTGCTAGTTCATTAGAAGTGTAGATATTTTGTTGTTGTTTTAATATGGGGTAGTCTTCAAAGATATAACACGCCACCTAATCTGTAGTGGGAGAGTCCAGAATTCATCCACTGTATCTGAACTCTTAGTTCTGTGTATAATATAGTTGCCATTATTGTGTAATATTTTTATGCAGCACTATCTTGTGGGACTAAGAGAGTCTTAAAGTAGTGGCCTCTAGGTAACTGTGTGACCCAGCAGAGGGCCTTGGAATCTGAAACAGTTTTCAGTATAATTCTGAGATAAATGGAATTGGAAATGCACTTTGTAGCTGGAAGGAGGGATCATTTGAGAAAGGAAAGCTTTGTAAAAAAGTCTGAGTTTTATTGGTTCTTTCACAGATAAACTGTCAACTAGGTAGTGGCAGGCATTAGAGGCTGTGGTGGCATAATCCAGCCAAAATCCATTTACAAGTCCTATTGTTTTACTAACATACCTTGTACACATTTCTTTTACTCTTTGCTCCTACTCCCTGGAAATCTGTGAAACACTAATTTTTAGCTGTGGCTGGATCATACCACAAGAATTTAAGTGATACGGTTTATTGAACTGAATTTTAGAACAAATTGAGATGATTAACTGCAATATTATAGGAAAGGAGTTTCTAGACTCCCCCCCCCCCAGCATTTAAAAATTAATACCTTTTTCCTTTCCACTCCTCAGTGAGAGCAAAGTGACATCAGCCCAGGAAAGTGAATATTCGCTGAAAGGCCAGCTGCTCTGGATCCAGCATTCAGCATCAAGGAGTGCTACATCATCAGATCAAGGGGATGACCCAGTCATGCCGAATGCCAGGAGTATATCTCTGATGGATCTACAGGATTCTAATGTCCCGCAGGGCTTTCCTGCATGCATGATTCATGACAGTACCCTAAGTTCGTCTGGGAGTCATCTGTCAGTCGGGGAGGCAGCAGGCATGAAAGTCTTCTACGGCATGCCCCAGAGTGCCCCCCAAAGTCGAAGGCCCCTGAAGTCACCAGTGAGTCAGCCAGGCAATCTCCAACCCCTGTCCTTCCAAAATCCTGTGTACCACCTTAGCAATCCTTCCATGCCCCTTCCCACCCTCCCCCAGCCAGTGCCCCAGCCCACTCCTCCCCAGCCAATGTCAACCCCCACTCCCTCCCACCCAAAGTCTACAATGTCAGTGGACTCAAGCCTGGAAAACATCAGCATGACCAGCTCCCGAAGCCAACATAGTGATGACTTAAAAATGAGCAGCCCTGGCAATGGCAGTATGGAAGACGTCACTAGAAGGAGTGTGAAAAGTGAAGATTTTTCCTGGCGGGGTGCGCTGGCAGACAAACGCATCCCTGTCGCTTTGCCACGGCAGAGTAGTACTGGGCAGGTGCCAGCCCACAAAGTAGACCAAGCGGGGCTGGGCGCAAGGGCAAAGGCTCTTCCCCACAGCGCCTCTGTCAGAAGCACGGGAAGCATTTCTGCGGCATCCGCTGCAATGACCACAGAGCCTCTCCAAAACGGGAATCGGTCACAGCAGCTGTCTTCCTCTTCCCGAGAAAGCCCGGTTCCAAAAGTGCGGGCTATCCAGCGGCAGCAGACGCAGCAGGTAGGACAGTCACTGTGCATGTACCGTGAAATTTAAGGCCAGATGTCCTTTTTGTTTTTTACAGTGGATGCGACGCCATGTCCCATAAGGGGCAAGGTTATCAGGAGTTGGTTCTTGTACGTTATCCGGGCTGTGTAACCGTGGTCTTGGAATTTTCTTTCCTGACGTTTCGCCAGCAACTGTGGCAGGCATCTTCAGAGTAGTAACACTGAAGGACAGTGTCTCTGTCCTTATTATCAGGAGTGTTTGACACTTCCGGGCAGGAAGAAGATAGCCTGTAGGCCTGGCCTGCTGTTCTCCCTAATTCTGCTGTCCTATATGATCCCTAGCTCCTTTTACTAGAGGCCAAACCACTTCTAGGCACTGTGGAAGGGGGAGGAGGGGGTCCTCCAAATATTAGATTAGTCCTGTCTTATTCTTTGGGCTTGACTTGTGGTGTAATTGCTTAAAAATGGCTGCCACTGGCATAGGAACAGCAGGTGTAACTTGACATTTGCATTTGAATCCATGACCACCAGTTTGTCTTGCTTACAAATCTGTCCTCTTTTTAAAAATAAAGGCTATACATGAGAAAATGTAGCACACATTATGGGGGGGTCTACTATGCTTTTAAAAGCTGGATAAAGCTAGCAATCACCCATCAATCAAAAAATCCTCTCAAAATGACACCTTTTCCAACAAACCACAGTTGGGAAGAGAACTCCAGTGTAGCACAGTGGCTACAGTTATGGTCTGGAAGAATCCAGTCCATACTGTTCCTCTGCCATGAGCTCAGTAGGTAGCCTTAAACAAGTTACTCTCTCTGGGTCCAACATCTGCAGTATGGGGGTGGATAATTAAGGGCTTCGTTTACAGGATTGTTGTAATGGTTCCTGCAGATTATTCTTATAAAGCATTTGACTGCTTTAAGAACTCATTGTCATGCATTGTAAATGGAGTCAGCCATACATGTTTTCTAGCATCCTTGCTGATGCTAGAAGAATTGATTCCAAACTGCTAAGAATGCTGGTATATGCTGCCCATTTACCATGGGGCTTCTGTCTCATTTATTAGTTAAGTTGTTCAGATTGATTTTGTCGAGGGACCTGAACGTTTTACCTGATAGAGAATAGAGATCCATAGACCAGTGTAATACGGATTTGCCCTTTGGAAGTCCAGCAATTGTTCTTTTGGCGTGTGCCCCCCTCCCTCCGGGGACAGTTACGCATGTCGTGTTTACAGTTTTTGCTGGTATAAAGGCTCGCCTTATAGAACATCCTCCTGAGGTATGTTTTTTTCCCTTAGGGGTGTGTTACTGGAAATGGCTGCAAAACAAACACGTACTCACTCAAAGGCAGTAGAGACAGGATAGAAATACACAGCCAGGTTTTGTTTTTGTTTTTTTGTGTTTTTTTTTTTAGCAGGGGGGGGAGTCTTTCTAAGTAGTAGTTTCCTGCTATCACTGACAGTGTAAGGTTGTCAGCTCTGAGCTGGGAAATTCCTGGTGATTTGGGGGTGAGTCTGGAGGAGGAGAGGAAGCCCAGCAGGGATGTAATGCCATAGTTTGCACTCCAAAGCTGTCATTTTCTGCAGGTAGTTTAAGGAGAGTAGCCATGTTGACCTGCAGTAGAAAAGTTAGATTCAAGTCCAGTAGTAGCCTTGGAGACTAACACGTTTTTCAGCACATAAGCTTTTGAGAGTCAAAGGCTCCCTTCATCAGATGCAGAGAGGGAGCGTTGACTCTCAAACGTTTATGCCCTGAAAAATGTATTGGTCTCTAAGGCTACTACTGGACTCAAATTCAGATTTTCTCCAGAACTAATCCCTGTAGTCTGGAGATCAGTTGTAATTCTGGGAGATCTCTAGGCCCTCACCTGGAGGACAGAAACCCTACTGACAGGACTAGCTTTTATGATGAAAGCACATTAAAAAGAGCCTCACTTTTCTTCAGGATAACAGGTTGGCAAACCCCCGGCGTGGTTGTATTTTTGCAGTTTCCCTGTGGGTAATAAATTCCTTTGGGATAGCTGCATTAATCTGTTGCAGCGAAAATAAAAAGGTGTTTTGTGTAATCTTAAAGACTTAACAGTTTTATTGTGGCATAAGATTTCATGGACTAAGTCCCCACTAGCTATGAAAGTTTGTCTGATAACTGTTTAAATTGTCACAAGACTCCTTTTTGCTTTTTCTCGTGCTTTGGGCTGAGTGTGTGATGCTTACATCAAAATGGTGGTGGTGAACCATGAAGTGTTCTGAATTGTGCTTTTTTTTCTCCTCTCCTTTTTTGAAGTCCCTGAAGCAACCGTCAGCACCATTGGCCTGGCTGAGCAGCACCTGCAGATAACTTACAAATTGCCCACTTGGATTTCCATTCCATTTTTTTTAACTCAACAGATTCCTTAGGTAGCTTTTCTACTTCCAGCCTTTTGGTCCATTTGGAGCTTGTTCCAGGCCCTGTAAAAAGCCATCAGGCGTCTGAGGTCTTTTTGTCTTTGAAGGAAGGGGGCATTTCAGCAAATGCCACAGCATATTTTTAATTGCAAATTATGCCGGGAATTTCCCCCCAAAAAAATATTGCCCTTTTTTTCCTTCTGCAATTGGTCTGTGGGTGTGGATGGTTGTGGAATTCCCAGTTTTTTATTAATTGCTATTTGTTTCCGAGAACAGAGGAGAGCTCTTTACTGAGTTTGAAGAGGTCAACTTGTGTTCTGCATATCTATTGTGTGTGTAGGAGAGGAACCAATTGAAACTCCAGTGGCAGCCATACCGTTATTATCAGGCAACCTGAAAGACACAGATAATGAACTACTTCCAAGTTTTATACCACTCTTCCTTAGCTGTCCTTTTTTTAAAAGAGAGAGAAGACAAGGAAAACAAGAGGAGGAAAAGGTTTTAAAACATTGGTAGTAAAGACTGCGGTGGAAGGGCAGTCCTGAGGATGATTCTGGAATTTCTTTACAGAGTAACTCAGTTTGTGCCCAGTACAAAAAGATCTTGGGTTGTGCCAAAGCATACCAATTTTTTTTTAAAAAAAGCAATGGCTGGTTTCCCTCTGAAAACAGCTGCTTTTAGGATCTCTCTCTGGCATTAGTCAGAAGTTACTGGCCCCTTGTAACGGGTGGTCCCTCTATTAGCAAACTCTTGGTGGCCCCAGGAAGAGGAACAAACTTTTTCAGTAGTCTTTCTCCCCGACCCCATTTTTCTTGTTGTTCTTACCTGCATTACTTGCTACAACTTAGTGTACACTTAGTAGTTGTGCAAAAAGGACTAAGTACAGTTTGTGGGCCTAATGTGCCAGCCAAAGCAGAGTAACAACCCTTCAAAGTCCATGGAAAAGCCATCTGTTTAGAAGGGTATAACTTAGGGTTGCCAACTGCCATGTAGTAGCAGATCTCCTGCTAATTCAACTGATCTTCAGCCGATAGAGATCAGATCACCTGGAGAAAAATGGCCGCTTTGGCCATTGAACTCTATGACATTGAAGTCCCTCCCCTCCCCAAACCCTTCCTTCTTCAGGCTCCGCCCCCAAACTCTCCCGCAGGTTGAGAAGAGGGACCTGGCAACCCTAGTATAACTGTAGTTTGGATGCCCCTCTAAAATTATTAAATGACTATGGGACAGACTGCATGAGATGCTTGACCTCCGTGACTAGAACACTAGACAGGTAATTTGACCCTAACAAGCAGCTGGGGGGTGGGGGCTAATCTGGATTGGGAGAGAGAAATTGACTTCTATTTGGCACCCCTTAAAAACTGGCATACTGGGCAACTGCCTAATTGGCCCTGTTCACATTCAACTCCTCAACTTGAATTACAAATGTAACACGGCAGGAAGTCATATACTGGCCAGTGCTCATTCTGGCACTTCCATGTGTGCATCGGACAAGGCCAGCCACTTTTTCGGTATTTTAAAACAGCACACGTATATGTTTATCCTTCGTGCTGTGTTCTTAAGGGCTGGCTAAATCTCCTGTTATCACACAGTATTTCAACACGCAGCCACAAAAATTCCTTTTGTTATTTTTATAAATATTTTTCTTATGCTCACATAGACAAGTACTTCCAGTTCACAGAATCATCATTATAAACAAAGAAACCTTGTAATATTACAACTAACACAAGCTTATCAAATAACTATAAAGAGACAGGATCAAATTACTGTTCATCAGAGTCACACAAGTCTCTACAGCAACACATTCACTTGCTGCGATCCTCTGTGTTGTATAAGCACTGGGCTCCTCCGTAGTCAGCTGATGGTGGCTGACCAATAATGTCTCTTTCTCTCTTTCTCAAGGCTGTATTGTTGTCCGTGTGCAGCAAGCACCGTGGTAAAAATCACAGCCAGAAATTATGTCAACAATATGACAAGCCACCGGTTTAAGCTTTGTTTCGCTGGTGATTGCTTCATCAGATTAATAATTTCTACATCCGACCACCATTTTGTGGTTCACACATCCAAATCTGTCTGCCATGTAGGTGTTCTTAAGGGCGGCAAATGTTTTTAAAGCCATTGCAAAACTGCTCTAAGTTTCAGAGGATGGGGGAAGGTGCACTGGCAGTACCATAGGCACTAGACCAGGTGTGTAAAACATAAGGCCCATGGGCCAGATCCGGTCCTTGGAGAGCTCTTATCTGGCCTGCGAGGCAGTCGAGGCAGCTCCCCCGTCTCGATCTGACTGGCGATCTTATGGCCCTGCCCGACCAAGTGATATTTATGTCATATCCAGCCCTCGTAACAATTGAGTTTGACTCCCCTGCCCAGTAGGCTTCCCCAATTACAGTCTGAACCATGAGGCAACACTGAAAGCAGAAAAGGTAGTCAGTGTGGTGAGAACTCTTCCAAACTAGCCACCCTGTTCAAAAATGTTAAATCTGCCTTATTTGTTTATATTTAGATATTTACACCTTGCTTCTCACCCCGATGGGGACTCAAAGTGGTTTACAGTATCATTATCCCCTCCTTTGTATCCCCACAACAGCTCTGTGAGGTAGGTTAGGCTGACAGAGAGTGACTGGCCCAAGGTCACCCAGCGAGCTTCCATGGCAGTGTGGGGATTTGAATCTCCCAGATCTGTCACTGTAATCACCTTGGCTTTCCATAAATGGGATGGTCTTTCTTGCAGAAGGATAATGAATACAGGTTATTCATCGGTTGGGATTACTTTTTCTGTCCAATGTTTACGTTGTCATTATTGAGTACAATGTTCCCCAGTCAGTGGGAAAGAAAATCCCCATACTGACAGTTAAGTAATCATCTTGTATGCATCTGCCCACCAAATTGATATTTATATGGTATTTTCTTGAGCGACATCCAGATAACACGAAGCCATGTAATTGGTCCTGCCCATGAGTGTTCTTCATACACACGTTAGAGGAACAGAGTAATTGGTTAGCCAGTGGGTGGAATAATTCTCCATTTGACAGGCTTGTGACCTACGTCTTCCTCTTGCTCTGCTTGCAGGTTCAGTCCCCGGTAGACTCTGCCACAATGTCACCAGTGGAAAGGACAGCCGCCTGGGTCCTCAACAATGGGCAATATGAAGAAGATGCTGACCAGGATGAAGTCAAGCATGCAGAAAAGGTAGGAATTGGCCTTAGGAGGCACTATGTTCTTCAGCGCACACTCCAAGGGCAGATTGACCATATAAATAAATAGAAACATTCCAAGTTATCTTTTTATTTTTTATTAATATTATTTTTAATAGGCAGCATTACTAAGCAACCGGCTGTCTTTCATAGCCATTTCCTATGTGATGCAGAGGCAAACCCAAATTTGCCATCCAGACTCCCAACATTTCCTCTCTAGGCTTAGTAGTTGCCAACCAGCAGCAGGCGACCTCCCGTCCCTGTGCTCCATCTCCTATGCTCACTCAGTGGAGCAGCAGGATAAATAATAGGGAGGGGTGAAAGAAATAACTATGTCTTTCACATGCTAGGAGCTTCCTCAAATCTCTATGGTTATTAACATAGAAACTGGTAAAATTCCTAGAGCGCTGCAGATGCCATGGCTTCCCCCCTCCCCATGCTCTGCCCTCCAAATGCTCGTGTGGGTTTGCCAGCGCAGGGCTGGTAACCTCACTCCTCTCTCTCAACCTCTCCATCCCTCCTGGCCTCACAGCCCAACTTTGGGGGCCAATTCAAAATTTGAGAACCACTGCTTTATGTCCTACCTAGGTGTACTGTCACTATAGTACAAACATGCGACTGATTTATACTAGTGTAACTTTTACAGTTTCTTCCAAAGAATCTTTGGAATAATCAATAAAATAATAGTTTTGTTGAGACTATAGGTTAGGGCTTGTTGACCTTCTACATAGAAAGACAGTTCCCAGGATTCCCTGGGGAGAGGAAAATGTTAAACCTGTTGAAGTCTGTAATGAAGACACTCCCAAAGAGAGGTCAGTTCCCATAATGTTTGACTCAAGGTTATAGACAAGACCATGCCATGGGGAGACTAACAGAAGGGAGTGAAATCTCAACCCAACTGTACAAGTACCTCTACTTAGAGCACAGTGGGGGTGAGGGTGGGAATGGAAGGAGTCTTATAGAGTTAGCTGGCACAGAGACTCCCGGTGCTCCCTTGGACTTTGCCTGCCACACCAGGCATTTCAGTGGGGGAAGCAGCAAGGTGACTGGGCCCCAGGTCTGAGTGGCCCCTGCGTGGTTGCCAGCACATCAGGGATCGCAGGTCTCTCCTCACTCCAGCTCCATTATTCCCTGTGCTAGCTTCAGTGTTGCTGAGCCTCTCTGCTCAGAAGATGAAGATCATAGTGTGGTGCTACAGAAGGGAAGGAACAGAGAGCTAATTATAGCTCTCTTATAGCTGGAGTAGAGGAGCCTGCGGCTGGGTAGCCATAGAAGAGTGGCCACATGTTCTGCTAATGGCTATTATTTTTTACCCTTCCCTCCAAAGAGCTCAAGGTGGTGTAGAGAGGGAGCAGGTCTGTTTGGTATGTCCTGGGTTGGGTAACCTCTGTCCTCTACTGCTTCGGGCCCCACCTTCGCTCAGTGAAGTGGCAGGAGACAAACTGGGTGGGGAGACAACATCAGAGCATCATGTGATGTGATTTTCCCCCTGACTCCACCCCAAAGTGCTCCCACCCACCCCCAACTGCTCCCAGTTAACAACCCTGGGATTTGCAGATCAGTAGTCTGTAGAGAATTTACTCCCATTTTTTGGTAGAAGTGATAACCTCTAGGGCTCTAGATTGGGGAAATTAAGAGAAGGATGTGGTTTCTGTAGTTTGAATCTTATAATTTTACAACCCTGGCAGAGGCAGTGTAAGTTCCTGGGACTCCAGAAGTGTATGGAGGCCCAGCATGAATACCTGTGGAGCCTGCATGCCTTGAACAATGAATACATGCGCCAGTCTAGTGAGCAGCAGCCAATATGGGCAAGATGAAGTTATACAAGGAACACAAAAAACAGTTATTTCATAGAAAAACTCCAATCTCATGGTTTCAGAGGAATTAAAATCCTTGAAAAACACATGGACAGTTTCTGCTAAAGGATTGGAAATGCAATCCTTTGAAGCCATTTGAAGTTCTTTGTGCTTGAGGGATCAAACACTCATCTCCTGTACTTTTCTTCTTGCCAGCTGCTCACCTGCAGTCAGGTTCCTGAGGCATGGGTAAAGTGCAGACACAATTCTGTAATATAGATGTGAGCTCTAGGGTGCAAGGTATTTCTCCACAAGCTATAAGGTTAGGGAATGGGGACTGCAAGGGGAGTTAAATCCTATCCTAACAGTCTCTCAGTAGATTCTCGTCTGGTTTCTGCCTCAAGTTGACCACAGTGAGCAATACACCTCTCAGACTGTATCCTTTCTTCTTCCCGTCTGCAGTATGAGCAAGAGATAGCCAATCTGAAGAACCGGCTAACAGTATCCAGTCGCCGGCTGGAAGAATATGAACAGCGTCTCCTCGCTCAAGAGGAGCAAATGAAGCAGCTGTTGACAGCATACAAAGCAAGGCTGGAAGACAGTGAGGAGCGGCTCCGAAGGCAGCAGGAAGAGAAGGATGCTCAAATGAAGAGCATCATCAGCAGGTAAGGAGAGGGGAGAGCATTGGCCAGGGTGGGAGAAGCTGGCATGGTACAAAGAGACGTCTTAACTTTGCAACCTGGGCATTTAAGACAAAGAATGTTGTCTTTATCATACACATGGAAATGTGCTCCCTCTTCCTGAGGACAGATTACCCCAGCTTTTCCAGTGCTCCCAGTCTATCTAAAATTCCTAACTATTCCAACCTTTAGAAAAATTTTCTTCTTGGCCAGACATAATGCTTTACCTCTCAACGAATTATTTGGCAGATTCTTAGACAGTCCAATCGATCAGAGAGTCTGCCTGGGTAGAAAGGCAAAGACAGAAACGCCCATTTTTTATTCAGTTGTGATACATATTCTTCTTTAAGATCGTCGTTTATCACTCCATTGATTTCACACTCTCCTGTTTGTTCTCATGATTACCGTTTAGATGTCTCGTAAAGATAAGGCTGTTACTCTACTTTTAGTTTAATATTTAACAGCTGCCTTGAAGATACGCCAAAGGTGGTTTGATAAATGATAAATGCTCATCTGCATAGTGGTGCTCTTTTTGCACTAGAACTGGAATTGGATCATACACATGGAGAGACTGGTTGGAAGGGACTGAGATCACTCACTAAAGGGTTATGCCAGAACCAGTAGCAGGTCCAGGGGAAGTGCTTGGAAACCAGTCTTTGGGAGGGACCATGGTTCAGTGGCTGAGCATCTGCCTGGCATCACAGAAGGTCCCGGGTCCCATCCTTGGAATCTCTAGTTCAGGATCAGGTTAGTAGGTGATGGGAAAGATATCTCTGCCTGAGTCCCTGGAAAGCTGCTACCAGTCTGAGTAGACAATATTGAATTTGATGGACCAGTGGGCTGATTCAGTATAAAGCAGCTTCATGCATTTGTGTGGTCTTCGAGTGCTGTTTAACTAGATGAACCTGCCTGAAGAAGATAGGTGCTTCAATGATGTCGGATTTACCAGCAGAAAATGTTATGGAGGAACAGAATGGAATAAGCCAGGTGCTGGGCTGATTTTTGCTTTTCCTTGCCCTCCACCTCCAAAGCCACAATCAGATTTTTCTCCCCAATTAATTATTGCTCTCTATTCTAGGCTAATGGCTGTTGAAGCAGAGCTTAAAAAAGACCATGAGAAGATGCAAGACGTGATAGAGACTAAACAGAAAATAATTGATGCACAGGTAAGGAGCAGAATATTTCTCTTTTCTTTTTCTCTTTTTGCTTGCGGACTCTGCCACCACCATTCCCCCTCCTTAGTCTGCCCTGCAATTGCAAATCATTTGAAGTAGCGCCTGGGAAATGCCCAACTCAGGAACTATCTCACTGGGATAAGCCCTAGTCAGTGTGCCTCTTCAGGACAGGGTAACTCTTGCCTCAGGTGACCTAAACCATGCGTTGTCAAACATGTACCTTCCTGACAGACAAGCATCATGGAATCTGAGCCAAGAGCTCTGAGTTGCTGCTGCAGAAAGTCATCTGATGTGAAAATAGAGAATGCTTTGGCCGTGGCTTGGCATGATGCCTGTGGGGTGGTGGTGCTCCTTTGGCACTGGGCACGGCTGGCATGGGGGAAAGAGAGGTGCCTATGGAGTTAAACGCATGTCCTTGTACTTGCCTTTTTGGAGTTAGCCTTAAAAGGCTTTGCTCTGGCCCCCTTTGCTTTCCCCCTGGAGTGCTTCCATTTGTTCAGCCAGAAGAAAAGAGCTTTGAAGCTACACATGAAGCAATCACTTGGATCACTTCCTGTATGCTGTGCTTTTGCGGCTCTGTTGGGGAGGGCTGGTCTTCCGAGCATAGAAATCTCCTGCTTGAGCATTTATCATGATGGGGTAGTCTTGTTCTTAAGTGTCTTTGGCATTAACCATGTTCCCCCTGCCTTCACCCATCACTTAAAAAAAAAAAGCCAGAGCTTGTCCATTGGCTGCCTATTCATACATGCTCCATGGCACTTTAAATCAAACTAGAAATGCCAGGCTTTCACTCAGGCCCAGACCGTGGCCCCAGCAACCAGTGGAATTTGGGCCACATTGAAGTGCCTGACTCTCCCACAGCAACCAAGAGCCCGGTGATGTTGAAAGTACAGAGACCTTTGCAACAGAGATGGGGAAAACAAAGGCCTACTGCTGGGTTTCCTGATGGGTTCACTAGGAAGCGCGTGGCCCTTACTTTGTGTCCTGCCCAGTTGCTCCAAAGCAGAGAGCCCTTACCTTTACAAAATGAGAAGGGGGCAATGTAGATTTTACTTTTTTTTTTGTCCTGAGCTGAAGGACCCTACATTTTCCCTCTCGATATAGCCCCTGGTGGTTTCCCCCCACTTATTGATCTTATGATGGGTGAGCGAGGTGGGGGTGGGAGAGCCTGGATGTCCCTACTCTCCCTCCCAAGAACATCAGCTTGCCCTAAACTCTGGGTTTTTGTGGTTGCAAGTGACATCTCCGCTGTGTTAAATTACAGGTCTTAATTGGGGATGAGATAATGCAAGCAGGCAAGTAACACCTGATCAGTTCTCTAGCTGAGCATCTCCCTGCCCCAGCCTGGCGCTCTTGCCCCCCCTACACATTCCAGCTCCTGCCACTCCCTGCACCTCATGCAGATGCATTATGGGACCCTCCTTGGAGGACCAATGCTCTTGCTTTCTGAGCAAGGAGCTGTCATCAAGGCCTCCTTCCCCTTGAAGTCCAAAAAATAATATCTACCACTTTAAGATTTGTGTGTGTGTTTTATTTGGATTGTCACACATATAGCTACAAAGCAGTAGCTAGAGGGGCAAACTAATCCCCATTTCATATTACAAAAGCCATTTGAAGATTATGATGAGTATCTAGCGCATTGATCTCAACAACAACATCTTTTCATTTAGAGTTTTTCAGTCATTCTCTCTAGATTTCAGTGGAGGAATGTCATGTGAATTTCCTCAGTCTTATCTGAAACTGATGTAGGAAAATAGAAATGGACTAATTTAGTCAGATGGCTCATGGACAATAAAAAGGACCCCAGTTTTCCATGGATTGATCCCACTGCAAGCTAGACAACTGGAGCCCCTTTGTGAATTCAGGAGCATCCCGGGGTTCTGAAGGACACTCAGTATAATCAAGACCCCACCCCTGAATCAGGTTTCTGGGTTCCAGAGGGACCTTCAGTGTTGGACATTTTCAGAAACTTTGGCTTAGTGTATTTTAAAGAATTTGCTCAGATATATTGGAAAGATTATTCTTCTTAAGGAAAAAAAACTGATTTGTTTTAGCAGGAAGAACAAAGAAGTGGAGAACATCCAGTGAGAAAGAGAATTTCTGTTAGAAAATGTTGGCTTTAGGCAGGCTTCCTCCATGTATGGTCTGTAGTTAGGTAGACAGAACACACCCTAAAGATCCCTGCCCAGCTGACGGAAGCCATGAGATGGAAATATGCCCGGATATGTTCCACCTGTGGCTGTCCATTCTCCTTATTGACTCTGCATGTGCCTTAATGATGGGCTGAGCCTTTTCTCAGGGATATCAGAGCCAAGATCCTCTTTGGCTTTTCCATGGGCATGGCATGAAAGAAAGAGTTGAGTGACATATTTCCCCACCACATGGTTCTAGGCTCTGTCCAAACCTGCGGGAAGTGTAACAGACATCTTCCTGCATCAGGCTGGATCTAGGGAGAGGGTGCTCAAAGTCACTCCCACTTGCTTTTTTCAATGCCTTTCTGGAGTGAGGTTCTCTCTAAGGTTCCTGATTTAGATCACTCATTCCAGGCGAGCCTGAGCTCGTCAGATCTCAGAAGCTAAGCAGGTTCAGCCCTGGTTAATATTTGGATGGGAGACCACCAAGGAATACCAGGGTTGCTGTGCAGAGGAAGGCACTGACAAACCACTTCTGTTAGTCTCTTGCCATGAAAACCCCAAAAGGGGTCGCCATAAGTCAGCTGCGACTTGAAGGCACTTTACACACACACATTCCCAAACAGTGGGCCAGGATGCATTAGCATGCGGCTGGGAAAACACTGAGAATCGTTAACTAAATAAAGGCTCTTGCAAACGCAGAGCGACGTGCCTGCTGAAATAGCAACCTACCCTCCAATATAGGAAGTGGGCTCCTGAAAGGGCGGTTTTGCTTTTTTTTAAATTAGAAGCGTCAAATGCAAATCTCCAGTGAGACTTGACAGCCCCACCAAGGAAGGGGAGCTGCCATCTGCTTAAGTCAAGAGGGTGCTTATACACAGTCACCGTGTGGGGAATCCCATACCATTGGGGAATGCACTGCTTTGGGGGATGGTTCCTACAGCTCTCCAGCTCCTCTTTGTTTCCAGAGGGCTTGTGCAGTCCCTGTGAGCCCAGACCGTGCAGCATCAGCAGCACTTGGCTGCCTCGCTGCTTTCCTCTCCCAGAGGAAGCAACGTGTCCATTCCTGAGTGTTTTGTGCCCCCTGTACCTTATTTCTCCTTCCCATCTTTTGCATTGTGCCTTGCAGTGCCATCACGTGAAGCGCCAGGTTTGCTGTCAAGGCAGGAATGCCAAAAATGCAGCTCTGGTTTCCCATTAAAAGGCCCACCAGCCCTACCCCGTGTGTGCTTCCTTCTTGGCTGGTGCCATTTTGAAAAATATAGATTTATCTGAAGGTTAAAGAGTAGGTCCTTGTGGCTCATTGCTTTGATTCTCCTCCCACACAGGGCCTATGATTTACACATCTGTGGTTAATATGTCCAACCATTCTTTTGGTGCCCCCTCCCCATTCCCCAGTTTCTGAATTAATGGCAGAGAGGCAGGGCTATTGGAGGCCATATGGTCCTGGAGTTCTCTGAGCTGGAATGGGTTTAAGGTGCCAGGCGCCCTCTTTGGTTTTTGTGTCTTGTCAATGGCATCTTCTTCCCCCTCCTCCCACCATGTGCACTTCCTCTTTCCTCCCCTCCCCTCCCATCACATGACTCCTGATTTCCAGCTTCTGGCTGCTGCTCCCCTCCCACACACACCTCTGCCCGTGTTGCTGCTGCACTCTCGTACTGCTGGCATCTGTTTTTTGTTATAATTTCTGGTGTACCGGAGCATATTGCAAGCTTTCTTCCGGGAGACCATCAGTGATCCCGGTCCATACACACTGGCGACACGTGAGAATAAATCCACTCATATTTGCTTTCTGCCTTTTTCTGTTCTCCTGTGTGCCCAAAACAAGCCCTTAAACCTCTAGGAAGTTCACTGCTGTCTTCTGCCTCAACATTTCAAGGTGATCTGCCCCTAAATTAGCTTTCAATAACAGCTGCTTGGCAGCTTCCACAGAAACCATGCTGGATGGCAGAAAGAGGCAGGCTCATTCCACTGCGCCATTGAGCATCAGCTTGGCTGGCTGGATCAACTGGGGGGGGGGGCAGGTCTCCTTAACGGTGGCCATCCTGAGACAGAGATGTTGCGAGCTGGGCTACAATGAAACTGAACAGAAGGGCCAGTTTCAAGATATTTTGATGGCCCAAGCAAGGCACACCCATCCTTTCCTGGGTATGCACTCCCTCTGGCTTGGTTTGCGCCTGGCTAGTGGTGGGTCATTCCCAGGAAGGGGTGTGCCAACCCGGTGCCTCTCCCCTTTCCACTCACTGCTTGGGTGGTTCAGCCAGAGAACGTGGACAGTTCTGATCTTGTGCTGTGTGTCTCTTTGCAGGAAAAAAGGATCCAGTCTTTAGAATCAGCCAACACCCGTCTGATGAGTGCACTGACACAAGTAAAAGATCATTACAGCATGCAGACGCGCAACGGAATCTCCCCGACGAAGCTTTCAATAACGGAGAATGGGGAATTTAAAAGCAGCAGCTAACAGCCATTTTCTCCCCACAACTTGCCGTCTCTCCTTTCTCCAGCCTCGCCACATGCCTCCCCCTGTGCTCCCTAAAGATGCCTGCTTCAAAGCAGGACACCAGAGAAAGACTGGGAAAGAGGGGCTGCTGCCCCTTGGGTTCTTTTGAAGATGGCCTTTCCCCAGCGTGCTGCCACCAGGGAGCTCCTTCCAAGGTACAACAAGCAGTCACAGTTTGCCTCCCAAGTTGTGCACTGGTGCATGTTTCCAACATGCGCCTCAGTTGTTTTGAACATGGCAGCAGCCTGCAATATCTTTTTTAACATCGGGGACAAGGTGTCCCTCAACTATCACCCCCCAGGCCAGGGGCAGAACAGACTACAACCTAAACAGCAAATGGAGATTGATCATGGCCCTTCCTTCTGCTGCTGATAGTGGGTCTTTTTGCACCAGCAAGGGGGTGGCAAATGGAGGCAGTCTGTGGCCAGTCCATCTGTTTCTTGTAGCTGGCCTTCTTACACCAGCCAGAGGATGGCGAATGGTTGTCTTGTGTACGTATCTTCGCCACCCAAGCTTTCCACCACAGAGAAAAGTGTATTAAAGAACAACAGCCATTAATATCAATTTTCTCCCACTGACAAACATGCCAACTCCTTATTTCTTCTACTCGCTCCATATCCGAAACTAGAGCCAATGAAAGAGAAATCAGTCCGTTCAGAGTGGGTGAGGAGAAAGAATTTTTTGGTAGATAGACAGAGTTAACATAAAATCAGGGAAATGTGAAACAGAGCTCATTATCATCTGTAAAAGGAGCGTCATCCTGAGCCTATTCTAGTAGGTCTACCCCCTCTTCCTCACCTAGGCCGAGAGGGTTTTTTGGGCACCCACATGCGAAACTTGGCTTCCTGACTGCGATTAATCAGGAAAAACAGTCAACATTATACTTTGGTCTGTTTGTTTGTCTGTTAGATTTCTCTGCCACTCATTCCTGACCAGGTCAGGCTCTGAGCGGCTCATAACCATTTTAGTACATATTAAAATTACATATTTACATATTAAAATTACAATTTACATATTAAAATTAAGTCTCAATAAAGTAAAAACCAGGCTCCTCGACTATAGGCAGTATAAAGAGTGACGGGAAAAACATAGCGAGGAAAAGGAACCACATAACAGAGTAATTATCAAGAAAAGGGAAGGAGAGGGGAGGGCAGCAATATGGAAAACGCCGTTGTCCTCAACCATATGCCTGACAGAATAGCTCAATCTTACAGGCCCTGCGGAATTGTTTCAAGTCCCGCAGGGCCCTGATCTCACTAGGAATGGCTTTCCACCAATCCGGGGCCAGAGCCAAAAATGCCCTGTTTGAAGTCAGCCAGATACTTTGCGGGCCAAGGATTAGAATGGTAGACAATGGGGTTGCACCCCAGCAATACACTCTGCTGCT
Organism: Euleptes europaea; assembly: GCF_029931775.1. Taxonomy (NCBI): domain Eukaryota; kingdom Metazoa; phylum Chordata; class Lepidosauria; order Squamata; family Sphaerodactylidae; genus Euleptes; species Euleptes europaea. Next base: position 22,628,267 of record NC_079313.1, on the reverse strand, counting down.
AGAACCACTTTCCTCCCATGTAAGAGGCCTTCTTTCACTCATCAGTCTGGGTGCATGCATCCCTTCTTGGCTGGCTGGCCCAGATGCACACCCCTCTGTCCACAAGCCCACCCACCTCTAGCTGCGGTCCAGATGCATGCTGACCTGCCCGATGGCTGGCCAACCCAGTCAGGTGAGCCACCAGCCCGTCTGGTGACCCATGCAGTGATGCTGAAGCAGAGCACCATGGGGCTTCCTGCTTCTGGTGCCCCTGGCACCCTTTGTCCTCTAGTGCCCTAGAAAATCTGCATGGACCAGCCCTGGCTGCCCTCACCTGCCCTTTGGAAAGAGGGTGTTGCATTTGGACGGGTTGCTTCCCTGATGCATTGTGAGGATTCCCTGCTTTTCCTTTTCTCTGCTGCCCCCTTCCTCTTTGAGGATGGCATTGCATATTCTGTTGTTTCCACTTCCTCACCTAGGCTGCTAGGATTTCTGAGTGTTCATGCTTAGGTGGCCTGAGAAACAGGCCAAAGGGGGGCAGTGTTTCTCCAGCACAGGTTGCCTCTGACTCCCACACCCCAGAAGCACAGAGAGCCTACAGAGAGTGAAGAAACCCCAGTCTTAGTTCACAGTGTGGGGAGGGGGAGATAGCATTGAGTCTTTTAAAAAAAAATGAAATCTTGGGAATTCAGAGAACAAAGGTTGCTCCCTATGCAAAGGATTAAATAGACATAAATATGACATTTAAAAATCACAATATTCAGAAACCAGTGGAGAATATTTCAGCCTTCCAGGGCATTCTGTTGGTGATCTAATAGTTACAATCTTCTTACAAACCAACTTCAAAGGGAGAGTACAATGCAAAATTGCTGAATTACTTAATTAACAATGTACCTCTTCCCATGGCTTAATATGGACTTTGGATACCTAACTGACTATAGGTACTAATATCTTGCATTTCCCACCCCTTATCAATGTAACTTACTATTGCATGTCTTTTCTTTCAGCCTACACTAGACATATTTTCCTTAGTAACAACAGTTGAGTCGGTCTTGCACCCACTGCAGTTAAAATGGATTGAATCTCACTTTGACTGGCCTCTCAGTGTAGGCCTAAGGATTTTGGGTTCCCTAGGCTAGGGTGTCCAAGCTGACCCTACCCCCATGCCACAGGGAGATGGGAAGATGGTGACTCCCTTCCTTGTCCCCCAGTGACCAGGCAAGGGGGGGCACAAAGATGTCCACCTGCCTCTCCCCCCCCGCCAGGCCACAGTGTGGCAAGAAGTGTGCCCACACTGTGGCAAGAAGCTGCCACCCGCCCTCCTCATCCCCCGGCAGCAGGGCGCAGCAGTGCCCACCCTCCTCAACCCCCTGGAGGCAAGGCACAGAGGAGATGAGGGAGAAGGCCTGGTCCACCCTGCACCCCAATGGAGGGAAGGAAGGAAGGAGCAGGCTTCCAACTGGCCACTCACTAGAATCAGAGGAGCCTCCCAGGGCAGGCCCTAATGCAAACAGGCGGAGGGCTGGTTGACACCCCTTCAGCATTGGCACACTAGTCAATTGCCTAGCAGGTGAGCTGCCCCTGCAGGCCTCACTCTGTAATAGTCTCTCCTCCCGCACCACCTTTCTGGTCTGTATATTAATTGTCTGATAGATTTACCCCTTGCGCATCTGACGAAGCTTTCATTAATGGAAGGTTAAGCTTGAATAAGGTTCATTAAACTTCAGGGTATCACTGGACTGCTGTTTTATTCTGCAGCTACAGACTAGTGTCAGAAATTTTTATTAATCAATAGTTCGGTCTGCAACTAGAATTGATCACGGCATCTCCTGGGGTGGGGCAGTCAGAGGCATCCTGTGTTGGAGAAACCAGCCCCAGCTGGTGTGTTTTTCAGGTCACCTGAGCATGAATGCTCAAATCCCTCCCAACCTAGGTGTGGAGGAAGCGGAGCTACTAGAATATGCAGGGCCCTCTTCAAAGGGGAAGGGGGCAGAAGAAGACATGTCAAAGTAGGGAATCCATGCAAGAGGTTGGTGAAGCAACAGGTCCAAATGCAACTACACCCTTTTCAAAAGGACAGGTGAGGGCACCCAGGGCTGGCCCATGCAGAGGCAGACCTAGGATATTGCTTAGGGCACCAGAGGGCGAGGGGTGCCAGGGGTACTGAAAGTGGGCAGACCCATCAAGCCCCCATATTGCTGGGCTGGCAAGTCATCAGGCAGCTGGGTGGCGCTTGGGGTGCACCTGTCCAGACTTGCAAATGGAGGTGTGTGCACCTGGACTGGTCAGTGGGGTGGCGCATGCCTTTCGTACTTGCATTGGATGAAAGCGACACCACTAGCAGTGCAGTTTACTGTGATGCAAGCCCACTGTCTACCACAGGGGTGTTGAACAGGCGGCCCGCGGGCCAGATCCAGCCCCCGGAGGGCTGTTGACTGGCCGGGCTGTTGACTGGCTTGCAAGCCGAGGCAGCCAGCCCCAACTCCCCCCTCCCTTTATGGGAGCAGCCCTCCCTCTCACCCTTGCGCCCCGGTCTTTCCCTGGGCGCTGCCCAGCCCCAGGGGGGCCGTCCTAGTCTTTCTCTTGGTGCTGCCCGGCCCCGTGGGGGCCAGGCCGCCATTCCTCCCTCCCGCCCCGGTCTTTCCCCGGGCGCTGTTCTGCCCTGCGGGGGCCAGGCTGCCCTCCCTCCCACGCACCCACCCCGGTCTTTCCCCGGGTGCTGCCAGGCCTCAGTGGGTCTGGCACGTACTCCCTGTCATTTCCCCTTCCCTGTCCGGAGTCCTTGTCTGGAGGCTTGGTCTACCACCATAAAAGCCTATTGGTAGTCCTGGCCTCTGAAGGTTTTTGGTAGACAGTTTTTCCCCTCCTTGGAGTCCAGGTCTACCGCCAAGAAAGCCAGTGGGTAGACATGGCCTCTGAGGAGGGGGGAAAAACGTCCCCCTCCAGAGACCAGGTCTACCCATTTGCTTCTATGGGTCTCTGGAGGCCAGGTCTACCCAGTGGTTGGTTAGGTGGTAGACCTGGCCTCCGTGTAGGGGGGGGGGAGTTGGCCCGACCAAGAGACATTTATGTTATATCCGGCCCTCCTCACAGATGAGTTCGACACCCCTGGTCTAACATTTGATATGAAAGCATAATGTTGGATGATAGCATTCACGAAGCCAAGTTTTGCAGTGCAAAACCCAAAGGGCAAAGCAGGGACTCCTTATGAGAGGCTCAGGAATTGACTGGGCCAGCCCCAAACGGAATGCCCTCTTCAAAGATGAATGGACAGCAGAGGAAAGTTTAACAGTGGGGAATCCTCATGAGAGACTGGAAAACCAACTACGCCTGCCCTGCACCAAGTGCAACGCCCTCTTCAAAAAGAGCAGGAGAGGGCAGCCATGTCCATTCGGTGCACCTCGGTGGAGGAGTGTCAAAACCAGCCCCATTACCCACCACAAGCAGTAGCCCCAGGAGGACCCCAGGCGGCTCCCCCAGCCCCAGTGGATAGCCTGCAGTGAGACTACGACTTCTCTCCCCACCATTTTCTAGTGCAGTTTTTTTCTCTCAGTCCCTCCCATTTGGGAGGAATTACACCATGGCAAGTCACAGTGCTGGCCCCAGTGAGGGCAGCATGAGTAGGGGAGGGGTTAGCTATAGGGTGGGGGCAGGCACCAGATGTACAGAGCTTTAAAAAGGCACAAAGTGTGTTACCGAGGAGTAGTTGTTTAACAGCTGCCTAAATGGTTGTTATAAAAACTGAAACAATAAACCAGAAACTGCAATGAAGTCAAAGTTGTTCACTTGGGGCACCAAAAGTCCTTGGACTGGCCTTAAGGACGGCTGATGACAGGGTGAAGAAGAGAATCCTTATGAGAATCAACTGGGTCTGTACAATTGCAGCATCCTCTTCAGAAGGGCAGGGGCGGGATGCTAACAGCAGCTTTCCTGATTTGCCAGATTGTGCCTGCCAGGGCCCTTTCCTGCCGTTTATGATTTAGCAGTTTTGGGGGTTCTTGGCTGAGGTGGGTGATAGTTGGGGGCCTTGGGCGAGTGATTGCAGGCTGCTGTTCAAAACATCTGTTGAAAACCCATCAGTGCACAACTGTGAGGTTTGGGGGACAGCCACTGTTAAAATGGCTTTGGGGAGCTTAGCACCATCAAAAGGCTTTGGGGAGCCTTCCATCCATAAAATGGCTTTGGGGAGATGACCGTCATTAAAATGGCTTTTGGGAGACAGCACTACTTTACAGGACTTTGAATAATTTATTTCAATAAGGTTTATCCACGTTAACTACCCCATACTTTGTTCCCTTCCTCTCCTAATTGTATTTTTATGTCTAGGTTTGTTCTAAAAAAGATTTATTTTTGTTTTGTGAATATTTTTGGACAGTTTCTTGTATATGTACAAATATAGATACATTTGAGGTCTTTTATTGAAAATAAACTTTAACTTTAAAACACTTTGGACTCACACTGTGTGTGCATTGATTAAAACATGAGAGATGAGAAACTTCTGTTTATTTATTTACACTATTTATATTCTGCCTGTCTCACTGGGACTCAAGGCAGATTACAGAGTAAGTCAATACAATCAACAGTAAACAAGGAAATAAGATTTGGGTTGTAGAACCAACCAGAAGTTTAAAGAACAGAACGGAAGCAAAGCCTAAGTATTAACATGACAAATTAAATGATGCAAAAATTACTTAGTGGGATCCTAGTTTCAGCAAGCTATACCACAGCAGTATAGATCAGGGCTTCTTAAACTTTTCCCACTTGTGACCCCTTTTCGCCCAAGAGATTTTTATGCAACCCCGGCTATATACCGTATATACTCGTGTATAAACCGAGTTTTTCAGCCCAAAAAAAGGCTGAAAAATCCCAACTCGGCTTATACACGGGTCAATACGGTAACTGAGCGGTTTCTCCTTTGGATCCGCCTGAATCGCGCTCCCGCCGGCCAGCTGATTAAAATATTGATGGATTTGTAACTATTTACTGTACCCGCAGGGCATCATACAGTGAAGAATCCCACAATCCAGAGAGTTGTAAGTTAAAAAGATTTGGGGCCTATAAGTATGGCAGAGAATTGCAGGAAACTGGCTTCTCTTGCAGCTGATTCACCTGTTGTAAACAGCTACAAACCTGCCATAAAGCAATTGCTGAAATGCAGTAATGCATACCATTTCTTAACACAACTGTTTCACATGCTGCTGCCATTTGCAGAGTAAAGAAATACAGCAGGCAGCAGCAGGAGAAGCACCTTCAGCACTGCATAAGGGGGTGGGAGGAAAGTTGATGCAGTGATCCTTGTCAGGAGATACAAATGTGCAAAGCTATCCCTGTGAAATATCAGAAGGCATAAACTAGTCCGCCTGCTTATGTGCAGTTGTACAGTAATTGCTCCCTCTGCATCAAAGATATCTGCAAATGGCATTTCAAGTTTATTGGCAGGGCGATCTAGTGAAGCTTTCCCTGAAATAGAGGAACAAGCAGTATAGGAAGTTTCGCATGTGGATGTTTTGTGCACCAGGGTGCTGTCAAAGGCACAGGGCATGTGCAGGTAGTTAGGATGAGCAGGTAGTCATGCTGGGCTAAGAAAAACTGCACAAAGTCTGTGCTGTGCAATAGCCTGTCTTGTTCAACAGCCTGTCTTTTTGTCATGAGTCAGCTGCAGAGAGTCAGCCTGCAGAGACCTCCTCTGACGAAGAGGAAGTAGAGGCCAGAATAGAGGATCAGCCAGTCAGGAGATGACTCGCCATGCCTGCAGCCTGCCAGCTCAAGGACTCCAGTTGGACCTGACACCTTGCAACATGCAGTGTCTCCAGAGGCCTCGCCAAGGCCACTGGAGCAGAAAAGAAAACAGGTTCATCTGGCAATGCAGCAGAGACGGCAGAGTGCTAGGCTGAAGGCTTTACACAGGAACCTCCCCAGTAGCAGTGATGAGGAAGAGCAGGGCTGAAGCACCACCTGTGAACTCAGCCTCAGCAGCATCAGCTGGCTGTGCTACAGCAGCAGGGGAAGGGATTGAAGCCATCAGTTAGGCTTGGCTGTTGTGCAAGCAACTTGTCACCAACCTCCTGGTGTACCGGCCTTGTTTCCCTGCTATCCTTTGGATTCCTGGTACCCTGACTTCTTGGACTGGCTCTGACTAACGCCTTGGACTTCCCTTGCCTGTATTGATATCTCGGACTCTGCCTTCACTGTGAATGACCTTGGACTGTTCCCCAGACTACGCTTACAACTTACAGCCCTCGCTCCTCGCCTGCCCCACGACACTTTTACTAGTGTCTAATGTAGCATAAATTGGACTGAAGATGTGGGCTTGCCCATTTATGGGGTTTTTTAAGTGGAATGGGTAAAGTCAGTTCTTTTGGTGAATGTTTATTGATGATTCTTCTGCCCTTGAGCAGCACGCACCAGTGCAAATCAGGGGCCCTGCTGGCAGAAGGAAGCTGCCTGCTTTGAATACTTTCCTTGTTCAAACTGCAGACATTTCCCCTTGGGGTATTTAGTCCCAGAGGACATGGAAATTTTAGGGCTGTTCTTACCCTGTTCTCTGCAGAGTTAAGTTTGCACATGCAAACTGGGGCTTTAGCAGAAGTGTTTAACATTTGCTTTGTTTATGGCATCCATTGACTATTTTCTCTCTTTTTTGTTTTAAAAAAGTGTTTTTAATAATTAATTTTAATTTCCCACACAGCAATGAGGTAGAGTAGGAGTCAGTTCTTGGGGATTTATCTGTGAGGATGACTGGAATAATTTTCCTATTTCTATATAGACCTAAATTGAAATTGTTCAAGACTTTCTATTCCTTGGCTCCACCATCAACCAAAAGGGAGACTGCAGCCAGTAAATCAGGAGGAGACTGAGACTGGGAAGGGCAGCCACGAAGGAGCTAGAAAAGATTTTGAAGTGTAAGGATGTGTCACTGGCCACCAAGACTAGATTAATTCATGTCATCATATTCCCTATTATTATGTATGGATGTGAAAGCTGGACACTGAAGAAAGCTGATAGGAAGAAAATTGATTCCTTTGAAATGTGGTGTTGGAGGAGAGTGTTATGGATACCGTGGACTGCCAAAAAAAACCAGATCAGTGGGTTATAGATCAAATCAAGCCTGAACTGACCCTAGAAGCTAAAATGACTAAACTGAGGCTATCGTATTTTGGTCGCATCGTGAGACGACAAGAGTCACTGGAAAAGACAGTCATGCTAGGAAAAGTTGAGGGCAGCAGGAAAAGAGGAAGACCCAACAAGAAATGGATGGACTCAACCTAGGAAGCCACAGCCCTCAATATGCAAGATCTGAACAAGGCTGTCAAAGATAGGACGTTTTGGAGGACTTTCATTCATAGGGTCGCCATGAGTTGGAAGAGACTTGACGGCACTTCACACACACACACACACACACACACACACACACACACACACACACACACACAGACCTAGAATTCAGCTGGGCACTTTTTGCAACTCTGTGGTGTGTGCTGGCTCTTTGCAATGGGAAATTTGTTGGGACTTGGAAGGCAAGTTTTGTCTGGGTCAGGACAGCGGGGCTAGTTAAATGGATTTATTTGTATACATGATCTCAGGGAACAGTGCTGGCCACTTAGCCAGTGCTATTTGGTCAGTTGGTCGTGTGACATTCTGCTGCTTTCTGAGGAACAGCAGTTAAACTGCCGTTTTAAGTAGTTGAGACTTAAGTAGTTGAGAGCTGGCTATGTAGAAAAACAGATTCCTCAAACTATAAGCAACATGACAGTTTTTATCTTGTATCCCATGTTTACCCCCCCCCCCATAATAAGTAAACATTTGTTCAGTTAAAAGAAGCGACATGTTCAGAGTCCTTTCTTTGTGTGTGTGTGTACAATAATTCACAAAAACACAATCCTTTTAGAATTTAAACTCAACAAAATTGCCTCCCCCTTCCCCCAAATACAAGTGTCCCAGAACAATCTTATTTTGTGGTAATCTTGTAAGGATCTTGATAGCCAGCACAGTTTGTGGTTAGTGTCAGACTAGGATCGGAGGACCCGGGTTTGAATCCTCACTTTGTCTATGAAAGCTCACATAGACCTTGTCTATGAAAGCTCTTGCGATAAAGAGAAAATGGATGAGGAAAGAACAACGTTGTGACAATGAAGGCACAAAAAGCCCCCCCCCAAAAAAAAACCTAGGAGCCAATCAGAGCACTGCTCCGAATCAACCAATAGGAGCTGTGTACTGGAGATATTAAGTTCTGACAGGGGGAGGTTTTGTCAGTTAGGTTTTGAGGGTTGACTGAAGGGGATTAAAGTCTAGCAAGATTAAGGATCTGAGGGGATAGCAAGTCTTTGGTTCATTTTTGCTGTCTGGCTATTTGAGGTTCTTACAACATGCCAGCAGCATTTTGCTGGTACCAACGAGTGTGTAACAAAGGCCATTTATGCCCGGGAGGTTTGGCCTTGGATTGGCCGCTCTCTCGACGCACATTTCCCCCATCCGAATTCTCAAAACTCTGCATGGGGGCTTATTGTTGAGTTTTGAGGATTATAGAGCGGGGCAAATCCCAGGCGAAACCTCCCGTGCATAAACGGTTGGGCGCAGAGTGCTGGGTTGATGTGTTATAAACCAGCCCGAGGGAGTGTTTTCCTGAGGCATGTGCTGTGTAAAAACGAACACCCCACAAGTCCTGGTGAAGTGTTAATATTTACCTCAGTTGAGTGGTTTTCTGAATAAACTTTTTTCTCGTTCACTGTTGAAAGCAAACCAGCAGTCAGGCCAGGGTGGGGTTTTACTGAGGACCAGATTCTGTCCCCTCAAAAAAAACGTTTTGTTTTGTTTTCAGTTTTATTTCCCGCTGAGAACCCTGGTAGGTGGGAAATTCTGTTGTGACTGAGGGGGAAATATTGTGGGGTCTGGGCTTGGGTCCCAGGAAATCAGTCACAAATGTTGTAAGCAGCTTTTGGGTCCCCACTGTGAAGAACAGAGAGGTATAAATATCTAAATAAATAAAGGGCAAGCAGGAAGGAACAAGGTTCTTATATATCACTGGTTCCCAACCAGGGGTCCGTGGACCCCCAGGGGTCCACGAGAACTAAATTAAGGTCCGCGAAACAAACTTATAAACCCATAATAAATTTATATTGTCAATTAAAAGTTCTCTATTATAAAAATATATATTCAACTATTATTCTAAGTTTAATGTTTAACTAACAGTTATGATTAAAGTTTATTTTCAAATTCTCTGAATTTTTATTTTGAACCTTGGGGTCCCTGCACCGAACAAAAAAGTCCTAGTGGTCCCTGGTCAAAAAAAGGTTGGGAACCACTGCTATATATGAAGGAAGTTAACTTGCAAAGGAAAAATAAAATAACTCAAGGGCATTTTAAAGCTTCTGGTGTGTCATAATAATGATAAACACTTAGATGTACACACAGTTCTTGAGTGGAGGGTGCATACTAATTGCTGTAAAACATATTTGTTAGTAAGTAAATATTCTTTATACAACCCATAATTAAAATCCCACATGAACTTTGGAATCTTATCTGCTTAGAGACAAGAGACACATGTTTCGCTCTCTGTGTGTAAATGTGCAAGGATACTAAGCGCAATGACTAAGTTGAAGGCTAGTCATCCATAAGAAACGGATCGTACATTAATGAGCAAAAGGCTGTTTCCCCACTAAAGTGTGACACCCAAAGGAATCTTCCGTGTTGTGGCCTCAGAGGGCACAGCCCAAGCCTTCAGCACATGACCTGCAGGGCATCATGGTTCCTCCCCTCTTGGGTCAGAACATTTACCTCATCATAGAGGACAAAATATCCCTATTGTTCATTGCCTTGTACACCATTTAGGGCACTTTGTGTCCATAAATAGTGTGAAACGGCTTAAAAGAAAGAAGGGACTCGGGGACACCAGCAACGAAAAAGGGCAACACAAATCGACAAAGCTCACAATATCTCAAAAAAGAAAAGAAGAAAAGGGACCTTTGTCGACCTCTATTTAATACTCTTGGTTGTTGCACATGCCAGTGAGTGAACCAGCATCTTGGTGTTGTGCCTGAGTAATCATACCTGCATCACATTCAGACATACACGCAAGCTACACGCATAAGCTGCTTACAAGCAAAACCACAGAAGCTGCTTCCCAGTGGCCCCCCTTTCCTTTAGCACCAAGCACGTACGCACACACATTCCAAAGGCTGGAAACTTTCCTCTCGCATAAGGGAATGCTCTGACAGCCTCCCTCCCACCTACTCCTCCTTTTTGATACTTTCGCTTCACCCTGCAAGGGAACGCTCTGAACTGCTCAATAAGATAGGCTCCATTCATTAATGTAGCGAGGCTCACGCACGCGCTGAAGAAACTAATGGCGTTGCATTGACAAGCTAAAATCGGATGTTAAGAAAATGTATCGTTGTATTGGAATGCCAAATGTCTATAAAACCTCTTGCATTTGCCCTGCCTCAGTGTGACAGGATTGCAAAGCGATTTGTCTGTATCCTGGCTCACCCAGTTGTGACTTCTTGGCCAATAAAGCAAGCTGTAATCAACCAACCTCCTTTCCTTCATTGCTCTCATTGGACTCTATGAGAATGGGGGAGCACATCACTGGTCCACACTCTCTCATCCACCTTGAACAAACTACCCATTTAACGTTTCAGGAAAGTTCCTGGTCAGCAGCTGCCCTGGAGGGCTCCTGGTGGCCAGGAACAAGCAAAGTCAAACCCTAGTAAATCCTCCAGTGGCCAGATCAGCCGTCAGGGTCACTGTTTTTCATGCTAGGTTGAGTTGGAAGAATGTCTTTTTTGCATCTGTTAACTTGCTTCTCCAGCAATAATGTTGGGTCCAGTATAACTCCAAGGCTCTTAACTGAGTATGCAAGGGTCAACTGAACCCCATCAAAAGTGGGGAGCACAATGTCCTTCCAGACCTCTGCCTTCTCAACCAGCATTACCTGTGTTTTCAGTGTTTCATTTCAATTTGTTTGCTTTTAGCCAATTTTTACATTCTTAAGCATGGGCACAACTCTGTGTGATCTGGAGTCTCTGGCCTCTGCCTCACCATACTCCAGCATCAAAGAATAACACCTCCATAAGAAGGAGCAATATATGCCTTCCTTTTCCAAGTATCCAATTCATCATCCACTTGGGGGTGAATAATTAACAACACTGTTCATTTTAATATCTGCAAAAAGTATTTTTATATTCTGTTTGTGAAATAAGGGCACTGTTGCTCCTTTGGCCAAATCCTCGAGCACTTTTCCAGCTACCCATTGTATCAACCAAATATCTGATGGCTGTTTTGCACTTATTACATATTTCCAGGGTTGCTAAGACCTCTCTCAGTCTGATTTTCTACTGTGTGTCAAAAGGATAAATTTGGCCTTGTTATGCTTATGCCATGGTATGAGCTTTCCTGTATTCTTTTGAATGCCACATACTCTTTAAATATGTCCCTTTTCATTGCATTTTCTGTAGTATAGATCTCTGAATCTACGCTCAATAAGAAAGTGGAATCTTTTGCACATCAATAGCATGGGCCTGTGGCTCTACCAATCTGGTCCTTGTTTTGTTCAGCTGCCATTTTGTTCAGCCCTGTTGCTTCTGTAAATTTGTCCTGGAAGTTCTTATTAGGCACGCCAGGTCACCCTTAAAGTTGAACCTGGAAACAACCACGCCCATACTAGAGACTCCTTAAACAGAAAAAGAAGTTATTTAACGTGCACAGGTCCAAGAACAAGAGGCTCAAGGACCCCTGCTGGAATTTTAACATTACCGGTATATGTATAAGTGAAATGCCTGAAATCATTATATGTTATTGAAAATTTATTCTTTCACTGAAGAAATGTATTCATTCACTAAAAATGTATTGGAAACGTATTCTCTGATTTGAAATATATTCTTTGTACTCAATGAAGTATATCTGCACGCATGAACATGCCACACTCAGCATATTAGAGGTGGCTTGTAGTTACACCAAGCACTTGCATATGTTACAGGCCTCAAGTATAAGAGGCCCACTGTTGCTCCTTAGTTAGAAGCTAATTAAAGAATCCATAGATGGCCTTAGTATGCTTGCATAAGCTGGTTTTCCAGAGATAAGAACCAGCTAGGAACCCTCTTAGTTAGCCTTGGCAGCTGCCAGGGTCCAAGATAAGAAGAACTGCAGTAATTTAGGATCAAATAGAGGAGCACCTGGGACTGTGGGTCTTCACTGCTCATTAGTGAGAATGAGATCACCATTTCTATGTAACGCCTCCGAATCTCTAATAGGGTCTTCAAATCCTTAAATATCTATTATTGGTTCTATATATTGACGCCATGTATTTCGTCTTTTGTACCTCCCATTACCAAAGATTATATCTGTGCTTGCAATTTTCACCCAGTGTTTATATTGGGCCTAATAAACAAACTGATTTGAACTATCAACCTCCTACTGTGTTTTGTCATTGGGAATTGATACAATAATACAGGCATATCATTAGGACTGGTAAAAGGCACTTTGTTACACAAGTCTTCATACATTTTAGGCGGGCTAGAATATGATTGGTTAACTACTGGTGGCCTGATAGGCCTATGCTGTTGCTATGAGGCGTACTTGACTTGCCTGATTCAGCTAATGGCGTAACAACCATTTTCGGAATTAACTTTAACAAAGTTCCACTGCATCTCTAGCTGCTATTTCCATGGTCATTTCAATTTCTACTGCACATTTGAAAGTCAGGTTTTCCTCAGTTGAAAGTTTCCTTTGTATACGTCAACTGTGCAGTCCCCATTCAAATTTGTCTCTTAATACATTGTTAAGCTCCTTCTTGAAACCACAATGTTTCAATTCTGTACAAATGAAGAAACAGATTCCCTTTCCAACTGGTGCCTCTTGTGACATGTAAACCTTTCTGCAGAGTGGGTGATAAATGTTGCTGAACAATTTCCACTGTTTCTTTAAAGTACTTGTTTGTAGGTTTCCTGGAACAATCAAGTTGTGCACGAGACTGTGTGTTTTTCCTCCCATAATAGTCAGCAATGCTGCCACGTGTTTTTCTGATAGTCTAGTAGACACAACAGATCTGCCAATTCAACCGATTCAACATAACCAGCTACTAAGTGAAACATAACTGCCCATTCACGTAGACACATTCGAATATATAACAATTGGCTTCTATACTACCATTCTGCTCAGCCCACTCTGAAGGCTTCCTCCAGCCCCAAGACTCTTTCCGTCACTGAAAGAGATGAGATGCTGCCTATGTCCCTGGTACTTTCATTAGCAAAGGGTGATAGATTCCTGCCCAGAGAAGCTTACAATCTTAATTGCAAACAGTGCAGAAGACAAGTTGGAAGGGTGAAGCAAAAGTCACAATCAACCAACAAAGGGCGCAGTGGGAGAAGCTAGGGAAGGGAAGCACAGCTGGAGTGACTTGGCTGGTCCATCAGTAACTGAGGTGATGTTTGTCAAGGGAGCACAGTGCAAGGTGTGGCTGCATTAGTCAAATGATACTCGTATTATTTAAACACTGAGCTCCAGATGTCTTGTCTGCCTTTCCTGGTCTACTGACATACCAAGAGAGAAACTGGCATGATGAGGTGGTGGGAGTTGCTGATCATCTTGCTGTACCCGGCAGGTAGGACAGAATAGAGGTCTGTGGGTGTTAGAGTGAAAAAGAAAAATAACCCAGTCCTTCTTCAGGGGTAATATCCTAGCCACTCTCCAGATGCATGATATCCTAGGGTTGCCAAGTCCCTCTTCACAATTGGCGTGAGGTTTTTGGGGCGGAGCCTGAGGAGCATGGGGTTTGAGGAGGGGAGGGACTCCAATACCATAGAGTCCAATTGCCAAAGGCGGCCATTTTCTCCAGGTGAATTGATCTCTATCGGCTGGAGATCAGTTGGAATAGCACGATACCTCCTGCTACTACCTGGAGGTTGGCAACCCTAATGATATCCACCTCCTTAAATAGAGTCTGTGAACGTGGAGGAATTTCTAACATCACACGTATTAAAGGTTAAGAAGGCAAAGACAAATGCCGAGGGCTCCCACCTGCCTCACATGAGACAATGGCTGCCTTTTGCTTGCCCCCACAGGGGAGCCTGGCTGGGAAGGCCAAGATTCTGGGGCCCCATCATGGAGTATCAGGGCCTCACAATCCTAAGACAGCCACTGAGTGGGTGTGCATGTGTGTGGGGGAATCAGGCTGAGGCCTTCAGCTTTGCTGTTTTTCTGCATGTCCCTATGGTTGCTATTTGCAACAGTGAGGAACAAGAACAGCCGTTTATATGGCAGCTGTCTACTTTCCTTTGCTTAAGACAGCTCACACTTGAAATGCAAATACAAAACGTAACCATGCTTTTGATTTAACCACTAAAATTATTTAAACGTTTATAAAAAAAAAAACAAATGAGTTTGAAAAGCTTGTGTTTAAAATATATACCTTTAGCTGATATTTAAGAGACTGCAGTGAGAGCTACATGTCTATGATGAGAGAGGGGATACATTTTAATTTTAGGTGGATACTCTGAGAGGTTTGACCAATACGATTGCATTCTCCATGAGATCCTGCAAAAGTCCTTTATGTATTAAAAAAGCCAGTTCGCGACATTTTGTTGCCAGCGATCAAGACAGATCAAGAGGCAGAATATATGTTGTGCCTAGAAAACGTTACCCCAGGTAGATCTGATCAAGGATAACACACTGGAGATCAGGAAGTACTTTTACAGCTGTGCTATTTAATGGTATACCAGTTTAACAATACAGACTGGGTTCAAGTTTCCCCAGCAGCAAGCAAAAGAAAGAAGAACACTTGCCGTTCTCCAAGCACCAAGCTTTATACATTTCTAACAATGGATTTCAATACGATACAATCCTGCTGTTCCCATGGATGTCATTCTTGGCAACTGAGATCAACAAGTAATTCTGCAAAGCAAAGTCTTTTGCCGGGACACAAAGGTCTTTGTAATAGATAACGCGCTAGCAAAGTACAGGAAACCGCTGTGTTTTGGGAGGTTGCAACATTGAGGAATGTTAGTGTATTATGTGTGTTATGCAAACTAACTAAATTGAAAGAAAGAGAAGAGAGAGGAAGGGGTGGTGGTTCTTGACACGCATTTATCTACATGGATGTCATGTCTAAAAGGAGGATTCCTGCACCTGTTTATGTACACAGGGGCAGTTAATAGTGCCACAGGTAAAATACCTTTATTGTGGGCACTTCAGTTTGACCAATACGATTGCATTCTCCATGAGATCCTGCAAAAGTCCTTTTTGTATTAAAAAAAGCCAGTTCGCGACATTTTGTTGCCAGCGGTCAAGACAGATCAAGAGGCAGAATCTAAGAAGAGATAATGCAAAAGAAGAGATGGGGCTGTGCAGATAGGAGCTGGCTTGATTCTCTAGAACTGGGAACATCAGGGAGTGGGACTGCAGCTCTGTGATACAGCACATAACTTCCATGCAGACGGGCCCAGGTTCAATACAGGGCACCTCCAGTGTATAACAAAAAGGGGGGATCAGGTAGTAGGCCATTAAAAATCCCAGCCTGAGACCTTGCTAATCAAAGAAGACAATTGTGACATTGATAGACCAGGGGTTTTATTTAGTATGACAGCTTCATGGGTTCAAGGGCACAGAACAAGCTTAGCTTTCACCCCAGTGGTCTCCATGTGCATCTCTTGTCCACATACAATAATCATTGGCATTTACTCCTTTAGGGGAAAGTAAAACGCTGCAGTTGGAAATCTTATTGCAAAGAGGATAGAACTTGCCCTCTTCTCTCTCAGTGTCAGGTGATCTCGACCTCACTAAAAAGGATATCTGTAGGGTATATAGTATACAAATAGGGTTGCCAACCTCCAGGTATTAGCTGGAGATCTCCTGCTATTACAACTGATCTCCAGCCGATAGTGATCAGTTCACTGGGAGAAAATGGCCGCTTTGACAATTGGACTCCATAACATTGAAGTCCCTCTCCTCCCCAAACCCCGCCGTCCTTAGGCTCCGCTCCAAAAATCTTCCACCGGTGGCAAAGAGGGACCTGACAACCCTATATACAAATCCTTCTTCCATGCACATCTGACCCATCATGATAACAGGCATTGTGGAGTAATGTTGGCAGAGTGGTGGGAGAGAATCATGTAGCACAGAAGCCTGAAATTGCTCATCATGGAAAGTCTGACCACTCCTAGCCCCATTCTGTTCCTGGATCCTGCATGCTTGCAAAGTTTCCCATATTCTGTGTGGCAGTAAAGGGGATAGTGGATCTTTTACTCTTTTCCAGCAGAGTATGGAAAGAGGGGCACAAAAGCCTTTTAAGAAGTGAGTCTCTGACTTGTATTCATCATCTTCATCAAAATTTATTTTTGATACAAAATCAGCTTCAGAAGATTAACAAATGGTTAAAATAAAAACTAACACATATAATGTGGCAAATATAAGACAGTAAACATAAATTGAGAGGTAAATTGAGAAGAATAAAGCCCTCCCCCATCAGGCAGAGTTGCTAAAACTTAGCCACTTTCGTATCCTGCATGCCTGCAGCCAAAATTTAGCAACTTTATAAGTTATCTCCTGGGAAGAGTCAGCAAGAAGAAAGGAGGCATAAAATTGTTCAGATCTTCCTAGTATGGTTGACAAAGCTTGAGTTTATATACTGATGTCTAATATCGTTATAAAATGGCAGTACAACAGAACATATTAAGTGGACTGTACTTTTCCAGTATTACATGGACAGAGTTGTTAAGAAAGCAAAAAGCAATGGTATCTGCCTTCCAGAAGGGCTGAGAGTTAAACATTAAAATGCGCCAGTGTAAAAATTCTCCAATATTTGGGGATCTCAAGGACCTAAGATAGTCTGCTGGTTGAAAACATTTGGTACGCTGCAGAATAACTGGATATTTCTGTATCTGTGCCCTGTCTGATTGCAAAGCATAATCCCAAAGCCGGTGTTTAAATGTTTATTTTCCTTTTTGGGGTCCAATGCTTAATAGAACTTGGCAGGAAAGGCAGTGCTCCTGGAGTTTCCCCTCAATTGCTGTTAGCCAGGTTTAACGGTATCTGTCTGTAAGGATTAAGGGCACTAGACCCCTAGGATTGAAAATAGTTTTAGCCGGTAGTTGAATGCCAGTAACCACATACGTGTCTCCAAAGAGATCACCCCAGCCTCTAGTCTGAATAGGGCAGACTAGATCCTGCAAAAGTTATTTATGTATTAAAAAAGCCAGTTCTCCAACAGAATATGGAAAGCAGGACGCCCACGCCTTTAAGAAGTGAGTCTCTGTATTCCTAAAAGGAAATGTACTGCTGCATGTGGAATATAACCTTTAATATCCAAGAACTTATTCTCCATTACAGTTCTTTTATCATGAAACAACAGATCTGCAACTATGGCTGTTACCGCACTAGGTATTCCCAGTGATGTATTAAGAGTTTGGAAATGTTATAAAAAATACTGTTCGCACTTTCTATGTATTCCCACCGATGTATTAAGAGTTTGAAATTGTTATAAAAAATACTGTTTGCACTTTGTTTGGCCCCTTTAGCTGTGAAGACGTCTTCCAACCATTTTTTAACCGTGGCATCCAAAAACCCTTTTAAAGCGATATTTTTAATAACATTTCCAAACTCTTGATACATCGCTGGGAATACCTAGTGCAGTAACAGCCAGTATTGCAACAGCCAATTTCAGAGTCCTTAACATATCTTAACCATTTACCGTATATACCCATGTATAAGCCGACCCGCGTATAAGCCGAGGTGCCTAATTTCTCCCCAAAAATGGGGAAAAATTAGGCACCCGCATATAAGCCGAGGGTCGGCTTATAACCCCTTCCCCCCCGCAGGCTTACCTGACAGGGCTCTCCAGCGGCGAGGGTCCGGCGGCGGCGCGGCCAGGGGGGGCCTGGGCAGCCTTCCTGCGGCTGCCCCAGGCCACTCCTGGCGGGAGGAAGCGGCGGCGAGGCCCAGGGGGACCCGGAGCAGCCTTCCTGCGGCTGCAGGAGGCTGCCCAAGGCCCCTCCCGCCCGGGAAAAATGGGGGGGGGCCCCGGGAAGGACCGGGGCAGCCATCCTGCGGCTGCAGGAGGCTGCCCAAGGCCCCTCCCGCCCGGTAAAAATGGAAGGGGGGGCGGGAAGGGCCGGGGCAGCCATCCTGTGGTTGCAGGAGGCTGCCCAAGGCCCCTCCCGCCCGGGAAAAATGGGGGGGGGGCCCGGGAAGGACCGGGGCAGCCATCCTGCGGTTGCAGGAGGCTGCCCAAGGCCCCTCCCGCCCGGTAAAAATGGCGGGGGGGGGCGGGAAGGGCCGGGGCAGCCATCCTGTGGTTGCAGGAGGCTGCCCAAGGCCCCTCCCGCCCAGTAAAAATGGCGGTGGGGGCCGGGAAGGGCCGGGGCAGCCATCCTGCAGCTGCAGGAGGCTGCCCCAGGCTGCTCCCGGCGGCAGGAAGCGGCACGGGCCCGGCGGCGGCGGCGGTAAGTTTCCCCCCTCCCTCCTCCCTCCTCCCTCCTCCCCCCCGTATTGACCCGCGTATAAGCCGAGGCCGGCTTTTTCAGCCCATTTTTGGGGCTGAAAAGCTCGGCTTATACGCGAGTATATACGGTATCCAACAATTAATGACTTGTATGTGTGTGTGAGTGCCTTCAAGTCACTTCCGATTTATGGAGACCCTGTGAATTAATGACCTCCAAAACATCCTATTGTTACAGCCTTAGTGATATTTACAGTATTATTATTATTATCCTAATTTGTAGTCCATCTTGCTCACTGGGACCCAAGGCAGATTATAAATATAAGATTGAGTCAATCTGTCTCATGTTGGGTCTTCCTCTTTTCCTCCTGCCTTTAACTTTTCCTAGTCAGTGTAGTCTAGGAAGATTCCAGATTTTGACCACTTGAGCAACCCTTAATAGCGTCTGTTTTCTTGATAATGTGATGCAAAATTATCTGCAGAATATTTACTGCTATTTCTGTACTACTTTTAACAATCTTAGCTTCACAGAGCCTCTTTCTCTATGCTTTACATTTCCGTCCGCCATTGAAGTGTTTAATGCGAAGGTGGTCTCCCAAATTCTGTACGGAGCAGATATTTGGATGTCCGGTGTTGATGATAAATTAGATTCTCACTTGAACAACTTTCTCAGGAGAATTACTGGAACTCCCAGGTGTCTTGCTGGGACAGCCCTCCGCATGGAATTGGCCCAACCCTCGCTTGAGGCACGTGCATGGAGGAAAGCAATTAAGCTTAGGTTCAAGTTGTCCGGCACTAATCTTCCGTCCCAGGCGGGGTTTCTCCATCTTATTCTCAAGGATCCGGCCCCCAACCCTTGGCTGACTCTTCTAGCGCAAAAATTAAAAGTATTGGGACTTCCAATTTCTACTCCCTCTGATAATCTTGTGCCATCTCAATCAGTGGCAATTTTGAAGAGGCTGAAGGCATTAGATTGGGCCAGCATGGTTGTCAGGGCCAGACGTACTTGTTCCGGTTTGGTGTTGGGGCTTCCTCCACCAGAGAAGCTTCCAGATTTCCATACTATGGTTCCAATTTCTTCACACCGTCGGGCTTTTCTTTTAGCTCGTCTAAATGCCTTTCCATCTATGGTCATGTTGGGCAGATTTAGTGGGATACCTTACCCAGATCGTCTCTGCTTATGCAATATGGGCGTAATTGAAACTTTGGACCACTTGATGCTCCGTTGTCCTCGCTGGTCTCAGGACAGAGAGGTTTTTATTGCTCCAATTCTTATCAGCTTGAACCTCCCTTCACATGCCTGGGTGTTGCCATTTTTGCTTGGCGATCTAAACAATGGTTTGGTAACATTGAATGTGGCTCGTTTTTTGGCCAGAGTGGCTGCACTTAAGAAGAAAGAACTTTCAATGCCTACCTCTGGCAACTTTTAGTCAGTTCGCTCCGCCCCTAGTTTATTTTAGTTAGGAATTTTATCTATCGGGCTGACGCCTGGTTTTTAGCACTGTTAATTTAATATTGTTTTATGTTTACTACGTTTTATGTTTCCTATCCTTCCTTTGTGTTCCCCTCCCTCCCTCTTTCTTTGGTCCAAGACTGCGGTCATAGACCTAATAAATTATTATTAATTTCCTGTTTTAACTGTTCAAACTGTGATTTCTGTTAAGTCAATCAATGTTCTCCTAATCATACTCCCATGTTTTGTCATCATACGTTTATGACCTGCTCCCAATAGTTTTCAGAGAATGGGTTTCTTGTGTCTGGTCTGTCACCTGAGTAAAATACAGGCGTCAGGGGAAATCTCAAGCCCCTACCCTTGAATGAGTCCAAAGAACCTGATCTCTGCAGCTCCCGCTTCACTCCAAGCATTTGCTAACATCCATGCAACCATGCACAGCTTTCTGGTCAAAACCTGGAATCTACTTGTCTCTTAGATTGCCCTGACTTTGGTCTATCAGCTGACCAAAGAATCTCTGTCAACCATACACTCTCAGCTTCCAGAGCATCAAGAAATATCCTGGCTGTTGGCCAAGATTCAGGTACACTCCTGCAATCTTTTGAACTACACACCCACCAGGAAAAAAAAACCTGTACCACCTGCCTTTCTATCTATCCATCCATCCTATGATCACTCTTGCAATTTGTTGGGGTCATACTACCTGCCTGCAAATATTAGGTTATGCAAGGAAGGGTTTTAATTAACTATCTGAACACACAACACATTTCAGGAAAATGTTACGCTTGTCCTGCAGACAGAAGAGCGGCTGTGTACAAAGCAAATGACTCAGACTAAACTAATGGACTGCAAAGGCCAGACCTGAAGCCAGTCGGAACCATACAAGGAATACATTTCAGATTTCTATTTCAGCAAGAAATGTTTTCTTGGCTCTTTCTTTCTCCATCTGTAAAGCCGCGGTCATCTACTTCGGGAATCATACCTCAGCCACGAACTGGATGGTCTTAGGCAAGCCACTCTCCCTCAGCTCTGCATTTACAATATGAGAATGATCGTACCGACTACCTTAAAAGCGTGTGACCTGGACCAGATCACCGGCCCACCTGGACTAGCATCCTACTTCCTTGAGAGATTTTTTTCTGAAAAGCACATATGCAGGGCATAAAGGTTACTGACAGTGTGTGTGAATTTAAGAAATATGCTATATGAATGCAGTACCACATTCTCCTTCACTGTCCTTGTTTAGTAATCCCACCTTCCAATGTCTTTCTTGGCCAGGCATTAGAAGTGAAGCCAGTTTTGGAATCAGTAGCATCCTTGGTGATGGGACTGGACCTGAAATCGGAAACGGCATTAACAATATCGTCAATGGAGGGATAGGCGGAATTCTTGGTCTGCTGGGAGGAAGTGACAACCAGGCTAATGCTGGGAATTCTGTACCACCACAGCCAGGTATTTAGAGGTAATTTTCTTTATTCTACTGTAGACATTTTTGTTTGATAATTTAGGTCTAATATATGTGAATTCCCTAGACTGAAGGGAGTAGACATGCATTCTTGGCACAGAGTTAGCAAAATAAGGACTGAGGGATAGTACTGCTTTCCTGTATAACACATCGGCTGCAGGGTTGGTGTAAATCACTCCCTTGTTGTTCTGCACTGCAGCTAATGTGTCCATGGTTGCTGATGCTCTCTCAATGCAGATTCTGGGTACCTGGTGCTGAAAGTGGACCTGCGTTCCTCTGACTCGGCAAACATTTCTGCTCTCATTCAGCCAATCATTACAGAGGTGAGGAGCCAGTGAAATAATTGACAAGAGATTATTGATTTCAGCTTTGCATTTCTTATGGAAAGGAAGGAATAGCCAGTAAAATCTGCACCCAGTGTAGCACTGGGGTCTACTGGACACAGCTTACCATTTTCTTGATAGGGGCTACTTTCCAGATACCGCTGCCACCATCCATAACCCTCCCCTCCAAAAGAGCCTTGTCAACTCAGTGATTATTCAAGCTTCATGAATTCTTATCTCCTTTTGTTTTGAGGAATCCCCTAATTCTGCATTCAGCTGGCAGGCCTTTACTGAGCCATTCAAAGCAGCTCAAAAGCATAGGATAGTATGGATGGGGCTTTCCACTAGTATGTCAGTTCTACATTGGCAGTGCAAACCTTGGTTTCCTGACTGTTATCAGTCAACATTATATTTGCATTTAAAACAATAGACAATGGGGTTGCATCCAGCAGTCAATCCTGCTAGTGGTGCCCCTTTTCTTCAATGCAAGAAGCCTTCCTCTGATTCAAAAGGCTCTCATGCTGGAGGAAAGTGCCACAGCTAGTGGAACCAGACCCTTGGGATACACCAACCCAATGCTCCTAGTACAGGCGTTTTCAAAGTTGGGGTGCCTACGCTTCTCCAGTTACCTGGTCTATATTCAGTTGTGTGTGTGTGTACAGCTCAGGCAATGTGACAGGAAGAGAAGAAATAGAAAGGTCAGAACCTGTCTATTTCCAAGCCGTGGTTGGCAGCTATTTGCAAGCTAAGCATTTTTTGGGGGGTGGGGAGGGGGGTGTTGAGATCCTAGCCACCATGTACCATTTTTTTTGTTGAACAGCACTAAGTGGAGGGAGGTCAAGTCTTCATTAGGTCTCTGGTTTTTGCACCTAGGCTTCTTGGATTTCATGGGAAGAAATTCAGCTCCGTATCAAAGGATGGGCTAGTTAGTTTCAAAAGGCCTTATGTGTTAAGGCTGACATATCCCTAAAAAAGAAGATTGATCCTGGAATCAACAGCAGCTATTACTGGAATGTTTTTTACTTCCAATTGTCCCAGGTGGAAAAACTGCTTGAGACGGGCTTTCCGAGAGGGACCTTCAAGCTAACATGGGTCATGTACGATCAGTAACAAGAGCAGAGTGACATGTGCCTAGCAAAAGCCTCTCACTGAGATGCCACCTCGACAGATCCCAACAGAAGAAATGGCAATTATAGATTATTACTGTGGAAAGCAGCGCTGACTCCATTCAAGCTGAGTAAATCACTGACTGAGAGGGTTTTGAAAATCACACTTTGGTGGCAGAAATGAAGAACCAAATAAAAAAAATTGCTATGGAAAATGGTCGTGCCTGTACCTTTTTATGTCTGCTCTAAATAACCGCTTGCCACCTTTAAAGTTATCTGCATTTTCAAAAGAAATACATGTGGTGCTCTCTCTCTCTCTCTCTCTCTCTCCAAAATATCTCCATCCACCCATATACTCACAAGCTTTAGTAATTATAGGGGGAAGATGGTGAAGGATGCTTGGAAAATGGTTTCCCTCTTGGATAGTTGGAAGATAAGCAGAGACGAATTCACAGCACTAGTCAGTTCCCAGTGGAAGGAGGCAGGAGAGAAGATGAGAAAAACAGCACAGCCAGCTCAGCTGGGAAGGGGCAGTGACTCAGTGGTAGAACATCTGCTTTGCATGCAGTAGGCCTTAGGTTCAATCCCCAGCATCTACAGCTAAAAGGATCAGGTGATGTGAGCAACCTCTACCTAAGACCCTGGAGAACCACTGCCAATCACAGTACACAGTACTGTGCTTGATGGACCAATGGTATGACTGAATGTAAGGCAGCTCCATGTGTTTGCATTAAGGTTTAGTTCCAAGGATCAATTTATATAGCCCAACGCTAGTGCTGACTATTGACTAACAGTGGGTGCTTCAAACATTTCAAATCCCTCCATGGAAAGCACTTTAGGGGACAGGTACTGTCAGGGCCGGATTTAGGTTTGATGAGGTCCTAAGCTATTGAAGGTAATGGGGCCCTTTATATGTCCAGCTGTCCTTTGTCAACAACAAATTGTCGCAGTTTTTTGTGTTGAATATATACTATATGGTCATTTATGGACCTAAGGTATCTAAAGCCATTTGCACATAACAAAATATGTATTTTATCAAAGTAATTGTTAAACTGAAATACAATTAAGAAGAAGTATATTAATAGTGAAATAATTATTATTTCCTTTAAAAAATTTTGGGGGGCCCAAGAGAGTGGGGCCCTAAGCTATAGCTTGTTTAGTTTATACGTAAATCCGGCACTGGGTACTGTTGTGCAACCCAAGCCAAGACGCTTGTGCTGGCAGAAACCACATGCATTTTGCTGCTTGCATACAAAACTGAGACAACCCTGGCTACTTGTAGCTTTTCAGCGCATGCACATGTACTGCAACACAGACACACAAGGGTGCATGTAGGATTACTAACATGTGAGTCATTAATCCCTACATACTAGGGTTTGCAGCATTTGACACGGCTCCTGTTTATATGATGATAACACACGAAACCCTGTGACTTCAACTTCTATGACAAGACACGAAAATGCACTTCACCTGGGCTACTGCAAAGTGTTGACCTCCCCTTTCTATTGCACAGTTGTGCTATTTTAGGCAGTCCCAAACCAGTAAGCAGGAAGATTCTGTTTTAGATGCAATCAAAGTAATTCCGGTGCATCAAATATTTTTGAGCTAGTAGTGCAGTCACGAATCCTAATTAGCTAAACAGCGGATGTGCCTTACCAAAAAATGAAGGCTTACATTTGACTGCATGTTCCCTTCCGAAACAATTTCCCTTTTCTTTAACTTCCTGCTTATGAATTTTCCTGTGTATATCAATATTTCCCTTTGGAATGGATTTGTACATCTTTATTTTTCTTTTCTTTCAAGTCACAGCTGATTTATGGTGACCCCATAGGGTTTTAAAGACAAGAGATGTTCAGAGGTGGTTTGCCATCGCCTGCCTCTATGTCACGCCCCTGGTATTCCTTGGAGGGCTCTCATCCAAATACTTGTCAGGGTTAAGGCTGAGAGTGTCCCAAGGTCACCCAAGCAAGGTTTTATGGCATAGTGGGGATTTGAACATGGGTTTCTCCATCCAACACCTTAACCACTACACCATTCTGGCTCTCTTCTTCATCTTCTTGCAGTTATTAAAAAGGTGGATTCGTAAGGCTCTTTTAGCTAAGCCATTAGTTTTGGAGGAGTTGAAGTAAATCACTTCCTCACCTCTATCCAGCACTTGGTCACCAAAATAGCTTAATAGTCTTGCTGATCTGACCAAGCAATGCTCCTCCTAAAATCCTGGCACTGGCTCCTTATTTATTCCATCTCAGATCCAGCATTAATTCTTCCTTGTTCAAAGGCCTCATGGCCCTTCCCTTCCCACTCTTCTTCTCTCTGTGCTCACCTGTGCCCTTGATCCATCACCCTCTGCCACATAAAGCTCTTTCATTCCCTTAAATGACTCTGCCGCTCTTTCCTTGCTGCCTTGTATTCCTAGAACTGTCTCCCAGAACACCTGTCCAATGCCATCTTTTGCTTCTTTCAAAAAAATTGACGTGCCAAAGGCTTCCCAAGTCCCCATTCCTGCTGAAACCAATATGTCAGTGAAATAAACACCCCTCCCCTATTTATCCTTGCTTCCACCTTGCTTCTCTACCTTTATCATCTCTCTTATGCAAAAATGTTCATAGTAAACTCCTTGCGGCAGGGAGCTGTCATTTTGTACTTTGGAAAGTGCTGCATACAGAGTGCTGTATGCAGAGAAATGCCCTGCACCCTATAGATCAAATTTATATTTCAATAATTGGGGTTTATGCAGTATCTGTGTTACAGGAGCCTCTCTACAAACGTGCAGCTGACAAGAACAAAAAATGTGGTGGGTTAAGTCATTAATTCCCAAGCACAAGACACTTACTTTGAAACTGCTCTGGCCAATTACAGTTCAAGATCACAGGTTGACGGAGCTTTGTTAATAAAAGTAAAGAAGGGGGAGAGGAACTCTTGGAGGAGAGGAACAAGTCTCTTTTATCTCTCTTAGCTCTGAATTTTGGCGCTCAAGCCATTTAAGGAGTAAGCCCTTTTCAGTGAGGCTCTATCTTGAGAGCCAGCGTGGTGTAGTGGTTAAGAGCGGTGGTTTGGAGCGGTGGACTTTGATCTGGAGAACTGGGTTTGATTCCCCACTTCTCCACATGAGTGGCGGAGGCTAATCTGGTGAACTGGATTTGTTTCCCCGCTCCTCCACATGAAGCCAACTGGGTGATCTTGGGCTAGTCACACTCTCTCAGCCCCACCTATCTCACAGGGTGTCTGTTGTGGGGAGTGGGAGGGAAGGTGATTGTAAGCCGGTTTGATTCTGCCTTAAGTGGTAGAGAAAGTCGGCATATAAAAACCAATTCTTCTTCTTCTTGATCATGTGTCAAGGAACGATGGGGAGAAGTCTGAAATTCTGAGAACCGAGGAAATGGAGAACTTCAGGTTACTAGCCTAACCTAATTTAACATCATTTAGGATTAGTATAGTTTTGGATTTAAAGAACTGCATGTTTTCACCATTTCTCTTTATCCTTGATGATTCTACAGACTGTGTATGCTGTTTATTCATTTATTAAATGTATAATTTGAAGGCCTGAAGCATGGTCCCTGTACCCACACCTTGCTTAATTCAGTCCCACATAAAAGGGAGGGGCAGGAGAGCCCGCCCTCCTCAAGGCACAAAAGCAGGATAATCATCCCTATACTAGCTTGTAGATGTGAATCAGGAGACGTCGTAACTAGGCAGAGCCTTTAAACAGCAACCCAGATACAGAGTGCTAGAAGTACAAATCCTTCTAGCAGGAGACACATCTTCACAGTTGTTGGTGGTAGCAGTTACTACCCAGGAAGAACTGGATACCCCCAGGAGTAAGGGAAAGAGGGCTGCCTCGCTGGGCAGAAGACCTGGGACAACAGCAGGGCTTTTCTGAGCTCCTGGAATAAAGAGGGAATGGGATTTGCAAAACAGCTTCCCAGTGTGCATGACACTCTACAAAGTACAAGATGACTGGTCTTTGCCTTCTCCGATGTTAGAATTTGTAACAAGAAGAACAGTAATACTGTTCTTAGAAATAATATTACTACTACAAAATCCAGAATTCATCATCGATCTTCTGTGCAGTCCCACATTGGGGACTGCGCATGTGCAGGCCTACCTTGGGCAGTTTACTAGCTTTTATGCTCCAAAGTGGCGCGGTGCTAGACCTTGGCTCGTGCTCCCAGCGACCATTCGCACCAACGGTCTATGCCCCTCCCTGTCAGTTCCTTCTTCGCCGCCTATGGATTAGGATCGGTGCTAGCTTGCTTGTAGGTCATTGTAACAGAGAGAAGAATTTTGTTGTGTTTTCCCCTCTTAGCTTATGCAATTTCCCCAGGAATGCTTCAAGTCCCTGTGGGAGCTTTCCTCAGTAGTTATCAAATCCAGTTTGGTTTGTTTGTTTTAAAAAATCAAGCACACAATTATTAATGTTTTAACAAACATGATGTTTATTACCAAATGACACTGGCATTGGAGATAAGCATTTCTGGTACAAACTGGAGATACCACTGCAAACTGAAGTTTCTCGTCCCATGTTTTAATCAATGCACACACAGGGAGAGTCCAAAGTGTTTAAAGTTTAAGTGTGTCTGTATTTGTACATATACAAGAAACTGTTCACAAATATTCAAAAAACAAAAATAATTTTGGGGGGGGAACAAACCTAGACATAAAAATACCATTGGGAAAGGAAGGGAAGAAAGTATGGGGTAATTAACGTGGATAAACTTTATTGAAATAAATAATTTAAAGTCCTGCAAGGTAATGCAATCTCCCAAAAGCCATTTTAATTGTGGTTGTCTCCCCAAAGTGAATGCCTATGGCACAAGGGTAGGGGGTTCCACAGGCAACAAAAGTGGCCAGCCCTGTGATGTACCTGGGCCCAGTGGTGCCACCTGAGTTGCCAGGCCAGCTGGTAGCTCACCTGCCTGGGCCATCTGGCTGTAGCTTGGGGCATGCCTTCCCAGGCTGGCAGGCTTGGAGGCGGCTCAACACCCCCTCCCCAGGATAGCAGGAGGCTTGTGCTGCACCTGCCCAGGACTGAGGATGGAGAGGTACCCCCGGAGGTGAACATGCCAGGGCCAGCCAGTGGCTGGAGGGGCTGAGTGCGTGCGAGGACTGACCAACAGCAGGGGTGTGTGCATCATGGTTGGCCAGAAGTGGGGAATGGTGGTGGCAGCATCCACAAGCAAAAAAGAAAAAAAATGCTCATCTTTGGTCTTCTGTGCAGTCCCACATTGGGACTGTGCATGCGCAGGCCATCCTCGGAAAGAACTTTCTAGCTTTATGGAATGGAAATGGTGCACCCCCACATGTGTATGCGGCGGTGTTTTCATGTTCAAACACAGCCCAAGCTGTGAGGGAGGAGCACAATTTTCCCTCAGTTCTCTTCTCGTCACCACAAGTAGAGGATGTGTTCTGACTTCGCTTTTTCTTCAGTGTTCCTTCGCCCTTTACTTCTTTGGTATTTGCTCTTCTTCATCAGCTGTCCAGTTTGTGGATCTTTGTTTAACTCCAGTTAAAAAGAAAAAAAGCACACTGTTGTGACAGCAGCCCCCCACCACCACACACACACTTTTAAATTTTACAGGAACTCCACCAACGTTAACATCAATCCTGGTGCTTTGGAGTAACTGAGCTATCAGACGTTCATTCACTGACAATACTGCCACTGTATGACCTATATGAACATGCTTCAGCTCAAGCATGGTGATCACTGCTCTGTTGGACCAGATGCCATTCCTTGAACCTGAACCTGAATTCCGAAGGCTGCATTGCTTATTTTTAAATCTGTGCAACTTACCGAGCTTTGCAGCACCCTCTGCTGGAATCTCAGAAAACTGGCCTTCCGAAGGGACGCTGACTGTGCAACGCAGACACCGCCCTTTGGTTGGCTCTGCCGCCAGCTCCTGTCCTCCAACATCAGCCACTTGCATGCAGAAAGGATACAAGTCCATTATATTTCTCTTTCCTTCAAAAACTAAAGAAGCCTTTCCTGCTACGGCCCATAAATTCATTCTGCTTGTGCGCTAATTCCCAAAGCAGAAACCAAAGCTCACTTCAGATATGATACCTGAGCTAATTTCCATATTTAATATATTTTTATTTCACTGTGTTTTATTAGAAATTTCATTTTTGTTAAAAATCTGCCCAAAAATTCTTGGATAAGATATTCTTATGCCCAGCACTCCCCTTGGGGAGAGGTGTGTATCTAGATTCTGCATTATTCGGAAAAGTACAAGGAGAACACACCAAGAAAGATTCTGTACCTCCTGCCTAGATGCTTTAGCACACTCACTTCATAATCTTCCTCTGTTTGCCTTTTCCAGCAACAAAACTGTTTCTTCACACAGCACCATATTTCTGCTGTGTCCTGTGCACTTGGACAAGACCCAACTATTCACTTTTGAACGTCGGAACTTGGGAGTATAACAAATGGAAAAGGAGGGAGCAACAACCTCTTGGTACCTGCCTCTACCCTTACCGTCAGCTGTCCAGCCAGGGGGGAGATAGGGAGACCCAGTACCAACTCTGTATTCTGCCTCAGAACACCTGCATTACCAGACAGGGTACCGAAGGCATTACTCAGTCAGGGCTACCCCTTCAGGGGGAAAATCCAATATTCTCAATACCCGCCCTGAGCCTGGTTCTGGCCAGGGAGGGCATAAGAACATAAGAAAAGTCCTGCTGGATCAGACCAAGGCCCATCAAGCCCAGCAGTCTGTTCACACAGTGGCCAACCGGGTGAAATAAAAATTTCTAACCTCTAGGGCAGGTTAGAAATGCAAGAAATAAAGAAAGTGGCTTCAGCCAACTCACTTCAAAATCTTCCTTTTCCTTTCTCCTGCAGAAACAAAACACACAGCGCCATATAGAGTTGCTGTGACCTGATAACTGTTATCTTTTGACCATTGGAACTTAGAAGTTGGAGCTTGGGAGTGTAACAATGGCAAATGGGGAGGGGAAAATTAACACTCTGACATTCAGGTGGGCAGCCAGAGGGGAGACAGGGAAAGCCCTCTGCGAACACTGTCTTTCACCTCCAAACTCATCCATTGCCTAGAAGGAAATTCAGTGTATGCAAATATACTGACCCTTGGTTGTGCAAACGGCTTCATCAGCCAGAACCCCATCAGCAATCATGATGGCGGGCACAGGCAACCCTTCCAGAGTGAGTGAGGGGTTCCCCGGGATAGAAGCTCTGTCTTCTCCACTTGCTGGAGTGAGGTCTAGGTGAAAATCACATTTTCCAATGAGGAGATACTGTTATGTGTGCCCTTCATCTCCAAGTCGTAGGAGTTTCCAGGGCAACCACTACCTGGCTTGGTTACCTCTGGAGGAGAGAGCATTGGGGACTTGGGATGTGTGGGTGTGTCCAGAAATTGCACTATTTAGGCAAACAGGCTCTCTTACATGGCAGCCAATACACTACCCCACATCAGATTCCCACATGAGGGAATTCCAACATCCCCAAGCAGCTTCAGCCAACTCACCTCAAAATCTTTCTGGAGCCTCCAGCAACATTTCTGGAGCCTCCAGCAACACTTCTTAATCCACCGCATCTTTCCAGGTTACTGGGTCAAGACCCAACTGTTATCTTTTGACCATTGGAACTTAGAAGCTGGAACTTGGGAGTGTAACAATAGCAAATGGGGAGGGGGAAATTAACACTCTGACATTCAGGTGTCCAGCCAGAGGGGAGGCAGGGAAAGCCCTCTGCAAACACTTTCTTTCACCTCCAAACTCATCCATTGGCTAAAAGGAAAAGCCCTCTGCCCACCCTTTCTTCCACTTGCAAACTCTCTGGGATAAAAACTCCGAAATCCATTGCTCTGCAGAGCCAAGAGAGTTGGCAAACATGAAAGCGTCATGGGTCCTTCTGCTCCAAACAATCTCTGTATCAATGAATCTCCCCGAATGGTCTACTGTTGCCTAGAACAGAATGGATAAGTAATTTTTCCAGTTCCCATACTTGTCCACCTTTCCGCCCAGTGAATGAATGGCCAGATGAGTCCCATCGACGGCACCCACACAGTGGGGCATCCCCAGCCGACTAAATCCAATCCAAACTGGGACGCTAGTTTTTCTTTTTTAAAGGTTTGGAAAGTTACCTTTGTGATTTCGGTGTCCAAGCAGGCAGACAGTTTTCTGGTACAGTTCAATTTCCATGGTGAAGCAGACCTCTCAGATGATCTTGCCAACCGGTGCAAGTCCCACACCAAACTGATGGCAGACTTCCCTATAGGTGTTCGCATTGGCCGGGTAACCCAGGGCCATCGCTTCTTCACAGTTATCGGTTCCCGCATGTTGGTCTTCTGCCGCTTCAGATTTCCTGTTACTGCACCCATTATTTCCATAAAAGTATGACGGGTCATCTGGAAATTGTAGATCCACTGCTTGTTGCCCCAAATTCCAAGTACACAATTATCCCACCAGTCAGAGCTTCTATGGTAAACCCAATAGCGATAGGGCACAGGCTCACCAGCCAGGGCATACCAGTTCATCCATGCACAGTGGGAGAAATGTTGTGAGGTGCAATGGCAAGCTATCCATCTTCGCCTGGATCTCTGTTCAGATAGTACTCTTTGGTTCAGCCGCATGCAACAGAGGTAGATCAAACACAAAGGGATAGAGTTTCTCATAAAAAGCCCAAGAACATGCAATGCCACTGTTAAGGCTTCCAGAGGGTTCATTGCTCTTGTCTCTTTATCTGGTGGCACTTCGCAGACAGCTGTGTGATTCTCTTTGATTGTAAAATGGCGACTCCATTCAGTTGAAATGAAAGAATCCCACCATGGGGCTGGAGACGTATTTAAAAAAAAAACACGCTACAGCTAATGACAAATCAGTGTTTGCAGGGGAGAGGGACTCAAGCGTATGGCGACATAAGGGCTTTTTCCCGCTAGCGATCTAGTAATCTATTGCTCGAGCGCATGCGGCCGTAAACAAAAAAACCAACAAAGGGAGGGTAGCAAGCTACGTAGTAATGGCAACATTGCTACTAGTTCAATATTCTAACCAATACACTGAGCTGGCTCAGGGCTGGGGCTGGGGCTCATTTAAAGAGTATGCAGAAGGTCCCAGATTTAATCCCCAGCCTCTCCAGTTATGGATCAGGTAGTAAATGATCGGAAAGACCTTAACTTAAAACCCTGAGAGCTGCTGCCAGTCTAAGTTGACAATACGGGCCTAGAAAGACTAAGGGTCTTATTCAGCATAAGGCAGCTTCATCTGTTCACGTGCTTTCAAGATGCTTACAAGACTACCATAATAAGATTGTTCTGGAAAACTTGTGTTTGGGAGAAGGGAGAAGGAATTTACCATAGCAGAGAGCCAATATACCACACAGTTGCACAAAATGCCCAGCTAAATTCTGGTTGTACATAGCAAATAGGAAAATTATTCCAGTAATACTCACAGATAAATCCCTAAGCACTGACTCCTATTAAAAGTCATCACTCTCTGATAGATGGAAATTATTGGTTAAAAAACACTCCTTTTAAAAATAGAAAAAATGGTCAATGGATGTCACACACAAAGCAAATGTTAAGCACTGCTTCTAAAACTCCAATTTGCATCTTCAAACTTAACTCTGCAGAGAACAGGATAAGAGCTGTCCTAAAATTTCCATGCCCTGTGGGACTAACTACCCCAAGGGGAAATGTCTGCAGTTTGAACAAGGAAAGTATTCAAAA
This sequence comes from Euleptes europaea, assembly GCF_029931775.1. Classification (NCBI taxonomy): domain Eukaryota; kingdom Metazoa; phylum Chordata; class Lepidosauria; order Squamata; family Sphaerodactylidae; genus Euleptes; species Euleptes europaea. Next base: position 22,595,831 of record NC_079313.1, on the reverse strand, counting down.
CAGGCAGCTTCCTTCTGTCAGCAGAGCCCCTGATTTGCCCTGGTGTGTGCTGCCCAAGGGTGGAAAATGCATCAATAAACACTCACCAAAAGAACTCTGACTTTACCCATTCTAATTTAAAAACAATCCTGTCAATGGGTGAGTCCACAGGTTCAGTCCAAAATGCCAAACTTTGGGGGGATGGGTTGTTAAAAAAACTAGGTAACTAGGAATCTGCATTCCTATCACTGCGCCATGTTGCAGTGAGCAATCCTAACGTCCTTAATTTTAATGCATTTACGACCTGCAGCGCATAAGACTTGATAACCTGAGGATATTGGCTGGATCCCACTAGGCAAGGCTAACCTTAATTGGGCTTAGATTGGGCTTGGACATGGCTCCCCAAGTTAGGCTTTGGATCTGCCAGGTCCGTGAGCTTTTTAGAGAGCCAGCGTGGTGTAGTGGTTAAGAGCAGTGGTTTGGAGGGGTGGAGTCTGATCTGGAGAACTGGGTTTGATTCCCCACTCCTCCACATGAGCGGCGGAGGCTAATCTGGTGAACTGGATTTGTTTCCCCATTCCTACACATGAAGCCAGCTGGGTGACCTTGGGCTAGTCACACTCTCTCAGCCCCACCTACCTCACAGGGTGTCTGTTGTGGGGAGGGGAAGGGAAGGCAATTGTAAGCCGGTTTGATTGTTCCTTAAGTGGTAGAAAAGTCGGCATATAAAAACCAAGTCTTCTTCTTTTGTGTAGAAATCATGTAATGAGTTCAGGATTTATAAATGGTTGTGTCCTATATGCTTGGATTCTGATTACTGTGGAGCCAGTCTATCCCCTTGCCACAAGGAAAGGGTAATGCGTCTTAACTACTGTAGCTTAAGTGTCAGGAAATGTCTCTGGCCAAGCAGAACCAGAAGAGAGAGCTTTGGCTAAGGAGATGACCCAGGCTGTTTTGACCGTCTTTTTATTTTTATTTTACTTACAGATATCTGGATTGTGGGCTTCTTCATTGTGTGGCCTGCAGTAAATAGTCGCCTTGTAAGACTATCAGTATTTATTGCTTCTCTATTGAACTATGCTCGCCTTTACCAACCAGGGTGTTTTTCTTCGGGAACCTCCAGCATACAGCAGAAAGTGTGTAGGGATTTTTTCTTCCACTGGATGGAGCCGGTGCACTTTTTTCTGTAGGGCTGAAGGTTTCCCTCCCCCCCACCTCCTTTAAATGATCTTTACAGTGTAGCGGCTTACTTTTTGCAGGGCATAATTAATTGTAACTCATTTGTGGTAAAAGCAACAACAACAAAAACCAGACACTTTCCCATAAGCAAGTGCTTCTGTTGCAAGAGTATTCATTTCCATTGCATTTTTAAGTTGCACGTTTTTTTTACTGGGGGTAGGAAATGTGATTATCCTCCCTATTAGGGTGCACACTGTGTTTTGGGAGCACATTAAGTCAGAGGTATCAGCATTGTTATAATGCTTATGATAATGCCTACTGCTGACGAGCAATACACCTATTCCTATTCCTGCAGTGTTTTATAAACATCTACCGGTAAGTTGCTTTCATGTGGAGGTTTTGCTCAGTGTTCTCCCTCTGCCCCCAATGGCAATGGGTTATTTTTCAGCTTCTGCAGGGCATCGCTGAGCAAGTGCCAGCGTTCTGTACTTTCCCTGTTTGGAAACAACTCTGAGACTCTCACCGTGTTTTTGTAAGCTTGGCGGGAGATAACCAACCAGAGAAATATGATTTGATTTCACTCCAGTATGTGTATGGCTGAATACCCAATTTTAACCCCACACTTATCCAGACTTTTTTTTAAAATGAATGCCTATCAGCTCTTTCTTACATACAGATGTATACATGCACATGCAGGATGTATGTGCATTCGCTGTAAATAATGGAAAAGGCTCTGACTTTAACTTCAGCACCAAAGCCAGGCTGGATAATGATTTCCTGAAGTTGCAGAACATAAGGAGAAAAGGAAGCAAAGGCTGGTTCAGTGCACTTCACCTACATGTCCCTTTTCATGTAAAAATCATATCTCCCATCCATACACTTTGTGTGTGTGTGTGTGTACAATAGATATAATCACAAGGCCTTTCCTTATGAAATAATCTTGTAATTGTTCTGTAAAGCTATGTCCTGAGAAGTCTGGGAGTGTATGCGCATGGGGGGATAAATAAAGAAGAAGAGTTGGTTTTTATATGCTGACCTTTTCTACCACTTAAGGAAGAATCAAACCAGTTCACAATCACCTTCCCTTCCCCACAACAGACCCCCTGTGAGGTAGGTGAGGCTGAGAGAGCTGTGACTAGCCCAAGGTAACCCAGCTGGCTTCATGTGGAGGAGTGGGGAAACAAATCCAGTCCACCAGATTAGCCTTCGCTGCTCGTGTGGAGGAGTGGGGAATCAAACCTGGTTCTCCAGATCAGACATTTCTTTTTTGGATTAAAATAAACAGGAGTTGAATGGCAGGTTAAAAGCTAACAAGATCAGGGGTCCCCAACATAGTACCCCAACATAGTATATCAATGCCTTTCCTGGTGCCCACCAAGTGTTGTTAGAAACTGGGTGGGTCCAGGTTGGGCACTTGCCCAACATGGCTTCTTATTGGCCACTGGAGATCCAGTTGGCTGGGCAAATTAAACTAATGTTGTTTTAGTAGCAGCTGCCATCACAGTGTTGGTTTTATTCTCTCTTACTCCTCTTTTCCAGAGTTTTTTTTAATTACCCCCTTCCCCCTGCATTTGGGCTTCCTCTCTGTGTGTGGCTCTACCTCCCGTAGCACCTCTTTTGTGGTTGGCTCCACCTCCTGTGGCAGCCATGGGCTCAAAAAGGTTGGGGACCCCGAACAAGATTTTATTCCAGCATAAGGTTTTGTGGACTAGCGCCTACTTTGCCACACAGATTCGGTGTGTTCTCACTATGCGTATATTTGTAAGGGAAAAAAATAAACAGTAGGGTTAAGAGGCCATAAAATGCCGGAAGTGCAGGGTAAGACCAATTCAGTAAAATTCAGGAAAGCTACAAAGACAATTCACATGGTTTGTTCTCTAGTTTTGCTAAACAAGTTTTCAGAATGTTTTCTTCCTAGTTTAGATTATGTCAGGTGGATTCACTGCACCAGCTATTAGAACCCAAGAGCCTTTATCCTTGTTCTTTCCTGGTGAGGAAGCTTGCTTAGTGTCACAGGGTTTACATTTTAATTTTGTTTTTCTTTACTTTGGTAATGGCTTGAATGCATTCCTGCACAGAAGTGCCCTTCAACAAGACAAAACAAAACGAATTGTTTCTTCTCAACTATTTCCTGGAACTTTTTTTTATTTTTTGGTCTTGTTTTGCTTTTTTCTTACTTCAGTTCATTCTTTGAAAGCTATGCCATCCCTTCCTCAGAGAAGGAGGACATGTCAGCCCTAATCTTTTTTAAAGTAACACTACCACACCACAAGGCTGACTGCTCCCCTTCTCCCTGTTATTATGTGGGACACAATGCCATATTGCCAGTTCTGATTCTCTGTTGCTTTAATAAAGTTCATGAAACTAGAGGCATTCCCTTTTATGAGATGGTTGTTAAGCATTTTAAAGATATTGTAATTTGATTATGTCCTAATGTTAAAAGGACTGTATTAAAACAGAAAAAGCCTATAAACTGCTACTCTCCCTCTCTCTCTTATTTCTTGCTCTTCTCTCATACTCTTGCTTCTCTATATTTTTAGATATCAGAGTATCACATGTGCTATCATGCTAACGCAAAAGTACAACGTTTTGTTTTGTTTTCTAAGCATCCGGGACAGGCCTATCTTCCTATCCCACCCTTCCTGTTCTCCAGGCAGTAAACAGACAAGTAAGAAAATAAAGTCTAAAAGCACCATTTGTATTAAATTCACACAAAGACAGTCACGGGGGAAATGGATTAGGGACAAGTAAAGGCATACAAGATGAGACACTGCTAGTTTTGTGTGTGAAGATCCTAGATTTTTTCTTAATAGCCAGAGCATAGAATGCTAATTTGGAACAAAACCAGGGGAAAATATTGTTTAAGCCTCCCCAAATGGCATTTTCTCCACCCAAAATGACATCACAAGCTATTTAGCCCATTGGGGTAGGGTTGCCAGCTCCGAGTTGGGAAATACCTAGAGATTTTTGGGGTGGAGCCTGAGGAGGGCAGGTTTTAAGGAGGGGAGGGACTTCAATGCCATAGAGTCCAATCACCAAATCAGCCATTTTCTCCAGGTGAACTGATCCCTATCAGCTGTAGACCAGTTGTAATAGCAGGAGATCTCCTGCTAGTACCTGTGAAGCAGGTCGTGCTGTTCGAATGACAGGCTCTTAGAATGTCCAACTTACTGAGAAGTGAAGGTATCTTATTCAGCCAATCACTGAGTAAGAAGGACTCAACAACTTTACATACTTTTAAAAAGCAAGTCTTTTTATTGATATACTTCTAGTAAAATATATGTAAATGCAGATTATCAAGTCTTTAATACTTCTATAAAAACTCATGTAAAAATACAATGTATGTATTTCAATATATGCAGTAAATATATGCAATGTATGCAGTAAAAGTAATGTATGCAGTAAGAGCAAGCAAGTCTTACATACTATTCAGTTTCAAAATCCAACTTATAAAATATAACAGTCAAATTATTCTGATTCAGTTCAAAGTATCTAATTCACAAAGTCTAGAGTAAAGTATTTAATCCATACATACCATTCAGCCTTTTCTGAGAGCCTTTTGGAAGGTTCTAAACCTCTGAGCTTACTGGGGCTGTATTTATACTGTTTCTAGACTCATTAAGAGTAAAGAGAAATCTTTTATCCCCTCTTTCTTATCCATCAAGAGGGACACCTTTTATTCCCTCTATCAGATATCAGGAGCAATGAAGAAATGGCTTAGTAGCAGCTGCTCAGCTCCTTATGTCCATATATGGACTTCCTTTCAGTCCACTTAGCTTAAAGTATAAACACTTATTTCTGATCTTCATGATCATGTTACATACTTAATTTTTATACCATCCTCTTCATTAGGACAATACGCATTAAATGAGACCATTTAGAAATCTGTAGCACAATGTTTAACTGAATAACTCATAAAACACAATTATTGTTTACATTTGTCACTTTATAAACATCTGGTCAGCTGCATATCTTACAGAAAGCAAGAAAGCACATTATCTATATCTTGAGAGAACTTTAATGCCTTTTGAGCTATAAAAAGCATAGTTTAAGCTATTAATGCACTCTTACCCTTCTCAAGATATCTTAATGTGCTAAAAGTGTTCTGCTTGTGAGATTCTGACATCAGAGTCAGAAAGGTGATTTTAGTCACATCTTATTGATGGATAAGGAAAGTGCTCTTTTCTTCCCCTTCAAGGATAAGATTTGGGTAACTTAGTTAGTTAGCTCTTGATAGAGCTGACCTTGAGAGAATTCAGTCAGTCTGTTCTAAAGACATTTGCATTACACAAGCATTTCATTATACAAGCCTCTGTAGCTTGTGGTTCAGTTTGCATGTTATATTCAAGCTTTTACATATGGAATTACATGGAATTATTCTGCACATGTTCACAAAATACCATATTTATGTCAGAGACCATGACACCTGGAGGTTGCAATACAATAGCACACAGACTGGCACAATGCAGCAGATAAAATAAATATAATAAATACAAATTCAAGTTAACAACCACTGGTCTGAGTGTGCACCATTCTCACTGTTATAGAAATCATATTCATGCAAACCATATAAACAATATAAACAACTACATTACCTAAATTTCTCCACCTACTACAGAACCCTACTATGCCGCACGCATCCCTCCTACCACATTATGTCCATAGTAGCATCTGAAATGGACCAACTTCAGGTGTCCTTCCACTAGTGTACCACCGCAGAAGAAAGGAGACCTTGTTCCATTTCAGATGCTACTATAGACATAAAGTTGGTCAATTTCAGATGCTACTACAGACATAATGTAAGAGGGTTGCGTGTGGCATAGTAGGGTTCTGTAGTGGGTGGAGAAATTTAGGGAATGTAGTTGTTTATATGGCTTGCATGAATATGATTTCTACAACAGTGAGAACGGTGCCTGACCAGGAGCATCATTAACAATTTGTAAATGAATGGCCCCCCAAATACCTGCATTTTGGCAAGCTGATGAAGCATATGAAATGTGATTTTGGGATCCATTGCATGTCCTTGCCTTGTGAACTTTAGAGGGCGTTGCTCCTCAGCTGAAGACCGTAGACTTTACCTGACGAACTGTGCGCCTGACTATTATAATGGAATTGTGGAATAGTCGCAGTTGCATTTACATTCCAGATTGATGGCTGTATTCTGATTAGGTTTAGTGCGAAATAGCTTAGTTAAGCTTATTGCCATGGGGCAGTCCCTGGAGAATGGGTCCTCCTCAGAGGAGGAACTCTACCAGGAGAATTCAGCCCCAATGGAGCTGCCTCTGACCTCGCAGCCTGAAGTGGGGCCTGATTCAGCACAGCCTGGCGAGGAGGCTGACAGCCCTGAAGCTGGTGACTCTCCACAGCAGTCAGAAGTCATGGCAGAACCAACCCCGTCCTGCTCAGAGCCTGGATCCAGTGGGTCCAGCTGCAAGCCCTCAAGCTACTAAGGCAGCAAAGGCTGACAGGCGGAGGCAGCAGCAGAGAAAGGTACTGGTGGCTAAACAACATAGTGCTGGAAGCCTACTGACGTGTGCTGGAATAGCAGCAGAACAGTGAATCCTCACAGCAGGAGGACTGACAAAGAAGCCAGATGTCAGAAAAGCCTCAGCTGAACAGCCCAGGGCCGAGGAAGCAACACAGTGCATACCTGAGCACCTGCTGCCTCCCATGCCTAAACAACTCTCTGTGCCTTTAGACCTTGGACTGGCTGTTTGGACCTCTGACTCTCTGTGACCCTCGACCGGCTACCTGGACTACAAACAGTAACTCTGATTTGGCAAGTACTGGACTCTGATTTCTGGCTTTGACAAACGGACTTGTTCTTTGGACTCTGCTTTACCCTCTCCCTGCTGTTGCCAACCACCTGGAGCAGTATCTTAGAGACACTACAAGTGGAGACCTGAGCATTGGCAGCTAGCCAGCACACTTCTGTATAATTGTGTATTTTGTGTATTGTATGGGATTTAGATAAGTTTAGGCATGAGGTTAATGCCTGAATATATTGATTGATATAAGGAGTAAATGATTTATGTGGTACTTATAATGTGTTAGGGCTGTTGATTCGGTTCGTCCCGAACCGAAAAACAGCTGAATTTCCCCCGATTCGGCTGTTTTTTGGTTCGGGATGAACCAAACTCAAAAAAGGCGGGAAACAGGGGAGCTGAATTTGCCGACTTTGGGGGTTTGGCAAATAAATTCAGCAGATTCGGCCACCCCCCCGCGCCTTCACGGGGCTTCCATGAAGGCGCAGGGGGGCTTTAAACAGGTCTGCGCCTCCCGGCGGGGAGGCACAGATCTGTTCCACCCCCCCCTTTAAACAGATCTGTGCGCGGGGGGGGGGACAGATCTGCGCCTAACAGCTGTTAGGCGCAGATCTGTTTAAAGGGCCCCCCGCGCGCCTTCACGGGGCTTCCCTGAAGGCGCGGGGGGGGGCTTTAAACAGATCTGTGCCTAACAGCTGTTAGGCACAGATCTGTTCCACCCCCCACCCCCCACGTGCCTTCAGGGAAGCCCCACCACCCCCAGCTGGGAGGCGCAGATCTGTTTAAAGGCCCCCCCCCCGCACCTTCAGGGAAGCCCCCTGAAGGCCCGCGGGGGGCGAATTTTCCCCCAAACTCCGGATCTCACCCGAATTTCGGGGATCCGAAGCAGGGCAGTTCAGACTTCGGCACGGCCTGAATTTAAAAGGGCCGAATTTTGCCGAAGCTGAACTGTACCAAATTTTTTTTTCAACAGCCCTATAATGTGTTGAGAATTTGTACTGGTTGAACTTTGCATTGGTTATAGTATATTAAGCCTACGTGCTGGTCTTTATTTAGAGTACCTGGAGGTTGGCAACCCTATGCACACATGAAGCTACCTTATACTAAAGTAGACCATTTAGCCATCAACGTCACTATTGTCTACTCAGACTAATCTCCAGCGTCGCAGGCAGAGGTCTTTCGCATCACCTACTGCCTGGTTTTTAATTGGAGATGATGGGAATCGAACTTAGGAACTTATGCATGCAAAGCAGAGGCTCTTCCACTGATCCACAGCCCCTTCTCCAAAGCATCACAGCTCATGATAAGATTCAAATCTAGTTTGGCAGTTGGAAGAATTTGAACGTGTTGTGTATCTAATGCTTCAGAGATGTCCAAAAGAAGAAACAGTGTTGCTTGCTCATTTCTAGATGCAGATTTGTCATCCAGGGCAAAATAATTTTTTTAAAGGATGGAATTCCTGATCAGCAATACATTATGATATTCAAGTAAAAATTAGGAACAAAGTTTTCAAACAGCAATATTTTCTAGTAACAGCAAAAGAGAAAGAAAATTATTTCAGTGACGTAAACTCCAATAGAAAAAAAAACATACTCATTTTGAAAAATGATCACAGAATAGTATCTCCAGTTTTTGTAAATGAGTAAGCAGTTTGTTTACATTCAGGGTGACATGTCTTGAGCCAGAGCTGGTATCATGCCTTATGTGTAATTAATGTGGTTTGAACACATTTGCATTCAGTTTCCCCTTTGTTTGTTGCCCATAGCCATTAGTCATCACAAAGCATTTGTGTTAATACAAAAATACTATTTTAGACAAAGCTAGAAGCAGCTGATTAACATTGAAGATTAACATTGACAATGTCTGTGCTTCCAATTTGCTTACTTTTGAGAAATGGCTTGAGAAGTGTGGGGAAAAGGAGTTGGAAAAGAAGAAGACGAAGAGTTGGTTTTTATACCCCACTTTTCTCTACCTTAAGGAGTCTCAAATCGGCTTACAATCACAATCCCTTCCTCTCCCCACAACAGGCACCTTGCAAGGTAAGTGAAGCAAATTAAGCCTAGAGAGTTCTGAGAGAACTGTGACTGGCCCAAGGTCACCCAGCAGGTTTCATGTGGAGGAGTGGGGAATCTAGCGTGGTTATCCAGATTAGAGTCTGCTGACATTAACCATTACACCATGCTGGCTGTTCTTATCTTGGTATCTTTTATTTGCCTGGGACCAATGGAGTGCAAAACCTCTCATATTATTTATAGCATGCCCAGACAGGGGTGGCGCTATGGGGAACAGCATCTGATTGGCATGCAGAAGGTCCCAGTTCGTCTTCGGTCTTCTGTGCAGTCCCACATTGGGGACTGCGCACGCGCAGGCCAGCCATCGGAAGATTTCTATAGCTTCTAGTCACTAGATAGGGGGCGCCGTGTCCTCCGCGCATGCGCACACTTTCCCGCCAAAGCGACGCAACGTCGGAGGTCGGAGCCCCCTATCCCTCAGTTCTTTCTTTGCCACCTTGAAGGAAGGTTCTACAAGCTTCAGTCGTCTTCATAGTTACAACTACCGTGAGTTTTAATAAAAATATTTTCTTCGCCGCAACCGCGGCAATGGCGCAGAACGCCCTTTTCAAGAGGTGTGCCCAATGCGACTCGAAAATGTCTAAGACGGATGACCATACCCTCTGTGTTATCTGTCTGGGTGAAGGTCACAAGATGGGCTCCTGCAAGATATGCGTCCAGTTTACACCGACAGCCCGCTCTAATAGAGCTGCGTCCCTGCAGGCTGCCCTGTATAAGAGAGCCCTGACTTGCTCTGATTTGCCGGCTTCGTCCCAATCGGCCACGCATGAGCACGTCTCCAGATCCGAGTCTGTCGGTTCCATCCGATCGGATCTGACCCCAAGCTCGAAAAGAAAATCTTCTCGGTCCCCAGAGGCTAAGGAGCGGAGATCTGCTTCGGAACCGGCACATAAGAGGGCTTCCTCGGAACTGACACATAAAAAGGTGAAGGCTAAGACCAAGCACCTAGAAGGGCAGCGTGAAGAGAAACGCGGTCCTAAGAGCTCCAAGAGTCTGGCTCCCAAACTCTCGGCACCGACACTTACGGAACCGATGTTAGTGGAGGGACTTTCTACCCCCCTCCCCCCCGGACGCCATCACCTATTGTGGGGCTCGATTCCGAGTCGGAACTGGACCTCCCTGACCTCTCCATTGGAGATAGCCTGCAGCTTGGGGGAACAGATCCTTTGGTTCCGACGCAAGTAGCCTCCTCTTCTTCGGTACCGGGCCCATCGGTTCTGACGCAGCAATTTCAACCCCCGCAACCTTGGTGGGGTCCGCAGTGGCCATTGCAACAACAACCCCAGTGGCCTCCCACACAGCCACAGCAGCAGTGGCCCGCATATGGGATGTATCCTCAGTGGTTTCCCCCTCAGATGCAACCGGGTCCTTGGCCCCAAGTCCCTATCCAGCCTTCCACCCAACCTTTGGCACCACGTAAGGAGGCGCATTTTTCTACTCAAGATAGTGACACAGAATCAGAACATGGATCTCGGTCCTATTATTCAGAGTTGGGCTCGGATACGCAATCTAATCAATCACCAATTGATGATGTAGTGGGCGACGCTTCTGCATCTTCGCCCACAGATAACAATCGTTCCTTCTCGGAACAAATGCTGAGGATGGCTAAAGCTCTGGAGATTACTATTCAGCCCTCCAACCCTAAACCAAAGGAAAAGATCCTTTCAGCCTTGTATTCTGAATCTTCTACCACCGTTGCCTTTCCAATACTCTCTGATTTCATGGACATGGCAAAAAAAGTGTGGGAAAAACCATCTTCTATCCCATGTACTGCCCGTAAGGTTGAGAACCTGTATAGGGTTCAGCCTGAGAACTGTGAGTTCCTGTTCTCTCATCCAGCACCTTCTTCGCTAATCACAGCAGAGGTCCAATCTAAGCATCGACAAGGAGGGCACTCTGCCCCAGTCGATAAGCACAGTCGAAAAATTGTCGTTCTTAGAAGAAAGGCTTATTCAGCTGACGCTTTGGGGTTTCGAATTGGTAATTACCAAGCTGTTATAGCTGCATACCAACTCTTTTTGTGGAACAGGATGTCTACTTACATTGAACACTTACTTGAGGAAGAAAAATCCTTAGCTAAGATTGTGGCATCGGAGGGCTCCAAGCTTGCCAAGCACCAGATGAATGCAGGCAGACATGCTGCGGATTGTTCAGCTAGAGGCATGGCAGCTGCTATTTCGCCGTTTTGCGTGGTTGCGTTCTACGAATTTGACACCTGAAACAAAGAATAAAATTGAGGACTTACCTTTTGATGGTTTAACTCTCTTCTCTACTGCCACCAATGACACTTTGGAGAATCTCAAGAAGCAGAAGCAGACTGCAAGGTACATGGGTGTCACTGCCCTTCCCTCTGTGCCGTATTATAGACACCGCTTCCCTTACAAGGAGAACTTTCGTCGTAACCGTTTTCAGAAGCAAACTCCATCTGGGGCTTATAGCCAACAGCAGCAGCAGAATCGCGCCTACCAAGGTTATCAGCATGGCAATAGGTGCAGACCTGGCAAGAACCGGGCCTATCAACAGGTTCGCAATCCCCGCAGAAACAAGGCCCTAAACCAGCCTTCTGACTGAGGGAGGTTCCCCAAGCTAGCCTGGGGATAGGTTGGTCCTTTATCTGCCAGCTTGGGAGAATATCACCACAGATGTTTGGGTTCTTTCCATTATTCAGTATGGTTACCGGTTAGAGTTTAGGTTTACTCCCCCAGTTGGCCCTCCCCCACGAGCATCTTCTGTGGTGCACCCAAGTTTGGTTTCCTCACTGACCAACCTGGTTCAGAAAGGGGCAGTTGACTAGCTCCCCATCGATACTGTTGACCCCGGTTTCTACTCTAGACTGTTTGCAGTCCCCAAGAAAGATGGGGGTCTTAGACCCATTTTAGACCTTCGTCAGTTGAATAAGTTCTTGTTTAAGCAAAAATTTCGTATGCTTACCCTTCTTAATGTGTTGAGTTTATTAAAGACTGGTTGGTGTTTTATTGTTATCGATCTCAAGGATGCTTATTTTCATTTATCTATTTACCCTGAACATAGAAAATTCCTTCACTTTGTAGCAGGAAATAGCATCTACCAATACCGAGTCCTCCCGTTTGGTTTATCTACAGCCCCCAGGGTGTTCACCAAATGCATGGCTGTTGTGTGCTTGTGCAAACAGACAATACAACTGTGATGCACTACTTAAACAGGCAAGGAGGCACGGTCTCTGTGTCACTCTGCCGAGAAGCGACCAGAATTTGGAAGTGGGCAATACTCAACAAAGTGTCTCTTCACGCTATTCATATAGCGGGCGTCAGGAACTGTATAGCCGACACGTTGAGCAGGGTATTCCTACCAAGATATGAGTGGTCCCTCAATTGGGATTACCTTCTCCCAATTTTTCAGCGGTGGGGTTTTCCTGTGCTAGACTTATTCGCAACATCGAGCAACGCCAAAGCCCCTCTTTTTTGCTCCAGGGCGGGACTTGATCCCAGTTCCTTGGGGGATGCCTTTTTGATTCCCTGGGACAAAGGTCTTCACTATGCTTTCCAGCCACTACCCTTAATGGTGAAGGTCTTAGACAAGATCCAGAAATCGCAGACCCACTGCATTCTCATTGCCCCATTCTGGCCAAGGCAGGTTTGGTTCTCCCTCTTGTATCAGATGGCGGAAGGCAGACTGATCCAGTTACCAACTGCTCCGGACCTCTTACTAGCCGGGACAGTTTGTCACCCAGAACCTCACAAGTTACGCCTGTCAGCTTGGCTCCTATTCCCCCCGGGTTGAATCTTAAGGACAGGGTTCTGGCTGTGGTCCTTAATTGTAGAAAGTTGTCCACTAGGACTTCATATGCGACCAAGTGGGAACGTTTTTCTAAATGGTCTTTAGAGCGTGGTTTTCCACCTCAGTCATGCCCTCTACCTACGGTGTTAGAGTATTTGTTATCACTAGGGGATGGAGGCCTCAGTGTATCCTCTATTAAGGTTCACTTAGCGGCTGTATCAGCGTTTCATGTCTGGGTTGATGGTGTTTCCTTGTTCTCGCACCACACGTCTAAGATGTTTATGAAAGGATTATATAATCTTTCCCCCCCTGTTGTTAGACATGTGTCTCAATGGTCCTTGTCTCTTGTGCTATCTCAACTAATGTTGCCCCCATTTGAGCCATTGCACTCTGCCTCTATGGCTCATTTATTACAGAAGGTCTGCTTTCTAGTGGCAGTTACCTCGGCTAGAAGGGTTGGGGAATTGGCAGCTTTAAGTTCAATTCCTCCGTTTCTACAGTTTTACCCTAATAAGGCAGTCCTTAGGCCTAGTTTTAGCTTCAGACCTAAGGTGGTGTCCAAGTTTCATTTAACTCAGTCCGTATCTTTACCTGTTTTTTTCCCTAATCCACTTTCAGATGCAGAGAGGTCTCTCCATTCATTGGATTTAAAGAGAGCTTTGCTTTATTATATGCAGCGTACTAAGGAAATTAGAAAATGTTTGTTTTGTTTATTTGTTTTGCTGGGCCCAAGATGGGTCTCCAGGCTTCTTCTCAGTCTATTTCCAGGTGGATTGTCCAGACAATCAGGTTTTGCTATCGACAAGCTGGTGTCTGTTGCCCCGGTTCCCTGCGTGCCCATTCTACCAGAGCGCATTCGACTTCAACAGCGCTTCGTGGAGGTGTTCCCTTGTCTGGCATCTGCAGAGCTGCAACGTGGTCATCACCCGACATGTTCATCCGTCATTACACGGTGGATGCTGAATCTAGAAGAGATGCAGATGTGGGAAGAGCGGTCTTACATTCCTAGTTTGACTAGTTGCTCATACCCTCCTCCACAATAGTGAGTAGCTACTTAATCTCCCAATGTGGGACTGCACAGAAGACCAAAGACGAAAACAAGGTTTCACTTACCTGTAACCCTTGTTCGTCGAGTTGTCTTCTGTGCAGGCACACATCCCACTCTCCTGCCCTGCTATGAGCTTCTTAATTTTGTTCTGTTTTTTTCTCAGGAGTTCATGCGGCTGGCAAATTTAAGAACTGAGGGATAGGGGGCGCCAACCTCCGATGTTGCGTCGCTTTGGTAGGAAAGTGTGCGCATGCACGGAGGACGCGGCGCCCCCTATCTAGTGACTAGAAGCTATAGAAATCTTCCGATGGCTGGCCTGCGTGTGCGCAGTCCCCAATGTGTGCCTGCACAGAAGACAACTCGACGAACAAGGGTTACAGGTAAGTGAAACCTTGTTTTTCATTCCCTGGTATTGGAGATCTACTGCTAGTCTGAATAGACTATACTGACCTTGATGGATCAATGGTCTGATTCAGTATAAGACAGCTTCATGTGTGTGTTAATTTCCAATAATTTTATACATGTTTTTTTTCCCCTTTGGGCTGTTCTTCCAGTTCTTCAATCCCAGACCTACTGCATTACTTTGTTTTATTAAGAATCTCTGCTGTTAAACTGAATTGTATTTATCATATTTTGTACTCAGCTCACTGGATGATTGAAGTTTTTTTCATATCTGGAATCCACCCAGCCCCCTGCATTATTCTCTTTTATCAAGAATCTTTGCTGTTAAATTCAAATGTTTTACCACAGTTTTAATTTGCTTGCTGATTGCCTAAATCTTATCATATTTGTAACCTGCCTTGGGTACCAGTGAGAAAGATTGGCTATAAATTAAGCTAATAATAATATTGTAAAGATCTCTGGCCCTGACCTGGATAGCCCCAGGTTAGCCTGATCTCATCAGATCTCAGAAAGGAAGTGGGGTCAGCCCTGGCTAGTATTTGGATGGGAGACCTCCAAGGAATACCAGGGCTGTGACGTGGAAGCAGGCAGTGGCAAACCACCTCTGAACGTCCTCTTGCCTTGAAAACCCTATGGGATCGCCATAAGTCAGCTGTGACTTAATGGCAAAAAAAGTCTCTCTCAGTCTCTCTCTCTCTCTGAGCAAGGACGTTAATGATAGGGCATTTGGAGGGTCATTAATTCATGGGGTCACCATAAGTCAGAAAGAAACTTGATGGCACATAACACACACAAATATCTCTTCTCCAGTGCCATCTGATCTTCAGTACAGCCAATGTTATCTACTTATATAGCATAAAACTACCCTCACATTCATAGTTGCAAAAACCAAATTAAATTCATTTTGACCAAACAGTCCTCTTCAAATGTAACCAAAACTGTTTATGTACCAACATGGCCTGAAGCCTGGTCCATATTATTATAAGTCTGATGTCTGATTTCTAGGGGTGAATCAATCTCTATGGTTTGCTTAAACTGATACCTGATGGGAATTTGGGCCTTTGACAAAAGAATATTCATCTCCTGTAATGGCTATGTTTCCTTAATAGGAAATGATTGTTAGAAGATAGTTTCCTGGCAACAGCGTTCTTGAATGAGATACCTTCTCCCGGCTCTGAAAGTATTGCCCTTTCTGCCAAAGAGGGTGACCTGGTGCATGCATATGAGAAGGAATAGTTTGTGTTTGGATAGATGTGTGTTGGGGGTCAGACAGGGACTCGCAATGATAGAATGGCTCTTTTGTTCTTGAGGTGCTGCCCCTGCTCATGGCATTGGACAGAGATGCACAGGTAGACAGCCCTTGGATTGGTTTTCCCTCCCCCCCACATCCCAGGCCCACATCTGCAGAGCTGACCGAAGTATCTTCACTCTGGGTCTCCTTCCAGTTACAACCCAGTGCTCCTGAAGATTCCAGTCTTGAACACATGAAGCTGCCTTATACTGAATCAGACCCTTGGTCCATCAAAGTCAGTATTGTCTATTCAGACCGGCAGCGGCTCTCCAGGGTATCAGGCAGAGGTCTTTCACATCACCTACTTGCCTAGTCCCTTTAACTGGAGATGCCAGGGATTGAACCTGGGACCTTCTGTATGCCAAGCAGATGCTCTGCCACTGAGCCACGGCTTTCCCCTCTCTGGTCTTGAGATCAGACCAGAGTCTTGCTGTTCTGTCCTTTTGAACCCTGGCTCAAGAACTGTCTCTTGGAGGGAGAAACCATGGCACAGGTCAGTGCAGTAGACAAAAATGGCACGCAGATTTTGATTGCCTGAACACAAATGTGGAAGTGGCTGCAAGTCGCCCCAAACTGCCCTGGAAGGTTGCAGCTGGGTATAATTTCCCTGAAATTTTACTGGATTCTGGGAGGTACACAACTTTCACATACACATGCCCCAATGGGTTGCAAGTGCCCCCCAGGCATGTCCATGCATGCCTACCCATGACTCCACTTTCAGAAGAACACTACACTAGGGTTGCCAAGTCCCTCTTCGCCACCGGCGGGAGGTTTTTTGGGTGGAGCCTGAGGAGGGCGGGGTTTGGGGAGGGAAGGGACTTCAATGCCATAGAGTCCAATTGCCAAAGCGACCATTTTCTCCAGGTGAACTGATCTCTGTCGGTTGGAGATCAGTTGTAATAGCAGGAGATCTTCTGCCACCACCTGGAGGTTGGCAACCCTACACTACACATATAAGTCATCAGCTGCATTTACCCCCACTTTTGGCTTGCTTTTATGCTTTCAATAATGGTTGATTTGATAAGCAACTTTTATTTGATCCCCTCCCTAACAGATCACATTTCCAGTCTAGCCAAAATAAGACCCAATCTGTACGGGAAGAAAGGTGTGGTGGTAGGAAGGCTGCAGACTGCTTTTGACAGTCTTGTGAAGGTAGTCAAACAGAATAAAAACATGTGATTAAGCGAGATCTTTTGTCCTGTCACCTTTTACATTTTCCTGCAGACAAAACACTCCTATTAAGTGAGTCATTCACAGTGGTGGCATGTGGTATATGGGAAACAGGCTCAGATGTGGGCAAAAGGAGGGGGGAGATGCCCTGGGAAAGTGACAGCCAAAATGACCAGGAGCAGCAAGATTTTTTGGCCAGTGGGGAATGACAACTGTCCTCAAGTGGATGCAAGGAGCAAGGCAACTGTACAATCTGGAATTTCTGCAAACCGCTGTTAGTATGAACTGAAGTCAACCAGCCAGGTACAAATTGCGGTTTAGCATCTCTGGTTCAACACCCTCCTACAGATCACGGTTGGGATGGTCCCATCGTCAGACATCATGGGCAAAAACGCATGGTCGCTTTAGCCTCCTTTATTCCCTGTTTCAGCCAGGATTCAGCCAGGATTATACGCATCCGTTTTGCCGAATGTGCGTTCAATCCTCGCTGAATCCTGGCTTAAACAGGGAATTAAGGAGGCTTAAGTGACCATGCATTTTAGACCCATGAGAAAGTGGGGTTTAATCAAACCATGGCCCCATCCACATATCACTGGATATTGTACTTCTGTTGCACTATCCAGCCTATTACTTAATATTGTGAATGCTTTGTTTTATTATCTGAATGCTGCTTTAAAAAAAACTGCCTCTACTTCCTTTACTTTGGCAATATGGATCATGACAATGTTCAACGCATAGTTATGACTGGAGGCTTGCTGCTCCTTCTACTTTATAACCATCCTCAAATCCTACACCTAGCTCACAAGATGTAGGTTTCATTGCCTGACATGGCCTGGAATTTCCACAGACTTGCTGGGTGGGAAGAACCATAGATCCCTTTTGCAAAAACAAACACATCAAATCGAAGCTTCTGACTTTCCAGGATACAGTTTTCATTAACCCTCATCTCTACCATAAAAGTAAAAGAATAACAGAATTGGTTATCATCAACATTGGTGATATGCTGAAATAATATCTCTAGGGCTGCCAGGCATGGCTTGACAACCATTCTTTTCTAATTGTTGGAAATTTTCAATTTCAGAAATTTAAATTACCTATCATTCACAATAGTTGTGTACCTCTGCTGTAAACATATAGCATGTTTAGTATTTGCAACTAAGAGCTCTCCCCTTTTCTTAATTCTCTTTTTTTCTTGATTGTGTTTGTTGTCACCCCCATTCTCCCCTCACCCCTTCTATGTCCAACTTGCCTAGGAGCCGCTCCAAGCCTGGCATCTGTTGTGGCTAGGCCCAGAATGGCTCCTGGCGTCCGCTGCTGCTGTGACTAGGCTAAAACAGCTCTGACATCTGCCAATACCACATCTGGGCCTGGACAGGCTCCTGGCATCTGCTGCTATGGCCAGGCCTGGACCAACTCCCAGTGTCCACCACTGCTGGTCCCAGAGCAACTGCCTGAAAGCTACAGGTGCTCCTTGTATCATTTTGGGGCTTTTTAAAAAAAAAAAAACACCAATGTGTTGGTTTATTTAGTGTTTTGTTTTTTTTTTTGCAAACCTGGGTGTTTTTTAGGTTTGTAGAAAGGTCTGTCTTGCCTGTTCACAGCTCCAGTCTCCAGATTTAAGTATCCTCAGATTTGGCTGACTTTGCTGTTAGAATATAAGATGAACTTTCTAGCAAATAACACACTGTCAATGTAGGTATTAAAACCATGGCAGGGATGGCAATGCAGCACCCCATGGACCAGATCCATCTCTGAATCCAGTTGATCTGACTTGTAGTAAGTCAGATCCAAAATATAGGGTTGCCAACACTGGGTTGGGAAATTTCTGGCAATTCAGGGGTGGAGCCTAAACAGAGTGGAATTTGGGGGAAGGCGCTCAGCAGGGACGTAATGCCATAGCGTCCACCCTCTGAAGCTGCCATTTTCTCCAGAGGAACTGTTCTCTGTAGTCCGGAGAGCTCTAATAATTCTAGGAGAATGCCAGGCCTCACAATAGGGTTGCCAGGTCCCCACTCACCTTCGGTGGGAGGTTTTGTTTCTGATCTTGTGTGTGTGCGTTTACAACCGGAAGTGCCGCCTCGCAAGGAGCCTTAGGAGTTTGAGTGGTAAAGGGCCGCAGTGACCCTTTCCCCCTCAAACTAAGTGTTTGAGTGCTCTAAGGCTCCTCGCAAGGTGGCACTTGCGGTTGTAAGTGCCGCATCGGTGCCCGCGTGCACGATTGCCCGCCGGCCCTCAGCTGCTCAGCGGGCAGAGGGGCACATTACCGGGGGTTTGCCAGCCACCAGCAGGCACCTGGCAACTCTACCTCACACGGAGGTTGCCAACACTAATAATCATGTATTCATAAAGGTTTCCCACTATTTAATGCTGAAGGAAAAGAAGAAAAAATACTTTCAGATTGCAAGATATAGAAATAGCAAACACTTTATAGAAATAGCAAACACTTTAATGTTACATCTCCCTTTGAGCGGTACTTAAATACTGCAGCCTAAGTTCTTGTTTAAAGTTATTTTTTAAACAAAAGAATAAAGGAGGGCTACACAATTCCCTATAATTTATTTATTTACTTCATTTATAGCTCCTCTTTCCAGCCAAGACTCGAGACAGATTACACAATTTTTTAAAAAATATAATAAAAACCATGTAATGCATATAACAAAAATGCAGCAGAACTGGATCCCAGAATTAGAGAACAGTGCAATAAAAAAGTGGCGGGTAAAACTGAATGCATGTGTGAATTAGTGGATCTTGGTTGTGCAGAGGAGGAATAATTGGGTAGGGTTATTCACAGGATGAAAAAGAAAAAAGCTCCATTTGCCAAATTGACTTTTGTAGGACTGTTAAATGCACAGGAGGAATCCTTGTCCTCTTATATCTTTAGGAGAGTGTATTCTTGGATTTGTGAAACCAGGATAGTAAACATACCTTGAGTAACCTTATACACAATGGTTAGAAAACCAGCTACTGTGAGCTCCAGGCAAGCAGCAACATGAAAGCATGTAACAAGAGCTGTGTTTATAAAATGCTGCAGCATTGATGGATTGTGTCTTGGATCTCCACAGAAGCCTCACTAAGATTTAGTTTATGACTTGGCAAATACATAACTGGCAATTCAGGCTGCAGCTTGGAGCTTCTATGGCCCCAGCTAGTCTAGAAAGAGGCATTAGTTCAATAGTGGGAGTCACGCAGTTTACAGCGCTAGGGTCTGGTCTGTTGATACCACATGTATTTAATGTATTACCCATAGCATCTGTATACATTTACTGTGCAGAGAAAGTGTTCCTGGTAGAGAGAAAACATTAAATTGTAAGGCTTCGGTTTTAAACGTTTACAAGGTATGTGAAAGAAGATGCTCCTCCCCCTTCCAGGAACAAACTAGAACCTAAAGGAAGACTAGGCACCCATGACTGTGTAGTCCAAATAGGCCAGGCCTGGCTTGTGTACCACTCCCAATTAGGGTTGCCAGGTCCCTCTTCGCCACCGGCAGGAGGTTTTTTTTGGGCGGAGCCTGAGGAGGGTGGAGTTTGTGGAGGGGAGGGACTTAAATGCCATAGGGTCCAATTGCCAAAGCAGCCATTTTCTCCAGGTGAACTGATCTCCATTGGCTGGGCATCAGTTGTAATAGCAGGAGATCTCCAGCTAGTTCCTGGAGGTTGGTAACCCTACTCCCAATTTTTACAACCTGTTAGACTCCAGAAATAGAGAAGATTTATTACAGAAATAGAGAAGATTTATTACACTATTAAAATAAAGGGGAAGTCAGGGTTTAAACACCCGAATTCCAATGCACACCCACCTGTCAGGTTTTTTATATAACATTTACAAAAGGATCACGTTTTACTAAGTCCACCTCCTTGTACCCTTATTTGGTTAGTTTATTATAAGCCCCCACACACACACCCTTATGTCCATATTTGGGCAGTGATTTTGGTTTAACAATAAGCAATTGTAAATTGTAACTTCTTCCATGTACTGTTATTGCCCCCCTCAACCAACTCAGTCCTAGCACACTGTGTGTTTTCCTCTAAACTTGCTAATTTTAGATAAGTATGCCAGCCAGCACATATTTTCCCAGAGCACAAGGAACAAAGACAGAAGTGCTGAGGTTGTGCTAATTTAACCTTTAACCCAAGATGTCTATACTCTGGCATTTTCACTGCAACTGGGTCCAGAGGATACCAAGTTAGAACAGTATTGGGCTGCAGATAGGGTTGCCAGGTCCCTCTTTGCCACTGGTGAGAGGTATTTGAGGTAGAGCCTGAGGAGGGCAGGGTTTGGGGAGGGGAGGGACTTCAATGCCATAGAGTCCAATTGCCAAATGGCCATTTTCTTCAGGGAAACTGATATCTATCGCCTGGAGATAAGTTGTAATAGCAGGAAATCTCCAGCTAGCACCTGGAGGTTGGCAACCCTAGCTGCTGATGTCAATAGAAGGACCTCTGAAGAGGTCTTAGGTCGGGGAGGGTCTCCAACAGGTAGCTCATGCAAAGCTGCAAACTTGCCTGCTGCTACGGATAATCTCATGCATCCTCCAAAAGACCCATGAAAAGATTATGAAAAGATCTGCCCTAAGCATTTTTTAAAAAAACCAAAACTCTTCAGGTTTATAGGGTATTCGCTGTGCTGCTTAGCTGATAGCTCCATGCCTGGCGCTCTTCCTAGTCCATAGGACAAATCAAAACTTGGTATTGTCCAGGGGGTGCCACCCTCACCCCACACTCATCTACTCCAGAAGAGACTCCATAAGGGGACAGCTTTGCCCAAGCACTACAGAGTAGGGTTGCCAGCTCTGGGTTGGGAAATACCTGGAGATTTTGGGGGTGAACTGAGAAGGGGAGGAGAGGGATTTCAATGAGGACAATGCCATAGAGTCCACCTTCCAAAGCAGCCATTTTCTCCTGGTGAACTGATCTGTGTGGCCTGGAGATCAGTTGTAATAGTGGGAGTTCTCCAGCCACCACCTGGAGGCTGGCAACCCCACCCTTGAAACCTCAGTGGATGGCGGCAGGACAGGTAGGGTTGCCAACCTCCAGGTGGTGGTTAGAGATCTCCTGCTATTACATCTGATCTCCGGCCAACAGTTTACCTTGAGAAAATGGCCACTTTGTTAATTGGACTCTATTGCATTGAAGTCCCTCCCCTCTCCAAACCCCGCCCTCCTCAGGCTCCTTCCCAAAATCTCCAGGTATTTCCCATCCCAGAGTTGGCAACCCTAAGGACAGGGGAGGGCCCAGCCAGGAAGGTGAGTGGCTTAGATTCAATTCTATCACCATGAGCCCACCCCTGAAGACGGGGCATTGGGGGAGTCAAGGGTCAGCTAATCCCCAGACAGACCTTTATTAGGCCAGTCCAGTGAGGGCCAGGGAGAAAGGGCCAGACCTATCCCATGTCTGTCAGGGAAAGGTTGCTGGCCAGAGAGGTCTAGGGGTGTTGCCAACTCCCCCTCCTCTCTGAGTTCTGACACCCTTCCTCAGGCATGGTTGATAGAAAGGAGGACCTGGAAGGTGCAGGGCTATGGACCCCACCCTGGGCAATAGGGTTGCCAGGCGGGTGGTTTTGGTGGGCTATTGCCTGCCAGTCCACCCAGCCACTCCAAAACGGTGATCTGGTGCGCGTGCACATAATTATGTCACTTCTGGTTTTACTTCCGGAAGCGCCTCATCGCCGCAGCCAATTTAACACTCAAACCCCACCCCCTCCCAAAACCTCCAGCCGATTGGGAGGGGGGACCTGGCAACCCTGTTGGGCGAGAAAGAGCTGGGTAGTAATGTATCAGTGTGTATTTGTAGGAGGGAATAGACTTCATTAAAGAAAAGGTGTGCAGCACCTATCCTTGGATGTTACATAAACCTAAAGGTTCCACATGTTTTGCTTTTTTCTTTTGTATTAACTGGACTTAATGCGCCTTTCATGGAGGGGGGGACTAACACACCAAATTATGTGCAGTTCTTCTGAATAATATTGTGTTGTCATGTAACTTGGCTTCCAGCATTAGAGTTGGCACATAGGTTCCTGTACCTTTTACAAGTACATTTTGAGCTTGTCTTGCAAAAGTTAGAATATACCGGTACCTGCCAAATTCCCTCTTCCTTACAGTTTGATGTATGACAGCCTGTATTAATAAATCTGCACTGTTGAATGTGAGCTCTCTGCATCTGAAAATCAAATCGTTCTTCCTTTTTGTTAAAGCAAACACTTGAAACTAGATTTGCACACTGTGCATACATTAGCACTTTGCCTCCAACACGGTTACACTTCTGCAGTGAAATGTTTGGCGTTAAAAGTCTAATTTAAGTTGTTGCTTGATGGCCCAGCAATAATTTTGAGACTCCTAGGGGAAGCTCTGTTAAAGAATCTGGAATAACTGCTTCTGTCCTCCCAACATTTTTAATGGATACATTCATGGAGAATAGGTATATGAATTAAGGCAGCATACCCAGGATAGCCAAATCTTGGAAGCTAAGCAGGGTTGGTGCTGGTCACTATTTGGATGGCAAACCACCAAGGAACACCAGGGTCACTATACAGAGGCAGGCAATGGTAAACTATCTGTAAACATCTCTTGCCTTGAAAATCCTATGGCCGTGTTGGCGAACCTATGGCACGTGTGCCGCAGCCGGCATGCCGAGCCCTCTCTGTGGGCACGCACGGACCCGTTGCGTCTGCCTAGGGCTGTGCCGTATTGCCGTGGTGAGGGCGCTGAGGGCGGTGCTCCTTCTCCCCAAGCCCATGCTCCCCAAGCCTGCACTGGCGCCCTCCCTCTCCTTGCACCCGGGGCAAGCCCCTCCCTCTCTCTCAGCTGAGCTGTGGCTACAGCTCAGCTGTTTGTCGGGGTGCCCCGCCCGTCTTCAGTTTGGACCGGGAGGCTGTGGCCGAGCACCTTGCCATGCCCCCCTCTCAGCTGAGCTGTGGGGCAGCTCAGCTGTTTGTCAGGGGTCCCGCCCGTCTTCAGTTTGGACGGGGGAGGCTGTGGCCGAGCAGCTCAGCTGTTTGTCGGGGCCCCGCCCGTCTTCAGTTTGGACCGAGAGGCTGTGGCCGAGCACCTTGCCACGCCCCCCTCTCAGCTGAGCTGTGGGGTAGCTCAGCTGTTTGTCGGGCCCCCCGCCCGTTTTCAGTTTGTCTGGGGCCCCGCCCATCTAAAAAAGCATTTAGAAAATTCTACAACATTTGCAGACAATCATACAAGCCATCAGGAAATCTACAAGAAATTTTCTAGCATTGTAGCAGCTGCAAAGGTGAATTTTAGTAACAGATTTTTACAGTTCCGTAAGATGGAGACAACCCTGTGTTTTCTTACTTCTCCAGATAAAGCCAAATTTGAAGAACTTGATCTTTCCTGCCTACACTGGTTATATTCGTTATGCTGTGGTGTTGGGAATAAATTGGCTAAGGGGACACAGCCCCTCCATTGACTGGGAGGCCGAGACTCTAACGTTTTCCAACCCGATATGTGAACGACACCGTAGCGGTCAAGACCGTAATCCAATCAACTCCTGCCCTGGCGTCAGACACTTCTAGTTCATCTCAACTACCTCCTGAGTATCAGGACTTTGTGGATGTCTTTAATGTACAGGAATGTGATGTGCTACCCCCCCACCGCAGGACAGACTGTGCTATTGAGGTGGTGGGGGATGGAAAACTACAGAAAAGCAAAATTTACCCCATGAGCGCTTCTGAAAGAACAGTGCTCCATGAGTTCTTAGACAAGAATCTGGCTCGAGGTTTCATCCGACCCTCTACCGCGCCTTATTCGGCCCCAGCTTTCTTCGTGCGTAAGAAAACTGGTGACTTGCGTTTGTGCATCGATTTTCGCAAACTCAGTACGGTTACCCAAACCAATGCCTACCCCATTCCTCTGATCTCGGATCTTTTGGGGCAACTAAAGGAGGGACGCATTTTCACCAAATTGGATTTGGTCGAAGCCTATTATAGAATCAGAATTTGAGAAAGAGATGAGCCCCTCACAACCTTCTCCAGTTGCTTTGGCATGTTTGAGTTTCTAGTGATGCCTTTTGGATTGAAAGGGGCTCCGGGGGTCTTCATGCAACTCATTAACGAGATCCTACATGACCTGCTGTTCAAGGGGTTGGTGGTCTACTTAGATGACATTCTTATTTATTCTAAGACCATGGATGAACATATCGCCCTGGTTAGGGAAGTGTTGCAACATCTCAGAGACAATCAGCTCTACGCTAAGGTGTCCAAGTGCGAGTTCCACCAAAAACAGTTGACTTTTCTGAGCTATATAATATCACACCAAGGACTTACAATGGACCCAGAAAAGGTGCAAGCCGTGATTAATTGGGAACCACCCTCCACACGTAAGCAGGTTCAAAGATTTCTTGGGTTCGCAAATTTCTACAGAGGGTTCCTCCCCAACTTCTCCCAGATTGCGTTACCCATCACAGACCTCCTTAAAACTAAAGAAAAGGGAAGCGTGGCCACCTTGCCTACAGCCAGAGTAAATTGGATCCCCCAATGTCAAACTGCTTTCGACAGCCTCAAACAACTGTTTACCTCCGAACCAGTTTTACAACACCCCGATGGTGAAAAAATGTTTGTAGTCCAAGTAGATGCGTCTGAAGTAGCCATGGGAGGTGCACTGCTGCAGCGAAGGGGGGAGGGTCAACTGCATCCGTGCGCTTACTTCTCTAAAAAGTTCATGCAATCTCAGCTTAATTGGCCGATCTGGTAAAAGGAGGCTGCCGCGGTTAAACATGCCCTCACGGTGTGGAGACAGTTTTTAGAAGGGTCTAAAATCCCGTTCGAAGTTTGGAGCGATCATAAAAACCTGGAGGCGTTAACGGGAGCTCGCGAACTGTCCGCAAAACAGGTACAATGGGCGGACTTCTTTGCCCAATTCTGCTTCATATTGAAACATGTGCCAGGGAAGCAAAACTTACTGGCCGATGCTTTGTCCAGGCTTCCCCAATATCCTACCAAGGTCGAGCGTCCCACTGAGTCTCTCTTCACCCCTGCCCAAAGAGGTTTATTGCCCACCCTGGCAGTTCAGACCTGGTCGCAGACCCGGCTCCCAATGCTGCAGCCTTCGGAGGGGGGGGAAGCCCAACGCCCGACCACGTCATTCAAGCCATCCACTCTAGTCCCCTCGCCTCCTTCACCGGCACGGACTCCTCCACCCGTGCAGCCTACCGGTGCGAGTCCCGGGTTGCGGGGACCCGACCTCCCAATCGAGCCATCCACCCTGCTCCCCTCAACGGCGCCGGCCCCTCCTACCTCCGAGATGCCTGCCAGCATGGTTCCTAGAATGCAGGAGGTGGAGGGGCTTAGTGATTCCTTCAAGGAAACACTTCATTGCAGTTGCCAAGCAGAGCTCTCCACCCAAACCCTCCCTGATTTTTTGATTGAATGCGGAGGTTGCTGGTACAAAGATTCAAAGTTGTATGTTCCTAAAATGCTGCGGGGGGAGGTTTTGGGTCTAGTTCATGGAGCTAAGACCGCAGGACACTTTGGATTTCTCAAAACATTACACTTGCTGAGGAGACAGTTTTGGTGGGCGGGCATGCGATCAGGCGTGGATTCGTTTGTCCGCAGTTGCCCAGTGTGCGCTGCTGCCAAGAGACCCCAAGGCAAGCCGCCTGGGCTGTTACAACCTTTGAAAACCCCCACTAGACCCTGGGATGTAATTGCAATGGATTTTATGACTGATCTATCCCTCAGTGAGGGGAAAACTGTACTTTGAGTAATCACGGATTTGTTTTTGAAACAGGTACATCTTGTACCTTGCGCAGGTATCCCTTCTGCCCCAAAACTGGCCCGCCTCTTTGTGTCACATGTCTTCTGATTGCACAGTTTTCCGCGCAAGGTGGTGAGCGACCGCGGGAGCACATATGTGGCTAAATTCTGGAAAGCTTTCCTAAAATTGGTTGGGGTGGAACAAGGACTGTCGAGTGCCTTCCATCCCCAAACAGACGGCCAAACAGAGCGGGTGAATGCTGTGTTGGAATGCTACTTGCGCTGTTATGTTAATTACCACCAAGATGATTGGGTGGGACTGTTGCCCTTAGCTGAATATGCTTACAATAATGCTGTGCACCAGCCCACTGGATTTAGCCCTTTTCAAACTGTGTATGGACAAGAGTTTGGCCCCATCAGCCATGTTGAGGTTTCAGGGGAGGAGGGAGGTGGCGATGTGGCTGAATGGGTGCACACGATTCAGACAACCTGGCCGTGGCTGATAAAAAATCTGGAACGAGCCAAACGTAAATATAAGGCTCAAGCTGACAAACACCGTTCACCAGGTAAAGAGTACGGGGTGGGGAATTTAGTTTATCTGTCCATCAAAAATCTACGTTCAACCCGCCCGTGCGGCAAACTCAGTGCCAAGTATGTGGGTCTGTTCCCCATTCTCCTGGATTATCAACCCAGTGACTGTAGAACTCTCACTCCCCAAGTCTCTAAGGAGAATTCATCCCGTGTTTCATGTCAGTCTATTGAAACTGCATGTTCCCTCCCCGGAGTGGCATCCTGACCCACCGCCTGCAGCACCTGTGATGGGGGGGGGGAGGAGAATTTTGAAGTCGCAAAAATCCTGGACTCGCATATCCATCATGGTTCCCTCCAATATTTGGTTCGCTGGAAGCATTTCAGTTCTGCTCAGGATGAGTGGGTGCGTTCTCGCGATGTTTCCGCCCCTCGCCTGGTCCGCAAATTCCACTTTCTAAAGTGACCATTTTCTCCAGGTGAACTGATCTCTGTCGCCTGCAGATCAGTTATAACAGTGGGCGATCTCCAGCTACCACCTGGTGGTTGGCTTCCCTATCTACAGCACTTCCAGGGAAAGCCTGGAAGTACCATGTTTCCCCGAAAATAAGACACTGTCTTATATTTATTTTTCCTCAAGAAGAAACACTATGGCTTATTTTCAGGGGATGTCTTATTTTTATTTAACAATCTACATTTATTCAAAGATAGTTAAGTCGTCTTCTTAACTAAACCTGCTCGATGGGAAATGAACCCCGCCGTGGTAGACACCTGAGCTGACGCCGCCAAGCCGAATCTGCCGGGCGGCGTTGCCCTGCAGAGCACCGACTCTGGCGTAAGCGGCTTCGGGATCGCAGGCTACTTTCTCACAGACAGCCTGGAGAGTTTCCCCAGGTCCCCCTCGCCCGTTTTACAGTCACACAGAACCGAACCTGCACGCATCTGGTCCCCCCCCCCTTGCAACTTAATACTGAGAGACAGAAATGCCCCCGGTTCTCCCCCCACCCCGTACACAATTCCCTCCCTTTTAAACAGATGGTGAAGGGAAGCATCTGCAGACGGAGAAAAGAAGCCGTTTTTACCTGATGAGGCAGTCCTCGCTCTTCTTCCTTTGGATCTCACCCGAACCCCACTGGGTCAGGAAGGTGGAGAGGGAAGCTGCCCAATTCCTGCATTGTACTGATTTAAGGATCGCTGCCAAGATCTGGCTTTGTTCCATTGCTGGCGAGCGCCCCGATCCTCCTCATAATCCCCACCTTCCCCCGACGATATGATTCTCTCCCGGAGGGCGGGTGGGCAAGCAAGGGGGGTCTTCCAGAGCCTCTGTCCAGCTGGTCATTCAACCCAAACGCGCCAAGAGCGGAGGTGATTTCCGAAGCCTCTTTTGTTTGGGGGGTGCGCAGGGAATCAAACCTCTCCCCACCCCCACCCCCTGCCAAAGATCCCGAACAGCGAAGGGGCTGAGTCAGTGCAAGGCACGTCCCGCAGACCCCGAGGTTCCCATCTCCCCAAAGCGCGAGCTGTTGGATTTCAACCGGGGGGTTGCGGCGGTGGCGGCAGCTCGCAGCGTCACCCGCCTCGAACAGCGCCTTACCGCTCCACGCCGGTACACTGCATAGCCACGCCTATCACCATGTCTTATTTTCGGGGTATGGCTTATATTGCGCAAATGCTTAGAAATCCTGCTACGGCTTATTTTATGGGTATGTCTTATTTTTGGGGAAACACGGTAGCATAGAGTAGATGCAGGAATTGGTGATTCTCTATGGTTTTACGACAGCCCTTGAGAGTTCTGCTGGTTTTGTAAGCTAGGCTTTTCTTCCTCAGGAAGATTTGTTGTCTGAGCCACTTTCATTGATGGTTATATTTGTGTTGGTTCCTTTCATGCGGAAGACTAAGGGAAGAGGCAGAAGATTTCCAAAAATGCCTCTTGGGGGACTGTTGGGCATGTTGTTGTCATCTCACTGTGCTCTTTTTATTCCATGTTTCCATTCCAATTTGCGTTGTTAAGAGTCAGTGGCCCTTCTGAAAGCAAGTTTTCCTGTGCTCAGGTTGCATTCTGCTGTTGTTGACAGATAAGAACAGTGCAGTTCCCTCCCCCCCACACACCACCCCGTTAAGTCGTTTAATGGCTGTCAGCCCATCAAAGGCCCTGGTCTCTTGAGTATCTGTCCAGTCCGGCTTCCTTGTCACACGCCTTGTTGCACGACATTGCTTTAAATCATAAGTAGCCAGTTGCCTAATAGCTGGGTAAGGAGGAGGAGGGAAGAAGTGAGCCACCGGAAGAACAAGACTCGTTCAGAATGAAAATGTCTTTAAGGAGAATGACTGCTTGAATTCAAGTCAATAGCACTAAAAAACGAATGGAACAGAAGATGCTGGACTACTGAGAAAAACAGAGGGCCTTTTTGTCTGCCTTGGAGCCATTTAAGAAGCGGCTGAGAGCACTTGTGCACATGAATGCTTTTGGTACATTAAAAAAAAATGTTTGTTGTGGAATCTGCCTCCCAGTCACATCATTGCCTTGAAGTAACAAAATCTATGATTATCCCACCCACTGACCCCATCTCCAAAGCAAAAGTAGGGCAGTAAATGGAGAATCATAGAATAACACTGTGGGTTATTTACCAGTGCATTTTATGTTTGTGTTTTCTTTTGTTTATTGGTTGGTTCATAATGTGCATTTATATTTTTACTATATACAGTATTGTGTGTTCTGTAAGCTGCTTCAAGAGCCTACATTGACAAAGGAATCCATAATATAATGTAGTAGTAGTAATGCGTATTCCTAATGTAACCTGTAGTCTTGTGGTTTGTGATATTTTAGATCAAAGAGTGACTGTAGAAGATGGGGGAAGATATTCTCTACAAAATACCAGAATTCTTTATTTTAAAAAAAAATTCCCAAGGATTTCCCCCTTATTTTCCCTATAGCATTTATGATTTATTTATTCTATTTTTATGGAATTAATAAGGTATTCGACTGCACACGATCCCTCACCCCTTTCATCTGCACAAGAATCTTATGAGGTAGGCTAGAATAGGATACAACCCAAGGCCACCAAATACACTTCATGGTTGTGAGAGAATTTGAACCTGTCTGCCTAGCTGGTTATTTGCTTATAGCTTGTGTAGTGCTGCATCATCCAGAAAGAGGACTCTTGGCTCTAATACAGTACACCTTCTCCTCTCTGTGGTATATGCACTAAAGTTCCCACTTAGAGTTGGTTAAGCATATTGACTAAGAAACTAGACAAACTTTGACTTGATGGCAACAACAAAAAAGTGTGGAAATGAGCAGATGAAGCTTTTCATGGTGTGGAGATAAATAACATTCCATTAAGCCTCTGTTAAAGGAACAGGATATTTCTTTCTCCAGAAAATTGGCAAACCTATCCCTTTTTCATAGGGTTCCCATTTACCTGGTATTGGCTGGCAATCACCCACCAATGGACCGGGTTGCCCGCCGACTCTCAGCTGGTCAGAAGGCCAGCTGAAAGGGGGGAGCGATCCGCACACACACACACACCCTGGCATGATTATGTCACTTCTGGGTTAACCCGGAAGTGCTGGCATCATGCCAGGGATGCTCTAGCACCCCCAAAAAAGAACTCTATGGAAACCATAGAGTTTGGGGAGGATAGTGCTAGAATGTCCCAGTGCAATGCCAGTACTTCTGGGTAAACCCGGAAGTGATATCATCATGCTGGGCGTGTGGATCACTGCCCCCAGCCCCACCAAGTTTCTGCCAGCTGCCAGGAGGGACCTGGCAACTCTACTTCCTCTGGGTAATATTGCCCAAGTGTAGGCAAAGAGGAGGTGGGGAGCAGGGTTGGTACAAAGTTTTTTGGCACTCTAGGCTAGGGCGATGAAGCCACTTCCCTGTGCTGTGGGGAAACCACTGCCTGTTTTCCTCTCCCCTGCACTGTGGAGGAGAAAGAGGGCCTCCCCCTGCAACCAAGGGAGGAAAGAAGAGACTTTCTACTGGCAGCCCACTGGGAATGGGATCACCTTGCCATAGGCAAAGGGGCAAGAGGGCTGGTTGGCACACCTTCACCTATGGTGCCCTAGGCAATCACCTAGGCCTACCTAGTAAACAAGCTGGTCCTAGTGGAATACACACACACACACACACACACACACACACACACTAGTGCTCTGCTCCTGTAGCTCATACACAGCTCTTATAAGTGATTTCCCAATGTGTTTCTCTTTTAACAAATAACTAACAAGATTTGCTCAGGCTGGCAGGATAAAGATCTCTCTGATCACCTTAGAGCTGTCTCTTGAATGGTGAGTGGAGTTACACAGCAAGCCAAATATTTTCTCCATTAGACAATGCCTGATTGTGAAAGTCATTTAGGTCAATCCTCAGACCTGAGGCCCACATTTAACCTACAATATGGAACTCATCTTTAACTGGGTATTCCTAGATTCTTGTTCTCTCTCTCCTTCACCTTTTGTTGTTGTTGTTGTTTTGTTTATCATTTTTTAAAAAACGTATTTAGTTACTTAGGTAATTACCTTTTCCTCCCAATGGGGACCCAAAGTGGTTTACAAATACACCTAATTTAACATGGGAATAATAATACTGGCCTACCTTGCAGGTCTGTTGTATGAAAACAAGGGCATAAGATTTACAGTTTTTCAGAATAAGCTGAAGAGGACATGAGAAGCACTCAGTTGAACATGTTCTGTCAATACTTTAAATGGGGTGTTTTTTAACGTAGATATTGCCAACTGCTTCAAAGTGTTTTGCCACCCCCACATCCATGATTCACCACTGCCCCCACCCCCCTGTGTCTCACTGCTGCCGCCACTATGCCTGCCCATGAGCTGGAGGAAATCCTCCTCTTTATATCTTCACTACTAGGTTGACAGATAGATAATTTATTTGCGGCCCTTGGCCAGATAAAACAAGATACATGGACTAAAATACATGGTCTTACCGACAAAGGTTTACAGTCCGAGTCTTAAACTTAGAATGGGGTATAGTGTAAAAGTTACAGTTCAGGAGAACATGTTCAGTGGTTTCTAAATCCCCAGATTTGCAGGAGCATAGTCTCTCTGCCCTGGGTATCTTCTTGAATTTCCCCTCTAACATAGCAGAGGGTAAGGCTGCACACCTAGCCAGGGTAAAAGCCCTCCTATATTTGTTTATCTCTAAGTAACGGAAATAGGCTGCCGGTGCAAGGATAAATTTGGAGTGACTTCACTACTAGGGTTGCCAACTCCAGGTAGTAGCTGGAGATCTCCAGCTATTTACAACTGATCTCCAGCCAATAGAGATCAGTTCACCTGGAGAAAACGGCCGCTTTGGCAATTGGACTCTATGGCATTGAAGTCCCTCCCCTTCCAAACCCTGCCCTCTTCAGGCTCTGCCCCCAAAATCTCCAGGTATTTCCCAACCAGGAGCTGGCAATCCTATCACTACTCCCTTCTATATTTAAAAGGGGGCATGACAACTGGGGCAGAGCTTTCAAAGAGTGTTTCTGATATGATCATACAATGGTGAGGACAGAAAGGAGGCGAGGTATCATCTCACTGATTCCCAGCAGTGTCAGAAGAATTATCCAGCAGGTTTGTATGGCACTCATGCAAGCACATTCCATGTAACAACTTCAAAAACAATTTATGTTTAAGTCGGGTAGGGGGGAATTGCATATCTTCTGCAACAAATTATTGTGGTTTCGATAACAAACATGCTTCTGTTGCATTAAAAAAAACATGGAAAGAGTGGAAAAATATCTTCTATGTTCTTGGCTATCAATAAACAATCAAGACCTTCCGGAAATAAATGGAATTTTCACCCCCACTCCTCACACTTGAGCTGTTAAGCATCTGTTTATTAATTAATTTGTTTTAAGGATCAGAGTTAATATTGATAGATGACAAAACTCCCAAATACTTCAATGGCAAGAGCTGAAATTGATTTTTCAATATGGTGTTGTTGTTTTTTGCCTCAAGGAGGATTAGAATTGGTGTCTCATGTCATGGTTTGGATAAAACAGACAAACTGTGTTTCAGGAACATTGTCTGAGAATGTTTTGAAGCCTTTCCAAAATATACAGGAAGGACTCCTATCAACCAAGTTAGCAGCTGTCCTTGCAGAGAACAGACGTTATGGTTACAAAAACTTTTTTGCCCAGCTGTTGCATATTGGATGACATTCTCATGAGACGTACTTCAGTCTATCTCACACTGTCATCTTTGTGATCCTTTTAAAAATAATGTCATTAACATGCTCTTACTCTTTCAGAATCAGTATGGTATATAATAGATGATTTGATCAAATAAAAGGTATTACACAATGGCAAATAGTGGCACTCCTACAGTTTAAATTCACAGAACCATTTTATATTCAATGTGTGTCTAAAAATGGCTAAATTATAAATGCATTTATTCAAATTGACTTTAGAATTGGAATGCAAACCTAAAACCCAGAACAGAGTTTCCATTGCTGCTTTGAACCATTCTGCATATGAAATTGGTAGCAACTGGAATATAGTCCCTGCAGGCCTGGGAGGAACAGAAGTCTGGAAGCGGGGCTATGAGGACTTGTATCATGTAAATCAGCCCTAAGCAGAAAGACACCCTTGCAGATACGAGTTTTTGCCCTCCCATAGAAGGAATTGAGTTGGAAGTGTGAAACTTGCAGTGTATCTTAGTCCTTTTCCACATAGTCACCCTGTGGAGTCACACATTTCTCCAACCAAAATTTCAGCCCTCAGTATTAGGTGCCCTGTTGAAACACTGAAGGAAATGTAAGATAATTTGTAATTCAATAAGAAAAGTAACCTTTAAAAGAAATTACATTTTAATATTTTGTTATTCTGTCTTAATATTATTTTATCTTACCTTAGGAACAAATATATATATATATTAAAATAAATAAGTATGCCATTTGCCTGCTGATCAATTAGCTAAAGCTTGGTTGGTTACAGCCCTTTCCTGAGCCTCAAGGACGAAAGTCCTTTGGAGGCCAGGGAAGGGACTGTGCCGGCGTTGGGTTCCCCTGTACCGGTGGCTGTGCATCTTACGCCGGTCTCCCGGTACTGCTGCAGCACCACTGCCCAGGGATGCCGGCTGGGCCTTCTGCTGCAGTCCCACCGGCGCAAAGCCACATGCCGTCATCCTGGGGAGCGTTCTCGGGGTGTGCCGGGGGGCAGAGCTGCCAGTAGGCAGCTTCTTGTCCCCTTTCGGACTGGCCCACCGGCGGGGCGAATGACGTTGCTGCGCCTGCTTTTTTGCAGGAACAGCCTCTCTGTTCTCAATGTGGCAAAATGCCCATTTAAAAATTTAAAAGCCTCCAAAAGGCTTTTTAAAGCCTTTCAGCAAATGGGAAACGGCTTTGGAGGCTCCGCAGCAGCACTGCGGCCATGCTGTCCCCGGCCGCCAAAAGGTCAGGAACGGGCAGTCAGTATACTGATTAATGCATGCAGGCACCAATTTTTGGAGGCTTGGGAGGAAGAAAATTGTAGATGACAGACTCCTCTGGAACTGGAGTTGATTCTGTCATATGTATTATCTTTCCAAATGGGAAGAATTTTGCTACACATCTGCCCCAGTTGTGCGGTACTGTGTTCGCATGGTTCCCAGTATCGATCCTCTTGGATTCTTATAAAAGGTTACATGACCACACCTTGTTCTCTTGGCTGCCTCTAGGAAAACAACCATAATACAAATATTGATGTCTGCACATTCAAAACAGGTTACAAGGATTTTGGGTCTGATCCTAAACTTAAATGAACTCATTGGTTTTCATCAGGAAGAGAAGATAAAGGGGGAATGATAAAGAGTTAAAAAGAGCAGGAGATAGAATCATGGACAATGGACAGAAAGATAGTAAAAAACAAACATTGAAGAGCTGAGGGTGAAGGTTATGACTAGAAATAGTCTGCTGATTTATTCACAGTGCAGTCTTAAGCAGAGTTGCAAATTTCTAAACCTACTGATGAATGGATTTGAAAGAGTGTAACTCTAATTAAGACTGCACTGTAAACTACTGAACTATCAAGTTACATACTTCTACAGACATTTTCTCTACAACCAAGAAAATGACAGTATTGGATCATTCTAAAGCTTGAATTCTTAATGATAAACTTATATTTGATATTAAACTGATTTTTTTAACATTTGGAAGCACAACTTCTTTTAATTTATTAACTAATCATGAATTAATGGAACAGGTGTTTCTCACAGTAACTGGTTAATCACTGCTTGAGTCTGGAAAGAGTATGTGAGAGCAGATGGCAAGGATTTAAGCAAAGGGACAGATGCATTCGAATCAGAGAGCTTGAGGGATAAATCTCTAGAATTCTTGTGGCAGACACACTCATCGCTTTGTTTACTGAAATGGTGAGCTGTGAGTATGTATAAGGGGCACGAGCCAGTCTTTGTCTGGAATCTTGCCTTCACAGATAGCTGATAAATCCTACTATATGTGATTATGTCGGCCCTTTATCTGTAGAGGTTGAGGATGCCACTCTCTGCAGTCTCCATTGAAAGGATTGTTATAATTTCACAGTTTCCAGCACATTGTCAATGATTTTTCCCCTGGGGCATTCTTCAGTGTTACTTCGCGGAAACAAAGTGTATTTCACTCTGTCTAGGCACAGAACAATGCAGTGGGTCATTTTCCCCATGTGAAACTTTGTTGTGTGGAGAATGCACTTTTTATCAGGGACTGACCGATAATTTAACTCACTGGGGCTGATCAATTCAGGAATATTCATGGGAAGGAAACTCCACCCCAACAAAGGCAGACCACGGGGAGATGCGGGAACTGGGAGATGCTGAGGTAAAGGCCAATTCCAGATTTGAGAAATTTGAATAAGTTTTTGAGTTTCCAGTTTTCATATGGTTTCATTAGTTTTAGTGTTGCAGTTATTAAACAAAGGGTTGTGGTTCACAGTACTTGACTTGCCAGAAGTTTATTCCACATTACCATTCACAGAGATCATAGAACATTTCTACGGTTCAAATTTGTAGGGAAAGTCTTCCAGTACACAGTACTTCTGTTCAGGTTGGCAACCACTCCACGGGTTTTCACAAAATGTATGGCCTCAGTGTAGGGTTGCCAACCACCAGTTACTAGCTGGAGATCTCCTGCTATCACAACTGATCTCCAGCTGATAGAAATCAGTTCACCAGGAGAAAATGGCCGCTTTGGCAACAGCACTCTATGGCAATGAAGTCCCTCCCCTCCCCAAACCCCTCCCTCCTCAGGCTCCACCCCAAAAACCTCCTGCCAGTGGTGAAGAGGGACCTGGCAACCCTACCTCAGTGGTTGCCTTCCTTGGACTACAAGGTTGTACAGTATATTGGTATTTAGATGACTGGTTAGTGGTTGCCCCCTCTTGAGACCAACTATTAGAAAAGCTAACATTGATTCTTGATGTTTGTCACAGATTGGGGTTAGTTATTAATTGGAGAAAGTCTAAACTTGAACCTTCTCAGTCTATTCAAATCATAGGAGTGATTTTGGACTTCTTAGCTGGTAAGGGGTTCTTGCCATCTTTATGAGGAGTTGCCATTCAAGCGTTGGTTGCTTGGTACTCTGGTACTCACTTTCAAGATGCTAGATCTATCCAACAGTTGCTTGGCTTGATGGCATCCATGACAGCCATGCTTCCACTGCCCAGACTTTTTATGCATCCACTTCAGCTGTGGTGCGTAAACCACTTCAAACCCAGGGTACATCCCCCTCATAAGAGATTCTCTATTCCATGAGAAGGCATTAGCTCATTTAAGTGGTGAGCTAATGAAAAAAACCTCTTTATGGCATCCCTCGTGGGTTATCAGCACACAGTACTACAGACACTTCCAGGTTTGGTTGGGGAACTCACTGCCAGGGGTTTTCAATACAGGGCACATGGTCATCATAGATAAGGAACTGCATATTAACATTCTAGAACTCCGAGCAACTAAGGTATGCCTTTACCCCATTTAGAGATATCCTGCATGGCAGCACTGTCTTGGTCCAGATGGACAACTTGTCAGTTATGTATTATGTAAACAAGCAGGGTGGCATGGTCTCAAGACATATGTGCCTAGAGGTCACCACAATCTGGCATTGGGCTCTGAGACTCAAGGTGCTGTCCAAGTTATACATATTTCAGGCATTCAAAATGTACAGGCAGGGTACACTTAACCATGAGTGGTTCTTGAAGAATCGGTATTTAGACCTGGTTTTCCACATTTAGGGTTTCCTGGAAGTGGATTTATTTGCGACCAAGGAGAATTCCAAAGTGCCTCTTTTGGTGCTATGGCTGGCAGGGATCTTTCTTCGCTGGGAGATACCTTTCAGATGAGGTGGGAAGGTGCTTTCTTTTATGCCTTCCCCCCCAATCCCCCTATTAGGCAGAGTCTTGGCGAAGACCATGCAGGAGAACACGGACTGCATTTGATTGCCCCTTTTTGGTCATGTCAAATGTTGTTCCCTACCCTGATGAATTTATCCAAAGAGGTTTACATTCATCTACCACAGGTTCCCAACCTTTTAGCAATAGGAACCAGTTCTCCATCACAACATAGCACATTTACATCTGATGCCCTGGAGGTTGTTTCCCAAGATTTGGCTTTCCTCATCCAAGGTTAAACACATGTCGATTCAAGCTAGAAAGCCATCAACATGCCATTCATATAAGCGACACATTTCTTAGCTTGAACTAAATCCAGAGGGGTTCATCCTAATTCTGCACCCCTTTCACTAATATCTGCTCCATTTGAAACACAAGGGTTTAGCTGCTAAATGCACACTCTTCAATTTGTGTGCATTTAGCAGCTCTCTCTACCTCATACTGCTTCTTGACTTATTAGTTTTAAGCAGGTTACTAAAATATAAAAAACTAGACCACATCTGAATGGCTGCAAAAATCAATCACAAGGGCAGGTATTCAGCATATTAACAACCTATACAAGGTCAATCAATATTTTCTCATAAGGTGACCGACAGCCCATTCCTGACCTTCAAGGGTGAAAGCCCTTAGGGGGCCAGGAAGGGCTGCACCGGTATTTGGGTCCCTCACACCGGCGCCCAGGCTACTCATGCAGGCGTTAGTGGCCCCAGATCTATAGCAGGCAGGAGTGGCACAACCATGCCACCTCCTCAGAGGCTTCCTGGCCACCAAAGAGAAAAAACGCTTTTTTAAGAATAAAAAATAAAAAAGGGGGAAATGCCTCATTGAAAACAACGAGGCTGTGCATCTGAAAAAGGTGGCATAGTCACGCCACAGCTCAAGGGGGTGTTACCAGGGCGAAACTGGTTAGCAAGCTGACTAACCTCAGTTTATGCAGGCACAGAATCATGCTGGCTCCTACGGAGCTTCATCCTCCCCACTCAGGAATGGGCTGTTAACCTGTTGCTTTCTATACTGGCTCTAATTTTCAATTAAATTGAGTTTTTTAAAGTAATAATGAAATTACAAGAAATTAGGGAGAAGTTAGGCTAAAATAAGATGTTAGCTTTTTTATCTTGGTGATGACTACCAGGGTTGCCCCTATATTTATTGAAAACACTACAATCTGACAGTAATTTTTGGGGCTGGCTGCTAGGGCCAAAGACAATTTGTCAGGGCCTGCTTTAATAATTATAATTAACCTCACAAAGGGAGCTTTGACTCTAGAAAGCTAATAACCTGACAAAGTTATGTTGATTTCTGAGGTGCTACTTGACTCAAATCAAATAATTGTTATGTATGTGTGTGTGTATATATATATATAAAACACACAGAGAATATGTGTCAACCATGACATTTTAAATGTTTTCCTTTATGCATGCTTAGGAAATGTGGTTTATACATTTTATGCATGCTTAGAAAAAGTGGTTTATACATTTTTAAATAAAAGTGTATTTTCCACACCCGTGTATTCTTTTTTTGTGAGGGGACCTGCAATCTCCCAAATAGAACTAATGAAAAACCAGTTCTTAAAATTGTTTCTAGATAACCCACGTGTGTGTGAAAAAGACACAAAGGCCGTTTATACTGGGTTATTTAGCCTTGCGATCCTCACGGGACTGCTTTGGGGCTTCGTTTGGATTATTCATGATTTTCCCGACCTTCAGAAGTCAATTCGTAGCCACTGCGCACTTGTCCTGCCCTTTCAGGAATCTGTTTTATCACAAATTTAAAATATGCCTCGATGCCAAAGCAAAGCTAATCAAGGCTGTTTAGTCTTCTCTTCGGGTTTCTCTTCTCCCACCCATTCTTGTCCCTCCCTCATCCAGCCTCTCTCAGAGAAGCCATTTTGGTAACTTTCGGCAGCGAGTGTATCAGGCACGGGGGGAAGCTGTCCCCCCACGCCTGATAGGCTCTCTAGTCTCTTTGGTCAATTTCTGCAGTGAGTGTTAAGATGTCAGAATGGAGTGGGCTAAAATAACACTTTAAAACAAACAAATCTTTGAGGCAAAAGCCCCCATGCATACAGTTTTGAGAATTCGGACCAGAAAACTGCGTGGCCATTTTTGCATGGTAATTAGCAGCGCGTTCCAGGCTGAATTGCCCCACATATTTTTTTGAATTTTGCACGCTGAACAGTCATTCCGGAAGTGATTGCGAAGCCGGCGCT
Organism: Euleptes europaea; assembly: GCF_029931775.1. Lineage (NCBI taxonomy): Eukaryota > Metazoa > Chordata > Lepidosauria > Squamata > Sphaerodactylidae > Euleptes > Euleptes europaea. The sequence goes on along the minus strand of NC_079313.1, from coordinate 22,556,375 downwards.
TACCTGCTTTGCATTACCAGAGCCCATTTAACCCGACCTTTGGTGTTTGCCGCGAAGAATCACCCTCAAGGTACAATGCAAAACAAGAGGCGCATTAACTATGGATATGCTAATGACTATGCAATCAGGAACAAAGGAGCAGGCGAGTGGGGGGAGTGAAACTTCTCCTTTTGCGTCGTGACTGTGAAAAGGCATTTTTAAAGTCACATTTTAAAAAAGGGCTTTGAGTGAGCATCAAAATTGACCATGCAAAAATGGCCTGTGTCTGCAGAGTGGCAATCCCAGTACAAATTTCCCCTCCATAAATGCCCAAAAGAGAGTGTGAACACACATATTTTATAAGGGAAAAAGCGTCTTCTCTATAGCAGGGCTGGGTGGCTGGTAGTTAAGGAGCACAGTTAAGTGACTTTTTAAAACTTGTAAAAAACAACAACAGGAGCCTTTTGGCACGTTAATTTTTTTTCACGTTAACTTTTAAAAAAATCTGGCATAACCTTTCCTGCGCTACAGTGCATTTCTTCTTTGAAATTTGCGTACAACACGATCTAAAGGCAGCTTTAAAGCACCCGCCCTCCAATTAGAATTAAGGAGACCGGTCAGCCTTTGGGTCTTTTAAACATTGGGGCTAGGGTTGGCAGGTCCCTCTTCGCCACCGGCGGGAGATTTTGGGGGCGAAGCCTGAGGAGGGCGGGGTTTGGGGAGGGGAGGGACTTCAATGCCATAGAGTCCAATTGCCAAAGCAGCCACTTTTCTCCAGGTGATCTGATCTCATACTCGTGCCAAAGCTGCAAGAACATTTTATAAAGCAGTTATGAGATCCTAGGAGATGGCAGAAGGTCACAAAGAAAGCTTACCATGCAACCTCTGTTGCATCCACTAGCTCATGCCTAGCACAGTTATTCAGGGTAGTTAGGTCGCTTACTTCCATTTCAGGGAATGCTCAAATTGTGAGAAATTTGGCCCTTAACTGTGAGGCTTTTGCAAGCTATTTTGCGGATAAGGTCTTGTTGCTCTGCCGTGACTTCCCCACCCACTTTGATAGTTAGTGAACGGGAGGCCCCGTGGCCATTTTCGGGTCCTAAGTTAGATCATTTGAGCTGACTTACTGTGACCAATATTGACAGGAACCTGTCTGCTGTGAAACCAACCACTTGCCTCCTGGATCCGCAGTAGCATAAAAATAAAACATGAGTTCAGTGGCTCCTTAGACAGCAACAAAATTTATTCCACTGTAAACTTTCACAAGTCAGAGCTCACTTCATCAGATGCAGCTTTTAACATACATTCATCAATCGTATTATGGATCAGGGCTGCCAGGTCCTTCTTTGCCACTGGCAGGAGATTTTTGGGATCAGAGCCTGAGGAGGGCAAGGTTCAGGGAGGGGAGGGACCTCAATGCCATAGAGTCCAATTGGCAAAGCGGCCACTTTTCTCCAGGGGAACTGATCTCTATCGGCTGGAGATCAGTTGAATTAGCAGGAGCTCTTCTGCTACTACCTGGCAGTTGGCATCCCTAATTGGGGCACTACACCTGGGGCGAAAACGCACGGGAGGTTTTGCTGCTCTCCAGATGCACATTTCCCCCATCTGATTTCATAAAACTCTGCATATTTTTGAGTTTTGAGAATTTGGCTGGGCCCTCAGATTGCAAGATCTGAACAAGGCAGTCAAAGACAGGACCTTTTGGAGGACTTTCATTCATAGGGCCGCTATGAGTCGGAAGCGACTTGACGGCCCTTCATGCACACACAGATCCAAGGCAAAACCTCCCGTGCGGTTCTTGCCCGTTGAGTCCGTTAAACGGGCTATTCGAAGAGATGAGGCAGCGCACGCGCCCCTGCAGCCGGGAAACAGAGCGGGGGGGGGGAAGGGGGATATCTCAAAGGCGCGAGCGATAGGGAGTCTCCTATTCCCCCCCCCCCTCTAGCGCGCTTGTTGCCTTCGAGGCCTCTGTCGGTTTGCACGTCACGCCTGCGCACTTCTCTTTTCCCGGCCAGCGGAATTCCAGGCGAAAGGAATTGTGTGCGCATGCGTCCTTTTAACCCCCCCTCCTCCTCCTCCTCCTCCTCTTTCCACGCTCCCAGTCTTGCGCGGGAGGGCGTGTGTGTGTGTTTGGTGGGAGGGGCTCCTCCTCTTTCTCCTCCCCTCCCCCCCACCCCCCTTGCGCATAAGCGGCTGCCGGCGCTGAATGAGCGCGGCTGCTGAGGCGGGCGGTCGAGGGCCGGTGAGGCGGCCGGGAGCTCGGGCGGGCACGCAGCGCTTCTCCTCCTCTCTCCCTCGTCGGCAGGTGAGCGGCGCCATGGTGACTCTCTGGAACGGGCGTGTGGAGGCGGGTACCCGTGTGCGGACCGGCCGCCCGGCCCCCCCCCCCTCGGTGGGCCCTTCCGATGGGAGCGGGCTTCCCCACCCCCGGTCCCTTCTCGGTGCTTCGGGCGGCGGCGGCGGCGGCGCGTCGTTTCAACCCCTCCCTCAGCGCCGTTGCTGATACTTCTTGATCGCGAGGCGTCTCACACTTCCCTGAGCAAGTTCGTGGGGGGGGGGGCCGTGGGAAACGGCGTTGCCTTGGCCCCGGGGGGGGGGAAAGGGGGGCCTCGTGCCTGGCAACCTCGCGCCTGGCAACCTCAGCCTCCCCCAACCCACCCACTCATTCCAGCAGCGAGCAGGAAAAGAGTTGGCAATTGCTCAAGTCCTTTTGCATCCGTTTAGTTAGGGCTTTAATTAAAAAAAAAAAAAAAACACACCATATATACAAAAGTTAAGGCTTTAATTTTTTTTTAAAAAAACCCCCACCATATATACAAATGACATGGGGATTCGCCCACCCCAAGTGCTGAGTGCCTATCCCTTATGCACATACACCTGTTTAAAGACTCTGTTTACAATTACAGTAAAAAAACTGCTTCGGGTTATCCGTGTGGCAGATTATGTAAGAATCTCAATCGATATATGTTCGGTAAAGTACTTCTGATGTTTCTAAACAGTAACTTAACCTTCTGGTGCCTCTCAGTGGGGGGGAAAAAAACCCAAACCCAACCACCTGTATCGAGAAGTATGCATCCATAGTAGAAAAGGGCAAGAGTCCACTAACACCTTAAAGACTAACAAAAATATTTTCTGGTAGGGTAGGAGCTTTCGTGAGCCATTGCTCACGAAAGCTCATACATACCCTACCAGAAAATATTTTTGTTAGTCTTTAAGGTGCTACTGGACTCTTGCCCTTTTCTACTACTCCATGAATTCAGTTACACATTATTATTTGCTGCTTTTCTCCAGGAAATCTGCTCTCAAGATGATCTGTATCAGGTATCTGAAGAAGTGAGCTGTGGCTCACAAAAGCTCATACCCCACCAGAAAATATTTTTGTTAGTCTTTAAGGTGCTACTGGACTTTTGCCCTTTTCTACTACTGCAGACAGACTAACACGGCTACCCGCTGTGAATTATGTATCCACAGTGATCTACGTACTCGGGTAACAGTGCAATGATAAAATGAATGGTTTGCTGTAAAACTTAGCTGTTTTTAAGGTGCCACAAGGCTCTTCATTGTTTTATGCTGCTGGAGACTAAGGTGGCAGGAATTGTCATCACCCTGCTCTGGAGGAAAGGTGGAGTGCTGCTTCCCTTGAGCTATATGTTTAATATACACAACTATGCACATACTGAGAACCCTTTGCGTGTGTATGAACTAATAAGAGCTTTGCCTCTCCTCTCATACCCCCCATTTCCATTTAGGATGTTATGTTACCTCTCCCAAGCCAGAGGTGGTTCACAACATCTGTAATTAAACTTACTGGCCCTGTGTATTTGGAGGGTGTTAGTAATTCTGCATGCATCATAATGGGGACAAAGTTTCAATTTTCCTCTAAGTGCACTTGGCCCTCCAAACACTTAACCATGGTGTAAGCAACTAAGGACCCAAAGTGCATAGCTAATTGCTTTCTTTGCCTTATTACTATGAATTGCTATGAGGTGGATGAGTTTCCACTGAGCCCCACTTCCTTCAAACCTTCCACAAGCTCTGCTAGGTTTCCTCCAAGTACTATTGCCAGTAGGCTGGGTATGTACTATGAGCCACCTGCTGTTGATAATAGACAGCAGTAGATGTACTGATGGTCCAGAATAATTGGGAAAAACAAGCCAATTGCATTCTATTAATAAGCTTCTAATACTATAATAATGTCCTTTTTAAAGTTACTCTTTGTGGAGGACTGCTTTTCACAAACCTGATTTGTTGCCTTGATGTGTCACTGGAGACATTGGGAAGCAATACTAAGGGGAAAAGTTCATGTTGCACAATGCTTGGTCCATCCTTTCCCTGAAGGACTGACTCCACCCAACTTTGATTCTCTAGTTCTTTCATGCAGAGTACCAAGGGATTGAGGGATGAGTGTTGGTGTGGGCACCATGCAGCTTCTAGGGATCATCTGCTCTGCAGTGGTGCAGGTGAGAGCTAAAAATGCTTTATAGGAAATGCTTATGGGACAGATTCTTATATCAACAAAACCGTGCACTATCAAAAAGTATTGCTAGTTCTGTTTTGTTTCTCTGCATGGCTGGGCAGTTTAAAAGGGAAAAAAGGTAGCTAGTGGAGTGGCTGTTAGAGGAACAGAAGCCCTGTTTTGCCTTTGCACATCTGGTGTTTGGGCTGGCTTGCTGGTTGGCTGGTTATGCATGAAGAATGAAAAGGCGCACAGAAGAACTTGCCCTCTATCAAGCACAGAGCATCTAAGAATCAATAAGACTTTACCAAAAAAAGTCTTGGGATATCTTAAAGACTTATTGTGGCACAAGCTTTTAAGCACTTCATCAGTTGCCTGATGTGTCTTCATAAGAAAGAAAACTGTATAAACAGTGGAGTCAAAAGGAAGTGAAATGCAAGAGGTATGGCCTGTGATAGTTCCATACCAAGCTCAGTTGTTTATAAAGTAATTCCAGGGAATTAAACTTAATTGCTGAATTAGATTTAATGAAAATTCTACTTTAGCAGTCTGAACTGGAATTTATCAGGAAGTTTGCTTCTATCCAATTAGGGCTCAATTGGGATTAACTAAATTTAGCAAGTCTAGCAAGACTGTATTATCACCTATTACTACTATTGTGAATGGTCACTGTGCTTATCTTTTGTACAGTTGAGCTTTACTAGAAATGTCCATTTATCTTTTGGATTTCACTGCCTTTCAACCCAATTCTTTGCAATTTTCTTTTTTTCTCTATTCCCATGTAGATATATCTGCTAACTGAGGACGCAATGTCCTGCATTTTACAAAGTAGGCTCTAATCCATGCAAGTTTATACCATAACAAAAACTAGTCTTCAAGGTGGCACAAGACTCTTCTTTTCTGAAACTGTAGCAAAACAATATGGCTGTCCCGCTGGAATTTATTTTATAATGAAAGGCAATGGGATTTTGTATGGTTCCTTCCATGTTTGGGGCATAGGTAGGTAACTAGAGGGGGGCAGTAGAGGCTCTGGATAGATTAAAGGGGTAGATGCTATACAGACTGACGATCAGCTCTTTAAACCCCGTTTGTCTACAGTAAGTAAGAGGAAAAGTAGCCTCCATGAGCATGGCCTGCTAATGAATCAGAATAATACAAGGTTGAATTTTCCTTCCCTGGTGTTTAATGCATGTTTGTTATAGCGTACCATTTAAAATTATTTATTAAGAATCTATAACCAGATTCAAGGTAAGCATGTTAGTGATGATGAATATACAGAAACTAGGAATAGTTGTGTATTAATACAGAATAAAGTCCCTAGTTTCTTCAGTGTGCTTTAGGTGGCTTTCAATAAAATCAGACAGTGTAAGCTCTAGCCCTGTGGCAAAACCATAAACAGATTCCAGCAGAAGGCAAGTCCACGAAAGCAGTTTTATTTGGTTAGAATCGGCAGGTTTCAGAAGCCATATTCAAAAGGACACTAGTAAGGGGCAAAGGCAAGGTGCAGAGCATATATGGAAAAGCAACAGGAGATAACTGGTAATCTAGACAGCCCCCCTCCCAGAGGCAGGAAGGAGCACTTGGCAATTCCCACAGTATGGGAATTTATGAAGACTAAACACGGGGCACAGATTGGCCTTGAACAGAACAGCACAACAGCGCCTGGGAGCAGCACAATCGCACTACCGCATACCATCCCCCTGGCTTGCTCCTGACATTCTGCCCCCCTAAAGACCCCCCCTTCACCCTCCCACCGTGGGTTTGTGAGGGTAGGCTGCATGAAATTCTTGTACTAAGCGGGGGGCGGAGACATCACAGGCGCGCACCCATTCATCCTGGGCGGGACTAAAATGCTTCCAGCGGACCAGGTACTGAAGGGTACCGTAGCGAATGCGAGAATCCAGTATTTTAGCTACTTCAAAATGCTCCCCCCCCACACCATTTCAGGCACTTCGGGTTGCGGTTCAGGATGCCACTTTTGGGAAGGAACATACGGTTTTAAAAGACTGACATGGAACACAGGATGGATTCTCCGTAGGGACTTGGGCAAGGAGAGTTCCACAGCCACTGGATTAATAATCCGGGAAATGGGGAACGGACCCACATATTTGGCACTGAGTTTACCACACGGGCGGGTGGATCGTAGATTTTTGGTGGGCAGATAGACAAGATCCCCCACTTTGCATTCCATACTGGAGCGATGTTTGTCAGCCTGAGCCTTGTAACGTCGTTTTGCTCGCTCTAGATTTTTAACCAGCCATGGTCAGGTTGTTTGAATTGAACGTACCCATCCATCCACGTCAGCTCCCCACTCTTCCTCAGAAACATCAACATGACCAGCGGGGCCAAACTCTTTACCATGGACAACCTGGAAAGGGCTGAACCCTGTGGATTGGTGAACCGCATTATTATAAGCATATTCAGCAAAAGGCAACAGGTCTACCCAATCATCCTGATGGTAATTAACATAACAGCTTAAATAGCATTCCAACACTGCATTCACCCGTTCAATCTGACCATCCGTTAGGGGATGGAAGGCACTAGACAGTCCTTGTTCTACTCCGACCAACCTGAGAAAAGCCTTCCAAAATTTGGCCACGAAATTTGAACCCCTGTCCGTGACTATTTTGCGCGGAAAGGAATGGAGACAGAAGACATGTGACACAAAGAGGCGGGCCAATTTTGGGGCGGAAGGGATACCTGCTCAGGGTACAAAATGCATCTGTTTCGAAAACAAATCTGTAATCACCCAAAGAACTGCGTTTCCCCCACTAGGGGGTAGGTCCATCATGAAGTCCATTGCAGTCACTTCCCATGGTTTTGAGGGAGTCTCTAATGGTTGTAAAAGTCCGGGCGGTTTGCCCTTTGATTGTTTGGCCGCTGCACATATGGGGAGCTGCGGATGAAGGAGTCCACATCTGACCGCATGCCTGCCCACCAAAACTGTCTCCGTAGCAAATGCAATGTTTTGAGGAATCCAAAATGTCCGGCGGTCTTGGCACCATGAACCAAAACCTCCCCCCGCAACGCTGCCGGAACATACAATTTAGAATCTTTGTACCAAAACTCCCCGCGTTTAAGTAAAGTAGCTGGGAGGGTTTGCGAGGACAGTTCCGCTTGATAACTGCGAAGGAGAGTCTCCTTAAAGGAATTAGACAGTCCTTCCACCCCCTCCGGAGAGGAAGCGGCGGGCAGCTTGACCAGGGACGGAGCCGATACAGGGGCAGGGAGCGACTGAACGGGGTGCTCGGGTCCCCGCACCTCGGGAACCGTGGCTGGTAGTCGCTCAGGGGAAGGAGGAAGCAAAGCGGGTGGTGCTGTCGGCTTAGCCGGGCGTGGGGCTTCCCCCCCCCCATCGAAGGCATCGGCGGTGGTGGGGGTCGGGTCTGAGAACGGGTTTGCACGGCCAAAGTGGGCAATAGACCTCGTTGGGCGGGGTGAAGAGCGACTCTGTGGGCTGATCAACCTTGGTGGGATATTGGGGAAGTCTGGATAAAGTGTCAGCCAAAAGGTTTTGCTTCCCTGGTACATATTTTAGGACGAATCGAAACTGGGCAAAGAAGTCCGCCCAGCGCACGTGCTTCGCGGACAGCTTGCAAGCCCCGTTAGGGCCTCTGGATTTTTGTGATCAGACCACACTTCAAAGGGCACCTTAGAACCTTCTAAAAACTGCCTCCCCACTGTCAAGACATGCTTTACTGCAGTGGCTTCCTTTTCCCAAATGGCCTAATTGAGTTCGGATGGAGTAAACGTTTTAGAAAAATAAGCGCATGGATGCAGGTGCCCATCCTCCCCCCGCTGCAGGAGTGCACCCCCTATCGCTACGTCGGAAGTGTCTACATGCACCACGAATGGTTGATTGCAGTCCGGGTGCTGCAAAACAGGTTCGAATGTAAAAAGCTGCTTAAGACTATTGAAGGGGGCTTGACACTGGGGGGTACACTCCACCCGGGCGTTGGGTAAGGTGGCTGTACTCCCCTTTCCCTTAGTCTTAAGAAGGTTCGTGATGGGTAGCGCAATTTGAGCGAAATGTGGGAGGAACGCTCTGTAAAAGTTCGAGAACCCGAGGAATCTTTGGACCTGTTTACGAGTAGAGGGTGGTTCCCAATCGAGCACTGCTTGCACCTTTTCAGGATCCATAGTCAGTCCCTGGTGTGAGATAATACATCCTAGGAAAGTCAATTGCTTCTTATGGAACTCGCACTTAGACACTTTAGCATACAGCTGATTGTCTCTGAGACGTTGCAACACTTCCCGAACCAAGGCAACGTGCTCATCCATGGTTTTAGAGTAAATGAGAATATCATCTAAATAGACCACCACTCCTTTGAACAGTAGATCATGGAGGATCTTATTAATGAGTTTCATGAAGACCCCCGGAGCCCCTTTTAATCCAAAAGGCATCACCATAAATTCGAACATTCCAAAGCAACTGGAAAAGGCAGTCAGAGATTCACCCCCCTCCCGGATTCTGACTCTGTAATAAGTTTCAACTAAGTCCAATTTGGTGAAAATGTGTCCCTCCTTCAACTGTCCCAAGAGATCAGAAATGAGGGGAATGGGACAAGCATTTGTTTGGGTAACAGCATTGAGTTTTTGAAAGTCAATACACAAACTTAAATCTCCTGTTTTCTTACGTACGAAGAAAGCCGGTGCCGAATAGGGCATGGTGGAGGGTCGGATGAAACTGCGAGCCAAGTTCTTGTCTAAGAATTCGCGGAGCACCGCCCGTTCCGTAGGACTCATCGGGTAGATTTTACTTTTTGGCAGTTTTTCATCCCCCACCACTTCAATAGCACAGTCCATCTGGTGGTGGTGGTGGCTAACACATCACACTCCTGCATATTAAATACTCTGCAAAGTCCTGGTAGTTGAGTGGCAATTGGGTTGGACTGGAGGTGTCCGAGACCAGGGCAGGAGTTGGTTGGATTACGGTTTTAACGGCCACTTCGTATCGGTGCAATTCACATAACGGGCTATTGAACGTTAAGGTCTCAGCTTCCCAGTCTATGGTGGGACTGTGCCCTTTGAGCCAATTTGGTCCTAATACCACAGCATATCAAACATTGGGTACAATAGTGAAGTTGATTTGTTCCCAGTGGTGGCCAATTCCCGTTGCCACTCCGTGAGTGCGACGGTTGACTGCCCCCCCCCGAAATCACTGCCATCCATTTGAGCAAAGTGAACAGGTGCCGGTAAAGGGACTGACTTCACTTGGAGCGCCTTAAAGGTGGTTTCGTTAATTAACGAGAGGGCATACACTGAGTCTATTAAGGCTTTAACTTGTAATTAAGGGCCTTTTCTGTAATGTCATAATATCACATCTACATACACAGTCTCTTCTACTTCACTCACCATGACAGGAGCTTCGGTTTTCACAGGAACACCTGCGGAGGTCTGTGGTATCGCTCCCTTTACCACAGACCCAGTCTGTTTTTTGGCTGGTCGAGGGGAGACTCCAAGTTAAGGGCTGGGGAGTTCCAGTGGTCGCTCTCCTCTGAAGGTTGTTGAGGAGTCTGAAGAAAAACTTGGGCTTCTATGGTCTCTCTCAAGAACTACTTTTATCTATGGAGTATTTTCAGGCCAGGGTCTTGATAAGGCAAAGAATACGAGACGTAGAAAGACAGCATGATCTGAATAGACTTAAAAATGTCTTACAATCGAAATACCCTTACTAATGTGACCCCGATGCCATATCTTGTTCATCTGGAAAATCCTGATTATAGGAGGGCCTTCACCTTGTTATGCTGCAATCCTCTCCCCTCAGCTATAATGGAAGGTAGATACAAGAAGATCCCCTATGGTGAACGTCTATGCCCTTGTTCTGATGGGAGCATAGAGACCCTTGAACATGCCATTTATGACTGCAAAATTTATAATAAAATAAGATAAGACATTTCCCTTGTAATAGCTGACCACTCAGGGAGCACTAGAGTGACTCGCCTTTCTAACTTGCTCTCAGTCAAAGACTCGCCAAATTTGGATGGCGAATCATGAAGGCTAGACGAGCATGGGTCGAACCCAACGAATAAGTTTTAACTGTGTTCTAGTTACGCTTATGATTTTAATAGTTCCCCTACGAATGTTTGATTATATATTTATTGATGTATATAGCTACTGTTTCTATTATGTAGAAGTTTTTTATTGTTGGTCTGGGACCGTATTAAACATTTCATTGACCTCTGAAGATGCAGGGCTACTCTCTCTAGGAGTAGTAATTGTAATCCTGGACCCCGACGGGTCCGCTGGCGAAAGGTCCGTCGTCACTTCTCCGGCGTGTAGAGCTGGGGGCGCTTTTCGTCTTGGAGGGATGCTCGGCTGTGGTGCCTCTCCCCTGGGCGCGTCCTCTCCCGCGAGGAGTCCCATCTGACTGGGGAGTGGGACTCGGCAGCCCCGGGTGTAATGGCAAGTGGCAGCGAAGTGACCTATGGCACCGCAAACGAGGCAGGCTCCCCTTTGAAACCGTAACGCTCGGTCTGGTGGAGGTAGAGCCAGCCTCCGCGGGGCCTGAGGAGGGGCAGGTTTGGGAGGGGTTTTCTGGCTTCCCCCCTCCTTGGCTTGCCGTCGGGCAAGAGAAATAAACTGGCGAAGGCTTTCCACTTCTTCCGCCAGTAAAATCCACTCTTCCAAGGTGGCTGGATCTCGCTGCATGTATGCCCAGTTTAGAATCTCAGGATGCAATGCTGCTCTGAAGTAGTGCACCTGGGTGGCTTCAGTCCAGTCCACTATTTTATTAGCGAGTCTTTGGAACTCATCCACAAACTCTCGGACTGAGGAGGATCCTTGATGGAGTTGTAGGAGGGCCGCTTTGGTCTTCTCCCCTTGAAACGGGTCCTCAAAACGCCTTCTCAACGCTCGCATGAATTCATTAAGCGACCGTATGGAGCGGGCCTGGGTATCAAACTGGAGGACCATCCATTCTGCAGCCTTTCCAGCTAGAAGTGAGGAAACGAACCTTACTCGACTGTCTTCCGTGGGAAAGGTACGCCCTTGTTCTCTCATGTAACTGTCCACTTGGTGAAGAAAACAGGGCAATGCATCCGCGGAGCCATCAAATGTCACACGCAATCGGGGTTGCTTCCACTGCACCACCGGTGCCACTGGTGGAGGTGCCGGAGGCTGTCCTGGAACTGGCTGCTCCAGAGGCTGCTGGCCGGAGGGTTGTTGCCCTGCAGCGCTTGTCCTGGAGGTTGCTGTGGTACTGGCTGCGCCGGAGGCTGCTGGCCGGGGGGTTGCTGGCCTGGGACCAGAGCCGGCGCAGGTGCCACTTGAGCTCGCTTCAAGCGACCGTGTTCACGCATCAACACGTCCATTTGGTCCTACATATGCGCCATACGATCCAAAAGCTCTCGGTTTTGAAACCTTAAGGCATGGATCCCCTCCTCAGCCCCCCTGGTCTGTCTGGCGTGGCTGGCTCGGTAGTTAGTATTCCAGTCGCCCTCCTCTGCATACAAGTCCTCCTCCTCATATTCTGGGACGTCAGGAGCAAAGGGCAGGCCAGGTTCCGGGGAGCCTAAAGACCACGAGGGGAGAGACCAATCCTATCTCCTGCAAACTTTTGACCGCTCTCCCGGTCCTGCTATCGCCCGTGCCCGAGCGGCAGCCGCATCCGCCAACAGTTGTTCCTCCGCCCGCCTCTGGTCAGCGAGCGTGCGTTCAGCCTTGCGTTTGGAGGCAGCGGCGACCATCACAATTGGTTCGGCCGCTTGTTCCAAGAGCATTAGGATCTCCTTGTGTTGGCCCAACAGCGGTTGGACCTGTTGAGCAAGATCCGCAGAGGAAGGACCAAACTCAGGGTTCAGTACCTTCTCGACATCAGCTGCCGTTGCCGTGGTTGGCGGTAAGTCCATGAGGGTCAGGACAGTCCGGGCGGCAACGCTCTGTGCTTCCCGGCGGCATAAGGTGGGATCCGGAACAGTTTGTGGAACGTCTCCCTCCTGAGCCCCCGCCATTGGGAAGCCGAGCCCCTGGACTGGGGCCGCTGACTCCTGTTACGCCCCGCGGAGCGTAAGCTCAGCCAATAACCAAGTTAGCAGAGTAAAGTCCTCTTGCGCCAACCGGGTGTCCTCCAGCAAAGTATCCAGTCCCAAAAGGTCGTCGCGGGCACGTAGAATAGCGTCCTGGGTCCTCCAGGGGGTCGTCGCTGCCAGGCGACGCCACTGATCAATCACCAGGCCAAGCAGCCGGGTAGCCTCCGCGTCAGTTCGCAGCATCTCCTCCAAGACGGCATGCAGTAAGTCGGGGTCCTCGGGGAGCTCATCCTGCGCCCCAAGCCGAGGAGACGAGCGTCCAGGCGAACCCTCCAGGGCTCCAGCCAAGGGCAATAAGTAAGGATGACTAGTGTCCTAATGTAAGCTCTAGCCCTGCGGCAAAACCATAAACAGATTCCAGCAGACGGCAAGTCCACGAAAGCAGTTTTATTTGGTTAGAATCGACAGGTTTCAGAAGCCATATTCAAAAGGACGCTAGTAAGGGGCAAAGGCAAGGTGCAGAGCATGTATGGAAAAGCAACAGGAGATAACGTAACCTAGACAACCTCCCTCCCAGAGGCAGGAAGGAGCACTTGGTAATTCTCACAGTATGGGAATTTATGAAGACTAAACACGGGGCACAGATTGGCCTTGAACAGAACAGCACAACAGCGCCTGGGAGCAGCATACCATCCCCCTGGCTTGCTCCTGACGGACAGTCAAACACCATCAATAAAAAATACAAAAAAGCTATAGTTGGCATGTCATTACAATTCATGCAAATCTAAAGGAGGGTGAAATAGCTGAATGCTCATCTACACATTGTTAGCTGTTGACTAAAAGGAGGGTGACATGGCCTTCCAGTGGGAGGGCATTCCGGAGATGGTGGCGGCGATAACAGAGGAGGTGTACATGTTCTCTCTCTAGGCAACCCTGTCCTCACTCAGAGAAGGAGAACCTGCAAAGATGGCCTCCATGTCAGCCCAGGACATTATGGGAAGAGGTGGTCCATTAAGTTCACTAGTCCCAGACAAGGTGGTTACTTAATGGTTGAATAGTGGAATGAGTGGGTTGCTCCACTGTAGAGTAAGAAATTCCAGAACAACCCTCTAGGATGGAATGTCATATTCAGAGTGGATCAGAGTTTTAGTATGGAGTGGTTTTTCTAGGAAGTGTGTGCTATATGTATGTGATCTTGGGGGAAAAACTAGGGTGAACGATCTGCAAACAGGATTTAGGCAGCAATACATAGAAAACCAAATAAATTTCCCTAATGAGAAATCAGGGATGGGATTGTGGTTCAGTGGTACAGCACCTACTTTGCATGAGAAAGTCCCAGGTTCAGCCCCTGGCATCTACAATTAAAAGTATCAAGTAGAAGGTGATATGAAAGCCTTATGCCTAACACTCTGGAGAGCAGCTGCCTGTCAGTGTAGACAATTCTGACCTTGAAAGACCAGTGGCACAGACGTCTTCTCTGCGGTTATCAATGACACATAAAGGGTATGCAGATGGGCTCTAACTCTTGTGTATGGTTACATTCACCTTTAAGTTTTTGTCATCTACCAGTCTGGTTTATCATTCCAGCATTCCAATAAACCATGAAGCCAAGTGGGCTCTCTGAGACCAAATGAAGGGGCTTATGAGTGATCATGTTAACTGCCTGGGTCATTCAGGTTCCAGAGATCCACTGGCACTTGAATAACTGGGAACTCCCCAAGGGCTGTTAGAGCTGATCCAGATGCATCATTTTATGAGGACGGGCTATTTTAATAGGTTTCTCCATCCCTACAGGGTTTGAATAGTCATCAGTCTAAAACCCACCATGTAAACTTGTCAATCCATTACAACAAAAGCGATCACTGAAATTTTCCTGACTCTGAACCATTAAGCTCTGTGCAAACTGTAGGTCTCTAAACGCCAAGATGTATTATGACAGTCTCATGGCTATCATAGCAGCCCTGTAGTCCTGGGCCACACCTGTTAAGAAGGATTTGTAATGGGCTTTGATGTCCCTGAGAACCAAAAGCCTTTGTGACAGCCACACCAGGCTTGTAGTCAATAAGAGTAGGTGGTATACTGGCAGAACCCCCAGTTTGTCCCGTGTCCTTGGAACCTGTCAGAACCTCTTTCAGAACTAGAATCTTGACTGATAGTCCTGGTGAACACAATGGAAGCCCTGTAGATGATGTCAGTGACTCTGCACCTGTTTCTGTCAGAGGACATTATACTGTATGCAGAGCAACTCCTAAGGATGACCAAAGCATTGAACATAGAATTTCAATTTCCTGACCCTCATCCATTACATCCCATTATGGATATTGTATATACTGAGGACATGGGACCTATTGCTCTGCCCATGATAAAAGGCGGTTATGGCCATTGTCAATGCTAACTGGTCTAACCCTGCCTTGACTTCTGCATCCACTAGAAAGGTTGAAAACCTATATAAAATCTGTCAGGAAGGTGTGATTTTCTTTTCTACCACCCGCCTGCTAACTCAATTGTAACTGAATCATTACCATAGATATATAAGGCAGGGTCAATGTCAGCCCTGCAGGACAAAGAGAGCCGTAAGTTGGATGCTCTAGGCCTCAAGCTTTACTCCTCTGGGGCACTAAGCCTCAGGATTTCCAACTTTATGGCAGTGATGAGCAGATACCAGTTTTTCCTGTGGGATCGCATGTCCCAATATATCGATACCCTTAGTGACGATAAGAAAACCTTGGCAAAGGTCTTGCAGGTAGAAGGCATGCGCCTTGAGAAACAGCAGTTGAATGCAGCTAGTCATGTAGCTGATAGCTGTAGCAAGATGATGGCATCCTCTATAGTTTTGAGACTGCACTCATGGCTATTAACATCAGTTCTATCTTCAGATACCAAGGCCAGAGTCAAAGACTTGCCTTTCAAGGGCAACACCCTCTTTAGCCAGCACACAGATACAGTGCTTAATAGAATTAAAACGAACAGGTATAATGCTCGTTCACTGGGCATCACACCTCAACCCCAGGGGCAGTTTAAGCAGAGTTACCTCAATCAAGGCCATCAGGACCAGAGGCCTTATAGATAGATGCCAGTCTGCACCTTACCAGCAGCAGGCGCAGTACCGCCAGTCTTATCCTGCTCCCAACAGGAAAAGTTTCAAGCCAAGCAGAAAGGGAGGCGATGCACTCAATTTTTCTCTGATAACCCCCAGAAAGGGAAAGTAGCATGTCTAGAAGTTGACCCATTGTTTGGTGATAGGTTAAGTACATTTTTTGAAGCACGGCAGTCAATTACTGACAACAGTTGGGTGTTAGTAAAGTACGGTTATTTCCTTTAATTTACTCGTATGCCTCCTTGTCTTCCCCCAAGATCCTCTGGAGCTGAGATGCCTCTGCTATTGCAACAAGAGATATAGGAGTTGTTAAGAAAAGGGGCTGTACAGAAGGTTTCATACCCAGAGTCATCTAGGGATTTCTACTCTAGATATTTCTTAATAGACAAGAAGGGAGGAGGGGGTAGGAGACAGACATTAGACTTCAGAGAACTAAATAAATACCTGGCAGTTAAAATATTCAGGATGTTATCTCTGATGGATGTAATCCCTTTGCTGTGACAGGATGCATGGTTTGTGGTCCTAGATCTTAAGGACACCCATTTTCATATTTCTATTCATCACAGTTGCAGACGTTTCTTTAGGTTCACAATTGGGGAGGGCCATTATGAATATCCAGTGTTTCTATTTGGTCTGGCCACTGCTCCTAGAGTTTTTTACCAATTGTATGTCCACAGTCGTGGCCTTCTTGGTTTTACAGGGTTGCACAATTTTTCCTTACTTGGATGACTGGCTGTTTGTGGGTGACTCATACGACTCCTTGAACGATCAGGTGGCACTAGTAATCCACACATTTCGTAGGTTCGGATTGATAATTATTACAAATCTGGGTTACAGCAAGTAGAATTCATAGGGGCCTGCTTAGATGCTACACTTGGGAGGGCTTTCCTGCCAACCCCATACAGGCCTTAGTCCACAAGATGTGTGCTTGGAGGTTTCAGAGAGTGGTGCATATCCAGAAATTACTGGGTTTCAGGGCCTCCACCATGGCTGTTGTTACCCATGCACACTTGTATATGAGACCTCTGCAGTCTTTGTTCTTACAAAAATTTAGACCCAATGTGGATCCTCAGTGGAAACAGTTATCCATACTTAGGTCTGTCATAAGATCCAGTTCCAGTGCAAAAAGAGTGCCTGTAGGCCGATGAGCATTTAGGCGTAACTTGGTAATTACTTTTGATGTATCTTCAAGGCAGCTGTTAAGTAATGATCTACAGGTAGAGTAACAAACAGCCTTATCTTTACCAGACATTTAAATGATAATTGTGAGAACAAACAGGAAAGTGTGGAATCAATGGAGTGATAAAAGACGATCTTGAAGAAGAATATAAATCACAACTGAATAAAAAATGGGTGTTTCTGTCTTTGCCTTTCCACACGGGCAGACTCTGATTGTACTGTCTAAGAATCTGCCAAATAATTCGTTGAGAGGTAAGGCATTATGTCTAGCCAAGAAGAAAAGTCTTCGAAAGGTTGGAATAGTTAGGAATTTTAGATAGTCTGGAAACACTGGAAAAGCTGGGGTAATCTGTCCCCAGGAAGAGGGAGAACATTTCCTTTTGGCATCACTACATAATTCAGGATGGTCCCTATGTCCTAAATCTGTGAGTATCTTGTTCAACACTAGAGGAAAGTCTGAGAGAAAACTTGGGTAGGAAATCTGTAAACTTGAAAGTCTTTTGTCTGTTATGTTTGATTATAAGATCCCTGGTCTGGTGGTCTGATGAACACAGCCTATCTCAGGGTATTCCCTTTGGGGTACAGGGCCAAAATTTGCAGGTCTTTACAGATTCTTTCCTGTCAGGTGGGGGGCACATTGTAATGATTTACAGACTAGTGGAATATGGTCATGTGCAGAGTCCGCATTGCATTTTAATTTATTAGAACTTAGGGCTATTAGACGTGCCCTGATTTCTTTTTCAGTTCTGACCAGAGGAAAGTTGGTACTCATCATCACAGACAATGTGGCGGCTAAGTATTATATCTGCAAGCAAGGGGATACAGATTCCTGAGCTATGTGCGACGAAGCATGCCGGATTTGGCACTGGGTGATCACACAACAGATTGTGTTGTCAGCTGTTCATATAGTGAGCAGGACAACACCTTAGCAGACAGTCTGAGCAGGGAACGTTATGATCACCACTAGTAGGAGGTAAACACCACTTACCTCATTCCTGTATTCTAGTGGTGGGTATGCTATACTATAGACCTGTTTGCTACTGCTTACAATGCAAAATGCCCGAATTATTAGTCGAGAGCAGCAGTAGGCAGGAACTCCATGGGGGATGCGTTCCAGCTCAAATAGAACGGGGGTCTGTTGTATGCCTTCCCACCTTTCCCCCTCCTAAACAGAGTAGTATCAAACTGAACAGGCTGTAGTAATCTGAACTTTCTTGCTGTCTTCAAACACACAATTTGATCCTCTTGTAAATTGTTGGGATTCTGTACAAAAGGTTACTCAGGAGGAAAAGGGATACAGAATTAGAGCAGCTTCTACCTTAGCAGCTGTGACATTGTCTATCTGTCCTGCTAGCTGATGGTAGTGGTTGATAGTAAGATAGTATGAAGGGTGTCCCCATATCTTTTGGGTACCACTGTATCTAATAGAAATCTGACTGTTCCCTGGGTAGACGGTGACAACAGGATGGTGGGGCCACTTAAAGACAAGATATTTGCTTGGAGGGAGATCTACATGATAATTTAGTCTTTGCTATTAAACAATGAAGTTGGACTAGATTACCCTGGTGGTCCCTTCCAACTCTATGATTCTATGAAGTATATTTATTACAAAGCGCTCATGCATATTTTAAAAACAAGCCCTTATGGCAACAAGTTGATAATCTAAAACCATGTGTTTTGGGGTTGATACCGATATGCACACTTTGAATAATGAAACTGCATTCTTTGGATGTCTACTTTTACAATTCAGAACATATTTTAGTATCATTCTGGTAACATAGGCGCAAAGTCCCCTTGGAATACATCTTGTAATACATACCAGGAAGGGGCTATGGCTCAGTGGTAGAGCATCTGCTTGGCATGCAGAAGGTCCCAAGTTCAATCCCTGGCATCTCCAGTTAAAGGGACTAGGCAAGTAGGTGATGTGAAAGACCTCTTGGGACCTGAGACCCTGAAGAATTTTCTAACAGAGCGGTTCCTCAGTGGAACAGGCTTCCTTGGGAGGTGGTAAGCTCTCCTTCCCTGGAGGTTTTTAAGAAGAGGTTAGATGGCCATCTGTCAGCAATACTGATTCTGTGACCTTAGGCAGATGATGAGGGGAAGGGCATCTTGGCCATCTTCTGGTCACTAGGGGTGTGGAGGGGGGAGGTAGTTGTGGATTTCCTGCATTGTGCAGGGGGTTGGACTTGATGGCCCTGGTGGTCCCTTCCAGTTCTATGATTCTAAGAGCCGCTGCCAGTCTGAGTAGACAATACTGACTTTGATGGACTGATTCAGTATAAGGCAGCTTCATGTGTACAAAATTGTTCTATTTGTTAATGAAGGTTTATGTATATAATAAGTTTTACTAGACCACTGAAGAAGGCCTGGGGGCTGAAACACGTTTTATTTCACCCAGCCTTTTGGGTACTCAAGTATGTTTTTAGATTGGGTCACTTCCCCCTTGGTTTTGTCCCCTTAGACTTTGCTACTGCAAAAAAATTACTACGAGGGATGTGTTTGAACAACCCTATGTCCTTTTGCTTGGTCTGGGTAGTCTGTACTACCAGTCAAGACGACTTCTGTAGACTTTACTTATAATCTGAGTATGGGGATCTGAGATTCTTACAGGACTTTGTCTTTGTTAGAACTTTTCCAGCATTTATTTTCCTAATTCAGAAGCTTGCTTAAGAGAACTTTCTGTAGCGTCAAAAGTAGATACTGGGAAACAAGTTTGATTTGGCATTCCTGTTCTTAAAGTGGTGATTTACTCATTACAGAAAAAGGAAGAAAGTAAAAGTGTACAGGGGGTCCCTTTGAAAAGGGGTTCATGGATCCTTCCTATAGTGACATGTGTGCCACTGCCCACTTTAGTTGCTTAGAGCAGAAGTGGAAAAAGCAGCACTGAATTTTTTTTGTTACTTTTCTGCCCCTTCTTCATCAGTGTGTGTATTACTAGTCCTTAGAGGTCTAGGTCTCCCAAGCACATACTCCAGGTTAAGTATGTAGAGTATGGACTGCATCTCCAGTTAATTTTGTAATTAGCTGGTGTCAAATTTGCTTCATAGTAATGCTTGCCTTTGTCAGAGGCACACTTCAGGCCTTTCTCCCGGTAAGGAAAACATGTCCAAATGCATCATCATCTTAGGTTTCAGATTAAGAATCTCAAGTAGGCCAGCTTTTTTCCTGCATGCATTTCTTGAGCTAAATGAAAGCTATCTTCTGTGATCAAGCCAACCGGCTGATAGCTCAGTCTGCATTATAAATCCTATGTGTCTCATTAACCTCCAATATTCGGTATTGCATAGAAGTGTGCTTGGTCCATGTTTTGTGCCTGGGGCCTAATGCACATGTATAATTGGGTGCCAGAATATATGAGAATCTGAGAGAAGTGAGCTGACTAGCATCTGTCTTCCCCTTCTATTCAGCCGTTCAGCAAAACCCAAGGCTTAGTGGATAGTGTGTGTGTACTAACCAGCCTGATGAGGTGCTCCAGGTACACTGAATTTGTATGAGTGGGTGTCGCCACGATCTGTTGGGATTCCGTCTGCCTTGCCATGTGTTCCGTCTAGCGCAAAGAACAAATTCTGAGTGTTCCCTCTGGTGTTGGGCTCTGAGGGCAAATTTGTGATTCTCTTCATAGAACACTAACCTTGCTGCCCAATGGTTTTCCTGCTTTAGCTGTCAAAGGTGGTTTTGGGATTGGCGATAGTGTATTTATTGCACTGGGGGACCAACATCCATTCCCAAGGCCCCCTTGTCTGGTGCAGGTTACGATTTCATGGCTGCTGTTGACAACCATGATCCTGTTCTAGTTACGTTTGGTCTGTCACAGTCAACAGGACACTATCAATCTGATCTGTTGAGGAAAATAACAGGTCCTCTATTCCCTGATGAGTAGTTTCTTCATGTTTGTACCATTGTTAGAGTTGAGGTTTGGTTGTTGCACCCCTTCTGTAGGGGCATGGAAACTGAGAGTGGATCTGGATGGTTTCTAGACAGTTTGGGAGATTTTCTTAGGGATTCATATGATCCTCATAAACCCTAGTCAATATCTAATATCAGTAAGTGGGCCAGGTAGTTGTCATGATTGCATTGAAATGTAAAGGCTGTAACAATGGCTTGAGCAGCAATGGCTTAGCTGTAACAGTGACTCAAAGCTGATTTTGAGCAGTCTGGTAGTTTCGAGCAAGCTTACATTAGGATATGTCTTCTGGGGGTGATGGTGAAGAAAGATTACTTCTGTTCTCCAATTGCATCATGCTCCCAATGTTATCCGGTGCAGCTGTTTGAAATAGTAGCAGTTCTTCAGGATGGGGAGTGAACTGTAGTCTACTGTGATTTGGGCGTGTGTGTGTGTATGATCATTCCTATCTGCTCCAGCACCACATTGGTTACAGAGGATTTGCAGAGTAGTCTCAGGGACTTTGGCCAAATGAATGGCTAAGGTTGTGAGGGCCTCCTTAGGGTGTAGCGTATGAGGAGCTCTTTGATTTCTAAATGCTTGCAGCTTCAAGAATCAAGTAGCCCATCTCTTGTTACCATCTTGGTGATTTGTAAGAATCAGGGATTAGAAGATTTCTTTTCATCACCTGTTATTTCATCCTTGCTTAGTCTGCTATGTTTGCAGATGTAATGTGTGTGAGACAGAGCATGCACATTTCTCCACAAAGGTTATGTGCACATCCCTGTTGGTCTTCTTGGACCTTTTGGTGGCTTTTGATTCCTCGGATCTGTGGACTGCTGCATGGTTCCATCTTGTCTCCTGTTGTCTTTTAAATATATACATAAAACAGCTGGAGAAATGAGTTAGGAGGTTGGTACTGCAGTGTTGCCAGTATGTTGATGATACTTGGTGCGCTGTCATTTTTGTCTGATTCTAAGGAGGCAGTGGATTTCTTGAAGCACTGTCTAAATACAGTGCCAGACTGGATGAGAAACAAAAGTTTGTTGGCTGGAACTTTTGTTGATTGAGAATATGGATACACACCCTTTGAAGTCTCAGGCTTGCTGTTTGAAAATAACCTTGAGCCATACCTTGCTTGTAGACAGTCAGGTGATAGCAGTAGCTAGGACTGCCTTTTATTAGCTTAGGTTGGCCTGTGAGTGTGCGCGTGCCGTCAAGTCACAGCTGACTTATGGCGACCCCGTAGGGTTTTCAAGTCAAAAAATGTTCAGAGGTGGTTTTCCATTGCCTGTCTCTGCATGGGCTGAGAGAGTTCTGAAAGAACTGACTGGCCCAAGGTCACCCAGCAGGCTTCATGTGGAGAAGTGAGGAATCAAACCCAGTTCTTCAGATTAGAATCCTCCATTCTTAACCACTACACCATGCTGGCTTTCTTAGGTTGGCCTAGCAGTGGGCATTTCTTGGAGAAGGCTGATATGGTAACAGTTTGACATGCTCTAGTAATCTCTAGATCAGACTGAAATAATAAACCTGGCCTTCCAGAATTAACCATCTTCAATTATTTTACTTGTTACTTTAGAAATTATTTAAAGATTCTTGCAAGAAATGTTTAATTCATTAATTGTAGATTGACAAAATTCCAATAATTTTTCTCTTTCTAAGAGTATTGGATTCATATTGCCTGTTGTATGGATAGAGTTTGACCTGATGCCATTCCATCTAAAAGAAATCTTTCCCTTCATTTAGGGGAATGATTCACTGTAGTGGTAGCTGTTGCTTTGGACACTGTTAGATATTTCTGGACGTCCATGCATACCATCTTTCTGTTTCTAAGAATTATCTAAGTAACTATTAGATTCATAGAGTTGGAAGGGACCACCAGAGTCATCTAGTCCAACCCCCTGCACAATGCAGGAAATTCACAACTACCTCCCCCACACACACCCAGTGCCCATAGGATTGCCAAGATGCCCTCCCTCTCATGAGCTGCCTAAGTTCATAGAATCAGTATTGCTGACAGATGGCCATCTAGCCTCTGCTTAAAGACCTCCAGGGAAGGAGCACTTACCACCTCCAGAGGAAGCCTGTTCCACTGAGGGACTGCACTAACTGTTAGAAAATTCTTCCTGATGTCTAGATGGAAACTCTTCTGATTTAATTTTAACCCGTTGGTTCTGGTCCGACCTTCTGGGGCAACAGAAAACAACTTGGCACCATCCTTATTAAGCTGTAACTGTTTTTTCCCTTTTCTGTAAAAAGGTAACCTTTTCCAAAAAAATTCAGGTGTTTTGGCAATGTGTGTTATGATTTTAACAAAACAGGTTAAGATAATAGTTATAAATTAGCGTTTCTTCATAACAAGAGTTTTATGAAGAAGGAATCACCCTACTTTAGGCAAATGATTTAATGTTAAGCAAAGAGTCAGTGCGCCAAAATCAAATCCTACCTGTCTCCTACCTCAAGGGAGTAAATAAAATTGCACATCACATAAAATGTGATTGAACATACATAGCTTTTATAACTCCATTATTACAGCAAATAAATTATTACATTATTACAGCAAATAAACACCTTTAAATCTTCCTTTGCCATATTTATATGTATTAGCATAGCTAACAAAGAGCGGAATTTTCATCTGGAGGGAACTGCTTAATTGTTATGGCATTGTAATGGGGTATATCCTGCTGTTGCTTTTGGGCACCCCAAAACGTCTATGAATACTCCTTAAGAATTGTTCATGGAATTGCTTCTGGGGATTTCTTTGCTCTCACATCTGTGGTATCAAGGGGTATTGTTATTTAATTTATTTTTTATTTTCCAAACTAAAAATACAAACACACAAACTATTATATCATGATGGAACTTCCTAGTTACGTTTCAATTATAACTTTCTTTAACTTACACTTTCCTGTATTATGATTATATTTTCATATCTAATAATAGATTTATTACTTAATTTCTTACATTCTATTTCTGTTATTTCTATTATTGGTTATCAACTGTATAGTTAAGGAATACATTCCATTTTTCATAGAACTCAGATTGATCTGTTATGTACTAAAGATGTTAATTTACCAATAGTTGCATATTCTGTTCATTTATTTATCCATTCAGTTACGTCTGGGTGTTCCTCTGCTTTCCACGTTCTTGCATACACCACTCTTGCCCCTGTCACCATATACCTAAATAATTCATTATATATTTTTGGCTTATCGCTAGGTAAAACATTTAATAACATGCTTTTTGGATTTAACACAACCTTAATTTTCAGTATTCTTTGCATTTCATCATGTATCATTATCCAGTATTTTTCTTGCCTTTCTGCAAGTCCACCCCATATGATTAAATGGTGCAGCTGTATTTTGACATCTGTATTTTGACATTTCCAGCATTTCCAATTAAAACCTTTATTTGCCTTTGCTATGTCTTCAGGTATTATATATAATCTAAAATACATTTTTCCCATTCTCTCTTAGCATTTGGCATTCTGTGAACTTGTTTTCTTTTGCCTGTGGATTCTCCCACTGAGTCATACTTTTACTTCTTCCAAGATTTTGCATCCATTTTATTATACAGTCTTTACTTGCTCTGTTTCAGTCTTGTACTGTAATAACAGTTTATAAATTTTCCCTGACAGATTCTTAAGTCTCCCATAATTAAGCACCCATAAGTTGTCTTTTCTCTTAAGCATCCACCTTCCTTTTTTAATCTGTTTTTAATTATTGAAAGAATTTGATGATACAATAACCACTGAATATTCTTTCCTTCATCTTTAATTGCTTGCCAATTTTTATTTTACCCCATTTGTCCATCATATTCTCAAAAGTTATATAGTCCATTTCCTTTCATATAATATCGCAGTGTACATCAGCTGGCAATGTCAGTGGCAAAGTTGGAGGGCTTATGACAACTTGTCTAAAGATAACTACCAAAAAGTCTGGACAATCATTAGTGAAGATATACAAAGATGGAAAAGGTTTAAAAATTGTGGTTGGGAAAATATCTATAGTCAAGATGAATGTACTACCACGATTGATTTTCCTATTCCAAATGTTACCAATCTTTAGAGGAAAAGATTTTTTTTAAAAATGGCACAGAACAATACATTATTTCATATGGAGCGGGAAGAGACTAAGAGTATGGTTTAAGGTATTACAAGATGAGAAGAAAAGAGGGGGGTTGGCAGCCCCAAATATCAAATTGTATCATGAAGCGGCAGCATTATACTGGATAACAGATTATTCTAAAGGTTTACTGAAAGCGTTAGGTTTTGAAGAATGCAAGAGATGAGGCCAACTAGACTGCCAAGGAGAGAGAGAGTGTTCCACAATATCGGAACATCGACTACAAAAACCCAAATTCTAATAGATGCTGATTATGTGTCCCTGATTAGCTTCATTGGTTGACCTTAAAGTGTGGGAATTAAAAAAGGGGGAGAGGTGCTCCATAAGACATTCTGGGCGCAGGCCACCCAAAGGCTTAAAAATCATAGCACCTTGACTTGGGTCTGGGACTGTATCTGCAACTGATGCAGATCTTTTAACCCAGTTATATTGTGCTTTCATGCAGTTATTTCAATCTGAAGATAGGTAGCAGTATTTTGGACTAGTTTAATTTTCTGGATATTTTTCAAGGGTAGCTCCACAAGGGTAGCTTCAGTCTAATCTGGAAGTTTGGAAGGCATGACTGAGAGTGACCAGGGCTGTTGCAGTAGCTGAACCTGATAAACAGCAGGTTGGGCCTCTCTGCTCTCTGGGATTTCAGAAATAAAACTAGACCCAGAGACTGTGAACCAGGTATTTTAGAAGAAGTGTGATCCTGACCATAGTAGGAATTTACCCAACCAGCCAGTCCACTGAATCTGCCAGCGTCATCTGACTTATTTGGATTGAGGTATAGCTTGCTCACTCTTATCCAGTCTATCAGGTTCAAGTCTTGTACTGTTTTACCTGGATTTGACGAAAAGGAGAAATAAAGCTGTCTTCACTGCACTTGGCATTCTTGGATAAACTTATATGTAGATGTTAAACAACATTGGAGAGAGAACCTGAGCCCTGAAGAGCCACATATGGTAGATTGAATGTGCAGGAAAAACTTTTCTAATCTGTTCCCCAGGAAGGACTCCCAGTCCTATTCTGGAATGATAGCTCTGAAGGAGAGAGTGGCATTGAAATCTGCTGAGAGATCCAGGAAAATCAGTAGAATAACATTTCCCTTGTATCTTTTCTGGCAAAAATAATCAAGAAGGGTCAGTTTAATCACTTTGAGTTCCAGTTGGGGAGAAAAGTAGGATGGAAATAAGTAAATGCAAATAAAATACATTCCCTTAACCAGGCCCCAAACCAGATTGAAAATGGGCCAGGCATTCAACAATCAAAGAGCACAAGGAATTGTCCTGTTTCAACTCTCTCAAGAATCTTGCCCTCCCTCCGCAAAGGGAGATTAGACCCTGGCCTATAATCATCCGTGGCTGCATCCACACGTCGTCGTTGTTACACTGCAGGGTGGAAATTTTTTTTTTAATTTTTAAAATTTAAATTGGATTTTTTAAATAAAATGCTTTTTGAGGAAAAATCTATCTAAAGATAGTTTTCTATTTAAGATAGTCCAAAGGATATTCATCATGAAATAAGGATTAATTTTTAATTATGTATCCTGAGTCTGTATATCATGCAATATTTACATTTTTTGGTAAGTGAATTCCATTAATCCATTCACAATGTCATGTTCTTCCAGAGGTTTCTATAAGATTATTTTGGGCAATTTTTCTATGTAGGATTATAACAGATGCTTGGTTTTGCAATTCTCAAAACTGAATTTGTAACTGCAGAGATTACATGCCTTTTCACATCAAAAATGTTATAAAATAAATATACACAGTTGAGAAAAAGACCTTAATCCTATGGCTCCTGTGCAAATCTACGTAGACAGTCAACCCCTTACCTCTTAAGTACTAAGTTTCAAGAACTTCAATGAATAGAAGATTGATTGGAATAGATCTGCACAAGGAGCTAGGTGTGAGGAGGGAGAGGCAAGCAGTAAATATGGTAATGAAACCTCTTGAGCAGAATTCTCCACAAGTCTTGAGGATCTCTGTGTGTATAGCCAGAGGTTTATCTCAGAGTATTCCCTTCGGGGTACAGGGCCATCATTTGCAGGCCTTCATTCCCAGTTTGGGAATATTTTAATGAAAATCCTCTACCTGTGGGTAAGGCAGGCACATGTGCAAAATGCAAACACTGCAACAAAGAAATGCAAGGCCTGGTGCCCCGAATGAAACATTATGAGAAGCACTGTTTATGTAGAAAACCATGATTTAAATCTAATCTTATTGACTAGAGATTTTAATTGATTTGATTTAAATCAAATCCACCCTGTTACACTGCCATTGTACTCTAGCAGTGTCGTGGTGCAGGCGAGGAGCGAGGGCTGTAAGCTGTAAGCGTAGTCTGGGGAACAGTCCAAGGTCATTCACAGTGAAGGCAGAGTCTGAGATATGAATACAGGCAAGGGAAGTCCAAGGTGTTAGTCAGAGCCAGTCTAAGAAGTCAGGATACCAGGAATCCAAAGGATAGCAGGGAAACAAGGCCGGTACACCAGGAGGTTGGTGACAAGTTGCTTGCACAACAGCCAAGCCTAACTGATGGCTTAAATCCCTTCCCCTGCTGCTGTAGCAGAGCCAGCTGATGCTGCTGAGGCTGAGTTCACAGGTGGTGCTTCAGCCCTGCTCTTCCTCATCACTGCTACTGGGGAGGTTCCTGTGTAAAGCCTTCAGTCTAGTACTCTGCCGTCTCTGCTGCATTGCCAGGCGAACCTGTTTTCTTTTCTGCTCCAGTGGCCTTGGCGAGGCCTCTGGAGACACTGCATGTTGCAAGGTGTCAGGTCCAACTGGAGTCCTTGAGCTGGCAGGCTGCAGGCATGGTGAGTCATCTCCTGACTTTGGCTGATCCTCTATTCAGGCCTCTATTTCCTCTTCGTCAGAGGAGGTCTCTGCAGGCTGACTCTCTGCAGGCTGACTCATGACAAGCAGTCATTGTGCACTGTGTGGACAACACAATCCAGGAAAATATCTAATCGTGTGGATGCAGCTCAGGTCAATAGGGCGCAGTGATGGCTTCATTGGCAGAGCTTGACGCGTAATTGCTTCATAACAGCAAGTAGATACTCCCATTAATTCTCTACCAAGCTGGCCAGATAATTGGTTACCATAAAGAACATGTTGTTGGGTAAAACTCCTGAGATGAAATTGACTGCAATTCAGCCATTCAAATGCAACTAGAAGAGTCTATAGGGAAAGTCACATGATGCCAACTGAGTGACCTTGGGCTAGTCACAGCTCTCTTAGAGCTCTCCCAGCCCTACCTATCTCACAGGGTGTCTGTTATGGGGAGGGGAAGGGAAGGTGATTGTAAGCCAGTTTGAGTCTTCCTTAAGTGGTAGAGAAAGTCGGCATATAAAAACCAACTCATCTTCTTCTACTGGCACCAGGCTCTTGCTATTTTAATATAGTTGTGCCTTTTCATGGTCTTCCTGTCATATCTAAAGTGATTTAATTTTGTTCATCTTGGGCTGTGTTTAAAAATTGTGTAGATATATAAACTCTTGTTCCTGCTTCAGGCTTTGGCCAGAACTCAAAGTGCTGTGCATGGGTGTCCTGTGTGTACAGCAAGGGTTTTCCATCTTCTTCCTGCCAGTGGCAGTCTCCCAAATGTCAGGGAGCCCAGTGGAGCAGCGCTCCATGGAGAGCAAGGGAAGGAAAATCCACCTCCCTGTGTATCTATGCCTGTACATAAACCTCTTTTTTGTATTTTGTATGAAGATGTGATTTGTTGTGCCCTGTTTCGTCAGCAGACTAATGGGGCTTTGCGTAAAATATTGGGTTTTTAATAAAACCTTTTGCTTCTTGAGTTGAAGTGCTGGTAATTTTAGTTTCAGGAATGAAATCACAGATGTGGTTTTTGTTTTCTAAACAAACATTTTTTTAAAATGTCAACATAGTTCTTATGCTAGACAACCAACAATCACGTGGAATTAAAGTATGTGCACATGTAGATAGAGCAAGCCCTTATTACTTTTGTGGAGGATTCCAGAGGGACATGTAACAATTGAATGGGAACCAATTTAGCGTTCTCACCAGTAACAAAAAATGGCCTCTTCTCTAGCAGTTTGTACACTGCCCCATCACAGTATCTATGAATCATGAGGTTTCTGAAGAATGACTTTTCTGGCAGAGTGCTTAACAACTGGCCTAGGGTTTGGTGCTGTTCTGACATGTTTGGAAGTTGATGTCGGTGTCTTGTACCTGAGGCAGGTTTAGCTGCTAAAGCAGAGTTTACCTTGTGTTTACCTTCTTGTTACCACTATGTTTATGAGTGCTTAATTTATAGCAGAAGACATTTCCAATAACTAAGGAAACCTTGAGTTATTTATTTATTGAGTAATTTATTTATGTGGCATTAAGTACTCATTTAATTAGTCAAAGCTTGGTGTCACTAGCAGAGAAGATTTGCTGAACGCTTCAAATTTAAGACTATGGAAATGTAAGCGGATATGTTAGAAGGTGGGGAGTCAGCTTGGCAAGAGTTCAGGCAGGTACTCTGCTAGTCACACACCTGCACAATCGGCAGCTGCTCATAGTCTGAACTAGAGGAGTGCCAGATAAAATGCTGTTTCTTGTTAATTGTCAAGAAAAGAGGGGATAGTATAATCTGAAAAAATTAGAGGATGGTGTGGCACAGAGGGGGGATAAGGGGCGGGAGCCCTTTAAGAGGTGGTGGAGTGCCCCGAGAGCTGGCTCTTCCAACAGCCAGAGTCTGGCCAGAAGTGTATTGACTAGGGACAGGCTGGTTTCTAAGGGCAGGTGCTGCACTGTCCGGGGAGGGCGTGGCCCTGGCAAGTATAGGTGGGGACTCCAGGCTGACTCCGCAGCTGGTGGCCCTAAGCTCGGGGAGGACTTAAGAACGGGCACAGAGAGGAGTTGTGTAGTGTAGGGCACAAGGACGATGGAGGAGCGTAAGGTGTGAAGGTGAGATGGCTGGCACATGAAAGGCAGGACTGAAAAGGCTGCCAGGGAAAGAAGTGGCAAAACTACCCTGACGTCCTCAGCTGGAAGTACCTTTATAAAGCCTGATCAACACATAGCCACCACCTCCGTGTGAGTACTTCTGCTTGAATGGGAACAGCCTGCTAAGGCCTCCCACGACGGGCTTACAGATGTCTCAAGAGGGTATGGAGTGCAACCCTGAGGCTACAGAAGATATTGTAAATATTGCTGTTGAGCAAGGTCAGCCTTCCTCTCCCTCTCATATATATTTATAAATAAAATAATTTAATAATAAAATAAATAAAATAATAATGGCAGTGAAGGCTTCAGGTTTTTAGATCATGACCTGTGGTGCTGAATTTTGGGGCGCTGGGGGCTCTTGGGGGAAGGACAAGACCCACTATGCCAATTCCTTTCCTGGTGGCTTTTTTTTTTTACAGCATCCGAACCAGTGGGCACACGATGGTAGGCACATTTTAATTAATGTCTGTATCATACATGTGCCAGCAAGCTAGAATTTATAACAGATTCCTGCTGTACATTAAAAAAACACCAGTAAAGCATTTTCCATGGTCTTAGAAAGATGCACGCCTTGCTGTTTGAAAAGCAGATGGTTGCAGTGGGCAAAAGCACCTTCTAGCAGTTGTCTCTGGTTAGACTCAGCTGATCTAGCCATAGTGATCCGTGTTTCTGTAACCTCAAAGTTAGATTACTGTAATAAAGTCTGTGTTGGGCTACCCTTGAAGACAACCCAGAAACTGCAGCTGGTCCAGAACACGGCAACCCAGTTACTGTCAGGGGCTAATCGATGGGGATATGTGTTACCCATTTTGAAACAACTTCATAGGCTGCCAGTTTGTTTTCAGTTTCAATTCAGGGTGCTGGTTGTGATACTTGTGGGCCCCATATCTGAAGGATTGTCCTCTTTTTTTTCTTATGTTCCTGCATATGAATTGCGATCTTTAGGCTATCGCCTGCTGGCCCACTCCTGGTGGCCTGTCTGCTGTCAGTCAGATCCCTGAGCTGCCTTCATCCAAGAGGAAAGAGGATGTATAAATATTTTAATAAATAAAAAATCATGCCCCCTCTCTCCTAAATTGGATGCCCTCCAGGGGACTAGCTTGCCTGGCTGGCATTGAGGACAGTGGCTGTGTTAAGAAGGCTGATCGGCCTGTCCCTGCATATCTGGAGGTGTAAACAGCAATCATTTTAGAAGCCTCACCATAGGCTGTTACTGCACTAGGTATTCCCAGCGATGTATTAAGAGTTTGAAAATGTTATAAAAAATACTGTTCGCACTTTCTATGTATTCCCACCGATGTATTAAAAGTTTGAAACTGTTATAAAAAATACTGTTCACACTTTGTTTGGCCCCTTTAGCTGTGAAGACGTCTTCCAACCATTTTTTAGCAGAGGCATCCAAAATCAATTCTTTTTATAACAGTTCCAAACTCTTGATACATCGCTGGGAATACCTAGTGCGATAACAGCCATAGGCTGGAGGGGGTGAGTGTGCTCCATCTCTGTGCTCCCCCCTCCCTTTTGGGGCTTGTAGATGCTACTCTCATGAGTCTTGGCAAAGGGACCAGTGTTGGTGACTGAGAGATGACAGGCTTCAGTCCAAGGCTAAACTGACCAGCACACACAAGGAAATACTGTTTGGTTTTATGTGTATACAAGCGGGAGATCCACAAGGACTTGGGGGGGGACGACATATTATTCCCTCCCACTATTTCTTCTTTCACTTCCCTGAAAGCTGTTATTGCGTCTCTCCTTTTTTTGCTTCCTTTTTTACTTCCCACCCACCAGCCAACCTACCTTTATTTTCCTTTATCTTCTGTTTTCCTTCTTCCCTCCCCCTGGCAGCCTTTCCCTGGGAAACTGTGCCATGCCAGTCCTCAGGATTACTGGCCCAGTTGCACAGTGGGGAACTTGCAAGGATTTGTGGGGGGCACCTCACTTTCCCCTGTGCCCTCCTTCCCCAACACTATGTCCTTTTTATCTTCTCCTGGTAGGCCCCATATCCTAACCTTTCCCTGCTTCCTCCTCCTTGTTGGATTTGATCCAGGCCCAATGGATCATGATTGTGGTTAGAGAGAATCAGGTCAAGCACACAATAAAACAGAGTCAAAGACTTTTCTCTTAATCAAACAAAAATCCTTTACTTTCCTAAAAATAGGGAGGGTTACATGGAGTAAAAACAAATAACAATCTTTCTATCTAGTTCCCTATAAATCTTGCTAGGAATGCTAGCAGGTACTAAGGCTTAAACCCCTTTGTCTGTGTCCCAGCTCAGGAGAGCTAAGAACAGGCATCTTGCTTCTGTGAGATTCAAAAGTAACTAATACATCCTGCCCCAAAGTTTCACACCTTTAATAAAGGAACAGGGTAATAAACGATTCTGACTCCGTGCCTTTCTGCACGTTTGCAATGGCGATTCCCTAGCCAATAGAATACTTACATCTTGTCATTTCATCATCACCTTGAGACTATCTAAACTGTTGATATAAACAAGTTAACTCTTTAACTGCCCTGACAGAAATGGAACTCGCATTGAATCCCTAATACTTCTTCATACCCACCAACTACCTTTAATCTGCCCCTCATTGTTATCATGGACCCCCTTCACAGATGTGGTATGTGCTCTGACTATTTTGACTAATTTCGCTTTGGCAGCCATTTTAGGAACTAGGAATGCCATGCTTTGGCGAAGCTGAGGCCAAGATGTTGCTCAGACTATGCTAATGAATGGCCAAACTTTGGGTGGGAGACTGATTCAGTGATGGGATATTTGCATGCCTGCCCATTGCCACAGGGACTTGCAAAGCCAGGCACCTACCTAGATCTATCAGTGTAATTTCATCAGCAAGGGCAAGTCTTCCTGAATACAAAATCTAATTACTACCAAGCAACCAGGTGGGCTTGATTACTTTTACTGACCTTGTCTGAATGTCTCCTCCCAACCTGACTCAGGCATGAGTGAAGCCTCCACTCTGCCTAGAAATGCAGTCACCTTCTGTTACCTTTCTGGGAAAGCTCTAACCTCAGTCACAGTTAGGAAACCCACAGATTCTCATCCTGGATTCACCATGAATTCTTGAACTTTACAATTATATTCTTTTGTGCTGGCCCCTACAACTATTGCTGTTCTGCGAGCCAAAACTGTGCAGTCTCACCCCTCTGCTGACTCAGAAGCTACCCTCTCCACTGTTCTGAAACCAGCAAACCTCCTTACTGTTTTCTTGGGACCTTTGGAAGCTCTGTCTACAGAACCCTATTCTGAATCCCTGGATCATTAACAGACAGTATACTCTATCTAGCTTGGCAGACTGAGGATAAGTAAACTTATCCTCTGTTTACTCCTTCTCCCTCTCTCCCCGCTTCCCCCCCATCCCTGGTGCAGAATTCCCTCTCAACCAAGTATCCTAGTGGGTGTTTTTTTTAATGCCCCTACAAAAATTTTATTTCAGATTTTTCTTCAATCTGGGGCTTTTTTCAGATTAGTAGAAAGATCTAGGTTGCCTGCCTATGGCCCCAGTCTCTGGATTTAAGTATCTACCGATGGGGCCATGTTGAAAATTAGCTATACTGATTTAGATCTCTGTGCCCCACATCTCTTCCCTGTGGAACCCAAACCAGCTTAGAAAATATCCCCTTCCTTTGTTTTATCATTACAACATCTCTGTGAGGTAGATTAGGCTGAGAGTTACCATCTTAAGGTCACACAGTGAGCTAATTATAAACATTTAATGTCATTATAAATTAAATTATAATTTATACATTTGAAATAGCAGGAATTTTATTTGGTCTATTTTCAGGGTTGCCGTGCAGAGGAAGGCACTGGCAAACCACCTCTGTTAGTCTCTTGCCATGAAAACCCCAAAAGGGGTCGCCATAAGTCGGCTGCGACTTGACGGCACTTTACACACACACACACACATTTTCTGTTGCTGCTATTTTTGAGGTTTTATTGGGGTTTGTAGCCAGGGGATATGTATTGGGAATGCTTGGGAGCTGGAGTGTGTTAGTTTTGATTTCAGTAGTGTTAAACGGCAGGAGCTGTGGCAATTAGAATAGAATGGGCCAGTTCAGAAGAAGAGTGTCTAAGGCAGTTAAGAGCCTGCAATCCTGTTTCTAGCGCAAAAAAAAAAAAAATCCTTGGAGTATAATGTCAGCAGGATGCTTTGTCAGTTTTGATGTTGAATACTTCATCATTGACCAGAAAAATCAGCTATAAACCAGGACTCAAGCAAGTAAACTGACCTGGCATTATAGAGACCTGGCTTGAGCTTAATAAGGAAGAAGAGTTGATGTATTACAGTTTCTCCTAGGGGTTTATCTGTTCAACAGCAGGCTAGGTCTGGAGGAGGGGGCAGTTGCCTTGGTCTACCATAACACCATTTCCCTTAATCATCCTCCTGGTCAGCGGTCCCTGAACTCTGAGGTTTTGTATGTGGTTCTGGGATCTTGAGAAAAATTAGGGTTCCTGTATACTATCCATCTTGCTGCCTCGTTTCCTGAGCAGTCCAAACTGGTCTTGGTGTCAGATACTCCTTGACTGATCATTCAGCAAGATTTCTACATCCGCACCAAGTGCATCGCAGGATTTCATGGCTGCCATGACAACCGTGGGGTTGTCTAAGGTAATATATTCTCCCTTGGATATAGTAAAGTATAGTCTGGGTTTGGTATTCCATGCTGGGTGTGAGTCATCTGAGCTGCTGGTAGAGGAGATTAATATAGCTCCATCATCATGGATGGATTATTATTCCATGGTAAGGTTTAGACCAATGGAATTTTGAGACCTCCACAGGGTGGAGGATCATTTGGAAAAACCATGATGAGCCTTTGAAATGTAATAAAAACCTTTAAAAAATTGATAAGCCTTAAATGTAAACATTTGGAAATTTAGAAGCCATAGGATAGCCATGGGTTTATTGGAAAGAAGAAAGATTTTTTGGGGGGAGGGAGACAAATACTTGGTTTATCAAACCCTAAGTTATTTTGCTGTTTTAACAACATAAAATTAATCATTTATAATGTAGTTAAAATGTCAAATTGTACTCTTTGGCACATGGAATTTAAGAGCACATCCTACGCTACCTAAGCACACACAGTTCTAACACCAGAGGAAGGCAAGCAGCAATTCACAGTCAAAAAAGCTTTGTATGCTTCTCTCATGAAAGATCAGGGTAGCAACTTGTGAATGCTTTCCACAGTGTCCTTGGACAAACAGGTGACAGAAGTTACCTGGGATGCCTTTTTGTGAGGACTAGTTCACCGGCTGTATCTGCTTCTAGAGAAATGAAAGCCTGGGGAAATTTTACTGTGTTTTTACAAGTATCCCCCCCCCCCCCGGTGGAAACATTTACATGAAAAATTCCTATGCGTACTGTACATATAGAAAACATATTTTCGAGGATGTGATATTTATGGATAATTTGCACAATTAATTTGCTGTAATGAATTTAATGCATCAACGAGTTCAGTATTTTCTGTGTTATGAAGTTTAACTTGATATCCAATATGTTGGTAGTCGTACCTGTTGTGACTGTATGAGACTATTTCTCTGTTTCCTGTCTTTCCTTTGTGTTCCCCTCCCTCCCTCTTTCCTTGGTCCAAGACTGCGGTCGTAGACCTAATAAATTATTATTATTAATAATTGGTTGTTATTATTATCATGCCAATAAAGGTGACTGGAACTGAACTGAAGAAACGTAGCATTTAACAGTCCATTCCTGACTTCCAAGGACAAAAGTCTTCAGGAGGCCAGGAAGGGGCTGCACTGGCTCCTGGGCTACTTACGCTGCCGCAAGTGGCTCCAATGCTGGCAGGGAGGCCTGCATGCCGGTCTCCCTGCCCTGGGACGCTGTCTGGGCCTTCCGCTGGCATCCCACCAGCGTAAAGGCCCGCACCGGCATTCCAGAGGGCGTGCCGGGGATGGAGCTGCTTGCAGGCAGCTCCCTATCCCCTTTCAGCCCTGGACACCGGCGCCGAGAATGGCGGGGCTGCGACTGCGATTTTGCAGGCACAGCCTCGCTATTTTCTACGGGACATTTTGCCCCATTTAAATTTTAAAAAGTCGTCAAAAGGCTTTTTTAAAGCTTTTGGTGACCGGGAAACAGGTTAGGAGGCGCCGCAGCGGCACCTCACACACGCCGTCCCCAATTGCCGACAGCTCAGGAATGGGCTGTTAGATTGCAGTTTCAATTCTATTAGTTATTTGAAAACATAGATTGAGTAGGTAATATGCAGAGGCATATCTTTCTGTATCTAATTAATTTACAGAAGGCAGGATTGTCTAATTTATGTAATGTTTTTTTTTCAAGGAATGCGGAATGTGAATTTTAATCACCTTTCTAACCCTAAATAGAGTTCTTTGCTAGATGTATTTACTTATAATAGTCTTTGCACATGAGAATTTTTAAAAATACAATGTTATTTTTATAACTTCAGGTTTGATTTTTCATGTCTGGAGACATTTTATAAGACAATTGACCTGAGTGTAAAGATAACGTTGGCAAGTGCTGCTGGAGAATGTTTTACTGAGTGAATAGTGAAGGAGTTGCTCATGTGTGTATAAAGAGATCTCTGCCATATATGTTCAGAATGTATCTGGGAAGTGCACTGAAGTCTGAGACTGATTTTTTTATGTGCTTTTGAGAGCTCAGAGGTTCAGTATTTAGTAATTTCTTTCTATAGTCCTGTATGTGGATTTTACTGGGTGTTGGGGCTGCAAGAGATAATAATCAGCTTAACTGATCACGGCATATTTTAATAATTGAAGCTGTGATTTAAGGCCATGCTTAACTTTTTAAAGGGTTTTTTGCTTATAATAAATAAACTAGATTGCTTTTTTCTAACAGTGAGTGGCAATTAGCAGTTAGTTTTAATTAATCAATCTTGCACTTCAGCATCTCAAGAAGGTGCCTGTTCTGCAGTTTTGGTAGTAGTAAACACACTTTTTTTTGGTCAGAAGGCAGATTATTAATCAAATGAAGAATTCTTCAGTTGGTTGACAGCCTTTGCATTGATACTTGATTATCAGTAACATGTGTTTGTCGATCAGAACTATGATCTGTTTATTTCTGGATAGTGAACTACAGTTGTAATGTGTTAAAATGTTTAAATGTTGTAGTCAATCAGACCTCAGGCTTCCTGTAATAAGTTTCTACTGTATATATGAAAAATAGAACACAAATGTACCTTTTCAAAAAGATATGAATAGCTAACAATTGTGTGGCAAGCAGCATTAAAGAAAATAAATGTTTTGTGTAATGTATTATAGCACTAATCACATCCTTAGTATACAAAAGATCTTAAAAGTACAAAGGCTGGATTCTTCATAACAAAGAGGGAGGAGTTATTTTCATTACTTTTCTTAGCATTCCAATAATTTCTAGAACTCTTCCATTCTTATATTTCAGTGCCTTTGGTTTACCTGGATATGGGGAAAAGGGTGGTAGTACTGAGTATCGCCATATCTCGCAGTACGAACCCAATCTTTCAATTAGGAGTGTTTTTAATTTCCTGATACTACATGACTAGCACATCCCACATCTGTCATAAATTTTCAGAATAGTATATAGGGTGACAGAAAAAATGGGATGACTATAACATTTCCCCTCTTCTACGTATAGACTGTATATATCCAAATCTTATCCCAAATATAATTCCACGAATTTAATGGGAGTAAAATCGCTGAGCTTTTTCTAATTTTTTTTTATATGATGATCTGAATTTTTAACTGTGGGGCCACTGATAAATTAGTTGATACAGTTTTAAGCATGTTATGCAGCTTACATTTACTTCTTGAAGGCCCAGGGAGCAAAGCAACTGAAAAATCCTTGATAAATGACTTATTTAGTAAAAGAGCCTGGCTGGAACAGTCTTCAAGGAAAAGACTAGTAGTTAGTTTATACATGGGAAAACAAGCTTCCACAATATATTATGGTCATAAAAGGGATTCAAAGCTCGTTGCTATTCAAAATAGCAATGACTTGGGTCCATCCTTTCTATGAACTTGCTCTGTTGTCAGCAGGGATTTTTGCCACCTTCCCCTTCTTGATGCAGCTAGAGCTAGTAGAAATAAGTGTGTGTTTGCATTTCTGCTGTTTTTTTTCCTCTTTTTGTACAGGATCCTTTATTTCTCATGCTGTTCCTGTCGTAAAGTGGTTCATGTAGGGGTGAAATCTGGGAGGTTGAGGTTCAAATCCCCATTGCTCGATGAATCTCGCAGGGTGACCTGGGATCAGTCACTTGGTCTTAGCCTGACCTGCCTCGCAGAGTTGTTAAAGAGGACAAAATGGGGAAAGGAAAACAGTATATGCTGTCCTGAGCTCCTTGAATGAATAAAAATGTCAATAGTTAAATTTGCTTGCTTCAAACCGGAAATGGACATGCACAGCTGAGTGTTGTTTCAGGCATATTCCCAACCTTGTTTTGCTATTACCCATGAGTAAATTCAGTGTCTGATTTTGCCAGTATTACTACAAAACAATATATGGTGTCTGATTCATGATGCTCCAGTAGCTGATTGAGTCAGTGAAGTGTAATGGTTAGTGTTCATTCAGGACCTGGGAAACCTGTGTTTATAGCCCTACTCATCCATAAAGAGGCTGGTTTTAGCCTGTCATTATCTAAACCTAATCTGCCTCATAGTGTCCCTGGCAGTTTATAGTATGCTGGGAAGGAGAGAGGGAGGCACATTGTTCCAAAATGAAATCCAAAAACAAGAAGAAAAAGTGTGTTATATCTTCTATTAGGATCAATTGAAATGACGCAGAACAGTGTGTAGACTTGGATGGGTTGAAGAAGATGTGCTGTAAAACATACGTCCTGTCTCTACTTGTTCTGCTATTAGTCAAGGTTGCTATATACTTTTAAGGACTCTGACCACTTTGATCCCCCTGCCAGGATTTGTTTAGTTTTCAGAGTTCTTCCACTCCCAGACACATGAAGGGGATGTTATCCATCAGATTTGATTGGTGTGTGTTTGAGAGATTAGGGTTAGAGATGCATTCCTTAATCCCAACTCGGTCTTCATGGAATAATTGGGGAAATACTTCCCTGCAGTGTAATTCTTAAGATTCAGGACTAGATTACTAGCTTTCTGCTCATGCAGCCATAAACAGTCAGGGAAATATTGTCCTACATGAGTAGACTGCTAGTGATAGCCCTCCAGGACAATCAGTTGGCCACTGTATGAAACAGGATGCTGAACTAGATGGACCACTGGTTTGATCCAGCAGGGCATTACTTAAATTCTTATGCTGAGGCTCAGGGTTAGATGAGCAGGAAGCTTATTCATTAAACCTCAAGGCACTGTTGTAAGGAGGAAGAATTCCCTAGTTGTTTGTTCTTCCTTTTGCTCCCTGATTCCGTGCACGCCTCTAACAAGGGACTTAAAATATTTAGACCTAGAATCTGGCTTATGCTGGCCATCTGTTCTGAAAATTGCATTTTTCTTTTTGTGGCTGTGTAATGTTTAAACAAAATGAAAGCTTGTTGAGCTAGAAGACCAATGCTGTGATTGGTAAGTGGTAGTGGGTAAAAGTTACAACCCTCCATAGGAGCTCTGTGACCAGGGCAGCTTAACTATGATATGACTGGTGTTTTGATAGAAATGGAATACCTTATCTTTGATTTTCTTGTTATGCGTAGTGCCCTAATGGCTTCAGTCCTAACCACCAAATCTCTGGATAAGAGCCTTGAATTACTTACCGTGAAGGCTTCTTCTGCTCTGAGGTATGGAGGGCGTCTTTAGCTCGGGTTCGTTTCCATTGGTTGCTAGGGAGGCAGGAACAAACATCTAAGGTCTTCCTGTTTCCCGGAGGAAATGACCCCCTCCTTTCTGAGAGCTCCAGTAGTTGAAGAGCTATTCAAAGGTAGACAGAACCTAACTGAAGGAAAAAACAGGACCTTCCCTGTGTAACATAGTAACTTAAACACAGAACAACATGGGGTAGACAACAGCCCTATGAAAACTTGTATTGTCCAAACATTAGAGGACTGTAATAAATCAGGTATTATAATTATTAATGTTAATCTTACTTTACTTGCAGGTACCATCGGGAGGGGAAGACGCCCTCCGTACCTCAGAGCAGAAGGAGCCTTCATGGTAAGTAATTCAAGGCTCTTTGTCGCTCTGAGGCAGGAGGGCGTCTTCAGCTCGGGCTGTACCAGAGCTACCTACGTAGAGGGTGGGCACGATTAGGTACTCTGCGCTGCTTGAAGTACCCTTTGTCTGAAGCCGGTACTTTCCTGGGCAAAAGAGTCCACTCTGTAATGTCTTGTGAATGTAGAAACCGACGACCATGTTGCCACGTTACAGATTTGCTCCAGTGAAACTCTGTGATTGACGGCTGTTGTCGTAGCCGCACTTCTAATGGAATGGGCTGTGATGTGGAGCGGAGCAGGAAGTCCGGATGCCTTGTAGGC
Organism: Euleptes europaea; assembly: GCF_029931775.1. Taxonomy (NCBI): domain Eukaryota; kingdom Metazoa; phylum Chordata; class Lepidosauria; order Squamata; family Sphaerodactylidae; genus Euleptes; species Euleptes europaea. Next base: position 22,516,322 of record NC_079313.1, on the reverse strand, counting down.
ATGTGTGATGCAGCTCCTAATAGTGTTGCTGATGGCGGCTCTAGACATCGCCTTCCCTTTATTGGGGGCTGTCAGCGTAATGAAGAGGTACTGCGAGGCTCTGATTTGTTGAGTGAGTCTGATGTAAATCCTCAAGGCCCTCTTTACATCCAATGAATGCCACTCTTTTTCTTGTTGGCTAGAAGGGTTGGGGAAGAAGGTGGGCAACACTACCTCTTGCTCCCTGTGAAACTTGTGTTGATTTTAGGCACAAACGAAGGGTCAGTGCGGAGGACGACCCTGTCTTTGCGAAAGACGCACAGGTCAGGCCTGATGGATAAGGCCCCTAGCTCTGACACCCGCCTCGCCGAGGTTATTGCTGTTAAAATAGCCTTCATTCGTAGCCACTTTAGATCCACCACTCTCAGTGGTTCGAAGGGGGGCTTGGTGAGGGACTTTAGAACCAAGCGAAGCCTCCTGGTAGGGAAATGGTGTATCACTGCTGGAGAGGATTTTACTCCCCTTAGGAACGCCTTGATGTGTGGATGTGAACTTAAGGCGTAACCTGAGACTCGAGGGACGAGAGTGGCGATGGCCGCCAATTGGCGTCGCATAGTGGAGGTCTTGAGTCCCAAACGTCTCCCATCTTGGAGGAAGGATAATATGTCGACCACCCTGGGCTTGAGTGGGTCAACCGAGTTACGGCCACACCAAGCTGCGAAAGCTCTCCAGGTGACTCCATAAATCCGGTGAGTGGCCGGTCTTCTAAATGCCAAGATGGTATCTATAATGTCGGCGTTGTACCCTAGATCTAACAGCCTTCGCCTCTCAATGGCCAGATGGTCAGTTGATACCATCTCGGGTCTGGGTGGCAGATGGGCCCCTGAAGGTGCAGGTCGTGTATGTCCGGAAGGTGCCAGTGGGGCCGGATTGACATCTGACGTAAAGCTGGGTACCATGGCCGCCTTGGCCAGTCTGGTGAGAAGAAGAACTGTGGCCTTCAGCATGCGACTGCGCCTGATAACTCTGGGGATTAGTGGTGGTGGGGGAAGACGTATAAGAGCCCCTGAGGCCATGGAGTCAGAAGGGCATCCGTCTCCTCCGCTCCCCGTTTTCGGAACCTTGAGTAGAACCTTGGTAGATGAGAGTTGGACGAGGTCGCAAACAGGTCCACTATTGGAGTCCCGTATCTGATGCAGATTTGGCGGAAGATCTCTGGGTTCAGGGCCTACTCGGCTTCCTCGAGGCGCTGGCGACTCAGCCAATCCACCTGGACGTTTAGAGTGCCCTGGATATGTTCTGCTGAGATCAAAGCCAGATGACACTCCGCCTAGTCGAGGGCTAGAGATACTTGTTTGTGGACGATCTTGAGCCCCCCCTGCTTGTTGACATGGGCTTTGGCCACCACATTGTCCGCTCTGACAAGCAGGTGTTGTCCCCTTATCTGAGGGCTGAAGTGTAGAAGAGCCTTCAAAATTGCCGTGATTTCTAAAAAGTTGATAGTCTTGCCCCTTTCCTTGGGTCCCCAAGAGCCCTGAGCCGGTTGGTTTTGAAATGTAGCACCAGCCTGTCAGGCTGGTGTCGGTAAACAACTGGACTGGTGGGTCATGTAAAAAGGCCAGTCCTTTCAATAGTTTGTTCGGGACTGTCCACCACCTCAGGGCCAGATGCGTTGGGCTTGGAATTGTTAGGACCTTGTTTCTTTTCCAGATGATGTCTTAATTGATGTGGTCGGAGGAACCATTTCAGCAGTGTGGCATGGTATCGTGCCCAGGGAACTGTGGGAATACAGGCAATCATATGGCCCTGTAGCTTGGCCAAGGTCTTGAGGCGACAGGTTGACGAGGATAGAATCCGCTTTGCCAGGGTGGAAATGGATGAGACCTTCTCCTGGGGGAGGATGACGCAGTTGGTGAGGGTGTCGATTATCACCCCTAGGTGGAGCAGTCTCTGGGATGGCGTCAGGTGGCTCTTGTGCAAGTTGATCAAGAACCCATGAGATTGGAGCAGCTGGGTGACTAGCCTGGTATGGGACAGGCTGAGGTCCTTTGATGGTGCACAAATGAGTATGTTGTCCAGGTACGGGTGTAACTGGACCCCTTGCTTTCGCGCTTTGACCATCAGGGTCACCAGGATCTTGGTAAATACCCTGGGGGCGGACGATAGTCTGAAAGGGAGTGCGCAGAATTGATAATGCTCCCCCTGGCATGTGAATCTCGGGTATCTCCGATGAGAGGGGTGTATTGGGACATGAAGGTAGGCCTCGGTGGGATCCACCGAGGTCAGGAAAGCCCTTGGTGTCTTCTGCGATCGACCTGAGGGTCTCCATTCTGAATCGTTTGTATCTGACGAACCTGTTGACGAACCTCAGGTTCAGAATGGCCCTCCAGTCCCTGTTCCTTTTGGGGACCGTGAAAAACACAAAGTAGATGCCTGAGAAACGCTCCGATTGCTCGACGGTTTTGATTGCTCTGATTTCCTGAAGGTGGTGGACTGCCGCCTCTGTCCGGCGGAGCTTGTCCCCGCTGAGATGGAGGGGTCTTGAGAGGATCTTGTCTGGTTGAGGTTGGCAGAACTCTATCAGATAACCCTGGTTGATAATTTGGGTCACCCAATGATCTGTGTGGGAGGACGACCATTCTGTCGCAAACTGCGTTAAGCAACCCCCCCACTGGCAGAACCCTGCCGTCACTGCTTGGTGTTGTGGGAACCTCCTCCTGACTTGTCTCTGCTACTTTGGTAGAAGTGAGGAGGCCTAGAGGAGTGTCTAAAGGAGTTCCAAACTCCTATTTTATAGTCACCTCTAAACCTGTGGAGGGTGTGGGAGGAGCGAAAGGAGGGAGGGGCCGAGCTCTTCTGGTCCCTCCGGTAACTCCTAGGTAGTGCTTTTTTCTTATCCTTTCTCTCTATCAGGATAGTGTCCAGTTCATCCCCAAAGAGCTTATTGCCCTGACAGGGGAAGGCCATGAGCTCCGCTTTAGAGTGGTGATCGGCCCGCCTGGCAGCCAGCTGGGTGGCCATTGCGCGTGCTGAAAGGGACATAGTGTCCAGGGTGGAGTCCCTTTTCCTTTTATCCCTTAGAAGCTCCTTGATCAATTGATCTTGAGCAGCATATATCTAGTGTTGGAGGGATATAAGGATTGAAACAAATCTTGCCCCTGACAATGTAGCCTTGGGGTCCCTATCACTTAGTACAGGGGTCAGCAAACTCATTAGTCAAAAGAGCCAAATATCAACAGTACAACGATTGAGATTTCTTTTGAGAGCCAAATTTCTTAAACTTAAACTATATAGGTGGATACACTGTTTATTAACTTAATAAACTTTAATTAAAGTTTTAAGTCTTAATTAAACTATAGGTACACTGAATAAAACTTGATATCATACTTAATAATGATCCGTGGCTTAGTAAAAAAGGCATTATGTCAGTCACAGAGGCATTGGATTTGTATATTAAAAGGGGGGAAATATAGTGCGATCGAAGTTCCTCGTAAAAGCGGCATCCCAAAAGGGCATGGGCTAATGAGTCAATAGAGCCAGAAGAGCAAGAGCAGATCCTGTCTGAGTATGGTATATTCAGAATTCTGCCCTGCATTACCATAGAAGGGTTAGCATTCAATCTAGCCAAGCAAAAAGCTCTACAGAGATGAGGAGTTGTCAAATAATATGTATAGGCAGGCAGACCACGTGGAGGGGGTATTCCGAAGAACTGGGATGAACAGACGCGACGAGCACAAAAAGTAGTGCTGTTATAATCGAGCTCTTTAATGTGCTTTTTAATTTCGGTAAAAGCTTCAGTTCGTCTGCGGTCTTCTGTGCAGTCCCACATTGGGACTGCGCTTGCGCAGGCCAACCTCGGAAAGGATTCTTATAGCTTCTTAAATTCGACAGGGGGCGCCGAGACGCCATTGCGCATGCGTCCGCCTTCCCGCCCTATGACGTGGCGTAACGGCGCCCCCTCTCCCAGTTCGTTCTTTGCCGCCGGAAAGAAAGGACGTCCTTCGCTTCACAGCTTACGGTAGATTTATCTGTAAAAAAAAAAAAAGAGAGAGAGAGAGAGAGAGAGAGAAAACAGTTAGAAAAGGAGAGGAGTCATGGCGCAAGCGGCTTTATTTAAAAAATGCTTGCAGTGCGACACAAAAATGTCCAAGACGGATGAGCATTCGCTTTGCGTGCTCTGCTTGGGTGAATCCCACATTGTGACTGCCTGTAAAATTTGCCTGCAATTTACTCCAAAAGCACGGGCCGATAGAGCTTCCCGTTTAAAAGCTTGGCTCTATGAGAAAATCTTGTTGGGCTCTCAAATGCCGGCCTCGAAGTCATCGGCTGAGCGAGACCAAATGACGCAATCGGAATCGATCGGATCCGTGCGGTCGGAACCGACGCTAGCGTCCGCCTCTAAATCCCGCCCTCGTTCGCCGGTTCCGAGTGAGAAAACTAAGGGCACTGCTGAACCACCCCCCAAGAAGGCGCGTGCCAAAACCAAGCACTTAAATAAGAAATCTAAGGAACCGAGAGTCACTGGTTCCAAAGCGCCTGGGGATCCGAGTGTGAGGGAGGACGATCGTACCCCCCCTCCCCTCCGCACTCCCTCCCCTCATTTTGAAAAGGAATCTTCGGATTCGGACAATGACTTACCTGATTTGTTTTTGAAAGAGATTCATGGCTCCCTGCAATCTGTTCCCAGCGAACGTCAGGTCCCAACGTCGAGTCTAGTGGGGTCTCAAAAGCAGTCCATACCCCCTGCAATGCCTCAGTGGTGGCCCCCTCAGTGGTATGGGCCAATTCAGACAGCCCCTTGGCAAGGGTATCCTTATCCACCCTGGGGTCCCCAACCCCACCTGCCTCAACAGCCTCCATCTTGGCCTACTGAACAGTCTCAACCAGTTCTTTCACAAGAGGGACTACCCCTATTGGATCACCACTTATCTTTGGGTGCGTCTGAATTAGACCAAGACTCTCAGTCAGTTCGCTCTGAGCTGGGGTTAGAGGATCCCTCTGAAGCCAATCCAGATCTAGCCTCTGGAGATCACCTGCCGGGTCCTTCTGGTGAAGAGATTACCAGCTTTTCAGAACAAATGACCAGAGCCGCTAAAGCCTTAGGTTTGGATGCTAAATCCCTAGCACCTAAACCAAAAGAGAAAATATTGTCTCCTCTTTTTCCTCAAGCCTCCACTTCCACTGCTTTCCCAGTGTTAGAGGACTTTATGGACGTAGCTAAGAAAGTTTGGGAAAACCCTTCCTCTACTCCATCAACATCCAGGAAGGTAGATAGCATGTATAAAGTTCTTCCTACTGGATGTGAGTTTTTATTTTCACACCCAGTCCCTTCTTCAGTGATTGTGGCTGAGTCACAAAACAAACGTCTAGGCAGCCATTCCTCACCATCTGACAAGGACAGTAAACGTATAGATGTATTGAGCAGGAAGACTTATTCTGCAGACGCACTTGGCTTTCGTATTGGAAACTACCAAGCTATCATGTCAGCCTATCATCTTTTCCTTTGGGAGAAGATGTCTGTTTACCTGCAAGACCTGCCTGAAGAACAAAAATCGCTAGCCAGGTTGGTGATATCTGAAGGGACTCAATTGGCTAGACATCAAATGAACGCTGGCAGACATGCCTCAGAGTCAGCTGCCAGAGGCATGGCCGCCTCAGTCTCCCTACGCAGATTTGCTTGGCTCCGATCTACTGCTTTATCCCAAGACGTCAGAAGTACCATTGAAGATCTACCCTTTGATGGCAAGGGCCTCTTCGCTGCGACCACCAATGACACCCTCAGCCAGCTAAAAAAGGAGAAACAAGATGCCAGGTACATGGGGGTATGTGTTCAAGTACCTGGCAGTTTTCACAGACCACGCTATGGCTATAGAAATACCACCTACCAACCAAGGTTCCAGAGACCACCTCCTCCACCACCCAATTCTTATGGACAACAGCGAGTGTTCCAATCCTTCCAGCACCAGAACAGACGGAGATTTCCTAGATCCAGGCCCACCGCCCCGAGGTCTCAGTCCCCGAGAGGGCATGGTCCCAAACCATCTTTTTGACTGTTCCAGATTAGGGACAGTTGTTCCTGCATGTTTGGTGACCGTTTATCTTCTTTCTTCTCGGCCTGGGAGAACATAACCTCTGATGCTTGGGTTTTACAACTTGTTCTACACGGGTATTCGTTAGAATTTCAATTTCTACCTAGTCTAGATCACCCCCCATTTGACAGTGGTCCAACATTGTCTCCAGCCTTACAAACTGCCCTAGAAGAGTTAGTTCTTAAAGGTGCAGTGCAACCTGTTGTAACTTCCTTTGAAGGTTTTTATTCTCGTTTATTTGTAGTTGACAAAAAAGATGGAGGTTTGCGCCCCATTCTTGATTTGAAAGATTTTAATAAATGTTTACAGTATAAAAAGTTCAACATGTTAACTATTTGCAATGTTTTACAGTTATTAAAAACTGGTTGGTGGTATATTGTTATTGATTTGAAGGATGCTTATTTCCACATTTCAATTAAGGAAGAACATCGAAAGTACTTACGTTTTGTAGTAGGGGGCAAGGTGTTCCAATATGCAGTGTTACCTTTTGGGTTATCCACAGCTCCTCGTGTCTTCACCAAATGTATGGCCGTGGTGGTAGCTCACCTCCGTACCAAGGGTTGTGTGATTTTTCCTTATCTGGATGACTGGTTAGTGACAGCTCCTTCCATAGACCAGCTGATCTCTCAGAGGGAACTCATCCTGGACTGCCTGAATTCTTTGGGCCTTATGGTTAATTTTAAGAAGTCAGCCCTTGTCCCGTCTCAAACAGCTAAATTTATTGGCACTTCTCTAGACTCTATCCTGGGTAAAGCAACCTTGCCCGTTGATAGAGCCCACAAATTATTGGGTGTAGTACGTTCCTTTTTAAATAAGAGGCATCAGTCGGCCTTGCGTATTCAGACACTTTTGGGACTGATGGCATCAACTACAGCAGTTATTAAAACTGCCAGACTACACATGAGGCCCCTCCAAAATTGTTTTGTCAGGAAATTCAAGCCTCTGACCCAGTCTCAACAAACCAGGTTTTCAGTCCCTAGACCTGTGCTACGTACCTTACAATGGTGGTCCCAAATGCATAACTTGGTTTCTGGTGTTTCTTTTGGGGTGTTCATGCCTAATGTGGTTCTCACATCAGATGCTTCTTTAATTGGTTGGGGTGCACATTGTCAAGGACTATCGGTCCAGGGATTATGGTCTCCTCGAGAATTTTCCCTTCATATTAACGTTTTAGAGCTACGAGCAATTCGTTATGCTCTTATCTCTTTTGCAGAAATCCTGTACAACAGAGCGGTGCTCATCCAGACAGACAACACCACCGCAATGTTTTATCTAAACAGACAAGGGGGTACAGTCTCCCTCACTCTGTGCAAGGAAGCAGGAAGCATTTGGAAATGGGCAATCCTACACAACGTGTGTCTTCAAGCCATCCATATTCAAGGAATACAGAACGTCGAAGCAGATTCCCTGAGCAGAATGTTTTCCTACCATCACGAATGGTCTCTCAAATGGGTTTACATTCTACCCATTTTTCAGGAGTGGGGGTTCCCCGAGATAGACCTGTTTGCCACGTCCCAAAACAAAAAGGCACCTCTTTTTTGTTCCCGGGCGGGTCACGACCCATGGTCCCTGGGGGATGCTTTCCAGAGACCCTGGGTGGGAGCCCTGTTTTATGCTTTCCCACCTACCCCATTAATTACCAAGACACTGGCTCGGATTCAGGTTTACAAAGCTCATTGTATTTTAATAACCCCATATTGGGCCAGACAGATTTGGTTTACAGAATTGAAGAATCTCGCCCAGGGCAATTTCAGGCGCCTGCAGACAGCATCAGACCTACTATCAGTGGGCAGGATACGTCATCCAGATCCGGGCACTCTTCAGCTGACAGCCTGGCTGCTGAACCCCCCTCAATGAAGTTGTCTGATCAGGTTTTGGAAGTAGTTTTAAATTCAAGGAAGCCATCCACGAGGGCTTCATATGCTTTTAAGTTTCTCTAAGTGGGTTAGGTCCTCGAAATGTTTCCCGTCATCATGTCCCCTGCCGATGGTATTAGATTATTTATTGTCCCTTAAGACAGAGGGCTTAAGTTTTTCGTCGGTTAAAACTCATCTAGCAGCTCTGTCTGCTTTTCATGTAGGAGTGGATGGATATTCTCTTTTTTCTCATCCTACCTCTAAATTATTTATGAAAGGCCTAGCAAATATGTTCCCAGTCAGGCATGACCCTATTTCACAATGGTCACTGTCCTTAGTTTTAGCTCAGTTGATGCTTCCACCTTTTGAGCCCTTGGGAAGGGTTCCCCTGTCATGGTTGTCTTACAAGGTGTGTTTTTTAGTAGCTATCACATCTACACGGAGGGTTAGTGAGCTTGCAGCGCTAAAGTGTCACCCTCCTTTTGTTCAATTTTTCCCTTCTAAAGTAGTGTTACGCACCAGTCTTGAATTTACGCCCAAGGTGGTGTCGGATTTCCACTTGGGGCAAGATTTATGTTTACCTGTTTTTTTCCCAAATCCTCAATCTGTACCAGAAAAAACTCTTCATTCCTTAGATGTTAAACGGGCTTTATTGTATTATTTGAATCGTACAAGGCAGATTCGCAAGTCAGATTCCCTGTTTGTATGTTTTGCTGGTCCGAAGAAAGGAGAAGCTGCTTCTTCCCAATCCTTGTCTAGGTGGATAGTGCAGACAATACGCCACTGTTACTTGAGGGCTGGTAAAAAGTGTCCCAAATCCTTACGGGCGCATTCCACTAGGGCCCAGTCATCCTCAGCTGCTTTTCGCAAGAGGGTCCCCATCAAGGACATCTGTCGAGCCGCTACCTGGTCCTCATCGGAGACTTTTGCTAAGCATTATGCAATCGATGTAGATGCACGACAAGATGCAGCTGTGGGGAAAGCAGTATTACAGTCATTATTTGGCTGAGAGCTCTTCCCCGCCTCCAGGTGAGTGGTTTGCTATATAATCTCCCAATGTGGGACTGCACAGAAGACCGCAGACGAAAACAGAGTTGCACTTACCTGTAACTGCTGTTCGTCAAGATGTCTTCTGTGCAGGCACACATCCCACCCTCCTGCCCCTCGGAGAGCTCTCATCTATTGAATTTATTAATTGTTTTTTGATTATAATAGCCTCTTCGAGTGGACAAAGAACTGAACTGGGAGAGGGGGCGCCGTTACGCCACGTCATAGGGCGGGAAGGCGGACGCATGCGCAATGGCGTCTCGGCGCCCCCTGTCGAATTTAAGAAGCTATAAGAATCCTTTCCGAGGTTGGCCTGCGCAAGCGCAGTCCCAATGTGTGCCTGCACAGAAGACATCTTGACGAACAGCAGTTACAGGTAAGTGCAACTCTGTTTTTTCCCAAGATCTAATAACATATCCTGTGAGAAGCCCAACAACGACAGTTTCTCAACCAGGGTGTAGTCAGCTAAAAAAGTAACTGCCTTTAGCACTCTAGAGACTCCCTCCAAGGCGTTTCTATCGCTATCCGGAATCAGCTGTTGCAGTTTACGTGTCCAGACAATAGCTGTTCGTGATATAAGAGCAGAAGTAATAGAGGCACTTGCCGCTAGGGAGGAGGCCTCATGAGCCCTCTTGAGGGCTAACTCCGCCTTTCTATCTAATGGGTTGCGTATGGAACCCATGCCATCTCTTGCCACCAGATCGAATGAGGGCAGAGCGGTGACTGGGGCTTCTACCACTGTGACCTGCAGTAACTTGGCAGGGGCAGGTGCTAACAAATAGAATTTCCTGATCCCAGCTGGCAGCTGTTTGTTGGCCAGGGGCTTCTCCCACTCAGAAGTGATCATGGAGGAGAAGTAATCAGGGACTGGGATAGCCCTAGAGGCAACTGTGTGCCTGTGAAAAAATTCTACAGATCCATTCAGCTTATCAGTGGGCTGAGCCTCCTGGGCCTCAGAGAGGTCCAGGGCTGCCAAGGTCTTGGAGAGCAGTGAAGGAAAATCTTCCTGTGAAAATAATCTCAATTGCTTCTCCTCTGTAGGGGGGAATTCCCCTTCGTCTGGGGAAAACTCGCCTTCCTCTCTTTCCTCATCATCAGTGGAGGCCTGAGATAGTTCAGCCTCTGCATTTTTAGAGGCATAGGTTTTCTGGGAGGCCCCGTGAGATTTTGAATGTTTTTCTCTCACTTGAGTCCCCCTGTACTCATGGCTTGATCCGTCTAAGGGATCAGTATGCAAATCCCACACTGAGGGGCAGGGGAGACTTGGACGGCCTGTAGACCCTCCACAAAAACGCTGCAGATGAGGTCCGTCAGCTCTGCTCTCAACACGGCCTGCCCCCCCAGTCCCCCCTCTTGAGAAGGAAACGTGGGCGGTTGTACGTTACCGCTTGAAGCAGCCGACTGCGTCTAGACAGGCACGCTGGGCTGTAATGCCGGCTGTGGGATGGTTAATCCTCCGGATGGATGAGGAGTCCCCTGAGGCGCTGAATTAGAACTGCTAGAAGCTGTGCCGTTTGCTCCAGGCGACCGGCTAGCAACCGTGCTTGCGCTCCCGCCGTCGGTTCTATCATCCGAAGACTGAAGTTATGGCGGCGGAGCTGGGCGTCCGGCTAGAATCCACGCTGGTGTGTGATGCTGCTGCTCCTGTGGAGCCTTTCCTCTTCTTCTTCCCCCTTTGACTTTTGTACTGGGTGCCTTTTTGCACTTCGCCCCCGTGGTTGGCCAAGTCTGCAGTATCTTTCATGTTCTGCAGTAACTGCAGAATCTTTCATCTGCAGTATCTTTCATCTTGGCCAACCTGAGAAATCAGCAGTGGCTGAACATGGATTGACCCAAACAGGACAGAGGGTCTTATTCAAAGACACTGAAAGACTGGACAATTCTACCAACTGTTTTGTCAGATTGCACAGAGAAGTCATTGAAATTCATAAACATCAGCACAACTTTAACAGAAAATAAGAGAGTTTAAGAATGAATAAGGCTTGGCTTCCTGTCCTGAAAACCTCCAGACTAACAAAGACTACAGTCCACAATAGCAATGCGGATTAGCTTTGGATTCCACATGTTAACAGATCACTTCAGGATACAATGGTTCCACATTAACATACCACACCCTCATTAGCACATTATCTTGATACTTACAGGACAATGATTAGCACATTACCTTTAATACTTCGCAGGACAATGACTCAGCTCAAACCCAACCCCCTTTTGACTATATATGACTCTTCCTACACACTTGACACTGAGAGACACTGTCCTTCAGTGTTACTCCTCTGAAGATGCCTGCCACAGCTGCTGGCGAAACGTCAGGAAAGAAAATACCAAGACCACGGTCACACTGCCCGGATAGCCTACAAGAACCTATGAGGATCAGAGATATTGGAAACAAATACATAAAGAGATCATGGCAATACTTCAGATGGAATTCGATTTTAATCCAAAATATATGCTTCTGGGGATGATTCCGACTCAGCTACAAGCTACGCAAAAAGAATTCTTCCATTATGCAGTTACTGCGGCGAGAATGTTGTATGCAAGAAATTGGAAGAACAAAGAGACACCCGTTTTGACCAAATGGATTACAAAAATGGTGGAATTTGCTTCCATGGCAAAGCTTTACTGATCAACTACAGGGAAAACTAAATAAAGAACACCAAAAGAAATGGCAATGTATATACTACAGTTTGATCTATATAATTGTTTTGGAATCTATAGTATTTGGATCATCAGAGGATAGAAATTTGAAAGTAGATATAACGTAATATTGAGTTAGAAGATTTGGTGGTATAACGTTTCACAAAAAGATACAACAAATGTTTGATTTAAAAAATAAGTTTTAGAATGGGTTACAAGGTACGCATAAAATGTTAAATTACCCTTTTTTTACCTTCCTTTTCCCTATTCCCTTTTCTATTTTGTATCCTGAAAATTAATAAAAATAAAAAAAAGAATTATTAAATACTGTAAAGTGTTTTACATTTTAAAAAATCTTCAAATTGAAGACAGCATTTTATTCAACCCACAGCAAAAAAAACCCACATGAGATTTTTCATAGGGGTCTTTTAATATTCCTTCCAACTTCCATTTTTTTGCATTAGAAAAATTAAAGACTGGGGGGAGGGGGGAGAACAGGTAGAAAAGGTGTGGTTTGCCATTGTCTTCCTCTGCATAGAGACCCTGGTATTCCTTGGCGGTCTCCCATCCAATTACTAGCTAGGGCTGACCCTGCTTAGCTTCTGAGATCTGACCAGATGAGGCTAAAGCAGTTGAAACTTGCAAAGACTTTGTCTTGGCACAAGGTGGCGATGACACACCATCATGTGAAAGGCATACCAGCTATTTAGAATCTAGCAGTTGCTACAGGTTTAAAGTTCCCTCTTAAAATGCTAGCATGTGAGTAATCAGCATTCTCACTGGGACAGTGCTAATGATTCTGTGTATAAATGAGTTTTAATTAGCTAAGCAGCGTCTGATAATCAAGAGTGCCTATTTCTTGCTTATATTTAATGATGGTTTCTGTTTTATTTTACCTCAACCATATTTAAAATGCCAAAAGCAGCACTCTGCATAGTAACAAAATCCCTGTGCAGTGTACGATTTTATAATGTGTTCATAAAACATACCAATATGGGGAGTGGAACTATATGATTTGCAAAAATTGATAGGTTCCAAATGTCTGACAGATTTGGGGGGGGGGGCACATTTTTCTACCCCGTGATTTGACTTGGTAGTGAATACATTCAGATATGTAAAGCAGACAACTTTCCAGTAATTTATCTTTCCATGGAAAATATTTCACTTGTAAAAATCATTGTTTCATAAAATTAGTAACAATTAATGTCTGTCATTGCCAGTATAGTATTAGGCAAGCATGGCACTTTCAAAATTGTAATTAATGTTTTCCAGGCAGTTACAGTGAGGAAAAAAAGTATTTGATCCCCTGCTAAATTTGCCCGTTTGCCCTCTGATGAAGAAATTACCAGTCCATAATTTTAATGGTAGGTGTATTGTAGCTGTGAGAGACAGAATAGCAACAGGAAAACCCCCAGAAACCCAGAAGACAAAAGTCAGAGATTGATGTGCATTATAATGAGTGAAATAAGTATTTGATCCCATATCAACCAGCCAGATTAGGGTTAGGGTTAGGGTACTGCTGTCGACAGAAGCAATCAATCCATCAGATTCCAAACTAGCCACCATGACCAAGACCAAAGAGCTGTCCAAGGATGTCAGGGACAAGATTGTAGACCTGCACAAGGCTGGACTGGGCTACAAGACTATTGCCAAGCAGCTTGGTGAGAAGGTGACAACCCTAACCCTAACTGTCAACCTCCCTCGGTCTGGGGCTCCATGCAAGATCTCATCTCGTGGAGTTGCAATGATCATGAGAACGGTGATAAAGCAGCCCAGAACTACATGGGGGGAACTTGGTGATAAAGCAGCCCAGAACTACATGGGGGGAACTTGTCAATGATCTCAGGGCAGCTGGGACCATAGTCACAATGAAAACAGTTGGTACACTACGCCATGAAGGACTGAGATCTTGTAGAGCCCGCAAGGTCCCCTTGCTCAAGACAGCACATGTACAGGCCCGTCTGCAGTTTGCCAGTGCACATCTGAATGACCCAGAGGAGAACTGGGTGAAAGTGTTGTGGTCAGATGAGACCCAAATCGAGCTCTTTGGCATCAACTCAACTCGCCGTGTTTGGAGGAGGAGGAGTAATGCTGCCTACGACCCCAAGAACACCATCCCCACCGTCAAACATGGAGGGGGACATATTATGCTTTGGGGGTGTTTTTCTGCTAAGGGGACAGGACACCTTCACCGCATCGAAGGGACGATGGACGGGACCATGCATCGTCAAATCTTGGGCAAACACCTCCTTCCCTCAGCCAGGGCATTGAAAATGGGTCGAGGATGGGTATTCCAGCATGACAATGACCCAAAACACACGGCCAAGGCAACAAAGGAGTGGCTCAAGAAGAAGCACATTAAGGTCCTGGAGTGGCCTAGCCAGTCTCCAGACCTTAATCCCATCGAAAATGTGTGGAGGGAGCTGAATGTTCAAGTAGTTACACATCAGCCTCTAAATCTTACTGACTTGGAGAGGATCTGCAAAGAGGAGTGGGACAAAATACCTCCTGAGATGTGTGCAAACCTGGGTGCCACCTACAAGAAATGTCTGACCTCTGTAATTGCCAACTAGGGTTTTGCCACCAAGTACTAAGTCATCTTTTGCAAAGGGATCAAATACTTATTTCACTCATTATAATGCACATCAATCTCTGACTTTTGTCTTCTGGGTTTCTGGGGTTTTTCCTGTTGTTATTCTCTGTCTCACAGCTACAGTAGACCTACCATTAAAATTATGGACTGGTCATTTCTTCGTCAGAGGGCAAACGGGCAAATTCAGCAGGGGATCAAATATTTTTTTCCCTCACTGTATGCCTAGGAATTGTATAAGTACGTTCATGTAAAGGTGGGGGAATAAAACCAGAAATACATACAGTAATCCAAATAAAAGTTATTAATTCACCAGATTGGCTGTGTAGGTAAAACCAAAACCAAAATTCTAATTTCATCTCAAACTATAAATGGAATTGAAAGCAAAACTGCAATTAATGTTTGTTTCACTTTCCACAAACACACAGATCAATGTTGCATTTCTTTTCTTGAGCTGGAGAAGGGAGAAGTATTTACATAAAGCACGTTTAAATGCAACTGGGGCTTTCATCTTTGAAGGCAAAGGAAGAATAGACTAACAATTTTGTTTCTCAATCTTGCTTCTGAAGAATTGGACACAAGCACAGTCAGTGAAAATAGTGTGATAAGTTGTCCTTCCCCATAAACTCATAGGGAAAATCACCCTTTAATGAATGAGAATGTGGTTCAAGTAGTTCTGAATTAAGTCTGCCTCAGTTTGTTATGGAAACAACAAGTGATACTGCAGAGTGTGTCAGTCAAATTAATGCACCCCAGTTTGTGGAAGAGTTAAATTCTGTTGAAATAGATGGTAGAGAACCACAGACAAGGCATATCATGTGCAGTGTTCTGGCTGAGTTGAAACTGGTGTGTCAGTAGTTTTCCATGGCTTTTGTTTTTCCCCTAAAAATTAAACAATATATGGGCAGGTTTTTTTTTTAATTTTAATGTATTTATAGTAAAATACCTCTCTTATTGAGACTGAAGCTATGTAAAGCTTTGCCAGGTAGTACCCTCTGAAGATTTAAGTTATCCCATATTTATGTTCATATAGAAGGAAGTGCTTTGTAAGGTATTTTAAAAGTTGAAATTGGCAGGTTGAAGCAGTCTGAGAAGTAGGGTTGCCAACCTCCAGGTGGTGGCTAGAGATCTCCTGCTATTACAACTGATCTCCAGGTGACAGGGATCAGGTCACCTGGAGAAAATGGCTGCTTTGGAAGGTGGACTCTATGGCATTATACCTTATTAAGTCCCTCACCACAACAAATCCTGCCCTCCTCAATCTCAACCCCCCAAATCTCCAGGTATTTCCCAACCTGGAGCTGGCAACTCCAGGTGGTAGCTAGAGACCTCCCTCTGTTACAACTGATCTCGAGGTGACAGATCAATTCACCTGGAGAAAATGGCTACTTTGGAAGGTGGACTTTATGGCATTATACCCCATTGAAGCCCTGCCCTTCTCAGACTCCACCCCCAAAATCTCCAAGTACTTTCCATCCCGGAGCTCACAACCTTACGACAACCCTATCCAGAAGCTAAGAGTCACTATGAGGGGGACATCATGAACAAACCATAATTCTTCATGACATACATGGGCTGAAATTCTTGGGCTTTCATGTTTCCGCCCTCCTCTCATGTGTTTGTGTTACACCAGAAGAGAAATTTCCTGGTTTAGGAAGTATTTCATCGGACTGAAGTTCATTGTGATGCCTGAAATTTGGGTAATTTACCAAATGGAGTTTGTTTATTGTTCACAAATTGGAATTCGAAGGGCCAAACTAGACTTAAGCGTGGCCATGGGACCAACCCATGGCAGCTGATGCTATTTTAGAGAAGAATTGGGCTATACTTTTGATGGCCGAATTCTTCTCTAAAATGGTACCAGCATTTTAGGTCAGACCCCATGGCCACCATAACATCTAGTTTTTCTCTCAATTACAATTTGTGGTTAGATCAAAGATTTCCTTGACCATGAAATTTTCAAAGTTTGTGGTGTATACAAGCCTGAGGATTTCATTTGTGGCAATACAGATTCTGTTTTTGTGTGTGCAGGTAATGTCCCTTAAAAATGGAATCTAATGCAACACATGCAGTCATCCATCCAAAAACCAAGTAGAGTTTCTGAAGAATTTTTGTTGCTATATGTAAATTTAATTAATGATAAATTAAGTGTCTTATGGACTAAGATTTAAATGGGCTATAACTCTGTTTAGTCATTGTAATAGTATAACAAAGAAAAACAAAACAATGTGGACCATAATCTTATACACCAACTAGTGCAACCAGTTCTCTTATCCAAGAGAATTGGTTGCACTAGTTGGCGTATAAGATTATGGTCCACATTGTTTTGTTTTTCTTTGCTATATATTTTGGAATAAGAATTGTTATTATGAATTTTTGCCATTGAAATTTTGTATTTGAGATATTGGAATCTGTGGTTATTTGATTGCAACCTCCAGGTAGTAGCTGGAGATCTCCTGCTATTACAACTGATTTCCAGCTGATAGAGATCAGTTCACCTGGAGAAAATGGCTGCCTTGGCAATTGGACTCTATGGCATTGAAGTCCCTCCCCAAACCCCACCCTCCTCAGGCTCTGCCCCAAAAACCTCCCGCCAGTGATGAAGAGGGACTTGGCAACCCTAAGTATCAGCATAACTTTGTAGACCTGTACATGCACAAGCTTGGCTGAAAATTTCTGTAAACCCACAGTTTGCCAAATACAGTTGTATTGTGTTATGAGGCCTTGACTTTCTTAGTTTATAGAACTCTAAACTGCTTCTGACTAGTTTTCATTTTCCTCTAGGAATGATGACTCAGATGCCTTGATGATGAATTGATTACTAAACCCACTACTTCAAATGTAGGGAAGAAGCCTGATGGTGTGGGCAGTATGGACCTAATGAACGGGCAGCCCAGCAGTGTTAATATTGCAGCTACTACTTCAGAGGTAAGGGGTCAGCAACAGGAGTCCATTGTGTAATTTAATTTTTAAACCTGCAGAGGTGTCTTTTGACCCCATTTTTATTTAATCTATATATGAATGACCCTTTGATTCATTTTAATGAGTCTTGTCATCCACCTTGTTTGGCCAATTGTAATATTCCAGTTTTGCTCTATGCTGATGATACTGTCCTATTACCTTGGACAAGATTTGATCTTCAGGCTCTTTAGAAACTTTTTTGGAATATTGTATTAGGGAGGGCCTGAGAATAAACTACCAGAAATCCAAAGAAGTTGCCTTTTCTAAAAACAGAAATCCTACAGTGTACCAATGGACACTGAATGGTGAAGAAATCCAACAAGCGAAGGAGTTTTCATATTTGAGTATTCTATTTTCATCTCATTTAAAATGGGGACCACATCAGTTGCTGATAAGAAATATTTGCAAAAATTTGTGCTAGCAGCATTTTTTTAAGGAGGTGGGAATTATGTAACCAGTGCTGTCCAAGTTTTGAATCTAAAAGTTGCCTCTGTCATTCTTTATGGAGTAGCCATAAGGATTGCGTCGGTTAACGAAAACGTTGACCATCTACTTTTTGCATTCTGAATGAGGTCAACCTTCCCTTGAGGCAAGGGCTCACTTGCAAGCGTTCAGACTATTGATTAGGTTATATTTGCGTAACAAGGGCTATTTGACATGCTTAAAACAGGATTCTTATAGGTCTACCTGGTGTAAGACTGTTCATGAGAAACTTTTGGCTGTCAATGCTACTCTAAACACTGTTCAGGAATTAGGTTCTCATTCAACATTTGCTTTGGTGAGAAGTCGTGTAAGATTAATTGATTATCTCAAAGCTCTCCTTTTAGAGTGTACCACATTAGTTCATCTCAGTTTTTTGGCATTCATCCTCCAAAATCTCTTCACTCTTATCTATTGACCCCACCAAGTCTTTTAAGAGCTTTTGTACTGGCCAGATTAAATACCTACTCTTTGGTAGTTCTGAGGGGTAGGTTTTTTAGCTTACTGTACTCAGAACGAACTTGCTGCTGTTCTTTAGGCAAGATTGATACCATTGCACACATTCTCCTGGAGTGTCTGTTGTATATTAACCTTAGAATAGACAATATTTCACCATGTTTGTTACCCTGCTCTGATTCATATCCCTATAAAATGGTTACATCTCTACTTGATAATCCCCCCTAAAACCCAAGCAGTCGAAAAAAATTACTCCTTTTGTCTATTGGATAATAAATGATTTACAGCAACTATTCACTGCTCAAGATTTATGCATTATAGAACTTATATTGGATGAAAGGAAAGGAAAACTGATTTGCTGCAAAGTCATAATCCATCATACGTAGAATAAAGAAAACACTTTATTTTGCCACCTTAAATAATTTTTTATTTCTGGTCATAGTGAGCCCCGTGGCGCAGTGGTAAGCTGCAGTACTGCAGTCCAAGCTCCGCTCATGACCTGAGTTCGATCCCAACGGAAGTTGGTTTCAGGTAGCTGGCTCAAGGTTGACTCAGCCTTCCATCCTTCCCAGGTCATAAAATGAGTACCCAGCTTGCTGGGGGTAAAAGGAAGATGTCTGGGGAAGGCACTGGCAAACCACCCCATAAACAAAGTTTGCCTAGTAAACGTCGGTATGTGATGTCATCCCATGGGTCAGGAATTACCCGGTGCATGCACAGGGGACCTTTACCTTACCTAAATAATTATGCCAGCAATTATTGTTCGGTGCTTAGCAGGGCTTTGCCACCAGGCCACCTGTGGCTAGTAACAATTTTCTTCAACCAAGTAGCAGGGAAGCTTTGGTAGACTGATAGCACTGGTGCTTTCAGACTGCTGATTTGCTGCAAATCATAGAATCATAGAGTTGGAAGGGACCCCTAGAATCATCTAGTCCAACCCCCTGCACAATGCAGGAACCTCACAACCACTCCCCCCCCCACACCACCAGTGACTCCTATTCCATTCCCAGAAGATGGTCAAGATGCCCTCCCTTTCATGAACTGCCCAAGGTCACAGAATCATGATTAAGTGTGTGAGTGTGGGGTGGGTATTGAAATACAGTAAGCATCATCAATAATGGGAGAATTGTCTGGCACGCTAGACCAATGCTTGAGAGCTTTTCATACTAGGAAGAATCACTTCTGGCCAGTCCCTATCACATGGGCCATTGTATCAGGGTCTAAGCTGTATCATCAGCAAGAAGCAATTCATTATATCAAATATAATACATGTTTTTCTCAGTTGTTAAAAACATTTTGGCAGTTTATTTTTCTGTTCCCACAGAAGAGTAGCAGCTCTGAGTCATTGAGTGACAAAGGTTCTGCTGAACTGAAGAAAAGTTTTGATGCAGTAGTATTTGATGTTTTAAAGGTTACACCAGAAGAATATGCAGTAAGTAATTCACAGACATTTTGCTAATCAAACTGCTATTAATTACTTTCCCTCTGCTTGTAAACTCCTTCCAACTCCTTTTCCAGTGTGTGTCACATTTCTTGCAGTGATCATGATAGAAGTGGAACAAATTATGAATGGAGGCTCAGGATTTGTCTCTCTTCCCATCTGTCAAGCTGCAGTGTCTGCACTCCTTAAAGAGAGAGATAATGGCAGGGAATGATGATGGCAGGGAATGATAAAAACCAACAAACTACAGGATAGGAGTACAGGGTCAACCTTACCCTTGTATGGGAGTCTCTCCTGGAATGTTCTTTAGGAGGCCTCTGCTGAAGGTGTCATTCCAGTTGCAGCCTCTTCTGGTCCAAGCATGTGTGTGCATTATCTTCTAGTACAGTGTTTAGGAGGATGTGCTGTGAGAGTGGGGATTTTAGTACAAGTAGCTGTTCTGTGTTTTAAGTTTTAATCTTCTGGCTTGTCTGAGGCCCTTACAGGTCAACTGAGATTCTGTAGTGTGCCCATGTTATACCAAGAGCATCGATGGGGCGATGTAGCACATGCCTGGGAATTCTATTTTCATCATTAAATCCATCACAATGTTTGTGCTGTCCAGTCCGCTGTCCCCTATCACCTGGAATTTTACCATTCCTGAAATCTAATTCTATAGATGCGGACATAACAGTCCAAATTGTATCTGACAAGTAATAGTAGAGACAAAGGGCTGATTGGAAAATTATATATTTTGGTGTTCTTTCAGGGTATTGATATGATTGTACATTTCCCCCCTGTTGCTGCAGGGACGTTGTACAACATATATGACCTTGTAGTAATCTGATGTAATAATACCTGTTGTTGAATTTTCAAAAAATTGCACCCTCAAGCAGTTGTTACGAACATCCACAAGGGGAAATTTGCTTCTGGGCATCATTCCCCCTGTAACAGATGTTAATGTGGAAGCAGGTGTTCCTACATCACAAGAGCTTTTCTTATCACCAGAAAGAATATAGAAGTGAAGAACAGAAGCATCCACACACGGCAGCCTCCGTTCTTGCCAGACTAATGTCTTGATTCCTTGATGGTGGCTATTTCTTGAAAGCAACATGTATATTGGATTTTTTTAGTCTATTTTATCCCCATCTGCCAGGGCTGACTCACCACCCAGGTGATCCAAGAAGTCACTTGGGGCACTACATTCTGATGAGGACAGTGGTATAGGAGGTGGTGAGTGGCGTTGCCTTCTCCTGTGCCACTGCCCACTGCAAGATGACTTCCAGAGGTGCTGACAGTGCTGCCGGGACTTGTCTTCCTTCTGTGTTGCTACTACCTGGGAGAAGTGATGGGCTTCCTTGTACTTTTCCCATTGCTGCCCTTCTTGTGGCAGCAAAACACCTTGAGCCCACCCTGCCAACCGCCGGCTGTACTTTTAAATGGTAAATGAATGTATGGTTACATTAGTGTGAAGTATATAAATACCAATTATGTAATCAGCAGTTTATTAGTGAAGGATACAAAGTAGCGTTGCATCTTGGTAGGCGATTCTATTGCTGTGACTCTGTCTGATTGAAAGCTTCGCAGTGTTGTGTCCAGCCGCTGCTTCAACAAATAGCTGCCTTGTTGCCTAGGTATGTGGCTCCTGCTGAGTATGTTGCATTTCTAAGAGACAGGGGTGTAAGTTGTTCCGATTTCCAGTAACACCCAAAAAAATTTCCTCTCCTGTGTTCAGACACTGTGTGGGAGAATTGTTGAGAAAGTTGCTGGAAAGATCGCTGGAGTGGTTGCAAACAGCTTAGTTTTGGGAAGATTAGAAAGGCCTTCTGATTATTTTACTTTTCAGTCTGTTTACATCAAGTGTAGTATAAATATTTCTTTGTGCTTTTTTTACTCTTTTTAGAAGGTGTTAGTAAAGAGTAATGCTATAAAATACCAAATTCCATAGAAAACCTCAGCTTTTCGAGGATTAACACCATTTTAATTTCTTACTCTCATACAGCAAATAATTCTTAAATAAAATCCAGGCATTTTGGAATATTTAAACTAAGAGGCTAGTGAAGAAATGAACTTTCTAATGAGCCACTAAGTAAAAGATGGTCAGACATTTGTTTTTAAACTTGATTTGGAGGTTAGTATTTATGCTGCTTTCTGTTGTGTTCATAATCACAATGAGTTTATCAGTTACCATATTTGCTAGAAAGGAAGACAACCTATACACACAAGGTTTTTTTAGTATAGCACGTAGCTAACTTGTACGCAAATTTAAGATTGTCCCATTTTGGGAGGCATATGTGAGGGGGGAAGCAAGTATTTCAGGTAAGTATACACAATAGATTAGTGAGGTGTTTCAGAAGGGATTGAAGAGGTAATAAGAATCTTCAAAGTTGTTTCCTGAAAGACAGATTCTTTAGCATACCTGACTTGCACCTTTTGCCTATGTAATACACAGAGTACTGGTATCTTTAATGTTTTAGGTCTGGTCAAAACATGGAGTTCTGTTTTCACATGACACTTATTCCTTTGTAAAGTTTACCATGTGCTTTTGTGTTGTTGCTAGCAGGCCACTCCACAAATCCACCTCAAGAATTCCATGGTGATTTTTTGCGTGCTTTTTGTCCCAGGGCATTGTAAGTTAGTACTATGCTCACATGGGATGTGAATTTCATTGACATTGTGTTAATTGGAATATTGTTTTCTGATGCCAGTCTGAAAAAATAGAGAATAAAAAAAGACACAGAAGGCTAGGCAAAGTACTGGTGGGATTTTCTCTTACTTTGAGGTTCTTGTATTTTACATATTGAATATACTGCATCTGGAGGTTCATTTTAGTTTGGCTTAATTTTTTTTCTTCTAATTGTGTGTGAATGTTTAACTATATCTCTTCTTTCATCGTCACATTTTTCTCAATTAAGTTTTTGTTAGAGTTTTGACAGCTTGCCAATATTTGTGGGAACATGAGCAGTCCTTCTGAGTGGGCTTTCACCGTCCCTGCTGGTAATTATCTTGTTTAAATAATGGCAGAGGCTGGCTTCCTGGAATGAGGAGAGATCTGGAGGTGAAAAAGTCTGAGTAGCTTTCAGAAATATGTAGAAATGCTGTCCAATTTCTGTGGCTGTCCACTGGGAAGGAAACAAGAGTTAATACAGACCTTGAGCACAGTGCCTCAGCAGCAAAGTCATCTGAACAGTGCTGTTTGAAATAGTTCTCAGGTGAAGCTAGACATTACATAGGTACACAGCTCCCAGTGAGGCTTTTTCCAACAGGACTATCATGCAAGAAACCCCAATTCTGGCTAGGGTTGGAGTCAGGTGGAGAGACAATTTGGTTCAAGACTGAAAAAAATCCACCTGTTCTTCAGTGCCAAGCCATGGTTTATAATTGCGTTTGATTAAGTGAGGTTTGCTAATTTAATAAAACAGTAAACATAGACACCTTGGTTAAGTAATTCAACTTTTATAATTAAAATAAGACATACTAAGTGCTTTAATACATTACAAGTACATTGTGTATTAAACATTTCAGCCAACTTAAATATTTGCCATATTACATAATGGCAAAACTTCTGAAATAGCTGCTACATCTGTTAAGAAGCAGTGGCTCACAGGATATAAAACCTCCAGATTGCCTGGTGGGGGGAAGGAGGAAGAAAGGAAGTGATATGATAGAACAGTTTAAAAACCATAACACCGCACTACACATCTGCAACAATGAAAACATTAGCAGATATGGGTTGTTGTTTTTTTGCTGTCAGGGTACAGCTGACTTATGGCAACCCCATAGGGTTTTCAAGACAAGAGGTGAACAGAGGTGGTTTGCCATTGCCTGCCTCTCTGTGTAGCAGTCCAGGACTTCTGTGATGATCTCCCATCCAAATACTAACCAGGACTAACCCTGCTTAGCTTTTGAGATCTGACACAAACAGACTAACTTGGGCTAAAGGTCAGGTATGTCATACACTGTGTCAAAACCAGGAACATGCTAAATGTAATAGTTAGACCAGACATTAGACTACATCCTTAAGTAAAAGTTACAGAGAGGCGGACATGGCTTTAACAACCTTGTGTCATTTTATAAATTTTAGTTCTGACTAGTCCTATTATTTATTTATTTAAAACATTTATTAGCCGCCTTTCTTTCTTATAGCGCTCAAGACAGCTTACAATACAAATAAAATACATAAAATAGAGTACATAAAAATACAGAAAACCAAAATTTAAAATCACATGAAGCTGCCTTATACTGAACCAGACCCTTGGTCCATCAAAGTCAGTATTGTCTACTCAGACCGGCAGCGGCTCTCCAGGGTCTCAGGCTGAGGTCTTTCACATCACCTACTTGCCCAGTCCCTTTAACTGGAGATGCCAGGGATTGAACCTGGGACCTTCTGCATGCCAAGCAGATGCTTTACCACTGAGCCATAGCCCTTTCCCCTCACAATTTAGGATTGCTTTATTCTGGATTGTTGGACTAATGAAGTTTTATTTTAAGTTCATATTCTCAGAAATACAAATATTCATAGAAGTTTTGGTTTGCAATTAAATAGAGTCTTAAATAGACCTTTTATACAACCTAGGAGTGTAAGTGGCAGATTTCTATTTGGGCCTTCTCAGTATGTATGCAAGGCTATCTATCACTGGCATGGCTTAATTGAAGGTCAAGTGTCCAGAATATTCCAGAAGCAGTGGATGGGCAATGAGATGGTCAATAAATTTCTATGCTGTTTGATTAGTAGAGTCATAAATATTCATATTTTAATACTAAAACATTGTGGTACTTGGGTACCTGGAGGGATGTGAGTGAAAGTTTGCCTGTTAAGTTTCTGTGGATGATCTTGGTGAGGAAATATGGCACTCCTGGATTTTAGTGTTTCTGACTCAATAGTGCCAGTGTTCAAAAGGAAGTCCCAATAGTAAGCAGTATTTTTAGTTTCTGCCCTACCTCCTTTTGATCTTTCCCCCCACCTCCAGCAAGTTAGGGCAATGAGCTACTAAGCTACTTGATACCCAGTCTGAGGGTGTATGTCTCTTAATGGTTGGAAGGAGAGGTGAAAAGATCAACCACAAAAGGAGAGTCGGGTTAAAAGGGCTGCAGAAGTAACAAAAGCCCTTGTGAAGATCAAGTATCCTAGGTGCAGAAATACATCTTGTATTTAAGAGCTGTATATGTCTACAGGCCCTGACCTGGATGGCCCAGGCTAGCCTGATCTTGGAAACTAAGCAGGGTTGGTCCTAGTTAGTATTTGGATGGGAGACCGCCAAGGAATACCTGGGTCGCAGTGCAGAGGCAGGCATTGGCTTTAACAACCTCTGAAGTGTCATGCCTTGAAAACCCTATGGGGTCGTTAAGTTGGCTGTTACTTGACAGCACTTTCTAGCATCACCGTATATCTATAGCATGCCCACCTTGTCTTTAAAAGCATTTCATTCATTCTAAAAGACAAAATATTTCATGGGAGGTTTTTTTTCTGTACTCCCCAAAATTTCCAATTTTTCTGTTGGAATAATTGGGGGAAAAAAGGCTTCTCTCAAAATGTTTCTGGGTTTTTCCTGGGCCTTCACATCTCTATCCTTGAGGCAGGTAACGCTAGGCCTTTACATTTTTATTTGGAAGTTTACATGTATTACTTGGGATTTTACATTTTTTACACTGTATACATACCTTTTAAAACCACCTTTAATACAAACACAATATGAGGAATTCTAGTAAATGAGGATTTTAGAGAAATACTTTCTGGAGTGAAATTCTCTGTCATAAAATTGAAAGATAAGAAATGGTTAAAGTGGAGGGGTTTTAAATTGCACATTGCTGCCTCATAATCAGATAATGTACATTCATTCATTTTAGCTTTTAAGCAAATTTGCAAGGCTTGATTCAGGTTTGCTTTGGCATTACTGGAAAGATGAGACGTATCTGGTATCTGAAATTGACCACAATGGATATCAGCCTTTATACGGCTCTGTTAAAAGCCAGCATTTTTATGAAGACTTAAACTATGGATGATTATTGTCCTTCTCTGATTTCTTGGTTACATTTTGCTTCTATGCTGGTTTTTTAAGGATTACACTTCGTATGTGTCCCGACACCCTAGTTGGACGATGAAAAAACTGAACACTTCAATACTTTGTTGTCTTTCCATGTGGAAAATTTCTATCTAAATCCCAAACCAACAGTCACTGAGCTCTACATCCTCAGTAGAAACGTCACAGTTGTGGAGTGTTTTCCAACGGGAGAATCACCAAGCTCTTTGCTTATTTTTTGCTTGTAAATAAAAGTTCCTACTGCGAGGATTTTCTTTAAAAAAAAAGTTTCAGTCTTGGCTTTGATTTTTGCTCTGGCCGGAAATAAGCATTTTTTTAATGTTGTTTTCATGTCATGTCATGTTTGTGTTGCCTTTGCTTTTGTACTTTTTAAAATGAGCTTGATACTTCCCGCTGCTTTGTGTGCAGTTTTGTGGAGGAAAGGTTTTACAAAGTAAGGGGTGGCTTTGGTAGATCATTCCTAGATTGTTGCTAAGGTCCATCTAGTCCAATAGCCCATTTCCGGCTGAGGCCTGTCATATGTTCTGGAAGATGTATAAGCAGGACATAATGACCGTAATCATTTCCATAGGTAAGCTCTATTTGTAGTTATGTGTAATTACTAGAATGCGCCAGTACCCCCAGTTGTGTTCGGTGTAGTAGTTATGCCTTAAAATCTACTCTGCCACTCGGGCAGATGCCATTTCAAATGTTTGCACTAGATTTTGTTTATATACTTTATATACTCATGAATTTTCTTCCTTTGAATAATATTTTTGTATTATTTTTGTCTTTGCTAAAACAAAACAAACTAGCTTCCCTGGAAGAAACAAAGTTTCCTCTCTCTCTCTCTCTCTCTCTCTCTGTGTGTGTGTGTGTTCATCCTTCATTTTTTTTTCTATCTTTTGAAATATTTTTCACCCCAAATGCAAGAAAGAAATTTGGCAAATAAAAATTTAATAAGCATCCCCGTATTACCTATTGATGGCCTATCTTTTTCTTTAAAATGTAGCTATGGTAGTGGGGCTTTCAGGATACAGAAAAAGATGGCTAAAGGATAGCTAACATTTTTGCAGGCGTAACTCGGTGCCTGCAAAAAGGAGCGTTCCCAGGCCGAAAGGGCTTTGGGAGCTGACTATTGTTAGCTCCGCCCCTGGGAACGGCCCCTTAGACGCCAGCGCAAGCCTCCGCTCTGGGAAAACACTGCTGGTGAGGCTGTACCCAGCGCCCAAGGCTCGTGCTGCCTCGTGGTTCACCATAACCAATGTAAGTGCCCCAACGCCGGCACAAGTGGCACTAATGCTGGCACAGAGGTCACGCTGGCTTCAGACCCCTTTCAGCCCCCCCCCCCCAGTTACGATCGAGCTGAATAAATTGCATAGATCCCAGTTGGAAGCTTGATTGCTTAATTCCAACCTCTTTCTGCAGCTTTTTGCTTTATTTAGCTAGGTATCAATGCATAACTGTTTTGTTGTACGAATAGTTAGTGCTAATGATACAAGTTTTTAGTCTGTCTGAAGGAATACCAAATCATCCCACTACAGAAAATATACAAGTGAGGCTAAAGGCTAATAGCAGTTGCTTATACAGGAGAGAGGTACTTTGGATTGGGAAATTCTGAAGGGTGGGGTGAGTGTGTTTCTTTCCTGTGCTATGGGTCAAATCCAGTTTGGAGCTTCATGTGCTGTCTGTTGATCAAATTTTAGATGTCAGGACATCCAAGCATAATATCCTGTACCATCTTTAATTGTTCCCTAAATCAAGTTACTTTTTGCTTTGCTGATTTCCTAACATCCATACCACTGCAACCATAGGTACGAATGGGGTCGGCTTCATTATGGGCTTATCCTCATTCCTCCCTCATCCATTTATGGCAGTTTCAATGTTAGGCCATGGGCTGGAAAGTGTCGGAAGCATTTTCATTCTGGTGGCATTTTTATAGTAACAAGCAAACCCAACTTCAAAGGAAATCACACCAAATGTTTATTTTATTTTTTCAGGGCCAGATAACACTAATGGATATTCCTGTATTTAAAGCAATTCAACCAGAGGTAAGCGTGTGTTTGTTAAATGCTTTGATTTTGCATAAAGTAAGGTCTGGCTTTCTTTTGACGTCAATCCACATGTACATTCTGGAACTAAAAATTATGTTCATTCTGTGAATTTGTCGTCTACCTTTTATTATTTTTAAGCAGATGACTTTAAAACTTTGATATCTTGTGTTACTAATGTGGCTGAAAAATGAACTGTTAGATGTAACTTTGGACCAGTAATGATAGTATGACATATATTTTGTCCAGATTTCTAGCCTTTTTAATCCTAGGGGCTCACCTGCATACTAGCTGCAGAGAAAATCTTTTGAAGTGGTTGTATTTTCCTATATCAGCTTAAATAAGAGGGAAACATTCATGATTCTGTGAATCCAAACATCTATGACAACCAAGGGCTATCTATTAAGAAAAGCAACCATTAATTCAATTTAAATGTCGATATATCTCTCCTCTCTAGATAAAAAAATAATTCTTGGCAAAAGGGTCTTAGTTTCATTGTGCTCAATTTTGGGCACCACAATTTAAGAAAGATGTAGACAAGCTGGAACGTGTCCAGAGGAGGGCAACAAAGATGGTAAGGGGTCTGGAGACAAAGTCCTATGAGGAAAGGTTGAAGGAGCTGGGTATGTTTAGCCTGAAGAGAAGACTGAGAAGGGATATGATAACCATCTTCAAGTACTTGAAGGGCTGTCCTATAGAGGAGGTTTCGAGTTGTTTTCTGTTGCTCCAGAAGGTCAGAGCAGAACCAATGGGTTGAAATTAAATCCAGAGAGTTTCTGTCTTGACATTAGGAAGAATTTTCTAACAGTGGAACAGGCTTCCTCAGGAGGTGGTAAGCTCTCCTTCCCTGGAGGTTATTAAGAAGAGGCTAGATGGCCATCCGTCAGCAATGCTGATTCTATGTCCTTGGCCATCTTCTGGGCATGGAGTATGGGTCACTGGGGGTGTGGCGGGGAGGTAGTTTTGAATTTCCTGCATTGTGCCGGGGGTTGGACTGGTTGACCCTGGTGGTCCCTTCCAACTTTATGATTCTATTATTCATGCCCACAGTTCAGAGACGGAGCCAATATTAGTTATCAGCATCTTGTTCAGGATGGGAAAACCTTGCGATTCCCATATCTATTGCTTTATTTCCTTAGAAAAGCCCACTTTAATACACTTTATTTGGTTGGGGATGGACACCAGAGTGAACACACACACACACTTTTTGAAACTGGATTTTAGACATCAGTGCTTCCGCTTTGAACTGGTGCCCGGTAGAGAGTTTCTTGGTGAGCAGTTGGTTAGGATTAGAATTCCTTGTCTCGGTAATTACTGATGTATTTATTTGTTTTTTTAAAACATTTTCTGTCTCACCTTATCTCCTCAGACTAAAGCCAGCATAGACAAACAATAATCCAGTAATCAGTAAAACACATTAAAATCCCCCGTTAACCAATTTAAAAGCATTTTGGCTTGAGACACACAAGATCATTAAGTAGTATATATATATTTTTTGGGGCCGTCAAGTCACAGCTGACTAATGGCGACTCTGTAGCCAAGGCAAGAGACATTGGAGGTGGTTTGCCATTGCCTACAGTGAGCATTTGTGCATTTACTTTCCCACACTTCATAAACTGAGAATCAGAGGAGATTGCCTTTGCTTAAATACAGTGCAAAAGTACATGGAGAAAAATGTTTTTTTTAAGTGAAGTACAGAAATATACAAAAGCAAGACTGGTGTTTCTTGCCCTCATTTCAAAAATCTACCCTCATTCCACACTATGTATGTGTGTACTTTCCTGCCTGAAGCTCCTTGTGTTGCTGAAGTCATAGGCTAAATTTAAGCACATCAGACTTTAATAAAAAAAGACTCCAGGAATTCTCATTTCTATCCAACAAAAGCAGTTTAATCACTGATTATTACACTCTTCTCAGTTTTATGTTTTGACTCCAGTGATAAAAGAGAACTGGCCTCATGTTTAGAAATATGAGCTGTGGCATTAAGCATGATGGAAATAAACTATTATATCAGTCTGAAACTATTTCTCCCTTTTTGTCCAGGAGCTGTCAAGCTGTGGTTGGAATAAAAAGGAGAAATACAGCTCTGCTCCCAATGCAGTTGCCTTTACAAGAAGATTCAACCATGTAAGTTTCCATTCTATTTATAGAGCCCTCACTGAATGCATCAAAGCATGCCATTTGTATGAATTTTAAAGAACGACATCTAACATTTCTTTTGCTGCTGTGGTTTTGACTGACAAGAACAGCACAAGCTCCAGTTTCAAAATACAAAATATATATATTCACAACCAATGTTCAATAGTCAAAGGACTTGCACATCATATACACAAAATATACAACTGTACCATGGATGTATAAAGAGTTCAAAACCAAAAGGTAAGTGGAAACCTATCCAAATAGTCTCAATGGTTATAAAAATTCAAACAGTCAATGGCTCATAGAAACCCCAAAGGTCTATTCCCAAAGATGGCAAGCACAAAGAAGAAGGCCTTTCCAGGATGGAACTCCAACAGTTGCAGGGGTAGATCATGCGCAGTAGAGGTGATGGAAACAGTTCCAATACCAGCAATGCTACTCTTGTTTGTACTTGCTATTTTACAGCACTATTTGTAACTTCTTGTTGTGGTTTTGACTGAAGCAAATTTTCAGGCTTCCCCTTTGGCTGCTGTGTGGATTAATTGTGTTAACACTATCTTGGTTAAGCTCATTTGTAAATAATGAAACCCTAGCCACTGATGAACCATATTCTCGATGATGAACTTGAATATATTAGTAGAAAAGAGCAAGAGTCCAGTAGCACCTTAAAGATATCTGAAGAAGTGAGCTGTGGCTCACGAAAGCCCATACCCTGCCAGAAATTATTTTTGGTAGTCTTTAAGGTGCTACTGGACTCTTGCGGAAAGGCAGTGGGCTAGGCATCAGTTATTGAGGCACATGGATGCTCTGTTTATGAAATGTGGAAATGACATCTGTGTCAGGTATGAGGCTTTTTTCAAAAAAATAGTAATAATCTGTTCTGATTTGCAAATTGGCTGTCAGTTGAAACCTGGAAATTTAGGAGTCCGGTTATATCTGTTACTACTTAGAAATAAAGTTTTTAGAATGCAGTGATTGCCATTTACTCATTTCAAGGTGGGGGGACATTGCACTTGGGGCAAAGGTATGGTAAGAAGAGATCTGCACACAGTGCTAAAAATGGGATGGACAAATCGTAAACAGCAGGGACATGATATGCTTTCTTCCTTTCTCGCTCTGGGAGAGGAGGCCATCTTAAGAGTGGGTGTTTCCTCTTCCTCTAGTTCCGGGAGGCAGGACCTAAACTTTTAAGCGCCTATCTCTAGAGGAAACGCCCCCGCCCTTTTCAGTCTTGTTCCTGCCTCGTCCGGGAAGAGCAGTGTAGCCACAGCTCTCTACCTCGAGCTATTTTATTTTTTCATTCATTCTATTTCTATTCTAATTAGCCTTAATCTATTAAAAAAAAAATCTAGACTATCCTTCTATATCTCTCCTTTTGGTGTTAGACCAGTGGTTCCCAACCTTTTTTTGACCAGGGACCACTAGGACTTTTTTGTTCGGTGCAGGGACCCCAAGGTTCAAAATAAAAATTCCGAGAATTTGAAAATAAACTGTAATCATAACTGTTAGTTAAACATTAAACTTAGAATAATATTTGAATATATTTTTTTTATAATAGAGAACTTTTAATTGTAAATCAATGTGATTTTTGAGCTTGCATCCTTTTTACAAGCTGGGCAATTCTGGGGCTAATACTGTTGCTCAGAGCTACACGAATATCATCACTTGCTTCCAATCGATTTCTTGTCGTGTTCTTAATCGTAAGCAAAGCAGAAAACCCTTGTTCGCATAAATAAGTTGTGGAGAAGAGCATAAGTCATCGCAAGGCGAATCCCCAAACTGTAGGATATGAAATTGCTTTTTTACACCAGAACTCTTCAAGAGAAACTGATTCAAACGCATCCTTACAGTACCTATCATTTTGGAATTCAATGAGCTCTTCCTGGATTTCTTCTGCAACCTCTTCAACAGCAATACCAAAAGGATTGCGAATCAGCTTTTGGGAATCTTTTGATTCTGTCTGGTTATATTCCGGGAAGTAACGGTGGAATTCATCGACCAGCATTTGCAGATGACTTCTGATGTTGTCTTGTATATTTGCGGTGATCATGTCATCTTTACTATCATCGACCAGTGCTTTTAATGTCATAAACGCAGAATAATTGTTTTCGCCTACCCATAACTGAAGTTTGCAAATAAAGGCACGCAGTTTATCTTCAAACATAAAAATGTTTCCCACACCTGCTAAATTTATGTTTCCAGAGCCTTGCAACTGTAAGTTTAGATTATTCAAATGTCAGAAAATATCCACAAGATAAGCCAAATGCATCTGACTTTTCGAATCAGAAAACAGCTCTAGTAAATCTTTAATTTTCTTCTCGGCTAGAAACAGCTCAACCTCTTTTCTTAGTTCAAATAACCTTCCCAGCATATTGCCTTTCGATAGCCAACGAACTTTGGTGTGGAAAAGAAGAGTCTCATGATCGGAGTCCATTTCAGTGCACAGTTTTTTAAAAAGGCGTGTATTTAAGGCGCTGCTTTTAATAACATTGACCACTTTTATGGCCATTTCCATGGTATTAACAAGGCTTTTAGGAAGAGTCTTGGAAGCTAACGCCTGACGATGTATGATACAATGAGTTGTTATTGCTGAAGGATTCTTCTGTTTTATTAATGTTGCTAGACCAGAGCGTGATCCTAACATGGCTGGAGCACCATCCATACAGAAGCCTGCGAGCTTTTCCCACATAATGCTATGTTTCTCAAAATACTCCGCTATTATATTCATGACGTCGATACCTTTTGACGTCGTTTCCAGTTTCCGCGAAATCAATAATTCCTCTTTAATAGTGTTGTCGTCGTCTAAAAAGCGGAGAAATACGAGCAACTGACTGCAATTAGAAACGTCTGTCGATTCATCACACTACAAAGCGAAACATGGCGAATTTTTTATTTTTGAAACAAGCTGCTCCTTGATGTCATTTGACATAATTTCAATTCAAGCTTTTACCGTGTTGTTCGATAGAGGTATTTCTTGTATTTTCTTTTTGGCTTCCATCCCTAAAACCTCTTCGACAGCTATCATCAAACAAGGTTTGACAAGTGTTTCTCCTATTGTGTGTGGTTGTGTGAGGCTCGCTTGCACCCTCCCCCGGCCTCTCCGCCCCTGCATGTTCCTTACTTGTCATGCGCCGCTCCCGCGAGTCACCACCGCCGCGCTCTGTGCCCGCAAGCCGCCGCCATGCCGCCCGTGTAAATATTAATTTATTATGGGTTTATAACTTTGTTTCGTGGACCCCTGGTTTAGTTCTCATGAACCTCTGGGAGTCCACGGACCCCTGGTTGGGAACCAGTGTGTTAGACTGAGGCGGGGCAGGGGAAAGTTTTCCTTCCTGCCAAAACAAGATGGCGACTGATTGTCTTGATAATTATATCTCTGAGGGAGATTTGGACCTGGGTCTACTCCAGGCAATGCCGGTCGCCCGGGATCCGCCTACTGACAATCACTCCGGTGATTTATTAGGCAAATCAAAGAAAGCGGCAAACAAGCGTAAGAGAGGATCTTCTCATTCAGGCAGTGCAAATCGCCTCCTCTCTGCAGCTCACACGTCGGCGGCTGCGGCGGTTAAAACCGCAAAAGGAACAGAAAAATCCTCCAGATCCGGGCATGGCCAGGGAAAAACAGTGGCTTCGGCCGTTATCCCCTCTACTAGTAAACATTCTAAGGATTAGGCCGTAGGCGTCTCGCCAACAGAAAATCCTGGTCCGGCCGAGCCTGAAGCCGCGTCTGAAGCCGGTAATGTACTCCCCTCTCCCCTTCCCTCTCAGTCTGCCGCAAGTGAGATTGCTCTTCTCAGGGCAGAGCTCGCGTCTATAATTAA
The DNA here is from genome assembly GCF_029931775.1 of Euleptes europaea. Taxonomy (NCBI): domain Eukaryota; kingdom Metazoa; phylum Chordata; class Lepidosauria; order Squamata; family Sphaerodactylidae; genus Euleptes; species Euleptes europaea. The sequence goes on along the minus strand of NC_079313.1, from coordinate 22,482,776 downwards.
GGACGCTTTTGCAGAGGGGCTGCGGGTGGCACAGCTTCCTTCCCTAACCCCTTCTATTTCTGGAATGCAAATTCCTAATCGGGACCCTTGCGGTTCCAGGGGTAGCGATCAGGTGGGCGGCGGGGAGCAGATCGGGCAAAATGAAAATGAAAGGGGGGCGGCAGTTGGCCCACCAAGGCAGCTCTAAAAGCCAATGCTTCTACTCAGCCACAGCAGTCTGAGCAGGCTGCTTCCCCCTTCTCCTCCGATAACGAGGTTTCTGATAGAGAGGAGGGCGAGTTCTCTGAAGTAGAAGACCCTTCTCCCCAACCTGCCAAACAAAATAGGCTATTTGAGGCTGAAGATTTTCAGCCTTTTTAAACTAAAGTCTTGGCGGCCTTGGACCTTAATGAAGACTCAAACCCTTCTCAAGACAACAAAAAAGGTGCAAAAGAATTTTTTCATATGCATAATGTCTCTGATAGAGTGGTTCCTGTTACAGGGGGAATGGGAAAGACCCATGGGGGAAAAACAGTTCCCACCAGTTACTAAAAAACTGTATAATGTGGCCACTAATGCTTCTGAGTTACTGTGAGCACTTGGCCTAACAAGAACCACAAACCACAACAGGAGACGAAATTGTCCAAAGAAGCTGGTTTTACTGGTCATATAGGTTAGCAGAGCACAGAGAAACTAAGACAGCAATGGAGCAAATTGGCCTGCACTGGATAATATAAAAGCATTGAAAAAAAGCATTCACAGCACAGTACAGCTAGATTACAAACAGCACAAAGGCGCCGTGGTTCACACGGTTACTGTCGGCTTCAAAGAGTCCAAGAATGCAAAACAAACCTTGAAGGCTAGATAGTGGGAAAACGAAACTAACTGAAACACAAACCTGACAGTTACTCAAACTCCCTATAGTGGAAAACCCCATTACTGCATTACACTCTTCTGATGCAGTCACAGAAGAGGGCTTAGTTTCTATAAAAGATCCAGTTGATAGGAAAACTGAACTGGCCTGTAAAAAAGCCCATGAAGCTTCAGCCTTGGCTATTAGCGCCTCCATTACGTCTGCTTTAATGTCCAGGGCAGCTATAGTCTGGACTAGGAAGTTGTCCAAGCTCATTCCTGAAGAAGATAGAAGTGCTATGGAGGGAGTGTCTAGAATCCTGAAGGCAGTATCATTTCTGGCCGACTCTACATTAGATACTATGTGCTTCTCAGCACGGGCCCTAGCTACCGCAACTGCAGCTAGGCGGGCCTTATGGTTGCGTCCATGGCAAACCGAGCACAGGTCTAAATCTGTACTGATGGGTTACCCCTACCAGGGCAAGACATTTTAGTTGAGTCAAAAGATAAGAAGAAGTATCTTCCCAGAAGCCTATGTAAGGAATCAAAGGGATTCTCTAATTCTACTTCCTTTCGTCCCTTCCATCCATACTCAAGATACAGACCTGATCAGAGGAGAGGCCAGTGGAGCTATAGTAGGGGTTCCTTTCGCAGAGGAGGGCGCTTCTCTAGGAACTCCAGAACTAACAATTTTCAAAGTGACAGAGGGGAAAAGCCCTTTCGTCAAACAAGACAGTGACGCCAAATGCAATCCAGTGGGGGGCATGCTCAGCCTGTTCCACAACCAATGGTCTCTCTCCCATCCGGACCATTGGGTTCTACAGATTGTCTCCCACAGTTACCGAATACAATTTTCCAAAATTCCAAGAGATCGACTGGTAGTGTCCCCTGTGTCCCGTCAAGCAGACAAAAGACTCAGAACTTTAGCAGCCATACAACATCTGCTGGAGATAAAGGCAGATGGGCATATATTCCGTATTCTTTACAGTGCCAAAAAGAGACGGGGGATGGCAGGCCATCCTCTATCTAAAATACCTGAACAAACATGTAACATACAGAAGATTCAGGATGGAGACGCTGCATTCCATAACAGAAGCCCTAAGACCAGGAGACTTCCTTACTTCCGTAGATTTAACAGAAGCCTATCTACACATCGCCATTCATCCAGACCACAGGCGATTTCTAAGATTTCTCCACAACGGACACCACTTCCAGTTCAAGGCCCTCCCCTTTGGATTGGGGTCAGCCCCACGGGTCTTCACCAAGGTCCTGGTGACCTTGGTAGCTCTAGCACGTCAAGAGGGCGTAAGAATCCCCCCTTACCTGGACAACATTCTAATTTGTTCATCGTCAAAGGCTCAAAGCGTCCGACACACAAGCATTGTACTCATTTTTGAAAGACCACGGCTTTTTAGTAAACCAGAAGAAAAGTCATCTTCAACCCACTCAACATCTACGTCATCTAGGGGTATATATCGACATAACAGCACCTAACAAGGGTAAACCCATGCCCCGCACCTCAGTTAGTCGCATTATCACTCAGTGTATCACTCAGGCATATAGAGCGACAAAAATTCCAGTACCTTCTGGCCTGACAGCACACTCCGTAAGAAGCGCTGCCACGTCAGCGGCCTTCGACCGCAGAGCTCCTATAGAGGAGATTTGTAAGGCCGCCACGTGGTCCTCAATCTTCACATTCATGAGGCATTACAAACTTAACCTGTATGCCTCAGCTGATGCCGCCTTTGGCAGGTGGGTTCTTCAAAGCGTTCTCCAAGACGTCTGATCCCACCCAGGCAGGGACAGCTCTTTTAAGTCCCACTCTTAAGATGGCCTCCTCTCCCAGAGCGAGAAAGAGCCTTGGTTACTCACCGTGAAGGCTTCTTCTGCTCTGGGATACGGAGGCCATCTTGCCCGCCCAGACGTCTAAGTAAATCTAGGAGAATGCTGCACAATTGGACTCTCACAAATTGGATTCTCTGAAATAACATAATACAATTCTCAGGTTGGGTTTACTAAAAGAAGTTTTATTAATACGGTTATAGTTGAACTTACAGTTATCTTAAGCATTCTACTTTATCTTTCTACTGTTTTTTTCTTACTGATGTTCCATGTTTAACTGTTGTGCTCCTTGCTTGGAAAGTTTTTTTACTGAAAAGGGCGGGGGCGTTTCCTCTAGAGATAGGCGCTTAAAAATTTAGGTCCTGCCTCCCGGAACTAAAGGAAGAGGAAACACCCACTCTTAAGATGGCCTCCGTATCCCAGAGCAGAAGAAGCCTTCATGGTGAGTAACCAAGGCTCTTTCCCTTTTTGAAGGGAGATGTGTGGTTGTGAGGCGGAGGAAATATGATTCTGATGCCCCCCCCCCAAAAAAAGGCAGAAAGAACACACTTCAGAGCAGGGAAGAAAGGAAATTTTAATCTTCTTGAGTCCTGGAGGCTACAATTTATTTGGGGGCCCAGCCTTGGTTTTGTGCAGCCTGGTGGGGGTGTGGGGTGGAATTAGCTTTCTATCAATTTCTCCTCAATCTCCTTCAAAGTTAGTGGTCCTTTTACTGGTTTTAAGAAGTAAAATTTACTAGCTGTGCTTGCTAATGGCTTTGGAATAACCTGCCCTATTTGTAAGGTATTTTTTGCTTCAAATACATCCTATAACTAAATCTTGTTTTATATGAACTGATTCTTAACTATTCCAGTGGCTTCTATGTGGTGCAGGGTACAGGACTTGGAATTTTTTACCCAGTGTATATATGAAATAATTCGTTCTCCAGATGCCATTGTTATGTCTCTTGCTGTCAGATTTTGCTTTCTTGTTGTTATTACCACAGGGAGCCTCAAAGGTTGAGCTGGAAACTATAAAATCTATAACAAAATAATTATATTTATTATGTGGTGTACACAGTAAGTTTGTTAAAAATGCAGGGCTGTTATAAATATCTCAAACACACTTGAGGATACATTCATTATAGCTCATGTGCTACTGGCTAGAATTTTGTGCCTAATGCACCACTGTTTGGACTGTTTTAAACTCTAGTTGCTAACTGTTATCCACTAAGGAGGCACAAATTGAATAGCTTATCTGAAACTTAAGTAAGCTGGTTTAATAAAGAAAAAATATAAATGGTAGATAAATGAAGTGACATAAGCCTTGACTTGGAAGGCCCAGGCTATCCTGATCTCGTCAGATCTTGGAAGCTAAGCAGGGTTGGCCATGGTCAGTAATTGAGTGAGAGCCCACCAAGGCAGTCCATGGTCGTTCCACAGAGGCAGGCAGTGGCAAACCACCTCTGAATGTCTCTTGCCTTAAAAACCCTATGGGGCTGCTGTAGTCAGTTATGACTTGAAGGCACTTTCCTCCACCACCAAGCAACTATAAGAGAAATATCAAAAAGGACACATCTGAATACAGGCAGCTGTTTCATAGCCACAGGGAGAATAATTTTATTACACACAGTTTAAATTGTACAGTTGGCATCTAATTGGTTTGGCTGGATGTTGCTATCTAGTTTGCCCAGACAAGCTCAGTTTGGGTGAATTCATTAGTATTTAAGCCCTGCCTTTCTTTGGTTCTTGTGGGTTATCCGGGCTGTGTAACCGTGGTCTTGGTATTTTCTTTCCTGACGTTTTGCCAGCAGCTGTGGCAGGCATCTTCAGAGGAGTAACACTGAAGGACACGGTTACACAGCCCGGATAACCCACAAGAACCAATGAACTCTGACCGTGAAAGCCTTCGACAATACCCTGCCTTTCTGTTTGTCTCTTTTTTTTTCACCCTTCTCTCCCCCCCCCCCCATGGGCTTTTTCTAGTAGCCGCTTCACTGCACAACTGGGAGGGTATTTTCCTAAACTACTGACTGGCAGATTTTTCTGCCTGATTTTTTTTCTTTATCTTGTTCCCCCATCTGTTGCTTCTCTGGTTTATCATCAGATTGAATGAGGGTTTATGCAGTGGACAGTTTCTAACTTTGTTGGTGGTTTTTGTTGCCATTTTGGGCCCAGGTGGGATGTGGACAAAGATGCTGAAGTAGAATTTTATGTCTTAGTCTCATTTGAAGACTTTAATGGGTAGAGCTCCCAGTTTGACATAAGCAGTTCAAAAGGGGTTCTGGTCATTCCTTATTCAAGTATCAGTTTATTCTGACACTCATTAGTTATTTGGCATGTAAATAGGTACTTCAAGTTTCATACATTTTTGGTGATGCCATGAACAGTTTATGCTTTTAATTACTGAAGCTTATCTCTTTAACGAAGTTGTAGCATTTTAAATCAATTTGTTCTTTCTGGGACCTCCACCCTCTCCTACAACCAACAGTTTCCCCTTAATTTACTCATAGTCTTTAAAGGCACAAAGACTTAGGTGGAAAGGGTCCCTTTGTCATTTGTACAAGTAACAAGTGAAAGAATGGGGGATGAATTACGCTTCTGCAGCCATAATAGTACAATCTGGGTACCATTTTTTTTTTTAGCTTCAGTAGTCAATCTAAAAGGCTGTAAATTCTATTTGAGAATCTAATAGTGATACATTGTATACTTATTGACTTTTAACTGGTTCTAGTAATTAGGATTTTTTCCCAGTCAAGTCACTCCCCCTTAGCAGTATTTCGAGATTTATGCAATATTCTTCCAGATTTTTTTAAAACTGCTATTCACTCCTGGGAAGTTGTGAATAGTAAATAGCTTACGGATGGCTTTTAGTAAAAGCATTCTGAATTTTGGAAGCTATAGGGGTATTGTATAGGATACTGCAGTCTGTAGAGAGGATTCTAACATTTTCACAGCTGATTTTGTAACCACTTTCTCATCTGTACATGCTGCCCTCAAGTGAATAAGTAACTGTAAACCTGGAGAGGGGTGTGGGGGGGGTGTAATATGAAGGGAAAAACATGAATGTCAGTTGCACACATTTGCATGTTTCTGCTCCCATTTCTGAAGAAAAGCCTTGTGGCCTGAAATTTATAGAAATGATGATAATCTGCATGTTTCTGTATTCCAGACACCTATTTTAATAGTATCTGGATAATATGACTATAAAATGATGCTTATAGACTTTTATTTTAAATTATAAAAGGTATGCAAAATTGAGACCACAGTTCTTGTTAGGTGAACTTTAAGAAAAATAACTCATTTCATAGTTGCAATATTTAAATTCACAGATGGAAACATGTCTTGTAAAATGGCATCAAAGGGTCTAATAAATATGGATACACTGCTTCTGCATCCTCATAGGTATTGTCTACAGAGTGAAACACTGTTCTTAAATTTCATTTGGGTCATCATACTATAGCGATCTTCAGTGCCCAAACAGATCCCTGAAGTCATGTATCAAATGATGACAGCAAATAGAGCTCAAGAAACTGAATAGTGAGAGGAAATATATGGAGATGGACTGTGGAAGAGAGATTGTTGTACCTGCCAGCAATGCCATCACAAAAGCCTTGCAGTACTGGACCTGTAATCATAATTTATATTGATACGGTGCTACACTAATTTGTATGCCCCATCTAAATTCTACTTTTTGTGTAGATTGCTTATGACAGGACTACTAAAATATATATACCACCTTCTAAAACAGAGTTTCCCAAACTTTTTGAGTCATGGAGCACTAGTTTTCACCTAGCACCTATATACTATATACTAAATACTTTTCTTTCCAATCTCTTCATGGAGCACTAGGAGATGTTTCGCAGAGTACCCAGTGCTCCTTGGAACACAGTTTGGGAACCTCTGTTCTAAAACACGACAGTGTGGTGTAGTGGTTAAGAGCAGCAGACTCTAATCTGGAGAACCGGGTGCCCACTCCTCCTCATGAAGCCTGCTGGGTGACCTTGGGCCAGTCACAGTTCTCTGAGAACTCTCTCAGCCCACCCGGAGGCAGGCAATGGCAAACCACCTCAGAGTGTCTCTTGCCTTGAAAACCCTATGGGGTTGCCATAAGTCAGCTGTGACTTGACGGCACACTCACACACCAACTCATGGAAATGGTGCTTCTTTTCAAAATGGTGATATGAGCTCTTGTAATCTTATGACTTGTTTTCAGAGGCTTGTCAAGGCTTATCCTGGTTATTTAAACTCTGAATGTTAACATTGGCTGATCAGTGGAAATTCTGCAGCTGATGTTTAAGTTGGGTAGTCAGCAGATACTTGCTTTTCTTAAACTTGTGCTCAGACTGAGCATTGAGAGTCAAAATCATTTGTCCAATAGTATGCACAATGAAAATACAGAAAAATAGTTCTTCAGGCAGTATGCCGCATTAAAAGATATTGCATTTTTAACAAGTTTTGTTAGCCAAGGCTGGCTGTGCTTTTCATAGGAAAAAGAGGTCTTATTAAGAAATTTAAAAAGCCATGTATATATTTGTATATTTATACATGTAAACAGAAAAGTATATGTATTAGAATGAATTTAAGGTCTTTTTGTGTAATAGAAAGCTGAACAAACATGCAAATCAGGGTTTCTATAGCTAACCTATTAGAGAAGGAGGAGGAAAAATAAAGCTGTTGTATTAGTCCCTTAGCATGGGACCAATCAGGCAGTAGCGAGAATGCAGCAACATTATTGGCCCTTTTAGCAAACTGTGATGAGCCAATCACTAGTTAGAGCCCGGCCTTGGTCAGGAAAGAGAGTGGGGTATACAACTAATAAAATAAGAAATAAATTTTCAGCCCCCCCCCCCCCCTAAAACTATAAGTAGGACTAGCTTAGTCAGCCAAAAAAGGAGAAACACAGAAGAAGAGTTCTGAAGGACTTCAGAAGGCAGGGACAAAGGTGAAGTCCAGATACCTGCAGCAAAGAATTCCCTCAGTAGGTGGAAGATGCCTGAGAGCTGAAGAAGCTATAGACCAGGGAGGGCTGAATAGCTGTGGCGAGAGCTAGGCCCCAGCAGTCTGACTACAACCAGCCTCAAGGAAGTCCATGAAGGGAGCTGCTACATTGAAGTGCAGGAGGAGATTTTTCTCCCCATGAGAATGCTGGCAGAAAGGCCTCGGAAGATTGTAAGTTTGAATTAACATATAGAATAAGAAAAAGCAGTTCTACATTTTTCTATTGTTATCAAGTTGGTGTTATATATTAAAGAATTCTTTTGTTTGGATAGGAGTTCTTGGGAAGCAAGTGCCTAAGGCCTAACTATGTTAACCAACCTCGAGATCCTGACTGGTCTTTACAAGCCTTTTACGATAGAGTATTTGGGCAGTAGTAGAATTTCTAATTGGTGTTTTCTGGAAACACTATTCTGTTTTGTTTTCAGTTTTAACAGTGTTATGCAGTTAACTTTAGAAGTGTGCGACACTTGGGTATCTTGGTTAGTAATATATGGTGGTGGATCTGTAAGGGTTATAGGAAAAGCCAAGTAATACATCCCAAGATAGGCAAAGCAATCCTGAGCGGGGTGGTGGTGGTGGTACAGCCATGCTGTCTCTGTGCAGTTTCCTGGTTGGAAAAAAAGGGAGGAAAATTTATTTAAAATTAAAGATCCGAAAAAAGCCCCGTTTGCTTTAGTGAGGCTATACCAGCAAAATAGCTGGTGCAGCAATGCCGCAACGTGAGGGGGCATTCCCTGGCCCGAAAGGGGTTAGGAAGTTGCCTAAAGGCAGCTCTGTCCCCGGGAACGCCTCCCAGGATCCCAGCGCAGGGAGAGACGGTGGGGCAATGCCGCCGGAGAGGATGTGCCGTCGTCCCCATGCCACACTGCTGGATCAGTCTCTGGGGGTAGCGTAAGTGCCCCTTATCACAGAGCAACTCCAATGCGGGGTTACATCGGCTCCTATGGGCATTCCCCCTCCCGTCAGGATTGTATGGTTAATCTGATCTTTGGGGTTTCTCCTTTACTTTAGTAGATGCTGTTATAAAACAAGGGCTTAGTGAACTGTGAACCTCCCATTGCCATTACTGAGGCTAGGAGGAAATGGTTTAGATCCGCTTTATCAGTCTTGCATTCAGCCCCAGCTGACAGCCCCTTTCCCTGCAGGTTCCAGCTGCCATTGATGGGGCGTTAGGGGAGAACAGGAAGTCATTCCATTGTGCCAGGACTGCCTCAACTGAGAATTGCAGATGACACCAAATTATTTAGGGTGGTTAAAACAAAATCAGACTGGAAGAATGAGCATTAAATGGCAAATGAGATTCAATGTGAGTAAGTGTAAAGTGATGCATATTGGGGCAAAAAATCCCAACTTCACATATACACTGATGGGATCTGTGCTGGCAGCAACAGACCAAGAAAGGGATCTTGGGGTGGTAGTGGATAGCTCAATGAAGATGTCAACCCAGTGTACGGCTGCTGTAAAAAAGGCAAATTCCATGCTGGCCATAATTAGACGAGGAATAGAGAATAAAACTGCTGATATCATACTGCCCTTGTACAAATCTATGGTGAGACCACACTTGGACTACTGTGTACAGTTCTGGTCACCACATCTAAAAAAGGATATTACAGAGCTTGAGAAGGTGCAGAAAAGAGCAACCAAAATGATTAGGGGACTTGAGCAACTGTCCTATGGGGAGCGGTTAAGACGCTTAGGGCTGTTTAGCTTGGAAAGAAGGCGGCTGAGGGGAGACATGATAGACATCTATAAAATTATTCATGGTTTGGAGAGAGTGGACAGGGAGACGTTTTTCTCCCTCTCCCATAATATTAGAACACGGGGTCATCTGCTAAAGCTGGAGGGTGAGAGATTCAAAACAGATAAAAGGAAGTATTTTTTCACACAACGCATAGTTAAATTGTGGAACTCCCTGCCCCAGAATGTGGTGATGGCTGCCAGCTTGGAGGGCTTTATGAGGGGAGTGGACATATTCATGGAGGAAAGGGGTATTCATGGCTTTCAATTAGAATGGATACTAGTCATGCTGCATACCTATTCTCTCTAGTACCAGAGGAGCATCCCTATTATTTTGGGTGCGGTGGAACACAGGCAGGATGGCGCTGCTGCAGTCATCTTGTTTGGGGGCTTCCTAGAGGCACCTGGTTGGCCACTGTGTGAGCAGACTGCTGGACTTGATGGGCCTTGGTGTGATCCAGCAGGGCCTTTCTTATGTTCTTAATTCCCTCACCCAATACATTTTTATTGAATTTGAATGACGTTCTTTTTTCCCCCTATGAGCAGCTTTGGGAGTCCTCTTTGGCTGAAAAGCAAAAATGTAATATTAAGATAACTAGAGAATTCAAAGTATAACAAGGCAGTCCTTGAGTAGTTTTGTGGATCACAGTGGTGATAAAAGTTACCCAGTTTCTAATGGAATGTAATTTTTAATGTGTCAGGCATTGGTCTTTATGTCCATACAGCTGGTTCATGTGGAGCAGGTTTGTCATTTGAAGAAAGTTAAAACTTGATTTGGCTTATGGAAATAAAGCTCATATGTAGCCAGAATCCTGAATGACTCCCCCCTTTGACCCCCAACTTGTAGACCTCCGGGGTTGGGGGGAGTCCACCTTAAGAATTACTGTTCAGGATTTTTCCCCATATCTTTGGCTGATCCACATCTTATTTACCCCCATGCGTTTACTGTTAGGGATAGAAATTCTCAAGCCTGGATGACAAGCATGGAGAAGATATTAACTAAAGTCCTCTTCCTAAGACTACTGCAGCTTCTGCTTTTGTTCTTTTTTACTCCCACCCTCAAATGTTTGGACTTCAGTGTATTTTTTCCTGCGCTTGGATAAAAGTTATGTGGCTGATATAAGTACTGACTAGTCAGCATTGTACATCTTCTATTCCAAGCCATGTACATAAGCTTCTTCTGAGCTCAATCTCAGGGAGAGGAGTACATATGTATCAGAGTGGTGACTGCATTTTCACATTGTGTTTGCATCCTGACAGAGAAAAGTTCAAGCCACTCTGTGTGCCGAAATAGTTTCATAGTTCTTTGGATTCTGGCTACAATCCTATAGCCCTATTTCCCTTTTGACATTCATTTCCACTAGTTCCTCATAAAATGCAGCAAGAAAGGACCCTAGTTATTTCTTAAAACTTATATTTCATTTTCAGAACTTTTTCTGGTGGGGATGTTTGGGTTTTGGTGTTGGAAAACTTGGATTCCCAGAGCCCCTGACATCTTAGCAACAATACAGAACTAAAGAGATTTAGAGTCCTTTGCTGTATTATGTATAAACACATGTAGAGCTGTAAGACCTCACTTTGTGGTAAACTGGGTAAACAGTTTCTTTAGAGGGAAGGTGAATAAAAAGCCAGATAGTTTTGTTTAGAATGCAGTATGGCTGAGGTATTTACAGAAACCCTTAACTGTCTTGTTCGGTTGGGTTTCAGTTTAATGGATTCTCACTCTCTTCAGTGTATTTCACAGTTCCTTAAACCTGCAAGGTTCTTTCCTTTCCACCTCAAATTTTTATAATAACTTAAACAACCTTAAAGTTAAACATTAGGTTTATTTACAGGAATGCTAGGATTGGGGTTTATGAATGGGAAGAGAAAGAGATAAACTGTCTGGTTGCCAAATATACAACTGTGCACTACTTGGTATTTTAATTTTGACTGGATTAATGACTATTATAGCATTTGGCGTTTCAGTGGTAGAAAAATTTTCAGCTTTGCATCTTTTCCAATTTATATGCCAGTTGCTGCTGTGGTAGGGAACTAGAGCAATATCTGGGAAGGATCAGAACTTTAAAAACTATTCTCCACAGTTTGATCTTTGCAATAATCTGAAAACATAGTCCACCCCTAGCCGCTTTCATTCTGTACTCTGCTCCAACTGCTGCTTCTGTTGTATGCTGCTTCCTCAGATCCTCACATGGCTGTCTCCAAATCCTGCTCATTGGTTCAGTGGTCCAGTCTCCTTTAATTAGAGTTCACTGTCTCAGAAATTGGAGAAACAATTTGTACCTCTTTAGGAGTGGAGAACGTTTATTTCTCTGCCATTATTTACTACAAACCTGCAGCCAAAGAATTGGCTGGCTAGTACAAATTAGCGTGAAATTAATCACCCCTTCTCCCCCACCCAACAGTTAATTCTTATAAGAGCTGGCATAATTATGAGCCAGGAATTTTTAAACTCTTTTGAACTGTGGCCCTCCTTTTTCTTGGTTCCTTTAGCAGCTGTAGTCCGTGGCTAGCGTCCTTTGTATTCTTGTCACCCTCCCCTTACCCATCTTCAAAATATAACTCCTCCTAATGGTAAACATAAACCCTGAGCTGATTAGTTCAGGCTAGCCTGATCTCATCAGATCTCAGAAGCTAAGGTTTTTGTGGAAAGTGTGTATAACCTTGTCAACTAAATCATAACTGTAAACATGATATAAAGATAACTATTTAACAGTAGTGACTCAGTTGGCATAAGATGCTAAAATTGGTATTTCAAAAGACCTTTATATTATGAAATTAAGGATAATAAGTTCCAACATTTCTAAACTTTTATACTACCACCACCTCTCGTTTCTTTTGCCTCTTTTGTTTGTATGCATTACTACAGATTCTTTTGTTTTTAGGTAAGCTTTTGGGTCGTTAGGGAGATTCTTCATGCGCAGACATTAAAAATAAGAGCTGAGGTTCTGAGCCACTACATTAAAACTGCTAAAGTAAGTAGTTCTCTTTTTGGATTTGCCAGAGTGAATCTTTAACATCCAATTTCAGGAATATGGTAGATAAGTATTTGAGTCTATTTACTTTGTGATGAGAAAAAATATTTGCCTTTATCAATTATATATGCTGTAACTCAGAATAATGAAGGTATTAAAAAGTAGCAATTACTGATTCTTCAAGAGTTGTTTAAAAAAGTAGAAAGCAATATAATGTTTCTAGTTTGTTTTAGAACAGAGTGGTGGCAATGCCTACCTGCCTTGGGTATGATCCAGAGAAAATTGTGATTAAGTTTCACTGAAATTATCAGTGCATCAGTACTACTGGTTTCAGTAAGGTCTATCTGAAAGAAAATCCCGTTGAAATTAACTGGACTTTATTTCAAGTTCATTGGGAAATTTAAGATTGTTGGAAGCCTTTAGGTTTACCATGTTTCTCTTTAGTTTTTCTTGAACGTTATAATGTTTCTCTGCTAACATACTTCTCCAGATAGACAGCCATAATGTAAGCTCTAGTGACATCTTAGACATAGAAAGTTAACAGCTGAACTGTTAACAAGAAAAAGACCTGGTGGAAGCCAGACATTTTAACAAAGGTGAAAAGATCAGTTTTACCCCCAAGCACACCTTCACTCGATTCTCTCCCCCTTTTCAACACTAACTGCTTGCTAAATTTGATTCATATATACTGGAAAACAAGGTTAGTATCAAAAGTGCAGTGGCAGGGACTCAGCTAGAGGAGAGAAAGGACGGGAGAGGAGATATCTATGCTTGAGTGGTTTATAATGATAATTGAAACATATTGGCAAAGTTATGGGTTATATGACACTTTTCTGTTCACTTATTATTTGTTATCTGGGGAGCTTTATTTTTTTTTAAATTGTCAGTTTCTAATATCAGATTATTTCATGTGTTGTGGTATGCAGTGCTTTCTGCAAAGTATGAAATAGGTTGGTACTTTAAATTGAAATAAATATTGACATGTATTACAACATTATTTTTTTTATCCTCAGAAACTGTATGAGCTGAATAACCTACATGCCCTTATGGCTGTGGTATCTGGATTGCAAAGTGCCCCCATCTTCAGGTTAACTAAAACATGGGCGGTGAGTAAGCTACACAGATCAGGGAATGGGTTTCTTCCTCTTTGTGAACTTCAGATTAATCTGGAAAATAACGTGAAACACTAAAAAATATTCTTTCCCATATCTGGTACTCAGAGGAATATTGATTCATTACAAAGGAGTGTAGTTCCTAACTGTTGCAGCCAAGAATTGCCTTTCTGGAATACAACAGAATCTCACATCATATAGCATCTTCATTAAAATAGTGAAAACTGCTCACAGTAGCTGTGCAGCTCCGTGGCTCCCCAGCGCTAGCATGTTTGCCCCCGTGCCAGCGTTCATGCCACTTTGCACCATGGTAAAGTGGCATGGACACTGGCATGAAGGTCTCATCAGTTGCTATGGAGCTCCCCCCCCCCTTTCAGGATTGTGTGATTAATGTTTGTTTCTGCCTCTTGTAATAGACTCTGGTGCAAAAACAACAACAACTAGTTGCCTTTGTGGATCATCCTGGCTCTCCTCTGAATAGGAAATAGGTCCTTCTTTGGAATGAAGTTAGCAGAAGACTCTGCAAGGTTTCTGGGAATTAAAAATATATTAAACAAACAAACAAAAAGACTGGTTGGGGAAAAGAAGTACAAGAAAGTACTTAATCCCAGATAGCGCCCATCTGCTGCCAGGACTGAAAAAATTAATTCCCAGCTGAATTTGGCTATGGTGTGTTGCGTGGGTGTGGCAAGTGAAACGTTCCTTGCATCACTTGTCACTTGATTCTGAGGCGTGCTGGAACCTCGTCATAATCTGTCCTTTTTAAAATTTCTGGTCTGGCCAGACAAGAAGAGCTGTGATAGTGTGAAACTGAAACTTGGCTAGGAGATTTAACAGGAGACAGCGCCTGATTTGAAACCTGTCAGTTGATCAATAAGGCAGTTCTCTGTGTGTTAGGGTTGCCAACCTCCAGGTGGCAGCTGGAGATCTCCCACTATTACAGCTGATCTCCAGCCGATAGATATCAGTTCACCTGGAGAAAATGGTCGCTTTGGCAATTGGACTCTATGGCATTGAAGTCCCTCCCCTCCCCAAACCCCGCCCTCCTCAGGCTCCACCCCCAAATCCTCCCACCAGTGGCAAAGAGGGATCTGTGTGTGGGTGTATAAAATGTAAAAACTAAAAACCAGCTTTATATTTATTTATTTATTTATTTTAATAGCTGGTTTTTAGTTTTTTTTTACCTGTGGCCAGAAATAGATGTCTCGTATTTTAAATTCTTTTGAACAGCATCCTCAGATGTCATTATTAAGCACACTTGTGTAGTGATTAAGAACAATGGTTGGAAGTTTTGATGTAGTAATTTATTTTAGTTCGTTTACTTGCTAACTCAAGGCAGATTATGCAATTTAAAAGAGTGCAATAGGACATTATATAAAGAGGCTTTATCTCTCCAGTTTGGAGTCATCAGCTGTAATTCACTCACAGCCTCACTGTGTTCTGTTTCTATTTAAAGGAGAAGAAATGATATATCAAGTGTGGTTTTATTTGATTTCATATTGGGGTGGTTTTGCTCATTTTATAAATATACATAAATCCCCACAGAGTCCTTGAAATGAATCCTTATGCGACTGTTCAACTTTATGTAGGTCTGAATGTCTGTTTTGAAAGAACAGAGGTTCTACTTTCTCTGAAAACATTTTCTAAATGTTTTTTTCCTTCATGCCTTTCTTTTTTGGTCTTCAAACCAAATAAAACTTCTGGTGGGCATTCAGTGCTGCTTCTGTTGAGTCTTATTCAAGCGTTCTCTAATTTGGCATCCTCTCATACACACGATTCATTTATAGTTCTGGGTGAGAACTGGAACAGACTTTTAATAACTGTATGTGTGATACATGAATTCTACTCAGTTTGAGTATGCCAAAGCCATGATCTTTTGAAGCACATATACATGCAACAGAAATCTACAGAATATTTCTTGCTTTTAGTGATTTACACTTTGAGCATGGTTTGAAGTTGTAACAGTCTACGCAGGCTGGCTAAACCATAGTAGTATTTTGTTCTGAATAAGTGCTTATGTTTTATAATATCATTTTCTCAATAACAATATCTTAATCATTTAGAAACGCTTACCTGTATAGATTGTGGTGGCTGAGCATTTAAGTGCACATTTACTGTAGGCCAGTCAGACCAGAAATAATGTATGGGTTTGTATCCAAGGGAACCATTCTTCTCTGAACAGTCATTTGATATGTTCTAATTGCTGAGGTATATGATGGTATATTATGATATACCATCTGATTTTAGAACAGTGGCCGAAGCTGTACCAGATCTAAACCTATGAGTGGAATTGTTCAGAAAGTCAAATATTAAGGCGGATTTCTCAAAAATTAGGGAATTAGTTTAAAGGAAGTTGAAAATAAGAGTCATGAAGTGTAATCCCTTCAGAAACTGTATGCCACTATAGTTGAGGCTAGCATAAACTATATGATGGATGATAAGACACATGCACAACATGTCCAAGAAGATGCTACTATGGCTAAATAGCATAGTCACAGGAGTCATAAGGAAGGCTTTCTTTAAAACAAACATGTTCAAAAGAAAAAAAATTAAAAGAGCACAAATTCTGACAAAATTAACTTAATACAAAGCGAGCAAAAGAGGAATTTGAGGATCAAATTGCTTAAGGTAAAAAAACATATTTGTTGAAATACATCAAAAAACAGGAAACTAGCTTGTAGGTCAAAGGAATGAAAACAGCAGTAGGGATAACGAATTTCAGAAGCTAAATGAATTATTTGTATCAGTTTTCAGTGGGAAGATGCTACATGCCTTTTTATGAGAGGATGTGGTGAACAGTCCAAGTGACTAAGCATGATATTTTAAAGCTAATTGACAAATTTTAAATTAACAAATCAATAAGGCTTAATGTAACCCCCCCTGAGATTTTAAAGAATGCAGATGTAAAACTGCTGATATTTTAACAAAAATGCAATGTTATTAAAACCTTTAGAATATAATCCAATGGAGTACCAGTTTTTAAAAAGGCATCCCAGGGGAGGTACAAATCTATCAGCCCAACTAGAGATGTCAGTTTAATGTGTCAAGGCTACAAAAAGGTGGAAATATTGGGAATTACTAGGAAAGGCCTGAAAATACACCTATCAGTATAGTAATGTCCATGTATAAGTTGATGGTCTTGACCACATTTGGCTTTGCACAATCCTGGTCCACCCATTTCAACAAGAATATTGTAGCACGGAAGAGTGACCAAAGTGTTCGAGCAGTTTCCCTAATAGGAAAGGTACAAGCATTTGCATGTTTTCATTTTAGGTAAAAAAAATAGCTAGCAGGAGGACATAATAAGAGATGTATGAAACTATAAATGGGGTGGGAAAGCTGTCATAGCAGAACTCAGAAACAGCCAGTGAAAATGACTTTGACAGTAGGTTCAAGATAGACAAGTACTATTTCACATGATGCATAACTAACACAAATGTAGCAAGATGACCACTGCCATAAATGGCTTTCTAAGATTCGTCATCCATGAATTTGTCTAGTTCTAAGAATGGCTATTTTTTTTCCCAAATTTTATTTTTTTATTATATAGAAAGAGACACAGAAGGAAAAAGGGGGAAATAGGGATATCAGCAGTAATTAAAACAAAAAAGCAAAGACAGATCAAGCAGACTGTATTGCCATGCTTTTCATCACTGTTGTGCCCTCAGTTAGTAACCCAAGTTATTAAAAATAATTTTAACATCATCAAAAAGAAAAAAAAATGATTGGTTTATTGTATATCACATTTACTATCTCTACAGTCTAGATCACTGGTTCCCAGCCAGGGGTCCATGGACCCCCAGGGGTCCGCGAGAACTAAATTAAGGTCCGCGAAACAAAGTTATAAACCCATAATAAATTAATATTTTCAATTAAAAGTTCTCTATTATAAAAATATATTCAAATATTATTCTAAGTTTAATGTTTAACTAACAGTTATGATTAAAGTTTATTTTCAAATTCTCAGAATTTTTATTTTGAACCTTGGGGTCCCTGCACCGAACAAAAAAGTCCTAGTGGTCCCTGGTCAAAAAAAGGTTGGGAACCACTGGTCTAGATCTAAAGTTAAGGTTCACTGCGATTGGTTGGCATCTACCAAGAATGGCTGTTGAATGACAGCAAAATGGAACTTCCAAGTTCAAAGGCAGTATTCTTCTGAGCAAGCACCACTTTGCTAATCTTCCTAAAGGCTCATTTCCAGATTTTCATGTACTAATCAACTGTGATTCTTTCCTTTTACACTATCCAATAGTAGTGAATGTATTGGAGGAAGACAAAAGAACATCAAACTTGTTTACAGTAACAATGTTTTGGTTCTTCTTTCCCCCAAAGTTACTGAGCCGAAAGGACAAAACTACCTTTGAAAAGTTGGAGTACGTAATGAGTAAAGAAGACAATTATAAACGGCTTAGAAACTATATTAGCAGCTTGAAGATGACTCCTTGTATTCCTTATTTAGGTAAGACAAAAAAAATTAATGTTTTTAGTTTGCATTATAAATTTATTAATACATGCACAGTGGCTGTAGACTTAAATCTTTGTGAAAAATTGACATCTTGTCAATTCTCAACTTGTTTGTGCTTAAAGGAATGAATATCTTGTATTCTCAAGCATTCAGTGTCTGGTTTTTTTGTTCTTTGAGAAAATTCTACTCTCTGTTACATAGCTTTAGAATTTGTTCACACAGAGCCTTTTCTGCCTTTTTTCAGACTGGACCAACTTTCAGAATGATTTTAATTAGTGTGTTGTGAGTGGTCACGTTAAATGTCTTACCATGTGTCCAAATTTGCCAGCTTGCTTGTTTAACAGGTGGTGCCTGAAAAGTTAGCTATGCACTTGTTAGGACAAATTCTTATGGGGAAGCCATGTCAGTCTGTTGCAGCAAAACAAAAAAAGGAGTCTGGTTTGGCATCTTAGAAGACTGACTTATTGTAGCTAAAACTAATTTATTGCTTCATCAGATGCTTGAGTAGTACACACACACACACACACATACACACTTGTGAACCTCAGGGATAGAAGGCTGTAAAATCTATGACATTGCAATGCAAAACTCAGAAGAGTTCAATGTAAGCACAGTGACAATTCACAACAACTTTAGTGATAACACAAGTGTGAAGTTTCACTTCTTGCATATGATGGTCTAAAGTTTATTCTACAGTAAATCTTTTTTTTAAGGTACCGTAAGAATACTGTCTGTTTATACTTTTGAGTGTGCCTGTTGCCAGATACAAATCAAAATGAGTTTAACCAACTATGGCTTAAACTTCTCTAAGGTCTATGTGGCCTTGAGCTCTAGTTTAGCAATTCCTCAGAAGAAATTTGCTGCTGATAATGTGAAAGTAACACTAATGTGAAAGTAACAAAAATAGCTATTTATAGTTATAACAGTTTTGTTATCAGATTCAGAACTGTAATTTAGAACATGACCAAAAAAACCCCATTGAATAACTTTCCTATCTGTTCTGTTTTCTTCTTAAACACTGAAGCAGTATAGTTCATACTAATGTTACTGCCCTGTGAAAGAAAAAACTACAGGGGAAAAGGCCAGTACCATGACATTATTTTATATACCTTGTATACCTTCCTGTAGGGGTAAAGAATCTTTTTTATATATAAAAGATGCACATATAACTTTGGATGTCTTAACATGCATAATACTTGGAAATATGAATTGTGTTTTCCATTCATTGGCCAGGATCCAGGGAGATGCGCTTTTCTGCACAGTCGGCATTTGCATGTGTTCATGTTTCCCTTTTGAAGGGGCAGCAGCCTTTCTTGACTAATGGATTGGTCTTTGAGGAAGAGACTTCTGGAGGGTTCTGCAGAATTTACCTGGTATAGCCTCACTACAGTACACAGCCAATAGCTGTGATCACCACTAACCCTGTCCTGTCAGGGTAGCTTGTCTCTTGCACTCTGCACAGCTCAAGGTTCTTCATGGTGGAAAGTAGAAGCATTCCTCTTAATGAAAAAACTTATTATGAACAGATTTATGGAACTCTGTAGGGGTGACAGTGGAGGAAGAAGGCTGAAAAGCCCCTTTGCCCTTCTAGAACCCTGCCATTTGTCTGAGGAGGTGAGAGATGCTCAGTTGAAAGGTGTATTTAGGAGAGAAAATAGCAAACTGAATGTTCAGGTGAAAACATAATTACGTTCTGTGGCTGCTTCTGTAAAGCAGTTCCAGAGAAGGTTGTAAAATGCTGTCCCTCTGAATGTTTGTAAAGTATTTAGGAATTTGTGCAATATCTGAGAATTGTTCGCAGTGCTTTCTGACAATCACTTTGGTCACAGTGTTGAAGTAAGGGATTTATAGAACTGCACTTTAGTATTTGGCCAGGTGAATATTTCAGAGGTGCTTCACACTGTGCTCTTCAGCAGCACTTGTATGTAGGAGGCTACTGCTGCTGCTTTTGAAACAAAATAGCTAGTTAACAGCCAAATAAATTCTGTGTAGCGCTGGCTTCTTGAAATTCTTGACACACCCTGATTAACGAGAGGAGAGGACTCAAACTAAAATACGCAATTCAGATTCATGTTGGCCTTTTCAGTAACCTGTAACCATTCAGCTTTCAAAACTTTAGATTGATAGGCTGTGATCCCCAGACCTCTCTCTTTCCTAGCGCCTTGCTGTCTGCTGCAGGGCTGTGGAGGGAAAAGGCAGCCATGGCAAGCATTTCCTTCACATGGAGGAATTAAATGAATGGGAACCATTTCCAAGTCTTAGGTTGGCAGCCCAGAGAACCATAGTAGGATCTAATTATTTTTCTTGCTAACAAAGGGAAACTTGTAAGAGATCCTGTAGTCTTAGCCTAATGGCTAAGAGACAGCAAATTACTGCAGTGGTCCATCTACCAATTACTGTTGAAGACTGACAACTTTCTAAACTTAATACCACACTTCTAGGAAATGCAACTTTTTTTGCATTTTTAGTTGTGATTAAAAACAGAAAATACACAGACATACCATCTATGATGTCTATAACATTGAAAAAATGCATAAGATTGTATATGGTCCTGAAAGTTGCTATGGCAATACTTAAGTAACTTCAATAAAGTTGTCAGTTTGAGAGTTGATATTCGTCTTTCTGCTGTACAGTATGGGCGATTTTCATAAACCATGCTGTAAGGTTGCTTTATTCCAATGCGTAGATATATAGTCAGCTGTGGTTAAATTAAAAAATAGTTTGTGTGTCTACTTTCTTCACCCTTTTATATATCCAGAGTACTGCCATTAGATCTGCAGTTTATACCAAGCAAAATTAATTATTAATCTCAGTGTGTTTTACCAATTCTATTTGTACCGTACTGCAGATAGGATGCTACTGAGAGAGCCTGAGACATTTTCCTTTTTCAGTCTCTCCTCTAGTATAATATCAGATAAACTTGATTTTGATGTTTTATTGTTGTCATTTCTGCATTTCCATTCCTACATTGCTACCAGCGTAACTGCTTGATAATCAACATGTCTAATTCTCAACATGGCCCCATCTGTGTATACTTAAATGTAGAGATTGGAGCCATGGACAGACAAGACACATCTTTTGACAAACCTGAGAAAAGTCCCAGATCTGCAGAAAAATCTGAACTCTTAAAAAAAAAAAAGTGGGTTAACCCCATCCCCCCCAAATAGAAACCACACCTGTAGCTTTTAAGAAACAAATGCCTTTCAGTGGCTATTGCTAGTTGTTAATGCTTGGTCTTCACTATTTATTTTAACTCCCCAGTTATCCATATTCCCAGAAATATTATTGGTAGTCTTTCCCAAGAAATCCCGTTATGGTGATGCATCTGATTTTCATCCACAGTGGATACTTTAAGGGCCCAACCATTCTGGTTTTATTCAAAATAATTTTGTTATACCTTACAACTTTAAGGGCCCAACCATTCTGGTTTTATTCAAAATAATTTTGTTATACCTTACAACCTGACAGGCTGCAAAAGCTTTTAAAAGCTGGTATTGTGGATGTGTTAAGGTTAATGCTATATTTTCTGCCTACAGCACGGTTTTAGTCTCAAAATGAGAGATTTTAACCATAATACTGAATTTTCTCATATTGCAATTGCAAAGAGCTTTATCAAGAGTACAAAAAGGAGTGGTGATAAAGGGCAGCTTATATTAAATAAAACATGACTGATAGGTCTTGAGTATATTACAGAGACCCACTGTTTGAATCTGTTACCTACATTGGATTGATCTAAAACTTACATCAAATAAGGCCATTCAACATAGTTAGATGCTTTTTCTATGTCTTAAAAACAATCGTAGTACTTTGCAGTGCTGCAGCTAGGTAACTTTAGATTTAATGGTCCTTAAATCTCCCCCTCCACTTCCATCCTATTTTGAATCTGCCCTTCCCTGGGCTGTTAATCTTCATGAGGAGGAAAAGAGAAAAATATTAGGGTGTCAAACTAATCAGACTAATTAGAGGAGTATTAGGGAAACAGTATGGGGAAGAAAGAAAACTCATGCTGGTGCTGGGGTCAGGGGGAAGTTTGACGCCCACCTTTTGTTACAGCTCTGCTCTAACTTGGAATGGGTGTTGTTAGGGTTCTCCCATGCCAGGGGTGGGGCCAGACAAGAATCTGCAGAGAAAAAGCAAGCGGAAATTCAGTACTGACAAGACAAAAGTTGTCTGGGTTAGTAGAAAGGAAGACCAGGGACTTCAGATCTCTTTTATCTTGGATGGGGTTGTATTCCCCTTTAAAAGCCAGGTTCACAGCTTTGGAATGCTGCTTGACACAGTGATCCCCTTAGAAAACCAGGTGGCTGTGGTGATTCAGAGTGCATTTGCCCAGCTTTGTCCAGTGCGTCAGATGTGTCTGTTCCTAGATCAGTCATATCTAGCCACAGTGATCCATGCTTTAGTTACGTCTAGACTGGAACTATTATAGGCCCTCTGCTTGGGGCTATCCATGAAGAGTGCTTGGAGGCTGCAGTACAGAATGCTGTGGCAGGACTGCTGGTTGGCACCAGGAATCGGTATTATGTGACCCTGATATTACAGCAATTACACTGGCAACCAATCCCCTCCTGAGTCGAGTTCAGGGTGTTGATTTTGACCTTTAAAGCCTTACATGGCTTGCCACCAGGGCTATCTTCTCGCATATGTTCCTGCCTGAGAATTAAGATCACAGGGAAAGACGACTACAGGGATAATGGCTGTCTCTGCAACTAATATAATAATATATTTGGCTTTTAACAACCACAAAAATTCATGAGCATCCTACAATAATTTTAAACATTGAAGTAACTATATTCATAATGCCGAAAAATGGCAGCTGTAGGAAAAAATGTCCCAAAATTGAAATGTCTACCCAATAAAAATTTGCTGGCAATGGTTTTATTTAGGACTGCATTTGATTAAAGTAGTTCTAAAGTGTGATTTTAAATTTTGTTTTTGTGTAATCTATTTTATGCACTTGTTAATATTGTAAGCTGCCTTGAGCTCCATAAAGAAGAAAGGTGGCTAATAAATACTTTAAATTAATATATAATAAATACTGTTATTTAAGGCACCAGAATAAATAATTTCTGTAATTTTAGGAGTTGTCACCTTAATAATTATCCTGCTGTATTTTGTCCCAATATTACAAACATTAAATCCAGTTAAACTGTTGTTATTTTTTATCATTCCCCACCCCCAAAAGTTACAGACCTAAAGAACTAATACTTAATTATGTTTTTACAACAAAATGAATCATATATTTGGTTTTATCAACCCCAGTAACAAATGATATGACACCAATATGAGCA
The DNA here is from genome assembly GCF_029931775.1 of Euleptes europaea. Classification (NCBI taxonomy): domain Eukaryota; kingdom Metazoa; phylum Chordata; class Lepidosauria; order Squamata; family Sphaerodactylidae; genus Euleptes; species Euleptes europaea. The sequence goes on along the minus strand of NC_079313.1, from coordinate 22,459,544 downwards.
TCCTACAAGAATGTGAAAATGAAATGTGGAAAATGGCGGCTACAGGAATAATGGCTGCAACTAACATAATAATATATTTGACTTTAACAGCCACAAAAATTTATGAGCATCCTACAGTAATTTTGAACATCGAAGTAACCATAGTCTCAATCTTGGAAAATGGCAGCTACGAGAAAAATGTCCCAAAATTGGAATGTCTACCCAAGAAAATTTTTAAGCAATAGTGTCCTGAAACACACACAAACAATACATATATATTTTTGCGGAAGTCTGTTGTGAATGCAGAACTATCTCATTTTTGATCAGTTTAACATTCGACTTCCTTTTAATGAGTAAAGTTAAACTTTCAGAATTATATGAAATTACATTCTGTTTCCCCATACTATAAAAGTACTATAGCTTAACATTCCAGAAAACCAGAAATCATAATAAAAGTAGGAAGAAATAACTTTAAAAAGTATTGTGTTTATCTATGCCTTTGTCTTTCCATTGGTGTCCATGTTCCTTAGTTTTAGTGTCCAGGTTAGAGTTATTCAGTGTTCCTTTTATGAGATCAGCATTTGCATAGCTTCTCCAGTGTTGTGCCAGCAAGTCCTCATCTAAAATGACGGTTAGTTTAAATGGTATGCCCTGACTATAATAAATATTTTCTTGAAGGATGAGAAATGTAAGATCCCTTCACCTCTTTAGAAAGTCCACATGGAGGTCAGCTAATACTTCAGCCTTCCGCCCCGCCCCCCCCCCCCCATTGAGTTTCTACTACCAAATGTTAGGTAAGATTGCTTCTTTGACTCACAGGCTAATAAATCTTACAACTACATTTTTCATCAGTTAGTTTTTGTTGGCAAAGCTAGAATTAATCCTGAATGCAAATTCCATCCCTACCTCACAACCAAAGTCAAGCTGGAGAAACTTCTTAAAAGAACAAGCCAAGTAAATCTTGTGACTACATTTTTTGTTTTCTAGCTTCAAAATCGAATAACTCCACACTTTTGATTTTCTTAAATCCTTCCTCAGTTGAGATTTCTTAGCTGTCCCATTCCAGCTTCCTATCTTTTCCCTTTTTTTTCTTCACAAACCTGTACTATATTCTTGAGGGTCTTCTAAATTTGTTTCATGGCTTTTAGTTTCTACTGAAATTATATGTTTTTGTTCATAGGTTTATTTCCCCAAAAGCTTGAATTTTCCAAGTTAGATTCTTTTTCATAACCTTCCTCATGGTGAGTTTTTCTTCAGCCTTGTACACATGAACACATGAAGCTGCCTTATACTGAATCAGACTCTTGGTCCATCAAAGTCAGTATTGTCTACACAGACCAGCAGCGGCTCTCCACGGTCTCAGGTGGAGGTCTTTCACATCACCGGTCTTCTGGACTAATTTTTCCTCAGATTCTTAATGTTTTTTAAGCGGTTTAGTACTTTCAAAACTGAACCTTCCAGAAGCTCCTTCCTCCTCTTCCTTACTTGCTATTCTATCCCAGCAGTTCCCAAACTTTGGTGACCCACAAATCCAAATATTCTTGGTATGGTGACACATCCATTCCAACATGCATAGCCTTTGCATAAGAAGGTTACATTCCAGCCTTTGACCACCCTCTCTTTCTCTATTACTCTTTCTAATCCCCCCTCAGTCTAAGAAGCTTAGGCTGTTACCGCACTAAGGTATTCCCAGCGATGTATTAAGAGTTTGGAAATGTTATAAAAAATACTGTTCGCACTTTCTATGTATTCCTACCAATGTATTAAAAGTTTGAAACTGTTATAAAAAATACTGTTCGCACTTTGTTTGGCCCCTTTAGCTGTGAAGCCATTTCCAACCATTTTTTAGCCGTAGTATCCAAAAACCCTTTTAAAGCGATGTTTTTTATAACATTTCCAAACTCTTGATACATCGCTGGGAATACCTAGTGCGGTAACAGCCATACTCTAGTAACCGTCAGGACATGTTTTACTTGAATCAACATGTAGATGCAATGAAGAAAAAATACCAACTAATGTATTACGTGAAAGGTACGATTCCAACAATCAGATTTTGGTTTCCAAAATACAAAAGAGAACAATAGAAAGGGCAGCATCGGCCATTGGAGGGCTGGCCCACAACCCACTTTCAGAGGCTTCGTGACCCGCTTCTGGGTCCCAACCCACAGGTTGGGAAACACTGTTATATCCCCTTTCCTTTGATAAAAACTAAGCAATTTTTTCTGTGCGTACACTGATTATCAGTGCTTTTACTTCATGTTCCTTAGATCCCCGTACTTAACACATGCTCATTTTGCTGAAATTTAAATTGTATCCTTCAATATAAATTGTTAATTATACCATTACTGCTGCTTATTTCTTCAAAGCACTCTTCCTCCAAACACATCAATTAATCAAAGGAAGATCCATTGATAGCGTACATGAATATTCTTTGCCACTTGTTTATCCAAGTAATAGTTATCCTGTTGCCATGTGAACTAACACAATCCATTCCTCTATTTTAACATATAAGCCCATTAGTTCAATAGTAACATTGCACTATTAGTGATCGTAACAGTGAACATTCATTGTACAAAAGAAAAGTTACCAATTACAGCTATATAGGTTCTGTGGTGATTTAATCAAAGTTAAACATTACTTGTATGAAAAGGAAGTGGGGGTTGCGTTCATTAATGAGTGAGGAATCAGAAAAAAAATACTTTGTAAGTTAAGTTCAGTTTCTTAGTCTCTGAAGTGAATAATTATTTGAGAGTGTTATTTGCTTACCTCCAAGTTCAGCTCATTTTTCATCTGTTTCCAAAAGAATCAGTGGTCAAGAAGACGTTGGGAAAACATTCTTACTGTACTTACACAAATCTGGTGATGAATCAAAATCTGCACTGATCTCCAGCAGGGTATTGTGTGTGCTTCATAAATATGTTTGAAAAGTACCACTCTCATTCATTCTAACTTAGCAAGGTCCGTGATCACAAAGGTGCTTGCCAAACACCTCCTGGTGTCATCTGGCCTTTAAGAGTAATGTCACTTCTTGGGACATCCGTAGGTTCTCTTCTGCCTCCCTGATCCCTGACTGGTACAAAGGGTAGTGTTGGGATGGCAGGTGGACTACTGGTGGATATGTCAGCTGAGGAAACTTCTTGCACACTGCTATTCTGTCCCTCATTTTCACATCCTGTTGTTATCTCGATGCATCTCAGTTATTCATTACCTTGACTTTATAATAAACAAGAATTAAGTTTTAGAGAAAATTAGCCCTTTTAATCTGATTGCCAGCTTTCCTTTTGGCAGATGATTTATACCAGGGGTCTCCAACCTTTTTGAGCCTACGGGCACCTTTGGAATTCTGACACTGCCTGTTGAGCTCAGCCACAGAACAACTGCCATAGGAGACAGAGCCAGGCACAAAATGGCCACTCTAGCTTACCTTCAGGTCACACAGAGAAAATCCTTGTGATTTGGTGGTAGCTGCTGCCAAAGCAACATTTTTAAAAATCTGCACAGCCAACCAAATCTCCAGTGGTCCATCAGAAGCTCTGCTGGGCAGAAGCCCCACCAGGCCCCGTCCACTTTCTAAAACACTTGGCAGGTGCCAGAAAAGGTATTGTTAGGCACCATGGCGCCCATGGGCGACCCCTGATTTATACCACTGATAGAATCCTCTTTATTCACAATCCTTCACTTATGTAATGAGAGAATGGTTTCCAAATGGATTTCAATTTGGGGGGAAAGCTGTGCAATAAGTTACCACGTTAAAACAAATTACTTGAGAATGTATCTCATGGACTTTGTGTACTGACAAAAAGCATTTTGTAAATAATTATTTATTTAAAATTAAAATGTAAGCATGATCCTCGATTGCTGGATTTACATTTCGTATCAGCTAGACAGTGCAACAGTATCCAATAGTAACTAGGTTGAAATAATAATGCTTTATTTGATGAAAAATATGTTTGCAAAACTAGATTTTCCTCTCCAGTTCTTTGTCTGTTGCCTTTGTGCGTCTATATTTCATTTGAAAATATTTCATTTGAAATAAAAACTTAAATTCATTTCCATAGATTTAAAACTATTTATCTGTACACTAACACACAGTGACAGTTTCACATACTTTCAGTTTCAGAGTTCAACCATTCTACATCCATTATTTTCACTGTAGCCTACAGAAGGTATAGGTTGTACTGCTGCTGTTAAAGCCCTTACATTTGATATTAATGGGTTTAAATGCAGCTTCCTGATTGCTTTGTGAGCTATTAGAACTTGTATAATTAACACATGAAATATCACAGATATATTTAAAAGAATATCTCATAGGCCCTGCTTTTTGTAAGTTTAAACTGTGCAAAACAACATGAAACACAATATCTGCCTGAATTTCAAGAACAAGGGTTTTTTTTTGTTTTGAGAGTTTCTCAGTCAATGGGTCTGATCATCATCTGGACTGCTTTTAGTGAGTATGATCCTCCTCTGTATTCAGCCCAAAAAATCCCATCTTGGTGCTTGCTTCTGTAATGTCCTCCTCTATACCACACTCCATTGAGATTAGAATGAGCACAAGCATTGTACCACCAACCGCCTTTGTGAAAGTGGGCACAGTTTCCTGTAGGAAGAAATAAAACATTAAGTGTAATGTCATCGCACAGGCAAGCAAGCAATTTTAATTACCTTTAGATTTTGAAACAAAAACAAAGTCTCACAAAAAAAAATTCCACCTATATCTGGTCTTGCAAATAGCTTTTGGTGGCATATTATGAAGGACACAACTTCTCCCCCTCAGACTCTGGAAGCAGAGTCTTCTAGTGGTAGAATTCCCCCTCCCCTATCTGCTGTCTTAGTCAGGAGAACTCCTTTTTAAAAAATTTACGTACTTATACCCAGCCTTTTCCACTCATAAGGGACAGAAGATGGCTTGCTTGCATCATTCTCCTCTCGTTTGTTTTATCCTCACTACAATTCTATGTGATAGGTTAGGCTGAGTCTGTGTGACTGGATCAAGGTCACCTAGTAAGCTTCCATGTGAGGATTTCCACCTTAGTCTTCCAGATCCTAGCCCAACACTCTAATTCAGAGGTCCCCAACTTTTTGAGCCTGTGGGCACATTTAGAATTTTGAGAGGGTTGGTGAGCACCGTGTCTAAATGGCTGCTACAGGAGGTGGAGCCAAATGGAATCTCTTCCTGGGAAGAAGGAAAACCTGAAGGGAGAATGGATCCTCACACTGACTAAGAAAAGCCCAGGGGCTTACTTGTTCTCCTGATCCCGCAGTAGAAAACCCTTTCATAAGAACATAGGAGCCTTGCTGGTTCAGACCAGTGCATCTAGTCTAGTGTCCTGTTTCACACAATGGCCAACCAGTTCCTCTGGGGGGCCAAAACAGTATAGAAGCCAAGGCCTTTCACTAATGTTGCCTCCTGGCACAGGTATCCGGAGGTCAACTGCCTCTGAACGCCACTGATAGACCTATCCTCCATGAATCTGTCTAATCCCTTTTTAAAGCTGTGTCTGTGGCCATCACTATGTCCTCTGGCAGCGAATTGCACATTTTAATCACTTGCTGTGTAAAGTATTTCCTTTTGTTCGTCTTGAATCTACTGCCCATCAGCTTCATTGAATGCCCTCGAGTTCTAGTGTTTTGGGAGAGGGAGAAAAAGTTCTTTGTCAACTTTCTCTACCCCATGCATAATTTTTTCAAACCTCTGTCATGTCCCCTCTTAGTCATCTCTTTTCTAAACTGAAAAGCCCCAGACTCTTCAGCCTTTCCTCATAAAAAAAGGTGCTCCAACCCTCCAATCATCTTGGGTGCCTTCTGTACTTTTTGCAGCTCACCAATGTCCTTTTTGAGATTCATTTTAATGAGGGCAGCCAGTAAAAAGCCCTGCCTTACAATGGCCCCAACCCCACTTTCTGTAAAGCTCGGCAGGCACCAAGGGAAGTACTGGTGGGTGACGTGATGCCCACAGGCAATTCGTTGGGGAGCCCTGCTCTAGCCACTGTAGTGCACTGGCTCTTACACTGGTCTCTGCTGTGAAGCCAACAAACATTTTCTGTTTACTCGCCTCCAAATTATCTAGTCAACAGAGAGTGAGATTATGCAGCAGGGGGGAAAGCAAGAGAAGAGTAGTCATATGACATACATCCCAAACAGTCTGATGAAATAGCATCATAAGCATCATTCTGGACCAGATTCTCCCAAGTGAGTTTCGCACAGGTTTCACTATAGACTATAACAAAGAGGGAGCAACTTTCCGAAGCACTTTGGAGGCAGTCTTTTGTGCAGACTTAGAAATATCCCTCTGCCCATGTGACAAAGGAGGGAAACTTTCAAAAGAGGTGATTCTGTATCATAACTCATGTCTGCTAGGCATTTGCTATGGGAAGGTGTTCAACCACTGCTGGCCTAATCCTGGAGTACTCAGTTTGATTGCCCAGGAATCTAGCAAGAGCCAAACCATTCCAAACTAAAGAAAGCTGAGTAAGTTTTCCTAAAGGAAGGGATTCAGAGGAGGTTTTCTCTCTGCCACAATCTGAAGGCAAGTATGTCATAGTACAGGCTGACAACAGCGCAGCCAAAACCTTTTGTACCAAATAGTGGACACTGTCCTTGCATTGTCTTTGCGAAGCTCTTGAAGATGGCACACATTCAGGGTCTTTTCTAAGCAAAATAGATTGATTAGATGAGTGGTACACCATGAGGAGCATTTTATAGGACATCATGAGCAGGTTTGGATCATCTTTAGCAGATATGTACACTTCTATCAATTATGGAAGACGGATTCTTCTCTTAAGTTCTAAATAGCCAACTGGTCAACACAGCAACTTCCCTTCTACTCTCATCTCCAACATCTTTGGTCAGGAAGGCCTTGCTTCTCAGATGCAGTGGAACTGTCCATTGCTGGACTTGTGAATGCAGAGGCCTGCACAATAGTTCTACCTGACAAGATGGTGCTTGAAGTTGCTATTGCCTTCCAGTTCACCTTTGACAAGAAAGATATTTAAGGCCATGTTGTAGGCATTCTTTAGGGGCTGCAAATGTTAGGGTCTTACTGCTTTCCATACTTCTGTTAAGAAAATTCTTATTTTTTCACATGCAGGTCTGGAACAGTCTTTTGCCAGACACCCCTAAAAAGCCAGAGTTCATTCTGGTGAGAAGTCTCTAGGACACTCTCTTTCCTTTCATCAATTTCACTTGGATCTGTGAAAGATTTTCAGAATCTACTTTTGAAGTTTCTGATTTACTGAATCAGATTTACTGAATTTACTGAATCCTTGTTTATTGCTTTCCAGCCTATTGTTCAGGCTGTCTAAATCCACGTTGAGTAAATAGATTAGGTAACACATTGCACTTGCCTACTGGTCTCATAATCAGGCTGTGCTGGAAAGTGTAGTAGGGCACCCTTGCTTTTTTAACACGATCTGCAGAGAACTCTCCTGGGCCTTTAACACCTTCGCCTCAATAGAACCCTTGTAGGCTTAGGGTTTTTTTATTCTGTTCCCAATAGGCAAGACTCTTCCCTGACAATCGTGGTCCACTGTTCAAAGGACAGAATGGGAGGAATCAGATTCGGTCACCCATATTTTAACCACGGGGCTCTAATCAAGTGTAGCCTGAGCTGCAGGTTAGTCCCTCTGTCCTTGCCTTACTTTCCATAATGCAGTTGTTTTTCTACTTCCAGCATAGTTTTACTGGTGCCAGGTCCAGGTTTTTACAGAACAAATACAGTATATGTCGAGCTGGAGGGGAAAATACAGAAAGTAATTGGGGGGGGGGGAGTGGCATTCCAGAGTCTGGTGAGAGTAGTTGCCTATTCCAAGATGCCCTCCTTCCTCCTGAAGAGACAAAATGCTCACATTAGGTCAAACGTTGTTTTACTTCCATTTGATGAAATTAGGAAATTTGAAAAAGTGAGGGGGCACCTTGAAAGTATAACCAATTTAACAGGCTGATTCACATTGCTGAGAAGGAGTATCAGGCCTGTGCTCCTGCACCCCTCCCCTTCTATGTGATGTATGGTTCAGGGTATATATGAATGGGGGTGGTGGTATGGCAGGATGTTCAGTCATTCAACTCCCACAACTTTTTAATCCTCTTTTTTGAGGCAAAATATTTCATGCACATTAGACCTCGTATTATATATTATGTTGTACAAATGGGAGAGGGTGTCATATGCACGTCCGTTTTGAAAGCTTACGAAATATTATAAACCATATGATATATGTCAGAGGTTTCACTGTCAACAACTTGTATTAACTTCACAATATGCCAATCACAATAATTTTATAGTATTGATCTTCTAAAATTCATGTTACTATAGCTGAGTTAATTTGAATCTTAGCACTGTTCTGTATATTGTTAACAGCATAACCCTGTGCATTTATTGTGTCTTTAAAGCCTAGATTGTCATTAAATTTTGAAGTTTGTAAAATGAAGTTGCAAAAAAAAAAAGATTTGCAGTATTCTTGTGTTTAAAAAAAAAACTCTGGTAGAAATCACCTCTTGGCCAATGATGGTCCATTAAAGAAAATCTGGCACGTGAAATGAAACATGGTTTTACCATGGACCAAAGTAACATTCTGGTTGCATGTAGTTTGTATGGGTCATCCTGCATCAAGTTAATTTGTATACAAGCCAACATTACCCTAATTGAATAGCTGAGAGGTTTTTTTTTTAATCATACTCTCTGGTTCTTGATCAGACTATTTTGTCAGTTCATTCTCAGAACAGTTCCTTTAATGAACGATAGCATTCCCTACCTGTGTACATGTCTCTGTCTCGATCCAGTGTTGTAAATTGTTTTCCATTGTGCCAAATCATAGAGTCACCAGCATTCCCCTGGTAAGTGCCTAGACGCAATCTGTAGAATTCACTTTCTGGCTCCAAGCGAAAACTGCTGTATTCTGCATAGACTTTTTTATTAGACCAGTCTTCTAGTTCAATTAGAAGTCTATAATTGTCCTGATTGCTAAGCAAAAAAATATTTTCCAGTCCCAGCCAGTATTCTCCAGCAACATTTCCAAATCCTTTCTGTAAAAAAAAAACATACACACAATAATTTGATTAGATTGCTTTCCATTCGATAGAAAGTGGTTCATCTACAGTTAATGTATCATTGTATATCGGGGTCCCCATCTTTTTTGAGCCTGCAGGCACATTTGGAATTCTGACATGGCATGGTGGGCACAGCAACCAGCCACAAAATGATTGCCACAGCTTAACTTGAGTAACACAGTGTAAATCCTCGTGCTGTGGTGGCAGCCACTGCCAAAGCAACGTTTTAAAAAGTCTGCGCATGTCAACATATGTCAAAGTTATGCCTAGTCTGCAGTTTGCAAAACAGATCATACTGATCAGAGTGACAGCTAAGTCATGTGATGAGACTGGTCTGATCCAGTTTGTACAGCCAGGTAAACTCCTGAAGTCCAGACAAGCTGTGCGCGACAGGGTTATCGGCCCAGATAGACTGCGCTGAGAGCTGGAGGTTCTATTGGAGTTGGTGAGCTACTGCCGTGAGTTGCTGCTGTGAGTGGTTTGGATGTCTACAAGCCATGGAGGCGGAATATAACTCATTGGTGTCAAATGAAGTATTTTCCTTATCTGAATTGCCGGCAGATAAGAAAACTCTGAGTTGCCGTTGGTTATACAGACTCAAAACCTTGCCAAATGGGAATGTTAAATATAAGGCAAGATTAGTTGCGAGGGGATTTACGCAGGTGGTTGAACAGGAAACATCTAGGCCCAATTAAGAATTACCTAGGGGTGCAAGTCTCCAGAAATGAGAATGGTTGGTGTGCACTAAGCCAGGAGACTGAAATGTTTGAATACTGAAAGGTTTCAATAGTTAAAGAAATGGCTGTGTTTAACAAACGTTTGACTAGGGAGGCGTGTCAACATATGTCAAAGTTATGCCTAGTCTGCAGTTTGCAAAACAGATCATACTGATCAGAGTGACAGCTAAGTCATGTGATGAGACTGGTCTGATCCAGTTTGTACAGCCAGGTAAACTCCTGAAGTCCAGACAAGCTGTGCGCGACAGGGTTATCGGCCCAGATAGACTGCGCTGAGAGCTGGAGGTTCTATTGGAGTTGGTGAGCTACTGCCGTGAGTTGCTGCTGTGAGTGGTTTGGATGTCTACAGAGGCCAGTGACGCTGAGGACCTTGATGTACAGTCTGAAGACGGTTAAGTTGTTTCTGACAAAGAGTCGGAGGAGGAACCGGGGGAAGATAATCAGCTACTGCCGGTGAGAGAAGATATCATGGCGCAAGCTGTTTCTGCTATGCTGGTTGATAAACTGACCGCAGATAACTATGCCGTGTGGTCTCTGCGAATGGAGCATTATCTTAAGCGTGAGTCATTGTGGACGTATGTGGATTCTCCCCCACAAGCTCCCACGCCTGAGGAAAGTTTAAAAGACCAGAAGGCATTGGCCACATTGATATTAAGTGTTGCTGATGACCAGTTGGTGCATGTGGCGGGACAGGGGTCAGCTAAAGATGCCTGGAATAGCCTCAAGGCTGTATATGTGCAAGACACGGCTGGATCCCTTATTTCCCTGATGAGAAGGATTTATAGAAAGACTATGGAGCCAAATGAGAGTGTTAGAGCTCATTTGAACACCTTAGCCATGTATTTTCAACTGCTGGCTCAGAGGGGAAAGCAGATTTCTGACCAGGACCAGGTGTTTATAGTTTTAAGTTCCCTGACGGAGCGTTTCGACCCACTTATCTCAGCCCTTGAATCTGTGGATGCAGCTAAGTTGACCTTGCAGTATATCTCAGGCAGATTGCTAGAGGAAGATGCGCGACATATGCAACGGGAGTTGGCAGTCAGCCAGACCGGGAGCTGTGCCAAGCAAGAGATAAGGAAGGATACAAGCCTCAGCTGTGAAGCAAGTAAGCCTATACCTATGGTGTTATGTGAAAAGAGATGTTTCAGATGTGGGAAAGAGGGACACATTCAAAGATTTTGCCCTGCTGCAAGGAAATACAGAGAAGGAAAAAAGACTCAAGTTGTGACCAAACAGCAAGCTACGCTGGTGAGAGCAAGTCCAGACTCCCTGAATGACTCTTGGATAATTGACTCAGGAGCTTCACAAATATTTGTGAGGGAGGAAAGGTTACTAATGAACTCACATCAATCGGCGTTAGGTCATGTAAGTTTAGCAGATGGACGTTCTGCAACTGTTTCCTGTGAAGGAAGTGTAATGTTTGGAAGTTTAAACCATACATTCAATGATGTGCTTTGTATACCCTCTCTTGAGAAAAACTTATTAAGTATAAGTGCACTAGATTCTGCTGGATTCAGTGTGACTTTCAGAAATAAGTGCTGTAATATTCTCAAAGGTGATAAAATTATGGCAGTGGGGAATTTGAAAGATAATGTGTATGTGCTAGAGAACATGGCAGGTAAAGCACAAACAGTGTTAAATAAAAACCCTCACCATAAATGTATACATTTGCTACATAGAAAACTTGGCCATGTGGGTTGGGGTACCTTGAATAAAACTCTTGCCCTGCTGGGCAAAGAGAAGGTTGAAGGGTGCAAAACATATCTGGATTGTGATGTGTGCAAGCAAAGTAAGTCCAGTTGCACCAAGGAGTGACAGAGTAACAAAAACCCCTCTATATCTTATTCATAGTGATCTGGTAGGCCCTTTCCCAGACAGTATATCTAAAAGAAAATATCTTCTTCTTTTGATAGATGATGCCACAAGGTTCACATGGGTGTATCCCATAGCAAAGAAGTCAGAGGTGTGTGATACTATAAAGATGTGGGCTAACAATGTGCAAAGGCAATTGGGGCATAAAATTTGTAAGTTCCAAAGTGACTTTGGGGGTGAGTACATGTCTGGTGAAATGGCTCATTGGTTTAAGACTCAAGGTATTGAACATAGAATTGCAAATGTATCTATGAGTCAGGAAAATGGTGTTGCAGAGAGAAAGGCAGGAGTACTGCAAACAATGATAAAATCAATGCTACTTGATGCTGGATTGCCAAAAATGTTCTGGGCTGAAGCGGCAAAAAATGCTTGTTATATATCAAATAGAATTTGGACAAGTGCCACAAATAATATTCCATACAAGGCTTTGTATGGGAAAGATCCCAGTTTGGATCATATCAGGATATTTAGCAGTAAAGCATGGGTCAATATACCACTGAAACAACGTAGGAAAGGTGGTGAAAGAGCAAAAAAGTTGACATTCCTGGGGTATCAGACAGGAATGAAATCTTACCGTTTTGTAAATAACCAAAATGCATTAAGTTTCAGTCGTTCAGCTACATTCTGTGAGGATGCTAATTGGCCTAAGATACATGCAAACCAATTACCATCCACAGTATTGTTACCTATGAATGATGATTCTGATAACATGCCAGAAGTGAAACAGGAGGTGCAGTCACCAATACATGTAGACTCTGAGAGTGTGCAAAGTGCAGATCAGAGAGTAGTGCCAAGAGTGTCCTCTAGATCTACAAAAGGTATTCCACCTCAAAGGTATGGTGTAACTGCTAACCATGTGTATGTTAAAGTTCCAACTGATTACAATGAAGTGTTAAGTTTAGCCTCAGAAGAGAGAAATGCTTGGCTGCAAGCCATGGAGGCGGAATATAACTCATTGGTGTCAAATGAAGTATTTTCCTTATCTGAATTGCCGGCAGATAAGAAAACTCTGAGTTGCCGTTGGTTATACAGACTCAAAACCTTGCCAAATGGGAATGTTAAATATAAGGCAAGATTAGTTGCGAGGGGATTTACGCAGGTGGTTGAACAGGAAACATCTAGGCCCAATTAAGAATTACCTAGGGGTGCAAGTCTCCAGAAATGAGAATGGTTGGTGTGCACTAAGCCAGGAGACTGAAATGTTTGAATACTGAAAGGTTTCAATAGTTAAAGAAATGGCTGTGTTTAACAAACGTTTGACTAGGGAGGCGTGTCAACATATGTCAAAGTTATGCCTAGTCTGCAGTTTGCAAAACAGATCATACTGATCAGAGTGACAGCTAAGTCATGTGATGAGACTGGTCTGATCCAGTTTGTACAGCCAGGAATGGGGATTTCCAGAATGACTCATCTCAGGTGAACTGTGATTGGCCATGAATGTGTATATAAGTCTGTATAGTGAATGTGAGTTACCTATTGCCTGAAATATATATGCTGGCGGAGCATGCTGTTGCTCAGAGCTGTGAATGTTAACAGCCAAAGGACTCTGTGTAGATATTGTAAATAAACTGTACATAGCAGAACTGCGTGGTGTGAAGTTGCTACCAGGTAAACTCCTGAAGTCCAGACAAGCTGTGCGCGACAGCGCAGCCAATCAGAAGCTTTGCTGGGCAAAAGCCCTAACTGGCCCCACCCACTTGCCAAAAACACCTGGCAGGCACCATGTTGGTGACCGATGTTGTATATCTTTTGCACTTTTAAATTCGTACAATAAACTTAATTTTTTACCCTTGCGTTTTACCCCCATCACTGGTGGGGGTGGGGGTGGAAGCATGGTGTTCATCTCTTTCTCTCCCACACATCCAGAGAGCATCTACCCAGTGTCAGGATACTGTTGGCTGGACTTTACAAACTGCAAGGATGCACTTAACCATATATTTAATGCACTGTAAGTATGCACTGTTAAGCAGATATTTACTGCCTCCTCTGCCCCCTGAGACCTCCACAATATGGATATTGGTGGTCATGGGGCCCATGCGGACAAAAAGCCTGAGATATGTAGTGTAGAGGGGAATTGGGTGAAAGTACCAATTCTTCTTCTGTCAGTGATGGGTCTTCTCGGGCACAGAAATTGTCCCTGCCCAGTTCTTCTTCAGTGTAGCCCCCCAGAAGAGGTGGCTTTTATTCACAAGGGCCCATACCCTCCAGCATCAACTGTTAGGAGGACTCTGGGGGTTGCTGTTGGCATTGATGAGACAGATTGGCATCTGTGAGGGCCATTCTGCTTGTGCATCATAGGATCCAGCCCTCTGAGTTAACTTTCCCAACTATACGTCATTCACTGGTAGGGGAATTCATAATCAAGAGTGGTTAATCTTAGGATGAGAACCCTTAGGAGGAGGACAACATAATACTGTTTTTAAGTGCTTCAGAGAATTGAAAAGAAAATCATTTGCCTGAAGGCTCACAGTCATAACTATTGATGTGACATGAGATGATGTTTGGATAGAATGGGAGGTTAGAATATGTAATTTACTAAGCACAACGCCTTCATAGACAAACATTGTTACAAGTGGATAAGTCTGGCGTAAAAACTCTGAACATCTCCTTACAGACATTCTTTTAGTTATGCTCTATATCAGCAGGGGCTATGTCAGTTTTTCCTTGAGTGTGTACACTACAAAGTGGTTTGTTATCCCGTAGATTTAAAAACAACAACATCACCCTACCTTGTAATTGTCCCAGTTTGTGAAGAAGTTTACGGAACCATCTGTTCTTTTCTGGATAACTGTCCAACCCCCAGGATCAAGGCTGTTCTCACACCATAACTGCATTGGTCCATTGCTGTTTTCGGGCTTGATCATATAAATCCCGCTGCTGGAATACCCAGCTTGCTTGGCTTCTTGGCAGTCTTTAAATGGACCTTTTAGAGGGGGGGGGGAATTTACATTTATAAAAAATTACTTGTGATGTTACTTTGAATTGGCAAATAGTATATCTTGGTTAAACCGTTGACACTGTAAAAGTGACTTTTATAACAATATAAAAAGTGCTCCGCTGGATCAGACCCGGTGGTCCATCTAGTTCAGCATCCTGTTTCGCCTGTTGGCCAACTGATTGCCCTGAAGAGCCAACAAACAAGGCATAGAGCTGATGTTGCCTCGTAGGACTGCCTCTGGCATTGCTAAATAAAGCATAATATCTTTATGCTACTGTCACCTTACAGCAAACAGTAGCTTAGGTTTAAGTAATAATAAACTGAACATTGGAAAACTTATAATTACATGACTGACCTTGCAGACAGTTACAGAAGGTTATGCATTTTCTAAGCAAAAGACATGGCTTTTAAGGGTGTAAGGAGGAAGCAGATAGTGAGCTGGTATAGTGTAGTGGCTAATGGTATGAACATGGAGTTCCTTCGATGAATACAAGAAATTTGCCTTATACTGAGTCAGGCCCTTGCTCCATCTAGTCTAGTACTATCTAGCAATGACTATCCAAGGTCTGAGGAGGCTTTTTTTTTTTCAATTGGTATCCCAGGTCCTTTTAACTGGAGATGGCAGGGACTGAATCCAGGATCTTATGAATGAAAATTTCCAAATTAGACAAAAGAGAATGTATGAGATGCATGAATACAAAGATTGTTACACTAATATTTGCAGTTCCGCACGTCTGTACCCTGGTATATGTTCCTCTCATCTGGGAAATGGGGGGAGGGCAGAGAAAACTGGTTGTAGGCCCAGTTTTAAAAGCCAAAGTGTCAACTAGAGTTACAGTGAGGCTTTCTTTTGGTGGGGATTGCAACCAGCTCCCAGTAATGTTGTCCTGCTGCCATTCGTTAAACCCTCTTGTCCCTTCATCTGAAATGTTGCTAGTACTCATTAAAATACAAGTATGAGTGTGTTCTGAGTTCATCAGAGGAAGTGCCACTGTAGCACTGCATACTATGGGGGGCATTTAGAGACCCAACTCAAGAACTTCTCATCAGCCACTCCTTGCTATTGCTTGATTTCTTTGTCTTCAAATTCCTAGAGCATGCTGGTTGCTCACACCGCTTCACCTTTCTTTCCTCCAGTTTTTCTCTCAACCCCTTACAATCTGGCTTTCTCTTTCTTCACTAAAACTGGTGTAACCATATAACTGAGTATCTCCCTGCTGCTAAATCCAGATGTCTGTCCTCATCCTCCTTGCCCTATCTGCTTCCTTGGATACAGTTAACCATACTTGCATCTTAGGTTCCTGCAACACTCCTCAGATGGTTTTCTTCTGCCTGCCTGCTCCGTGCTTCCTCTTTGTCTGATGGAGCCTTCCCCCTCCAGTCTGTCCTTGGTTATCTTCTATTTATCCTCTACTTATTTTCCCTGGGTGACCTTACAAAATCCCATAGCTTTTATTGCCATCTATACGAAGCTCTACCTTTCTGGTCCGGAATTATCTTCATCTCTCCAATCTCCTGTTGCATGTCTGATAGTTTGTCTTAGTACTGTCTCGGTTAAACACAGTTTGCATGTATATGTATCTCCCTTCTTGGACATATGAAAGCACCAATATCTATTCTATAGAACAGGTATGAATTCCTGGCTTTATCTTCGATTCTCTGTTTTGCTTCCCACCTTCAACCTGGTCTCCAAATCATGTTGCTTAGGACTTTACAGCTTCACAGATATGTCCCTCTCCAAAGCAGTGAGAACTCTGCTTCATGCTATAGTCATTGCTCCTTACTGACTACCTCAGTCGTCTCCTCTATGACATTGCACTGTCTAATTTCTTACTTTTCACCTTTATCTTGCACTCAGCTGTCAAAATTCCTAGTGATTCTCAGGGTGCAACACCCCTCCTGAAATTGCTACCCTTTATTCCTGTCCACTCCTGGATTCAGTGCAAATTCCTCATTCTAACCTCAAAGCCCCCCAGTTCCTTGCCCACCATCTCTCTGCTGTCATATCCCAACACATCCCTGCACACAACCTTCCCACCTCCACTACCCTCAGCTATCTGAAGGTCTCCTGCTTCCTCCAGTGACTCTGCCCTTTCTTGTTTGATGTTCCTTGTGTCTGGAGCTGCCTCCCAAGACACCTACATTATATCATCTCTTTTCATTCTCTTGTACTTTGTAGATTGCCCTGCAAACCAACCGATGTTTTATCAGTGAGATAAAATACTGTACAGTACTCCAAGAAAGGCCCGAGGGCCATTTAAGGCCCTCAAAATCATTTGGTCTGGCCCTTTGTGGGTCCTGGCAGATCTCTAGCTCAGAAGGATCTAAGACTGGTGATCCGCCCCCTCCCACGGACATGAATAGCCTCTATTCAAGGCAGATATGAGTTTATTTTGCAGAGAAAAGGAACCTTTTCCCCCCTTGCAGAAGAATCGTTAGCTATGGAGCTGCTAGGACCCCCCAAGAAACTGTGTTAACCCTTTCCCACCTGGGCCATGGAGAAACGTATTGGTTAATTTTTAAGTTGATAATTTTGTACGGCCCACGAATGATGTTATAAATATCCAAATGACCCTTGGCGGGAAAAAGGTTCCCCACCCCTGCCTTACATTCATGCAATATAATTTGCAAATATATATTATTGCATTGGTTTAAACAACTCACAAATATGCAACAAAAGAATAATATAACTCAAAAATAATCCTGGTTAGCTGCTTTAAACTAATCCGTGCTTAACTTAAATTCTGCTACTGTAATGATAATTAATTTGGGGAGGTGTGTATGTGTTTGAGACTGGTAGTTTCTGTTCTGTTTTAGGAAGACTAGTAGTTTCTGTTCTGTTTTAGGAAGAGTATTCCATCTTGCGTAGCAGTTTAGCGTGTATAGTACATGCCTGATATTTAGGTTATGCCTAGTGCCTATCCTGTTTCAGCAAGCCTTAAAAGGATGTCATTTATTGCATTTTCCCTTCTATGGTACAAAATATTGTTAAGTCACAGCCAACTAATGGTGACCCCCGTAGGGTTTTCGAGGCAGGAGGTGTTCAGAGGTGGTTTGCCATTGCCTGCCTCTGCATAGCAACCCTGGTGGTCTCCCATCCAAATACTAACTAGGGCCAACCCTGCTTGAGCTTCTGAGATCTCGACTAGATTGGGCTAGCCTCAGCCATCCAGGTCAGGACATTACAAGTTACTAACAGAACAATCTTACACAGAGTTACTCTAGTCTAAGCCTATTGAAATCAGTGGGCTTAAGCTGGAGTAACTCTTTTTGGGATTACACTGTAAGTCTATTATACATAGGATCTGTCTGGCTGTGAATTTCTTGAAGCCAATTCAGATTTCAGGCAAAAGCCTGATGTACCAGAGTTTCCTAGTGTTTGCCATAATAGATGTGTGAGGAGATATATGGTAGAAATATTGCTTTGTTGCCATGTGTCTAGACACCCCTTTAACAATTCGCTTTGCTCCCTTTGTGGGACATGATTAAGTTCCCATGATATCTTACATTTCATTTGCATTGCAGCTTGCTATTTCTTAGGCCTCTACTAAAATAGTGTCTTTGTATCAGCAGCTGTTTGTTCACAGTGTTTTGAATAGATTGACTAGCATCCAAAAGGAGTAGGAACACAAATTGTCCAGCTGTGACAAAAATGCAAAGCAACAAATTTTGCAGTGAAACAATCTAAATTGCAAGAAATTGTTTTACAAATAACAAATATAAAGTGCAGGTTTTAGAAGTCATTAAAGACCTTTAAATATATGCACTGTAGCCTTAACATTCAGGGAACTCTTTTGAATTACCTACAATCCTCAGGTTGTTCTTTATGGTTGCTGGTAAATTAAGCAACCAAGAGTATATAAATGAAACAGGATTGTGAAATTAGAACAATATTCTCTCTTCTACACAGCCCAGTGATGGGGAAAGGGCCTTGGCATAGTGGTAGAGCATATGTTTTGTATGCAGAAGGTCCTAGGTTCAATCCCTGGCATCTTTTGTTAAAAGAATCAGGTAGTAGGTGATAGGGCTGTCAATTCGGTTCGGCCCGAACTGAAAATCAGCCGAATTTCCCCTGATTCGGTGGTTTTTAGTTCGGGAGGAACCGAACTCAAAACTGGCGGGCAACCGGGGGGGCCGAATTCAGCGAGTTCAGGAGTTCGTGAATAAATTCGGCAAATTCGGCCGTCAGTAAGCAGCATAACCGTCAGTAAGCAGCATTCTCCTCCCCTGGCCAATCGGTGGGCAAGCTGGGTCTTCTTCTGGCCAATCAGTCAGGATTGAGTACTGGAGGAATCAGCTGATGTGCGGCCCGGCCAGGGAGAGAGAGAGAGAGAGAGCGAAATCCTCGTGTGTGTGTGTGTGGGGTGCTTGTGCACATTTGCTCCTTTCTGTGGCTGCAGGGGGCGTATTTTGGGGGGTACAGACACAAAACTTTTAGTGGAGCTTCAGATGAAGCTTTTTAAGATACCCCCCAAGTTTTGTAAACATTGGGTCAGGGGGTCTCGAGATATGGGCTCTCCCCCTTTTCCCTCCCCCCTTTTTCCATTTATGTGGCTGCAGGGGGCCTTTTTTGGGGATATAGCCCCCAAACTTTTAGCATAGCTTCAGACAGTTATTCTTAAGATACCACCCAAGTTTTGTAAAGATGGGTTCAGTGGGGGCAGAAATATCGCCTCCCCCCCTTTTCTCTTTCCGTGGCTGCAGGGGGCGCATTTTTTGGGGTGCAGATCCCAAACTTTGAGCGGAGTTTCAGACCAGTGTTCTTAAAAGACCACCCATGTTTTGTGAACATTGGGTCAGGGGGTCCCGAGATATGGGCTTTCCCCTTTCCCCTTTTCCCTATTGGGATGAATGGATCAGCGAGCCGATCCTGTGTGCATCTTCTCCAGAGCAAAACGTCCCGTGCCTAATTGGAATCATCTTGGATTACAAGTCCTCCCCAGCCCCTCCTGATGGAACAGAAGACAGCCACAGTAAGACCCCTTTGGGGGCTTTAATCTATAACTTTTCTCCTGTGTATGTGTGTGTGGGGGCGGAAAGCAGAGTCTGTGTGTGTGTGGGGAGGGAGCAGTTTCTGTGGGTGGGGGGGAAGCCAAAGGGGGCTGTCGTCGGTTCTGCCTGGGTGTGTGTTCCCCCTCGAGTCTCTCGCTCCCTGGTTTGAGGGGGGAGGTTTCAGTTGTGTGTCTTCTGGTTTTTCCCTGTTGAAAAGGTGTTGTTTTACAAGGTTGAGTTTCTTTGCAAACTGTTGTCAGGACTGGGAGCTTTGTGCGTGGGCGGCAAGCTCTGCTGAGAGATGCACATTAAGGGTGGGGGGACCCCTTTCAGGGCCCATATCTCAGCCCCCCCTGACCCAATCTTTACAAAACTTGGGGAGTCTTTCAATAAACGTCCTTTGAAGCTCTGCTGAAAGTTTGGGACCTCTAACCCCAAAAATGCCCCCCCCCAGAGCCGGGGAAAGGCGCGATTGTGTTTTTAATGGCTTTATTCGGCCGAATTTTTTTTCTGAACTTTGAATTCCCGCCGAATTGAACGGATCCGAAGTGGGGGAGTTCGGACTTCGGCACATCCCGAATCTAAACGGGCCGAATTCGGCCGAATCCGAACTATACCGAATTTTTTTAAATTCAACAGCCCTAGTAGGTGATGTTAAAGACCTCTGCCTGGAAGCTAGAGTGCTGCCGCCAGTCAGAGCCAGTCAGTCATTGGTCTGTGTTGATAGACCCAGTGGTCTGACTCTGTATGAGCCAACTCTGTATGTTTGTATAAGCCAACTCTGTATGTTTGTATAAGCCAACTCTGTATGTTAATATAAGCTGTCATCATTTATTGGCTTGCATGGTTACTAAAACACTTTCAGCTAGGGGTGTGCACCTGTGGGAGCGCGCTGGCAGCAGTGATCAGAATGCCCCTGCCTTCCTGTTCATGCTACGTGCTGGCTTGGGCTTCAACGTGATGGTCCGACCTGGAAAATAGCATGGATAGGAAGGCAGGGGCATTCCTGTCCCCAACACCTGCCTTCTCCGAAGTCCAGAGAAGGCAGTCAGGGTGGATGTGCCTCAGATCTGCACCGCCCCCTTCTCTGGACTCCGGAGAAGGCGAGCGGCATGGATCTGTGTCAG
This sequence comes from Euleptes europaea, assembly GCF_029931775.1. NCBI lineage: Eukaryota > Metazoa > Chordata > Lepidosauria > Squamata > Sphaerodactylidae > Euleptes > Euleptes europaea. The sequence goes on along the minus strand of NC_079313.1, from coordinate 22,438,857 downwards.
CCAGCAAGTAAGTAAGGGGGGGAGGGAAGAGGGAGGGAAATGGTGACGGGGCCAAAGTGGCCAAATAATTCCAAATACATTCAGCATTATTCAGGTCTGCTTTTTCGGCTCCCATTCATTGCCACCATTTTTTGCCAGTTTAAAAAAAAAACCCTGAAAAATACCTTTTCAGTACTATATATAAAGAACTTACAAATCATTCCCAACCTTATTATCAAGCCAGCTGATAAGGGCAGGGCTATTGTACTTTAAAAAAAATCAAAATATGATGCAGAGTGTCATAGACAGCTTAATAACATACAATACTATAAGAAATTAAAAAGGGATCCAACAAATACGGTTCTTAACCGTATAAAAACAGTAATTTATGAAGCACTAACTTTGGATTATGTAACAAAAAAGGAAGCTGATTTTCTATTAAATAAATATCCTAAAATTCCAACATTCTACATACTACCAAAAGTTCATAAGGGTATTCTACCACCTCCTGGGCGCCCCATAGTATCTGGCATTAATGGTCCTTTGGATCATATATAAAAATACCTTGAAAACCACCTTCATCAATATTCTATCAGAACCTCCTCTTACATATTAGACACCACACAATTCATAAAGGAAATTGAAACTATTCCCAACATACCGGGTGCGGTTATTGCCACGCTAGATGTCAGATCTCTATATACTAATGTTCCACTTAAAGAGGCTAGAGCTGAAATAGAAAGATTACTCGAGAGTAGGTTAGAACAGCAACCACCTACTCATTTCCTATTGGATTTGCTAGGCCTACTCTTTGATAATAATTACTTTAGGTTTGAGAGCAACCTTTATCAACAAACAGAAGGAGTCGCGATGGGCTCAGCGGTGGCGCCCTCGGTGGCAAACATTTATATGATTTTGTTTGAAAAGAAATTTATTTTTTTAAATGATATCTTTAAAAATCATGTGATATTTTTTGCCGATTTGTGGATGATCTGATAATGTTATTTGATGATGCATAGAATTGTGTACGGTTCTGCAAAGAAATTAATGAGTGTGATACACATATTCAATTTGATTGTAAAATGGATACTACGAAGTTGCCATTTTTAGATACTGTGGTAAACATAGATGCACAAGGGAAACTATGGGTCACCCCTTATAGGAAGCCAACAGATAAGGGAGCGTTACTGCATTATGACTCACATCACCCCCCCCTTTTTAAAAAATAATTTACCTTATGGGCAATTCTTGCGTTTAAAGAGAAATGCAACAAAAAGGGAGGACTATGACATAGCTTCAAATGATCTTACTAACACCTTATTAAGAAGGGGTTATCCTAAACATATTGTTGATGCAGCTAAACAACTTGCTAATAGCATAGATCGTTCCTCACTCTTTATCCGAAAAAAACGGGCTACAGACAGATTAACAGCTTCCTTTAATTACACATCACTAGCCCATAAAATAAAAAATATTATTTTTAAACATTGGCACATAGTACAGGACATACCAGGATGCTCAGAGCTACCCTTAATTGGGTTAAAGCGGACTGTATCTTTAAGAGACTCCTTAGTCCATACAGATTGGACCAATGCTCCAACTACAGTAGGGGCAGTAGGTCATTACACCTGCAGATCATGCGCAGTGTGTCGCTTTTCATTACCAGTGAAAAGTTTCACGAGAGAAGACACTGGTTTTAAATATAATCTACGCCACTTTACTAATTGCAATTCGCAGAATGTGATTTACATATTAATTTGCCCATGCAAATTAATTTACGTAGGAAAAATGACACGCCCCCTAAAATTAAGGATCAGGGAACATAGGTCTAGAATACGCAATCACGTGACAGCGGCGCCTATTGTAGAGCACTGAATGCAATATAAACATTCAGAAGATGACTTAAAATTCTTTGCGGTTTGGCAATTTATACTTAAGAAGTATCAAAAGTCTGATGTAGAGAAAATACTCTGTCAACAAGAGGCACGCTTTGTGCATCTCTTTAATTGTGTAACACCCAATGGGTTAAACATGATCAATGACTTTACACCCTTTCTGTAACAGTACACCCTTTCTGTAACAATACATTGCACCTGGGATCGAAATAAGATATTTAGACTGAGTTTGCTAGTAACATAATGACTGTGAACAAGAAAGAATCTCTGTCACGTCCAAACCTCACAAGTTACTGTGCTAAATTGCTGAATGTCAACAATTAAGTGAGTATGAGACTTTTTTTGACTGCTGTAAATATAAGGTGTAAACATAGTTTAATTAAGAGATAAGTATAATGTTGAGCTAACTATAATATTGGCATTAAATTAATAGCTATAGCTCTGAGGTAAATACCCATAGCTGAAGGCTTCTGTGAACAACTGGGGTGGCTGAAGAAGGCTCGAAACAGGCATTTTGACCGGTATCCTGTACCACTACTAAACGGATAACAGCCTAGTTCACTACCAGATAGATAACAGCCTAACTTTACTTCAAAAGAAAATCAACATAAAATTAACAAGAACATTATTTTGTGCCATTTTGCAGCTGTATAAAAACGTTTTTTTGGATGAGATGTTATGTACATGGTGAAGCATATAACCATGATACTTTTATGTTAACATTATGCAAACAATAATGTGTCTACAATATATGTCTCATACTAAATAATTATCATTGTAAATATATTAATCACTATATGTTTTGTCAGTGGTTTACATTTTTATAACAAGTCTTAGAAAGGAGGCTGGCTTAGGTCTAACTTCATTTAGCATAAATAGCTGTACATTTGGGATTTTCCCTTGTCTTCAGTTTTTCACTCTTTGGAGAAACTGAGTCCACATGAAGTTGGGTAGGAGTTAAGAACTCCTCCAACTTCTTGTTACTGCAAGGAACTCTGCACAGGCTCTGAGGAACCAGCTACAGCATAGGTAATGTGTTTAGCTTAGTGCAACTGTATTGCTTTTCATTTGAATATCTCTGTGTTGTTGTTGCTGCTGTGTGCCTTTCTCTGTATTTTGTTTGTCTTTTTCCCACATCTTTTTGAACCCAACCACCCTTTCCCTTTTCCCCCTCTTTTTTATAATAAACCTTTTTACAGAGACATTTTTGGCTTCACTTAGTAAATCTATTTCTCTGGGATATTTCTCTTAATCTTTTCCCCCACGTGTTAGACTGCACAGTTGCTACCAGGTTGGTCATATTTTATTTTGTCATTGCTCTAGTCCTGTGCCGGAAGAGGGCCTTCTCAGTGGCTACTTCTGGCTCCAGTGAGAAGCCAGTCATCTCTGCTTTCTTCTATTAGAGCTACTATCAGCCACAGCGGAGGGTGTAGTTTCAGCAAGAAAAAAACATGGGGGGGGGGGAGAGTTGGGGCCCTCTTCCCAAACACCAAATCCCTAAACCCAGCAGCTGCTTTTTGATACTTAATAGCTAATGGAGATTTTAAAATTTAAAAATTAAACCTGTACAGACTGTAGACTTCAGCAAATGTCTTACCTTCATTGATTAAAGTCAGTGGTGGAATCCTGAAAGGGCTTTTTGTAGGAGAGGTAGCTGGATCAGGAGGTGGCCTTACATCTCTCTCCCTAGGATAACCTGGATCTCTCTGTATTTCATTACTTCCTAAGAGTCCAGGGGTGTACTGTTGGCTGTTAGGAATGTGGTGAGGGACCACCTGAACTAATGGTGGAGAACCATGTGTATCCTGCTGTGAGAATATCCGCAAGCATTGCTCTTCCAGTAAAGAGATGACGACAGACTGATTATTAACAAGATCAGTTAGTGCTGCGTATTTTATTTCAAGTTCTTTGTATCTTGTTGTCATCTTCAACATTTCTGTTGTGGCGTTGAGGATTTTGTTTTCCAGCTGGGAAAGCTCAAGTGAGTTGTCCCGTTTGCGGATTATCTCATGCAGAAGCTGCATGTAGAGCTGAGTGACCCGGGAATTCATGTTACGGCTTTCTTTTCTCAGCAGCTTTACTTCGTTTACTATATTCCCATCCACATCTACCACTAGCTGCAGGAGATCGATCTCTCGTTTTTGCTTAGATAATACATCCTTCAGATTCTCTATGTCCATCCTTGTAATTTCATCTTTTTTATTCTCTGGTCCTGGTCCTTTGGTGTTGACACAAATTGGTCCAGTTATTTTTTGTTCAGGGACAATAAATGTGTAGCCACACTTTCTTGCTTCATCTCCCCCTTCTGCCGCACGTGGCTGTCGCCTCAGAGAGTTTTTGAGTTTAGATTGTTTTGAACAGTGTCCACTGGATGCTAATAACAACAACAGCAAACCCCATGTCCATGAGAGTCTCTTCATTTTCAAGTGAGCTGAATAGAAAGGAAAAGGGAAGAAATCTAAGTAATTTGTCAGCTATAATACCATCAAAATAATTAATAATAGAAAAAAGCTGAATTGTCTTTAGGGTAATGTGTTGCCAGCTCCAAATGTTAAACCACACTGTATTGGCTGTACTCATTCCAAAAGATAACTATGGGTAATCGAGGTGAGTGGCCCTTCATAGCGATGGTTCATTAAAAAAAAGGAATTACCTACATTACAAGGCAATTGTAACACTGCAGAACATGGTACAAAAGTGGACTTTCCTTAAAAATAGTTTTCCAGATTTTACCGCTATTGTTCCTTACTAAGAATTATAAACAATTGTTACAGTTCTGATAGAATTCTGTTTAGGTGGATGTGAGTAAAGGAGAATTACCTTCTCAACTTAGTAGCCTTTGGTACTTGGTATCTTCATGGTTTTGTTTCACCCATGGAGTCACATTATTCACATGGTTTCCCCTACGTATGAGTTTTCATTGGGCTGAAAAAGCTCCTGTGTTGTGGAGCATGCCTGTGAAAGGAATTAACTAATACAGATGTGTGGGAGAACAAATAGGCTAAATTTTTGTTGGTATTTTGAGAACTTCATTGCAGTGCTAGCAATAACTAGCTTCCATTTAATTGTTTGAACACAAAGCCTTGCCTAGTGCCATGAGGGAGAAGCTGGAAGCTCTGACCGCTCCCATCATCCATTATGTGTAACATCCTAATCATTCCAGGATTACACTGTAAAGATTTATGAGGGGATTCAGGCCAAGTCTCTCTGCCCCAACTCCCCCCACACGCACAACAGACTGACACAGCTACCATTCTGGAACAAGCTACATTGAGCCACTGTACTAATTTGTAGTGCATAAATGTTACCTTTGGAAATGAACAGTTTGAATTCATGAATGCATTAATGTTAATTTTGGCTTGTAATGTTTGTAGTATGTATGCTCCAGCCAGTGGAAATTGATATTATTTTAACTTTAAAATGAAACAAATCAAGCATTTTTTACAGTGCTCTCACTAGTTCTGACCTTGTTTCTGTAAGTGGTAAATAAATGAGGAAGATGCTGAAGTTAAATTCACTTGTTGGTTGCTTTTGTGCTTACATTTGTTATAACTTGATTTTCTTTCACTTTATAATGGAAATGGTCTCCCAAAGCACACATTTCTGAAATGTATCTCTCTTGTACAATCACCAAATTCTACAGGCATAATTGGTGTTCCCATAGTGGTCAGATAAACGAACTGATTACTAGATTATCAGATAATACTTTTGAGGGAAATTACACTTTTAGTAATCCTGTGTCAATATGTCTCATGACAGTTACACACAGACTAATATTTTTGGTGATTACATACTATTTTTCACAACAAAAATATTTCCCTCCATGACCCAAATATTTTTTTAAAATTAATGTTAACATCAGAACAATACCTGATGACATCATCACATACAAAGGTTATAACTAAATATTAAAATAATAAAAATATCCCTTATAAAACTGCAGAAATCCAATATGATTTTGTAGAGTCTGTTTTACAGTTCATTATGCAAGATAAATGGAAACCAGTAAAGCTGAAAATACTACCTCAAATCAGTAAATCTTTTTATTTGATACAACATAATGAGTTCATATTTTGCCACTTTACATGCCTTCTTAAGGGATCTCATTATTGCCATATTGCAGATAACTAGACTGCAATGATCAACTGCTAATCTTTTAAAAATTATCTTAGAAACTAAACAGTCTAAGATTTCTCACAAGGAACCAGAGCAGTTAATTTTCTCTTATACTGATGACTTCTTACAAGAACAGTTAATCAGGACAAATCTACCACTTATGGGAAACCATTTCAATATGCATAAATTATGGTCAGAAAGGAAATGTCTTTCCTATAAAAACTGGATGAATGAAATTGCTGTTAAGGATACATGCTCTGTACAACATCGTCAGGAATAGGACACAAAATGAAAGCCAGTTTTGAAATGTGGTTGAAATAGTCATGTTCCCTCAACAGTAGTACTGTAGAGATGTGGTGCTGAAATAATGCTGACAACAACAGTTCAGGTACTGAAAGGATGCTTCTATTGCAAGGGAAGGGGCTGTGGCTCAGTGTAAGAGCCTCTGCTTTGTATGCCGAAGGTCCCAGGCATCTCCAGGTAAAAGGACCAGGCAGTAGGTGATGTAAAAGACCTCTGCCTAACATCCTGGAGAGCAGCTGCCAGTCTGAGTGGAAAATACTGATCTTGATAGATGGAGGTTTGATTCAGTATAAAGCAGCTTGGTGTGTGTTCATGTGTGCAATGTCATGTACATATAGTGATAAATTGAAGAAAAAATATTCCATACTTCTGTTATGTTTAGCACATGTGTTGCGTTCTCCTTATGTTATAGGAATGTTTCATGTTGAACCAAATTAAGCCCATACTTCTGTCTAATAATAAGTCAGGATCTTCATTTCCCCCTCACAATGTAAAGCTAAAAAGACTGGGTATGTATGAAAGGCAGTTTGTTTTTCTAGGCACAGAATTTTGCGTTCCAACATGGTGTAAACAGTAGAACTTCCTAAAGATTGCTTTAGGCACACAAGATGACATCATAAATAAAGGCTTCCCTCAGAAAACAGTGAACTTGTTTGACTTCAGAGGAGGGTAATAATTTCAAAAGTGTAGCCTGTCAGTCTGTTGTAGTAATGTAGAGCAAAATCAAGTGGCATCTTTAAAACTAGCCAAGTTTAATCTTGTAAGCTTTTGTGAGCCAGACCTTGCTTCTTCAGTTCCATCCATACTCTCTGTCCACCAGGGCTGCTCCTTCCTCTCTGCCATTGGGCTTTTATTAATGCTGTGGCCTTCGCCCACTCTTGTTGCCTGGCACTGGTGGCAAACCTATCGGGTGGGCAGCAAAATTTGTTTCATATCGGTTTACTCTGATGATGGCCTGGAGGCTTTGATCACAAACTGAGTTCTTCCCAGAACGAAGCCACTGTATATGGCTCAGTACCTTGTCAGGCTTGGTACCTTATCTTCAAGGCTCAGGAACATGTATCCTGCTAGTCCTTTAGGCTGTTTCTTGTCTGGAGTACATTTAATTTAAAATCTGTTCCATGCATCTGATGTAGTAACAAGATTGAGCCTCAAATAGTGGAATGTGGACCCAAAGTTAAAATCCAACATGGCTAGCTGTGGAGCCATTTTTGATCAAAAGTGAACCAATGTAGATTTCTCCAAAGCCTTTGAGCATAGCACTCAGAAATTGGATTTCTTGTCATAGCATTGCAAGCCTGCTCCCAAATAGAGAAGTCAAGAACTTCAGCTTCTTCATAGGAAAAATCTAAGCTGCTTTCCAAGCATTCATCATCATTAGATGCTGCCAACTCATACCCAGCCTTCAGATATGGTATACCAAATTTCAGTCTGTCATCCTGGCTGGCAAATTGCTTCTTTGAGGCAGTCTTTAGGATTTCATGGGCTCCTGAGAGATTGTTACAAGAATGAGCCAAGTATTTCAGATGTTCACTGAGTACTCAAGCTGTTCAGGAAGTTTGTAAGGTAGATACGTATTGTACTGCAAACGAGGGGAGTGAGGCTGAGAAAGCAGCTTGCCTAGGACCAGCACTGGGGGAAAGTCTTATTCCCCTTGTTATTTCAAGACTTGTGGGCATCAGTTGTGGCCTAGGACCAGCCACTGAATTCATGATGGAGGCAAAATCATAGCAAAGTATCTTAGCTACTATGTTGCTTCAACTCCATTGGAGCTGGCTTCAAGAAAATGCTGAACATTTATCAGTAATATGAATGTATCTCTGTTGTAGATTTCCTTTCCCAAATATATAACAAGAGAAGAAAATAACATTACAATATAATGTGTTGCCTTGTGTTCTGTCAACTTCTGTTGAACCTTTTTCCTAATCCTTTACAGAGTGAGGTGAATTTATGGAGTATGAGCTAGTTCCACAGTCTATAAATAAAGTGTCTAATGTAGTTCTCTATTTATTATTTTCTATATTTTGTAGACGTAGCACTGTTCGCCTGAGATTAAAAGGGATCATCAGGTACATTGCCACCACAAGTCAAATTTTACTGTAACTTTTATTTTCTGGACTCATTACTAAATCTGTAAAGCTTACTTTTTCTAGTTATTTTCATTTAGTTCTATTGCTGGTTAGTTTAGGAAAAAATCGAGGGGGGGAATTGAGGAAAAAAGAAACAAAACCAAAAATGATATGAGGCATCATAATATCTGTCCTACATTTGTTAACCAGGGAATTTGCTGCTGAGGGGAAAATAGGTCTGCAAGGGTAGAGGGAAGTGTGAAAGATACTGTAGCAGCTCATAAAGTACACACTCAAAACCATTTTACCATTTTGATGGAACACCAGCAATGGATACCAAGATGCAATGTATTTCTGTATTATTCGGTTTACTGTACACAAGACTTTTCCATTTGTCATCCCTTAGTGCACCATGGAATTTGGCATACGTTCTGGCTACCTTTAAATGAAACAAGTACCCTAATGCCTCCCAAACCTTTGTAACATGTATGCATTCTGTAGATTGCATAGCTTGCATAAATCGTGAGTACAATATGTACGGTTTGGCATCACTGAGAGCAAAATTTGATCTTAAGCGTTTTATCTCTCTGGGTTGAATCCAATCACTTTCTGTTGGTCTGTGTGGAGGGGAGGTTTTCACAGGTTTCCCCCTTCCCACTGTAGTCCCCCGTATGGCATCCAGCACTCTTCCTGAGAACTCCCCAGAAGTTGCATTTTCGGGAACACAGTGGAATGCAGCAGGAAGGGGGAGGCAGGAAATATCTGTCCATGCCAAGGTCCTTTGGATCCAACCCACTGCACGGAGGGGCTGCTGTCAGAACGTTCGTTTCTGAGAAAGCAAAAAAGCAGGGGAAAGGAGGTTAAACTGAAGAGGCGAATTTTGTATACCAGAAAATGGTATCACAGACAGAGAACAAGGCCAATTCAGGGTGCTTTCATTAAATTATATGTCAGTCAATTTTCCACAGATGTACATTTGAGCTTTCTACCATTTAGGGAAAATGTTCTCAATCTTACTTTCAGAATGCTAAAATGCTTTTGATAGTTAGTATGTGCAAACTGTATCCGTGATTGCATGTGAGGCTTTTTCATGCGTTGCTTATTGAACAATTGCTGTAGATAGGGTTGCCAGGTCCTCCCTCTCCATCGGCGGGAGGTTTTGGGGGCAGGGCTGGGGTGATTGCATGTACATGCAATCACTTCCGAGTTTACCCCCGGAAGCAGCGCATCACTGCGGCTGCTTTAGCACTCAAACCCCCCAAAACACCAGCTAAACCCGAAGTGATGTGATTGCATCGCACATGATCCCCGCTCTGGAGCAGCCTGGTGGATTGGCGGGCAATTGCCCGCCGAAACCATCCACCTGGCAAGCCTAGCTGTAGAGTTTAGCAGTTATTCATGCATGGGTTACTTTTTAAAAGGAAATGTCTTACGTGTCTTACCTTGTATTGCAGTCATTATATGATATTTTCCCACTGAAATGAGCTATGCTTCCTTCAATATAATTTCTATTGTCTAGCAGATGAGTATCACAAGTGTGGACATGGATTTCCCATTGTCAACTGTGAGACAGCCTTTCCTTGGTGTTCTTTATCTTTCATAGCATGGCAAGTCTTTGAATCATGGGCACTATGATGGATGGCTTGAGAACTCATCAGAAAAGACTCTGCCTGAGTAGAGCTAGAACTGAATTTTTATCTCATGTTTTTTCTAATTAAAAAGTTCCTCAGCTCAGTATAAAAATTACTGAGCCATCTGGGCCATCCCACAAGTTTAATGGCCACTGTGATAAGCAGTTAGTTGTACCTTTTCTATCTGACTGGAACCCTGATATCACTAATCAAATAGCTGGGTATTGCCTAGCAGCCCTGACCTGGCTGGCCCAGGCTAGCCTGATCTCGTCAGATCTCAGAAGCGAAGCAGGGTCAGCCCTGGCTAGTATTTGGATGGGAGACCACCAAGGAATACCAGGGTTGCTGTGCAGAGGAAGGCACTGGCAAACCACCTCTGTTAGTCTCTTGCCATGAAAACCCCCCCAAAAGGGGTCGCCATAAGTCGGCTGCGACTTGACAGCACTTTACACACACACACACACACACACACACACACACACACACACACATTGCCTAGCAGCCATGAGGCTCTGGGAATTGATTGTCAATAACTTCGGATAATTTTCTTTTCCCCCTTTTTTTAAGGTTTATCATTTGTGTTATTTTTTGATGTTGTGCAATTGGGTTATATAATTTGTAATAAATGCCTAATGACAGGTGTGTGTTTTTTACAAAAAGATAGCTGGTTTAAATGTCTGCTACATGTAAAACAAATAGTTTCCAAACAACTAATGATGAAAGTTTATTTTTACTTACAGCTGAGGTACTTATACAGGCTTATTTATTTATTTAAAACATTTCTATGCCGCCTTTCCACCCAAACAATATAAATAGGGGAGTGGTACCTAGGACTAAATGACTTGGAAAAAGTACCATTATGCAAACATAAAGCTGTTTTGTATGTGTACATTAATGTTATAGTCTTTCATTTATGCTGGTAGAAGAAAATGGTACAGGGAGACAGACGAATCTCCTCGGGGAGGGAGTTCCAGAGTTTCAGTGCCGTGACTGAGAAGGCCCTTTGTCACGTTGCCACAAGCATGTAACATTAAGGCCTGCCTCAAACTTACTTGAACCTTTTAAAGTGTGTATTCTTTAAAATTTCATTTAAAAACAGCATTGAAAACTCGAAGACTGAATTTTACATGTCAAGGAAAGAAAAACTCCTAGCAGGCCAGTTGTAAGGGATAACTGTAATGTACAGGCAGCTAGCCAAAACAAGCCAAAATGACTTACGAATTTGCAAGTTGTCAGTAGGGATGCCAGCCTCCAGGTGGGGCCTGGGGATCTCCTGGAATAATAGCTCATCTCCAGGCTACAGAGATCAGTTCCCCTGGAGAAAATGGATGCTTTGGAGGGTGGATTCTATGTCCTTGTACCCCACTGAGGTCCCTGTCCTCTCCAGGCCCCACCCCCAAATCTCCAGGAGATTCCCAACCTGAATCTGGCAACCCTCCCCCTGTCCTTAGCCAGTGGCTGGGGGGACCTGGCAACCCTAGTTGTCAGTAATTGGCTAAGAATGAGAAATTACTTTGCACAGAATGGAGGGAATTAAAAATTCTGTTGTCCTGTAATTCTTACTGCCCCTGAAAACTGTATGAACAATGGGATCCCTCATTGCTTGAAAGCAAAAGAAATTACCAGTGGAGGACTGAATAGTTTGGCAGAGGCAGATGTCCTAATAAGCACAGGAACTGTTACTTCTTGTTAAGTGAACATTTTTGTAAACAGTTGCATCTGCAGCATGCAAAATGAAGACCAAGAAAGCGGTGGGGGAGCTGCGTCCAAGAACCAGAGTAAGGCTTAAAAGAGCCGGTTGCTTAACCCAATCCGTTCGTTTCATTGTGTACATTTCTACCCTCCTGTATCGTTGCCATTGGTACTGTGCCAGGTTTTGATTTCTAAGAAAAAACCCAGTGTTGGTAGACCCTTGTGATGTACAGTGGTGATTTCAAAGTGATCTTGTTCTACAAATGAATACCTAGCTGCCTCGGATGATTGAGAAGCTGTAGTGGAGTGAATTTATTTTCTTTCAGGCTCTTTCAGTGATTTTACTGCACTTTTCAGGCACCAAAAAGCACTGCTTACAAAAGCTGTGTCCTAATGTAGTTAAAGCTGCTGTGTGAAGAAGAACTGGTTAACTTGCCATGGAAAATCCAAGTATATGTATATGAAGAATAAATTTTTAACAAGCACTGCTGACTGAAATGTCTGCTGTGGTGAACAAAAGAGGTGCTTGTTTATGAATACAGAAAATTAAAGTTAACACTTTAATTGGAGACTTATATGGTAACTTGCAAGGTATGGACTTTGAATTAGCCTTCCTTTCAGTAGAGCTACACTGAGGTTATAGTTGGTTCTAAGGAATATCACTACAGTGTGCTGCTGTGAAGACTTAGGAAGAAGATGTAACTTTTTATATTCATGCTTTGCCTGCAAAAACTTTCTCATAGTCAGAATCTGTGTGTCGGGGTATAATATGAACATTTTGCTCTCTTATGCAAGCAGTTCACAAGCTGATTCCTTAGTAACATTGCCCCTTTTAATTTCTGCAATGGCTTACATGCAGTAACAAAATACAGACCACATGCATTAATGAATTACACTCCAGATACTAGCATAGTAAAAGGAAGAACACCCATGTACAATCTATGGACAAATATACGTGCAGAAAACATACAGACTGGCAATAAAGAAAATGTGAGAATACTAACCGTGCAATGACTTTCTTCTAATGCAGAGCAAAAACCCAGTTGCGTTCTTTCTCCTGGAGCCAGTATTGTTGGCTGGTAATCTGTAGCTCTAGAGAGAGCCGCCGCTTTGTCTTGCCATATTACATCCAAGTTTGTATCACCCCATTTAGTTCAGTCAGATAAGAGAGCCACCTATCATACTTTTTGTCTACTCCAGAAGAGACGGGATTGTGTATCTGCCCTGCTGTCTTTGCCTGGCATTTGCATGCTGAAATGTGCTAACCAACAACAGATGACCTCACTTCCATATACAGCACATTTGGGCGTGTTTTTTCTTTAAACAAATGCATGGCTAGACTTAAACCAGTCAGCTCACGTATGATGTCACCAAAGAGTTAAAGAAAAAAGCTCCAAAGGATTTCCTATCCACAACCTTTAGAGAAGAGAGGGAGTTGGGGAAAAGGAGGAGGGGGAGAAGCACAGTATGAACAAGGAGAGATTGTTTGCTGGTTGAACAGAGCAGGGCAGATGGGGAAACAATTAATAAGAGTTCTGGCAATTGCAAAACATTTTATTGCACTGCCTAAAGATGCCTTTCATGTTGTTGCAATTAGTGAGCTTTGTTTAGAGGGGAGATTCTTAGAGGCTGATTAGCTCAGTTTTATATAGCCAAGAATGAAAGAAGCAGACAGTAAAATATAACAGTCAAATGAACCATTTATAGTCCTGAAGAATGCAGAACAGAATGTCACATTCAATTATTTAAGTTTACTTAATGAGAAACAGTTCTTGCCGCAATAGTCATAAAGAAACTTTTTGTGCAAGTAAGGTAATGTTAACTTTTGTGTTTCCTGAGTATAGGAATTTGTCAAAGACAAGACTTTGTAAGAAAAATTCAATTTTTGAAGACCAGAACACATGCCCCCTTTGACAAAATCTGTCGTATGACAACTTAAGTGGAAGGGTTTGCTTTCTCTTACAAAGAAAACAGAATACATTGTTCTTATGATTGTCGGTTGTTATGACATCTCTTAAATTATTTTAAGGTTTTGTACTTTGCTAAAGATTTTTTTAAGCAAATAACATGGAACCAGTGTCCTGCTGAGGTAATGCTGGAAGCCAGACTTCTGAGCATTTTTTTTAATTTCTGCTAAGAAGAATTAGGTATTTACTTGTGCAGTGCTATGCAGTTACTCCAGTCTAAGACAGTTAATATGATTTGTGTTATTCTGTGGTAACTCTGCATTAGGGATTGTATTGTAGATTTACCACTTGATGTGCCTCCCTCCCCTCCCCTCTTTTATAACAGCTATTAGTATTATATTTATTAAATTCATCAAACAGCAAAGGTAATAATCAGTGAGTAATTCAAAGCAGCCTGATGTGTTAAGGCAAGATCACTTCCTCAGTTACTTAAAAAAAAATTATTTTAGCGCTCTTGGTAATGGTATCAAAGTAGTACTGGCACAGTGTAGGATAATCAAGCATGGCTCCATGTCAAGTGAGCACTGTACAATTGCAGTGTTGTTAGTCATTCAATGAGCATTGACAGCACTTTGTTAGTCCAAGAACACAGTTAAGTATAAAGAAACATCTCCTCCAGGAAGCCTTCAGTGAAAGGCTAGAACTTCAGAAGTTTCATGTATTTAAGATGGAGGTGATTATCTTGGAAAAACTGTACTGTAAGGCTGGTTCCTTGGTCAAAAGGTCATTTTGGAAAGACCCATTTCCAGCAAGAACATGTTTGATTGTTTTACAAGAGCACTTGACTTCTAGGAAGGAAGGATCTCTTTGACTTGTTCATTCAAATTCGCAATGTCATCAGTACATCTATCAGAAGCATGTTAAGCCTGTGATGGCCTTCCCAGTTACTCTGGCATCCTTCTGTTCAGAGAAAGACCAACATGACACAACAGATATTTTCAGTTTTGCTAATTTAAAATTCCTTAAAAACAACTGGTTGGATCCAAAATACCGTAGGCAGCTCTTCTAAAGCAACAGAATTTTCCCACCTCTACCTCTCCACAAATGCTGCTCCTGTGTAACAGGGGGCTCTAGGGGATGTAGGTGCTGACTGATGGATTAGACTAATGGTCCATCTGGTCCAGCATCCTATTACCAAGAATGGTAATGCCACTGAACTCAGAGGTCCCATTGAGCTATCATGGGTATTAGCCAGCAGTAGACCTGTTCTCCATAAATCAGTCCAAATGCCTTTTAAATCCATGTAAGTCAGGGGCGATAATCACATTTCAAACCATGTGAGCAGTGCTTGTAGGTATGCACTGTTGATGAGACCACTGATGTGTTTCACATTAAGATTATAAATATTTATTATTGTCAGATTTCAACTGTTCATCAGTGGCAAAATACACCTTCTCAAATAAGCAGCACTGGCACCTATTAAAGTGGGCACAATCCAACATGGAAAGGGATAGATACAAGGGTTATTAATATCCTTTTGCCCTTCGTAGCCATCTTTATTTGGATTTCAAGTAATTTTGGAGCTGAGGTCTAGGGAGGAGAAGGATAGCTGAATGTCAGGGGCGATCATCACATTTCCATGTCAACTACCCACCATCTAAAAGCAGTTCTTTTTATCTGTCATGAATGTACTGCCAGTTGGCTTCATACTGTGACCCCAAGTTCTGGTATTATGGGAGAGGGAGAAAACTTTCCCTGTATCCACTGTCTCTATACCCCTGGGTGCGTTTGTAGATTTCTTACCATACCACCCCTCAGTTATCTTTACTAAAACAGAAACAAAAAAATCCCTAAATGTTTTAGCCTTGGCTCATGGCTGCCATAGCTGTATCCAAACCCCATGATAATTTTGGTTGCCCTCTTTTGTACTTTTTCCAGGTCTTTAGTATCCTTTTTTGAGATGTGATGACCAGAACAGGACACAGTAGTCAAAATGAGGTTTCACCACAGCCAATTACTATACCATGAGTTTTATTTTCAACCCCCTTTTTTGGTGATTCCTATCATGGAATTTTTTAATCATTGCTGAACATGAAGTCAGTTTTCAGCCAGTTATCCACCAAGTTCCCAAAGCCGCTGCCTGTTCAGCAGCCCCATCTGTATATTCATAAAATTAGGGAGTTTTGCCCCAATGTGCATAATTTTTCATTTACATTCACCTTTTTATTGAGGTTCTCTTGGAGCTTGTTACAATCCCTTTGTGTGTTCATCATCCAAACAATTTTGATGTCAACTGCACACTTTGCTAGCTTACTGTTTACCTGTAGTAGTTGAAAGTGGAAAATGAATTCTGTAGTAAACAAAAGAAATTATTATTTTGATTGAAACTTTTTCATAGTCAAAACAGGTAGACTACAGTATGGTTGGATATTAAGCCAAACTTTCTAACATTGAAAGTAAATCCCACATCCACTTCAAATCCCACATCTCCAAGGCATGATGCAATTTCAAGTGGAGAACCAGTGGACAGGAAGAGAGTACTTAACCTTAAGAAGGGTGCTCCCCCCCCCCAGCTCAGGTTGCTGACCCATACTAGCAAAGGAAATGCAAGCCTGGAACCCCTCATGAGGGGGAAAGAGATTGGGGGGGTTAGAGGAAGGGAAGTGATAACTGAAGGAAGACTTTAAGTGTCATTACTTTGCCAGAAATGGTGCCCTACTAATACTGCTTTACATTTGAGAAACAACAGCTGGGCTTTGACACACAGTGGACTGCATGGTTCTGCTTTGACATTGCTGATTTTTAGAAACCGCTGCTAGATAATGTTGGTGGACGGGTGGAATCTCAGCCTGGATTGAGTTCATAATGTAACTCATGTTACATATACCACTATAAAAGGTGCATTCAGCTTATTCTGGCAGTAAATACTGGTTGTCTTCGCTAATAGGCAGAGGTATGTAAGTTGGTGGGGGGAGCTTAACTCTCAAGCAACCTGAAACTCAAAATTGAAACTATCCAAAGATGAAAGCAAGTGTTTCATCATGTTGAACGTTAATTGTCTGCCTATATCGGGTGAATCTTAATTCAGGGGTTGGAGGACTAAGCTCCCTACCCATCACATGCCAAGGAGCCACAACCAAAAAATTGATGGTTTTACGGGAGAAGGGTTCCTCCAGTGTTGGTGTGAATATTCTCTCCTAAATCTTGCCTTCCCAAACCCCTTCACTGGTTCTGCTCCCAATTGCCCCCTTCTTTCATCCCCTGTCTGGACATCACTCTGCATGTCTCAGCTGCTCACCATCTGATCTCCTTCCCTATATGCCGAAAGAGCTCTCTTCTCTTGCCCCCCACCCAACATTTTCACACCATTCCCCTTTGGAGATATGGGCTGATTGCATGTTCTTGCAGCCAAAAGTCAATCGAAATTAAAAACTACTTATGTACTGTTTCTGTAAAGTACTTTGTTTTTAGCTTTGAGTGTCTAAAAGAAAGGTATTTTGCAATAGAGAATGCAAGTTGGGAAATGTTGCGTTTTTGCCTTGCAGTTCTGTACTTAATACTTTGTGACAGTGGGATGACTTCAGGGATCAGTCTAGTGAGCATATGCAAAAGCACAACACATTGTTTTAAATAAATGATTTCTCTAATAAGCAGTAGACAGCAGTTCCATGAATGGTAGTTCTAACCAATGCACTTTTTAATGAAAGTAAAAGTTGCTACAGTTTTAAATAGTATTAAGTAGACCGGTGTGTTATATGGCAATGCGTTAGCTCTTTTTGGAATTACTTTTCTTTATTTAGGGTCCTGAAGTAATCTTTCTGATCTTACCTTCAGGTATTTATCTCTCAGACTTGACATATATCGACTCGGCATACCCATCCACAGGAAGTATTCTGGAAAATGAGCAGAGATCAAACTTAATGAATAATATACTTAGAATAATTTCGGACTTACAACAGTCTTGTGAATATGGTAAGTTTTATATTGTACTTTTGTACCGCACCATTATGGGTAACTAATTTTATGTTCAAATAAGTTATTTGTTAATCAACGACTCATATGAGCCATTTCTTTGAGGGGGGGGAGATAAAAGCCAGGTTCTAAAGAACCACACAGTTGTTCCCCATCACATGCCACAGGGCAGGCCATTTTTGAAAATCAAATGAGTTTCAAGAGTAGTTTGTTAAATGGAATGGGGGGGGGGGTCTGCCGTTCAAATGCGCTAAGCTTATCTCAGCCCTTGGGTATGCCTAAAGTAGTTTTGTGGATCCCAGCCATAACCTGGAAGAGTAAATGTAAGCAGGGGTATTTTGTCACTTAATTGGCTAACCAGAGGACAAGAATAATGCAAAAAGCAAAACGACATTAATAAATCATTGTGTCTGAGTTTTTCAAAATAGTTAACATATTTCAAGTGGCCCTTGAAGGCCGCTTCCCTTTCTTTAGTAACTGGCATTAAATTGATAAAACCGCATCCTTTTAGATTAAACCTTGTAGGATATGATATTTAAAATTAACTGCTGCAGAAGCAAAAAAAAAAAGACAGCTGTGGAGAAGGAGACATTTTGGGAGGATATCTTTCATATTGCAGAAATCTCTAGCAGACAAGTTATCTGTATGATTTGTAGTTTTAGCCATTCATGCATTAATTTATAACTTCATAAATTTGCTTTAAATTGTTATCTTTTGGTGGGTTGTGTAAAATGTGTTAGGGAAGACACATGAACACATAAAGCTGCCTTATACTGAATCAGACCCTCGGTCCATCAAAGTCACTATTGTCTACTCAGACCGGCAGCAGCTCTCCAGGGTCTCAGGTAGAGGTCTTTCACACCACCTACTTGCCTGGTCCCTTTAACTGGAGATGCTGGGGATTGAACCTGGGATCTTCTGCATGCCAAAGCAGAATCTCTGTCACTGAGCCACAGCCCCTCCCCAATGGACGTTAGTGTCCATTGATAAGCAAGAATGCTTATTAAATAGTTGTAGGTAATTGTGCAATATTATGCTGTGTCTAATGGGACAGGGTAAAATATATATTTAAATCATTTGTTCTTTATAGCCATGCCCCCAAGTCTGTATGTACAAGAGAAGAGATCCATAATTGCTCATTTGCAGTTGCCTCCCAAGCATTCTCTGGCAAGAGTTTCTGGAGTCACTTGAACATTTAAGCTGCTGGATCAGTTCTTGTATTGTGGTTGGGGGAAGAGATTTAAGCGTCACATTAGGAAATATTGCTGAGGAGGAATAAGGGGAAAGTAAGGATGGAGCACATGCACATCCTGTTTGCACAGCCTTGGGACTGAGGCCAGGATATATAAACTTGAATACAGGGTAAAAGTAGTTCTGAGGCTCCTTCCACCCCAGCAAATTGTATTTAGATTGCCTTTGATGAAATATGATCAGCAAGAGGGATGCTGGTTCCCTTTAGAGGTGTCAACCTGCTAGCTTATAGTTGGAGTGATTCATGTTTATCTTTCAGCACAGTTGTCAACCAAATGCCAGCTTAGCTGCTACAGGAGACAGTATTACAAACAGTAGTGCTAATCACAACCATACAAAGAATGCAAGAAAAACTGCTGTTAAACGTAATGAAGATACAAAATGACTGACTTGTACTGTCTGCTATCTAGATATCCCTGTGCTGCCTCATGTTCAAAAATACCTGAATTCTGTTCAGTATATAGAAGAGCTTCAAAAGTTTGTGGAAGATGACAACTATAAGTAAGCCTGAAAACTAATCAATAAAAATGCATTTTTTTTTGGCTTTTTCAAATTTAAACCTCGTAAAGTACAATAATGGAAGGGGCCAATAAGTGCCTGCTGTTTTGTTTTCTCAACCATTTGTATTTTTCTCTGAATGTTCTATGTCTCATAGCTGATTTGGGATTAACCTGCGGAATATTCAGTTACCTAGTGGTAACTGAAGTCTTGCAAATATCTAGGGAATTTTCTTCCTGGATTTAGTTCGGCTTCTCCGTGCGCTTCCCAGTCCACCTCCTTCTCCCCAAGCTTATCTTTAGGGCTGGATCACAAATCTATTCTGTCCGTCTGAAATTTGGGACTGGCAACCACAAACAGCGTTGAGATGTTTGCATGGGATCATAATGCAGTCAGAGTAGCATAGAGTTTCCTGGTACCAGTGGGGAATCTCCATGCAGTATCATGGCACCTGTCAATCTCAGGCGTCTGCCCTTAGTATCCTTCAAGCACACTCATCCAGACAGGTAGATCTGAAGCAGTAATACTTTATTAGGAACTAAAAAGCAAAATAAAAGAACTGACTGCACGCAGGCAGGCGAGGTTAGCAATGGAAACCCAGTACAGGTTACTTGCTTAAAAACATTAGGACGGGAAAATAAGATAAACATTGCTAGGCAACAGCAAGATAAGCAATTCCCGTGGACTGAAGACAAAACACGCCACAGTTGTGAGCTCTGGCACAAACAGGAGATACACAGGACCTTCTGACCCTGGGAACCAAGGTCTTGACTTGTGGCCAGAACTTGACCTGAATTTATGTCAAGAGCCTGACTGGTACTTGGGTTCAGCGAAGAACCTGACATCACCTGTGCCCTATTCTATTCAGAAACTCATGTATAAATTGCAGTTTGGCAAAAATGATAATAATAATGTTTCATGTATGTTAACATTTTGAGAAACCAGAGTTACAGCACATATTTTGGGTTTAGTAGTCTGTGAGGGCAGTAATTTAGCTTCACAAATATGGAATCCAGATCTTGTTCATGATACTAGAATTTAACCCCTGACTGTGTTTTACTTATACACAATTAATGGGTTGGATTCAAAGTACTGTCAATGGTAGAAAGCTTTTGAAATGGGAACCCCCCCCCCACACACACACACACACACACACTGGCCCACTGGATCTCCTGAATAGTACTCCTTGACGTCAGGGAAGAAGAAGAAGAAGAGTTGGTTTTTATATGCCGATTTT
Source organism: Euleptes europaea (assembly GCF_029931775.1). Classification (NCBI taxonomy): domain Eukaryota; kingdom Metazoa; phylum Chordata; class Lepidosauria; order Squamata; family Sphaerodactylidae; genus Euleptes; species Euleptes europaea. The sequence goes on along the minus strand of NC_079313.1, from coordinate 22,418,307 downwards.
CTCTACCTTTTAAGAAGAATCAAACCAGCTTACAATCTCCTTCCCTTCCCCTCCCCACAACTGACACCCTGTGAGGTTGGTGGGGCTGAGAGAGTGTGACTTCACAGTTTAGGTGGGAAAGAGTTGGAGTCTGCAGTGGGAAGGGTGATTAGCTAAAATGATTCCTCTTTTCTCGGTCGAAAAGTGCCAGTCAATTTCATATATATTAAATCAGTCCAATGATATTTTTACTTGAGTACTACTCGGTACTGTTTTTGACTTGCCTATCATATCCTAATTTTAAAATTTCATTACAGATCTATTTAATAAATGCTACAGATTACTAGGATACAATAAATTGTTTGGTGCTAAAAATATATTGAAAGGTTGATAGCATGTTCTCCAAAGTATACAAGGAAGAGGACATTGAATGGCTTGATCTCAAGATTGTTGCGCAGAGCAAAACAAATATTACCGTATTTTTCACTCCATAAGACGCACTTTTTTCCTTCTCAAAAGTGAGGGGAAATGTGGGTGCGTCTTATAGAGCGAATGTGCGCACAGAGCCGGCTGGGCGCGCTGGGAGGCAGCCAGGGAAAGCTGCCTCGCGCCGTTCCAGCACGCCCAGCCGGCACTGTGCGCCCGCCCAGCCCGCTCTGTGCGCTTGCTCGCCTCCCAGCTGGGAAGCGGAGGGGGGGCGGCTTGGCCCGCCCGCCCGCCTCCTCCCCGCCCGCTCTGAGCGCTTGGCGCGCCTCTCCCGCCCGGCTCCTCCCAGCTCGCTCTGAGCTCTTGGAGCGCCCGCCCGCCTCCTCCCCGCCCGCTCTGAGCGCTTGGCGCGCCTCTCCCGCCCGGCTCCTCCCAGCTCGCTCTGAGCTCTTGGAGCGCCCGCCCGCCTCCTCCCCGCCCGCTCTGAGCGCTTGGCGCTTGGCGCGCCCGCTCCCTGCCCGCATTTTTAGAGGAGGAAAACAAGATTTTTTCTTGTTTTCCTCCTCTAAAAACTAGGTGCGTCTTATGGAGCGGTGCGTCCTATGGAGCGAAAAATACGGTAAACGTGTACCTCAGTTTTGTCAAGAATAAAATTGGGGGGTGTCTCCACATAGATTTTGTTGTTTGCAAATATATATATTTTTTAATTCAGGCTTTCATTGAAGATAGAGCCTGGGACCAGTACTCCCCGTTCTGCTGCATCTCGTGAAGATTTAGTAGGTAGGTGTTTATCAGAAGTTGGTAAAGGTAGATTATGAACCCCTCTTTGGTCTCATTCCACTGTGAAATTGTCTATTAAAGTTATATACTGATTTCATCAAGATCTTCTCAGATTATTGTTTAGCCCAGGATTATGTTTCCAGCATACACTGGTGCTTTTCAGACCTTTCTTCTCTCCGATGCCCTTGTACCCACTGAAAAACTTCTGGAAGTGGCTAGAGAGATAAACTGAGCAGTGGTTTGTTCAATGTTGCAGCAGTGGGCACTTCAAGTGACATGTTTGATACTTTGTATCCTACAGGACTGAATACCTCGATTGATTTAGCATGCTATTTGTAACATAATATATGTAACAGCTGTCTCTTTAATTGAACGCAGTTTTTCTGTAATGTAAAATGTAACTGTCTCTTTAATGGTTGATTCTTACATGTGACGGCACCATTTAAAATTAAGGTCAGTATCTTTGGTAAATTGCCAACGCAGAGAATGTTAATAACAGCCAGCGTGTGAGCATGATGCTCTATCTTCTCTCTATTTTCTCCCTTGTTTAAGCCAATTGCTAGCATATTCATGTTAATTATTATTTCGTAATTAGTATTATGTACTAATTTATGATATAGTGGTCCCTGAAGAAGGCGTTAATCGCTGAAACAGAAAGATCACCGGGCTCCAACTGCACCTCTGAATTGCTACTCCCAAGAAGCATATCTGTGGAAGAAAGGGAGGTTGGCACCCCCTTTCATGGACTTACCTATAATACTGTTATTTGTTTGTAACAAGGCATAGTCCTCTCTTCGGCGTTACTTTTAAGGCAATAATTAACAACACAGGTTTTTGCCTACATACTATCAGTGGTGGATATGTTATTAAATACCACTACTTTATAATCATTGTGTCTAGCTTTGTGAAGTGCTGTTTCTAGTTTGCTGAGTATCCTACAGCACGCTAACCTTTGTTTACCACAAACTGCCAGGTAGTAGCAGGAGATCTCCTGCTAATTCAACTGATCTCCAGCCGATAGAGATCAGATCACCTGGAGAAAAATGGCCGCTTTGGCAATTGAACTCTCTGGCATTGAAGTCCCTCCCTTCCCCAAACCCCGCCCTCTTCAGGCTCCGCCCCCAAAATATCCCACCGGTTGAGAAGAGGAACCTGGCAACCCTAGTCCACAACCTCTTTCCTGTACCTGAAGCCTCAGTCACTTGAAGTGCCCACTGCTGCAACATTGAACAAACCGCTGCTCAGTTTATCTCTCTAGCCACACCAGAACTGCCTAGTTATTTGGCGAGACCAATGTACCAAAACAAGCACTCCCCTAAAAGGGAGACAGAGAATCTTAAAAGCACTTTCCATGACACATTTTAATTAATTCTACAAGGGCATTGCCTTAGAAGGGGTTGGCCACAATTCTGAAATAGATCCACCAGTCACATGTCTTTATATCCTGTTCAATTCATGTGTGAGTTAAATGCTTTCAAATTGCTTTTGACTTGTGTTGACCCTATGAACTAATGACCTCCAAAATGTCCTGTCGTTAATAGCCTTGCTCAGGTCTTGCAAACTGAGGGCCATGGCTTCCTTTTAGAGAGTCAGTCAGTCTCATGCTGGGCCTTCCTCTTTTCCGTCAGCCTTCTACTTCTCCTAGCCTGATTGTCTTTTTCAGTGACTCTTGTCTTCTCAGATTCATGCTACTACCGTGTTTATCCTATTATACTTACCTAGAGAAAAGGAAGTGACAGCAGGTTTCCTTTCCTTTCCTTTTATCCCTTAGAAGCTCCTTGATCCATTGATCTTGAGCAGCATATAACTAGTATTTGAGGGATATAAGGACTGAAACAAATCTTGCCACTGACAATGTAGCCTTCGGATCCCTATCGCTTAGTAGAAAAGGCATTATGTCAGACACAGAGGCATTAGATTTGTAATTTAAAAGGGGGAAATATAATGTGATTGAAGTTCCTTGTAAAAGCGCCATTCCAAAAGGGCATGAGCTAGTGAATCGATAGCACTAGAAGAGCAAGGACAGGTCCTGTCTGAATATGGTATATTCAAAATTCTGCCCTGCATAACCATAGAGGGGTTGGCATTCAATCTAGCTAAACAAAAAGCTCTAGAACAGTGGTGGCGAACCTATGGCAAGTGTGCCAGAGGGGGCACTCAGAGCCCTCTCTGTGGGCACGCACACCATCGCCCTAGCACAGAGTTCGCCTGAGTTCGTTACTAGAAAGCCAGAGGGACGCAGGGCCGGGCTGCTCCCCTCCCCCTCTCCACGTGCGCCTGAGGGCATTTCTCACATCACCCGCCCCTCTGCCCAGCAGCCCAATGGGAGCACTTCCTCCCTCCCCTGTCACATGCGGCAGGGCGGCTCACATGCCGGGCAGCTCACATGCGGCATGAGGGTGTGGCGAAGGGCAGCAGCCTGTTGAGTCTGTAGCGAAGGTGATTCCCGTGGTGGGGTTGGAGAGGAGCTAGGATGGAGGGGAGCACAGCTCACAGTGTGGCATAGCTGGAGGGAAGCAGAGCGCTCCCACCTTTCAGTGAAATCCCCTACTAAAAGATTGCTTTCCTTACTTTGTTTGGATCATCTTATGCTTGTGAGCAGCTGTTTTCAGCTTTGGATTTATCAAATCTGATACCTGAAACAGACTAACAGATGACCTGAGTGCATGTGTTGCTGTCAAACTTACAAAGTATGAGCCAAGGTTAGACAAATTATCAGCATGCATACAACAGCAAAAATCACATTAATTGTTCAAAAGCATGCCAAATACAAACTTTTACCTTTCAATGAAAAGTTGTTTGTATCATTGAAAGCTCTGTTATTGTGTTTTTCTTTTAAGACAAAAGATGTTAATGTATGAGTTGTTTTTTCTAAACTCAGTATTCAGGTTAAATTGCCGTGTTGGCACTTTGCGATAAATAAGTGGGTTTTGGGTTGCAGTTTGGGCACTCGGTCTCTAAAAGGTTTGCCATCACTGCTCTAGAAAGACGAGGAGTTGTCAAATAATATGTATAAGCAGGCAAACCACGTTGTGGTAGTATTCCAAAGAACTGGGATGAACAAATGCGGCGAGCACGAAAAGTAGTGCTGTTATAATCAAGCTCTTTAATGCGCGTTTTAATTTTGGTGAAAGCTTCAGTTTTCCCAAGATCTAATAACATATCCTGTGAGAAGCCCAACAATGACAGTTTCTCATCTAAGATTTTTTGCCATGAGGATTTAAAAGGGTCGTGCTTCAGATAAGCTAGGAACCCCTCAGTGCTAAAGCACAGTTTAAGATGTAATTTAAAGGCAGTATAGATTAAACAAGAGAGGAGCAAGGAGGGAACATTGTCTAACTCCTTTGGCCAGTTCAAAGGGCTCAGTTAGTTCTCCTTGGTCGCCACAGCAAACCTGAGCTGTGAGTTCAGTATGAAATTGTTGAATGAGCCATAGTAACCTCCCATCCATAGTAGAATTTTATAGTTTCAACCATAGCCTCTCCCTTGGGATGGTATCAAAAGCTCCCTTAAGATCCATAAAACCCGCGTAAAGGGTGCCATTTTGGGGGGAGGAATATTTCTCGGCTGAGTGAGAGAGCACTAAACAATGGTCCGTGACAGACCAACCCCTTCTGAAGCCAATCTGCTCCCAGCCAAGGATGTCATTACTCTCAACCCAGTCCAACAGCCTCTTTAATAAGTAGGAGGAATACAATTTGCCTAAGCAAGACAAAAGGCTGATTGGATGATAACAGCTTGGGTCAGAGCGCTGACCCTTTTTGAAGATTGGAACAATAATAGTATGTCTCCAAGATTTTGGAATGGCTCCTGATGCATTAATTTGTGTAAATACAGGAGGATAGCAGGTTTCAGGGATTTTTGTCACTGGTTTCCTTGATAAGATTTAGTTTAAAACAGATTTTACAAAAGTGAAGCAAACTGGAATATTGGCATCAAGTGCAAAAATGTTACCTTTTGATGTTGGAAAAAAGTAACTAAAGCTCTTTGAACGCTTCTGCAGTAAAAATAGTTTTGTTCCCCTCCATTTGAACCCTGTGATGAGTCTGAACATTCATTCACATCTAGAGAATGAATAATATTATCAAGCCACATATCCATATGTAGCAATACTCTGAGCTTCTAGTACCTGAACAGCCAGGCATTTAACATGAGATGGGAGACCTTTGACATATTTGGAAAAACCTTAGATTGCAGAAGTATATCCCAGTATTCCTACAGAGATTGTCTACTTATCAAGTGGGCAGCTTACATAACTCAGCCATTGGAGTCCCTTCTTCCAAAAGAGCAACTTCCTAGTATGTGTGCTAGAAGTATCTCAGCACTAGGAGGAGGGATGTATCAGTACTTCAGATTTCACAGATCTTGAGTGTTGTCACATCCACTGCGGCCAGATTAGTTTCAGACAAAAATTAGTCCCCAGAAGCTAGTTGTATGAAGAGGTTCTAGTGATATACCTTATTTTATAATAATATGTGCTGAACCTGTTTAAAACTTCAGTAAAAATATTTCAGGATGCTTTTCTTTGTGTCACTAGAATCACGTATAAGAATCCATGTTCACATTTTTCAGCCCTACTCTGAGCACAGAAGCTGAAGGATTGTAATACGGCTATAAGTACTGAGCTAAAAATGGTTTCATTCATCCACAGGCCCTGAAGTTGGAGCTTCTCCACAAAGTATACGAAAAAATGCTGCAGCTGAAGGACCATTGCTACCGCCAACTCCTCCCTCCCCTAGGAACCTGATGCCACACGGGCATAGAAAATGTCATAGTTTAGGATACAAGTCAGTGGCTGGTTTTTAAATTAATCTAAAATCCAATGTTTTAGCATGTTCACATCCATTTTGTTACCCATTTTATTTCATAAGACCAAGAAATTGTTTTTAAAACCCATACATTTGTTCTTTGTACACTTTTCACCATTTGGCTTAGCACTAAATGTATAGAGCTCCTTACGGGGTTTTTTTTGGTAATGATTTTATTCATTTTTTGAAGGGGGTACAGAAAAAGAAAAACAGGAAAAGACAAATAGGGTAGATTTTACAGGTTATCTTGTCCGTGCCCAGTGAAGCACGTCTTCATAACATGTTTTTCCCCTATTATTATTATTGTTATTCTTGATCTTTTGGAGATACAGGAGAGTGAAGGGGGGATAAACATGGGGAATAAGGAAATGGTGCGTGTGCTATGATCCCGCAACCCACTTCTAGTTTTGCACCTAGTAGAACTCCATGTGGTTCTACTCAACTCATTTTTAAGTTGTTCTGAAATGTTGTCTATAAAAATGTTTGGTCTGTATCATGGTAAAATTGGCGGGTTCTTTCTGCTGTGGCTTGGGTGAAACCCTAGCTGCACTGTTCTTGCAGTCTGCTTATGACCTAGATCAGTTTTCATCCGTATTTTTCATAGAATGGTTGCCACTTTTGTTGATGCTCTTCTAGTTGCATGCCGTTGATTAAGTTTGTCAGTCTTGCCATCGTTGCGTACTCCATCATTTTTGTAATCCATTCAGAGATTTTTGGAGTTTCCTTGTTTTTCCAGTATCTTGCATAGAGAACTCTCGCTGCAGTATATTGGAAAACTTCCTTTTGCATGGTCTGTATCTGTGTCGGTACTATTCCCAAGAGCATGGACTTCGGATTTAATTCAATGTCCACCTAAAGCATTTCCAGGATCTCTTTGTGTATTTGCTTCCAAAATTTCTGGGCCTTTTTGTGGGTCTACCATTGGTGGTAAAAGGTTTCTTCTGTTTCTGAGCACTTCTAGCAAGTCGCCTGGTTGAATTTGTACATTGTTTGTAAGTCTATAGGTGCCAGATACCATCGGTAGAACATTTTATACCAATTTTCTCTGATGTCTTGGGACTGAAAATTCGATTTCAGAGGTCCACATCTTCTCCCAATCTTGCATTGGGATCGTTTCCCCAAAGTTCTGCATCCATTTTATCATGCATGTTTTGACTTGTTCCTCAGCAGTCTCCATGGTCAGCAGCATCTTGTAGATTTTGGAGAGCAAGTGATCTTGGGATTTGGTTATCAGTTGTTCAAATATCGTGGGTGTCTTGGTTAGGATTAGGGTTAGGGTTGTATTCAGTCTTTAGTCCGTGGATTACTTGGTGATATGCAAACCATGTTATTCAGACGTTTTCTGCCCTTAGCTCCTCAGGTGTTTTGATCTGGCCATTCTCCTTCACGAGCCCACCATAAGTCAGGTAGTCGTTATTTTTCCTACCTCCCAGATCCAGGTATGCTTCAATAGGTGACATCAGGTTTGACACATGCGGACTAAGCGTCCATCTCAGGGAGTTCCAGGTTTTCAACAGACTGAAGGTAATGGAATCCCGGTGCAGAGACTTGGGCAGTATTTTTGGAGTTTTTGACCATAGCCAAAAATGAAAGCCTTTTCCTAGCGGGGCTTTTTCCAGTCTGATTTTTCAGTCTTCTGGGTATAAAACCTAATCCGTAATGGCTACTAGCGTGGCCGCCTGGTGGTACAGAAGCAAGTTTGGTAGTGACAGTCCTCCCCTCTCTGTGTCATCTTGTATCACCGCAAACCTGACTCTGGGTTTCTTTCCTCTCCAGACGAATTTGTTAATAGCTCTTTGCCATTGATTTATTAGTGTTTTGTTTATGTCTATTGGTATTGTTTGGAAAAGAAAAGTTTATTCTTGGTAGTACGTTCATCTTGATTGTGGAGATTCTGCCAAGCCAAAATTTTTGTAACCTGTTCCATCGGTCTAAATCTTTCTCGATTTTGGACCACGTCTCTCTGTAGTTCAAGTTGAATAGAGTGTCGTTTCCAGTTGAGATTCTTATTCCCAGATATTTGACACTCTTCTTTGGAGTTGAGCACTGGATGATTTCTTGGATTTCCGATTTTTTCTGGTTGGTCAGATTATAAAAGATGATATTGGTCTTTTGTGTGTTTAACTTATATCCGGAGAAGTAGCTGAAACTGTTGATTTCGTGTTTGATTGCTTCGATCGAAGCCTTTGGATCTTGACAGATCAACGCTACATCGTCTGCATAGCTTCTAATCTTGTATTCCTGATCTTCAAATTTTAGTCCTTTGATTTTGTTGTTTAGTCTTTTTTTGTTAGCCCGTGCTTCCATGGCTAGGTTGAATAATAGTGGTGCTAGTGGGCATCCTTGTCTTGTTCCCTTCTTTATGGTGAAGTTGTCCGCTAGTGCCCCATTAATCAACAGTCTTGCACTTTGGGTTGTGTATATTGCCCGTATTGCAGTTATGAATTCCTTCCCGCAGTCCATATGCTGTAATGTCGCTAGAAGAAAGTTCCGTGATACTTTGTCGAATGCTTTCTCCTCATCCAAAAATAGCATTGCAGCCTTTTTTTGTGCATTTTGACATGTATTGCTGCTAATCCCACTCTTACATTGTCAATTGCCTTCTTAGAATGAAGCCCGTCTGGTCTGGATGGATTATCTTGAGAACTCATTTTTTGAACCGCTCAGTTAGGATGGTCGTTAGAATTTTGTAATCCGCATTTAGTAGGGATATGGGTCTGTAGGCCTTAGGTAAGTGTTTCTCTCGTTCGTCCTTGGGGATGAGTGAGATGTGAACCTTGCCAGGACCTCGGTATCTCGCCCTTTTGTAGTATGTCGTTGTAGACCTGTTCTAGAATTGGGATCAGAGAATCCTCGAGCGCTTTGTAGTAGCTTGCTGTTAGGCCATCTGGACCTGGTGCTGTGTTGGGTTTTAGCTTCTTGAATGCGTCCTTGATTTCTTGTGTCGTAATCTTGGTTAAGTAGTTGTCGATCGTCGTCGGTGAATTCTTTTAGATTGGCAGATTTAATATAGTCTTCTAGTCCCAGTTGCTCCGTATCTGTATTGTGATATAAGTCCGCGTAGTAAGTTCTGAAAGTCTCGTGGATGTCTTCCTCCTTGTTGGAGAGGCTGTCTCCTTTTTGAACCGCCAGGATTCTTTTCTTTTCCGATTCTCTGTTCAGCGTATTCGCCAGGAGTTTACCTGGTTTATTAGCCTGTTCAAAGTATTTTTGTTTAAAAAATCTCATTTTCTTCTGCATTTCTTCCAATTCTTCCTGTGCAATTCGGTGTTTCAGCTTGAAGATTTCCCTGTAGGTTAGTGGGTCTCCTGATTTTTGGTGCTCTTCTTCTAGTTGACGCAGTCGCTGGTGTAGGTCAGACAGTGCTTGCTCTTTCTTTCTTCAGCCTGGATGCCAGTGCGATTAGCAGTCCCCTCATGTAGGCTTTGCTGGCGTCCCAGATGGATCTGGGCGCCATACCCAGGGTCGTGTTGATCTCAAGAAAGGATTTGATGTCCTTCCAGCATTGTTCCAGAATTTCTTTCCTTAAGAGCAAGTTGTCGTTCATTCTCCATCTTCTTAACCCTGTCCTCGAGCCCCGGGGAGTCATTTCGATGGGATTGTGGTCCGCATAGGTTGCAGATAGGATGTTGACTTCCCCTAGCTTGTTGAGTAGGGAGCTGGATACCCAGGCCATGTCGATTCTTGAGTCAGACTTATGTCGGGTAGAGAAGAAAGTGTAGTCTCTTTCCACTCGATGCTTGTATGACATGCATCATACAATGCCTGTGAGATTCCAGTCTTCCAGAAATTGAAAGACCAACGTCGGTAGTTTGCCGCCTTTGTATTTCGTTGATTTGTCCAATTTTGTATTCATCACTCCGTTCATGTCTCCCATGATCAGTATTTCTCCTTGCTGAAAATCCGTTAGTTCCCGAAAAAATGACCTGAAAAATGTTTCCTTCGCTTGGTTCGGAGCATAGATGTTGGCTGCTGTGAACTTTTGACCACCCGCCCCTTGCATTAATAGGATCAGGTACCTTCCCTTTCCATCTTTAATTGAGTCAATTACTGTCAGATTGCTGCTTTTGACATAGATTGCTACACCTCGTTTCTTGGTTCGTGATGATGAGGCAAACAGTGCCCCTAGTTTGTTGCATTGCGAGTACTTTTCTTGTGAGTCTCTGGTGTGGGTTTCCTGGAGGCAAGTAATGTCTGATGATGTTTTCAAGAGCTTGTGGAATATCTTTTTCCTTTTGGCTGGAGAGAATGTTATTCTGTTGATCTGAATTCTCTCTGTTGTGCGTGTGCTTAGGTCGGCTCGCTCCACGTCTACGATCTCCTCTGTTGATGCTCTTCTCTTTCGGTCTTTTCTAATCTCTGTGTCACATGTGGGGCTGTAGCTCTCGTATCGTTTGAAGTGTTCCCTTGGTCTTTCCGATTGGAAAGAATGGTCAGAGGATAGTTCGTCTATAAGTCGGTCAGCTTCTGCTTTATTTCTAACGATCCTTCTTCCTCTTGATAGATGTTTAAGGTGTAAGGTGCAAGCCAACAAAATCTTATGTTCTTTTGGTGAAGTATAGTTCTCAGTTCGTCTAGTTGTTTTCTCTTTTGGAGGACCGCAGGTGATAAGTCTGTGAGGACTGAGATGTCTCTCTCTTTGTATGACAGTCTCTTGTCTCTTTGTGCCCGGAGTATTTCGTCCCTGGCTTTCTGGCTAGAGAATTTTACCAAGATGTCTCTTGGTGTTCGGAATTTTCTTGTGAAGGCTGAGTCAATTCTGAATGTCTTGTTGATTTGCAGGAAGTCTTGCCTGAAACCATATGCTTCTTGCAGCAAGTCTTGTAGTTCGGCTTCCAAGTTTGTTAATCCAAAGGTTTCAGGCAGGCCTCTGAGTTTTAAATTATTTCCACGATTGATGGTGTCCTGAAGGTCAAACTTTTCTTCCACTTTTTGATGTTTCGCCTCGTGTGCCTGAAGTGTTGTTTGCTGCTCTAGCTTCTCTTCTAGCTTCTGATGTTTCAGTTGTAGTATTTTGATATCTCTGGCATTGTTGTCAATTTTCTTGTCTATCCTTTGCAGCGACTCCTGGATGCTTTGTTTGGTGTCGTCTTGTCTTTTTTTGTTGTCTTCACCAAGTTGTATTATCAGAGACTTGAGGTCATCCATTTGTGAGTCTTCTTCTTCTTGGGTTTTGGTCTTTTTCCTCGTTTTTGTCATCTCTGAGGTGCTGACTGCTTTCGGGTGTGGGGACCCGGAGGTTCACTGCAGTCGGTAGTTTATCTAGCTGATGGATTTAGAGCAGCACACAGCATTGCGCCGCCCTCTCAACTGATCCCTGACTGCCGGCTATCCTGTAGCGGCACGACTTCGGGTCTACAATTGTGGCAGTCGGTTCTCAGCTCAGTATTCAGGGTTGCACGGCTTCATCCGATATGATCAGCCCAGCGCAGGCACAGCTTCAGATCAACATCAGTTTAGAAGAGGTTCAATTCGTCAATGCCCAGTGGTGTGCAGCTCTTGAGATAACCAATTTGGGGCAGTGTATGAGATTGCACAACTCTCTCAATCTACCTCTGGCTTTCAGTCAGCCGAGCAGTACAATCAACCTAACTTAGGCACAGCTTCCACTCAGCTACAGTTAAAATCTATGTTCAATTTGATTACACCCCTTAGTTAAGTACAGTCAGTTTAATGTAAACACAGCTTCGAGTCCTTGTCAGGTAGAATTAGGTTTAAATACATCAATATTCAGGATTGTACCACAATCAAATACGGTCAGTTCAATGTAAACACAGCTTCAAGTCAATATCAGGTAGAATCAGGTTTAAATTAATATTCAGGATTGCACCACTTAATCAATTACGGTCAGTTCAATGTAAACACAGCTTCAAGTCAATATCAGGTGAAATCAGGTTTAAATTCATCAATATTCAGGATTGTACCACTTAATCAAATACGGTTAGCCTAGTGTCGATGCATCCTCCACTCGACATCAGATAGAATCAGTTTTCAATTAATCAATGACCAGGATTATACAATTTATTCAAATTCATAAAATCACCGTTCTTAGGGTTAAAGTGATTAGTCTTGTTAGGTTTGCTGTTAGGGAGTTCAGTATAGTGTCCAAATAACTGTTAGTATGAGGTAGGAATATTTAAAATTAGTTTTGAGCCTTTGGTTAACCAGGGGAGATAAGAGAGCTTCAAGAAAGAGAGAAAAATCTTGATTATTTCTCCAGCTCAAGGGATATGTTACTGCCACTGTGGGGGAGTAGGGGGTCCTGGTATGAGTTCCACCCCTGGGTGGAGCTGTTGTTCTGAGAGCATAGGTTAGTATTGAGCTGTGTTTAGCTTCCGGATCGCACCGCTCTGTGTTATTCTCCCAAGCCGCTGCTGCCGGTTGGCCTGCCCTCGGCACTCACTCCGCGCCCCCACCGCTGTCTCCCAGCGCGTCCGAGTCCCAGCAGCCTTGGCTCTTCGGTGCCCGTCCTGGGCACCTGCTCTTGCCCCCTCATGCCTGGGCTCCAGCTCACCCCGGCGCTCTTCTGTGCACCCGCTGCTGCCTCCCCGCTCGCACACTCCCTGATCTTCTTTGGCGCCCAGTCCACGTGCCCGCCACCACCACTGTGTTCTGGCTGCCTGCTAGTCTGCCACACGCCTGTCGCTGGTGGCTCCTGCTCCAGCGCGCGTTTCTTGCGCCTGGCTCTTCCCCCCCCCCATCAGGTCCCGCTCAGCCCTTGATTGTTCGGCACCTGGTCGACAAGCCCGCCGCCTCAGCCTTGTGCTTTTTGGGTCACCACTGGCACTGAGAATGGTCCCTCTCCTCTCTCTCCCACCACTGCTCTCAGCTAGCTGCCCATGAGCCTTTCAGCACCACTCGCTCCCTCTGCCCCGTGCCGGCCTCGCGGTTCTCCGGGCGATGCACTCTGCCCAGGTTCTCTGCTGGGTCTCCTGGGCCTCTCCGGGTTCCAGTTGAATGGCCCTCTCTCTCGGGAGGTGGTGGAGTGAGTACCCCCTCTGGGCCGCTATTCTGTTGGTTATGGCACCGGGGGTTATTGTTTCAGTTGTGCCCGGTTGCCATTTTAGTCACCTTTCTCCTCCTTGACCTTTGGGGGGGGTTGTTGTTTTAAAAGTCACTCATGCGGATCGCTGTAGAGGTTTGGCTTCACTCCACTCACCGGTCGAGAGTTGTTGGGTGCTGGTCGCCGGTATGCTGCCTCTCGGTCTTCCGAAGCAAGGGAGGGAGAGGGGAGGGCAAGGGGTGGCTGGCTCGGGAGGACCTGGTGCGGCACGAGCCACTGTGGACTCACTCCGATGGGTGAACCTGATCTCACAGATCCCGGTCCACTGGAAGGGGTTTCCGGATCCTCGGTTTCAGCTTGCCGGGGCTTCTAGGAGTGTTAGAAGCCTGTCCTTGCTGGTACAGTGGTGAGCAGCTAGCGCGGGCTCTACTGCTCGACCGCCATCTTTTCTGTCCTCCCCTTAAGGGTTTTTTGTTTGGTTATAAATATAGCAATGTTGTTTGCATATAGAAAGAAAAAGAATTAAGACATGTTGTGGTCACATTGAACTCATAGAGCGTGCTTTCTCTTTAGCAAGCCTGTACCCAAAGCAGATCAGCCATGTTGAGTAGCTCAAGAAGGACTTGACATGCCTGCCTGTTTAGGATTACAAAAACAGGGAGGTTGTCAAGTCTTTTGACAGCCTACAATACATGGGTAATGGGCTAGTTTTGGCTTGGCCAGTCACAAATTGTGCAAGCAAGTTTTGTAAAATTTCTTACCATTTGAAGCATTCTCTGTAGTCTCTCTGTAGTCTCATGAGTTAATGAGACTAACAGCGCTTTCCTAAGCCTGAAGGGCGAAAGCCCTTAGGAGGCCAGGAAGGCGCTGCGCCGGCGTTTGGGGCCCCCGCGCCAGTGTCTTGGCTACTTATGATGGCGTTAGTGGCCCGAATGCCAGCGGGAAGGCCCAGACATCGGTCTTTGGGGGCTTCCGCGGCAGCGCCACCCCAGGACACCGACAGGGCTGTCCGCCGGCGTCCCACCCGTGTAAAGGCCTGCGCCGGCATCCCGGCGTCCCAGAAGGCATTCCCGGGGCAGGCCAGGGGGAGGAGCTGCCATTAGGCAGCTTCCTGTCCCCTTTCGCCCCGGGAATGCCGGTGCCGAGAAGAGCGAGGCTGCGCCTGCTTTTTCGCAGGTGCAGCCTCTCTTTTCTTGATGGGGCAAAAAGTCCCTGTTTCACACAAAAAAAGCCTCTAAAAGGCTTTTTTCATTTTACGGTGTACAGGAAATGTCTTAGGAGGCGGTGTGGCAGTGCGTCCCTACCATCCACACACGCTGCAATTTAGGAATGCTCTGCAAATGATCAGACCATCTTCATTAATTTCCTAAATCCTAAAAAGTGAAGAAAAAAATTACACAAACGCATAAAGGACTAACACTTTTTGAACTTGAATACAAAATGTTCCGGAGTTTTACTGTCATATTGCACATATGGCACCGTGAATGGTGTATGCCCCAAGGAGCCATGCCTTTCTCGCTCTGAGAGAGAAGGGCATCTATGATTGGGTGCTTCAGCTTTGCATGCTTCGGGAGGCAGGACCTAAAAAGATTTCACTCCCACTTCCTGTTTCCTGGGACCGCCCCCATCTCTTCAGTTCTTTCCTGCCTCGCTATCGGGAGAGCGTGTTTTTTAGCAGCTCTCTGCTCAGCTTTTTGAAAGGTTCCTCTTGTATTCTACCTTTACCTAACCTTACCCTCCCTAACCCTTCCCTTTGTGGCTCATACTGTCTGTCAGTCCCTGTGTCCTTTTTGTTCCCTCAGAGATTTTTTCTCTGCGGGTGAGGGGGTAGTAATATGTTTCCCGCCAAAACAAGATGGCGGAGGGTCGACCAGACCAATTTATTATGCAGGGCGACCTGGACCCTTCCCTTCTGAGGCCAGCCATGGAAGGGGATCAGCCCTCCTGCAGCCAGTTGGCAGGCGCTCAGGCTAAAACTAAAAAAGCCGCGCCTAGAAAAAAGAAAGCCAGCTCGGCGCGGGGGAAAGCGGCGAAACGCCTCCTCACGGCCGCCCGGGTTCAAAAAGCCCCAAAGCTCCGCAAAGTGAGCGCAGAGCCAATACAATCTGGTGGCGCTCAGGGACACACAGCGGCCCAGACCGCTCCGATCCCAGCTCCTCTTCCCGAGCATTCAACGGCTATTGCCGTTACGACTCCGGGCCGCGGCGCAGAGCACACAGCGATTACGGTCGCTCAGACTCCACAAGATGGCGCCGCTTCAACTTGCCCAGGGCCTGCCGCCACAGCAGCCACCGGTAATGTACCCCCGACTTCGGTCATCGTGGGGGCGGGGGGACTGGAATTTCTACGCGCTGAATTCGCAGCGCTTATCAGGGATTCCTTTGCGGAGGGGCTGCGCATGGTTAATTTAGCCCCCCCCCACCCCCCCTCTCGCCTCTACCTCTAGAGAGGCCTCTCCTCCCAGGCGCAGCAAAAGCTCCAAGGTCAGAGCCAAAGCAGGCAAGCTTGGCACGCCTACCTCAGGGTCCGGATCAAGATCCCAGCCGGTTGCCTCGACTGACCAACAGGGGCCTAGTGTCTCCCCCTTTTCCTCGGACGAGGAGGGGGAAGAGAGAGAGGAAGGAGAATTCTCCTCCAGCGGGGAAGAGATAGTGGTTGAAAGTAAACAGAATAGAATTTTTAATGCGGATGATTTCCCCTCTCTCCTGACAAAAACCCTAGCTGCATTAGACCTCTCTGAGGACCCTAAAGGTTGCCCCCCTGAGAAACTAAAAGGGTCAAGGGAATTTTTTCACTTGAATGATTCTCCTTCTACTCTTATCCCAGTCCCAGATTACTTCACAGGACTAATAAAGGCAGAATGGGTCAAGCCCCTAAAGGGGAAAAGGGTCCCCCAAATCACCAAGAAGTTTTATAGCCTGGCTACTGCCTCGGCAGATCTTCTACGTGTACCCACAGTAGAATCCCCTGTATCAGCCCTGCATTCTTCAGACCTGGCCACGGAGGAAGGTCAAGTCATGATCAGAGATCCAGTTGATCGCAAGGTTGACCTGGCCTGCAAGCGCTCCCATGAAGTCTCTGCCCTGGCTGCTAGCGCGTCCATTACCTCAGCTCTCGTATCTAGGGCAGCAATAGTATGGGTCAGGAAGTTAAGCCAACTTATTCCTGAAGACGACAGGAATGCCCTCGAGGGAGTTTCAAGGATTTTAAAAGCTGTCTCCTTCCTGGCCGACGCTTCTCTTGACACCATGGTGTTCTCGGCCAGAGCAATGGCTACTACAGAGCTGCCAGAAGAGCCATGTGGATACGTCCGTGGCAAGTTGAGCACCGATCTAAAATCGTGTTAATGGGCTACCCATATCAGGGCGACAAGCTTTTTGGAGAATCTCTGGAGCCGATCCTTGTTGAAACCAAGGATAAAAAGAAGGACCTCCCCAAGGTCCTACGTAGGGATAATAAATACCCAAGCCAACCTTCCTTTCGGCCCTTTCACCCCCTCTCTCGATACAGACAAGACAATAGGAGAGGTCAATGGAACTCCCAACGTGGTTCCTTTCGTAAAGGTGGCCGATATTCCAGAAACTCCTGCTTCTCCAATCCCCAATCGGATAGAGGAGAGAAGAACCCACGACAACCTAAACAATGACTCCCTACCACAGCCTGTGGGGGGCAGGCTCAACCTTTTCCGGGACCAATGGTCCTCCTCCCACCCAGACTCCTGGGTAATGCGGGTAGTGTCTTCGGGTTATCAAATAGAGTTCTTCAAGAACCCCCCAAATCGGGTGATCCTGTCCCCTCGCCCTCTGAACAAGGAAAAGAAATCCAGAACGCTGGCGGCCATCCAACACCTAGTCGACATACACGCCATAGAGGAAGTCCCTCTATTGGAGCGGAAATCTGGCGTCTATTCTATATTCTTTACTGTTCCAAAAAGAGACGGCAGTTGGCGTGCCATCCTCGACTTAAAATTTTTAAACAAGTTTGTCTATCGAAAGAAGTTCCGCATGGAGACCCTGAAATCCATCTCAGAGGCCCTCAGACCGGGAGATTTTCTTACATCAGTGGATCTCAAAGAAGCATACCTGCACATTCTGATCCATCCTTCCCATCGCAGGTTTCTACGCTTTCAGTTCCACCATCACCACTATTAATTCAGAGCCCTCCCCTTCGGGTTGACCTCTGCCCCGCGGGTATTCTCCAAGATGATGTTGACGCTGGTGGTGCTGGCGCACCAAAGAGGTATAAGAATCTATCCATATCTGGACGATCTCCTGATATGTGCTGCCTCGAAACAACAGAGCTTAGAACACACGTCCATCGTCCTGGAACTACTGGCACTTCACGGTTTCCAGACAAACGTCACCAAGAGCCAACTATCGCCCTCCATGCGCATTCGCCATCTAGGGGTGTATATCGACACGACCAGCAACTTGCTCATATTGCCGGAGGACAAGGTTGCGAAGATCTGCACCATTGCCGAAAAGACGATCTCGGCCAAGTCTTCTCGTCTTATGTCACTGGCCAAATTCCAAGGCCTAATGATATCCTGCATTCCTTCTGTACAGTGGGCGAGGTTGCACGCCCGACCACTCCAGAACTTTCTCAACGTGTACCAACAGGACATTGCGCGGAAACGCGACAGGAACTTAACAGTCCCCGACCAAGTGAAATCCAGCCTGATTTGGTGGTCAGACCCTACGTCCCTGTCCAAGGGTCTTCTATTCATCAGACCTGTTCCAATGGAGATCTTCACCGATGCCTGTCTCTCTGGCTGGGGGGCCACACTCATGGGCAGAGCAGCACAAGGAGTGTGGAACGCTCGAGAAAAAAGACTCCACATCAATGTCCTCGAAACCAGAGCGGTTCTAAAGGCCCTGAAGTTCTTCAAACCACAGATCCGGGGAGCGAACCTCCTAGTCAGAACGGACAATGTGGCCACAAAGGCCCACATCAACAAACAGGGTGGGTCTCGCTCCGTGGCACTCAGCAGAGAGGCCAGATCACTGATGCTCTGGGCCGAAGCCAACCTGTCATTCATATCAGCAGAACACATTCAGGGGACCCTGAATGTGCAGGCAGACTGGCTAAGCAGAGAAACCCTGAACGAAGCCGAATGGTCACTCCATCACGAGGTTTTCCAGCAGATCTCCCAACGGTTCGGTCAACCAACAGTGGACTTGTTCACAGCCCAAGGGAACCAGAAACTAACAAGGTTCTTCACTCGCTACAAACAGCATGGGGCAGAACAGACAGATGCGCTGATAGCCCCTTGGCCCAAGGAACTCCTGTATGCCTTCCCTCCGTTCCCCCTGATTCCACGAGTACTAAGACGCATAAGGGATCTCCAGGCTTCAGTGACTCTAGTAGCTCCTTACTGGCCTCGTCGACCATGGTTCCCAGTTCTGATGGAGTTGTCCACCCAGGAACCTTGGAGGTTACCGAACAGAGAAGACCTTCTCCATCAAGGCCCAATCCTCCACCCCAACCCAGGATGGTACCATCTGACCGCCTGGGCATTGAAAGGGACCGGTTCCTAGCCCTAGGCTACTCAGCAGAAATTACTGAAACCATTTTAGCGTCCCGTAAACCCTCTACCATCAGGATATACAATGCCTCGTGGAAAGCCTTTACAAGATGGTGTCGTCGCAAAAAAGTTAATTCCTTGAAACCACGAATAGCACATGTCCTTCAGTTCCTGCAGGATGGTCGCAAACAGGGGTTGAAAGTATCCACACTCCGCAGACAATTAGCGGCAATTGCCACCATAGTTCCCAAGGTATCAGGGTTCCAGATCACCAAACACCCCCACGTCAAAGCATTCCTGAAGGGAGTCTCCCTGATATCCCCGCCAGTCATCCATAGGTTTCCGACGTGGAGCTTGCATACCGTCCTCACTGCATTGACCAAGCCACCTTTTGAGCCTCTCCGTCAAGTAGGTCTCAGTTGGCTGCGCATGAAAACTCTATTTTTGACAGCGGTTACTTCAGCCCGTAGGGTCTCAGAGCTTAGCGCCTTGTCCATTAGACCGGGACTTTGCACCTTTCATGCCGATAAGGTAGTCCTAAGGCCGGATCCATCCTTTTGCCCAAAAGTCAGCTCAAAATTTCATAGGGAACAGGAGTTAGTGCTACCCTCCTTCTGCCCCAACCCAAAATCTCAAAAAGAAAAGGAATGGCATTCCCTAGATTTGAGGCGAGCCCAGCGGATTTACATCAGACGCACGGGTCCCATCAGGAACTCAGAGTCCCTCTTCATCAACCTCACCCAGCCTAATCAGGGTAAACCCATGTCCCGGTCAGCGGTTAGTAGAACCATCACTAAGTGTATCTCCCTCGCCTACTCTCACAGTAACCTGCCAGTTCCTCCCAGGATTACTGCCCATTCAGTGAGGAGCGCTGCCACCTCTACCGCATTCGACCGTAGGGCCCCGCTCGAGGAAATATGTAAGGCCGCGACGTGGTCTTCTATTTCCACGTTTGTCAGGCACTACAAACTAAACCTATACGCTTCGTCGGACGCCGCCTTTGGCAGACTGGTCCTTCAGAGTGTCTTGCAGGACGTCTAATCCCACCCATTAGGGACAGCTCTGGTATGTCCCAATCATAGATGCCCTTCTCTCTCAGAGCGAGAACGAGCCTTGGATACGTACCGTGAAGGCTCCTTCTGCTCTGAGATACGAAGGGCATCTCCCCGCCCAAAACGTCCTGAATAGGGTAAGGAGGTTATCATTAATTTTCTTCCAAGTTTTTTATTAAACTACACTCAAGAAACTGACCTAGTTTCCTCTTCCCTGGGGGTATTGTTTCATTCCCAGTTAAGTTTATATGTTATAACTGTTACTCACCTGTTTATACTGTTCCTATCTGTATTACTGTTCCTCACCTGGTACACTGCTGATAAGTATTAACACCTTTACATCCTATGAGTTTGCTTCCTTCCTGGGGAGTTTTCGTTTGAGCCCGGTGATTCTCGGAAAGTCTTGAACTGGAGAGATGGGGCCGGTCCCAGGAAACAGGAAGTGGGAGTGAAATCTTTTTAGGTCCTGCCTCCCGAAGCATGCGAAGCTGAAGCACCCAATCATAGATGCCCTTCGTATCTCAGAGCAGAAGGAGCCTTCACGGTACGTATCCAAGGCTCGTTCCCTACAGTGTCTGTTGAAGGGAAAGCAACCCTCTGAAGCATGTGTGACCCTCACCACTGAGAGCACATCATTTCCATGTTTTGTAATTTAAACTCAGAAACATAAATGTGTGTATCCACTGTACTGCATCTTGTATCCTTTACATTTCTCATACTGTTGTGCTTGTAGAGGCAGCGTAGATTTTTTAAGTGAATACAGTATTTATCTGTTTGCTTGGGTACTTTTAACCCTTGATTAAGTATGTGCCCCCTTTCTCTTTTTTTGCAGTTTTATTCATAAGATGAACACAGTAGAGTTTAAAAGTGCAACATTCCCCAATGCAGGACCAAGGCATCTACTAGACGACAGTGTCATGGAGCCACATGCCCCGTCTCGGGCACAGGCAGAGAGCTCCACTCTTTCCAGTGGAATTTCAATAGGTGAGATCTGAAGCCCAATGAGCCAGTGAAAAGGATTTCCATGCGTATAGCCAAAACTGGTTATATTACTAAGCCTCCTGCTGTGAAAAGTAGATCCCAATGGTGTAAATAATGCGGAAAAGATAAAAACAACGTGTCATTGAAATATATTGCGAAGGCTTTGGGCATGCTGTGTGTTCATTACTTTTACATCTTGCCTTTCCTTCAGGAAGTCCAAAGCAGCACTCAGGGGGCTTCCAGCTTGTCTCCTATCTAGCAGCCATATATCATTCGCTTCAGCAGTGTTGCTACATCATATACTTTCAAGCTATGCCTTGACTTAACATTGTCTGAGATTTATTTTTCTTCTGTTTTTTTATGCTTTCGTGCGGGTTAAGTTGGTCAGTTAGCAGAAATTGTTGCTCGGTCTTTTTTCCTTTGTTTTGCATGAAGCATAGGTTTTAATTGAGTGTTAAAAGGAATATTCCTTTTTTCGGTAAGCATGTGCAGGCACAATTTCTAGAGTTTCCGTAACACTAGCCTGTACTTGACAGATAAATCAGAGAATGGTTGAGGAGCAGAGGATGGATGATTTGGCCCAGCTTCTCCTTATTGCAACAAATACTTTTTAAAAAATTATTATGGAGATGTCCACATGTGTGCATTTGAAAATCCTGCTTTGATTGGTAAAGATGCCATAGAATGAGGACCTTTTAAAATTCAGGTTCTTCATATCGTAGGTAGCAGTGATGGATCAGAACTCAGCGAAGAGACTTCATGGCCAGCATTTGAAAGGTAAGGGGGGGAAAACACTCTGTATCTTGGTCAAACAGGGAGAAGGAGCATTTCACACATTTATTAGTATTTATTTATTTATTTATTTCATTTAAAGCCCACCCTCATTCCCAGCCAGGCCGATCTCAGAGCGGGTAACAACATTTTAAAAACACATTTTTAAAAATCAGCTAAAAACTACAATAACTAATCACAAATATAAAATAAAATAAGATAAAATCAAGTTGTCATTCTCACTCTGGGGAATAGCAGTTGCTGAGGACCCAGGCAGGCAGTGTAACCCCCACAATCAGAGTGGGGCGGGGAGAGGATGGGGAGGCCAGCAACAATGTAAAACTTGCGGCTGCCCTCAATTGCAGGCATGGCGGAATAGTTCCGTTTTGCAGGCCCTGATAGTTCTGCTACCTGATGATCATCTCCACGTAGGAGAGACACATTCAGAAAAAAAACACACGTTATTGCCAATAGATTGCAGCGGCTAGGTTTTAACCCTAATGAGGCATACGAGATGAATGAAATTAAATCTAGCGTGATTTGACCTTAGTAATACGCAGGAGAGAGCTCAGCGAGTCTCCTCTGTGGCCTCGCATGGTTTAATCCCCTCTAAGTCCATTCCACAATATGTCTTTAATTTAACCGTAGATCAATATAGAAAAGCATTTATGTTGGCTAGGCTGAATGTGTTCCCGTCTATGGTTACCAATGACGCTTTGCAGGCGTACTCCATTCAGATTGAAGCTGCGTTTGTGGGGATGGCCCCATAGAGAACCTGGGACACCTTTTGCTGTACTGTCATTGGGATGATTTGAGGCAGAAATTATGAGGACAACTTTTATTTTATACGTTTTTCTCTCCCTGCAAAGCTTAATTTCAATGGTAGTTATTTGGCACAGATAAAAGAATTACATTATTAGTGGCTAATTTTTTGCGGGCTGTAATTAATTGTAAAAAGGGTTAATTTTGGGAATTCTATTAGTGTGATGCTGCTTGTGGCCTTTCAGCTGTTTAAGCAATATCATTTAAGTAAGTATGTGTACACTACAGAATGTGTACACTACCACCTATTCAAGTCTTTTGGCGCAAATGGGTGGTGATTTTGTGAGTCAGTTATATGGAGGTGAGATCTGTGTAGGAAATAGCACATGTGAAGTGGTGTTTAGAAGAGTTGAAATTACAGGCTCACAACCTTCAGTTCTACAATCTGGATATCAAACTGCTTTGAGAGTGTGTCCAGGGGCGTAGAGTTTCCAATTTCCCAGGGGGGGGGCTGGGGCTGGGGCTGGGCCAGAGGCATTGCTATGACATCACAGGGAGGAGGCAGTGACATCATAGGGAGGGGCCTCCGTTGCCACTATCTATGGAGGCAGGGCTATGGGAAATTTAGGGAGGGGCTCCCCAGAAATTTAGGGGGGCTTCAATACATTATCTTCTGACAGCTGAAATACAACTTTAACATTTAATTAACAATGCAAACTGTTTATTTACATTTTTAAAATTATAGTAAAATCAAATATTCTCCTAATCCCCTATTACCCCTTCTGCTGCTCCTACTAGCAAACAGGAACAAAAGCCTCAAAGAATCATGGAAATTGTAATATGATATAACAGGAAGATAGGACAGGACTGTGCTTCAGCTACCATTGGAACTGAGCTCCTCATTTGGGCACTGGTTGCCTGGGGGGCGCTCAGCCCCCCCAGCTAAGTTCAGGGGGGCTTGAGCCCCTCAGCCCCCCGTAGTTTACACCTATGAGTGAGTACACAGTACACACAGTGACACGCAAATTGTTGAAAGTGGTATCCAGAGCTGAGGAGAGCCTCCTCATGCTCCTTCCTAGCCGGAGCTCTAGAGCCGTCCCCAAAAATAGTAGCTGCCCTGAGGTGTTTCCTAAGATATGTAGTCTTGCTGGTCCATGATGACCTGCTGCTTCCCCCTTCATTGATCACACTTGAATCCTGAATCCAACTTTTTTTGGGAGCAGTTCTTTGCAGGTAGTTACTATCGGTTTCTGTGCTGCCTTGCAACAACAGTTGGGGATTTAAGGTTCTACCCTAACCCCCCTGCAATTCCCCCACTGTCCTTCAGCTTTCTCTACAACAACCAAGGCATATTGCTGAGAGGGGCCTGGTGTTTTCTGGCGTTTGTTTTTCTTGCATTTTTATGCCATGTCAAACATTGCCTCCAAAAGTGGTGCCTAACAGTGCATTCCTAAGGAGAGTTACTCCAGTCTAAGCCCATTCGTTTCAGCGGGCTTAGACTGGAGTAACTCTCCTTAGGAACGCACTGTTAGTCATTAAGAACCACTACAGATATCAGCTACAATAATAGAGGGGGGGCTTTGCACTCTACCTGCCCCAAACCTGGGACCAGTCCCAGCTAAGGAAGAAGGTTATTGTGGTAAAATCACAGTTCAAGCATGATGGATGGGTGCTTGGTTGCTGTCTCTTCTCCACAGGCTACCAAGATTACATGCGTGCCCTGAGCCCTAATCCCCTCTGAGTCCCTCCTGAGTCTCCAGAAAGAACATTATGTCTTTGCAGCATCTCATGTCATTGAATGGGCTGTGAATTGTTGTTCTTTGGGGCAGCCTCAGTCTCTGTATGCACTGAATTTAAACATAGCTATGATTAGCGCGTGCTTTGAGTGTTAACACCACTTGCTCAGCACCACTTGTACAGAGGCAACTCAGTGGGAGAAGCAGAGGCAGCCACTTTTCTCCTTTGCTAGCAAGGAGGGCTAATGACTCAAACAACAACTTCTTGACCAGTTTTCTGTTGACAGGAGGCAAGAGTTGTAACCCGCTGTTACAGAGAACAGTGTGTTTGCAATGGTCTAAATAAATGAATAAAGTGAGGTATAGTCTTGTCTCCTTGGAAGCAGTTTGATATCTAGGATGGGGTTAACTCTCTGAAGTGGGGTTACCGTCTAGCCAACTTTGCCACCATTTTCTTGCTGTGCAGTTCAAATGCCCTTTCGGCAAGCAGGCTGTCAGTTTCCCATATCTCTCTCTGTTTAGGTGATATTGCTCCTGTGAACTGATCTTTCTCAGAGCAGAGTAGCTTTAGGAAATCATTTCCATGTTCTTCTAAAAAGCTGGCAGTAGTGTTGTTTCATGTTGTGTAGGACAGCTGTCTAAGCTCATAAGCATAGTTTCCCCTTCATTCTTATCTAAATATACTGGACATTAAGACATTAAAAAATTAAGCCAGCTACTAGTCCAGTGCTACTTTTAGCACTGGGTTTTTGATTCTGACTTATTAAATACTTGTACACTGTTTCCAGTCGGGAGGGGGGGATGATGCTAGGCTTGTATTAAAAGTTTTTTTTTCCAATTTATATGCTCATTTAAAGGGATAATCTGTTTGCTACCTTTAATTCTGAACTTTGCAAGGCTATGAGAGTCTTTGTTTTCCTCAGTTACATTTTCACTTAGCCGTATCTAGTAATATGGTGCAATAATACCTCCCATTCACTGTGGGGTCCCTAACTGACTTGCAATCACACTATGAAGAAACCATTTCAGGTTTTGTTTAAACTGCCAAAGCAAACAGGTACACAACAAATATGTGTAGGTTAAAAGCATATTTATCATCAGGGAGCCCGTGCATTTTAGATTTTAATTTTTTAAAAATCGATGCAGCTGCCTCACTAGTATTCATTATTAGTTAAGAAATGCTTGATGC
Organism: Euleptes europaea; assembly: GCF_029931775.1. Classification (NCBI taxonomy): domain Eukaryota; kingdom Metazoa; phylum Chordata; class Lepidosauria; order Squamata; family Sphaerodactylidae; genus Euleptes; species Euleptes europaea. Next base: position 22,393,296 of record NC_079313.1, on the reverse strand, counting down.
AGTGCATTACTGGTCTCCTCTAAGAGGAGATAATAGTGTAACGAATTGTGCTCCAGGGGTTCCTTGGAAGGAGTGGGGAATTGCTTGCAAGATAGAATGTTAAGAGGCAGTTAGGAGAGCGGGATTTGGAGGGAAGTCAGGGTGGAGGGCAGATGGGGCTCTCAGAGGTAGAAATAGGCCTGGTATTTGAAACTTCCTGTTGGGTTATTCCTCTGGATACAGATGCTCATAAATAACACCATGTTCACAAACCGACTGCTGGATGTTTATTTGCTCTTCCATTTTCTCATGAATACAATCTATTGCCAGAGCCAGTACTGTTCTTTTAACTGGAATATTCCACTGAGGAAGGAGCATGTGATGTTAAGCAATAGCTTTTAAAAACAAGCACATGGGCATCCCTTTCATTATTGTGATTGTATTTTGTATTGCCTTTATTTATCCCTCTCTGGGTTAAAATTGCAAATGAGATTCAATGTGAGCCAGTGGAAAGTGATGCATATTGCGTCAAAAAAATCCCAGCTTCACATACACACTGATGGGATCTGTGCTGGCAGCATTGATAGTGATAAACCAAGAGAGGGATCTTGGGGGTGGTAGTGGACTAGTTCCATGAAAATATCAATCCAGTGTGCGGCTGCTGTGAAAAAGGTGTACACCATGCTGGCCATAATTAGACAAGGAATAGAGAATAAAACTGCTGCTATCATATTGCCTTTATGCAAATATATGGTGAGACCACTCTTGAAAAATAGGAAGGAATAAATGGTCAGTGCTTACAATTCTGCTACTGTGTGAACAGATGGCTGAACTTGGTGGGCCTTGGTCTAATCCAGCATGGCTTTTCTTATGTTTATCTGAGTCCAGCTAAGGGCATGAATCTTCTCTCTGTGGAGTTAAGTAACACGGCTCCTTATCCCTGAATATTTTTTTTGTCATATAGGGTTAAGAGATTGCATTCTGAATTAGGGTTTCCAACTTCCAGATGGGGCCTGGAGATCTCCCAGAATTACAACTGATCTTCAGACTACAGAGATCAGTTCCCCTGGAGAAAATGGCTGCTTTGGAGGGTGGACTCTATGGCGTTATATCCTGCTGAGGTCCCTTCCCTCTCTAAACCCCCCTCCCCAAGCTCCACCCCCAAATCTCCAAGAATTTCCCATCCTGGTGTTGGCAACCCTATTTCAAACGCATTGGTTGTGATTAATCAGCTTTGCTAATAAGCAGGCCATGTCAGTTGCTTCTGGTGCATCATGTTTGTATAACATTGAGAAAGTAAGGGCATTATGGTGTAAGTTTCTTTGGTTAGTAGTGGAAGAATTATTCATTTGATTCATGCACAGCATTAAAATACAGACTAATTAAAGTTGCAACGTAACTCCTTTATCCAAAATCAAGACTCTCAAAATTACACAGTAGCAAATTTTATTTTGATATAAGCCTTCATCAGTCAAAGCTCATTTCTTCAGATGCATCAAGTTATACAACCTTTGGGCCAGATTTTATAGACAGTGCAGGGGGTGGATTATGTATGTCGTTGTTTAGAAAAATATCTATACCGCCTCTCCAGAGAATGTTACAAAGAGAGGCCAGTCGATTGATCCAGTTGAAGGAGTAATCTATTCACACAAAGAGGCTGAGACACTCCCAACAGCAGCAAAGTAGAAAAAATGCCAAGGCTAATACAGGATGAAGTGAAATAGTGGTACATATTAGCATCTGTAAGAGGTATGCAAGATGTTAGCACCTAACATTGGGAATCTAAGGGCCGGTTAAGCCCTGGGGGCTCCACTGTCTTGACCATGCTACGACGACATATAAGTCCAAGTATTAGGGAAGAAGTCATCAAAGCCTATGCCCCTTGGTCATTGATTGATCTTGAAAAATGTCAGTTATGTTTATTTTACCTGTGTCCAAAGACTGAGTTTGAAACAGTGCTAAATTTAAGAAGAACATTATGGTACAAAGCACTGAATTCATTTACAAGTGAAATATATACACTTGGTTGCGTGCTCACCATTTTAAGCTGTCATATTGCCTCATGGCAAATTGTGCTTTAGTTTCTCAGCAGTGGATACAAACTCAGCCCTGTTAAAAGTATCCTGTAATAAGAAAACTAATATATAAGAACCATTTTATGCATTCACTGACAGTTATCACATTCATGTTACTTTTTAATTTGTCCTGCTAGCACATCTTGTGTTCTTTGCTTGTAAGCTATCAAAACTTAGAAGTCTGTGTATTATCTTCAAAGTTTTGCAATAATTATTTGCCTTAATTGATATAAATATTGTTCAGCAATGTAATTCTCTGCTCTTTCTTTAAGTTCAATTTTAAAGCAGTTTTTTTTTCTGATTTCCAAACCATTCATAGAGATGCCAGTAAAAGTAACCCAGAGTTATGGGTGTGCACATATAAAGAACATGTGTCCAAATAAGAAAAAATATTTTTTTCTTAATTAAAAAATGTGGTATGGCTTCAAGAAAGAGCCATAGGAGCATTAAGGCAGAAGGAAGCTTATTGCAGTGTTCTAACAAATGATGATGACGACTATGTGGGAAAATATGTATAATGCATACAATTTGTAATGGAACCCAACAGGAACAGATTATACCATTCTCTTGGTCCGGTGACAAGAATGGCACGAAATGGTTATCGAGGCCACATGAAGGGCAGCAGGTACAAACCCCTTTGTGTTCAGGGGTCGGACTTCTTCCCTCTGGTGTTGGTGACTGGCTTGATGTTGGAATGGGTGTCACCTGACACTTCTGTTCTTTCTGACTTCCTTGGCGAAATCCTTTTGGTGTGCTTTCCCTTACAATTGGGCCTTCCCTTTCGCGTGACTCAATCATATCTTTAATAGATTGTGGCTGGCTTGTTCTAATCTGCAAATGAAGTTTCTGAAAGTATTGCACCATTAAACAAAGAACCATAAAAATGTTGGTGTTTTTTTTTTGGTTTTTTTTAGTACTGTAGCACTATTTAACATTGCAAATAATTTGGGGCTGCAACAGTGATGTTGGCATCTGAGTTCGTGACATCCAGATTTTAAGAACTTGTCAATGACTGGCTTAAACCCTTTAGAAACAGCATTTTATGCAAACAGTTTACACTTGTAATTAAACTTTAACCTCCGTTGAATTATTTCAGTTGTTCAAGAAAGGGCCAAAACCCAGCTCTTAACAACTGTCAAACTTGAGCTGTGTATTTTGCTGAGACTCCAGGTATCATATTCTCAATTTACACTTGCCAACAGATGAAGGATGAATGAAGAGCTATTTCCAAGACATTTCAGAAATTCTTATTTCCTTAGACTGTCTGTTGGGAGCTGATAGCTGTGCCTACATGATTTTATAAACTTCCTGGCATGCACCAAAACACACACGCATACTGTTGTGTCAATCAAAAGTTTCCTTTTAAAAGCTGGTCAGCTGCTCACTTGTTAGAACACAAGCTTATGGTAAAACAGCTTCAGTTAACTGCTCCGGGTCAGGCTTTCTGCTTTCCTGCTGCTTGTGTTGCTGCTTTCAAGGAGGATTTTTGTGCATGCGTTGAGTTGTTGCTGCTTCTTCTTTCTTTTTTTTTTGCAGTTTCAGGAACTCAGATGAATCTAACTAATCCAGTCTTTCTACCAGAAAGTGGACAAATTACAATAACAAATTACAATATTGCATGTTCCAGAAGACAGTTTAGCCTGAAACTGTCTGCTGTTTAGAATTCATTTTATTTGTATTATGGCTGCTCAGAGCATTAGGGTTTTTTAAATATATTAATTGCTTGCTGAACTGAAGGGTTCTTTTCGAATGTTATTTATGCTTCTGGGATTAAATTCCACAAAAGCTGCCCTTCTAATAGCCACGGTCACGTTCTGCAATAAAATCTAGTCAATGAAATGGCAACAACTTTACCATTTGATGCCAATGTTAATTGCAAGTTGGAGAACTCTTGTTGGGACATTTCTGTTTTTCACGTTTCCTCTCTTGTGCTGCTTATAGTTCTGCAGAGTCTGAAGACTTAGCTGTTCATTTGTATCCGGGAGCTGTAACTATTCAAGGCGTTCTCAGGAGGAAGACTTTATTGAAAGAAGGCAAAAAGCCAACAGTAAGGCAATAAACAAAACACTTAAAGTATATTTCTCATGCCTCTTAATTTCTACAAAGTTATGTGTGATCTGTCTTATTAAATGGGTCAGCAGAGAAAATTTATGTGTGATTTGTCTTACTATGTGGGTCAACAGTGGTTATTCCAGTGAGCCGAAAAGGGAAACCTTACCTTGAAAGCCTTCTGGGGAGAAGGGCAGGATAAAATCAGTGGTAGCTCATCTCATGACCAATTTAGATGTTATCTGCAGACCTCCTTATGGCACTGCCCCAGAATTGTTTGGATTGTCAGTAGTTCTATGCATGGGCCATAACATGTAGTTGCCACTCATTGTATGGTTTGCCCTCTCATATGCAGAATCTCCAGCGTGGTGTAGTGGTTAAGAGTGGTGGACTCTAATCTGGATAACCTGGTTTGATTCCCCACTCCTCCACGTGAGCCGCGGACTAATCTGGTGAACCGGGTTGGTTTCCCCACTCTTCCTACACATGAAGCCTGCTGGGTGACCTTGGGCTAGTCACAGTTCTCTCCAAACTCTCTCAGCCCCACACAAGGTGTCTGTTGTGGGGAGAGGAAGGTTTGAGACTCCTTAAAGATAGAGAAAATCGGGGTATAAAAACCAACTCTTCATCATCATCATCATCATCATTCCCGTGCCACATATTCAGAAGGCACAGAGACCTTATGTGTTATCAGGCTAATAGTATGAGAGGCAGTTGTTGCTTTTTCCAAACCCTGGCAGAAACCACCACCATAGCAAAGAGATTTTTTAAGCAGCTTCTGTCTGAGGGCTGGAGTATCTGAAATTATTCCCTCATCTGCAGAGAATAAATCTGGTAATAGATGCAGCTGTTTTAGTTCCTTCTAATAATGGATCAAAGACACAGTTCTTAGCGTTTCAAACAATGGAATGTGTTCATCACAGGAAATGCAGACTATTATGGCAACCTGAGAAATGACTAAAAATAACTCAAAACATATATGATTTAGTTTTGTTCCAAACTTTGGTCCTGGCAGCAGTGTGCCTCTCTATTGACTGTGGTGTTAAAAGCTAGTGATCAGTTTGGAAAGAAGCCCTGTTTCCTGCTGTTTTTCTCTCCTGGGATTTTGTAGCACACATCATGTTGTTGTTTTCTGTTTTCTTTTAACGTGCCTGCCCTTAAATTGGAAAAGTAATACCATTGCTCTCTAGGGTGTCTGTCTTGCTGCACTGATTTGCTCTGGGGAGTCAGTCAGTCTCTATTTCGATACGAAATCAGCTCCATATATACATACACAGAGAGAGAGAGAGAGAGAGAGAGAGAGAGAGAGAGAGAGAGAGAGAGGCGTGAAGGAAGCTGTGGGGAGGACCACTGATATGGCACAGTTTGTGAATCCTGCGTCTATACCAAGTTATTTGTATTTGAAACAATTTCCTGTAGTGATCTAGGCCAGAGGTCCCCAACCTTTTTGAGCCTGCAGGCACATTTGGAATTCTGACACGGTATGAAGGATACAGCAATAGAATGGCTGCCACAGGAGGTGGAACCAGCCACAAAATGATTGCCACAGCTTAACTTCAGTAACATAGTGCAGATCACAGAGTTGGAAGGGACCACCAGTCTAGTCCAACCCCCTGCCCAAAGCAGGAAATTCACAGCTACCTCCCCGCCACACACACCCAGTGACCCCCTACTCTAAACCTGGAAGATAGCAAAAAAAAAAAAAAAAAAAAACACCTCCAGGATCCCTGGCCTATCTAGCCAGGAGAAAAATTGCTTCCTGACCCCAAATTGGCAATTGGCACTACCCTGGATTGCGCTGTGGTGGCAGCTGCTACCAAAATAATATTTTTTTAAAAAAATCTGCACAGCCAATCAGAATACTTGCTGAGCGAAAGGCCTATCTGGCCCCACCTACTTTCTAAAAATTCTTGGGTGCCAGAAAAGGTGTTGGCAGGCGCCATTATGCCCATGGGCACCACGTTGAAGACCCCTGATCTAGGCCACTGTAGGAAGTAATGTATTTTACTGCTTGGGTGGTATTGGTTTTGAAAAGTATCATTCTGCTCAATTTGAGATTGGTATAAAAATGTAAACTATCACATGAAAGTGGCATGGCATGGTCCTCTAAGGTTAATAAATCTGTGGACTCTACTTCTACAGGTAGCATCTTGGACAAAATACTGGGCCGCGCTGTGTGGAACTCAGCTTTTCTACTATGCAGCAAAGTCTTTGAAAGCGACAGAGCGAAAACATGTATGTGTTGTCCTTTGGCATATCTCCTACTGGTATGCTTGGTCTTGGGGCGGATGGGCGCTTAAAGTTAAATACGTTTTATGGCCATTTTAGTTCACAAAATGTATTAACCTCCAGTAACGGGGAAAGCAGGTTTGGAATCACTTTTTCCAAGATTCTGCTCTGCCTCCCCCCCACTTCACTTGGCAGCAGGATTATTTCCTTCTTTTTGGGGTGGGGGAGCAGAGGGGTCTTGTGTGTTCAACAACCATGACCCTTTGTACGATTGTTTCCCCATTAGCCACTGTTACTGCTTGGCTAGTATCTTCTCTGCCCACTTTCCTCCCTCAGTTCTCTACTTTAACTTCCCCCAGTTTGGTTTTCTGCTGCCAAGACATCTCAGCAGCTGTCTTGAAAAGCAATTTCTTTCTCTGTAAATCGTCCCTCCAAAAGACTCAAGTCTGAAAGGCTGAGGAAAGCGGGAGGAGCTCTACAGAGGCCTTACGAGAGCAGCTGGATCAGTCTTGGCAGGCAAAAAAGTGCGCACAAGCATGATATCGATTGCAGCTATTAAACTGAATAAAAATAGCCTGGTGGTCTCTCTGCCCTAGCAATTCTGTAGTTCCACAGCATTTTCTGAACCTCTCTGGTCTCTAAAGCACGAACATAAAGTCACGTTACTCCAAAATGTGTACAAAAACTGACCTCTCTAAAGTGTGTTGTGTGTTCTTTCTGACTTTACAATGGTACCCATGCAAATCCTTCCTGCTCTCTGTCCATACTCTTTCAAAACCAACGAGATTGCATCATTCTTATTATTAATAGCCACAAACTCGCAGTGCTTTATGTCGAGAATGGAGCAACAACATTATTTCTATCAAAGTGCACATCAAGTACCATATGTTCATCTCCCTTTCAATGCATGAATCGGTCCTGGATTAATTCGAAGTTGCGACCAAGAAATACTGTGACCCCAATGCCTCCCAACAGTGAATTAAAAGTAATGTTGATCTTGTTGTGTGATCATGAGTTTACATCTAAATTGTCTTAAGCCAGGTTCACAAACGCATGAATGTTGTTTGAAAAGAAATCTGCCAGAGTAGACTGTGCTGGGCTGAATTAATCACTGGTCTTGACTCAAAATAAGGCAGCTGCATTGTCTGAGTTGATGTGACATAATATAGAAATTCTCTTTGGTCTGTGGCAGCTCAGATCTAATCAGTAGGACACCCTACAAGGGACCTAATTCTGGTTTACTACCAGCCTCCACCACTCCTTGTCCCAGATGCATCTCCTTAACTGCATTCTGAACTTGTTCTAACATACGCCTTTTCCAGTAGTCGCTGGGAACATACAGGAGCTGGTTGGCTTGGCTCTGTCACCTGTGAAATGTGTTCTGTGTGTTCAACCATGTGGCCGAATCTAAAATTAGAGAAATAGTGATTCTAGAGAAACTGCTTTTATATGTGCTTATTATGAGGCTTTTGTTTTTATAAATAAATTATCGCATATTGCTTATTCCGAGGCTTTTATTTTTATAAATAAGTTATTATAGCATATTGTCAAACAAATACAATGCTATTTCAGCTGCATTTTTGCAATATTGTCATATTTCCTGAACCCTTTTTTCTTTCAATTAACATTATTGTTGTGTTTGGATGTCTTCTCCCCCCACCCCAGTTCAAATCTACACCAGCTAAGAATGTGTCAGTAGTAGGATGGATGGTTATGATGGCTGATGACCCAGAACATCCCGATCTCTTCCTGCTTACAGATTCTGAGAGAGGTTAGTAATGTTTTAAACCTGGATTCACTTGCTAGCTTCACAGCTGATCAAGAGGGGATGAAGCAGTGCTTCACGCTTAGGCCTAGGAGGTGCCTGTTTTTGCCATTTTGTTTTTAGAAAGACTTGAATATGAGAGACCCAGTGTGCATTAGTTGCACACACCGTGATCAGCTTCGTTATTAATGTATATGATGTTGAAAGTCTTGTGTTTTGTCCTGTTTGGGTTCCATGAAATTGTTTGAGGGAACCATTTCTCTTGGTGCATATTTATTTTAAAATTTACATCAAACAAAAACAAAAGAAAGGACTTTCGTAGAGGCTTACAAATAGTTAAAGCATATATAATAAAAATATTGCCCAAAAAAAGTCATATGGAACAGATTAAATAAAAACTGCTCCCAAGTATTTATGTGTGTGAGTTTTCCAGTCTGTCATCCAGGGTCCATTGGTTTTGTTGTTCAAAGTATATTTTGAGGCAGTATATGTTCATCATTGTGGTACCTGTGTAGTCCCACATGGGTTCTGCACATGCTGAGGCCAGCCACAGAGAACCACAGTTTTAGAAGCTCTGAAGAAGAAGAGGACACTCCTTCCCCCCCCTCCGTCTTTTTCAGCATGAAAGGGAGGGGGAGGGAGTACCCTTCCCTCAGTTCTCAGCCGCTTCTGAAAGAGGTTGTGTCTATTAGAAGCTCCTTCTTTGAGAAACAATTTAAAGAAACTGCTTTTTTCCATCTGAAAAGGAAAGGTTACAGTTTTGTCTTCAGCTTTGGTATTTTCCAGAGTAAAAGATTTTTTTAAAGAGCAAACGACCACCAAAATCTGGCTCAAAAAGCTCTGTTAAAGAAAATGTATGTGTCTTGGGGCAAAATCTTACTCTGACTGCACATTGCTTATTTTACCTCGGTGAGGAGCATGATGTATCCAGCAGCTCTGTTTGCAAACAATTTACTCCCAAGGCAAGGCATGACTAGGCTTCCTGCCTCAAGGCAGCATTACGAGAGAAAGCCCTCTCCATAGGGTTGCCAACCTCCAGGTACTAGCTGGAGATCTCCTGCTGTTACAACTGATCTCCAGCCAATAGAGATCAGTTCACCTGGAGAAAATGGCCACTTTGGCAGTTGGACTCTATGGCATTGAAGTCCCTCCCCAAACACCACCCTCCTCAGGCTCCACCTCAAAAACCTCCCTCTGGTGGTGAAGAGGGACCTGGCAACCCTACCTCTCCAGCCTGTTTTTGAAAGCCACCAAACATCTCCCCAAGCTCCTGCAAGTTGGGCACACTCTCTGACATCCTCATGCTGAAAAAGACCTTACTATTGGTTCTTGTTACACCCTCTCACAGTGCTTAAGAGTTGCCTCCACAGAAAGCGCACTGTAAGCATGAGCATAAGTTTCCTTTGGTGTTGAAATTTAGCAAAGGGAAACTGGTCACTTACCAGTGATGAGTGCTAGAGTTCTTCAGCCCACTGCTCTCTTGCTATTTACCCGCTTTCAGCAGCAAGCCCCAGTCTCATTCCCATATTGTCAGAATGTGCAGGGCTCGAGCTGATTTGGAATGATGTCCGACCAGCGCAAGAAGTCTTGGGTCAAATCCCAGAAAATGGGCAAAACTCAGGTTGACCTTGCTGCTCAGCAGGAAACTTCCTACCTCATGAGAATAGTTGAGAAGAAGTATTAAAGGGCTCTGTTGTGTGACGTGGAGTTCTAGACATGCAAGTGTATCACCCAAAATATTTACCTCATTAATTTGGAGTGGGGTTTTTTCCCCATCTTTGTAGCTAAACTTGGGTCCATAACTCGATTTCCCTTCAAGATAACTTTTTGTAAAGGCCAGACAGAATACATTCATATTGTTGATGAAGACGTGTGTTGTGTGTGTGTGTGTGTGCTGGGGTGGAGGAGAATTCAGTCTACTGAAAATAAAAATTTGGGGTCTGTGTTCTAATGCATCTTAATTATGATGTCTTTATATCACACCTTGCATTTTGCCTATTGATTATGTATTTATTTATTTACTTCATTTATATTCCAGCTTTCTCTGTGAGATGAAAAACAATTCAATAAAAACAATATAATGCATACAATAAACCAGGATTGCAAAAACAATGCAATAAAACAATATTTGAATTCTTTGTGGGGTTTGTATGCATTGTTAAAATAAGTGCTATCTTTTTTTCTAATGTAACTGATTCATATTAATCATGGCCATATTGAATTTTAACATATATGGCAGTGCCAACTTAGCAGTTTTTGTTGGTTTTTCTCTTGATTCTGTTCATTGTACAATACATAATTTTCCAACATTAGCTAATGAAATACTATGTGCTTGTTGATTATTCAGTATAGGGAGTTCTCCCTCTTTTTTCATTCAGGAAACTCATACAAGTTTCAGGCTGGTAACAGAATGAATGCAATGCTGTGGTTCAAACATCTGAGTGCTGCCTGCCAAAGTAACAGGCAACAGGTAAGAAAGCACAAATTTTGAGCTACTTCAGCAACTTGTAGTCAAAGTTGAATATTTAGCAGTTCCTTGCAAAAATCACAGTGGCTTTGCGTAGTGTAACCGTTGTTCCATGATTGCAAGAAATAGCCTAATAACTCCTGTCCAGATTTTCTGAGAATTAATGCAAACTTCAAATAATGGGCATTTAAAAGCATATATTAAAATGAGTTTCTTTTCTCTTGAACATGCAAGAGATCAAAAAGGCATCATGAGAAGTATACACTGTTTCAACAGAAGAGCTATGAAATAACTTGTTCTCATAGGTTATTGGAAGCGATTTTTTTCCTATCATCAGATATTGTGGCCTTCAGAAAGAGTAGAAAAGAGACCTTGAGGGTTCCCCTAATTTTTACTGTTGATAAAATAGTATTCCCTGGTATGGAATTTTTACTTACGTTTTACCCATCAAACAACTTCCATATGATGTAATTCAGACAAATTGGGAGTGTGTTATATGACCTATACATTTACCCTTCCTCCCCCATTCTTCATTGGTATTTATAGAGGCATCCTATAATAGACTGTTACAGCACTGAATCCTAATGTACTTTCAAATTGGTTCTGTGAAGCATCTCTGGATCTGGCCATACTTTCCCCATATTATTATTACCTCTAAACAGGATTTGCTCATGTGACGCCGAAGTCTTCAGACCCTATTCAAAATGTGGTGTGGTAGTACTTTTCCATGAACAACAGATCAGTATTTTTGCTGTCAGAGCCATTCACCACACCTGTTCATTCCCATACATAGCAAACCCCCAAAGGGCTGAAAGATATCCCAGAACCCAAACTTTAAAGGTCAGCCATAAATCCCTGTGCAGAATGATAACAGTTCTGGTTTGCACCTCCTCCAAAAACACTAATTATTTGGCATGACATGGAACAAATGAACTTCTTCCCTTGTGTAAAGTCTAAACATCATACACATTTTTTCTGAAGCTCTCTATAAATACGGCGGGGGGGAGGAGTCTCAGTACTAAAGCCACTATCAGTTTAAGCATGGTAAATTTCAAGGCAGCTCTTCCATAAGCTAAAACAGATCTAATGGGATGGTAAGGATTAGACTATACTGTGGAGCATGTTAAACATCATGTTGCCAACACTACTGTTTATATACAAATGCCTTTTGCTCCACAATCCCCCTAGTTATGTTGGGACAATTGATCAGTTATTCCAGAATTTCCTATGGGGGACCTGGTGGAAAACCTGTAGTAGCTGCCTCCTAACCTGAGCAGGATAGTGGAGGAGGGAGGTGTAGCTGTTTGTGTTGTCTCAGAGAGTTACTTTTGTTTTTCTGGAAGTATTGATTGAATGGGGGAGGACAGAGGAGACTGGCCACTCTAGAAGGCAGTCCCCCCTCTGCACTATTGTTAACATTAAGGCTTTCTGTAACGCTGTGTTTCTACAGAAAGGTTTTGCGGTTGCACAGCTCTTCTAAGGAGGGAGAAATGTTCTGCATCCCTTGATAAGCTCCCAAGTATGCCAAAACCTCCCCGAATCATGGAGGGTGGGGCTATCACTGCCCTATAGATCATCCCATAGTCACAGTTTCACTATTAGAGGAAATGATGGGAAATGCCAATTAGTGGAATATTACAGTCTTCACTGTTTAGGTAGTTACAGATCATATTGGCCACCTGCTAGATACTTACATAGAAGTGTGTCAGGCACATAGGAATGCTGGAGATATGAAGCCCCAGAGGCAGTGCACCTTACTTTGGGTCTGTAGATAACTGGGGCACCATTGAGAAGAGTGCAAAAATATTTTAGTGGCAGGGTCAGCTGTCATAGCGGGGTCCTGGGTGTATTCCATGTTAGCAAAACAAGGAGTCAGTTTAAAGAGTACTTGTTGTACCTTGTCCTAACCAGAGATCTAGACGCTCCAGAGAAATAAGCACATGTGATCTATAAGCATAGGTTGGAGGAGGGGTGCTGTATCCCTTGCACCACCCCTGAAATGGCACAACCGGTTAAAACAAATGGTATTTGTTTGCATTTTTCAGTAGTCAATCTGTTCTAAAAATCTAGTCTTCTGTGACAGTAGAGATGTCTAAGTAGCCTTTCGAGGAATTTGTGTATCCTTGTATTTTCCAGGTTCCTGCCAACTTGATGACGTTTGAATGAGAAGCTTCTTTAAAATGGGAACAAGATGACATTTTTGAATGCTGTAAAAGGTTAAGAAGGGAAGCCCTGGAGAGGGCAAGCCAGCTAAACTTCTGTGCCAGAACAAAGCCGGTAAACGGAGTTTCAAAGCTTTGAAGTACTGAACAAACAAAAAAGCACTAAGAGTTCAGGGGATGGAGTTGCAACATGAACTGCCACAGACCATGCTGCTTCTGCTGCTGCAGATTCTCTGAACTGACCTGTGGATACCACTGCCTTAAAGAATGAAAGGAAAACCAACACGAAACACCAAATCGTGTGTGTGAAATGTCTGGCGGTGCTGTGCTTAGGTTAAATAGGTTATCGCTTATTTGCATTTGTGTTAGTTTTGCATTAGTCCAGCCTTTCTTTTTCTTGGTTTTCCTCTTTTTTTTTTTTTTTTTTTTTTTTTTTTGCAGTTTTTATTGTGGTCCAAAGGAGTGAATACCTTACTGTATAAGGGTTGTGTCAGGGGCAGAGTGTGCAAGGATGTAGCTGAACAGTGTGCAGATTATACCAGCATCCTTCTAAAAGAGCTCTTACTGGGCTCAGTTCATTGGGAACACAGTTCAACTTGTTTAAGCTTAGTATTTGAAAACTGTAATATATGCAAGTTTCTTCTCCTTTCACAAAGCACTGACTGTGCAGAAATTGGTACTGTGTGGGGATTTTCTTACCTGCAAGTGGCACAACAGCCGAACTTTTAAACTCTGCAACTTTCTTTGTTAGAGTTCTTGGTTGTAAATCTCCTGATAGAAATACTATGCAGGATTCTGGAGATCAAGCTTGGGGAAATGTCACTGGGTCAGAACTGAGTCTCCCCCCCCCCCAATATATTTTCAAACAGGCCATCCCCATCAAACATGTTGTCTTATAAAACTTATCTACAATCTTACTGAAAGCTCGCTCTGTACAATACAGCACGTCTTCATCTCTTTTGCACAATGCTGCAATCCCTGTATTTGTATTTTGGAATTATGAGTTTTATTGACTTCTGCCTGAGACAGAAAAGCCAAATGTGGGTTGTGTGAGCATCAGCTATTGGTTCAGAGCTCTTGAAGCTATCTCCCAAGGTAAGTAAGTAACTTGACAAGGAAAAAAGCATTGATTGGAGGGGGATGAATTAAGCTAATTGAAGCCACTTTCATGTAAATTTTGTCACTACATATGCTTTTTTTTAAAAAACCTTTTAGACACATTTGTGAAGAATGTCTTGAGTTCTAAAGATTGTTTGCACATGGTACTTATTTTGAGATACTTTGACCACTTATGTTGTCAGGGTAGAGATGGTGATATTTGTTTTAACTGAATTATCCAATGTAAACAGGTTAAATTTAAAAAAGATTCCAATCTAGTTGATAAGAAAAATATCATCATCTGCAAGTGGTAAAAAGGTTGTTCAGTAGGAACTAACGTTAGTCACAGTTTTGTAGCAGTTTTTCAATTAAAAATGTTTCTGAATAAACTATGTTCCCAGAATCCACATCTACACACACACACAAACACAGAAAACACAAAAAAATACAATAGAAATGAGTAGCAAACATAAAAGTTGCAGTCAGGTTGTAGTGTGTGTGTGGGGGGGGGAGGTGAATCGGGAGCATAAGTAATGAACTATTTGAAACCTGTTCCTTTTTGTTCCTATCAAATAGTACCCATTTTTAAACACACTGGATTTGTGTCCTGTTCTGTATTTTGGGGAGTGAACACTCAGTTCTGACCTTGCAGTGGTGCATTTTTTCAAAGAGATCTGCTTATTTTGTGTCACTTTTAGTTTACGCATTTCTCGCAATAACCCATGTTGGGTGTTTTGTAGACACAACTTCATAGGCAGCAGTATTACTGTATAGAATTTGCACAACTTCTTGTTTTCCATTTTTTAAAGTTACTGTGTGTTTCTTTTTGAAAGTTTTTTTTTAATACACTGTATAAATGTATGTACCTTTTTTTTAGTATTGTGGAACGATAACCCTGTGGAAGTTGGGGGGGGGGTTCTTCAAAAAGAGTGAAAATGCTAGTGTAGATGTATTGCAGGCTTACCAAATCTTTTCTTAATGTTTTTGACAGTGGAAACATGCAACTGGGATCCACAACTTCACGTGATTCGGGTTTGCTAAAGACACAGGGCCATTTTGCGCTGCAGGTTTTAACATGGGGACTTCATTAGGTCTTTTGAGATCTCATGCATCCTGCCCGTCTAGCCTTCAGGGGGTTGCAACATTCACAAGTTCAGTTCACTGTTACCAAAATCTACCTTTAACAAGGGGAGAGATGGCATGTTTGCGAAGGATACGCACTGAAGATAGCCAAGTTGATTTCTTTCCTTCTGTCAGCCTTCTCTAAAGAGTAAGTTTCAAAAGATGAGGGGAAAGTATAAAAATATAACAAGCAGTCCAATTACATGTGCGGCTACGATCAGCTCTTTTAACTGCTTTTTTCAAGTTTAATTTTTCATGTGAGGGCTTTTAGAAACATGAAACTGCCTAAACTGGTTTGTAAGAATAATGGAATTGTGACATTTTTAGAGGGTTTTTTCGGTTAATTTTCATACATCCCATACATTTTTATTGGGTTTACCTTGAATTCATTCAGGTCATCTTAAAACATTGTGTACACAATACTGAACCACACCAGTTTTTTTGAGGTAGTTGATTTTTCATGAACAGACTTCTAAAATCTTTATATTTAGATCTACATTTTCCTGACTCCAGAAGTCCCAAGATAAAAAATAGGCTTAGCTATGAAGATCTGATTTATATTTCTATATTGGTAGAAAGCACTATTTAATATCTACCATGTGCTTCAATAAATATTGTTTGAAATCTCAGTGACTTGAAATTTTACAGCTCAGAGCTTTGAATCTCATTAGATTTATGTATTAATTTTGAAATAGTTGAGTTTGGAAAAAAAGCCTGCAATCCAAAAAGTCTTAAACCAGTCTGTGTCTGAATAAAGCATGTTAATCACCACAAGTACCTTTCAGAATAAAGCTAGCTGTGCAGATTTTAACACCATCAGGGATTCTACCTACTTAAACTGATTTGACAGTAATGAATTGAGTATAAGCTAGCTTCCACTTTTTGCAAGATCCTTACACCCTTGTGGCTCAGTGTATAAACATACTATTTCCCCCCAAGGGAGTGTGTTTTATCATTTCACTGAAACACAATCCAGAGATCTTGGTGTCTTTTGTAAAAAAAAAAAAAAATTCTAATGTTTTTATTAAATAGATCCACACAACTAGAGTACATATAAACCACGTGCCTGATTTCTGTGAGCACTTTAAAATATATATAAACAACGCTTGAGCTACAGTGACTCAGCATGTATTTTGAAAAGAAGGTGAGTCATCCTTTGAAGTTTCCCACGAGGAATGTTTAACTCTGAAGGGCAGCATCTGTCCTGTTAAAAACTAGAAGAAGAAAAAAGAAAAACCTCACTAAAGAAGTCAAAAGACATTTATTGGCTGTAGAATGCCTTTTTACTGTGCCCATTTTTCTGCCTGTGCTGATTTTCATCATGCATACCTTGGATAGGGAATCAGTTTACCTCAGCTTTGGACAGTTTCATAAGAAATCAGTATGCAGTTTTTCCAGTTTGAGATATGCTAAAGTGCTTACTAACATTTCAGTTACTATCCTGCAATTCTAGGTGTTTTTTTGGGGGTGTGTGTGTGGGCTTGTAGTTTAATAATAGAAGGTAGGCTGAGAAAATAAAGTAGTCTGCTCGTAACACAGCCAAACAGCCTAGGGAGAGTGTTCCTTGTGATAAAACTCCAGCTAAGGACCAGACCACACATGAACTATTGGAAAATCACTGTGGAGGCAAAATGGTGTGCTTTCGTATCAGTGAAATCGATATTTCATTGTACGTGGTTTTATCTCCTACTACCCCCAGTGTGGAGAGTATGGGAAAAAGGCCTTGAGAGAGTTTGTCTAAGCTGCCCATGTGAATGATTTTTTTTAACCATAACCATTTCTTTTGAATCTGGCTGCTAGAGGCACACCACTACCAGGCATAAAAAACAACATGAAACAAAGTTGCAGGGCTAAGTACAACTCATGGTTTACTTACCCGTTTTCATTCAAGCACATTCCTTGGTGTTCAGCCACTTGGTGTTCAGCCATAAGCATCTGGCTCCAAATTAAGCTCAATTATGAAGTGATCTTTCTTTGGCTCTTCCAGTTGCATATTTCTTCTTTTTCACTTTCTCTTTCTGTATGTGTTCCTGTTCTATTCCCTGGCATTAGTAATCTTGATCTCCTCTCCCCCCTGTTTCCCCTACCCCAGTTTGGTATACTGCCTGCCACGAAAGTCTCGAGTCACTACTGCTAGTACTAAATGACTGATTCTTTTCCCCTAAAAAGTCCATCTTTCAAATTTTTGTGATTTCTTCATTGCTCCCCTTTCCCCATTAAAAATGGCTTGTGTCTAAACTTTAAAACTGCAGATAAAACAGGAAACAAACAGGAGATGCTCCTTCAAGAGGAGTAGCATTTCCTGCCCATCATAGGATGATTGGCACTTCATTTCTGCATATGTTGTGTGTATTTTTGTGTCAGTGCCTTAACTACCAGTTTAAAGACCAAGGGGGCAGTCCACCTAGCACCACTGCTATGCATTTCCCCACTCATGCTAGCTGGGTTTTTGCAGGAGCCCCATGCAAGGCTCAATTTAATGAATGGAACTTGTGCAGCCAGCAGAATTCCTGAACAGTCCGTGCTTCTGTTTTGTTTTAATATTTAATATTGCTCCAGCACTGGGCCCAATAAACCTTTCCCCATAATTTGGGCAAGTTTCATTCCATTCCACTAATCGCCTCTTAAAAATTACAATTTAGAGTTGATTTTGGGACCATTTCAGACATTAACTTTGGCAGGTTCTGTATTCTAGGCACTCGTCCTGAGCCAGAGCTATGCATTTGCCGTGGTGTGGCCCCCATTCCACTTAAGAGTTTACCATTACAATAAATGTCTGAAAGGGTGCTTTGATCATGTAAAATATAGCTACAAAGATGATTGCTGGATTATTTTGCTGACTCTGTTGGTATCTCAGTTTCTTTATAGGCTAGTAGCAAGGACTCCCCCCTCCCCCCACCCTGTCTTCACTACGTTAATCAACAAGCTGGAAATTGGAATGCTTCTATCAGTTTAGCAAGCCTAAAATAGACCAGGTTATATCTGAATTTCAGTAGCTATTTAGAGAGCATATCTTTGATGTTCCATTATTTTGATTGATGGTTTTGGTATTTGGGTTTTTTGGTTACTAAATGGTATTTGTGAGGAAATGTGGGGGGGAGGCGGGTTCGGTTAAGACTGTGGAAACAAGTCTTTCACAACTTGGGGAGAGTATTGAATACCTTTCTCTCTTACAAAGGCTGAAGTTCTTGGATTTTGAGAGAGCTGCAGTAAAAACAGAAAATCTGATGGCTGTATCCATTAGACCATTTGTTTGTATTTGTTCAGAAGTTATAGGGGGAAATGGGCTTCATATCTGAGTACACTAAAAAGTAAGCCTAATTGTCAGTTACAAATGATATATTTAGCTGTGGCTTGCAGAAAGTAAAACTCATTTCTGTTAGCATGTGTTGTAGTGCCATTTGTAGGAAGCTTTTCTCAGGAAAGGGTTGTATATAGATTAAGTGAGCTACAGCCCATACCATGATAGTTCCTGTCTAGCCATTGTTGAACATGCAAGAAACAAAAGATATACCTAATTTTGTTTGTTCGGTGGAAGGCTCCTTGTGGCAGAGGAATGCATTGATCATAGCTTAAAGGAGTGGTAGGAATAAAACCCCATGGCCATTTCAGTCATATTCACCCAGGCGTACCCTCTCGTGGTTGCTGAACGCAAGCCATTTTTAATACTTTTTTCTTTCTTGGTGACTTGAAGCACCATTTTGATGGGGGGATTGAATGCACTATGACCTCTATGAGCGATGTGCGGTTTGGCTGCACCATGTCCTTTTCCTCCTTCTGATTTTTAATATTTTCCCCATGTGTGTGCGTTTGAACTGTCTGTTTGCATAAGCTGTTTCATGATGGCTTGAAGTATGGACTTAAGAATAAAAATTTTCCTACTGAAATAAATTACTTCAAATTTGGACTATGTGTAGTGTCATTTTGCATAATCATATTTGTGTTGCAAGAATGTTCTCTAGCTTGGAGCCAACTTGTTTAAAATGGAGTGACATCTTAGATCAGCTGGAATTTGGCTATCATGAACTGGGTTTTAGTTGAATGGAAGGTAATCCGAAAACATACTGTTGCCAATCACTGGAAAAAAGAAAATACATTGTTTTAAACCTAGAACCTGATGTAGCTTGAGGAAATGGAATATGGGTTTTTGGGTTTTTAAAAAATATATATTATACAATCAACAACAGATATATACAAAGACTAAAAACAGATAGTCATATAATCACATAAAATCACGTAAAATACTTGAACAGCTCCACATCAGTAATTCTCACTTAACCAAAACTATAGCTTAATACAAAATGGACATTTGTATTCTTCGAATCATGCTTGGTCATAAAAAGTCTACACTATTAATATCATTTTTTTGGGGGGGGGTGAGCGGTTCACTAAAATATAGGCCTGTTTTATTTTTGATATTCAATCATGTATCTTAGGAGAAGCTTTCTGATTCCACTGCCTAGCAAAGACCATTCTTGCTGCAGTTATCATATGTAAAGCAAATATCCGTTGACCTCTCGGATTATCAGGAAGATAATTCAACAACAAGGTTTCTGGCTTAAATGGAATTTGCTTCCCAAATCCAATTGACATACTTTTTACAACCTGTTTCCAAAAGATTGATGCCCATATGCAATACCCACCACATATGAAAAAAATCTGCATTGTCTTCATTACAAAACCAGCAACTGCTGGTACCTGTCTTATAAATCTTTGCCATTCTTGAAGGTGGTAGATGCCATTTATAAACCATTTTCATCTAATTTTCTTTAAATAAGAGGCTAACTGTAAAGTTTGTACTGTGTCTAAAAATGTATTCCCATTTGAATCATCTAGCTTAATACCTACATTTTACGCCACCTATTACAAAAATTTAGGTCAGGTTTAAACCACTTTCAAAAAATCAGGTATATACCATCTGATATCAACAGTTTTAAAAATTCTGTTAAAGTTTTATAATAGATTTACCATATCTTAGCAATTCACCTAAGTATCCTTTTACCTGAAGGTACTCAAAAATTGTAACATTACATTTCCAACCGTCTTTAGTCAGCTGGAATTTGGCTATCATGAATTGGGTTTTAGTTGAATGGAAGGTAATATGAAAATATACTGTTGCCAATAACTTGAAAAAATACATTGTTTTAATCCTAGAGCTTGCTGTAGCTTGAGGAAATGGAATATATTAACAGTATAAACACACACAAACCCCAATTCTATTAAAATGTGCCAAAAGTAGCATCTCAGAATTCTTCCAGTTTCACCTAAATACTATAAGGAATTTTTAAAATAGTCTGGAGATATTTTTGGAAAATGCAGATTTTGGCTAGCTTCCAAGAAAGCAAAGTTGGGGACAGCTGAAAGTGCCTCTCTGTGGGGCACTGTTGGTCTGTGGGAAAGGATGCACTTTCAGGCCATTTCAGAGTTCAATGATCCAAGCCGATGCCTAAATTGTTCCCAGACCCTATCAGGAAGGTAATGCAAATATGGGAATCTTGCTGGAATATGACCCCAACAAAGCACTCCTCAAAACATGAGCTGTTAGCTTATTTCAGTGGAATCTTTTAAACTGTCAGAAAGGACGCTCCCAAGAAATATGTGTTACAGCATTCTGCATCAGCCGGTTCTCAGTTTGTTTGTGCACTGGGACTAGTAAGCAGTACATTCTGTGGCCACATTTCCTTAAATATACACCAAGCTCTTGAAATTCATTCAACTGTTGCTGTAGCTGGAATTGTAAAGTTATAAACAAATTTTAAATGTCATGTTTTGACATGCAGACCAGTATAGAATCATAGAGTTGGAAGGGACCACCAGGGTCATCTAGTCCAACCCCCTGCACAATGCAGGAAATTTACAACCACCCTCCCCCCACCTCACTTCATGCCCAGAAGAAGACCAAGATGCCCTCCCTCTCATCATCTGCTTAATGTTATAGAATCAGCATTGCTGACTGATGGCCATCTAACCTCTTTTTAAAAACCTCCAGGGAAGGAGACGTTACCATCTCCCGAGGAAGCCTGTTCCACTGAAGAACCGCTCTATAAAACAGCCTAAGCATTAGTGGAAGTTTCTACTGATTGAACTGTTTTCTGGAATTGTTTCATTGATGGTATGAATGACAGGTACTAAATGGCAATCAACAAATATTGACAGACTTTTCACCAAATGAAGTTAGGGAAACAGGCTCTGGAAGGCCACACTGGGATTAACCGTACAATAGGGAATAGAATACCATTCATAACTGATGTCCTTATGCTCTCGGGTCACAGGTCCAGTTTGCTATCATTACTTTATTGGATTTACTGTCAAGTATGCCACCCACAAATGCAGATAGTTTAAGAACTTAAAGAACTGTGCCTGAACTAAATGGAAAGGGACAAGAATCTGGGTCTATGTTTAATAATGATGCCAGACTCCATGGCTACAAGCTGTCACAGAGCTGGACATCCATAAGCCTGTTAAAATCAAATGGAACGCTGATGGAGCTCTGTTGAACAGGCGCTCCTCACAGAAAATCTTGGGAGAGGATTACAGACAACCCACAACGTCTTTGTGGACTTCACTCTTCCAGTAGAGCTGTGAACACTTTCCAGGTTCCAACGAAGCTTTAACAGCACTGCTTGATCAGTAATGTCAAAGGCTGCAGAAAATCATGAGCAATAGGAGGCAATTGCCATGCAAATTGCTCTGAAGGAGGTGCTGTTCAAAAGCACTGCTGGGAATTCTTTCTGGTGATATTTTAAAAAATAATGATTTAGCTAATTTCTGCCAAATGTGACTCAAATTCTGTGGTGTGTGGGATCCCCGTGTAATTTGCCTCTTCTTCTAGCCTTTCAAATATTGTTGGACCTGTAAGAGATGACAAAGCAGAAGCTTTTATTAAAGGTTTTTTATCCTGAGTCAGCTGGGGGACCCAATGAAGGTAACAGTTCTGAAGAGGGTGTTGTGGCAGACATGACAGCTTCTTGATTTTGTCCTTGGCACGTTGGCCTTCTCTGTGCCAACCTTGGAATAGAGCCATTTAGCTCTGGCTGAGAAATTATGTGGATTAATGTTTGTCGATCTGCGAGTCTAAATCCCCCTTCTGCCTTATGTCCTTGATAGCACTATATATTTCTAGTCTCTCCATTGGTTTTTGATGGGTTTCTTTTTTTAAAAAAAGTGAGGCAGAGCAGACTTTTCATTATTTCCAAACTAAGGAACTTTTTACAATCCTTGAAAGTATTTAGTTCTGTTTAAAAGTACTGTGGAACTAATTTGTCTGTTTTTTTTCCTAATGATTTCTCTCATAAAACCTTTTCAGTAGTGCTCACCACAACAGGATTTGGTTGTCATATTTTTGGACAGGACCCACTTCCAAAGCGTACATTCAGGTTCTGTATTTTCAGACCGGCAGTGTCTGGGGCGCCACAGGTTGAATGATGTTGACATGGGAGCTGCGTCGCTCTTGGCTCAAGTGTGTGCTTTTTTACGAAAATCTCAAGGGAAGTTTTTTCTTCCACCTAACTTCTTTCCATACAACAATCTTTATGTAAATTTAGAGTGCTGTTTTCCTTTTTTGAAAGAGATTTACCACATATATATCCCAACCTTTCTCTAAGGAGTTCACAGCAGCAGACATAGGTAATAATTTCCTCACAGAAACCCTGTGAAAAGGTTAGGTTGAGCAACAGTGAATTTCCCAAGGCCATTCGGGAAACTTCATGTCTAAGTGGGGGTTTGAACCCAATCTTCCTGGTCCAAGTCTTAATACTTCATCCGCAACAACAGGAGGTCTCAAAAGCTTTCATGGACCTCATCCCTGCTATCTTTCCTTGCTAGCACACATCACATGCCCTACAGGACCTTTTTGAAGCATATGCACCAAGTCCATGCCTGTGAAGGCTTCCATCCCCTTGCATCCTCAATCAAATACAATGGGACCCATCACAATCGCTAAAAACAAGTTGAAGAAAAAAATGCCTGTACCGAGTGATGTCCCGGAGTAGCTCTTTCTCTAGGGCCCTTACCCAAATTCTAATCCCCTTGTTTGAATTGCTACAGAGATACTCCCCTGTTCAACTTAAAATCTGCAGGAACCAGAAGATTTCCCCCAATAGTTTATGTAGCCATTTCACCCAATGTGCTGTTTCTGTCCAGATGCACAGAGATATTCATTCTTGTTCAGCATGTGAGTGCTCTTGGATTTTGACCAAAGAGTGGGCACCATGACAAAATGGCTGCCATGTGAGCCAGGACCAATCACCAAAGGGCTGCTATGGGGGATGAGCCCATACCGAAGTTCCTCAGTGAATAGAGGGTGTTGTTTCTGGATGGGTGCGCCCTGCACGAGCAAAGTTGTTCTTCTGAAGCAGCTCCTGCTCCAATAAGATGGAGGAAAGCCAAGACTTAATCTCTATTTTGGGGAAGAGATGCTTTCAGGAAGATTGGAAATGATGCCAGATGGAAGTGGGCTCAATACTTTAACAAGACATTTCAAAAAGGTCAGGATATCATCTCCATGTCTTGACTTTATTTTGCTTGCTTGTTTTTTTCAGTTTGTTGTCCGGTGGTTTTTCTTTTTCAATCTGGATTTCTTGCTCTGTGACCGCTCTAGTTTTCTTCCTTTAAAGCGCTTCTTAAGAGCTTCTTGTGTTCTCCACCACGCCCCAAAATCCAGTCCCAAACCAAAGAAATTAACAAAATTTTATAAGAGTCTAGTGCTTCACCATTAACCTTTGCACAGTCTTGTTTCCCCGTCCCTTCCCACTCGTGCTCAGTAGATATTTAGAATGGAAGCTTTTGCCGAGGGGCTTGTTTATAATTCTTTATGACGTTTATTTTAAATACTATGCAAATAATAATGGGAGAGAGGGAACCATGTAAAACTCAAATGGAGGGGTGTGTGAAGCTGTGGTGTGGACTCAGCAAAAAACAAACTGGGATTTACAGTGCCATCCTAAGCAGAGCTGCATACTTCTAAGTCCACAGACTTCAATTAACTTTGAAGGGTCTAACACTGCTTTGGGTGGCACTGTTAGGGGAGGAGGGAACAGTGTAAATTCGCAAAAGTAAATTTGAATGTTTCAGTACTTTTCCACAATTTAAATCACCTCCACTGTCATTGCTTCCTAGACTTTTTCAGAAAATGTCTGTGGTTTTGTAACTTTTCCTATTGCTTGTAAATCTGTGTTCCTTCATATTTTCTGTTTTTCCCTCTTCTTCCTTACTGATGTTTTGAAGGACCGATCCAAATAATGCAAGCCAGTAGTTTAACAGTAGACAGGAAAAGAACATGTGGCCTGTCAAATGACCAAGAGGGCTGTCAAACACACAATAGGAAAAAATGTGTTGTCTGCAGCAGCACGCTAGGAAATTATTCACACCATTACATAATATAACAGATCTTGGAAATTTTCTGTTGGAATTTTCTCTGTTGGGTGCAGCTGCTTTACCAGTTGCACAATGGTAGAAGCGGATCCTGGTAAAATTAACAAGAAGCAGATGTTTGAAGCAGGCAAAGAGTATTTAGTATAACTAAGAATACTCTGCCGTAGAGAGCTAGTTTGGTGAAATAGTTATAGTGCCAGACAAGAATATAAGAGAGTAAGTGTTAAAATCTTAGGCCAGCCACAATTTCTCAGCCTAACTTATCTCTCAGTGTGGTTGTGAAGATAAAATGGGGAAAGGGAGAACCATGTGCACCCATCTGCCTGAAAGGCAGAATATGGCAAATGCCAATAATATAATAGAAAACAAGTAGCAAACGTTTATAGAATCACAGGGCCCAAAAAGAGGAGAACATCTGAACCTTCCAACATTTTGGCCCTTTCTTCAGATTGCTGGTAAGAAGCTGGGGGCAGAAGCCCCTACAGAAGTGGATTTGAACCATTTGTGTTTATTTGTACCACCTACTAGAGACGAAAGCAACCCTTTAATTCCCTCCCAGATCATTCAAATTATGTTATCTACTACAAAGTTGGGAAAACCCAGCTAGAAACTGGTTTCAATCCTGTTTTTATAAAAGGTGTAATTTTTTAAAAATTAAAAATACTTTCCCCTACTTCATTTTGGTTTCCTTCACAGTCCATTCTTGGGAAGAATCACATTTCAGTGAATGAGTGTCATTGTGTGTTTAAGAGCTGGAAAAATTGAATCACATGGGGACCGTGCTCCCTTTCCATATTGGAGGTTCTATTTACTTTACATTTGTGGTGTATTTTAACTAGCTCTTTGCTGCAGCTGTCCACATACAGCTTTTCTGCCCTGATATTTTAAGCCATAGGTGTCAAATGTAAATGATTTGGCGGGCAAGTTAGAAAGGATGGACAGAAAACTTTACACTTCCTCAGTCTTCAAGATAGAAAATTATCAGGCTGCTACGGCCCTCTATCAGTTCCCTGTGAGAAGATCTCTCCACCTCTGGATCTTAGAAGGAAATCATAGCCTGGCGAATGTCCTTCAGTTGGAGGCTTCCAAGCTGATTGCTCTGCCCACAATCTACCTACAGTTTTTTTAAAATGCATGCCTGGTTGCAATCTACTTCCTTGCCTAAAGAAACAAAAGCAAGAGTGGCAGATCTCCCTTTCCATGGAGTTGAGCTATTTCGCTCTCAGAGAGAGATGAGGCTGTAGAGAAAATTTGTAAGAATAAGAATCCTGCAAGGTTGCTCTCTCCAAAACATTCTTTTCAGAAACCAAGACCATATCTCCCAGGTCTTAGATTCACCATCATAAGGGACAGGGATGTCAGTATTTTCAACCACATTCGAGCTGTATGTCTTCATATGGACCTTCATATTCCAGTTCTTCGCCTCAGACAAAAAATTAGTTCCACTCTCAAAGGAGAAGAGTCCAGTAGCACCTTAAAGACTAACAAAAATATTTTCTGGTAGGGTATGAGCTTTCGTGAGCCACAGCTCACTTCTTCAGATACAGCTAGAATATGAATCCATCGGTCTTTAAGTAGAGGAACAGTATGTAAATGTGAATAGCAGGCTTGATTGGATTAGGTGTGATATGCAGAAGAGTCTGTGATGTCCAGGGGAGAGATGGGTGTGGAGAAATCAGCATTGGTAATGGGCCATGAATGCAAGGTTTTTATTCAGCCCAGGTAAATGCATTGACTTTAGTTTGAATATCAACTGTAATTCAGCAGTTTCTCTTTCCAATCTCCCTTTAAAATTCCTTTGTAAGAGAACTGCTACTCTTAAATCTGCAACAGAATGTCCTGGAAGGTTGAAATGTTCACCCACTGGTTTTTGAATATTGTGGTTTCTGATGTCAGACTTATGTCCATTTAATCTTTGTCTAAGAGACTGACCTGTTTGTCCAATGTAGATTGTGGAAGGGCATTGCTGGCATGTGATGGCATAAATCACATTAGAAGATGAGCAGGAATATGAACCTGAGATAGTATGGCTGACATTGGTGGGTCCAGAGATGGTGTTCCTAGAATCTATATGAGGGCAAAGTTGGCACCTTGGTTTGTTGCAGGCCTTGGTGCCAGAGTCTATGTTCTTGTTAAGTAGTTTATCATCATGGGTGAGAAGTTGTTTTAGGTTAGCCGGCTGTCTGTAAGCAAGAAAGGGATTGCTTACAGACAGCCGGCTAACCTAAAACAACTTCTCACCCATGATGATAAACTACTTAACAAGAACATAGACTCTGGCACCAAGGCCTGCAACAAACCAAGGTGCCAACTTTGCCCTCATATAGATTCTAGGAACACCATCTCTGGACCCACCAATGTCAGCCATACTATCTCAGGTTCATATTCCTGCTCATCTTCTAATGTGATTTATGCCATCACATGCCAGCAATGCCCTTCCACAATCTACATTGGACAAACAGGTCAGTCTCTTAGACAAAGATTAAATGGACATAAGTCTGACATCAGAAACCACAATATTCAAAAACCAGTGGGTGAACATTTCAACCTTCCAGGACATTCTGTTGCAGATTTAAGAGTAGCAGTTCTCTTACAAAGGAATTTTAAAGGGAGATTGGAAAGAGAAACTGCTGAATTACAGTTGATATTCAAACTAAAGTCAATGCATTTACCTGGGCTGAATAAAGACCTTGCATTCATGGCCCATTACCAATGCTGATTTCTCCACACCCATCTCTCCCCTGGACATCACAGACTCTTCTGCATATCACACCTAATCCAATCAAGCCTGCTATTCACATTTACATACTGTTCCTCTACTTAAAGACCGATGGATTCACATTCTAGCTGTATCTGAAGAAGTGAGCTGTGGCTCATGAAAGCTCATACCCTACCAGAAAATATTTTTGTTAGTCTTTAAAGTGCTACTGGACTCTTGCCCTTTTTGACTACTGCAAACAGACTAACACGGCTACCCACTGTGATTTATCTCAAAGGAGAGTTTCTGACAACCATTTCTTCCTGGACCCCTCCCCTTCACCCAGGCATGTAAGGGATGTGTGTGAGTGTGTGTGTGTGTTAAGTGCCGTCAAGTCGCTTCCGACTCATGCCGACCCTATGAATGAAAGTCCTCCAAAATGTCCTATCTTTGACAGCCTTGCTCAGATCTTGCAAATTGAAGGCTGTGGCTTCCTTTATTGAGTCAATCCATCTCTTGTTGGGTCTTCCTCTTTTCCTGCTGCCCTCAACTTTTCCTAGCATGACTGTCTTTTCCAGTGACTCTTGTCGTCTCATGACGTGACCAAAATATGACAGCCTCAGTTTAGTCATTTTAGCTTCTAGGGTCAGTTCAGGTTTGATTTGATCTATAACCCACTGATTTTTTTTGGCAGTCCACGGAATCCGTAACACTCTCCTCCAACACCACATTTCAAAGGAATATATTTTCTTCCTATCAGTTTTCTTCACTGTCCAGCTTTCACACCCATACATGGTAATAGGGAATACGATTGCATGAATTAATCTAGTCTTGGTGGCCAGTGACACATCCTTACACTTCAAAATCTTTTCTAGCTCCTTCATGGCTGCCCTTCCCAGTCTCAGTCTCCTCCTGATTTCTTGGCTGCAGTCTCCCTTTTGGTTGATGGTGGAGCCAAGGAATAGAAAGTCTTGAACTATTTCAATTTCCTCATTGTCAACCTTAAAGTGTAAGGGATACCCACTCTTTATATAGGAATCTACAATCTCCAACCCTAGGGCTTTGCAGTTATCTCAGAGGAATTCATGGCCACCCATACAACCTGCCTCTTCTAGCCATCATTCTCATCCCATCCCCGCAGTTCTACTCAACATATGTCATAATCAGAAAAAAAGCAAAGGCGGGGGGGGGGGGACCTAAGAAAGCTCAACAAGTTTCTGGTGGTCCAAAAGTTGAGGATGGTCTTTGTGACAAACAGGAAGCTGTCCTGGCCCTGAGGGGGGAAACAGACACTCAGCTGGACCCATGGGAGTGCTGTTCCAGCATTCAACCACCATTCAGTTTTGCCTCAGGGAGAGTGCAGTGAGAATCTGGGTCTACCCCGGTAAAAGGGCAGACAGAAGGTTAGCTCTGCCTGGTAGTGTGGCAGAGTGGCTTAGCTCTACCTCTGAGAGATAATAGAGTACCTGAATGTCAGGTCTGTCTCTAGTAATGAGTAGACCTTGTAACATTTAGTCTGACTCTTGGGCAAGGGCAGAGGCTGGTGTGAGTGCAATCCTCTCTGTGAGAAAGGATTCAAGTCAGTGAAAGCATTAAATAGAGAATTCAAACCACACTCTGAAGCCATAACTAGCTTAAATTTATATGCCTCAGCCAGGTTTCCCCTTCAGCTATCTGGAGAGCTGTGCTTCCCATCTGTTCTTTGAAACCAACCTGTATAAAAATAAATATTCTATGTCGTTTATATACAAATCCTACCTCAGTGATCTCCATATTCTACTTGCGCACCACAAAACTTGTCTCATCGCAGTGAACCCATTCCTATATACTTGCTACCTTAAGAACCACTGGTAACTGAGCGGAAGTTTTATAGTTTAAAACAGACCCGATCCCCCAAAATCGTAGAAGGCTGTATTCGGTTGGTAGAAAAGGCCTGTCACAGTCTTCATGACCGATGTCATTCTGATGCAGTTTTTCTGTTGATGCAGTCTGTACAGCTGCAACATGTCCCTCTTCCTCAATGTTTGCAAGGCATTACTCCATGGATTTTGATGCTACAAAGAAAGGAGAAGTTGTAGAAAGTGTCCTTCAGAGTTTAGTCAGCTGAGAGCTCCATCACACACCATCCACATGTGCTAACTCAGCTCACCATTTGCTCATGAAGGACAGCACATTGACCATGATGATGCAAACATTCCCTGTAACTGATGCTTAAGTGGTCACCTGTGCAGTCACAATTATTCCAGCCCTGCTGTGAGCTTTCTCACTCTGCACTCTCCTGGTCTTCTGCAGTGGCTTCGAGGAACTGACGGACGGGTGCTCCCCTCTGTCTCTTTTGCTGAAAGGGAAGTGATGTGAGAAGGAAGAGTGTTAATCCGGTACATTTTTGGCCCTGGATTGGCCCCGTTGCAGCCTCCATCTTTGAACAAAATGGATTTCAGACCCTGACTCTGCATTTGGCCATCAGAAATTGTAACTTCTGCTGAAACTGCAGAGAATACAGCGCCAAGTGATTGTTGTGCAACGGTGATCCATTCAACTGACACCTCCAGATTGGACTACTGTAACTCACTCTACACAGGGCTGCCCTTAAGACTGCTCCAGAAACTTCAACTGGTCCAGAATACGGCAGCGCGGGTTCTTATGGAGACCCCTTGGACATATTCAGCCAGTCCTCTGCCAGCTGCACTGGCTCCAGTTTGAAGACCGAATCGGGTTTAAGGTTTTAGTTCTGACTTTTAAAGCCCTTAACAGTCTGAGACCCTGAACCAGGTTGGTTTCCCC
The DNA here is from genome assembly GCF_029931775.1 of Euleptes europaea. NCBI lineage: Eukaryota > Metazoa > Chordata > Lepidosauria > Squamata > Sphaerodactylidae > Euleptes > Euleptes europaea. Next base: position 22,363,496 of record NC_079313.1, on the reverse strand, counting down.
ACTCCTACACATGAAGCCAGCTGGGTGACCTTGGGCTAGTCACAGCTCTTAGAGCTCTCTCAACCCCACCTACCTCACAAGGTGTCTGTTGTGGGGAGGGGAAGCGAAGGTGATTGTAAGCTGGTTTGATTTTTCCTTAAGTGGTAGAGAAAGTCGGCATATAAAAACCAACTCTCCTTCTCCTTCTCCTTCTCCTTCTTCTCCTTCTTCTCCTTCTTCTCCTTTCCTTCTCCTTCTTCTTCTCCTTCTCCTCCTCATTAATAGACCTAATCAAATAAAATTATCTTGTCTGGAATAGTGTTTATGTCCTCATTTTTTTAAGTTGTGGCACTGGGAACATTTGAAGAAGAAGAAGAGTTGGCTTTTATATGCCGACTTTCTCTACCACTTAAGGGAGACTCAACCCGGCTTACAATCACCTTCCCCTCCCCACAACAGACACACTGTGAGGTAGGTGGGACTGAGAGAGCTCTTAGAGAGCTGTGACTAGCCCAAAGTCACCCAGCTGGCTTCGCATGTAGGAGTGGGAAAACAAATCCAGTTCACCAGATTAGCACCCGCCACTCATGTGGAGGAGTGGGGAATCATACCCGGTTCTCCAGGTCAGAGTCCACCTCTCCAAACCACCGCTCTTAACCACTACACCACGTGCATACTTGGTGGGCGGTAGTGGGTGTAAAGGTTCAGCATCACTGGTCAAAATCAAAGTATGCAGTGGCCGCACATTCTTGCAGATAAAGTGTAGCCAGTTTGTCTGCTGTCCTCCGCTTCCCACATCCCCTCTGCCCATCAGCACTGGAAGCCTTGTGCCATTTCACAAGACAACAGCATCCACCCATTCTGCTCCAACGGCACAGCAGAATGGGTTGATTTGAAACATTAACACATCATTACAAGCTGATCTGGAGCTGGAGCCATTGCTGAATGTGTCCCGTCCAGAATGCTTAGTTGCCAGCCTAGAATGGGCTCATTAAGTAAACTGTATCATGCTGCGGTGCCTTACTGATGCCAGTTCAAAGCTGTCTGTACAACAGGGAAAAGATTAATGTGTCTAACTGAAGCAGTAAGCCTTAGGTTGGGAATCAGCTGAACTATTTTGTGATTAAACACATTCATCACTAGCCTAGCTGTGGAGGTCTGGTACCTATTAGAGGGGGGACAAAGCAAGCTCGCTACTATGGTATCCAGTAAACATCTCCCAAATAATGCTTTGCTTAAATCAAGGTCTTGGGTTGCTGTTCTTCCATACGCCCTGAAGTGTACAAGAACTGTCAGAGAAAAAATAACCTTCTGGCTACCAGTTCAGAATCTGTTGCTCCTTATATGCCAGTAGATTCCTGTTAACTAGTTGGACTGGAAACAGACCACAGCTTTTAAGAGAGATTAAGGTGGTATGCTAGAGGCACAATTTTCTGTCATCCCCCCTCTATTTTAAAAAAATATGTATCAGTAATACCAGATGTACCGTTGCATGAACAGAGAATTGCATATGAATGATTTGGGTTGCCAACTGCCAGGTAGTAGCAGGAGATCTCCTGCTAATTCAACTGATCTCCAGCCGATAGAGATCAGATCACCTGGAGAAAAATGGCCGCTTTGCCAATTAAACTCTATGGCATTGAAGTCCCTTCCTTCCCCAAACCCCGCCCTCCTCAGGCTCCACCCCCAAAATCTCCCACTGATAGCGAAGAGGGACCTGGCAACCCTAATGAATGATACAGGGTTTGAGTTGCTGGAAATGGGGTGATGGGGCGGTCGCCTCAGGCGCAGACCTCAGGGGGGTGCAGAACTGGCCAGAGGGGTGCAGTTTTAAACAGATTCGTTTCTGGGGGGGGGATGCAACTGAAAATGTATTTAAAAAAATAGAAATGGGGTGATGGTTCTCAGTATAATGGGACAGGAGTGGTTATCAAACAACTGATGTTCATGCTTAGCGTAAAGAGAGGAGAGGGGTCTTGAACCAAGCATTGCAGCAGCCAAGCTCCAATCCCTTGGTGTCTGGGCCACTGGCAATTTGTATCTGAAGCCTGAGTCATGGGCGCCATCAAGAGTGTCATTTAGGCTGCGGTACCAGCTTTGCCTGCTCAGCTGATGTCCAGTCCTTTTCCACCAAGCTCTAGGAACTTGCATTTGCTCCTCAGTCAAAACGACTCATCTTTGGGGTGAAAACAGTGCTCAGTCCAGCTTCTTTCTATCATGACTTGGCTGGTTTAACTATGGTACTGGATCCTGCTTACTATCTTAGAGCAGACCCTTGTTTGGACTATGTCCCAAACTACTGGATTGCATTTGATATCTGTTAATCCCCCCCCCCCCTGTATACCTGTGCTTAGAGCCTTCATCTGCACACCTGGACTTGAGAACACATGCTATACTTGTCATGTTTTTTTTAAAAAAATATTGTAAACATCAAAATAATAAGAAAAAGAGGGGAGAATCTTGAATATAATTGATTTAGTTCCACTGATGCCTCTGATCAGTCGCTGTTTTGAAGAATGCAAAAATTTTGCAAGGGTTTGCAAGAGAGACCACAGAAGGATAACGGTGCAAATCACACTCAAGTGAAGTTTCTGGGCAATCCATTTGAGGATCAAGTCTGAATGTGACTAACCAGTATTTGTAAACATATTTTCATCATGCATTCCCACTCCTCAAAGAGTGGAGATTGGCTATAGGTACCTTGTGCATGCACGCTGACGCAAAATCAAATTTGTTGCTGTGTAACTTGTTATTTATTAGGGGAATTTCTCTGCTACTTTCCCCATTAATTCAAAGTTATTTGAGAGATAAAAATAGCACTTAACAGCCAGAAAAACCTCACTGATGCCAACAGGGGAAAATGTTATACTGTTCTTAAGGATATGTAAAAGTGATGTGGCCTTTTGAACTCTTCAGGGAGGCAGTTCCAGAGCATGGGGGGCTACTATGTAGTGTTGCCATTCTTCAAGTGGGAGCTGGAGTTCTCCTGGAATTATAACTGGAGAAAATGGCAAGTTTGCAGGGTATACCATAGTCTATAGTATACCATAGTTAGGAGAAATGAAAGTGTCTCTTCAGGTACTGCCTCCAAATTTCCAGGAATTTCCAAGCCAGAGATGGCAACCCTACTACTATTGCAAAAAAGCCCACTCCACCTTTCATCTGATATAAGCGTGGAACCTGATCTTAATTGCTGCATGAGCTCACTGTGTGAAATAGCCCCTAATCTTCCTCTTCCTAAAAATGCTGTCTCGGGCCTAGACATTTGGAGATGAATTGCTGAAGTTATGCAACACAGCCTTCCTTCTGTACTCCTTAGGCACGCCCCTACATTCCGAGAACACCGTGTTCTTGATCATATCGGCCAAGACTCGTAATGTGTTTTGTTCAAATTTATTAACACAAGAAGCAGGCACAAAGTGGCACTAGAATGCAAAGGCCAGAGACAGATTATAGCAATTCTCAGAGATAGGGTTGCCAACCTCCAGGTACTAGCTGGAAGTCTCCGATTACAACTGGTCTCCAGCCGATAGAGATCGGTTCACCTGGATAAAATGGCCGCTTTGGCAATTGGACTCTATGGCATTGAAGTCCCTCCCAAACCCCGCCCTCCTCAGGCTTCACCCCCTGAAACCTCCCGCCGGTGGCGAAGAGGGACCTGGCAACTCTACTCAGAGAGCTGAACGTGGGTTACAGATGTGGGAGTAGGGGTAGGGTTGCCACTTCCAGGTACTAGCTGGAAATTATAGTGATAGGGATAACGTTTATTGTCTGTGGCCAAAGGCCACCACAAGCCACCATACACGGCGAAGAGGGACCTGGCAACCTTAGGTGGGCCCCACAAGTCTGAGGGTCTCTAGCACATTGGTTCATATTGCCTACAGTTAGTGGACTAACTGTAGGCAATATGAACCAATCATTCTCCTCCATTTTATCCTCATCCAGAGTGGGGCTTTGAATTTGAGCCTCCCAGATCCCAGTCTGACACTGTATACCACCAATTTCGCCCATCCCATCAGATTTCTTTACCCACTACATCTATGTTCTCATTTAATACAAAGCACTCGTGTGGTCTAAATGATATATTTATTACGTTCTCAGCTGGGGACATGATGCCTGGCAAGATAACTTTCCACAAGTGTTGATTGGTGCAAACATTAATCTGCATTGTGAGGTGTAAAGGATTTTTTTTTTTTTGATTTTTTTTACCAGAGTTCTGGAGGTTCTTTACCCTATAAATCATTGCAAGTTTCCTAAAGGAAGATGTAGAAGCCAGTACTTTGAAAGGGGAACCACAGATGTTGACAGATAGTTCTTGTTCTTTCTGACAGTGTGAAATGAGAAATCTAAGGCCAGCTAATACTGAAATCCTCCTTCTGGGAGTATAGTGGAAACATTCAGAATGTCACAGGCCAAAAAGATCATGGGAAAACCCCAAGGAACATTGAGGTGGATTCCTGAGATGGCAAGCTAATGATTGAATACATCCAATGTATGTGGTAAATCTTATGAATCAGTAGATGTGTGAGGTGAAAACATACATGTGCCCTTGATGTTTGTATTGTTTAGACTAGACCTTATCTTGGAGGCATCTAGTGTTTGTGCGTAAACATCTATGCTTTGTTACCTTCTCCAAGTGCCCTCAGCATACACATTTCCCTCTACAGCCCTTATGTCTCCAGAAATGGCTAGCATTTTCTGGCACCCGTACACTAGTTTGTGCCCATTTAAATGAACTGGACTAGTTAACTCACCATCCTTTAGGGATGAGTCATCTCAATCTGAATGTTCTCCACCTCCTGCTGCTTTCCCTCTGGAGTTAGTTCAGAAGCTGCTCTGAAACCCTAAGCACCAGCAGTCTGGTTCTGGTTTGGTTCTGGTGGAACACATCTCTAGTGTATGGGATTGGCTTGTTCCAAAATGTTCCTCAGCACCTAATAAACCAAAACCCTGCCTCCCAGCACCACATTTGTATTGAGAGCCATGTCCACTTGTATAGCTGGCCCAGTCTGTGGAACAGGAGATGTGTTTCTCACTTATTTGTCATTGGATCTTCTTCCCAACCCACTCCCATCTTTGTATGGGTAACAAGATGTTAATTCTCTTCTCATTTTTTAAAAATTCCTGATCACCAAAATGAGTTTGAATTGATTTTTTTTACAGTACTTCTGGAAAACACATAGACTCAGTCTTTGGCAAGTCTCCAGGGGAAGAGAATTCCAAAGGTGAGGAGCAAAGATGGTGAGAACATTTCTCTATGCACCCTTGGGCTACTGGTTTGGAGCACAGATTTAAAAGATCTTTCCTAGTCAATGGTTGTGGGGTGGATGGGTGTCTACACACACACACGCCATATGGATGCTTTTAGAGATGCTGGGATTTTCTTCAACCTTAGGGGCCTCCAATGAGCTGGAGCCTGCCCTGCCCCACCACCTGCTCTTGCCTGGCCCAAACGGCATCCATTAAGATATCTAACCCAGCATGAAATCACCACTTCTTCTTCTGTTCCAAGCAAATGGCTATGATTTGTTTTGTTTTGTGGTTTTAATTCCTGCTTGGAATCGTCTGCAAAATGGTTTAACAATGTGCTCAACCGACTCCAAGACTTTCTCTTTGCTATTTCAAGGAGCGTGAGCAAAACTCCCCCCGGGGAGTTCCTTGCCTTCCCCCATTTGAGCAGCCGAGGGCCAGCTTCCAAGAATGTTACATTCCAACTGCCTTCTCTACCAAAAGCCTGGTTAGTTTAGTATCCCCCCTTCCCCACCCCAGCTCCCTTTTTCTTCTCTGGGTCTTTAAAGTAGGAGATATTCTAGCCAAAATATTCGTCATGTCTCCAGACTTCCCTACTGCTTGATTTATAAGCAGAGAGTGCTGAAGGAAAGATTCCAGAGGGCTGTGCAGAGTGTGAACTAACTTACCTGTAGATGTGTAGCAGTGTGTGCTAGTTGTGACATGACTGACTTTGCCCAGGGACCCCCATCGAAGCTGGTGTCACAGCATCGATGGACTGGGCTTGAATGGAGGAGATGCCATTTCTTGTTGCCATACTGGAAGATAAGAGGCTCAAAGAAAATCTCTCAAATGCCCCATTATGTGTTCCAGAATGCAGCTAGAGTGAAGAAGAAGAGTTGGTTTTTATACCCCAATTTTCTCTACCTTTTAAGGAGTCTCAAACTGGCTTACAATTGCCTTCCCTTCCTCTCCCCACAACAGACACCCTGTGAGGTAGGAGGGGATGAGACAGAGAACTGTGAGTAGCCCAAGGAGAGAACTGTGACTAGCCCAAGGTCACCCAGCTGGCTTCATGTGTAGGAGTGGGGAAACCAACCCAGTTCACCAGATTAGCCTCCGCCACTCATGTGGAGGAGTGGGGAATCAAACCCGGTTCTCCAGATTAGAGTCCACAGCTCTTAACCACTACACCACGCTGTGAGGGATGCACAGTCCAACAGAAGGCAAAACCAAAAGGGTCATGGGGGATTCATTACCGAGTTGGTTTATAGATTTCCCAATCCAGTTCAAAAGTTAATGATCTGCTTCCCAAGGGCAGGTGCTTAACCTATAAATTAAATTCAGTCTGAACGCTGATTTGTTAATCTCATCCAGTTCACTCCAAAATTAAATAGATCTACTTAAACACTTGGCACAACTGAAAGGTTCGTTCAAGTGTACGGATCATAAAAAAGCTACTCTTTCCATGTCTGGCTTCCCTTGCGAATGATTGATGTTCAAAATGCATTGGGAAATTTGGGCACCAACTTGTCAATAAATCTTGACTACCTCTGTTGATTTTCCTTCCTTGACATACCAGGAATGAACATATCCATCCCTGAAGATTAAAAGGAAAATTGCTCTTCTTTGGTTCCATGTAACTGGATGACTGCTCTGTTTAGAGGTACGGGTATGATGGTAGGAGCGGATAAGGACATCCCCCTGCCCCTTTTCCCTGCTTAGCCTTTTTCCCCCTGAAAAAAGACATGACTCCTCTTCGCCAGGTTCTAATCCAGTACAAATGTAACCAATCTGTTTCCTTTATTCAGGGGTCGGCAAACTCATTAGTCAAAAGAGCCAAATATCAACAGTACAACGATTGAGATTTCTTTTGAGAGCCAAATTTCTTAAACTTAAACTATATAGGTAGGTACACTGTTTATTAACTTAATAAACTTTAATTAAAGTTTTAAGTCTTAATTAAACTATAGGTACACTGAATAAAACTTGATATCATACTTAATAGTGATCTTATTTATTGATAAAAATTAAATTGTAAGTCCCTGCCATTTCCCCCTCCCCGTCTGGAGTCCTCATCTGGAGGCCTGGTCTACCGCCAGAAAAGCCTATTGGTAGACCTGGCCTCCGGCTGAGTCCCATTGGGAGGCCAGGTCTACCCATTGGCTTTCTTGGCAGTAGACCTGGCCTCTGGAGGCCCATAGAAGCTAATTGGTAGACCTGGCCTCTGAAGGGGGACTTTTCCCCCTCCTCGGAGTCCAGGTCTACCGCCAAGAAAGCCAGTGGGTAGACATGGCCTCCCAATGGGACTCAGCCGGAGGCCAGGTCTACCAAAGGAAGCCCGCCCCTCCCAACAACTGATAGGCGGGCAGGGGGGCAGGAACCCCTGAGTCGCCTGCCCAGCAATCGCGCAGCTAGAGGGGAGGGGAGGCTTTAGCCTCCCAACCATTGAGGGCAAGGGAAAGGGGGACCTGGCCATTCTCCACGGCGGGGGGAGGGAGAGACAGTGCGCCCGCTCGCCTGCTCTCTCTCTCTCTCTCTCAGGCGCGCCGGCTCTGCAGCCCGGCTGCCGGCGCGAGCGGGCACAAGAGCAGGGGCTCCGAACCAAGCTCGGAGAGCCGCACTCAACGGGCCAAAGAGCCGCATGCGGCTCGGGAGCCGCAGTTTGCAGACCCCTGCCTTTATTATTTTAATCATTGACTGCTTTATATTTTAACTGTTTTATGCATTTGGATTCTGGTGGTGGAGGTATGATTATATACACTCCAAGTATTACCTCCTAGCTGGGGACACTTCTAATTTTCTGGCACTTGTCCTTGATAATCGCTGTACCTATGTTCTCTCTATTTTCATTTTCGAAGTGTACTGCTTTCCGTCAGAGTTTCCATTTTTCAGGGTTCAGCCCTTCCTTCTAGATCTGTACAAGCGGGAAATAGCTGTTCTCTAGTACAGCATTTTTCAGTCTGTGGGTCCCAACCTGAAAGTGGGTAGGTCCCAGGCTTTGCAAGTTTATTGATTTGTGCATGCTCTGTTTTTTTAAAGTGGGTCACCAAGTAAATTTGGACATGTGCCTCACTACACCATGAAGTTAGGAACCACTGCTTTAGTTCACATGCACTTACATGTATGCGCATGAACGCTAAAGAAAAATGTAGTACGCAACCACCCATTTCAAACAATGCCTCTGCTGGGGCTTGTTTTGAACTATTGATCATGCTAGGATAACTGGTCCCCCTCAGTGTATCTTAAAAGTACAGATATTTCTTTGCTTTTAAATTATTGTTGGAGAGGTTAACGAAACTAGCATATACAGAGTAGAACTATCAGTGTCTAATTATGGATAGCTTGGGCGGTGATTCTCAGTAAGAGGATAAGAGCAGTGCAAGAATACCAGTATTTTCATCTGTGAACTGTTAGAGCAAGGGTGTTGAACTCATTTGTTATGAGGACCAGATATGACATAAATGTCACTTGGTCGGGCCCGGGCCATGCCTCACCAGCCCAGATGAGGACTGTGGGGGTGGTTGCCTTGGCTGGCTCGTGGGCCGAATAAGAGCTTTCAAGGGGCAGGATCTGGCCCGAGGACCTTATGTATGACACCCCTGTGTTACAAGGTCCATGAGTGAAGAATGGAGTTTCCTCCTATCTTTCAATATCTGAAGGACTATCTCCTTCCATACATCCCTGAGTGCCAACTACGGTCATCAGTAGGGTTGCCAACCTCCAGGTAATGTAATGCCTTATTAACTTAGTTTATGGGGAAAACATATATTCTTTCACATATATGTATATTCACATAGCATGAGACACACACATATATATTCTTATATACAGATCTAGAATCACTATGCATGATGGGTAAAGCAGAAATCTTTGGTGAAAGATTTCACTAGTGTGAGGCCTGGGTCAGGTTGACCCAGCAAGCAGTTTGCAGCTGCAAACTGAGATCATTCTCACTTGGTACAGGCAGGCTCTCTAATTAAGGCTGAAGCTTTGATTTAAGACAAGAAATGTCATTATGGAATGTTAACTCTCGGTTCCTCATCATTAGCTAAAGTCAACGTCTTTAGAAGATTCTGATAGCTGTTTATACGTTTCTAATGGTCACTGGCTCAAGTGTTATACGCAATTGTAATTAGTGCTGTCTGTTTAATGACCTATAAAATCTGCTGTCTCCTTTGTTCTGTGTGGAAGACTCTGACACTTTTGAAAGAGTTTTCTTCCACGTGCGCTCTGCTCTTTTATTGATCAATAAAAGACCTGTTTGATTGTTAATCTCTTATTTTAATTACTTAATTGAATGCTAAAAGTAATTAGGGCTTTACAGTACTAGCTGGAGATCTTCTGCTATTACTACTGATCTCCAGCCGACAGAGATCAGTTCACCTGGAGAAAATAGCCGCTTTGGCAATTGGACTCTATGGCACTGAAGTCCCTCCCCTCCCCAAACTCTGCCCTCCTCTGGCTCCACCCCAGAAATCTCCTGTCAGCAGCAAAGAGGGACCTGGCAACTCCAGTCATCAAGAAGCCGTCTGTTGGCTATCCCATCACTTAGTGTGGCCCGTCTGACATCGACCAGAGCCCCGGCCTTTTCCATCATGGCTCTGGCTCTGTGGAATGGGTTCCCTGAAGAGGTGAGAGGGGATCCTCCTGGGAGATTGTCAGGAGGCACTGCAAAGCTTACCTGTTTGCAGGGCATTTGAGGGGGTGGGGATAGCAGGCATCTTTTAAAGGGGGGAGGAAGATATTTGGGCTCTGTTGTTTTATTCTGGTCTGAATTTGAATTGCCTTTTAACTATTATTGAAAGCAGCCTTGAACCATGAGGAAAGGTGGAGTATAAATGCTTTAACAAATAAACATTCAAACAGATATCTTTTAAACCATGACAACTCTGCTATGGGAGAAATGAAGAACTGGCCTCCATATCACCTGCCAGTAGGCTTGCCAGGCCCCGTAGCTCCACCGGCGAGAGCTTTGCGGGGCTGCGGCCAAGGTGCACGATGCACGGCACGCGTGCATCCCGCACAACATGCCTACATCACTTCCAGGTTTACCTGGAAGTGCCACAGATGCTCTAGCGATCTCGGCTGAAACTCTGTGGTTTCCATAGAGTTTTAGCTGAGGTTGCCAAAGCGTCCGCGTCACTTCTGGGTAAACCTGAAAGTGACGCGCGCACTGCATGTGCGCACGCATGCATGCACTGCCCACCGGCCCTCAGCTGGTCGGCGGGCAGTCCGGTGGATTGCGGGATTTTACCCGCCACCACTGGGCACTTGGCAACCCTACCTGCCAGTATTCTGAGCATGCCACCCAAACACATTTCTAATACATTGAAAGCTTAGAGCTCAGAACGTGCATTGAATGCACACTTGTCCTCCATTCCTGACTATCTGTCAGTGGTGAAATTGAATGGGTTTAATGTTTAGAAACGGATCTAACCTCCACGTCAGCTTGCTGTGTTGATTCCGGAGGCTTTGCAGGAGCATCATTGGTCACTCAAATGTTACTTTGTGCATCACTGGGTGCTTGAACTTCATAACCAAAAATCAAACAATCAGCCATGCAGTTCAGACAACACTATGCCTAAGCAGCACTGCTTGAGGGCCTTGTGCTGGCTCTTCCTTCTCCTTATTTACTTTTCATCTTGGCACTCTGAGGGCTTTTTCCCACTTTTATTCCAGCAGCGACTTATGTAAGTAACCATAAAGGAAATTAGTAACAGGCTAAAGCTTGGCTTCATCTTGTTACTGTAAGTGCAAGCTCCAAGGAGAAATATTTCTGCTACTGCCAAATGCTGACATTCCTTCCTAATCTGCTTTAGTACAAGGCCTATATCATAATTTTTTTTTGTGCTGCTGAAAATAATATAGTTGACAAAAGAGGGCTACAAACTTTAAATCATTTGACTACCTTCTGGAGGACACGCTTGCTGGGGCAGATTGGAAGGTTAAAATGACCCTGGGGAAAAGGCATCAGTGTGGCCTTTTGTGTCCTCCTGATGAGGTTAAAGGTCAAGGTCTAGCAGGGCACAGAGAGGGTGGCCGACCTCCAGATGCAGTCTGGAGAGCTCCCAGTATTACAACTGATCTCCAGAGATCAGTTCCCCTGGAGAAAATGGCTTGCTCTGGAGTATGGACTATATGTAGGGTTGCCAGGTCCCTCTTCTCCTCCAGCGGGAGGCCGCTGTCCAAAAGCACATGTGAGCGCGAGTAAAGTGGCCCTTTACCACTCAAACTAAGAGGTATAAGGCCCCTCGCGAGGTGGAACTTCCGGTTCTAAACCGGAAGTGACACCCGCGGTATGCACTTGCGCATGCACGTTTGCCCGCCGACCCTTAGGTGGTCGGCAGGCAGAGGAGTAAATTGCCGGGGGTTTGCTCTCCACCAGCAGGCACCTGGCAACCCTAACTATATGGCATTATACCTCACTAAGGTCCCTCCCCAGGCTCCACCCCCAAATCTCCAGGAATTTCCCAACCCACAGTTGGCAACGGTAGACCCAAAGTTGTAAGGCATTATAGCTGATTTTGACCAGGCTTTTTGTCTTGTTTCCCTTAGATACATTCCTTCTTTAAAAGGTTGCCCTCCCCATTTTTTCACTAGATGTTGGGTTTTCTTTAACTACCATGGTCCCTTTCACTTTGAACTAGTAAAATGTTCATCAGGAGAAGCAGGATCTGCTTGGAGGGAGGGAACATATCATGGCTGGCCTGCAAAAGGATAGTATAAGGAGGGTTAGGTTTGTTTGTTTATTTACTTCATTTATACCCCTACCTTTCTCCACAATAGGGACCCAAAGTGGCTTACATCACTTGCCACTTCTCCATTTTATCCTCATGACAACCTAGTTAGGTTAGATCGTCAGTATGTGTCCAGCCCAAATAGGGTTGCCAACTTCCAAGTATGAGCTGGAAACTGATCTCCAGGCGACAGAGCTCAGTTCACCTGGAGAAAATGGCTACTTTGGCCGTTGGACTCTATAGCATTGAAGCCCCTCACCTCCCCAAACCCTCAGGCTCCGCCCCCAAAAACCTCCCACCAGTGGCGAAGAGGGACCTGGCAACCCTAGGCCCAAGGTCACCCAGCAAGCTTACATGGTACAGTAGGGATTCGAACCTGGGTCACCCAGATCCTAGTCAGACACCTGAACTACTACTCTATGCTGGATGTAATTACAGCAAGCATGAGAGCATTCAGAACCCAATAATTATTTTTCTAGGCCCAATACAAACTTCTGGCACAAAGTCCCTTGGTCATACACACAATCCATCCTATATACATACAATCTCATGAATTACAACATAAAAACCTGTTTTAATTTCTGGGAAAAATTTCATGGAGAAGGGCTTAAGTCCTCACCAACCCCAGTACTGTGTACCAAACAATGTTCCTGTGCAGGTCTTATTCACTTTAATGGAGTTGTTGGAAGGAAACTTCCATGTGGATTGGGCTCGTGTATTATTATTTCTGGTAGATTCAGCTTGTTACTCTGCAAAGGGTTTGTTGAAGCTGCGAAAAAATATGCGTGGTTACCTGAAAGCATGTAACAAACGCCATTCTTTTTTTGTTTCTGTGAGTCTTGCTAGCATATTAAAACTGCCTTTGCTTTCTTTTCCAGTCCCTCTGAGATCACCAGAGCATATAAAGCTTGGCAGATATTTTTCTTATGTACTTAACTGTGAAATTTAAGATCTAAAAATAAAGAATTACTTTTACTGAGTGTTACTTTGTAAGGTTCAAATGAGCCTTGTAAATAAACACAGCTCTGATTTTCAGTGGAGTAAAGTCTGCTCTTAGGTTCGTCCTATTTCTGCTTTTTTAAGATGCATCATTCCCTTCAAGGTCCATAATAGAAAACATTTCCATGTTCATCCCTGTGAGGTGGGTTACTTGTTTATTCCCATTTTACTGACAGCAAAATGGAGATCTCTGTCAAAACAGGCGGTTTGTACCCGTGCTAGAAACCCTCACCCTTGCAGGAGAATAGTGTTATGTATTGGTCAAACCAATCTCTCTTATTCCCTGCCCCAAACCAAATTCAAACAATCTAATTTGTGCATGCTACCGACGGGATTCCAGAAGCCATAACATGTGCGTATGTGCTAGCCATTGGGCTGCCAACTCCAGAGTGGGAAATTCCTGGAAGTTTGGGGGCAGAGACTCCCAAAGTGGAGTTTGGGAAGGGGAGGGAACTCAGCAGGGTTATAATTCCATAGAGTCCACCCTCCAAAGCTGCTATTTCCTACAAAGGAACTGATCTCTGGTGTCTGAAGATCAGTTGTAATTCCCGGAGAACTCCAGACACTACCTGAAGGTTGACAACCCTAGCTAGCCATGGGCTGCCTGGAGAGGGAGAGATAGAGTTGCCAGCTTCGGGTTGGGAAATACCTGGAGATTTTGGGGGTAGAGCCTGAGGAGGGCGAGGTTTGGAGAAGGGAGGGACTTCAATGCCATAGAGTCCAATTGCCAAAGCAGCCATTTTCTCCAAGGGAACTGATCTCTGTGGAGCTCCTGGGCTACCTCATTGTGTAATGCCTGAAATCATTATATGCTATGGGAAATGTATTGGAAATGTATGCTTTTATGCTCAGTCCGCATACTCGCACTTATAAAGATGCTAAGCCCAGGATATAAGGGTTAGCATCTAGCATAATACCATGTGAGAGCACATGTATGTAATTGACATGCAGCCCCAGGTATAAGGGGTGAAATATTAATCCTTGGAACAGATGCCCTAATGTGTAATCATTTAAGTTAGCATAAGTCTGGCAGACGTCATTATGAGCTGCCAGAACAAAAGACTACATTGCTTGCCTGGTACGGCCTTTCACCAGTAGAGAAAAACAGTATCTTACCTTCATCCTTAGGAATGTGGTTTCTAGGTCACAAGACCTAGTGCTTGCTTAAAGACAGCTTCGGGCAATATCTATGCTAATTAGAGTGAAGTAGACAACCAATGTGCAGTGAATCTACATAACTGTAACACCCCTGACCCAAAGTTATAAACGTTTGTTCGGTGTGTGAATTGTCCTGCACGTTTGGGCCAATTCTCACCCGGTATGTATATTGAGCCTGATAAACTGACTGCTTTGAACTCTCAACCTCCTACTGTGTTATTGTCATTGGGAATTAATACAATAATACAGGCACATCAATTGAAGCTGCAGGGATCCCCCTGACCCCATCCAAGGTCCGGGCGATCCAGAACGCTCCGCCGCCTCGTTCCAAGCAGAAACTCCAGGCGTTCTTGGGACTTTTGAATTTCTACCACGCCTTCTTGCTGAACAAGGCGTTGGTGGCGGAGCCGCTGCACCGCCTCCTGGACAAGACTGCCCCCGGTCCTGGGGTCCGCCGAAGCAGAGCGCATTTGAAGCCGCCAGGGGCTGCTCTCCTCTTCTAGCTTGCTCGTCCATTTCGACGAGCGGAAGCCACTGGTCCTGACCTGCAATGCCTCGCCTTACGGCATCGGCGCCCTGAAGAGGGCGGGGTTTGGGGAGGGGAGGGACTTCAATGCCATAGAGTCCAATTGCCAAAGCAGCCATTTTTCTCCAGGTGATCTGATCTCTGTCGGCTGGAGATCAGTTGAATTAGCAGGAGATCTCCTGCTACTACCTGGCAGTTGGCAACCCTAGGCTCCTGAGGTATGTGGGGAAATATGATATTGTAAATGAATCAAAAATAAAATAGCTGGGGGGAATGAATATATTTAGGAGGCACCACTCATGAGTGGTGTGTCAGTTAAAGGAAAAAGTGCGTGGGGGGGGGTTAACCTGCTCCCATCCTTGAGAACTTAGAAAATAGGGGTGGGGGTGGGTGGGATTTCTGCTCCTGGAGTGGAATTTCCAAATGGTTCCCCCTTCCCATAACTCCTTGCAGCCCCCCTCCTACTTGGTAACTTCTTGCTTCTATTAAACATGCATTTGATTTGTGGCACTGGTTCAGAACTTATTTGACTAGATGCAACACTGGGACAAAAGAAATTGAGGTCCATCCCCCACACATTGTTGCCATACTATTTTTAACTCCCTTAAAAAATGATCATCTGTCACCAGTGGGAAATGTCATGAATGAAATTCAAATTACTTTAGCAGTGGAAAAGAAAAACTGTGCTTGCTTTGAGCTACATTCGGCTGTAAGGAATAGTGGAAGACCGAAGACTTGACAGCTGTGAGCGCGGTGTCCTGTGGATTGTAGGACATTTCTCTCTGGCAGAGAACCCTTTTTGTGACTGTCCTTCCTCATTGTTTTAAATTTATACCACCGTGTGCTTGGACTCCCAGTGGCCCACGGCTGCTGCTGCTGCTACCCCGAGAGCAACCCGGCCATCTTTTCAGTCTGGCTGTCCTGAATGGGATCTCCTGTGTATTTAAAGGGAAAACCTGGACCTTGAGACTGAAATTTCACCTTTGATTCTGAGGTGGATGAAAAGAGATTTTCTCTGGAATTTATGCTTATAAAACTTGACGTTTGGAATCTAATGTCAGAGCTGTATATTATCTGAATGAAAAAGAAGAAAAACCAACCAACAACGGTAATCCTCAGAATCTGGTCTTCAGAGATACACTGCCTCTGCACTTAGAAATTTCATTGAAGTACCAGGGCTAAATAAACTATTAATAAGCCAAATAAGCTATTAATAAAGAAGCCACAAGTTTGCCTGATTCTTTTAAAAGGTTATCTGAGCTATCGGTCTTGTAGTGGTGAATTCTATAAATTAATGTTGTATCCTGTGCAAAAGTATTCTCTCTTTCTTTCATTTACAATGTTAATTAACTTCATTGAATGCCTCTCATTTTTAGGTCAGTAATTTCATAGACATTCCTCAAAGAAATGACAATAAAAATTAAATTTGTGTTTTTGGACTTAGAGAGGTCTCCAAAACCTACATCAAAAGTCTAGAAAAATTGAAAGAGGTTAAAAAAATCTGTCATTTTGGGACAATGTTTCTGATTTTCATTAAGAGTGATTAAAATTTAAAAAAATGTATATAGTTGGACTTCTGTTGGTCCAATTGATCTCAAATGTGTCAATGGTAAGCTATCTTAATGCTAGCTTGCACACTAGAAACACATTGGCAATTTATTCTTGGTTATTAGCTGTGCATTCCATGCTGAAGTGGCCCGTTTTTTTCCTTTTATCCCTTAGAAGCTCCTTGATCAATTGATCTTGAGCAGCATATATCTAGTGTTGGAGGGATATAAGGACTGAAACAAATCTTGCCACTGACAATGTAGCCTTGGGGTCCCTATCGCTTAGTAAAAAAGGCATTATGTCAGTCACAGAGGCATTGGATTTGTATATTAAAAGGGGGGAAATATAGTGCGAAGTTCCTCGTAAAAGCGGCATTCCAAAAGGGCATGGGCTAATGTGTCAATAGAGCCAGAAGAGCAAGGGCAGATCCTGTCTGAGTATGGTATATTCAGAATTCTGCCCTGCATTACCATAGAAGGGTTAGCATTCAATCTACCCAAGCAAAAAGCTCTACAGAGACGAGGAGTTGACAGATAATATGTATAAGCAGGCAGACCACGTGGAGGGGGTATTCCGAAGAACTGGGATGAACAGACGCGACGAGCATGAAAAGTAGTGCTGTTATAATCGAGCTCTTTAATGCGCTTTTTAATTCTCTCTTTTTAATAGAGAGTTCTTCATGATTAATCCTTAATTAATCCTCTGTTCAGAAGTCACCTCGGAGCTGACGTGCGCTTGCTCAGCATTTCTAGGGAGCCCTTCTAATGCAACCTTTTTGTTTTGTTCCGGCCCTACCGCGAAGCAGTCATTCAAGAAATCGTGAAGAATCACAGCCCTGGGCTTCTGTGATCATGCCCCTTTGCTGCCCACTGTTGTCTTCCTCCCTCTTTCTGCAGAGCCAACCTTCCACTGATGGAAGCCATTTCCCCATTGGAGGTACAAATGCGATAGAAATTGTTTTCCAAAGGTCACTAATTCTAAATATTGTTTGTTATAGTTTTAAATCTCTGCAAATAGAGGAATGGTGTACAAACTGAACTTCCTTTCACTACCTTCTGCTCTACATACAGTTCTTGAATTGGTCCCATGCAAACAGTGTTCTGTGTAAGTAAATGTAAGTATAATGGTCTGCCTTGGCATTTGGAGCCCTGTGTTTTTCTCTTTCTTTTCTGTAATATATGATAATAAAGAGGGTTTTTTTAAAAAAAAAAGTCATCTGCATTTTGTAAACTCATGACTTTTTATGTTGGCAACTCTGAGATTTGTAGATGTTTTGATTGTCTGATAAAGCAATAATGATATTGGTTCTTGTAGGTTATCCGGGCTGTGTAACCGTGGTCTTGGAATTTTCTTTCCTGACGTTTCGCCAGCAACTGTGGCAGGCATCTTCAGAGTAGTAACACGCACTGCTAGCAAACGGCTACTCCAAGAATGAAATCAGAAGGGCCATTAAACCAAACAAAAATCAGAAAACTCAAGAAAAACAGTCTCCCATAGGAAAGGTATTCTTGCCATTTATTAAAGGAGTCACTGATAGGATGGAGAAACTTTTGAAAAAACATAACCTACAAACAGTGTTTAAACCCACCAAGAAAATACAACAAATGCTACGATCAGCAAAAGACAAAAGAGACCCCCTCACCTCTGCAGGAGTATATCGTATACCTTGCAGCTGTGGAGAAGTTTACATCGGGACCACAAAACGCAGCATACAAACAAGGATAAAAGAACATGAAAGATACTGCAGACTTGGCCAACCTGAGAAATCAGCAGTGGCTGAACATGGACTGACACAAACAGGACACAGGGTCTTATTCCAAGACACTGAAAGACTGGACAATTCTACCAACTATTTTGTCAGATTGCACAGAGAAGCCATTGAAATTCATAAACATCAGCACAACTTTAACAGAAAAGAGGAGAGTTTAAGAATGAATAAGGCTTGGCTTCCTGCCCTGAAAAACCTCCAGACAAAGACAACATTCAACAATAGCCATACAGATTAGCTTTGGATTACACACATTAACAGATCACTTCAGGATACAATGGTTCCATATTAACATACCATACCCTCATTAGCACATTATCTTGATACTTACAGGACAATACTTTTGCAGGACAATACTCAGCTCAAACCCAACCCCTTTCTGACTATATATTACTCTTCCTACACCCTTGACACTGAGAGACACTGTCCTTCAGTGTTACTACTCTGAAGATGCCTGCCACAGTTGCTGGCGAAACGTCAGGAAAGAAAATTCCAAGACCACGGTTACACAGCCCGGATAACCTACAAGAACCAATGAACTCTGACCGTGAAAGCCTTCGACAATAATGATATTATTTTGGGGACTCCACTGTTTTAACACTTGCAAGAACTATCCTGCATGTGTGTGTGTGTGTTTTAATTTAAGCAACTCAAATGAGGAAGCACATCTCCTAGCTTGAAGTGATTCCCATTCTGTATCCCTTCCCTTTAGGGATAAGATCAGGATATTTAGAGAAGCAGCTGCTCCCCTCCCCCAGTCTCATGACCACTTCCAGCTTAGACCTTGGAGGAAATCCAGTTTTCCTTTCCAGGGGAGGAGTTCATTCAGCAGCCCCAGGAATAGGGGGGGGGAGGTTTTTACAAGCCAGGGCATTCTCTGTGAGACTTTTCTCTTTCTCTCTCCAGGAGCAGCAATGCTGGCGTGTGCTGGGGAAGTTGCTGCTCCTGTTTAACTTTCTGCCAGTGGAACATCTGATGAGACGTCAGTTTCCACACCACTGGCCAGCTTGACTTGACTGCCGTCCCCAGCTGTGGGCACGAGCTTTGGGGGCCGAGGTTAACTGAACAATGTTGGACAGAGTGAATTGCTGGGATGACTTCTTGCAAGGCGAAAATGACTGTCAGTTCACCTGCACATGGGTTGAGGAACTGCCATGCCTGGATGGGGCCCCACTCACCTGGACATGTGCCTGGGGTTCAATTCTCCCTCCCAAACAGTCCATCTCATTTTTCCCTTCCCTCCTTCTTCCCATTCCTTCTAGAAGAAGGATGACCAACTGGCAGCTCAGGACTGCAGATGGTTCCAGCAGCCACTTGATCTGCTGGTCCCTTGATGCTCCTGGAAGATTTTGATTGTAGTAGCAAGAAGGAATTTGCTCCTTGTTTCACTTATAAGGAAAATGGTTGACGTGTCTCCATGTACCTCATACAGAAGGATGGTGTTCTCGTACACAGCATAGGCCCATGACCTCCTGCCATCCAAATGCACACTTTTTCTATGCCCAGAGAATGGGAGAGGAGAGGCTGTGGCTCAGAGCATGAGCCTCTGTTTTGCATTCAAAAGGTCACATGTTCAGTCCCCAGCATCTCCAGTTGAAAAGGACCAGGCAGTTAGTGATGTGAAAGACCTTTGCCTGAGAACCTGGAGAGCCACTGCCAGTCTGAGTAGACAATACTGATGTTGATAGCCCGATGGTCTGATTCATTATAAGGCAGCTTCATGTGTGTTCATGTGTTATGTGTGACCAGCCAAGCAGGGGTACGCTTCTTCTATACAACATACTCACCTCACATGTTCATAGGCCAGCTGGGGCAGCGATAACACAGTGAACGAGAGCATGTTTTGTATTGGGAAGGCCCTGGGTTCAATCCTTCTAGCGCCTCAGGTAGGTGATTGAGAAAGGACTTGGCCTGTTGCCAGTCAGAGCCGACAAGACTGAGCTAGACAGACCAGCAGCCTGAGGCAGTTTATGTGAACTTCTTGTGGTCAGTATGGATATCACAGAGGGGCAGGAGCAAGGAAGCACGGAAGGGGCTGCCTTCTGTGGCTAGGGCTGTTGATTCGGTTCGGCCCGAACTGAAAAACAGCCGAATTTCCCCTGATTTGGTGGTTTTTAGTTCAGGACGAACCGAACTCAAAAATGGAGGACAACCGGGGAGCCGAATTCAGCGAGTTCGGGAGTTCACGAATGAATCCGGCCAATTCGGGGCGTCAGTAAGCAGCATAACCGTCAGTAAGCAGCATTCTCCTTCCCTGGCCAATCGGTGGGCAAGCTGGGTCTTCTTCTGGCCAGTCAGTCAGGATTGAGTACTGGAGGAATCAGCTGATGTGTGGCCCGGCCGGGGAGAGAGAGAGAGAGGGAAATCCTCGTGTGTGTGTGTGGGAGTGCTTGTGCACATTCGCTCCTTTCTGTGGCTGCAGGGGGCGTATTTTTTGGGGTACAGACCCCAAACTTTCAGCAGAGATTCAGACAAGCCTTCTTAAGAGACCACCCAAGTTTTGTAAACATTGGGTCAGGGGGTCCCGAGATATGGGCTCCCCCCTTTTTTTTCCATGGCTGCAGGGGGTGCATTTTTGGGGGTACAGACCCCAAACTTTCAGTGGAGCTTCAGATGAACCTTCTTAAGGTACCCCCCAAGTTTTGCAAACATTGGGTCAGGGGGTCGCGAGATATGGGCTCTACCCCTTTTCCCTCCCCCCTTTTCCATTTCCGTGGCTGCAGGGGGCGCTTTTTTGGGGATACAGCTCCCAAACTTTCAGCATAGCTTCAGACAATCCTTCTTAAGATACCACCCAACTTTTGTAAAGATGGGTTCAGTGGGGGCAGAAATATCAGCTCCCCCCTTTTCTCTTTCCGTGGCTGCAGGGGGCGCATTTTTGGGGGTGCAGATCCCAAACTTTGCGCGGAGCTTCAGACAAGGCTTCTTAAGAGACCACCCAAGTTTTGTAAACATTGGGTCAGGGGGTCCCGAGATATGGGCTTTCCCCTTTCCCCTTTCCCCTATTGGGCTGAATGGATCAGTATGCATCTCCAGAGCAAAATGTCCTGTGCCTAAATGGAATCATCTTGGATTACCGAGTCCTCCCCAGCCCCTCCTGATGGAACAGAAGACAGCCACAGTAAGACCCCTTTGGGGGCTTTAATCTATAATTTTTCTCCTGTGTGTGTGTGTGTGGGGGGGAAGCAGAGTCTGTGTGTGTGTGGGGAGGGAGCAGTTTCTGTGGGTGGGGGGGGGAAGCCAAAGGGGGCTTTTGCCTGTTCTGCCTGGGGTGTGTGTTCCCCCTCGAGTCTCCCTCTCCCTGGTTTGAGGGGGGGTTTCAGTTGTGTGTCTTCAGGTTTTCCCTCATTCATAAGAGCGGTTAGGTCTATTTGGATGCTTGCTCAAAACTTGTTTTCAAATGGTGACTTAAAGAATGCATTTGGAGTCCCATGCAAAAGGGGAAATTCCACCCCTCCTGCTCATTATGCATAGCTAGCTGCCTCTGTCTCTTTCCATGGTTTGCAAACTCCCAGGTATCAGGTGTTGCTTTGCACAGTTGCAAAGGTGTTGCTTACAAGGTTGTGTTGCTTTTCAGTCGTGTTGCAATGCTTTGCAAACTTCTCAGCTGTTTGTCGGGGCTGGGAGCTTTGTGCGTGGGCGGCAAGCTCTGCTCAGAGATGCACATTAAGGGTGGGGTGGACCCCTTTCAGGGCCCATATCTCAGCCCCCCCTGACCCAATCTTTACAAAACTTGGGGGGTCTTTCAAGAAGTGTCCTTTGAAGCTTCGCTGAAAGTTTGGGACCTCTACCCCCAAAAATGCCCCCCCAGAGCCGCGGAAAGGCGCGGTTGTGTTTTTAATGGCTTTATTCGGCCGAATTTTCCCCCCGAACTTTGAATTCCTGCCGAATTGCATGGACCCGAAGCGGGGGAGTTCGGACTTCAGCATATCCCGAATCTAAACGGGCCGAATTCAGCCGAATCCGAACTATACCCAAATTTTTTTAATTCAACAGCCCTACCTGTGGCCCAGTGAGCGACTTTTCTCATGGGTGGGTTGGTCCAAAGCAATATTAACTGAATGAAAATACCTGAGGCAGTAATGTTTTCCATCCTGTTCTCTTATAAGCCAGATTCTTTCAGTATGCCATCACAGGCAAACAATTTGCCTTTCTAAAATTAAAAGCAGCTGGCAGCGGTGGGGGGAGGGGGGAATGACTCTCTCCCCCCCCCCCGTTTTTTTGGCGATGCTCTGAGATTCTCTCTGATCTCTAACAAAGCCCTGATATTTCCCTTTTGGTTTTGCTGCAGGAGAAAAAAAATGGGGCTACTAATTTTTTAACATTAGAAACTTGGGCTTTAAAAGTCCAGTTTTCCTCCAACAAACTCTTGATTTCTTTCCATGCTCAAGGATGACAGCAAATGCAGGTGTGTGTGTGTGTGTTTCATTGGGCTTAGACTGGAGTAACTTTGCATAGGAGATCTCAAACGCAATCACACAAAACTTCCCAAAGCCAAACGCTCTGGAGATCTCAAACGCAATCACACAAAACTTCCCAAAGCCATGGGATGACCCTTAGGAGGATGGTTTGAACATGCTTATCTCTTGAGGCCTGCAATATCAAAGGACGACTGGGGAAGAAGCCTGCACTCCCATGGGAGTAGAGGCTGATGAGGTCATGGGAGGCAGGCACCTGGGTGCAAGCAGATGGGGATGGTCACACATGGCTTTTTCGCCAGGGCAACAGGAACACCTAGATGCTGTTCCAGGGAGCAATGGCTGCACATGAATCAGTGGGTGTAGCTGGGGAGCTACTGATTCACCATGCAATCCTAAACAGAGCTATACCCGCCTAAGTAGGCTTACCAGGCCCTGTAGCTCCACCAGCGGGAGCTTTGCAGGGCCGCAGCTGTGGTCTGTGATGCGCGCGTGCCTGACGCAGCATGCGCACACACCTTGCGCAACGCGCCTATGTCACTTCAGGGTTTACCTGGAAGCGACGCAGACGCTCTAGCGATCTCGGCTGAAACTCTATGATTTCCATAGAGTTTTAGCTGAGGTTGCCAGAGCGTCCACGTCGCTTCCGAGTAAACCTGAAAGTGACGCGTGCACAGCATGCGCGCACTGCCCACCGGCCCTCAGCTGGTTGGCAGGCAGCCCAGTGGATTGGTGGGATTTTACCCACCACCACCGGGCACTTGGCAACCCTATGCCTAAGCCTATTTACTTCAACAGACCTGCTTAGGTTGGCGTTGTAAGTAGTGTTGGGTACCCAAATTTGGGTGAGATAAATGAAATATAAAAATAATGAAAATATAATTTATTTGGAGCACTATGTCTATATAAAAATTATTTTAAAACATTAAAACAGCACAATGGCATTCCTTAAGGCTGATATCTATAACCACCTGCCAAGAAGTGTGTGTGTGTGGAGGGATTTGCAAGCGTGCAGCGTACGCACACAATAATGTCCCACAATGGGGATGCTCTAGCATGTCCCGCATTAAAAAAAAAACTCTATGGAAACCATAGAGTTGATAGAACAAACCCGGAAGAGACAGGGACGCTCTAGCACCGTTTTGGCCGCTCTAGCACCGTGTTGGCGAACCTATGGCACCCGTGCCGGACTTGGCATGCCGAGCCCTCTCTATAAATATATATACAAGCCCTCACTTGTATATATATTTATAGCTGTTTTCACTTGTTTGTAGATGTTACACGTCTTTCACAATATATGTTTGCATAGTTTGCTTGAGTATTATTGTATCTTTTTGTTTGAGCTTAGTACTATACTTCCATAATTATCCCTGTAGTACTTGTGCATATTTTCTCCAGAGCCCTCTCTGTGGGCACGCGCGGGTAAGTTGAGCAGCCGTAGCGTCTGCCTTCCCTGGACTCCCTGCCGCCCAGCTTAGGGGCTTTGAACAAACATTAATTGTTCAAAAGCATGCCACATGCAAACTTTTACCTTTCAATAAAAAGTTGTTTGTATCATTGAAAGCTCTGTTATTATGTTTTTCTTTTAAGGCAAAAGATGTTAATAATGTATGTGTTGTTGTTTTTTAAACTAAAACCTCAGTATTCAGGTTAAATTGCTGGGTTGGCACTTTGCGATAAATAAGTGGGTTTTGGGTTGCAGTTTGGGCACTCGGTCTCTAAAAGGTTCGCCATCACTGCTCTAGCATATTCCTCTAAAACCTGTATGGTTTCCATAGAGTTTTTTTAAGGGGCATGCTAGAGAGTTCCTGTCGCTTCTGGGTTTACCTTGGAAGGGACATTATTGCGCCATGCCACGCCATGCACGTGTTGGGATTGTCTCTCCCCTTTAGCTGGCCTGTTTCCTCCACCGGGCAGTTGAGGGGCAGTGGGCAGGCCTGTTAATTGGTGGGCAATGGCCTGTTGTTAACAGGCGCATGGCAACCCTAATCGTAAGGCACTGAAAGCCAGTGTGGTGTAGTGTTTAAGAGTGTCAGACTAGTATCTGGAGAACAGAGGTTTGAATCCCCATTTGTGCCATGGAAGCTCGCTGGGTGACCTGGGGCCTGTCACACTCTCTCAGCCTAACCTGCCCACAGGGTTGTTGTGAGAATAAAATGGAGAAGAGAATGACGTAACTCGCTTTGGGACCCCGTTGGGGAGAAAGGCAGGGTATAAATAAATTAAATAATAAATAGACAAATAAATAAATAAATATTTTTTGGGTGTATGCCCCATTGAATACAATGGGATGTTGTTACAGGGTGCCTTTCTGGCATAGGGATAGATGGGCTGCCTCAATGGAAGAGAGCTTTTTATCAGGCAATGCTGACAAAAGGCTCTCTGATCATTTTGGACAGAGGTTCTGGCCTTGAGATGGCCTCAGTGCCAGGTGGACCTCCCTTCCTGGCAGGAAGTTCCACTGCATCCCTTAATCCACAGTCGAGGGGGTTTCGGATGCTCTTCCTTGTCCCTGTCTCTTGGCCCCAACTGGCACTCCTGGCCTCTACTGTAACCCACCGCAGGGGTGAGGGGAGCTACTTAGGTGCTCGGGCTACCCAGTCTTTGGATGGCCAGTTCTCCTGATTGGGTTGTTTTACTTCCATCCTCTTCTCCGGCTCTTCTTGCCTCCCTGGAGTCCCACCCCTGCAGCCACAATTAAGGGTGCAGCTCTGCCCCTTCCCATACTCCCTGCCACCTCCCAGAAGCTGTGGCAGACCTTCTCTAGCCGCCACTCCCACAGGGCACGGCCTCAGTAGCTAGTAGGCTATAGTAGAATTTCCACATCCGCATGCAAAGGATTGGGTTGCCAATCTCCAGGTACTAGATGGAGAACTCCTGCTATTACAACTGATCTTCAGCTGATAGAGCAGGGGTGGGGAACCTCTGGCCCGCGGGTCGGATCCAGCCCGCGAGATCATTTTGTCCGGCCCCCGGCCTGCCTGCCGAGGCCGGGGAGCTCCATGGAGTTAGCTGTCGCTAGCCAGGCCCTCATCTCAGCACTTCGGGCTTCACTGGGAAGCCAGAGCGTGTGCGCACAAAGCTGAAGGTCCCCTGCCAGCCCTCCCCATGCTCCATTCCACCAGCCTGCGCGCTGCCACGGGAGGGTCCTCCGCCAACCCTCCGTGTGCTCCATTCCCTCGGCCTGCGTGCTTGCTGCACTGCCACGGGAGGGTCCCCCCCAGCCCTCCCCATGCTCCATTCTCCCGGCCTGCGTGTTGCCGTGGGAGGGTCCCCCCCAGCCCTCCCCGTGCTCCATTCCCCCGGCCTGCGTGCTGCCGCGGGAGGGTCCCCCCCAGCCCTCCCCGTGCTCCATTCCCCTGGCCTGTGTGCTGCCGCGGGAGGGTCCCCCACCAGCCCTCCCCGTGTATGTGCGTGTGTGCGCGAGATCCCCGGGCTGCTGGTGAGTGCGTGTGTGTGTGGGGGAGAGAAGCCTCCCACCCTCTCTTTCCTTCCTTCCTTCCCTTCTTTCTTCCCTTCTTTCTTCCCTTCCTCCTTCCCTCCCTCCCTCCCTCCCCTCCCTCCCTCCCTTCCTTCCTCTTTCTTTCTTTCTTTCTTTCTTTCTTTCTTTCTTTCTTTCTTTCTTTCTTTCTCTTCTTCCTTCCTTCCTTCCTTCCTTCCTTCCTTCCTTCCTTCCTTCCTTCCTTCCTTCCTTCTTTCTTTCTTTCTTTCTTTCTTTCTTTCTTTCTTTCTTTCTTTCTTTCTTTCTTTCTTTCTTTCTTTCTTTCTTTCTTTCTTTCTTTCTTTCTTTCTTTCTTTCTTTCTTTCTTTCTTTCTTGCAAATCTCCTGGTGGTGGCTGGAGATCTTGCAACCCTAGCCTCTTTCTCCCCCCTCCCCCACACTGGGAGATCTATGCCTGGTATGGCCCCCGAACGATATTATAAATGTGAAAATGGCCCTTGGCAGGAAAAAGGTTCCTCACCCCTGCGATAGAGATTGGATAAAATGGCCGCTTTGGCTATTAGACTCTATGGCATTTAAGTCCCCCTCCTCCTCAAACCACACCACCTCAGGCTCTGCCCCAAAAAACCTCCTGCCGGTGGTGAAGAGGGACCTGGAAACCCTAGCTTACAGGGATCCAAGAGGCTGCAAACCTTGTGATGCAAAAGCCAGGGAACTTGGCAGGACAAATCCATTCTTAACAGGTTCTCTAATCAATTCTTCTTTGAGACAGCTTCTTTGTTTATAAACATTCCTTGCGCAAAGAGTGCTGATGGGTTTTTTTTTTTTGTTGGGGGGGAGTTGTTGTTTTTTGCCTGTGGGGTAGCCTCTCACCCCCCCAAAGATTGGAACTTTGGCAACTGGGAGAAAAACGAATGTGATAGCATCACTGTAATTAAGAACAGAAGCAAGGAAAATGAAAGAGTTTCTGGCTTCCTTCAGACACTGGGCTTTTCGAGTGGCAAAGTCCTTCGAACTTTCTACAAAAACAGGAAAAACCTGATCAGGCGGATTCAGATGGGCCAAACACTCCCCTCAGGATCTGCTGACAGGTTAACCCTTTCCCAGATTCTTTGCTGTCTGTCTGTCTCTTCTCAGGGTGCAGAAACAGTGCGCTCTTTTCAAAATGCATTGCCAAAGTGGTGGCTGCGATATAGCAGAAGAGGCTGAACATTCACGCACGAAAATCTGCACGCATCTGGAACGTCTTTGAAGTTTTCAAGGCAACGGTTCTGATTGCCAAAGCAATTTTATGCACGGCTGTTTCCCTCGCCGTCACCCCTCCAACAACTTTGGGTCTTTGTTTGGATTATGCATGCCGTTTCTGACCGTCAGAGGTCACTTCACTCTCCTTTCCATGCATTTTGCCCATGTTTTCAAATTTGAGATAAAATAGGTCCCTGAAAATGTGGGCAAAATGCAAGGAAATGGAGCGGGAGAGCGAGGCTACCTCTGACAATATTTGGAGTATTAGAAATTGATAGTGAGATGCTTATATGGTTTTCTGTGTGCTTTTGGGTTTAACTTCCAGGTAGTAGCTGGAGATCTCCTGCTATTACAGCTGATCTCCAGGTGACAGAGATCAGTTCCCCTGGAGAAAATGGCCGCTTTGGCAATTCGACTCGATGGCATTGAAGTCCCTCCCCTCCCCAAACCCTGCCCTCCTCAGGCTCCCATGGCTGGCGAAGAGGGGCCTGGTAACCCTACTTCTAATGTCCTGGTGTGTGGCCTTGTGCACATACATGTGTTTGCATATGAGCAGGAAGTTGCATACAAGGGGAATTTCTGCTAGCTGGCATCGCAAGTTGTAAACCAGCGTGTTACAGAGAACCTTACGTCATCGCAAGTTGTAAACCAGCGTGTTACAGAGAACCTTACGTCAGCCTATCTTTTTCCTTGATGCACTCGTTTTGTGTATGCAGGGAGCTTTCTTTCTTTCTTTCTTTCTTTCTTTCTTTCTTTCTTTCTTTCTTTCTTTCTTTCTTTCTTTCTTTCTTTCTTTCTTTCTTTCTTTCTTTCTGCTGAGAATATATACTGGAGCGAATACAACCTTCTATTACTCTCTTTCCTCCTGAGTAGAGATTCAGAAACATTTCTCTTGAGGAGCTCCTTATTTCCTATTTAGATTTTAGTTGCTAGGCAGCACATTAAATCCCCCCAGATTAAATTTACAGCTTTCCAACTATCCCCCCCTTGCCTTTCCCCCCTCCCAACCACACATCTGTAATGGGTCTTTGATCTGCCAGGATTCCCAGGTTGCTCCATTCATCCTTGGCTCTGCAGAAATAGAAAAGGAACCTGAGAACGCTTGTGGTTTTCACAATTCTTTTGTTTTCCTTCTCTCGTCTCCCTTCCTCCATCTCTCCCCGGCCTCCATCTGTAATTAATTCTTCCACAAAGCCACATCTGTGGGGGAGGAGGGGGTGGTGGTGGTAAAAGTGAAGTCACTCACTCTTGCCCAATAAATGCCAAAAATGCTGCAGGTGGGAAACAAAAACAGTTTCAGTGCCTGGGGAGGAATCTCTCTCCATAGCTCCCGCCGTGGTACTACTGAATTGCTGGAGTTTACTCACACTTGAATCCTTGTTCATTTGGAGGATAGAGCATTAGGTCTCTCTGGAAAGTGAGAGGTGATTCTCCCTAGGGAGACCACAAGAAACCAGAAAAAACTCTCCCAGACTCCTCGTAGGGTATGTCAGTGTTCCCCAACATGGGGTGCCCGCCAATAATTCCCTTGGAGCCCAATGGCCTTTTCAGAAAGCGGGTACAGCCATTGTAAAACAGGGCTTCTTATTGGCTCCTTTCATTCAAATGAAAGGGGTTTCCATGGATGCAAAGTAGGGAAGGGTGTATAGCTTTTGGCTCCAATTCCTGTGGCAGCCATTTTGGGGTGCTATTCTCCACTTAGGGTTGCCAGGTCCCTCTTCACCACCGGCAGGAGGTTTTTGGGGCAGAGCCTGAGGAGGGCGGGGTTTGGGGAGGGACTTCAATACCATAGAGTCCAATTGCCAGAGCTGCCATTTTCTCCAGAGGAACTGATCTCTATCAGCTAGAGATCAGTTGTAATAGCAGGAGATCTCCAGCTAGTACCTGGAGGTTGGCAACCCTATCTCCACTCCCTCTCAAAATTCCATTGGTGACCCCTGCTGTCATGAGCCCATTACACTGGAGGTCTGAATTGTGGTAAATGTCATAAATCCTCAACAAATATTTATTCATTTAGATATTAATTCCCCACATTTCTCCCCAGCAGGGACCCAGAGCAGCATACAATGTCATTCTCCCCTCTTCCATTTTAACCTCTCAATAACCCTGTGAAGTAGGATAGGCCAAGAGAAAGAGAAATTAAATGGCCCAAGATCACCCAAAGAGCTTCCATGGCAGAGTGGAGGTTCAAACCCGGCTCTCCCAGATCCTACTGTTGCACTCTAACCACTGCATAAGGTTGCCAACCTCCAGGTGGTGACTGGAGATCTCCCGTAATTACAACTGATCTCCTGCTGATAGAAATCAGTTCCCCTGGAGAAAATGGCCGCTTTGGCAATTGGACTCTATGGCATTGAAGTCCCTCCTCTCCCAAACCCCGCCCTCCTCAGACTCCACCCCAAAATCTCCAGGTATTTTCCAACCCAGAGCTGGCAACCTTACCACAGCGCCTCACTGCAGTGCTAATAGTTGCTGATATATATAGCATATTTGTGTAGCACAGTGAATAACTGACTGTGGTATTTATCAGGGCCTCCCTGACTTGAATCTCCCCTCCGCTAGGGCTGTCAATTCGGTTCGGCCCGAACTGAAAAACAGCCGAATTTCCCCTGATTCGGCAGTTTTTAGTTCGGGACGAACCGAACTCAAAAATGGCGGGAAACCGGGGGAGCCGAATTCAGCGAGTTCGGGAGTTCACAAATAAATTCGGCAAATTCGGGGCGTCAGTAAGCAGCATAACCGTCAGTAAGCAGCATTCTCCTCCCCCGGCCAATTGGTGGCCAAGCTGGGTCTTCTTCTGGCCAATCAGTCAGGATTGAGTACTGGAGGAATCAGCTGCTGCGCGGCCCGGCCGGGGAGAGAGAGAGAGTGAGAGAAATCCTCATGGGGGGGTGCTTGTGCACATTCGCTCCTTTCCATGGCTGCAGGGGGTGCATTTTTTGGGGTAGAGACGCCAAACTTTCAGCGGAGCTTCAGACGAGCCTTCTTAAGAGACCCCCCAAGTTTTGTAAACATTGGGTCAGGGGGTCCTGAGATATGGGCTCCATCCCTTTTCCCTCCCCCCTTTTCCATTTCCGTGGCTGCAGGTGGTGCTTTTTGGGGGGTGCAGCCCCCAAACCTTCAACATAGCTTCAGACGAGCCTTCTTAAGAAACCCCCCAAGTTTTGTAAAAATTCGTTCAGTGGGGGCAGAAATATGGGCTCCCCCACTTTTCTCTTTCCGTGACTGCAGGGGGTGCATTTTTGGGGGTGCAGCCCCCAAACATTCAGCATAGCTTCAGACGAGTCTTCGTAAGAGACCCCCCAAGTTTTGTAAACATTGGGTCAGGGGGTCCCGAGATATGGGCTTTCCCCTTTTCCCTATTGGGATGAATGGATCACCCGATACTGTATGCATCTCCAGAGTGCTTAAATGGAATCATATTGGATTACCCAGTCCTCCCAGCCCCTCCTGATGGAACAGAAGACAGCCACAGTAAGACCCCTTTGGGGGCTTTAATCTATAATTTTTCTCCTGTGTGTGTGTGTGTGGGGGGGGAAGCAGAGTCTGTGTGGGGGGAGGGAGCAGTTTCTGTGGGTGGGGGGGAAGCCAAAGGGGGCTTTCGCCCATTCTGCCTGGGGTGTGTGTGCCCCCTCAAGTCTCTCTCTCCCTGGTTTGAGGGGGGGCTTCAGTTGTGTGTCCTCAGGTTTTCCCTCATTCATAAGATCGGTTAGGTCTATTTTGATGCTTGCTCAAAACTGGTTTTCAAATGGTTACTTAAAGAATGCATTTGCCTGGTCCTGGGTCCCATGCAAAAGGGGAAATTCCACCCCTCCTGCTCATTATGCATAGCTAGCTGCCTCTGTCCCTTTCCATGGTTTGCAAACTCCCAGGTGTCAGGTGTTGCTTTGCATGGTTGCAAAGGTGTTGCTTTGCAGTTGTGGGTGTTGTTTTGCAGTTGTGTTGCTTTGCAGTGTTGCTTTGCAGTTCTGTTGCTTTGCAAACTTCTTAGCACCTGCCCCACCCTTGCTCTCAGCTGTTTGTGGGTGGCAAGCTCTGCTCAGAGATGCACATTAAGGGTGGGGGGACCCCTTTCAGGGCCCATATCTCAGCCCCCCCTGACCCAATCTTTACAAAACTTGGGGGGTCTTGCAAGAAGGGTCCTTTGAAGCTCCGCTGAAAGTTTGGGACCTCTACCCCCAAAAATGCCCCCCTGGAGCCGCGGAAAGGCGCAGTTGTGTTTTTAATGGCTTTATTTGGCCGAATTTTTTTCCCGAACTTTGAATTCGCGCCGAATTGCACGGACCCGAAGCGGGAGAGTTCAGACTTCGGCATATCCCGAATCCAGACGGGCCGAATTCGGCCGAATCCAAACTATACTGATTTTTTTTTTCAACAGCCCTACCCTCCGCCATGAATTCACAAGCCACTCGCTCTTTCTCACTCCCCATGCCTACCTCTCTATCAGTTGGAGATTAGTTGTAATAGCAGGAGATCTTCTGCCACCACCTGGAGGTTGCAACCGCAAACAACTAGCATGGGGCTTTACAAATTCTAATACATATACACCTATATCTAACTATTTACATACTTGTATTATACTTTTCTTTAAACACCTCAACAGGTTGATAACTACTCAATCCTTGGGTGCTTGTAACATGCTTCTATTACAAATTCAAAAGGAATCAAACAATTGTCAGCCCAATAAGTTCATACAGAAAGTCGGGGTCTGCCTGAGTACAAAGTTCAAAAGGCATCATCTTCCCAAAGATAACAAGAAATCCCAGACTGGAGATGGCAAAGACAAGAAATCCCGGACTGGGGGTGGCAAGTACGCAGAGCCGGTCTTTCACACCTTTCTGTCCTCCTTCTGCTTGCCCATCAAGTAGTATCTTGCAAAGCAGTGATTAATCTCACTTGCACTGCTTATATCAACCAGTACAAGGCAAAGGTACAATCTCAGCATTAGGAGATTTTTTGTTTGTTAAAGAGACCCTATTTGCTCGGGATGTTTGCATTTAAATGAATTTTAACCTAATCAGATGTTCATTGTCTCCCGCTGACTGCAAAAGGAGCCATGGAGCTGAATGTGGAATACCACTATTATTTGTTTGTTTTAACAGGACTTGTGCACAAGATCTCTGCAGTGCACGCTGCCCCAGCTCTCCAGGAGCAATAGAAGCAGATCGTGCATTTCTCTGAGCAAACTCCCCATTCGCACCAGTTCTTGACCCACATGGATCACAGTGCTGCTTCCTTCCACCCTGAAAACCAGAGTGAAAGAGAAGACGGCTCCCCATTTCTCCATGATTATAGATTCAGTCAACCTGGAGGACCACAAAATAGCATGGAAGGGAGGACCAATTTGGAAACCCCACCTGCTCTTCAAAACCAGCCCCTTCGGGTTTTGCTAAATTCTTGGGGACTAAAAACAGAATTCTTCTCCCCACTTTTTTCTCCTTTGTCTGACACACCATTCCACTTCTTCTGGAGCCTTTCCAGTCCAGGCTGTTTTTTAATGTTTTCTTTTTCTCTGGTTTCGTTTACAAAGTTATATTTTTCTGCCCAGTTGGGGAATCCGCCCAAGTACAGAGCTTCTTCCTTGTCTGTGGATGCCCCTGTAGTGCTGTTTTTATCATCCAGATGCAGACCCGCAGCTTTACTACTGGATAGCGATGCTATTTTAGAGGGTGTGCCTCCTGTCATATCCCAGGAAAGTTGCAAGTGAGGCTTCAGGCTTAGCCTCACTTGCAGTAACGGAAGTTTGTGTATTTGCTTGCATTTTTCTGCAAGCAGTTTCTGTTCAATGGCCTCAAGAAAGCCTCTGTACCCTGTTCCACGCTAGAGATCATATTTTGTTTGTTACAGTTGTATCTGTTCCTTCCTCTAAGAAGCTCAGGACAGCATGCGTGACTTTTGAATATGTGGGCGTTGTTTGCAAAGCAAAGGGAGTGGTGGAGCTAGGGTTGCCGGTCCTTCTTTGCCACCGGCAGGAGGTTTTATGGGCAGAGCTTAGTGTTCCCAACCTCCAGGTAGTGGAAACAGAAAAACACACCTCTATACCAATATATAGTAGTACAAAATCAGTATAGGTTCAAACCTCCTAACCTCCAGGTAGTAGCTGGAGATCTCCTACTATTACAACTGATCTCCAGCCGATAAGATCAGTTTGGACTCTATGGCATTGAAGTCCCTCTCCTCATAGCTACTAGTAAAAATGGATACTAGTCATGATGCATACCTATTCTCTCCAGGATCAGAGAAGCATGCCTAGTATATTAGGAGAAAAGGGCAAGAGTCCAGTAGAACCTTAAAGACTCACAAAAATATTTTCTGGTAGGAATGAGCTTTATATTAGGTGCTTTGGAACACAGCCAGGATAATGCTGCTGTAGTCATCTTGTTTGTGGGCTTCCTAGAGGCACCTGGTTGGCCACTGTGTGAACAAACTGCTGGACTTGACGGGCCTTGGTCCAATCCAGCATGGCCTTTCTTATGTTCTTATCTAGCTCTGTTCCTTGCAAAATTATTAGGGGGAAGGTAAGGTGCACATTTTACCTTGTATCTCTGCTATGAAAAGGAATAGAGGCTTTCCCCCCCCCCCTTAAGCTGAGCATGCACCAAAACATTGCTAATCCAAACATATTGGAAGCACTTAACATTACTAAGGCCAGTTTACACAAGCACTAACAGTATGATTGTTTAAAAACACATTTATTAATGGATTTGTGACTGTCTAAGGCTGCATCCAAAATAGTGAGCCTGCCTTTCCCCCTGCTGCACCACTGGAAGCCTATAAAATCATCAGTAATTGCAACTGCAAACTACACACTAACATTCTAAACAGCTTATATCACCATCTCCAAATTCCCAGCTTTCCTTTTAAAAAGTATCAATGCAAAGCTGTTTAATAGGCATTTGAGTTGCTCAGTGTGAGCCGAATAGCCAGGGTGACCAGTTCACATCGTGTCTGATTATTGCACATGAAAATTATTGCACATATTCAGTTGAGCTTGATAAGGAAGAGACATTTTGAACTTACATTGGATTTATGTGTACTGGCTGTAAAAACGCCACAATGTTAGATAAGTTTAAGAAGACAACGCCATTTTAAGTTGTAAAGTTGACATGTAAGTAAAATGGAACCATCTTGTATCCAGGCAGAAAAACAAAACAGCGTCGTGATAGGTAGAATGGAACTCCTCCGCGAGGCCTGACATTGGCCAGAGGGGGAGAGAGGGCATGTTGCGTCGGGGCTATAAATTGAGCTGTGCTGTGTCACAGGCTCCAGAGACAGCACCCTGGTGCTTTCTCTCCGTGAACTGCAGTCATGTATCCTGAATAAAACTACTTGCTACTAGCTGCCTTTGTTCGACTGATCTTTGATCTGTCCATAACAAGCTCATTTGATGCAAGGTTTGTGGCATCCCTATTCAGAAACCCGCCGCAATAATAGTTGGAATTCATTACTTTGTCTTTTTTACTTTCCCAATATCTTGTTTAGAATCTGGGCTCCTAAAAACACAGGCTTCCACACACACACCAAGTTCGTCCCTTATGACAGAGGGAAAAAAATACAGGAAACATTTGTGAAAACACTTCAAAGTTCAGGGAAGCATGGAGTTTCTGCAGGGCTCTGCTCCCCTTCCTCATTTCTCCCATAGCCTCCAAACATGTTTGGAGAAATGGTTTTATCATTATCACAAACATGGGAGAAATGGTTTTATCATTATCACAACTCTTTCCACCTGGTGAAAACTCTGCAAAACACAAAAATGTTGATTTGCGAGCAGGTTAATGCAAAATCTCAACATGTGCATAGCTAGCTATGGGAAGGAAAGTTTTGATATAATACTTCCTGCCTATTCAAGTGCTTTGGAGGGCAAAAGCATGCATATGAACCCACAGGAAAGTGTCCTAAGAGTAACCAACTCCTAAATAAAAAGGTAACTCTTGAGATGTATGCATGGGATACTGGTTTTAGTCTGTAGAGACGTCTGGAAAAGGTGCCACCTGGTGGCAAGAAAGGGAGTGGCAGCGGAGCACCTTTGGTTGGGTTTTAGATTGGCATGAGCAGGGAAGTGAAAACAATGTTTGCATAAAGACTGGAAGAATTTATAGCATAAACTTTTATGAAGGAAGGCTAATTTCATCAGATGCATGAAGGGTGCCTTTAGTTACCAGGTGTGTGTGTGTGTGTGTGTGTGTGTGTGTATGGAGAGTTGGATCTACGTATATTGTCACTTCAAATGAAATGTGAAATCACCTAATTTGAATTATTTCATACAATTGATTATATTAACCATGTCTTAAATTGAAATGGCACTTTCCTCACCTACTAAAGGTGTTATTTGCTTATCATAACTAGGGATGAGACAGACAGGAGATGCAATTTATCTATTAATTTACTATATAGTCCACTGTACTGGGAAGGTATATTTGAATGCCTATCCTCTCACCACTCACCTACACCCAGCAGAGGCAGCTCCATCCACCACCACCCCGCCGGCTTCCCCTTGCCTCCACCCGGGGGATGGCGGGGTGGAGGAGCAAAGAGCGGTAGCGGCCCCTTCTGCCGAGGCAGCTCTCTCCAGCCCCCAAAGACAGGATGGAAGGAAGGCCCAGAGCTTGTTTTGGTGGCTAGTGCTGCTGCTCTTGTGGGTGAGAGAGGCAGGCAGCTTAGTGCTGCCCACTCGGCAGGCTTTCTCCATCATGCGTTCGATTTTTTGAACGCGGGATGGAAAAGCATGGGACGTAACAGGGGCGAAGCAACGACTTTCCAGCCATGTGTTAACAGCCCAAGTGTTCGCTTCTCTTCTCCCCCTCCCTTCTCATGTGCAACACAAAAGCAAATTTCAGTCAGAAACAAGCTCCAATTTCCTGTGATGTCCGAGGGCAGGCTCCTGGCCCAAAGACCGCCCCCTCCCCACATTCAAAGAATTGAGGGGAGGGGCGCATTTTGTCTGCGGGCGCGAAAGGAGAGCCAGTCCTCTTGCATCTTTGCCTGACGTGGGGAAGAGGGCGGGCCTGGGGGAAAGGGCTTAAGAGCGCCGGGGTGGAAATTTCCTCCCTTTTTTGGAAGCGGACGGAGCAGACAGGCAGTCGGAGGAACAGAGGAACTCACACCCGGACACGTGGCTAAGTATCCGAGCGAGGGAGAAAGGCGGGGGGGGGGGCATCCGCGTAGTACAGTCCTCCCAAGGGGGTGGCAAGCCTCTGCTTGTGCACGGAGGGTATCAGCAGCTCCCGCTGTCCGCACGCTGCTTCGCTCCTTTTGTTTCCTCTGCTTTTAAGGGTCATATCCTTTGTCCTGTTTAGGAAGCCGGGTTGCGGACGGGCTGCCCGGCAACAGGGTCCTACTGCCCCCATTGTTAAGGGGCTGGTGGCTTAGCTTTTGTTTCTCACTCACGCACGTTTTAGAACAGAAACTTTTGTCGGCTGCAGCATCTGCCTCCTGCTTCGCGCACGTTTTTGAATCGGAAGCCCCTGCATTCCTTCTCTGACCCCTCAACCTCTGGCCTTACCAGCCATGGGATCAAGGAAAGGCACACAGCCCTCACAGGCCATAAGGTCTAAAAGGGCACGTAAGCCTACGCTGAAAGTGCTGGAGGGGCAGGCTGCTGGCCACGTGGCCCGGCACATCCAAGCCAGAAGCACGACCGCCCGGAAAGGGAAGCGGGGCGGTGCTTTTCAAGGAGTGAGTGGGGTGCAAGGAATCGTGGGGCAAGGGAGGCCGCCTGCTCGGGGTGGGGCCTCACCACAGGGGGCTCATGATTTAGAATCCATTTACCAGATTGTGTCCGTGATTGCAGGACGTATGGATGACATTGCAGGGCGTATGGATACGCTGGAGCAGGGGAATGCCAGTGAACCCAGGGAGGGCAGTGAGTCTGCCCCTGCACCAACAGGGGAGAGCTGCTCTCCACCCAGGCTCCCGGAATCAGGTGAGTCCCCAGTGCACACACAGTCACGGGCCACAACATCTACTGGGGAGTCTTTAGTTAATGAGCAGGCAATGGACTTGCCACCCCCTTACCAGTCAAATGAAGCACTGCCTGCCTTGGGGCCCACACAGTTCTCTGGGCGGGGGCGGCAGCCTTCTCGCCAGCCTGCTGCCACTGCCCAGGATCCAATGTCTGTGGTCAATCAGGTTTGGCAAGGACAGCAGGCCACTTGCCCCCGGGGGACGCTGGACGGGGGAGCCACAGGGCCAGCTACAGTGGCTGGGCAGCCTACTGCTGCAGCTACGCTTGGCCAGGGCCCTCAACCTCAGTTGATGGCACATGGGGAGATGGGGCTTCCTTTGGGATCCCACCTTCCCCAGGCCCTCACAGACAAAATACTTAGAGGGGAATATGTGGATATGTTTTCACTCCTGAATGGGGATGAGGAGCCAAAAGGGAGAGACAAGGAAGGGCATAGAGATGACGATAAGTGGCGGAGGAGGAAAGTGGACCGCACTTGGCCCAACTGGCTGGTAGGTTACCTTATCTACCAGGGGGTGATTGTGCGTGAACAGCCATCCAGGGCCTTGGCCTTGGTCAAGTATCTGGACATCATTAATCGTGCTTATAGCGAGTTCACGGGCCAGGCTTGGCTCCAGTACGATGAGAATTTCAGACTGCGAGCGGCTCGTAATCCGGCACTTGCTTGGGATGTCCCGCAGGGTGAATTGTGGATGCAGTGCATGATGCCTGCAAGGGCTGTGCAGGGTGAGAGGTCCCACAGCGGACACCTCATCGATCGCGCTCCGAGCTCTAGGCCCCCTGGGGGCCAGGCGGTTCAACCCCGCTTGCTCTGCTGGGATTTCAGTTCCACCGGCCGCTGTGATCATCGCCCCTGCAGATACAGACATGAATGCCCCATCTGTAGGGAACCCCACCCCGTCACTTCCTGCCCCAAGGGCCGACCCAATAGGCGGGGTCGAGGGGACCGGGGCTGGGGTCAGAAAGGAGGTGGGGGAACTGCCACAGGTGCTGCTCCAAAAGGCGCCCAGTCCAATTAAAGTTCTCGAACTCCGGCGCCTTTTAGCTGCCTACCCGAGGGACTTAGACGCACGGTATTTGCTGGATGGTTTTACATATGGTTTTCGGATCCCAGCGGTGGGCCCTAGGGCTCATAGCATGGCCAGGAACCTGAAGTCATTAACTGGGATGGAGGGTATAGTTAAAACGAAAATTGATAAGGAAGTCAAGGAAGGCAGAGTAGCAGGCCCGTTCAGTGACTTGCCCCTAAAAAACCTGCGTATTTCACCACTGGGTATAGTCCCAAAGAAGGCTCCTGGGGAGTTTAGGCTGATACATCATCTATCATTCCCAAAGGGCGGATCGGTGAATGATGCCATTCCCCAGGAGCTTTGTTCGGTCAAATATTCATCCTTTGATAATGCAGTGCGTTTGATACGCAATTTTGGAGAGGGTGCACTGTTGGGGAAGTGCGACATTAAGTCTGCATTCCGCCTCCTCCCCGTCCATCCACTTGACTTCGATCTCCTAGGTTTCTCATTTCAAGGCAAATTCTATTTTGACAAGGCATTGCCTATGGGCTGTTCCATATCATGCGCAGCATTTGAGAAATTCAGCTCCATGCTGGAGTGGGCAGTTAGGGTGCTTTCTGGTCTATCAGGTGTAACACATTATCTAGATGACTTCCTTTTTGCCGGCCCCCCCGATTCGCAGAAGTGTTTGGAGCTCATGCAGCGATTTCATACATTGTGCCAGGGGCTGGGAGTGCCCCTGGCCCACGAAAAGACTGAGGGCCCATCCACCAAACTGACCTATCTAGGTATCGAACTGGATACCGTGGGCCAGCTTTCGAGGCTGCCAGTCCAAAAGCTTGCTGAGCTACGGGGCCTCGTGCTTAAGGCTAAGCGGGCAAGGAAAGTCACGCTGCATGAGCTCCAATCCTTGGTGGGACATTTGAATTTTGCATGCAGGGTAGTCACGCCGGGGCGTGCCTTTTTGCGTCGCCTCTGCCGGGCCATGGCCGGCGTGCGGGCCGCCCACCATAGGATACGGGTCACTTCTGCCATGCGGCAGGACCTTTGCATGTGGGCCCATTTTCTGGAAAGTTACAATGGGGTATCTTTCTGGAGGGAAGACCTTTTGCTCGAGGCAGAACTTCAGGTGCACTCTGATGCAGCGGGGGCCCATGGGTTTGGCGTTTACTTCCGGGGCAGGTGGTGTGCCGAGCGGTGGCCAGCAGAATGGAAGGCCAGTGACATAATACGGGACCTCACTTTCCTAGAATTTTTCCCAATGGTTGTGGCAGTTCACATCTGGCCGGAGGCTCTAGCCAATCATTCAGTGCATTTCTGGTGTGACAATCAGGCTGTGGTCCACATCGTTAACACACTGTCCTCCCGCTCCCCTAGAGTCATGTCTTTGGTGCGGGCTTTTGTACTACAGTGCCTCAAATATAACATCCTCTTTTCAGCTCGCCATGTTCCTGGAATAACAAATAATTGCGCTGATGCACTATCCCGTTTTCAGATAGAGCGCTTCAGGAGCCTGGCCCCTCTAGCCCAGGAATCACCAGAGGAGATGCCCGTGGCACTGTGGAGTCTTGGAGGGGTGAGGCCTGGCGTGCCATAAACAACTCTTTGGCTCCGCGTACTCGGAATGGCTATGCCAGGAGTTTCCGGGCTTTTGAGGAGTTTAGGGGGAAGGAGCAGCTACAGCTGGCTTGGCCTATACCGGTGGACCACCTCATGCAGTACTGCGTCCAGCTGCACGACACAGGGTACACGGTTTCCACTATATCTGGCCGCCTGTCAGCTTTGGCATTCTACGCAAAGGCAGCCGGGAAGGCAGACACGACAGGCGACTTTAGGGTGCGGAGGATGCTAGAGGGGTGGGCCAGAGAAAAGCCAAGGAAGCCAGATGCCAGGGCCCCTGTGTCCCCTGAGTTGCTAGCAGGCCTGTCGCTGGGCCTAGAAGCGCACTGCGCCTCAGCTTTCGAGGTCAAACTGTATCGTGCAACTGCCCTCCTGGCCTTCTTTGGGGCCCTGCGGATTAGTGAAATGTTAGTGCGGTCCAAGTGGGATCGATCAGGCAGGGCACTGCATATGCGGGATGTTTCCGTAACGGCCACGGGTTTGGCGGTCACGCTCCGAACATCTAAGACTGATCAGAAGGGTAAGGGAGTGGTATTTCAATTGTACCCCTGTGCATCAGTGGCCATTTGCCCCGTGCAAGCCGTGCAGAGCTATGTTGCAACACGGGGACAGGGATCTGGGCCTTTTTTCCAGCATGCCGATGGCAAGCCACTTACTAGGTACCAGTTCTGGGCGGTGGTGAAGAGAGTTTTAGCCAGCCTGGGAGCCCCCCCTCACCTTTTTGGTACTCACTCATTTCGCATTGGGGCTGCCTCCACAGCGGCCACTCTGGGACATGGGGATGAAATGGTTAAGGCAGTTGGCAGGTGGCGATCAGCAGCCTTCAGGTCTTATGTCAGGCCTTTGGTCGCGGTGGCACAGCTACAAGGAGTGGGTCCGGGGCAGGGATCCTCTTTGCCGGCACACTGACATTTTGTCTTTACAGGCTGCCAGCGCAGGAGGAGGCGGGTGCTCATCTGTGGCCACAGCATTATCTTTTGGGCTAGCCGCAGGGCAGCCACAGGGGGTTTCGGCACGCAGCTGGGTTTAAGCGAAACGATGCTGATTGCATGGCTGGGCAGAAGGGGCATGCAGTGGGAACAGTTACTGCCAACCCTCCACGATCACCTGAAGGCGTCTCACCCACCTCAAGTAATCGTCATCCACTTGGGCGAGAATGACATGGGAAAGCGGCCTGGAAAGTCTATTGTTTTGCAAGCCCTGGCGGATTTTGAGCACCTGAGGGCCCTGGTGCCCGGCGTACGGTTGGTTTGGTCAGACATGCTCCAGAGACGGGTCTGGAAGGGTGCATTGGCCCCAGGGCACCTGGAAAGGGCTCGGGCAAAGGTGAATGGTGAAATACGGCGTGCAGTAGTCTCGGGGGATGGCTTGCATATTGCGCATCCGGAAATCAAGCATTGCTTTCCACACCTATACAGACCTGATGGGGTCCATCTTTCAGATGCAGGCTATGACATCTTCTTGAGGGATCTGCAGCGGGGCCTCCTGGCAGCCTAGAGGGCAAGTGGGGGCTGGGGGCGGACCAAGCATTGGGCTGATCCGCCCCCGTGGCGGGAGCAGTGCGGGAGAAAGGTGGCTTCATGGTTCATTTTACAACTCCGGTGAGCACCCTGAGGCATCACTTGGGAAGATGAAGGAGTAACCCTCAAACCAGGACTGGGGCCTCGGTGCCTGGCAGGGAACTGGGACAGGAACTCCTTGAGGGGTGCCGCTATCCTTTACCTATAGACCTCGCGGCTAGGGTGGATTGGACGCGGCACACCTCCCTCGAGCACTAAAAAGGCTTGGCAAGGAAGAGCGGGAGCCGTACCACATGTGACGGCTCGGAGCTCAGAGCCAGGGTGGGTCTCGCCCTTAGAGCGGGGATGCAAAAGCAAGAGGAGGCCTGACTCTTCAGCATCCCCACAATGGCCCGCACTGCAGTCAGTTATTGGGGATATTTTGGTTTTGTGCGCTGCAGATCCCTATTGAATGATTAAATAAAGTTGGCCCTTTTATTATCCCAGCTCTGGTGTCGGCTCACATTATTTACGCATCCGCGGACAAGACCGCCCCCTCCCCACATTCAAAGAATTGAGGGGAGGGGCGCATTTTGTCTGCGGGCGCGAAAGGAGAGCCAGTCCTCTTGCATCTTTGCCTGACGTGGGGAAGAGGGCGGGCCTGGGGGAAAGGGCTTAAG
Source organism: Euleptes europaea (assembly GCF_029931775.1). NCBI lineage: Eukaryota > Metazoa > Chordata > Lepidosauria > Squamata > Sphaerodactylidae > Euleptes > Euleptes europaea. The sequence continues at coordinate 22,321,671 of NC_079313.1, read as the reverse complement.
AGCGCCGGGGTGGAAATTTCCTCCCTCTTTTGGAAGCGGACGGAGCAGACATCCCACCCTCCCTCTCCGTGTTTCAGAGTAGGCGTAAGCTGGTCGCCCGTCTGGGGGCCGGGTAGGAATTTTTTACCCCCCAGGCACCATTGGCAACTAGCCGAAGGGGTTTTTTCGCCTACCCTGCTCTGAAAGTGGTAGGTAGCATGCGGGAGCAGTGCGGGAGAAAGGTGGCTTCATGGTTCATTTTACAACTCCGGTGAGCACCCTGAGGCATCACTTGGGAAGATGAAGGAGTAACCCTCAAACCAGGACTGGGGCCTCGGTGCCTGGCAGGGAACTGGGACAGGAACTCCTTGAGGGGTGCCGCTATCCTTTACCTATAGACCTCGCGGCTACGGTGGATTGGACGCGGCACACCTCCCTCGAGCACTAAAAAGGCTTGGCAAGGAAGAGCGGGAGCCGTACCACATGTGACGGCTCGGAGCTCAGAGCCAGGGTGGGTCTCGCCCTTAGAGCGGGGATGCAAAAGCAAGAGGAGGCCTGACTCTTCAGCATCCCCACAATGGCCCGCACTGCAGTCAGTTATTGGGGATATTTTGGTTTTGTGCGCTGCAGATCCCTATTGAATGATTAAATAAAGTTGGCCCTTTTATTATCCCAGCTCTGGTGTCGGCTCACATTATTTACGCATCCGTGGACAATGGAGTTTGCTGGGAATTCACAAACCCGGATTCGAAACTGGGAATTGCTTGAGAATGCCAGTTTGTGAGGGGAAGGCAAACTACTTTTGCTCAGGTGCCTGCATGTGGACATCATGGGTAACTGAAGCTTCTTTTCAACTGGAATTTGTCTTCCCACACTTGAAATGAGTGGGAGAAGAATGAGTGATAAGGAGGACATGGGAACTCAGTGAACAAGCCACATGCGCGCCCGTGGGGCAAACTGAGTTTCATTCCTGCTTAGTGTGACATCTGAACACAGACATTAGAGTTATGTCCCCATAATGCTCTTTAATTCCCGTTTTATTTTTGGCTCAGAAAGGGGGGGAAAGAGATGAGAGAGCAGAAGATTGGACTCCTCTCTGAACAGGGAAGAAAATACCAGATGGAGGGAAACGAGGAAAGCAGCATTTTAAATATGTTTATAGCATTTCACTCTTGTTCGGTTTTTGCTCCAGCTAAGCCTGCCAATTGGGTTTGCATCCTCTCTGATTCTGGTTTTGGACATGTTCTGTTCTGATGTGTTTTTAATGACTCTCTTGCGTTTCCTTCTTCGAATGGCCTGAACCAGGCTTAGCTTGGGGTCCTGATGGATTCCAGAACTAGTTGTTACTCCTTCCAAGGGAAATCAACCTGAACTGAAAGCACATCTGGGTTTCATGAAAATCATCACCAACCTACCTGCATTTAATTGCTGTACTCTGCATCCCGTTGCTTAGCATCTCCCCACCCCCGACACAGAAAAACTGCTCATTCTCTTTCCACCCCAAATAAATTTCAACTGGCCTAGTTCACTGGCCCTTTGGCTGTTGTCCCAATGGCTGGAATATCCGACAGGTCTCAAAAGGGAGAAAAGAAACTCAAGTTTGGAACGAAGATTGTGGTTGTTTTGTGGGCAAGGTGATAATTTTTTTCCTATCGTTAGCTCCAGGCAGGTGCGTTTCCAGGGTAATAAAGATGTGTTGTGTTGTGCTGTATGTGAATGATCAGCAAATTTACTTGATCTTTGCCAGGTCTGCTAAGTGAAGAGTATTCCCACGGTGGAATGGGGAGCTATTTTACACTCAGTTTACATTCATGGAGGCAACACAAACCCATGCTAATTGTGCGTGAACCACAGCTCCGAAAAACAATGCACAAACAAGTTAAAATGCACTGAGGACAGGGAAACTCTTGAAAATGTAAAACTGTGGGAAATACTAGCTCAAATGTGTTAACTGTGTGTGAACTGCCACTGACAGTCTATAAGAGGAACCCTTTCCAAGGTTTGCAGCAATCACCCCTTCCACCCTTTTTGGACATTCAGTATTAGTGTGCCAACCACAAGTAATGGGAGTGGACATTACTCGCAATCATCATTTTGTGTGAATGGGGCAACATAGTGTTTTCCATGTGTGCACAGCTTTGGTACTTGTGAACATGTTTCCTCAAAACTTTGGTGTTTCGTTTGTGCATACCGATGAGGTACGCACATGGAAATTGCACCCATTGCCCTGTTCACATGAAATGGGAAAAACTCATATCGGGAGGATTGCATGTAGCAAGCACTCCTGTTGTGCATGGCTGGAACAATAAAACTGAACATCTGAAAAGGACTCTATGAGGAGCGGTTGAAATGCTTGGGACTGTTTGGCTTGGAGAGAATGTGGTTAAGGGGAGATACAGGTCTGTAAAATTAGGCATGGTATGGAGAGAGTGGACAGGGAGAAGCTTTTCTCCCTCTCGCATAATACTAGAATGTGGAGTCATCTGCTGAAGCTGGAGGGTGAGAGATTCAAAACAGATAAAAGGAAATATTTCTTCACACAACGCATAGTTAAATTGTGGAACTCCCTGCCCCAGGATGTGGTGATGGCTGCCAACTTGGAAGGCTTTAAGAGGGGAGTGGACATATTCATGGAGGAGAGGGCTATTCATGGCTACTAGAAAAAATGGATACTAGTCATGATGCATACTTATTCTCTACAGTCTCAGAAGAGCATGCCTATTATATTAGGTGCTGTGGGCCACAGGCAGAATAATGCTGCTGCTGCAGTCGTCTTGTTTGTGGGCTTCCTAGAGGCACCTGGTTGGCCACTGTGTGAACTGACTGCTGGACTTGATGGGCCTTGGTCTGATCCGGCAGGGTTTTTCTTATGTTCTTATGACGCTTGAGAAAAAGTTATTTTCTTACTAATGACTCTCTTTCCGTAATATGATAAATCTTTTCTACAGTTACTTTACAGTCCAGTCCTCTGCACAGTTCTTGGGAAGTAAGTCTTGTTGAATTCACTAAGATTACTTCTAAGCTAGCATGCAGAGGATTTCATCTGGAATGGCCAAAGGGCTTAAAATCCTTCTCATTCACTTGGTAGCAATCCTGGAAGGTAGGCCTTTCGTTCGGACTTTATAACCACACACTGTACTATACGTCTGCTCCTGTTGTTTATTAATATACTCCTGTCTACTTGTAACAATAAATTATTTTGGCTGCTGCTTTATTGTTACAATTTATCCCACTATGATAATCTCTACAGGTTCTCTGTTTCTCTTCTGTGGTCTATTGTCCGTACACCCTTTGATAGATGACACTTATGCTATCATGGTTCTTTGCTGAATTCCATCATTTTGTGAAGCATTGGTTGTACAAATGTCAGGTCTCAATATCTTTTAAAAACGACAGTTTGGATCACAAGGATCCACTAACAGTGACACTTTAGGGAATTTATATGCTGCTTCTGCAGAGTACTGCTCAAGGCAGCTTACAAGTAAACACAATACCTTACAACTAATAAAAACTAATCAATTATCAATATAAAAACAAAACAGGACATTAAAAACACCCTAAGTCTGCCCCCGATGCAAGAGGCTCGAGATCCAACTCAGTGTTTCTAGAATGTAATGCAATCATTTTCTTCTTGGACAGACATAATGGCCTACAGTGTCCAGGTGAGGAGGTCAGTAGAAACTATTACAAATGCCGCAAAAAAAGTAGCTGCTCAGATTGGTTGAAAGCATCCAACACTGACAGTGCCATCCTAAACAGAGCTGCACCTGGCATAGTTCAGGGAAGTCAAATGAGCTTAGAAGGGTGAAACTGCTCAAGTTTGCACTGTGGTGTTCTCAGGTTGACAATGATCTTCCAAGAAGGCTGTACTGCTTAGAACAGTGGTTCCCAAAGTGGGCAATACCACCCCCTGGGGGGCGATGGGATTACCTATGGGGGCACGAAGAGGCAAGGGGGCAGCAGGGGGCACCAGAGGTGGGCCCCTTCAACTGTGTTGTTCACTAGTTTACAATAGATCAAGCTGTGGCACCATGCTGGCAAATTTGGGGGAAACCACCTGAATTTTATTCCAGACTTTGAAGAGCTGGTACCATTGGATCAAGTTCATCAGTTTTGTTGAATAAGCTTCAACTAAGAAGTTTAATTTGATTTCGAATAGATGTGCAATTAATTGTTACTGTTTTGAAATGTTATTGTTATTATCTTCTTTAGTGAGTCATGCAAACCCCTATTTTGAATCATGCTTTTTATAGGACAGGGTAGGGGGTGCTGGGGTTGAGTTTGTGGAACCAAGGGGGCGGTGGCCCGAAAAATTTGGGAACCGCTGACTTAGAACTTACAGAGCCCTAAGTGGCTTGGGTCCCACTCCTGTGTCCATTATATATCAAACTCATAAATGATCTGTTATCTCTTGACAGGATTGTACATTGGCCCATTTTTTGGGGTTGTTTTTAAGCTGAATGTTTGCTTTGGGAAAATTGCACAGATCCATTGCTGCTTCTGCTATAACTGTGGCCAAATCCAGTTACAATTACAAAATGTAATTTCTTGTGGGCATTCTGGCTGATGTTCAGATTTGAGTTTGAGGCCACAAGCCTAACAGTGCAATCCTATGCATGCATGCTTCCTCAGAAGTAAGTCCCACTGTGTTCAGTGGCGCTTCCTCCCAGCTAAATATACTGGTCGATAGGAAAATCTTAAAGATCTGCACTGACTACCCATTTATTTCTGGGCACCATACAAACTGTGCAGAGTCACACTTCAATGGATTTAGAAGGGTATAATGATTTAGAAAGTAAATATGGTACAACTCTGTTTAGGACTGCACTGAAAGTAGGGTTGCCAGGTTATTAAGATTGGCGGGCACTTGCCCGCCTATCCAGTGCCCTGCTTGGAAGCCGGGATCGTGTGCGGCAGCACCAGTGTGATTGCGTCACTTCCAGTTTACACCCTAAAGCACTGCTTCGCAACGGGGCTTTTACCACTCAAACTCCCTTAGAAGCTGTCGAGCAAGCATCTTTAGCTGGCTCTAAAAACAGCATGTGAAGAAGAAGAAGAAGTAGTAGTTGGTTTTTATATGCCGACTTTCTCTGTTACTTAAGGGAGAATCAAACCGGCTTACAATCACCTTCTCATCTCCTCCCCACAACAGACACCCTGTGAAGTAGGTGAGGCTGAAAGAGCTCTAAGAGAGCGGTGACTAGCCCAGCTAGTGGGGAATCAAACCCAGATCTCCAGATTAGAGTCCACTGCTCCAAACCACTGCTCTTAACCACTACACCATGCTGGCTCACAACAGGATAGCATTTTTGTTAAATTAGCACCACAGTGAAACTGTGGTACGGTGTGCTTAATTGCCCATTGTTGGTTCAGCACTGAATTTTGTATATGAATGGTTATTTTCTACTGGGATCATCTGCACCATCTATTAATATGGGCTCTAGCTTAAGCAGTCAATCAAGTATTAGCCACAACCATCACTACTGTACCAAATGTAGACAAAGGGTCCATCAGCACAATATAACATTTCCAGAACTCAGTCAGAGTCCAGCTTCGGGACTTCCACATTCCACCAGCAGGATGAAAAGCAAAGAGGGAAGCCCAAGCAAACACAGCTGGAATTAGTTCAGTTTTACAGGACTGGAGAAAGCCAAGACTGCACTTAGAGAGCCACCTGCTGGGAAAAGCTGATATTACAATCATCAATATATCTGATTCTGAACAGTGGTCCCAGAGTATGTATCAAAAAGAAGATGGGGGAGGCCAAAAGAAAAGGAGTGGGGAGAGACTGACTGACTCTGCTAAGGAGAGAAACAGGAAAGGGTCGGAGAGTGGGAAAGAAAGAAAGCAGGTAGGTGCAGGCGAGAGGCTAGAGGTGCTACTGGGGGAGATAAAGCAGTGTCTGCAGCTTTAAGAAATGAATGGCTACTGAGATGTCACTAAACTACATTCTAAGATCTCAGTGGTAGGGTTGCCAGGTTTGCCCCTCAGAGGTAGGGTTGCCAGGTTTGCCCCTTTGCCCCAGCTGACGGTCGGCAGGCAAACGTGCACGCGCCTACACACCGGTGCAGGTCACTTCCGGTTTACCACCGGGACGTCCAAGGCCTTATGCCACTCAAACTAAGAGTTTGTAAACCGGAAGTGATGCGCACACGCGTTGGAACGTCCACACGTTGCCTCGCAATCCCGAGATGTGCCTTAAAAGTCTCCCGCTGGAGGAGAGGTAGGACCTGGCAACCCTACTCAGCGGGCATGTGGGGTGGTTGCTAAGCAGCCATAACACCATTGCCAAACCATCAAAATCTTGATTCCTAGCAGTCAACTGGGGGTGGGGGTTGGATATAGACTGGGAGCCTGAAAAGGGTCCTACACTCCTCCCCTGCCATTCCCTTGATAGAGGAGGAATCACTTGGGCCAGGCCTAGGGTTGCCAGGTCCCTCTTTGCCACTGGTGGGAGTTTTTTGGGGCAGAGCCTGAGGAGGATGGGGTTTGGGGAGGGGAGGGACTTCAATGCCATAGAGTCCACTTGCCAAAGCAGCCATTTTCTCCAGGTGAACTGATCTCTAGAGGCTGGAGATCAGTTGTAAGAGCAGGAGATCTCCTGCCGCCACCTGGAGGTTAAAAAAACACAGTTGTAGGCTAAGTTTTTTTTTGACTACTACTTATAATTACAGTTGAGTTTACTATATTGAATGCCACCTGGAGGTTGGCAACCCTAGCCAGGCCTGATGGCAGCCACCACACAACCCACCTGGGTAACTTGCTACTGCACAATTTGGCCCGGCTTGGTGGCAGCCACCACTGAACTCACCTGGGCAACTTGCTCCCATGTAATTTGCAAGACCAGGCCCAGCCCTGCAGCAGGGGTCACCCAGCGACTAGCCCAGGTGACAAACTACTGCCTAACTTGCATGAATTGGCCGGGCTCAGTGATGGATATCTCACTGCCATGCAACATGTTCAGTTTGGCTGGGCCTGGTGGCAACCACCATCCAACTGAGTACTTTGCAACTTGCATGACTTGATTAGCCTTGGGGGGGTCCAGTGCTGCACAACTCACTCCAGCGACTGTGCATGACTCAGCAAGGTTCAGTGGAGGCTACTGCATGACTCACCTGGGTGACTTGCTATTGTGATTGATTGGTGGGGGAAGTTGGAAGAAAGTGATGTGGTTTTATTGGTTGTGTATTTGCAAGCATTATTTTGTTTCTTTGATTGTATTCCATGTTTTGAACTATTGATAAGGTCTGTCATTGACAGCTCACACTTAGTGGCAATGCCTGTTGACATCCCTCTCATGGCCCTCATAGAGTCCCTGGAAAGGAAATGATCCGTCGTTCCTTTCCTAAACACCAGCCTAACTGGAACCCCGACCTTGCATGCACCTCTTTCATCCTTGGAAGAACCCAAGGTTGAACAGAAAAAGAGAGGAATGTTGTGATTGAGTAACCACGTTCAGACACCCAAGCTACACACATAGCCAAGAAGCCGCTTGTCAGAGGCCCCAACCCCCCTCTTTAGCATCAAGCAAGCAGCCTTACATACAAATATTCCAAAGGCTGGAATGTTCCCTCTCACATAAGGAGGAACAGCCTCCCTCCCACCTATTCCTCCCGTTCTGATACTTCCATGTCTCCGTGTAAGGGAGCAATAGAGTCCCATGGTCTAATGTAGTCATGCTTACACAGGCAGGGTATAAGCTAATGACGTGGCAGTTACAAGCTATATAGGATGTTGATTGGAATGTGAATTGTCTATAAAACCTCTTGCATTGCCCCCCCTTGGGTGTGACCAGGGTGCACAGCTTACTGATTGTATCCTGGTATCACCCAGCATGCCTTATTGATCAATAAACCAGCTGTAAGCTCAATCAACCTCCTTCCTTTATTGCCTAATTGAATATTCAGGTAATTAGGAGTATACATCACTATGAACAACTTAAGCAGCTCAACTCAGCCCAGTAGCAGCCATGTGACTCACCCAGGAGTAAGGTTGCCAACCTCCAGGTAGGGCCTGGAGATCTGAAATTACAACTGATCTCCAGATGACAGAGATCAGTTTCCTTGAAGAAAATGGCTGCCTTGGAGCAGGTGGACTTAGGGTTGCCAGGTACCCGGTGGTGGCGGGTAAAATCCCGCCAATCCACCGGGTTGCCCACCAGCCAGCTGCGCGCGCGTCACTTCCGGGTTTATGGACTCTCTGGCAACCTCGGCTGAAACTCAATGGAAACCATAGAGTTTCGGCCGGGATCGCCAGGATCGCTAGAGCGTCCGCATTGCTTCTGGGTAAACCAGTAGGTGCATCACGTGGAGTGTGCACACGTGCCACATGAGGTGCGTGCACGCACACAGCACGTCCTCCATGGCCCCGCAAAGCTCCCGCCGGTGGAGCTGCGGGGCCTGGCAAGCCTAGGCAGACTCTATGCGGTTATACTTTGCTGAGGTCCCCTCTCCAAACCCTGCCCTTCCCATACTCCACCCCAAAATCTCCAATTCCCAACCCTGCTCAGGCAAATCACTGCCATGCAACTGAGCTGGGCCTAGGGTTGCCAACCTCCAGGTACTAGCTGGAGCTCCTGCTATTACAACTGATCTCCAGCTGATAGAGATCAGTTCACCGGGAGAAAATGGCCACTTTGGCCATTGGACTCCATGGCATTGAAGTCCCTCCCCTCTCGAAACCCCACCCTCCTCAGGCTCCACCTCAAAAACCTCCCACCGGTGGTGGTGAAGAGGGACCTGGCAACCCTAACTGGGCCCGATGGCAGCAACCACACAACTCCTCCAGTCAACTTAGGGTTGCCAGGTCCCTCGTCATCACCGGTGGGAGGTTTTTGGGATGGAGCCTGAGGAGGGTGGGGTTTGGGGAGGTGAGGGACTTCAATGCCATAGAGTCCAATTGCCAAAGTGGCCATTTTCTCCAGGTGAACTGATCTCTATCGGCTGGAGATCAGTTGTAATAGCAGGAGATCTCCAGCTACTACCTGGTGGTTGGCAACCCTAAATCAATTCACTACCACATAATTTGTGCAAATTGGCTGGGCCCAGGGGGAAGAAGGGAAAACTGAAGACTGGTGGAGGGGCAGACAAAGTTTAGTTGACTGGTGAGGAAAGGGGAGAAGGAAGCAGGGAAGGTGGAAAGGCTATGGGGCCTGCCAGTGGGAAGGGACATAAGGAGGGATGCTGGTTGTCATTTCCTAATGCTGTGCTCATTGTTCCAGAAACCACCTCTCTAAAAATGCTGGAGAAAGATATAGCAGAGCATTATTTCCTTGAGGACTGAAAGTGGTATGATGGGGCCTTTATAGTCTGTAGTTATCTCTTGTGCCCTGCTATTTTATCTATTTTTGAAGCATTTGAGCTGAGGCAATAGTGGGACAGAAAAAGAAATGTGTGAACATACCAGCTTCACTTGCTGAAAACATTTATTGCCTCTTTTCCTGTCAAGGTCTCCTGATTATGAATTCCATGGTACAGTAGTTAACATTCTTTTCAGAATTTTACCTCTCACTTGTTAGATTGACCTTTTCTTCTTATACCAATCAATATCTATCATTTTGATGCATAGGTAGGTAAGACTTTATCTGTGCAAGCCTATAACTTGTGTGTGCGTGTAAAGTGCCGTCAAGTCGCAGCCGACTTATGGCAACCCCTTTTGGGGGTTTTCATGGCAAGAGTCTGTGGCGCGAATATTTATAATTTGGGTTAAGAATAACCACATTCATACCTTAATATTATAACCTATAGTCACACAAAACCTGACTAAGGCTTTCAGAAAGCAGCCCTTTTTTCAGAAAGCAGCCCTCTATAGTCACACAAAACCTGACTAAGGCTTTCAGAAAGCAGACCCCAACTTTTCCATTAGGATCCTGACCTTAGAAAGTAACAGGAGATTTGCATTACTAACAGTTAGTCACCCAGAACACATTAGGTACCTAGAAATTATGTGCAGGGGTGACAAGGTCATTTAAAACGGACAGCAGAGTGCTTGCTTACGCAGGGAGGAAATTATTTATGAACATTGGGTGACGGACGGAACAAGATTTATCAGAGACCTGAACATGGCAAACTTATTATGGAACAAGATATTTCTAAACAATGTAGTCGTGATTTGCAAAAACTCATTTCCTAAAGAATGTGACAGGGAGGGGCCATTTGAGACCCTATCCTCACGGCCCAGCCTATAAAAAGGCGGTCCAAATGTCCAGTCCTTTGTCCTTCCCAGGGAGAAACCATTCTGTCTCTCCTTTGGAATGACCCAGAGCAGCTCTGATTGTCTGTCCGTCTGTTTGTGTATCAGTCTTTTTGTGGGGTGTTGTTAAATCTGTTTAAGTATTCTTCTTCTCTTTGCCTTACAACCTTTTGTAAGTTTAATTAACCTATATGCTTTACTGCTATATGTGTGTGGCCTGAAACTGTCCTAAGCACATGGTTTGTGTTTTCCCTATTACACTCTTTCCTTGGTAAGTAGCGGGCAGTGGAGTCCAAAGAAAAAAAATAAAGGGCTCAAGGGAGAGAATTTGCAGAATTCTCGCAACAGAGACTAACAGAGGTGGTTTGCCAGTGCCTTCCTCTGCACAGCAACCCTGGTATTCCTTGGTGGTCTCCCATCCAAATACGAACCAGGGATGACCCTGCTTAGAAAGTGCAAAACAACTACCTAGGGCAGCCAACTCTAAGTTGAGAAATTCCTGGACATTTGGGGGATGGAATTGGGGGGGGGCAGGGTCTGGGGAGGACGGGGTTACCAGGCAATCGCCAGGGGTGGGGGATCCCACTCTCTGAGCCCCTCCACCCACCATCAATCAGCTGGCCAGCAGAAGGACTTGTGTGTGTAAAGTGCCTTCAAGTTGCAGCCGACTTATGGTGACCCCTTTTGGGGTTTTCATGGCAAGAGACTAACAGAGGTGGTTTGCCAGTGCCTTCCTCTGCACAGCAGCCCTGCTTAGCTTCTGAGATCTGATGAGCCTGGGCCATGCAGGTCAGGGCAAGCCTATAAGTTACCCCACCCTAAAAGGTTGAATTAACAGAATAGGCTTTACCACATAAAACCCCTCCTGAATTAGACCACAAACCCACCCAACCCAGCACTGGAAATACCAACTCATCTTTCCTGGGCGCAGAGAAGCCCAACTAGCCTCACTGCGCCCACTCCATCCCGTCCCATCCTGTCTTTCCCAGGCGTCTTGGCTGGTGGTGGCCGCCTTGGCTGGCGACCTCACAGTGGGCTCGCCAGCCCAGATCTGGACGGGATGGTGGTGGCCGCCTTGGCTGGCGAGCTTGCAGCGGGTTCGCCAGCCTAGATCTGGACAGGGTGGTGGGTTGGTGAGCCCGCTTCCAGCTTGCCAGCCAAGGCGGCCACCACCACTTCGTCCAGATCTGGGCTGGCGAGTCAGCTGTGGGTTCACCAGCCAAGGAAGTCACCCCCCCCCCCCAGTTTAAAATGTTTTTTAAAAAATTAATGCGAGGGACTAGAGATCCTAAATTTATAGAGGACACAGGCATTTTATGGTATTTGTTTGTTTGTTTGGTACACATAGTCGGCCCAACCAAGTGACATTTATGTTATATCCGGCCCTCCTCACAAATGAGTTCGACACCCTTGAAATAGAGTGTAGTAGCGTATCCTGAAAGTGATTAAAGAATGGCCAGCGATTGTCATGTTCTCAGGCAGCCTTCTCAGGTAGAGTGGTAAAAGGCGCTCCTTGTTAAGGGTATATGAAACCTTCGCATATGTTTTGAATGAAATTTCTACATTGCTTTGGGGAAACTCTTGAGGCAACTCTACTGATCTTCAAAAGCGGATATGCGATTTGCAGAGCTAAGTTTTTTTTTCATGCTGTTAACTGGCCTTCAGCCCATATTTGATATTTGATTGCACCGTAAAAGTGGCTTTTGTTATTCTGTTTGCGGCTGCCATTAAAAAGGCAGCCTTCCTCAAGATGATCTGTCATCTGGACTGAATTTCCTAGTGAGGTAAACCTTTCCCTCTAGAGGTTGGAGGGGGGTTGCAGCAACCCACTGTATAAGTCACAGGCAGTCATTCAAAATGTACCTTCTCTGACCTGAGCTGTGGATCTGAAAGCTTGTAAGTAGGGTTGCCAGCTCCGGGTCAGGAAATACCTGGAGATTTTAGGGGTGGAGCCTAAGGAGGGCAGGATTTGGGGAGTGGAGGGACTTCAGTGTGGTATAATGCCATCTAGTCCACCTTCCTAAGTGGCCATTTTCTCCAGGTGAACTGATCTCTGTCTCCTGGAGATCAGTTGTAATAGCGGGAGATCTCCAGCCACCACCTGGAGGTTGGCGACCCTACTTGTAAGGGGCATAACATTCATAAAAAGATGTATGAGTGCAACACTGCACCCCCCAAAAAATTAGGAAAACACACAAACACCCCTTTTTCCCTAGGCCATCTCCCTCAAAAAAAAATTCCAATGAAAATACCAGAAATTTGGTGAAGGGCTGAAAAACCACCAAATAAATATTTTCTGTTTTGGCATGAGTGAAATGCTTCTTAAGTTTTACTCAAAACTTGTAGTATTACACTTTTTATGTAAGACAATCAATAGCATTACATAATAATTTCAGTGTATTCTGTAGATATATAGAAGCTATTTGCAGCCATATATTTATTGTTTAAATGTGACTGATTTTATCCACAATTAATATTCAACACTTGGTAGGTCTTAGTGAATCAAGTGCGTTGTCCACATCATCAGAACAAGAAGAATTGGTTTTTATATGCCGACTTTCTCTACCACTTAAGGAGGAATCAAACCAGCTTATGATCACCTTCCCTTCCTCTTCCCACAACAGACACCTTGTGAGTTAGGAGGGGCTGAGAGAGCTTGAAGAGAACTGTGACTAGCCCAAGGACACCCAGCTGGCTTAATGTGTAGGAGTGGGGAAACACATCCAGTTCACCAGATTAGCATCTGCTGCTCATGTGGAGGAGTGGGGAATCAAACCCGTTCTCTAGATCAGAGTCCACCGCTCCAGCAACAGCCTAGGCCTCAGTTTGCTGCTGGTAAGTCCCCCCACCGGCTCGCTGAATGGTGCTAGGGGAGGGGCCCCAAAGTGGGGGATCCCCAATCCCCGCTGAGGGTCTGGGAACCCTACTACGCACCCTGGTCCTGTTGGTTGCCATACCGGGCTTAGCAACTAGGGTTGCCAGGTCCCTCTTTGCCACCAGCGGGAGGATTTGGGGGTGGGCCTGAGGAGAGCGGGGTTTGAGGAGGGGAGGGACTTAAGTGCCATAGAGTCCAATGGCCAATGTGGCCATTTTCTCCAGGTGAACTGATCTCTATCGACTGGAGATCAGTTGAAATAGCAGGAGATCTCCAGCTAATACCTGGAGGTTGGTAACCCTACTAGAAACCCTAAGTGATTCATGACAATGGAGTCAAGTAGAACCTCCCCACTCCCAGAACATTATTATCCAAACTTCTCCAGAACATCAATGCAAAGTGTGACCAGCTACGTGTGCTGGGCACAATGTCAACTGAGACCCATTCATGGTTCACATGAGGGCCATGAAATCCTGAACCAGCTCAGACGGCAAAGATTCCAGTAGTACTGGTGGCAAGACCAGTTTGGTCGGCTCAGGCAGGAAGACAGAGGGGTAGATGTAGGGTTGCCAGGTCCCTCTTGGCCATCGGCCAAAGGTATTTGGGGTGGAGCCTGAGCAGGGCAGGGTTTGGGGAGGGGAGGGACTTCAATGCCATAGAGTCCAATAGCCAAATCGACCATTTTCTCCTAGTGAACTGATCTCTATCAGCTGGTGGTCTGTTGTAATAGCAGGAGATCTCCAGCTACTACCTGGATGTTGGCAACCCTAGGTAGATGGCACAAGGGTAGGCAGAACGGTAGGTGGTACACCAACAGAACCCAATTCTACCTTGAGAGACCAAAATCAGGAATAAAGATTCAAAATTCAGGGAACAGGTCATTGTTTAAGGCAATAGACTCATGCTAGAGCAAGGCAACACCACCACATCAGCCTTCAGAGTGTGCCTTTTGGGGGGCATATTTACTTCCAACCACTGTACACTAAAATCCTCCTAGACCCCCGCTCCCTCAATTGTGTTGGACAATAAGGATAGTACAGGGACTCCTACTTTCAATATCTGGATATTAAAATGAATATATTATAGATATTATCTCCCAAACTGCTAAATGTATTCAAAAGTGGATTAATTTTATAGGTTTTTGAAATACATTCCAAGAGTGTGCTTATCTATGCCAAAAGGCTTTTATCCGATTTGTCTTTCTAACTTGGTAGACTTGTCACCTTTTTAAAAAAATGATACCTAAACTGTAATGCCTCTATGTATACTTTTAAAATACAGTGATATCCTCTTGGTGATATACAGACTGTGTGTGTGTAGAGTACCATCAAGTCGCAGCCGACTTATGGCGACCCCTTTTTGGGGTTTTCATGGCAAGAGACTAACAGAGGTGGTTTGCCAGTGCCTTCCTCTGCACAGCAACCCTGGTATTCGTTGGCGGTCTCCCATCCAAAACTAACCAGAGCTGACCCTGCTTAGCTTCTGAGATCTGACAAGATCAGGCTAGCCTGGGCCATCCAGGTCAGAGTGATACACAGACTAGTATTTCTTAAATATGGCAACTTTATCTTAATGCCTGCCAGTCCATGGCCCCTAGTATAAGGAAAATATATGAGCAATTGTGCTCTATTTATGTTTATATTTATATTTTCCCCAATGGTTATGTATCTCTTTTTAGAAAGCTGATGATTTCCGTCTCTGTTTAAGTACAATTAAACTCTTTCCTATTATAGAATTCATACTTTTGTCCTTCTCTGTTTCGTTACATCCTTAGAGGATGACGTGTCCAGGCCAGCCTGTGTTTCTCAATATTTGTTTAAATAGGAGAGTTACATTTTTTCACCACAGTAACAAACTCCACCTTTCTTGCATTTCTTTAGCCACCCATATTGGATGAACAGCGCAGACCTATTAATGATTGGGTGGCTCATACTGATCACAACAAATGCAAAACGGACAAGGATTTCTGCATATTTAGGGCAGCAGGTAGGCAATTTTTTTTTTTTTTTGTAAATATGCTCCAGAAGGCACAGATAGTTGAGAGCAGTTCCAGGCCAGTTAAAGGAAGGGAAAGAGGGGAGGGGAAATTATTTTGCTGAAGAGGTTTGTTTTTATTTATTTAATTAATTCATTTGTACCCCGCCTTTCTCTCCAGTGGGGACCAAAGCGGCTTATGCCATCCTCCTCTCCTCTGTTTTATCCTCACAACAACCCTGTGAGGTTCAGGTTCAGATTTATTGCATATGGCCAAAGGCTGTTACAAGAACTGATAAAAAATCCGTATAACAATCATTGATAAAAGTTACATTTTGGTAACAGATTAAAACTCAAAAAGCATATCTCTCTAACCCGCCACAGAATGTTATAAAAGACTGAACATTTGAAGTTATCTGGGAATACTCCAACATTGAATGACAGCAATACCAATCCAGACTTGCTATAAAATAGAATAAAGTCTTGGAGGTAGCTCGGCCGCGAGCGGTTCCGCTGGGAACGGCGCGGCGCCGGGATGGGGGCCATTGGACGGTCTGTTGGCGCCGGATCAATCTCACCCTCGGTTGCTGGGTCATCGGTGTTATCCATTGCAGGCAGCTGCAACAGTGGCTCCGGGCGCTCCGGCTGTTCCGGCTCTCTGGTGACGGGGGTTGGCAGTGGTGCTGGAACCGTGGCTGCTTCCGGCAAGTCAGCAGGGCGGCGGCGTAGCTGATCGATGTGGCGCCGCAGAATGCGCCCCTCCAGGGTGGCTACCCAATAGGATACCGGGCCGGTGGTGTCCTGGACCGTGGCTGGGATCCAGGCGGGGCCCACTCTGTGGTTCCGGGTGAACACGGGGTCGTCCTGCTCAATGACCCTCAGTGTGGCGGTCGAGTCCTTGAGGCCCGGGTACTCAGGCGCCAGGTCAGGGTGCAGCCGGTCGAGCAGCGTTTTTGCCCGCCGACCCATGAGGAGTTCCACGGGGCTCTTGCCAGTCGCGGAGCTGCGTGTGGTGTGCTGAGCTAAGAGGAAGTCCACCAGCCCCCTGTCCCAGTCACGGCGGTCGATTCGCCGTAACGCGTCCTTTGTCGTTCGGACCATGCGTTCCGCCTGCCCTTTGGTGGCGGGGTGGAACGGGGCCAAGGTTGCGTGGCGGATCAAGTTCTTGGCCATGAAGTCTTTGAATTCGAAGGACATACATTGGGCCCTGTTGTTGGAGACCACAGTGTCGGGCAAGCCGTGGGTTGCGAAGACCTTGTGCAGCTCATGGATGACCACACTCGAGATCATGGAACCCACGTCAACCACCTCCAGCCACTTGAAGTAGGAGTCCATGATAATCAAGAATGTCTTACCCTGGAATGTTTGACGGTGAGCCCCGCAGTCCTGAAGTGGCCGAGCACCAGGCGGACGCGGTCTAGGAGTTCCCCCTTGGAGGCAGCGGCAATCAGGACGTCATCGAAATACGGGACGACGCCAGGCAAGCCTTTCAGGAGGTCCTCCCTGATGTTTTGGAATATCCCCGGGGCAGTGCTGACTCCGAACTGCAGGTGGGTCACCCAGAAAGCGCCCCGGTGAGTGACGATGGTCTGCGCCTCCGCCGAAGACTCGTCAACCGGCAGCTGCTGGTACGCCTGGGCCAGGTCAAGTTTGGCGAAGACCCGGCCCCCAGTGAGGAATGCCAGAAGGTGGCTGACGACAGGCACGGGATACGCGTGACTCTGAAGAGCCCGATTCAGGGTGCACTTGTAGTCCGCGCAGATGAGGATGTCCCCGTTCGGCTTCAATGGAGTTACAATCAGAGTCTCCCACCTCACGTTGGGCACCGGAACCAGGACGCCCTGGGCGATGAGCGGATCGAGCTCCGCATCGATCCGGTCCTTGAGTGTGAAGGGGACGCGGCGGGGCTTCAGGCGGATGGGGGAGGCGGCAGGGTCGATGAGGAGGAGGACAGGCGGCCCCTTGTAGCAACCCAGGGGGCCACGCCAAACATCCTCGAACTCAGACCAGACAGAGTCGAGCGACGCCTGACTGAGGTGGTGGAGGCCTGTGATATTCAGTCCAAGGGCTTTGAACCACTCAAACCCCAGTAGGCTGGTGCGGCGGCCCTCGACCACGATGAGGCGCAGGCAGCTGGTGAGGGACCCGTATTGCACAGACACGTGGCCAACACCCAAAACCCGAACACGGTGGCATTGGAAATCGGCGCGTCCAGACAAATGTCCACAAGGGTGGCCAGTGCTGCAATGCCAACTCATGCCCTCTCGACCTCCCTTCTGGCTCTGTGGTCACTGTGGGAGCTGGCCAGCCGCTGAATCTCAGCCTCACAAGAGTAAAGCCACCAAGCGTTGCCCACTGTGGAGACGGCACCAGAAACACCCCTTCAGTGGGCGCCCACATCCCTCCCTGGCGTCTGGGAGTGCCGTGTCTGCCGTGGCAACCCCTACCCACCCGCCGCTCCCCCGCCACTAAGACATGAGTCAGGAGGTGCGGCCTTCAGCGATATCATCTTTATTGGGAGGCACTGGGGATTGGGGAGTAGGAGGACACACAGGAAGGGGATTGGGAAGATGGAGGAGAACCGAGGCACCCCGCCCATGGTGCTGGTAGGGGTGTATGTCAAGATGGCCACAGCCCCTCCATTCTGCCCTCCCAGTCAATGCCAAGCAGGGCTATCAGAAGGCTGGAGGTGGGGGCTGCCAGGGCGAGGGCGGGGCCTGTGCGCTGCAGGATGGCGAGGGGAGGTGTCGGGTTGGTTCAGGAGTCGTCGCGCCAACAAGGCCGGCCGTGGAGGGAATATGGGCCACTGAGTTGCCGTGTCAGGGACCCCTGGGTCAGCAGCACGACCTTTAGTGGCACCCAAGCACCACACTATCCCTTAGCATTACTGTCAGGGAAAGTTGCATGGAGTCGCCAGGAGCCAGATGACTGTGACTCCTGAGTCCCCTGTAATCTGGGGTGACCCGGTAGTGGCCGTGGGTGCCTAACATGCAGGCGGCGGTGGCATTAGGGGTGCTTCGCGGCAGCCACAACCGTCGGCCAGACTGCAAGAACGGGGAGAGCGTCAGGACCCTCTGGTTCTTGCACAGGGAGGGGCTGGGTTGCATTCACCTGCACAGGGCAGTCATACACATGAGCTGGGAGGAAAAGCCCACCGACCGCCAAAGGGGGAGGCTTTTGCTGACATTGTAATATCACTAGTGAAGATCTGGAAGTGACAGCAACCCCCCTGCCAGGGTGAATCTCTACGAACGGACCCAATTTCCCTCCCACCCCTGCCAGTGGCCAGGGGGAATCTGGCAAACCTACTCTATAGTATTTGCTGTAGTTTTGGGGATTCCTAGAATGCTATGAAAGGCAATGACTCCCCTTCCAGGCCTGGGCCTAAACATCTCCGAGGGAGGCTGGGCATCATATGGGGGCTTACTGTGCTATAGCAATCATTTAACTGGATTTTCTTGTGTAGACAAGGCAGGAGGTGAATGATTGTTAAAGGGTAACCATAGCACAACAGTTAACTATGTATTATTATTGTGCAACTAAAAGTGCTTTTGGAAGAGCCCTGTGGCGCAGAGTGGTAAAGCTGCAGTACTGCAGTCCAAACTCTGTTCACGACCTGAGTTCGATCCCGACGGAAGTCTGTTTCAGGTAGCCGGCTCAAGGTTGACTCAGCCTTCCATCCTTCTGAGGTCGGTAAAATGAGTAACCATCTTGCTGGGGGTAAAGGGGAGATGACTGGGGAAGGCACTGGCAAACCACCCTATAAACAAAGTCTGCCTAGAAAACGTCGGGATGTGACATCACCCCATGGGTCAGGAATGACCCGGTGCTTGCACAGGGCACCTTTACCTTTACCTTTTTAAATGCTTTGGCATTTATGTTTTGTCTTTGTTCATTTTTACAGCTGGCCATCAATTAGTTGTGTTGCTAAAATGTGTTGCATAAAAATGTTAATTAATGTAACCATCCATTAGACTATGAATGATTACCACAGATAATAGAGTGCTTTGGGCATCACAAATACTTTCTACAGTAGCAAATATACTGTAAAATGTAGTACCATTTTAGATAGCTCCAAAATAAAACTGTAGACAAAAGTCTGGCCTGGCAATAGCTATTGAACATATGAAGCTGCCTTATACTGAACCAGACCCTGGGTCCATCAAAGTCAGTACTGTCTACTCAGACCAGCAGCGGCTCTCCAGGGTCTCAGGCAGAGGTCTTTCACATCACCTACTTGCCTAGTCCCTTTAACTGGAGATGCCAGGGATTGAACCTGGGACCTTCTGCATGCCAAGCAGATGCTCTACCACTAAGCCACAGCCCCCCTCCCCACCCCCGTATTAAGATTGGAAGGTAAATGCATGTATAGGGGCATTTTACTGTCACAGAAGGCATATTTATTCATTTTCTCACTTAGATTCATTTTCTCACTTAGATGGGTTTTATATTGAGAAAGCTAGGATGGAAACAACGCACTTCTTGCTAATTCGGATGCATAAGCATAAGCAGACCTACTCAAAAGTAAGCATCGTATTATCAAATGGGATTTTTACTCCCAGCCTGTCTTCTCCAGCCAGGACACGGTTAACAGGAGCACCGCGCGAGGCCCCACCCACTTCGCCTTGTATTCTACAGCGCGCTTTTTCCAATTGGCTCGCAGAGAAGGGAGAAAAGCAGCATGATTGGACAGCGGCTTCCCATTGGCGTGGCCGAGTCGCTCCGAAAGAACTCTTTTCGGGCTGCGACGTCTCCGCGTTTAGCGCGAGAGGAAACCGCGCGACGTCTCCTCGTTCTGGGCGGCCGTCGGAGGGAGGCGTGGCCTCGCCGGGCGCTCCCGTTGGCTGAAGGGGGGGTGGACGAGATGGGCGGTACCATGTTGCGTGTGTGAGAGAGGGGGGGCAGCTCGCCGAGAGGGGGCCGCTGGCGGTGGCGGCAGTGCCGGCTGGCCCAGTCAACGGGGATGGCGCGTGAGCGCTCGTCGGTTGCGTAAGTGATAAAGTAACCGTTGAGGAGAGGGAGGGGGCAGGGGAGCGAAGGGAGCGCGCGCGCACGCTGGAGGGCCAAAGGGGTTGGGGGAGGGGGGGAGAGAAGCCGGGCTGCCTTCATAATTCCCCGTGGATCCGTTCATGTGGCTGTAGTAAAGGGGGGGGGGGAGAGAATAAGGAGGGATGTACCAACCCTGTCTTGTAAGGGGGGGGGCAGAACATGCTGGCCAATTACCTTACAACTTCCCCGTTTCAGTTGTGGTGAGGGGAGGCGAAGGAAATGAAATAGGGTCTCATCTTCTATCCACCCCTTTCGTGTGTTGGGCAGAGGGGTCTTTCAGGAGCTCGACAGTCGAGGTGAATGGGTGGAAGGGGCTCTGAGCATGTGCAGAGTGTACTTTACTTTTTTTTCATTTGACAGTGGGCGGCCGTGTTAGTCTGTCTGCAGTAGTAGAAAAGAGCAAGAGTCCAGGAGCACCTTAAAGACTAAGAAAAATATTTTCTGGCAGGGTATTAAAGACTTAACAAAAATATTTTCTGGCAGGGTATGAGCTTTCGTGAGCCACAGCTCACTTCTTCAGATACCGAAGGTATCTGAAGAAGTGAGCTGTGGCTCACGAAAGCTCATACCCTGCCAGAAAATATTTTTGTTAGTCTTTAAGGTGCTACTGGACTCTTTTTATTTATTTATTTAGTGATTTATAACACGCCCTCCCCCCGCCAAAGCTGTTGACTGCTACAGAGAGCAGGTATCTGAAGAAGTGAGCTGTGGCTCACGAAAGCTCATGCCCTGCCAGAAAATATTTTTGTTAGTCTTTAAGGTGCTACTGGACTCTTTTTTTATTATTTATTTATTTATTTAGTGATTTATAACACGCCCTCCCCGGCCGAAGTTGTTGACTGCTACAGAGAGCGTGGTACTCTGTTGCTCAAAGGATGTGGATGGGGGAAAGACCCTCTGAGCATGTGTAGAGGGCTGTTCATTGCTGAATCGCTACAGACCTGCTGCTTCTCCCCCCCCCCCCCCCGCTCTGGCCTTACCTAGATGTGCTGCAGAATGAAGGGGTGGGATGGACGGTGCCGCTTCAGGCTGCAGGGGAAAGCAACAGAGTTCCACAATCTGCGGAGGTCCAGGCCAAAGTCTTTCACCCTGATGTTCTAATTCGTTATTTGCAGGGCGGTGTTTTTTTATATCTATGTAAAGAAGCATTAAAAGCTTGACTCTGCCAGCATTCTGAAGTGGGACAGCCTGTTCTACCACTTCGTTCAGCTGCATGTCTAGACCAGACCTCTCTGCAAAGGAGGAAACTTTCAGATTGGAAGTGTTATTTGCTTTCAGAAAGATCTGAACCCTGGCAGCTAGCTATCCTTGAAATATATTTTATTATTACAAGTTCTGTTACAAAGCTAATAAACATCATGGAGCAATCCTGTCTAGACAAAACGTAAGGTATAACTTCATCCTGAAACAGATCTACAGGTCTATTTGGTACATTGCTTGCCGTGGTCTTAAAATTTATGTAATGGGTTCTTAACAGAATTTCCCATCATATCTATAAAGCGCGGCTTCAGCTCTTTCTTGTTGATAGCTCTACACAGCTTAGCTGCTGTAAGCAGATCAAGAAGGATCTCCAGATCTTTCTATGCTGTCCCACCTTTCAAGTAACAGAATAGAATTGTCTTAGGTTCAAATGCCAAATAAATAACCACCCAACTCTTATTAGCTGATAAGTGCCCCAACTCGACTGAAGCAGTTGCCGAATATTTGGCAAAAAAATTAACTATGTATCCCTGTATTGACAAGTAATAGCTTTACCAATTGTATGTGTTACTTTGGTGTTTACAGTGAATTTTACTACTGTATTATACTGAACTTGATAAGTAGTCTATTAACCTAATCTGCTTCTTTTATGCCATTAAAAGTTTTTTGATTTGATTTTGAATTGGTCATTTCGTTAATGAGATCTATTGCCATAGGTGTTTTAAATCAAAGCACATTTCTAAAATATGCATAAGACTGGCGTGTATTTTTATCTGGCCCTTTTTCCAAGGAGCACAGGTTCGTTACTCCTTTTCTGTTTTGTCCTCACAATAAATTTGTGAGGTGTGTAAACAAAGTGCCGTCAAGTCGCAGCCGACTTATGGCGACCCCTTTTTGGGGGGTTTTAATGGCAAGAGACTAACAGAGGTGGTTTGCCAGTGCCTTCCTCTGCACAGCAACCCTGGTATTCCTTGGTGGTCTCCCATCCAAATGCTAACCAGGACTGACCCTGCTTAGCTTCTCAAATCTGAGGAGATCAGGCTAGCCTGGGCCATCCAGGTCAAGGCAAAATGTGTGAGGTAGGTAAGGCTAAATTAGAGTGACTGTCCATAGCAGATGGAAGGGTTGTGCCTGTACCTCTGCCATTGAGATCTGATACTCCTAACCACTGTACTACACTCCTCTTTTCTCTCCTTCTCCCCCTTGAAATTAAGCACCAGGGACAGTTCAACTAACAAATTCCAGATGCTCAATTTCCTCATTTAGTTATTAGGGGAAAGTATACCCTGCCATTGAATTTGTAAATAAGCTAAGAAGTTTACAATAAATTTTAAAAAGCTATAACATATCTGTCTTATAAAACAATTATGCCTGAACAGCTAAAAACAATAACTGCAAAACAGCAGCAGATCAAGACCTAACAAAAAGATAGAAAAGAAGAAACTGTAGCAGCCATTGAGCAACATAGTCTGTGGTAGAATTAAAACCTACAAGGTATAAACAGAGGCTATAAAATTTCAAGGCAATGAAATAATTGGTTCTGTAGGCTTTTGTGAACTTTTAGAAGTTCCATGGAAAACCAGCAAAGAAAAATCAGATCATACCACATGTCAAAGATAGAAGGAGATGAAGAATATACATTGAGTTCTCTCTGAATTTTAACCAGGATCTTCTCTGATTTGTGCAAGTCCTACATTATTAGGAAATATCAACATTAGTTCCCTCAAAACTGTTGTGAAATTAGAGAGGAAGAAAGCAGGCCTATGCAATGTTTCTGTTTTGCATTGTGTTCTCTCATTATTCTGGAAGACAATTTTTGTTGTGGGAAGGAAGGAGCTTTCTCTTTCCCTGAATTGTCACCCTAAACTGTAAAGACTTGAGTACTGTGACTGTTGCCAGTTTAGGAAAGATCTTTGAGTATTGCGGCTTTGGCTGTGTAATGCACATATCTTGTGTTATCATTCTGGCAATTGATCAGATGTTGCAATGTTCTGATCTTTTTGATGAGTAGAAAATGAATTAAGGATTAAATTTTAGGTGAAAAAAATCAGTATTGGGTGAACCATAAAATCAGTATATCTGAAATCTATTATGAAATGTCCTTAGGAGTACTGGTTCCATAAGTTTCATATCTTTGTGCCTGCTGGTTGTCACATCCTGTTCTGTATGGCTGTTTGATAAAATGTAATCCTTATTTCTTACTGGATATTGATATAGATCACAATTGCTGTAAATGATATATTGTAGAATAACTCACGAAGACTTGCAGAGTGCATCTAATTTTGCCCTCCACCACTATTTCCTTTCCATGAATTCCCCTATAGCCTCTACCATTTTCCTGCTTCGCTCTCACCTTCCCATCTTACTTTTATCTGCCCCCTCCCATCTTCAACTTTCCCTCCCTCCTTCCCATAGCAGCCTCTCCCTAGGAAAATTCTGGCCAAGTTGCTTCATGCTTGTAGAGCTGGGTCCAGTTGCACAGTAGGGAAACTGCAAGGATTTGGGGAATATGTCACTTTCCCCTGTATCCCCTCCCCATACTATTTCCTCTTTGTCTCCTCCTGGCAGATTCCATATCTTCACCTTTCCTTGCTTCTTTCTCTCCTTCCGAGTCTACCTTTTATCTGCTCCCCCATTTTCAGCTATATTAATTATTTATTTACTTCACATCTTTCTCCACAATGGGGATCCAAAGCAGCTTACATCATTCTCCTCTCCTCCATTTTGTCCTCACAACCATTCTGTGAGGTTGGATAGGCTGAGAGTGTGTGACTAGCCCAAAGTTACCCTTTGAGTTTACATGGCCAAATGGGGCATCAAACCTGGGTATCCCAGATCCTTGTCTGAAACACTTAACTGCTGCATCACACTGGGTGGCTGCAGTTGAACAGTAGCAAGCAGCCGGGCCTGGTTAAGTCATGCCGGTTGCATGGTAGTAAGTTGCCCCATCTTTGTTGCCGGGCCTGAGTGCATGGAGTCCTCCCTCTAAGGCCAAAACAGCCCTGGCTTTTACTGACAGAAACTAAGTATTGTCAAGGTTGGCAATATTGTTGTGGTTGCTGAGCAACAACTATGAAGGGCATCTGTTTCTTAAAGCTACATGGGCTCCTTTTACCATTTTGTTTTTTTTAAACTCCTCCAATTTTTTTTAAGATTTCAGATTTTTTCGCAAACCTGGGGCTTTCTCAGGTTTGTAGAAAAATCTGTCTTGTCTGTCCACTGCCCCACTCTCCGGATTTAAGTGGGGCCATGTTGAGAATTAAATAGATTATGATAAGAAGGTGTGCTCCTCAGTAGAAGAACAGCTGTGAACTACTCTCTCATAGGAGGAGTATACTGTAAGTAGGCAAGCCACATGGAACTCACAGTTTAAACGTTACTGTTAGGAGGAGGGAAGACTGAGCCAAGAAAGATTGTGGGGATGTATCTTGCTTATGAAAGGGATTGCTTTCCCCAGATCCCAGTGGTGGTGGTGGTGGTGGTCTGATCAAGATGATAAAGTGATCACACCCTCTTTGCTAACTCTTCTCGAGTTTGTATATAGAAAGTAGTTTATCATTTAAACAAAACCTGAACCACATCTGATCAACCCTGTATATTGGTAAATTGGCGTCCATTCTCTCTTTTCAGCCATGCTGTGACAAACCTATACTTAGTAGCAAGGCATCTTGGAAGCCTTTCTTCACCTCTGAATTGAGTTTATGTAGTACCAGTGGTACTTCTCATTCTTTCAGAGCACAAAGCAAGTTTTTTTAAATCTGAAAAAGTAGGGGACTTTGCAATAGAAAGACTACTAACAGAAATTAAGTGGCTTGCACTGATATAAGCAAGCATGGTCTTCCTCCTGCACAGTCTTTCTGTGTTTGTTTGGCAGCATATTTTTGCATTATTAAAAAAAAAAAAAGAAGTCCTTGTACAAGAAAGCTGTATTACCTGTTATGCGGATCTGCAGCCTATATAACTTTATTTTTCAAGATTCTTGCCAGGTATTACAGATCGCCCAGGTTCAGTTTTTTTTCTTATACCTTGTAATTAGATTTCCTTAGAATTAGCATCAACTACAGTATCTCATAGTAAAACTCCAGTGAGGGATCACTTATCTGAAGAGTTTTCCATCAGCCTTTCAGCAGTGTTGTGGAGCTCAAAAAGTGCTGGTTACAGAATGTAGAATATTGATGTGCACAGCAAAAGTACTAAAAATCCAAAATGTCCTTTATACACAGCCAAATAGCAGACCATGCCTCAAGGTATAAAATTCCACTATGTTTATTAACTTACAGTGGTACTGGAAGATGCATCTGCCACAGTGGGCTAGTTGGAGTAAAGGCTACGAATGAAATCCATCAAGTCCCACGCTGCTTCTCACCTTGCTTTGTAAGAGACTTCCTGTAGCCTTTGGAAGAGCCGATCAGGATTAAAGACTATTTTCCACCATGAAGTTGAAGCAACGAGTGGTGCTTCTGGCAATCCTCCTCGTCATCTTTATTTTCACCAAGGTTTTCCTCATAGACAACCTGGACACCTCGGCAGCTAACCGCGAGGACCAGCGCGCTTTTCATCGCATGATGGCAAGCCTGCGGGTGGAGCTGGATCCGCGACTTGACCACACCCTGCAGTCTCCCTGGGAGATCGCGGCCCAGTGGGTGGTGCCGCGGGAAGTGTATCCGGAGGAGACTCCAGAACTCGGGGCGGTAATGCATGCCATGGCTACAAAAAGGATTATCAAAGCAGATGTGGGCTACAAGGGTACTCAGCTGAAGGCGTTGCTCATATTGGAAGGGGGACAGAAAGTAGTCTTCAAACCTAAGAGGTAAAATACTCATTTAATAATAGGGTAAATAAAAGACTTTTTCTAGGGATTCCTGAAGTGGAGTGCTTGATAATCTTTACCCAGGAGAAGGAGAGAGGAGACGTGGCTAATTGCTCATCCACCTATTTCACCACAGTATGTATTTATGGCAGGGGTGGGGAACCTTTTTTCCGCCAAGGACCATTTGGATATTTATAACATCATTCGCAGGCCATACAAAATTAGCAGACCAGGCCCCAAGCAGGCAGCTGCCCCAGATGAGCCCCCACACACAGGCAAGCAGGCAGGCATCCAACCGGTGGTGCATTCGCCCACCTGGTGGCACAGGATGGTCTGTTGCACCAGCCAAGCATAGCCGTCCAGCTGCACACCGGAGTTGCTTCTGCTCTGCATGGTGAGGCCTGATTCTACAGCTGGGTCCTGCTACCTCCACCTGCAGGGATGAAATGAGGACACACTGGCTAAGAACTTGCTCCCCCATGCATTCTGGCCCTTCCCCCTTTAAACCCCGCCCCATTGTCACCACTTCCGCCCCCAGCCCTCTTGTAGTATAGAGGGAATACGTTTCTCCATGACCTGGGTGGGAAAGGGTTAACACAGTTTCTTGGGCGGTCCTAGCAGCTCCATAGCTAATGACTCTTCTGCAAGGAGGGGGGAAGGTTCCTTTTCTCAGCAAAACAAACTCACATCCGCCTTGAATAGAGGCTATTCCTGACCGCAGGAAGGGGCGGATCACCAGTCTTAGATCCTTCTGAGCTAGAGATCTTCCAGGACCCACGAAGGGCCCCTGGCAGGACGTTCCCCATTCCTGATTTATGGAAAGGGTATAGAAAGCTGGGGGGGGGGGTGGTCTGAGATGATTAGTACCATTCTCACAAACCAGCCTCTGATTGGATACATGCAATGGATTCTGGGTTTGCTAGACCTGCATTGGGAACGGCCATTTAAAA
The DNA here is from genome assembly GCF_029931775.1 of Euleptes europaea. Classification (NCBI taxonomy): domain Eukaryota; kingdom Metazoa; phylum Chordata; class Lepidosauria; order Squamata; family Sphaerodactylidae; genus Euleptes; species Euleptes europaea. The sequence continues at coordinate 22,294,643 of NC_079313.1, read as the reverse complement.
AAACCCATTCCATCTCACTGACCATGAATCACAATGTAGATTACACAACAAATTCCACTTCTACTGTTCAAAGCTCTAGCTTGCGGCTTATATGGCAATATTATTACCCAAGAAAATTACTGTAAATTAAATCCTGTTTCTTCTCAATGAATTACATTAGAATGCTGCAGAAACTCCTTTCTCTTGACCTTCTCTTTTATAGCTTGGAAGCTGAAATCCAGAACAAATGTCTCTTTTGTTACAACTTTTAGATATGCCAGAGACTATGTGGTAGAAGGAGAGCCATACGCTGGATATGACAGGCACAATGCAGAAGTGGCGGCCTTCCATCTGGACAGGTACACAAACACTGAACTACAATTAATTAGTTTTAGAGACTGGTAATAGGAACCAATGTCTACATTACACATAGTTGAAGAAAATTATTTCTTACTAGAACTGGTTACAATTGTAGGGAAAAAATGGTCCCCACTATATTGCTAACTCTTATCATGCGCTCATTTTTTTCTTCTATTTATTTGGAAGAGCTATATATCATAACATTATTTCTTTTGTTTCTAAATGTGAGGATCTAGATAATTTTCTAGGTAAGGTACCCCCACATGGTTCTTACCGCTACTAGAGCGGCAACGGAAGCAGCCATCAAAAAAATTGAAGCAAGCATGTAAATAGTCACTTTCCTGGTCATCTGTGGAAGGTAAAAAATTACTTCGAGGAGACCAGCATGGCATCTTTGCAGCAATTCTTGTTGGCTGCAGACGACTAGTGCAGGGGTCCTCAAACTATGGCCCGTGGGCTGGATCCGGCCTCCGGAGGGCTTTTTTCCGGCCCAGGGACCGAGAAAGCCAGTCCCCCCTTGCCCGCCTCCCCAGAGCTTTTCTGGGCTTCCTGGCCGCGTGCGCCCAGCCAGAAGCCTCCCTCCTGCCCCAGTCGCCCCCTTCCCTGCTCCCTCCCCGGCCCAAAACCCCTTTCCTGGGCGCACGAGGCGTCTTGCCGCCTCGTGCGCCGCCCAGTCGCCCCCTTCGCCCTCTCCCTCCCACTCTCCCCGGCCCAAAACCCCCTTTCCTGGGCACACGAGGTGTCTTGCCGCCTCGCACGCCGTCCAGTCGCCCCCTTCGCCCTCTCCCTCCTACCCTCCTCGGCCCAAAAACCCCTTTCCTGGGCACATGAGGCGTCTCGCCGCCTCGCGCGCCACCCAGTCACCCCCTTCACCCTCTCCCTCCCCTGCCCAAAACCCCCTTTCCTGGGCCTGGTCGCCCCCTTCTCTTCCGCAGCACGCCCCACCGGGAGACTTCTCCCATTGCCTAGCTTTGTACCTGGCTGGGCCTGACCTCCTCGAGCTCCATGCAGCTACGCCTGGTCCTTCGGGCTCTCCACAATGCAGCCCAACGTGGCCCTGGCATTCCTGTTTTGGCTGCAGTCGAGCAGCATTCTCACGGCTTAGGGCTCTCTCTCCTCCCGGGGGTATCCTTGTGGCCTGGAGGTAATTGTAGGGGCCCCTTGGGGGGGGGGGCTGGGCATATCTCCAGGGAGAAGAAGAAAAAGACTTGTGGCCATTTTTGCACTGGAGGGTTTGCCTTGGATTTGCCACTCTCCAGATGCACATTTTCCCCATCCAAATTCTCAGAACTCAAAAGTAAACTCCCCCCACCCCTGGGCAGAGTTTGGAGAATTCGGATGGGGAAAATGTGCATCTGGAGAGCGGCAAATCCAAGGCAAAACTTCCCGTGCATAAATGGCCTTGGTTTTTACATGCCGACTTTCTCTACCACTAAAGGGAGTCTCAAATTGCTGTAAGCTCTTGACCCATCGTACCAGAAATCACCACAGAGACAATCAGAATCCAAGCAGATGGCTTTACTGGTCAAATAGGCAATACAGTGCATTGAGGATAAGATGACAGCTATGAGTTGTCTTGCCCGTTATTTGGAAATATAAGGCAGAGAAACGGCGGGAGATTACAAAGCATAAACAGAGCATTATTTCCCAGGAGTGGCATTCCCAGGCTTTGGTATGTGAAGCCGTCCTTGAAGTCTGGACGGTTCAGCGGAGAAACGAAAGGAAACATCTAAGCCGAGATAACAGCCTGACATCCTGCTCCCCTTAAGGCCCCCTCCCATCCGGCAAGGGGGCTGGTCTGTTTGGGTAGGTGTTGTGAAAAGCGTTGACGAGTTTGGGGGCGGAGACATCCTGTGCGCGAACCCATTCGTCATAGGCAGGGGGGAAGTGTTTCCAGCGGATCAGGTATTGCAAGGCCCCGTGGTGTATGCGGGAATCGAGGATTTTGGAGACTTCGAAATGTTCCTCCCCCCCCCCCACCATTATGGGCTGTTCAGGAGGCGGCTCCGGGTGCCATTGTGGGGAAGCAACATGGGGCTTTAGAAGGCTGATATGGAAAACGGGGTGTACACGCCTCAGAGTTTTGGGGAGAGACAGTTCCACTGTGACAGGATTTATGAGGCAGATGATGGGAAATGGGCCAATGTATTTAGCATTGAGCTTATGGCATGGACGGGTGGAGCGCAGGTTCTTGGTGGAAAGGTATACCAAGTTACCCACTTGCAGGTCCCTACCGGGGGAACGATGCTTGTCGGCCTGCGCCTTGTATTTGCGCTTGGCTCGGTCTAGGTTGCTAACCAGCCAGGGCCATGTTGTACGGAGGGTGTGTGCCCAAGAGGCAATGTCGGCATCCCCCTCCCCCTCTAAACCTTCTATTGGGGTGATAGGACCGAAGTCCTGTCCATATACCGCATAAAATGGGCTGAAACCTGTGGACTGATGTACAGCATTATTGTAGGCATATTCTGCAAAAGGCAACAGTTCTACCCAGTCATCTTGGTGGTAATTGACATAACAACGCAAATAGCATTCAAGTACAGCATTGACACGTTCGGTTTGACCATCCGTTTGGGGATGGTATGCACTAGACAATCCCTGCTCCACCCCCACCAATTTGAGAAAAGCTTTCCAAAACTTAGCCACCAAACTACTTCCGCGGTCGCAGATTATCTTGCGCGGAAACGAATGTAGTCTAAAGACATGTGACACGAAGAGGCGGGCCAACTTCTGAGCGGAGGGGATCCCCGCACAAGGAACCAAATGTATTTGCTTAGAAAATAAGTCAGTGATAACCCATAACACAGTTTTTCCCCCGCTGAGAGGGAGATCCATCATAAAATCCATAGCAATCACTTCCCAGGGTTTGCTGGGTATTTCAAGTGGTTGCAGTAGTCCTGGGGGCTTGCCTTGAAATCGTTTGACTGTGGCGCAAACAGGACAGCTGCGAATAAAAGAGTCAATGTCAGAACGCATTCCCCCCCACCAAAATTGTCTGCGCAACAGGTGAAGGGTCTTTAGGAACCCAAAGTGTCCAGCTGTTTTTACTCCATGAGCCAAGTGTAAGACGTCTTTTCGGAGCGCTTTGGGCACATACAATTTCGAGTCTTTGTACCAAGAGCCTCCTTGTTCGATTACACCAGGAGGCAGGGTTTGATCAGAGCGTTCCATAAGGCATTGTTCCCGAAGGGAATTTAAGAAAGATTCGGAGACGGGAACCCCTCCCTTGTTTACGGTGGCAGTAGGAGCAGTTATGGGGGTTGACGAGGGGGAAGCGCTTACGTGCGGTGGTGTGCAGACTGCAGGCGGCTGGGCGGCCGGTTGGGTTGGAGGAGCTGGAGCGCCGGCCATCGTGAGTTTCCGTTGTGGGGGCAGCTGGGCGGCCGGTAGGGCTGGAGGAGCTTGCGCGCCGGCTACTGTGTGCTTCCGCGGGGGCAGCGTCTGGGATCGAGTTTGTACAGCCAGTACGGGCAGGGCTTCTCTTTGCGCGGGCGTAAATAAAGAGTCTGTTGGCCGATCAAGTTTCGCCGGGTATTGAGGCAACCGGGAGAGAGCATCTGCGAGAACATTTTGTTTTCCTGGGACATGCTTCAGGACAAAACGAAACTGAGCAAAGAATTCCGCCCAACGCTGTTGTTTCGCGGATAACTTATGGGTTCCTGTGAGGGCGGCTAGATTCTTGTGATCGGTCCAAACTTCGAAGGGGACTTTAGACCCTTCCAGGAATTGTCACCATAGAGTAAGTGCATGGTGAACGGCTGAGGCGTCTTTCTCCCAAATGGGCCAGTTCAATTGGGAGTGCGCAAATTTCTTTGAGAAGTAAGCGCAGGGGTGAAGGAGACCATCTGGTCCTCTTTGGAGCAGGGCCCCTCCCATAGCTACGTCGGAGGCATCGACTTGTACAATGAACATTCGATTTGGGTCTGGGTGCCGTAGCACAGGTTCCGACGTGAAAAGGCGTTTGAGGGCTACAAAGGCGGTCTGGCATTCATCAGTCCACAGTATCTTAGCGGAGGGTAATGTAGCAGAGCTTCCTTTACCCTTGGTTTTCAGAAGGTCGGTGATGGGCAGCGCTATTTGGGCGAAGTTAGGGATAAATCCGCGGTAGAAAAAGTTAGGGATAAATCCGCGGTAGAAATTAGCAAAGCCCAGAAACTGTTGTACTTGCTTGCGGTTGGAGGGAGGAGTCCAATCGAGGACGGATTGGACCTTGGCCGGGTCCATGCTAAGGCCATGGTGGAAGATTATATATCCCAAAAAAGTTATTTTGCTCTGGTGAAATTCGCATTTAGCCAGCTTTGCAAAGAGTTGGTGATTGCGCAGGCGGTGTAGAACTTCTCGGACCAAAGTGACGTGCTCGTCCATGGTTTTTGAATAAATAAGAATGTCATCCAAATAAACTACCACCCCGCGGTACAGTAAATCATGGAGGATTTCGTTGATGAGTTGCATGAAGACCCCCGGGGCACCTTTTAACCCGAAGGGCATCACAAGGAATTCAAACATTCCAAAACAGCTAGAGAAGGCAGTGAGGGGTTCGTCCCCCTCGCGGATACGGACGCGGTAGTAGGCTTCTACTAGATCCAATTTGGAGAATATACGTCCCTCTTGCAGTTGTCCCAAAATATCTGAAATTAGCGGTATAGGATAGGCGTTGGCTTGAGTAACTGCATTGAGTTTTTGGAAGTCAATGCAGAGACGTAGGTCGCCCTCCTTTTTTCGGACGAAAAACGCGGGGGCTGAGTTGGGAGCATTCGACGGGCGAATGAACCCTCTGGCAAGGTTTTTGTCCAGAAAGTCCCGTAGTACAGTGCGCTCGGAAGTGCTCATAGGGTAGATCTTACTCTTGGTTAATGTGCAGTCTTTCACCACTTCAATTGCACAGTCAGTGGCCCGGTGGGGGGGTAAGGCATCACATTCTTTAATGTTAAAGACATCCGCAAAGTCCTGGTATACATCAGGTAGGGACGGCGGTGATGGGACATCGGAGATTAATGCCGGAGCAGGTGGAGACAGCACCGCAACTTGCTGTCGGTTCTGGTCGCATTTGGGGTTGGCAAAGGAGATCGTGTTCGTCTCCCAGTCTATACTGGGACTATGACCTTTAATCCAGTTAATTCCCAGGACCACTTCAAATCGGATAGGGGCTATGGTAAAGTCTATTTGCTCCCAGTGGGAGCCAATTCCCATCACCACCCCTATAGTGCGATGATCAACTGGGCCCCCCTTGAAATGGCTTCCATCCATTTGGGCAAATTGGACGGGGGCTGGTAAAGCCTCGGACTTGACTTTGAGTGCTGCAAATGTGGCCTCATTGATGAGAGTGCGACCGCAACCGGAGTCAATGAGTGCCTTAACGGGTAGTTGGGGACCACCTTCATAGTGTTGTAAAACTGCGTCCACATAAACGGTGGTTTCCACTTCCTTTACTTTAGTGGGAGCTTTCGGTTTAGCAGGAGAATCTGCAGAGGTCTGTGGAGACGCTCCACTCACCACAGACCGGAGCCGTTTTTTGACAAATCAAGGGGGGAATCCAGGTTTAAAGCTGGAGAATTCCATGGGTTCTCTTCGTCAGAAGAAGGAAAGTTGTCCCCCAATGGGGCATTTGTAATCCGGGACCCGGCGGGGTCATTCGATGTAAGAAGGATAGATGAGTCCTCAGCGTGAAGTGCAGAGGGTGTGGGTCTTCCCGGCGCTGTGCTGTGGGTGGCCGCGGTGCCTCTGCGTTGAGGTCGTCCTCTTGCTCGGGCTGTCATGCTGGGACGAAAGGGTTCAGGGCGATGTGGGCAGACTGCTGCAAAGTGGCCCAGTTCCCCACAAGTGAGGCAAGCGCCTCTTTGAAATCGGGTTTCGCGATCCTGGGGTGGACGCGCGGGTTTCCGTGGATTGGGGGGCGGTGCCTTGGGCTGGGGCTTTTGGACGCTTTTCTCCTTGTTTCTTTGGCGGACAAGGGAAATAAAGCGCCGGCGGCTTTCCACCTCTTCGGCTAATAGGATCCAATCCTCGAGGGTGTCGGGATCACCCCTCATACACGACCAGTTCAGAATGTCAGGGTGTAAGGCTTCCCTGAAATGGTGATTTAGGGTGGCTTCGGGCCAGCCCACAATTTTGCTTGCTAGTCTTTGAAATTCATCGGCAAACTCTCGAACTGGAGTAGAGCCTTGTCTTAGTTGTAGAAGCTCCGCTTTGGCTCGTTCCCCCAGAAAGGGGTCCTCAAACCTCCTCCGTAAGGCAGTCATGAAATTGTTGAGGGAACGGATAGAGCGGGATCGGGTGTCGAACTGGAGGACCATCCAGTCGGCTGCTTTTCCTGTCAAAAGGGAAGCCACATAGCGAACCTGGCTGTCCTCTGTAGGGAAGAACTGTCCTTGTTCTCGCATATAGCTGTCCACCTGATGCAAGAAACAGGGCAGGGTTTCGAGAGATCCATCGTAAGTAGTTTTCAACTGAGTTGTTTCCAAGGACCGGGCATGGGTTGGCCCGGTTGCACGGGTGCCCTGGGTGCAGGTAAAACGGGACCTCTGGGAGCCGGAGGTTGAACAGGCACATTAGCGGGTGGCTGGGCTGGCACTCCCTGAACTGGTACTGTGGCTCCCTGTGGAACGGGTTGTGCCGGGGTTGTCAGGGCCTGCTGTAACTGCCTGTTGTCCTGAAGCAAGCGTTCCATTAGCTCCTGGAGTTGATCAACACGGCCAGGTAGCTCTCGATTCTGAGCTCGTAACAGGTGAATGTCCTCACCCGGGCCACCTGTACGATGAGGTTTGCTTGTCCTAAAACTTGTGGCCCATTGAGAACTGTCCCCATACAAGTCCTCTTCCTCAGACTCCTCAGAGTCTTGGCGTCATTCCGCAAGGCGGCGTGCGCGTTGGGTCGTGCGAGACGGGGCAAATACCGGGGGAAAAGACAGACCCAATGGAGGACCGCTCCTTCTGGAGTCTTTGGGGCGGCCGCCTGTCCGCGCCCGATCCGCAGCCAACTGCAGTTCTTTATCCCTTGCGGCTTGAGCCTCGGCTTCCGCCTTAGCCGCTTCAGCAGCTTCCCTATCTGCGAGAACTTTTGCGCTTTCAAGTCTCAGAGCGGCAGCTGCGGTAATGTGCGGTAAAAGTTCCGTTTCCAGGAGCGTGAGTAGGGGGTCGGGTTCCCCACCTAGCAATGGTTGCACTCGGACCGCGACCGCGGGTGCATCGGCCCCGAACGTCGAGGCCAAACGTTGAGCCAAGGTGGCTATCGTGGTATCCTTTGTACAATCCGCAAAGAGGAGGGCCGTCTGGATAGCGACCCTCTTGGCTTCAGCTTGACAGTCAGCTGCATTGGGTACCAAAGAAAAACCTGCCGGTGCGGCTCCCGCCATGGTACCTTTCCCCAAGGCGACAGGACGCGTTAGAGCTGTGGATGAGAGAGTCTCACGGGCAATAAGCTTATCCAATAAATCGGTTAGTATTTGTAAGTCCTGAGTTGCCAGCCGGGCATCATCCAGCAACTGATCAAAATCCTGGAGGTCTAAACGAGCATTAGTATCCTCCGACGTTAACATCCAGAGAACCCTCACCAGAGATTGCCACTGTGTCTGGACCAGTCCACTCAAGCGGCAAACCTCTGAATTAGTCCTAAAGAGTTCAGCTACTATGTCCTGTAGAAGGGTAGGATCCTCAGATGAGGACTCCAGGGTTCCAAGAAGCAGTAGTCACGGTTCACTCGGAGAGCGCCCTCCTTGCTCCCATCCGAGTGGCAGGCGAACCCTCCGGGGCTCCAGCCTGACTAAAGAATCGATGAAGAAGAGTGGATATAGCTGTCATAATGTAAGCTCTTGACCCATCGTACCAGAAATCACCACAGAGACAATCAGAATCCAAGCAGATGGCTTTACTGGTCAAATAGGCAATACAGTGCATTGAGGATAAGATGACAGCTATGAGTTGTCTTGCCCGTTATTTGGAAATATAAGGCAGAGAAATGGCGGGAGATTACAAAGCATAAACAGAGCATTATTTCCCAGGAGTGGTGTTCCCAGGCTTTGGTATGTGAAGCTGTCCTTGAAGTCTGGACGGTTCAGCGGAGAAACGAAAGGAAACATCTAAACCGAGATAACAGCCTGACAATTGCCTTGCTATCCCCTTCCCATACCCTCCCACAACAGACGCCCTGTGAGGCAGGTGGGGCTGAGAGATCTCTAACAGAGCTGTAACTTGCCCAAGGTCAGCCAGCTGGCTTCGTGTGTAGGGGTGGGGAAACCAACCAGGTTCACCAGATTAGCCTCCGCTTCTCACGTGGAGGAGTGGGGAATCTAACCCTGTTCTCTAGATCAGAGTTCCCGCTCCAAACTGCCATTCTTAACCACTACATTTGTAAGGCGCAGGCACTTGCCTCGGACTCCAGCCTCTTTATTCCCCATTAACTCGCCTCTGTGCGTGCTTGCGTGCGGAGAGCGCAAGGGAGGCCGGGGCAGGGGCGAGGCCGTGTCTGCCGAGGGAAGGCCGAGCCCCAGCCGCAGAGCGAAGGGGGAAGGTCCGGGCTTGGGAGGAGGATGCTTTTCAGGAGACCCCCCTCGTGCCGCCGCCTCCTCCCTTGCACATTCAGGGAATTTGTTCATATTTTTTTCAAACTATAGTCCGGCCTCCAACAGTGTTTGAGGGACAGTGAACTGGTCCCCTGTTTAAAAAGTTTGAGGACCCCTGGAATAGTGTGTTATTTGCAGGTAGCCGTGTTGCTCTGCAGCAATTAAAATTCGCTTGGAAAAGGGTATTAGTGTTAATAAGGTGAATTTTAATTGATATAATTTTATCTGTATTTTGTACAAAGAGATTATTTATCATGTAATCAGTTTTATTGACAAGGTTTTCTGGCTAATGCCGTAATAATAAATACCTACCTAGCTATGTGTAGTGCCGGCAAGTTTGTTTTTTAAAAAAATGGCTAGTACATTTTATGGAATTTTTTTGTAAGCAACTGAACTTTTTGTTGCAGCAGCTGCACTTTTCCCTGACCTGTGTGTGTTCCCTTAATATCTTGGTGAGCATCTCCCAGACCTAGTTATAAGAGGGTTCATCTCACATATGCCAAGAGCCTTAGTTACGCTCAGGATGAAGCCGGGCAGCCTATTCCTTAAGCAGGGGCCCGAAGGTGGCACCTACGCCAGCACGGGTTGCAAACACGCTGGTGTTTGGGAGCCCCTTTTTTTGTTTTTAATCTTTTTTTTTTGTCTTCATGATGGCTGGGAGTCCCCTGAGGAGGTGGTGTCGCGGCCCTGCTCCCGGCCGCAGCGGATCTCCCCCCCCTTCAAGAATGGGCTTAGTCATTCTAAATCAATGTTGGGGCAGGACTACACCAAAACCTGCTTTGCTGAGTTGAGCTGCTTTTCCATTGTGTGTGAGAGCACTTTCGTTACATTGTAATGTCCCTATCTTCTTAAACATGGCACAGGAGGTGGAGCTCTCAAAGTGCTATTTTTGGCATAATTCCTGTGTTGAACGTAGTGTGTAGTTCTGAGCTTGCTGCCCAGGACTTGGGTGCTTCAATGTGAAACCTCACAGCCTGAGGGCAAAGTCTTAGCTAGCAAATGGGGACACTGTGTATGTGTCGGTTTGTGAAATACGGGTATGTTGGCCCCAGTGACTTGCGCTAAATCTAAACACTAGCCGTTGGTTTTCTGCCCTTGCCCAGAGTGCATTTTGCCAGCCACACACTAGTTCCAGCAGCCAACCTCAGGGCCTTGGGCTGGAGTATAGACTCCTAGCTCTGGATTTCGGTACAGACTTGTTTTTCATGACATTGTCCCAATATTGTTTTCCTCCCTAGCCTCCCTAACTGCAAGTTTCATTGCTTTAGTGGTGAGCACTATCTAGGCCATGTGATGAGAATGGCATATGCAGTTTAGGGAGTTCTGACCCAGTTGAAACATGTTCTGTAAGTTCTCCAACTCTACACTAATGGGTTTTAACCTCTCTGTGTCAGTTGTTGTTGTTTTTTAAAAACTGATTTGCTCCATATGGCGTGTCCTCAGGCTTCATCCTATCAAATGCTTTCTCCTCCCAACAGAATCTTGGGTTTCCGGCGAGCCCCCATTGTGGTTGGCAGGTTTGTGAATCTCCGCACAGAAATCAAACCTGTTGCTACGGAGCAGCTGCTCAGTACCTTCCTGACATTAGGTGAGTGAGGAAGTACTCTCAGATGTTGAATGAAGCATACCAAAGGCTGGTAAAAAAACTTTCTGCTTGTGTTTTGCAAGTCCCTTAGGTCCAGTGCAGATGTAACTGTCTCGATCTCCCAAGGTTCAAGAAATGGGGAGGATGCAGTAGGATCAGGTGCTCCCCTTCCCTTTCTTCTCACCTCTCATACACGGGTGCTTCTGTTTGGTGTCCTTTTGGAGCTAGTCATGGTGCAGAATTATGCCTGCACTGGTATTAATGTCCACCACAATGGGTTTGCAAACTGTGGTTCAGCGCTAACTGTGGTTAGAGGTAATGTCAGTGCAGGGCAGGGAAAGAAAGGAGTGGAGGGAGCACAGAACTCCACGGCACACACCCTGTGGCTTATCTGTGGGAGACCAGAAACATTGGTGACCCACAAGCCGAACTCTGCTCATGGAATGGAACATTCCTGCTCCACCTCCTTCTGATGTAGGTCCCCCAATTGTTGGCTCAGGTGTAGAGGACTCCTAGGGATAGTGTTGGGCACAATCTGCCCTGGAGGGAGGGGTGAAACAACAAATGTCCCCCTCCACACCCACCAGAAGTGGCCTTCCACACGCAGAAGGAGTCTGTAAGATTCAACCTGTTATATCTGCAGGAAACTTATTTCACAGATTGTTCTGTGCAGAGGGTCTTCTGTTAAGGAACAATCTTTGCTGGTTCACTTCTTTTTTCATTAATTGGAACAACAGATATTTTTAAAATGTGTATATGCTGGCTTTCCTCAGGAAAGAAAATGCCCCTGTGGTTCTGGATACATAGAAACTTTTGAACATGTTCTTCTCCACTGTCAGTATTATATAGCTATCAGAGAAAGGTTCATCTCGCCATTAATTCATAAATTTCCCAGCCATATGGGACAGTTCCATATTTCATCTCTGTTACAAGATGTAAACTCGGACACAATGTATTCAGTGGCTAGATTCTGTGCTGCTGCAATTGACTTACGACGGAGGAGGGTCTGTGCTATTCAGCAGCCCTGAAAATGAAGGGATACAGTTTTAATTATATGTGCTCCCCTTTCTCGCCAAATGAGCGAGAAATACCAACAAATGAACCAGCATGTTTTACTCAGATGTGTTTTTTAGACTTATGTAAATTGGTACCTTACCTGTTTTACCTGTGCTGGTCATTGACCATAATAAAGAATTGTCTGGCTTTCTTTGAAACGAGCTTGAGGAGGCTTGCAATATAGCATAAAATAGTATCTTCAGATTTTGAAGAAGTGATTGTTTAAAACAATCAGCTGTTAACAAGTACCAGGAGGTCTTCCTCATGCTTTGATATTCCTATTATTGGTACCATGTGAATAAATGTTATTTACATATATGCGTGTAAATCAAATATCTGTCATTACCTTCCATCAGGTTTTACTCAGTCAAGTGTAGTAAGATTTGTTACAGCCTCTTTCCATGACATTGGGAAGTAGTAACTGGGTTTTCTCTTCAGCGATATAAAATTGGCTGATTTCAGGTTCTAGACTGGAAGGTCCGGAAAACCTCTGACTTGCCTCAGAACATCCCAAAGCTTTTTTTGGTTTAAAATCTAAACATCAAGTTGAAGTGGCGTTTTGTTTTGTTTTGTTTTGTTTTGAAGGTAATAATACTTGCTTCTATGGGAAGTGCTACTATTGCCGGGAAACAGAGCCAGCCTGTGCTGATGGGGACACCATGGAAGGATCGGTCACACTATGGCTGCCAGATGTTTGGCCTCTTCAAAAGCATCGGCATCCATGGGGAAGGACCTACAGGGAGGGCAAACTGGCCAGGTATGAGATTCATCACAATGATGGGCTTTTTGCAGTATTACCTGAACTAGACCCAGAAGGGGGAAATTAGCTGTAAAAAAGGGTCTCCAGAAGGGTAAACAGAGAATCTTTTATCTATGTATACAGAGGTTTTATTCCAGAGCGATATTCTGAGAGGAGAAGTAACGTAGACCGACTGATTTGAAATAAGTGGGATCTTTATTCACTAACAGTCAACCACACTATACAACCGAAATCCGAGCCAGCAGAATATCAAGGAGAAAGGAAAAGGATCCTAGAAGAAGAAGAGTTGGTTTTTATATGCCGACTTTCTCTACCACTTAAGGGAGACTCAAACCGGCTTACAATCACCTTCCCTTCCCCTCCCCACAGCAGACACCCTGTGAGGTAGGTGGGGCTGAGAGAGAATGACTAGCCCAAGGTCACCCAGCTGGCTTCGTGTGTAGGAGTGGGGAATCAAATCCAGTTGACCAGATTAGCCTCCCCCGCTCATGTGGAGGAGTGGGGAATCAAACCCGGTTCTCCAGATGAGAGTCCACTGCTCCAAACCACTGCTCTTCACCACTACACCACTCTGGCTCTCAACACAACAACATAGTGCAGGAGTATCCAGGTAGTGAGAGAACCTGGCACAGATTTTACCGGACCCCATAGCTAGACATCAGACCCCTAGGATAAGGATAGGTCCAAGAGATGAAGTTGGAATTTGACTGGTCGCTTTGAAGGTAACTGCTGTCCAGATCTGGAGGGCAGATTAGGAACATTCCAAGGTGGGGTGGTTATAAAGATCTTAGTGTGAAGCAATCCCTTGATGGATAATCCCAAGTGGATTGGATATTTGGCTGCTTTGATCAACAGTTGGATTGGAGGTGACACTTAAGGGTAACATGGAATGGTTCGTGTTGCTTTGATAGAGTATTCTTTGAAGCAAAGGATATGTTAGTATTGCACATGCCTTGGAGCTGCGGGTAGATGGAATGGCTATCGTGACATCCTACCTCTGGTAGAGAGTGCCTTGGTCATGGCGGACCAGACATGCTCTCTGAGACTCATCCTAGGGATCCCTACCACACTCAGGCTTTAAAGTGGGTGCCCTTCAAAACAACTAAAAGGAGACTTGGGGATCAAATCTAGGGGTCTCATCAGAGAGGAAGGAAAGGGTCCTCACAACAGTGTCTGTTGAGCAGTCCAGGGAAACAAGACTGTTTCACAGATGAAAAGGAGTGTCACCCAGTTTTCTTTTATCTTTGATATGGTCAGAATCTCTAATGTGATGGGTTTTATTATATGAATGAATGAGAGTGTTGGAATCTGAAGATTTAGCTGGTGGAGAAGGTGGGTTCACTGATGGGGCTTGCTGTGGCTCAAGGGTGTATGTAATCTAGGGTGCACAATTTTTAAGAGACACTGGGAGATTCAAGATTCAGGTTGCTCTCTTGGCCATTGCCTTCCTCTTTGACTTTATTAGTTCCTGTGAAATCTAGAGTCTGAGAAGAAATACAGCTGGCAGAAGACCTAATCTTTAAGATTATTCTAATGCTCCATTGTTGGCATTGCACTAACTTCTGTGAATAAACTGTGTTCAAAAGAGCACAAAATACAGTTCCAGTTCTTCCTTCCTGGCAAACACAATTGTTGACTGGGGTGAACTCTTACCATTCCATTTATTTACTAGCTCCTTTGACCAAAGGTCTTAAGCTTAACCATAACAATAATACATAATACAACACCAAATAATCAATTTACAATACCCAACATATAGTGGGGTGAATTCTGCTTTTTGTGATTCCACTCTTAAATTTGGATTCCTGAGAATCTGCTTTGATTTTAGGCAACCAGTTCCCGTACCCTACACCCCAAGTTTCTACCCTTCACAAATGCTTGGTGGGATGTGTTTGAAAACCATACCAGAATCTGTTAATTGCTCTTCAGAACAAAGGATTTCTGTGTGTGACCTGGTTAACCGTTTCTTCTTCATGACTTGCAAACATGCTCCCATAATCTTCTTCCTTACCATTTCTCCTCCTGAAATCTTAGTGCCTCTTGGAAAAGCAGAGCTTACTGCTTTATTCTGTGGGCACAGGGTGGGGAGAGCCAACTGCCTGCACTCACTTCCATCACTAGTGTTTCTTCCTACCCCTCCCCTGTGTGGGCATCTAGCTCTCTCCAAGGGAAGTGGGCCCCAGCACAGCTCTCCAGCTTGAAAGAGGAGGTAGACATTGCCAGATGCTAGTACTCTGCAACCCAGACCCACAAAAGGGCTGCTAGATCCAGACCTAGAAGAGGAGCTTTAAAGGAGATTTGGGGGGGGGGGTGAGAGCCATACAGCTAAAGGAGAAGCAATAAATTGAATTGAAGAACTGTCAGGGAGGAGAGTAGCTTCCCCTGGAGTAGGTGTGGCCTGGAGGCAATTGGCCTGGGGGCTTTGCTAGCAACACCTGAGTTAGGGAAGACTAGGGGGTGATGAAGGTCACCTCCCAGAGGAACACTGTGTTGTTAAAGCAGCAATAAATGTGCTGCATTTGAAAGGAAAAGAGCTGGCAATTTTGCTTGTACAGAGGAGATGAATGCTAAAAGGTACTATTTCTTTTACTCCTGAGAGGGCCATAGGTCCAAAATTGAGCAGTAGTATGAAAAAGGAGTTAACGTTTATTTATGAAAAGTGCAGGATATGATATATTTGTTTAGAAAATATATATGCCACCTGCTCAGGGACACTTGCAAAATATAACATGATCAATATATTTAATTTTCAATGTGTGGATACCTAAATCTAGAGATTGGGACATGGAAGGAAAAGCCCTAGGTTGGCAGAAAAATCTGCAATCTTAAATTTTTTTTACAAGGGGATTAAAATCCTCCAAAATTATAGAAGCAGTGCCTGTATCTTTAAGGAACAGTTGCACTCTCTCAGTGGCTGTTGCTAGGCAACCACAATAGTATTGCCAGCCCTCAGGCCTTGGTTTCTGGCCATAAAAGGCAGGGGGGAGGTCAAGGCTCTTTCGACAGCTATTTTGGCCTTTGAGGGAGGGCTCATCAGGCCAGGCCTGCCAGCAACCACTGGGTTGCTTGCTACTACTCACCTTGCAATAACTTGCCCAGATCCAGCTGCTTGCTACTGTTCAACAGCAGCCACCCCATGAAAGCAGTTAGAGTTTCAGATTAGGATCTGGGGGACCTAGGTTCGAATCCCTGCTCTGCCGTGGTGCTCACTGGGAGACCTTGGACCAGTCATAGACACTCAACATTACCTTCCTCACAGGGTTGTTGTGAGGATAAAATGGAATACAGGAGAATGCTGCAAGCTGCTTTGGGTCCCCATTGTAGAGAAAAGTGGGGTATAAATGAAGAAAATAATATAGCTGAAGATAGGGGGCAGATAAAAGGTGGGTAGGAGAGAGGGAGAAAAGAAAGCAGGGAAACATGAGGATATGAGAGCAGCCAGGAAGAAGAAAAGAGGAAATACTATGGAAAGGAGAATACAGGAGACAATAAGGTTCCCCTTGCATATCCTTGTGGGTTCTCCACTTCACAGATGACTTGGTTCAGCAGTTGCCAGCACACAATTTTTTCCCAGGGAGAGGATGCCAGGAGGAAGGAAAGGGAAAGGTGAAGATGGTAGAGGAGATATAAAGGTAGGTTTGCTGGTGGGTGGGAAGGAGAGAAGGAAGAATGAAAAGGAGAGAAACTATAGGGGCTTTCAGGGGAGAGAAATAGTGGGAGAGGGGGAAATGAGATGCCCCCTTCAAGTCTTTGTGGGTCCCCCTGCTTGTAAGATCATAAAACAGCAGATTGAGAAGGTGAGCTGAATGAAGTGCCCAGTCTAAGTAAAGGAAATTTGCTTGTGCAACGTGATGGAAGACTGCTAGGCTGAAATCTAAATGAAGCTGACAATTCGGCCGCCTCTTGCTGTGGGCCTTCACCAAGTAGGCTTTGAACAAATCTGACATCAAACCTTTCTGTAGATAGGCTTAATCACTCATTATTTAAATGGAAGGGTGGAGTAAATGTGGAAGCTCTGAGATCATGTAGGGCTGAATTTTTCTCAGGTCTCTCTTTAAATGTGTCTGAAGATGGGCAGCCATACGGTAAATAGATCAACACAATTTTGGTCTTGATCTTCCATGCCTTACAGGTGGGAATATGATGAGAGCTACTGTGATGCTGTGAAGAAGACTTCACCCTATGATGCAGGGCCGCGGCTCCTTGACATAATTGATACAGCCATCTTTGATTATTTGATTGGGAATGCTGATCGGCATCATTATGAAAGCTTTCAGGACGATGAAGGGGCCAGCATGCTTATTCTCCTTGACAATGCCAAAAGGTAGGTGATCTGTGGTATATCTGCAAATTGTCTGTCTTGGGGCTGTGGAGAATTGCATCTTCAGAAGTCTGGGCCATCATCATGTATTCAATCAGCTTGAACCTCTCAGTGAGTTTCTCTTACATTTTTCTATTACTTTGTGGAGCTGCTGGGTACCCAAACAGAATCATAGAGTTGGAAGGGATCACCAGGGTCATCTAGTCCAACCCTCTGTACAATGCAGGAAATTCACAACTACCTCCCCCCCACACACACACACAGTGACCCCCTGCCTACTCCATGCCCAGAAGATGGCCAAGATGCCCTCCCTCTCATGAGCTGCCTTTTAACAGTATTTTCCTTGTGGGGGTCTTAAATCTTTCTTACCTGTGTGCTTTGAGCTAGGGTGTTCAGTGCAAGGAAGTCAGACAGTTAGTATTTCCCCTAAACCGCCACCCGCCTCACCCGTTGGTGGTTAAATGTCTCACTTAAGGAATGCTGTCTTTAGAGCCTGTTTGATTGAATTGTTTCAGTTACATGAATTGAGGTGATTGTCATTGATATGGATCTGTGAAGCGGCTTTATACTAAGATTGGCTGCCGTAAGACGTAATCCACGTGGTCTGCTTGAACTAGTCACAACTTTCCAAGGTCTCAGGCAGGGTCTCTTGCAGCCCTGCTATGTGAAATGTAGAGGCTTGGTGATCAGAGTATCAGACGAGTATCTGGGAAACCCAGGTTTGAATCCCTGCTCAGTCATGGAAGCTTGCTGAGTGGGCTAGCCTTTCTTTCTCAGCCTGTCCTACCTCACAGGGCAGTTGTTATGAGGATGAAATGGAGGAAGGGAGAATGATGAGGTAAGCTGCTTTGTGTCCCCATTGAGAAGTTGGGTATAAACATCTTATTGAATATCTGGAAATACTGCAGACTCATCCTGGGACCTTCTACATTCAAAGTGTGTGCTATACCAATCTGTTATGGGCCCTACCCAAAGCTTCAAGCTATCAAGCTATTGGAGCTATCTGTGAAATTTTAGAAACCATTCAGCACAGCCCCTTAATTGATTTCATTGGGTTGGATTCTGTGGATGATTTCCATGGATGGGGGACAGGGGTGATTTTGCCGATTTTGCTCTCCTGCAGCCAACCTGTGACTCCCCTCTCATGCATTTTCTAGTAGTTCCTCTCCCTTTGAAGCAGCATTTTGATGGGCATTTTGGGCTGCAGATGGAGAGGGCAGGAGAGGGGAGGAAGTCTTGTTCCACAGATGGAACTCCCTTCCAGCTGTGGAAATCCTGTGTGGGATCCACATTGTTTGTGGGATGTTGTACTATAACACTGGTTCCCAACCAGGGGTCCGCGAAAACTAAATTAAGGTCTGCAAAACAAAGTTATAAACCCATAATAAATTAATATTTTCAATTAAAAGTTATCTATTATAAAAATATATATTAAAATATTATTCTAAGTTGAATGTTTAACTAACAGTTATGATTAAAGTTTATTTTCGAATTCTCGGAATTTTAATTTTGAACCTTGGGGTCCCTGCACCGAACAAAAAAGTCCTAGTGGTCCCTGGTCAAAAAAAGGTTGGGAACCACTGTACTATAAGATACTTGCATGCATTTCATATTTCTGCTTTGCTTTGTCAGGGGAAGTAGAATTTCCCAAAGGATTTGCCTGATTGATACCATTTTCTTTTCAGTTTTGGGAACCCTTCCCTGGATGAGAGAAGCATCCTGGCTCCTCTCTATCAATGCTGCATGTGAGTAAAGGCAAAATATCTATTGGTCTTACTTGTACCCAACATGCAAATCTTAAAAGTGAAATTGATGGTAATTAGTGTTCCTCTGAGCATCCTCTGTGTGTGCAGGTCTGGCAACTAATCCAATGCTATTCAGTGTATGGCAATAATAGTCAAGTTGTTGATGTAAATTCTGCAAAGCATATTACTTTATATTCAAGTGTTTTGATGGCTCTGGGCTTTATTTTTGTTGTTGTTGTTAGTGGTGAGCTTAAGATCCTGGTTACATGTGCAGGGACCATGTAAAAAGTTGCCACGTATAAGCCACCCTCTGACTCTTGATAATTCTGAAGGCTTCTCCAGAGATAGGCAGCCAGGGCAATCCTAAGCAGAGTTATACAAGGTCATCCAGAGAGATTAGTGGCTTGAACCTAGGCTTCCCCAATTCGTATCCACTGTTTTCTTTGTAAAGTTTTGTGGCAAAGTATGAACAATTCGAGAAGCCCTGTGGCGCAGAGTGGTTAGCTGCAGTACTGCAATCCAAGCTCTGCTCACAACCTGAATTCAATCCCAACGGAAGTCCTTTTCAGGTAGCCGGCTCAAGGTTGACTCAGCCTTCCATCCTTCCGAGGTTGGTAAAATGAGTAGCCAACTTGCTGAGGGTAAAGGGAAGACAACTGAGGAAGGCACTGGCAAACCACCCCATAAACATAGTCTGCCTAGTAAACGTTGGGATGTGACGTCACCCCATGGGTCTGGAATGACCCGGTTCTTGCCTTTATGAACCTTTACCTTTATGAACAAGTTCAGGAATTCCGCAGGGCCTGCAAGACCGAGCTATTCCGCTGGGCTTATGGTTGAGGCCAGCGACTGTTCTCGTTATAATTACTGGCCTCCCTAGTCCTTCCCCCCTTTCCCCGCTGCTGAGCACCATCCCTTCTATACCACCTTAGGGTGTGGTTAGATTAATTTATTACCTGCAAATTTCGGTCTCTGGAGTTTTGGCGCCATTGAGGGGCATTAGTGGGCTATTTTAAATTGTATTTTAAACTATTTTAATGGGTTATTGTTTTATTGTGTTTTAGACTGTGTAAATAAACTCTACCCATAGTGTGTGGATAGGCCCAAATGAGCTACCTCTGTAGCTCTCCATGATGCCTGCAGTGCAGACCCAGGCTTGTTGTACTCACTTTCTTTTTTTCTTGCAGCATCCGTGTCTCCACTTGGAACAGGCTAAACTACCTAAAGAATGGGGTACTGAAGTCTGCCTTAAAAACTGCCATGTCCCACGACCCCCTCTCGGCAGTTTTGTCCTCCCCTCACATGGACGCCTTGGATCAGCGACTCCTGAACATCCTGGCTACGATAAAACAATGTACAGACCAGTTTGGATCAGATGTTGTGCTGGTGGAAGATAGGATGACCCTTTCCCATTTGTAGCTTTCAACGGAAGAGAGCTGGAATTCTTTCCTAAAAATAAAACAATAGAAAAACAGCACAATGGGCTCTTTTGGAGCCATGAACAGGATGATCTGGAAATGAAATGCCTGGTTTTTCCTGCGCTGGAGAAGAAAACAGCAGCTTGAAGGTTCTGCTGAAGATACGAGACTTGCCCTCGGGCAGCCTTATGTAACTTTTTGGGAAGTCCATTGCTGGCAGTGGATGTTGCACTGAGAGCTTTCCTGGAGTGTGTGGAGAAAAGAACAGAACTGGGGCATTAAAACAGACTGGTTCTAGAGAAGAGCCCCTAGTCCCCCTCACTTATTCAAGATATAATTTTTTAAAATAGCTTAGTTCAGTTCAGGGTTATGAAGAATTGGCTGGTTTGCATTCCTCGACAGCTCTCTTTTTAAATGAGCAGTGGCAAGAACAAGTACAGCCGTGGAGGAGATTTTTTAGCATTTTGCTTGGAGTGTGCACACAAGCCCCACCCAGACGTCTTTCTGATCTTTTGTGAGCCCTATGAAAGGGTGTGTGACTATACATGTGGTGTTCAGCTCATTCCTTCAGTTTCAGGATGCTGAGGAGAGAAACTACTTTATGTTGTCACTGTGATCTGTGCCCCATCCACAAGCTGAATGGAGTCAGGATTGTGTGGTAATAGCACAGACCCAACCAGTCCTAAAGATGACAAATAAATTCTTCATAGAGATTACTAGGCAAGCCATTACTGTGTTCCCATAGACAAGGGTTCTTGCTCTCTAAGTAAATAATAATTCCTTTGATAGCTGCTAACGCTTAAAAAAAATCAGATGCAGGTTCAGTTGAACCAAATCCTCCTTCCAACTATGGGATGAAGGATTGAGCCTGTTATGAGAATATAGATAGCCCTTTGTGAGACACATAGGATTTGTTGCTGCAGTTGGAATAATTAGGGTACCCAAAACTTGGAAGGAGGGAAGATTTTCTGACAAATGTGTTCACATCTCCTGTGATGTAGTCATAGATGCAGTGCTATAGGATATATCTTTGGTGTTATATCAATTGTCATAGCTGAACCCTCAACTGACTAGGGACCTTCAAAAGGCCTTTTTCAACTGGTACATAGTGTCTTGTTTCAGACCCAAGCGGTGATCCACTGGCCTTGTGATTATTACCCAGAAATTGTAGCTTGCATTGATTTTCAGAAAGGTTTAGGCATCTTTGTTTTGAATAAACGCATTGGTTTTGGAAAGAACCTCCTTCCACAATGATAGGGAGAATCTGTGGAAGATTATTAAGTCTTAATTCTGACTATTGTACCCCAATGCATATTCAGACAAGACGTCATCAGAGGCATTAACCGGTCTTCATTGATTGATATTAAAATTGATGCTTGGGATTCCTGTGAAGGACTTAAAGGTAGAACCCAAATATTTGCCATTCACCTCTAACAGATTTTATATCAACAGGGTAAAAGATAAAAGCCAAGGCAGTGCCTTGGCTGACACAAATAGAATAAGGATTCTTGCTTAAATTTCAGGAACTTGCCCGCATTTTTAGACTTGTTTTCATGCCAGTAACTCTTAAAATTGCAGCCAGGTGCAAACAAACACTAATGCCATTGCCAAACACTGTCTATAGCAAGCTATCTGCTTGGGCTAAAAGAACATTCATAATTGAGTCAGTTTCGCTCAAGGTGGTTCAGCTGAGTATTAGGTGTTGCAACAGGAATGATTAGGTAATGGCTGCTACCATAAGGGTCATTGGTTAGGAACATCTTATGGAAACATAAAATGAAAATGTGAGTGAGTCGAGCATTGAAGTGAGATTTGTACTATCAAAAGCTTGCTATTATGGATTAGTCTTGCATCCAGAACTGTCATAGGTACTGCTAGTGAGAGAAATGTCATGCAGACTTGGCTGAGGTTCTCAGGATGTTCCCATCTTACTGTTCATATACAATACGTTAGCTGAAAACCACTGTAAACAACATGAACCCAGATGTTTGAAATATGGCCATTTCTTTGTTGCCCAGTAGTGGATGTCAAAGCACCAAAACTGAGTGCAAAAGAATCCTCTGTATTGTCTCTGTTGGCAGGCAGGCCAAAGGAAATAATCTAAGCTTCTGCTTTGGCATCTGATGAACTGGAAATGTTTTGTATTGCAATTTAAGAAGACACTAATTTATTAAGAAAGTAACTTATTTGTGCAGCAGCTGAAGCAGAATGCTTTAGACTCGCATCTCTTCTCGGAGCTGCCAGAGGATCGCCCTCAGCAGCAGCTGCAATATGGAACCTGTCAGCGGAAGAGAACACAGTGTAATCTCAAATGTGTTGTGTGTTTTCCCCAGAGTCAAACTCCGCATAAACAAACACTATGTGAATAAAAATTTTAATAAACCAAGAGTTTGATTGGTTATTTACTGGACGATGAACATTATCTTGGTTTCTTGGGGAAGGGCAACCCTATTTTGTCTCAATGTGCCTCTTCTGTCACTAGTTTTGCAATTGTTTCCACGCTACTAATGTGGCTCAGTTCCCAGGGAAGTTAGCAGTGGTGTTGAAAGTTTTGGACTCAAGGGCTTATACTGAAAACCTGATGGTGTGAGGTTGGCTTAGCCTTTGAAAAGATGCATGAACAACAACAAAAAAGAAGGATGAGAATAGGAAACATGCACAGAATTAACACCATATGAAGAAGAGTTGGTTTTTATATCCCACTGTTTTTCTACCTTTAAGAAGTCTCAAAGCAGCTTACAGACACCTTGTGAGGTAGGTGGGGCTGAGCTCTGAGAGAACTGTGATTAGCCCAAGGTCACCCAGCATGCTTCATTTGGAGGAACGGGGAAACCAACCCGGTTCACCAGATTAGTCATGCTGACTTTGTGCTTGATGCCAAAAAGAATGAGAAACTGGATAATTCATAAATAAATTTAATTTACAGATTTTAATCTCAAATTAACCAAGATATTTACACTGGTGCACATATACACAGGCAGAAAACCTTGCATCCTGAAATCTAATGAGCTAATGCCAATGTAAATAATTTTGCTCTGTTACAAAAACCCCAAGGAAAACAGTCCTAGTTCATTGTTTCCAATCACTCACTCTCACACACATTTCTACTTGTTAGATTTCAAATAAATGTTTCAAGAGTTTTTCTTATGTTAAGTGATTTTTGTAAACAATAAAAACCCTTAAATTTTTGAATAAACATCTTGTGTCAACTGTTTTTGCTGCTGGAAATTAAGCAGTCAAGTCTTTTTAAGACAGTTCTTTTTTTTCTTTTTTGAAAAAGCACGGCACAGTTTCTTTGATGGTCTGAATGCTATGCTACGCTACGGAATTCCTTTTGCAAATACACACTTTCATTGAAGTACTGCAAATATGTTAAGGCCACATTTTTCAAAAACCATCAAAGAGAACACACCGGGTTCCCCTATATATGACAAACTACCTTGGTAGTATGTCATTATGCAAAAAGCAAACAAATTACAGGAAGCTTTCAAAAGAAGAGGCTTGGAAAGCAGTACTGGCAGAGGTAAGCTTAGCTGGAAGTCCCGAGGACCTTAAGGAGATGAGCATGGGAAGAGGGCACAACTCTTCCCATGAACATCATCTGGGTTACCTGGCCTTTGGAGTGCTTCCTCCCACACTGGAGTTTGGAGTGCAGTGTCCAGACCTAGACAGGACAAGTGATTTGGAAACTGCTCTGGATCCATAGGTCATGCCAAGTAAACCAGATTTCCAATCAAGGCATCAGCAGTCAAGCCTAGATGAGCTGTGTTCTCTTGCAGGCTGCTTGGCTTCTCCACATTGTGTCTGACAGCAGCTGTGTTCCCATGCCATTATTTTCACCCCACAGTAGAAAACATCCACGACTCTTCACAGCTTCCCTCTTTCAAGATGATCCTAATACAGCCACCCTTCTCAGATTATGGCATTTTCAGTTATCAGATCGGGCAGCCAGTGTAGCACTAGATACTCACTTCTAACTTAAGTTATAAAATAAGTCAAATCCCGAGTCAAAAACATGCATACAAAACAAGCCTCTTTGGTACACACATTCCAAGCCCTAACATGTTCAAGTCAAGGTTCTGCCAATACACTACCCTGGACGTGATGCAAGAGAACAAGAAATGGGGTAAAAGGCTCCAGCAGGAGCATTGCTATGACAAAAGGTATCTGTCCTGGATATCACATGGGCAGTAATTCCTTCTGTTTCTCGTTGATCTGGTTAAGGATATCAATCATGTCCCTGAGTAAGTCCTCAAAAATCCCATCTGCCAGTTGCATCTTCACATATAGCTCATCCTCATCATAATTCACCCAGTGAGCTTCCTCTTCATGCAATTCCTGTAGCTGAAAATTTTAGGAAGGGAGAATAGGGGAAAGTCACTGTAGTTAAATAGATTCTGCTTGATATGCATTCTTGTAACCATCTATGGATGCCTTTTCTTTCTCTAGGCCAAGACACAATGAAAAAGCTAGTGTGGTGTAGTGGTTAGAGTGTCAGACTAGGTTATGGGAGAACAAGGTTCAAATCTCCATTCTGTCTTGGAAGCTTTGCTGGGTGACATAAGAACATAAGAAAGGCCCTGCTGGATCAGACCAAGTTCCATCAAGTCCCACAGTCTTTTCACACAGTGGCCAACCAGGTGCCTCTAGGAAGCCCACAAGCAAGACAACTGCAGCAGCATTATCCTGCCTGTGTTCCAAAGCACCTAATATAATAGGCATGCTCTTCTGATCCTGGAGAATAGGTATGCATCATGACCAGTAGCCATTTTTACTAGTAGCCATGAATAGCCCTCTCCTCCATGAACATGTCCACTCCCCTCTTAAAGCCTTCCAAGTTGGCAGCCATCACCACATCCTGGGGCAGGGAGTTACACAATTTAACTATGTGCTGTGTGAAGAAATACTTACTTTTATCTGTTTTAAGTCCGTCACCCTCCAGCTTCAGCAGATGACCCCGTGTTCTGGTATGAGAGGAAGAAAAGCTTCTCCCTGTATAATTTTACAGACCTCTATCATGTCTCCCCTTAACTCCTCATAGGGCAGTTGCTATAGCCCCTGATCATTTTGGTTGCTCCTTTCTGCACCTTCTCAAACTCTGCAATATCCTTTTTTAGGTGTGGTGACCAGAACTGTACACAGTATTCCAAGTGTGGTTTCACTACAGATTTGTACAAGGGCAGTATGATACCAGCAGTTTTATTCTCATTTCATTTCATTAACCTTTATTGGCATACCAAAAGACAGAGATAAAAAACAACAACAATATACCTCCAAAGGGCAATACATATAAGTTACAAGTCAGGTTAATAAAACTTTTCTTGTTCTTTAAGAACTCCTGTAAGAAATTCAGCCACGGTAGCCGTAATGTTAGGATCATGATCACTTAAAAGAAATTTGCATTTCACTTCATTACTCCTGTAACTCTTGTACTGGAGCAAAGTAAATAGCAGTTTATCCCGCAAAGTCACATAGAAGGGGCAATCTAAAAGGATGTGGTCAATTGTATCCAACAAATTTAAACCGCACATGCATAGGCGTTCGTGTCTAGGGATCTGAAGGTATCGGCCTAAGAGCATCCTAGATGGGAATGCGTTAACCCTAGCTAATAGAAAAGTGCAGTGATGGTTATCTAGATACCTAGCCATTTTACCCGATCCATTATTAAGGCCTAGGGCCGCCGGAGAACAGATGGGGGAAGAGCTGGATTAAAATTCTGCAATTCTACATCAAGGAGACGTTGCTTGATTCTTTTAAAGATGTAAGATTCATTGGCCAGAGCAAGATTATCTAAATCAATTCCAATTTGACAGAGTCTAGATCTAATCAATATGTCCCATGAGAAATAATGAAGTTCACTTTTCAAAATATATAAAAGGGAACCTGGCTCAGTTTGAAAGTATAATTTGAGCCAATATCTTATTGTTTGAATCCAGGCTTTGGTGGCAATCAAGTTTTGCCCGGTTTCAAGACAAATTGTAAAATATGAAACACATTTAGGTATCCCCAATATTTGTCTCAGTTTTAATCTCTATTCCTTGTCTAATCATGGCCAGCATGGAATTTGCCTTTTTCACAGCAGCTGCACACTGGGTTGACATCTTCATCGAGCCATCCACTACCACCCCAAGATCCTTTTCTTGGTCTGTCGCTGCCAGCACAGATCCTATCAGTGTATATGTAAAGTTGGGATGTTTTGCCCCAGTATGCATCTCTTTACACTTGCTCACATTCAATCTCATTTGCCATTTTAATGCCCATTCCTTCAGTTTGAAGAGATCCTTTTAGAGCTCTTCACAGACCAATTTTGTTTTAACCACCCTAAATAATTTGGTGTCATCTGCAAACTTGGCCACCTCACTGTTCACCCCCAACACCAGGTCATTGATGAACAGGCTGAAAAGCACTGGTCCCAACACAAATCCCTGAGGGACCCCACTGCTCACATCCCTCCATTGGGAGAACTGACCATTGATTCCTACTTTCTGCTTCCTATTTTTCAGCCAGCTCTCATTCCATAAGAAACCTGGTCCTCTTATCCTGTGACTATGAAGTTTGTTTAGCAGTCTTTGGTGGGGGACTTTGTCAAAAGCCTTTTGGAATTCCAAATACACAATGTCCACAGGCTCATTCCTATCCACACGCTTACTGATACTTTAAAAAAACTCTAAAAGGTTGGTGAGGCAGGACCTACCTATACAGAAGCCATGTTGAGTTTTGCTCAGCAGGGTTTGACCTTCTATATGCTTGACAATTCTATCTTTCCATCAATTTACCTGGAACTGATGTTAAACTAACTGGCCTGTAACTTCCTGGGTCCCATTCCCCAGTCCTCTAGTACAGAGGCTGGTCTAAGGGACATATTACACATTATTGTTAGAAATTCAGCAATTTCCCATTTGAGTTCTTGATAGGGCTGTTGAAAAAAAAATTCGGCATAGTTCAAATTTGGCCGAATTCGGCCCGTCTGGATTCGGGATATGCCGAAGTCCGAACTCCCCCGCTTCAGGTCCGTGCAATTCGGCGCGAATTCAAAGTTCGGGAAAAAAATCCGGCCGAATAAAGCCATTAAAAACACAACAGCGCCTTTCTGTGACTCCAGGGGGGGCATTTTTGGGGGTAGAGGTCCCAAACTTTCAGCAGAGCTTCAAAGGACCCTTCTTGCAAGACCCCCCAAGTTTTGTAAAGATTGGGTCAGGGGGGGCTGAGATATGGGCCCCGAAAGGGGTCCCCCCACCCTTAATGTGCATCTCAGAGCAGAGCTTGCTGCCCAGCACAAAGCTCCCAGCCCCGACAAACAGCTGATGAGAGGAAGGGCGGGGCAGGTGAAAAAGTTTGCAAAGCAACACAACTGCAAAGCAACACAACTGCAAAGCAACACCTTTGCAAGCATGCAAAGGGCGGGGCAGGTGCTAAGAAGTTTGCAAAGCAACACAACTGCAAAGCAACACTGCAAAGCAACACAACTGCAAAGCAACACCTTTGCAAACATGCACAGCAACACCTGACACATGGGAGTTTGCAAACCATGGAAAGGGACAGAGGCAGCTAGCTATGCATAATGCGCAGGAGGGGGTGGAATTTCCCCTTTTCCATGGGACTCGGGACCAGGAAAATGCATTCTTTAAGTCACCATTTGAAAACCAGTTTTGAGCAAGCATTAAAATAGACCTATCCCCAAGTGAGCCCCTGTCTCTTCCTGCCCTTGAGCAGAAAGACTGGCATTTCCTGTTTTGCTGAGAAGCAAACAGATCTATCTGAGGCCAACCCCAGACTTGGAAAATTGGTGACAGGTAATATTCCTTGAGGGACCATTCGTGCTGGGAAGATAATTCCCTGCTGAGGGCATCTGCTTCTATGTTGGAAGTGGCCGCAATATGGATGGCCGTGAGGGAGGGCCTGTGAGCGATCACCAATTCCCATATGGCCGTAGACTCGGGGCAGAGGGTCAAAGAACCTGGGCCCCCTTGTTTGTTTATGTAATATTTTTCTGAAGTGTTGTCGGTGGCGACCAGTATCCTCTTCCCCGACATGAGTTCTGTAAAAGAAGCAAGGGCAAACCTGATGGCATGAAGCTCCAAAAGGTTAATGTGCTGCATGGACTCATGAGCAGACCAAATACCATTCACCCTCTCTCCCGCACAATGCGCCCCCCCAACCTGTGAGTGAAGCGTCAGAGAACAATTGGATGTCATGCGGGAATACTCCAAACGGGACACCTTCTCTAAGGTTGGCTTCCACCCCCCACCAGGTTAAGGAGCGGAGGACCATCCTTGGGGTAGAGAGTTACTTGTACTGTGGGTCCACATTAGGTGTGAACTTCCGCAGGAACCAAGACTGTAAGGGTCTCATGCATAGCCTAGCATGAGCCACCACTGATGTCGTCGATGCCATTAAGCCTAGCAGTTTTTGAATTTTAACCGCCTTCTGGTGCCTACATCTTGTAAAAGCGTTAAGCAACGATTCTGGAGGTGATTCTGGAGAGTGGAAGGTAGGCGCTCCCTAGGGAGGCATCCAACTCCGCTCCAATAAAATCAATTCTCTGCATGGGTGTCAATCTAGATTTTTGGAGATTGATGACCAGATCCAGACATGCCAATGTGTGCAGTACCATCACTACCGTGTCTTTAAGGGGACTCAGAGGAGTCTGCTACCAGCAGCCAATCATCCAGATAGGGGAATATGGTGCAACCGCTTTCTGCCAAGTAAGCCACCACCACTGTCATGCATTTGGTGAAGACCCTCGGAGCAGTGGCCAACCCAAAAGGGAGCACAGTGGATTGATAAAACTTCCCATCACACTGAAATCTGAGGTACTTCCTGCAGGCCCTATGTATGGCCACATGGAAATAGGCATCTTTTAAACTGAGCACCCCAAACCAAGCCCCCATGTGGAGAAGGGGTAGGATCTCGTGCAAAGACAGCATCCTGAAGGAGCGAACTCTGAGGTCCAAAATAGGACGTTTTCCTCCGTCCTTCTTATCTATCAGGAAATACCTGGAGTAAAAACCTGAATGAAGGTCAGAAGGGGGGACTTCAGTAATCGCGCCCTTCTGCAACAACTGGCTGACCTCTTGGCTCAGCAGGTCATAAGCCCAGGGGGTCGGGCCATGCGGAGGACCACAGGTTGGGAATGAACGAAACTCAAGATAATATCCAAACGTTATTAACGATAAAACTCAAGAGTCAGAGGTAAAAGAACACCAACTATGCCAAAAAACAGACAACCTGTCCAGGAACTGCAAAATCAGGGCCTGAGCCACCTGAGCTAGTCAGGGAGCAGACTTTTTTCCAGAGGAACTTTCAGGGGGAGACTGGCCCCCCTTCCTGCCCCTGGGTCTATTCTGAAACCTTTTATTCTGGGTTGAAGGATAGTAAAGCCTGGAAGACCCTTGTTGGCCATAGTTATATGGCTGATATCTAGGCTGCCTCCCCGCGTAGGGGGGCTGCCCCTGCCTGGGATAGTACCTTTGCTTATAACTTAGGTGTTACCCAGCAGAACTTCCAACCAAGTACCTGGTGTTAACCCTGTTCTTCCTCATTTTATCTAGAGTCTCATCCGTTTGTTCATGGAAAAGACCTTGCTTATCAAAAGGCATATCCTCCACTTTGGCCTTGGCGTCTTGTGCCAGATTAGACGAACGCAGCCAAGAGGGGCGCCTTAGTGCAACTGCAGATGCCAGGGATCTAGTGACTGCATCTGCCACATGTCTTGCAGCATTAAGCTGGTGCCTTCCCAGCCTGTAGTCTTCACCCTGCAGGACTTTTCCCACAGACCTTTTTCTTCGGGCAGAAGGTCGATAAGCTGTTGGGGGCTTGTCCTGAGAGGGACCCGGCTCGGTAGGAATGGAGACCATGGATGGGGCTTTAGGTTTGGCTAGTTGGGTCCATTTATCCAGAGCCTTCAAGGTCTTTTTCCATAGGGAGGCTTTCAGACGGGCCGCTCTCTCCTGCCTGGCCTTGGGGATAAATAGGCCACACGCCTTACATGACGAGGGGATATGGCCCTTGCCCAGGCAAAAGAGGCAGTCTTCATGCTCATCGCTCTGAGCCATCTTGGAACCCCAGGCATGGCATTTCTTAAAGAGGGCCATGCCTCTGAAAACCGTCTCACCAAAGAAGGAAATATTTTACCTCACCGAGTTCTCTGAGGAAAAACTCACGAAGCTCAATAATATTCGTCCTAACTCCACGGCGGCAGAGAAAGAACTGAGGGAAGAGCACTCCCCCTCCCCCTCGTCACAGGTCCATTTGGGCGGGAAGAGCCATTGGGCTCGGCACGGAGCAAGGGGAGGGGGGAAGAACGCTCTTAAAGAGATATACCTCGCTAAGAAGCTTGTTAAAAATCTCAGCGGCTGGCCTGTGCAGTTCCCATGTGGAACGGCACAGAAGCCATGAAGATGAACCAGGGATGACCGTATTCCACTGGTTCTCTCCCCTCCACCAGGTTTCTGTAAGGCTCACTGTATCAATGTTTTCCCTTAAAACCATGCACTCTAACTCCCCAATTTTCGCATGGAGGCTTCTAACATTAGCATATAAACACCTCCACACTGTTTCTCTCTTTCAACTTGCCTGGCATGTGCCCTTGGGCATCCTTAAGTGGCTATCCTGCTTTACTTTACCATCCCCTTTCATGTCTACCCCATCTTTGTGTGGACCAGTGATTCTTTCTGTCAGTCTAGCCTAATTCACAGGGTTATTGTGAGGATAAAATGGAGGAGAGAATGATGGAAGACACTTTGGGTTCCAATTGGTGAGAAAGGCAGGGCATAAACGAAGTAAATAAATAAATAAACTTAACAATTGAAATCACCAGCGATATTCTTGTTTAAAACCAAGCCTTGAAAATTGTGATATAATAATGCTCACTTATCAACAACAATACTTTCTTCCATTCTAGCTTGTCAACTCAGCTGTAGCACTGCACACACTACACTGAAACATTATGGATGCGATCAAAGCAGGTTTTCTGCTGGTGAAAAAGGGACAGAGAGGTCCCCTTTGATAATTAAAAAAGACCCTACTGGGGATCATGGGATCTCCATGTACAAAATCCATGTGGCATGGGGGCTGCAGTAAGGAGTGAGAGTCCATGAAAAAGCTGTCTGGATCCAACCCTATGCCTTGACAACAAACACAAGTAATTTTTAGGGATTTTCTACCAGTGTTCTGCAAGTCCCTAATATGCTGTTCAATACAGGGCTTCACTGTGATGCCAGTAAATTCAACAAGCAAGTAAGATGAAGGTAAACCCCCTAAACTTCCCCTCTTACACAACTATTGACACTCATTTAAAAAAACAACAGTCCTTGCTATTCATTATTCATACTAAGCAACTATATAGATAGTGGTTACAAAGACTCCATGAAGTACTTAAACATCTCCTATTGAAGGGAATGGGCTACAAAAATACTTAACTTGGCTGGATCATGTTCATGCTTTGAGACCTAACCAACATTTCCCATGGGTATTTATTTCTAGATATCAAGTACAAGGTTTAAAAAAAAATATCTACTGACCAGTATCTGATCGACTCTATCACATTTTTCATGTCCAAATTTGACCATTTTCTGCCAATCCACTCTGTTGTTTTTCTGCTTTTCCAAATTTAACATCTTTAGCACCTCAGTTGCTATAAAGCTCTAAAGTACAGTCAACAAATACAAACACAGAATTATTTGAAGGAAGCGCTTTCTATTCACACCATGCTCTCTAAAAGACAACTTTTAGATGGAAGACTTTTATTTAAGGATTTATATATCACTGGATACAGGATTGCCCAGTCAAAGATCTAACACAATTCCAGGTAATATTTCCTGACCCTTCTGAGGACACACCATCCACTTCCAGGCTAACTGAAAACCGTAAAATTCTCATCGCTATGCGTATTCATCCCATGAGGTGGCAAGAGGGTATGAAGCTGTCTCTGACTAACTCTTCTGTTCAGAAACTTAAATATAAAGAATCTGGATGCACCAATTTAACAGTAACTATGTAGTTAACTGCAGCAGTAACAATTAACATACATTTGCACAGTTTCCATTTGAGAAGATTCATTTAAAAGGCTTCCCCTATTTCCCTAATTCCCCCCCCCCCCACAGGCACTGTACTCCTGTCAGGTGGGCTAAAATACAGGGGGAGGGGTATGTTGGAAATGTAGTAGATTCAAGAAGACTTTTAGTCAGGATGGGAAAGGCCTTTGTCATTATGGCTACATATTAATTAAGCTCTTCTACTCTTTCTATCTGTGGGAAGACCCTTGGAAATAGCACAGGTTAGTAAGCCCCAAGCTGACAGTACATTCCTGAGCGGAATGCCTGCGCCGGGCTTAGGAGGCAACGTGGCTGCGCTGCCTCCAAAGGAGGTTTCGGACCTGCCGAACCCTATCTCGGCAAAAAAGGGGGGGGCGTTCCCAGGCTGAAATGGCTTAGGAGGCAGAAGGCTCTGTTGGCGTCCTGGCCCAGCGCTGCTGTGGCAGCGGCCAGCGAGCGGCCCTTCCCGCCAGCATTGGGGATACTAACGCAGCTCAGGAATGGGCTGTCAGTGTACTTTCTTTGCAAGAAATAAAGTGGAATGCAGGACTTTTCAACAAGCTCAGTAAGGATCTTTCCACATTACTCCTTTGTCTGGTCTAGAATTGATCAACCAGCAGTAAGACAGTTTTACACATCAAAACAGGAAGAAACAGAGGGAGGGGAGGGATCAATGTTCCAGACTCCACAAGTAACAGTTTTCAGGGATAAACCAAAGTTGCACTTACTGTTGTTCATCGAGCATCTTCAGTGCAGGCATGCATGGGAACTGTGCTTGCGCAGGTTGACCACAGAGAACAATCATTATTTTTGTGCCATACTTATTCTATATATAACACATTTTTAAAATAAAACCATACTGGCAAAGAAGAAATTAAATCCTGAAGAAAAAATTTTCTGAGGTAAAAGGAAAGATGCTCTGAAACAAAGCCAGTCCTCTCTCCACAGCGGCAAAGACAGAACTGAGGGAGGAGTGCTCCCCTGCCTCTGTCACATGACCATTGGGCAGGCAGCTGCCTCGCTCTTGGCTTGGGGCAGAAGGGAGGGGGAGAGCTCCAAGCACTCTGAAGCTTCTGGAAACTTTCTAGTCAGTTCTCTGTGGCCAACCTGCGCAAGTGCAGTTCCCGTGCAGGACTGCACTGAAGACACTATGATGAACCCCCACTTCCATAGAATATTTTATGGCTTATGCATGAAGAACACCAAATCACTGTTCAAGTTAACACCTTCAATCCTACCTTGATTTCCTCTAGGTCGCTTGGATCTTTTACTCGAGGGAAGTAAGTGATCCTGCAGGATTTCATCCATATAGATTGGTTCAAAAATGGATGTTCTGCAAAGATTCCTCCAAAAATCTCTCTTGTTAAGTCAAACACAGCCTCAGAAAATAAAATCAAAAGTATTTTAAAGTTAGTTTTGATGATATTTAGGATAGAAATATTCACCTTGCAGACCAGAGGTTGCAATTCAGTCTGCACATTGATTATTGATTTTTAAGGCCTTTCTAATCTATCAAAAAAATATCTCATGCTCATACTCTTTCACACTCACTTTGTGAGACTCAACCCACCTACCACTGCAACATATACAGGGGGCCAACAGAGCAGTTCCTGTTTCCCGAAGAATCTTGTTGTTCCTCTGTTCGCACATGGGCCTGAAAGCACACTAACTGTTCCCACCCTTTACATCTGCTTGCCCCAAAAGCCCTGGATATGTGAGCACTAGCATAATCATGGTGTCAGCCTCTGCGGTATCTGGGGGTGCTCCAAGCTTGGTTTTCTTCCAAAAGATAGACAGGTTCAGAATCCATGATCTAGTGGATGAGAAGA
The DNA here is from genome assembly GCF_029931775.1 of Euleptes europaea. Taxonomy (NCBI): domain Eukaryota; kingdom Metazoa; phylum Chordata; class Lepidosauria; order Squamata; family Sphaerodactylidae; genus Euleptes; species Euleptes europaea. The sequence continues at coordinate 22,261,001 of NC_079313.1, read as the reverse complement.
TGCAATGATGAGGATGATCGGGGGACTGGAGACCAAGCCCCTATGAGGAAAGGCTGAGGGAATTGGGAATGTTTAGTCTGGAGAAGAGGAGGTTGAGGGGGGACATGATTGCTCTCTTTAAGTATCTGAAGGGCTGTCATTTAGAGGAGGGCAGGGAGCTGTTTCGGTTGGCAGCAGAGGATAGGACTTGCAGGTAGATATTAGGGGGGAAATTCCTTACAATAAGAGTTGTCCAACAGTGGAATCAGCTACCTAGGGAGGTGGTGAACTCCCCGTCACTGGTAGTCTTTAAGCAGAGGCTAGACAAACACTTGTCAGGGATGCTCTAGGCTGAAGCTGCATTAAGCAGGGGGTTGGACTACATGCCCTGTAAGGCCCCTTCCAACTCTATGATTCTAAGAATTGTCCCCAAGCTGTACCTGTTTATAGCTTTGTTTGCTAATGGCTTCAATGTTGTCATCTTTAAGGGAATCACTTAGATCTCTGGGAAAACCAGCAACCTGAAGATCATGCCCCAGTTCTTTGCACTTCCACAGTTCCTCGGCTGCCTCTTGCACCAAGACCTCCACCTCCTCTGTGGTGTGTGGGACAGCTAAGGGCTCTTCACATGGCTTGGGGGTCACTTTGGGAGGCTCTATCTTTGGCAGAACTGCTGATTCTTCAGCTTGCTTCAGAGAGAGTTTGCGAGTACTCAAGCCAAAGTCCTCATCAAACCAATCTTGGTTATCTCCTAACACACTCAGGAATTCCCGGCTAAGCTCCAACTCTGTCAGCCTCTTGGCAAGCTCTTCCTGCCCACTGGCACCAAACATGGGGCTCCCCTGTGCAATAAGAAAAATACTGTTACTATTTTGGAGCACGTATGTGGTATGCGCCACACTTAATTAATTACCACAGTTCTACAGGCTGTGATGCTAGGCAACATCACTCCGCATTTTAACAGTAATGGATGCTGGAGAACAGCAGTGGTTGGTGGATTATACGTCCCTTAAACATGTTTCTGATGAAATCAGAGAAGGGTTCAGTGCCACACATAGACAGGGAAAGCAAAAGCCCTTCTTTATATTCTCACTTTGAGACGTCGTGTATGCGGAGCAATTACAGTGGGAAAGGTTGCAGTAGTTGCATGTAGCCCTAAAGCATAAGCACGTGGGCAGCATCCAAACAGTTACTGTTACAGCAGAATCAAATGCAGTCAGCAGGAGGAACGTAAGTGTACCCACAGAAGAGCTAATTTTTTCCTGTCAACAGGGGTCTTTTACACAAATTCAAAGCCTAATCTATTAACACAAAAGTATAAGCAGAAATGCCTTTGCCCATGGTCAACAATCTTCTTTGCTTTCAAACTCTGTTGACAGGCAAACAACATAAGAGTAAGCAAATACATAGTATTCTGGTGCCAGCAGGCTCAACCTAGGCATAAGCCAAGTGGTCAGATCCAAGAACCAAGAAACTATGGGAGGTTTCTCAAACAGAAGTCCCTTGTGTTGCGTGGCAAGCTGTTTTTGAAACAGTGCAGCCTCCAAAACAGTTTGTGAGAGGGGGTGGGAGTGATGTGTCTGGTTTAGAGAAGTCCAAAATGGCTCTGAATTAGCATAGATCCCTTGTGTGAGCTTAAGCATCTCTTGGGATGCCTGCCAATGTTTTCTCTATCTCTGAACATAAACTCTGCAAAACATTTTAGAATGCATCACAAGAGGTTGCTGCAAGTAGGACTAACCCATCAAATTAAAGCTGCTCATTTTTATGGCTGAGGCAGCACCACAACATTCATTCCTGGACCCATCTGAGGAAAGGGTACTTACGGGCCTGGGACACAAGTCGGGAGAGGACACTTCTCCATCCTCCAACTGAGAACTTATTAAGATGCTCAGTGAGTCACCAGCTAGTTCTTGATTACTGAGGTGAATCTTCTCGTTCCTGGCCTTTCTGATTTGCTGCAGCTGACAGACAGTGTCCTTCACAAACACCTGCAAGAGGCTGTCCATCAACAAACCCACTTTTTCCTGTTGCTCTTTGGATTTGTCTTCCTTGTGGGATGGGAGCCTCAGCTGGGCTTCTGATTGGCACCATTCTTCTGTGAGCAAGTCCAGGAGGGGAGCTGCAGACTTCTCCAGCACTCCTGGGGAAAGGCTCTCCGACTTTTCAGCATATTCTTGCCAAGAGGGCTGCTGTTGCTTCCATTTCTCAGGGACGATTCCATCCAAGGCCCCTTCCACTCCAACAGTTGACGACTTGCTAAGGGCATCAGAAATGAAGGCAGGCAAGAGCCGGTTGTCCTCTGCTGAGGACTTTAGAGAATTGACAACACTCTGTTCTTCAGAAAGCACTTCTTCAACAGCAGCAACAATTTGGCTTTTTTGGGCACTGAGTTTTAAATAGTTTTCAGCTGCTATGGAAGCCTCTAAGGCAGAAACGCCTCTTTGTGATTTATCCTGGAGAGATTGGTCACTTATAATTGTCCCCTCACTCTCCTCTTCTGCTTCCCCAGCACTCTCTCTGTCCTTGTGGTCTGCTTTGTGGTTGGGATCTAGTTGAATCGTACAGAAAGAGTGCTCCCCTGTGTCCACAGGGCCAACAAAACTCTCTGAAATCCATGAAATTTTTTGCGGAGGAGCAAAAATGCCATGTTTTTCCTTACAATCAAAATATTTAATGCCATCATAAATTCCATTATTCCTTCCTTCAGGCATGTCCAATTCCACACCAGCCCAAAATCCTTTAGCAAAATTTGTCAGGCCCTTAAATCTCAGTGTTCCAGGCTGGACATTACTGACAAGGATTCTGTCACCAATGCTGAAATCTTGCAGAGTATTTTCCTCTTCTTCTGTCATGGAAGAGGAAGCCCAGAACGATGGATCAACACGAGCGGATTCTCCCTCCACATCACTGCGCTCTTTACTTTTCAGCAGTCCTGTTGGCGATTTCAGAATTAATAATCTTTCTGAATGAATGCTAGAAGCCACAGAGAGAGCTCTGTCACTGAGATATTCACTTACTTCTTCGGCACTTCCAATACTTCGGCACTTCCAAGGAGCTTTTGTACACCACGATTTCGCTCCCTGTGACCTAGAGTCTTTTCCAAGAGAGGATGCAGAGGTGTCAAAATCATCCTTGTAATATTGATTATGAGGTGCCCCATCGTCTGACCTATGCTTTCTCGCTGAAGATCTCTCAAAATCGTTAGAATACAAGGGCTCTGTGCAAACAAATAGCTGTTCCGGAAGCAAAGTCTTATCCAGCTTCTGAGAGGATTGGCCTGATGCAGCACGTTCACCATTCCTGTGACATTTCTCCTGCTTCGGTATCTCCTTTGCATCTTGAACACAAGCGACAGCCAAGCCAATCTCAGCACTTGCCTTTAATGAGACTGGAGGGCAACTCTTTTGCTCAGTGTCCAAAGCAGAAGCATTGGGTCTTCCAGAAAGCCTGTGGCTATCATCTGACTCAGAGTTTTCTGATTTCACAGAAATACATTCCTCTTGTATTACAGATCTGTTAGTGGAAACAAGTGTATCACAACTTGTCGCACCTTCGAAAGTGTTCAGTGACACATGGGATGTTTTGCTCAAGTCTCCTAAATCTTTGAGAAGAGCCAAGGGGGGGAAACTATCCAGAGAATCACACGATTCTGATCCAGCTTCTTGTGGGGCCTGGAGGCCTGGGGATGGAGCTTGGAAATGCTCCTCTGTCTGAATCTCTGCCTCAATGAATTTCTTGGTGTATGAAGAGTCAGATCTCGCAGAACGCGATACAGCATCTTGAGAGGGGGGAAAAGAACGATTTTAAACATTCTAGAGGTATATCCAATTGAAATAGTTAAGAATAAAGAATCAAGGCTGCCCTAGCAAGGACATGTGAAGCCAGAGAAAAGGGGCGAGAAGGGACACATGCCACCATTTCCACTTTCAAAAGCAGGGTGGAATGGAAACCAGAAGCTCCTCCTCCCCACTCACAAAGCTCCCTTTCAGCACCAAGTAAATGAGTGCTGTTTAAAGGGGGTTCTCCCAATGTATAACTGACTGAAAATCAGATCATGCACCCATGACCTGGAACATGTAGGGCATATTATGTATTTTGGCCCTAAGTCAATACAGTCAACGGGATGGACATCCAATAAACAATGCAATAGGATAAGGATTGTAGAAATCCGAAATCAAGTAGAAAACTGAAATGGGGCTGAAACAAAGCATAAGTGTTGATACAACATGTTAAACAATGAAGAAATTACACAGTAGGATTGTACAGCCACAGATAGCACATACTATACACAGTAGTACTGTCTAAAGTCCCTGCCTTTTATTAAAGCATCTTTCTGGGCAGGGGAAATCAGCCCAGTACTGAAGTCAAGCCCAAATATATGGAGACTGGGGAGGGGGGGGAATCAGCATTAGTGTGGGGAGGGAATTAGCATCAGTGTCTTATTCAGCACTGCAATGGAGCCTAAATATAGGGAGGAACAAATTCATTACACAGTGAGATGGGAGGGGGCATCATGTTGTTCAGTGCTGCAACTGAGTGAATGAACAGGTTGTTGTTGTTTTTAAAGGAGGGTGCAGAATTGCAGTATTCTCAAGCAACGCAAAGTACCAAAATTTTTTGGAGAATCATGACACCAGCATGACAACAGTGGAGCAGGAGCCAAAACAACATGCATGTGGTGTGAAATGGAAACCAGGGCTAATAATGGTGGGGGGAAAAGATTACCCTGTGCACTCTGAAATTTCTGTTGAAAGTGAAAATTTACCAGCAACCGTACTGGCAACATGACCACCGCAGGAATATCCTCCTTGCATGGAATCAACCCTAGTTACATACCAATATGCTCTGCTATGGACTTCAGTGACCCCCTGCAGTGTTCAGAATCAGCTAGTGATTTCCAACTTCTGGCCGTCTCAGGTCTAGAGAAAAATTAAGTAGTCAATACAGATACTTAAACAATACTGTAGCACAGAACAAAATGCTGCATACAGAAGGATACAAAAACTCAGGAGCCTGGAAGGGTGGGAATTCTTTTGAGATAATGGCACACACCTAGGACTGAATTGGATCACACAACCCCAGACCACTCCCCTACGCATGGTGGGGAGAGGAGACAAGAGCATTCTTTGCCTCCCTACCCACCCTGCATGGCTATCCTATCTCAGATGCCACCAGCTGTATATGAGGGAACATAACAATCCCATGTGCATAAAATAGATCCATTTCCTTGTGTGAGAAAGCTATATTAGAGTATCACCCCCCCACCCACAGGGCCAGGGCGATGGAGGTGGGGCAGTCATGCCATGTGGGCACATAGAGGAGTGGTGGGGGTCTTATCAGACTTAGCTCCCAAGAAACAACACCTTTAACTTGAAGCATTCATTCAGTTTACCTGCGGAGTGGGGGTGGCTTGAACTTTGGTTTCTCCGTAACAGAAGATGGAGTTTTAATTTGTGGTTTAGCTGTAGGTGCTGCCTCCAGATCCTGACTCAACTCTGCTTCAGTCTTCTTGATGAATTCATCATAAGTCTAAAAAAAGATGCAAGAAGTCACAAGTTACTGTCCTTTCAAAGTATATCTCTGTGGGTGGCTTAGCTGCCCATGGAAAAAGGCATTCTTGTAAGTATTTTGTTGCTTGATTTTTATTTCCAGCTACTTTAAATGACACCTCTTAGTCTAGCTACAAATACTAACAGTAAGAAAAGGGATGATTTTGCACAAACCCCCCTTCGCACTGCAGACACTTGATCCACATTGACCCAGGTGGGCCAGCAATCTCCAGCATGAGCTTTTGGAGAATCGACAGGGGCTGCTGGGAGAAATACAGGGAACTTTAGTAGCCACCAGCAATGCAACACATAGCATATATCCTTAGTCAGTTCTCAACTAAAGACAAGAATTGTATTCTCTGAATAGCTTATCTATATTAACAAAAATGACATCCATGAAGAAATCAGTATTTTATTTTCAACACATTACTGTCAGAAAACCTTGATAAATACTATTCTCTAACACTAACAACAGTTCATTGTGACGTGGATTTCAAAAGAGACTTGACAATACTGACCTGCCATAAGATTTCTCTTACAGAATTATTCTTAGCCATTCAGCTCTTATTTAAGGACTCTTCCAAATGGTTCTTACCTCTAGCTGTTTGATCAAGCTAGCCTCCTGGGCTTTCAGCCTCTCCTTATGCCTCTTTTTCTGCTCTTTTTTCAGCTGGTAGACCACAGACTTTCTTTTCCGTAACTCATCTTTCAGAGCCCGGATTCGGCTTTCAGCGTCGCTCTGATCTGAGGTGGTTTCTGATAAGGAAAGTTTGACTGTTTTAGAGAAAGGAACTGTCATCATCATCATCATCATCATTTGTTTATTACGGTCAAAGACCAGTTTTTACAAAAAGAGATATCATAATAATTAAAACAGAATGTCTGATATTTGCTCAATAAATCATAAATTTAGTTACAACAGCTCTTGGTAAAATAGTCTGTTTGACATAAAAGTCATTTTAACAGCTTTTTCTGCCTTATTGCACATGCCCTAGCACAGAATCTCGCAACCTGATAGGTAATATCTTTAACAGAATAATCTAATAATAAAGTGGTATAGTGAACTCTGTCTCTATCTGGGAAGCTAGACAAAATTGGATCAATGAGCGTTTTGCGTATGTCTTGATAAAATGGGCAGTGTAATAGCACATGTTCAACCGTTTCCACCATTCCAGATTGGCATGGACAGAGGTGGAATTCGTAAGGGAGGCTGGCATACCTCCCGTCAAGAAGAGCAGATGGAAGGGCATTAAAACGTGCTAAGGTGAAGGCTCTCCGATGTTTAGGGTGTTCTAAGGTATTGAGGTAATTTGGAGTGGTCGAAAATTTTTTACAGTTCTCCACTATTGGGACCGAGTAAGCCCTTGATCTGTCATCTTGAAGGGCAATGTCCCAAAGCCTCTGTTTGACTATTGTTTTTGCTCCTTGATAGCCAAGATTTAGGAGAGTTGTACTTGATAAACCTAAATGTTGGTGTTTGTCCTCGGTTAGATTAATCCATCTTGAGGAGAAATTATCTGCAAAGATTAGGGGAATTAAACCAGATGAGGACAATTTCATCTTTAACCAATAAGAAATGGCATGGTACCAGGCTCGTGTTTCTAACGGTACCATCCCGGCTTCCAGTCTAATCAGTGCATTTGAAATACATTGAGGGACACCGAATAAGGATCTGAGAAATTTTGACTGGACTACTTCTAATTTGTGAAAACTTTTATAGAGGCATATCTGCGACCCAAACGTGAGTTGAGGGATCACTTTTCCCTGGAAGACTTTCATGGCAGAAGGTATATGGGCACCCCCTTTTGTAAGGGAGAATCTCAAAGTTGCCATGGCAGTCCTCTGGGATGTCTCAGACACTTGGGACAGCTGAGCTGACCATGAGCCAGAGGCTTGAAATGTTATGCCAAGGTATCTAAACATCTTGAGTTGGTCGATCTCATGGCCATCTATCTGCCACTTATGTTTTCTGGTCTTGTGAGAGAAGACCATGATTTTGGTCTTAGTAAAATTAATTAATAAGTGCTCCTCTTTGCAGTAAAACGCCATAGCTCTAAGGACTCTTCTAAGTCCTACCTCTGTATGCGCTAAGATTACCGTGTCATCCACATACAAGAGTGTGGAGATTGGTCTGTTTGCCATGTTGGGTGGGTGGAAATTAGGGTTAGATAGGCATCGTACCATAGAGTTTACATAAAAGTTAAAGAGCAGTGTAGCTAAAATACATCCTTGCTTCACTCCTCTTTTAACTGGTATCTTGTGTGATAAATGGCCACGGATGTTACATCTCACTGCCAAATGATTATTCTCATGAAGTGTACGTATGAGAACAAGCAGTCTCCGATCTATAGTAGAAGATTCTAATTTTTTCTAGAGTCTGTTACGTGAGATGCTATCGAATGCCATCTTGTAATCAACGAAGGCTGTGTAAAGGGCCCCCTGCGATCTATCAGTGTATTTCTCCACCAAGTGGCGTAGAATCAGGCATTGGTCTATTATGGAACGGCCTCTTCTAAATCCAGCTTGTTCTTCTGCTAGAATCTCCTCTCTATCGAGCCAGTCCCAGAGCTTCCAGGACAGGTGTCTAGATTAAGTTTGCTCACCACACTAAGAAGGCTTATAGGGTGATAATTTGATGGATCTGACTTCATCCCTTTTTTGTAAATTGGAATGATAATGGCCAAACCCCAGTCTCTGGGAATCTGTGCAGTTTGATCTATATAAGTGAAGAGCTTTGCGAGAACTGGTACCCACCAGTCTATATCTGTTTTAATCAATTCTGGAGGAATCAAATCGCTCCCTGGTGCTTTCCCCAGTCTTAATTGGCCTATCAGCCTTTTAACTTCTGTGGTGGTAACTGGCTGCCAAGGTGGAAAATTTTTCAGACTTGTGGGTAAGGGAGCCTCCTGTTCGGGATCTGATGAGTATATTGCTGTAAAATGCATCTCCCAAGATTCTGCTGGAATCTCACAAAAAGGGTAAGAATGATCTGACTGCATACCACCAGAGACAATTTTCCAAAAAAGCAAGGAGTTTTTAAGTTTGGCAGCCTGGATGAGATGAAGCCAAGCTGCCTTAGTAGCTTCTCTCTTTTTCATTTTAATTAATTTTTTATGTTGTTGCTTTAAAATATAAAGATCCGGGGGAATTGAGCAAAGATTCTTGGATCTGTACAGTTTAAAGGAACTGTCTTACACGCTGCAAAATAATACTGGGTACAACTGATCCTAGAACATCTCATGATCCTAGGACATCCCTTTTCCCATGAACCCACCAGTGGAAGCTTCTAATCTTCAGCCCCAATCACAACAAAGGCTGCCTTTACTTATGTCCATCTCTTGTAGGCATCTCCAGCTCCTCCCTGCTTTGTATGACCATCCTCAGGGCAGGGCCCTGCATTTTGCTAGTGGTGTAAAAACACTTAAGTCCTATTAATAAGAATGACGGACTGAAAGCGCAATTTAAATACTTGTGTATTGTTGATTTCTATCCAACTATGAGAGCACCTCTTAACTTTCTCAGAACCGTGTCTTTTTAAACACAACTGTCTGTACTTTAGACAACTCCATCTGCCCCCTAAAAGAAAGAATACTGTTACTTAATGCAGTGAAGATTCCTAGGCAGAAACCATTGATGCATATCCTCTTCCACAGCAATATCTATCTAAGCAACCACATACAGTTTTTATAATGTAAATGAAGAGTATAATGTGCTAGCTGCCTACACTCGGAGCTTGCTGGAAATACATGGTAATCATCAAGAAGTCTAATCCTTACCTGACTGGGTCATAGATAATGACTCATCAGACCAACTATAGGATACCTCCTGAGATTTTACTGGTAAAGGCTGCTGCCCTCCAGCTCTGGGGGTCCCTTTGCTGGACCCTTGGTTTGAAAAGGATGTGCTGCTTTTAGAAAGAGACTGTCCAAAGGGGAAAGAAAAAGTAATCTGCTTGTATTATTTACTTATTTATATTTAATTATTCAATTTGTACCCCGCCCTTTCCCAATCCAAATTTGCCTTTTTTTTAAAAAAACAACCTTGCATTATGACCTCTAGCACACTGTATGGAAAGCCTTCTGATGTCATAAATCCCTAGAAATACCAAATATGGGGTTAGATGAGGTCAAGCTTTCCACAGCAGATCAAGTTAAGAGCTTGGGGGTGCTCCTGGCCCCAGACTTGTTAATGAATATGCAGGTCGGTGCTGTTGCTAGGACTGCCTTCTTTCAGTTGCATCCAGCTCATAGGTTGGCCCCTTATCTAGATTCTGCCAACCGGGCTGCACTGATCCATGCTACTGTAATCTCCAGATTGGATTACTGTAGCATGCTGTACATGGGGCTGCCTTTGAAGACATCTCAGAAGCTTCAATTGGTACAAAATGGGATAGCAAGGCTCCTTTTTGGAGTCAGTCACTCAGATAGGTTTGTCATTTGCCAGGTGAGGGAATGCCTGGCCCTGACCCCCACTGCCTACCCTTTATCCAGCTGTGTAGTGGGGGGGGGGATTCAGGGCCAGACTGGCATCCCGCAATGTCATGACATCATTTCCAGCCACATAGCCAGAAGTGATTTCACCATGCCATTGGACTCTCTTGCATTCACCCAAAACTCTATGCTTTCTGTGGCCAGAAATTATGTCATGGCTCTTGGGGACACTCTTGTGGTAAGTCTCCATCCCCCAAAGATTCCCAGCGGCTGGCATCCCTATGTTTGGAACGTATAACTCCAGTGCTGCGACAACTGCACTAGATATGTTATTTGCTTTATGCCCAATTCAAAGTGCTGGTTATTACCGTTACAGCTCTTCGTGTCCTATGGCCCTCATACTTATCAAACCCCATCTCCCAGTATACAGCCCAAGCCAGTGATGTTTTGCAGACAGCCTTTCCTTAAGGAGACTTCCCCTTAAGACTGTCTGTACAGTAAGGTTGCCAACTCTGGCCTGGAATATTCCTGGAAATTTAGGGGCAGAGCCTGGGAGTTTGGGGAGGGATTTCACCTAGAATCTACGATATACCATAGAGTTTGCCCTCTGAAAGTGCTATTTTCTCCAGGGGAACTGATTTCTATAAGCTGGAGATCAGTTGTGATTCCAGGAGAATTCCAGGCCCCACCTGGAGGCTGGCAACCCTACTGTACAACTACAATATGATCATGGGCCTTTTCCATGGTCAGCCTAGCCCTTTGGAATGGTCTGCCAGAGTGGGTAAGGGTGGCACCTTAATTTGCAACATTTAGAAAAGCAAATATTCCAGAGAGTAACTGGTGAAGAATAAATTATTAAAGCAGATTTGGTTGTGATCGTTCTACTCCTGTATTTGTTGATCCTGTGTACTTTAAATCTTGAATGTTTTTAAATTTGAAAAATTTACATTTTGATCTGTGTTTTAATTTTCTTAGTTGGACTATTATAATTTATGTCCTTGCAACTTGGCTGCTGCATTGTTTGCCACCTTGGGTCTGAGGGAAAAGGGAGGGTGGATTTAAAAAAATAAATATATACATAAAAATAAACAACTAGCAAAATCTGTGAGTTTTTACAGGAGTTTCATCTGCAACTTTTGGTTAGAATGGAATCATCTAGAATAGCGAGGTTTCCCTTCAGCAAGTCTACCTGGTATGTTTTGGAGAATATGTAGAAAGTTATGAAACAATCTGAAGTATAAGCAAGTAGGGAAGATGGAGAAACGTAGAGAGAAGAGGAAGAGACAGAAGGACAAAATCAGGGAGGAGGAAGATGGAGGAGAATCATGGAGAAAGAAATATTAGGAAAGAGGAAAGGGCCAGTGCGCCTCACAGCAAATCTTTCTTTTTGCCTAGTCTTTTGTTGGAGTTCTTTGATCGAATTTCTGTTGATTTATGATGGGTCCTTGGTTGTAGGCTGCCTTGAAAACTTCAATTAAGTGTTTGTATATGATATTTTTTATAAACAGTTATTTATAGAGTGTGAAAGATTCATGTGTGATAGAAGGGGAGGAGGCTTTGGAAGAAGTGTCTGCAGAGTCGGAAGGGGGGGGAATATAGGACAGTATAAATCCAAAAGAGTGAATTGAATCATCTTAGGGGCAGGGTAGCAGCCTACATAGCCCGATTAGCTCGATCTTTTTAGAGCATGGATGCTAAGCAGGGCTGGCCATAGTTAGTACTTGGATGGGGTCCATCCAGAAAGACCGGGATTGCTATGCGGAGGCAGACAATGGCAAATCACCACTGCTCATCTCTTGCTTTGAAAACCCCAGGATGGGGTTGCCATCAGTCGGTTGCGACCTGATGGCACACTTTAGCTTAGGGGCAGGGTGGCAGTGGCATTTGGACAAGCACTCTTTTTGCCTGGTGCCTAACCTAGGCACCCCAGGTGAGATGGCAGAGACAGAATTCCATAAGTGATGTCCCATTGTGGAGAACTCCCTCTCTCTACCATCCACCATACTTCTGGCATCACTCACAGAAGAGCCTCCACAGACAATTTCAAGCAGTGGGCAGACATGAATGGGGATAAACATTCTTCCAAGTACAAGGCTCCAGACTCCTTACAGCTTTAAAGGTAATAAACATCACTTTGAATTCTGCTGGGCAGCAATGGCGTTCTCTCAGTATCAGTGAACACACATGAAGCTGCCTTTATACTGAACCAACCCTTTGGTCAATCCAGGTCAGTACTGTCTACTCCGATGGAGCAGCTCTCCAGGTAGAGGTCTTACATATCATCTCCTACCTGATCATTTTAACTGAAGATGCCAGGGATTGAACCTGGGACCTTCTGCATGTAAAGCAGATGCTGTACCATTGAGCCATAGCTCTTCCCCACTATGAGGAGACACCATGTTCTCAATGACTAGTTGCCAGTAACTTGGTGGTGTGTTTTGTGCTAGGTTGGAGCTTCCAAACCAGGCTTCACATTGGTGGGGGCAGGAGCCCATAAATAATAGCTGAAATATGTAATTGGAACCTACTAGTGGTATTTGCACTTCTCATGTAGATCGTACATTTAAGCTTTGAACAGAAGAACCTTGTGGGACCTCAGTGTAAAGTATTTGTAATACAATTGGTTTCGTTGGCAGAGCTTTATTTTGATCACAGTTGTAGTCTATGCTTGAAGAGAAAAGACTTTACAGTCTTGAGGCAGGAAGAGGTCTGAAAGTAGGTTTGTTTGCCTGAAAACCCCTTTTTTGATGGTTAGCCTTAGCCTTTTTAGATGGTTAGCTACCAAAAGGTGGCAACAGATAGATACAGAACCTCCCTAACCCCAATGGCATACACTTGCAAAAATCCTGACCATCACTGCTTTTTCTTTTATAGCATGTTTCTGGTTCCTATGAATGCAGAGAAAAAACATGAGAGAAAATATGGTAAGCGAACATGTGCAAGGACACAATTCAAAATAGTCTTCTTGCATAAGAGGGTCATGAGTTCATGGGAATGATTAGTAAAATGGATAGAAAATTGTCTACAGTCTGGCTCATGAGACACCTCCAGCCTGATCCTTAGTGCTCAACAGATTTCCCCTACTGACATATACCTTTAAAGGAGGAAAACACACTAACATTGACAAATTCCCAGCAGGAAACTGTGACTCATTTCAACCAGTCTTGACAGGTGAAGCCAGCTCATGCCATTGGCACAAGAACTCCATGTCTCTTCAGAATAGGAGTGCCTACTTTGCTATGCTTCAGGTTATTTATTTTCTCTCTCTCTTTTTGCTGCTATGTCTCCCCTGATCCCCTGCAAACACTTGACCAACCCACAGCTCAGATACCAGATAATCCTTGGAAAGTGGTACTATAAGTTAGAGTCCTTATGCCAGGTACTTGCGTTAGGGCCCAGGGCAAAGAATTTGTTCTGCAAGGCCAGAGCGGCACTCATTGCCCTATTCTCAAAAACAAAACAAAAAATCTCCCTCTCTCCCCTACTGCCCAAGTTTCCTTTGGCTTCTGACCTCCAAATTCCTACAGCATGCAACTCATTCCCCCTGTCTCAATTTTCTCTACCCTCCAGGCTCCATCTGATCTGACCCACTACGATCTGGTTTCTGCACCCCACAGAAATTTTCCTTACCAGAGTCACGGACCATCTCCTTAATAATCTCTCCTCATTATCTGGGGTCTTTCTACAACTCTTGATACAGATCATCACTTGCTCTTGCTTGACTCCACTCACTCCTTGGGCCTCTGTTATTCTATCATCAGCTTCCTACTTCTTTCTGCCAGTCTAACTGCTTATTCAGATTTCCACAGGGAAAGCTCTTCATCAGCTCTCTCCCCATCTTGGCTCTCTACTCTGCCCTTCCCACACGGTCGCTGGGTGACCTCATCAAACTGCATGGCATTCAGGACTATCTCTACAATGATGAAACCCAGCTTTGTCTCTCCATCCTTCAATCTTCTCCCTCCAGCCATCCCAAGTCTCCAGCTGTTGTCCTACATTGCTGCTTGGATGTCTCACTTCTGTCCCAAGCTCAGTATGCTCAAGAGTGAACTCGTGTTTCCTCCCATGTCCACCTCTCCTCGAACACTCTTCACAGCCATTTCTAAGGACCACCTGAAGTTAACCTGGGCCTTATGCTTGTCTTTCCTTTGTCCTCGTGTGCAGTCTGTCACCGGGCCATGTCCCTTCTCTCTCTACAACACTGGAAACAACACACAATCTTCCCTCTCTGTCCCATCAGGGAAATTCTGCTTCACACTCTGGTCATCTCTCACCTTGATAACTGCAACTCTCTTCTCTCCAATCTTCCATTGTCACACCTATGCAGCATTCTGCCACCCAAATCATTCACTTCTCATGCTGCTCTAGTAAGGCAATGTCCCTATTTAGATCCCTGCATTGCTTTCTTGTTCCCTTTGGATCTAACACAAACTCCCCATCCTTACCTTTAAAACTTGCAACGGCCTTGCCCCTTTTATCTCTTGCACCCAAACACATCCCTGCCTGTGACACATGAACACATGAAGCTGCCTTATACTGAATCAGACCCTTGTTCCATCAAAGTCAGTATTGTCTACTCAGACCAGCAGCGGCACTCCAGGGTCTCAGGCAGAGGTCTTTCACATCACCTACTTGCCTAGTCCCTTTAACTGGAGATGCCAGGGATTGAGCCTGGGACCTTCTGCATGCAAAGCAGAGGCTCTACCACTGAGCCACAGCCCCTCCCCAAAGGGAGGGACCTTCACTCCTGTATCATCTTCAGGCACCAAAAGCCTCCTGCTCCCTGCAGTAGCCTCACTCTTCTCCCTTGTTGCCCTTTGTCAGATATCAACTCCACATTTCTAGAATGGTGACTGGAAAGCCTTGTTTCTTTAGTACTGTGATGAACAAGTGTACTCACAGGTTTTCCAGGTGAGGCAGAAGATTTGATTTCCTGCGTATAAACCATTTCTTCCATAAGCGTAGTGCGATGTGGGCTTCCCAGCTGCCCTTGAACCTCAGAGTCCTTTGGTGGGCCAGACTCAACAGCTAGATTGCCCAGTTCCTCTGGGACAGAGGTGCCACTGTTGAAGCGAGGACAAGGTGGCACTGGAGAATCTTCTTCACTGGCCATTCCTGAGATGAAATACTGTAGGTCAAGCAAGCAAGAATACCCTCCCCCTTCGTGTGTATCTTCAATGGCTCTACGTCTTTTACCTTCCTAAATCTGACCTCCTTTCTTGGATAACACAGACCCAAATCAGGCAGAACTGAAAACAAAAAAACTACACACACTAGTGAAGGTATTTGATAGTGACTCAACTGCAATGGAATAAAAGTATGAAAATGCACTGACTGTTTACAGCACAAGCGCATACAGTGCTGATTTCTGTGATAAGCCAACCACCACAGCAGAAACCCAGATACTCATGTATATTTTTTTCATCTTCTGGTGATGAGAACCAAAAAAGGGGGGAAGGGTGAACATTAAAGGTTACCCACTCCTTAATTTCAAATGTTGCATAAACACAAGGCTGCTACGGCAGAATTAAGCATGAGTTTTTACCATGTTTGGGCCATTTAAACCGCTCTCAAAGAATGTTGCTTTTACTCATCCAGTGTAATCCTGAATGGGAAACCACATTTTAGTGAATTGCTCAAATTAACAATTATTTGGGAATAGTTGTTTGTTTGAAATATCACAGATCCTCTTACTGCAGGAAAACAGAGTATGAAGTAGCACAGATGGGGTGGGGGAGAGTTTTGTATATTTTAGTACTCCTTTGCTCGGGGTATTTACATCATAAGCTTGAAGGGATTTCCTTGGAAATAATTGCAAGTGATACCAGCAAGATATACTTCCAAGCAACTGCACTCAGGATCACAAGAAAAATCCCTCTGATAGAAACCCAGCGTTGTGGGAGGTCAATGCACAGGTCTTACCCACAAAACTGGCACCCCACTGAGTGCTGACCAGGGCCTTAGTCTCCCTCTCTCAGGCACCCTTTCATTCTTTCTACCTTTCTGGTCCTCCTGGTCTCCTGCTGCTACTGTTTCAAGCAGTTCTTTGTCCCAAGCAGCCCAGGCTTGTTTCTCTATCTGACGTATCTTTGCTTCTTCTGCATCTAGACGGCGTTTCCACTGCAGCAGTTCTTCGGCGTGCTGGCGCCGCTGCATCAGTTTTTGCTCTCGCTTTGTTAAGAACCTCGCAAAACAAACATTGAGAAATCAGTCACCAAAACCAAGAGCTGTAGCAGAAAGATACCCTACCTGTATTCAAGATATGGTAGCCACGGGAAAAAAGTATTTGAAGTTCTTTCCATGACTACTAGACTATAAGCAAACTTCATGACAAAGTGCACCTGGGAGATTCAAGCTTCTTTCCTAAGTGTACTCCAATGCTTAGGGTATCTATATATATCTAATTCCCAAGTCCTCCCCCTTGCTGCAGATACTTAAATCCACAGATAGGGGGCAGACTGACTCTCAACAGGTTTTTCTGCAGACTCAGAGGACCCCCTGGGTCTGCAGAAAAATCTGAAACTTAAAAACCCTGGGGGTTTAAATCCCCCCCCCCCACTAAATAAAGTGTTCTTTCCGCATGTGCAGAGAATGCACTTACTGTTGGTGGCTGCCAGGGTCACTACCCCCCCCCCCGCTCCCCCCGGTCCAGAGGCAGCTTCTTCAGACTGGCCAGACACTGACAGCCACTTAGAATTCGGGATGAGGGGGTTGCTGGTCAGCCCGCAGCGGGAACGGCTGAACCTGTCTTTACAACTATGTTTTTGAAATGTTGTATCCTGAATTGGAACCTTATTACTTATATTCTACATAGTTGTTTTTTCATCCCTATGGGAGTATGGAATATTTTTGTAATTGATATGACTTCAACTAAACAGGGCTGAAGAAGAATACAAACGATAGTCTCCCTTGCAACTTTGTTATGAAGATTTCCCTTGCAACTTTGTTATGAAGATTTCCTCACTACTCACCTGTCCTTGAACTTGTGATATTAGTACCCCTGGTGGACTATTCATAGAGTATTGTATATAGTTTCTTGTCTTTGTTATTGTTGTTTGTCATTTAAGGCACCCAATACACCTTGTTATACACCAGCTGTGTTTAATTGGTTATACTAGCCTCTCCTGTACTCATTTCCTTACCGGTGGTATCAGCACAGAGGTGTTTATTTTGGTTGCTCAACCTCCAGGTACTGGCAGAAGATCTCCTGCTATTACCACTGATCTCCAGCCGATAGAGATCGGTTCACCTGGAGAAAATGGCCACTTTGGCAATTGGACTCTACGGCATTGAAGTCCCTCCCCAAACCCCACCTTCCTCGGGCTCCACGCCAAAAACCACCTGCTGGTGGCCAAGAGAGACCTGGCAGCCCTAAGCCCCTTTCTAGTTATGATGGCAACCCATAGTGTGGCATTGGCTGCCTTTTCAGAGACTTCAAAGTTATTTTTTGAAGGGCTGGTAGAGGGTTGAAAAATCCCAATGTATGTATGAAAACCTGGTGCATATTCCAAAGTTCTGCTAACATAATTTTAAATATTGCCTATGATTTAAAACAAAAAAATTCTTACGCCGGAAACTTTCACAATAAGAAAATAACCTCAACCAACAAAAAATAAAAATAGTTACTTCTCATCCACTCGGTTGCGCATGTTCTTTAATTTCTGCATGATGCTATGAGTCTCACTGCTGGAGACAGAAGAAGGGCTACTGGTCTCTGCATCGACTGGCAGTGGGCTGGAAGAGTGTGTTTGTTTCCCACCATCTTCACTGCAATGCTCCTGCCCAAAAAAAAGTCAAGCAATATCAACAACAAGAGGCATCATGTTATGCTAGTTCCCAGCGCTGACATTCAGCTTGTCAAATGGAAAAATGAAAATGGGTAAAATGAAACGGGGCATTTTAAATTATTTTATGGAAAACTGCAGTTTCCACATAAGTGGAACACCAACATCTGCTGTGAACTGGAAAATGTATGGAATGCAGAATTGTGATGTTTTGCCATTTTCCACATATTAATTATTCCCCTTTAATCGCTATCTGAATTAAGTTTGAATAAAGTGCTACCCAGGCTTATTAGGACTGCCTCCTCCCATACTGTCCCGACTGCCAGTTAAGGTCTTCTTTCCAAGCCCTGCTCTTTCTATCTGCATAGGTGAGACAGTTGCTGAGCAGAGACAGGGCTTTTTCAGCAGTGGCACCTTGCCTTTGGAATGCCCTCCCTTTAAGGCTTACCTGGTACCCACCTAACTGGCCTTTAGGTGCCAGGCTAAAACATTTCTTTTTGCCAAGGGGTTAACTGAGGGGGTACCATCTTTTAAAGTCATGTTTATGCTCTACTTCTAGCTGGAGGACTGAGAGCCAGCATGATTAAGAGCAGAGGATTCTACATTTTACTCTAAGTTATATCAGAAAGAAAATACTCCAAAACAGAAAATAGACAAATTTCTAAACTCAATACAGATGAAAGCTTTGTCAATGACCCAGAGAGAATGTATTGAAGCTCCAGTAACAAGGGAAGAAATACAAGAAGCAATATTGAGACAAAAAACGGATAAAACACCTGGACCAGATGGAATTACTGCACTATTTTATAGAACTTTTAGTGACAATTTAGTTGGATTTTTTGGTTCACTTTACAATGCAATTTTGGACGAGGGAACATCCCCGGAGACTTGGTCACACGCATTTATATCACTGATACCCAAAGAAGGAAGAGATCCAGAAAAAAACATCTAATTACAGACCTATATCGCTCTTAAATGTGGATTACAAAATTTTTGCTTCGGTTTTGGCATGTAGGATAAAGCAATTTATTAAGGATCTTATACATGAGGACCAAGCAGGTTTTATACCAGGAAGGCAAATAAAAGACAATGTAAGAATTTTACTAGATTCACTGGAATATTATGACCATAATATTCAACAAACTGCGGCTTTTGTATTTTTGGATGCAGAAAAAGCCTTTGATATGGTCTCTTGGAACTTTTTGAAACGGATTTTGGATAAATTGAATTTTGGAGATCGTTTTCAGAAAGGTATATCGGCTATTTATACCTCCCAACAAGCTAAAATTTTGGTTAATGAATCAATGTCAGATAACTGCCAAATCACGAAAGGGACTAGACAGGGATGTCCCTTGTCTCCACTTTTATTTTTGTTGGTGTTGGAACCGCTATGTGTGAAACTAAGAAGTATGGAGGACATCCGCGGGCTAAGAATTAAAAAACATGAATTTAAGTTGAGAGCATTCGCGGATGACCTACTGCTAATTTTGGAAAACCCAACACAGTCAATGAATATACTTCAGGAGACTTTGGATGATTTTGGAAAAGTATCTGGCTTTAAAGTGAATCAAGAAAAAACAAAGATAATATTTAAAAATTTATCGGAAATACAACAACAGGAATTTATATCATATACTGGCTGGGAGAAAGCTAACAAAGTTAAATACCTGGGAATTTGGATCACTGCAAAGAATAAAGATCTGTTAACCAACAATTACCTCAAGTTATGGGGTAAGATTAAAACTGATATGATTATATGGTCAAACAAAAAATTGTCATTAATGGGACGTATCTCAACGATCCAAATGAATGTCTTACCGAGGATGCTCTTCTTATTCCAAAATTTACCAATAATATCACAAACAAAATATTTTGAAACTTGGAGGAAAGACATTTCAAACTTCATCTGGCAAGGAAAAAAACCAAGGACTGCTTATAAATACTTGGTGGATTTAAAAACTAGAGGAGGTTTAGCACTGCCTAACTTTCAACTCTATGCTGAAGCGGTAGCTTTAGTATGGCTAAAAGACTGGATGAATTTGTCAAATGTACGTTTGCTAGACTTGGAAGGTTATAATAACTTAAGTGGATGGCATGGTTATTTGTGGTATGATAAAATTAAATTACAAGCAACATTCCGTAATCATATAATCAGGTCCTCTCTACTTCGTATTTGGATGAGATATAAACACATTTTGGAACCAGAAACACCGATGTGGATATCGCCCCAAGAAATGCTAACTTTGCGCCCACTTAGACCAGACAAATTTATTACTTATCAAGATCTAACTAATTGGGAAGGAAAGAAATGCTCACTAAAAGACTTTCAACTGCTCAAGGATGATTTACAATGGCTTCAATACTACCAAATCAAATCAGTTTTTGTACAAGATGCAAAAAAAGGTTTCTCTAAAGAAAAATCTCCTTTTCAAAGGATTCTACTAGACAATAATACAAAGCTGATTTCTAAAATGTATAATCTCCTTTTAACAATATACTGTGAGCAGGACACGATTAAACCAACTATGATCGATTGGGCTCAAAATGTGGGACATGATATTGTTTTAAATAAATGGGAAAGATTATGGTCTAAAGATTTAAAAGGAATAAAAGCACAGTCAGTGCGAGAAAACATCTATAAAATGATGTATAGATGGTATCTAACACCCAAGAAAATTGCAAAGATTTATAAAACGATGTCCCCTACTTGTTGGAAATGTAACAAAGAAATTGGTTCCTTTTATCACATGTGGTGGACCTGTGACAAAGCCAAAGACTTCTGGGACATGATTTATAACGAACTGAGATTAATACTACAAAAGAATATATCCAAAACACCAGAAATGATGTTATTGAGTATGATTCCAGACGACTTAGCAACACAAAGAACTTTTCTGATATATGCCACAACAGCTGCGAGACTGCTTTATGCAGCGAAATGGAAAGGGCTAGAAACTCCAGAGAAAAAAGACTGGATTGTTAAAATGTTTGAAGTGGCAGAAATGGCAAAACTCACAGCTATTCTAAATGAAGAAAATGACGTTCGGTTTTTGGGGGAATGGGGGGCGTGGATGCATTATTGTGAATATGAGTTAAAATTGGGAAGAATGGAAGAATATTTTCTAATCTGATCCAGAGGATTATTTTTGATTTTTTTTTTTATATTGAATAAGCATAATTATATTTACTAACAGATTATGGGTTTTTATATATGGTATTGATATTTTATCAAGATTAGATTACCTATGACGGGAGGAACTTTTTATTAAGAGGCAGATAGAGGTGATGGGGAAGTCAAAAAATTTTCCATTTCTTTTTTTCTTTTTTCTTTTCTCTTTTTTATTATATGATATGGAATTATAACAACTTTAGGTTAGAATTGAAATTCGATATTGTTATAGATGTTGTTTAATGCAATGGAAAATTTCTATCATAAAACCCAATAAAATTTATATTAAAAAAAAATAAAAAAAAAAGAGCAGAGGATTCTAATCTGGAAAACTGGGTTTGATTCCCCACTCCTATGCATGAAGCCTGCTGGGTGACCTTGGGCTAATCACAGTTGTTTCCAAACTCTCTCAGTCCCACCTACCTCACAAGGTGTCCGTTATGGGAAGAGGAAGGGAAGGCATGTTTGAGACTCCTTAAAGGTAGAGAAAATCAGAGTACAAAAACCAACTTCTCTTCTTAATATTTTAGGCTGCTGAATATTGTTTTATAATATTTGTATTGCTTTCTTTAGGTTGATGTTTTTATTATGATCTTTTTACAAATCACTAATAGAATTAATCTTGCTAAAAAGATCAGAGAGAGAGTTTTCAGGTTCAGTTATTTATTAATAAAAAATTACAGCCCTCCTTTCTATTGCAGGAAATGTTTATTTTTTTAACTTGAGAACCACACTGGCACAAAGAATATTAACAAGATACTTCCCAGAGGCAGGATTCCAGTTGTTGCAACTTACCAGCTTATTTTCCCCTGCAGATTTCAGTTTTTCTTGCAGTTTCATAGTAGTTTGGTGTATTTGCTCTATCTCTTCCTGCTGCTCAAGAATAAGTTGTCTCTCTTTCTGGGCAGCCTTATTAGCCTCCTGAAGACGTTTAATTTCTGCCTATATAAGTACAATAAATCAAATCAAAACAAAAAGAGTAGTAATGTTCTCATCTTCAGAGGTTTCCTTCTTGTTCATTTCACCTTCTTGTTTTTGTTGTTGTTCATTCTGCTGCTCAGCAGGTTCTTTTCCATCTACTGCTCCTTTTATTCTCCTCTATCCTCTTTATTGTCTTTTATTCACTACAAGCAGTGTTCGCAAACTTGCTTCCCATCAGTGAGGATGCTTTTCATCCCAGCAAGTGCCTTTTAAGGCAAAGGAGTCTGCTGCACTGTACTTTAAGAGCTTTGCAACATTAGGCTTGCAGCTGATTTACATTTTTCTTTTCAGCTGAGGCTTTTCTGTGTCTCAGAAGCAACTTCTCTTAATGGAATACCTGTCTTTGGAGACCCTTTCTGCTTCCCTGTCCCTCTTGATATTTTCTCAGCCAGAGACTGTTGTGAAAAGCATTCCATTTTGCTCTCCTGCCCTTGTGCTCTCTAGAAGGTAAGAATAGAGGAGCCTTTTAAAAAAATGAAATCAGGTTTGTTACTGATTTCTGCTAAAAAGCTATTCCAAATGCAGTAGCCAGGGAGTTTGTCTGATCATTTGCGTATTTACTCAGAAATGTGTCCCACTGAATTCAATAGGGCTTACTGCCATGCAATATATACAGGATTGCAGCCTTGAACATACGAAACTGCCTTGTACCAAGATGGACCAGTTGTCCTTGTAGCACAGCATTGTCTACTCTGAAAGGTGGTGGAAAGTGAGGGTCTCATCCATACATTGTTTCCAGCCCTTCTACAGGAGATCCTTTTATCAATTTAAAACATATATGGAGATGCCAGTGTCAGAAACTGAGGACTTTCTGTGTGTGACACATTTGTTCTAAACCACCTTTCCAGACCCAGGACTAGGGGTGTGCATATTGATATCCCAAACAGCTTTTTGGGGGTTTATTTTCAATCAAATATCAAAACTGGGAATCACCACTATGCCAGATAGCTGAAAAGCCAGAAAACTATCCAGCTTTTTTGCTTTTCCTATTGAAAGCAATGGGTAGACCTTGCCTCCCCATTCGGAGGTAAGGTCTACCCATTGTTTTGCACTAGATCCACAGGTAGACCTTTTCTCCGAGTACAAAGGCAAGGTCTACCCATTTTTTTAAAACCAGAGAAGCAGGTAGGCCTTGTCCCTAGACTTGGAGACAAGGTCTACCCGCGGATCAAGTGCAAAGCAATGGGTATAAGGAGGCAAGTTCTACCCATTGCTTTTAAAACAAGAGAAGTAGGGAGATCTTGTTTCCGGACTTGGAGCCCAGCTTTACCCATTCTTTTAAAACCAAACAATCGGGTCCCCCCCCCAACTGACACTGATCAAATGGTGCACTGATTAAATAATTAAATGGTGCACTGCTGTGGGCTGGTTGTTCTGGGCTGGGAAAGGTGCGCCCCCCAGCTGGAAACAATTGTAAGCACCAATGGAAGATGGGGGCAACCCCAATTTTTACCTTTTCCTGCTGCAGCTTCAGAATCAGGCCACGCTGTTTCTTTCGGATAGGTGGCATCTTGTCATCCTCTCCTTTGTCTCTTAAGTGCCTGGGGAAATCCACAGCAAAAGAGGTTCACATTTTCAACAGAATAACCTGCACCAGTTTTTCATTTTTATATTTCTTTACTGCAGGAGTGGGGAACGCCAGGCCCGTGGGCCATTTAAGGCCCGCAAAATCATTTGGTCTGACCCTTTGTGGGTCCTGGCAGATCTCTAGCTCGGAAGGATCTAAGACTGGTGATCCGCCCCCTCCCGCAGACAGGAATAGCCTCTATTCAAGGCGAATGTGAGTTTGTTTTGCCAAGAAAATAAACCTTTTCCCCCCCTCGCAGAAGAATAGTTAGCTATGGAGCTGCTAGGACCGCCCAAGAAACTGTGTTAACCCTTTCCCACCTGGGCCATGGAGAAATGTATTATCTCGGTACTACAAGAGGGCTGGGGGCAGAAGTGGCAACAATGGAGGGGTTAAAGGGGGCAAGTTCTTAGCCAGTGTGTCCTCATTTCATCCCTGCAGGCAGAGTAGCAGGAGCCAGCTTTAAAATCCGGCCCCGACCATGCAGAGCAGGAGCAACTCTGGCGTGCGGCTGGACATCTACATCCAGCTGGTGCAACAGACCATCCTGTGCCACCAGGTGGGCGAGTGCACCACCGGTTGGATGCCTGCCTGCTTGCCTGTGCTAGGGGGGTGTCATCTGGGGCAGCTGCCTGCTTGGGGCTTGGTCGGCTAATTTTTAAGTTGATAATTTTGTATGGCCCGCAAATAATGCTATAAATATCCAAATGGCCCTTGGCGAAAAAAAGGTTCCCTACCCCTGCTTTACTGAGAATAGAACAGTACCATATCACTCTGTCTCTTTAATAAAGCCTGAAGTTTACAGTGATGTACAGAAGCCACATTGTTGGTTATTTTATCACACACATTCTCCCTCCATGATTTAACTTCCACTTAGTGCACAGCACTTTTATTTTGAATGTAAATTCAAAAAAACACAGACTGAAACCCCAGCTCTAAGAAGGTACACATAGTTGTAAAAGCATGTAAAACTGTTAAATGATGCCGCATGCTGTGGTATCCAGTGCAAGTAAGGGGTTAGAGGTCCAACCAGTGATTTCTGGTGTCTGTAGTAGCCCTGTTCTTACAGATTACTACCAAAGATAAAAGAGGAGGGTTTGCAGTGATGCAGAGTTCCACAATAAGCTGTTTGGCCTTAAGAGAATGTAACCCTGCACTTTCTAAGCTACCTGATAGGTTGATTTAGTCGTACCTTGTCCTCCCATTTTCTAGCCAGGGAAAAGCTCAGTACAATATCCCTTCTACGTAGCTGGCAATAGCAGCTGTTCTTGGCAGTGTACAAGCAACAACTCATTTGCGAGCGGAGGCTCTTACACCACATCATTCAAGGTTGGACCCCATATCTATTTGCCATCATAATGTCTCACAGGATCAAAGCCTGGAGACTCCCTAGAGCAGGGTTCGCCACCCTCATTTTGGGGAAAGGGGGTCCTATTCTAGAAAGCAGTTGAGGAGCGGGAACGATGACTGGGAACTCTATGCTTGTCGGGATCTGTGAAGTTATTACATCTATTAGATTTTTATCCCATTTTTCCTCCAAGGACCTCCAGATGGCGTACATGTCTCTCTCCTCATTTTATCATCACAGCTGAGCTTTGAGGTATGCTTGCTCATCAAGTGAGCTTCTTGGCAGTGCAGGGCTTGAAGCTGGGTGGTTTGGGTCCTAGTCCAACACTCTTGCCACCAGTTTGCATTAGCTCTTAGTTGTCAGCTGGTAACAAGGGGCTTCACAGATACCAAGCACTAGGAGGTCTTTGTATCATCCCCTAAGGGGGATGTGGATCATCCCCTAAGGGGGCTACAGATTGAAGGTGCTTCCTAAAAGATTTTCCCCCAAGAGTCAGATGGGCTTTTCCAAAATGCTCACAATAGCAATAGAATAAAGTCATCTGAAATGCGCAGGTGAATTCATTTGCTTCTTCTTCTTACAAGTGAAAAACTGGAGCAAAACTTTCACTTGTATCTTGATTACATTTATCTGGCTCCTAGTGGCCCTAGCAAAGATACTTCAGGACCAGAACAGACCCAAGGGTTACCAGATGACCAACCCTGATCCAGAACACCACTTCCTGAAACTTCACTGCAAAAAACGCAACTCTGCTTAGCTGTTCTTTCATGGCAATGCGACATTTGTAAGAGAAGACTAGAAACCAAATGTAACAGTTGAACAGCTTAATATAAATCCCAAGGATAGAATATTAGTGCTGGTATTACAAACTATCATGCTTTCCAGGATTCTCATACTTTTCTTGGTGCTCTAGCCAGGCTAGCTCAGCTTTGGTCTTCTCTTTCAGTGCTTTCTCACGCAACCGGAGCAGCGAGGACTGGTGAGCTGCCCGCATTTCTTCTTCCTTCATGTACTGCCGCACCATTCCCATTGTGAATTTGGAAAAACTGTCTTGACCACCTGAGAATGACAGGCTCAACTCCTGGAATAAGAACATAGCTCAAAATGTTAGTTATCACAGCACAACCTGGAGTCATTTTATTTTTGCCATATATCAGAGTTAGACAAAATTGCCTTTATTGACATAAGCACTGGCAGTGGCTACATGTTTGCTTCTAGGTCCAATTCAAGGTGCTAGTTTGTACCTTTAAAAACTTTTAAGTGTGGGTCCTGCCTACATGGAAGATTACCTCTCTGCATAGAGCTCTGATAGACCAGCAAGTTTTGTTCTATTTTCCTTCCTTAAAGGAGGTGAGATTTGTGATTGCCATGGTGAAAATGGTTGCTGTGGTGGCTGGGTCCTTATGGAATGGGCTCCCGTTTCTCTCCTCCAATTTAGATGGCACTGTAAGCCTGTATTGTTTAGCTGGGCTTATTTCTGACTGGGTTTTAATGGTGTTAACAAAACATCTGTTGTGTTAATGTTCTAATATGTCAGCTATCTGGACAGTTTTAATTTGCTGGTTTTATTATAAAAACAATGAGGAAAAGCAGTATGGAAATATAGAAAATAAATTCAAATCCAGAAGCACCTTAGAGAACAACAAGATATCACCTGATTAAAGGAGCGTCAACTCTTGAAAGCTTATACCCCAAAACTCTTGTTGGTCTCTGAGGTGCTACTGGACTTGAATCTACCTCTTCTACTGTAGACCAACACGGCTATCCTCCTGAAACTATAGTAAGCGAAAGTTTTTCTTCACTCAGAAGAATATGACTACGTAAATTAATTAAAAAAGTGGAAAAAAAGTCTGATGAGGCTTAAATACCATATGCTCCAAATGGTAACATGCCCATAGCCAGACAGGGCTAATGTGAAGGAACTATAGCTGTTTTGGAAGGTTCTAGGGGGATGAGTATCAGATTCAGTTGTATTCCTTTTTTCTCCTCACTTATTTCATTTCTAGTGAAAATATTGCCTTACTTTAGAAATTACTGTGTCAGTTGGGTCTTACACAATTTTTGCATGTCTTTTAAACAGGATATTCCTAATGAAATTCACTGAGCCACAGCCCCTCCCCAATGAAGAAAGCTGACAGAAAGAAAGTAGATTCCTTTGAAATGTGGTATTGGGGGAGACTTTCACAGATACCAAGGACTGCCAAAAAGACAAATAAGTGGGTTCTACATCAAATCAAGCCTGAACTTTCCCTAGAAACTAAAATAACTAAACTGAGGTTATCATACATTGGACACATTATGAGAAGACTAGAGTCAGTGGACAAAATAAGAATACAAGGAAAAGTTGAAGGCAGCAGGAAAAGAGGAAGACCCAACATGAGATGGATTGACTTAATCAAGGAAGCAACAGCCCTCAGTTTGCAAGTCCTGAGCAAGGCTGTTAATGATAGGACATTTTGGAGGTAATTAATTCATAGGGTCTCCATAAGTCACAAGCGACTTGATGGCACTTAACACATACATATATCAAAATAATCACACAATAAATAAAAGATAGTATATGTACCAAACAAACAAACCCCTGGTCATTACAAACTAACCAGAAGAGTCCCGAACATGTGAGGTCACAAAGTATTGAAAACTTGCCTTGACAGGTAATAAGGCTGTCTTTCTAGAAGAAGCTTCCTTATCAGAATAGTCATGGTGACCTCGTTTCTTCAAGTTGATCCGGCGGTGACTCTCAGAGGGTAGCAAGGACCGGAAAGACTTCTCTTCAATCTCAACTTCTGTTATGGAATCAAATTTCAGGGAGTATTCTGTTGCAATAGAAGTTGAATCTGAAGAGTAAGCCCAAAAGTTTTATTCTCAAGGGAAACAAGAAGAATGCCATGAAGCAGGTTTTGTCCCTAAGCAGGAACACATGGCTTAACAAGCGAGCAAACTGTGTAAATGTTCCTCAAGTCAATGGTCCAAACTATATTGTGCAAGTGTGAATAACCACACAATGTAATAGCAAACTACGTGGCCTGTGTGTGGGTAACAAAAGCCACACAAAGGAGTCACCCACAAACAAGATGGGATCTCTACCAATGAGGGGGACTACTCAAGTATGTGGAAAATATGACTTTGTAATATGACTTTTGAGAGACACTGTCCTTCAGTGTTACTCCTCTGAAGATGCCTGCCACAGCTGCTGGCGAAACGTCAGGAAAGAAAATACCAAGACCATGGTCACACAGCCCGGATAACCTACAAGAACCAATGACTTTGTAAATTAATTAAATGAGTACGAGGGGGGAAAGCCTGCTGAGAAATAAACATTCCCCAGAAGCAACGGAATGTTAAGACCAGTGAGCATTAAAGAAAAAAGAGATGGGGGAGGAGAAATCAGCCAGCTCAAGACCATGAGCATCTATTGAATTCTGGAGGAGCTGGAATTTTGAGGGATGGGATTTTCAAATTGTTTCTGCCCTTTTGTGATTCCTTGTAGACTCCCATCTTATCAAACTTAACATCCAACTACTGGGTCCTAATTTAGGGCCAAAACCTTCCTTGTTTCTTCCTTTCAGCTATATTGGGGACACCATGGCCGTTTATGCAGGGTCAATTTTGATGCTCGCTCAACGCTCTTTTTTTAAATGTGACCTTTAAAATGCCTATTCACGGGCCGGACACAAAAGGAGAAATTCCACCCCCCCTGGCCTGCTTCTTCGTCCCTTCCATTAGCAACCACCGTTTGCATAGCTAACGCGTGGCTGTGATTTTGCATGCTTCCTTGAGGGGATTCTTCGAGGCAGGAGCAGAGCAAACACAAAAGGTAGTGTTAAAGGGGCTTTTTTAAGAAATGCGAAACAGGTATGCGCCGGCTTCAGTCACTTCCTGAATGACGGTTCAGCGTGAAAAACTGAAAAAAATATGCGGGGCACTTCAGCCTGGAACGGGCTGCTAATTACCAAGCATAAATGGCCCATGTGATATAACAGGGAGCTACAACCCACACACTGCACCTTTCAAGCCCCCCACACACACACACACATACACACAACTTGCTTGCTTATGTATTTAGCCAGAAGCAAACCCTACTGAGTTTAGGGGGTTTTACTTCTCGGTAAGTATACAAAAGATTCTGCTGCAGCCTGACAACTTCAGTGCCTATAATCCACAGAGGACAGAGCTGTTAGATGTAGCTACGAGGTGAGAAATCCCCACTTCAGGTCTCACCTGATTTTTAGCGATTCTCTCCGCCACTGCCCATTGTTATATTGGGGGCTGTTATGTATTGACCCATCCTGCATTATTGAGAGGCTCACTGAAATAATCATTGTTCTAGGGCACTGCCACCAGCTAGTATGACCTTCACATCCACAAATAAGAAATCCAAACATTTTTCCTCAACCACATGTCTGCCCATACGAGTCCAGACTTTTTGCCATAGAGTGAGGGACTTCCAGAGCCAATTACCGACCTACAACTTTCAATCACACACACATACACACATGTGGACTTGAGAAGCATAGACTTGGGGATCTCCTCCCCGTCAATATGTTGCAGGTTGCTCACTTCTCATAGTTCGCTAGCACAATGCCAATCCTCATTATGGAGAGGCCATGCCTTGCAGGAAGAAGAACCAAATATAACACATCTATGCCCATTCAGTGGATATAAGAACACCTAGAGGGAGGGGTGGAAGGAAGGTTTTGTCCCATACTCCAGCACTTTTCATTAGGGATGATGGTTGATGGTATGGAAGAAAAGAGTAAGAAGAGTGATAAGTGAAGTCATACCACAAGGGTAAGTGCTAAAGCTGCCTCTTCCATGGCTCAAAGTTTCATATGGGGCTAGTTTTGCACACCACACCCTGCCCCCCGGCTGTATTGCATATGGAAACTAATTCATTTTGCTGCATAAAACTTAATGGAAGTCACAGAGAATCAAACCTGCCCCTATCTGCATCACCCTACCCTGAATGTGACAAACAGAAGGAATTTAAGACACAGCCTATGGTGCCTTGCACAGTATCCATGTTTATAAAACAGTTGCCACAATACTGTAGAGGCTAACTCAGTGTTTTAAATAAAAAGACCCAATGGTTTCCAGAAAAATGAGAAAACAGCCAGCCAGCAGCTTACAGCCAGGGCCTAGTGCAGCAAATGAAGTGGCAAGTGTCAGATATCAGACTGCAGTTCTCAAGCAGCTGAAAAGTTGCCAAAAAGTAATTTAGGATTACCTGTATGTGCAGACACAAGTGATATCAACCAGAGAAAGGTTTAACTTCTTGTTATATGTTTTCTGCATGATCTAGTTACAACCACCATAGATTAAGGAAGGGACAGAGCACAAACAAGCAGCGCTTATCTGAGTACTCACCTCTCTCATCTGGGATGGATGGAATGCTATTACTCTGCAGGGAATCTTTCACAGCTGTCAGAACCTCTTCCTCAATGTAGCTGTTTGGATTTTCATGGCAGGTCACTTTTTTGGTCCCCTTGGAGCATGGAACAAATGGTCTTTCCGGGTGTCTGCTGTTGCTGCTTCATAAAGAGATATAACAGGACACAGATAAATCTTGGACTACGATTCTAAAAGATAAGACTGGAGCAAACGATAGAGGGATGGTCACAGAATGTGCCTATTTTTACACCCAAAGGGGGCTGTATGCTCCTTCCACTCAAGAACGACAATAAAGACAATAGTTAATTTAAAGTTCTGAGTGTCTATCAGATTGGCATGAAACAAAGTAGCTTAACTAATGCAATATCTAATATATGTCAGATAAACTGAAACAGGGTAGCCTACACAAGTTGTTATTTCCCAGCTACATATAGTGTGGCCTGTCGGATGCTTGACAACACTCATGTTCTGTTCCAGGTGAGCAGACAGCGAGAGGAATTTTATTAAGCCTTTGGTGGACTACCAAACATGGTGTGGGCTATGTTTGAACACCTGTATTCTGTCACTCTACTAAGCTAAATATGAAGCCTTCCTCCTGCCCAAAGAACAGTCCTTCGTCACATGGTTCTTCTGCTGGTGGAAGAGTGACTTTGCAGAATGAAGGCTCTTTGGGCCAAAGGCTACAAATTTGGTTGCGCTGAATGGTAGGATGCAAGCCAAAAACTTGTACGGTTCCAAACAAGAAGAAAAACCATGACACCCACAGCCTACTGGAAACTTCTTCTGACTACAGTTTCACTGAAACAACTGGATGTTCTACAAGAGTGCCCAATAGCTCTCTTGTACAATTCCCATTCACTCTGGCACCATGCCTGAAAATTCCAATCTAACTGAGTTAATTACACCCTGGATGCATCATTCCAATAATGTTTCTTCCTCTGCAACAATTTCAAATAAAAGTAGAAAGGGTTAAGGGCCAAAAACTTAAAGATTGTTTCAATTACATTGCAAAAACATGAATGGCAGCATGGCCCTGTGGGGATCGGTAAGAACATTAATGTCCAGTGATGAATGCATGGAAAAATAAGTTTGCCTTGCTGACAGCTTTGGTTCATTGTTTAATTGCCTAGTAGCAGCGGCTTGCTGGTTTCACCACCCTGGGAACATAATTGCAAGGAACTATTTCCTAGAGAACCTTTCCAAGAGCCAGGCATCCACTCCAGCGGGATATAGCAATTATGGCATCCTTCTAGACTGCCTTTCTGGGTTGGGACTTGGAGCAGGTTCATAGCTGGGATGGGGGTGGGAATCTGGTTTAGTGTTGCAAACTTCAGGTTGGGAAACTACTGAAGATCCAGGGTGGAGCCTGGAAGGTCAGGTTTGGGGAGGGACCTCAGCAGAGCATTAATGCCATAGAGCCCACCTTCCAAAGCAGCCATTTTCTCCAGAGGAATTGATCTCTGAGGTCTGGCAATCATTAAAATACCAGGAGATCTCCAGACTCCACCATGGTGGACCCAGGCTGCTCCACTAATTAAGCAGGTGGATCAGTGGCCAAAGGTGCTTTTTACTAGCTTCAGCCGGTAAGCCAGCTGCAACCTTTCCTAGATAACAGAGATCTTGCCACTGTGATGCATGCCCTTGTAACATATAGCTTGGTTTATTGCAGTATGCTCTATCTGGGGCAGCCCTTGACCCACATTCCTGTTTATGTTTTTGACTGTTATTATATATATGTGTTTGTGTATATATGTATGTATGTACTGGTTTTAAAGTTGGTTTAATTTTTTTTAATTATTTGCCTCCTTGAAGGCCATGGCTGGGTGGAAAGGCAGGATAAAAATGTTTTAGATCAATCAATTAATCAAGCAAGCAAGCAATCAATCAAATATAAGGAGCAGAATGCTGCTGCTGTGGTACTACTGAAATGGAGCAGCCAGAAGAACCTTTGGCAGGCCCTTTAAGAATGACCCACAGACAAAGCCATAGATCCTGTGTTAACACAAGAAGAAATTCGTATTTGAATTTTATAAATAATTCAAGACTTACTAAGGGACTATTGGGGGGGATATATTACCAGTACTATCTGTAATAGACATTAATCTAATATATTCATTTTGCATGATGAATTAGAATACTATCTTTATTAACCTACCATTTAAAATTAATTAAGGATATGGCAATTTCTGTAGCTGTAATCATCCTGTTAATATAATGAATAATTAATTTTGTTAAGTAACTATGATTTGGTAATATGTTTTTGTTTTTTTCAACGTACAGATGGAAGGTTTTGACACCTTTTGGATACTGGTTGACAGTGCGATCTATGGTAGTAGCTCTCCTAAATACAAAATGACAGTGTACAGAAATATATAAACCAATATATGGCCAGGATGGCCAGAAGGAGTACCAAAAACAAAAATAAAAAGGGGGAAAAAGAGAAGGAATGATTGTTGTCAAAATGACTCCCAAAGTCTAAATTAATGTCAAGGCAAAAATGGAGCTTTTTAAAATGAAATGGGGAAAACATCAGAAAGCACAGAACAAGTCACAGAAAGAAGGGGAGTTTTAGTTCAAAAAAATTAAATCACATGTAGAAGATCCCACAGATTATGAGATGCATCAAAACGTTCTCAAAAGGAGCTCTACTCACAGAATGGAACTTTCCTGCCTTCCCCTTCCCACTGCAACCTGCTGAAGACCAGATCAGGGCACCCCCAGGATCATCAATGGATGCAATGTGGGGGTTTGCAGTGGGAAGGGTGGAAATTTGCAGAAACGTTCCTTCCTTTCGTCTGCCACTGGAAGGGCCCTTCTATCAGTGGAAAATGAGATCTGGATAAAGTCTGTGAAAGTAAAAGCTGAAACTGACGAGAAAATAAAATAGATATTAGAACTGTAGGAGGCAATAATTAAGGAATTTTTTTTAAAAAAAGTCAAGGAAAATACAGAGATAGCACTTGAAGGAGTTTTGGATCAAAATTAAGACAACCAATTCAACAGTGCTTACATCTGACACCAGTTCCTCAGGACCTCTCATGAGTAAGTTGTGAGTTCAATACGCATAAAGTTCATAACACATAAAGTGCTTCATAAAGTTTTGGCTAATATGGGAACTATCTAAAAACTTCCCATAACCTCAAGACGATGCTAATGAAACAAGCAATGCAATGTTTGCATCTTATTGCATGGAAAAACTCAGGGAAGATACCACCCGTCACTGAATACAGTGGCACAGGATACAAGGATACCGGCTCTACAAGGATGGTCTCAAGCCTACAATCAGAATTAAACCAAGAAGTTGGAAACAAACGACAATACCAGATGTGGATGAATGGAAAGATAAGATGTTAGAATATGAAAATATGGCCAGAATGACCTTTAAGATGAATCCAACAGACAATGAGTCTCAAGACCAGTTTACTGAGAAATGGCAACCATTTTATACCTATATATCAGTTAACACTTAGAGTAATATTTTCTTTTTCTTAGTAATAATATCCTAGCAAACTTACTATAAGACTTTAAACAATATAACCAGATCCAATAAGAGATGAAATGTTTTAATATGTACTGTAATGACTAATAAGAATATATATCAAGTGTAGACGGATTGCTTATCCCTTCCTCTTTCCTTCCTGTACCCCATATCTATCTATCTATCTATCTATCTATCTATCTATCTATCTATCTATCTATCTATCTATCTATCTATCTATCTATCTATCTAATCTATCTATCCGTATGTATGTATGTATGTATGTATGTATGTATGTATGTATGTATGTATGTATGTGTATATATATGAATTAAACCAGGGCAGAGCAGTCCTGCCTTGTTTCTAATCTCTAGTTTTATTGCCTTTCACACTTGAAGAAACCTCATCAGAAAAAAATACATTAATTTGCTTAATTTGCAAAGTGATGTTAAAAATCTACAAATGGAGACCTGTGTGTGTTCACAGGTTATGTTTGTGTACCTTTCATACATGAACATATTCACACAACTGACCAATATTTTAACGGTATTGCCAACTCTCTTCCTGGATGCATTTCACCAACAGCATATAGCCTCATTGGTCCCAGGTCCTGGCAGATTTTTTTTAAAATCCTTTGAGCTGTTGGAATTATTAATATTGCAATCTTCAAATAATGCACATGAAAAATCAATTTTACCCTGCTTGTAATGCCTAGTTTTCCTGAGTGAATGCCCAATACTCTCAAATTGCAACGATACCAGCAATTTGAGAGTATTGGGCATTCACTCAGGAAAATTAGGCGTTACAAGCAGGGTAAAATTGAATTTTCAATTTCAGCATGTTCTAATTTGAGTGTTAGTACAATTTTTGCATCTCCATAGTCAGTTGCATTCATCGTCACACCAAGCAGCTAGCTACTAGCTGCTGTAGCACATGCTCAGAATTAATGGGTGCAAAAAATCATGGCTCATGAAATGCAGAAAGCACTGCACAGTTGCCTAGGCAACATGTCATCCACGGCTCATAAACCCCCAACTAGCAGTGAAAGAACATGCACATAGACCACCTGATAAAAAGTGAATATTCATTTCAAGTGCTCGAGGATGCTGCTTGCAGTTTGCAATCAAATGAAATGACAATCTGAAAAAGGACAGTTCACATATCACTTGCTGGAATGTTTGAACAGCATTATCGAACAGCAGCTGAAAAAACTGCTAAGAAGGATTCATTTCTTTTAACTCAAACCAAAGCTTTCACAGCCAATTGTTACAGAGAATGCAAAGATCTCTGTGTTTAACTGAAGGTTTTTTCTTTCATCAGCTCTCCAAGAATAGAATAGAAATTTTATTACAGTCAATGACCAGCACAAATAAAACAGGTAAGTTACCAATTTACAGTCATCTAATAAAGCATCTGAATACAACATGCTGGTTCATTAGTTAATATAATAAATGAACCACTTGTAAGAAAGGAGAACACATATAATATGACTGTTTGCCTTCATTTTCAAGACTGCTGGTTAGCACAGCCCCTTGTCCGTCATATGTCAATTGCAGCGGCACAGAATCTAGCAACTGAATACGTTATATCTGAGTTGACATCTTGTAGCGGGGATGACATAAGGAACTGTCCAGACTGGCTGGAAGATTTATGAATTAGTGGTGAGATGAACCTTTCTCTGATAGCTGTATAATATTGACAA
This sequence comes from Euleptes europaea, assembly GCF_029931775.1. Lineage (NCBI taxonomy): Eukaryota > Metazoa > Chordata > Lepidosauria > Squamata > Sphaerodactylidae > Euleptes > Euleptes europaea. Next base: position 22,225,620 of record NC_079313.1, on the reverse strand, counting down.
TTAAAAAGAACATGTTCAAGGGTTTCTATATGTCCAGAACCACAGGGGCATTTTCTCTCCTCATATGGCATCTTCCTGTAGTGGCCTTCCTGGATGGCTGACGGGAGGGCTTCGCATCTGGCCAGGGTGAAAGCTCTTCGATGTTTTGGAATTTCAAGTCTGCTTAGATACTCCATAGGAGTAGTAAGGTATGTGCAGGGTTCACTAATAATGAAGTCTGGTGTTATGGCAAGATCTGTTTGACGCTCTGAGTTTGGACTGGGGGCATAATCTTTCAAAAATCACTAGATTGAATCTTTCCATTCTGGTCAGTGAATCGGAGTGGGTGTTCCGTCAGTGCAAGCTGAATTCTGCCTCTAGAAGAGCCGTCTGCATCTGCAGAAGGCTCCTTACTCCAAAGGAAAGTGCCACCCTTACCTGAGCAGAGTGGTAGGATATACATCCCAACATTTTCTGGCAAGTTCCGTACTTGATATTTCATTTGTCCCTTAGCAGAGATAGAAAGTGCCCTGAAGGATTTCCAAAGCTGGCTTTGACTTTGCAAAATGATATATAGGTTTGAAATTAAAAAAGGAGAGAAGAGAGAGACTTGCTATAGTCTTTCAACCAGCTAAGGAAGGACAATTTAAAGGCTATACCATGTTTCTTGCATCAAGTATTTGCCCACAGTCTTCCTATGTTGCATTTATAACCAACTCTTTAAATCTAGCTCCTCACCGCTCAATGTGTGCCTTTGATCTTAGTGATTCTGAACAACTATCAAATGAAGGAAAGGGTGCTTTGAGTCACCCATCTCCTCTTTATTTTGTGAAGGAGTAACAGATACTGTTTTCCTATTAAAGAAAAACAAGGAAGCTTGATTGAATCAAACATCAGAAGGTTGTTCCAGTTAATGGATGTAGATATATGAAGAACTAAATCCTGAAGGACAAGCTACTTAAAGTCAGATAGGTAAAGGTAGTCCCCTGTGCAAGCACCAGATCATTACTGACCCATGGGGTGATGTGACATCACGACATTTACTAGGCAGACTAAGTTTAAAGGGTGGTTTGCCACTGCCTTCCCCATTCATCTACCCCCAGCAAGCTGGGTACTCATTTTACCAACCTTGGAAGGATGGAAGGCTGAGTCAGATGAAGAATGAGGAATATTCTGTGAAATATTCCAGTTCCAGTGTAAAAAGAGCACCTGTATGCAAATAAGCATTTAGGTGTAACTTGCTTATAACTTTTGGCGTTTCTTCAAAGCGGGCGTTAAATAATAGACTACGGATAGCGTTACAGACTTATCTTTACCAGACAGCAGCTAGATTAAATGACAATCGTGACAACAAACAGGAAAGTGTGGAATTGATGGAGTAATAAGAGAAGATCTTATACAAAAATATAAATCATAACTGAATAAAAAATGGGTGTTTCTGTCTTTGCCTTTCCACATGGGCAGACTCTCTGTTTGATTGGGCTATCTAGGCATCTGCCAAATAATTTGTTGTGAGGTAAAGGCATTGTGTTTGGCCATGAAGAAAAGTCTTTGAAAGGTTCGAATGGTTAAGAATTCTAGATATTCTGGTAGCACTAGAAAAGATGGGGTACTCTGTCCCCAGAAAGAGGGTGCACATTTCCCTTTGGCATCACCACATAGTTCAAGATGGTCCCTACGTTCCAAATCGGTAAGTGTCTGCTTCATTACTAAAGAGAGGTTTGAGGGAAAACTTGGATAGGAAATCTGTAAACTTTAAAGTCTTTCGTCTACTATCTTTGTCCAAGAGGACACAAAAGGGTCAAGCTCAGCCCACTTTAAAAGATCAGGGAAAGTCCTGATCTAATAGAAAAAAATCTGAATTTCACCACAGCTTTCCATGTTAACATGGAAGTCTGCAAAGAAAAAAGATGTAAGGGAAGGTGACATTGCTTGCTAGACTGCAACTACTTGTAGCAAAACATGAGAAGCAAGAGGCAATGGTAGTTTCCCTCTACAGTCTGAAGAAGAAGGAGACAAGTGGATGTCTGACAGGTGATGTCTTCCCTGAGGCCTAGAACCAATCCATCAAAAGGACAACTATTGCAAAAGCAACTTTAAAAAATCACTCATTGCTTTTTCTTATCAACTGAGAAAACAACCGCCATATTCTATCTTTGGAATTTAAAAGTTCCATTAAAATACCTGCTTTTATCAGAACAAACTTTTATTTTCTTTATGGATGTTGAATGGTGTTCCCGCTTTTGGTCCAATAGCAATGGAACTGGATTTGCAGAGATAGTGACAGCATCTGGGTTCTGGGCACATGCTATCTCTGCCAGCTGAATAAAGGGGTATAGTGAGAAATAAATTTCACAAACATCAAACTACATCTCACGAATCAGCCTTCTGAGAGGTTACCAGATAACCATTTTTAATTCTACCAAGTGATAGGCTTCTAATTCTATCTAGTGAAAGGCTCTCTTTCCAGCCCACAAAACCTCCATTGGGGAATGAGTGGACAATCCCTCTCATGTTAGACAGAACTCTTCAGGCTGCCTGGACTAATATTGTTTTTAACTATCTATTTTAGGCACACTGTGTCCCAGACACATCAATACTTAAAAGGTAAAGGTCCCCTGTGCAAGCACCAGGTCATTCCTGACCCATGGGGTGATATCACATCCCGATGTTTTCTAGGCAGACTTTGTTTACGGGGTGGTTTGCCAGTGCCTTCCCCAGTCATCTTCCCTTTACTCCCAGCAAGCTGGGTACTCATTTTACCGACCTCGGAAGGATGGAAGGCTGAGTCAACCTTGAGCCGGCTACCTGAAACCAACTTCCGTTGGGATCGAACTCAGGTCGTGAGCAGAGCTTGGACTGCAGTACTGCAGCTTACCACTCTGCACCATGGGGCTCCTGCCATCAATACTTACCACTCTATTAAACAAAATCTGAACCTTTCCTCCAGCATAGGGAGACTTCATCCAATTTAACCAGCTCTTCCATTGAAAGTAGAGCCAGTTAAGTTGGAGGAAGGTTCCTTAGGCTGGAGGAACTTCTTCCACCTTTAGGTAGGGTACTGCCCACCTCATCAAACAGCAGTACATTTAATCATTTGGGAAAGTGTCTCACTTCATTTCCCCTCTCAAATAGGGAACAGACTTTCTTTTTCCATCTTGCAGGAGCAAGGAGAAAGCTCTGCAAAACATTGGATTGCCATAAGCCAGTGGATCTTAAGGATAAAGCAATTTTAAGACACAGCAATGCTTGCCAAGGACTTCACTCAGAATCTCACCTTGCAAATCTCCTGAGCAGCATCTGTGGTGAGAAGAGCTGCCTCTATCTGCTGAGCTGCAATTTTACACATAGTCTCCTGGACAGCCTCTACTGAGTCTTCTCGGGATTGCACCAGCTGCTGTAGTGATTCTGCGTGGGCCTACAGAGAGAGAGATCCATCCATCTTTTAAACATTATTTGTTTTCATTCATTTAGAATTACCTGATTCAGAGAAACCTGAAGAGGGAGTCCAACCCCCTATATGGGAGCAGGATCCAGTATAGCGGAGAACACTCAAACAAATTAATGCACATTGCTGGGACACAAAGCAAAGAACAGGAGCAATAGAAGAGCATCACACAGAAGTGCTTGCAAGACAACACTGTTTTTACAAGCTGGGGCCCTGCAAGGAACCGTGGGAGGAGAAATACAAAATTAGGAAATTCCTCCCATAGGGCAATAGTGCAAAACTGCAAAGATTCAGGCCTAAACGAAAGGCTTCAGTGTTGTGCCTGAGTAATCATACCTGCATCACATTCAGACATACACGCAAGCTACACGCATAAGCTGCTTACAAGCAAAACCACAGAAGCGGCTTCCCAGTGGCCCCCCTTTCCTTTCTCTTGCATACACTTCAAGTCAGCACCAAGCACACACGCACACACATTCCAAAGGCTGGTAAAATCCTCCTTTTTGATACTTTCCCTTCGCCCTGCAAGGGAACACTCTGAACTGCTCAATAAGATAGGCTCCATTCATTAATGTAGCAAGGCTCGTGCACGCGCTGAAGAAACTAATGACGTTGCATTGACAAGCTAAAATCGGATGTTAAGAAAATGTATCATTGTTGTATTGGAATGTCAAACATCTATAAAACCTCTTGCATTTGCCCTGCCTCGGGGTGACAGGATAGCAGAGCTGTTTGTATCCTAGCTCACCCAGTTATGACTTCTTGGCCAATGAAGCAAGTTGTAATCAAACCAACCTCCTGCCCTCATTGCTTTCATTGGACTCTATGAGAATGGGGGGAGCACATCATTGGAGCCCCGGAACAGGGACAGCAGGCCTGAGGGCTCTGCCCTAAACATCCTGTCGGGAGACACTCGAGCTTAGAGCCGTCAGCTTTCAGGCCCCAGATCCCCGGAGAAACCTTGACGGGGAATTCTGATTCCCAGTGCTAACTCAACTCCTTTGTTGGGGGGAACCCAGTCTTTCCCCAGAGAGGCAGACCTGGAGGAACGCTACTGAATGCCTGCCCAAGGAGGTTGGATCCACCACACGCCCAGGGACATCACACCTGAGATTCCCGGTGAGTATGGTGGAACTTGAGAACAGGGGGAAGAAAAGGGGGTGGGAATCCATGTGTATGTGTGAGAGACGGCTGAATGGTATGCACTGTCTTACATAGTGATGTTCTGAATGGGCTTTGGACTGTGTTTTCATCCTCCGGAGATGGAGTTGACTGTCAGGCCTGTGTCTCAGTTGGTTTCGTTTTCCCACTGACCAGACTCAAGGACTGTTATGCATAAAAAAATTCTTTTGAAGCTGTGGGAACCACAGCGCTGTTTGTGTTTTGTAATCTCTTGCTTTTTTCATGCTTTTATATTACCAAGTGCAAGCCAGCAAGCTCCATTGCTGTCACCTTTTCTTTGTGCTCTGTTAACCTATATGACCAGTAAAAACCAACTTCTTTAAGGTCTCCTGTTACCACATCCAATTTGTGGTTAATAGCTTGAGATGCTTGGCCAAGATTTGTCATCACAGAAGTTAGCTGTGCCATCTGTGTAGACATCTGTTCAAACTGCTTGGTTGTTGCCTCTGTTTGTTTGGCTAACATGTCCTGTAATTTCTTATCCATAGCTGAAACTTGTGCTGACTCCTTCAGTTTAGTATAGGCAGGGCTATGCAGTGAGCCAGAACGGGGCCGAGTTCCAGACATTTACATTGGAAAAAAGCTGGTAAAAATAATGTCCTCAGACAGGGCCCTCCAATTGGTGATTAATAGAGGGTAATTCAATGATCAGCTTAATAATTTTTTCGGGTTGAAAAGAGCCAAATTTGGCTTTAAAACAGCTTAGTAAAGTTTTGAAATACCAACGAGTTTTACTGGACGCTCTAGGTCGGATCTACCAGGAAGTATTCCGGAAGTTGAATTTGCCGTGGACCTTCTACCGCCTCATCTCGATGGTTGTTTCCTTCAGGAATTGTTTCTGTGTTACTCAAGTGCGACGCGTATCCGGTCCTACGACTTGTTTCCTGTTGTTATGACTCAGATGATAGAGAGGGTGGTATGGAGGGGCTTCCGGTCTGATGAATCCCTTGCTGCTAACGTGGCAGGAAATTCTTTTTCACCAGAGAATCAGGAAGAAATTCACCCTCCCCTTCCCTCAAAGTTGCTTCTCATTGGTGGAAATTTTAGTCCATCATCTAAGCGTCCTTCCAACTCTTTGTTTTGGTTTAAGCTGCTCTATTTGATAAGGCTCCTGCCGCTAATCCTGATGGAATTTACAAATCAAACTTTCCCGATTGAAATAAGGGAGGAGCAGAGGTACTGGGAATATCTTCATCTACCCCCCGGTTATTCGGTAATGCCAGTAAAAGACGAAGGGTTCTTTGTACTCACTTAGGCATCGAGAGGTGAGGTTCTTTTCTTAAAATAGTCCTTATGTTGGTATTAAGGTGGTGGAGGGTAGAGCCTTTTGCCAAAGTTGTGTTTTGGCGATTTCTTTCCCTAATTGCCCTCGCAGGACCGGCGTCCAAAGCTCTGGGGGACTTATAAAAGCTCCCTCAGAGTCTTTGGGAGGTCAAACTGCGTTTGCGGGCTGCAGGGAATTCCTGCTGTCCGACCCACTTGCAAGGGTCGGATTGGGGTGCATATATCACCCCTAAATTAGCGCAAACTTGGATTTCCCCCAGGACAACCTGAGGGAACGTCGTACTCGTCCCAGCGCACCACCGGAAGCCCCCTTATTCATTATTTCAAGGAAGCCTTACACCCTGACATTCTGAACTGGTCGTATATGCGGGGTGATCCCGAGACCCTGGAAGATTGGATTTTGCTAGCTGAGGAGGTCGAAAGCCACCGACGTTTCATTTCCCTGGTCCGACAATGGAACAGAGAAAAAAGCACCCAAAAAACCCCATCGAAAGCGCCGCTTTCCAGCCTGCGAAAACCTACGCGGCCACCTCTGGATCGCGAAGCAAGATTCCAGAGGGAGGCTTGCCTCGTTTCCGGGGAATTGGGCCACTTTGCAGCGGCTTGTCCTCAGTGCCCGGAGACCACTCGCCCCAACATGCCACCCCGAGCTCGAGGGAGACCTCAACGCAGAGGCACCGCGGCCACCCGCAGCACAGCGCCGGGACGACCCACACCCTCTGCACTTCACGTTGAGGAATCGGCTAACCTTCCTGCACCAAGCGACCCCGTAGGGTCCCGGATTACAAGTGCCCCAATGGGGGACAACTCTCCTTCTTCTGACGAGGATGATCAATGGAATTCTCCAGCTCTAAACCTGGAAACCCCTCTTGACCTGTCAAAAAACGGATACGGTCTGTGGTGAGTGGAGCGTCTCCACAGACCCCCGCAGAATCTCCTGCTAAACCCAAAGCTCCTGTCATGGTGAGTGAAGTTGAAAACACTGTTTATGTGGACGTAGTGTTACAACACTATAAAGGGGGTCCCCAATCACCTGTTAAGGCACTTATAGACTCCGGCTGTGGCCGCACTTTAATCAATGAGGCCACGTTTGCAGCCCTAAAGGTCAAATCCGAGGCTCTACCAGCTCCCGTCCAATTCGCCCAGATGGATGGGAGCCATTTCAAGGGGGGACCAGTCGATCATCGCACACGGGGAGTGGCGATGGGTATCGGGTCCCACTGGGAGCAAATAGACTTTACCATAGCCCCCATCCGGTTCGAAGTTGTTCTAGGGATTAATTGGCTCAAAGGTCATAGTCCCTATATAGACTGGGAAGCTGACACTATAACCTTTGCCAATCCCAAGTGTGAACAACACCAACTCGAAGTCGCGGTGGTGCCTCCACCCGCTCCAGCTTTAACCTCCGATGCCTCATCGCCGACACCTTTGCCCGAAGTATACCGAGACTTTGCAGATGTTTTTGATATTAAAGAATGCGATGCTTTGCCCCCCCACCGTACCACACTGTGCAACTGAGGTGGTAAAAGACTGCACACTGTCTAAGAGCAAGATTTACCCTATGAGCGTTTCCGAACGCGCTGTGTTACGTGACTTTTTGGATAAAAATCTTGCTCGAGGGTTCATTCGGCAATCGAACGCCCCCAACTCAGCCCCTGCATTCTTTGTCCGGAAAAAGGAGGGTGACCTACGTTTATGCATTGACTTCCGAAAGCTTAACGCAGTTACCCAAGCCAACGCCTACCCCATACCGTTGATTTCAGACATTTTGGGACAATTACAAGAGGGACGCGTTTTCTCCAAATTAGACTTAGTGGAAGCTTATTATCGGGTCCGTATCTGTGAGGGGGACGAACTCCTCACCGCCATCTCTAGCTGTTTTGGAATGTATGAATTTCTTGTGATGCCTTTCGGGTTAAAAGGGGCCCCGGGGGTCTTCATGCAACTTATTAACGAAATCCTCCATGATTTACTTTACCGCGGCGTGGTAGTTTATCTGGATGACATCCTCATTTATTCAAAAACCATGGAAGAGCATGTTGCTCTGGTCAGAGAAGTTTTGCAACATCTGCGTAAACACCAGCTCTATGCAAAGCTGTCTAAATGCGAATTTCACCAGGAAAAAGTGACTTTCTTGGGGTACATAATCTCTCATCGTGGCCTTAGCATGGACCCTGCTAAAGTCCAATCGGTACTTGACTGGACTCCTCCCTCCACCCGCAAACAAGTGCAGCAGTTCCTGGGCTTTGCTAGTTTCTACCGTGGTTTCATTCCCAACTTTGCTCAAGTGGCGTTGCCAATCACTGACCTCCTGAAAACAAAGGGTAAAGGGGTTTCTGCAATGTTGCCCACTGCCAAAATACTTTGGCCTGATCAATGTCAATCCGCCTTTGTAGCCCTCAAGCGGCTTTTCACTTCTGAACCTGTACTACGGCACCCGGACCCAAACCAAATGTTTATTGTACAGTTTGATGCGTCCGATGTAGCCATGGGGGGGGAGGCTCTTCTCCAGAGAGGACCGGACGGTCTCCTTCACCCCTGTGCCTACTTCTCGAAAAAGTTTGTGCATGCCCAACTGAACTGGCCCATTTGGGAGAAGGAGGCATCAGCCGTCCATCATGCCCTTACTCTGTGGAGGCAATTCCTGGAGGGGTCCAGGGTCCCCTTCGAAGTCTGGACCGATCACAAAAATCTAGCTGCCCTCACGGGGACCCATAAACTGTCCGCAAAACAACAGCGTTGGGCAGACTTCTTTGCTCAATTCCGTTTTGTTCTTAAACATGTGCCCGGGAAACAAAACGTACTTGCTGATGCCCTATCCAGGTTGCCTCAATACCCAGTAAAAATTGATCGGTCGACAGACTCTTTATTCACCCCGGCGCACAAAGGGGCCCTGCCCGTACTGGCCGTGCAGACCCGGTCCCAAACTCGGCCCCAGCCTGGAAACCGCACAGTGGCCGACAGAGTATCCAACACTAACAGCGGACTCCCTCGCCGGCCCCCCTTCCGCCGCCTGTACCCGGCGCCCCGCAGCAACCAGTCCCCCCCCCTCAATCGCCACCAGCTCCTGATCCACCCTCTTCTGCGGGAGGAGGGGGAGTGATCCTCTCCAACTCCTTCCTGGACTCCCTTCGTGCTCAGTGCTTAGCCGAACGCACTGCCCAGACCCTACCCCAAGGTTTGCTTGAGCAAGGTGGTTGTTGGTACAAAGACTCAAAATTATACGTGCCTAAGATACTTCGAAGAGAAGTCCTGCAATTGGCCCATGGAGCTAAAACTGCGGGGCACTTTGGGTTCCTGAAAACCCTTCACTTGTTGCGCAGACAGTTTTGGTGGGGGGGATGCGTTCTGATGTAGACTCCTTCATTTGCAGCTGCCCTATTTGTGCCACGGTCAAACGGTCTCAAGGCAAGCCCCCGGGACTGCTACAACCGCTGGAAATTCCCAGCAAACCCTGGGAGGTGATTGCCATGGATTTCATGACGGATCTCCCACTTAGTGGGGGCAAAACTGTACTGTGGGTTATTACTGACTTATTTTCCAAACAGGTACATTTGGTTCCGTGTGCGGGTATTCCCTCTGCCCCCAAGTTGGCCCGCCTCTTTGTGTCACATGTTTTCCGTCTACATTCCTTCCCGCGCAAGATAATCTGCGACCGCGGAAGTAGTTTCGTGGCTAAATTTTGGAAAGCTTTTCTCAAGTTGGTGGGGGTGGAGCAAGGTTTGTCTAGTGCTTATCATCCCCAGACAGATGGGCAAACTGAACATGTCAATGCTGTACTGGAATGTTATTTGCGTTGTTATGTCAATTACCACCAAGATGATTGGGTTGAACTGTTGCCTTTTGCAGAATATGCTTACAATAATGCTGTACATCAATCTACAGGATTCAGCCCTTTCTATGCTGTGTATGGTCAGGACTTCGGTCCTATTGCCCCTGTAGAAGTAACCGAGGGAGAGGGGGATCCTGACGTGGCCTCTTGGGCGCATGCTCTCTGCACCACATGGCCCTGGCTGGTGAGCAACCTAGACAGAGCCAAGCTCTAATATAAAGCGCAAGCAGATAAGCATCGCTCTCCCAGCAAGGACTTTTAAATTGGTGAATTGGTGTATCTTTCCACCAAAAACCTGCGATCCACTCGCCCTTGCCACAAACTCAGTGCCAAGTACATAGGGCCGTATCCCATTGCCCGGATCATTAACCCTGTCACTGTGGAACTGACTCTCCCTAAAAACTTAAGACTTATCCACCCAGTCTTCCATGTCAGCCTCCTCAAGCCTCATGTTGCCTCCTCGGAATGGCACCCGGAACCGCCTCCCGAGCAACCCATGATGGTGGGGGGGGGAAGAACATTTTGAAGTGTCAAAGATCCTGGATTCACGTATACGGCATGGGTCCCTGCAATACCTAATTCGCTGGAAACACTTCCCCCTGCCTACGACGAGTGGGTGCGTGCACAGGATGTATCCGCCCCACACTTAGTGAACGCCTTTCACACAGCCTACCCGGACAAGCCATCCCCCTTGCAAGATGGGGGGGGCCTTAAGGGGGGCAGAATGTCAGGCCTGTGTCTCAGTTGGTTTTGTTTTCCCACTGACTAGACTCAAGGACTGTTATGCATACCTAAACTCTTTTGAAGCTGTGGGAACCACAGCGCTGTTTGTGTTTTGTAATCTCTTGCTTTTTTCATGCTTTTATATTACCAAGTGCAAGCCAGCAAGCTCCATTGCTGTCACCTTTTCTTTGTGCTCTGTTAACCTATATGACCAGTAAAAACCAACTTCTTTGGACCTGACTGTCTCTGATGTGGTTTCTGGTTCAGATTGGGCCAAGGGCTTACATTGACCAGGACTTAGTGTCGTGTCTGTTGTGTCAAACCCCTCACTTTTGGGCAAGAGAGATCCCCTACTCTCCTGCCTAAACTCCTTTTCCTTTTGTGTCTTGTGTGTGTGACTGAAGGACACCGTCTCACATTGCTTACCCATCCCGGGGAGGGAAGCGTACAGGGAGGAGGGAAAAGGGCTTCAAATGTGATAAGGAGGCATGCAGACCCATCAGGTGGGCATAAGGCGACGCCCAGTTGATGAAGTGAAATACAAAATTCTTTAGTTGAAGCCACATGGGGAGTACTCACAGTAAGCAAGCCGGCCCCGTGGGCTGCATGCTGCAAAACTGGAAGGGGTTAAAAGAGATCAGAGGAATGGTCCCACATTGCTAAGACAGGTGCCAAATGGCCTCTGCAGGGGTCAACTGACAGCCTGCTCTTACAGCTCATGGAATCATTTTATGTCCAGGGCAAGGAAAACCAGTGTAAAAGCATATCTTTCCCCATTTTTGGGAGTTAAGAAGAGGGAAACCTCATCTGGCAATCAAATGCGATCTAGTGACACCCCCTAAGGGTCAAGAGCCACACTGTCACTCTCTGCCAGCCCCTGAAGATGAAAACATCTTTGGACCTGGAGGAGTAAAGGAAGAATGCCCATCGCCTTACATCTATCAAGCCAGCACGAACCAATAGCCCAGCCGACAGTTCCTGCGCCAGATCAACCGGTCCCCGTGCCAATCAGGGACCCCGTGCCTGCGGTGACCCTGCCATCAACCATGCCCAAGAAGGCTGCTCCTACGCCACACTCTAAAGTCAGTTCCCAAGCCCCAGCAAAAAGCAGATTCTTCCACCCAGGAAGAGGAGGGGGAGGGAAGGGAACCTCTCGGAGCTGCAGGCGGAAAGACAAAAAGACCTCCGCAGGCACTTTCTCTCTCCCCTACATGTTTAACGCTCCAGAAAGAAGCCAGCCAACTCGAGCCCGCTTCTGGCAGCCTTCTGCATACCTGAGAGGGGGGAGGCTGGAGAGAAGGAGAGAGTAAAAGAAAACGCCAAGCCTCTCTCTCTTCTGGCTGCAGCCATTTTTCACGGTGACATTAAGGACTCCCTGAGGCAGAAATGGGGGGGAAGGTGGACAAGCCCTGCTTTGGTGTTCTCTGTAGTCAACATGGGCATTTAGAGGAGGGAGTGCCCCCAGAGCCAAGCAGAGCAGCCTGACCGTTGGCAGTTGGCAGAAGCCTGGAGGCTGGCAACTGCCTGTCCCTTCCCACCCCACAACGCAAGCAACTGGCCTAGCACCCCCCCCCCAGGGCACGTCTCGGCAAGCAGCCCCTCCGCCTTCCAGATGGCCACCAAGCCCGGAGACACTCAACAGGGTCCCAGTGACTCTCTCCTGTGCAAACTTGAGCTGTGGCAATGGATCTGCCCAGCCCCCTCCAGAGATCGTGTCTCCTGGTTGTAATTTGAGAGCGCTCAGTCTGTGCAAAGGAATTTTTGGCTCAGATTGAAAAAAAGTGCATCTCAAAAGTGCATCTCAAAAGCGCCAAATCTGGAGAAAAACCTCCAGTGCATACCTGGGCCCACGGCTAAGGGGGAAAGAGCGCTCCGCTTCCCCTAAGCAGTGGCTGTGGGGGCCGGGGGGGCACCAACCCCCCCATGTAATCAGAGTGGGCATAGAGCTGTGGGAAAATCCACCCATCCTCAAACAGCGACATTGCCTGTGAAACTGATGGCTCTCCTTTCTCTTAAAAGGGAAATTCTACACCGACACTTTGCAGTTGTGGAGGAATCCTTCTGCCCAAGCTGCAGAGCCCCTGCCCGCATCAAAAGCCTGCCAGTTTCTACAGGGAGCTGACGTTTACCTCCTTGTAGTGCACTCTCATGCAAGTCACTGGCATAAACGCAGGTTTTGAGGCTTTGACAGGCAGCAGACAAGCCTCTCATAAATGAAGCACTTGCTTCAGACACTGATGGATGTCCTTTGGTTGTACTTTTTCCTGGCAATAGTGCATTGTCCTGAGCACCAGCCGGACAGCCCAGAAGTCTCCCAGGGGAACCAGGCAGTGGATTATTGGGCTCAAAAGACAGCTTTGCTCTCACCCTCTCAGCCCCTGTACAGCAGCCAGGAACTAAAAGAAAAAGTGAGGGAGATGGGTGAAATGGATGGAGGGCAACCAAATCCAACTGCCCTCTGAAGGACTCCCACCACTTGGCTTCAAGGTCGCTACTGCAACAGAGGCCAAATATCCAGGGGGAGAAGCGGCAAGTGGACTTTTGCAGAGATGCCCCTCCCCATAGACACAAGGAACATCTTTTGGCTTTCATGGATTTTTCCCTGGGTCCAGGTTGAACAAAAGAGGGGTTTGGAAAGAAATAACAGGTTGTCTTTTGTAATCAGCAGTCACCCAGCCTGTGAGTACTTTTCCTGGACATGAAATGGTCACCACACACTCAGCACATGTCCACATTTTCCAGTTCTGTAACATAAAAGGCTCTGCATAGGAAATCCATTCTCATGGATCCATTTTAATGGATTTCTGCACAATATTCGGGTTCTGCTTGCATACTCTTCATACTGTTTGAAAGGTTGTATTACCTGAGCTGCTTTCTGCCGTGCCTCTTCCAATTGCCTCTGACTTTCCAAAGCCTTTTGCTCTGCTTTGAGCTTCAGAAGAGTCAAGTCCCGCTCATGCTGTTCTTGCTGGGCCTGAACAGCAAAGAAATTAACACTTCAGTCATGGAATCTGATATACTGTTAAAAATAGTCAAGCATGTCTCTTACTTCAGCATCTTTTAACGCTGATATTTTACCAGCTTCAAAATTGCCTCTCTGATCATACAGAAATATCTGAGGTGTTATTTAATTAGATTAATCACAATGATATCAGCACTGCCAAGAAAAAACATGGAGTCCCATGGTAAAGAAACTCTCTAGGCCCCCTTCCTCACATCACCCAGACTTAACCCAAACATCACACAAAAACAAATCATGTGACTTGCCCCTGGAATTTTGTCCCATTACTCCCTTCTCCCTGAAGCTCTGACAGGTATTTATGCAAAACATGGCTGATTTGTTTTAAGGAACTGTAGACCCCAAAGTGATCTCTCATAGAAACGAACAATAATTTACAAAAAAGTATTGTGTTATCTTCTTGCCAACAACAGTAAGTGGACTCTATCACCCAATTTAAAACATTCAACAGAATTTATTTTAGCATAATCTATATTTTATTTATTTAAAACATTTATATAGGAACCTGGTCATTTTGTGGATTTAAAGGGAATATGACAACATTATTTCACTAGAACTCAGGGGGCATTTCCTCAGAGCAGCAGAAACTTTTTTAATTCATGTCTGAGATTCTTAGAGAATGCAAAGACAATTTAAAGCAGAGAGGAGTACTTCTTTTGTTACCTTTCGTACTTGAGCAAGTGAAACAATCTTCTGTTGTACAAGTGATATGTCCTGCACTTGTTCCAAACCCGAAAGCTGCTGTAGAGACTTCTCAATGGTACTTAAGTAGTTGAGTTCTGTTAATATTCGATGCTGGAGACCAGCAGGGAAGCACTGCACGGAGTCTGTAAGAAAAGCACATGACGTTACCCTAAGAAGCTGCCTTATTCTAAAAACAGGGTAGCACTTACCTGTAACTGTTGTTCATTAAGTGGTCTTCAGTCCGGGCAAACAGTGGGACTATGCATGTGCAGGCCAGCCATGGAGACAAAAATTCTAAAGGTTTCCAGTGCTTTCGATAGTGCAAGGAACACTCCTCCCATCCTCAGCCGTGCACCAGCCCTTTCCTGTCATAACAGGCATGTGACCAAGGAACAGGAGCGCTCCTTGTCTTAGTTCTCCCTTTGCTGCTGCGGAGCATCCCAGGATGCCTAAAGCAGAGAGCCCACAGTGGGGAAAGGAGGGAAGGATGCATGCCTACATGGAAAACCACTCAATGAAAACAGTTACAGGCAAATGCAACAGCTGTTTAAATCTTCACAGCTTCTGTGCAGTCCCATACTGGGAAACTCACATGTTCATTTACCCTGGAGGTGGGTGTAGGATTTTAATTGAATAGACTCCATGGAACGGAGCCTTGATTACTTACCGTGAAGGCTCCTTCTCTCCTGAGGCTCAGGCGTCTTGAGCTGTGGTTATTTCCTTGCATCATCAGGGTAGGCAGGACCAATTTTGAACTTCCTGTCTCCCCTTGGTGGGAAATAGCCTGCAAAACCTCAGTTACAGTCTTGCCTAGCTATTACGATAGGAATGAAACTAGCTCGATAAAAAACAATTAAGAAAAAACACTGATAACATCAACAATGGAACACATAACCAAAGGAGATATAACAACTTCCCATGAAGCTGCAATTGGCAGCCCTGGGATATGTTAACCAGGTCACTGTCTCTGAATGAGACGAGAAGGTTCAGATTACAATACATGCCTAGGGCGGGCAAGACGCCTTCGCCTCAGGAGAGAAGGAGCCTTCATGGTAAGTAATCAAGGCTCCGTTCTCCTCTGAGGCTCAGGCGTCTTGAGCTGTGGGACTTACAAGAGCTCCCAATTGGGTGGGTTACGGACGCTCCTCTGCCACCTGCTGTAACACCCTTCGTCCAAAGGCCGCTTGAGCAGAGGCCCACGTATTGACTCTGAAATGCTTAATAAAGGTTGAGACAGATGCCCATGTGGCAGCACGGCAAATTTCCTCTACTGGGGCCTGTCTGTCAAAGGGCGCTGTGGTGGCTACACTGCGTAACGAATGAGCGGTGATGCCCTCAGGGGAGGAAACCCCGGAGGCCCTATAAGCCTCTTGGATGTAAACTCTGAGGGTGCGACTAATCGCCACGACCGACATTCTTTTCCCCATGTTAATCCTGATGAACATGAAATCTGATTGTCTAAGGTCGTCTGTTCTATGAAGATACGTATTGCCCTACGTAGGTCAAGCGTATACCTTGGGACAGGAAGGTCTTGGGCAAAAGGATGGCAAGTTAATCTCTTGTGACCTATGGAAGCTGGATTGTGACCTTTGTGAGTTGTGACCTTTGGGGTGAAGGTGGGGTCAGGTATCAAAACCACCTTGTCCTTATGGAAGACGCATAGACCCTTATGAATGGACAGGGCCCTTATTTCGGAAACACGTCATGCTGAGGTGATGGAGATCAGGAATAATACCTTCATGCTAAGGTATTTTAAGGGAACCTCTCGGAGGGGTTCAAACGGCGGTTTGGTAAGCGCATTGAGCACTAGGTTAAGGTCCAAGAAGGAAAACGATGGGTGACAGGAGTCTGAATCTGAGTTACCCCTTTTAGAAAGGCAATGATGTGTTGATGTGTTGATGCCTGGACATAGGAACCCCCTCTAACTCTGGAATGACAGTGGCAATTGCAGCAATCTGTCTCTGTAGTGTAGAAGCGGAGAGCTTAAGCTGCAGACCTTCCTGAAGGAACTCTAGGATTTTGTGTACGCCCGGATGAAGGGGGTCAACCTTTTTTCTTCTAGCCCAGCGGACAAAGGCCTTCCATGAAGTGTTATAAATAAGCCTGGTAGCAGGTCGTCGTGCCTCTAGTATGGTAGCCATGATGCCTTTGGAGTATCTTCTATCCCTTAAAGATCTCCTCTCAAGTGCCAGGCGGTCAAACAGAACAACTGAGGATCTGCATGGACTAGGTGACCTTGTCGGAGAGTTCCCCATTGAGATGGGATTCTCCAGGGTTCCTGGCATGACATCTGGTACAAGGTTGCAAACCAGGGTCGACGAGGCCAGAACGATGCTACTAGAATGACGTTGGCCCGTTCTCTCTGGACCTTTCTCAGTACTTTTGGCAGTATGGGGAGAGGCGGGAAGGCATAAAGCAACCCCGGGGGCCACGGACTGAGAAGGGTGTCGACGCCCTCTGCTGCCGGATGGTGGTATCTTGAAAGGAACCTTGGAACCTTGAAGTTTTCTACGGAGGCGAACAAGTCTACTGAGGGAACGCCAAAGTTGGTGGTAATTTGCCAAAAGGCCTCCTGATACAAGGACCACTCCCCTTTGTCTGCAAACTGATGACTTAGTTTGTCCGCTTGCACATTTAAAACCCCCTTTATGTGCTCTGCCCGGATAGACTTGAGGTTGGTCTGGGCCCATGTAAGAATCTTTACTGCTTCCCGATATAGGGAAGAGGAACGGGACCCTCCCTGTTTGTTTAGGTGGGCCTTGGTTGCAATGTTGTCCGTTCTTACTAGGACATGTAATCCCCGAAGGAGTGGAGTGAAGGCTCGAACTGCGAACCTTACTGCCCTCAGTTCCAAGACATTGATATGCAGAGTAGTTTCCTCTGCTGACCATCGACCTTGTGTTGTGTGAGACAAGTATGTGGCTCCCCATTCCCCCAGACTGGCGTCTGTGAATATTTGTGCTGGTTCCTCGTGAATATACTGAGTGGTCCGGCAAAGGGTTGAGTGTCGAGACCACCATAGGAGACTCTTTCTTGTTTTGGGAAGGATGGGAATTAATCTGTCTCTCTTCTTTGCGATGTCCCTCTGAAAGGGGCGAATCTGCCACTGGAGTGGCCTGAAATGGAAGCGGGCCCAGGGTACCACCGCTATTCAAGCTACCATGAGGCACAGTAGTAGTGCTAATGACATAAGTCTTGCTTTCCTTGACTTGGCTAAGGAGCAAGCCAGGGTTGTTATTTTCAGAATCCGTTCCTGGGGAAGGGACAGAGTATTGTGGATAGAGTTTATCCGGACCCCCAAGTGTACCATGGACTGAGAAGGTGAAAGGGAACTTTTTTGGAAGTTGATTAAGTAGCCATGATACTGCAAGGCCTGAATCACCTTTGCTGTGTGCAGGAGGGACTGCTGTTTTGACTGCTCACAGATCAGGATGTCGTCCAGGTACGGATGTACCTGAACACCCTCCTGTCTGAGTGTGGCTATGACTGTGACTAGTATTTTCATGAACACCCTCGGGGCAGAAGCCAGACCAAAGGGGAGTGCCCTGAATTGGAAATGGGAGTGGCCAAATGCAAAGCAAAGAAAACGCTTGTGTGAGGCATGAATAGGCACATGTAGGTATACCTCTGTTAGGTCCACCGCCGTCATAAATGTGCCCGGGAGTAAGGATTCTATGATGGATTTTAAGGTTTCCATCCAAAAATGCTTGCGTGCCATCCATCTGTTTAAATAATTTAGATCCAGGATGGCCCTCCAGTCCCCGTTCTTTTGGGGGAATGTAAAAAATATGGAGTAAACCCCTTGGCGCCTTTCAAGGGTGGGGACCCTCTCTATGGCTTCGATGGAAAGTAGATGTTGTATGGCCCTGAGTGTTCTGGCTTGTTTTTGTGGTTTGAAGGGGATGGGAGACTGTAAGAAGCGATCCCTCGGGAGGGAGGTGAGTTCCAAAAGATAGTCCCTGGATATTATTTGGAGGACCTACCAGTCGGGATTTGAAGGGACCCATTTGGAGCTGAAGAGTTGAAGTCTCCCCCCCACTGGCCACTGGCTGGGGGCTATTTTTGAGAAACTTGTCCCCTTTTTCGGGACGTGCTTGTTGGGTTTGGGATCTTGAAAACTTTCCTCCCCTCCAAAAGGGCCGAGGGGGATTCCATGACCCTTTTCTATAATCAGAGCAATATCTGACGGGAGCGCGTGGAGATCAAAAGGACTGATACGAGGATGGGCGTGGCTCTTTTTTGAATTGTTCTGGAAGAGCCTGTTTCTTGTCCTTTGTAGCCACTAGTATTTTATCTAGTTTATCCCCAAACAGCCTGCCCTCTTGAATGGGGTAAGAAATGAGGGTGGCTTTGGCCTTAAAATCTGCGGGCCAAGCACGCAGTCACAGAGCCCTTCTTACTGAGGTAACGGATGCCATGGATCGCGCCACAAAGGACATGGTGTCTAGAGAGGCATCAGCCATTAAGGTGATGGTGCTTTGCACTCTCTCAAGGCCTCCGATTATCCTTTGGTTCTCCGGAGGAACCAGCTGGATGAGCTTTTTAACCCATAAGTAGGAGGTGCGCGCAAATATGGAGGTGGTTGAGCTTGCTTGAATAGCTAGGGCCGAATTTTCATGTGCCTTTCTAGTTAGGAAATCGGATTTTCTATCCAGTTTATCCCTCAAGGATCCCAGTCCATCCTCAGGTATAAGGCCTGGGGACTGTAGATCCACAACTGGGGCATCCACCAATGGTACTTTCAGCAAATTCATAGCATGAGGTGCGAGGTGGTATAGTTTTTTAACAGCGGGGGGAGTCTGCCTATTGGAGGCAGGGTTGTCCCACGCCTCCTGGACTGCCCTTAAGAAAAACTCTGGAAATGGCACTAAATTATTACGTGATTGTTTTCCGGGGAAGCATTCCGCTACCCTGTTTCAGTTTGGTTTTGGGGGCCTCCGAGGAGGTTGCTTCCTTGTTTAAGTCTAGGGCCAGAATGGCTTTTGCCAACAAGCCCTGATACTCCTCCCCAGTAAACAGACGGTTCTGTTGGGGGGCCTCGTCATCTGAGTCAAACTCTTCTTCTTCTCTTTCCTCGTCTGAATCGAGGGAGGAAGTATGGGACCCGACTGTAGAGGTCTGCTGTGCCTCAACACTGGCTTTTAGTGCTGCCTTGGTGGGCCATTGACCGCTAGTAGAGGTCCCTTGGGCAGCCGGCAAGCTCTCGCCTGTTCCGGTATTATGGGAAGGGGCCGATGATGAAGGAGACTCACAGGGACCCGGCCAGGGGAAAGGAGGGATCCTCATCTGAAAAGCCTGAAAGGCTTGCCATTGCAGTTGAAGGGCTAGGTTGACCCAGTCATCAGCCTCCTCCCGGGTGATAAAGTTACTGCCCGCCGCCCCAGATGGAGCGGGGGGGGGGGAATTACCATCTCCTGATTGGAGGGCTGAACCTGCCACCAAGGGATAAGCCGTGGGGGCAATAAAAGCCGCGGTGTGCATTCGCGATGAGAAGGCGGGTGGTCTTTTCCCGGCTCTCATCCAGAGTCCGCTCTTGTTGCTGCGCTTTCTCTTTCTAACGCCCTGCAGCTGCAGTGCGGCTTGTAGCGGCGGCGCGCCTTTTGAACTTTCGTTGCTGTGGGCGCGGTGTCGCTCTGCATGGAGCCCTCCTGAACTGTGTTCCCTAAGGGATCGCAATTGCGTCCGTTGGGAGAATCGGTATCCTTTTGGGTGGATTGGACCAGCCCGACATGGTAATCGGAGACCCACAGGAGATCATCCTCCCTATCCAAAATGGCATCTGCCATTTTGGTGACTCTGGGGAAAACCCCGGGGAAGAAGACAAAACAGAAAGACAAGTGGAAGGGAGGACGGGAATAACACAAAGGGTAAGTAGACTTACTGACAAACAGAAAGGGCGATTTCAATGAAGCGAGCTAATGCCTAAGGCAGAAATAAAGCACAGAGCTTTTCCTGTGACCTGCTTCCCCTTTCCGAGGCAGGACGGAACTGGAGGTTTTCCAGGCTATTTCCCGCCAAGGGGAATACAGGCAAAGTTACAGGCAAGTGCAACCCCTGTTTAAATCTTCACAGCTTCTGTGCAGTCCCACACTGGGAAACTCACATGTTCATTTACCCTGGAGGTGGGTGTAGGATTTTAATTGAATAGACTCCACGGAACAGCTTTGCCTCCTTTAATAGTACTGTCCCCTACCTGGTGGAACTGGTTTTACAGAGACTGTGCAAAACTGAATTGTTCAGATGTGTATTTCACTGAAGATCAGATCACCTGAACTAATCGGGCCCTGACGTTATAGTTGAGAATGGGTCCCTGGTTGTGTGGCAACAGAACAAAATATTGTTCAGTTGTTTTACCTCTGTTTTATTATGGTCTTGAATAACATAGTAACCTGCCTTGATGGAAAGCCTCCTGGCAGGCTTCAGTGATTTGACCTCCTTAGAATGAGGATGAAGATGGTGATGCAAAATGTTCCTAGACTGTAATAGAACTTCAGATTCCAGGTATATATCTTGGATGTGGGCAGAAGGTATGAACTCTCATTCCCTGGTTCTTGTCCTATGGCTCATTCCCTGTGGCCTTGAACAAGTGGCCTGTTGGATTCCAGACCAGCCCCAAGGTACAGTTTGTTCTTGTGACCCTTTATGGATATTTAAATTGCATTTCTTTGGCTGTATTTGTTGTTAGTTACTTGTAAGAGCCCCGTGGCGCAGAGTGGTAAGCTGAAGTACTGCAGTCCAAGCTCTCCTCACGGCCTGAGTTCGATCCCAACGGAAGTTGGGATCAGGTAGCCAGCTCAAGGTTGACTCAGCCTTCCATCCTTCCGAGGTCGGTAAAATGAGTACCCAGCTTGCTTGGGGTAAAGGGAAGATGACTGGGGAAGGCACTGGCAAACCACCCCGTAAAACAAAGTCTGCCTAGTAAATGTCAGGATGTGACATCACCCCATGGGTCAGGAATGACCCGGTGCTTGCACAAGGAACCTTTACCTTAAGTTACTTTGGGTCCCATTAGGGTCACATAAATACAGGCTTGGATCCTATGAAAGTGTTGCCTGCATGCATGATAGCCTCTTTTGCAGAGTGTGCTTCCTCTTGTGATAGTGCTTCTGTTTGTACAAAGCTCACTGAAAACCACCGACCCTGTGCAAATAAGAGTGCTAGTGCAAGAAGCAGCACACCCCACAGCAGAGGCTATTTAGTACACATGGAACTTGTTCATTGGACCCAAGCCTATCATTTTGGACAAAGGTAAGCTAAAAATGTCATAAATAACCCACAGTGCCTCCCCACCTATATTCATGTGCTCAAATCAAACTTTTACTCACACACACATACCAACAGTATCATATTCTTCAGGTTTGTTTTTTTTGTCAGCTCACCACTCACAACACCTGTCCCAGTCCTTTTGGCTCCAAGGTTCACATCAGGGAAAGCAAGATTTGGCTTGGGTCCAGGAGGTATAGTTGCTTGGGATCTTGAAGAGGACCTGGACTGTTCTGCTACAGGTTCCAACTGTTTCTGTACACTTGGAGACTGAGGATAGCTTGCAGTCCTTGGTGACCTTATCTTATCTGGGAGACTATAAAAGGAAAAAATCAAACCAGAAGTAAAAAAGTCTTTCAAGTCTGGACAGACAGGGCATTTATGCAGCAGTGGCTAAGAATCATTTCCTTAGAGGACTGTGCATCTCCAGTAGTACACAGAGCAAAACGTTTGCAAGGTATGAGAAAAACACCCATAACATGTGATTGACAACAATTTGGAGATCTTACAATTCATATCAAAGGAACAGTTCACAAATTATGGTTTTAACCTCACTAAGGTATCTTAGATGTGCATATGAGAATATGACATTTGAACCATATGTTTATTGCATGATAAATGGACCACAAAAGAATAGTCCTCAGTATAGGTTCTGACACCTAAGCCTGTGTCATAACTATATATATAAATAAATGCTCTAGAAATAATATTCATAGCATGTCCAAATCTGCAATAAACATTAGAATTTAACTCCAGTTTGACAACATTTTGCTCCAAGTATCAGAATACACTACAACAACTTAGCTTTATTTAAGAATTTATTGTTTTGATAATAAAACTGAAC
The DNA here is from genome assembly GCF_029931775.1 of Euleptes europaea. Classification (NCBI taxonomy): domain Eukaryota; kingdom Metazoa; phylum Chordata; class Lepidosauria; order Squamata; family Sphaerodactylidae; genus Euleptes; species Euleptes europaea. The sequence continues at coordinate 22,203,362 of NC_079313.1, read as the reverse complement.
TATGTAACTGTTAAGTATTGTTAGCACCAGTTATCCCCATACCACATATTTATAGCCATAAAAAAGATTTATGATCATATACTATGGGATAAAGCCACAATTTCAAGGTAATATGCAACTCAGTCCTTTTAGCAGTTAATTTTACCTCATCAAAGAGTGACCAGAAAGTTCTTCCAAGGTGCTGTCAGAGTCTGGATTCTGTACTTGTTCTCTACTAGATACTCCATTGCTAGGCACTGAAGTTTTTGCATCTGACAGTCTGTGGTCTGACCCTGCAAACATTCTGTTTTCTTCCCACCAAGAGACAAGTGAAACCCCAGAAAAAGATTCCAGTCCTGCAAGACATATTTTACCAAAAGAGTTTTTTAAAACAAAAAAAAATCAGTGAACATATCCTGGTTGTAGAATTGCCATCCTCCCGTCATGGCAGAGGATCCCCTGCTCCCAGCTTTCGTTACCCCAGCTCAGACAAGGAGGGGGAGAAAAATAAACCCAAAAAATCACCATTGGACCAATGGTGTGATATCACTTCCAGTTAAAACCAGAAATTATGTCATGCCTCTAGAAATCGCTGAAAGCTCTATGGTTTTAAAGCTTAGTTGCATTCGTAGCAACAGGAAATTTGGGAGGGGGGGTTGGAGGTCAACAGCTCCCCATTTATCCTTTTAGACACCAGCTCTTGACACTACAGAATATCACTATATTCCACCAAAGTGTCCATGCACCACTCTAGTGCACGAATATATGAAATACATTACCCAGAGATAACAGTAAATGGCACGCTTACTTTCCTTTTCCCCTCTTCTATTAGAAGATGCAGATGAGCAAGAACTGGCAGATGGAAATCCTGAGGAATGGTGGGCAAACTCTTCAGCTTGGAGCTTGTAAGATAATTTCTTGCTGATAAACTCTTCCTTTAGACTTGGGCTGCTGCTGCAAACACTGCCACAGAACAAAAATATAGGTAGCATTTCTTAGGTACACCAGACCACACCATAGTGAAACTCAACTGGTGTTTGGAGGATGAAAAACCCAGGATCAATGACAATGATTCACCCTACAACTTCTTAGGAAGTTAATATTTGCAGTGCCATATAAGGCAGTGCCAAGCTCAGGATTTTCACCAGCCATGCTTGGAACTGCTGAAGATATACATTTAGATTTGATCTGAAACCAATACTCTGTAGTTAATTAAGCTTTAGTTGGCTACTTTGTGAGCCAAGCATTAACAGCATGCTCATTTTAAGGGATGTGTCGCGCCGCGCCTGGTCTTTAGCGGCCCCCGGGGTCTCTGCCCTGGAGAGGGGTGGGGGCGGGGGAGCCTCCTTGGCCTCAGACCAGTCCGAGGGGGAGTCAGAACTCTCCCCCCCCCTCGGACGTTGCCAGGTTGCTGGCCAAAACCTCCTTCAGCCTCCACGCAACCCTTTTCCGGCTTCCTCCCCAGCCTTGGCTCCCCTCTCGCCTTTTAACCCTCCCCGGCCAGAGATACCCCGCCCCTTTCCCACTACCGCCCCCATTCCCCGCGTTCCCCGGTGCCTGCTGGCCGCTCCTGCGGCCTCAATGGGATCTCCGGCAGCTGCGGCGGCCCTTCCCCGACCCGCCCACGCCCTCCCGACCATCAGCTGTGGAGGGGGGTGGAGTCCATCGGGCCGCGTCATTCTGGCTGCGCCGGGGCCGACGGCTCCTGTCCCGGCCGCTTTGTTCCTGGGCGGTCGCGCCCCTTCTCGCCAGCTGCCTGGAGGAGGAAAGGAACCGCCGGTAAGGCCCTCCCGACTCTCCCCCAGGGGGCCGGAGGATCCCGCGAGCCCCCCCCCGCCTACCCCGTGAGTACCTCTGGGCCCGGGGTTTAAGGAGCGGGGAGCTAGCGGCCCGAGAACCGGCCTGGAGGCTCGTCCCGGGACAGGATGTCACTATAACTGAGAATTAAAGAGAAAACCTTTAAATATCTTTACACCTTTAAATACCTTTGAGAAGGTGCCTGAATTGGAGTTTAGGTAATTTTTTTGTTTTGCCATCAAGCCACAGCCACCTTATGAAGACCCCATAGGGTTTTCAAGGCAAGAATCATTCAGAGGTGGTTTGCCATTGCCTGCCTCTAGCCTTTTATGCATGGCCTGTTTCTGCTGGAACTGCTGCTAACTGCACAGTATTTGCAGTCAAAAACACTATGCACAGGGGCTTTTCCCCTAAAAGAAATTCCAGGAGTACCTTATGCATCCCCAACAAAAATGCGGAGCTTCTGAACTATGTATGAGTCCTTCCCCCCTGAAAACACTGCTTTTTAATTGCCTGTAGTGTATTTTTAAAAAAATATGTCACTAGCCCCTAGCAGCCCCGCAGTGGGATTACCATATTTTTCGCTCCATAAGACGCACTTTTTTCCTCCTCAAAAGTGAGGGGAAATGTTCGTGAATCTTATGGAGCGAATGCCGGCTGGGCGCGTGAGCGTCGGGACAGGACGAGCCGGCATTCCCCGTCCCGACAGCCAGCTGGGAGGCGGTCGGGGCCGCACAGAGTGAGCCAGGGCACGCGCCCAGCCGGCTCTGTGCAGCCCCACCCGCCTCCCAGCTGGTTGTCGGGGCGGAGAACGCCGGCTCGCGCCGTCCGGACGCGCACGAGCCCAGCCGCCTCCCAGCTGGCGGTCGGGGCGCGTGCGGCAGCTCGCTCTGTGCGGCCCCGCCCACCTCCCAGCTGGCCGTCGGGGCGGGGAACGCCGGTTCGCGCCATCCCAAAGCGCACGCGACCAGCCGGCATTTGCTCTATAGGACAAGTTTTTAGAGGAGGAAAACAAGATTTTTTCTTGTTTTCCTCCTCTAAAAACTAGGTGTGTCTTATGGAAAGGTGTGTCCTATGGAGTGAAAAATACGGTATTTCATTTGATCTGAACCGAGTGGCCATTTTACAGCCAAAGCAGAGAAGGGCCCAGGACAACCTCCCACACACACACACACCAATGTGTTTCTGGCTATCTCATTGCAGGGATCATAAAAACATAAAAACACTTGCATGGTAACTTGTGACCATTTCATTGTTCCATTATTAGTCTTGCAGTCACAGACCAAAAACGAAAAGGCTTTCATGCCTATAAGAGGATGTGTAGAAGGGGAGGGCAACAAATCAGCCTGGCTCTGTTCCATCCTGCCAAGAACTGAAACTGACCCACACTCACTGTAAACTGACCAAATAAGCAGCCTCATGGTATTCCAGCATTATTCTCTCGCTAGTGCATTAAAAAATGGCTTTGAGCGGAAGGGTTGGATGAGGGGGACAGACACACGGGAGGGAGAAGCAAGAATGGATACGGGGAGGAAAACTCGAAGTGACAAGTATGCATAGGAGCGGCTTTCAAATAAGATCGAGGCAGACTTAACTCGGGGGAAAACAGCATTTTGAAAACGCGGGGAAAATGTGAGGGGAGAGCGAGGTGACTTCTGAAAGTCGGGAAATACATGCATAATTAAAACGAAGCCCCAAAGTAGTCCGGGGTGGTGGTGACCACAACGGGAACAACCCATGCATAAAAGGCCTATGTGTAGCAACCCTGGTATTCCTTGGTGGTCTCCCAATGTACATTTAAAATTTAATTGATTAATCTGTAATGGGCAAATAAACACTCAGTTGCCAGTCCTAATTTAAACCATTTTATCAGATTAAGGAAACTTCAGAATATTTAAATATTTTTTTCCAATCCACACCCTGGGGGCAGGTTCAGAATTAGATATATAGATAATATACTGCAGCATACAACCAAATATTGCTCAGCGGTCATAACTTTTAATTAATGATGTTCTGGCGCTATGTGTATTGTAAACCATGGGTACCTGGGCTCAACAGATGTCTTTTTGTCTGTCACTATTCCACTGCCCTGTGATGAGATGAAGTCATCTTCATATGAAACAATACTAGCTGGAGGGCTCATTACTGGAAGCAAAGGTCGCTGGATTGGTGATCCTGGTCCTGACCATTCCTCAAATCCTACAAAAGAAAAAAGAGAGGAAAACTGAATACTGTCTACATTACAGAAAGATTAAATAATCTCAACAAAAGCTCAGCCGAGGTGTGTTTCAGATGAGCAAAGGTCCTAAATTACTGGCATTCCAGCCTTTTCTATATGGCTGCACAACAGCTTAGGAAATGTACTTTTTGAGATACCCCATACTGAAAAGAAGTAAAACTTTACCAAAGACAGTAACTAGCAGGCGCCATTTCTGAAACATTATGATGAAATGATTAGAGTGCTGGACTGGGACCAGAGAGACCCAGGTGTCAGTTTTCACTCTGCCCTGATTCTCACTAGGCATACTTGGGCCAATTAACATCCCCTCAACCTAACCTACCTCACAGGGTTATTGTGGGGATAAAACAGTGGGAGGGGGAGCCTTGTACATTGCCCTGAGCTCTTTGGAGGAAGGGCAGGATAGAAATGCCCACAGATTAGAACTTCCTTATCCATCACTCAATTAATCCACAGATTTACTATGGCATTCGAAGAACAGGACCACAGAGTTATTTCTGTTACCAAATGCAAGTGCTCAAGCAGTTATCAACAAAACACCAGTGAGAGTAATACATTTCTTCTTTTATTTTTCTTACCTTTCCCATGTAGTTGATTAGATTTTGTAAAGATGTTGACACTATGTGGACTTCCTTTGGTGATTTCTTCCCAGGGACCTGAAGCACTCCCCATCTGTGCAGAAAGGGGTAAATAATTTTCTGCCTCCTTCTGAAATTGTCCTACGGGCTCACTGCTAGTTTTATCTGCAGCACAGAACTCTTTTTTCTTTAACGTCTCAGCTTTCAAAGGTGAATGTTCACACTGGTTTCCCTCCTCCTCAGACACGATATGATCACTGAGCCACTGCTCACTTATTGAGTCTACATGACAGTCATGGAGAATTATAATACTTTCAGCCTTAGGAGAGGAGTTTTGCTTCTTAGATAGGTTTCCTACTATTCCTTCAGATGTCTGCTTGCATGGGAGTGTGATGGCAGCAGCGAGAGCGCTGTTGGTCTTTTCCACTCCAGGATTTTCCAGTCCAAGGAGGTGACTGTCAAGTTGAGACACACAGGTACTCAACATGTTCTGAAGTGTGGCTGAGAAAGCATCATTCTCTTCTCTAACAGAGGGACTGCTGGCCTTCGCCCAGTAGCCGTCGCCCTGATTTCCTTGCACCAGGTCATGTTCAGAGTTCCATGCTGCTCCATAATCGATGCCAATTCCAGCTAACCTTTTGGCTTCACTTTCAATTCTGCTTGACAAAGAAGCTGCTGTTGCTTTCAGGGCTTCAATACGGCCTAATTTACCTTTATACTGGTTCATTGTGGGCTGTAGAGTAGATGTAACTGGTGGAGATGCCAAAGGCAAAGATCCCACAACTGTGCTGTGGATTCTGGTTGATAACAAAGAGTCAAAGTCTTTTTGCAAGACACTCATGTGATCCAAGGACAAACGTTGTGAAAAGAGACCTCTACTTAAGACAGCAGAAGATTGTGGGAAAGGTAGCTGGGATTTTGAACTTAGTCTATCTGACTGGATCCATGAAGGCTCCAACAAATTATCCCTAGAAACCAAAAGGTAGAATACTTGTAAGTTTACAAGAAAAGAGTCTGGGAAAATCTGACTCACATATAAAGACATCTTTGCAGTCATAGTTTAAACTGGATATGTGAACCCAGACTGGATTATACCCTTTCCATATTCCTGTTGCATGTTGAGGGGAAGAGAGTTAAGAACAGGGTATATCTGTCCAATTACCAGTTGTCCATGTGTCATTAACATGGAGCATGTGCAAAATTCAGCAGTGGATCTTATCTACCACTGTATTCTGCATTGGTCAGACCTCACTTGGAATACTGTGTCCAGTTTTGGGCTCCACAATTTAAGAAGGATGTTGACAAGTTGGAGTGGGTCCAGAGAAGGGCGACCAGAATGGTCAAAAGTCTGGAATCTATGCCCTATGAGGAGAGACTTAAGGAGCTGGGTTTGTTTAGTCTGGTGAAGAGAAGGTTAAGGGGTGACATGATAGCCATGTTTAAATATTTGAAGGGATGTCATGTTGATGAGGGAACTAGCTTGTTCTCTGTTGCTCCAGAGACTAGGACACAGAGTAATGGATTTAAACTAAGAGAAAAGAGATTCCACTTAAACATTAGGAAGAACTTTCTGATGGTGAGGGCTGTTCGACAGTGGAATGCTCTGCCTTGGAGGGTGGTGGAGTCCCAGTCTTTGGAGGTCTTTAAGCAGAGGCTGGATGGCCATCTGTCGGGAGTGCTTTGATTGTGGGATCCTGCATGGCAGGGGGTTGGACTCAATGGCCCTTGTGGTCTCTTCCAACCTTGTGAACTTGTGAATACATTGCACTGTTTCAACCATGTATCAGATTTTACATGCATGTGTCATATTAAGACATTACAGCCACAGATGGATGTCCAGTGGGGCAGGCTCATCCAGGGGGCAGGATAGCATCTCACTCTTCCCCACTGTGGATACAGAGAAGATTGGAAAAATATTGTCCAATTTGGGCTTCAGTCTTACATTATACTAAGAGGTCCTATGCATAGGGAGTATACCTTCCATGTTAATAATAATATTTTGCACCCTGGCTTTCCAAATTCTACACCAAGAAAAGCTAAGCTCTACAGTCCACATAAAGTCATCAAATCTGCATAATTTCTATTATTAAAAAAAATCTAATTTATTATCTGCTTTTCGTATCTGTGGGCAATAAGCTATGCAGGCTGGTTACCAAACTGTTGCTGCCAACAACTGGAAGTCATATGTTGCCACTACTCTGGTTTCTGAGGCTGGCATTCTGCACACACTTTCAATAAATACAAACACAGCAATAAAGGCTAGAATCTTGTTTTCTAATAAAAATGGAAAAATAGAGTTCTTAGAAAGCTGGATTATGCAACCAATAGACTTGTGCATTGTCTGCATCTCTACAGAATTTCAGAATACACCCAGCCTTGGTTATGCAGAGAAAGCATCCTGGAAATCTTAAACTACATTTTCATAATAGTCTTTTTGATTGAAATGTCCCAGATGCAGGATGCTGTAATGGTACTAAATTCTACAGATTTCAATTAAATTGCCTAAAAAAGATTTCAAATATTTTAACATATGATCTATACTATTAGTCACCTACAATACAACTGCTTTACACAAAACAACCATGCAATCCTAAATAGAATTACACCTCATTACACCCAGGATGGCGGCACTGTAAGGCTGCGAAGGTAATTTCTACTTGTGTAGTCTTTTTAAAGGGAGGGAAGGCAGCATAGCCCAATCTCATCAGATCTCGGAAGCTAACTAGGGTCAGCTCTGGTTAGTATTGGATGGGAGACCACTAAGGAATACCAGGGTTGCTATGGCAAACTACCTCTGTTAGTCTCTTGCCTTGAAAACCCCTTAAGGCAGGCATGTCCAAAGTCCGGCCCGCGGGCCAATTGCGGCCCACCGACCGGTTGAATCCGGCCCCCAGGGAGAAGGGCAAAGCTGCAGAGAGGCCCTGGGAGCCACAGCCGACCCCCGGCCATGGCAGCCCAGCGCAGAGCCGGCACACCCCGGGAGCCAGCTAGGAAGCCGCCAGCCAGCTAGGGGCAGGAGGCCCCTCCTAGCAGCCGCCCAGCGGGAGCCGGGTGCGGAGCCAGTGCGCCAGGGGAGCCGGCTTTAAAGCCGCCAGCCAGCTGGGGGGCGGGAGGCCCCTCCCAGCCGCCCAGCGCAGCAGCAGCGGGACACAGAGCCGGGCTGCCCCGGGAGCCGCCAGCCAGCTGGGAGACAAGGGTCTCCCCCATCCGCCGCACCGCGGAGCGGCAGCAGGGCGTGGAGCCAGGCCACCCTGGGAGCCGGCTGGGATGCCACCGGCCAGCTGGGGGGCGGTGGCCCTCCCCCCAGCTGCGGGAGCCTGGCAGGGGGGCCAGCAGCCAGCTTGGGGGCGGGGGTCTCCCCACTCCGCCGCCCAGCATCACGGGAGCCCGGCAGAGCCGGCTCGCCCCAGGAGCCGGCTTGGGGGAGGGGACCCTCCCCCTGGAGACCGGCACGGAGCCGCAGCACCCCGGGAGCACAGCGCGGATGCCAACCCCCCTGCACAATGTAGGAAATTTACAACTATCTCCCCCCCGCACCCCCAGTGATCCCTACTCCATGCCCAGAAGATGGCCAAGAGTTGGACGGGACCACCAGGGTCATCTAGTCCAACCCCCTGCACAATGTAGGAAATTCACAACTACCTCCCCCCACCCCCCCACATGCCCAGAAGATGGCCAAGAGTTGGACGGGACCACCAGGGTCATCTAGTCCAACCCCCTGTACAATGTAGGAAATTCACAACTACCTCCCCCCACACCCCCAGTGACCCCTACTCCATGCCCAAAGATGGCCAAGAGTTGGACGGGACCACCAGGGTCATCTAGTCCAACCCCCTGCACAATGTAGGAAATTCACAACTACCTCCTTCCACATCCCCAGTGATCTACTCCATGCCCAGAAGATGGCCAAGATGCCGGACTTTGGACATGACTGGCTTAAGGTCACAGAGGGACCAGGAAGGAGCGGGACTTCCGCCCTGAAGGAAAGGGGCGGAGCGAGGTTAATTAGCATTTAATTTTAATTTTAAATGCTAATTTTAATTTTTAATTTCAATTTAATTTAATGTTTAATTTAATTGTAATGGTTCAAAGAATGTCAGGCAAAATGGTTGGCCCTCACGCGTGTTCACTTCATCAAATCTGGCCCTCTATGAAAAAAGTTTGGACACCCCTGCTTTAAGGGGCTGTCAAGTTGTTACCGACTTATGGCGACCCCTGAAGGGGTTTTCAAGGCAAGAGACTAACATAAGTCGGCTGCGACTTGATAGCACTTTACACACACACACACACACACAGAGTCTTTTTAAAAAGCATTCCTTTTAACTTACGTAACAAGAGAATGATGAGATTCACATAGAGACATATTGCTACTGGAAGATGCACTATGTGAATGCCCCTGCATTTTGTCCTCTTTGTTAGAATCTTCAGATGGTTGATATCCAGGGTTGGGCTAGGAAGGAAGTGGCAGTGCATTAATAAACTGGAAGTATGATATTTTTAAAAAATCTAAAAAATACAGTTTAAAAGAAAATATGATCAACCCATTGGGATTTTATTCCAACAACTGCAATTTGTTCTGTACATGTACAGGGATGAAGGAGATGCCCCCCCATCCTTACCTTGGGGTAGCAATGGTCATAGAATCATAGAGTTGGAAGGGACCACCATGGTCATCTAGTCCAACCCCCTGCACAGTGCAGGAAATACACAACTACCTTTCCCATACACATCCCCAGTGACCCCTACTCCATGCCCAGAAGAAGCTTTCCTGCTGGGACAATCTGGAGGCCATGGGGGCAAGTCCCTGTCACCTTCTTCAGTAAGGAGCATCCCCCCCTTACCGCTGCTGGCAATGGTGGCAGTACTTCTGGCACAACAAGGTGCCTTTGAAGGCTGTCATGTGCCAGGCCTTGCAACTCAATGATGCAGCATTAAGGAAGGGCCATGTTGCTCTGGGGATCCAACCACAGGCAGAGCAAAAGTTGGTGAGGAGGGTGAGGAAGACGGATAGACAGACTCTGACGCCAGAGACGCTGCCCAACCCTTTTATCAGACTTGGCTCACCACCAGGCCCTTGGGAGAGGGTGGGTGCAGGGCTCCTGGGCATGTGCAGCCCCAGCCTCAAGAAGAGCAGGACATTCCAGAGTTCCCTGAGCAGCTTATGGAGAGGCTCTGGGCTGGGGTGACAGGGACCGAGGTGAAGACATGAACCCTCTTTTGTCTCCCCAGCAGACTGCTGCCAAACGCAGCGGTCCCTTCTCTAGTAAGAGACACTGGAGGGCACACAGAAGCCTGTTAGGTATGAACCTATCATTTTGTAAACTCACATCACTTCTAAATACAAGCACAATGGTTGAAGCGTAGCCCTTAAAAAGAAACCTTAGACTGAATCACAGACAAGAGCTACTACTCATATCCCATAGAGAGCCATGGTTTCTTTAAAGGGTAATAAACATCTGAAGCCACAGGCAACTACTGCTATATCCTATCACGGCAGTGAGGAGTGCTCTCAGTCTAAGCTAGAAGAAGGCTCAGTCATTCACTCTAGGAGGGAGCATGTAGATGTGAACAGAGTTGTAGCCCAGCAGCAAAAAGCTGTACCCATCCTGCTGCCTTGCTCAAAAGGCAAAAAGGACTGAACAACCACTGATTTACATACTAATAGATAATCTACTGTTCTAAATACTAATCATCATCCATTAATTACACATTATTTACAAAGTAGAAAGGTTTTAGTCAACTTCTATTTAGACCTTTCCAAATCCGATACTAAGAGAAGGACAAGATGCTACCATTCACACTGGTTGTTGCCACCCACCTGGTAGGCTGTTTTGAGGGCAAGAACTTTTTCAGCTTGGCTACTAACTCAGTATCTTCAAAAACTGCAATTCTCCCCAGCCATTTTTTGTATTGTTCTTAATTTTCATGCTTCTTTTTAAACGCTGAAACAGCAAGGAGTCACCCCTCCCCCAATAACCATACCTGTACCTCCTGTATGAATGGGGGCTGTGGCTCCTCCAGCAAGGCTTGATCAACAAGCAATTTGGAGTAAGTCTCTGGTAGTTGCTTGGGGACTTGCTCGGGAGCTGACACACTCTTTGGCTTATTAGCAACAGCCTCCCTCTGTTTCTTGTACAGTTCCCGAAGTCTCTTGTTCCTCTGTTCTGTTGTCTCCTTCTGTGCTTTCTTCTGTTCGCTCTGCTTCTTCTTCCTCTCCTGTTGCTGTTTAACAATATATTGGCGAACTACATCTGTATCATAGTGATGTTTCTTACATGTGACTTGAGGCTCTTTGTCAGCAGCTAGTTTGTCAGGTTTTTTCTTCATTGGGCAGTGAATCCTAGTCAATACAGCAGGCAATTCTGAATTCTGATTTTCTTCATCAGTCTGTTGCTTTGTACTCTGAGTCACAGAATCCACTTGTAAGTCACCAAGAATACCTTGGATATCCACTGACAAGTCCTTATTTATGTGGTGCTCTTTCTGTTCAGTATCCCGAACAGCAGTATCTCTCTTTCTCAAGCTATTCTCCCTTCTCATTTTACTCCAGGACCGTTTAGGATTTCTTGAGCAGGATTTTACGGACATATCCAGCATGGAATCAGATTCTGTCCTTCCAGTGTAAGATGCTAGAAGGAGACAAAAATAAATATTCCACTTTGGATTGTCTGAAGACTATATAAGGAGGGCCAGAGAACAAATGTATTTTGTTTTATGCCCCATGACTCAATGCATGAAAGCACATGACAGCTGGAAGTAGCATTTTTATTTAATTTCCCATATAAAAGAGAAGTATATATATTTAAAATATTATTACAAAACAGAAAGGTATTTAATCACTCTATTATTAAGCTTCAGATGCAAATTTTTCACAAGAGGACTGTAAAATGAAAAAGAGAGAAGAAATAATGACAGACAGGAATTAGTTTCTCTATGCACAACTATTGGATAGATTTAAAATTGACAAAAGATCTTATGGTTTTGAAGATGGTAAAACTGAATTTGAAACAGAACTGTGTACAAATTATAATCATGTTATTGCTAAAATGTGATATGAAAAGGAGGAAGAACAAGTAAAAGATTGCATGGTGAAATGGGCTACTAATTTTGGATATAACGTACAAATGGAACAATGGGAAAATATTGATTCCTCACGATGTTAAGCACATGATTATGCTAATTTTTAAAACCTAATTGCTGATATATTTTTGGATTTGGACAGAGGGCTAGGGCTGTCGATTCGGTTCGGCCCGAACTGAAAAACAGCCGAATTTCCCCTGATTCGGTGGTTTTTAGTTCGGGACGAACCAAACTCAAAAATGGCAGGAAACCGGGGAGCCGAATTCAGCGAGTTCGGGAGTTCACGAATAAATCCGGCAAATTCGGGGGCGTCAGTAAGCAGCATTTTCCTCCCCCGGCCAATCGGTGGTCAAGCTGGGTCTTCTTCTGGCCAATCAGTCAGGATTGAGTACTGGAGGAATCAGCTGGTGCGCGGCCGGGCTGGGGAGAGAGAGAGAGAGAGAGAGAAATCCTCGTGTGTGTGTGTGGGGGGGTGCTTGTGCACATTCGCTCCTTTCCATGGCTGCAGGGGGCACATTTTTGGGGGTAAAGACCCCAAAATTTCAGTGGAGCTTCAGACAAGCCTTCTTAAGAGACCCCCCCAAGTTTTGTAAACATTGGGTCAGGGGGTCCCGAGATATGGGCTCCCCCCTTTTCTCTTTCCGTGGCTGCAGGGGGTGCATTTTTAGGGGTACAGACCCCAAACTTTCAGCGGAGCTTTAGACAAGCCTTCTTAAGAGACCCCCCAGGTTTTGTAGACTTTGGGTCGGGGGTCCCGAGATATGGGCTCCCCCCTTTTCCCTCCCCCCTTTTCCATTTCCGTGGCTGCAGGAGGTGCTTTTTTGGGGGTGCAGCCCCCAAACCTTCAGGATATCTTCAGACGAGCCTTCTTAAGAGACCCCCCAAGTTTTGTAAAGATGAGTTCAGTGGGAGCAGAAATATCGGCTCCCCCCTTTTCTCTTTCTGTGGCTGCAGAGGGCGCGTTTTTGGGGGTACAGACCCCAAACTTTCAGCAGAGCTTCAGACAAGCGTTCTTAATAGATCCCCCAAGTTTTGTAAACATTGGGTCAGGGGCCCCCGAGATATGGGCTTTCCCATTTTCCCTTTTTCCTATTGGGATGAATGGGATCCTGTATGCATCTCCAGAGCAAAACGTCCCATGCTTAAATGGAATCGTCTTGGATTACCCAGTCCTCCTCCCAGCCCCTCCTGATGGAACAGAAGACAGCCACAGTAAGACCCCTTTGGGGGCTTTAATCTATACTTTTTTTCCTGTGTGTGTGTGGGGGAAAGCAGAGTCGGTGGGTGTGGGGGGAGGGAGCAGTTTCTGTGGGGGAGGGGAAGCCAAAGGGGGCTTTCGCCCGTTCTGCCTGGGGTGTGTGTGCCCCCTCGAGTCTCTCTCTCCCTGGTTTGAGGGGGGGCTTCAGTGTGTCCTCAGGTTTTCCCTCATTCATAAGATCGATTAGATCTATTTTGATACTTGCTCAAAACTGGTTTTCAAATGGTGACTTAAAGAATGCATTTGCCTGGTCCCAGTCCTATGCAAAAGGGGAAATTCCACCCCCTCCTGTTCCTTATGCATAGCTGGCTGCCTCTGTCCCTTTCCATGCTTTGCACGGTTGCAAAGGTGTTGCTTTGCAGGGTTGTGTTGCTTTGCAGTTGTGTTGCTTTGCAGTTGTGTTGCTTTGCAAACTTCTTAGCACCTGCCCCGCCCTTTGCATGTTTGCAAAGGTGTTGTTTTGCAGTTGTGTTGCTTTGCAGTGTTGCTTTGCAATTGTGTTGCTTTGCAAACTTCTTATCACCTGCCCCGCCCTTTGCATGTTTGCAAAGGTGTTGCTTTGCAGTTGTGTTGCTTTGCAAACTTCTTAGCACCTGCCCCGCCCTTGCTCTCATCAGCTGTTTGTCGGGGCTGGGAGCTTTGTGGGTGGGTGGCAAGCTCTGCTCAGAGATGCACATTAAGGGCGGGGGACCCCTTTCGGGTCCCATATCACAGTCCCCCCTGACCCAATCTTTACAAAACTTGGGGGGGTCTGGCAAGAAGGGTCCTTTGAAGCTCCGCTGAAAGTTTGGGACCTCTACCCCCAAAAATGCCCCCCTGGCTTTATTCGGCTGAATTTTTTCCCCGAACTTTGAATTCCCACTGAATTGCACGGACCCGAAGTGGGGGAGTTCGGACTTCTGCATATCCCGAATCTAAACGGGCCGAATTCAGCCGCATCCGAACTATACCGATTTTTTTTAATTCAACAGCCCTACAGAGGGCAACCCGCTCTTAAAGAAGCCCTCGTTAGATCCGAGGGACCTTACCAACTACTACCCCGGTGTCCAATCTGGCATATCTGGGAAAGGTAGTTGAGAGAACAGCTGCTGAGCAGCTCCAGGCTTTTCTGGATGAAGCATCAGTCCTGGACCCATTCCAGTACTGCTTCTGCACTGGCCATGGGACAGAGATGGCTCTGGTTGCCCTCATGGACTATCTCCTTTGACAGCTGGATCGGGACAGGGCGGGCTGCTGATATTATTGGACCTGTCAGCAACCTTCAACGTGGTCGATTATGAACTTTTAGACCACTGCCTCGCCGACATCGGGATTTGTGCTCAGCCCTGCAATGGCTGAGTTCCTTTTTCTATGGTAGGGGACAGAGAGTGATGATTGGGGAAGAGGTGTCACAGCGGCGCCCTTTGGTATGTGGGGTGTTGCAAGGTGCGACCCTCTCCTCTATGTTGTTTAACATCTACATGCGTCCTCTCGCCTAGCTTGTCCAGAGTTTTGGGCTTGGGTATCATTAGTACACTGATGACCCCAGCTTTATCTGTTGATGGACGGTCATCCGGACTCCGCCCCGGACACACTGGCCACACTGGATGCTGTGACTGGGTAGTTGAGGCAAAGCCGGCTGAAGCTTAATCCATCGAAGACGGAGGTCGTGTGGCTCAGCCAGGGTGGCCTTGGGGTGGAGTGCCGTCTCCTGGCTCTTGACGGTGTGCAGTTGACACCTATGCCTGCTGTCAGGAGCCTGGGTGTGACCTTGGATACCTCCTTATCTATGGAGACCCAGGTCACAACCATGGCCCGGTCGGCTTTCTTCTATCTCTGCTTGGCCAGGCAGTTGGCGCCCTAACTCTCCTGCCCCGACTTAGTCATCCATGTGACAGTCACCTGTCATCCATGTGACAGTCACCTCCAGGCTAGACTACTGTAACTTGCTCTACGTAGGGCTGCCCTTGAAGCCCAGGTGGAAACTCCAGCTGGTACAAAATGCAGTGGTGAGACTTCTTAGGGGGACCTCGTCATAGGCTCATATTACACCAGTGCTTAAATAGATGCACTGGCTCCAGCTGGAATATCGGGTCAGATTCAAGGTGCTGGTTATTACCTTTAAAGCCTTACACGGTCTGGGGCCTTCGTATCTACAGGACCGCCTCTCCTGGCATGTTCCCCAGAAGACTCTTTGTTCAATGAATACTAGTCTTTTGGTGGTCCTCGAAGAATGTCTGGCTGGCCTCGACCAGGGCCAGGGCTTTTTAGGCCCTGGCCCTCACCTGGTGGAATAGCCAGGGGTCGGCAAACCGCGGCTCCTGAGCCGCATGCGGTTCTTTGGCCCGTTGAGTGCGGCTCTCCGAACTTGGTTTGGAGCCCCTGCTCTCGTGCCGGCTCACGCCGGCAGCCGAGCTGCAGAGCCGGCGTGCCTGAGAGCGAGAGAGAATGAGAGAGAGCAGGCGAGCGGGCGTGCTGTCTCTCCCCCCACCACCGTGGAGAATGGCCGGGTCCCCTTTTCCCTTGCCCTCAATGGTTGGGAGGCTAAAGCCTCCCCTTCCCTCTAGCTGTGCGATTGCTGGGCGGGCGCCTCGGCGGTTCCTGGCCCTCCCCGCCCGCCTATCAGCTGTTGGGCGGGGCGGAATTCCTTTGGTAGACCTGGCCTCCGGCTAAGTCCCATTTGGAGGCCATGTCTACCCACTGGCTTTCTTGGCGGTAGATCTGGAATCCAAGGAGGGGAAAAAGTCCCCCTTCAGAGGCCAGGTCTACCAATTGGCTTCTATGGGCCTCCGGAGGCCAGGTCTACTGCCAAGAAAGCCAATGGGTAGACCTGGCCTCCCAATGGGACTCAGCCGGAGGCCAGGTCTACCAATAGGCTTTTATGGCGGTAGACCAGGCCTCCAGACGAGGACTCCGGACAGGGAGGGGGGAAAGGCAGGGACTTACAATTTAATTTTTATCAATAAATAAGATCACTATTAAGTATGATATCAAGTTTTATTCAGTGTACCTATAGTTTAATTAAGACTTAAAACTTTAATTAAAGTTTATTAAGTTAATAAACAATGTACCTACCTATATACTTTAAGTTTTAGAAATTTGGCTCTCAAAAGAAATCTCAATCGTTGTACTGTTGATATTTGGATCTTTTGATTAATGAGTTTGCCGACCCCTGGTATAGCCTCTTGAGTGAGACCAGGGCCCTGTGGGACCTTAAAGAGTTCTGCAGGGCCTGTAAAACAGAGTTATTCCACCAGGCTTATGGTTGAGGCCAGCTACAGTTTCCAATATATGTTTTCTGGCCTCCCAACCCTCACCATTGTTGTATCTTAATCCATCTGCTTGCCTAGTTAAACATTTTTACACCTAGAGGTGCCTAAGTAGTTTTAGGATAATTGTTTTTTTATAGCTTTAGGGCTATTTTAAATGCTGTTTTAATGGTTTTATTGATTAAATGGTTTTTACTCTCTTGTAAGCCACTCTGAGCCCGGTTTCAGCAGGGGAGAGTGGAGTGTTAAATTGAAACAATAACAACAACAACAACTTTAAACTTGTATTTAAATAAATACACTCAAAGTAAATACACTCAAAATGAACATTACACCTAACATTATTTATATTTTAAATGCAAGTCTTTTCTATATACCATTCAGATACATTCATAACATTAATACATTGTTTCAGAAATTTATGTGGGGTTCCTTACCACCTCGGATTTCTTTATAGAGGATGCAATTCCCATTCAATAAAGGAGGTGTGGTTTCCCTGATCTTAGTTTATATCATCAGGAATATTTGTTAACCTGTACTAATTATTGGGATTGCTCCTTGCTGTTGGACTGTCCATCTTTCGCTCTTCTAGAGGCTTCGTGTCTGGTGCCCCTCTCTAAGTGGGATGTGTTAGGTAGGGTTGCCAACTGCCAGGTACCGTGTTTCCCCGAAAATAAGACATACCCATAAAATAAGCCATAGCAGGATTTCCAAGCATTTGCGCAATATAAGCCATACCCCGAAAATAAGACATAGTGATAGGCGTGGCTATGCAGCGTACCGTACCGGCGCGGAGCGGTAAAGAAGACGGGCTCCCCCTGTCAGTTCCCAGTCGTTCTGTGCATGCTGCAAGCTGAGGCATAGAGGGAGACGTACCGGTAGAAACTGAAAGTAAAAGTCTCAGTGAAGTGAGGAGCAGGACGCTCTGCTTTAGGTATTGTGTGTCCTCAGGGGGAAGAAGTAAAGCTGTGGCTGCCGTTTTACTCAGCACTGTGGGTCTCTCTCCCCCAGCACCCCTGGTTTGAGGGGGGGGGCTTCAGTTGTGCAGTTGTGCATTTGCCAGGTCCCGAGTCCAATGCAAAAGGAGAAATTCCACCCCCTCCTGCTCCTTATGCATACGGTAGCTACCGGTACTTGCCTCTGTCCCTTTCCATGGTTTGCAAACTCCCAGGCGTCAAGTGTTGCTTTGCATGCTTTGCATGGTTGCAAACGTGTAGCTTTGAATGGTTTGCATGGTTGCAAATGTGTTGCTTTGCATGGAGCCCTTTATTTAGCTGCCTCCACCAAGTTATCAAAGTTAGTTCACATGCAGGGTAATCTGTTTTTGTCTCTGTGAGCTCTGTATTTGAAATTCATTGGGATCCATGTGTTGGGGTTAATGATATTTGTCTTCTGCACCTGTTGGATTAATTTCTTTTTTTAGTCTGTGGCAGAAAGGAAGGCAGAGGCTTGGATCCTTTCCTTCCTTTCAGCTTACAGAAGGCACTTCCACCAGGCAAAGTTAGGCAATTTCCCCTCACACTGCATGCTCCTTTCCATGGTTTGCAAACTCCCAGGCGTCAGGTGTTGCTTTGCATGCTTTGCATGGTTGCAAACGTGTAGCTTTGAATGGTTTGCATGGTTGCAAATGTGTTGCTTTGCATGGAGCCCTTTATTTAGCTGCCTCCACCAAGTTATCAAAGTTAGTTCACATGCAGGGTAATCTGTTTTTGTCTCTGTGAGCTCTGTATTTGAAATTCATTGGGATCCATGTGTTGGGGTTAATGATATTTGTCTTCTGCACCTGTTGGATTAATTTCTTTTTTTAGTCTGTGGCAGAAAGGAAGGCAGAGGCTTGGATCCTTTCCTTCCTTTCAGCTTACAGAAGGCACTTCCACCAGGCAAAGTTAGGCAATTTCCCCTCACACTGCATGCTCCTTTCCATGGTTTGCAAACTCCCAGGCGTCAGGTGTTGCTTTGCATGCTTTGCATGGTTGGCAATCCTAATAAATAGGCATAACTAACCAGGAGCCTTGTACTTTAAAGATTAACAAGTTTTTAGCCTAGCATGGGCTTTTGTGAATTACATGTGCTTTAGAGTGGCCGCCTGGTTGTGACAATAATGGTGGCGGTTCCGCGGTGAAAACTCTGTCGGTTCCCCCCCCCCATCGCGTTCGCCGAGCTTTGGCTGCCTGGCTCAGTCCCTATGAGGAGGCGGCGGCGGCAGCAGCTGGGCGGCCATGGGCTTGCTGAGCAGCCGGGTGTGGAGGGGGCAGGGGGGAGCCCCGCACGGAGGGGAGGCAGCGGCTGCAGCGACTGTGGCCGTGAGGGGCGAAGGCCACGGCGGGAGCCGTTGGAGCCACAGCGGGGCGGCCAAGAGGAAGCGGGGCGGCCATGGCGATGGCACGAGCGACAGTGATGGTGACGGGGAGGGTGAGCGGGAGGAGCGGCTGCTTAACACCCCCAGAAGGTACTGAGTGGGGAGGCGGACGCCCTAGTCTGTGGGTCTCTCTCACCCCACACAAACACCAGGGGATAGGGGAAAAGCTTCAGCAAGCAGTCTTTGAATAAATGTAGATTGTTGTACCATACTTAATAAAAATAAGACATCCCCTGAAAATAAGCCATAGTGTGTCTTCTTGAGGAAAAATAAATATAAGACGGTGTCTTATTTTCGGGAAAACACGGTAGTAGCAGGAGATCTCCTGCTAATTCACTGATCTCCAGCTGATAGAGATCAGATCACCTGGAGAAAAATGGCCGCTTTGGCAATTGAACTCTATGGCATTGAAGTCCCTCCCCTCCCCAAACCCCGCCTTCCTCAGGCTCTGCCCCCAAAATCTCCCGCCAGTTTAGAAGAGGGACCTGGCAACCCTAGTATTAGGGTCTACTTGTGCTAGAGTGGATCCCATCCCTCCTGCAATTTCTGCAGGTAGAGAACAATGGTTTATAATGTAAAAGAAATGTTGGGTGTGTGTGTGTAAAAAACAAAATAAAGGTGCAAAGTCCCCATAGAGGAAAGCAGGGCTATGCCACCTAAAATGGTGGTGTGGCCACACCACCACAGAAAGAGGCATTCCTGGGGCAAAAAGGGCTAGGAAGCTGCCTAAAGGCAGCTCCGCCCCTGGTAACGCCTCCTGGGACGCCGTCACAGGAACTTGCACCGGGTGAATGCTGGTTGTGCTGGCAGAGGAGGCCAATGCAGCTCCAAAATGCCCCCCGTGTTAGCATAGTGCCTATTATCATGGGATAAATGGGCACTAATGCCAGCTCAGGCTCAAGTTGGCTCCTAAACTGGTTCCCCCCCCCTTAGGAATGCACCCTTCGTGTTTGGCTTGCTGTGAATTTTATATCTTTTGTCCATGAGAATTCCCATTGTTGGAGAAATATCTCTTCCTCAAAATTTTGCATCCATTTAATCTTACGTGTTTTAACTTGTTCTGTTTTTGTGTCAAATTGGAGTAACAGCTTATAAATTCACCCTAATAATTGTTCTTTTCGCTGCATTATCACATATTCAAATTCTGTCAGTCCCCTTATTGCACCTCTTGCTGTGTGAATGTCCTTTTTTAATCTTCAAACTAGTTGAAAGTATAATCACCACTGTACATTTTTGCCTTCATCCTTTATCTTTTCCCAAAATTTAATTTCTCCTGGGGAATTTATCATATCTCCATATGATATAAAGTCATTGCTTTTTCTCACATTAAAATCATTGTTCTTTCTCATCATTGTTCTCTCTCCCATCATAATATGCTTCCATGGGGGTCATTAGTGGGGATAACAGAGGGCTGAATCTTCTTTGGGAATAATATTGTAATGAAGAAACATCAAACTATTGGGATTCCAACTGTTACTAAAAACAATCCCTGTGTAAAGTCCCTCCAATACACAAAGAGCAAATAAGTTTATCAAAGACTTTTTGTAGTACAAGGAGACTTTCTGCAATTACCCAAGAAGCATATGATACAATGTAAAAGTAGAGAAAGGAAAACAGAGTTACCTGTAACTGGTGTTCATTGAAGTCTTCGTACAGACACACATATGGGACTGCGCAGGCGCAGGCCAGCCTCTCGGTGGAAGATTTTTCTAGCCTCCTAGAAACGTGCCCCTCCCCTCCTGGGAGAGCGCAGCGGTTCCTTCCCGCCCAAACCACCACGTGACCCAATGGGAGGGGCGCCCCCTCCTCCCTCAGTTCTTGTGCGCCGCCGTGTACTCCTAAAGTAAAAGAAAAAACAATAGTGAGCTACAGCGGGGATGGAGGGAGGGATGTGTGTCTGCACAAAGACTTCAATGAACACCAGTTACAGGTAACTCTGTTTTCATTGTCAGTCTTTAGTGCAGCCTCACATATGGGATTTTAGCGAGCTACTCACGATACTGGAGGTGGGAGGCGCACTATTGGAATAGTGACTGCAGCACTGCCTTTCCAACATCTGCCTCCTTTCTCGCTTGCAGGTCCAGTGCATAATGCCGGACGAAGGTATCAGCATCCGACCATATCGCTGCTTTGCAGATGTCTACAAGGGGGACCCTCTTGTGGAAAGCAGCTAATGCACCTGTGGCCCTCGTGGAATGCGCTTTGATGATCAGCAGACATTCCTCACCCGAAGCATCATATGCAGACCGGATAGCAGCCACGACCCATCTACATAATGTCTTGGAAGAAGCAGACTTCCCTTCTTGGGGCCCGCATAACAGATAAACAGAGATTTATCTATTGTAAAATGCTTAGTTCTGTCTAAATAATAAAGGATAGCCCTCTTAACATCTAAAGTCTGCAAAGTTTTTTCAGCCACTGACGAGGGGTTAGGAAAAAACACAGATAAGGTAATAGGCTGTGCCATATAAAACTTGGAAACAACCTTGGGTAAGAATTCCAAACTGGGGTGAAGGACAACCCTCTCCTGGAAAACCTTCAGGAAAGGCGGGTCTGACCTCAAAGCCGCCAATTCACTTACTCGTCTGGTTGAGGTAATGGCCACGAGGAAGGCCACCTTCCTGGACAAAAGGGAAACAGGACATGTACTCATAGGCTCAAAGGGGGGCCTAATCATTTTAATGAGGACCAGCTGGAGGGACCACTGGGGAACCAAGACAGGAACCGGGGGGAAAACATGCAACAGACCCTTCATAAATCTCTTTGAGAGGGGGTGAGAAAAAACAGTCGACCCTTCAATTGGGTCATGGTAAGCGGATATCGCAGCCAGAAACACCTTCACCGAAGACACCGCTAATCCCTTACGTGCTAACACAAGCAAAAACTCAAGGATTAACGTTAGAGGGCAGCCAAAGGGTAGGGCACCCTTTTCTGAAATTGCGTCCATTTCCTAGCATAGGAATCTCTGGTAGAGGGTTTCCTAGCCTGTAACAGGATCTCTTGAACCTCACTGCTTAAGGTATGTATACCCTGTGCATCGATCAGCCACGCTGTTAGGTGAAGTCTGGGTATGTCTTGATGCCATACACTCGCCCACACTGGCAGATCCGGGACTTGAGGGAGGGGAATGACATTGGGACCGGCCAGTCTGACTAACTCCGGGTACCAGATTTGTCTGGGCCAGCTGGGGGCGATAAGAATACAAAAGGCGTTGTCTGCCACAATCTTGCCCAACACTCTGGGTAATAGCAGGAAGGGGAGGAAGGCATAGCAGAACCGGTGGGATCAGCTGATCTGGAATGCATCTCCCAGGGAGATGTCGTCGTTCCCCGCCAGGGAGCAGAAATGAGTCGCCTTTGTGGATTCCCGGGTTGCGAATAGGTCCACCTCTGGGTAACCCCACCTTGCAAATATCGGCAAAAGGTATTTGTCCTGGATAGACCATTCGTGATTGGTCCCATAATCTCTGCTGAGACTGTCTGCCCACGTATTTGCCACCCCTGCAATATGGATTGCCCTGATGGTGACTCCATTGGAAATGGCCACCTCCCACACCCTGATGGCTTCTTTGCAAAGGGACCTGGAACCAGTGTCCCCTTGTTTGTTGATGTAAAAGACGGTACTCCTATTGTCTGACTGGAGGAGCACCTTGCGACCTCAGACCACATCTGAAAGAGAGGTAAGGGCCAGACGTACAGTAACCAATTCTAACATATTAATATGGAGGGTGGATTGTGGCACCGCCACAACCCTTGAACTGCATGACCCTCACAATGGGCCCTCCACCCCTGTAGGGAAGCATCAGTGGTCAGGCTCACTTCATGAGACCAGTACCCGAAGGGAATACCACTGAACAGGTGAGCATCAACCAACCACCAAGTCAGAGACTTAAGTATAATCCGGGGTATCGAAAAATGGTGGAAGGGGGAGTGTAACGTAGGCTGAAAAACACTGAGAAACCACAGCTGCAATGGTCTCATGTGGAGCCTAGCATTCAGGACCACTGCTGTGGTAGAGGCCATTAGCCCTAGCAGCCTTTGGATAGACCTGACGGTCTGCCAATGCACCCTCTGAAAGGAACGAGCCAGTTTCTTGATAGAGGCAGCCCTCTCTACAGGGAGTAGACCAAGGCTTAGGTGGGAATCTAAGGCAGGGATGGGCAGGGATGAGATGGGATTTCTTCCCATTTATGGCGAGGCCTAATCGCTTGCATGTGGACAGGACCAGGTTGACCTGACTCTCCAGGATGCCAGGAGATGCGGCTACGATCAGCCAATCATCTAAATAGGGAAAAATGGTGCAGCCCAGGGTCCTGAGGTGGGCCATCACTACGGCTATGGTCTTAGTGAAGACCCGGGGAGCCATGGCCAAGCCAAAAGGGAGGGCAGTGTACTCGTAGATGTTTGAACCTTCCTGAACCTCAAATACTTCCTGTGGCTACTATGGATGGAAATATGGAAGTAAGCATCCTTTAAATCCATTACCACAAACCAGGCCTCTGGGGCCAGCAATTCCATAACACTTGGAAGCGACACCATTCAGAAACATGAAACAAACAAGAATTTATTCAACTCTCTGAGATCCAGTATAGGCCTGCGACCTCCATCTTTTTTATCTACAAGAAAAAATTTGGAGTAAAAACCCCACTCGTGGGAAGAGGGAGGGACACACTGAACAGCCCCCTTGGTGAGCAACTCTTTTAACTGAGTTGCGACCTCCTCTATTGGGTTGTCAATGGCAGTGGAGGGGGGGTATAATGGGGGTAAACTTCTAAACTCCAACTTGTAACCCATCATAACAATTTGAAGGACCCACTCATCTTGGCAGATGGCCTGCCACTGTGGTAGGTACTGGAACAATCTGTCCAGGAAAAACTGATCTTCTTCCTGGACCTGTGAGAGTCAGAATTTGCGACCCTGGTGGTGCATATCCTTCTGAGGAGGGGGCGCCGAGGAGGCTCGGTTCTTATTGCTTCCAAAGGCATTAGGTCTCCTCCCATTCCCTCGATGTTGATACTGTTGCCAAGGATACGGTTGTTGTTGCTGCTGCTGCTGCTGCTGTGGAGGCCTGTAGTAAGAGGGATAATATCCCTGCCTCCTCTGGGGTTGGAAGCAATCTCTGCTGCCACTAGTAGGGGGGAGGACCCCATACGATCTGGCTGTTTGCCGGTCTGTCTTCTTTCTTTAAGGAACTCATTGGTCGATGACGAAAAAAGGGTCTCCCCTTCGAAGGGTAGGTCCTCGACTCTAGCCCTGGTGACAATTGGGAGTGCAGTGTTCCTGAGCCAGGAATGCCTTCGAATTGTGATGGCTGACGCTAAGGTATGTGTGGAGGCGTCAGCCGCATGCTTTCCTGCTGCAATTTCCTGCAGGGAAACTTTCATGGCCTCTGTCTGCACTTGTTGAATTGCCTTCCTAGGCTCCTCTGGGATGTCATCTAAATGCAAAGACATCTTCTCCCACATAAACAGCTGGTAGCCGCCCAGGATGGTCTGGTAGTTGGCTATACGAAAGTTGAGAGCTGCAGAGGAGTAAACCTTTCTCCCCAAAGTGTTGAGCCATTTACTTTCCTTGTCTGAGGGAGAGGACTGATGGCCGATCTTGTGTTTTGATTGCATCTCCTCGGTAATGATGGAAGAAGGAGGAGGAGGGTTTGTCAAAAACTAGCAGGAATCAGGTTTTACCCTATAAAAATTCTCTACTCTCCTTGTGGTGGGGGGGGGGGTAGAGGCTGGTTTGGTAAAGATGGGAGCTTGAATGTCTTTAAGACCCTACAGTACAGGAAACAGCACCATATCAGCAGAGCCAGCATGGAGTCTGCTCAGGATCTTGTCCTTTGGCCTGGTGTCAATTGCAGCGACGTCAAGTTCCAGGGCTGCAGCAATTCGGTCTGCTCTAATCCTAGAGTCCTCAGTAGGTGAGGAGTTGTCTTGGTCTCGGACCTTATCATCCGGGGATGATTCAGAAGTGGCATCAGAGGCAACAGTTGTCGCAGAGGTGCCCTCCATAGGGTCATAAAGGTCCAGGGAAGGAGCAAATTGCTGAAACTCAGGTTGAAGAATAGGAGGGTTAGGTTGAGCAGGCAACATCTGTTGGAAAGGCTGACCAGATATATCCAAACCTCTGGATCTGCAAAAGTCAATCCAACTAGAGATGTCAGCAGGAGAGATGAGCACCTGTTGTGGATGTTGATAACCCTGCCACAGAAGGTTGGGAGGTGCAGGGGAGCCTGAGCGGGACTCAAAACCCTCAGGCGAAGGGTAGATTAAATCTTTTTTTAAATAATTTTTTTATTATTTTTCCAAAATTATTAATCACATGGTTTAACAATAACATAAACAGTAAAAAGTAAAAACAAATAGGTAACATTGTTAAAAATATTTATATATAATCAAGAATAGTTGACTTCCCCTACACCTCCCTTCATCTTGTGATAAATTAGTAATCTCTTTTGCATAAAATTCTAATCCTGATACTATTGTTAATATTTATTAATCTCTTTGACATTTATATTTTTCAACGGAAAAAAAAGAAAAAGATTAATAGATAGTAATATCATATAAAGGAAAGAAAAAAGAAAAAGGAGATAAGAAAAAAAGGAAGAAGAGAAATAGTAAATCTCACTAATAATAAATGGATTAGTATAATAAAAATCATTTGATTATTTCCATTAAAAATTAATTATTTTGTAAGTCCTCCTTTTCTCCCTAACACTCATTTAATACATATTGCTTTTCTAGTAAATTGATATCATATATAGTTCTATTTCCATTATAACCAATCCTTTTAACCAGTTCCTTTTTGATCTTATCCAGAAGAAAAACTAGACTCTTTTAAATTAGTCCCTTTGTCCGGAATTTGCAGCATTTCTTTCTTTTCCACATTAGCAGTGATAGTCAGAGCATCCTTGGAGATAGTTGGTAAAATCTCTTCTGCAGATAAATAATTTCCATAGTAAATCCATGTTGCAATATCTTCCATCCCAAATTCAAAGAAAAAGATCCTGACAGCCCCAGTTTTTCTACTCATTAAGTCCTCCAAACAGGTGTTGAAAAGTTCATCAGGCAGATTAAGGAGACAGAGGTCAAAATCACTCACATTCAAATCCATTGTTGTCAGATGGGCTATTGCAGATTGTTTATTGTAATTCCTCGTTTCCTTTGCAGGGTTCTTCTGTTCTTCATCTCTCTTGTCAACTAGAGGGCCCTCTAGTATCTCCTCTGATCTCGTTGTGATAATTTGTGTTTTTATGTCTTTAAGATCATCTAAGATGATGTCCAGTTTTTGATTAATAGATTGAAATGAAAAGTTCATCAAAGCAGAGAGTTGTTCCATCTGTTTAATCAGATATTCCATGGTTGCTACTTCTGAAAATTCCTGTTGAAACTCAATTAATAAAATCCAGGCAAATTCCAGTGTAGTAAATAACAAGGAGGTGCTGCAGGAATCAGGATCGTAGACCTTTCGTCTTCTTTGTAGTCAGGAACTTGGGAAATATTTTCCAGTTACACACTAATACCACACTTCCAATTCCAAGTTCTCTGGCTCTCTCATGATGATAGATTGTTTCCGGGAAGGATGTGACAGGAAGGCTTTGTTTAGTTACAAAGACTACTCTTTGGGGTGGGGGAGATTTCCACTCCTCCCTCCCCTTTATACGTAGTAGTTCCTGATTGGTAACTGAAGTGTCTTTCAAAAATCTTAGTTGTTATGTCTTCCCACTGATCAAATTGGTAAGATTCCTGCCGAGTTATCTGATCTTTTCTTGTTTTTAAAGAGTCATTTAAACATTGAGTGGGGAGATACGGATTCGACAGATGTATTTAGCAGTCTCCTGGCACTTCCTAATCCAGCTAAAACAAAAGAGTTCTTTTACTCAGATTTTAGGAGAGTAGGTATTCTTGCTTCTCTATAGTTACTAGATGGTAGTAGATAGGGGAGAGCGAAGCCTAAATTCCAAAGAAATGTCTGTGGCGAACTATTACCCCTCAAGCTGGAGGGACTGCTACTGAGTCTCCGAAGTCGTAAAACTCAGAGAGTTCAGTAGCCAAACCGCTCTTCATCGGCTGCAGGAGATTTCCTGATACCCGTTCCACTATTTAGGAATCGGGAGGGGCGCGTTGACACCCCTATTTAAGACGTTTCTTGGTTCCCCTCCGGGTGCCCCCGGGGAGACGGGTGCTTCGCTCAGCTGCCCTAGCGGAAGTCAAGGGTAGATTAAATCTTGTTCCAACAATGAATGAACCGGTGACCCCACCGACGGAGTCTTAAGTGGGGGGGGGGGGTAACAGCCTGCGCTGTTTTAGTGCTGGAGCTTTTATTCCTTTTGGCAGACTTGTCTTTATGCTTTAACTTTTTGGAAGAGGAGGAGGAGGAGGGCTCTAGAGAGGTAGAGGAACTCCTTCTCTTTTTAGAAGACGTGCTTGGGTCCGGAGGCATCGGGGCCGTAACTGTCGGGCCCAATCGTGAGCCCGTCTGAAATGGTGCCGGGTCGGATGGAACCGAGCCGACTATCAGCTGGTCGGTCGGAACTGAAGATGAGTATGTGACCAAGTTAGGGGCCGAGGCTTGCTACTCAGACATTGGGGCCCGGGGCACGGCTTTTTGCAATGGAGCAGAGCTCCTAGCTGGGGCCGAGGAAGTACTCCTCTTTGCGGAGTTAACCGACGCCGCCTCCAATCGATCAGCTGGTGAGCGGGTCGGGGTGGAGCGTGCAGACGCGGTTTGCTTAGCGGCAGCCTCTAAAGATTTTTCCCACAGGGCAGCCTTTAAACGGAAGGCTCTGTCCTTTCGGGCCGTATTAGTAAACCCCTTGCAAATAGTACAGGCTTGTACAACGTGCCCCTCTTCAAGACACAGTAGGCACAGGTCGTGGTCGTATAGAGAAAGATCCGACCTAGGCCAGATGAACTGCCTCAGGTCACGGTAAGTCTTTAGGAAAAACTCACAAATCAGAGATCACTAGAACACTTCTACACCAAAATGGTGGCGAAAAAGAAACTGAGGGAGGAGGTGGCGCCCCTCCCATCGGGTCACGTGGTGGTTTGGGCGAAAGGAACCGCCGCGCTCTCCCAGGAGGGGAGGGGCACCCCTTCTGTTTCTAGGAGGCTAGAAAAATCTTCCACCGAGAGGCTGGCCTGCGCCTGCGCAGTCCCATATGTGGGGCTGCACTGAAGACTGACAATGAATAACACATATAGCTCTGCTTACCTGATTTATTAGACCTATCACTCCAACTTCCATCAATGGAAGACGGTGCCTGTTTCGTTACTCTAGGTGCTGGACCAAGTATCTTCCTTGCCAATCTTTTTCCATCCCGCCAAGATGACGTACTTATATTGAAGCTTCCTAAATAAAGAACCAGCAATGATATAGAGATTGCAATGTACCTTGGGTCGTGAACTAGTAGGCATGATACAGCTGGAAAAATAACTTCACACATTACAAAGTACACTGGTTAGGTCTGGGTCCCCATCCTGCATCAGCTATGACCCAATAACATGTAAGTTGTAGGTTACCCTCAATTCCTGAGCATGTGGTGCCCAATTAGGAGCACAACCATGGTGCACGTAGCTTTCCCCCATGCCATTTTCCTAACATGAAACAAGCCGGGGGGGGGGGGGGGGCACTACTGGACCTCTTGGGAAAATGCATGTATCCCAAGGAACATGCTGGTTTCTTCAAATATGACGAGGCAGAGATTGTTTAAGTGAAGGGACAGCATCTTCCATGGAGTGGGTGCTGATACAAAAATATAAGATTTAAATTGGACCCTGTTTAAAAAGAAAGTACAGGCAAAGTGTAGGCTTAAAAGCAAGAGTTAGAATTCACCTAGCTTAGAATCATGACCTGGTAGCTCTGTCACTCTCTGGACTTCGTGCACTGTTCTGGCTGCCTTTTTCTTCTTCCTTTTTGTAATAGGTGTATCCTTCACAACAGAATCCTCTTCTGAAAATCAGAAGAAAACATATTCACAAATATTGTTTGCTACCTACATTATTAAAACTGGGGTAACCTACCTTTCTCGATTTTGGGAGGGAAGAAGGTTGTTAAGTCCGTGTGGGGAGGACACACGAGGTCGAGACGGAGTTCCAACACAACGCGTTTATTGTAGTACAGAACAGAACTGGAGAACACAGTGGAAACGGCCCTGCTTATATGCTCCTCTGGCCGCCTGCGGCCACTCCCCCCGATCTGTGATAGGGGAGGAAACAACCCCGGGGTACCAATGGCGCGTGCCGGCTTAGGGCCAAAGGCGCGCTCTGGCTGTGGCCAATCGTGTGAGCAGGGCTTAGGAGCCTTCGCCCACGACTCAAGCTCCTACGTCCCCCTGCATATTCCCTAACTATGTACATACACAACAAAGGCCACTTGGGAGTGACCGGAAACTCTTCAAGCAGTTAAAAGGAGCTCTTTTAGTGCTGCTGCAATCACTTTCTTATCCTTCCTTTGAAAGGTACTGCAGAAGCTTCTGTTTTTTGCAAATAAGAAAGAGACCACCAGCAACACCCTTTCCCATTCTCTTCCTCTTTTATGCATGCTCAGACACACTTTTGCTGTGGGTGGGAAAGGAGGAGTCTACTGTCTTATCCCCTGCATCAAAGCTGCCTCTTTTAGAAGTGTGACTAGCCCAAGGTGTGTAGGAGTGGGGAAACAAATCCAGTTCACCAGATTAGAGTCCACCATTCATGTGGAGGAGTGGGGAATCAAACCCGGTTCTCCAGATCAGAGTCCACCGCCTCCAACCACTGCTCTTAACCACTACACCACACTGGCTTAAACACATAGCTGTATATTTTCCCCTGCAGGGCAAGTAACAACTGAGGAGACAGAGCAACAAAGGAAAGGTTTTCCCACCTGAGCACTGCAGTCCTGCTCTTAGATGCTGTAATTTTTGAACAAACCACCATTTCGTGACAGACTCTACTCATTGAGCCACCATTTTGTGACTTTTAGCTCCCAAGGATCTTGAAAAAAAATTAGCAGCTCCCAGAAAGATAACGTTTATTCTCCCCTTTCTGGAATGATACTAAATAAATGCCTCCAGTCTATCAGCATTTTAACATTTATTAGAATTCATGAGAGTAGGCTTCTAAACCCATTAATTTAAATTGAATTAGAAGTGTGTAACTCTGCTCTGGATTGCCCTGTGGGTATTTTTCAGTTTTATCTTGCCTTACTAATAGTTCATAAACTAACATAAAATAGAGAACTGATACATTGTTATCTGTGGTTATTTAGGTAATATCAATATGATAAGTATGTCATCCTGGCAGGATGGACAAAGATTTACAAAAAAAGATAATGAATATTAATACAAATAGATGTAAAAAGATACTGGGACAAATATCTAAACTATAACAGCAGGATAATCAACCATCATTCACTAAGGAGTTTCTAACTTGCACTTTTGGTGCTGTGCATGAGAGGAATTCACAGGGGTGAAAGAAGAGGCAGTACACATGGTCTTTAATTCACTGTCATTGCAAACAAAATGGCATAAGAACACAGCTCCTTACCCTCTAACGGGAATTCCAAGTCTCGATAGAGCTCTGTACTGAGATTGAGAAATTCTTCATGCCATACCTTCCCACCAAGAGTATGAATCTTGGCAACCAATGGATTGAAACCTAACAGAAATAACAAAGCTATACTGAGCAAACCATTTTTAAAAACTAATTGGTTAACCTAAGAAATCTCCTCCATGTTATGGAGACTGAAATTAATTATATCAGGGAAAAGTACTATTTTAAGCATTTAATGCACGTTAGCTAGTTCATTACCGTAAAGATAAAGATACAGAGACCGTAGTGTATACTATATAATTTCAGAAACTTTTGTATAGAAAAACAGTATTCATTACTGGGTATTAAAAAATAAGGTACAGGAGACATTACAGGAAAAACCTGTTGGAATATTAGGTTAGCAGAGTGCTCAAGGCACATAACACAGTAGAGTCTATCTAGTTTGTTTGTGCTACTAAGAAACAGTTACACACACAGGCTCTTTATCTTTGCAAAACTAATATGAGTCCTTTACTGTAAGAAACTCCTATCTAGACAGGATAGAGTAGAGACAGGATTCTAATCTAGATTAGCTAAAATGCAGGAGGCATGTCCTGCTCTCATAGTGCCGAGATGAGAAGGAGAGTGGGCTGAAGGTGTCAGCCGGAAGGAAGGGAAGGAAAGGAAGGTTCCCTAACAGTGCAATTCTAAAGTGAGTTACTCCAGTCTAAACCCATTTAGGATAGAATTGTAAGAGTAGCGATCGACACATCAAAGGGATAGCATCAGAGCAGTAGAAAGGAAGGATGTTATGACTCTCTATAGTCCCCCTCTGAAGTCTGAGGCTAAGAGACAGTGCATAGTCCTTCACTTCCAACAAAACTAACCCCCAAAAAGGACTAATGAAGCTTTAATATATTTTACTAATTTCTAAAGAGCTGCCTGAATGCCAGCATTATGTTTTATGTCTGTTGTGCACATGCAGCAAGGCAGTAATCTCAAATAAGCCATATAAGAAAAAAAAATTCCACTTAGAACACTGTATTGCTATGACAATCACTGCCAGCTTAAAATAACTCCAAAATAACTAAAAGCAAATAAATGCAAAACAGATTGTGACAAAATCTGTAGCAACCCATAATGGTGCCTGACATTATGTGGCCCCCACAGGAGATAAGGAGTAAGGGATGGGAGGAGGGGAAATATGCATGGGGCCATGAGGAGAAGGCATTAGGGCCAAGCCAGCCCTGATCAATTGGCCTGTAGGATTTTTGGGGGTAGCTTGGGGTTGACAGAGAACTGGGAGGCTGAAGGAAAGCAGGAGGTTTGAGGTGCGGAGCAAGAGAGCAGGAAGCCAGGACCAGCAGGGAATGGCATTTTCCCTCCCACACAAATTCTCATGGATTCCCTGCTTGTACAATACAATACACCTGTATGGGAGGGAGGAAAAATGCAAGCGGAGCCAGGAAAACAGAAAGCATTATAAATGTTAAAATATATCAGCTGGGTAGAAGTCATTTCTAACCACCCCCACTGCAAGCATTGAAATAAAAGCCACTGGCTTAATTGAACCTACCAATAAAGATTTATCTTTGTCTACACAAATACTATAGTCAGAGACTATGTACCTTTATATGAAGGAGCAGGAGATGCAGCTGCTTCTGTTCTGACTTGAAGTGTTCCTGTATTCTCTGCAGCTGCAACAATTACTGGATGATCAACATAGTCCTGAAACTGTCCTCTGCTATTCAGTTCTTCTTGAAATTCCCACTGCTTCCTAATCCTTTCCTTCAGTTTTTCCAGTTTAGCATCATGGTGGTGACGCTTTAAGATATCTAGCCTGTGGGCACTAGAGGTACTGGCAGAGGAAGCTAGAGATTCGGCCAACTGCAGGTCTTTCAACTCAGCATATGGAACTGTGACACTCAGAGACATTTTAGCATACTTCTCTCTGGATCCCTCAGTCTTTTCCTCCTCCAATCTGGTAGGAGTTACAGATTTTAAAAAAGGGTCTGAGTTCTGCAAGGCATCGATTGCTGGCCGGTCATTCAAATATCGGACAACAGTTTCATCTGCAGAAGGGCTTTTGAAATCTCTATTTTGCAAATCTGGTTCACCTTGCTCCAACTGGCAAGAGCTTTTATTAGATGGAGACCACTGGGAATCCCTAGCAAGAGAGGCATATTGCACTATAAAACAAATGTGGGACATTGTATACAACTCTGATCAAGCTGTTTATCTTCAGATTTGTAAAGAAAGAACTGCTTTTACTAAGCAAATATCCAATTTCTAAATGATCTTATTTTGGTTGAATTTCTTACAACACATCTTTACCTTTAAGGCAGGGGTGGGAAAACCATTTTTCTGCAAAGGGCCATTTGGATATTTATAACATCATTTGCGGGCCATACAAAATAATCAACTTAAATATTAGCCAACCAAGCCCCAAGCAGGCAGCTGCCCCAGATGACCCCCCCCCCATGTGGGCAAGCAGGCAGGCAACCAACCAGTGGTGCACTCGCCCACCTGGTGGACAGGAGGTCTGTTGCACCAACCGGTCGTAGCTGTCCAGCTGCACACTGGAGTTGCTCCTGCTCAGCATGGTTGGGGCCAGATTCTACAGCTGGCTCCTCCTACCTCCAGGGATGAAATGAGGACACACTGGCTAAAAACTCGCCCCTCCCCCCGCGCGCCCCCGTGTGCATTCTGGCCCTGCCTCCTTTAACACCTCCATTGACGTCTCTTCCCAGCCCTCTTGTAGTACAGAGGGAATACGTTTCACCATGGCCTGGGTGGGAAAGGATTAACACAGTTTCTTGGGCGGTCCTAGCAGCTCCATAGCTAACGACTCTTCTGCAAGGGGGGGAAAAGGTTCCTTTTACAAATGTACAAATGGGGGAGGGGTGGTCATCCTGTTTCACTGCCCAACATAGTTATGGAACCATTCAGTTTCCTATTATGAGTGACAATCTCTGAGATCACAACAAATCATAGATAGGTTGCCAACAATCTGGAAGAAATAATATCTTGTCCCTTTAACAGAGTATTGATGTTTGGAAATGGGCAAGTGAAGTTTTGAAAGGAGGTAGCAGCATGGTGTAATGGTTAAAGTGTTGGACTAGGATCTGGGAAACCCAGGTTCGAATCCCCACTCTGCCATGGAAACTTGCTGGGTAACCTTGGGCCAGTCACACTCTCAGCCTCGACCCTGGCAAGTCTTTGGACTGGAGACTTCCAAGGAATACCATAGGTGTGATGCAGAGGCAGGCAATGGAAAACCACTTCTGAACATCTCTTGCCTTGAAAACCCTATGGGATTGCCATAAATCAGCTGTGACTTGTTGGCAAAAAAAAATCACCTGGTCAAATAACATTTTATTAAGCCTCTGTTAAAGGGACAGGACATATTCTCCAAACTACTAGCAAATCATAGAGAAGGGAAAGTACTCTATTTGGAAATTTCAGCCTCTCCACACATCCAAATCTCCCCCACCCGTCCAGGATTCTATAAACTAGGCAATTTCCCCATCTCCCTCTGTTTTTTCCTTTAATTTTCAGCATTCTGTGCCTCCTAGATTCTCTCAGTCCTCATCAAGCCAGGTTTTTTAGAGGGGTAGGAGGGTCTTGTTTTTGTGGTAAATGTATAAAGTCATATGTTCTCCATACCTGGGAATTCTCTAAATATGCTGTATATTTGTTTTCCTTACTGGCACAGACCACTATTTACTATAAAATACAGTAACATATTATAAATGTAAACTACCCTTAATAGTAGAATGCAATCAAGCTAAAGATAGTCAAAACCTGGGCCTCTGTAACCATTCAGAAACTTCCAAAAACAAGTCAGCTGGACATTATACTTCTATTTTGATATCATAATTTGACTTTTCACATTTTTGCCACACAGACCTAAAATGAGCAGAGGCCTTATTACATTCAGAATTACTTTTCTTTTTCATGCTGTTATCCAAAGCTGTACTACAAAGAGTGCTGCTGGGAGAACTCTCCGTCTTTTGGCGAGAAGACCTGCGGGCTAAAGCAAAAAAAAAATCATAATCCAAAAATCAAAGTATATAAAATGCTCTTGGGATTCCATTAGCACTTAAGTATAGTAAGTAAACCATTAATCACCTTAAGTGGGAAGCAGTCTCAGGCTTTCAGTAATAAGCAATTAAAGGAAACCAAGGGACTCATTTTAAAATAAAATGTGTAAAAATAAGTATTAAAAGTATGACAATTAGTGCAAGTTACTGAGTAATACTATTCTGAATTATAGACCCACATGTTGGTCTGTATTTTAGAACTCAAGAAGTAGGTTTGCCAACCTCTAGGTGGTGGCTAGAGAGCTCCTGCTATTACAATCTACAGGAAACAGAGAAAATGGCTTTGGAAGGTGGACTCTAATGCAGGGGTGTCAAACTCAATTGATATGAGGACCAGATATGACATAAATATCACTTGGTCAGGCCGGGCCATGTGTCGCCAGCCCAGATCGAGAGTGTACAAGGGACGCAGTTTTACAGAAACAGCCTGATCCCTTAAAGCTTAGCACAGAATAGAACCATTTTGTTGTGACAACTTTACAGCCATTACATGTGTTAGATATTTTGCAATCTGATAGATTTTCTTGGTATCTGCTTCGAGATCAGATAAGAGGAATGGCGTAAGGTTCTAAAGGAAGATCATATTTGGCTAGAATGGGTAAAATCTAGTGAGTTTTCTCTACCTTCCATTTTTTATAGAAGAGGAGCAGATAGTTTTGGGTTTCAATTACACTGACTCTGCAGTCACACAGGCGGTCAGTAAAAGGCATTTTCAAAAAGCAACCATTAACTGCATAGTTAAATTGTGGAACTCCCTGCCCCAAAATGTGGTGATGGCTACCAACTTGGAAGGCTTTAAGAGGGGAGTGGACAAGTTCATGGAGGAAAGGGGTATTCAAGGCTACTATTTTAAAATGGATACCAGTCATGATGCATACCTATTCTCTCCAGGATCAAGGGAGTATGCCTATTATCTTAGGTGCTGTGGAACACAGGCAGGATGGTGCTGCTGCAGTCGTCTTGTTTGGGGGCTTCCTAGAGGCACTTGGTTGGCCACTGTGTGAACAGACTGCTGGACTTGATGAGCCCTGGTCTGATCCAGCAGGGCTTTTCTTATGTTCTTATGTAACACCTGGGAATGCCTTGGGTAGAACAGCCCCAAACCCAAGAATACTATGGTCAGGAGGCATGAATAGCCACCCACCAAGTATTTCACATGCTAGATCAGTGGTTCCCAAACGTTTCGGGCCACCGCCCCCTTGGTTCCACAAATTCAACCCCAGCACCCCCTACCCTATCCTATAAAAAGCATTATTCAAAATAGGTGTTTGCATGACTCTCTAAAGAAGATAATAACAATAAAATTTCAAAACAGTAAAAATTAATTGCACATATATTCAAAATCAATACTTTTTAGTTGAAATGTATTAAACAAAACTGATCAACTTGATCCAGTGGTACCAGCTCTTCAAAGTCTGGAATAAAATTCTAATAGTTTTCACCAAATTTGCCATCATGGCGCCATAGCTTGATCTGTTGTAAATTAGTGAACAACACAGTTGAAGGGGCCAACCTCTAGCGCGCCCCCCTGCTGCCCTCTTGTTTCTTAGTGCCCCCTAGGTAATCCCTCTGCCCCCCGGGGGTGGTACTGCCCACTTTGGGAACCATTGTGCTAGATGGTAGGTAGCTTCCACCATTGCCGGCTGATGAGCAGCGTTTGTAGGGGACTCAAGGAAACCAAACTGACACATATATGAATGTCAGAGGACCTTCTCCTTTCTCTTTGGTGAAGAGTTGGGCGATGATATTTCCACATGGCAACCTGGGCCTTGGCATCTCTGTGTCGCAGATTGTACCCAATCTCAGCTTCTGAATTGTAGGAAAGTATGAGGTTCAAAGTCCCAAGATGACATGTGAGTGCTCCATTGAGATCAGCTGTTTCGACATGCAGGGCTCCCCAGTATTTGGGCCCCAGAAAAATTTCCTAACACTGCTGTCTTGAGGAGTCACCTTATTCAGGTGAAGATGGCCTTTTATGCATGGCTGTTTCCCTCATGGACACCCCCCCTCAACTACTTTGGGGCTTTGTTTTGATTATGCATGCATTTTCTGACTGTCAGAGGTTGCCTTGCTCTCCCTGTGCGTTTCCACGCATTTTGCCTGCATTTTCTGGATCCTGGCTAAACAGCATCCAGAAAATGCACAGAAAAAGTGCTGGGAGAGCAAGGTGACCTCTGAAGGTCAGACAATGCATGTATAATAAAAACAGAGCCCCAAAGTAGTTCGGGGGTGACCACGCGGGAAACAGCCATGCATAAAAGGCCTATATCTCAACCGTTACCCCAGCTGACAGGCACTGGACTTTTGAGTCTTAATTTTTTTTAAATTTTATTAGAAAAAAACCAATGACAATACCAAAAACTAAAAAAAAGCAGAATTACTGACAGTCTTCGTAATTTAAAATACATAATAAGATCAAGTCTCCCATGCTACAGCTTATTTCTATGTCTTCATATTCATCATTATGTCCTGACTGAGAGCAACGCATTCCTCTTTCCCGCCCTTATTTATGAAATTCTCTATTTTACTTATTGTATGTGACCATACAGCATCCAATCTTATTGTAACTGTTTTTCTGATATGCTGTTAGCTTAATTAAAATATATATTTCGTTAACTTTAACCAGCCATTCCTCTATCTTTGGAGTTGATTTTTGTTTCCAGTGACTGGCAAACTTTTGAGTCTTAATTACTCTTAATATTTCATACACCTTGTTATATGCTAGTCTTCATCCAGCCTCAGGGAGGGGGTTCCTTTTACTTGTGGTTAATATGTAAAGTCTGATTTTCCTGTCTATGCGAGGGAACTCCTGAATAGGTAAAAATTCCTACTTTTTCTGCGGGTGGCCAGTATTACTTGCCCCTAGCTTTTGTTATCTATACAGGGGGCATCTACTTGCCTATAAGATACAATTATAATAATGACAATAATGGTAACAAAAGGGAAAGGACTGAAAATAACTGCCTGAAATATTTTATCCTTGTTTTTTACGGTGCTTCCAAATATCACTCTGATCAGCACCCAAACAGAGATCACAAAAGGTAGTACTTCATACATGAGGGGCTTCCACTTGCAGAATATCACAACTCATTATGGGTGTACTACCTCCCATGGAAATCCATTTAGTCTGTCTGAAACATACACTGTCCTTCCAACCCCATTCTGCAAATGCATAGATGTTGTGGTGACTGGCAGTCCAGTTCAGAGCGCTAATTGCCCATCAATCCATTACTGGGGAATGATTCTTGAATCTACGAGCCAGTTTACACATTATGCAAACTGGGTGTGGAATTGCTACCCTGTTTAACAATGGATTGTCAATACTCCTCATTTCCTGCATGTTCAGTGCCAATTTGGATCAGCACTAAGACACCTGTGGAAAAAGTGTTTCAGCCCCGCCCCCCAATAATTCAGGGGTGTTCTTTGACCAGTTGGGAAAACCCACATCATCCCATGGTACATGCAGGGTTCCCCAAGAGGCCAAACAGCACCCCTTGGACTATTTCAGGTTGAGAAAACAGCACAGGGAAAGACTACAGACCTTCCTTACATATGCTGTAGTTCCAATCTGATCAAAGCATCACACATGCAGGAACTGAGGAAACCCCACAACTCATGTATGTTACAGAGGCTGGGAACCCTAGACACAAGCTGTGTCCTCTATAATGTGTGAATTGAACCATTTAATACTGTAAATACCTCTTTTACTTATTTTCCTGGTAGTACTGGCATATGGTTTCTTGGCATCCATGACAGAGTCCAATGCAGTCGTGCTGGCAGGAGCTACTCTTCCAATTTGCTTTCTGTGTTGCAGCTGTGGTTTGTATATGTATATTAAAAGCAACTCATAAGAAACAAATATTAAAAACCTGCCTTGCATTCATAAAGAGACAGCAGATAAACTACAGCTTTACAAATTGGGTGATTTGTGTTGGAAAATCTGCCCTTCCTAACAATGTCACCTGCCTACACATTAAGGGGGGGACCGACCACAGAGAGTCAGATAGATAGACAGGACTCGGGAGGTATCTGTAGTTACACCTCACCCTCATTTCCTGTCCCCTTTGATGTTTAGAGATGTATTGTCAGGGAAACTTCCCCCCTCTCTCTCTTTCTTTCCCTTTGCCCATCATCCAAGCAAGATTAGAGCCGGTCACTCCGCCCGTCCAGGCCTTCCCACCCCAAAGATGGAGCGGAAGGCAGATACCCTTTTATACCTAGAGAATTAGCAAGGTAGATCAGGATAGGGTACCCTTGTTTGTCCTTTCCTATCCAATGTGTATTTCAACAATAAATGTACTTTAGTTTGATTAGAGCAAACGACTGATGCTCCTTTTATTTTCGCACGTGTAGCTTCTGCTGCTGCTAAGCTTAAGGCACTCTGTTAAATACCGGAATAACCCCACGATAGATATTCCAACAATTTGTACAGGGGACAGATAAAAAAACCTGAAGCAAAATAAAATAGAGTTGGGCTGAGAACTCTTCAGCCCCCCTAGATCCCAGTTTTTATTTGCCCCTGACCATTAGCATATGTATCACTCATATCTTATATTTTTTCCTGTCTTGTTTTACTTGCCTTTTTCTCAGTTCAATTGGAAGTCCCTTAAGAAACATGAACCCATTTATTTAACAAAGCCCATGGAATTAACAGCCTAATAATCTAATAAAGACCCTGGAAAGCACTGAGTGTTTGAAACATTTCACTGCATTATTTAATTTACAGTTTTATCAAATCCTTCCTCTAAGGAGTCTGAGGCAGTGTGCATTGTTCTCCTCTATTCCACGTTGTCTTCACAGCCCTGAGAACCAAGGTAGATTAGGCTGAAGAAGAATTACTGGGCTATGATCACCCAAGCAAACTTCATGACAGAGTGGGGATTTGAAGTTGGGTGGGTGCCCAGCATCCTATCCATTATATGACTCTGGGTCTCATAATTTAATTGTTGAATAAGCATTATTATTCTTTAAAGTACTGTTTGATTTCTGTTTTATTTTGCTACATTAATGCAGCTACCCCTGAGCAATTCTCATAATTTCAGTATTATTTTTACAAGAACTCAAAGTTGGCCAATGTTGTTATCCCCACAGTGCAGAAAGGCCAAATTATAACTCTCGACCTCTCCGCTCATACTCTTAGTTTCTATGCTATAGTATCTGTAAACACTGTGAACGTAGTCATGCATATATAGAACTGAAAAGGGAAGGAGGATTATTTTGGGTCTTCTCAATGGAATAGAAACATTAAGATGTCAGGAAAACAGAAAGTAACAGCCGCAGGCTGTGAGAAGGTCTTCAAGGAGCTGCTCCTACCAGGAACATTCTTGGCCCCTTTCTTCAGTTTTCATTTTTTTAGAAAGCATAGCTTTAACCTTTTTATTTATGGAGATGAATGAAAAATATGCAACAGTATTGTCTTTAGTTATTAACTAAGAGGTAACCTGCTCACACTTGTCAGTGTCCTGGCAAGTGAGAATAGAGCGACTCAGTAAAACGGGATTTGTGACTAACATTTGCTGGATTGTATCCTAAATGTTGAGTTCCCAGAAGTGTCTATTGTTTGTAAAGCAATCATGGCAAAATGAGTACCTATTTGTTGAAATTTTATCAGTAATACTGGGGTATACTGTGCCTTAATCAATATTACAGATAGGCCTGTGTGACTTAGGAAGACACACAGAAATATCAAGCTGTGTGAGAGCAGTTTGTCACCTGTGATTAAGCATTTGTCCCAAAATGTCCCTCTCCTTGTGGAATGCACTTAGGAGGTAAGCCTAAAAAGGTCTACTCAGTAGTAAGTCCCCTTTTCTTTAATCAGGCTTACTCCCAGGAAAGTGTCTTTAGGATTGTGGCCTTGGGGGATGTCGATTTCACAGGAAATCCCACCTTCTTCAATGAAGCTTCTAGTAAGCCTTAAAAGGAAATCTGAACAGCAGCAGAAAGCTACCTGCTGTTCCATTTTTCAAAAGCCTGCCCTGCCTACCCAAACAGAAGCAGCTTCGTCTTTGTTTTGGGTTTCCATTATTATTAAAGGTTTTTAAAACCCTATATGAAAAGGATCCCCTTTTAACCAAACCAGAGCATCATAAAAAAAAGGGAGAGCTTCCTCTTAAGGGTTCCTAAGTTCGACAACTAAAGGGACGCTTATTAATAATAAACCGCTTCAAAGCAACCTGAAAAGCAAAGCAATTTCAAATCTCTGAGAGTACATTTTCAATAATAAATGAATGTATTGGTGTTTTTATCCGACAACTGAGTAAATATTTACTGTTGCTACTACTAATAATACAATTAATTTGATGCTTTTATCCTGCATTTGAGTGAATATTAATTATAACAAATGTATTGGGTTTCCCCACCACCACCCATCTCTGAATTAATATTTAACCATGTATTTTTTTTACATCTGAGTAAGCATTTTCTGTAATAAGAGTAATTAAATGTATTATGTTTTCTTACCCTACATCTGAGGGAATAACGACTGAGTGAATAATAACCACAACAGCCTTTATCGGGTTTTCCACTCCCGTGAGAGAAGATTTCTTATTAATAATCACGAAATCTACCGGCTTCTTTATACTGGAGAGTCTACCCTTGAAGGATTATTTTATTATCTGCCGCACACGTTACTTACTTCGGGATTAAAAAATAAATACAATTAGATGTTTTGTTTGTTTTCACTGTTTCTAGCCGCTGCGCGGTGGGGGAGGGGGGGCGAGCCCGCCGGAGGAGACAGCTCGCGCCAGGGTGGGCGGGGCCAAGGTGGGCGGAGGAGCAACGGACGCCCTGGGAGGATCGGAGGTGGGCGAGAGGAGCCGCTCTGTCCCCTGCCCCGGAGCTTTGTGGTTAAGATGGCGGGGGCTGAGGGGGCGAGCCCGTGAGGGCCTGGCTGGAGGAGGCGGCGGCGGCAAAAGGAGGCCGGGCAGCCCTGTGGGGAGCCGGGCTTCGCCGGGAGAAGCGGCGACCGAGGCGGCATGTGAGCGAGAGGAGAGGCAGGAGGCCGGGAGGGGGGGCGCTGGCGGGGGCCCGGGACGGGAGGAGGCCGGGGATGGGCCAGCAGGTGGGCCGTGTCGGAGAGCCGGGCGCCGCCGCCGCGCCCCAACAGCCGCCTCAGCAGCAGCAGCAGCAGCAGCCGCCTCCTTCGCAACCGAGGGGGCTCCGTGGGAGCAGCGGCGCAGCCAGGCCTGCCAGCCGGAGGCGAGAGGGGGCTGCCCCCCGAGGCGCCGAGAGTGGCTTCAATATCTTCACCCAGCACGGTAAGCGGGCGGGGAAGGAAGGAAGGAAGGAAGGAAGGAGCACGGCTTCGAGTGGGCTGCCGCCGGTATTGGGAGCCAATGGGTGTGGCACCAAAGCGGAGGCTGTGGTGGAAGTAGGGGAGGTTTCCTCCTCCTCCTCTCAAGGGGTACCGTTGGAAAAGGTGGAGGGTCGCGTGTGTGTGTGTGTGTGTGTGTGTGTGAAGTGCCCTCAAGCCGCTTCCGACTCGTGGCGACCCTATGAATCAACGCCCTCCAAAATGGCCTGTCTTTGACAGCCCGGCTCAGGTCTTAGAAAAGAGAAGGGTCCAGTAGCGCCTTAAAGACTAACCGAAATATTTTCTGGCAGGGTAGGCGCTTTCGTGAGCCACGGCTCACTTCTTCAGATACCTGATACAGACCATCTCGAGAGCAGATTTCCTGGAGAAAAGCAGCAAATAATAATGTGTAACTGAATTCATGGAGTAGTAGAAAAGGGCAAGGGTCCAGTAGCGCCTTAAAGACTAACAAAAATATTTTCTGGTAGGGTAGGAGCTTTCGTGAGCCACAGCTGTCAATCATATTAAGATATCCCATGGTAGGTAGGTAGGTAGATAGATAGATAGATATGGGCAAGAGTCCAGTAGCACCTTAAAGACTAACAGAAGTATTTTCTGGTAGGGTAGGAGCTTTCGTGAGCCACAGCTCCCTGCCAATATAAAAGGGCAAGAGTCCAGTAGCGCCTTAAAGACTAACAAGAATATTTTCTGGTAGGGTAGGAGCTTTCATGAGCCACAGCTCCCTTCCAATATAAAAGGGCAAGAGTCCAGTAACGCCTTAAAGACTAACAGAAATATTTTCTGGTAGGGTAGGAGCTTTCGTGAGCCACAGCTCCCTTCCAATATAAAAGGGCAAGAGTCCAGTAGCGCCTCAGCCACAGCTCACTTCCAATATAAAAGGGCAAGAGTCCAGTAGCGCCTCAGCCACAGCTCACTTCCAATATAAAAGGGCAAGAGTCCAGTAGCGCCTTAAAGACTAACAGAAATATTTTCTGGTAGGGTAGGAGCTTTCGTGAGCCACAGCTCCCTTCCAATATAAAAGGGCAAGAGTCCAGTAACGACTTAAAGACTAACCAAAATATTTTCTGGTAGGGTAGGAGCTTTCGTGAGCCACAGCTCACTCCCGATATAAAAGGGCAAGAGTCCAGTAGTGCCTTAAAGACTAACAGAAATATTTTCTGGTAGGGTAGGAGCTTTCGTGAGCCACAGCTCACTCCCGATATAAAAGGGCAAGAGTCCAGTAGCGCCTTAAAGACTAACCGAAATATTTTCTGGTAGGGTACCCTACCAGAAAATATTTTGGTTAGTCTTTAAGGTGCTACGGGACTCTTGCCCTTTTCTACTTCTGCAGACAGACTAACGCTGCTACCCACTGTGAATTGCTCAGGTCTTGCAAATTCAGGGCCCTGGCTTCCTTTATGGGTCAGTCCATCTCATCGGGTCTTCCTCTTTTCCTGCTGCCCTCA
The DNA here is from genome assembly GCF_029931775.1 of Euleptes europaea. Taxonomy (NCBI): domain Eukaryota; kingdom Metazoa; phylum Chordata; class Lepidosauria; order Squamata; family Sphaerodactylidae; genus Euleptes; species Euleptes europaea. Next base: position 22,160,461 of record NC_079313.1, on the reverse strand, counting down.
GTTTTTCCTAGCATTTCTTTTCTAGTGACTCTTGCCTTCTTATAATGGGACCAAAATACGATAGCCTCGGTTTAGTCATTTTAGCTTCTATGGTCATTTTAGCTTCTAGAGTCACCCGTACTTGGGAGCAAAGGAATGGCCTTATTGGATTGTAGGAAGGTCCATCTGGGTACGCATCCTGTTTCCAGCAGTAATTAAAGTGTGAAGGGGATAGGTTCTTAGTGTTGTATTTTAAATCTCGTTTTTCCTCCAAGGAGCTCTGTATGATATACATTAGGGGCATCAAACATACAGCCCGTTGGCTCTGTCTGGCCCCTTGAGAGCTCTTATCTGGCCTGTGAACTAGCCAAGGTAGCCGCCCCACCTCTGATCTGGGCTGGCGAGCCCGCTGTGGGGTAACCAGTCCCAATGACGAGGCATGGCCTAACCAAGTGACATTTATGTCATCTCCAGCTCTCAGAACAAATGGGTTCGACACCCCTGATATACATGGTTATCTCCTCTTTCTAATCTTCCAACAACCCTGTGAGGTAGATTAAAGAATGACTGGCCTAATGCTTAAGTTTCATGGCAGAGTGAGGATTTGGTCTGGCTGGTCTCGGTTTAGAACTCTTAATAGCTACACTGCATTGGCTGTGCTTAAGAACATACAGACTTTACATACAGGCTTTACTCTGTTCTGGTTAGACCTCACCTAGAGTATTGCTTTCAGTTTTGAGCACCACAATTTAAGAAAGATGTAGACAAGCTGGAATGTGTCCAGAGGAGGGCAACAAAGATGGTGAGGGGTCTGGAGACCAAATCATATAAGGAAAGGTTGAAGGAGTATGTTTAGCTTGAAGAGGAGAAGACTGAGAGGAGATGATAACCATCTTCAAGCACTTGAAGGGCTGTCACATAGAGGAGGGTGCCGAGTTGTTTTCTGTTGCCCCAGAAGGTCGGACCAGAACCAACGGGTTGAAATTAAATCAAAAGAGTTTCCGTCTAGACATTAGGAAGAGTTTTCTAACAGTTAGAGCGTTTCCTCAGTGGAACAGGCTTCCTCGGGAGTTGGTAAGCTCTCCTTCCCTGGAGGTTTTTAAGAAGAGGTTAGATGGCCATCTGTCAGCAATGCTGATTCTATATCCTTAAGCAGATGATGAGAGGGAACGCATCTTGGTCATCTTCTGAGCATGTAGTGGGGGTCACTGGGGGTGTGGGGGGAGGGTAGTTGTAAATTGTGCAGGGGGTTGGACTAGATGACCCTGGTGGTCCCTTCCAACTCTATGATTCGCCTTTTCAGATCAGGTCAACAGGCCATGTCTACTAATTTAGTGGTCCCCCCTACTCTTCCACCAAAGAGCTCACAGTGGCATGCATAGTTTTCCTTCATTTTATTTTCCCAACCACTCTGTGAGGCAGGTCAGACTGAGAGGATGGTTGGCCTGAGTTCACTCCTTGTGCTTCTATGGCCAGAGGGGGTACTTGAACCTGAGTCTAGTCTGACAGGCTTAACACAGGCTCTCCCATCTAATCCAGCATTGCCTCTGGGAGAGTATACAAGCAAGGCATGAAGATTACATACTCCCTCTCTGACTGTTCTAAGCGTCTGATAATCGCAGTGATACTGTTCCTAGGCTCGGAGTTCCAGTTTTGACTGTTGTGGCCAATAGCTGTCAAACTTAAGTCATCTTAAGCTAGTGGCCCTTACTGCATTACTTTAGATTATTATCTATTTCAGTGACTTCAACATGCTTCTGGCCATAAATGGGCTCTGACTCTTGGTTTGTTTGTTTTTTACTTGCAAAATATAAATATGGCTGCTGGTGTAGAATTCTGAGCTCATGTGATTATTCCTTTGGGAATGCCTTTATCTGTGGCTGATATGCTGGTTCTTACACAAGTGGCCATTTTTATAAGTGACTGAATGGGCCTGTTTAGTAGAACGTCAAGTGCAACAAGTGTTCTAAAAATGTATAATTTTGTTTACATTTTAAGTATCTCCAAGTGGCATCGCTGCTCATCTTCCTCTTATCCTTTCCTGGCTCTGTCGCTATCTGTTGGTGTCTCTTGTCTCTTGTCTCAGGGGAGAGGCCATGGCTCAGTGATAGAGCTTCTGCTTGACATGCAGAATGTCCCAGGATCAATCCCTGGCATCTACCATTTAAAAAGATCAGGCAGTAAGCGATGTGAAAGACCTCACCTTGAGACCTTGGAGAGCAGCTGCCACTCTGAGTAGATAATACTGGTCTGATTCATTAGAGGCAGCTTCATATGTTCATATGATCCCCTAGTGCTGCTTTATTGGCATGATAAAGGTATGTTATTGTTGCTATGTATAAATCCCCATTGTAATAGCACATCAGGAAGTGCAGTTCTTGTCAGGCTTCCTGTGTGATGCGTATTCTAGAGCTCCTTGTGGCCGTTGTCCATCCCTATTCCTTTTTGGCATCCTTGAGAGGCATCATGATGCCAGCTTTGTTCTTCTCAAATTAATGCTCTATTGACCTTTACTGGCAGGGTGGTAGGAAGAAGTGAATGCTACGTTTGAGAGATAGTGGCATCTCTTGAGAGAGTATCAGCATCTTTAGCTGGGAGACTTTGGGTAGGTCAATAAGAAATGCAGTGCTATTTGGAAAAATTCAGAACACTTTATCAGATTTCTGTCAGCATTGGTTTTTTTTTTTTATTATCTCCCGATAAGTCTCTTTGTAGCTGTTGGCAACTCTGCAAAGTTGTCTCCCAAAATCAGAGGCAATTAATCCTTCATCACTGTTGGAAGGCAGACCACTTTCATTTAAGGTTTTCATAGAAAGCCCAACCAGGCAACCATCAGCACTGGGGTGGGGGTTGGTAGGCTGGTGGGAAATACCTGATGAAGGTGAGCTGTGTAGTTATCCCTAGGATGATCACTGGCTGCTGTAGGCAAATATAGCAGACTTCTTACATTATAGTAGTAGTTTTAAAGCCTCCTTTCAAGGAACCTGTTCCATGCTGTTATAGGGGATAACCTAAGCTTTTACAGAGTGCTAGCCAGACTCCATAAGTTCTGCTGTTCATGCATGAAATGATAATATATCCTGAAACATACCAAACCTGTGGTTGTGGCTGTGCATCAGAAGGGAAGGTGGGGAAAGCTTTGTGAAAAGCTTAGGGAGGTTTGCTCACTATGACTGATGTTCTCATTGAGGAAACCTTTTATAAACTTTTGAGCAACTCCAGAATTCCCTAGAACAGTGGTGGCGAATCTATGGCACTCGTGCCAGAGGGGGCACTCAGAGCCCTCTCTGTGGGCATGCGCGCCATCGCCCCAGCACAGAGTTTGCCTGAGCTTGTTACTAGAAAGCCAGAGGGACGTGGGGCTGGGCTGCTCCCCTCCCCTCTCCACGCGCGCCTGAGGGCATTTCTCACATCACCCGCCCCTCTGCCCAGCAGCCCAATGGTAACACTTCCTCCCCCCCCGTCACATGCGGCAGGGCGACTCACATGCCGGGCGGCTCACATGTGGCGTGAGGGTGCGGCGCGAACGGCAGCCTGTTGAGTCTGTGGCAAAGGTGATTCCCATGGTGGGATTGGAGAGGAGCTAGGTTGGAGGGGAGCATAGCTCACAGTGTGGCATAGCTGGAGGGGAGCAGAGTGCTCGGGCCACAACGCGGGCTTTGCGGCGCCTCCCACCTTCCAGTGAAATCCCTTACTAAAAGAGGCACACCCACTTACCCAGCATGTAATTAACCAGCGGAACGCCTTGCCACAGGATGTGGTGATGGCATCTAGCCTAGATGCCTTTAAGAGGGGACTGGATAAATTTCTGGACAAAAAGTCCATCACGGGTTACTAGTCACTAACAGATGACCGGAGTGCTGCATGTGTTGCACTCAAACTTACAAAACTTACATTAGTTAGAATGGATACTAGTCATGCTGCATACCTATTCTCTCTAGTATCAGAGGAGCATGCCTATTATATTGGGTGAGGTGGAACACAGGCAGGATGGTGCTGCTGCAGTCATCTTGTTTGTGGCTTCCTAGAGACACCTGGTTGGCCACTGTGTGAACAGACTGCTGGACTTGATGGGCCTTGGTCTGATCCAGCAGGGCCTTTCTTATGTTCAATTATGAGCCAAGGTTAGACAAATTATCAGCATGCATACAAAGGCAAAAATCACATTAATTGTTCAAAAGCATGCCAAATGTAAACTTTTACCTTTCAATAAAAAGTTATTTGAATCATTGAAAGCTCTGTTATTGTGTTTTTCTTTTAAGACAAAAGATGTTAATGTATGAATTGTTTTTTCTAAATTAACACCTCAGTATTCAGGTTAAATTGCCGTGTTGGCACTTTGTGATAAATAAGTGGGTTTTGGGTTGCGGTTTGGGCACTCAATCTCTAAAAGGTTTGCCATCACTGCCCTAGAACATAGTTTTGAATATTACTGGGTGAGGATGACGTAGCTAACACTGGATTTGAAAAAAGTGTAGATCCACAGGTTATCAATTGGTACTCTCTTATCATGGGTTTTGTTATCTTTTGCTACCATGTATATAAAAAGCATGTCTTGTCAAAATGCCTTTCATCATTGGGGTTAAATCCTAAATATTTATCTAAAGCTCAACCATCCTGAAGGCTGTGGGAAGATGAAAACTTCAAACACAGACAGCCCATTCCTAAGGGGTGTGTGTGTGTGTTACAACAGTGGCCACGAGTGATGCTGCCACACCACCTCCTCAGAGACATCTTAGCTACGCCGCTATGGGAAGGGGCGTTCCTGGGACGAAAGGGGTTAGGAAGCTGTCTAAAGGCAGCTCCGCCCCTGGGAACACCTCCTAGGATGCTGGTGCAGGGACTTGCGCCTCTGGAATGCTGCCAAGAGTCAGTGCCTGTGCCTGAGCTGCAGCATGGTGTCCCAGTGCCAGCATGGATGCCACCCGTGACGGCATAAGTGACCCTTATCATGGATTAAATGGGCACTTAACGCCGGCACAGGGTCACACTGGCTCCTAAAGAACTTCTCCCCCCCCCTTTTCAGGACTGCAGCCTTAATTACAGTTTTTGACAAATTGGTCAGATCATCTCTTGTTTAATTTGTTCTCCTAAAGCTGGCTTAAACCAACCTTGCTGAGCAAGTTTCATTCTTGGGCCTGGGCAGAAGGCAGCAGTTGTCACCAAAAGTATTTCTCTGCACCTTTCTGTCTGGGCTTGGTGAAAAGATGTTGTCTTTAAGAGGGTTGTGTTAATCTGGTTTTGTAGGTTGTGAATAATTCTTCTCTAATGGACTATACACTTAATTGTGTTTGCCCTTAGCCTATAATGTAATTTGGCCAGATTAGACTTCCCTCATTGCTGTCCTTATATGTACTTAGCTTTAATGCGTCACACAGAGCTATCTAGTGTTGCTGCAACATATAGTCATGATACCATCCTTGAGACATCAACCAAGGTTGGGGATCCACTTTATGTGAAGTAAAAGACAGCCTTAGCTTGCTTTGAAGGAGAAACCAGAAAGTTATTGAAGGCTGCAGAAGTTCTAAGGCAGCCTGTCAGTGGTGGAGGCCTTTACATGATCCTAAGATAGCAACTGTTTTTCTCTCTTCAACCTTGAATTTAACTCATTCCAGGTTGTTAACATAGTGAAATGGAAGCCAAATATAAGGAACGGAGCTCCTGAATAATCAGGATACCTTTCCTTTTGTTCATCCTAGGTGACAGAGGTCCCCCTCATGTGACATGACATTCTTAAGTGTACACCCAGATATGTAAAGAATGAATGTGGCAAGCAAAGTAAGGATCTGTAGTGGGATGGAATCAGCAAAAATTATCCTAAAAGTTCTCCAAGTGGAGGCCACTTCCATCAATATAAAATACTATTAGAATACAAGCAAGTATTTATATCTGCAGAAATAAGCTATAACATCACCTCAGGGAAATTCTGACGCTGCTGGAATTGGCCCTTCAGCCTGGTTCATCTTGGCTAAAGCTAGAGGCTAGAACTTTCTTCAGTTGGAAGGGAACCTGTAGTAATGAATACTGCCCATACAGTACCCTCGCATTTAAACAGTTTTAATTGTGCTGGGCAAGAATCCAAGCTTTGAATGCCTTTAGAGAACCAGAAAATCAGATACCCTGACAAGAGAATTCCCCTTCCCCCCCCCACACTTGCTTTGTTGTCTTGAACCACTTCCCTTATTTTTGCTCTCTACTGGTGTTCGAACAGTTTCTTTGACTTCAGGTATCTTGTTCTCCTCCTCCCGAGAGGATTCTTATTTTAGATTGCAGCACACATAATTAATACACCCACCTTTTCATTCTAAAATGGAACCTTGTGAAGAGCATTTTATCTTTTCTATTTGATGCAAACAATTGAAGACAGAAACTTTTTTCATTTCTTGCGCAATCCAGTGATGAGCGTAGAACAACAAGAAGGCCCTTTGCACCAGCGGTAACTTGTATAGTGGAGTTTCGTCCCTCTCCCAAGCCACCGTAGAAAGGGAGAAGATTAGACATCAAGGCCAGGACTTTAGATGGCTGCATCTGAAATTAGAGGGTGGGGGAGTTTTCAACTCAGGCTTTCTGAAGGTAATGATGTGAGCTGGGGAAGGTGCAACCTACAGGGCACAGGTGTGTTGACCATGCAAAGGAGGAGACCCAGTTCCTAATACAGCATGGTGTAGTGGTTAAGAGTAGTGGTTTGGAGTGGTGGGCTCTAATCTGGAGAACCGGGTTTGATTCCCCACTCTTCCACATGAGCGGTGGACACTAATCTGGTTAACCGGGTTGGTTTCCCCACCCCTACACATGAAGCCAGCTGGGTGGCCTTGGGCTAGTCACAGTTCTCTGAACTCTCTCAGCCACACCTACCTCACAGGGTGTGTTGTGTGGAGGGGAAGGGAAGGTGATTGTAACCCGGTTTGATTCTTCCTTAAGTGATAGAGAAAGTCGACATATAAAAACCAATTCTTCTTTTTTTTCTGATTTTATACTAGGCTTTGTCAGAACTCAGCAGCTTTTTCCTGCCATCCAATAGTTCATATTGCACATTCCTATTCCCTTCTGTACATGAAGAGGGCTCTGACGCCTGTGTGTACACAGCTTACTAGGCTAGATCAGGTTAATTAAGTTCCCCTGCCTTGGACAAGGTCCATTAATTATAGTTAACAGATCCCGGTCTCCGATCCTGAGGCTCCCACTTCAAGCGCTAATGACTCTGGGTGAGTTTAGAGCTAAGCTCCTGCCCTCCAAAGGAATTTTCACAGGCATGATGGTCTGCTAGTTACACTGCAATATTTATTATTCATTATATCCACTTTCTGTATTTTGTCACGGAACTCAAGGTAACAGACTTGGAGCTCCCATGTAGGCGCTGAACAGTCCTCCTTAGTTTCAGTAAAACTGTTGTATCATATGCTTTCGGAATACACCCTTGGACATTTTACTCCCATTAACTACTATTGATAAGGTGCTATGTGGATGAAAACTCAAACACAATAGAACACTGATTGCGTTGGCACAATAGGATGATTTCTCAAATGTGAGTCCTTTTTAAATAGCAAATCGGGGGGTGTATTGCTGGACAATCTGTCTTTACTACTTATCTTGAAAAGTAGGTAAGTAGGGTATTGTATATTTCATAGAGAACTGAGTGCATACAAGCGCTTGAATATATTCTGCACAAAACAGTCTTGTGTTAGTAGCATTTGCTCTTGCTGGCTGGTAAATGTAAACAACAAACATACATTTTCTGTTAGCGTCTCCCCACATGTGCAATAAAGATTCTTGCCCCGAGTGTTGTAGACTGAACACTTATAAACCACTTTGAAGATGAAGTGCGTGTTAATTGGTATAAATTAGTAGTTAGTACATAAGCAAGATAATGAGTCTCTATTGTGGCTGTTTCTACAGAAACTGTCTTTGGTAATGGGCCTGTTGGGGACTAGTACTTTTTGCAAGCTTTTGGTAGAGCAGGAAAAATTCTATGTCTCTTTCAGAAAGGGAAATTTAGCAGTGCTTGTTTATGTGAGAAAGTCAAGCAAGCTTAGCTATGAAGGCCTCCAAAATGGAGTATATGGTAGAGTCAACTGTAATTACCCTTTTTACATTAGAACAAAGAGAGGGAGTATGAAACACATAGAAGCATACTGGATCAGCCCAGCAAGTGCATATTCTAGCAAGACTCAAAATATGGTAAGATTTCTGTATGTGCGTGTGTAGGGGGGGTGCGCTTTCTGAATGGGGTGGTTGATGTGGTACTAATCATATTGGCAATAGGCTGCGGTGGCCCTTGTTAATCTGTAGCACCACAATTTGTTTTGGTGGTAAGACACAGTAAAATTTTGCAGGGTAAATACCCTTAAGAAATAACTGCTTTAAGTTAATGCTAGTTCACATTTGAACTTCTCTCTTAAGGAGGATAAAAGACCTTTAAATTCAGTTTTCATGTTTGAACTCTGCAGTCTGAACCTATACGTGTGGACTTGAAAGTAAGCTTACATAGACTAGGGCTCCGGTTGTATGTTTACAGGGCTGTATAAATGATGAGAGGTAAGGTTAGCTTTTTCTGTCCTTTAAAATTTAAAATGTTGAGAGCTGTCCAAGTTAAAAATTCCTCCAATTTCTGTCTTCCTGAAAAAGCACCTGTGTACTTCCCTTTGTAAAAAGGAAGACTAACAAACTGTAAAATAAGCTATTGACACGTCAGACTTGTAAGGCTGCAGGAGCTGGTGTAGCAAGGTGAGTAGGAGGCTGGGTTATGAGTCAGGAAGTCCCTAGTTGGAGTTCTCACTTATGAGCCTGTCAGGTGACTGGAGGCAAAGTGCTCTCTCCTGGCCTCAGCTCCACCACCAAGTCTGTAAAGTGGAGACAGTACTTCTGAACTACCTCACAATATAGTTGTAAAGACTCCAGTAAGCTGATGTATATGAAGTGTTTTGTATCTTCTCCAAGGTTGGGAAAGGGCAGGATAAAAATCAAATAAATAAAGTACTATATTTCATGGCTACCCTTCATGGGATCAGAAAATCTGTAGTTTGCAGGTTCTCTTTTCATTGTAGAGGTATGAAAAGCTCCTGTGGATTCATGGCTTCCACTGGTCAGCAGTATATTGAAAGTTGGCTCAGACAATTTGCTGATATTACTGAAGCCACCCCTAGATGATCTTTATACCCATGATACACTGCCAGGGGCTGTACTAATTTCTTTTTTGGTTTGCTGTATGATTGGGTCCTGGTGGGTAACAGTTCTTTAAGGCAGGTTAGACTTCACTAAAATATTAGTACGCCACACTAAAATCTCCCCAGTATATTCTGCTCTTGCCAGTAAAAATAGGATGATCTAATATGCTTAAAGATTCTCAGGCTTTCACAAGTCTCCAGGGAAAGGTTGTCTCTAATGAGTTGTTGCAGGAATAGTGGATGCTCCAGGCAGGTGGGCTTTTGTATTCCCTTAAGCTTCGTCTGATTCTGCTGGTCACGGGAATGTATTTCATGGAAATTCTATTGATGTCAGCTGCTGAGTCTCCTAACATGCTCTGATGGAGAAGAAGGGAGGTTGCCCCCTCATGTAGGTACCTACTGTCTGGTGATAGCAGCAGTGATCAGGAAGAAGGTGGCTAGGAGATACTCTCCAGTGTTACAAGATTTCACAAAGGTGATTTGCTGATAACTGAGAATTTCATATAACCATGTTACATTTAAAGTCTGATCCTTTTCTAGTTTACCAACCATCATTTGGAAAGTTTGTACTAGTCAGAGGAATGGGACCAGTGCTGTGACGTCACTACCCTCCTCCTGTCTGTGGAACTGCAATACAAATATCAGCTCTCTTCCCCAACGGAGGTAAAATGGGTCTTGTTCCTGAAACAGAGCACAAAATAAATCCATAGTCCAGTGGCACTTCAGAGACTACTAACTGATTCCAGCATAAGCTTTCTTGAGTCAGATCTTACTTCATCAGATGCATTAGGCTGACACATTTATGTCAGCAGCAGAAAGGTGAGATGAGGGAAAACGTGTTACAAAGAGGTTAAAGTTTACTTCTATTGAACTTATATGAATAAAATATTACACAATGTTATGCATAAACAGACAAACCAGAAGGGTGTGTGCAATCTTAACTGTTTGACGCATTAAGCCAAAAAGTGAAGTGTCACATTTATAAGAGGAAGACAGGACACTGACGCAAGATTTCATGTAGCTTAATAAACAACACTGGAGCAACTGAGCACAAATATGAGGTTCTTGGAAAATAAGTAAGGCAGACAAAATACACCTGAAGGGCGTAAAGGGTGAGAGCAAATTTATCAGTCGACTTAGAGCATAACCAACTATGTTCGTTCTTGTATAAATAGTTGGTTATGCTCTAACTTGTTGTTCATTAAGCTACATGAAATCTTGCGTCAATGTCCTTTCTTCCTCTTATAAATGTGACACTTCACTTTTTGGCTTAATGCTTCAAATAGTTAAGATTGCACAAACTCTTCCTAAATGCTAGACTAGGCATAGTTATACAGTCTTAATGGTCAGACTAAGTTGTTACTGCTTAGCTTGAACTGTTTTATGAACGTGATCTCCAGTCTCATTGTGACGTGTCATTCAAGGACTGTTTTTTAGATCTCCAATCTCATTGTGACATGTCATTCAAGGACTGCTTTTTTTAAAGTCTTAGTCAATTAGCTTAGAGCTCCAGATTTTAGGTCTAAAGTCCAGCGTGTCAGATTATGGTGTGTTTATAGGAGACATTTTGTTAGATGCTTCCTCATATTTACATGAGAATCAGGAAGGTAACTATACAAAACTTCACCTATCTTTTTCATGCATATGTTCAAATGGTAAGTCTCCTTTTCTGTTTATTTCATTATGAATTAACAGCAGGTTGTTGATATTTGGTTTAGGTGTCACATATGTTGTACCTTGAACACATGAAGCTGCCTTATACTGAATCAGACCCTGGGTCCATCAAAGTCAGTATTGTCTACTCAGACTGGCAGCTGCTTCCCATGGTCTCAGGTAGAGGTATTTCACATCAACTACTTGCCTGGTCCCTTTAACTGGAGATGCTGGGTATTGAACCTGGGACCTTCTGCATGCCAAGCAGATGCTCTACCACTGAGCCACAGTCCCTCTCTATCTTCTAGTAGCAGGCACCCCAGTTACCTTGATGAACAACTTTTATAGCAACTTTGATACCCATTGTACAGTATGTGAGATCTTTATAGGATGGAAAGAGAGCAGAAATATATAGATCTCATGGACACCTTACAAGCTTAATGAAAAACAGTATGTAACAATATTGAAAAATGCTGTAACAGAACAAAAAGAGATTGGCAGCTTAAAACAAGACAATTCTATCAATTACTCAAGTTGTTTTCCTATTCCAGAGATCAACCAAGACTTTGCAAGTAATGCCAGCCATTCTAGTAGGATCTCCCAGCCCCCCAAGCTATTAGCTGTCTGATTACTGTAGTCTTTGGTATCAATCATTTCCTCGGTCCCGAAGAGTTCTGCATCTCTTGTTGGTCAATCCAGGTAGTGATCTGTCCATGACAAAGGAACTACCAAAAGCTCTCCCTCCCCAGGTCATCTTCTGGTCCTGAACAAAGTGCCAGGTCACAAGAACATCCACCTGCATAAGACTTGAAAGTATTCTTAAATAGGGAGACTGCTTCATGAAACCCAGGTGTGGAGATATATTTCAAAAGTTAGCAAGGAGTTACCTTAGACTTTCAGTGTGTAACTTCTGTATTGTTCATTGAAGGCTGCCTGGCCTTCATGGTTGTGCAATGGTTCACTTCACTTAAAACACAAATATTGTTATGGGCTGTGGAAGCATTTTCTCGGATAAATGGGCAGCCAACTGCATTACAAAGCCCTTGAGGTTTCTTTCTGGCAGCACTTGTAAACCACAACACATAGCTTTATTTGTGTCAGCAATGTCTGCTTTGGAAAATTCATGGTTTGTGGGTTTTTATGCACATATAGGAATACCTGCTCTGTAGGGCAGGCTCCCTACATTTATATTTGTAACACAATAAATAACTATAATGGTGAGGGTGGCTTTTCTAACAGCCAAACCAGCAAAGATTAATTCAAGCTAGCTTTTGATACTGGTGTCTTCCGAAGATGTGGGAAAGATGGAACCCACAGTTTCCTCTCTCAGAATAGAGTTGTTTCAATTGACTTTTAGTGCTAAAATGTTACACCGGGCCAACTCTTTCAGGGTGGACGCACCATTCTGAGAAGGTAATAATGGGAACCTTATTCTGACCAGTTTTGAAAAGACCTTGATTCAGAAAAGAACTTGATCTGTAATGTATTCTACCCACAACTTGTAATTGTCATGTTTTCTGATGCTCCTTTGATGTGTTAGGGATACAGTCCACATCAGAACTTCTGTCATCGGGTGCTTCTAATACTGAACATTGCATGGAAACTTGTAGCCCATCCTATACTAGTGGTTTACCCCCAAGAGGCCAACCTGCAAATGGGGAAAACTCAGATGATCTCATGCTTTACTTACCATGTAATTCAATTAATTTCTGTTCCTCTAACTCAGTGGTTCCCAACCTTTTTTTGACCAGGGACCACTAGGACTTTTTTGTTCGGTGCAGGGACCCCAAGGTTCAAAATAAAAATTCCAACAATTTGAAAATAAACTTTAATCATAACTGTTAGTTAAACATTAAACTTAGAATAATATTTGAATATATATTTTTACAATAGAGAACTTTTAATTGAAAATATTAATTTATTATGGGTTTATAACTTTGTTTCGCGGACCTTAATTTAGTTCTCGTGGACCCCTGGGGGTCCACAGACCCCTGGTTGGGAACCAGTGCTCTAACTGAAGTACAGCTTTCCCCCCTCAGTCCTGTGTTTTTCTGTTCTCTCCCTTACAGGTTGGTGTCTTGTCCCTACTGCTGTATTTACAAAGGCTCGGGTAGCTGCTTTTATGTGGCACTGGGGGTGCTTTCTTCTTCAGTGCAAACCTTGCCTCCATACTATAGTCCAGGATTTGAAGGGTTGATGGGCTTATCATTGTTGATGTTCTGAGAAGAAACAAATGTTGGTATTGACTCTTTAAAATTTCCTAGTCCTCATTGAGAAGCTCTATCAGCGGTAGGCATATAACAAAACGTACCTGTCACATTGGGCTTCAGATCATTTTCCTTTGTCGTCCTTCTTTCGCTATGGGAAACGGTTTCTGTAACTTGCTGGCCAAGAAAAAGTGAAAGTGACTGGACTATCGCTTCTGTTTTTTCATTTACTGCTTGAGAAACCTATGAATGGTAGGCAGTTGTTTGGCCTATTGCTGGCTGGTGTTGGCAGCAGGACACAATAGTATGAGTTTATCCTAGGACAGATAAGGCTGTAAGTGCCTTTTGGACTAAATGGCATTTTAGGTTTGAACTTCAAGTGTGACTACATCATTGTGTGTTTTTTTTCATTAGCGCTTGTATAATCTTGAAGCAGTGACACAACAAAGGCCTGTGTTCATGAATGGCTAGGCTAATTGTTAGAAAGATGATGACGAAGTCTGTTAGATCAGATGTGGAAGAGTCTTCTAATAAGGTTTTCTGAGTGATCTCTGTTAAATAATTTTGTTGCTTTGTCACTGTTATGAACCCAACATTCTCTGAGTTCAGCGTAGCTCTGAATATGCTCTTGCATGGTGCTTGTGTGCCTTGTGATTCATTTGCTTTCAAGAACATACAGTTTTGTAAAGCTTTCTTTGTAGCTTTCAGTTCACTAGCAGAAGTTGCCTGTAGGTATGAGCAGTGGAGTCTGTTAGCCCAAGCTGGCTTGAGCCTGTTCTTTCATGCTACATAACCCTGTGAACTGCAAAAGATGCTGAAGCTTGGGAATACTGTAAGGCACATGTGCTGGGTGGTGGGTGGACCTACTAGACATCAATACTTGTGCATGTTTTTTAAAATTTATTTACGTTATAGTCTGCCTTTCTCACTGAGGCTCAAAGTGGATTGCACAGTGTGAGTCAACAGAATTAAACATTTAATAAGCAATTTAATACTACTAGGGTTATGTAAGCCTGAAGTAAAGCATTAGGCATGTTAAATAATGCAGAATGTGGTATTACATAAGTGGGAAACAATGCAGTGAGAGCAGGATAATATCTAATACAGGATAATAGCTAATACTTACTGTACACAGTGGTATAGTCCAGTCCTGTTTCCTTTATAAGAAGCATCTTCCTGAACTATTATGCTATAATATGGCCCTGTTACCTTTAATGAAATGCTTTCTTGAACCATTCTGTTTTACATAGTTTGTGGAATAACAGAAGCATGACCTCTTCAGGCAAGCCATTCCTTTTGGCTGCTCTATATTACATGCACCGGGCAGAGCCCCCACTTCTGTATGCTCCCCTTGGTCCCGTTCCCCACTTACTTTGGGGAGGGTCCATTATTCTCGGGAGTTAGCTCTGCTGGGAGCTTAGGGCACCATATTTATTATTTGTATTATTTTATAGAGTTTTACTCTATTTTAACTGATTCTGTTTTTAAATGTTTACTTGACATGTTGTTACCTGCCCCGAGCCCCGCTGTAGTGGAGTACAGGGGCAGGATATAAATCTAAAATATAAATGAATAAATATTTCTCTAGATAAGGTCTGTAACAGCAAATGCAAGTGTACTGGTGGTTGTTGATCTTGCCTTTTTACTGGGTGGCACACCCAGAAAACCCTGCTCAGATTAAAAAAGCTCTTGTGGCAGAGCATAGGACAGGCAGTTCTGCAGAAATGGGGAGTGTGCCTGGAATGTATGTGGCATCCTTTTTCCTGTGGCAACTCATTGCAGGAGAAGATCAGCAATGGAGGGGCAAGTTGTTGGAAAGCTTATTTGTCATTCTCATTGATTAGCTTCCATGGAATCCCAAGGTTCAGTTGAAATACAATCTAGAACAAGATTTTCAAAATAGTATTTTGACTTAATCTTGGTTTGACAGTCCTAGACAGCTGTCATTGTAGAGTTGGCATGAAAATCCTGAGCGGCCTCGCTTTGGTGGCCACATTTTGGCTGTACCTATAGGTCAGCTGGTGTGAGGTAGGGCTTCAGAAGAAGATCACACCATCTTCTTAAGGAGAGTGTAGCTGGCAGGGCTTGCACAACGTTGCCAGCAAAAGTGGCATAAGCCGTTGCAGCCTCTCAGTTATCCCTGTGTCTCGTCCTTTTGAGGTTCCTGGCCCTATATTTGGTTTAAGAGGAAAGTGGTAATTTGACAAATGTGTGATAAGAACATTGCCCGGTTATTCCGAGTCTGGAACTAGCCCATTGTCATTTGAGAGCTTATCGTTGACTTGCAACTTTGAGTCCAGTCCAATGAGGGCTCAGTAACTCCTTTTTTTTGTACATCTGAATAGGTTCGGATCCAGTTTATCTGAAAAATATAAATATGATGTGCAGGTTGTGATGGTTTTATACAAAGTAGGTCTGTTTAGTAGGTAGTCTATTAAAGCTACCTGCACCTAAGCTAGAACTCAGGTTAATTGCATTCTGTTGTCCAGGAACAGAATTATTCAAGGAAAAGCTGTGTATATGGTGATACTTTAGTCTACAGTTAAAATGAGGTTCCAGTAGCTGCTTTAACCGCTGCAGAGGCTGGCTGAACATTACAGCATGGTGGGGGCACTCTACAATACTCCCCAAACTTCATCTGTACTGCTTCTGCTCCCCAGTTCTTTAAGGAAAGTGGCATACAGACCCTGGTCAATCTTTGATTGTATAAAACTTCTTTCAGTTACTAGTTTGTGTCCATGGGGGGCGGGGGCAGTGAGCATGCCACACAATCAATACTTTAGTTACATCTTCATTCTGGATCAGTTACCTGAAATGTGTTTTTGATTTGTTCTTCCTGAACTAAGTCTTACCCCTCTTCTGCTGGAGAAGGTCAAGAAGGGGAGTGTTTGTTTAATTCTCATGGCCCTCAAGAGAGCAGGCTGGGAGACTTGCCGTTTGTGTGCCACCTTCTGTGAAGATATGTTACCTTTTAAATATGTGAATGTTGGGTCAGTTGTTCAGGTATCTTATTGACAGAACTGATAGAAAAACAGAATTAATTTCCTTTTTAATTGTTGTCGGGCCTTTTCAGAGGTTTGGATCCTAAGTTGCTGGTTTCATTCACAAAGTAGCATTTCCTTTGGTGGGGAAGGGAAGGGTGATTTCTGATTATGTCTGTTCCCTCATTGCACACATCACTTAAGCTCGCCACACTGTTTCTGGGGAAAAGAGTACAGTTTCAGGGGGGAGGCATCAAAGGCTGCTGAGAGATGGGGCAGGGAGCTGCCTTCTTTTTGCATGCCTGGTCATGCTGCTTAGGATGCAAGCAAGATTCTGTAGGTGTGTGCAGTGAAGGCATGGGAGGGGGCTTGATTGCAGCAGGAGGATCCCTCCTGCATGCATTCAGCTCTCCCCATATGATTAGATGCCCTCCCTTTCCCATGTTCTTGGTTGTGTGGTGAGAATTGTGCTCTATGCATATGTTCCAGTGATCACAACTGCCTCTCATTCCGCTCTTCCCCTATGACTGATGGAGTTATGCTCCCACACCGCCGGGCAGTCATACAGGGGAGTGGTGACTGACAAAGGGGGAACCTCCCCCTCTCAAAATGTTCACTGTACTTGGTTCAACTTTGAAAAAGCTTCTTGTTATTGCCCCTTAAGTTGATGGGTTTGGAGCTTTGTTTTGCCTTCACCATTTTCAATTCTGCAGTAGAAGCTTTCTAAAACAAATGCTTAAATTTGCAGTGAAGTTATGTGTTGCTTACACCATTCAAAGTTCTAGAAATTTCCTCTAAATATCCATATAAGAGTATCATATTTATTACAAGAATGACTTAGTCAGTATTCAGGTAGGGAATTTACCCTGTGGCAAACCACCCCATAAACAAAGTCTGCCTAGGAAACATCGGGATGTGACGTCACCCCATGGGTCAGGAATGACCCGGTGCTTGCACAGGGGACCTTTACCGCTATATATCCAACATTCTTTTTCTGCTTTGTTGCTGGAAGGTTTTCGTTTTAAATATGACAAAAGGTACTAGCAATAGAGGATAGATTATAGTGCATAATGTTGGGTTTGAATCAAGGAGGCCTGGGCTTATTTCTGTTCAGCCATTCAGCTTAGAAACACTGACAGGTTTCTGACATTTATCACAGGGTTTATAACAAGGATAGTCTTCATATAACCTTGAGCTCTGTGGAGGATTCAAATGTCAGAGGACATTGTTTGAAGGCACATGATGGTGCAGCCTTGCTGAAGTGATGCAGAGATGGATCTGGTGAGTGCCTAGAAGGGAGGCTGCCTGAGAACCCGACACTCATCACATTGAATTCTGTGGAAGAAAGGCAGGATGCACATGTAAAAAATGTTAATATGTTCAATAAAATACAAATGCCATCAGTTTGCAAACCTCTCAGCAGTCAAGTTCTGCATTTAGAAGTGCTTTGTGTTGTGTAACTCAAGGGTATGCATTAGTTCTACAGACCCTAGTCTGCATACTTTAGAGCATTGGTCCTCAACTGGGAAACTTGAGAGTCACAAGTGGCTTATGCCCTGATTTAAGGTTGGCCGTGCAGGTGGCTTAGCCACCATTTTTAAAACCATTTACTTAAAAAAAAAAACCAGAAAGAAAAAAGTATAGTGTAGGAAGGCTGATCATAAAGACATTGCATAAAGACATTGGAGCATTTACATTTAATAGTCATTATAGAAGAGGGAATTTTAACAGATATCAATTTTTCTCTTCTGTAAAAGTCTCCAAATACAGTAACCCTGTCCTTATATTGAATTCAATCACCCTACCTGTTAAAAAAGTGGGGCATAAATAGTAACATTAAAAAACAGGTCCCATACTGTCTGTAGACTGTGGTTAAGAGTGGGCCCTTGATCTGATAAAGCTTGAAGACGTCTGCACCGGTAATAGGGTTGCACTGCACAAAATTGTTTACAAACTGACTTGGATAAGTGATTAGGGACTGTGGTCTATACTGCTGTGTATAACTTTCTGTAAGTAGGATGCTGTTATGTCATTTTTGCCCTTAATGTGTCATGTTAATACTTCTGCTATGCTTCAGTTCTGTTGGATTTCTGGTTTGTTCCAGGCATTTGCAATCGTAGTGCATTGTATAGTGAATGTTCCATTTTGTTGACTGTATTGACTCACCATGTGTAATCTACCTTGAATCCCTGTGTGAAAGGTGAACTATAAACAATGTAAATAAAATAAATACTTCAGAGTAGGCTAATGTCCCATTTAATTTCATATGAAGTTCTGTAGGAACAGGCTGCAAGGGAATACAAAGTATTTCTAGAAAAGGTTCCTCACTGTTTTAAGCATAGTGGTAGTACTCAGTGTGGCATAATTTAAAGGAATATAGCCAGCTCTGTCCACATATGAGCACATGGCAGAGGTGATCTGTGATGCTGGCACAATACAGTGTTTGACTTACGTGGTTTCTTGAGTTAAAATAATTAGAACTGCATCTGAGAAATTGATTAAAAGATTCTCTTTACCTGCCCTCCCCCTTATTTTATAACCTTCCCTCATAGCTAAGCATGTTAAATATTCCGCAGTAATTTCTTAGGAAAACTGTAGTCGAGTTAATTTGTGCATAAGAGGCCTTGCTTGTAATTTAACTGCTGCAACACACTGTAAAGTAATCACTCCATTTTTCCACTAGGGGACGCTGCCAGCCTTGAGTAATCTACACATAAGCCAACAACAAAAGCTCTGCTAGCATGTGCACAGAGGAGTTGTGGGAGTCTCTGTGTTAGTGCTGCTTTTCCTCAGTCACAGGTACTTGGATGCTAAATGTGGTAGGGCCAGTACTCTGGATCATGCGCCTTTTCTGTTATCAGAAGGGAAAACAACCACTAAGACCCCTGGGGGTTCTGAGGGCCTTTAAAGGCTGCTGTGGAAACGGCCTTTTAACAGAGTTCAGCAGAGAAAAGACTTTTGGTTTCTTTCAAACAGATCTCTCTTTATTATACTGAACAATATAGTGCTTGGTTAATTTTTCACTTTGGACAAATTGGTATGTGTAGTGACTCTGCTCTCTGTTTTCAGAATACCAAACTGCATGTTACAAGTCGGTTCCAAGAAACTTGGAATGCACGTACAGTACCCACTTTAACCAAAAGTGAAGTTTGGGGGTGGGAGATGTCATTGTCTCCCAAGTGTTTTAAATATGTATGTGCTCCGGGAGATGTTGAGGTTCTAATTGCTTAGGGACTCTGTCTTACACAAATAACAGTTATGTACTTACCTGTTCTTCTGTTGCTTTTGTGTTGCTTACTATAAATTAAGGAATAAAAGTGGGGAATTCAGGCAGCCAAACTATAGGAGACATCTACTTACATTTAGGATTTTTTAACAAAAGAACACTAGGACATAGCATTTTCATTTGAGGTCTTCAAACTGTATTCAGCAAAATTGCCACAATATTTGTGCACATGCATTCTTCTGTTTTCCATACGAGTGCTGCGCAAGCACCTTGATGTGGATGGCCACACTCCTAATGATCAAAAATACTGTTTTAAAACTATACAGGTATAGCCTTTTGGGCTGTTGGAATACTTTGAGAACGTGTGGTAAAATCTCTAAAACTACAGTGTGGCTAGTGGAATCTATGTTGGTCAGTGGGGCTGGTTCTCAGGGCTGCCCCCCATTCAAATTTACAAACTGTTTGTTTCTAATCTTCAACTCTGTTGCTCTTTTAGTTTCCATACTCCTTGAAGAAAACTACTAATGGTTTGAAAATGGAATGGTGCCTGTGGGGGGAGCGTGCACAGTCTCTAAAACTTTAGAAGGCACTGCAAGGCCATTCTGTTTGCTCAGGCTTTTAATGGTGCATAGGCTGCAGGCATTTTTTTAGGGTGTGGAGGGGGGACTGTGTTTTCTATTTATGTTTTTTTATTTTGGATTTGTAAGATTTCTTTGAGTTAAAGTGAAAGGTACAGTATGCATATTTTAATAAGCTAGATATTGAATTAGTTGCACAGAGTAAGGAGTTACTGTTACTTGACATCCATATTTTTGATTAGACAGTAGAATTTTTGTGTGTGATAGAGCTAGTCAAAAATACTCCACCAGATATTTAAACCATATTAAAAGATGTTCAGAGATGGAACAGGTGTATAGTGGAAATACATGTTCATACAGGTGTTCAGGTGTGCCAAGTCAAAGCACTTGCATGATCAGTAATATTGGCTTGGGTCCAAAATAATGTGAGCAGAGCTCAGAGGGAAGAACAGAATTTTCCCATCCTCCCTTCTCCTGCTACTCTGTCCCCACTGAAACACTGCCCTTGGGGTCAGGAGACCCACAGAAACAGTGCTGTGCATGTTGGATCTGCAATGGATCTGCACCTCCCATAGGATCTGCAATGGGAGGCGATGTTCAACGAAAATCATGTGCACGCACCGCCAGCAGAAAACAGTTATGCTCCAAGCCATTACTTTTTGAAGAAAAGGCAAAGCTCTCCATCACTCAATTCTGAAATTGTTGGGTGAAAGCTGGAAAAGTGATATTCAGCATAATAATTTGATTGGCTTAGCTTTTCCCCAATAAGTTGACAAAGTGTCAGTTAAAGCTGTGAGGCTGCCCTAAGCGCACACTCTTGTATGTGCATTTAGCTCATGTTAAGCACTGTACTGGGTAAATCAAAATGCTTGAAAGTAATTGTAACTTGTATGGCATTCTTTAAATGAGCATTTTGTAAGCTACCTAGAGCCACAAGGAAAGGCAGGATATAAATATTTAAATGAAATAAGTTAGTTGCATTATCTTTCGCAGGTGTAATTTTCACTTAACAGACACTGATAAGCTGCCGTTTTATGATGATATTTGTAGCCTTGTAAAAAAAATTGAGAGGTTTCACTGCCAGGACTCTTTGGGGAAATTGACATAGGCTACTTAGACGAAAATAATAGGCAGTAGCCCATGTCAGTCCTCCCAGAAGAATTCAGGCAGTGCAACCTCCCTCCCCCCAATTTTTTCCCCAGAAGGTTGCAAACGTCATCATAAAATGGCAGCTTATCTGTGTGAAATTAAAAATTTGGGGGAGGTTGTACTGCCTGAATTCTTCTGGGAGAATTGACATGGGCTACTACTGATGTGAAAGATCTATAGGTTAACTTCAAGCTGAGTAACTATGCAGTTAACTGGTCAGAAATTCTTTCCCCATGCTTGGAATCTAGAGAACAGAGTGCCAGAACAGCTGATGAGATAACCCAGCCGTCTTCACTTGTTTTGTTAGAGAGGAGGTGGCAGGAGTCCTATGCTACAATTTAATTTTGGTGCTTTGATGTTGTCTGTGATGCCCATTCCACAACTGTGTGCATTATCTTGCAAGTCATGCTTTCTAGTCTTGATCTGGAACTAGATATGATTTGAGAATTAGAGTCAAGCAACCATATGGCAAAAGTTTTTGCAGTTGGAAGAGGCATTAATTAATATGAGGAAATGGGCATCAGAGGGGGAAAGTAGTGGGAATCCTACTTTTTTGGACTTTCTGAATTCTTAGCCCCCCCCACACACACACACACACATACATGAGCCCCGCTACTGCTAAAATGTGCGATTCAAGTTTTCAGCTGGTAACTCCTAGGAGTTTGGAGGAAGGGGCTAGGCATCTTTTGGTATCACTTCTGGTCGCATAACTGTAAGCGATGTCACACACTCACTTGTGTGGCACTCCAGCAATCTGTATGGTAAAACTATAGATATTTGGGAGATTGCTAGAACGTCACAGCAGTGTGTTATGTCACTTGTGCTTATGCCACAGGAAGTGACATTGGGGAATCGCTGCTGCACACACCCCTTTTCTGTCACTACTGCACCAGGGCACAATAATATTATGGCAGTGCCACAAGAATATATTTGAATTACCCACATAATAGAAAACCAGTTTGTGTTCTCCCCTCATGTTTAAAAGGGAGCAGTTGTGCTAACTGGTTGCACTAATGGAACAGTTGATGCTGACTTTAAAAGAGACTGTGTACAAGAGAGAAACCTCCTGTCTCAGATTTCAAATTCAATTTGGTATCTACTTCGTTTCTTTAGAAGCTTAAATCCAATTCTAGTCTTTGGAGGGACACTTCTTCCCCTCATTGCACATTCTTGATCTGGCTGCATTATACATCTTTGCTAAACCTGGCTGACATTCAGTAGCTTTGCTATTGAGTGGCAGAAGAAATGCAAAAGGGCTCCCAAGGCTAAAATAATCCTCTGGGAGCAAGAAGCTCTTAACATGGCAATAGGACCAAGATATCTATAGATGCAAACATCAGAGCAAGTATGTACATGTTACCATTTAATTGTGTGGGCTGGATCATATCTACAATGATGCTTCTGATGTGTTGGCAAGCAGAGACTCTACTCTGCTGTGAGTGAAGCCAGGAAGAGTATCATGTCCGTGCCTGATTTCAAGTGGACACTAATCTGATCTGTATATAGAAACCAAGTTAACTATGCCTTTTGCTCTGTATTAATGTTAGGTCTCCCACTGTGGCTTTACCCTCTCTTACTCAACTTTAAATACGTAGAAAACTGAATTTTAAGATTGGCAGCTCTGAGACAGGTGTCATGGAGACAAATGTTTGTGGGGCCTCCCCATAAAAACGGCTGATGCTGTCCTGACCAATCTTTTATGGCATTCCACTCACGCCACCACTGTGGCAACAGGAAGGAATGATGCAATAGCAGCCAAGTTCATCTCTGTGTGGGAGGAAGGCTCTTAAAATAACGGTAGGTGGGCCCTGTTTCTTGACTTGTTTGTTACAGTTGGTTTGTGAAGGAAAGTTTGTGAATCTTAAGTTCTTGGCCTGGGAGACTCTTAGGAGTACAGTTTCAGGAGGGTATCCATGTTGGTCTGCAGTAGAAGAGCTAGATTCAAGTCCATTAGAACCTAAGAAACCAACACGATTTTCGAAGTATAAGCTTTTGAGAGTCAGCTTCCTTTGTCATATACAAATCTGGGGGTTCCAAACCTCACAGTGATCATACTGGAGGAACCAAGGCGGATTGATTTAAATCGTTCCCCATTTTGAAAGGCATAAATGCCCTAAACAAGCATACATTCTAGCTAGTTACTATAAGAAAACTTGTCAGCTTGTAAGTTAATAGAGCTTATACAACATAGGAGCATAATGGTTGGCCTTGCTGTGCACATGTATTCTTAAAATTAGCTCTGCTTTGATGACATATCTGTTTGTTGTTAACGGTTGTTGTTAACGGTACACATACAAGGGTAGTAAAGGACACCATTTACTTTGAAGTTTAAGAATCCAGAACATCCCTTAAATAAAGTGTGGTAGTTACTAGGCCAAATAGTGCTTCTTCACACTGCTTAGTTAGTAGAATCATAATTGCTCATAATGTGAAACCTGAAAACCTTGCAGCCCTCAGGTAGTTGTTTGTTTTTGCCGTCAAGTCACAGATGACTTATGGCGACCACATAACGTTTTCAAGGCAAAATATGTTCAGAGGTGGCTTGCCATTGCCTGCCTCTAGCTCATGCCCCTGGTATTTCTCGGAGGTCTCCCATCCAAATACTAGCCAGAGGCAGGGCTCAGAGTGTGTGGCCCAAGGCCACCAAGCAAGCTTCCATGGCACAAGTGGAGATTTGAACTGGGGTGTCCTAGTCCGACACCTTAACCCTCAGGTAATTTGAAGGCATGAAACGGGTATATGATCATCCATGTAAAGTTAGTGGATAATCCCACTGAAGCCCAAGGCAATGGCTTGAATCCAGTGATGCACAAGAGGAGACAAAAATAGACTTGGCGTCGTTCCACTTGCTCAAGATCTTGTAAGACACCTAGGACTTTCCTCCCCATATACCCAAGAACGGATTGCCCAAGGGCTTCCTCCAGTGGAAGTGCAAGTGGGGATACAATGAGTTTGACTTAGATCATGGTAGCTGCTTGTGGTTTTTCTTGTGTTTCTGCTTGTGCAAGAGCTTTAGAGCAAGTGGAAACTTTACACTGGATCCAACCCAGTAGCTCCTAGGTTCTTGGACTTATGGTGAATTGTTAGTCTCTGGATTCCATAGGAAATATAGCACATTTATCATGTCATTTAGAATACTTAGCTTAAGAAATTAGAATTCCCCCACCGTGGTTCTTCCCCTTGGTGTTCTCTTACATAGAAAAGCAGTGTTTGATAAATGTATGTAATTCATATTATGTTCTAATGCGTTCGTATTAAAGACAGCAGATTTGCTTTCAACCAGGTTATTTTAAAAGCTACAGTTGAACTTTAAAGGGAAAACAACTGATTTGTAAATTTCTAAAAGAAACATGATTTCCATCATTTGCTTAGAAGATATGATGGGGAGGGCTATTTTTCTCCTGACCTCTTAATAAGCCTAACCCCAGCGGGTTGGGTGGGTTAAAAAACAACAACTTGAAAAGCTCTTGTTATGATTGTTGAACACATGAAGCTGCCTTATACTGAATTGAACGCTTGGTTCATTATGATTAGTATTGTCTACTCAGACTGGCAGCAGCTCTCCAGAGTGTCTGCTAGAGGTCTTCTGCATCACCCACTACCTGATATTTTTAGCTGGAGATGCCAGGAATTGAACCTGAGACCTTCTGTGTGCCAAACAGATGCTCTGCCACTGAGCCACAGGCACATTCAATACAGTGAAATTTTTAAAGGAGTGCAGAACTTGGGGAATCTCTCTCGTGTGCTACTGTGCTTCCATTCTCCAAAGCTCATGTAATGTTAATTTACAGTTACAAATATACTATGCTACTTGGCTTGAGAGAGTATTGAAAAGATTTCTACTGTTGCTGCTGCCCCATCATTTCAGTATGGGAGGGTTGGTCCCCATAAAGATGGGCAAGTATAGAGAAAGTAAAATGAATTGGACCCAGCATGAGATGTCCCCCTGCCTTTATCACATTTTAACCCATACAAAGCAGCTCAAGGCAACTTAGAGTTTCTTCCTTTTTCTGTTTTTTTTTTAAATTTAAATAACAACCTTGTGAAAGAGATTGACTTGCCCATGGTCACCCAGTGAGCTTCATGGCTGACTGGGGATTTAAATCTGGGTCTTGCCATTCATTTGTAGTCCAGCATGTAACTGCACTGGTTTTGAGGTCTTAGGGACTCATTTGACAATGCTGCATGGCCAGTCTTCTGTTCCCATTGGCAGTCAAGATTGTGGGAGTGAGTGATTTGAAAACACCTCAGGTTTCCTAGCTTTTGATGTCATTCCGAAGCATGCACTTGTGTGTGCTGAAATTATTTACTAAAAAATACAAGTCAGAGTGCACAGCTTATATTTTGAAATCATTCTTTAGTCAGAAAGATGTAGGGCAAACTTGTACTGGTGGGCTTAATAAACCCGCTTTATAGCTTGAACTGAGAATTTGGAATGACTTCACATTTAGCTGACCTGTTATGTATAACTAGAGAGTCACGCCTCATTTGTGATACCAGGCTTCTTTGCTTAACTCCTCCCCTTCCCCCCTTCTGCAGCTTTCTTTAAACGAGGCAGATTATTTTCCTTCTTTCCAGTGTATGTGAGGAAGTGAGCTCTGGCTAAAGAAGCTCATAAATGTTGTTAGTCTTTAGGGGGCCACTGGACTTCTGTTTTGCTACAATTGACTTACATGGCTTTCTCTTTGGAATTCACATTATTTTGTCAGGTATTATGAGAGTTTAATGCTGATGAGAGATTGCAAATGAGGATATCTATGAGGAGAATGATTAGAGGGTGAAGTCATCCCCTCCCTAACAATGACAATATCCACTCAGAAGGTCTTTGTGTTTTCTAAGCAATTAGCTACCATCAATATATTTTTATGTTCTCTGTATATGCAAAAGTGCCCAAAAAAATCTTACAGAAAAACAGGGCATACCATTGCTTTGTTTACACTGCACTATATTGAATCATAGTGATAATTCTTCCATCAATATGGAAGAATTATTTTCTCTTACAGACCTTAAAAGGATGAGAATCCCTACTACTTCCAAGCATACATCTGAAAGTTAACAAGCGTTCTGTGTTCTTGGCCAGTTATGGCCATGCAAGTTCATAGATTCCCTTCCATGACAAGATGTTAAAAGGTAGACTGTTTTATTGAATCTTTTTTATTTTCATTGTGTGCATTGCTGATCCACCTCTGTTCTGGTCCAAGGACTGGAACATGGATGCTGTATCTACTGCCAAAGTGGACTGAGAAAAGGGAAGAAAAGTGCTCAGTTGAAGGACGCCCTCCTTTTGCCGTCTGTGGGGTTTTCTATTACCTTGGATGTTTGGCAGCTGCTAGTATCATGCTTGTGAATAGTCCCTTGTCTTTGACTGAGTCAGTTAGATTGACTGAGAAGACCAAAGAGAAACACTGCAGCCCCTATCTAAGTGTGCCTCTGTATTTATATATACACACATTTTTTCCTGATCTAATAAGCAAACAGGTCCAGCCTAGCTCATAACACCTATCTTCACTAGAAGAATCCATTGTCTGTTCTGAATTTCAGAGTTCAAGAGGGGGCAACCAACCTAAGGTGAAATTTTTAATGTTGCTTTTTGTAGGAGCATAACCAATCATCTTTCAAGTATTCACATCTTCTGTTCTAGGATTTTAAAAATGCATAGGATGAGGGAAGTCTTCTGTTTCAATATTCTAATGGACTTGTTTCAGTCAAGGTAATTGAAGCTACCTACTGACTAGTGGGTATCCTGTGCCCTATACTGTTTAGAGGCATAATGCATATAGTAGCTTGTTGCGGTGAATGCGTCAGCTTGCTTGCATTCTGTGTAATTTTCGTGATGGAATTTTGTTAATGAGCATTTTGGGACTCCTTTTGAACAGATCCGGTATAGTGTAAATGCAGACCATATAATCTTAGATGGGGAAACTGCTCTATCCCCAAATATTGGCAAGCAAAGAGATAGTCTTGATGTTGGTCTTTCTTGTTATCAGTTAGTGTGGCGTTCCTGTAAAAAAGGTTGAATATGGCAAAATATTTGGAAGAATCTTCACTTAGAGTTCTCTAAACACAGACGTGTATCTTTTCCAGATCCTTTGGACAGTAAAAGTAGAGTCTAAGCCTGTGCAGACACTGATACTAGTGTGTGTATTGAACATCTTCTGGAGTTTAAGGGGTTTTCAAGAGGAAAGCCATTTTATCTTTCAAAATCTAAATAAGAAGAAGAGTTGGTTTTTATACCCCACTTTTCTCTGTCTTTAAGGAGTCTCAAATCAGCTTACAATCACCTTCCCTTCCTCTCCCCAAAACAGACACCTTGTAAAGTAGGTGGGGCTGAGAGAGTTTGGAGAGAACTGTGATTAGTCCAAGGTCACCCATCAGGCTTCGTGTGTAGGAGTAGAGAAATAAACCTGGTTCTCCAGATTAGAGTCCACTGCTCCTAACCACTACACCACACTGGCTCTTATGCTTCAGCTACCTGTCTTGCAACTGGTTAGCATAGCTAATTGATTTGATGCACGATCAGACTGCACAGGCACTGGACTGTTCTTGGTGATTGTCCAATTCTGTTGTCATTTAAAACTTTACTCTGGAGCAGGCATGTTCATCAAGGAAAAACATCTGAGATTAGGAGTCCCACTTGAATACTTGTGTGGTGGACTAATAGTCGTCACTAACACACACACCAGTGCGTGTAATAGTATTGATCTAAGAACATAATTTGTGGGAAGCCTTCATTTTGTAAACCTTATTTGTAGTTACATTCAAGGTAGTTCTTAGTGAGTTCATACAAATACATGATGCCACTGTACATACTGAAAAATATGCAGGTCTTGTATGCATCGCTCAGATATACTGAAACGCTTCATTCAAGCAATTTTATTTCCTACCATGAATGAATAAGGTTTCATTGTTGTTCCATGTCAATTCCTAAGTTGTTTCAATTTGCAGTCCATTCCCGGCATCCTGACTTCTAGGAAAATCTCCACCTTTCCAAAGCTTCCTGTTGCTTAGTGTAGGAATGCTTTCCCTTGCCTGTATCCCCACCCTTTGCCAGCAGTTCTGCCTCTTGGCTCCAGCTCTTGTTCATAGTAATCAGATTTGCGTGACACACCATGCCTGAGGGAGTTGCTTTCTGACTTGTGCCAGGCATTTGCGTTGGTTTTCTTGTGGACACAACATGATTCTGGGAACCATTCTTCAGTCAAACAGTTTTGGTAAAGAGAATGATGTGCAGTTGTGCTCCTTCTGTGAAAAGGCCTCCTATCCTAGATTATCAGGTTTGACAGGTATGTTGAAAAGGGATATTACATATGATTCTGTTTTTCTGTGTACAGAGCATTTTTTCCTCTCCAGCAGAGCAGAGGACAACTCTCACATGAACCTGAATGAGCAGCCATATATATTGGGCTTGACTTTTTAAGAATGATATTTGGTTCTCTCTCTGGTTTATTTCTGCTTGATTTTGTGTTGGGTGTGAAGTAATCCGCAGTGTGGTAGGAGGATTAAGTGAATTAAGTGACTCAGACAGCAAGGAAGTTATGGGGGGATGCAT
Organism: Euleptes europaea; assembly: GCF_029931775.1. Classification (NCBI taxonomy): domain Eukaryota; kingdom Metazoa; phylum Chordata; class Lepidosauria; order Squamata; family Sphaerodactylidae; genus Euleptes; species Euleptes europaea. Next base: position 22,131,975 of record NC_079313.1, on the reverse strand, counting down.
GAGAAAGGGGAAAGGATGTGGTGGGGCAGTCTGTTCACAATCAGAACCTATGCAGCTTGGTTGGGCAGCAGATTTTTTTAAAAATGTTATTTTTATAGATATAAACAGAACAGAAAAAAGAAATTAAAAGCCATATCAAAACAACAATTATGTCAAAAGACAAAGGAAAAGAGTATACACATAATAAACTATGATATAATAAACAATAATAGCAGTTATGAACAGTAAATATTGATATAATAGCATTAATTATAATAATCAGCATAAATCATAAAGTGTCCTATAGAATACTTGAATTGTAATGAAATATAATTGAAAAAAACTTGCAGTGGTATACTTTTAAAAATTCCTTAAAATATTTCCCAAGTATTGAAAATTGGATTCATGTATTATCATCAATTCATAATATATTTAAATGGCTCCCCTTTTACACTTTTTCAAGGCATCAAGAGAATTATTAATAATTCATATACATCATTTCAACAACCTTCTCCCCTTCCCATTTTTTGGGAATAATATAAGTAATAGGATTTCCATTTATCTTTAAATTATTTAACTGGTCTTAGGGCAGCAGATGTTTTGAAGTGCTAAATTTTTCCTTTGTGTGTGAATGAAAAGCTGTAGTGTAGTAGGTAAGTTATTGAACCATATATTTAAAGATTGCACTTCTACATTTCCATAAGATTATAGGGATGTTCACATAAAGCTAAATGGTCTCTTACTAATGCTCTCACTATGTAAGGGCACAGTTAACTTACTATTTGAAATGCAGTTACTTCAGTAGCTGCTTGGTTTTAAGTATTCATTTTCTGAGTGTGGTTAAGGAAAGGGGTTTTGTAGTCCAGTTTCTTACATTCTCTGCTCTGTCTTTCATAGGTTTTTTTTTAAACTTTGTTTTAAAGTGCCAAGAGTTCCCATTGTGGCTTGTCCTTCCACTTACTGCTTTCAGTCCTTTTATCATTCTCTGCTAGATTCAGCTGTGAAAATTCTATCAAAGATGTACCATACATTTTATAGTAAGATTAGTACTACTGTTTACTGTGAACAAGATATATGGCAAAATCAATCTTCTGGCTATGTTCAGTATTAGGAAAAAGTTGAAGATGAGGATACAGAAGTGCATTTATCAGGATGGAGGTGATAATTCTTGATATAGAGTGCCCAGTAATAAAAAGTTTACTGTGACGTGTTAGATGTCTGTCAGGTATGACTTTGATTTAACTGTCCTTTTTCAAATGCAAAGGGGATGACTCAAATGACCCCTTGAGGTCCCCTTTAAACTTGGCGTGCTAATAAATTATGTAGTCTTAAATGCTTCAGCATTAATCTTTTATGTAATTGGATTGCAGAATTATCTGACAATTGCCCCCTTTTCCATTGGAGCAAAGTTAGTGAATATGTAAAAGTCAAATTAATTATGACTGGTTTCTCGGCTCTTGCAGTGTGGCTTGAAGCCCTGCACATCTGCCTGAAATTCTTGGTCCTGGTGTGGCATAGCACAGCACTACAAATGGCTTTGTGGGCAGTGCTGTGAAACGGGCAGCAGCAGGTGGGATGCTACTGCCGCTTTCTTTCTTTGGGACCAGACGTGTCTTTCACGTGTGTTGCTATGGCCAACTTGCATGTGGTCCGGCTATTGGTGTGTGGTAGTGCTTGAGTTTACTTTAGCGCTGCACTGAACTAGTCCTGGATTTGGGGCATTATGGAAGGGGGCCAGATAGCTCCTTGTCCTCCTGTTCCTTGCCCTTTCAACAGTCAGTGCTACTGCCTGTTCCCCCCCTTTCTGTCTTGCTGCTGCCACCTAAAGTGAGATGAGGAGCAGCAGCTGATTGCTAAGCGCAGACCCTTGAGGGCAGTCTTCAGCAAATGCTCTGTTCATCCACTGGACGAATTGGCTGGCCTTGGTTTTCGTGACTGTCATAATGTTATGCTGTTACTGAAGAGGGACTTGCATGACCGTTGAAGGTTATAATGATGACAGTGACCTATCCATATATCAAATGAGGGCATATCTATTTTAAATTATTAAGAGTCCTTATTAGGGAATAAATTCTAAGCCTATTCTGACAATACCTGCCTTAATTTGGATTTTGCTCCTCTTTTTAAAAAAGTTGTAGGCTGTAAAGCAAAGGCATAGCTGAACCTTGCTTTTTCCAGATTTCAGAAACTTTGGTTAGCACCAGCATATCTAGATCATAACAGCGTTGATGAGGTCTGACTCTATACATGTACCATATCTCAGTTCTAACAGCTGAGTTTCACCACAGATGCTGAACTCTTTAACCACAAAATTCAAATTCTGCATGTGGGATACATTTTGCAGTTTGCAGGCTCAATGCCATCTGAATAGTGTTTCTCCTTGCCCCTTTCTTCTTTGAATGTGTGTGGTGAACGATGTTTGGTACACAAGAACTATGTCTAATAGACTGGAGAGAATGGGGAGAAGAAAGAAGACACAGGCTGGAGCTATGATATATGGAAGGAAAGAGACAAGGGGTGAGGCTACTAGATGTGGCTAACCGCTGTGTTATGTTTGGTGGCCAACCACTTAGAGAAGTGTGCCAAGTCAAGTCCAGAATATGGGATAGTGCCACTGCAGTATGTGCTATAATACATATGCATCACTCCAGTGCTTTGGTGTGGGTTTATCACACTAGAGCGAGACAGCTGTACATGATGAGACAGGCAAGCAGTAGTCCAGGCCTGATTATGTCATAGCCAGGGATTTCTGTTCATGTAGAAGAGTGGTCCACTACTAGGGTTGCCAGCTCTGGATTGGGAAATTCCTGGAGATTTGGGAGTAGAGCCTCAGGAGGGTGGAGTTTGGGGAGGGGACCTAAGCGGGGCATAATGCCATAGACTCCCATCCTCCAAAGCTGCCATTTTCTCCATAGGAACTGATCTCTGTAGTCTGGAAAGATTTCACTTGGGATCCCATACCCTATTCTCAGAGCTCATGCAGAGGTCTAGGTCACTTATAAAGCACCTCTGCTGAAATCTGGGGGTGAATGAGATGTACAAACTCCTGAAGCATATGGTTGTCCATTCTTTCTTGGTGAACCTGATTAGCTCTTTCTCCACATGCACACTTTAACTTCCAAGATTTCATGTCATTGTTATGTTAACACAAGAGTTTCTGAGACATGGATCTATTTTCTCTATCTGTTTGGATTAAGTAATTTTTGTGTGCTGCGTGTACGTGCAAATACTTGATCTTACCTGGAGTCGTCATTGTCGTCAGGGCTGATGGCATTAATCTCTCATATAAGAAGCTTCAGACTGTAAATTTGAGAATGCCACTAAAGGAGGGAGGCACAGTTCTGATCAGTGGGGAGTGTTCATATATAAGCCCCACTGAAATGAACAAGAGCTGTGCAAGAACAGGTACTCCCAGTGCATTGTATGCTGTGTATCGTCTGTCTCCCACTCTGCTACCCAGCTAGTTAGTAGAGCTTTCAGTGAGATTGTTGTATGTTAATTAGCAGGGAGGGATGGTTCCATTTGAATGGGGCTTTTTGCACCAGGCACCCCAAAGTCCTGGCTTATCCCTGCTTTTGCCTTCGAGCTATAACAACAAATCTTGCTTTTGGCTTGGATGGCTCCTAGATCTTGCTGTCTAGGTCAGGGGTCGGCAAACTCATTAGTCAAAAGAGCCAAATATCAACAGTACAATGATTGAGATTTATTTTGAGAGCCAAATTTCTTAAACTTAAACTATATAGGTAGGTACACTGTTTATTAACTTAAACTTTAATTAAAGTTTTAAGTCTTAAACTATAGGTACACTGAATAAAACTTGATATCATACTTAATAGTGATCTTATTTATTGATAAAAATTAAATTGTAAGTCTCTGCCATTTCCCCCTCCCCGTCCGGAGTCCTCGTCTGGAGGCCTGGTCTACCGCCATAAAAGCCTATTGGTAGACCTGGCCTCCGGCTGAGTCCCATTGGGAGGCCAGTTCTACCCATTGGCTTTCTTGGCAGTAGACCTGGCCTCCGGAGGCCCATAGAAGCCAATTGGTAGACCTGGCCTCTGAAGGGGGACTTTTTCCCCTCCTCGGAGTCCAGGTCTACCGCCAAGAAAGCCGGTGGTTGACATGGCCTCCCAATGGGACTCAGCCGGAGGCCAGGTCTACCAAAGGAAGCCTGCCCCGCCTAACAGCTGATAGGCGGGCAGGGAGGCCAGGAACTGCCGAGCCGCCCGCCCAGCAATCGCACGGCTAGAGGGGAGGGCAAGCTTTAGCCTCCCAACCATTGAGGGCAAGGGAAAGGGGGACCGGCTATTCTCCACGGCAGGGGGTGGGGAGAGACAGCGTGCCCGCTCTCTCTCTCAGGCGCGACGGCTCCGCAGCCCGGCTGCAGGCGCAAGCAGGCACAAGAGCAGGGGCTCCGTTCGGAGAGCCGCACTCAACGGGCCAAAGAGCCGCATGCGGCTCTGGAGCCGCAGTTTTGAGACCGCTGGTCTAGGTCTTGATTCACAGTGGTGGCAGCATATCCTGGATTTGAATGAATATGGAAGCTGAACATTGTTGTTTTTTTCCTCCCCCAGAGGCTCTGCACCGCCCCTATGGTTGTGACACTGAACCCCAGGCACTGAATGAAGCCATCAGGTGGAGCTCCAAGGAGAACCTGCTTGGAGCCACTGAGAGCGACCCCAATCTTTTTGTTGCACTTTACGATTTTGTAGCAAGTGGTGACAATACGCTCAGCATCACCAAAGGTAAGCCTGACAGTTTCCTTTCTGGGAGAGGGTGTGTAGAAGGGGAGAGAACATGGGTTTGTGAAGGCCAGCATGGCTGATTTGGAGTTTGAGGAAGGGAGAGGCTGCAGCAGTAGCTGTTATGGCCATGCAGGAAGGAGATGAAGAAGGTGAAGATGGTGTGTGGCAAAAGAAAGCAGATGACACACACAGACACACACCAGGAATACTGCAAGTCTTGTGGGTAGTGATCATAGGAAGACTTTTGCAGATCTATTTTGAATTGGCTTCGTTACTGCTTGGGTTCAGATTCTTTGAGGCTTGGGGTTCATTTGTTTTATTTCAGCTTCTTTACACTCGGGTGAAACCCAGTCAGTTGTGTTCAGGTTTAATGATGCTTCAGATTATTGTGTACTCCTGCAGAAAGTTCACTGTTTTGTGAAATAAAACTTACTTATTGACCAAAATAGCATTAAATAGCTACTTATACAGGTGACCTGGTTACTGTGGTGTCCATAAGATGCCATTGCTGTTATCCGTTCACTCCGTCATGGTGAAACAAAGCCCTAATGTTGAATGCCTTTGTTATTGTGGAGAGGCATTTGCTATAAATCCAACCCCACCCCCTGAGACTTTATGGTGCCAATTTATGGTGCCAATTGGATTCCAAAACTCTTCTAGAACCACAGTATCTCCATACAGATCAGCTTGGCCACTGAGATCTCTGAATGACTGACAAATTTAAAAACAGTAAATCTAAAAATTCAAACTAAAATTTGAAACAAAAGAAAACCTAAAAGCTAATAAGAGCAGGAACAATCAGTTGTTTTTTTTTAAAGTTACCTCCGCTTCCAAATACTAGTGTTGTGTATTAAAATCACTTATAGCCTGCCCTTTCCTTACATCACCAGAGATCGTTCATGTATATTTGCTTTTTGGTCCATTTCTATAGCAGCAGTGCAGAACACCTTCCTTTGCCCAGTCTTTCTGACCTCCTTTTGAATGCTGAAGACTGTACTTTTTACTGGGGGCTGTATTGGTTATACTGCAGTAGTGTTTTTTAATATCTCTTTAATAATTCTAGCTTTAATTGATGGTTTTCATGTTGTACTTATGATGATGATGATGATGGGAGAACTAGGGATTGCTTGCAAGCTTGGTGATAAGTAACCCTTTTAAAAAGCAGTGTTTCATTTTCAGTCTTCGGTGCAGCCCCACATGTGGGACTGCGCCTGCACGCAGGCCTGCCGCTGGAAACCTTTATTAGCCTCAGACCTCTAATTGGGGATGCCCCTCCCCTTGACAGGTGGGCTGGCTTCGCACCGGAACCACCGCATGCTCCTGGGCGGCATCCCCTCCCTCCTCAATTCCTTCTTTGCCGCCGCCGAGAACGGAGCTTTTTTCCTGACCTCAGAATTTTCTTCTTCGGAGCTACTTTCGATTTGTGAGTCTTTACTACGGGCTGCCGCCCAGGGCTTCCTGTCCAGCCCTCGTCTGATCCTTCTACTTCGACCTATATTCGGAGAGACAACAATTCCTCCAGTCCTCGGTCCCCTAGGCTGTGTGCTGAGGGCCGGTATGGCTCCTAAAATGCTCTTCAAGCTATGTCCTAAGTGCACCACAAAGATCCCGCACCCGGACCAGCACGAGCTGTGCTTACTTTGCTTGGGCGAGGGACACAACATGTCGGCTTGTAACATCTGCCAAAAATTTTCCACCCAGGCTCGTAACGCCCGTGCCGATCCACTGAATGCAGAGCTGTGGAAAAAGGCCCTGATGGCCCCCTCCCCATCAGCCGGTTCCAGAACGCAACGAGACGCGCTATCCGTTCTCTCGGCTCCCATCTCGCCGACCCCCGGATCCGGCTCGGATCCGAGACCTTCGGATCCGTCCCCTCAGTCAGATCCGACGCACGTCTCAAAGAAGCACAAACACAAGTCGAAGCACAGGGACAAGCCCAGCACTTCCAACCGCCCGAGCTCCAGACCGGCTATGGCCACTCCGGCGACCTCGGATCCGACGATCATCGAGCCAGTACCGATCTCAGTACTGAGGACCCCGTCCTTCCACTCAGGCTCCCCACTCCAGTGTTTCTCTGATGCAGAGCTGGACCCGTTGGAGGACCCTCTCCTACTCTCGGTAGACAGCTCAGAAGGCATCTCTGAACCCTCTCCAGATGAGTTGGTGGGGGATACAGAAGCAGTCTCACCCTCAGAGGACCTTAGATTAAGGACGGAACAAATGATACGGATGGCAGAGGCTTTGGATATCAACATCTCTGCATCCTACAACAAGGATAAAATACTCAGCCGCCTGTACCCTGATTCACCAGGCATTGCTGCTTTTCCCATCTTAGAGGGCCTATCTGATGTCACCAAATCCGTTTGGAAGAAGCCAGCTTCTGCCCCCCATCGACCAAGAAAATAGAAAACCTCTATAGGGTCAAGCCTGACTTCGCAGAGTTCCTGATGGTCCACCCTCCCCCATCCTCCATAGTTACGGGGGAAATGCAGACCCGGCAGGGACAGGGACAGCACTCCACCCCTCAGACCAAGAAAGCAGGAGAATGGACCACCTGGGCAGAAAGGCTTACACCTCTTCAGTGCTCAGCTTCCGTATCGCAAATTACCAGACGATCATGGGGGGCTACCAACTTTTCCTTTGGGAAAAAGCCACCCTCACCTGGACCTCCTACCTGAGGAGTCCAGGGCTGCCTTAAAGCTCATCCAAACTGAAGCAACTCACTTGTCCAAGCAAGAGATCAGCGTGGGCAAGCACGCTGCCGAGATAGCAGCCAGATCCATGGCCACAGCAATCACCTTGAGACGCCATTCCTAGCTATGCACTACCGCTCTTCCTTTAGACACAAGATCCCAGATTGAAGATCTGCCATTTGAGGGTGACACCTTGTTTGCATCAGGCACAACCGAGTTCTTGACTAACATAAAGAAAGATTGTCAGACAGCGAGATCTCTTGGCATCACTCCCTCTTTTCACACTCAAAGAGAGAGATTCCAGCCCTGTCACCAGAGCTTCGGATCACCCTTCCACAAGAGCGAGTGGTACCAAAGATTTCAGCCGTATCCTCCACAGGGAAAGTTTCATCAACAACCCAATCAGTCGGGGCAATGCAAGCATAATTTTAAGTAGAGGCCCACTACTAGCCGTCAGCACAAGGATCAACGGCAATCCAACCAGAGATTCTGACTAACAGAGCAGGAAACTCAAGGGGATTTTCCTTTCCTGGAGAGACTGGCCAGATTCGCTGACGATTGGCGTTCCATTTGTTCGGAGTCTGGGTCCTCAGTTATTTTGGAGGGCTACCACCTAGAGTTTAAGGCCCAGCCCATTTGTTCTCCCGCTAGTTCAGTGCGGGATAATCCCTTTCCAGAGTTTGCTCCCCAGTTGCAAGAGCTCTTGCTGAAAGGCGCTGTTCAAAGAGCTTCCCCATCTTGTTTTGGTTTCTTCTCCAGAATTTTTATGGTGGAGAAAAAGGATGGAGGCTCCAGACCCATCATTGACCTCAAAGTCCTCAATAAATGTTTATGGATTTCAAAGTTCCATGTGGTCTCACTGCCTTCTGTAATGGAGCTTATTACCCCCAATACATGGTTCGCCGTTTTAGACCTCAAAGACGAATACTTTCATGTCTCTATACACTCCGATCACAGAAAGTACCTCATGTTTCGCTACGAGAAGGCAGTCTTTCACCACACTGTGCTCCCATTCGGTCTCGCTACAGCCCCGCGAGTCTTCACAAAATGTATGGCAGTGGTCATATCATTCTTTAGGAGCAAGGGATGTAGTATCTTCCCGTATTTAGACGACTGGCTTGTTACAGCCGACAGTCCTACTGCCTTGTCATCCCACATCGAGCTGGTTCTGTCCACTTGTGATAGACTGGGTCTCATGGTTAACCTAAAAAAGTCCAAGCTGACTCCTTCCCCACAGGCTCAGTTCATAGGAGCAGTGTTAGACTCGAGTAAAGGGAAAGCATTCCTACCCCAAGGAAGGGTTGTAGCAATCAGACGCATGGTTCAACACTTTACCAGGTGTAGACATCAGCCAGTTATCTCCATCCAGCGATTATTAGGCCTCATGGCTTCCGTGACAGCTGTTACCCCCTTTGCGGGACTGCAGATGAGAGGGCTCCAGAACTGATTTATCAGGTCCTTTTATTTATCCAGACACTCCCAGTTACACAGCCTCTCCATCCCTAGGAGAATCCTAAGATCTTTACAGTGGTGGCTTTCAGAGTCTAATCTCCTAATGGGGATGCCCTTCGGCCACTGGAGCCCTGAGTTCACCCTAACCACGGACGCCTCCCTGGAGGGTTGGGGTGGCCATTGCGGTGACCTGTCTGTACAAGGGAGATGGGACCTGTCTGTACAAGGGAGTCATCCCTGCATATTAACCTGTTAGAACTATGGGCTGTACATTATGCACTTACTTCCTTTACAGATATCCTGCGGGGGTCCAGCACTCTCCTCCAATCCGACAACACCTCCACGGTGTATTACATCAACAAACAAGGAGGCACTGGCTCCGTACCATTGTGCTCGGAGGCACAGAGAGTCTGGCAGGTGGCTCTCTTGAACGATATCCACTTAAGAGCCATACACATAGCAGGGGCACACAACACCTGGGCAGACTCCCTCAGCAAAAGATTCCTCACGAATCACGAGTGGGAACTCCAGGAGATCTTCCTGCAGCCAATTTTTCGGGACTGGGGAGTTCCGCAAGTCGACCTGTTCGCCACCAGAGAGAACAGGAAGACGGAGAGATTTTGTTCCCTGGCAGGCAGCGATCCGGGATCCTTAGGGGATGCCTTTCAGATTATCTGGTCGGGCACCCTCTTTTACACCTTCCCCCCTTTCCCTCTCTTAGCGAGGGTCCTAGGGAAGATCAGAGCAGACAACACCTCATACATATTGATAGCTCCCCTGTGGCCCAGGCAGATCTGGTTCACGGAGCTGGTAAACTTAGCGGGAGGGAATTACAGAACCTTCCCAAACCACCCAGGGTTACTCAGGTGGGGCAGCCTCAATCACCACGATGTGGACAGGCTACATCTAGCTGCTTGGAGAATAGAGCCCAGCTGGACAGCCTTTCCTCCCCAGTAAAGGAGGTGATACTCCTAGCCAGAAAACCTTCCACACACTATTCCTATGACAGGAAGTGGGAGAGATTTGATAGATGGTCCAGGTCTCGGGGGCTTTCTCCTTTTCTATGTCCGCTCCCTCGTATTTTGGACTACTTGCTGGAATTGACCAAGACAGGCCTCACAGTGTCATCTGTGCGGGTACATCTAGCTGCAATCTCGGCTTTTCATGATAAAATGGAGGGGTACGCTGCTTTCTCACATTCCCTATCCAAGTGTTTCCTAAAGGGGCTCAATAATTTGTTTTCCCCAACGCCCAGCCTGGTCCCTCAGTGGTCCTTTCCCTTGGTACTGGCCAAACTCATGCTGCCTCCTTTTGAGCCTTTGGCCCATGTGCATTTATCCTTGCTTCCGATTAAAGTGGCATTCTTAATTGCTGTCACTTCTACCAGAAGGGTTGGGGAGCTGGCTGCCCTTAGTGTTGATAGCCCTTTCCTCAAGGTGTACAACGAGAGGGTAGTCCTACATCCCAGTCTCAAGTTTAAGCCCAAGGTGATCTCCACCTTTCACATGACCCAAGATCTGGTACTTCCAGTTTTTTCCCCGAATCCAACTTCTCCAGCAGAGAAGACCCTGCATACCCTGACCTCAGGAGGGCCATTCTGTATTATATTGACAGAACAAAACACTTTAGAAAATCAAAATCCCTTTTTATTTGTTACCAAGGTCCCAAAAAGAGAAAACCAGCTTCCCCCCAGTCCATAGCTAGGTGGATTGTGTCAGCAGTATGGCTCGCTTACAAGGCAGCGAGCTAGACATGTCCTTTGGACGTTCGAGCCCACTCTACCAGAGCCCAGGGCTCTTCCGCTGCTCTTCACAGACAGGTTCCCATCCATGACATCTGTAAGGCAGCGACGTGGTCAAGCGAGGACATGTTCATCAGAAACTACGCCTTGGACCTACAGGCAAGAAAAGATGCTGAAGTGGGAAAGGCGGTTCTTCAGACGTTGTTCTCCTTGATCGACACCCACCTCCTGATGGGGTAAGCTTGTTAAAATCCCACATGTGGGGCTGCACCGAAGACTGAAAATGAAAACCGAGTTGCACTTACCTGTAACTGCTGTTCATTGAGGTCTTTGGTGCAGACACACATCCCTCCCTCCGACCCCGCTGTCGACCTAAAAAACAAAACAAAAAAACAAAAGAGAGATGAGAGCCTAAAGGTACAGAGAGCCAGATTCAGGCCAATTTGGAGCTATAAGGCTGTTGGTTCGGTGACAGGGTCGCCATGTGGTGCCTAGGGCCAATTATCCACTGCTTACATAGGTCGGCGGCGGGCAAGGAACTGAGGAGGGAGGGGATGCCCCGCCCAGGAACACTCGGTGGTTTTGGCGCGAAGCCGGCCCGCCTGTCAAGGGGAGGGGCATCCCCAATTAGAGGTCTGAGACTAATAAAAGTTTCCGGCGGCAGGCCTGCACGCAGGCCCACATGTGTGTCTGCACCGAAGACCTCAATAAACAGCAGTTAGAGGTAAGTGCAACTCTGTTTTACTCCGTCCTGCATGATGCAAGCCAGCAGGGGTTCTCATAACGAAATTCAGTCTGGCGACACTGGCTTGTGGGCCTAAGTGCTCCAGAATCCATTGTATACACGTTGCTGCTTCAGCTTGCAGCAATGACCAGGTATACTTTTTACAAAGAGGAAGCTCTTGCTTTTTCGTTGGAGCTTTGGATCCCACAGACATAGCTTGACAATCTTGGTGGTAGACTGCTGTGATGTGCCATCCATTAGACTACCCTTGGTAACTACTGGGCAACTTCCATTGGTGTGCAGCAGAATAGCTAACAAGGAGAAGACCAACCATCATAAGCTGTAGATTCTGTGAGAAGTGCCTGCAATCTTAGAGACTGCTTCCCATCTACTATCCTATCATGACTTCTCATATCAGCCATGATCAGTTCTTTAAGCATCTCTTGTGTGTGACACATTAAAACTCCAAAGGCACACTGAGAGGTTATCTTCATTATGGCTCCCCAGCTCAGAAAACCTCTTCATCTCTTGAGTTTCACCAAAGCATGAGCCTCAGCATGTTCTCAAGACTTACTTGTTTTGATTCTAATAAGTTGCACAGAACAAGAAAAGATGCTATGATATCAGTGTTTTCCCCAGCATATTTTAAAGCTGAACTATGGCCATGTGGAGCTTTGATATAGATCAAGGCCATGTGGGGAGGAAATAGAGCCCTTTTGGGGAAAATGCTAATAAGAACAGGGATGAGGCCAGTTTTAGTCATCAGAACTAAGCAGGAGGAGAAGAGTTAAACCTCCTCTCCCCTTCCTGCGTGGTCGTGATGCAAATCAAGTTGTTACCCAAAGACTGAGGCTGACCCATATAGGCGTCCCCACAAGTGCACACCCCGATAGTCTTAAGGATCGTTTTAGGCCTGTGTGTACACTGGCTTTCCCTGACATGCCCCTTCCCCCCAAAAAAAAGTTGGAAAGAAATACACCTCTAATAAGCAGTAGCAAACCTTATTGACTAACAAGTGAACAGATCAAAGAAGGAAAGTAAAGTTATCAATTCTTCAGTGGTAGTTCATATATGCCATAATGATAATCTCAATCCTAGTGTGATTATTCCCTTATTTTACAGCAGCGTTTCACCCTCCTCTGTATTCCCTTTTTCTGCGACCCAACAGAGGGAAGGGTGTGTGTGTTAGGTCCTGGCAGAGGCCATGAGACAGGAACATCTGAAGTGAGAGAGAGAGAGACAGACACATAGGGCACAGATGATGAGGACTAGAAACCTCCTGGGACTGAACCCAAGTGGCTATATTATGGTTGGAGGTAAGGGAAAGCTGCTGGGTTGCAAAAGTTTCTGGAGAGAAGGGGGCGATGCGGAGCTCTAGTGGTCAGACAGAAGGAGAGAAAGACAGAGCAGGAGTATGCTGTGGGATAGTGCTTGTGGAGGACTGGTAGGTAGTTTTAGAGCTGGATGCAGTGGGAGAGGAGAGCGCAACAGTATACAAGAGTGTGTGAGAAATTAAATTGTGCTTCACTTGATTCTGTTGTCCTGGTATTGGAGTGGCAGTAGAGGTCAGCTTGGAAGAGAAACTGAACTTTTTTTGTGGCTAAAATTCCAGCCCTGGGGCTCCCTTGGCTTTTGGGGAGTCTTATTTGCTAGTTTCAGGCTTCACGAAACTTGCTTCTTTTGCTGATATTTCTTTGGGGCATTGCTTACTGTGACCTGAGATTGTGCCAATATTCTGTTTAACTCAAAAACAATAATTGAATATTTGCTTAAAGAGGTGTTGGAGCTCAAGTTCTGTAGGTGGTTTTTGTCCTTATAATTAACTCTGGAAGGAGACTAAATTGTTCTTTTGAAGAAGAAGAGGAGTTGGTTTTTATATGCCGACTTTCTCTACCACTTAAGGGAGACTCAGACCGGCTTACAATCACCTTCCCTTCCCCACCTCACAACAGACACTCTGTGAGTGAGGCTGAGAGTGTGTGACTTGCCCAAGGTCACCCAGCTGGCTTTGTGTGTAGGAGCAGGGAAACAAATCCTGTTCACCAGATTCGCCTCCGCCGCTCATGTGGAGGAGTGGGGAATCAAACCTGGTTCTCCAGATCAGACTCCACTGCTCCAAACCACTGCTGTTAACCACTACACCACTCTGTTAGACATTGTCTTAATTTCTTTTAGTCTTCTACAATATTTATCCTTTGTCACAAACCCGGAGTATATTTTTGTGGCTGGAATCTGAACTGATCTCAGCTAATCAAAGTGCTTGCTTTTAAGATGAACTTTTCTGTACTCGGAGAGTGAAGGGGTGCTTTTAGATGCCCCTTTTCTATGTTCTGGGGCAGCCTTACACCCAAGATAATTATAGAGGTGCTGGCATAAGAAGGTGGACCTACACAGTTGTAGTTCTTGTTTTAAAAATAATGTTGGGAGGTCAACAGTCTGCTGTATCTAGTTTGAAAATAACAGAATATGCTGTTAAAAAATATTTTGTGCCCTACTGGTGTTTTTGTTGTCATCTGACCATGTAATTTTTCTTTATCTCTGAATAAGAACAGTTAAAAATAATCCCAAAACCTCATTTTGCGGTGTTGATTCTCTTCCCCTAACCCCTACCCACCACCTCTTTACAGGTGAGAAGTTACGAGTATTGGGTTACAACCAGAACGGTGAATGGAGTGAGGTACGCTCAAAGAACGGGCAGGGATGGGTACCTAGTAACTACATCACCCCAGTGAACAGTCTGGAGAAGCATTCCTGGTATCACGGACCAGTGTCACGCAGTGCAGCTGAGTATCTGCTGAGCAGCCTCATTAATGGCAGCTTCCTAGTTCGGGAAAGTGAGAGCAGCCCAGGACAACTGTCCATCTCTCTCAGGTACGAGGGACGCGTTTACCACTACAGGATCAATACCACCACGGACAGCAAGGTAAATAACTTGGGGAGCACCCATTTTTTTTAGTGTGAAAACATTCTTGTTTTTATTTCTTGTCTTTTAAAGCAGCACTTGCAGTGAAAGGAATATTGAAAATGCCGTTGTGTTAAGCAGATGTTTTCTTCAAGTTCTGCTCAGTAACTCTGATCTCCCTTGAAATAACTAAGTGATGAGCTTCCTTCCAAGAGGAGATCTTCTGGTTCTGAGTCAGTAATCAGCAACTCTCACGCCAGGCTAACTCCAAGCAAACACTGAGTTTACAGGCCTCTCTTGTCTCTTCCCCTTATGCTGGGCAATAGTGCCGAGGCTAAATACTCTGAAAGAGGATATTTCATAAATGATTTTTACAGGCTCTTGGTTACCCTCTTAACAGGTGTATGTTACAGCTGAAAGCCGCTTCAACACGTTGGCAGAGTTAGTTCACCATCACTCAACGGTAGCTGATGGCCTGGTGACCACCTTGCACTACCCAGCTCCAAAGTGCAATAAGCCCACAGTCTATGGAGTGTCCCCCATCCATGACAAATGGGAAATGGAACGAACAGACATCACCATGAAGCACAAGCTTGGGGGAGGGCAGTACGGTGAAGTGTATGTTGGGGTATGGAAGAAATACAACCTCACAGTTGCTGTAAAAACACTCAAGGTATGTTACGAGTCTTTTGCTCATCAGATAATGGTACCCAGTGTGTAACTAGAAACCCTCAGAATGCCGGTAGTTCTGGAATGCATGCTCACTGCCATGACCAAAACCAGTTGGTGTTTACAGGTGGTAGCTTGTAGAGGGCTTATTGCCAAATCAGAGTGCGTGGTTTCCATGCAGCATGGAACTGTGGCATCTCTAATCTCTTAGAGAAGTGGCAGATAACCCACAGGCAGCATCAAACTGGTGACATTAGAGGAATAAAATGCATAAATTAATTTTTGGAACTTTAATGCTTACAACCTATTAAAGCGTTGTTTCCAATGTGTCTGTAATAAATTGGAAAACGTCAGATGCTGCCTGAATTTAATGTGGCCAGTAGTGCGTCGGTTTTCGCTTGGAAATGTCCCTGGCACATGATATGTGAAGCAGTGTCTCTCTGCTGCTGAGAAACATCCGTGCCCATTTCTTCCTTTGTTACGAATATGAATACGAAAGCCTTTATTGGCATTCAAAGGAAACCGTAGAGTGAAGTTTACAGTAAGATCATGATATAAGGGCATGCGGATATCATACGATAAAATTTACTATAAAATCATTTTTATAAAAACATGCAAATCCCACTGAATTGGTTACTTGGTTACTCAATCCTGACTTAACCGTTATGTGGTGCAGAGTAACAATCGTGTTCTCTTAATTACGAGCTGAAAAAACCTTGCCACCGAGTCAATAATAATTGGATCCTGTGTGGTCATGAGGTGGGACACATTAGATTTGGCAGGTAACCATTCCCTATCAGCAAGTAACAGGTATATGAGATTAGAACGGCCCCTATCGTAGAGCGAACACTTAAGGAGGATATGTGAAACTGTTTCTATGTCACCCTCCCCACATGGGCAGACCCTATCCAGATATGGAATTTAATTAAAACTTCCATATAGTAATGCAGATGGTAATACATTTAATCTTTGCTGTTGGGGTACAGTTAGGCACGTGAAATATTGTGCCACAGATTGTTTATATGGCCAAGGCTCCCAGCACAGGGGCTAACATCTACTACTAGCCAATCTTCTAAGCTCCTGCAGTTCAATGTCTATAAATCTATGCTTGATCATCTCAAATGCTGCTTTTTCTATAAGGCAGTTCAAGGAATCCAAGGGGATTCCAATTGATTTATTTTTATTTTCAATAAAACTTATCCATCTGTTGTAGCTTCCATGTCTGCAGCTCACACGGTTCCTGAGAACCTCTGTGTTCTGAGGAGGAAAGGGCAGCATTCTTCTTTGTGGGTTGCTCAGAGGCATCTGATTGGTCACTACTGTAAACAAATTCTGGGCTAAGCAGACATTGGTCAAATCTAGCAGGGCAATTCCTATATCCTTACCAAATATACAAGAAAACCATGATCACAGTTGGGGTGGGATCTAGGACCTGATATTTTCGGTGCATGTAAATACTTTATAATGATTACTTCTCTCTAGTTTCCTTCCCCCCTTTTTTTAATGGTCTCTGTTAAAAGTATCCTTTCCCACATTCAGGAAGATACTATGGAGGTGGAAGAGTTCTTGAAAGAAGCTTCTGTTATGAAGGAAATCAAGCATCCCAATCTGGTGCAGTTGTTAGGTGAGTGCAATAACCTGACCACAACGCCTTTGTTACTTATAATTTCAGAGTCGTTATTTGGATCATCTCATGGCCAGCCCACTCCAAAAACCGTTTGGGCATAACGTCCAAACTTCACTTCCGTTGGGCCATACTAGGCAAATCTCTGTATGGTAGGGCCTACTCACAGTGAGAGTGGGATTGTGCTTGCTTGCCCTGCCCAATGGGCCTTTCTGTCCTTCCTCTAAGTCCGCCACATGTTGGACATAACATTAGCACTGGGTTTGTGTACCTAATGTGCAGCTTGTGTAGGCCCAGATTGGTTAGTTGTTGCCCAGATTTTATGCAAACTAATAAGTTTGCAGTTTGAGTTTATGCACATTTTGTTATGCACATTTTATTTTATGTGCATGGGCCTTATGTAAGCATAACACAACAGGTTGGTGTCCAGAGGCAAGACAGGTAGCTGTAGTCCCTCCCTCCCTTGCCACATAACTTGTATATTCACTTAGATGTTGCCTAAACTGATCCATAGTCTGTTCTGACAAACAGAACAGAAGGCCCCTCAGCACATTTGATTCAAATAGTGTTAAAGGCAGGGAATCTCAGCCTCTGCCTCTTACAATGCATTCCTAAGGAGAGTTACTCCAGTCTAAGCCCAATTAAATGAATGGGCTTAGACTGGAGTAACTCTCTTTAGGAATGCACTGTTACTCTGCATAATCTAAATATTATTGCTTTGCATGCTTTTTATTATAGATTTTTAGGATTCAAGGTTTGTTTCAGAAAAGTGGATTGTGGGCAGAAGAGGTAGATGTCCAACATACCCCAAACCTTAAGAGATCTTCTGGACCAGAGCACCTGGTAGATATTGTAGCTGGACTTTTCTGTTCAGCCATGAGGACTAGTAATAGTTTAGTTTCTACATGGTGGGATTGTCCACCCTGTGGGAAAAATTGCCACATGTCACAACACAGCTATGGTGAGGCAGTCTTCTAGATTTCCCTGATTTGGCCTCTGGGAGTATGTAATACGCAACCAGCTTTTTACAGACATTGGGAGACTTTATTTAAGATGTTGGGAAACCTTTGTTATTTTTTTTCTGTTTGAAAGTGCTACTTTGCAGTCTTCCCTCAGGCACTGTGGTAAATTTGATCCCCATCACTTTCCCCCCAAAATCAAACTAGATCTTGGTTATAAAAATATAGTTACACTTTGGAATCCTTATTCTGTCTGCATAATTTGAGAGAATTTGACGAATCCTTGTTGCGCTCTGTTTTGGACATGTGGTGTTTTCTCAAATTACATCCATGGATAGCTTATTGAATCAACCAATGCAGTTTGGTCAAACTGGTTCTGTCAACAATTTTACTTTTTTCCTGGCACTATGAAAGAAGGTCAATGATGCACAAAAGCAAAGGTACAGCTGCTTATAAGAAAAGAATAGCTGAGTTGAGAGAAATTATTTGAACCAGTGATAATCAGTGGCTTAGGAGCCGCGGGTGGCTTTTTGGCGTGCCACCTGTGGCTCTTCCCAGCACTGTTCCCCAACGTGGCACCTTCTTCTTCAGTGTAGTCTTTCTGCATCACCCTTATAGCTTTGCACCTGTGGAGAGCAATGATTTGGAAACTTCTAGAGTTAGCAAATAGGTGCAGAAGCTTTGTACCACGCAAGCCTCTCAGTTCTCCTTCATCCACCACAGCAACGACACAGTTCTTGCTTTCCTAGGTTGCTTTGAGGGCTCAGGATCTGGCCCAGTCCTTAGGCTTCAGAAGAGCCTGGTCTTAACTTTGGAAAATCCGGCAGAATCAATAGTACATCTTATGAAAGAAATTGAAAAATATGGTCAGTTGTCCAGATACAAAATAAATAAAAATAAAACGAAGATCATCTTAGAAAACATAGAAAACTTGGAGAAGCAAAATATTCAGCAAATGAAAGGATTCAAAACAACAAAAGAACCGGTAAGATATCTGGGAATCTACCTGACTGGAAAAAACCAAACATTGTTAAAGGACAACTATAAAAAAACTTGGCTGTCAATACAGAATGACCTAGAAAGATGGACTAAACTGAATCTGTCATGGACGGGAAGAATAGCAGCAATAAAGATGAATGTGTTACCGGATTGACCTTTCTCTTTCAAATACTCCCAATACAAATAGAAGAAAAAATAGTGGCTGAATTGCAAAAACAAATTAACAAATTTGTGTGGGCTGGTAAAAAACCAAGGATCAACTTTAAAGTCATGCAAGATGGGAAGAAAAGAGGAGGACTGGCACTACCAAACATGAAGTTATATCATCAAGCGGCAGGATTATCTTGGATTGCCGATTGGATGAGAGACCCAAATAAAAAAATGTTGAAGATAGAAAAGGGAACATGGAATTGTGGTTTCCACTATTATCTATGGAAAGCAAAAAAATCAGATCTTTGCACAGAAACACATTATTAAAGATGGATTGATGAAGACCTGGATCAGGAACAAAAACAGATTTAAGTCCCTTACCATCTCTGATCATGTCTCCTACAGATACATATTTAAGTAAGGGAGAGAAAAAACGCACAGATTTTATAAGATATCAGGACATGTTAAATAAACAAGAGGAAATAAAATCTTGGGATGAAATGAAGCGGACCAAAAACGTAGACTGGCTAATTTACAATCAAATGATCATGAAAATACGACAAGACTGTTATCAACAGACCAAACTAAAAAAGAATACAGAATTTGAAAATCTAATCAGTAAAGAGACAGAACATATCTAGGGGGGAAATTACAAATTATTGCTTAAATTTGAAACGGAACAAGAGCAAGTTAAAGTATGCATGGTCAAATGGATGGAGAATTTTAAGAAGGAGATAACAATGCAGCAATGGGAAAGACTATGGACTAGGTCAATTAAATTCACTGCCAGTAATAATCTGCGAGAATACTGGTACAAACAATTTTTCAGATGGTATATCACACCAATGGATATTAAAAAGATAGATAAAACATATGATGGCTGCTGCTGGAAATGCAAAGATAAAGAGGGAACTTATTTTCATCTGTGGTGGACTTGTAAAAGGTTAGGAAAGTGTTTGTATATGGTTGTTTGTTACCTTTGCTTTTGAAAATGTTAATAAAATACCTTTAAAAAAAAAAAGAGCCCGGGCTTGGCTTTTATGGAAGAATTCAGCGTGTTCTTGAAGCATAATGGGAACCACCCCAAAACTAACTTTGAGCAAACCTCTTATCTACCTCTTATGAGTGTTCCCCTTCTAATTTCATCCTACAACAACTCTGTGAGATAGTTAGACTGACTGGCCTAAGATCACTTAGTGAGCGTCATGGCTGAATGGGGGTTTAAACTGGGTTTATCTTGATTCCAGTCTGAAAATAAATTCTTAAAAACATGGGCCCTTTATTGTACACAGGTGAGAACTAGAAATCTTAGTCATAAACTCATGACTAATGTTAATTCATGTTAGCCACTCTGAGCCCAGCTTTGCCAGGGGAGGTCAGAATATAAATAAAAGATTATGATGATGGTTGTCATCGTACAGGATGGGACACATAGCTGAAGGTTGTTAATGACGAGTAGAGTATGCCAAAGGGGACAAAATCCCCTATTGAAGCCAGGCACAAGTGGAACATGCTTGGCCACTTGCTGCTTTTTTCACACATTACCCCCCACCCCCACCCCAAAAATGTTGGCATGCATAGTATGGTGGCTGCTGCCATGTACTTTGAATTCTCTCAGTGTTTGGAGCTATTTGCTAGTGTATGCTAACATCTGTTGCTGGGCTTCAGATTAGCACTGCCAGTTTGTTGTAGGGCAAAAGTGGAAAATGCTGGGAATGCTAGGAACTTAAGTGACCGCAACCATACTGCACCCCTTATGAAACAGACATTTGCGACCTGTATGTTGCATTCCATTTCTAGGTCTTCATTAGACACAGTGATCTATTTTGGAGCTGTAACTTTTTAAACATTGACATAGTTATGGTAAATGTACAAAACACTGAGTCCGCTGTGCCATCAAACCACATCTCATTGGGGTGGGGAGAGAGGTCATAATTCCCATTTTATAGAGAGAGATGGGGCTAAGTAGTACTTAGTAATACCTTAATCCTGATCCAATATTCATTCTGGAGCCAGTGCAGCTGGCGGAGCACCAGCTGGATATGTGCTTTCCAAGGGGTCCATGTAAGGACTCTTGATGCTGCATTCTGGACCTTTAGAAGCTTCCAGAACAGATCCTAAGGGCCGCCCTACATAGAGCAAGTTACAATAGTCTAATCTGGAGGTGACCATTGCCTGGGTCTCTGTGGCTAGGTTCTGATGGGACAGATAAGGCACCAACTGGCTCAGATGGAAAAACGCTGCCTTGGCCACATGTGTGACCTGTGCCTCCCTAGGCAGGGAGGCATCTAGTATCACACCTAGACCCTTGACGATAGGTGCGGATGTTATTTGAACCCTGTCAAGAGCAGCAAGGGCGCCACTCCCTCCCCCCCCTCCCCACCACAAGACCTCAGTCTTCACAATTACGTTTTAGACTGCTTTTTTTAACCATCCCACCACGGCCTCCAGACATCTGGCCAAGGTATCTGGGACAGCGTCTGGTTGGCTGTCCCTCAGCAGAAATAGTTGGGTGTCATCAGCGTACTGATGACAACCCAGCCTGAAACTCCAGACCAGCTGGGAAAGGGGGCTCATGTAGATGTTTAACAACACTGGGGAGAGAATCTCCTCCAAGGGACCTCACACACCAAGGGGTGTCATGGTGAAACTCTCCCCCCAAGCGCCACCCTCCCTCTGTCCCCAACCTTGGAGAAATGACAGCAGCCACTAAAAGGTTGTCCCACGTATCCCAACATTGGCTGTCCCACGTATCCCAACATTGTTAGAACCGTAATATAACAGAGGAGCAGAAGAGGCATCGCCTACCTTATACTGTGATATCCTCTATGATATCCTCTACCTTTGTAAGCACCTTCCGTCATTAAGGCATGTCATGCCTTATTTGTTGGCGTTATTTTCTGTACTCCTGGTCCCACTGAAATATTTACTTGGAGATCTTTGCTGTCTGACTGAATTTTTTTAAATATTTTTTTTAACCCACCTTGAATCCCAATCAGAATCATGGATAGGTTGATAGGGTTGGGTCAGTTTTAGGTCTGGTAGTTGTGCATAGGTAGTTGGTCATTGATAGTGCACAACCTATCTGTCACATTCAATGGATGAGGAGAGATTTTGTATTGAGTTTTAAAGCCAAGCCAGTATTTCTGACTAGCCAGCTGTTGACAAACATCCCTGCCCATAGAAGCTGTGATGAGGAAGGAGAACAGATTGGAAAGGGGTTGCCATCTGATGATGCTAGAGTTCAGTGATGTTGCAATAATTGCAGATAATGCACCTGAAAATCAAACTCCTTCTGCTTTGTAATACTCGTGCTTTTTGTCTCGAGTCAGTCCCTTTACTCTCAAGTTACTGATGTATTTGCAATATACAGTTAGCTATATTTTTCATTTATGTGCTGTTTTTGTGTTTCCACAGTAGGCAGCCAGTTGGTAGCCACTGTTGGTACATGCACTGAACATACTTGATTGCATAATCCAGGGGTTGGGAACCTTTTTTCCGCCAAGGGCCATTTGGATATTTATAACATCATTCGTGGGCCATACAAAATTATCAACTTAAAAATTAGCCGACCAAGCCCCAAGCAGGCAGCTGCTCCAGATGACACATACCCCGGCGCAGGCAAGCAGACAGGCATCCAACCAATGGTGCACTTGCCCACCTGGTGGCACAGGATAGTCTGTTGCACCAGCCAGGCATAGCCATCCATCCACACGCCAGAGTTGTTCCTGCTCTGCATGGTCGGGGCCGGATTCTACAGCCGGCTCCTGCTGCCTCCGCCTGCAGGGATGAAATGAGGACACACTGGCTAAGAACTCGCCACTCCCCCCTCCGTGCATTCTGGCCCTGCCCCCTTTGACCCCTCCATTGTCGCCACTTTCGCCCCCAGTCCTCTTGTAGTGCAGAGGGAATACGTTTCTCCACGGCCCGGATGGGAAAAGGTTAACACAGTTTCTTGGGCGGTCCTATCAGCTCCATAGCTAACAACTCTTTTGCAGGGGGGGGGGTTCCTTTTCTCAGCAAAAAAACTTGAATAGAGGCTATTCCTGTCTGCGGGAGGGGGCGGATCGCCAGTCTTAGATCCTTCTGAGGTAGAGATCTGCCAGGACCCATGAAGGGCCAGACCAAATGATTTTGCGGTCCTTAAACGGCCCCCGGGCCTGACGTTCCCCACCCCTGGCGTAATCCTTTACTAGGGGACAGTATGAATGATTTCTGAATGCCTATTTCTGAACCTGACTTGACATGCCAGCAAATAAGAATACAACTTACAGAACTGGTGTCCAGAGTCACATATGCCCTCCCAAAGAATCATGTAAACATAGATGCTTTTGGTCCAGTCCTGACCTTGCATCTCCTGTTTGTCAGGGGACTGACTCACACTAGTGTTGGGCTGCTGCTTTTCCGCCTAGGGAGGAGGACTGGAAGGAAGCAGCAGAGTTCTGGTGGAAGGTGCTGCTGCTTGGTTGTAGAAAGCCAGGAACAGTGTTCTTTTCCCAATTCTATTGCGCTCCTTATGCAAACCTACTGCATGAGTGGTGCCTGTGTGAGAACCCCAATCACCTATGGTTGTATACAGAAAGCAGAGGAACCTACAGCTGGGCCCCTTACCTTGGAAGCTTAAACACCTTTGCCTTGTGTTAAAGATGCCCATAACACCAAAGTTGAGAATCTTGCCCATTATCTCACTAGAAGGCTGTCCCTAAAGTAAGGTTTAAACGGCCAACTCTCCTTCCTCCCACCAGGTGTGTGTACTCTGGAACCCCCCTTTTACATCGTGACTGAATACATGCCATATGGGAATTTGTTGGACTACCTGCGGGAGTGCAATCGGGAGGAGGTGACGGCTGTTGTCCTGCTGTACATGGCCACTCAGATATCCTCTGCTATGGAGTACCTGGAGAAGAAGAACTTCATCCACAGGTTAGCAGGCAACTTCTGTAGAAGGACAGGGTCAAGGAAGGAAACTTATGGGATTTGCTAATGGGCTTCTAAGCAGCATTATCACCAGCTGTTCGCTAGCGGCTCCTTAGCTCAACAGCTTTGTGCCAGCTGTTCTCTGCAGACGGCTGTGCATGTGTTTGTGGGTTTTGGCAATCTGGAGTTGTAATTTTCTTTTGAACAAAGGACAGGATGCCGGCTAAGTCCCCATTTCGGTGTATGAATCTTCATCAGTCACGAATGACCTTGCACTGGTTGATTTGGAAGCCAGAACAAAGGACAGGATGCCGGCTAAGTCCCCATTTCGGTGTATGAATCTTCATCAGTCACGAATGACCTTGCACTGGTTGATTTGGAAGCCAGAAAATCAAGAGCAAATTCATAATATGTAGGACGATGTAACTTCAAAAGACAATCACTGTGGCTCCTACCCAAAGGTTTTGTTTTTTTTTTCATTTTTGATGCTCTTATGATAATTTTTTAGACTTTTGGTACTTAATGCCCCTTTTTTTAAATATACATGTAGAGCCCCAACAGCAAATAATAATAATAATAATCTGCTTGCCTCAGCACCCAACTATGACCTATGTCAAACTGTAAAATGGTTGTATCCTTTTAAGTGAGAGATATAAATGCCGAGTATTTAATGGGGATGAGTTGAGGATAAATCTAGATGGCTACAGCAGTTCTGAGTCTACACTGTCTTTCTCTGCATAGGGATCTAGCTGCTCGCAATTGTCTGGTGGGAGAAAATCATGTGGTGAAGGTGGCTGACTTTGGCTTAAGCAGACTGATGACTGGAGACACATACACAGCTCATGCTGGAGCAAAGTTTCCTATCAAATGGACAGCACCGGAAAGTCTAGCCTATAACACGTTCTCTATCAAATCAGATGTTTGGGGTAAGAGTTTCCTTATGCATTGTGGCCCTGATTGCATGTTAATCTGGGCTGTAAGGCTGGGAAGGGGGTGATGGGGAGACAACATTTGCATTCTCAGGGGTAGCTCTAGTCTTAAAACTGTGGCTTGGGTGACAGGCATTTGTTTGATTTGGCACACTGACCAGATCACTGTTTATCAGGTTGCACTGTACAGTCGGTGCCATGAAGAAGAGAGAGCATCACGGTTACAGAGTAGTACATGCACTCAGACTCAGCTTGGGTATTATGTACAAGATCCATAGAGTGATTTAGTATTGAAACATGCAGCGTAGTGGTGGTGTAGTAGTTAAGAGTGGTGGTTTGGAGCGGTGGAGTCTGACCTGGAGAACTGGGTTCGATTCCCCACTCCTCCAGATGAGCGGCGGAGGCTAATCTGGTCAACTGGATTTGTTTCCCCACTCTTCCACGTGAAGCCAGCTGGATGACCTTGGACAAGTCACATTCTCTCAGCCCCCACCTACCTCACAGGTATCTGTTGTGGGGAAGGGAAGGTGATTGTAAACCAGTTTGAGTCTCCCTTAGAGAAAGTCGGCATATAAAAACCAACTCTTCTTCTTTTTCAACTTTCAAAACAGTTTTGCTTTTTATTGCAAGTGGACTTTCTGTCACACCTTGATTGAAAATGTGGATAGACTCGGGCTGAGAGCTGGTAAAATTCCTTCATGGGGGCTGGATGCAGGACAATGAATGGCTGCTGCTGTGTGGCCTCGTCTTTTGCTCCTTTTGTCCTCCTTTGTACAGTAGCAAGGCTTAAGAGCATTCCAATTAAGCTAATTGCTACATCAAAAAACAAACAATCCCCCTGCACACACATTTCTTAGCATCTATTTTTTCCTCCCTAATTTTTTTGTACTAATAATAAAATATTTTTTCATCAAGAACAATCTTCCTTGAGCCACAATTTAGGAAATAGTGATGTACAGACAATGAAGAAGGGCATAGCAAAAAAAAAATCTTGTTCTTAACTCGCAGCCTTTGGAGTGTTGCTGTGGGAGATTGCGACTTATGGGATGTCACCCTATCCCGGCATCGATCTCTCTCAGGTTTATGATCTGCTGGAGAAAGGGTATCGGATGGAACAGCCTGAAGGTTGCCCCCCAAAGGTCTATGAGCTCATGAGAGCATGTGAGTACCACTTTTTTTGTTTTGATTTTGCGAGGGAGGTGGCAGCACGGTACTGATACAATAAGCTGTAAAAAGTCAGTGGGGCCAAAGAGGTGGTACATATTTTTTACCATATTCTGTGGAAATATGTACTGACATCTTCATAAGAGTTAACAGACTGGGCAGAATGTAGGTCTGTATACCATTCACTGGAGCAAACAAATCTGCATGTTGCTTAACCCAGCATCCTTACCGAATTCAAAATATTTTAGCCCATTTTTTTTACCATCATGGTTACAGAGAAACCCTTGAAAGTTGTATTTCTGCTGAAAACCTTTAGAAGTGTCAATATGGTTTCCACTAATCTGATGTGCCAATCCATTTTCCATGGCACAGTCCTCTGTCTACATCTTTATCAATCCATGATTTTTTTTAATATTCTGCCCTTTTCCCACAATCCTCTTCCTAGTCTAACACAAACCCCATCCCACTACATTGTGAAATCATCCACTAGCAACCCTAATGAATTGTGCATATAGACCTATGAAAACGTATCTGCTTTCTAGAATCCCAAACTCTGACAGTGGTTCAGAATTCAGAGGCATCATTGGCTTGCTTTTTAGGGTTTTGCGAACATTTTTGGTGCAGCTGTGTGCCCATGTCACAGGAGAAGCCTAAATTTAAAACAGTATGAAAGGCTTCTCAACTGAGGATGTGCGTGTGTTCTTCTCTGAGTGTATTAGAGCTCGGTAGAAACCGTTGAAGCTGATCGGCAGTAGGTTCAAGACCAAATAAAGTGCTGCTTCACACAGCACATAATTAACTTACAAAATTTGGTGTCACAAGGAGCTTTTAAGGGATTAAATTCATGGAGGGTAGGCCTGGCAGCAGCCTTTAACTGTGATAGCTAAATGAAACCTCCACTATGCTTCAGAATATCAAATGCTGGGGGCAGAAACTGGGGACCCCTGGCTAAATTCACTGCTTTTGAGCTTCCCAGAGGTATATGGCTTTTTGACTTCAGGAAACAGAATGCTGGTCCAGGTGGACCCTTAGTTGGGTTCAGCCTGGCGATTCTCAAGTGCTTATTTTACTGTTCTGAGGTATGTATATAGAATGCAGAGACATGAATCTTAAAACCTTTTTTCAGTAAAAAGTGAGTGGCAATACTGATGCTGTATGTTTCTCGCAAGTTCTTCCTTCTAATGATATGTAATAGTAATCTCTCCTTGGCTTCTCTAATTCTGTAGGCTGGAAGTGGAGCCCCCTAGACAGGCCTTCATTTGCTGAGACGCATCAGGCCTTTGAGACCATGTTCCATGATTCTAGCATCTCTGAAGGTGCGAACCCCTTTTTGTTACCTTACAATCTACAAAGCATTAACATTTTTACTTCTTCTACAGAGTCCATAGTCTTTTTTTTAAGTGACCTTTCTAGCATATTAAAGTACTTTAGATGTATTTCTTCAAATTTTCTATCAGAATTCTACTGGAGATCTAGGCTTGTAAACTTTATTTGTATTTGCTGTTCTTGAGAAGTTGGGTTTCTTGATTTGCCATAATTGAGCCTCTTATTTCACGTTTGTGAACTTTCTGAAAACTGTTAAGCTAATTTTCTGCATCTTTCTAGCCTTTATGATTGGGGCGAACATCTGTGCCCCAGTGTTGCCTATCTTGCCCTCTGGCCTATTGACATATGCTGGTTTCTGACTCTTTCTTGCTCTTGGTACCACACTTCACTTTGCCCAAAATCCACATACCGCAGAAATTCAGCTAGTGTTCAGAATAAGGAGTTTACGGCAAGTAGCTTTACTTCAAAACAAGCAGATTTGCTTTACTTACTTTGATCATATTTCCTTAGTGCAGTGGTTTTGTGCTGTGTTTTACAGAGCCCCTGGAAGTTGCTCAAGAGGTTCTTCGCTGTGAATATCAGTTAATAGTGGACAAGTGTCCCCAAAAGACAACTTGTACACCCCTGCTGACCTTCTCAGTCACTGCACACGTTCAGTTCATGCAGGACAGTTAGGAGGCCTGGCCAGTGCTCTGAACTGTGTGCACCCCTGAGAATGCCCAGGAATTTCTGCGACAAGGCAGCATCTGTCCCCCACCAGGGGAGCAGGGCCCAATGCACATGGAGTCACCCTGGAATTTAAAAGCTACCGACTTAGTGAAGAAGCTGTAACATACAATACCAAGCATTTGCAGAAGCTTGGAGAGTTTGCAGAGAACAACTAAAAGGGGGCTTTGCACAAGACATGGACACTCTGAAAGAAGGAACTATGAATCACTTCATCTTCCGTTCCCTTCATGCTTCAGATTTCATGCAAAGAGAGGAGTGAGCTTTGTATATCCCTTGCATTAAAGGAATCCACATATTTGGTGTAAAGAGAATGCCCATCTTGGTGTGGATGGTATAAACATTTCTCCCTTCCCCCTGTTTCATGTGAGACCCAGAAATTCAGGGATGATCTGAGTCTGTCTGCAAATTGATTTTGAATATGAAGTGAGATTAAAATATGGGTGAGATACAGGTCCATATTCTTTTGAAGTCTTCTCAACAGTGGACATGTTATGTAAAGCTTAAGTCATATCCCAGAAAGGAGATCCAATTTTAGAAGCCATGCTAAAATGTTCAGATTGTCAACCCATATAGGTGTGCTTGAGCTTCAGAGAGAAGGCAAAGAAAGGATGAGCGAGTAGATATTTGAATAAGTATGTTCCAGTTACACTTTAATCTTTCAGCTCAGTGGTACTCTGGATGGCTTTGCCTGAAACACAGAAGTGTCAGTGGGGAGTGTGATTTTATTTGTTGTTACCTCCTCTTCTGGGTCTTGTGCAAAGGGGTAGGGGCGTTTTCCCTGTGGCAATGGTGCATGTTCTCCTTTGAATGCACGAAACATACATCTTGTCAGAGGGGGATATGCATGTCTTTCCTCTGGACACACGAGTCACTCAGTAGTTCTCTCAATGTTGCTTGCTACTTCAGTGTTTTGTGCGAAGCCATCTTCTGCACCTTAGCTTAGCCCCTAGACTTCTGCTGGCAGGGTGTACAACTAAAGTAATAGGAGGAGTTTGTGTCTGTGAGAGGTATACTTGGACCACTTTGGCCTTTGAACAGCACTCTTCCTATGCCTGACCCTGTATGAGAGCTCTGGTTTAGTTATGCTCACTTGCTTACTGTGTTGGCATGTGAAATCCCGTACTGCTAGTCCCTTTAAATGTTTTAAAGGAATATCATCGTAACCTCACTAAATTTCTGAGTGATTTTTCTTTCATTTTTGGTTTTCTGTGCAGTCTGCCATTGGGACTGTGCATGTGTGGGCCTGTTACCGGGGCTTTTTCTACAGATCTACCACTAGGGGGCACAGCACATCATCTCGGTTACGCCCATTCTTGCCCAAACGGTCACATGTCCCAATGCAGCTGCACCCCTTCCTCTCAGTTCCTTCTTTGCCGCTATCGGAGCAAGACGTCTCAGCAGCTACTTCTCCTTTGTTGCGTCATTAGTTCGGGAAAGTCTTCATAAGTCTTCTCTGTTCCAACTGTACCCATGGTGGTTTCTTACAGAGGTGGCAGAAGAGCTTGGGCGGACGGCATCCTCCTCATCCATTGTGCCATATCTGCCTCGGCTACCCATGCTTCCTTCCAAGACCAGGACTTTGAAGAAACAAGCAGAAAACAAAGAGAATATTGAGGGACCCCAAGAGGCCGTAGAGCATTCCGCCTCCAGTTCTGCACCAGGTATGCTGTGTAAGCTACTCTGAAGCGGCAGCTTTGCGAATTAGTTTTTCCTGCTCGACTTCAGTGAGTGGTCCAGATTCTGGATGCTGGAATGTACAGTTTCAGTGAAAGGACTGGGCCTGGGTTACAAGCACCTCTCTTCCTGTGATGGTCAGTTCTCTCTGCCTTTCTGGGAGTAGGTGGCAGGCCAGCTGTGAGTAGGACCTTATGCAGCAGGTCACAAGGGCTGCTAAGAGCCACACCTGAGCTTGTTGTCCTTTGCAGCCCAGGCTGATTTCAGCAGTTTTATAGCTGCCTTTTCCTTCTCTTTGCTCACACTGAGAAGTACAAAGAGAGGAGTTGGCTGAATCTACGATCAGTGGCCCAAATAAGCAGAAAAGAGCAACCAAAATGATCAGGGGGCTAGAGCAACTGCCCTATGAGGAGCGGTTAAAATGCTTAGGTCTATTTAGCTTAGAAAGAAGGCAATTAAGGGGGGAGATATGATAGAGGTCTATAAAATTGTGCATGGTATGGAGAGAGTGAACAGGGAGAAGCTTCTCTCCCTCTCTCATAATACCAGAACACGGGATCATCTGCTGAAGCTGGTGCTTGAGAGATTTAAAACAGATAAAAGGAAGTATTTCTTTACACAATGAATAGTTAAATTGTGGAACTCCCTGCCCCAGGATGTGGTGATGGCTGTCAACTTGGAATGCTTTAAGAGGGGTGTGGACATGTTCATGGAGGAGAGGGCTATTCATGACTACTAGTCAAAATGGATACTAGTCATGATACATACCTGTTCTCTCCAGGATCAGAGGAGCTTGCCTGTTATATTAGGTGCTGTGGAACACAGGCGGGACAATGCTGCTGCAGTTGTCTTGTTTTGTGGGCTTCCTAGAGGCACCTGGTTGGCCGCTGTGTGAACAGACTGCTGGACTTGATGGACCTTGGTCTGAGCCAGCGTGTCTTTTCTTATGTTCTTAATCTTAAATATGATGACAAATACGCATGGGATTAATCCAGACAAAACGGAATGGTTTGTTCCTGCACAGCTGAGCCATGTAATACATGGAGAAACTCTTGATAGATCTACATTGTAGAAATCAGGTTAACATAATACCTTGTTTTAAAAATGTGCTGATTCATGTTCATTTTGCAGCATCCTGCCTCGTGAGTCCAGATTAAGGAGTACAGGTTTAAACTGAATCTAGGGTAGGACTGCACAGCACGAAAGGCATTTCACTCCATTTTCAACAGATTCCATTGAGTCTTCTGGGACAAGATCAATGGATTTCAGTCTGAATTCACTTGAAGGAGGCAAAGCCTCCCCCTCCTCCCAAAGTGGGATTACAAGCACAGATTTACCCCCTGCTGCGGTGCTGCCCCCCAATTGCATCCCCATGGGAAACTCTCATATAGGTAGGTATGTGGGGGGGGGGTATGACAATACATAATATTACAAATTATGTACAGAAACTAGATAAGACTTCTCCCTCCCCCAATAACATGAGGACTTTGATTCTCACATTGGAATCAATTCAGTAGATTCAGGACAAACAAAGGGACTACCTCACACAGCATGTAAGTAACTTAGAGCTGCCACAAATAGTTGTTAAGGCCACTAGATTAAGCATTTTTAAAAAGGGATTAGACAGATCCATGGGTGATAGGCCTATCAGTGGCTGTGCTAACCAGATCCTCCACATCGATGGGCAGTATATCTGGTTATCCAAGGCTTCTTGCCCTGTTTCCTGAAAGCATCTAGCAGGCCATTGTTGGAAACAAGGTACTAGACTAGATGGTCCCTTTGGTCTAATCAGGATGGCACTTCATATTATTGTTCACTCCTGTGGCTAAAAGTTCATTGCTTCGCTGTTGGCTCAGCCTGCCTTGACAGTTCAAGAAGGCTCCCTGCGCATGCCCATCATCTCGATGAGTATTTTGCTTGAATAAACAAGCCTCAACCAGGTTAGTCAATGTAAATAGCGTAGCTTTGCAGAATGATCGTTTCACGGTTATCTAGCAAGGTTAACATTAGTTCAGTGATTTACATTCTTGCTCTCTCTAGGTTTTATCAGAAGCACACAGCAGACCAGTGGATCGCCAGCACTACCTCGCAAGCAGAGAGACAAGTCACCCAGCAGCCTCTTAGAAGACACCAGAGAGACAACCTTCACTAGAGACCGAAAAGGTGGCTTCTTTAGCTCTTTCATGAAGAAGAAAAATGCTCCCACCCCTCCAAAACGCAGCAGCTCCTTCCGCGAGATGGAAAACCAGCCTCATAAGAAGTATGAGTTGACGGGTAACTTTTCAGCCGTTGGTCCTTTGCAGCATATTGATGGGTTTTCTTTTACCCCCTCGCAGCAGGATGGAAACCTTTCCTCTTCTAAGTGCTATGGTGGAGGCTTCACACAGCGGAACTTCTATGGTGATGATAGTGGTGGTGGTGGTGGAGGCTCTAGCGGTGGTGGAGGCACAAGTGCCGGTAGCAGCTGGTCAGGCATAACAGGCTTCTTCACCCCACGCCTGATTAAAAAGACACTAGGTTTACGAGCTGGGAGACCTGCTGGTAGTGAAGAAGCTTCCAAACCTTTTCCCCGGTCCAACTCAACATCTTCCATGTCCTCAGGTCTTCCCGAGCAGGAAAGAATGGCAATGACCCTTCCCAGGAATTGCCACAGGTCCAAAGTCCAACTAGAAAGGACGGTGTCCACCTCCTCTCAACCAGAGGAGAGCACAAGCAAACCCAACGACCTGCTCCCTAAAAGGTGTGAAGAAGTCCCTCTTATGACCAGAGACAGACCAAAAGCCAAACTTCTGCCCAGAGGCGCTACGGCTGTTCCCCTCAAGACTCCTGCTGTGGACTCAGCTGTTTCAGAAAAGGACAGTCCGGGGCTGACAGCCACTGCGAGCCTGAAGAGTAAAGAGAAAAACAGCAGTGCGTGGCAAGGGTTGGCAGAAAGTGAGGAGAAATCAGGCTGGTCTTCTCCAACCAAGGGTTCAGCAATACTTCCGACCACTCACAACCACAAAGTGCCAGTCCTGATCTCGCCCACTCTGAAGCATACTCCAGCAGACGTGCAGCTCATTGGCACAGACTCTCAGGGGAACCGGTTCAAGCTCTTATCTGAGCATCAGGTCACAGCTTCCAATGACAGGCCCCGGCGGATCAAACCAAAGTGTGCTCCACCCCCACCCCCGGTGATGAGGCTCCTGCAGCAGCCTCCAGCTTGCTCGGAGGCAGCGGACGAGCTGAACAACGGAGCGCCGGCACAGCAGCACGGCCAGGAGTCAAGTGAGGGCGCCAAAAGGGCAGCGCCGGCACCCGCCGGTGGGAAAGCTGGCAGGCCCGTGATGCCCCCGCCTCAAGTGCCTCCGCCATCGTCTTCCACCTCGCCCGCCAAAATGGCAAATGGCACAGCAGGGGCCAAAGTAGCGCTGAGAAAGACGAAGCAGGCCGTCGAGAGGATTTCGGCTGACAAAATCAGCAAAGAGGCTCTGCTGGAGTGCGCGGACCTCCTCTCGAGCGCCATCGCTGAGCCCTCTACAAACAGCCAGCTGGTCGACACGGGGCACCAGCTGCTCGACTACTGCTCAGGCTACGTGGACTGCATCCCCCAGACACGCAACAAGTTTGCCTTCCGGGAAGCTGTGAGCAAACTGGAACTCAGCCTGCAGGAACTGCAGGTGTCCTCGGCGGCTGCTAGCCTGCCTGGCGCGAACCCTGTACTTAATAACTTATTGTCTTGTGTCCAAGAAATCAGTGATGTTGTCCAGAGGTAGCTACTGTCGAATATCTGGTTGGGAGGAAAAATTACAATGTGGAGAGAGAAGAGAAGGGTCAGGATGACTTTTCTGTGGTCCCCCCTCTCCCTCCCCCCTCAAATGTTGTTGCTTTTGAAATGAAAGACTGATACTTGAGCGAGTTTTATGTGAAGTACCTCAGATCACTGAGCTCTCATGTTTACAGGTTCATCTCAGTACATGGGGCGGATGGGAGGGAAGCCAAGCTTCATGGGGAGGGGAGTCTGGA
The DNA here is from genome assembly GCF_029931775.1 of Euleptes europaea. NCBI lineage: Eukaryota > Metazoa > Chordata > Lepidosauria > Squamata > Sphaerodactylidae > Euleptes > Euleptes europaea. The sequence continues at coordinate 22,098,597 of NC_079313.1, read as the reverse complement.
TATTGCAGCTGACAGCGGCAGAATATCGAGAATTCGCCCTGGCCAGAAAACGCGATCTTGCATTTGCAAAGGGGGGGGGGAACTTATGTTCTCAGCCCTCTTCCTCGAAGGCAGGAGAATCAGCCGCAGGGTCCTTGTTTTGAGAAAGGTCCGCTGTTCTCCACATTGTCCAGATGACCAGAGCGACCGGGAGGGGAAGCTGCTTCCTGTTCTGCACTACTGCATGTTTTGGCCTTCTGAGCTATGGTGGAAAATGTTCAGGGGCACCATTGGAACTGGAGTTTGCAACCCCCCCCCCAAGAAAAAGGGAGGAGGGTTAGTTGTGGGGGGGGGGGGTAAGGCCTGTCATATTAAATGACGTTTGGAAGCTTTGGGAAGGGGATGCACTAGCCCAGATGGCATATCTTCCACAGTGTGTTTTGCTGCTGTAATAAGAGTCGCAAAAAGCCAGCTGATGTATAAAACACAGGCCGTTTTGTTTTCCTCACGTCTTACCCCACCACCACCACCACTGCACGTCCCTCACTGGTAGCCGAGTGATGCTGAGCAAACTGGCCACTGGATTTCACTCCCTGACTCCCAAGAGCACTCGAACTGGCTGTGATCACCATTTGGGTAGTGTAGCATGGGTATCTGTCTAACCTGGCAATCACTTGAGTAGTTTGGGGCTGTAGCACAAACTTAACCAGCATGTGTCCGAAAGCTGTTTTTAAACTTGTGTCTGTGTTTAAACTTTGGTACACTCTTGGCTCCTTCTCCTTCGATAAACCTTGAGGGGCCTCCCTGGTGTAAAGGCATTGCAGAATGCTGCTGCTGCTGTTCTCTACATTCCTTTTTTAAAAAAATAAAGTAAAAATAAAGCGTAGTTAACCCTAATCCAGCTGTTTTTGAGGGAACCAGAAGCAATATAGCTGAACCAGACCTGAGTTCATTTGTCTCCCCCTGCTTCTCACAAACAGGCTCCGAGGAATACCTAGTCTGTGATATTACTTACCGCTCATATTAAAAACGTGGATGTTTTTTTGCCCTGTTCTAAATGGCTTGTTTAGTGAACATACATTGCTGGGGAAAGTAATCTAATGGTGTGGATAGGGTGATGATAACTACAGGGGCTAAAGGAAGAAGGGACTGTTAACTCACCCTTCTCGCACTTTTAGTTCAGGCAAGAGTCTACCTATGTTTTGGACCCATCTCAGACCAGAGCAATGGTGGTCCTCCCACAGTGGCAACATGGAAATGGTCCTCTGTCTTCTCCCTGCGGGTAACATTACCTGACGTAGGTGCTCCAGATGGATTGACCCCATCTCCCTCCCTCCCTCTTTTAACAGGGTGAAAGAAATGACACCCACATGAAGCACCTTTGTCATTATTCGGGGTAGGTGAGGGGCATGCACATCTGAACGATAAGACTTACTGCCTGTTGTGGGAACTGGGCCTTGGCTGCCCATTCTGGCTTAATCTATAGAGTGCTGTCGTCCATGAAGTGTTTTTCTAACAAACACAGACAAGACCTAGTTTTTATCTGATATGTTGCACACAAAAAATCCGTTCCCTTAAATAGAATTCTGTCATGCCCTGAAGTCACGTGTACTAAAAGATTAAGAGAAACTTGATTTGTACCAGATTACACTTCTTAAAATGTGGGAATGGAATTCCTGCCCTTAGAAATCCACCAAATTGAACACAAATCTCACCTCTTCTCCTTGTTTTTCTCCAGGAGAGATACTGCTGGGGTGGGGAGGTCTTTGTAGTTCTAGCAACTATATACTAACGACAGATAAAAACTCCCACAATCCATACACAGTTGTCAGTAAATTTCAGTTTTTGTTAGCAGCATTGGCAGCAAACCATTTTTCAGGGTCTGATTTGCTGTGCACCTTAAACTTTAAAAGTTGGTAATTTTAATTTTAAGATATGGAGACTTTAAAATGTTAATACCCTGCTTCTTTATTTATAAATATATATATGGAGAGAAAGAGAGCCCCTTCTGATATGGCGGAAGGATGTTAATATGCTTCGTCAAAAGATATGGGCCTTTGATTTTTTATAAAAAGTGGCTTTTCCCTCAGTATCTGTTCAAAAGCCAGAATAACATGAACAGAGTGAAAAAAAGACCCTTCTCTGCTCTGAAGGTGGAAAAATTAAGGGGGACCAGACTGCATCACTGTCCAAATTGAGTGACTGAAAGGAGGCAAGTGGAGATTAAGAGCCTGGCTGCTTGGAAAATTAGCCCATTTTTATTTTGAGACAGGCACCCACCTTTGGGCTCCAGCCGTTTGAGAACCACTGATTTAAATTATATTGCATTGGTCTGTTGTCCCCCTCTAGTTTGTTTTCAGAGGAGCATCTGAGTCCATCATCTGTTGGTGCCTGGCTTAGGTTTTACTGTTCGCACGCTGAGTGCAGTGCATAACTGGGCTCTTGGAGGTGATGTTTTAAATACTTTTGGCTTCATGTACATGTGTACATCAAACTAGAGACAGTACAGGTTTAACAGATTTTAAACCGAATAAATTTGTCTGCAATTTAATTTGCAAATGCAGCCAAGACTTGTTGAAGAAGTAAACACTGATTGTTCTGTTCCCACATGTCTTTCAATGAAAGGCCTAGAGGTATTGCTTCCAGACTACCTAATGCGTCCTGTTTGCAAGGCTGTCCGCACCTTTAGTGTAACGTTCTGATAGGGCAAAGTCATTCATACAGCCATCATCTCAGCATTTGCTTCCATTACTTTGTCATCTTTGCCTACACAAACTATTCTTTCTGTATTCCAGGCCTCAGGTAACTGTCAAAATGGGCGGTTTTGAAGGATGCTTGTATTGGCTTGCATTAAACCTTTCAACCATCTGTACTCAGAGCAAGGAGAGCATCTGTATTTATTGCTTTTGCATAAGGTTGGAGATTGCGGTCTTCCAGCTTTCCTGAGAGGTTCTGCAGCAAAGCAAGAAAAGGGCAAAATCCTTCTGCCCATTCCTAATGGTTACAAGAAGCCTAGCGGTAGCTTTTGTCATAAATCATTTTTAATTTTTAGCCTTGTCCATGGGTTTCCCACCACCACCACCACACCAGAGGTATACCTTCTAACCACAAGGTGGAGGATGTAGTGCTTGAGGCAACTCAGATTCACGTACAAACAACAGCACCAATCCTCAAGCTTTGTCTTATGTATGTGCTGGGTTTTTAAATCTTTCTTGATGCTAGATTTTATACTTGGCTTTGTTGCTTCTTTATAAGTGACCTTGCTGTCTGCTGCACTGGGTGTGTGTGGGGGTTTAGGGGGTAAGGAGTAGGATTCTACATCTGGTGCCGTTCTGCACCATATATATTAAACCTGCCCATTTTCCTTCTTTGGTTTCTCAGGAATATATTTGGGTTGCCCTGTCCAGTGAGTCCGGAATCCTGGATAATCCATATCAGGGCAGTTCTGTTTTAGGAAAAGATGCAGGCTAACCTCTGGTGTGTCTCTGTCTCTGTCTCTCTCTCTCATCTTAACCCCCCCCCCCAATCTTGATTTGCTTCTGTGCTGGGTTCTCACTTAAGTGCAGTTGCTCTGTGGTTCAAATGCTGAGTTGTGGGAGCTATTGCAGGCTGTATCTGAAAGGAGGAAAAGAAAGGGTGGCCAGGACCCTCCCCCCCCCATTCCCCCTCTGTTCCACTTGCTGCCGTGGCTGGAAGGCACCGCAGCCTGCTGGGGTTACACGTACGTGTGTGCATGAGCAGGCCCAAAAATAACTGGGGGCCCTCCTCACAGTTCGCTTTGCCCAATGGTGGGATCTCTCAGTGTGTGTGCATTCCTGGATTGCTGGAACACAACTTGCAAGTGTCTTGAGCACATGACTTGTTTTCTCTGCTGGAGGTCTCCCAAATGGACTCCAGAGTGTGCCTATTGGTAATCGTAGCATCGATTGCTTTTTTTAAAAAACAGTCACCATTCCATGATTTCCTGTGGCTGAAGGCCCTTGGAAATCTAAGGGGTGATATTTGCCCCAGTACCCATTTCAAGTAGTACCTCGTACAATTTGTACCCTGTTCAAAATGGCACTTTTAATGACACTAATCGGGGAGGGGGGCTGCTGCCCTCACTGCCGCTCCATTTGTCTTTTTGGAATTGTGGCCCTGATCCTTTGGAACTGACTGTGATCCTTAAATCATACTCCTCTGAAACTCAATACAAGGTCATAACTGTGGGAAGAAAATGTAACTGGTCTGAGGGGATAACACATAGAATTCACAGGAAGCTTCAGCTCAATGGAGAAATTTTTTTTTGAACCTGTGGAGTATAGAAGGTAAGGAGCACCATCTTGCTCCTCCCATACCATGGATTGGAATCTGCAGGCATACTTTTCCCCAGCTGCTGCTGGTTTCATAGCAAGGTTGTGCTAGATAATGTACATGTTCTCTAAGAAGGTTTCCATGTGTGATGGCATGCTACGATGTATGCACTCTGCCTGTGGACTATTTTGTGAGTTTTGAGGTTTCTAAAACCTGCTGTCTGTAGTAGATTGTCAAACCAATAAGCTTTGAAAGCATTCCAACAGGCATATTTTGTTTCTAATCATGTGGGAGGGCTTGTTTGATTGGGTTTTTTTGGGGGGGGGCTGGAAAGCAGTGGGGAGGTAGGTTGAACAGTGGCGTCAAGTTTTTTGTTCCCTTATTTAAAATTCTTCTTGGGTGCTCTACCCCCACCATAAGGCCTTAATTATTTTCATAACCCATATGAAAAGAGAAGCTGCCACCAGTTTATGCAGCAGTTACTGGGTCCATTTCATACCTGTGGCAGAATCTAGTTGTAAAGCTTGTGAACCGTACTGCAGGATGACCGTGGGGATTAGGATGAACAGCTGCATCAAGGTTTTTTGTTCCCTTATTCAAAATTCTCATTGGGTGCTCACCAAACTTTACCCCACCATAAGGCCTTAATTATTCCCATATGAAGAGAGAAGGTACTGCTAGTTTATGCAGCAGTTACTGGGTCCATTTCATACCTGTGGCAGAATCTTAGTTGTAAAGCTTGTGAACTGTATTGCTGCAGGATGCATGTGGGCATTATGTAGTGCCATCTTAAAAACTCTGCCTGTGTCCATTTAAGAGAAGCTGACTCCACCTAATCTTTTCGCTGACATGCTGTCTCCCTTTGGCAGAGGGGCTTTCAGATATGCAGTGCTCTCACGTGCATGCGTAACCATGAATCCCACAGCTTTGATAGTGCAGTCCAGTGCTTTACCACTTCACTTTTGCAGATAATATAAACAGGCCGTAAGCTGTAGTTGGATGTTTTGACCAAAATGCATTCCAGCTGCTCCGTCTTGGAGCTCGGGAATGTACTGGCCATTACCTGTCCCTGCTTTTTTTGCAGGGCACAAGCCTGTGATTCAAATAGAGGCTTAGAAAAGCCCCCCCCCCCCATGACTGAATATGGAACCCGCTTGGCAATCACCAGCCTCGATGTCCCAAGACTGTAATGCCCATGAAATTAAAATGTGCAGCCCCCTTACTGAAAGATAGCATTGGAAAATGCCTAATTTCTGTGCAGATGCCCTGGGCGCGAGAGTGTGCAGTGGAAGGGGTGGGTTTTGAGGGAGGGGGGCGGGGAAGAGTTAGTTAAGGATTCTAAATAAACCCAGCACTCGGTTAGTTGAATTAATAGTTGGCATCACTGAAGAGAGAATTTGATGGAATCGAAAACACACTGATCACAAACAGTACCCACACTACCAGTGTTGTCAATTGTTCTTTTTTTATTATTATTTGTTGTTGTAATATATTTGAGGTTTTTTTCTAATTTAAATTCTCACTATTGCCTGACTGTGAACTGCAAACAGTGTTAACTTGATGTAAATAAGGGCCCCGTTGTGTGGGCTCCTCTGCCTCTCGTTCCAACAAAGATTTTTTTTTTTTGCCAATTTGCATTTTGTTTTAAATAAAAGTTGCAATATTTTATTGGCAAATAAACTTGGAGAGGTCCTTTTGTTGTCATTCTGCCTCTGCTTGAGACTAGCATTTAATGGATTTCAAGTGCAAAGTTTAAACCGACAAAATGAATCCGATGCGAATCAGCGAGAGGGATTAAGAGTGGGTCTGGCTGGGTAGCAACACTGTCAAGGTATTTATTTTCGCTGTTTAGACCCTGCTTTTATCCCTAACGGGGAGCCAAATCAGCTTACAACCTCACTCTCCCCAACAGCCATTTTATCCTCGCAACGGCAACCCCTGTGAGGGACATTCAGGCTGAGAGAGTGACTAGCCCAAGGTCACCAGCAGGCTTCCAGATCCTAGTCCAGGGGTCCCTGCAGTAGCCTACCCAACCAACATGTTCATGTAAATAGACATAAAATCACTATTTGTGTTGTATATTTGTTTTATATATTTACATGAACATGTTGGTTGGGTAGGCTACTGCAGGGCCTGATAAATGTTATTGATTAGCCTGTAATAAATACATACATATTTTGTATTGATATAACCTTTACATTGTATAACCTTTGGCCTTGGATGTTGATTTTTTTTCTTGACCTTTGGGTACTTAATTCTGTTGTTTTTAGGGTTAGGTTTTAACCCCTTTTGTTGTTGGTGTGGCTCACCAACACCTTTCTTGGTACCCACTAAGGGTTTTTAAAAACTGCGTGGGGCCAGGAGAGACCCTTGCCCAGCAAGGTTTCTGATGGGCCAGTGGAGATCCAGTTGGCTGTGTAGATTTTTTAAAAATGTTGCTTTGGCAGCAGCTGCTACCACAACTCCAGGGGTCTTCACTGTGTGACTGAAGGTGGGCTGCAGCAGTCCTTATGTACTTGAGCCCACTATGCTCTGCCAGCATTCCAAAGGTGTCTGCAGGCTCGAAAGGGTCGGAGACCCCTGTCCTAGGACAACACTAACCCAGGGGTGGGGAATCTTTTTTCTGCCAAGGGCCAGTTGGATATTTAGAGTGAGGGGGGGAAGTATTTGATCCCCTGCTAAATTTGCCCGTTTGGCCTCTGACAAAGAAATGACCAGTCCATAATTTTAATGGTAGGTCTATTGTAGCTGTGAGAGACAGAATAACAACAGGAAAAACCCCAGAAACCCAGAAGACAAAAGTCAGAGATTGATTGAAATAAGTATTTGATCCCCTATCAACCAGCCAGATTTGATCCCCTATCAACCAGCCAGATGTCAGGCTACCTGGTATCTTCACTGTATGTAATGAGCTGAGATTAGAAGCACCTGCTGTAAGGGAGAGGTCTTACCTGTAATCCCAGCTCATTACAGTACCTGTACAAAAGACACCTGTCGACAGAAGCAATCCATCAGATTCCAAACTAGCTACCATAACCAAGACCAAAGAGCTGTCCAAGGATGTCAGGGACAAGATTGTAGACCGGCACAAGGCTGGACTGGGCTACAAGACTATTGCCAAGCAGCTTGGTGAGAAGGTGACAACAGTTGGTCCAATAATTCGCAAATGGAAGAAACACAAAATAACTGTCAACCTCCCTCGGTCTGGGGCTCCATGCAAGATCTCATCTCGTGGAGTTGCAATGATCATGAGAACGGTGATAAAGCAGCCCAGAACTACACGGGGGGAACTTGTCAATGATCTCAGGGCAGCTGGGACCATAGTCACCATGAAAACAGTTGGTAACACACTACGCCGTGAAGGACTGAGATCTTGCAGAGCCCACAAGGTCCCCTTGCTCAAGACAGCACATGTACAGGCCCGTCTGCAGTTTGCCAATGCACATCTGAATGACCCAGAGGAGAACTGGGTGAAAGTGTTGTGGTCAGATGAGACCAAAATCGAGCTCCTTGGCATCAACTCAACTCGCCGTGCTTGGAGGAGGAGTAATGCTGCCTATGACCCCAAGAACACCATCCCCACCATCAAACATGGAGGGGGACATATTATGCTTTGGGGGTGTTTTTCTGCTAAGGGGACGGGACACCTTCACCGCATCGAAGGGACAATAGACGGGACCATGTATCGTCAAATCTTGGGTGAGCACCTCCTTCCCTCAGCCAGGGCATTGAAAATAGGTCGAGGATGGGTATTCCAGCATGACAATGACCCAAAACACACGGCCAAGGCAACAAAGGAGTGGCTCAAGAAGAAGCACATTAAAGTCCTGGAGTGGCCTAGCCAGTCTCCAGACCTTATCCCATCAAAAATCTGTGGAGGGAGCTGAAGGTTCGAGTAGCTACACATCAGCCTCGAAATCTTACTGACTTGGAGAGGATCTGCAAAGAGGAGTGGGACAAAATACCTCCTGAGATGTGTGCAAACCTGGTGGCCACCTACAAGAAACGTCTGACCTCTGTAATTGCCAACAAGGGTTTTGCCACCAAGTACTAAGTCATCTTTTGCAAAGGGATCAAATACTTATTTCACTCATTATAATGCACATCATCTTTTGCAAAGGAATCAAATACTTATTTCACTCATTATAATGCACATCAATCTCTGACTTTTGTCTTCTGAGTTTCTGGGGTTTTTCCTGTTGTTGTTCTGTCTCTCACAGCTACAATAGACCTACCATTAAAATTATGGGCTGGTCATTTCTTCGTCAGAGGGCAAACGGGCAAATTCAGCAGGGATCAAATACTTTTTTCCCTCACTGTATAACTCATTTGCGGGCCATACAAAATTATCTACTTAAAAATTAGCCAACCAAGCCCCAAGCAGGCAGCTGCCCCAGAAGACCCCCCCCCTGCATGCCGGCAAGCAGGCAGGCATCCAACAGGTGGCGCACTCGCCCACCTGGTGGCACAGGATGGTCTGTTGCACCAGCCGGGCATAGCCATTCAGCCACATGCCGGAGTTGCTCCTGCTCCCTATGGTCGGGCCGGATTCTAAGCTGGCTCATGCTACCTCCGCCTGCAGGGATGAAATGAGGACACACTGGCTAAGAACTCTCTCCCCTCCCCCTGTGCATTCTGGCCCTGCCCCCTTTAAACCTCTCAATTGTCGCCATTTAGATCCTTCTGAGCGGATCGCCAGTCTTAGATCCTTCTGAGCTAGGGATCTACCAGGACCCATGAAGGGCCAGACCAAATGATTTCGCAGACCTTAAACGGCCCCCAGGCCTGACGTTCCCCATACCTTCTCTAACCACTGTACAATTCTGTATCCTTGAAGGGGGTGGTCAGGGTGGACAACTAACTGATGACTGATGGTGTGATCCACTGGTGCAGTATCTTAGCATACGTCGGAACATCGCGGTTGGGTTTTGAGTGCTGCGTTGTTCAAGGTCAGTTTGGGTAAGCATTTATCACTTGTGGGTACCATCAAGTGATATCCTGCATTTTTGAATCAATGGGCTAGTCACTGCAGAAAGAATGTGGATCTTGCCCAATGCCAACTTGAATACAGTACTTGTCAGACCATTTCTTTGGTGACCCTTAAAGACAACCAGTAAACTGCAGCTGATTCAGAATGCAGCAGTCTGATATTCTCTGATATTCTAGCCAAGAACACCTCGCCTACTTAAAAATGGCTATGGTGGCCTTCAGTTTATTTGAGTTCAAGGTGCTGCTTATGACCTATAAAGCCTAGAACCCATATGTCTGAAAGACCATCTCTCCCATATGTTCTTGTATGCCAGCTGTAATTCTCAGTGTGCTACCTACTCCCTGCTTATAGTAGCCTGCCTGGCACTGACTGGTACTCATGCTTTTCCCACCCTATGGGATGGTCTCCCTGATGGGAGGGAGCTGTCCAGCAACTTTTTGAAGGCACTGTAAGGCTTTTCTATTTGCAAGGTCTTTTAATGGGTGTGGATGGCAGAGGTTTTTTGTTGTTGTTTAGGATGGGGAGAGGCTTATTTGGCTTTTTGTTGTATTTTGTATGCTTGAAATGAGAATTTGTAAGCCACCTTAAACCATGGGAGGAGGTGGATACAAATATTTCAATGTCTAGCTTAGATGCACCCAAGTGCTGAACTTTCATGTGTGAATCAGCCTTCAGAGGTACAAGAACAACAAAAACTCTAGGCTTCTCTCCTGTAGAGCTTGTGCATGGTAGTGGCTGAGGGACTGAATGACATCCCTGAAAGTCCCCAATTCAAATTTTGCCACTGCTGCAGCCTCTCCTCCCCCTCGCAATAATACGACCACCCATTAAGTAACCCTGGCACAGTGTAGTGGTAGAGTGTCAAAGATCTGGGAATACCCAAGCAGAAAGCCCTACTGAGCTGGGTGACCTTGGGCAAATCTCTGTCTTTCTGCATTGTTCCTTGGCCATATGTTCTGCATTAGAACATTTCCAATTTGTCAAGTCACCTTTTCCCTAGCTACATGGGATGCCATGTGCTTGAGGTTTTTTAAAAATATTTTTATTAAATATTTTCAATAAAAAAACACACTTAAGATACTCATTCCTTCACATACATACAATATAATCAGTCTTCCAGGAGACTTGTTTTAAACTGATCTTACATTTCCTACTGGAAATTGTTTAGTTGATGATCGCTGAACCCTTTATGTTCCCACTGCCCTTCAAACAGTTTTTAATACAATCCGTATCTCACATTTGTACCGTTCCTTTTAATCTATGCTTTAATTTTATTTTCTGTCTATTGCTTCAGCTAAACTATTTTATATATGTAATAAATCTACCAAAATTAAGTTAATTCATACCATCGTATTCCCTATTACTATGTATGGGTGTGAAAGCTGGACATTGAAGAAAGCTGATAGGAAGAAAGTAGATTCCTTTGAAATGTGGTGTTGGAGGAGAGTGTTACGGATACTGTGGACTGCCAAAAAAAAACAAATCAGTGAGTTATAGATCAAATCAAGCAGGAACTGACCCTAGAAGCTAAAATGACTAAACTGAAGCTATTGTATTTTGGTCACATTGTGAGAAGACAAGAGTCACTAGAAAAAACAGTCATGCTAGGAAAAGTTGAGGGCAGCAGGAAAAGAGGAAGACCCAACAAGAGATGGATTGACTCAATAAAGGAAGCCACAGCCCTCAATTTGCAAGATCTGAGCAAGGATGTCAAAGAGAACATTTTGGAAGACTTTGATTCATAGGGTCGCCATGAGTCGGAAGCAACCTGACGACACACACACACACACACACACACACACACACACACACACACACACACACACACACACAATAAATCTACTGTCTTTATATTAGTTCTATTATACACTGATATGCCTCCACCCTTCTTTACTGAATTATCTCTACTTTATGTAATCAAAGTAAAACACCCATTTCACGTGCTTGAGTTTTTAGTTGGGGTCTTCGACCTTAAAACCACACCGGAGGCCCGCAAGGTCACTGGCTGGGCACCCAGTTACCCATTCATGTTGTAGTATTACGTGACTACGTTGGAAGGTATTTTTGACCTATCTGCTGGAGACCGAGTGCTTACTCTGCACATTTTTTTTTTTATTCTTTCCCCCTCCATCGTGGCCATGTTAGCCTTGGTCACGCAGGCTTTATCATTTGGCAGTCAAAACTAGACAGCAAACACAGCTTAGTAGTAACTTATTTGGCCAGCAGTCATAAAGCATAATAAGCAAATAGAACTCTTGCCATCTGCATTACGCTTCTAGGCCTATGCTCCCTGTACAACCGTTCTAAGCTGACTCGGTAAGAAGCGTTTTGCAGCGGATGTGAAAATGGTTGCAAGCTGTAACTGCATGCTCATATGTTTCTCTGGAATTAGGCATTCAGGTGAATGGCAGTTGGTTCTGACATGGCAGCATGTTTCACAAACCCAGCTAGATGGCTTAGATATAGGTTGCACACCCTGTACTGTGTGATGGGGCTCTACAGACACACGTTTTTCCATAGGTGATGATCCACCTTCCCTTGCAGTCTCTGAAAATAGGAGTCTTTGTTTTGATAAATTTAGGGACTCTCCACTGGAGAAGAGTGAGGTTCTATTACATTTTTCAAAATCCAACCCTTTCTCCAGTGGCTTCAGGAGAGTATATACACAGTTTGCTTTTCCCCATCTGCACCTATCCTGTTCGGTGGACATGCCTATTTCCTTTAGTAAATTGGTACACTGCCTCTCCAAGAGAACCCGTTTAAAGCAGCTTGCAAAATAAAGCATAATTGAAACAAAACCATAGAAGTTGAAATTAAATCAGAAGAGTTTCCGTCTAGACATTAGGAAGAATTTTCTATCAGAGCAGTTCCTCAGTGGAACAGGCTTCCTTAGGAGGTGGTGAGCGCTCCTTCCCTGGAGGTTTTTAAGAGGAGGTTAGATGGCCATCTGTCAGCAATGCTGATTCTGTGACCTTAGGCAGATGATGAGAGGGAAGGCATCTTGGCCATCTTCTGGTCACTGGGTGTGTGTGGGGGGGAGGTAGTTGTGAGTTTCCTGCATTGTGCAGGGGGTTGGACTAGATGACCCTGGTGGTCCCTTCCAACTCTATGATTCTATGATTCTAAGTTAAGACTTTAAAAGCCAGCTAGGGCATAAAAACTGGATAAAACACTGAGCAGCTTAAATGCGGTGCTATATAACAGTTCTCGTGTTAAAACCAAACTATTAAAGTGTGAAGAAATCAACCCCTTAATTAAAAGCCTGGGGCTGGCCCTAAAAGTGTCTACTAGGCACCAGGCATCAAAAGAACAGGTAATCCACAGGTGAGGAGCCATCACTGAAAAAGTCATCTCTGGTTACCACCTGTCTTGCCTCTGCAGGCAGGGCTATTGAGGCATAGCTCAACTAGCAAACTGGACAGTGTGAGAGGAGGCAGTCCTCCAAGTAGCCTGATTCCAAGCACTTTGAATTGGGCCCCAAACAGTCAGGCACCCAGTACAGATCTTCCAGCACCTGAGGGACATGAGCCCTATATCCGACTCATAAGAAAGGCCCTGCTGGATCAGACCAAAGCCCATCAAGTCCAGCACTCTCTTCTCACAGTGGCCAATCAGGTGCCTCTAGGAAGCCCCCAAACAAGACGACTGCAGCAGCACCATCCTGCCTGTGTTCCACAGCACCTAAGGTAATAGGCATGCTACTCTGGTCCTGGAGAGAATAGGTATGCAGCATGACTAGTATCCATTCTAACTAATAGCCATGAATACCCCTTTCCTCCATGAATATGTCCACTCCACTCTTAAAGCCCTCCAAGCTGGCAGCCATCACCACATCCTGGGGCAGGGAGTTCCACAATTTAACTATGCGTTGTGTGAAAAAATACTTCATTTTATCTGTTTTGAATCTCTCACCCTCCAGCTTTAGCAGATGACCCCGTTTTCTAGTATTATGGGAGAGGGAGAAAAACTTCTCCCTGTCTACTGTCTTCAAACCATGCATAATTTTATAGACCTCTATCATGTCTCCCCTTAGCCTTCTTTCCAAGCTAAACAGCCCTAAGCGTCTTAACCGCTCCCCATAGGACAGTTGCTCTAGTCCCCTAATCATTTTGGTTGCTCTTTTCTGCACCTTCTCAAGCTCTGTAATATCCTTTTTTAGGGGCGGTGACCTGGACTCCTGGCTGTAGCCTGGCTACCTCTAGCCCTACTAGATCCTCACAACATCTTGTTAGAAGCAACTCAATCCCTCCAGGCTGATTTTGTTTTCTTCTCCACTTGCAGGTACTTAAGCCTGTCCAGGATGTGTTTTTTCTGTTTAAATTGTATTTATGTCACCTTGTAAATTTTTATCAACCACTTTGAGAAGGAAAAAGGGTTGGTTTTTTATATGCTTTCTCTACCACTTAAGGAAGAATCAAACCGGCTTACAGTCACCTTCCCCTCCCCACAAGACACCCTGTGAAGTAGGTGAGGCTGAGAGAGTGTGACTAGCCCAAGGTCACCCAGCTAGCTTCACGTGTAGGAGTGGGGAAACAAATCCAGTTCACTAGATTAGCCTCTGCCGCTCATGTGGAGTAGGGAATCAAACTTGGTTCTCTAGACTCCACCACTCCAAACCACCGCACCACGCTGGCAAAGTAGAAATGCCCCAAGTCCGTAGAGGCCCTGCGTGTCTATAGGCCTGCCCTGTGCAGTTGTCTCACACAGTTGTGTAGCCACTGCCTTTATTTCAGGCTATGAGCAGGGCCTGCTTAAAACATGCGGAGGCCCGAAACTAGATCAAGTTTAAGATACCTTATAGCATTACCAAAAAAGGGAAAGAGGTTGTATTTAGAGGTTCCGCATAATCTCGGGACTTAATCTGATGATTGCTTAGCTTGTGCATGAGCACAGCTCTGGCTGTGAGCCTAGGCCTTCCACAAACAGTGTGTCCACCTGTGAATTGCTGGCGGCCGGACAGACAGGACAGATGCATGACCAGGGCAGCTGCATTGCCTCTTCGGTCTGTCTAGACGGGGGTAAGTAATCATTCTCAGATGCAAAGTTTAGCCACGTTTCCAGTTTCAACAGGAATCGGTGACCGTGCCAAGCTTTAGTTTACACAGATGTAAGTGTGAAATAACAGCAGACACTGGTTCATGTAAACAGAGTTTTCTTTATTGCTCAACATTCATGGCACAGCACCGTGCTAGTTGGAAGTGCATCGTTGTACTGGACCATGCAATTTTGACTTTGGACACCAACAGCATGTATATACTGTGAATACATCAGCATGACACCTCAGCTTTAAATCTACACATGTGAGTTCCTTGTGGCATTTATGCATTCTGGGAAAGATGGGAGTGGGGGACATGGCTTAGTGGCAGAGTATATGCTTCACACACACAAGGTCCCAGGTTCAAGCCCTGGCAACTCCAGTTAAAAGAATTATGGAGTAGAGATGTTGAAGACTGCTGCCGCTCACAGCAGACCATACTGACCTTGATCAATCAGTAGTCTGATTTGGCACAAGGCAGCTTCATGTGTTCATATAACCAACTGGCCACAGCTTCCCCAGACATGTATGCACAACATCCTCACACACACCCCTCCAACAGCCCCAACATCAGATTAAGAAACCGGATCTTGTAACTTTAAAAAATGGGTATCAAGTCATCAAAAATGAGCTACCTAGTGCTTGGCTTGGCTAGCTCCAGGCTAGCCTGATCTTGGCAGATATCAGAAGCTAAGCAGGGTCAGCCCTGGTTAGAATTTGGATGGGAGACCTCCAAAGAATACCAGGGGTGTGACACGGAGGCGGGCAATGGCAAACCACCTCTGAACGTTTCTTGCCTTGAAAACCTTATGGGGGTTGCCGTAAGTCAACTATAACTTGATGGCACACACACACACACACACACACACACACACACACACACACACACACACACACATCTAATTATTAGCTGATTATCTCCATACAATGTCTATGACACTGCTAGAAAATATTCTAGTCCCATTTAGTTTCCAAACAGACAGGAAGCAGTTTCAGCCTTTGGACAAAGTCATCCAAAGAAATGGCAACCTTCAAGCCAAGTCTTGCTCCTATTTGAGGTAAAGAGTTTTTCCATTCAAGACCAACCTGTGCTCCTTACTCAACAAATGAGAAGGGATGGCCCACAGTAACAACCCAGTGATCCTCCAAAACTGTACTTCTCCCTCTCTCTTTGACAGTACCATTAATGTAGATTCCAGCTACATAGTTGTGTATTTGTTGGAAACTCCTCCACGTTTTTTCTGATGAAAGCTCTTTCCGGGCATCTTGCAACTGACAGCAGCTCGTAACAGTTTCTTCCAGCCTGGAAGCCCCCATTTCACGGGAAGATTTAATATTCAGTCGTCGTGCAATACATCTCAGCTAGCCCTTGTGTAAGAGGAAGTGGAACTGGCTGCATTGCAGCATTTTGTGTGCAGTAAAACCCAGACGTTATCAGGGCAGGAAGTAGTTTATGCGCTGGGAGACCGATTTGCAACCTTGGGCAGAGAAAAGCTTCTCCTCTTTGGGAACAAACACCATCATCCTTGCAACCTCATCCAGGGCCTCCTCAGTGAACTGTAGGTCCCGGGCCAAGAAGGCATCCCGAGCACACAGCTTCACATGGCGATGCTCCAGGGGTAGGAAAGGTACCAGGAAGTCAATGAGGTTCTCCTCCAGAAGGCAGCTGTAGGCAGAATCCTCATCTGAAAACAGCACAAAGTACACGTGATACAGGCTATACATGTCTCTACATTGTTACTCCTCGCCAAAAATCCAGATTTGATGTTCTAATGTTATTTTTGCATGTTTCATCCCAAAGGCATGTTTCCAGAACTTGTACAATCTGGGGTACAGAAGTAGTGGAATGGCATGATGAAAAGTAATAAGAATATAAGGAGTAACAAAGCTATATGTGAGGTGGGGCTCATGACCAGAATATGTCTCCAAGGAAGCACAGGTTTGTGCACAAGCAAGATTTTAGTCCTTATGATGCTTAAATATGCAGACAGTGTCTGCAGGACTCTCCATTATTTAACAGATTTGAGTCTAGCCCCTACCTTGAAGCAAGGGCATAAAATCCCTGCTGTTGAATCATGATTCATTCTGTTGAATCATGATTCAACAGACTAGATCCCCAGTGGGGGACCCAGAGAGGCATACATCATTTTTCCCTCCTCCATTGTATCCTTACTACAACCACCCTGTGAGGTAGTAGACATAGTGACATGGTCACCACGGCAGAGTGGTGGGGACTTGAACCTGTGTATCTCAGATCCTAGTCTAACACTCTAACCACTACATCTATATCTCACTGTTCCACTCCAGCGAGCCAGCTTGGTGTAGTGGTTAAGAGTGGTAGTTTGGAGCGGTGGACTCTGATCTGGAGATACGGGTTTGATTCCCCACTCCTCCACCTGAGCGATGGAGGCTAATCTGGTGAACTGGATTTGTTTCCCCACTCCTACACATGAAGCCAGCAGGGTGACCTTGGGTTAGTCACACACACTTAGCCCCACCTACCTCATAGGGTGTCTGTTGTGGGGAGGGGAAGGTGATCATAAGCCAGTTTGATTCTTAAGTGGTAGAGAAAGTCGGCATATAAAAAACAATTCTTCTTCCATCACATGCAATTATAGATTGGAAGTTCCTTGGGGCAGGGATCTGTCATCTTGTATTCTTTAAAATGGCATGTACCTTGATGGCCCCAAATAACTACAGTGGGCTCTAGTGGAGGTCTATGACATTGCACATTTTGATTTCCACAGACTTCGGTCAAAAGCTTCAAAAAAGATGGTTGGTGGGGCATTTGCTTGCAGCTGCTTTCCTGGCTGGGTTGGAAAGCTGTTATTTTCACAGTGCTATCAATCTATGTGTTGCATCCTAGAGTCCTGCCAGCAAAAGACACAGATTCCCCCAAGTCCCAAGGCTTATAGTCCACATTTCGACAGTAGCAAAAATTGGGCAGGGGTGCGGGAAGAGGAGAGGGGAGAGCCTACGGCAATAAGATACCATTGTGATCAAATATGCTTACAATTTAGAGTTGCTTTACATGTTGGCTACAGTAGCAAACACCTGCTGTCCTCTGTGCATACAGGGGAACAGTTCCTATCTCATGTAGCAACAGAGTTCTGTTTGCCTGACAGGGAATCACAGCCAGTGCTGGCCTGCTGTCAAGCATAATGCATATACATTGTAAGAAAACCATGTGTAAAGCAGGGTAGGAATTAATGCCAGTGCTTCACATTAGTGGCTTGAGCCCAATCCACCACGCTGTATTCACATGTCCTGCTTTTTTCTCCTGGCAAAGCAAGAAGTGGCCTTCTGCTCCCCAAAAAGCCGTTGCATGAGGAACACCTGCAGAGCATCTCACCTGCAGAGTCCAGCAGCTCCGTCCTCAGGTAGCGTTCTAAATACTCCAGGGTGATGTCCTCTCGGGCTCGACCAGCTCGCCAGAAGTCTAAGGCTACCTCGTTGATGATGTTGCCTCCAGTGTTACTGAAAAGCAGGGAGGGGAATAGCAAAAATTATTTATTGGGGGGGGGGGAATTGTGGCACCTTTCCAGGGAACCTGCCCAATTTCTTTGGACCTACAGGGGGGTCCAGTGGACCCTTAACAAGCAACTTCTCTTGGCTTCCTCACCAAAAGATAAAACAGACCAAATGCACAGCTGAGCACCCGAGGAAGCTCTTCACAACTTCCCTAGACCTGCCAACCTAAAGGCAGAACAGAGAAGAGGGGAAGGAAGCTGCTGGTTGTATAGCCCACCCTCCTGTTCGTGATGACCCGACCCCTATCCCATGAACAATTTCCCCCCGAAACAATGCTTTCCCCTCAGTACCACCCATCCCAGGTTCAGAAGCCATTCCCTACTCTAGGATCAGGCAACCGACCACCCTAGGAAGCAGGAGAGGGGCAGGGGAAAACAACCAGCCTGGCAACCGACCACCCTAGGAAGCAGGAGAGGGAAAGGAGAAAACAACCAGCCTGCAAAGGCAACTAAAGCTAGCTGGTTGAAAAGCTAATACAGAAACTTTGTAAAGTAGGTCTGGGCTGAGAGCTTCCCAAAGGCCCCCTTAGTGATCTGCTCCTCGCATCCTTCACACAATGCATAGTTAAATTGTGGAACTCCCTGCCCCAGGATGTGGTGATGGCTGCCAACTTGGAAGGTTTTAAGAGGGGAGTGGACATGTTCATGGTAAAAGGTAAAGGTCCCCTGTGCAAGCGCCGGGTCATTGCTGACCCATGTGGTGACGTCACATCCCGACGTTTACTAGGCAGACTTTGTTTACGGAGTGGTTTGCCAGTGCCTTCCCCATTCATCTTCCCTTTACCCCCAGCAGCTGGGTGCTCATTTTACCGACCTTGGAAGGATGGAAGGCTGAGTCAACCTTGAGCCGGCTACCTGAAACCGACTTCCGTCAGGATTGAACTCAGGTCATGAGCAGAGCTTGGACTGAAATACTGGAACTTACCACTCTGCGCCACGGGGCTCAGTTCATGGAGGAGAGGGCTATTCATGGCTACGAGTCAAAATGGATACTAGTCATAATGCATACCTATTCTCTCCAGGGTCAGAGGAGCATGCCTATTATCTTAGGTGCTGTGGACCACAGGCAGGACAATGCTGCTGCAGTTGTCTTGTTTGTGGGCTTCCTAGAGGCCCCTGGTTGGCCACTGCGTAAACAGACTGCTGGACTTGATGGGCCTCGGTCTGATCCAGCATGTCCTTTCTTATGTTCTTATCCTTCTTTTAACATGCCATATCCCCAGTGTGACTGCAATGGGGCACGAAGGTGTACAGGAAA
Organism: Euleptes europaea; assembly: GCF_029931775.1. Taxonomy (NCBI): domain Eukaryota; kingdom Metazoa; phylum Chordata; class Lepidosauria; order Squamata; family Sphaerodactylidae; genus Euleptes; species Euleptes europaea. The sequence goes on along the minus strand of NC_079313.1, from coordinate 22,079,512 downwards.
ATGGGCAGCTGCCAGTGTAGAAGCACAGGTGATGGGGAAGCAGGCTTCCACTAGTCAGGGGGAGGAGGCAGGCTGTTGAGGCTTGAGCGAAAAGGATTTGGCCAACCCTGCTCTGCACTCAGAAGAAGGTGCACATCAAGGTTGTGTAACACTGGCATGTCCCAATTGTGTATCTGCAGGAGATGCTGAGGCTGTGGTAAGACTTGGCCCTACTCCAACCCACTGAAGTCAGCAAAAGGGCAAGAGATCTGGCAGGGAGCCCAGCAATATCAAAGGGGTGTGTGGGGGGAGGGGGTGAATGGAGCAAGCCAAACAGGAAAATTGGAAGAGGACAGTTTGTGCAGAACGTGGAGTACAACACACAACTACAGGAAGCTGGAAGTCTTCCCATATTTCCCCAAAACAAAAAGGAGGTAAGAGAATGAAGAACAAAAATGCTTATAAAGCACAATTGGTTCACAATCTCTCCGTCTGTTATAAAAATCACCTGTACTGGATAAATCATAAAAACACTGGGTTCAATCACATGGATCCGTTCCACTAATAGCAATGCCTTTCCCTGTAATGACCATCTTCCTCTGAGGAAAGAGGCCCTCATAAGAGAAAGTCACCTTATGTCAGGACAAATCTCCGATATTAGCTGAATGGACCCCACAGAATCCAACCCACTAAATATTCAGATTTTCACAGTTCACATGGGCTTGGATCCTACAGTGAATCTCTGCTGATGGTTTCCATCAGTGGTATGGGACTCCCTTGGCTACCCTCCCACTGCAGCCCAAAGTGCTGCCCCAGGGGGACCTCTAGGAACAGCTTGAGTGAGTAGTTGGAAGTCTGCAACTAATGGGGGAAATTGCCTACCTCGCCCCCAATTAGCAGAAATTTTCCACATGATGTAACCCAGGGTTCCCCAACTTGGTGCCTGTGGGCAATATGGAGCTCACCAGTACCTCTCCTGGTGCCTGGTAGTCTTTTCAGAAAGTGGGGTGGGCTCATCAAAAGAAGGACTTACTATTAGATGCCTTCATTCCAATGAATGGGTTTTCCGTATCTGTAGCGCTTGCAGCCACTGGAGGATCAGGAGAACTGGTAAGCACCTGGGCTTTCCTTATTTAGTGTGTGGTTCTATTCCCCTTTCAGGCTTTCCTTCTTTTCATGTCCCCTTTTCTTTCTCCTTTCTCTTTATGTGTTCAGCCAAGCAAGACTTTTGTAAAGCAAGGAGGGAAGTATTGCATTTGGTTCTGCCTCCTGCAGCAGCCATTTTGGATCTGGCTCCATCTCAACATCCATTTTTGGGGTGGTGCTCACCATCCCCTATCAATATTCTGAGGGTTCCCACAGGATGAAAAAGATTGTGGATCCCTGATCTAACCCATGATGTCATTGTCTTCTTAAAATGCCACTGTAGTTTAATACCTTCTTTTAGTGATATTAACTGTACTGAGATGAAAGATGTGTACACAAATGGATCTATCTGAAAAAATATATGCCCATAAGTATATTTGTGTGATGCTGGCATATATAATATGAGGTCTATGAAGTATCAAGTATGTTTTTTTTTTTACTTGAATAGATGTCTCTAGATTTTGGTCAAGACACTGCTCCTTCTCGAGCAGTCAGACTTCTAACCCCTTCTACAACCTTATCCTTTGACAAAAATTTACCTCAGGAACAGAAAGATGGACCGCCGGTAATCCACTTTATCAACACTGTCATAGTGATCCAGGTAGGGTTTGATGGCATCTAGAAGGCTGACATGAAGTTTTTCTGCCTCATCAAATATAAAGAGTGACTGCTGACATGACTGCACCGTCTCACTGATCTGCTTTGCCAGTTGGACCTGAGTGGACAGATGGAGCTGGTGTGAGTCACAACGCAGGAAATGATGCACAGAGCAGAAGCAACAGATAGCAAGACAATCTATATATTTATTCGTGAACAGGTCCCGGAGTGCAGATGAAAAAATCCACACATTGGGCCAGATGCAGCAAGAGGAGTTTTTGCAAATGTGGGATGCCCAGGTTTGCATAAAAACCCTGAAACATTAAAAAAAAAAACATACAGGGAGATTTCCAAAAACCCTAAAGCAGAGAAATGATGTGCAACTCAAACAAAAAATGCTGACAGATCTCACAAGTGTTGTGAGATCTCACAAGTGAGCAGAAAGCTAGTCCTGCACACTTTCTGCTCCAAGCCTTCTCTACCACCACCAGCCAGGGGGGGTCTTGGAGGGGGTCTGATCTTGAAGCAGAAACTATGTCTACGGCACTTTCTTCTCCAACCCGCCCCCCCCCCCAAACTGGCTGCTGGAAAGGAAGGTGAGAGAAAAGTTTGTCCAGCATGCTTTCTGCTCCCAGCTGAACCTCTCCCCAAATCATCTGGCCACTTATCATATCAGAGCCACAGGGACCAGCAAGGGAAGGGAGAATGGGATGTCCCATCTCCCATGAGTGGAAGGTGGTATATTGTATTAGATGCAGGAAGGCCAGGATTCAACTATTGTACTATTATACAACTGCAAAATGCTAAGAAAGTTCTCACTCAACACTGGTCCTCCTCTGTAGCTTCCCTAGCATTCTTGTCAATTTGCCTCTGACAAAAACACATCTCACCTTGTACAAGTCCACAGATGTTGGATGGGGGAAGTGGAATAACGAGATGAAGACCTTGACACATTCACTCTTCAGGCCATCACGGTAAAGGTGTTCCGCTATTAGCCGGGCCACAAAATTCTTGCCAGTACCAGACCAGCCATGGAAAGAAAGGGCCAAGGCTTTTTCTGGCTGGGGTGTCTCCAGGAAGCCTTGAACTGCTTTCAGAACAACATCTCTTGCCAAGTGTTGTCCATGAAGTCGCCTGCTAAGATCCAGCTCCAATCCTATCCAAAAGAGGAGGAGGAGAAATACTGTATGCATACTGTACACAGCTGAGAGAGGAGGCACACAGTGAAAAAAAAGGCATAATTGTTAGGAGTTCATTCCCTAAAATCAGAGCTGTGTCAATGATGCGGAAACAAGAAAAAGAATGAACAGCTCCACAATACAGTGCTGGCTGCAGCTGGCTTCCTAAAAATCTAATTTTAAAAAGCAAGTTTCTAACCCTTATGGATAGGAAGGCATGTTTATGGTTGTCTCAGAGATCAGAAGAGGGGCGAAATAAGATTACCTGTAAAGTGTCAATGTTCCTCCTTATTTCTATTCAAGTATTTATACCCCGCTTTTCTCTCTGAGGGGACCCAAAGCAGCTTACCAAAAAACCGCACTGTATAAATAAACTAAGAAGCAGACAACATCCTGGACTGCTGGGCTGGTGTGTCCTAAGGCACAGGCAGCAAACCATGACCAAGGGCCAAGACTGAACTTCTGGTTTCTCAAAGTGACTGAGAAGTAGAATAAATTGAGCAAAATCATAAACTCAGGCTGCATTTGAAACTTGCGTAATTCCTACAAGTTGCAGAATCCAGCTTCTCTTATTGCAGAATACAGGTTACATTAGAACACAGAACTTTCTGTGAGCGCAGAATGTGTAATATACAGTCCTGTCTTGTTATGTTTGTTTACTGGAAGACTTGGCACATGCAAAAGGTATCTGTGGCCAGTTGTAATGTCCCAGCCCTTGATGGGACCTTTTTCCTCCTTGGCCCCAATCCCATTAGAGCTGGCCAAACTAAGCTGAAAGCAACGGAATAAGTTATCTGTAACTAACTTGCACCATTGATTCTGACGGGCCCCAGTCACAATTAACTTTAGCCATATTCTCAAGGCTGCGGGAGAAATCACATTATGGGAGCTCTCCTAAGCAGGCTTCCCAGAACTATATCCCATTTTATTCAATAGAAGTGTTCTTAGGGATGCAGCCTGTGCTACCTAGGGCAGCACTGTGTGGGGGAGGAGGGCTGGGATTATTCCACACCTTCTGGAGAGTATCCTTTACCTGTGACGTTGTTGGTCACCCTGCAGTCTCCCGTCGCACAACATTTGCCAAAGCTGCAGTACCAGCTGGAGAGGATCTCCCTCATGACGGGCATATGCCACCCTAGAAGAAAGTCAACCCCATGTTGTAAAAGAAAGAAGCAAGCCATCCTTTCACTTATGAAGATGGTCCCATGTTTTCCCCTCTCTCACACATTCACAAATCTTACAAAATTGATGTTTGTTTTGGATTCAGGATGGACAAAAAAAATAAGTTTCAGGACAGACAAAAGGAATATTTCTTTACCCAATGAATGATTAAAATGTGGAATTAACTGCCAGTGGATGTAGTGATGACCACATAAAGCTTTAAGAGAGGAGGAGAGCTAGCTCATAGGTGACAGGGAAGGGCAAGGTAAACTGAGACTAGGATAGCTCTGGAGTTGACCTTTCTTTATAAAACTTCTCAGTCTCCTTTCGTAGAAAACAGCACTCAGAGCAGCTTCCAAACCACCCATTGCAACCTTAACAATAACTAAGCCAGCCTCATAAGAGTGTTATCATGAAGCGCTATATTAAAATAACTACAAATAGTTGCACTGAAGAAGAAGAAGTGGTTTTTGTATGCTGGCTTTCTCTGCCACTTAAGGGAGAATCAAACCGGCTTACAATCACCTTCCCTTCCCCACAACAGACACCCTGTGAAGTAGGTGGGGCTGAGAGAGCTGTGACTAGCCCAAGGTCATTCAGCTAGCTTCGTGTGAAGGAGCGGGGAAACAAATCCAGTTCACCAGATTAGTCTGCTGCTCATGTGGAGGAGTGGGGAATCAAACCCGGTTCTCCAGATCAGAGTCCACCACTCCAAACCACTGCTCTTATCCACTACACCATGCTGGCTCTCTACACCACGCTGGCACTGCACGCTGAGGCCCTGCTAAAATTTAGAGTTTGTTTCCACTTGTCCCCTAAATTTCCACGTGGTTGCAGTATGGAACACCTCAGTCCATTTCTGCAAACCTGTTCTCAGAAGCTACCTGATTTGATTTGTTGTTACCTTTCGGTTAAAATGTGGCCCAATGTGATGTATAAAAAGTATGCAGAAAACAGCACAAAACAAAAGGTACTGCGCAGTAAGAGTCAACACTGTATAAAACAGCTCTAAATACCTGTGTTTCCCCCACCCCCACCCCCAGCCATGCATCTGCTGAAGGGTGCTCTGCCTCAGGAAAGCTGCTGGAGCACATGTTCTTTGTGCCACCGGCCTCTTGTCTTATTCTGCTGCAACAGACGAAACCCTCTGAACCAAAGCGAGAGAGACCAGCACACTTACCCCTTCGCCCCAAACGAAGGAGCTAAACCTAGGCAGGAGAACAGCACCCTGAGGCGCTAGTGGGGACTGTACCACTTCAGACTACATGCAAAGGAATCTGTTTTTAAGCAAAGGCTCCCATACTTCAATAACTCTGTCAGCGGGAAGAGCTGCAGGGCATGCAAAGTCTGAAACCTTTCTTGCTCTGAAGGGCAGCTCAGTTTTTTGTTTGCAAGCAACGCTGGCATCACAAAAGTGTGACTCCCCCCCACCCACTGACCGAAGTGGTACAAGCTCGTCCTGGCGGCTCACTCTCGGGCAGGTGCAAAGCAGACTTTGAATGATGGACCAGCCCACACGGAGGGAGGCAGGAAGTCATAATCCTAAGAACAGAAGAAAGGCCCTGCTGGATCAGTCCGAGGCCCAACAAGTCCAGCAGTCTGTTCACACAGTGGCCAACCAGGTGCCTCCAGGAAGCCCCCAAATAGGACGACTGCAGCAGCACCATCCTGCCTGAGTTCCACCGCACCCAATATAACAGGCATGCTCCTCTGATCCTGGAGAGAATAGGTTTGCAGCATGACTAGTATCCATTTTGACTAGTAGCCATGAATACCCCTCTCCTCCATGAATATGTCCACTCCCCTCTTAAAGCCCTGCAAGCTTGCAGCCATCACCACATCCTCAGTAAATGCAACCAAAATGCTCTAAAGCGGCCTGAATCTCCTCCTCCTCCTGTCCCTGCTCTTCTGGCTCTATCGATTCATGAGCTCCTGCCCTCTTGGAATGCCGCTTTTATGAGCAACTTCGATCCCATTATATCTCTCCCCTTTTGACATATAAAGCTAATGCCTCTGTGTCTGACATTATGCCTTTTTTACTAAGTGACAGGGATCCCGGGCTACACTGTCCGTGGCAAGATCGGTTTCGGTCGTGACATCCCTCCAACATTAGAGACATGCTGCTCAAGAGCAATGGATCAAGGAGCTTCCAAGGGAGAAAGGAAAGGAATCGCCTCCTTCCCTCCTGCGGCGGTGACCTGCAGGGCTCTGAAAGGATAACGTGTGAATAAGCGTTCTCGTGGAGAAAAGCGAAAACAACAGCTCTTCTTTTATATATATATATATATATATATATATATATATATATATATATATATATAATAAAAATTATTAATTTTTATAACATAACACATAAAACAAGAACAAACAAATACAATAAAAATATTGGTTCTTGTGGGTTATCCGGCTGTGTGACCGTGGTCTTGGTATCCGGTTGCACAGCCCGGATAACCCACAAGAACCAATGAACTCTGACCATGAAAGCCTTCGACAATACAATACAAAATAATATAAGGGGGGGGGGGAAATTAACAAAAGAAAATACAAAAGAGCATCTCTATATACTTATGAATACGCTCGCAGTTGCAAAATTAGAAAGACCAAAAAGACACCCCTTCGCCCTCCACCCACCTTAAAAAAGCGACCCATCACCCGGCTTCCCAAGAAGCGTCTGAACAGTTTTAAAAATATCCACGAACAGTGAAAGATAAGAATATTGCAACGAGTTTCTACCACTCGCTAATTAAAAGTAGTAAAACCGCCGCTCTTCTGACCTGGCTTGTCCAGCGCGCGCCGGCCCCGAGGGCCTTCCTCCTCCTCCTCCTCCTCCTCCCCCTGGCACTCCTCCTGCTGCCCCAGGCGGCAGCCCACCAGGCGCCAGCAGCGGCGGGCGAGGGCGCGCACGGGGCCCAGGGGCTGCTGCTGCAGGCGCGGCTCGCGCTGCGCCTCTTCGCCGCCCTGCCCGGCGCGCGCCTGCCCGGCCAGCAAGGCCAAGCAGAGGCAGCAGCGCAGCAGCCCACGCGCCATGGCCCCGGGGCGCGCGCGCGTGTGCGCGGGGGACCACCAGGCGGCGCCGTTGGGTGCAGCGACGCCGCGGCCCCGCGCTCCGCCGGGAGGGTGACCGCGTCGCTGCAGCCGCCCCGCCGGCCTGGTGCTCTCCTTTTCCTCGCCGCCTCGGACGGGGCCGGCCTCTGGCACCGCCCCGTTCCTGGCGAGGGGCCGGGGGGCGGCGCCGAGGCTGGGCACCCGATGGCAGGGGGAGCGTGGCGTCTCGCCGGAAGGTCATGCAGGAGCCCGCCTTCAGGGCTAACAGGGCGCATGGCGGAACCCGCTGCGCTGACTCAGGGCGACCCTGTGTTTGTGTGTGTGTGTGTGTGTGTGTGTGTGTGTGTGTGTGTGTGTGTGTTAAGTGCCGTCAAGTCGCTTCCGACTCACGGCGACCCTATGAATGAAAGTCCTCCAAAACGTCCTGTCTTGGACAGCCCTGCTCAGATCCTGCAAACTGAAGGCCGTGGCTTCCTTTATTGAGTCCATCCATCTCTTGTTGGGTCTTCCTCTTTTCCTGCTGCCCTCAATTTTTCCTAGCATATTATATTTATTATATTATATTATATATATTATATTCTGCTGCAGTCGTCTTGTTTGGGAGCTTCCTAGAGGCACCTGGTTGGCCACTGTGTGAACAGACTGCTGGGCTTGATGGTCTGATCCAGAATGGCCTTTCTTATGTTCTTATGGAGGATGGGGCCTTCCATGGCTGCTGCTGTGTGTGTGTGTGTTAAGTGCTGTCAAGTCGTTTCCGACTCACAGCGACCCTATGAATGAAAGTCCTCCAAAACGCCCTGTCTTGGACAGCCCTGCTCAGATCCTGCAAATTGAAGGCCGTGGCTTCCTTTATTGAGTTCATCCATCTCTTGTTGGGTCTTCCTCTTTTTCTGCAGCCCTCAACTTTTACTAGCATATTATATTATATTATATTCTGCTGCAGTCGTCTTGTTTGGGAGCTTCCTAGAGACACCTGGTTGGCCACTGTGTGAACAGACTGCTGGGCTTGATGGCCTGATCCAGCATGGCCTTTCTTATGTTCTTATGGAGGATGGGGCCTTCCATGGCTGCTGTGTGTGTGTGTGTGTGTGTGTTAAGTGCCGTCCAGTCGCTTCCAACTCACGGCGACCCTATGAATGAAAGTCCTCCAAAACGCCCTGTCTTGGACAGCCCTGCTCAGATCCTGCAAATTGAAGGCCGTGGCTTCCTTTATTGAGTTCATCCATCTCTTGTTGGGTCTTCCTCTTTTTCTGCAGCCCTTAACTTTTACTAGCATATTATATTATATTATATTCTGCTGCAGTCGTCTTGTTTGGGAGCTTCCTAGAGACACCTGGTTGGCCACTGTGTGAACAGACTGCTGGGCTTGATGGCCTGATCCAGCATGGCCTTTCTTATGTTCTTATGGAGGATGGGGCCTTCCATGGCTGCTGTGTGTGTGTGTGTGTGTGTGTTAAGTGCCGTCAAGTCGCTTCCGACTCACGGCGACCCTATGAATGAAAGTCCTCCAAAACGTCCTGTCTTGGACAGCCTCGCTCCGGTCTTGCGAATTGAAGGCTGTGGCTTCCTTGATTGCACTGGTTCCCAACTGGGGGGGTCTGCAAGAACTAAATTAAGGTCCGCGAAACAAAAGTTATAAACCCATAGCAAATTAATACTTTCCATTAAAAGTTCTCTATTATAAAAAATATATATTCAAATATTATTCTAAGTTTAATGCTTAACTAACAGTTATGGTTAAAGTTTATTTTCAAATTCTCGGAATTTTTATTTTGGACCTTGGGGTCCCTGCACCGAACAAAAAAGTCCTAGTGGTCCCTGGTCAAAAAAAGGTTGGGAGCCCCTGCTTTATTGAGTCCATCCATCTCTTCCTGGGTCTTCCTCTTTTCCTGCTGCCCTCCGCTTTTCCTAGCATGACTGTCTTTTCCAGTAGTAGCAAAGAGCAAGAGTCCAGTAGCCCCTTAAAGACTAACAAAAAATGTTTTTGTTAATCTTTAAGGGGCTACTGGACTCTTGCTCTTTTCTACTACTGCAGACAGACTAACACGGCTACCCACTGTGAATTGTCTTTTCCAGTGACTCTTGTCGTCTCATGATGCGACCAAAATACGATAGCCTCAGCTTAGTCATTTTAGCTTCTAGGCTTGATTTGATCTAGAACCCACTGATTTGTTTTTTGGGCAGGCCAGGGTATCCATAACACTCCCCTCCAACACCACATTTCAAAGGAGTCTTTTGTCCTGTTCAGTTAATGTATTTCTGATATGGCTGTATTATTGTATTAATTCCCAATGTCAATAACACAGTAGGAGGTTGAGAGTTCAAAGCAGTTTGTTTATTAGGCCGATATACACACCGGGTGAGAACTGCCCCAAATGCGCAGGACAATTCACACAGAGAACAAAGGATTACAACAACGTTTACAACTTTGGGTCAGGGATGTTTGCCCATTGGTTGTCTATGTCACTTTAATTAGCATAGCGTATAGATATTGGTCAAAGCAAGCATTTGGTCTCTAAGCAAGCATTAAGTCTTGTGATTTAGAGACCACATTCCTAAGGATGTAGGTAAGACACGGTTTTTCTCTACTGGTGATCGGCCGTACCAGGCAGCAATGTAGTCTTTTGTTTTGGCAGCTCATAATGGCGTCTGCCAGACTCATGCTAACCCTAATGATTACACATTAGGGCATCTGTTCCAAGGATCAATACTTCACCCCTTATACCTGGGGCTGCATGTCAATGACATATATGTGCTCTCACATGGTATTGTGCTAGATGCTAACCCTTATATCCTGGACTTAGCATCTTTATAAGTGCGAGTATGCGGACTGAGCATAAAAGCATACATTTCCAATACATTTCCCATAGCATATAATGATTTCAGGCATTACATTTCCATGCTGATCATTCAGCATGCCTAACGGTGCTTTAAATTTCCCTTTGATTTCTTGGATCTTGTGGAACAGATCTCTTGTTCTTCCTTCTTTGTTGTTCTCTTCTATTTCTTTACACTGGTTATTATAATAGGCCTCTTTGGGTCTACGTGCGAGTTGCTGGACCCTATCACCCCAAAATGTCCTATCTTTAGCAGCCTTGCTCAGGTCTTGCAAATTTCAATGGGCTTCGACTGGAGTAACTTTCCTTAGGAATGCACCGTAAGTCACCTGGTTATCACCTTCCGATGTGGCTGGGGTGGCCAAGGCAGATATGGTGCACAGATAAACCACACCTTCCTTTGAAATGTGGTGTTGGAGGAGAGTGTTACAGATACCGTGGATGGCCAAAAAAAGACAAATCAGTGGGTTATAGATCAAATCAAGCCTGAACTGACCCAAGAAGCTAAAATGACTAAACTGAGGCTATTGTATTTTGGTCACATTATGAGAAGGCAAGAGTCACTGGAAAAGACAGTCTTGCTAGGAAAAGTTGAGGGCAGCAGGAAGAGGAAGACCCAGCAAGAGATGGATGGACTCTATAAAAAAAGCCACAGTCCTCAGTTTGCAAGACCTGAGCAAGGCTGTCAAAGAGAGGACATTTTGGAGGACATTGATTCATAGGGTCGCCATGAGTCGGAAGCGACTTGACGGCACTTAACACACACACAATCCTACCCCCTAACCCCCCTTCCTTGCTCAGATTCCATGGCAAATCTGACAAAATTCTAGTAGGTGAGATCTTCAGACAAGTTTGCTTCTGAAATTCCCTCTCACTGGAAAAGAAAATAATGCTAGGAAAAGTTGAAGGCAGCAGAAAAAGAGGAAGACCCAAAATGAGATGGATTGATTCTATAAAGGAAGCCATGGCCCTCAGTTTACAAGACCTGAGCAAGGCTGTTAATGAGATGACGTTTTGGAGGACATCTTTTAAAATCTTGTAACTTTTATTAATTTTCACTTATGCTGGTAACCTCTTCTTTAAAGCAAAAATTATATAAAAATGATATATCCCATACAAGTTCCTTTAGAAGCTGTAACAGAAATATCACTTCAGTTCATCTGTAACACTTTTACATAGAAAACATTTTACCATTATGTTGAAAATTTGTCAGGACCAACTCTTACAAAACAAACAAAAAACTCAGGAATGAAACCTTTTGCACCATCAAATCAGTCACGGGATCGAAGTTTTCATTCCTGGAGAATCCTCGGTCAAAACTTCAGTCAGTCATCTGAAACACTTGGCCTTCAAGCAACCCTGAACACAGGCCAACAGCACAAAGTAGTCATACATAATAGTCCACTGGCTACATCTTAAAATGGGAAAAAGCTCAGTTGGTGTTTATTGTGTTAGCAAGACAGAAAGTTCCTTTGAAAGAGAAAACAAATGTTATCTTTCTCAGATTTCCAGACAAGCAAGGCAGTCCAAGGCAAGGGGGTGGAGACAAGCAAAAATCTCTTCATGCCAAGTAGCTCCCCCAGCCTAGGTCAGGTTAATAAGGAAGAACAGTCTTTATTGTCGGATCACAGACTTGTGTATCAAGCTAGCAGGCAAGCCAGCTAAGGAACAGCTTTCAATCCACCTGTGAAGAGCAGAGAACTTCCTTCCCTCTTAGTCCTAAAGTGCAGTTACCTGGATCAAGGAGGACCGGATCCAGACCAAAACATTTGTAAAGAAGGGAATGATATTTGCCTCTCTTTAAAGGGCGAAAACGCACGGTCGCTTTATCCTCCTTTAATCCCTGTTTTAGCCAGGATCGAACTCACATTAGGCGAAACGCAGGCGTTCGATCCAGGCTGAATCCTGGCTGAAACAGGGATTAAAGGAGGATAAAGCGACCATGCGTTTTCGCATAGTCTGCTTCCACACTGAAGTTGTCTAAACTTTGTTTCCCTCCCCGCAATAATCTTTAGTGGGAACAGGCTAATTTATTTGTGGCTCCTTCTCAAGAAACCCCTCCTTCGGCATCTGGCCAGCGGGAAGGGGTGCCAGATTGACTCACAAGACTGCGCTGCACCCTTGGCTTCCAGGCTGCGCTGGTTCGACAGGTTCCCTTGGACTTTGATGGTGGGGAAAGTGGCAGGGTGTGTGTGTGTGGCTGCCCTCCAGATCTCCTCGAGAGACCTGCCCTGAGGAGCCCAGGGGAAGGCGGTGAGAGACAAAGGCAACAAGACGGAGGGGCGTCTCCTCCAGTTTGGGGCTGCTGCTGACGCTCTTCCAGCCCCTCGGGATTGGGGAAGGCAACTTTGGATGGCATAGCCTTTGGAGGGGCAGCAGAGGCTGCCCCTTCTAGGCAGCGCTTCTTTGCCGCCCTTCTTTGTGCTGCCTTTTGGAGGACGTTGATTCATGGAGGCCTTTTATGCACGGCTGTCTCCCTTGCCACACCCCTCTGATGACTTCAGGTCTTTGTGTTGATTGTGCATGCCGTTTCTGACTGTCAGAGGTCACCTCGCTCTCCCCCTGCATTTCCCTACATTTTGTACGCGTTTTCAACTTTGAGATAAAACAGGTCTCTGAAAACGTGGGCAAAACACGGGGAAAGGCAGGGGAAGAGCAAGGTGACCTCTGACAGTCGGAAATGGCATCCATCAACACCACAAAGACCCAGCCATGCATAAAAGACCAGGTCACTATAAGCAGAAGTGACTTCACCGCACTTAACACCCACACACCCAACCCCAGGCTTGCCTCCTCCACCCAGCACCATGTCAAGGTTACAAGTCTGTCAGATTCGTTTGACAGGGCAGGATAGATCAGTGGGATCTAATGATGATGTAATCAGCCTGGAAAGTACCTGGGGAGCTAGAGAAAGCTGGCCTGATCCAGCTATAGCCAGGTGGCTGATGCAATGCAGTAGCAATGTCAGGATGACTAGGTACCGGTATCTACTGTGATTGGTGGCTGCGTCCACCAGGTGTATATATTGAAGGGAAACCTCAGTTCTATGCGGGATGCTATGAGCGGAGTGTGTGAAAGAAGTATCTGTATTATATCTTTGCACTGTAAAATAAACTACACTTTTCTAAGTAGCAGAGGACTTTGATGGTTATTCTGGACAGGCTGCCAATCCGCTTGGCTTCCGCGTCACACCAGGCCGCGATCTGACTGGCAGCTCTTGCTCACCTCTGGGGAGGGAGAGCAAGCTGGAAAAGAGCAAGGGACGTGGCAGGGTTGGCGACACGCTGGCTTGGCTGGATACAGGTGCCCGGGTGCTGGGGCCTGCGACTGTGTACGCTGCTCATCGCCAGAGCATGTGCCGCTGAGTGAAAGGGTAGAGAAACTGGGGCCCAGTGGGGAGTGGATGGGATTTGCCTTGCCATTCCACACTTGTTTACAGCTAAGTTTGAATTCAGATTCAGGAATGAATGCAGGCTGACACGTTTCATAGATAGCAAAATATATTTCATTTCAGTAGAGCAGTGTTGATCGTGTACATCTTTTTCACAGGCTGGAACAGGTCACAACATATAGTTCAATACATTTTGGAATCAATAACAGAATTATGTCCTTCCCCTTCATAGGCAACTTGCAACTGATGGGAGCTGTGCAGATCTCCAAAGATATATATTTTTATTCAGAGATTACACCTATTATATCGAGACATTTACATTCATAAATTCAAACCGGAATGATTACATTCAGTATGTTGATGCCCCCTTATTTCTCCCTCCTCAAAGAAGTAGATATTTCTCCCAAAGAAAACACTGCTTAAATCAAACTCTAAAGACAAAGAGGTTGAGGTGGTTCTCCCTCTATAAGCAAGCAGAAAGAACATCATGTATGAAGTTTCATTAGATGGACTCAAGACTATCCTAGGAAGACAAACAGTGTACCTTCAATAGACAGTTAACTTGTCCACGCAACCCAACAGACATGCAGAACGCAGTGTTTCACCATGTGAACAGTGATTTAGCAATTCTACCAGCTGCACTTACATAGTTGATAACAGTCCCGGAAGAGACACAGAATTAATGGGCGTTGCTGGTTAGTTTCCCTCTGCCTTTAGAAACTGAAACTACATGTGAGCAGGATTACAAACAAAGCAACTGTCTTTCTGCAACTGTTTTGTTAAAAACCAGGATATTGTATTTGAGTTTTTGGTATTGTCCAGCTGCCGCTCACAACATTCAACCCAAGCAACACATTTGCCAGAAACATTAACCGTGCGGTGGAGCTGATGGAAACTGCTGTCAGGTCGCAGCCAACTCATGGCCACCCTGTAGGGTTTCAAGGCAAGAGGCAAACAGAGGTGGTTTGCCATTGCCTGCCTCGGCATAGCAACCCTGGACTTCCTTGGTGGCCTCCCATCCAAATACTAACCAGGGCTGGCCCTGAGATCTGATAAGACTGGGTAGAGTGGGCTATCCAGGTTGAGGCATTAACCACACAGGATTGGTCAATGCCATATCTTGCCAAACTAAAACAATACACAGGAATACAAGAAGTCCTGATGACCACCTGGGGATTAGCCAAACGGCTGCAATCTCAGACTTACCCAGACAGCGTGCCCAATTCATTTGTTTGCCCACAATTTACACACCGCACCATATAAAAGGCGGAAATGCTAATATGCAACAGGGTTCAGTTTGCTCAATACTGTTTCGAGAGCATCTTGTTGTGCTCTCCCTTCCATTTATCCTGCTTGGGGACATTCAGGAATGTGCAGTCGTTTTGCAGAGTTTTTAAGGCCACAAAGTTCTTCGCCAATGTTTTAATTTAAGAAACCAAAACACTTTCAAGCTCATGTCATCAACAAGTAAGAAAAAAATTACAAAACGTAGCTCGTAGTGTAAGAAGTCTGGAGGCCAGGAGGGCTAAATCCTTGTGGTCTGAGCAGCAAAGTCTGGGGCCAGGCCTTGCTGGTTGGGGTGGTAATAGCCCGTTGTAAGCCAGGAGTATATTACCCTGGAGCAACCCATGGCTCCAGAGCCACATGTGCTTCAGTGTGGAAACAAATGAAAGAAAATGAAACCTTTGAAAGGTATATCAAAGGGGTGGAATGGGCGCTAGAATAACTGGTATAGGAAGGGAATGGAAGAGAAAGATTTTTATGGGAGTAAAGGGCTTCTTAGAGATGCTTCACAGAAAGGAAAATGACAGAAGAGAAGAGCTGATAGTCATCCAAGTGGGAACCACGTGCAGATTTATGCCACTGCGCTAAAAAAACAGTGCCGTGTACTCCTGTGTAGATTTAATACTTTCCGTGAGATCCTTGTGTGTGTGCTACTTCCTGATAATGGTCTTGCAACCACTGGTGCTTTGGTAGCAGACAATTTAAGGATTATTAATCAACAGAATAATTATCAGTTATGTTAAATCTGTGGTTCTCAAAGTGGGCAGTACCACCCCCTGGGGGAAGTGGGATTACCTAGGGGGGCACTAAGAGGCAAGAGGGCAGCAGGGGGGCACTAGAGGTGGGCTCCTTCAACAGTGTTGTTGGATAGGGTAGAGGGCCCTGGGGTTGGGTTTGTAGAACCAAGGGGGCAGTGGCCTGAAAAGTTTGAGAACCGCTGTGTTAAAGTATACATTTCCGGTTATATAAACGAGCTCTCATACTGGCTCTTTCTTGATTTCTTGCTTTGAAGTTTGAAATAGTTTTGCTCTTTAATTGTGAAAAGCTGCAGACCCCTGCTTTAAACATACACTGGTGCAGTGGAAGGTACTTTTCCATGGTTTTACATCATGCTAGCACACAGGACAGCTGTATGGATAAGCTTGGTCCTAAGTCTTTCTCAGGACACTACTGACCCAAGTCTACATAGTTGTGGGCTTTTAATTGTTATAGGAGTATCATGGGAGGAAGCCATGGAAGGGCACCTCATGGCATTCTAAAATTTAAAGACAGGCCAGATTTCAAATTTTAGCCCTTTTCCAAGGTAAATATTATCTGGCTACAAATGCAGCAGGGCCATTTTCAAGAGTTAATAACTGGAGTGACTACATACACACCGCAACGGGACTGATAAATCAGAACCCCAAGAGCAGCTGGACAGATGGAAAATAGCCAGCCTGAGACCTAAATATGCAGAAACAAAACAGGCAGGCTGTAAAAAAAAGAAACAAAGTGCCTATCAATATCTTTAAAGCTCTGATGAGCAACTAGTCTGAACAGAGGGACCACTCTGAGGGGACCAAGAGGGTCAAGCCCAATTTACACTCATCTTCCATTCTTCAAATGAGATTGTCATTAAGCTGTGCTGTGAGCCACAAACACAACTCTCCCCACCCTTCTTTTCTTGCCTCAGGGTTGGAAACTAGGAGACTCACAGTGCATATCTAAGAAAAGTTACACCCTTGAAGTCAATGGATTTAAGAAGGGGGTAACTGCAAAGGACTATACTTGGAAGCTCCTCATAAAGCTGAAATTGGTCTTAAGGCTTTCCTTTACTGATTCCTTATCTTATTTATTGCGCATACTGGATTGTTCTGACTTGAATCCAAAATTTCTAAGTGCCTTTTTTTTTTTGGAAGAAGGACTTCTATTTTAGAACAAGAAGGGAACCTGCAAGAACTTAGGGAATTCCCTACATTTCCCCTTGTATCCCCTTCCCAACACACTTTCTCTCCTCTTGGAAAAACCCCCCATATCATCTCCCCTTTCCATACTTCCTTCTCTCCCTCCCACTCATCAATAAACCTTTCTTTTATTTGCCCCCCCCATTCTCCCCAATAGGGACCCAAAGCAGCTAACATCATTCTTTCCTCCATTTTACACTCAAAATAACCCTGTGATCTTGATTAAGCTGAGAGAGACTGACTAGCTGAAGGTCACCCAGCAAGCTTCCATGGCTGAGTGGGGATTTGAACCTGGGTCTCCCAGATCCCACTCTAACCACTACACCACAATGGCTTTGCCTCCTTCCCTCCCCCAGCAGCCTTTACCTGGAAAGTCTGGCCAATTTGCAAAAGTTGTGTGGTAGCAGGTCATAGTGTGGTGGCTACTGGCAAGGCCAGCCAAGTCGTGCAAGTTGTGTGGAGGCTGCCAGTGGGCCTAGGTGAGTTGTGTTGCATAAAGTTATAGCCGCCACTGCACCTGGGTGTGTTGTACTCTTGCATGAGAGCAAGTTGCCCAATGATTGCCACAAGCCCGAGTACTCCCTTTCCAGGGCAGGGGAAGGAGAACAGGGGTTGACTGGAAGGCCAAAATAACCCTGGAAAGGCCTCTCACCCTTGTTTTTTTTACTGTCAGAAACCAAGGTTTGAAGGCTGCCATTTTTGTGGTTGCCTAGCAATCAGTGCAGTAGTCACTGAGATCTCAGAGAGCATTCATTTCTTTAAGGTACAGGCACCTACTTCTCTTATTTGGGGGAGGTCATCCCCCCAACATACATGTGTGTGTGTGTTTAATTTTTCTACAAACCTGGGGCTTTCCTCAGGTTTGCAGAAAGATCTATCTTCTTTGTTCATGGCTACAATCTCCAGCTTTAAGTATCTGCAAATGGGGCCATGCTGAGAATTAGCAATACTGATAACTATTACTCATTTTGATTCATTTGAATGAATTTGTTCATAAGTTTATAAATAGTGAATAACAAGAACATTCTTCTGTCCCTGATTTGTTAATATATGACTGACTTTAGGAAAAACAATTTTAGTTTTAAATAATCAAAATAGACTAGGAAGGAAAACGGACACCTTTCTCCTTATGAAATTTGTAGCCTTTTAAGCAGAAAGCTTAAACTTTTATTTCAAATTGTTATTGATCAAGATGTCCATCTTCTAAACAAATGCAAAAATGTCTAAGAATGATTTTAACCTTACAGAGAAAATGAAACTTTAAAATGAACTGTTCCCTTTTAAAAGGGAGGTGTTTCTTGGTTATCCTTCCAGTAGCCAGTATCTCTGCATTGTAAATGCAGAGTAAATTACTACCATTTGGCACTTATGCAGCAGCAAAATTAGAATTAAAAGGACATTTCACATCTCAGAATAGAACTTCATATTTCTTCATACTGTTCTGAACTAAGTTCCGCAAGAGGTCATTTACAGATTTGTTTACATAGAGAGGGCAGCAGACACGAGACTGGGGAAGTTCTTGGCAAATATCCTGAGTATTTGCAGTTGAGCAACATAAAAGCCCTTCCGCTGCACCTAAATTTTACTACTGTGCCATATTAAGTACAACGGGCAACGATTCAAGTACACGAACTGCACATACCTCCCACACAGTCTCACCACCACCACCAAATTTTCTGCCTGCCTTGGAACAGATCTCAGATCAACACTGGGACGGCTAGGGAAAAAAAAGATTTCAGACTGGCCTAAACAGAGTTATACCCTAAACAGAGTTATACCCTTCTAAATCCTAAACAGAGTTATACCCTTCTCAGTCCACAGAAATCAACTGGCCTAGAAGGGCATAACGCTATTTAGGATTGTACTGCAAAACCCATAGATTAGGGCCAATGCTTTATCGAGAGTGGCTGGCCACATAAGAGACAGTTTGCAGGGCATCCTTAATTTTATTAAAACATTTCTATCCTGCCTTTTCTCTTGGTTCAAGATGGTACACAGTAATAGTTAAAACATTCCTAGCTAAAACCAAAGATAAAAAAGCAAGCCCCCAAACTCTCCTCCCCCTAGAGTTGCCAGGTCCCTCTTCACCACTGGTGAGAGGTTTTGGGGGCGGAGCCTGAGGAGGGCAGGGTTTTGGGGGGGGGACTTCAATGCCATAGAGTCCAACTGCCAAAGCGACCATTTTCTCCGGGTGAACTGATCTCTATCGGCTGGAGATCAGTTGTAATAGCAGATCTCCAGCTAGTACCTGGAGGCTGACAACCCTACTTCCCCCCCTTAAAAATGGGCTGCCTTTCAAACCTTATCTAAGTCCTGGCAAACAGGCAAGCCTTCTTCAGGGAGCCCATTCCCTGCATTTTGTCCGCATTTTCAAATTTGAGACAAAACAGGTCTCTGAAAATGTGGGCAAAACACTTCTTCAGGGAGCCCATTCCACAGAGTCGGAGCCATGACGGAAAAGCCCGGGCTCTGGTTGATGCCAGTCTGACCACCCTAAATGGTAGTTAGTTGCTAACTTCCGACAGGGGGGGGTATTGCTTTTTGCCATGGCATCGACACTTTTCCCTGGAGCAGATCTAATCACATTGTTCCTGTCTATTACTTTTGGTTCAAAATTTCAAGGCCATCCTACTAAGTCAACCTGCATTTCAAGAAAAGCACTTGGAATGATTTCAGCTTGGCACATGTTCTTAGCTTTTCCAACATAATATCATCTCCCACTCCACCCCCAGGTCACGGTGCTAAAAATCAATGAGGAACTGCAAAACTTGGCCATGGAGCACAGGATAATGACACATTTCACTGTATAAAAATTCAATACCAAGGGTAGTGAATAGGACAGGGAGGACCCAATAGGACAGGGGTGGGCCCAATGGCAGTCCATGGGTCAGCTCTGGCCTGCAAAGCAGTTCAATCTGGCTGCTGATGGCTCTACTTTATTCTGATCAAGGTGACTTACACCTTTTCCCCAGTAGCTCCACTCCTAAATTTCAGGAGCAGTATATAGGCACCGTTCAGGGAGGCTTCTTTTTTGCTATGTCCTAAGATCAGCCATGCTGGATCAGACCAGTAGTCCATCTAGTCCAGCATCCTTTTTCACACAGTGGCCAACCATTTGCCCTGAAGAGCCAACAAACAGGGCATGAAGTGCCAAGGACTCCACTGATGTTGCCTCCTGTGATGGGTGCTCTTTGCCTCCTGTAAACATTGAGGTCTTATCCTCCATTATTTTGTCTAAATGCTTTTAAAAAGCCAGGTTCTTAAAAGAAGATCACTTGGGAAAGTATGAATACACGAGATCCCTAAAAAAACCCCAGGTTTCGCTTTATTACAGAAACTGGCCCTTGGCTCAGGTTGTAGTGCTAAATAAGCTTCCAGCCCTGTGTCTGGATTACCAAGAATACAAATGCCAGCTGTTCCTGGCGAGGAGAACGAAAGCTACTAACAGTGCAACCAGCCTGCGCTTTATTTTACAACTTAGTTTTGGTACTTAACATAATGCTGTGCATTTCATCCGTTAAGAAGCCAAACACAAACAAGTGTAGCAGGGAATGGCCCATCCCTACTATCAGTACTGTTAAGAGTCTAGAAATTCAAATGGAACTCCCTAATGGGTTCATTCAACCATGAAAGTTAGAATATCTTTATTCAAAAGGGAGGGGGGAAATGAAGCTTACGAACACATAAGCAAATAGTTAGGCATACCTTTCATATAATACATCAGTCACAAAGATGGGAAACATTCTCCTTCAAAGCAGTAGTTTTGTTTTGTTTTTAAAAGGAGTAGTACTCTGTATTAGAAGCTGAGAAGTTCCACCTGTCCTACAGCATGTATGGATTTCTACAATAATCAGCTGTGGACAAAAATCAAAGAGTTGTGGACTGAATAATCCCAGTTTTGGACTTATATTATGGCTATTTCCATGGGAAAACATGTAAAGGTGCTCCTCCATTCAATGTTGGCAAAAAAAAAAAAAATTAACACAAGGGCAAGGATACTCCCAAAAAACCCCGCATCCTCCAGTCACCCCACCCTGCATTCCTACTTGTGCTATGGTGCAGAGGTGGCACATGGGAGAATTCTCTTCTGCTGCTTCTTCTCTTCTCTGTCCTTCAGTGCAAATGAGTGTTATCCTTGCCTTGCATTTGAGCCCTCTGAGAGGACTCAAAAATGGGGCACAGATAGCACTAATCTGCAACGAGGTACAAAGACAACAAAATGCAGCGGGAGAAACTACTCCTCGTTCCCTGGCGTCTTCAGTCCACAGCACAAGTGAAAACAAATTTATGTGCACACCAAAGGGCTTGAGAGTGGGTTGGGCACAAATAAAAGCTGGCTAACAAGCCCATATTTGTGAACCCCTGGGCTCCATCAACCATCAATGAAGAAGCAAAGAGTACAAGAACGCAAATACTCTGCGCGAGAGATCATTCTGAAAGAACGTTACATTCAGATGAGGCAAAAGTGACTCAGACCACATAATACGGCCCCCTTAAGGACAAAGAGAAAAACAGTAGCAACACGTACAAACCACTATTTGGAATTAAGTACAACGGTCAACAGAAAAACCTTTCACCAACCTTTCAGCGTGTTTCATGACCAGCATGGTAGCTGCTCAGGTTGGAGTCGCTTACAGAACGAGAACCATTTGCCAAGCCTTCTGGAAGTCTTAGCTGACTCAAGAGGTTTTTTTAAAAAACTGTTTGCCATAACTAAAGATTATTTTTTCCCCTTTTTAAAAGGTTCAAGACATTTCGATCACTGGTCCAAGGTATTTATTTTTAAAGAACTGTCTTCTGGCCTCAGCCTGGAGACTTCAAATTTTTTCGTGGCAAGTCCAGGAACGCGGCTTCACATAGTCCAGGAAAGTGGGCTACAAGATCAAGAAGAAACAGCGGAGTTAAGAGATCATGGGAAGAACCGGCTTGTCTTACTACATCCGCTACACCACACTGGTGCGCACAGCTGAACAGTACATAATTTTCTCATCTGGTAGATGGATGAACCGCAACAGCCTGTGACGCCAAAGGCTTGGTGGAGGAGCCTGGGATTAACCAGCCCCTCAGACAGCAAAGCTGTCCTCCCCCAGTAGTAGCAATCCACACAGGGAGACCAGAAGTATGTGTGGGAGGAGAAAGCACTCTCTCCCAGTCAATACCCAAATGGGCCTCCTGTCAGACCACCTCTGCCCAGACTGTAGCTCTCCATACAAAGTGACTTCATCCTGTTCAAACAGAATTAGCACTCTTTTTTTTGGCCATCAAGTCACATCTGACTTATGGCGACCCCTGGTGGGGTATTCAAGGCAAGCTGGGAGGTGGTTTGCCATTGCCTGCCTCCGTGTCACGACCCTGGTATTCCCTTGGAGGTCTCCCATCCAAATACCAGCCAGGGTCAGGGCTGAGAGTGTGAGACTGGCCCAAGGTCACCAAGCAAGCTTCCATAGCGCGAGTAGGGATCTGAACCTGGGTTTCCCAGGTCCTAATCCAACACCTTAACCACCACACCACACTGGCTCTTAGAATTACTACTAGCATGAATGAATGCGAATGAAAGAAATCCTGGTCAGTTATAGGAACCCCAAGGCTTCAGGAGGTGGGATCAACAGACCTCCAACAACCTATGCAGTTTTTATGGGGCAGTATCTCAATACCTGATTAAGGCAGTGGGGCCTTAAAGCCCCTTCAGGCCTACAGCAGGGGTCCACAAACTTTAGAAGAGCTGATCTCTGTCATCTGAAGATCAGTTGTAATTCTGGGACATCTCCAGACCCCACTTGGAGGTTAGCAACCCTAATTCTGCTTACTGGACTTTCTGGAATCCACATGCAAAATAAGTCCATGCTACTTCCCTCCCCCACCATAAAATGCAGGAGTCTCACATCAGTTAACACTGAACAAGACTATATATTTTTCATGTTTATAAATATATAGCATAAGTACAGAGCAAGAGGTTGTATTTCATGGCTGTCTCACATATTATGCAGAGGAAAGCCCATGAGCATTCTCTGAACTTCTTAAAAAAAAAATTCAAAGGCAAAAAAAGTATTGATTAAAAAATGTACTGCTGGCAGTTTGAATATTGTCTTTGGCCAGCAGTGTGAATCATCTACAGTACCAACCACAAAGGACTGTCTAGAATTTGCACAGATAAAGTAACAGGTACCATTGTGTGTGTGTGTGTTTTGCCTTCAAGTCACAGCTGGCTTATGGCAACCCCGTAGGGTTTTCAAGGCAAGAGACATTCAGAGGTGATTTGCCATTGCCTGTCTCCACGTCATGACCCTGGTATTTCTTGGAGGACTCCCATCCAAATACCAGCCAGGGTCGAGGCTGAGTGTGTGTGACTGGCCCAAGGTCACCCAGCAAGTTTCCATGGAGAGTGGGGATTTGAACCTGGGTTTCCTGGATCCTAGTCTGACACCTTAACTGTTATACCACGCTGGCTCTCACAACAGGTACCATTACAGAAATGGTAATTTATCTTCTAGTTTACAAAAATGGACATTGTTCATTTATTGTAATGATAAAATTGAAATATTCTATTTTTAATAAAATGGGAAGAGGGAGAAAATCAGAAGTCCACTCAAGGTGCTGTATTCGGAGCCAACACGTCGAGATTCAAATGCCAAAATCCAGAATTAAATATTTTAAAATACAAACGAGTTTGTCCAAGATTTGTATTCAGATGTTAGGTTTGAAATTTGCCCTTCTGAACTCAGCCCTGTTTCTTTACATATAGTGAAAGGAGGATTACTTACATTTTTCAAGGGGCAATACCGACGGGCATACCATTCCTGGCTATAAAGACAAAGAAGGATGCCATGGCCAAGAAAGAGAGACGTCCACATGATCACAT
Organism: Euleptes europaea; assembly: GCF_029931775.1. Classification (NCBI taxonomy): domain Eukaryota; kingdom Metazoa; phylum Chordata; class Lepidosauria; order Squamata; family Sphaerodactylidae; genus Euleptes; species Euleptes europaea. The sequence goes on along the minus strand of NC_079313.1, from coordinate 22,056,092 downwards.
TCCAAATGGAACCTTTCCGTTGGTCATTGATTATGAAGTTGAAAAGCACTAAACAAGGGAAACAAAAAGGTATTCAAAATGCACCATTCAGGACACTGCAGGCACCTTATCCAAGCAGACATTCTTCCCATCCCACAGCTGACTAGCAAAGTGCCCATCAGTAATACCACGGAAGTGAATGGCGCCTATGAGCCAAGTTAAATGCAAGAAGAAGAGTTGGTTTTTATATGCCGACTTTCTCTATCACTTAAGGAAGAATCAAACTGGCTTACAATCACCTTCCCTTCTCCTCCCCACAACAGACACCCTGTAGATGAGGCTGAGAGAGCTGTGACTAGCCCAAGGTCACCCAGCTGGCTTCATGTGTAGGAGTGGGGAAACAAATCCAGTTCACCAGATTAGCATCCACTGCTCAGGTGGAGGAGTAGGGAATCAAACCCGTATCTCCAGATCAGAATCCACCGCTCCAAAAGACCACTCTTAACCACTACACCACGCTGGCTCCTCTGTGCAAGCCTCTGTGTGCGTCTGTCTTTTAGAGGACAAAAGGTAAACTTCAAAAAGAAGTCCAGTATGATCATCACACAAATTGGATTTTCTGTTTTTAATGTGGACTGCTGCCTATAAAATTTCAAAGGCCAAGCAGAATATTTTACGAAATGAAGCCCCATCTCTGCACCATCCTCTATATGACTATCATATCACCTCTCAGTCATCTCCTCTTCAGGCTAAATATACCCAGCTCCTTCAACCTTTCCTCATAGGTCTCCAGACCCCTCCTCCTTTTTGTTGCTCTCCTTTGGACATGTTCCAACTTGTCAACATCCTTCTAAAATTATGGTACCCAAAACTGAACACAATACTCCAGTAGAAAAGGGCAAGAGTCCAGTAGCAGACTAACACAATTTCTGACAGAGTATGAGCTTTTGTAAGCCACAGCTCTCTTCTTCAGATACAGCTAGAATGTGATTCCATCTAACCTTAAGGAGAGAAGAGTGAATTAAACACACAATGGCAATGTAAATGTCAAAAGCAAGTAAATTACGTTGTGTGTGTTAAGTGCCGTCAAGTCGCTTCCGACATGGCGACTCTATGAATGAAAGTCCTCCAAAATGTCCTATCTTTGACAGCCTTGCTCAGATCTTGCAAATTGAAGGCTGTGGCTTCCTTTATTGAGTCAATCCATCTCTTGTTGGGTCTTCCTCTTTTCCTGCTGCCCTCAACTATTCCTATCATGACTGTCTTTTCCAGTGACTCTTGTTGTCTCATGACGTGACCAAAATATGATAGCCTCAGTTTAGTCATTTTAGCTTCTAGGGTCAGTTCAGGCCTGATTTGATCTATAACCCACTGATTTGTTTTTTTGGCAGTCCACGGAATCCGTAACACTCTCCTCCAACACCACATTTCAAAGGAATCTATTTTCTTCCTATCAGCTTTCTTCACTGTCCAGCCCTCACACCCATACATAGTAATAGGGAATATGATGGCATGAATTAATCTAGTCTTGGTGGCCAGAGTCACATCCTTACACTTCAAAATCTTTTCTAGCTCCTTCATGGCTTCCCTTCCCAGTCTCAATCTCCTTCTAATTTCTTGGCTGCAGTTTCCCTTTTGGTTGATGGTGGAGCCAAGGAATAGAAAGTCTTGAACAATTTCAATTTCCTCATTGTCAACCTTAAAGTTGTGTAATTCTCCTGTAGTCATTACTTTTGTTTTCTTGATGTTCAGCTGTAGTCCTGCTTTGGCACTTTCTCTTTTAACTTTCAGCAGTAGTTGTTTCAAATCTTTACTATTTTCACTAAATCTTCACTAAATTACATTAGCAGCCGTGATTGGATTAGGTGTGATATGCAGAGGGGTAATAGGCACAGATAAATTAGCATTGGTAACAAGACAGGAATCCCAGATCTCTATTTAATCCAGGAGAATGCCTTGTCTTGAGCTTCATTATTAGTTGTAATTCAACAGTCTAATCACCCTTTGAAATTCCTTTGTAAGAGAACTGCTACTCTTAAATCAGCAACTGAATGTCCTGGAAGATTAAAATGTTCCCCCACTGATTTCTGATTGTGGTTGTTGTTTCTGATATCAGACTTATGTCCATTCAATCTTTGTCGCAGGGACTGGCCTGTTTGTCCAATGCAGAGGGTGGAAGGGCACTGCTGGCATAAATCACGTTAGAAGATGAACAAGAGTATGAACCTGAGATAATATGGCTAATGTTGCTGGGCCCAGTGATGGCGTTGCTAGGATCTATATGAGAGCAAAGCTGGCACCTTGGTTTGTTGCAGGCCTTGGTACATGCTACTGTTAAGTAGTTTATAATCGTGGGTGAGAAGTTGTTTTAGGATAGCAGGTTGTGATCTTGCTTACAGACCAATGCTAATTTCTCCACGCCTACAACTGTCTGCATTTCACACCTAATCCAATCATACCTACTAATGTCATTGACTTGCTTTTGACATTTACATTGCCATTTTGTGTATAATTCACTCTTCTCTACTTAAGGATAGATGGAATCACATTATGGCTGTATCTGAAGAAGTGAGCTGTGGCTCACGAAAGCTCATATCCCTGCCAGAAATGTTGTAGTCTTTAAGGTGCTACTGGACTCTTGCTCTTTTCTGCTATTGACAGACTGACACGGCTACCCATTGTGACAGTACTTCAAGTGAGGTCTAACCAGAGCACAGTAAAGCAATACCATCACTTAGTGTGATCTGGACACTATTTTATTTTGGACTGCATTTAATTAAAGCAGTCCTAAATTGTGAGTTTACATTATGGTTTTATTTTTAATGTATTTTATTAATATTGTTAAGCCACCTTGAGCTCTGTAGGAAGAAAGGCAACTAATAAATATTTTAAATAAACACTACCTTCACCGCTGGGCCTCCTCCTGTGCTCCCCAGGAAAACTGGGGGGAAATAACGTGTTATTTATACCTGTATTTCAAATTGCTGTAAGGTGCTCCGGGAGCCCATCTTGGACTGACCGGGAGAGGTGGGGGAGGAAATATAACAAACAAATCAAAGGTGATTACTTACTTCCGAAGCACATGAAGAGGCAGAACATGACAGGGTAGAAGAAACCAAGACAGACAGCCAGGATGTATTCATGTACAGCAGCAGAAACCGCGAACACGAACAGCATAGCAGCAGACTTGAACTTCTTCCCAAAGAACTGGGCGGGAAGGGTGGTACAAGAGCAGGGAGGGGGAAAATCCATCATAGAAGCAATTAAAAAACATTCCATAAAGTTAGTGGTAACTACCATTTAGGGCCTGCTGATATGATTACACACCGTCTCACATGCTAGGAAAGGCTCTCAACGCAATTGTTAAATGAGTAATCCTATTTTATTATATTTTAGTTCATTTAGTTATTATATTTTAGTCCAGAGAGAACAAATGGATATTTACTCACTTGTTACAACAGTTATCGTGTCATCTCAAAAACAGACTCACTGAAGTTGAAATGCAAAGCGCATGATTCTTGTGAAAAGCAACCACCTTGACCACAGATCCGACACTATAATTCTATGCCAAGTTAATCCAGTTTAAAATCATTGACAGCACTGTTAACTTCCCAGTCCAATCCCAAAATAAGGCTATGGCCCAGTGGCGGAGCATCTGCTTGGCATGCAGAAAGTCACAGGTTCAACCCCCGGTATCTCCAGTTAAAAGCATCAGGTGATGTGAAAGACCTCTGCCTGAGACCCTGGAGAGCCGCTGCTGACAGTCAAAGTAGAAAGTATTGACCTGGATACACCAAGTTCTGGCTAATTACAAGGCAGCATCATTGGCTCATAGAAACAAGCCAACTTCACTGTTCTTGCAAAATACAGGGTTCTCTTGCTATCTCTTTCACTATGTAGGAGATTTCTGTAAAAGTCCCTTTTTAACTTCTCTGAAAAAACATTTTTATTAGATTTAAAGATGCTCACCCAACGGAAGTCTCTGTATGCATAGTAATACAGCCAGTCATGCACTACCACATTCCAGGTTCGGTAATAGTTGGCGTAAGATGTAGAATTCCACCAGTCCTGGGGGGCGGGGGGGGGGGAGAGAAGGAAACAATGATGTTCAAAAGAGTATAGTCAGTATTCAAAACAAGGAATCATAATGCTAAGAATTCTCCTATGCAGGGATGTCGAACTCAATTGTTACAAGGGCCGCATATGACATAAATGTCACTTGGTCGGGCCGGGCCATACCTCAGCAGCCCAGATTGGGGGGGGGGGGGTTGGCTGCCTCGGCTGGCTCGTGGGCCAGATAGGAGTTCTCAAAGGGCTGGATCTGGCCCTCGGGCCTTATGTTTGGCTCCCCTGCTCCTATGACTCAAAATGCTTTTGCAGCAATCAGTAAAACTGCGTGTGGGTCCGCCAATGGTATGTCGAGTCTTGTAAATTCTGAACTTGGCAGAAACTCTTCATTTCCTTTCGGCCAACGAGTCAATCTAAGATAAAATTACTCCAGTCTTAAGAATTTTTGCCTACTTCTACAAGGGTCAAATTAAACATTTTTAGGAATGTCGCTCAAACGAGAAAGTTTCCCAACATGGACAGTAATTCCGCATAGGCAGAACATCTCCAAAACATACTCATAAAGTTAAAATTTACAACTCTGCCCTCTGAATGGCAGCTCAATTCCTTGCCTGTTCTACAGGCTGAACAAGTTGGTCATCACAGACCACAGCAGAAACTGCAGGCTCAGCATCAACCTCTATATGATTAAAGATGTGAAGCGCCAGAAATGACACAGAAAACTTGAGAAAAACAGATGCTCCCTCCCCCAGCCCTGTTCTCCCGCATTTAAAACTTTTCCCTCCCAAGGAAAAGATTGGAAATTTTGGAGACCAACTGAAAAACACTCCTATACTCTCTCAGCCTCACCTTCCTCACAGGGTGCCTGTTGTGGGGAGGGGAAGGGGAAGGGAAGGTGATTACAAGCGGGCTTGATTCTGCCTTAAGTGGTAGAGAAAGTCGGCATAAAAAAACCAACTCTTCTTCTCTTTTGGAATTAGTGAAATGCTTTTCAGACATGGCTGTACATACTCAGAAAGTGCAGTATGGAGATTTTTAAACAACATAATAATTATTCCTGAGAATACTGTATGCATATTTTTTCTAAGTATATTATTATTATTATTTTATTCAATTTATACCCCACCCTCCCCAGCCGAAGGCCGGGCTCAGAGAGAAATGTTTATTGTTTAAAATGACTAATTCTGTCCACAGTTAATCTGCTATAACGTGGATGAGAATAATATACCACCAAAGAGTTCAGTATTTTTGGTGTTATAAACTTCAACTCTATGTCCAAATATACATCTAGTCCTGTTGTGGCCATATGAGACTTTCTGTCTAAATAGGACGCTTCTTTTGTTCGCTGTAAAGCTGTGCTTTCTTTTTTCACGTTTTAATTTTTTTCATAATTTCAGATGGCAAATACCAAGATACATGTTGTATGGTAGAACAGAGCTTTAAAAAATCCTCAATAGCTTCAAAATTTCCAGAAGTTTTACATCTTTATGTATTATCAACAGGGATGCAGAAATTCATTAACCGCTTTCCTCTACCTTAAGGAATCCCAAAATGGCTGACAACCACAATCCCTTCCTCTCCCCACAACAGACACCTTGTGAGATAGGTGGGGCTGAGAGAGTTCTGAGAGAACGGTGACTGCCCCAAGGTCACCCAGCTGGCTTAATGTGGAGGAGTGGGGAATCAAACCTGGTTCTCCAGATTAGAGTCTACTGCTCTTAACCATTATACCAGTGGTTCCCAAACTTTTCGGGCCACCACTCCCTTGGTTCCACAAACTCAACCCAAGAACCCCTACCCTACCCAACAACACAGTTGAAGGGGCCAACCTCTAGCACCTCCTGCTGCCCCCTTGCCTCGTAGTGCCCCCCTAGGTAATCCCACTGCCCCCCAGGGGGTGGTACTGCCCACTTTGGGAACCACAGCACTATACCATGGCAATTAAAGGGAGCCAAATAGCAAATCCCAAATAATGCTGAACTTCTTCAGCATTATTCAGGGCCGCTTTGGCCCCACCACCATTTCCCCCCCTCCCCCCTTTCCCCCTCACTTACCTGCTGGCTGAGTCCTTGCTGCCTGCCACCTCCAAAGTCTACGTGGACTTTGGAGACGTCGGCAAACTGAATGCTGGGGCTCTTCCAAGCCCTGCGCCGCATGTTTTTCAGGTCCAAGTTTAATAAATCCCAAACATTTTGTTTATCTGAAAAAGCCGATGTAAGGATTCAGCCTTTTTTGAATTTTTTGAAAATGTCCAGGTTCATTAAACCCAAACCTGAAAAAGAACAGAAAAAAATAGTACATACCTCTAACCCAGACTATTAGCCTTACGCACTAATTACCTTATAGAACATTCGGTCACCAAAGCGCAGCATCTCAGCAAAGGCATTAAGCCAGCAGTGCAGGAATGAGAAGAAGACTAGGAACAGCATCAACATACCTGGGGGAGTAGACAGCAGGGGGAAATGGTCAGGATAATTTTATTCATTGTACTAACTTGTTGCTTGGACCGGAAGAGGAAATCTTTGCTTTCGTTTTACGCTTGAGTCTAAGACAGCAGTTGCCAAATTTTTTGAGCCATGGAGCACTTTTCAGGAGAGAAATAGTCATGGAGCACTAAATTTCCACCTGGCATCTATATACTAAACCAAATGTAGTACTTTTCTTTCCATTCTCTTCACGGAGCACTAGGATGTTGCGCGGAGCACCAAGCGCTCGGTGGGGCACAGTTTCAGAACCGCTGGTCTAAGAACAGTGAAGCAGCAGGACTGCCTTTTCTCTGGCAAAGGCCAGAACATCCTTTGGGAGATATGCCATGAGAATGCTGTAAATAGAGAAGCAAACTCCCAGAACCCTGCATCATTCAGCCACACGGTTTCTTGCAATCCTCCCAGGTACTAGTACTGTGGAGTCCTACAAATCAAATAGCCTGTACAGCTGAGATCTGAATCAAGATCCCACTTCATCCCTTACCCACTAAGATAGTTTATAAATTGCTACTGCTATTACAATTCCAACTGTAAATGTATCTAAATTTTACTTATTTTATGTATTTAAATTTTGTTTAAGTTTTATTTATTTTATCCCAAAAATATATATTTTTCTTCTTCTTCCTCCTCTTTCCCCACTGCCCCCCTTCCCGGGACTCCCGGGAAGGGGGGCGGTGGTGGTTTAAACTGCTCTGTGCTGCCTGGGCAGGCAGCGCAGAGCAAATTAAAGACCCACCGCCCCTCTTCCCGGAAGTCCCGGGAAGGGGGACGGGTGGGTGTTGAAACTGCTCTGCTCTGCCTGGGCAGGCAGCGCAGAGCAAATTAAAGACCCACCGCCCCCCTTCCCGGGAGTCCCGGGAAGAGGGGCGGTGGGTCTTTAATTAGCTCTGCGCTGGGAGGGGCCTCCCGCCCCCAGCTGGCTGGTGGCGTCCCAGCCGGCTCCCGGGGTGGCCCAGCTCCGCGCCCTGCTGCCGCTGCATTCGCTCTATAACACGCACTGACATTTCCCCTCACTTTTGAGGAGGAAAAAAGTACGTGTTATAGAGCGAAAAAAAATACGGTATAAAGATTAAATTTATTATGAAAGCTAAGAGTATGTTAGAGGGCTTTTTACCAAAACTACTCCAAAATTTTTGAAAGAATTGTTTAGATACATAATAACAGCGGCCAGAGTTACATTTGCGCCATTGTCGTCTGTATGCCATACATTCAAACATTCATAAAGTTTGGAAGCAAGCGAATAAACCTTCAATTAACATCTGGAGAGAGAAATTATGGTTGTATATGAGGATGGCCAAATTAACGGAATTCCTGCACGGGAATGATATGGAAGAATTTAAAAAAACATGGTCTAAGGCCGCCTTATATTGGGATAAGTTGGCAAAAATGGATTTTACAGTTATAATTAACGAGATATAGAAATTAGAGTAACTTTATATCCTTGTGTTATAAATACTAAATACTGTTTAGACACTTCTACGGAAGTCGGGTGAAAGGTCACTTTTGTGGTGGGTGGAGGGAGATGGGGTATCTTTTCTGAATATTTGAATTTTATAATTAAATTGTATTAATTAAGGTATATAGATATCCTTCTGATTTTGTATTTTGTATTTTTGTATTTTATTTTATGATAATTTTTGTTGTTGTATTGTTTTCTGTTTATTTTGTTTTTTATTTTGTTTTTGTTATAAAATTCAATAAAAATTTATATTAACAAAAACATTCATAAAGTTGTAAGGTCTTCAATCTCTTGGGTTACTGGAGGTTGGCATTTATCTCTCCACTGCTGCAGTACAAGTCTTTTAGAAACAGTAACGGCACAGAGGGTTTATTTTCAATGATCACCAATTAGTCTCCGAGAGACCGGAAAACAGTTTAAAAGTATATATGAATCCTCAAAGTTCAATGAACATTTCAATACAAAACTGAGAAGTAACTACTTCTTCCCAAAAAGACTGAATAACTGGACAGGCCGAGAGCACATGTTTAAGAGATGCGTCTTGTAAGTTACAATGCAAGCAATTAGACACTTTACTTAGTCCTTTTCTGAAAAGGTGCTGTGGTGTCCAAAATAAGCATAATTTGTTGCTAAATAGGTTGCAGCTTAAGGTCCATAAAAACAACAGGTATAAATTGTAGGGCCATATTCCATTGCTTTGGCAAAATAGGGTGACCTAGCTCCTTATTCCATTCATTTCTGAGACTTTGCATATATTTACTAATTGACATCAAATATTTATAAACATACATTGTGGGTTTCATTTTCTGCAGTGATTCATTGAGAGTTTCCAAGAGTAAGGGAGATTCTGAAACACTTAGTACTGCAGGACCATATTTAGATCCCAATAGATGTTTCAGCTGTAAATATTGCCATCCAACAGAGGATGATCTATTGTATTTAGACCTCAGCTTAGAAAACAACAAAAACTTGTTTTCCTGATCTATTAACTGGTCCAAAATAAAAATCCCCCTATCTGTCCAAGCCTTCCATAAAAAAAGATTTCTTCCCAATTTTCAAATCTGGATTGGCCTATTTCCAACATGGTTTTCAGAAACATTTTTATGGGACAGGGGTAAATGCTGTAGAAATACCTGGAAGAATGGAGTTAAAGATGCAAAGAACCAGCCCTCTTGAGTTGAAGGGTTCCTGATTGTAGTTCCGATATATAGGGATGCAGAGTCGCATGAAGACGTAATAAGCGTAGAAGAGTGAACCAAGTACCTGGGCAAGGGGAAAGACATGAACCCGCTTTACACTGAGTCAGGTCCTTGTTCTATCAAGGTCAGTATTGTCTATTCTGACTGGCAGCAGCTCTCCAGGCAGATGTCTTTTACAGCACTTGCCCCTTTCAAGTAGAGACTCAGGGCTTGAACCTGGGACCACCCTAGTATTAAGCAGATGCTCTACCACTGAGTCACAGTCCCTTATTTGAGCTACCTCAGTTAAGCTATTATGATTCACTGATCTTTGGAACGACTCATAAAAGCTTATGTGTGTGTGTTAAGTACCGTCAAGTTGTCTCCGACTCATGGCGACCCTATGAATCAATGTCCTCCAAAGTGTCCTATCCTTAACAGCGCTGCTCAGATCCTGCAAATTGAGGGCCGTGGCTTCCTTTATAGAGTCAATCCATCTCTTGCTGGGTCTTCCTCTTTTCCTGCTGCCTTTATCTTTTCCTAGCATGATTGTCTTTTCTAGTGACTCTTGTCTTCTCATAATATGTCCAAAATATGACAGCCTCAGTTTAGTCATTTAGCTTCTAGGAACAGTTCAGGCTTAATTTGATCTAAAACCCACTGATTTGTTTTTGGGCGGTCCAGGGTATCCATAACACTCTCCTTCAACACCACATCTCAAAGGAATCTACTTTTTTCCTATCAGCTTTCTTCATTGTCCAGCTCTCACACCCATACATAGTAATAGGGAATTTGTTAGCCTTTAAGGTTGTCACTCATTGTCAGTTAAGCTAAGACATTTTTTACAAGAAAGCTAAACCATTGTGGAGGAGGATGCACACCCTCCCTCTCCCTTGCTGGGTGGTCTATCTCTCCTCTCACTCTAAAACCAGGTACCTTGCAGAAGCAGCACGATGGGTGAGGAAGATTCCTTGGCCACATAAATTCGCCAGCCAGAACATGAGTTTGAGCTAAGCAATTTACTGCAGCATACAGAGATAAGTAACAGGGACGGCATTCCAAAAGATGTAAGTTTGAAAACCGAAACACCATTTCAAGCTATCTTATCTATACCTTTGAAAGTCAGACAGGTTCCTATTCCTCATACTCACAGGGCCAAATGAGCAGCAGCCATCTTTTCCCAGAACAGCTGAAAAAGTTTAGGCCATTTTCAACCTTGGGGGCCGGGGAAAAGGAGGAGCGGAGAGGAATCATTCAACCAAACAGATTCTCAGGTTGTGTTGATGGCAGTAGCTGCCATTAGAATCAGGACAAGATCTGTGCATTCTGAACCGACCGCTTTGAAGACATTATTTAAAAGCTTGGGTGGGAAGGCTTCTCGGTTACTGCCTGCTGCCTTCAGCAAGGGCTCAGTGGTAGAGCCTCTGCTTTGCATGCAGTGTTCCCAAGTTCAATCCCTGGCGTCTCCAGTTTAAAGGACCAGGTAGTAGGTGAGGTGAAAGACCTCTGCCTGAGACCCTGGAGAGCCACTGCCAGTCTGAATAGACAAGACTAACCTTGATGAACCAATGGTCTGATTCATTATAAGGCAGCTTCATGTGCGTTTCAGAAAGTTTACCAATTATTTAATACGGCGCCTAATGGCACCTTAAAGACTGACAAACATATTGTGGTATAAGCTTTTGTGAAGGGAAAATTACATTAAACACCCCAGAATGGATGTTGGAAATGGTGTAGAAGCTATCACACAAACAAATTTAACAAGAACATGGCAGTTCTGCCATAGCCCAATGTCTTAAATCAGGCCTATAATTAGCTACACACCTATAGAGAGTAAGAACTGTTTCCAGGAAACCAGGCATGGAAGCTTTACAAAAACTGGTTCTTCAAGTTCTTTAACACCAACTTATGGACCTGTTGAAAAGTTGTCTTACAAAGCAAAACCAGTAGAAAATCAGGCAAAAAAAGGACCAAGGGACAATAAGCATATGTAATGACAATAATGAATGCAGCAGTGTGCAATCTGTTGAGTGAATGCCATGTATACAAAGGGTTAAAACAGAACAAGACTTTGGATAATACATTAGACTCAAACCCTCTTCAGATTGAAGAAGAAGAAGAGTTGGTTTTTATATGCCGACTTTCTCCACCACTTAAAGGAGACTCAAACCGACTTACAATCACCTTCCCTCCCCCTCCCCACAACAGACACCCTGTGAGGTAGGTGAAGCTGAGAGAATGTGACTTGCTCAAGGTCACCCAGCTGGCCTCTGCTGCTCATGTGGAGAAGTGGGGAATCAAACCCAGTTCTCCAGATCAGACTCCACAGATCTGAGCAGGGATTCCGCTGCTTCCCACAGTAACACTTATTTTGTAATTAAGCTCTTTAGACAAACATAAGGAAGACTCAGAATAAGCGTATGATCCGCAATCTTGTTCTGTAGTAACATCTTGGCTGCACAATATTCAATGCCTTTGTACACATACCATCACTTCAACAGACTGTATACTGTTGCATTCAGTACTGGCAGTACATGTGCCTTTTAGTTCTTTGGTGGTGGTGTTGGACTGATCGTATTGAAGACCTGCCCCCTTGTTACATAGTGGTACAACAATTCCATAGAAGAACATTAAAAAAATTTATCTGGAGATAGCTAGGATTTTCCACCCAAACCCCCCAGAAAACACTAACCTGTGCAAACATGGAAGCTACATAGCTCCATCGTCTTGTGGGGGTCCTGTAAGAAAGAGAACTCAGCATTATACCCCCCTCCTGGTGTCAGCAAAATACATAACCACCAAAACCTGTTTTTAAGAAGCATTAGAAGAATTTCATTAAAGCTGCCAACACTAAGCAGTAAACACAATCCAAACTCTGCTCTATTTCAACAACTAGATATTGCAAATACTTAATTTAGACCAATCAGATTTGTTCAGCTGCTGCAAGAAAACAGAGTTGCACTTACCTGTAACTGCTGTTCATTGAGGTCTTCGGTGCAGACACACATGTGGGACTGCGCCTGCGCGCAGGCCTACCACCGGAAAAAACTTTATTAGCCTTAAGCCTCAGACTGGGGATGCCCCTCCCACCACAGGCGGGGCCGGTCTTAGCTATTGGGCGGGGTATCCCCCTCCCTCCTCAGTTCCTTGCTCGCCGCCGACCAAATCTGAAGCAGGTAAGTAAAGGTGAACATATACTAAACATTTTTCCTCTCATTGTTCTTTTTTTTTTTAGGTCGACAGCGGGGTCGGAAGGGAGGGATGTGTGTCTGCACCGAAGACATCAATGAACAGCAGTTACAGGTAAGTGCAACTCTGTTTTCATCTTCTGTCTTCGGTGCAGCCCCACATGTGGGATTTTAACTAGCTTACCCATTAGGAGGTGGGGTCGACTATGAGAATAACGACTGAAGAACTGCTCTGCCCACTGCTGCATCCTTTCTGGCTTGCAGGTCGAGTGCGTAGTGTTTCACAAATGTATCCTCGCTCACCCACATGGCTGCTTTACAGATCTCACCCACTGGGATCCTTCTGTGGAGAGCGGCAGACGAACCCTGTGCCCTAGTGGAATGAGCCTTGATCTCTAGGGGACATGGGAGTTGTGCTTGACGGTAGGCAATCTTGATTGCAGAGACCACCCTTCGTGCTATAGACTGGGCAGGTGCTGGGGAGCCCTTCTTGGGGTCCTGATAACAGATAAACAGTGCCTTGGACCTTCTAAAGTGTTTGGTTCTGTCAATGTAATAAAGAATGGCTCCTTTCAAATCTAATGTGTGAAGTGTCTTTTCCGCCCGGGAAGTAGGGGTAGGGAAAAAAACCGGTAAGACCAAATCCTGAGCCAAATGAAAAGCAGAAATAACTTTAGGCCTAAACCTAATGCTGGGGTGAAGGACGATCTTGTCCGCGTAAACTCTGAGGAAAGGCTCATCAACGCGGAAGGCCGCTAACTCCCCAACTCTCCTAGTTGAAGTGACCGCAACTAGGAAGGCTACCTTGGCCAACAGGAACGATAAATGAACCTGGTTCATGGGTTCAAAAGGGCCTAACATAAGGTTTGCTAGTACCATAGAGAGAGACCACTGAGGGGTCAGCTTGGGAGTTGGAGGGAACAAGTTAGTAAGACCTTTTAAGAACCGTTTGGACAAAGGGTGAGAAAAGGTAGTGTAGCCCTCTACCCTATTGTGGAAGGCTGAAATGGCTGCTAGGTGAACTCGCACAGAGGAGACCGAGAGGCCTCTCGTGGTCAACTCTAAAAGGTAGTCAAGGATCTTGGGGAGTGGGCACAGAAAAGGTGAATAACCTTTGGCTTCTGACCAGGTCCGAAATCTCTCCCACTTTATGTCATAAGAGTAGCGAGTCGAGGGCCTCCGGGCCTGTAAGATAACCTCTTGTACTGATGGGGAAAGGCCTACATGCGAGTGGGTAGGATTCTCCATGCCGTAAGATGGAGCCTCTCTACATCGTGGTGTGCTAACTCGCCCCAGCGAAGGAGGTTCGGGTGGCAAGGTAGAGACCTGTAATTCCCCTTGGCTAGGTGTGTCAGCTGGGTGAACCAGATCTGTCGCAGCCACCGAGGGGCTATTAAGATGCAGTCGGTGTTGTCCACTAACAATTTCCCTAAGACTCTCGCTAGAAGAGGGAATGGAAGGAAGGCATAGAACAGGAAGTTGGTCCAGGTGATCTGGAAGGCATCTCCCAAGGAGTCCGGATCTCTTCCTGCCAGACAGCAAAACCTTTCCGCCTTCTTGTTGTCTCTGGTGGCAAAGAAGTCTATCTGAGGGAAACCCCAAGTGTGGAAGATGGGCCGGAGGAAAACGTCCTGTAGTTCCCACTCGTGATTGGTAAGAAATTCCCTGCTGAGGGAGTCTGCCCAGGTGTTGTGTACTCCGGCTATGTGAATGGCTCTTAAATGTATGTCGTTCACTAGGGCTATCTCCCAGACCCTCTGGGCTTCTCTGCAAAGGAGGATGGAGCCTGTACCCCCCCGTTTGTTGATGTAAAACACCATACAGGAATTGTCTGCCTGCAGGAGTGTTCTGGAGCCACGGAGGATATCTGTAAAGGAGGTAAGTATGTAACGCACAGCACTTAGTTCCAGCATGTTAATATGTAAAGATGCTTCCCTATCACTCCATCTTCCCTGGATGGAATGACACCCACAGTGACCCCCCAACCTTCCAAGGAGGCATCAGTTGTGAGGGTAAACTCTGGAGTCCAGTAGCCCAGGGGTACACCCCTCAAAAGGTTAGGCTCAGAGAGCCACCACTCTAACAATCTCAGGATCATTCTTGGGACAGAAAGTCTGTGCCACTTAGAGTGACAGGAGTAGTCGTATGCCCTTATAAACCAATTTTGTAAATCTCTCATGTGTAGCCGAGCGAATGGGGTGACCACCGTGGTTGATGCCATGAGTCCTAGCAACCTCTGGATAGAAACTATTGGTTGATGTCTGCACCGCATAAAGTGGTGAGCTAGGTTCTTAATGGCCATCACCCTTTCCTGGGGGAGAAACGCTCTACCCGCAGGGGAGTCTAATACCACCCCAATGAACTGGGCTTTGGGGGAGGGGTCCAACCTTGACTTTTTTAGGTTGACCTTGAGGCCCAGTTTGTCACAGGTGGTCAGGACCAGCTGTAAATTGGTGGAGAGGGTATCTGGGTCAGCGGCTGTGAGGAGCCAGTCATCGAGGTAAGGGTAGATAGTACAACCCTGGTTCCTGAAGTAAGACATAACCACTACTATGCATTTTGTAAAGACCCTGGGGACTGTTGCAAGACCGAAGGGGAGGACCGTATATTGAAAGAATTCTGAACCATAACGGAACATGAGGAATTTTCTATGGTCAGGGTGAATGGACACATGAAAGTATACGTCCTTGAGGTCTAAAACCACAAACCAAGTGTTGGGTGTGATAAGCTCCATAACAGAGGGTAAGGAGACCATCCTGAACTTTGAAATCTTTAAACATTTATTTAGCAACCTGAGGTCAATGATGGGTCTGGACCCCACATCCTTTTTCTCAACCATGAAGATTCTTGAGAAGAAACCGGAACAGGGTGGAACAACCCTTTGGACTGCACCTTTCAGGAGGAGTTCCTCTAGTTGGGGTGCAAACTCGGGAAATGGGTTATCGCCTTCTAACGAGGCAGGGGAACAAACTGGGGTAAACTTGAACTCCAGGCGATAGCCTTCAGAGATAACTTTCAGAACCCAGGAGTCTGAGCATATGGAACTCCAGGCCTCCTGAAACTTAGCCAACCTGTCCAGGAAAGGCAGCTCTTCCAGGCAGACCTGGGGAGATAGTCAGAATTTTTGACCAGATTGTCTCTGATCCTTGTGTTGGACATTGGGGCTGGGCCGAGGTTTGAAGGACTGCTTGCGTTGACCTTGCTGACTGGTCTGTTGAAATTTTCCCTGAGGAGGATATGGCTGGAACCTCTGGTATCGTTGGTATCTAGGGAAAGAGGATGAGCCGAAGGTCTGCTGACGAAACTGAGCCCTGTCCCGTTGCTGGAATTGGAAGGGTTGAGCTACTCCCAAGGATCTAGCAGTCTGGCGATCTTTTTTCAGGTTAGTGAGGAACTCTTTGGTCGTAGATGCAAACAGTGAGTCGCCTTCAAAGGGGAGATCCTCGATGAGAGATCTTGTGTCCACTGGAAGAGCTGTGGAGCGAAGCCATGCGTGTCTTCTTAGAGTAATAGCTGAAGCCATGGTTCTGGCTGCTACGTCTGCAGCATGTTTGTCTGCATTTATCTCTTGCCTTGAGAGGCGAGTAGCCTCTGATTGGATTAGACGTAGGGCATTTCTGGACTCTTCTGGGAGCTCGATGTGAGGAGCTGCCTTTTCCCAAAGGAAGAGTTGGTACCCCCCCATAATTGTTTGATAGTTAGCAATGTGGAAGCTTAGGGCTGAAGAGGTGTAGGTTCTCCTACCCAGCTGATCCAAACGCTTGCTTTTCTTGTCTGCGGGTGTGGAGTGCAGGCCCTGTCTTTGCTTGGATTGCATTTCGCTTGCTACTATGGAGCAAGGAGGGGGGGTGTACCAAAAGGAATGCAGCTGCTTCAGGTTTTATCCTGTAAAGGTTTTCAATCTTCTTCAAAGACTCAGGTGATGATGCAGGCTTCTTCCATATTGAGCTAGCAATCTCAGAGAGGCCCTCCAGGACTGGGAAGGCAGCAATCCCGGGAGAGTCGGGGTAAAGGCGGCTGAGGATTTTATCCTTCGGCTTGTTGTCTGCAGTAGAGATGTTAATATCGAGGGCCTCGGCCATCCTGATCATCTGCTCCATTCTGAGTTTTAAGTCCTCTGATGGAGAGATGGCCTCTGTGTCGCCTACTAGTTCATCAGGGGATGGCTCGTAGACCTCCTCAGAGCTCCCGGGGGAGCCTCTGGTTTCTGAGTCGCTGCGTTCTGATTCTGGTCTGGGGGATCTCTGAGACAGTGGAGTAAAAGGAGGGGGAAGTTGAGGTGTTCTCAGGACAACTGGCTCTCCCTGTGCAGTCATCTGTCTGAACCTGCAGAATTCTATCCAGTCCCTGACTAGCTCCTGAGAGATGGAGGGAGCGGAGGCCAAAGGTGCAGGTTGGAGGATTTGCTGTGGTACCGAAGGGCTCGGTACCAGGAGCGTCAGATCCGGTAGTGTCGGATCTGAAATCAGGAGGGGGTCCTCCACAGGATCCAGTTCCAGGTCGGAGAAACACTGGAGAGGGGAGCCGGAGTGGAAGGATGGTGTCCTCGGTACCGGTGGTACCGAGGGTTGGAGGCTCGGATCTGGGGTCTTTTTGGTGGACACGGACTTCTTAGGCGCCGAGCGGCTGGATCCGAAGGGCTTGTCGTGGTGCTTAGTCTTATGCTTGTGCTTTTTTGACACGTGGGTCGGATCCGAGAGGGTCGGATCCGGAGACTTCGGTGCCGAGTTGGGACCGGGTGTCGGTGCCCAGCGTACGGAGTGCGCGCCTCCCGGGGTTCTGGAGCCCGCAGATGGGGAGGGGGCGGCTAGAGCCTTCTTCCAAAGTTCGGCGCTCAGCCGGTCTGTGCAAGCATTGCGAGACCGGGTGGAGAAGCCTTGACAAATCGCACATTTTGAGACGTTGTGCCCCTCACCCAAACAGCTTAGGCAAAGCTCATGCTGGTCGGAATGTGGCATCTTTGCAGAGCATTTTGTGCAAAGTTTAAACGGGGTCTTGGGGCCATCGCGGCTCTCGGTGCACAGAGGAGAGGACCGGGATAGAGAAGGGCTCTTCGTTTAATACTCTTCTTTTTACGTCCTTTAGTTTCAATTATTTATTTATTTATTTATTTATTTATTTGAGGATCGACGAATAACGGGGAAGGAGGAAGCCGACCAGGCGGGCCTAGGCGGCAACCAAAGACTTACGAACTTGTAGAACTGGCAACGCTGAGGTAAGGCGAAAAGCTCCTAACTTGGTGGCGGCAAAAAAGGAACTGAGGAGGGAGGGGGATGCCCCGCCCAGTAGCATGGGGTGATTCCGGCGCTAAGACCGGCCCCGCGTGTGGTGGGAGGGGCATCCCCAGTCTGAGGATTAAGGCTAATAAAGTTTTTCCCGGTGGTAGGCATGCGCGCAGGCGCAGTCCCACATGTGGGGCTGCACCAAAGACAGAAGATGAACTGTTAAGTCTCATGGCAGTTAACTATAAATACGTAAGGGTATAGTGAAGCAAAATCAATAACGGTATCAACTCTACACTGGAACAACTTCCAACCAAATCTCTCATCTATTATTCAAGGCACCCAGTACTTGGTATTGAACCTTCTATCAAATGCACAACTCAACCAAACATTCAGAAAAAAGCAAGCAATACAATCCTCACAGGACTGTAACAGTTCAGAAAATGGTTGGAAAACACTGCGTTAAATGATCTCCCCGGCTTTAAAAAAAAAAAAATCCCTGCATGTGAAAAGCAAGCACATCAGAGAAGTGCTTTCATCTGCAGGAAGGCTTTGATATGAGGTGGCCGTCAAGCATAGGGTCTTCTCACTTGAGCAGCGCTTTTGTACAGATTGCCTTCCAACATCCTGTCGGAATGGACTAATTGTTTGAATCTGCTTAGTATATTTCACAAAGCTGTAAGAATCACAAATTAAAAGCTAGGAAACAGCAAGATTTAGAGCCAGACTATGCAGGCTATCCCCCTCCCCAAAGCAAGAGAGAATTCTGAAGGCTCTCCCCCCAAAAACAGACACAGACAGTTGGACATGCACACAGTGAAGCAGGATTTGGGGGCTGCCTCTCTCCTTCAGTTGCTTATCTCTCCTTTGCATTCTCCTTAGGGGCTAATTTTTTCTAGGAATTGGGAAGGGGAGGAACAGGAAAAACTAGCCTTAACTAAGAGAGATCATACAGGCAAAGAAAGGCAGCCAGTGACTCCTCTCTCTGGGTGAGACCTCCACCCGCTGCATATCTCTATCCCAGTGATCCCAAAAGCAGTTCCCAGGGGTACGCCGCCCACTGATGTATTTGCTTTGGGGGAGAGGTGTTCTGTGGTGCCAGCAAAGAGCCAGTCCTGGCTTTTCTCCACTGTACTTGAGCAGGAGATTTTTCAGAAGATCCCAGGAGCCATCACCTTTGAGTCTGCGGGGAGAAGCCACTGGGAAATAGCTGCCCCCCTCATTGGAGGATGCTTGGTTTGAAACCTCCCAACATTTTGTAACGGCCACCAAGACAGCCATTTTGTAATCAACCCTGCCTCCCATGGCAGCCAATTTGTCACGGTTCCCACTACACATTCTCAAATTCCAAAAGCAGCCACAGGCTCAACAAGGTTGGGGGATCCTCTGCCCTATGGCCACTGTCGGACAGAACTCTCGGATGGCGAATCTGGGAGAGGCGTGGGGGATCCCATCCTCCCCCACCACTTCCCTGCCTGGCTGGACACTCAGCAGCACCACCAACTCATTTCTGTATACATTGCAGATATATTCATAACATTAATACTTTGTTTCAGAAATTTATGCGGGGTTCCTCACCACCTTGGATTTCTTTAAAGAGGATGCTGCTTCCATTTAATGGAGGAGGATGAGGTTCCCCTGATCTTAGTTGATATCATCAGGCATACTTGTTAACTCGTACTAATGATTGGGATCCCTCCTTACAGTATCATCTTGGGATCTTTGGGAGGCTTCTTGTCAAGTGCCCCTCTCTAAGGGGAATGCATTAGGGTCTACTTATGCTGCAGGTTCCCCATATCTGCAGAAGAATACCCAGTATTTGAAGCTGGCCCCATTTTGGGGGACTTCTGAATTGCATGGGGGTCAAGTCCAATAGTAGATTTATGATAACCAGATGTTTAGAGGGTAGGTGTGCATTATATAGGTGAACACGTAGCCCCCGTTGTAGCCTTTTTGCACCATTGGCTGTATTCCACCGAATGCATGTGTTAAATGAATTTAAAACATTTGGCTGCTATGAAGAGGGAAGTAACTGCACACAAGATTATTCCTACTGACTTTACCTGGGATACTCATCTCTGTAGATCAGGGTGGGAGCAAAGAGGAAATACAAATACTGAGAAAGTCGAGGAAGCTGAACAGAGTCTGAAAAGACAACAGGGAAAAGTTGATTTAGTATCAGGCCATAAAGAACACTAAAATATCCATAACTCAATTTCCCTAGGATAACCTGATTCTTAATTAAAACCTGGGGGTTAGCAATAAACGTTGCCACAATTTCTGTATTCTGACAACCACCCAGCAAAGTGGTTTTCACTATTCTGACATTATATGTTTTAAAAATTAAATTACAGTACAACCCTATGCACAGCTACAGCCTTCTAAAGTCCACTAAATTCAGTGAGCTCAGAAGGGTGTAGAGCTATTTAGGATGGCACTGTAAGACTATTTGACAAGTCCATGAAGAGCCATTCCCTAGACCACATTATATTCACGAACTACTGTCATAGCACTTTCCCCTACCAGGATAGCAAAGCATCAGAGACTCGTCTTGAACAAAACACAGGATTTTCTTATATATCCAGCACCACCAAGACACTAGAGGGAGGTCGAGTAATTCTATAACACATCTTGCAAAACAGATGCTATGAAATCTTTGTCTGAAATGGAGAAGAACCTTGAACCAGTTCCATACTGCAGATTCTGACCTCAGGACAGCACGGGGGCAGAATATTTATTTAGAAATTTATACGCCACTTTTCTCCCCAATGGGCCCAAAAAGAGCCTTGGTTACTCACCGTGAAGGCTTCTTCTGCTCTGGGATACAGAGGCCATCTTAAGAGTGGGTGTTTCCTCTTCCTCTAGTTCCGGGAGGCAGGACCTAAACTTTTAAGTGCCTATCTCTGGAGGAAACGCCCCCGCCCTTTTCAGTCTAAAAACTTTCCGAGCAAGGAGCACAAACAGTTAAAATTGAACATCAGTAAGAAAAAACAGTAGAAAGATAAAGTAGAATGCTTAAGACAACTGTAAGTTTGACTACAACCCTATTAATAAAAAACTACCATTAGTAAACTCAACTTGTGATTCGAATTATATTATTTTACTGAGCTAAATTATTTTAGAGAATCCAATTTGTGAGAATTCAATTGAACAGCATCCTCCTAATTTTACTTAGACGTCTGGGCGGGCAAGATGGCCTCCGTATCCCAGAGCAGAAGAAGCCTTCACGGTGAGTAACCAAGGCTCTTTCTCGCTCTGGGAGAGGAGGCCATCTTAAGAGTGGGACTTAAAAGAGCTGTCCCTGCCCGGGTGGGATCAGACGTCTTGGAGAACGCTTTGAAGAACCCGCCTGCCAAAGGCGGCATCAGCTGAGGCATACAGGTTAAGCTTGTAATGCCTCACGAATGTGGAGATTGAGGACCACGTGGCGGCCTTACAAATCTCCTCTATAGGAGCTCTGCGGTCGAAGGCCGCTGACGTGGCAGCGCTTCTGACTGAGTGAGCTGTCAAGCCAGAAGGTACTGGAATTTTTGCCGCCCTATATGCCTGAGCAATACACTGAGTGATAGTGCGACTAACTGAAGCACGGGACATGGATTTACCTTTGTTAGGTGCTGTTAAATTGATAAAAAGCGCATCAGATACTCTAATGTGTTCTGTACGAGAAATATATGTTTTAAGGGCTCGTCGGAGATCTAAGGTGTGCCAAATTTTCTCTTGTGGAGCTTTAGGATTTGGACAGAACGAGGGGAGGACGATGTCTTGGTTCCTATGAAAATTGGAGTTAACTTTTGGTATAAAGGAAGGGTCAGGAGCAAGGACCACCTTGTCCTTGTGAAAAGTGCAAAGACCCGGTCTGATGGATAGGGCTCCTATCTCTGACACCCGCCTGGCTGAAGTTACAGCCGTTAGAAAAAGCGTCTTCATCCTCAGGTAGCTTAATGTGACATGCTTCAGAGGTTCAAAGGGTGGCCGTGTAAGGGCTGTTAATACTGTGTGTAAGCTCCAGGTAGGGAATCTGTGTCTAACTGGAGGAGAAATCAAGGTGAGTCCCTTTAGAAAGGCCTTAATATGTGGATGTCTAGTCAAGGGATAACCTGAAAGCTTTGGGACAATAGCAGCTATTGCCGCCAGCTGTCGGCGTAGTGTGGCTGGAGACAGGTTCTGTCTTCGTCCGTCCTGTAAAAAGTCCAGTATTTTGGAGATATGTGGCTTGATAGGGTCCACGCGTTTTCTCTGGCACCATCTGACAAAAGCTTTCCATGTTGTGTTATAGATTCTTTTTGTAGATTGCTTTCGGGATGAAAGAATAGTTTCAGCAACCTCTGTGTCGTAACCTAGTTTTAGGAGGCGACTCCTTTCAATACCCAGGCGGTCAGTCTGTACCAACCTGGGTCCGGGTGGTGGATCGGCCCCTGAAGGAGGAGATCTGGTCGAGGTGGAAGCGTCCACGGTTCTGCGATGGACATCTCTAGCAGAGTGGGAAACCATGGGCGACGCGGCCAGTAAGGAGCCACAAGAATGACTGTGGCCTGAAGCAGATTGATTCGTCTGAGGACCCTGGGAAGGAGTGGGAACGGTGGAAAGGCATATAGCAGTCCCGCTGGCCATGGTGCCGTGAGTGCGTCTGTCTGTTCCGCTCCCTTCTGGACATACCTGGTGTAATACCGTGGCAGCTGATGGTTTTTGTTTGACGCGAAGAGATCTACTAGGGGCATGCCACACCGATTCGTGAGGAGCTGAAAGACTTCCTGGTTCAGAGACCACTCTGCTTCGTTGAGATTTTGCCTGCTGAGCCAGTCTGCGTCTACGTTGAGCACTCCCTGAATGTGTTCCGCTGTTATGGAACACAGGTTGGTCTCCGCCCAGGACAGGATTCTCAGGGCTTCTTTGTGAAGAGCAGAAGACCGCGAGCCCCCCTGCTTGTTGAGGTGAGCTTTGGCTGCCACATTGTCCGTTCTCACCAGTAGATCTGTGCCTGATAGATGACGTTTGAAGTGCAGGAGGGCATAATAAATTGCACGGAGTTCTAGGACGTTGATGTTCATCTGTTGTTCTTGAGTTGACCAGGTGCCCTGTGCTGGATGACCGTTCAGAATGGCTCCCCAACCTGTGAGAGATGCATCCGTGAATACCTGGACTGGTGCTTGTCGTATGTATGGGACCCCTTTTTGAAGATTTTCTGGAATGGTCCACCACTTGAGGCTGTGTCTTGTCGCTGTAGAAAGAAGCAGGGATTTGTTCTTCTTGACCAATATGTCTTTTTGATAGATCTTTAAGAACCACTGAAGAGGCCTGGAGTGTAGACGGGCCCACTGCACCGCCGGAATACAGGATATCATTAGACCCTGCAACTTCGCCAGGGTCATGAGACGAACCTTGGTAGCTTGCATTGTTGATTTGGCCAAGCTGCAAATTTTGCGAATCTTGTCTGGGGGTAAGACAAAGGTGTTGGCGACGGTGTCGATATATACACCCAGATGACGTAGATGTTGAGTTGGTTGAAGATGACTTTTCTTCTGGTTTACTAAAAAGCCGTGGTCTTTCAAAAGTTTGAGTACGATGCTTGTGTGTCGAGTGCTTTGAGTCTTTGACGATGAACAGATTAGAATGTCGTCTAAGTAAGGATGGATTCTTACGCCCTCTTGACGTGCTAGCGCTACCAAGGTCACCAGAACCTTGGTAAAGACCCGTGGGGCTGACCCCAAACCGAAGGGGAGGGCTTTGAATTGAAAGTGGTGTCCATTGTGGAGAAACCTCAGAAATCGCCTGTGGTCTGGATGAATGGCAATGTGCAGATACGCCTCGGTTAAATCTACCGAGGTAAGGAAGTCTCCTGGTCTTAGTGCTTCCGATATGGAGTGCAGCGTCTCCATCCTGAATCTTCTGTATGTTACATGCTTGTTTAGGTATTTTAGATCGAGGATGGCCCGCCATCCCCCGTCTCTTTTTGGCACTGTAAAGAATACGGAATAAATGCCCAACAATTGTTCCGATGGGGCCACATATTCTATTGCCTTTATCTCCAACAGATGTTGTATGGCTGTTAGAGTTCTGAGTCTTTTGTCCGGTTGACGGGACACAGGGGACACTACCAGTCGATCTCTTGGAATTTTGGAAAATTGGATCTGGTAACCGTGTAAGACAATCTGTAGAACCCAGTGGTCCGGATGGGAGAGGGACCATTGGTTGTGGAACAGGCTGAGCCTGCCCCCTACTGGATCGCATTTGGCGTCACTGTCTTGTTTGACGAAAGGGCTTTTCCCCTCTGTCACTTTGAAAGTTGTTAGTTCTGGAGTTCCTAGAGAAGCGCCCTCCTCTGCGAAAGGAACCCCTGCTATAGCTCCACTGGCCTCTCCTCTGATCAGGTCTGTATCTTGAGTATGGGTGAAATGGACGAAAGGAAGTAGAAGTAGAGAATCCCTTTGATTCCTTACGTAGACTTCTTGGAAGATACTACTTCTTATCTTTTGACTCCACTAATATCTCGTCTAATTTTTCTCCGAACAATTTCTTGCCCTGGTAGGGATATCCCATCAGTACAGATTTAGATCTGTGTTCGGTTTGCCATGGACGTAACCATAAGGCCCGCCTAGCTGCAGTTGCGGTAGCTAGGGCCCGTGCTGAGAAGCACATAGTATCTAGTGTAGAGTCTGCTAGAAAGGATACTGCCCGCAGGATTCTGGAAACTCCCTCCATAGCACTTCTATCTTCTTCAGGAATAAGCTTGGACAACTTCCTAGTCCAGACTATAGCTGCCCTGGACACTAAAGCAGACGTAATGGAGGAGCCAATAGCCAGGGCTGAGGCTTCATGGGCTTTTTTACAGGCCAGTTCAGTTTTCCTATCAACTGGGTCTTTTATAGAAACTAGGCCTTCTTCTGTGACTGCATCAGAAGAATGTAATGCAGTAATGGGGCTTTCCACTAGAGGGAGTTTGAGTAACTCAGAAGCATTAGTGGCCACATTATATAGTTTTTTAGTAACTGGTGGAAACTGCTTTCCCCCCATCGGTCTTTCCCATTCCCCCTGTAACAAAGACAAAAAATAATCTGGTACAGGAACCACTCTGTCAGAGATGTTATGCATATGGAAAAATTCTTTTGCACCTTTTTTATTGTCTTGAGAGGGGGTTGAGTCTTCATTAAGGTCTAAAGCAGCCAGGACTTTAGTTAAAAAAGGTTGAAAATCTTCAGCCTCAAATAGCCTATTTTGTTTGGCAGGTTGGGGTGAAGGGTCTTCTCCTTCAGAGAATTCACCCTCCTCTCTATCAGAAACCTCGTTATCAGAGGAGAAGGGGGAGGCAACCTGCTCAGGTTGCTGTGGTTGAGAAGGAGCATTAGCTTTTAGAGCTGCCTTAGTGGGCCAACTGCCCTTCCCTTGCAAAGTATTTTGACCTGTCTGCTCCCCATCCCCCACCTGGTCGTTGTCCCTAGGAATTTGCATTTGCATGCCAGAAACAGAAGGGGTCGGGGAAGGAAGCTGAACCGCCCGCAGCCCCTCTGCAAATGCGTCCTTAATTATAGACGCGAGCTCTGCCCTGAGGAGAGCAATCTCACTTGCGGCAGACTGAGAGGGAAGGGGGGGGGGGAAGTACTTTACCGGCTTCAGACGCGGCTGCAGACTCGGCCGGACCAGGCTTTTCTGCTGGCGAGACGCCTACGGCCTGATCATTAGCATGTTTGCTGGTAGAGGGGATAACGGCCGAAGCCGCTGTTTTTCCCCGGCCGTGCCTGGATCCGGAGGATTTTTCTTTCTCTGTCCCCTTTGCGGTTTTAACCGCTGCAGCCGCTGACGCGCGGGCGCGAGCTGCAGAGAGGAGGCGTTTTGCGCTGCCTGAATGAGAATTTCCTCTCTTACGCTTGTTTGCCGCTTTCTTTGATTTGCCTAGTAAATCACCGGAGTGATTGTCAGTAGGCGGATCCCGGGCGACCGGCATTGCCTGGAGTAGACCCGGGTCCAAATCTCCCTCAGAGATGTAATTATCAAGACGATCGGTCGCCATCTTGTTTTGGCGGGAAGGAAAACTTTCCCCTGCCCCGCCTCAGACTAACACTAAAAGGGGAGAGATAGAGATATAGAAGGACAGATTTTTTTTTTTTTTAATAGATTAAAACTAGGTAGAGATAGAAAATAGAAATAGAATAAGTGAGAATAGAATAGCTCAAGGTAGAGAGCTGTGGCTACACTGCTCTTCCCGGACGAGGCAGGAACAAGACTGAAAAGGGCGGGGGCGTTTCCTCCAGAGATAGGCACTTAAAAGTTTAGGTCCTGCCTCCCGGAACTAGAGGAAGAGGAAACACCCACTCTTAAGATGGCCTCCTCTCCCAGAGCGAGAAAGCAGCTCTACAACATCATTCTCTACTCCTTCATTCCCCCCCCCCCACAACAGCCACCCTGTGAGGAAGGACAGATTGAGAGAGTGATTGGCCCAAGGTCATCCAGCAAGCTGGCATGGTAGAGTGGGGATTCGAGCCTGGGTCTTTCAGATCCTCGTCTGATAGTCTAACTACAGCACATTCTAACTTACAGCATTCCAGCAGGGCAACGTTACTCACTTGT
Organism: Euleptes europaea; assembly: GCF_029931775.1. Taxonomy (NCBI): domain Eukaryota; kingdom Metazoa; phylum Chordata; class Lepidosauria; order Squamata; family Sphaerodactylidae; genus Euleptes; species Euleptes europaea. The sequence goes on along the minus strand of NC_079313.1, from coordinate 22,029,950 downwards.
CTTCGGCGGACTAGAGGACAGTATCCGGGGGACGTTCTCTCTGATAAAAGAGTGACCTTTCATAACCAGACGGACCTGCAGAGAAGAATTGAGAAGACAGGGAAGTTCTATCACATTTAATATACTGCAATAAGCCCCAGATTAAATATACTTAACACAATATTTCCTCCATTAATGCCGTACATTCATTTTGGTGAGTCATGAAACTGAGCAAGTATTGTCTGACTTTTTGCTCTTTACGTTTTGTATTATAATTTTTTAGAGAAACACTGGCACCCTTGTGCGAATTCTATTATTTCGCAATAGGGTTTAGTTAAACAAGCAAGTCATTTGACAGTTTCAAAGTAATAACAAACAAACAAAATTAGATCATTTCTGAAACAGTGCCGCCTTTGTGGTTATAGGCAGGAGAGAAAACAAGGCAGTATTTTAATAGGCAGTCTGGGAACAGACCTATACTTAGAGGACATCCACAAGGCAGATGCTTTTGCGTCTGGTGGAACGTGCGTGGGAAAGTGCAGGAAGCATCGCTGGCAGAGAAAGGTACACTTCTCCTCCAGGATAGCCTCACACTGCTAACAGGAAACCAGACTGCACTGGCCTCCAGGGCCTTGGGCTGCCATCCTCTGTTGCCTGCCTTGAAAGAACAAGATAGATCCAGCTAAAGCTCATGTCCCTGGGATAAGGTTGGTTGCTAATTTCCTCCAACGCTCAGTGCATCCAATGGAAGAACTAAAGCCCAGGCCTTAAGAATTCAGGCAGCCTCATTTCAGAACATGTCCGTTTTTTAAGACCCTCTCTCCGAAACTCCAAAGAAAACAAAAATCCCTGAAGCTGGCCATGGATTGGATCTTGTACAAAATCTCCACCGACAGAAGGAAATTTCCATCAGCAGAGGATTTCTTCCCTTCCTCCTCCCCAAAGCAGGCCAAAATAACCTGTGAAATGCCGCTGCCAGGGGACAGCATGAGAGAGGAGTTGGGAAATTTGCTGCGGGAGGTGGGAAAAAACAAAAACTGTCCTTTCTTCCATCAGTGGCATTTTTTTTGCTGGCTCCAATCCCTCTATTTCAAAGAGATGTCAAAGCCCAAAGTATGTACTGATTGTAGGCTTATCCAAAGTCAATCTAAGTATCCAGAAGTAGCTTGCTAATGAAACATTTACTGAAATGGCTACCAACAGGTAATCAGCACTGTGCCCCACCTACAAAAGTAACTGGCTCTTAAGAGCACATAAATACTTTTTTGTTCTCCAAAGGATCAGACAGATGATCAAAAAATATTGGCTTATTTCCTGACCTCTGATTTAAATAATGCTGTCTTCCAGATAGCAAAACGTACCTGCTCCATGATGACTATGAACCGAGAGGCTGGTGGAAGATCATAGGCCAGCGTAACGTACGTTGGTCCCAATCCAAGTCCAACTATCTGGAAGAGCATGAAGAGCGTCCCAAAGAAGACAGAGTGGACTGTCTTGTGGGAGGAATTATGGTAGCTTTGGGCCCAGTGGCAGAAGAGGCCGTAGGGTACGGCCAGCGTGGATAAGATCATGCACACACAGGTCGGAGCAACAATAGAAGCCTTGCCAAAAGTATAGACCAAGAGATCGAAATCAAGCACCAACCTTAAAAGAATTTTTTGGGAGAAAAAAAGGGTTAAATGATGCTCATTCACTTACTTGAAATAGCTATTTCTAGACTAAGGATAGCCATGTGAGAAAAGGAAATGACTTTTTTTAAAATCAAGTCTAAATCAGTAACAGTTGTCACTGACGCCTGTGCTGATATGGTTGTTTCACAGATTCTCACTTAAAAAAAAACCTTTCACACACATTATGCCGGTACCTGCATCAGAGATTAAGGATCGGCTGAAGTTACCTGTTCAGGTCCACACTACGGGCATTCCATTCTCAGACAGGCTATGTGCTTGTGCATCAGGAGCAATCGAGACAATAGATCACCTTCTATTACTTTGTGATCAATGGTCTGCACCCAGGGCCCTATGGATTGCTCCTATTCTATCAAAACACCGTCTTCCTGCTGACCCTTGGGTAGTTTCATTACTGGTGGGAGACACAGACCCAGGAATAACAAGAGGTGTCGCCAAATATCTGGCAGTACTCCTGGCTTTAAAGTCACGATGAAGTTTAACCATGTGCTAAACAGAAATATTATCTATGTACTGTCTATATTGCTCCCTATAAAGATATTTATTTATTCTTATATTTGAAATTTTAAAATAATTTATGAATCCCAAGATTTTAAAGCCATATTGTTTATAATGTTTTATCACTCTGATGTTGCAAATTTTGTTTGTATCTTATGTATCTTTTTAATATTTTAATTCTCTATGACGTTGTAAATTTTGTTTTTTGTCTTATGTATGTTGCGCTCAAGATCTTTGGTCGGATGAGCTTGAAATAAAAGGAAAGGCACATATTTGGCTTTTCCCCTACATAACATGTGGGTATTCTGCGGTTTGTGCTGCCAGTGTTACTTGCCGTCAAAGATTCTAGAAGTGGAACCTGGCCAGATTACAGAGTCATCTGAGTCCCTGGTGGTTATATCAAAGCAACACTTAGACCCACTTAGACCCACGGAGGTGGTAAACATTTAAATCTACAGTTGTTTGCTTTGTTTTGGGGTCTGTGTATCCAATGCAGTCAATATTCTTTTGACACTGTTCCTTTTTGCATACTTGTGTTAACTGGCTACGTAGAGTTTTAGACTGTCTATACAGCGCAATCCTATGCAGATTTACTCCAGACTTAAGCCCACTGAAATGAATGGACTTAAGACTGGAGTTGTCTCTCCTCAGGACTGCACTGTTAGCATTTGCACCAAATGCCTAAAAATGTTCTGAAAGTAAATGAAAAACGACACAGTCCCTTCTAGGACTGTTGATTTTGAGGCAGAAACAACAACACACTGTTGATCAGCACCACCAGAGTAGTCTATTTGCTGGAGCCTCCTCTGACTGCAGCACTGTACACAGAGGCGCACGACTGCTTTAACTAGGCACAAGACAAACAGAGGCCTGGTGGCAGAAACAAGGCACGTGAGGGCCTTGAAAAACAAGATTTCCAGTTTGCAGGACGTCCAGTGGCTAGGGTTGCCAACCTCCAGGTACTAGCTGGAGATCTCCTGCTATTACAACTAATCTCCATCCGACAGAGATCAGTTCACCTGGAGAAAATAGCTGCTTTGGCCATTGGACTCTATGGTATTGAAGTCCCTCCCCTCTGCAAACCCTACTCTATGGTATTGAAGTCCCTCCCCTCTGCAAACCCTACTCTCCTCAGGCTCTGCCCCAAAAACCTCCTGCCGGTGGTAAAGAGGGACCTGGAACCCTACCAGTGGCTAATCATCATATTTCCTGCACAGCCCACAATTCCCCAGTCTTTGTTAGCACTGTCTCTGCAGTGAAAGGGAAGGCTGGATTTAATCATGAAAAGACCATCTCATCGGTGGATGGAGGCATCTGACACATGGGATGACACCTCCTTTCTGCTCTGTAGTTGAACAACGCTGACAGGAAGAGAGGGAAACTGTGGCCATCACCAAGTGGAGAAGACATCACCAAGTGGAGAAGAAGGAAAAAAGGACTAGGATCAGTATAAGAGGATGTCTGGAGAGTGTGTTTCAGCAGGCAGCTTCAGATAGCCAGACACCAAGGGTGGGCTTGGACCCCCTCCGTCCACCAATGAGAAGGTCCCTTCCCAGTCCAATATCCCTTTTCTCCATCTCTGGAAGAGGCTTCCCAGCACTCAAGTGGTATTTTAAGCTGCTGGACGAAGGTAATTCCCTCTGACCAATGTTAACAGATACAGTAAGCAATTGCAGCAGTGATTCAGGCACCTACTGGCTGATGCCCACGACGTCAATGCAAGAGTGAAAAACCCCACCTAGTCTCTCACACCAGCCATTCCACCAAATTTCTCCCGTCATCAAATGTTGTCCTCCCCTTAGAAGGCTGTATGCCGAAGATATCATTCTGTATGGTAGATGGAGGGTGTATGTCACTAAGCTGTGTGGTTGTTTTTGCAAAACAAAAAAAAAATTAAAGATGGGAAGCACAATTGCTCTGACTTATTTATATGTGAAAATGACCATTTCCCTCCCTCTGCAGAAAGGCAATATTTTTTTAATATGCTGGCCAATGGCCGTAACAATAAATGTAAATATTTTCTTACCTTCCTTCATCAATAAAGTCTATCACAAGGGTGCTAAGAATGAAGAGGATGAGGAAGGCAATAAACATGTGGTAGATGGTTCGGATGTGGTCCACTTCGAATAGCTCACTGTTGAAGAAATTCAAGGAAATAAAATGCACATTAGTACATGTTGGAGGGGGGGTGATACAAAAACTGCAAAGGGGCCATGGCTCAGTGGAAGAGCATCCACTTGGTATATGGAAAGTCTCAGGTTCAATCTCTGGCACCTCCATTTAAAAGGTAAAGGTAGTAGGCAATATTAAAGACCTCTACCTGAGACCCTGGAGAGCTGCTACTAGTCAGAGTAGACAATACTGACCTTGATACACCAAGGATCTGATTCAGTATAAGGCAGCTTCATGTGTGTTCCTACCGTTGTCATCTTCCAAGTGTTGCTGCAACCCCAAGGGATCCGATAGAGCCTAAATGTTATGTTTGCATGTCGGGAGGATTTGTGCTAGTACTCCCTCTGAGGCTTACATTTCACTTTCCTTATAATATGGGGCTGCTCTCTTTTGATGCACAATTCCCAGGAAAATCCAATTATCTGAAATTAGTCACCTTTTTATTGACACTGTAAGTACTTCTCTAAATGCACTTTGAGGTTCTCTGGACCTTGTTTCTCAGACCTGCTCCCTAGTCTGCACTGATGCTTTGAACAGATCTCCTTCCCAGGTGGTCAGGAAAAGATCTGGGAAGTTTCCACAGTGAAGGTGGGAATGTCCCAAATCCATGCCTGAATCCATTATTTCGGCTAGCAATGATGTAAAAGCAGAAAGAGCTGTGGAAGCAAACGGCCTCTTCCTAGTCATTTTTGGAAAAGGGTTTTTGGAAATGCAACACAGATCGTGAGCGAAGGAGCTCAAGAGAGATTTTGAGGGAGATAATTTTGCAATATACCATCCTAAGTAGAGTTATACCTGTCTAAGATTATTGACGTAAATGGATTTAGAAGGGAGTAACTCTGCTCTGGATTGCACAGTTGGTGTCCAAGATATAAAATCCAGCATGCAAGGGACACACTCCCCTCCCACACAAGCTCCACAGAAATGGGCAAGTGCTTATGCAGGAATTGTTGTTTTGTGGCTCTCGTTTATTTCAGTGGGAACTTCTGGGTGGATTGAATCACATGGGCCAGATCAGGCTGTCTCCTATTTTGCCTGTGCTTTTTGTGTAGAAGGCCCAAGTTAATCATTAACATAAGAACAGGTTCGAAAAAATTTTCTTTCCAAACCTAGCTGGAGCATGCTAGGCAGAGCTGCATTTGTACCACGAGCCATATATCCATAAGAATTAGCTGAACAGGGCCTTCCACTGAAGCAGGGTCAGCATCCAATAATATTATCTTCCGTCATAAGAACATTGTTATGCTCCTCTGAACCTTGAGAGTGTACTCTCTGAGGACATGGCCCTGAAAGATTGTACATGTATCTCAAAAGCAGAAGGGAAACAAACATTTCCATACCAATACAAATAATGAAGACAGAACACTTGTCCACTACAATTCAAACACTGGGAACACAGGGAAAAGGTCTCATTAAGAAGAAAGGCTCAAACTAGGACGACCACAGCTATAGCAAGGACAGGTAACTGCCTGCCTGCAGGCCAGGTAAAGTCACCAAAATAATTTTACCTGCTCCCCACCCTCCAGGATCACTGACAACATTATGGCAAGTATGACGGAAGGTTATCCACAGTTTCACTTGTAAAGAAAAGAAAAAGAAAACCCAGAGAGAGATTCCACACTTTTACTGTGATTTCTTTTTATGTTGTATATGTAAAAACTCTCAGTCGATGTGCCACCCGATTGTGAAACCCCTTACTGCTAGATGATGCTAACTTTATCAGAGAATCCGACTACTCCTGAAGGTGTTGGATTGGTCATCAAAATATATCTCCAGTCCACGGACCAACTTCTGAAGAACAGAGCAGCCCCCACTGATCAGGCAGAAGTTGGTCATGCTGGAACTACAACCTGTAAGCACAGTGACCAATTGGTTAGAGCATCCAGTGGTATTGATGGTCGAAAAAGGAACTCAACCCATTGTTCAGAGAATTCACACATGAACCCGTCTCATCACACTATTGGTCTATCAAGGTCAATCCGATCTTTTTTAACAGGAAATGCTGGGGACTGAACCTGGGACCATCTACATGGGAAGCAGATGCTCTGCCACTGAGCCACAAGGGCCGCTAGTCCTATCACACCCTCCAGTACTGCAGGCCACAAGAATGGTTGTGTTTTATTACATCCATCTGAAGGCCCTCAAGGGTACATTTAGCAAAAGTACGAATGCAAATTACAAGTCCATTAACATACTCAGGTAGCCGGCTCAAGGTTGACTCCGCCTTCCATCCTTTCGAGGTCGGTCAAATGAGTACCCAGCTTGCTGGGGGTAAAGGGAAGATGACTGGGGAAGGCACTGGCAAACCACCCCGTAAAACAAAGTCTGCCTAGTAAACGTCGGGATGTGACGTCACCCCAAGGGTCAGGAATGACTCGGTGCTTGCACAGGGGCCCTTTACCTTTTTACCTTTTAACATACTCACTCCAAGAGAGATTTCCGAACAACAAAGACTTTCCCGTGTTCTGGAGGTGCTCTCAAGCCTCTGTGGAAAGAAAGGCAAATGTTTAGTGCTTATTCAGAAGGAGGTGACAAGAAATCAACTCTGCCACAGTTCGGCCAAGAACTGACATACTTGGTTTTGTAGCCATCTTTCTCTGAACCTGTGGTCGGAAAGGAGGGTGGCGACGACTCCAACAGCACAGACTTTGAAACCAAGCCATCTACAAACTCTGTAAAATGACTTTCGATCCCCTTCATGAAAGCCGGCTTCAGATGCTAGAAACATTGGGGGAAAGGAAATGGGAGAGAGAGAACACAACAAATGGTTTACATCCACACCAGGAATGTCCCTGCTGAAATGGCACATTACCCTAGGCCACACACGTGAACACATACACACACAAAGCTGCCTTATACTGAATCAGACCATTAGTCCATCAGGGTCAGTATTGTCTGCTCAGACTGGCAGCGGCTCTCCAAGGTCTCAGGCAGAGGTCTTTCACATCACCTGCTATTAGAGCATTTGAAGCAGAGATGTGGGGGATTGAACCTGGAACCTTACGCATGCAAAGCAGAGGCTCATCTGCTGAGCCTCTCTACATAGGTTAATTTCCTATAGGTCCTCTATACAGTGCAAGCTGTGTACTATAATTGCCAGCATGTCTGAAGGGTGGGCAATAGATTTTAACATACAGCAAAAGCAAACAATCCAACTGACAAAAGTCTTCGCAAAGACCGTAATGAACATAGTTCTTATTTTGTAACCATTCTAATAAAGGTGTTGGTCTATTTTTAAACATGAGAGTTTGTTCCTTTTAATTAAGTAAATGCCAGCCCTGAGCTTAATAGTCTTCCTCCCTTTTGAACTCTGAGCAAAGTTAAAAAAAAGGGTGGGAGTGGAGAATGCTTTCCAAAATTCTCTCATTTTAGCTTGTCCCCCCACCCCACCCCCATGCTCAGGTCAGGTAACTATGTATGTTCAGAAGGTCCTTTGAAGACGAACAAATAAACCTTGACAAACTGTTTTTGTTTTGCTTTTTAACAACTAGAACAACAGCAAATTCTAAAAATTCCCATATGTCCCTGCCCTGGAATTAAGATCACAAGGAGTGGCTCTCCTGACTTTCCCATCAATCAAAGAAGCTTATTTGGTGGGTAAGCAACAGAGGGCCTTTTCAGTAGCAGCCCTATGGTTATGGAACAACCACCCCAGGGAGGTGTACCTGCCTCTCCCTCTCTTTCAGTCTTTAGGAAGCAGTTGAAGATGGTTTTATTTAGGACTGCCTTTGGTTAAGTTGGAATGCACGATGGAATGCACTGCCTCAGAGGGTGGTGGAGCTTTGGTTTTCAAGTTTTACTTCATGTGTTTTTTCTATACTGTAAACATAGATAAGACAAGTCAAGGCAATAATCTTTGAGAATTCTTGGAGAACAGAAGTTCCAGCAGACTGGAGGAGGGCAAATGTGGTCCCCATCTTTAAAAAAAGGGGGGGGGGGGAGAAATCCCAAACAATTATCACCCAGTCAGCCTGACATCAATACCAGGTAAAATACTAGAGCAGATAATTAAACAGACGGTCTGTAAGCACTTAGAAAGAAATGCCATGCTCACTGACAGTCAACATGGGTTTCTCAAAACAGGTCATGCCAAACTAATCTCATATCTTTTTTTGAAAGAGTGGCAAGTATAGTAGATGCTGTAGATGTAGTGTACCCTGATTTCAGTAAAGCCTTTGATAAAGTCCCCCATGATCTTCTTGAAACAAAGCTAGTAAAATGTGGGCTGGACACTGCTACTGTTAGGTGGATTGGGAATTGGTTGACCAACCGAACCCAAAGGGTGCTCATTAATGGCACAACTTCATCCTGGAGAGGAGTGACCAGTGGGGTACCACAGGGGTCTGTCCTGGGACCGGTACTATTTAATATTTTCATAAATGACTTGGATGATGAAATAGAGAGCATGCTAATCAAATTTGCAGATGACACCAAAGTTCAGAATGACCTCGATAGACTGGAGAGCTGGGCCATAAGCAATAAAATGGATTTCAATAGGGAGAAGTGTAAAGTACTTAACCTAGGCAGAAACAACATAAGGCACAGGTACAGGATGGGAGATAGTTGGCTTGACAACAGTACATGTGAAAGAGATCTGGGAGTCTTAGTGGACCACAAACTGAGCATGAGTCAACAATGTGATATGGCAGCTAAGAAGGCCAATGCAATTCTGGGCTGCATCAATAGGAGTATTGTGTCTAGATCAAGGGGAAGTAATACTACCACTGTATTCTGCATTGGAATACTCATTTGGAATACTGTGTCCAGTTTTGGGCTCCACAATTTAAGAAGGATGTTGACAAGCTGGAGCGTGTCCAGAGGAGGGTGACCAGAATGGTCAAAGGTCTGGAATCCATGCCCTATGAGGAGAGACTTAGGGAGTTGGGTTTGTTTAATTTGGAGAAGAGAAGGTTGAGGGGAGACATGATATCCATGTTTAAATGATTGAAGGGATGTCATGTTGATGAGGAAACTAGCTTGTTCTCTGTTGCTCCAGAGACTAGGACACGGAATAATGAATTTAAACTAATAGAAAAGCAATTCCACCTAAACATTAGGAAGAACTTTCTGACAGTGAGGGCTGTTCGAGGGTGGAATGTGCTGCCTCAGAGGGTGGTGGAGTCCCCGTCTTTGGAGGTCTTTAAGCAGAGGCTAGATGGCCATCTGTCGGGAGTGCTTTGATTGTGGGATCCTGCATGGCGGGGGGAGGGTTGGGATCACTGGGGATGTGGGGGGAGGTAGTTGTTAATTTCTGGCATTGTGCAGGGGGTTGGACTAGATGACCCTGGTGGTCCCTTCCAACTTTATGATTCTATGATTCTAAGGCAGGAAGAAAGGCAGATAATAAATATTTTAAATAAACAATACAATACATAAGAATAATTAGATGTTTTAAAAGTCCTGTAATCTCCAAAACAGAGAACAGGGAGGGACTGTGGCTCAGTGGTAGAGCATCTGCTTGGCATGCAGAAGGTCCCAGGTTCAATCCCCGGCATCTCCAGTTAAAGGGACTAGGCGATGCGAAAGTAGGTGATGTGAAAGACCTCTGCCTGAGACCCCGGAGAGCAGCTGCTGGTTTGAGTAGACAATACTGACTTTGATGGACCGAGGGTCTGATTCAGTATAAGGCCGCTTCATGTGTTCAACATGTACCTAAAGAAATCCCAGTTTAGCACTTAGATTGTCCACACGTTTTTTGAAAAGCACAGCACTCGCTGCTTCAGTGACATAGCATAATATCATGGCAGAAAAACCAGGAGGAGGATCTGACTTCTACACCAGCAGAAACCAAAAAGGTTAATATTTAACTTCCTTTCTTTTGTTGCTGCTGCTGCTGCTTGCAGCTGTACAGCGTTCAAACAGACAAGACAGGAACGACAAGTTTTCAAGCTTCCCTTTTCCACTTGTCATGACCACAAAATGTCGTTTTTCTGAAGTTGACAAAAATGCCTGATTAGTCACTACAGCTTGTTACACAAATAAACGGGAAACCCACGTCAAAACATCAGGATTTTTTTTTTTAAAAAAAGAATCAAACCCAGGGAATGAAAGAGAAAACAGGCGAGAGGCTTTAGACTGTTCAGAACGTTCAAGTGCTGAATGAATAATGGAATCCTGCGCTCACGGTTGCAGCAACGCTGTTATTCCTTCAGTCTTGGCAGGAGACGCTGCAGGCAGGCCCTCTTTTGACATTGTAAAACATTTCCACGTGCTGGGGAACATGCCCTGAAACAAGGACTCGGTGTACTTTGCAACTCATTCCCCGCTTCCAGGGCTGAATCGGAGGCACAACATTTCTTTTGTCTCTCAAAGCGACTCCCTTCAGGGAATCCTTTCTACACTGACTCACCTGCCGTGTAATTTCTGTGCAGGGCCCAAGGTTCTGGAGCATGTGCGAAGGTGCAGAGTCAGCGTCACTGCAGTATTGCCCAGACTTAACCCTGAAGTCCCATGGCATCTTCATCTTGGTTGTGTGAATTATACTGTTCTCACGGCATTGTTTTTAGTGGCAACCCACCTTTGAGACTCAGCGAGAAAGAGTAAACCAAGTAAATACTGCGGCAAAAACTGTCACAAGCTACCGTCCCACTGGGCTCTAGTTCACGAACGTTTCTGCCACAATAAATGTATTAGTTTTAAAGGTCTCACAAGACCTCTTTGTTATTTTGGCTGCAGCCTCTGGAATTTGGCTATATGTCTTAAACCTCCTTGTTACCCAGCATAAACTGGGAGTGCCATCCTAGAATGCATGTAGAGCTCTCTCCTATGGCAGCCAATTGAAAGGAAAAGTTAATAGCACTGGTTAAGCTGTCGTCCGGGGAAGCTGGTCCAGCATTTGGACCTTCCCGTTGAGGAATCCTTAAAAGCTTCCAAGAAACTACTGCATGGTTCTCCAGAATCTGCCATTTACAAACCAGCGGAAATCAATTTCTTGAAGAGACAGGCTCTAGGAACCAGTTTTACCACAGGGCTGCTTTTTTGTGTATACAGGCCCTGATTGACTTCAATGCAGATGTACAGTTTCCACAGCTTCCTTTTCTGAAAGTTCATGGTGTTTTGTCCAAAGTTACCGGCTCACCAGCCTAGCCTGCTTCTATGTCTTTAACCAGCAACATCCTCTGCAGATGAAGGCTTCCACGGCATGGAAATCATCATCAGCTGTGTTAAGACACAGCAATTGTTTAAAAAAAAAGACAGCATTTGTTTGGAGGCCAGGGTTGCCAACCTCCAGGGGGGACTGGAGATTTCCCAGTACTATAGCTCGTCTCTAGATCAGTTCCCCTTGAGAAGATGGCTGCTTTGGAGGGTGGCCTCTATGGCACTGTACCTTGCTAAGGTACCCCCCTTCCTGAAATCCTGTCCTCCCCAAACATTGCTTCCAAACCTAAAGGAATTTGCCAGTATGGAACTGGCAACTCTATAGGCCATCAACAGTAAATCATGACATGTTTCGTATTATTTAAAACATTAGAAATATATCACGATTTACTCTTGTTGGCCTCCAAACTAAGGCTGCCATCTTCTTATTTTAAATACCTAATGGAAAAGCAAAAAATGCCTTGAAAAAGCACCACTTGTGCTTCTTAAAAGCAAGGAACACTCTCATCCTGTCGATAGCAAAGGCCATATTTCTGGCCCTCTCTCTTCAGTCCTCCTAGGGTTGCCATGGCCTGACAACCAGCAGGAGATGGGGGGAGGTGGGCAGAGCAACTGTTGCCCACTGCATGACAGCATGACTTTTGGTGCAACCTGGAACCACCAGGGTGACACTCTAGTACTCGCCAGTGCTTCTGGGTCATGCTGGAAGCGACATCATCGCACAGGGATGACGATCACTGCCCCGTCTCTTTTGGCCATGCTGTTTCTGCCTGCTGACCAGCTGAACATCGACAGGCAGTGGCCAAAATTGCTGGGAGTTTGTATGCCCTAAGCAGGTACCTGGGCAAGCGAAGCCAGATTTCACCTCTGTGGGGAAGTCGGGGACAAAATCGCAGCCTTTCCATCAGCAGCTGTTTGGCTCAGGCAACATATACCCAGGCAGGGCGGGTCGCTCCTGCAAAGGGAAGGTGCAGGTGGGGGCAGAAAACTGAAGAAAGCCACTTCCTTCCTCCCCCTTCTTCACTCTCCATAGATTGTTCTCTCCCCTTCTGTTCACATGCTTGCTGTTAACAAACTGTACACTTGTTGCCAGCACTTCAGGGGGCAGGGGAAAAATGTATTTCATGCAAAAGAGTTTCTGGATTTGAGATCATAATCTTCACTGCCTTGGACCAAAACCCGGATGTAGTACTACTAAATGGTAATGAGGCTTGTACTGAAGGATGATTCAGCTCTTTGGTCAAGAGGCAGAGTGGGACGGAGCACCAAGGATTATCAACGTGTGGCTACAAGACACGTTTGTAAGGCCCTCTTGAGAGAATTCCAGCTGGCTTTAGGAAAAAGTGTTTCTCCAACTATGAGAAGAACTGCTCTTGAAGGAAAATTAAGAACCACAGCTGAAATGAAACAGATTACTTTGGCAAACTTTCTCAAGGGCTTTCCCTTTTTGAAGGTTAGTACCCTCAAATAATCACCATAGTGAAGCAGCCAACTACAGTCTACCAACTACCACATTTGTGAAAATTATACACACTGCGCTTAATTGCGTGCAATTATAGAGTAAGCCAAGCAAGTGTAACATTCAGCTTATCCTGTTTTTTTCAAGTAGCCTTCCTTGTGGATATTAATTATACTTCTATGCTGCTTTTCCCTTTAAGAGCCAAGAACAGCTTACACGTGTGTCTCATCCTCTCCCGGAACACACAAGCATAGGTTCAACAATGCTAAAGCAACTGGGGTCCCAAATCCATTCATATATGGCTATGGTTTCAGAAGTTAGGCCACATAAAAGGAGTATCATAAGGAGCCAAAAAGGTAAGAGATATCCTTGGGTCCTCAAAGCTACCCAATTTATAACAGGTTTCCCTCCTTACAAAAGGAAGCACACAGACAAGGATATGGGCAAAGAATTTACATTTTTTTTAAATTGTACTGATTAATTTATTCTACCAATCTGTTCATTTTTATCCCACCCTTCCTTCTAGGAGCTCCATACAGCACTCACAGTTCTTACCTCCTCCATTTTTTCCTCAAAACAATCCTGTAAGTAGGTTAGGGATGGGATGGGATGGGAGAGGGGGAGAGAGGGGAGAGAGGGAGAGAGAGAAGGGAGAGAGAGAGAGAGGGGGGGAGAGAGAGGGGGAGAGAGAGGGGAGAGAGAGGAGAGGGGAGAGAGAGGAGAGGGGAGAGAGAGAGAGAGAGAGAGAGAGAGAGAGAGAGAGAGCGCACATGAATAGCCCAAGGTAACCTAGTGAGCTTCATGGCTGAATGGGGATTTGAATCCAAGTTTCCCTCCAATCTTAATGTGATGCACTAACTACATTTCATTTTTTAACTCCCATTCTCTTTCGTCAGTCAGTCTTGCGACGACACAATGATTCCATCAAATTAAGAACAAGAAATTCCACAAATGTTAATGAAATAAATTAAAATTAATAATATTCATTCAAAATAAAAAAAACATGATAATACACCTTTATAATCCAGCCGCTGATGACCCAGAGTGGAGCAACTGGTGCACGGGTCAATCATGCTTACACCAGGACACCTTATCATCATCTTTATCTGTATGATGGTGGCAACAAACTTTGCCATGTGGAAAGAAATGAAATTATCTCTATCTGCCAGTAATGATACTAGTTTATCCTGATCTGAACTTTCTGGGAAACAGGATATATGTCAGAAATACAAGCATGTCATAATATTGTGACAGACAGCTGGTCAGTAAGAGCTGTCAAGGACCTGTCAGATCAGTAGGATCTGAACTGATGCAACAGGTGGCAATAGCCTGGAAGCAGCAGTGTAAACTGGGATAAACCAGATATGGCCAGAAGCATGATGTAACGCTGTGGGTGTAACAGCAGGTGGCTTGATAGATATCTGGATGTAGATATGTATTTAAGTGAGTAGCCTCTAGGGCTCAGTGTTGGGGTGTTATGCTGAGAACTAAGCTGGAGGCGATGCTGGAGAATATACTGAATGGAAGTGTATGCTGGATATTTTATACACTGTAAATAAACTAAGCACTTTTATAGTAGCTGAAGTCTGGTGGAGTGTTTTGGACCAACTGATAAACCCGCTGTACTCTGCGATAATATAATGGTCCTCAGAAATCTTTCGTGCTCAGTCTCAAATCTCAGGCACCAGAATGTGACACGGGACAAATCCTCAATGGACCGAGGGTCACAAGAGCAGACTCTTTCACCATATGGAATCCCAGACAGCGGCTAATCCCAAAACACTTCAGGAGACCAGTTCAGGTCAGTACTGCAGTATAGGGGGAAAAAGGCTTCAGTTATACCCCTGTGCGGTTTTCCCAACCCAAAACAGCCCGGGGGGTACTACTGCCCCATAGGGGGCTGCATATGCAGTTTAGATTCTGGATTCCTACAAAGCAACGGGGTTCTACTGACCAAAAGTCAATCTAAGGTCATGTCAGCAACCTAAAGGTTATATAGTAAAATGACAAGTTGAAATTAACTATAACGGGCACCTTCAGATTCTTCTAGGGACTCCTTGCTGGTTGATAGGAACTAACATTTAAATATGTTTACCTCTGCCTCTGCCAGGAGTTGCATCTTCCTTGTTATCACATGGTCAACATCAACCCGACCTAAGAAAAAAATAAATCGTTACTGTACGTTCTGCACTGAAAACTAGACACAAGCAGTCTGCAAGCATGCAAACAATGGAAGGGGGAGAGACAACTTTAAATTGCATATGTATAATCAAGCAACAAATAAGCTCGTAAGTTCCAAACCCATCGTAAGTTTTACATATTCAGCTGACAGGTGATCTGTAGCACATCAGTGGCCTAAAAAAAAAAAACCCATACAACTAGGGCTGCCAACTCCAGCCTAGGAAGTTCCTGGAGATTTGGTGGCAACGTCTGTGGACAGGGGAATCTGGGGAGAGATTTCACTCAGAATCTATGGCATCCCATGTAGTCTGCGTTCTGAAGCTGATTTTCCTCCAGGGGAGCTGATCTGTGAACATCAGCTGCAAGCTCCAGGTCCCACCTGGAGGTTGGTAATCCTAGTATCACCCAATGGCATCAGCCACAAGCAGGCCTCTACAGTAATAAAACGTAAGCAGCATTTCATATGCAATGAAAAATTGCCTCTCGTTCCCCCTTTCCTCTTAGGGTGGTCTGGAGATTTTGGGGGTGAAGCCTGGGGAAGACAGGCTTTGGGGAGGTGAGCGACCTCAGCAGGGTACAATGCCAAAGAGTCCGCCTTCCAAAGTAGCCATTTTCTCCAGGGTAATTAATTGATCTCCGTAGTCTCGGCATGAGCCTCAGTGACAACTAAGCCTGAGACAGAAGGAGCACATTTTCAACTCAAGAGCATGGAAAACCAAAGCCATACAATAGACAATTACATTTTAAAAGCTTATAAAGATGTTAAAAATAGATAAAACTTGTTCCAACAGCTTATGAAAGTGAAAGGCCATGTAGAAAAATCTCAGGATTCTTCTTAAGAAACAGCCATGTCTCAAAACAGAAGCACGCAGTGTGTGTATTTTTAAACAGTAATATAATATAAGATGAACTATACAGAAGTTCTGCAATTCTGTACATTTGTAAAATGTACACCTGAGTGAGCCATCTGGAAAACTCTCAGTAAAAGTTCTCTCATGCTTCCAGAAAACTCTCTCACTAACATGCGTCAAAAGAGCCCCGTGGCGCAGAGTGGTAAGCTGCAGTACTGCAGTCCAAGCTCTGCTCACCACCTGAGTTCGATCCCGACGGAAGTTGGTTTCAGGTAGTTGGCTCAAGGTTGACTCAGCCTTCCATCCTTCCAAGGTCCGTCAAATGAGTACCCAGCTTGCTGGGGGGTAAAGGGAAGATGACTGGGGAAGACACTGGCAAACCACCCCGTAAACAAAGTCTGCCTTGGAAACGTCGGGATGTGACGTCACCCCATGGGTCAGGAATGACCCGGTGCTTGCACAGGGGACCTCTACCTTTTAACATGCGTCAAAGAGCGATATTCAATATGCTTCCTCGGTTTTTATGATAGTTTCACATCCCTTACTGTAAAAGGACAGAGAGGAGGGACAAAATTTCAAGTACCGCAACAGCACACCCATTACAAAAAAGAGAGAGAACCAAGCAGGTGAGTTGTACAAGTGGGTGCAGCTATACCCAGTAGTACTTTGCAGAGTTCAGGCTCTCATGATTGCTTCTAGTATAGATGTCTGGGGGGAATGAGTCTGGCAAACTGTTGCAGTCAACCTGATTATGGCCTTGGCCCACAGACAACCCTACAAATACGTCTAGCCACTTGGCTCCAGTCTCTCTCGCTGGAGAAGATAACACGATCCATTTATCATCACATTTTTTGGGGGGGGGATCCTCAAATTCCAGCTGTTCTTAGGGTTTAGTCACAGGGCCTTGGAGGTCATAACAAGACCAAGTGATAACAAATCAGTGCCTAGAAAAGCTCCGTCTCCTTTGGGTGGCCCAAGGTCTCCGTGCCTGTGGGGCCAGTTCTGAAGTAGACCCATAAGGCAGTCACATCTCCGCTGCCCTTCTCTGCTGCTGTTGATTCAGGAGATCAGTAACACTAAGTAAGGAGATCAGTAACACGAAGTAATATTTTTCCTCTGTTTGCATTTACTTAGGGGTCTCAACCATAAGTTGGAAGGACACTTCTGCAATATTGTGATGTTCAAGCCAAGGTTTCCTTATGTTTACTGATACTAAAAAAAAAAAGAGAGAGAGGAGAATTGCCCACTCTCCCCACCTCGGTACTACCATTTACAACTGAGTTTTATTCAGTTCTACAATCTGGTTAATGACAAGGCCCTGGACCTAAACCTCGGAGTTCAAATCCCAGTTTTCCCAGGACTACCCCCACTGTGGTGTAATGGCACTTTGTGGAAATGGCAAGGACCAACCCTGCAGAGGTAAAATCTGAAAATGGCGAACACCTTTGACCAAACATAACAGTGGGACACAAACGCTCTTCAAAGCTCTTTTCTCTCTCGCCACAACCTATCAGTACCCAGCTCATTGGTGCTACATAAAGAGAGTCCTTTCCACATAAAACAAACTATTAAATGGCCTTCTGGGCTTACACTGGGCGCTATGAAACATGGTGCATTATCATACTGAAATCATTCTGTGGTAATATCACCAGAATTGTAGCTTTTTACCACAAATATTAGGATGACTTATACAAACCCCGTAAGAACAGGAATTCCCGGTTGCCAAAAAACTTTGCTGCTGCCAAGACTTAATTAGAAAAAAAGTTATATTTAACTCAGTTTTGAGTAACACCCATTTTAACCATAATCCATTTAGCTTTACATTTGCCAGTGCAGTGGCTAAACTGAACCAAAGTTGAACAAAGTATAGTATCAGAGATTAACTGGTGAGCAGGTAAATAAAACAGTTACGAAACATTTTTGTTTTTTTTAATAGGGAAATAGTGCTCAGGAGTTCAGCAACTGAGAAACAGTGGCAGCTACTGGAGGGCTGTGTACTGCATTAGGTTTATTAGGTTATTATTGCATTATTAGGTTCCTGGGTTTCTTCTGAGATCAGACTTTTTCCACCACAAGGGAAAATCCTCTCCGTTCCTATAACAATCGCTGCTCTTTGACTTGTGTACGTTTTCCCATTAAGGAGCATATAATTTATGAATTTCTGTGTCAATGTTATAACCCAAGATCTTCACTAATCTGAAAAAAAAAATCACTTCAAGAAAGAAGCTGGCTCTGACTAATACAGTTCAAGGTTCATTAGGAAATTAATCACTAAACCAAAACACCAAGTACAAGAAGTCATCGTTTATTTTATTATGCAAGTCATGACTTACAAGCAAGCAACATGTGACCTTCCAATGATACTCATCTGCACATGACAAGTGAAGGACTCCCTGAACTAAGCCACCGAATGCCTGCAGCTTAAACTTAAAAAGCACAGCTTATGGCGCCTCAGTACTCACTGCAGAAAAGCTGATTGCTCAAGATGAAAAGAGAGTGCCCTACGGCAGACAGAGGCTACGCTCTGGATCCTAGCTCATGTTCCACCCAGGCAGCACAATCAGGGTTGCCTCTTCAGCTCAGGAAATTCCTGGAGATTTGGGGACAGCGCCTGGGGAGGGTGGAGTTCAGAAGGGATGGAAAGTGCCATTAAGTCACAGCTGACGTATGGCGGCCCCATAGGGGTTTCAAGGCAAGAGACATTCAAAGGTGGTTTGTCATTGCCTGCCTCTGCATAGCGACCCTGGACTTCCTTGGTGGTCTCCCATCCAAATACTAACCAGGGCTGATCCTGCTTAGCTTCCAAGACCTGATGAGATTGGGCTAGCCTGAGCTATTCAGGCCAAGGCATCAGGGCAACTGATAGCCCCCGAAGGATGAAATTTAGCCCAGTGACTCAGCCCCTTCCCAGCATACCATAAAAAGTCATCCCTTCCTGGAATATAACTTGGGGATCCTGTTTCCCCAATTTCAGTAGATAAGCCTGTGTTATGCTAAAAACATATTTATGCTTTCACAGCACCTCCCAATTCTCATTAGCTCCTACATTTCACAAACTTTTTTGCACCCCTGGCTATAATAATATAAAAGAACCTGTCAGAAAAACAACACTGGGAATTAAATAAAAAACATATCTGTGATTTTTAAAGTTCAGGCTCTCACTTATTTCATATGGTTAATTTTATCAAAGTAAGCATCTGCTTTGGAGAAAGGTACCTACCCCCTTGAATTCTCATTTTGATCCTATTTTATGAGGCCCGGTTGTTTTTCCTAGAAGGTGCTTCTAAGCATTCAGTGGGAACAGGGATAAAGGCAGAGAATGAATACGAAATGGAGTCAAGCCACTTTTGCAAGGAACTGAATCGGTGGGACATGAACCATTTCATCCAGCATGTGAGTACAATTCAACCTGTTACTAAAAGCAAGACTCCACATGTTTTGGACAGCCATCCAAGAAGTGAAGGGTTCTTGTCCAAGACATCTCTTGGAGCTTCAGATGTGGCCAGTCTTTCATACCTACTGCACACAGGCAGAGCAGGAGTGATTCTCTCTGCCCCAGGACTGAGGAAGTAATGAGCATCCCATCTCCAAGTTCAGAAGGACTAAGGCTTGGTACACAGTCACTGCGCACGTCTGTGGATCTCTGACTCAAAGAATACACGCATGCACTGGCACAGTTTCCTGCTGCAAAATGTGGAATAAGATGACCTCAAAGCTTGGGTAATAGCCTGCTTTTAAGATGCACCTAAAGTTGACTTCATTCCCTGCTCTACAAATGGTGTCTTTAAAAATCCAACTCATTATTTTCCCTCACCTTGCACGCAAATTTCCTGGTCTCTTCTGAAACACTTCCTGCTCCAATGAGATGGAGGAAAACTCAGGACTAGCTATCTTTGGGAAAGAAGCAAGTGGAAACCAGGAAAAATGTTGGCAGGCACTATGTTTGGGGGATGGCTGTTTGAGCGCCTTTAAACTCTGTTTTGGCCAACAATTTCCCTTAATACCAGCAACAAGACCAAAAGTACATGTGTCCGTATATTTTCAGCACTGAACCACGCTTGCCAAACCTATTCCAGCGTCTTACAGTTTGCCTCCAACTTGAAAGAAGTTTGTTTTCTCCCCTTCCCCCTCCCCTTACTGAGCAATGCTCCACAAACTTCCGGTGCTGTTGACGGGGTATCTTCTTGGGCTTGTGATTCTGTACAAAGTGACACAGGACTCATTACTTTCTGGGCAGACACCCACAATTAGTCAGTCTCTAGTACAGACCAGAGGCCAGTCTAGGTTACAAAACATCTTTCCCCCTCCCTCACAGAGTCATTCTGCAGTGATTCTCCTGGAACTCAGGAGGCATGTGTACTATCCTGCAATCATCCAGGAAAATGCTGATGGTCTCTTTAATAAACATATAGTAATGTTATTCAGGAGAAATGAATAAAAGGACACGAGGCCTACAAGAGTCATTCGCAGCAGTCCCTGTACCCAATTTATCCAGAGAAATGAGTAAAACCTGGGCTGGAATTACTCCAGATTCTAGCGCCCTGCCTCTAATATAAAACAGGTCTCCTGAATATTACATCTTGTTCCCAATATCATTCTGGGCACTACCCAAAGAACAAGTTCCAAAACCACCGAATACCTTTTACTAGGACCAACCAAAATCACACAGAACAGTGTGCAAGCTTTTGAGTTCACTAGAACTCTTCATCAGGCCTGATGAAGAGTTCTAGTGAACTCAAAAGCTTGCACACTATTTTTGTGTGATTTTGGTTGGTCCTAATAAAAGGTATTCGGTGGATTTTGCTTTGGACTGACGTGGCTGCCCTGCAACTTCTTTCCTGGATCGCCTCCAAAATCAGCACAATATCAGAGACCACACCCCAGAGCCAACAGTAGCTACAAATTTTGGCTGGTTACCAAGGCAAATTTTGCAGTGTGATGCCTTCACCCACACACACACAAAAAAACCCTACGGTGTGCTTGCCACATCAATTGGGGAAAGTGGAGCACGGAGGGTCACAAAGGAAAAGAGACTGAAGGGCCAAGGACCTCCTCCTGCTACTTCTCTACTGCAAATGCCCCCCATACCCTTCTGCTATGGGGAAATGCCAACTGGGGCTCTCAGCTTTGTGTGTGGGCAGGTGGTATGAAGTTCTATCCTCTGACTGTAGCCCTAAACATACTTAAATTTGATGAGGCTTTGGAAGAAACATTCATACTTTGGCTGGATCCAACCCTAGAATTTACAACTTTAAAGACACAGGGTTTATAAGGGCTGAGGCCCTGGCTCAGCGGCAGAGCATCTGCTTTGCATGCAGAAGGCCCCACGTTCAACCCCCAAGATCTCCAGTTAAAAGGATCATGTAGTGGCTGATATGAAAGACCTCCTTTGCCTAAGACCCTGGAAAGAGCTGCTGCCGATCGGAGTAGGCAATACTGACCTTCATAAACAAAGGGTCTGATTTAGCATAAGGGAGCTTCATAAATTCAAATTATAAAATGAATGCAACCCCTCCCAGCACTGGCTACATCCTGTTCTGAAAAACGACACGTCTCACACACCATATTATATGCAGGAACTCCTGCTTCCACATCGTTCGAGACTCAGTCTGCATGGGATGCCTGCTGCAAGAACCAAAGCAGGCAGTTCTGTTCATACAGGGCCTAATCTATAGTGAACTCCTTAGAAGGGAGCAGAGACTCCTCCCTTAACCAGAACTTTCATGATCCAAACCAGGCACTTATGGAACTCTGGTTGTAATTAACTTAGTGGGAAATTCACAGTGGGTAGCCGTGTTAGTCTGTTTGCAGTAGTCAAAAAGGGCAAGAGTCCAGTAGCACCTTAAAGACTAACAAAAATATTTTCTGGTAGGGTATGAGCTTTCGTGAGCCACAGCTCACTTCTTCAGATACAGTATCTGAAGAAGTGAGCTGCGGCTCACGAAAGCTCATACCCTACCAGAAAATATTTTTGTTAGTCTTTAAGGTGCTACTGGACTCTTGCCCTTTTTGATTAGTGGGAAATGTTTACCTATACCTGTCCCGTAGGCAGCAGTTGCTTATGGTTATTTTAATTATGTTGCTCATTTTAATTGGATTATTCATGGACTGCCTGAAAAGCAGTGTAGCATTCTTCTGGCAAATCATTAAATGGCTGGGAGATGGAGAGCCCAGGGAGGAAAGACAAGAGAAAGAACAAAGTCACATTCAGAAGCGAAACCACAGCAGCTAGTGCTGAGGTGCCTAACAATAGCTGCCTTTTTGGCCTCCGCTTTTCCTCACAGAGGGAGATAAAGAGTCAATCATTCATAAAACATGGCACTTATGTTTGCAACACTATAGAACGGCCGAGAGTAACCTCCTCTGGGAATTACCACCACTGTACAGCGACAAGACTGCAAGAAAAAGATCCCCCCACTCTCTTCAGGGTGGATTAGTCACCCGGCTCAAATCCCGTACTATTTGAGGGAAAGGGCAAAAGGCATCTTCAAGGCCCTACCAGGAAACAGGCGCACCCCTGTGCTTTATCCTTAGCAAGACACCAGCTCAGCTAAAAACACTGAGAAACAGAACCACATTTTTACTTTGGAATGCTTAGTCATAGGCAGATGTAACCGGACTAATGAATCAACTGACTTTTTAAGCCAACCCAGATTTTTCTTTAGGTAGGTAAAACCCTACTACCTGAAGCTTGAATTGAAAAATCTCACCATTGCTGGACTTTGAGAATGACCAGTTCCCCTCAAGCCTCCTTGACACGTTGTCCTTCTCCTCTGCGGTGCCGTGCGCAGATCGACGACTCCTTACGGAGATATTGTCTTCACCCACCATGATAACAGGCGCAACACTGCAAGGCGTGGGGGGAACAGATGGGACAAAAAAAACCTGAGCGAAAATAACAACCATGCTACTCATTGTTCAATATTCTGCACACTACATGCAAGGCAGTGAGGAATATTCCAAGAGCTTCGCTTTTTTAAAAAGGAGTTTGTAACTCTCATGGTTGCCAGGGATTTTTAAATACATAGCTTTAAATAGTTTCCTTTGCAGGGAAAATGTGAAAACACAATCCTTCCAGCAATTAGAGTGTGGGAATTCTGGGTTTTGAACAGCTTTTTCTCCAACAAATTATAATCGGCTGTTAGGGTAAGTTAGAGACAATGGTAAAAAAAACCCACCATATATTAGAACTTGGTTGATGCTAATTTCCTATAAAATGGGAGGAGGGGCTGTTAAAGCACAGCACAGCAAGAGGGTGTGTGGAGCCCATCTCCCATTTACACCTCCTCCCCCCCCCCCACAGTCACTTTCCTCCCAAAGGGGCACCGTGATGATGGTAAGAGAAAAATGGAGGGGAAGAATAAGTGTAGGTGGAGGGGAGGGCAGGCAGGCAGGCAGGAGAAAAGTCCAGCACTGCCCTCCTGCCCATGCTGTCCTTTACATTTTTTTCCTACACGCTCCGTAAGAAATCTGTGACAACCCAATTTTGACACACAATTTAACAATGCCTAGGTCTCACCTTTTTTTTCTTTCTTCTGTATACAGCAGTTCTCTGTCAGGGCTACCTCAGATTCTGAAAAACATAACTGATCTGAATTCACCTGTCGGCAGAAGACAATGACAGAAAGAGGCAAATGAATATCCCTGGGAATCATAATTTTAGTGCAATGACCGAGAAGACCCTCTCTTGGGTTGCCACCCATCCAATCTCAGAAAGTGGGATACCTGAGGCAAGACCTGAAGATGACTGTAACAGTCATCAAGGTTTGTATGGGAGTGGGTGTTCCTTAAGGTATGGTGGCCCCAAACCTCACAGGACTTTAAAAGTCAACTCCAGCACCTTGAATTGGGCCCAGAAACAAAATGCAAGCCCACATAAATTGACCAAGACTGAAGTGATATGGTCCATATGACCCACTCCAGTCAACATCCTGGCTGCAGCATTCTATACCAGATGAAGTTTCCGAACACTTTTCAAGGGCAGCCCCACACAACAGCCCATTGCAGCAATCTAATCTAGATGTTACCAGAGCGTGCACCACAGTGGCCAGATGTTTTCTTGCAAGCAGCATTCACCAAGCACCACCTTCTGAAACCATCACTAAAAGGGAGCTCACTTCTGTCAGCTCAGCCAGGGCACCTATCAGCAAGCTAGGCAGATGGTAAACCAGCAGGAGTCCCAACATGTCCCCCAAACCAATTGCAAGATGCGTACAAGTAAAACGAGCCTCTATCTGCACCAAGAATCTGCTGAGGGAGAAAGACCAATGGAAAGACCTATTGGTCTGTCTTTTACCATCAAGTCACAGCTGACACGGTGATCCCATGGAGTTTTCAAGGCAAGAGACGCTCGGAGTTGGTTTGCCACTGCCTGCCTCTAGCTTGCTGGTAGACACATAGTTCTCCCATTTGGGGTTGGTGAAGAACCTAATATATACGGAATGCTAACTGAAACAGAATGCTATTAGCTGATTAATCCAGCCAGCCCAATGAAGCAAGCCCAGTCTATATGTTGCTCTAAACAAAAAGGTCAGGAATGCAGGTCAAGGCAGAGGAAGGAGTCCTTCCACCCAAGCATCTCTTTGATTTTGGCAGACATGCAGGAGATGACAAGCACCTCCGCATTTCCTCATGTTGCACAACCAACCCCGACTCATCATTACACCTCCCACCACCCTAATATCAAAAAGGCCCACTCCAAATGATTAGATGGTATTTGCTCACCACAAAATCCGATGCTACCCTAATAATCTTCCACCACCCCAACCATACCAAAAGAGAAGAGTTTCTACCAGGGACAAATGGATATTACCAGCAGAAAAGTACCATCTGGACATTAGGAGAATTTTTTTTACAGTGAGAGTAGTTCAATGGCGGAATCGACTGCCTAGGGAGTTGGTGAGCTTCCCCTCACTGGCAGTCTTCAAGCAGCAGCTGGACGAACACTTGTCAGGGATGCTCTAGGCCACTGGTTCCCAACCGGGGGTCCGTGGACCCCCAGGGGTCCGCGAGAACTAAATTAAGGTCCGCGAAACAAAGTTATAAACCCATAATAAATTAATATTTTCAATTAAAAGTTCTCTATTATAAAAATATATATTCAAATATTATTCTAAGTTTAATGTTTAACTAACAGTTATGATTAAAGTTTATTTTCAAATTCTCTGAATTTTTATTTTGAACCTTGGGGTCCCTGCACCGAACAAAGACGTCCTAGTGGTCCCTGGTCAAAAAAAGGTTGGGAACCACTGCTCTAGGCTGATCCTGCATTGAGCAGGGAACTGGACTAGATGGCCTGTATGGCCCCTTCCAACTCTATGATTCTAGAAGTATAAAGCCCTTTAGCATCACCCTTCAGCAGTGCCCTCTGCAGCTGCAAAAACAAGGCAAGGTGGTGAATAAGAAGCTGAGTTCCTCAAGGGACAGAACATTGTGAACCGTTTAAGATTCTGATAACACACGTTCACTGTGGACCCAACTAATCATTTCCACATACCATGTATGTACTCAGGTACACACATATAATTACACAGGCACAGAATCATATGATAATCATCTTCAAGTACTTGAAGGGCTGTCATACAGAGGATGGTGCCGAGTTGTTCTCTGTTGCCCCAGAAGGTTGGACCAGAACCAACGGGTTGAAATTAAATCAAGAGAGTTTCCGTCTAAACATTAGGAAGCATTTGCTAACAGAGTGGTTCCTCAGTGGAACAGGCTTCCTCCGGAAGTGGTAAACTCTCCTTCCCTGGAGGTTTTTAAACAGAGGCTAGATGGTCATCTGTCAGCAATGCTGATTCTATGACCTTAGGCAGATCATGAGAGGAAGGGCATCTTGGCCATCTTCGGGGCATGGAGTAGGGGTCACTGGGTGTGTGTGGGGGGGAGGTAGATGTGAATACTGAATCAGACTCTTGGTCCATCAAAGTCAGTATTGTCTACTCAGACTGGCAGCGGCCTCCAGGGTCTCAGGCAGAGGTTTTTCACATCACCTACTTGCCTAGTCCCTTTAACTGGAGATGCTGGGGATTGAACCTGGGACCTTCTGCATGCCAAGCAGATGCTTTACAAACTGAGCCACAGCCCCTCCCAGCTGACTATATCTGTAAGCACTATAATCCCACATTCAGCAAAATGTGATGCACACTTTTTCCACTGATGCTCACATAACTGTGCGACAAAGACACAGAAGTCAGGATAGAGCTACATGGGCAAAATAGAGCTACATGGGCAAAATCAGAGCCAGTTCTAAATGGGTCCTACATGGGCAACAGAGATACTGCTGAAAACAACAGCCATGCAGAGAATCCCAGTCCTTGCAAGAACATTCAGAAGCCCTTGCTCCAGTGGCACATCAGCCTATTGCAAGTTTCCTTTTATCTGCTGGACATGATTACTCTCCAGTCCCCAAGCATGTCCTTTTAGTATCTCCCACAAACTAGCAGCCACTCTCTCGTACATAAAAAGAGTACCGCAGTGGGAAACAAACCAGCCAACAGACACAAAAAGGCATGGCCTCCATCGAGAAGGGCCTCATGAAGTGGTGTTGTGTGTGTTTTGTATGCACTGCACTCACTCAGGGTTTCCTGCAGTCTTCGGTGCAGGCCCTCCCCACCCTGTCATTTTGCTAGCAAACAGCAGAACCACCCATTCACGAGCTCACATCTCATTTAAGTGTCCAGGCATCGGCACCTGCCATGCGGAGCATTTAGCTGGCCCAGTGTTTCTAGGTACTCTGTTTCAATGGACCATCCCCTCTTGCTAGCATCTTTGACCTCTGTCCCCCAAGCAGGATATTGTTCATTGCTAGTGTGTACATTAGGACTGTTTAGTCAAGTGCAGGCTTGTAAACTCATCTTGCCACCTGTGGCAAGCAAGCACCATCCCCAGATGTTCAAACAAGGAAGCTTTAACAAAACTAAGATCGTTTATACATCGGTACTTTCACTCATGTTTGCCCCCGGTCTGACTCGGTTGTTCCTTGGGAGTTATGCATGAGTTTTCCCTCCATTAGAGATGACCTCGCTGCCAGCCCTCACAAATCCCAGGACTTCCTGTTCCTCTGTTAACCCGATTCTTCCATCTCCCCTGAGCTCAGCCTGGGTGAAATCCCCATGCATAAGGCAAAGCGCGGGACACGCAAGCTTGGTTTCTCTCACAGCCTATTACAAAGCAGTGTGTAAAGGGATTCAAATGCTTCTTGCTTCCTTGGAGCTCTTTCTGAACAGAAGAAAGGCTTTTTAAAAAGAGGCTTGGATATCTCCCCCCCCCCTTTCAGATTGCTTCATGTTTTGTTTTTTGTTCTTAAAATGCTTTTTTATGCAGCAATTGGGTTTTTTTTGGGGGGGGGGAGCTTTCTCTCACAGTAAGCTCTACAAAGTAAATCAATTACAAAGCAGCATTTAAAGGGGCGGGGACTTGATCTGAGCTTGGAGACTGTTGGTGCACAGATTCCAAACAGGAAAGTGTGGGTCCAGCGAGCAACAAACCTCAGGTAAAACTCCCATGCATACACGACCTAAGAGTGCTGGTTTTTTGGTGTGATGCAAATAACACCAATAGATATACAGACAGAGTTGTAAAAAACTCTGGACTAACTAATAACTTTTGTGAGCTAGTTTACAAGACTGCAGCAAACAACAGCCCAGGCATCACCCCTCCTGTTATCAGAAAGTTTCCCCTCACAGCAAAGAAAGGTATAGGCCAAAACATTTCATACAGGCTTTACAGTGGCTGCATTCAAAATAACACGCCCAACCCATTCTTCGATGCTTACTATTAATGGAGAAAATAAGGAAATGCTGGAAATTCCAAGCTAAGGGACTAATTTAAAAGAGTTCAGATTCTCTTGTGGAAAGGATTAAAAGGAATTGGTTAAAAGGATTGGCTTTAATGGAAGAACCATATATGTTAACTTACTACAATCTAAATATGTTTTAAATGAGTTTAGGGAGAAATGAAGGATTTACAGAATAATTAATTTTTAATGGAAATGGAGGGAGATGTAGGGGAAATTAATATACCATTGATTATATATAAATATTCTTAACAATGGTTCCTTTTTATCTTTATTGTTTTTGTCAATTGTTAAACTATGTAATTAATATTTTCTTGGAAAAATTTAATTCTTAATGGGACCACTTAAAAGATATTCTTTGATATAATCCCTTATCTACACTTTTTATCAATTTTATATTAGGTAGTGATTTAATAATGTTAGATAGGATAAGAACAGATTAATTAAAATAGCATTGGGATTAGTTCTGTTAGCAAAAGATTATACAATTTATTTTTAGATGGAAGAGGGAAAGGGGGAAGTCAATTTGTGATTAATTTAGCAATATTATTTGACTTTTTAGCATTATTAGCATTCTTTAACATTGGATAAGTGTATTATATGTTGACATTTTAAATCAAGAAAATAAAAATATATATTAAAAAAACAAAAACAAAATAACACGCCCAGCCCACGTTAAGCCTAAATGTGCATGAACCATGGATGTTGCCTGGTTTGTATGCACACCTTCCATTCCCTTCCTTCCTATGTTACCTGAGATGTATGAATGGAGGCGGCCTGTTAACAAGAGTTTCCCCACACGTAAGCAGATATTCAGGAAGAGGAGAAAGATGAGGGAAATCCTGCTGGCTTGCAGCATCAGGAGAGCAGCAGCTGAGTTACATGTAGGCCAGGGATTTTTTCCTGAGCCTTTTCTGAGCCTGCAGACACGTTTGGAATTCGGATATGGTGTGGTAGATGCAGCCACAGGATGGCTCCCACCAAATGGCACAGCCAGGCTAAATGGTGAAGATCCTTGTGCAGCTGCTGCAAAAGCAAAGCCTTTAAAAAATCTGCCCAGCCAATCAAAACTCCAGTGGCCAATCAGAGGTCTTGCTGGGTAAAAGACTTACCTGGCCCCACCCACTTTCTAAAAACACTTGGCATGCACCAGGAAATGTGCCGGCGGGCTCCATGGGACATTGGGGACTCCTGGTCTAGCATGACTCTCCCCCTCCCCTTTCTACAGGTAATTAACCTGGTCGGGGCAGAGGCAGGAGATAAAAGGGCTCTTGGGTCTTATGCTGAGCTTCACGACCTGTAAAACCCATTTTGGTAGACTTGGACTAGCCAGTTTGGTTTGGAGGGAGGTTGGTTGGTAATTTCCCCCCCCCTTTTGTAAGCCGCTTTGTATCCCTCTGGGGAGAAAAGCAGCCTAAAAATGCTCAAATAAATAAATAAAACTCTAAGCTTGGATTAAACTTTGGTCTAGAATCCTAGTTTGTAGGGGGGTAAGGGAAGCCTGTTTGGCCTATATGCGTAGCAGATTAAGGGTAGTAATGAGGTGGCAGAATGGAGTGTACTATTTTAGAATACAGGTGAGGGATTACAATTCATCTTAACCAGAAGACAACCGCAGTATGCAAAACAAAGCACAGCAAAGCAAGCACAGCATGCAAAAACGTTTCACTTTTCTTTTCTTTTTTAAAGTGCAGGGAGTTTTTACATGGAGGAGCATTGAAAATGTGATTCCCCTTGAAGCCTTAGGTGGTATTGATCTGCTCTACCACCACCTCATTCTGTAGCACGATTAGCTCAAGCCTAACCCCAGTAATGCTGCACACTTGATATTCATAGGCTGTAGGTAATGTGTGGTTATTTTTCAGCTAAAATGCCTTCATTGTGATCCATGCAAGAAGCGTGGGGAAAGAAGAAGCAAGGAACACATGCAAACAGAGCAACAAGCCATGTTCATGCTTATTCAGGCTGAATGTGTCTTCGGCATGCAGCCTATGTGCCTGTTCTGCATTTATGTACATCAGCGAAATATACTATATATTTTTGAGGAAAGAACTTTTGACTTTTATTGTAGTGCTGGAAAGTGCCGTCAAGTCGCAATCAACTTATGGCCCCTTGTAGGGTTTTCAAGACAAAAGACGTTCAGAGGTGGATTGCCAGTGCCTTCCTCTGTATAGCAACCCTGGACTTCCTTGGTGGTCTCCCATCCAAGTACTAACCAGGGCTGACCCTGCTTAGCTTCCGAGATCTGACGAGAACAGGCTTGCCTGGACCATCCAGGTCTGAGCTTTAACCGATGTAAACAAAACCATTTTACAACCCACGTTTGCTTTTCATTTCATTGGCTTTTTGCTCTTTTTAAGATTATCACAAACATATCATTGTGTGGTTAACTAGCAATTTAACTGGTATGGTTCATGTTGCAGCTTTTATTATTTTTCTGTTAGGATTCACTATATCCCAAATACACAGGTCTTGGCTGTTTCACTGAAGATTTGCAAATGGCATTGGGAATTTTCTATTATACTACTATTGAACTTCCCTGGGCTTTCACAGTGGGTAGCCGTGTTAGTCTGTCTGCAGTAGTAGAAAAGGGCAAGAGTCCAGTAGCACCTTAAAGACTAACAAAAATATTTTCTGGTAGGGTATGAGCTTTCGTGAGCCACAGCTCACTTCTTCAGATACTGAAGAAGGGAGCTGTGGCTCACGAAAGCTCATACCCTACCAGAAAATATTTGTGTTAGTCTTTAAGGTGCTACTGGACTCTTGCCCTTCCCTGGGCTTTGTTCTTGGTATTTTTGTCACCAGCAGCAACAGCAATATCTATTCTTAATCCACATTCCCAGTGCTGCTTTTGAAATACCACAATGGGTAATAGTGCCCCATAAAAGCATGGAAAGGATACTTGCGCACTTGGTAACCAACCAAATACAGCCTGCTTCACTGGTATCACAGCCAAGTTTGCCTGATGAAGAAGGAAAACAACAAATACCAGAACACCAGCAAGCAACTTCTTTAAACTAAGAGTGTGTTGATCAACCGAGCAAAGGCTGCTTGTTTTAAATGAAAAACTAAAATCTCCTCCAAAGGGAAAGAAGGAAGGCTGCCTTACACCCAGGAAAGTTCCCATTCCAGAACTGAAGTGAATTCCTTACTGTTCTTTAGTTGCCAGGCTAAAACATTTCTCTTCAGCCAGACTTTTCATTGAAGGATTCCATCATTTTTAGTTGTGGTTTTACAGCCTGTTTCTAGCCTGAAGGCTGTATAAGAATATAATTTTAGGCTGTTTTCATGTCCCTGTTGGGCACTCATATTGCTTGTTTTAATATTGATAATGCATAAAAACAAGGATAAAATTGTTTCAACTTTGTGAGCCACCTTGAGCAAGGTCTTCGGAGAGGCGACAACATTTTTCTAAAATATATAAATAAGGACTTGAGACCAGTTAGGATAGTTTGCCCTCAGAGACTTGTGGCTCCATTTGGTTTCCAAAATGCTCAGGGGGAGTCTTAACAGTGATGCCATAGAGGCCCTTTTAGAGGTTTGCATCAGTAGGTTGAGAATCTCTGGGCAGAGCTTCTCTTATGTATGCCCTCTCTCTTCCCGCCAGCCAGGAGGATACCAACCCCCTGGATATACCAGGAAGCTTGGTGATATGTCAACAGGTCTGAAGGCAACTGGAACTGTGGTGCTAGCAGACTTGTGCCGAAACAGACATTGCACCGTAGAGCCCATTTGAAGGCCTACGAGTTGGTGGTGCTGGTGGTGAAGGGAAGTATCTCCTCTGGTTCCTTTGCATCCACTGAATGACATCCAAAACAACTGTTAACGCTCCGATCCAAGCTATTAGAAGAAAACACTTGGGTATCACCCAAACACTGTACATCCTTTAGGTGGGTTCCTTGCTGATAAAATCTCTCCAGTTCTGCTATGTCTGTGGCCTCCTTTAATCACTCCTGCTTGGGTAGTTTCTGATTGCCGTCCCTGACTGATGTGGGGTTATGAAAGCCACCCCTTGCAAAATTGATCCATATCTTTCCTGGTTATTACATCAGAATGTCTTTCAATCAGAATGTCTTTTGATCCTCCATGTTCCTTTGTTATTCCCAGTTTTCTCAAGGAGACTGTTGTACTTTTGAAGAAGCCAACTTTGGCACGGGATGACCTTTGCCAAGCTGGACAGCAGACTCAGGTTACCAGAGGATATGGCAACCTCTTCCCTTTTAGTTTTGTTAAATCTTTCCGTGGCCTTTGCTACATTAGATCGCTCCACTTTCTTACATCAGTGGAGAAGGGTGTTGGCGCTTTGCTCATTTTAATAGAATGCAGAGGGTTTCCAGTGACATTACAGATACTGGTCATGACATTCTGGAGTTAGGTTTCATCAATATGCTGATGCTGCCCAGCTCTATATTGTGTCAACGAAGCCTTCATAGGCATCTGGGTGCAGCTGTCACATTAATGGAGGAAAACAGGTCGTGAGCAGAGCTTGAACTGCAGTACTGCAGCTTGCCACTCTGTGCCACAGGGCTCCTAAACACTTTAATACACTTTTTTAATTCTAAAGTTGGATGGTATGTACCTGCTGCCATTGAAGCCTTTAATGGTAAGATACTTCCACTAATCATATTTGGCACAGGAATCTGGATAAGCAGGGTTTCAGAATCCATCGATCACCTACTTTTACCATATCTCCGTTGCATTGCTGGTGTACCATCTTGTGTTGCAGGAATGGTGCTGAGAATGGCATTCGCCCAGCACTCATCAGAATCCAAGGCCTGGGTGTGCCTTTAAGGCTAAAATCACTTTTCCAGCCCCAGACATCCAAAGAAGTCTTTTGCATAGGCTGAGGGTAGAGACCTACAAAAGTACCTGAATGAAGATGGTGGACAGTAAGTTGGAATACCTGGGTGTCTCTCTCTTACTGTAATTCAAGAGAATTACATAGAGAGAGGTGAAGAGGAAGCTATTTCAATTTGATAAAATTAGTGCCGAACTTCGTGCTTGGCATGTTTGTTCTGCTTTGGCTCTTGGAATATCCCCTCCTGTTCTCCTCCCATTATATCTAAAACACCATATCATCCTGATCAGAATGAAGAAATAATGCTAGTTTTTATTATGTTTTACGTTTATGTTTTATATGTTTTCTAGTATGGTTGAATAACACTGTGTAACTAATTTGAATCTTACTGTACGGCTCAAGAGCTGAGGTCGAAGGAACTCTGTTAATAAAAGTAAAATAAGACTGTGTTGATAAAATTCAGTTCAACTGGGCAAACGCTACTTGTTTTAAATGAAAAATTAAAATCTCCTCCAAAGGGAAAGGAGGAAGGCTGCCTTACACCCACGAAAGTTCCCATTCCAGTAATGTAAACAATTCTTTAACCCATTTTCACACTACAATGTAGCCTCTTTCTTCAGATTTCCTGTTAGCTTCAAGGCAAACAGGTCCCTCCTACCACACCCGAAACTTCCTTTTTCTTTTAGCAGATGTACTCCAGCTGTTCACCTGCAGCCTCTACTTTGTTCTCACCAGTAATCATTCACAGTCCAAGAGATAGTTTTGAGGCACTTAGGGGGATATCATCAATTTAGGATGGAATAATGGGCCATACAGAGTGGTGTAGTGGTTAAGAGCGACAGACTCTAATCTGCAGAACCGTGTCCAATTCCCCACTCCTCCACCTGAAGCCTGCTGTCTCTTGCCTTGAAAACCTTACAGGGTCGTCGTAAGTCAGCTGTGACTTGACGGTGCACACACACACACACACAATGGGCCACAAACACATTCCTCTGCTCACCAGGCTTCCTGGAGGCAGTTTTCACTCAGTGCAGAATTCCAAGGCCAGTGGCTAACTGCAAACTTACATTACCATCTTATTTATTAACCTGACAGCTGTCATACTGCTACAGGGACATTTTGCACTTATTCTGCAACACTCTTATTCAAAAATGGTTACAGCCAGCATGGTGCAGTGGTTAGTGTGTTGGGCTAGGGTCAGTGAGACCCAGGTTCAGATCCACACTCTTGCTCACTGGAAGCTCGCTGGGTGGACTGAGCACTCAGTTTATCCTAACTCAAAGGGTTGTTGCTAAGTGGATAAAATGGAGGAGGGGAGAACAATGTCCCCATTGGGTCCCAACTGAGAAGAAAAGAAAGACAAAACATGTAAATGAAAGACAAATAAAAATTAAAAAGTGAAAAAAATGATTCATTCCTCTAAGAACGTTTAGTGCATGAAACCAGAGAATACTAGAGTTTATTTACTTCATTTATACCCTGCCTTTGTCCTCACTGCGGACCCAAAGCAGCTTAAATAGTTCTCTTCCATTTTATTCTTACAATCACCCTGTGAGGTAGGTTAGGCCAGCATGGCGTAGTAGTTAAGCCCGGTCGTTTGGAGTGGTGGACTCTGATCTGGAGAACCGGGTTTGATTCCCCACTCCTCCACATGAGCAGTGGAAGCTAATCTGGTGAACTGGATTTGTTTCCCCATTCCTGCACATGAAGCTCACTCAGCCCCACCTACCTCGCAGGGTGTCTGTTGTGGGGAGGGGAGGTTTGATTCTTTCTTAAGTGGTAGAGAAAGTCGGCAAATAAAAAACGACTCTTCTTAGAGTGTGGGTGACCCATGAAAGAGTGGGAATTCAAACCTAGCTCTCTCAGCTCATAGCCTGGCACTCTAACCACTGCACCACACTGGCTATTCTCTTCACTGGAAAGAAGGAATCAAATAAACAAGCTTCCAACCCCACTTTGCCATCATATTGTCCACACTTTCTCTTTAACCACAATGTCTATAAGTTTTCTTAATGATTGAAAGTGTTCTAGTGGAACTGTATGAGGCTCACCCCTAGATTCATCAGAGCCATTCTTTCGGGGGGGGGGGGGCTACACAAATGTAATGTAACAGGTAGCTGTACTTCCTGATACAGATGAAACTGCCTTCTATCTTCAGATGGTTGGAGTATCAAAGCTTGATATGGGCAGCCCATTCCTGAAGGGAGGGGCTGTGCTGGTGGCAGCCCAACCATGCCACCTTCAAAGGAAGATTCACCCCCCCCCCAAAGGCAGAAAGCTTCCCTTACTTGCAAGCCCCGTGGAACTGCTCCATAGCGTTCCACAGGGTGTAAATGCAAGTAAGGGCAAAGGGGGCATTCCTGGCCTGAAAGGGGGTTAGGAAGCCACCTAAAGGTGGTTCCCCCCCCCCCGAACGCCCCCCTGGGACGTTGGCGCATGGAGGTGCACCTTCAGGATGCCGGGTGGAAGCTGAGCTGGCGTCCCAAGCCATGGCAACGCAGAGGCCGGCGTCCACACCCCAACGCTGGCATCCTTGCAGGCCGTGGCAGCGCAAGTGGCCCGGGCACCAGTGCACTTGGACGCCAGCACAGACCCTTGCGGGCTTCTGAGCAACTTTCGCCCGCACAGCTCAGGAATGGGCTGTTAGTCTCACTGGCTGTACCTCTCCAGATCACACGGCTGGAGGTGAGAGCAATGGTCCACCTGACTTTGTACCTTGCCTCTGTTAGCAGCTAGGCACCAATGCTTCTACTGATACAAAACCCAAAAGCTACCACTGGGCATTCCATTGGTTCACGTGGAAGCCATTTTAGTAGACCTTCTTATTTTGTATTCTTCACAGCTTTAGCATTGTTTTTTTTAAAGTATGTAGAATGTGTATTTGATTTTTTAAAAGTGACTGTCCTAGTTTCGGTTTCACATAACATCCGCGGGAAACGCATTACGGGCGACAAGATGCTCGGTTCAGAAAATCCACTGAACTTTAAGCTTGCTCACCGTATTGATGCTGAGCTTAGTGTGGACGCCCAATTGGTGCAGCCCACTGCTCCTGGCCTCAAAGCAATCCATCAGCCTCCCCAGCATATTGTCAGGATCAGGCGTCTGTCCCTAGCATCCCATAAGCAAACGCATCCAGGCAGGTAGTCCTGAAGCAGTAATGCTTTATTAGGCGATAAAGACAGATGAAAGCTGACTGCTTACACGCAGGTAAGGCTGGTTATGGCAAAATATTGGCAGGTTACATGTTTAAAAGCATTTCTGGCTACAATGGTAAACTCGGCTAAGCATCCCCAAGATAAGCTATTCCCAGGGCAGGCAGACTAAACATCAAGTGCAGCTGTGGGAGAAAGGAAGAGTGAAACTGTGTACAGAGTTTACAGGCATGGGAACCAAGGACTTGGTGTGTAGCCAGATGGCCTGCTCATGTCAAGAGCCTTTACCCCTGCTAGCAGCAAAGGCCTGACACATATGGGATGACAGGCTTAAACCTCCATGACTGGCTGTAACCTTGAGCAGACCCATTCAGATTTTTAAAAATTGGAATCAGTTATTTATATTAGATTTAAATCATGATTATCCGTTTGCACTTCAGAGGTTCCCTAAGCCACTTTATAAGGGAACAAGAGAAAGAAACACACACAAGCAGTCTTTGCAATAGCCTGGGGGAGGGAGATGATCAGGTAATGAATAAACTAATATGCCAAATCATTAAAACATTTATTTTAGAAGACTGTGATTCAGTTTTACAATGTTATATGGGGGTAAACATGTTTGTCTTCAGTTGAGGTGTCATTTTATATTAAGGGTCCTCATTTAAAAAAATACACAATTTTTAAAAATTAAGACATTTTACTCATTCAGGTCTACTCTGTGGCTGAATATGTTTGCCAGCGTGGTGTAGCAGTTAAGAGCAGTGGTTTGGAGCCGTGGACTCTAATCTGGAGAATTGGGTTTTATTCCCCACTCCTCCACATGAGCTGCGGATGCTAATCTGGGGAATTGAGTAGGTTTCCACACTCCTACATATGAAGCCAGCTGTGTGACCTTGGGCTAGTCACAGCTCTCTTAGAGCTCTCTCAGCCCCACCTACCTCATAGGGTATCTGTTGTGTGGAGGGGAAGAGAAGGTGATTGTAAGCATGTTTGATTCTTCCTAAAGTGGTAGAGAAAGTCGGCAAATAAAAAAACCAACTCTTCTTCTCCTCTTCTCTTAATCTTGAAGAGTACTCATTCGCTACCCCAAGGCCATCACATCTATTTCCAAACTTAACTATTTTATTAACTAGTGTGACATCAACACGATGGTTTCCCATACAGAATCCATGCATTATGAAATATTCCTTGGGCTCGTTTTTAACATAAGAATCCTATTCCCATTAATCTTGACACCCTGCAATCATGTCACAAAAAACCTTTCTGAAGTTTAGAAGAACAAAGGTCCTTAACCAATTTCACATGGGAGTTTGTGAGTTCCTGAAAGCTGTGATGCGAAGGGTAACTTTTGCAAGCTATGAATCAATGTTACATGCTTGCATAAAAAAAATGTCAACATTCACAAAAGCCAGAGAAATGGCAAGTTTATATATCAAAAACAAAAAGGCACCATTTAATGTGGTCAGAATAGCCCAGGCTAGCCTGACCTTGTCAGATCTCAGAAGCAAAGCAAGGTTGACCCTGCCAAGTATTTGGATAGGAGGCCTCCAAGAAATACTATGGTTGTGACGCAGAGGCAGGCAATGGTAAACCACCTCTCAATGTCTCTTGCCTTGAAAACCCCACCAGGAGTCGCCATAAATCAGATGTGACTTGACAGCAAAAAACAAAAACCACACTACTATCTATGTATTTTCCAAGATAGCACATTTGTATGTATAATAGAAATCTATCCCGCAAAAGGGATCCTCCTTATCACAACCTGTTTTCTTATCAGCTAGCATCCCAATTACACCAGAAACTCAAAGAAAGAAGAAAGGAGCCACTCTGAACTGCAAGGGAGCAGAAAATGTTAACAAGCCCTAGATGCCATGTGACCAAACCGCTAATAGAGCTGAGGTTTAATTTGGGAATAAGACAGCAATTTGCTTTCTGTGCCTCTTGCCCCAGAGACCCACCGGGCTGATAACAGAGCATCAAAGATTTGCACAGAAAAGACTGGTGCAGCTATAGAAGGGAACCTCAAAAGGGAAATGGGGCAAGGAGAGAAGGCACTTAGGAGTTTGGGGAAATCAAAAGGGATATTAAGATTTGCAGAATAATTTCCTCATCAATTTTTTTCTTCAGAAACAAACTGAATTGTCTACTCTGATAATTCGGAGGCGGAGAGGACATCCTCTTGGATGAAAATTCAAGGGTTACCTTAGATCCGGCTAAATTCTGTGCTGCTGTGACTAAAATTAGGTGCACATTGCTGGGATAACATCCCCTATAACTTGTGTACATAGTAGCGCCCTCTTAGGATTTTATGTATTTTATACTTTTTATACTTGTATTTATGTATCTTATCTTTTTACATCTGGAATTTCTGCTTTTAATATCAATGGGATTTTAGCCAACTGTCAACAATTTTATTTTGTATGTGACTGGCCATGTGCCGTATTAATAAATGACTGAACTGAA
Organism: Euleptes europaea; assembly: GCF_029931775.1. Classification (NCBI taxonomy): domain Eukaryota; kingdom Metazoa; phylum Chordata; class Lepidosauria; order Squamata; family Sphaerodactylidae; genus Euleptes; species Euleptes europaea. The sequence goes on along the minus strand of NC_079313.1, from coordinate 21,991,814 downwards.
TTGTCTTTTGTGATGCCAGGAGGCACGACTTAAATCAGGTGTTTGCTCACCCGGTGGAGAGAAGCCTCCTACTTCAGCCAGGGCGTTTTGTAGCTCCCAGACAGGCCTTTCTCGTCCGTTTATTTTGAATTACATTTGCGGTGCAGGGCTCGAACTTCCCCAATTCTTACCCCCTCTAGCAAGTGCTGTCCTTCGCTTTCCTGTCTCCCAACACCCCCTCGAACTTCTCAAAGACACGTCTCCTTTAAGCAAAAGAAGGGTGTGATTTGGGAACTTCTATTCGGGTGCACCACAGTTCGGAAAGAGGGAACCGCCAGCCGGCGTCATGGCTCCGGCCCCGCTGCTCCAGCCACGCTCCTTCCCAATCTCCAACGCCTCTTGCAGGCCCTTTATCCAAGGTTTGGCCTTGGATTTGCCACTCTTTAGATGCACCTTTCCCCCATCCAAAGTCTCAAAACTCAATTCAATAACCTTTAATAGGCATAATTCACAGTGGGTAGCCGTGTTAGTCTGTCTGCAGTAGAAAAGAGCAAGAGTCCAGTAGCACCTTAAAGACTAACAAAAATATTTTCTGGCAGGGAATGAGCTTTCGTGAGCTCTGGCTCACGAAAGCTCATACCCTGCCAGAAAATACTTTTGTTAGTCTTTAAGGTGCTACTGGACTCTTGCTCTTTTCTACTGTGTGTCTTTAAGGTGTTAGTCTTTAAGGTGCTACTGGACTCTTGCTATTTTCTACTGTGTGAGCTGTGGCTCACGAAAGCTCATACCCTGCCAGAAAATATTTTTGTTAGTCTTTAAGGTGCTACTGGACTCTTGCTCTTTTCTACTGCATGAGCTGTGGCTCACGAAAGCTCATACCCTGCCAGAAAATACTTTTGTTAGTCTTTAAGGTGCTACTGGACTCTTGCTCTTTTCTACTGTGTGAGTCTTTAAGGTGTTAGTCTTTAAGGTGATACTGGACTCTTGTTCTTTTCTACTGTGTGAGCTGTGGCTCACGAAAGCTCATACCCTGCCAGAAAATATTTTTGTTAGTCTTTAAGGTGCTACTGGACTCTTGCTCTTTTCTACTACTTTAATAGGCATAGTACAAAAGACAGCTCATACAGATTCTCCCCATCGAAAACAGATCACACAAATCCCTGATGAACAAACCAGGGCCCCTGCAGAGTACACAATACAATTAAGTATGAAATATATAAAATGTACCATGTTTTGGGATGAAACGAGAGGCTAAAGTAAAGGATTAAAATAATCTAACCATCCAACCAGACTGCGATATAACAAGCAATGATAAGCATGGTCATTGACCAACCCCAAACTCAAAAACAAGCCCCCCAAGGCAGAGTTTGGAGAATTCGGATGGGGAGAAAAGGTGCCTCTGGAGAGCGGCGAATCCAAGGCCAAACCTCCCGGGCATAAAGGGCCCAGGGTCAGGGTCAACCCCCGCCCCGGCTCCAGAAAGCCCCGCAGGACCTCCCGCTGTTTTCACTCCAGACAAAAAAGGAACATGATCACACGTTTCCACGCCCCGGCGCAGCCTGGTGCCTTCTGCCCGGCCGCCCTTCCCAAACACGTCGGCCCTTTACGCACGGGGAGGCTTCGCCTCGGGAGGCACCTTTTCCCCCATCCGAAGCCCCCCAAACGCAAAAACGAGCGCCCCCCCGGGCAGAGTTTGGAGAATCCGGAGGGGGGAAAAGGTGCCTCCGGAGAGCGGCAGTTCCAAAGCGAAACCTCCCCGTGCGCAAACAGCCTCGGGAGGAAACCCCCGGGCCCAAGATCCGGCTGCCGAAAACGCGCGGTCGCTTGAGCCTCCTTTCTTCCCTGTTCCAGCCAGGATCCAGCCAGGATCGAACGCACGAACCAGGATCGAACGCACGAACGTTCTTCGAACGCACGGACGTTCTTCCCTGTTCCAGCCAGGATTCAGCCAGGATCGAACGCACGAACGTTCGAAGAACGTTCGTGCGTTCGATCCTGGCTGAATCCTGGCTGGAACAGGGAAGAACGTCCGCGCGTTCGATCCTGGCTGAACGTTCTTCGAACGTTCGTGCGTTCGATGCTGGCTGAACGTTCTTCGAACGTCCGTGCGTTCGATCCTGGCTGGAACAGGGAAGAAAGGAGGCTCAAGCGACCGCGCGCTTTCGCCCTCCTCCCAGCCCGCGAGGTCCACGTGGGCTCAGCCTCTCCGCGCAAGGGGCGGGAGAGGGTGGTCGAGCTTCCTTCCTCCCTCCCCCCCCTCCCCACCGCCGGGGCCTTTCCTCCTCCCCCCACCCCGGGGAATCCGGCCCCGTCCCTCCAGCCCCCCCCTCTTCCCCGGTGGCTCACCTTCGCCCCCGCCGGGCAACCTCCTGCGCTCTCTCGCCTCTCCGCCTGCGCCCCTGCCCCGGCGCGGCTGCCAGAAGGATGCGGACCGGAACGCGCCGCCGTGGGACTCTCCTCCGCCTTCGTCACAGAAGGAGCTGGGCCGGGGGGGGGGTAGAAGGCCACTGCTATAGGCGGCCAAGGGAAAGGGGGCTGGGCATTGGCTACAGGAGCCCCGAGCGGTCGCCTCCGCTCCTCTGTCGCGCTGGCGAGGAAGGAAGGGGAAGGGGCTTTGGGGCGCGAGCAGAGGGGATGGTGGGAGGCCTGAGGAGCACGCGCTGGTGGCAAAGGGGGGTTCCCTCTCTCCAGGATCAGAGGAGCATGCTTATTATATTGTATTAAATTAGATTAGATAGTATTAGATTAGATTAGATTAGATAGTATTATATTAGATTGTATTAGATTAGATTATATTCTGCTGCAGTCGTCTTGTTTGGGAGCTTCCTAGAGGCGTTGGTTCTTGTAGGTTATCTGGGCTGTGTGATCGTGGCCTTTCATTCATAGGGTCTCTCCTTCAGGGTTACTCCTCGGAAGATGCCGGCCACGGCTGCTGGCGAAACGTCAGGAAAGGAAATACCAAGACCACGGTCACACAGCCCGGGTAACCCACAAGAGCCAATGAACTCTGACCGTGGAAGCCTTCGACAATATTTCCTAGAGGCACCTGGTTGGCCACTGTGTGAACAGACTGCTGGGCTTGATGGTCTGATCCAGCGTGGCCTTTCTTATGGAGGATGGGGCCTTCCATGGCTGCTGTGTGTGTGTGTGTGTGTGTGTGTGTGTGTGTGTGTGTGTGTGTGTTAAGCGCCGTCAAGTCGCTTCCGACGCATGGCGACCCTATGGATGAAGGTCCTCCAAAATGTCCTATCTTTGACAGCTTTGCTCAGACCTTGCAAATTGAAGGCTGTGGCTTCCTTTATTGAATCCATCCATCTCTTGTTGGGTCTTCCTCTTTTCCTGCTGCCCTCAATTTTTCCTAGCATATTATATTATATGCTGCTGCAGTCGGCTTGTTTGGGAGCTTCCTAGAGGCACCTGGTTGGCCACTGTGTGAACAGACTGCTGGGCTTGATGGTCTGATCCAGCATGGCCTTTCTTATGTTCTTATGGAGGATGGGGCCTTCCATGGCTGCTGTGTGTGTGTGTTAAGTGCTGTCAAGTCGCTTCTAACTCATGGCGACCCTATGAATGAAAGTCCTCCAAAATGTCCTGTCTTTGACAGCCCTTCTCAGATCCTGCAAATTGAAGGCCGTGGCTTCCTTTATTGAGTCCATCCATCTCTTGTTGGGTCTTCCTCTTTTCCTGCTGTCCTCAGCTTTTCCTAGCGTGACTGTCTTTTCCAGTGACTCTTGTCGTCTCATGACGTAACCAAAATACGACAGCCTCAGTTTAGTCATTTTAGCTTCTAGGGTCCGTTCAGGCTTGATTTGATCTATAACCCACTGATTTGTTTTTTTGGCAGTCCACGGAATCCGTAACACTCTCCTCCAACACCACAGTTCAAAGGAATCTATTTTCTTCCTATCAGCTTTCTTCACTGTCCAGCTTTCACACCCATACATAGTAATAGGGAATACGATGACATGAATTAATCTAGTCTTGGTGGCCAGTGACACATCCTTACACTTCAAAATCTTTTCTAGCTCCTTCATGGCTGCCCTTCCCAGTCTCAATCTCCTTCTGATTTCTTGGCTGCAGTCTCCCTTTTGGTTGATGGTGGAGCCAAGGAATAGAAAGTCTTGAACAATTTCAATTTCCTCATTGTCAACCTTAAAGTTGTGTAATTCTCCTGTAGTCATTACTTTTGTTTTCTTGATGTTCAGCTGTAGTCCTGCTTTGGCATGGCTGCTAGTCCAAATGAATACTACTCATGATGCATAGCTATTCTCTCCAGGATCAGAGGGGCATGCCTATTATATTAGTTGCTTTGGAACACAGGCAAAATAATGCTGCTGCAGTCATCTTGTTGGCAGGCTTCCTAGAGGCATCTGGTTGGCCACTGTGGCCATTTATGCTTGGGGGGTGTTTGACCTTGGATTTGCCACTCTAAATGCACATTTTCCCCATCCAAATTATCAAAACTCAAGAATTAGCCCCCCCTGCAGAGTTTTGAGAATTCAGATGGGGAAAATGCACAACTACAGAGCGGCAAATCCAAGGTCAAACACCCCCCATGTGTAAATGGCCTGTGTGAACAGACTGCTTGACTTTATGGGCCTTGGTCTGGTCCAGCATGGCCTTTCTTATGTCCCAGCCAGGGCTGTAACAAGGCTGAGGCAAGTGAGGCACCCACCTGCCTCTGGCATAAAAAGCTGAGGGGCGCATAAAAATGTATAAAATATGCATCTACCATCCCACACCAGCGTGCTGTTAGGAAAGGGCGCGTTTCGATACATTCAATTGAACCAACCAAGCAGGGGCAGCTTGGGTGACAGAGGCTGTACTCCGCATAGCTGAGCTTGCCTCCTTTACAGTGAAAGTAAAGTAAAACAAAGCCCTTGCTGAACATAGGGTCACCAGAACTTAATTTGAGGAGCAGCTTGTTCCTCAAAGCTCAGGAAACCAGCCAGAGAAGCAGTTGGGCCTTTGTATGGCCAAGGAATAGGATTACTAAAGGAACATGGGGAGATGGCAGAGAAGCTCAATGAATTCTTTGCATATATTTTCACTGTGGAAGGTGTGGGAACATATACATTGGATACAGACACTCTTTTCAGGATGGGTGTCCGAAGAACTGGGTCAAACTGAGGTGACCAGATTAAGTTCTAGACCCACTGGGGAAATTAAAAACCAATAAGACTCCAGGTCCTGATGGCATACACCTAGAGGGGGGTTCGGGGCTGTGGCTCAGTGGTAGAGCATCTGCTTGGCATGCAGAAGGTCCCAGGTTCAATCCCTGGCATCTCCAGTTAAAAGAAACAGGCAAGTAGGTGATGTGAAAGACCTCTCCCTGAGACCCTGGAGAGCCACTGCCAGTCTGAGTAGACAATACTGACTGATGGACTAAGGGTCTGATTCAGTATAAGGCAGCTTCATGTGTTCATGTGTGAGATCTTAGGGAACTCAGATGAGAGATTGTTCATCTATTAACATGTATACATAACTTATCTCTGAAAACAGCTACCATACCAGAAGACTGGAGAGCAGTAAATGTTACACTGATTTTATAAAAAGGTCTAGAAGTGGACAAGGAAGTTACAGGCCAGTTAGCCTAATGTCTTTTTACATATCCCACAAGCCTTTATTAACTTTGTATCTGGTGAACTGGATTTGTTTCCCCACTCCTCCACATGAAGCCAGCTGGGTGACCTTGAGCTAGTGAGAGCTCTCTCAGCCCCACCTACCTCACAGGGTGTCTGTTGTGGGGGGGGGAAGGGAATGTGATCGTAAGCCAGTTTGATCCTTCCTTAAGTGGTAGAGAAAGTCGGCATATAAAAATCAACTACTACTTCTTCTAAGTGTAAGGCAGGGGTCCCTAACCTTTTTGAGCCTATTGGCACATTTGGAATTCTGACATAGTCTGGTGGGCACAGCACCAAAATGGGTGCCGGAGGAAGTGGAGCCAGCCACCAAAGTTTGGTCTCAGCTTAACTTCAATAACACAATGTAGATCTTTGTGGCCAAGACAACATTTAAAAGAAGCTGCACAGTCAATCAAATCTCCAGTAGTCAATCAGAAGCCTTGCTGAGCAAAAGCCCTCCCTTTCCCCCACACTTCCTAAAAAACAGATGGCGGGCACTAGAAAAGGTGTCGGCGAGACCCCTGGTATAAGATGATGCACATCGAGGGGGGGGAATCCTAACTTCAAGGGTAGGCTAATGGGGTCTGAACTAGAAGACCACATCACAGGGAGATCTTGGGCTGTATTATTTATTTATTTATTTTTCATACTTCTAGCCTGCCCTCCCCCAGCCAAAGCTGGGCTCAGGGCAGGTTACAACATTAAAATCTTACAATATTGCTATAAAACATATAAAACTATTAAAACCTATACATTATAAAACGATGGCCGCCATATATATAAAGTGCCCACTGCACAGATGATGCCAACCATAAATTAATAATTAAAACCCGGTTGGGTACCCTCCAATAAGTTGATTGTAGACTAGGAGTGGGGGGAAGGGGAGTAGGGAGGCCAGCACTGATCTCACTTGGTCTCACCTGTGGCTGTCCTCAACCATAGGCCTGGCAGAGTAGCTCAGTCTTACAGGCCCTACGGAACTCTTCCAGGTCCCACAGGGCCCTGATGTTACTAGGCAGAGCATTCCACCAGGCCGGAGCCAGGGCTGAAAAGGCCCTGACCCTGGTCGAGGACAGCCGCACACTCCTTGGGCCGGGGACCACCAGGAGATTATTATCAGCAGAGCATAGTGCTCTTTGGGGGGTATTGACCCTGTTTTTTGGCCTTCCAGGGGAAATGGTTGGCCACTGCATGAAAAAGGGCTGTGGACTAGATGGGCCATTGTTATGATCCGGCAGGACTCTAATGTTATGAAATGGTGTATCATAGTGCAGTCCTAATCAGAGTTACTCCCTTCCACACTTTTTGATTTTAATGGGTGTCCCAAGTGGCGGGCTCAACCCGCTGCCTCAAGGCTCGTCCCCTTGCCCCCGCTACTGATGCAGCCTGGCTTGAGATGTCATCATCGGGAATGAAGCAGTGCCAGGAACAATGAGGCCACTGTGAATGCCGCTGCCCACGCTGGTCCTGGGGTCTGTGTACCACTTACCCGTCCTGGAGTCCAGCAAGGGGAGAGCCAGCCGGGTACTGATGCGGGGTGAGTTGTGCTGGCAGACACTTGGGCGGAGATTCAGGGCCCAACAAACAGCTGACCGGCCCAAGCAGCAGCACACATGGATCACTGAATCAGACCCTTGGTTTATCAAAGTCAGTATTGTCTACACCAGGGGTGTCAAACATGTGGCCCATGGGCCGGATCCGGCCCACAGAGGGCTTTCATCTGGTCCACGGAAACGAGGCTGGCATTCTGCATGCTGAGCAGAATGTTCTACCACTGAGCCAAAGTCCCTCCGCAGGAAGCAGGGCAGCACAGCTGAGGAAGCAGGGGGGAGAGTTCCAGAGCCCAATGAACAGAGGATCAGCCCGAAAGGCAGCACACCGCAGCAAACAGCTGAAGGAGCTAGGGGGCGAAGCCAGACATGGCTGACCTAAAGAGAGTAAAAAATAAAGAATAGTGTTGTAAAAAGCAACCTACGAACAAAACCCGGCTAAAGAATGGAACAATATATGGTGAAATAGACAAGAAACATACAAAAAAAATACTATTGTATAGTATTGTAGTATTGTATAGTATAGTATTGTATAGTATACTATTGATAACAATCTATATAATTTCTAAGCACACATGAAGATAAACATTTCAGCCCAACCTCACGTGGAGGCGAACAAGACCATTCGATCTCAGAAGAGTCAATAAATATTCAATAACATTCAGGCACACAGCTGATCAGGGCTATAGTCAGTGATGCTCTGTCATGACTATGTGGAATGAATATTATTGAATATTTATAGACTCTTCTGAGATTGAATGACTGATAAAGCCTTTGGCAGAAACTGACTAATTTGTATCCGGAACGACCGTCTCCTTCCTTGATCTCCTTTGGACCTTTTGATCCATTTTGGATTATTGTTCAGCATCCACATTTACTTGACCACTTGTGTTCTTCACGCCTTGCTGGACTCCCCTGATCTTTGCCTCCACGTGAGGTTGGGCTGCAATGTTTATCAAAAGAGTTTCTGGCTAAACATTAGTAAGAACTTTCTAACAGTTGGAGTGGTTCCTCAGTGGAACAGGCTTCCTTGGGAGGTGGTGAGCTCCCCTGGAGGTTTTTAAGCAGAGGCTACATAGCCATCTGTCAGCAATGCTGATTCTAGGACCTTAGGCAGATCATGAGAGGGAGGGCAAGAATGTTTGCATCAATGTTTGACTCTCGTGGCCCTTTCGTGCATGCCTAGGGTTGTGCCAATCGCCCCTTTGGGGTCAGGAAGCAATTTTCCTCCAGGCCAGATTGGTCAGGGATCTGGAGGGGTTTTTTTTGTTGTTGTTGCCATCTTTTAGGCATGAAGTAGGGATCATTGGGGGTGTGGGGGGGCAGGTAGTTGTGGATTTCCTGCATTGTACAGGGGGTTGGACTAGATGACCCTGGTGGTCCCTTCCAACTCTGATTCTTGCATACAGCAGACCATGCTTTATTAAAAGGAATATTAAAAGGTTCAGGTACAATCATAGTTCAAGCGAGTTGGTGCAGTAAAATAATAACGTCTAGCTCCTAAAAACTCACATACATGAAGTTAGGCATAAGTAAAGCCTCAGGAAGACAGAGCTGACAACAGAGTTTTGATTATTTGGCATTATGATTCTAAGGATCTTACATGGCCACTTTATCTTTGTGTATGTGTACATCTGTCTGTCTCTTTGTTTATGCTACTTTTATATCAGCTGGCTCCCCCCACCCCCACTTTCCATTCGGTCTTAGCTGTTAATGGACTGGGCCAGAACTTGAAATGCAGAAAGCCCTCACAGGTTTTTGATGTAGAAGTTCTGTGTTACAATTTTCACATCTAGCAGGAAGTAGGATTTTGCATCAGGTTTTCTGATTTGACCAAATGCTGAGTGTGACTGCTTGATCTGTCAGGTTGACTTATAAAAGGAGGTCCATCTCTTGACAAGTATAAGCCTCCTCTTGCCCTGCGCAATGGTCCCAATCCATGGTGGATCCTCGCATGCCTGGGTATTAAGTTTCAACACAGAAATCTCTGTATATATGTCTGGTTGACAGGAGTCGAGGCACACCCGTGAATGAAGTATCATGTAGTTAGGTCCTAAGGCTAGCAAACTGATATTAAACATGGGCTCCGGAACTTACCCGGAGCCCCCGGTTGCAGATCCGGATGAGGGGAAGCGTAGGCGGCTCCCCGAAGGTGAGGGGGTCAACATGTGCGCACGTGGATGAGCCGCTGCTGCATGGGGACCTGGGACATGTGCCTGTGTCCTAGGGGAAAGACTCCCCAACCAGCGTGGCTCTTAAGTTTGCCAATGGGGTTTGGGGGGGGGGGCTTAGCCAGGCAGCAGGGCAGCCAGAGTTGGAGTTTTTCACTCTGGTCCGCCTTGGCTGCATATAAAGGGAGCTGGCTGGGGAAGCACCTCAGACCGTCGCGGGACGTTGTTCCCACCCCCCACTCCCTGAAGGTATATATTATTAACGCTGTTAATTGTCACAGCTTCAGGCGGGAAAGCATTTGGGCTGGATCGGTTGAGAAAAAGGCGGTCTGCGAACCCCCTATTCTCCTTATTGGGGAATCCCAATAAGGGATTTGGGAAGTGGCATGCAGCAGGATAGGTCCAGAGCAGAGTAGTTCCAAATGCCCTTCCCAAGGGGCAGGGGTATCACCAAGTGGCAATTGCCCCGGTGAAACCTGGTACTGTCACTCCTGGTCACTCCCAGCGGGCTCGCAGGGAGTAGGTTTGACACATCAGCCACGTTGGGGTTGGCTGATGCCCACTGATCCAGCCCTTATGCCAAGCCAATGTTTCTCAGCTGTTGCAAGTTAAAGTTGTGGCCAACTACTATATTCCATTCAAAACATTGTTCATACTTAATATCCAATTATACATAAAGTTAACTGTTCAACTTTTATTGGGTTCGTGTTATTTGTTGCCAGTGCTTCCCTATACTTAATCCTGGATCTGCAATCGGGGCTGCAGGTTGTTCTGTCTTCTGCCTTCTTGTACCTTACTACACAAAACAGTTCCAGTAATCTTAACGTAAGTTTCCATAGCACCACTGCGGTAGCCAAATATTTCCCTGACAAAGAGCAAAATAAGGGCATGATCACACCAAACGGCACGCTCAGTTTTGCACCCAGATCTGCAATCACAGAAAGATTGAGGAGGGCCTTTAAGCCTGAAGAGTGGCAGAGATTTTGGTTCCTGAAATGACTTAATCTCTTGTATTTGCCCAAGAGAATGTCAAAGTGTTAAATTGCTGACAAGACATGTGTAGTTTTAGCTGGTACCTATCAGGACTTATCCTGTGTTTATCAAGATCATTTGTATATACATTTTATTATTTCTGTAATTAATGTTTCCTTTATATACCTACTGGTCGTGGACTGTAATAATAAAGAACTGAACTGAACTAGGCATGATCTAATCACGAACTAGGCTGATCAGATGCAAATGAGGACAGGGATGAATTTTCACATTCTCACAGGGACTCAAGGCAGATTACATATCGTCAGTACAATCAACAAAATGGGACATTCGGTAGCCAATGTATTAGGATTTTGGAAGTCCGGAACCACCCGAAAGAACGGAAGCATAGCGTAAGTATTAACATGACATACTGTGCAGTACAAAAGGCTCACCGGGCTTAGCGGTTACGCAGAAATATATCTGGGTGGCGTCTGCATATTGGGGCCTCCCGGTCTTTTCACATAGCCCCTGTTGGTGGGAAGGACCGGTAGCAGCCATCCCTTCAGGAGATCAGTGACCATAACAAGGTCTCCTCAACCAGATCACTAGCACACTGCTCAGAGGAGTGCCGGGGCTGTGTAGCAACAGGCATTTTTTTCATTCCTGCTGATCTCAGTGGGAGCCATATATATCATGCCAGCTTTTTTTTTTGGTAGTTTAAGATTGTGCCGGTGCCAAGAATGGGGCTCGGACATTAATTAAACCCCACTCTTCCCCCCAGCACACCCTCAACTCTAACCACTAATGAGTTTAACTGTCACAGTAGCGCCAGATTTATACCAGTGGAACACCACTTCAAAGTATCTCCAGATGATGCCGGTGTGGAGTTTATTTGCTGTTCCAAACAGTTTACAAACTGGCTTGAAGACTGCGCCATTAGTGTCCTTATTGCTATACAAACGTGTACGTTCGGGTTACATCACTTATCTACTGATTAAACTGATGAAAACTTGCTGTTCTCTTTTCAAGGACAAGCCCTCAGGGCTGGAAGCCAAAGAAGTGGCTGATTAATTTGAGTGCCATCCCTCAGTGCTTTTTGACCCTGACTAATTGCTTCCTCCTTAGGGTGCCCTCCCTTAGGACTGTATGTACATCTAGAGCAGTGGTTTGGGGAGGAGCCGTGGCTTAATGGTAGGGCATCTGTTTGGCATGCAGAAGGTCCCAGGTTCAGTCCCCGGCATCTCCAGTTAAAGGGACCGGGCAAGTAGGTGATGTGAAAGACCTTTCTCTGCCTGAGACCCTGGAGAGCCGCTGCCAGTCTGAGTAGACAATACTGACTTTGATGGACCAAGGGTCTGATTCAGTATAAGGCAGCTTCAAGTGGTCATGTGCGTTCCCAAACGTTTCGGGCCACCGCCCCCTTGGTTCCACAAACTCAACCCCAGTGCCCCCTACCCTATCCAACAACACAGTTGAAGGGGCCCACCTCTAGTGCCCCTTGCTGCCCATTGCCTCTTAGTGCCCCCCTAGATAATCCCACCCCCCCGGGGGGTGGTACTGCTGGGAACCACTGAGCTAGAGCAAGATCATGGTCCTTAAAACACTATTGAGTTACCCTAGAGTTTTGCTTGAATCCTAGAGCGTCACACTGATGTGGCACCAATTCCCCCCATCCCCCCCCGCCTCTCCCACCGGTTGACATTGCTGGCAACCCCCTGCAAGACAGGCTTATTCCAGACAGGAGGGTAAATTGTTTCCGCCCATTTGGCCATGCCTGTTCTTACTTTATGTGTGTGTGTGTGTTTAAACGAGTGGTGTTTTAATTAATATCTTGCTAACTGGACTGATACGTTTTGTGTGTCTTCACAGCCATGTTGTTGCTGTCAGGCATGGGTCTGAGAAAGGAATGTGGTGGGTTCCCAGATGCCTACCAAGGCCAACTCCATGTCTGTAAATAGCGTGTTTAGACTCCCAGTGTGTGGGAACTCTCCTAGCACCTCCTGACACCTCCATCCAGCTCCGAGGAGGAGGGGGGGTTTGCCATGGTATCCAGATCTCCCCGATTTGCCCTGTGCTTTTCTATATATGCTCTATGCTGTCCCCATAGCTTTTACTAGTGTCCATTTGACTCCTGGCTTCTGCTATCTGTAGATTTTCTAATAAATCAGTTTTCTTTGGACTGCTTGTCTGCTGAAATCTGTTTATGGGATTATCCCGGAACTAGAGCTCACAGTTGCTTTATTAGCCACCTTGCCTCTGAGAAGATAAGGTGAGATAGAAAGGTTTTGAATAAATAAATGAGCACCGTGAGGGGGAAAACCTCAGAATCAAGTCATGGTTAAACAGAATGCAGTACAAATGTATAGAGGTAATAGCACAAAATAAAGCTAAAATATTATACAGTGGGTAAAATTGTGTGGTGAGAACCAGCGTGGTGTAGTGGTTAAGGTGTCAGACTAGGATCTGGGAAACTCAGGTTCAAATCCCCACTCGTGCCATGGAAGCTTGCTGGTTGACCTTGGGTCAGTCACACACTCTCAACCCTTACCCTGGCTTGTATGTGGACGGGAGACCTCCAAGGAATACCAGGGTCATAATGTGAAGGCAGGCAATGGCCAACCACTTCTGAACATCTCTTGCCTTGAAAACCCTACAGGGTCGCCAGAAGTCAGCTGTGACTTGATGGCAAAACACACACATACAATGTGTGGTAGAATCAGTGTAGCCAGCTCTAGGTTGGGAAATCCCTGGAGTTTTTGAGGGGTGGAGCCTGGGGAGGATGGGGTTTCGGGAGGGGAGGAACCTCAGCAGGGTATAATGCCATAGAGTCCATCGTCCATAGCAGCCATTTTCTCCAGGGGAACTGATCTCTATTGTCTGGAGATCAGATGTAATAGCAGGAGATCGCCGGGCCTCACCTGGAGGTTGACAACCCTAGGCAGAGTGTTTAGACAGTTGGACTAGGAAATGCCCACACTGCCATGAGACTTGCTGGATGACTTTGGCCCAGCCCAGTCACTCTCTCATTTTATCTTACCGGTTTCTGGGGATTAAATGGATGGGAGAGAGCCATGTATGTTGTACTGAGCTCCTTACAAGAGGGATGAAACAAAAAGAATCATCATAGATAGGTGGGTCATTGAGGTGTCTGTGTCTGTAAAGTAGTATTCATATATATTTGGAGCCTGTAAATCCTAACTGCAGTCAGCCCTGCCTCCCTCTGTCCCTGGGATCAATGTCCCTGTTGATTAGGTGCATTGTTTTTCTCCCCATTAGCTGTCCCTCCTTCCTGTGCACAAAGAAATCTGGGACTGGTAGTACTTGAGAGAGCTTGTTGCTCAGGGAAGTATACAGCTATCTGTCTCTCAAGCCAACATATACATGGTCAATTTTGAGAATTCACATATTTTTTGTAATAATCCCTTTCTTTCCAATTTAATCGGTTTCGAAAGGTTTATTGATGACATTTTTTGTGTGTTCCAACCGGCTGATATGTTCCCTGAATTTTTGTCATGGATTAATAGTAGAGATCCACATTTGCAATTTACAGCAGAATACAGCCCCACTACAGTGAATTTTTTGGACGTTTCAGTTTTTTTGCAACATGATACCCGGACATTAGCAGTACAACCTTTTAAGAAAAGTACTGATCGGGGTGCCCTATTACACTACACCTCATTTCACCCTTTACATCTTAAAAAGAATCTGCCATATGGCCAGTTTTTGCGTTTAAAACGCAACGCCTCAGATGCCAATGATTACGAAACTCTCTCTCTCTCTCTTACAGAGACTTTGGTAGATCGAGGCTTTCCTTCTGATGTCATCCATGCATCGAAATCTCGCGCAGACAGGCGTTCGAGATCTGAACTTCTGGCAGCTAGAAAGAAAAATACTACTTCCGCCATTACCTCCGCACTGCAATATAACTGCAAAACTAGAGATATACAAAATATTATAAAACGGCACTGGCATTTAGTAGCTGGTATTCCAGGCTGCAGTGCACCTCCTAGATTTGGTTTAAGGAGAACAGTTTCGCTTAGAGATAGACTAGTTAGATCGGATTGTCTCCCCCCCCCACCTCATAATACACAGCCCGTCGGTCATTTTAAATGCGGATTTTACCCGCCACCACTGGGCACTTGGCAACCCTGGGCTGGAGATCTCCCGCTATTACAACTGATCTCCAGCTGATAGAGATCAGTTCCCCTGGAGAAAATGGCCGCATTGACAATTGGCCTCTATGGCATTGAAGTCTCTCCCCGCCCCAAACCCTGCCCTACTCAGACTCCACCCCCAAAATCTCCAGGTATTTCCCAACCCGGAGCTGGCAACCCTATGTGTGTCATAGTTTCAAGAAATGATCTGTAATTTAGACTCCCCCCCCCCGCCCCCACTATGGTAATGGGTAACACTCTGAGCCACCCGGGTGCCCTCCTGGATCTCCAGATCCCAATAAAGTGTAACTTTCTCCCCCCTTGACCAAGTTTGGGCCTCCAGGTCACCACTGGCGGCTGAAAGCTGAACTAGATGGCTGGCTCCAACAAGGAATGTTCTTATGATGTAGCACCATCTGGTGGCACTTTTCAGAAATGTTTTCATTTGGAAATTAAATCACTGCGCATAACGGGGCCGATTTCTTTTGAACGCACATGAAGCTGCCTTCTGTTGAGACCTTTAATCTATCACAGACAGTATTGCCTACTCTGACTAGCAGCAGTTCTCCAGGGTTTCCAGTAGAGGTCTTTCACATCACCTATTACCCGATCCTTTTATCTAGATATGCTGGAGATTGAGCCTGGGAATTTCCGCACACACAAAGAGATGCTTGGCTGCTTAGTCACAGCCATTTCTTTCCATAAAAATGACCAAAACATAAAATTTTGAAAACTGTTTAGATAAACACCCTAATGCCAAAATTAAAAGATTTGCATCATTCAGTTTTAGAGGACTCCAGCAGCTGCTTTCTGATTTTTCATGCCAATGGCCGTGGGGGCGGGGGCGGGAAGCAATTGGCTGAGAAAGGTTACTTTTGTTGGCTGGGGGAAGGCTAGAAGAGGAAAAGTCTCCTTGCTGAGTTTCCAAAAAGTCACTGCTTAAAATTGCATTGCTTACAATAGTATATTGTACTTTGGGAAACCCTGACCTGGATAGCCCAGGCTAGCCCGATCTTGTCAGATCTCGGAAGTTAACAAGGGTCAGCCCAGGTTTGTTTTTGGATGGGAGACCACCAAGGAATACCCAGGTTGCTATCCAGAGAAAGACAATTGCAACCCACCTCTGTTAGTCCCTGGCCTTGAAAATACCATATGGGGTTGCCATAAGTCAGCTGCGACTTAATGGCACACACACACACACACACACACACAATAAGAAATCTAGATTCCCTATTAAAGGAAGTGTAAAATCTCAATTTGTATGGCTTACACTGCGTATCACAACAGTTATCTGTCTAGTAAGCACAAGCTAACATTCTAGGAAAGACATGCTATTTACAGTGTAACCTAATGAGCACTGATGGAGACAAGTCACCTGTTTACCCATGACAGTATATATAAAGGTGGCTTTAGGTAACATATATAAAATGCCTTTTAAGACAGACCCAAAGATTTCTCCCGGCAAGGGCTGGACATTTTTGGGGAAGCAGAAGACAAGAGGCTGAAATCTTTCTAACTCTGTGAAACACAAGAGAGCCTCTTGGGTTCCGCTTTTTCCTGCGGTTAGGTTAGCTAGCTACTGTGAGCTCAGAACAGGAAACTACAGCAGACAGAGAATTTAAATATAAAAGGGGGAGGATTTGAGAGGAGAAGAATGCTTAAGATTTATTCTGCTTTAAAGCATATATATATATGTTTTATATATATATTCAAAGTATAGGAATGTTTTATATATAGATTAAAGAAATAAGAGCAGAGACAAGGTTCTCTTCTCCCATGCTTGAAAGACTATGCAGCTGTCTATGAAAGGGGTTAATGAATTGCAATAACTGGATTAAGAGCTGGAAAGGAAGCAGCAGAGAGATGGGAAGGGGTGACCTGATTCATTTTATGGACGGGAAACTCTCCTTCCAGAATATCTTCTGTCCAATAGTCCAGTCTCTGGATCTACAGTGAGATTCTGCAGAGTCCCATTAAACCCAGACAGTGGCTGCCGAAAGTCAAAGCATCATGGCGCATAGAGACACGAAGCATGTGGGGAGAAGAGGAACTAGATCTAGTAACATACTGCTTAAGCTTAGTAATTAAGCTTTAGGAGAATAAATCTAGAAATGCAGACTTGAACTTAATAGTTAATAGCAACAGTATATTAAAGACATATATTATAAATATTAGCTTATAAATAAATACTTTAAAAGAAATCTAAAAGGCTAAGGCAGTTCCCCATTTTCCTGAACAGATCTCACAGACACAAGGCAAGGGCCAAAAATAGAATTCTCTCTGAAAGACACATTGACAGAGAGCAGAACAGAAATGATTTTTGGAGATAAAATATAGATTAAATGCTAGTTTAGAGATGTTCAGCTTTAGCCAAAGTGACATTGAGGAACAAAATAGAGTTCTTTCAAGATACTGAAAGAGGAAAGACACAGCAAATATGCAGAGTTAAGATAAACAGCCTAGATTTCTATGGGAAATACAAACCATGCCACCAAATGCCATAGTTAAAAATTGAATAGTTTCTTTCTGAAGACAGTTTACAACACAGTGAAACTACTGAAAGCAAACAGGCTCCAGTAATATATTGTTTAAATAAAGAATGTTTGTGTAAAGGTCTAATGGTTTGGAATATTGAGGAAATACTTTGCACACAGGCTAACTGCTTCATGATTAAGATGAAAAGACAATTCCAAGGGCCTTCAACTATTGATTTTTGGATTTAGCAATAAAGTACTGGAGGATTTTAGATTCCCATATAGAATTAAAGGAGAGGTTAAAAGTTCAGACAGAACTTAAGATGGATGGTCAGAGATGGGAAGGGGAGTCTAGGAAAACTATCCAAGAAAATCTAACAGATGGTCGTGGAAATAGGGGAAGTGAACAGTAGAAACCAGACGGTCATAGGGTCTAAAACATCAGAAATAACTTACGCTGTCAGCAAGTATTTTTTAAGATAAGCACACATGACAAATAAACAACTCAAAGGACATGAGATCTGAAACTTCAATAATCAGCAAACTAACCATTTTAGAAATGGGTGTTTCAATGATGTCAACGTATACCATGTATGGATTTTAGGGCGGCCGGGAAAGACTGTAATTTGGCTTTATCCAATCATGGGAAGCCAAAAGGGTCGGCGTTCGGGCATCAGTAGGGGGCTGAGCCTCTGAAGGGCTATAAAAGAGCGAACACTGGACCATTTTCCTTTGAGCAGCTAGGGCACTTGCATGTGCTAAGCTGTCTCCCATTTATTATGGCCAAATAAATGCTTTCAACAGATCTCTCTGTATCTGGTCTTCTTTATCCCTAATTAAGATTGGGTAAAGGGGATAAGAGTGTTGATTATTGATTATTGATTGGCTTTTCTGACAGCACACAAGCTGAAATCTTAGCTTATAGGGAAGGTATGCTATTCAGATTTTATGAGCACACATATTATTGAAGATACTAGCACCATTTCACTGAAGTAAGCTAGAAATGTATAGGAAAACACTTCACTGAAGCACTTAAAGGGATGTATGTATAAGCTTTAAATGTCTAGGCCAGGAGGGATCTGATTCTCCTCGAAGTAGAAGAACTCAGCAAGAGTACAAAAAGTTCACTAAATAATACAGAAGTCTAGAAATCGCTCCAAGGATTAAATCACTCCTATTCGATAGGGTGAAGGCATGCCAAGATGAGCTTAATTGGGAAAAAAGCATGCCAAATTAACAGTGGAAGGTACACTTCACATATGTTATCGCGAGCTAGGTGAGCTAAGCTGGGTGTCTGACCAGTTTCAGACGTATAGAGGTTGGCATGGAAATGAAGATATGGTAGAGAAAAGGCCAAAGGCCAAAGAGTTGCACCAATTAAGCTAATTGGTAAGGTAACATCATGGGGCATGCGTAGAAGCACCCAGGTGAGATCATGAGGCATGCGCAAAGAGCAAAAAGTTAGACAAAGAACTCAAAAATGTATAAATACTTCCATGTGTTGTATAGTATCTTTGAAGAGTGGTATTTGGCTGTCATGAGACAGACTCTTCGTGCTGGCATAATAAATTACCTCTTGCTTCTAAAAAAATAACCTGAGTCGTCCCTGTTCTTGGTGGGTCTGAGCCATTAAACGGGGTCTGGCTTTTACGTCCAACACCATTACCCTTCATAGAATGGTATGATGCTGACTTTGTTAACACTGTGAACTTATTATAGGAATGCAAAGAAGAAATCTTTCAGATTAATTGTGTAAAATAGATTTTATTAATAATACATTGCAACAGAAAAGTTCAAGATGATACCTAGCCGTGTAAATGTCTTTCACTTTTTCAAGGTATATTCTTTTATACTATAGATTATAGTGTGATTTCTTAACTTTTTGAATAATACAAGAATATCACACAACCATAATTATGTGAACTTTTTTTCAAACTGGCTCTAATAGCTGTGGCTAAACAATTTATTTTTTGTCATTCCAAAATATTCCAAAATATTAAGAATATTGTCCCACTTTCTAATAAATATCCACCTGCCTAATCAGAACTCAGGGCCTTTTGGGTTGTGGCCCTATAGAATCAGCTACTCTCTGAGACCTGACCTGGTAGTTCACCGCCTTGGGGACCCCTGCTGTAGTTTATTTAGCGGGTGTATATCCAGCCCTGATCCTCGCTATTTTGCTTGTTCATTTGTACTTGAAGCACTCTCCACCACCCCACAAGCCTTCTAAACGCCTTCCCCTCCACACCCACTTCCTCTCTTCCACCTGCACCGGATCTAGGGTTGCCAGCTAGGGACTTCAATGCAATAGAGTCCAATTGCCAAAGCGGCCATTTTCTCCAGGTGAACTAACGTCTATCTGCTGGAGATCAGTTGTAATAGCAGGAGATCTTCAGCTAGTACAGTAGGGTTGCCAGATCCCTCTTCGCCACTGGCAGGAGGTTTTGGGAGCGGAGCCTGAAGAGGGCAGGGTTTGGGAGGGGAGGGACTTCAATGTAGTCTGCTAACTGTTTTGAAATATGATCCTGAGCTAATGCATTGTGTACTACTGTACGTACAAGTGTCATGACTTTTAAAGTCGGGTCGTGATTTAATTTTATATATGACGTGGTGTTTTCCAATTGTCTATATACTTCTGATAAATAGTCAGATTTTCTAAAAATAACCAGGGCCCCTCCCTTATCTGCCTATTTGATAACAATGTTAGGGTCTTCAGCCAAATTTTGGACAGTCATAAGGTCTGATTCCGTGAAATTTGAAGTTCCCATTTTTTGTGTTTTTCCAAATTGGCAACATCTTTTAGAACTAAAGTATGAAAGGTATAAATCAAGTGATTTTGATTTGAAGGTATAAAGGATGATTTTGGTTTAAATTTAGTGGTGGATTCCTCTTGAGTAGAGGGTCCAAAGTGATCCCTTAGTTTAAGCACGCGTATCAATTTAAAAATATCCACTCTAGTCTGAAATGATGTGTATTTGGGTTCAGGTACAAACCGAGACCCGTGTTCAGGACTCTGATCTCACCACTGGATAAGTTCTTATCTGAAAGGTTAATGATTAGTTGTGTGGATTCCGAGGTGTGCATTGTTGAGAAAAATATCGTGTATATCCTCTGCCCCTAGGGTTTCTAGGTCTCAAACTGTAATCCCTAGAGGAGGATCTACTCGAGAGGCTTGAAGAATCACTCTCAGAACGTAAGTATTGGTCTCATTTGGTTGTCAGTTATTAGGACAGTTTTCAAGCCACGGATAAACCGTCTTGTTTTTATAATCATTGGTATCTCTAGTGAGTTTGTTTAGCTTGTAAGCCCTAGAATCATAGAATAGAATCATAGAATCATAGAGTTGGAAGGGACCACCAGGGTCATCTAGTCCAACCCCCTGCACAATGCAGGAAATTCACAACTACCTCCCCCCTCCACACCCCTAGTGACCAGAAGATGGCCAAGATGCCCTCCCTCTCATCATCTGCCTAAGGTCACAGAATCAGCATTGCTGACAGATGGCCATCTAACCTCTTCTTAAAAACCTCCAGGGAGGTTTTCCTTATAATTCTTAATGTTTTGCTTTTAATTCTTGTTCCTCCTGAAGTTGTTGCAATTTAGTATCAAACACAGTAGTATCTATTTCAGTTTTTAAACCACCCACTTGTTTTTTTATCTCATATTTCAGCACCTTAATTTCACTATTATTGTAGACTCAGTACTTTGAGTGTATATTGGTTCTCAGTTATGTGGAGAAATTTTGTACTATTCTTGTTTATGTCATGATATGTTTAATCATATGAATTTGATGCTAATTATAGTATATATGTACTGCTACTTTAAATAGATTTAGATTTCAATCACACTTTTGTTGTGGCTTGTGTGCTTGTTACATTACTTACCTTCTGCTCAGTACCTGGAGGTTGGCAACCCTAACCGGATCTTCTGGCCGGCGGCGCTGTCGCTGCTCTCCCGGTCTCCCTTACGCTCCCCCGCCGCCCTTCCCTCCCAGCAGCCCGAGAGGCTTCCAGGTGTGTGGGGAGGTCTCCCTTGGGATTGCCTACAAAGCTTATCCTCCGAGGCTGGAGCCCACCCGACAGTTTCCTAAAAGTCCAGATGGTGCCAACGCACGAGGCTCGTGCCTGGCACGCCCTTCCCTTAATCCGATTGCCCTCCTTGGGCACCTCCCTTGGCACACCGCTGACAAGTAGCCTGTTTAACACCCGGAGAAGGCAGAAACGTCGGCGTGCCCCGCAGGAAAGGTCGGGTCCACCCCTCTCGCCTCCGTCGCTGGATTTCCTGTCTGTGCCCCAAGTGTAGGGTTGCCAGGCCCACTTTGCCACCAGCGGGAGATTTTTTGGGCGGAGCCTGTGGAGGGCAGGGTTTGGGGGAGGGGAGGGGCTTCAATGCAATAGAGTTCAATTGCCAAAGTGGCCATTTTTCTCCAGGTGATCTGATCTCTATCGGCTGGAGATCAGTTGAATTAGCAGGAGATCTCCTGCTACTACCTGGCAGTTTTCAAAAAATTGTAAATTGAACTGTAAATTGGTAGTATTCAAAAACACAGATGTAGGCTAATAATTCACTTATATCTATATTTTATACATATATAATCTTATAAGGTGCACTATTACTTCATAGTGCCATTTCAACCAGCAAAATTAAATGTACAGAATTGTATATACAACAAGGCAATATACTTATGAAATTAATAAAGTTAATAAAGTTCAACAGAAATCAGCAATTAGCTTGTAGTGTCTTTCTGAATTATGTATATACTGTCCATAAATGTCCTTAATTCCAGTTGGGTAGAACAGGATTCCGGTATCTTTGCCTGTTTCAATATTTCTTCAGCTACCCTGAAGGACATATATTTATGACGTCTGGATCCTCTCTCAGAACGTCCTTTGTATCATCAGCATTTGTCTGCAATTTCAGAACACTGCTCTGTTGATAAATTTTTCAAGTAGGACTATGATTAACATTCTTAGTCTTGAAACATTAATTATTTTATACATGTGTAATATAATTACATTTATACTCACAATCATGAACAAATTTTCATACACAGTAACTTGTGTGGTGTCAACCCGACAAGAATCCTTTCTTGTTTCCAGTTAATTAATTCCATATGGGCAATATACTTAAATGCTTGTTACTATTCTCATTAGGACCGATCCCAGGTGCAGGTGTTAATTTACAAGAAGGAGGTAAGATCATTGGCCATGTGGAGCCTGAGGAGGTTGGCGTTTGGTAAGGGGAGGGACTTCAATGCCATAGAGTCCAATTGCCAAAGCGGCCAATTTTCTCCAGGTGAACTAATCTCTATCAGCGGGAGATCAGTTGTAATAACAGGAGATCTCCAGCTAGTACCTGGAGGCTGGCAACCCTAGCCCCTGTGGCATGCAGAGAGGGCGGCGGAACTGCCTCTTCTTCCCGGCCCGCTCCTCCTGTAGGAGAGGCAGTTGCAACGCCCTGTCTGCGTGCCACTCTGTGGCCAGCATGGTGTAGTGGTTAAGAGCGGTGGTTTGGAGTGCTGGAGTTTGATCTGGAGAACCGGCCAGGTTTGATTCCCCACTCCTCCAACATGAGCGGCGGAGGCTAATCTGGTGAACTGGATTTGTTTCCCCACTCCTACACACGAAGCTAACTGGGTGACCTTGGGCTAGTCACAGCTCTCTCGGCCCCACCTACCTCATAGGGTGTCTGTTTTGGGGAGGGGAAGGGAAGGTGATTATGAGCCAGTTTGATTCTTCCTTAAGTGGTGGAGAAAGTCGGCATATAAAAACCAACTCTTCTTCTTCCTTGCCCCCCCCAGCTACGGCCCTGCCAAACGGCACTGGGGGCTACTGGCCTGCAGGTTGTGGCAGAAGGGATGTGAGGGGAAGGAGGGAGGACAAGGAAGGTGAAGAGGAGTGGCGGTGATAATGGAGGAGGAAGGCAAGGGAGAGAGGGCCCTGGAAAAGCAAGGTCAGAAGAGCTGGGTTTGGTTGTTTTTCTTTCTCTTCATGGGACCGATAATTCACACGTTATCCTTTTAGACCCCCTTTTATAGTCCTATAGGTAACCGCCGCAGGAGGGAAGGAGGAGATTCAGGCTGCTTTATAACACGTTGGTTGCATTTATTGAAGAATATGACCTCCTGCCTCCCTCCCTCTGTGTGGTCTGGTCCATCATTAAAGTCTGCTTTACACCTGCCTGAGAGTGAGCCGCTATAATTCTTAAGTGCTAGAACGAGCTTGTACCACTTCAGAAGTGGCTGGCGCAGAAGATCCAGTGCAGGTGGAAGAGAGGAAAGGGGTGTGAGAAGGGAAGGCGCTAGAAGGCTTCTGTGGTGGTGGAGAGCAATTTGAGTACAAATAAACAGGATAAACAGCAAGGATCAGAACTGGGTATACACTTGCTACACAAACTACACCAGGGATCCCCAAGGTGGTGCCCGTGGGCGCCATGGCACTCACCAAAGCATTTTCTGGAACCTGCCAAGTATTTTTAGAAAGTGGGTGGGGCCATGTGAGGCTTTTGTTTGGATGTGCGGTTAAAAAAAACTAACTGGTAGAGCCATTCTAAAAAAAAGTTCACAAAATTTTCTGTTGCAATGAAATATTAATAAAATTTATTTTGCACAATTCATCTGAAAGATTTCTTCTTTGCCTTCCTATAATTTGCTTACAGTGTTAACAATGCTAGCATTGTACAATTCTATGAAGGGTGATGGGGAATTCACATTTCTTATAGTGTGAGTGCGTGTGTGCATAAAGTGCCATCAAGTCACAGCTGACTTAAGGCAGCCCCTTATTATGTTTTCTAGACCAGAGACTAACAGAGGTGGTTTGCCATTGCCTTCCTATGCATAGCAACCCCGGTAGCCCTTGGTGGTCTCCCATCCCAATACTAACCAGGGCCGACCCTGCTTAGCTTCTGAGGTCCTCGCAAATGGGAAGGAAAAGCACATCTTCCCTTCTTGGATCAGACCCCATGCAAAAACTGCCAGAAAAAACTGACAAAAGGAACAGAACAACTTAACAACATAACATAGGGAGGGTGGGTGGAGCCTGGGACGGGGCTGTTGATGGCGAGGTCGTGCCGTGGCCCTAAGTGCTCTGCAGCAGGATTGGGATCGCCCTGCCTGTCCCGATCTCGGGGGGGAGGGAGGAGGGAAATCCTCGCTGTCCCGCAGGCAAACAGGACGGCTGCCGGGCTGCGCCTGCTTTAAATAGGCGTGAGGCGGGGCGGGGCGTCCTGACGTCACCCCCCCCCCCGCGCGCCACTGCCCGATAGCTGGGAGGAGAGGGGAGAAACCGCAAGGCAAGCGTGGCCTCGTGAGATGGCGACGGGCGCAGCCCAGCATTGCGCAGACCTTTCTTGGATTCTCTTATCCCCTTTAATTTCCAGCGTAGAGCAAATTATTTGGAGTCAAGCTAGCTACATGTCAGGCACCGGCCTGGCATTGACCTGGAAGTCTGCCCTAGGCGCAGGTGGCTTTCCAAGGACTCTAACTCCAAGGACTATGGCTGTATAACTTCGCTATTGTTTTGTCTGCAGAGATTGCCGATAGTGTGGTAACTGTAAACCGTCATGGGAACCAGGGAATCGTCCTGGCATCCACTGTACTGTTTGATTCCTATTATTATGTACTGCCCTGTCCCTTTCCCCCCATTGAAGTCCATCAATAGTTTGGCGTCTGAGCTCTAGTCCCGTGATAATTCCATAAACAGACTCAGCAGGCAGGGAGTCCTACGAAAGCTGATTTATTAGGAAAGTTCAACAGGTAACAGAAGCCAGGAATCAAGAGGATACTAGTGGGGTTCAATTGTGCATTGCATGGCATATATAGATAATCAAAAGACAGATAGCTCAGGGTACCATGGCAACCCCCCTCCCTGGAGCGGTCAACGGCTCCCAGAGGTTCCCACAGGAGAAAGTCAAAACATCTAGGAAGAGGAATAATACATTGGCCTTGGTTGGCATCTGACTCAGCCACAGCATACCATTCTCAGGCTAGTGCCTGACATTCTGCCCCCCCCAAAGGCCCCCTTCACCCCCCAGAGGTGGGTTTCTGCGGATAAGCGGCATGGGATTTTCGAACCAGTTGGGGGGGCAGAAACATTGCGGGCATGAACCCATTCATCTTGAGCAGGACTAAAATGTTTCCAATGAACTAAGTATCGAAGGGCACCATGGTGAATGCGGGAGTCTAAGATTTTTGACACTTCAAAATGCTCTTCCCCCCCCCCCCACCATTTCAGGCACTTCAGGAGGTGGCTCTGGGTGCCATTGAGGGGAGGAAATGTGCCATTTGAGGAGACTGATGTGGAACACCGGGTGAATTCTCCTTAGGTATTTGGGCAAGGAGAGTTCCACTGTCATGTTATTGATAATCCTGGAAATGGGGAAGGGTCCCACATATTTGGCACTGAGTTTTCCACACGGGCGGGTGGACCGTAGGTTTTTGGTGGATAGCTATACCAGATCTCCCACCTTGTAATCCCACCCCAGGGACCAGTGTTTATCAGCCTGAGCCTTGTATTTACGTTTGGCTCGTTCCAGATTTTTAATCAACCATGGCCAGGTCGTTTGAAATGTATGAGTCCATTCGGCTACTTTGGTGCCACTCTCCTCTCCTGAAACATCAATATGGCCAATGGGACCGAATTCTTTCCCATACACAACTTGAAAAGGGCTGAACCCTGTGGACTGGTGTACAGCATTATTGTAAGCGTATTCAGCAAAAGGCAGCAGGTCCACCCAATCATCCTGATTGTAATTGACATAACAGCATAAATAACATTCCAAAACAGCATTTACCCGTTCGGTTTGACCATCTGTTTGGGGATGGAAAGCACTCAATAGTCCTTGCTCTATCCCCACCAATTTCAGAAAAGCTTTCCAAAACTTAGCCACATAGGTACCTCAGCGGTCGCTCACTACCTTGCACGGAAACGAATGATATTTAAAAACATGTGACACAAAGAGGCGGGCTAACCGTGGGGCGGAGGGTACACCTGCGCAAGGTATGAGATGAACTTGTTTTGAAAACAGATCTGTGACCACCCAAAGTACAGTCTTCTTACTGAGAGGAAGATCAGTCATGAAATCCATTGCAATTACTTCCCAAGGTCCTGCAGGGGTTTCTAAGGGCTGTAATAGTCCGGGCGGTTTTCCTTGGGAACGCTTAGCGGAAGCACAAATTGGAAAACTTCGGATGAATGAGTCCACGTCCAAACGCATGCCCGCCCACCAAAATTGCCTACGCAATAAATGCAATGTTTTGATAAATTCAAAATGCCCCACGGTTTCAGCTCCATGAACCAGACCCAACACCTCCCCGCGCAATCCTTTTGGTACGTATAGCTTAGAATCTTTGTACCAAAATTCCCCGTGCTTGACTAACTTAGGCGGGAGAATTTGAGAGGAGAGTTCTGCTTGATAGCTTTGTAGGAGGGTTTCCTTGAAGGATTTCGACAGTCCCTCCAATCCCCGCACCCCAGGATCAGTGCCGGCAGACTTCTCGGGCGTAGATGGAGGGAGCGGAGCAGGCGACTCAGCCGGGTGCTGCACTTCCTCCTCTGCGGAAGGTGGTTGCTTTAGGGCTTGGGTTTGAGAACTGGTTTGCACTGCCAAGGTAGGTAGCAGCCCCGTTGGGTTGAAGTGAAAAGGGATTCAGTGGGCTGATCTAGCTTACTTGGGTATTGGGGGAGCCCGGACAGGGCATCCGCCAGTAGATTTTGCTTGCCAGGAACATGCTTCAGCATAAAGCAGAATTTGGAAAAGAAGTCCGCCCAGTGCACCTGTTTCATGGAGAGCTTGCAAGTTCCCGTTAAAGCTTCCAAGTTTTTATGATCACTCCAGACCTCAAAAGGGACTTTAGATCCTTCTAGTTATTGTCTCCATATTGTTAAGGCATTTTTAACTGCTGCTGCCTCCTTTTCCCATATCGGCCAATTGAGTTCAGACTGGGCGAACTTCCTAGAGAAGTAAGCGCAAGGGTGCAGTTGGTCGTCCTCCCCCCGCTGTAGCAGTGCACCCCTCATTGCCATTTCAGAAGCATCTACCTGGACTATGAAGGGCTGTTCGCAGTCGGGGTGTCGCAACACTGGTTCAGAAGTGAACAGTTGTTTAAGAGTGTCAAAAGCAGTTTGACATTGGGGGGTCCAATTCACTTGGGCAGAAGGCAGGGCAGCCGCACTCCCCTTCCTCTACGCACAGCTTTCCCTTTTAGAGCTTTAAAAGTGTCTTCATTGATTAGAGTGCAGCAAAACCCTGCAGCTTATACAGGTTCCGCCTTATAGTCCAACAGAGGAAGAGAGGTGCGAGAAAAGTTTTATTTTTTAAAAGCCAGATCTCCCAAAATATTAAGAGGCTATGTGAGTCTCCTTGATGTGGTTTACAAGCTTGCCACAGCAAGTTAAAAATGTAGTGAGGAAATCCAGTCTGGAATAGAATCGTTTCACAGCAGCTTCTGGTCTCTGGAGAGGCTGTTCCAAACAAGTCTCTGACCATGTGTTTGACTTTTGTGCTATAAAAGCTGCAACCATTCATGCCGTGAGGGGAATGGTATGACCTCATGCCCTGAATAAAGGGTGAAGTGTTTTGTTCATCTATGGGAAGGAAATGCAAACTTCATTTTTATGCAGTGCCGTCTCATGAATGTAAAGGCCACAATACTCTGGGCCAGCTGTTCTGCATGGCAACAGTAGGCAAGATATCCCAGCCTTTCCCCGCTAATGTTCCTCTTTGTTTCAGGGACTTTGAATGGAAGCCATGAGCACTCCCTCCTTTTTATTGGGGCTATCTGAGATCATTTGTCATGCCCTCGTTGTCAGGAAGATGCTAACTGCAACGAAGAATGTTTGGATATTGGCAGCGTACCATTTACAGGTTGAGAAAGCTTTGAGTTACTGAGAGAGACTCACACAATTGGTTTTAATTTTGGCATTAGGGAGTTTACCTAAGCAGTTTTCATAATGTTCTGTTTCGGTTATTTTTATGGAAAGAAATGGGCTGTGGCTAAGCGACCAAGCATCTCTTTTGTGTGTGGAAATACCCAGGCTCAATCCCCAGCCTATCCAGATAAAAGGATCGGGCAATAGGTGATGTGAAAGACCTCTACTGGAAACCCTGGAGAGCTGCTGCTAGTCAGAGTAGGCATTACTGCCTGCGATAACCAAGGGTCTCAATAGAAGGCAGCTTCATTTGTGTTCAAATGAAACCAGCCCTGTTTTGGACAAACGAGTGATTTCATTTCCAAATGAATAGTTTTTTGAGAAGTACCACCAGATGGCACTGCTTCCTAAGAACATTCCTTGTTGGAGCGGCCATCTAGTTCAGCCTTCCATCACCAATAGTGACCTGCAGGCCCAAGAGGGTTGCCAGGTCCCTCTTTGCCACCGGCGGGAGGTTTTGGGGGTGGAGCCTGAGGAGGGCGGGGTTTGAGGAGGGGAAGGACTTCTCAATTTTCTCCAGGTGAACTGCTCTCTATCGGCTGGAGATCAGTTGTAATAGCAGGTTATGCTGGCCAATGACTGTAACAATAAATGTGAAATGTAATAGCAGGAGATCTCCAGCTAGTACCTGCAAGTTGGCAACCCTAAGGCTCAAGCTTGGTGAAGCAGGGAGAAGGGTATGCTTTATTGGGATCTGGAGATCCAGGAGGGCACCTTGGTGGCTCAGACTGAAGCTAAGCAGGGCTGGCCCTGGTCAGTGTTTTTATCGGATTGGGAGACCATCAAGGAATACCAGGAATACTACACAGAGATAAGCAATGGCAAACTACCTCTGAAAGCCAGTGTGGTGAATCATAGAATCACAGAGTTGGAAGGGACCACCAGGGTCATCTAGTCCAACCCCCTGCACAATGCAGGAAATTCACAACTACTTCCCCCACACACACCCAGTGACCCCTACTCCACTGACAGAAGATGGCAAGCCACCCCCCACAACCCTCCAGGATCCCTGGACAAACAGGCCTGTGGGAAAAATTACTTCCTTTTTTTTTTGAAAATTTTTATTGGTTTTTATAATATAAATAATATTTATAATATATATAATATTAATTATTCTTATATCTCAATTAAGTTTCAATCACTTTATACTATCAATATAATTGATTACATTTCTTTATGTTAACAATGTCTTCTAGATCAGATTAAAAGGTACTCTTCCATTTTCCCCAGTCCTAGTTCATATTCACAATATTTCATCCAAGCCTCCCATTCCCCCATAAATTGAACATTGTCTTTTTGATTTAAAATAGCTGTAAGTTTTGCCATTTCCACCAGTTCAAACATTTTCATAGTCCAGTCTTTTTTCCCAGGAGTGTCTGCCCCTTTCCATTTTGCTGCATAAAGCAGTCTTGCAGCTGTAGTCGCGTAAATCAAAAAAGGCTTTGTTTTAACAAGTCGTCAGGTATCATACTTAATAGCATCATTTCTGGTGTTTTGGGTATATTTTTTTGTACTATTAGTCTTAATTCATTATATATCATATCCCAAAAATCCTTAGCTTTGTCACAAGTCCACCACATATGATAAAAAGAACCAACTTCTTTATTACATTTCCAACATTTAGGGGATGTCACTTTATAGATCTTTGCAATCTTCTTAGGCGTTAAATGCCATCTATACATCATTTTATAGATATTTTCTCGAATTGACTGCGCATTTATTCCTTTCAGGTCTTTCGCCCATAGTCTTTCCCATTTGTTTAAGGCAATATCATGTCCCACAGTTTGAGCCCAATTGATCATTGTTGGTTTGATTATTTCCTGCTCACAATAAATTGTTAAAAGAAGATTATACATTTTGGAAATCAGTTGAGTATTATTATCTAATAGCATCCTGTGAAAAGGCGATTTTTCTTTAGAGAATCCATATCTTGTGTAAATACTGATTTAATTTGATGATATTGAAGCCATTGTAAATCGTCTTTAAGTAACTGAAAGTCTTTTAGTGAGCTTTTCTTTCCTTCCCAGTTAATTAACTCTTGGTAGGTGATAAATTTGTCCAATCTAAGTGGGCGTAATGTCAACATTTCTTGAGGTGATATCCACATCGGTGTTACTGGTTCAAGAATATGTTTATACCTCATCCAAATATGAAATAAGGAGGACCTGATTATATGATTACGAAATGATGTTTGTATCTTAATTTTACCATACCATAAATAGCCATGCCATCCACTTATATTGTTAAATCCTTCAAGATCTAACAAACACGAATTGGATAAGTTCATCCAGTCCTTTAGCCATACTAAAGCGGCCGCTTCAGCATAAAGTTGAAAGTTAGGTAGTGCTAAACCTCCTCTAACTTTAGAGTCCACCAGATGTTTATAAGCAATCCTCGGTTTTTTCCCTTGCCAGATGAAATTTAATACGTCTTTCCTCCAGGTATCAAAGTATTTAACATGTGATACTATAGGCAAATTTTGGAATAAGAAAAGCATCCTTGGTAAAATGTTCATTTGGACTGTTGATATACATCCCAAAAGTGACAATTTTTTATTTGACCAAATGATCATATCAGTTTTTATTTTGTCCCATAATTTAAGATAGTTATTAGTTATCAAGTCTTTGTTCTTTGCAGAGATCCAGATTCCCAAATATTTGATCTTATTAGCCTTCTCCCAACCTGTATATGATATAAATTCCTGTTGTTCTGTTTCTGATAAATTCTTAAATATTGTCTTTGTTTTTTCTTGGTTAACTTTAAATCCCGATACATTTCCAAAATCGTCCAAAGTTTCCAACAATATCTTCATTGATTGTGTTGGGTTCTCCAAGATTAACAGAAGATCATCCGCGAATGCTCTCAATTTGAATTCATGTTTTTTAATTTTTAATCTGCGAATGTCCTCCATACTCCTTAACTTACAGCATAGTGATTCCAACACCAACAAAAATAATAATGGAGACAGAGGACATCCTTGTCTGGTTCCTTTCTTGATTGCGCAGTTGTCAGACATCGATTCATTCACCAGAATTTTTGCCTGTTGGGATGTATATATGGCCGATATACCTCTCAAGAAACGGTCTCCAAAATTTAATTTTTCCAATATCTTTTTCATAAAGTCCCAGGAGACCATATCAAAAGCTTTCTCTGCATCCAAAAATACAAAGGCCACCGTTTGTTGAATATTCTGATCATAATATTCCAATGAATCTAATAAAACTCTTATATTATCTTTAATTTGCCTTCCTGGAACAAAACCTGCTTGGTCTTCATGTATAAGGTCCTTAATAAAATGCTTTATCCTATTCGATAAGACCGAAGCATAAATCTTATAATCCACATTTAACAGCGAGATAGGTCTATAATTTGAAGTTTTTTCTGGATCTCTTCCTTCTTTAGGTATCAACGATATAAATGCATGTGACCAAGTCTCTAGGGATGCTCCCTTATCCAAAATTGTATTACAAAGTAATACAAAAAAGTTCACTAAATTGTCACTATATGTTTTATAAAATAGTGCAGTAATTCCATCTGGTCCTGGTGTCTTGTCCGTTTTTTGTTTCATTATTGCTTCTTGTATTTCCTCCTTTGTAATTGGTGCATCTATCCATTCTTGTTGGGGCTTTGAAAGGACATTCATCTGTATTGAATTTATAAACTTGTCTATTTTCTTTTTTGAGATATTTTCTTTCTGATATAACTTAGTATAGAATGAAACAAATTCTTTTTGTATATCCGTGGTTGTATAAACTGGTCCTTTAGCGGATTGAATTTTTGTTATAATCTTCTTTTGAAATGAATCTTTCAGTTGAATCGCCAAAATTTTTCCAGGTTTATTAGCATGTTCAAAGTATTTTTGTTTAGCAGATTTTAAATTTTTGTTCATTTCCTCCATTATTATCAAATTTAGTTGGTGTTTAGATACAGAAATCTTCATTTGTATGTCATTTTTCTCTTCTTCGTGTAAAGCCATAACCAGTTTTTGCTCCAAATTTTGTAAATCCCAAAGTATATTATTGGTAAATTGTAGTTGAGTTTTCTTCCAGGCCGTGTGTTTCTGTATCATAAATCCTCTTAGAACAGCTTTAAATGCATACCAAACTGTATTCAGCGAAGTTTCCCCATTAAGATTAATTTCAAAAAAATCTTTAATTAAATCCTGTAGTTCTTTTTGAATCTTGTTATCCTTTAAAAGTTTATCATTTAATCGCCATCTAAATGCTTGTTTATTGTTCCATTCAAATGTAACTGGATTATGATCAGAAAAAGTTCTTGGTACAATTTGGATTTTACGTAGTTGCGTAAAAATAGATTTACTAGCCCATATCATGTCTATTCTGGAGTGTGAGTCGTGTCTCGCTGAATAAAAAGTATATTCTTTAGCCGTTGTATTCATTGTTCTCCAGATGTCTTGTATTTCCAATTCTAAAGCCATGGTGAAGAAGGTTTTAGGTAAGCATCCTTCATTTTCGTCTTTTGCTTTTGATTTTTTATCCAAGATTGGGAGAGTAACACCATTGAAGTCGCCCATCAAAAGAATCTGATCATTTGCATACTGAGAAATCAATTCATGTAGTTGTCCATAAAATTTAGCTTTTCCTTCGTTAGGTGCATATATTCCTACTACAATCGTTTTTTGCCCCAGTATTTTGGTCTTAATAATTACAATTCTCCCTTCATTGTCTTTGTACAGTAGTTCAGGACTAAGGCTAGGATGAGCATATATCACAACTCCCTTTGTTTTTGTTTTAGCCGATGCAACAAATGCTTGTCCAAGCATTTGCCTATCCAGGTATTTTTTGTGTTTTGTTGCTATATGAGTCTCTTGCAGACAGATTAGGGAGTATTTGTATTTCTGTAAATATTTAAAAATTCTAGCCCGTTTGGTTTTTTCATTCAAACCATTCACATTCCAAGAAATTACTTTTGCCATGATGTAGTAGTTATTGAAGCAAAATATTCAGTCTATAACACAGTGCCTCCTTCTGCTCCCTGAGGTTCTTCTTCTTCTTCCTTTTCCTTTTGTTCCAGGGTTAGTCCTTTAAGCTCTGTCTTGTATTTCCTCAGAAATTTTCCCACATCCAATGGAGATAAGATTGTCATTTTCATTTCTTTGTAGGTGAAAGCCAAGCCTTGTGGCATAATCCAACAATATTTGATACCATTAGCTTTCAAGACAGACACAAATTCTTTGTAATTATTCCTCTGTGAAAGTAAATGTCTTGGTATGTCCTTTAATAATATTAGAGGAATATCTCCTGCTGAAACCGGGCTGTCATAATGGATCTTCATGATCCTATCCTTAATCCTAGTGTCATAAAAAACAATCATGAGATCTCTTGGTTTAGATCTTTTCATTCTAGCAGGTAATGGTATTCTGTAAACTCTGTTGATGGCTTGGTTCAATTCTTGTTCTTCTATTTGAAATAAATAAGCCAGATTTGGGACTACAGTTTCTTTGTTGTCTCCCATCATATCTGGAAAATTGCACAGACGAAGGTTGGTTTCTCTAACTCT
The DNA here is from genome assembly GCF_029931775.1 of Euleptes europaea. Classification (NCBI taxonomy): domain Eukaryota; kingdom Metazoa; phylum Chordata; class Lepidosauria; order Squamata; family Sphaerodactylidae; genus Euleptes; species Euleptes europaea. Next base: position 21,958,439 of record NC_079313.1, on the reverse strand, counting down.
CATCTCCATCATTGCTATCTGATCTTTAACAGCTGTCTGAGTAGTTTGTATTGTTTCAATCTGCTTCTCTTGGCTTGCTAATTTTTTCTTTGTATCCTTGTGTTCTTCCATCACTTTCTTAACTGATGAATCCATTGCTTGCATATCCGTCTTCATAGTATTCATTTGGGTCTTTACCACTTTGAGGTCTTCTGTAACCACATCTAGCTTTTGGTTAATAGCTTGAGATGCTTGGCCAAGATTTGTCATCATAGCAGTCAGCTGTGTCATTTGTGTAGACATCTGTTCAAACTGCTTAGTTGTTGCCTCTGTTTGCTTGGCTAACATGTCTTGCAACTTCTTTTCCATGGTTAAGGTTTGTGTCGCTTCTTTCAGTTTTGTATAGGCAGGGCTATGTAATGAGCCAGAACGGGGTCGGGATGCAGACATTTACATTGAAGTAAGGCTGGTAAAATACATGTCCTCAATCAGGAGCCTCTGATTAGTTGTTGATAGAAAATGTTTCAATGATCAGCTTAATAATTTTTTCGCTTTGAAAAGACCCCTATTTCACTTTAAAACAGCTTTTTAAAGTTTTGAAATACCAGCGAGTTTTTGCCGGCCGCTCTAGGTCGGATCAATCAGGAAGTATTCCGGAAGTTGATTTCACCGTGGACCTTCTACCGCCTCTTCTCGATGGTTGTTCCCTTCAGGAACTATTTCTATGTTGCTCAAGTGCGACATGTATCCGGTCCTATGAGTTACTTCCTGTTGTTGTAAGCCAGATGATAGAGAGGGTGGTATAGAGGGTCTTCCGGATTAAGGAGTTCCTTGTTGCAAACGTGGCTGGAGGACCCCTTTTTTCCTTTTCTTCTTCCACCGGAAGAAAGAAGTTCACCCTCCCCTTCCCTCAAGAGTACTTCTCATTGGTGGAGATTTTAGTCCATCTTATAGGCGTCTTTCTAACTCTTTGTTTTGGTTTAAGCTGATCAACTTGATAAGGCTCCTGCCTCTAATCCTGATGGAATTTATAGGTCAAACTTATCCAGTTCGATTAAGGGAGGGACAAGGATGCTGGGAATGTCTTCATCTACCCCCCGGTTATTCAGTAACATCAATAAAAGACGAAGGGTTCTTGCGTACTCACTTGAGGTCAAACTGCTTTTGCGGGCTGCAGGGAGTTCCTGCTATCCGACCCACTTGCAAGGATCGGGTTGGGGTGCATATAGCATCCCAGGATTAACGCAAGCTTGGATTTCCCCCAGGACAGCCTGGGGAAACGTGGCACTCTCCCCAACGGCACCACCGGAAGCCTGACCCCAAAGTGGCAATCAGCCACTGGGCATGCAAGAAAGGGCCACGAGAGTCAAACTGATGCAAACCTTCCTGCCCTCCCTCTCCTGATCTGCCTAAGGTCCTAGAATCAGCATTGCTGACAGATGGTGTAAAGAAAAGCAACCTTGCTCTTCTTCTGATCACCAAACTTTGGTTCAGGCTGCGGCCTCCTATGTCTTCAATGTCTTGATATCAGACTCTGGGAGCTGATGACCAGCTCTCTCACAAACCATTCCCGTGGGAAACCATTTCCATTTCCCATGGGAAGCCACTTCACTTTGGGGGGAAAGGTGTGGAGACCAGAGGCACCATCACCTCTACTTCAAAGCCCCTCCATTTCAAAGCCTTCCTATTGTAAATCAGCTATCTGTTCTTTTGGTGACAATCCTGTTAGAAGCCTGACATCTCAAAAGCTTGAAGAAGCCCAGATGTTTTGCATTGCTGCAGAGATGCAAATACATCCTTAACTTCAAAAGGCCTAGAGGTGTCATGCCAAATACCTTACAAGTTTATTGCGTTCTCACATCTCATTGGGCAATGGCCATAACCCGATAAGATGGGAGAGATAAATATGGACTCTGTTCTAATCAAAAAATCATGAAGCTTGGGAGGGGGACATGCTGGTCATGTCCCCGAGCTATCATCATCTTTTGGCAACCATGAAGGACTGACACTCTGCGTGTTAGGACCAAACCTGGTTCTTGGTAACTATAAATCAACTAAAACCTTGCATTTGTTACTCTCTTGGAAACTTTGCCTATTTTGCCTGAAACTTAAAGAATTACTGTAAAGTTAGAGATTGCTAAGATTTCTTGTTTTTATGCTATCTGCCTCACAAATAATTTCCTTTCCTGTAACGAGCACATTTTATTAAAATAAACTTATAGACTTTATATTGAAGTCTGAAGAAACCTTTTTTTGGGTCTCAGGCCTAAATCCAAGTGCCTGAGTGTGTGTGTGTGTGGGAAACCACCTACCCTAGTGTTTTGTGGCAATAAGCCTCCCCTGGCAGAAGCTCTACTCTGCAGGGACGGTTTTTGCTTGTTTTGACTTTTGGGAAACTGGCTGGGGAAGAGTAGCTCTCAGCTCGTCCCTGGGAAAGCCAGCCTTTTGGAATTGAGAGCTGGTGGCAATATACTTGTGCTGCGCTCAAAGGGGGACTCCTGGAGCTCAGTAAAGGATTTGGGTTTTCTTAGGAAAACATTTAGTGACTTTGAACTAAAGAGGAACCGGCCTGCTGGAGAGCAGACCAGGTCTCCTCGACACGGTGGCAGAGTCTACCTGCATTGTGCTTTAGGGGGAATCCTGAAGCCCAGTGGGAAGTTTGGGTTTTCTTAGGAAAACATTTGGCAATTTTTGACCCAGAGGAACCGGTTTGCTGGAGAGCAGGCCGGACCTCCTTGACAGATGGCCATCTAGCCTTTGCTTAAAAACCTCCAGGGAAGGAGAGCTCACCACCTCCTGAGAATGCCTGCTCCACTGAGGAACCACTCTAACTTTTAGAAAGTTCTTACTAATGTTTAACCAGAAACTCTTTTGATTTAATTTCAGCCTGTTGGCTCTGGTCTGACCTTCTGGGGCAACAGAAACTTTACATTTATCTCTGTTGAAATGCATTTTATTAGTTTTAGCCCAATTCTCCAGCCTGTCAAGATCATCCTGTATCCTGGCTCTGTCTTCTACCATATTTGCTACTCCTCCCAATTTAGTATCATCTGCAAATTTAATAAGCGTCCCCTCTATTCCTTCATCCAAATAATTTATAAAGATGTTGAACAACACAGGGCCCAGGACAGATCCCTGAGGAACTCCACTAGTCACTCCTCTCCAAGTGGATGAGGAACCATTAACAAGCACTCTTTGGGTGCAATGTGTCAACCAGTTACAGACCCACCTAACAGTAACAGGATCTAAACCACATGGTGTAGTGGTTAAAAGCAGCGGACTAATCCGGAGAACCAGGTTTAATTCCCCACTCCTTCACAGGAGCTGCAGATTCTAATCTGTAGACCAGATTCTCCACTCCACATGCAGCCTGCTGGGTGACCTTGGGCTAGTCACAGTTCTCTCAGAACTCTCTCAGCCTCACCTGCCTCACAAGGTGCCTGTTTGGGGAGGGGGGGAGGGAAGGTGATTGTGAGCCACTTTGAGACTCCTTTCGATAGAGAAAAACTGGTATAAAAACCAACTACTACTACTCCTCTTCCTCCTCCTCCTCCTCTTCCTCTTCTTCCTCCTCCTCCTATGGGATCGCCATAAATCACTTGTAATTTGACAACAAAAGAAAAAAGTTCTGTATATCCTTTCAGAAGAGTCATTAAAAAAACATTTAACAAATATTGTCGAAGGCTTTCACGGTCAGGGTTCATTGGTTCTTGTAGGTTATCTGGGCTGTGTGACCGTGGTCTTGGTATTTTCTTTCCTGACGTTTCGCGAGCAGCTGTGGCAGGCATCTTCAGAGGAGTAACACTGAAGGACAGTGTCTCTCTGTGTCAAGTGTGTAGGAAGAGTAATATATAGTCAGAAAGGGGTTGGGTTGAGCTGAATCATTGTCCTGCAAAAAGTATCATAGGTAATGTGCTAATCATTGCGCTGTAAGTATCAAGATAATGTGCTAATGAGGGTGTGGTATGTTAATATGGAACCATTGTATCCTGAAGTGATCTGTTAATGTGTGAAATCCAAAGCTAATCCTCATGGCTATTGTGGACTGTAGTCTTTGTTAGTCTGGAGGTTTTCAGGACAGGAAGCCAAGCCTTATTCATTCTTAAACTCTCTTCTTTTCTGTTAAAGTTGTGCTGATATTTATGAATTTCAATGGCTTTTCTGTGCAATCTGACAAAATAGTTGGTAGAATAGTCTTTCAGTGTCTTGGAATAAGACCCTGTGTCCTGTTTGTGTCAGTCCATGTTCAGCCACTGCTGATTTCTCAGGTTGGCCAAGTCTGCAGTATCTTTCATGTTCTTTTATCCTTGTTTGTATGCTGCGTTTTGTGGTCCCGATGTAAACTTGTCCACAACTGCAAGGTATACGATATACTCCTGCAGAGGTGAAGGGGTCTCTTTTGTCTTTTGCTGATCGTAGCATCTGTTGTATTTTCTTGGTGGGTTTAAACACTGTTTGTAGGTTATGTTTTTTCAAACGTTTCTCCATCCTATCAGTGACTCCTTTAATAAATGGCAAGAATACCTTTCCTAAGGGAGACCTGAGGAAAGAGGAGCTTGGGGCAGGGAGAGGCCAAAGATTAGGGAGATCCTAAGAGGCACAATCCATGGACTTCATAGCCGAAGGACTAGATCCATACCAGGAGCCTGAGAAAAGGGCAGGAGGACCAAGCGGAAAGATATGGACGAGGGATGAGTGGTGCAGCCCTAAACAGAGTTACACCTTTCTAAGTCCATTGATGTCAACGGACTTAGAAGGACATAACTCTGCTTAGGATGGCACCATGCGTTTCCAAGGCTCCCAGGCCCTGAACGTTTCCTGATGTAGCGACTGAAGCAATTAGTCAGGGTCAAAAAACACTGGGGGATGGCACTCAAATTCATCAGCCACTTCTTTGGCTTCCAGCCCTGAGGGAAAGAGAACAGCAAGTTTTCATCAGTTTAATCAGTAGATAAGTGATGTAACCTGAGCCTACACATTGGTATAGCAATAAATACGCTAAAGGTGAAGCCTTCAAGCCAGTTTGTAAACTGTTTGGGACAGCAGATATGCTCCATGCCGGCATCTGGAGATACTTTGATGTTGTATAACCCTGATGTAAACCTGGTGTCACTGCAGCTGTGCCATGTTAGGGTTCATTAGTGGACAGCGTTGAGGGTGTGCTGTGCAGTGCTTAAGAGCGGTGGTTTGGAGCGGTGGATTCTAATCTGGAGAACCGAGTTTGATTCCCTACTCCTCCACATGAGCATCTGATGCTAATCTGGTGAACCGGGTTGGTTTCCCCACTCCTAAACATGAAGCCAGCTGGGTGACCTTGGGCTAGTCACAGTTATCTTACAGCTCTCTCAACCCCACCTACCTCAAAGGGTGTCTGTTGTGGGAAGGGAAGGGGATTGTAAGCCGGTTTGATTCTCCCCTTAAGTGGAAGAGAAAGTCAGCATATAAAAACCAACTCCTCTTCCTCTTCTCCGAGCCCCTTTAGCCCACATCCCATTCCCGACACTGGCACAATCTTATGCTGGCAAAAAAGATAGCATAAGTATAAATGGCTCTCACTGAGATCAGTGGGTATGAAAAACACAGCCATGGCACCTGCTCAAAAATTCACTTTTCTCCTCTGAGCAGTTTGCTTGTGATCTGGTCAAAGAGTCCTTGTTATGGTCAGTGATCTCCTGAAGGCATGGCTGCTACTGGCCCTTCCCACCAACAAGGGCTATGTGAAACTACCGGGAGGCCCCAATATGCAGACGCCACGCAGATCTATTTTTGCATAACAGCTAAGCCAAGTGAGCCTTTTGTACCGCTTAATGTGTCATGTTAATACTTATGTTATGCTTCAGTTCTTTCTGGTGGTTCCGGACTTCTAAAATCCTAATATATTGGCTAATAAATGCCCAAATTTTTTGATTGTAGTGATGATGTGTAATCTGCCTTGAGTCCCTGTGAGAAAGGTGCATTATAAATAATGTAAATAAGTAATAATAATAAATATATTTTTAAAATGAAAATTCTACCTAGAATCCAGTTTGTGTTTATGGTACTGCCATTGCTAATGTGTCACTCCTTGTTAATTAAGATACAGTTTAAGTTTATCTGGAGTAATAAGAAGTCTAGTATTTAATGAATGATAACAATCCTGGCAGGAGTGTGGAATAGCACTGGGAGAAATCCCAAAGATGTTTAGATTTAAAACAATCAATATGTAGGCTGGTTTCGTCAGAGAGAGTTTATGCAAGCTTTTGATCATGGGATGTTCAATTTGCGGTTCATGAGATACGTAGATTTTACTAAAGAGAGAAGAATTTTGACATACTTAGAAGTCACTCAAAAGGAGGATGGAATGCATCTTTCAGAATATCAATGTCTTCAAATTAGAAGCTTCAAACACACCGGACAGGCAAAAATGGTTTTATTTTGGTCTTTAAACAGCTTTGAAATTCTACTCAATGAACCAGAAAAACAAGGTAAGGTATTGTCCACTATTTATAGGCTTTTGTTAAGAGCAGATGAGAGCCCTCCATTCTATAAAATTAAATGGGGAAAAGATGTATTGGTTAATGTTACAAAGGAAGAATGGTAAAGAAATATTTCTTAAATATAAGAGAAAATATATTGAAAATAATTTACAGATGGTATTTAACACCTGACAGTATTGCAAAAAAGAAGAAAAGAAAAGAAAAAAGAAATAACACCCCTAAATGTTGTTGGAGATGTAAAAGTAAGAGAGGCTGACTTTTGCATTTATGGTGACAATGCACTGCAGCCAAAGAATATTGGCAAAATGTGTTTAAAATACTAGAAGATTTTATAAAAGAAAAATTACTGTATTGCCATATGACCCCAAAATTGCCCTTGTAGGGCTTATCCCCACACAGTGGAAACTAGAAACAGGAAATTGATTTAAGAATTTTTTGGTAATAGCCCAAAGGATCCTGACACAATGCTGGAAAAAATATATACTTACTGGCTCTACAATCTGGGTGCATAAAATCTGGCATAGCTTGATGATAATGGTAATCAGGCAGAGGTAGGGAAGGGGGCAAAAATACACCCCCATATATTATGTCCATCTTTATATATATATATCTCTATAAAACACATTGTAATAGCTTTGAGTCCCTGGCATGAACTGAAAAAAATCATTAGCCCATCACCACCTGAGATGATGTCTCCTACAGAGGCATATTGGGACTGGAAAACCAGGTCAAAACACAGCTTCTTAACTTTTAAAGATCTTATCAACATACAAGGCAATGTGAAATCCTTTCAGGAGTTAATAGATGAGAAGATCAGCCTATCTTGGTTTCCATACATGCAAATAACTCACGCACTAAGAACTGAATATCTCTCGAGAGGAAAACAGAGAAAGCACACTGAATTTGAATTAATAATAAAAAAAACCACAAGATCATCTATTATCAAAAATTTACAAAATATTATTGGCAGTGGAAACAGCTTCAGAGCAAGTAAAAGTATGTATGGTGAAATGGATGCAGAATTTTGGAGAAATGATACCCTTGCAATCATGGGGAAAATGTGGCAACAAGACATTAAATTTTCAAGTTCTCAAACAGTCAGAGAAAACTGGTATAAGATGTTTTATAGGTGGTATTATGCCCCGAAAGATCTTCAAAAAATGTACAAATCCAACCAGGCTAACTGTTGGAAATGCTCAGAGACATATGGCACATTCTTTCATCAATGGTGGAATTGCAGAAAGGCACAGAACTATTGGAGAGAAATACATGGAGAAATACAAGCTATTTTACAATGGAACTTTGACCTACTGCCCAAATATTTCTTGCTGGGAATGACTCCTCCACAATTAAAATCTTCAGATAAAGAACTTTTTTAATATGTGATGACAGCTGCAAGAACACTTTATGCTAGATATTGGAAGGACAAAAAAACACCATCACTAAACCAGTGGATTACAAAAATGTATGAATACGCAGAAATGGCGAGACTCTCAAACTGGATGAAGAAGAAACCACCAGAAGAATACGAACAGAAATAGCAACTATTTTACAAAAGATACATGGTGAATTTAAGTTAAACATGTTAGAAGCAAAATCTGTAGACAAGACTATAGATATTTGTATGAACAGACATAATGAAAAGTGATATTATTACAGTATTATTATAGTATGAAATTTGTGAAATATTATAGACAAGTGAAGTTAAAACTAGACATAAGACTAAAACAGATCCAATAGATAATCGAGACAAAAATGAATATGATAGAAGTAAAACAGGGATAGGATAGTTGAAGAATTGTCCGGGACGTTAACCCCTGAAACGTTGTTAAATTTACCCCATCACCCCTCTATCCCTTTTTTTCTGTATCCCTAATAAAACCAATAAAAAATATTTTTTTAAAAAGTAATAGCTTTGAGTATCCATTGAGAAGAAAAGAAGGATATACGGAGAGCCAGCATGGTGTAGTGGTTAGACCTTTGGAGTAGGATCTGGGAGACCTTTGCTTCTGTGGTGGATGATAATTTGCTGAATAGACTGAACCTTAGATTGCCAAGGAAATCAAGGACACTATTGTGGGATGGGCAGAGTCAACTCCCCAGGACTTTTGTAATATTTGTAATACACACTGTAATAGCTGCCAAAGCTCATCTGTTGCAATTTCATAAAATCCTTGCAACAGATAACATTTTGGCAGCTATTACAGTGTGTCTCTAGTCTCCTGTAGAATTTTGGTACTGGCCAGCATTTACCCCAGCAGGAAAGCTTACCCAAACTTAAAATACAGAATGACCCATTTAATCATTAACCCTTGTTTCTACATGCAAGTGAGCTCAGAAGCAGAAATGTCTATGTGGTAAATGGGTCTTAGGTTACTGTAGATAGAGACAGTCTGCTGGCTAACTTTGGTCAAGTCAGAGGCTTTTCTTAAGCCTGCTTTCTTAGGTTTTCTCATCCTTCTCATCAAAGACAGTGAGCCGCCATTTTCCTGGCATTTCCCCCCTGCCAAGCTCCCTAAAGGCCTTTTTTTAAAAAGGTAATTGCTATTACACATGCATGAAGCAATGTTCTAACAATGGAATGTCACGAACTCTGAATTCCCAGCCTTCATTTTGTGAAGAAAGCAAATCTCTAACCCTTTTCTTTACAGACTAATACAGGAAAATGTGCATTGCATCTTTCCCCTAATGGCTCTTTCCTATATGGCCCTAAGTGGCTTTGGGACAGGGTACTTGAAGAATGGCCTCCTCCCATTGGCCATTTATTCATGGAAGGTTTTGTTGGATTTGTCACTCTATAGATGCACATTTTCTCCATCTGAATTCTCGAAACTCTGCATGGCGGCTTATGGTTGAGTTTTGAGAATATGGATGGGGGAAAAGTGCATCTAAAGAGTGGCAAATCCAATGCAAAACCTTCCATGAATAAATGGCCATACAGTCCAATTGACTACAGTCCAATTGCTGTCTGTGCCCCTGCTGGCAGAGAACAGGAAGGTGGCAACCAGAGGCAGATTTTCAGTGATGCTTCTTTGCCTTTGGAATTCCCTCCCCCTAGAGACTCACCTGGTGCTTACCTTACTGTTCTTTAGTTGCCAGACTAAAACATTTCTCTTCAGCCAGACTTTTTATTGAAGGATTCCATCATTTTTAGTTGTGGTTTTATAGCCTGTTTCTAGCCTGAGGGCTGTATAAGAATATAATTTTAGGCTGAAGAATGGTGTGTTCATGTCCCTGTTGGGCACTCATATTGCTTGTTTTAATATTGATAATTTTATCCTTGTTGTTTTTATGCATTGTTTCAACTTTGTGAGCCACCTTGAGCAAGGTCTTTCAGAGAGGCGACAACATTTTTCTAAAATATATACGGTAAATAAGGACTTGAGACCAGTTAGGATAGTTTGCCCTCAGAGACTTGTGGCTCCATTTGGTTTCCAAAATGCTCAGGGGGAGTCTTAACAGTGATGCCATAGAAGCCCTTTTAGAGGTTTGCATCAGTAGGTTGAGAGAGAATCTCTGGGCAGAGCTTCTCTTATGTATGCCCTCTTTCTTCCCGCCAGCCAGGAGGATACCAACCCCCTGGGTATACCAGGAAGCTTGGTGATATGTCAACAGGTCTGAAGGCAACTGGAACTGTGGTGCTAGCAGACTTGTGCCGAAACAGACATTGCACAGTAGAGCCCATTTGAAGGCCTACGAGTTGGTGGTGCTGGTGGTGAAGGGAAGTATCTCCTCTGGTTCCTTTGCATCCACTGAATGACATCCAAAACAATTGTTAACGCTCCGATCCAAGCTATTAGAAGAAAACACTTGGGTATCACCCAAACACTGTACATCCTTTAGGTGGGTTCTTTGCTCATAAAATCTCTCCAGTTCTGCTATGTCTGTGGCCTCCTTTAAGGAGGCACTCCTGCTTGGGTAGTTTCTGATTGCCGTCCCTGACTGATGTAGGGTTATGAAAGTCACCCCTTGCAAAACTGATCCATATCTTTCCTGGTTATTACATCAGAATGTCTTTCAATCAGAATGTCTTTTGATCCTCCATGTTCCTTTGTTTTTCCCAGTTTTCTCAAGGAGACTGTAGTACTTTTGAAGAAGCCAACTTTGGCACGGGATGACCTTTGCCAAGCTGGACAGCAGTCTCAGGTAGGGCTGTCAAATCGGTTCGGTCCGAACTGAAAATCAAGCGAATTTCCCCTGATTCATTGCTTTTCTGTTCGGACGGATCCGAACTCAAAACTGGCGGGCAACCGGGGGGGGCCGAATTCAGCGAGTTCGGGAGTTCGCGAATAAATTCGGCCAATTCGGCCGTCAGTAAGCAGCATAACCGTCAGTAAGCAGCATTCTCCTCCCCCGGCCAATCGGTGGGCAAGCTGGGTCTTCTTCTGGCCAATCAGTCAGGATTGAGTACTGGAGGAATCAGCTGATGTGCGGCCCGGCCAGGGAGAGAGAGAGAGAGAGAGCGAAATCCTCGTGTGTGTGTGTGGGGTGCTTGTGCACATTCGCTCCTTTCTGTGGCTGCAGGGGGCGCATTTTTTGGGGTGCACACACAAAACTTTCACTGGAACTTCAGATGAAGCTTCTTAAGGTACCCCCCAAGTTTTGTAAACATTGGGTCAGGGGGTCCCGAGATATGGTCTCCCCCCCTTTTTCTTTCCATGGCTGCAGGGGGCGCATTTTTGGGGGTACAAATCCCAAACTTTGAGCGGAGTTTCAGACCAGTGTTCTTAAGATACCCCCCAAGTTTTGTAAACATTGGGTCAGGGGGTCTCGAGATATGGGCTCTCCCCCTTTTCCCTCCCCCCCTTTTCCATTTATGTGGCTGTAGGGGGCGCTTTTTTGGGGATATAGCCCCCAAACGTTTAGCATAGTTTCAGTGAATTATTCTTAAGATACTACCCAAGTTTTGTAAAGATGGGTTCAGTGGGGGCAGAAATATTGCCTCCCCCCTTTTCTCTTTCCATGGCTGCAGGGGGCGCATTTTTGGGGGTGCAGACACAAAACTTTCACTGGAACTTTAGATTAAGCTTCTTAAGGAACCCCCCAAGTTTTGTGAACATTGGGTCAGGGAGTCCCGAGATATGGGCTTTCCCCTTTCCCCTTTCCCCTATTGGGATGAATGGGGCAGCCGATCCGATCCTGTGTGCATCTCTCCAGAGCAAAACGTTCCGTGCCTAATTGGAATCATCTTGGATTACAGCCCGTCCTGCTGGAACAGAAGACAGCCACAGTAAGACCCCTTTGGGGGCTTTAATCTATAATTTTTCTCCTGTGTATGTGTGTGTGTGGGGGGGAAAGCAGAGTCTGTGTGTGTGTGGGGAGGGAGCAGTTTCTGTGGGGGGGGGAGCCAAAGGGGGCTTTCGTCGGTTCTGCCTGGGGTGTGTGTTCCCCCTCGAGTCTCTCGCTCCCTGGTTTGAGGGGGGAGGTTTCAGTTGTGTGTTGCAAAGGTGTTGTTTAACAAGGTTGTGTTTGCAGTTGTTTTGCTAATTTCTCCGCTGTTGTCGGGCTGGGAGCTTTGTGCGTGAGCGGCAAGCTCTGCTGAGAGATGCACAACATTAAGGGTGGGGGGGACCCCTTTCAGGGCCCATATCTCAGCCCCCCCTGACCCAATCTTTACAAAACTTGGGGAGTCTTTCAATAAACGTCCTTTGAAGCTCTGCCAAAAGTTTGGGACCTCTAAGCCCAAAAATGCCCCCCCCCAGAGCCACGGAAAGGCGCGGTTGTGTTTTTAATGGCTTTATTCGGCCGAATTTGTTTTCGAACTCTGAATTCCCGCCGAATTGAACGGATCCGAAGTGGGGGAGTTCGGACTTTGGCACGTACCGAACCCACAAGGGCCAAATTCGGCCGAATCCGAACTGTACCGAATTTTTTTTTTTTTTACAGCCCTAGTCTCAGGTTACCAGAGGATATGGCAACCTCTTCCCTTTTAGTTTTGTTAAATCTTTCTGTGGCCTTTGCTACATTAGATCGCTCTACTTTCTTATATCAGTGGAGAAGGGTGTTGGCACTTTGCTCATTTTAATCTCTGATAGAATGCAGAGGGTTTCCAATGACATTACGGAATCAGTACCTGGCCTCTTGAAAACAGAGCACCTCAGGTTTCCACAGTGTTGCTTAATATTGATAGTCGGTCATGACATTCTGGAGTTAGGTTTCATCAATATGCTGATGCTGCCCAGCTCTATATTGTGTCAACGAAGCCTTCATAGGCATCTGGGTTCAGCTGTCACATTAATGGAGGAAAATAAGCTGGAACTGAATCCAGACAAGACAACGGTGATGCTGGTTGGGCATGCTGATATCCTAGAAGGGCTTGTTCCCCCCAGTTTACATGGCCTGAAGTTGACAGTGACAAATTAGGTAATACGTTTTAGGGTGTTTGTGGACCACTTATTTATGCCTATCTTCATGTATGTATTTAGGAATTAGACATTATTTTACTGCACCAACTCACTTGAACTATGTTTGTACCTGAACCTTTGTATAGTCCTTTCGATAAAGACTTTTATTGGTGTGGTCTGATGTACGCAAGATCCCTACCCATGCTCGGTAAGCTACTTTAGAAAGGGATTAATTCCAGGGTCCCAGGCTCAGGGCAGGGGAATTAAATCGCCCAAGTGGGTTGGATAACCCAGCAGTACTTGACAATTCCCTCTTCTGCACTCCATTTTCCTGACTTGAAGTGGCTCTGTTGCTATTTACCCCAATGGAGAAACATACATATTGCCCATGACTATATGTTTCTCCACTGGGGAAAGCAGCCGTTCCCTGAGGCCATTTCAGGTTAGGGAAATGGTGCTGGAGCACTGAAGTCTTAATTTCCCTCCCCCTCCAGCCCTAATCCTAATGAGGCCCGTAAAAAAAAAAGTAAAGGTCCCCTGTGCAAGCTGGTGACCCACGGGGATGACGTCTCATCCCGATGTTTACTAGGCAGACTTTGTTTACGGGGTGGTTTGCCAGTGCCTTCCCCAGTCATCTTCCCTTTACCCCCATTAAGCTGGGTACTCATTTTACTGACCTCGGAAGGATGGAAGGCTGAGTCAACCTTGAGCCAGCTACCTGAAACCAAAGTCCGTTGGGATAGAACTCAGGTCGTGAGCAGAACTTGGACTGCAGTACTGCAGCTTACCACTCTGTGCCACGGGGCTCTGTAATGAGGCCCCTACATGAATGGAAATTAAGTTTCAACAAAATGGAACTCCCAGGGCATGTCACGTCAACAGGACCCAGAGTGGACCCATAAACAACTGGCCCTTTGTTTGATAATCAGTGGTGCCCACACATGTATATAAATCTAAGAGAAAGGATCCAAGTACCTTGTCACATCAGAGAAGCTTCCCATCAAGCCAGTAGATTCTTGAAAGGCTCTTGAAATGGACAAAATGTTGGTTAGCGCTTGAATGGGAGACCCCCCAAGGAAGTCCAGGGTTGCCACGCAGAGGCAGGCTGTTCTGCCAAGGCAGGGGTTCTTTTGGATTTGGAGGCAATAAATACACTGGTAGGTGAAGGAAAAGAAATGCTTTATTTACAAAACAAAGCATTCAGCAGACACACAAAATAGTATTTATACCTTACAAGAGCTTATCTCCCCTTCAGCTGCTAGGAGCTCCGAGTACAGCAGCGAGAGAGACCCCGGGTCGTCAGTCAGTTTACACAGCATCCGGATCCTGATCTGTGTTGAAGCTCCCCCTTCAAGGTTTTCGACCTTGGGTTTTTATCACTCAGGCCAGATACCTTAATAGGTTGATTTAGTGCACCTGGCTCACAACCCCTCATTCTGATCAAGCATACCACCTGCCTCTTGAGCCAACGTAATGATAAAAAACTTAGAATGCCTAATCAATCTAAGATTACACCTGGTACACAGTGCTCCCGTTTCTTAAGGAGGAAAGAAAACAAACTATGCTTAATACATCAGCATTCTTTACAGAGGGAATATGAGGAAATGAGACATGTCAAGCTGAACTCCTCGCAATACAATAATCTTCCGCATGTTTCCAATACACAGGCAATGGCAAACCACCTCTGAATGCCTCTTGCCTTGAAGACCCTGTGGGGTTGCAATAAGTCAGCTGCAACTTGATGGCTGTCGTGAGTCAGCCTGAACTCTCCTCGGAAGAAGAGGAGGAAGGAGTGGCAGAGCAGGGTGATGCACCGGTGGTCGCAGCGCGAGATTGCAGGCAATTGGTCGTAGGTGTTTGCAGGAGTCAACACCAGCGAGTGATGCAGAACAGCTGGCCCGGGAAGGGAGTGAGGAGGAACAGCCATAAATCTTAGGCTGGCCAGTCAGTCAGTGTGGGAACAACTTTGCTAATTACTGCAAGCTCTGCTGCTCGTGCTGAGATCTCTGCGCTCAGTATTATCTCGCTTAGGTGCCAGCTACCAGCTCCTGCCCTTCTGGTATCCCTGCAGAACCTGGGAGGACCGAGCCTAGACCCTGATGCAAAGGAACTCATACCGGTAAGTGAACCTGTTCCTTGTTTAGAGTGCTGCCTTGGTTACACACTCAGTCCACCCACACTACCGGAAAGAGTAAACCGCGACAGGCTCTGCTCCCCCCAGTACTCTCCATTGCTGGGAGTGGAGTCAGAGGCCAAGCACCTCTGCCTGGTCCCTGCCTGTATGCAACAATGGCACTTTCCATCACCAGGCTAGAAAAGCCTCTCTTCCCTATAAGCTTAGCTACAACTGCCGCATTCGACCGACAAGCATCAATTGAGGACATCTGTAAGGCAGCAACGTGGGCCAACATCTCCACAGCCCTCAATTTGCAAGATCTGAGCAAGGCTGTCAAAGATAGGACATTTTGGAGGATATTGATTTATAGGGTCACCATGAGTCAGAAGCGACTTGACGGCACTTAACACACACACACAATATTATAACTGATTGCTGACCTAGACATCTTCTTCCCTTTGTTGGGAGCGGTCAGTGATATGCATAAAGAGTCCACTTTTTTAATGGACTCTGTATGTTTGATGTATATATGAAGCACCCTGCATAGGAGAACCTGAGGAACCTGTGATGTCTCACTGAGATGGGATGTGCAGGTAGGCCTCTGTGAGATTGATTGATGTCATGAAGATCCCTGGCAGAAGGGCTTCTGTAATTGAGCTTCTGTAATTCTGTAATAGAGTCTCTATATACAGAAGTGTTTCTGTGTCACAAACCTGTTGACATATTTGAGATCAAGAATGGCTCTCCAATCCCTGTTTTTCTTGGGAAGCATGAAGAATATGTAGACTCCTGAGTGACGTTTGAGGGAGGCGCTGGCTCTATTGCTCCTACCTGCAACAGATGTGCAATTACAGTTAAAGTTCTTGCATGCTTTCCTCCCCCCGAGAGATCTTGAGGAGCAGAGAAAACGGTCTGGGGGCAGACTAGTGAACTCTATAGCATAGCCAAATTGAATGGTCTTCTTTACCCAGAGATCAGGCTGTGTGTGCATCCACTGGCCTTAGAACTGTTGTAATGTCTCCCCGCCCCCACAGCTAATGGCCTGGCATCAGTGGCGAATCTACATTTTTGGGGCCCTGAAGCTTGAACTGTTATGGGGGCCCCTTCGTAACCAGCAACAATAGGGCAACATCCAACAAGGCCCTGGCCCGAGCCTGATGGAATGTTCTTACAAGTAACATCAGGGTCCTATGGGACCTTCAGAAGTTCTGCAGGGCTAGTAAAACAGAGCTTTTCCACCAGGCCTACAATTGAGGGCAACCACAGGTTCTCATCGTTACTGGCCTCCCTCTCCTCTCCCTCAGGGCTTCTGATATGAGGATTTGGCTGCTTGGCCGGGCCTCCAATGGCCCTGTAATTATATGAGTACCATCTTGTTAACTGCATTGAATGGTTTTATGAAGTTTCTTGATTACTTATGAATTTTAGATATATATGATTTTATTATGCTTGTTGTTACCTGCTGTAAGAGAGAGGAATGGGGATCTTAAGTAGCTGCCACCACTCTGGTGTGAGCCTAACTCAAGAAGGCCCAGAGCACCCTGCTTGCCCCTGGCTGCTGCTTCTCCCAACTGGGTATACTTTCTAGGTGACTAAATGAGGCATGAGGACCCAGGGCAGAGTAACAAACAGTTTATTAAAAAGGTATAATAATAATGATAAGTCAAGCCACAACAGGATGACAAAACCAGTAAAGGCAGGCAATGAAACAAATAAAAACCCTAACACATCTATCTTTACTGACCCTAGCCCTCTCCTGGCACTGGGCTTCAGACTAACTCACCCCTTCCTGGATGAGGGCTCCCTCCATCTGCAGCAGCCTCTCCCCAGCCCTGCTCCCTAGGAGTGAACCCCGTCCCCTTTCAGGCAAGGCATTTTATTCCTTCTCCCCAGGCACCACTCCCTTACCCCTGATTGGCCCTAGCCTTCCCTCCAAATCCTCTTCCACCAATCACAAGGCCCATAGGGTACCTGGGAGATGTAGGCCTGGTAACTACTTTAATATAGGCCTCCCTAGGGCCTGCAGCTGCACTTGAGGCCTAGGATTATGACACCCACCCTGAGCCCGGCTTTAACCGGGAATAAGGGTGGGCTACAAATTTAATGAATAAATAATAATAATAGGGAGGGGGTCATCAGAGGGATAAAGAGGTGAAAACCTGATCTTTTGGTGTCAAAATGCACAAGCGAGACGAATGCAGCCTGAATTGAGAATGCAGATGTCTTTTATGGTTCTGATTGGTTCTAGCCCAGGGGTGGGGAACCTTTTTTCTGCCAAGGGCCATTTGCATATTTATAACATCGTTCGGAGTCCATACCGGGCGTAGATCTCCTGGTGTGGGGGGGAGAAGCTAGGGTTGTCAGGTCCTCTTCACCACTGGCGGAAGATTTTGGGGGTGGAGCCTGAGGAGGGCGGGGTTTGGGGAGGAAGACTGCATAGCCATAGAGCCCAATGGCCAAAGTGGCCATTTTCTCCAGGGGAGCTGATCTCTATTGGCTGGAGATCAGTTATAATAGCAGGAGTTCTCCAGCCACCACCTGGAGGATGGCAACCCTAGGGGAGGCTATGCAGAGAAGGCTTGGAGGGTGCCTCTGCTCCCCCAGGTCTTCCCCCTCCTCCCAGGTGGGAGGGCAGCCAGCGGTGGGCCCAGGCAACCGAGGTGCCAGGGGGGCGCAGCTTGCAGCCTGGGGTCGATCTGCAGAGAAGGAAAGAAAGAAAAAAGGAAGGGAAGAAAGAAGGAAGAAAAGGAAAGAAAGAAGGAAGGAAGGAAGGAAGAGAAGGAGAAAAAAAGAAAAATAGAGAGAGAGGGGAGAAAGAAAGAGACAGAACAAGAGGAGAGAAAGAATAGGAGAGAGAGTGACAGAAAAAGGAAGAAAAGAGAGAAAAGCCTTCACACCCACACACAGCCGGCTCCATGCGACCGGGCTTCAGCCTTCCCACCTCCCCCAACCCCAGTCCACAATATTCCTCCACCTGATCGGCTCCCATGCGCATGCTCCACCGCTGGGAGTGGCTGTCTTTTTCCTCTTCTTCCCCCCTCCCTCAGCGGCGAGAGAGCTTTAAACTGTGGTGCCGCAGCGTGCAGGAACACTTCGCCTTCCCTTGGGGGAAGCGTCTTTCTCCCTCCCCCTCCTCTCACCGATTAACAGCTGACAGTCGGTGAGAGGGGGTTTAAAGGGGCCACAGCGTTCCTGCACGCTGCGGCTTCAGGGAGAGTCGTGCTGCGCTGTGTTTCTGTGGCAGGGCCTTGGAGCTCCCAAGGGCCACTGAAAATGGCCTCGGGGGCCGTAAACGGCCTGGGGGCCGGACGTTCCCCATCCCTGCTCTAGCCTAAGGGCTGAGCTATAGAATTATTAAGCCATGAAGGATTTGAGGATCCAGCTGCCAAAATGTAGGCTATGAATAGATTCTGGTGAGCTCAATGAGCCCTTAAAGCTGGGGGTTCAAGCACTGCAAGCTCCCAAGACAATTTTGAAATTTGACCAATTACAGGGACATTTTGAGGCCATGTGAAATGGGTATTATTACAGCATATTCTAAAGTCAATATTAAGTACTTCAACCCATTGGTTTATGATTCTATCACTAAAAAACTCCATCGATTTTGTAGAGAAATTCACTCATTAAAAAAAGTTGCTTCGGGGACCCCTCCAGGATTGGGGGCCCTGAAGCTTAAGCTTCATTAGTTTCATAGTAGATCCGCCTCTGCCTGGCATCACTGTTGGCCTTGTCTAGTCTGTTGTTCTTGTCAGACCTGTAGGTTTGAGACTGCAGAGACCTGTTGAAATGCAGTCCTCTACAAAAGGACCCTCTGCTCTTCTCTTTTGGTATGGTTGGGGTGGTGGAAGGTTACTAGGGTAGCATTGGGGAGGGGGCAAAGACATTTTTGTGGGTGAGCAAATAATCTAATCATTTGGAATATACTTTGGGCCTTTTGATATTAGGGTGGTGTACAGGGGTGGGTGCCCTGACCTGGATGGCCCAGGCTAGCCTGATCTCGTCAGATCTCAGAAGCTAAGCAGGGTCACCCCTGGTTAGCATTTGGATGGGAGACCACCAAGGAATACCAGGGTTGCTATACAGAGGAAGGCACTGGCAAACCACCTCTGTTAGTCTCTTGCCATGAAAACCCCCCAAAAACGGGGTTGCCATAAGTCGGCTGCGACTTGACGGCACTTTACACACACAGGGGTGGGTGGTGTGGCGATAAGTAGGGGTTGTTGGTTTTGGAACATGAGAAAATGTGGTGGTGGTTGTCATCTCTTGGGTGTCTGCCTAGATCATAGCGATGCGTGGGTGGAAGGACTCCATTCTCTGCCTTGACCTGAATTCCTGACTTTTTGTTTAGAGCAACATATAGACTGGGCTTGCTTCACTGGGCTGGCTCAATTAATCAGCCAATAGAATTCTATTTCAGTTAGTGTCCCATGTATATTAGGCTCTTCAGCAGCCCCGAATGGGAAGACTATGTGTGTATCAGTATTCTAGAGGCAGGCAGTGGCAAACCAACTCCGCAACGTCTCTTGCCTTGAAAACCCCACGAGGTCACCGTGTCAACTGTGACTTGACGGTAAAAGGCAGACCAATAGGTCTTTCTCCCTCAGCAGATTCTTTGTGCAGACAGAGGCTTGTTTAACTTGAATGCATCTTGCAGTTGGTTTTGGGGACATGTTGGGACTCCTGGTTTATCATCTGCCTAGCTTGCTGATAGGTGCCCTGGCTGAGCTGACAGAAGTGAGCTCCCTTTTAGTGATGGTTTCAGAAGGTGGTGCTTGGTGAATGCTGCTTGCAGAAAACATCTGGCCACTGTGGTGCATGCTCTGGTAACATCTGGATTAGATTGCTGCAATGCGCTCTGTGTGGGGCTGCCCTTGAAAAGTGTTCGGAAACTTCATCTGGTATAGAATGCTGCAGCCAGGATGTTGACTGGAGTGGGTCATATGGACCATATCACTTCAGTCTTGGTCAATTTATGTGGGCTTGCATTTTGTTTCTGGGCCCAATTCAAGGTGCTGGAGTTGACTTTTAAAGTCCTGTGAGGTTTGGGGCCACCATAACGTAAGGAACACCTACTCCCATACAAACCTCCATGACTGTTAGTCATCTTCACTTCTTGCTTCAGGTGTCCAGCTTTCTGAGATTGGATGGGTGGCAACCCAAGAGAGGACCTTCTCAGTCATGGCATTAAAATTATGATTCCCATGGATATTCACTTGTCTCTTTCTGTCATTGTCTTCTGCCGGCAGGTGAAGACTTTTTTGTTTCATTCTCCAAATGACTACTCCTTCCTGGTTTATGTTTTAATTGCTGTCTTTGTGTTTCATATATATGTATTTTAATTTTGGTTTTAAATTGATTTATGGCATGCTTTTATAATGCTTTGTTTTAATTGCTAGCCACATCGGAGGCCCTGATTGGGCAAAAAGGTAGAATCTAAATTTTGTAAATAATTATCTCTGATTGGTAAAAGAGTCTCTGACATAATAGATGGGAATTTGCATGGGACTGGAGAAATCAGCTTGTCATTCTTAAAAAGGAGTCTGCCTTAGGTGCAATTCCACTTAGCATGTGAAGCTGGAAATTTGGGATTTTCACTTGTCGTCAGTCTTCAGTGGAAACTGGGTCCAGAGGACGTTGGGTAGGGGTTACCACAAGGAATTCTGCACATGCTCTGAGGAGCCTGCTACAGCATAGGTAACATGTATTTAGCTTATTTAGTTCAACTGTTTTCATTTCAGCCTCTCTCTCTGTGCTGCTGTTGCTGTGTCCTTTCCCCTGTATTTTGTTTTGCCTTTGTCCACCCCTTTTTAAAATCCAACTGCCCTTTCCGTTTCCCCCCCTCTTTTTACAATAAACCTTTTTATAAAGACATTTTTTCCAGCTTCACTTAGTACAATCTATTTCTCTGGGATTTTAATCTTCAGGGGTGCTACCAGGTTGGTTATAAGCTATTTTGTTATTGCTCTGGTACAGCGCTGGAAGGCTACCTTCTCAGAGGGTCAGTAGAGGTTCTCGGGAGGTCCTGCGTGGTGGCGGTGGGTTGCCAGGGGAATTTCCAGGGAACCCTTGGTCTAAGGGAGTTTCCCAGCAAGGAAAGGCACCCTTTCCCCCTTCCTGCAATTACACTGCTATTAAACTCTTGAAAGATCATTATTCACTGAATGTATGTGTGAGCTTGCTGCCTTCCGGCAAGGTTGGTTGATTTATTACCACGGTCTGCCTTTGGAAACGAATGGAGTCAGTCGTTTTTGTGAGTGCTGAAATAGCACAATTCAGATCAGTGTTATGTTTGTCCGAATCTGAAGTAACCCTGACAGAGAACTGCTGTATAAAGAAGATGGGGGGGTGGGGGGAGGAGGAGATGAGACCTAGGCACTGTAGAATTGTGTGTCAAAATTGGGTTGTCACATTTCTTACGAAGGGTGTAGGGAAAAATGTAAAGGCATGGGCAGGAGGGCAGTGCTGGACCTTTCTCCTGCCTGCCTGCCCTCCCCTCTGCCTACACTTAGGTGCTATTCGCACAGCCCAAATGATGCACTTTCAATCCATTTTCAATGCACTTTGAAGGTGGATTTTACCGTGGCAAAATCCACTTGCAAACGATCATTAAGGAGCAGTGAAAGTGGACTGAAAGTGCATTATTCGGGCTGTGTGAATAGCACTTATTCTTCCCCTCCATTTTTCTCTTGCCAGCTTCACGGTGCTCCTTTGGGAGGAAAGTGACTGGGGGGGTGGGAGAAGGAAGTGTAAATGGGAGATGGTCTCCACACACCCTCTTGCTGTGCTGTGTTTTAACAGCCCCCCACACATTTTATAGGAAATTATACATGGTTTGTTTGTTTTTAACCATTGTATCTAACTTACCCTAACCGCCGATTATAACTTGGTGGGAAAAGAGCTGTTCAAAACCCAGAATTCCCACACTCTAACGGCTAGAAGAATGGTGTTTTCATACCTTTCAGCAAACTATTTAAAGCTATGCATTTAAAAATCCCTGGAAATCATGAGAGTTAGAAACTTGCCTTCTTTGAAAAAAACAAAGTTCTTGGAATTTTCCTCTCTGCCTTGCATGTAGTATGCAGTGTGTTGAAGAACGACGAACTGCATGGATGTTACGTTTGCTAACTAAGTTTTTTTGTCAATCTGTCCCCCCACCCCTGCAGTGTTGCGCCTGTTATCATGGTGGATGAAGACAATATCTCTGCAAGGAGTCACAAATCTATGCATGGCACCGCAGAGGAGAAGGGCAACGTGTCGAGGAGGCTTGAGGGGAAGTGGTCGTTTTCAAAGTCCGGCAATGGTGAGATTTTTCAGTATGAGCTTCAGGTAGTAGGGTTTTACTGGCCTAGAGAAAAATCTGGGTCGGTTTTAAAAGTCAGTCGATTCATTCGTCCGGTTAAATCTGCCTATGATTAAACATTCCAAAGTAAAAATGTGGTTCTCTTTCCCTCTGTTTTTAGCTGAGCTGGTGTCTTGCTAAGGATAAAGCACAGGGGTGCACCTGTTTCTTTTTGCCCTTGCCCTCAAATAGTGCTGGACTTTAGCCGGGTGACTAATCCACCCTGAAGAGAGTGTGGGGGATCTTTTTCTTGCAGTCTTGCACGGTGGTTGTAATTCCCGGAGGAGGTTACTCTCGGTTGTTCTATAGTGTTGCAAACACAAGTGCCATGTTTTATGAATGATTGACTCTTCATCTTCCTCTGTGAGGAAAAATGGAGGCCCAAAAGGCTGCTATTGTTAGGCACTAGGGTTGTCAGGTCCCTCTTCGCCACTGGCGGGAGGTTTTGGGGGCGGAGCCTGAGGAAGGCAGGGTTTGGAGAGGGGAGGGACTTCAATGCCATAGAGTCCAATTGCCAAAGTGGCCATTTTCTCCAGGCGAACTGATCTCTATCGGCTGGAGATCAGTTGAAATAGTGGGAGATCTCCTGCTACTGCCTGGAGGTTGGCAACCCTATTAGGCACTTCAGTGCTGGCTGCTGTGGTTTCTCTTCTGTATGTGACTTTATTCTTTCTTTGTCTTTCCTCCCTGGGCTCTCTCATCTTTTACTCTTTTAATCTTCTACTCTTTTAACGATTTGCCAGAAGAATGCTTTCCTGCTTTTCAGGCAGTCCATAAACAATCCCATTAGAAATGATCAACATAATTAAAATAATTATAAGCAACTGCTGCCTGAGGGGCAGGTGTAGGTAAACATTTCCAACTAAGTTCATTACAACCAGTTCCATACATGACTGGTTTGGATCATGAAAGTTCTGGTTAAGGAAGAAGTCTCCGCTCCCTTGAAGGAGTTCACTATAGATTAGGCCCTGTATGAACAGGACTGCCTTCTGACAGCAGGCGCCCCATGCAGACTCATAGAATCATAGAGTTGGAAGGGACCACCAGGGTCATCTAGTCCAACCCCCTGCCCAATGCAGGAAATTAACAACTACCTCCCCGCACATCCCCAGTGACCCCAACCCTCCCTTCAGTCTCTAACGATGTGGAAGCAGGAGCTCCTGCATATAATATGGTGTGTGAGACATGTCATTTTTCAGAACAGGCTGTAGCCAGTGCTGGGAGGGGTTGCATTCATTTTATAATTTGAATTTATGAATCTCTGGTGGGTTTTGAATAGCGAGTTTCATTGTATTTCAGTCACTCAAGGGTTAAACTGTTTGTAACCAAGCTGACCAGATCAAAGGTGATGTGACCTACAGTATGTGTCAAATAGCCATTGGCTAAACAGGACAGTTGTAAAGGTATTTGCATACCAGGAGCTTCTTCTTTGTCTTACCTAGAAGAAGCCTCCGCCATTAGAATTAGACTTTAGATCTGACCATGTGAAGATGTAAACTATAGAACTCCCACTTTGGGATGTGATAGGAAACTTAGAATGTAGAAAGAGATTTATTATTTTACATCCAAGTTACCCTTTCCTGAAGTTAGTAAGTAAAGGTGATTTTTACTAAGAGAAATGACTGCGTGTCTTTCTTTGTGTGCGTGCAACCTTAATTAGCTTCTGCCGGTGATTCCATTAATATTCAACGATCCATTTCCTCTATTAAGGGTAAAATTCCCATCAAATTGGTAGCATCAGACGGTTTGGAATATTAATATGAATTATTAATGGATTTTGGAGAAGCCAAAACACGCACAGCTTAAGTTAGGATTTCTCCAGGGAAGCCAAACGGATTACAAAACGCCAGAAGGGATCTTTTTCTCTGCAAAAGCTCAGCGGTTTATTCGTGTGAGACCTGAGGAACTCAGACCCAGCGTGCTGTAATCTGAGAGGAGGAAAGCTGCGAGGATGTCGAACCCAGACGACAGAGCTACAACGAGCACGGGAACTCCAGCCACTCCCAACGCAACTCCACGAGTCGTGAGTGCAAAAGGTCCCCAAACTGTGACTATACCTCCCATAGCAAAAACACCATTTGCTTTATGGAAGAGAAATGTAATGTTTGCCTTTGAAGCTATGGATATTGAATGGGTCTTAGATAAAGAAAAGCCAGGAAAAGATGACCCAGAGTACCCTGATTTTAAGAGGGCAAATGCACAAGCAGTCTGCCTCTTAATGGAAGCATTAAGCCAAAGCGAATCTGATATTCTGTTAAATAATGAAACGGCCAAAGATATAATGAAAGAGCTATCTGCAAAGTATTCTGTAACTTCCTCAAATCAGCTCATGGCAATGAAAGGAAACTTATTCTCAAGCAGGATGCCAGAAAATATTTCTCTGACTGAGCATCTAAGACAATTACAGACCCTGGCCGCTGAAATTCGTATTGCAGGCGAAACAGTGTCAGAAAGAGACTTTATAACAATTTTCCTAGCCAGTCTTCATCCCAAATTTCAGTCTGAAAGGAGAAACTTGCTAGGGAGAAAGGACCTGAACCTTAATGATCTTGTGTGTGCACTGAAAGAGTTTGAAAATGATCAGAAACGTTTAAATGAAGTATCAAGTGGGATCTCAGTGATGAATGTGCATGAAAGAAAGATTTTTAAATGCTTTACGTGTGGGAAAATTGGTCACAGAAGTTTTCAATGCCGAGAAAACATGGCGAAGGGGGGCCCCTCATCCCCCTCCCCCTCTTCTTCTTCTCACCAAAAGCCCGCGAAATTCAAACAAAGGCCGGAAAGGCAGCAATCGCGCCAACCAGCCACAAGAGGGAACCAGAGTACAAGTAAAAGGCCAAATGAGATGACCACGCTTATGGTTAAGCAAACTTCTTGTATTGATTTAAAGTCTAAAACTGAATCCAAGCATGTTAGAGACATTATTCTTGATTCAGGAGCGGATTGCCACTTATGGTCTAACAGGGAATGTTTTAACCATATGGAAGCATGCAATGAGAAACTTACAGTTGCCAATGGAGAGTCAATCACTTGCAAGGAAAAGGGATCTGTGACTGTGTATATAGAGAGCCTATGTGGAAATGTAATGCAACTGAATTTGACTGATGTTTATCATGTGCCTAATGCCAAAGAATGTTTGATGTCTGTAAGGAAACTGAATAATGCAGATTTTAAAGTGACTATGGAGAAAGATGGATGTTGGTTAA
Organism: Euleptes europaea; assembly: GCF_029931775.1. NCBI lineage: Eukaryota > Metazoa > Chordata > Lepidosauria > Squamata > Sphaerodactylidae > Euleptes > Euleptes europaea. The sequence continues at coordinate 21,932,979 of NC_079313.1, read as the reverse complement.
TTGACCCTAAAGGACGGATTTATCCAACTAAAGCAGAAGGATCTCATTACTGTTTGGTTAACATAGCAGATGAAATAGACACTTCTGATTCAGATTGCAATGATGAGGCATTGCAGGAAGCGCAGGATGAGGCCTGCGATTCAGAAACGGAGCATTTAGCTGCATATAATGGAAAATCAAATGAGATGAAAACTAAGGAATGTGATCATAAGGACTGTGTTTATGGATATCATGTGAAATTAGGGCATAGAAATTTCAAATCTGTGAAGCAACTGCTGAATGATTGTGATATAACAGTGAAAGAATGCTTTGCCAGCCAGGAGCGATGCAGCGTTTGCATTAGAGGGAAAGGAACTGCCCCAAAGCACGTGCAGAGAGGCACAGATGTTAAGGCAGAAATTCTTGATGAAGTTCACTCTGATCTTATTGGGCCAATCAAAGATTCTGCTGGAGGATCTAAATATGTTCTGCATTTTATAGACAGTTATTCAAGATATGCATATGTCTACTTATTGAAATCAAAGACTGAAGTAGTTGATAAGTTTAAGATGTATGCTGCCATGGTGAAGAACAAATTTAATAAAGGAATTCAAGTGTTATTCACAGATCTAGGAACTGAGTACGTTAATAGTCAAATGAAGGAATTTGTTGAATCTGAAGGGATTGAACATGTGACCAGTGTTGCATATAGCCCACGGCACAATGGACTCTCAGAGAGATTTAATAGAACTCTGATGCAAAGTGCGAGATGTATGTTGTTGCAGGCAGGATTGCCTGACCCCTGCTGGGGAGAATGTGTTAGTACAGCAGCCTATCTCTACAATAGGTCAATTTCTAGTACCATTAACATGACTCCATATGAAAGATGGAATGGCAGAAAGCCTAGTCTAAGACATTTGAAAGCTTTTGGAAGTCATGTATATACTTACATCCCGAAAGAGAAAAGGGGAAAGCTAAGTCCTACAACAGAACTTGGAATCTTAGTAGGATATCTCCCAAAAGGATACCGTGTAATCAATCCAAAGACATTCAAAGTTCAAGCATTGAATGCAGTGTACATAGATGAGAGAGATGTCATGAATGGAAAGCAAACCAGCTACTCATCTAATCCAGAGGACAGTGAAGAGGAAGAAAAGGGGATTCCGTTTACAGCATGGGAAATCATACCACCTGATTCTGCAGACAACCCAGAGACTGCAGGAACAAAAGGGGATGACCCCGGTGCTGATGGAACCACCTCACCCTCTCCAATCCTAAGAAGATCCACAAGGACTACAAAAGGAATACCAGCACCTAAACTGAATCTCTATGCGGAAGTGAAAGGTCAGATGGAGCCCTCAAGTTGGGAAGAGCTGGAAAAGCTTCCCGATGGTGAGCGGACCAAATGGCTTGACGCAATTCGAGATGAACTAGAATCGCTGAAGAAAAATAAAACTTGGAAATTAACCACACTCCCACCTGGAAAGAAGGCAGTGGGATGTAAATGGGTTTTCAAACTGAAGGAAAATGCTGATGGAAAGATCAACAAGTACAAAGCAAGATTAGTCGCAAAAGGATTTACCCAGAAATATGGGACTGACTACACAGAAACGTATGCACCTGTTAGTGGACAAACAGCTATAAAGACTTTGCTGAGTATAGCTGCATCTAAGAACAAAATTGTCTTACAACTGGATGTCAAGACAGCATTTCTAAATGGAGAATTAACAGAGGAGATATACATGGAAATACCTCCTGGACTAATGGACAGTAATACGGAGAATAAAGTTTGTAAACTTGAAAAGACTTTATATGGACTTAAACAATCTGCAAGAGCATGGAACCACAAACTTACAACCTTACTGGAAGCTCAAGGCTTCAAACAAGGAAACATAGAGAGATGTTTATTCAGCAGGAAAGTAGATGATCGATGGCAATATATTTTAATTTTTGTAGACGACATTCTAATCTGTTGTGATACAGAAACAGCTGCTAAGCAAATAGCAGACAAACTGAACCAATCAGTAGAAGTCAAACTACTTGGAGAAGTGAAAAATTATGTTGGAATGGAAATTGAAAGAGATCAAGATAATGGATTCTCAATCAGCCAAAGGAGCAAAATACTGAAATTCCTACAATTTATGGATATGATGGAGTGCAAAACCAAAAATATTCCACTTGACCCATCATATATGAGTCTGGAAGGAAGTGAACCATTTGAGGACAATCAAGCTTGCATAGCAATACTGAGCAGCGAAAGCGCCAGGAAAGGAAGAAGATTTCTTCAATACAAGACTGCCTCCGTGAGAGACAAGCAACAAAGAGGACTTTTGAAAGTGAAGTACTGTGAGAGCAAAGAGATGGTGGCGGACATTTTGACAAAGCCACTACACAAGCAACAATTTGAATATTTGCGTGATGCTTTATGTTTGTATGCCTGAATACTATGTAAACTCGAAAAGGGGTTTGTTGGGTTTTGAATAGCGAGTTTCATTGTATTTCAGTCACTCAAGGGTTAAACTGTTTGTAACCAAGCTGACCAGATCAAAGGTGATGTGACCTACAGTATGTGTCAAATAGCCATTGGCTAAACAGGACAGTTGTAAAGGTATTTGCATACCAGGAGCTTCTTCTTTGTCTTACCTAGAAGAAGCCTCCGCCATTAGAATTAGACTTTAGATCTGACCATGTGAAGATGTAAACTATAGAACTCCCACTTTGGGATGTGATAGGAAACTTAGAATGTAGAAAGAGATTTATTATTTTACATCCAAGTTACCCTTTCCTGAAGTTAGTAAGTAAAGGTGATTTTTACTAAGAGAAATGACTGCGTGTCTTTCTTTGTGTGCGTGCAACCTTAATTAGCTTCTGCCGGTGATTCCATTAATATTCAACGATCCATTTCCTCTATTAAGGGTAAAATTCCCATCAATCTCCCTTATACTAAATCAGACCCTTTGTTTATGAAGGTAGGTACTGCCTACTCTGATTGGCAGCACCTCTTTCCAGGGTCCTAGGCAAAGGAGGTCTTTCATATCTGCCCCTACATGATCCTTTTAACTGGAGACATTGGGGATTGAATGTGGGGCCTTCTGCATGCAAAGCAGATGCTCTGCCGCTGAGCCAGGGCCTCAACCCTTATAAGAACTCTTCCTGGACACCAGAATCCCAGCGTGGCGTAGTGGTTAAGAGCGGTGGTTTGGAACAGTGGACTCTGATCTTGAGAACCGGGTTAGATTCCCCACTCTTCCACATGAGCAGCGGAGGCTAAACTGGATTTGTTTCCCCACTCCTACACACGAAGCCAGCTGGGTGACCTTGGGCAAGTCATGCTCTCTCAGCCCCACCTACCTCACTGGGGGTCTGTTGTGGGGAGGGGAAGGGAAGGTGATTGTAAGCCGGTTTGAGTCTCCCTTAAGTGGTAGAGAAAGTCGACATATAAAAACCAACTCTTCTTCTTCTATAAACCCTGTGTCTTTAAAGTTGTAAATTCTAGGGTTGGATCCAGCCAAAGTATGAATGTTTCTTCCAAAGCCTCATCAAATTTAAGTATGTTTAGGGCTGCAGTCAGAGGGTAGAACTTCATACCACCTGCCCACACACAAAGCTGAGAGCCCCAGTTGCCATTTCCCCATTGCAGAAGGGTGTGGGGGCCCAAAACTCCTTTAATCTATACTTTTGGTGAAGAGTTGTCTTGGAGGGAAAACCTGTACTCCAAGTTCTGATTGGTCCAGGAAGGCAACTCCCAAACTAGGGAAGGTCCATAAATTGGGTGTCCTGGGGAGCAGTTCTGTGTTGGGATTCTGGTGTCCAGGAAAAGTTCTTGCAGGTCCATGTCATGGGATAAAGGGGGGTTGCTAGCAGTCTGGTCTCTAACCACTTCAGTTTTCGATCCATTCCTAGGCAGAGGAATGTATAACTTTTGTAAAGGAGTGCTGGTGAATCCACTGAGAGAAGTGGGCTATTAGTATCTAAATAAATGTATTTTGTTAAGTATCGTTTTAATGACAGGTGCCTACCTGGAAACCATAGCCTCCGATTTTGGATCCCCAAAAGTTCTTTTTTAAATATTCACAGCCCACTCTTATTTATTATTACCTATTACTGTGCGTCTATACTCCTGCTCTAGTAAAATCCGTGTGTGATTCCCCACCCACCCCCGTGACTGGGAAGCCCATTCCTGAGGGGAGGGGATAGATCCGCGGTGGCCAAAAGCGGCACAGCCGCACGGCCTCCTCAGAGGCTTCTCGACTGCTGTAGAGAAAATAAGAGAATTTAACAAAAAGGGGGAAAGGGGGAGAAATGCCCCATTGCAAAAAGCGATGCAGTGCCACCCCAAAAAGGTGGTGCAGCCACACTGCAGCTCGAGAGGGCGTTCCCAAGGTGAAAGGGGTTTGGAAGCTGACTAACATCTGCTCCGTCCCCTGGAACACCAGGAAAGCCTCCCCAGAAATGCCTTCTCGACGCCAGTGCCTGTTGCCTCTTCCGGGTTTCCCTCCTGCCACGGCTGCACTGCTGATGCAGCTTTGCAGCTCCTAGGTGCTGGCATCTGTGCCACCCAGGACGGCATGAGTGCCTGTTATCCTGGGTTAAACTGGCACTTATACTGGAGTGGGGTCATGCTGGCTCCTATGGAGCTTCGCCCTCCCCTCAGGAATGCACGCTGAGACAGCTCCAAAACTCATATTGTTGCCTCCCTCCCAGCAGTTAGACATCTCTCTATATGCCTGCAGCGTGGAACCATCTCCCCACCGGCAGGCCCAGTGTTTTAAGCGCAATGGCTCCCTGGCACCTAGATCGTAGCTGGTCTAATAGATGTTATACTTTTCAGTCTGAAACGTTTTGTCAAGAGATAGCTCATTTCCAATTCACATATACGCACGGAGCACTTACGTGTAGGGTTACAAACGTCAAGTTATCTGGGAATGAGAACTGCTTTCCAGAGTACAGAGAACAGCTCCACTGGAGGAAATTGCCACTTTGGAGGGGGATATACCATAAAGTCTAGGAGAAATGGGAATCCCAGAGTGATGTGACGCCCCACCCCATTCCCCAGACTCCACCCTCCCCAGGCGCTGTCCCCAAATCTCCAGGAATTTCCCAAGCTGTAGCAGCAACCCTGATTGTGCTGCCTGGGTGGAACATGAGCTAGGATCCAGAGCGTAGCCTCTGTCTGCCGTAGGGCACTCTCTTTTCATCTTGAGCAATCAGCTTTTCTGCAGTGAGTACTGAGGCATGTGCTTTTTAAGTTTAAGCTGCAGGCATTCGGTGGCTTAGTTCAGGGAGTCCTTCACTTGTCATGTGCAGATAAGTATCATGGGAAGGTCACATGTTGCTTTGCTCGTGAGTCATGGCTTGCATAATAAAATAAACGACGACTTCTTGTACTTTGCCTTTTGGTTTAGTGATTAATTTCCCAATGAACCTTGAACTATATTAGACAGAGCCAGCTTCTTTCTTGAACTGATTTTTTCCCCCAAATTAATGTCAATCTTGTGTTATAACATTGCCCCAGAAATTCATATATTTTTATGGGGAAAAAGTATACAACTCCTTTATGGAAAAAAGGTATACAAGTCAAAGAGCAGCGATAGTTATTGGAACGGAGAGGAAAGAGTCTGATCTCAGAAGAAACCCTGGAACCTAATAATGCAGAGGAGTCTTCCCAAGGATGACATTGGTAAGAAATGTCAGCCCTTTTCTAGCATTACGTTTTACCACACATACAAGGAGAACATGCTAGTGCAACCCTCCCAATATGTGCAATCACTGTTTTGTCTAAAGGGGGCAATATTTCCATCCTTGGAAATATTCTTTTACTAGTGGGCAGAAGTTAAAGTTCTTTTACATGTGTGCGGAAGCTGAAAATACACACCTTGCCACTTTCTGACAAAACAACGATCATGGATATCAGAAGGATTGTGTAACTCTCGGGCTCCCAGTATGTGTGGAAGTAATGCCATAAAGGGGCTATCATGGCTAATAGTGAGTTAGCGAGCCTGCTTAGATGTGAAAGAAATTTTAGTTCGATGGGATAGTGAGGTTAGCACCTTCTCTCCTGTTCAGTGTCAACGTTGCCTAGTCCAACAGTTTTATATATAGGATTAGACTTAAATATAGAAAGATAGAATAGCGAAGGTATCATCTTTTTAGAAATATAAAACTATCTAAAAGTGCATAGTGGGCAGTGTTAAGTTATGTAGAGGTAGACAAACATGTCTGAAAGTTATTTTAATATGTCAGGTTAAAAGTATATATTGCAGCAAACTCAGGTTATTATTATTTGGTATTTTATATTATTATTTTGTATCTTTCTGTCAGTATTATAGTCCGTATTTTGTATTTTAAATGTCTTTTGCTTTGTTTCTATTATTAAATAACAATAACAACAAAATTAAAAAAGCAGTTTGTGCTGGTCTCTGAGTTTAACAAAAACTAATACCTATCTTAACGCTGCATTCTCAAGAAAACTATGCAACTGAACTTTACGTGCAGTTGTCAAAAGTGGCACAGGAAACTAGGAATCACCCCAAGATTTTTTCATCATGTGCAAAATCTTGTTTACACAACAAAAGATGCTGCAGCATAGCAGAGTGGTTAAGAGCAGTGGACTCTAATCTGGTGAACCAGGTTCGATTCCCCACTCCTCCACGTGAAGCCAGATGGGTGACCTTGGGCCAGTCACAGTTCTGCCCGAACTCTCTCAGCTCCACCTATCTCACAAGGTGTCTGTTGTGGGGAGGGGAAGGGAAGGCTATTGTAAGCCACTTTGAGATTCCTTAGAAGTAGAGAAAAGTGGAGTATAAAAACCAACTCTTCTTCTTCTTCTGGCCCTGGTAGAAAATATGGTGCTCAATTCCCTTCATATGGGATTACAAACTGATAACACTTGAATCCTAATTCAGCTTTAGTTAAATGACAGCTGGGTCTTGATTGGACGTGCTTGTTGGTGAGGAAAGACTGACAGCAATAAGACCCAGGCAGAGGGAAAGAGAAGGTTATACATTATAATAGCTGTAAAGGGGAGATATCTCTTCACCCAAGGAAAACAGCAACTCTGTGTAATACTTCCCTCCTAACGCTACTTAACCCTCCATTATCTGCCGCTGTTTCTCAGTCGCTGAACTCCTGAACACTACTTCCCTATTACAAAAACAAATAAAATTTAGTAACTGTTTTATTATCTTCAGTTACCGGCTCACCAATTAATCTCTGATACTAACTGTTCAACCTTGGTTCACCTCAGATGCTGCCATGGCAAGATAGAAGGTCATCAGAGGGGGCTTATTAGGATAAAGAGGTGAAAATCTGATTTTCGGCGTTAAAATACACAAGAGAGACAAGCGCAGCCTGAATCGAGAATTCAGATGTCTTTTTATGGTTCTGATTGGCTCTAGCCTAAGGGTTGAGCTATAGAACTATTAATCTGTGCACCAACGAAGGATGCAAGGATCCAGCTGCCAAAATGTAGGCTATGAATAGATTCTGGTGAGCTCAGTGAGCCCATACAGCTGGGGTTCGGGTGCTGCAAGCCCCTGAGAAAATTTTGAAATTTGACCAATTACAGGGACATTTTGAGGCCATATGAAATGGGTATTACAGAATATTCTCAGGTCAATATTAAGTACTTCGACCCATTAGCTTATGATTCTATCACTAAAATAGCCTCATTTTAATAACAAACACTTTAAAAAACTCCATTGATTTTGTTGAAAAATTCACTCATTTTAAAAAAAAGTTGCTTCAGGGCCCCTCTGGGATTAGGGGCCCTGAATCTTAAGCTTCATTAGTTTCACAGTAGATCCGCCACTGATTACCCCACAGTGTGGGTAGTCCTGGGAAAACTGGGATTTGTGCTCAGAGCTTTAGGACCAGAGCCTTGTCATGAACCAGATTATAAAACTGAAAACAACTCAGTTATAAATGGTAGTACCAAGGTTCTCCTTTTTCTAGTATCAGTAAACATAAGGAAAATTTTGCTTGAAAAGTTGGTTAAGCACAACAATATTGCTGAAAGGTCCCTACACCTTATGGTTGAGACTCGTAAGTACATGCAAACAGAGGAAGAATATTAATGCAGCTTTACTTAGTGTTACTGATCTCCTGAATCAACAGCAGCAGAGAAGGGCAGCGAAGATGTGACCGCCTTCAGGGTCTACTTCAGAACTAGCCACACAGGCACATGGACCTTGGGCCGCCCAAAGGAGACAGAGCTTTTCTAGGCACTGATTTGTTATCACTTGGTCTTGTTATGACATCCAAGGCCCTGTGACTAAACCCTAAGAACAGCTAGAATTTGAGGATCCCTCCCCCAAATGTGATGATAAATGGATCTTGTTATCTTCCCTAGTGAGAGAGACTGGAGCCAAGTGGCTAGAAGTATTTGTAGGCCTATAACTCCACCCACTAGTACAACTCACCTGCTTGGTTCTCTCAATTGTCTATTGTATGGCTTTGGCTTTCCATACTTTTGAATTGAAAATGTGCTCCTTCTGTCTCAGGCTTAGTTCTCACTGAGGCTCAAGTCGAGACTGCAGAGATCAATTCCCCTGGAGCAAATGGATGCTTTGGAGGGTGGACTCTATGTAGGGTTGCCAACCTCCAGGTAATTTTAAACAATCTTAAATATACAACCTGTGCCAGTGTTAAGGATACTTCATAGAAGAGGCAGCATGAAGGCTCATAAATCAACAGTCCATAATAGGAAAATATACACTTTAAATATTTTATTGCTAGGCAATTCCAGCATTACTTCATGCTGTTGCCTAAACACAATTAAACACAATAGCAAAAATCCCCTAACTATCTAAGACAGTGGTCGGCAAACCGCAGCTCGCAAGCCGCATGCGGCTCTTGAGCCCCTTGAGTGCGGCTCTGCCACAAATCCCCCCTGGCTGCCTGACGAACAGCTGATGGGCGGGGGGTTTAAACTGCTCTGCGCAGGCAGCACAGAGCAGTTTAAACCCCCCCCCCCGCCCATCAGCTGTTCGTCGGGCAGCTGGCGGGGTTTTAAAGACCCTCCCCCGCCAGGCTTCCCGGGACTTCCTGGCGCCTCCCCCAGCCAGAAAAGCGGTGGCGGCTGTGGGGAAAAGCGTGTGCACGGAGCCGGAGGCGTCGGCGGCACTGCGGGAGCTGGAGGCGCGCACGGGGGGCCGGCAGCGGCTGCTGCTGGTGGCCGAGCGGTGGGCCGGGGAGCCGCTGCCGCGCCCGCTGCTGGAGCGCTTCGCATGGGACCTCTTCGGTGAGGTGGCGCGGCGGAGGCGAGCACCGGGCCGCAGGGGCAGCGGGCGGAGGCGCGCGTGGGGCCAGGCCGCCGCTGGCCCTGGTGCCCGCTGGCCTTCGTGCTGTGCTGGCTGGGCCCGGCAGTGGCAGGGTGAGCTGGTGCGCGAGCTGGTGCAGCTGGCGCTGGCTGCCACCCTGGTGGGCGTGCTGCTGCAGGAGGTGGCGGGTGAGGCGGCCCCGCCCCAGGCCGAGCGGGAAGTGGCGCGCCTGTGGCTGGAGGCGCTGCTGCGCCGGGCCTGCACCCCCCCGCCGGCCCGCCCTGCACCAGGCAACAGTGCTCCAGGCGGCCCACTACAGCTCCAGCGCCCCACAGGGCGCAGCGCCCGTCTGCGCTACCGCCCTCCAGCTCCGAGCCGGTGCGACATCCCCCGCCCCCACCCCCACGGCCTTTGGCGTGTCTCCAGGCAGCGCGGAGCAGTTTAAAGACCCCCCGCCAGGCTTCCCGGGGAAGCATGGCGGGGGGGTTAAAACCTTTGTCGGGCAGCTGGGGGGGTTTTAAACTGGCTCTCAAAAGAAATGTCAATTGTACTGTTGATATTTGGCTCTGTTGACTAATGAGTTTGCCGACCACTGACCTAAGGCAACCTAACAACATGAAACATACAACGGAAAAGAATTGCAATTCAGCAACGACGCGAGAAGGTCCAAGTCATAGACAACAATTGTGTCTGCACCCATTCTTGACCACAAAGGTTCCAATTGGTGCCCGAAGGTCCAGTTCCTTCCAGGGTGCAAAATGGTCCGGGGGAGAGCCCCAAGGCAAAATAATACAACTTGAAGAGGAGAGCGTGTAGCCAGCTGTAGCACGTTTCGCTACGCTTCATCAGCTCATTCAAAGTTTATTGGCTCCTAATGCATGTCAATTTCACGTTTACTGCATGCTGTAGGATGCCTCCTGAAACTGCAATAGAAAGCATGAATCCTTGCTATATAAAAACTGTTGGAACTAAGGTCCCCTTAACAATGTAAAAAGCTTATTAACATTAGGATAATAGCCCATTGTTATAAATTCTGTTATTTACGATCAAATTAACAGTCAATATATCTTACCCCAACTTGTGCGTCTATTAGTCCTAGACTGTAAGGTGGGCACCCAGTTTCTCCCGTGGCATTAGGTTTACTGTTTGGTGATCTAAAAAGATTTAATGAGCCAATTAGGAGGTTACACGTGATCACATGTTTCCCAAAGAAAGGCGTGGGACTACTATGTTCTTAAAGAGACAGTCATCGTGAAGTACACATATAAGTTTATAAAAAGCATGAGAGATGAAATTCGCTGTTCAATCAATTCGGAAGTATAGTCTGGAAGGCAAATATGAAATGCATCTCTTGTTGCAAGGGGATCTTTTTAGGATCCTGAGTCTGAAAAGGGTGAGGTTTGTGTTGCCTCTATTTAGGGTTGCCATGTTGGACTCTATGTAGGGTTGCCAACCTCCAGGTAATCAGCAAACTAGAAACAGCACTTCACAAAGCTAGACACAATGATTATAAAGTAGTGGTATTTAATAACATATCTACCACTGATAGTATTAGGCAAAAACATGTGTTGTTAATTATTGCCTTAAACATAACGCCGAAGAGAGGACTATGCCTTGTTACAAACAGATAACAGTATTATAGATGAGTCCATGAAAGGGGGTGCCAACCTCCCTTTCTTCCACAGATATGCTTCTTGAGAGTAGCAATTCAGTAGTGCAGTTGTTCTCAACAGAAGCCCGGTGATCTTTCTGTTTCGGTGATTAACACCTTCTTCAGGGACCACTATATCATAAATTAGTACATAATACTAATTAACAAAAAATAATCAACATGAATATGCTAGCAATTGGCTTAAACAAGGGAGAAAATAGAGAGAACATAGAGCATCATACTCACATGCTGGCTGTTATTAACATTCTCTGCGTTGGCAATTTACCAAAGATATTGCCCTTAATTTTAAATGGTGCAGTCACATGTAAGAATCAACCATTAAAGAGACAATTACATTTTACATTACAGAAAAACTGAAATCAATTAAAGAGACAGCTGTTACATATATTATGTTACAAGTAGCATGCTAAATCCATCGAGGTATTCAGTCCTTTAGGATACAAAGTATCAAACATATGGATGTATTTAGATTCTTGACGTCTTAATATGAGATCCACATCAGACCTATCATATTTCTGTTGATTAAATCGACATCCTGCACCACCAAAAAAACATAACGTACCTAACGAAGAGATGGATCTTATCACTGAATGGGTTATTATGATAGATATAGGCTTGCTCAAAAGCAACCATATAGATGTTCGCAATTCACGGCGTCGCAATGGGTTGCGCATGCGCGCCGTGAATTGCGAACATCTATATGGTTGCTTTTGAGAAAGCCTATATCTATCACGTTACTTGCGTTTTGTAGTACACTTCATTATCTCCTTTAATCAGACAGGTGATTCACAAACATTGGCATTTAGTCCAACATTTGCCTGGCTGCCAGTCATTACCACGAATGGCATATAAAAGAACCAGGTCTTTCCGAGACATTCTAATAAGCAATAAAGCATGTGAGGAGTCAGTTGCCAACTTACCTAAGGGTAATTTCAAATGCGGTCCCTGCCAAAGTTGCAGGTTCATTCTAACAGTTAAAGAAATCATTAATCCAGCTAATGGCCAAAAGTTCATGATTGAGAGTTTTAACAACTGTGATTCCAAACATTTAATTTATGCGATAAAATGTGCTTGCCATCTTTGGTACATTGGAAAAACCCATAGACAACTTAAATATCGCATAAGTGAACACAGGTCCAGAATTAGGCAACGTGTATTGGAGGCCTCTCTAACACAGCATTTCCTTGACAATAATCACACTGATGAGGATCTTTCATTTTTTGTGTTATGGCGATTCAATCAACAGAAATATGATAGGTCTGATGTGGATCTCATATTAAGACGTCAAGAATCTAAATACATCCATATGTTTGATACTTTGTATCCTAAAGGACTGAATACCTCGATGGATTTAGCATGCTACTTGTAACATAATATATGTAACAGCTGTCTCTTTAATTGATTTCAGTTTTTCTGTAATGTAAAATGTAACTGTCTCTTTAATGGTTGATTCTTACATGTGACTGCACCATTTAAAATTAAGGGCAGTATCTTTGGTAAATTGCCAGCACAGAGAATGTTAATAACAGCCAGCGTGTGAGTATGATGCTCTATGTTCTCTCTATTTTCTCCCTTGTTTAAGCCAATTGCTAGCATATTCATGTTGATTATTTTTTGTTAATTAGTATTATGTACTAATTTATGATATAGTGGTCCCTGAAGAAGGTGTTAATCACCGAAACAGAAAGATCACCAGGCTTCAGTTGTAATAACGGGAGACATCAGTTGTAATAGCGGGAGATCTCTAGTCACCACCTGGAGGTTGGCAACCCTTTGGCCAGGAAGGACTTGGCAACCCTACTACAGAGATCAGTTTCCTTGCAGAAAATGGCTGCTTTGGAAAGTGGACTCTATGACATTATACCCAGGCTGCACCGCCAAAATTTCCAGGAATTTTCCAATCTGGAGCTGGCCACCTTACCCATATATACAATCCATCCCATCTCATACATATATAATATTTACATAAGGGGAAAGGGGGAGCAAGAAGCCATTTTTTGTTGCATATGAAATGCTGATTACGTTTTATGACTGTAGAGGCCTACTTGTGGCTGATGCCATTGGATGATACTGGGATTACCAACCTCCACGAGGGACCTGGAGTTCTCTCAGATTTGCAACTGATCTCCAGTGTGAGATGCCCTGCCCTGACAGGCGCTGCTCCCGGGATCGGGGTAGCTCCAGGAGGGAGAGGCTGTGGGGCTTCCTCAGCCTCAGACCATTCTGAGGGGGAATCGGAACTACCTTCCCCCTCAGATGAAGCCAGTGTCTTGGCCCCAAAGCTCCCGCAGTATGGCCAACACTGACTCCCTCCTCCCTGGCCTCGGCCTCACAGCCTCTCTTATACCATTCTGTCCCTGCTTCCCCCTCCCAGCCCCCCCCCAAGTCCATAAAAGGGGCGAGAGGGCTTACATCAGCCTTTTCCCCACCCCAGCCACGTGTACCCTGCCCAGCCCTGGGGGTGGTGTCGTCGGCGCCTCGCCCCCCTGGCCAGACGCCCGGCCGCGGAGGTTTGTCGGCAAGTGGGGGGAAGGACAGGTGGGAGGGACTTTTCTCCCACTGTCCGGACCCCTTCTCTCCCCCCATGAGTGTGGGGGCTAGCCCCCGCCGGTGTCTGGGAAGTCCCGAGGTGGCCCAGGGAGGCCTGGCCTCGGGACATCCAGACTACTGAGATCAGCTCCCCTGGAGGAAACATCAGCTTCAGAGCGCAGACTACATGGTATGCCATAGATTCTAGGTGAAATCTCTCCCCAGATCCCCCTGTCCACAGACGTTGCCACCAAATCTCCAGGAAGTTCCCAGGCTGGAGTTGGCAGCCCTAGTTGTATGGTGTGTGTTTTTAGGCCATTGATGTGCTACAAATCACCTAGCAACTGAAAATATAAAAGGTACGGCGCATTTGTAACTTGTGAGCTTATTTGTTGTTTGATTATAAATATGCAAATTAAAGTTCTCTCCCCCTCCCATTGTTTCCATACTTGCAGACTGCTTATGTCTAGTTTTCAGTGCAGAACGTACAGTAACGATTTGTTTTTCTTTTAGATCGGGTTGATGTTGACCATGTGACAACAAGGAAGATGCAACTCCTGGAGGAGACAGAGGTAAACATATTTAAATTTTAGCTCCTATCAACCATCCAGGAATCCCTAGAAGAATCTGAAGGTGCCCTTTATTCTTAATTTAAACTTTTCATTTTACCATATAACCTTTAGGTTGCTGACATGACCTTAGATTGACTTTGGTCAGTAAAACCCTGGTTGCTTTGTAGGAATCCAGAATCTAAATTGCATATGCAGCCCCCCTATAGGGCAGTAGTTTCCTCCAGGGCTGTTTTGGATTGGGAAAACTGCACAGGGGGTGACTGAAGCCTTTCTCTCCCTAGACTGCAGTCCTGACCTGAGCTGGTCCCCTGATAGGCTTGCCAGGCTCCTTAGGTCCACCAGCGGGAGCTTTCCGGGGCTGTGGCTGCGGTGCGCGATGCACACTCGTGACTGGTGTTTACCCGGAAGTGACGCGGATGCTGTAGTGATCTTGGCCAAACTCTATGGTTTCCATAGAGTTTTATCCAAGATTGCCAGAGCATCCGAATCACTTTCAAGTTTACCCAAAAGTGATGGTGCGAGTGTGCGCTCAGTGCCCACCGGCCATCAGCTGGCCGGCGGGCAACCTGATGGATCGGTGGGATTTTACCCGCCACCACCGGGTACTTGGCAACCCTATCCCCTGAGGTGTTCTGGAATTAGTTCGCAACAGCTGCAGTCTGGGATTCCATATAGTGTAAGAGTCTGCTCTTGTGACCGCCGGTCCATCGAGGATTTGTCCCGTGTCACATTCTGGTGTCTGAGATTTGTGACTGAGGAGCAAAGATTTCTGAGAACCATTACATCTTGTTTCCCAGAAGGTTCAGCTCAGGACAAACCAGTGTTATTATTGGCAGAGATAAATTCATTTCTTTCCAGATGGCAAAGTTTATTGCCGCCTGCGGCGGAACAGGCCTGCTTAGACTCGCAGCCCCTATTCCACTCCTGGCCTCTTTCAAGGTTTCTCAACCTCTCCTGGAGGGGGTTGCCTCTCTCCCTTTTCGGGTAACGGCTGCCCCCACCTGACCCCTCGAGTACGACATACAATAGCAAAATGTCCTATCCTTTTACATTTGTGGCACTCAGCAGTCTTTGCTGGACACACAGCTCTCTGAGCATGCCCTTTTCTGCAGCGTGTGCACTTAGGGGCTTGTTTTGGAGGACAGGGAGATTGCTTGTGAGGTTTAGTGGAGTAATTTTGGGAAGGTTGTAAGCCAGGGATGGAGAACCTCAGGCCCGGGGGCCGTATGCGGCCCCTGAGGACATTTTTTGTGGCCCTCGGGAGCTCTGGGGCCCTGCTGCAGAGGCGGGGTGCAGGGCAGCCCTCCCCGAGGGTGTTCCTGGGGCCACGGCTTACAGGGGGGCTGCGGCACCCTTTGGACCTCCTCTCGCCAACTGTTGGCTGTTGGTCGGGGAGGGGAGAGGGGAGGGGGAGGAATGCCTCCCCCAAGGCTGCCCCCTGCAGCCACAGCATGCAGGAACGCCGCGGCACATTGTAAGCCCCTCTTGCTGCCTGTCGGCTCTTGAGCAGCAAGAGGGGGGAAAGAGGCCGGCGGCTCCCAGCGGCAGAGCACGCATGCGGGAGCCGATCGGGCTTCGGGGGGGGGGTTTGTGGACTTGGGGGAGAGGGTATGGAGACTGGGGTCTGGTTGCGCGGGGCCGGCGTGCGTGGGTGTGTGTGGGTGTGGGGAAACACTTTTCTCTCTTTTCTTCCTCTTTTTCTGTTTCTTTGTTTCCCTCCGTCCTTTGCTTTCTTTCTCCCCCTCTCTCCATTTCTTTCTCCCTTTCTCTCTTTCTCTCTCCCTCCCTTTTCCTCTTTCTCTGTTTTCCTTCTTCCCTTGCCGATCGACCGTGGGCTATGCCCCCCTGGCACCTCGTTTGCTCGGGCCCACCGCTGGCTGCCCTCCTGCCTGGGAGGGGGGGAGCGGGGGCGCCCTGCAGGCCTTCTCTGTGTGGCCTCCCCTGGGGTTGCCAACCTCCAGGTGGTGGCTGGAGACCTGGCAACCCTAGCCTCTCCCCCCCACTGGGAGATCTACACCTGGTGTGGCCCCTGAATGATATCATAAATGTGCAAATGGCCCTTGGCAGGAAAAAGGTTCCCTGCCCCTGTTGTAAGCCCATCTCCATCCGACTAGAGTATTTGGGAAACCACATTTTATGCAATATTTCCTGAAGCCCTGCAAATGCTCCTTGGTCATGGAGTTGTCCCTTGATCAGTTCTGAATTCCTGATCATTTGTGTTGCCCCTTCTAAGGTGAGGTCACTTTTCAGCTGTAGCTGCTGGGATAGGCCTTTGTCTAAAATGCCCACTGCCGATCAGGTCTGTCCCTCTAAAACTTCACTCTGCATGGCTAGAAATGAAGGAAAGTGTCGGATGCTGACAGCAAGCCTAAAAGAACGTTTCTGCTATCGTGGCTTGGAGAGCACATGTTCAGCTGCAGGGCCTAGATAAGAGGGGGGGAAGGGGTTTGTCACTCAAGGCTTCTGATGGGGAAAACTCGTTGTGGGCCGTCATTCGCCTTCTTAACTGTGGCACGTTTGATAGGCTTGAAGGCGGGGGCAGATCACAGGCGTTTCCAAATACACCCCTACCTTCTGGCTCCTTCCTCCCTCCCTCTTTCCCCCTCCCAAGAAGCGTTTCCTACATTGTATAGACCTCCACAGGCCCGGTTACTTTCTTTCATTCGATAGAGTGCAAAGATAATAAGATCTTGTTTGAACATTAACATACCTTAAAAACACAAAACCCCTGACTCTGGCTGCTCTCTCTGTCTGGCTCCCTGCCTGCCTGCGCCACTGCAGCTGTACAAAGGGGGGAGGAAGCGTGTGGGGGGGTCTGCATTCTTTGTTTAAATCCTTCTTGCTCGCTCGCTCGCTCACTCTCCTCTCCCCACAGTCTCTGCCTCTAATTTAACATAACTGATCAGACTGGTTTTTGCCAGTCTGGTGCTGATGCTGGTTCTGCTAAAAGGGGGCTGCTCTGCATTTTTCAGAACTTGGCTGGAAAAGCAGAAAAAAAAACCCGTGCCGTTTTCCCCTTCATCCTCTCTCTCTCTCTCTCTCTCTCTCTCTCTCTCTCTCTCTCTCTCTCTCTCTCTCTCTCTCTCTCTCTCCCTCTCCCTCTCCCTCTCCCTCTCCCTCTCCCTCTCCCTCTCTCCATAGCAGAAAAAAAGATACTAGCCGGGGGCCAGAGATAAACAGCTCTTTTTCGGCTGGGGGAGGTCTGGAAGCTTTCTTTCTGCGGCGGGGGTGGGGTGGATTTACAAAAAAAGGGAGGAGAAGAAGGGCTGTCAAACAGGCAGCCACACACACACACAAGTATGCCCTGTCTCTCATGCAGCCTGTAAAAAACAGGCTCTGCATAGCCACTGATAAGGCCATTAGCCGGCAGAGAGAAGGGTTTTGTTTTTTTTGGTTTTTTGCAGGGGCTAGAAAGAGGCCTCTCCCCCCCACACACACATTTGCCCTGCCCCCTCACGGTCACACAATGCACACACACACAATCCTGCAATTTTTGACAGGTCCCGCCCCTCTGAGTTATAAGATAAGACCTCCCCCTATATGCTACTCTGGACAAAACACCATGATGACTATTTTCTGAAAAGGAAGCCATGAAAGCTGTGCGTCTGCATTGTGGTCAATCAGGGCCTGTATACACAAAAAAGCAGCCCTGTGGTAAAACTGTTCCTAGAGCCAGTCTCTTCAGGAAATCGATTTCTGCTGGTGTGTAAATGGCAGATTCTGGAGAACCATGGAGTAGTTTCTTGGAAGCTGATAAAAGATTCCTCAACGGGAAGGTCCAAATGCTGGACAAGCTTCCCCAGACGACAGCTTAACCAGTGCTATTAATTTTTCTTTTCAATGGGCAGCCATAGGAGAGAGCTCTACATGCATTCTTATGCTGGGAAGCTTAAGATATTAGCCAAATTCCAGTGGTTGCAGCCAAAATAACGAAGAGGTCTTGTGAGACCTTAAAAACTAATACATTTATTGTGGCATAAATTTTTTTGAACTAGAGCCCAGTGGGACGATAACTTGTGAAAGTGTTTGCCACAGTATTTTATTTATTTACTTAGTTTAGTCTTTCTCGCTGAGACTCAAAGGAGGGTTGCAACTAAAAACAATGCCATGAGAACAGTATAATGCATACAACCAAAGATGAAGATGCCACGGGCCTTCAGCGTTAAGTCTGGGCAACACTTCTGGTAATGCTGACTCCGCACCTTAGCACACGCTCCAGAATCCTGGGCACTGCACAGAAATTACACAGCAGGCAAGTCAGCGTAGAAAGGATTCTCTAAAAGGAATAGCTTTCAGAAACACTGAGGCAAAGAAATGTTGTGGCTCAGATTCATGTTCTCCAACATGTGGAAATGTTTTACAATATCAAAAGAGGGCCTGCCTGCAGCATCTCCTGCCAAGTCTGATGGAGTAGCAGTGTTGCTGCAACCGTGAGCGCAAGATTCCATTATTCATTCAGAACCTGAATGTTCTGAACAGGGGGAAAAAGCCTGTAGCCTGTTTTCCCTTTCATTCCCTGGGTTTGATTTTTTTTAATTAGTCCTGATGTTTATCTTCAAAGGACCTTCTGAACATACATAACCTGAGCATGGGGGGAGGGGGACGAGCTAAAATGAGAGGATTTTGGAAAGCATTCTCCACCCCCACCCTTATTTTGAACTTTGCCCAATGTTCAAAAGTTAGGAAGACTATTAAGCTCAGGACTGGCATTTAATTCATTAAAAAGAAACGACCAATCGTGTTAGAAAGATGAGAACCACGTTAATTACTGTCTTTGCAAAGACTTTTGTCAGTTTGACTATTTGCTTTTGCTCCATGTTACAATCCTCTGCCCACCTTTCAGACATGCTGGGAGTTATAGTACAGAGCTTGCACTGTATAGAGCACTGGTTCCCAACCGGGGGTCCGTGGACCCCCAGGGGTCCTCAAGAACGAAATTAAGGTCCACGAAACAAAGTTATAAACCCAGAATAAATTAATATTTTCAATTAAAAGTTCTCTATTATAAAAATATATATTCAAATATTATTCTAAGTTTAATGTTTAACTAACAGCTATGATTAAAGTTTATTTTCAAATTCTCAGAATTTTTATTTTGAACCTTGGGGTCCCTGCACCGAACAAAAAAGTCCTAGTGGTCCTGGTCAAAAAAAGGTTGGGAACCAGTGGTATAGAGGGACCCGTAGGGAATTAACCAATGGGGAGGGGCTGTGGCTCAGCGGAAGTGCCTCTGCTTTGCATGCATAAGGTCCCAGAATCGAAAAGAAAATGGCCACGGCTTGTTGGAAGTTTGCTTTTAGAGCTCCGTATCTCTACTTGTTTTAGATGAGCCTTTGGCCTTTTATTTTGAGAGGGTTTTTTTTTTTTTTTTAAGAGCAGAGCTTTTAAATGTGTTTTCTGAGCTGGCTGTTTCTAACCTTATATGGGAGGATGTTTGGTTTTGAAACCTGGAGAACCGAACGGATAATGAGCTGGAGGAGCTGTGTTGGGCGTTGGTCTGGCAATCTCCTACTCTAGGTTGTGCAAGCAGGGTTGAAGAGGTGCATGGAAGAAAGTGAACACATGCCTGCAAATATTAATGAACAAAAGACAGAGATGAGCCTGTACAATTATCTAGAAGTTAAGAAGGTAAGAAGGAAAGGAATAAGTTCCTACATTTATCTAGTGGACTTCCGGGATATATTAAAAGCTGGAGGAGAAGGAGTAATGAAGAGAAGGGAGATTGATTGCTATTGCCTCTTTGCTCCCCAATCTGTGTCCTGTACTATGTCTCAAGACCTGGAAGGGAAGAATAACGTATCTATTCTGTGGGATAAGAACTATGGGACAAAAGAAGAAAGCGTTGTGTGACAAAAGAAAGAAAGAAAAATAGTTGTTCTTATCGCTCTGTTAAACTAAGGAAGGAGGAAAGTAGCTTAGCTATGGGGATGAAAAGAGCCTATCCATTTGAGGAGGAAGGCACGACTCCTTCGAGCAAACATATTAAGTTAGAGGACTTTTTTTGCTTCTCTCAAGCATCCAAATAGATATGAGTGTCTCCTTCAGGAACAATCTGTTTGCCTTCCTGAGATGAATGCAGGATCATGTTCACCTGCTCAAGCTTTTCCAGAACTATCAACAATTTCCAACAATGATACAGTGATTCATGGTTTGCGGTCATCATCCCTGTTGTGCTGTTATAGCAGAGGAACTTAGTCTTCTTGCAACTTAGACACATCTAATTGCAGAGTTATTGCAGAAAATTTATTTTAAAAACTTGGTATTATAACAGCTTATTTCTTGGGAAGTGCAATGAGTGGCCCATTACCAAAAAAATCCTCTAATAATCCACCAAATTGGAGAAGTCATAGGAATAACTATGAAGACTTTGGAGCTGGGGCTGAGATCTGAAGGGACACTTGCTTTCGGCAGCAAATCAAACGGGTTTGCTTCTTTAATCTATGAGCCTAATTATCTAGTTGTAAATGTTTCCCTTATCAAGGGAGACAGATTAACCGGTCCACCAAACAATGGGTCAGCAAACATTTAGCATTTTTTCTTAAAAGAAGTCCATCTTCTATTGAACTGAGGCAGGTTGAACGAATCTCCGGACCTTCCCATTATGAACTTTTCCTTCTGTTATTTCATTCCAATCAGATCCTAAAATATGTGTTTGCACGTTGTTCTGACTTTATTGGATTTGGGGTTAAATTCCAAAGATATTTCCAGAACTTTGTAATTCAATCATTAGATAATTTGAAACCCCAGGCACCGGATTTAATCTAAGGTAAAATTAAATGTAGCAAAGAGAGATCTGCTAGACCTGCTAAAGATGAAATTCCCATGTTAATTGATCTTTCTTCTCCCCATTATTGAGGCTCCCCTGTTAAGAATGAGAAACCACAGGGTTTGGGGTTCTGACAAACCTCTCCTTGCTGATCCTGAATCCTTGGAGGTCCTTAAAGATTTGAATACGATTGAAGGAAGATGCGGTAGATGCTGGTTCCCTATCCTCTTTTGGCGCTCTTCCTCCAATGGAAATTGTCTTCAAACTTTACAGTCTGCTCTAGAAAATATTAGAAGGGCCACACCAAGGATGGGGAACTGCTCCTGGCCAGTATATCCTCTTGTAGAGTAAATGAGAAGGTTCTTATACCGGAGGACCTTCTGTGCCAAAATTCAAAGCACATCCCTTTGTACCCAGTGGTTTTAATTAATCCAGGAAAATCTAACCCTAATTCCCATGCTCCGCTGCTGAAAGTTTCATCTAAATTACGGCTTCCAACTTCTCATGTAAAAAATTTATCTTGGAATATTACTGGTTGGAATAACAGGCCAAGGGACCCTTGAGTTAAATCTTATCTCCTAGAGTTTCAGATCATTTTGATTCAAGAAGCTATTAATTTACCAGGTTTCATCGTTCATGTAGTGCAGGGGTGGGGAACCTTTTTCCTGCCAAGGGCCATTTGCCCATTTATAACATCATTCAGGGGCCATACCAGGTATAGATCTCCTGGCGGGGGGGGGGGGAGAGGCTAGGGTTGCCAGGTCTCCAGCCACCATCTGGAGGTTAGTACAGGAATATAGCTGTTAACAAAGCCAAATATATTGTAGCTGTATTTTTTCACAGTATGTGGCAATACTACCCCCCTCAACAATTATATATACTACAACAAAAAGATGTATAATTATACATGGTGAAATATCCAAGCAGGTAAGTCACAACAATTTCCTCTAACAGCTATATTCCTGTAGAAATTTTCTCATCCTCTTGATACTGGTGCAGAGGTGTCTTTGTTTTCCTTCACCATCTGGAGGTTGGCAACTCTAGCAGAGGCTATGCAGAGGAGGGAGAGAGGGAAGGAAGGAAAGGAAGGGAGGGAGGTTTCCCACACACACACACACACACACGAACACACGCGATTGGGGGAAGCCTTCTTGGCTTCTCTCCCCTCCCCACTTTCACACACGCTTCCCCCCCTCCCCACTTTCACACACAAACATGCCATTGGGGGAAGCCTTCTCAGCTTCTCCCCCCTCTCCACTTTCACACACGCACTCACTCACACACACGTCCCAACCCTTCCCCATTTTCAAACACACACACACACGATTGGGGAAGCCTTCTCTCAGCTTCTCCCCTTCCCCACTTTCACATAGCGGCCCGGCGGGGAAACCTTCTCGGCTCCCCCCCCACTCCACACACACACGCGATTGGGGGAAGCTTTTCGGCTCCCCCCCTTTCCATACTCTCACACATGCACTCATCGGGCCATGCTAGTGGCCCGGCGATCGAGGGAATGCCCCACTTCCACACACACATATACAGGGGTGAGCGAGGGGAGGGAGAAGCCAACAGTAGCCAGGCGAGGGGGAGATGGTGGAACGAGCTCCGGGCGCTCAAGCAGCTTCAAGCTGCGGGGGATCGCCCCACCGCACGGCTCACAGGCAAGCTTGGGGGGGGGGAGGAAGGTTTCAGGGTGGAATGGCTGGAGAGCCCGCTTTTCTTGTTGGCCTCGGCCCAGGGGAGAGCGAGGGGAGCGCCCACTGAGCCGGTGGAGGGTGCGGCCAGTGGCAGGCAGGCGAGGGGGAGATGGTGACACAAGTTCCAGGCGCCCAAGCAGTTTCAAGCTGGAGAGTGAAGGGAGGGCACGGCACGCCACCCACTCACCTGAAAACAGCCAGTGAGAGAAAGGGGAGGGGGTCTTCCGGCCAGGCGCATGTTTTGGGGGGAAGTTGTGTATCTCTCCAGGAGCAGGAAGTGGGGAGAGTTGGGAGAAACGTCCCAACAATTACCCAATCAGCATCAATTTTACACACGTGCCTGCCTGCCAACAATGCCCGAAGTGCCGAGGGAAGAGCCTAATAGGGAGAGCTCGAATGGCAGGGCCCTGGAGCTCCCGGAATCGGCTCGAGGGCCAGGGAAAATTATCTCGCGGGCCGGATCCGGCCCCCGGGCCTGAGGTTCCCCATCCCTGATGTAGTGGATGCCCATCCAAGTTCTTCTAAGGGACGTCCAAAGTCTGGACCAGCTTGCCTAATTTCAACTGCACTTAATTTCTCCCATATAACTTTAATTTCCCCCTTGCAGTTTGCACTTGCGGTGTTCTTACAGTTTCTATAATTTCCCCTCTTAATTGTAACAATTGATCTTCCCCTGTTAACAGTTCGTAGTGATGTCCAGGCTGTTTGGAATAAGTTGGAGGCATTTTTAGATAAAGTTATTGCACAACATCCCAGAGGAATTGTTATTTAGCAGATGATCTTAATGCCCATATTGGGCCAGATGATGAAACCCTTCTAACATCAGGAATAATGGGATTTTTGAATGAGCTGTCATATCTATTTCTATATGAAAGGATATCTAAAGATCCCAAGGTTAATTTTGCTGATAAGCAGCTATTTAACTGTGTATTAAATCATGGGCTAGTAAATTTAAATTTAAATGGATATAGAGAATTAGATACAGTAGGTGACACCAGTAGGCAGCCATGAAGGAGCTAGAAAAGATTTTGAAGTGTAAGGATGTGTCACTGGCCACCAAGATTAGATTAATTCATGCCATCATATTCCCTATTACTATGTATGGGTGTGAAAGCTGGACATTGAAGAAAGCTGATAGGAAGAAGATAGATTCCTTTGAAATGTGATGTTGGAGTGTTATGAAATACCATGGACAGCCAAAAAAACAAATCAGTGGGTTATAGATCAAATCAAGCCTGAACTGACCCTAAAAGCGAAAATTACTAAACTGAGGCTATCATATTTTGGTCACATCATGAAACAACAAGTGTAACTGGAAAAGACAGTCATGCTAGGAAAACTTGAGGGTAGCAGAAAAAGAGGAAGACCCAACAAGAGATGGATGGACTCAATAAAGGAAACCACAGACCTCAGTTTGCAAGATCTGAGCAAGGTTGTCAGATAGGACATTTTGGAGGACTTTCATTCACAGGGTCGCCATGAGTCGGAGACGACTTGACGGCACTTAACACAACACGTGACACCTGTGTGACAGACAATGGTGTTAGCCTAATTGATTATGTGTTGGTCTCACTGGGTTTGCCTCCTCAGATTTACAATTATAGAGTAGGTGAATATTATGGAGGTGATCGTTTTCCGTTGCAAGTTATTATTTCTCATCAGGTTATTTGTTGCCATATGGCCCCTGTTTACAGCTATGGCAAGGAGAAAAAACCGAGACCTCTTATATGGTCACCAGATCTAACCCCCGCAGCAATTAACATCATGTATTCCAGGGATTGCAGACTTCTGCTTATGGAATTTTTGACACAGAGGGATGCTGCAGATATGATAAAAGTATTATCTAGTATTCTAGACCTTTTCAAGCCAATTTGTACAAAACTGATAGAGCCTTTTAGGCCTGTGAAGAGAAATTCTTGGTTTGATGATGAGTGCAGAGAATTTGTTAGAAGAATTAGACCTTAATGTCACCAATTTAAATGCACTAATCTACAGACTCATTTATTGGATCTTATTTAATTGAAACGTGCTTTTAGAATCCTGCTTAAGTTAAAAAACTGGCTTGCATTATGTAAAGGATGGGAAGTTATTATCTTTGCTAGCAATAGTAATGATACACAGATCTTCTGGAACATGGTTAACAACAGCCTTTCTGCAGCATCTAATATCCCATCAGGCATTGCTCATGTGACCTGGGAACATCATTTCTCTTCCATTTTTGCAAAGGTCCCTGGATCTGACTCAGATTGGGTTCTGGTGAAGCCCCTGGAGACTGACCTATGGCAGCCGGTTCTCCTGGAGTCAGTAGGCTTGTTAATTAAGCAAATGCATTCAGGCCAAGCCCCTGGGCCTGATTTAATCTAGTTGATCTTTTGAAAGCCAATCTCCTATGGTGGTGCAAACTGCTGCCCCCCCTTTTTGCCCAAATTAATGCATCAGGAACGATTCCCACAACTTGGAAGCATGCACTAATAGTCCCTATATATATAAAAAGAATAATCCTACAAATTATAAGCCTATTAGTTTATTGTCAACAATAGGCAAGGTATATGCAGCTTTTCTTCATTCCAAGCTTCTGAATTAGGTAGAGTCAGAAGGTGTGTCCTGAACAGGCAGGATTTAGGAGGGGGTTTTCAGCTCTCAATCACTGTCTTACATTGTATCATTTAGCTGATAATTATTCTTCTCTCCCACAAGGCTGTTTTTATACAGCATTTATGGAATCTTAGGGCTGCTTTTGATTCAGTCACTAACTCGGACAAGACAGGCATGCTCTATTTCTGTGTTAGGGATTCTTCCCCCTTTGACCCTTCCCTCGTATTTGAAATTCCTCACAACACCTAGCCATCGGCATGCTTTTATGCTCGCCAGATTGAATGTCTTGCTGACTACAGAAATAAGAGGATGATTTGCTAAAACTCCATTTTCAGAATGTTTCTGTGATTGTGTATCTGATGCAATAGAGCAGGGGTGGGGAACCTTTTTTCCACCAAGGGCCATTTGGATATTTATAACATCATTTGCGGGCCATACAAAATTATCTACTTAAAAATTAGCCAACCACGCCCCAAGCAGGCAGCTGCCCCAGATGACCCCCCCCTACATGGGCAAGCAGGCAGGCATCCAACCGGTGGCGCACTCACCCACCTGGTGGCACAGGATGGTCTGTTGCACCAGCCAGGCGTAGCCGTCCAGCCACACGCCCAAGTTGCTCTTGCTCCACATTGTCGGGGCCGGATTCTACAGCCGGCTCCTGCTACCTCCGCCTGCAGGGATGAAATGAGGACACACTGGCTAAGAACTCCCCCCGCCCGTGCATTCTGGCCCTGCCCCCTTTAACTCATCCATTGTTACCACTTCCACCCCCAGCCCTCTTGTAGTACAGAGGGAATACGTTTCTCCACGGCCCGGGTGGGAAAGGGTTAATACAGTTTCTTGGGCAGTCCTAGCAGCTCCATAGCTAACAACTCTTCTGCAAGGGGGGGAAAGTTTCCTTTTCTCGGCAAAACAAACTCACATCCGCCTTGAATAGAGGCTATTCCTGTCTGTGGGAGGGGGCAGATTGCCAGATCCTTCTGAACTAGAGATCTGCCAGGACCCACGAAGGGCTATACCAAATGATTTCGCAGGCCTTACAGCCCCCGGGCCTAACATTCCCCACCCCTGCAATAGAGACTGTAGACCATGTTTTGCTATTTTGTGATCAATGGTCTGCTCCCACAGCTCTCTGGATTAGACCTAGATTAGACCTCTCAAGCCCAGGGTGGTATTGTTATTATTAGCTAGGGTTGCCAGGTCCTCCCCTTCTCCGGTGGGAGGCTGTTCTCGGATAATGCATGTGCACACGCCGACACACACGCTTCACTTCCGGTTTAGAACCGGAAGTGCTTCCTCGCAAAGGGCCTTTCCCTCTTAGTTTGAGTGGTAAAGCGGCCCTTTACCACTCAAACGAAGAGGTATAAGGCCCCTCACGAGGTGGAACTTCTGGTTCTAAACCGGAAGTGACGCACACGGTATGCACGCGTGCACATTTGCCCATCGACCCTCAGGTGGTCGGTGGGTAGAGGGGTAAATTGCCAAGGGTTTGCCCGCCACCAGCGGGCACTTGGCAGCCCTGTTATTAGTGGATCTGGATCCAGAAACATTCCAAGTTGTTGCTAAATACATGACAATAGTGATCTCCTTAAAACGTTGTTGATTTATGAGAAACTGTATAGACCCATTGTTACATATTATTTTCAATGTGTTACAGATGTCACAGATTTTGACATATGGTGATCATATGGATATTATAGTTTGATTAGTGTTGTACATAGACAGAATTTTCTTCCTTTTTTGAATCATTGAGCTCCCACTGAAATCCATTTAGAGGCTTGTCTACCCCTAATATTAGGTCAAGCAGTCAAAAACTGCTTTCAGCTAAACTAAGCAGCCAAAAATTGACACTTAGTGTAGAGACCCTGAAAATATGCCATCTTACATCTACATGTAAGGAATGTCTCCTTCTACTGCTCAGCTCAAAGGGACTGAAAGATGTTTAACAGGAAGAAAATATAACCCTGAAAATATGATGTTAGATTTATAAACTATGGGTATTCAATACAGTTACTATCATATTATTGTAGCATTCAATGCATTAAACTGTTAGTACAATTAAATGTTATATATATATTGAATTACCAATAGAACTAACTGCTGTGTATTATTGTAACAAAATCATGGAATAAAGTAACTGGACAGTTCTTACAGCAGTAAGATATAACCTAGTCCTTTCCTGGTCTCTCCAAATGTTTTAAATATCTTAGTATGTTTGTCATAGTGATTTCTCATTTCTAAATGACCATTAGAGACACATTATTCCCAGTGCTAAATGAAAGTAACTGCTGGATCTGGGGGCGATCTGGCTGCAACATCTGTCGCCCCATTGATCGCCAGGGTTGATTCGGCTGGTCTGTCTGTCTGGGCGGGTGTCCCCTACCTCCCTCGCTGCTCCGTGTATGTCCCTCCCGGGGCTGTACACTCGATGGAAGAGGACGACCATCCCAGATAGAAGGAGTGTACCGTTCTTTGGTCGAGGGAAAGTAACTGCTTGTAAAATATAAAGAGAAGAAACATTACAGTGTATATTTGTAAAAGACTTGTGTACTTTTTATAAAGGTGAATGATCATGAAATTGAATGTTTTACCATTATTTGATATTGATGTTAAGCTGTAATGATATTAAACTGTCAATATATATTAAAGACAGTAGAAGTTCTGCTGTCAATGCTAATATTTGATGGTATTAAGGCTGTACAAGGAATTCCATGACAGTAGCTAAGAAATGTTTAAATGGAAGAGGCTAAGAAGTGCTTAAATGAGAAGGTGTAAGACTTGCTTAGATGAAGCAGTAGAAATGGAGCAGGCTTAAACTGCAACAGAACTTCTTTTCTCACATTATTTAACATATATCGAAGACATAAATATAGGTGTAGAGACCCAGGAAAGTTAGATCTCTCTGATCTTTGTGTAGATCAGAGGTTCTCATAGATATCCCCAGTCTTTGCGTAGACTGGGGGTTCTCAGATCTTATGGACTGGAGGGTCTCATAGATATCTCCAATCTTTGCGTAGATTGGAGAGCCTCAGATCTCTCCAATAGAGGGAGGGTCTCACAGATCTCTCCAGACTTTGCATAGACTGGAGGATCTCACAGAAGACATAATTTGGTGATATATGTCTACTTACTCATATACTATTCTAGATATTGTGAATCAAGATTCTTTTAACTAAATCAGATCTTATAATTGTTTTATTTTCTAAATGAAATCTTTTTTCTGTTTTATTCTAAGGTTTTATTCTAAGGTTTAAAACTTTAAGTAAGAGATTGCTTGTAACATGAAACTGTTGTAACATTGTTAATACTTTTGTATTCATTTTTAAGACTATACACACACACATACAGCACATTCCTGACTGGAATGTCTGCACCGGGCTTAGGAGGCAACACAGCACCCGGCGCAAAAAACCTGCAATCCTCATAGGGTTGCATGGGAGATATGCCACCTAAAAGGTGGCGTATCTCGGGGGGGAAGGGGGCGTTCCCGAGCTGAAATGGCTCAGGAGGCCGCCTAATGGCAGCCCCGCCCCCTGGCCAGCACCATAACGCCCCAGGAATGCCTCCCGGGATGCCGTTATGCCCCGGGAACACCTCCCGGGTCGCTGCTGAGACCTTTGCTGGCGTCAGGACGCCAGCGTTTGAGCCCGGCGCTGCCGCACCAGTGGCCAGAGACTGGCGTCCAGCCCTGCATGCTGGTGCTGGGGCCACAAACGCTGGTGTGTGCCTCTCAGCCGGCGCTGTGGGCCCTTGCACCACCGTGGGCCTTCACCAGCCTCCTGAAGACTTTGGCGCGGGCCACCGGCACGGCTCAGGAATGCACGGATATTCTGTTTGAAGCTATACAATAAAAGTGCTTACTTGCGTAAGTTAAATAAGTTGTGTCCTGCTTATTAGGTTATTATCTGAATAAGATAACATACCACTTCTTAGGAAGGGGTCAATTCTAAGTTCTTAATCACTGAAAGATACTGACCTGCTTCACAGACTTTATGAGGTATATGTATTTTATTGATGTGGTATTTTTTTGTCTTGTCATGCTATACTGGTCTGTCTGTTTTGATCTGTTGTGATGTATTGGTTTTATGCTTAAGACCATTGGTCATACGAGCTTAATAATAAAAGGAAAAAGTCCCAGGTTCCACCCCCCACATCTCTACTTCAAATGATTTAGTAGCAGGTGATGTGAAAGGACCTCTGCCTGAGACCCTGGAGAGCCACTGCCAATCTGAGCAGACAATACTGGCCCTGATGGACCAAGGGTCTGATTCAGTATAAGGCAGCTTTGTGTGTGCGTTCACGTGTGTGACATAGGGTAATGTGCCATTTCAGCAGGGACATTCCTGGTGTGGATGTAAACCATTTGTTGTGTTCTCTCTCTCCCATCCCCTTTCCCCCAATGTTTCTAGCATCTGAAGCCGACTTTCATGAAGGGGATCAACAGTCATTTTACGGAATTTGTAGATGGCTCGGTTTCAAAGTCAGCGCAGGTGGAGTCACCGCCACCTGCCTTCCCGACCACACGTTCAGAGAAATATGGCTACAAAACCAAGTATGTCTGTTCTTGGCCAAACTGTGGCAGAGTTGATTTCTTGTCACCTCCTTCTGAATAAGCACTAAACATTTGCCTTTCTTTCCACAGAGGCTTGAGAGCAGCCCCAGAACACGGGAAAGTCTTTGTTGTTCGGAAATCTCTCTTGGAGTGAGTATGTTAATGGACTTACAATTTGCGTTCATACTTTTGCTAAATATAAAGTACCCTTGAGGGCCCTCGAATGGATGTACTAAAACACAACCATTAAGAACATAAGAACAGCCCTGCTGGATCAGACCAAGGCCCATCAAGTCAGCAGTCTGTTCACACAGTGGCCAACCAGGTGCCTCTAGGAAGCCCCCAAACAAGACGACTGCAGCAGCACCACCCTGCCTGTGTTCCACAGCACCTAAGATAATAGGCCTGCTCCTCTGATCCTGGAGAGAATAGGTATGCATCATGACTAGTATCCATGTTAACTAGTAGCCATGAATACCCCTTTCCTCCATGAACATGTCCACTCCCCTCTTAAAGCCTTTCAAGTTGGCAGCCATCACCACATTTTGGGGCAGGGAGTTCCACAATTTAACTACCGGTATGTGTTTTGTGAAAAAATACTTCCTTTTATCTGTTGTGAATCTCTCACCCTCCAGCTTCAGCAGATGACTGTGTTCTAGTATTATGGGAGAATTAGAAAAACATCTCCCTGTGCACTCTCCCCAAACCATGCATAATTTTATAGACTTCTATCATGTCTCCCCTCAGCCACCTTCTTTCCAAGCTAAACAGCCCTAAGCGTCTTAACTGCTCCCCATAGGACAGTTGCTCTAGTCCCCTAATCATTTTGGTTGCTATTTTCTGCACCTTCTCAAGCTCTGTAATATCCTTTTTTAGGTGTGGTGACCAGAACTGTACACAGTATTCCAAGTGTGGTCTCACCATAGATTTGTACAAGGGCAGTATGATATCAGCAGTTTTATTCTCTATTCCTCGTCTAATTATGGCCAGCATGGAATTAGCCTTTTTTACAGCAGCCGCACACTGGGTTGACATCTTCATTGAGCTCTCCATTACCACCCCAAGATCCCTTTCTTGGTCTGTCGCTGCCAGCACAGATCCCATCAGTGTATATATGAAGTTGGGATTTTTTGCCCCAATATGCATCACTTTACACTTGCTCACATTAAATCTCATTTGCCATTTTAATGCCCATTCTTTCCGTTTCTAGAGATCCTTCTGGAGCTCTTCACAGTCTGATTTTGTTTTAACCACCCCAAATAATTTGATGTCACCTGCAAACTTGGCTACTTTGCTGTTCAACCCCAAATCCAGGTCATTCATGAACAGGTTAAGAAGCACTGGTCCCAACACAGATCCCTGATGGACCCCAGTGCTCACATCCCTCCATTGTGAGAACTGACCATTGATTCCTACTCTCTGTTTCCTATTTTTCATCCAGCTCTCAATCCATAAGAGGACTTGTCCTCTTATCCCATGACTATGAAGTTTGCTTTGGTGGGGGACTTTGTCAAAAGCCTTTTGGAAACCCAATACACAAGGTTCACAGGCTCATTCCTGTCCACATGCTTATTGACACTTAAAAAAAAACTCTAATAGGTTAGTGAGACAGGACCTACCTTCCTTGTGGCCTGCAGTACTAGAGGGTGTGATAGGACTAGTGGCCCTTGTGGATCAGTGGCAGAGCATCTGCTTTCCATGTAGATGATCCCAGGTTTAGTCTTCAGCATTTTCTGTTAAAAAAGATCAGATTGACCTTGATAGACCAATAGTGCGATGAGGCAGGTTCACATGTGAGTTCTCTGAACAATAGGTTGAGTTCCTTTTTATACCATCAGTACCGATGGATACTCTAACCAATTGGTCACTGTGCTTCCAGGTTGTATTTCCGGCATGACCAACTTCTGCCTGATCAGGGGGGCTGCTCTGTTCTCCAGAAGCTGGTCCGTGGACTGGAGATATGTTTTGCTGACCATTCCAACACCTTCAGGAGTAGTCGGATTCTCTGATAAAGTTAGCATCATCTAGCAGTAGGGGTTTCACAATCGGGTGGCACGTCGACTGAGAGTTTTTACATATACAACATAAAAAGAAATCACAGTAAAAGTGTGGAATCTCTCTCTGGGTTTTCTTTTTCTTTTCTTTACAAGTGAAACTATGGATAACCTTCTGTCATACTTGCCATAATGTTGTCAGTGATCCTGGAGGGTGGGAAGCAGGTAAAATTATTTTGGTGACTTTACCTGGCCTGCAGGCAGGCAGTTACCTGTCCTTGCTATAGCTGTGGTTGTCCTAGTGTGAGCCTTTCTTCTTAATGAGACCTTTTCCCTGTGTTCCCAGTGTTTGAATTGTAGTTGACAAGTGTTCTGTATTCATTATTTGTATTGGTATGGAAATGTTTGTTTCCCTTCTGCTTTTGAGATACATGTACAATCTTTCAGGGCCATGTCCTCAGAGAGTACACTCTCAAGGTTCAGAGGAGCATAACAATGTTCTTATGATGGAAGATAATATTACTGGATGCTGACCCTGCTTCAGTGGAAGACCCTGTTCAGCTAATTCTTATGGATATATGGCTCGTGGTACAAATGCAGCTCTGCCTAGCATGCTCCAATAAGGCTTGGAAAGAAAAAAAATTCAAACCTGTTCTTATGTTGGTGATTAACTTGGGCCTTCTACACAAAAAGTACAGGCAAAATAGGAGACAGCCTGATCTGGCCCATGTGATTCAATCCACCCAGAAGTTCCCACTGAAATAAACGAGAGCCGCAAAACAACAATTCCTGCATAATCGCTTGCCCTTAGAGCTCTGTGGAGGTTGTGCGGGAGGGGAGTGTTTCCCTTGCATGCTGGATTTTATATGTTGGACAACAACTGTGCAATCCTGAGCAGAGTTACTCCCTTCTAAATCCATTTATGTCAATAAGCTTAGACAGGTATAACTACTCAGGATGGTATATTGCAAATTTATCTCCTGCAAAATCTCTCTTGAGCAACTTAGCTCACGATCTGTGTTGCATTTCCAAAAACCCTTTTCCAAAAATGACTAGGAAGAGGCCGTTTGCTTCCACAGCTCTTTCTGCTTTTACATCATTGCTAGCCGAAATAATGGATTCAGGCATGGATTTGGGACATTCCCACCTTCACTGTGGAAACTTCCCAGATCTTTTCCTGACCACCTGGGAAGGAGATCTGTTCAAAGCATCAGTGCAGACTAGGGAGCAGGTCTGAGAAACAAGGTGCAGAGAACCTCAAAGTGCATTTAGAGAAGTACTTACAGTGTCAATAAAAAGGTGGCTAATTTCAGATAATTGGATTTTCCTGGGAATTGTGCATCAAAAGAGAGCAGACCCATATTATAAGGAAAGTGAAATGTAAGCCTCAGAGGGAGTACTAGCACAAATCCTCCTGACATGCAAACTTAACGTTTAGGCTCTATCCCTTGGAGTTGCAGCAACACTTGGAAGATGACAACGGTAGGGACACACATGAAGCTGCCGTATACTGAATCAGATCCTTGGTGTATCAACGTCGGTATTGTCTACTCTGACTAGCAGCAGCTCTTTAGGGTCTCAGCCAAAGGTGTTTCACATAACCTACTAACTTGAACCTTTTAAATGGAGATGCCAGGGACTGAACCTGAGACCTTCCACATGCCAACTGGATGCTCTTGCACTGAGCCTCTGCAATCTTGTATCCCCCCAACATGTCCTAATGTGCATTTTATTTCTTTGAATTTCTTCAACAGTGAGCTATTCGAAGTGGACCACATCCAAGCCATCTACCACATATTTGTTGTCTTCCTCATTCTCTTCTTTCTTAGCTCCCTTGTGGTAGACTCTATTGATGAAGGAAGGTAAGAAAATATTGTCTTTCTGCAGAGGGAGGGAAACGGTCATTTTCACATATAAATAAAATGTCAGAGCAATCTCACTTCCGGTCTAATAAAAAAAAAAGTTTGCAAAACAAAAAAAAAGGTTAGTGACAGCCCCCGTCCCCATCTACCATACAGAATGATATATTCGGCATACAGCCTTCTAAGGGGAGGACAACATTTGGTGACGGGAGAGATTTGGTGGAATGGCTGGTGTGAGAGACTAGGTGGGGCTTTTCACTCTTGCATTGACGTTGCAGGCATCAGCCAGTAGGTGCCTGAATCACTGCTGCAATTGCTTACCGTATCTGTTAACATTGGTCAGAGGGAATTACCTTCGTCCAGCAGCTTAAAATGCCACTTGAGTGCTGGGCAGCCTCTTCCAGAGATGGAGAAAAGGGATATTTTGACTGAGAAGGGACCTTCTCATTGGTGAGCAGAGGCTGTCCAAGCCCACCCTTGCTCTTCAACTACAGAGCAGAAAGGAGGTGTCATTCCATGTGTCAGATGCCTCCATCCACCGATGAGATGGTCTTTTCATGATTAAATCCAGCCTTCCCTTCCCCGGCAGAGACAGTGCCAACAAAGACCGGGGAATTGTGGGCTGTGCAGGAAATATGATGATTAGCCATTGGTAGGGTTGCCAGGTCCCTCTTTGCCACCGGCAGGAGGTTTTTTTGAGAGTAGGGTTTGCGGAGGGGAGGGACTTCAATACCATAGAGTCCAATGGCCAAAGCAGCCATTTTCTCCAGGTGAACTGATCTCTGTTGGATGGAGATCAGTTGTAATAGCAGGAGATCTCCAGCTAGTACCTGGAGGTTGGCAACCCTAGCCACTGGACGTCCTGCAAACAGGAAATCTTGTTTTTCAAGGCCTTCACATGCCTTGTTTCTGCCACCAGGCCTCTGTTTGTCTTGTGCCTTGTTAAAGCAGTAGTGCGCCTCTGTGTACAGTGCTGCAGTCAGAGGAGGCTCCAGCAAATAGACTTCTCTGGAACTCTGGTGGTGCTAATCAGCAGTGTGTTGTGTGCTTTTTTCTGTCTCAAAATCAACAATCCTAGAGGGGACTGTGGTTTTTTTCCCATTTCTTTTCAGAACCTTTGTAGACATTGGGACAGACACTGACAGTGCAATCCTGGGGAGAGTTAACTCCAGTCTAAGCCCATTCATTTCAGTGGGCTTAGTCTGGAGTAATTCTGCATAGGATTGCACTGTGAAATTCTACATAGCCAGTTAACACAAGTATGCAAAAAGGGACAGTGTCAAAAGAATATTGATTGCACTGGATACACAGACCCCAAAGCAAAGCAAAACAACTCCCCAATTTAAATGTTTCCCACCTCCATGAGCTGTGGGTCTAAGTGTTGCTTTGACATAACCACCAGGGACTCAGATGACTCTGTAACCTGGCCAGGTTCCACTTCTAGAATCTTCGAGGGCAGCACAAACCCCAGAATCCCCACATGTTATGCAGTGGGAAAGCCGAGTTTGCCCGTAGTACTTGTACTCGAACAGGGAACTTCAGCCGATCCTTAATCTGTGATGCAGGTACCGGCATAATGTGTGGCCATTTATTCATGGAAGGTTTTGCATTGGATTTGTCACTCTATAGCTGCACATTTCCCCCATCTGAATCCTCAAAACTCTGCATGGGGTTTTACTGTTGCGTTTTGAGAATCTGGATGGGGGAAAAGTGCATCTAAAGAGTGGCAACTCCAGGGCAAAACCTTCCATGAATAAATGGCCTGTGTGAAAGTTTTTTTAAAAGTGAGAATCTGTGAAACAACCATATCAATACAGGCATCAGTGACAACTGTTACCGATTCAGCCTTGATTTTTTTTGTTAAAAAGAGTCATTTCCTTTTCCTGCAACAGGCTCACATGGCTTTCCTTAGTCTAGAAATAGCTATTTCAAGTAAGAGAATGAGCATCATTTAACCCTTTTTTTCTCCCAAAAATTCTTTTAAGGTTGGTGCTTAAGTTTGATCTCATGGTCTACACTTTTGGCAAGCCTTCTGTTGTTGCTCCGACCTGTGTGTACATGATCTTATCCACGCTGGCCGTGCCCTACGGCCTCTTCTGCCAGTGGGCCCAAAGCTACCATAATTCCTCCCACAAGACAGTCCACTCCGTCTTCTTTGGGACGCTCTTCATGCTCTTCCAGATAGTTGGACTTGGATTGGGACCAACGTACGTTACGCTGGCCTATGATCTTCCACCAGCCTCTCGGTTCATAGTCATCATGGAGCAGGTACGTTTTGCTATCTGGAAGACAGCATTATTTAAATCAGAGGTCAGGAAATAAGGCAATATTTTTTGATCATCTGTCTGATCCTTTGGAGAACAAAAAAGTATTTATGTGCTCTTAAGAGCCAGTTACTTTTGTAGGTGGGGCACAGTGCTGATTACCTGTTGGTAGCCATTTGAGTAAATGTTTCATTAGCAAGCTACTTCTGGATACTTAGATTGACTTTGGATAAGCCTACAATCAGTACATACTTTGGGCTTTGACATCTCTTTGAAATAGAGGGATTGGAGCCAGCAAAAAAAATGCCACTGATGGAAGAAAGGACAGTTTTTGTTTTTTCCCACCTCCCGCAGCAAATTTCCCAACTCCTCTCTCATGCTGTCCCCTGGCAGCGGCATTTCACAGGTCATTTTGGCCTGCTTTGGGGAGGAGGAAGGGAAGAAATCCTCTGCTGATGGAAATTTCCTTCTGTCGGTGGAGATTTTGTACAAGATCCAATCCATGGCCAGCTTCAGGGATTTTTGTTTTCTTTGGAGTTTCGGAGAGAGGGTCTTAAAAAACGGACATGTTCTGAAATGAGGCTGCCTGAATTCTTAAGGCCTGGGCTTTAGTTCTTCCATTGGATGCACTGAGCGTTGGAGGAAATTAGCAACCAACCTTATCCCAGGGACATGAGCTTTAGCTGGATCTATCTTGTTCTTTCAAGGCAGGCAACAGAGGATGGCAGCCCAAGGCCCTGGAGGCCAGTGCAGTCTGGTTTCCTGTTAGCAGTGTGAGGCTATCCTGGAGCAGAAGTGTACCTTTCTCTGCCAGCGATGCTTCCTGCACTTTCCCACGCACGTTCCACCAGACGCAAAAGCATCTGCCTTGTGGATGTCCTCTAAGTATAGGTCTGTTCCCAGACTGCCTATTAAAATACTGCCTGGTTTTCTCTCTTGCCTATAACCACAAAAGTGGCACTGTTTCAGAAATGATCTAATTTTGTTTGTTTGTTATTACTTTGAAACTGTCAAATGACTTGCTTGTCTAGCTAAACCCTATTGCGAAATAATAGAATTCGCACAAGGGTGCCAGTGTTTCTCTAAAAAATTATAATACAAAACGTAAAGAGCAAAAAGTCAGACAATACTTGCTCAGTTTCATGACTCACCAAAATGAATGTACGGCATTAATGGAGGAAATATTGTGTTAAGTATATTTAATCTGGGGCTTATTGCAGTATATTAAATGTGATAGAACTTCCCTGTCTTCTCAATTCTTCTCTGCAGGTCCGTCTGGTTATGAAAGGTCACTCTTTTATCAGAGAGAACGTCCCCCGGATACTGTCCTCTAGTCCGCCGAAGACAAGTGAGTAACGTTGCCCTGCTGGAATGCTGTAAGTTAGAATGTGCTGTAGTTAGACTATCAGATGAGGATCTGAAAGACCCAGGCTCGAATCCCCACTCTGCCATGCCAGCTTGCTGGACGACCTTGGGCCAGTCACTCTCTCAACCTGTCCTTCCTCACAGGGTGGCTGTTGTGAGGGGGGGAGAATGAAGGAGTAGAGAATGATGTTGTAGAGCTGCTTTGGGGGCCCATTGGGAAGAAAAGTGGCGTATAAATTTATAAATAAATATTCTGCCCCCGTGCTGTCCTGAGGTCAGAATCTGCAGTATGGAACTGGTTCAAGGTTCTTCTCCATTTCAGACAAAGATTTCACAGCATCTGTTTTGCAAGATGTGTTATAGAATTGCTCGACCTCCCTCTAGTGTCTTGGTGGTGCTGTATATAAGAAAATCCTGTGTCTTGTTGCTAGACAAGTCTCTGATGCTTTGCTATCCTGGCAGAGGAATGTGCTGTGACGGTAGTTCATGAATATGGTATAGTCAAGAGGAATGGCTCTTCATGGACTTGTCAAATAATCTTACAGTGCCGTCCTAAATAACTGTACACCCTTCTATGCTCATTGACTTTAGTGGACTTTAGAAGGCTGTAGCTGTGCATAGGGTTGCACTGTAATTTATTTTTTAAAGTGTATAACGTCAGAATAGTGAAAACCACTTTGCTGGGTGGTTGTCAGAATACAGAAATTGTGGCAAGGTTTATTGCTAACCCCTAGGTTTTAATAAAGAATCAGGTCATCCTAGGGAAATTATGGATATTTTTAGTATGCTTTATGATCTGGTACTAAATCACTGTTTCCCCTGTTGACTTTTCAGACTCTGTTCAGCTTCCTCGACTTTCTCAATATTTGTATTTCCTCTTTGCTCCCACCCTGATCTACAGAGATGAGTATCCCAGGTAAAGTCAGTAGGAATAATCTTGTGTGCAGTTACTTAATTCCCTCTTCATAGCAGCCAAATGTTTTAAATTCATTTAACACATGCATTCGGTGGAATACAGCCAGTGGTGCAAAAAGGCTACAACAGGGGCTACGTGTTCACCTATATAATGCACACCTACCCTCTAAACATCTGGTTATCATAAATATATTATTGGACTTGACCCCTATGCAATTCAGTAGTCCCCCAAAATGGGGCCAGCTTCAGATGCTGGGTATTCTTCTGCAGACTTGGGCGACCTGCAGCATAAGTAGACCCTAATGCATTCCCCTTAGAGAGGGGCACTTGACAAAAAGCCTCTCAAAGATCCCAAGATGATACTGTAAGGAGGGATCCCAATCATTAGTACGAGTTAAGAAGTATGTCTGATGATACCAACTAAGATCAGGGGAACCTCATCCTCCTTCATTAAATGGAAGTAGCATCTTTAAAGAAATCCGAGACGTTGAGGAACCCCACATAAATTTCTGAAACGAAG
Source organism: Euleptes europaea (assembly GCF_029931775.1). NCBI lineage: Eukaryota > Metazoa > Chordata > Lepidosauria > Squamata > Sphaerodactylidae > Euleptes > Euleptes europaea. Next base: position 21,894,437 of record NC_079313.1, on the reverse strand, counting down.
TATTAATTTTATGAATAGATCTGCAATGTGTATAGAAATGAAGTGCACGTGAAATATAAATAATCCTAGGTACAATATTCATTTTGAGTGTATTTACTTTGCCCCATAGAGACAAGTTTAAAGTTGCCCATATGTCCTAGTCCAAAGATATATCAGCAGTTAGCTTATTAAAATCCAGCATAATCCTGTGCGTAATATTTCTAGGAATCAATATTCCAAGACAAGTAATGACATCTGGGCACCACCAAAAATGTCCTTAGGCAAATACACTCCGTGATACATTGTCTCCCAGTGACATCAACTCAGTCCAAGTAATGCCCAAGTAATTGAATATCTAGACAAGTCTCCAAAGGTATTAATTGTATTCATTAATGCCGGAATGGAAGACTGAGGTTCCGAAATAAATAATAAAAGATCATATGCATGCAGAATAATTTTAAATTCCAAAGAGTTATGTATAAAGCTATGTATATGATTATTTTGTCTAATGGCATAGGCTAGAGTTTCCAGACATAAATAAAAAATAAGCGGAGAAAGTACCTACTGCCCCTCTCAAGAAGGAATAGGATGGAAAATATGCCATTAGTCAGCACCCAGGATCTGGGAGATGAATGAAGAATTCTAAATCACTTCAAAATTTGTGAGGAAAACCAAATTTAGTCAATGTAGCAAAGATAAATTTCCAGTATATTTTGTCAAAAGCTTTTTCAGCATCAAGTGAAAGAAGGCAACTTGATCAGATCTCCTACTTGTATGGTTCAAGTCCCCCTTTGACCCCCCCTTCTGTGTTAAGCACGGAGCTGGGGGAAGGAGCACCTGGGAGAAGGAGGGGGTCTTGGGGCCAGGTGGCCAGAGAGGCAGTCGCCGTGACGTGCTCGCCCACCCCCTGGCCTCGCCTGCAGCTGCTGTAGGCACTGCGCATGCAATGAAAAAGGACAGGCAGCTAAATGCTGAGTGGCGGCCATGGCAGCGGCACTTCTGTTCTTCAGGCCTGCGCTGGCGCCCCCCCTCCCCACTTCCATGCACCCGGAGCACTTGCTCCCGAGACCCCCTCAAGATCCAGCTTGGTTTTGCGTGCTGTTCACAGCTGTCACAGAAATGGACAAGCCAGAGGGGTGTTGACCTATTTGTTTAAGACCGGTAGCTTTCCTGACAAACAAACAGGAGACCTCTTTCAGGATCTGTCAGTTGATAATTTCCATCCCTGCAATTTTTTACAACCTTAAATGGCTCACTTCATTGCCCATCTAATTTCCCCACACACTCAGATTTCAAAAGCAGAGCAAAATCTCCCTCCTGCAACTGTCTAGATCTAGCAATCTTATTAAAACAATGCTTCTAAAATGGCTTTGTGGACTATTTGTCTCATACTTTGTAAAATCTTTTGTAAGCTCGCAAAATAATCTGAGATAGACTGCCCATGAGACTGGGAATGATAAATTGCATTCTGACTCTGGGTCACTCCCACTATCTCATATTACTTTTGCATTAGATTACTCACAAATGTGGATCCGCGACCCATTGTGACTACTCGCAGAAAACCATAACAAGAGCAAAATTCCAACATAGCTTTGGCAACATTCATAGCAGTGACAGTTCTTAAAAGTACAATTGCCTGTAAACAGGTTGCTCTGTCAATAATCACCAGAATGAATCTCTTTACAGACTTGGTGTTAGCCTAAATGCCCGGTTATGAATTATTATATGGGGGAATTAGAGCTCAATAACCGGCAATAGGATGTAACTTAAGCAGGATGCAACCTTTGTCTACCAGAGTCCATACCATGACCAGAAAATGAGGCAGAAGCAATGGAATTAAGTTTAAAAGGAATTTTACTCAAATTATATGTTCACACATGCATACAAAATTACACACAGCACACAGCACACAGCACACAGCACACAGAGTCTAGGAATCAAAGTTGTTACAGTAGAGACACTTGCCAATGTGGCCGGCCCTCTGAAGATGGGTAATACTGCACCTGGTCCTGTAGGGGGGGCATCCAAGGTTCCGTGCAACAGAGAGGAATAAAAAGGGGCGGGGGGGGGTCCCCTGCGTGTTCGAGCATCGCTGCCCACTCTGACAGAGTGACAGCAAGTATTAAAGGGGAAGACCTAAGCAGGCGTATGGACTAAAGGAGACCCCAGTTATACTCTTTTTCTGGGGGCAGGGTGATTGGATTACCCCTTCGTGGTTCCCGTGTGAGACAAAAGGTGACAAAAATGCTAATGGTTGGCTGCCAGGGTGGGGCAAAAGGGCAATTGAGACAAACTATTCTATTCCTATTGATTTGCGCAATTCCGGGAGGACTGGGAGTCGTTCATGGATGGGATTAACGATCTGGAACAAAGATATGAACAGCTGAGTCTGGAGCGCGTTGCTTTGCATAGCTGGGGGAGCAATCCTCGTTGCGGCTATCTCAATGCTTTCTGATGGGCCATCAATCACGCAGATGCTGCGGGGAGAGGGGGGGGTGTTGGCGATGACTACGTGCTCAGCAATTCCCTGCAAGATGGCTTCTGCTGGAACGGGCACACAGGAAAATGGATTCCCTCTGGTTCACCGGAGGGGTTGACCTGGCCGTGGTTCCTTGGTTGCCTGCTTCACGGGACAGGATAGGAGCCCTTTCAGTGGCGGTTCGGGCTGGCCGTTCTGTCTGAAACGGTGGTGGCACACATCTATTGGGGTTGCCATGACCAGTCCGGGAGATTGGCAACCCGTTTGCTTACATTGGTGGGTATAAAAAGGTCTTTGAATATCAATTTGGATCTCAGAGAAAGGAGTTTTAACAACTGGAATTTCACCTAGAGGAATCCTTATATGATCTGAAGCACGCCCACCCTTCTGACAAACTTCACAACTATTAACATAATCCTTAACATGTTCATGGAGGAGAGGGGTATTCATGGCTACTAGTCATGATGCGTACCTATTCTCTCCAGGATCAGAGGAGAGTGCCTATTATATTAGGTGCTGTGGAACACAGACAGGATGGTGCTGCTGCAGTTGTCTTGTTTGTGGGCTTCCTAGAGGCACCTGGTTGGCCACTGTGTGAACAAACTGCTAGACTCAATGGGTCTGATCCAGCATGGCCTTTCTTTTTTAAAAAAATATTTTTATTTGAAATTTTCAAGAACAAACAACATTCTCAATCGTTCACGTACATACAGTGTAAACAATCTTTCAGGGAGTTCGTTTTGAATTGATCATTCGTGTCATACTGGACCTTTATTTAATCAATTATCTAAATTCTTTCTCCATGTTTCCACTACTTTCCAGGCTATCTATCGAAGCAATAAATACTTGATACTTAATACAATTCATTTGCACCATTCTATACTTTACATTTATTCTTTGTCTCAGCATGGCCTTTCTTATGTTCTTATATATGCCAGACCAGTTAAAAAAAAACAGAACTAATTTTAGAAAATGTCCTCTTAAATCCAAGGTGGCCAGTCAGGGACAAATCATGGCCAACTCTTAAGATTTCCTTTCTAAACAATTCTGGAACCACAAGCAGTTTCTCAGAAATCAGGATGGAACTTTTCTTCTTGGGCACATAGTCTAGATACAACAGTTCACTATCCCAGACAAACCTAGTGTCTTCTGGTTTATCCAATGAAGAGTTAATCTTCATCACTGCTGCTCTACCTTCTTTAAGAGTTAGACATGCTTTTAATTGCTAATTGTAAATCATCGGGTCAGTACTCACAGGAAAAAAGCCATCCCTTTGCCTCTGTGGCGTGTCTCTGCCCATTCCCCATGCCTCCCTCCCTCCTTCTTTCCCAGGCTGCTCCAAAGAGCTCACAGCTGGAGGCAACTTTGGATAGGTTTCAGCTGTTTTGGTTTTAAAACTTTATATTGCATATCCATGCCTATGAGAAACTGAGGGTCTCGGCCTTGATGCACCAATAAAGGAATGGTGTCACTCCAATCCCCCCCCTCACACACACACCTTTGCAAATGTAACAAGCTGCTGTTTGGGTAGAGAGTCATAAGAACGTATTTCAACTTTGCCATCCGCTTGCAAGCCCAGGTCATAGAAAATATCCTCCGACAAGCTTGACATGTCTGCACTACTATCCCAGGTAGCCTGAAGATTAAGGTGATCCTGCAGACTTTCCTGCATGGATCTTCTCTGAGCACACCAACGTGCTTGTTTCTGACAAATATAACGGGATATGGTCTTTCTCTGTGGAGAGGCCAACGGAATACGGTTCCAGGCCTAGACATTCCCCAGACAGTTGAACAGAACCTTGACACTGACAGTGTGCTTCCTCCCTTCTTTGCTGTATTTCTCTAGCTGGCCAGGTAGGGTCGCGGGGGGCTGACTTGCACACAAGGTCAGACTGCATTACCTCAACTGTGGAAGTGGTTGTGTCAGAGGCTGCCTGACAACAGATTCAGACTCTGACGGAGACCAGATCCAGGGACCGAGTCCTCCTTCCCCACCCACACTGACAGAGAAAACAGCTGATGACGATGTATTGCCAAGACATACCTTAAAGTCACCGGCTACAGAGCAGCCTAAAGAAGACCAGACGCCGGCCGACCCAGGAACATCAAGGAAGCTGCCCAGGGAGACCATGAGGAACAGATGTCTCCTGGGACTCATCGAAGGAAAATGGGCCGGGTCCTGGCAGAACAACGCCGGCGTTCAGCCAGGTTGGAACAACAAAGAAGGAACCAAGACAGCCATGAAGATAGTGAGTGAGTCTTTACAGAAGCTGCAAGTATTTAGGAGGGCTGAGTCAGCAGAAGCTGTGGAAGCAACGCATGGCGAACCTGCGGCACTCCACTCTGGCTGACGATGTATTGACTCGGACTGCTTTCTCAACCCTGAATTCTTTTGGACTCCCTGCCTGACCTTGGACCAGCCTGACCTTGACTCTGCCTTTTGCTCTGACAGATTGCCTTTCACCCTGACTGACCTTTGGACTGTTACTGGACTGCGTCTATTACTCCCATTCCCAATTAATACAGCTGCCAGCTGTAGAAGCCTCGGCTTCAGAAACCCCAGCCTGTTGCCCTGCCTGCTGCAGGCCTCTTCATAGCACTGTGCTGCTACAGGAGCACCCCGCCCTGGTGGGCCATCACAGGTTGGCAGTTGGTCTTGGATATCCATCTCTCAGCCCTCAGGCTATTGTTCGACTCTGGTATTCAACTGGGATTGGGACCAACTGGAAACCCTATGGCTGTGTTGGTGAACCCATGGCACGCATGCTGGAGTCAGCACGCAGAGCCCTCTCTGTGGGCACGAGCGGGTAAGTGGCTCGCTGCGGTTGCATGAGAGGGCCAGGCGCACGGCAGCAGCGTCTGCCCCCTCCCGAGCCTCCTGTCCTTCAGTTCCAGGGCTCCAAAAGGCCTCCCGGGTCTGCGTCTGGGCCCCTCTCTCTCTCAGCTGAGCTGCGGCCACGGCTCAGCTGTTCCTCGGCACCTGCTCGCCTCTCCGGCTCTGCCCCGCTCTTCCAGGGCTCCAAAAGGCCTCCCGGGTCGGTATCTGGGCCCCTCCCTCTCTCAGCTGAGCTGCGGCCGGCTCAGCTGTTCCTTGGCGCCTGCTCCCCTCTCCGGTTCTGCCCCACCCGTCTCTACCTCGGACGGGTGAGGCTGTGGCCGTGTGCCTTGGTGGGCAGCTGTGTTGGGAGTGAGCGGGACGGGGCGGACGAGCTGTGGGGGCGAGTGGTGGGCCGGCTTCGAGCCCCTCCACGGCCGGCTTGAGCGGTGCGCTTTGGGGGACGGCGCAGAGCCCTCTTCCTTCTCAGATCCCCCCTTCCTAGACGGGTTGGCGTGGGAGAGGCGCCATCGTCTTCCTCTGGCTTCCCTCTGGGCTAGGGGGAAGTGGCCAGGTGGGCCCCTTCCAGTCCAGCGCTCTCTTTGCACGCTCTCCTCCCTCGGTGGGGAAGGGTTGTCCTTAGCTAGTTCTCCGCCGTCCACTCTTTCCCCCTAAAGTTGGGACTGATCGGTGTGAGATCCGCCTCCTAGTTCAGCTTGGATCCCCACAGCAAGATGGTACAGGGGACCCCCATACACATACATTTTCTTGCTTCAGGCCCCTGGGATAGTAAATTCTCACTATGGCCATTTATACATAGGAGGTTTTGCCTTGGATTTGCCGCTCTCTAGATGCACATTTCCCCCATCCGAATTCTCAAAACTCTGCATGGGGCTTATTGTTGCATTTTGAGAACCTGAGTGAGAAAAATGTGCATCTAAAGAGTGGCAAATCCAAGGTAAAACCTCCCATGCATAAAAGCTTTCAAGCTATGACTGTCTTAAGAAAACTTCACATTACTAGTTGTCAGCGAGGGCATGCAATCGGACCCGGGATAGCGAGGTGACTTTCGTTTCATCTCTCCTTCCCGTGGGAAGGAAGAGGCAACAGCCAAAAGGCTCGAGAGGTCTCCACTTCAAAGTGACTTCCTGATTGTAATCCTGCTCTGATCTTAAGGTGTGAATTCTCTCTCTTGGTATTGGGGAACCTCTGATGTTTTGCATTTCAAAGATGTTACTTGTAAACATGCTAGCGTGTGTACTCTATAAGAATACCCTCCAAATGATTTGGCGCCATTGTAACGTTGTGTTTCATAGATTACTGTACCCTTCCTTTCAAATAAATTCTACTTTAACTCTCTGCTAACGTCTGGAGTAAAGTTGATGATTCCTGAGAGGCAACGGAGTCCTAGAATCTGACAGTACGTTACAATCTCAACCTTTTTTGTTTTCGGGTCAGAAGTAGTATTAGGATGTCTGTACCACCCTCGGGGCCGCTCAACGCGGGAGAGGAAAGTCGGCAGACTCCCGCTGATATTGAGGTTGGCCAAGGAGAAGCGACCCCGGAGCAGCGCCCACCCGGGCCTACCGATGTCCCTGGAAGGCTGACGTGGACCCCCCGACTCTCGGGGGCCGGGCAGCGGCAGAGAGCAGCGTCAGAACCAGGAGGCGACTTCTACCGGGGACCGCTGGCCGCTTGGTATGGAGAGGGGGAAGGGTGGAAGGACCCCACGCTCGCTCACACCCCTACCCTCACGGCAGAAGCGGCCACTCTGATACGCAGACAGAATCAGATGCTCGTTCTGCAGAATCGGGACCTGCAAACTCAGCTAGACACCTTGCAGCGGGATCTCGCAGCTGTTCTAGGGGCAGTGAGGGGGCTTGGACAGCCCGTGCAACCACCCCAAACGGATTCGCGGCCGACTACTGGACCGCTCGTTGTTGGGGAGGCTCCCACGCCCAGACGCCCTACGGCCAGAGACCTGAAGGTATCTTTCGACGGATCCAGCTCACAGTTGCCTCACTTCTTACTCCAAATTTCCGGCTTCATGAAGGACCAGGGGGAGACCTTTGCCTCGGAAGAGGCTCGGGTCAGGTATGTGATCAGCCTGCTGGAGAAGGAAGCGGTGGAGTGGGCAGTGACGGCGGCAGAGACTATGCCTAGGGTTTTGGCATCCCTGGATGAGTTCTTGTCCGCTCTGCGACGCAGGTTCGAAGACCCCCACCGGGGGGAAAAGGCAAAGGTTGCCCTGCGTCGTTTGAAGCAGGGAACCCGCTCAGTAAGTGAGTATGCACAAGACTTTTTATCTTTGTCGTGCAAGATACGGAGTGGAGCGAGGCCACAAAGGTCCAGCATTTCCGCGAAGGGTTGCGGTGGGAAGTGCTGGATGGCTGTTTGACTTTGGGAGATCCAGAATCGGTGGAGGAGTGGATAAGTTTGGCAGCTCTGGTAGAGAATCGCAAGCTTACCCTCCAGTTCTCCAGGGATCGTCCTTCGAAGACAACCCCTATCCCGCCCGCGAGAGGGGACAACGCAGTAGGCCCCCGGCGAGAGGGAAGACATCGAGGAGTCTACAGTCTCGACAGGGCGCGTCGGTTCAGGGAGGGAGCTTGCCTTCAGTGTGGGAAGATGGGCCATTTTGCGGCAAAATGTACCAACACGCCGTCAGAAGGGACGAGCAACAGGGCGACACAAGAGCGGGAGGCGACACCACCTCGGAATCTGGAGCACAGGAGAGCGGAGGGGATGAACGGTCGCCGTGGGGCGGCGGCCCTGCAAGCTGAAACCTCATCGGATCTCCACAACCGTTGTACCCGAGATAGTTTCCGAAGCCCCTCACCGGCAAAAAACGAGGACGGCCTTCTGTGAGGGAACCGGCACAGAGGGCACCCGCGGAAGAAACCAAACCGGCTCCATGTAGGGTGAGTGATCAGGGAGAGACATTACTGATACCTGTGGTGTTACGAAACCCCCAAGGGGGGGAACCTGTGGCTGTTGTGGCTATAGTGGATTCCGGGTGCTCCCGGACCCTAATTGATCAGGCGGTGGTAGAGCGTCTGAAAATTGGGACTCGAGAACTGGACCAGTCCCTACACTTCCATCAAATGGATGGGAGTGACCTGCGGGGGGGGGGCCGGTTCATTTGCGCACTCGCAAGATGTGGTTGGGGGTGGGAAATCACTGGGAACAGATCCACTTCACGGTAGTTCCTAAAATTTCCTACCCGGTGGTGCTCGGCATCAATTGGTTGGTGGGGCATAACCCGAGCATTGATTGGGAACAAAGGCAGGTGGTATTTGGAGCTCCCCAGTGCGAGAGACACAGCCGGGATGATTTACCTGGAGGGGAAGGGGGAGACGCCGCTGCTTTGGAGACGCCCACGTTACCCCCAGAGTATAGTGACTTTTCCGATGTATTTGAAGGGACGGATTGTGATTTATTGCCTCCTCATCGCACAACGGACTGTGCCATCGAACTGATTAAGGATGTGAAACCGTCCAAGGCTCGAGTTTATGCCATGAGTCCTCACGAGAAAACAGTGCTGCGAGAATTTCTGGACAAGAACTTGAAGCGGGGTTTCATACGGCCGTCCAAGGCTGCATTTTCTTCTCCCTGCTTCTTTGTGAAGAAGAAAGGTACATCTGATCTCAGACTGTGTGTAGACTACAGGGGGCTTAACGCGATTACTGAAACTAATGCCTACCCCCTTCCCTTAATCCCGGATCTCCTGAGTGCGTTACAGGAGGGTTGTGTTTTTTCGAAAATTGACCTGGCGGAAGCCTACTACAGGGTCCGGATCAAGGAGGGGGATGAAGCTAAAACAGCCTTTTCTTGTTGCTATGGTTTGTTTGAATTTTTAGTCATGCCATTCGGTCTGTCTGGGGGGCCCTCGTGCTTCATGCAATTAATTAATGAGATCCTACACGACCTCCTATTTAAAGGTGTAATAGTATTTCTCGACGATTTATTAATTTACTCCAAGGATCCCGCAGAGCACAGAGAGTTGGTGCGGGAGGTGTTGAGTCGTCTAAGGGACAATCATTTGTATGCTAAGTTATCAAAATGTGCATTCAACCAAGACCAATTGTCGTTTTTGGGTTATGTGATATCTCCCCAAGGGTTAAGCATGGATCCGGAGAAAGTGCAGGCAGTGTTAGAATGGGAACCTCCCAGAACTCGCAAACAAGTTCAGCAGTTTCTGGGGTTCGCGAACTTTTATAGAAATTTTATTCAGGATTTCGCTCAAATAGCCTTGCCTATTACTGATTTGCTTAAAACCAAGGGGAAGGGGCAAGAGGCCATCTTTGCACAATACCAGGTACCTTGGACCGCCAGGTGTCAGGCGGCTTTCGAAATTCTTAAGGAGCGCTTTACCTCTGAACCCATTCTGGCGCACCCAGATTGCTCCAGGCCATTCACCTTACAGGTAGATGCCTCTGACAAGGCGATGGGAGGCGCGCTCCTTCAGAGGGATGATCAAGGGAGACTTAGACCCTGCGCATATTTTTCTAAGAAGTTCTCTGGCCCTGAACTCAACTGGCCAATTGGGGAAAAAGAGGCAATGGCGATTAAACATGCACTCACGGTTTGGCGACAGTTCCTGGAGGGGGCTGCCGAGCCCTTTGTGGTATGTACTGATCACCGCAACCTCGAATCTATTTTGGGTCAGCGGAAGCTGTCAGCCAAACAAGTGCGTTGGTCTACCTTTTTCTCTAAGTTTAATTTTACCATCAAACACATGCCTGGGAAAGAAAACTGCTTAGCAGACGGACTGTCTCGCATGCCGCAATATGAGTGTCAGGTTGAGCGGCCGGTGGGTTCTCTTTTCACACGGGAACACCTGGGTTTGACTGCAGAGGGGAATAGTGCAGGAGTTCTGACCAGAGCGCAAAGCCGCGCGGCGGCACAGGACTCGAGTTCGAGTTCCCCTCGTGAAGTGGTCGCTCCCACCTTCTCATCCCCAGCAGTCCCCGGAGAACTCTCAACCACTACCGCTGGGGAGGGGGGGGGAATCTCCCAAATAGAGCGAAGGGACCAGGCTGAAGGGCCGGTACCCACCCCCTTGCCGGGGTCGGATGTACCCACCCCCTTGCCGGGGTCGGATGCTGCCATTCCCCGCCTCTGGGCAGTTCCAGAAAGCCTCCCAGAGATAGTCAGGACGAGGTGGGGGGAGGCCCTTCAGCGAGAGCGGGAGGAAGAATCTATCCCGTCCCAGATGACGGACAAAAACGGTATCTGTAAGAACAAACATTACGTGCCCAGGGAACTGAGGCGGGAGATATTGGAACGGAGCCACAGTTCAACAATAGGGGGACATTTTGGGTTTGCTAAATCCTTACATCTAATAAGAAGACAGTTTTGGTGGCCTGGGATGCGCCAAGACATCGAAGTGTTTATCAAATCCTGCCCTGTGTGCGCAACTAGTAAACGTTTGATGGGAAAACCCCCGGGATTATTAAAGCCCCTAGAAACTCCCGAGGCACCCTGGCGAGTGATTGGGATGGATTTCATAACAGACCTCCCATCCAGTCAGGGGAAGACTGTCCTGTGGGTTATCACGGATCTTTTCTCTAAGCAAGTTCATCTCGTGCCATGTGAAGGGATGCCATCTGCACATAAACTGGCTCGCTTGTTTGTGCACTGCATATTCAAATTGCACGGATTTCCACGGAAGGTCCTGAGTGACAGGGGCTCCGTGTTTGTGTCCAAGTTCTGGAAAGCGTTTTTAGGAATTGTAGGTGTGCAGTTGGGTTTGTCATCTGCCTATCACCCCCAGACGGATGGGCAGACCGAAAGGGTTAATGCGGTGATGGAATGTTATTTGCGTTGTTTTGTTAATTATCACCAAGACAATTGGGTTGATCTGCTGCCACTGGCAGAATATGCCTACAATAACTCGGTGCACTCTGCAACCGGGGTGAGCCCATTCAAAGCAGTTTATGGAATGGATTTTGGACCATTAGGGGTTGTACCCACCCCGCCAGAAGGCGATCCCCCCGAGGTGTCTAAATGGGCTCACACAGTGAGGAACACTTGGCCCTGGCTTGTAAAAAACCTGGAACAGGCTAAAGATAGGTACAAACTACAAGCAGACAAACACAGAACACCTCAGTGGGAATTGAGGGTCGGAGAAAAGGTGTATCTTTCCACTAAGAACCTCAGGTCTTTACGCCCGTGTAAAAAATTGAGCCAACGGTTTGTGGGCCCATTTTCTATCTCCAGAGTTATCAATGAGGTTACGGTAGAGCTGGAGCTACCCAAATCCTTACAAGGGGTGCACCCGGTGTTTCACGTGAGTCTACTAAAACCCTTTCTACAAGCACCAGAATGGCACCCCGAACCCGAAGCGGCAACTCCCATCATGGTACAGGGCGAACGGCACTTTGAAATCTCCAGGGTGCTCGATTCTCGGAGGCGCAGGGGCCGACTGGAATATCTTGTGCGTTGGAAACATTTAAATTCCAGTCACGATGAGTGGGTGTCCGCTGTTCACGTACAGGCTCCAACCCTTGTAGCGGATTTCCATCGCCATTACCCGGACAAACCAGGAAATCTGGAGGGGGGGCCTTTGGGGAGGCGGAGTGTCAGCGAGGGCATGCAATCGGACCCGGGATAGCGAGGTGACTTTCGTTTCATCTCTCCTTCCCGTGGGAAGGAAGAGGCAACAGCCAAAAGGCTCGAGAGGTCTCCACTTCAAAGTGACTTCCTGATTGTAATCCTGCTCTGATCTTAAGGTGTGAATTCTCTCTCTTGGTATTGGGGAACCTCTGATGTTTTGCATTTCAAAGATGTTACTTGTAAACATGCTAGCGTGTGTACTCTATAAGAATACCCTCCAAATGATTTGGCGCCATTGTAACGTTGTGTTTCATAGATTACTGTACCCTTCCTTTCAAATAAATTCTACTTTAACTCTCTGCTAACGTCTGGAGTAAAGTTGATGATTCCTGAGAGGCAACGGAGTCCTAGAATCTGACACTAGTTCAGCTAGTAACTAGTGGATGGCCTCTATATTTCTCCTGATTAGATTTGAGCTTTGCAGAGTTGCATTTTGCTCTGTCTGCCCTGTATGCCAGGGGCCCCTCTTGGCTGAGTACATATTTTCACCAAACTGTATACATACAATGTAAGCAGAGTGAAGATCTATCTGCTTGGTGCATCTAAGAAATGGAGTTTTAGCCACAGGGGTTTCTGCTGAAAGAAAATTTTGCTAGCCTGCAACGTGTTGAGCAGGGACTAATGTTTGCTTTTGCTGGAATAGATGGATAGGGCGTCCCTTCTTATAGTTCTTCCTTTTCCATGTTCTTTTTTTTAACAGTACCCTCCAAGATGGATTTATAGTGGGGTCTTGCTCCTTGCCTTTAAAAGACTTTTTAAAAAAGTTTTCTGCTACCATAATTTTTCTCTTCTTCTTCCCCTAGATTCCAGGTTAAATTACCATGTTGGCACTTTGCGATAAATAAGTGGGTTTTGGGTTGCAGTTTGGGCACTCGGTCTCTAAAAGGTTCGCCATCACTGCCCTATGGACTCTTGGCTGCTGTTGGTCACCTTTAGCTATCAACTGAGGGCATCAAGCTCTGAGAGAGCCAGTGTGGTGTAGTGGTTAGGAGTGGTGGACTCTAATCAGGAGAACCGGGTTGGCTTCCCCACTCCTACACATGAAGCCAGCTGGGTGACCTTCAGAGTTCTCTCTGAACTCTCAGCCCCATCTACCTCACAAGGTGTCTGTTGTGGGGAGTGGAAGGGAAGGTGATTGTAAGCCAGTGATTCTCCTTAAAAGATAAAGTCAGCATATAAAAACCAACTCTTCTTCTGATGTGTCCCTGCTGTTTACAATAACTACACACCACCAGAGCTGGTGTCGAACTTACCAGTCCCTTCAGATCTTTGGCAGGAATCTCGGCTAAAATCTGAGCCTGCTGATGAGGAACAAGCAGGGGTCAATTCTGTTGTTCTTGCCTGTAATGCCAGGGGGAAGACAGAGATTTCTCTCGAGGCAGCTTTTCAAGTCCATGCCACTTCAAGGTGGGCTGGTCCGCCACGGCTATCTCGTCGAACACTGCCGCCAACTCACAAGTAGTTGCAGGCCTCTGAGCGTGGACCAATGCTGCATGCTCTTGTGGGATGGTTTGATCAATTTGCTCCTAAACTATCAGCTCTGATATATCCCGGAAAGTGCATGTGTGAGCGGATTCAATCCAGTGAGAGCACATTCTTTGAACCCCACTAGCGAAAGAGCTGTAAGATTTTTTCAGTTTAAGCGCTGCAGAGTGGAACCGTTGCCAGAGTTGCTCAGTTGAAAGACCAAACTGCTGGAGAGCCAATTGCTTAAAAGATTGATAGTCCCTTGCTTGCTGGGATGTCAGCTGCGCTAACAGTTCGACAACCTCCCCATACAAGCACCTTCTCAAGGCTCCCATATATTCAGCATCCGGCAAATGATAGCCTTGGGATGTAGCCTCAAATAAAGCCAAGAAAGATGCCACATCCTCACCAGGTGTTAACTCTGGAAACTTTTTAAATTATTTTGTCCATCTATCATCCTGGTTCCGTTATCAGATGATTTTGCATCATATGGTTATCAAAGCACACAAGTGTTACGCAGGATCCACTGGTTGAACTAGGGCCGGATCCAGTGCAGGAGGGGTTGGTTGAGTACAGTTGTACAGTAGTTGTACAGACTCTTGGGATTGTATTGCTTGCTTTTTTCTGAATGTTTGGTTGAGCTGTGCATTTGATAGAAGGTTTGATACCAAGTACTGGGTGCCTTGAATAATGGATGAGAGATCTGGTCGCAGGTTGTCCCAGTATGGAGTTGATACTGTTATTGATTTTACTTGACTACACTCTTTTTTACTTATAGTTAACTGTCATGAGACTTAACAGTTCTTGCAGCAGCTCAACAAATCTGATTGGTCTAAATTAAGTATTTGCCATATCTAGTTGTTAAAATGGAGCAGAGTTTGGATTGTGTTTGCTGCGTAGTGTTGACGGCCTTAATGAAACTCTTCTAAATGCTTCTAAAAAAAGGTTTTGGTGGTTATATATTTTGCTGACACCAAGAGGGGGTTATAATGCTGAGTTATCTTTCTTATAGGACTCCCACAAGACGATGGAGCTATGTAGCTACCATGTTTGCACAGGTTAGTGGGTTTTTTTTGGAGGGGGGTGTTGGATGGAAAATCCTAGCCATCTCCAGATAATTTTTGAATGTTCTTCTATGAAATTTTTGTACCACTATGTAACAATAAAGAAAAAAAGGGAGCAGGTCTTCAGTATGATCAGTCCAAAGCCGCCACCAAAAGGACTGAAAGGCACATGAATTGTCAGTACTGAATGCAACAGTATGCAGTCTGTTGAAGTGATGGTATGTGTACAAAGGCATTGAATATTGTGCACCCAAGATCTTAATATAGAACAAAATTTCATATAATACGCTCATTTGAGTCTTCCTTAGGTTTATCTAAAGAGCTTAAGTACAAAATGAGTGTTACTGTGGGAAGCAGTGGAATCCCTGCTCAGATCTGCGATTGCAATCTGAAAAGGGTTTGAAACTAATGTATTATCTAAAGTCTTGTTCTGTTTTAACTCTTTGTATACATGGCATTCATTCAACAGATTGTACACTGCTGCATTCATTATTGGCATTACATATGTTTATTGCCCGTTGGTCCTTTTTTACCTGACGTGCTACAGGTTTTGCTTTGTAAGCTAACTTTTCAACAGGTCCATAAGTCGCTAGTACATACAAATGTTTACACCCTCCTGTTTCCATTGTTGGTGTTAAAGAGATTGATGGAACCAGCTTTTGTAAAGCTTCCAGGGAATCATAATAGCTTAACTGAGGTAGCTCAAATAAGGATGGGAGAGACTTGTTTGAGCAGTAGTGTGTGTGAAAAGGATTATCCTATAATTATAGGATGGGGGAGACTTGTTTGAGCAGTAGTGTGTGTGAAAAGGATCTTGGGGTCTTAGTAGACCAAACACTGAACATGAGTTAGCAGTGTGATGCTGTAACTAAAAAGGCAAATGCAGTCTTGGGCTGCATCAACAGACGTTTAGTGTCCAGATCACGCGAAGTGATGGTACTGCTTTACTCTGCTCTGATTAGACCTCAACTAGAGTACTGTGTTCAGTTTTGGGCACCCGAATTTAAGAAAGATGTAGACAAGCTGGAACGTGTCCAGAGAAGGGCAACAAAGATGGTGAGGGGTCTGGAGACCAAGTCCTATGAGGAAAGGTTGAAGGAGCTGGGTATGTTTAGCCTGAAGAGGAGAAGACTGAGAGGGGATATGATAACCATGTTCAAGTACTTGAAGGGCTGTCATATAGAGGAGGGTGCCGAGTTGTTTTCTGTTGCTCAAGAAGGTTGGACCAGAACCAACGGGTTGAAATTAAATCAAAAGAGTTTCCGTCTAGACATTAGGAAGAATTTTCTAACAGTTAGAGCGGTTCCTCAGTGGAACAGGCTTCCTCGGGAGGTGGTAAGCGCTTTGTTCCCTGGAGGTTTTTAAGAAGAGGTTAGATGGCCATCTGTCAGCAATGCTGATTCTGTGACCTTAGGCAGATGATGAGAGGGAGGGCATCTTGGCCATCTTCTGGTCACTAAAGGTGTGGAGGGGGGAGGTAGTTGTGAATTTCCTGCATTATGCAGGGGGTTGGACTTGATGGCCCTGGTGGTCCCTTCCAACTCTATGATTCTATGATTCTATGAGTCTATAAGGAACCGTGGCTCAGTGGTAGAGCATCTGTTTAATATTATGGTGGTCCCAGGTAGGGCTGTCGATTCGGTTCGTCCCGAACCCCAAAACAGCCGAATTTTCTCCGATTCGGTGGTTTCTAGTTTGGATGGAACCGAATTCAAAAAAAGGTGGGAAAACAATGAGCCGAATTTGGCAAATTCGGGGGCTCCGAATCAGCAGAATAACCATAAAGGCATTAGCAACACATTTGTGCCTTTCCGCGGCTCTGGGGGGGCATGTTTGGAGGTAGAGATCCCAACATTTCAGCGTAGCTTGAAGGGACCCTTCTTGCAAGAACCTCCAAGTTTTGTAAAGATTGGGTCAGGGGCCCAGAAGGGGTCCTCCCCAAAATCGCCCACAGGAATAAAGGCATTAAAACACATTTGCACCTTTCCGCGGCTCTGGGGGTGGATTTTTGGAGGTAGAGGCCCCAAACTTTCAGTGTAGCTTGAGGTGACCCTTCTTGCAAGAACCCCCAAGTTTGGTGACGATTGGGGCAGGGGGTCCCGAGTTATGGGGCCCGGAAGTGGTCCCCCCACCCATCTGCCCATTACAGCCTTTAAAAACACATTCGAGTTGGGCTGTACCCTTACCATTACAGGCCCGGGGGTCTGGTTTCCTCGGCAGTTGGGCCATACCATTACCCCGGCCTGGGGGTCTGACTAAAAGGCAATTAATCCCGAGTTATGGGGTCCCCCCCACACATTGGAATGAATGGGAGCAGGCAATCCTTAATGTGCATCTAGAGAGCGTTAATCCAAGGCAAAACTTCCCGTGCATAAATGGCCAGAGAGTATGTGTGTGTGAGTCTGCTAGAATCGTATTGGATTACTCCTGAGTCCTCCTAGTCCCTGCTCCTGATAGAAGAGAAGAAGACATCCACAGTAAGACCCATTTGGGGGCTTTTCTCTATAATTCTATATAATTTTTCCCCTGTGTGTGTGTATGTGGGGGGGGGAGATTCTGTGTGTGTGTGTGTGTGTGTGTGTGAGGGGGGAAGCCAAAGGGGGGTAGGTTTACCTGTTCTGCTGGGGGGTGGGCTTGATTGCCTCTGTGTGGGACTGTGCTTTCTACTGTTTTCACTGGTTGCTAACTTCGTGTGGAGTTAACTGTGGGACAGTGAGTCTCTCTCTGGCTGGTTCCAATTGTTTCCAATGGGCTGTGCAACCGCTCCTGTTATTTCAAATGGGCTACCCTGTCATTTGTTTTAGTACATCCCCTGTACTAAAGGAGTCAGTGGAGTCAATGCAAGTCAACCGACATTCCCCTCTCCCATTATTTTCAATGGGCTGGGCAGCCTCTCCCATTGCTTTCAATAGGCTGACTTGTCATTTATTTTAGTACATCCCTTTTAATGGCTTTATTCCAATGGGCAGATAGGAGGACCCCTTCCGGGCCCCATAACTGGGGGGTCCCTGACCCAATCTTCACAGAACTTAGGGGTTCTTGCAAGAAGGGTCCCCTCAAGGTACACTGAGATTTTGGGACCTCTACCTCCAAACATGCCCCCCCAGAGCCGCGGAAAGGCACAAATGTGTTTTCAATGCCTTTATTACTGTGGGCGATTTTTTTGGGGGGACCCCTTCTGGGCCCCATATCTCGGGACCCCCTGCCCCAAACTTTACAAAACTTGGGAGTTGTTGCAAGAAGGGTCCCCTCAAGCTACGCTGAAATGTTGGGACCTCTACCTCCAACAATGCCCCCCCCCGGAGCAGCAGAAAGGTGCGGATGTGTTTTTAATGGCTTTATTCGGCCCAATTTTTCCCCGAACTCAGAACTTGGCGCCGAATTCCACGGATCCGAATCAGGGGAGTTCAGACTTCGGCATTTCCCAAATCAAAACAGGCCAAATTTTGCCAAATCCAAATTTTACCAAAAAAAAATTTCAACAGCCCTAGTCCCAGGTTCAAGCTTTGCGTCTCCATTTAAATGGGTCAAGTAGTAGGTGCTGTAAAAGACCTCTGCCTGGAGAACTGCTGCCAGTCAGAGTAGACAATACTGACCTTGATAGAACAAGGGTCTGACTTGGTATAAAGCAGGTTCATGTGTTTCCCCCTGCCCAGGTAACTGGTTCAGTCTTCTTCATGAATTACATCTTCACGCGACTCTGCAACCCTATATTTCGGAACTATATTTGGGAACCCTTCAACGTGAGAGGGCTGGTTCTTTGCATCTTTAACTCCATTCTTCCAAGTGAGTGTTTCTACAGCATTTACCCATGTCCCATAAAAATGTTTCTGAAACCATGTTGGAAATAGGCCAATCCAGATTTGAAAATTGGGAAGAAATCTTTTTTTTTATGGAATGCTTGGACAGATAGGGGGATTTTTACTTTGGACCAATTAATAGATCAGGACGACAAGTTTTTGTTGTTTTATAAGCAGAGGTCTGAATACTGTTGAGATCATCCTCTGTTGGATGGCAATATTTACAGCTGGAACATCTGTTGGGATCTAAATATGTTCCTGCAGTACTAAGTGTTTCAGTATCTCCCTTACTCTTGGAAACTCTCATTGGATCACTGCAAAAAATGAAACCTACAACGTATGTTTATAAATATTTGATGTCAATTAGTAAATATGACATGCAAAGTCTCAGAAATATATGGAATAAGAAGTAGGTCACCCTATTTTGCCAAAGCAACAGGATATGGCCCTAAATTGTATACCAGTTGTTTTTATGGACCTTAAGCTGTGACCTAATTATGCTTAGGATATACTGGTTACCACAGCACTTTTTCAGTAAAGGACTAACAGTGCATTCCTAAGTAGAGTTACTCCAGTCTAAGCCCATTCATTTCAATTGGCTTAGACTGGAGTAACTCTCCTTAGGAATGCACTGTAAGTCACACATCTGATTGCTTGCGTCGTAGCTTACAAGACGCATCTCTTACACAAATACTCTGGGCCTGTCCAGTTATTCAGTCTTTTTGGGAAGAAGTAATTACTCATATCAATTTTGTACTGAGACATTCATTGATCTTTGAGGATTCTAATATACTTTAATCGAAAGGATTCTAATCGAAAATGAACCCTCCATGCCATTACTGTTGCGAAAAGACTTATATTGCAACACTGGAGAGAATAATGCCTACCTCCAGTAACCCAAGGAATTGAGGACCTTACAACTTTATGAATGTTTGAATGTGTGGCATATAGATGACAATGGCGCATGGACATATATTTAAATCAGGGATCCCCAAGCTTTTTGAGCCTACAGGCACCTTTGGGATTCTGACACAGTGTGGTGGGCACAGCCATAAAGTGGCTGCCATAAAATGGCTGCCACTGGAAGTGGAGCCAGCCCTAAATGGCTGCAGCAGCTTACCTTCCTTCACACAATGAAGATCCTTGTGCTGTGGTGGCAGCTGCTGCCAAAGCAATGTTTTTAAAAATCTGCACAGCCAGTCAAATCTTCTATGGCCATTTGAAGATTTGCTGAGCAAAAGTCCCACCTGGCCCCTCCTACTTTCTAAAAACACTTGGTTGGTTCCAGGAAAAGTGTCAGTGGGCACCATGTTAAGATCTCCTGCTTTAGATATTTGAAAACCTTTTATAGATGCTTATCTATAGACTTACCAACATTGGGGAGGGCCTGTGGCTCAGTGGTAGAGCATCTGCTTGGCATGCAGAAGGTCCCAGGTTCAATCCCCGGCATCTCTAGTTAAAGGGACAAAGCCAGTAGGTGATGTGAAAGACCTCTGCCTGAGACCCTGGAGAGCCGCTGCCAGTCAGAGTAGACAATACTGACTTTGATGGACTAAGGGTCCAATTCAGTGTAAGGCAGCTTCATATGTTCATGCATTATTGTATTTTGTTATTTCTTTCTGTTTGTGGTAAAATAAATAAAATTTAAATTTGTTTTTAAAAATTTGGAATTGTAATAGCGGCAGCAATTGATAAACTATATCTTAGTGGATAAGGGATGAAGTGGGATCTTGATTCAGCTCTCAGCTCTCCAGGCTATCTATAGTTATAGATCAAATCAAGCCTGAACTGACCCTAGAAGCTAAAATGACTAAACTGAGGCTATCGTATTTTGGCCACATTATGAGAAGACAAGAGTCACTGGAAAAAACAGTCATGCTAGGAAAAGTTGAGGGCAGCAGGAAAAGAGGAAGACCCAACAAGAGATGGATTGATTCAATAAAGGAAGTCACAGCCCTCAATTTGCAAGAACTGAGCAAAGCTGTTAAAGAAAGAATGTTTTGGAGGACATTGATTCATAGGGTCGCCATGAGTCGGAAGCAACTTGATGGCACTTAACACACACACACACACACACATCTATTCTAACTAACTAGGATGGAGGGAGATCCAGGACTTGCGTCCTTCCCTCATGCCGGCAAGATGGAGGAGGTGCCTGCGTGTGTGAGGAGGTGAGGAAAAAGCAGGAAGGAAGGAAGTTTCCCTGAGTAGCAATCTACGCAGCAAAGGCATAGTTCAGAGCAGTAGAGAAAGGATGCCCCAGTGTCTTATCCCCTCTGTCTCTCTGACTCACTAGTCTTATCCTCCTCTAGAGTTTGAGGTTAAGAGACAGCGTAAAGTCCTTCCCTTCCAACAATATCTGCCAAAGAATGTTCTGGCCTTTGCCAGAGAAAATACAGTCCTGCCGCTTCACAGGTACTTTAAACTCAAGTGTAAGATGAAAGCAGAGATTTCCTCTTCCAGTCCAAGCAACAAGTTAGTACAATGAATAAAATTTTCCTGAATATTTCCCCCTGCTATCTCCTCCCCCAGGTACTCTAATCATGTTCATACTGTTCTTTTTATTCCTGCACTGCTGGCATAATGCCTTTGCTGAGATGATGCGCTTTGGTGACCGAATGTTTTATCAGGTAATTAGTGTAAGGCTAATAGTCTGTGTTTCTTTTGCTTGCTTTTAATTTTATAGGATAAGGTGTATGGGAGAAATGATACCAAAAAGTGTCTGTGACTGGTAAAGCTGTCATCACCCATTACAGAACCTACTTTCCAGAGAGACCCCCCCCCAATGTCCTTTAATACTTTTGACAGTGTTCAAAAACTTTTTAAAAAACTACCAGGCCTTCTGTGCATAGGAAGCCCTGTGTCCCTTTATCCTTACAGGTCACTCCTGAGTTATATGATCATTTGTATAGGGCTGTTGATTCGGTTCGGCCCGAACTGAAAAACAGCCGAATTTCCCCTGATTCGGTGGTTTTTAGTTTGGGACGAACCGAACTCAAAAATGGCGGACAACCGGGGGGGCCGAATTCAGCGAGTTCGGGAGTTCACGATTAAATTCGGCAAATTCGGGCCGTCAGTAAGCAGCATTCTCCTGCCCTGGCCAATCGGTGGCCAAGCTGGGTCTTCTTCTGGCCAATCAGTCAGGATTGAGTACTGGAGGAATCAGCTGATGTGCGGCCCGGCCGGGGAGAGAGAAAGAGAGGGAAATCCTCGTGTGTGTGTGGGGGTGTGCTTGTGCACATTCACTCCTTTCTGTGGCTGCAGGGGGCGCTTTTTTGGGGATACAGCCCCTAAACTTTCAGCATAGCTTCAGACAAGCCTTCTTAAGATACCACCCAAGCTTTGTAAAGATGGGTTCAGTGGGGGCAGAAATATTGGCTCCCCCCCTTTTCTCTTTCCGTGGCTGCAGGGGGCGCATTTTTTTGGGTGCAGATCCCAAACTTTGAGCAGAGCTTCAGACAAGCCTTCTTAAGAGACCACCCAAGTTTTGTAAACATTGGGTCAGGGGGTCCCGAGATATGGGCTTTCCCCTTTTCCCTATTGGGATGAATGGGATCCTGTATGCATCTCCTCCAGAGCAAAACGTCCCGTGCCTAAATGGAAACGTCTTGGATTACCCAGTCCTCCCCAGCCCCTCCTGATGGAACAGAAGACAGCCACAGTAAGACCCCTTTGGGGGCTTTAATCTATAATTTTTCTCCTGTGTGTGTGTGTGGGGGGAAGCAGAGTCTCTGTGTGTGTGGGGAGGGAGCAGTTTCTGTGGGTGTGTCTTCAGGTTTTCCCTCATTCATAAAAAACTTCTCAGCTGTTTGTCGGGGCTGGGAGCTTTGTGCGTGGGCGGCAAGCTCTGCTCAGAGATGCACATTAAGGGTGGGGGAGACTCCTTTCGGGGCCCATATCTCAGCCCCCCCTGACCCAATCTTTACAAAACTTGGGGGGGCTTTCAAGAAACGTCCTTTGAAGCTCTGCTGAAAGTTTGGGACCTCTACCCCCAAAAATGCCCCCCCAGAGCCGCGGAAAGGCGCGGTTGTGTTTTTAATGGCTTTATTCGGCCGAATTTTTTTCCCGAACTTTGAATTCCCGCCGAATTGCATGGACCCGAAGTGGGGGAGTTCGGACTTCGGCATATGCCGAATCTAAACGGGCCAAATTCAGCCGAATCCGAACTATACCGATTTTTTTAAATTCAACAGCCCCACATTTGTATGGGGTTGCTAATTTTTGTCCATGGCTGCTTGTTTATTATAGTATTTCAGGCTATTTCCGTGACTCTCTTTTTTTAAACTGGTAAGTAACTTTGAGCCCCGTGGCGCAGAGTGGTAAGCTGCAGTACTGCAGTCCAAGCTCTGCTCACGACCTGAGTTCGATCCCGATGGAAGTTGATTTCAGGTAGCCGGCTCAAGGTCAACTCAGCCTTCCATCCTTCCGAGGTCAGTAAAATGAGTACCCAGCTGGCTGGGGGTAAAGGGAAGATGACTGGGGAAGGCACTGGCAAACCACCCCGTAAACAAAGGTCTATCTAGGAAACGTCGAGATGTGACATCACCCCATGGGTCAGGAATGACCCGGTGCTTGCTCAGGGGACCTTTCCCTTTAAGTAACTTCGAGCATTGTTACATGGGGTGGGGGAGTATTCAGACTGGCAAATTGGAAAGTTCCATAATGGGCAGCAACAGCATTTTCTGTCACAGAGAGCCAGCGTGGTTTAGTGGTTAAGAGCAGCTGACTCTCATCTGGAGAACTGGGTTTGATCCCCCACTCCTCCACATGAATGGCAGACTCTAATCTGGAGAACCAGGGTTGGTTTCCCCACTCCTCCCAATGAAGCCTGCTGGGTGACCTTGGGCCAGTAACAGTTCTCTCAGAACTCTCTCAGCCCCAACTGCCTCACAAGGTGTCTGTTGTGGGGCGAGGACAGGATTGTGATTGTAAAACGCTTTGAGATTCCCTAAAGTAGAAAAAAGCAGGGAATAAAAACCAACTCTTCTTCTTCAAATCGATGTGCACTTTTTAGTTAATGAATTTCCACATCCCTGGAATAAAATATTTGGATATAGAGTTGAAGTTTATAACACCAAAAATAGTGAACTCTTTGGTTGTGTATTATTCTCATCCACGTTATAGCAGATTAACTGTGGACAGAATTAGTCATGTTTTACACAAATAAACATATCCTTGAAAAAAATTTTTTTGCTTATATCTACAGTATTCTCAGGAATAATTATTAAGTTGTGTAAAAATCTCCATACTGCACATTCTGAGTGTGTACAGCCCTGTCTGAAAAGCATTTCACTCATTCCAAAAGAGAGAGTATAGGAGTGTTTTTCAGTTGATCCCCAAAATTTCCAACTTTTTCCTTGGGAGGGAAAAGTTTTAAATGGGGGGAGAACAGGACAGGGGGAGGGAGCACCTATTTTTCTTAGGTTTTCTGTGTCATTTCTGGCACATTTTTAATCATATAGAGGTTGATGCTGAGCCTGCAGTTTCTGCTCTGGTCTGTGATGACCAACTTGTTCAGCCTCTTGTTCAGGAAATGAGCTGCCATTCAGAAGGCAGTGTTCTAAATTTTAACTTTACAAGTGTGTTTTGGAGACGTTCTGCCTATGGGAATTACTGTCCATGTTTGGAAACTTTCATGTTTGAGCGACGTTCCTAAAAATGTTGAATTCGATCCTTGTAGAACTAGGCTCAAATTCTTAAGACTGGAGTAATTTTATCTTAGATTGACTCGTTGGCTGAAGGGAAATGAAGAGTTTCTGCCAAGTTCAGAATTTACAAGACGAGACATACCATTGGCAAACCCACACACAGTTTTACCGACTGCTGCAAAAGTATTTCGAGTCATAGGAGCAGGGGAGCCAAACATAAGGCCCGAGGGTCAGATCCAGCCCTTTGAGAACTCCTATGTGGCCCACGAGCCAGCCAAGGCAGCCAACCCCCCCCCCCAACTCTCAATCTGGGCTGGCAAGGCATGGCCCAGCCCGATCAAGTGACATTTATGTCATATGCGGCCCTCATAACAATTGAGTTCGACATCCCTGCATAGGAGGGTTCTTAGCATTATGATTCCTTGTTTTGAATGCTGACTATACTCTTTTGAACATCATTGTTTTCCTCCCCTCCCCCTCCCACTCAGGACTGGTGGAATTCTACATCTTATGCCAGCTATTACCGAACCTGGAATGTGGTAGTGCATGACTGGCTGTATTACTATGCATACAGAGACTTCCGTTGGGTGAGCATCTTTGAATCTAATAAAAATGTTTTTTCAGAGAGGTTAAAAAGGGAAGTTTACAGAAATCTCCTGCATAGTGAAAGAGATAGCAAGAGAACCCTGTATTTTGCAAGAACAGTGAAGTTGGCTTGTTTCTATGAGCCAATGATGCTGCCTTGTAATTAGCCTGAACTTGGTGTAGCCAGATTAATGCTTTCTACTTTGACTGTCAGCAGCGGCTCTCTAGGGTCTCAGGCAGAGGTCTTTCACATCACCTGATGCTTTTAACTGGAGATACTGGGGGTTGAACCTGTGACTTTCTGCATGCCAAGCAGATGCTCTGCCACTGGGCCATAGCCTTATTTTGGGATTGGACTGGGAAGTTAACAGTGCCGTCAATGATTTGAAACTGGATTAACTTGGCATAGAATTATAGTGTTGGATCTTTGGTCAAGGTGGTTGCTTTTCACAAATTAAAAAAATAAATAAAACCATAGAGTTTTGGCAGAGATTGATAGAGCATCTGTGTCGCTTCCAAGTAAACCCGGAAGTGATGTAGGCATGTTGCGCATGCGCATTGCGCCAGGTGCACGTGTGCGTCATATGCTACAACAACGTGACTGAAAAGCTCCCGCTGATGGAGCTATGGGACCTGGTAAGCCTATGCCCTAAGCCTGGCTTGCCCGGGGAGGGCGGGGTATAAATAAAATTTATTATGATTATTGGGAAATTAACAGTGCAATCAATGGTTTTAAACTGGAGAAACTTGGAATATAGTTATAGTGTTGGATCTGTGGTCAAGGTGGTTGCTTTTCACAAGGATCATGTGTTTTGTATTTCAACTTCAGCGAGTCTGTTTTTGAGATGACACGGTAACTGTTGTAACAAGTGTTGTAACAATATCCATTTGTTCTCTCTGCTAATGAACTAAAATATAATAAAGTAGGATTATTCATTTAACAATTGCATTGAGAGCCTTTCCAAGCATGTGAGACGGTGTGTAAACATATCAGCAGGCCCTAAATGGTAGTTACCACTAACTTTATGGAACATTTTAAAATTGAACCTATGATGGATTTCCCCCCCCCCCTCCCTGTTCTTGTACCACCACCCCAGTTCTTTGGAGAAAAGTTCAAGTCTGCTGCTCTGCTGTTCGTGTTCGCGGTTTCTGCTGCTGTACATGAATACATCCTGTCTGTCTGTTTTGGTTTCTTCTATCCTGCCATGTTCTGCCTCTACATGGGCTTCGGAAGTAAGTAATCACCTTTGATTTGTTTGTCATATTTCTTCTCCCCCCACCCCCGGTCAATCCAAGATGGGCTCCCAGAGCACCTTACAACAATTTGAAATACAGGTATAAATAATACATTATTTCCCCCCAACTTTCCTGGGGAGCACTGGAGGTGAAAGTAATATTTCATTTAATACCCAGAGGTGAAGGTAGTATTTATTTAAAATATTTATTCATTTCCTTTCTTCCTATAGAGCTTAAGGCAGTTTACAATATTAATAAAATATATTAAAATTAAAAACAACAACATAAAACCATAATGCAAAATCACAATTTATAACTGCTTTAATTAAATGCAGTCCAAAATAAAACAGTCTTCAGCTGCCTCCTAATGATTAAAAGAGAGGGGGCCAGGCGCACCTCCCTGGGGAGATTGTTCCACAGTCGTGGGGCTGAAAAAGCCCTCTCTCATGTACCCACCAAACAAGCTTCTTGGATTTCAATGTCTCTACACTAATGTGTAGAGTATGGGAAACAAGCAGGAGAAACCTAATACAGGAAGGGGACTATGACCTAATTGGCACTACTGAAACCTGGTGGGATGACACTCACAACTGGGATATTAGGATTGACATTCCTCTGTTAACCCGACTTTTTCCTCTCCCCTGAGCTCAGCCCGGCTGAAATCTCCATGCAGAAGGCAAAGCACAGGCCACAAAAGGTTGCTTTCTCTCACAGCCAATCAGATAAACTAAAGCTCACTTAGGCTAGCAGAAGATGCTAAACACAACAAAAAAGGGTTCTTTGGTTATATTCAAAATAAGAAAAAGTACAAGGAAGCGATAAGTCCATTGCGGGGAGAGGAAAGTGAAATTTTAACAGTTGATGAAAAGAGAGCAGAACTTAAATTCCCACTTTGCCCCAATATTTTCTTGCAAGGGAAATGGTGCTCAACCAGGCAAAACCCAAGCACATGAGGGAAGAGAATTGCAGCTTAGGATAGGCATGAGGTAGTACATAAACACCTAGTTTCTTTAAAGAAATTAAGTCCTTGGTGCCAAATGAATTGCATCCAAGAGTACTAAAGGAACTCGTGGCTGTAATTTTGGAGCCTCTGTTCATTATTTTTGAGAATTCTTGGAGAACAGGTGAGATGCCAGAAGATCGGTGGCAGGCAAATGTTATCCCCATCTTCAAGTGATGTAGTATCCCATTAACATAGAGTCCAATGGATCAATGAGAGCAGGAGGCTGGATTTGAGCTTCACGGTTTGCTTTATTGGCCAAGGAGTGATCCAAAAAAGCAGACTGATGAGCTCTGCAATCTTGTCACACAGGGGGAGGGACAATGCAATAGGTTTTATAGACATTTCACATTCCAATAACATTTGATTGCAGCTCGTCACTGCAACGTCATTAGTTTCTACAGAGCGGGTGGGCATTGCTACATTACTGAACAGAACTCTATTGTTCCTTTGCACGGAGAAACGAAACTTAAAGGAGGGGGTAGGTGGGAGTAAGGCTGTTCCCTTATGTGAGAGGGAAGATTCCAGCCTTTGGATTGTTTGTGTGTGTGCCTCCCTGCTTGATGCTAAAGAGAAGGAGGGTTGGGCCACTGACAAGCGGCTTCTGTGGGTATGCGTGCAGTTTGCGTGTCTGAATGAGGTTACTCAATCACAACACAAGAAGGGGGAAAAGGAGGATCCAAGTAACTACCCACCAGTCAGCTTGACGTCTATACCTGGAAAGATTTTAGAACAAACTATCAAACAGTCAGTCCTTGAGCATTTAGAAAAGATGGGTGTGATTACTAAGAGCCAGCACGTGTTTCTTAAGAATAAGTCATGTCAGACTAACCTTATGTCCTTTTCTGTGAGAGTTACTACCTTGATGGATCAGGAGAATGCTGTGGACATAGTTTATCTTGATTTCAGTAAGAGTTTTGATAAGGTTCCACATAATATTTTTGTTGACAAGTTGGTAAAATGTGATTTGGATCCTATTACTGTTAGGTGGATCTGTAACTGGTTGACAGATTGCACCCAAAGTGTGCTTGTTAATGGTTCTTCATCCTCTTAGAGAGGAGTGACAAATGGAGTACCTCAGAGATCTGTTCTGGGCCCTGTGTTGTTCAATGTCTTTATAAATGACTTAGGTGAATGAATAGAGGGAATGCTAATTAAATTTTCAGATTATACTAAATTGGGAGGGGTAGCAAATACAGTAGAAGACAGAGTCAAGATACAGGATAATCTTGACTGACTGGAAAACTGGGCTAGAACTAACAAAATGAATTTCAACAAAGATAAATGTAAAGTTCTTCATTTAGGTAGGTAAAATCAAATGCATAATTATAGGATAGGGCAAACTTGTCTTGGAAGTAGTACATGCAAAAAGGACCTAGGAGTCTTAGTAGACCATACACTGAACAGTATGCAGTAGCTAAAACTGCAAATGCTCTGTTGGGCAGCATCAACAGACGTATAGTGTCCAGATCACACAAAGTGATGATATTGCTTTGCTTTGCTATGGTTAGCCCTCACTTGGAGTATTGTATTCAGTTTTGGGTACCACAGTTTAAGAAGCATGTTGACAAGTTAGAACATGTCCAGAGGAGGACAACAAAGATGGTGAGTGGTCTCAAGACCAAGTCCTATGAGGAAAGGTTGAAAGAGTTGGGTGTGTTTAGCCTGGAGAGGAGATGACTGAGATGTGATATGATAGACATTTTGAAGAGCTATTATATTGAGGATGGTGCAGAGTTGTTTTCTGTTGTCCCAGAAGGTTGATCCAGAACCAAAGGGTTGAAATTAAACCAAAAGAGTTTTCGGCTAAAAATGAGGGAAAATGTCCTGACATTAGAACGGTTCCTCAATGCAATGGGCTTCCTCGGGAGGTGGTGGGCTCTCCTTCCTTGGAACTCCTTTTTAAGCAGAGTCTAGGTGGCCACCTGACAGCAAGGCTGATTCTGTGAACTTAGGCAGCTCGTAAGAGGGAGGGCAGGAAGGGATAAATCAGTGCTCGGCTCTCATGGCCCTTTCTTACATGCCCAGGGTAATGCTGATTGCCACTTTGGGGTCAGGAAGGAATTTTTCTCCTGGCCAAATTGCCCAGGGAACCTGGAGGGTTTTTTTTTTTTTGGCCTTCTTCTGGGCATAGAGCAGGGGTCACTGGGGGAGTGGGGGAGTGGTTGTGAATTTCTTGCATTGCACAGGGGTTTGACTAGATGACTCTTGAGGTCCCTTTCAGCTCTATGTTTCTGTGTTTCTTTGATTGATGGGACAGTCAGGAAGGCCTCTACCTGTAATCATAATTCCATGGCAGGAACATATGAGAGAAAACAGTAGTATGGAAAGAAATGGGTGAATGAGAGGGTGACTGCTGGGCAGGAAGGAGGAGGGAAAGGGGCTTCTTTTCATAAAATATTCTGCTTGGCCTTTGAAATTTTATAGGCTGCACTCCACAATAAAAACAGAAATTCCAATTTGTCTGGTGATCATACTGGACTTTTTGAAGTTTACCTTTTGTCCTCTAAAAGACAGACACGCACATTCACTTCCATGGTGTTACTGATGGGCACTTTGCTAATGAGCTATGGGATGTCTGCTTGGATGCATTTTGAATACCTTTTTGTTTCCCTTGTTCAGTGGTTTTCAACTTCATAATCAATGACCGACGGAAAGGTCCCATTTGGAATGTGATCATGTGGCTTTCTCTATTGTTCGGCCAAGGCCTCCTTCTTTGTCTTTATAGTACTGAATGGTACACCCGTCAGTATTGCCCCTTGGAAAATGTAAGTAATCCTCCTGTCGCTGTATGTAAAGTAACAGGGATGAGCTGCTTTTCAGAAGGGCAAGTTTCAAACCTAACATCTGAATACAAATCTTGGGAAAACTCATTTGGATTTTAAAATGTATAATTCTTGAGTTTGGCATTTGAATCTCGATGTGTTGGCTCAGAATACAGTACCTTGAGTGGACTTCTGATTTTCTCCCTCTTCCCATTTTACTAAAAACAGAATATTTCAACCTTATCATTACAATAAATGAACAATGTCCATTTTCGTAAACTAGAAGATAAATTACCATTTATGCAATGGTAGGAGCCCCGTGGCGCAGTGTGGTAAGCTGCAGTACTGCAGTCAAAAGCTCTGCTCACGACCTGAGTTTGATCCCAACGGAAGTCGGTTTCAAGTAGCCAGCTCAAGGTTGACTCAGCTTTCCATCCTTCTGAGGTCGGTAAAACAAGTACCCAGCTTGCTGGGGGTAAAGGGAAGATGACTGGGGAAGGCACTGGCAAACCACCCCGTAAACAAAGTGTGCCTAGGAAACGTCGGGATGTGATCTCACCCCATGGGTCAGGAATGATCTGGTGCTTGCACAGGGGACCTTTACCCTTAGTTGTTGTGAGAGCCAGCATGGTATAGTGGCTAAGGTGTCGGACTAGGACCTGGGAAACCGAGGTTCAAATCCCCACTCATGCCATGGAAGCTTTCATGGTGACCTTGGGCCAGTCACACACTCTCAGCCCTGACCCTGGCTGGTATTTGGATAGGAGACCTCCAAGGTTGCTGTGCAGAGGCAGGCAATGGCAAACCACCTCTGAACATCTCTTGCCTTGAAAACCCCACCAGGGGTTGCCATAAGTCAGATGTGACTTAATGCCCCCCCCCAGAAGTAGTAATTCTGTTTGAGCAGGATGAAGGCACTTCGTATGGAAGGCTACAGTCTGGTCCAGGCTCGTCTGACAGGAGGCCCATTTGGGTATTGACTGGGAGAGAGTGCTTTCTCCTCCCACACATACATCTGGTCTTCTTGTGTGGGTTGCTACTACTGGGGGAGGACAGCCTTGCTGACTGAGGGGCTGGTTGGTCCCAGGCTCGTCCCCCAAGCCTTTGGCTTCACAGGCTGTAGTGGTTCATCTATCTACCAGATGAGAAAATTATCTACTGTTGTGTGGTGTAGTGGATGTAGTAAGACAAGCCAGTTCTTCCTGTGAGCTTTTAACACCACTGTTTCTTCTTGGTCTTTTAGCCCACTTTCCTGGACTATCTGAAACCACGTTCCTGGAGTTGCCACGAAAAACATTTGAAGTTTCCAGGCTGAGGCCAGAAGACAGTTCTTTTAAAATAAATACCTTGGACCAGTGATCTAAATCTCTTGAACCTATTAAAAAGGGGGAAAATAATCTTTAGTTATGGCAAACACTTGCTTAAAAACCTCTAGAGGCAGCTAAGACTTCCAGAAGGCTTGGCAAATGGTTCTCGTTCTGTAAGCGACTCCAACCTGAGCAGCTACCGTGCTGGTTGTGAAACATACCTAAAGGTTGGTGAAAGGTTTTTCTGTTGACCATGGTGCTTAATTCCAAACAGTGGTTTGTACGTGTTGCTACTGTTTTTCTCTTTGTCCTTAAGGGGGGTGTATTATGTGGTCTGAGTCACTTTTGCCTCATCTGAATGTAATGTTCCTTGAGAATGATCTCTCGCGCACAGTATTTGTTTGCATTCGTGTACTCTTTGCTTCTTCACTGATGGTTGATGGAGCCCAGGGGTTCACAAATATGGGCTTCCTAGTCAGCTTCCGTTTGTGCCCAACCCGCTCTCAAGCCCTTTGGTGTGCACATAAGTTTGTTTTCACTTGTGCTGTGGACTGAAGACGCCAGGGAATGAGGAGTTTCTCCCGCTGCATTTTGTCATATTTGTACCTCGTTACAGATGAGCGCTATCCGTGCCCCATTTTTGAGTCCTCTCAGAGGGCTGAAAAGCAAGGCATGGATAACATTCATTTGCACTGAAGGACAGAGAAGCGGAGAAGCGGCAGAAGAGAATTCTCCCGTGTGCCACCTCTGCGTCATAGCACAAGTGGGAATGCAGGTTGGGGTGTCTGGAGGATGTGGGGTTTTTCAAAACATCCGGGCCCTTGTGGTGTGTAATTTTTTTTTGTCAACACTGGATGGAGGAGAACCTTTATATCTTTTCCCAAGGAAATGTCCATAATATAAGTGCAAAACTGGGATTATTCTGTCCACAACTCTTTGCCCATTTATGCTTGGTAATTTGCAGCGCGTTCCAGGCTGAAGTGCCCCACAGCTTTTTTGGAGATTTTCAAGCTGAACTGTCATTCAGAAAGTGACTGCGAAGCCAGCGTATACCTGCTTTGCATTTCTTAAGAGCGCCTTTAACACGACCTTCTGTGTTTGCTCCACCCTCACCGCGAAGAATCCCCTCAAGGAACCATGCAGAATTCACAGCCGCGCGTTAGCTATGCAAATGGAGGTTGCTAATGGAAGGAACAAAGGAGCAGGCGAGTGTGTGGGGGGTGGAATTTCTCCTTTTGCGTCAGGACCGTGAAAAAGCAATTTAAAGGAAGCATTAAAAAACCAGCTTTGAACGAGTATCAAAATTGACCCTGCATAAATGGCCTTTGATTTTTGTCCACAGCTGATTATTGTAGAAATTCATATATGGAACCTCTCAGCTTCTAACACAGAGTACTATTCCTTTTAAAAACAAAACAAAACGGCTGCTTTGAAGGATAATGTTTCCATCTTTGTGATTGATGTGTTATATGAAAGGTATGCCTAACTATTTGCCTCTGTGTTCTTAAGCTTCATTTTTTCCGTCCCTTTTGAATAAAGATATCCTAACTTTAATGGGTGAATGAACCCATTAAGGAGTACCTTTTGGATTTCCAGACTCTTAACAGTACTGATAGTAGGGATGGGCCATTCCCTGCTACATTTGTTTGCATTTGGCTTCTTGACTGATTAAATGCACTGCGTTATGTTAAGTACCAAAACTAGCAGGCCATTCCTCAAAGTCGCAGCGGGTGGGGACAGTGTGTCTGTGGCACCTACAAAGAGGTTTTAGGCTGCTGCGGGGGTAAAAATGTTTTTTGGTTTTTTTACAAAAATTAGAAAAAGGGGGGAAAGGCCCCTTAGCAAACAGTAATGCTGCACCAACAAAATGGTGGTACAGCAATGCCGTTGCTTTAGGGGGCGTTTCCAGGGCGAAAGGGGTTAGGAAGCTGCCCAATGGCAGCTGCGCCCCCCAGAATGCCCCGGGAACGCCTCCAGGAATGCTGGCGTCAGCGTGGGGACTTGCACCAGGAGGCACCGAGGGCCACGTTGCTGCCGTGACCCAGGGGGGCCAGCATAAGTGCCCCTATGTCGGCATCCATGCCAGTGAGCCCGGTCTCGGCCGGGGAGAGCTGGGTATTAAATTGAAACAATAAATAAATAAATAAATAAATATAGTGTGCACAGCGCAAGTGGCACGGACACCAGCGTAGGGGACACGTTGCGTCCTAAGGCCCCCAAACTCAGGAATGGGCTGTAAGTTGTAAAATAAAGCACAGGCTGGTTGCACTGTTATAAAGGTAAAGGTCCCCTGTGCAAGCACCGGGTCATTCCTGACCCATGGGGTGACGTCACATCCTGACGTTTCCAAGGCAGACTTTGTTTGCGGGGTGGTTTGCCAGTGCCTTTCCCAGTCATTTTCCCTTTACCCCCAGCAAGCTGGGTACTCAGGAATGGGCTGTAAGTTGTAAAATAAAGCGCAGGCTGGTTGCACTGTTAGTAGCTTTCGTTCTCCTCGCCAGGAACAGCTGGCATTTGTATTCTTGGTAATCCAGACACAGGGCTGGAAGCTTATTTAGCACTACAACCTGAGCCAAGGGCCAGTTTCTGTAATAAAGCGAAAGCTGGCTGTTTTTTAGGGATCTCATGTATTCATACTTCCTCAAGTGATCTTCTTTTAGGTAGATGGCTTTTTAAAAGCATTTAGACAAATTAATGGAGGATAAGACCTCCATGTTTACAGGAGGTAAAGAGCACCCATTGCAGGAGGCAACATCAGTGGAGTCCTTGGCCCTTCATGCCCTGTTCGTTGGCCCTTCAGGGCAAAGGTTGGCCACTGTGTGAAAAAGGATGCTGGACTAGATGGACTACTGGTCTGATCCAGCATGGCTGATCTTAGGACACAGCAAAAAAGAAGCCTCCCTGAACGGTGCCTATATACTGCTCCTGAAATTTAGGAGTGGAACTATTGGGGAAAAGGTGTAAGTCACCTTGATCAGAATAAGGTAGAGCCATCGGCAGCCAGATTGAACTGCTTTGCAGGCCAGAGCTGACCCATGGACTGCCACTGGGCCCACCCCTGTCCTACTGGGTCCACCCCTGTCCTATTCAATACCCTTGGTATTGAATTTTTATACAGTGAAATGTGTCGTTATCCTGTGCTCCATGGCCAAGTTTCGCTGCTCCTCATTGATTTTTAGCACCGTGACCTGGGGGTGGAGCGGGAGATGTTCCTGAGAGTTTAGTTTCTTGGGGTCTCTGGTGGCAGCATGGAGAGGCCCTGGCCCCGGCCTGGTGGAATAGTCTTCCTGGTGACATCAGGGCCCTGCAAGACCTTAGGGAATTCCGCAGGGCCTGTAAAATGGAGCTATTCCTCCTATAATTGAGGACAGCCGCAAGAAGAAGATCCATCTTTACTGGCCTCCACATCCCGCCCATCTCGCCCCCTTTTGAAAACTGGGGGCTGATCAGCTAATATTTGTCGCTGTGGCACCTAGGGTAGTTACGGCCATCTGAGTAGGGTTTTAATGGTTTTAATGATTATGGTTTTAAGGATGTTTTAGATGTAGTCTGGATGTAATCTATTTTTAATTATTGTTATCCGCCCTGAGCCTGGCTCGCTGGGGATGAGGGGGGTTATAAATTTGAATAAATAAATACATTAATAAACTGAGGGGTGGAACATGTAGAGAACTGGGGTGGCATGGAGAGAATGGTCAAGTGACCATTTTGGCAGTTTACTGCCAGGAGGAGGAGAGGTGCTCCTAGTCTGTTAGAAAGCTTTGAAGATCTTTTCTGTGGCTGGCCTGCGCATGCGCAGTCCCATGTGTGCCTGCACAGAAGACCACTCGATGGACAAGTTACAGGTAAGTGCAACTCTGTTTTTTCTGACAGTAAATGGGAAGAGGGGAGGGGGCCTTGTTCTCTATCCCCTGACCTGGAGGGAGTACTCATCGGGGCTAGGGGCAATCATTGGGCAATTTCCTCTCATGCAGTTTGCACAGCTCAGCCAGGTGCAGTGGCGGCTACGACTTGATGCCACACAACTCACTTGGGCCCACTGAGGCAGCCTCCATGCAACTTGGGTGACTTGGCTCGCCTTGGCACTGGCCACCACACAATTCTACTGTGACCTGCTGCCACACAACTTTTGCAAGTTGGCCAGACTTTCCAGGTAAAGGCTGCCGGGGGAGGGAAGGAGGCAAAGCCGGGAGCCATTGTGGTGCAATGGTTAGAGGGACCTGGGAGACCCAGGGTTAAATCCCCACTCTGCCATGGAAGCTTGCTGGTGATTTTCAGCCAGTCAATCTTTCTCAGCTTAATCAAGATCACAGGGTTATTTTGAGGATAAAATGGAGGCGAGAATGATGATAGCTCCTTTGGGTCCCTATTGGGGAGAACGGTGGGGGGCAGATAAAAGAAAGGTTGATTGATCAGTGGGAGGGAGAGAAGGAAGTATGGAAAGGGGAGATGATATGGGGGGGGGGTTTCCAAGAGGAGAGAAAGAGTGTGGGGAAGGGGATACAAGGGGAAATGCAGTGAATTCCACAAGGCCTTGCAGCTTCCTTTCTTGTTCTAAAATAGAAGTCTTTCTTTTAAAAACAAGGTACTTAGACATTTTTTTCTGGATTCAAGTCAGAGCAGTCCAGTATGCGCAACAAATAAGGAATCAGCAAAGGAAAGCCTTGAGACCAATTTCAGCCTTACAAGGAGCTTCCAAGTATAGTCCTTTGCAGTTACCCCCTTCTTAAATCCATTGACTTCAAGGGTGTAACTATGCTTAGATATACACTGCGATTCTCCTAGTTTCCAACCCAGAGGCAAGAAGGGTGGAGAAAGTTGTGTTTGTGGCTCACAGCAGAGTTTAATAACATTTTGTTTGAGGAATAGAAGATGAGTGGAAATTGGGCTAGACCCTCTTGGTCCCCTCAGAGTGGTCCCTCTGTTAGACTAGTTGCTCATCAGAGCTTTAAGGATATTGTTAGGTACTCCGTTATTTCTTTTTTTTACAGCCTACCTGTTTTGC
This sequence comes from Euleptes europaea, assembly GCF_029931775.1. Taxonomy (NCBI): domain Eukaryota; kingdom Metazoa; phylum Chordata; class Lepidosauria; order Squamata; family Sphaerodactylidae; genus Euleptes; species Euleptes europaea. Next base: position 21,858,669 of record NC_079313.1, on the reverse strand, counting down.
TTCTGCATTCCTGCATATTTAGGTCTCAGGCTGGCTATTTTCCATCTGTCCAGCTACCCTTGGGGTTCTGATTTATCCATCCTGTTGCGGTGTGTATGCAGTCACTCCAGTTATTAACTCTTGAAAATATTTCCCTGCCATTCCCTACCTATACTAGTTATTCTAGCACCCATTCCACGCCTTTAATATACCTTTTAAAGGTTTCATTTTCTTTCATTTGTTTCCATACTGAAGCACATGTGGTCCTGGAGCCATGCAGACCCCTGGGTTAAGGGTAATATACTCCTGGCTTACAACGGACTATTTCCACCCCAACCAGCAAGGCCTGGCCCCAGACTCTGCTGCTCAGACCTCAAGGATTTAGTCCTCCTGGCCTTCAGATTTCTTACACTACGAGCTACGTTTTGTAATTTTTTTCTTACTTGTTGATGACATGAGCTTAAAAGTGTTTTGGTTTCTTAAATTAAAACACTGGCGAAGAACTTGTGGCCTTAAAACTCTTTGCAAAACGACTGCACATTCCCAAATGTCCCCAGGCAGGATAAATGGAAGGGAGAGCACAACAAGATGCTCTCAAAACAGTATTGAGCAAACTGAACCCCGTTGTATGTTAGCACTTTCGCCTTTTATATAGTGCGGTGTGTAAATTGTGGGCAAACAAATTAGTTGGGCACACTGTCTGGGTAAGTCTGAGATTGCAGCCATTCGACTAATCCCCAGATGGTCATCTTGACTTCTTGTATTCCTGTGTGTTGTTTTAGTTTGGCAAATGCAGATGTGACATTGACCAATCCTATGTGGTTAATGCCTCAACCTGGACAGCCCACTCTATCCAGTCTTAACAGATCTCAAGAGGCCACCATGGATGGGAGGCCACCATGGAAGTCCAGGGTTGCTATGCTGAGGCAGGCAATGGCAAACCACCTCTGTTCACCTCTTGCCTTGAAACCCTATAGGGTGGCCATGAGTTGGCTGCGACCTGACAGCACCTTCCATCAGCTCCACCACATGGTTAACGTTTCTGGCAAATGTGTTGCTTGGATTGAATGTTGTGAGTGGCAGCTGGACAATACCGAAAACTCAAATACAATATCCTGGTTTTTAGAAACAGTTGCAGAAAGAATATCAGGCTTTGTTTGTCATCCTGCTCGCATGTAGTTTCAATTTCTAAAGGCAGAGGGAAACTGTAACCAGCAACGCCCATTAATTCTGTAGGAGAGTTCTCTTCGGGGACACATCAACTATGTAAGTGCAGCTGGTAGAATTGCTAAATCTCTGTTCACATGGTGAAACACTGCGTTCTGCATGTCTGTTGGGTCACATGGACAAGTTAACTGTCTATGGAAGGTACAGTGTCTTAATGAAACTTCATACATTATGTTCTTTCTGCTTGCTTATACATAGAGAACCACCTCAACTTCTTTGTATTTACAGTTTGATTTAAGCAGTATATTCTTTGGGAGAAACATCTTCTTCTTTGAGGGGGGGGGAAATAAGGGAACATCAACATACTGAGTGTAATCAACATTCTGGTTTGGATTTATGAATGTAAATGTCTGAATATAATAGGTGTAATCTCTGAATAAAAATATATATCTTTGGAGATCTGCATAGCTTCATCAGTTGCAAGTCGCCTATGGAGGGAAAGGACATAATTCTGTTATTGATTCCAAAATGCATTGAACTATATGTTGTGATATTGTCGAAGGCTTTCACTGTCAGACTTCATTGGTTCTTGTGAGTTATCCGGGCTGTGTAACCGTAGTCTTGGTATTTTCTTTCCTGATGTTTCGCCAGCAGCTGTGGCAGGCATCTTCAGAGGAGTAACACTGAAGGACAGAGACACTGTCCTTCAGTGTTACTCCTCTGAAGATGCCTGCCACAGCTGCTGGCGAAACGTCAGGAAAGAAAATACCAAGACCACGGTTACACAGCCCGGATAACCCACAAGAACCTATATGTTGTGACCTGTTCCAGCCTGTGAAAAAGATGTACATGGTCAACAATGTTCTACTGAGATGAAATCTATTTTGCTATCTATGAAATGTGTCAGTCTGCATTCATTCCTGAATCTGCCAGGACCCATGAAGGGCCAGACCAAATGACTTTGCGGGCCTTAAATGCCCCCCGGGTCTGACATTCCCCACCCCTGCTCTAGGCCAAGTCATGACGGAAACCAGTGACTTCAGTCAGCAATACAGCAGTTTAAAATCAAGGCATGAAAGTGGTTGTAGAATTCCCACTTGCCAATAACAACAATATATTGTCGAAGGCTTTCACGGTCTTTTGCCATGACAAAAAAAAAGAGACACTGTCCTTCAGTGTTACTCCTCTGAAGATGCCTGCCACAGCTGCTGGCGAAACATCAGGAAAGAAAATACCAAGACCACGGTCACACAGCCCGGATAACCTACAAGAACCAATAACAACAATTTCCACTCCAGAACGTTAGCTCAGCTGCCTCAGCACCATGAAACTGTATGACTTGACAACAGATGCACAGATGGTGATTTTAAGGGTCTGCAATCAGTTTTCTGCAAGCTCCATTTATGCTGTGCAAACACACCAGGGTTACACTGTATGTTACCTATAGATTCCATAGCCAAAAAAGAGGAAGGTAGCCCCCACACTTTCGCTACTTCTACTAGCAATCATGTAGGCTTGAGGTAAGGGTTAATGAAAATAATGAGAGCAGCTTTCTGAGGTGGATGAAAGGAAATGTGAATTCACAAACTTCTGATGTGGTTGTAGGAGACAGAAGGAGCGTACCCAATCTCCCCCATGCCCTGTTCTAAACATCGATTGTTCTGCCCACCCTAAAGGCAAAAGTTCACATATTGAAGGTTTCACTTTAGAGATAAGCAACACTTCACTAATAGCCTCAAAGAGCCAGTGCAGCCAAAGTACAGAAGTTCACCAGATAAGACAGTAGCTTAGATGCATCTCCAAGAACATATTAAATCATACAGTACTTTACTGTATACACCTGGCTAATGGGACAAAAGGTATGCCAAGATGACACCAAGATGAACATCTCTCATGTGTTATCTCATTCGGGGAAGGTATTTGTTTATCACAGTGTGCATGAGAAGATAGGGAAAAGGGCTGAAGTCATCCAAAGTCCAATGTCAATTATGCTAAAGCCCAGAATTAATTGTGTGAGATCATGGGCATAAGGTAACCAAAATAAAGAGGGTGGACTAGACAAAGAACTCACAAAAAGTATAAATACACATCTGTACTGCTTGCTTTTTTGAAGAGTTGTATTTGCTGTCTTGAGACAGAGCTCTTCTCCTACTGAGGCTCCGGTGTCTTGATTTGCGGGTTATTTTCTTCCATCATCTGGGTAGGCAGGACTAAGATCTTTTGACTTCCTGTCTTCCCTTGGCAGGAAATAGCCTGCAAAATCCCAGTTCCGTCCTGCCTCAGATGAGTTAGCAGGTCGTAAGCACAGCTCTGTGCTCACTTGGTTTAGTGGTAGTTTTACCGAGTGTTTTTCAGCTCCTTCTGTCTTGTGTTTTTGTAGGTACTAGTTTCCCTCCGTCTTAGTGTCTACCTTTGCTCGTTTGTTTCCCTGCGTGTTTGGTGTTAGTGTGGGCTTTGATCCCCGGAGTCGGTTCCTCCAGAGATTCAAAATGGCGGATGCGGTTATTGGGAGGGAGGATGATCTCCTCTCAGTCAATGACTACCAAGTAAAGTTAGTTCAATCCGTCCCAAAGGAGCCCGGTACTCCCAATGCCCACAATTGCGGCGTTTTAGGGAGCAAGGAGCAGGAGAGCTCTTTTGAAGCCGCAGAAGACGCTCCGAAGGGAAAAAAGGCGCGGAAGACCGGATCGGTCAAAAAAGCCGCACCGGCCCTTCAGGGTGTTAAAAAGAGAAAGCGCAGCCACTGATTCAGTGCGTCTTCGAGAGCCAGGAAAAGATCTCCCGCCTTCTCCGAGTCAGCGGAAGACGCAGAAAGCACTGCCTCCCGGGCGACCTAGTTGGCTGCCGGCTCGTCCATCCCATCGGGAGTGGGTAACGTTCCACCCTTCGTGGGCAGCCATTTTACCTCAGCGGCTGGCGGTTTCCCCCCCCCTCCTTTCCCGGCAGGGGCCATTTTAACACCTTCCCGGCAATGAGTGGCCAATTCCCCTCCACATTTTTGGCGCCAGGAACCCAGCCTGCACTCGTAAATCTAGCTACGGGGAGTCCTCTTCCCCCTCCTTCTAGCAGTCGGATGCTTACTACAGAGGAGGCAGATGAAATGATTAACTTAGCCCTGCAGAGGCAATGGCAGGCTTTTCATGCCCACCAAATGCGAACTCAACCTTGTGCTGGGCAGGGAATGGTTGAGTCACCTACCTCCTCCTCAAATAGATCTCAATCTACGCAGGGAGGGGGTGCGCCACTCCATGCGGAGGGGCCTTCGACCAGTGCGCAGTGGCCCACAAAGGCAGCATTAAAATCCCAGAATGTGGAGCAGGAACATAGCTTCCCTAGCACCAGTTCTCAAGCCTCTTCCCTCGACTCTGACGAGGAAAAAGAAGAGGGAGAATTCGATTCTGATGAGGAGGGGGTTCTTGGCGAAGAGCCTCAGATCCGGCTCTTTAAAGGAAAGGATTATCAATCCCTTTTAGCAAAGGCCATTTTGGCCTTGGACCTTAATGAGGACTCGGCTGAGTCAGAAGTTGCCAAGCCTAGCTTGAAACGGAGTAGCAGAGTGCTTTCCACGCAAGAAGGCGAGACATAATTTGGTCCCATTCCCTGAGTTCTTTCTAAGAGCCGTTCAGGAGGAGTGGAACAACCCAGCCTCCAATAGACAGACTTCCCCCTCTATCAAAAAGTTATATACTCTCGCCCCACATGCAATGAACCTTCTGAAGGTCCCACTGGTGGATGCACCTGTGGTGGACTTACAAGCCCCAGGCCTAGTACTTGAGGACGGTTTGGGATCTCTCAGAGATCAATTGGATAGGAAGTCTGAGAGTCTCACCAGAAAAGCACATGCAAATGCGGCCCTGGCTATTCAGGCTAGTGCTACGACTTCAATATTTGCAAGAGTGTCGTTCCTCTGGGTGAAGAAGCTTATCCAGCTAGTTCCCCCTGAGCACCACAGAATTGTGGGTGGTTTAGAGAGGGTTCAGGCCACTATAACTATGATGGCCGATGCATCACTGGATACCATGTCTTTTACAGCACGATCCATGGCTTCCACGACTTCAGAGCGGAGGGCCCTGTGGCTTAGGGCTTGGCCTGCGGACTTCAAGGCCAAAACTACATTGATGGCTTATCCTATACAGGAGGGCCGGCTGTTTGGGGACAAATTAGACAAGATGTTAGTGGAAACTAAAGACAAAAAACATGTCCTACCAAAGCAATTCAAGAAAGAGTCACGGGCTCCGTCTTACCAGTCCTTTCGTGCCTCTAGAACACAGAGCAAATATCGCTCCGATTTCAGGAGGGGTTGCTGGAACTCTTCCCGTCCCTTTCGGAGGGGAGGAAAGTTCTCCAGACCTCAGGGTCAGCAGTCCCGCTCGGAGAGAGGGGACAAGTTTCCAAAGTCAAATCCCCAGTGACGACGATCAGATTCCAGTGGGGGGAAGGCTTCGGTTTTTCAGTTCCAGGTGGGCTGCCTCAGGCCTGGACCGTTGGGTATCCCAAATTGTCACCACGGGCTACCTTCTAGAATTCACCACCCCTCCAAAGGATTGATTCCTGCGATCTCCAGTTCCTATCAAGGCAGAGAAACTCAACAGAACATTCAGGGCCATTCAACATCTTCTGGCCATAAAGGCCATAGAACCGGTCCCAGCTCTCGAGAGGGGCCTGGGAGTTTATTACAGTCCCCAAAAAGAACGGGGACTGGAGAGCCATCCTGAACTTAAAATATCTGAACAGGCAGATGGCTCGAAGACATTTTCGCATGGAAACAGTGAAATCAATTGTGGATTCACTACTCCCAAGCACCTTTATGACGGCGGTGGACCTGACAGAGGCTTACTTACACGTGCCTATACACAGTTCACACAGACGCTTCCTGCGTTTCACTTTCAGACAGGCACATTTCCAGTTCAGGGCCCTCCCTTTTGAGTTAGCCCCTGCCCCGAGGGTCTTCACCAAGATCCTAGTAACACTCATAGCCATGCTCAGAGGGAATCCAGGTACATCCATACCTGGACAACATCCTGATCTGTGCAAGGTCAGAGCGGCAATCCAGACAGCACACAGCGAGAGTGATACAGGTTCTGCAGGAACATGGTTATCTAATAAATTTTCCCAAGAGTTCTCTGTCTCCCTCACAGTCAATGATTCATTTAGGGGTTCACATAGATACAGTTCAGAATGCCCTGTCACTACCCCAGGAGTGCATTCAGAAGTTGATGGACTTCTGCAGCCAGATCCAGAACGGCCAGACTTATGTTCCTTGCGCATCTCCTAGGGCTAATGATTGCATGTATAGCAATCGTTCCTTGGGCATGTTTCCACTCCAGGCCTTTACAATGGCAGATCCGGCCTTTTCAAGGGGACATTGCCAGGAAGAGGGACAGGGCAATTTCACTGTCGGTGGAAACTTGGAGAAGCTGTCGATGGTGGTCAGAGTGAAGGAATCTAACCAGGCACACTCTTTACATACATGAGGAGCCCACTCAGGTGATCACAGATGCCAGCCTTCAGGGTTGGGGTGCCACTCTTTTGTCTCACTCTACCCAGGCAGGTGGTCCATGGAAGAGATGTCCCTGCATATCAACATTTTGGAGTTAAGGGTGGTAAGGCTAGCTTACAAGCCTTTGCCCCCCCCTCCTCAAAGGGTTGCAAGTCTTAATAAGAACGGACAATATTGCAACAAAGGCTTATCTCAACAAGCAGGGGGGTCCCGGTCCTCTTCCCTTCATCGGGAAGCGGTGCAGATTTTGACCTAGGCACAAACCAATCTTCAGTCTATTCGGGCGGAGCACATCAAGGGAACCTTAAATGTGCAGGCAGACAACCTAAGCCGGCAGTTTGCAGACAAAGAAGAATGGTCCTTAGACCATACGGCCTTCTGTCAGGTTACAACCGTTTTCGGAGTTCCCTTAGTCGGCTTATTCGCCTCTGCAGAAAACTGCAAAGTAAACAGGTTTTTCTCCAGGTATTAACATCCGGCGGCGGAGGGCATAGATGCCTTTCTGAGCCCTTGGCCTCGAGGGCTGCTTTACGCCTTTCTTCCCCTACCCATTCTGCCCAAGGTCTTGAGGAAAATCAGGCAGGAGAGGGCCGAAGTTATCCTAGTGGCCCCGTTCTGGCCCCATCGACCATGATTTGCGACCCTACGCCAGATGTCGTGTCAGGATCCGTGGCCAATTCTGACCCGGTGGGGGACCCTATGCCAGGGTCATCTAGTTCACGCAGATCCTCAGTGGTTCTCTTTGACCGCCTGGCGCTTGAGAGGGGAGCCCTATTAGATAGGGCAGGGGTCGGCAAACCGCGGCTCCCAAACCGCATGCGGCTCTTTGGCCCGTTGAGTGCGGCTCTCCGAACTTGGAAAGTTCGGAGCCCCTGCTCTCGCGCCCGCTCGCGCCGGCGTGCCTGAGAGCCGGCGCGCCTGAGAGAGAGAGAGAGAGAGAGAGAGAGAGAGAGAGAGAGAGCGGGCACGCTGTCTCTCCCCCCCTGCCATGGAGAATGGCCGGGTCCCCCTTTCCCTTGCCCTCTATGGTTGGGAGGCTAAAGCCTCCCCTCCCCTCTAGCAGCGCGATTGCTGGGCGGGCGGCTCGGCGGTTCCTGGCCCGCCCCGCCTGCCTATCAGCTGTTGGGTGGGGCGGGCTTCCTTTGGCGGTGTGTCCCCGGCAGCAGCGCTGGGCCGCGGTGCCCCATCTTCTGTGGCGCCGTTTTCCCTCCTCAGAGGCCATGTCTACCCACTGGCTTTCTTGGTGGTAGACACGCCGCCAAAGGAAGCCCACCCCACCCAACAGCTGATAGGCAGGCGGGGCGGGCCAGGAACCGCCGAGCCGCCTGCCCAGCAATTGCGCGGATAGAGGGGAGGGGAGGCTTTAGCCTCCCAACCATTGAGGGCAAGGGAAAGGGGGACCCGGCCATTCTCCACGGCAGGGGGGGAGAGACAGCATGCCCGCTCGCCTGCTCTCTCTCTCTCTCTCTCTCTCTCTCTCTCTCTCTCTCTCTCTCAGGCACGCTGACTCCGCAGCCCGGCTGCCGGCGCGAGCGGGCGCGAGAGCAGGAGCTCCGAACCAAGTTTGGAGAGCCACACTCAACGGGCCAAAGAGTCGCATGCGGCTCGGGAGCCGCGGTTTGCCGACCCCTGGCTTAGCAAGACTGTTACTGAGATTTTGCAGGCTATTTCCCGCCAAGGGAAGACAGGAAGTCAAAAGCTCTTAGTCCTGCCTACCCAGATGACGGAAGGAAATAACCCGCAAATCAAGACGCCTTCGCCTCAGGAGAGAAGGAGCATTCACGGTGAGTAAACAATGCTCCGTTCCTGCTAGCAAATAAAATTACCTCTTGCTTCCAAAGAAAAGAACCTGAGTAGCCCTCGTTCTTCGTGGGTCTGTGCCATGGAGCGGGGGTTTGGCTTTTGCATCCAACAATCATTCTGACCACATTACTCAAAAAAACTGTCCTTGCTAATCACGAACACTGATTAGCCAGTCTATTTCCAATGGGGGGAAAAGTGCTTGAACACCTTTTTTTACCATTAGGTGCTTAAACATCTTCCATTGAAGTGAATGGGACTCAGAAATACTTAACTTTGGCTGGATCATGTCCATGCTTAGATGGATAAGCACTGAAGGGCAGATTGCTGATAATTATAAGCAGATGAATTCCACATCTTTTTTTGTTTGAGATCTACTCTACACTTCCCACAGGTTCTGATTTCTGGATATCAAATACAGTTTATTTTAAATCTACTCACCAGTATCTGATCCACTCTGTCACGTTTTTGATATCCAAATTTGCTCATTTTCTGCCAGTCCATGTTGTTCGGCTCCTTTTTCAAATTTAACAGCTTTAGCACCTCAGTTGCTATGAAGCTCTAAAGTACAGCAGACAACCCCAAACACAGAATCGTTTGAAGGAAGCGTTTTCTAGTCACACCATGCTCTCTAAAGGTAACTCATGGACGGAAGATTTTTTTTCCAGGAATTATATATTGCTGGATACAAGATGGTGCAATCAAAGACCTAACACATTCTCAGGTAATATTTCCTGACCCTTCTGAGAACAAAACATCCACTTCCAGGGCAAATGAATATAGTAAAATTCTAATCACTATGAATATTTATCCCAGGAGGTGGCAAGAGGTTATTGGAGGTCTCTGAGTAGCTCTTCAGTTCCGAAACCTAAGTGCAAAGAATGTAGAATACTGGGATGTGCCAATTTAATAATAAAATAGCTAGGTAGTTACCTGCAGGAGTAACAGTTAACGTAGGTTTTCACACTTTCCGTTGGTGAAGATTGATCAAAAACATTTTGAAGCGGGTCAATGCTTTTCAGTGCCTATGCTCTTAGAATTGACCCCTTCCTGAGAAGAAGTATGTTATCTTATCCAGTTAGACACCTACTATGCAGGACTCAATGCTTCTTACCGAAGTAAGCTTTCTCTTGAATTGCCCCAATAAATTATGAAAAGAATGTGAATGTATGTACAGTTTATTTTACATAGAATATATGCACGTAGATGGTTACAAAGTTCAGACATTCTGAGTCTTAAACATATTAATGTACGCAAGCAATCTTAAACAATCTCTATACCTCTCTATCGGTGTTTTCAAACCTTAAAACAGTAATAATATTTCATTCAAAATATAACAGTTACAGAAATCTTGTAAAAAATGGTTAATGCAATGAATAATGATTTAGTTAAAAGCATCTTAATTCAAAGTTTCTAGAATATCAGAAAATAAGTAGACATACTTCACCTAGTCATGTCATTTATGAACCTCTCCAGCACAGCAGGGCCAGAGAAATCTGAAAGTTCCTAATCTATGTTAAGGATGAATAGACCTTTTTAGGTCCTCTACATGTTATTTTAATCTTTAAATGTCTTTGGTATATGCAAAGGTTAGAGAAATCTCTGATTCCATGAGTTCATGTAAGAGCTGAGGTTATGAGCCTTTGAAGCATATTTTCAGTCCATGCCAGGACTAAGTTCATGAAACCATAGAGAAATCTCTGAGTGTTTTTAGCCTATGAAAGGCCTCTGATCTATGCGAAGATCAGGGAGTTTCTGTGTGTGTGTGTGCATGCCATCTTTAGCTGTGTCAGAACTAGAAAGATGTGCAAAGCTTAAAGCTATGTGTAGTTCTGTGAAAGCTTAAAGCTGTGTAACGTTGTATAAGACCTTAGTCTGAGTGAAGAGCTCTGTGTAAGACCTTGGTCTGAGAGAAGAGCTCTGTGTCAGACTTTAGTCTGAGAGCAGTCTTAAGGACTTCTATAAGGGCTGGATAGACTTTAGTGAACACTTCTTAATACTTGCAAGCATTAAGGAGTATTCAGTGCCTCCATTCAAAGGATGGAGAGATCTATAAGGAGTCTTTAGAACCTCCATGTCTACACAAAGACTTGGAGAAATCTAAGCTCCTACAGTCCATGAGGACTGGAAAGCTCCAGAATCCACACAAGGGTTGATGGACTCCAAGAGCTTCCAACTTATGTGAAAGATGTGAAAATATGTAGGTATTCAGTCTAAATACCCAGTCCCCGCAAGGGCTGGATATCCAGAGAGAATCCTCAGTTTAGGGAGTTCTCCAGTCTTATAGGAAGACTTGTATATGTTGGAGAAATCTGGAAGTACTCAGAGCACACAAGGACTGAATACTTAGAGAGACTTTTTAGGCAAGAAAGTCTTAACCCATATGGAAGGTCTTAACCCATATGGAAGGTCTTAACCCATGCAAGAATCAAGGTTCAAAAGCCAACATCCCATGCAAGGGATGGAGAGAATCATGTTAGGTCAGCGGGTGCCAACCTTTCAGGAACTCTCTACCTTCTGGCTAGGAAGCTCCTCCTTTATACCTTCAAGATCAGTGCTTATCTGACCTTGAGGGTGTTCCAGTGTAACTGTGTTCTGGAACTGCATGTTACTTGGGGCAGCAGCGTCACTGCTCTCACCATGTAAAGAGTTCCTTCCTACAGCAGGTCTTTTGCTGTCCATGGCCATTTGTACTAAACAGCCAGTTTGTGGCTTTGTTATATTTCTTTAAATATAACTTTTTCCAGCATTCTCTTCTTGTTAAGAATACGGTTAATTTGACTCTTTTCTTTACTTTAAGAGACTTAAAAAGTCTTTAAAAGACTTAAAACTTCATATAAAATCACATTGTGTCATTTCATTACATCATTGCTATTAGTCAGCAAATGTTATCAGAGTACAGACCAGAATCCCCGTTGCACTATTCAGGAGCTTTTTTGATAGTGGCATCATTCCAGGACAGAGCTCCAGCTCGGGCCTCTGTATCATAGGAATACAGCAAGACCTTGACAAAAAACATTTAAGCTGAGTCATTCTCAAGCTTCTAAATAGAGAATCAAGCTAAAAAGACTGTGCTCTCCTTAAATAAGACAGTGCTTATGGACTTTAGATAGAAAAACTCTACATTCTTTCTATATTTACGTTGCTGCCTGCGACAATTTCTGTTACCCTAAATATTACATACAATTGACTGAAGCTCCCCCTCCCTGGCATCGTATTCCTGCCAGGCTGCTAAAATAAAAGGGGAGGGGGAGTCCTAATGTATGTCAGAAATGTCATAGATGCAAGGAGACTTTTGTTCAGGATAGGAAAGGCCTTTCTCATGAGGGCTACTCCATATGAATCTTCTACTCTTTCTATCTGTGGGAAGATCCTTGGAAATAGCACAGGTTACCTAGCCCCTAAACTAGCTTTGTCTATGAGAAGTTAAGTGGAGGACAGGACATGTTGCCACCTAATACGTTTCAACATCAATCGGGATCTTCTCACACAAAGTCTACTCCATCTATAATAAGTAAATCATCAGTAAGCCAGTTTTTACACATCAACACAAGAAGAAACAGAGATGGGGGGGGAATCCCTGTTTCAGACACCATCAATGACCATTTTTGGAGATTGTAGTGCCCTAATTAACTTAGTTTATAGAGAAAACATATATGCTGTCACATATATGCATATTCACATAGCATAACACACACACATATATAGATTCTTATGTACAAGTCTAGAATCACTTTGCATTATGGGTAACATGTACTTTGGTCAAGCTATACTCATTGCTGAGAAGCCTGGGTCAGAGTGACCCAGCAAGCAGTTTGCAGGCAGCTGACTAGGTGAGGTCATTCCCTCTTAGTACAGGCAGGTTCCTTAATTAAGCCTGGAGTTTTGATTTAAGACAAGACATGTCATCTTGGAATGTGAAGCTGTGCCTCCTCATTAACCATTAGGCAACGCCTTGAAGAGCATTTTCTATTGGATATGCAAATAATTGCTTATACGTCCAAAAAGTTTATTGAACAGTTCAGTGTTACGTGTGTATTACGTTTCTGTAACCACCCATCATCAAAGTCTATATCCATGCTTGCAATCCTTTGATGTGTGTGGAAATTGCTCTGCGCTTTAGGCAATTTTCACCAGCATTTTGTTATATTGGCCAATAAAATAACCTGCTTTGATTCTTCAGCTTCCAACTGTTTTATTGTGATTGAATATTAATACAATAAGACAGTAGAACATTACATTTTGGCGCCCAACGTGTGTTTTCTCAGGGGATCAGTCTCCTTAACTTTTTGAGAAGCCACAAAAAGTTGGGACGTGAGGGTGCTTTTACATCCCACGGGCCTTTGTGAGACTGGCATGGTTGAAACCACCTCCCGTGGGCGACACCCCTCTCAGCGCGCACCCTGCTCTTTCAGCGGGGAGAGACGGCGTCTGCTCGCCCCGGGTAGGAGGCAGATTCCATAGCACGCCCCTCAAACGCTGCCCTTGGAAGTTTACCTGCGCATGCGATCAAGAGAAGAGCTCCTTTGACTCATGCAAGTGTGAGTATTTTGGTGAAATTTTGATATAGTGTGCTGGTTGTATGTGAAGGTTGCATGTGTGGGCAGGAAAACTGATTGTTGTCTGAGATTCCTTTGACTCTGGTATGCAGCCCCCACTTCTCATCACTCCCTTTTCCCTGTGTCTCATGTCTGTGTGATTGTCCGCTGTGTGATTGTCTGCTGCCTTAGCTCCTGGCCCCTGTTACGCACACAAGAGAAAAGTTAGGTAGGAAGCTTTAACAGTGATGGAAAAGGCACGTTCTCCCTTCCAGAGAGTAGAGGGTCGTAATTCGTGTCCGCCTGACGAGGTGCAAAATTTCTGGAGTTAAAGCATGGGGCACAACCAGAGTGAGTTTTCTGGCCCCTTTTAAAATGTGTTTGTAAGACTTGGAATACTCTCAGAGCTAATCATGGGCTTTCTATAAAGTTGTTCGTGTTCTCCTATGAGGTGGCTTAGCCACGATATACATTAGCAGAGGGGAAATCCTCCCCGGCTACTGGATCTTTGGATCCTACTCGTCCCCCCTTTTTAGATCTCTTTCTGTCCAAGCAAGGGAAGTACCACGAAAAAGGCTACCTTGCCCCTTTTTGGGCTCTCCGAGACAACCCCCAACTGGCAGCTCATTCTTCCTCGGGTGCCTCCCCTTTGGAGCATCCAAGGTGTTGCGATTTGTAAACCTCTGAAGGTCGTGTCTCCAGAAGACGCGGAAGAAGAGGATTGCCCCCCCCCCGCTCCGCTGCCCTCCCCTGCTTCCTTGCACGACGAGCAACTCAAGGTGCCAAGGGACGACTCCTCCTTCTCAGCCGGAGCGCCTGCAGCAGCCTGGCCGCGCCAGAGCGCACCATTCCCCCCCCCCACCTGTCTGCGGATCGGGCCCTCTCCCCTCAGCAGACGCCTTGCACCAGCTCAGAGCTTCAGCTCCTGGAGGCTGGCTCGCCTGTGGATGCCCCTGTTCAGACCTCCACCCCGCCTCTTTCTCGGAAAGTCTTGACACTTGGCAGCCCCTCCACCTCATCCTCATCCCCGCTTTCTAGTGCGAAGGATCAGGGCCACCCAGAAACCCACAGTTTCAGATCTCCATGCCCTTCTGGCAGCTTTGCCAGACAAGTTTTCAAAGCAGCTACTACGCTATGAGAAGAAGAAGTCGCTGAAAATTGAAATCCTACCGGGGCTTGGCCCCAATCCCCCCCCCCCCCGCAGAACTTGCCGTCTCCAAGCTCCCACAGCTCAGCTTTTGATGCAGTCTGCTTATGAACTTTATAACCGAAGGGGGGGGGGAGCGGGGAAAAAGAAGGAAGATGAGGAAATGCAGCGGCAAGCGACCCTTTTGGCAGCCGCGATCCACAACAATTTCCCTTCCAACCCGTTCATCCAAGCCAGAGGGAGGGGAAGAAGAGGAAGGGAGGGATCCACCCCAAGCAAGAATCAGTGCTCCTTTTGCAGAGGCCACAGCCCCTGGAAAAATCAATGCCCGCAGTAAGCTTCACCAACGGATTGGGATCCTTCCCTGGGCCGCCCTCTCACTCTTTTCGGCCACCCCCTCTTGGCCTCATGGAGTGCCGGCTCGGCTCGGGCTGTGCTTCTCAGAGGGAAAATCCCTCTGCTTGCTCTGTTAACTCATTCATTTCCAATGCTGCTCCTTCCCAGCAGACACTTTCCTATCAGATGGCTGAGTTTGATGACTCTGCTCGGGAATTCCAACCCTTAACAGTCTCCAGGGTCTGGATTCCCTCCTTCTCAGTTTTAGCACAACCCCTGTACGAACTCCTCAGAGTAGATCAAGCTTGGGACTGGACACAGATTCACCATGATGCTTGACATTCCCTGCGCTCAGCTCTTCTTAGAGCCGTGGCTCTTGCTCTTCCTGATCCTCAAAGACCCTTCCTCCTCTTTGTCACTGAGAACTCTGGGTGTGCAGTGGGTCTACTCGCTCAATGCCTTGCTTCCATCCCCCGGCCAATCGCCTATCCCTCCAAATGCCTTGCCTGGGACTGGCTGGCATGTGTCAGAGCAGCGGCAGCAACTGCCCTCCTGGTGCAAGGTGCTCAGAATCACCCTAGGAAGATCCCTAGAAGTCCACTGCCCCCACTCCGTGCGATCCCTCCTCGAATGAAAGGCTCCCGTCTGGGCTGCATCTAATCGCCTCTCCAAATAAATGGCAATTCTCCTGGAACAGGCAGGAATTTCCCTCACCCGCTCCGAGCGCCTGTATCCAGCCACCCTTTTCCCAATGCAAGCTCAGCCAGGAGCCCCAGATGCTAAAGGACAGAATTCCCTCCCCGCTTAGGATTGCATGGAAGTTTTTTTTTTACTAGCCGCTGGGTGAAAGAGGGGGGGCTCCTCGATCTCCGGTGTGATCCTACCCCCTGACTGTGAAGTTGTCCTTTGGACAGATGGGACTTCTTACGTCCTCAATGTAACTCTCCACACCGGCTTGGCTGTTCTGCATTCCTCCTTTGAACTGTGTACTTTCTCTCCCCCATGATCACCCCAGACAGTGGAATTGTTTGCCCTCATCCAAGCCTGCTACCTAGCCGAGGGAAACTCAGCCACACTCTACTTATACAGCTGGTATGCCTTTCTGGCAGCCCCCCTCTCAGGCTGCCCTATGGAAACAGTGTGCATTTCGAGGTGCAGATGGCAAGCCCCTAAAGATGAAGCCCCTGCTTGCAGAACTGATGGATGTTCTCTGGCTCCTCTCTTCCCTTACGGTTCTGCACTGCCCCAGCCATCCAGCGGACAGCTCAAACGTTTCCCAGGGCAACCGCGCTGCGGATCACTGGGCACACAAAGCCGCCCTCCTGCCCCCAGCTCCTAAACCGCTCTCCCCCTCGCCCTAGTCGACCCTTGCGAAGCAGACCCAATTCTTTACAGCAGTAAAGATGTTCTTCAAAAAGGGGGGAGGTGGGTCGAAGGCTGGTAGGCAGTGGGAGATCAAATTCAGCTCCCATCTGAAGGACTTTTTGCTTTAGTACAAAGGGTGCACAGAGCATCCCACATGGGAATCAAAGACAAACTGGCTCCAATCACGCTATTGTAATCAGGGACTCCATACCATGGTCCAGCACGTTCTTGCCAACTCCCCCAAATGTCTGCAAACCAACCCAAAGCCTCCTATCCACAAGGGACCCCCGACTAGACTCAGGACAGCCAAGTACCCAGGAGAGGCTTGGCAGGTTGACTTTGCTGAAATGCCCAAGCATGGAAAAAAGAAACACCTTTTAGTTTTTGTGGACCTTTTCTCTGAATAGCCGGAATTTATCCCGACGGGGACCCAAGAGGCAAGAGAAGTTGTTGACACCCTGCTGGATGTCATCTCTCCGAGATTCTTGATCCTCAAGGGGTTAAAATCCACAATGATGCCAGTTCCCTATTAGAAGTCACTCAGGTGGTTAGTACTTTCTTGGACATTAAGTGGCATTTGCACTCAGCTTATTGCCCACAAGCCTCGGGCAAAGTTGAGCGCATGAATAGAACACTCAAAACGCACATCTCTAAGTTGTGCCAAGAAACTTCCCTTTCCTGGAGTAAGGTTCTATCCATTGCCCTAGTGCGCATTCAAAGTGCCCCAAGGTCAAAGCATGGTTTCTAACCCTTTGAAATACTGTATGGGAGACCTTTTGTTGCAAATGTATGTAAGGAACCATATGGGTGGAAAAGAATTTAAGTTTGTACATGCAAACGCTGGCGTAGGTTTTGTTTTCTATTTACACACAGGTACCGGATGCCCTTCTCCCCATAGCCCGACCAGCCTCTACAGTCAGAGATGAGATCTGTGAGTCCTGATCAAAGAACTTTCCCCAACTTCGGAACACCCCAGGTGATTGCTCCTGAAGCAAGTCCTCCTGTCTACTCCAAGAGCAGTGAAAGTGGAAGGAATCAAGCCTTGGATCCACTGTTCCAGAGTAAAGCCTGTCCCTGACCCAAACCTCAACTGGCAAGCTGAACAGCTCGCTCCTCTGCGTCTGAAGATTGCCAAGAGGCTTCAACACTTTTCCTGAAGATTTCAAAGCCGTTCCTGAATGGACTGGACTCTCGAGGTGTTGGGACTTTTGATTGGGGTGGGATCTGTTTTTATTTTTTGCTGGTTTCAGAGACAGGTACTCTGTGGTGTGCCTGTTTCTGAAGATCAGTGTGCAGAAAATGTTATTTACCATGAAAACCCTACATGCATGGAGGGGTCCCCTAGCCCCCCTCCTTATAGTAATTCTCTGTAGCCCCCTGGCACTGTCCATTGCTTGCATTCGATGTGTCCCCTCTACCTGTCGTCACTGCCATGAGTTCATAAAACGAGATGTCAGTCAAAGCCTTTTGCTTTTTCCCAAGTGTTAATTCTGCTTGTCTCCAACTCCCTTCTAAGACCGGTACAGAGGCAGGAAAGACTTATCTCATGGCCCAAAACCTAGGACATGTCACTGGGAAGTGGGCTGGAGTGTCTGGCCCTAGGGCCCCTTGGGCATGTACATCCCAGGTGAAGCAAAAAGACTCAAAGGCCACCTTCCTAACTTGCCTGCCCCTGATCCTGAGGCAAGTGCCAGAGTTTTACTGCCTATCCCTTCTCCGAAAAGTATCCCAACTCCAAAAGGCCCTCTAGTGTATCCTTCCCTGTATAGAATTGCTGGGTTTGTGGTGGATCGGTCGCGAGCAGTGACTGGCCTTGGCAACCAATTAAGATTCCTCCGGCTTCCTTAGCTGAGTGGAATTGCCATCCTTCCTTTAACCCTTCAGCCAGGCCACAGCTCTGGCTGCTGAGAGCTCCAATTCTTGGGAGCCTCTGTGTATCCCGAAGACAATCTGCCAAGTTCAATCACCCAGTAGGAAATACTCTATGCACCTCCACTTTTGTAGCCAATGACACCCACTCCTTCTGGTGGCCTCGAGCCCCCACTTTCTTTTTCTCAGCCACCAACAGGAGTGGAAAAAAAAAATGTGTCCCTGCTAATGACTCCCTATTGTTTAATTGCTCAGGCAGTAACCCATTCCAGGCATTCCCCTCTTTATGATGGCTTTGGAGAGACCCTTCTAATTTCTCCTTCCCCTGGGTTACTCTTGATGGTTTCTTTGGCTGTGAGACAACACTGCTTATCCTCAACTGCCACTGGAGTGGGCTGGAACCTGTGTATTCGAGACCATCCAGCCAAAGTTTTTCTTGCTGCCTGCAGTCAAAGAAAATTCCCTAGGCATCCCCTTGTATGATGATCTCAAGAGAGTAAAGAGATCCATTCAGATCAATGGCAAAGAGTGGGGGGAGGAATGGCCCCCACAGCGTATCATTGAATATTATGACTCTGCTTCTTGGGCCAATGATGGCACTTTTGGGTATAAAACTCCTATATACATGTTAAATCACATCATCCTGCTTCAAGCTGCCCTAGAAATTATTACCAACCAAACTGCCAGTATCTTAGAGCTGCTGGCCCATCAGCAAACACAGATGCAAGCAGCAATTTACCAGAACCGACTTGCATTGAACTACCTCCTGGCCAAGCAGGATGAGGGTTGCGAAAAATTTAATTTTAATAGTTGTTGCCTCCAAATAGATGACAATGGAGAAGCAATCCTTAATATTGCCTCCAATATCTAAAAGGTAGCCCATGTCCCTGTTCAATCCTGGAAGAATGCTTGAGCTGCATCTTGGTGGGAAATATTTTTGCAGGGGCTTGGTGGAAAAAGTTGATGTTCTTTTTAGCTTGTGCTCTTGCTGGAATAATCTTTGTACCCTTTTGTATCCTGTTTCATGTATCTCAGTCGAGCTGTTCTCCGAAGCTCACCCATGGTCACAATGCCCTTGATCAACCCTCACCCAAGGCACCAGGGAATATAATGGTTCTACGTTTCCTACCCAAAGCAGTTGCTGAGCTGCACCCACACCTCAAGTGTTTTTATTTCTATTTTAAAAGAATTTAAAAGGTTCAAATCAAGGGGGGAGATGTAGTGCCCTAATTAACTTAGTTTATAGAGAAAACATATATGCTGTCACATATATGCATATTCACATAGCATAACACACACACATATATAGATTCTTATGTACAAGTCTAGAATCACTTTGCATTATGGGTAACATGTACTTTGGTCAAGCTATACTCATTGCTGAGAAGCCTGGGTCAGAGTGACCCAGCAAGCAGTTTGCAGGCAGCTGACTAGGTGAGGTCATTCCCTCTTAGTACAGGCAGGTTCCTTAATTAAGCCTGGAGTTTTGATTTAAGACAAGACATGTCATCTTGGAATGTGAAGCTGTGCCTCCTCATTAACCATTAGGCAACGCCTTGAAGAGCATTTTCTATTGGATATGCAAATAATTGCTTATACGTCCAAAAAGTTTATTGAACAGTTCAGTGTTACGTGTGTATTACGTTTCTGTAACCACCCATCATCAAAGTCTATATCCATGCTTGCAATCCTTTGATGTGTGTGGAAATTGCTCTGCGCTTTAGGCAATTTTCACCAGCATTTTGTTATATTGGCCAATAAAATAACCTGCTTTGATTCTTCAGCTTCCAACTGTTTTATTGTGATTGAATATTAATACAATAAGACAGTAGAACATTACAAGATGAACCACAAACTTTGCCTTAACCTGAGATGAGATAACCCTCCCTTCCACAGAACATTTTATGTGTCACTATTCAAGTTAGCAGCTTCATCCCTACCTTGATTTCCTCAAGTTCACCTGGATCTTTTACTTGACAGAAGTAAGTAGAAGTGATCCTGCAGGGTTTCATGCATAAAGGTTGGTTCAAATTTGGATCTTCTGCAACAATTTCTCCAAAAATCTCTCTTGTTAAGTCAAACACAGCCTTAGCAGATAAAAGTTGAAAGTATTTTTAAGTTAGTTTTTGACGATAAGGATAGACATATTCACCATGCAGACCAGAGGTTGCAATTCAGTCTGCAGAGGAATTACAGTTATTCTAGGGGGCCACATTTCAATCAGTTTTTCTGATGAGGCACAAAGAATTTCAAGATTTCCTTTCTAATCTATTGCAAATCTCTCTCCTGTGCATTCTCTTTCACTCTCACTTTTGTGAGACTGGCTCAACCCACCAACCACCACTGCAACATATACAGGAGGCCAACAGAGTAGTCTGTTTCCCTAAGAATCTTGTTGTTCCTCTGTTCGCACATGGGCCTGAAAGCACACCAACTGTTCCCAGCTTTTACGTCTGCTTGCCCCCAAAGCCCTGGATATGTGAGCATTAGCATAATCATGGTGTCAGCCTCTGCTGCATCTGGGGGAGCTTCAAGCTTAGTTTTCCCCCAAAAGACAGGCAGGTTCAGTGTCCCAAGACCTGGGCCGGGAGCTTCCCAGGTGGAGCCCTTGCCAGCAGAGGCTGACACCATGATTATGCTAATGCTCACATATCCAGGGCTTTGTCCCAGACCCATAAGTACCAGGAATGAATGGGTCCAGGAATGAATGTTGTGGTGTTGTTGGAAAGTGAGAACATAAAGAAGGGCTTTTGCTTTCCCTTTCTGTGTGTGGCACTGAGCTCTTCTCTGATTTCATCATGAACATGTTTAAGGAATGTAAGATCCAGCAAATGCTGCTATTCTCCAGCTTCCAGTACTGTTAAAATGCGGGGTGATATTGCCTGGCATCACAGCCTGTAGAACTCCGGTAATTAATGAAGTGTGGCGCATACAACATTCATGCTCCCAAAGAGTAACATTCTTTTCCCTATTGTGCAGGGGAGCCCCGTGTTTGGTGCCAGTGGGCAAGAAGAGCTTGCCAAGAGGCTGGCAGAGTTAGAGCTTAGCCGGGAATTCCTGAGTGTGTTAGGAGATTACCAAGATTGGTTTGATGAGGACTTTGGCTTGAGTACTCACAAACTCCCTCTGAAGCAAGCTGAAGAAACAGCAGTATTGCCGAAGATAGAGCCTCTCAAAGTTGCCCCCAAGCCATGCGAAGAGCCCAGCTGAAAAAGAAGCCGAGAAAGAGGGGAAAGGAGAGGCCGAAAGCGCAGGAGGCTAGCTCGATCGAAGAGTTAGAGGTAAGAACCATTCGGAAAAGCCCTTAAATAAGACTCGAATGGCTAGGAGGGATTCTGTCCGAGAAATCTTGGAAACAGCAGGTCTGTATTGTCATGTCTCTGTTGAAATCCATGTCACAATAAACTTGTTAGTGTTCGAGAAAATGATTTATCAAGTTTTTCTGATGCTGGGTAGGAATGTGCTGGAAATAGAACACTGATTTCCTCATGGGTGTCATTTTTTTTAATATAGATAAGCTGTTCACAGAATTACAATTCTTACCTTTTGTTGAAAGCTGAATCAGGATGTATGCTGTGTGTTGCATTGCTGGTGGCGACTAATCTTCCCCGCATTTCTCTTCTCTCAGCAGCTCCTTTTGATTCCCCAAAAGCTCAAGCTGGAGATTGCTGGGCCCGCCAGGGTCTGTGTGGGTCAAGTGTCTACAGTGAGAAGGGGGGGATTGTGCACAATTTGCGTCTCGTTAAAGGCGAGTGCTGAGATTGGCTTGGCTTCTGCTTGTGTTCCAGATGCAAAGGAGACACCGAAGCAGGAGGAATGTCACAGGAATGGTGAATGTGCTGCTTTGGACCAATCCTCTCTGAAGCTGGAGAAGACTTTGAAGGACACTGTCAATCAGCTGAAGCCCATCAGAAAGGTCAGGAGCAAGAAGGTTCAGTTCAGTAATCCAGAACTCGCTGCTGCCCAAGAGCAGAAGTTGGCAGCTGGTGATTTGCAGAGCATCTTAGTAAGTTCCCCGTTGGACGATGGAGAAGTGTCCTCTCCCACCAGGGTACCTGGAGCAGCGCCACATTCAGAATCCTTGATCTAGTGGATGAGAAGAATGGTCCCAGAGCTGCACTGTTTATAGCTTTGTCTGCTGATGGCTTCAAAGTCGTCATCTTTAAAACCCGCAATGGCCTTGCCCCTTTGCACCCAGACGCATCCCTGCCTTCCTTTTTCCAGCCCCCTGTCCCGTTCTCCCATTCTCCTTTTAAACTCCCCTCTTGTCTCTGCTCCTTCCCTCTTCCCTCCTTCATGCACCTCCCTCTTCCAGCCCCGCCTTATTTACTCCTCCCTCGGCTGTCAGCGTCTGTTGAATGCTGGTCAAAGCATGCAGGGGAGGGCTGTCTGCTATACCCCCCTTAAGTCCCCTGTGCTACAGTTGTTTCTCTTTAAATTATCAGGGGACACCTCTTTAAGAATTTAGGGTTGCCAGGTGCCCGCTGGTGGTGGGCAAACCCCGACAATTGACCCCTCTGCCCGCTGACCACCTGAAGGTCGGTGGGCAAATGTGCACACGCGCGTGCATACCGTGCGCATCACTTCCGGTTTAGAACCGAAAGTTCCGCCTTGCGAGGGGCCTTATACCTCTTCGTTTGAGTGGTAAAGGGCTGCTTTACCACTCAAATGAAGAGGTATAAGGCCCCTTGCAAGGTGGCACTTCCGTCGGTGCGTGCGCGCACGCTTACACACAAAAGCCTCCCACCAGAGGAGAAGAGGGACCTGGCAACCCTGTTAAGAATGCCTTTGGTTACTTTAGTAGAAAAGGGCAAGAGTCCAGTAGCACCTTAAAGACTAACAAAAATATTTTCTGGTAGGGTATGAGCTTTTGTGAGCCACAGCTCACTTCTACTACTACATTTCTACTACTGCAGACAGACTAACACGGCTACCCACTGTGAATTTGGTTACTTTGACCTCTTATAACTTGGGGCAGCCGAAAGAAAATTTGGGTTGATGAAGATGGATGCGTGTCATCTCATCAGCTGTTTCACAGAGAGTTATACCATGATAAGTGGAGGCCCACAAAACCCATGAGGTGGGGTGAGGTGGGATGGGGGAAGCTTTTGATAACATTCTTTGGACTTTCTTATTAAAGGTCCTAGAGAGCCTAAACTATGGGGACAAGTTTTAAGAGGCATCGCATTATGCTAGTTCCCAGCGCTTGACATTCAGCTAGTCAAATGGAAAAATGAAAAATGTGTAAAATGAAACATGGCGTTTTAAATTATTTTATGGAAAACTGCAGTTTCCACATAGGTGAAACACCAACATCTGCTGTGAACTGGAAAATATATGGAATGCAGAATTGTGATGTTTTGCCAATTTCCACATATTAATTATTCCCCTTTAATCGCTATCTGAATTAAGTTTGAATAAAGTGCTACCCAGGCTTATTAGGACTGCCTCCTCCCATGCTGTCCCGACTGCCAGTTAAAATCTTCTTTCCAAGCCCTGCTCTTTGTACCTGCATAGGTGAGACAGTTGCTGAGCAGAGACAGGGCTTTTTCAGCAGTGGCACCTTGCCTTTGGAATGCCCTCCCCTTGAGGCTTACCTGGTACCCACCTAACTGGCCTTTAGGTGCCAGGCTAAAACATTTCTTTCTGCGAAGGGGTTAACTGAGAGGTTTTTATGCTCTGCTTCTAGCTGGAGAACTGAGAGCCAGTGTGGTGTAGGGGTTAAGAGTGGGGGATTCTAATTTGGAGAACTGGGTTTGATTCCCCCTTCCTCCACATGAGCGGCAGATAGGGGTGTGCACCAATTTTTTCCGGTATTTTTTGGGTTCAGGTTTATTGCACCTGAAAATTTTCGAAGGGAAGGCAGGTGGCTTCATTAGGCACTTCCAGGGGAGCAAATACACTACCCTAAATCAGCCAACTCACCTGAAAATCTTTGTGGAGCCTCCAGCAACAAAAACACTTCTTAATCAACCGCATCTTTCTGAGTCAAGACTCAACTGTTATCTTTTGAACATTGGAACTTAGAACTTGGGAGTGTAGCAATGGAAAAAAGGGGAGGGGGCAGCTAACAGGTGTCCAGCCAGAGGGCCAATTGACAGTAACCAGAGTTAGGGCAAAGGAGACCGGAGATTTTTGCACCAGACAAAGACCTTCAGTCAGTATTGTATGTATTTTTTCTGAGTGCAGAATGCTTCCAGAATGTGCTAGTCATCTATGGGGAGTTTTTTCCATGAAAAAAAAATTATAATACAGGGGAAATAACTGTATGCAAAGAAATGGGTGACATTACTAGTGAAATGCCTAATTGTCTCATATAGAGTCCAATAAAGACAATTAGGAGGAGGTTACAATCAGTTCTTTATTTAGCTAAACAACAGAGCTGGGGTGAAATAGCCCACAATTAAGATGCAGGGTACTCACCAGCAAGACAAAGGAAAGTCAGTACCATTTATGCCTTCGCATGGGGCAGGCCCATGTCTATTGACACGCAGATTGACATAGAAAAGCCCCAATCACACTTTAGGGATATACTTTACTTTGATTAGACTATCCTATAGATTTTGCCTGATGTTGTTTCTAGGCAAGCTCTAGGTCTAGGAATGTGACCACATTCCTCAATGGAAAGGTAATTCCGAAGATATGCTGCTTACTGGTGAAAGCCTGTATCAGCCACAGACAGCGTGAGCTGGCTGATTCATGCCCCCCCCCCCTCCGATGCCAACCTTCCCAAAGCTTCCATGTGTGTGCATATGAATACATGTAATGCCTGTGTTATAATATTAATTTCGAATTAATATAACACAGTGGGAGGTTGATAGTTCAAAGCAGTAGTTTTATTGAGCTCAACATACATACCGGATGAAACTGCCCTAATGCGCAGGACAGTCTTCATGCAGAACAAAGGATTGCTACCCCAGTTATAACTTCTGGTTAGGGATGTTCCAATTACATCGACTTACCAAACGTTGGTTGTCTGCCTTTCTTTAACATAGTATATAGAGATTGGTAGAAGCTGTTTCTAAGCAAGCACTTGGTCTTGTGA
Source organism: Euleptes europaea (assembly GCF_029931775.1). Classification (NCBI taxonomy): domain Eukaryota; kingdom Metazoa; phylum Chordata; class Lepidosauria; order Squamata; family Sphaerodactylidae; genus Euleptes; species Euleptes europaea. Next base: position 21,833,923 of record NC_079313.1, on the reverse strand, counting down.
TTCACATTCCTAACAGTGAAGGTAAGACACTGTTTTTCTCTACAGGGGAAAGCCTGTACCAGGCAATGTGTTCTGTTGGCCTCTTATAGTTATGGATGCCAACGTTCCCAAAGTTTCCATGTGTGGGTAGAATATATTTGCCTGATGCTATGCTCTATTCTTGAGCATAGCACCTCATGAACCTATGAATGTTTATACATATGAAAGAATATATGTTTTCCTATAAACGAAGTTTATAGGCACTTCATACACAGTATTCCAAACCAGCTCCTATACTTTAGGCCTAGCATTTCCATAAGAGCAATTATGCAAACTGAACACAAAAGCATACATTCAAATAATAATAATAATCACAGGCACTTCACTAGGAGTAGAGTGGGGTCATCATGACAGGAAATGAGAGAGAGGGGTTGTGGAGGGGCCCGCTGGGGTCTAGTGTGGAATGAAAGCTGCAGCAGAGTGCTATATTCGTACGTGCTCACCTGCCTAGTGAAGTAGCTTGGGTGTATATCTGAAGCAGGTATGATTACTCAGGCACAGCACTAGAAAGGCAATTTTTCTTTGGTACATGTAGTATAAAGCCTGAAATCCTACATCTCTTTGTAGACCATTAATATACACCTTAGCTTTTTTGGAAATGTAACAATGAAATGGTAGGCTCATTTCATCATACGTGGTGGACTTGTGATAAAGCAAAAAAAATTCTGGGACATGATTTATAGTGAAATAAGGCTAATTGTTCAGAACAATGTACCTAAAACACCTGAGATGATGTTACTTAGTATGATACCGGACGCTGTTGTAACTCAGAGATCATTTCTGATATATGACACCACTGCTGCAAGATTAGTATATGCAGTTAAATGGAAGTCACCGGATATTCCAGACAAAACAGACTGGATTCGGAAAATGTTAGAATTGGCGGAGATGGCAAAACTTACGGCATTAATAAATCAAAAAGATAATATACACTTTTTGGGTGAATGGGAGGTATGGAGGGTTTACTGTGAAAATGAACTTCAAATGGGGAAACTTGAAGGATACTCTTTGATCTAATCCTTTTTTTTCTTTATGCTGTTACAAATAATGTTTTACAATTAAAAATTAAACTTCATATACTATGATTGCTTTGTAATATTGAAATAATAATCAAATGATTTGAACTATCATTCGTATATATTTTAACTGATTAAACATGGAAATTATATTTTAAATTATAACATATTATTAGGATTAGAACTGTTATACAAAAAGAGTGCATAAATTTATAACAAGATGGAGGGAGGTGAAGGGGAAGTTTTTATATTTTATTTTATCACATATATGTATTTCTGACAATAACATATTAGTTCTTTTTTCTGTAGATAACTGTTAGTCATTGTTGGAAGATTGTTTATCTATTATGCATTATGAAAAATAATAAAAAATTTATTTAAAAAAATATACACCTTAGCTTTTGTTTGTCTTGCTTCTTTGAAAAGGAAACTATCTTGCCCCTGTCCATTTCCCTTATCTCTCAAGTTTTTTGAGCCAGACATGGGTATGTTTACACCCAGGCGAAGATAGGGTTGCCAACCTCCAGGTACTAGCTGGAGATCTCCTGCTATTACAACTGATCTCCAGCCGATAGAGATTAGTTCACCTGGAGAAAATGCCCTCTTCGGCAATTGGACTCTATGGTCTGGGACCATTGTATCTGCAGAACAGTCTCTCCTGCTATGCCTCCCAGAGAGCATTGCGCTGAGCCTAGTGTTGCCAGCTCCAGACTGGGAAATACCTGAAGATTTTTGGAGTGGAGTCAGAGGAGGGCAGGCTTTGGTGAGGGGAGCGGCTTCAGTGCCATGGAGTGCAATTGCCAAAGTGGCTGTTTTACTTTGTTTTCTTTTAGGTGCCAGTCTAAAGCACATCTTTTACCCATGCTTTTAAGTAGGGGATTTAAACTTATCTTTAAAATCTTTTTTTAATGGTCTGCTCCTGTTTTTGGATAGTTTTTGTGCTGCTCGTGTCCAATGGTTTTTTAATATTTCGTGACTTTTAATTGTAAGCTGCCACATACAGTCTAAATAAAGAAATGAGGTTGTTGCTGAGAGTCTTTTGCCACAAAAGAAGTGTAACTTTTGAGGGAGCTATAACACAGCTTCGTGTGTGTTTCAGGGTGGAATCACTGAAGGTGTTTCCAGTGCATGAATAAAGTTCCTAATCTTGCCTAACCTGGCCTGCCTATAAAATGAGTTTGCATTGTTCTTGCAGGATCTATCAAACCATTAACAGATCTTGCGAAAGGCTAACTGATACTGGGAAAACTTCTCAAGCCGCATAGACGATAACACCCCCCTTTCACAGCTGGCTGTGCAATTTCACAACTGCCTTCAAGGCAAAATTTTAAGTCTGTAGGTAGCAGCCTTCCGTCTTATTTTGCTAATTGCTACACCGAACCAAGATCCCCCCGCCCCCACATTAAATCAGTTCAACCTGTACATTTTATTCTCCCAGTCTGTATTTTTTAGTGCCGTGCTGGTCTCTTCCAATCCCGAAGTTCATTTAGCATATTGTCGAAGGCTTTCACGGTCAGAGTTCATTGGTTCTTGTAGGTAATCCGGGCTGTGTGACCGTGGCCTTGGTATTTTCTTTCCTGACGTTTCGCCCGCAGCTGTGGCCGGCATCTTCAGAGGAGTAACACTGAAGGACAGTGTCTTTCAGTGTCAGGTGTGTAGGAAGAGTAATATATAGTCAGAAAGGGGTTGGGTTTGAGCTGAGTCATTGTCCTGCAAAAAAGTATCAAAGGTAATGTGCTAATCATTGTCCTGTAAGTATCAAGATAATGTGCTAATGAGGGTGTGGTAGGTTAATATGGAACCATTGCATCCTGAAGTGATCTGTTAACGTGTGAAATCCAAAGCTAATCCACGTGGCTATTGTGGACTGTAGTCTTTATTTAGCATTTTTTTCAGTTCACTTCTTCAGATTACAATTTTAGCCAGTGCTTTTTTTGGGGAGTTTTAAAATAGTGCTGGTACTTATATGGTTGCACCCATTTCCACCAACCCCCCCCCTTGAGAAAGCTGCCCCTCTAGAGGGCGCCTCGGCTGCCATAGCAACCACAGCACGCTCTCGACATCGCGTTCGCTTTGTTTCTTGTGGAGACCTGGGACAGAAAGCCCCCTCCGCCTCCGTTGTTACGGGGGACTAACTGAACGCCTTTCGGGAAATAAAATTTTTTCCCTGGCTTCTCTAATTTCCGGGGTGGTACAGGAAGGGTGGCGGGCGAGAAGGGTAGGGAAACACCGTTGCTAGCGCGGACGAAGGCGTTCGAGGGGGTGGTTTCTGCAATCAGGCACCGTGTTGGACACCTGTGCGTGGCGCGCTGCGTTCTCTTAGCGACCGCTGACAACAGGAAGCGCTCGAGAGGCAGGTGAATGGAGTCAGCCCGCCTTCCCCTCCTTTTTCCAGCCAATGGGGCTCTAGAAAGCTCTGTTTCCGGGGCTCCCCGTTAGCACAGTATAACCGTCCTCGCTCCTGTGGGCCTTTTGAGTGGTTATAGCTTTTCCCTGCAACGAGCTCTGGGTTTCTAGGCCTCGTTGAGATCGAGGGCGGAAACGCGTGGGGGGTTTTGCCTTGGATTTGCTGCTCTCTAGATGCACTCCCCCCCCTCCCATCTGAATTCTAAAAACTCTGCATGGGGTCTTATTTTTTAGTTTAGATGAGAGCTTATTGTTGAGTTTTGAGAATTTGGCTGGGGAAAATGTGCATTTAGAGCAGTGGTTCCCAACCTTTTTTTGACCAGGGACCACTAGGACTTTTTTGCTCGGTGCAGGGACCCCAAGGTTCAAAATAAAAATTCAGAGAATTTGAAAATAAACTTCAATCATAACTGTTAGTTAAACATTAAACTTAGAATGATATTTGCATATATATATTTTATAACAGAGGACTTTTAATTGAAAATATTTATTTATTATGGGTTAATAACGTTTTTTCGCGGACCTTAATTTAGTTGGTTCTTGTAGGTTATCCGGGCTGTGTAACCGTGGTCTTGGAATTTTCTTTCCTGACGTTTCGCCAGCAACTGTGGCAGGCATCTTCAGAGTAGTAACACTGAAGGACAGTGTCTCTCAGTGTCAAGGGTGTAGAAAGAGTAATATATAGTCAGAAAGGGGTTGGGTTTGAGCTGAGTATTGTCCTGCAAAAGTATTGTCCTGTAAGTATCAAGATAATGTGCTAATGAGGGTATGGTATGTTAATATGGAACCATTGTATCCTGAAGTGATCTGTTAATGTGTGTAATCCAAAACTAATCTGTATGGCTATTGTTGAATGTTGTCTTTGTCTGGAGGTGTTTCAGGGCAGGAAGCCAAGCCTTATTCATTCTTAAACTCTCCTCTTTTCTGTTAAAGTTGTGCTGATGTTTGTGAATTTCAATGGCTTCTCTGTGCAATCTGACAAAATAGTTGGTAGAATTGTCCAGTCTTTCAGTGTCTTGGAATAAGACCCTGTGTCCTGTTTGTGTCAGTCCATGTTCAGCCACTGCTGATTTCTCAGGTTGGCCAAGTCTGCAGTATCTTTCATGTTCTTTTATCCTTGTTTGTATGCTGCGTTTTGTGGTCCCGATGTAAACTTCTCCACAGCTGCAAGGTATACGATATACTCCTGCAGAGGTGAGGGGGTCTCTTTTGTCTTTTGCTGATCGTAGCATTTGTTGTATTTTCTTGGTGGGTTTAAACACTGTTTGTAGGTTATGTTTTTTCAAAACTTTTGAAAAAACATAACCTACAAACAGTGTTTAAACCCACCAAGAAAATACAACAAATGCTACGATCAGCAAAAGACAAAAGAGACCCCCTCACCTCTGCAGGAGTATATCGTATACCTTGCAGCTGTGGAGAAGTTTACATCGGGACCACAAAACGCAGCATACAAACAAGGATAAAAGAACATGAAAGATACTGCAGACTTGGCCAACCTGAGAAATCAGCAGTGGCTGAACATGGACTGACACAAACAGGACACAGGGTCTTATTCCAAGACACTGAAAGACTGGACAATTCTACCAACTATTTTGTCAGATTGCACAGAGAAGCCATTGAAATTCACAAACATCAGCACAACTTTAACAGAAAAGAGGAGAGTTTAAGAATGAATAAGGCTTGGCTTCCTGCCCTGAAACACCTCCAGACAAAGACAACATTCAACAATAGCCATACAGATTAGTTTTGGATTACACACATTAACAGATCACTTCAGGATACAATGGTTCCATATTAACATACCATACCCTCATTAGCACATTATCTTGATACTTACAGGACAATACTTTTGCAGGACAATACTCAGCTCAAACCCAACCCCTTTCTGACTATATATTACTCTTTCTACACCCTTGACACTGAGAGACACTGTCCTTCAGTGTTACTACTCTGAAGATGCCTGCCACAGTTGCTGGCGAAACGTCAGGAAAGAAAATTCCAAGACCACGGTTACACAGCCCGGATAACCTACAAGAACCAATGAACTCTGACCGTGAAAGCCTTCGACAATATCTTAATTTAGTTCTCGCGGACCCCTGGGGGTCCATGGACCCCCGGTTGGGAACCAGTGATTTAGAGAGTGGTGAGCTCTCCTTCCATTTTTAACAAGAGGTTAGATGGCCATCTGTCAGCAATGCTGGTTTTGTGACCATAGGCAGATGATGAGAGGGAGGGCATCTTGGCCAACTTCTGGTCACTAGGGTTGTGTGGGGGGGAGGTAGTTGTGAATTTCCTGCATTGTGCAGTGGGTTGGACTTGATGGCCCTGGTGGTCCCTTCCAACTCTATGATTCTATTCTCAGTGGAACAGGCTTCCTCTGGAGGTGGCGAGCTCTCCTTCCCTGGAGGTTTTGAAGCAGAGGCTAGATGGCCATCTGTCAGCAATGCTGGTTTTGTGACCATAGGCAGATGATGAGAGGGAGGGCATCTTGGCCATCTTCTGGTCACTGGGGGTGTGGGAGCGGGAGGTAGTTGTGAGTTTCCTGCATTGCGCAGGGGGTTGGACTTGATGGCCCTGGTGGTCCCTTCCAACTCTATGATTCTGGTGGCAAATCCAAGGCAAAACTTCCCATGTGTTTTCGCCCCTAGGCTGCAGGGAAGCAGTAGGACTTTGGGAAGTGAGTGGAATGGGAAATATGCTTTTGAGGGATGGCATATATGGCTTTCTTCCACCCAGGGGCGTGGGGCAAAATCTTTTCATTATAGGCAGAATAGCCAGTAGGCCTGGGGGAAAAAATGTAGAGACTTAAAGTGTGGAAAGGGGCAGTTACAACTTGGCATGACACCACCTGGTTAATAACATCTATTAAGTCTCTATTAAAAGGATAGGGCATTCCCTCCCCCTCCCCCAGCAGTGGGTAACTGTAATTGCAGATAACGCCCCATTTCTTCAAATGTGTTTCTTTCATAAAATTAATAACAGCCACAATTCAGTAAAGTTGGACAGGTTCGAAATTAGAACTAATTTTTAAGGTAGCAATCCTATGTAGGGTTGTAACCTTCCACTCTTCCATTGGGTCTTCCCCTCCCCCTTCCTAAAGGCATTTCTGGGAGGAGGATGGCCCTCATAGACAGAGCACTGTGGGCCATATGGGGGGAGGCTGATGTGAGAAAAGGAATCGTGTGAGATCAACCTTTTCTTTTCAGCATTGGAATGGTCACCCCTCCCCCCACCATATAAGTGCACTTCATTCCCCCCCAAATAAAATATTTTAATAATTTTGTTGTCTGGAAAACCTATTCCTACATATGTTAATTGTAGCTTAAAAGAAAAAGAGAAGTAACTACAACAAAGATTCCTAGCCTGGTCAGTTGGAGGTGACATTTACTCATGTAACATCATGTGGGGAGAAGCAGCCTTCCTTCTCTTGTGCTGTTCTTGCATCCTTGGGTGTCCTTTGGGGCCACAATTGGCTCAAGTACACAGATTTTGTGATGTTAGGTAGCTCTAGGAATCGCCAGAAACTCTATAGTAAAACTGACATAACTTCTCGGTTTTCCCTGGAAGTGACATCACGGCACACACAACACCAGAGGGTTTTTTTTTTAGTCTCCAAGCAGTGGTGGGCAACAACAGGTGCCAATGAGAGGCCTCCTGCCAAAGTGGGAGGCCTGGCAACCGTAAGTGGGCACATCTCTCACGGTGGCAAGACTTCCTTCCCGCACCTCCAGCTCACACCTACCCCTCTCATTGGCCTGGGGTGGCCCTACCGGGGGCTAGCCCCCATGTTGGGGTGGAGTCAGTAGGGGTGCGGCTCCATCAGGCCATCATCCAACCAGGACTCTTCCTGGTGCCCTTAATGGCGAGTCCACCCCTGAAGCCTTCCAGGTGTGTCTGGCCATTGTGTCAAACAGGATGCTGGGTTAGATGGACTATTGTTCTGCTCCAGTACAGTTCCTTTTATGGTCTTCTTGGAACATAACATGTTCGCATACCAGCCATTATGCCTTATTGTGCTTCCTGCTTTCCTGGAGTCAGATTTTTAAATTGAGCTGTATGTATTTGGGTACCATCACGTTGACTGTCTCTGTGGGTTATGTATCCCTTGTAGATTGTTTGCTGCTGGAAACATCTAGGTCAAGTGAGAAATCCATCTCCAAGCAGCGTTTCAGCATGTCCGCTAACAAGGAACTTGTTCCAAAGTTGTCATCTACTTCAAAGCATGAGAAGAGAAAAACAAAAGATGCCTCTTCCTTAGTTCCCGTCATCAAGGAAAATAAAGGTAAATGGCCCTGGGTTGTACAGCTGCAGATATAAATTTGGTGCTGATCTGTTTTGATGGTGGCCCTGTCTTGATATGTTTGGATTTCTGCTTGACTTGGGGTACATTTTGTAAGACAATTTTGGAGCGATCCTAAGCAGCTTTACTCAGAAGAAAGTTTAATATTACTCAGTGAGGCTTACTCTCAGAAAACTGCTCTTAGGATTGTAGGGAAAATATCTCAGTTCCTAAGGAACAGCACATCCCTCCTTTTAGTTTTTAGCCACGCTGCAGCAGAAGCCTTAAACAATCAATCTACGTCCATGTTTCCAGCAAGAGACTGTAAGAAAAATGCTGTCTATTAAATACCAGTCTATACCAAAGTGAGTAGAACAGAATCTGTCTCTTACACATACTCATACCCATCATGGCAAAACTCTGAATGGCTGTTATCATCCTTTTGTTTTCTGGAGGAAAATGCATCTGTTACTAACAAATATTAACAAATACTGTCTGTATTTTTTTCTTATCTAGAACTTCCTGAGTTAAGAAAGAAGCCAAACACGACAGACAGTTGGAAGCACCCGCCTGCTTCCTTACGGAATGATTTCATCCCAGAAGAGATCTTTGTTGCTCTCACCTCTGCTGCCAACCCTGTCCCATGTCCGTCCTATCTCAGGCCTCCCGCAAAAGCCAAATATATGAAAGACTTCCAGGTAGGTATGATCACTACGTAGGGATGCCATTTGCCTGGCTCATGCGGGCATTCTCCTGCTGCCGGGCCTTCCCACACACCTTTGCGATGCGGCACTTCCAGGTGTAAATTGGAAGTGATGTGGCACTGCGGGCACACGTTGCCCGTCGATGAGCAGCCAGGTGAATTGGTGGGGGCTTGCCCGCCACCACCTGGCACTTGGCAACCCTATGGTTGAGGTATCTGCTGACAGGCATAAATTATACTAGATGCATGTAGAGTACTGCCTAGAACAGTGCTGTGATTTGAAGAGAAATGGTAGGGATAGGTTGAGTATTTATTCCAGTCTCACTTGCCGTTTCTGTGTTCCAATTTCTCTCTCTCAAAGATGCTTTTCTTTAGAAGTAATGTATGCATGTAATAGGCAGATAGGCTCAGAGATGTAACATTTCTTTAAACGTTTAAGCCAGGGGTGGGGAACCTTTTTTCTGCCAAGGGCCATTTGGATATTTATGACATCATTCGGGGGCCATACAAAATTATCAACTTAAAAATTAGCCTGCTATATTTGGTCAAACATTTAGCCAAGAGGCATGACCGGAGACAGCTCCGAGTGTCTGCCACATAGAGCGACTCGCTTTTGAGCTCTGCTGTCCCCAGCTGGGCCCAAGAGATTCAGGCAGGGCAGCATCCTTCTGAGCTAGAGATCTGCCAGGACCCATGAAGGGCCAGACCAAATGATTTCGAGGGCCTTATACGGCCCCTGGGCCTGACGTTCCTCACCCCTGGTTTAAGCCATGGGGGGACGATACCAAACTTTAGAAAAAATTGAAATGTATGCGCTGCTTATTTTCTTATCAATCCTAAACTTATTTTACTACTTTAACCACAGAATTCATCTTTTACAACTTAGCATATAAAGTTTGACTGTTTGTCATTGTGAGCATCAATGGCGATAACAGGCCGGAGGGGGAGGGAGGCATTTGTCCATGCTCTGACCATTTTTTCTTGCTGCACTAACCAGACAGAGGCCAACAGGTGTAGTTGTAGCAGTATTTAATTCACAGGTCATCTTAGGTTGAGCCACTTTTCCAGCTCAACCATAGCAGACTGCTTGGCTTTCTTGCCCTGGCTCCATCTTCTGCTCTGCAGGCCTTTTTATCTGCTTAGCTCTGTCCCCTCCCCATAACCATGCCTGATCCTCCTACGGGGGCGGGGGTGTGTGTTCTTCTTCCCACCCTCCCACCTGAGAATCCTTGTCAGCCTTGGTCTGACTGCCTGGTTGCCGGCCCCAGAGCCTGCGTGAACTCTTTGGGTTCGCTTGCTAATACAGGCTCCCTGCCCACCCCTGGATTCCCATCTGGGGTTGCAATGGCTTCCTGGCTGACTGCTTTCTCCCCTGTTAGCCCGTCAGGCACCTTCCTGCCAGAGTTACATTTATGAAATTAAAATAGCAAAAATAAGTGTTTAGTAAAGAAAAGAGTGTTATCTGCTCAGAAACATTCTCATACAGTCAAAATAGGGCTAGCAGCACAGCTGAACATTGAGTTAAAACGTCATAACGTAGAAAACAATGAATTTTTCAGTACTTTAGTATCATCATACATATAGCATTTTATATTGTGGACATATTGTGTGTTTGTGTAAAGTGCCTTCAAGTCGCAGCCGACTTATGGCGACCCCTTTTGGGGTTTTCATGGCAAGAGACTAACAAAGGTGGTTTGCCAGTGCCTTCCTCTTCACAGCAACCCTGGTATTCCTTGGTGGTCTCCCATCCAAATACTAACCAGGGCTGACCCTGCTTAACTTCTGAGATCTGACGAGATCAGGCTAGCCTGGGCCATCCAGGTCAGGGCTGTGGACATATTAGTCACACTTAATAACTATATTCCTGAAAATGTGATGTATATGTTTACAATATATACAAAATTATCATTATCTAATGCTGTAGATTGTCTTACATAATAATCATCATACTATACATTTTGGGGGTTAAATCTTGTCTTACAGAGCATTTCACTCTTTCCAAAAAAGGAAATATTTCACAAGAGGGTTTTTCAAAGGAAAGTCTTTCTCTTTTTCTTCCTCTCTTTCTCTTTTTCTTCCTCTTTTTTCTCTTTTTCTTTTCCCTTTTCTTTTGCATTTACAGCTTTAGTGACTATCCAGCTATGGAAATTTACACTCTTAAGTCCACTGAAGTCAATTGGTTTAGGAGGGTTCAACTTTACTTAGGCTGGCTTTGTTTGTTTCATGTGCAGTGTTTTAGTAACATCTGTTTTCACTTATTAACTGCTCTTAAAGTTGCTTCTTGATTTTTTTTTGCTTGCTCTTTAGGGCTGCATTCGTACTGCTGATGGGGTCTGGCAGCATCCTATTCGCCGAAACAGGTTTCGCTACCTGATACAGCATCCCATCTGCCTGACGGGAGCGGGAAGGTAACAGCACAGGTCTAATAGGAGTTCCATGTTAAAAGTGATGGTCTCAGTACAGTGACCAAGGCAAATTTAGGATTTTAGGGGCCCATTGAAGGAGAATGTTAGGGGATTATCTCTGTCACATGAACAAAGGCGGCTAACTTGCAACACAGGGGTGATGTCACATCTGGACAGAAAGAGGAGTGCTGTGCTTTTAAAAACAATTTTTATTGATGGGTTTTGGGGTACAAAAATAAAAAGGGAAGTTGGGGAAAGGGAAAAAATAATAATACTTAAGTTTCAATGTCCAAATTCAGTTTGTGAAAGTTTTACAATATGCAAAAAGCAAATCGATCTAGTATGCACCCAGTCAAATAATAGTTCATCTAGTAATCATTACATATTTCTACACATATTTTTTCACTAATGATATATATGAATTTTAGTGTCTTATTAAGCCTTCTTGTCCTACTAAATACAATTAATTCATGTTTCTTAAGGGATGTCTCTTTTCTGTACGATGTCATTGCTGAAAAAGAGAGGAAGGATTCTTCCCCAACTCCCGTGCCGGATAAGACTGTAGCCAAGAGAAGTTCCAAGCAGGAAGCTGATGTAGCCAAACCGGTAAGTTTAATTTTGCCTTCTTGTGAAGGTAACCGAGAAAAGTGAGAACAGCATTCAATAATTAAACATTTGTCTTGGACCACTGAGAGGCAAGATGGTGTTTGAGCTGAACATTGAATAGAAATTTCGGAATTATTTCATTTTACCCAAGTATATTGAGGATTATAGAAGAAAACCAAGCATTTTCAAGCTTGAACAAGCAACGTGGATCAACAAAAAAGGCTTTATATTTCACTGGGGAGTGTTTTTGTCCCCACAGCAGTTTTTCAAGACATCTCCACTCTTCCCCAAAGTCACAAGATTCATTGGAAAGTCTGGCTACTGTTGATCAGACATGGAGGACCAATGGTCTAATCCAGCCATGTTCCTCTTATGTTCTGGCATTTGTAAGTCTTTGTTTTGATTTGAAGCAATTTTGAAAAAGCATTTGCTACTCCACTGTCAGACCATACTTAATGAGCCCTGGTAGACAATAGTGTTTGTTTTCCTTAACCAGTGTTAAAACATTGCTCCTAAATTGGTAAACCACAATTCAGTGTTAGTTACCAATCAGAATGTTAAACAGCAGTTTGAAACTTTGTTTGGAATTAATGTATTATACTTTTGGTCTGCTTTTTAGGCAAAAATTAGCTGGCAGAGTGCCAGTCATACATGGCGAGCTTAACTAGGGTTATCTCGGTAAACTGATGTTAATGGTAACTATGGTTTGGGTATTCAAGCTTTTTATGCAGTGTATTATACAAACATTCAAAACCAAATTTCCTATTTGGGGAAATATGTGGGTGGTTTATGTTCATCTCATATTTAAGGCCTACTTTTCCTGTTTTTCTTTTAGCAGAGAAATATAGCAGACAGTCTTGTCCCAGAGGATTTTCACATAGTAAAGAACAGAGGTGTCATAGGCTTGGAATATTATGATGAGTGAGTATGAGCATATTTCCTTTCGCTGATTAACGATGTGCATTGTATCTAGTAACTAAGGGGTTGATTTTTTAGACACTATTTTAGTCTGGAAACTGTTATTTTAAGCTGCCTGTTGTCTGTTTTTATTATCTATTTTTATGCTGGGTTTTTTTCAGTGTTGGATTTTATTTAATTGAGTGCTTTGAGAGTCAGCATGGTGTAGTGGTTAAGAGCAGAGGACCCTAATCTGGAGAACTGGGTTTGATTCCCTACTCCTCCACATGAAGCCTTCTGGCTGGCTTTGGGCTAGTCACAGTTCTCTCTGAACTCTCTCAGCCCCACATACTTCACAAGGTGTCTGTTGTGGGGAGAGGAAGGGAAGGTGATTGTAAGCTGGTTTGAGAGTCCTTAAAAGGTAGAGAAAATTGGGGTATAAAAACCAACTCTTCTTTGTTTTTATTATTTTTGTTTTGTAAGCTGCCTTGGTGGCTGGGGAGGGGCAGCATTTCCTGCACAATGAAGCAAATACCCAGAAGCAATGGTGGTAGGTCTAGGAACTGCTGAAAATGATATGGTTTTACCATAGAGTTTTCAGCGATTCCTAGAATTACCTCTATTGGTTCTGGATGTCATCGCTTCAGCGACGCTGGTGAGTTTTTAAATATTAAATTTATTTTAATTGTAATTTCCCCCCTGCTGCTGCTCCAAGTGGTGGCAGGGAACAGAAACTTGGGGCAGGGAATTCCCCCATCCCAACTGGGGGCTTAGCAACCCTAAAACTACCTCAGGCAGGTTCCTGGAGAGGTAGCTTTAAAATGTTCTAAAGAAATAAAATAATAAATAAGTGGGGTAGAGCAGTTAATCAAGAACAGCCTGGTCTAGATAGGGATGTTTATAAGAAGTCTGACTAACTTTTGTTCACCTTATTACTAGCAAATTTCTTTTGCATCATTTTAGTTTTACCTTTCTTGCCATTCTTTATTATAGTTTTTACACTTGTTCCTTGTCTTACTATAGCCTTTGCATCTGTTCTTAAATTACTTTAGAGTTTTTCTTTCATCCTGGTTGACTTCTGGAATCGGACTGGGCTGATAGGAAATGCTAAAAAGCAAACAAAGTCTTGCTCCTCTTGCCAGTATCCTCAGTTTATGTCCCCCAACCCACTCCCTTTACACATGAATCAGCAGTCTTGTGATCTTTCAGTTTGGCCTGCACCACAGAGCTCAGTTTGGCAGCCTTTGTGAAATTCCTTCAGAGCTGAGACCCTCCTTGGCTCTTCTGGGAGGCCATTGTACAGCCCGGGGAGGCACAGAAAAAAAGTCTGTAAACAGGCAGCAGCAGAACACACCCGTGTGCGTGGAAGGGAACCAACCAAAAGATGACATTGTGCTGAGAAGAATGGCAAGAAGCACCCTCGCTGGGAGGTGGTCCTTCAGATATGTGGTGCCCCAGCATGGCCCTATTGTCTTCTATGGCAACTCAGGATCTGAAAATGTTCTTAAACAACCAATTTCCACACAATTCAGGATCCAGTGTGGGGGAACTGCACATCTGCGTGACAGAGATCTTATGTCACATAGAATCCCTCAAGCTCTGCTCCTTCAGCAGGACTGGATTGAATCCACTAAATATGGGAGCCGGCGTGGTGTAGTGGTTAAGAATGGTGGTTTGGAGTGGTGGAGTCTGATCTAAAGAACCGGGTTTGATTCCCCACTCCTCCACATGAGTGGTGGGCACTAATCTGGTGAACTGGATTTGTTTCCCCACTCCTACACACGAAGCCAGCTGGGTGACCTTGGGCTAGTCATTCTCAGCCTCACCTACCTCACAGGGTGTCTGTTGTGGGGAGGGGAAGGGAAGGTAATTGTAAGCTGGTTTGATTCTCCCTTACGTGGTAGAGAAAGTCGGCATATAAAAAACAACTCCTTCTTCTCCTTCTCCTTCTCCTCCTCTAAGTGCTGCAGCCCAGAGAACTTCCTTACATAGCTTCAAAAAAATTCTGTCTGTTGCAGTAATTATACAACTCTACTCGAAGACCATGAAAACAGACTACGGGTCTTCCCATCCATGTAAGTAATCTTCTGTATTGAGGAGCTTTTGTGTAGTGGGTTAATAACATTTTAATCAGCGAGGTGTAGTGGTTATATTGTCATACGAAGATCTGGAAGGTCCACGTTTGAAGCCCCACTGTGTCATGGAAGCTTGCCAGGTGACCTCAGGCCAATCGCACACTCTCAGCCTAATTTACCTCACAGGATTGTTGTGAGGATCAAACAGAGGGGAGGAGAATGGTGTGAGCAGCTCTGGGTCCCCACTGGGTGGGGGAAGGCAGGATAGAAATGACCTGAATATAATTAATTAATTAATTAATTGCCTTTCTCCTTGGCTCTTCTCTGTTAGGAAGCCATCTGGGAGGCTGGAAGTTATCCAGCTGATGAAGGTCATGGACACGATGCTGGAACAGGCTGGAGTAGACAGTGAGGAAGCTGGGCTAACGGGAGTTTCTCAGGTACAATTTCACGATAGTCCTGATCCAATCTAATTTTCTTCACCATTGTGTATTTCCAGTTGAACCACACAGGCTTACAATGGACAGTTGCCTGTACTGGATGAAAACTGGCATTTGATGGCACAGGCGCTTACTCTGTCTGAATGTTTTGTGGTGATACATTACCAGGGAAATAGCCCTGTGCTAGTAGCATATATTGGCCAGTCACAGTTCTCTCAGAATTCTCTCAGCCCATGTGGAGGCAGGCAATGTCAAACCACCTCCGAACGTCTCTTGTCTTGTTCAGTTCTTTATTATTACAGTCCTCGACAAGTAGGTATATAAAGGAAACATTAATTACAGAAAGAATAAACTTTATATACAAATATCTTGATAAACACAGCCTTAATAGATAACCACCCTGACCTGGATGGCCCAGGCTAGCCTGATCTCGTCAGATCTCAGAAGCTAAGCAGAGTCAGCCCTGGTTAGTATTTGGATGGGAGACCACCAAGGAACACCAGGTTTGCTGAACAGAGGAAGGTAGTGGTTAAGAGAGGTGGTTTGGAGCTGTGGACTGTAATCTGGAGAACTGGGTTTGATTCCCCACTCCTCCACATGAGCAGCAGGCATTAATCTGGTGAACTGGGTTGGTTTCTTCACTCCTCCACATGAAGCCTGCTGGGTGACCTTTGGCTAGTCACAGCTCTCTTGTTCTCTCAACCCCACCTACCTCCCAGGGTGTCTGTTGTGGGGAGGGGAGGGGAAGATAAGCCATTTTGATTCTTCCTTAAGTGGTAGAGAAAGTCAGCAAAAGTTGCTTCCACCATGGTTTCTCCTTTCCTGGCTGCTTTTATCAGGAGACCTTGATCAGGTGCAACTCCTAAACTACTGAGTCATCCCAGGACAGGTGTACTCATTGATGGCTGAGCAGCCACACTGGCTGTCAGCCCTGATCCTGTGATGCCTCAATCTCACCAGCCGAAGTTGACCAAGGTCGCCAACTGCGTGCTATGGCACCACTCCTGTGCCTCCCTTTGGGTCCGCCTTCTGCGGCATTCCGAGGGCTCTGGCGATCCTGGGGGTGAGGCTGGTGGCCGCAATCTCTTTATTACAGCGTCAGAGCTTGCTTGGTGATGCTGGGGGCATGGCGTGCTGATTTCAGCCCGGGACTCCCTCTCTGCCCCTGATGGAGTCTCTTCCTCGTCCACTGGGTTTTCCTGAGGCATCCAAGAGCTGGGGCCTGGCTTCTTCTGCCACATCAGAGGAGGCGCTGGCGGGCAGACCCGTGACACACTGCAGCACACAGTAGAATAGCACGATCTCACGCTTCAGGCTGTGCTGCTGATTTGCAGTTAAGGGGCTTGTTGCAAAACTGGAAGAATAAAGGTGGAGGCCCAGATCCCTGCTCTGCTCTGAAGCTTACTGGGTAACATTGAATAACTCCCTCTCTGTCTCGGCCTGACCTCCCTCACAGGGCTGTTGTTGTGAGGATGAAATGGAAGAAGTGGGAGCAGTGTAAAGAACCTGGAGCTCTTTGGTGGAAGGTTGGGGGGGGAATAAAATGTTTTAAGTACTAATAGTGGCAGGTGATTTTAGATGTTGTGATGAAGAAATGGTATGCTAGGGCAGTTGTCTTCAACCTTTTTCCGGCTGTGGCCCCCTTCAGACCTTGTTTCCTTCCTGTGGCCCTTGTGCCCCACCAGTGGAAAGGTAGCTATTTTTTGTTTGTAAATAGCCAGGGAACAAAGAAGCATAAACAGCCACACAAAATGCACACATGCAGTTCTTACTGGGAATCTGAAATTTACAAAAAATACCCCACAAAAAGGGAATACAACATGCTAATAAACAAGTGTTCACATACAAGAGAGAATAAAGCCTCTACCACTGTTGCACAAGATACAAAAATCCACAGTTCACAATGTGTCATTCCAAATGGGAATCCTCTTGTAAGAGTAATCGGCATCACTTGAATTGTTCTCCCCTACAAATTCACAAGCTACCCAAAGGTTAATTCTTTCATCCCTACCTTTGCAAATGAGAGCCCTGTGGTGCAGAGTGGTAAGCCGCAGTACTGCAGTCCAAGCTCTGCTCATGACCTGAGTTCAATCCCAACGGAAGTCGGTTTCAGGTAGCTGGCTCAAGTTTGAGTCAGCCTTCCATCCTTCCGAGGTCGGTAAAATGAGTACCCAGCTTGCTGGGGGTAAAGGGAAGATGACGGGAAGGCACTGGCAAACCACCCTGCAAACAAAGTCTGCCTAGTAAACGTTGGGATGTGACATCACCCCATGGGTCAGGAATGACCTGGTACTTGCACAGTGGACCTTTATCTTTACCTTTTATTTACCTTTACAAAGCTCCTGACTTATTTCCTGTGTCTTTCCCAAGATGCACAATGCCCTAGAAGTGCTGAAGGTGGAGCAGAATATCTACAACATAGTATTTCATGAGATCATCCGACAAGTCAGCGTGGACTGTGTGGAACGAGGAGAACTCCTCTCCAAGCTCAGGTCAGGAGTCTAAGGCTGTGGTCCTCTGAATAATTCCTGGGAATGAGGAACAGAATACATTGAGGCTTACTCCCCAAACAGCCCGGCATCTTAAAATTACTCTTCGTAGGGTTGGATCAAAGAATAATTTGAATTGAACCATATTCTGGAGTTTTCACATTCCTCTTACCATGTACAAGGTTGAGTGAGTTTTTGGAATTCTGTCCAAGTGCACATGATGCAGAATTGGGTTTCCTGGGAATCTCAAAGAGTTTCTAACTGTAATGGTTGCAAGGATATGCTTGAAGGTAGGTGGGCAATGCCTGCTGAAATCTGAGAAATTGCAGGGATTGCTGAATAACATTTCCACAGCTCAAGTCTTCTGTGTCTGCAGTTCTCTCTGAACTCTCTCAACCCCACCTGCCTCACAGGGTGTCTCTTGTGGGGAGAGGAAGGGAAGGTGATTGCAAGCCCGTTTGATTCTTCCTTAATTGGTAGAGAAAGTCGGCATATACAAACCTACTCTTTTCCTTCAGGAGGTTGGGGCCATGGGTGGTTAGGACCCCACAGTATGGGGCCCAGGGCAGCTGCCCCTGTTGCCCAGGCCAGCCACTACCAGGAATTCCTCCTCCCCACACACACATGAGGGTCGCAATGAGTCGGAAGCAACTTGACTGCCCTTAACACACACACACACACACAAGCTCTGCATGGAAATTTAAGTACCTGGGCTAAATCCTTCTTGGCAGTTGTTGAGTTACTTAGTGTCGAGGATATTGTTGGCTCTAAAGGAGTGTTCATGTGGTAACAGTAGAGCTATCGCTATTCCGATCATTCTGTGCAAGGTATCAGTCATTTAAATTTGACCTGAGTTCAGGACATGGTAATTTTTTCCTTGTCCTGAGATAAGAGGGGAGTTACACTCCTCTGAACTGTGAGGACTTTTGGATGAGCAAGATAAGCCTTCTCGCGGAGATGCTTCAGATAAGTGCTGCAGGCGGGGGTCCAGTTTTGCTGAGTTGTTCTGTGTAGCAAATAACACAACCCAAATCTTGCCATTTGTAGAAGTGGCTTGTGGGGAAAAAATTTGTTGTTTAGGATGGCTGAGGATCCAACTATGCCCCAAGCCAGTTTAACTTCAAGACTTAGCCAGCTAGTCCTAGGGACTTTTGTTTAGTGAGAAGGTGTTTAACAAACAGTGTTACAGATCTCTGGACACCCCTCCCCCTCGCCCCGGATAAGCCACTGCTAATGAGCCTTAAGTTCTTTAAATGTGTTTAAAAGTCTAATTTCTTAAGTGCAAATTCCTTTCCTACACTGGTTGTTTCTTGGTCTTCTTTTGAAAGGAGTCTCCCCTTCAGTGCTTTGAGGAAATAAGACTCTCCCCCCCTTTTTTTCCACCAACATCCTTCTTTCTTGCAGACAAAGATATGTTGAGCTGCTGGACCGGATTCCCAGGCAGATGAGGAATGTCTACAAAGAAATGGTGGCCCAGAGGATATTGGACAAGCACCTCACTGAGGAATTAATCAGATTCAAGGAAGCTGTAGGAAAGCTGACAAGGTCAAGAACTTGATTGCTGTTTTCCCTACCAGCTTTGTGATCAAAAGTTGCGATAGCGCAAGGCAACTAAAGTTACTGTTCTGTTCAACCCCAGGGAACTGCAGGTGGTCCGAGATCATGACCACAAAGCAACCATCGACGCAGAAATGGCCCATAAAAACCTCACCAAGGCAATGTGGGAGGCTGAGTTGAATGCAAAGTGAGTTCCAGATTAAGGTTGGAATGATTGCTAAACAGTATGGGGTCAGCTCCTGTGACTCCCTTCCACTAATGGCAGAGCCTTCCACAGGCACAAGCAGCCGTGCTTTTGTGAAAGGAGTGTGTTGTGCTTGAGGAAGGTTCCATCCTTAGCAGAACAGAGTCACAGGATCTGACCCATACGGTCTGTGCCAGATGTATAATATTTGTTTCCTTCCTCTCTTCTTGCAAGGGTCTGGACATGATGTCGCATCCCAAGTTTAGTTCAGGACCAAGATTTTTGGGAACTCAGAAGCAATTGGTAGATCGTCTTAACCAGCGAGGGTTTGGGGGGAGGGCAGTGCATAAAGGGTGTATGGCTTGAAGAATGTGACTATTCTGCATGTGTGTCCGCTTATTCAGACATATAAAGAAGTAGCCATGATACATCTTAAAATACATGGACGGAGCAGAGGGCTATAATTTATTCCTGAACAAATTCAACATCACATCTTGGATCATTGCTATAAATCACCACACTCCCTCAAAATTCTTTCCTGCCACCTTCCCTTCTTTTCTCTTCCCTCCCCAAACCTGTTATGATGCTTTTGAGTGAGCGGCCTTCAACTCAAA
Source organism: Euleptes europaea (assembly GCF_029931775.1). NCBI lineage: Eukaryota > Metazoa > Chordata > Lepidosauria > Squamata > Sphaerodactylidae > Euleptes > Euleptes europaea. The sequence continues at coordinate 21,814,210 of NC_079313.1, read as the reverse complement.
CGATTCACAATGACTCAAGCAAAGGCAACAGGAAGCCCATTTCCTAGTTACTACTTGGCCTCAGCTTGTCTGAGAGATTTGGGCCAATTTTGTTAAGAGTTCCTCACTGGTTATAGAATCCAGGTAGCTGCCCTCTAGGTACTACAGTTTAGCACACTGCTATACATTATGTCTGCTACTATCTTTTTTCTTTTGCTTTTTTTGCTGTCAAGTCACAGCTGACTTATGGCGACCCCTGGTTTTCAAGGGAAGAAATGTTCAGAGGTGGTTTGCCATTGCCTGCCTCTGTGTCATGCCCCTGGTATTCTTTGGAGGTCTCCCATCCAAATACCAGCCAGGGTCAGGGCTGAGAGTGCATCACTGGCTCAAGGACACTCAACAAGCTTCCATGGTGCGAGTGGGGATTTGAACCTGGGTTTCTCAGGTCCTAATCCGACACCTTAACCACTACACCACACTGGCCACTATCTTACTCCAGTGATTTTGCCTGCTTCTCACTTGCTAAGGGAAATGAGTTAAACACAGAAAGAAAAGCCCCATTACCCCCAACAGTTCCTTTATCTCAGCATTATGTTAAGGCAGACGCCTCCAGGCATGTCAAATTGACTGAATGATAGAATCATAGAGTTGGAAGGGACCACCAAGGTTATCTAGTCCAACCCCCTGCACAATGCAGGAAATTCACACTACCTCCCCCCCACACCCCCAGTGCCCAGAAGATGGCCAAGGTGCCCTCCCCCCCCCATGAACTGCCTAAGTTCATAGAATCATCATTGCTGACAGATGGCCATCTAGCCAATGCTTCAAAACCTCTAGGGAAGGAGAGCTCACCACCTCCCTAGGAAGCCTGTTCCACTGAGGAACTGCTCTAACTGTTAGAAAATTCTTCCTAATGTCAAGATAAGAACATAAGAAAGGCCCTGCTGGATCAGACCAAGGTCTATTAAGTCCAGCAGTCCTTTCACACAGTGGCCAACCAGGTGCCTTTAGGAAGCCACAAACAAGACGACTGCAGCAGCACCATCCTACCTGTGTTCCACCGCACCCAAAATAATAGGCATGCTCCTCTGATACTAGAGAGAATAGGTATGCAGCATGACCCGTATCCATTCTAATAGCCATGAATACCCCTCTCCTCCATGAATATGTCCACTCCCCTCTTAAAGCCCTCCAAGCTGGCAGCCATCACCACATCCTGGGGCAGGGAGTTCCACAATTTAACTATGTGTTGTGTGAAAAAATATTTCCTTTTATCTGTTTTGAATCTCTCGCTCTCCAGCTTTAGCAGATGACCCCGTGTTCTAGTAATATGGGAGAGGGGGGAAAACTTCTCCCTGTCCACTGTCTTCAAACCATGCATAATTTTATAGACCTCTATCATGTCTCCCCTTAGCCGCCTTCTTTCCAAGCTAAACAGCCCTAAGCGTCCTAACCGCTCCCCATAGGACAGTTGCTCTAGTCCCTTAATCATTTTAGTTGCTCTTTTCTGCACCTTCTCAAGCTCTGTAATATCCTTTTTTAGGTGTGGTGACCAGAACTGTACACAGTATTCCAAGTGTGGTCTCACCATAGATTTGTACAAGGGCAGTATGATATCAGCAGTTTTATTCTCTATTCCTCATCTAATTATGGCCGGCATGGAATTTGCCTTTTTTACAGCAGCCGCACACTGGGTTGACATCTTCATTGAGCTATCCACCACCACCCCAAGATCCCTTTCTTGGTCTGTCGCTGCCAGCACAGATCCCATCAGTGTATATGTGAAGTTGGGATTTTTTGCCCCAATATGCATCACTTTACACTTGCTCATATTGAATCTCATTTGCCATTTTAATGCCCATTCTTCCAGTATGCAGAGATCCTTCTGGAGCTCTTCACAGTCCGATTTTGTTTTAACCACCCTAAATAATTTGGTGTCATCTGCAAACATGGCTACTTCACTGTTTAACCCCAACTCCAGGTCATTGATGAACAGGTTGAAAAGCACCCGTCCCAACACAGATCCCTGAGGCACCCCACTGCTCACATCCCGCCATTGTGAGAACTGACCATTGATTCCTACTCTCTGCTTCTTATTTTTCAGCTAGCTCTCAATCCATAAGAGGACTTGTCCTCTTATCCCATGACTATGAAGTTTGCTTTACAGTCTTTGGTGGGGGACTTTGTCAAAAGCTTTTTGGAAATCCAAATACACAATATCCACAGGCTCATTCCTGTCCAGATGCTTATTGATGCTTTCAAAAAAACTCTAATAGGTTAGTGAGACAGGACCTACCCTTACAGAAGCCATGGAGACTTCACCCTTCTATATGCTTGACAATTCTATCTTTAATAATGCTTTCCACTAATTTACCCGGAACAGACATTAAGCTAACTGGCCTGTATTTTCCTGGGTCCCCCCTGGAACCTTTTTTATAAATGGGTGTTACATTGGCCATTCTCCAGTCCTCTGGTACAGAGGCTGATCGAAGGGACATATTACATATATTTGTTAGAAGTTCAGCAATTTCCCATCTGAGTTCTTGAAGAACTCTAGGATGAATACTGTCTGGTCCCTGTGACTTGTTAGTTTGCAGTTTGTCTAGACATTCTAGGACTTCCTGCCTTGTTACCACTATTTGCCTCAGTTCCTCATTTTCCCCTCTCCAAAATCTCTGTTCAGGAGAAGGAATCTGCCCTGTATCTTCAACAGTGAAGACAGATGAGAAGAATTCATTTAGTTTTTCAGCAATCGCTTTATCCTCAGAGTTCCTTTACTCCCATTGTCATCCAATGGTCCAACCGCTTCCCTAGCTGGTTTCCTACTCCTAATATACTTAAAGAATTTCTTATTGTTTGTTTTGATGTGTTTAGCAATAAGCCCCTCAAAATCTTTTTTTTGCATCTCTAATTATCTGCTTGTATTTCCTTTGTGCAATTTTGTGTTTGCTTCTGTTCGCCTCGTTTGGGCAAACCTTCCAGCCTCTGAAGGAAGACATTTTTTCTCTAATTGCTTCCTTCACCTTACCTGTTAGCCATGGTGGTGACCTCTTGGACTTATTACTGCCTTTCCTTACCTGCGGTATACAAGCTAGCTGAGCCTCTAATAATGTGGACTTGAGTAACCCCCAAGCCTTTTCAAGAGATTTAACCCTCTTAACTGTTCCTTTCAACTTTCTCTTTACCAGTTTTCTCATTTTAGAGAAGTTCCCTCTTTTAAAGTCAAAGGTAATTGTATGAGATTTCCCAGTCACTTTCCCACTTACATCTAAATTAAATTTGATGCCATTGTGATCACTATTGCCAACTGGCTCAACTACACACACATCCCGCACTAAGTCACCGGCAGCACCACAGAGTATTAAATCCAGGATCGCTTCCCCTCTGGTTGGGTCTATGACCAACTGTTCGAGGGCACAGTCATTTAGGATGTCTAAAATTTTTATCTCTTTGGCTTGTCTGGAACATACGTTTAACCAATCAATATGAGGGAAGTTGAAGTCTCCCATTATTACTACTTCGTTACCTTTACATGCTTCCCTAATTTCATTCTCCATCTCAAGATCACCCTGAGCCATTTGGTCAGGGGGCCGGTAGAACGTCCCCAGTACTAAATCTCTTTTGGGGCCCAGAATCGTCACCCATAAGGATTCTGTGGACGAGTCTGCCCTTTTTATAGTCTCTATCTTATTAGACACTATGCCTTCCTTGATATACATAGCAACACCCCCTCCAATACGCCCTCCCCTGTCATTTCTATACAGTTTGTAACCAGGGATGACTGTATCCCACTGGTTCTCTCCCCTCCACCAGGTTTCTGTAATGCTCACTATATCTATGTTTTCTCTTAAAACCATGTACTCTAATTCCCCCATTTTTGCTTGGAGGCTTCTAGCATTAGCATAGAAACACCTCCACACTGTTTCTCTCTTTCGACTTGCCTGGCATGTGCCTTTGGGCATCTTTAAGTGGCTATCCATCATTTTTTTTTCTATTCCCTTTCATGTCTAAGTAATTCCTATGTGGGCAATCTGAAGCAATTTTCCCTTTGTCCGTATGCATTGAGTTTGCCCGAACCGGATGCTTCTCAGCTCCTGTCGGCTTTCCCCCCAGGTTCAGTTTAAAAGCTGCTCTGCCACCTTTTTTATATTACGCGCCAGCAGTCTGGTTCCATCCTGGTTCAAGTGGAGCCCATCCCTTTTGTATAGGCCCGGCTTGTCCCAAAATGTTGTCCAGTTCCTTACAAATCTAAAGCCCTCTTCCCTGCACCACCATCTCATCCACGCATTGAGACTCACCAACTGTGCCTGCCTAGCTGGTCCTGCACATGGAACAGGTAGCATTTCTGAGAAAGCTACCTTAGAGGTCCTGGCTTTTAGTCTCCTGCCTAGCAACCTAAATTTGGATTCCAAGACCTCCGGACTACATTTCCCCACATCGTTGGTGCCAACATGCACCACAACCACTGGCTCCTCCCCAGCACTATCTACCAGACTACCTATATGACGGGTAATATCCGCAACCTTCGCACCAGGCAGGCAAGTCACCATGCGGTCCATGCACCCGCCAGAAACCCAGCTATCTACATTCCTATGGATTGAATCCCCCACTACAAGAAGCCCCCCTCCCCTCTGAGGCATATCCTCGGTACGAGAGGATATCTGTTCATCCACCAAGGAAGAGGTCCCTTCTAAGGAACCACATTCCCCTACCTCAGTGAGATGGCCTCCTTCCCCAAGGGCTCCATCATCCGTGACTGGCAGGTTGCCGTCACCTTGGGACTGGGATGTGACTATTTCATCCCCGGAGTCCTTAGTCACCTCTCTCTCTGCCTGCCTCAGCTCCTCCAGTTGAGCTACCTTGGCCTCAAGGAAGTGAACTCGCTTCCTGAGAGCCAGGAGCTCTTCGCACCGAGCACATGGAAACTTCTGATTTAATTTTAACCCGTTGGTTCTGGTCCAACCTTCTGAAGCAACAGAAAACAACTCCTCTATATGACAGCCCTTCAAGTATTTGAAGATGGTTATCATATCCCCTCTCAGTCTTCTCCTCTTCAGGCTAAACATACCTAGCTCCTTCAATCTTTCCTCATAGGGCTTGGTCCCCAGACCCCTCACTATCTTTGTTGCCCTCCTCTGGACACGTTCCAGCTCATCTACATCTTTCTTAAATTGCGGTGCCCAAAACTGAACACAGTACTCTAGGTGAGGTCTAACCAGGGCAGAGTAAAGCGATACCATCACTTTGCGTGATCTGGACACTATACTTCTGTTGATGCAGCCCAAGGTCGCGTTTGCCTTTTTAGCTACCGCATCACACTGCTGACTGAAGGGCTTGTCCAGATTGCACAGCAGATGAGACTGGCTATACATGCTGAATGTATACATGGTGAGTGTCACGTGTAGCTTAGACTCCTGTCCAGCCTAGCCAAAATGAAGCCTGTTTAACTTCCCCTGAAGCAGGCACATCTCTTCCTCATTTTATTTGCACAACAACCTTGTGAGGCTGTGTGTGTGACTGGCCCAAGGTCACTCAGCAAGCTTAACAGTATAATGTGGGCTAGCCACCACACTAATAGGATGGGTGAGAAGAGTGATCTGTATTGGATGCCGTGTAGGCGGTTAATGGAACCCTGGTGAGGGGAATGGCAGCGTGCTCTTAACTTTTCATGTTTTACTCTCTTAAGCCTTTTGGATGAGTACCGTGAGCTGTATGAATTGCAGAGAGCAAGACTTGAGGCCCAGATTCACCAGTTAACTGAAGAGAAGGAACTCTGGAGTGGCGTGGCGTATGACCTTGCCCTCAAGGTAGCGGGAGAAAGAGGCCCAGAGACCTCTTGCTTCTGAAATCTCCATTTTGATTGTTTTAAATATTTTCTCATTTATGAAATTGGTCGTTTCTGATAAATGTTGCAGACTATATTTTTGTCTCCTTTATCCTTGTTGAGTGAGCGTAACACTTTTCATTTTGTACTAGCTGTCCCAAAAAGACTGCATTCAGACATCATGTCAAACCTTGATTCATTGGTGACCTGCATGAACCTGGCTTGTTTTGCTTGCTCACCTTTATATCTGACAGTGGAGGCCCTCTGAGCAGGGCTTCCACTCAAAACCTTAACCAAGTTCATATGGGAGCGGGCAGTCTATCAGAAACCCAGTTCCCAGACTTCTTAGGGCTTGATAGGTAAAAAACAATACTTTGAATTATGCCCTGAAACAAACGATTAGCCACTGAAAATGGCGAAGTATTGACAAGATGTGATCACTTCTCCATATCCCAACCAACAGTCTAGCTATTGTGTTCTGAACAATCTCCATAGACTACCCCACATGTAACACATTGCAGTCATATAACTAGACTAATACGGGTAATGAGTGATACTCTTCTTCCCTACAATGCCTAAACCAGCAGGGAGCAGGCAGCAAACCAAACAGGACCCAGAAGAGGTTTAAAAAGGTCCTAATTTTTTTCTATGGCCTTTTTTGCATGGTCAATTTTGATGCTCGCTCAAAGCTCATTTTAAAAATGCGACTTTAAAAATGCCTTTTCATGGTCCCGACGCAAAAGGAGAAGTTTTACTCCCCCACACTCGCCTGCTCCTTTGTTCCTGTTTTCAGAGCCATTAGATAGGCATAGCTAACGCGCCTCTGTTGTTTTGCATTATTCCTTGAGGAGGATTCTTCACGGCAAACACCAAAGGTTGCGTTAAATGGGCTCTTTTGTAATGCGAAGCAGGTATGCGCCGGCTTCTCAGTCACTTCTGGAATGACGGGTCAGTGTGCAAAATTCAAAAAAAAAATATGTGGGGCAATTCAGCCTGGAACACTCTGCTAATTACCATGCAAAAATGGCCTATGTGTCTTCCCTGGACTGTGCATTCAAATGTGTGTTACGAGTTCTCTGCTGGGTACTTAATATGTGAACCCAATTCAGGTTGGGTCCATGGTGGAGAGGGAGAGGGGGCTTCAGCCTCCTCCCCCCCGTACTGTTTTCTCAACCTAAAACAGCCCCGAGAAGTGCTATTTGTGGGGCTCCGTTCACATTGCTGGGGTACATCTAGGTTTCCCCAAAGGGGCAAATAGTTCCCCTTGGGGCTGCTTCAGGGTGGGCAAACAATGTGTGTGGGGGAGCTTAGCTGACTCTTTCTTGTGCCCTGTCGCCCCAATCAAAATTGGGCATGTGCATGCCTGGGATTATGTTTCTAGCACAGAACTTGGAGTACATGTTTGGATCATAGGGACCTGGGGATAACAAAACATGAAGTCAGGCTCAAAGGTCAGAGCAGGACAAGGAGTGGAAGAAAGCGCAGCAGGCGTCAGGCAAAGGCAGAGAACGTTATCTGGAGCTGCTGACCAGCTCTGTCCAGCAGCTTCTGGTTCTAGTGCAGAGGTTGTTGGGAAGATGCAGCCAGGAATTTTGCTGCATTCCAAGCCAAGGCATAGCCTAGCCGAAATGATTTCTGACCCCAAGAGGGTATGCATGTTTGTGTAGAGATGCTTACAGAGACTCAGCGCATCTCACAGTAAATAATTTGGATGTAGTCCCTGTGTGTGTGTGTTTGTACTAACGTTGCCAACTGTGGGTTGGGAAATTCCTGGAGATTTTTGGGGGGTGGAGCCTGGGGAGGGTAGGGTTTGGAGCAGTGAGGGACCTCATTGGGTTATAATGCCACACAGTCCATCCTCCAAAGCAGCCATTTTCTTCAGGGGAACTGATCTGTACTGTCTGGAGATCAGTTGTAATACTGGGAGATCCCCCAACACCACCTGGACGCTGGCAAGCCTAGTTTGTATCCTTCTTTTGGCTCCATATACATAGGGTCAGGTTGCAGATATTTTAATTGCATCTCTAACCAGCTCACAAATGTCCAGCTATCTTTTTCTCTCTCTCCATTCTAGTCCCTTTAATCATCTTGTAATGTGCCTTTCCAGGTGATCGAAAAGAACAAGGTGATCTTGGCTCGCAGGCTGTATGCCAGTGAAAAGGCTTGGACCAATGTCATGAGACACTTCACTGTCCTTTTGGCATCAGAGGTAGGCCTTTGACCCAGGAGGCTAGATAGTGTGATGTGGTGGTACTGAAGGAAACTGTGCTACTTCTGCAGTTAAAACCCAACTTCTAGAGAGGTTGGGTATGTGATTGCCTAAGAGGCCCTGTATTCCATAATCTTGGGGCCAACTCATACATTACAGTCTCCTCTTGAACCCCACCCCCCTATGTCTGCCACAGGTGCTTTGGGAGTTCCATGCTTAGAGTTTAGAGAATTCCCAGGAACCCTTGGACCAGATTTGGATTGGGATCGTGGCACGTGATGCTAGGATGCTTAAACCTCCCCCTCCGCACCATTTTCGCAGCTTGAAATGGCCTCGGGCGTTAAAACGGAGCTATTCTGCCAGGCTTATGGTTGAGGACAGCTGCATTTTTTCATCAGTGCTGGACTCCCTGTCTCTCCCTGCCTCTTTTCTTTAACATCTTTATTTAGGTTGACTACTAGGTAGGGGGATTACCTGCTCTTTGATTATTCCTCATCGGTCCTGCGTACCAGATACACCACTGAGGAATGTACTTTATTTTATTTAATGTGTTGATTCTCCTGTACGCCTCTCTGAGCCCGGCTTTTGTCAGAGAGAGTGGCATATAAGAACAATAATAAGTAAATAGCTGTTCCTTGGGGTTGTTTTAAATCAGGAAATGGCGGGGTGGGGAAGGATTAAGCCTCTTCTCCATGCATACCACAATCCTGGTCCACCTTGGGCCTGCACACCCCTCGGTCTGTGTTCCCGAGCATGGAACTACCAGATCACATTTGATTTACAGAACTCGGAGTGGATGTGTGGGGAACACCAGGACTTTGTAATGTGTGAACTGGCACTTCGGAAGAGGTTGCTCTGCTTGTGGGATGGAATCCAGACTGGCACTTAAGAGAAAAAGGAAATCAACTCATATGTTTCCCTGTGCTGGTTGTGAAAGATATTGCATTAGTGGTATCTTAAGTAACATTGCGGGGTTGTTTTTTTAATCACAGCAAGTATTCTTGTGCTTAGTTAATACTATTCCCCCCCTTGTTCTATGTTACTCTCATTATTGGTGGGGGGCAACCTACTGCTTTTTCTGGGCACTGTGGGCCAAATTAAGCACCATCTGGAGTTTTTAAGGGTTTTTAATTGGGTTTTATTGTTTAATTTTAGAATTATTACTTTTATTGTTAATATTGATATTTGATGTTCCCCGCCCTGAGCCTGGTCTTGGCCGGGGAGGGCGGGTTATAAATTGGATAAATAAATAAACACTCATACATAAACTGGAGGGGAATTTTTCCTGTGCAACACTCTAATGTGAGGTGAAAGGAAGCCGTTCCATCAGTAGAACACGTTTTCTGCCAAGGGCAAAGGACATGCTTGGATTTCACTAATGTGCCCAGTCTGTCCCTGTTGTATTGGCAGGAGTGTCCCTTATCCATCTTTTATAATGCCACTCTGGAAAGATCAGCAAGGACCATCCAGCAGAACTGTACCTAGGTTAGTAGAAGCCATTTTGATATTCAGCACCCTTTCCTTGCACGGAATCAAGAGTGTCCAAGTCCAAAACAGTAGTTTTGAGGCACCAGCTTGCTAAGAAGTCTGTGTTTGAAGCTCGGCCAAGTTTGGTAGCAAGCAACCAAGTTGGGTGGCTTGTAACCCGTTGAACACTGCTATCCATGGAGCAAATTTTCCTTACCTCCCACCATCCCCAAATACCCTCCCCGCACATGCGTATCCTGGGACAGTGGTGACCTCCATGAACAGTGTGAAGGGGGAAGGAGGTGAAAATTACACACCAGTTTGTGGATATCTTCTACAGGATCCAGCCCATTGTTTGCTATTGTCCCCAAAAAGACTATGAGTACAGTTGAAGCCAATGCACATGCATTCCTCTCAGCAGTATCCAAGCAGCATCAAAGAATGTATGTATACATATGTGTCCTGACCTGGATGGCCCAAGCTAGCCTGATCTCATCAGATCTTGGAAGCTAAGCAGGGTCAGCCCTTGTTAGTATTTGGATAGGAGACCACCAAGGAATACCAGGGTTGCTGTGCAGAGAAGGGCACTGGCAAACCACCTCTGTTAGTCTCTTGCCATGAAAACCCCCAAAAGGGGTCGCCATAAGTCGGCTGCGACTTGACGGCACTTTACACACACACACATATATGTAGCCTGTCCTCCAAAGATGATTCTGGGAATGAATATACATCAATAAAGTTAATGTAGTTCCATGGCTTGTGCTTGTTGTGTAACCTTGGACTAGCACAGTATTTCCCAAACTTTTGATACTGGCGATGCAGGTTAAATTTTTTTTTTCTGGGTCAAAACTGGAGGCAGATTTCACACTGCAGTCAAAAGGTACATATGCATTTTCTCAATCTGCCTCCCTGTAAGCAGTCGTTCTCCTTGCATCTCGGAGTTATCCTGATTAATTTTGCTTCCCGGCATCCTACTCTCTTCAGTGCCCAGTCCGTCAGGGCGCCAGGATGGTATCACAGTGGTAAATCTTGCCAGCTTAACTTAGGCTATAGCGGCAGTGTTAACTGAGGCTGTGGCAGCCACCACGGCTCAGATACTGGGGGTGGTGGGGAAATCAATGCTGCATGTTTTTGCAACTGAGCTATGAGGGTCAACCAACATTGGGCTTAGACGGGATATAATCCAGAAACAGGCAAAATAATAGAATCATAGAGTTGGAAGGAACCACCAGGGTCATCTAGTCCAACCCCATGCACAATGCAGGAAATTAACAACTACCTCACCCCATACCCCCAGTGACCCCTACTCCATGCCCAGAAGATGGCCAAGATGCCTGTCCTCTCATGATCTGCCTAAGGTCATAGAATCAGCATTGCTGACAGATGGCCATCTAGCCTCTGCTTAAATCCTCCAGGGAAGGAGAGCTTACCACCTCCCGAGGAAGCCTGTTCCACTGAGGAACCGCTCTAACTGTTAGAAAATTCTTCCTGATGTCTAGATGGAAACTCTTTTGATTTAATTTCATCCCGTTGGTTATGGTCCAACCTTCTGAGGCAACAGAAAACAACTCTGCACCATCCTCTATATGACAGCCCTTCAAGTACTTGAAGATGGTCATCATATCCCCTCTCAGTCTTCTCTCCAGGCTAAACATACTCAGCTCCTACAACCTTTCCTCAAAGGACTTGTTCTCCAGACCCCTCACCAACTTCATTGCCCTCCTGTGGACACGTTCCAGAGGAGAATGGCTGAAAGGCTGGGACTGATGGCTGTACTCAGCAGCTAGCCCCATGTCCTGCGCTTAGTGCTCTTAAGAGCAGATGACCCAATTTCAATGCACCCAAAGAGTATTGCAATTGTAAGTTCTTGTTCATGTGTACTATGGGGATGAGCCAAAAGTATTATTTCCTCAGCAGATCTCCATCAGAGGGAAGGTTCTTTTCAAAAATAATGTGACTTTTATTAATTAAAAGTATAATTTATTATGTCGCCCCCACCCCCCTATTTTCCTCTGCTCAGGATGCCAAGGATCTTTCTAGTATGCAGCAGCTGACACAGGAGTACCGAGAACTCTTGTGCCGAATTGGCACAGAGGTGAAGCAAGCTGAAGAATCTAGCAGGGAGCAATTAAATATAATTCAGAATGGCTTGAATGGATGGCTCAGTTTCTTCCGGGATCGTGTCCTGTGAGTCTTGAGTGGTCTTGTATTTCTTTGGTGTTTATGCACTGTATAACTAGGCTTGCCAACTGCCTGGAGGGGGGGGAAGGTTCCATCACTTTAATAGAGGCTGAATGGGGTGTTATATTTCCAAATTGTGATGTTGACTTTCATTTCATGCAATGCCTCAGCTCTCCATTTCTACACATTAAGCCTCTAATACGGGGACAAAAATTTTTTTCAGGCCTGTTGGTAGCCCTTTGTCTACTGCATTCACCTTGTCATTAGAATAGCCAAGAAACTTGGAGGGTTTCGCTACATATAGGTCTCACTGTAGTAATGCTTAAGCTACAACCATAACTCCAGTTTGTTTGGGGTATCAAGTACTAAATTAAGGCTGTTCTCTCGAATTCTAAATTGTGAAACTGCCTCCAGTTTCTGTCTTTGCCCCTTCCAATTAGCTCTGAGAGATGTTACCTTCCAAAGGCTAGGGTAATCACCCAAGGAACATGAAGGTGGTTTTGTCAACTCCCTGAGGCAACTCCGGTAACACTTTAAGCATATTAATAGACCTGTGCACATGGATGAAGGCAGCCCAGCCTTAGAACAATGTGCTATTAAAAGGTACTTCAGTTTCTTCCATTGTCTCTCAGGAAATGTGCTGACTATATCCAGCTCTATATTTCTTTGTCCAGACTACATGGTGCTGCAGTAATGGACCTGAGCAGGTGCTTGGTTGCTGTGGTTAAATGGCTATGGTTGAACACGTTGAAATTAAACCCTGACAAGATGGAAGTGATTCTGATTGGAAAGGCTCGGATCTTGGACACTTAAGTGCTGCCCGTGTTTAATGGGGTTCAACTGACTCTCACTGACTCCAGTGAAGAGTGGGGGGGGGGGCTATACTGGCTCCAGCATGATTACCGGAGAAGCAAGTTAATGCTGCTGGAAAACATGCTTTCTTCCATCTTCATTTAGCCCAGAGGATCGCTCCCTACCTTGATCCAGCAGATCTGGCCACATTGATCCATGCTGGGAACCCAATAGGACAATGGCATTTCCTAGGGTTGATATCTGTAACCACAAACCAGACACGTTTTGGCCTATTGGGCCTTCATCAGTGGTCAATTGCCCTACTAGGTTGATAACTGCACACATTGTATATGAGAGACATATACAAACCAGTATTACAACAAGGAGCCCCGTGGCGCAGAGTGGTAAGCTGCAGTACTGCAGTCCCAAGCTCTGCTCACGACCTCAGTTCGATCCCAACAGAAGTTGGGTTTAGGTAGCCGGCTCAAGGTTGACTCAGCCTTCCATCCTTCTGAGGTTGGTAAACTGAGTACCCAGCTTGCTGGGGGTAAAGGGAAGATGACTGGGGAAGGCACTGGCAAACCACCTCATAAACAAAGTCTGCCTAGTAAATGTTGGGATGTGACATCGCCCCATTGGTCAGGAATGACCCGGTGCTTGCACAGGGGACCTTTACTTTTACCTATTACAACTAGAACCAATCTGACCAGATGTTTGAGTAATTGGTAATAGATTTTACAACCTATATACATGCCTGGTTTGATTTAAACTGTTTGTACATGTATTGTCGAAGGCTTTCACGGTCAGAGTTCATTGGTTCTTGTAGGTTATCCGGGCTGTGTAACCGTGGTCTTGGAATTTTCTTTCCTGACGTTTCGCCAGCAACTGTGGCAGGCATCTTCAGAGTAGTAACACTGAAGGACACTGTCTTTCAGTGTTACTACTCTGAAGATGCCTGCCACAGTTGCTGGCGAAACGTCAGGAAAGAAAATTCCAAGATCACGGTTACACAGCCCGGATAACCTACAAGAACCAATGTTTGTACATGTATTTATTTCTGTAAATGTGTGCAGGCTTAACATGGATTTTAATTGACCCAGCTTCTGTTTTTAGGTTGGGTTTTATTCCCCCTTTTTTCTTCCACATTGATCCATGCTACAGTAACCTCAGGGCTGGACTATTGTAATGCATTCTACATGAACCTGCCCTTGGGGACAACTCAGAAACGCCAGCTGGTACAGAACTCTGCAGCTTGATAACTATTGGAACAGGGCCCCCCGGCCTTTTAAAGCCTGTGGGCACATTTGGAATTCTGACTCGGCACAGTGGGCACAGCAACAAAATTGCTTTCACAGGTTGGCTGCCACAAGGGGCGGAGCCAGCCACAAAACGATTGCCACAGCTAAACTTCAGGAACATAGTGCAGATCCATGTGCTGCGGTGGAAGCTACTGCCAAAGCAATATTTTAAAAAATCTGCTCAGCCAATAAGAACATAAGAACAGCCCTGCTGGATCAGACCACGCCCCATCAAGTCCAGCAGTCTGTTCACACAGTGGCCTACCAGGTGCCTCTAGGAAGCCCCCAAACAAGATGACTGCAGCAGCACCATCCTGCCTATGTTCCACAGCACCTAAGATAATAGGCATGCTTCTCTGATCCTGGAGAGAATAGGTATGCATCTGACTAGTATTCATTTTGACTAGTAGTCATGGATAGCCCTCTCCTCCATGAACATGTCCACTCCCCTCTTAAAGTCTTCCAAGTTGGCAGCCATCACCACATCCTGGGGCAGGGAGTTCCACAGTTTAACTATGCGTTGTGTGAATCAAAAGCCTTGCTGGGCAAAAATCCTACCTGGCCCTTCCTAAAAACACTTGGCAGACACTAGAAAAGGTGCCGGCAGGCACCATGGCAGTCGCAGGTACCATGTTGGGGACCCTGATTTGGAAGCTGGGCACAATGAACATTTTACATCTACCCTACAGGCGCTCCATTGGCTATCTGTTAGGGTCAAACTACACAATACTTTTTTTAATAGGACCAGGACCTGACTTGCCGTCTCTGAAGCCAAACAGCAGGTGTGGAGAACATTGTTTATAAAGCTGGCAGGGGCCCACTTTGTGTTGGGCCCAGGGCTGGATTTAGGTTTGATGAGGCCCTAAGCTATTGAAGGTAATGGGGCCCTTTATATGTCCAGCTGTCCTTTGTCAACAACAAATTGTCGCTGTTTTTTGTGTTGAATATATCAGTGGTTCCCAACCTGTGGGTCATGACCCCCAAGGGGGTAGCGAAGGGTTTTCTGGGGGGTCGTCGCCACGTTACTTTTACTTGTAATTATTTTTAGAGGAACCGGGCTGAACCATAACATGGCGTGTGGGGGGGTGGGCAGTAGACGTAGAGAGAACAAGAGAGTCGTGCGCAAAGCTTCGGTTAGAACGTGCTTGGCTTCGGGAGGTACCATTCGAGGCCCAAGCCCGCCCTTCCCCTAGTTTCTCTCCCACCCCCCGCCTAGGGGGAGGTGGACGCCGCCAGCGCTCGCACTCACCTCAGCATCCACTGTGGCCATGGCCGGAGCAGCCCCGGAGCGTAGCCCCGCCCCTTTCGGAGGCTTCCATCGCAGTCTGCGCGTGCCCCTCCCCCACCCACTTCATTCATTCGCGAGGGAGGGAGACACCCGCCACCGCCTCCCCAGGAGTAGCTGCGCATGCGCTGCCCCTAACCCGCGACAATGGCGTCACCCTCAATGGCTGTCATGGCGGCGCCTACGAGACCCTCTTTCCGTACAGTGATATTTTGCGTGCGGCGCTAGGAAAGCACGTGGCGGGGGGGGGGGAGGGGAGATGGCCGCAGCTGGTGGGAGGGGGAGGGGAGATAAAGCAAAGTCAAGCTCCACAGTTCCTTGGATGCATCAGTACCAGGATCATGGAAGAACGCAACCCATTCACTAAATTATGATATGTGTGAAGAGGTGAACTTTATATAAAAATCTGCAATCTTTCTGCAATCTTTATTGTTACAGCCAAAGGCCAGCATGCATACAAATTACAATCAGTAGTTATATAATGAGAACCAAAAAAAGGAAACTGTATAAAGTCAGAAGCTAAAAACCCTGGTTGAACCTGGTTATTAGTGACAGCCATCTCAACAATGACTATTATTTTAAAAAGTAATTAAAATTAGAGTATCAGTAGTACTGAAATAAGCAAATACTATCATTAAAATGATTAGTAAAGTGTGTATGATAATAAAATAGACTAAAAGCAATAATAAATAGTCCTCCAATCAGAATTATATTCTGAAAAATCTATTTTTAATGTGTTTTCTTTATCCTATTGAAAATGTCATTTTATGGCTTTATGCAAATGTGGCGGGGGTCGCAGGTTACTGGGCAATTGTAAAAGGGGGTCGCGACTCGAAAAAGGTTGGTAATTTATGGACCTAATAGGTATCTAAAGCCATTTGCACATAACAAAATATGTATTTTATCAAAGTAATTGTTGATTTTGGAAATGTACATCCAGTTTTTTTCCCTTTACATTTTTTGGGCCCCCCCAGCTATAGCTTGTTTAGTTTATACGTAAATCCAGCATTGGTTGGGCCCACAGTGTGGGAGGCGGAGGAGTTCTTGGCTTCGCCTATGTTCTGCTATTTTCTCAAGCTGAAATGGCCGTGGAGGGGAGTTTACCCCCATTTTAGAGCTGCACTTGCATGGAATACGTCATGCAGTAATTCCATCTAGGGCCATTTCAGCTTAGGGAAACAGCATAGCAGGGAGGTAGGAGACCCTTCTCCCCTGATACTGAAGTCCTGATCTGAATTGGGCCCCTCACAGACTTTAGAAATGATGTTCCCAGCAGCTGCTCGGTGGCTGTGAGGAAAACAAGTCTGGTCCATTCATTGTATTGTGTACTTAGGTGAAGTGGTTAAGAGGGGTGGTTTGGAGGGGTGGAGTCTGATCTGGAGAACCGGGTTTGATTCCCCACTCCTCCACGAGTGGGGGAGGCTAATCTGGTGAGCTGGATTTGTTTCCCCACTCCTACACATGAAGCCAGCTGGGTGACCTTGGGCTAGTCACAGCTCTCTCAGCCCCACCTACCTCAAAGGGTGTCTGTTGTGGGGAGGGGAAGGGAAGGTGATTGTAAGCAGGTTTGATCTCCCTTAAGTGGTAGAGAAAGTCGGCATATAAAAACCAACTCTTCTTCTTCTGATTACCTGGTTGAATTCAAGGTGCTGGTTATCACCTGCAAGTGGTCTAGGACCACCTCTCTCAGTAGGCGGGTGGGGTATAAATGAAGCTATAGGAAATAATTCAGAGAATAATTCTTTGGAATGTCATTCTTACCTTCTGTCTTTGACCCTGCAGCGGAAAAAAAGTTTACACTTCTGCAAAAGGAGCTGCCATGTTGGATGAAATCATGGTGGACCTCAAAGACTGGGAGATGGTAAGGGCTTTTTAGTACCAGTTATAAATTCCACTGTATTACGTGGGTTCCCCAATCTTTTGGGGCCTCTGGGTATCTTTGGAATTCTGACACAGGGTGCTCGGCGCAACCACAAAATGGCTGCCAAAGGAAGTGGAGCCAACCACACACACAGGAAGCCCAAGTGCAAGTAACAAGGGGGCTAATTATATATGTATATGTGTGTGTGTGTGTGTGTGTGTACATTGTCACTTGCATGTAAAAGGGTGCAGCATCAGCAGCCTACTTTCTCCCAGTCAAAATTATCTCTATGCTCACAGGGGAAATAATATTGAGCCCTGCTGGTGGTGGTGGAAAGTCCTGTCAAGTCACAGCTGACTTTTGGTGATCCCCGTGGGGTTTTCAACGCAAGAGACACTGAGGGGTGGTTTGCCTTTGCCTGCCTCGGCATATTGGACCCTGGATTTCCTTGGTGGTCTCCCGTCCAAATATTAACTCCCTTTAGTAATGAACAAGATACTCACGAATTTAGAACGAAGGGACCATCTTGAACTATGTGATGGTGCCAGAAGGTGATGCGCACCCTCCTTCCGGGGACAGAGCACCCCATCTTTTCCAGTGCTCCCAGATTATCTTGAATTTTTAACCATTCCAACTTTTCAAAGACTTTTCTTCTTGGCCAGACATAATGCCTTACCCCTCTGAATTAACTGGCAGATTTTTCTCAATCTAACAGAGAGTCTTCTCATGTGGGAAGGTAAACACAGAAACACTAACCCATTTTTTATTCAGTTGTGATTTATATTCTTCTATCAGATCTTATTTGATTACTCCATTGATTTCACACTTTCCTATGTAATCTGTCTGCTGTCTGGTAATGATAAGGCTGTTACTCTATCTGTAGTTTACTACTTAAAAGTCACTTTGAAGATACGTCGAAAGTTATAATCTAGTTATGCGTAAATGCTCATTTGCATACAGGTGCTCTTTTTTGCACTGGAACTGGTATTAACTAGGCAGGGCTCAGCTAGTGGAGATAATTTCAGCAAGCAAATGGTTAAGCACTCTGTCTCACCCCGCTTTATCATTCCCTGAAATTGGAAACCTCTCACAGTTGCAATAAAGTAAGGAGGGGGGAGGTCAGTAGGCACTTTGCTAGTCTCCTTCATTGCATCTGCTTTTGACCCTGAGACAAACATAAGAAAGGACATGGTGGATCAGACCAAGGCCCATAAAGTCTAGCAGTCTGTTCACACAGTGGCCAACCAGGTGCCTCTGGGAAGCCCCCAAACAAGACGACTGCAGCAGCACCATCCTGCCTGTGTTCCAATGCACCTAAGATAATAGGCATGCTCCTCTGATCCTGGAGAGAATAGGTATGCATCATGACTAGTATCCATTTTTACTAGTAGCCATGAATACTCATCTCCTCTATGAACATGTCCACTCCCCTCTTAAAGTCTTCCAAGTTGGCAGCCATCACCACATCCTGGGGCAGGGAGTTCCACAATTTAACTATGTGTTGCATGAAAGATGTGAGCACCCCAGAAGGCTGTAGTGTCCAGTCAACTTTGGCAAGGCTTTCAGGAGCCAACAGCGGTGCTTGTTGCCTTTTCTTTCAGATCCTGAACAAGCAGTTGGATCTGTATGGGGGGGACGTGCACCTGGCCAGGAAAGAGCCCCTGGTGACAGCAGAAAAGCTTCAGAGACAGTGGATGGAGCTGGGAAATGCTGTGCTCAGCCGCCACAAGACTCTCAAGGGCAAGATGCCCCCCGAGTGGAAGCTGCTGGAGAATGTCAACAAAAACTGCAAACAACTCTGTCAGCAGTACGCGATCCGGATTGGTGGGGAAAACGGTGAGAAGTGAACATGGGTTGTGGCGATGCTGGGGGAGAACTAAATTTGAGAAATACTGGGCCATGGCTAACATGGTCATTTAAAGATATAGACTCATTCACTTACCTGTTGAACTCTCGGGTTCACTGTCACCTCGGTTGTGTGGGTTGGGTTTTGCTCAATTGTGAATATTATATGGAATGTACACTTGATATTCTATAATGTGTTGTCATGTTTGAAATAAGTTTTTGTGGATATAGCATATGATATTATAGCCTAGTGTTTTTATTTTTTTATTCCGTTTCCAACAGACATAAGAGCAAAATTATGCTACAGAGTGCGAAATAAAAGTCATCCTATCTTCCAGTAAATATTCCACCAAAGAGGCCTCAGAGGTGTAAGGGTGGAGAAACTGAGATAGTAGGGGAGTAGTTAAATTATTTCTGTCATCGTGATAATATTCACAATGAAGCAATATATGTACTAGCGTCTCTACCACATCCATAGAGCAAGAACGTTAGCGCATCTCTCTTGGGCAATGAAGAAACCTTTCCGAAAGTACAGTTGATGGAAGGGCATCAAATCGGGCCATCATTGTTGGGGGTTCAACTGTGCGACACAAGTGGGGCCAGGGTTTTCCCAGCTGACTCACTCGTACATTTGGGGGACTTACCTCACAAACCAATCCGTGGCTCTATGCGGTTTGGAGCACTGCAAAGGGAGGGGGAGGAGGGGCTTGTGCCTTCACCCCTTCACTCCCCCCCCCAGCAGCCCTGTTTGTCCTTCCCTCAGGCTCCATGTCTCCTTGGTCACATGGTCCCAAGGAATGGGCAAGAAGAGGCCCCCCCCCGCAAGCGTTTCCACTATAAAAAATGAAGCAGGAGTGAAAGCAGAAGCCCCTCCTCTCCCCCTCATATAGGGCTGCTGGGTCCTCCCTCTCCTCTGGCGGGATGCTACTCTGTGTATATTGGGAATGTGCGCATGTGCGCACTCACGCCAATGCACACACAGCACTTCCGGTTTAGAACCGAAAGTGCCGCCTCACAAGGGGCCTTATACCTCTTAGTTTGAGTAGCAAAGCAGCCCTTTACCACTCAAACTAAGAGGTATAAGGCCCCTCTCGAGGCAGAACTTCCGGTTCTAAATCGTAAGTCGATACCGCGTGCATGCACGTTTGCCCGTCAACCCTCAGGTGGTTGGCGGGCAGAGGGGTAAATTGCCAGGGATTTGCCCGCCACCAGCAGGCACCTGGCAACCCTACCCTCAAAGCCACACCAAGCAAATGACAGGTTTTTAAGGTGAGTCCTCCAAAGCATGTGTGACTGTGAGTCAGGTTGCGGGGGGCAGGGTCCTTGATAGGGTTGCCAGGTCCCTCTTTACAACCAGCTGGAGGTTTTGGGGCAGAGCTTGAGGTGGGCGGGGTTTGGGGAGGGGAGGGACTTCAATGCCATAGAGTCCAATGGTCAAAGCGTCCATTTTCTCCAGGTGAATTGATCTCTATCGGCTGGAGGTCAGTGGTAATAGCAGGAGATCTCCAGCTAGTACTTGGAGGTTGGCACCTACCAACTTTTTTTAGGGCTTTTGCTCAGCATGGCTTCTGATTGACTGTTGGAGATGTAATTGGCTCTGCAGAAGTTTTAAAACGTTGCTTTGGCAGCAGCTGCCACCACAGCACAAGGATCTGTGTTACTGAAGTTAAGTTGTGGCAACCGTTTTGTGGCTGACTGCCTCCTACAGGAGCCATTTTATGGCATCCATTTTGTTGCTGCGCCCACCATGCCATGTCAGAATTCTATATGTGCCAGCAGGATCAAAAAGGTTGGGGACCCCTGAGACTTTTATGCTTGGCTGTTTCCCTCGCCGTCACCCCTCTGATGACTTTGGGTCTTTGTTTTGATTATGCGCGCCATTTCTGACAGTCAGAGGTCGCCTCGCTCTCCCCCTGCATTTCTTTGTGTTTTGCCCAGCTTTTCAGGGACCTGTTTTATTACGAATTTGAAAAAGTGGGCAAAGTGCAGGGAAATGCAGGGGGAGAGTGAGATGACCTCTCACGGTTGGAAACGGCATGCATAATCAAAACAAAGACCCAAAGTTGGGGGGGGGTGACCATGAGGGAAACAGCCATAAAAGGCCCTTGACTAGACCATGGAAGAACAATCGCTGTTAGATAGGTAGCCTATCCTAATAAGTGGCACTTTGGGCCAATTCTGAGTCTCAGATATTAACAGAAGAGAATGTATGGATGATCATCTGTGTCGATGAGAACTGACAGCGGGCCTTTCTCAAGGACAGCAGTCGGAGGAGTTGGCCCCATTGCTTGCTTTTCTAAATAGGCTTCTGTGAATGCTAGGTAAGGATGGTGATTTGTCTTTAATGCCTCCTTTTAAAGTAGATGACAGCAGATTGACAACTTGTAATTCAGGAACATTTAAATCTGTCTTGTGCCTTCTGTTAATCCCCCTTGTCCTTCTAGATCCCAAAGTTTTATTTCTCGTTTATTTTTGTGTTTGTATGTTCTCCAGGGGTCACGAGGATTTTAACAAGTTTGATGACTAGTTTAGAAGACTGGACTTTCAGATTGTTAGCCAGCAAGCAAAAGTCTGGGATGCTTGAAAGTGACTGGGTGAAGTTTTTCCAAACTGTTAATGACTGGCTAATTCAGTTGGCTGATCTGTTGAAGTTCACTGGTTCCTGTGAAACTCCAGAGGACCGAAGGCTTAGAATAAATATTATCCCGTAAGATAAGATTCATTTCAGGATTTTTGGGTTTTCTCTCTCTGGAGCACTTGCTGTTATCTGATATATCTGTGTTAGGAAAGTCATTTGGCAGCCATACATATAGGTGCTTGTATTGGCCAATGTGGTGGAAAGAGCTGTCAAGGAATCCTGGACTTGCTTGGTGGTCTCCCTTCCAAGTACTAACCAGGGCCCACCCTGTTTAGCTTCTGCGATCTGATGAGATTGGGCTAGCCTGGTCCATCCAGGTCAGGGCATGTTGGCCCATAGCAAAATCCCCAAACAAATGGCATGTTTAAGTGCCATTTGGGAGCCAGCATAGTTTAGTGGTTAGTGTCTTGCACAAGGATGTGGGACACCCACGTTTGAATCCCCTCTCTGCCATGGAACCTTGGGCCAGTCAGGCACTCTTGGCCTAATCCACCTCATGGAATAGTTGTGAGGATGAAATGTGGTAGAGGAGAATGAAACTGCTTTCTCCCCATTGGGTAGAAAAAAGGTAAAGGTTGTCCCTTGTGTAAGCACCTGGTCATTACTGACCCATGGGGTGACATCACATCCCGACGTTTACTAGGCAGGCTATGTTTATGGAGTGGTTTGCCATTGCCTTCCCCAGTCGTCTACACTTTACCCCAAGCAAGCTGGATACTCATTTTACCTACCTCGGAAGGATAAAAGGCTGAGTCAACCTTGAGCCGGCTACCTGAAAGTGACTTCAGTCGGGGTCGAACTCAGGTTGTGAGCAGAGCTTTTGACTGCAGTACTGCAGCTTATCACTCTGTGCCTGGGGCTCTCTATTGGGTACAAAGTCAGTGTATAAATGAAGTAAATACAATAAAAATAAATGTAATAACTTTTATTAAGATCAACCCAATTAACACAACACAGCACGCAAGCTTTTGAGTTCTTCGGAACTCTTTTTCAGACTGGATTTTAAAGGGAGGAAAAGAGGGATGGAGAACAAGTTCTTTTAGGCCAGGGGTCGGCAAACTCACTAGTCAAAAGAGAGAAATATCAACAGTACAACGATTGAGGTTTCTTTTGAGAGCCAAATTTCTTAAACTTAAACCATATAGGTAGGTACACTGTTTATTAACTTAATAAACTTTAATTAAAGTTTTAAGTCTTAATTAAACTATAGGTACACTGAATAAAACTTGATATCATACTTAATAGTGGTCTTATTTATTGATAAAAATTAAATTGTAAGTCCCTGCCATTTCCCCCTCCCCGTCCGGAGTCCTCGTCTGGAGGCCTGGTCTACCGCCATAAAAGCCTGTTGGTCGACCTGGCCTCCGGCTGAGTCCCATTGGGAGGCCAGGTCTACCCATTGGCTTTCTTGGCAGTAGAACTGGCCTCCGGAGGCCCATAGAAGCCAATTGGTAGATCTGGCCTCTGAAGGGGGACTTTTTTCCCCTCCTCGGAGTCCAGGTCTACCGCCAAGAAAGCCAGTGGGTAGACCTGGCCTCCCAATGGGACTCAGCCGGAGGCCAGGTCTCCCAAAGGAAGCCCATCCCGCCCAACAGCTGATAGGCAGGGGGGGCAGGAACCGCTGAGCTGCCCGCCCAGCAATCGCGCGGCTAGAGGGGAGGGGAGGCTTTAGCCTCCCAACCATTGAGGGCAAGGGAAAGGGGGACCCGGCCATTCTCCACTGCTGGGGGTGGGGAGAAACAGCGTGCCCGCTCGCCCGCTCTCTCTCTCAGGCGCGCTGGCTCCGCAACCCGGCTGCCGGCGCGAGCGGGCACAAGAGCAGGGGCTCCGAACCAAGTTCGGAGAGCCGCACTCAACGGGCAGTTTGCAGACCCCTGTTTTAGGCCGTGATCTTAAGACCTCTGTGCTGTGTAGAATGACAGGCACAGGTAACAGGTTGCGCCCTTGGCATCCTGGGAACAAGAAACGAGGAAGCCATCCATTTGAAAACACCATCGATAGCTGATCCAGTGTCTGGCTGGCTGTGAGGGAATTGTAATTCATAGAATTTTGAATGGAGTAGGTGTGGAAAGGCTGCCAACCTCGGCTGTGTCCATTTCCTTCCTTCTGAGGCTCAAGGAAGACTCGAGGCACACAGCATCAGCTGATCTTTTATGCATGGCTGTTTCACTCGCTGTCACCCCTCCAATGACTTTGGGTCCTTATGTTGATTATGCATGCTGTTGACGACAGTCAGAGGTCACCTCCCTCTCTCCCTGCCTTTCCCCCTTTTTGCCGTATTTTCAGGGACCTGTTTTATCTCAAATTAAAAATGCGGGCAAAGCGGGAGATACACAGGGGGAGAGCGAGGCAACCTCTGATAGTCGGAAACGGCATGCATAATCAAAACAAAGAGCCGAAGTCGTCAGAGGGGTGACCGCAAGGGAAACAGCCATGCATAAAAGGCCATTGGCAGAATTCTCCCCTCATTGTCCTCGTGTTTGGGACATCATGGGGAGAGTGCATTTCCCTTGCATTTTTCAGCTCAAAATCTTCCTCCCCAAGAGCAGCTGCTGCTCCTGCAAGGGAGAATATATAGGGACCCTGTATCTTTTCCCACAGCAATCAGAAAAGCAACTGGAGTGGGCGATGCAATTGGGGCTAACAAATTATGGGAATTGAAGGGATTCATTAATGCTTTGCTGCTGCTTTTTCACTCTCCAGTGCTATTTTTCATACTTGAGACTGTTTTTCAGCCTCAAGGATTTGGCCTTTTTTTTGCACTTTCCCCCAGCATCCCATCATGTAGGCAGGAGGAAATCTTTCCTGCAGAATTGGTTTAAGTCTGCCCCTTGGCCTGGTGCCAGTTTCACAGTCAGGACATGAATGACCACCCCCCAACTGCACTGGAGCTGTTCTTAGAACTGGCTCTTGCGTAGCATGAACCCCACAGTGTATTTTGGACATAAAATAATCTGATAATTTTTGGAGTATATTTCATCATGATTTTGGGAGGTCTGAGGATTGTAACAATTATGAGACTATACTGTTGATGTGGACTTGTTTTTCTTAAGGGTAGAACCAGAGGAAGTATTCAAGAAGATTCAGCAGTGGCTCCTGACCACCACTAGTGGTTCTGAGAAAGGAAACATCCAACTTACTCAGGAAGTATGCATGCCAGTTTTTGCTAAGATTCTGATAAAGCAGACAGTTCCTGTTGTGTATGTATATAGTTGGGGAGTAAGCAAGGGAGACTTAGGAGCTTGAGTTCTGCACGAAGGATCCTAAACCCTGCTCACCCTATTGGTCAAGCAAACGGACCCCATTGGCTCTAAGCCAATATGTACCATTGGTCACCAGGAGGTTATGTCCCCCTATCACGGATCACGGGGGAGTGGCCGCAGGTGGCCAAGGGGCATATAAACGGGTTGCTCATTGTGTTAACCAGTTCTGTTCCTGTAATCAATAAACGCTTGTTGTTGAACTCCGTCTCCGACCTCATGAATCCTTACCACGCGGACTTAACAGTGGCGACGAAGACTGGAAAGCAACCCGGCTGACCTGCTGAATCACTCCTGCTCCTTCGTTTCACAGTGACCGATAGGCAGCCCGGTCTGCATTGCTGAATCACACGCCGGCTGTCCCACAGCTACTGCCTCGCTCCGCTACCTTGCTGTGTCCAGTTGGCAGCCCGGCCTGATTGTTGATTCACTTGGATTCTCGGGAGAGACGAACACACCACACTCATGTCCACCACCGAGTCGTTGGAAGCTTTCGACATCTCCAACACCGGCGACTGGGAGAGCTACGCTTCCCGAGTCTCTTTCTTCATGGTTGCGAACAAATTCATGGACACTGTGCAGAAGCGGGCGGTGTTCCTCAACGTCTGTGGACCCCGGACCTTCCAGCTGGCCCATACCCTCGTGGCGGGCGTTACCGCCACATCGCCAAGGTCTGCCGCTCGTCGAGGAAACCGTCTCGCCCAGAGAAGAAAGATGGCGCCTCCCGACCGGTCCACGCTCTCTCCGACGACGACTCCGAGTCCCTGTGCCGTGACCGCCGCGACTGCCGCCGCGTCCACACCCTCGCTCTGCACAAAGTCCACGGCGTCAACAAGCTCTCAACTACCGTTTTCATTGAGGGGATGCCTTGCATGATGGAAGTGGATTCCGGGTCCGCCCTCTCCATCATATCTGCGGACACCTTCCGGGTCCTGGCCGAGCACACCCCGATGCCCAAGCTGCAGCCCTCCAGCCTCATCATTACGGACTTCCAACGCCGCCGCGTTCAGGTCAAGGGTGTCGCCTGCGTGAACGTGCACTACGGGTCCCGTACGAGCTGCCTGCGCCTCATCATCGTCAAGGGGCCCCTCGCCAGCCTCCTGGGGTTTGAGTGGTTCAAGGCCCTCGGACTGCAAATCACGGGCCTGCACCACCTCAATAGAGCGTCCCTCGAGTCCGTCTGGGCCGAGTACAAGGATGTTTGGTGTGGCCCCCTTGGGCTGCTACAAGGGGCCGCCTGTCTGCCTCCTCATCGACCCCGCCGCCTCCCCCATCCGAATGAAGCCCCACCGCGTCCTCTTCGCACTCAAGGACCGGATCGACGCAGAGCTCGATCACCTCATCGCCCAAAGCATCCTGGTTCCGGTACCCAACGCAAAGTGGGAAACCCCGATTGTCACGCCTCTGAAGCCGAACGGGGACGTCCGCATCTGTGCGGACTACAAGTGCACACTGAACCAGGCCCTGCAGAGTCACGCCTACCCCGTGTCGGTCGTGAGCCACCTTCTGGCCTCCCTCGCCGGGGGCCGGATCTTCACCAAACTAGACCTGGCCCAGGCGTATCAGCAGCTGCCGGTGGACGAGGCCTCAGCGGAGGCACAGACCATTGTCACTCACCGGGACGCATTCCGGGTGACCCGTCTGCAGTTCGGGGTCAGCACGGCCCCGGGGATCTTCCAGAACATCATGGAGGACCTCCTTAAGGGCCTGCCTGGCATCGTCCCGTACTTCGATGACGTCCTGATTGCAGCTGCCTCCGAGGGGGAACTCTTGGACCGTTTCAGAACCGCGGGCCTCACTGTCAAGCGCGAGAAGTGCCAGCTGGGCCTTCCGCAGGTGGAGTTCCTGGGCTACCTCATCGATGCTGCTGGGATCCACTTGACCCCATCGAAAGTCAAGGCGATCCACAGCGCCCCTCCACCCAAGTGCAAACAGGAGCTCCAGGCATTCTTGGGACTTTTAAATTTCTATCACGCCTTCCTGCCCAACAAGGCGTCGGTCGCCGAACCCCTCCACCGCCTCCTGGACAAGTCTGCTCCGTGGTCATGGAGCAAGCCGCAGCAGCGAGCCTTCGAGGCCGCAAAGGGCCTCCTCTCCTTGTCCAGCCTGCTCGTCCACTTCGACGGTGATGCTGACCTGCGACGCCTCCCCGTATGGTGTCGGCGCGGCCCTGCAGCACTGGTTGCCTGACGGTCGGGAAGCCCCGATCGCTTTTTACTCCAGGACTCTCACACCGGCCAAACAGAACTATGCGCAGATCTACCGGGAGGCCCTCGCCGTCGTGGCCGGTGTCAAGAAGTTCCACAACTTCGTCTACAGCCGCCGGTTCACGATTGTGACTGACCACAAGCCACTCTTGGGGTTGTTCGTTCCGGATCGCCAGGCGCTGCAGATCCTGTCACCTCGGATGCTCCGCTGGTCCATTTTTATGAACGCCTACATGTTCCAGCTCACCCATCAGCCCGGGAAGTCCATCGGCAATGCCGACGCCCTCAGCCACCTGCCACTGGAAGTCTGCGACCTGGACCCGCAACCCGCTGGCGACATCATGCTGCTGGAGTTGCTGCCAGAAGCCCCCCTCCATGCATTGGACATCGCTGCGCACACGGCTAAGGATTGCACCCTCGCCCAGGTTCTCACCTGGGTGGGGAAGGGGTGGCCGGCCGCCAAGCTGGACGGGGAATTCAAGCCGTTCGCCACGCGCAACCACGAGCTATCACTCAACAAGGGGTGCCTGCTCTGGGGGAGCCACGTGGTGATTCCGGCGAAGCTGCGCACAAGGGTCCTGGAGTCTCTACATGTCCGCCACCCGGGAATCGTGCGCATGAAGGCCCTGGCTAGGAGCTATGTGTGGTGGCCAGGCATCGACGCTGCTGTCGAGGACTGGGAGAGCCATTGCCGATCTTGCCAGGAGTCACGCCCAGAGATGCCATAAGAACATAAGAAAGGCCATGCTGGGTCAGAGCAAGGCCCATCAAGTCCAGCAGTCTGTTCAAACAGTGGCCAACCAGCTGCCTCAAGGAAGCCCAGAAACAAGACGACTGCAGTAGCATTGTCGTGCTGTGTGTTCCATAGCACCTATGCATATGAGCCAAGATTGACAGTACCATCTTAACAAGAGTCCAACCCTTCTAAGTTAGGGTTGCCAAGTGCTCAGTGGTGGCGGGTAAAATCCTGCCGATCCACCGGGCTGCTCGCATGCCAGCTGATGGCTGGGGGGCAGTGTGTGCATGCGCGAGCGCGCATGCCACTTTTGGGTAAACCCGAAGTGACACGGACACTCGGGCAATCTCGGATAAAACTCTATGTAAACCATAGAGCTTTGGCCGAGATCACTAGAGCTTCACGAGATCACTTGCGCGGGGTGTGCATCGCACCCCGCAGCCACAGCCCTGGAAAGCTCTTGCCGGTGGAGCTACAGGGCCTGGCAAGCCTATTCTAAGTCCAGTAATTGAAGTCAATGGGCTCAGAAGCACATAACCTGACTTAAGGTAGTTGGCTTCACTGCAGCAATATTTTGGAGGCAATAGGCCTGCCAGCCTCCAGGTGTGACCTGAGGATCCCCTGGAATTATAGCTCATCTCCAGACTACAGAGATCAGTTCCCTCTGGAGAAAGTGGCTGCTTTGGAGGGTGAACTCTATGGCATTATACACTGCTAAGGTCCCCCCACAGGCTCCATCCCCAAATCTCCAGGAATTTCCCATCCTGGAGCTGGCAGCCCTAGCCCAGGGAAAGAAGAAAAAAGGGGGAAGAGATAAACGGAAGACAAGAGAGAGCACCTGTGTCAGCCTCCCATCCTTCCTTATCTCACTCTTTGAAGCTGTGGTCAACTTGACCTCGGGTTCTTGGAGAGAGAAGTTGCCATGAATTTCACAAGGCCTCAGCCTGGAACAGTTTTCTGAATAGACAAGAGACTGCTAGGTGAGCTAGTCTCTTGACAAAAGGGGCCACAGATATTTTTTTTTAAATGAAAGCTGGGAATTCAGAGAATCTGATCCATATTTTGGTATAACAGTATATCAACAGAACATTATTAAATCACCGACTTAAAAAAATATGAAAATCTCTCTGCAGTTGGGAAAGGAAGTGGCTACCGTAGCGAAATGGCTGCTTTGCTGGTGGGACCAGAAAACTCTGAACTTTCCCACCCACGCGGCAGCCACGCAGGTTGCTGTGATCTTCCCCAAAAGTTCAAAGCAAAGCAGGTTGGAGAATAGCTGGGAAAACCCCAGGAGGTGTAAAAATGTACCACAGTGCTTTGGAGATGCAGTGGGGGGGGGAATGCTTCCTAATAGCATCGAACTCAGGGCAAATAATCTGTGCAGAAACACCCTTTGTGTTTGTCCTGTGACTTTAGTTGAGACTCTCTTGCTCGATGCTTCCTGCAGATGACCGAGTTCCACAAAATGCTGAGTAAATGGATGGTGAACCTGCTGCTTCTCATGGTGCCAGACCACACCTCCCCCACGAGTCTTCCTTTGACCAAAGCAGAAGTGATGAGGCGGGCGCAGCGCAAGCTGATGGATGTTTTCAAGCTCGAAGGAGAAGCCATCAGCCTGGCTGCCAAGCTGAGCAAGTTCTCCAGTTATGTCTTTAGGTACGGCCCATCCCTCTGAATCTCATTGGCTGGATGAGGTCTTCTTGCCAGATACAAAAGAAGCTTATGGAAGGGCGATTTTTTTTGCCAATTTTCTCCTCTCCTTGCATCCCCCCTCCCATTTTGACTCCCATCGTGTTCCTGGGGATTCACTGACTCATAGGGGAACAATTTTGGGAAGTATGGGTGACTGCATCAAGAGAGGAGAGGTATGAAAATGACAATTTATGTAGTGCAGCTCTTCTGCTGCAGAGGGTTCAAGCCAATGAAGGTATTGCTACATAACTGCAAAGGTCTTTGGCTGAGCGTGGGAGGTACTAGTGTGATTTGATACAGCTGTTCACACCCTAGGAGTAATCAGATGACCATCTTACACACTAGAGACTTTGGGCATTTTCACATGTGCCACTTTCAATCCACTTTCAATGCACTTTAGCGATAGTTCACAAGTGGATTTTACCATTTCACACAGTAAAATCCAGCTGCAAAGTGCTACACAGCCCGGATAACCTACAAGAACCAATGAACTCTGACCGTGAAAGCCTTCGACAATATTTTGCATTGGAAGTGCATTATTCGGCATGTGTGAAAGCACCCTTCTAGTTTTATTTCTTATGCAGACGTTGTCAGGATTCATCCCTCAAGCTGGCTTTTTCTGGCTCTGTTTCATTCAGTCCCACCTGTTCTTTGTTGGCCAGAAGAGAATTACTGTGATGCGGTGGCTACAGTCCCGGGTTTGAATCTTTCAGTGCATCCTAAGGAGAATGAATGGGCTTAGACTGGAGTAACTCTCCTTAGGAATGCACTGTTTGTCACAAATTCAATAAAGAAGACCCTCTCTCAGCCTCAAACTCCCTTTGCCCATCTGCAAGATAAAGACAATAATAGTCACCTACTTTATAGGACTGTCGTACAGATCAGAGAGAGAGTATGTATAAATGAAGGGAGCACTCAAAAATGTTGTACAGATCCTAAGTTTTAGCCTGATTGTGGCTGCTGGGAAATTCAGCCATCTAAAGTCCCCAGTGTCTCAGGTGATGCGGCATCAACCTCCAGGCCTCCTTGATTCCCAGAACCATGTATATCCATTTCCCTGCCTGGCCTATCTGACCTCTCCTCCCTGCCTGCTGATCCTCCATTCTGGAGGGCTAGAAAGGTGTCAATCGTACTGCTTACTGCAATCTGAAAGCAGAGCATGGCTGAATTCTATAGTTTTGGCTGTTTGAGGAATAAGTTCATACTTAGGCTTGTTACTCAATAAAGAAATAGAAATTCTTTAATATAAGAAACTCCTTTAATATAAGATCTCCTTTTAGATCCCTTTCTCTCAAATCATGTAGATCAAGCTGATGATAGTAAGGTCAAATTGTTGTTATCCTCCCAAGATTCTGAGACTATTGAATCTGTGGCTAATTTTTTTGATGAAATTGTTGAGAGGTGGAGGTTAAATGATGTTTAGAGGGTTGGTTTTATTTGATCGACTGCTTGATGGTATGCCAATAAAGGTATTGAAAGTTGAAAAATATAAGAGAACTCCGAACTGAATAGGAAAGGCAGAGTAAAGGTCTCTAGCTAGCTATCTAATCTAGAATGAAGAGAGATGGTAGAACACATGTGGACACCTCATGGTGGACAAAGAGAGAGAGAGAGAAGGAGAATGACGGAAGGAAGGAAAACCGCTAAGAGTAGTATTCTAGGTAACAAAGGGACAGCTATAGGAGTGGACAAAGGAAAGGTCAGGGAGCATCCTATCTATCCCTGTACTAAGCGATGTTGCCCAGCCCATTTTCCTTCCAACACAATCCTTGTTTTGGTTTAGTTATCTCATGTTTCTGGGGTTTCACTCTTCAAAGTTTTTTGGACTTGTCCGGCCGGAGCTTAGTTCCTAGAAAGGGTTCTTCTCACTCATGCTTTTAAAATGGAGTCTTTCCAGTGTATACCTGATGGAACAGTGTGCTAATTAGCTAGAATAATGCTTGCTGGTTAATGAAAAGGTTTCTAAATAGTTGCAGTTTTTCCTGCCCTAGATGGAAGAATTATAGGTTTGGCTCCTAAGACCGAGTGTGGCATGCTCACTTGTCTCTGCCGCACAAAGCACACTTCCTCTGGCACTTCCATTTTCACCTCCGTTTTCACTCTGGCATTTCCATTTTCACTAGGGAGGGTGGGGTTTGGAGAAGGGAGGGACTTCAATGCCATAGAGTCCAATTGCCATAGAGTCCAAATGCCATAGAGTCCAAAAGCGGGCATTTTTCTCCAGGTGATCTGATCTCTATCGGCTGGAGATCAGTTGTATTAGCAGAAGATCTCCTGCTCCTACCTGGCAGTTGGCAACCCTACATTTTCACAAGTAGGGTTGCCAGGTCCCTCTTTGCCACCAGCAGGAAGTTTTGAGGGCGTAGTCTTGTTGAGTTAATCAAGGCTCATGGATCGTGATTGTGGTTAGGAAGAATCAAGTCAAGCACACACTCTTAATCAAACAAAAATCCTTTACTTTCCTAAATAGGGAGGGTTACATGGGTAAAAACAAATAACAATCTTTCTATCTAGTTCCCTATAAATCTTGCTAGAAATGCTAGCAGGTACTAAGGCTTAAATCCCTTTTGTCTGTGTCCCAGCTCAGGAGGGCTATGAACAGGCATCTTGCATCTGTGAGATTGAAAAGCAACTGGCACATCCTTCCCCAAAGTTTCACACCTTTAACAAAGGAACAGGGTAATAAACAATCCTGACTCCGTGCCTTTCTGCACGTTTGCAATGGCGATTTCCTAGCCAATAGAATACCTACATCTGTTATTTCATCATCACCTTGAGACTATCTAAACCACTGGTTCCCAACCAGGGGTCCATGGACCCCCAGGGGTCCGCGAGAACTAAATTAAGGTCCGCGAAACAAAGTTATAAACCCATAATAAATTAATATTTTCAATTAAAAGTTCTCTATTATAAAATATATATATTCAAATATAATTCTAAGTTTAATGTTTAACTAACAGTTATGATTAAAGTTTATTTTCAAATTCCCGGAATTTTTATTTTGAACCTTGGGGTCCCTGCACCGAACAAAAAAGTCCTAGTGGTCCCTGGTCAAAAAAAGGTTGGGAACCACTGATCTAAACTGTCTAAACCAGGGGTGGGGAACGTCAGGCCCGGGGGCCATATAAAGCCCGGGAAATCATTTGGTCTGGCCCTTCATGGGTCCTGCCAGATCTCTAGCTCAGAAGGATGCTGCCCTGCCTGAATGTCTTGGGCCCAGCTGGGGACAGCAGAGCTCAAAAGCGAGTCGCTGTATGTGGCAGACACTCGGAGCCATCTTCGGACGTGCCTCTTGGCTAAATGTTTGACCAAATATGGTAGGCTAATTTTAAGTTGATAATTTTGTATGGCCCACCAATGATGTTATAAATATCCAAATGGCCCTCGGAACAAAAATGGTTCCCCACCCCTGGTCTAAACTGTTGATGTGGCAAATCCACGAAAGCAGTTTTATTGGTTAGAATCGACAGGTTTCAGAAGCCATATTCAAAAGGACATTAGTAAGGGTCAAAGGCAAGGCACATAGCATATATGGGAGAGCAAAAGGAGATAACTGGTTACCCAGGCAACCCCCCCCCCCCCAACAGGCAGGAAGGAGCACTCGGCGATTCCCGCAGTATGGGAATCTATGAAGACTAAACACGGGGCTTAGACTGGCCTTGGACAGAATAGCACAACAGCACCTGGAAGCAGCACAACAACACTACCACATACCATCCTCATGGCCTGCTTCTGACAATGCCATAGAGTCCAATTGCCAAAGTGGCCATTTTCTCCAGGTGAACTGATCTCTATCAGCTGGAGATCAGTTGTAATAGTGGGAGAACTCCTGCTAGTACCAGGAGACTGGCAACCCTATTCACAAGTGCTGATTGAAAAATATTGATCTTGCGCAAACAGACGTTTTATTGCAAGAGGAAGTGTGCTCCGTGGCAAGGGCCATCTAGCGCGCACAGAACATTTTCAGAGGGTCCAAACCATTATTTTTACATCGTTTTTTAAATTGCATTTTAGAGCATTCAAAGAACTTCTCATACATTTTCTCAGTAAAGCTTATCGGTAACTTTATTTATTTTATTTATACTCCACACTTCTCCCCAGTGGGGAACCCAGAGTGGCTTACGACATTCTCCCCTTCTCTATTTTATCCTCATTTCAGTCCTGTGAGGTAGGTTAGACTGAGAGTGAGTGACTGGGCCAAGGTTACCCAGCAATGTTTCATTGCAGAGGGGGGATTGAAACAGTAAATAAATAGAAAAGAACAAGAGTCCAGTAGCACCTTAAAGACTAAGAACATTTCTGGCAGGGTATGAGCTTTTGTGAGCCGCAGCTCACTTCTTCAGACTGACTCACAAAAGCCAGCAAGGTGTAGTGGTTAAGAACGGTGGTTAGGAGCAGTGGACTCTACTCTGGAGAACCAGGTTTGATTCTCCACTCCTCCACATGAGCAGTGGACGCTAATCCGGTGAACCGGGTTGGTTTCCCCACTCCTACACATGAAGCTGGCTGGGTGACCTTGGGCTAGTCACAGCTCTCTTAGAGCTCTCCCAGCCCTACCTACCTCACAGGGTGTCTGTTGGGGAGAGGGGAAGGGAAGGTGATGGTTTGATTCTTCCTTAAGTGGTAGAGAAAGTTGGCATATAAAAACCAACTCATCTTCTTCTAAATAAATAGAAAAGAGCCAGAGTCCAGTAGCACCTTAAAGACTAACAAAACTTCTGGTAGGGTAGGAGCTTCTGTGAGCCAGCTCACTTCTTCAGCTATCACAAAAGCTACCAGAAATTTTGTCAGTCTTTAGGGTGCTACTGGACTCTTGCTCTTTTTTACTGCTACAGACAGACTAACACGGCTACCCATTGTAGTAAATAAATAGTAAGTTGAAGCAAAGGTACGCAAAGACTGTCATGTCATGTCAATGTAGTATGTTTTAAAAATACGCCTCATTGTAGCTTTGGTGACATTATTTTCACAGCTGCTGCAAGGAGATGGTTACATCAATAACATGTAGGAAAATGGCTAACTCTGATCCAGATCCAGAATATGAATTTAGACAGCTGGAGAAGATCAAGGTAACACCTCATGCAGTCTCCTGCCTTCCTTTTTAAACGGTACCATCCCCAGATGCCCCCTACGATGCAGGGATTTGTCATGGGCCTTCCGGAAGAGCAAGACTTTAAACAGGTGAACCAATACTTTTGTTTGGGCCAGTGCTAGTTGCTTTGAAATTATTTGCAAGCTTTCAAGTCTTAAGAAGGTCCTCTTCAGGCTTGGATAACAAAGCAGGAGAGGAGCAGGATGGAATGAGGGATGATATATCCAGCATAAACTGTTGGCCACGTGAAGAGTGTGAAAGGGGCCTGGCAAACAGGATTGCTGATCTGCAGGTGGGACCTGGAGATTTCCCAGAATTCCAGGTGATCACCACACTACACAGATCAGTTCACCTGGGGAAAAACGGCATCTTTGGAGGATGGGCTGTATGGAACCACATCGCCTCTAAGCTACATTCCTCCCCAAACTCTGCCTTCTGCAAGCCCCACCCCTAGGGTTGCCAGGTCCCTCTTTACCACTTGCAGGAGGTTTTTGAGGTGGAGCCTGAGGAGGGCAGGGTTTGGGGAGGGAGGGACTTCAGTGCCATAGAATCCAATTGCCAAAGCGGCCATTTTCTCCAGGTGAACTGATCTCTATCGGCTGGAGATCAGCTGTAATAGCAGGAGATTTCCTGCTAGTACTTGGAGATTGGCAACCCACCTCTAAATCTCCAGGAATTTTGCAAGCTGGAGTTGGCAACACTACTTCCAAGTGTGAGACTCTATGCACTGCTGATTCTGGCCAGCGGGTATATGCATATGTGTGTGCTGGAGCACATGAAAACGTGTGAAGGTTTGGGCTCCAGGGCTGCCTGGAGAATATTGTCCCACTCCTTTAATGGAAACTTAATTCATGTAAATGTATGGCACAATCTCACCTGGTAAATAATGCCCTGTCAGCCTCTGTTAAAAGGATGGGGCATTTTTTATCCAGGCAGTTGCCAACTGTACTTAAAGATCTTCACATGTTTGGGAACTATTACTTCAAAGCCATGTGTCCCTCTGTCTGAGAACTCTGGAAGAATACCATAGTTCAGGATGAAAAGATACAAGCGAATGAAATTTGCTTTCCCTCCCCCCCCCTTCACCCCAATTTTCATCTTTCCTGTATCCTTCCAGACAGAATGCCTGGACTGGATCCAAACCTGCAGTATTCTCCTCTCTGGAATGAAGACCACACCTTCCACTTTAATCAGCACAGAGGAGCTGGTGGGGCTGTTTGGGGCAGAGGTACTGAAAGAACGAACCGTTGCTTCAAATGGTAGAAAAAACGCATCATCTTTACATTTTTAGAAGCAATGGGAATGTTATATTAAGACAATGATAAATATATATAATAATTTTAACAACTTTCTATACGCCATATGCATGGGGATTTCACCCAGGCTGAGTTCAAGGGAGAAGGAAGAATCAGGTTAATAGAGGATTGGGAAGTCCTGGGATTTGTGAGGTCTAATCTAGTGAATTGGATTTGTTTCCTTACTCCTCCACATGAATCTGGCTGGGTGACCTTGGGCTAGTCACAGTTCTCTCTGAACCCACTCAGCCCCACCTATCTCACAAGGTGCCTGTTGTGGCGAGGGGGAAGAGTTTGTGATTGTAAGCCACCATGAGACTCCTTAAGGTAGAGAAAAGGCAGGTATAAAAACCAGTTCTTCTTCTTCTTTACTTTGTGGAAATAAATATGTTTGTATCAACCTCTTAAAAACCAGACACTCCTGAAACTGCCTCTTTCTTTGGATCAGAGCAAAAAATCTCAGAAAATGACTTCTACATCAGTAGCCTTTCTATGCTTCTTCTCAGGCACTACAGCCCAAACCCCAACTTCCACCTCCCCCAGAGCAGATCACGGACAGTTCTCCTGAGGAAGCAGAGGAAGCAGAGCATGAGGAAGATGAAGTTCAAGAGTCTGGCAGTAAGGAAGCTGTGTCTGAGAAGGAAGCACTGGAGACAGAGGTGAGCTTCTCCAGAGAGAAAGGGATGGAATGGTTTCTGTTCCTTTTAAGTTTCTCTCCAGCCTCCTCCGCTTTGGACAGGTCTCTGTGTATACTTCACAGCTATGTACTTATCACCCAAGAGCCAAATCTGATACCCAGTGCAAGGTTTGGAAACCTGAGAATTTAACATTGCAGTTTTTTTCAGTGGGGGCAATCTATTCATAGAATCATAGAGTTGGAAGGGACCACCAGGGTCATCTAGTCCAACCCCCTGCACAATGCAGGAATTTCACAACTACCTCCCCCACACACACCCAGTGACCCCTACTCCATGCCCAGAAGATGGCCAAGATGCCCTCCCTCTCATGAACTGCCTCTCATGAACTGCCTAAGGTCATAGAATCAGCATTGCCGACAGATGGCCATCTAGCCTCTGCTTGAAAACCTCCAGGGAAGGAGCACTTACCACCTCCCGAGGAAGCCTGTTCCACTGAGGAACCACTCTGTTAAAAAATTCTTCCTAATGTCTACACGGAAACTCTTTTGATTTAATTTCAACCCATTGTTTCTGATCCAACCTTCTGGAGTAACAGAAAACAACTCTGCACACTCCTCTTTGTGACAGCCCTTCAAGTACTTGAAGATTGTTATCATATCCCCTCTCAGTCTTCTCCTCTCCAGGCGAAACATACCCAGCTCCTTCAACCTTTCCTCATAGGACTTGGTCTCCAGACCCCTCACCATCTTTGTTGCCCTCCTCTGTAATTCCAGCTTGACTACATCTTTCTGAAATTGTAGTGCCATTAGCTCCATTAGCTCTGGAAATCTGTAAGGTAAAAATTAGATCTTACCTGCTTTATGTAGCTCCAGTTAGGTTTCTTGCACTTTCTTTCTTTCTTTTTTAAGTTTCATTTATTTTTTAATATAGAAAGGAGGGGAAAGGGAAGTACAAGGAAGGGGAAAACAGTCACAAAAAAGAAGGAAATACAAAAATAAATTTGTTACATATGTATGTTTGTGTTTCGCAGTACATGGCTTACACATAACCAGTTTTCCAGGCTTTAAAAAATAGTCAGTGAAGATGTCAAATTTAATATCAATTCTATCCTTCTAACATCTTCTAAGATTTCCTGCACTTTCCTCTAAAACTGAAACTTTGCAATCAAAATTTTTACGTGCCATCTCTCAAACGATTAATTGTATCTCAAACTCTTTTATTTAGAGGCTGGTCTTGGTTCCATGGAAAGCTGTGGTGAATTCAGATTTTTTTTTCCTGTTAGATCCGGACTTTCTTCCTGATCTTTTAAAATAGACTGAGAGCTTGACCTTTTTGTGTCATCTTGGAGAAAGACAGTAGATGAAAGACTTTCAGGTTAACGGATTTCCTATCCAAGTTTTCCCTCAGACCTCCCTTTAGTAATGAAGCAGATACTTACAGATTTGGAACGTAGGGACCATCTTGAACTATGTGATGATGCCAAAAGGAAATGCACACCTTCTTTTTTGGGACAGAGTACCCCATCTTTTCTAGTGCTACCAGACAATCTGGAATTCTTAACCATTCTGACCTTTCCAAGACTTTTCTTCTTGACCAGACACAGTGCCTTACCCCTAAACGAATTATTTGGCAGATGCCTAGATAGCCCAATCGATCAGAGAGTCTGCCCATGTGGAAAGGCAAAGACAGAAACACCCATTTTTTTATTCAGTTGTGATTTATATTCTTCTGTCAGGTCGTCTTTTATTACTCCATGGATTTCACACTTTTCCTGTTTGTTCTCACGACTATCATTTAATCTGTATGCTGTCTGGTAAAGAAAGACTGTTACTCCATCCGTAGTTTATTATTTAATGGCCACTTTGAAGAAATGATGAAAATTATAAGCAAGTTATGCCTAAATGCTTATTTGCATGCAGGCGCTCTTTTTGCACAGGAACTGGAACCTTTTCAGTGGGGGAAAAAAAGGATATTCTAGTCCTCGTTGACTGGAGAGAATTTTGGAGATGTGTGGATAGGATCAGAGTTGTTGGTACAGGCAGGGCCAGCAACCCAGTTATTTCCTGTCAGCAGATGGTGAACTTGGCATGGAAGGAACAGTTTTGGTTCCCCAGCCCATGTTTCCCACAGTTTCCCACAGATGTTTCCAGGAGACGCACAAAAGCAGCCATTCCAGCGCTAGTAACATCAGGTTCCCTTAAAGGCCTCGCTGCTGGAGCCTGTCTCCAGCCCTCCTCTACTGTTATGAGCTCTGGTCGGGCCCAAACTACTTGAGCCATCATTTGCATCCCTTCCCCCTAGGACTGGTGCAGCAACACTGAAGGGAGAGCAACCTCCCCCCCCCTCCGGGCTGTTTCCCCAGTGCAAATCACCTTACTTGTACCACCATTTATCATGGGCTGGGGGGACATATTTTCCTACATGGGGCAAATCGCAGCGTAGAGAACAGGAATCATTGGGGAAATGGCATGGCGGGAGAGGGGGGCGTTTAACCCAGGACAGTGCAGCCTGTGGCTCCGAAGCCAACAGGGGTTCAGCATGGAACCAAACGTGGCTTTTTTAAAAAAAAAAAAGGAAACAAAATCATCAAATATATTAGAGGGGTAGATCACGATGGCTAGCTGTGTTAGTCTATCTGTAGCAGTAGAAAAGAGCAAGAGTCCAGTAGAACTTTAAAAAGACTAGCAACATTTCTTGTAGGGTATGTGCTTTCGTGAGCCACAGCTCACTTCTTCAGATATCTGAAGAAGTGCATAATGCCTAGATATCTGAAGAAGTATCTGCTACTGGACTCTTGCTCTTTTCTATTGGAGGGGTAGGTGGGGTATTAAAATAACCTGTAACTGGCAGGCAAAGATTTCTGTGGGACTAAACAAGTTTCTCAGAGATGCTCTACAGAAAGGGAAATGATAGAAGTGAGCAGTTGATAGGAATCCATACATGAGCCATGTGCAGATTTATGCCAATGTGCTAAAATGATTGGGCAGGGTGCACTTGCATACATTTTTTGAGTTATTGCGAAACCTTGTGCATGCCCCTTAAACAGTCTTGGCTTCTCTCCGAGGGTGCTGTTCTCAGAATTTTCTTTTAGAGAACTGCTAACCCCTTCTCAATGTGCATAATGCCTAGATGAAAATTGTGTGCACTCTTGGGAAGGAAGGGCCTCTGCTTGTGTTCCTGCAACATAAGAAAGGCCCTGCTGGATCAGACCAAGGCTCATCAAGTCCAGCAGTCTGTTCACACAGTGGCCAACCAGGTGCCTCTAGGAAGCCCACAAACAAGACGGCTGCAGCAGCATTGTCCTGCCTGTGTTCCACAGCACCTAAGATAATAGGCATGCTCCTCTGATCCTGGAGAAAATAGCTATGCATCATGACTAGTATTCATTTTGATTAGTAGCCATGGATAGCCTTCTCCTCCATGAACATGTCCACTCCTCTCTTAAAGCCTTCCAACTGGAGACCATTCCCAGAATTCTAGCGCTTGAAATTCCTTTGCAGGGTATCTTGTAAACCCTCCACTCTTGCAGGGTACTGATTTCGAATTTCATGTTTTAGGGGGCCTTCTGTAGAATTTTGCAAAGATCGTGTTAATCTAAATGAGCCATGTATGTGTTGACAGGAATCCATACATGAGCCATGTGCAGATTTATGCCAGTGTGTGTGTGTGTGTGTGTGTGTGTGTGTGTGTGTGTGTCTGTGTGAAATCTGAGCTTCCTCAGTGAGGACTAGGGGTTTTCTGGATACAGCTAAGGACAAACAGATGCAAACATCACACTGCCTGGTTGTTCCCTTTTCCTTGCAGCAACCACCATCTATGCCCGGTACAAGCACTGATCAGGAAGCGGTGAGTGGTGAGGACTTACCATTGATCAGATACCTTGGATCTGATTCTAATGTGCACGCAAAGACGATGGAGACTGAACAAGTCACAGTCTCAGGGGTACGTATGTGATGGACGTCTCTCTTCTACAGAGGCAGCCGTGCTAAGATGAAACCGTTGCCTTAGGTGGTGGATTTCAGGAGCCGCTCAGAGCAGCAGCAGGAGAGATGGGTTCAGGGATGGACCGGCCATTATGGCTCCAGGAGAAAGGCCCGGTGGGCCGATAGCTTAAGAGGCCATCCCCTCACTAGACCTACCCCCCTCTAGGGTCATCCCAACCCAAAGAGAGGGGCAGGCATAAGGTGGAGGCACGGGGAAGGAGGACTTGCTGTGTAAGGCTGCCAGGTCCCTCTTTGTCATCGGTGGAAGGTTTTGGGGGCGGAGCTTGAGGAGGGCAGGGTTTGGGAAGGGAAGGGACTTCAAATCCATAGAGTCCAATTGCCAAAGCAGCCATTTTTTTTATATGCCAACTTTCTCTACCACTTAAGGCAGAATCAAACCAACTTATAATCACCTTCCCTTCCCCTCCCCACAACAGTTACCCTGTGGGATGGGTGAGGCTGAGAAAGCATGACTTGCCCAAGGTCACCCAGCTGGCTTCGTGTGTAGGAGCGGGAAAACAAATCCAGTTCACCAGATTAGTGCCCACCACTCATGTGGAGGAGTGGGGAATCAAACCCGGTTCTTCAGATCAGACTCCACCGCTCCAAACCACTGCTCTTAACCACTACACCATGCTGGCTCTCTCCATTTTCTCCAGGTGAACTGATCTCTGTCAGCTGGAGATCAGTTGTAATAATAGATCTCCAGCTACTACCTGGAGGTTTAGAATTAGTACAGGAAATTACCGATATCAACAATGCAAAACAAGTTGTATTAAATGCTGGAAAACAAATAATACTGAAGTGCTATATACAAAAAGTGAATGGTCAATGCAATATATACAACAATTTATATAAGTCCATATTATATGTCAATGATGTCCAAGATGGTAATCATCATGCTGAAGAATAAGATGGAAAGATGGGATATGATTGTTTCGAAGTCTTCTTCAGTCCCAATTATATCACCAAGAGTGTATGCACTCATTTCAATCATGACTCATTGTCTTAACCCACAGGGCTATCATGTCTCCCCTCAACCTTCTCTTCTCCAGACTAAACAAACCCAACTCCCTAAGTCTCTCCTCATAGGGCATGTATTCCAGACCTTTGACCATTCTGGTCGCCTTCCTCTGGACACACTCCAGCTTGTCAACATCCTTCTTAAATTGTGAAGCCCAAAACTGGACACAGTATTCCAAGTGAGGTCTGACCAATGCAGAATACAGTGGTAGTATTACTTCCCTTGATCTAGACACAATACTCATATTGATGCAGCCCAGAATTGCATTGGCCTTCTTAGCCGCCATATCACACTGTTGACTCATGTTCAGTTTGTGGTCCACTAAGACTCCCAGATCTCTTTCACATGTACTATTGTCAAGCCAACTATCTCCCATCCTGTACTTATGCCTTATTTTGTTTGCCTAGGTGAAGTACTTTACACTTCTTCCTATTGAAATCCATTTTATTGCTTATGGCCCAGCTCTCCAGTCTATCGAGGTCATTCTGAACTCTGACCCTACCCTCCGGGGTATTAACTACCCCTCCTAACTTGGTGTCATCTGCAAATTTGATTAGCATGCTCTCTATTCCCTCATCCAAGTCATTTATGAAAATATTAAATAG
This sequence comes from Euleptes europaea, assembly GCF_029931775.1. Taxonomy (NCBI): domain Eukaryota; kingdom Metazoa; phylum Chordata; class Lepidosauria; order Squamata; family Sphaerodactylidae; genus Euleptes; species Euleptes europaea. The sequence goes on along the minus strand of NC_079313.1, from coordinate 21,772,299 downwards.
TACTGGTCCCAGGACAGACCCCTGTGGTATCCCACTGGTCACTCCTCTCCAGGATGAAGTTGTGCCATTAATGAGCACCCTTTGGGTTCGGTTGGTCAACCATTTACCAATCCACCTAACAGTAGCAGTGTCCAGCCCACATTTTACTAGCTTTTTTTCAAGAACATCATGGGGGACTTTATCAAAGGCTTTACTGAAATCAAGGTACACTACATCTACAGCATTCCCTTCATCTACCATACTTGTCACTCTTTCAAAAAAAGATATGAGATTAGTTTGGCATGACCTGTTTTTGAGAAACCCATGTTGACTGTCAGTGATCATGGCATTTCTTTCTAAGTGCTTACAGACCGTCTGTTTAAGTATCTGCTCTAGTATTTTACCTGGTATTGATGTCAGGCTGACTGGGTGATAATTGTTTGGGATGTCTTTCCCCCCCTTTTTAAAGATGGGGACCACATTTGCCCTCCTCCAGTCTGCTGGAACTTCTCCTGTTCTCCATGAATTCTCAAAGATTATTGCCAGTGGTTCTGAAATCACTTCAGCCAGTTCTTTTAACACCCTTGGATGCAGTTCACCCGGCCCTGGAGACTTGAATTCATTAAGAGTAGCCAGGTATTTCTGTACTATCTCAGTGTCTATACTATGCTGTAATTCCCCTTTTCATCCTCTGCTCCATTATTCCCAGGTTGAGCACTATTCCCCTTTTGGGAGAAGACTGATACAAAAAAAGAAGTTAAATAATTCTTCCTTTTCTGCCTCCCCTGTTAATAACTCACCATCCTCTCCACACAATGACCCGATCATTACCTTGATCTTCCTTTTGTTATGGACATAACCAAAAAAAACCCCTTTTTTGTCATTTTTAACTTCTCTGGCTAGCCGGAGCTCATTCTGCGCTTTAGCCTTCCTGACTTTCTCCCTACATGTGCTGGCTACTTGTTTGAATTTCTCTTTGTTGATTTCTCCCTGTTTCCATTTCTTGTACATGCCCTTCTTAAATCCTATCTCAACCAAAAGTTCTTTAGTCATCCACCCTGGTTTCTTCAAACCTCTACCTTTTTTTCTCCTCGTGGAAATTGATTGAAATTGCGCCTTCAATATCTCCCTTTTAAGAATTTCCCATCCTTCATGTACTCCCTTCTCATTCAATATTCTCACCCACGGGATCACACCCAGTAGTTCCCTAAATTTATTGAAATCAGCTTTCTTAAAGTCTAGAGAACATGTTTGACTATTTGTTGTTTCTCCTTTCTGCTGTATAACAAACTCCAGGAGAACATGGTCACTCCCACCTAAAGATCCCACTCCTTCTGCCCCATAAACCAAGTCATCATAATTGGTTAAAATCAGATCCAAAATGGCTGTTCCCCTTGTTGCTTCTTCCACTTTTTGGACTATGAAGTTGTCTGCAAGGAAAGTGAGGAATTTGTCAGACCTAGTTGTTTTGGCAGATTTAGCCTTCCAACAGATGTCAGGATAATTGAAATCTCCCATTACTACTACATCTTTCTTTTTTGAATGTTTGGACATCTGTTCCAGGAAAGCATCATCTAACTCTTCAGTTTGGCTTGGGGGTCTATAATATACCCCCACAATGACATCATTATTTTTCTCTCCCTTAATTTTTATCCAGATGGTTTCAAGCTGGGTTCCAGCGTTCAAGTCCTGGATCTCCTCGCAGGTGTAATCATCTCTAACGTATAATGCTACCCCTCCCCGTTCCGGTTTGGTCTGTTTCTCCGAAATAGGTTATACCCTTCAATTAATACATTCCAATCATGAGACTCGTCTCACCAGGTTTCCGTAATGCCTATTATATCATATTTGCTTTTTGCTATTAAAAGTTCTAGTTCATCTTGCTTATTTCCCATGCTCTGTCCATTAGTGTAGAGACACCTTAGACCACAGGTCCTTCTTCTTGGCAGCTTATTTAAGATTGCCTCCCATTGTTACGTTCTTGAACTGTCTTTCCTTACGTATGTGCTACCATCTGCAAATCGTTCATATCTATATTTGCAGTTATTGTCCTCACTTGACGCTTTAAATTTACGTCTCGCTCCCCCGGATGATTTAGTTTAAAGCCCTCCTTATCAGGCTTGCAAGGTTGTGGCCAAACACATTTTTACCCACCTTTGAGAGGTGCAAACCATCTCTCGATAGAAGAGCATTATCCAGGTAGCGTAAGCCATGATCCAAAAAACCAAACCTTTCCTGGCCACACCATCGACACAGCCAATCATTTATTTCCATAATTTTTCATTCTCTTCCCAATCCACAGCCTACTACAGGAAGAACCGACGAAAACACAACCTGTGCTCCCAGTTCCTTCACCTTTTTACCCAAATCTGTATAGTCCCTTTTAATACTTTCTGGGCTGTGCGAGGCAGTATCGTTTGTTCCCACATGAATACGAAGGAAGGGATAATGATCTGTGGGTCTAACAACTCTATCCAGACTTTCTGTCACATCCTGGATATGCGCTCCCGGCAGACAACACACCTCTCGAGATGACAAGTCCGGTCGACACACTTTACCCTCTACCCCTCTCAGTAGGGAATCCCCAATAACCAACACTCACCTGTTCCTACACTGGGGAGCAGAAGTTTGAGTCCTGTCATCCACAGGGACTTGAGAGACCAGAGAGGACTGGGCACTGAACCTTTGTTCCAGTGATCCAGACTCAGCATCTATAGGGAGGTTTTGAAACCAATTGCTAAGCAGCAGAGGAACGGAATGTCTCCTGACTTTCCTGTTTCTGCGGGTAACATTCTTCCACATGTTCTTCTCCTGAGGTGGATCCCCCTCCCTACACTGAGTTATTTGGCCCTCCTCCTGCTCTTGCCCTCCCAAGAGGTTTTCAAGAGTTTGGTCCATGAACTCTTCCCCCTCTTTTATACTCTGCAGTGTAGACATGCGTGCCTCAGGTTCCCTTATTTTTTCTTCCAGTAGAGCCACCAACTTACACTTACTGCATGTGTAATTGCAGTTACCCTCGGGTAGGAAAACAAACATTCCACAAACCTTACACATCACTGCCTCCACTCTCTCACCAGCCATTCCGCTTTGATTCATTGCAGACATGGTATGGTTTCTTTCACAATCCCTCAATGGTAACCATACTAAAGCTTCACAACACCCAGTTTCAGAGTAAACTACAAATACAAACTTTGTTTCAAGGCCCCCAGACACCACCCCCAGGCTAAGAGCCACAGGCCAAGAGCCGCCCTTCGGCTCACACCAAAGGCTCGTGCCTCTGGCAAGCAGAGCCTGTTTAAATACTCTCAGCCCCAGCCCTCAGTACTCAACAGCACAGCAATTACCTTCAGCCAGCTACAGCTAGATAAAACAACAAAGAGAAGCCCCAGAGCAGTTGGTGGGGGTAACCGTGGGGAAATGTCCCTGCATAAAAGGCCCTTGTCTAAGGCTCATGACTCGAGTGACCTTTGAACCAGGGACTTCACAGCTTACAACTCACATCCTTCACCACTGCAGTCTAGAAGTTTTGGAGGGGAAGCCTCATATCGATTTATTTCCTCTTCGTACCTTTGAGATGGCTACTGTTCTTGTTCTAGAGGGAACTGTATGCCAGCCAGTGGACCACTAAATACTCAAAGAAGGAATTTCAGATGCTCGCTTCACTGGAAATTCTGGAAGAGCAGCTCATGTGAGTATTTAATATTATGGAGAAGAGGGGAATGGGTATGGTTTGTTCCTCTCCAAGCTTGAGCTGCATGGAGTCTTGAGCTGGTACTCCAAGAGATATCCACAGGAATCCTGCCTGGGTACCCTCCTTCCATTTCTGAGAATCCATCTGACATGTTTTGTAATGTTTGCTCAGATGAGTTTGAAATGCTAGGAATGTAAGAATACTTCAGGTAGGCCAAAAATGTGTTATAGGATATTCTTTATGGGTTGGAAGTAGTACTGGATGTTAGAGACACGTGGGTGAAAATACAAAGGAAAACATATTCCATATCTTCTTGCTATGCACTTCCTACCTACAGGGGTGGGCAAGCCCAGCAAAGTATACTATTTTCTTGCCTTCCCTTGCCAGAGCTGCTTGTTGTACCGGGAGGGGCATATGAACCCATGAAGCTGCCTTATACTGAATCAGACTCCTGGTCCATCAAAGTCAGTATTGGCTACTCAGACCGGCAGTGGCTCTCCAGGGTCTCAAGGTCTTTCACATCACCTACCTGCCTAGTCCCTTTAGCTGGAGATGCTGGGGGTTGAACCTGGGACCTTCTGCATGCCAAGCAGATGCTCTACCACTGAGCCACAGCCCCTCCCGGGCAGGTGTGTGGGGAGCTTTCATGAGCTTCTGCAGCTTCCATCGGATTTCCAGCTGCAAATCGAACAAGCTTATCGGATCTCTTGTGTACTTAGCAACACAAATAAGCCAGCTCTTGTTATTGTACAGTTTTTGAAGCAAGTGTAAAAGATCACTTCCTCCGCCTTGCAGAAAAAAGATCTTTGTTGGGGTCCTAACAAAAACCAGATGATGCTCTAGCCAGATGACACCAAAGAAGTACCAATTTACAAAAACACGAAGTCTTGTAAGAGTTATGAATCTGCAATCTTACATGGGCAGAGCAATCCTGAAGGGGGAGTGAAAGGGCGTAGGAACCGGTGTGACCCCAGCGCTGGCATAGATGTCACTAACACCATCTAAACTGGCTATATCTTATACAAAAACCTGCCAAAGCTTATTCGTCCTTGAGATTGTATGGAGGAGAAAGAAAGGGGATCTTAACTCTCTCCCTTACTAGGATTTCCCCGCCTTTCTTTCTCCTCTGTACAATCTCAAGGACGAATAAGCTTTGGCAGAATATTGTCGAAGGCTTTCCTGGTCAGAATATTGTCGAAGGCTTTCACGGTCAGAGTTCATTGGTTCTTGTAGGTTATCCGGGCTGTGTAACTGTGGTCTTGGTATTTTCTTTCCTGACGTTTCGCCAGCAGCTGTGGCAGGCATCTTCAGAGAAGTAACACTGAAGGACAGTGTCTCTCAGTGTCAGATGTGTAGGAAGAGTAATATATAGTCAGAAAGGGGTTGGGTTTGAGCTGAATCATTGTCCTGCAAAAGGTAACAAAGGTAATGTGCTAACCATTGTCCTGTAAGTATCAAACAATGGTTAGCACATTACCTTTGTTACTGTTTGAAAATACCAAGACCATGGTTACACAGCCCGGATAACCTACAAGAACCAATTTCCCGGTCAGAGTTCATTGGTTCTTGTAGGTTATCCGGACTGTGTAACTGTGGTCTTGGTATTTTCTTTCCTGACGTTTCGCCAGCAGGCATCTTCAGAGGAGTTACTCCTCGGACGATGCCTGCCACTGCTGCTGGCGAAGCTGCTGGTTATTTATTTATTTGGTTTTGTATCCCACCCTCACTCCCCGCCATTAACTATTAGGTTTTGCCAACTTTAGTGCTAATAATCCATGAAGGAACTGGTTTGTGCACCAAAATGCACTTCCCATCCTCCTAAAGCACCTCAGGCACCCAAATATCTTGGGCACTTCCACTTGTGCTTGCCAGAGTCTCTGGCTGGTCAGTTATCACATTGGGCATTTTCATACAGCTGCAGTTTCAGTGCCGCCCCTCTCCCTGGTTTCTGCCTTTTCAGGGAGGCTGAAAAGCGAGCCCAGGAGGCTGAGGAAAAATCAGAAAGCCTTCATGAGCAACTGGAAGAAGCTCTGGCAAAACTCAATGACTTGGAGGGTGAGGAACCAAAAGAGGAGACTACCCCAGAAATATCATCAGAGCCTAAATCAGGTACCACTATATGGTTTCAGAGGCAAAATTCCTAAAACGTCATTTCAGGCCACCTAGAGTCTAAGGTCTTTTATGCATAGCTGTTTCACTCACTGTCACCCCTCCGACGACTTAGGGTCTTTGTTTGGATTATGCATGCCATTTCCGGCCGTCAGAGGTCACCTTGGTCTCCTCCTGCGTTTCCCCGCATTTTGCCCATGTTTTCAAATTCAAGATAAAACAGGTCTCTCAAAACGCGGCCAAATAGATTCGCACTCTGGGGCCATTGTTTAAAATGAGAGATATAGGCATTGATTCAATGGTGTATTTCCACGGGCCCATACCTTCCACCCAAGAAGTACAACTTTCATGGCTCCCCTCTCCCATGTGCTTCTCATGTCTAGGGGCTAACACGGTTAAGTAGCCCTGCTACTCATGTTGACTGTGAGCTGAAACATAACCACTTAATGCCTTTTTTAATCTCTTACTGTAGTGACCCGATTTAAGGAAAAGCCTGACGCACATCTTGCTGCATCTAAATCTTCCACTAAGGCTAAGAAGTCCACCAAACCCAAACACTGAAGAAGACGATGGCCTCAAGAAAGCCTTTGGGTTCCTGCCTGTAGCTGACTTGGGGGCACCACTTGTTATGACCCAGCTAGTGTATTAACATGGTATATATATCATGGTGTGTGTGTGTGTGTGTGTGTGTGTATATATATATATATATAAGTCAAGATTGGTGTTTCCCTGTCAGTGTATTCACCTACACAAAATGGAGGAGAAGTTTGGTTTGAAATGTTTTGTGATATTCCCTGAAGAGGCTTTGGAACATACTGTACAGGGGTCCTCAAATGTCAGTAGCCAACCGTTGCTCCAGGGGGGGAGGGGAAGGGTCAGCTTCTCTGGCACATGCAGAGGATGTGGGGGAGGAGGAGCTAGAAGACTCTAGAAGAAGGTAGGCTCTCCCTCACCACTTCCAAGTGCCTCCAAAATGTGGAGCCAGGTGAGTGAATAACACCACCCTTCATTTCAACGAATGTGGCTGAGGGATCTCTTCTTCATGTGTCATTGTGATGTTTTCTCCTCCCCTCTCAAATCCTCCTTACGTGCCAGAAGACTTGGGAGGGGGGAGTTTCTTTCATTCCCCCCAGTATAAAGTGAGAGATCGTTCACTCCTGCGACCTCACTGCAATGCACATGAGCTGTGGAAGGGAGAGGTCTCTTCTGTGATGCTTGCCCACAAACAAGATTCCCAGGAACTGATTCCTGGTCACTTGCACTGTTTCTGGATCAGATGGTGACTGCCTGGCTTGGTGTGCCAATGAGTGGTTGGCAATGATTCCCATCGCGGTGTCATTCATCATCTTTTTCTGCTACATACTAAAACTCTCCCATTTACTCGTTTGTGAAGAGATCTGTCGTGGTGGCAGACTAGTGATCATCCTTTTCTCTTTAACAAGAACTGGTGTCTAGCCTCCAAAGTGTGCCTTTTAGGGGAGAATAGGCCAGTTGTATGCTAACCAGAGGATTCTGAAATAGCATCTTCCACTTTGGATGGTGAAGCGGGATCTGCCTGCTATCATGGATTTCTCAAATCCTGGCCAAAGGCGCCATCTAGAGAAATGTGTGGTACTAGAGCTTGAACTTCCTCTTAAAAGAGCCAAGCTAGAGGTGATAATCTCTTTGTGGCTGCCTCAAAAGGCTGCTGCCATTTTAAAACTATCACCCCTTTTCAGGTGCCAGAACAGCCGAGGCCGAGCTGTTTTGGCACTTGATATGGTGCATTGGATGGGAGAAACAGGGTAAAAGACCTACCCTTGAGGCTCCTGCTTTATGTTTACTAGAACTCCACCAGCTTGTCTGCACAGTCATAGGGACCGGGGACCTGTACAGTTTTAGAGAATATGTCTGGGATTCTGAAAGAACCGCCAGCTTCTACTGCGTGGCCCCAGCCAGGCCTTGCTTGGCCCTCTGCTCCAGGTGTCAGAACAGCGAGTGTGTGTCCTTGGTCGGGTTTCTGAGAAGCTATTAATGACAGGCTGGGGGGAGGCCGGTCCCTGAGCGAATTAAACAATTAACATGAACAAACAGCAGCGCTTGCGCAGCAATTTCTCAAGCCGTTTGAGCTGTGCTGGTCACTTTCACGGCGCAGACACGTCATAACCGGACCCAGGGAGTTGTGGGAATTGGCGCTAGGTTGTAGCCAAGTGGGTCCCCCCCCCCCCGAAGGACTGATTAATCAAATCTTCACACGTTGCACACTTTTATCTGGGGCACTGCTCACCTTTAGACATTGAAGAAGTTAAACATTTGGTTTAAGTAAATGTTTCTGGAGACTATTTTTTTAATTATCACATTTTTATCACACCATTCAAGGGCAGCCTTCCTGGTACCCCCCATTCTATTTTGCTCTCACAGCACCCCTGTAAGGTAGATAACACTGAGAGACTTCTACAGCCCCAAGATTATCCTGTGAGCTTCATCACAGAGCAAGAATTTGAACACAGGCCTCCATTCTCCAAAAATCTAATACTATCCATGACATTATGGGGTTGGATCCTATCAAAGATTTCCACTGACAGAAGGTGGGATTTGGGATGATTTCCCTCCCTTGATGCAGCCCGCCAATTCCCCTGCTATGCTGGTTTGGTGGTCTCCTGTCCCCTGTGAACAGAATTTCAGGGGGCATTTTGGGTTGCGGTGGGAGGGGGAGGCAAAGAAAGAGCTCCGCAGAGGGAAGCTCTTCCATTGGTGGAAATATTTGGCAGGATCAAAGCCTGTGGTCCCAGATTTTTATACACATGTGTAAAACTGTAATGTGAGAATGAGACAAACTGTGTCAGAAAACACATGCATTATATATGTACGACTTTTGAGAGATTTAGGACTGGCTGCAGCGCCATGTCTGGGATAACTGCCACCTAATGTGTGAAACGGGCCCCACTCTTTTTGTATTCGTGCCTTTTGAGATTTCAGTAGGCCCTTTAACTACAGAAGTTGTGGACCTCGCTAAAGCCAGCATCAGACGCATCTTGCAATCGAGATTCTCTGTTTTGTTTTTGTTGGGTTCCTATAGCATGGGGGAGTCCTTTTGGTCCTTTGGAGCTTCTGGGTGGACGGGAGTATCTGCAGGCAGATTAAAGTTGGTGGGTTGATGGCTGGCCCCAAATGAAAGGTTCATGAGGTCAAACGGCAAAGGTAAAACAAAGGTAGGTGGTTTGTCCGCAGACAAAGCTTGTAAGGTGTGCAGATAACGAAGCTGGATGGCAGCCGGGGTGGTGGACAGTATCTCAGCAGCACGCTTCAGGGATTCAGATGCAGCCCTTTCTCCTTCTGCAGCTATCACCTGGAATACAAGGTCATCAGAAGGGGTTTTCTTGTCATATCTGTATTGTATAGGAGTTTAGAAGCTCTGGACTTTTGATTAGACTTGTGTTGTGGGTTCCACACTTGGAGCTCAGTTCTCAGGGGCCCCATGGAGACTGGGGGGCTTGAGTCTCCCCCAATAACATTTCCCCAACTAGAAATGCCCCCAAGGAGCAGCCATTTGCCCCACAGGGGAAACTTTACATGTAGCCCTTGGTACACACAGATTTCCTCAATAGGTCAAATAGCCTCTGAACGCCTGGGATCTGAGTTCTGAGCATGGAGCTGGCAGCATCCATCTGATCAAAACTCCTCATGAGGGACATATGGACTTTGCGATATAAGAATCAGCCTATGATTACAATATGGGCAGTCCTTTGCATTGGGTATTATGGCTGCAAGTTGCTTTGCTCTAGCATACATTGTAATGGGAAATAGGAGCAAGGGACTATTTCAATAATAATCTCAAAATATTATAAACTCAGGACTGGTTTGTATAGGAATCAGAATCACAGAGTTGGAAGAGACCACCAGGGTCATCTAGTCCAACCCCCTGCACAATACAGGAAATACTCAACTACCTCCCCCCACATACCCCCAGTAACCCCTGCTCCACGCGTTAGCATTGAGCATGTGAAGCTGCCTTATACTGAGTCAGACATTTCAAGGTAAGTATTATCTGCTCTAATTGGTTGCAACTTTTCATGGTCTCCAGTAGAAATCGTTCACGTCACCTACTATTTCTTGATCCTCGTAACCGAAGATGCCAGTAATTGAAGCCAGGACCTTCTGTAGGCCAAACCGATTCTGTACCACTGAACATTGGAACTTAATGGTGATCTGACCAAGGAGGCTGGTATGAAAGGTCACCAGGCATGAAAATGCAGGGCACGAGGGTGTCCTTACCTTCGCTTTGGCCTGACGCTGGGCTTCCGCGTGTACAGCCAGGGATTGCTGAAGCTCAGCTGGCAGTCGTACATCTTTTCTGAAACAGAAACAGGCATCCTGGTGACAGCCTGCAGTCCCCCAGTTAGGAAACCACGTGAAAATTCTGCATAATGCAGCAGTTGAGTTCAGGAACAAAGCTCGGACGCTCAGAAGGACACTGCTTCCATGGCTAACCTGCTGTCAGAACAAACCAGATGCTTACTTTGGGTACTGGACCACAGGTCAGTGGCTGCAGGGTTCATTCACTGCTGTCTTTTCAAGGCATAACAACACAACTCCAGTGGCACCTTAACACGTTAACATTTATTTCATTATTGGCTTTTGCGAGTCACAGCTTGCTTCTTCAGATAGATATGTGAAGGGAAATCATACGGGGCATTATTATTACGGGGAAATTATAGGAAATTACAGCCCTACCTACCTCACAAGGTGTCTGTTGTGAGAGAGGAAGGGAAGGAGATTGTAAGCCATTTTGATTCTCCTTAAAAGGCAGAGAAAGTTGGCATATAAAAACCAACTCTTCTTTTTCAACCTTCAAATTGTGGCCAGAACTATCTTACAGTTAAGATGGTTATGAGTAGTTAGCCATAGCATTCACTTCTTCACTGGAAGGAGGGAGTCTGGGACCAAAAACACACTTGGCCAGTCGAAGAAGATAGCTCAGGTACCTTTGTATTACACTTTGGGCTATCTAGAGGCATAAGCAGTTTACAATACAATCGTAGGTAGAATTATTCCAGTCTGTGCCCACTGAAACCAGTGGACATAGACTGGAGTAATTCTGTTTAGAATTGCACTATTAAAAACTTAGTGGAAGGTGACTGGACAGCCAGTTGACTGTGCCCTCTAGATTCTTGGTAGTTCCATGTGATAGTGTGGTGATGCTGATTTAAACCAGAGGGTTTAAGCAAATGCTCCCGGCTATTAATCACTTGTTTTCACTTACAAATGTAGCACAGTCAGGAGAGGGATGTAGTTGGGCGCCCCTGGAAGGAGGGAGGGGCTCTCCAAAACTGATGGATGTCCTTCTGTCCAGAGAAGTGCCCATCCAGATGGAGGATTTGAAGGCAAAAAGCAGGGATAGCGGTTACTTAAGAAAGCAGAATTAAAAAAAAACCCTAATCCTTTTTCTTTCCTACTATTTTGTTACTATTTCTACACATCAATGTATTTCATACCTACATTTCAGTCTGCTCCATCTTGATCCCCCATTGGCAGGTAACAGCATCCACAGCCACCTGGAAGGTGGAATAAGGAACTTAAAAATATTTGACACTTTCAGTGGGAGGTTGACTTCTCAGGCTTCCTCCACTGTAAAGTTATTCGGAAATGTTGAGTATTTGGTTATCCAAGAAGAAATGTAGATATTTTGTTATTTTATTTGCTTTGTTTGTAGTTCACCTTTCCCACTGAGACTCAAGGCAGATTGGACAGTGTAAATCAATGCAATCAATAGAATAAGACATCTAGTAAGCAATATAATAGGACTAGGATTACAGAAACCTAAAAAAAGCACAACATATTAGACATGGTATGTTACACAATGCAGAAAATGGTATAATGTAAGTATAAAACAATGCAGTGAGCACAGGATAATGCATACAGCAAACAGATAATACATACTAAACACTCAAAACAGACTATATAATACTTATACTATTCCTGGCCCATAGGGTTGTCAACTGCCTGAAAGGGAAAAGCCCTACATCTTTAACAGATGGGATGTTACTCACTGGGTAATGTTATTTACTCCCATGGCATGAAAAATTTTCAGCTCCCAATTACCATAACTGTGTGTATGAGTAAAGTGCCCTCGAGTCGCAGCCAATTTATAGCAACCACTGGTGGGGTTTTCAAGGCAAGTGATTAAGCAGAAGTGGTTTGCCATTGCCTTCCTCTGCAGAGCCTTCCTTGGAGGTCTCCCAAGTACCGATCCCACTTAGTTCCGAGATAGGGCTATACTATACCATTCCACATCCCTGCCACACATTAAGCATCTATTAAAGGGACACGACATATTTCTCCAGTCAACCATATCCAACCTGACTCTTTAAGTAACACTAATAGCTAGACTTTAGCCCTCTATGGACCAGAAAAAGGCAACTTGTTGAGAGCCTCATCACTTCCTTGTCTTTCTTTTGAACTAAAAAGCAATCTGTGGATGGAGATTACAAGATTGGCACAGTTTTATGAGCCAACATCTACCTGGCCAGTAAGCTTGCTCTATGCCCAAACAATCTCCCCCCCCCGCCAGATGAATAAGTGAAAACGCTGGGTGCTCGAACTAAATGATGCCTTGGCTGCAAAAGATCCCTGGCTGTGACCTCCTGGATTGGGGCCAATCAAAAGTACCCTGGGTATGGTTTTTATGTCCACTCTCTTAACCCAGATCACCTGGTATCTCATCGAGGGGGGGTGTTTTAGTATGCTACCTTGTTGACAGTGGGGGATGCTTTTTATAGGATTTCTCCCCAACAGGTTGGGTAAGTTTAAAGTAGTTGAATGTTGGAGGTCAAGGGTCTCTAGTAGGCAGTGAGCCTTAATAGGAGCACATGGGTACTTTCACTCACATTCGCCCCCGGTCTGTCTCGGGTGTTCCTTGGAGTTATGCATGAGTTTTCTGTCCATTAGAGATGACCTCGCTGCCAGACCTCACAAATCCCAGGACTTCCCGTTCCTCTATTAACCTGATTCTTCCTTTTCCCCTGAGCTCAGCCCAGGTGGAACCCCCATACATAAGGCAAAGTGTGCAACACAGAAGCTTGGGGGAGTGACGTTTCTCTCACAGATGGCACTACAGCCAATTTTGAAGCAGCATTGTCAAGGGGCAGGGATGCAAATGCTTCCTGCTTCCAGGAAGTCCTTTCTGAGCTGAAGAAAGGGTTTTAAAAATGAGGCTTGGGTTTCTCCCCCCCCACACCGGGTTGCCAACCACCAGGTAGTAGCAGGAGATTTCCTGCTATTACAATGGAGCCCCAGCCAATAGAGATCAGTTCCCCTGGAGAAAATGGCCGATTTGGCAATTGGACTCTATGGCACTGAAGTCCCTCCCCTCCCCAAACCCTGCCTTCTTCAGGCTCTGCCCCAAAAACCTCCCGCCGGTGGCGAAGAGGGACCTGGCAACCCTATCCCCCCATTCCTTTTAGAGAGCTCCATTTTTAAAATGCTTTTTAAAGCAGCAATTGCGTTTCTGTGTGGGGTGGTGGCTTTTATCTCACAGTAAGCACTACAGCCAATTACAAAACAGTGTTTCAAAGGGCGGGGACTCAAATGGTTCCTGATTTGAGCTTGGAGACTGCTGGTGCATAGATTCACAACAGGAAAGTGTGGGTCCAATGAGTAACGAACCTCAGATAAAACTCCCATGCATAAACAACTAGATTCATTTCCAGTAGCACCTTAGAGACCTTCCCCTAAATAAAGGGGGGCACTGAATTTATAGCCACACACTAGAGGTGCCTACCTTAGTTTTTCAGTCCCCAGTGCAACCCCTAGTCCCCTGCTCAGCAGCCTTGGCCGTGCCCACCTTTATTTCCTGGCCAATGGTCTTCCTTTCCATGAGGATTTCTGTGAGGGATCGATGCGCCAGTGTACGCTTTGCGATCATCTGCACCAGTAGCTGGACTGCGCTGGAGAGGTTGGCAAGGGTGGTCATGAGAAGCATGGCGTTTTCTATTCGATAGTAGCAGACGGTGTCTATTTCTAGACTCGCCATGTCTTTGGTTATGACCTAGGGCATGCAGAACATGTTATCCGTGATTATCCAGTGGGTAACTGATGAGGGAGGGGGTTAGTGATGCTGGCAATGAGATAGTATGGAGGAAATCAGGTGCAGTTGCTCAGCAAGGCTAAGCATTCACCATCATCTTCACGTGTTAATACAAGACCTAGCATTAATTTTGTTTAGATACGACTGGAACCGGGGAGGAGGGGAGGCTGTGATGCTTATGACCCAGCTTTACAGGGGGACAACTCACTAGTACTTAGGATGAAACTACACACGATGGATTAACCAGGTGCATTTATCAGCTTGCCAGATCTTCATCCCAAACCCCGTTCTCTATGGTTCCCCCCCCAACCTGTAGAGGGGACACAGCTGGTGACCAGAGGCAGGGCTTTTCAGTGATGGCACCCCTGTTGTGGAATGCCCTTTCACCTGAAGCCAGACTTGAGGCCTACCCTGAACATATGAAGTTGCTTTATACTGAGTCAGAGCAATGGTTGTCAAAGTCGGCGCTGTCTACTCTGAGTAGCTGCAGAGGCTCTCCACATGACCTGATGCCTGATCCTTTTAATTGGAGATGCCGGGGACTGAACCTGGAACTCTGTGCCCTGCGCCACAGCCCCCATTCTGTTAGCATTTAGGTACCAGGCTTCAACATTTATGTCCACCCAGGCTTTTAATAGAAATGTTATCCCGTCTTTTGGTTGTTTTATTCATTTTGGCCTGTTTCCCCACTTGCCTGATGGTTTCATGGTCTTGGGACTCTTTTTATTCTGGTTTATAAATATAGATGGGGATGCCGCTACTCTTGGTGGATTTATTTATTTCATTTGTACCCCGCCTTTCTCCCCAGTGGGGACCCAACGTGGCTTACATCTCTCTCCTCCCCTCTACTTTATCCTCACAACAACCCTGTGAGGTAGGATAGGCTGAGAGAGTGTGACTGGCTCAAGGTCACCTAGTGAGCTTCCATGGCATGAGTGGGGAATTTGAAGCTGGGTCTCCCAGATACTAGTCCACACCATACCAGTAAATTTGTTTCACTCGTTTTTTTAAATGCTATGTTGTGTATTACCTTTACGGCCTTTTATGCATGGCTGTTGCCCTTGCAGTCACCGGTCCCCCCGTCTACTTCGGGGCTTTGTTTGGATTACGCACGCATTTTCCAACCATCAGAGGTTGCCTCACTCTCGCTGCATGTTTCCACGTATTTTGCCTGCATTTTCTGGATACTGGCTAAACAGCATCCAGAAAAAGTAGAGAAAACACGCAGGGAGAGCGAGGTGACCTCTGATGGTTGGAATATGCATGCATAATCCAAACAAAGCCCAGAAGTAGTCGAGGGGTGACCGCAAGGGGAAAGGCCTGTACCCCCCCCCCCCCGCCCATGTTATTAGCAACCTAGGTTTGCCAGGCCCCGTAGCTCCACCGGCGGGAACTTTCCGGGGCCATGGCTACGGTGCACGATGCGCCTACGTCACTTCTGGGTTTACCTGGAAGTGACGCAGACGCTCTAGCAATCTCGGGGCAAAACTCTATGGTTTCCACACAGTGCCCGCTGGTCATCAGCTGGCCGGCAGGCAGCCCGGTGGATCGGCGGGATTTTACCCGCCACCACCGGGCACTTGGCAACCCAATAGAAACCTCAAGTAGGTATTGGGGAGAATAAATATTCTAAAGATATATTAGCCCTGCACATGCAAAATGGGGAGGGGTTTTTCCCCTGTATTTTACATGCAAAGGGGTGCATGGGTGTGTGCATGTGGATACCTTTCTGTATTCTATTGTTCAGTACTGTTCTTCTCCCCTGCCTGGCTCCAATACAAGAAGTGAGCAGGACTGGAAGAAAAATGTTGTAAGCAACAAAGTAGGGTTGGGGAGGGATCAGGGTCACAAATCAAGGTGCACTAATTTCTGTGTAAATTGTGGACCCCCTCCAGTTCATATGTGAATGAGGTAAATATACATGGCTGCTCCTACCTCATGTGAGACCCTTATAGCATTTAGAGAGCTCTTCGCATACACCATAAATCCTTAAGACAGCCCTATACCTTAGGCCATATTCCTTATGTTGCAGTCTGAGAATTTAGTGACCTCATGGATGAAGTGAGGTTTCAGTTGGGGACTTCCTGCTTCATGGAAATTTAGAATCACAGTATCTTTCTTCTACAATATTATCTAGCCAGCAAGTGCATCAAATTTCCTGGTTCCCTATCCCTTTTCCTCCCACAAATGTGTTCATAGCCCAAGTTGGCTGTGACTGGACTGATGTACCTCATAGAACGGAATCTCTAAGGTTTTGAGGCGAAGATCTATTTTGTGGTAGGTGTCCAGGCAGGGAAGGAAAAAGAACAAACCTATTTAGGGAGGGAAGAGAACAGCAGCACATGAAAATTGGATGCCATGAAGTAAAATCATTTCTACATGCCAAAGCTATTGGGTTGTATGGACTGAAAATTCAGATTTTTACGTTAAACAGGAGTCAGGTGATAACACTGTCAAACAGCAGAATGTGGAATGCCACAAGAATAAATTGCCCATGGTGTGAGAAAATACAGACACACACACACACCTCTTTTGTTCCGCTGCTATCTCCGGTTAAAGAGGTCTTTTAGACGTCTAAAGTGCTACAAAAATCTTTCAAAGTCTGTGAACAGAAACAGCTGTGAGATGGATGTGTTGCACTGGGCATAGAGCCTTCTCTCATATCTCCCTCACGCTCTGAAAAAAATTGCCCACCATCCATTCCAGACCTTTCTATTCCATGTAAAAGACACTTTGGCCATATTTGCATGGTCAATTTTGATGCTCGTCCAAAGTTCTTTTTAAAAATGCTACTTTAAATATGCCTTTTTACGGTCCTGAGGCAAAAGGAGACGTTCCACTACCCCCACTTGCCTGCTCCTTTGTTCCTGTTTGTAAATCCATTAGCATATGCATAGCCTTCATTGTTTTGCATTGTTCCTTGAGGGAGATTCTTCAAGGCAAACACCAAAGGTTGCATTAAATGTGCTCTTTTGTAATGCGAAGTGGTATGCACTGGCTTCGCAGTCACTTCTGGAATGACGGTTCAGCATGCAAAATTTAAAAAAAAATATGCGGGACACTTCAGCCTGGAACGCGCTGCTAATTACCATGCAAAAATGTCCTTTGAGTTGTGCTAACCGCTCAGTCATGTTCATTTTTGAGGCGCATGAAGACAATAGTGAACTCCCTGTGACTGTATTATAATTGCCTTTATGCAGTGCAGTCCCAAACAGTGTTACATCTTTGTAAATCCATTGAAGTCCATGGATTTAGGGGGTGTTAACTCTGTTTAGGATTGCACTGATATACTGTATAATGGATTAAGGTGGCAGTAAAAATTTTGCCTCTTCCTAACCATTCTGGCAGATACATCACTGCAGTTCCTGCTTCCTGCAGCTTAGAAATGAGGAAGCGGGAGATTTGCCTAACTAATGATTTCATCAGCATGACACACTCGAACTCAGGACCTTTCAGGTCTAAGGGATGCTTCGGTGTGTTTCCACCCCGTGTGTCAGTCTGCTAGGCAATGCTTGAAAGAAAGAGAGACACACAAATTGAAAAGTTTGGAAAATACTACCGGAAGCCCCCAAGGTATTGCACCCTCCTCAGTGTGGGTTTTGTAAGAGCTTGCCTAAATAATAATTGATGGAGAAATGAATCAGAAAAGATGTAATGAGCATCCTGTTGTACAATCTTGTTGTATAATCTCAGTACAAAATCTAGAGAGGCCCATAGGGTTGCCAGCTCTGGGCTGAGAAATTCCAGAAGATTTGGAGGTAGACCATGGGGAGGATGAGGCCTGGGATAGGGAGGGACCTCAGTGGGGTATAATGCTATACATTCCACCCCCTGAAGCTGCCATTCCCTCCAGGGGAACTGATCTCTGTAGGCTGGAGATCAGCTGCAATTCCAGGAGATCTCCAGGCAACCCTAAGTGAGGAAGGCCAGCTTTCTTATTGTTGAACTCTTGGGGGGGTGTCTCGTTTTATGCCCCCCCGGCATCCCGCCTGTGCAACACATGCACCAAAACAAAGACATGTATGTCACTTACTGATGCTGTGTGCCAGGTTAAGGGCTCTTCCTCCATACTCACCAGGCCCTCTGGGCCTTCCACGAAGAAGGCGTCCAAATCGAAACAAAACGGCGCGCTCATACTCCCTCACAATCTGTCAAGGGAAACTGAGATTAATGATGGGATTTGTAGGGAGGGGGAAAGTGGAGCCAAGTATACCATGTGGAAATTTCCACTTTGGGTAGGCCTACCAAAAGAAACAGCCTTCATGTGCAAAAGCAACGTGCAGCTCAACGTGCAGCAACGTGCAGCTCTTCTTTTTTAACAACATGGGAGGCTAAAAGTCTCATCCAGAGTTATGCCCCTCTATGTCCACTGAAGAGTGTAACTCTGCTTAAAATGGTTCTGTAACTGACCCCCGACTCACCATCACTGTTTCATCTGTTGTATGGGGGGAAGTCATCCACTTGTTTTTTGACTGCTACTTAAGTAGCGAGGGAAAAACAAGAGTAGAGGTACCTAAAATGTACCTCTACATTGTGATGTGTATTTAAATTACTCTCCATCACAGGGTAACTACTATTTACAATAGGGGGTTATACAAGTAAATGTGCAAAGAAGAATTGTCATTTTTTAATTTTAGCTCTGGGTTCATGGTACAGGGAACAAAACAATGTAATGGGGAAGGTCCTCGAGTTCTGAAGATCTGCAAATACATAAGCGAGAGGTCGTCAGGATCTGGGCATAGCGTCTGGCTAACATGGCTGTTGGCATGGTCTGAAATCTGATTGACGTAAAAGCAACTCTGAGCTTGAACGCAGAAATACTGGATAAATAAGGGGCTCTTTCATGGTTCCTACTAAATAACTTAAACCAGGGGAAAATTTTAGACTGGGAGATTATTTGGTCATCAGATGCGGCATCGCACCTAAATACCAGTCCTGCATAGTACAACCTTTTTTTAATTATTCACCTGTGTGAATGTTAGTAACATATATATGGCAGAAGAGGGAAGGAGAACTCTTGATTTTACATTCTAAGTACCAGAATCTTTATAGAAGAGTTGGTTTTTATATGCTGACTTCCTCTACTTTTTAAGGAGAATCAAATCGGCTTACAATCTCCTTCCCTTCCTCTCCCCACAACAGACACCTTGTGAGGTAGGTGGGGCTGAGAGAATTCAGAAAACTGTGACTAGCCCAAGGTCATCCAGCTGGCTTCCTGTGTAGGAGTGGGGAAACCACCCAGTTCACCCGTTTAGAGTCTGCCGCTCATGTGGATGTGTGGGGCATCAAACCCGGTTCTCCAGATTAGAGTCATAAGCACTACACCACACTGGCTTATAAAGCCCAGATGATTGAGGCCAGTTTGCAGGTTCCCACATGGGGGTCCCAGGGTCACCCTGTCCCACTGCATTGGTCTTCATTCACACTAAATATCCTTTGTTATAGGCATTTGTGCCTGAGAAGATCCCATCCAGTCCTTGCAGAAGACTTGCTTACACAAAGGGGTAAGAGTCCAAACTTTGCTCCTGTACCTTTCTACCTATGGGAGCTACAGATCGGGGGTTGTACATGAACTATCAACACCTCATTGGTTCTCCCTCTCTGAATGCCTTTACCTGCATGCAAAACCAGATGGAAACAGGAAATGTGATGAGGATGGCAAGGAGAGAGAGGAGGACAAGAACCCACTCACAAAAGCCCAGGTCACCAGACTTTGTACCTGCAAAAAAGGGTAAAGAGATGACAACAGATTAAATGAGAGAAAGCCCCCCCCTTTCCCCCAACCTGGGCAACTGTTTTATTTCTGGCAATCTCAGAATTATTTAGTTTGCTGACTTTTTAGGGTTGCCACTCTACAGGTGGAGCCTGTAGATCTCCCGGAATGATAACTGACCTCCAGATGAGAGATCATTTCCCCAGGAAGAAATGGCTGCTGTGGACTCCATGGTACAATACTTGGCTGGCATCCCTCCCCTGCCCAAAGCCACCCTCCTCAGGCTCCACTCCTAGAGTTGGCAACTCGGTGTTGTGACATTCTAGCAGATTGGGGGGGGGGGGGACCCTGAGGATGGCGACTGTTTGCAGAGGGGAAGGGCCTCAGTGGAACACGACCGCCACAGTATTTATGCTCCAAAAAAGTCATTTTCTCTGAGGGGAACTGATCTCTGTTATCTGGAGATCAGTTCCATTTCTGGGAGAACTCCAGGCCCCACCTGGAGACTGGCAACTGTATCCACTCCCACATTTTCAAACATTTCCCAACCCAGTGATGTCAATCCTTGTTGAAATGCTGAATCATGCATTTGATGAAGTGAGCTCCAGCTCACAAAAACATGCTGGAATAAACTGTGTTAGTCACTAAGGTGCTGCCGCACTCCCGTTTCATTTTGGTTCCCCAAACACTACCATTTGACGTTACTGTGAAATGAACCTAAGCACAAAACAGTACACACACACACTGATTCCAATCCTTCAAGAGGTATAATTCTGAAACTGCTACCGAGTCATAGATGGAGGCTGATGGATAAACATAACTGACACTACATACAGGCATGCATACAGACTTTTCCACTCCTAAGTAAATCTATGCAATTGGGATGAATTGGAAGTGTGGCCAGCTATGTCACTGTGCACACAGAATGATGCTTGTGGACACAGGCTCAGAATGCAGATTAACTTGATGGGATACCTCTGCTCCCTGCCGCGCTGTTTCTATTAGACGATTTTTCTCTCCAGATGGTGTTTTACTAAACATAATCATCATCACAGAAGCCCTCAACCGATCGAAGCAAGATAGTATGTTGCTCGAGACCCATTCTGAGGTGTAACACTTAAATGTATACTTTGTTTCTTCCACCCTGGATTTAACTGCTTCCGCTGGAGGGTTCTGACAGTGCAATCCTATGAAATGGATGATCTTAGACTGGAGTAACCCTCCTTAGGACTGCACTGTTATGTACCATTTAGGAACAATTTGCTCTCATGGTAGATGCAGAGCTGTTGCAAGAATTTGTCATAAGGTGTCTACTTGGCGTTTTCCCCATGAATGCCCCGCTCCTGTTTCTATTCAGCACCTTTGCCAACAACATTACAATGGACATTATTTTTATGACTGCAGGATTGTGTGACTGAGGCATGGATATCCGTGATGTGGAACCGTAGCCTCTGCCAACCTACACATCCTCTCTCCCCCATCCATCCCCTGGGCAGGACTTAGTTAAAGAAAGCAGTTGATATTCTAACATTGTGCCCAACTGTTTCCTTATTCTTGGTCTGCTTGCGCAGTTGGGACAGGATACTCACATGCAACGGCATTATGTTGTCAATTGTATTTAAATGTTACTAGGGAGATAGCCAACAGGGTACATTTGCCAACCTCCAGGTGGAAATCTCCCGGAATTACAACTGATCTTCAGAGATCATCTCCATAGGACAAAATGGCTGCTTTGGAGGGTAGACTCTAGCACAGGGGTGGGAACATCAGGCCTGGGGGCCGTTTAAGGCCTGCGAAATCATTTGGTCTGGCCCTTCATTGGTCCTGGGGCAACTGCCTGCTTGGGGCTTGGTTGGCTCATTTTTAAGTTGATAATTTTGTATGGCCTGCGAATGATGTTATAAATATCCAAATGGCCCTTGGTGGAAAAAAGGTTCCCCACCTCTGCTATAGCATATGCCCTGCTGAGGTCCCTCAACTCCCCAAACCCCACCATCCCCACTCCTCAAATCTCCAGGAATTTTGCAAGCCAGAGGTGGCAACCCTACAACAGGTGGTTAGCTGGGCCTCAGGAGGAAGCAGAAAGTTCAGGCTAGGGATGCCAGCCTCCAGGTGGGAACTGGGGATCCTCTGGAATTACAGCTCCTCTCCAGACTACATAAATCATTCCCCTGCAGAAAATGGTTGTTTTGGAGGGTGGACCCTATGGCATTGTATCCCACTAAGGTCCCTGTCCTCCCCAGGCTCCATCCCCAAATCTCCAGGAGTTTCCCAACCTGGACCTGGCAACCCTTGTTCAGGCTCTGGCAATATAAGTGTTCTCCAGCCAAGTCATTGCTCTCTCCAGCGACCCACCTATTCTTCTGCTGTCTCCACGCACCCTTACCTTCCTCCAGTTTCTCACTTTCAAGGAGGGCCATCACCTCCATTTCTTCTTCAAACGACACCACATCATCCACATCCACCACCGTGGAAGTGTGAACTGGGTTGTCTGCCTCAAGGCTGGTTTTGGTCTCCTTCTTCGCTTTCCTCCTGCCAGACTCCTGTCTCTCTTTGCTGGCTTTCCAGTTATGTTCCGCCCTCACCTTCTTCATGCCTGGAGCTGCCTTCTCTCTGCTTCTCCCACGGGTCTCCTTAGAAGAGCTCCGGGACGTTTTTTCCATCCTTGTTTGATGAAATGTGTTGAGGACAGGGCAGCTGAGACAGCACCTCTGCATGAACATGTGGGAGGTTGTACTGTCAGGCAATTTATCCTGTCCAAAAGGGAGGGATGAAGAGCAAAAGGTTCTCCTGTAGGAGGGTCCTTGTTCATGCACAATGGAATTGCTAGATGGAGCAGTCTGCTGCACATTTCAGGCGAGTAGTTAGAGTAGTGGGTGACAGCAAAAGCCATCGCCCTGCAGCAGCTTCAAAGCAAATATATTGTGGTCAGATTTTTCACAGGATTAAGCCTAACTTCTGAATGAACTGCTTCTATTTGTGCCTGAGTTCCTTCACGTTTGTCTTAGGTTGGAGCCATGGCAAAAGTCACTAACCCATGTCTTCTGTCCCCCTCCTTTTTCTCACCATGATCATCAATAAATTAAAACATATCATGTGACATCAAATGACAGCCAATGGAGTGCAGAAACTTGTAATGCAGTGATATTGCAATATTTTCTTACTAGATGTTATACAGCAGAGAGGATGAGGAGAGGAACTAATGCTACTTTCAATGGCAATCTCTGTAGCTCTAGTTTTCAGCATCAGTGCTGAACGGGGCAGTCAACCAAAGTTGACTGCAGGAACACCAGCCAACCTTAGCTCTCCTTAAGCTAGACCAGACAAAGAACATAGTTGATCTATAAAATGCATACTATAGACTCATACAGCCTCATTGGCCTCAGGGCCGTGCATGGAAGGGAGAGGGGGTTTAACCTTTCAAGCTTCACTAGGTTTTGCTATTTGAAACCATTTTCTCTGCATTCTTAGCATTTTAAAGGAGGAAATACATATTTTTAAAGAACACCGCTTTTCTCCCTGTTAAGTGCTAATAGCAGAGCTGGGAAGATTTATATACCAAAAGTGAGCGGAGGTTGACACGTTAACCCTGCTTTCTCCCTTAGAATGTGATCTTTGTCTCCTCCAAGACCTTATAAAGTACTTGTCTTCAACACTGTGTGCATTTTAAATATATACAAGCAGGGGATCCACAAGGATTTGCAGGGGGTATCTCATTTTCTTATGTATCCCCCCCATCCTCTTTCCTTCCTCCTGGCAGCCCTCATATTATCTCCCCTTCCCATTCATGCTACCTTTTATCTACTCCCCATCTATATTTATTATTTATTTACTTCAGTTATACCCCACCTTGATTTCTGTCAGTAAAAGGCACTAAATAGTGCTAAATAGTGTTTAGAGTAGGAACTGGGAAACCAAATTTAAATCCACACTCTGCTATGAAAGTTCACTGGGTGACCTTGGGCCAGTCAGAAATCAAGGCTTGAAAGCTGGCGATATTGTTGTGGTTGCCTACCAACCCCCACACTGGCCACTGCAGAGGACATTAATTTCTTAAATGTACAGGTGCTGCTTAGGGTTGCCAGCTCTGGGTTAGGAAATTCCTGGAGATTTTGGGAGTGGAACCTAAGGAGGGCAGGGTTTGAGGAGGAATCTCAGTGGGATATAATGCCATAGAGTCCACCTCCCAAAGCAGCCATTTTCTCCAGGAGAACTGATATCTGTAATCTGAAAACCAGTTGTAATTCTGGGAGATCTCCAGCCACCACCTGGAGGCTGGCAACCCTAGTGCTGCTTCTATTATTCTGTGTGTGTGTGTCAGATTTTTCTGCAAACCTAAGGTTCTTTGCAGGTTTGCACAAAGTTCTGCTTTGTCTGTTCATGGCTGCTGTCTCCACATTTAAGTATCCACAGATGGGGTCATGTTGAGAATAAGATATATTGCTATATACACACTCACACATACTGTGTTCAAGACTGAATACATGATTCTGTGCAAAATAGGTTCCAGTACTCTTCCATAGAGCTCCTAGGATGAGTTGCTAGACATTTAGAGCAGCACTGCAACCTGTCAACCACAACATGATCTGGTTCCAGAACTAACACCAGCAGAAAGAAACAAACACTCCTCTTGTACTTAACATAACCCTAGTCATACAACTCAAAGGAACCCAGGATGAGCTTTGCACAAAGTCCCAACGGTTTGGAGGAATGCTAGTTCAATTCTGCTGTACAGATTCCGGCACTTTTGCCACCCTGAGGCAGGGAAGCTGCCCAGGTCCAGGGCTTCTTGCAAGGTCCGCTGCCACTGATTATGTGCCTGCCCTGCTGCCCATCCACCCTAGCCCTGCTCACTTGCTTGAAAGCACTCTGCCATCCGGGCTCCCAGCCATACACGCTGCCCAGCATCATCCAGAAACGGTGGGTTGTACAGACATCTGTGAGTATAGGTGGTGAGTAAGTAAGTAAGTTTGACCAGCCAAAAGTTGTGCATAAAATTAACTGACTTAATAAAATTGCAAAATTAGTATAAATTACAAAATTAGGTAAAAGTCTAATGTTGTGATTTGAGTTTAAAATTCTATTTAAAATGTAAGATTTTAACACAAATCACAACCATTAACTTAGACACCACCACCACACAGTTTGCCCGCTTATACTTACTATCTGACAACTCCTCGACTTTCCAGAGCCTTCTGTTTAGCTAGACTGAATGCTAACCCCTCTATGGTTATGCAGGGCAGGATTTTGAATATACCATACCCAGACAGGAGCTTGCTCTTCTGGCTCCATTGATTCATGAGCTCCTGCCCTCTTGGAATGCCGCTTTTACGAGGAACTTCGATCACATTATATCTCTCCCCTTTTGACATATAAATCTAATGCCTCTGTGTCTGACATAATGCCTTTTTAATTAAGTGTCAGGGATCCCAAGGCTACATTGTCAGTGACAAGGTTTATTTCAGACCTTATATGCCTCAAACATTAGATTTATACTGCTCAAGATCAATGGATCAAGGAGCTTCAAAGGGATAAAGGAAATAATTAACTTAGCATCTTAATATTTCTAAAAACATAGCAGTTAAGTAATTTCTTCCATTCTATTTTTCCGAGTTTTGATTGCAATTGCACAGAATTTGGCAGTTGGGAGCAAAAAGTGTGGAGTTTCACCCATCAGGAGCCTCTTAGTCAGGAATTCTACTGGTTTAGCGGGGAATTCACTGATCAAGGGAGCAATGAATTTGATACGGGCCTCATGATAGAATGAAGCAGCTGTACAATACATGTTCAGTGGAGAGTACAGGTGGTGAGAGGGCCCGTGAGGAGGTGGGGGAAGGATGTATAGGCTTAAGGGTCGGTGGTTGGCAAGGGAGGCATTTATTTATTTATTCCTTATATTCATAACCCGTGGTGTAGTGGTTAATAGCGGTGGTTTGGAGCAGTGGACTCTGATCTGGTGAACTGGGTTGGTTTCCCCACTCCTACACATGAAGCTAGCTGGGTGACCTTGGGCTAGTAACAGCTCTCTCAGCCCCACCTCACAAGGTGTCTGTTGTGGGAGGGGAAGGGAAGGTGATTGTAAACCGGTTTGATTCTGCCTTAAGGGGTAGAGAAAGTTGGCATATAAAAACCAACTCTTCTTCTCCTTCTTCTCAGCAAGCTGGGCTCAGAGCGGGTTACAACAATATGGTCATAAAACATCAATTAAAACATTCTTTAAAGCTTCATTAAAATGCTGTACTCCAATAATAATAAAACAAGATGGCATTCAATAATCCTAAATAGTGGCCATTAGAAAAACCTGGCCAGGCAGTGATCCCCCCATAAGCAAGATGGGGGGAAAGATGGGGAGGCCAGCAACGATAACAATAGAAGGGAATTGAGAGGGGGTTCTGATGGGGGGCCTTAGGCACTCTCTGCCCAGGGCCCCCAAAATCTGGAACCAGCCCTGACTTTTGCATAGTGTCCCAGTTATTTTTTTTCATGGTGTTATATGCCTGTATGGGGGACTGGGGTCATTCTGATTAGTGCCATGTTAGCTGCACTCCTTCATAAAGGTTGGTGGGTGAGAGTGAAAAGTGAGGGAGGTGATGGACCTTCTGTTTTTCTTCTTGAATTCCTGTGTAATTAGAAATCTTTGCTAGTTTGGCTGTTGTAAGCATTTGTAAGCATTAGCTCGTAACTCCTTTGTGTAAACTGCTTTTTTAAAAAAGGAGGCCTTGATCAATCACACCTTGCCTTCCATCCTTCCGTGGTCGGTAAAATGAGTACCGTACCCAGCTTGCTGGGGGTAAAGGGAAGATGACTGGGGAAGGCACTGGCAAACCACCCCGTAAACAAAGTCTGCCTTGGAAACGTCGGGATGTGACGTCATCCCATGGGTCAGGAATGACCCGGTGCTTGCACAGGGGACCTTTACCTTTTGCCTTCTTTAGGGGAATAGTAACTAAAGATGGGAAGGTTTAGGAATGACTAGCAGTGAACTGGGATGTGAAAATGTCCCACTCCCACAAGGCTTCCTTTCCAGGCAGTACCAGAGCACCTCTCTCTCTCTTTCATGCATTCCCAACATTATGAGCTTCTGGACAGATATGATCTTCAGAAGCCTTGCTCTGTTGCTCTTTGCAGAAGACTGTCAGCTCCAGGGAAGGCCTGACGATTTCCTGGAATTACAACAGATCTCCAGACTATAGAGATCAGTTCCACTGTAGAAAGTGGCTGCTTTGAAGAGTGAACTCTATGGATCAGTCTGGATATGGGATGTCCAGATAAGGGATATACCTGTATATTCATTTATTAAGTAAATAGAATAAATGCCCAGCAAATGAAATGAATAACCAGAGCAGAAATTCCCACATTTTGGTGCTGGCTCCTACATGTAATCTATGTATTTATTCATTTGTCGTCTGCCCAGCTTGGAAGCTAAGCAGGGTTGGCCAGTGGCCACGATTAATATTTGGATGGGAAATCACAAAGGAAGGCAGGGGTTAGTATGCAGAGGAAGGCAATGGCAAACCGCCTGTGCTTATGTCTTGCCTTGAAACCTCTGTGGTACTGGGTTCACCATGGATTGGTTGCGACTTGTCGGTACACAATTATTATTTCTTGCTGAGGCTCAAGGCACATTACAGAGCTGTAAAAACTATGCAATAAAAACCAGTACAATACATCCAGTAAACTGGGACTCACAATTAGAGAACAATGAATTAAAGACAGTATAATACATCCAGTAAACAATGTAATATAAGGGGGGGGGGAGGAAAATAATATGGTCTAAAATTTTCACAGACAATTAAAATTAGAACCCTAATAGCCATCTAGAAAATGCCCTCCTTGCAGAATTGTTTTATCACAACTCTATTCCCTTTATAAGCCGTGTGACACTGGAATGGCAACTTTACTGGCTCTTCTTCCACGGTGATTTTTACCAGTTTACCAAAAAGGAGCATGGTCTAGCAGAGGCATGCGCTTGCTACGTTGCACTTTTGTGGATGGAGGCTGTCCCTGCTCCCGATTGCTCCTGAATAGCCTCTGCTATTGAATATCAAGCCAGTCCTCCTTTCTTGGTCACCCTCGAGTCTGACTAGGGTTGCCCTTCGCCACTGCCTGGAGGTTTTGTGGGCAGAGCCTGAGGAGGGCGGGGTTTGGGGGAAGGGAGGGACTTCAATGCCATAGAGTCCAATTGCCAAAGCGGCCATTTTCTCCAGGGGAACTGATCCCTATCGGCTGGAGACCAGTTGTGATAGCAGATCTCCAGCTAGTACCTTAGGGTCGCCAGGTCTCTCTTCGCCACCGGCGGGAGGTTTTTGGGGCGGAGCCTGAAGAGGGTGGGTAGGGGATGGGAGGGACTTCAGTGCCACGGAGTCCAATTTTCTCCAGGTGAACTGATCTCTATCGGCTGGAGATCGGTTGTAATAGCAGATCTCCAGCTAGTACCTGGAAGTTATAACTATAATAAATGGGAGCACGTGGCTTCAAAGATAATATAATGTGAAATATACCAACTGGAAAACAATATTATAGAATATAATAATTCTATTTTTTGGAAAATCCAAAACACAACATATATTCATAAACACTGTTGAAAGCCACACAGAAACCTCACTGGGTCTGAAATATTCTTGAGTATACATGAGCCTTTGTTAAGGCCACATAAATAATTCTTGAATTTATGTTGTTCATGTTTTGTTGTTAAAAGCAATCTGTATATATACACTTTTTTGTTATTTCAGACCCAGTGAGGTTTCTGTGTGGCTTTCAACACAGTTGGTTCTTGTAGGTTACCCGGGCTGTGTGACCGTGGTCTTGGTATTTTCTTTCCTGACGTTTCGCCAGCAGCTGTGGCAGGCATCTTCAGAGGAGTAACACTGAAGGACAGTGTCTCTCAGTGTCAGAGTGTAGGAAGAGTAATATATAGTCAGAAAGGTGTTGGGTTTGAGCTGAATCACTGTTCTGCAAAAAGTATCAAAGGTCATGTGCTAATCATTGTCCTGTAAGTATCAAGATAATGTGCTAATGAGGGTGTGGTATGTTAATATGGAACTCATTAGCATATTATCTTGATACTTACAGGACAATGATTAGCACATGACCTTTGATACTTTTTGCAGGACAATCATTCAGCTCAACCCAACCCCTTTCTGACTATATATTACTCTTCCTACACACTTGACACTGACAGACCCTGTCCTTCAGGGTTACTCCTCTGAAGATGCCGGCCACAGCTGCGGGCGAAACGTCAGGAAAGAAAATACCAAGACCACGGTCACACAGCCCGGATAACCTACAAGAACCAATGAACTCTGACCGTGAAAGCCTTCGACAATATTTTCAACACAGTGTTTATGAATATATGTTGTGTCTTGGACTTTCCAAAAAACAGAATTATTATATTCTATAATATTGTTTCCTTTTCCAGTTGGTATATTTCACATTATATTATCTTTGAAGCCACGTATTATCGTTTCGACTATTCCCAGCGTAGGTATTTTCTTCTTCCAGTACCTGGAAGTTGGCAACCCTAAGCCGGTCAGAATGTCGGGACCTGGCTTCTAGCCATAAAAGACACGTTGGTCTCCACTGTTATTTTTGACAGCATTTGCTGCGCTTCACCCACTGTGGGCCATTGCTGGGTTGAGCCTCCTGGGAGCTGCAAGATTTCCGGGGGGGGGGGAAGGAAAGTTTGCCTAAGGCCTCCGTCGTGCAAAGGTCTTCCCCATCTTCCACCACTAGGGGGCAAACCGAGGACGGAAGCGGCGGCCGGGGAGGAAAGAGCACGTGCGTCTGTCTGGCGGGGCGCTCTCCGGCTCTGCGCGTGCGCAGCCGAGCCGTGTTTGGGAGGCGGGCTGGTCGCCTGAGGAGGGGGTGGGGAGCGAAAGAGGTGCTGAGCGGGGCTTGGCCGTTTGGGATTTAAAAAGAAACGGGTGGTGGTGGGGAGGGGTGAGTAGGGGGGGAGGGGCGAGTGGGACGGGACGGGCCAAACGGGGGCAGTTGGGAATTCATGGGGGGGGGGGGAGGCGGGAGACCACGATAAGTGGTGGGTGGACGGGGGGGGGAGGGGTGAAGCCAAAGAGCTCTGCGGATATTTCGGTCGACTGAGGAGGAGGAGGAGGAGGAGGAGGAGGAGGAGGAGGAGGGGGAAGGGGGCAATTAACTCTATTCATGGAGGAGTTCAGCTCCTCGCTGAGGGGGACCCATTTCAGATTGAAATGGGGGGGGGGTCCCCCGCCAAAAGAATGAGCGTGCCAGGATGAAGTCTGGTTTTTTGCCTGGTCTCTTGAGTGGCACTAGGGTTGCCAACCTCCATGCCTGCCTCTTGGACTTGAGTCCTGGCACAAGCTTGGTAGGACAGCGAGCAGAGGAATTGTGTTTTTCAGACCGTCTGTTAGGGAAACCAAACTCCCCTCCAATGCACAGGGGTGCCAACTGCCAGGTCGTAGCAGGAGAACTGCTAATTCAGCTGATCTCCAGCCGATAGAGATCAGATCACCTGGAGAAAAAATAATTCACAGTGGGTAGCCGTGTTAGTCTGTCTGCAGTAGTAGAAAAGGGCAAGAGTCCAGTAGCACCTTAAAGACTAACAAAAATATTTTCTGGCAGGGTATGAGCTTTCTGAAGAAGTGAGTTGTGGCTCACGAAAGCTCATACCCTGCTAGAAAATATTTTTGTTAGTCTTTAAGATGCTACTGGACTCTTGCATCTATCTATCTATCTATCATGGGATATCTTAATATAATTGACAGCTGTGGCTCACGAAAGCTCATACCCTGCCAGAAAATATTTTTGTTAGTCTTTAAGGTGCTAACTGGACTCTTGCCCGTGTCTGTCTGTCTGTCTATCTATCAATCTATCATGGGATATCTTAATATGATTGACAGCTGTGGCTCACTAAAGCTCATACCCTGCCAGAAAATATTTTTGTTAGTCTTTAAGGTGCTAACTGGACTCTTGCTCTTTTCTACTACTGGAGAAAAATGGCCGCCTTGGCAGTTGAACTCTATGGCATTGAAGTCCCTCCTCAGGCCCCCAAAATCTCCCGCCGGTGGTAAAGAGGGACCAGGCAACCCTACCAATGCAGAGGCATCTGGGAGCTACTTTCCTTTGGGGGTTGGGATAGAGTTGCCAACGTCCAGGTACTAGCTGGAAATCCGCTATTACAACTGATCTCCAGCCGATGGCGATCAGTTCACCTGGAGAAAATGGCCCCTTTGGCAGTAGGACTCTATGGCATTGAATTCCCTCCCCAAACCCCACCTTCCTCAGGCTCTCCCCCAAAAACCTCCCACCGGTGGCAAAGAGGGTTCTGGCAACCCTAAGTGGCAACCTTATTTTCATTGCTCACAATCTGCATCTCTAGATTGCTTTACACCTGTGTTGTGATACGTGTGATGTTAGCAGGAAAGAAGCCGGGTATAGAGCTCTGTTTCACCCTGACCTAGAGATCTATGTGGCTCTCTCAGAAAGACCTGAGTTCACATCCCTGTCAGCCATGATGCTTACAGGGTGACCTTGGAGCAGACACCCTTTCAACCTCGCCTACCTTGCAGGGATGTTGTGAGGGTAAAATGAGGAAAGGGAGAACCACATGTGCTGCTGTGAACTTTTTGGAGTAAGGGCAGAATAAAACTGGATGAAATGTTCCTCCTTTGCATTCTCTCACCTGAACGCCCACTTCTATTTATTCCCTGCTTGTTCCTCAGTGGGAACTCAAAGTGTTTTACAATGTAAATCTCCATTTTATCTAGGGTTGCCAATCTCCAAGTACTAGCAGGAGATCTCCTGCTATTGCAACTGATCTCCAGCCGATAGAGATCAGTTCCCCTGGAGAAATGACAACATTTGAATCTAACAGCAAAGGTTATTAGTAAGATAAAATAATGCAGTTGGGCAGGGATTGTAGAACAGAGTGGAAGAAGAGAAAGAACAGTCCAAGCACATATCTGTTTAAGGCAACAAGATCATCAGTATAGGATAAATTTTATTCCTAATAAAAGTCACCTTCTGAGCTGATCTATTACCCTGCAGCTTTGCTTCTTCTACAAGAATGTCCTCCGGGACAATTCCGTTTTGTGCAGTTTGCAAAATGATAGAAGCGTGGGGCCTTCCTGATAGGATAATGGAGCACTTTGGATTTATGAAAATCCTCTGCTAGAGTGCTTTTGGTCCACCCAGACCCTAGCTGCTTGGGGTGGAAAGCACCACTCGCTTTAGGGTAGTCTCTTTCCCTGTGACTTCATGCCCATCTTCCTTCGTGGGGGCATGTCGCGCAGAGTGAGCTATTGCTTGACAGTGCAAATGGTACACTTTCTACTGCAATTTCAGTACTGTGTTTGCCCTTGTCTGTCTTGAGGTAGCATTCTTCTTGGGTTGTGGGAGACCCTGTTTCCGCCAAAAAACAGTATGTCTTTTCTGTTTTTCTCTCTTAGTATAAACATGTCGGACCAAGAGCGCTTGTTGAGCTCGGTGAAGAAGGAAGTGAGATCACTGCTGACAGCAGTCAAGAGTGGTCTCACCCCTGGAGAGTTAGAAAAAGAATACAGGTCCATGATAGGTGAACAACTTCCTTTTCGTGCACTGGGTTACCAATCTACAATGGAACTGGTGGTGGACCTGCCTGATGTTGTCAGTATGTGCCGTGGTAGAGATGGCAGTGTTGTCCTCAAAGGTGGGTTCAAGTCTAGTCAGTCAACAGTGAGAGGACGTATGCAGATGTCTCGTAATTATAAATGAAAATGTTGAGCTATAATGCTATGTTGGAAAAGTATATAACAGAATCTAGTGAATATAAACAAGTTCATATGAGATTATGTAGTAGCTAGGAAGATTTGATAATGGTCAGTTTTATTACACAAGTTTAAAGTACTTACACTATGAGATTGAATAAAAAGTCAATTTAATGATATAAAGCAATAATCGCATATCATAGGGAAGACAGTAAGAGGGTCACAAAATTCTATATAGTCATCTAGTTGAAGCTTGTTTTTGTATACTTCAGATTTTGTGCATTTATTGTGTTGTCTGTGTTTCTTTTTGTTAATTCAAAAAACAAACAGTGAGAGGACTGGATTGGGAAAGTCCATAAATTCTGAGCTGGTATTTGACAGATGCACAGGGAGGATTTA
This sequence comes from Euleptes europaea, assembly GCF_029931775.1. Lineage (NCBI taxonomy): Eukaryota > Metazoa > Chordata > Lepidosauria > Squamata > Sphaerodactylidae > Euleptes > Euleptes europaea. Next base: position 21,739,621 of record NC_079313.1, on the reverse strand, counting down.
AGTTGGATGCTGGTACATAGAACTGAATATAGAGAAAGAGTTGTAATTATGACCCGCAGTTTGACACAAGACTTAGAGGCCTGACCTCTTGGATTTGAGGTTTGTTTATTTTTTTTGGACCAGCACAGCTGTAAATAACTTGTCTGCCCGACCATAAAGCTCTCAAAGACTGCTCTCAATGATTTGCTCAAGTTGCTGCAACTCTTCTGTAGTACCTTTTCCATGCAGCCATGCTCCCTAAACAGTGGTTTAATATAAACAATTTTTTAAAAAATTGTTAAGATCAAATCTGCAGCAAAGGCCTTTTATGCAGGGACGTTTCCGGGGCCTCCTTTTGATTATGCATGCCTTTTCCACCCGTCAGAGGTCGCCTCGCTCTCCCAGCATGTTTTGCCCATGTTTTCCAGATGCTGTTTTAGCCAGAATCTGCAAAATGCAGGCAAAATGCGCGAAGAGAGCAAGGCGACCTTTGACGGGTGGAAAAGACATGCATAATCAAAAGGAAGCTCTGAAGCAGTCGGCAGGGGCTACCATGGGGAAACGTCCCTGCATAAAAAACCAAAGAGTATATTTTGATGTAACCTCACGGTATCAGAATTAAGGTATTTCCTTTGCAGAACAAGTTGAGGCTTGGTGTGCACACCCTGACAATAGTATTGTGTGTTTTACTTGAAACTTGGAGCAGGCCAGCACCCAAGAGCCACCAGTGCTCCTGCAGTGCGCTTACATGTGCAGTAGGGATGGAGAGTTGAGTGTTTCCTTTCATACATATGAACCAGTTGCCAGATGTGAGGGGTGGGTGTAGCAGCAGGTAGGAAAGTAGACGCATCCTCAGAAGTGGGAGAGTTCCCCTTTATAAACTAATAATTCTGGCATGGGGGAAGGGAAGAGCTTGTGGTCTGGGCAGCTGGGGAAATACCTGTGCTTTTAGAATGCAAGCTGGGTTTAGTATAATGATTTTTAGCTCTTGTACAGCACTATTCTGTTGTAAGAGGGTGGGAAAAGGAAAGCGGTGATTGAAAGTCTGCAAAGGGGTCTCATAATAGTGTACTAACATACACCTTTAACCTTTCCCCCCCCTTTTAGCTATTGCAGATCAGTCCACAATGGGGATTGCAAGCTTGGTTGCCAGACAGAAGAGCAAACCTAAATGCCATCTTCCCAGACTGAGGCCCAAAGTCTCTTTTGGACACGCATCTCGCCCTAGCCGGCCTTGGCAGACCCAGACTCCTCAAAGCTTACCTCGGCGTGGCCGAGCCCCCCCAACCCTACCAGCCGTAGTGAAGAGTCAGCTGAAGGAACTCTTGAAGTCTTCCCCAGTCCTGCTGTCAGATTTTAACAAAGCCTTTGCTCATCACTTTGGGCGGAACTTTGAATTTGCGCACTATGGCTTCTTCTCTATGTCGGAGGTGCTGAAGGCAGCTGCTGACATTATCACAGTTGTGCAGACAAGAGCAGGCTCCATGTTGACCCTAAAAAGGAGTCCCTCGCCTAAGAAACAACCAGAAAAGCTGCCACAGCGTAAGGCATATTTGCTTAGGTTCAGCTAGGGGAGAAATGGGTCAGATAGTGCTTCACCCACTTTGCCCACCCAATAAACGATTGGGCCTTAGATGTTTGTTGTTGTTGCTCTTAATTAAAAGCTTTTCTTTTGCTGTCAAGTCATGGCTGACTTGTGGTGACGTCTTAGGGTTTTCAAGGCAAGAGACGTTCAGAGGTGGTTTGCCACTGCCTGCCTCCGTGTCACAACCCTGATATTCTTGGAGGTCTCCCATCCAAATATTAGCCAGGGTCAGGGCTGAGAGTGTGTGACTGGCCCGAGTTCACCCAGCAAGCTTCCATGGCACGAGTGGGGATTTGAACCTGGGTTTCCCAGGTCCTAGTCTCCCGCCTTAATCACTACACCACGCTGGCTCTCAAAAGTGTAACCCTAAGGTTTTCAAACAGTGAGTCCTGGTCCCCAGGGTGTGGAATTGCAAGAATGTGATAAGTACAGGGAATGATCTGCAGCTGCTGAAGACGAATGACAATTGTGTGGTGGTCTTCAGAAGAGCACACTGTCTATGAAAGGAGGAGCGGGAGCTATGCAAGAAGTTTGTATAAAATACCTGAGTGGGTTACAGCAGTTTTTCTAACTAGTTCCACCTTGAAGAGTTTGGAGAAGGGAGCTGCTAAGTTCCTGTTGTTAGGTCAATGGAGAGAGAAGCCAGATGGCCTCCGTTGCCAGGCAAGAGAGTGGGAGTGGTGGAGTTAAAGGAAAGAGGTTAAGAGCGGTGGACTCTAATCTGGTGAACCGGGTTTGTTTCCCTTCTCCACAAGAAGCCTGCTGGATGACCTTGGGCTAGTCACAGTTCTCGCCGAACTCTCTCAGCCCCACCTACCTCACAAGGTGTCTGTTGTGGGGAGAGGAAGGGAAGGCGATGGTAAGCCAGTTTGAGACTCCTTAAAGGTATAGAAAATTGGTGTATAAAAACCAAACCTCCTCCTTTCCTTGTTACAGTGGGATGTACCACTGCTTGTTTAAATGATTTCCAGACCATGCTTTCAGCTGAGAGGCTCCTGAGTCGGTTTGCCTAAATAATATAAAACCACATTGGTTAATAACCTGTGTGAAAATATAAATAATCTGTTCAACATAATGGCTGCAATAAAATAAAATGAAGGCCTAAAATATTAGTATAGAAGAGTAGCAGTACTAAACTGAAGGTACCAGCAGCAAGCCACAATGGTTAAATAACAAATGGTATGACTGCAACATCAGTCTAAAAGTTAAAAGTGCAGCATCTAAAAATTCAAAATGATAAGGACTGGCCAGACAAATTCCACACACTTAACAAAAAACCTCCATAAATAAGAATTTTGAGCAGCCACTCAAGATTCTTTAAAAACAGGCATGACATAACTGTGGAGGGGAGTTCCAAAATTGAGGTGCCATCATAGGAGGCCTTGCCCCTTGTGGTCATGCATTCCATACAGTGGAAGCACATGGAGCAGTACCTCTAGAGATTACCCAGATCAGGCAAGTAGATGCAGGAGCAGATGGTCCTTCGGTGGACCATGAAAGGTAACAATCAGCACTTTTTCTGATTCACCTCTGAGCATAATTTAATAGGAACATTCAGTACAGGTAACTTCTGTAGCTATCAAAGAATCTAGTGATAAATGTTTAAACTTAAATGCGGATTCTACTTGGGAGGGTGAATTTAGAAATGTTTGTGAGCTCTTCAGCGTTGTTTTTTTCCAGGGAAAATAGGAAATGGTGCCATGTTGTGACTGAAACCCTTTTCTTTCCTCATATTTAAGCCAAAGTGGTGATTCAACCAACTACCAATGTGAAACAGACCCTGCCACCTATTCGGTCAGCTCCTACCATGGATACCTGTTATCTGGCACCCAGCCTGCCTACACAGAACCAAAACCAGACTCCAAACCAGGAATCTGATACTTCATTAGTTCAGTTGAAACCAGAGGAAGCCCCAGTGGTAGAGTGTGATAAGATGAAGCAGGTAAGTCGCTGAAGTCTTGCGTTCCAGATGTGGCTGAAGAACGGAAGCCGTGTTTAGACAGTTAGTATGGGAATGGTTAGAGGCACATCTTTTTGCATTGGTTGTCTTACTAAATCAGTGGTTCCCAAAGTGGGCAGTACCACCCCCTGGGGGGCGGTAGTATTACCTACGGGCACTAAGAGGCAAGGGGGCAGCAGGGGGTTGCTGGAGGTGGGCCCCTTCAACTGTGTTCACTAATTTGCATGCTGGGGAATTTGGTGTGAGCTATCAGATTTTCCCCCCAGACTTTGAAGAGGGGGTACCACTGAATCAAGTGCATCAGTTTTGTTGAATAAATTTCAACGAAAAAGTTTTAATTTGGTTTTGAGTAGATGTGCAATTAATTGTTACTGTTTTGAAATTTTATTGTTATTATCTTTAGTGTGTCATGCAAACCCCTATTGAATAATGCTTTTTATAGGATAGGGTAGGGGGCGCTGGGGTTGAGTTTGTGGAACCAAGGGGACAGCAGCCCGAAAAGTTTGGGAACCACTGTATTAAATGCTCCTTTAAAAAAAGATTTTAAAAGGAGAAAAATTGTGTGAAGGTGAGCTAAAACAAGAGAATAGAGAATGGCAAATAGTTTGGCTAACAACGCTTTGAAAGTATAATCTCAGATGAGCTAAAAGGAGGGGAGCAAATCTTCATGAACCCTCTATGGGAATAGATCACTATGGGTAGCCGTGTTAGTCTGTCAGTAGCAGTATTGTTATTCTTTAAGGTGCTACTGGACTCTTGCTCTTTTCTACCTGTATGGGAATCCTGTGTAACACAGGGGAGCTGGAAACCATTGTGCATGTATTTTTTAGATGTCCCCTTTACAAGTCAGCCCGCTTCAATATTATTGACCCTTTGATTAGGGAGATGGGCTCTGTTGATGAGGGTGGATGGATGAAAAGGTTGCTGGGAGACAGCTCGCCAATCACCACCCAGGTTGCAAAATCTTGTGCCGTAGCAATGAAGTTACGTCACCTCAATGTTCCCTAATCTGTGTAAGTGTAAAATTGGCTGATTCCTAATTTTGTTGGGCTTGGTTTTAAACATCTACATTGTATGGTCAGTTTCTGTTTTATCTGGCATATTAGGTGCAAATAAAATTTATTTATTTATTTATTTACCTGTATGGAAAGGCTGTGGAGCTGGTGGTCTGTGGAATTTATCTTTTCCTGCCTCCATTTGAATTGCCTAATTTCCTGGGACAATTTCACTGTAGTGGTGAGCCAGATGGCAACACAAAGAATTTCAGGAGTTATACTAAACTGTGTTGGGTTATTTTTTTACCTTCTGCACCTCCAAAGACTACCAGAAGTTAAGCAAAATTTTTGTGGAAACTAGGGTATTACTGAATTGGTCTTAAACAGCTTGCCTAATTTATGCAGCAGCATAGAGCTTTCTGCATTGGATCAATGGGTAGATGACACCCTACTGCTACTCTGAATGTTTTCCATAGTGCTTTCTCTTAATATACAGTGCTTTGCTATTTCAGTCATTGTTATAACAGTCTAAGGTAGGCCAATGTTACATTTCAATTGTAGGATAGTAAGGGGAGGTAGGGGCAAGAATCAAGAGATAGGGGGCCAGTGAATTATTGCTGAAGTGGGTTGTAGACTTCCAACCAGCTCCAATGCAAGTTCTTGTAGGGGTGCGTCTGCAAAGAGCTTGTGTGACCTTGAACAGCAGCAGAAGTGAGCTGTGATTCACGAAAGCTCATGCTGGAATAAATGTTAGTCTTCACAGTGTTGCTGGACTTCGGTTTTATTTTCCTGCAGCAGACCAGACTGGCTACCCCTCTGGAATTGGGCGGCCCATGTGACACATCTCCTTAAGTCCACCTCCCTTATAGGGAAGTTTTACCAGAGGAAGTGATCACCTTTTGTTGTGATCCTTTGAGAAGTGAGGAAATTTTTCTGCTTCTACTTCCTCCTGTAAGTGCCAAGGGTGGGCCAAATAAAACATTTGTTCTACAGGACCTTGGGAGGTGTCCAAGGAGGAGCAATTGCAATAATAGAGTCTTGACTTCCTTTATGACGGTTTAGCTGTGGAAGTAGGTGAAGACCAACTGAGACAGTATCTCAGTATACTGTCTTGAACAGTATCGTAGGGTAGTATTGGAAGGATCTGCAATTGTGTATTGTGCACATTACACGGTATCCACCCTTTGAGACTAGTTTTTTGTTGTTGAAGATGTAAAAATCTGCTGTAAATAGATGTCTTACTAATGTCCTCCAACCAAGTAGTTTAACAGCAGTTACAGATTCACTGACACAAGATGTGTTGGCCAAGTGTTGGGTCTGGACGGAGAGTGATTGGACATATTGATGGAGTGTAACAGCTCATTCCTGACTAGGGCTGTTGATTCGGTTCGGCCCAAACTGAAAAACAGCCGAATTTCCTGATTCGGCGGTTTTTAGTTCAGGATGAACCGAACTCAAAAATGGCGGGAAACCGGGGGAGCCGAATTCAGCAAGTTTGGGAGTTCACGAATAAATTCGGCAAATTCGGGGCGTCAGTAAGCAGCATAACCGTCAGTAAGCAGCATTCTCTTCCCCCGGCCAATCGGTGGCCAAGCTGGGTTTTCTTCTGGCCAATCAGTCAGGATTGAGTACTGGAGGAATCAGCTGCTGCGCGGCCGGGCCGGGGAGAGAGAGAGTGAGAGAAATCCTCGTGGGGGGGTGCTTGTGCACATTCGCTCCTTTGTGTGGCTGCAGGGAGCGCATTTTTTGGGGTAGAGACCCCAAACTTTCAGAGGAGCTTCAGACGAGCCTTCTTAAGAGACCCCCCAAGTTTTGTAAACATTGGGTCAGGGCCTCCTGAGATATGGGCTCCACCCCTTTTCCCTCCCCCCTTTTCCATTTCTGTTGCTGCAGGGGGTGCTTTTTTGGGGGTGCAGCCCCCAAATTTTCAGCATAGCTTCAGACAAGCCTTCTTAAGAGACCCTCCAAGTTTTGTAAAGATGGGTTCAGTGGGGGCAGAAATATGGGCTCCCCCCTTTTCTCTTTCTGTGGCTGCAGGGGGTGCATTTTTGGGGGTGCAGCCCCCAAACATTCAGCATAGCTTCAGACAAGCCTTCTTAAGAGACCCTCCAAGTTTTGTAAACATTGGGTCAGGGGGTCCCGAGATATGGGCTTTCCCCTTTTCCCTGTTGGGATGAATTGATCACCCGATCTTGTATGCATCTCCAAAGCGGCAAATCCAAGGCAAACCTCCCGTGCTTAAATAGAATCATATTGGATTACCCAGTCCTCCCAGCCCCTCCGGATGGAACAGAAGACAGCCACAGTAAGACCCCTTTGGGGGCTTTAATCTATAATTTTTCTCCTGTGTGCGTGTGTGGGGAGGGAGCAGTTTCTGTGGGTGGGGGGGGGAAGCCAAAGGGGGCTTTCGCCCATTCTGCCTGGGGTATGTGTGCCCCCTCGAGTCTCTCACTCCCTGGTTTGAGCGGGGGCTTCAGTTGTGTGTCCTCAGGTTTCCCCTCATTCATACGACTGTTAGGTCTATTTTGATGCTTGCTCAAAACTGGTTTTCAAATGGTGACTTAAAGAATGCATTTGCCTGGTCCCAAGTCCCATGCAAAAGGGGAAATTCCACCCCCTCCTGCTCATTATGCATAGCTAGCTGCCTCTGTCCCTTTCCATGGTTTGCAAACTCCCAGGTGTCAGGTGTTGCTTTGCAGTGTTGCTTTGCAGTTGTGTTGCTTTGCAAACTTCTTCGCACCTGCCCCACCCTTTGCATGTTTGCAAAGGTGTTGCTTTGCAGTTGTGTTGCTTTGCAAACTTCTTCGCACCTGCTCTTGCTCTCATCAGCTGTTTGTCGGGGCTGGGAGCTTTGTGCGTGGGCGGCAAGCTCTGCTCAGAGATGCACATTAAGGGTGGGGGGGACCCCTTTTGGGGCCCATATCTCAGCCCACTCTGACCCAATCTTTACAAAACTTGGGGGGTCTTGCAAGAAGGGTCCTTTGAAGCTCCGCTGAAAGTTTGGGACCTCTACCCCCAAAAATGCCCCCCCTGGAGCCGCGGAAAGGCGCGGTTGTGTTTTTAATGGCTTTATTCGGCCGAATTTTTTCCCCGAACTTTGAACTCGCGCCAAATTGCACGGACCCGAAGCGGGGGAGTTCGGACTTCGGAATATCCCGAATCCAGACGGGCCGAATTCGGCCGAATCCGAACTATACCGAATTTTTTTTTTCAACAGCCCTATTCCTGACTTTTGAGGACAAAAGTCCCCAGGAGGCCAGGAAGGAGCTGTGCCGGCATTGGGGCCCTCCACGCTGGCGTCCGGGCTACTTATGCTGCTGTAAGTGGGCCCAACGCTGGTGGGGAGGGCTGGTCTCTGGGTGCTGCTTTGGGACACCAATGGGGCCTTCCGCTGGCGTCCCACTGGCGTAAAGGCCCGCGCCGGTGTTCCAGGGGGTATTCCGGCGTCCCTGGGGGCGTTCCGGGGGGGCAGGGCTGCCTATAGGCAGCCTCCTGTACCCTTTTGCCACATAACACCAGTGTCAAGAACAGTGTTGCTGCGCCTGCTTTTCAGCAGGTGCAGCCTCGCTTTTCTCTATGGGGCGAAAAACCCCATTTAAATTTAAAAGCCTGCAAAAGGCTTTTTAAGGTTTTGGCGGCTGGGGAACTGGTTTGGAGGTGGCGCAGCGGCGCCTCCTCAACGCCGTCCCCGGCCGCCAAAGGCTCAGGAATGCTCTGTCTATCAGTAATGATTAGCTGTGCCAGCAAAATGGCACATTGTACCTTTGAATAATAATGCTGGGGACAGAAAGGGGAGGGTTGTTACTGTAATGCCTTGTTTGTGAATTTCTGGAAGCATCAAGCTAGCCACCTTGGTCTGAGATCGTAGTGCTTATACATGCATTTAATGGATACGAAATGCTTTTGTTACAAACTTGTTTGACTGTGCTCTGAAGCTTCCAATATAAATGGCTGACAAAGCAAAACGGATGAAAATCTAAAAATAATAAAAATTAATTGCAGTTTTGCTCCTCAAGTTGCAGAAACAGATGAAAATGGCACTTGTCCAGAGAGGACTTGGAGGAACAGTCAGCTCAGAACTCAAGGAAAAAATCAAAAAAGTAAGTCTTGTGACTTCATATTGAAGCACAGCATAAATGCATTGTTATTAGTGCACTTCTCCCTCAAATGTTTACTAATCTGCTGCAGGCAAACCTTATTTGCAAGTTTCATATAGAGATAGTGTTAGCAGATGTTTTAAGGGGAGGATGGGTTAGAAATGTAAGAAATAAATTAAAAACTGTCTCCTTGTCAGAATGAGCTAAGGAAATAGAAGGGAAATGCTTGAGTAACTTTAAACTTAACTGTATCCTTCTTCTATTTGACCCCTTGCACTTTATTTGGGAAACTTTGGAGATGCGGGAATGCAGTTTGTAGCTGGATATTTTTCTGTTACAAATGTTTGATTGAGATGGTAATTGTGCATTTTGTAAGCTTTAAGTTCTTATACCAGAATTCATTTTCTACACAGCATCTTTGATCTTCTGTTTGGGCAACTGAAAAATGACCATGTGCATTCTGCTATGCTTAGTTTAAGTAGAAACTAATGATGGACTTTCTGTTCAGATTGCAGAACAACACCCAGAAGGCTTGCTTGTTTCCAGGTTACCTGGTGAATTTGAAGTAAGTTTCCCTCCCCTAGTGAGTGGAATTATGAAAACTTGCTTTCAGTTATGTCCATGTCTGCTTGTGTTTTTTTAGTGAAACGGAGGTTGCGTCACATCAGGGAGGTGAGCAGTGGTTCTGTTGGACACCCTGCCAAGTGATAGGTTGTGCTAATATAGTACAGAACTTGGTTTGAGCTGGCAAATGGTTTTGAGCTGTTTGCTTTGGGTGGCTGTCTCATCTCAGAGGGGCAGCCATGTTAGTCCGTTGCAGCAAAAATGAGGAGTCTAGTGGCACCTTAAAGACTATAAAACTTCATTCAGCATATGCTTCTGTGGACTAGAGCCAACGAGGAGGGCTCTAGTTCACAAAACCTTGTGCTGGGGTAAAATTTTAGTCTTTAAGGTGCCGCTAGACTCCAGTTTATTTTTGTCACCATAATCACCGTTTAATGCAAGTTATTATATCACTATTTGCTGCTCATAATTGTTGCATTCATCATATATTGTTTATTGTATCATTGTTTATTATATTGTATGTATATCTTTTATTTTTTGTCTGATGTAATTGTAATTGTTTGTGATATGGCTTTTCTTTCCCTTTTTCTGTTCTGTTTTTTTAAAAATGAAATCTTTAATGTCCTCAGGGAAGTGGAGCATTAAAGACTTGGGTTGCATTAAAAGCTTGGATCCGTAAATAAAACTATAGTTCAAGTGCTTCCTTTTTACAAATGTTCAGGCCTTAAAATTACATTCATTGGCCAGCTGTACTTCCCCAAGCTGTGGCTTGGAAAATCCCTGGAGATTGGGGACTGGTGTCTGGGAAGGTCGCTCAGCAGAAATGTGATGCCATAGACTTCATCCTCTGAAGCTTCCATTTCCTCCAGGGGCACTGATCTCTATAGTCTGGAGATCAGTTGTGATTCTGGGAGAACGCCAGGCTACACCTGGAGGTTGGCAACCATACCACTGAGGCAGCCTGATCAGCCCATCCTTCTGGTTGTTGCTCTAGCCTCGGTTCTGCCTCTTCCTCCAGTTCTTGGCATCTCTGCTCCTTGGGACGCCATCTCTTTCTGTCAGGACTGTGATGAGAAGGCTTTGATGGGGCCCTGAAGTGCAAAGGCGCCATGAATCCCTGCACCCAGGGGCCCCCAACATGGGCAATCCCAGATGAGACCTTCAAATTATTCTCCTAGACTATAACTCTCATAACCATGCAACTGATGTCTGCTTGGCCAGAATTATGTTCTGAACAAGTCTTTACGGTGAGAAACGTTTGTATGCTGTTTTCTGTGGATGAGAGTGGAAATGCTTTCAAGTCTTCACAGAACACTTTGTGCATGTCTCCAGTTAGACAGACAGAATCATAGAGTTGGAAGGGGCCAGAAAGGCCATCTAGTCCAACCCCCTGCTCAATGCAGGATCAGCCTAGAGCAGGGGTGTCAAACTCAATTGTTAAGAGGGCCAGATATGACATAAATGTCACTTGGTCAGGCCAGGCCATGCCTCGCCAGCCCAGATCGAGAGTGGGAGGTGGTTGCTGCCTCAGCTGGCTCGCGGGTTGGAGAAGAGCTCTCAAGGGGCCGGATCTGGCACGCAGACCTTATGTTTGACACCCATGGCCTAGAGCACCCTAACGAGTGTTTGTTCAGCTGCCGCTTGAAGACTGCCAGAGATCTCATTTTGCTTACCTTTTCCCTCATTCTTTGGATCCAGTAAGTTTCATTAGCACATGAGCTAAAACATTGTGAAAATATATTAGCCAGGGCCTTAAATAAAGTTGTTTTTTGCAGGTTGGGAAAGATATGAGAGTGCTTGCAGATCACCCCCCCACATGTGCTTTGATGTGTTATGTTTTTGTTTTCCCACTAGGCGCAGTTTAGAGAACTGCTGCCAGTGAGAGAGTTGGGTTTCTTAACCCTGATGGAGCTTGTTGGTGCCCTTAGCGACATCCTCCATATTGAGTGCAAAGAAGGGGAACAAGATTGGCGCATGTTTGACATCAATTCACAGTGCTCAGTAGATGGTAAGAAGGGAGATGGGACGTTCTTCCAAGGAAATGGGTTGGACCAAATAGTAAGGGTCCACTCCGTCCTGTGCTCCATGGTCATTTCCCCACTGCTCCTTCACAATCCTGCATGCAGTTCATCCTGAAATCCTGCTTCTGGTAATCGGTGAACTCTTGGGAACAGCAGAGGAGGCCTACAATGTGAGGAGAAACTGGTGGAAATCTCATACGAGTAGAAGTGCTACTAGCAGGAGCCTTAGAATCCAAATCTGTGTTCCCCCGCTGCTTGCATGCCAGTTGGCAAAGCAGGTGACCATTCAGAGTATCAGAATGTTTGTACTGTGCAATTTTTATAGTCCATCAGAAAGTTGTGTTTCTTACATTTACATACGTATTTGCCACGCCACTAAGGAAAATTCAGTTGCCCCGTAATTCCTAGCTTCCGAGAAGGTGATGAAAATACTGTCAGTCCTCCTTGATACATAATATATTCTGTAGGCCTGTAAAGGAAAGTTGCAACCTGGCCTTTGACCATTTTTCTTGTGGAAATCAGTGGCCACTTGGGTTCCAGCAGGTGTTCAATTTAGCCAGCAAAGCCCGCAAATGTTTTGTGACATTTATCCCTTACTTGTTATTTGGAGATCAATGGATTTTCCAGTTCTGGTCAAATGGCATTAAATAGAATAGCATCCAGTTGGTTTTTGAAGCTATAGACCACTTTTGTCGTACTTTTATCCTCTCCCACATGCTACCAGCACATTTTCCTGAATGGACAAGATACAGAGCAGCAGTTTTCTCAAATGCTGACGTCTCTCCATTATAATGAGTTTTTGAGTGCCATTTTCCTTAATGTTGTAGGGAATTACCAAATTTGGCTTATAATACCCGATAGTGTGTCTCTTTATTGCTTATGTGTGTGTTGCTTCCACAGATGAAGAGACTAATCACGAGATCTCCCTGTCTGGTTCGTTGGCACACGAGGAGGCTTCTGATAAGCATGAGCTGCCCTGTTGGGATTTTCCTTCAGAGGGTACAAAGAATCTGGAAGCTAAGTTTAATGTAGTAACAAAGATTGTGAAACCGGTAGGGTGACATTGCAATAATATCGCATTTGACAGCCATATTTCATAGTAGGAGGCTAGCTACATAACACTTTGCCAGGGTCTTCTGATTTGACTTGGTGTGCAGTGTGGTCGGTTGTAAGATGAGGTTGTGAGAACATCCTCTTTCTTAGCAGCTTTCTTGTTCTTCACGGCATGGCCGTGGACCAGTTGTAGATCCAAATAAATGAAAGTCATTTTGGCTTGGACGCTTCAGCAAGGGTGCTGTTGTGGAGAAATTATTTACTTTTAAGCGGTTTTTCTAAGCACTTACAGTTAAGGAAAATGAAGGTGAGCATGATGTGGGTTGTGTGGCCCTGTGTAGTCTCTCTATCAAAGGTTGGGGAGAAATGGACTGGGTGTATTTGTATTGGGATGGAGGCTTGCAGGACTGGAAAACTATTTCCGATTGCTAAGGCTTTCCCGCTGTGGTGGCTTGTCTTGTGTGTCAGAAATAAACCTCAGGGGCTTCTGCTGAACTATTTGCCTGAACATGAAATCCTCTCTTGATTGTAGCACCTGGATCTGGAAGAGCTTCATGTAATGCAGGAGATAATGAAAGAAGAAATCCCACCAGATGCTGTTCAAGACAGGCACCTCCATCGCCTCCCTCAGCTGGAGAGCGCTACTTTGGTGGCTCTGTCTGTGGAGTACATGGTCTCTCCTTCTCAATTTTATGTCCAGATTTACAGTGCTGAAACTTCTGAGAAACTGGAAGATATGACGATTGAAATGAGGTGAGGATCTTCTTGGCAGTGGGGATGCCTGGGCTTTGCATGTGAATTGGGTAGGGTTTGTGGGGCAAAGGGAACCTGCTGCGGTTGCCTTGATTTTCTGCAAGTGTGCCTATGATTGAAATCCATGTTCACAAACACATGGTGTAATGGTTAAGAGTGCCGGACTCTAATCTGGAGAATCAGGTTTGATTCCCCATTCCTCCACATGAAGCCTTCTGGGCTAATCACAGTTATCTCAGAACTCTCTCAGCCCCACCTACCTCACAAGGTATCTGTTGTGGGGAGGGAAAGGCGATTGTATGGTGCTTTGAGACTCCTTGAGGTAGAGAAAAGCGGGATATAAAAACCTACTTCTTCTACTGGTTGCCTCTGGCAAAATCCTGTAGATTTTCTGCCATGTTTTGAGTTTAGAGAAAACTTGATGTTTGGCAGTGGGGATGTGGGGCTTTGCATGTGAATTGGGTAGAATTACTGAGGCGAAGGGAACCTGCTGGGCTGTCTTGATTTTGTGCAAGTGTGCAAATGATTGGAGCCCATGTTCACAAACCCCTCTCTGTCATGTTGTAACTGCAAGAGTGAATCCATATGTGCAAGTTAAAGCTTGACATCTCTTTGCATTTGTCATTTTGTTTAGAGGAATTTGTATGCTGACTTTCAATACCTCCAAAGCAGTTTTCAACATAAGAATAAAACTTTGGGAACACAATCAGCTAAAAAGCTTTTTAGAAATCCGGAAAGCAAATAGCAGCAGGACAATCTTCCAGCTCAGTTAAATTTGAAGGCTCTTCTTTCAAAAGGCTGGTCAAATTAAAAACACACCGGTCTGCCTCTGAAAGGAGGCAAATGATGGGATGTGTGTAAATCCAAGGGAAGGGCATGCCCAGAACTGGGACAGTTATTGAGGATGCCCTGCTCCTAGTGCAGTGATCTGTTGTAGAGCGCCTAGGCGCACCATTGTGCCATCTGTGTGTTTCCTGATGCCCACCTAAGTTTTTGAGTTTTGGTGATAAAACCCAAAGAGTCTTGACTGGAGAGCTTCCTACCCAGCTAGGCACACCACAGCCATACAGCCACTCTCTGACCATGCACAGACCTCTTAACTTCCCTGTGCTTGGAAATGCCTCGGCCACGCAGGGAGCAATCCATCCTCTTTCTTTTGAAACTGAAACCAAATAGCCTTTCCCCACCAAAACCTGGAACCAGTCCCAGCTTTCGTGCCTACTTGGTGCTTTAGAAAAGCTCAGGCTTTGTGTCTGCAGGAGGCACCCATTCAAAAGCATTTGCCTCCATCATAGGGCAACACCTGGGAGGGGCTGTGGCTCAGTGGTAGAGCATCTGCTTGGCATGCAGAAGGTCCCAGGTTCAGTCCCCGGCATCTCCACTTAAAGGGACTAGGCAAGTAGGTGATGTGAATGACCTCTACCTGAGACCCTGGAGAGCTGCTGCCAGTCTGAGTAGTCAACACTGATTTTGATGGACCAAGGGTCTGATTCAGTATAAGGCAGCTTCACGTGTTCATGTGACTATGATTAACTTCAAAGTAACCAAAGAAATAGCATGAGCATGCTCCAAGAAGCATACAGTGTTGAAAGCCAGTGAAAGGAAGGGAGAAATGCTTATAGACGTGTTTGGAGGTGGAGATTTTGGGAGGAAATGGCTTCCAAATCTTTTTTCTGTTGTTCTGTGATTTCTTGTGGACACCCAGCTTGTTCCCCTTGACCATGAGGCAACATAGTCACAGAGGCAACTATAAGTGCCCCCCTCCAAGGGTCAGGATTTCTGTGTACTTGAGTGATTTTTCCCTAGCTGTGCAACAACGTGTTAGTTTGTGAATTATAGTCCACCCCCATTGCCTGATGAAGACTGAGCAAGCTCATTGCCCTCAGAGTGTTGAGAACCGTTTTCTTTGGGGGTGGGGAGTAGAGGGATATGAATTGGCCTGCTTAAAACCCATACAGTTCTTGGACGTTAGTCTTTTAGTGATCTGGGTTTTTTTGGGGGGGTGTCTTTCAGACGATGCTATGCTAGTAAAAATGTAGCAGACCGTTATGTTGTACCTGAAGCCTCAGTCAAGCCTGGCCAACTTTGCTGTGTGAGGAACTTAGAAGACAAATGGTGGTACCGAGGTATTATCCATCGTGTTCTCAGAGACCAGCAAGTGGAAGTGTTTTACCTAGACTTTGGAAACATGGGGATAGTCCCAAAATCTAATCTGAGGCTTCTCAAGTAAGTACATAGTCTGTTAGCCTCTCTCCAGATGGCACATCTTAAGGAAATACAGTAGAATTTGAGAGATTTACTTTATTCCTGTTGGGGATTGTTTTGGAAATTTGTGGCAGAATTGAGGTATTCTCTTCTTGAAGAGGTCTGTGTAATTTTCACCTCCTCTTTAGCTTCATCTAAATATGTGTGTTTTGCTGAGCCCCTATGAAGAACCTCAGTGCCCACGGCTGAGTGCTCTCACTCTGCCATAACCTGACAGCAAGGAGAAATTTTAACTTGTGCTATCTGGTGTGCATGTGTAACAAAATAGCTGACTGTTCAGACCCAGTGATCCCCAATGTGGCGCCTGCTTGCTTTCTTGCCTTCCCAAGCACAATAAGAAAAAGTCAGGTAGTGGCATGACAGGATCCCTTTGGAGGCTGGGCTGGGAGTCAAGCAGAGCACTCTTTTGTCTCCTCACTTAGACAGGGGCTGCCCACTTGCTCATGTTTCTGGGGACCATTGCATGCTGCCCACAGCCACCCTAAAGATAAAGGTCCCCTGTGCAAGCACCGTGTCATTCTTGACCCATGGGGTTACGTCACATCCCGACGTTTACTAGGCAGACTTTGTTTACTGGGTGGTTTGCCAGTGCCTCCCCCAGTCATCTTCCCTTTACCCGCAGCAAGCTGGGTACTCATTTTACCGACCTTGGAAGGATGGAAGGCTGAGTCAACCTTTGGCCGGCTACCTGAAACCAACTTCGGTTGGGATCGAACTCAGGTCGTGAGCAGAGCTTGGCCTCAGTATTGCAGCTTACTACTCTGTGCCATGGGGTCACCCTATTCTCTCTCAATTTGCCCTGCTGCCTTGGCATGGTTGTGCCATCTCTCGTCACTGCCACCAGCAGCATGCCCTGTACACCTCATGGAAAGAAAGGAAGGAGGGGGATTCTGGCCTCCAGTCCTCATTTGCTTCTAGAAGGGAAGATAACTCCAGCCCCCCTCCCCCATTCTCCAGACTTCTCTGGAGGTTGTGGTCTTTTCTTTCCCCCTTCCTCTTGGAAAGTCTGAGTGAAATGTAAAGCATTGTTCAATTCCCTCTTCTTGCTCTTTTCTGCCCTGTAGTTGTTGTTTATGTTGTTGAGGGAGGGGGTAATTTGGGACACTGTTCGGAACAACCGTGTGTGATTACTAAACTGCCTGGCTACCAGACATGCACAAAACATAGAGGATTATCATGGGCCTCATTTTCTAGAGTGTGTCTCATGTTCGGCCCAAGCAAGGAAGCAGGAAAAAAGAGGGAGGAGGAGGAGAAGGGGGGCAAAAACATTGTTGATTGCAGCAGCATATATTGATTTCATAAAGAAAATGTGCTTGGAGTAGCTATTTTGTGACTGGCCAAGCCTTCCGTGGCAGCCATTTTGTAGCAGCACTCACTGCCGTTTCTTGGTCTCAGATCCCAAAAGCGCCAGCAGGTGGAAACAGTGTTGGGAACACCAGGTTTCAGCTCTTATCTTGTTTGTTTCCCTGTATAAGGTTCAAATGTTGACTCTGGACTCATTATCGCTTATGAAATCGATACAAGGACAGCGGGGTCTGATAAAGTCAGTAAGAGGTGGCATTGAACCGCTTGGTCCGATAGTCATTTTTGTATAACAGGTGCTATACTCCATGCTTGCAGTGTTGCCTTTGTAAACAAATAAATAACCAGATATGAAAAAAGATGCCTGTGGGAATGCCCAGCCAGGAGACCAAATGGGATTCCTGATGTTGTTGCTTCCCAGTTTAAGATTTATTGCTTTGTTCATATTGCAGAGAATGCTATGCAAATCTTCCTGCCCAGGCTATACCTTGTTGTTTGGCCCAGATGAAACCCGCAAAGGTACGCATGAGTTCAGGGTTTAGTCATCCCAAGTGTTTGTAGGACAATAACAACTTAAAAGCAGTTTCTCTCGCTCGTAAACTCACACATGCATGCATACAAAGAGAATGACATTTAACAAAAGCAGCATGAAAACTCAGCCAATACTGTCTAATTGTGGGGGGTGCTCTAAGATGGCCTCTCTGCATAACCTTCTTACTTATTTGATGAACAAAAGGAATAGCTAGGAGTTTTCACTCTGAAATGTCCACTTACAGTTTCTTCCATCCATACTCAAACCTGACCATATGTGTCATCAGAGCTTGAACTAGAAGTTGCAGTCTCATTTGTTGGAGGTGAAGGAGCCCTGATATCCAGATTTTTTCCTAACCTGTGATTTGTTTGTAAGGAGTTAGCAATTTACTGATAAAGCTACTTCTGACACTCCCCAAGCTGTTTTGAAGCTGATACACCAGTGTGTGCGTAGAGAGCCAGCGTGGTGTAGCGGTTAAGAGTTGTGGTTTGGAGCGGTGGATTCTAATCTGGTGAACCGGGTTGGTTTCCCCACTCCTCCACATGAAGACTGCTGTGTGACCTTGGGCTAGTCACAGCTCTTAGAGCTCCCTCAGCCTCACCTACCTCACAGAGTGTCTGTTGTGGGGAAGAGAAGATGATTGTAAGCCAGTTTGATTCTTCCTGAAGTGGTATAGAAAGTCCAACTCTACTTCTTCTACTAGTATCACTACTACTACTACTACTACCACCACCACTACATCATTGAACTGTTCAGAAACTTAATAATTCATAAATGTATGTGTGAACTGGCCTTCTTGAAAAGTACTGCATTTGGGGATATGAGGTGATAGATATTTTGGTGGATAAGGTTAGATCTGTAATGGCTTATTCATCTGTGGAAGTCACCACTTGGGGAGAGGCTGTGGCTCAGTGGCAGAGCATCTGCTTGGCATGTGGGAGGTCCCACGTTCAATCCCCAGCATCGCCCGTTAAAGGATCTGGTGGTAGGTGACGTTAAGAGAGAGACCCTGGAGAGCTGCTGTCTTTCTGAACAACCAATACCGACTTGAATGGACCGAGGGTCCGATTCAGGATAAGGCAGCTTCATATGTTCATATATGATATAACCATTCCCAAGTGATAAACGTGCATTTGTAATTTATATTTGTGCTTAATAAGATAGATCTTTTATTATACCCTTTGTTCTAGGCGCTTAGGGTGACATATATGGTTCCCTCTTCACCCAAATTTTATCTTCTCAACAATCCTGTGAGGCAGGTCATTCCGACAAAGCAAAACTGGCCCAAGGTGACCCAGCGGGCATCATGGCTGAGTGGTGATTTGAACCTGGGTGCTAAAATTCTAGTCCAGCACTCTGATCACTAGGTAGGCTTGCCTTTCCCCTACAGCACAGGGACTCCACACTATGGGCTGTGTTTGTTCTATAACTGTGTCCTGTATAAATTGATGATTGATGTCTCTTCCAGTGCTTCTGTGAACTTTTGGGAAATCTGTTGTGCTTGACTTTGAGCTCATCCTTTCTTTGTTCAAGGGTGATTGGACTACCGGTGCCATACTTGAATTCCAAAGGCTGTGTGGGTTGAAACTGCTGGTGGGAGTGGTGGATGAATACATAGATGGCGTCCTTCATCTCTTCCTTTGTGACACCAGCTCTGATGAAGATATCTACTTTCACGATGTATTGAGATTAAAAGGCCATGCAGTCATCTGCAGAGAGAACATTCCTTCCAAGGTGAAAGGCAGACAGACTACTGGAGATAAGGCTGCTTGTGTGGGTAGTGATCATAGAGGTTAAAAGTAAAGTGTGCCACTGAGTCAAAACCAACTCATGATGACCCCATGAAGTTCTGCCTCATGAGGTTTTCAAGACAGGAGATGAGCAGAGGTGATATGCTATTGCCTTCCCTTGCATAGCAGCCCCGGTCTTCCTTGTTGGTCTCCCATCCAAGTACTGACGATACTTAGCTTCTAAGAGCTAGCGTGGTGTAGTGGTTAAGAGTGGTGGACTCTTAATCTGGAGAACCGGGTATGATTGCCCACTCCTCCAAATGAGCGGCAGACTGTAATCTGGTGAACCATGTTTGTTTCACCTGCTGGATGACCTTGGGCCAGTTACAGTTCTCTCCGAACTCTCTCAACCCCACTTACCTCACAAGGTGTCTGTTGTGGGGAGTAGGAGGGAAGGCAATTGTAAGCTGGTTTGAGACTCCTTTTGGTAGAGAAAATCAGAGTATAAAAACCAACTCTTCTCCTCCTCCTCCTCCGCCGCTTCCTTATTCTCCTCCTTCTGATGAGATCAGACTAGTCTGGGCTATTAGGGCTGCTACTACAGAGATTAGTATTTATACATCTATTCCACATATCTCACTCCTATTCTAAGTTCCCAGGAAGATCTGGAAAATTCTACACGTATCTCCTCTTTGCTCCAATGAGATCACCTCTAAAGGGGCCAAATTCTATACTGAGACCTTGTCCAAGGAAGTAGATATTCCGAATGTTTTAATGACTTATGTATAATTAATTACAGCATAATAAGGCTATGAATTTTAATCTCTATATTAATTTTATATGTAAAATTGTGCTGTTAAACTAATGTTGACTGATCTTTTGGTCATAAGAAATGTTGATTGATAGTATTTATATAAATAGGGCATAGCATTCTCGGACTGGTTTGTAATGAACCTTGCTAAGCCAAGGAAAAAGCAACACACCCCACTAAACCAAAGCAAGAAAGGTTGATGACTGATGGCACACTCTAAATCTTAAGCTTGCTGAGAGGAAGATCAAAAGCAGCATGTGACTAGCTTTCTTTCTTTCTGAGAGAACTTTGTCCCAAAATCTGTGAAAAAGACAGAATTACTTGTCTATGGGACGAATGAATTAGTTTACAAAAACCTTAGATCAGCTTTTTTTGCCATTTTAAAATTAGTTACATTATCTCTCTTTACAATTAGTTACATTGTCCCTCTTTACAATTAGTTACATTATCTCTCTTTTTAACCTGGTTTAATGTGAAACTGGCTTTTGTTACAAACCAGCATGTGTGTCTGCATGTATTTCTTTAAAATTCCAAATCCAGGACCACACCATGATTAGCATTCTTAACTGTAGTTAGCACAAACTGGGTTTGATGTGGTGTTTTGAACTGAGCCGCTTTGTTAAGAGCTGACTACTTTATGTAAAAAAGAGAACCTTGGGGAGCAAATATGACTCCTGAGGTCAAGTGTTTAAAAATGACTTGATATGTTGTGTGCTGTCCTGGCCATTTAGGGATGTTACGACAATCAGCTAAACAGCTAGATTTGAGTCCAGTAGCACCTTTTGGAGACCAACAGGGTTTTCAGGGTATGAGCTTGCAAGAGTCAAACATCCCTTTGTCAGGTATTTGATGAAGGGAGCTTTGACTCTTGAAAGCTTATATCCCCAAAATCTTGTTGGTCTCTAAGGTGCTGTGTGTGTTAAGTGCCATCAAGTCGCTTCCTACTCATGGCCACCCTATGAATTAAAGTCCTCCCAAATGTCCTCTTTGACAGCCTTGCTCAGATCTTGCAAATTGAGGGTTGTGGCTTCCTTTATTGAGTCAATCCATCTCTTGCTGGGCCTTCCTCTTTTCCTGCTGCCCTCAACTTTTCCTAGCATGGTTGTCTTTTCCAGTGACTCTTGTCTTCTCATAATGCGACCAAAGTACAGCAGCCTCAGTTTAGTCATTTTAGCTTAGACTTCCTGTAAGATGGCTGTTCCGAGCACAATTTCTCTCAAGAGCTCTTGAGAGAACCTAGAGACGTTCCGAAAACGGGACACTTTCAAGTGCCCCGAACACGTTCCTAAACGGTGGAACGTGGAGCAGGAAATTCCTGCAGCCAAGAAGTGCGGTCTGACTCCCAAACTTACCCCGGGAATGAAGCCTGGGAGGGTCTGGATGCTTGTCCCGCTTGGCTAAGGAAGAAACCATCGCCGTGAGCGCCTCTATGGATCCAGGCTCGGATCTCCTCTACCAATCACCAAATATTGAACTATTTTAAGAACAGAAACCCCGGCATCCGACACCTGAGTAAGTGCCAAGAACTCCTTTTGTTTACTTTTCAATTAAGAAAGACTGAGGAGCTTCTTAAACCAGCTACAGAACCTGCACCCCCACCCCACCCAAGATCATGAGATAACCTAGAAAAAAAAGGAATATTTGCTAACCTGATTGAGGAATTATAAACTTCATTCACGGGTAGACATAACAATAGATGTTTTGAGTGACACTGCAGGCAGCAACTGGAGACTGTGAATTGGAAGGGGGAGGGACGAAGTTTTACTTCCGATCCGAAGCTCTTTCACTTTTAGAAGTCCTCCAGCCACATTTCACTTTGAGAAAGGGATTTTGCTGGAAGAACCGGATGTGTCTCTAAGCCTGACTGGAATATCCTAGGAACTTTATGGTCTGTGTTACATTAAAACTACCCGACTCTACAACAATCAGCTCGGCAGGGAGCCATGGATTACAAAGAACTGGAGGAAATGCTGACAAAGCACACTGAAACAATCAATAATCAAATTCAAAAACAAACAAAGCAAATGACTCAACTTATAGACCAGAAATTTGACAATGTTTTAAATGAGATTATGACAATTAAAGATCAAGTGAAGGAACTGAAAACAGACATGAATGAGATGGAAATCACTGTAAAAAAAGTGGAGAACGAGCAAAAAGAAATTCAAATGGAAATTAAGGATTATAAGAAACAAATTGGAGAAATACAATCACAAGAAGAGGCCTTAAAGGACCAGATTGCACTTTTGGATATGAAATCGAGAGAGGCCAATCTACGCATACGCAATCTCCCGGAACGGTATGGAACTACCAGAGAGACCATGATAAAGTCACTTGCTGATATTTTCCATATAAATGAACAAAAATTAAATTATGCAATAGATAAGATCTACAGGGTCCCCTTGTCTCCAAAAATGCAGGAATCAAAGCCTAGTGATTGTTTTTTTTAATCTCAGAATGAAGAATACTATCATGCAAATCCAATTTGATAGTTCTCTGTCAGTAGATGGAGTACCATTAATACTGCTAAAAGATATACCTCGTCACTTGGTTGCAAAGAGGAATGCTTACAAAGATTTCACTATGATATTAAGAAAAAATGGAATAAAATACGCTTGGCTAACTCCACAAGGTCTTACCTTCACCTATAAACAGAACAGATGTGCTGTCAATTCATTGGCAGAGGTTGAGGGATTTCTGTTAAGAAACAAAAAACTGGCAGATCCTATCCAAGGAAGAGAACAAGAGGAAGCACAACAGGATGAAAACCCAAGTTTGCAAGAAGCAGTAACTGGAAACCATGGCCACCAAGAGACTATACCAAGAAAGCAAGAAAAAACCAACAGAAATCCTAGACAGAAAAAGTCGTTCAAGAAGAAGGGTTAAAGGGTTGGTGGGTACTGAAATGA
Organism: Euleptes europaea; assembly: GCF_029931775.1. Classification (NCBI taxonomy): domain Eukaryota; kingdom Metazoa; phylum Chordata; class Lepidosauria; order Squamata; family Sphaerodactylidae; genus Euleptes; species Euleptes europaea. The sequence continues at coordinate 21,717,065 of NC_079313.1, read as the reverse complement.
TGGGAGAAAGGGGAGGTGTGGGGGAATAACAATAAGTTTTTTAATTTACTTATCAATGTAAAGAATTTATAGATCTATCCTTTTTTGGGGAGTTATTATGTAACCTACTAGCATTTTTAATTTTTCTTTAATTTCAATTGACAATATTAGTGATTAGGTTATATATGACAGTTGGTATATAATGGATATTAGGAATAAATAGAAAATTAAAAATAATTATATACTAGTCTAGTAAGAATAGATAATTTTTAATATGAAGGAGTGATTAGATTATGAATAGGTAAGAGGAAGCTGGGGGTGGAAGTCCAAACTATTAGATGTATTTAACAATGAAGGTATACATTAAGGGATATATTGCTATTTACTAACATATGGAAAGATAAGCTTTATGAAATACCGAATAAGATGGATTGTGTTATTATGGAAAAAGCAATAAAAAGTAATTTAAAAAAGTCTTAGTCATTTTAGCTTGTTTTGATCTATAACCCACTGATTTGGTTTTTTGGCAGTCCACGGTATCCGTAACACTCTCCTCCAACACCCCATTTCAAAATAATCTACTTTCTTCCTATCAGGTGCTACTGGACACAAATCGTGCTGTTCTACTCGGCTATCCTCTGAAACAGTCAACTAAACAGTGTAGTCAATCAGGGCACAAATCATCTGTAGTTAAACAATTTTAAGGCTGGCTGACTTCAGAGGGGAGAGAATTAGTTTTGTTCTTTGCACTCCCATGTAAACGAATGGGAAGATTGACTAACAGTTATAGCTGAATTTAGCCTTCATTTTCTGTTTCGTAGGGAAATGCTGTTCTGATCAGTAGCTACCGGTCAGTGCTTTTCAAGGGTTCTGGGCGTTATGTGTCGGCCTTACACGTGTATAGGCACAAGCAATGCAAATGTTTTTATTTTACTATTGGCTACGTAGACTGTAGGCAGATAACTCCAAAGCTCATAAAGCATGTGGATTAGATGTCCAGATGTTCTGGATTATTGCTTCTTGATGGGTAATGGCTCTAGTTAGCTGCAAATCGTTATGGTTTATTTGCTCATAGCAACCAGTTAACATGTCTGCTTGTTTAGAAAATTTACAACTTGACCAATAATTGATTTAAACGTGGTCTTTTTTTAGAGGGGTCAGAGAGAAACCAGTGACTTGCCTCTTAACACTTTCATTATAGGTTCCAACTATTTAATGAAATGTGGGTAATAGCTTTTGACATTTGTTCACTATTGACTGGTCTCTGTTTTGAAGCAGATTTTTATCGTTTCAAAGTGTTGTTCAGATTTTTTTTGACTGATGTAAAATATTCTATTAATTGTCCTTGTTTCTGTTTAACAGGGCTTTAGAGATTTTAATCCTTCCACTTTATATCTGAAGCCCAGTCCAAAGCAAAAGGTTGGACTGAAAGAGGGAGATGCTTCCTTGTTTCAGCAAGAATCACGACAGGATCTTCCAGAAACAGCATCTTCAGAAACTTGTAAACATGAAGTCCATTCCCAGGTGTGTGGGGTGTGTGTGTGATTTTTTTTATTTATTTCCACTTTATTTCCTCTTAACTCTTCTAATCAACTTACAGTAAAGAACACAAGTTCTGCAGTATGTAAATAAAGGCTGAAGTGTTTGGTCCTCTTCTAGTAGAATAAAGGATGGTTAGTAGAGAACAAGACATGGACTTTTGTAATATTTTTCATGGTGTGGATAAACGTGATTATATGTTTCCCACAATATTAGAATTAGGGAGAGCCCAATTAAATAGATGGGTAATAGATTCAGAACAAACTGGAATTATTTCTTTCTGCAAAACATAATTATCTTGAGGAGTTCCCTGCCACAAGATGTGATTAAGGGGACTTAGCACATTCATGCATGATAGGTCTAGAAGCAGGTGTTTGCTCTGATAGCCAGATAGAACCTACATATTCAGAGGGAGTATGGCTTGGAATGCCAGTTACTTGAGCGCCACACCAGGGGAGACCTTGTACCCTTCTGTGCTTCTGCAGAAGTTTCATGTTGACCACTATGTAAAGCAGAATACTGAAATGTTCTTAATTGGGCTATTTGGACTCACTTTATCACTCCATTCATGGGGGGTTTTTTGGGAGGGAATCCTGTGCTAAAGTGTTCAACCTTGGTGAACTTGGCTTCTTTGGGGAGCTTTCTTGTAGTGTACCACATGATTTGATCTTATCACTAGTAGCATCTGAAGCCCATTGAGAGAGCTCTTCCAAGGCTTTGAGGTTTGCTGTCAACAATCTGCTAATGATACCCAGTTCTGCATTTGTCTGACTAAACATTCTGGTACAGTTGCCTTGGTTCTAAAACAGCACCTGGAACTGTGCTCATGAGAATAAATAAATTGAAGTTAAATCTAGACAGTGCAGAAGTGATTCTAGTGGGGTATCGATAGTTTGGCCCTTGCTTGATTTGGATTTCACTTGCTCACATGCCTGTCTTTCTGTCATGGAGATCTTCTCTGTGGGAGCTTCCAAGAAATGTACACAAAACTGGTTGGCTCTCCTGTGTAACGTGCCAGAGTTCAAAGTTGTTGTGTTGGTCTTGTGACCTGTAGTCCCAAACTGCAGGTCCATTCCACACTCCCAAGCACAATTTGTCTGTTCACTTCTGAGGGGATTGATTGTTCCTCTTTGGAAAACCTAGTACTTTGCATGTACTAAGCCAGTCACTGTCCCTTTCTCCCTTCTCCCAAAGCATATATGGCACATTTTCCTCCCCCTCCTTCAGTCTTCCGTAATGTCAGATGCTGGGGACAGTTTAGGGAAGCCTCTGTGCCCTGTTGAAGATAGAATGTAGGATTAGATGGGCCACTATCTGATCCAGCTAGGCATTGCTTACGTGTCGTGGTTTTTGATAGTTCTTGATTCTGCTCATTCTTACCATCATGGACCTTGCCAAGGCATTCAGGATGTTGGAAGTCAAGTAATCAGTATTCCTGATTTCTTAGCCTGGCTCATGCAGCCTAATTAACTATTGTGCTTGTTTACCAATCCTTTCATTCAATTTGGGGCAGGCCTGTAACCTTTTATTTAAAATCCTCCACATACTAACTCACGGCTGTTGAACTCAATTGTCACGAGGGCCGGATATGACGTAAATGTCACTTAGTCGGGTTGGGCCATGCCTCGCCAGCTCAGATTGTGAATGGGGTGTGGGGGTGCTGCCTCGGCTGGCTCACAGGCCTGATAAGGTCTCTCAAGAGGCCAGATCCATCCAGCTGGCCTTATGTTTGCCATCCCTGTACTAATTTTTATGTAAACCTTAATATATTCATAGCATAAGCATGGGGTTACTTTTTGGAATCTAATTTATGGTTCATTTGAGAATATTAAGTAATAACCTATCCTCAGATATTTTGTTTTCCTTGTTTGCCTTAAATATTAGCTAGACGTTGTAAGCACTGGTCTGGAGCAAAATCCAAAAACGAGTCCACAGAATCTGTTTTTTATTACTTGGTCCCAGAATGTCAGTGATGCAACCAGACACGAGCACCATTTTAAATCTGTATTTTGGCTCAGCATTCACAATGTTGAGAAGACCAGGTTTTAAATTCATGGACTTTGTGTATTCTCTCCCCCTTGATTTTATTCTACTTGAGTTCATTTTATTCCAGCCTGGTTGGTACTCATAAAAATGTGGGCTTTTTAATGTTAAATAATAGCTGACATTTATAGGGCTGCTTAGGCTTGTGACAGGAGTTTGCATTGTGTGTGTGTCTTAAGTGTTGTCAAATTGCTTCCGACTTATGGCAACTCTATGAATCAGTGACCTCCCAAACGTCTGATCCTTAATAGCCTTGCTCAGGTCTTGGAAACTGAGGGCCGTGGCTTCCTTGATTGAGTCAATCCCTCTCTTCTTATAATATGACCAAAATACGTTAGCCTCAGTTTGGTCATATCAACTTCTAGGGAGAGTTCAGGCTTAATTTGATCTAGAACCCACTGATCTGTCTTTTTGGTGGTCCATGGAATTCATAAAACTCTCCTCCAACACCATATTTCAAATGACTCACCTTTCTTTCTGTCAGCATTCTTCATTCTCCAACTTTCACACCCATGCATAGTATTGGGGAATACTAAGGTATGAATTATCCTGATCTTGGTCACCAGCAATGCATCCTTACAGTTCAGAATCTTTTCTGGCTCCTTCCTAGCTGCCCTTCCCAGCCTCAATCTCCTTCTGATTTCTTGGTTGCAGTCTCCCTGTTGGTTGATGATGGGGGCAAGGAATAGAAAATCTTGAACAATTTCAATTTCATCATTGTCAACCTTAAAGATGTGTAATTTTCCAGTTGTCATTTTTGTCTTCTTGTTGTTCAGCTGTAATCTTACTTTGGCACTTTCTCCTTTAACTTTCAGCACTAGTCATTTCAAGTCTTCACTATTTTCTGCCAGTAATATGGTGTCTTCTGATATCTCAAATTGTTAATGTTCCTTCCACCAATTTTCACTCCACCTTCATGTAAATCTAATCTAGGTTTCCTTACGATACGTTCTGCATATAAATTGAAGACATAGGGAGATAAATTACATCCTTGTCTGACACCTTTGCCAGTTGAAAACCATTCTGTTTTTCCATATTCTGTCCTAACAGTAGCCTCTTGACCAGAGTACAGATTGCATATCAAAATAATTGGATGTTGTATCACACTTTTCAAATCAATCATAACTTTTCATGATCCACACATTCAAAACTTTGCTGTAATTTACGAAACACAAGCTGATTTTCTTCTGAAATTTTCTCGTATGCACCAGTAACTCACATAAATTGGCAATATTATCTCTAGTGCTTCTTCCTTTTGTAAATCCAGCTTGAACATCTAGCATTTCTCATTCCATATATGATAACAGTCTTTGTTATAAGATTTTGAGCATCACTTTACTAGCGTGAGAAATTAATGCAATGGTCCAATAAGTTGCTGCAGTCTTTGTCTCCTTTTTGGGAATTGCAATGTAAATTGACTGTTTCTAGTCTGTGAGCCATTTATTTGTTTTCCATATTTGTTGGTATATTCTTGTTAAGATTTTGATGGGCACAATTTCTGTGGCTTGAAATAACTCTATTGATATTCCATCTGCTCCTGGCGATTTGTTTCTCCCGATTGCTCTCAGTGCAGCATTCACTCTACATTTTGAAGCCATAGATTCTTCTTCAAAAGGTTTTTCTTGGAAGGAATCTGTCATCGTTTCATCTCTTCTGTATTGTACTTCAGTGTATTATCCCCATCTTTTATTTATTTTGTCCTGTTCGGTTAATATTGTTCCATGTTAGCTTGCACTAGCTCTGAAAGTTTCCCTTTTGAACGGCAGATCCTCATGCCTCAGCAAACTGCTTTTGAAGCTGAAACACTTCCAGGAAAAAGAAGAGAGCTCCTCTTTGGGCTCATGGGGTGCATCTCATGGCTCTGGCAGTGATCCTGATGTAACCTTGAGAAATTTTGGGTTGAATGAGTTGGTATTGCTGTAAGACAAATTTGCCCAAAGTGCTGTGAAGCTTTTACTTTGAACCAATGAAGACTGACAAGCCACTTCTTATTTCTAGAGGTGTGATGAGAGAAGGGAGGATTTGGCATGCCTGAAAACTGAGCAATTGGTGCAAGGGCATGGATGCTTGGATGTCTTTTCTAAAAAGTCATGTGACTGCCAAGCGAGAAACCCCTGCAGAGAGTCCCCTGAGAATTCAAGACCAGTGCCAAAGGAAAAGATTTTGCAAACTAAGGTGCAGAATGAACCTATTTTAAAAAAACATTAAGAACACTTCCAACCAAACAGTATATAATCCTGTAGTTTTGCATCATTCCAAGGGGCCTAGCAGAACAGAAAAAAGCTTCAAGCTAGCAGCTTGCTTTTGGTCTGGAGACCAAGTCCTATGAGGAAAGGTTGAAGGAGCTGGGTATGTTTAGCCTGAAGCGGAGAAGACTGAGAGGGGATATGATAATTATCTTCAAGTACTTGAGGAGCTGTCACATAGAGGAGGGTGACGAGTTGTTTTCTGTTGCCCCAGAAGGTTGGACTAGAATTAACCGGTTGAAATTAAATCAAAAGAGTTTCCGTCTAGACATTAGGAAGAATTTTCTAACAGAGTGGTTCCTCATTGGAACAGGCTTCTTCAGGAGGTGGTAAGCTCTCCTTCCCTGGAGGTTTTTAAGAAGAGATTAGATGGCCATCTGTCAGCAATGCTGATTCTATAACCTTAAGTAGATGATGAGAGGCAGGGCATCTTGGCCATCTTCTGGGCATGTAGTGGGGGTCCCTGTGTGTGTGTGTGTGTGTGTGTGTGTGAGAGAGAGAGAGAGGTAGTTCTGAATTTTCTGCATTGTGCAGGGGGTTGGACTTGATGACCCTGGTAGTCCCTTCCAACTCTATGATTCTATGACAAAGCAGCTGAATCACTGCTCGGTGTTTGTGTGGTCGCGGCTCCATGCCTCTGCTCTGATACAGAGCAGATGAAGCTGCCTTGAGCACCCTGCCTCCCAGATATTCCAACACTCACATGGTTGCAGTGCGGATGAAATGGGGGAGAAAAGAATGATGTAGGCTGTTTGGGGTCCCCATTGGGAAGAAAGGTGGGGTACAACTGAAGTAAATAACTAAAATCCTAAGCAAATTTTGAATTCATTATCTGTCTTTCCCCTCCCCATAACATCTGTCCTTCCTTTATAAAGGTCCCCTTTATAAAGCACCGGGTCATTCTTGACCATGGGGTGATGTCACATCCCGACGTTTCCTAGGCCGACTTTGTTTATGGGGTGGTTTGCCAGTGCCTTCCCCAGTCATCTTCCCTTTACCCCCAGCAAGCTGGGTACTCATTTTACCGACCTCGGAAGGATGGAAGGCTGAGTCAACCTTGAGCCGGCCACCTGAAACCAACTTCTGTCGGGATCGAACTCAGGTTGTGAGCAGAGCTTGGACTGCAGTACTACAATTTAAGCTGTGAAGATGAATAGGTCTTTGTAACCTATTTTTATGATAATGGTTGTACATTAGCCTTTTTATTTATTGGAAATTTGACATTGGCAGGTCAATAAGAACTACAGTTGTGATATTTGAACACTGTATATAGGTTATTGAAATAACAGCTCTATCCTAAGCAGAGTTATACGCTTCTAAGTTCCACTGAAGTCAATGGGCTTAGAAGAGTGTAACTCCCACTAATAAGGCACTGTAATTTAAATTACAGAAATTTTGTTTGCGGGGTGTTTTTTCCAGCTATCGGAAGTTAAAAATACCATTTTCCTTTTTGTGAAGTGAATGGCACTGGAGCCTTGGTTTGTTTTCTAGGATCCAGCCAACTCAGTGACATTGCCGTACCTGGAGCCTGTTTGTTTAGCCACAGAAATCTGGGATGAGGACTGGAGACCTCTCCTTTGTGTCAGAGAAGAAGAAAAAGGCAATCACTGCAATAATTTGTGCCCAGACATTGCAGTATCTTCCAGCCGAACTTGGAACAACGAAGGGAGAACTAATGAGGCCCAACATAGCCAAAAGCTGGAGCCGCAGGTAGCTGTTGTGGAGGGCAGGCAGATGAGCTACCGGCCACTGGTGATGTTGTCGTTCTTGTGCTTTTACATTCCTTTTATAGCCCCTTTCACTGGGTCGCCATGAGTTGGTTTCAACTCAGTGGCACACTTTACTTTTTTTATTATCTCAGAGGCTGAAACTGGAAGTAGCTCTGGGTCTGTAGTAAAAATGAGGATAGCGGTAAAGGCCAGGAGTAGATGGGGAAGTGAAAATGGACTTGGGGCTCAGTGGCCCATGTGGTGCTACTAGTCAATACCACAAGGGCTGTTCAGCTTAGCAGCATCAACAGTGGGAATTATCTCAACTCCCCACCCCAAACTGGCAGCACTGTGGGAAGAGACAGTTTCTGAGCTGACACTAACTGCAATTGCTGATAAAGGGTTTGAGTCAAGTGGCCCCCGAGACGTTGGCAGAGTTGCTGGGTTTGGCTGTGCTTGCTCCTGGACACCAGTGGCCTTCTAGGGCAGTGGCTCACCGGGAAATTGCCCTGTAAGTTAAATGGCCAGGCCCACCCCAGTAACGGCAGAAAAACCTGAACAAAACCAATTGTCTCCAGAGGGGGAGAGAGAGGGGGAGGGGGGAGAGAGACCGACCCTCTCCTGTAGCCCAGTACTCCTTAACTGCATTCTGTCTGCCAAGACAGGAACTGTGTTCAGGGTGACCCTTGTCTTGGTTTCATGGACCTTTTATGCAGGGACATTTCCCCATGGTCACTCCACCCAACTGCTTCGGGGGCTTCCTTTTGATTAGGCATGCCTTTTCTTCCCTTCAGAGGTCGCCTCACTCTCCCTATATGTTTACCCTTCATTTTCCAGATTCTGGCTAAAACAGCATCTGGAAAACACAGGCAAAATGTGCGGGGAGAGCAAGGCAACCTTTGACAGGTGGAAAAGGCATGCATAATCTAAAGGAAGCCCCAAAGCAGTCGGTGGGGGTGATCGTGGGGAAACGTCCCTGCATAAAAGGCCATGGTCTATCCAACAGCGCCACTTTATCCATTTTGAAAGCATCATAAACAGTTTATGATAGAATGTGGATGTTCAGACATTTCCAGTGTTACAGCTGAGAAAATGAAGCGTCCCTAATTTAAAAGTAGCACAGCCAAAATATCACAAGGCATTGTATGTGACTTAATTGGTTGGTTGAAATTCCTGTAAGTCTCTGCACATGTCCATCTCTCTGCAACCTGTGTAGCTTCCAGGATCAGTCTGTACCTGTTAATAGCCCTTGGTGACCTCTGGGAGGGGCTTCCCATTATTTTGGGGTGCGGTATCTGCCCTTGCATAGCTGTGCCCTGCCCCAAGGCCATTACTTGCTGTTCCTTGTCAACCTTGTCTTGCTCCCACTCTCCTTCAACCAAGTCCTTTTGATAGGGCAGGCAGAGGAGAGAGATCAGAATGAGCTACAAACTGCAAATTCTGCTGAAGTAGACATTTTATAGTGGAACAGGCTGCATACTTCAGGCAAATACTACTTTGAGCAAATAGCCTGCCAGACCTAGTTTCCCTCTAGCGCTTGCGGGGTGGATGGATGGGCTGGCCTATTTGTACTGGTTGGCTAAGATTGTTTCCAAATGTTCATTACTTTCCATTGCAAGAAGTGGTTTCTCGTAGCTGAGTTTCAGTGCAACCTTGGCCTGCAGTCTTGAAGCTGCCTTGAATGATTTGGAAGAGAGACTGGATATTAATGTATTGGTGAACCCATAGCGATATGACTTGACCTTCAGACACTTTCCTTGGGTTTCTTCATGCAGTAAACAAGGCTTTTCCTGTTCCATTTGATTGCAGACAACTGACCCTCTTCAAAATGCAACTGATTGCTCCTGGCAGACTGTGGAGGAGTTTTACATCTCCATTGTTCCTTCCCAGCAGTCAACAGACCCAAGTCAGGTTGCCCTGGAAGCAAACAAACTGCTTGCCTGCAAGTCCCAGCCTCTTCCAGAATTGTCTACCTCTCCGGTGGACAAATGCAATGGTACTTATGGGCTTATGGCAAAACTGTGGAACCAGTGTATACAGATCCTGTAGTTGTGGTGTTCTGGAGTCTAGTGACATTCAACAGTCTGTGGTGTATCCTGTTGGGTGATGAAGCAGGAACCTTATCCCCTAGTAATTCTCTGGAGATTGCAGTCATGTTGGTCCTAAAGAATGAGTCACGATATAGGTGTCAAGAATACCACCTGAGTGAACCATGATGGTTGTTTCTTAAGGTATAGATGTTCAAAATAAGTTCTTGCATACCCAGCTCGCAGTTAGTCATCTGTCTGTTCTGGGAACCAAAGAGGTGACTTGGTTGATCCTGATTCAAATGCCAGCCCCTCTAATACTAATAAGAATTTAAACCTTATTGGCCTGATTATCTTCAATGCCTGTTCGTGTTAATCGCTCTGAGATTTTTCTAAACAGTGGGGTATAAATATTTTAAATGATTGCGTAGGGTATCCTACAAGTCTTTATGAGTATGCCCTGCAGTGCATACAGTGGTCTGGTTCACATGTATGGCCACATAGACAAGCAAACCATCACTTCTGGCTTTTTCTTGTGAGGGCATTGCGTGGCCTGGCTTGGGGGGTGGAGTGCATTCATATGGGAAGGAATCATAATTCACCCTTCTACGGTGGTTCTTACCCTGACATGTGGCTGCCAGGTTCCTGCTACAAAAGTTTAAATCAGACTTAAATACCCCGACAAACCACAGCCAAGACAGAGAGCTGAATCCGCATCTAATGGATTGTATAACCCAGGGGTGTTGAACTCAATTGTTACGAGGGCTGGATATGACATAAATGTCACTTGGTTGGGCCGGGCTATGCCTCGCCAGCCCAGGTTGGAGTGGGTGGGTTGCTGCCTCAGCTGGTCCGTGGGCCGGATAAGAGCTCTCAAGGGGCCAGATCCAGCCCTTGGGCCTTATGTTTGACACCCCTGGTATATGAGAGCAGTACACTTCTTCTTTTTTTACTGTGCAGGAGAAGTGCCTTCCAAGAGGAAAGAAGACCATGTCTCCAGGACCCAACTTGTTGCCTTTACCGCTCCCAGTCCTTGCTGTGTCCAGGAAGAGAGAGGTCACAACAACCCCTTGGTGTTCACTGCGGAGCATCAGCGCTCTCCACTGTTCTGTATCCCTTACTGCCCTTCTGCAGCCCTGGGGGCCTCTGCACGCCTAGCTGCATCTGGAGGATATTTCTCCCTCGGCCGGAGGATGGTGAATCTATGAAAGAGACCACAGAGTAGCTGGATGCCTTTCAGAGCCTTTTCAGCGGTCGGTCACTTCATTGGAGATGGTGTGCAAAAATCCTGTGCCCTTGGAGGCTGTGAGAACTTGGTTCATAATAGCTTGGAGTCCATTTCCTCCATGGGCCAAGTGTTTGGCTGAGTGTTTGTTTGTTTCCCCATGTTTTGCTTTTTCATGTTCTACAGTTGTGTTTTCTGTATAATACAATGATGGTTTTGACAGTTATGGCAGTCTGGCTGTGTCAAGTGTCTTGCACCAGCATTTCTAAATAGCAACTGCAAAGATGTTAGATATTCACTGAAACACCTCTAAAACACATTCAAAACTGACTAGTAAGTTTGGGGTGCATTTATGGAAAGACGCCACTCCAGGCACACAGGTCTGAAATGTCCTGGCAGAGCAGTTAATAGCCACATAGAACCAACTAGGTCAGAACCAGATGTGTGGAGAGACTAAGTCACAAAGAGAGAGAGAGAGAGAGAGAGAAGCATTTCTTCTGTGTGTGCTGCCTTGGGGACCCAGATCGGGCAGAAAGGCGGCATTAAAATTAAGATTTTTCCTTCATTTATATACATAAACACACATATGTGTATGTATATATGCAGGTATGTATATGTGTGTGTGTGTGTATGTGTGTGTGTGTGTGTGTGTGGCTATTATATATGTGTGTGTGTGTGTGTGTGTGTGTATGTATATACATATATATATACATATATATATACACACACACACATATATATATATACACACACACACGCACACACACATATGTATGTATATGTGGCTATTAACACACACACACACACACACATATATATGGAGGACTTTGGAACGTGGATTAAGAAGCACCCAAGCTCAACAGCAAGTTTTTGTAAATACCATCTGTGCTCCAAATCCAAATTATTTCCAACACTTGAGAGCATCTGGAAATCTCGCCATTATTCTGGTACATACTTGGTTTTGTTTATGTGAGAGGCAGGACGAGTAGCCAAAGCAGGGTGAGAGGTACTGCAGACGAGTGTGCCAAATAGATTTTTCTTTGTGACATGCTTATTCCAGTGGCATTTCGTGTTGCCATCTCACTGTTCTGGAAACAACTATTGGACTGACTTCCTAATAAACTCTTTCTTGCACAGTACTATTCTGATTGGGTAGTAGTATTTCCTTTCCCATCTGTCGTTGCCCAATTGGTGAACGAGGAATGGGTGTAACGTCCTATTGCCAGTCTCAACCTTATCTAGCATTCAAGATTTACAAGCTCTCCAAAATCTCATGAAGATCCCCATGGTTCTGCAGGGTGAGTTTTCTTTCATAAATGGTATTCCAAAGCGCCTGATCAGTTGGATGGCAACCATTTCCCTCTCTCCTTGAGGCTACGATGACTGCAAAAACTGGATACTTAGAAGTTATAACCACTAATCTATGGGCTTCACCCTCCCGTTTTTGCTATAGCAGGATGTCTTTGGGCAAACCAACTCCTCTTTTGCCAGGCAAGGATGGGCACTGTGGGAAAGTCTTAGTTGCCTGGGGGTGCTGGTCCAACTGGAATTGAGGTGCTAATGGCACACCTCCAGAAGGGAAGTGGGTTAAAATGCATCAGTAACTACCTAACACAGAGCAAGGTCTTTGGGTATGACCACAGGATTCCAAGACTCAAAATAACCTGGCAGCTTTCTCCTTATGCTTTGAGTCAGTGGAATCAGTTCTTTTGGCACTGAGCATTAAAAGATGTTTTACCATCCATCCTAGACGACAAGGCATCTGAACAGTTTTTCATTTTGAGCTACTAGATTGGAGATCCTCAGCCAGACTGCTCTAGTGGAATGGCTCTGGTTTCCGGTGGATGAAATCCTTTTTGCAAGAACAAGGGAGAGAAAGAAGCCCTATCATCAATGAGGCCACTGACTGCCTTCCTGTAAGGGGCTGACTGAAGGCGTTATGAATACATTGGGTAAAGCTAACAATAGAGCACGATCTTCAGCAGATACCTTATGGTTTTCAGCATTCTCCAAAGGACAGGTTTCCTTCAAAATACCAGTGGACCCTAGATGAGGAAGAACATCTGCTTATACAGGACAACAGGAGACACCCATTTGTTGTGTTCTCAGTATGTTTTCACCCTTACGAAGAAGAATGGGATGTCCAGAGCTCAACTGGATCATGAACTCAACTGGATCATGAACACTTCCTGATGAAACCACCAGTAATGACACACTTTCAAATGATTAACGTGCAGTCAGTGAGTTTAGGCAACCCAGGGGATTCACTGGATCTTCAGGTTCAGGGACCATGTCGTTCTCACCAAGTGGAAGGGATGTGCCACAGTGGCCCTCACCCATACCTTGCCTTCTTCTTTGAAGCATTGCTCAGGTGTCTACAATCAAGTGGTCTTGCACTCTTCCCCTGGCAGGTATTTGAGGGTCTCCGCTTAGTGCAGTGAATAGCATGTTGCAAGGACAGGAGCCCTGGTGGAATGTCAGGTAGGACCTATTTTTCCTTTTATAATGCTATGATCCTTTGCAAGGGGGTCTTTGTACAGGAGTTCAAAGGATGCAGAGCTACACTTTGCTGCAAAAGGAGAAATGATTAGTTTTGTAAGTTGGGATTGGGGAGAGAATGCAAGACCACAAGGACCATCCCTACTCATTCCCCTACTTGCATGGGAACTATGTTCGTAGTTAAAGTGTGTGAAGAGAGATTGGCTTTTTCCACATGTGTATGCATATCAGCGTATGCCTGTTCATTTGCCTTGTCTTCTCAGCACTTCTGATGGCTTGCACAAATGAAAAATCCAGCCCGAATATTTTCCAGTGTGTGGGAGGACAGGTTGCCTGTGTGTTGTTAGCTGCCGTTTCTGATAAAGTTGCTGATGTGCTGATTAAGCAGCAGCTGTCTCCTCCAGCTTGTGAGCATCAAGAGCTAATAGTTCACCAGATTCAGTTTCCTTTCTGGTGCTTCCTTGTGTTCCTGGTGTTGGAACAGGTTGATGCAGGTAGATGTACTCATCTCTTTTGTTATCTTGGGAGGAAGGCAGATGCAGCAACCTAAAACTGCTGGAAGGAGTTTGATAATGTATCGTCTGCTCTGGTTTGTTTTTGTTTTTAATCCTCTGTCCTTGGGCCAGCTCTGCAAAAATCGGTTCTGCAAGTTTCAGAGTGGTTGAACTTGGTAGGGAAATGTCAGGCAGAGAGAGCAGCTATTGGCTAGCCCCTGTCATGACATTAATGGGCACAGAGAGGTGATGGAGCGCATACAGTGAAAAGTCAGTGCAGCTCATCTCCAACTACACAGTGTTCTGTTAATTCCAGGATCATTGTCTAATCGGTAGCACTGGACAGGGCATGGTTTTCATATTCTCAAACCAATGGAGCTGCCATTGGCTCCATTGCAAAACTTACGTGCCGCCAGGTAAGTATCATTACTTTGCAATGGAACTAATAGAAGCTCCACAGAGTGGTCTGTAGATGTGGAAATGCTGTGTGGGAGTAGGGTGGAGGCTGAAGATGCTTCTTCCCATGCGATCTGGTCACAATCAGAAAATGGCTGTTGTGCATCGAAGGGGTACCAAGCTGATATCATACATCTGACGCAAGCTTCTTGTGGTGGACACAAGAATTTTGTGATACGCAGAGACCCCCTAGGTCTGTAATCACCTGGGATGGGTAGATCATCTGGGTTATTACCATGCTGGCGCGAGAGCCAGCATGGTGTAGTGGTTAAGAGAGGTGGTTTGGAGCGGTGGACCCTGATCTGTAGAACCGGGTTTGATTCCCCACTCCTCCATGTGAGCGGAAGAGGCTAATCTAATGAACTGGATTTGCTTCCCTGCTCCTGCACATGAAGCCAGCTGGGTGACCTTGGGCTAGGCACACGCTCTCAGCCCCAAGTACCTCACTGGGGTCTGTTGTGGGGAGGGAAAGGGAAGGTGATTGTAAGCCAGTTTGATTCTTCCTTGAGAGGTAGAGAAAGTCGGCATATAAAAACCAACTCTTCTTCTTTTGCACTGCTGGTATCTCATATGAGTCAAACATCCTGCTTGATTATTAGATGGGCAGCCCATTCCTGAAGAAGGGGACTGATGCTCCTTTGGAGCCAGCGTGACCCCATGCTGGCGTAGATACCACCTTATCATGGAATAAGGTTGCATCTACGCCAGCGTGGGGGCAAACATGCTGGCATCCAGCCACCAGCAGTCCCCACAGCCACCACACATACACCAGCAGGGCTTTCCTGGAAGGGAAAGCCTGTGACAGTGTGTGTGTGTGTGGGGGGGGGGGAACGTTACCAGAGGTGGAACTGCCTTTAGGCATCTACCACAGCCCTTTTGCCCTGGGAACGCCCCCTTGAGCGGCAGTGGGGCTGGGCTACCTTTTTCAGTGGCGCAGCCTTGCTGCTAGCTATGGGGCTTTCCCCCCTTTTTAAATTTGGAGTGGTTAAATATGGAGGTTTGCCTCTATAGCAGCTGGGAAGCCTCCGGGAAGGTGGCGTGGCTCTGCTGCTCCCAGCTGCTGTGGATCTACCCCCCCCCCTCAAGATTATGCTCTTAAGAGTGCTTCCCTATGGTGACATTTTTTGTGCTGCTGAAAGATCCCTTTTCCTTGCAAAGGTGCAAGAAATGAGGGCTCCACATATTTAATATCGAGCTTTTTTGGGGGGGTGCCATCAAGTCACAGCTGACTTATGGTGACTCTAGGGTTTTCAAGGCAAATTGGAGTTGGTTTGCCATTGCTGCCTCCATCTCACGACCGTGGTATTCCCTTGGAGGTCTCCCATCCAAGTGTTTGCCAGGGTCAAGGCTGAGGGTGTGTAACTGGCCCAAGGTCACCCAGCAGGCTTCCATGGCGTGAGTGGGGATTTGAACCTGGGTTTCCCAGGTCTTTTCTTTCTTCTTTCTTTCCCCCTGTTCTTAGACTATGGTCTTGAACAATAAAACCATAAAACGTAAGGTTTCCCAGGTCCTAGTCTGACCCTTTAATCACTACACCACGCTGGGTCTCAAAAGCGTAACCCTAAGGTTTTCAAACAGTGGGTCCTGGTATTTGAAGGGGTGTTATATTGAGGATGGAGCCGGATTGTTTTTTGCAGCCCCTGTAGGTTGGACCAGAACCAACAGGTTGAAAATAAATCAAATAAGTTTTCAGCTAAACAATAGGAAGAACTTCCTGACAGAGTAGTTCTGCAGTGGAACAGGCTTCCTCATGAGATGGTGGTCTTTCCTTCCTAGGAGGTTTTTAAGCAGAAGATAGATGGCCATCTGACAGCAATTGTGATTCTATGATTCACTATGCATTTAGGCAGATCGTGAGAGGGAGGGCAGGAAAGCTCTTGGCTCCTGTGGCCCTTTCTCATATGCCCAGGGTAATTCTGATCACCACTTTGGGGTCAGGAAGGAATTTTCTTCCAGGCCAGATTGGCCATGGATCCTGGAGACTTTTTTGCCTTCCTCTGGGCATAGAGCAGGGGTTGCAGGGGGTGGGGAAGCTGTGCTGTGGATTTCCTGCATTGTGCATGGGGTTGAACTAGATGACACTTTGGGTCCCTTCCAGCTCTTGTTTTCTATAGAATCATAAAGTTGGAAAGAGCCATACAGGCCATCTATTCCAACCCCCTGCTCAGTGCAGGATCAGTCTAGAGCATCCCTGACAAGTGTTTGTCCAGGCTCTGCTTAAAGACTGCCCGTTTTCTTCGTGCCCTGCTGAGATGCACCCTGGCCACCTCAGAATGTTAGATTAGATCAGGGGTCCCCAACCTTTTTGAGTCTGTGAGCACCTTTGGAATTTTGACACAGCCACAAAAGAACTGCTGCAGGAAGCACAGCCAGCCACAAAGCGGCTTAGCTGCATTCACAGTGAAGATCCTAGTTCTGTAGTGGCAGCTGCTGCCAAAGTAACATTTTTAAAAATCTGCAGAGCAATCAGAAGCCTTGCTGGCAAAAGCCCCACTGAACACTACCCACTTTCAAAAGACGCTTGGTGGCGCCCATGGACACCATGTTGGGGACCCATGAATGAGAGGGTCCCTTTAGGTTTATCTCAACAGGGCAAGTTTTTATGTTTGGTTCCAGCTGCTGACACTAGATGGGGATCAAGCACAGGGCATTGTTAACAGGTATGTGTGCGTGGTTTTGCTAAGACTATTTCTGAAAAATGCTAAATCCTTTAACCCTGAAAAAAATCTAATTTAGAGGAACACCAAACTGATTCTTAACCTCAGTTGAGCACACAGGATATCCCAAGTACCGAATAAGATCAGGAGCTAAACTTACAAGGGAGTCTAAAGTGGGGGCTTTGGCCATTTATGCAGGGCTGTTTCCCTCACAGTCACCCTGCCGAGTGCTTCAGAGCTTCCTTTTGATACTGTCAGAGATTGCCTTGCTCTCCCTGTGCATTTCTGCGTATTTTGTCCGTGTTTTGTGGATGCTGTTTTAGCCAGAATCCGGAAAATGAGGGCAAAATACATGGAATTGCATGGGGAGCATGAGGCAACCTATGACGGTTGAGAAAGGCATACATAATCAAAAGGAAGCCCCGAAGCAGTCGGCAGGGGTGACCGTGTGTGTGGGGGGGGAAGCCCTGCATAAATGGCCTTTGTGTTTTCTACCTGTGATTTACTTAACATAGTGCAATTCTTTTGCCAGTGTGGTGTAGTGATTAAGAGCAGTGGATTCTAATCTGGTGAACTGTGTTTGTTTCCCCACTCCTACACATGAAGCCATCTGGGTGACCTTGGGCTAGTCACAGTTCTCGCAGAACTCTCTCAACTCCACCTGTGTACAGACAAAAGAACCATTTTATGTTCTTGACCAAAGTTTTCTTCTCCATTTTAAATGCTAAGTGTCAGCTTCAGTAATCAGCTTCAGCTTCCAGGAGCTCGGTGCATAGAGATCTAACAAGTAACACCGGCAGCTTGTTTGGCCACTAGATAGCCATTCAAGGACACCCTTCATTCCAGTTTAATTGGATAGCTCGGTTCATCTGTGAGAAAAATGGGGGATGAGATCATTCCTCTGTTCCTAAGAAGTGTGCTGGTCAGAACCAGTCTGAACCATCTAGAGGTTTCTCCCAGTGTAATGTTCTGACTGGGGGAGAGGGGCCATCTGATCTAAGTTCAGAAGTCCATAAGACTGAGTCGTTTTCTGTTGCCTCAGAAGGTCGGGCCAGAACGAACTGGTTAAAATTAAATCAAAAGAGTTTCTAACTGTTAGAGCGGTTCCTCAGTGGAACAGGCTTCCTCGGGAGGTGGTCTCTCCTTCTCTGGAGGTTTTTAATAAGAGGTTGGATAGCCATCTGTCAGCAATGCTGATTCTATGACCTTAGGCAGATGATGAGAGGGAGGGCATCTTGGCCATCTTCTGGACATGGAGTGGGGGTCACTGGGAGTGTGGGGGGGGGAGGTAGTTGTGAGTTTCCTGCATTGTGCAGGGGGTTGGACTAGATGACTGGTGGTCCCTTCCAGCTCTATGATTCTATGATTCTATTCTATGATTCTAAGTTTAGCTAGGCCTTCTGGTAAAAAACTTTCTTTTGTCATTTTATCCTTGCTTCGAGCCACCAAACCTGCAGCACCTCAATGTAACACTTTTGACTCTGCAGTGCCTTGTACCCGGCAGACCATGCTGAGACCTGAACCAGCTTAAGCATTTAGCAAGAACACCTGCTAAGTAAGTTGAGTATTTCTGATTAGCTAAGAGTTTGTTATTTTAAGCCAGTGTGCCTTAAACTGTAACCTGTGTTTTAACCAATATTTTTAGCTCTTCTTAATAAAGCTTTTTCAGCTTTTTAAGAGGTTGTGGATTGAGTTTACTGACCTGGGCTCGGTGATTCTACAAACAAGGCCGGAGTCCTGGAGGAGGCTCAGTCTTGACAACCTACTTTGTGAAGTGCCTGTTATGGGGGTGGGGGGGAAGGAAGGAAAGACGATTGATCAAGGCTGTCAATGATAGGTTGTTTTGGAGGTCATTAATTCATAGGGTTGCCATAAATCAGAAATGATGTGACGGCATGTAACACACATTATATCTATGACTAACTTTTTGTGAGGATACATATGAAATGGTTATTGGGTTTTTATGCTCTATGTTATGGTTTATGTATGCTTTACATTGTGAAGGGATCCCCTTGCAACTTAAGCGGCTCTTCCCTCAATGTTGTAGGAAGACTGCTCAGGCTGGAAGAAGGCTTCCAGCTTTGCTGAATAGCATGGTTGGATGCATGCCTCCTTAATACTTTGCTATACTCTCATCCCTGGAGAAATTTTGCAGCTGTTTAAAAAAAATCCTCTAAAAATGGTTATTGCTTGAAGGTATAAATGAATAAATGTCATTTTTAGGAGGGGAAACAAGCGTCATTTTTAAGAGGGGAATTACTGAAGGGTTTGACTTGTTAGGGTGTACTTCTGTAAAGCAAACTATGCAGTTGAGAGGAAGCTTGCCTTCTGTTATGGGTAGAGAAAGAACCCTTGATGACATTTTAAAATGTTAGTATTAGGATTTTTCTGCATCTTAGGAGAGGCTGTTGGCTGGATCTACAATCCAAGCATGGCCCAATCCTGTCCATCTATAGGTTGAAACGCTCCATTCTCATCTTGCTGCTCATTCATTAAATCCGATTCGGCCCACATGCATCGCTGCAGAATCATGGTCCACTTCTTTGCCTTCCCGATGGAGCAGCAAATCCACCGCTCTCTGTAATTGCTGCTTTAGCACAACCTTTCCAAAATGCTGCATCTTCTATTTCAAACGGGCAGCTTTCGTATTTTTAAACAAGCCATCTTCCTCTCGAAAGGTTATCAGCAGCTTAATGACAGATTTCAGATAACTTGGGTTGTGAATTTGAGTGAATGAGGTTTAATTAAACCTGAGCAACCTATCAAGTTTATTTTTTTAAAAAGAGCAACCCCTAAATCTTTCAGAATCAACACAGAGCTTCTCTCTAAGAAAAGCAAGGGCAGCTTCCCTGCAACCATCCTTCCTCCTCCTTGGATATATTGTGGATAGCAAAACTTGGCTGAGCAAAGTTAATCCTTATGGCTTACCGTGAGCAGTTAGCTATACAGACACTCTGATCCTATGTACGATTTCTCAGCAGTAATCCCTGTGAAATTCAAAAGATTATTCTCAAGTGAGCATGTCAAAGGATTGTAGCTTTTATGGTTTATCTTTCGGCAGACAAACCTCCAAGTCCTTTCGATGTCCACACCAAGGAGAAACCGACTGATAGGATCCTCCATGCAAACCATGGTGCTGACTGGTGGTAAAAGACTGTATCAGAAGCTCTGCAGGGTAAGGAATGATGTGTCCATCCTACACCTCATGCTCTTGTAGGCATGCTCTTCGATCCAGTAGGGGAGATCGGTGTGGAGAAACAGCCTTCCCAGCTGTGCCTAGCCAATCCATACCTGGATGGTTGTACTTCTTCTGCTCCATTACACTTTATTTGTTTTTTTAATTTTTACCCCTCTTCCATTTTATCCTCATAGCAACCTCAGGCCGAGAGAAAGCGACTGGCCCCAAGGTCACCCAGGGAGTTTCATGGCAGAGTTGGAGATTCGAACTTGCTTCACCCAGATGCTAGTCTGACACAATAACCACTATTCCCCACTGGGTCTCTCTAGATCAGGGGTGTCAAACTCATTTGTTACGAGGGCCGGATATGACGTAAATGTCACTTGGTCAGGCCGGGCCATGTGTACCACAAAATTTAATGCCAGGCACTAGAGATACAAACTTTATAGAAGACACAGACAAAGCCAGTTAATTATGTATATTTTTACTTAAAATACAAACATGTTTAAAACAATAACACTCTTATAGTATTTTCTTTTATTTAACAGTATTTGATAATTGACACCCTGGGACTGGGGGAGGTGGCTGCCTCGGCTGACGAGCTCATAACGGACTCGCCAACCCAGATCGGGACTGGGGGGTGGGGGTGGCTGCCAGATAAGAGCCCTCAGGGAGCTGGATTTGGCCCCCAGGCCTTACGTTTGACACTCCTGCTCTAGATGGTACTTTTGATGCATGCCCCTATTGTGTGAAAACCTCAGAAGGATCAGCCCAAAAGTCTACCCGCTCCAGCCTTCATTCCTTCCTCCGCTAATTCTCTCTCCAGCCTCTTTTTCCCCACTTGATGTGGCAATCAACACATCTGAGATTCCCAGCCAGAGGAAAAAAGCAGCCAGCAGGTGGTGGTAGAATATTACAGGGCAGAAATGTTGGGGAAAGAAAGTTAAGCAGGAATAGTTCTTGGTTTTGAGGGGCAGTGGAGCAGGCAGTGCTCAAGGGACCCCCCTCCCCTCCTCTGCCCACCACCAGGACCTCTGCTGACTCCTCACTTCTTGCCCCTCTGAACCCCTCTACCTGCCTCTGCACTCTGCCCTTGCCTGCACTCAACCCCTTCCACTGTCCATTCTCACAGCTTCCTACGTGCCCTTTTCTCAGCGGGGCCGTGTGGCTGGCTGAGGGTGTCGCTGCTGTGACCATATGGAGCATTGGTTGCACCACCTGCACACAGTTCCCTGGCAGTGCCTGCAAGCAAGTGGTCAAGGGAAGGATACGCAGGCAGGGAGCAGAGGAGGTGTGTGGGTGGAGATCATTGGCAGTGAGCCCTGGCAGAAACCCTGGGCCCTGGCATCTGCCCCACCTCAGGGTATGCTGATGCCCGCCCTGTAGTTAAGCGTCCTAGTTTCACCCATCCTAGTTTTCTCCACTGAACACTGCATACACACAGCCTTGCAGTGGAGAAGTGGACTCCCAGCCATGCGTCTACTGCCAGCCACAGAATTCCACCCAAGACGAAGTGAGAATTGGCATTGCGTCTGCAGCGAGTAGAAGAGAGAATGCTGCCTTTTCGGCCAAGGGGAGGTGCAGAGTTTTCCTGATTTCTATTCCTGTCTTCTAAAACCGTCTTGCCTCGAATTTAGCACTCGATCAAGCAAACAACCTGAAAGCAGAAATTAGTTAACTGCGTGCTGAAAACTGGGACTGAGGCCAGGGCTGGGATCAGCAAAATGGGGACATTAAAGTACATTGTGATGAACCAGCTCCAAGAGTTGGAGGAGGAGGCGGCTTGGGCAATGCTGAGGGGAGGGAGGAATCAACAACCTAGGGTCTACGCAAAAAACGGAAAATGGCAGGCCCCTCTCTAAAGGTCTTGCAATCTGATTCAAACAGAAATCAAACTGAATAATAGAAAGGGCCAAAAATAGCTAGACAGAGCATAGCCGATAATAAATGTGGTGATGCATTTTTTCAAGAGGCTCAATTAAACTAATATTGGTTTATGCTAGGGTTGCCATGTGTATGTCTGCCAATCCTGGGAGGTTTGGGGGGCAGGGCATGGGGAGGGCAAATGTCTCTCAACACAATGATGTCACTTCCATGTGAAGACCCAGAAGTGATGTCACAGCATTGAACGATGCTGTAGGGAATACCTAGGTCCTGGGGAAGTGTGATCAAGCAGGAGCTGTGGCAGAACAGCCATGCTCTGATCTGCATGCTCTATTTCACCATGTCCTCTGAGGTGTCTGGGCTCCTTTGGCCATCTTAGGTCTCTGCCTGGCATGTGCCCCCACCCGGTTTTTCACCACCTGGAGGGGTTTCTCTCGCTCTTCCCCCTCCTCCCACCCAGGATACCTCCAGCTTCCCTTCCCACTTTTGAGGCTTCGCCTCTGTGTCTCCCGCTATCTAGCATCTGGTGGCTGAGGTGAGACTGGAAAGCAATTGAATTGACTTTCCCCCTCCTGCCTGTTCTCTGCCAAGAGAGAGAGAAGCTTTTTAAAACTCAAGGTGAAGGTTTTGCTCAGTTCCAACTGCCAAAGGAAAAAGTGCATTTCTTTGCCATTGCATTTTATTGTATTTGTTGAAAAGGATTGGTTTTGTGTTTTCTGTGAGCTGCTCTGGGTCCGTGTTGGGAGAAAAGCAACATGCAAATGCCGTAAATAGAAACCTAAATTATTTGTTGTTCTCTGTCTGTATATGTGTGTGATACAAAAGACTAAAGAACTCTGAAATCTAATGATGAAAAGTAGAACACTATTCTAACCTTGGCTCGAGGAGGCAGTTCTTATCAATATTATTTAAAACCTGGGACTGCGTTTCTGTGTGTGTATGGGTTCTGCATATTGGAAGCCCTTTATTTAGAGCAGTGGTCCCAATGTGGCACCCATGGGTGCCATGATGTGCCATGGTGTTTGCTGATATGTTTCCTGGTACCCGCTTGTTTCTGCCTCAAAGAAAAAAAATCCTTTGGATCTTCAGGAGGCACCCATTTGGAAATAGTTGCCCCCATCATAGGAGGCTGTTCGGCTTGGAACCGCTCAATATTTTGTAATTGTCCCCCATGGCAGCCATTTTGTGTCTGATCCCACCTTCCATGGCACCCATTTTACTGTGGCACCCATTACCTGTCCTCAAAATTCCAAAGGTGTCCATTGGATCAACAAGATTGGGAACCCCTGTACTAAACTCTTGACTTCTGGTAGAGAGGGAAGGGAGAAACACTTTGGCAATGGAATTTTTTTAATCCAATGCACTACACAATGCATATCATCGCTGGCAGATCAATATTCATGGCAGCTACACATGTCACCAGCCAGGAACATGGTAAGGTAGATCATGTAGGCTAGGCCTCCAAGAAGGTTGCAGTAGTCAAGGTGGGAGGTGACCAAACTATGACCCAGACTTTTAGCTGTGGGGGCATAGAGGAACAAGGACTTGGGCTCCTCATTCCTAGAGGGAAATCGACAATCACCCTTCAAACTCAACATGCAACTGGGTTGGCAGCTGGCTTAGGGTTGCCAACCTCCAGTTGGTATTCCAGGAGATCTCCTGGAATTGTAACTGGTCTCCAGGTGACAAATACCAGTTCCCCTACTTCAGAAGTTGGTCTCTATGGCATTATACCTTGCTGAAGACCCTCCCTGCCCCAAATCCCACCCTCCCAAGGCTCCACCCCTAAAATCTCCCGGACTGTCCTAACCCAGAGCTGGCAGCTCTAAGCTGCTGGCTGCCTTGCAAGTGGGGGAATCTACTCACCATCTCCCATGTACAGAGAACAGACACTGCTGTGTCACTCACTTCCAGCGATGAAAACGCTCAGAGTTCACCGCAGTGCGTTAGCATGAAAAGAATGAACGGCTGAGAAACTCACAGCAAGTTAGTTCTGGTAACAGGTGTTCGCAGGATTATTGCACAGGAGCTCCCAGGAGGGGAAACAAGAATGTTTAAAGGGAATTAAATAGAGTGTTCCTTTTCACTCCTGCTCTCCCTGAAAGCAGGGCATGGTTAACTCCAGTGAGGTGTGTGCTCCAGGGGAGCATCTAATGGACTGCCAGTGAGGTGTGGGGGTCATAGTTCACTACATTTATATTGATGTAGCCTGAGAACAGAGGTGACCAAAACCTCTCAGGCTTGCTGTTGAGCTAGTTGTGCTGGAAGAGGGTATTGAGGGCTTTAAGGAAGCCTGGTTTCTCATTCACCTCAGTGGCTTTCAAAGAGGGGTCTGTGGGATTTTGGAGTTTTTTACTGAGAAGTGATGGCAGAAAAATCCAAAAGCTGAGACCATGTATGAATACCAGCCAACCTAACACACAACAGTGTGCTAACTTTGAGCTCTCTGAAAGACGGGATTAAACAAAAAAAGGGGGGGAGAGGGAAAATATGTTGCCGGCTCTTCAAACTGTGTAAAATGCTCTGCAGTCTTGAACGAGCAATGGGTGGTGGTGGGGTCAGGTTGCATTTTGGGCCTTCTGAGAAGGTTCTCCAAAAGGCAGCTTGATGCTTCACTACTGATCTTACCTAGCAGTTTGTAGATTTGTATTGGTTGGGCAGGGTGTGTTGGTGTTTTTCTGGGATGTATACTTGGCTCACACCAGACCTAGTGAAATAAGCTTGGCCAGAATTCCTCCTGAACTTGTTGTGAAATCTAACAACGGTAAACAAGTACCAGGGGCACGATTTTCATCTCCTAATTAGAGGTAACTCTCATCACTTTTCAATTAAAAAAATAATGTTTTGAAAATGTATATTCTGCCTCTCTAGAGATTTGCTGAAGGGGTCTTGCAAAGAAAAAACACCTTGTGAGTAGGAGCGCACAACTCAGATCCAGAATATGGGCCACAATGGTTTAGGATTGTCGCTAAGTGGGCCACCCATGAGATCATTGAGCTCTACCTCAAGACATCACCAGAGCCAGCTATAGCAGCCACAGGGTCATGGCTGGCTACAGTGGAAGACCCAAATGTCTTGTAAGGGGGAATGTGAATCAGTGGTAAAACATCTGCTTGGTATGCAGAAGGTCCCAGGTCCAATTCCCAGCATCTCCAGTTAAAGGGACTAGGCAGGTAGGTGATGTGAAAGACCTCTACCTGGGACCCTGGAGAGCCGCTGCCGGTCTGAGTAGACAATACTGACTTTGATGGGCCAAGGGTCTGATTCAGTAGAAGGCAGCTTCATGTACTTCATGTGTTCATGTGTGGGTGCTGAGGCTGCCAGTCTTGGGGCATACCCTTCACAGGTTATGTGTAGCCCACAGGGAGATTTTGAGGGTGGTACCTGGGAAGGATAGAGTTTGGGGAGGATGCAACGTCACTTCCAGGTGATGTTCTAGGAATTTCCCTTAATCTCTGAGGTAAAGACCATACTGACACAAGGAAATTCCTAGAGCATCACTATGAAGGCCATTTTCTGGCCACTTTTTCTCTTGCTCCTCAATTTCTCAGTGGCAGGGGACTGGGGCCAAGGGTTGGGTGGGCAGGCAAAAGAAAAGCTTATGTGTACCTGAGTCAAGAGAAATGGGCAGCCTAGTAGGGGCACTCAAGGAAGAAGGGGAGAGAGGAAGTTTGTGGGTTGGGCACTAGTGCCACATGTCTTAGGGAAGGATGGAGGCAGAGATCTGTTCTTGCAAATCTACGTTTCCATTTCTTCCTCTGCTGTTGCAGTCAGCAGTTATATTGCAGCGGTTGTAAATGGAAGTGCTTTGAGTTTTAAATGGGCTGTCAGAAAGCATTTGGTGCTGGCAGGAGGAGGCTGGGAAATGACAGCTCATTTCAGTTTTAACAAAGTGCCACAGCGGCGGCTGCCAAATTCTGAGTGCTGAATGCTGGAGGCCCTTTCCTGCTTCGCATAGTCCGGGCTCCCCTTGCTTGGCTTGTGGGGTGAAAGCCAAAGGGGTCTCCTGAGCACTATCCCCTCCTCCAGGAGTAAACATTATCCAGGAGTAAAATTTAATTGGGGTGGGGGTCTCTCGGTTTAGGGTGCAAGCCCTTCTTGTTGGCAAAGGCCCGGATGGGCCAGAAAACCACTAAATACACGTTGTACTTAAAAAGATTTTTGAAACTGCATCAAATAAATAAACAGCACTACCTTCAGTTGTATACCTATGAAATTCCTTTTTTTTTTAAATTCCTTAACCATTTTAAAAGTTGAGCAACTGTATTTTTCTAGTGAAAGTTCTCATGTGGCAGTTTAAAGGAGAGTGAGCGTGGTGTAGTGGTTAAGAGCAGTGGTTTGGAGCAGTGGACTCTAATCTGGACAACCGGGTTTGATTCCCTACTCCTTCACATGAGTGGCAGACGCTAATCTGGTGAACCAGGTTGGTTTCCCCACTCCTACACTTGAAGCCAGCTAGGTGACCTTGGGTGAGTCACAGCTCTCTCAGCCCCACCTATGTCACAGGGTGTCTGTTGTGGGGAGGGGAAGGTGATTGTAAGCTGGTTGGATTCTCCCTTAAGTGGTAGTGAACGTCGGTATATAAAAACCAACTCTTCTCCTCCTCCTCCTCCTCCTCCTCTTAAGAAATTAGAAAATCATGCCAGCTCCAACAAGGCCATCTCTTCATGCAGCAATGCCCACCCATTTCTTTAACCTTTCCCCTTTATCTTCCTTTCCTCTGCTTACTTCTGGGCTGTGTGTGATTCTTCTACTCCAGAGTCGGAGTGCATATCTACCAGGTAATGCATAAGCTTAAGGAAACAAATGCAAATCAGATAGCAAGTCTATCCCCTATCTTCTGCCTCCACTGAGGATTAGGTATTGCTGATTAGCTCTACTTTTAGACTAATGGTGCATTGATGCTTGTCAAACATCTATTGATTTTTGCCATCTGGTAAGATCTTACATTTATCCTTTTTGGATACAAAAACTTGTCTCTGATATATTGAGCATGTATAGTTCAGGAGGACCCTGACCTGGATGGCCCAGGCTAGCCTGATCTCATCAGATCTCAGAAGCTAAGCAGGGTCGGCCCTTGTTAGTACTTGGAATGGAGACCACCAAGGAAAACCAGGGTCACTAAGTAGAGGAAGACAATAGCAAACCATCTCAGTTAGCCTCTTGCCTTGAAAACCCTACAGAGGTTGCCATAAGTTGGCTGTGACTTGACAGCTCTTTACACACACGTAATTCAGGAGCAGTTCCTTGGGGTTGTACCAAACAGTTCTATCATTTCTCCTCACCAGCTGTAGAGTGAGGCAAAGAACCATCTCCTGTCTGCTCTTCCTATAGCAAATGCACGCTCAGATCAAAGAACAAAATGCTACAAATAAACTCCATGAACGTATTCAACAGGCAAACATACCATGTTCGGCAGGATCACCCACAAGCTACACATCCCGTCAGCTTGCCCATCTGCCTTGAATGGCTGTCAAACAGTTTTAAAGCTGCACAGTAGCTGTGGTGGAGGAATTTCATTGCCTTGTTGGGAGCTTAAGCATCTGCAGTAGGTGAGATTATTCTACTCTGGGTCATGGATGGTCCAGTCAGGTAATTATGTGATGCCAGGACAGGAATGCCTTCTATAAGGCTATGTAAAAATGCACATATGCAAAACAACATTTGATAACATGGACTTAAACCTGGGGTTCCCAACCTTTTTGTGCCTGTGGGCAGCTTTGGAATTCTGACACAGAATGGTGGGCACAGCCACAAAATGGCTACCACAAAATAGCTGCTGCAGGAGAACGTGGAGGCAGCCACAAAATCGCTGCCACATTCACTTCAGTCAGACAGTGAAGATCCTTGTGCTGTGGTGTCCAAGCAACATTTTGAAAAATCGACCCAGCCAAGCAGAAGCCCCACCTACTTTCTAAAGACACTAGGTGGGCGCCATGACACCCATGGGTAGCGTGTTGGAGACCCCTGACTTAAACCAACACCAAATATAAGACTTCTTTAAAAATCGGTGTTTGGAATCATTGACTGGCCAACGGATTTACTTTATTTATACAATTGGCTGCATGCTTGAAAGAAGGAGAAGGGGGCTGTGTGAGAATACGCATGTATGAAACACTGCCAATTGCTGGATTACTTTTCAAATATTCGTACAGTACAGTGTGAACCGGCTTGAACTGTTTGCACATAGGTGAATGAACTGCTTGGTGAAAAATCAGCTCCCTGTTTGTGAACAGATTATGAACTCAACTGGCAGGTGTTCAAGCATCTCTAGATCACACGAGCAGAAAAGGAAGCAGAAACATTTCTCCCGTCTTCCTGTTTTAATATATGTGAAACTTCTGGGAGAGGTAATTCAGGGTTATGGGATCACAGCACAGCTCTATCTCTCCTTTCTAACTTAGGTCAGGTGAGGCAGTAGATGTTATGGACCAGTACTTGGTGGAGTTGCCAACCTCCAGGTGGTGGCTGGAGATCACCTGCTATTACAACTGATCTCCAGACGACAGAGATCAGTTCCCCTGGAGAAAATGGCTGCTTTGGCAATTGGACTCTACGGTCTAGAAATCTCTCCCCTCTCCAAACCCCGCCCTCCTCAGGCTCCACTCCCAAAATTTCCAGGTATTTCCCAACCCAGTGCTGGCAACCCTAATGCCTGGACATGGTACTGGGCTGGATGACAGCCAATAAACTGATGGTCCATCTAGACCCAATTGTAGTACTGTGAGCTGGTGCGGGTGCTGATTGGCAAATGGGGAGACAGCCTACTCTGAATGGGGTAGCGTTCTCTTTGAAGGAGCAGGTTTGCAGCTTGGGGGGATTGGATCCAGACCTACAGAGGAAGAGGTAAATGCAGCACGATTTTTTTCAGTGTCAGCTGGTTTGCCAGCCGCCATTGCAGCGCTTCCATATAAGGCATGATAGAGCCACAGTCATCCTTGTGCTAATTTCCTCCAGATTTGGTTGCTGCAATACACACTGTTTGGGAGCTGCCTTCAAAAACCCTTTGGACACTTCGGGTGGTTCGGAAGACAGCAGCTCATTTCTTGGCTGGGCCAGTTATTATCAGCAGATCACCATATACTGGTTATTAGTTGTTGATTTTTCCAGGCCCAATTCAAAGCGTTGGTTTTGGAAGCCTTATAGGATCTGGGACTAGAGTGCTTAGAAGGACCACTTCCTCCCATATTGTCCTGCTTGGGCACTGAGGTCGTTGTTGATGGCTCTCATCATCATCTGTTTCCAAGTATAGGGAAGATGGTTGCAGTGAGGGACAGAAGGTCCCTCCGTTGTCGAACCTCATGTCTGGAATGCCCTGACTGAAGCTGGTGAGCCTAGGAACCCTACTAGTGGGGACTCCAGTATAACCATCCCCCACACTCCAAGCTTAGCAGTTGATGGTGACTTGAATAAAATCATTTTGTAGACCTGATGCTTTCCTCAAACTGCCCAGGTGACCGGGCTCCATCCTAGAGACCTGGCACTTTCACACATGCCGAATAATGCACTTTCAATCCACTTTCAATGCACTTGGAAGCTGGATTTTACTCTGTGAACTGGCAAAATCCACCTGCGAACGATAGTTAAAGTGTGCTGAAAGTGGATTGAAAGTGCATTATTTGGCATGTGTGAAAGTGCCTTACTCTTTAAGGGTTACAACAATATTCCCAATTATTTTCCAAAAGGCCAAATTATGCCCTTAAATCTTTGGGGTATCTATTGATTATTTTGATTTTGGGCAGGTATGAAATATGAAATCACATAAGATGGAAATCACAAGGTTAGTGCTTTACTGAAGTAGGCCAAAGGTTTTTTTCTGTGCCAGCATTTTGAACTAACACTATATACAATCTATGAAACACATTATCACATTTAGTCCATTATCACATTTGGTGGGAATGTCAAAATATTGTACTTTTCTTACAAATTGTTGTGGAAGATATATTTGCAGTGATGGGTAGTAATAGTCTTCCAGCACTTTCATTGATGTCTTCTAGAGCTAATAAGGGTTATGTCCATCAAAGCTATAGGGATAGGGTTGCCAACCTCCAGGTACCAACTGGAGATCTGCTTTACAACTAATCGCTAGCCGATAGAGATCAGTTCCCCTAGAGAAAATGGCCGCTTTGGCAATTGCGCTCTATAGCATTGAAGTCCCTCCCCCCCAAACCCAGCCCTCCTCAGGCTCCACCCCAAAAACCTCCGGCTGGTGGCAAAGAGGGACCTGGCAACCGTACATATAGAACTTGTGGACCACTTTAATTACCATGACAAGATTTGCAATGGCAAGGAAAGGAAATAATTTCCACTTCTATTTCAGGCACATCAGAGACTCCAAGCTGGATGCGCCTTCAGTTGAACTCTAGACTTTTTTGGTTCAGCTGCTCTCCAACTAAGCTTTTGTAGCATTCAAGGCTCCAGTTCCAGCTATCCAACACCAGCTCCTACACCGAGGCTCCAGCCTAGCCTGATCCCGGCTGCTTGTTGAAGTCATAGAATCATAGCGTTGGAAGGGACCACCAGGGTCATCCAGTCCAACCTCCTGCACAATGAAGGAAATTCACAACTACCTTCCCCCCCCACACACACACACACATACACACCAGTGCCCAGAAGATGGCCAAAATGCCCTTGCTCTCATGATCTGCCTAAGGTCATCGAATCAGCATTGCTGGCAGATGGCTATCTAGCCTCTGCTTAAAAACCTCCAGGAAAGGAGCTCTTGCCACCTCCCAAGGAAGCCTGTTCCACTGAGGAACCGCTCTTTGTGCCTTTTCTCCTGATGGAAATGGGGCAGAAAGCAGTCAGGAAGCCAGGACATTCATGTAGCAAAGTAACATGGGGTGTGTGTAGTAAACCCTCGGGCCTGATAAGCTAATTAACTCTGTTTTTAATATGGGGGGATGCACGTACATACACAGTCTGACATGACACTGTCCAGAATTTCACTTCATTATGCATGAAATGTCAGGCAGACTTCAGGAACCCTTTGTGGGACAGAGGGGAAAGTGCAAGTGGTAATGGTGCCTGAATCACCAGTCATATACCAATACCAAAACTTCTAATGGCATTAAAAAAACTTAAATTATGCAATAAAATATTACATGTAGCTCAAATAATGTCACAATCATAAACAATATTCATCCCTGAGTTTTGTCATGTCGTACTTTTATGACACTCTGAAAGAATTTGGTCCCTTTCTCAATTATGGTGGGAGAGCGATTATTCAAATGAAAAGACACCTTTACAGGATCAGACAATCCAGTCTTGTTTAGTCGTATAATTGGTTTTTTAAAAGGCTGAGATGAATTCCTGGAAAGTGCAAACATCAGCAGCTTTTAGCTAGGGTGCTCCAGGTGACTGTCCCAATGCAGTGGAGGTTCCAAACATGTTAAGCTGCTGGAGACGGTGAGTTGCAAAGGAATTGCTCTACCACTGCTATACACTGCTCAAAAAATCCCTACTGCCCTCCGATCCTAGCAAATCCCTTGGTTCTTGGTGTCCCACTTTGGAGCCCAAAGTTGCAGCGCCTGTGCCAGGAGTCTTGCAGTGTGTGCAGCTCAGAACTGGAGCACTATTGGGGTCTTCTTGGAAATACTGGCCAAGACACCACACCTTTCTGCAACAGTATAGAGAGGCAGCATAGTGTAGTGGTTAAAAGTGACAGACTCCAATCTGGAGAACCAGGTTTGATTCCCCCCTCCTCCACATGCAGCCTGATGGGTGACCTTGGCCTAGTCACTGTTCTCTCCGAACTCAGCCCCACCCACCTCACAAGGTGCCTGTTGTGGGAGGGAAGGTGATTGTAAGCCACTTTGAGACTCCTTACTGTAGAGAAAAGTGGGATAGAAAAATTCTTCCTCTTCCCTTTCTTCCCCTTCTTCTTTCCCCCCTTCTTCCCCTTCCTCCTCCTCCTCCTTAGTCCTCTTCTTCTTCATCCTCTTCTTGTCCCCTTCTTCCTCTTTCCTTTCTTCCTCCTCCTCCTCCCTCGTCTGTCCTCAGGTGTGGTGAGCAAGCCAGAAGAACTTCCGGGTGCAGCACACACATCTTGTTCATACTTTGTTGCTTCCCATAAACATTCAGCATTGGTATGCCAGTGATGCATGACCTGTGGCAGTGCCGGGCTTCATTCCCAACTTTGCATTCATGGAAAGCACAGGGCCCAGTTTAAACGAGACACTGGGGACATGTGAGCTTGGACACGCAAGTTCTTGTTCACCCCCGTCACACTTGTATTGGGCCTTGGTGGACTTCTGAGGAGCAACACTCCAGAAGGTGCCTAAACTAGGGTTGCCAATTCCAGATTGCCAATTCCTGGAGATTTCAGGGTTGAGCCTGGGGATGGTGGGATTTGGGAAGGCCCTCAGCAGGGTATAATGCCATAGAGTCCACCCTCCAAAGCAGCCATTTTCTCCAGGGGAACTGATCTCTGTAGTCTGGAGATCAGTCCTAATGCTGGGAGATCGGCAGGCCCCACCTGAAGGTTGGTGTGATGAGGGGGGGAGGGAAATCTCTCCCTCGTCTCCTACTTAATTTTACCTCAGATAATTAAGACGCCTTAGGCTTTATTCAGTTCAACAATAAAATAACAGAATTTTTATTATACTTCATAGGGCAGGGGTGGGGAACCTTTTTCCTGCCAAGGGCCATTTGCGCATTTATAACATTATTTGGGGGCCATAACCAGGTGTAGATCTCCCGGAGGGGGAGACTACAGTTTCCAGGTCTCCAGCCACCACCTGGAGGTTGGCAACCCCAGGGGAGACCACATAGAGAAGGTCTGGAGGGTGCCCCCGCTCTCTTGTCCTCCCCCCCTCCCAGGTGGGAGGGGAGCCAGCGGTAGGCCTGAGCAAACGAGGCGCCAGGAGGCAGCCGATCCACAGGGAAGGAAGGGAGGAAGGAAAGAAAACAGAGAAAGAGGAAAAGGGAGGGAGGGGAAAAGAGAGAGAAAGGGAGAAAGAAAGAAAGAAAAAAAATGACGGAGGGAGACAGACAAAGAGACAGAAAAAGAGGGAGAGAGGGAGAGAAAGGAGAGTGACAGAAAAAGAAGAAAAGAAAGAAAACCTTCCCCCCCCCCCACACACACACACCTGTACACGCAGGCTCCACGCGACCAGGCCCCAACCTCCACGCCTCCCCCCCCCACACCCCCGGCCCCGGAGCTTTCGAGGGCCACAGAAAATGTCTTCGGGGGCCGCATACGGCCCCCGGGCCTGAGGTTCCCCATCCCTTCTCGTTTTTCCCCCAGTCACACTAGGTACAACGCATCACACCAGAACCCAAAGTAAAAAAAAAACTCTTCCCTGCCCCAGCAGCTCAGAGTCTTCTCTCTTAAGCTCATCCCACTCCCTGTATGTCCTTCTCACATACAGTCACTGACAGACATTAACCCTTAGTCCATCACAGTTGGCAACCCTATGCCTGACTGCTGGCTTTAGCCCTGCATCCCTCTCCACCATGAGAATCTTGTGCTCATCTCAGCCAATCCCTGAACCCACCAGGGCAAAAGATGTTCTTCACAGTGCTGTTCCCTCTACTGAGCAGTAGCTCCGCTGTGGACCTCAGCCATGAATAGCTATGTAAGTTGTAACAGAAAGCTCAAAGATGCCCTAGTGGGATGGTTGAAAGCATCTCACATTTTAAATATTTTATTGTCATGATCAGTTCCAAAAGAATATGGCAAGGGCTGAACCCTTTACAAGGTAGCATCAGCAGCTAGTGGGTCTTGGGCCAAATCTGGCCTCAGGCATGGATAAGAGTTAGGATTGCCAACCTCCAGGTACTAGCTTTTACAACTGATCTCCAGCCAATAGAAATCAGTTCACCTATAGAAAATAGCTGCTTTGGCAATTGGATTCTATGGCATTGAAGTCCCTCCCCTCCCCAAACCCCACCCTCCTCAGGCTCCCCTCCCCTCAAACCCTAATAAGAGTGGCTGGCCCAAGGTCACCTAGAGAGGTTCTATGGCATTCAGAAGTGGGGACCTGCCGTAAAGCAAGAGATAGTTGCAAAGATGTTGGATGACACTGATCCTAATGTAACTCTTGCCGTGGCAAACATTTTTATCTATGGCTTTTAATGACATTTCTTTTTAACTGTACATCTCAGATTTAGTATTTCTGTATGTTTGGTTATTTCTGTATTATTGGATTTATTGGTTTTGTTTTGCTCGTGACCTGTTGGTCTACGAGCATAAAGAATAGAAGGAAAGGAGGTTCCATGGCAGAGTGCGAATTCAAACCTGGGTCTTCCAGATCCTAGTCCTTTGGGTCTTCAGTGTATATTTTCAGTGTTGTGTTGAGGATAAGACCACAAATGGAGTTTGACAAAGACAACATCTCCCATTTGATCTGCTCTCATGTCCCCCCACTCCCCTGCAAGGGAACATGTCCTCTCCCCTTCCTATCTCGCTCCTCACCCACCCCCACCCTATGCCTTTCAGTTTCTGCCACTGATCTTTAATCACTCTGTTGGATTCCTTCCTGCCCTTCCCAGCCAAAAAGCTTTATTTTATGGTTCAGCTCTTTAAAGAAAGAGGCTGATTGCAGGGTGATGAGATCTTACTCACTGCTTTCTGGATGCTGCATTTGTGCTTTTAATCCCACTGCTGTCAAGCTCCATTAGGAGATTGGGGCATCAGCCTGCTACCTCCGGGGCCCAGTCTCCCACCAGCCTGGCTTGAAATGAGGACAGTGCCTTGGCCAGGGGAGAGTGATGGATGGAGAAAGATGCCTTAAAGAGACATGGTGCTGGCCAGCCTTGGGCAGTAGGAGCTTTTTCGGGTGCTGAGACAGGGGGATTGCCAGGTGCTTCTGGGTCTGGAACTTATTCTCTACTCCCTGTCCCTCTAGGGGAGAACCTCTACAGTTCAAGCTACTGTCACTGACAGGTTACAATCCTCCTAGCGATCAGATGATGTCCCTTGGTTTGGGCAACTTGGGCGTTGGCAAGCTGTTACTCCACGTAACACATACCTTCCTCTTGGACTTGTGTCTGAACCAAGCTTGGTAGGGCAGTGAGTGGAGGAATTGTGTTTTTCAAACCAGTTAGGGGAACCAAACTCATCTCCAGGGGAGAGGCATCT
Source organism: Euleptes europaea (assembly GCF_029931775.1). Taxonomy (NCBI): domain Eukaryota; kingdom Metazoa; phylum Chordata; class Lepidosauria; order Squamata; family Sphaerodactylidae; genus Euleptes; species Euleptes europaea. Next base: position 21,682,045 of record NC_079313.1, on the reverse strand, counting down.
GGAGCTACTTTCCTTTGGGGGGTGGGATAGAGTAAAAGGCCCCTTGCGATGCGGCGCTTCCGGGTGTAAACCGGAAGTGACATGGCGCCATGGGCAGGTGCATATGCTGGCATTGCCCACCAACCCTCAGATGGTTGGTGGGCAGCCAGGTGGATTGGCGGGGGTTTGCCCACCACCACCTGGCACTTGGCAACCCTACCGAGCTTACTGGAGGCAACATAGGGCTGCCAGGTCCCTCTTCGCCACTGGTGGGAGGTTTTTTGGGGGGAGCCTGAGGAGGGAGGAGTTTGGGGAGGGGAGGGACTTCAATGCCTCAGAGTCCAATTGCCAAAGCGGCCATTTTCTCCAGGGGAACTGATCTCTATCAGCTGGAGATCAGTTGTAATAGCAGGAGATCTCCAGCTAGTACGTGGAGGTTGGCCACCCTAAGGCAACAGGAGGGCGGGCTCGCTGGTTAGCTTCTGAAATCTGACGAGATCAGGCTAGCCTGGGCCATCCAGGTCAGAGTGGATACAAGTGTGCCTTTAATTAAAAGTTTAGCATTGGTCTCACTTGGCACGAAGCTGCAGCATGTGACAGAAGCTCTGTTGCGGCCAAAGGAATTTACGTTGGCAGAGGGTCTGGCTGATTGCACAGTTCGGCACTTTGCCGGTCAGGAGCAGCTTCTCTCCTCCTGCCAACAGTTGTCAAAAGTCCCACTTGTAATTGATCGAAATGTAAGTGATGCAGCCTGGCAGCTCTGGAGGTGACCTGCGGCCGACAGAAGTAAAAAGACTGCGATGACGTGAGTCCTGTGAGGCATCCTTCTTCAGTCTCCCAGGTCACAGACAGGGCACTAGTGGCTTAGAGCTTTTCCTTTTTTAGCTTCTTTCATAGGTGTGAAATGCGGCTTGCAAAGTTATTGGGGAAACTATCTGCATGCATCACTGGGGAGGGGCTGTGGCTTAGTGGTAGACATCTGCTTGGCTTTGAGAAGGTCACAGATTCAGTCCCCGACAGCTCCAGCTGAAAAGACCAGGTAGTAGGAGATGTGAAAGACCTCTACCTGAGACCCTGGAGAGTCGCTTCCTGTATAAGTAGACAGTACTGACCTTGATGGACCAATGGTCTGATCCAGTCTAAGGCAGCGTCATGTGTGCTCATCAGAAACCATAACAGCCAGCCCCTTGTTGCTGTAATATCTACATTCACATCACATTTTAAGTCGAGGGGAAGATGTTCACTTCCCAGTTCATGATGGGAAAGTGTTTGAGCCTTCCTCAGTCATGCAAAACATAGCTTTGCTTGCTCTTGTTCTCAGCATTGGAGCAAACTGGCCCAAAGAGAAAAGAAAGATCAAAGCCATATATGTCCACAATATGCGTTTAAAGTGCTTGGGGAAAAGATCCAGGGAGATCTAGCACTTTTATTTAAAAAAAAAACCCAGATCCAAATGACTTTTAGAGGGCAGAGCTCAAACTGGTAACAGAATGGAAGAAATGTTAATATACTTTGGTCTGACTGGATTTATGGGGTGTCAAGAGGATACTTGTAATGGGTTTTAGATGCTGTATTTGATTTATTGCCCAACCAGTACACCATTTTTATAACACTCTTACAGCATTCACAGTTTAGCACTGCATACTCCCTTCTCTTAGGAACCCCTTCCTAACAAGAACATATAAACTCATTTGTCTTGAGGCATGGCTTGTTGCCAGATTTTAACTTTCTCAGAAATTGGAGTATTCATTAACATTCCATGACACCTCAGGCACAGGCCTATAGGCGAGGGAAAGTTCATTTCGATCAACTGGTACCAGAGTATACAAAGAGTAGTTTAAAAGTCTGTGTCTACCTTTTCTTTTGTCAAATATATCTGATCGGTGGGGTAATGTATAGAACTAGTGTTTGTTTGAAAATCTGTGCATGCTCTGATTTAATCGTACATCTCATTCATTGCTGTGTGACCATAGTAAATGCCCTAAAAGATTATCCAAAGCTAGCTGTGGCTTAACAAATAGCCAATATAGATTATTTTAAGACAGGGTTTTGTACTTTTGCAAGGATGCCCTATCTTCCCTTTTTCTCTTTAATCCACTTCATAATTAGAAAAAGATAATCTTGTGCATAGCTAAAATTACAGATCTCCTATTACAAAAGATTGAATTGGTTTCCATTGACTTCAGGTGTTATGTACATAATGTTTGAAAACTTGAAAACAATGTACTCTTTAAGTATGCTGGCTACCAACAGAACGGCAGCAGGTGGTCTGTGAATTGCAGATTCCAAGAGAAATAGCACAAGGGCATATGAGAGAGGATGAGTTTCCTCTGGGTTGCCAACAGCCCTGGAGAATAATGTCCTTTCCCTTTAATAGAGGCTTAATACATGGAAATAAACAGCTGAAGCTTTTCATAGCATGGAGGTCAATAACATCATCTGGTCATTAACATCCTATTAAAGGGTTGGGCCATTTTCCTCCAGGCTGTTGCCAACCCTAGACCACGGGTCACAAAAAACTATTTTATCTCTGCTATCCACAGTAACAAATATTGCTACATTTCTCATGCATCTGTTTACAAAATGAAACTTGCTCAGGGCCCTGTGGAAAGCAGTAATAAACCATAGTGGTGTCTTAAAGACTAACACAGTTTCATTTCAGCCTAAGCATTTGTGGAGTAGAGCTCACTTTGTAAGACACACATCGTGGACCCTCAGTAGGTTGACATTTATTCAGGGGAAAGGACAAATACATAAGAACATAAGAAAAGCCCTGCTGGATCAGACCAAGGCCCATCAAGTCCAGCAGTCTGTTCACACAGTGGCCAACCAGGTGCCTCTAGGAAGTCCCCAAACAAGATGACTGCAGCAGCACCATCCTGCCTGTGTTCCACAGCACCTAATATAACAGGCATCCTCCTCTGATCCTGGAGAGAATAGGTATGCGTCATGACTAGTATCCATTTTAACTAGTAGCCATGAATACCCCTTTCCTCCATGAACATGTCCACTCCCCTCTTAAAGCCTTCCAAGTTGGCAGCCATCACCACATTTTGGGGCAGGGAGTTCCACAATTTTAACTATGCCTTGTGTGAAAATATACTTCATTTTTTCTGTTTTGAATCTCTCACCCTCCAACTTCAGTAGATGACCCCGCGTTCTAGTATTATGGGAGAGGGAGAAAAACGTCTCCCTGTGCACTCTCTCCAAACCATGCATAATTTTATAGACCTCTATTGTGTCTCTCCTCAGCCGCCTTCTTTTCAACACCAAAGTCAAAAAGCCATGAAATGCAGGAGGAATGCAATACAGTTATGTAAAGTTCCAGAAACATACAGAAAGAATTAATGGGAGCAGTACTCAACCACTTCTGCAGTTTTTCTAAACCGGTTAACCCCAGAGATGGCTGTGGAGTCCAGGCTCTACTCTTACCTCTGTCTCTTCACCCTGGAATTACTAGGGTTGCCAGGTCCCTCTTCGCCACCAGTGGGAGGTTTTTGGGGCAGAGCCTGAGGAGGGCAGGGTTTGGGGAGGAGAGGGACTTCAATGCCATAGAGTCCAATTGCCAAAGCTGCCGTTTTCTCCAGATGAAGTGATCTGTATCGGCTGGAGATCAGTTGTAATAACTGGAGGTTAAGCAAAATTAACCACCTGGAGGTTAAGCAAAATTAGTCGTACTGACAACAAAAGTATTAGCAAAACAAGGAAAAAAATATATCAGCAATGCAGACCACTGAAATATGCCAATTCACTTTATAGAATAAAGTTACTTATGTCTCACATCTATGTCCTAAGAACTAGGCTAATTATGTACAAAGAATTAAACATTACATAATGAAGTTACATTTGGCTGAGCCCACCAATGCCAAAACAAAATAAATAGTTCTTTGTACATAATTAGCCTAGTTCTTCGGATATAGATGTGAGACATAAGTAACTTGATTCTATAAAGTGAATTGGCATATGTCAGTGGTCTGCGCTTCTGATATATTTTTTCCCTTGTTTTGCTAATACCACCTGGAGGTTGGCAACCCTAGGAATTCCTGCCTCCTGTGTGTGTGTGTAAAGTGCCATCAAGTTGCAGCCGACTTATGGCGACCCCTTTTGGGGTTTTCATGGCAAGAGACTAACAGAGGTGGTTTGCCAGTGCCTTCCTCTGCACAGCAACCCTGGTGTTCCTTGGTGGTCTCCCATCCAAATACTAACCAGGGCTGACCCTGCTTAGCTTCCGAGATCTGACGAGATCAGGCTAGCCTGGGCCATCCAGGTCAGGGCTCCTGCCTCCTGAGGACCCACTATATACAACTGACAAAGTGGGCTCCAATCTGCTAAAGCTGATGTTGGCATAAAATCATATTAGTCAGGGCTGATATCAGCATACCCTAAGGTGAGGCAGATGCCAGGGCTTCTGGGAGGGGCCCCTGACCATGCATCTTCCCCTCTGTCCTCCTGCCCTTCCCCCATTCACTTGCTTGCAAGCACTCTGCCATCCATGCTTCCAGCTGTAGGCACTGCCCACCATTGCCAAGAACAGTATGGTTGCCAATCGCCCAGGCGATGACTGAAGATCTCCTGCTATTACAACTGCTCTCCAGGTGACAGCGATCAGTTCACCTGGAGAAAATGGCTACTTTGGAAGGTGGACTCTATGGCATTATACCCCAGTGGAAGTCCCTCCCCTCCCCCAAACCCTGCTCTCTTAAGGCTCCACCTCTAAAATCATCAGGTATTTCCCACCTCAGAGCTGGCAGCCCTAGGGAAGAGGCATGGGGGTGGTGCAGGTATCTGTGACTGCGGGTGGTGAGAGGGCTTAAGAGATAGGAGAAGGATGCATGGACATGTGGGTCAGTGGGTGGGAGTGGAGGCATGAGAGAAGGGCCTGGTGGTAGGTGAGGGATTGACACTGTCTAACCAGGGCTCCCTCGGATCTGGAACTGGCCCTGATATTTGTCTTCCAGGTGCCCCTGGACACTGGTTTTATCTGTTGCCGCAGACTACCATGGCAACACAGAGCCAGCGTGGTGTAGTGGTTAAGAGTGGTGGTTTGGAGCGGTGGACTGGGTTTGATTCCCCATTCCTCCACATGAGCGGCGGACGCTAATCTGGTGAACCTGGTTGGTTTCCCCACTCCTACACATGAAGCCTGCTGGATGACCTTGGGCTAGTCACACTTCTCTCAGAGCTCACTCAGCCTCACCTACCACACAGGGTGTCTGTTGTGGAGAGGAGAAGAGGAGATTGTAAGCCGGTTTGAGACTCCTTAAAGGTAGAGAAAGTTGGCATATAAAAACCAACTCTTCTTCTACTCCTCGGTAGAAGGCAATGAACTGTCCAAGTAAATCTGGCAGTACTAACTAGTCTTGTGACCCCGGCCTGCCTGCAAAGAGCATTTGGGGACTGGAAGTGATGGCTGGAGCCATATTAACCACAACTCCCAGAGGGTATATTGCCTGTAGATGCTGAATGAAGCCACTACGCCCACAAGTTTCTCAATGATGATAGATGAGAATCTGCCAAGCCAAATAACATCTGTGGCTTGGCAGACACAAGGAAATAAGGAAGAGGTCCTTGGGGATAGAGCAGTCTGGGCAGCGCTGGCCTCTCTCAGATAACCTTCTTCCTTTTTTTGCTTTGTCACGGCTTCTCCGCTGCAGTTACTTTGTGGTGTCTCGAGCTAGACACCTGAGCCAGCAAAAGCTCAGGTTAGGGACACAATTCAGTCTACCGCCTTGTGGTTTTCCCTAGGATGGGACTGATGCGGCTACAAATTAGCTTAAACGATGAGCTGCAAGGCACTTAAAAGAATTTTTTTTTTTTTTACTGAGCTATAAATGTTCATGGACTAGTAGTGTCAGATGTAAATTATCTCCTCTTAAGTACTGTGTAGTTATTACAGTATTGGACTATGACCAGAGGATTATTGGTTTCAGATATCCACATGTCATGAAATTTACTGGGAGATGTTGCGGGGGTGGGGGGCAGTCATTGCCTAACCTACCTCATAGAATCATAGAGTTGGAAGGGGCCACCAGGGTCATCAAGTCCAACCCCCTGCACAATGCAGGAAATTCACAACTACCCCACACACACATCCAGTGACCAGAAGATGGCCAAGATGCCCTCCCTCTCATCATCTGCCTAAGGTCACAGAATCAGCATTGCTGACAGATGGCCATCACAGGAATATTGTGAGAATAAAAAGGAGAAAGAGAGAAACACATGTGTTTTCCAGAGTTCCTTGCACTAACATTGCAATCCCATGCAGTTACTCCAGTCTAAGCCCATTGAAATGAATGGGCTTAGACCAGAGTAACTCTCTTTAGGATTGATCTGTTAATAATGAAGGGGTTACTCACAAGGGGGAGAGAAACAGAAACCACCCCTCAGTTCTTGGGATTCATATATACCAGTGTGTTCCATTCTCCTGATTCAGTGTATTAATATTCAAGCTGGAAAGGTATGATGGATTCCTCTAGAAGGGGGAAAAACCCTTGTATAACTTGGAAGGGAAGGGACTGTGTGGACAGAGGTGATTATTCTGCCCCGCAACCAGGGCCTTGTCAGGGGTTGTTTTTGTTGGCAGAGCATGCCAAGTACACAGAGAAATGCCAGCCTCAAGGGAAATGTTGCACAAGGGAAATGTTGGATGTGTTATTTGTTTTCATTTGTGGGTTCAAATTTGAAAGTTTTTCTCCCTCTCCTATAATACTAGAACGCGAGGTCATCTGTTGAAGCTGGAGGGTGAGAGATTCAAAACAGACAAAAGGAAGTATTTTTTCACACAACACATAGTTAAATTGAACACTTAACCCACGTGCTGTTGTACTGCCAGCTTTACATGAGGCCGAGGAATACCTATATTAAACCTCTACTGCCCAGTGATCAGAGACTCTCAGATCAGCATTGGTGATGTACCTTTTATCTGATATAAAGCCCTCTGTCACCCAACAAGTAGCTAGTTTTCTCCTGTCTGCACAAAGGATTCACGAGCAGTTTGTTCATACTTCTGAGTAATGTCATTTTAATGTAACCTGTTTTAACCGTTTTCACAACTCTGTTTATTGTATGCTGATGTAAATGCCTAATAAAGGTAATGATGATGATGGTTAAATTGTGGAACCCCCTGCCCTGGGATGTGGTGATGGCTGCCAACTTGGAAGGCTTTAAGAGGGGAGTGGACATGTTCATGAAGGAAAGGGGTATTCATGGCTACTAGTTAAAATGGCTACTAGTCATGCTGCATACCTATTCTCTCTAGTATCAGAGGAGCATGCCTATTATCTTAGGTGCTGTGGAACACAGGCAGGATGGTGCTGCTGCAGTCGTCTTGTTTGTGGGCTTCCTAGAGGCACCTGGTTGGCCACTGTGTGAGCAGACTGCTGGACTTGATGGGCCTTGGTCTGATCCAGCAGGGCCTTTCTTATGTTATTATGAAAGATACATTCATAATTCAGTGAAAGTCACTGTAAGCCCACGAGTGCCAATCTCCCGGACTGGTTATGGCACCCGCAAACAGTCTACGTGTGTGCCCCTGTTCCAGCTGCGTGCCTGCCCTTAACTCTACAGGGAAGGCTACCACGCACGCCAGTGAAACTGACACGACCGCTCCTGTGTGTTCCGAGCTGCTGGCAGCTGAGAGACCGAGGCCAGAGCAACCTCCAGAGAGCCTGAGAGACACCATGTTCCTGGTCATCTCCGTTCCAGCAGAAGTCATGTCAGAGAAAGCCCCAAAGCATGTAGTCTGCATCTGCATTTCCCCTCCATTGCAACATCGAACTGCTTAAGCTAAGCCATTCAGAGACATTAAGATAACGATGACTCGTTCTTCCAGCAATGCGAGATCGCGATCTCTGGACGTTACTATGATCGCGCCTTTTGTTGTAGGATCGTTAAGCCCATCAGCGAGAATCTCCCGGTTTCTCCCGGGTTGCACAAGCCACTGGAATTAGAATAGATTTCCAATCTCCACACCCCTGTAGCCGGACATTAAGTCTTTTGACACCTTTTGTCACCTGGGAACCTCGAAGTGGTAATCCTATCATCCCGCCCCCAGAGAAACAGTATATCTGGGATTGCCCACTGCCATAATGTTACCTTAGGTCTTTCCCTGGCATCTTTGCTGTTACTCTGTTGGTTACGGTTTTGCGCAGCCTGACCACGCTCCCTCCCGCCTCGCTGGTCGAACCCACGGGAACCCCTTGCCCTCGCCTTCTTTATATTTTCTTCTGTCTTAGTGTACTGGAACTTGGGACAACTCCTCTACTGGAAAGGTGTAGTATTTCCCCATGTCAGGCCTGCTTTCCACTGCTCTCAGCGGCCTGTCAGACTGAGAATGTTTTGCTTTCAGTTCCAACAGGTGCAGCTCAAGGTCGAGCCTGCTAACTGCTGCATTCCTGTTCCAGTGCTATCTCCCGTGGGAACAGCTCCTCGATAGGGGGGGGCTATCATGACTCGCTGTAACTAATGCTTTCTCATATAGACCATGTACCGTGCTACCTATTCCCATTCGTGCCAATGTACCTGTAAGCTCTGCATACCTGTATGTTTTCCAATAAATCAGCTCTCTTTTGGACTCCTTGTCTGTGGATGCTGTTTGTGGGATTACCACGGGGACAAGTGCTCACACCCCACCAATGATCTCCTGCCACATTGGCATCCGTCCTTACTCTACTACCTTTTGATTTCTTAGATTCTCTGTATGTTTGTGTTGCACCATTGAATGCTTGAAAACATAAACTCTCTTAATTCGGATTCCATTGTCTCTGTCGTCATTCTAAAGGTCACAGAATACTGGCTGTAGTATACATAGGTTGCAATACCGCTATAAAAATAAATATTGTAATTTGCCACTTGCTCGCTAATTTCCCCATTTAAAGAGCAATTCGGCTAACATCACACAGTCCAGGACAGCTCTGGAATTTTATTATAAAAAGTTACCAAGGAACAGATTGTCAGACTTGTTGAAATTATACTTCCCTCCACCCCTAGTTTAGGAGGCCTCCCTCTGAGCAGGGGGTTGGACCCTTATGAGGCTATGACATCTGTGAGGCAAGAATAGGAGTCTTAACAGTGCCATCCTAAACAGAATTACTCCCTTCAAAATCTATGGAAGTCAATGGGATGAAAAGGGTACTGCAAATTTCTTTGGTTTATTTTTAATAGTTCCAAAAAATAGAGGAGGGGGAGAAGGAAGAGGAGTGCTTATGGAGAGGGGTAGTTCCTGAAGTGTAGAATGAAGCGGTAAGTGTGTCTTTTTACCATGATGCCACATGATGAAGGTTTTGAAGGAATCATGTGACAGGCTGGAGGAAGAAGAGGGATGAAGGAAGGAGGGAGAGATTTTCTTGGCAGATTTCCAATCATCCTTATGCTTGGTGGAGAGAGGAAGAGCTGGAAGGGGGGGTTGAGGTGGGAGATAAAAATCAATCATCCGCTCTCTCTCTCTCTCTCTCTCTCTTACCCTGGTGACCAAGAGTCCTTAAAAAGTCCCTGACTAGACAATAAGAGAGAACACTAGAAATTCCATTCAAGTTTCTTGAGGCTGTGAACTGGATATTTTCCCCAGGGAACTGAAGTTCTGTTAAAATGAGGATTGGAAGTCATGGACTTTATGTGGTGTGGGGAACAGTTCCATAAATGGCATTATATCTTTAAGGCCTAGTTTTATGTTTCACTGCTCTGTCCTAGCAGCTTAAGCTTGGTGGTAGCAGTCAGCAGTATGTCCTAGGCCTGGCTGTCCATAAGCAGTTCTGGTTCTCTAGTTAGACTTGTAACCTCTTATTTTGGTCCTCAGTAAAGTTAGTTGAGACCTCGTGATATCATTGTGTGAGTTAATACACCTTGTATCTGTGGTTCTTTGACAGAGTGAGGACCTCTGTCTACCCAATGAATAAGCAGAATTACATATTTCTGGTAACCCACCCCGGTAAACAAGCACCCTTGGCTATAACATTGTTTCTAAAATTTGAAGAACCTGCTTTCTCAGATGAAAACATGGGATGAAAGAAACATGTGTACCAGATGAGAAGGCCTACTTGATCAGGTTTCAAGTAGGGTTGCCAACCTCCAGGTACTAACTGGAGATCTCCTGCTATTACAACTGATCTCCAGCCGATAGAGATCAGTTCACCAGGGGAAAATAGCCACTTTGGCAATTGGACTCTATGTCACTGAAGTCCCTCCCCAAACCCCACTCTCATCAGGCTCCACCCCTAAAATCTCCAGGTATTTCCCAACCTGGAGCTGGCAACTCTAGTTTCAAAACTGTTTTTGGTCTCCAGCTTTATACCCTTGTCCCTTTTATCGTCAATAACGTGCATAGGATTTGTGTCAAAGTGAGGTGCGGTGGTTAGCATGGTGGACTATGGCGACCCAGGCTTGATACTTCACTCTAGAACAACAAAAAGGGGACAAAACTCAACCAAACGAGTAGACAAAGCTTAAAAAATTGAGCTACAAACTAAATGATGCAACAAAACAACTACTTTATTTCAAGGTAAAATCGTTAAAAACACGGGGCCTGGGATACAGGCTTCATATATAAATATCAGTTATAAAATTCCTATGCACAGTTGATATAACAGTGTAAATGACCAATGCTTAACCAGATGTGTTTCAGCCTGAGTAGGCCTTCCTCAGTGGTCATAAATAAAATTATAGAAACACATCGGGAAATAAACCTAATGAAATATTGTTATCTAATATTTTGTGTGGCTTGATGCGAATTCTTAACCTCAGTTTTGGGTCTTGCCACATGGGCAGGTGCTCACACAATTTGATGCAAAATGAACAATGCTTCCGGATGGGTGTACATCAACCTGTGATGAATCTACATTGATGCTCCACTCTGCCATGAAAGCTTGCGGAGTGATCTTAGCATCACTTAACCTCACGGGGTTGTTATTTTGGATCCCACTTATTTGGATCCTACTTGGACCCCACAGACAGTGTGGTGTAGTGGTTAAGAGCAGTGGACTCTAATCTGGTGAACTGGGTTGGTTTCCCCACTCCTACACATGAAGCCAGCTGGGTGACCTTGGGCTAGTCACGTCTCTCTCTGAACTCTCAGCCCCATCTACTTCACAAGATGTCTGTTGTGGGGAGAGGAAGGGAAGGAGATTGTAAGCTGGTTTGATTCTCCTTTTAAAAAGGTAGAGAAAGTCAACATATAAAAAACAACACTGCTACCTCTTCTCCTCTGTGTCATGACCTTGGTATTCCTTGGAGGTCTCCCTTTTAAATACTTACCAGTGCCGACCCTGCTTAGCTTCTGAGATCTGACAAGATTGGGTTTGCCTGAGCTACCTCTTTCCCCATTATTTCCAGACCTTTTCCACCAGCCCTCATGGTGTAGTGGTTAAAAGCAGTGGTTTGGAGCGCTGGAGAACCGGGTTTGATTCCCCACTCCTCCACATGAGTGGCAGACGCTAATCTGGCAAACTGGGTTGGTTTCCCCACTCCTCCACATGAAACCAGCTGGGTGACCTTGGGCTAATCACAGCTCTCTTTGAGCTCTCTCAGCCCCACCTACCTCACAGGGTGCTGTTGTGGGGAGGGGAAGGTGATTGTAAGCTGGTTTGATTCTTCCTTAAGCTGTAGAAAAAGTCGGCTTATAAAAACTAATGCCTCTTCCTCTTCCTCCTCTTCCTCTTCTTCCTCTCCCACTCCTTGAACTTTTACTCAGCACCAGCTTTATCCTACTGCTGAGGAAATAAAATATATGTATTTTATTATTATTTACATTGTAAAGTACCTATAAGGTAGAAATGTGGTTAATAAATGTTTTGAATAAATAAAATAAATATATAGGGTTGGATTTCACAGTGCATACACCTTTGATTGAATCAAGCCCTAAAGGAATACATTGGCAGAGGAGATGGATACTGATTGGCTTTCAATTACAAGGTAGTCAGTGAAGATCTTCTAATATTTCTCCCATGCAAATGAAGTGTCTCACTATGGCTGCGTTATGCCCTTTATTAGAAACAGTTGCATTGATATAGGATATGAGCTGGATCTCTCTTTCTCTATTTCTTTAAAGAGCAATTTATAAAGTATATAAATGAAAACTGCAGTGGGTCCACATTAATCTGCTGGGTTAAAGGGGGAAAAATACCCCTTGAGTTCTTCTGCTTCTTTATTACCCAGCATTTTCTGTAGTTCTTCACACCAGCACAAAGCAGTTATGAAGTGCTGTCATTCTGATTTAGGAGTTCTCTGTGTTTTTCTGGCGGTCGTGGTGACTGGTAGGAAATATCTCTGCAAGTGCCCGATCAGCTGAGATCTGATGCCTTTTAGAAATAAAAATGAGAAGGGGGGGGAATGTCCTGGTTATCACCTTGTCCCATTTCTGTCCCTTGCAATCCCCCCCCCTTTGGCAAAAGAAGACATGATGTTCAAAGTGTTAGTGAAGCTATTCAAAAACTGCAAAGGAGAGAAGGGTGGAGGATGCTCAATGGTGAGGAAGAAACGCCCCAACAGAATTATTAAAGATGCCTTGAGGTGCCAACTGGCTGATGAAAGCTAGGAAAACATTAGGAATTGATGTTGCTTCCAAGAGATTCCCGTTAATCACACCCAAAGCAACTCGGCATTATGGGAATGTGTTTTAAATAGAACTGCAGACTTTAAATGGTTTGATCAGTAAATCAGTCCACTAAAACTTTAGTTATTTAGTGGGGGCCAGTTTTTAACCCCTCAGGTTCAGATTTTCCATCACACTTTTCTTGGTTGTTAACAGGTCTCTTTTGGTTCAGAGAAGAACAGTGGCAATTTGTGTTGGTTGAAGTGTACATATCTTCAATATTTCAGAAAGGCACCTCTACTTTGAGACACAATATACCAATTCCAAGCCAGACAATTAAATGTGGAAGATTCTGGGCTCCAACTAAACATTTCAGATTGGTTAAGTAGAAGAGAATGCCCTATTTTTATGGGAAAAATTGGATATGGGCCAGTCATTAGTTTCCAATGGGCTTGTGCAATTGCATTTTAAGGACTGGTTGCTGACACCTGCAGTGCAGACTAAAAGAGACTTTACACCCTTCAAAGCCTACTGATTTCAATGGCGTTAGAAGATCGTAACCCTGCTTAGTTGGTTGTCCAAGGGAAGGATTCAGGTCTGTACACCAACTCTTTCCTTTCTGGAAATAAGTACTGCTACTTCCCATACAAGTTGTTGGATGAGTCATATTTTCCATGGCTTCCTTTCTTCTTTGCCTTACCAGATAGCTGAAAGGCAGGGTTTCATCTAAGATAACAAAGCCATTAACGGTGCAATCATAAGTCAGCAGAAAGATATAACTCTGCTTAGGATGGCAGAGTAGTGGTGTAGTGGTTAAAGTAGAATCATAGAATCATAGTTGGAAGGGACCACCAGGGTCATCTAGTCCAACCCCCTGCACAATGCACAAAATTCACAACTACCTGCCCCCCCACACCACCAGTGACCCCTCCTCCATCCCAGAAGATGCCCAAGATGCCCTCCCTCTCATCATCTGTTTAAGATCATAGGATCAGCATTGCTGACAGATGGCCATATAGCCTCTGCTTAAAAACCTCCAGGGAAGGAGAGCTCACCACCTCCTGAGGAAGCCTGTTCCACTGAGGAACTGCTCTAACTGTTAGAAAATTCTTCCTACTGTCTAGACAGAAACTCTTTTGATTTAATTTCAACCCGCTGGTTCTGGTCCGACATTCCTAGTGTCAGACTAGGATCTGGGAGACCCAGGTTCAAATCCCCACTCAGCCATGGAAGCTTGCTGGGTGACCTTGAGCCAGTCACATGTTCTCAGCCTAACCCTACCTCACATGATGTAAGCCACTTTGGGTCCCATTGGGGGAAAAGGTGGGAGATAAACAGAATAAGTAAATAAAGTAAGTAAGGTAAAGGTCCCCTGTGCAAGCACCGGGTCATTCCTGACCCATGGGGTGACGTTACATCCCAATGTTTACTAGGCAGACTTTGTTTATGGGATGGTTTGCTAGTGCCTTCCCCAGTCATCTTCCCTTTACCCCCAGCAAGCTGGGTACTCATTTTACCGACCTCGGAAGGATGGAAGGCTGAGTCAACCTTGAGCCGGCTACCTGAAAAAACTTATGTCGGGATCAAACTCAGGTCATGAGCAGAGCTTGGACTGCAGTACTGCAGCTTACCACTCTGCAGTACTAAATGTCAGGGTGCTAGGTGGTTGTGCTGAATGAAGCAAACTTAGTTGTGAGGAAAATAACACTTCCCAGCTAATGTTAAGCATCTCTTACTGAATTCCCACAATGACATCAAACTAGAAGGGCCGTCCTTGCTGGAGATTCTCTGCATAGAAGTCATCTCCGGCTGTGCTTTAGCAAAAGGGCAGAGTTAATGAGCCAGTTGCCAGCAGCCATCCATCATTTCCCCAGCACGATTTCAATCTTTGAAGGAAAAAAGGTGCTCGCACCAGAGGTTGCCAGACGTTTATATGACAATCTGCAGCTAATTCAAAAACGGAACAGTATAGCTATTGCAAAAGATGCAAAATCAAACAGATACAGTAATATGAACAGGAAAGCCTAGGCAACCTTTGCATGCTACACACAGCCCTGACTGTCTTCAGATCAAGGAAAGATTTTGTTGCTGGCAACCTTGGGGTCACTGTGAGCTGAGATATAGCAAGGCTTACATGCCAATCGTGGTGTAGTGGTTAAGAGCAACTGTTTGGAGGGTCGGAGTCTGATCTGGAGAACTGGGTTTGATTCCCCACTCCTCCACATGAGCGGCGGAGGCTAATCTGGTGAACTGGGTTGGTTTCCCCACTCCTACACACGAAGCCAGCTGGCTGACCTTGGGCAAGTTACAGCTCTGTTAGAGTTCTCTCAGCCTCACCTACCTCACAGGGTGTTTTTTGAGGACAGGGGAAGGGAAAGTGATTGTAAGCCGGTTTGAGTCTCCCTTAAGTGGTAGAGAAAGTTGGCATTTAAAAACCAACTCTTCTTCGTCTCCCAACATTTTTTTGACCCTTCAGACTTTTTGTTGCTATTGACTCTGAATTTGGGTCCCCTCCCCCTTTCTTCAAAGTGATATAGTATTTCAGGGATCTCTTTGGCTGGCCTGGAAGTTGCTTAAAATGGTTGCAGAGTTGGGACACATGAAGCAGCCTTATATGGAATCAGACCCTTGGTCCATCAAAGTCAGTATTGTCTACTTGGACCGGCAGCGGCTTTCCAGGATCTCAGGTAGAGGTCTTTCACATCACCTACTTGCCTAGTCCCTTTAACTGGAGACGCAGGGGATTGAGCCTGGGACCTTCTGCATGCCAAGCAGATGCTCTACCACTGAGCCACAGCCCCTGATAACTTTGAGACCACACTAAGACTGTGTCAGTGGTTTACCAGCCCTATGCTCTTGGGACAGCATGGGCTGTAATCAGAGATTAAGGAATCAAGCAAACCAGTGTGCTTAATAGTGTTCTTCAGTTTGACCTTAGTAGGAACCTGGAGCCTCCTAAGTGGGTGAGCTTTTCACACACCTTGAGGAGGCTCTTGGCAGGTGGGAAAATGCAGCACATTTCATAGAGCATCTGAGGATTTAGGTGGAAGAGCTATATCTCCACCAGTGCAGGTATCATGTGTACCCGCAAATCCAATATATTTGGCCAAAAACACATCCAATCAAGTTTATTTTCTTTTTGATGTCACGACAAACTCTGTACGTACTTATTTAACTCTTTCCTGTTCGGTAACGTTGGCTACTATCTGAGCCAGACTCCGGACCAATCCCTGTTGGGGACACTGGAGCCAGTGTGGTGTAGTGGTTAAGAGCAGTGGTTTGGAGTGGTGGAGTCTGATCTGGAGAATCGGGTTTGATACCCACTCCTCCACAGGAGTGGCGGAAGCTAATCTGGTGAACTGAATTTGTTTCCCCACTCCTCCACACAAAGCCAGCTGGGTGACCTTGGGCAAGTCACATTCTCTCAGCCTCACCTACCTCACAGGGTGTCTGTTGTGGGGAGGGGAAGGGAAGGTGATTGTAATCCGGTTTGATTCTCCCTTAAGTGGCAGAGAAAGTTGGCATGTAAAAACCAACTCTTCTCTCTGAGTCAGAGCAGGTTGGAAATCTGCTATTGGATGCATAGTCAGAAAAAAATGATTTCTGTACTTGGGACATTTTGGTTTAGCACATCAGACACACTTCTTTGCTCGTATGACAGCCACACGCATCCAACACAGCAAGCATTTCTAAGTATAGTCCTACCACCACCTTTTTATCCTGCTCATTTACAAAACAAAAAACAAAACAAAAAAAACTGTTTATTTGGGGCCAGGAAAAAGTTAAAGCTTAAAAAAAAAAAAGCCGTCCAAACAAATGCAAGGCTTTATTCATGAGGACTGAAGGGAAGAATGATGATATGAGCCAGTGATGTGCTCCCACTAATGAAGAGAGAGGGGGAGAGTTAGTGTGTGTATTTGGCTGGTAATGAGCAGTTGCAGATGTTGGTTCTTGTAGGTGATCCGGGCTGTGTAACCGTGGTCTTGGACCACGGTTACACAGCCCGGATAACCTACAAGAACCAATGAACTCTGACCGTGAAAGCCTTCGACAATATTTAGTTGGAGATGTTTTCAGCACCGCGGACAGCACCGCAAGGAGGGCGGAAAATGCTTGGCTAGTCGTTTTCTGCCGGTCGCCGCTGCTTTACAGGCAGCATCTGCCCATTTGGACCGAGTGGGGCGGGGTGCTGGTTCTGCAACCTGTCTCGCCTGTCTCTTTCGCTGCTCCGACGCTCTGCTGGATCCTGGAGGGGCCGCCTTCCCTCCGGTCGCTCCACCCCTCCGTCGCCTCCAAATCCTGTAAGTCCCTGACCCCCACCCCATTTCTTTTTAAAGGGACGCCGCATCGCTGGGATGCTCCCGGCTGCAGTTTTTTTTTTGGCCAGGCGTTGGATAAACTGCGTTTAAACCGCGCCGCGTTTGCGAGGGACAGAAGACAACTGGCAGCTGAACTTGGAAGGGGGGAAAAAAGTCTCAGCTCTTTTGGCTTGGGGTGTGTGTGAAGTGCCGTCAAGTCGCTTCCGACTCATGGCGACCCTATGAATCAATAAGGGCAAGAGTCCAGTAGCACCTTAAAGACTAACAAAAATATTTTCTGGTAGGGTATGAGTTTGCTACTGCAAACAGACTAACACGGCTACCCACTGTGAATTATCTCTATGAATCAATGTCCTCCAAAATGTCCTGTCCTTAACAGCCTTGCTCAGGTCTTGCAAACGGAGGGCTGTGGCTTCCTTGATAGAGTCCATCCATCTCTTGTTGGGTCTTCCTCTTTTCCTGCTGCCTTCCACTTCTCCTAGCACACTGGTTCCCAACCAGGGGTCCACGAGAACTAAATTAAGGTCCGCAAAACAAAGTTATAAACCCATAATAAATCAATACTTTCAATTAAAAGTTCTCTATTATAAAAATATATATTCAAATATTATTCTTAAGTTTAATGTTTAACTAACAGTTATGATTAAAGTTTATTTTCAAATTCTCGGCATTTTTATTTTGAACCTTGGGGTCCCTGCACCGAACAAAAAAGTCCTAGTAGTCCCTGGTCAAAAAAAGGTTGGGAACCACTGTCCTAGCACGACAGTCTTCCCCAGCGACTCTCGTCTTCTCCTAATGTGACCAAAATACGACCGCCGCAGTTTAGTCATTTTAGCTTCTAGGGTCAGTTGAGGCTTGATTTTGACCTGCAACCCACCGATTTGGCTGGGGGGTGGAGGCAATTCCCCACACACCCAAATGACATCTGGAGCTTGTTGGGGGGGGGGGGAAACAGGGCAGGGGGAGGGCTTTTGACAGCGGGTTGGACCACCTCCCAAGGATTTATCATCTCTCCCCTCCCTCTCCCGTGAATCCGCGACCCCCTTCGCCTATGATCTAGTTGGGGGGGGGGGTCCCAAGCTCCCACCAGCAGGCGGTGAAGCACAGGCGCCCCCTGTAGGAGGGGGAACCCGGCGCAGCCTTTTGGAGAGCGATGCCTTTCAGCCTACCAGAAGCGCTGGGAGCGCCTGAAGGCGCGGTCGCTCGTGGCCAGCAGGCTCCGCTCCCTGCCCACTCCTCCTCCGCAGTCGCGCTCGTCGCCCTGGCGGCAGGGCGAAGGGGGGACCGGCCCGCTCGGCCCACGGAGCCGCCTCCAGCCCAAGGTAAGCGGTCCCGACCTAGATTTCCTCTCGGGGTGTCCTTGCAATGAAAAGGGGGTCTGTCGGGGGGGGGGGTCTGCTAGGCGGGGGCCGCCTGATGCCAGCGTTGAGAGAGGGGAGGGGAAGGACATTTCCCGGGAAAGGCTGGCCGTGGGTCACGGAAGGGGCTGTCCGCCCTCCCCCTCCTCCTGCACCGAGAGCCCTGGCGGGTTTCGGGCGCTCCGGGCGCGGTGGTTTGGGTCCCTCTGCTCCGGCGACACTTTCCCGCCCCTCCCTGGGGCGGGGGGGGGTCGCCGTGGGCTTCCCCCATTCCCCGCCACCTCCGCCCTTGTTGGAAACCGCCTCGCTTGCTTGGGGATCGTGCCTCCGACGCGATCCTCCTGGGGAAACAACCCGAGGCGGAGCAGGGTCGCGCTGGGGCGGCCAGAGAGCCCTTTTTGGGGGGGGGGGGTGATCAGCATTCAAACGCGTCTCCAATCCAACCTCGACCCTTCCCCTCCCCTCTTCTTAACCTGTGCTGTGTGTGTGTGTGGGGGGGTGTACACCCCCTGATCTTTATTTTGGGGGAGGGGGAATTCTTCCCGACGGCATGCAAGCAGGCGGGGCGGGGCTGGCCGGTGCCTTTCCTTCTGCCCTTTCCCATTTCCCTCCCTGGAGGATGGCTTGGGACAGTGGTTCTCCACCTGGGGCCATATGCCCCCCCCCCGAGAGGGCAGGATATTCCAAGGGGGCCTCAGGTGAAAATTGCGTCAGTGGGGGGCCACAGAGGGAAGTGAGAAGGGAAGAAAACAGAAACACTTGAAAACCTAACACACGACTTTCTTCATTGCACTTCTATGCATCGTTTTGCAACTGTGGATTTTTGTATCGCTGTAATCTTGTGCGACGGTGGTAGAGGCTATTTGTTCCCTCTTGTATGGGAACATTGTTGTTTATTAGCGTGCTGTATTCCCCTTTTTGTGGGGGTTTTTTTTTTTTTTTTGGTAAATTTCAGTTTCCGAGTCATGCTAGGAAAAGTTGAGGGCAGCAGGAAAAGAGGAAGACCCAACAAGAGATGGATGGACTCAATAAAGGAAGCCACAGCCCTCAGATTGCAAGATCTGAACAAGGCTGTCCAAGACAGGACATTTTGGAGGACTTTCATTCATAGGGTCGCCGTGAGTCGGAAGCGACTTGACGACACTTAACACACACACACACACACACACACACACACACACACACACACACACACACACAGTTTCCCAGTAAGGACTGCATGTGTGCATTTTGTGTGGCTGTTTATGCTTCTTTGTTCCTTGGCTGTTTGCTAACAAAACATTTAAATAGCTATGTTATCTACCGGTGGGGGGGGGGGGGGCACAGGAAGGAAATAAGTTCAGAAGGGGACCACGGTGGGGAAAAGGCTGAACCCCACTTAGGAGGCTGAACCGGAGCGTTGTGCGCTTCGAATTTGTTTTCCTGGGGGAGAGGGAAGAAGAGGAAAAGGAGGAGGGTGACAGAGCAGCGAGTGGGGAGAGGGGGGGGGTCTCCTATGGAGCTATTGGCAAAGGACTCGCTTGGCATATTTGGTCAAGGGGAGGCAAGTGAATGAGGAAGGCAGCGTTCAAACTGAACAGAGGCGAGCAAGTACTTGAAGGGCTGTCATACAGAAGAAGGTGCCAAGTTGTTTTCTGTTGTCCCAGAACCGTCGGAGCAGAACCAACGGGTTGAAATTAAATCAAGAGAGTTTCTGTCTAGACATTAGGAGGAATTTTCTAACAGAGCAGTTCCTCAGTGGAACAGGCTCCCTCCGGAGGTGGTGAGCTCTCCTTCCCTGGAGGTTTTTAAGAAGAGGCTAGATGGCCATCTGTCAGCAATGCTGATTCTGTGACCTTAGGCAGATGATGAGAGGGAGGGCATCTTGGCCATCTTCTGGGCATGGAGTAGGGGTCACTGGGGGTGGGTGGGGTAGGTAGTTGTGAATTTAGTGCATTGTGTAGGGGGTTGGACTAGATGACCCTGGTGATCCCTTCCAACTCTATGATTCTATGATCTAAGATCTCTCTCTCCCCCCTTCCTGTTTCAGTTTCTGTCTTCTCTCCTGGAGTTCTCCTGGGATCAACTCTGTCATGAGCTGTGGGGGACCCCCCACCGCGAGGGTCAGAGTTCTTATCCCAAAAAGATTGGCAGGTGGAGGGGAGACAGGGTCGACCCGCCAAGCCACCTGGAAGCCTTTTTGTATTGAAATGGCCGTTCATTTCCCATGGAGTTTGCGCTGCAGAGCTTTCCTATGGGTTGCTGCGGTTCTTGCTGAAGAATGAGAATGAGGGCATCATTCAGTTTTCCCACCTCAGTCACTCCACATGCCCATGTTTGCTGTGTGGTTCTGCTTTATGTTAGATGGTTTGACTGACAGCTGCCATCAGAGAAGCAGAGAGTTTTTAAAATTTGTTTATTCCTTTTTAATCCCATCCTTCGTCCAAGGAGCTCAGGGTGGTGTAAATTGTTCTTTCCTCCATTTTATCTTCACAACAACCCTGTGGGGTTGAGAGAGAATGACTGGCCTCAGATCACCCGGTCAGTTTCATGGGAGAGTGGGAATTTGAACTCAGGTCTCCCAGATCCTAATCTGACACTCTAACCATTATGCCACACTGGCATTAGAGAAACCACAGACTACAGGTCAGCGAGCCATCATGGTATAGTGGTTAAGAATAGTGGACTCTAATCTGAAGAACTGGGTTTGATTCCCCACTCCTCCACATGAGCGGTGGACTCTAATCTGGTGAACTGGGTTGGTTTCCCCACACCCATAGATGAATCCTGCTGGGGGACCTTGGGCTAGTCACAGTTCTCTTCGAGCTCCCTCAGCCCCACCTACCTCACAAGGTGTCTGTTGTGGAAAGAGGAAAGGACGGAGATTGTAAGTCAGTTTGATTCTCCTTTTAAAAAGGTAGAGAAAATCAGCATATAAAACCCCACTCTTCTTCTTAATTAACTTAGCAAAATGTGAGAAAATTATTTTTCTTGATTATCTTTTAATTTTGCATAATTATACCTCACCCCATACTTCCTAGCCCTGACCAGGATGGCCCAGGCTAGCCTAATCTCATCAGATCTCAGAAACCAAGTGGGGTCAGCCCTGGTTAGTATTTGGATGAGAATACTAGGGTTTCTACACAGAGGCAGGCAATGGCGAAACACCTTTGAAGAAGAGTTGGTTTTTATATGCCAAATTTCTCTACCTTTTAAGGAATCTCAAAATGGCTTCCCTTCCCTTCCTCTCCCCAAAAAAACACCTTGTGAGGTACGTGGGGCTGAGAGAGTTCAGAGACTAGCCCAAGGTCACCCAGCTGGCTTCACGTGCACGAGTGGGGAAACAGCTCATGTGGAGGAGTGGGGAATCAAAGCCGCTTCTCCAGATAAGAGTCTACCGCTCTTAACCACTACACCACACCGGCTCCACTACACCACACTTTGCTGGGTCAGTTGCCTTGAAAACCCTACAGGGTTGCCATAAATTGGCTCCGGAGATGGCACTTTCCTTCACTGCCATGCCTCCTGCATTTCTAGGCCCTTTGGACACCGCTGGTTGCCATTTCCCCCCTTCATAACCTCATCTGTAAATGTCTGCCTAGTGAAGTCTCACTACATGTGTTTGAAGAAGTGGCCTCTAGCCTCCAGAAGCTTCGGCTGGCATAAAATCTTGTTAATGAGAGCCGGAGTGGTGTAGTGATTAAGAGCGGTGGTTTGGAGTGGTGGACTCTGATCTGGAGAACCGGGTTTGATTCCCCCACTCCTCCACATGAGCGGCGGAGGCTAATCTGGTGAACTGGGTTGGTTTCCCCACTTCTACACACGAAGCCGGCTGCGTGACCTTGGGCTAGTCACACTCTCTCAGCCTCACCCACCTCACAGGGTGTCTGTTGTGGGGAGGGGAAGGGAAGATGATTGTAAGCCAGTTTGAGTCTCCCTTAAGTGGTAGAGAAAGTCGGCATAAAAAAACCAACTCTTCTTCTTCTTCTTCTTAGTCATTAAGGTGCCACCAAACACCTGCTGTTCAACATGGCAAGCCCTCTGAGCTGTATTCCAATCTGGCTCTCCCCAACCAGGCTGCCAGCCTCCCAGCCAGCTTCTGCGGTTCTGCATTTAGCAACAGCTTGATGCCTTGACCTTAGCAGGTGAAAATGCTACCATGCTGGGAAAGCCCTGCCCTGGATAGCACAGGCTAGCCCGCTCTTGTTAGATCTCAGAAGTTAAGCAGGGTCAGTCTGGTTAATATTTGGATGGAAGACCACCAAGGAAGTCTAGGGTCAGCTACACAGAGGCAGGCAATGGCAAACCACCTGTGAACATCTCTTGCCTTGAAAACCCTGCAGGCAGTGGTTCCCAAATGTGGGGCACAGGCCCCACAGGAGGCAATTTGAAAGCTTGTTTAGACCAGCTTAATGGCCTTTTAAGACTTCCTCCACGTGAATAGGAGTTCGCTTTTTGAATAATAAGAATTATATGTCACGGGGTGGGGGGGGAATCAGGATTTTAGAGATGCTTAGGTGGGGCATGGCCAAAAAAGGGTTGGGAACCTCTGCCTGCAGGGTTGTAAATTGATGGCAAAAAAAATCCAGTGAAAAAATGTCACCTGTTGATTTTACCCTTAGTGCAGGAAGAAGGCAATTGGGGGTTTTATTTAGGCCAGCTGCCCCCCTTCTCACTGGGGTTAATTGTTCCCAATTAGTAACTACTAACTGCTTGGCTTCCTTTTCATCCACATGTTGCAAATATTCTCACTTTGACACCTCTTTCCTGTAAGCCCCCTGGGAATTCACTCTCTCCTGCCTGCAATAAACAAAGGATATTGGATTTGAATAAAACTTCTTTAGTGGTTGGCTTTCCAGCGTGGTGTAGTGGTTAAGAGCGGTGGCTTGGAGCAGTGGAGTCTAATCTGGAGAACCCGGTTTGATTCCCCACTCCTCCACATGAGCGGTGGAGGCTAATCTGGTGATCCGGATTTGTTTCCCCACTCCTACACATGAAGCCAAGAGCCCTGTAGCACAGAGTGGTAAGCTGCGGTACTGCAGTCCAAGCTCTGCTCACGACCTGAGTTCGATCCCAACGGAAGTCGGGTTCAGGTAGCCAGCTCAAGGTTGACTCAGCCTTCCATCCTTCTGAGGTCGGTCAAATGAGTACCCAGCTTGCTGGGGGTAAAGGGAAGATGACTAGGGAAGGCCCTGGCAAACCACTCCGTAAACAAAGTCTTCCTAGTAAACGTCGGGATATGACGTCACCCCATGGGCCAGGAATGACCTGGTGCTTGCACAGGGGACCTTTACCTTTACACACAAAGCCAGCTGGGTGACCTTGGGCTAGTCACACTCTCTCAGCCCCCACCTACTTCACAGGGTGTCTGTTGTGGGGAGGGGAAGGGAAGGTGATTGTAAGCCGGTTTGAGTCTCCCTTAAGTGGTAGAGAAAGTAGGCATATAAAAACCAACTCTTCTTCTTCTTTCCTGCAACATCCTCTGTCATATGCAGCTCAATTCACTTCCTTGAGCCATGTGAACCACCTTAGTAAAGCAACTTGCCTATAGACATTTAGAACCTTTGGTTTGTGATAGCCTAAGGGGATGTGGGAAAGGCACAAGCCAAGAATTTCTCTCTTGTGTTTTTTTGGGGAAAGCACAGCCTCAGTACAGGGCCCCTGTCCTCTTTATGGGAGCGCAAATACAATAACTTGTGTATATTGAGGAGTAAAACCAACACCGCATTGCTTTACCCAACACCTACCCCAAGCCCAGTGGACACAGAAGCCACTAAGACCTTTATTTACTGGCTTGCCGGT
This sequence comes from Euleptes europaea, assembly GCF_029931775.1. Lineage (NCBI taxonomy): Eukaryota > Metazoa > Chordata > Lepidosauria > Squamata > Sphaerodactylidae > Euleptes > Euleptes europaea. The sequence continues at coordinate 21,658,085 of NC_079313.1, read as the reverse complement.
CCTTAGCCCTGTTTAAAATCAGGCCACCCTGAGATAATTTGTGATGGCATTACCAAGGCTCCTCTGCCCTGCCTGGGTAGGCCTCCCTCCAGACCTTGCCTGCTCTTTGACAAATCAAGGAGGGACAAAGAATTCAAACCCACATCGAACACATTTATTTTATTGGGAAGGATAATAAATAGTGGATGTTCAACACTTGTAGTGCTCTGCGTTGGCTGAGTCAAGGAGACCAGTTTCTGGCAGAAATAAATAATTTGTGTCCAAGCAGAGGGAGTACCAGCAAGAGTCAGTGGCTTCTGAATAAAAATTAAAGAGCCTTTCCCCTCAGGAGGCTTAACTTTTCCCACAGCTACATCTAAGCTGTTAATTTACAGCCTGTCACGTTGCCTTTCTGTACAAGAAAGCCTACAAGAGAGAACCTTAAAACAGTGGGGCCCAATTGACGCTAACACACCGACCCAGACACTAACACACTGGCATACAGTACAATTCCTAACCTGCCTAGGTAACTGCAAAGTCCTATCCAGTGTGGTGTAGTGGTTAAGAGTGTCAGGCTAGTATCTGGGAGACCTGGATTCGAATCCTCACTCATGTCATCGAAGCTTGCTGGGGGACCTTGGACCAATTACACACTCTCAACCTAACCTACCTCACAGGGTTGTTGTGAGGATAAAATGGAGCAGAGGAGAATGATGTCAGTCGCCTTGGGTCCCCCACTGGGGAGAAAGGCAGGGTACAAATGAAGTAAAATAAAATAAACTGTCCTCTTTTTTTAGTTTGTCCCTTTAGTAAAGTATTTTACCTGAGGTCTTTGCAATAATAGTTAAACTTGTGGCCCACTACACCTGGATGATAATTTGTCATCTAGGGTCAATATGTGGTTCAGATATAGGTTAATGTGTGGAGGATTCTGTTTTGCATCAGAAGGTGGGGCTCAGTGACACTATATAGGTGCATAAGGAGCTGCCTTACGCCAGCGAGGTGTAGTGGTTAAGAGCGGTGGTTTGGAGTGGTGGACTCTGATCTGGAGAACCGGGTTTGGTTCCTCTCTCCTCCACAGGAGCGGTGGATTCTAATCTGGTGAACTGGATTTGTTTCCCCACATGAAGCCAGCTGGGTGACCTTGGGCTAGTCACACACTCTCAGCCCCACCTACCTCACAGGGGGTCTGTTGTGGGGAGGGGAAGGGAAGGTGATTGTAAGCCGGTTGATTGGAAGTGGTAGAGAAAGTCGGCATATAAAAACCAACTCTTGTTGTTCTTCTTCCTCCTCCCACCCCTCTAGTTCAGTATTCTCTGAAACCTGTTCAGGGGTCTTTCTCAGCCTCCATTAACAGGAGGTATTGCAGACTAGATCCTGGACCTTATGCCTAGAAAGCACAAGCTCTACTCCTGAGCTCTGATTCCTTTCTAATAATTTTTATTTTTTTCAGTGCAAGTGAGCATCAGACTTGGAAAAAAACCTAATTCTTAACTGGCATTCCTTGAAGGAACTCCCAACTGTCTTTCATCTCACAACAACCCTGTGGGGTCGGTTGACTTGCTCAAGACCACCCAGTCAGTCTGTTAGGTGGAAATAGACCTGAACCTGTGTCAGAGCTGGTTCAAGGTATTTTGTTGTCCCAGACAAAGTATCCCCCATCCCCGCCATGGTGCACAGTGCTGCAGAGGCTTGCCTTGGGCCTGGCTATCAGCAGCACAAGTCCAGGAGGGGATGCCAATCACTGCCCAAGCTACTGAGAGCTGCAGATGAGCTGAACCCCTCCATTGCATCGGGACCCCCCTTCATTCCACCCCCTAGTCAAAGAAGCCCCTTGAGTAGCTTGATTGGAAAACACGCCTGGACCCAAGTTTCTCAGGCTATTAACTTTTGTGATCTTAAAAGAAGAAGAGTTGGTTTTTATATGCCAACTTTCTCTACCACTTAAGGAAGAATCAAACCGGCTTACAGTCACCTTCCCTCCCCCTCCCCACAACAGACACCCTGGCTGAGAGAGCTCTAAAAGAGCTGTGACTAGCCCGAGGTCGCCCAGCTAGTTTCATGTGGAGGAGTGGGGAATCAAACTCGGTTCTCCAGATTAGAGTCCACTACTCCAAACCACTGCTCTTAACCATGACACCACGCTGGCTCTTATGGCTCAAGTGCAATTAACGTTTCCAGGAAGCTCCCATAATGTATTTATTTAGAGACTTAACACCTTCTTTTCTCTCCAATTGGCAAGCAAAACAGTTTGCAGACTCACTCTCCATTTTAGTCTCTCATCAAACAGCCATGTGAGGTAGGGTAGGCTGAGAGGAGAGGAGTTGGTTTTTATACCCCGCTTTTCTCTACCGAAAGGAAACTCAAAGCAGTTTACTGTCACCTTTCCTTCCTCTCCCCACAACAGGCACCTTGTGAGGTAGGTGGGGCTGAGAGGGTTCTGAGAGAACTGTGACTAGCCCAAGGTCACCCAGCAGGCTTCATGTGGAGGAGTGGGGACTCCAACCCAGTTCTCCAGATTAGAGTGCACCGCTCCTAACCACTACACCTTACTGGCTCTCCAGAGAACATGATTGGCTCTCCGTCACCCAACAAGCTTCTGTGGCAGAAGAGGGAATCAAATCTTGGTATTCCAGATCCTAGTCCAATTGCTATACCCCACTGCCTCTGTGGAACACAGGGCCAAATGAAATGTTACTGTTTTTAAAGAAAACTCTGGGGAGGTGAAGCTGCAAGATCAGGGAAATAATCCATGGGAAGCAGCAAAATCAAAGATATAACTTCCCCCAGCACAGTTTTCTCAAGGGAAAATGGCTTATGAGGGAGGCAGAAGCCTTTCTTTCCCCAGTGGTACTGTTTCAAGCCCATTTAGGCTGTCTTTTTTTAAAAAAATAATAATCTATTTACCGCAGCTGCTATGTGGCTGTGGGAAACATGAGTTGGGTCCAGGGGCCCTAACCCTTTAAAAACTCTAACACTGTTTGGCCCTTAAAGTGACTGTTTCCCTAGTTTCTGATGAAGGCAGCTTTGATTCTTGAAAGCTTATAACCCCAAAATCTAGCTGTTCCTTTGCTAGCATTTAGGGTGTGAATGCAGTCCTTGATGCTGGTTTCCCCAAAGGTGACAATGCTACTGTTGGATCTTCAGGTGGCAGCTAAATTTAAACACAGTACCTTAGTCAACAATGAGGAAGAGTGACACCTGCAATACTACAGGTAGCTTTCAAGAGAGCCACCGTGATGTAGTAGTTAAGAGCGGTGGACTCTAATCTGGAGAACTGGGTTTGATTCCCCACTCCTCCACATGAGTGGCAGACTTTAATCTGGAGAACCGGGTTGGTTTCCCCATTCTTACACATGAAGCCAGCTGGGTGACCTTGGGCTAGTCACAGTTCTCTCCGAACCTTCTCAGCCCCACCTACCTCACAAGGTGTCTGTTGTGGGGAGAGGAAGAGAAGGAGATTGTTAGCCGGTTTGATTCTCCTTATAAGGTAGAGAAAGTCAACATATAAAAACCAACTCTTCTTCTTCTTCTTCTTCTATCCATCAGTACACAAATACTGTGTGGAGTTTGTAGAGCCAGGCCTGCAACTCTCACAGTACAATTCTAAGCAGAGTTGCACCCTTCTAAATCCAAGTCGATCAATGAGATTAATTGGCTTAAAACCTTTCAGTCTACTCATAATCCCTCTTCCAATTAATTAGCAAAACCCTTTTTTAAATGTTTGATTTAATTAATTTAAAAGCCGCATCAAGCCTAACCTTGGTTGGGAAAGGTGGGGTAGAAGTCTAATAAATAATAATAATTATAAATACACAAGTATTTATGAAAACTGCAGGCACCAGGTGCTGCCTTAGAAGAGGTCTTCCTCCTTCTCTTTCATATAAGTGACAACTGCGATGGGTCAGAGATTTAGTGTTTATACACAGGGTTCACACAGCTAACCAAGCAAGATTTATTTAATCAGAAGTCTTATGAAATTGCTGTCTGGTTTTGCCATAAGAGACTAATCTACCCCACTGGAATTTCAAGCAGCAGTCTTAATAAGAAGAACCTGTGTGGAATAGTGGTTAGTGTGTTGGCCTATGACTGTGGAGACTTGGGTTCGAATCCCTGCTTAAAAGCAAGAAGTTGAAGGAAAACAAATATATATGTGTATATGTTTGCATTCACCCTGCGTATGCATATGAAAATGTTTTTAAAAGAGTAAAACACATCAACCAAAAAAACTCATAATATCAAACAAATTTTAAACAAATGAATGTGCAATAAATAAAATGCACCTTGTTGTATTTTATATGTTGCATGTGTATATACATTTATATAAAATAAATGCTGGTGCTGCTGCAGTCGTCTTGTTAGTGGCTTCCTAGAAGCACCTGGTTGACCACTGTGTGAACAGACTGCTGGACTTGATGGGCCTTGGTCTGATCCAGCAGGGCCTTTCTTATGTTCTTATGTCCTTGTGTTCTTAATTGTTGTTTTATATATATTATGAATGCTCTTTTTGGAGTTGATATGTATTACATTTGGAAAGAATTTTTTTAATTTATGTAATGCTGTTTTATAATTGTGTTTGGAGTCATGTATGCATATATATTCATCTTTCAGCAACTTTTTGATTGTAAGTTTTAGTTTTGTTGCAAAGCCTTGTTTGCCATGAAACTTGGGGCAATCACTCTTTCCCAGTGCTAGAAATCCAGGAAAACCAGCTTCAGATTCCCAGTCTGCCATAGAAGTTTACTGGGTGACCTTAGGCTTGCCATTTCCTCTCAGTCTAGCCTACCTTTCAAGGTTGTTGTGAGGATAACATGGGGAGAAACATACATTCCTTGGAGGAAGAGTAGGATAAAAATGTATTTGATACATAAGAAGTATGAGCAGTTGTTCAATTAAAGTAATCTTAGTTTATCAATCGCATGAATAAAACTGTGGTTTTGAAGAAAAAACACAAATGCAACTGAAAAGCGGCATTTCCTCCTAGGTAAGGAACAAGGAGGAATGCCTCTTCTTGGAAGCTTCCTGCCAGCCATAGATTTGTAAATCCTTACATCAAAATCAATTTACAAAGCCTGCTTCCTGATTAACATAGGGCACCTCCCTCACCACCTACAGGATTTTAATAGAAAAGTGGTGGTTCCAACAGGAAAATATATGAGGCACGTGTACTTTGTAACACCTAACAACACAATTATTTCATCTTAATTAGAACTTCAAAAGGCCAATAACATAAGAAGGCTTTCCCCCAGGTAGTACTGGTTGCTTCAGTCTCCACTGTTTCTACTCAGAAGGCACACATGAAGTTTCTACAACTCTTTGGGGAAAAGAGTTTCGCCTCTTGTGTAATTACAAGGTACAGTCTTCTGACCGCTTACTTGGGATTCAGCCCCTCTGAATTTGCGGGACTTAGTTCCATGTACATATGTACAAGATTAGACTGATAGTGGACTATAAACATTTGCTTGAGTTTTGTTCCTGGAAAATGAGCTGCAAATGGGCCAACCATCTCCATGTAGCAAGGTATCCATCTTTGGGGAAAATAACCAACCATCTCAAAGAGCTTGAATAAACCCTACCTAGAAATATAAGTACCCAGCTTGCTGGGGGTAAAGGGATGATGACTGAGGAAGGCACTGGCAAACCACCCCATAAACAAAGTCTGCCTAGTAAACGTCGGGGTGTGACTTCACCCCATGGGTCAGAAATGACCTGGTGCTTGCACAGGGGACCTTTACTTTTTTACTTTAGAAATATAAGTATGGAGCAGAAAATGCTGTCACCTGCAGATCAGCATTCCTTATGTCTAAATAGTTGGTTCTTCCTCAGTTTCTCAATCTGTATCCTAAATGGAAGCATATAGAACACCTTTGTTTTTAAAAAAAGGTAAGCCTGACAATTACTCTAATTCGGGGTGGGGGGGAACCATTACATGATTGTACATTCTGCATTTTTGCTGTTTCTAAAACTGCCTCTGTCTCTTTTTCATGAGGGATGATCATATGTAACTTGGAAACTTTAATGCTTTGACATAATTTTGTCTAGTGAAACATGCCCTTTTTTCCCAATATGCGGGTGCATCAAATCATTTGTGTGAAATATATACCTTAGGAAAGGTTTTCAGAGGTTACCGTGGAATTACATCCATTTTTGCTGCAAAAACGAAAAAGGCCTGAGATGCGTATGTATTATCTGGTGATTTTCCTGAGAATTTTTTTGGCTTTATTTCCATAGCCATAATTAGAAACCATAATTGCATTCCCCACAAAGCCCAGTTTTGTCTGGCCATTGGTATTCTGCTTGAGAAGGCTCCCATATCATAATTAGTATGCTGAAACTGTCTGGAAATTGAGATGTGGTTCCCTGCAAAAAAGCACCTATGATAATATTTGCCCTGTTTTTCTGGTGGCTGTGTGAGGATTGTAACAAATCCACTCTTTGATTCAGGGCAGTGTTTTAGACTGTCCTGAACTGACCACCTGATAATCCTCTCCAGGATTTACAATAGACTAGAAGGACAAAAAGTAAGTTCCTGAAATAAGTTGATGGCACTTTACAAAGTTCTTGTATCAACTATATGGCCATCATCAGGTATTTTCAGTCAGACATGCACAGGGGGTCCCCCCCCCTTTTTTTTTTTTGCCACCAAGTCCCAGCTCATTTATGGCGACCCCTAGGGTTTTCAAGGCAAGAGACATTCAGAGGTGGCTTGCCATTGCTTGCCTCTGCGTCATGCCCCTGGTATTCCTCAGTGGTCTCCCATCCAAATACATTAGAGGGTTGACCCTGCTTAGCTTCTGAGATTGATAGGGTTGCCAACCTCCAGGTACTAGTTGGAGATCTCCTGCTATTAACAACTGATCTCCTAGTTATGGCTCAGTGGCGGAGAGTATGTGCTTTGAACACAGAAGATTCCCAGCTTCGGTCCCCAGCATCCCTGGTTAAAAGGGTCAGATGGCAGGTAGCATGAAACACAGATGAGGCCCTGGGGAACTGCAACCAGGCAGAGTAACCAATACCGACCTTGACAGTATCTTCATGTATTCATGTTGTGTGATGCTGAGCCTTTGAAACATACAGTGGAATTCAATCCACTCAGACAGGATATGGCCTTTGCATGCTGCTGATTGTACTGTGTTTGCTACTGAATGATGTTTGGGCTGATCTGCCTGGCAGATGTTTTAGTTGGAATGACTGTAGTCACAGGAAGCTTGGGCAATGAGGCTTTAATGGAACAGCTTTGACGGTAATTTAGGAACTGTGGTATACACGGTAGATAATTAGGAAAGAGTTCCACTTGCTGTAAAAACCAAATGCTGATGATCAAATAGGTTAAACAAAAGCTAACAACAGCTAAGCCGTACGCCTTCTCTGATTCTCTCTCGGCCTGTGTGCTCCAAGCGGTATGACACAAGTAGGGTTGCCAACTGCCAGGTAGTAGCAGGAGATCTCCTGCTAATTCAACTGATCTCCAGCTGACAGAGATCAGATCACCTGGAGAAAAATGGCCGCTTTGGCCATTGAACTCTATGGCATTGAAGTCCCTCCCCTCCCCAAACCCCACCCTCCTCAGGCTCTGCCCCCAAAATCTCCCGCCGGTGGTGAAGAGGGACCTGGCAACCCTCGACACAAGCCTTCATTTTAGCCAGGGCCGAGTCCCAGAACACCATCTATTTGACTAGTATCCTACAGGCAAAAGAACTGACTGGCCAATCGGTTCAAATCAAAACATAAAATTCAACATCGCATATGCATGTTCTTGGCCCTTGTTGACACACTTTGGCCATTTATTCATGATCAATTTTGATGCTCACTCAAAGCTATTTTTTTAAATGCCACTTTAAAAATGCCTATTCATGGCCCTGACACAAACGGAGAAAATCCACCCCCACCACTTGCCTGCTCCTTTGTTCCTGTTAGCACAGTCATTAGCATGTACATAGCTAACGCGCCACTGTTGTTTTTGCATGGTTCTTGAGGAGGATTCTTCGCGGCAAACGCCAAAGATCGCGTTAAGTGAGCTCTTTAGTAATGCCAAGCAGGTATACACCGGATTCGCAGTCACTTCCGGAATGACAGTTAAGCATGTAAAAAAAATTTTTTAAATGCGGGGCAATTCAGCCTGCAACGCGCTGCTAATTACCATGAATAAATGGCCTTTGTTTTTGGGCTCCCAAATCTCTAGCTCCCTACCTCTAGGGACTTTTCCCCATTCCTCAAACTTTTGTGCATTCCTGCTTCTGTCCTTGGGGTTCATGAAGTTTTACTACCAGCCATGACTGACAATGTTCCCTTCCTGCAAGAAGTGGATTGCAAACATTCTGTCAGCATGGTTCCTTTAGTATATGAACTTGTTTGTGAACATCTTTGTGAACATGAACTTGTTTGTGCCATCATGCCACTGCAGCTACCGGTAATCAAGAAGGCTTCATCAGCATAAACACACTATAAACTTGCTTTACAGCCAACCCTATACTAAGGGGCTGAGGCAGGTAACTATAGGCCATTTATGCATGGGAGGTTTTGCCTTGGATTTGCCGCTCTCTAGATGCACATTTTCAACATCTGAAGTCTCAAAACTCTGCATGGGGGCTTATTTTTGAGTTTTGAGAATTTGGATGGAGCAAATGTGCATCTAGAGAGTGGCAAATCCAAGGCAAAATCTCCCATGCATAAATGGGAGGGTTGCCAGCTCTGGGTTGGGAAATACCTAGAGATTATGGGGGCAGAGCCTGAGGAGGGCAGGGTTTGGAGAGGGGAGGCACTTCAATGCCATAGAGTCCAATTGCCAAAGCGGCCATTTTCTCCAGGGTAACTGATCTCTCTTGGCTGGAGATCAGTTGTAATAGCGGGAGATCTCCAGCTACCACCTGGAGATTGGCAACCCGAAGTGGAAGTGGCTGACCCACAACAAATGTGCCACAAGGCTGGAAGTAAAACCACACCAAGACATGGATGGGGGTTGCATATTTATTGCAGTATGCACCAATTTGGTCTCATAGCATACTTCCCAGAAAGAGTTGGTTACCATTGATTTAGGCTATGTAATCCAATCTAGATAATGAGAAGCTTACCCGTGATGGCATCTCTACAGCACTGATATTGTAATGCAACTGTATGGTTAATTAATTTGTAAGATTCCTACCAAATTTTGGAAAGAAAAAAATCTTGGAAACTCCTGTGGAAATGAATCTAATGCAAATGGCTTGAATTCATGAGGACCCCCATGGAAGAAAATGTTGAGGTGTTCAGTCGGCTCAGAGGCAGAAACGGGAAGAATCCTCATGAACCAAGACTAGCTACTACTTAGCCCAGCAAGAGTGCTGGTGTTATGCTATTATTTATTCATCTGATTTCTACACTGCTTTTCAATCCAGGAGGATCCCCAAGGTGGTTTACCCAGCATGAGAAAATCCAGTTAATCGGGAGAGTTGCCATCTCCTCTGACATATACCAATTGTCTGTGGTGATGTCCCACAAATCCCCCAGTTCACATTAAGCCCTTCTGGCTGTTCCCAGCCCCTTTCACCTAGCCTCAGAGGCACCATGTCAACAGTGCAGACACGCTACCAAATTTATGGCATGCGCCACCAATTGCAATCTGCTCCATTTGTGGTATTCTGATACTTTTTGTTGCTGCTGCTGTGAGTATAGCTTTCCCCACCCAGCAGGCAAATCAGGCACAGGACAGTGGATTTCCCAGATCAAACTTAGAAACCAAGGGTCATGTGTTACGCTCGCATATATTTGTCCCCATGCTTAATCCTGAACCTCAAAGCCCTCTCTCATGGGTGATAGCCAAATTTGTAGGTATGGACATCAGTAACTCCTCCTAAGGAATGAACCCCCCCCCCCATATTTTGCTTTTGCATCCACGATGCAACAGAAAGATTTCTGGTGCCCCACCAACCGAAGTTGTTTAGCTTAGAAGCTGTTTAGCTTAGAAAGAAGGCAGTTAAGGGGAGCTATGATAGCGGTCTATAAAATTATGCATGGTATGGAGAGAGTGGACAGGGAGACGCTTTTCTCTCCCATTATACCAGAACGCGGGGTCATCTGCTGAAGCTGGAGGGTGAGAGATTCAAAACTAATAAAAGGAAGTATTTCTTCACACAACGCATAGTTAAATTGTGGAACTCCCTGCCCCAGGATGTGGTAATAGCTGCCAACATGGAAGGCTTTAAGAGGGGAGGAGACATGTTCATGGAGGAGAGGGCTATTCTATTATTTACTGAATACTAGTCATGATGCAGACTTATTCTCTACGGTATCAGAGGAGCATGCTTATTATCTTAGGTGCTGTGGAACACAGGCAGGACGGTGCTGCTGCAGTCGTCTTGTCTGGGGGCTTCCTAGAGGCACCTGGTTGGCCACTGTGTGAACAGAGTGCTGGCCTTGATGGGCCTTGGTCCGATCCAGCAGGCTTTTCTTATGTTCCTATGAAGTAGTTATCCTGTATCCACACACCCAGTCTGACTGTCAACAGTGGGATGATCTGTTTCCAGACTGTGTGCCCTTCCCTGTTCTCCGGCTGGTCTTCACTCTCTTTCACTGTCCCAAGTACAGCAGCCTTGCCTGAGCTAAGGTGCTTAGCCAAGGTGCTTAGTGATGGCTGTTGATGATCTGCTGCCTGGCTGTGTGCTGTTTCCTCCTTTCCATCTACGACAGGGGTGTCGAACTCATTTGTTAGGAGGGCCAGATATGACATAAATGTCACTTGGTTGGGCCGGCTCATGTGTAAATAAATAAATGCCATAAAATGTAATGCCAGATACTGGAGATACAAACTTTATAAAAGACACAGGCAAAGTCAATTAATGATATTGTTTTTTACTTTAAAAACAAACAAGCTTACAACTATAACATTCTTACAGTATTTTCTTTTACTTAACAGTCTTATTGTTATTTTTTAAGTATGGTTATATTTTAAGTAAAAAATAATATCATTAATTGACTTTGCATGTCTTCTGTAAAGTTTGTATCTAGGACTAGATGACTTTGTTTGGCTGATCAGGACAGTGCTGTGCAAAATGCAAAGTTTTTTTTTGGGGGGGGGAGTTAAAACTTCATCATGCATTGGTCCAGGCTGGTTCCTTATCGCCAGTGTCAGATTATTCTGCCATGTTTCTGTACAACTGCAAACAAGGTTTGCATGGTGAAGGAGAGGTCAGAGGAAGAAGCTTTCATTATCTTGCTTAGGGTGGCCAATATCCTCTTAGGAAGGGAGTGTTTGGTCGTTTCATTTAAAGAAGATGAATAAATTATGGCACTATTTAAAAAAAATACATGACTGAGTCAGGTCATTTGCTATTGTTAACAGGCTGTATCTCTTGTGTGAATCGTTGCAAGTTTTTAACCAGTCCAGTGGTCAAGGAGAAGAACGAGAAAGTCCTAGGGAAATAAATCTCTCCCCCAAGCTGAGTCCCTCTTTTGCTAAGCTGGGGTGCAGATCCCGTAACTCCTCACTAAGCCGTTTCACAGTTTGAAGGTCAGAGCTCACAATATTAATGGTTTGTTCCCGAGATGAAATATTTAACGTGGCTCTGTTACTGCTCCTTCCTTGAAAGTATGTTTCATGCTTCATTTGGCAGTGATGTTAAGAGATTTCATGCCGTATTTTTCGTTCCGCTCAGCTGGGAATCTGTAAAGGGTATGTGTGTATGCATGAGATGTCCAGGGATGTGCAAATGTATGCAGTGAAAGCAAAAGGCGTGTTTATGTAAGTGTGAAGCGATGCGCACACTGGAGGGCCTTGTGCATTTGTTACTACTGTAAACTGGTAGACTGTGATAACATTTTGCTGCAAACCTCCAGTACACACTTGGATCTCTTGGGTTGGTTCAGTATCAAGTTGTCAAGGAGGCTGAGAAGGTGGTAAACTAGGCCGCTGTGGATGCAATCCAAAAGACCCTTTCCTAGGAGTAAGCCCCATTGAATAAAATAGAGCTTACTTCCAAGCTGATCTACTGAGTACTGCTCCTAATATAACTGGTCAGTTGCAAGCTGAAGAAACGTAGGCCTTATCTGTAGGGTTGCCAGGTCCTTCTTCGCCACCGGCGGGAAGTTTTTTTGAGCAGAGCCTGAGGAGGGCAGGGTTTGGGGAAGGGAGGGATGTCAATGCCATAGAGTCAAATTGCCTGCCATTTTCTCCAGGGGAACTGATCTCTATTGGCTGGAGATCAGTTGTAATAGCAGGAGATCTCCAGCTAGTACCTGGAGGCTGGCAACCCTATTCATCTGGATTGATTTAAATAGGCACCCAAATTAATCAAAATAATCCTCTTAAGCACGTTTCACCTACTGTGGTATAGTGGTTAGCATGTCGGACTAGGATCTGGAAGACCCACGTTTGAATCCCCAATCTGCCATAGAATACAGTTATCAGCTTTGGATTGGGAAATACCTGGCTATTTGGGGGGAGGTGAGCTTGGGGAGAGGGTTTTGGGGTGGGGGGGGACAGGACCTCAGCAGGGTACAATGCCATAAAGTCCACCCTCCAAAGCCACCATTTTCTCCAGGGGAACTGATCCCTAGTGTCTGGAGAGCTGTTGTAATAGTGGGAGATCTCCAGGCCCCACCTGGAGGTTGGCAGCCCTAACCATGGATGTTCTCTGGGTGACCTTGGGCCAGCCACACACTTTCAGCCTAACCTAACTCACAAGGTGGTTGTCAGGGTAAAATGAAGGAGAGGAGAATGATGTAAGCCCCTTTGGGTCCCCATTGCAGAGAAAAGCAGGATTCAAGTGAAGCAAGTAAATAAATATTCAAACAAGAGAACAGAGAGAACTGTTTCGGCAGCTTTGCCCATTGGTAGCATTTCCTTCCTCTTGAAAAGGATGAGAAAAGTCTGCATCTTTTCTGGAAATGGTGTTTAATAACTGAAGTGCATCCACGCCAGATTTTTTAAAGTCGCTATCCACGTCTGTCCTTAAATACTTTATCATGCTCTACCATTAACTTATGGAATTCATTGCTGCTAGTTGTGGTTGTGGCCTATGGCTTTAGGTAGCTTTTAAAAGAGGTTCGTCATGTTCCTGGAGATTAAGTCCATCCGCAGGGTTGCCAATCTCCAGGGGGTTAATCCAAAACAAAAAACCTGTGCTGTAATACTCAGATAAAGCTGAGAAACAGTGACCAGCACGAAGGCTCAGTTATATAAGAACTGCAAATAACAGTGATCTCCGATGCAGATTATCATAGAATAAATAATATTTTACTGTATAATGACCACAAACTTTCAGGCATTAACAGCATGACTAAAAATCAATTCACTCACAATTTATCAGATTTATAATCACAAATTAATCTGGGCATTAACAACATGCCTCAAAGGATATGCAATGCAGTGCTAACATGTATCACAACATGAAACAAATTGAACAAAATATAACAAAATATGCCCATTTGCCAGTCCTGAAACAACATTCCAAGGTGAATACTGGTTCCCGATGAACTATCTCAAGCGCAGTCCTGGAAATGTCAAGTCAAGCAGAAATGAAGTGTGTTGCCTGCAAGGACGTAAGATCGATAATGCCCAGATTAATTTGTGATTACAAATCACAAAGTTATAAAACTTTCCAACATGATCAAGCCCAGAATGTTTATACAGAGCTGTCAAGCCAATAGGAAGCTTTGCCCATTGGTACATAAGGTATCTGTGTCGGGTAGGCATGGGAGAGTGAGTATGTGACTGGCCCATGGTCGCCCCGTGAGTTTCATGGCAGAGTGTCAGGCCTTTGCCTTTTAGTTGGAGCAAAGGCTCTTGACATGAGTCAGGCCAGGTTCTGACCACATGCCAAGTCCTTGGTTCTCATGCCTATGAACGCCCGTGTACAGTTTCGCTCATCGTGTTTTCTGCAGCTGTGGTAATGTTTAGTCTGTCTTCCTGGGAACCGCTTATCTCGGGGTTGCCTAGCAATGTTTACCTTTTCAGTCCGTAGTGACTTAAGCATGTAACCTGCCTGTGTTCACCATTACTAGCCTCACCTGCCTGTAGGCAGTCAGTCCTTTAATCTGTCTTTTTGCTCCTAATAAAGTATTACTGCTTCAGAGCTACCTGTCTGGATGAGTTTGCTTATGGGATGCTAGGGACAGACGCCTGATTCTGACATTAGGCTAGTAATCCTTCCTTTTTTGGGCTGCGGTGCTGTGTTCTCCCCAACACCATGGGTGAAGCACTGGACACCAAAGTGCTTGATACCATGAGACTGCTGATTTCTGACTGGGAGACCCCAAGGTACCGGACGAGGAACCTAAGCAACCGGAGAAGCCAGAGGAGGCCCCCAAGTTGCTGTCCGGCCTCTGGGCATGGACGGAGCAGTGCCCGGACTTCCGGACATTCATCCGCGGCTCTGGCTGGAGTCTCCGTGGGTGCCTCCACACGTTAATACTCGGCGGTGGCAGGGAGTGGGCTCCGCCTTGCCGGAGTAGGACTGGGATTTTACAGTCGGCTCTCGGATGGGAGCAACGAGGAGTTCTGAGGAACCACCTCTGTGGGGCACAGGATTGTGCCAGACGCAGAAGTGGTGAGAAAGGGACGAGGACTATCAGCCCCAGTCGCAAAACTGGCGAGAGCGGGACGAGGACTACCTATGCCTTCAGCAGCAAAACCATGAACTGGTCGAGCAGGTAGCTATGCTGCGGGGCTTATTGGAGGGACTTTGGCAAGAGGTGGTCGAAATCCGTCAAGCGCAGCCTGCACAACCGGCCCCAATGCCACCCCAGCAACCGGCACCACTGCCACCTCAGCAACCACAAGCGCTGCAAGCGCCACAGGCGCCCGCACCTCCGGGTCAACTGACACCCCAGCCTCTGCCACCTGCTCCGTGGAGGGAGTTAGGAGTCTCCTTTGACGGCTCAGGGGAGAAGCTCCCCTACTTTTTGATTCAAGTGGACGGTTTCATGAGAGAGCAGGGGCCCACTTTCGCTTCGGAGGAGAGTCGGGTACGGTACGTAGCTTTGCTGCTGGAAGGGGAGGCAGCGAGCTGGATGGTCCAGCAGTACAACCTCCGCTCCCGTGCGCTGTGGACCCTAGATGACTTTATGTTTGCGCTCAGACGGCGTTTTGAGGATCAGCACCAGAGCGAGCGGGCCAAGACGGATCTGCTACAGCTTCGCCAGGGTGCCAAGTCGGTGATGCAGTATGCAAGTGAGTTCCAGTTGCTAGCAAGCAAAGTTGTGGATTGGAGCGAGGCCACACGTGTGCAGTATTTCCGTGAAGGACTGAACTCAGAGATTCTCCACTGAGCTTTCATGCAAGGAGACCCCCCTGATCTTGAGGGGTGGATTCTGCTGGCGGTGGAAGTGGAAAACGGCCAGCAATTACTGAACTTGTCAAAACAACGCAAAGCATGAGACTTGGGACTGTGGCCGGAGCGGGCAGTCCTGAGAGGGGGCTCCAGACCGCCAGGGAGGGCGGCCACCCCAACAGCGGAGAGAGCGAGGTGTTTTCAGAGCCGGGCGTGCCTGGTTTGCGGCAGAATGGGACATTTTGCTGCCCCTTGCCCTTCCCAGCCTGAAGGTTCCCTGGCCTCTCCGTGCCCGGCCAAGGAGGAGGCTGCATGGGCAGGAGGCAAGGGTCGTTGAAAGAGTGAGACTCCTGGAAGACGAGGACCATCCGCTCTCAACCTCGCACCTACTAACCAAGAGGGACAGCGTACTACACAACTCGATCCAACAGGATCGCGGATTACAAATGTGCCAGTGCCGAGCCAGGACAGCTCGTCAGCCTCGGAGGAGGAAGAGGCTTGGAATCGCCAGCCAAAAAATGTCCCAGGTCTGCTGTAACTGGAGCTCCGCAGCAGACCTCTTCTGACAAAGAGCGGGGAGCTCCAGTGATGGTGAGCGATATGGGAGAGACTTTATTTTTAGACGTTATTTTACAAAGTCCTAAGGGGAGGGCAAGTTGCAGTGGTGGCTTTAGTCGACTCAGGGTGCTCACGAACTTTGATCAGTGAAGAGACTTTTAATGCTTTAAAAGTAAAAGCAGTGAGCTTGCCCCAAGCCATCCACTTCACTCAAATGGATGGCAGTGACTTTAGGAGGGGTCTGGTTAGCCGCCGCAAGGGCCGAGTGGTGCTGGGAGTAGGGACTCATTGGGAACAGATCCATTTCACCATTGTTCCAAGCATCCAGTACCCGGTGGTACTTGGAGCAAATTGGTTACAAGGACACGGTCCCTCGATAGATTGGGTGGCCTGGACTATTGCCTTCGCCCAGCTGCAGTATGACTGCCACCAGAGAGAGGTGGCTGTCCAGGGGTGTGCTGCCATGGCTTCAAGGAATCGAGATCCTATACCCCCCCAACTACCTGGAGAGTACACCCAGTTTGCAGATGTGTTTAATGAGAAAGAGTGTGATGTTCTACCTCCCCACCGCAAGACAGACTGTGCCATTGAGCTGGTGGGAGACGGCAAACTACTGAAGGGGAAGGTTTATCCCATGAGTCCGAAGGAGAAGTCAGTGTTGTGGGAATTTTTGGATAAAAATATAGCTCATGGGTTCTTCCGACCCTCGTCAGCGCCTTGCTCTGTTCCCTCCTTTTTTGTGCTTAAGAAAACGGGAGATCTTTGCTTATGTATTGATTTTCGCAGACTCAATGCAGTCACCCAGACTAATGCCTGCCCCCTTCCATTGATTCTAGATCTGCTCAGCCAACTGAAGAAAGGTCACATCTTTACCAAATTGGACCTGGTCGAGGCGTATTATCGCATTAGAATACGGAAGGGAGACTAGTGGAAAACGGCTTTCTGTAGTTGCTTTGGAATGTTTGAATACCTGGTCATGCCCTTCAGACTTAGTGGGGCTCCTAGTGTCTTCATGCAAATGATTAACGAGGTGTTACATGACTTACTTTTCAAAGGGGTGATTGTGTATTTGGATGACATTTAGATTTATTCAAAAACTTACGAGGAGCATATGAAGTTAGTCAAAGAGGTACTGAGACGCCTCCAGGACAATCACTTGTTTGCAAAGTTGTCCTAATGTGAGTTTCATCAGGATAAACTGACCTTTTTGGGGTATGTGATTTCACACAAGGGTCTGGCCATGGATCCTGAGAAAGTGAGGGTGGTGTTGGAGTGGGAGCCGCCGGCTACACGCAAACAATTGCAGCAGTTTCTTGGGTTTGCTAATTTTTACAGAGGGTTTCTCAACAATTTTGCACAGGTGGCGTTACCCATAACTGATTTGTTAAAAATGAAGGGGAAGGGGGGTTCGGCCACTCTGCCTTCCTCCCGGTTGAATTGGACACCAGAATGTCAGGGGGCTTTTGACACTCTGAAAAAAACTTTCATTGTTCAAGTGGATGCTTCCGATGTAGCGATGGGGGGAGCATTACTGCAAGTGGGGGAAGTGGGGCAGCTTCAACCCTGTGTGTACTTTTCTAAAAAGTTTTCACAGTCTGAATTGAACTGGCCCATTTGGGAAAAAGAGGCGGCTGCAGTCAAATGTACTCTCACTGTGTGGAGACATTTCCTAGAGGGGGTTGATGTCCTGTTTGAAGTGTGGACGGGTCATAAAAATTTAGAGGCTTTAAAAGGAACACGCAAACTCACTGCAAAACAGGTGCGGTGGGCCAAATTCTTCTCTAAGTTCCATTTTGTGTTAAAGCATGTGCCCAGCAAGCAGAATCAATTGGCAGATGCACTTTCTGGACTCCCCCAGTATCAGAGCAAGGTGGATCGTCCCACAGACTCACTATTTACTCCCAAGCAGTGGGGGACTTTGCCTAGCTTGGCCGTTCTTACTCGCTCCCAAGCACAAGAGTCCCCTCCCTTGGAAGGGCTGCCGGAGTCATTCAGAACTGCCTTGACTCAAGCCTGCCAGGTGGAGGGAGCCGCAGATAGCCTGCCTGACAAAATGACTCAGCGGGGGGAGTTCTGGTTTAAAGAAAATAAACTGTACATTCCTGTTTCTCTTCGGTGGGAGGTGATGGATTGGAAACATGGTTCCAAGATGGCGGGGCATTTTGGTTTTGTTAAAACCCTGCATCTTTTATGCAGACAGTTCTGGTGGCCAGGGATGAGAACGGACTTGGATTCTTTTATTCGCAGTTGCCCCTCTTGCGCTACAGCCAAAAGGGTGGTGGGGAAGCCACCTGGACTTTTGAAACCTTTGGAAACACCTTCGGCTCCTTGGGAAGTTACTGCCATGGACTTTGTCACGGATCTTCCTCCTAGCCAGGGGAAGACGGTACTATGGGTGGTCACAGACCTTTTTTCTGAACAGATTCATTTGGTTCCTTGCACGGGACTTCCCACGGCTCAAAAACTCGTTCGAATGTTTGTATCACATGTCTTCAAATATCACAGTTTTCTGCACAAGGTAATTTCAGATCGGGGCCCACAATTCGTAGCAAAGTTTTGGAAAGCTTTTCTTGAGTTGGTGGGGGTGGAACAAGGGTTGTCCAGTGACTATCATCCCCAGACCAATGGTCAGACTGAATGTGTCAACTCTGTACTAGAATGTTATTTGCATTGCTAGTAAACTACCATCAATATGATTGGGTGGATCTCTTGCCTTTTGCTGCGTATGCTTATAATAATGCCTCCCATCAGTCCACCGGTTTTAGCCCGTTTCAGGTAGTGTATGGAAAGGACTTCAGGCCATTTGGGAGTGTGGATCGTTCGGGGGAGGGTGCCAACGCTGAAGTGGCTGATTGGGTGAATGTGGTACAAAATACTTGGCCCTGGTTACAGAAAAATTTGGAGCAGGCCAAGCGTAAGTAAAAAGCACAAGCAGACAAACACCGTTCTCTGGGGTGGGACATCAAAGTGGGGGACCAAGTATATCTATCCACAAAAAACCTTCACTCTCTACGCCTGTGTAAAAAACTCAGTGAGAAGTATGTGGGACCCTTCCCAGTCTCATAAATGAAGTCACAGTAGAACTCAGTCTTCCAAAATCCCTGAGGGGGCATCCATCCGGTGTTTCATATCAGTTTGCTAAAGAGATATGAGCACGCACCAAAATGGCATCCCGATCCTGCTCCTGAGGCCCCGGTGTTGGTGGGGGGTGGAGGAACATTTTGAAGTTTCCAAGATCCTAGACTCCCGGGTCTGCAATAAGGTGCTCTACTACCTGGTGCGCTGGAAACACTTAGGGCCTGGTCATGATGAATGGGTGGCTGAGCACCATGTGATTGCCCCCTGTCTAGTTCACCAGTTTCCAAGATCCTAGACTCCTGGGTCTGCAATAAGGTGCTCTACTACCTGGTGCTCTGGAAACACTTAGGGCCTGGTCATGATGAATGGGTGGCTGAGCACCATGTGATTGCCCCCTGTCTAGTTCACCAGTTTCACGATGCTTACCCCCAAAAACCTAGCCAGGCTGTTGGGAGGGAGGGGGGCCTTAGGGGGAGCAGAGTGTCAGGCCTTTGCCTTTTAGCTGGAGCAAAGGCTCTTGACATGAGTTAGGCCAGGTTCTGGACTTACGTCAAGTCCTTGGTTCTCATGCCTATGAACGTCTGTGTACAGTTTCGCTCATCCTGTTTTCTGCAGCTGTGGTAATGTTTAGTCTGTCTTCCTGGGAACCGCTTATCTCGGGGTTGCCTCACAATGTTTACCTTTTCAGTCTGTAGTGTCTTAAGCATGTAACCTGCCTGTGTTCACCTGCCTGTAGGCAGTCAGTCCTTTAATCTGTCTTTTTGCTCCTAATAAAGTATTATTGCTTCAGAGCTACCTGCCTGGATGAGTTTGCTTATGGGATGCTAGGGACAGATGCCTGATCCTGACACAGAGTGGGGATTCGAACCCAAGTCCCCCAGATCCTATTGCAACACTCTGCTACACTGCGCAGTAACATAGGATCTTCCTTTAAAAAGGAAGCTCTATCAGTTCCTGGAATGTCAGCACTATAACATCTTTCTCCTATGGGGAAGCTAGCCTGCGAAATGTCTGTACATAAATAAGCTATCTTTTCCCGTGAGCAAAGCTTGTGTTTGATTTACAAAAGGCAAAGGGGTCAATGTCACCCTTTGGGTTCCATGAATAAGCAGAGTTCTTAAATGCTTTATTATTCAAAGGGCACAGATGCGCCACACAGTCATATGATGGATGGCTTGACTGAGGGGTGAATGATGGCATGGAGCTTAAGCTGCCAAGCAACCTACCCATTCTTTTTAATAATAAATAAGAATGCTTATTAGCTTGAGACATATAAGACAGGAAGACGGCAGATCTACCAACGTGCATTGTTTCTGTAGTCTGTGTTGTGGGTGTTGAGAAACACTCCCCTCCTAGCTCTGCATTAATTTCCTTAGGCCAGGGGTCCTGTGAGTACTTTTGGGATTTTGAAAGTGCCACCACCAAATGACTGCCATGGGAGCTGAGGCCAAACACAAAATGTACCTCCAGCGTTGTGTAGTGGTTAAGAGCAGTGGTTTGGAGCAGTGGACTCTGATCTGGAGAACCGGGTTTGATTCCCCACTCCTCCATGTGAGCGGTGGAGGCTAATCTGGTGAACTGGATTTATTTCCCCACTCCTCCACATGAAGCCAGCTGGGCGATCTTGGGCAAGTTACACTTCTGTTAGAGCTCTCTCAGCCCCAACTACCTCATAGGGTGTCTGTTGTGGGGAAGGGAAGGGGAGGTGATTGTAAGCCGGTTTGAGTCTCCTTTAAGAGGTAGAGAAAGTCGGCATATAAAAACCAGCTCTTCTTCTTTCTTCTTCTTCTTCTTCTTCTTCTTATTATTATTATTATTTTCTAAAATAGGTTGATTGTAGACCCACTTCAGACTTATATAGATTAATACATATCTTGTCTAGGATGTGCAAACTATGTTTTGTGTCCGCTTATGTTGTGTTTTATGTTGTTGAAAACTTGATAAAAATTTCTTTAAAAAAATGTTGGGTAGTTGCAATTCAAGCATCTTCCTGCAAAGAAGTCCACTTTGGGTTTCCCTACAGATCCAAAGATGACTCCTCCTGTCTTCTTCTGCAGCACTTCCAGTGAGATTAGGGTTTTCAAGCAGGTAATAGCTGGAGATCTCCTGCTATTACAACTGATCTCCAGCCGATAGAGATCAGATCACCTGGAGAAAAATGGCTGCTTTGGCAACTGGGCTCTATGGCATTGAAGACCATCCCCTCCCCAAACCCCGCCCTCCTCAGGCTCCACCCCCAAAAACCTCCTGCCTGTGGCGAAGATGGACCTGGCAACCCTAAGTGGGATGGAGGAAACCCAGAATGAGCTTTTTGGCTTGGGGGGGGGGGGAGTTGCTTTGTTAAAGAAGCATATGGGCACCAGGAAAACCATCGGCAAGTGCCATTTTGCTCATGGGGACCACATTGGGGACCACTGGTCTAGGCAGTTTTTATGTGTGTGTAAAGTGCCATCAAGTCATAGTTGACTTATGGCGACCCCATAGGGTTTTCAAGGCAAGTGATTGAGCCAGAGGTAGTTTGCCATTGCTTTCCTCTGCAAAGTATTCTTTGGCGGTCTCCCATCCAAGTACCAACCCTAGTTAGCTTCTGAGATCTGATGAGATGAGGCTATACTATACCATTCCACATTCCTCTGCAATATTTAGCAACAACCAAAAGCGGAGGGTTTGTTCACAATGGGTATGTCTCTGAAGCATAGCTCTTATCCAGATGGTAAGGCCGGTGTCTGGGCTGCATTTGTTCCATAACAGGTAGAGCCTTGTATAACTGAATTAGGGTTGCCAGGTCCCTCTTCACCATTGGTGGGAGGTTTATGGGGCTGAGCCTGAGGAGGGCGGGGTTTGGGGAGGGGAGGGACTTCAATGCCATAGAGTCCAATGGCCAAAGCTGCCATTTTCTCCAGGTGAACTGATCTCTATCGGCTGGAGATCAGTTGTAATAGGAGATCTTCTGCTATTACCTGGAGTTTGGAAACCCTAAAGTGAATGCACCACAAATACCTCCTTATAAGCAGTCCTCAGATTCTGATTCAATTGGGAGGCCTGCAGGCAGCCTGCATAAGGGACTGGGATCTGAACACCTTATCTGAATTGAATAACGAACTAGGAACTGACTTCCACATTGTCCTGAATAGCTGTAATTTCTTCCCGCACTCAGCCCTTAATTTGATTTACAAGCTTTTCAACTTGAAATGCAAAACTTGAAATGGCCATCTTATAAAAATGTGGCAATCCGTTATGGAGCACCATCAAAACATTTCACAACTGCATTCAGTAGTGGAAGGTCTAAACATCTAGAGTTGCATGAATCCCTTGAAATGGATCACTGGTGTTTTTAGGGGATACTCACTCACTTATGGTGTTCAGGATGCTTTTAAGCATTCTCCTAAAGCAAAAAAGCATTTCATATTAAATCCATAGTTTTAAAAACCTCATGACTACTGCTACTAATGAAAAGCACCTTTTGGAGTAGGTGATTTTTTTTTAGTGGAGAAGTGTGTGTGTGTGTGTGTGAGCGGGGGGGGGGGTGTCTATCACTGTGGCTCAGTGGTAGAGCATCTGCTTTGCATGCAGAAGGTCCCAGGTTCAATCCCTGGCATCTCCAGTTAAAGGGACTAGAAAAGTATGTGATGTGAAAGTCCCCTGCCTGAGACCCTGGAGAACCGCTGCCGGTCTGAATAGACAACACTGACTTTGATGGACCTTGATAGTCTGATTCAGCATAAGGCAGCTTCATGTGTTCATGTGTACAATACCATTCCAGCCATTGTTCTGCCCCATGGAACAACTGTAGAAAAATGCCCTTTCCCCACTCCTACACACAAAGCCAGCAGGGTGACCTTGGGCAAGTCACACTCTGACAGCCTCACCCACCTCACAGGGTGTCTGTTGTGGGGAGGGAAAGGGAAGGTGACTGTAAGCCAGTTTGATTCTGCCTTCAGTGGAAGAGAAAGTCGGCATATAAACATCACCTCTTCTTCTTCCTCCAACTTATTTACCAGGTGGTAGTGTTGCCAGGTTCCTCTTCACTCCCGGCATAGGGTTTTTGGGGCAGAGCCTGGGGAGGGGAGGGTTTGGGGAGAGGAGGGTCTTAAATGCCATAGAGTGCAATTGCCAGAGCTGCCATTTTCTCCATTGGCTGGAGATCAGTTGTAATAGCAGATCTCCAGCTAGTACCTGGAGCTTGGCAACCCTACCAGGTGGTGGTATTTACCTCTATGACATGAAAAACTTCAGCTGCCTATTTCTACACATTAAGCCTCTATTAAAGGAACAGGATTTCTTTTTCTCCAGGTCTGTTGGCAACCCTACTGATGTGCCAGGTCTATATATACATTTTGCTCTTTGCTAGTTATCCTGAGAGAATTGCTGTGCTGGTGTCTTGGTTGCTTGCTGATGTCTACTTTATAAAATCTGAATCCTGCTTTTCCATGACTCAAGCGGGTTATGAGGAACTATAACCACATAATATTGCTGCACTTCATCCACATAACTTACATCTTTACTTGTTTGAAAAAGACAACATTTATAACTTGCCTCTTAACAAAGGTCTCTTTACAAAGCAAAGCAAACAAATAACGGTATATCAAAATTAACAGAATTGCTCCCATATTTTTAAAAATCCACAAATTCCCCAGGATGAAGCCCCACGAATGATATCACCACCACTGAACAACTGAATGGATTGCAAAGTTAACAAAGAGACAGAGAGAGGGGTTTTACTGGCCCTTTCTAAAAGGTGACATGGGGGCAGTCAGATGGCTTCAGATAAGCTGGTCCAACGAACAGGCAAAGATCTGACACCTTGTGGATGTCATGGGGGCATAATGGGGAGGGGGGCTTGGCAGGAAGGAATACTGGGCAGATCTAAGGTGGTGCACAGATTCGGGCTCAGGAGAAGAAGAGTTTGTTTTTATATGCCCACTTTCTCTACCACTTAAGGGAGACTCAAACTGGTTTACACTCACCTTCCCTTCCCCTCCCCACAACAGACACCCTGTGAGGTAGGTGGGGCTGAGAGAGCTCTAACAGAGCTGTAACTTGCCCAAGGTCACCCAGCTGGCTTCATGTGCAGGAGTGGGGAAGCAAATCCAGTTCACCAGATTAGCCTCCGCCGCTCGTGTGGAGGAGCGGGGAATCAAACCTGGTTCTCCAGATCAGAGTCCACCACTGCAAGGAGGTGGTCCTTGGCATCTGCAGGCCCTGGGCTGCAAAGAACTTTAAAAGTTACATTGAATTACACCTGGAAGGTAATGGGAAACCAGCATAACTGTCAAGTACAGGTGTGATGTGTTCCTAGTGATTAGAACCAGATAGTAAATGTTTGGTCACCTTTTGTGCCAGTTGGTACTTCTGAGTGGTCTTCAAGGGGAGCGCTCCTAGAAAGGGAACCAAAAACCAACAGTAACATGACTGTAATGTGGCAAGTATTTAAAGATATAATTTAAATGTGCTGCTTTTTTTTAAAGTCAGTGAGCATTGCCCAAAGTTTTGTGGAGCTTTAAGCAGCGGTTTTGTTCTGTCACACCTGATAGGGAGAGGCACAGAGCAGACGGCTGCTGCACTTCATCCTTGCTGAGTATCTGGAGCATAATGTAAGGACAGATGGCAGGTAGCTCATTGGGATAAAAGCTGCAAGACCGTAATGTACGCA
This sequence comes from Euleptes europaea, assembly GCF_029931775.1. Lineage (NCBI taxonomy): Eukaryota > Metazoa > Chordata > Lepidosauria > Squamata > Sphaerodactylidae > Euleptes > Euleptes europaea. The sequence continues at coordinate 21,633,572 of NC_079313.1, read as the reverse complement.
TGCATGCATGCCTGGAGTGCTTTTGTGGCTGTCCAATGTCCTTGTAAGAAAGAGGGCTCAGGGTCATAATTCCCCATTTTACATTTGGGGTGAAGATAGGGTTGCCAACCTCCAGGTACTAGGTGGAGATCTCCTGTTATTGCAACTGATCTCCAGCCGATAGAGGTCAGTTCACCTGGAGAAAATGGCTGCTTTGGCAATTGGACTCTATGGCATTGAAGTCCCTTCCCTTCCCTCCCCAAACCCCGCCCTCCTCAAGCTCTGCCCTAAAAATCTCCAGGTATTTCCCAACCCGGAGATGGCAACCCTAAGTGGGAGCAATTTGTCACCTTTCTCCTCCTCACATAGCTTTTATTCCACCTACTTCCCATGACTCCAAGAATGAAGTTTCTGAAAGATGAAAAGGACTATTGGGAAGAGGGGAAGGGGAAAAGATCTGTGATCCCTGTGCAAGTTTATCTCTGGTTCCAACCAATGACGTGGGCCTGGGAAGGAGGCAGGCACTCCCCCCACCTTAAGCAACACAGATATCTGCATGCAGCATATTTTACAACATTTTAACCTGTTCTTCCTCCTTGAGTAGGGTTGCCAACCTCCAGGTGGCACCTGAAAATCTCCTGCTATTGCAGTTTATCTCCAGACAACCAAATGGAGAAAATGGCTGCTTTGGAGGGTGGAATCTATGGAATTATAACTTCCCCAAACCCCTACCTCCTTGGGCTCCACCCCCAAAATCTCCAGGTATTTCCCAAGCCAGAGCTGGCAACCCTGTCTTTGAGCAGTGTGCATAGTTATTCCCGCCTTCATTTCGTAAGGTTGCCAATGTCCAGGTGGGGCCTTGCATTTTCTCAGAATTAGCTAAAAGAAAGTAAACTAGGTGCTAGGTGAGCCTCAAGGGAAGAAGAAGAAGAGTTGGTTTTTATATGCCAACTTTCTCTACCACTTAAGGCAGAATCAAACCGGCTTATAATCCCCTTCCCTTCCCCTCCCCACAACAGACACCCTGTGAGGCAGGTGGGGCTGAGAGAGCTTGACTGGCCCCAGGCCACTGCTCTTAACCCTTACACCAAGAAGGAGAGGGCGTTCCAAATGTGAGAGGCCACCACAGAAAATGCCCTGTCTCTAGTCACCACCTGCCTCACCTCTGAAAAGAGAAGGGCTTGAGAGGCAGATCTTGACTAGCGGACTGGATAGGGTGAGAAGAGAAAGTCCCTGAGGTACCCTGGCCCCAAGCCATTTGGGCTTTAAAGGTAAGGACCAGTAATGTGTGAATCAGTGTGTTTAATCTAGCAACTCTTTTTAGGGACCAGCCACAAAAGGCGCTCTGCCAAAGAGCATGAGCAGAACGGCATGGTCCTCCTGCTTTACGGTCTGAGTTTTGACCCTGGCAGAGGAAGCGAGAGAGGTGTAGCGACTGGGTGCCAAAGCAATTAAGCCTTAATAAATTATGCTTAGGTTGGAAAATGAAGCTGTAGGCCCTCCTTCCTGAGCCTGGCTGTGCATCTGTCAGCCATCCAACAGATCAGCTACCAATGGAGAGGAGAGACTTGCTTTCCGGCAGCCAAGGAAATAAACAGGCCCTGAGGGCAATGCAATACCAAAGCAGAGTAAACATGCATGGTAGGACGCTCTGCTCTTTCAGGCACCCCCCTGCCTGATTACTCAGCAGCTGTGACTTGATGAACTTCACCCCAAGCAAGAGGTTGGTGGTTTGTTCTGTCAAGTAGCTGGTGTCCGCGTGGGGTGCTTGAGCCACAAGCACATGAATACTCATGAAACAACCTTTATACTCTTGGCTTATCGAGGGTCTTATTGGCTGTTTATGCATGGGAGGTTTTGCCTTGGATTTGCTGCTTTCTAATTGCACATTTTCTCCATCCGAATTCTCAGAAATAAACCCCTGGCCATTGTCTACTTTGAGTGGCAGCAGTTCTCCAGACTCTAGGGTCGCCAACTTCCAGGTGGTGGCTGGAGTAATCAGTAATTTGGGTTGTATGACTTTTATAAGATTTGTTATATATTTTGTCGTTACCATGACTGAACAGTTTGGGCTGATTAAGTTGTCAGTGATGAAATGGTTGATTTGTTCCGAACCACCATTCCTCCTTGCTTCCATTTGGCAATTAATTGTCTGGATATGAGCTGTTTGCCTAAACGTCTGATAACGGAACTGTTATCTACAATTACTTCATCTCTACTCCACTGGTTGTCTGTTGTGGGGAGAGGAAGATAAGGCAATTATAAGCCAGTTTGATTCTCCTTAAAAGGTAGAGAAAACCGAAGTATAAAAACCAACTCTTCTGCTTCTGCAAATTTTGCCCCTCCCCCCCAAAATCTATGCATAGTTGCAGTTCAGCCCTCACAGTGGTTTTCTTATGGCCCTGCTATTAAATGGTTAACATGTTTTTATTATTCACCAAAAAATTACTACTACAAGCTGGGGCCCCAAGAGAAATTGCATGCTACTGGGGAAGAAGAAGAAGAGTTGGTTTTTATATGCCGAATTTCTCTACCACTTAAGGAAGTCTCATACCGGCTTACATTTGCCTTCCCTTCCCCTCCCCACAACAGACACCCTGTGAGGTAGGTGGGGCTGAGAGAGTGTGACTAACCCAAGGTCACCCAGCTGGCTTCATGTGCAGGAGTGGGGAAACAAATCCTGTTCACCAGATTCGCCTCCGCCACTCATGTGGAAGAATGGGGAATCAGATCAGACTCCACCGCTCCAAACCACTGCTCTTAACCACTAAACCATGCTGGTTCTCTCATGCTGGGAAGGTGATAAATGATTAAGAAGTTCCCCAAATTTCAGGTTATTCTCATGTTTCAGCCGCTGGGTTTCCCCATCATACTCTGGTTTTCTTCCTTTAACTGACTCCCAACTGCTCTGCTCATCTTGAGGGCAGTAAGCTTGATCAACCCTCTTTAGACCATTGGTGGGTGGGAGCTCTTAATCTACAAATGAATATTTTTCTGAATACCTAGGCCTCTGAACACCTAGGTAAAAGGTAAAGGTAAAGGTCCCCTGTGCAAGCACCGGGTCATTCCTGACCCATGGGGAGACGTCACATCCCGACGTTTTCTAGGCAGACTTTGTTTGCGGGGTGGTTTGCCAGTGCCTTCCCCAGTCATCTTCCCTTTACCCCCAGCAAGCTGGGTACTCATTTGACCGACCTCGGAAGGATGGAAGGCTGAGTCGACCTTGAGCCGGCTACCTGAAACCGACTTCCGTCGGGATCGAACTCAGGTCGTGAGCAGAGCTTTTGACTGCAGTACTGCAGCTTAACACTCTGCGCCACGGGGCTCCTGAATACCTAGGAGGCCCCCTTAATATGCCGATACCTTGACTGTGACGTAATACAAAAAATACAGCACAAGGCTCACAAAATGCTTACTTATGGTGAGCTACTTACTTATGGTGAAATGCTTACTTACGGTATCTGAAGAAGTGAGCTGTGGCTCACGAAAGCTCATACCCTACCAGAAAATATTTTTGTTAGTCTTTAAGGCGCTACTGGACTCTTGCCCTTTTCTACTACCGCAGACAGACTAACACGGCTACCCACTGTGAATTATGGTGAACTAATAGGGAATACAATGAACAAACACAGTGCTGTACAACAATAAGTCTATGAGAACACACACAACTATTTGTCAAAGAGAATATATACAAAAACAGTCCAACCGTTGACCTCCAATATTAGAAATGGTGCTCCTGCGGAGCGGTCTGTTAACTATGACAAAGCTTCAGGTTGTAATATCGTTCCAAACTGCAATACGCTAACTTGAACTGCATAAACGGTGTGACTTCTCAATGGAGTTGTTTAAAAAGTGCATCCTCTGCCGCTTGGAGCGTAGTGTGGCAAACGCAATTAGCGTAACTTGGGTCTCAGTTGTAGCGTATCCTCTGATCCTTTTGAGGTGTTCTCATTTATATCCCTCTGGCTTTATGTTTAGGGATATTACAGCAATAAAGCGGTACGTGTATCCCAGGTATTGAAATCCACGTTTCACCCTGAGGCTTCTTCAGCCTATAAAGAATTTAAAACGACCACTGTGGGTTCCTTGGCTAATGGTCATTGTTGTACAGCACTGTGTTTGTTTGTTCTTTGTATTCACTATTAGTTCACCATAAGTAAACATTTCTTGCAATGTGGGTTGAGCATTTTGTGAGCCTTGTGCTGTATTTTTTGTATTAAGTCACACTTATTGCAGCATACGGGATTACTTTCGTTTGTTTCTAGATACCTTGACTGTAGCTGTGTGTGACCAAGTTTCGGCTTGTCATTGCCTTTCTGGTAAATATTCAGTCATTAACTTTGCTATGAAATGGAGTTGCATTCTTGTCTATGAAAGGGTTATACTCTCCTAAATGCTAACATTCATTGGCCTCTGGGATTGTTTTATTAAGGAGGAGAACAGTGAGGAGAGGGTTTCTCTCTTTCCTCCCCTGCCATTTTCTTAAAGGGGAACAAAAATCCCCAACAGCTTTTATCCCCCCTCTCTGCTGAGGAAAGCTTACAGCAGGAGTAAAAGTACGGGTAATTTAAAACAAACAGGAAAGAAACTATAATCTGTAGAAGAAGAAGAGTTGGTTTTTATGCGCCGACTTTCTCTACCACTTAAGGAAAAATCAAACCGGCTTACAATCACCTTCCCTTCCCCTCCCCACAACAGACACCATGTGAGGTAGGTGGGGCTGAGAGAGTTCTAAAAGAACTGTGACTAGCCCAAGGTCACCCAGCTGGCTTCATGTGTAGGAATGGGGAAACCAATCTGGTTCACCAGATTAGTATCCACTGTTCATTGGAAGAGTGGGAAATCAAACCTGGTTCTCCAGATTAGAGTCTACTGCTCCTAACCACTGCTGTTAACCACTACACCACGCTGGCTCTCTTAATCTTAACCCTTTGAAGACTGGGTGATCAAAGAATATCTGTACACATCCAGGATGTGGCTTTCTTTTTCTTCTTCTTTTTTTAAAAGCTGGCTTTTCAGCCTATCTAATGAAGCAACTTGCTTTATGAACAGAACTGCTGCTTACGTAAAGCAATTTCCCTCTTAGGAAAAAGCTCCGCTGTAGATTTCTCATCTGCTTCCTGGATCTTCTATGACTCCCTGGCTCTCCGCGTCCTTATTTCTCTTCTCATGTTTCCATCAGCTTCCACTTAATGGCATTCTGCTGGAAATGTGAATAGCCATAGCGATGCCTTCCTATATAGTCCCATATCTGAAAGAGAGAGGAAATGATCAGCAGTTTAAAAGAAATGAGTTGGCTAAGCAGTGACAGAGTTAGATAAGGAACCAGCATTGGAGATCTTCCTTTGTGGATAGATTGAATTTACAGAGTAAGCAACCGGCTGATATCTTCTTGCTGTGTCATGCAGCATGGTTGGAGAAAATCAGCATTCAGAATTTGTATTTTTATGGACTAAAGTTTTGTTCTTGCTTTTAAGCCAAGCATGTTTTAGGTTAATTTTATTGAACTATCTGTGGCCTTTTATGAATAGGTTGTTCCCGTTGCAGCCACCCCCTGACTACTTTGGGGCTTCATTTTAATTGCATGTATTTTCTGATCTTCAGAAATTGCTTCACTCTCCCCTCACGTTTTCCCTGTGTTTTCAAGATGCTGTTTTACCCCAAGTTTAAAGCCTGCCTCGATCTCAAATTGAAAGCCATTCCTGTGCATACTTATTACTTTGGGTTTTTTCTCCCCATGCCAATTCTCACTTTTCCCTCCCCTCATATCTGTCTCCCTCATCCATCCCCTCCCTTCAAAGACATTTGCCAGTGCACTAGTGAGAGAATAATACTAGAATACCATAAGTCTGCTTATTTGGCCAGTTTCACAGTGAGTGTGGGTCAGTTTCAGATCAAACAGTTGAGAGAATGCTGACATAATCACAAAGGACCTATGTGGTTGCTTAGTTGGTCAGTTTCACAGTGAGTGTGGGTCAATTTCAGTTCTGAGCAGAATGGAACAGAATCAGGCTGATTTGCCGCCCTCCCCTTATACATTTTCTCTTATAGGCATGAAAGCCCTATTTTTTGGGGGGGGGAGTGCAAGACTACCGATGGAACAATGAAATGGTCACAAATGACCATGTGAGTGTTTTTATGTTCTTATGACCCCTGCATTGAGATAGCTAGAAATAAATGGAGGGTGTTGTCCAGACCTTTCTCTGCTTTGGCTGTAAAATGGCCACTCAGTTCAGATCAAGTGAAAGAATCGTGCTCTGGGGCTGGTGGGGGCTGGTGACGTGGTGATGTATTTCAAAAAAATACACTACAGCTAATTACAAAGCAACATTTTCATGGGGGAGGGACTCATGCGTGGTCTAGAAGCTCCATATTTTTGCTGCGGATGCATAAGTGATCACAAGGTGGGGGGAAAGCCTCTGTGCATAGTGTTTTGAGAATTCGGCTGCAAATATTGTGCAGTTAGAGAGCAGCAGATCCAGTGGAAAGAGACCATACATAAAAGGCATATGTGCGTGTAACTTCCCTAACCCTTTGGTTCAAGAGAAGCTAGAAAATGTACACCACATGAAAGATGGGCAGAATTGCCTATAGATTGGACCTCCTAAGTCCATACCAATTGATAAAGTGATTGGTGATATTAGTGAATGGCTTTCAAGGAATCACTTCTTGCCAAGGATTGCCTGTGAGAAAACCATGCCTTTTGTAGCTTCAGCACCTCTTAATTCAGAATGCTAGGCAAAAAGGAGAGGTGGTTTGTGGCAAACAGTTTAGTCAGCATTGAAAGGCATTCCCCCTACCCCTTAAGCTGTTGTTGGTGGGTCCCTGCAAAAAAATGACCACTTAGCTCCCCTGCTTGGGTGTCATTTGCCCTCTATCATGATTGGCTAAGGTCAGCCATGTGATTAGTCCGGGAAGTTTTGCTCTCGCTTGAAACCAGCTCTGTTTGCCACAATCGATGTCAGCCTGTAGCCATATTTGATTAACTACGTAGCATTATGACATCGATGCATTCATCATGTGACCTCCCTTTACCTGGCATCCTTCAATGGGGAGAGCAATCAACTAAGGGGGAGAAATTGTGCCAAGAAAGTAGTCAGTTCAGAGAACAAAGGCTGCAAACCTTCTTGTTCACTATCCAGAAAAAGTTTTTCATGTAGCTCAAGGTGGGGGGGGGGGGAGAATAATATTAAAATGTGGTCTAACAAGAAAGAGAGAAGAAAATGTTGAGGTCATCTTACCAGTTTTCAATGGGAAGGAGTGTGCAAGTTTCTGAGAACATATGAAAAGTTGAACACGCCTAGAGAATCTCTACACTTGAGATACTTTTTAGACCCCTGATGCCCCAAATAGATAGCCACTAGATACTGCTCAAAACCATCCTGTTCCCACATAATATCCCTGATAACCCTCTCACATTTTTAGTCCACCCTTCCATCCAGGAGCTCAAGGCTCTGTATGGTACTCCCCCCTCCACTTTATCTTCACAACAATCCTCTAAGTAGGGTTGCCAGGTGCCCGCTGGTGGCGGGCAAACCCCTGGCAATTTCCCCCTCTGCCCTCCGACCACCTGAGGGCCAGCGGGCAGGTGTGCACGCACGCCACTTCCAGTTTAGAACCGGAGGTTCCGCCTCGCAAGGGGCCTTTTACCTCTTAGTCTGAGTGGTAAAGGGCTGCACATGCACTTAACAAGAAGAGCCTCCCTCCAGAGGAGGTAAGGTACCTGGCAACCCTACCTGTAAGGGAGGTTAGGCTGAGAGAAAATGGCCAAAGATCACCCACTAAGTTTCAGGGGCTGTGATGGGATTTGAACCTGGAGCTCCCAGGTCCTATTACAACAATCTCTTTCCACACCCTAACTATGATAAGGAGAAACATTGCAGCAAGTTTTTTTTCTCTATTTCATGTAATCTAGGGCCCAGCCAAAACAGCTTGTTATTTTCTCAAAATGTTGTTGATAGTGTCAGAAAATGCTGTCCCATTTCCCTAATCCACGTCCCTTAATTTCCTTCTGTGACCCTCAGTTCGTATGCTTTCGTTTTTACTTGTGCTGTTCTACTCACTTCGTGATTACTGACTGACTGGGGTTGCCCCTGTGGTGATTTAGGAAAAAGGAAAAATCATCCATCAGGGAAACGATGAGTCTGAATAGGACTGGGAAAAGAGAGACGAGTTGTACAATCTAAATCTTTTTCGGAAGAGTTTTCCCACTGAAACCGCCAATCTCAACCAGAAATTTTGTTTTACTGGTGAATGTTCAACAGAGCTCTAATAGAATCTCTGGCAATGAATTTTGGGTCCTGATCCATCGGGACTTGGTTTGTCCTTCATAACAAAAGGCATGGGAATGTTTCTTACAGTGATTCCCTGAAGTGGCTTTAATGGCTCTGGTCAAGCAGCCATCTGAGAGATTGGAGGAGGTGACCCCCCTCCTTGGCTGAAGGGATTAGACTTGGGTGTGTGTATTCATGTACAAAGAAATCACTGTTTTAGACACTGGAAGAGGGAGAGACTAGGGTTGCCTTGAAAATTTCTAGAGGTTTGGAAGTGGAGCCTGAGGAGAGTGGGGTTTGAAGAGGAGAGGGACAATAGCTTGGAAGGCTTTAAGAGGGAAGTGGACGTGTTCATGGAGGAGAGGGCTATCCATTGCTATTAGTACCAAAATGAATACTAGTCATGATGCATGGCTATTCTCTCCAGGATCAGAGGAGCATGCCTATTATATTCGGTGCTGTGGAACACAGGCAGGATAATGCTGCTGCGGTCGTCCTGTTGGTGGGCTTCCTAGAGGCACCTGGTTGGCCACTGTGTGAACAGACTGCTGGACTTGATTGGGCCGGGGTCTGATTGAGCATGGCTTCTCTTATGTTCTTATCTAATAATGCCATAGAGCCCACCCTCCAAACCAGCTATTTTCTCCAGGGAACTGTTCTCTGTCATCCGGTGATCGCTTGTAATTCCAGGCCATATCTGGAGATTGGCAACCCTAGTAGACATGGAGAAACAGAAGGCCATACTGAGGGGTGGCTGAAGCATCTCGGGGGTGTAGGATCTCTTTCTTTGGGAAACTGGCGTGGGGTGGTGGATCTGTTGCTATGGTAGAAGTGCCTCCACCTGTTGCACCACCTGTATATTTTTCAAAAGCTGCAAGCTGCCCCTCCCCAAGTCACCTGTGCTCTCTCCTCCAAAGGGAGCTCACCCAGGTAAGCACTGGCCCCTGGAGCTTCTTGCCAGAGGCACATAATACCTTCGCCTTTAGAATTGCTAGCCTGCGTATCCAACTTGAAACACGAAGGAAAACATAATGGCTAGATCCTGCTGACATCAGTATGTCAAGTTCACAAGCATATTAAAAAAGACAAAGATGCTTTAATGGTAATCAAGAAGCATTATTTAGGCAACACAAGTATGTATGATGCTGACCAGAATAGCGATCTTAAATGTATTGGCTTGTTTGCTTTATGTGCAAAATTCAAAGGCACTGCCCTTGTCCTGGACTGTAGCATCTTCTCACTCCATGCCTAGAGGAGAGATTATGTCTTACATAATATTGGATGAGGGTACTGTGTTCAGTTTTGGGCACCACAATTTAAGAAGGATGTAGACAAGCTGGAACATGTCCAGAGGAAGGCAACGAAGATGGTGAGGGGTCTGGAGACCAAGTCCTATGAGGAAAGGTTGAAGGAGCTGGGTATGTTTAGCCTGAAGAGAAGACTGAGAGGGGATATGATAACCATTTTCAGGTACTTGAAGGGGTGTCATATAGAGGAAGGTGCCAAGTTGTTTTCTGTTGCCCCAGAAGGTCGGACCAGAACCAAAGGGTTGAAATTAAATCAAAAGAGTTTCCGTCTAGACATTAAGAAGAGTTTTCTAACAGTTAGAGCGGTTCCTCAGTGGAACAGGCTTCCTCGGGAGGTGGTAAGCTCTCCTTCCCTGGAGTTTTTAAAGAAGAGGCTAGATGGCCATCAGTCAGCAATGCTGATTCTGTGACCTTAGGCAGATGATGAGAGGGAGGGCATCTTGGCCATCTTCTGCTCACTAAGGGTGTGCGGGGGGAGATAATTGTGAGTTTCCTGCATTGTGCAGGGGGTTGGAGTTGATGGCCCTGGTGGTCCCTTCCAACTCTATGATTCTATGGTGTGATTCCTGATGCTTGAGCCGTACGATATATCTCACATAACATAGACATAGATTTATGAGTGTTGGGGTCTCCCTGTGTATAATTTGTTGCAAAGTTTTACCGGTCTATGGCTGTCTAGCTGTCTTGAAGGCAAGAAAGACGTGCTTGGTGAGGTGGGACAGGAAGGCAAACACTTGCTCACTGGCTGCATGCGGGGAGAAGATAGTTTGAACCAGACGGTTGCATTTCTGAAATGCCTAGAAATGTTTGCATTTGTAACATTATTATTATTTATTTCATAACCCACCTTTCTGCCCAATGGAGACCCAAAACAGCCTACCCCATTCTCCTCCCCTCCATTTTATCTTCACAACGACCCTGTGAAGTAGGTTATGTAGCGAGTGTGTGACGGGTCATACAGCACACTTCTACAGCAGAGTGGGAATTTGAACTTTGGATTCCCAGACCCTGGCCTGACATTTTAACCACTCTACCACTCTGGCTCTCTGTTGGAGATGACAGATCCGATTTTGCCTGGCTCAGAAGTTTGCATATGCCTCCCCACTGAGTGCTGGTCAAGTATGAGATTATTTTAGCATTTTCCTCTCTCTCTTTCTCGTTAAACTACATTGTTATACTATTCTTGCCCTCTTTGAGCTACATAAAACCCTTTTTCTGGAAAGCGAATGGAGAACTCTGCAACGTTGCAAAGTTGTTTAGACCCGAACAGGGGGCTGGACATCAGAACACATTAAGGAGAGGTTTTTGGGTTCATTTTAAACTGTTGGACTTCACCTGGGAGGTACATGGTGTCTGGTCCTTTTGCCATCCTGCTTCATTTCTCCAGATGGTCAACAAGCTGATGGGCCTCATGAGTCTGGTTATCTTCTTTTTCATGGTGTAAAGTTTCTATTCGGTCTGTTTCCTAGCTCATTTTTTTCTTTGTTCCATCTGTTAATAGCAGCTAATAATACCTCTTGCCCAAGGGAGCTCTGAGTCTTAATTTAAAAGTTTGTTCAAGTGCCTGAAAGTCTGTGAATGAAAACCTGGGCACAAGTGCCTACTATTTTCTCTCTGTGTATTGTATTTTTTTAATAAATTGGGGGGGTGTAAAAATGGCAAGGGGTCTTTCTTAATCTTAACATGAGTTGCTGGCTTGGATCCAGCAGAAAGGAAAATGTACTTAGTGCGATCCCCTTTGCATGAGCACAATGTACGGGGCTTGAGTATAATTTTAATAAAATAACAATGTGCCTATGGACCAATTGAGTGTGCAGCAGATTTTTTTTAATCTGCTGGTCCATGACTGTAGTCAATTATTGATTGAGTGACAACAGATGGTTGGGATGGTTTAATTTCATTTGTTTTTGAAACCGCGCCAGAAGAAATACCTTGCGCTATGTCTTCCTCGTGTGCCAGAGCTAGTAAGGAGATACTCATTTCCCCTTAGCACAATCAGACAGCAAGGAGTAATTTTAGTGAATATGCTTGTGCAAGGACTGAAGGGTAAATGAGCATCTGTGGGATCTAACTAGCTACCTGCAACCTGCAGATGAAAAAAAATTACTGTAAGTGATTTTAAACATAAATCCTTCTTTTCTTTTCTTTTTTTGGGGGGAGGAGGCTATAAATTTTGGCTTGCAAAAATTGAAAGCCACACAGAATAGTGACATATTTCTGGCATTCCCATTGGCGGCAAGGGCCATCTCTCGACAGGGCCCCCATTTTGAATTCAGCAAGGCCTGAGGGGCCAGCAGCATTGGCTTCTTGTACTGACTTGCTCCTGCCAGCTTGGATTCCTCCTACGACTTTGGGTCTTTGTGCTGATTACGCATGCTGTTTCCGACTGTCAGAGGTTGCCTTGCTCTCCCTTTGCATTTCCCCGCGATTTGCCTGCATTTTCAATTTCAAGATAAAACAGGTCTCTGAAAATGTGGGGAAATGCAGGGGGAGAGCGAGGCGACCTCTGACGTTCGGAAACGGCATACACAATCAACACAAAGACCCAAAGTCATAGGAGGGGTGATGGCAAGGGAAGCAGCCATGCATAAAAGACCAAGGAAAGGTCTCTTCAACCCACTCCTCTCCAGTGAGAAGAGCAAGAGAGACTTTGGGGGAGCCCGGCTGTAATTTTGTGGCTTGCTCCTGAGTAGGTACCAAAAAACAGCCAAATGAGAGCAACAACCTCTGAATGCTTGCTGACCACCTGGGCTTAGGGCTGCAAGGTCCCTCTTCGCCACCAGTGGGAGGTTTTTGAGGCAGAGCCTGAGGAGGGTGGGATTTGGGGAGGTACTTTAATGCCATAGAGTCCAATTGCCAAAGCAGCCATTTTCTCCAGGTGAACTGATCTCTATCAGCTGGAGATTAGTTGTAATAGCAGCAGATCTCCAGCTAGTGCCTGGAAGTTGGCAACTCTACAGCTGAACCTTTGTAATTTTGTATATATCAAGTTTATAATACAGCAATTGTGTTTAATATTGATTTTTGACTCTGTACAGTTTCATAGAGCATTTCTAACTCGAGCCCTGTGCTGTTTTTGTTTTCCTTAGTTTCTAGTTACAGCATAGGTGTCATTTTGATTCTAGTACCTGGACGTTGGCAACCTTACCTGGGCTGTTCTTTGTAATCCACAGCCGCTTTAGTACTAAATCGAAAGCCCTATAAAATGGGGTGTTGTATAGATTTCTACGGAACAGGTGGGGATGTCTTCATTACATGCTCCAGAATTTCAGAGAATGTTTGATTTGCACCAATTAATTGAAAGCTGTTTTTTATGCAGGGCTCTCTGTTCTGACCGCTTGCTGTCCTGGGCCTCAGCTTTGCCATGGCTCACAGTTCTTGGAAACAACATAGTTGTGGATGTAGGCAGAGGAAGCAGCCGGGAAGCCGATGCATGGGAGGTCGCAATGCCATGACTTGGAAGAACTAATTTCACATTGTTTGATATGGGGCTCTGGGTGTGTTGATCAAGACCCATTGGCTTTATGACAATGCGTAACAATTTATTAACTGCTTTCCGGGAAATCCAGTTCTTCCAGGATATCAGCTCTTAAACTTGGTCTCTTACAGAAACCTTCTGGGAAAGAACAGCTATCATTTGTTTATGATGCAAAGGAAGATCCCTATATATCAGAAAGTCTGTCTTGTAAGCTCTACTTTTCTCCTAGAGTGTCCCTGTGTTTAGGACACTGATTGCAATAGCTGTAGCTTAATCCCAAACTACATTAGATGGGAGAGGGAGGGTTGCCTACTGTCAGGAGGCACAAATCTGGGGAAGGGTGGGGCCCATACACAGTGTTGCCAACCTCCAGGTGGCGGATGGAGATCACCTGCTATTGCAACTGGTCTCCAGCCGATAGGGATCAGTTCACCTGGAGAAAATGGCTGCTTTGGCAATTGGACTCTATGGCATTGAAGTACCTCCCAAAACCCTGCCCTCCTCAGGCTCCGCCATAAAAACCTTCCGCTGGTGGCAAAAAGAAACCTGGCAACCCTACTCATCCAGGAATGGAGCCCAGCTCATGGATCACTCATCCAGGGGCAGGGTCATTGGGGTCAAAGGATGGAGACCAGTTAAGGGATGGAGACCTATCTGCCCAGGGGGCACCACTAAGGTGTACACGATCACTATTTTCTCACTTGGTTTCCCTAGAATGCATTGAAAACCTTATTTGTCAGACACTGCGTCTACTCAGCGTCCCTTGTTTCAATAATTCCAATCTACCAATCCCACCGGATCCCCTACAGATCATCCGCCATCGGCCCTACCATGCAGCCTTCTTCAAGAGGTCCACCAGGGGTATTTTGGAAACAAATGATATTATTTACCTACTATTTATGTAGCGCTTCCCCTAGTTGCTCCAAAGTGGGCATTTGCTGAGTGCAGCTCACCACCCCCATGTAAAAGCCAACACCTTCTGCAAGAATCCATGCTCTCCTAATTCCCCCACATGTCCGAAGTGTGTAGTACACATTTGTATCTGTCACATCATATTCTTGTGCATGGCTGGTTGCTCCTCATGGCTTTCCCCTCCCTGCCCAGCCAGAACTTTCTCTCGGGACGGTCCATCACTAATTCATGCCTTTCTATTCCTCGGCTCTCTTCTCCCTTTCCTTCTCTCTCCCTTGCCTTTTAAAAAATCAGCTCCTTGCCCTCTACCTGTGTGTGCTGCCCCCCTTCCCCCCCAATAAAACCATCTGCGCTTCTCTAGTTCAGAAGAAAACATTAAATATTGAACAGGTTCGGTGAAGTGGAGTCCCACCGGTTCAGAAGTGATGCATTAGTGAGCTCAGGATTCAAACGTACTCCTTGATGATCAGATCCTGAGGCTGTCTGGTTAACCTGAAAGGAGAAAGAACATCAGTTACGTAGGGACGGGGCCAGGGGATATCTTGGAATTACAGTGCATCTCCAGACAGCAGAGATCAGTTCCCCTGGAGAACACCGATGCTTTGGAGGGTGGACTCCATGAGCATTGTACCCTACAGAGGTCCCTGTCCTCCCCAGGCTACACCCCCAAATTTCCAGGAACTTCCCAACGTGAAGCTGGCGATCATACCCCTGCTGGTTGCTGGGGGACCTGGCAACCCTATGGAGGGTTTCTGCTCCACCCCTCCCAGTCAATACATTCCCGAGCCTTCTGTTTTTGCTTTCTTCAACCCAGTTAAAGGGTGGAAAGCTTTGAGGCTCTTGCAGCAACCTAGTTCCCATCTTCAAACAGGCAGAACTGTCCTGATCTCTGTACTTTAATCTTGCCTCGCTCTGTCCTCCCCTACATTACAGCCTCCTTAAAAAGAAAGAAAGAAAGAAATTTCAGGTAATCAGACACGTGGTTATCTGGGACACTGAACTACATGGATAAACTAGCTATGAACCCGGCTAATTAGATTTCCTTGCTAACCCAAAGTCTCCCCTGAGCACCAGTGAAGCTTTCCTGCTCCCCTAGCAGTTGAAAATGGAATTATAACTGTGGCTCTGGAATATTGTGCTATGTTCCCCATTACAACCCGGCAATGTTCATCCCAGTGGCAAAGATAGGTGGTGCATTACAAACCTAGGACAACCGATCATAAGTAAATCCAATTTTCTACCTGTCTGTCCACTTTTATTCCTCCTTTCCTCCAAGACCGCGTGTGTGTGGCCCCATCTACTGCATTTACCCTCATCTGGGGTCGCTGGGTCACCCTGGCTACCGGTGGGGGATGGGGGGGGTTAGGGTTGCCAGATCCAGGTTGGGAAACTCCTGGAGATTTGGGGATGGAGCTTGGGGAGGACAGTAGGGTTGCCAACCTCCAGGTAACAGCTGGAGATCTGCTATTGCAACTGATCTCCAGCCAATAGAGATCAGTTTACCTGGAGAAAATGGCCGCTTGGGCAATTGGACTCTATGGCATTGAAGTCCCGCCCTCCTCAGGCTCCACCCCAAAAACCTCCCACTGGTGGCAAGGAGGGATCTGGCAACCCCACTCAGTGCTCGGGAGGGCTCACTGTGCAAGCTTGGCTGCCTTCTTCCAACTCAGTATATCCTTAACAATCAGAGTGTGTGTGTGTGTGGTTGACATTGACGATAACGTGCACAGGTGTTGTGCACTGTCAGGTAGGGCTGTTGAATTAAAAAAAATTCGGTATAGTTCAGATTCGGCCGAATTCAGCCCGTTTAGATTCGGGATATGCCGAAGTCCGAACTCCCCCACTTCGGATCCGTTCAATTCGGCGGGAATTCAAAGTTCGGAAAGAATTCGGCCGAATAAAGCCATTAAAAACACAATCACGCCTTTCCGCGGCTCTGGGGGGGCATTTTTGGGGTTAGAGGTCCCAAACCTTCGGCAGAGCTTCAAAGGACGTTTATTGAAAGACTCCCCAAGTTTTGTAAAGATTGGGTCAGGGGGGGGCTGAGATATGGGCCCTGAAAGGGGTCCCCCCCACCCTTAATGTGCATCTCAGCAGAGCTTGCCGCCCACGCACAAAGCTCCCAGCCCCGACAACAGCTGAGAAATTTGCAAAGCAACTGCAAAACAACTGCAAAACAACACAACCTTGTTAAACAACACCTTTGCAACAAACAACTGAAACCTCCCCCCTCAAACCAGGGAGCGAGAGACTCGAGGGGGAACACACATCCCAGGCAGAACCGACGAAAGCCCCCTTTGGCTTCCCCCCCACCCACAGAAACTGCTCCCTCCCCACACACACACAGACTCTGCTTTCCCCCCCCACACACACACATACACAGGAGAAAAATTATAGATTAAAGCCCCCAAAGGGGTCTTACTGTGGCTGTCTTCTGTTCCATCAAGAGGGGCTGAAGAGGACTTGTAATCCAAGATAATTCCAATTAGGCACGGGAGGTTTTGCTCTGGAGAAGATGCACAGGATCGGCTGATCCATTCATCCCAAAAGGGGAAAGGGGAAAGCCCATATCTCGGGACCCCCTGACCCAATGTTCACAAAACTTGGGGGGTATCTTAAGAACACTGGTCTGAAACTCCGCTCAAAGTTTGGGATCTGCACCCCCAAAAATGCACCCCCTGCAGCCATGGAAAGAGAAAAGGGGGGGAGGCGATATTTCTGCCCCCACTGAACCCATCTTTACAAAACTTGGGTAGTATCTTAAGAATAATTGTCTGAAGCTATGCTAAAAGTTTGGGGGCTATATCCCCAAAAAAGCACCCCCTGCAGCCACATAAATGGAAAAAGGGCGGGAGGGAAAAGGGGGAGAGCCCATATCTCGAGACCCCCTGACCTAATGTTTACAAAACTTGGGGGTATTTTAAGAAGCTTCGTCTGAAGCTCCACTGAAAGTTTGGGGTCTGTACCCCCAAAAATGCGCCCCCTGCAGCCATGGAAAGAAAAAGGGGGGAGCCCATATCTTGGGACCCCCTGACCCAATGTTTACAAAACTTGGGGGGTATCTTAAGAAGCTTCATCTGAAGCTCCAGTGAAAGTTTTGTGTCCGTACCCCAAAAAATACACCCCCTGCAGCCACAGAAAGGAGCGAATGTGCACAAGCATCCCCCACACACACACGAGGATTTCGCTCTCTCGCTCTCTCTCCCTGGCTGGGCCGCACATCAGCTGATTCCTCCAGTACTCAATCCTGACTGATTGGCCAGAAGAAGACCCAGCTTGGCCACCGATTGGCCGGGGGAGGAGAATGCTGCTTACTGACGGTTATGCTGCTTACTGACGGCCCCGAATTTGCTGAATTTATTCGTGAACTCCCGAACTCGCTGAATTCGGCCCCCCCGGTTGCCAACCAGTTTTGAGTTCGGTTCCTCCCGAACTAAAAACCACCGAATCAGGGGAAATTCGGCTGATTTTCAGTTCGGGCCGAACCGAATCAACAGCCCTACTGTCAGGAGCTGGGGAGGGAGGAAACCAAAACTCATGCGCTGAACATTGTTGGTTCTGGCTTTTTAAAGGGAGAAGGAAGGAGAGAGGCTCCTTGGTGATGGGCTCTTTTGGGCCCACTTGGTTTATAACAACTCCTTTTCTCCGTGCAGCTGTTGGCATAGTTTGCACAGTGGGGCCCTTGAGCTACCAGTTTTACGGGATGCACCACCAATCGCACCCAGTCCCATCACATTGTGACACCCACCTTTGGGGGGAGGATGTTGGGAGCAAGTCCAGTCCCACCTAGCAGCATCAGACCAGGCAGAGATCACTGGACTTTGAAAATCAAACTGGAAACCGATGACGTGTGCTACTGTAGTATTTCCTTCTCTCTGCTCCTACTCTGCATCCAAACCCTGGGTTGGATACAGACTGAATTTGCTGCCAACAGAATGGGTGTGATAATTTCCAACAATTCCACCTTCCTGCTGCAGAGCCCCCATTTGCTTCTTGTGCTGTTAGGGTTGCCAACCTCCAGCTACTAGCTGGAGACCTCCTGCTACTACAACTGATCTTCAACTGATACAGATCAGTTCCCCTGGAGAAAATGGCCGCTTTGGCAGTTGGACTCTATGGCATTGAAGCCCCTCCCCTCCCCAAACCCCACCCTCCTCAGGCTCCACCCCAAAAACCTCCTGCCACGGGCGAAGAGGGACCTGGCAACCCTATGCGCTGTGCCTGAGGGTCCTCTTTCTCCCAGGAGTCACCTTTCTGGGAGATTAGTGGGCTGTAGCAGGAGGAGGGGGTGGCAGAAATGTTCTGTTCCACTGACAGTAAGTGCCTTGCATGACCTGTGAGTGGAGAACTTACTGAGGATCCAAATATCTTTCTGGAACTGCAAAGCTGTTGTTTGATTGGTAGAGTCTGGCACCTCCTCCTAAAGAACAGGGAAGTCCATCAAAGGCATTTAATTTGGGTTTTTTTAATGTTTTTATACAATGCAGCAGAAAGTTTTATGGTACATTGCCAGTTTAAGCAGTACCCTCAACCTATGCCTCGTCTGAAAAAGCTTCCTTGCATGTCTGATTTAATTCATGCAGAAATCACAACCAAGTAGTATTGAGGTGATGAAGAAGAGTTGGTTTTTACATGCCAACTTTCTTTGCCACTTAAGGGAGAATCAAACCAGCTTACAATCACCTTCCCTTCCCCTCCCCACAACAGACACCCTGTGAGGCAGGTGGGGCTGAGAGAGCTGTGACTAGCCCAAGGCTACCCAGCTGGCTTCGTGCGTAGGAGTGGGGAAACAAATCCAGTTCACCAGATTAGCCTCCGACGCTCATGTGGAGGAGCGGGGAATCAAACCCTGTTCTCCAGATCAGACTCCACCGCTCCAAATCACCGCTCTTAACCACTACACCACGCTGGAATATTCCTTGGGATTAGGGTTGCTGACGTCAGACTGGGAAATTCCTAGAGATTTGGGGTAGTGCCTAAAGAGGGCAGAGTTTGGGGAGGGAAAGTAATGAGGATGTGATGCCTTCTGAAGATGCCATTTTCTCCAGGGGAGCTGGTCTCTGTGGTCTGGAGATCAGTTATATTTCCAGGAGAACTCCAGGGCCCAGTTTGAGAATTTAGTTTGAATTAGCCCAAAGATTAGGTGCAAAGGGGCATCAGTTTGATCTGGACAAAGGAGTTTTGGAGGTGTCATACTCATTCTGGCACTAGTGGTGTTAAGGGAAGGACTACCGCTCAGAGGCAGAGTATCTGATTTCCAAGCAGAAGGTCATGGGTCAGACCCTGACACCTCCAGTTAGAAGGATCACATAATACATGATGTGAAGGACCTCTGCTAAAGACTCTGAAGAACCGCTGCCAATAGGGTTGCCTGCTCCGGGTTGGGAAATTCCTGGAGATTTGGGGGTGGAGCCTGAGGAGGGTGGGGTTTGGGGAGGAGAGGTCCTTCAATGGGGTATAATGCCTTCAAGTCCCCCTTCCAGGTGAACTGTTCTCTGCTGCCTGGAGATCAGTTGCAATCCCAGGAGACCTCCATCCACCGCCTGGAGGTTGGCAACCCTAGCTGCCAATCAGAGTAGACAGTGCTGACCCTAACAGACAATGGGACTGGTGTGTGTGTTTTGCACTATACCTAAGAGAAAGAAAGTAGCTCTGAAGGAGAGAGCAGCACAGACAGGGATTCGGCTAAGCAGGGTGAGTGATTAAATGATCTGTCAGGCACTATGACGGAATGTCTGAATCCCATCTGGCAGCTCTTTCTGCTAAATGAGGTATGAGTTCAATTAGACACCCAAAGAACGTTTTTTTCAGATCCAACGCATTTTAATGCAAAATATTCTGCTTCGTGGGTGGGGGGTGCTGTCAGTCTACCCAGAAAGGGTTGCATTCATTTAATGGAGAGGGATGTAGCACTCCGGAACATTTGGAAAAATCCCCCTTCTCACTTGCCCCCTCCAAGAGATGAAAGGAGACTATGGGCGAAAACGCATGGTCGCTTTAGCCTCCTTTATTCCCTGTTTCAGCCAGGATCCAGCCAGGATCGAACGCATGTTCGGCGAAATGCATGTGTTCGATCCTGGCTGAATCCTGGCTGAAAGAGGGAATAAAGGAGGCTAAAGCGACCATGTGTTTTCGCCCATAGGAAGCAATCCTAAGCAGGTCTGTTCAGAAGTAAACCCCATGTTAGTCAAATGGGACTTACTCCCAGGAAAGTGTCCATAGGAGTGCAGCCTTCAGCGGTCACCTTGTCCTCAGGGGGTTGGTGGTTAAATCCTCTCTTCCCACTAGGGCTGCCAGCCTCCAGGTAGTGGTGGAGGTCTCCCGCTCTTACAACTGACCTCCAGGCGACAGAGATCAGCTCACCTGGTGAAAATCGCTGCTTGGTCAATAGGACTGTATGGCAAACCCTGCCCTTCTCAGACTCCACCCCAAAAATCTCCAGATGTTTCCCAACCTAGAGCTGGCAACCCTGCTTCCCACCCACATGGCCTTGATCCAAATTGACCTGTTACAGATTTTTTAGAGATCCAAGGTCTTCATCACATCTGCTTTTCTGCTTTTTTGGCTCTAATTATCATCACTTCCTTTTTTTCTAAAAGGAACCATAGCTTTAGAATGCTTAATTTCACTATGGGTATGGTTGCAGTTGAAGCAGCAGAGCTGCAACTGTTGAGTATCAGCATTTATTATCTCTAGGGTTGCCAACCTCCAGGTTGTGGCTGGAGATCTCCCACTATTACAACTAATCTCCAGGTGATAGAAATCAGTTCCCCTGAAGAAAATGGCTGCTTTGGCCGTTAGACTATGGCATTGAAGTCCCTCCCCAAACTCTGCCCTCCTCAGGCTCCACCCCCAAAATCTCCAGGTAATTCCCAACCTGTAGCTGGTAACCCTAATTATCTCAGTGGGCAATCCCTTCCTTAACTTCTTCAAATACTGGCGAGGAAGCTGAAACATCAGGAAAGGCAAGAGAAGCACTCTAACGAAACAAAACAAAATTAATAGATTACCTCCAAAATCTCCCGAAAGGCAAAATAGGGACAAAATCAGAACGACAATTCCCTAGGAAAGGATACCCGAAAATAGAAGCTGTCTTTAATACAGAAGGAGAGTTGGAGTAGAATGCACACTTTTATTTATTTGTCATTGGGGAAAGCCTTCTGGATATCTTTGAAAGGAAACTCTACATGCCAGGTAGGGTTGCCAGCTCTGGGTTGGGAAATACCTGGAGATTTGGGGGGAGATTTTCCCAACCCAGAGTTGGCAACCCTACGGGGGCCCAAACAGGATTGGGGCGTCACAGCATTTTAAAATGTCTTTAAAATATCAGTGGTATCTTTGTGTCCACCAGGAGGAGGATGCTGTGTTTAGTTTGGCCCACGGGTCGTGATCTTAAGGCCTTATCTTCTCAACTTCCTCTGTGAAATATGGGGCATGTATGCAGATTTCTACTTTGAAAATACCTGAAATCTGCTGATAAAAAGTGGGATTTATCAAGGGGATTTATCAAGCTAACCTTGGAAGAGGTTGTTCTTTTGTGTTTTCCCTACAACATATGCCCAGTTTGTCTTCCTCTGACTTGTACACTGACTAACATTACTCTCCAGCATCCTTAATACAATGATTATCATTTTCGTTCCCTGCTCTCAGCCTTCTAAGGGATCTGAGTAGGGTTGCCAGGTCCCACTTCTCCACCAGTGGGAGGTTTTTGGGGTAGAGCCTGAGGAGGGGAGGATTTGGGGAGGGGAGGGACTTCAATGCCATAGAGTCCAGTTGCCAAAGCAGCCATTTTCTCCAGGTGAACTGATCTCTATCAGCTGGAGATCAGTTGTAATAGCAGGAGATCTCCAGCTAGTACCTGGAAGTTGGCAACCCTAGTTCTGAGTGTCCTGTCTGGTGCTAGAGAGAGATTTAACCAATTGCTGCTTTTTTGTATTTTTCAATTGTGTGCCTCCATTTTTTGTTTCTTCTTCCCATAAGGCCAAGGGTGCACATTAACACCAGGGCCATTTTGTATCTGCACACCAATTCAGCATTTCACACCAGATGCAGGCAAGATGGGGCTTTAGATGCTGGCCTGAGACATCTGTTCCCCCCTCTCCCATACACACTACTTAGTTTTTTTTTTAACATCCAGACTGATGAGAAGTTCTAGACAACTCAGGCTTGTGCACACTTTTGTGTCATTTTGGTTGATCCTCAGAAAAGGTATTGCAGGTCGAGTATCCCTTATCCGGACATCTGATATCCACATTGATCCGAAGACCGGACTTTTTGAGCTGGCTCGAAGGCATTACTCACAGACCCTCAGCAGTGCCATTGATGGTTCAAAATATACAAAATTATTAAAAAGTGTTTAAAATTACATTCAGGCTGTGTGTATAAAGTATATATAAAACATAGATGAATTTCGTGTTTAGACTTGGGTCCCATTCTCAAGATATCTCATTATGTATGTGCAAAAATTCCAAAATATTCCAAAATAAGGAAAGATCCAAAATACGGGCCACTTTTGGTCCCAAGCAGTCCGGATAAGGGGTGCTCAAATTGTATGTGTTTTTGGTTTTGGATTTTGCTTTGGACCAGCACAGCTACCTGCAAATCTCTTTCACCAGTAATGAGTGAGAAATTGCAGGTTTGCGGGGTGGGGGCTAGTGTGAAGCCTCTTAATAAGAGTTGCCAGCTCTGGGCTGGGAAATTCCTGGAGATTTGGGGATGGAGCCTGGGCAGGGGAGGGAGCTCAGATGGGGAATAATGTGTGTGTGTAAAGTGCCTTCAAGTCGCAGCCGACTTATGGCAACCCCTTTTTGGGGTTTTCATAGCAAGAGACTCACAGAGGTGGTTTGCCAGTGCCTTCCTCTGCACAGCAACCCTGGTATTCCTTGGTGGTCTCCCATCCAAATACTAAGCAGGGCTGACCCTGCTTAGCTTCTGAGATCTGATGAGATCAGGCTAGCCTGGGCCATCCAGGTCAGGGAATAATACCATACAGTATACCCTCTGAACCAGCCATTTTCTCCAGGGGAAATGACCTCTGTAATCTGGAGATCAGTAATTCCAGGAAATCTCCAGGCCTCGTCTGGAGGTTGGCAACCCTGTAATGAAGCCTAGTTCAGTCATTTTATCTTGGAGTCTCCCTTTGAAATTCATTTGTTGAAACATGTGGTCTGCAGCCACCCAGCGAGTTAATGGCTCAGGTGAAGTAGGCTGCCTGGCTTGTCAATCCTTCTCCTAAACTACTGAACTCTACCAGCTTACAAAATTGCCATCCGTTGCAGAAAAAACATTATTCTGAATGCTCTCTCCGCTAGTTTTCTGTCTAGAAATGATAAGGTGCCAGGTCAGTCCTTAGGGCAAGCCTCTTTCTGAACCCAACATGCTTGGCTCCTGCAAAAAGATGCCTAGAACATCCGGGGCGTCAAAAAGAATTGCAGTGTCACGATGAACCTGCCAAAACGACACACCCCGCGCATAGGTCCTGTCCGCATTTAAACGGTGGATTGTTTCCTGCTGGTTTTCCCTCCGGCTGCGCATCTGTGTGAGGGTGGTAATGCCTCTCCTTAGAGATTCTATCCACAGCGTCGCTTTGGAACGGTTTGTGCCTCTCACTGAAACATGTCGCGAAAAGCCCTTTGGCAGCTGCACAGAAAGAAAACAGATGGGGCAGCCTAGTGGAAACTAGAAAGCAAGTCCCCCCCGCCCCACCAAGGATTTAAGTGATGGGGCACATACTTTTTACAACAGCATTACGGCCTGCGGTGGGACCTTGGTCAAAGGGTTTAATTCATGGAAGGTTTTGCCTTGGAGTTGCCACTCTTTAGATGCACTTTTCCCCCATTCATATTCTCAGAACTCAACAATAAGCCCCCATGCAGAGTTTTGAGAATTCAGATGGGGGAAATGTGCATCTATAGAGTGGCAAATCCAAGGCAAAACCTTCCATGAATAAATATCTGTTGGAATGAAGGTGATGGTGATGGTTGTTTTTTCCCCCCTCTGAGACCTTTTGAAGTTCCAGGTGACTACCGCCATATAACATATAGGAGTTGGATATCACGCGCGTACAAGATTTAGCACAATCCGATTCCATTTTCTCCTGTCGTATTTTTTTTCTCATTTCCAATGAAATGGAATAATTTAGCAACTCCTGGAGCTGAAACCCGCTGGTGGAGAAGTTATTACCTCAACTACTGTTTTTAATCGTAGTTCCTATATCACTTATTTGTTCCTGTGATACAGCCCCATGACTATTTATTACTTATTTATTTATTGCCCCGTGGCGCAGAGTGGTAAGCTGCAGTACTGCAGTCCCAAGCTCTGCTCACGACCTGAGTTCCCAACGGAAGTTGGGTTCAGGTAGCCGGCTCAAGGTTGACTCAGCCTTCCATCCTTCCGAGGTCGGTCAAATGAGTACCCAGCTTGCTGGGGGTAAAGGGAAGATGACCGGGGAAGGCACTGGCAAACCACCCCGTAAACAAAGTCTGCCTAGTAAACGTCGGGATGTGACATCACCCCATGGGTCAGGAATGACCTGCTGCTTGCACAGGGGACCTTTACCTTACCTTTTTAAACCACTTGTCTAGAGAGATTTTTACATAGCTACTCTTCATGGGTCAGGAATGATCGGGTGCTTGCACAGGGGACCTTTACCTTTACCGTATTTATTACTTTACTCGAATGTTCACCAGTCATGTTGGAGAATCTCAAGGTGGGCAGTATTTCTTCACTGATTGGCACAGGTGTGGAAATGGGCATTTCCCAATAGGGTTGTTTATCTTATTATGTTGCTGTATTATTGGACTGTTGAAGGCAGCAGGAAAAGAGGAAGACCCAACATGAGATGGATTGACTCTATAAAGGAAGCCACGGCCTTCAGTTTGCAAGACCTGAGCATGGCTGTTAACATTAGGACGTTTTGCAGGTCATTAATTCACAAGGTCACCATAAGTCGGAAGCGACTTGACAGCACTTAACACACACACATTATTTGACTACTATTATACTGCAGTAGTGTAAGGCTTCAAAAACTGTAGAAAACTATATATGCTTCAAAAACTGTAGAAATCAATACCCAACCATGCAGTGGAACCCCTTACAGAAGGATTATCAGTACCCCTTCAGAATAATTAGCCAAACATTCACATATATTTTTTATTAATAATCCTTGTGCAGAAGCATTTCCTGTACAAGAGATGTTGAAATCATTGATATGTCTCAGATTAATCCATGTGTTATCCAGGAGAGCATTTTTTGGGAAGGGAGAATTTTGGAAGCCATCACGGCTTCAAAACCATCTGATTGCTTCCTGTAATTGAAAGAGCAGACAGAAAGCCGCTGAGCACCGTGAAGGGAGAATTGGAATAGATCAGCCAAGATGTCAACATGAAGTTTAGTGTCCAAAATGATCGGAATGGTATTAAAGTCTTTTTCCTCCCATAAAGCCCTAGCAATTCACGGGCATAATTTTAAAAGCAATTGGAAAGAAATCGCCTTTGTATGCCCTTGTCAACTGGAATTATAGACTGGATTAGAGCCAAAGGAAAGGGGGGGGGGATGTTTTTCCTTGAGGTCTTTGGGCTGGATGTAAGGTTAATAACAACACTAGCCTATTAACGGTGAAGAGAGAACTAACATTTTTAGAGCAAAGGTCTTGCTCTGGAACTGTCCTCTGTATGATCAAATATTCCTATGCAGGACTGAGCTGGGGAGGGAGGGACACAGTTCTGCACATTTGAAGTAGAAGCTGGCTGTGCACATTTCTGACTGGTTTAGGATCCCCCCCTCCCCGCTGCACGAGTCACCAAGAACCCTCCCTGCCCTGAACAGTTTTGTGCTTTTAAAAACGGTTTTAATAAGGAAACAAACAGATAAATACATGATCGTTCGTGTGCTACTTTTAAAAATGAATAAGGATGGGAAATTTGGGAGAATATCAAGACGGACAGTTTAGTCAGTATTTGATTTGCTATTGTACACCTTATTAGTTTGGGTTTGTTGTTCTGGATGAGGGGCTATGGCTCAGTGGCAGATAGGGTTGCCAACCTCCAGGTGGTGGCTGGAGATCTCCTGTTATTACAACTGATTTCCAGGTGACAGAGTTCCGTTCACTTGGAGAAAATGTTGTGTGAAGTGCAGGGCTGCCAACCTCCAGGTGGTGGGTGGAAATCTCCTGGGATCACAACTGATCTGTAAGCTGCAGAGATCAGTTCATCTGGAGAAAATGGCCACTTTGGAAGGTGGACTGTATGGCATTATACCCCACTGAAGTCCCTATCCAAACCCCACCTTCCTCAGGCTCCGCCCCCAGATTATCTAGGTATTTCCCAACCTGGAGCTGGCAACCCTACTGGCAGAGCATCTGCTGGGCATGCAGAAGGTCCCAGGTTTAGTTCCCAGCACTTCCACTTAAAAGGATCAGCTACGGGGCACGAAAGACCTCTGTCTGAGAACCTGGAGAATTGCTGGCAGTCTGAGTAGACAATATGGACCTTGATGGACCAAGGGTCTGATTCAGGGCAAGGCAGCTTCATGTGTTCACATGGTTATGAAGGTGGGCTCATCCTGCAGCTGAGGAATGTGCTGTGGGTTGCTTTTTAAAAGTATATTACACCCTTCCCCCCTAAAAGATATCATCCAGACAATCTTTTGAGAAGCCACACATTTTGACCTCTTCAGGCCTATATTTTAAGAGCTCTGAGCTGACTTCTTTTGTACGATTCCTATTTCCTCCTGCTGTCTTCCTGGAGTTGCAAAGGAAACAGACAAAACAGAGTTGTCATGTAGACAAATAGAAAGGAATTCTGGGGAAGGAAAGAGTAAACCCTAAAACTCACCAAACTAGCATAGCTTAGTGATGGATCTTTCTTACATGGCTCAAGGCACTTCACAAACCTTTTTAATAACTTTGTTTGAAAAATTATTTTATGGTATTTGTGTTTGTTTAAAAAAATATTTTATGGTATTTGTGTTTGGGAAATTTTTGTTTTTGAAATTTTATATCGCAAACCACCTTGGAGACCTGTTTTGTTGGTCAAAATGGGGCTAATAAGTGTTCTAGGTCAGGGGTGGGGAACGTCAGGCCCAGGGGCTGTTTAAGGCCTGTGAAATCATTTGGTCTGGCCCTTTGTGGGTCCTGGCAGATCTCTAGCTCAGAAGGATCTAAGACTGGTGATTCCCCCCCCCCCCCCCGTCCCACCCCGCGGACAGGAATAGTCTCTATTCAAGGCGGATGTGAGTGTGTTTTGCCGAGAAAAGGAACCTTTTTTCCCCCTTGCAGAAGAGTTGTTAGCTATGGAGCTACTAGGACCGCCCAAGAAACTTGGGTGCAGCTGGACGGTTATGCCCGACTGGAGCAACAGACCATCCTGTGCCACCAGTTGGGTGAGTGCGCCACAGGTTGGATGCCTGCCTGCTTGCCTGTGCCGGGGGGTGGTCATCTAGGGCAGCTTGGTTGGCTATTTTTTAAGCGGATAATTGGGGCTTGGTCGGCTAATTTTTAAGCTGATAATTTTGTATGGCCCATGAACGATGTTATAAATATCCAAATGGCCCTTGGCAGAAAAAAGGTTCCCCACCCCTGCTCTAGGTAATAGACGAATCAATCATTTTGTGATTCTTAACAACAGCTCTTTAAAACAAAGGAGTATTAACCTTGTCTTGCAGACTGGGGGTTGAAGCTGTCGTTTGCAGGTGGGCTTAAGAGACAGGCAAGGTTCAAACCGGAGAATCTCATTCATAGCTCAGTTTATTGCAGAGCACTCTTAAGAACACTTCCTGGGAGTCAGCGCCAGTGAATAGACCTGAGTAGGATTCTGAGTAGACCTGCTTAGGACAGCACTGTTAGTCATTTTGCCACACCAGCTTTCTGCATGCTCAAATATGCCTTGCAAAACATTTTTACCTTTCAAATACACCCCTTGAACTTCAGCCTTTTCTTATTCCCCCACATTCCTTTGTTTTCCTCTCCCTGCCATAGCAGTCTGGGTGCTCAGTGTACCTTACAACAATGGACAGGTCAGATGGAAAGGAAACTGAGCAGCTACAGCCTGCACTGGTCCTCATTTGGCAGCTCATCTAAAGGGCATAAGTATCCCCAGGCGCACCCAGGCATCCTTGGCTTACATGCTAAACACTACATCTGCTCATGAAGAGCCAGCGTGGTGTAGTGGTTACAGTGTTGGACTAGGATCTGGGAAATCCAGGTTCGAATCCCCACTTGTGCCATGGAAGCTCGCTGGGGGACCTTGGGCCTGTCTCACACTCTCAACCCAACCTACCACACAAGGTCGTTGTAAGGATAAAAGGGAGGAGAGGAGAATGATGTACGCCACTTTGGGTCCCCACTGGGGTGAAAGGCAGGAGGGGGGCTGTGGCTGGATGGTAGAGCATCTGCTTGGGCATGCAGAAGGTCCCCGGCATCTCCAATTAAAGGGACCAAGCAAGTAGGTGATGTGAAAGACCTTTATCTGAGACCCTGGAGAGCCGCTGCTGGTCTGAGTAGACAATACTGACTTTGATGGACATAAGAACACAAGAAAGGCCATGCTGGATCAGTCCAAGGTCCATCAAGTCTGTTCACACATTGGCCAACTAGGTGCCTCTAGGAAGCCCACAAACAAGACGACTGCAGCAGCACCATCCTGCCTAGGTTCCACAACACCTAAGATAATAGGCCTGCTCCTCTGATCCTGGAGAGAATAGGTATGCATCATGACTAGTATCCATTTCGACTAGTAGCCATGGACAGCCCTCTCCTCTATGAACATGTCCACTCCCCTCTTAAAGCCTTCCAAGCTTTAACCACATCCTGGGGCAGGGAGTTCCACAATTTAACTATTAACCAAAGGTCTGATTCAGTATAAGGCAGCTTCATATGTTCATAAATAAATAAATGAAGGTAGGGGGATTTTTTTTTCCTGTCTCTACAACTGTTCACTTCAACCCCCATGATGTTCCTGCAGGTCTACTGATCCACGGGGGCAAAATTTCAGGGAGGCGTAGATGATTACAGTGGGAAGGGTAGGAAAGTTACTGATTATGCTGTGCTTGTGCTGCACACGATCCAGTCTATTACTGCCAAAGCATAGGGGCCTCGCCTTCAGTCAGAAGATCTGGCAAGCCCTGGGAGAGTCAGCTGGCGCCACCTCCCAGGTGTGTGAGAAAGCCAGCCGGCAGCAGACGGAGAAGAGTCCTACGGGGGAAGCTCATGCATGGAAGACTTGATGGATTTTTCTCCTCTCCGCTATCCATGAAGAAGTTGCCTCAGAGCCACGAACAAACAGGGACTGTGGCTTGCAGCCAAGCAAACTTTGACGTGGTACTGTCTTATGAGCCGATGAGTTTTACAAGTGAGAACTTGGCCTCCAGTTCTGACATTTGTGCTGGTATGTGTGTGTAAGTCTGTTGGGGGGGGGGAGAGGGGGAGACATCTACCGAATGCCTCTGAGCAGTCTTGTAGCTCTTTCCAAACTCTGAACTGAGCACGTATGAAAAAGAGCTGGACAGCAGACTGTAAAACTCGGAGAAGGATGCTTTTATATATGTCTCCTACAGCTGGACCAGGGCAGCCGCCCTCTATCAAGTTAAATATTTTCTGACAGCTCAGATTCTCAGCTGGAGGCCAGAATGCCTCCTCTCTCCGCTGTGAAAAGACTTAGAGTTTGGAAGGGAGGGAGGAAAGTAGAAATGGCCAGGCATGATAAACCAGGCAGGTAGAATAATAAATATATTTTGGTGGGGAAATCATTATCATTTCACAGAAATTCTCTGCTGATGTTAAT
This sequence comes from Euleptes europaea, assembly GCF_029931775.1. Lineage (NCBI taxonomy): Eukaryota > Metazoa > Chordata > Lepidosauria > Squamata > Sphaerodactylidae > Euleptes > Euleptes europaea. The sequence continues at coordinate 21,603,844 of NC_079313.1, read as the reverse complement.
TGCATGTGCTCCAGATCTCCTGGTTCACCTGAAAACAGTCCTCTCCGATATGGTTGCTGCATGAATCCGTGCAGTAGCTTCTTCTTGCCGGCTCCTGTTGTCACTCACTCCTACCCCCTTTATCATAGTGCTTTTAGTCATGGCTTTTTGGTGGTGGCCTCCATGCTATGAAATGGCCTCCTGGAAGGCGTAAGGAAAGATCCTAACTTGCTGATATTCTGGAGAGGCAGCTGTCAAACTGAGCTTTTTAAAAGGGCACTTTGGGTCCCCTGAGAAGTCTGTAAAATTGGGCCCTATTCTTGGGGAACTGAAAAAGTGTTTAGCGTGAGGCAACAGTTGTGGTTTTGAGGCTGTTTTTCACTGGATATTTTCTCTTCCTTTCAGTTTTGTTTGCCTTTGTTGCCATTTCTCTGTGTGAGTTTTTTTAATTTACCTTGCTACCCACTGAGTCCCCCTTTGGGGTTGTGATAATGACAGGCTATGAATATTTTAAACATTTCCCCCTTTTATTGTTTGAAGAGATCCTAGAGATGCTTATTATAACTTGTGTTAGTATGAATTACTTAAGTTGTCATTCTTCAGGTTTTAACCAGCATGGTGTAGTGGTTAAGAGCAGTGGTTTGGAGCGGTGGAGTCTAATCTGGAGAACCGGGTTTGATTCCCCACTCCTACGCACAAAGCCAGCTGGGTAACCTTGGGCTAGTCACATCTCTCTCAGCCCCACCTGCCTCACAGGGTGTCTGTTGTGGGGAGGGGAAGGGAAGGTGATTGTAAGCCGGTTTGATTCTCCCTTAAGTGGCAGAGAAAGTTGGCATGTAAAAACCAACTCTTCTTCTTCATCATCTCAATCTGTGGAGACTTTCAGCAGCTCTGACTAGTTCTGAACAATTTGGTGCCATTCAGTTGAGTTGCTGCTGCTAAACCTGTCAGCAAGCCTTTTCACTGAACTCTGGATGTTTAACCCAGTCCTGAAAAATGGGACTGCTGCTGGTTAGGGTGGGATCCTCTTGTATGACTGAACTGTATATGTGTGTGTGGGGGGCATCTTCTTCCACTTGATGCAGGATTTCTGCTTAAGTTGAGCCACTAGAAACCTTTCTGCTGCTTTGTGGCTCACAACCAACCTGGAACCAGCCATGGCTCAAAAACAACCTTTTCCTTAGGAAGAAGTGCTGTGTCCAGGACTACTGACTCAAGTCCCACCAGTGAGTGATGGCTTTGTGATTCAAAGGAGGGTTTAGATCAGTGGTTCCCAAAGTGGTAGGGTCGCCAACCTCCAGGTACTAGCTGGAGATCTCCTGCTATTACGACTGATCTCCAGCCGATCTCTATTGGCAACCCTACACATCAAGCCAGTTGATTGAGCTTTCCCAGGTCTTTGAGCCTCACAAGAGCATTCTTTTCCATGACTTTTCCTGGGCCTTTTAGGAGCTTCAGCAGCCGGCTAACTACCAGTAGTTTGCAAACTACCTGTTGGAGAGCGGAGACTGCTGATTCAAAGTGTGAGAATGAGCATACAGTCAGATTTGGAATGCTGGCCCAGAAGAATCATAAAAGTGGATCCTGCTGAGGCTGTGGCTCATTCACACATGTGTGTTCCACTCTCAGGGCTGGCATCAGTACACCCTGATTTGGGGCAGCTGCTGAGTCCCAGGTCTTTCAGTGGGGCCCACTGCTTTCACTCCCCACTGCCCTCCTGCCAGCTTATGAACTCTCCCGCCATTCACACGGCTGGCCACTGATTCTTCTCAAAACCGCTGGGGGAAAGGTAAGGTTGCCAGGTCCCTCTTCACCACTGCAGGGAGGTTTTTGGGGTGGAGCCTGAGGAGGGCAGGGTTTGGAGAGGAGAGGGACTTCAATGCCATGGAGTCCAATTGCCAAAGCGGCCATTTTCTCCAGGGGAACTGATCTCTATCGGCTGGAGATCAGTAGTAACAGCAGGAGATCTCCAGCTAGTACCTGGAGGCTGGTAACCCTAAGGAAAGGTGTGTGGGAGGTGGATGGTAGTGGTCCTCCCAGCTGCACACACTCCCCAGCACAGTTGGGGAAAGATGTGCAAACATTGGCAGGACTGGAAAATGAGCAAATGGGTGGGCAGGGAGATGGGAGTGGGGGCCACAATGGGAGGAAGAGGAGTGGAGGGGGCCCTGGACACTCGCTCTCTCTGTGGCCTATCAAAACCTGGAACCAGCTCTGTCTACTCTTTATTATTGCAGCATCTCTGAAAAGGCTCGTGCATAGGGGTGCCAGCCTCCAGGTACTAGCTGACGATCTCCTGCTATTACATCTGATCTCCAGCCGATAGAGATCAGCTCATCTGGAGAAAATGGCCACTTTGGTGATTGGACTCTATGGCATTACAGCCCCTCCCCAAACCCCACCCTCCTCAGGCTCCGCCCCAAAAACCTCCCGCTGGTGGTGAAGAGGGACCTGGCAACCCTACTCGTGCATCTGAATTAACTGTTGCGAATTGAACATGGCGGATGTCACTGTCATATTAAACACAAAGCTTTGCTGCGCAAGTCCGCTCATGCGTACAGATTCCAATATCAGGCAACAACAAGCAAAGCAACATACATGCCTGTCCTTACCCCCCCACCCCCATTTCATAGGGCAGCGTATCAGAGAGCTGATGAATATTACTTGGCAGCATATGTGCCAAAAGAAAGCGCACGGTGCCTTTACGTCATCCGGGATCAGGGAGAGTTGAGACCATTCCTGACTGTACATCAGTGCTGCCTGTTTTGAAAAGGTGGCCCCCCCTCCCGCTTGCCATTTTTCCAATTAGGCCTTTTAGAAGATTCTGGTAAGACAGAAGCTGGCCTAATTTGACAGACAGACATTTCATTGAATTAAGCGGGCATGAAGAGCGAGGGAAGTTGGAACTGGCAAGGGAGTCCTGAGGCGGAATGGACCAGTGGAAGAATGGGACGCGGGCAGGCTCAGATGATGTCAGCTGGCCTGTTTATTTAATATTCCCGATTACTGCCAATTTGCAATAAAAAGAGGTTACTGAAAAAGAAAACAGCCAGTCGTGTTGCCAGCTGCATTCTTATTGAAGTCCTCTGAGGGTTTTGTTTAAAAGGTTCTTCTCCATACGAGGGGAATGAGAGATAGAGAGACTTTAGTTTTCAATGAAGGTAGCAAGGTTACATCAACCAGTACTCTACAGAGTGGGAGTGCAAGTTCCAAGCTCCAGGGAAACTGAAAGCTGGACAGCGTCGCAAGCAGTATGGTGTTTTGTCACTCCTAGAAAAGAACAGGTTTCCCCTCCTGGGGCTGCTGCTCTGCTTTCTACTAAGGAAGGTGCTGATACACTAGCTATGAGCAGCGTGTAGGTGACTGATGTCCTCCTTTAGGCCCATGCTGCCTTGGTCCAAGCCAGACGTTGACCCAGGTGACCATGGTGAGGGCATAGGAGGGGGATGCCAGTCACCTACTGTGCTGCTGATGGCTGGTGCACCTTTCTTATTAAGCCCTTGAAAAGATTAAATCCAGTGGCTTGGCCAGCACTGTATCAAAAACAGCCTCCTACTGGATTGTGCAGCAAGGAGGTGGTTTGGAGCGGTGGGGTCTGATCTGGAGAACCGGGTTTGATTCCCCACTCCTCCATATGAGCGGCGGAGGCTAATCTGGTGAACTGGATTTGTTTCCCCACTCTGACACATGAAGCCAGCTGGGTGACCTTAAGCAAGTTACAAGCGTCTGTTGTGGGGAGAGGAAGGGAAGGTGATTGTATCCGCCCATCAGAGGTCACCTCACTCTCCCCTAGGGTTGCCAACCTCCAGGTACTAACTGGAGATCTCCTGCTATTATGACTGATCTCCAGCCGATGGAGATCTATTCATCTGGAGAAAATGGCCGCTTGGCTATTGGACTCTATGGCATTGAGGTCCCTCCCCTCCCCAAACTCCACCCTCCTCAGGCTTTGCCCCTAAAACCTCCCACCACTGGCGAAGAGGGACCTGGCAACCATCTTTTCCCCACGTCTTTTGCTCGCATTTTCCAGATTCTGGCTAAAACAGCATCTGGAAAACATGGGGCAAAATGTGCGGGGAGAGCAAGGCGACCTCTGATGGGCGGAAAAGGCATGCATAATGAAAAAGAAGCCCTGAAGCAGTCAGCGGGGGTGACCGCAGGGAAACATCCCTGCCTAAAAGGCCTAATTCTACTGCCACTATTTAACCTAACAAAGAATCAGCATTTCAACTGGTTGGTTTCTAGACCTTCCTGGTGGTTTTTAGTGTACTGACAGTACCATCCTAAACAGAGTTAGACCGTTCAAAGTTCACTGGAATTGAATAGGCTTACCAGGTCCCCCCTCTCCTCCGGCGGGAGAGTTTTGGAGTGGAGGTGAGGGAGGGGGCGTGCGCGCCAACGTATTCACGTCACTTCCAGTTTACACCTGGAAGTGCTGCATTGCAAGGGGCCCAGTTTGAGTGGTAAAGGCCCCTTGCGATGCAGCGCTTCCGGGTGTAAACGGGAAGTGACGTGTCGCCACGTCACGTGCATGCATTGCCTGCTGACCCTCAGATGTTTGGCGGGCAGCAAGGTGGATTGGCGGGGGTTTGCCTTCCACCACCTGGCACTTGGAAATCCTATCTTAGAAGGATGCAACTCTTCTATGCTTTTACTGTTGAAGAGTCGGATTTGAGCTGAACTTTTCAAATTGTAAATTGTGCTGCTGAAGCCACATCTGTTGGCAAAACCTTGCACTGACTTGCATGCGGTGCACATTTTGGCATGGACGTCATTGAAGGAGAATAAATATAGAACATCACGATGTTATTAATTTACAGATTCACTTTTTGGAGCATAGCTTCACGTCAAGAGTGCAGCATCAATTAAACAAATGTATCTCTGCACCAACTAGCCCCCATGGACCTTAGCACTATTTCTATCCTCCACCCAGAATTGTCTGCTCTGTCTCTATTTTTTAAATCCTTACGGGCTGTTGTTTTAATTAATTCTCAGACTCTAAGGGGGGAAAGAAACTTTGCAACATGCAATTAGCAGTAAGATTGATGGCCCTCTATAAATCAAATGAAAGTATTAATTATCACCTAGTCACCATTCTGAAGTTTCCTAGGGCTGGTAAGTAGAAGAAGAAGAGTTGGTTTTTATATGCCAACTTTCTCTACCACTAAAGGAAGAATCAAACCGGCTTACAATAACCTTCCCTTCCCCTCCCCACAACAGACACCCTGTGAGATAGGTGGGGCTGAGAGAGCTCTAAGAGAGCTGTGACTAGCCCAAGGTCAGCCAGCTGGCTTCATGTGTAGAAGTAGGGAAACCAACCCAGTTCCCCACATTAGCGTCTGTGGAGGAATGGGGAATCAAACCTGGTTTTCCAGATCAGAACCCACCACTCCAAACTACCACTCTTAACCACTTCACCACGCTGGCCCTCTTTTAAGACTGTAAGAATAGCCCTGCAGGGTCAACTAAAGGTCCATCCAGTCCACCATTAGTTCTAGGCTGGTTGAAAATATTTTGTAGTGCCAAGCAAGATGCTTCCATCCTCTCCTTGGCTCACGTTACCGCCATGCTATGTGGCGTCTTTGAGGGGAAGCTGTCAAAAGGGGATGCAGTTTAAAAGAAAAGCCAGCACATGCATTGGAGGCAATGGCAGGCAGACGTTTCTCAGTAGCACCTTCAGTGGCACCAACAGGTACAGGAAGACATAATTGCATGCTTGGATAATGTAGCATTTGGTTAGGCCTTAAGATCCTGAGCGTCAGTATAAAGTTTGGGTATCCCTTCTTCTAAATTTCCTGGGCAGGATCCTTATCCTGTTTTCCCTTTGTTTTCAGTATATATTTGTTGCCATCTGTTTTGGGGTCTATGTTGCTGTTGCATCTGGAGAAAGAGAGAGAAAATATCCTTGAAGAATGTATTGGAGTGGGTGGGTCTATGTTTTGGGGTCTATGTTGCTGTTGCATCTGGAGAAAGAGAGAGAAAATATCCTTGAAGAATGTAATGGAGTGGGTGGGGGGGGAGATGTGAGTGACGTTTTAAAAGGAAGCTGAGGCTGAAGAGTTGGGTGTGGTAGAAAACTGTTTCCCTTGTGTGTTCCTCTTGCTGAGATTTAACTGCTACCCTAGAGACACTACAGAGAAAACTCTGAAACATCAGATCAGATCCTGAGACCTGATAGTCCTAATGCACTCGTGCTACTGGTGAGAGTCAAAAGGTCTGTCTAGTTCTCTTTGTGATTGGCACTTGGCCTAGGTTTTCCATTTATCTTCCCATGGCAGGGAATTTCCAGCCCTCAGCTCCAATTTTCTTCCCCCAAGGACCTGAGGAGCAGGGGGGGGGGAAGTGTCTACAGAGTGACATTCTAGGAATTCCCTCAGTCTATGGAAAAAACCATGGAGACACGGGGAGGCAGTCTAGAACATCACCCAGAAGTGGCATCACATCTTTCCCAAACTCCACCCTCCCCATGCACTGCCCCCAAATATCAAGGCGTTTGGCAAAGCATTGGTTGGAAACCCTCATTTGTACCAACCAATGTACACTTTTGAAACATGCTGGTATTTGGGGAGGAAGCAAGCCAAAAGACACTGAAGTAAGACATTAGGGGGCTTCTTGTGAACAGAATATAATCATTGCTATCTACTCACCCTCTTTAAATTATTAAATAAAGAGTCAGCAAACAGGCCAGTCAGGCATCATGATAATTATATCCCTACCATAATTTCTGTTCTCAGAGTGGATGTAGCATAACAAATTATATATACAGCATGCATTATATTTCTACAAAAATCCCCTAGACATTGTTCTGCTGTCTACAAAAGCCCTTTTATATTGAACACAAATTTCAGCAGTCAGAGGTTAGACTGCTTTTGCTTGGTTTGGACATACAATATGTTTCCTCCTTAGTAACAAGGAATAGGAATAAGCCTTACCGATTATGAATGGGTCACATTTTTCTCAACCTGTTGCATCACTGCATATGTATTTCATTCATTGCCCAACCATCAGTTTTTACTACATAAGGTGCAGAAAGGGAACAGGGAACACTCAATTGCTTAGGTATTCCTGGAAATGCTGTCCCCTTCTGAGATGCAAAGTGTGTATTTTCTGGTGCATGCTAGAAAGCCACCAAGTTTTTCATCCTAGCCAGCGTGGTTTAGTGGTTAAGAGCGGTGGTTTGGAATGGTGGACTCTGATCTGGAGAACCGGGTTTGATTCCCCACTCCTCCACATGAGTGGCGGAGGCTAATCTGGTGAACTGGATTTGTTTCCCCACTCCTACACGTGAAGCCAGCTGGGTGACCTTGGGCTAGTCACACTCTCTCAGCTCCACCTACCTCACAGGGTGTCTGTTGTGGGGAGGGGAGGGGAAGGTGATTGTAAGCCAGTTTGATTCTGCCTTAAGTGGTAGAGAAAGTCAGCATATAAAAACCACCTCTTCCTCCTCCTCCTCCTTCTTATTATGTAGCATATCTGTCCAGGAATGCAGTTCAGTGGCATTTGGAGAAAGAGAGGAAGGATGACATACTCCCCAAATGCTGTTGGTAGATAACAGTGTATTTAAGGCAAAGGAGCAGTGGCTTAGTGGTAGAAGATCTGCCTTGCATGCAGAAGGTCCCAGGTTCAATCCCTGGTGCCTCTACTAAAAAGAATCAGGTGAGGTGGAAATACCTCAGCATGGGAACCTGGCAAGCTGCTGCCTATCAAAAAGACAATACTAACCTTGATAGACCATTAGTCTGATGGTAGTGTAAATCAGCTTTATCTTTTCAAGTATATGAAGTATCATCACAATAAGTGTACCATATAGTTTAATATGTAGTATTTAATAATGATCAAGACTGAGTCCAGTAGCACCTTAAAGACCAACAAGATTTTCAGAGTATAAGCTTTCAAGAGTCAAAGGGTGCAGATTAGACTTGGACAGGGTCCCTATCAAGGCCTCCGAGGTATCTGCGGCCAGGCTTGCTAAAGGGTTTAATTTACCTGAGACAATAAAACAAGGATCCTCATTCTCTTATGAAACACGATCGACTCACTTCTTGTTAGTAGCCAGAACACAATGTGCTTTTCTGATCTGCCAAATGAACGTTCAGATTATTTTTCGCTATAGACTTTGTGCTTAATTTAAATTGCTTATTGTGGAATGAATGTTAGCTTTGTTTAGTTTGAATAGAGCAGTGTTAGACAAAGGGGGACAACGCTGTAGATGCAAAAGAGGTATTGGGGGGGAATCTCTGCATTTGCTGAATAAAAATATGCATATAAAATTATTTGCCACGTTGCTATAATTACTGAATGTTTTGTGCCAATAAAATACAATTAAAAATCCACATTTTGAGTTCCATATATTGGGTTGGATCCTGTGATCTGCAAGTACAAGGATCTCTGATCTTTTCCCACATTCACCTCCCCCCTAGCTGTCCTATCTGGCCCAGGGTGGGTAGCAGGACCCATGTGGACTAGAACCATGCTGGTGTAAAGGGGAAATGGAGTGAAATGGTCCCCTTCTCCCTCTTCCATTGGTAGGGTTGCCAGGTCCTTCTTCGCCACCAGCAGGAGGTTTTTGGGGGCAGAGCCTGAGGAAGGCGGGGTTTGGAGAGGGGAGGGACTGCAATTCCATAGAGTCCAATTGCCAAAGCGGCCATTTTCCCCAGGGGAACTGATCTCTATCGGCTGGAGATCAGTTGTAATAGCAGGAGATCTTCAGCTAGTACCTGGAGGTTGGCAACCCTACCTCCAAGGTCCTGGGCTTCTTTTGGGGGGGCATATAAGAATATAAATGAATGTAAGGTAATGGCTTGTACAGAGAGAAATCTAGGGTCAATTCAGACATAACACAAAGCCATGGGCTAATTAGATTAACTATGGTTAATGTAGATCATTATTTATTAGCTTTGATTAGTTAGGTTCTGTCAAACCAGGGTCTGAAGCCTGTATTTTAGGCAGGGACGTTTCCCCTCAGTCACCCCCGCCGACTGCTTCGGGGTTTCCTTTTGATTATGCATGCCTTTTCCAACCGTCAGGGGTCGCCTTGCTCTCCCTGCGCATTTTGCCCATGGTTTCTGGATGATGTTTTAGCCAGAATCTGGAAAATGAGGACAAAATGCATGGGGAGAATGAGGCGACCTCTGATGGTCAGAAAAGGCATGCATAATCAAAAGGAAGCCCCAAGTCGCTGGGGGTCCCGTGGGGAAACGCCCCTGCATAAAAGGCCATAGTTTAAAGTTTATTATTCCCCATTTTTCCACTCTTGTGTCTGCACAAAAGCATGGACGTGACAGAGATTGTGCCACCTTCTACGGACCAGCATGACTGGCCAGCACGACTCCGCTGAGATCAAAATAAAACTATTAAATGGCTAAACACAGAGAGAGGAATACAGAGATTAGCGCTACCATTTTGAAGGCCGAGTTTAACTCTGCCCCTATCCACTGTGGCCGTGGATGGTGTATGTAGGTCAATGGATAGGGTTGTCAAGTGCCCTGTGGTGGCGGGTAAAATCCCACCGATCCACTGGGTTGCCTGCCGGCCAGCTGATAACCAGCAGGCACAGTGTGCACATGCGTGCGCACACGTGTCACTTACGGGTAAATCTGAAAGTGACGCAGATGCTCTGGCAATATCGGATAAAACTCTAAAGAAAGGATAGAGTTTTGGCCAAGATCGCTAGAGTGTCCGCGTCGCATCCGGGTAAACCTGGAAGTGACATAGGCGTATCGTGCTGGGTGTACGTGAGCATTGCGCGCCTCAGCCACAGCCCCAGAAAGCTCCCGCCAGTGGAGCTACGGAGCCTGGCAAGCCTATCAATGGAGCATATAGGTCGATGTTCAGCAGCCTCCTGAAGTTCCACTTTTGAACCAGACCAAAGGAGGTTTTTCTTTTATACTGTTTAAAGGGGATAGCCAAATTGCATTCAGCATGAGTGCAAAATCATGTGGAGGCCCCTATTTAAATCAGGGTTTTCCATGCGGGGTGGGGGGAACCCTTGTGCAGAAGCAACCCAAATCAGCATTTTCTAGCAAACTTTGGCCTTTGATGTAAGGACCTTTCCCCGCGGTCACTCCTGCCAACTGCTTCAGGGCTTCCTTTTGATTATGCATGCCTTTCCCGCCTGTCAGAGGTTGCCTCGCTCTCCCCGCACATTTGGTCCGCGTTTTCCAGATTCTGGCTAAAACAACATCGGCAAAGCACGCGGGGAGAGGAGGCGACCTCTGACGGACAGATAAGGCATGCATAATCAAAAGGAAGCCTCGAAGCAGTCGGCGGGGGTGACCTCAGGGAAACGTCCCTGCATAAAATGCCTAACGTTTGAATGATTTCTCTGAGCTGAATCCTGGTTTCACAAACTAGCCATAGTATTGTTGTTGTTTTAACAACTTTGATTGTGTGTTACATCTGAACAGAACCACTGGCTGTCTGATCTGTTTGCTTTTGTGTTTTTATTCTGGGACTACAATTAGGGTTGCCAGGTCCCCACTCACCTTCGGTGGGAGGCAGAGGGGCACATTACCAGGGGTTTGCCCGCCACCAGCGGGCACCTGGCAACCCTAACTATAATATTGATAGTTTCAATTGTTTACAGGCTGCCAAAGAGCCTGCAGCTACGTAAGGAGAAGAGAGAGAAAGTTTAGAATCCAATGAAAATAAATAAATTACCCCCTCCACACACACACACACACACACACAGCGCTGGAATAAATGAGCAGTGTGCAACGCCACCGCCCAATTAATTTCAGTGGGGCTATTGCGCAAGAGCCGTTCCCTGTGGATTGCATCCATTATCTCTAATCAAAAGGCAGCATCCTCCAAGCCTGGATGCAGAATATTGACTGATGTCGCTTGGTGACGGGACTCAAGGGCAGGCAAATCTGCCCAGGGTAGGAAAGTTATGTAACTCTAAGTGCTCATCTCGTTACCATTGTGTGCCGCTCAATGAGCAATACAAGGGGCATTACCCGGTCTCTGTTGCTGCAAATATTCTTTGTTCCTCCACCCACACAATTCTTCCCCTGAAGTGCCTATAAACTTCATTTATAGGAAAACATATATTCTTTCATATGTATAAACATTCATAGGTTCATGAGGTGCTATGCTCAAGAATAGAGCATAGCATCAGGCAGATATATTCTACCCACACATGGAAACTTTGGGAACGTTGGCATCCATAACTATAAGAGGCCAGCAGAACACATTGCCTGGTACAGGCTTTCCCCTGTACAGAAAAACAGTGTCTTACCTTCACTGTTAGGAATGTGAATCACAAGACCAAGTGCTTGCTTAGAGACAGCTTCTACCAATCTCTATATACTATGTTAATTAAAGAAAGGCAGACAACCAATGTTTAGTAAGTCGACGTAATTGGAACATCCCTAACCAGAAGTTATAACTGGGGTAGCAATCCTTTGTTCTGTATGAAGACTGTCCTGCGCATTAGGGCAGTTTTATCCGGTATGTATATTGAGCTCAATAAACTGCTGCTTTGAACTATCAACCTCCCACTGTGTTATATTGATTCGAAATTAACATTATAACACAGGCTTTACACACACACCCTTTTAAAAAAAGAACAGGCTAATTTTTTTTTGTAGAAGAAGCCACTGTCCTTGTGGCACAATGTGTGGTACAAAGGTTGTTTGAAAACCACCCACACAAACCTTCTTCTACCCTGGCTGGCACTGTATCAATGCAAACTATTCATTGCGATGTCGAAAGGCGAAAAGAACGCACTGGCATGTGTGTGCGTGTGTCTTTGTGCGTACACGTGCATAGAGTTGCCAGGTCCCTCTTTGCCACCGGTGGGAGGTTTTTGGGGCAGAGCCTGAGGAGGAGAGGGACTTCAATGCCATAGAGTCCAATGGCCAAAGCGGCCATTTTCTCCAGGGGAACTGATCTCTATCGGCTAGAGATCAATTGTAACAGCAGGAGATCTCCAGCCACCACCTGGAGGTTGTGGCAACTCAAAATAGTCAGTCTGCTGTAATGTGTGTTGAATAAGGTAACAGCAGAGATTTGCCCAGCTTTTTAAAGAACAAAGTGTAATATCAAATTACAGAAAGGTGTATAAAACACCAGCTAATACATTGCAATATGTCCTATGCCAACATTCATAAATAAGTCCATTGGATTATATCCACATCAACCAAAATCCAGAACAAAGCAATCGACTTCCTGTTTGTAATATGCGTTATCCAGAGTACAGGTAAGTCAAAAAGACAGAGTCATCATTTAACGCGCTCATGGAACAATAACCTATTAATGCGCAATCTTCCTTTAGTAGACTACAGTTCATAAGAATGAGCCAAATTTATGATGTAGAACCAGAACTACAGGGGTCCGGGTACACATGCATTGTGTGTTCACATTCATAGGGTTGCCAGGTCCCTCTTTGCCACCGGCAGGAGGTTTTTGGGGCGGAACCTGAGGAGGGTGGAGTTCGGGGAGGGGAGGGACTTCAATGCCATAGAGTCCAATGGCCAAAGCGGCCATTTTCTCCAGGGGAGCTGATTTCTATCAGCTGGAGATCAGTTGTAACAGCAGGAGATCTCCAGCCACCACCTGGAGGTTGGCAACCCTACACATGCACCATAGGCCATTGATTCCTCTGCTCAGAGCAGCCAACCCACCAACCAGCATTTTCATTAGATAGGATTTGTTAGGCTCTAATGTCCTGGAATTCCTCCCATTTTCTTCATTAGGGGGTTGGACTACACATTACACACACCGAGGGGGATGCTGGCAAAAATGGCATGCCTATGTCTCTCCCCCCTCTCCACAATGCTCTTTTCATCATGTTGTGTGTTTCCTGTCTGTTGTTTTTTCTTGTGTGCCATCAAGTCACAGCTGACTAGGGTTGCCAGGTCCCTCTTCGCCACTGGCAGGAGGTTTTGGAGGCGAAGACTGAGGAGGGTGGGGTTTGGGGAGGGGAGGAACTTCAATGCCATAGAGTCCAATTACCAAAGTGGCCATTTTCTCTAGCTGATATCTATTGGCTGGAGATCAGTTGTAATAGTAGATCTCCAGCTAGTACCTGGAAGTTGGCAACACTACAGCTGACCTTTGTGAGCAGGGGAGCACCCATGTGGAAGCAGCTGCCTCTATCACAGAAAGTTTTTAAGCCAAGCATGCTCCTGATGTTTTGGGGAACATCTCAACAAAATTCCAACAGTGCTAACAGATTCTGCCAGGTCGGGGACTTCAGGATAAGACTGAGAGACAATGACTGGCCCAAAGTCAACTTCATAGCTAAGCTAAGATTTGTACCCTGATCTGACTTTACTAGACCAACACTCCAACTCTGTACTAAATGTTTGTTATGGTGTAAGCAAGGCAGCATTCAATACAACGAGGTTATGGGATCCTTCTGGATGGCCTATCTGGGCTGGGATTGGGAAGCTCCATTCTGCAGTGGAATGCAAGCAGGCTAATAAACTGAAGCTTAATTCCAATGAGTCAGAAGCGCTACTGGTGGGCTGAAGATCTGACCCAGGATTTAAGGTGACACCCATTCTGGATGGGGTTGCATTCCCCTTGAAGGAACAGGTCTGTAGTCTGGGGGTGCTCTTGGACCCAGGCCTACTGCTGGATAAGCAAGTGGTAGCTGTGGCCAGGAGTGACTTTTACCAGCTTCGACTGCTTAGGCAACTGTGGGCTTGCTGGGCAGAAAAGATCTGGCTACTGTGGTGCATGCCCTGGCTGCATCTGAATTAGATTACTGCAAGAGCTCTACATGGGGCTGCCCTTGAGATGTGTTCGGAAAATTCAGTTGGTATAGAATGCTGCAGCCAGGCTGTGGACTTGAGTGGTCATAGCGGGACCACATCACTCCAGTCTTGGCTCATCTATGCTGGCTCCCGGTTTGTTTCTGGGCACAGTTCAAGGTGCTGGCCTTGACTTTCCAAACCCTACACTGTTTGGGACTAACATCCCTGAAGGACCACCTACTCCCTTATGAACCTGCCTGACCGGAGACGGAGTTCCAACAGCAACTGCTTTATTAAGGACAGTAGAACAGGACTGGCGAATGGTGCCCCAAACCCCTGCTTATATGCCCGCTCGGCCACACACCCCACGTCCGTGATTGGGTGGTTGTACCTCAGGAGCCAATGAGAACATACAACTCAGGCAAGTCCGTGATTGGGCAGTTGTAACTCGGGAGCCAATGAGAACATACAACTCAGGAGCCAGGGGAACTCCAAGCTCAACAATAGCCCAGCTTCCCGCTGCATACATAACAGTTAGCTGCCTTGGTGGCACATGTAAGCGCAGAAAGGCAGGATGCAAATTTTGAACATAAAAGAATAAATAAATAAAATTTTGGTAGCCTCCCTCGAGAAACAGAACGTGGCATTCAAGTCAGAGTGCCACCGTGCAGAAAGCACCCCCCTAAATTTCTATGCCATCCTTCAAAGCATGTATGTTAGTTTGTGGGGGTGGATGTTTTCCTGCCTGGCGATCGGCTCCTTCCTTCCACCTCCCCTCCCGAGTAATTTCACTACTGCCTGCCTGTTTGCTTGCTCTGAACCTCGGGATAATTGCACGCGGTTCTCAGAACTCTAAATCAAATCATGGTTCCCGTGAAATGAAGTTTTCTGGATGCAAGGAGCTCCTGGCTTCATAAATCACCGTCTGTTCTTGGACATTGCTCACTCGAGGGAAGTCAGCAAAGGTCACTCTGTGCTGCTTCCTCCCAACTGCTTGCAATTACCCGGCCTTATTATTAAATCCATTTGCAGGCTGGTAATCTAATGGGCACATTTTCTACCCCACTCTCCTATGTAAATGGAAGGGTGCAACTTACATTTAAACTACATTAGTTGTTCTTTTTTCTTCCTGGTCTTTTGTTTGTTAGTAAGGAAGGGTTTTTTGGTTTTTTTACAGTCCTTGGGCGAAAACACATGGTCGCTTTAGCCTCCTTTATTCTCTGTTTCAGCCAGGATTCGGCCAGGATTCGGCCAGGAAACGCATGCGTTTCACCAAACGTGTGTTCGATCCTGGCTGAATCCTGGCTGAAACAGGGAATAAAGGAGGCTAAAGCGACCATGCGTTTTCGCCCCTTACCTTTCTCTCAGCAGTTTTGCCATGTGAAATCGCTCCCATTTTACTGAGAGCTGTCAAGTCCAGATGGGTAAATTCCAAGAGTTTTGAGGTAGGGAAGACGATGGGGTATAGGTTGGGTTATAATAATAATTTATTGGTACAGTCAATCCGACCAGTAAAAAACTATACAACAATAAACCTCACACGAACAATATAAATATAGGTTGGGTTGCCAGTTCCTGGTGGGGAAATACTTGGAGATTTTGGGGGCGGAGCCTGAGGAGGGCAGGGTTTGTGGAGGGGAGGGTCTTCAATGCCATAGACACACACGGACATATGAGTCCTTGGTAATTGGTGGAAACTAGTAAATATGTAGTCTGAAGACTGAATTGCACAGAGCACGTCTCATATATCTGATGAAGATATTGCGAAACCGGACTTTACCAGAGTTCTGTCAACTTGAAACTTTCCGGCTGATTACTCTGTCAAGTTGATCACTCAGGTGGCCCTCCGCAGCTTGGACAAAAAAGCTAGGACTATGTGCCAGTCCTTTATGTCATTATGATTCTCAATGCTATTGTATTATTTTCATAATGTATATTGCTGTTTCCCTGCTTAGCAGATAATTCTATTATAAGACAGTTTAATTAATATATTGAGTGTGATAGTTTTGGCTTTGCTGCTGTGAATTTGTTACTTACCCATCTGGAGGTCGGCAACCATCAGTGTGTGTGTGTGTGTGTGTGTGTGTGTAATAAGGTTGAAAGTGGCATTGCCCCCCCCCCCCCGCAAGGCTGTGCAAAATACATTATTTCTATGGATATTTCAGCCTTCATGAAAAGTGATATTACCTCTAAGGGACACTGATCCACCAAATCAGTTTTCTCAAGGGTTTTCTGGACTGTTGTTTTACATGTTAGTTCAGATCCTCATGTAATTGTACCTTGCTCCCCATTTAAAGGCATTTGAAAAGCACTGAGACGTGCTGCATTGGTTTGTCCTCATCGGGTTCCCATTCCACACAAGAACTGGGCAGCTTTTGTGTATCCTCAGGATTGGGGGGTGGAGAGGAGCAACCTAAGCAGGGTATAATGCTATACAGTCCATCCTCCAAAGCAGCCGTTTTCTCCAGGGGACCTGATCTCTGTTGTTTGGAAATCAGCTGCAATTCTGGGAGATCTCCAGGCCTTACCTGGGGACTTGCTAGTGTTAGAGAACATTGCTTTCCCATCAACATGTGAACTTGCTACTGTGCAGTCTGTGTTGAACCCTGATGAAGAACCTACTGAAACAGGAAGAATACCGGATCCCTGTCCTGCGATGGGTTCATTTGAACCAACTATTGTCCACTTTTGAAGTCCTGCACCTCACTACACAGCTCCAGGGAGACTGGTTGTTCCTTTCCATCTCAAGGAGTTCTGGGCATGGACTTGGACTTCAATTCTCTTCACTTTTGTATTGAGAATACAACAGTTCTGTTCATAAAATGGTGTAAGAACTGCACATTGTATTATATGATTGTATTTGAATGTATTTTTTGAATAGTATTCAATTGACAACAAAGCTACACTCTTCACGTTGTAGTTTTCTGTATTTTTTATAGCCAATACTACTGTTACTTGGTTTGACTTACCTGGAGGTTGGCAACTAGGTTTGCCAGCTCTGGGTTGGGGAAATACCTGGAGCTTTTGGGGGTAGAGCCCTGTGGCGCAGGGTGGTAAACTGCAGTACTGCAGTCCAAGCTCTGCTCACAACCTGAGTTCGATCCCAAAGGAAGTTGGTTTTTTTTTTAATTTGTAGTTTTTTGTTTTTTTTCTCACATACAAACAAACAAATACAATACAATTCGTAACTATTCAACATCACACATTATGATAAATTGGATCAAGAGGTAATGACTTTAAGAATAGTAGGTTAAATCTTTACCCATTGGAATGTATTGAGTAGTTAAAACAGGTATTTAAAATCGGGAAAAGCCAACATATCAAATTTTTCTAGGATTGGAAACCATGTTTCTAAGAAAAGTGACTCGTGGTTGAGGTTTTCCATTTGCTGTACTTTTTCTGATATTTTTTCCATAACCAGGAAGTCTTTAATACGATTCAGCCACATAGAAACTGTGGGAGGGTTTTTGTTTCTCCATTTTGATGCTATTATTATTTTTGCTATAGAAATAAGAATTTGTATGAGCTGGATTCTAATCTTGGGAATTTGGGGATCATATCCTTGATTTAGTAATATGAGTTCTGGTTGTTTTGGTATGGAATAACCTGTGAGTAAAAGGATTTCTCTTAGAATATCGTCCCAAAAAGAATTAATGTGTTTGCATGACCACCAACAATGTAGGTAGGTACCCAGACTACCACAACTTTTCCAACATTTTGGAGAAGGAGTTATTAATATGGTTTAATTTCACAGGAGTTAGATACCACCTTGTCAACAGTTTCACCATTTGCATCTTGACAGAAACTATTCTTGATGTATAGCTGTATGATTTCCAAGTTTGTGACCAATGTTTGTCTACAATTATTTTTCCACAATCTTTGTTCCACTTAGTTAAGTAGGTAATAACTCCCTTTTCTAATGTTTTCCCCAGTAAAATATGATAAAGTTTTGAGATTAGGCCCTTTTGTCTATTGGTGTATAATTTAACCAGAGTTTCAAAATCAGTTAGGGTTTTTTAAAAAGTTTGTAAAAATTGTTTATTATTACATAAATGTTTTAATTGGAAATATTGAAACCAGGGTAACTTAGAGCTAGTACCAGCTACAATCCTAGATTTATCTAAAAGATGTCCTGGTTTGATGATGTCTTCAAAAGTAATTTTCCCATTTGTCCTCCACCAAGTAAAGTCATTAGTGCTAAAAGCTGGCTTAAACCATTTTTGTCCTGTAAAGGGGAATATTCTAGATCAGTGGTTCTCAACCTGGGGGTCGGGACCCCCAAGGGGGTCACGAAGTGTTTTCTGGGGGGTCGCCGCCACTGTCCTGGGACAGCCCCCATCCCGGGCTGTCCAGGACTAACCCAGACACCCTATAACCCTGATCCATCCAGACCCCAAGCAGAGAGGTGAGGAACTGGCCGACTGACAGCCAGAAGGAGCCGGGCTGCAGAGACGTGGCGGCGTGCCGCCGCACACCAGCCGTAGCCCCGCTGCCCAGCTGAGAGGCCGGCGGGCCAGCTCTGGGCGCGGTCGCACCTGCACCGGGCAGATGATGCGGCAGGATGTGTGGGAGGCAGAGGAAGCTCCCCTGGCTCGGCCAGTTCAGTTCTCGGAGGAGAAGAGGGTGGTCCCCCTTGAGGCCGCGACAGCCACGTTGTTTTTACTTTTAGCCACGCTCGGGTGGGGTGGGAGCTTCAGCCTGGAATCCAAGTGCGCATGTCTGTAGTGTGGCTTCGCTTTTCTGCCCTGAGTCATCAGTTCCGCTCTGCCCTGAGTCATCAGTTCCGCTCTGCCCTGATTCATCAGTTCCGCTCTGGCAAGGCCAAGGGGGAGAGAGTTGAGGTGCATGTGCAGTTCGGGATTTCCCCCTCAAGCGCGCAGGTTCAGTGAGGCGCAGAAGGAGCGGTGACTGGCAGAGGGGAGAAAAAGGCACGAAAAGTCCGAGCGGGATAAGCGGCCCTCGGCTCTTTCCTGGCCCTTCGCTCTCGTGAGGTGATTAAACGGAGCTCCGCTTTGAGGGATAACTGCAGTTCTGTGCACAAGCAGTGTCCCAGTCACAAGAGAGGGGGTTTCCTCGCGAGAGCCCCGGCCTGCTTGGAAGAGTTTTTGGGGAGAGAGGGGAGGTCAAGGAATGCAGTGCATGCTCAGAGGCACTCTTTCCTCCGTGCCAGGAAAGGTTGCCGCGCCACACAGTCACAGCCGCTGCGCAACAGGTGGTAGTACCGTTTGCTTGTTTGTTTTAAACTTTAAAATTTTAAAGTGGATACCCTGGACTGGCAAAAAAACAAATGTGTTTTCTTTATCCTATTGAAAATGTCATTTATGCAAATGTGACAAGGGTCGCAGGTTACTTGGCAATTGTAAAAGGGGGTCGCGACTCGAAAAAGGTTGAGAACCACTGTTCTAGATGGATGGGGCACTAAAGTTTGTCGATATTTGTCCCAGATCTTTATACTCAAATTAAGAAAGGAATTCTGAGTTGTTCTATTTGGTCTATCAGTGGGATTATTCCAGAGGAATTCAAATATTGAGATTTGTGTTCCGCCAGAGAATTCCAAGTCTAACCAGTGCGGGGCAGGCTTATCTTTCATTAGTACTATTATATTTTTGAGGTGAATAGCCTCATGGTTGAGGCGGATGTCTGGGACATCAAGGCCTCCTTTTGCAGATGGAGACCGAATTGTATTTAGTGAGATTCTTGGTTTGTGATTATTCCAAATGAACCTTTGGATCTTGTTCTGCCAATACTTGCAACAGGAGTAAGAAAACGTTGATGGGAGAGATCTAAATAAGAATATAAAGTGAGGAAGAATTAAACTTTTAATAAGGTTAATTCTTTCAAATAGGGAAAGTTGTATTCTTTGCCATTCCAAGTATAACTGGTTGAGTTTCTGATTTATTTTAGTTATATTGATTTTTTTCTAGATCAGCAATATTGACAGGGATTGACAAACCTAGGTGGTTCCAAGTTGTAGACACCCACTTGTAGTCAAAATTCTCTTTGATTGTTGAGAAGGATTTAGGTGATAAACGTATAGGGTAAAGTTCACTTTTATTTTTGTTAATTTTTAAACCTGAAATACTGGCAAAATGCCCAATAGTTTCATCCATGAAGGGGAGTGATGAGCAGGGTTCTGTGATATAAAGAACCATATCGTCTGCGAACAGTGACAATTTGTATGTCTTGTTTCCTACGCTAATACCTTCAATTTTTGAATTAGTTCTAATGTGATGAGCAAGGGGCTCAATCGCTAATTCAAACAATAATGGAGACAAGGGGCACCCTTGTCTGGTTCCTCTGTGTAGTCTGATTGATTCTGAAGTCAAGCCATTAACTTTTATTTTACTAGTGGGGTGAGTGTAACTTGCTTTGATTGCTTGCATAAATTTTGGCCCAAATTGCATTTTCTCTAATAAAAGAATTAGGCAATTAGTTTCTACCGAGTCAAATGCTTTTTCAATATCTAAAGAAATAATGACCGAATCAGTTTTCAAGCTTTTGCGATATTTAATGATGTTCAAGGTTTTCCTGATACTGTTTATTAGCTGCCTCTGGGGAATGAAGCCTGATTGGTCTGTATTGATATAGTTGCCTATAAACCTGTTCAGTCTGGCCGTTAAAATTGATGCAAACTTTTTGGAATCTTGGTTTAAAAGAGAAATGGGCCTGTATGAGGATGGATTTGAGAGGTCTTTTCCTGGCTTTGGTATTAAAATTGTGGCAGATTCCGACCAGGAGGGGGGAGTTATTGTCCTTTCCATTACCATATTGCAAATTTCTGTAAAAGAAGAAGCGAGTAAATGAGAAATTTTTTTGTAAAATTCTGATGGAAAGCCGTCAATTCCAGACGCCTTGTTAATTTTTATTTTTTTAATAGTATCTAAAACTTATTGGGGGGTTATGGGTTGATCTAAGAGTTTTTGGTGGTAAGCTGATAAGCGATGTATAAGCGATTGTAAGCTGATAAGCGATTGTATAATCCATTTGTTGAGTGTTTGGTCTATGGGAAGAGTATAATTTTGAATAGAATGTGTGTAATAATTTTATAATAGAGTTAGAATCCATATGGGTATGGCCCTTTTCATCCTTGATGGAACTCACCAATCTTTTGTTTAATTTCTGTCGAGTTCTCCAGGCCAAAATTTTTAATGATTTAGGGCCAGAGTGCCAATAGCGCTGCTTCATAAATAATATGTTTTTTTGAATTTGGGAGGATTCCAAGAGTTTGAGTTTTTTCCTTTCTGCTAATAATTTTTTATACATAGATTTACTTCCCGTTTGCTTATGAAGATGTTCTAGAATAGTAATAGTAGTTTTATGTTTTGTCTAATCTGATTTTTTTTCTTTTTAACTGCTGAGGCCATGGCAATGAATTTTCCCCTCAATACAGCTTTAAGGGCGTCCCAAGTTATTGGCAGAGCTACTCCACAATTCCAATTGAGGTCTAGATAATTTTTTATTTCAAGTTCGATTTCTTTTGCAATAGAGCCGTCTGTCAGCAAGTTTCTGTTGAGAGACCAATTTTAATTTTTTATATTGGTTTTGGGATTTTTTATTGTGGTCTCAACCCAGTGGTGATCAGTCCATAACTTTAGTCCTATCTTTGTTGAGTTGAATAGAGGTAATATTTTTTTTTTAAATCAAGATATAATCAATTCTAGTGTATGTCTCAAATTGTGATTTTCCCATAGCTTTTTGGGTATTTTTTGGCTTAGCTAGGATTTAACTGCAGCGATTTTTAAGAAGATTGGTGCTCAGAGTAGCGATCGGACATCTTCTACATAGCTCGACGCCCCTCCCCCCTCCCAACGGAAGTTGGTTTCAGGTAGCCGGTTCAAGGTTGACTCAGCCTTCCATCCTTCCAAGGTCGGTAAAATGAGGACCCAGCTTGCTTGGGAAGATGACTGAGGAAAGCACTGGCAAACCACCCCGTAAACAAAGTCTGCCTAGTAAACGTCGGGATGTGATGTCACCCCGTGGGTCAGGAATGACCCGGTGCTTGCACAGGGGACCTTTACCTTTTTTGGGGGGAAGAGTCAGAGGAGGGCAGGGTTTGGAGAGAGGAGGGACTTCAATGCCATAGAGTCCAATTCCCAACATGGCCATTTTCTCCAGGGGAACTGATCTCTGTCGCCTGGAGATCAGTTGAAATTGCAGGAGCTCTTCAGACACCACCTGGAGGTTGGCAACCCTATTCCCATGTGATCCCGATTCCCAATGGCCGATGTAATGTGTGCAACCAATTACCCATGAGGACCAGTCAATGTTGGCAGAGTGATTAACAACAGGAAAGGTGTATAACCTGATCAAAATGTAGGTAAACGTTTGATAGTAAAGAGTAGACAGAGATAGTCTCCTACCTACATAACTAACTGAGAGAGAGCAGAGAGTAAGAGTGACTTAGGAGAAGGAGGAGGATATTGCCCTAAGAATAACGATCTGGAGACAGACAAGAAATGACACTTAAAAGGAGAGAAGGTCCTGACCTCACTGTCCTAACTGCCAGCTTGCTGCCCTCTGCAAGGTCGTCTTCTCATCTTTGTACACCAGACATTGCCTATTCCATGCCCCTTCTCAAGGTGTAGCATACAAAGTCCATAAGATTCATCTTCTTACGTAGACTTTCAAACTTTTCTCTGGGAAGTGGCTTGGTGTATGTGTCTGGAATCATTTCTTCTGCACGACAGTATTGCGACTCAACAAGCCCGTCTTCATGCATGTTTCTTACTAGGTGATGCTTCACATCCATGTGTTTAGTTCTTGAGTTGATCTTCTCCATCTGTGCAAGTTTTATGCACCCTTTTCTTCAAATGTTGCATTGGTTTGGGTTAATCTATCCCAAAGTCTTGCATTAGTTGCAGTATCTGTTTAAGCTGTCACGCTTCTGCTGAGGAGACATACTCAGCTTCAGTTGAGGACACAGCTACAGTTTCTTGCTTTTGCCGCTCCAGCTGACTGCTCCACTGCCCTATCCCTTTGGGATAGGGCAGCTTAAAGTCAACGCCAGCAATGTAAGTCCCTGATTCTCCATGGTAAAAACAAGTTCCTAAGAGGTCATTTCACACATGAACACATGAAGCTGCCTTGGAGCAGTGGAGTCTGATCTGGAGAACCAGGTTTGATTCCCCACTCCTCCACATGAGCGGCGGAGGCTAATCTGGTGAACTGGATTTGTTTCCCCACTCGTCCACATGAAGACAGCTGGGTGACCTTGGGCAAGTCACACTCTCTCCACCCCACCTGCCTGTGGGGAGGGGAATGGAAGGTGAGTGTAAGCCGGTTTGATGCTGCCTTAAGTGGTAGAGAAAGTTGGTATATAAAAAACCAACTCTTCTTCTTCTTCAGATCCTTGGTCCATCAAAGTCAGTATGGTCTACTCAAGCCAGCAGGGGCTCTCCAGGGTCTCAGGCAGAGGTCTTTCACATCACCTACCTGCCTAGCCCCTTTAACTGGAGATGTGGGGGATTGAACCTGGGGCCTTCTGCATGCCAAGCAGATGCTCTACCACTGAGCCACAGCCCCTCCCCGTCACCACAGGTGATCCCTACCCTTTCTCAGAATTGCAAAACTGCCTGCAGGCTCAGAGAGTTGGGGACCCCTGTGTTATGGCAACCTCAGGAGCAACAACTAGGTGGGTTTTGATGGCAACATGTACTGCAGCAACAATTTAATCTGGTCACTGTGAAAAAACAGCACACTCAACAATGCGCCAGTAAACTGAGAAATCCTGCTGCTCTTTGTGTGTCTGAGCGCTGCCTTGGCACTCCACCGTGCTTGCAGGGTTGTAAGAATAGCTCTGAGTGCATATGAAAGCTGCACAGAGGGAGAGTGGTGTAAGATGTGGGGCAGAGCAGGAATGGATTATTGGACAAAAGGGCAGGACGGAGCTCAGAAAGAGGAGCTGTGGCTCAGTGGTACAGCATCTGCTTGGCATGCAGAAGGTCCCAGGTTCAGTCCCCGACATCTCCAGTTGGTGATGTGAAAGACCTCTGCCTTGAGACCCTGGAGAGCCGCTGCCGGTCTGAGTAGACAATACTGACTTTGAAGGACCAAGGGTCTGATTCAGAATGAGGCAGCTTCATGTGTTCATGTGTTCAAGTGTAGAACTCGGGCAAAGGAAACACCAACAAGCAACTCTGCCTGTCACACTGGGCTACTGGCACTGAGAATGGGCTCGAGAGAGAATTGCACAAATGCTAAAATGTAATTGAGAAGTCTTTCCAGTTGACCATGCAGAAAGGTCCTGAGCTACCACAGGGGAAGCACAAAAGCCTGCCACAGTGGGATCATTTTCAGGACTGAAATTATCAGAGCAAGCGCAACCAGCTGTCCCATGTAGGCATCTATTTTAATAACTGGCTTTGCCAAAGGGCTGCTTCCCTCTTCTAGCACTCCAGAAACCTATTTTTAAACCCAGAAACATGGCTGGCTTCCCTGGCCCCACTTTTTCTCCCTCTCCTCTCAAGAGCTAAAAGTGGGCTTTGTAGCAGGTGTCTCTCATGTGGAGGCCTCGGGCTCAATGCCTCTAAAGCCGTCCTTGACTCATTCGAGCCAGAGTAATCTCTTTCCCTCCGGGTGCAGAGGAGGGGAGGAAGACATTTGGGGAAGCGCTTTGATAAAATAATAATAATAATAATAATAACGAGAAGCGAGAGACAAAATGAAAGGGTTGGCTGGGGCCCAAGGTCTTGGCCTTTTGGCTGGGAAGCTGCGAGTGCTGCCGAGCCCCTCTTTACTCCACAGGGAGTTCGTGCAATCCAGCTCAGACTGGAAGGGAAGGGATCCAGCTGTGGCTGTGTCTTAGCCATCTGCAGAGCATGCCTCAGGGCCAAGCTTTAATTGAGGCCAGGACAAGCGGGGAATGAAAGGCCCTTCAAGATATGGCACCTTCTGGCCCAGCTGCTATCTTGTCTGATGGATTTGCTGTCCACCTGCCATTTAGATCTCCTCCTTGTGGATGGCTGCCACAGAGGTTTGGATTAATCTCTGTGTCAGGGCTGGCTCGGCTATGCAACCGGCCAGGGTGGCTGCTTGGGGCACTGCCGCCTCGGGGTTTCAGTAGGGTTGCCAACCTCCAGGTGGTGGCTGGAGAGCTCCCACTATTACAGCTGATCTCCAGATGACAAAGATCTGTTCCCCTGGAGGAAATGGCCACTTTGGCAGTTGGACTCTATGGCATTAAAATCCCTCCCCACTCCAAACCCCACCCTCCTCAGGGTGCACCCTAGGGTTGCCAACCTCCAGGTACTAGCTGGAGATCTGCTATTGCAACTGATCTCCAGCAGATAGAGATCAGTTCACCAGGAGAAAATGGCCGCTTTGGCAATTGGACTCTATGGCATTGAAGTCCCTCCCCTCCTCAAACCCCACCCTCCTCAGGCTCCACCCCAAAAACCTCCCGCTGGTGGCGAAGAGGGACCTAGCAACCCTACTCCACCCCCAACATTTCCAGGTATTTCCCAACCTAGAGCTGGCAACCCTAGAATTCAGTCACGCCGAAAGCAACATATGAATCAGAGTTCATGTTTCACAAAGCCATTCTAGAAACTATGCAAAAGACCATACTGCTGTAACATGTTCTCTAACAGTAACTTCATTGGCTTCTAGTTTAGTTCTGGTTTCATTCCAGCATGTTGGTTTTATCCTATGAAGCTCTGGGACCACAGGCTGGTCACAATGTGGGACAGGATGCTGGTTTAGATGGACCACTGATCTAGCAGGGCTCTTTTTACATTCTTCTGGCCCACATACTTGAGGAACTATTTCTCCTGAT
This sequence comes from Euleptes europaea, assembly GCF_029931775.1. Classification (NCBI taxonomy): domain Eukaryota; kingdom Metazoa; phylum Chordata; class Lepidosauria; order Squamata; family Sphaerodactylidae; genus Euleptes; species Euleptes europaea. The sequence continues at coordinate 21,578,389 of NC_079313.1, read as the reverse complement.
ACATGCGCCCATTAAGATTGGTACAACAAGACCATCTTCTATTGATCCCTTCATTCTGAGAGGCCTGTCTGTCTTCTCTTAGGGCTATGGACATCTCTGTGATGGCCCTCACTTTTATGGAATGCCATGCCAGAGGAGGTAGGCAGAGGTACAAAGCTTTTTAAGGCAGTATTATTCCAGCAGGCCTTGGGGATGTGAAAACTGCATATGAAATTTGTCAAAATCTAGATTGTGAAGAGCTGAGGATGGAATTTAGTTAAGGAATTGGGAGGCTGTTCGGATTTAGGAGATGTGTCAGTTAAAGAGTTTAATTTTTCCCTTTGGATGATTTGCTGGTTTGGCTTTTGTGTATTTAATTTTTTTTACTTAGGGTTTTGGGGTATATTTGTGTTTTTTGTCGTTGTTCATAAGCCACTCTGTGCTATATTTGTGAGCACCGAGATAAAAATAGTTTAAATAATTTTTCTTTCAAAAATAAAAATACTTCTCAAGAAGTATGTGTTACATTTCAGGAGGGTCTGAAACATTCCCACTGAGTTCTCTTCAGACTGAGTTTTCTCACCAGCGGGCTGCAGCAACAGTTAACAGGACATTCTTCGCAACATTGCCTTGGAGGTTGTGGAAAATTTCTGAAGAGTAATGGATTTCCAACTGCAGAGCACCAGCTTTCTCACACTCACCCCCCCCACACACACACACACATGCTGCAGCCCCAAATGCCCTCAAAATGCTTTGAATGCCGGTTGCTCCTCTCAGATTCCTCTTCAAAATTACTTAATGTGCTCTTAAGGCTTGAGTGCAGTTGGAATGTACGGTGTGTAGGAAGGTCAGATCTGTAGGGTTGCCAGGTGTCCCCTCACTATCGGCAGGAGCTTTGTTGTGGTGGGGCTGGAGGGGGTGATAGGCACAATAACGTCATTTCCAGGTTTATCCTGGAAGTGACAGGGGACGCTCAAGCACATTCCTCCAAAAACTCGACGGTTTCCGTAGAGTTTTTGGAAGAATGTGCTAGAGCGTCCCTGCCACTTTTGGGGTAAATCCAGAAGTGGCGTTGATCACCCACCCTTCAGCTGGCTTGCTTCTGTCTGCCGGCCAGCTGAAGGTCTGCAGGCAGCCTCCTTAATTGCATTACCCAGTATCTGGCAACTCTACTACAGATATCTGACTGAAGCTTTGCCACCTAGGAAGTGCTGGTTCTTATTGAAGAAAAGAAGGAATCCACTTGTGCGAGAAGAACCAGTTCCCCACATGGTTCATAGAGATAACCTTAGCCATGCTCATGGACCCTGCCTTGCTGTTTGAAAAGCAGGTTGGCCTGGTGTCTGGGAGCGTCTTCTATCAGCCACGTCTGATTTGCCAACTCTCTCATTACCTAGACCCGTGTTGGCGAACCTATGGCACGCGTGCCCGACTCGGCACGCGTAGCCCTTTCTGCCGGCACGCACGAGGGACGGGGCGAGGAACCGGCAAGCTGACAGCGGGGAGAAGACGGTGCCACGCCGCCGCACCCCAGCTGTAGCCCCTCCGCCCAGCTGAGAGTCGGGCGGGCCGGCGCTGGGCGCGGTCAGAGGACTTGGCTGGGGTCGTGGGGAGGAGGGCAGGAGAAGACGCGTCTTCAGCCTACTCAAAAAAACTCGGGCCCAGAAGCCCCCTCCCCCGCCCCTTCAAGGAGGCCCCGGTAGGGCAGGGGCGGGGCCAGCAGGGGCGGGGCGTGCAGTCTGCCCCATTCCCCAGGCACGGCTCCTCCCCGGCCGCCCCACCACCGCGTGCTTCTGCTGGCAGCTCCCGCCGCCTCAGCCCGGAGGAGGAGGAAGACCGAGGGACCCCCGCTGCTGCTGCTGCCGCGGGCAGGGGCTCCTTCCAGCAGGCGGTGAGTCCGGTGGGCGGGGGATGGCGCGTGCGTCTCTGGGCGCGTGCAGAGTGCGGAGGGCCCCGGAGGGAGGGAGGAGGGGGTGGGCGGGGAATGGCGCGTGCGTCTCTGGGCGCGTGCAGAGTGCGGAGGGCCCCCCGGAGGGAGGGAGGAGGGGTGGGCGGGGGATGGCACGTGCGTCTCTGGGCGCGTGCAGAGTGCGGAGGGGCCCGGAGGGAGGGAGGAGGGGGTGGGTGGGGAATGGCACGTGCGTCTCTGGGCGCGTGCAGAGTGCGGAGGGGCCCCGGGAGGGAGGGGGTGGGCGCGCGCACGGAGGCCTCTCCCGGCGCCGGCCTCAGCCTGCGCGGCTCCCCCGTCGGCGCGGGGGCGTAGCCCGCGGGGTTCGACCGTCTGGCTCGGGCGGGGGGCGGGCGGGGCTTCCCCCCTCTTCTCCCCCCCCCCACCCGGCCAGGGGAGCCTGCCGATGCAGAGGCTGCCGAGCTCCGGAGGGTCCTGCCACTCCTCCCTCTCCCCCCCGGGGCGCAGGTCAGCGCTCCTCCCTCCGTCCCTCCCTCCCTCAAAACAACTCTGCGAGGTGGGACAGCGCGTGGCCTGCTTGCAGCGGCCCCTTTCGGGACTGGGGAGCAGACCTCCGGTCCGGCCTCAGCACCCCCACCCACCGCACAGGCCTGCCAGGCAGGGGTGCCCGCCTGCGGGTGGGGCCTGGGGGTCCCGCAGGGGGGAAGCTGGCTCACCTTGGGGCATGCGTGGCGGGAGGGGGGTTTCCAAGAGCTTCAGGAGAAAAGGCAGATTAGGTCAGGAAAATGACCCAGGAGGGAAAGGGTTAAACATCTCATCGCTTCCCCCAACAAAACTGGAAGCCCCTCACAGTTACCCGGGAGGGGGTGGGGGTGGGCTTCTTGTCTAAATTCTTGTTCTTTTTTGGAGTTGCATGGAGGGTTATTGGCCATTTGTGAATGGGAGGTTTTGCCTTGGATTTGCCACTCAGATGCACATTTTCCCCATCCAGATTCTCAAAACTCTGCATGGGGGTTATTGGCCATTTATGAATGGGAGGTTTTGTCTTGGATTTGCCTTTCAATAAAAAGTTGTTTGTATCATTGAAAGCTCTGCTATTGTATTTTTCTTTTAAGGCAAAAGATGTTAACGTATTAGTTGTTTTTTCTAAACTAAAACCTCAGTATTCAGGTTAAATTGGCGCATTGGCACTCAGCGATAAATAAGTGGATTTTGGGTTGCAGTTTGGGCACTCGGTCTCTAAAAGGTTCGCCATCACTGACCTAGACTCAGCTGGCCCATGCCTCTGCAACCTTATGGCTGGATCACTGCAATGCACTCTGTGTGGAGCTACCCTTGAGGACAACCCAGAAACTTCAACTGGTCCAGAATGTGGCAGGCCAACTATTGTCAGGGGCTGGCCACCAGGAATATATGTTGCCTGTTTTGAAGCAGCTATATTGGTTGCTGATCTGTTTCTGAGTTCAATTCAAGGTGCTGGTTATGACCTTTAAACCCCTTCACGGCCTGGGAGCCACATATTTCAAGAACCGTTTTCTTCCATGTGTTGCTGTCCGCCAGTTGTGGTCGTCAGGCAGCCGTCTCTTGGCTATCCTTCTGGCACTGACCACAGCCCAGACCTTTTCCATCAAGGCTCTGGCTCTGTGGAATGGGCTCCCTGAAGAGATGCAGGGAGCCCCCTCCTTGGAGATGTTCAGGGGGTCCTGCAAGGCCTGTCATTTGCAAGGGCTTTTGAGGGCATTTGAATGTCAGGCATCTCTTGCGGAGGGTGGGGAGAGATTTGGGGTTTCCTATTTTATTGTTGGTTTCAAGTGAAAATATTTTTGGTTATTATTGTAAGCCTCCTTGAACAACGAGGAGAGGCATAGGGTTGCCAACCTCCAGGTAGTATCTCCTGCTATTACAACTGATCTCCAGCCGATAGAGATCAGTTCACCTGGAGAAAATGCCCGTTTGGCAATTGGACTCTATGGCATTTAAGTCCCTCCCCTCCCCAAACCCTCCCCTCCTCAGGCTCCACCTCAAAAACCTCCTGCCGGTGGTGAAGAGAGACCTGGCAACCCTAGAAAGGCGGGATATAAATGTTTAATTAATAAATAAAACAAATACGAAGCAGTAGAGAGTCTATCTTCTGCCTGGAGGTTTACACACAGTTGGTGCAATTAACCCTTTGGGTAGAGCGGGAGTACGCAGTTTGGCTTGTATTGACTTGCTATCTAGTGCATGATCTAAAAATTTTCTCCAGCTTCATTAATATAAACCCCATCTTGTTTTCTTGCTGCTATGAGCCTTATAGGGACCTGTGTGGTTTCAGTAACACTTGGATGGTGGGTAGGTGGGAACAGCCCATGATGAACTGCTGTACTTTCAGATTGTTGTGTTTTCTGTTTTTGCTGCTTCATCCCAAGAGTCTAGGAGGCATCTTCACATCTAATTTGCACCCAGCAGTATCTGCCAATCTAATTTACAGTTCAATACTAAGCAGAGTTATACTCTTCTAAACCCACTGACTTCAGATGACTGGTGTGTTAAGTGCCGTCAAGTTTCTTCTGACTCATGTCGACCCTATGAATCAATGTCCTCCAAAGTGTCCTATCCTTAACAGCCTTGCTCAGATCTTGCAAACTGAGGGCCGTGGCTTCCTTTATAGCGTCAATCCATCTCTTGTTGGGTCTTCCTCTTTTCCTGCTGCCTTCAACTTTTCCAAGCATGATTGTCTTTTCCAGCACCTTTTTCAGAGGACTTACCAGGGTATAACTCTGGTCAGAGTTACACTGGAAATTTTGTTGGACTTTGAGGTGCTACTGGACTCAAATTTAGGATTACACTGTACCCCAGCAACTCTTAGGGAGTTTTCACACATGCCAAATAATGCACTTTCAATCCACTTTCAGTGCACTTTGCAGCTGGATTTTACTGTGTGAAACGGCAAAATCCACTTGCAAACAATCATTAAAATGCATTGAAAGCGGATTGAAAGTGCATTATTCAGTGTGTGGGAAAGCGCGAAAGTGATTATCATCTTCCACTGTGCTGGCACATTTTGAAACAAATTTCTACAACTGTGCTATAAACTTGCTGTGGAGTTGGGGTGGAAACATTCAATAATCGGACAGCATCATAACTGCAATGGAATCTTTTTGACAAGTGCTAGAACATAGGCCAAAAAAATGGAAAAAGTAACTGTTATCAGGACAGAACGGCTTGTGGGATGGATGGATGGATTGATAGATGGATAGATGGATAGATGGATAGATGCCCTTGCCTGGCTAGCCTGATCTCTTCAGATCTCAGAAGCTAATCAAGGTCGACATTGGTAAGTATTTGGATGGGACACCTCCAAGGAATTCCAGGGTCGTGATGCGGAGGCAGGCAATGGCAAACCACCTCTGAACTTCTCTTGCCTTGAAAACCCCAGAGATCACCATAAGTCATATGTTACTTGACAGCTATACACACACATGCAGTATATTAATATACTGTATACATATTGGGAAAGTAGAAGACTGAAGACAGTTCTAAGCTTGGTACTTTCTAAGCTTTCCTGGGTGTTTTTGTATTGTTCAAGGCAAGTTTCTTTAATAGCCACTTGTTTAGCTGTTTGTGAACAGTAAGAATTTCTTCCAAGATGATTTTGTAAGCAAAGGTTTCATAAACTGGAGCAGAGCTTCTCCCCTTCTTTCAGGCCATTAATATGCCACAAATGATTAACCTCAGTATCTGTGAGTGGATTAGTGGAGTATGTGTGAGCGGAGGGTGCCTTGGTAACGTTTTCTGCTGTGGAGATGAGCGTGCATTTGTTCTTTTCTGAACATGTCAGCTGATTAAAGAACACTTTCGTTCTCATGGATTCCAGCTCTGCTTTATATTTTATATTCCCTCTGAAAATACTCTTGTAACTGCATGTGTACACAGTGACGGCTGTCCTAATGTCATAAAAGTGGCTTCATAATCCATGCTTGTAACCCACTAGCAATTATTCTGCAGTGGTAGGGTTGGCAGATCTGGGTTGGGAATAGGGTTGCCAGGTCCTTCTTTGCCACTGGTGGGAGGTTTTGGGGGCGGAGCCTGAGGAGGGTGAAGTTTGGGAAGGGGAGGGACTTTAGTGCCATAGAGTCCAATTGCCAAAGCGGCCATTTTCTCCAGGGGAACTGATCTTTATTGGCTGGAGATCAGTTTAAATAGCAGGAAATCTCCAGCTAGTACCTGGAGGTTGCCAACCCTAGTTGGGAACTACCTGGAGATTTTGGGGGTGGAGTCTGAGGAGGGCGGGGTTTGGAGATGGGAAGGACTTCAATACCATAGAGTCCAATTGCCAAAGCTGCCATTTTCTCCAGGGGAACTGATTTCATAAATCAGTTTATGCACGCTCATCTCCACAGAGATGCACGCTCATCTCCACAGCAGAAAACGTTACCAAGGCACCCTCCGCTCACACATACTCCACTAATCCACTCACAGATTCTCTCTCTCTCTCTCTCTCTCTCTCTCTCTCTCTCTCTCTCTCTCTCTCTCTCTCTCTATATATATATATATATATATATATAGAGAGAGAGAGAGAGAGAGAGAGAGAGAGAGAGAGAGAGAGAGAGAGAGAGAGAGAGAGAGAGAGAGAGAGAGAGAGAGAGAGAGAGAAATAATTCGAAAAGAAAAAGAAAAGCGGAGGGGAAAATTTAGGAAAAGATAAAAAAGAATGATGTACAATATATTCAAAATTTCTTCTTATTTTTCCCCCTTCCTTGGCACCTGGAATATGTTGTGGCAAACTCTCTAATACATTAAAAAATGCCTATTAAAATAATATTGGATGTTTTCAACATTTCTTGTCCTGTCTTTTCTTCTCTTCATTTCTTCTCTTAATGCACAAACTCAGTTATAACCCAAATTGGGTTGTGATAAACACAGTGAGACATACCTATATATGTAAAACTGCAAGTGGATATTTACAATAAGCTGTAATATCATTTTAAGATAAACATAATGAAATCAAGAATATTGATAGAGCTGATTTCTATCGCCTGGAGATCAGTTGTAATAGCGGGAGATCTCCAGCCGCCACCACCTAGAGGTTGAGCAACCAAAATGAATACCACTGCACTATTACCAAAGGTAAAGAAGAAAGTGCAGGATAGGCTGGTAATAATAAACAAAACTATATACAAAACTCTTCCTTAGCAACTTCTACATGAAGAATACCTTTCTGCTTTACTCTGAAACCAGATTTTTGTACCTTTTTGGACTAAGAAAGAGTTTTGTATATAGTTTTGTGTCTGTCACACTTAGATGTTAATTTGTGCACTATATACACCTTGTTACACAATTGTGTTGTTGGTTGTTTATTATTACCAGCCTATCCTGCACCACCCAGAGCAGTGGTTCCCAACCTTTTTTTGACCAGGGACCACTAGGACTTTTTTGTTCGGTTCAGGGACCCCAAGGTTCAAAATAAAAATTCAGAGAATTTGAAAATAAACTTTAATCATAACTGTTAGTTAAACATTAAACTTAGAATAATATTTGAATATATATATTTTATAATAGAGAACTTTTAATTGAAAATATTAATTTATTATGGGTTTATTAACTTTGTTAATTTAGTTCTCGCGGACTCCTGGGGGTCCACGGACCCCTGGTTGGGAACCAGTGACCTAGAGGTTGGCAACTCTATACACTGGTGAGAATGACCATCAGGAAAAAGCTCCCAAATGCCCACCCCTCCCTCTCACATCACTGCCTAAACGCCTGCTGTGAGAGAACAGACTTTTTCTCCAGCTACAAGACTTTCTGTTGGAGGTCAGAGCTGCGAGAAAGTTGGAAGTCTGGTTGAATCTGAAAAAGAATTGAAACTGAATGAGGGAAGGAAGGGCTTTTCTTTCTCCCGAAAGCGGCTTCTTCTGCAGCCAAACATGCAGGTCACCTCCTCGCTTGAAAGGGAGGATAAGAATAGAACTGCCTTGTGATACCTGGGCTCTGGTTTCTTGAGGGAAGCAGCCTCTTGTACACTGGGAGCTAATTTTGGGACTTCTACTTCACAATAGAGATGGGGACAAGTTGCTGTGGCAACCAAAGCCAGGATGGGAGGTGGACATCCTAGCTGCTCCTTTCCCTGTCCGCTCCACTATTGCTGATTTGAACCAGGACTGGTAACCGAAAGGAGGGTATTGTGGGGGTTGTGGCCAGTCAGCTAAGCAGTTAAGGGTATCCAAAAATTGTAGTTCTCAGGGATGGAAGGGGGGGATAAAGAAGAGACCTCAGAAGAGTTACTGATCTCAAACGGATGCCTTTGTAGCATTGCTTTACCCTGTAAGTGTCACGGCTTTTCCTAAAGGACACCATCATGGCCATTTATTCATGGAAGGTTTTGAATTGGATTTGTCACTCTATAGATGCACATTTCCCCCCTCTGAATTCTCAAAACTCTGCATGGCGGCTTATTGTTGAGTTTTGAGAATATGGATGGGGAAAAGGTGCATCTAAAGAGTGGCAAATCCAATGCAAAACCTTCCATGAATAAATGGCCCATGAGTTGTATTGCAGTGAGAACTCTTGCTAATGTTACAGAACTTCATTTCCCAGAAATCCTGGGGAGATGGAATGACAGTTTTAGTCGGTAATATAGATATGCCATCAATTGAGGCCGTTTAGGGAGCAATCCTAAAGAGGACTACTCAGATACCAGTTCTGAGTTAGTCAATGGGTGAATGGGGCTTACTTCCAAGAAAGTGTAGTTAGAATTGCAGCCTCATTTGCCTGTTTAGCTGGAAGTTGGCCTGATCCTGCAGGTCACTTTTATGTTTTTATGCTAAACTCAAAATTATCTTGGCATAGAATTGGAATAAAAACAAACTCGTGTGCATTAATTGCTCTTTTGTGCTATGGCTGGTAGCCATTTGATTTTTAAAATAAGCTCCATGTTTTATTATTTTATTTTGTAAATAAATTTTACTCGATTTTTCATCAGCCTTTGACATGGTCGACTGCGATCTCTTAGACCACCGTCTCGCTGACCTTGGGATTCAGGGCACAGCCCTTCAGTGGCTGCACTCATTTCTCCATGGTCGGGGACAGAGGGTAGCGCTAGGGGAGAAGGCATTGTTGCGGCACCCTTTGGTGTGTGGGGTCCCACAGGGAGCGATCCTCTCCCCTATGTTGTTTAAGATCTATATGCACTCCCTCGCCCAGCTAGTTCGGAGTTTGGGGCTGGGTTGTCACCAGTATGCTAATGACACCCAGCTTTAACTGTTGATGGATGGCCGGCCGGATAGCGCCTCGGACACATTGGCCAGGTGCTTGGAGGCTGTGACAAAATGGTTGTAATGGAACCAGCTGAAGTTAAATCCACCAAAGGCGGAGGTCCTGCATCTGGGTCGGGATGGACCAAAGACAATACGCCAGCTCCCAGCTTTTGATGGTGTGCAACTGACATCTGTGCCCACTGTCAAGAGCCTGGGTGTGACTCTAGACACCTCCTTATCAAGGAAGACCCAGGTCACAGCCATGGCCAGGGTGGCTTTTTACCCTCTCTGCCAGGCTAGGCAGCTGATGCCCTATCTTTCCATGCAACAGTCACCTCCAGGCTAGATTACTGTAACTCAATCTACATAGGGCTGCCCATGAGACTGATCCAGAAACTCCAGCTGGTTCAAAATGCAGCAGTGAGGGTCCCAGCAGTGAGGGTCCCTGCTGAGAGCACATATTCAGCTAGTGCTTCAACTGTACTGGCTCCAGCTGGAGTACTAGATCAAGTTCAAGGTGCTGTTTTTAACCTTTAAAGCCCTAAACTCTCTGAGATCATCGTATCTACCGGACCGTCTCTTCTGGTACGCCCCCAGGTTGAACTATTTTTAAGTATGTTTTTATTGTTGTGGATCCCCTGAGGAAGCGTTTTGACGCGAAACGCATCAGGAGGATCATTGCATAAATGCTGTTTACACACTGAAGATTTTCTGTGCACCTTTTGTGTGAGATGATATTACGGCAGAACCTTTATTTGGCTTGATGAATGCAGCTTTGAAGGAAGATTTTGTTCTTGCTGTAGAATATTTACCTGGGTGGCCGAACTCACTATTAAACCTTATTATTGGAGAAGAAAGTTAATACAGCTGCAAAACAAAAATGCCTTCTACCAGCTCAGCCTAGCCAATAAGATGGCCTTTACCTTGCTATAGCTGATCTGTCCACCTGGATCCATGCCATAGTAACATCGAGACTAGACTACAGTAATGCACTGTACATTGGTCTCCCCTCAAAATCAACTTGGAAACTCCAACTGATGCAGTCTACCGTGCCTCGGGAGCAAAACAGAGCATGCATATTTCTTCCATTCTGTAGACACTTCATTGGCTGCCCATTTGTTACCTGCTCAGTTTAAGGTATTGTCTATCACATACGAAGCCCTTCATGGATTTGGTCCCTCTTATTTGCAGGACCACCACCACCCCGCTCCACCACAACAGCTTCTCTTATCTGACAGGGCCTTCTGCATGTGCCAACCTGCAAATGGGCAAAATCAACAACTGCCCATGCAAATGTGTTCTCTGTTGTACGTAAAGGTAAAGGTCCCCAGTGCAAGCACCGGGTCATTCCTGACCCATGGGGTGATGTCACATCCCGACGTTTACTAGGCAGACTTTGTTTATGGGGTAGTTTGCCAGTGCCTTCCCCAGTCATCTTCCCTTTACCCCTAGCAACCTGGGTCCTCATTTTACCGACCTCGGAAGGATGGGAGGCTGAATCAACCTTGAGCCGGCCATCTGAAACCAACTGCCGTTGGGATCGAACTCATGTCGTGAGCAGAGCTTGGACTGCAGTACTGCAGCTTTCCACTCGGCGCCACGGGGCTCCTTTTTATCTCTGTTGTGGCTCACACCTTATGCAGTGGCCTGCCTGAGGGGGTCAGGAAGGTTACCACTCTCCTGGCTTTCCACAAACTATGCACAACTGAATTGTTCAAGAGAGCCTTTTTGTACAGGTAATAAGGTTGCACTGTGCAAAATGGTTTACAAACTTACTTGGATAAATGATTACAGACTGTGGTCTATACACTGTTTATAGCTTTACTGTAAGTAGGATCCTATCATGTAGGGCTGTGCGTGTTGAACCGAAAATAAACCTGAAAAGGCCTTTTCGGCCTCTTTCGGGTTTAATTTAACCTGAATATTAAAACTGGGAATAAAGCCGAAGCCGGATAGCCGATTACCGAATCAGCGGAATAGATGTTTGGCTTTTTTCGGCTTTGGCTCTTCCCAGGCTTTTTCCTATGAGAATTTTTTTAATGAGCTCTGGAGGAGGCATTTATGGAAGTAGAGTTCCCAAATTTTCAGGGTAGCTTCATGGGACTCTCCTTGCATGAACCCCAATGTTTGGTGAAAATTGGGTCGGGGGGTCCAATGTTATGGGATCCTGAAGGGGTTGACACCTCTCCTCCGTAGAAAAGCATGGTAAAGTTTACAATGCTTTTCTATGGAGGAGGGGGTCGACCCCTTTGGGACCCCATAAAATTGGACCCCCTGACCCAAACTTTACCAAACCTTGGGGCTTTTGCAAGGAGAGTCCCTTGCAGCTACAGTGCAAATTTGGTTACTTTACCTCAAAAAATTCTCCCCCCATGAGAATTTTAAAAGGATTTACTTTTCATAGTCTGTAATGGCTACTTCTTCACCAAAGAATCATGGGAAAACTCAGTTTCCCATGAATGCTTGCAATGGGCCTGCACAAAGTGCTGGGGGAACGTTTTGTGCCAGAGGCATGCGGGGACGGTCTAGCCTAGAGTTTTCAGAGGAAATGGCTAGGGAGTCCCGCGTGATGCCGGCACTTTTGGGGTAAACCCGGAAGTGACCATATCTTGCCGGAAGCACATGCATGCATGGGACCACTCTCTCCCTCCTTCTGCCTGGCTACCACTTTGCTTCCCCCACCCCAGTCAATAAATAAACTGCCAGGGAGGTTTTCATTTCATCTGATTGCATCTGAAATCAGAGGACTCTTGCAGTCTCGTCAATTTATGAGCATGCTATTGAAGGAGGTGTTATTCAACAAGAGACAGGTGGTGTTAATTAAATGTGGCAGCCCCATCCAGAGCCAACTTTTCTAGCACTGGTGAATAAATGCACTGTCTTGGGACTGCATCGGTCAACCTAGAAATGTAAGCAGTTACCTTGGGAAGCACACCAGGCTGGTCCCTAAAATAGCTGCATGAAAACCTGTTCCCTTGAAACCATAATAACTTGGAGTACAACCCACTGCTCCAACCTGAATGAGTCAGGCTAGCCCAATCTCATCAGATCCTGGAAGCTAAGCAGAGTTGGCCTTGGTTAGTATTTGGATGAGTGACTACCAAGGATGTCCAGGGTCACGATGCAGAGGCAGGCAATGGCAAACCACCTCTGAATGTCTCTTGCCTTCACAACCCTACGGTGGTCTCCATAGGTCAACAGTGACTTGACAGCACTTTCCACCACTACCACAATCCACAAGTTCTCCTGAGGAGGTTCCATTGAATTGAATTAAAGTTGTGCAAGAGCATGGTAGTATACAAAAGAAGGTTGTGGAGGAATGGGCTGAAATAGGAAGGGAGACTTGATTTGAGAGTCTGGGACACCAAGTACTGGGAAGTTTTTATCTGCAAGTCCTACTGAAATAGTGGGCAAGATTATTTTTTTAAACTTTTTAAAAAGTTCATGAAATGACTTGGATAAGAGCAGAAGATGCTATTTGTCACCAGTGATATTACAGGTACTAGCCAATAGGTGCCATGACACTCATGCATGTTAAAAATGTAGTGCCATGTTTGTTTATTTATAACTTTATTTATGACTTCATTTATACCCCACCTTTCTCTGGGAACCAAATTAAATTGTTCTCCCCTTCTCCAGAGCGGTGGACTCTGATCTGGACAACCAGGTTTGATTCCCTGCTCCTCCACATGAAGCCTGCTGGGTGACCTTGGGCCAGTCACAGTTCTCTCAGAACTGTCTCAGCCCCACTTATCTCATAAAATGTCTGTTATGGGGAGAGGAAGGGAATGAGATTGTAAGCCGCTTTGAGGCTCCTTAAGGTAGAGAAAAGTGGGATATAAATTCCTACTCTTCTTCATTTTATCCTCACAACTGCCCAGGTGAGTCTAGGTTAGGCCGAGTGTGTTTGACTGGCCCAAGGTCACCCAGCAAGCTTCCATGACAGAGAAGGGATATGATCCTGGCTCTCCTAGATCCTAGTTTGACACCACTACACCACACCAACGTACAATAGAGATGAAGCTTGGACACAATCCATTTTCCCAGTACAAAATGTCATAATGTTTAGTGAGGTGGAAAAAGAAACCACTCATATCTTCCCACTGGAGGAGACCAATCTGTCTGAACTTCAGCATTCAACCAATGATCCTTCTCATTGTTTTGGATGTGTGCGGGGTGGTCTTATGCCTTGAAAGCGTCAAGAGAATCAAAGCCCCTTCCCTCAATTGCAGAGAAGTTTCAGAGTAGGTGACTTAAAGTTCTTTTACTGCTGATGATGGTGTGGGAAGGTAGTATTTGCCTAGAGTGAAGCCTTTCCCTCCTTTCTGCTGGGGGACACACTTACTCTGATTTTCTCCATGATTGTGGGACTATCTGGGGAACTAGCCTTTGGAAGCAGGAGGACGTAAACAGACCTGAACACCTACAGTGCATTCCTGAGCGGAATGCCTGCACCCCTGTTTGGAGGCTATGCAGTGGCGCTGCCTCCAAAGGAGGTTTCGGCCCGGCAAAAAAAAGGGGGTGTTCCCAAGCCGTAACAGTTTAGGCCACCTGATGGCAGCTCTGCCCCCTGGCTGGCATCATGATGCCCCGCGAATGCCTCCCAGGACGCAGCTGCAGTGTTTACCCGTGTTCGGACACCGGCGGAAAGCTCCGTCGGCAGCTGGGCCCAGAGCTGCCGTGGAAGCGGCCACAGCCCGGTGGTCAGGCCTGCATGCCAGCGCTGGGGCCACAGACTCCGGCGTACGCTGCCCGGACACTGGTGCGGTGGGCCCTTGCACCGGCGCAGGCCTTCACCGGCCTCCAAAGGCCTTTCGTCCTGGCCGCCAGCGCGGCTCAGGAATGCGCTGCTAGTCTCTGCCGTTCATTTGGCCTCAGTGATGGCTGGATTGTTTTGTGTTTGCACTCAGTGCAAAGAATGTGCACCTTGGATGGCATACTGCAAGGACAGTGCTAGCCACCGCCTCCATCAGCTTCTCGTAAAAAAACTGTGTGCAAGTAGTGTTTGGCAACATACTACACAGATGGAAAAATCCAGGCATGTGTAGTGTGACCCCTGCCAACCAGCGGTTCCTTATGAACATGTGGACTAGCACTGTGCATGTGTGATCTAACCATCAGAAAGTTGCTTGGAGACAGACTGAAGTTTAATTATTGAATTAGTATAAGGTACACAACTGGGTTGCCAACCTCCAGGTAGTGCTGGGCCTAATAAACAGCACCTGGGCTCAAAATCTAAACTCAATATTCAAAATACAAAGAAGTAATAGTTACAAAAAACCATTAATACATGACGACCAAATGCCAATGGAAAGGCATGCCTTTAATGCCTACATTTATATTATTGTTTTCTCATTTGAAGTTGGCATGCCTTTAATGCCTGTTTAATACAATTGTTTTTCCATTGGCAGTTGGTCATCATGTATTAATGGTTTTTTGCAACTATTACTTCTTTGTATTTTGAATATTGAGTTTAGATTTTGAGCCCACGTGCTGTTTATTAGGTCCAGCTGTATTCTTTTGTTAGCATAGGTTTTCTTTGATTACTAACCTCCAGGTACTAGCAGGAGATCTCCTGCTCTTACAACTGATCTCCAGCTGATAGAGATCAGTTCCCCTGGAGAAAATGGCCGCTTTGGCAATTCGACTCTATGGCATTGAAGTCCCGCCCCTCCCCAAACCCCGCCCTCCTCAGGCTCCGCCCCCCAAATCTCCCACCAGTGGCAAAGAAGGACCTGGCAACCCTGTACATAACCATGGGAGTGATCAAGTAGTATACATCCAACGTGACTACGCTAGTATAGTTAACTACGGGGAAGATTATAAAATAGGGGGAGGGGAATTTGGCTATGACCTCCCAGGGAAAGCTTGTTATTAACTTATTGTAGATTTCCTGTCTGTAATGTATTGTTCATGTATTAGCTATGTGTTGTTGTTTTGTATTGTATGTTTGATTATGAAATTGGAAAATAAAAACTTAAAACAGGAAGACACTTGGAGCTGTCTTCACTTAGGATTTTCAGCGACAAAACGTTCTGGAAATGGTGCCCAAACGCAATTAACAAGCAAAAAAAAAAAAAAAGCACGAGAAAAATGGCTCTTTGGCAACCCTCCTTTCTGGTCCCCACAGTAAAATGAGTGCTGAATATTTCCATTTATGCTTTTCTCTTCCTTAGGGGCAAACTGAGCTCTCGGTGACCATGTGGAACTTCTGGCGTCGGTCTTCACATCTCAGGCCCATGTGACACAAGGGCCGTTTGGGACAGTTTCGGAGTAAGTATTTGGCTTGCCAATAATTTTCGGCCGAACCCAGCACAATCCATCATAACAGCTAACAATTTTGCACAGAGCGGGGAACATATAAAGCAGCTTAATACTGAGTGAGAGCTTTGGCCTGTCAAGGTCAGTATTGTCTCCTCTGACTGGCAGTCGTAGGGTTGCCAGCTCTGGGTTGGGTTGCAGATGGTACTAAGTTGGGAGGGGTAGCAAATACGGTAGAAGACAGAGCCAGGATACAGGATGATCTTGACAGACTGGAGAATTGGGCTAAAACTAATAAAATGCACTTCAACAAAGATAAATGTAAAGTTCTGTATTTAGGTAGGAAAAATCAAATGCATAATTATAGAATGGGGGAGACTTGTCTCAGCAGTAGTGTGTGTGAAAAGGATCTTGGGGTCTTAGTAGACGAAACACTGAATGTGAGTCAGCAGTGTGATGCGGTAGCTAAAAAGGCAAATGCGATCTTGGGCGGTATCAACAGAAGTATAGTGTCCAGATCATGCAAAGTGATGGTATTGCTTTACTTTGCTCTCGTTAGACCTTACCTAGAGTATTGTGTTCAGTTTTGGGCACCCCAATTTAAGAAAGATGTAGACAAGCTGGAACATGTCCAGAGGAGGGCAACGAAGATGGTGAGGGGTCTGGAGACCAAGTCCCATGAGGAAAGGTTGAAGGAGCTGGGTATGTTTAGCCTGAAGAGAAGACTGAGAGGGGATATGATAACCATCTTCAAGTACTTGAAGGGGTGTCATATGGAGGATGGTGCCGAGTTGTTTTCTGTTGCTCCAGAAGGTTGGTCCAGAACCAATGGGATGAAATTATATCAAAAAAGTTTCCATCTAGACATTAGGAGGAATTTTCTAACAGTTAGAGCAGTTCCTCAGTGGAACAGGCTTCTTTGGGAGGTGGTAAGCTCTTCTTCCCTCAAGGTTTTTAAGAAGAGGCTAGATGGCTGAAAAATAGGAAGCAGAGAGGAGGAATCAATGGTCAGTTCTCACAATGGAGGGATGTGAGCAGTGGGATGCCTCAAGAATCAGCTGCTGTGGGGAACGGCTGTTAAAAAATAAAGCAGAGCCCGTTTTTGCTGCCCCATGTGGAATATTCTGAGCATGTGGAGCAGCAATAGGGTTGCCAGGTCCCTCTTTGCCACCAGGTGGAGGTTTTTAGGGTGGGGCCTTGGGAGGACGGGGTTTGGGGAGGGGGGGCACTCCAATGCCATAGAGTCCAATTGCCAAAGCGGCCATTTTATCCAGGTGAACTTATCTCTATCGGCTGGAGATCAGCTGTAATAGCAGGAGATCTCCAGCTAGTACCTGGAGGTTAAATTTAACAACAGCACAGGCTCATACTTAAATAGTTTTACCAAATATAATTCAACAAGCACTACTATTACAACCATGAACACTCAAATACAGATACCATAACACTTAGGAACTGAAAGATAATTAAACTATGATGCATTCAATACATGAGGTGCCTGGTTGCTTCACCAGGATAAATTCAATTAGAAGTCCCAATGTCCAGAGTTCCAAACAGAAATAAAATATTTTTTCAAAGGATATATTCTCCAAAAAAGATTGCTGAGCTGATTTCAAAGTTCAGACTAATGGTTCATTCTCCTCAGTGTTCAAAATCAATAATCCAAATTTCACGGTATCAGATGACAATAGTTCCTCATAGTAGACTCAGAACAAGCTTCAAGTAACAAAACGACATTTCCGGATACATGTTCGTTTCGCATATAAGCTTCATCAGTTGAAATTCAACAATTAGCTTGATAGAACGTTTTATAGGGTCCAAAATCTCTACAGAGATACAAACAGCCCGACAATCTTAATTAAAAACAATTCATGATGCTTTTACATAATAGAAGGCACAATATTATAATAGGCGTTTCTTACCAGTATTGACCAGCTGACCTGTATGGTGTCTCACTTATTCTGAAGGCTGGTAACTGAAATTCGGAGGGTAAAGCTTAAATCTCAACCACTACTTATTAACAGCTGAATGGAATTGTGACCTCTTAAAGGAAACTCGATAGATCGAACTCATTGTTTAATCCCGCAGGGGAAAACGTTTTAAAAAGATAGATGTATTTTAATTCCTGTTATTGGAGAATCTTGATGATGTCCTGATGTTAATATTGTCTAGGTTTATATTGCCAAATGGCAAAAAGCAGGATATCATTATCCGAATGTCCTTTCTCTAGGTAATGATTGGTGAGGGGCACCTCTAGAGTTTTAGAACGTATTCTCGCCCTGTGTTCTCTGATCCGAATTCTTAATGGGCGTATTGTTGAACCAATGTACATTTTCAAACACGGGCAAATAATGGCGTAAATAAGATTTTTTGATGAGCAATTCGTGAAACTTTGTAGCGTGTATTTAAAGTTTGAGCTGGAGGCGCTCACTTCCTTTATGGGTAAACAAAAGTGACACAGCGCGCATGCGCCACACTTAAAATGTCCCCGTATGTTAACTGTTTGTTGGCTGGTTGTCCGATCTGTTTTAATCAAAAAATTCCGAAGAGATTTCGTTCTCCTAAGTCCAAAAATGGGCATTTCGGAACAACCAGGTACGTTAAAAAGAACATGCCAGTGTTGGCGTATGATGCGTTGTACTTCATGGGTCAAGTAATTAAATTCCAAAGACGCAAATATGCCAGCAGTTTTCCCGGTTGCAGGTTCCTGAGGGCGCAGCAAAGTTTTCCTATCTCTCATTCCAACTTTAGCCATTGCCGCACTGAGAATAGTCTCTCCATAACCCCTTCTTTTAAGTGACTGGCACAATCCAAGCTGCTATATTAAAATCCTGAGAGAAAGTTGCATTACGTTTGATTCTTAGAAGTTGGCTAAAAGGTAGATTGCGTTTCAGGTGGAGGGGGTGGTGGGACAAGAAATGTAGACCCGCTCCCACATCAGTGGGTTTGCGGTAAGGCTTGACTGCCACAGTGTTCTCTCTGGTCCTAAAGACCACCAGATCAAGAAATGAAATTTCTTGCCCATTCGTGTGTCCCGTGAATTTCAAAAAGGGGCTTAGAGAATTAAGACATGTAAGAAGGGACTCATAAGCTGATGTGGAATCTATGATGCAAAACAAAACATCTATAAACCTAAAGTATTTAATCACATGGTCTTGAAAGAGCTGATGACAGGTGAAAAATGCTGTTTCAAATGAAATCATGAAAATATTGGCCATGGATGGGGCGCACTCAGCGCCCATCGCCACTCCCTGAGTCTGTAGAAAAAATTGATCGCGATATCTAAAAAAAATATTCTCGAAAATAATGTCCAGCACACTTAATAGAAAATGAGTAGGTATGCTTTTATCCTCCTGGGAGTCAAAAAGACCCTCAATAATATTCCTGGCCTCTTCCAAGGGAATGTTGGTATACAATGACACGACATCGAACGTGGCAAAAACAGATTCCTGGGATAGAGGTAAATGTTCCACCTTGTCAATAAAATCCTGTGAGTCCCTAATATATGAAACAGTTTTTTTGCTAAAAGGTTGAAGAAAAAAATCAATAAACCTGGACAGGGGTTCTATAATGCTCCCTATCGCAGAGATAATGGGGCGTCCCGGAGGATTAACCAAAGATTTTCTCCAGGTGAACTGATCTCTATCGGCTGGAGATCAGCTGTAATAGCAGGAGATCTCCAGCTAGTACCTGGAGGTAGCAAAAATGGGGAAGTGACTCCCCCACCATGCCCTTGCCTTACTCTGTAAAGTTCCATGTCTTGAATGGGTGCCTGCTTCCTGCTGCAAATAAGAGATTCTATAGCATAAAAATGAGAGTCATTTAACCCTCTCCTCTCTTCTGTGCTCTCTCTTTTCAGGTCCAACGCACCCTTCACTGAACGTAAGTATTTTTAATCTTCAGGAGCCTTGAGAAGTCGCAAGGATAAATGGAGGGGGGTCAAGATTTTATCAATATGGACCAAACTAGGCAGTATGAGGCACAAGTCTGGTCAGGATTCCTCCAGCCAACTTGTAGGTGTCGGGGAACTAAAGGTCCCATGTGCTCTGGGGCCCAATTCCGTTCAGAGTTATAGTGCAGGGGGAGGAATAGGCTTGCCAGCTCCAGGTTGGTTAATACCTGGAGATTTGGGGGGGCGGAGCCTGAGGAGGACAGGATTTTGAGAGGGGAGGGACTTCAATGCCATGGACTCTATGCCAAAGTGGCCATTTTCTCCAGGGGAACTGATCTCTGTTGGCTGGAGATCAGTTGTAATAGCGAGAGATCTCCAGCCACCATCCAGAGGTTTGGAAATCAGTACAGGAGCGAAAAGATGTTTAAACAAAGTGCAAAAATTTATAAGCTACTACAAGAATATACAAACAACACCAAGTGTGTACACAAGAAACCTACAAAGACAATCTACAAACGTTCGTATGTGCAATAAAGTCAAAAATTTCTTTCCAAAAAAGTCTCTGATTGGAGTACAAATTCTTTCTTATTTTGAAGGCAAATACCATGTAGTTATGTTGAAGCCAATGATTAATAGAGGATACGGCCTTTCAAATTCTTAGCTGCTTTATGATCCTTCTTCAGTCCTTCAATCAATCCTCTTAAATATTTCTACATATTTCCTTTCCAAATAGTAGGTTACATTGCACGTCCCACAAGGGGTAAGGATACAAAGTTGTGTTGTTTGTATATTCTTGTAGTAGCTTATAAATTTTTGCACTTTGTTTAAACATCTTTTCGCTCCTGTACTGATTTCCAAATCTTTTTGATACTTGTACAGTAGTGTCTATTTTCTCCCCACCACCCAGAGGTTGGCAACTCTAGTCTTCAGCCTTCCCACCATGTAGGGTTGCCAGGTCCCTCTTCGTCACCGGAGGGAGGTTTTTGGGGCGGAACCTGAGGAGGATGGGGTTTGGGGAGGGGAGGGACTTCAATGTCATCAAGTCCAATGGCCAAAGCGGCCATTTTCTCCAGGTGAACTGATCCCTATCGGCTGGAGATCAGTTGTAACAGCAGGAGATCTCCAGCTAGTACCTGGAGGTTTGGCAATCAAACAACGAGTGCCCCAAATGTAGCTACTGGAAAATCTCAGGCACTTATGGCAAAATGCAAACACAATTATGCAGTTATCCAAACTGTATTGTATGCATAAGCACAAAATAGGTCTCCTATTTTGGCTTTCACCATCTAGCTTCAAGGACCTTTGAGTCTTTCGGCTTTCATCACTCAGCTTCAAGGACCTTTGAGTCCTACGGATTGTTGATGTAACATAATCAGGACTTTATGTAGTTGCATTTTCTGATATTTGTGATATTTGTGATAAGTACATGTAATTTTGTGCTTTTGCATACTATACTGTTTGTGCTTATGCATACAATACAGTTGGGATAACCGCATAATTGTGTTTGCATTTTGCCATAAGTGCCTGAGATTTTCCAGTAGTACCTGGAGGTTGGCAACCCTACTTCGACCTGGATGTTGTCACGTGTATCATCTAGTTTGGCCCTATGTAGATGCAGAATGTTGTATTTCCTAGAGTCTCTTCCCAGCTTAACACCCTAAGTAAGCAAAAAAAACTGTGGCTTCTAGTCTATCAAATACAGTTCTTGTTAGTTTTGTTAGCGCCACAAGATTCCTGTCCTGTTTGTTGGTGCTGCAACAGACTAACCCAGCTACCCTGATGGAATCGGGATGCCCAAATCAGACAGGTCCTTAGAGGCCTTGGGTAACTTCCTACCTGGCGTGATGGTGAGCTGCTGCCACCTAGCGATCCAGGAAAGGATTTTATGGTTCTGCACTCTGCTGCTTGCTCGTAGGCAAACCTCCCATTGCACGGAAGAGCATGAAAACTCCACCCCAGCAAACCCTCCCACCCTAACCTCGCTCCACTCCAGCAAATTTTCCATTCAAAATCATACGACCACCTGTGCCGGTACTGTTCCCAAGAGCATGAACTTCGGGCTTAGTTCAATGTCCACCCGAAGCATTTGGAAGTTTTCCAATATGCGGTGACTGCAGCGAGAGTTCTATATGCAGGATACTGGAAAAACAAGGAAACTCCAAAAATCTCTGAATGGATTACAAAAATAATGGAGTATGCCACGATGGCTAGACGGACAAATTTAGTACACGGCATGCAACTAGAAGAGCACCAACAAAAGTGGCGACCATTCTACGAAAAATACGGATGAGAACTGATCTAGGTCACAATCAGACAGCAAGAACAGTGCAGCCGGGGTTTCACTCAAGCCACAGCAGAAAGAATCTGCGATTTTTACTATGAGACAGACCAAACTTTTTTTATATATATATAGACAACACACCAGAACAAAAACTTAACAATGAGTTGAGTAGAACTACATGGAGTACCATTAGATGCAAAACTGGACGTGGGTGGTGGGATTTTAGCACGTGCACCATTTCCCTATTCCCCATGCTTTACCCCTCCCCTTCACTCTCCTGTATCTCTAAAAGATCAATAATAACAATTATAATAATAGGGAAAAAATGTGTTACGCAGACGGGCTTCACTGGGCACGGACACAAAATGAATTGTAAAATCTCCCTATATGTCTTTTCCCTCCCCCCTTTTCTTTCTTTTTCTGTACCCCCTTCAAAAAACAAATAAAATCTTTTTTTAAAAAATCATACAACCACCAGCATGGTGTAGTGGATAAGAGCAGTGGTTTGGAGCAGTGGAGTCTGATCTGGAAAACTAGGTTTGATTCCCCAGTCCTCCACATGAGCGGCGGAAGCTAATCTGGTGAACCGGGTTGGTTTCCCCACTCCTACACACAAAGCCAGCTGGGTGACCTTGGGCTACTCACATTCTCTCAGCCCCACCTACCTCACAGGGTGTTTGTTGTGGGGAGGGGAAGGGAAGGTGATTGTAAGCCGGTTTGATTCTCCCTTAAGTGGTAGAGAAAGTCGGCATATAAAACCCAACTCTTCTTCTTCTTCTTCCTATAGTGGTCTAGGGGCACATTTACGAGAGCAAGCACATGTCTTGGTCTACAGGGAGTAGGGTTGCCAGGTCCCTCTTCGCCACCTGCGGGAGTTTTTTGGGAGGAGCTTGAAGAAGGGGGGGTTGGGGACAGTAGGGACTTCAATGCCATAGAGTCCAATTGCCAAAGTGGCCATTTTCTCCAGGTGAATTGATGTCTATCTGCTGGAGACCAGTTGTAATAGCAGGAGATCTCCAGCTAGTACCTGGAGGTTGGCAACCTTGACAGGGAGGGAAGACAGCTTGGGGAACATACTGTTTGAAAGGGAAAATGGCTGGAGATTAAATAGACTCTCACTCAAAACCCAGCATTTCAAGCCTGCTTCTAAATTTTCTGAAAGGTCAGGGTTTCACAACATGCATTTGATGTGCAGTTTGCTTCTCTCTCATCTAAAATGTGGCCCCATAGATACCTACATTATGAAGTTAAGCAATGTTGACTGGAATGGGGAGGTATAAAATGAGGTTATGTCTCTTGAAACCTTTACCAGTTGTCTGAAAGAGGGATTTGAACAAAATCTTTGACATGAGTATCCACAAAAGCTAAAGCGAGCCTAAAAACTTGTTAGGTACCCCAAAACTCCCTGTTTATTAAAGCGATTGTTCATTTTCAGAAATAAAGGTTGACTAACACTTGTCTTTCCCTATTAGAGGAACATGTCTGGAGAACCGGGTTTGATTCCCCACTCCTCTACATGAGCGGTGGACACTAATCTGGTGAACTGGATTTGTTTCCCCACTCCTACACACAAAGCCAGCTGGGTGACGTTGGGCAAGCTACAGCTCTGTTAGAGCTCTCTCAGCCCCACCTACCACACAGGGTGTCTGTTGTAGGTAGGGGAAGGGAAGGTGATTGTAATCCAGCTTGATTCTTCCTTAAGTGGTAGAGGAAGTCGTCATATAAAAACCAACTCTTCTTCTTCTTCTAAATTTGCCGTTTAAAACTGGCTCTGACTAATTCATCAAATGAAGCGTTTGCTTATTATGCTGCGGACTAACTGGGTAAACTAGTAACCCAACTAAAATCCCATTTTAAAGTCTTCTTTAAAATAGGATTTTAAAATAGGGGAATAAAATAGTCTTCTTTAAAATAAGGGAGGGGAAGCACAGTGGCTGAACTTGGAGGCCCAGAACTATATCTGCAGGGACTGCAAATTTCCAAGGACCATAAGCTTCAAGCGCCACTTTTGCTGTTTTCCAGAGTTTGATGGAGAATCGGGCGGATGACAGCAGGAACTGTCGTGATCACTGGCGGAATACTAGCAACAGTTATCTTGCTGTGTATTATCGCTGTTCTCTGCTATTGTAGGCTACAGGTAAGGGATTGTTCTGCAACGCAGCCTTTTCCTTCTGCCTCAAAGGACAGCTGCGGTTCTTGCACATCCCAGTGATATCCTTGATGGCAGGTTCTGTACCAAAGCAGACCCTTGTGCTGTTCTAGAGGGTCTGCTGACCTCCAAGAAAAAAATTCATAGAATCATTGAGTTGGAAGGGACCACCAGGGTCATCTAGTCCAACCCCCTGCACAATGCAGGAAATTCACAACTACCTCTCCCCCACACCCCCAGTGACCCACACTTCATGCCCAGAAGATGGCCAAGGTGCCCTCCCTCTCATGATCTATCTAAGGTTATAGTATTAGCATTGCAACGGTAGGGGAAAGTGGGCAAGTCCCACTATGCAAACTTTACGGGTGGTTGGATACAAGTTGTTGTTTTTAACTGTTAATTGGCCTCTGGTCATGTTTGCAGGCCACCTTGGGTTCCCTAAGCAAGGCAAAGTATAAATATTTTAACTAAAATATATGCACATAATATCAGTTAGATGCAGCTGTAATTTCCTCTGAAAGAAGGGATTTCTGCCAGCATATTGGGATTTCTGTCTCTCCTCTGTCCTGCTGCACCCTGAAATGCTCCCCAAAACGTCGCTGCTTCAGGAACAGCATAAGTGGTGAATTGGGGGTCGGCAGTGTGGGTGGGGCGTTGGGGAGATTCCCACCTGTCCTTTAGTGAAAATCTAGCGCTGGATCCAAACCAAAATTATTGTGTTTGTAAAATGCCCTTCTAGGTTTGCTAACCGCAGGTCCTTTCCCTCTTGTTTTTAGTATTATTGCTGCAAGAAAGATGAATCCGACGAACAGGAAGAAGAGGAGGAAGAGGAGGAAGAGGAAGCCGACTTCCCCCCTCACTCACACTATGCCATGTGCAATGCCTGCAACTCTCGTATCATGGACGGGCAAGGCAACTTCTCCTACCCACCCCACGAGCTTACCAAGCAGGGCAATCGGAACTACTGCCCGACCTGTTCCCCCTATAGCTCCCCCTTTTACATACGGACCGCTGATATGGTACGCAACGGGGGCGAGAGGATCACCTATGCGCCTACGTGCTGCAAGGAGATGGGGCTGCCCATCAAAATGGCGACCTTCCAGAGTTACCCGGTGACCCACCACTGTATCATACACGAAACCTTTCCAAACCCGAGGGCTTTTAGTACAGAAGTATGATAGTTGTTTCTCACAGGGTGCTTCCGTAGGATCCCCTCAGGGTGACGGGGATTTTAATTTTGTGGGCTTGCTGCGGAAACCTTCCAACGAAAATGAAACATGAGTCCGAGACCTGACATTGTTCCTGGTCGGCAAGGTTCTCCTTTAAGGGAAAGAAGGGAACTTGGTCACCAAAGGCTGAACTTGGCCATTTTGGAATTTGCAACTGGGCTTGCCGTATCCACTCAAGGGTCTTGTCCAAGGAGGGCTATGTACAGTACAAGCTAACTTGTATTTATACACTTGTGTAAGCCCACTCTCCTTCCCCAGCATTTTTAGTGTCTACACTTGGCAAATCCTTCTTGTCACTCTCTCCAAAGCAATACCCACTGACCTCCTGTGACGGGTAACATGAGTTCTCACTAAATTCAGTCAACACAATAGTCCAATGGGAACTGCTACTCCTGGTGATGGTGATGGCATTAGCCAGAAGAATGGCAAAAGCCCTGCTAAACTCACTTCTAGCACTTTTTTGCATTGGATGATGGGTGGGTGGGAAAACAAAGGAAGGGAATGGTCTGGTTATTCCTGTAGTATAAGAATTACAACGGAATGCTCTCATCTGTATTAGAATGTAAAATAGGGCAGCCGTTGTCTGCTTATTCCACACACATGCACACGAACACGCACTTGCGCGCACGCCAACTAAAATATGCAGAAGTTAAAGGCGAAGGGGGGAAAAACTGGGAGATGAGAGACTAATGACGTGACAAGCCGGTTCCGAATAGTAAGTGGTGGCTCATTCGTTCCCCCCAAAAAGTCTTGTTTTAATCTCACAAGCTTCCTTACGAACAGATAATCCCAAAATATAAAAACTGCACCACAACAAAGAGCTAGATCTTTATTTCGCCTCTTCTCCCACCTCCCCTTTCCTCCTGTTCAAAGCCCTTCTACAGGGCGGCCGAATGAGCTCCCTTCTAAGAAAACTGGGCAAGATACTCTTGTAACCAAGTCTCGATTCAGATGGCTACATGCTGGGTTTTGCAAGGGAAAAAAATGCCTGAGCAGAAGGGAATGTCCATAGCTAATACCGAGTTTGACTGGATTATTCATCTGTGAAATAATCATTGGCCGTTTTTAATGAAAAATTTAGGATTGGGAGTGTGCTATAGTGCTTTATGAATTTGGTACCACTTGCAATTTCACCCTTTGCTAATGTCAAGTGTTGTAGCTGTATTGGAAGATTTCCCGGTTTGATCCTCCAAACAGTGCGGCCAAAGGTCCTCCCGCATCAGCTTGGTGTGGAAGGCCTCTCTCTTCGCCAGATCCTCCGTCCATTTTGGCCTGTCCAGTTGAGTTAAGCACAAGTGGCCCACTCTCTTTGGACTGGGCCGCGTCCTAAATACAAAATGTGACTGGAATACCAATTTGAACTGATGGGGTTCGTTCCTGAGAAAAGGCATGTTATAATCTCAGTCGGGTCACAAATTGCAAATACATTCAGCACACTGGGCCCCTATGGAAATCAGGATTGAATTCTTCACCATTAATGACAATGAAAGTTGAAGTGAGTTGCAGTTATCTGGATTTCAACCCTCCACCCCAATCCACTCGAGCTCCAGTTCTGTGAAGAGTAGCTATGTAAAAATCTCTCTAGACTAGTGGTTTAAAAAGGTAAGGTAAAGGTCCCCTGTGCAAGCAGCAGGTCATTCCTGACCCATGGGGTGACGTCACTTCCCGACATTTACTAGGCAGACTTTGTTTACGGGGTGGTTTGCCAGTGCCTTCCCCAGCCATCTTCCCTTTACCCCCAGCAAGCTGGGTCCTCATTTGACCGACCTCGGAAGGATGGAAGGCTGAGTCAACCTTGAGCCAGCTACCTGAAACCGACTTCCGTCGGGATCAAACTCAGGTCGTGAGCAGAGCGTTTGGCTGCAGTACTGCAGCTTACCACCCTGCGCCACGGGGCTCCTAGACAAGTGGTTTACCTAGTGATAAAAGGTCCTTGACTGTCAGTGCCATCCTAAGAAGAGTTGCATAATTCTGAGCTAGGGTTGCCAGTTCTGGGTTGGGAAATACCTGGAAATTTGGGGGGGTGGAGCCTGAGGAGGGCGGGGTTTGGTGAGGGGAGGGACTTCAGTGCCATAGAGTCCAATTGGCAACGCAGCCATCTTTTCCAGTGAAACTGATCTCTGTCGCCTGGAGATCAGTTGTCATAGCAGGAGACCTCCAGCCACTACCTGGAGGTTGGCAACCCTATTCTGAGGCCATTGACTTCAGTGGCCTTAGAAGAGAGTCACTCTGTTTAGGATGGTGCTTCCACTTCCAACTGCCAGTAGAGGATTGCAGGAACCTTCCCCCATGAAACACAAATGTTCTTGTTTGTACAGAACTAACCTGTCAGGGAAAAGGTTGGACCCCATGATGCAAGTGCTACCCCATAGAAAGATTCCTTGGTCACATAAAGCCCGTTTTGTGGGTTTGGCATTTATAATTAGTGGCGCAATCTGAAGTGCAGGAACTGTCTTAAAGCCCATTGGTGAATAGGGTTGCCAACCTCCAGGTACTAGCTGGAGATCTCCTGCTATTACAACTGATCTCCAGCCTGTAGAGATCAGTTCCCCTGGGGAAAATGGCCACTTTGTAGGGTTGCCAGGTCCTTCTTCGCCACTGGCAGGAGGTTTCTGGGGTGGACCCTGAGGAGGGCAGGGTTTGGGGAGGGGAGGGACTTCAGTGCCATCGAGTCCAATTGGCAAAGCAGCCATCTTTTCCAGGTGAGCTGATCCTTATCGGCTGGAGATCAGGTGAAATACGTTTAGAGGTGGATTGCCATTACCTGCCTCAGTGTCTCGCCCCTGGACTTCTTTGGTGGTCTCCCAATCACTAACCAGGGCTGACCCTGCTTAGCTTCTGAGGTCTGATGAGATCGGGCTAGCCTTTTCTTTTACCTTTTCATTTATTTTTATTTCATTTATTTTTGTTTTATCTGCTCATTGACTCTTCTGTAGTTGTTTTATTGTTTTCCAATTTATTTTGTTGGCTGCCTTGGGTTCTGAGTGTAGAAAAGTGAGCTAGAAATATTTGAAATAAATCATCCTTCATGCTGTATAGTGGGGGGAAACGGTTAGTGTAACCCATTCCCCTGATGCTTCTTTACTACACAAAAGGGGACATTTTATCTTTGCATTAAAAAAAACAATCCTCCCCACTTCCAGTACGGATGTGTGTATGTGAAGTGGCATCAAGTCGCTTCTGACTCATGGCGACCCTATGAATCAATGTCCTCCAAAATGTCCTAACGCTAACAGACTTGCTCAGGTCTTGCAAACTGAGGGCTGTGGCTTCCTTTATAGAGTCAATCCATCTGTTGTTGGGTCTTCCTCTTTTCCTGTTGCCTTCCATTTTTCCTAGTATTGTCTTTTCCAGTGACTTGTGTCTTCTCATACTGTGACCAAAGTACCATAGCCTCAGTTTAGTCATTTGAGTTTCTAGGGACAGTTCAGGATTGACATCTATTGCCTTTTTGCCGGCCCATGGTATCCTTAAAACTTTCCTCTAACACATTTCAAAGATGGTACAGGCCCAAATTCTACCACCTTGGGCTGTGGCAATGGCATGGGAGCTGTTGGGTGGGGGAGCGGTACCACGTGAAGCTCTGGACGACATGAAAGGTGCCCATTCCGTAGCATATCCTTACACCAGCATTGCCCAGTTCTTAGAGGGTTGGAGGCTCGCTTGGGGGAGAAATTTGCAGAATCCAGATGATCTGTTATCCTGGCACAGGAAAAGGCCCTAGAAACGTCCTTTGACTGCAGCTGTAAGATGAATTCCTTGGTCTTATTTGGCGTACTGTGTAAGAATGGCTGTTTCACATTTCTGTCTCATTACTTCCACTGGGATTTGCTCCCAACTAACTTCATTCTGCATTGTGTCCAGTGGGGCTGAATTGATTAGTATTGGGTAGAAAGTTCGGTTCAGTGGTTTGACGAATATGCCGGGGGAATATCTGAAGAGTGATGCACTCTTGGTTTTTCTTTCTTGTTTACATCTGATTTTGTTCCAGTGACAACTGCTGTAAGGGTTTTTGTTTTGCTTTGTTTCTGTTTTGCCCACATGCCTTAATTTGAACTCCGGGGCAAGGCGGTTGCCCCGATCTAGAAGGTAGGTCCATGTGCACAGCCAAACGTGAACGCTCATCACACTGCACATCTGGTCATTGGTGCGTGGCAATATCTTCTGAGGCCACCAGCTGCACACCATAAAGTGGAAGCAGAGTGGACTGAGAGACCTCTGAGTTTTAGTGGTAAGTGGTTCAAATTACTTGTTAACAACTTTTGGCAACTCGACAGCTGTGGGGATAGGACTTTTTAAAGTCTACAGGAGCCCGATTCGGCTCGGGATGATAGCCTCCCCTTGCACTGTTTTCCTGAGTCAAAACAGCCTTGGGAGAGGAATTCGCCCCACTACTACTCAGGGGCTTTTGGCTCAGGAAGGTGGCATGGGGAAGGCAGGAGCCACTCCCCTATCCCAATGCTGCTGTCCTGAGCCCAATTGGACCCCTGTGGGTTTTACAAATTCCTCTCCCCACAGATCCGTGTGATTGTGGGGAAAGGAGGTTGGGTCCAGGAAACCTGGATCTGACTTGCCACAGTTCTTAATATGTAGTTTGGCCTTTCGACCGATTGACAAGAACAGTTTGAAACTCAGAAGGAGCAGTTTAAAATGGGGTTTAATTATACTTGGAACTATTCCTGGATCTTCCAGATTAGTTTCCGTCCAGCACCAAAGTACTGCCGAGGAAGCTTGCTTGCCATTTCCAATAGTAATTTCAAAAATAAACTGGTGATTTAGTGTGGGTCCAGATTCACTAAATCAGCTTACAGTATCACAGTGTGGGGCCGGCTATAAACATTGTCCGTTTTGAAACTGAAATTTTCCCTCACGGGCAGACTTCTGAAGGGGTAACGAACGTCCCAGGACGACGCCTTCATAAATGCCATCTTCCCAAAGAGAAGCGGGCGTCTCCTGGAGGAGGGACCAGAATATCCCAGCATGCATTGCTCCGCCCTTGACACTGTTGAAACCACACCGGAGTGTTAAGATGCTACACCAAAGGGTACAAACACTGGAAATGTACTCCCTGCACAAATAAAGTATGGGCGTGCCCCTCTTTTTTGTTCCAAGCCAAAGCTGAGACTTCTCTGCTCAATGTACTGATTCTTCCCCTCCTCGTCTGCAGAAGGAAAAGATTGACACTGGCTCTGTAAGCATGGGGCAGGGGGGAAGGGGTAAAACACCATCAGAGTGGAAGTCATCATTTGGCAGCTGGAGCACTGGGAACACAACCGAAAGGCCTGCTCTGTTACCCCGATTGTACTCATCTGTGTACGTCAGATCTGTCGTTTGATTTTTAACATCTTTTATTTGTCGCTCAGCTATGGAACCAGGCTGGAAGTTATCAAGAAAAATAAATAATGGACTTTGGAATACTAAGTTGGCTGCTTGATGCCTTTCGTTACGCCTGTCATGAACTCTAGAGCTGAAACCAAAAATCTTCTTGACCAAGGCTGGGACCCTTGTCTTGTGAGCACGCTCGAGTCAGGATGCCATGAATTTTGCATTGAACGTGTTCAACAATTTAACTTGCTTTGTTTTGACTATGATGATCAGACAGAAGCCGATCATTGGGGTTTTTTTGGGGGGGGGTTGGCACCAAATAATTTGCATGCCTGAAAACATTTAAATCTCTCCCTGCCCCCAAACTACACAGTTGCCCAAACACCGCCAAGCCAAACAGATCAGTAGCTATGAACATTGCTAAGGACTACTGAGACAAACACCAAATGGTAGGCTTTTTCTTTAAAATATCATGTTTATGACTGATTTATATAGGTTGTGAATCATGGCTGCTTCCACATAAGTTTCCCACTTACTCAGCAGCCCCTGCCGTCCCCCGTCCCCCCACTGGAAGACTTTTGAGATTTGTTTTTTTAATATAACAATTGCAAATGTACTGATGGGGATGAACGTTTTGATGATAACTGACATAATCTACCGGCTTCTCTGAATTCCCAGCTTTCATTTTTTAAAAAATACTGTGGCTCAAAAAGGCCTGTATCTTAAAGAAGTTTCTAGACCAAGTCTTCCAGTTGTTGTTTTTTAAGCAAGTCTGTAGCCCCCCAAATTTTTAATTAAAAAAACAGTTGGGAATTCAGAGAAGCAATCGCTCATTGTGTGCATCTGTGCCCTCAAGTCACAGCTGCCTTATGGCAACTGTGTAGGGTTTTCGAGGCAAGAGACGTTCAGAGGTAGTTTGCCATTGCCTGCCTCAGCGTCACACCCCTGGTATTCCTTGGAGGTTGCCTATCCAAATACTAACCAGGGCCGACCCTGCTTAGCTTCCGAGATCTGACAAGATCAGGCTAACCTGGGGCTATCCAGATCAGGGCTATCGCTCATTAGCAATTGCCAATTTAAAAACAAGTCTGAAAGAAGCCCTCTGGTGATATTATGGGTGGGAGAAAAACCTATTTAAACCCAATCAGACTGTGTGAGGTGTATGCATAAAAAGCCAACTGTGCATGTGCCCCTTATCCCTCAGTGGGGCTAGGAGTGTTACAAGCATCCCACACCAAATGGTTGCAAGAGCATTGGGTGGGTCTGCCCTCCTAGGAATCCCCTGGCGGCCACAATCCCACATGTCCTGCTGCCACAGCTTGCTATTCGTAGCTCAGCTACTTGCCCAGGCCCTTTCACGGCCCCATCAATCGCTTCACTTTCTCGCAAAGCAGGTGTTTATTTCGCTCTCTTTATTTGAAAGTGATTTTTTGGGGAAAAAACAGTAATCTTCTGGATGAAAAGCTGTTAAACACAGGCAACGTGCTACATCTATTGAAAGTATTGTTTCACACAGCTAACTCCTGCCCCCCGCTACAACTTTCTTCCAATCACCTTCCTGTGTTCCACAGTCTAAGCTGGACGCAGCTGAAAAAAAGAGAAGGCACCATGTTCTTAAGCAAGGGAGTTGGGAGTCCTCCATTGTGCCGTTCATCCTAGCCTCCATGCTTCTTCTGAATGCCACAGGAATTATATGGGCTGTATGTGGATACTATACGCACTGGCTTTGCAGAATCAGTACAACAGTGCCTCCCCACCAACACCTTGGGGGCTTATTTCTTCTGGATCCATGAACACATTAAGTTACCTCAGGCAAGCCACTTTTTCTCACCTTCCTCTCCTTTATCTGCAATATTGAGATGATCCAGGGCCAGATCTTGGGGGGTCTGGCGGGAGCACTTGCCCCCGGCGCAAGGAGAAGGGGGCGTCAGCGTGGGCATGGGGAGCACAGGCATAGGCAGAAGAAGTGCCCAGCCGCTGCTCTCCCTCTCTTTTTGTTTTGCAGGGGTGGCCACCGCGTGCCCCGCCTGGTGCATGAGTCTTCGCCCGAGCGCCTGGCTCCAGCACGTGTGGTACACCCACTCCCTCCCCCCTGCCCCAGGCGCTCCTTTCCCCAGCTCCGTGCCTGAGATGACCCACTTCACAAGGCAACGTATGTGAGGGACTCTTAAGTACCAGTATTTTCTCCAGAAGTCAGAGTTCTCATTGTTGTGCGGAGGGAATAGGATGTGGACATCCACAGGGGACAGCCAACTGGCTACGGGAAGGTGGTGGCTGAAAGTGGCTCAGATAACTCAAGAGAAAGGTAATAGTCCAGGATGTTGGGGGGGGGGGCAGAAGGAATTGGGCTGTTTCTTTTAGAATGGCAAAATGCCCGTGTCTGTCTGTTTGAAATTGGGTCCTGAGGCTGGATGTGTGGTATGACCTGTTTTGAAAAGTCCTCATGAACAGGGTCCTGAGTGTCGTCTAAAAGATTTGAGTAGCTAGGTAATGTTCTGGGGGGGAAATGGGTATGGAGATCCATGGAGTTGACAGCTTCGCTTCTGGTGCAGAACGAGGATTTCAATCCAAATCTGTTTCGTAGGGTGAACTGCTCGTTTCCAGCAGGAAACTTTTTTAAAAGGCAGGTGGAAGAAATCAGAGTGCCTTATTCCTACAAGATCTACAGCAGGCCTTCCTGTAGTACCAGTGGGAACAGAGTTTCACTTTCATGACCAGCACGCAGTTAGCTGATGCTTTGTCCTCACAGTCTTCATCTGGAGGGAAACAGGACAAGAGGTAAGAACTGGAGGCCACAGTGGGCATCACAGTGGCATCCGGGTGTATTTGTTCACAAGCAAAACGAGGAGGGAAGTCTTTTTTTATACACACATAGAAAACAGAACGTGTGGATGAGGGCTGGTAAACTCTGCCTCCTCCCTCCCCTGACTTTGCCACACTCTGTTCCTCGAAGCATGTTTCTCCCCATCTGACTACAGTACCAGAAGAAGATCAGGTGGAAAGAAAAATGCTTTGGGTACCTACTGGTGAGGGTTTAGCTCCCCTCACCTGCATGCTCTTTTGTGATTAAAAAGCAGACTTTCACAAATCACACATGGTTGCTCTTGGTCGTTTATGCATGGGTACTTTTACTCACATTTGCCCCCAGTCTGTCTCGACTGTTCCTTGCATGAGTTTTCTGTCCATTAGAGATGACCTCACTGCCAGCCCACACAAATCCCGGGACTTCCCGTTCCTCTGTTAACCTGATTCTTCCCTCTCCCCTGAACTCAGCCCGGGTGAAGTCCCCGTGCATAAGGCAAAGCGTGGGACAACCAAGCTTGGTCTCTATCACATAACGCATACAGCCAATTGCAAAGCAGCGTGTAAAGAGGCAGGGATTCAAATGCTTCCTGCTTCCTCAGAGCTCTTTCTGAACAGAAGAAAGGCTTTTTAAAAACTAGGTTTGGATTTCTTCCCCCCCCCCTTTCAGATTGCTCTGTTTTTTGTTTTTTCTTCTTTAAATGCTTTTTTTATTTGGCAATTGGGTTGTTTGGGGGGTGTCTCTCACAGTATGCATTACAAAGTAAGCCAATTACAAAGCAGCATTTAGAAAGTCAGGGACTTGATTTGAGCTTGGTGACTGCTGGTGCAGACTCCCAACAGTGTGGGTCCAGCGAGCAGAAACCCTCAGATAAAACTCCCATGCATAAATGACCCTTGTCACATGCCAATTGCCACCCCCTCCCCATGTCTAAGCTCTAAAGCAGGAACTCCCCAGGCTGCCTTTCTCCGCTGCTGTTAGGAGGCTTTACGTTGATGACTCCCTTTCAGCTCAGCCCACACCACCTGCAAAATGGGGTTACTTCTGACCTACCTTACACGGTTACAATTCAAGTCGCAGCCAACTTATGGCGACCCCTTTTTTTGGGGGGGGGGTGTTTCACGGCAAGAGACTAACAGAGGTGGTTTGCCAGTGCCTTCCTCTGCACAGCAACCCTGGTATTCCTTGGTGGTCTCCCATCCAAATACTAACCAGGGCTGACCCTGCTTAGCTTCTGACGAGATCAGGCTAGCCTGGACCATCCAGGTCAGGGCAGCCATGAATACCCCTCTCTATATACCCCTATGTCCCATAGGAAACACACTTCTTTACCTGGAGCATCTGTAGGACACAGCTGTAGCTGGCAAATCTGCTTGGCTTCAGGCTTGGAAGATGAATCGCAGCCTTGTCCTAGGGCTTCTCCTTGGTAGCATTTCACCTCTCGGACCCGCAAGCCTGTGCCGCACGTCTTGCTGCACTGTGGAAGGAAGAAAAGATTCCCCAGCCCAAGCACATCAAATGTTCCATTTAGTAGTCAATGAGGATGTAGGCAGCTTTCCCATAAAAGTGGAATGTTATTCTCCATCAGACTGTCCAAAGACCCAGCCTAAGTAAGATGTGTAAGCCATTCATAGTTAGACTGATTTTGATGAAGCTGGTATAACAATTTTCCATGCATTGTATATGACTGTTTCGGGTGTGTGGCTTCAGTCACAGCACAGCAGCTGGGGTTTCCACAGGTGGCCCTAGGGCGCTTTCATACATACTGAATAATGCACTTTCAGACCACTTTCAATGCACTTTAAGGATCGTTTGCAAGTGGATTTTGCCGTTTCAAACAGTAAAATCCAGCTGCAAAGTGCATTGAAAGTGGAATGAGAACGCATTCTTTGGCATGTGTGAAAGTGCCCCATGTCAGCTCCAGTTGGATAGGGCTGATTGTCTGTTTAGGGCAAGAGGACTCCATAGAGCCCCCTGCTCCTCTTCTGAGCACCACACAAACACTACCACTGAGGAGTGGCATGCACCGAGGAGCTCTGATGGCCGGATCAGGTCAGCAGCTGCGCCCAAAATGCCTGTCCGCATGTGAGGCTGCTTCTGCATGCGCTGTTTTCTCTTGCGTATGACTTCCTCCACAAACTCTGACTTCTGGGGAGGAGGGGGTTCCCGTTCATGGTGCTTGCGTCATAGAATTGAAAGGCTGAAATGCTAGCAGGGAAGGTGAATGAGAGGGGGGATGGATGTCTGTGCAGAGGTGAATGAGACAAACACAGCAGGATGCTTACGGTTTGTATCATGCGGGAT
The DNA here is from genome assembly GCF_029931775.1 of Euleptes europaea. Taxonomy (NCBI): domain Eukaryota; kingdom Metazoa; phylum Chordata; class Lepidosauria; order Squamata; family Sphaerodactylidae; genus Euleptes; species Euleptes europaea. The sequence continues at coordinate 21,543,022 of NC_079313.1, read as the reverse complement.
GCTTGTGTGCAAGAGAATGGGTCGATTTCATGGTTTTGCTTTGGTTACATCATAGAATCACAGAGTTGGAAGGAGCCATACAGGCCATCTAGTCCAACCCCCTGCTCAATGCAGGATCAGCCTAGAGCAACCCTGTCAAGTGCTTCTCCAGCCTCTGCTTAAAGACTGCCAGCGAGGGGGAGCTCGCCACCTCCTTAAGGAACTGATTCCACTGTTGAACAACTCTTACTGTAAACAATTTTTTCTTAATAGCCCTGTGGCGCAGAGTGGTAAGCTGCAGTACTGCAGTCCAAGCTCTGCTCATGACCTGAGTTCGATCCCGACGGAAGTTGGTTTCAGGTAGCCGGATCAAGGCTGACTCAGCCTTCCATCCGTCCGAGGTTGGTAAATTGAGTACCCAGCTTGCTGGGGGTAAAGGGGAGATGACTGGGGAAGGCCCTGGCAAACCATCCCGTAAACAAAGTCTGCCTAGTAAACGTCGGGATGTGACATCACCCCATGGGTCAGGAATGACCCGGTGCTTGCACAGGGGATTTTTACCTTTACCTCTCCACTTGCAATTTAACCCCATTATTGCGAGTCCTATCCTCTGCTGCCAACAGGAACAGCTCCCTGCCCTCCTCTAAGTGACGGCCTTCAAATACTTAAAGAGAGCAATCACGTCCCCCCTCCACCTCCTCTCCTCCAGGCTAAACATTCCCAACTCCCTCAAGTTTGGCACAGGGCAGGAGGCTTGCTTGGGACCCAAAATATCTAGTCATGCCACCGCCCCTTGTGGACAACGGCCACTTGGCCTTACCTGGGACCAAGAGGTGGAAAACCACGTGGAACAGGGCCTCTTGAAACAAGATGCCTGCACTTCCGGCTTAGGGAAGGCGTCGCAGCGCTTCTCCGGATACTCCCTGTACACGCCGTGCTCCAGCCCCGCACACAGCACTGTCCGTGTCTTGACTCCTCGGCCACAAGTGGCGTTGCACTGGAATGGGCAAAGCGAGGCGCCGTTTAGCCACTCACACTAGAAAGAGTGAACCATGCAGGCCAAGAATATTTTCGTCATGGTGGGATTTTAAAAACCTGCTAGCCTATATTGCCCCGTGGCGTAGAGTGGTAAGCTGCAGTACTGCAGTCCAAACTCTGCTCCCGACATGAAGGCACTGGCAAACCACCCTGTAAACAAAGTCTGCCTAGTAAATGTTGGGATGTGACGTCACCCCATGGGTCAGGAATGACCCAGTGCTTGCACAGGGGACCTTTACCTTTACCTAGCCTATACTGATTCAGCAACTCTCCCCTCTCCCCAAGATATACTGTGTTTGAATGGGTGTAACACAAGAGGAAATGGAAGGCAAACTGTACAGTAACTGGGGATTATTGTTTATAAAAATTATTTGATGCTCATCAACGCTGTCATGGGGCAGCCTGCTGAGGCTTCCTCAGATGAGGAGGACCTGGAAGCAGCAGGCAGTGGAAGGGAGGAAAAGCAGCAGGCTGAGCAGTCACAGAAAGAGGAGTTCCCCCCCTTCCCGTGCCTACAATTGTCCAGAGCAGGGGCCTCACCTGTGTCAGAGTGGCCCCCAAAGCCACTGGAGCAAAGGCACCAAAAGGTCAGAGCACTCCTACACAAGCATAGAAGGAGTGCTAGACTGCAGACTTGGAATTTGGACTTTGCTTCTGACATTAGGACTGTCATGGCCCTGACCTTGGAATAGACTTTGCTTCTGATACTGACTTTGGACCCAGACCTAGAACTGCCTGGTATTGATCCTCAAACTGCTATTTGACTATGCTACCAGCCTCTGGCCCTCACATCTGCCAGCATTCAGGGGAAGCGTCCACTTCGGGGGGGGGGGAGGCTAGGATCCTTTCTTCTATTTCTGCAGTACTGTCTCCCATGGCGGAGCGTGTCCCTCCAGTTCCAGATGCTTTCTTCTTGCTACAAGATGCTGGGTCTTGTGTGAGCAGATAACTATCACAGGCAGAATGCGTTCCACTGCAACACACTGCCTCTGCAACATATGGCGTGGTGGAAATGGAAGATTAGGATCCCAGCCATTATGTCTTTCTGCTGTATGTGGTTTTTTTTAAAAAAAATATTATTACACTTCACCTCTCATTCAATATGCTGGAGATTGTGTGGTTTGCCGCCCTTTTTATTCTTCATATTGATCTCTCTCTTTTACACACATACCCAAACATCCCAAAACTAGGACCCATTAACATGCAAAGTATTAAAATAAGGACAGGTCATTCTTTCCCAGTAACTCAACAGAGGAGATGAGGCCCAGGCTAGCCTATTCTCATCAGATCTCAGAAGCTAATCAGAATTGGCCATGGGAGCAGGAGAAGAGTTGGTTTTTATATGCTGCCTTTCTCTACCACTTAAGGGAGACTCAAACTGGCTTACAGTCACCTTCCCCTCCCCTCCTCACAACAGACACCTGTGAGGTGAGTGAGGCTGAGAGAGCTGTGACTAGCCCAAGGTCACCCAGTTGGCTTCATGTGGAGGAGTGGGGGAAAAAATCTAGTTAACCAGATTAGCCTCCACCACTCATGTGGAGGAGTGGGGAATCAAATCCAGTTCTCCAGATCAAACTCCACCGCTCCAAACCACCACTCTTAACCACTACACCACGCTGGTACTTGGATGGGAGACCACCATGGAAGTCCAGGGTTGCAACGCAGATGCAGGCAATGGCAAACCACTTCTGATCGTCTATTGCCTTCAAATCCGTACAGGGTCCCAATAAGTTGGCTGTAAGTTGATGGCACTTTCTTCCACCAGTAGAAGACATCACTGTCTTTTTTTTCCCCTCCCTCCGCTAGTCAACAAGTAGGCTTTTATTTATTTATTGCTGAGAGCAGCCAGTTCAAGGTCCCTGCCAACATGAATGGTGTGGACATACCTGATCCCATTCCTGCTCAACCCAATGGGCAGGGCAGTTCTTGTCACCACAGGGATAAATTGCTAGTGGCTTGGTGTCAGGATCGCACTGGGAGTCTAAGATCACCTTCCCCTCCAAATTGCGGCATGTGATGAAGCGGTTCATCCGCCCCTCGCCACACGAACCTGAGCACTTGGGAGAAACAAAGGGGCCTTTTGAGGTAACGGTGGTTATGCAGCAGTCTCTAATCTGAACGCAGGGTCATCTACTCGCCGGGACATAACTGTAAGACTTTTGACTTGTTGTAGGGCTATTGGAATTCCTTGCAGCTACTCAGAATCTGGGACTAAGATTGGATAATGTTTCTTAAAAGTAGTGGGGGGAGAGAAAAATTTTAAATGCTGATTTTCTCTATCTTTAAAGGAGAATCAAATCAGCTTACAATCTCCTTCCCTTCTTCTCCCCACAACAGATACCTTGTGAGGTAGGTGAGGCTGAGAGAACTGTGACTAGCCCAAGGTCACCCAGCTGGCTTCGTATGTAGGAGTGGGGAAACCAATCCAGTTCACCAGATTAGAGTCCACTGCTCATGTGGAGGAGTGGGGAATCATACCCAATTCTCCAGATTAGAGTCCACCACTCATAACCATTACACCACGCTGCCTCTAGATTTTACAAAGTTAGGCTGATTTATGATAATATATGGGCAGAGTCCGCTCCAGACACAGTGTATTTTCTGATTATGCTTATGCAAGAATGTGACATAGAGAATTTGAGAACTGACTTTTATATACCAGTATTTTAGAAGGAAGTATGAGTTTCCATAAATAACAAACTTGTAACCTTCTTTGCAACCCCCCCCCCCCATGCAGTCTTTTCCTCTAAAATGGGAAACTGCAAAGCATCTGGACTCACTGGTCCCCAGTCAGAAGCAGTCCAGTGGCGGTCACAGGGAGGGCCTGAGCATTCCTTCTCACCGACAGGCCTCAGTGACTCGTTGCACAGATGTGGCTCTACCGAGCAGCGCACAGCCCTCTTCATGGTCCCTGGGCCGCCACACCGAGCGGAACACTGTAAAGTCAGAAAGAGAAAAGAAGGGGCAAAAGGGGAAAGGAAACACACACAAAAAAATGCAAGGAGTAAAGAAATAATGTTTTTTACATTAAGGGTAAGGCACCATTTCCCCTCATCCTGCTCAGGAAATAGAGCTAATCTTCCTGAGGTGACTAATGGTAGTACCTCCTCACAACAGACACCCTGCGAGGTAGGTGGGGCTGAGAGAGTTCAGAGAGAGCTGTGACTAGCCCAAGGTCACCCAGCTGGCTTCATGTGGAGGAGTGGGGAAACCAACCCAGTTCTCCAGATCAGACTCCACCCCTCCAAACCACTACACTAGAGGAAGGAATCAGACCTTGCTTTTCCAATTAATATCTCCCCTCCCTAATGTAAACATGTATGTTTGCTCTCAATGCTTATCCTGGAGAAGACAGGTGCCCCACATCTCTAAAACATGGACCCAAGACTAAGGCTTGCATCCTACCCACCCCGCTCAACCAAATATGAAGCCCTCCTTCCAGCCTAAGGCACCTTCCTTTTAAAGAAGAGGGTCTTCTATGAGGATCTTCCAAGCCTGTTCCATTGGAGGATGCTTCCTTAGACTGGAAGGAAGGCTTCATTCTTGTCTGAGTTGAGTGGAGTAGATGGGATACAAGCCCATGCCTGTCAAACATACTGAGAATGTCATGTGGGTCAAAGTGATACAGCATTTGTTCTGCAAAGTCTACCAACTGAGTTCTGCCTGTAGACTGAGTTTCAACTCCTGAGCATCTGTTCCACAAGCGCAAGAGGAAGCCAACGAGACACCTCCCTTCTCCTACTTGCTCACGTGCCCACGAGAGACACTTAACCCTGTGTTTGAAGAGAGTCTAAAGGTACAGCCATTTTTTGTTTATTTCTATTAATAGCAGCTTCTGGGGGAGGGCTGAATTGGAACTGCAGTCGTGGGGTGGGGAGTAAGGAGGGAGTTAACTCTTTTCCTCCTCTGCTGACTTCCTGATATAAAACCTATAATCCACGCCACAGATTTCCCTGTCAGAGCAAATAGCGGCTTACGGGGAGGGCAGAATTTACTGTGGGAAAATGAGTGAGAGGGGAGGGTTAAACATAAGCCCGGTGCTGATACAATTCAGCTCATCCCTCCCGCCGTGGCAGCTACTTACCTTACCCTTTTCCCACCCCCACGGTGTGGCTCATTCTTTTGCTGAACGCTGCCAAAGGACCACATACCTCAGACCACTCTGACAGCTCCCACTGTGGCCCACAGGGTTTGTTCACGCACGATTTCCTCTCCATGGGCCTGGCCAGCCCAGCTGACTCACACATGTCGTCATAAACAGAGCTATCGAAGCCTGGGGCCAGCATCTTCCAGCAGCGCACCGTCCGGTACTGATAGCCTTCGCCGCACGTCCTGGAACACTCACTCCACCGGCTGGTCTCCCACCTCCACAGGGTGGGATGGGAGAGGCAGAGGAAGACAAAACACAGCTTAGTCTGGGGTCCCTGGAAGGGCGGGGCAGAAGAATCGCAGTACGGTACCCTATTTAAACAACCTTTTAACTACCCCTGATGAATGGCGTTCAGTCTAGCCAGCAAAAATAATTGTCCATATCGCGGGATTGTCAGGAAATCAAAATACACTGGGAGGGACTGTGGCAAGTTTAGACCTAGGTATAGAGGTGAGCCCCGTGGTGCAGAGTGGTAAGCTGCAGTACTGCAAGCTCTGCTCACGACCTGAGTTCGATCCCAACGGAAGTTGGTTTCAGGTAGCCGGCTCAAGGTTGACTCAGCCTTCCATCTTTCCGAGGTCGGTAAAATGAGTACCCAGCTTGCTGGGGGTCAAGGGAAGACGACTGGGGAAGGCACTGGCAAACCACCCTGTAAATAAAGTCTGCCTAGTAAACGTCAGAATGTGACGTCACCCCATGGGTCAGGAAGGACCCGGTGCTTGCATAGGGGACCTTTACCTTTTTATAGAGGTGAGCATACTCTACATGCTCTTATTGTAGCATTTCTATAATCTAGTTTTTGCAAGCAGCTCAGGATTGAAGAAATAGCTGCCCCATGACCCATGCTCCTTTAGATCAGGAAGAGAGAGTCCTAAAGACTGGATACGACATTCAACCAGTTTACTCCACGAGGTCTGATAGGAATCAGCTTGAAGAAGATGTAAGTATCTATTCAACTCCATGGAGAAGAGCAGAGGAATCATCCAAGAGGAGATATGGGCTGGCATCTTAACAGGGGGCCTCTATACTATTCACACTCAATAGTAAAAGGTATCTCCCACTCAAGACTCTGAGAGATAATTACTTGTCCATTAATTAAATACTGTTTTTGTCTCCTTTCAGTGCAGAGTTTTTAAAAAAATATCCCACAACCCTTTCCAGTTTCCACAGCGTTTCCCCACCATTCTGTCTAAGCCACCTCACAGGATTGTTGTGAGGATAAAATGGAGGAGAGGAGAACTAGGTACTCGGCCTGAAACTCCTTGGAGAGAGGAAGGGATAAAAATATACTGAATAAGCAAATAATTAATAAAAGGATATAAAAAGATATTACACACAGCAACTGTCTTTGGGCAGCCTCAAGCTGCAGGCCTGATATTCTCGTTCTGTATTAAAATGAAATAAACCCCAAACCATTTCTGGATGATGATCTAGCACAGCAGTTCTCAACCTTTTTTGCTCCATTCCCCCCTTTCATTATTGTTCAGAATATAATTCCCCCCTTCCCAAGATAGTCTAACTCAAAAAAACAAACTACAATTTTACAGATTGTACATAATAGTCAGGACATCACACTTTGCTGAATAGTGGTCCCAATTCCCCCACCCCAGACCCTAAAATTCCCCCCTTGGGGGGGAATTCCCCCCTTGTTTGAGAACCCCTGATCTAGCAGCTGGCTCATTCCACTCACCTGGGCTGGCAATCTCGGCCTGCACAGAATTCATGAGTGGGCTCCGGACGGGTCAGCACATCACAGTATGCTTCTTCCACTTCTACGCCGTCGTAGCGGATGCACAGGGCATAGGAGGTACTGATCCCTAAGTGGACATCAAAGAATTTCCTTTTAGTCAGGCTGTGTCCCATGGCCAGTAGCAGCCCAAAAGACTGATTCCATTGGCAGCTGCTCAAACTGTTCCAAGGAAGAAGCGAAACGTAAGCACTTGCTTGCTTTACCTGTAAGTGCTTCTTACTTTACTTTATAATCTGCCTTTCTCATTGAGAATGAAAGCACATCACAGAATTTTAAAACAATGCAATAGGAACAGTGCAGGACATACAATGAACAGAGTAATAATACTGGATCACAAGTGCAAAAAAATTTATAAAACATGACATATAAGCAATGCAAAGACTGGATTAGAGAAATTCGAAAACATTGCTCCATCAACTGGCCTTTTCGGGCATAAACGGACCAATGAAAGTGCTATATGTAGCATCTGTCGACCTGGCTACGGTGTTTGATTCTATAGATAGGAACCGACTATGGCAAAAATTAGTGGATCTGAACATTGATAAGCGTTTATTATTCTTACTGCGTGAGTTGCACACGGATAATTTTGCTCTAATTAGAGTGGCAACATCTGGCTCTCTAACTAATAAAATCCCAATTTTTAGGGGGGGGGGTAAAGCAGGGTTGTGTTTTGTCCCCTATGTTCTTTAATTTGTATATAAATAACATAGTTGAAAGTTTATCCGGCCCTCAATTTGTTGCACCAGCCCTAGGAGACAACAAAAATAGAAAACAACGCAGTAAGAACAAGAATATGCATACGATAAACAGCGCCACAAACTACATGCATGTTTGCCCCTTTATAAAAGCATCCTCCTGAACAATTCTAATTTACAACAGCCCTATTCTCTTTATAAAAATATCCTCCTGAGCAATTCTGTTTTACACATTCTATGGAATGACAAGTGTTGGAGGCTTCCTCCAGCCCCTTTTCCCTGTGCTTCCAGGACTCATTTGAAGGGGAGAGAGGATACACCCTCCAACAGGGAGATGCATATTGTGTCCCTCCATTAGGAGAACACATATTGCTTTGCTTTTACCGTTTGGGGAAGACCCAGTAGCTTTGGGATCAGGAAGTACAAGTAATTCACGCTTCTCTCTTTCTTTCTCTTTCTCTCTTAACTTCCTTGAGGCTCTGAGTGACGGTGCCACACAAGTAGTCAAGGCCAGAATATTTATTAAGAATAAAGCCTGTATACTTTTTTTTTACGTTAAGTCACAGCCGACTTATGGTGACCCCTGCGGGGTTTTCAAGGCCAGAGACATTCAGTGGTGGATTGCCATTGCCTGCCTCTGCAAAGCAACCCTGGACTTCCTTGGTGGTCTTCCGTCCAATTACTAACAGGGCTGACCCTGCTTAGTTTCTGAGATCTGAAGAGATCAGGCTAGCCTGGATTATCCAGGTCAGGGCCTGTATTCTATACATTTAAATAATCATGGCTGGCATCCTACCAGTTGGAGAAAAGCTCCTTGAGTCAGAGGAAGGCATTCAACTTGGTTGAGCAGAGAAAACATGAACACATGAAGCTGTCTTATACTGAATCAGACCCTTGGTCCATCAAAGTCAGTATTGTCTACTCTGACCAGCAGCGGCTCTCCAAGGTCTCACATCACTTACTTGCCTAGTCCCTTTAACTGGAGATGCCAGGGATTGAACCTGGGACCTTCTGCACGCCAAGCAGATGCTCTACCACTGAGCCACAGCCTCTCCCTGTGGATGGTGGAAAGTGCTGTCAAGTTCCAGCCCACTTATGGCAACCCTATAGGGTTTTCCAGGCAACAGATGTTCAGAGGTGGTTTGCCATCGTCTGCCTCTGTGTAGCAACCCTGGACTGCCTTAGTGGTCTCCCATCCAAGTACTAAACAGGGCCGACCCTGCTTAGCTTCTGAGATCAGGTTAGCCAGGGCCATCCAGGTCAGGGTGTGGGGAGGATACAAGCCAGTAACAATGAAGTGTTTGTGCACTGCAGCAGGTGAAATGTTCCTGGGCAGCTGAAGGGTACATATGGATGCAAAGAGAGGCCAAGATTGCAAAGGGAGCATCCATCACATTGCCTGTATATAGAATGTTACCAGCTCAATTGCCAAGGACACAGCCTCAGCCCAAGACCTTAAAGAGCTGTTGCCAGTCACAGCAGGCAACATGGGGCTAAATGGAACAGTGGACTGGCTCTGCATAAAGTGGAATTTCAGGATCCTGTGTACAAAGATGGATCAAACAGTGTAAATATACAGGCAGCAAATACACTGGTGTGAACCGGAGTCCACCATGCCAGTGCTCTGTTACCTATTTCCACAATGGTGTAAGCTCTAGCCCTGCGGCAAACCCATAAACAGATTTCAGCAGACGGCAAATCCACGAAAGCAGTTTTATTGGTTAGAATCGACAGGTTTCAGAAGCCATATTCAAAAGGACACTAGTAAGGGTCAAAGGCAAGGCACATATCATATATGGAAGAGGAAAAGGAGATAACCGATTACCCAGGCAACCCCCCCCCCTCCAACAGGCAGGAAGGAGCACTCGGCGATTCCCACAGTATGGGAATCTATGAAGACTAAACACGGGGCTTAGACTGGCCTTGGACAGAATAGCACAACAGCACCTGGAAGCAGCACAACAACACTACCACATACCATCCTCATGGCCTGCTCCTGACAAATGGTTCCTCGCAAGACCTTGGGGCAGTGTGGTGTAGTGGTTAAGACAGTGGTTTGGAGTGGTGGACTCTAATCTGGAGAACTGGGTTTGATTCCCCACTCCTCCCCATGACCGGTGGACGCTAATCTGGTGAAACGGGTTGGTTTCCCCACTCCTGCACGTGTAGCCAGCTGGGTGACCTTGAGCTAGTCACAGCTCTCTCAGAACTCTCTCAGCCCCACCTACCTCACAGGGTGTCAGTTGTGGGAAAGGGAAGGGAAAGTGATTGTAAGCCAGTTTGATTCTTCTTTAAATGGTAGAGAAAGTCGGCATATAAAAACCAACTCTTCTTTCTGGTTGCGATCAAGCTGGACAAACTGAAGCAACACTTATTTTTGAGGCCACCCATTCCCACCAATATACCATCCCCGGGGAAATTACCCGAGGTGCATGTGGAGCTGCAAGGCGCATAGGCCGATACTTTCCAGCGATACATGTCAGCCAGGCTGATGTCATCGTGGCCAAGGGGGTTCAGCTCGAAGTCATTGCTGTGGGAGAAAAAGAGTTTGGGTGAACACACAGATGAATGGTCGGCTGTGAGAAATAAAGGTTTTGCTAGCCATTGTTGGTTACTTAGGGGGGGACAGAAAGGGTCCTCTGGTGTTACTATATCGTTCCTGAGCAGCCTGTGTGTGTGGCAAAAAGTCAGTTGCTTAGTGAACCTCTCGACAAAGTGATGGTTTCGACCACTAATTCCCATTCAGTGGGGCTGAGACCCAGGAGATTTTCACAAGAAATAAATCAGTCCTTGGAGAAGTTCTGTACTCTGAAGGATAAATGTATGTACAGTACTTTAGAAAGATGAACAGGTAAACAATCTGCCTGAAACATGGAGGAGGGGAATGCCTGGATTCAATTTGCTGGTATGTCTGTCGGTCATCCAAACTATGAAGCTAAGAGGAAGCTGGTCTTCCATAGGGACAGAGGGACCTTCCACAAAATCTCTTTTCAACATATCTGCCCCCTAGGAGGACAATTACAGCGCATTCCTGAAAGGAATGCCTGCGCCGGGCTTAGGAGGCAACCCAGCGGCGTTTTGTGGGTCCTGGCAGATCTCTAGCTCAGAAGGATCTAAGATTGGCGATCGGCCCCCTCCCGCGGACAGGAATAGCCTCTATTCAAGGCGGATGTGAGTTTGTTTTGCCAATAAAAGGAACCTTTTCCCCCCCTTGCAGAAGAGTCGTCAGCTATGGAGCTGCTAGGACCGCCCAAGAAACTGTGTTAACCCTTTGTCAACCGGGGGGGGGGGTGTCAACCAGGGCAGCTGCCTGCTTGGGGCTTGGGCAGCTAATTTTAAGTTGATAATTTTGTATGGCCCGCAAATGGTGTTATAAATATTCAAATGGCCCTTGACAGAAAAAAGGTTCCCCACCCCTGACATAGACGATACTGTTTCTAGGGTTGGATCTTGGTTTCCAAACTGCAAAATTAAAAAAGAGAGCACCTGGAAGGCCGAGGGCCTGTAGCCCACTTTCAGAGGCTTCACGACCCATTTTTGGAACCTGACCCACACGTCGGGAAACACTGCCATAAAGGCTACCCTCCAGAGCTGACATTTACTCCAGGTGGAACTGATCCAGGTGCCTCCGCCCAGCACAAAAAAACCATGCAACCCTCATAGGGTTGCACGGGAGATACGCGTATCTTGACAAAATAAAAAAGGGGCGTTCCTAAGCCAAAACGGCCGGCGCCGGAACACCCTGGGAACGGCTCTCGAGGCGCTGTTACACCCCAGGAATGCCTCCCAGCTTGCTGCCGTAGACTGTGCCGGCGGCCAGAGATTGAGGTGGCATTTGGGCCCAGCGCCGCCATGGCGGCGGCCAGGGACCAGCAGCCAGGCCTGCATGCTGGTGCTGGGGCCACTCACGCCGGCGTGCGTGGGCCCCTGCGCCAGCCTTTCTTGGCCTCCTAAGGCCTTTTGCTGCGGCCGCCGACCCATTTGAGGAATGTGCTGTTAGATGCTCTTCCCTAGGAAATATATTTCTATCTTACCTTTCAGTACCAGGAGACTGCAGAGGTTCTGACAGGGGTTTGTTCCCAAAACCAGTATGTAGGTTGGACTTGGAACTGGGTTTGGAAGATGTCGTCATCACAGTGTCGTTGGTTGCCTCATCCACTGTGTACGCCTCAGCATTCGTGCTTTCTAGAAAGTTCTCATTTGCTGGCCGCTTGCGCAGTCCTTCTGGCCATTCTACTAAGGGGTCACTCCAAAACCCCACTGTTGAATTCTTTCTTCCCAGCTTGACCACTAGGTAGTGCAATTCCCTACAAAAAGCAGCATTTTGTGGGTCCCGAAGACACAATTTCTTGAAGAGACGCAGCCTGGATGGCCCGATCCTGCCAGTTTCTAGATCAGGCCTGGCTGCGCCATGAGGGACAGCTGTGCTGATTGTGATCTGGTTGAGTCTGAGCGCTAAAAGAAAACAGATGACAGTGAGCTGGAGTTGTTCTGGAAACTATTCCATCACTAACCACTCTCAGTTGACCACCTTTCCAACTAAAAGCTTTTTTCCCGCAAAGAAGAAACGGAATTGATACTCATTTGACGGTATATATTTGCAAGGCTGTTCTTCTTATACGATTGAACATATTGGCAATTCCATCATCATTACATCTGCTTCTGAACCAGATCATAAAGTGTGGATCAAAAAATCTACCCAATGGGGATGGAGACTGAAAAGGATAAAAGATGGAAGGGTGGGAAGGAAGCAGGGTACAGGGAAAAGAGAAGGAGAAGCTGAAGTGGAGGAGAACAGAAAAATGTAGTTTGGTGGGTGGGAGAGATTAAAAAAGGGAGAGGCTTCCAGAGAGGAGGAAAGAGAGAAAAGCTAAAGGCTGGGGGAGCAGATAAAGGTAGATTAGTGAATGTGTGTAATGGAAGTAAATAAGAAAGCAGAGAAGGGGAGAATCTGTGGGGGCTGCTGGGGGAGAGAAAGAGAAAGTAGTGTAGTTAGGGGGATATGGGGAAAATAAGATGCCCCCCCCCCGGTGAGTCCTCACAAGTCCACTGCTTCTATGTGATCTAATATCAGACAGCATCTAAATAGTAGTATCTAAATAGTAATCTAAATAGGAATGTGGTTTTTTTTATTATTGTGGATATAAATTTGACAACGTGCAAGTGAAGGCTAGAAAAACCACTTCAGAATTCACAAGTCAGTCTATTAAGAATGCAAAATACAAACTCGGTTTCTTAAATTGTAAAGCTGAGCACATGTGATTCTTTAATATTTGTATTTCAAATAACATTTCAGCACATATGAGGTAAATATTGATGATTTAGGGTTAATTTCAGATTTTGGTGAACAGGTGTGCATGCATAAATAAATGGGAGTCGTGTGGCACAACTAACAAAAATTTATTCCAACACTCATGGTTGGAGAGTCCCACATTTTGTTAAAATAGTTAACACCCCTAAAGAGCAAGAAAACCCAAATCTTTGCTCAAACTGGTGAGGGAGCAGGTGGTAGGAACGTGTCCAGGTGTCATCAGTGACTAAATTTTGTGACAAGGATTCCAATTAACTGGATCACAACTTTTGAATTTTCCAAATATTTACATTAACATTTTGGCCATAATTGCTACTTGCCTCTCTTTCACTGCCTCCATTTATACATAAAATTTCTGCTGCTCTTCATCTAATCACACTAGGTCTCTTGCGACTTTCCTACTCATTGACAAAGCAAATGCCACTTTTCCAATGACCAGCCCCACACACACACAAATGTTGCCTGCTGGATCAGGAATAATGCAATATGTAAATAAGGATGACTCCATAATTTGAATACAGATTTTGAATTTTCTAGATGTAGTGTTGTAGCAAATGTGGCTTAATGTTGGACTGGAAGGTGTCACATGAACACATGAAACTGCCTTATACTGAATCAGACCATTGTCCATCAAAGTCAGTATTGTCTACTCAGACTGGCAGCAGCTCTCCTACTTTCACATCACCTACTCACCTAGTCCCTTTAACTAGAGATGCTGGGGATTGACACTGGGACCTTCTGCATGCAAAGCAGATGCTCTGAGCCACAGCCCCTCCCAAGTGTTGCCCATGCTTAAGAAAATAAATCAGCAAGAAAATATACTAACCCAAATCTGTTTCTCTGCCTACTCCCACTTCTTCAGCTTCATCAGCTCCATTAGTGTGGTAGAGTCGTTGGACTTGGAAGCTAAAACTTTCCCCCTCGTCCCCATGTTTCCAGCCCCAGTCCCAGCCTGGTGTCGTGGAATTGCTTGGAAACAAGTTCTGGCTGCCAAAGGCCATGCCGCCACGCTCTTCCCCTTGCGAGAAACGTTCCCCAAGGTCATCTGGCGCAAGCGGGATCCAAGTGGCATTGAAATCTTGGGAAATGGATGGGACTGCATCTTGGTTGTGGCTGGGATCTGGCAGACGAAGGTAAAGAGGCATCTTGATGACCGGAGGGATGGTCTGCAGAGCTGGTGACAGTGTCCGTGGCACCGTGTAGTCGTAGGTTACGTGGGGCATTTTCCCATTAAAGTTATAGTACTGGGTTCAACAAGGAAAGAGAAAACATCGGTTTAATCCGCTGAAACCAATGCTTCTACTTCAGATGCCATTGTGTTGGGATCTAGCTACAACCCAACTACACAAAAACTCCTCCAATAAGACTTTTCTGAAGATGGGGATAAGATAACCATAACTGGGAAGGTGATATAATAACCATCTTCAAGTACTTGAAGGGCTGTCACATAGAGGAGGGAGCCGAGTTGTTTTCTGTTGCCCCAGAAGGTCGGACCAGAACTAACGGGTTGAAATTAAATCAGAGGAGTTTCCATTAGGAAGAACTTTCTAAAGTTAGAGCAGTTCCTCAGCGGAACAGGCTTCCTCGGGAGGTGGTGAGCTCTCCTTCCCTGGAGGTTTTTAAGCAGAGGCTAGATGGTCATCTGTCAGCAATGAGGGAGGGCAAGAAGGTTTGAATCAGTGTTTCGCTCTTGTGGACCTTTCTTACATGCCCAGGGTAGTGCCAATCACCACTTTGGGGTCAGGAAAGAATTTCCCTGAAGGCCAGATTGGCCAGGGATCCTGGAGGGGTTTTTTTGTTGTTGTTTTTTGCCATCATCTGGGTGTGGAGTAGGGGTCACTGAGAGTGTGGAGGGGAGGTAGTTGTGAATTTCCTGCATTGTGAAGGGGTTGGATTAGATGACCCTGGTGGTCCCTTCCAACTTTATGATTCTATGGCACTCCGTTCCCATCCAAAGGAGTTTGCTCTCCTATAAATCCCCATTATGGAAAGCATAATCCAAGAATGACACAAAGCATTAACCTTCTGGACTGCTGTCGTCCTTATTAGATCTGCTGGCCTCAGCCCGTCTCAGCAGCCTGGTATGGGAACTCACAGGCTGGTCAAGCAACCAACCGAGCCTAGGATTTAATCCACTTGGAAGCCAGGGTAACCTGGGCATTTTACTTCAACCTAGGTTAGGGACCAGGCACTCGGATCCCCTCGAATCAATGCTGGCAGTTTTGGGGCTCACAAAATAGGGGCAAGCAATGAAGTGATCAGATCAGGCAGACTCTCTTACCTACCATGGCATTCAGAGACTGGTTGGTGGGCCCCTGGGCAATAATATACTCCAGGCCATCAGAGTGGAGGTTGGAAGGCCGACGGTATTTGAACACGGTGCCGGCCACCCTGAAGTTCTGCGGGTTGTCGATGGCAGAGTTCCCATTGAAGAAGAAGTGCCCAGATTCATCAGCGAGTGCTAGAAAGGAGAAAGAAGAGGAATGAGACTCAAATAAGTTATCTTCCACGCTGGTGTTTATCGAGAAATGGGCAACCGGAGGTGCAGGCAATCAGTGGAGCACAGGGAGCTTAGTACCCAGCTCCCAGCATATGAAGGACCGTCTCACCATGCCTATCATTTTTTCCCATGTGAGTTAAGATACCGGCAACACATGAACACATGAAGCTGCCTCACACTGAGTCAGACCCTTGGTCCATCTCCAGGGTCTCAGGTAGAGGTCTTTCACCTACTTGCCTGGTAGAGGTCTCAGGTAGAGGTCATCACCTACTTGCCTGGTCCCTTTAACGGGAGATGCTGGGAATTGAACCTGGGACCTTCTGTATGCCAAGCAGATGCTCTACCGCTGAGCTACGGCAACGGACTCTTTAAGGCCCTCCCCTACCATGTAAAGAGCTGTGGGAAGATGCACACACAGCGAGAGGTCGATTCACCTATTACAAGGTTCTCAAGGCAGCAACGAGGATATTTGATCCAGCAATTTTCCCTGGCACGTGTGGGTTAGAGTTGGAGTCACGCTGTGTGTTGAGAGGGGGCTTAAGCCTTCCCTCCTGCACCATTTTCCTGACATGTTAAAGGCCCAGGAGCTACTATTTGCCCCACTGAAAACATGTAACGTATCACTGAATTATATTCTGGGATGTTTGTTATTGTAAAATGTTGCACAGCTTGCGATGCTGTATGTCTGCCATCACACCTGACCCGGATGGCCCAGGCAAGCCCAATTTCAGATCTCAGAAGCTAAGCAGGGTAGGTCCTGGTTGGTATTTGGGTGGGAGACCACCAAGGAATTCCAGGGTCACTATCCAGAGGCAGGCAATGGCAAATCACCTCTTAAAAGCCTTTTATGCAGGGAGGTTTCCCCACGGTCACCCCCGCCGACTGCTTCAGGGCTTCCTTTTTTTATTATGCTTGCCTTTTCTGACAGTCAGAGGTCGCCTCACTCTCCCTGCACCTTTTGCCCGCATTTTCCAGATTCTGTCTAAAACAGCATCTGGAAAACATGGACAAAATGCGAAGGGAGAGCAAGGTAACCTCTGACGGTTGGAAAAGGCATGCATAATCAAAAGGAAGCCCCAGAGCAGCCGGTGGGGGTGACCACGAGGAAACAACCCTGCATAAAAGGCCATGGTCTCTTGCCTTGAAAACTGTACAAAAACCCATAAATCGGCTGCAACTTGACGACACTTTACACACACATATCTGCCATCACTCCAGAAGGTATTTATGTGGGCTACATCGCTTGTACAGATTCACTGTGCTTCACAAATATACTCTTAACACACACACATCCTTCCCCCTGAACCCAAGAGCCTTTAGTAGTGCTCAACAACACATTATGGTTTCTTCCACATTTATTTTAAGCTACTTCCCCCTCCCCCTGTAGCCAAAGTTAGCTGCCAGGATTGTTTTATCAAAGCACAGGAAGAGAAATCTTGACCCCTTCCTCACCTGCCACTTTCTTACTAAAGAATGCGTTTGAACTGAGAAATGGATAAAAATGTTTAATTAAAAAAGCTGCTCTGGCTAAAAACAGTGCATCTTCAAAAGCTCCTGATTTTTAAACTCCGAAACTGCAATACCTTAAGCTTCTCTGATGCCCCTGAAGCCAAACCCAAAAGGCAGTATTTTCTCTGAGCGGACAGATCCAGAGACAAGAGCGTAGTCTTGTGAATGCTCCTTAGGGCACTCACCCTATCATTAACTCTGTAAAGTCCTCTCCACCGCAGGGACAAATTTGCCCCAAGCGAGCATTCTTTTCCACTGCTTACCCAAGATGTTCTCCGTTTTCCTTCGCTCGATTATAAGAATGTCTGTAGCACCAGCCGGGATGTTAGTGATAAATACATATCCTGAGAAAGCGGAGTCAAACAGACAAAACAAAATCAGAAAACCCAAAGCAGATGGGGACATAACTCTGCAAAGCAGTTTCCTGGTTTCTGTTTCTTTACAGGCGCTCTAGATTGGTGTGTTTGTAAACATAAGAAGAAGAGTTGGTTTTTATATGCTGACTTTCTCTACCACTTAAGGGAAACTCAAACCGGCTTACAATCACCTTCCCTTCCCCTCCCCACAACAGACACCCTGGCCATTTTTGCATGGTAATTAGCAGCGCGTTCCAAGCTGAATTGCCCCAAATATTTTTTTGAATTTTGCACGCTGAACTGTGCTTTGCATTACTAAAGAGGCCATTTAACGTGACCTTTGGTGTTTGCCACGAAGAATCTCCCTCAAGGAACAATGCAAAACAACAGAGGCGCGTTAGGTATGCATATGCTAATAGCTATGCAAACAGGAACAAAGGAGCAGGTGAGTGGGGGGAGTGGAACTTCTCCTTTTGCATGGGGACAGTGAAAAGGCATTTTTAAAGTCGCATTTTAAAAAAGAGCTTTGAGTGAGCATCAAAATTGACAATGCAAAAATGGCCCCTGTGAGGTAGGTGAGGCTGAGAGAATGTGACTTGCCCAAGGTCACCCAGCTGGCTTCATGTGTAGGAGTGGGGAAACAACTCCAGTTCACCAGATCAGCCTCCGCCACTCATGTGGAGGAGTGAGGAAACAACTCCAGTTCACCGCTCCAGTTCAGACTCCACCGCTCCAAACCACTGCTCTTAACCACTACACCACGCTGGCAGAGTCAGAACAAGTGATGGTGCAAGAGGTAAATGTCCCTGTGATCTGGAGCTTGCACACATGCTTAACCCTTTCCTTACCTGCCCCTTTTCTGTAGTATACATTTCCCTTAACAAAAAAGAGAAAAGACTGTTGGGGTTTTTATTGCCTGCACTCTGGAGTAGTTCTGTCTTCAGACCACAAAATCCCCAGTTCAATCCTGTGGCTTCCCTGCACAAACACAGCCAATGGGCCTGGCAGCGCTCAGAAATCCTTCATCCTTAACCCTTCAAGCCAAGCTGCGAGCTCAGCCTTGGCTTTTGATTCTGACCCAGGTTTGGGAGAGAGAAAGGAGGTTTTGGAGACCGTCCCTGTCTGTAGCCCAAGGGGGCTTGTTTGCAGTGTGACTGGTTAGAAACCAGCAGGTCACGCCAAGAGACAGATTAGGAAATAGCTCAATGCTGTTAGCGGAGTGTACCTAACTGTGAGATCCCTTTCCGGAAACTGCCCGAGACTCGGTAGCAGGTGCTTCCATCTCCTCCACACACCCGGCACCGATCCATCGTCTGGGAAGAATAGAGGCTGCCATCACATCCAATTGGCTGGGGAAGGAAAGGAGGCAAGCTTAGAGTTGGAAGCTCAGAGCTTCCCTGTGAACTGAATCAAAAAAGAATGATCAAACTCAAATGCAAAATCCACCTCTTTTGTCAAGTTTTTTGGCTCTTATTGTCTTCAGACCTCCTTCTCAATTAAAGCTAAGGCTGCAATCCTAAGGGGGGGGGGTGAAGCTCCTTTGGGAAGGGGCAGTGGCTCAGCGGTAGAGCATCTGCTTGGCATGCAGAAGGTCCCAGGTTCAATCCCTGGCATCTCCAGTTAAAGGCACTATGCAGGTAGGTGATGCGAAAGACCTCTGCCTGGGACCCTGGAGAGCCACTGCCGGTCTGAGTAGACAATACTGACTGATGGACCGAGGGCCTGATTCAGTATAACGCAGCTTCATGTGTTCATGTGTTAGGAGCCGTCATAACCCTTGAACCCGGGATAAGGGGCACTTACGCTGTCCTAGGGGAAAACACACCAGTGCCGGGGAGACGCTGAACTGACCCCCGCTGCCAGTGCAGCCATGCTGGCAGGGAACTCCCAGAAGGGGGCATGGGGGGTGTTCCTGGGGGTGGAGCTGCCTTTAGGCAGCTTCCTAACTCCTTTTGCCCCGGAACACCTCCTTGCGCTGCAGCGCAGTTACGACACCTTTTTTGGTGGCGTATCCTCGCTAAATTCTGTGGGGGATTTTCAGGTAATTTTGCTTTTCTGGTTTTTTTGGTTTTTTAATTTGTTTTACTGTATATTTGTTTTACTGTATATCCACCCCCCTTAAGAATGGGCTGCCCGTCTAAATATAACTACTCTTTACCTCATTTTCCCCTCCTGCCCTCAATAGACATTGAGGGCCTTACCAGACATCATAGACTGTAAACTCCTCAGGGCAGAATGAGGCCTTTTGTTCATATAGCTGTATAAGAACATAAGAAAACCCTTGCTGGGCTTTTTATATTGGGGGGAAAGTGACAACTAATTTGGTGTGAGTGGGGTGGGAGGGACATGACAGAACATTATAAAGTGATGTATGTTGTAGAGAAAGTGGACAGAGAGAAATGTTTATCTGTCTTTCACTGCAGGGGAATTCAGGGTAACTCAACAATATGGATGGGCAGTAGAAAAACACAGCCTCATAATCAGGGTTGCCAACCTCCACATGTTGGTTGGAGATCTCCCAGAATTGCAACTGATCTCCAGACGACAGAGATCAGATTCCCTGGAGAAAATGGCTGCTTTGGAAGGAGGACTCAATGGCATTATACCCTGTGGAGGTCCATGCCCTCCCCAGACTCTGCCCCAAAAATCTCCAAGAATTTTCCAACCCAGACCTGGCAACTCTACTGATTCATTTAAAAATGTTGCTGCTTTTAAGGTGGATGGATGGCTGCTAGTTCAGAAGGCTTTAAAAAGGATTCACAGAGGAGAGTAGGTCTATCAGTGGCTAGAAGCTATGAATGCTAAATGGAGCTTCCATGTTCAGAAGAAGTATACCTCTAAATACCAGTTGCTGGGGAAAGATTAAACAGCAAGGGAGAGCTGCAGTCTTTGCGCCCTGCTGGTGGGCTTCCTGGAGAACTCTAGCTGGCCGCCCATGGAAATGGGATGCTGGACGTGATGGACCCTATGGTCTAAGCCAGCACGGCTAGCCTGATTACCTTAACTGTGCTACAACCCTGGCCAGAGGTTCTGAAGAGCTAATGTGGTGTAGTGGTTAAGAGTGCAGGACTAGGATCTGGGAGCCCCAGGTTCAAATCCCAACTTGGCCATGGAAGCTTGCTGGGTGACCGTGGGAGAGTCACGTACTCATAGGGTAGTTGTTTTGAGGATTAAATGGGAGAGGAGAATGATGTAAGCTGCTTTGGGTCCCTACTGAGGAGAAAGGCAGGGGTATCGATTAAATTAATTAATTGATTCAATTTTGTCAAGTTTCCGTGCCCCAGCATTAATGGAACCCTAGCACCATTGGACATCAAAGGCAAAACCACTACTGGTCATACTTGAGGCACGTAGGCAGCTCTTGGTTCCTTGATGTTACCTCACACTTCCCAGTAATGCAGACCCCTTGGTGAGTCCTGTCTTTGCAAGAAGTGCCATCCTGGGCCCGCGCCATGAGCTGTCTCTCTCCACCCCTGGTGGTGCATTGGAGATCGCATGGCTTGTTGGAGATGCTGGTGTAATCATCTATGGCAGAACACAGGAGATACTGAGACAGAGAAAGACAGGACGTGAGACCGGAGTGCCAAGAGAATCAATAGATTCCAGTGGATTCTATGCTTAAAGATATAATATGGCTTAGTAATATCCTGCCAAGAGCCAGCGTGGTGTAGTGATTACGGCTGTTGGACTAGGACCTGGGAAACCCAGGTTCAAATCCCCACTCGAGCCATTGAACCTTGGGCCAGTCACACACTCTCAGCCTCAACCCTAGCAAGTATTTGGATGGGAGACCTCCAGGGAATACGAGGGCCATGACGCAGAGGCAGGCACAGGCAAACCACCTCCCAACATCTCTAGCCTTGAAAACCCTACAGGGTCGTCATAAGTCAGCTGTGACTTGATGGCAAGAAAAAATGTCCTGCCATCCAACTAAGAACATCCCACTTAACACATCTTGTTGACTCCAGGAGAGGGACACACATAGCACACGTATGTTCTGAAGACATGCCAGCAGTGATGCCTCTGCATCTCAGGACCATCTAAGATTCCCCTGAAACTCTATGGTTTTAACCACATTGTTTCAGGAAAATTGCAGAGCATCCCATGATACAGTGACATCACTTCCAGTTACACAGCGAGACACTATTATGGTAAGTCTCTGCCTCTTGCCCCTCCTCAGGAGTAAAGGTCTGCTCAAGCGTAGGCCAAGAGACCCAGGAAATGGGTGTGGTGAAAAGAAAGCAGATAAAAGGCCAAAGCAAGGAGTGGCGGGGGTTGGTTTCCCAGGACAGGAAGTATAAACAGCTAGTTTGGGGTTTCTATAGTCTGAGGGAGCCAGACCTCACTTGGGCTAAAGGAGGTAGCAAGTTACATCCCAACATTGTTGGAGATATAGTGGCCTCAAGACCAAGCCTTGTGTGAAAGCTGTACTAGCAAGAAGCAGTGGCTGAAGGTCCGTGGGCAGAGATCCATGCCTAGGAGACAGGCTGGAGCCCAGACAGATTGCAAGTGAGTGGCAATTGGTAAGTGGATCTTCTGGCTTGAGTAGGGCTGTTAAGCCCATGAGCTTGCTGTTGTAAGTTATGCACTTAAAAAGGCATTGCAGTTGCCTCACCGGTCTGATTGTCATTGGGGAGACTGGAGAGAAATGGAACACCCTGCAGAAGAAACTGGCCCTGGCCCTGGGCAACTGAAGACTTCCTGGCTTGTGGGGAAGCAAAACAAAAACAAAAAACTCCATTTTGTCCAGCTACATTTGAGTCCAGTAGCAGCTTAGAGACCAACAAGATTTTTGGGATATAAGCTTTTGACAGTCGAAGTTCCCTTCATCAGACTCACTGTGTCAGAAGGAGCAGAGTTGGTTTTTATATGCTGACTTTCTCTACCACTTAAGGAAAAATCAAACCCGCTTCCAATCGCCTTCCCTTCCCCTCCCCACAACATACCACCTGTGAGGTAGATGGTGCTGAGAGAGTTCTGAGAGAACTGTGACTAGCCCAAGGTTGCCCAGCTGGTTTCGTGTGGAGGAGTGGGGAAACCAACCTGGTTCACCAGATCAGAGTCCGCTGCTCTTAACCACAACACCATGGTGGCTTTGACTCTCAAAAGCTCATACTCTGAAAACCTTGTTGGTCTCTTAAGGTGCCGCTGGACTCGAATGTAGCTGCTCTATTACAGACCAATACGGCTACTCTCTGAGACCCAGTTCAGCCAGGAGCTCACATTTGGACATAATAAAACAGAATTGACTGAAGACTAACCTGAAGAATTAGACTGAAGACTGACCTGGGAATTCAACTGCATTCTGTTTGTGGGAGGGGAGCGAGGCTGGTTCTCTGACCAAGCTACCCAAATGACTGCTTGGAGCAGCACAAAGAGGAAGGCACTAATATCCCCCCCCCCCGGGAACCTGGCTTGCTCTCAGCCATTGGTGGCAGCGAAGCTGATTGGCTTCACCTTCTGGCATCAGCTGGGGCCAAGGCAAGTGATGCTGCAGAATTCAGACATCACAATTTAACCACAGGTATGGAAAGGGGGGCGGAGAACAGGGAACAAACCCAGTTCATTACTGGGTCTGTGAGGAGTAAGGAATGCATGTAAGCCTGGCAACAGACCAAGATTGTGCCCATTCTTCCTCAACCATGCTTAAATCGTGATGCTTGAATACCACCAGACTGTAGAATCAATTTGTATATCTATGAGGAACATTGTGGGGTCGTCTTCTTCTTCTTCTTTTTTTGAGCTCACTGTTTTCTGTGCACATACTATACCCATCTACCAACTAAGAACCCTTCATGAGTCTCATGAAGTGGACTTGAGCATATGCCGCCATGAATCTGTTTAAAGTACCAGAACACCTGTTTTGGCTTTGGTACAGCAGAGTAGCTTGGCTACCCTCCTGACATGAATCTCCCTGAGCTTTTGTAAGCACGGCCCTGTCTGTATCCCTTGATCTACAGCTTCTGCAGAGCCACTTAGCAAAGACAAACCTGGGTAAAGGGGCATCCAGTGGTAATAGTGCTTCCCAAAGGCCTTGGCATTGAAACTGGCACACTGATGCTGTTTGAAACTGGCTGCGTTGGCAGGGCAAAGCTGGGAAAAAAGAAAAGAAAGCGAAGTGTATCATCTGATCTTCTTTCTTCCCATGGGCTATTCATTCTCTCCCTCTCCCCGCCTAACTTACATCACAAGGTCGTTGTGAGGATTAAGAAGGGTAGGGAACATATACGGTGACTCAGAGGCTTAAAAAAGGAAATAAATGAAAATATTTCCTTTTCTGTATGAGAATTAAATGGATGCTGCATCTCTTTGAGGTACCCCACTCTGAGAAGCAAGGAGTGGGTTCAAAAATGGGGTAGAAGCTTAAAATGCTTTCAAAAATTGTTAGGAAAGCCCCTCTGGAAGTGAAGGAGCCACCCTTGGGAAGGGGCCCAATTCAGATCAGAACTGTGGCAGGGGGGAAAGGGAACTTAAGTCTCCCTCTCATGCCACTTTCCTGACTTGAAACAGCCCTGGGGCAGCTGCTAATGGGGAAATATGCATCTTCTCATGCCAGAGGTAATGCTTCACTGATGCGGCAGGTACTGGCTCCCTGGGACTGTTTCAGGTTGGTGAAAACAGTGTGGAAGGGGAGGAATAAGCCGGTTCTTCCCACAGTCCCAATCCAATTCGGGCTCTAAAAAGGAAGTTTCAATGCAGAACTCCCCAGTGCAGGTTTGGTAATGACAGAGCCCGAGGTGGGCCCAGAAACTGTCTTTATACAGTTAGAGACACACACACACACCCTCAGCGAACAGTGATGGACACAAGTTGAAGTTATGGGGGACAATGGGGCAGAAGCATTTCTGTTAATACCCCTTCACCTCAGAGCCAGGGATCTCTGTGGCTAGTGCATGGCTGAACAAAGCGGACAAGAGAGTAAAATTGAGTTCGAAAAGTTTTGAAAAATTAGCAAGGATATGGAAACAAGCTTTGCTTTCTGATATAGAAGAATGGAAAGAAAAGCTTTTTGAATAGGCAACCACAGCCCAATGACCAGCATGGGTAGTGATCAAAATTATGAGTTATTTCATGAAAAATGGAAACTATTTTATCAATAAAGGTTTAAAAAACAGGATAATGTAACAGAAAAGTAGGTGGTAGTTGGTCATATTAACTATTAGGTTATGAAAAACGTAATTAATTACATTTATAAGCCAGGTAGGTTACCTTAATTTTATAACCATACAAATCTTTATGACAATGTAATCAGTCTTTTGTTATATACTTGTATTTGTATCACCTTTCCTTCCCTTTATCTTTGTACCCTTCTCCTTTCTCAACAAATAATTTTTAAAAAATTAACACAAAAGTTTTGAAAAATAATGGGTTTGCACATATATTTCCTTGCATTGAATAAGGGAAATATGCAAAAGACTGCCCCTGAAAAATATGTTCTAAGGATATTTATTTCTGTTTAGAGGAAGCCACCCCTGCTATTGCATTGCCTTCTTGTTACACTAGTGTAAAGGAGCATAGGTGCAAGTAGCACCTCTGGGTTGTTCCCTGTCAACTCCCACCACACATTATCAAGGCCCAAATATACAAATCCTGCTTTCCCCTTATATTTGATAGCCAGCAACTGGCCCCCAAGTTGATCAAAAAATCTGCACATTGGGGTCTGCCTTTGCTAAAATTTAGGATGTACAAACAGAAAAAACATAATTTAAAACAAAATAATCTGGAGGTTAAAAGATCCTAAACAGTGATGTCTGTGTACATTTGATGGGAGAAAAAAACAGAGTTCAGGTAGCATTTTGGGTTGCTATAGCAATCTAAAATGGCTTCTGGGGGAAGGAAGAAAAGACAGTGTGTGGAGCCAGCACCAGAATGGGGCAAGTGGTAGCTGGGGGCAGGGGTTGCAGGTTCCTCTCTTGCAGACAATAACCAAACATTAGTTGAACTCTATTTTACTCACTGCTTGAAGCAACCCAGAGAAGCCAGGTAATTCTTCAAGATCTGTCTCTGAGAGCAAATCTTACCTGTTGTTGGCACAACTGGTAGTGTTTGGACTGGCCTAGACACATGGTACTGTTGGTCCCCTGAGACACTTGTAGCCTACAAGATAAAGAAGAACATGCTTATGGACAGACTGCGAGTTTGGTCTTCCAGAATGTTCTGCTCCAGGAGCCCAAAAGCTCCCTTTCTACAGACAATATGACATCCCATCACCACACCCCAGAATAACTAGTTGCCCTTCTCTATGATTTTTCCAGCCATAAAGATAAAAGATAACGGTAGTCCCCTGTGCAAGCACCAGGTCATTACTGACCCATGGGGTGACATCACAGTACGACATTTACTAGGCAGATTCTGTCTACACTACAGGGTGGTTTGCCATTGACTCCCCCAGTCATCTTCCCTTTACCCCCAGCAAGCTGGGTACTCATTTTACCGACCTCAGAAGGATGGAAGGCTGAGTCAACCTTGAGCTGGCTACCCAAAACAGACTTCTGTCGGGATCGAACTCAGGTCATGAGCAGAGCTTGGACTGCAGTACTGCAGCTTACCACTCTGCGCCACGAGCCTCCTTTCCCAGCCATACCATCCATAAAAGCATCCCTTTCCAACACTGGGTTAGATGCAAGCCCTTTCTTTTACATCAGAACTTTATCCAAGTAAGAACTCACAATGACTAAGCCCTGAAACCTGTCTTCAGAGCTCAGTCTTTGAATGACTCTGGTAAACAAAGAGTGCCTTTGAACATTTGCAAAGTGTCTCTCCTTCAGCAGTAAGGAAACCCCCATGCTTTGGGGATTAAAAGAAACTCAACAAAAAAGGGTGTGTCATCAAGACAGACATGAACATCTGCAATTACTAATTTAAATAAATAAATATTGCCTGCCAGACTTCCTTTAAGACACATAGTACATGATAAAGGTCCAAGGGCGAAAACGCATGGTCGCTTTAGCCTCCTTTATTCCGTTTCAGCCAGGATTCAGCCAGGATCGAATGCATGCATTTTGCCAAACGTGCATTCGATCCTGGCTCAATCCTGGTTGAAACAGGGAATAAAGGAGGCTAAAGCGACCATGCCTTTTTGCCCCAAGAGAGCTCAGTTTTCCAGCACAACAAACACTAGTGGGCCTAGCTCTCTGACCTGCCTTGGGGTGAGGAGACTCCCTCTGAAAATATATTTAAGTGGATCTGAAGGCCATCTGGCTCGGCCCTAATGGGTGATATGTATGTATTTATTTAAAAGATGTATATCCTGCGCTTTCCAGAATTTTGTTCCTTTGAGATGGGGGCATGGGCTTGCTGGGGTTTTGACGGGCAAACCTTTAACTCCTCCTGTTACAGTGCTTCACTTACTTTATGCATATATAAAATTTGTTTTTTTAAGATGGGGTACCTGAACTCTAAGCCATGGATTCTTTAAAAAGAGAGAGAGGTTCCTTAAAGAGAGAGAGAGAAAGACACTCCTGTGCGTGTTTTGTGAATGGCACAGTTTATTTCCAAGGGTGTTTGAGAATCGCTGCCATCTCCAGACGGAAGGCACCTCGGCATATCCGGACCTTAATTATGCAGCCAGCCAGCCCACATAAAAGGCAAAGGGGTTTTGCCTCCCCCCTTTCCTTTTGACGGAAGGAAAGAGGAAAGGAAGGGGGGGGTCTTGTTCAAGCTTCCTCTGCTCAGAAGTGCATTCATGCAGAATAGAAAGGAGTTTTTTGGGGGGAGGGGGTTGTGAAGGGAGGATAAGCATGGTGAGCTCTCAGATGCCAGCTCTCATTAGCTGAGCAGGATCTGGAGTTGTAGGTTAAGAGGTGCCTCTCCAGGGGTCGCATTCAGCTCTTTGGAGTGGAGGTAGGGGCTTCCGAATCGCCCTTGTGGACCAAGCAGAGGGGAACTGGAGTGGGTGGGCTGAGGATGAGAGAATTCATGAGAACGAAATCCAAATTCCCATTGTCATCATTCAGTCAAGGAAAGAACTCAGGATGTTACTTGCTGTACCTCTCAGGGGGATGAATAGTGAAGCCAGAGGGGACCAAGGAATACAATGATGTCAAAAACAGCAGGGATGCAGATCAAGAATGAAGAGGCAATTAAGCTGGGAAACAGTGGAGAGAACTGTGACCTGGCGAGAATTTCTGCTCCTTGAATTTTTAAAAAATTTCTTGCTTTTCCTGCAATGGTAACAACAGCTTTGCCTATTTGTTTAGCATTCTCCTCTCTATTCATCTTCCTCAGCTGAGTGGTTCACAGTCAGCAAGGAAATATCCCTGTCAGTGAAATATCCCTGTCAATAGTCCTGCCATACACATTCTACCTCAGAAGAAAATGAGATTGTGCTAAAAACCTTTAATTTTTAAGGCTAGTCTGACTTTTCTAAAGAGAGTGGATTATACCCTACTATTCCACTCAGGTTAAGTGTCAAGCCTTCCTCTGCAGCAGGGGTCCCCAACCTTGTTGAGCCTCTGGAAACTTGGGGATTATCAGAAAGGGTAGTAGACACCAACACAAAATGGCTGTCATGGGAGTGAGGTAGGGTTGCCAGCTCTGAGTGGGGAAATACCTAGACATTTTGGAGAGGGGAAGGACCTCAACAGGGCACAATGCCACAGAGTACACCCTCCAAAGCTGCCATTTTCTCCAGGGGAGCCGATCTGTGTCACTTGGAGATTAGTTGAAATTCCGAGAGATCTCCACGCCCCAACTGGAGGCTGGCAACCCTACAATGAGGCCAAGCACACACTGGCTGTTGTATGGATCACGTCAGTCTCAAGATGTCATGTGGCTATGAGGGGAAGTGCCCAAGCCCATAGATATGAGAGCCTAGGACTATGGCCAAGTCAAGTATACATGCTTATGACATATTTGCCCAGGAAGGAGGAGGAGGAGGGTTGGTTTTTACATGCCGACTTTCTCTACCACTTAGGGAAGAATTAAACAGGCTTACAATCACCTTCTCTTTCCCTCCCCACAACAGACACCCTGTGAGGTAGGTGGGGCTGAGAGAGTTGTGACTAGCCCAAAATCACCCAGGTGGCTTCACGTGTAGGAGTGGGGAAACAAATCCAGTTCACCAGATTAGCGCCTGCCACTCATGCGGAGGAGTGGGGAATCAATCCAGGCTCTCCAGATTAGAGTCCACCACTCCAAACCACCGCTCTTCACCACTACACCACACTGGAACACAGTGAGTCAGTTGACTGGGAACAACCCTACAGGCTGCTGCTGAGCTGTCCAGGTCTCCAGCCTCCTCTCTAACAGCAGTGGAGCCCACTACTTGGTTGGGACCTGTCACTGCCTGCCCCACCAGCTGGCCACTGCTCCAGAGTTCCCTGCTGCCTCCATTTCATAGAATCATAGAGTTGGAAGGGACCAGACAGCCATCTAGTCCAACCCCCTGCTTAATGCAGGATCAGCCTAGAACATCCCTGACAAGTGCTTGCCCAGCCTCTGCTTAAAGACAGCCAGTGAGGGGAAGCTCACCACCTCCCTAGGTAGCCAATTCCACTGTCTCTGGGTAAGGGTCCCCAGGGCTCTGGGTTGTCCGAGACTTGCTTGGTGGGAGAGGGGCTAAGTCGAGGGTGGGAGCCAGGCCTGGACATTGGTGTTTCTTGTACGTGCCAGTTATTCATGCAGGATACCTGAATATACATTATCAAGCCCAGCTGACTTGAATACACACTAGCTATGGAAGAATTTTTTTTATTCCCTTGTGTGTTATTCCAAGCCAGAAGCCAAAACATTTGTAGAGACAGCCTATATGGAAAAGTGGGGTAGGGTTGAAAGTGATTGCAAAACTGCAACACCTTAAAAACAAGCAGTCCGTTATTAGGGTTGCCAACTTC
Organism: Euleptes europaea; assembly: GCF_029931775.1. Taxonomy (NCBI): domain Eukaryota; kingdom Metazoa; phylum Chordata; class Lepidosauria; order Squamata; family Sphaerodactylidae; genus Euleptes; species Euleptes europaea. The sequence continues at coordinate 21,513,900 of NC_079313.1, read as the reverse complement.
AAGTTTGGAAATTCCTGGAGATTTTGAGGGTGGAGTGCAGGGAGGGCGGGATTTGGAGAGGGGAGGGGCCTCAGTTGTGCATAATGCCATAAAGTCCACACTCCAATGCAGCCATTTTTATCCAGGGGAACTGATGTCTGTAGTCTAGAGATCAGTCATAATTCTGAGAAATCTCCTGGCCCTACCTGGCAGTTGGCAACCCTATCCATTACATTTACACTGAAGTTACTGAATGCACTGGGATGCTAACTCTCGTAAATTGCTCATTGTCTAAATGCCTGTCACTCATTCCAGTGCCTTTGAGTCACTGACACAACACTGGTAGAATGGAGATTTGCTTCTTAACAAACAACTGAGTAAAATACTAACTGCATCTTTGTCCCTCTCTGCAGTTAGTAAAAAATGTGCGAATAGTTAGAGATTTATAGTATCATCCTGAGCAGAGTTGCATCCTCGTAAGCCCACTGACTCTGGATTGACTTTGGTCTTTTATGCATGGCTGTTTCACTTGCTGTCACCCCTCCGACGGCTTTGGGTCCTTGTGTTGATTATGCATCCATTTCTGACCGTCAGATTTCGCCTCCCTCTCCGTTTCCCCGCGTTTTCAAATTTGAGATAAAACAGGTCCCTGAAAATGTGGGCAAGATCCAGAGAATCACAGGGGGAGAATGAGGCGACCTCCGATGTTCAGAAACAGCATGCATAATCAACACAAAGACCCAAAGTCGTCTGAGGAGTGACAGTGAGACAACCATGCATAAAAGACCTTAGAAGGTCTTAGACTCTGCTCAGCATGCCAGTTACTGGTTTTTTTTTTTAAGAAGAAAACTGAACGTCCAGAGGAGGTGCCAGGACAATCTCCTTAAAAGGTAGAGAAAGTTGGCATGTAAAAACCAACTCTTCTTCTGCATGCCACCTTGGTTTTTAAATTGTATTCAAGAGAACTTCAGGTCTTCTAACAACACACAAAACCTCTAATTAAGACCAAGAGGGTCCTTCCTGTCAGAATGGATGTCTAAATGAAACTGCCCCCCCCCCTTAAGAGAATGGATCCGACCTACGGTAGAACATGGACACTCTGCTAACTAAACTTCCACTGGACATCCATAGACAAATGTCAACGGGTTCTGTTCAGTTACTTACCGCTGCTGCAAACAGTGCCTTTCCCGGGACATCACACCCCCTCCGCAGGTACGGGAACACGTGGACCACGAGCTCCATTCCCCCCACCACTTGGTCACCTCTTCATTCCAGGTCCCACCTCCGTCCACCGCCTCACTACTGTCCTGACAGAAACAGGGAATGGTTAGCTGAAGAACCCCCAGCTCCCTTCTGTTATCTTGCTTGCTCTTTACCGCCTTTGAGTTAAAGCGCACACAAAAATCTAAATTCTACAGGGAAAAAAGCACGAAGTGGTTCAAAGCGAAACGTGCAACTTGAACATGCCTACTCAAACAAACCGGTTTAGCTGAATACTGTAATATCTTTTGAATGCAAGAACCCGTGTGAGGGAGCTAGGGTGGTGTAGGGGCTAGAGCAGGGGTGTCGAACTCAGTTGTTACGAGGGCCGGATATGACACAAATGTCACTTGGTCGGGCCGGACCATGCCTCGCCAGCACAGATTGAGACTGGGTGAGGTAGCTGCCTCAGCTGACTTGCGGGCCACATAAGAGCTCTCAAGGGGCCGGATCTGGCCCTCGGGCCTTATGTTTGACACCCCTGGGATAGAGTGCTGGGCTAGGAGCTGGGAGATTCAGGTTCAAGCTTGCCCTGACGTTCACCGGATGACCTTGGGCTGCTCCCTCCCTCTCAGCCTAATCTTCCTCGCAGGGTGGCTGTCAGGACAAAAATGCGGGAAGGGGAGAAACGGAGCAGACGAGCCTATCCTGATTCCAAATAGTTGTGCCGCATCCTCTTGGAATTTGCACAGGGCGGCAAGATCGGAACGCAGTAAATCGTTTTGGGACACAAGCATGCCTTCGGTTTTCCGGAGGGCAAATGTCTCGGGTCTGGGAAACGGAACAGAGGGGTCTGGCCCGGCTTTGTTTGGGAAGGCACAGTCCACTATCTGAAGGGTGGAATGTTTCCCCCGGGGGTGTGAGGAAGTGGAAGAGAGTTTCTTCATAAGCTTCTGAGAAACAGGAACACAATGGTTTTGGTGACCCGTAAAATCTGGAAGGCTGGGGGGGGGGAGTGGATTGAAGTGAACTCCCCCCTCCCCGCCGCCATTTATAATGACAGAGGGGGTGCTTGCCTCTGAATGGGTGTTTGTAATAATGAGAAGGGCTTGACCAAGGGGGTTTTTACCGCTGTGGGGAGACAAGTGTTATTAAAGAGCACAGAGCTCTAATTAGAGCTTCTCTCTCAGGCCAGAAGGTGCCTGAATGGTCCACCCTTGCCCACCTATGCTTGAGGGTAAAACTGGAGGAGGAGCAAGGGTAGGAGGTGGGCTAGGTAGGGCTGCCGACTCTGGGTTGGGAAATTCCTGGAGATTTGGGGGTGGAGGGTGGGGAGGGACATCAGCAGGGTAAAATGCCATAGGCTTCACCCTCCAAAGCAGCCATTTTCTCCAGGGGAACTGATCTGTGGAGTCTGGAGATGAGCTGTTATTCTGGGAGATCTCCAGGCTCCATCTGGAGGTTGGCAACTCTAGGGCTAAAGGCCAGGAGTTCAATTTACGAATGGAAAGGGGGGGACGGGACTATTTTTAAAGAATTTATTCCAGGGTGAAACATTTATAATTGGGCTTAATGCATCTGGCAAGAGGAAAATAAATATCTATGGCATTTGACTCATCTCAGCCAAAAATGTGAATTAAGATGGCTTGCATTTGGATAGTTCAGTGGGCAAGGGTAGGTGGGAAGGGAGAGGCAATCCTTTTGGCTTCAGTGCCCAGAAAACACAACACACACAAACACGTCAGTGTGCCACCAACAAAGGGGAGGGGGAAACAAGGGGTGTATTTGACCAGCAGCCTGCCTTGGCCCCAGCATGAGAAGCAGGGGTCTGAGAGGGCATAAAAGACATCTTTCCCCCCCCACCCCGCACTGCAGGCCTCTGCATCACTTCTAGCAGCACCTCAGGGTAGCAGCCATTGATCTGGGATGAAGAATTAGGAAGAATTTTCTAACAGTTAGAGCGGTTCCTCAGTGGAACAGGCTTCCTCGGGAGGTGGTGAGCTCTCCTTCCCTGGAGGTTTTTAAGAAGAGGTTAGATGGCCATCTGTCAGCAATGCTGATTCTATGACCTTAGGCAGATGATGAGAGGGAGGGCATCTTGGCCATCTTCCGGGCATGGAGTAGGGGTCACTGGGGGTGTGAGGGGGGGAGGTAGTTGTGAATTTCCTGCATTGTGCAGGGGGTTGGACTAGATGACCCTGGTGATCTCTTCCAACACTATGATTCTATGAAACTTGCAAGGTGTATTAGGCTGAGAAGAGTGACAGGGCCAGCGTCACCCAACAAGCTTCCATGGTGGAGTAGGAATTCGAGCTTGGGTCTTCCAGATCCAACCCCAGCATGCCACACTGGACCACTCAATTATACATATTCCCCTTACTTCTATTTAGGATCGGGATCATTAGACTTCCCAGACAGTATCCTGGTTTTCATTAGTAGAAAAGGGCAAGAGTCCAGTAGCACCTTAAAGAATAACAAAAATATTTTCTGGTAGGGTATGAGCTTTCGTGAGCCACAGCTCACTTCTTTCATGGTTTTCATGGACGGTTTTCAGACAAACTGGATTTTGGTTTTCCTAAATCGGAAATTATGCAAAACAAGAGTCACTGGAAAAGACAATCATGCTAGGAAAAGTGGAAGGCAGCAGGAAAAGAGCAAGACCCAAGAAGATATGGATTGACTCTATGAAGGAAGCCACGGCCCTCAGTTTGCAAGACCCGAGCAAGGCTGTTAAACATAGGACGTTTTGGAGGGCATTGATTCATAGGGTCGCCATGAAACAACTCGATGGCACTTAACACACACAAATTGGAAATGCAAATTTGCTTTCAAACTGCATATTAGCGTTTATTCAACAAAGGTCTACCTGGTATTAACAGCATTGACCCAGGTGGCCCGCTATTGCAAGAAGCTCAAAAAGTGTTTTAATGCCTTTTGCAAGAACCCCTTAAGGTAAACGGTCATTGAATGGGGTTATTATCAGAAAGGGAGAGAAAAGAGCAAAAATGCTTCAGAGGAAGGCAGTTTCCTTTTCCGATTCCTCTTTCGGGGAAATTAAACAGTGGAGGGGGTGGGCTGACCATCTTCAGCAGTTCATCCACCCCATTCCTCTGGCTTGGTTCTGGATAACCAGCGGGTGGGGGTGGGGTCGGCCGGAAGAGAAGAGTAATATCTAATCAGACGTGCGCTGGGAGATCCATGTCTTCAGCTCCCAGCGAGATTTTGGGCACTTTCACACAGCCCAAATGATGCACTTTCAGTCCACTTTCAATGCACTTTGAAGGTGGATTTTACTGGTGCTATTTACACAGCCCAAATAATGTACTTTCAATGCATTTTGAAGGTGGATTTTGCTGTGTGGACTGGCAAAATACACTTGCAAACGACTGTTAAAGTGCACTGAAAGTGGATTGAAAGTGCATTACTTGGGGAACTAGCAGAAATGGATAAACTTACGGCATTAGTAAATCAAAAGGAGAATACAGAATTTGTGGGAGAATGGGAGGCATGGACAATATATTGTCAAAATGAACTTAAATTGGGAAGCACTGAAGGTTATGTTTTGCTCTAATTCAATTGATTAAGGTAGAAATATTATTAAGATTAAAGATTTAGGTTTTAAGAAATGTAATCCGATTAATATATGAAGTATTGTATTGAATTAGAAATTAAATGCAAAGGTGACAGTAAAGTTATCAAAAAGATAGAGGAGGAGAGAGGGGAAGTCAACGTAAATATCTGAACTAATTAGTTATATAGAATAGAGACATATTGTTTATATTATATAACTATCTTAATGAATGATGGAAACTACTGTACTATAAAAAAAACAATAAAAAAAATATTGTCGAAGGCTTTCACGGTCCGAGTTCATTGGTTCTCGTAGGTTATCCAGGCTGTGTGACCGTGGTCTTGGTATTTTCTTTCCTGACGTGTCGCCCGCAGCTGTGGCAGGCATCTTCAGAGGAGTAACCCTGAAGGACAGTGTCTCTCAATGTCAAGTGTGTAGGAAGAGTAATATATATAGTCAGAAGGGGGTTGGGTTTGAGCTGAACCATTGTCCTGCAAGAAGTATCAGAGGTCATGTGCTAATCATTGTCCTGTATTAGCACGTTACCTTTAGCCCATGACCTTTGATTAGCACATGACCTTTGATACTTTTTGCAGGACAATGGTTCAGCTCAAACCCAACCCCCTTTCTGACTATATATCACTCTTCCTACGCACTTGACACTGAGAGACACTGCGACTCCTCTGAAGAGGCGTGCCGCAGCTGCGGGCAGGAAAGAAAACACCAAGACCACGGTCACACAGCCCGGGTGACCTACAAGAACCAATAAAAAAAAACGCCACAAAGAAAGTGCAATACTTGGGCTGTGTGAATAAGCACCAGTACTGGGCGAACGAGCCAGATCCCCTTGCAAACGGCACGGATCTCCCAGCGCGCGTCGGGTTCCGACCCACGCCAGCCTTTTCAGCGGGGACGAAGCCCAGCGAGCGCCTGCCCGGGCTTAGCCTTCGTCCCCTGGGCGGCAGGGGCGCCGGTCCTGGCCAAAGTCGCCGGGCTGGCCCGTGCGGGGAGGGCGCGCGCCGGCCACCCCACCGCCCTGCCTCCTTACCTTAGCGCGCAGCAGCAGGGCGCAGGCCAGCAGCACGAGCAGCGCCGGCGGCCGCGGGCCGGACCCGGCGGGAGGCGCGGCCATGGCGCGCTCTAAGGCTCCATGGGCAGCGGCGGCGGCGGCCAGGAGGCGAGAGCGCAAAAGCCCCGGCGGCGGTGGCGGCGCGAGCTGCCGCCTGAGCGCAACCCGGCATGGCCGAGCCCGTAATTAATGACTTTCCAACCTGTTGGGTGGCGGCGGGAGCGCCGCGCGACCCTGCGGCTCGCGGGCGGGCGGTGATTGACAAGGCGACCTGAGAGCCGCCCGGGCACGCGGCCGGGGGGGGGGGGGTGGGACGGGCGGAGGGGCCGGGGGCCGGCCCAGGCGGCCTGAGGGGCCTTGGCCCCCACGGGACGGCCTGCTGGCGAGGGAGCCTCGGCGCAGGAGCTGCCCCAAGAGGCTGGGAAGCCGGCTCTGGCGGGGGGGGGGGGGCAAAGCGGGCGGCTTTCCGTCCGCCTTCCTTCCCTTGCACGAACCCATGAGTCAAAAAGGGCAAGAGTCCAGTAGCACCTTCAAGACTAACACAGATATTTTCAGGCAGGGTATACGAGAGCTATTTTTGGGAGTCTTTAAGGTGCTACTGGACTCTTGCCCTTTTTGACTACTGCAAACAGACTAACGCGGCTACCCACTGGGAACGAACCCCTGAGGCCGCCTTAGATGGGGTCAGGCCACGGATGGGTCTGCATTGTTGTATTAATTCCCACGGTAGGAGGTTGAGCGTTCAAAGCAGTCTGTTTGTTAGGCCCGATGTACACCCCGGGTGAGAACTGCCCCAATACGCGCAGGACAGTTCGCCCCCCCCCCCCGGAACAAAGGATTGCAACAACGTTTATAACTTCTGGTCAGGGGTGTTACAAAATATGCCGTCTAGTGCGTAGAGACACAAAGACCCAGTCATGGATACGTTTGGATCAAGGTCCATCCAAGTCAGTATTGTCTACTCAGACCGGCAGCGGCTCTTCCAGGGTCTCAGGCAGAGGTCTTTCACATCACCGACTTGCCTGGTCCCTTTAAGTCACTGGTTCCCATCTGGGGGTCCGTGGACCCCCAGGGGTCCGCGAGAACTAAATTAAGGTCCACGAAACAAAGTTATAACCCCATTATAAATTAATATTTTCAATTAAAAGTTCTCTATTATCAAAATATATATTCAAATATTATTCTAAGTTTAATGTTTAACTAACCGTTATGATTAAAGTTTATTTTCAAATTCTCAGAATTTTTATTTTGAACCTTGGGGTCCCTGCACCGAACAAAAAAGTCCTAGTGGTCCCTGGTCAAAAAAAGGTTGGGAACCACTGCTTTAAGTGGAGATGCCGGGGATTGAACCTGGGGCCTTCTGCATGCCAAGCAGATGCTCTGCCACGGAGCCACAGCCCTTCCCCCTGCTTCACTCTAGTGGAGATTAGATCACAATGGGTAGCCAGGTTAGTCTGTCACTAGCGGTGGGAAACAGCAAGAGTCCAGTAGCACCTTAAAGACTAACAAGATGTCTGGCAGGGGGTGAGCTTTTGGGAGTCACAGTCTGAAGAAGTGAGCTGCGGCTCACGAAAGCTCACCCCCTGCCAGAAATTTGATTAGTCTTTAAGGTGCTACTGGACTCTTGCTCTTTTCTACTTTAATTACAATGGTTTTCTTCTCTTACCGTAGGGTTGAGCTTGGACCAGAGGGAAAATGTACATGATGCAGGTATGTGACAGGGAGGGGGGAACAGAGTGGTGAAGTTGTGATCCAGATGAAATGGTAGGAGATTAAGAGGGGTCTAAGCTTATGTGTTTGGTGCCTTAATATACAGCTGGATGTGCAGAAAACATGCCAGGAGTGAAAAAGGAGGACTGTGTGACATGAAATTTTACTTGTCTGTCTTCCTATCCCGTCTCTTATCTAAGCAGAGTTTTCAGTTCCCCTGGTCTGCTGATAGACCACTAAGGAAGCAGTGTGGGCTCACACATGAATAAACACTGGCAGACTTCAGAAGCACTAACAAAAAGCCTTGTGGCACATTTAAGGCAAACAGATTTATTGAGGCATAAACTGTCACGCGTCAGATCTGACTTCATCAGATGCATGAAGTGAAACCTCAGTCACCAGAATATATATACAGCAGGAGGAAAGAAAAAAATAATAAAAGTGAGTGTGCAGTATATCACCAGATTTCTTTCTTTCTTTCTTTCTTTCTTTCTTTCTTTCTTTCTTTCTTTCTTTCTTTCTTTCTTTCTTTCTTTCTTTCTTTCTTTCCAAGCTAAACATGGTGTTAGAGATCCATGACGACATCTTGCATCCTGTTAAACCTCTCAAAATAGAAGTTATGGAAGAGCACAAAATCCATAAAACCCTGGATTTAAAAATCAATAAAGCAACAATGAAAAGTAAATGCAACAAAAACCATGCTGATATAGGTCAAGAGAAGCACTGTTGAACAGCCACAAGTCAAATTAATTCCAGACTGAAAAGAAACGTTTGGCATCCCTTAGGCAAAACCAGAAAGGCTGAAAGGAAGATGTTTCCATCCTCATGTCTCAATAATCACCAATGCTTAGGTATTGGTGATTTTGTTGTTGTTGTTGCAAGCAATTGGGCAGCCAATGCAAACATATGGCCAGTGTGGCTTATAACAATGGTTCTTAACTGGTGAGATGCCAAAGTAATCTAGGTGGGCTATCCTAACACTTTCTAAGAATCCGCTTTCCCTCAACCCCATGTCCCCCCGCAAGTATGACATGCCCTCTCCTGCTGACCCAGCCTCCCACAGGTTATCCATCTATGACCTTTCGGCATGCTAGCAATAATAACAGAGTGCCTGTAAATATATGTGTTATGTATGTATATAGTTAGGCGATATGCAGGGGCAACTTAGGAGCTTGAGTCCTGAACAAAGGATCCTAAGTCCTGCACGCGCCATTGGCCCAAACCGGCACGCGCCATTGGCCCTAAGCCGGCATGCGCCATTGGTGACCCGGGGTTTCCCCCCTATCACGGATCAGGGGGGGAGTGGCCGCGGGCGGCCAGGGGGGCATATAAGCAGGGCCGTTTGCACTGTGTTCTTTAGTTCTGTTCTGTACTACAATAAACGCGTTGTGTTGGAACTCCGTCTCGACCTCGTGTGTCCTCCCCACGCGGACTTAACAATATGTATAAATGCTGAGCTACAGAAAATGCTTCAGGTGAATTTGGAATTAGAATCTAAATGTATGTCGTTGGGTATAACTCCTCCACAACTCAACTTGGTGCATAAAGAGCTTTACCAATATGCAACTTCTGCTGCCAGAATTGTTTATGCTAGGTATTGGAAGTCCAGTACAATTCCTGACATTACAGCTTAGAGTAACAAACTCTCAGACTTTGCCCCGATGGCTAGACTAACTCACCTGATTAATATGAAGTCAACAGATGAATTTGTGATGAAATGGCAACCTTTTTATGACTATTACTCACGTGACAAGTAAACTATTTTACATATTAAGAAACTAATGATTTATAAGACTTTGTTCAGTGAGATCCAGGATGTTTCAGGTGCTTAGGATAAATGATAGAAGTTATAGTACTAGTTTTTCCCCCCCCAGTTCAATGTTGGGGAGGGGATGTGGCTCAGTGGTAGAGCATCTGCTTGGCATGCAGAAGGTCCCAGGTTCAATCCCCGGCATCTCCAGTTAAAGGGACTAGGCAAATAGGTAATGTGAAATACCTCAGCCTGAGACCCTGGAGAGCCGCTGCCGGTCTGAGTAGACAATACTGACTTTGATGGACCAAGGGTCTGACTCAGTGTAAGGCAGCTTCACGAGTACACTGAGGTTTGAGGGTCGTAACACGTTTTAGTGAGTTTTAAGATGATACAATGTCTTGGATGAAAGATAGAAGCTTTGATAATAGGTTTTTGTCTTCTGTTAAGTTTGGATCAAGCTGGGGCCCGGATGATATATATATATATATAAATATATTTTAAAAAATGCCCTTCCTGGGGGGAAATACACTTTTTGTTTCTATCATGGTAAGACCCAGGTTCTTTGGTAGAGTGGTGGGGTATAAGATACAAAAGGTTGAGAACCACTGACTTATAGGACATAAGAACATACAAAGAGCCCTGCTGGATCGGACCAGTGGTCCATCTAGTCCAGCCTCCTGTTTTACAACAGTTTCCCTGGCGGACCAACAAACAAGGCACAGGGCCCCTGATGTTGCCTCCTAGCACTGGTGTTCATAGGTTCCCTTAATTCAGTGGTTCCCCACGTGGGCAGTACCACCCCCTGTGGGGGCGGTGGGATTACTTAGGAGGGCACTAAGAGGCAAGAGGGCAGCAGGGGGTGCTAGAGGTGGTCCCCTTCAACTGTGTTGTTCACTAATTTACAATAGGTCAAGCTATGGCACCATGCTGGCAAATTTGGTGGAAACTATCAGAATTTTTCCCACACTTTGAAGAGCTGGTACCACTGGTTCAAGTTCATCAGTTTTGTTGAATAAATTTCAACTAAAAAGTTTTAATTTGATTTTGAATAGATGTGCAATTAATTGTTACTGTTTTTAAATTTTATTATTATCTTCTTTAGCAAGTCATGCAAACCCCTATTTTGAATAATGCTTTTTATAGGATAGCGTGGGGGGCACAGGGGTAGCGTTTGTGGAACTAAGGGGGCGGTGGCCTGAAATGTTTGGGAACTACTGCCTTAATTTGCTTTGGCTAGTAGCCATTGATGGACCTCCCTTTTTAAAGTCAGAGTGTTGTATGCTTTAGCTGGAATGGGTGTTTGAAGTTGCTCACTGCTTGAAACGTCTCCAGTGAAAAGGAAGACGGATTTTTGTTTTCAGTGGAGACTAAAGATCTCTGCATTGCATGAATGGGGCTCTTATGGCATCAAGTGAGCGTAGAAGTCTCAGTGGCTCACTTCAAGGAGGCAACCAAAAAAGGGGGGAAAGAACTCAACCAAAAAAGTACAGGGGACCTAAGGGTTGAGCTGGAAACTAAAAATTCTTATAGAGTAATATATTTATTAAAGGTAAAGTTTCCCTGTGCAAGCACTGGATCATTCCTGACCCATGGGGTAAAGTCACATTCCGACGTTTACTAGGCAGACTTTGTTTACGGGGTGGTTTGCCAGTGCCTTCCCCAGTCAGCTTCCCTTTACCCCAAGCAAGCTTGGGTACTCATTTTACCGACCTCGGAAGGATGGAAGGCTGAGTCAACCTTGAGCTGGCTACCTGAAACCAACTTTCCATCAGGATCAAACTCAGGTCGTGAGCAGAGCTTGGACTGCAGTACTGCAGCTTACCACTCTGCACCATGGGGCTCCTTAATATATTTATTAGGTGTACGCAATAAAATGGATTAAAACATGGGTCTCCAATCACTCTAGTTTGGCCTGGTTTCATTGCCCGGCTTACATGGTTCTCTTCCTCCCTTATGTGGTGTGGCTGTCCAGACCCTCCCTCCAAGGCTTTTACTGACTTTTCGGTGATGTGTTCCCATGTGATGCAGTGGTGGGATGTTTTATGGAGCCCGTGGGGCAGGAAAATGCTTGGTTAGGAGTAGAGTTGGGCTCTGTAGGGGCACATTGAAGTCTTTCTGATGTTACCAACACCAGTGTTGTGAGGGAACCTCATCTTGAACATACATAAAGCTGCCTTTTTGCTGAATCAGACTATTGGTCCATCAAGGTCAGCACTGTGGACCAGCTGCAGAAGAAGACTTGGTTTTTATGTGCCGACTCTCTCTACCACTTAAGGAAGAATCAAACCGGCTTACAATCACCTTCCCTTCTCCTCCCCACAACAGACACCCTGTGAGGGAGGTGGGGCTGAGAGAGCATGACTAGCCCAAGGCCGCCCAGCTGGCTTTATGTGTAGGAGTGGGGGAACAAATCCAGTTCACCAGATTAGCCTCTGCTGCTCATGTGGAGGAGTAGGGAATCAAATTCAGTTCTCCAGATAAGGGTCCACCGCTCCAAACCACCACTCTTAACTGTTACATCACGCTGCAGCTCTCCAGGGTCTCAAGCAGAGTTCCTCCTATCAACTACTACCTGATACTTTTATTAGGAGATGCCAAGGGATTGAATCTGGGACTTTCTGCCTGCCGAACAGATGTTCTACCACTGAGCCATGCCCCTTTCCTTCCACACTTAATGTTTATTTATGAATGCATTCATTTAGGAGGACCTTTTCCTGCCTCTTTTCTTTAGTGAACTCAGTGGTAGATTTTTTAGGGTCTTGTGTTTAGGAAGTTAAATCTGTGAATAATGTGATGGATTTCTTTCCTGTCCTGGTATTTCTTTCCCTGTCTGGAGAGGGCACACTTGCCAACCATGCCTTATTTTATTGAATCCTGCTAATACTGAGGCTCTATGGTCAAAAAAGCCAGCAAGCTTCACAGTTTGTAATCTCCCAAGCTATATATGGTCACTTTCCAAGGACTGAGTTCAGTTTTTTTTCTTATCTAGGACAAGAGGATATAAGGTGCCTGGATTAAGTACATGGTTTCTCGGTGTAGGGGAGAGGTGGGCTCAGGGAGCCATGAAACTCACTAGGATTGGTTGTTCTCTCTCAGCCAAATCCACTTGGTAGTGTTCTTGTGAGCGCAGAATGGAGAAAATGCTGAAGTATCCTACACAGAACTCTTCCGGAGAGTATACATTTGATAGGCAGATTTGTTTTAGATGCGTCTCAGCAAAGTTATCCTTGCTATTGTCCTTACCCTGAGATCCACCAGAACATTTGATTGTTTTTTAACTTGGAGCAGGCCAAATGGGATTTAAAACAAACAAAAAAACTAGGGAGGTTCCCTGTGTGAAGACTCCAATCTACCCCCAGCTCAGAGGTTGTTTATGCATGGGAACTTTCACTCATGTTCACCCCCAGTCTGCCCTGGTTGTTCCTTGGAGTTATGCATGAGTTCTCCATCTATTAGAGATGACCTCGCTGGCAGCCCTCACAAATCCCGGGACTTCCAGTTCCTCTAATAACCCAAGTCTTCGATCACCCCTGAGTTCAGCCCAGGTGAAATCCCCATGCATAAGGCCGAGTGCGGGACACGGAAGCTTACAGAAGTGACGTTTCTCTCACGGATAGCACTACAGCCAGTTACAAAGCAGCGTATCAAAGGGTGGGGATTCAAATGCATCCTGCTTCCTCAGAGTTCTTTCTGAGCAGAAGAAAGGCTTTTAAAAACGAGGCTACAGTTTCTCCCTCCCATCCCTTTCAGATAGTTCCTTTTTTGTTCATAAAATGCTTTTTTATGTGGTAATTGGGTTTCCAGGGGGGGGCTTTTCTCTCACTACAGCCAATTACAAAGCAGCATGTCAAGGAGCGGGGACTCAAACGCTTATTGATTTGAACTTGGAGACGGCTGGTGCATAGATTCCCAACAGGAAAGTGTGGGTCCAGTGAGCAACTAACCTCAGGTAAAACTCCCATACATAAGCGACTAGAAATTTCCCAGTCCCACAATTTGTGGAATAGATTGTTAATGGGCTTTCTTATCAGAGCGGAGGAGCCAACTCACAACCTCCTTAGATCAGCTGAAAATTCTGCAAGGTGGGTTATTGTAGCTGGAAGCCACATTTACATCTGCTAATCGGTACAGGCCTGAAAGAACTGGAAGGGAGGTTTTTTTACTTGAGGCCTGATGGGATTTCCTTTTCTAACAGCCTATCCACATATTTGCAGATGTAAAAAAAGTCTTTAAAGCAATGCCCCAGGACTCTAAACACTGGGATCTGGTAAACATCACTAGGGGATTTAAAAGGTACCTTTAAAATTCTTTGGGTCCATCATTCATGTCTTCCTTTCGTAATGATTATAATTTTTCCCTGCTCCCTTTCCTTGCACTCACTTTGCTATTCTGTTCTTTTCATTCTTAAAGAAATGTGGTTGCCAGATCCTGTATAGCAAGGATAGAACAATTTCTCAAGTATAGACCAATTGCTCAAGTATAGACTCAAGCATAGACCAAAAAGAGAGAAAAGGTAAAGGTCCCCTGTACAAGCACCGGGTCATTCCTGACCCATGGGGTGACGTCACATCCCGACATTTACTAGGCAGACTTTGTTTTACAAGGTGGTTTGCCAGTGCCTTCCCCAGTCATCTTCCCTTTACCCCCAGCAAGCTGGGTGCTCATTTTACCGACCTCGGAAGGATGGAAGGCTGAGTAAACCTTGAGCCAGCTACCTGAAACTGACTTTGGTCTGGATTGAACTCAGGTCGTGAGCAGAGCTTGGACTGCAGTACTTCAGTTTACCACTCTGTGGCACAGGGCTCCTACAAAGAGAGAAAAGGAAGATTATTAAGTGGCCACTATAGCCACAGCTGGTTGTTTTCCATAGTAAAGAAAATTGGGCATGGTTGGCAATCCAAATTCTGTACCAAGAGAGGCTGAATTCTGCAACTTGCATACTGAGCAGATTTGTGCAATTTTTATTATTCTGCTTAATGTATCTTTAGTCTTTCCTGTTTCACATAATGTATTCTGGTCTTGCTAGTTGTTGTCAGAGGCAAAAATCTCTGCAGGTCAAACAGTTAAAATTCAGCCATGCATCTGGCTTCTGAGGTCTCAGCTGATATCTCTGCCGCCGCCCACCCACCCCCCACACACAAAGTTTTTCTTTGCAGCAATAAGGAATAGGGAAAAAATTGAAGTTAAGATACACAGAGTCCTTACCATAGCACGGGGAAAGCAAAATTGTTCATATTCTGTATTCCTGCACAAAATCTCGTTTCTGTGTCCATTTTGGAACAGAAAACTATTTAAAGCACAGCAAGTATCTCACACATATGTGGCAAGCATAAGTAATAACAGTTAGGGTTGCCAAGTCCCTCTTTGCCACCGGTGGGAGGTTTTTGGGGCGGAGCCTAAGGAGGGCGGGGTTTGGGGAGGGACTTCAATGCCATAGAGCCCAATGGCCAAAGCAGCCATTTTCTCCAGGTGAACTGATCTCCACCAACTGGAGATCAGTTGTAATAGCGGGAGATCTCCCGCTAGTACCTGGAGGTTGGCAACCCTAAATATCAGTAGATGCAAAGAGTTCAGGAATACTGGAATCCCTTCAAGGCTCCTTACCGCTTGAGTGGTTTTCAGTCATTTTTACCCATGCAGAGTCATAGTTCTTTAAGCAAATTGAGCTAGTTCATGTGGAACTTGTTCTGAATGGAGAATTTGACTTCTGATACAGAGTTTGGACTTTTTATCACAAAACGACAAGCTGGAGCTCCAACCTCCTCATTTGTTTATAAGGCTTCAAAGCAACTGGACTGGGAGGATTGGCTGGCAGAGGGGAAAGAGACAGAAGGGACAGGGTTGGGTTTGAACCACTTCTTTTCCTCAGGGCCACTCAGGGCCATCGAAATGCAGATGATCCTAGCAAGGGGAGAACAAAGGGCAGGCATCATCACACCTCATCCTTCAGATACCCACCGTATCTGAAAGAGGGAGCTTTGACTCTTGAAAGCTTATAACCGAAAATCTTGCTCGTCTTTGAGGTGCTACTGGGCTCAAATCTTGCTTCTCTACTGCAGGTCACACCAGCTACAGTCCTGCAACTAACTTCTCTACTGCAGGTCACACCAGCTACAGTCCTGCAACTAACCCAGGGTCATCCACTGCAGCTGAAGTAGGGTTGCCTAGGTTCCTCTTCGCCACTGGCGGGAGGTTTTTGGGGCGGAGGCAGAGGCGGGCGGGAGGGACATCAATGCCACAGAGTCCAATTGCCAAAGCAGCCATTTTCTCCAGGTGAACTGATCTCTGTCGGCTGGAGATCAGTTGAATTAGCAGGAGAGCATCACCTGACATGCTGACATCACATCTGGGATTTCTGGAGGATGTGTTGCCAGCCACGGGTCTTTCGCCTGCTGCTCCAAGGAGCAAAGGCAGAGCTCAAGGTGAGAGGCCTCCTGCTACCTAGGGTTGCCAACCTCCAGGCACTAGCTGGAGATATCCTGCTATTGCAACTGATCTCCAGCTGATAGAGATCAGTTCACCCGGAGAAAATGGCCACTTTGGCAATTGGACTCTGTGGCACTGAAGTCCCTCCCCTCCGCAAATCCCATCCTCCTCAGGCTCCGCCTCAAAAACCTCCTGGTTTTTGCCAGTGGCAAAGAGGGGCCTGGCAACCCTAACCTCAGGGCCTGTGTACAGGGGCTTATTCCCATTTTACCTTCACAACAACCCTATTCAGTTGGGTAAGTCAAGAAATAACAATCTGAAACCTATGTATTCCCAAATTCATTTCTCTAATTCCACAGAATGGTCATTTGTGCATGGGAGGTTTTTCTTTGGATTTGATGCTCTCTAGATGCACATTTTTCCCATCCAGATTCTCAAAACTCAACAATAAGCCTCCCCATACAGAGTTTTTAGAATTCGGATGGGGGAAAGGTGCATCTAGAGAGCAGCAAATCCAAGGCAAAACCTCCCGTGCATAAATGGCCTATGACAATCTGAATGGCCTGGTCTCAATGGAGAAATCAGCTTTACTTTGGCTCTCTGAAGAACTACTCCATGCTGTTTGCCCTCTGGCGAGAGCCTATTTAATGCCCACGGAGAACCGAACAAGCGCAAATCCTTTGCACAGCCGTTACTTCCAGGTCTAAAGATAGCACTAAGAGCAGACGCTCGGTGAGGAACAGGCCTAGAGGGTTTATGGTAGCTGGTTGCGATAAACTCTTTACCATAATCCTACAGATGTCTGTTTCTCCCATTTCGGGAGCCTTTGGAAACTGCATGCAGTCGGCCTGCTGCAGAGAGGGACAGGGTTTTTTTCTTTTTCTTTCTTCCTTTCGGTCTTTTCCATGCGTGTTGGAGGAAATCTAGACAAGTCACCCCACAGCCCCAAACGGCAGATGGGGAAATCATTATTGGGTTAGACGGCTGACCTGCAAAGGTTGATGGGTTCGGCATGTGTGGTCCAGGAAACGGCCCAGAATACAAAGCGCAGCTCAGATGGCGACGGCCACGTCCTGTGCTTTAAAAGGCATCTGTGTCAGGTTGATTAATGGAACTTCCCTGCATGCCCTCCCATACGTTCCTTTGTTCTGCGGCTTAGAACTGGCAGCTGCTTGGGAACGTTATTGCCAAATAAGCAGGCGGCAGGGTGAAGAAAGGCTCAGCTGGCCTTGCTTCCCCCTAGCCACATGGAAAGGGTGAGGCGGTCATGATCTGTTCATGACTTTGAAGTGTCTGGTGCAAGTTTCCACCCCGGGTGATGGCCAGTGGCTTAGGTAGCTTTCCTTTTAAAAAGGATCGTACAGATTCATGGAGGATGAATCATCAATGGCTATCAGCCATCCTAGGTGGGTAGAACCTTCATGTTCAGAAGCAGTATATCTGAATACAGGTAGCTGGGATGATGAAGAAGAAGAGTTGGTTTTTATATTAGAGAATGATTGTTAGAATATTTTACAATTTTATTAATTTTAATATGATAATTTTAACCAGGGGTTGTTTTTATTGACCTTACACCTTTATATGTATGGGCAGTCTGTGATTCTGTGGTGTAAAATTATTGTGTCTGGAAAATTTGATGTGTTGGCACGTGATTGATCAGTCAACCATATTAATAAACTTGACTTGACTTGGTTTTTATATGCCAACTTTCTCTACCACTTAAGGGAGACTCAAACCGGCTTACAACCACCTTCCCCTCCCCACAACAGACACCGTGTGAGGTAGTTGGGGCTGAGAGAGCTCTAACAGAGCTGTAACTTGCCCAAGGTCACCCAGCTGGCTTCATGTGTAGGAGTGGAGAAACAAATCCAGTTCACCAGATTAGCCTCCGCCGCTCATGGGGAGGAGTGGGGAATCAAACACGGTTCTTCAGATCCGAGTCCACTGCTCCAAACCACTGCTCTTAACCACTACACCATGCTGGCTCTCTGGGATCAAGCAACCGTCTGGGGCTTTTCAGTTTAGAAATTAGGTGCCTAAGGCGTGGGGGTGAAGGAAGTTTGGTGAAGGAAGTGGACAGAGAGAACTCTGACCGTGAAAGCCTTTGACAATATTTTGGACAGAGAGAACTTTTCCTTCCTCTATAAGAGAGCTCAGGGACACACAGTTATCTAGGTGGGCTGAGGATGGACAAAAGGAAGTACTTCTTTGATCAACAAACAATTAAATTAAGAACATAAGAAAAGCCCTGCTGGATCAGACCAAGGCCCATCAAGCCCAGCAGTCTGTTCACACAGTGGCCAACCAAGTGCCTCTAGGAAGTCCCCAAACAAGACGACTGCGGCAGCACCGTCCTGCCTGTGTTCCACAGCACCCAAGATAATAGGCATGCTCCTCTGATCCTGGAGAGAATAGGTATGCATCATGAATAGATAAAATTGTTTATTTACTTAAGTTGTACTCCACTTCCCCCCCCCCGATGGGGACCCAAAACGGCTTACATCATTATTCTATTTTATCCTCACAACAAACCTGAGAGGTAGATTAGGCTGAGGGAAAGTGACAACCAACATGACCCAGCAAGCATACATAGCAGAGTGGGGATTCGAACCTGGGTCTCCCAGATCTTAGTCCAACAAGTACTACACCACACTGTAATGATATAGATCACTGCTAGAGGATGGAGAGATGGCCACAAGCATAGATGGCTTCCAGGGGAATTATTTATTGTATTTATTTTTTATTTTATTAGATTTGTTGAGGATATGTCCAAACCCACATACCCTCCATGAGATCTTTAATCAGCAAGAAGAAGAGTTGGTTTTTATATGCTGACTTTCTCTACCACTTAAGGCAGAATCAAGCCGGCTTACAATCACCTTCCCTTCCCCTCCCCACAACAGACACCCTGTGAGGTAGGTGAGGCTGAGAGAGCTCTAACAGAGCTGTAACTTGCCCAGGGTCACCCAGCTGGCTTCGTGTGTAGGAGTGGAGAAACAAATCCAGTTCACCAGATCAGAATCTGCTGCTCACGTGGAGGAGTGGGGAATCAAACCCGGTTCTCCAGATCAGATTCCACCGCTCCAAACCACTGCTCTTAACCACTACACCACACTGGCGAGGGGAATGCACCCCTTGCAGCTGAGATAAGTCCTTGCTTCACTGCTCTCAGCTGAATGTTCCTCCAATGCACATTGAAGTGTTGCACATCCATCCCCATCAGAATACGTATTTGGATGCCCACCCATCCAGACGCACATCCGTTGCAGCCGAGATCAAATGCACATTCTAGTTCTCACTATGCCTACAGATAATGTGAATACTGAGGTGCACATGTGATTTATGGCTTACGCTTCCTGATCCAGCATGTGACACGAGCATCAAAGCTGCTTATATGTGTGGATCTCCTTAGCTGGATTTGGGAGGACAAGTGGCAGAAGGCGGGTCAAGAAGAAAGAGAAGAGGAAGTTGTCCAGCCCCTTTCCATGCATTTTTTCTGCTCCCTTATTGTTTTTATTTATATATATACCCCACTTTTATCCCGAAAATGGTTTACAGCAACATTCTCCTCTCTTCCATTTTATCCTCACACAACAACCGTGTGAGGTAGGTAGGGTTGCCAGACCCCTCTTTGCCACCAGTGGGAGGTTTTTGGGGCTGAACCTGAGGAGGGTTTGGGGAGGGACTTCAATGCCATAGAGTCCAATTGCCAAAGCAGCCATTTTCTCCAGGTGAACTGATCTCTATTGGCTGGAGATCATTTGTAACAGCACACACTTAACACACAAACACATGAACACCAGTGCTAGGAGGCAACATCAGGGGCCACTGTGCCTTGTTTGTTGGTCCTCCAGGGCAAATGTTGTAAAACAGGAGGCTGGACTAGATGGACCACTGGTCCGATCCAGCAGGGCTCTTTGTATGTTCTTATGTCCTATAAGTCAGTGGTTCTCAAACCTTTTGTATCTTATACCCCACCACTCTGCCAAAGAACCTGGGTTCTTTTCCTGGGCAACAGGAAAAGAGGAAGACCCAACAAGAGATGGATTGACTCTATAAAGGAAGCCACGGCCCTCAGTTTGCAAGATCCGAGCAAGGCTGTTAAGGATAGGATGTTTTGGAGTACACTGATTCGTAGGGTCACCATGAGTCGGAAGCGACTTGACGGCACTTAACACACACAAGAGCTGTGTCGTACAAAGAAGGGAGGCTGAAGGTATGCATTTACATTAAAATGTTAAGAATATAATCACCCTAAGACTTTGTCTGGCCTTCAGCCTAATAACCAAATCTGCACATCTGTCTCATTGTTTTACAATGTTCTGTATATTCGTAAGGGTAAAAGTTACATAGTGCAAAAGGCATGTTTTGGATGTGTTCTTTAAATAAATTGCAGTCTGTTTGTGGTAGAAGAAAATGTTTTCTCTGTTAAACACCTTAGCCTTTCAAAATGTTTGAGTCACAGTTTATGGGTGCTGATGTGGCACAGTAATGTGACCCCCCCACACACACACATACACATTTCTTAGGCTCCCCCCTTCATTTACCGAGAGGCTTTTTTAAAAAGAGGAGGCATGGAATGCCCTCTGGTGGTATGCATGCACATCTGCAACAAATTATTTCTGTTTTTAAAACTATACTTCATTCTCAGCCTGATGTTGTGACCTGCATGGCACATAAGTGCATTATGGACCCATCTAAGTATTTGTGGCTCCCGGTGAACTATATGGTTTGTAGCCTATCTCTGCCTCTTTGGTATGCTGCATCTTAAAAATAGGAAGATAATTAGTTCATAGGTGCAGACTGTAGCTCTCAGTTGCCAGGCAAATGTAGAAATGGACTTGGTGGCAGCACAGGTCATAGAGGCAGTATGCAAAGTCTGTTTGGCATTAGGTAAAAAGGTAAAGGTCCCCTGTGCAAGCACCGGGTCAATCCTGACCCATGGGGTGTCGTCACATCCCAATGTTTACTAGGCAGACTTTGTTTACGGGGTGGTTTGCCAGTGCCTTCCCCAGTCGTCTTCCCTTTACCCCCAAGCAAGCTGGGTACTCGTTTGACCGACCTCGGAAGGATGTAAGGCTGAGTCAACCTTGAGCCGGCTACCTGAAACCGACTTCTGTCGGGATCAAACTAAGGTCGTGAGCAGAGCTTGGACTGCAGTACTGCAGCTTTCCACTCTGCGCCACGGGGCTCGCATTAGATTGCATCTTTGACAAGACAAGCTGTATCTGATTTCTTCAGTCTTTGTTCTCATATGTGAGGCGCTAATGCAAGGTCTTGGAAAGTGGGGAAAGAGACAGGGTTTTGTGCCGGAGGTCTCCAGGAGGACAGTCTGTAGTTCTCCGTGGTACCCAAGTCCTTAGCATGGACACCAGGTAGTCTTTGAAACTACATGTCTAAGGTTTCCTTGCACCTGGCATGCAGCATCTAAAGATAGAGTGAATAAGCATGCAGAAGATCAAGGCATGCTTTGAACAAGTCTCACGTGAGTTCTGCAAAGCAAGTCCTGCCTCGCCAATTTTGGGGAGTTGTCAGCAAGCATATGGGTCCAGGTGATCTGGCAGATATTATGTACTTGGACTTCACCAAGAAGCATCTGGCAAAGTCCCTCACTGAGTAAGGCTCTGAGTAAACTTAGCAGTTGTGGGATAAGTGATCAGCTATACTCAGTTATTCAGAACTGTGAAAAACCCAGCAGAATGCAAAACGTCTCCATAAGGATCTCTGAGCTGGGTGAGTGACAGGACTACAAACACGGTAAGCAAGTGTAAAAATGTAAGTATAAAGGGAAGCACATGTTGTTAAAGAGATCTTGGGGTCGTGGAGGAGAGCTCAATGAAGACGTCAGCCCAACTGGGCATGTGTGTGTGTTAAGTGCTGTCAAGTCACTTCCAACTCATGGCGACCCTATGAATCAATGTCCTCCAAAATGTCCTGTCCTTAACAGCCTTGCTCAGGTCTTGCAAACTGAGGGCTGTGGCTTCCTTTATAGAGTCAATCCATCTCTTGTTGGGTCTTCCTCTTTTCCTGCTGCCTTCAACATTTCCGAGCATGATTGACTTTTCCAGTAACTCTTGTCTTCTCATAATGTGACCAAAGTACAACGGGGCATAGTAATGATAAAAGAAAGTTCCAGGGTAGGAGTCACTAAGGCAGGGATGAAAACAAAACACCTAGTATTGTAATGTCTCTGCAGAAATCTCCAATGCTGCCCCATTCGGAGTACTGTGTACAGTTCTGGCTACCATATCTCAAAAAGAATATTGTAGCACTGGGGGGAAATGCAGAAAAGGGAAACCAAAATGATCAGGATGTCATAGTACCTTCCATACACGGAAAAGCTTAAAACGTTTGAGGCTTTTTAGTTCAGGGGAAAAAAGGTGGTGGGTGGAGGCATGAGCATTTTATTAAAATTATTTGTGATGTGGAGAAAATGGACAGAACTTTTTCTGCCTCTTCCAAAGTTTTAGAACTCAAAGGCACCTAGTAAAACTGATGGGTAGTATATTCAGGACAGAAAAAAGAAAGTATTTTTCTTACTTAATTAGTGAATTGGCTCATTTAGATTATGGAATTCATTACCACAGAATGTGGTGGTGGCTGCTGGTACAGGTAGTTTTAAGAGGGATTATATGACTTCATAGTGGATGGATCTATTAATGATTTGTTGACCATGATGAGCCTCCATGTTCATAAGTACTATACCACTAAATATAGATTACTGGGGTGAGCTTGTGGAATTCTTGACATCTTCATATCAAAACACATTTCAGGTATTCAGAGGAAACAGCTGGTTTTTATCACTTTCATCAGCCAGTTCCAGGGAAATGGAAGACACTCTTTATTTTGAGTTGTCTTTTGAATGAAGGCATCCCGAGAGCCAGATTACATGATTGCAATGTAAATATGTGTGTATACCTCTAAGTGAGCTCTCACAAACTAATGTCTGTTTTCCCCTCAAAGCCGGTATAGGAGGGGCCCAACTTAGTTCGTGTTCTGCATGTTTGTATGTGATAGATGCAGTTGAACACATGAAACTGCGTTATACTGAATCAGACCCCTGGTCTATCAAAGTCAGTATTGTCTACTGAGACCAGCAGCGGCTCTCTAAGGTCTCAGGCAGGGGTCTTTCACATCACCTACCTGCCTAGTCCCTTTAACTGGAGATGCCGGGGATTGAACCTGGGACCTTCTGCATGCCAAGCAGATCCTCTACCACTGAGCCACAGCCCCTCCACAGTTTCCCAGTGTTTAAGTGTTTTCCCAGTTAGAAGCAAAGGAACCTGTTCCTGAAGCTGCCAGAGCCTCCTGTGCATTGTCTATTTGGACAGGTAAGTTTACTCCTGCCCATTGGACTTCAGAGGGCACTACAGTGATAAACTACCGTGATAAACTAAATGTATGATGTACTTTGGCCTAGAGTTACAGCAAGTGAAATATATACAGCAAGTGAAATACAGCAAGTGAAACTGGTTACAGCAATCCCACCCACTTTTATGAATGTGAGAGAAAAATGTAAATCCATCAGGCTCCAGGTCAGTCGGAAGACTTCAGAACAAAGGACATCACAAAAAGTCAGGTTCTGGTACCCCAACGGGATCCTTCCACAATGTAGCATAATAAACAGCAAAAGAAACCAAAGACAGCAAATTTTATTTTGAAATTATGAAACCAGTTTTTAAAAAATCTAAATGTTTGCAATTTGAGTATTACAGAAATACATTCTCAGAAATCGCTGGTAGAGAACCACTGAGTTATAGCTTTATAGTTCCAGACTCATTTTGCAGATGAGGAAACTGAGGCACAGCAATGAGTTCAAGGCACATGAGGCCAGCAGTGGCAAAAGTAGGAACAATGTTGTTATGTGTTTCTGCTAAGCAAAGCAGCCTCCTGTGGTTTTCAAAATATTTTTTAAATGTTCAGGCTTAAAAAAATGATTTAAAATGTCTTCAGACGACATGTGGAGAAACGTGATGCCAGTGGCAAAAGCAGGCAGGTACAAAATAACCCTCCCCAATTAATCTGCATTCATCACTAAACCTAGGCAAGAAACTAGGTCTTATGGAGGAGGTGTGGCTGCCGCTGATACAGCATAATAATGCCTCTTACTACAAAAGATGTTGTGCAAAGAAACAGCATTCATGTTTCTCTACACCCCCCTACCCAACTTCATTGGCAGATGATTGTGGGGCTGAGGAGATCCCATAAAGAAGTCACGTAATGTTTTGCAGAAGATAGAGAGGGGAGACACAGAATTGCTATGTTCTACAGCAGCCAGGTGTTCTCCATGATGCTTAGTTCTGTCTTCAGAGTGCTACAGATGTTAACAGCACACAATATGTAATCTACTGTCATAACTACTGGAGACTCCCCACCCTGCCAAAAATAATCAACAGTGGCTGATGAGAAAGGCACATTCTTCAAAATCGCTGAAAGAAAACATAGAGCTGGATCACACCTTTCCTTCTTGATGTGAGCCCTGGACACTTGTTACAGTGGATATGCGCTGAGTTCATGTCTAGTGTACACATGATTTTTCTCTGTACATGTGTGGAGTATTTCTGACATTTCTCACATGTCATTCAACATGAGTACAGAAGAATGGGTGATTTTAAACTCCATATTTATCCAGGTACCGTCCTCCGCTTTATTTTTAAAGTGAACATACATTATTCACTTAGGCCTCTTCAGATGTTATACCCATAAGTATGTCATATCCAGCCCTCGTAACAATTGAGTTCGACACTCCTGGCTTAAACCGTTGCTCTAGCTATATTTCTTTGGGCTACTCATCTCTCAAAGTTGGATCAGGAGCCAAATTTATATACTTAAACAACATTTTTTGATGAGTCTATTTTAATAGTGACAAATTGTCCAGCCAATTCTACTTTCAATCTCAATCCATGCTGCATTTAGCACTTTTCTACGATTGAGTATAATTAATATTTAAAATGTCATTAAAGGAATTTGCAGTCTGGACATAAACTCCCTTCAGTGCATTAAAACATTTGGAAGAAGTGGTTTTCATTCATGTTTGCATCCCCCCCCCCCAAATTTACCTGAGACAGAATCAAACTATGATATTCCCAAAGGCAAATTAATTACCATTTATCACTTTATCACAGAAAATACTTGAATTTTCCAACCAGGGTAACTTCGTCCCCTAGCCCATGCAAAGAATTGGGGTGCAAAGTTACACCAGCTAAATTTCATTAATGGCTATGCTAAAATTGTTTGATCTATTTTCAATAGAACTTATGCTCTTATCATTTTATAAATAAAATATGTCATTGGTTACCAAACGTGCATATGGAGGTACAAACATACACAGTAAGGCATAATCATTTATGTGTGTGTTTGGAGCAAATGTGGTGGTATACAGTTTGCATTGTTAAACATACAGACTATTGGGGTTCATTTGTAGACACCACAATATCACTCTAAGGGAACCGGTTACCACCTCAAAGCAACAAATATCTTTTTCCCGGTGTCTGTGACTAGGGTAAGTAACTGAGTTAAACTTCTGAACAGGGAAAAATAACCTGGTTGAACAGTGAAAAGGAATGATAAGAATCTGTTGAGAAATGGTTTTTACTTGGTTTAGGTACTAGAGTTAGCTTAACCTCTTTCCAACTTTTTAGAAGAGTTGGCTTTATACCCCGCTTTTTCTCTATCTTGAGTCTCAAAGCAGCTTCCTCTCCCCACAACTGACAACTTGTGAGGTAGGTGGGGCTGAGAGAGTTCTCAGGAAACTGTGACTAGCCCAAGGTCACCAGCAAGCTTTATGTGTAGGAGTGGGGAAACAAACCCGGCTCACCAGATTAGAGTCCGCCACTCTTAACCACTACACCACGCTGGCTCTGTATTGTACAGTTCTGCATACATTCACTAACAGCAGTAGTCAGAAGAATTATTCATTTGCCCAGAATAAATTAATAACCCCACCCATTCTTCACCTGCTTTCCATGTGTGCTGCTGTGACCAGATTATTAATGGCTCTCTGTGACAGTGAGCTTCTTTGCACCTTTTTGAAAGCAGACCTGATCTTTGCCTCCCTCCCTACAGGAGAGGAGGACCGGACAGAGCGTCCAGATGGGCACATCCCCCATCGTCATTCCCAGAGTTTCCCCTCTGAACTGGAGAAAATGAAGTCTCGGGGTGGGGGGGACTAAGCCATTTGAATCATACCTTAAGTGGTGTAGTGGTTAAGAGCCAGCGTGGTGTAGTGGTTAAGAGCGGTGGTTTGGAGTGGTGGAGTCTGATCTGGAGAACTGGGTCTGATTCCCCACTCCTCCACATGAGCAGTGGAGGCTAACCTGGCAGACTGGATTTGTTTCCCCACTCCTACGCACGAAGCCAGCTGGGTGACCTTGGGCAAGTCATGCTCTCTCAGCCTCACCCACCTCACAGGGTGTCTGTTGTGGGGAGGGGAAGGTGACTGTAAGCCGGTTTGAGTCTGCCTGAAGTGGTAGAGAAAGTCGGCATATAAAAACCAACTCTTCTTCTTAAGTGGACATATCATCTCAATACTAGCATTTACTGCAGGGGCTTCCCATTGTCCCCACAGGGGGACGTCTCTCTGGACAAACAGCCATAATATCCTCCTGTGTTTCTTCCTCTCTTTTGCTCAAAACAGGGGCTTTCAACTATGTTGCAGAGAACCCCAGTATTCTTTGGAAACTTTCCATGTGTGCTGCTGTGACCAGATTATTAATGCCATTCAGCCTTTCCTGAAAGACGTTTTGCCCACATGAGGCTGCAGGGGAGGATTGGGTACGTTTCATTTATTTATTTACTTCATTTATACCTCCACTTTCCAACGGGGAGCCAAATCTGCTTACCTTGTTTTCCCCTCCTCCATTTTACCCTCACAACAAACCTGCGATGTAGGTTAGGCTGAGAGAGTGTGACTGGCCCAATATCACCCAGTGAACTTCCGTGGCAGAGTGGAGATTCGAACCTGGCCACTTCCAGATCATAGTCTGACACTCACCACGCTGGCTGGAGCAAGTTGTACTCTCAGTTTCTGGGAGGCAACAGCAAGGGCTAGGAAGCCTGGCCCATGTGAAGAGACAACAACATGCAGGGGTTCCATGGGAAATGCACTGGAATTACTGAAATGCCAACTAATGGGCACAAAAGTTAAGTCCAAATTACAGGACATGCTAGCACGCTGTAGGTAGATAGGGGGATCAGATTCTGACACACAAGCCTTCCAAATACTCATTGGAATACTCCCTCTCTCGTGGGGTCATCTGCTGAAGCTGGAGGGTGAGAGATTCTGAACAGATAAAAGGAAGTATTTCTTCACATAACACATAGTTACATTGTGGAACTCCCTGCCCCAGGATGTGGTGATGGCTGCCAAATTGGAAGGCTTTAAGAGAGGAATGGGTGTGTTCATGGAGGAGAGGGCTATTCATGACTATTAGTAAAAAATGGGTACTAGTCATGATGCATACCTATTCTCTCCAGGATCAGAAGAGCATGCCTATTAGGTGCAGTGGATCACAGGCAGGACAATGCTGCTGCAGTTGTCTTGTTTGTAGGCTTCCAAGAGGCACCTGGTTGGCCACTGTGTGAGCAGACTGCTGGACCTTGGTCTGATCCAGAATGGCCTTTCTTATGAATGAAACAAAAAATGGCGCGTCTCTATTCACAGGAAGTTTGTCGTTGCCTAGTTTGGGGCAGATTTGTCCTGAGAGATTCCCTTTAGACAATGACACAGTTCAGCTATATTTACAATCCTTTTCTATCATCTCCCCTTTCCTGCTTCCTGGGTTTGCCTGCCCCATTGATACAGGCTTTGCTTCTCATTTAACAACATGCTCTTCCATTAAGATTCTACCCAGCTTCACATGCTCAAGCCTTGCCTGAACATGCCAGTCTTTGGTGTACATGGAGCCTATGGGACCTCCCTGATGAGGCACACCTGATGTGCCCCCATCCCTACTCAAATGGAGGGCCAGGGTCCTTGCTGTCATCTCTGGGTTACTGCACCCCCTATCTGTGTCAGGCGGAATCACCTCCCAAACTATCATCCTTCCTCGATTCGCCCAGCTCATTCAACTAGCACAGTGTAAATCCATTTCCTGCTTCCTAGCTAAGCAAACAAGAGATCTGAAGTTTGCAAGGAGTCCATCTACATGAGCCTTAGGAGGTATCTTTGAGCTAACTGGGTGCTCCCTATTCCCACAAGCCTATACCAGCAGCTGGGAACAATAGTCAGTGCTACCATTGATACTGCTAGGGTTTCTCCTTCTTTCTGCTTTAAAAGTCCGGTGGCGTGCTCTGCTCCACAGTGCAGACAGCCTTTGAAGTGCCATGGCTTGCCACCGATGTGCAATGCCTTACTTTTTGATTGACAGGGCCTCTTGCAAGGCTGGAGAGAACGTAAACCAGGAGACAGCGTCTCTTGGGAACTGACTTTTACAAAGGGCAAATTCTGCCAAGAGTTTTTTCTGTCTTCATACTCTTTCCATTTTCCTTCAGCAGCAAAAACATTCCAGATATACAAGGTGCAAAGTTACTACCTGCTTTTCTCTACGTAATTTTTTTTAAGGTCCTTTGATTGCGACACAAACAGCGAAGCAGTTACAAAAGAAACCCAGTTAAGGTTTCTTCTCTAATGCTAAGAAGGATCCAAAACAGACGCCCCATTAATGCATAATTGATCTAATATAAGCTCACCACATTAATGCTGCTGTCTGGCTTATAGCCTCTTTTTTAAAAAGGCTTTCCTGTTGGTGCAAATGCCTCGGAGCTTTCTGGCTTTCTCTTGAAGCCCCACCTTATTCACCTTGTGGTCTGGTTTGCAAAGGGCAGCCGACATCTTCTACCGTTTGGACCGGCAAAACTGGCAAGACCAGGTGGGATATGCGGCTCCACAGTCCACTCAATTTATCTGTGTCCATGTGGTTGTAGGAGCTGGGAGTGTCTGTGTTGGTGAACTTGGCCCAGAGGAAGTCCCGTACCTTCTCTTCCACATCCTGCAGGCCGACGTTCGCTTCCAATTTGTCGTCCTCCAGAAGAACAGTCAAAATCAGCGCCACGTCTTTGAAAGCTGCAGTCTCGTGGTCACAGTACTTGTAAAAAATCAAGGTGGAACCGGCGGGCAGGGATTCAAACTGATGGACTACTGCGGCCTTCCTGTCTCCATGGAAACCACTGCTCAGCTCCTCATCAATTGCCAGCTTGGCATCGTCGCTGCTCAGAGCGGATTTAGAAGCTCCGTCTACCTGTACTGTGCTACTCTGGAGAGATGAGGAGTAAGCGTTGGCTATCTGGGCGCTCAGGCACTTCAAGGTTGATTTGCCTTCCTGGGCAGCGGTGAAGATTAAGATGGCCGGTTCATTGTGGTGGGAGGTATTGAGGTGCTTCTGAAGGACTTTCCGCACCCGTCCCCACAGGTGAGGGCTTTGACCTGGGAAGCTGTCCTTTAGGGGATCAAATCTTTGCAAGAAGGCCTCCACAGCTGGGGGTTTTCGCATGTTTTCAGGCCGGGAAGTGTAATATCCACTGCAGCTTATGAAAACGGCAATCAGAGCCACACCAACTCCCAGTAAATAGCCAAGGCCTAATGGGGAGGGGGTGGAAATGGAGTGGAGACAGACAAAAAAAGCATGATTCCGTTTAATGTGCCAACATGCAAATCAAAATACACACATAGCAATGGGGTCATGATGATAGCTGCTTTAATCGTACTGAAAATACCTCCTGTCTTTATGGTTTCTTTAAGAAGTGTCTCATGATCTTCAAAATGGGAAGGAGGCCTCATATGGTGAGCTCATTCCTACTAAATAATCTGTTTACATAATCTGTTTCTTCAGGACCAGTTGCAGTTACATCAATGTAAAGGGTCCGGAATAAGGTCTCATAAACATAAAATTTCCATGTATAGTATCCAGTTCTGCCTTAATTTTTAATTTTACTCCAACATAAGACCTAGATAATGTATCCACAACAACCAGTGACCTCACTGGAGTAATTTAAAATCATAACTGCTGCAGGAAAAAATACCATTGCAATCACTGTAAATACAGTTCCCCACTTTTATTTTAAAATAGTAGTGGCTTTCTTTGCAATGAATGGCCTTTCATGCAAAAATGCATTTTTTACAAGCAGAAACAAGTGCTGTTGTCTTTTTCCTGGCCTTGATCTGGTGGACTGCCTGAAGGTAATTGACCTTTCTGATTTCCATCTTTGGCCAACCTCCTCGGCTGAGGACATTTTATAGGAGCTAGTTACTGAGTTAGGGCGCCATCTACGTTTAATTTGGGTTTGGCGTTAAAGTTCTTAGTTGTATGTTTTAATACTGATATATTTATCTGGCTTATTATATTCATTTTGTTGGAAGCCACCCTGAGCCCGGCAGTGCCAGGAAGAGCAAGGTATAAATACTTTGTGATGGTGCAGAGGATTGCTATGCACGCCAAAATGCTCCCTTCTGACCTGTAACATCCCTCTTGCTCCCCTTCTAAATCGAACATATTTAAACTCCTTACAACTAATTCCCCAAGGTAGTGGTGTGGATCTAAAAAAAAAAAGTGAAATATCTTGGTGCCACGACACTGGTATGTCCTTCTATGCACTACAGGAGAGTTATTTGTTTAACTAAAATACCTACATAAGCGGTTGCCATTTTCAGGGGCAGCCACATCTTTCTCATAACAGATTGATCTTCATCAGTAAGAAATCTGTTCAGGTGCTTTTGCTGCAAATAACTTGGGACATGCTTAGGAATGTGCACAACTTTCCACATGCAGGATGGCTGTGGGTGGCAGAGAAATTCCACGCACGAAGGAGCGCATCAGGAGACGGAGGGAAAGATATAGGGCTGGATCCTATCAGTTTTTCTGCTTGCACTTCCTCTGTTCCTCTTCATATCCCATATAGCTTTTGTCCACATGGGTCCCTAATCCCTGACACAACCTTTTCTGTAGTGAAATGGGGGCCCCTCCTCACTCTTTCACCAGCAGAAAAACTGATAGGCGGCCACACATAGTGCGGCACTGGGTCATCCTCTTGTTCTTTCCTACTACTGTTATCTTTTTTATTATTGTTTTTATTATTTTTCAAATGTATAGCCCGCCCTCATTCCCAGTCAAGCCAGGCCCAGGGTGGGTAACAACCTCTTAAACCACATAAAAAACCCTAAATCATAAAAATTAAAACACAGCATCCTAACAAGATGGCATTCCAATAAGATGACAGTAGCCACCATGGGACTGGACAAGCAGATTGAACCCCCACAGAGGCCAGAAAACGATGGGACAACTTGTGACTGCTCTCAGTTATAGGCCAGGCAGAATAGTTCCATTTTGCAGGCTCTGCGGAACTCCGTAAGATCCCGGAGGGCCCTGATGTCCCCCATCAGATCATGAGGTTCGTGATCTGACTGTGGCAGCTGTTTGCTTAAGCAATAACTTCTAACTAATAGTGGATACTAAGTTTTTGAACATTAACAATCAGAATGACATTTCAAATAGTGCAAGGACTTGAACTAGCAGTTTCTCTGCAAATCATGTAATTGTTTGTCTTTTTTTCTGTTCTTTTTGCCAGTCCTTTGCTTATTTGAGGCCAAGGTTGCTCTCACCATTGCCTAGAAAAGATCGATGATACTTCTTCATGCATTCCTGCACTCGGCTCTGCTTCCTTACTTCTTGTGAAAGGCGCTGGCTGGTATCTTCTGGAGAGGGTTCAGTCTCCGTTTTGCAGGCAGGGTGCCCTGCATGTGAGAAAAGGCACTTGAGTGGTCCTGGAAATAACTTCTCCAGTTACTGAAATTAAAGAGGTGGTGAGCAGGCCCCATCAACATACAGACGGCATGCAGAAGAAAGGTAAAGATAACCTATTTGGGTGGAGAGACTATAAATGACAGGCTGAACATGTCAAACCAGGCTTGTAAATACCTTGAGGTGAGAAAGAATTGCTTCCAAGTCACCTGGCAGAGACCAAATGTTACTACAGCTCGAGTATCCCTAATCCGGACATCAGATATCCGGACTGATCCGAAATCCGGACCTTTTGAGCCGGCATGCAGGCATTACTCACAGGCCCTCAGCATCCCCCCCCCTCTTGACCTCTGTGGGGGGTTGACCTGCTAATATTTGGCTACACGGTGGCACCTGGGTAAATTTTAAGGCCACCTCTTTATGACTGCATTATGAGGTTTTACCGTTGTTTTCTGAGGTTCTTGATGTTTGTTTAAAATTACATTCAGGCTATTGTGTATGAAGTATGTATAAAACATAACTGAATTCTGTGTTTAGACTTGGGTGCCATCCCCAAGATATCGCATTATGCATATGCAAAAATTCCAAAGTATTCCAAAATACAGAAAGATCCGAAATACAGACCACTTCTGGTCCCAAGCAGTCCAGATAAGGGATACTCATCCTGTAACAGAGATTACGTGTGGTCAAGTGAGCTACTGAAAATATTTGTGGACTAGTAGCTAGTAAGGCTGAGTCAAATAACGTGATCATACAGTGCAAATTAGGAGGGCCAGCCACAGAGGAACAGAACAGGGTTTTCTGTCGGTTGAAGCCTTTCCAAAGGCCTGTTACAACAAGCAACACAAACACACACTCCCCCCTCCCCAATATCTGAACAGCTTCACCTTTGCTGCAGAGGAAACATTTTCATTCTGAAGAAATGTCCTCAAACAACCCCATCCTAATATATATTTACAGCCAAATACTAAGCAAGTTTACTCAGAGCTAAGTCCCGCCAAGTTCAGTGGAATCATTTCGAGGTCATTAATGCTCAAAACTGCAAAGTAAGCATCTGGACTTGGAAAGAAGTACTACTGAATTCAGTGAGACTTAACTCTAAACAAAAATGCCGAGAATCTGTCTATAAGACTACAGTCTTAAACACAATCACCTAGGAGCAACAACACTGAAAACAGCAGATCATACTTCGGAGCAAACATGTCTAGGATCCAGGTAAATGCTGCACACTTACACTCATGTACCCAGGAAGAAGACCCATTGAATTCAGTAGGATGTACTGGGTAAACACAGGATTCAGTGGAGTGTTGCCAAGCTGGTGTGAACCATACGAGACATAACGGAGACTTGAAGAGCAATCCTAAACCGGTCTACTCAGAATCCTACTCAAGTCTATTCAGTGGCGCTTACTCACAGAAAAGCGTTCTTAGGATTGCACTATCATCTTGTCTTGCTAAGGGCCAAACTAAATATGGGCCTGAAGATAGCCTCTGTAGCTCAAGAATAATCATTGATACAGAATGGATCAAGATTGGTCATATACTAGGCTTACAGAATTTCGAATGCATACCTAGAAAATGCAGTCCATGTAAGACCTTTCTTTAGGGCTAATCAAAATGACGCACAAGCTTTCGAGCTCATCAGAACTCTTCATCAGGCGAGATGTTACAAAAATGCAAAAATTTTCATATCTTAAGCCCCTGCCTTGTCAGTCTTTGGTGTTAGGTGCTGACAGGCTCATGTTGAATTGCTGTAGGTGTGAGATTCCAGCACTAGCATTCCGGAAGAAGAAGCAGACAATGGAGGTGCATCTCATTTAAAACCAGAGTCTGGCAAAGTCCCAATGGCCTAGCAAAATCTATTCAACAGGGACTGGTTGGAAGATAAACAGTTTGTTGGAAGATAAATAGCTAAGGAGCACGGAGATCAACAGCTTCACCCTCTCAGGCCTCATCTGTGTTAGCCTTCTGTAGCTATGAGGCCTGATAAGAGGCCTAACAAAAAGAGAACACACCCAGATGTCGTCTAGGCCTGTACCAGAATGAGGCAGTAGCACAGCAAAGTGTTGATGTGACAGAATGGACTGTACCACTTAAAACTGTAGAGAAGGATCACAGTTCTCCAAGATCCCCCCCCCCCCCGCCATCACCGCTGCCACCACCTTAATAATTCCCTGGGAGTGAAAAACCAGTATAGCATGAGAAGGGCCAGGAAAAAAAACCTTTCTCACGGTGTGCTAATTTTTAGTCGTACAAGTTTTCACATGGGGAAACATTACTGGCCTCTCCATCCCCCTCTTGACCTCTGTCGGGAGTTGACCTGCTAATATTTTGCTACACGGTGGCACCTGGGTAAATTTTAAGGCCACCTCTTTATGACTGCATTATGAGGTTTTACCGTTGTTTTCTGAGGTTCTTGATGTTTCTGAGGTTGTTGATGTTTTAATGATATTGACGATTTTATGTATTTTAGTGGTTCTTACCTACCCTGAGCCTGGCTTGCTGGGGATGAGGGCAGGCTACAAATTTGAAAAAATAAATAAATAAATAAATAAATAAATAAATAAATAGAACTCTTCCCCACCTGCAGTGGTATTGTTTATTCTCCCACCTCATCCTACTGCATATATAGACCAGGCCTCACTCTTTCCATACACTGTTCAAAATAGGGATCCATTTCGACAAATCACTTTGGAAGTGGTATTGCCACTGTACAGCACCGCCTAGCCCTTTGTGTGAAGTTTTAGAAATCTGCAGGGCTGTCATCATACTGCAGAGTACCCAGTTAAAACACAGAACATACTATTTCCTGTTAAGGGTGGAAAACGAATGCTTTCATCCATTTTGCTTTGAACCTCGTAGTAGTAGACAGAAACCTGACAAAAATGTAGAGGCAAGAGTATTTTGGTGCACCCAAAGGGCAGTCAGTCATGTTTTTCCTCCCAGTTCTATCCCCTTGGCCTCCAGTTCAAAACCTCGATGTCCTGTTTAAATTTATGACGCCTTATCTCATTCACTTCGTAACAAGGACCCAAGAATCACACATTCAACACGGTACCATCTTTTAAAAATCCCATAGCTGGACTCCATTTTATGCATACCTTATTTGCATACCTTATTCCAAGTGCATAATTAAAATTCACTAGACCTGACTTGGGGATTTCTTTGCTGACAAATTTAAGATTGACATACTCCTTGTAAGGTGTGTAAGGGGAGCACAATAATAAACAAAAACCAAGTTGAATAGTTTATAGAGCTTCCTGACTTGGGGATTTCTTTGCTGACAAATTTTAAAGAACAAGTTGAATAGTTTATAGAGCTTCCTTATCAAGAAAAAATGATTGTCTCACCTTCAGTCAAGATCTTCTTGTCCTCTGTGCCGTCAAGTTTTTGAATTAATTTCTCCATTTCCTCTTCCAACATATCCTCTTTAATTTCTTCAGGATCCAGATGCTCAGAGGCATTCTGGCCAAGCGATCCCATGGGACTCACTTGTTCTTCAAGGATGGTTTCGGATAAGTTATCGGTTTCTTCCGTTGGGGAATCCTGAAGCACAGCTTGGGTTGAATGTCCAGTCCTTTCACTGCTATCGTCTAAAGAATTCACTGTATCTTCGTCTACAGAAGAATCAGGTAAGCTCACTGGATGAGACGGGGATTCCATGTTGCATTCTGGGTGGTCACCAGTCTCTCTCTCCATCAAAATTCCATTAGAACCAAAGGGCTTTTCTCTTGCAGAATCTTCTTCATCTACTCTAGAGGAATTCCCAGTCAAACTATTTGACTCATAGTAGAGAGGACCCAACGTCTCTGTCTCTTCAGCTGTGTCTACTGGACTAGTCTCTTGAGTTGTATTTTGGGGGGTATTAATTGTGTCACAATCTGAGGGCTGGATGGTCATCATCTTCTGTGACATCAGCTCCTGGTCTTCAGGGTAACCTGTTAAGGGCCAGCATGTCAAATGGTTGGCTTCGTGAAATAATTTGCAACTTCAAAATCATTTATGTCCTTAAGAAGCTAATTATAGTCCCATGCAGAGGAACTCCTATAGTTCACAGAGTGAATGCTTACAAGTTGCTATTTCAAATAAGCACTATGGATGAACCCACAAAGCTGCCTTAGGGTGAGTCAGACCACTCGTCTCTCAAGGTCAGTATCTACTTTGATTGGAAGACGCTCTCCAAGGTCTCAACGAGATGATTTTCACATTGCCTACCACTTGATCCTTGGAACCAGAGATGCCAGAGATTGAACCTGGCATCTTCTGCATGCAAGGAAGATACTTGAGACATGGCCCTTATTTAAGCTGCCTTACACTGAGTGTCCAGAAGCCAGGACCCTCCCCCAAAGACGTCATGGGCAAGGCCTCAACCAGCAAGTGTGGCAGCACTGATCCACTGGCTGGCAGGGACATGCCCCACCAGATGTCAGCCCACCCAGGCATGCCTTTGCATGGCAGCGGGCCTTTGAGCCCGCAAGTAGGTGATGCGAAAGACCTCTGCCTGAGACCCTGGAGAGCCGCTGCCGGTCTGAGTAGACAATACTGACTTTGATGGACCAGGGGCCTGATTCAGCATAAGCTTTGTGTGTGTTCACTTAGGGGCACTTGTCAGCCTCGATTCCAGGCCCAAGGAGAAGAGGGAGGGTTCGTGAGAGCAGGAAGTCTCACAAGGAGGGAACAGGAGATGGCATTGCAGGAGACCAGGTTGGGCTCTGACACCTCAGGCTGAGGAGGATGCAGTTGGGACACTTCCTCTTTAGGCAGTCAAGACACAGAGACACCTGAGAGAGGAGGGAGTAGCTCAATGGGATGTGAAGGACCTGGGGGACTTGAACCCCCCCATCCCCTCCATATCTGAGACCAAGCAAGAAGCACAGCAACCTCCACAGTGGTCCTCCACTCCCCCATTTTTCAGATTTCTTTTGGGTGGAAGCCTATCCCCAGATCTCCCTCCTCCACACTGAGTCAGGCCACTGGTATTGTCTACATTGACCAGCAGACACCCCCTGAGGCCTTTCACATCACCTGCTGCCTGATCCTTTTAACTGGAGATGCTAGGAACTGAACTTGGGCCATTCTGCATACAAAGCTGTACCACTTTAGGAGGGGAGGGGGTGAATCTCAGTGGTAGAGCATCTGCTTGGCATGCAGAAGATCCCAGGTTCAATCCCCGGCATCTCCAGTTAAAGACACTAGGCAGGAAGGTGATGTGAAAGACCCCTGCCTGAAACCCTGGAGATCCGCTGCTGGTCTGAGTAGACAATACTGGGGAGGGGCTGTGGCTCAGTGGTAGAGCATCTGCTTGGCATGCAGAAGGTCCCAGGTTCAATCCCCAGCATCTCCAGTTAAAGGGACCAGGCAAGTAGGTGGTGTGAAAGACCTCTGCCTGAGACCCTGGAGAGCCGCTGCCGGTCTGAGTAGGCAATACTGACTTTGACGGACCAGGGTCTGATTCAGTACAAGGCAGCTTCACATGTTGTGCACCAAGCCACCGTACCCTCCCCATTGGGTTTTGCCGTTGGACAGCATCTATCACATTTATATCCTACCCTTTATCCAATGAGCTCCAAGTGGTTTTATCCCATTTCACGCTACAAGTCTGACAGTGCCGACCTCTGCATAGGATTGTACTGCGAAACTGGCTGAAGGGAATACTGAAAATGTTGCAGCTGACTGGACTTCTCCCTCCAACTTTTCCCAGTCTGCTTTCTACCTATCAGAAGTGACTACTAGTCTCCACCACTTTCAAGCTTATTTTCTTGAAGTTGAAGACCAAAACCCTGAGGATTTACTGAGACAACCACCTACCACATACTGAGTGGTGCAGTGGTCAAAGTGTCAGACCCCAAAATGTGGTGATGGCTGCCAACTTGGAAGGCTTTAAGAGGGGAGTGGACATGTTCATGGAAGAAAGGGATATTCATGGCTACTAGTTAAAATGGATACTAGTCATGATGCATACATATTCTTTCCAGGATCAGAGGAGCATGCCTATTATCTTAGCTGCTGTGGAACACAGGCAGGACGGTGCTGCTGCAGTCGTCTTGTTTGAGGGCTTCCTGGAGGTACCTGGTTGGCCACTGTGTGAACAGACTGCTGGACTTGATGGGCCTTGGTCTGATCCAGCAGGGCTTTTCTTATGTTCTGGGAGACCAGGTTCAAACCCCCACTCTACCCATGGAAGCTCACTGGGTAACCTTGGGCCAGTCACATACTCTCAGCCCAAACCTACCTCACAGGGTCGTTGTGAGGATAAAATAAAAGACAGAGCAAGAAAAACCTGCTTGGGTCCCTACTGAGGGTAAAAGGCGGGGTAAAAATGAAGTTAAATAAATAAATGTATGGCTTTAGCCAGCTATGTTGATCCTAGAACTAAAATTAACTAAGGACATGGTCATTCCTTTGGCTCCTACTTGGTCTCATTGAAGTTGTTACTTCCAAACTGGGGGAGAAATGCCCCTCCATCTTTAATAGAGTAGGGAGATGTTCAGCAGAGGTAGAATGTTTTGTTCTCTAGGGCCTCATAAACATCTGCCATCCGATCCTCATTGAAGACAAAGTTAATCAAGACTTGAATCTGCTGGACTATGTTCTTCTTTCCTTTTACACGTTCATGGTTTTTTTGGTAGGGATTCCCCACCCCCTTCTGGACCAGTCAAGTATGCAACACATGTGATATCCAAACATACCTCCTTGAGCAGTGGGTGTGAACTGCTCTGCCATCTTCTCCTGAGTTTTGATTTTTTAAATTTATTTGGTTTCACTTTGGGGATTTTGTCAATTCTGAATGGCTGGACAGGTTGCAAACGGATCGTCCATACCATCCCCCTGTGGTCTTGGAATATCTATATATACAGATCCAGCTAAAAGAAACAAACTAAAATCAATGCTAGAAGTGGCTCGTTAAATAATACAAAACTTCTTCCTAAATAAACAGTCACACTTTTTTCCTCGCAAATTTCTAAACTAGTTTGTTTCTGCCATTCACAGCTGTATATCTCAAAAAGAGCTCTAGGACCCCATATGCTACTTACATGGAACTGTGCATGGATCTATAGGCAATATGTCGAACTTTAAAATACTGCTACACTGCCAGCAAAAGCAATCTGTGCATACATAGATGACTATTTTGCTCACTGTTTGTAAACAGAAAGAAAGTTCCCTCTGACTATAAAGTACTACTGTTAGAAGAAGGAAAACAAAAGATTTTCTTCAACAAAATTCTCAAGAAACAAGCAGGTAGAAGCCTCGATTTGTCAGTTTCAAGTAGCAGGTTTATCTCAGGATGGTCTCATATGATGTTAATGTGTTTGTGTGCTCTCTCACACACATACAAGCTTCCTCACAAATCCCCTTCAGATGTGATTCCTTACTACGAAAAAAAAAATCACTTAGATGTGGAAAGAGTTACAGTGGTGTTACCTAATGTCTGACCTTAAGCTTTTTTCTTTTAAGCATATCAAACATGCTGATAAACTTAACAGAAATCTTCCTCTGTAGACTTACGTTAAATAATTACAGTGGGTAGCCGTGTTAGTCTGTCTGCAGTAGTAGAAAAGAGCAAGAGTCCAGCAGCACCTTAAAGACTAACAAAAATATTTTCTGGTAGGGTATGAGCTTTCTGAAGAAGTATGGTATCTGAAGAAGTGAGCTGTGGCTCACGAAAACTCATACCCTACCAGAAAATATTTTTGTTAGTCTTTAAGGTGCTACTGTACTCTTGCCCGTATCTATCTATCTATCTATCTACCTACCTACCTACCTACCTACCAACCATGGGATATCTTAATATGATTGACAGCTGTGGCTCACGAAAGCTCCTACCCTACCAGAAAATATTTTTGTTAGTCTTTAAGGTGCTACTGGACTCTTACCTGTATCTATGTTAAATAAGAGAGAGAAATTGGTTCTTGTAGGTTATCCGGGCTGTGTAACCGTGGTCTTGGAATTTTCTTTCCTGACGTTTTGCCAGCAACTGTGGCAGGCATCTTCAGAGGAGTAACACTGAAGGACAGTGTCTCTCAGTGTCAAGGGTGTAGAAAGAGTAATATATAGTCAGAAGGGGGTTGGGTTTGAGCTGAGTCATTGTCTTGCAAAGTATCAAAGGTAATGTGCTAATCATTGTCCTGGAAGTATCAAGATAATGTGCTAATGACGGTGTGGTATGTTAATATGGAACCATTGTATCCTGAAGTGATCTGTTAATGTGTGAAGTCCAAAGCTAATCTGCATGGCTATTGTTGACTATAGTCTTTGTTAGTCTGGAGGCTTTTTAGGACAGGAAGCCAAGCCTAAAAAACCTCCAGACTAACAAAGACTACAGTCCACAATAGCCATGCAGAGTAGCTTTGGCCTTCACACATTAACAGATCACTTCAGGATACAATGGTTCCATATTAACATACCACACCCTCATTAGCACATTAGCTTGATACTTACAGGACAATGACTAGCACATTACCTTTAATACTTTGCAGGACAATGACTCAGCTCAAACCCAACCCCCTTCTGACTATATATTACTCTTCCTACACACCTGACACTGAGAGACACTGTCCTTCAGTGTTACTCCTCTGAAGATGCCGGCCACAGCTGCGGGCGAAACGTCAGGAAAGAAAATACCAAGACCACGGTCACACAG
The DNA here is from genome assembly GCF_029931775.1 of Euleptes europaea. Taxonomy (NCBI): domain Eukaryota; kingdom Metazoa; phylum Chordata; class Lepidosauria; order Squamata; family Sphaerodactylidae; genus Euleptes; species Euleptes europaea. The sequence continues at coordinate 21,473,818 of NC_079313.1, read as the reverse complement.
CCCGGATAACCTACAAGAACCAATGAACTCTGACCGTGAAAGCCTTCGACAAGATTAAGAGAGAATAAATTCAGGCACGTGGGGAAAGCAAACGGATCCCCTTGTACGCTAATCACTAAATTCCTTCTCCCCGAACACAGATTTGGACTGCAATACCCACATCCTCAGGCGAACCAAATTTCTCTCTCCTTACCTCCTCCTGACCGATTGCTCTTCTCAGGACCGATCAGGAAACAAAAGCGAAAGAGGAATCCCCGTCTTCTTTGCAGAAAGTTAGTTCAAGCAGGCGCTTCCCGGGTGCCCATGCCTATTCTCTGCTCCTGGTCGTTGTTTTGCATAGAAACTGCAACGCCCAGATTCAGCCCACTGTCTCCCCCCGGTTCCTCCGCTGGAAACCAAACTCGCAGCCGGGCAGTCACCGGCCCCTGCCCTGAGTTCCTTTCGACGTCAACGCGACCTTCGATTCCAGCCGCAGGAAGCTGCTCCATGGAATGCTGGGACGTGTAGTTTTCTGTCCCCCTCCGCGACCATTGGCGACACAAAGGGGCGTCTGGAGCCAGGAGGCGTTTCCGGGTCGGAGTTCAGTCGTGCTCCTTCCAACTTGGAACTCTCGCTTTCTGGCCACGTTTCCCGGGTCTCAACGCAGACAATTCACAGTGGGTGGCCGTGTTAGTCTGTCTGCAGTAGCAGAAAAGGGCAAGAGTCCAGTAGCACCTTAAAGACTAACAAAAATATTTTCTGGTAGGGTAGGAGCTTTCGTGAGCCACAGCTGTCAATCATATTAAGATATCCCTAGATAGATAGATAGATAGATAGATAGATAGATAGATAGATAGATAGATAGATAGATACGGGCAAGAGTCCAGTAGCACCTTAAAGACTAACAAAAATATTTTCTGGTAGGGTAGGAGCTTTCGTGAGCCACAGCTGTCAATCATATTAAGATATCCCAGATAGAAGATAGATAGATAGATAGATAGATAGATAGATAGATAGATAGATAGATAGATACGGGCAGGAGTGCAGTAGCACCTTAAAGACTAACAAATATATTTTCTGGTAGGGTAGGAGCTTTCGTGAGCCACAGCTGTCAATCATATTAAGATAGATAGATAGATAGATAGATAGATAGATAGATACGGGCAAGAGTCCAGTAGCACCTTAAAGACTAACAAAAATATTTTCTGGTAGGGTAGGAGCTTTCGTGAGCCACAGCTGTCAATCATATTAAGATATCCCAAGATAGATAGACAGATAGATAGATAGATAGATAGATAGATAGATAGATAGATACGGGCAGGAGTGCAGTAGCACCTTAAAGACTAACAAAAATATTTTCTGGTAGGGTAGGAGCTTTCGTGAGCCTGTGGCTCACGAAAGCTCCTACCCTACCAGAAAATATTTTTGTTAGTCTTTAAGGTGCTACTGCACTCTTGCCCGTATCTACTACTGCAGACAGACTAACACGGCTACGCACTGTAGATACTGAAGAAGTGAGCTGTGGCTCACGAAAGCTCCTACCCTACCAGAAAATATTCTTGTTAGTCTTTAAGGTTGCCCGTATCTACTACTGCAGACAGACTAACACGGCTACGCACTGTAGATACTGAAGAAGTGAGCTGTGGCTCACGAAAGCTCCTACCCTACCAGAAAATATTTTTGTTAGTCTTTAAGGTGCTACTGCACTCTTGCCCGTATCTACTACTGCAGACAGACTAACACGGCTATGCACTGTAGATACTGAAGAAGTGAGCTGTGGCTCACGAAAGCTCCTACCCTACCAGAAAATATTCTTGTTAGTCTTTAAGGTGCTACTGCACTCTTGCCCTTTTATATTGGAAGTGAGCTGTGGCTCACGAAAGCTCCTACCCTACCAGAAAATATTCTTGTTAGTCTTTAAGGTGCTACTGCACTCTTGCCCGTATCTACTACTGCAGACAGACTAACACGGCTACGCACTGTAGATACTGAAGAAGTGAGCTGTGGCTCACGAAAGCTCCTACCCTACCAGAAAATATTCTTGTTAGTCTTTAAGGTGCTACTGGACTCTTGCCCTTTTATATTGGAAGTGAGCTGTGGCTCACGAAAGCTCCTACCCTACCAGAAAATATTCTTGTTAGTCTTTAAGGTGCTACTGGACTCTTGCCCTTTTATATTGGAAGTGAGCTGTGGCTCACAAAAGCTCCTACCCTACCAGAAAATATTCTTGTTAGTCTTTAAGGTGCTACTGGACTCTTGCCCTTTTCTACTACTTAACACAGATAAGCAGGAGAGTCCTGGCAGACAAACAGGACTGAGCAACCAAAACGAGCAGGGGGGCTTAGAGCAACTGCCCTATGAGGAGCGATTAAAACTCTTAGGGCTGTTTCGCTTGGAAAGAAGGCGGCGGAGGGGAGACAGGATAGAGGTCTATAAAATTATGCATGGTTTGGAGAGAGTGGACAGGGAGACGTTTTTTTCCCTCTCCCATAATACCAGAAAGCGGGGTCACCTGGAAGCTGGAGGGTGAGAGATTCAAAACAGATAAAAGGAAGTATTTCTTCACACAACACATTGTTAAATCGTGGAACTCCCTGCCCCAGGATGTGGTGATGGCTGCCAACTTGGAAGGCTTTAAGAGGGAAGTGGACATGTTCATGGAGGAAAGGGGTATTCATGGCTACTAGTTAAAATGGATACTAGTCATGATGCACACCTATTCTCTCCAGGATAAGGCCTATTATCTTAGGTGCTGTGGGACACAGGCAGGATGGCGCTGCTGCAGTCGTCTTGTTTGGGGGCTTCCTGGAGGCACCTGGTTGGCCACTGTGTGAACAGACTGCTGGACTTGATGGGCCTTGGTCTGATCCAGCAGGGCTTTTCTTATGTTCTTAGGATTTTATCCCAGCATAAGTTTTCAGCGGGCTGGAGTCCACATTGTCACGTGCATGTAGCGTGTCTTCACTAGACAAACATTTATATTTGAGTTAGATTTGATTCCAGTAGCACCTTAAAGAGACCGACAAGATTTTCAGGGTGCCAGATTTCGAGAGACACAGCTCCCTTCGTCAGATACGAGAGGGAGCTTTGACGCTCGAAAGCTCATACCCTGAAAATCTTGTCAGTCCCTAAGGTGCTACTGGAATCGAATCTAACTGTTGTGCTGCCGACCAACACGGCTACCCTCCGAAACTAATTTATATTGGATGTTGTGGAAATAAAATAATAAATAGCGGGGTCAAAGGACCATGAAACGCAGGCTGTGGAGAGTGAGACCTGCCCTTTCGGAATTTTTGACAGCATGGTATCTCTGGTGCAAAGATCGGATTGAATACAGTCTGCTTTGGTTGCAAGGACAAAATCATGCACTCCTTTTTGAAGAAAGCTCCCACAAGACACGCGCAGCCAATGTAACAATTCGCAGAAGGTATGAAAGGGAGAGAGAAAGGCGAGTGTAAAGAAATTTACCTTTTTTTTGTTTTGCCACCAGGGGGACAAAGTTTCATGCAAAGGAAGCCAGCAACAACCGGGAACTTCTTTTTCCAAATCATTTTTCCCCCTATTGGTTGTTGCTTTGAGGAGGCAAAGAACTGTTTAATTAAAACAATAATAGAACACAATCTAGTCACGGTTAAGCCATTTAACAATCACCGGTTTCAATAGAAAGGAACCAGGCATCTTACTGCTCCCAATGGAATCTATGGGATTTAAAAAGAATTCAGCTTGGGTTGTAGGGTTGCCAACCTCCAGGTACTAGCTGGAGATCTCCTGCTATTACAACTGATCTCCAGCTGATAGAGATCAATTCATGTCAGGCCTTTGCTGCCTGCTGGAGTAGAGATCTGCCAGGTGCAGGCCAGAGGCTGGCTGCCTGTCAGGGTCAGGAGCTGGCTGGCGCTCAAGGTTGAGTTCTCAGGCTTCCGATCCTGTGTACAAATGTGATTATCACTATTATGACTTCATTCTCTGGGAATTGTTACCACACAGCTTCCGCGCCTTGTTGCTCTTTCTCTGCCTAGAATGTTTTTATACTTCAGCTCTTGTATGTAACCCCATTAATAGCCTCACTCGCCCGTGGGGTGGTCAGCTTCTTTTAATCTGTCTTTTTGCTCCTAATAAATTAGCATTGTTTAGGATCCCCTGCCTGAGCGTATCTATTATTGGGATGCTAGGGATGGACGCCTGAGTTTGACAATTCACCTATCAGCTGGGGCGGGGTTTGGAGAGGGGAGGGACTTCAGTGCTATAGAGTCCAATTGCCAAATGGCCATTTTCTCCAGTTGAACAGATCTCTGTTGGCTGGAGATCAGTTGTAATAGTGGGAGATCTCCAGCTAGTACCTGGAGGCTGGCAACCCTAAGAAGGAGCCTTGGCTGGGAGGTTATACAAGGCTGAGGCTGGCCCACTAGCCTGATTTAATTATCTGCTCTGAAAGCAGCATATGACACAACATCACCATCCCTTCCTCCCACCAGATGTAGGCTCAGTGCTCATTGTGCATGCTGTGGAGGGGGACAGCAATGTGTAGCGCATCTCCTCCCACAATCACAGCCCAATCCACCTGCCAAAAGATGCCATAATTCCCAGGCACAGTTATGCAGTTTAAGCCTGCCGGCAGTAGCACAACAATTATTGGGGTGGCCCTGTAGCTACAGGCCTACCTACAGTATCTGTTTTTTTTCCATATCCAGAATGAGATACATGACTCCTAGATTAGGATTCGATGAGACAGGAGCAAGTGTTTTCCATACTGTCCGGTGTATCAGACAAGAACTGGGTTAGGAAATGCAAATAGGAAATTCAGTAACATAATTTATGCATATGTCCAGGGAGGGCATTCCAAACAGGTAAAAGTAGATCAGATGTTCAGAGGTACCTACAATGGAAATGTCATGAAAGAAACATGTTGGATTGGGAAAGACAGGAACCCTGGAGAACAGAGGTTGTAAGCTTACAAGTCATTTATTTTTGACAGGACCAAGTGAAATACAACATGAATAAGCCTTTGTATCTCTTGCCAAAGAAAACTGGTATCCAAGCTTCCTTTGTTTAAGATATACATGGGAACCGAGAATAGGTGTATACAGCCGAATTATATTGTTACTTGTGCTTATATAACACCATCGTTGTACAGGATGTTTTATAGCCTTGTGAACAGGCACAAGAGCAACTTGTTGTTATTTTATTAAATTTCTACTCCGCTCTCCCCAGCCAAGGCTGGGCTCAGAGGAATTATTGTATTGCTTAGTTTCAGCTCCAGGTTGTTTCATAAACTGTCTGAGGTGTCCATACTATTCCTTGAAAACTAGGTTCCTTGAAAACTAGACCTCTAGGATGTCTGGATATATTAGTAGCGCTCTTCAGACACGGCATCCACACAAACTGGGAACCAGCCAACTACACATATCAGGAGTGGGCAGTCCCACAATGCACCTAACAATCACATCACTGTTTCATATAAATTGGGCAACATGTGGATTCTCCCTGCATGTACGGCTTCCATACACATGAACAAGTACCTGTGAACACATGAAGCTACCTTATACTAAAGAGCCAGTGTGGTTTAGAAGTTACAGTGTTGGACTAGGTTCTGGGAGACCCAGGTTCGAATCCCCTCTCTGCCCTGGAAACTTGCTGAGTGACCTTGGGCCAGTCTCACGCACACTCAGCCTAACCTACCTGACAGAGTTGTTGTGATAAAATTGATAAGAGGAGAACAACATAAGCCACTTTGGGTCCCCGCTGCAGAGAAAGGCAGGTTATAAATGAATAGAATGATTTTTTTTTAAACCAGACTAATGTTCAGTAGTGTCTAAGACTGGCAGTAGCTCTCCAGGGCCTTAGGTATAGGTCTCTCAAATCACCTGATCCTTTTAGCTGGAGATATTGAGGACTGAACCTGAGACCTTCTAGATGCCAAACTGTTGCTTTGCCATTTATCCACAGGTCTCCACCTGATTATATGTGTATAAGGAAAAGGGCTGGAAACTTGCTTTAAAAAAAAGATAGCTGGGAATTCAGAGGTGCTCGTGTGGCAATGGATTGCAGGGGCTATGCAGGGAGAACTACCACGTGGACCTTGAATTACTACTGTGGGGAAGCAGCCTAGGTTGTGAAGCTGTACCCTTGGCCAATATAAGCCCTGAGGAGCAGGGAAACAGATAAATATGTATTGGCAACCAATCCAAGCACAACATTAGTTACTGGTAATTAAACTCATGATGTCCCTTTGAGATACATTATAGACACACAATTGGGGCTACATATTTCACACTGAGAAATTCTTATCAGTTTATCAGTAAAAAAAACTTGTTGCTAGATAGATCTTCAAGAATCTTTGTGGCATTTGGGAGTTTTTCTACTCAAATGTTTATTTAGACTAGGCATTTGAATATGCTGTTTCCATTAAGATGCCCAAACTGCAAAACAATAAGAGCAAACAGATTCTGCAAAGATTTATGCAGGATAATAACCCTGAATCGACCTATCTGAGTAAAGTTTACATTAAAGCTTTCGTGCTCACATACCTTGAAGAGTTGCCCAGAAAATCCTTTTGGCTCTAACTAAATGCTCAGCCATATAAATTACATTCACTTGTACTGAAGCAGTTAAAATATTAAAACAAACAACTTTTTTTGGTTTTTCAAACACCAATTTCCTTTCCTAATTAAAATTTGCTTTTAACATTAATACAGTTTCCCATCAGTCCTTTTCACAGACACACATGTAACAGCTGCATGTGGAGACAAGGAAGTAGAGAGAAGGACATCTACAGTCCAAAGTAGGACTTTGAGCTGAGCTGAATATGAGAAAGAGAGCAGGTGCTATAAGAAATATAATTAGTGATTAATTGTTTCAGTCTGAGTAATGTATAACACATTTTATATTGTTGTTTTATGTGCTATGTACGCCTTGCCTGTCAGCCAAGGTCCCAAAACAGTTGGGGAATTTACTGCAGGTTCTAAGGAGGGTTTCCCAATGATGCACTCCAAACAAAACAGAGCCATTAACATAATGCTTTATTAAAAGCTCGAGCTGAGAAATTCTCCTAGTCTAAGTAACTTGAAGACAGGGAAGTACTACTGAGCTCATTATGCCTACAACTTTTATAGTTTTAATAATATCACAGCGTTACTAGGGAAGAAGTAGAAAAGTAAAATTATCCCATCCAATTAGACAGAAGAAAGCATTGGCATATACAACTAAGAAATTGTATCTAGCTTCTAAAAAGCTGCGGGGAGGGTTAGTCAAATTTCTACTCTGTACCCCCTTATCAATACTTAAGGACAGACACCTAGTCTTCTTTGACAATTAGTATTTTTAGAAAAACAAAGCCAGCAGAAACACTTGTCAGGGTACAAAGGTTCATTTTTTAGCCAGAGAAGAGCCTTGCAGAAAAGAAAGAGGGCTTCATTTATGCTAACTTAGAATTCACTCACAACAGCTAACAACAAAACATTTTTCTACCCTACACTGCTCTTTTTTGTAACAAATCTAGAATTTAAAGCGGACCAGTGAAAAGCAAATTGGACACTTTAATCTTAATAGCTCAGTTTACTGGAATTTGTAATCCAGCTTGGAATTTCAGTTTTCGGTAAAGTTACTAACCTTGGTGCAAAATGTAGCTGCGGAACCAGAAAGATGTTGGAAACAAAATGAACAAAGAAGAAATATTTAAGAGGGAACCTCATTGTTTTAAATTGAACACAGGACGCCTGGGCAGGGTTTTTGCACACTGTGTCGCTATGGGTACAATGATATGCACACTTACTCAGGAGAAAGTTCCACTGAACCCAGTGGAACTTGCTCCTAAGTAAACACGCCTAGGATTACCCTGCACATTCAAGAGGCCTCGTATTTGTAATAGATTAATGGAGGGGCAGAGAGAGGTCTAGAGTTACCAGTCTCCAAGTGGGACACGGGGTTCTCCTGGAATTCCAACTGATCTCTATACCACAGAGATCAGCCCCTCCATAGATAGTGGCAGCTCTGGAGGACAGGAATGGAAGGCCCTCCCCATGCGCTGTCCTCAAATCTCCAGGAACTTTCCAAGCTAGAGTTGGCCACCCTATAAACCAGAGAGCCTCCAGCAGGCCACATTCCACCCCAGCGGCATTTACTGACGTGGAGACTAGAGAGAAGGATCTGAAAGTCTTCTGCAGGGCCTGCAAGACAGAGCTTTTCCACCAGGCCTACAATTGAGGACAGCCGCCTCAATTCATCAGCTTATATTACCTATACCATCTTACTGGCCTCCCCCCCTTCTCCTCCTTGAGTGGGAACAACACAAGCAAAGGGTTGCCATCTGTACGGTCCCTACCGTTTTAGACTTGGTGCGCCATCGTGTTAGGGTTTTAGACTTTTATTGTTGGTTTTATCATGGATATTTATCGGTTGTTGTATTTTAAAATGATGTGACCCGCCCCGAGCCAGCGTGCTAGGGAGGGTGGGTTATAAGTCAAGGAGGGAGAAAGAGAAGAAAGAAAGAAAGAAAGAAAGAAAGAAAGAAAGAAAGAAAGAAAGAAAGAAAGAAAGAAAGAAAGAAAGAAAGAAAGGAAAGAAAGAAAGAAAAGAAAGAAAGACTACAGCTCAAACTAGGGCTTTGATTACACAGCCCAAATAATGCACTTTCAATCCACTTTCACTGCACCTCAACCATTGGACGAAAATGCACGGTCGCTTTAGCCTCCTTTCTTCCCTGTTCCAGCCAGGATTCAGCCAGGATCGGTTCAGCCAAATGCATGCGTTTGATCCTGGCTGAATCCTGGCTGGAACAGGGAAGAAAGGAGGCTAAAGCAACCGTGCGTTTTTGCCCATTGGTTTCAGGGGGCTTCGGGCAAAAACGCATGGTTGCCTTAGCCTCCTTTCTTCCCTGTTTCAGCTAGGATTCAGCCAGGATCAAACGCATGCATTTGGCTGAACCGATCCTGGCTGAATCCTGGCTGGAACAGGGAAGAAAGGAGGCTAAAGCGACCGTGTGTTTTCGCCCATTGTTTGCAAGTGGAGTTTGCCAATTCACACAGCAAAATCCACCTTCAAAGTGGATTGAAAATGGATCGAAAGCGCATCCTTTGGGCGGTGCGAAAGCTGAACGTGAGAGAGCAAGTGCTACAAAGCAATACAATTAGAGATTGTCGAAGGCTTTCACGGTCGGAGTCCATCGGTTCTTGTAGGTTATCCGGGCTGTGTGACCGTGGTCTTGGTATTTTCTTTCCTGACGTTTCGCCAGCAGCCATGGCAGGCATCTTCCGAGGAGTAACACTGAAGGACAGTGTCAATTAGAGATTGTATCAGTTTGAGCAATGGACTGTACACTCGTCGATGGTGAATAGGCCGCTGGACGTGTTGTTTTCATTTCTGCTGCCCCCCTGGCCGTCCTCGTGATGTAATGCCTGTAATCATTATTATTATTTGAATGTATGCTTTTGTATTCAGTTTGCATAATTGCTCTTATGGAAATGCTAGGCCTAGAGTATAAAAGCTGGTTTGAAACACTATGTATTCATGTGCACACACACGAGGGCTTTGGGAAGGTGGCACCCGGGAGTCATGAGTCAGTCAATCAGGCTCTCTGTGTCTGGTACAGCCTTCCACCCATACATGGCCCAGAATTACCTACCGCTTAAGGAATGTTAAGTTTCGGTTCCCCGTCCCAGATCATGTAGCCACCTGACTCCCCGCCTCAACCCCCACTGATAGGCCTATGCTAATCCAAAGGTGTCCATCATTGGGTCTTTGTGGGCCTAGGCTCTGCATTACGGATATTGTCACACCCCTGACCAGAGGTTATAAATGTCGTGGCAATCCTTTGTTCTGGTCCGTGAGTTGCCCTGCTTGTTTTGGGGCAATCACACCCGACTGCATTATTTTGGCCACAATAAACAGATAGTTAATCTTCCAACCTCCGACTATGTTATTTATCATTGGCTACTAAATAATTAGAAGAAATTAGAAGGAGATTGAGACTGGGAAGGGCAGCCATGAAGGAGCTAGAAAAGATTTTGAAGTGTAAGGATGTGTCACTGGCCACCAAGACGATTAATTCATGCCATCGTATTCCCTATTACGATGTATGGGTGTGAAAACTGGACAGTGAAGAAAGCTGATAGGAAGAAAATAGGTTCCTTTGAAATGTGGTGTTGGAGGAGATTGTTACGGATTCCGTGGACTGCCAAAAAGACAAATCAGTGGGTATTAGATTAAATCAAGCCTGAACTGACCCTAGAAGCTAAAATAACTAAACTGAGGCTGTCGTATTTTGGTCACGTCATGAGACGACAAGAGTCACTGGAAAAGACCGTCATGATAGGAAAAGTTGAGGCCAGCAGGAAAAGAGGAAGACCCAACAAGAGATGGATTGACCCAATAAAGGAAGCCATGGCCTTCAATTTGCAGGATCTGAGCAGGGCTGTCAAAGATAGGACATTTTGGAGGACTTTCATTCATAGGGTCGCCATGAGTCGGAAGTGACTTGACGGCACTTAACACACACACTAAATAATACACAGTGGGTAGCCATGTTAGTCTGTTTGCAGAAGTCAAAAAAGGGCAAGAGTCCAGTAGCACATTAAAGACTAACAAAAATATTTTCTGGTAGGGTTTGAGCTTTCGTGAGCCACAGCTCACCTTTTCAGATACAGCTAGAATGTGAATCCATCGGTCTTTAAGTAGAGGAGCAGTACGTAAATGTGAATAGCAGGCTTGATGGGATTAGGTGTGATATGCAGAAGTCTGTGATGTCCAGGGGAGAGATGGGTGTGGAGAAATCAGCATTGTTAATGGGCCATGAATGCAAGGTCTTTCTTCAGCCCAGGTAAATGCATTGACTTTAGTTTGAATATCAACTGTAATTCAGCAGTTTCTCTTTCCAATCTCCCTTTGAAATTCCTTTGTAAGAGAACTGCTACTCTTAAATCTGCAACAGAATGTCCTGGAAGGTTGAAATGTTCTCCCACTGGTTTTTGAACATCGTGGTTTCTGATGTCAGACTTATGTCCATTTAATCTTTGTCTAAGAGACTGACCCGTTTGTCCAATGTAGATTGTGGAAGGGCATCGCTGGCATGGGATAAATAATACAGCAGCACTTCAGTGATCCCCAGCTTTAAAGGGTTTTACTTTCGGATGGGGGGGGAGGGCGGTATTAGCAGGGCGCGCGGCTGCCGGCCCCGAAGGGCGCTTTAAATATCCCTCCTCTGCTGGTGACCTCGAAGCCGCAGCTGCTGCTGCTGGGCCGGGCCTCTCCCACTCGCGGATCATGCCGGGATTAACAAACAAGGGTCGGGGAGGAGGAGGGCGGCGCCCCTCCAGCCGGGCGGTGGCTGCTGGCCCCTTGCCTCGCCAGCCCTCTCCTCGTTGTGGCCGCGTTTCTCCGGGCCGGAGCGGCTCCTCGGAGCAGCTGACCGTCCGACGCGGAGCTCTAGCACAGGGTCAGATTGAGAGCTTTTGCTAAGAGAGGGGGGGAGGCAGCTGGCTGGAAGGAGGCTGGGGAGGGAGAAGGGGAGAGAGAAGAGCAGGGGGAGAAAGCAGAGCGGGGGTGGTGGGGGGGAGGCGTTGGCAGAAGGGGAAGGCAGGGCTTGGATGGCGCGCGTTGTTGTTGGCTTGTCCCTACACTGGAGGAGGGGGCCCAGCCGGGCGTGGGTCTGCGCCAGAGGTGGTAGCAGCAGCCACCCCTAGAGAGGGGCCTTGACGTTATCCGAAGCGGCGCTTCGCCTCTGCCAGGCCGGGGGGTGGAGAAGCCGCCCCCTTCCCTCCGCAGGCGAGCTCCCGCCTCAACTCATCCCTGCAGAAAGAAAGGCAGCCGCTCAGTGGGGCGGGGAGGGAGGCTGGCGACGGGCCCGGATGCCCGGCGGGAGGGGGGAGAGGGAGGCGGCGGGCGGGGGGAGAGGCGGCTCTTCTCCCACGTGACGCCCAGGGCGCCGCTGCGGAAGTGGGCCTCCCAAGATGGCGCCGGCGCCGGAAGTGGCGCCGGAAGTGGCAGTGGGGGCGGCGCCCTCCGCAGCAGCGTCCGGCAGCGCCTCTCGGGCCCCTCCTCCCCCTTCCGCCGCCGGCAGCCGCGGCGGGAAGTGCGGTTCAGCGAGGAGGTGCTGGAGCTCTCGGCGGACGGGGCCGGCCTGCCGGTGAGGAGGCCGAGGCCCGGCGGGATGAGGGCGGAAGCGGAAGAGGCGGAGCCCGGCGGGGAAGGGCCGCGGGCGGCTGCTCGCTACGACCTGCGCTCGCGGCACCCGCCCACGCCCTTCAGGATGAAGGAAAGGCGCGACTCGGCCAGCTCTTCGGAAGGTAAGGGGAGCTCCCCGTGCCCTTGCCCTCACGACCGCCCTGCGAGGTAGGCTGGGGTTGTCACCTCATGACTCCTGTGAGGTTCTCCAGCCGACCTCGGCAATCCCAAAAAGCCACTCGCTCAGACAGGCGGGTCTGAAGCAGGTGAACGTTGATTCAGGAGCCGCAGACACAGCATAAGCAATCCACAGGTTCAAAGCTGCTGATGGCGAACCAAACTACAAAGCATAACTTTAAGCAGGGAGTCAACGGTCAAGCGGCCTGGGAATTGGGAGATAACAGTGCCTGGTAGGAAGCAGGGAGTGAGCGAGCCATAATACTGAAGTTGCCTGCTAGAGACTCAAGGTCAGAGCAGGGGGGGGGAGGAAAGGAGCTTGAAGAGTTCAGAGAAACAAAACCAAAGGATAATACTTGAACTGAACTGGGCCTAACCCATGTCAAGAGCCTGCCTGGACAGCATGACTCCTGATAGCTTGAACATTTCAGAGAAACAAACCACTAGATACACCCGAACAACTAAACCACTAGCTACACTTGGATAGCACAACCTATAGATACATTTGGACAGAAACAAACATGACTCTTGGCATGACTCGTGGCATGATTCTTGGCATGACTCTTGACAATTTCCTGCATTGTGCAAGGGGTTGGATGACCCTGGTGGTCCCTTCCAACTCTATGATTCTATGATGACAGTTATCTTGGGTGCTGTGGAACACAGGCAGGATGGTGCTGCTGCAGTCGTCTTGTTTGGGGGCTTCCTAGAGGCACCTGGTTGGCCACTGTGTGAGCAGACTGCTGGACTTGATGGGCCTTGGTCTGATCCAGCAGGGCTTTTCTTATGTTCTTATGACCGGCCGGAGGTCACCCAGAAGCTGGGGATTCGAACTTGGGTCTGGCGCAGTGAGGTCACATGCAGAGTCGTCACCGAGGTACTGTCCGGCTCTGCAACCTTTGGCTTGTCTCAGATATAAATTTGAGGCATCAGGTCAGCAAACAGGGATACCTGTGCAATGGAGAAGGGTGCATTAGGTGAGCATAGCAACTAAACATCGGAAACCAAATTTGGTTTTGAAGTAGTTGGTCAATTGACTGTATATAAAAATCCTTGCTTAAAAGATTATAGGGTGCAATGCATTAAATAATATAGCATCTGACAATTTTGCACTTGTAGATAGTACTGTGTTACCCAAAAGAAGGCAATCCTGATTGAACGATGACCTCCCCCCAATAAAGTTATATGACGTTTTCATTATTGTGATATGTATGTAAATGTAAATTGACCCTGTTTTTCTAGGTGACATGCCTGGATGAAAACCTAGCCTTCATTTTGTGTAAAGAACAGCATTGTTTACATCCTAGAAAGCTGTGGAACTAGAAGTTAAAACAGCATAATAAAATAGTCTGAAGGCAGGTGGACAAGATATTTTCCTAACCTTCACTGAAATATCCATCCAAAAGGATGGGGATATCATTGAAAATCCTGTGGTTGGGCTGGTATAGATTTTACTGCCCTAATGAAGGCAAGCAAGCTTTATAGAGAAGGACAAAACTGGTCCACAGGTTATTTTTGGTTTACCTTGATAAATTAATTCCACTTACTGTACTTAATTAGTAGGAACTTCAAATAAATGTTTTAATATGCATCTGCTAAGAAAGGTTTAATTGTTGGATGACTTTCTCAAACAAGGGATCCCCTTGAATTCCAAAGTGTTCTTTGCTGTAGAACCTCCAGCATTAAAAAGATGGGACATTAAAACCATGATTCTTTGGTTTAATGCTAGAATACTTTTGGAAAAGGATCTCCCATGTTTCACATTTTTGTCATTCCTTTCTGAGCCTTCAGACCTCAGTTAGAGACGCTCCTCTGCATTAGTGAGGGCTAGGTGCGTGCAGCCCAGTACTACATATGTTTAGTCAGAAATGAACCCCACAGTGTCCAGTGGGGCTAGCTTTCAGGTAAGTGTGTAGGAGTGAAGCGTTAACGGTCTTCAGCATCTCCCATGCTGTTAGTATAATGTAAAGATCCTATGGCAAATTACATTTCTGCAATATGTAGCTAATCTAAATTGGCTTTCAGTTTCTCTTCCCTACTGTCATATGACTTCTGAATTCGCAAAAGAAAAACCACATATGAAGTGAGTTTTCTGGTGACAGTGGAGGAGGGGAAGGAAAGTTCTTCTGCTTTAAAAGGGCATTTAAGCATTGCTGGTATGGAGGGGTGAATTTAAGGGACAGGGGCTCTCTTCTTCCCATGGAAGTTTGAGTTGTTTAACCACTATTTATAGCTAGCCTTTGATTCTCCATGCTTAATGCTTCTGAGGATTTTCCCCCTCATATTTTGCAGATGATTCTTCCCCAACCAGACACCGAACAACCAATAAAAGTTCAAATGGCCAGACGCATCTGCAAGCAGGTAACACTGGTTGTGTTAAATGAAAAAGGCTTTACACACTGTATCACATGCATACTGTGTCAGAAAGTTTGCATATAAAAACCAACTCTTCTCCTCCTCCTCCTGGTATTGGCTTGAAGTGAATTTACTGTATCCAACCATGCAGTCTTCAGATGGAATGGCGTTTCCATTTGTGGAAGAGGGGGTAGTGATATTGGCTGCTTCCCACTGTCCCCAGTGCTGTTCCGGTGAGATCACTTAACTCAGGAGCGAAACCTCAGTGGGCTCAGTGGCTTGCAGCAGGAGGAGAAGGTGAGAAAATACAACTCTGGGATTCTACAGATAATGAATATTTGGTTTTTGCCATGTACCCAGGCTGATGGGAAGAAATTGCTTCTGGTTAGCAAAAATTATAGCCTTGATAGAATAAAGTAACTTGCAAAAGATGTAATTTTTGGCTTGTCATGCTATGATATTGGCAGTTTGCACTGTGATAATTTATCACAATTACATTAGATTACGAGTTCTGATTTTTTATTTAAGATACATTAATGTAGGTTCTGTGAACTTTCCTTCAGCAACTGCAAATGGCTTTTTGTTTATTTTATTTTTTTATAAATATTTTTATTGGTTTGTAATATTAAATAGGGATACAGGAAAAAAGAAAAGGGGAGGGGAAAACTATTGGTTAAACAACATGTAATATTAACAAGAAGATGCATAGTTCTACCCCCCTTATAAAATTCAAATTACCGTCATTTGTTGACATAATATAGGCTTTTTGTTTAAAGATGAAGGTGAAGATGGTTTTTAATGGCTTGGTCACAATTGTTCAAGAATCAAAAATACTATTTTGTTCAAGAAAACAAAATAGTAGTTCATGGGTTGTAGGAAACTAGAACTGAATACTTAAATTTCGAAGGAGTATTAGTTGGTGTAATTAACTATTTTCTGCCACTAAATATATCGGGTAGTGTTTAATAAATAGTACTTTTACCAAGGATGGAACCCTTTGAAAATGGTCCTTAGCTGATCACGTCTTGATGTTTGGTGAACAGCTGGGGTAGGGAGAAACAAGTGGTAGGCATTGGGGGGGTCCTGATTGCATTTTCACTGAGTTCCTCTGTCCTCAGTGCCTATTCTCACACTTGTAAACAAGCATAAAGTAGGCACAGTTTCTGACAGCAAGCTCTCAGAGCAACATATGTAACATGTAAAGGTAGTCCCCTGTGCAAGCACTGTCATCTTCCCCAGTCCTTCCCCAGTCATCTTCCCTTTACCCCCAGCAAGCTGGGTGCTCATTTTATTGACCTTGGAAGGATGGAAGGCTGAGTCAACCTTGAGCCAGCTACCTGAACCCGACTTCCGTCAGGGTCGAACTCAGGTCATGAGCAGAGCTTGGACTGCAGTACTGCAGCTTACCACTCTGCACCACGGGGCTCCTATGTAGTGTAAGGGATGTGTATTCCTGTCATGTTGATGCAGCATGCATAATCTGTTCCCTTGGTCTTTAGGAACACTGGTTGCACAATTCACACGGGCCTGACAACATTCAGGGATATGCAAATATGCCATTTGCAGTGTGACTTATATGTCCGTGAGGCTTTAATGAATTTACTTTGTATACTTCTGTGGATGGGTAAATGATCTATCTGTACTATAATGTTACATATGCTGTTCATACCTTTGGATTGTTACACAATAATCAGATCCATTCTGTCCATGATTGAAGGATATGGGCAGCCTGTAATGGTGGTACTTAATGACTGAACTCCCTGGATTTCTACTTTGTTTTCTTTGTTAGGGCACACAAGCAGTGTAAGAATTGCAGATGACTCTGAACTTACCCGACCGCCTATTAGAAGAAGTCCAAGGATAGGTAAATGTAAATCCATAGCAGACTAATGATTAGATCTCTCATGGCACAAGGCTTGCATGAACACACTACTTAATGTAGATTTAAGCATTGGGAAATGTGAATCTACTCTTGCTGCCAATCTACAATTGCTTCCCAACTATTAATCTTTGTGCTTTTGTTTATAATAACAGTCTTGTACTTTACCTTCCAGGCCCTGGCCTGGATGGCCCAGGCTTGCCTGATCTCCTCAGATCTCAGAAGCTAAGCAGGGTCAGCCCTGGTTAGTATTTGGATGGGAGACCACCAAGGAATACCAGGGTTGCTGTGCAGAGGAAGGCACTGGCAAACCACCTCTGTTAGTCTCTTGCCATGAAAACCCCCAAAAAGGGGTCGCCATAAGTCTGCTGTGACTTGAAGGCACTTTGTACACACACACACACACACACACACACACACACACACACACACACTTTACCTTCCAAAGGGTTGTGGGGTAGGATTAAAGCAAGGGTGGGGAACCTTTTTCCTGCCAAGGGCCATTTGCATATTTATAAAATCATTCGGGGGCCATACCAGGTGTAGATCTCCCGGTGGGGGGGGGAAGAGGCTAGGGTTGCCAGGTCTCCAGCCACCACCTGGAGGTTGGCAACCCCAAGGGAGGCCACACAGAGAAGGCCTGCAGGGCGCCCTAACTCCCCCCTCTCAGGCGGGAGGGCAGCCAGTGGTGGGCCCCAGCAAACAGCCCGCAGTCGATCGGCAAGGGAGGAAGGAAAACAGAGAAAGAGGAAAAGGGAGGGAGGGAGAAAGAGAGAGAAAGGGAGAAAGAAACGGAGAGAGGGGGAGAAAGAAAGAAAAGGACGGCGGGAAAGAAAGAAAAGGATGGAGGGAGACAAAGTGACAGAAAAAGAGGGAGAGAAAGGAGAAAGAGTGACAGAAAAAGAGGAAGAAAAGAGAGAAAAGCCTCCCCCCTCTACGCACACACACCAGCGCACGCCAGCCCGCGCAACCAGGCCCCAGCCTCCCCACCTTCTCCCGCCCACACACTCACACACCCTGTGGCACATGGAGCCCTGAGCGATTAGGCCCCAGTCTCCATGCCCTCCCCCCCCCAGAGTCCATAAAAGGCCCCCCTGAAGCCCGATCGGCTCCCGCATGCATGCTCTGCCGCCGGGAGCTGCCAGCCTCTCCCCCCCATCCCCCGCCGCTGCTCAACAGCCGACAGGCAGCGAGAGGCGCTTACAATGTGCCGCGGCGTTCCTGCACGCCGCGGCTGTAGGGGGCAGCCTTAGGGGAAGCATCCCTCCCCCTCCCCTCTCGCCAACCAACAGCTGACAGTCGGCGAGAGGAGGTCCAAAGGGCACTGCAGTGCCCCTGTAAGCCGCAGCCCCAGGAACAGCCTCGGGGAGGACCGCCCTGCGCCCGCCTCTGTGGCAGGGTCCTGGAGCTCCCGAGGGCCACAAAAAATGTCCTCGGGGGCCGCATACGGCCCCCGGGCCTGTGGTTCCCCATCCCTGGATTAAAGCTTATATGAAGATATAACCCAGAGCTGCCCTAGAGAGAACAGCCTTTTTTTGGTTTCCTGTATTGGTTTAATAACTTAAACATTTCCTGTCTTAATAGGATATTCTTATGATCTAGGGAAGGAGTCTACACTGAACAAATCAGGTTGGATCACTTTCCTTTTGGATATTATCCACTGCAGTGCTGAGGGCATTTCTAGCTTTCATTGAACTTAGTTTCCCGTAAACATTAATAATTAGCTCCTGCTTTTTTCAAATGGCTTCATGGGTGGGGTAGAGAGAAGCATGTTGCAGAACTTGAGAAGGTGCAGAAAAGAGCCACCAAAATGATCAGGAGGGCTAGATCAATTGCCCTATGAGGAGCAGTTAAAATGCTTAGGGCTGTTGAGTTTGGAAAGGTGGTGGTTAAGAAGAGACATGATAGAGGTCTATACAATTATGCATGGTTTGGAGCGAGCGGACAGGGAGAAGCTTTTCTCCCTCTCACATAATACTAGACCGCAGGATCATCTGCTGAAGCTGGAGGGTGAGAGATTCAAAATAGATAAAATGAAGTATTTCTTCACACAATACATAGTTAAATTGTGGAACTCCCTGCCCCAGGATGTGGTGATGGCTGCCAACTTGGAAGGCTTTAAGAGGGGAATAGATATGTTCATGGAGGATAGTGCTATCCATGTCTGCTAATCAAAATGAATATTAGTCATGATGCATACCTATTCTCTCCAATATCAGAGGAGCATGCCTATTATATTAGGTGCTGTGAGACACAGGTAGGATGCTGCTGCAGTTGTCTTGTTTGTGGACTTCCTATAGGCACCTGGTTGGCCACTTTGTGAACAGACTCTTGGACTTGATGGGCCTTGGTCTGATCCAGCACGGCTTTTCTTATGTTTTTAAGTATCATTAGAAACAAACATAAGTCATAGCTTAGTTTAATTGCCTTCGTGTGAATTTTCATTGCAATTAAAATTAAAAGTTCCTTGAGGTACAAGTCATTTTCTCAATTATATCATGTTCTAATATTCACTTTAATGTATAGGCATTTAAAAACTAGCTGGGGCTTGCAGTAAAACATTGGGAGGGTGTGGAAATGCCACTCCATGTGCCTACCATCTCAGACTACTCAAGTCCTTAAGAGCCTAAAGAATCATGGAGGCAAATTCCCTTTTTCTCTCCTAATTTTTCATGGAGTATAGTACATCCTCATCAGTTCTTGTTGGGGGGGGGGGCTCTCTTTTGTTAATTTACAACAGGGGTGGGGAACCTTTTTCCTGCCAAGGGCCATTTGCACATTTATAACATCATTCAGGGGCCATACCAGGTGTAGATCTCCCGGTGTGTGGGGGGGGGAGAGGCTACATTTGCCAGGTCTCCGGCCACCACCTGGAGGTTGGCAACCCCAGGGGAGGCCATGCAGAGAAGGCCTGGAGGGTGCCCCCGCTCCCCCAGGTGGGAGGGCAGCCAGCGGTGGGCCCGAGCAAACAAGGCGCCAGGGGGGTGCAGCACGCGATTGATCAGCAAGGGAGGAAGGAAGGAAAACAGATAAAGAGGAAAAGGGAGAGAGGGAGAAAGAAATAGAAAGAGAGGAAAAAAGAAAATGACAGAAAGAGAGGGAGAGAGAAAAGCCTTTCCCCACACACACACTCACACCCGCCGGCCTAACACAACCTGGCCCCAGGCTCCATGCCCTCCCCCCCCAGAGTCCACAAAAGGCCCCCGAAGCCCGATCGGCTCCTGCGCTCATGCTCTGCTGCTGGGAGCCGCAGGCCTCTTCCCCCCCCCCCTCACTGCTCAACAGCCGACAGGCAGTGAGGGGCTTACAGAGTGCCCTGGCGTTCCTGCACGCTGCGGCTATAGGGGGCAGCCTTGGGGGAACCGTCCTTCCTCCTCCTCTCACCGACCAACAGCTGTCAGTCGGTGAGAGGAGGTCCAAAGGGCGCCGCAGCGCCTCTGCAAGTCGTGGCCCCAGGAACACCCTCAGGGAGGGCTGCCCTGCCTCGCCCCTCAGTGGCAGGGCACCGGAGCTCCTGAGGGCCACAAGAATGTCCTCGGGGGCTGCATACGGCCCCCGGGCCTGAGGTTTCCCATCCCTGATTTACAAACTTTTAAAAAATATACCCGGGGTGTCCTCCAAGTATGCAGAAAACCCTACTATGCCTGCAGAGGTCCTGGCTGTTTTCAAGATTGGCACAAGCCACCAAAAACTATTAGGTATACAGTGATATGACTGACTGAAGCTGAAACCTAAAGATGAGACTAACTAAAATGCATTGTTTTCTGCCCTAGAAATCTGATTTTAATGCTCTTTCCTTTTCAGAAGGAGCAACTGCTAAAGAGGAAGATGGGAGTGAGAGAAAATCAGAAATTAAAAATGCCATTTATAATTATCAAACGACTCAGAGACACAGTTCAGTGAAAGGTAGTAATTGTGACGTATTAGTTGTTTTTTCCTCAGAACAATATCCATTAGTTACATACCGTAAGCGTTCGTAGAGCTTTCCTGGCCACAACATAGGGCTGGATATTTCTGAGGCGTCAGATGTGGCCCCCATTCACACTGTGTTGTGGATGGAAATGCACATGTGTGCATTGCATGAGACTGTCTAGACTGGGTCTTGTGTTTAAAAAAAAAAACCCTGCAGAAGGGTTTGATAGAGTGGATCTTTCCCCACTATTTGCTTCTCTCAGCAGCCTGCTACTTGTTCTGAAAATTTTCTCTGAAGGTCAAAGGATCCTCACTGTCTCCCCCTGTACTGTGGTGCATATCATTCATGAGGGTCCCCCCCCCTCTAATCTTTAGATTTTTGGGGGGGCAAGTTGCAGGCTGGTAGGAGAAGGCAAGGAAAGATCTACTCCACCAACTTCTTTATTAGCTATTCCGTGGGTACTGGTCCTCTGTTTTTACTTGTGCACGTAACCTATTTAGAAACAAAAATACATTGGTTCACCATGAATCTAATTGTTTTTCTTCTTACCATGTTTTTAAAAAGAATCTCAAGCTTCTGTTCAGAAGCAGTATGGGTTCGACCAAAAGTCAACCTTGAGAGCTAGAGTACCAAGTACGTATACAATTTCCTCTCTCTCTCTGTGTATATATATTTATACATAAGAAAAAAATGCCTGCATTTTACTTTACTCAGTTATTAGTTGGCACTTCATATTTCTGTCTTCCTGAAGAGCTCTTGTTTACTCTTATGATAAATGGTAGAACTGTAGTGGAATGGCATTGGCTCTTCAGTTTTGAATTGCAGAAATGCAAGGTGGGTGGAGTTGGAGACTGGAAGATGATTGAGTGTGGAATTCAAGAGGTGGAGGATGGCAATGAAATGGCATCTGCTTGATCTGGGGAGGAGGGCTAGAGGGGTTAGACAAGGGTGTGTTTGTTTCCTTAAACTGAATTTGTTTGCCTTCTATTTGGAATTAGAAGCTACCGGTACTTAGAGTTTAGTCCTGGTCATTGAAACTAGGGGAACAAGTCCTGTTGAACCCAGGAGTGTTGCTTAGTTTTTTTGTGTAGTTTTTATTTATTTTTTATATATGGGGATACAGAAAAAAGAAAATGGGATACAGGAGTTTGGGGGAGAGAGAGAAAAAGCATAGATTACAACATATATGCACCCAAGCAAAACAAGCTTAAATTTCCTCACATCATAGCTTAGTTTTGTGCTGCTAACATCCATATTGCATAATTTGTGTACATGGTGGGTATAAAAAGACTGTAGTAGTTCTGTTGTGGCAGAGGATGCCTAGAATTCATTGCCATCCCGTGATATTTTTGTGGCTGTTCTTTGGTGTTTGCCAACTACCAGGTTTGAAATCTGGTTAGGTTGGCTAGCAGCAACTGGATATCAGTACTGTTGTCGGATAAAATCTGTCTTGGGTTGTTTAGTCAAAGGGCAATTTTCACCAAAATAACTTGTTTCCCTGTGTGATATTTATTTCAAATCTGAATCTTGCACAGTGAAGTATTCACTTCGATGAAGCAATTGGAATTAGATTCATGTGAAGAATACACAAGTCAGACATGGGTTAATGCAAAGATGAGTGTCACAATTGTAACTCTAGTGATCTTTTGGGAGAGGTCTTTCCTTTTGCAAGACACCCAGAGTATATGAAGGGATGCCTTTTCCATGTTATATTTATAACCAGTTTTGGTCTGTCAAACACAATTAGCTCAGTTTGTTCTGTTCCAGGCTTTTATTCTTAAAAAATGAATTTCTGCAAGTGTAAAACCCCTGCAGGTTGAACATCTACTTAGCCTTGTGTTGTCTCAGTTTGGAATTCAGACCTTCCCTCACAATAACTTAGCCTGAATCCAAGGCATAGCTTGAAGCCTCCTTTTCAATTCAGGTGGCTCTTCACTGGTCCTTAGGCATGAGGAAAGTTTCAAACAGTGCCAAATGGAGTGGTAGGATATGTTTCTGGAGTTTACTACCATATTTCTGTGTACGAGGTCTAGTTGTCACATTTTGAGAGTGTACTGTTCCCAAAGTATGCATGATTGAACAGGAACCAATCACCTTTTGAAAACTTGCAAGCTTGGAGATTTCAGAGGTTTTCTAGGTAACTTCTTAAATTACTGTATTCCAAATTTAAATTGGAAGCACAAATTGAATCCCATTAGCATCATGTTCTAGAGATCAAGAACCCAAAAGGACTTGTGCTATCACTTACTTTCACCTTATTTTCTATCAGATGAAGCGCAGCCTCAAATTCAAGCCAGCATATTGAAGAAGCATTCGGAAGCTGTTAATAAAAGTAAGATTTTAATCCTGTTATTGACTGTGTGTGTGTCTCCGTCTCTTCATACTGCCAGAAATAATTCGGACTCTGTGCTGATGTGTATTTTAAAAGTTTGAAGTTGATCATAACTTCATAACTATCTGGGAAAGTGGGAAGCATTCTAGTCTAGGATTGGGGACACTGATTCAGATCTCTGCTCAAGCCTTGGGTTACTTTCTCTCTCAGCCTAAACCACCACACACAATTGTTCTGAAGATAAAAAGGAGGCAAGGAGAACTATGTCTGCCATCCCGCCTTGTGTGTGAGAAGACTGGATAAAAACATTCTGGATAGATTTTTGCTAGGAAATTTTCAGGACAATTCAGTCTGGCAGCAAGCTACAGGGACAGTAGAATGTAACAAGATGGCATGGAAAAAAAGGAAAGCACAAATTATATTATTCAAACACCAGCTTCTCTACTATAGGCAGGCAATCTCTAAAAGTTTAGATAGAAATTTTGGTTTTGAATAAAAAAGGATAGGTATTGAAATCTTCGAAATAGATCTCCTTGTTCCTCATGACACAAGGAAATGGCCATCTCTGCATTTTCTCATTTCTTTGCACTAGAACCTTTTGGAGCTAGCATAGGATTCTGAAAAAATGAAAGCACAGCCCTGGATTAGTAAAAATCAGTATTTTACTAGTGGGGTGTTCTGCCTGAAAAAGGCCAGATCAGAAGGGCAAGGTAGCCCTGAAGCAGCAAAAGACTGAAGATCATGAACGGACTTTTCTAATTTTTACCTGAGTAACACCAAGGCTGCTTCCACAAAGTCTCCATTTTGCCTGATCTCTTGGGGTCAGTCTGACCTGTTTGGATGATGGTGTCCTTTGGGAGTCTGTCTCCTTTAGCAAGGCTCCCAGCATAAACAGTGGACACCACTGATTGTGGGAACCTCGTGGTGGGAGCCAGGGGCAGGCTGGGTATCCTCTTGATAAGGAAAGACTGTGGCTCAGTGGTAGAGCATCTGCTTGGCATGCAGAAGACCTCAGGTTCAATCCCCAGCATCTCCAGTTAAAGGGACTAGGCAAGTAGGTGATGTGAAAGACCTCAGCCTCAGACCCTGGAGAGCCGCTGCCAGTCTGAGTGGACAATACTGACTTTGATGGACCAAGGGTCTGATTCAGTAAAAGGCAGCTTCGTGTGCTCGTGTAAGGGGATTCTTCCTCTTATTAGCTGAGGAAAGAAAGAAGCTGGTGGAGAGATGGCGTGTCTCCCTCATATTTAATAATATCCCTTCCTCCATCCAACAACTGTAATCTGTTGTTGTCAAAACCCTCCAGACCAACTTGTTTCTTACATTAAGTGATTTTGAGCAAAAACAAAATTGCAGTTGAAATGCTGTCAAATTGGCTTTGACTCGGCTACGTAAATGTGGTGTGTGCCTTCCATTCCATTGGGCTTTAAGAATTGCAATATTTTAGTTTTGAAAGCTTATTGTAAAATGTGAATTGTTCTAAATTAAACTTTACTAATGAGGTAGAGTACTTATTCCTTCTATGTTGCTGTGTTTCTCCAAGGCAGTCAAAACTGAAGAAGTCCTGGTGGGCTTGAAATAATGCTGCTAATAATCTGTATTACTTCTGTCTCTTCTTCCTTCCGTCCCCTTTGTGTAGGTTCTAGTGTACAGCCTGGGGGATACTCCGTTTTCTGGATTCTGCTGTGTGCAGCAGCTTGCATTGCTGCTGGTGGATGGTATATTCTTTATCCACCACCCCGTACTCCAGAAATTGACCCAGCTCTGCTGGCATTTCAAGACCAGATGAGAAAGCTCATGAGCAGCTACCCGAGTCAGGACAGCAGGCTGTGGAAGAGAATCCAAACCACCTTCGAGAAACGCCTCAATTCCTCGCAGCCTCATTTGGAGCCTGCCATCTTGCTGCTCACTGCTGCAAAAGAAGCTGAAGATGCCCTGAAGTGTTTAAGCAACCAAATCGCGGATGCCTTCTCCTCTTCTCAAAGCACCACTACAATCAGAATTGACGGGGCTGACAAAGCGACTCAGGACAGTGATGTCGTAAAATTTGCTGTAGACGAAGAGCTGAGCTCTGGGTTCAGCGGAGGCAAGAAGGCCGCGGTCGTGCACCGGTTTGAGTCTCTGCCGGCAGGCTCCACCCTGATATTTTACAAGTACTGTGACCATGAAAACGCAGCATTTAAGGATGTCGCTCTGCTCTTTACTGTTCTGCTGGAGGAGGAGTCGCTAGGGAAGGGCCTCAGCCTTCTGGAAGTTGAGGAGAAAGTGAAAGATTTCCTCTCGGCGAAGTTTACCAATTCACACATGCCAAGTTCTTATAACTACATGGACACGGACAAACTGAGTGGGCTGTGGAGCCGCATCTCCCACGTGGTCTTGCCTGTGTGGCCTGAAAGCACCCTCCCTCAGGAGAACTGCTTGCAGGTGAAATAAAGGACAGCAAGGAGGAAGCAAATGCAGTTAGGCATCTTGTTAGTGCCTGAATAGGAAGAGGGTTTTCAACTCCTGCTTCTGAACTGCACAGTGGCCAGTTTTGAGACCTGGATAGGGTTTATTCCTTTCAAGAGGAGGAGCTGGAAATTATGTGCATAGAACTCGTAGATCCTAGCATGTGTCCTACCAACTCCGCTAAGCAACATCTGGAGCCCTCCCTCCAACTTGTGTGGCTCTTCCCCCTGCAGAGAGCCATGGATGTTGGAGGAAGGCTTCATACTTTGCTGAGCTGAGTGATAGGGTACGTGCCCTTGAGGCTGGTAAGCGGTCATTCCTGTAATTCAAAAGCTCACAGTCTACAACAGGGGAAAAGACTTCTTGATACCTGGAAAGCTCCAGCTGTGTGTAAGGTTACCTTGATGTGATTGGATCACTTGACTTCAAAGATATTTTGGAGAATAATGTAACTAGGAACAGCAAGCTAGTGAAGGCTAATAGAGCCCCATACTCATTTGCTATCTCCTTTCCCTGCTTGCAGCGGCCTAGAAGAAATTGCAACGACAAAGCTTCATGCATCTAAGAACGGCACTTGTCTTATTCCATTTCCCCCCCCCCCCCCACAGTCTGTAAATTGACTTAAGTTTCCTGTAACTGCAGATTTTTTATAATAGTTTCTGTGTTGGCCTGATCAGGTTGGCTTATTGAGTTATGAAAGTGAATTCAGCTGACCAATATAATAATCATTTGAAGGAGCATTGCAGTTGTTCAGTATCTCCGTAGGCAGTAGAGGCGGGTTGACTTTCTCTTGAGTCTGCACGTAGAGACATATTTTTGGGCCTGGGGTTGGGTACTGAGTTCTGGTACTTCTGGACTAAAAAGGACTAGAAGTACAACATGCTTCGGTCTGTGTTGGGCCATTGCCAGTCTATGTGACTGGTCAATATGGGAGACAATGGTAGAAAAGAGATCCAGCTTTTTCTGAGGGCGTGTTTTGTGTTTCCTACATTCACTATCTAAAGATGAAAAGTTAATGCCCAGATGTGCCCCAGTCTTATTAAGACTTAGACTGAAAGTGTCTGCTTTTTAAATTCCTTTCTCAAAATTCATTCTATAAAAGGCTTACAAAAAGAGCAAAGGTTATTTCAGATAAGCACAGAAGATTGGAGCCCATAGGCACTTTTTTTTAGCAGTGACACTTTTCTCTGCTGCAAGGTACTTTCCCCTGATACAAGTAGCTCTAAGCCTCTTGTGTTGGGGGAAGGTTCCTTGTACCAGAGGAAAGCGCTAGTAGAAGGGATGCCCTGGTCTTAACCCTTTGCATTGAAGCTAATTAGTTATTGCAATAACCAAGCCAACAAACTCCCTACTCTTATTGTTCTTCCTTTCCCCCATAAACATGCAGCTTTTCATCTCAATACTATGATTTAAAAGATGTGTGTGTGATGAACAGATTTTGAGACTCTCATTTAGCAGTAGCCTTGCAGGTTGCCACAGGCCGTTATCATCTTTCAACCTTGTGTGAATGCACATACTTCAATGTGAATTATAATACGGAAACTTCAGAATTTTGCTTCTTGGCAGTTAAGTCTTCACTGATGTCATTCCGCCATTCTGAGTATCTTGCATTTTCAGGAACTTACAAAAGCTGCTGTTTGCATTTTGAAAGCATGTTGTCAGATCCGTTGCCGTTCTTTTTGAAGACTCTCCAGCATGTTATCCTTTATCCCTGAGTTTGGTTGCTATAAGTATGGCTTAATAGTAAAACTCAGCCTGTCTCATAAGCACTGGAAAGAACTCTTGGTTATGTTCAGAAGAATTTTTTGTAGCTTGAGGTTGTTTGCATGTAGTCCATCTGCACATTCCCTACTGATGGCCAATAATGCTTCATTTGATTACCTTTAAACAGGCCTTCACACTTGGAAAAACTGAGTTCTGGGCCTTACTGCTTAGACAACGAAGACTACTTTATCAGGGTGTGGAAGCATGGTGGTAGCCATGACATGGAAATATGAATTGTTTTTATACATATATATACAAGAAGATTTTAAACCTCTCTTAGTCATGCCAGACAAATGCTTTTTTAATAATGCTGATGTATCATCTGAAAATTATCAGGGAGAAAATGGATGACTCGAGAAAGCTATTTTAATAATAATTAAATAAATGTAGTTTTATAGTAAGGTTGCTTGCTATATAATTTTTCATGTTAATACCCTGCTCACTACTTTTTTAAAGGGAAAATCTAAGGTAGCTGACAAATACAGTTATTTCTATAGCACAGCTATTCATAGTGCCTAACTCTTTTTATTTTATTCAAATGTCTAGGCCACCCTCAATTCCTGGCCAAGCGGGGCTCAGGGAGGATAACACTCTCTAAAATCACATAAAAACCATAAAACATTGAAGTTAAAAACATAACATCATACTAAATAAACAGCAAGATCGCATTTAATTAAACCAGTCGCCACTATAGAACTGGATTACAGCAGATCACCTCTTACAGACAACCGGTCTTGACAAGGGGATTTGCTGCTGTGCATCCATCCCTTTTATTTACAGAATGTATTGCATGTCTTTTCAGTATTGTGGTTCCCTGGGTCAGGAGGGAGACAACAACATGTAATAACACATTGTTGATAAAAAATCTGAAGAGCGAAAAGAAGGGAAAAAGTGTTAATGTGAGGCACTTGTGTAAAGTCTCTAAAGCCTGCTTAAAAGAGCCACAGTGCCAAATAGGACAGATGTTCCATAATTTAGGGGGACTGCCTTGATAGAGGGTGAATCTATCAGACAAAGTTAGTGCGGGGGCGGGGGGAGGAAAGTCCTTCAAGTATTCTAGGTTTGTGGCATATGGTTGAAAAGGTAAGTGCTGGCACCTTAAATTTGGCCCCCCAAATGGTAACCATGGGTGTAATGCTCTGTGCAGTTAATGCCAGAAATTTAATCTAGATTATGCTTTGTGGAGTAGTTGTAGTTGTCAAGCAGTCTTTAAGGGCAGCGGTAAATACATATATATAAACACGCACATTTTAAAGCATGTAAATAATGGGGTGGCATGAAAATGGAACGTATAAGCCCAAATTAGTCTGCCTTTGGATTTTTTGTCTTTTGCAAAGCTGGGGGTTTCTTTGTTGGCGAAAAACTAATATTGGCTGGCTGCCTCTTGATCCACACGGTGGGGCTATGGTTGGGAATTTGATACACAAGTGAGTATAAGACTTGAACAATTAAGTTAGTATAAGACTTGAACAAATAAGTTCAACATCTTTAGCAAAAGTGTACTGGATTACAGGGCCATTAAAAAGCAGAAAAAGCATACTGCTCATTCTGTGGCATTGTTGAGCTGGGCTGGCTTGAATGATTTTTTCTTTCCAGGGATGTGTCAAAAGAATATTGCTAGTGCATGGGTCAGCAGCCGGTTATTGTCACTGGTCCTGAGAGGTATGCTGCCACTCCTGCAATACTTTTCAGCTTCTAAAACTTTGCAAGACAGCGGAGTTAATTCTTAACTTTTTTCTAAGGAAGAGACAACATTTAGCCAGTTTGTGTGCTGCTTATGAGAATACTAACCCATCCTTAGGCATGTGCAGCAACACTTAGGTGTGAGAGATGTGTTGCATAAAAATGCCGAAAGCAGAAGGCTGGCCCCAATATCTGCAGTCACGGTGGTACTTTGAACGGTGATGTCTGTGGTTCTTATAAAAATACTTCTGCACATGAGTCTGTGAGGGGGAGCAGCCGGGTTTAGAAACAATGTGGTAGAAATACGATTCTGCATATGAAGTAAGATGTTAAAAAGGAGAAAATGGCATTGTAGGAAGCAGAGTGTAAACTGCTCTACTCTAAATTTCTCTTAGCGTTTTATGCTGTTGGGTGCAGATTCAAGTTGTATAAAAAGCCCAGGAAAATTCTGCATCCAACTGAGCAGTGATTAGTCTGGTGAAAATGCTACCACCTCTCATTTTCTTCGCTGTTTTTTGTGATCAAACTACTTTCAAAACTGTTCACAACCTCTCTCCCTCCCTTCTTGGGATGATGTATCCTGAGCCTATGTTGTCTTAGAATCACCACTTTACACAGACTGTCCTCTACTATTAGGAGCTGCCAAGTTGTGTTTCTTTCAGTTTAGCTTTTCTTTACTGTCTGCGCTAAGGGCCATTCTCTGGCAATTTATTTGCAGTGCCTAATTTTCCCATCCAGTTTCTTTGTCTGATTCTAGATTGCAGACCTCTCTTGAGTGGCCTTGAGTCTTGCAATCTTCCTTGCTGAGTATTGCAGGCTATCCATGTGCCATTAGGCACATTATGAAGTCACCAAACATTTGTGTGATTCCTGACCATATATCCATATATACACTGGGGCACCTGCTCTTGTTGATGCTGGAGTAGGGGGCAACATTTTATTTTTCAGCATAGGACTCAGAAGCTGGTGTCCTCATATGAGAAAATACACAGTGCGCACATGGATGCTGTTGTGGTAGGCCCCAGCTTGCCAGTGGTGACCCAGATCCCCAGCACAAAGGGCAAGCTTTTGCTCCACATATCTGTGTGCAGCCTTGGAGCCCATAGAATCCAGTGGGGTTCATTGGAAAACCAAGCTAGGCTCGATCTGCAAAGGCAGGAGAGTTTTAAAAGTACCAAGTGAAGTACAAAGCCTTGTAAAGATACTGAAGGAAAGAAGCGAAGAAGAGTTGGTTTTTTAATATGGCAACTTTCTTTACCACTTAAGGAGGAATCAAACCGGCTTACAATCACCTTTCCCTCTCCACAACAGCCACCCTGTGAGGTAGGTGGGGCTCTAAGAGAACTGTGACTAGCCCCAGGTTGCCCAGCTGGCTTCGTGTGGAGGAGTGGGGAAACCAATCCAGTTCACCAGATTAGCCTCCGCCGCCCATGTGGAAGAGTGGGGAATCAAACCTGGTTCTCCAGATCAGAGTCCACTGCTCCAAGCCACTACACCACGCTGGCTCTCAAAGCAAAGGGATATCTTCCTTTTTACTGTACTCCTCTTGTGCTAACGTATGTGATGGCTTCAGAACCAAGGAAGATTCAGGAATTCTATGGCTTGCTGCCCGTTAGCCTTTCTCCCTCCCTCTGGGCTGCTGTATTCCCTGGAAGCACAGGGTTATTGGGTCAGTGCCATCATCTGCTGCTTACGGGAGCTGTGGGTGGTGGGGATGGATCTCTGACCTTGATAACACCCTCATCGGTAACCTTCAACACTGAGGTTTGCTATATGAGAATAAATTCTAGGGAGGCAATGCTTAATGTATACCAGTCTCCAATGTTTTAACCATCTGGATTGGGGTGCCCTCAGAATAGAACTGAAGTGAGCAACCTGCATTACCCTATAGCTGCTGCCAAATATAGGTAGCTCAGCATAGTGACAATCTATAAATGACTTCAAGGGACACCTGCCCCACTTCTGATTTGGCTAGCTAATCTGAACAGGCAAAATTATCTTCCTAACATGCAAAATTATCTTCCTAACAACAGTTAGGTTCCTGGATGTGAAAGCAAAACCTGCCCACAGGATTTCCCTAAGTTTAAAAATAGTGAAACTTTGCTTAGTTTCTAGTACCTGTTCACCTTGCATATAATGTGTGTAGAGGCTTGCTCTGAATCTCTAATCCTTTTCAAAGAGGGAACGTAAGAAAAGCCCTGCTGAATCAGACCAAGGCCCATCAAGTCCAGCAGTCTGTTCACACAGTGGCCAACCAGGTGCCTCTAGGAAGCCCCCAAACAAGACGACTGCAGCAGCACCATCCTGCCTGTGTTCCACAGCACCCAAGATAATAGGCCTGCTCCTCTGATCCTGGAGAGAATAGGTATGCATCATGACTAGTGTCCATTTTTACTATTAGCCATGATTACCCCTTTCCTCCATGAACATGTCCACTCCCCTCTTAAAGCCTTCCAAGTTGGCAGTCATCACCACCTTTTGGAGCAGGGAGTTCTGCAATTTAGCTATGCGTTGTGTGAAAAAATACTTCCTTTTATCTGTTTTGAATCTCTCACCCTCCAGCTTCAGCAGATGACCCCGCATTCTAGTATTATGGGAGAGGGAAGGTGGGAAGGGGGTTTCCTGCCCCAAGTGGAATGCTTGTCCACTCACATTTTCCCGCCCCGCCCCCCCATCTACTTGCTGCACAAAATACTGGATTGTGAATAAAGTACAAATCCTGAGGCTCCTAATTTTTCCTCTGTGAAGCGGGGGGGGGGGGGAGAGAAAGAACAACCACAAGAAGCTGCATACGCAGGTGACCAAGCAAGACACACAACCAACAAGAATGACCCAAGAGACCCTTTGCTACACCACTTGCGTTCTGGTTTGCAAAATGGACTGAAGTGTGGACCTTTGGGGCTCCTGAGCACTGTTTGTCATGCAGAATATAAAAGACCCTCGTTTTAGAGAACCAGCGTGGTGTAGTGGTTAAGAGCAGTGGTTTGGAGCGGTTGACTCTGATCTGGAGAACCAGGTTTATTTCCCCACTCCTACACATGAAGCCAGCTGGGTGACCTTAGGCTCTCTTAGAGCTCTCAGCCCCACCTACCTCACAGGGTGTCTGTTGTGGGGAGGGGAAGGTGACTGTAAACTGGTTTGATTCTTAAGTGGTAGAGAAAGTCGGCATATAAAAACCAACTCTTCTTCTTATCCAGAAAGAAGGCAAGCCTGACTAGGGTACAAGTTTGTAGCACTCTCAAGAGTACTCATCTGATTTCTATTGCTCGGCTGTGTTCATGCATCGTTTTAAACTGGAGATCCTGTAGCTTGATTTCTTTTTCTCTCCGTGCGTGCAGATTTTTTTAGTACTTTAAGTCAAGAAAAGGGGAAGATGATCTTTGGAGTTTCAAGCTCTAACCCAGTGTCTTGCGTCTTTGGCATTGGCGCTCCTTGCAGCTTCCTTGAGCACTTGGCCGTTGCACGTGGCTTTGTGACTCAATGGCCGACCCTCGCTCTGGCCTCAACAGGTGGAGGCCAGCTTTCCCAAAATACCAGTAGGCTTCCTTTAACACCGGCCGCTGGACCGGCTTTGGTTTCAGCTAGGATGCCCAGCTGTTGCTCTATTTTTAGGAGGAGTGTGCAAGAATACTATGGAGTGGAAAAAACTTTCCATCGCCCCTCTCCCGGCCACAATCGTTTGACTGATGTGAAGCGATAGGAAGCCTTTGCACATATAGCTCCTTGCTCCTGTCCAGCGTTTTCTAGTCTTTAGGACTGTTCAACTGTAATCACTTTGCAGGCTTGGGCTGAAGTTCTCGGCAATGACTCTAGGATGCAAGGATGCCAGCACCTGCGTTCTCTTTCAATCTTTTCTTGTTTCGAGCAGGTAAAAACCGTAACTGGATTTCTAAAATACAAACTTCATAAAAATTTGCCTTAAAAAAGAATCTGACTTTCCACAATTTAGCACAAGATTGTTTTATGTTTACTTCTGCTATCGGCTTCCACTTTTTAAAAGGGAAAAAACACTGAATTAAACTAGCTGTTGCAAAGGGGGGGGTTGCTTTTTTAATCTGGTTTCATTCACTGAGGGGGGTGGGAAGCAAATGGTTAGTAGGATGTCATGAATGGTATAAAGAATATGGTTGAAGAGGGAGGAAGGGAAATAACTTGTGCAGGAAAAGTATGAATTTGAGGAGTAGGTGGGCATGTGTGCCTGCACAGACCACTCGAAGAACAAATAGACATTGTACTACAGAAAACAACGGAGTGGTCAACAGTTTAAATGGTAAACTTGGATTGGATTCTGAATGATCTTGGCAAGGGCTTCAGTTGCAGGAGCTAGAAAGGACTATTACTGCTGTTAGCGTTTATACTTATGAATGTGGGTTTTTCTCTTTTTTAGATGACAATTTCCATTCCAAACTCTGAGATCCAGCCCACACACCATATAAAGAAAATATTATATAGTAGTGGCTTTGGCTGCTACTCTGCAGCTGCATCCATCCATCCTGTGGGAAATTAACAACATCTGTTTGTGTAGTTCAGCTCCAGATTGTACTACACCTAGCTGACATTTTTGTTAAGAGTGTGCTAGGCAGTTCTAGCCTCTGATATTATAATGCAGTCATGTAACAGGCTTAATGTTCATTGTGGCATCCTGCAAACCTCTTGTGAAAAGTTTTGCTTTGCATTTAAGATGGCAAAGTGACTCCAGCCAAAACTCCCCTAAGAAGTTCAACTACTTACATGCAGGTAAACATTCAGTACACCTTTGTCCATGATGCTTCATTCTCTACCCATTGTCGGTCTCTAATTTAATTTTAAACCGAAGCAGATTTCTAGTCCTGACAGTTGTGAGGATGGGCTTGAAACTGTATGGGCAAAACCACATGGTAGCTTGGATACTTGGGGGTGGAAAGGAAAGAGGATGAGCACAGTCTTTCCTGGAATTCCTTGCATGCCCTTGCTGGTGGTATGCGATTTATGTACAGGGATGGATGCCTCTGCCTGGAAGTAGCTGCCCTGTCTGACAAAGTAGCACAGCTCTTGGTCTGGATATGCATTTTTAATGTTTAGTGAGTTGTATTCATTAAAGTACACACTCCTGCTTATGTTTCTTTTTGCAGGGAGCAGAAGAATGATGTTCATTAAGGGTTATTTTATTTATAATTTTTATTTTGCAAGATATGCTTTGCTAAATCAACTGAAACAGTTATTAGTGACTAGAAATGATTTAATTTAGGACAAAACCTCCTCCTAAATTTCACCAAGACGTTGAATGTGCCCTTAGAGTCTTTAAATTGCCACTAGGTTTGTTAATTTCCAAAGAGTGAGTGGTGTGTATGACAATATTGTGATACATGCTTCATTTTTTTAAGCACTGGCTACCTTTAAAGCACGGGCCACTACACAAAATATAGATACCACCCAGTGTCCCCCCAAATGTCTGGAGCAGAAGTCCTGCTCACAGGTTTCAGTGAACACATGGTCAATCTGTGTACAGTGTGCACTTGCTTTTCTTTATGTGTGTGGAGTAATACCCATTTTATGTTCAATGAACATACAGCTGAATTTGTGATTGAACTGAAACCCCACCTTTATCTGGATACTAGTTCGTGGTTTCATTTGTAAACTGAATATGTGTTGGGTCTTTCCTACAAACGCATGTACATGAAGGAAGATGACTTACGTTAACAGAACTATTGTTAGGCTTGCCAATGCTGACTTGGGAAATTCCTGAAGATTTAGGGGTGGTGAAATTTGGGGAGGAGAGGGATGGCATAGAATCCATCCTCAGATGCTTCCATTCTCTCTAGGGGGAACGAACACACGAAGTTGCCTTTCAGCCCATTCCTGAGGTTGGGGGCCAAATGGGCATAGGAGGCGGTGTGACCCCTATGCCAGAGTCCGTGCCACTTGCGCCGTGCAAACTGGCACAGACACTGGCATAAGGGTACTTACGTCGGTCCCTCTGGACTGCGGCAGCAGCATGGCCCTTGGACGCTGGCACGGCCTCCCACCTGCATTTTCCAGGCGCAAGTCCTTGCACCAGTGTACCGGGGCATTCCAGGGGGCTGAGCTGCCATTAGGCAGTTTCCTGAACCCTTTCAGCCCGGGAATGCTCCCTAAAGCTACACTAGTACTGCGCCACCTTTTTGGTGGCACAGCATTGCTGTTCTCTATGGGGCTTCCCCCATTTTTGGGTTCTTACCAATAAACCCCCTTTTTTTCCTCCTGCGCTGGCTGCAAAACCTCACTGGAGGTGTCACGGCAGCAGCGCAGCCACACCATCCCCGGCTGCTGCAGCACTCAGGAATGGGCTGCTAGACAGACCAGGGTCTGATTCAGAATAAGTTAGTACTGTCTACTTAGACTGGTAGCTCTCCAGGGTCTCAGGCCAGAATGATCTTTATAGCAGATCTGTTGTCATTCCAGGAAAACGCCAGGCTCCATCTGGGATAGGGTTGCCAGGTCCCTTTGCCACCAGCTGGAGGTTTTTGGGGCGGAGGCTGAGGGGGGCGGGGTTTGGGGAGGGACTTCAATGCCATAGAGTCCAATTGCCCAAGCGGCCATTTTCTCCAGGTGAACTGATTTCTATCGGCTGGAGATCAGTTGTAATAGCGGGAAATCTCCAGCTACTATCTGGAAGTTGGCAACCCTATTTATGGGCCCAAACTACTTCAAAAGGTTGCTGTGAGGTGGTGCTACTGGCCTCAGCCTTTGAATCTAGTTGTGAGGACATAGGACATTCTATGCCACCCCGACCCAGGTGAAGGAAGTGAGGTTGGGTGGATAGACTGAATGTGGCAATCCTTTCCACCCTTCTTCGCTTGCAGCGTTGTCATATTTGCTTCAGGTTTTATTAGGGTTGCCAGGACCCTCTTTGTCACTGGTGGGAGGTTGCTGGAGTGGAGCCTGAGGAGGGCGGGGTTTGGAGAGGGGAGGGACTTCAATGCCATAGAGTCCAATTGCCAAAGCAGCCATTTTCTCCAGGGGAACTGATCTCTATTGGCTGGAGATCAGCTGTAACAGCAGATCTCCAGCTACTACCTTGAGGTTGGCAACCCTAGGTTTTATGTTTGTTGGTTGGTTTTTACATCAAATCTCAGCCGATTTATGGCGACCCCCTAGTGGGGTTTTCAAGGCGAGGAACGTTCAGAGGTGCTACCCCGTATTCCTTGGAGGTCTCCCATCCAAATACTTAGTGCCAACCCTGCTTATAGGATTGCCAACCTCCAGGTAGTGGGGGAGAAACCGGCACCTCCATACTAATACCAAAGGTTAGGAAAACCGTATAGGAGCAAAAAAACATTTACAAACAAGGTGCAATTTTTATATAAGCTACTGAGATTCCTATAAACATACAATGTACAAATACAAGTAACCACGCTATAACCAACACATAGTATGTACAAAACATACAATAAAGGAGCAAAAAACCTTTCAAAGGTCTCAGGAGTACCAAGTATGTATAAGTTCGAATTCAATTTTCAGATGAATAAGACGCAATCTTCAATAGGAAGAAAATTGAACTTGAACTTATACGTACTTGGTACTCTGCTGAGACCTTTGGAAGATTTTTTGCTCCTTTATTGTATGTTTTGTACATACTATGTGTTGGTTATAGCGTGGTTACTTGTATTTGTACATTGTATGTTTATAGGAATCTCAGTAGCTTATATAAAAATTGCACCTTGTTTGTAAACGTTTTTCGCTCCTATACGGTTTTCCTAACCTCCAGGTAGTAGCAGATCTCCTGCTATGTCAACTGATCTCCAGCCGATAAGAGATCAGTTCACCTGGCCGCTTTGGCAATTGGACTCTATGGCATTGAAGCCCCTCCCCAGACCCTGCCTTCCTCAGGCTCCGCCCCAAAAACCTCACGCCGGTGGCGAAGAGGGACCCGGCAACCCCACCTGCTTAGCTTCTTTTTTTATTTTATTTTTTATTTTCTTATTAAGTCACATACAATTTCAATATTGTCATCTTCAGAGTTACATAAAATAAAACAATTTCAAACTAATCAACCTAACCAGTATTGACTTTTTTACATAAAATAAAACAATTTCAAACTAATCAACCTAACCAGTATTGACTTTTTCTGACTTCCCCTCTATCCAATTAATATCTATGTAATCCCCTCTGTATTTGTTTTCTAATTCATTATAGTTCATTGTACCATTTCAATAAGCCCCCTATTATCACCCTATATACTTTAATTGTTAATTACTTCATCCTTTCAACATAATTGAATTAGATTAAGTCATAGCCTTTAACATGTTCCCATATTTAATTCGTTTTCACACCATGTTGTCCATGCCACTCGCCCGCTGAGCTTCCGAGCTCGGTCTGGCCAGCCCGGCCTATCCAGGCTCCTCGTTCTGATCACGCGACGGACGCGGTGGGCGGAGCCTACAGCTTCGCCCCTTCAAGATGGCGCCGGAGGCCCTCCCGGCCGGCCATCTTGACAAGGTCGAGGTCTTCTCGCCGGGCGTCTCGCGAGACCTCCCCGAGCGGTTCCCGCCCTGCCGCGCGCCGCTGCCCCTGCCTCCCTCCGCCTCCCTCCGCCTCGGTGTCAGTCGTTGGCCGGTAATGGCGCCGGGATGGCGCCGCTGAAGCGACCGGCCGGAGCCGCCGTCCCTTCCCCGCTTCCCCTCAGCGCTCGACCCCGGCGCCTTGCGGGATGAGCCGGCCGCCGCCCGGGAGGAGGAGGAAAGAACGGAGGCGACGCTAGGACAGGTGAGGCGGCTCCGGCGGTCACTCCAGGCGCCGACGGCGGGGACGGGCACTGAGGCCGACCGGCGGGAGGGGGAGGGGGAGGGGAGGAGGGGCATTTGGAGGGTGGGGAGCGAGAACGGGGGTCGGTGGGCAGCTCAGGGCGCTTCCTTTCCTCCCCCCGGCTCGGCTTCGTCCTTCATAGCTGTGCTCGGCCTGGCCCTCTTCTTCCACCACCCCCCCGGTCACTCCTTCTCTTCCTCCCCGCTCAGCCCGGGCTGTCAGTCGCTTCCTCCTCGTTTAAAGGGACCGTTCTCGCTTAGGGCGTGGGTGGCCAGATGTCTCCGTATAGGGAGACCTCTAGCAAATCCATATACATACACACACGCACGTATATCCATCCACACATGAAGAAGGAAAATAGCTTTCTGTTCTGCTGTGTTAAATCATGTTGGCCTGGCATTGGGTGCAAGTTTTTATGTGTGTGTGTCATTAATTTAGTAGAAAAGGGCAAGAGTCCAGTAGCACCTTGAAGACTAACAAAAATATTTTTCTGGCAGGGTAGGAGCTTTCTGAAGAAGTGAGCTGTGGCTCACGAAAGGTCATACCCTGCCAGAAAATATTTTTGTTAGTCTTCAAGGTGCTACTGGACTCTTGCCCTTTTATATTGGAAGTGAGCTGTGGCTCACGAAAGCTCCTACCCTACCAGAAAATACTTTTGTTAGTCTTCAAGGTGCTACTGGACTCTTGCCCTTTTATATTGGAAGTGAGCTGTGGCTCACGAAAGCTCCGACCCTACCAGAAAATATTTTTGTTAGTCTTCAAGGTGCTACTGGACTCTTGCTCTTTTCTACTACTTTAATTAATTTGTTCTCTGTACCAGGTCATCATGATTTAATGCATCATAATAGATTACTCTTATTGACTCTTAAAAAGAAAATAGTTATCTATTGTGTGTGTGTGTGTGTGTGTGTATAGTGCTGTCAAGTCGTAGCCGACTTATGGCGACCCCTTTTGGGGTTTTCATGGCAAGAGACTAACAGAGGTGGTTTGCCAGTGCCTTCCTCTGCACAGCAACCCTGGTGTTCCTTGGTGGTCTCCCATCCAAATACTAACCAGGGCTGACCCTGCTTAGCTTCTGAGATCTGACGAGATCAGGCTAGCCTGGGCCATCCAGGTCAGTTATCTATTGTGATGCATTAAATCATGTTGACCTGGTACAGAGGATAGACAGACGTGTATATATACACACACACACACACATAAAGATTTGCTCCCTATTCCAGGCCATCATTATTTAATACAGCATAATAGACAACAATTTTCTTTTTAAATGCCTTTACTCCTATTGACTCTTAAAAAGAAAATAGTTATGGCATTTAAAAAGAAAATTGTTGTCTATTATGCTGTATTAAATAATGATGGCCTGGAATAGGGAGCAAATCTTTATGTGTGTGTCTGTCTGTCTATATCTATTCTCTGTACCAGGTCATCATGATTTAATGCATCATAATAGATAACTATTTTCTTTTTAAATACCACTACTCTTGGTGCATTTTTGTCACCCTGCCCTTTCTCCTAGAATTCTTTCTCCCTTCCTCTTCCCAATAACAGCCTTGTGAGGTAGATTAGGTTCAGAGAGGGTGTGGCTGGCCAAGGTCAGTCATGGAAAGTGCGCTCAAGACAGCGTGTGTGAGCTGGTGTCCACTAGAGGGTTTATGTGGACAGAAGGGGTGTTTTGGGCAGCAGTGAGAGGAACGAGATGAGATTCTACAGGCCAAAATGCATCTGCAGCAAAGCTCCATTGGATCCAAGCCATGGATCGCCAGTCCTCTATTTTATCCATACAACAACCCTGTGATGTAGATTCGATGATGAGTGATTGGACCAAGATTACCCAGTAAATTCTGTGGCAGGTGATCTCAGGGCAGTGGTTGTGATTCTCCTTTTCTCCATGTTGACTTGCAACTACCCTGTGAAGTAGATTAGCCTGAAAGAGAGTGGACTGGGTCAAGATCATTTACTAAATCTCATGGCAAGTAGGCATTTGAAACTGGATCCTACTCTGGGTCCTGATCCTACTCTCATATTCTAACCACTATACCACACACTGTCTTTTAAAAAATGTCTATTTAAAATATGTACCGGTAATTAGTTACAACAGTAAGCATGAAAATATCAAAGACAGTACTGCTGAGAGACAGAAAATAATCTTTTCCCAAATGTTTATTTTTATGGCCGTAATTTTATTACTAATTAGTTAAGTGGGGTCAGTTTATTAACTATATTAGACTATAGGAATGCAGACTTGTCTCTTTTGGTTTTGTAAAACTCTCACACACAGGGATTGGTGTATGTGGCGCTTCTGCAGAGGAACGTGCCAAAAAGAAAAAGCAGGACCTTGTCTGCATGTAACTTGCAGGATAAGGGCATGTTTCAAAATTAAGAACTTCTATGGCTGCAGCTCTCTGCACCCTCCTTGTGAGTAAGGTCCACTGAACTCAAAAGAAGTGACCTCAGTGCTCACAGTTAGGAGCAGGCTATGACTCTCACAGACTATATGCTCTTCCATTGACATTAGCGGGCCAGTGCAATCCTGTGCATGCTTGCTAAAAGTAAGTACCGCTGAGTTCATGGGCGCTTCTTTTCTGATAAGTTTGTGAAGGAGTGTGTGTAGTATAGTCCTATTCATGCTCTCCAGAAATGAGGTTCACTGAATTCAATGTGTGTAGGATCGTAGCCTTAAATTCCTTTCAAAATGAGTAGCAATAAATACAGCAAAATATCGCAGCTGTAACAAAATACAATTTCAGGCTCAGGATGAAAAGCATACTTGGAGTTCAAAATAAAAATCCAAATAGCATTTCTGTACTTGGAGCCTAATATGTTTTTCTTAGTCTCCTCTTAATTTGTAGAGACCCTTATCATTTTTATACTTTCATCTGTGAGCTATAAGGCTGGTGAGGGGGCTGGTGATTTGCCTAGGGCTGCGGAAGGAGTAAAGGTGCTGCTTCAAGAGAGGTCTGAATGTAGCTCATTAGTCAGTTCCCAGTTACAAAGTCTGTCTTTTTAAAACTCTTCCATAATAGGAAATATTAGAAGTTACTTAGTTCAGATGCTGTATCGCTAAAGTATCCCCTCCTCTTCTGTCAAAACTTTGATCTGACGGTAGTGAGGATTGTCTGTAGCCACCACTTCCCAGTCTGTTGTCCCACAATGTTGATAATTATTTTGTGCCTAATCTTCAGTTGTCTTCAGCCACCTAAGAAAGTGAATGAAGCGTGGGGAGGGTTGTACATACGCAGTGCTAATCCTGGTACTATACAGTAATTATAAGCACAGATGTGCAACGCAATGGCTGTTACAGATGAATTGATCTATAATTGAATAATAACATTAACATAGTGGTGTTTTTGTGTGTATTTAAATCACATTCTCTGTTATCACAGTAATCCTTACAGTACTGCCACCTCTGTGGCTGTGATGAGATTTAAACTGGAGGCATTCAGATTTAATGCTAAACCAGCTCTCAATATAAACATGTATGTGTATGTGGGGGAGGGAATGATTTTTGCAAATATGTTTGAAAATCAACTTACATGGGGTTGAATCCAACCTTTGAGCACCAAAAAAGGCTATTCTGGGAATCATGCAACCTACATGGACAAAATCCATGTAGGACAGGGGCTGTAGTAAGGCAGAGGACAGGGTGAGATTGAGTGAAAAAGCCGTCTGGATCCAGCCCCTGGTTTGTAACTCCCATTTTCCTCTAGAGTCAATTACTTTACATGATCGCACTGAAAAATTTTTGCTATTCACTTCAAGTAGGATTTTGAGTAGTTTTGCATCTGTGTTATGGTGGCTGGCTGTCCTTGGCACATTTCACAATTTTCTGGATTGGATTGTGTAGGGCCCAGGTTATCATGGGCAGGTCATACATATTTTAAATCACATCAATTTCAACGTGTATGTTTTGAGGCTGCTGGTAGCATATATGTGTACAATATTATTCTATGTGAATAAGCTTGCTTTCCAGACAGGATCCAGAATCGTACAATGATAGCCAAGAATGGGGAAGAAACCTTTACTGTACTGTCTGTCACTCCTGACTTAACAGGAGCTGCTGATATTGGTTTTAAGACCTGCCTGGAGAGAAACAGGTCCAAATCTGGACTCAAAGCACCACATTCTATTCTTATGGATCTATGACAAAGTGACAGGGCTCCAGAGTAAGTTTGGAAAGAAAATTGAGATCTGGATTTAGTAGAAAAAGAGTTACTCCTCTCAACCTACATTAAAATAGCTCAAATAATACTAGAATGGCCACAACAGATGTGAGTATTCCAACACCCATAACCACACAGAGTTGTTTGCTATTTAAACTTGAGAGAGATGGTGTGTGTGTGGGGGGGGGGAGAGAAGTAGAGAGCTATATAACCTCCACATAAATGTCCTTTGGGGAGATTATCTGGGGTGGTTCCAAGCATCAGGATAGCTGACAGTCCAAGCTGACCTTGCACCAACACAAAATGGGAAGTTTGAAATGCCGGGAGAGGTGCTGGAGTCTGAGCAGGATCCAAGCAAACATTCAGGTAACAATCAAAAGTAGAAGTCTGGGGAAAAGTACATGGAAGAAGCCACACAAGTAGGAATGGATCACAGCAAGGGAGCTGAAACTCAGGGTGTGCAGCAGAATGTAGTACAGTAAGATGGGGCTGTTGCGATTCCAAGTATATGAAAAGGAGAATTGGGGAACAGAACATTTTCTTTTCAGAGGCATGGGGAGGGGGGAGTGTTGAGGAGCTCAGAGCCAAAACTTGGGTGTACAGTGGAAGGGAGTTCCTGGGCTATAAGAACTTTTTCAAATAAGTAAAGGGAGCAATTCTTGTGGCAGGGAGGAGGTAAGAGGCACTTTTAGTTATATAATTGAGAATCAAGTGATGAGAGACATTATAAACAAAACATAAGACTTTATTAATTAAAGGTTGATGTTGTTGGTATCTTTTTTGTTAGAAAGGAATGTGGCAGGACAACAGAGCACTTGTGCTAAGAAGTACCTTGACTGAGATCTAAGAGTTTCCGTTGCATGATTGGGTCAATTTCTGTACCTGCAGATCTTGTGCTGGCTGGCCTGAGACATTGCACTGTAGAGCACCATAAATCAATGTAAAACCGAACACTGAATATATGTAGCCTAATGTTTTGTTTTGTTGTATTTTGGTAAACTGAAAAGTGTCAAGTACGCAAGTGATTGTAGTTGTTGATTGCTTTCCAGTGTTCCACCAAGAGAGTATAGATTGTTTCTTAGTGATCAATTGGCAGGGAGGTAGTGTTGCACATTTTCTCCACTCATCTCCACAAGTAAAAAGGTTAGAGACTTGCCTTCTAAAAATGAATACTGTGGAAAGGGGCCAAGAATATCCCTAATGAGGACCAGCCCCTATCTCCTGCCACCTGTGTCTATTGTTCTGTTTTATCCTGATCTTTGAACATTTCCTTTCATGTGATTAAGGAGATTGCTCAAGTGACTCCTCTCTCCCTTCCCAATCATACCTAATAGCACTGGGTAGTCTGGCTGTGCAGATCAAAATTCCGCAATGGTAGACACCCCCAAAAAGTAGTTAGTAATGTCTATGCTTTATTATACAGTTGGGTCCATGTTCCTTAAAGCATTGCCAGTTGAATAAATAAATGATAAGAAAAACAAGAGGGAAAACTTTTTTGAAAATCATGATATGTAGGCTAATGGTCTAGAGTAAATTAAAATATCCTAAAAGCAAAGAGTCTTGTGATTATAACAAGCACTCATGAGCCATTCAGCTGTGCCTTCAGGAAAAAGGGATGCATGTTGCTTGATTTTGTCTTAGGCAGTATTCATGTCTCTTTGAGAACCTTTTGTATGTTCATACTTTGGTCCTCCTGCCAAGTCATAGGTTTCTAAACCAGTCTGAAAACAGTTTTGCTGGAGGTGATGTGAAAACTTTTTCAGTGCCTGGAGTTTTCAGTAGTCTGGTTAGCTTTTCAGTTTTATAACCGCACAAAATATTGGCATAATGGTGTTTTGTTCTGTCCTCTGAAACCAGTATAAATTTTTAAAGGGGGTAATAGTAATTTGATTTGTTTTAGTCCATGAGGCCTATGCCTTTTCATGGTACTTTATGTAAGGAAACTCAGCTTTTCATTAAAGAAACTAATATTAATATACACATTTCTATTTAGAAACTAATTATGTGTGCCATATCTAAATCACAAAATTGTCTTGCATTTAACTGTTGTGCGGTGGGGAAATGAACATCTGGAAATATTCTCAAAATTGTGAAGAAGAATTTGAACCTTTGGGGGCAATAAGTACTATAATCTCAGCTGATGAGATTTCTGTGGATGAAACTAAATATAACATTCACCATAGGGCTTCTGTCAAACACTGCAACCCCATGTTGAGGTCACCTTTTCTGTGTAACTTACCTGTGTTATTTCTGTGCCTCCTCCAACAATAGTTAGCTATCTGTAGCAGGGGAACTGCGCAGCGTGAAGATATA
The DNA here is from genome assembly GCF_029931775.1 of Euleptes europaea. Classification (NCBI taxonomy): domain Eukaryota; kingdom Metazoa; phylum Chordata; class Lepidosauria; order Squamata; family Sphaerodactylidae; genus Euleptes; species Euleptes europaea. Next base: position 21,429,893 of record NC_079313.1, on the reverse strand, counting down.
ATGCCTGTTCCATTCCTACACATGCACTGGTGAGATGTAGCACTTGCCCACTCCACCTCTATTTTCTACTGCTTTATAACTGCTTTGACTAAAAGTAGATCTATGTAAATTGCAACTGATCTACATTGAGTAGTTTTGAGAATGTACTCTCTCAACTCTAACTCTTGTACCTTGTATCCTCTTTCTTATTGTACTCCCCAGTCTGCTCCTTATCATAAGAAATTAGGATTTTTAACACCCACTTTGATAAGAATTAGTAATGCAAATTGAGTGAACAGTTTTGTCAACTTGCATTACTTATTCATCAGAACTAAATTTACTTGTGAAATGTAGCCATGCTTATAATTACCCAGATGGCTAGACAGTATCCTTCCTTTCGAGATTTTTCCCCGTTTGAACAAAATTACATATCAAATGCTTTCCAACTACTAAAATGCTTTCCAACATTATTGGTCATGGTGGATATTATTAAAGAATGAGATATGTGGAGCAGTGATGTGCTTGTCAGAAAAGCAAATTATCAATATTTTATATAAATCCAGGTTTTCTGGAAAACATTTTCAGTGACTTACATAGAGCATGATCTGATTCAGCATGTTTGTTTTAGACTTATATCGAGTGAGCAAGCATTTTAACAGTTCTCCATCTTAATTTTATGTCTCAGTAGCAACAAATACTTGAACTGAAATGTTTGATTAGGGAAAAAGAGGTAATAGAATCATAGAGTTGGAAGGGACCACCAGGGTCATCCAGTCCAACCCCCTGCACAATTCAGGAAATTCACAACTACCTCCCTCCCATACCCTCAGTGACCTCTATTCCATGCCCAGAAGATGGCAACAAAAACCTTCCAATATCCCTGGCCAATCTGGCCTGGAGGAAAATTGCTTCCTGACCCCAAAGTGGCGATCAGCATTACCATGGGCATGTTCCACTGAGGAACCACTCTAACTGTCAGAAAGTTCTTCCTAATGTTTAGCCGGAAACTCTTTTGATTTAATTTCAACCCCGTTCTGGGGCAACGTAAAACAACTCCGCTCCATCCTGTACATGGCAGCCCTTCAAGTACTTGAAGATGGTTATCAAATCACCTCTCAGCCGTCTCCAGGCTAAACATACTGAGCTCCTTCAGCCTTTCTTCAACTCCTCACAGTCTTCGTTGCCCTCCTCTGGACATGTTCCTGCTTGTCTATAACCTTCTTAAATTGTGGTGCCCAAAACTGAACACAATACTCTAGGTGAAGTCTAACCAGAGCAGAGAAAAGCGATACCATCACTTCGTGTGACCTGGACACTATACTTCGATTGATACAGCCTAAAATTGCATTTGCCTTTTTAGCTACCGCATCACACTGCTGACTAATGTTCAGTGTATGGTTTACTTGAACATAAGACCCTTAGATCTTTTTCGCACATACTACTTGTCCCGAGCCCCGGCCTCCCCAGGCCATCTCGGTACTCCCCAAGCAGGAGCCGAGACCAACGGCTGCTACAGCAGGGGCCCCAAAAGAGTCCCTGCGGCAAGAAGCTGGTCCGCCTCCCCCGTGGCTCCGCCTGCTGACCCGGCCGGCAGTCACGGAGGACGCGGCGCGGTCAATGCCGACCCCCGGGACGGCAAAGACTCCAACCCTTACGTTCTCCCCGCAGGGTCCTCACCAGGAGAGGCAGCGAACGCCCCAAAGGCCCCTTGGACGCCGACCGATGGAGACTGGGCGGCGCCAGGACAGGGAGGAGCCCAGCTGAGCGACGGTGGTCTCCCCCGGACGCCGCAGGGGCTGAGCGGCCGATGGGAGGAAGACGGGCGCGCCCGGGGCGGGGTCGGGGAAGACGGGACACGTGGGAGGAGGGGAGAAGGCTGACGCAAGCCTCTCTCACCCTTCTAGGGACTCTGGAGGCGGGGCCGGAAAGGGGTGGGAGGGGCGGAAGGGGAACTGGCAGGGATAAAAGAGGCTGTGAGGTGGAAGCCAGGGAGGAGATGGTCAGAGTCTGCCCCGCGGCCTCCGATGCTGGCTTCGTCCGAGGGGGAAGACAGTTCCAATTCCCCCTCAGTATGGTCTGAGGCTGAGGAAGCCCCACAGCCCTCTCTCCCGCCGACTGCCCCAGGGCAGGGAGGAGTCCGTGTGCAGGCGGGGCCGCTGACACTACTGTCAAGACAAATCTCCCCCAGCCTATAATTATCCATTTGATTTTTCCTACCTAAATGCAGAACTTTACATTTATCTCTGCTGAAATTCTTTTTATTAATTTTAGCCCAGTTTTCCAGTCTGTTAAGATCACCCTGTATCCTGGCTCTGTCTTTTACCGTATTTGCTATCCTTCCCAATTTAATATCATCTGCAAATTTAATAAACATCCCCTCTGTTCCTTTATCCAAATCATTTATAAAGATGTGGAAAAACACAGGTCCCAGGACAGATCCCTGAGGCACTCCACTTGTCACTCCTCTCCAAGAGAATGCAGAACCATTAAAAAGCACTCTTTGGGTACCATCTGTCAATCAGTTACTGATCCAATTAACATGTGATATGTGGAGATCCAAACCACATTTTACCAACTTGTCAACACAAATATCGTGTGGAACTTTATCAAAAGCCTTACTGAAATCAAGATAAACGATATCTACAGCATTCCCCTGATCCAGCAAGGTAGTAACTTTCTCAGAAAAGAAGAGGTTAGTCTGACATGAACTGTTATTGAGAAACCAGTGCTGGCTCTTAGTAATCACAGCCGTCCTTTCTAAATGCTCAAGAACTGACTGATTTGTTGTAAAATTTTTCTAGGTATAGATGTCAAGCTGACGGATCGGTATTTATCCGAATGCTCCTTTTCCCCCTTCTTGAAAATGGGGACAGCATTTGCCTGCCTCTAATCTTCTGGCACCAAGAATTCTCAAAATTAATGGAGTGTGGTTTAAATATTATATTGAAACAATTTCAAAGGTTATGTAGAACTTATATTGGGACTGATGGCTGTAAACATATTGGGACTGATGCCTGTAAAATTTAAAGATTATAAACATGGGGAGGGGCGGTGGCTCAGTGGTAGAGCATCTGTTTGACATGCAGAAGGTCCCAGGGTTAATCCCCGGCATCTCCAGTTAAAGGGGCTAGGCAAGTTGGTGATGTGAAAGACCTCTACCTGAGACCCTGGAGAGCCGCTGCCGGTCAGAGTAGACAGTACTGACTTTGATGGACCAAGAGTCTGATTCAGTATAAGGCAGCTTCATGTGTTCATGTGGAATAACTTTCACCTACAGTGCTTACATTTAAGGGGGGGGGGGAATCCAAAGTCATTGGCAACTGTTGACATATTATTTTTAGCATACCCGTACAATTGTGTATTAATGTGACTGTCCACTAATTTATTTCAACATAATTTAGCTCTCATCTACAAAGGTCACTAAGGCACCACAGTTTCATCCTCACTCTCTGTAGCTTTGTTGTATTACTTGTTAATTTCATATCAGATTGGGCATTACAACATCCCTTCCACCATGTGGAGGCAAATAAGGATTTTATTTAAATGACTTCATGGCACCTTCTAACATGCCAAAAATGTCTTTTCCCTGAATGAGATTATTGCTAATTAGATCCTCTCAGCAGCCTCTACTTACTGTGATCTACTCGTCCAAAAGGCCCTAAGTGTCTTGCTACGTTTTAATAATCAACATAGTTTTTGTATTTCAAGTTTTTAGTGACTCAGATTTTGTTGAGTCTCAGATTGCTTTTTTGTTTGGTCTGATACTATAATTGTTTTATGGCTGATCATAATCTGTTCTCAACACAGGCAATGTAGGTCATAATTTATAAATAAACAAGTGCTGTCAGAAATGAGATATGGGATTAAATCAGGTACGTTTGATTTTCTGTTATATGTCTTTGAATGGTTGCACTGTAACTAAGAATGACGATGGTGTGTGGATAACTGGGTTCCAAGTGTTTTTGTAATATATCTTCAGTACTGTTTTTGTTTAAGCATTCGTATACATTTGTGGGGGGATTGTTTTGGTATTTACCCTGAACGTCCCATCAAGGTGCACGATCTGGCACAAAGCTAAATGCCCTAATGACTTGGTGTAGGGTACAGGTGTTTATTGTCATTAAAATCAATTGAACTTTAAAATATTTTGCCTTAGTTTTGAAGTTCTCTGGTATAATGGGCTGTGCTTATTGACTTTTATGACTTTTGTTGCCCTCTGGATACTTACTTTCATCTTCCACAAGTGAACACACTTCACTCTTCTGGGTGTACTTTAGACTTTTCTGTTGAACTACTTCAGATGTTCGAGGATATTTGGCACCTCTGGTTTTCTAACTGAAGCAATGTGTATTTAAACCTGAATGTGCTGCAGTTGCAGAAAGTGGACGAGGGGGACCAAGTTTAACAGCAAAAGGGTTGCACAGGAGTGAACAATTCTCCTGTCATGCACAGTTTGTCTCTCCTGTAGCCTCTCCAAGCTTTCCTGCTTCTAGGCTTGCAATATCTGAGCCGAGCTGATTACAGGCCTCTAGAGGAAGAGGCTGCAGTGAGTTAAGCCATGGGCAAGAGGAGGGTTAACTACCGCTCACCTTGGTACTACTTTTGCTGGTAAAATAAGACTTATAACTGATGGATATTCAAACCCGGGTCTGCCACTTTCATGGCAAGTTCAGCCCTCGCCTAGCAGGGTCTGCCTGAGACCTTGGAGAGTAGCTGGTAGTCATAAATAAGAAATTCTTGGGTAGATAAAACAGTGGTCTTTTGGTATAAGGCAACTTAGTATTGTCATATCAAGATTTTTAGAAGAACCTCATACAGATTTAGGGTTGGTAATTTCTTAGGTACATTTGGACAGGATGCTAGCAATGCTTTATCATATTTTTCTCAGTACTTACTGGGATAATGAGAGCAATGAAACTACCACTATAGCTGTGAAAAGTACTGAAGCATGTATTTACTGTGTAATGTGTTGGTGTGCTAGTAGACGCCACCCATCTTGCATGGCACACTTGCTGTTTCTTAAAATTGTGATCAGAGCTTTGCCTTCAGCTGTTGTCAGGTTCCCCTTCCTTATCCTTCACCCTGTTACCTGCCCAGTACCTTTTCACATTGCAAATGTGTTAGGACGAAACATTCTGTCTGTCAAGTACTTTCTGTTTTCTGCTCAGTTGAAATTCTCTTTTGAGCAGTGATCTGAACAATAGTATGTGATACAGGACCATTAATAGTTGGACATCCCTTTTCCTGAATGTTCTTTCCTTGCCTTTAAGTAATGTTTCTTAAAGCTTCCTAGATTTTTGCAGTTTGAAAGAAATTACTTGTGAGGCTGCTCTTAAATCACATTCATTCTTAAATGAATATCTGTTCTGGTATGATTCCCGGCTTTGGACCTGGGCTAATGGCTGCCAATGCTGCATTGTGTTGGTTCTCCCCCACTTGTATGTGTATGTGTTTGCTGTCAAGTCACATCTGATTTATGGCAACCCCGTAGGGTTTTCATGTTTGGAGATGGTTTGCCACTACCTGCCTCCACATCACAACCCTGGTATTCCTTGGAAGTCTCCCATCCAAATACTTGCCAGGGTCAACCCTGCTTAGCTTCTGAGATCTGATGACAGCAGGCTAGCCTGGGCTATCCAGGTCATACAGTCTTGGCTAAAGTAGGCTTTGTGGATTATTTTCTAAAGTGAACTCAGTTTAAAAGTCCATTTGGTATATCCCTGGCTGTTGTACTTCAGTCTCTACTGAAAGCATAATAATTATCAACAAAATTGTTGCATATTGTCAGTATATTGCAGGTTTTTAATGTAAGGGGATGCTTTGGCAGGGATAATAGGGCTGTTTGGAATATTACTGGTGTGTTAAAACATTTTTGAATTTTAAAGTGCTATGTTTCATCTTAATGTTTGGTTCCATTCATTTGTCACATGGTCAGCAAGGATAGTAATATGATCAAAATGTGATGGTGCACATTTGTATATGTTTCTATAGATCCAAGCTATACATCTTTAGATTCCTAGTCCTTGAGTTTGTGCCTACAGTTTACAGATGCTATTTGAACTTTAATTTAAGGTGAAAAATTTAGAATAATCAAAGGACGTTCCAGAATGGTAACATTGTTGTTCTGACATGTGATTCTAAAGCTGATGTTATTTTATAAGAAAGCAATAAATTAAATGGTTGGATAAATTCATAGGGGATAGCTGTATCAATAGCTAAGATCCATCATAGATAAAAATAGCCTCCATGGCAGACATAGTATTTTTCTGAATACCAGGTATTGGCAATAAAAGAAGCTTTGGAATCATAGTTCTGTCCTGCATGGTTGAGATTTCAGAGAAAGCGGGGGGCTGATTTTAAAAATGGGATGGTGCATTGGTTGGATGTTGGTCTGATCCCACAGGCAATTTGTCCTTTTATGTTCTATTTTGTAACGACCACGTTGACCTTCACTTGAACTGAACACATTTTGCAGGATTATATCTAGTTAGCTTTTCCTCCTTTGCCCAAGTCAAAATTATACTTTGCCTCATCTAATGTAGTTGTGTGCTCTGATTTTGTAAATGTTTTGTGTGCATTATAGGTGAAGTGGCAAGATGTGGAGCAACAAACAAAATGAGGTGCCTTTACAAAATTCAAGGTCCTCCCTCAACAGGGATTCCATCACAGGTATGTGTTTGTTTTTTTGTGTCCTGGTTCTGTAAACTGCTTTAAAAATTGGCAGCGTGGCATGCGTCTGTGTCACACAGCTTGCTGTGGATGGAACAGTAGTTTCCAAATCTGTGTTGAAACACAAACGGCTAATAGTGCGGGAAAAGCTGCTAAACCACAAGATGCTAGCTTTCTTTCTTTGCCTTCAGGTTGGCTTTTTGCAAACTTTTCAATAAATATTGCGCTGAATTGTATTAATGCTACAATTCTAATCAGAGTTCTATCAGAAGGGGAATAGTATAGCTTTTAATTGCAGTTCTGTGGCTTGTGACAAAATCATTTTTAAAGCTGTCTGCATCTTCTAAAAGAAAACAAGCTGTTTTGGGTATTTTGTTCATTATTTCTTGTCAGCTTTTCTCACTGAGATGCAAAGCAGATTACATAATGTAAGTCAGTACAATCAATATGACGAGGAGGTATTTAATAAATAGTGTAATAGGACTAGGATTGTAGTAATCTGTAACAAATCCTAAGTATTAAACATGTGTTAAACAATGCAAGAAATGATATGTAAGTAGTTCTATGTAAGTAGAACTATAATGCAATGAACGCAAGCTACATACAAATTTACTTACATTTTTATTGCTCTTTTCTGACAAAAAAATGGCTTTCAGAGCAGCTCTCAGGAATCAGAATACCAAGTGTTCCTTGGGATTCTCAGCTGAGCTGGATTCAGGCACAGTAAACTGTTGCCTGACCATGTCCTGCTCTGGCCTCATCGTTGGTGTGAGAGATTAAAACCTTCTAGCAGAAGCACATACTATGACTACCTAATAAAGAAATTGAAGAGCCCCTGCTTCATATACTGTCTTCATATAAAAGTGCTTTTTGATGCAGATACGCACCAGAAAGTGTTTGCAATAACTTACTAAGTGTAATTTGTCCCTTGTAAAAAGCATGCACTTTTGATAGCTTTTTCTCTTCCTGAAAATAGGCAGTTTTATTTAGTGTTCTGTTTAGATGAAAATGCCCAGCAATTCAACAAATAAATTCATACTGTAACTGATATAGGCTGTCTAAAAAAAAAATTATTGAGCTGTGCAAAATATTTGTCATGGAAGTGATGTTTGAATTAAGAGAGAACTTGTTTGGAATTCTTTGTGCAGACTTAACTACCGCATGGGATGCTTTTTCACAGACTAAAGCAGCGGTAAGTGTATATATTTTTAAGTACTAAAGTATGTGAAAGTCATATATGACAGTCATATTGGATGCACTCTTTCTCCATAGTTCTGTACTTACTAAAAGAAAAGTGATAATTGTTCTGAGTGGGTTGGGGCATTCAAGAGCAGTAGAAAGTTCAGATGTGGCTCTTTTCAGCAGTACAGAATTGCTGAGTACTGGAAATCTTCACTCACTTTCCTACCATTGTGAGCTGCAGATAACACATCAGGAAAAGAGAACCCACAAATGCATGTTTATATGTGCACATGCATGCACACACAATGCCACGTTTAAAACTATTCTGTCCCTTTCAATTCTAACACCCCAGTCCTATGCCCTGTCATTCTGTTGTGTGTGTTAAGTGCCGTCAAGTCACTTCCGACTCATGGTGACCCTATGAATCAGTGTTCTCCAAAACGTCCTATCATTAACAGCCTTGCTCATGCCTTGCAAACTGAGGGCTGTGGCTTCCTTTATAGAGTTAATCCATCTCATCCTGGGTCTTCCTCTTTCCTTGCTGCCTTCAGCTTTTCTTAGCATTATTTTCTGTTCCAGTGACTCTTGTCTTCTCAAAATGTGACCAAGGTACGATAGCCTCAGTTTAGTCATTTTAGCTTCTAGGGACAGTTCAGGCTTGATTTAATCTAGAACCCACTTATTTTTTATCAATCATGAATAAGTGTCCCTATTTGGACAGATGGTGCTGAAGCAGGAACCACTCCTGGAGGTAGAAAGGGGTGCAACTCTGTCAATATTATGCCATATCTCTCACTGTAAAGGTACCAAGGAGATTTGTGTTTCACTGGACAAGGTATATAAACATGATCTGGTTTTAGATACTCAAGTTTTATTTCGATACAATATCAGCTCTGAATAAAAATCAAAGTTAGGTTAAAATAATAAACGTTGATGATTCTGGGAGGGATGATTTGAATAAGAGGAGGAAAGATCTTCTGTGGGGAAAGGTTTTCAATTAGCCGATTTTTCAGCAATCTGTGGTGCAAATCACACCATTTACAACACTGTGGTTTATCTGCCGTTTGCTTGTGAATGCAAGAAGAGTTTTAATATGTGGTTTTTTACTAACTTTAATTGTGTGTTATTTATTTATTTATATATATATATATATGTATATATATATATATATATTAAAAACCTTAGCTGCGACACATTGAAAATAAATTGGAAGTAGCTCCTACCAGCACAGCTGTGTTAGATTCTGTCATGGACGCCAAGAAGCCATCTGCCAGTACTACCAGGAAAATAAGTAGAAAAGGTATGTATTACAGATGTGAAGAATCCTTCCTCACAAATAGGTTTGTGGACAATTATTACTTTGAATTGAATTGCCAGGCATACGCGGTCTGTGCCTTTTATGCAGATGAAATTGTTGGGTGTGGGAGCCAATATTCCCATCATGAATCACAATAATATCCTGCAACAGGAAGCACATCTCCTTATGACTCTTTTCTTTTGTGGTTTCTATTTGGGTACTGATTGGAGTGATATTTGGAAGTGCTGTGAAATCACTAGAACAGGGGTCTAGGGCTGGCTTTTATTGGGGGTATGGGTGAAGCAGCCAGCATGGTATAGTGGTTAAGGTGTCAGACTAGGATCTGGGAAACCCAGGTCCAATTGCCCACACTGCCATGGAAACTTGCTGGGTGACCTTGGACCAGTCTCAGCTTCGACTCTGACAAGTATTTGAATGGGTGACCTCCAAGGAATACTAGGGGCATGACATGGAGGCAGGCAATGGCAAACCGCTTCTGAACATCTGGCAAAAAGGAAAAGAAAGGGTGAAGTAAACAAGTTGCTCCTCACTAGTGCCCCCACCCGCAGCCTTATGGGGATCTTTAGTGCAAAGGTCAGAATTAGCATTTTTGGAGGTGCCAAGTACAAATCCTGAACTTGTCATGGCTATGGGGCAATTTCACCCTCAAACCCAGCAGAAGTGCCAGGGAGAAATTGCCAGATAGCTCTGAAAAGGCAGCATTACTTTATCTAATAAGTGAAATGGTTGGCTTATGTCAGTCACGAAAGCTGCAAAATGAGGCCACAAAATCAACATATTATCTTGGCATGCAGAAAAATATGACCTTGCGTATTAACCAAATAACACCTCCCCCCCCGCCACCCCACATCCTTAGGGGGAAGTTACAATACTTCAAAAATGCATGGGATATTTAGAGCGACTGGGAGTCACCTAAGGAGGGGGATCTGGGAGCATGAGTGTAAGTTCCCTACTGGATCAGGCCAGTGGTCCATCCAGGCTAGCATCCTGTTTCACACACTGGCCACAAAGAAGTCATAGAGGCCAAGACATTCCCCTGATGTTGCCACCGACAGTGCTATTCAGAGGTTTACTGCTCTGGATGTGCAGGGTGCCTTGAGTCATCACAGTTGCTAGCCATCCTCCATGAATCCTTACCCCCTTATAAAGCCATTTATGCTAGTGGCCCCCGCTTTGTCCACTGGCAGTGAATTGTGGTTAATTTAATTACTTGTTGGGTGAATAAGTACTTCTTTTGGTCCGTCCTGAATTTATTTGCCCATCAACTTCATTAGATACCCCTGAGTTCTAGTAGTATGGGACAGGAGAAAAGGTTCACTTTCCCTACCCATACATGATTTTATAAACCTCTGTCATTTCCCTTCTTTGCTCTAAACTAAAAATTTCCAAATGCTTTAGCCTGAGAGATGCTGCTATCCCTTAATCAGCTTGGTTGCCCTTTTCTGAAAGTTTTCCCACTCTGATCTTTCTTTGAGATACAGTGACCAGAACTGCACTCAGTATTCCAGATGAAGCTGCACCATAGATGTATACATGGATAATACTATATCGGCAGTTTAGTTTTCAGTCCCTTTCCTATTAATCATCAGCCTCTTTCACCACTGCTACATACTGAGTTGACATTTTAATCAAGCTATCCACTACAGCCCCAAAACCTCTCAGTCTCTGCCGTTCAGACCCCATCAGTATATGTTTAAAGTTAGGATTTTTTGCTCCAGTGTATATCACTTTGCACTTACCTACAGTGAGTTTAATTTGCCATGCGGTTGCCCACTCTTCAAATTGGAGAGATCTTCCTAGAGCTTTTCACAACTTGCTTTGGTTTTCTTCATCCTGAATGATTTGGTATCTTCGGCAACCTTGGCTATGACACCGCTCACCCCCAATTCCAGATCATTTATGAACAAATTATATACCATTCCTTGTGGAATCCACTGCTAGCCTGTTTCTGTTACAAGAACTGTCTATTCCTGATTTCTGCTTATGGTCATTTAACCAGTTTTTAATTCATGAGAGGACCCATCTTTTTCCACGAGTGTGAAGTTTACTTGAGAGTCTTCGATGAAGGACCATGTCAAAAACCTTTTAGAAGTTAAAGTTCACAATATGTGCTGGATTATCCTTATCTACATGCTCGTTGAAAAATGCTCCAAATGTTGGAGAGGCAGGACTTCCCTTTGGCCACACTGATTTTCACTTTGGAGTCTTTGTTCCTCTGTGTGCTTAGTCATTCTGTTTTTTAATAACAGTTTCTCCTGATCTACCTGCAACTTGTTAGGCTTACTGGCCTGTAATTACCGAGATCCATTGTGAACCTTTCCTTTAAAATCAGTGTAACATTTAATTCTTTCCACTCCTCCAGTGAGGCTGATTATAGTGACAAGTTACATGTACTGGTTAGAAAATCAACAGTTTCAGATTTGAGTTCCTTGAGAACCCTTGGGTGTGTGCTGGAGACAAACTGGTCTGTAATTTTTCCAGTAGTCTTACAATTTCTTCTCTCATCATCTCAATTTGACTCCGTTTTTGAGACTTCCTTCCTGAAAACTTTGGTTCCAATGTGGACACATGCCCTGTCCCCTATTTCCCATGGTGAAAACAGATGTAAAGAAATCCAGCTTTTCCAGTATCTCCCCATTTTCCTTAAGCAACCTTTTCACTCCTTTTTGTCCAAAGAAGCTTTTGAGTCCTCAGTAAAGGAGCTTTAAGAATTTTGGTGAGGCCCAGATGCAGGAGAACTCTTGCATGCCCAAACTGCAAAGGAGGGGGACATGTGCCAGGGTGGGACCTTACACACCACAGCATTTATCTCCAACTTTGAGGCTGTGGAGCATTCTCAAGGTTTGCCAATGGCCACTTTTGATACAATGCAGCCAGAGTGTCTCAAATGGGATGAAGCGAATAATGGGCTTAGTTCAGCACAGGTAGGGTTGCCATCCTCCAGGTGCAGCCTAGAGTTCTTCCAGAAGTACAACTGATTGCCAGACTACAGAGATCAGTTTCCCTGGAGGAAATGGCAGCTTCAAAGAAGACTAGTCTATGCCATTGCATCACCACTGAGTTCCCTCCCTTCCCCAAACTCTGCTTTCCCCAGGCTCCACTCCCCTAATCTTATCTCAGAATAGTAGTCGCTGCCCCAGCTGTGGTGACTTAAACCCCCCCCCGCCCCATGCACATATAAAGCTGCCTTTGACTGAATCAGACCAGCAGTCCATCAAGATCCATATTGGCAGTGGCTCTCCAGGGTCTCAGGTAGAGGTCTTTCACATCACCTACCCAAATTTTGAGGTCATCTTGTGAGATCGCATTCTTTGTGTGCCTCTTCTGTCACAGGTTTTACAGGTGATAGTGTGATGAGGCGTTTTTGTAGGCATCGCCACAATTATGGGATGTCTTCCCTTATAAGGCACAGCTGGCACCTTCATTTATGACTTTTTAGGAGTGCAATAAAATATATTGCTTCTATCTAGCTTTTGGGTTTGCTTAGGCTGGTTATCTTGAAGATCTGAAATATTTTCTGGAAGCTGTTTTTCCCTGGTTTTTTTTTTTTAATCACTATTCTTCCAGAGTTCCAAAATATGAACATAAATGTGGGCCTTTAATTCTAAATAGGATTGTTACATCAGTTACACCAATTCTCATGCTTATAATACATATATTTACAAATTTTACATTAAAACTCTGTCCCCTGGTTTCTTCTAATTGCTTAGTTCTGAAAACTTGAGGCTGATTACCAGAGACAGCGATTTGTGATTTACTTACTTACACTTAAGTGATAATGGACTCCCAAGAGCATTGTAGATACCTAGAATCTTGGTTTTTGCTTCAGCCTACAGGTCTTCCAGTCAAAAAAAAGAGAGATCTCCCCGCTGTCCTCTGCGTGCTACCACTTTGGATAGTAATGTGAAAAAGGGCGGACATGTTGAATTTCATGAGCCCCTGGCTTCATTTAGGTCTGTATGGCAAATTTTTTTGATATTTTACAACCATGTCGGTGGAATCAAGTTACGACTGTAGTGCTTACCATCTTGTTCTTTTTAAGGAAATTTCAAAATTGGTTACAGAGTCCCAAGTTTGGATCAACTTTAGGGTTGATTTGCATTCTGCTGTAGTTTATTTATTGAGTTGTTATATATATATATGTGTGTGTGTGTGTGTATAATCTCTTTAAAATATATTACTGGTGTTTATTAATAGTAAAAATGGGTAGTTTATGACAATAAGGAAAGTAGAAAACCAGGCTATCCACAGACAAGGTAGAGCATTGATCTTCATCCTTTTGGGACCCACTGAACTGTGACAGGAAGAAGGGAGGCAGAGTTTGACCTTGCCTGTGAAAAGGACTGGACCGTGGACAGCAGACCAAAACAGCTGGGCACAGGAAAAGCAAGGCAAGCACCAGGTGCACTGTAGTGAGGATCTTTTCCACTGCTGACAGTGCAGTCCTAAGCAGAGTTGCGCTGTTCTGGGTCCATTGAAGTCCTTGGGCTTAGAAAGGTGTAACTCTGCTCAGGAATGCAGTGCAAGTGATCTTACCTCTCAGTCTTTCTGCTGTTCTCAGCATGCATTCAGAGGGAGGCAGGTGGCCTGTGCAACCGTGTTGCCTGTGCAACTGATCCTTCCTAAAGGCAGCAAAAAATAACAGGTCTGTCAGGGGTTGCAACCCAGCCGGAGGGTTGCATTACCCCGCAGAGGTCTTGACCCATGGGTCGAATATCAGTGAAGTAGCGGTGTGATCCTACATGGGGAGCTGCCTGGTATGGAGCAAAATACGATTTTTTATAAATTAGCCAAAAGATACCCCCCCCAAAAAAAATCCAGCCTGATGAGGACTGAGAATACTCTGGGAGGCATGAAATGTTGAGAGTAGCAAAGGAAGGAAATAAGAGGGAGATGGGGAAGCTGGCCTGCCTATAGAATCCTGGTTTATTACTTTTTCATAATCTAGCAGAACATTAACATGTCCTCTAAAGGGGAAAGATTTTAAATAGACTTTAACTGGGGAGTAATCTGGGCTTTTTACATATTATGTAGTTTCAGGTAAAGATTGTGTTGTAAGAAATTCAGCCAAAATAAGAGATCATTTAGAAACTGGATACTTGCTCAGTGAAAGTAGTTTTTTCTTTTTAACCCCCCCCCCCAAGATAAATTTTGTTTGGTGTTGCATACAACTTCTCACATTTGTTTTATAGTGCAATATGCTTCTCTTGCTAGGGACTCACAGTGGTCCTCATCTTATAAAACCTCTTGCCCGTCGGAGATATGTTTGAAGCATGAAGCCGGGAATAAGACTGAAGGAACGAGTCATATGGCCTATGAAAAGGATGAATCAGATTTGCAAAAAAGAGATTTCAAAAGCCCATCTTCTACAGATGAAACTGTTGTTAGATACTTGAATGACCGACCAGCAATCGATGCCTTGCAGAACTCAGATCCTTTCTTTAAAGCTGTAACTCCTACAAGATCAGAGGAGGAAAAGACAGAGGGATCCAGGGATGACTATACTAAAACATCTCTTAGCACCGCTGTCCCAGATGTCGAACTGAAAGACCCACAGTTGGCTGAATCTTCAGCTTCCTCTGCCAGTACCTCCAGTGCCCACAGGCTAGATATCTTAAAGCATCACCACCACGATGCTAAGCTGGAAAAACTGAAGGAACGGATTAGGAAGCAGTGGGAATTTCAAGAAGAACTGAATAGCAGAGGACAGTTTCGGGACTATGTTGATCATCCAGTAATCGTTGCAGCTGCAGAGAATACAGTAACCCCTAAAGTCAGAAAAGTGGCGGCTGCACCCCCTCCTCCCTCATATAAAGGTACATAGTCTCTGACTACAGTCTTTGTGTAGACAAAGATAATTCTTTATTGGTAGGTTCAATTAAGCCAGTGGCTTCTATTTCAGCGCTTGCAGTGGGGGTGGTTAGAATTCTACCTGGTTGAAATATTTTAACATTTGTAATGCTTTCTATTTTCCTGGCTCTGGTTGCATTTTTCCTCCTTCCCATACAGGTGTTTTGTATTGTACCAGCAGGGCATCTGTGAGAATTTGTGTAGGAGGGGAAAAGCCATTCCCTGCTGGCTCCGGCTTCCTGCCCTCTTGCTCTGCCCCTCAAACTTCTTGATAAATGCTTTGCTCCAGCCTCCCAGTCCTCTGTCAACCCCAAGCTACCCCCAAAGATCCTACAGGCCAATTGATCAGGGCTGGCTTGGCCCTCATACCTTCTCCTCATGGCCCCATGTATCTTTCTTCTCCCATCCCTTACTCTTTATCTCCTGATGAGGGCCACGTGATGTCCTGACATTATGGGCCATTATGGGTTGCTACAGGGTTTTTTTCCACAGTCTGTGTTGGATTTATTTGCTCATTGTTGTTTTGAAGTTAAAATCATAGAATCATAGAATTGGAAGGGACCACCAGGGCCATCAAGTCCAACCCCCTGCACAATGCAGGAAATTCACAACTACCTTCCCCCTCCACACCCCTAGTGACCAGAAGATGGCCAAGATGCCCTCCCTCTCATCATCTACCTAAGGTCACAGACTCAGCATTGCTGACAGATGGCCATCTAACCTCTTCTTAAAAACCTCCAGGGAAGGAGAGCTTACCACCTCCCGAGGAAGCCTGTTCCACTGAGGAACCGCTCTAACTGTTAGAAAATTCTTCCTAATGTCTAGACGGAAACTCTTTTGATTTAATTTCAACCCGTTGGTTCTGGTCCGACCTTCTTGAGCAACAGAAAACAACTCGGCACCCTCCTCTATATGACAGCCCTTCAAGTACTTGAACATGGTTATCATATCCCCTCTCAGTCTTCTCCTCTTCAGGCTAAACATACCCAGCTCCTTCAACCTTTCCTCATAGGACTCAGTCTCCAGACCCCTCTTTGTTGCCCTTCTCTGGACATGTTCCAGCTTGTCTACATCTTTCTTAAATTGTGGTGCCCAAAACTGAACACAGTACTCTAGCTGAGGTCTAACCAGAGCAGCGTAAAGCATTACCATCACTTCGCATGATCTGGACACTATACTTCTGTTGATGCAGCCCAAGACTACATTTGCCTTTTTAGTTACAGCATCACACTGCTGACTCATGTTCAGTGTTTGGTCTACTAAGACCCCAAGATCCTTTTCACACACACTACTGCTCAAACAAGTCTCCCCCATCCTATAATTATGCATTTGATTTTTCATACCTAAATGCAGAACTTTGCATTTGTCTTTGTTGAAGTGCATTTTATTAGTTCTAGCCCATTTCTCCACCCTGTCAAGTTATTTTAAGCTGTCAGTGATTGTCATCACAATACGTTTTACCTGAAATGTTTTTCTTATATTCGCTTATTTGAAATTACTGGCTGTCTGCATATGCACAACAGATATAACATACGGTGTTGGCATTCAGGTGGCTCTTTAGGAATAAGTAAAATATCAGGTGAATTTAAATTTTACTTATTATGACAAATTCACCTGATTGAAAATCAGTCTCACCTTGGGAACAGTGTTTTTGCTTTAGAATTAATATTTTCAGTTGCATATTGTTAAGTTGTGATGTGCGGTTGATTTTAAACTGGTAAAGTTACAGTAAGATAATACGACAGGGAGACTTATACAGTAGACAAATAAAAGTGAACTTAGTTAATTTAGTGTAATCGAATTAAGTTATAGTAGCCAAATATGATTAATCCTTTTTAGACAGCAGCAGCTTATAATTCATAATTTTTACATCAACATCTATATTCAGTTGTTCATCTTCTGTCTTCGGTGCAGCCCCACATGTGGGACTGCGCCTGCGCGCAGGCCTGCTGCCGGAAAAAATTCAATAGCCTTAGTCCTCAACCGGGGGATGCCCCTCCCTCACAGGCGGGGCCGGCCTTCGCGCCGTGCAGCCCGCATGCTTCTGGGCGGGGCATCCCCTTCCCTCCTCAGTTCCTTTTTTGCCGCCGCCTGGATTGGAGCTCCTTGCCTTACCTCTCCGAGTTCGTAAGTTCTGTGGGCCGCGCCCGGCCCTTCTTCTCTTCCCCTACAAAAAAAAAAAAAAAGAAAGAAAGAAGAAAGAAACTTAAAAATAAAATAAGTAACTAAAGGACGTTAACAAATAAAGCTAACTACGTGATGGCCTCTAAGGCCTCCTTTAAGATCTGTAAGAAGTGCCCGGCCAAGATACCGCACTCAGATCAACATGAACTCTGCTTAACTTGTTTAGGCGAAGGTCACAACGTGTCTAAATGCTCCATATGCCAAGGCTTCTCTACCCGGTCTCGCAATGCTCGCGCGCACCGGCTGAGCGCCGAATTGTGGAAAAAGGCTCTCTCGGCCCCCTCCCCTTCGACGGGTTCTAGGACCCCGGGAGACACGCAGTCGACTAGATCGGTACCGATCCCTGGTACCAGTTCGACACCGAGACCCTCGGATCCGATCTCCTCGGATCCGTCCCGGAGCCATAAGAAGCACAAACGCAAGACGAAACATCTTGACAAGCTATCTAGCTCCAACCATCCAGTTCATAAGAGGCCTGCGGAGACACCAAGACCCCTGGCACCGGACGTCTCCATCCCGGTACCGCCCTCGGTACCGCCCTCGGTACCGCCCTCGGCACCACCGTCGGCACCGCCCTCGGGACCACCATCGGCACCGAGGACGCCCTCGCCTCACCTGGACTCTCCGTTCCACTCCTACTCTGAAGCAGACCTGGATCCCCTCGAGGACCCTCTCTTGATTACGGATCCGGACCCGCTAGACCCAGCCTCCATGGTACCGACCCCCTCGGTACCACAACAGATTTTCCAACCAGTTCCCTCCACTTCGGGGCCCACAATCTCCCCAGAGTTGGTCAAGGACTGGATTGAATTCTGCCGCTTTAGACGGCTCTCCATCAGGGGCGAACCGGTGGTCCTTCATACACCTCAACTACCCTCTCCATTTACCCCTCTGACTCAGCGCACTCCTAGACCGGAATCCGAAATTGAGGAAACAGGGTCAAAGGATGAAAGCTCTGAGGACGTATCAGAACCCTCACCAGATGAACTGGTGGGGGACACAGATGCTATTTCACCATCTGAAGATCTCAGGCTCCGGACGGAGCAAATGATAAGGATGGCTGAAGCATTGGACATTAACATCTCCACAACGGACAATAGGCCCAAGGACAAGATCCTTAGTCGTCTCTACCCCGATACACCGGGCATTGCTGCCTTCCCCATACTGGAGGGCCTCTCAGAGATAGCTACATCTCTCTGGAAGAAACCTGCCTCCTTACCAGCTTCTTCTAAGAAGGTGGAAAACCTGTATAGGACAAAATCTGAGTCGGCTGAATTCCTCACAATTCACCCTCCGCCCTCCTCCATAGTAACCACGGAAATGCAATCTCGGCAACGCCAGGGACCACATTCAACCCCTGCCGACAAGGAGAGTAAACGACTGGATCAGCTGGGCAGACGGACATACACCTCCTCTGCCCTGAGTTTCCGTATATCCAACTATCAAACCATCATGGGGGGGTACCAGCTTTTCTTGTGGGAAAAGGCTGCCCCTCATATCGACCTGCTTCCAGAGGAGTCTAAGAATGCCATGCGTCTTATCCAAGCAGAGGCCACTCGCTTATCTAGACAGCAGATCAATGCAGGCAAACATGCAGCAGATAGTGCAGCTAGAACGATGGCTTCAGCAATCACTCTACGTCGCCACTCCTGGCTTCGCTCTACTGCCCTTCCGTTGGACACGAGATCACTCATCGAGGATCTCCCATTTGAAGGCGATACCCTATTTGCTTCGACAACCACAGATTTCCTCACGAATCTCAAGAAGGACCGCCAGACCGCCCGTTCTCTAGGGGTGGCTCCTCCTTTTCACCAACAACAGAGGGACAAACCTCAATACCGTCAGCAATCTTTCGGCCCCTCCTTCAACAGATACCAGAGATTTCAAAGATTTCACCCGTATCCTCAACAGGATAAATTCCAACATCAGCAACCTAGACCAAAACACGGTTTCAAGCAACGCTCTCACCCTAACCCCCAAAACAAGGATCAGAGACAATCCTCACAGAAGTTCTGACTATTTCCGCAACCCTCAGAGGAGGGACTACCGTTCCGGAATAGGTTGGCTAAGTTTTCTGGGGCCTGGCAGGCTATCTGTTCTGATACCTGGGTTCTCAGGGTTATTTCCCAGGGTTACCACCTGGAGTTTAAATCCATTCCTACTTGTTTCTCTGCCAGTTCTGCGGCAGATAACCCACTCCCAGAATTTGCACCCCAACTAGGTGAACTTCTCCTGAAGGGTGCTGTTGAAAAAGTTAACCTCCCATGTTTGGGATTCTTTTCTCGTATCTTTATGGTTGATAAGAAGGATGGGGGCTCTAGACCCATTATTGATCTTAGATTTTTGAATAAATACTTACGAGTTTCCAAGTTCAGAATGGTTTCCCTACCCTCTGTGATGGAACTTATTTCACCTCATACATGGTTCGCAGTTTTGGACCTGAAGGACGCTTACTTCCACATTTCCATCCACCCTGAGCATCGACACTTCTTAATGTTTCGTTATGGGTCTGAATTTTTTCAATATTCTGTCCTCCCTTTCGGCCTTGCCACGGCCCCCAGAGTATTTACGAAATGCATGGCGGTAGTTATGTCCTTCCTCAGAGACCAGGGATGCACGATTTATCCCTACCTTGACGATTGGCTGCTCACGGCTTCTAGCCCTGAGTCTCTCTCCGTCAATTTGCAGCTGGTTCTCTCTACCTGTTCAAAGTTGGGACTGATGGTCAACTTGAAAAAATCCAAACTAAGCCCCTCTCCCAGAGCTCAGTTTATTGGTGCTGTGTTAGATTCCACAGCAGGTCGGGCATTCCTCCCCACTGAAAGGGTGTCCTCCATTAAGAGGCTAGTCCATCTTTTTATGAGATACAGACACCAACCAGTAGTCTCTATACAGAGATTATTAGGCCTAATGGCATCGACCACTGCAGTGACCCCTCTAGCCAGGCTTAAGATGAGGGAACTGCAAAATTGGTTCATTAGGTCCTACGACTGCTCTCGCCACTCCAAGTGGTATAGACTGTCTATCCCTAGGCCTATTCTGCGATCACTACAATGGTGGCTCTCTGAGCCTAATCTTCTTAAAGGGATCCCTCTGGGGTTTTGGACTCCAAGTTTTACAGTCACCACAGACGCCTCTATGGAGGGTTGGGGTGGTCATTGCGGGAGTCACTATGTTCAAGATAGATGGTCTCCTAGTGAGTTGTCTATGCACATTAATTTTCTAGAACTGAGAGCCGTGCGTTATGTTCTTACCTCATTCTCAGATATCCTCCAGAACTCAAGAACACTTTTACAATCGGACAACTCCTGCACAGTGTTTTATGTAAACATACAGGGGGGCACAGGTTCCATTCCTCTCTCCAGGGAAGCCCAGAGGATCTGGGCGATAGCTGGGAGACACAACATAGACCTGCGTGCCATGCATATAGCGGGGATCCACAATACCTGGGCGGACTCCCTGAGCAGGGTTTTTACCACAAACCACGAATGGGAACTACAGGATCAGTTTATCCTCCCCATTTTCCAAGAATGGGGCACTCCTCAGATAGACCTGTTTGCGACCAGGGGCAACAAGAAAGCGGTAGAATTCTGCTCTCTCGCGGGGAGCGACCCCTTGTCCCTGGGAGACACTTTCCAGCTCATTTGGTCGAACCGCCTGTTTTACGCCTTCCCCCCATTCCCCCTGCTTGCCCGGGTTCTGGGGAAAATAGCTGCAGACAACACCGACTGCATTCTCATAGCACCCCGATGGCCGAGACAGATATGGTTCACCCTTCTCACACACCTGGCGGGGGGGAATTACAAGCCACTTCCAGACCACCCGAACCTGCTTCGCTGGGGGGACCTGGCCCACCACGACGTACAGAGACTACACCTCAGGGCGTGGAGAATCCTTCCCTCTCATTAGTGGGTTGTTCACAGTCGGTTCAGGAGGTCCTTTTGCAAGCTAGAAGGCCTTCTACTCGTTATTCGTATGACAGGAAGTGGGATAGATTCTTAGCCTGGGCGAATCAAGAAAGTTTTTCTCCCTTTACCTGTCCTGTTCCTAAGATCTTGGATTATTTGTTGGAATTAACCAAGAGGGGACTGGCAGTCTCATCCATAAGGGTACATTTGGCTGCGATTTCAGCCTTCCACGATAAAGTGGAGGGTTATACAGTTTTCTCCCATCCCCTTGCAAAACGCTTTCTGAAGGGTCTTAATAATTTATTTCCTCCTACTCCTATACTAACGCCCCAATGGTCACTCTCCCTGGTCCTAGCCAAACTGATGCTAGCACCCTTTGAGCCTTTAGCTCAGGTACACCTGTCGTTTTTGTCAGCTAAAATAGCTTTCCTGGTGGCTGTGACATCAACTAGGAGAGTAGGGGAGCTGGCAGCCCTTCGTATTGATAGCCCTTTTCTCAGGGTTTATAATGAAAGGGTGGTCCTCCACCCTAGTTTTAGATTTAAACCCAAGGTGATCTCTTCCTTTCACCTAGCTCAAGATTTAGTTCTACCAGTGTTTTTCCCCAATCCTTCCTCTCAGGCAGAGAGGACACTACATACCCTCGATGTAAAAAGAGCTCTCCTTTATTACATTGACCGTACCAAACAGTTTAGAAGGTCAAAATCCCTGTTTGTATGCTATCAAGGTCCCAAGAAAGGTAAAGCCGCCTCTGCCCAATCTATAGCGAGGTGGGTGGTCACGGCGGTTAGAATAGCCTATAAACAGGCGAAGGTGGCATGCCCCTTGGGCATTAGGGCGCATTCCACCAGGGCGCAGGGTTCTTCTGCTGCTCTCCATAGAAAAGTTCCTGTGGGCGACATCTGTAGAGCGGCGACGTGGTCTTCAGAAGACACCTTTGTGAAGCACTACGCTCTGGACCTGCAGGCCAGGAAGGATGCAGCAGTGGGTAGAGCAGTTCTGCAGACCCTTTTCTCCTGAGTCGACCCCACCACCTACTGGGTAAGCTTGCTAATATCCCACATGTGGGGCTGCACCGAAGACAGAAGATGAAAACAGAGTTGCACTTACCTGTAACTGCTGTTCATTGATGTCTTCGGTGCAGACACACATCCCTCCCTTCCGACCCCGCTGTCGACCTAAAAAAAAAAAAAAAAAGAGAGACACAAATTATTAAGTAGAAGGATTAAGTTATAGCTGGTACGTGTATGCCAGTCTTGGTCGGCGGCAGAGAAGGAACTGAGGAGGGAAGGGGATGCCCCGCCCAGAAGCATGCGGGCTGCACGGCGCGAAGGCCGGCCCCGCCTGTGAGGGAGGGGCATCCCCCGGTTGAGGACTAAGGCTATTGAATTTTTTCCGGCGGCAGGCCTGCGCGCAGGCGCAGTCCCACATGTGTGTCTGCACCGAAGACATCAATGAACAGCAGTTACAGGTAAGTGCAACTCTGTTTTACTTAGGGTGATGAAGTTACTATTTCAAGTAAGCAGGGGCTATGATGAATGTGGTGGGCTTGAGCACTGTTATATTGTGTCTTATTTCCTTTGCTTTTCCCCTTCCTTTTCTATTTCTGTATTCTTATTATGAAAATAAAAATTATTTTAAAAAAAGGAATAAGTAAAATATATCAAAGTTTCATTGGTCCCCTGAGTTCATATGCTTATATAGTACAGATACCTTTCTCTGAGTTTCTTAACTTGTGGTGATAAACTGGTTTACTTGTGTGAGATTCTTAAAATATTACAGTATAATTAACCAACTACATAAAATGTTGACTTTTCTGGTTAACTTATTTTAAAAAATGGTTGGTTCAGTATATCTTTGCTATTCTAGGTTTCAATCCATCAGAAGCCAAGATTCGTACTCCTGATGGAAAAGTGTGGCGTGAACAAGAATTTCTCAGTCTCAGTAGAGAGCTATGTCGAGACTTGGAATTCCAGTTAGAAGGTAAGTAACAGATCTAGGCCGCATTCAGATGTTGGTTTGTATCCAGAATCAACCAATGTCCTTGGGCTTACCGTATGTGCTTCTTCTCTTTTCCCTGCCAATTTCCCTCCTGCAGAGAACCAAAATTGCAAGCCAGGAACACTTTATAGTCATGTATCCTATTGCTTTAAGTGCTGGACCCAGTATCTTTTTTTTGCCAATCTTTGTCCATCATGCCAGGATATATTTGATATATTGACATTACCTTAATAAAGAACCACTAACGGCATATGTAACAATACTCCATTTTGTCTTGTGACATGAGCCCTGCTTAGGTGGTGAAATGGGCGGGGTAGAAATGAAATGAAATAAAATTTGTTTACGAACTATTAGTAAAGTAAGTTAGAGCTGAAAAACAGCTAATCTTTCAAGATAAAGCAGGGATTGCTTAGGAAGAAGGGATGACATCTACCATGGTGGTAGACACAAGGAAGAGAAAATTTAAACTGGACTCTGCTTGAAAAGAAAGTACAGGCCAAGTGAGTGTGTTAAAGCAAGACCTAATTTCACCAGGCCTGGAGTGGGTAACTGTATCAACAAGAAGCAAAGTGCAGTTAAAGTGGCTAGTTTGGATGTCACCACAAATTGAGGTTTGTTTATGACTTCCTAGTTTACAATTCTAGTGCTTTGCAGGAGAGGAATTGGTTGAGGGGGAGAAGGGAAGGAGTATGTGAGCCTGAGGAATGGCTTATTCTTGTCACAGACAAGTCATAGTTTGTTTGACATCTGAGTACAGCCACATCAGTGTTTACCTGGCTTAATTTCATTATTGTGCACCTGCAAACGTAAGAATTGTTGCACATCTTCATAACCCAGTATGTTGGCACTAAACACTTCATAGCAGTTTTTTCCAGTCATCTGCCAGATGTGGAACATGAGTTTTGTATGTAATTATAACTGGCAGCATATCTCTCACTAATAGATTCTAAATAATGTTAACACACTGATAAACGAGGCATTTGTTTAGTATCATCTAGGAAGGTGTCTTTCCACTGGAGGATGGTAAACCACATTTGTATGTATGCTTCTGTTTTCAGAAGATGATTCTGCTGTGAAAGACATACCGGCTGAAAAAAGTAAGGAGCGAAAAGCAACCAAAACAGTGCGCAAAGTCCAGAAAGTGACAGAGCTACCAGGTCCTGACTCCAAGCCAGGTGAATTTAAGTACTGTTTTTAAACAAGGGCTTTGTCTTATATTGCTTTTTAAACAGGGTTCAGTTTATGGTTTTCTTTTTTTGTATCAGCCACTATGGGTGATACATCCTTTCTCTTAAATACCTCCTCTGTTTTGAAGGACTAAAAATCAGTCCTATGCTGAGTAACTCCAGTCCAAGCCTATTGATTTCAGTGGACTGATTAGATTAGAACAGGGGTACTCACTCTGCAGCTTGTGGAGAGCCACATTTGCAGTTACCATCCACCTAAAGAGCAACATTTACCCTTCCATCCTTGGCATGAGGCCTGCATCTCAGAGAAACTCACAGCTTGCCTGTTGCTCTGGCAGCAACTGTGTCAAGGTGGAAACCACTTGCCAACTGAAAGCTCCATTGGTCAAGGGCTTTGCTCACATTCCTTAAACATGGGGCAGGTGCCACATCAAGGAACGGTGCCCAGAAGAGTCACCGGCGACATGTTGAAGAGCCACATGAGTCTAGCATACATACTAATACGTCATAAACCAGAATGCACTGAAAGATTAATCACAATGGGTAGCCATGTTATTCTGTCAATAGCAGTAGAAGAGAGCAAGAGTCCAGTAGCACCTTAAAGACTAACAGAATTTCTGGCAGGGTATGAGCCTTCGTGAGCCACAGCTCACTTCTTCAGATACTCAGGTAACTGCAGAAAGTGCATACCCTGCCAGAAATTTTGTTAGTCTTTAAGGTGCTACTGGACTCTTGCTCTCTTCTACTGAAAGATTAATGTGTATCTCATTACTGTGGGGTTTTGTTTTTTTTAATTTAGGAAGTATCAACATAATAAGTGTGTCATCCTGGCGGAATGGACAAAGACTGGCAAAGAAGGTACTAGGTCCAGCACCTAAACTACTGCAATATTCATCTTCCATTGAGAGAACCGGGAGGGATAGGTCCATTAAATCTGGTAAGTTGAGCTATATGTGGCATTTCCTTTTTTCTGCTTCTGTTACTGTATGCTCCTCAGGTAACTGCAGAAAGTATTTTGTGCCTCAAAAAGTGGTTGATGAATTCCAGGTTGGAAGGATTACCAATTAAAAAAAAGACAGATGTTGGCAGACCTTTGCTATATCAGCGTCTTTGCTAGAGGAAACACTCGTATAAAACCTACTCCTTTATGCTTCCTCTTTGCCCTGGTGGATCCTTGGCCTCCCCTCTCCTGCAGTCTAAGAGCTCTGAATATTTAGAAGGGAAAATAGTCACGATCTGAGAATTAATTAAGAATGGAGGGAATGGGCTTCCTTCTGTCTGTCTTAATTGCATCACCTTCCTCCAAAGATAATTTAAGATGTGTAGAAGGCAGCCCACCCTAAGAGGTTAGAGTGTCCTGAAATTGGTAGCATAATTATTTATTGGCTTATTTAAATATTTATACCCTCCCTTTCCCTTGTGAATCAAGATGGCTTACAATTTTACAATAAAACTATAAACAACACAAGAAACCCCATTACCGAGAGCCAGCGTGGTATAGTGGTTAAGAGCAGTGGACTCTAATCTGGAGAACTGGGTTTGATTCCCCACTCCTACACATGAAGCCAGCAGGGTGACCTTGGGCTGAACTCTCTCAGTCCCACCTACCTCACAGGGTGTTTGTTGTGGGGAGGAGAAGGAAAGGAGATTGTAAGCCGGTTTGATTCTTAAGTAGTAGAGAAAGTTGGCATATAAAAACAACCTCTTCTTCTTCTACCCCCCCCCTCCACCTGGAAACACCTGCAGCAATGGACAGGATATGCCTTTATAGCATGAGGAGGAAGAGGGTAAAAATGTACCTATCCTGCATTGTACTACTCAGGTTTGGAGCTAGATGAGGAGCTTCCTGCTTACTTATCCCTGAATGTCAGCAGGTAGACCTGATAGAGTTAAGAGGCTGGAGTACTAATCTGCTGAGGGAGTGATATCAAGTACCCATTTAGTCCCAGACCACTGAAGTTTTGTGCTGTTTTACTCCAGGTAGGGAGATTTTCTGAATAGTTCATCTTCATCGTGATTCCCAACTTCTAATGGCTGTCAGCCCATTCCTTTTCATTTATCACCCACTGAGGTCTTGTTTGATGTGTTCCTGTCTTTTGTAGCTAGTTCCCCTGCAAAGGTTGCTTGACTGTCCCAAACCTGTCTTGCATTTCTAAAGTATAGTAACCGAGGGATTAAATATCTTTCTCTTTTTTATGGGAGTTTAAATAAAAATGGTACTTTCAGCTTTCATGTGTTAAGTCTTGAGGCATAAGACAAAATATATTTGCCCTGTGGCCTCCTCACACAGCCTTTAGACCGTCCAAAGTGAAATATTTCTGACGCTTCCCCTCCCCCTCTTCTAGCATCTCTCTTCGCGAAGACAGAATCTGATCCCGTGCAGGGTGGGATCATAAGACCCTGCTCAAGAAGCCCTAACCAATCCCGGATTAAAATAAAAAGGGAGAATAGCTTGAGGAAGAGAGATGCTGCTCTTAAGAATGCTAAACAGAAAGATGACCATGTTAATAAGGACTTCTTGCCGGTGGAGATCCAAGGAATTCTTGATGATCTACAACTGGATTCTGTGGCTCAGCATATGAAGCAAGAGGCGGATGAAGAAAATCAGAGTTCAGAAGTGCCTGCTGCATTTACCAGGAGCCATAGCCCAACCAAGAGAAAACCAGACAAACTGGGTTCCAACGAAGAGTCTCAAGTCATTTCCAAGAAACGCCACTACGATTCAGATAAAGTTCGCCAGTATATTATTAAACAGCAAGAAGAAAGGAAGAAGAAGCAGAGCGAACAGAAGAAAGCACAAAAGGAGGCAACAGAACAGAGGAACAAGAGACTTCAAGAACTCTACAGGAAACAGAGAGAGGCTTTTGCTAGTAAGCCAAAGAGTGCATCGGCTCCTGAGCTAGTCCCCAAACAAGTATCAGAGACTTACTCCAAGTTGTTCCTAGATCAAGCCTTGTTGGAGGCGCCACGGCCCCCACTCCTACAGGATGTACAGGTATAGTTATTGGGGAGGGATGACTTCTGCTGTGTGAAAGTTTTTTAAAAATGAGCATGAAAATTAAGAACAATACAAAAAATGGCTGGGGGACACTGCAGTTTTTGAAGATACTGAGTTAGCAGCCAAGCTGAAAATTTTCTTGCCTTCAAAACCTCATACAGGGCGAGTGGCAGCAACAGGGGTGATGAGTAATTTCTTGTCCTTTTCTTAGTATCTAATTTGGAATGGTCTAAAAAGGGAATAGAAGTTGATTAAAGGGAATAGAAGTTGATTATTTACAGAACAGAAAGGTGCTCATCTTAAAAGTGGGTAGAAGTTGACCAGCACTTTTCTGTTTTGTAAAAGAATCTAAACAGTGAATAGAAGTTGACCAGCACCTTTCTGTTTCGTAAATAATGTGATTTAATTAACGGATTATGATTAGTGTTTAAAGCAGTGGGTTTCATCTTCTAGTCTGTCTGTTAGCACTAGTATCGTTCTCTTGCCTGTTGGGTGATGGCAGGAGGAAGAGCACAGTTTTTAACTGCTGGGCTAAAATCTCTGTTCTCATCTTCTTAAAATAAATAGCTGAACCTCCTTGTAGTTCAGACTTGAGAAGCAGTCATCATCGCAACAATAGGAAACTGCAGGCTGTGGCTTCAAAAGCTTATTGCTCTAAAAGCCATGGTGGTCTATGGGTTTGAGAGTTCTTGTGTGTGTGATTCAATATAAACTTTTTAATGGCTAAGCTGTTAACATTTGTGGCTAAATTTGGAAGTGTTGTGGGTTTACAAAACAAAAGATCAGTGCTAGAATTTTATTATTCGTATTTATCCAGGTTTAAAATATTTGTTTATTTAGTTGTTTGTACCCTTCCTTTCTTCCCAATAGAAACCCAAAGCACCTCCTCCCTTTTATCCTCACAACAATCCTGTGAGGTAGGTCAGGTTGAAAGAGTGACTGGGGGCATTTGAACCTGGGTGTCCCAGATCCTACTCTGACACTAACCACTATGCCACGCCAGCACTGAAAAAGTTCCGGTTGTTGGAACAAAATCCCAACTGAACTGAGCCAATTTTCTTTTAGATTCACTCTGTCTCATTGATTGCCTTTAAAATTATTCTTCTATTTTGTTAACATATTTTCCACTTCCTTCCTAGCCCAAACCTGGATATCAGCCATCTGGAGAATCTGACAAGGAAAACAAGGCGCAGGAGCGTCCACCTAGTGCATCCTCCAGTAGCGATATGTCTCTGTCTGAGCCTCATCATGCTCTAGCTAGGTAAGGGAGCAGGACTGCTTTTTAAAAGGCTACCCAAGTAAAGTACCTTCAGAGCTTTAGCTAAGAAACACTGTTGCACTATTAGCTTTTTCCTGCAATTTCACTGAAATGTTTAGAGCGCTGCAGCTCAGGAACCTGTGCCTAGAAGATTTTATGACAAAAAAAAAACAAAAAACAAAAGGGGGAAGGGAACACCCAACCTAAAACCAAAGCTGGGTACCCAAAGGTTGGATAGAAAAAGACTCCGTTATGTATAGAAATATATTTATTTTAAGGCGCTGATATCTATATTAAAAACATTTGAAATTATATTAAAAGAAAGCAACAATGGCAACTAATACAGGTTGATAAACTAAAACCTCATTCCAAATGTGTTTCGTCCCCCTGGCCTTCATCAGTGGTCTAATAACATCACTTCTAATAAACACACCAATACATATTGCAACATGTATAACAGTATTATAGCAAAATAATAACAACCCAGGTATGTATGTAGGGATGTGTTCCAGTCTGACTCTGTGCCCAATATATTCCATAAAAGGTATAAAATTTAAGAGCCCTAGAATGGAATCATAGAGTTGGAAGGGACAACCAGGGTCATCTAGTCCAACCCCCTGCACAATGCAGGAATTTCACAACTACCTCCCCCCAACACACCCAGTGACCCCTACTCTATGCCCAGAAGATGGCCAAGATACCCTCCCTCTCGTGAACTGCCTAAGGTCATAGAATCGGCATTGCTGACAGATGGCCATCTAGTCTCTGCTTAAAAACCTCCATGAAAGGAGAGCTTACCACCTCCCAAGGAAGCCTGTTCCACTGAGGAACCACTGTAACTGTTAGAAAATTCTTCCTAATGTCTAGATGGAAACTCTTTTGATTTAATTTCAACCCGTCAGTTATGGTCCGACCTTCTGGGGCAACAGAAAACAACTTGGCACCATCCTCTATATGACAGCCCTTCAAGTACTTGAAGATGGTTATCATGTCCCCTCTGTCTTCTCCTCATCAGGCTAAACATACCCAACTCCTTCAACCTTTCCTCATAGGACATAGTCTCCAGACCCCTTTCTGCCTGTTCTTTTCTGGGCTGTGTTCTTTTCCATACAAGGTGTGCATACCTCAGTTGTTATTATTTTGCTGTAATACCCAACCTTGGGGTCCCCTACCTAGAAGAATTTATGCCATAACACTGATAAGAGTTTTGGGGTCTCAAGGATGTTCTTTCTGCACAGTCAAGGCTGGGTATGTGCTGGGACTCTGCAGAAGTATAGAATGTGTGACACTGTGTTGGCTACATTATCCAGCTTCATAAGAACTCTAGTTTTCTGTTTCAATAAGAAAGCGAAATTCTAGCGTTCTTGCTGTGATTATATGCTGTATAAGTGTAAGAGTAATGCCTGCTGAAACAGAAGCCAGAATGGGGGCTACATGGTTTCCAGTGGATGGTAGCAAGGGTTCATTGCTCTGCACAGTTTCTTCGTCTGTCTGTGGTTAGAGAAACCAAGTGACAAATTATAATTTTTAATGGTTTCATACGAAATAAGTTGTGCAGGTTTGCTGAGTTTATGTGGACTGTAGAGTTCAGATTTTCTTGGTGCCAAATTAGGAAAGCCTGTGTGCAGTATCTTATTAATGTGGAGGGTACACAGCCCTGTGCTTAGGACCTTTTAATATAATAGAGAACTTGAAAGACTATGTCCTCCCATGTTGTCCAGCTTCATCTTGTCTAGCTCTGCTTTCTGTACCCCTCCTGTAGAGGAGAAGTGGAGAGCAAACAAAGCCAGAGCTTTTTTGGTTGTAGCACCTCGCATTTGGAATATTCTCCCATTTAAGGCTCACCTATCACTTACCTTACTTTCCTTCAGGTACCAGGCCAGAACATTAATCTTTAACTTATAACTAACAAGTTTCATATTTTTGTCGTTGTTTTATGCTCTGTTCTGGTCTGAGGACTATTTTATCAAATGTCATTTTGGCTGTTCTGGTTTTTCTTTTTAATGTGCTTTTATTGGCTTGGTTGGCTTTTTTTTTTTAATTGCTTTTAGTTGTGACCTGCCTCAAGCAGGTCTTGTATAAGCAACATACAGATTTTCTGAATAAACTGGATGTGCCCGCCCCACCAGATACCTATCCATGGCTGTAATGTTTGAATATGACAGATGCATGTAAAATCAAGCACATGGCCTGAACAGTGTAATCCATTTGCCAGATAACACTTATGTGTTGGATTTCATGCACATGTTTCCTATTCAGATGTGACACATGGACAGCAGGTGATGGGACAGAGACACCTTGTTCTTCACTCCCTTCCCCTTCATATGTAAGTGGCATTAGGGAAAAATCACTTGGTTCAAATATCCTGTTTACTGGTTATAAAGATGTCTGTGTATGTGAGCCAAGTTTTCCCAGACACCGTTCTTGTAAACTTACGAGTGTTCAACCTCTTGGTTTCTAGGAACAATTTGTTGGAGCCTGTGTGGATTCAGCCAGATAGACTGGGTTCAAAATCCCAGCCACCTTGCCCACAGCCGTCTACTGTCTTGAGCGGAGGTCTCTTTTCCCAGCTTCTGTCTCTAGATCACATGAGTGTCTTGCAAAAGGACTTTGACTCTGTGTGGTCAACCAGGAGGAGCCAAAGCACAGCTGTGGGATCCATGCCTTTGGCATCTCAGCCAGTTATATCATCTACAATACAGCCCACCATTAGTCAGTATAAAAGTAAACTGGACCGTATTGAAGCCCTGAAAGCAACAGCAGCTTCTTTGTCAAGCAGAATTGAAAGTGAAGCCAAGAAATTAGCTGGAACCGGCATCGATTATGGAGCAGCATGGAACTCTGGACGTGACTTGGTACAAGGAAATCAGGGCGATGGCTACTGGGCAAAGGCCAGCAGTCCCCCTGTGAGAGAAGAGACTGATGTCTTCTCAGCCAGGCTTCAGAAAATGTTGAGTACCTGTGTGTGTCAGACAACTTTTGACGATAACCTTCCTGGAATGGGAAGTCTTAGTGAGTTTAAAAAGCTCCCAGAGACCATCAGCCCTCATACTGCAGCTCTCAGTCTTCCAGCCAAACAGAGATCTGAAGGAATAGTAGGAAACCTATCCAAGAAGCCAAACTGCTCCCCTAAGGCTGAGAGTAAAGTTGTAGCTCTGCATGATTGTAGCGCAGACTCAATCAGCGAGGGGCCTCTCAGTGATCATCTCCTGTCTGAAGAGGAGGGAGACCAGTACAAGCACTTACCTTTGAAGACAGCCGAGATGTTGAAGGAAAAAGAGTTCTGTGCCGCAGACAAAACTGGCTATGAGCTCATAGAGCAATTTCAGAAAGAAGCAGAAAAGTATTTACCCATTTCCACACAGATGAGGAGTGTTTCAAGGCCTTGGGAAGGACTGTCCAAAGGAAGTCCACACAGTGTCATCAACATCTTCACAAAATCTTATCAGCTGTGTGGGAAAGGTAAGAAAAATAGATAAATGAGAAATGTATTGCTGCCCCTGGTGACTGCTTCAATGCCTGCTTTTTGTAAACGAAATAAGCTCTGAGGTTTAATTTGCTGGAATGTAGTGAAGTTCACATCTATCTATGCATATTATTTTTAATACGAAGAAGTATATGTGTGTGTGTGTGTATATATATGTATATATATATATATGTATATATGTATAATAGGTAATAAATGATCTTGCAATAATAATGGTGGTAGTAACTGTTAAATGCTTACATAGCACACAACTATATTAATTTCCAGGTACAAATATATACTGATCAGTCTGTTGTTAAAAAATGATGCACCAATTGTATGCATCAGTAGACAGGTGTTACTTCCCTCCAAAAATCATGAAAAAGTTTCCAGCTTTCAGAAAAATAAGCTTAATCAGATTATCCATCCCTTAGCCTAACCAATTCAGTCACTTTTAACAATCTTGCTGTATCCCACACCATGTTTATCCAAGACTGTACAGTCAAATATTTTGCGCTCTTCCAACTCTGCAACTAACGTGCTTGCAGCATTAAAAAAAATTAGTACCATAAATCTGTGGGCTTTAGGAATATGTTCTAATAAAAGTCCCAACAAAAGACATCTTGGGCTTTTAGGATTTCATATCCTGTTATTTAAGTATTTTTATCAAGTGTCTTTCCCCAAAATAAACAATTGTGGACATTGCCAAAACATATGTTTTAAACCTGTTTTTCTTGACCAATATCTCCCACATAGTATTGGTATGGTAAACTTTAGTTAACTTGTGTAGTGTCAAATACCATTGGCATATTGTTTTATAAAAGTTCTTTCATTTTAACGGCTATGACTGAAGCAGCAGCTAATAAGTAGACAGTCAACTATTCCTTCTCAGAGATTGTATTATCTTTCATATTAAAAGTACTACAATTTGTTGCTAAGGCATCGTGCAACAGACCTGAATAAATCATTGATAGCAGACCTTTTTGACTGTTTTTATGTACATTAATCTTTCAAATGTTGTAAATTCAGTGCATAGCTGGCATACAGTTTTTTTTAAAACCAATAAAATTATGTATTTGAAGATGCATTTTTATCCCACCCAAGTCCTCAGGATGGTTTACATAAGGGGTGTCAGACATAAGGCCTGGGGGGCTGGATGCGGCCCCTTGAGAGCTCTTATCTGGCCTGCAAGCCAGCTGAGGCAGCCACACACACCCCACTCTCAATCTGGGCTGGCAAGGCATGGCCCAGCCCGACCAAGTGACATTTATGTTATATCTGGCGCCTGTAACAATTGAGTTTGACACCCCTTGTTTACATGGTTCTCTCCCCCCTTTTTATCCCCACAACAGTCAAGTTAGGCTGAGAGGAAGCGATTGACCCAAGGATATCTAATGAGTGTCAGGGCATAGTAGAAACTAGAACTGTAGTCTTCTAGGTCCTAATCCAGCATTTTAACCTCTTTGCCATACTGCATTAATCTGTTTCGAAATACTGGCACATACTATCATACAATAGATTCATTTACTGTCTTCAGTTAATGTGTCTTATCCCTTCTCAGGACTGGGTTTCCCAGATAAGGTATATTTTCCAGAGTATTGTGCAACCATATAAAAGAGACTGAAACACCAGTAGTTTTGGATTTTTACTGGTAGTTTTGGATACATCTGGAATACCTCTTGCCTTAGCTTTTGTTGAAATGGTTACATCTTTCTGAAATGTAGACTATACAGTTTTCACTTATTTTGATTTTAGGATTTGAGGAACAGTCAGGATCAGGATCACCAATCCAACAACCTTCACTTCCAATAATGAGCCCTCCAGCTAGCATTGGTTCATATGAGGATGACTTCATCTCATCGGAGGGCAGTGGAATGGTGACAGACAAAAAGTCTGCTGTTGAGGCCAGGTACATATGTGTTTACATACAAGTAGCACCAGAACAGAATTAATTAATTAAAAGTGAGGAATATTTTGTTATATACTGCAGTGTTACCTATGTATCTAATTCTGAACCTGCTGCCAGAGTGTGGATCAAAAAATCTTTACACTAGGGCCAGGGATATTCGGTGTGTATGTGGGGGTGGGGACGGGTTATACAAGCCTGGATTTGCAGAAAAATCTGAAAAATGGGTAGGCAAAAATGGGCTTCAAAAAATCTTGGCAAACTTTAAAAAACGCAAGTAAGATGTTGTGAGATCATGTTCGGCATTGTGTAGTTGAGATACCAGGAGGGCGGGGAAGCCCCTGATGGTTTGTCAGAGAGGAGAGAGAGAGTGGTGACATGGGTATGGGGTGGGGAAGAAGTAGCAGTGCAAGGCAGGAAGCAAGTGGCAGTGGGGGAAAGCAGCAATGGGATGGGGATGAGAATGCGGTGGAGGGGAGAGGGAGGTTAGGAAACTGGCCATCGTGGGAGGGGGTGGTGATGGGGAGTGAGCGAGGGGGGGGAGAAGTTGGGGGCCAGCTGGGGAAGTGTGTGATTTCCACCCCCTGGCAGTGTTCACTGGTCCCCTGCTTCTCATCTCCTGTTTCTCAGTGACAGAGGAATACAGCAGCAATTTTCCCAAATCGACCTGTTGTAGCATTGATTAAGCAAAAATAATTTTGTGGTCTCAACTTAGTACAACTGCTCAGTGGCGCAAATTATTCTGTTATTAGCTCAGTTACCTTTGAAACTGCTTTCTATGATATTTTCTGTTCAGTTCTCCATTACAGAGACATGTCTTAAATTCAGCTTGTCTTAAATTCAGTGCCCTCTTAATGCTTGGTTTAAAATCAGCATGCTTCTAATGCTTAGCCCACAGAGTAGTCAACTTAAATCTAAATTAACTATGGAGATTTCAGATCCAGTCTAACTCTGTAGTTTTCAGATCCAGTCTAAATGCTTATCTGCAGCTATTCCCAGCACAGTTGCTGAAAGTCCTAAGCTTGACACTACCTTATTGAGTATTTCAAAGACTAACTTATTAAGAAGTTGTAATGGTGAATCATTGTCATTGATCCTGTTTTTGTTCATCCACAAAAAGTCAGATGAATTTCACAGTGGTGTGGCTAAGAAATGCTAACGATATTTTTCTTCTGTGGTAGTGTTCGCAGCAGCAGCCCAAGCCTAAAAGAAGAGTTTATCAGCCAGAAATCACCTTGTGAACTACAAGCTAAAGAGTTTACTCACCATTCCTCAGGATCTCCATCTGTCAGTTCTTCTTGCTCATCTGCATCTTCTAAAAGAAAAGGGAAAAAGGAAAGTAAGTGTGCCATTTATTATGGTTGCCTTTCTTCATTGGCTGTTTGTGGTGTGTAAAGTACAAGTGTCATCTCTGAGCCATATGTTGCATACATTTCTTGCACAAGATTGATGCAGGAAAACCTTGCCCGAATGGTACCAGGCAATGTGGAGAAGACCCTCTTCCTATTTGCATCCTATCAGCTGTGGTCTCTAGGCAATAATGGCGCTGAGACCTTTGCTCCTAGGTTAGATATAAATGTATAGCAGGATAACATCACCATCATCATCTAATGCAGTGGTTCCCAAACTTTTCGGGCCACCCGCCCCCTTGGTTCCACAGACTCAACGCCAGCGCCCCCTACCCTATCCAACAACACAGTTGAAGGGGGCCACCTCTAGCACCCCCCTGCTGCCCCCTTGCCTCTTATCGCCCCCTTAGGTAATCCCACCGCCACCCCCCCAGGCAGTGCTACTGCCCACTTTGGGAACCACTGATCTAATGGTTGCCACTGGCTTCGTATGATGTTAAATAAGAGGGGAGAGAATAATATAAACCCTCTGGAACTCCACAGCCACAGGTTATCTTGTAGCAATTTAATAAGCTCCTTTCTCTCACTGTGACATTTTGGAACTGTGTGGACTGTGTTGCTTCAGACTTTTGCCATATTCCACTAGCAGCCCAACAGCGTTATATCTTGGTGACCATAAGCAGAACTCCTCTTGGAGAATATAACTGTTTTGTCTCCTGCTGCTGTGCACTGCATCGCCCAAAGCCTTGCTCCCAGGAATCAGAGAATTCCTAGGAACAGCACTGGCCGTAATGTGGGGATCTGCATGGGGAGGGGGAGTTGGTGAACATTGCACCTTCCCTTCACGTGGAAGGGCCCGTTCATCTGAAGGGAGACTTCAGATTGGATACAGCAACCCACAGTTTGGTGTTCCACAGTGTCAAAGGCTGCCATATCTCAGGCCCATAGAGAACTGATAAACTCCAGATTCCAATTCCCCCTGCCACTAATGCAGCCAGCCAGGCCTAAATTCAGACTAGCCAGAGCTGAAAACATTTGCATCTCCTTCCAGGAAAGTGTGGGCTTAAAATACTAGCATGTTCTCAGTCTCTTTGCCCTTGTACAGCAACCTAGGAAACTGGGTAATATCTGAAGCTGTCTTTCTTGTGCAGTGGTTTCAAGAGGAGTCTTCACAGCATATTTTGTAAAAATTATGCACAATTTTAAGAGATTTGCTTAGTCTTCACAGTGGTAGTGACATGAAATCTCCAACTGAATATACAAACTCTCTCATACATAACTTTTAATGTACTATTATTAATTTTGTTATCTGGCACTTGAATATTTGGAAATCTCTATTAATCAGTACTGCCCAGGAGGCAAGCACCTGTCTTCTGTCCACCATATACCTGTGCCTTCAGGTGCATGCGCCCCGTTCCTCCAGCGATAATGGGGTTTCTGACAGCTGGCATCATCTGAGGGCTTCTGGCCTTTTTCATCTGCCTGCCATGTGGGACAGCTCCGTGACTGGTGGGGGGAGTTTAGTGAACCAGGCTTGGAGTTGGTATTTTTGTCGCTGCAGTTTCAAGGGCTTGACTGGGAAGGGCCCAGAGCACCCTGCCTATCCCCCAGGGGTCAGAGGATACTCTACTAAATGGTTGAACTATGAGACATAAAGGACCCAGACAGAGTGAATGAATTTATTAACCAAATATTGTAATAATTGATGAAAAAACAGTTATTCAACAGGACAGATTTAAACCTAGGTGTGCTACAAACACACTGGGTAAAACTTTCCTGGAAAGAAGCCAGCTGGAAAACAATAAAGTTCCCTAACCTGACTGTCTTAGTGAACTGCTGACTCTAGGCCAATGTCATCCTCCTTGGATGAGGGTATCATCTTCCGCTGGTGGCAGCCTCTGGGAGAGAACAACCTCCACCCCAGTGCAGGGTATTATATGCACTGTCTCAAGGCTCTGCCTCCTCAGCAGCTATTGGTCCCTAGTTTTCCCCTCCACTGTCCCTCGTCCAATCCTGAGGCTCTGAGTGTACCTTGGAAATGTATACCTGCAGGAAAATTTGCAGCAAGGCCTGAGGCCTGCATGTGAGGGAAAGGCTGTCTTGAGGCCTACAGACCTCAGCCTCTGACTTAGGCTTATGACCATGGTAAAGCAGTGTTATCATCATTCCTTTGTGTGCAGATAGGAGGCTGGAAGAGATTGACTCATCTGAGGCCACCGGGTGAGTTTGTGACAGATTTGAACTGGGAACGTCTGGATCACCACGGCACTTTCTCATAACCATTACATTATGCTAGCTCCCAGAACTCTGGTTCATCTTGCTGTGTTTGGCAGCAGCTCTCCAGGCCCTCAGCAGAGAAACTCCATGTTGACATATGTAGTTGAGAGGCTAGGTCAGCTCTGTCTCTGGTATGCATCCTCCATTATTCTTTTGGTCAACTCCAGCAAATGTTCCCCTATTTTCCTGGACATACCCATGACCAATGTGTTCATTTAATATTTTTTATTGTTTAAAACCCTTTGCCAAAACATGTTTTCAGGGCTGGAATCTTTTACTGGGGCTTCTCATATATCTTTGCAAGAAGAAAACAACACTTCTGCAGAATCGGACCACAGACTGTCACAGACAAAGACTTCAGTGCCTATCAATGGAGCATCTCGTAGAGAACAAGTGCAGAATCCAGACTCTGACAACACATTAGAAGAACTATCTGGTCACTCCTTGATGAGGTTAGTTGCATATTGCCACCAAATTGTGGCTTCAGACTGTAGTATTCTATTAATCTTTTTATTGCTCTGGATATGAAGTGCTATGTTGGTAAATAATACTAATGATTCTTGACGCTTACTTAGTTCTTATGTGCCTGTGGGTTTGTCAGACCTTTTTGAGTGTATAGCAGAACAGGTGGGTTGTTCACGGGCCAAGGGGTACAAACTGATGTCAACAAAATCGAAGTTGAACAGTCATAGCAACATTATTGATTTGCATGCTGTGCTGAAAGGAATCATTACCAGGAATCTGGCTGCTTTGGAATTTCAAAAGTCAGCAGTGCTTGTAGGGAATCCTTGGGCCAAGGGCAAGTCTAGTATTGTCACAGAGTGTTGTAACTCATTAGAGAGGTAATAACCACTCTCAACTGTTGACTGATGTACCTATAGGATACATCACCTGCAAAGATAAACTACTTAACATGAGCATGCAACAAACCAAGGTGCCAACTTTGTTCTCATATAGATCCTAGCAACACCATCACTGGGCCCAGCAATGTCAGTCATACTATCTCAGGTTCATACTCCTGTTCATCTTCTAACGTGATTTATTCCATCACATGCCAGCAATGCCCTTCCACCCTCTACATTGGACAAACAGGCCAGTCCCTGCGACAAAGACTGAATGGGCATAAGTCTGACATCAAAAACCACAATATTTAGAAAGCAGTGGGAGAACATTTTAACCTTCCAGGACATTCAGTTGCTGATTGAAGAGTAGCAGTTCTCTTACAAAAGGAGATTAGAAAGAGAGACTGCTGAATTACAACTAATAATGAAGTTCAAGACTATGCATTCTCTGGGACTTAATAGAGATCTAGGATTCCTGTCTCATTACCAATGCTGATTTCTCCACGCCTACTACCCCTCTGCATATCACACCTAATCCAATCATGCCTGCTAATGTCATTTACTTGCTTTTGACATTTACATTGCCATTGTGTGTCTAATTCACTGGTCTCTACTTAAGGATAGATGGAATCACATTCTAGCTGTATCTGAAGAAGTGAGCTGTGGCTCACAAAAGCTCATACCCTGCCAGAAATTTTGTTAGTCTTTAAGATGCTACTGGGCTCCTGCTCTTTTCTACTGTATAGGATACATGTATTTGCAACTCTTGTTTGCCTCATTCATTTTAAAAAAATGTGTACCTAAACCATAACATGTGAAAAGACCCATAAAGGTACATTCAGTCATAACTACCTGTTGAATGTACCTGTGTGAACCACACACATTTCAAAGATTACATTTTTTATGTGCATCTAAAATATTTTAGTTAAAATGTAATTTGTGAAGTGGCTCTTTGATGACAACGATTTCCAAATTGTTGTAGAGCATGTTTTATATGAAGCCTGCTCAAATATCTCTAACACTTTGCTCTTTATACTGATGGTAATGCATGGTGCTCTATATAAATGGTTCTTGGCTTCTGCTGAGTGAATGCCCTGTTTGTCTAGCTAAATGATTGGACTTAGGGGGGACTCAAACCAGAAGAAAATGAAGTCTTTATTCTTCTGTTAGTCTCCCAGATAAGTTAAGATCTCCAAGGACAGCAAGCTCTGCAAGCTCTCCTCAATCTCCAGGTGGACCGAAACCACTGGATTCTGCCCCAGAAAAGACTAGATCCTCTTCATGCCCTCCAGCATCTATCATTCCAGGATCCAAGCCAAATCTTGCCTTTTCTGGAACCAGCAGGACTGGAGCAGGTGTTGTGAATGGTGAGCTGACAAAAAACAAACAGACTGTACAGTACATGATGATCTTGGTGTGTATGACAGCTTGATTTGAGCACATGATTATATAGTGCTTACCTGGGGAAAACTCTGTGGTTCAGTTGTGGTATCTGCTTTGCATGCAGAACATCCCAGGTTCAGTCCCTTGTCTTTCTAGTTAAATGATCTCATGTGGCAAGGGTTTGGAAAGAACTTTAGTTCATCTGAATGGCTTCTAATCAGTCCCACATTGGGGACTGCGCAGGCGCAGGCCACCCACGAATAAGAATTGTTAGCTTCCAGCAAATTCCAAAAGAGTGCTCCCCCTCCCCTCGGGGCATGCAATCTCCCCGCCCCTCAGTCACATGACCCAAGGAGGAGGGAGCACTCTTCCCTCCAGTTCTCTTTCTGCCGCCATGGAGAGAGAACGTGCTTAGCTTCGTTCGTAGCAATGGAGTCTAAGAAAGTTCCACCGTTTAAGAAATGCTCTTCTTGTGGGGCGAAGGTGGCAAAGTCCGATCCTCACAAGGAATGCCTCCTTTGCCTGGGAGAAGGCCACGTTTCCTCTTCCTGCAAGAGCTGTGGCAAACTCACGGCCAAAGCTCTCAGGGAACGTTCTACCCGCCTTATCTCCCACCTTTACAAGGAGTCCCTTCGTCCGCAAGGGGACTCGCCTGACCGTCCATCTGGTAATGTTAAGTCTTCTGAAGGGGCCTAGTTGGTGAGTCCGTTGGGGTTCCCTCCTCGAGGAAGCCATCCTCAGTCGTTCTTCGCTTGGCGAAGTTTATAGCCCCAGGCTCCCAAGATGGCCGCGGCTCGTCAAAGTGTGTTTCCTGCTCCAGGTCCCCCAGACGCCGTCCGCCTTCCAGACCGCCAAAGTCTCCATTGGAGTCGTCAAAGAGTAATCGACGCCGTTCCCCCTCAAAATCGCCGAGGTCTTCTCGACGCCGATTGTCATCGACGCCGTCGCGGCTCCAACCTCAGGTTGAGACGGCTCCGCGCTCCCTTGATGGGTCTGCGCTACCGACTATTACTGTGGAGGACTCTCCTCCCCATCCCCTGGCAACCCCCTCGGCTCCAGATCCGAGCAGGGCCCAGGAGGTCTCAGCAGAGTTCAAGGAACATCTCCTTCACCTCTACAAGGATGTGCTGCAAGTATCCTTGGACGAAGGAATCGCCTCGGGGCCTCAGCAGCCCCAAGATGGCGCCGTTCAGATGCGCTCTGAAGGGGATACTCGGGAACCGCCGAGTCGTTCTCACGGACAAAGTCGTTCTCCACGCCAGAGTCGTTCTATTCGTCGGAGCTGTTCCAGCCACCGGAGTCGTTCCGCCCGTCGGAGTTGTTCCGCCCGTCGGAGTCGTTCGGGCCATCGGAGTCGTTCGAGCCGTCGGAGTCGTTCTGGTCATTGGAGTCGCTCCGGTCGTCGGAGTCATCACGACTGTCGGAGTCGTTCCGGTCGTCGGAGTCATCACGACCGTCGGAGCTTGTCTGGCCGCCGGAGTCATTCCGGCCGCCGGAGTCGTTCCGGCCGTCGGAGTCGTCCGAGCCCTCGGAGTTGCTCTGGCCGGCGGAGTCTTGACGTCCAAAGCCACCCGGCCAACAAAACCTCCTCTGCCCGTAGGAGCCGTTCAGGTCTCCGGAGCCATTCTGGTCAGCGGAGTCGTTTGAACCAACGGAGTCGGTCGCACCGAAGTGATCGGCGCGCTCACCGGAGCCGACAGCATCGCCACCGGTACACCACGCCTTCGCTTGATTCGAGGTCGCCAGTTGTTCGTCACGGTCGTTGCTATTCCCGACCCCGTTCTCCTTTGAGAGGTCCTTTATCCAGGTCCCCTGTTTCTTTGGGAGATGACTATAACTCCGACTACGACCCTGATTATGATCCCTCCCTCTCACCTGAATTCGATGGGGACGATGAAACCCGCACATCTCTTCCTTCACCGGAGGACACTGTCGGGGACTCTAAACCGTTATCCCCTGCTGGAGACGTCCGTCTCTATGCGGAGCAGTTGATCCGCATGGCGAAGGCTCTCAAAATAGAGGTCAAACCAGAGGATTCTGGTCCTATTGACGACGTCATGGATATTCTGCATAATCCTGATGTGGGCCCCGCAGTATTTCCAATCCTGAAGAGTCTCCTAGAGATTCTCCATGCTAATTGGCCTAAGCCAGCCTCAGTCCCTTCTTTTACTAAACGAATAGAAAATTTGTACAAAATATGCAAGGAAGGTGGGGAATTCCTTTACCAACATCCCCCCCCCCCAACTCAATCATAGTGGAAGCCCTACCCGGGAAGTTCAGGTCTGGGTCGCACACCTCCCCAAGAGACCCAGAGGGCCGTAAGTTAGACATGTTGGCCAGGAAAGTTTACTCTTCCACTGCGGTTAGTGTCCGCATCTCAAATTTCATGGCCATGATGGCCAGATATCAATATTCCCTTTGGGACCGCATATCCCCCCAGATTGCCCTCGTCCCTGATGACCAGCGCCTTTCGGTCCTTGCAGTTCGATCAGAGGGGATGTCTCTGGCGAGGCAGCAGCTGGCGGCTGCCCAGCACGTGACACTCGTCTAGCAAGGCCATAGGTTCTGCGATAGTTATCCGGAGGCATGCTTGGTTGCGTCAATCTGCGCTTCCTCATGACACCAAGGCTTGTATAGAGGACCTTCCCTTCGAAGGGACGACTCTATTTAGCGACCAAACAGACACCTTTTTAGATCGTCTTAAGAAAAATAAGATGAACGCTAAATCCCTTGGAATCACTCGTCAACCCTCTGATGCTAAGAGGCGCTACTTTGGTCGCCCAGCTACCCAAACCACTCGCCCTTATAGGTTCCAGGCCCCTCCTCATCAGCCCCCCTTCTGCCCGTCCTTTCCTCGCCCACAACAGGACAGGAAGTTCCTGAACAAAAACAGGTCTCGTAGGGGCCAGAGGGGATCTCCGGGTTCTTTTCCCAGGGCAAAGCAAGCATGACTAGACGTGTCTGTTAATTTTCATGACCGGTTGTCACTGTTTTTCTCTGAGTGGTCATTTATCACTACTGATGTTTGGGTTCTTAAAATAATAAAATATGGTTATTTCATTGAATTTGACACTCTTCCTCCTTTTAGACCTGTTGGACATTCTGTTTCTCATAACTCTGATCTCCTCCTTGCGGAGGTCCACACCCTGCTGTCTAAGGGAGCTATATCTGAGGTGTCACCTTTAGATCTGAATCATGGGTTCTACTCCCACTTTTTCCTAGTGGATAAGAAAGGTGGAGGGAAACGCCCTATCCTGGATCTGCAATACCTTAATATCTTTGTCAAGACCAGGAAATTCCGTATGCTTACCCTCTCTGAGGTGCTTCCTTTCCTCGATGCCCACATGTGGTTTGTAGTGCTGGACCTCCGTGACGCCTACTTCCATATAGCGATTCATGAACAGTGTCGCCAGTATTTATGTTTTTGGTGCAATGGCAAGTGCTACCAATATAATGTATTGCCGTTCGGCCTCTCAACCGCCCCTAGGACCTTCACTATGTGCCTTGCTGTCGTAGTAGCTCATCTCGCCCTCAAGGGGTGTGTTATATTCCCCTACCTTGATGACTGGCTGGTGGTGGCCCATTCACAATCAGAACTGTCCACACAGGTGGACTTGATCCTTTCAACGCTTCATAATTTGGGCCTTTTGATTAATTTTGAAAAGTCTCAATTGACTCCCGCACGGGCCCAAACATTTATTGGGGCGTATCTGGATGCCCACTCGGCCGGGCCTTCCTACCGTTGCCGAGGGCCTATGCCATCAGAAAGCTGGTGAATAGATTTGTTCACAAAAGGTTCCA
The DNA here is from genome assembly GCF_029931775.1 of Euleptes europaea. Classification (NCBI taxonomy): domain Eukaryota; kingdom Metazoa; phylum Chordata; class Lepidosauria; order Squamata; family Sphaerodactylidae; genus Euleptes; species Euleptes europaea. Next base: position 21,386,335 of record NC_079313.1, on the reverse strand, counting down.
GACAGCGCATCAAATATAAAAGTTATTGGGCCTTATGGCCTCCACCACAGTGGTGGTGGAGTTTGCACGACTTAGAATGCGTCCACTCCAAAACTGGTTTCTTAGAGCCTTCAGGATTAACGTGGACTCCCAATATAAGCGATTGTCCATCCCCAGATATGTGTTATCTTCTCTGCAGTGGAGGACTCTTGATGTTAATGTTCTAAAGGGGGTACCCTTTCTCAGACAATCTCCTGACAGATTTTTGTTTACTGATGCTTCCCTGGTGGGTTGGGGCCCCCACTGTGATCACCTTACCGCACAAGGGAGGTGGTCTCTCTCAGAGTCTCGACTGCATATTAATTTACTCGAGCTGCGTGCCATCCGTCTTGCTCTGTCTTCGTTTGCAGGGTACCTGAAGGGACGGCACGTTCAAATCGCCACAGACAGCTCCACCGTCCTGTATTACCTAAACAAACAGGCGACACACGGTCCGTTTCGCTCTCCAGGGAGGCCAGCGACATTTGGGAGTGGGCCATCCATCACACCGCCTCTCTCCTAGCGATCCATATTGCGGGCAAGAGCAATACATTAGCCGATGCTCTGAGTCGCCTTCCAAACCAGTCGCACGAGATTGCACTGAACAACGAGTGCCTAAACCATATTTTCCAGCAATGGGGCTGTCCTCAAGTAGACCTGTTCACCACGCAGCACAATGCAGTGTGCCCCACGTTTTACTCGAAGGCGGGGGTCAGTCCAGGCTCAATGGGGGATGCCTTTCAAATACCCTGGAAGGGAACCCTCTTTTATCTCTTTCAACCATTCCCTCTACTTCAGAAGGTCATCGCCAAGATGATCCAGGACAACACGGATGCCATACTTGTCACTCCTTTTTGGCCCAGGAGGTCGTGGTTCGCAGTGCTCAGGTCACTTGCATGGGGACACTACCTCATTCTCCCAAAAGACCCCTCCCACTCACCTCCCAACCTCCAGCTGGCTGCCTGGAGGGTTCTACCTCAGGCCTATGATCCGATAGGGTAGCCAAAGTACTCCTCCACTCACTTAAAGCCTCCACGTGTCTTTCCTACGACACTGAGTGGAAACGTTTTTCTGACTGGACTGCGGGCAAGGGCATCTCACCTGTTTCTTGCCCTTTGCCTAGTGTTTTTGAATATTTACTGTTCCTTAAAGATGAAGGCTTATCTAATTCATCTATCAAAGTTTATTTGGCCGCAATATTGGCTTTTCACCCAGAGATTGACTCCTTTTCAGTTTTCTCTCACCCTCTTTCCAAAAAGTTTTTAAGGGGCCTAAACAATCTGTATCCACCCACTGCCCCGCCAGTTCCCCAGTGGAGCCTGTCTCTAGTGCTTACCCGCCTGATGAATCTCCCCTTTGAGCCCTTGGCCACCTGTAATTTGGCCCTGCTTTAGTTTAAAACAGCCTTTTTGGTTGCAATCACCTCGGCAAGGAGGGTGAGTGATTTGTCGGCCCAATCCCGTTCCCCTCCATACACTACCTTCCACTCTAATAGAGTAGTTCTCAGAACAAAGATTTCCTTCTTACCCAAAGTAGTCTCTGCCTTCCACCTATCACAGGACATTGTCCTCCCTGTTTTTTTCCCTAACCCATCTTCGGATGCTGATAAGGCCCTACATTCCCTCGATGTCAGGAGGGCACTCCTTTTCTACATTAACCGAACCCAGTCTTTTAAGGGCGTGGATAACCTCTTTGTCTGCTTCGGGGGAAAACATAGAGGACAGCGGGCATCTCCCCAGACCATTTCAAGATGGATTACATCTACTATCAAGTTGCCCTACGACCTTGCCCACCAGGAATGTCCTCCCATGATCAAGGCTCATTCTACCAGAGCGTATGCGGCCTCCATCGCCTTCTTCTCAAGAGTTGATATCCGGGACATCTGTAAAGCTGCCACCTGGTCCACTCCGTCCACGTTCATGAAACACTACGCTGTGGATGTGGATTCAGCAAGAGATGCAGCAGTGGGACGTGCAGTGTTGCAGTCCTTATTCCGGTGATTGTCCCACACCCTCCATCCTGGTAAGCGAGCTCGCTATTCTCCCAATGTGGGACTGCATAGAAGCCATTCAGATGAAAAACAGAGTTTCACTTACCTGTAACTGTTGTTCATCTGATGGATCTTCTATGCAGTAACACATTCCCTCCCTCCTTCCCCGCTGTGGGACCGTTCCACTAGTACGAGTGGATGGTTCCTTGGCGGCAGGTTGGAGAACTGGAGGGAAGAGTGCTCCCTCCTCCTTGGGTCATGTGACCGAGGGGCGGGGAGATTGCATGCCCCACTCTTTTGGAATTTGCTAAAAGCTAACAATTCTTATCCGTGGCTGGCCTGCGCCTGCGCTGTCCCCAATGTGTTACTGCATAGAAGATCCATCAGATGAACAACAGTTACAGGTAAGTGAAACTCTGTTTTTGTCTGAGATCCTAGAAAACCAGTGCTTGTCGGAGTAGACATTACAGAGCTAGATGACCCAATATTCCGACGTGGTTTATAAGGCAGCTTCAGATGTTAATATCATTTGTTTTCTTACAGGCGCCATGCGTTTCTCCCCTGCTGGTCTCCAGCAGCGTATGTCAGCAGAGCTAAATTACTTGTGTACCATTGAAGAGTCTGTGCGGCACCTGTCAGATATGGAAAGGGTACGGGGCATTTCACTCGCACAACAGGAAAGTGTCTCACTGGCTCAAATACTAAAGGTAACTGATGAAGTTCTTATTGTGGCTTTAATTGATCCTTGAGTTCTGTAAGTGTCTTGGCCACACATTGGAATAGTTGCTGCTGGGTTGAGAAAATTTTATTTGAATGCCAATGAAAGAATATTTGTGTATTCCCATTCAGTCCACAAAACTGTCAGATTGACTTCCCATATAAATGCTTTAAATAAATAAAATAATATACTAAAGTTTTTCTGTTGGTTGATTTAAATTGTGTCAGTCCACTTGTTGTGGTTGACAAGGAGATGACTCTGTACTAACTGGTGAGCTGCTGCCTTTGTTCTGGCAGGGGATAATTTTGAGATCTACTGTTCCTTTAAAAAAATCAATTAATGATTTCTTCAGAAGTACCCATCAAGATAATCAACTGGGGTAAAGAAGACTTAGTGGGACACAATTCCTGGGCTCTCCTCCACCTTGGGTGTCCTAAAAGGTAAAGGTCCCCTGTGCAAGCACCGGGTCATTCCTGACCCATGGGGTGGTGTCACATCCTGATGTTTCTTAGTCAGACTTTGTTTTACGGGGTGGTTTGCCAGTGCCTTACCCAGTCGTCTTCCCTTTACCCCCAGCAAGCTGGGTCCTCATTCTACCGACCTTGGAAGGATGGAAGGCTGAGTCAACCTTGAGCCGGCTACCTGAAACCAACTTCCGTTGGGATAGAACTTAGGTCATGAGCAGATCTTTTGACTGCAGTACTGCAGCTTACCACTCTGCGCCACGGGGCTCCTGGGTGTCGTAGGAGAGGGGCAATTAACATGATTAGTTTTTGTGTGATGTTTGAGTGATGTGAGAACGGGGGGGGGGGGGGGGCAGAGGGAATCTCTGCCATAGGGCCCCACGTTTTTTCTTGGCAGCCCTGATACCATTGTGACTAGTTTAATTGTATAACACCGCAGATATTTCTGTACAATCGGAGTAGAAATTTTGAAGCTGGTACAATATAAACGTTAAAAGGTGCTGAAGCAGGAGACATACTTGAGCATCTTTAACAGCGAATCAAGACTCGATGGCTGAAGTGTTAATTTCTTTGCTGTGTAGGCCCAGCAGCAACGACATGAGCGGGACTTGGCTCTTCTGAAACTCAAAGCAGAGCAAGAAGCTTTGGAAAGCGAGAGGCAATTGGAAGAGGCACGGCAGAAAGCAGCTCAGGTAATACAACCTTTCAAACAGTGTGAAGAGTATGCAGGTAGAGCTCGAATATTGTTGGAAAAAACATCATAGAGTGGATTTCCTGTATGGGGCCTTTGATGTTAACAGAATTGGAAAACTGTGGCAGGTTCTTTGGGGGGGGGAAAGGTTCTGTTGAAATGACTGCAAGACCTTGGTACTTGGAAGGGGTCTTCCCAGTGTTCCAAACAACACTGGGAAGGACTGACCCAAATGTAGCCTTAAGAAGCTATATCTCATCATTAATCTCCTAGCAAGAGGTGCCCTCAGCGATGTTTTTGGTTTGTTTTCAGGTATAGTATAAAAGTAAAAATATTACTAGAGAATCCTGGCTTCCATTCAATCTTTTTATTAAAATATAACTATTTATATCTTTAATGTAAAAGAATGTAATACCACCCATTGGTTTGACATAGATAATTAAAGAAGAGTAGTTAGTTAAGCCCATTCAAACATCATGACCCGCTTGCTTTGGCAAAAGCATGGAGCCCCTCCTAAGAAGCTCATGATCAATACAGACTCCCATTATTAATACATACTTTCAAAATAATTTTCCAATAATAGCTTGTTGTCCCATCTTGTACACACACACATTCTTGCGGCTTTTAATCATAACCTAGAATGATTACAATTTTTCTCATACTACTGTCAGACGCCAACCAATACTCCCCATCTTTGAACTATATCTTCACCCATATATAGCTGGACATTCCTGCCATTCTCAGATGCTTATTGCACATATCAACTGATATTAGTTATACTATTTCTGATCTATTATAGGCCATATTAGTCTGTTACTCCTTTGTTCTTCACCCTCCTCTAGGCTGTTCTGGATCTCTGGCTCCCTTTTTGACATGTTTAGCAGAGGGACCAGGCCAGCCCTGAGTCTGACTTACAGAAGCATCCTCCATGATATTTTTAGTCAAAGCCAGGGACAGCTACCCTAGATTTCTGGCTATATCCATGACACCAAGTGTGTTGATTCACCCCTACCCCCAAAAAACAGATAGTTATAACTGGAGATGAACATTCTAATGGTGGGAATTTTGAAGTGCTGGCAGAGGATATAATGGGCTATGATTGGTGTCTTTTATTCTTGTTCCATATTGTGCCACTCTAATTTACTTGAGCTTTTGGGATTTTTTTTCTTTGCTTAAAATATTTTCTTCTAGAAAGACTAAGCAACTGTCTTAAAATATTGATGGAAGTGTTTGTCTTTTACATATACTGCTGTAATTGAATGTTCTTCTAAGTTAACCGCCAATATTGGGCAAGCTGGATTAATTAATCACTCCTTCTAGTAGCAAACATTGTCAATAGGACAGCAGAATGGTACCATCTCGTAAGCAAGATAGGGTTAGCTGTATAACCTGTGGGATGTCCCACATACGTTTGTAAATTAAAACGACAACAAGAACCCTACCTAAAGCAACTGAGTGAGCACTGAGCATGCAGATTGCCCCCCAGGAGTTGCAGATGTAGAAGACACATGTGTGACAGTTAAAGGGGGAGAAGGAAAATAGAAGGGGAGGAGAAATTTGCCAGCTTGTGCCCCAAATAACACATAGGATCCTGAAGGGGAAAAGATAGCTGTGAAGTACATTTCCCCAGCCCTAATTTCTGTGCACCACTGATTCAAGATGGTATACTCCAGGGGTGTCAGACATTAGGCCAGCAGGCCAGATAACTGCCAGTTGAGAGCTCTTATCTGGCTTGCAAGCCAGCAGCCCCCCCCCCCCACTCTCAATCTGGGCTAGCAAGGCATGGCCCAGCCTGACCAAGTGACATTTATGTTCTGCCCGGCCCTCATAACAATTGAGTTCGACACCCCCGGTATATGCTTTTAAGGGCTGTGAAACCTTTCAAGTCAAAAGAGCTATGGCCGTGGATCCACAGTAGGATTTTGTTAGAATCAGAGGAGAAACACTGTCTGAACTGAATTGAGTACACTTTGCAAATACCTACCCCTAACTTCTTACACAAGTAAGAGTCCTGGAGTGGGGGTGAAATTAGGTCTTGGAATGTTTGCCATGCATTCCACAACCCCATATCCATTCTCTACCCTATGCATACAGTGCTCTCTTTGCCCCAGACCTTAGCTGTCTTGGACGCCTTTCATTTGGCCTCAAAGCTGTGTTATGCTATTGCCCCAAGGGAGGAATTTTCCTAATTTTTTTAGGAAAGATAACCCAAAAGATTTGTTTTTAAGTATCCTGTCTGTGTGAATTTCTTCCTGTTCTTTGCCATCTCCTAGCAATGTGAGTTAAGTTGTTTGAGTGTTCCTTTATACTGGACCTTCCTTCCATGTGGAGGGTTGGACTCTCCCTTCAGGTTTCTTTGAGTCAGGTAGTTCTGCAACTTCAATGAAAGCAAATAATGTTTTAAAGATGGCTGGCTCTCCTTCTCTAGGCCCATGCAGAGTCACTGCAGCAGCTGGTGCAGTCCCGGCAAGAGGCAGCTGAGGCTCTCCAGGAAACTACATGTAAGATAGCAGCTCAGCAGGTGGAGGCAGCTCTTCTCACCACAGATGCTGCTCGGCAGATCCGTAAGGTGAGATTCTGCTGTGGATTCCTTGGTAAGCGTATGGCTGTGCATCAAAATTGCTTTATCCTTGGCAACCAAATGGTGTGGGGGGGTTTTAAAATAGTGAGGAGCCTTCTATTGCTCCTGCAATATCTTATTGGATAAAGAAAGCCAATCCCTGTTGAGGGGGACAGTGGGGTGAGATGCTTTCCCACAAGGGTTAATGTGCTGCTGTTTGGGGAGGGGCTGTGGCTCAGTGGTAGAGCATCTGCTTGGCATGCAGAAGGTCCTAGGTTCAATCCCCGGCATCTCCAGTTAAAGGGACTAGTCAAGTAGGTGATGTGAAAAACCGCTGCCTGAGACCCTGGAGAGCCGTTGCCCGTCTGAGTAGACAATACTGACTTTGATGGACCAAGGGTCTGATTCAGTATAAGGTAGCTTCATGTGTTCATATGCTAAGTATTAATGTGTCTGGGTCATAGTATGCCTGAAGTAGATAGTTAAGAATAATATTATTCAGTCAACCTGACAATTTCAGGGTGGCACACACTTTCCCCCATAGACGTTTTGTAGTGTGAAAAGAGATCCCTTGCTGACAGTGGGTCATTTTCTGAGGCCTGTCTAGAAACACCACCTCTTACTGTACTCCTGTGGTAAAAGCTTGGAAATGTAATACTTAAGGGTCTTTGTTTTAAAGCTAAAACAAAACTAATGTTTGACCACTGGACTGTTAGTAGTAGAGGTCTGTCTGCAAACGGGTACACATTAGAGAAAATTTGTTCAATTTCTTAGTACTTCTGTGTTTTGAAAACACGCTCTTAGAATCTCTTACCCATGCTCATTTATCTGAAGAAGTGAGCTGTGGCGCACAAAAGCTCATACCCTGCCAGAAATGTTGTTAGTATTTAATGTGCTACTGGACTCTTGCTCTTTTCTACTGCTATTGAGAGACAAACCTGGCTACCCATCGTGATCTATCTCCATGCTAATTTAGTGTGATGCCAAGAATTTAATGCTTAAAATAGCATCATGATCATCTTGTGCAATTGTCTCTTAAGTGACAGTTAGCATTGGAGCAATGGGCTTTTATGTTATCACTAGGCAGAATTTAAAAGTGGGTATTTGGTGGCTTCTCAAAGGCTAATTCATGAGAAGTGGTTCAATTTTTGTGAGATTTATTTCTCTCTGCCCTCCTTTGTTCAGATGACAGAGCTAGCCCATGCCCAGATCTCAGATGCAATCAGTGTTCCTGCAGCTCCGATTACCATGCTGTTGGACCAAGAACGGAAGCATCATGCAACGTTCATAAAGAAACTAAAATCTCACTCTGATACAAGCAGGTATTTTATGGAATGCCTAAGCTCCAGGGATAAAACATGGTGGTGTTTTTCCTCTTAAATCCTAAGAAAAATGCATGTAATTAAAAAAAAGTTAGTTTGTCTTAATGTTGTCCTATTGATGGATTGGTTCTAGGCCTCAAGGAAGACTTCACCAGTTGGGCGTCTACGTATCTCCTCCTTCTGCTGCCAACTGTAGAGGGAAACCAACATTTCCTTTTGCTTGTCATGTTTTGCTTCAAGCATCTGCAGTTTAGAAGGCAATGCCTGCTTCTCCCTACTACTTCATATTTCTTTCTAGACTGCTAGTATTGGAAGGGGAAGCCTCATAGCAGGTTGTGCCTTGCCAGATCAGCATCCTGTTGCCTAATCTCTTTGGTAGGGAACTCCCCCCCCAATCAAGGTCATGCTGCCAACGTGTGATGATGTGTGCTCTTGAGTGAGTAAAGGCCAGAAATCCTCCCTTGCTTTGCCACTGGCTTTGTGATTGATAGACAGTCAGCCAAGTTACAGCACTTGCAATTTTCTGCAAAATGCAGCTGATACATTTCTCATTCAGTTATCTCACTTTTAAGTGGCTTTCCCTTGAGGATTTAGTTCTTCACCTACTTAAATCAATCAACTGGAGCAACCTTTTGATGTTTGGATTGTTCAAGCGTGCTTGTTTGTCTTTAACAGGAAAACAGAATCTGTTACCTCTTCGCAAAATAAAGAGGAGATGGGTGACTCAAAGCACTATTACTCTCCTTCATTTGATAGTTATTCAGAATCATCAAGATCAAAGATACACGACCAGAGGTGAGGAGCTAGATTGAAAGAGTTGGTTACAAATGCAGCAAAGGAACACTATGGGCAGTACTTGATTCAGGAAACATGGGTTAGCCCAGGGGTCCCCAACCTTTTTCAGCCTGTGGGCACCTTTGGATTTCTGACACAGGGCGGTGGGCACAATCACAAAATGCCTGCCACAGGAGGCGGAGCCAACCACAAAATGTAAGGGAGTGAGGTTATATATACCTCTGATAGCAACTCTTCAACATTTCAGGCAGAGGTTGTGTTTAACAGGATCTCTATTAATCTGCAAAGCCAATCAGAAGCCCTGCTGGGCAAAAGCTCCGCCTAGCCCTGCCCACTTTCTAAAAGCACTTGGCGACCAGGAAAGGTGTTGACAGGTGCAATGGCACCCACAGGCACCATGTTGGGGACCCCTGGGTTAGCTTGTAAATTGCCCTTTGTTAGCTGATTGAAAGAATATATCCAGTCTCTCTCTTATCTCCTTTCTTTGTTTCATAACTATGTATCTTTTTGCAAAATCAAAGCCAGCTTTGGATATCTTTCAAGACACTTTCTATGACTAGTTAAGGGACTAATGAAATATAAAGTATAGAACTTGCGGAAAAATGTTGGCGTATCTATCCTACCACTCTTCAGACAATGGTGGCACATTCTTTTGGAGTAAGGGAGCCTTCTGCTGATGCAAGAGGCTCTTCCAGAGATGGTGGTTGGAGTCGTTGGGGGGGTTAAGCAAACAACACTCTGTTTGGGTAAAAATAGATGTGTATTATTTGACCATCATTCTAAGGCTTGCTTCACTCTGTGTCTTTACACCCTAGTAATTCACCTGTGCCCTTCTGTTATATTGTTTTATGAAGCAGCAGCAGCAGTCGCCAGGAAAGTCCATCTGTTCCATTTTCTAAGGAAGCCAAAAAAGCCCCCCGTCGTGAAAAATCAAACAGTTCCATTGAGGAAGAGGGTCTGACAGCTGTGTACGATTCCCTGCAGAGTAACAGCATTCCATCCATCCCAGATGAGAGAGGTGAGTACTCAGATGAGCACGGCTAAAGAACTGTTTGTGCTCTGTCCCTGCCTCAATCCATGGTGGTTGTAACTAGATCATGCAAAAGACATAATGAGTGGAAACTTTTCTCTGGCTGTTTCACATGTGCCTGCACATGCAAGTAAATTCTCATTAAATTTTGGCAGCTTTTGAGCTGCTTGAGGACCTGCAGTCTGATATTTGACACTGTGTCACTTGGTTGCCACACTGGACCATGGCTGTGAGCTGTTGGCTGGCTGGTTGTTCTCACTTTCATTGTTCTGGAAATTATTGTCTCTTCTTTAAAACAGTGATTTAGTATCTAAAAAGCTATAGAGCTTGCTTGTTTGGTTTTTTTTTTTTTAAATCATGGATGTTATACAATCACCATCAATACGATAAAGCTATGTCTTAGATTCCTTCTCTTTGTCACACTCAGGGTATGGTGGTGCAGATAGAGCCACCTGGTTGGCCACCGTGTGAACAGACTGCTGTCCTTGATGGACCTTGGTCTGATCCAGCATGGCTTTTCTTATGTTCTTATCACCTGTAAGGAAAATGTGTTTCAATATGGGGATGAAACCTTCCTTTCACCTGTGCCTGTGGGTCTCTTGATCTCTCCTGCAACGGCACAGGTGTGTTGTACAGCCTTTTTCTTGTGAGCCATGTCCCTCTCCATAATGAAGATGGGCATTTTGCTAGTTAGCTGTGAGCAGAGAATGACTGGCAAGGGATGAATCCATCCCAGTTGTCTATACAGTTGAAGTCCACTAATGGGGGGATGAAAATTGTGGGTAGGTGATTGGCTCTGAACATTTTACTCTGTGAGTTAATGATTTTGTTTTGTTTTTTGTTGATAAAATGTAGTTTATTAAATTATAAATTTTGTAACAAAAACAAAACAGATCAAGAGACTCAAACAAGCTACAGGGACTAGACAGAAGAGCCAATGAAGACACCATGAAGTGTTTACAAGTAAAACTCTGCAACATAATTTTTACATTTCGTTCAGGATGATGATTACTCTTTGTTTTAGTAAAATATCTGAACTTCAGAAGTCACACCTATTTTCTCACATAAAATTAAGAATCCTGTTCATACCCAAACTCTTATCCATTTCCAGTTTTAATGTTCCTCCCATACATTGATCCATGCAGATAGTAAAGTTACTTAATGCAACAGAGAATGATGACAGCTCCAAGTTTTACAGTAAATATACATTGGTCAAAAGAGGATAGGATTTCACTGAGGGAGAGGAAATATACTACAAAATAAAACATGAAAGACATTTACAAATACAAAACTGGGTATTGCAAAGTAGCTGTCAAATCATTAACACCCCCCCAGTTTTTTTTTAAACATTGAAAGTATTCCAGCCAAGACATGTTAAGAGATTGCCTTTGAAGTTAGAGGCCCAACTTTGCTTTTTGCTTTTTCCTAGCCACCCACCCCCAAACACTTTAAAACACACTGCTAGACTGGAGTGCAATGTCAATACAGACAAATTATAAAGGTACAAGACTTGAGTTTTCAAAACATGGCTCTAGATTTAAACCTCAGTTACTGTGCACTGTCCATCAGGCCTTCTAGATCTCACACTGGTGTTTCCCACCCCATTCCCTGCCACTGGTCTATCCAAGGCTGGCTGATTTGCATTCAGATGTCTCTGCTGAGCAGAGGATACAGGCAGCTGAAGTTGGGCAGACACATCCTCGCTATCACTGCTAGCATCCGATTCTGTTTCCTCAGTGGAGGTGTCCAGAACTGGCACCCTGCCAGAAGATGATGATTCATGGTCTCTCTCTCTCTCTCCCCTATGGCTCCTTTCAACCATACTATCTCCATTTATTTGTAAGTTGGCAAAAGAGTTCTCTAGAATGCTTGCATCAGGTGATGGCGTTGCAGGACTTGTCAGCTGACCATCTAGTAAAGGTAGGGGTCTAACAGAAACAGTTGCTAGAGGCTGCCCAGCAGCAGCCCTTAGATGGTCTGCACCATCAGCAGAGCTCTCTCTTGCTAGATTGACAGCATTAGCATCACAGTCCAACCTAAGCCCAGCCACTCCCTTTTTTGGAATACCTATTATGTCCCGTTTTATTTTTCTGCGACGTCCATGTTCATTTCCCCTATACTGAACCATGTTCTCAAGATCTGCCACATACAAGAACCCAGCAATTAACATTTCAGTGCTCTTTTTGCCTTTAGAAAAAGCATCTTCCAACTCCCTACTGGTACGTTCATCATATTGCCGCCAGCCATTTCTGCCTTCATAGTACCAAGCATATTCCCCATTGCTTCTACTTGCTGCTTTGAGTTCCTCAGGTGATAGTAAGGTTGGTTTATCAAGGAAGTCCTCTGGGATCTCCTGCCGACAGAGTGCACGTTGCTTTCCAAGCCAGGAAGCTCCTTTCACACACAGATAGCAGAAGACATGTTTACAAGGCAGACTCACAGGATGGACACATGTTTGCAGACAGATAGCACATTCAGGGACCATAAGAGATGGTGCCAAGCTGGAACATGGTTCATTTGTCTTCCTGTTTGTGGGAAGCATGTTGATTGAGTGGTCGATTTCACCACAACCGGTCATCCTTCCTTTCTTCTTTATTGCTCTTCTTGAAACATGTTGCAAAATTAAGAGGCCATCATTAAACACATCCAATCAGAGCAGAGTGACTACTTTCCCACTGATGGCTCATTCCTCTTGTGCACTGCTTGCTGAATGCATGTGATGTCTGACTTGCACTGGAAGTTCTCCCCTCTGGGCTGGCTCACCACTGTCTGGTCCCTCTGCAAACGATAAGAGCCGAGGAGGCGCCTTCGCCTGCTCCCTCGCTCGCTCGCTCTCTCCCCGCCTGGAGATTATGCTGCGCCGTCCCTCCCCCTCCCCCATGCGAGGGAGTGAGTCGTGAGTTAATGATTGATCGTGAAAAAGCTCCGGTCTCTTGTAGGCCGTCATGCGGTTGAGGGGTGGGTGATGTTTGGATTTTTATTTGTTTGTTTCTGGGTGTGTAAGGGAGGCATGCAGGCGCAGGACGAAATGGCCCACTACTTTGACTGCGTTACTGAGCTTCACAACAGCTGTGTAGGATAGATTAGTATATAATGATCGCTAATACAGTAGAGGGCAGTGGCTGAGATAATAGTGGCTAGTCTTCAAGTGAGAAGGTGAGACTTGAAGTGGGGATTTCCTGACTTGCAGCCTCTTGGAACAGCCCCAGCCTCTGTATACTGTAGGCATTCTCAAACTTACTGACATGACTAGACATGAGGACATATGCCAAACTGCAGAGGACTGAAACTATCAAGCTGCATCAGAATCCTTTGTTTTCTCATCTGAAGTAAAACACCCTGAACTCAGCAGGGTTTACTTATGAGTAAATAAAGGATCAAGCTGTAAGCTGTCTTGAGGTATGCAGTGTGGGGGTTGTAGCGCCCCTGTGCATCTTTGGGGTGACCTTGTTATTGCTGGAAGGAAAGAGCAAGTTAGGTTTTGGGCCTGAAATTAACAGCCAATATTTGGATGCTAAGTCCAACAAGATGGGGACCCGCAAGGAACTACAGGAGGGAAACAATTTGAAAATCCTATTCCTCAAAATTTCACCTTCCAGAATTCAATAGGAGCAGGCTGATTTCTCCTCCCCCATTTTTTAAAAAAAACTAATGGTTATTGGTCTGAACGTTCCATCCCTTCTAGGGCATATTTAGGTCTCGTCAGACAGTTTTTTCCTCATTCTCTTTTAATTAAGTTACAGAGTTATAATATTCTGCATACACGAGCAGTCCCTCCTTGTTGGGAGATATCCCACCTTATCTGTGGGTGTGTGGCTTCTGTTACCCACGCCCAGGCCAGCTAGTTTATGTTATTCTGTGAGGTGATTCACACTTGCATATTTAAAGTCTGAGCCACTAAATTATGGACCACTGATATACATAGCTCGCTTATTAAGCTATGCGTTTCACAATAGATAGAGACAAAAAACCTACTTTGTGGACCTTTTCTATTATAAAGGCTTTCTCTTGAGAATAAACCTTTCTGGCTTCCGCTTCAGATTCAACTTCTGTTGCTACAGAATATTCCCTGAAATTTGATGAATCCATGACAGAAGATGAGATTGAAGAAAAGTCCTTCCGGTCCTTGCTACCTTCTGAGAGCCACCGCCGGATCAACTTGAAGAAACGAGGTCACCATGATTATTCTGATGAGGAAGCTTCTCCTGGAAAGCCGGCCTTGTTACCTGTCAAAGTAAGTGCTCAACATTTTGTGTCCTCACATGTTTGGGACTCTTCCAGGAAGTTTAGAATGGCCAATTATTCACAGACAGGCTCTGAAAACATCATTAAGAACACCCTGTCAAACAGGGACTTCCGGTGGTGCCGCTGGAGAGAGCACTCCATTTCCCCAGGCTGTCCTGGGAGAAATCCAAGTTTGCGTTATTTCTGGGGTACATAGATACCCCAATCCGACCCTTGCAAGTGGGTTGGAAAGCAGGAACTCCCTGCAGCCCGCAAACGCGGTTTGACCTCCTAGGTACTCTGAGGGGGCTTTTTTAAGCCCCTCGGAGTCCTGGACGCCGGTCCTGCGAGGGCACTAGGGAAGGACATCACCAAAACGTAACTCTGGCCTCAAGCTCTACCCTCCACCACCTTATTACCAGCATAAGGACTACATAAAGAAAAGAACCTCACCTCTTGACACCCAAGTGAGTACAAAGAACTCTGCGTCTACTTACTGGAATATTTGAACAGACGGGGGGCTGATAAGAACATTTCTGAGACCCCCATTCCTCCTTAATTCGAACTGAAAAAGTTTGATCTGAGTTAGTCATCGGGATTAGCGACAGGACCTTTATCAAATTGATCAGCCTAAACCATAACAAAGAGTCGGAAGGATACCTTTTAGATTGACAAGAACTATCACCAATGAGAAGGTCCGAGGGAAGGGGAGGGTGATCTTTCTTCCTGATTTTCCGGCGAAAAGAATTTCCTGCCACGTTTGTAGTAAGGGAGCGCCTGGAACGGAAGACTCTCTATAACACCCTCTCTATCATCGGAACTAAAACAACAGGAAGTAGCTGTGGGACTGAATATGCGTCGCACTCGAGTTACATTGAAATCATTCCTGAAGGAATAACCATCGAGAAGAGGCGGTAGAAGGTCCGCAGCACTTGCAACTTCCGGTATACTTCCTGATTAACCCGACCTAGAGCGACCGAAAAAACTCACTGGTATTTTAAAACTTTAAAATGCAATTTTAAAGCCAATTTCGACTCTTTTCAACCCGAAAAAATTATTAGGCTGATGTTTGAATTATCATCTTTTAATCAGCACCTTAAAGGCCCTGTCTGTGGACATGTATTTTACCAGCTTTTTTTGAATGTAAATGTCTCGACCCCGCTCTGGTTCACTACACAGCCCTGCCTATACTAAACTAAGGGACTCTTTACAAACCTCGACCATGGAAAAAAAGCTACAGGATATGCTAACTAAACAAACTGAGGCAACAAATAAACAGTTTGAACAGATGTCTACACAGATGGCACAGCTGACTTCTATGATGACAAATCTTGGTCAAGCATCCCAAGCTATTAATCAGAAGTTGGATGTGGTCACTGGAGACTTGAAAGAAGTAAAAACTCAAATGACTGTTATGAAGACAGATATGCAAGCGATGGATGTATCAATTAAGAAAGTGATGGATGAGCACAAGGACACAAAGAAAAAATTAACAAGCCAAGAAAAACAGATTGAAACAATACAAACTGATCAGATGGCGGCAAAAAATCAAATTGCAATGATGGAGATGAGAGTGAGAGAGACCAATCTTCGTATACGCAACTTTCCAGATATGATGAGGTCCTCTTTACTTCGTATCTGGATGAGATATAAACACATTTTGGAACCAGAAACACCGATGTGGATATCGCCTCAAGAAATACTAACTTTACGCCCACTTAGACCAGACAAATTTACTACTTATCAAGATCTAATTAACTGGGAAGGAAAGAAATGCTCACTAAAAGACTTTCAACTTCTTAAGGATGATTTACAATGGCTCCAATACTACCAAATCAAATCAGTTTTTGTACAAGATGCTAAAAAAGGTTTTTCTAAAGAAAAATCTTTTCAAAGGATTTTACTAGACAATAATACAAAACTGATTTCTAAAATGTATAATCTTCTTTTAACAATATATTGTGAGCAGGATACGATTAAACCAACTATGATCGATTGGGCTCAAAATGTGGGACATGATATTGTTTTAAATAAATGGGAAAGATTATGGTCCAAAGATCTAAAAGGAATAAAAGCACAGTCAGTGCGAGAAAACATTTATAAAATGATGTATAGATGGTATCTAACACCCAAGAAAATTGCAAAGATTTATAAAACGATGTCCCCTACTTGTTGGAAATGTAACAAAGAAATTGGTTCCTTTTATCACATGTGGTGGACCTGTGACAAAGCCAAAGACTTTTGGGACATGATTTATAATGAATTGAGATTAATACTACAAAAGAATATACCCAAAACACCAGAAATGATGTTATTGAGTATGATTCCAGACGACTTAGCAATACAAAGAACTTTTTTGATTTATGCCACAACAGCTGCGAGACTGCTTTATGCAGCGAAATGGAAAGGGCTGGAAACTCCTGAGAAAAAAGACTGGATTGTTAAAATGTTTGAAGTGGCAGAAATAGCAAAACTCACAGCCATTCTAAATGAAGAAAATGACGTTCGGTTTTTGGGGGAATGGGGGGCGTGGATGTATTATTGTGAATATGAGTTAAAAATGGGAAGAATGGAAGAATACTTTCTAATCTGATCCAGAGGATTATTTCTGATCTTTTTTATAATGATTAAGTATAAGTATATTTACTAACAGACTATGGTTTTTTTTTCTATATATGGTATTGATAGTTTATTAAGATTAGATTACCTACGACGGGATGAACTTTTTATTAAGAGGCAGATAGAGGTGAAGGGGAAGTCTAAAAACTTTTCCATTTTTCTTTTTTCTTTTTTTATTATATGATATGGAACTATAACAACTTTAAGTTAGAATTGAAATTTGATATTGTTATAGATGTTGTTCAATGTAATGGAAAACTTCTAGTATAAAACCTAATAAAATTTATATAAAAAAAAAAAAGGAAAAGAACACCCTGTCAAACAGACATGCAAAAATTGCCTAAGGCCCAATAGTCACTTCTAAAATAGACAGTTTCATCACTAGAAATGAAATCGTATGGGGAGGAAGGAACTGAACTGCATCTAAGACTTACCTTTACCCCCCCCCCCAATAAATTAGAGCAAAGGAAAATGCCCTTTCTTCGATAACATGCACTCCCAACACTGTAGAAGCTGGTAAAAAGCTCATCTTAGGCATCAGTGAGCATGTGTATGCTTTGAAATTGAAGTGTTTGTTGGCTTACCCTCCCCCCCAGGGTTCTCTTCTGGGAAAGCATGGAGGCTATAGAGCACCATATAATGCTACTCACATGCAGCTAGTTAATTTCCTGTGATGCATGTATTAACCCCCTCCCCTCCCAGAAACAAGGATCTCGGGATCCTGAAGTCCAGCCACCTGGACAGTAACACTGAGGAGAGAGTTCAGGGGCAGCACAGGCTTGGAAAAGCTTTGGCTCAGTCTCTTTGGACTTGAGTCCTCACAATTTTCTGTTCAACCAAGGGGTTTTATTTATGCAATGAAATGACATTCCTGCTTTCTTTGAAAAACGCACTGCGGTCACCAGGGAGCTAATGTGAAAGAAATACTGCTGATTACTGGTTGTTCTTCGGTAACCGAGAGTCCAAACTGTGTTCTTGTTTCAGGAGCTGAGCCTGCCATTCTCAGGAGGTCAAGACAGTTTTTCCAAATTCACAATGGAAATGGTGCGGCAGTATATGAAGGAAGAAGAAATGCGGGCAGCTCATCAGTCCTCGCTGCTCCGATTGCGAGAAAAAGCACTGAAAGAGAAGACCAAGGCTGAGCTAGCCTGGCTAGAGCACCAGAAAAAGTATGGGAATCCTGGGAACCAGACATGGGAGATTTGTGGGGGGGAGAGAAAATCCTTTCCCTTCCCGGTCATGTGCTTTTCCTTCCTCCCTCCCTCCCTCCCTCCCTCCCTCCCCCCCAACCCTTCTGTCATGCAGTGCCCCTCAGTCAATCCCTACCTTTCCTTTTTTCCCTTTTGCTTGCAGTCTTGTGCAGTGCCTGTGTATGGACAGAGGTTACAATTTATCCACGCACAGAGCTGGTGCCCTTAGCTCTGGATCAGAGCTGGCTCATGTGTTACCAGGTGACCAACCCTGCTCCAGAACCTCATTTCCTATAACTGCAAGAAACACTCCTTTTTTGGTAATTCTTCCATGGTAGATGAGAACATGAGTAAGAGGAGTTCAGAAGCAGATTTTTTAAAATCTGCACAGGAGCAACCCACCCATCCTTGTTAGATACGTGACAATCGTTTGTAATCCAAGTTTGTACTCCATCCTAGAGATTTGTATAATGCCATCTTTTGTTGTTCTTCAACTCTCCTACGTGTTGCTTCCAAACTCCTCTTATTAATGTTCTGGACTACCATGAAAGAACGACCAAACAAAAAGTGTTTCATGCAGTTATAGGAAGTGATGTTCTGGAGCAGGTTTGGTCCCCTGGTAACACATGGGCCAGCTCTTGTCCAGAAGCAACTTTTAAGGGGTCAGCAGGAATCTCGTAAATTTAACTGAGGTACAAATAGAAGTTTTGCCTCTGTTTTTCACTTGTAAGAGAAAGAAGCAATGAATTCCCCTGTGCATTTCAGATGATTTTATCTCATTGCTGTGGTGTGCATTTTGAAAAAGCCCGTCTCACTCTTGAGGAGGAGTCTTTTAGGGAAAATGGGAGGGCAAGACAAAATGCAGCTGAATCAACCTATCATTTGCTTACCAAGTGCAGGGTTTCATTCTCTTAAGGCCAACCACAGCTTATTGTGGAACTATCTTTGCCACTACAAACCCATTCCTTTCATCTTCGGTAGTAATCTGTAAGAACAGGGCTACTACAGACACCAGAAATCCACTGGTTGGACCTGCAACACCTTACTTGCACTAGATACCACAGCACGTTGCATTGTTGCACAGAGTTTTATGTGCTTGTATGGCTATGTGTGCCTTCTTAGAACTGAGGTTTGAGCCTGTTTTTTTTTTTTAACTCTACGTTCAAAATAAAAGTGCCATATGCAAAGTGGAAGTTTAATCATGGGGAGAGGATGTGTGATAAAATAACTGAAATTGTGGCTTCTGTATATCACTGAAAACTTCAGGTCTTTAATGGTGTGGTACTGTTCTATTCTCAGTAGAGGAATATAAAAATGCAAAACTGGTGCAAGTTAGTCTGTCGAAAATGTAAGACAGTTCTGTTGATTTTTCCCAGGCGCTTGAGAGACAAAGGAGAGGATGACAAGATGCCGCCTATCCGAAAGAAGCAGAGAGGCCTGCTTATGAAGCTGCAGCAGGAAAAGGTAGTAATTGCATGGAAGAGTCGGGGTTGCCAGCACGAGGCTGGCAACCAGCGGGAGACTCACCAGTGAGAATCCCCTTCTTGCTGGTGATATACTGGCTCGCTGGTGATGCTCTAACATTTGGCCAATTGCTAGGGTGTTGCTGGCAACTCAGTGACACCTGGAAGTGACATCAAGTTGCTGGCGATTAACCCCCCCCCCCCATTTTTCTCCCACTGCCCAGTGATGGTGCCCCCTCTGGGGGCAGAAAGTCTCCCGCCATCCATTGGCATAACACCAACGAGATGGGCCCTCTGCTACATTTTTGGTAGCAAGAATACCTAGAGTATCTCCCCCCCCCCAGATACTTTTCCAGATAAGGATAGGGTGCCCAGATTAAGTCTAGAGCAATAGTCAGATCTCATATGTGGATTGTGGGCTCCCCATGTGCTGTGTCACAAACCAGTATAGAGCTGGTGCTTTTTGAAAGGAGCTGCTTGTCTTTGCATGCACAAACTGAGAGGAGCAGCAGGATGTTGAGGTGAGATCATTCAGTGGTGGAGAGAGCCAGCAGGTTCAGGGACCTCACTTCCTGCAAAAACCTCTCTGTTGCTTTTTCTCTCCCCATCACATGCTGGCCTGGCCACCTGCTTCCATTGCCAGGCAGTCCTCCAGTGCTCTATGCCCACTTGAAGCAGAGACCACCACCCCCATTGATGAGGTCATATCTCAGCTGCTCCTGTTCTTATCACGTGTTGTGGTACAACATAACTTCCTGTATCACGCTTGTAGTCCGGTGTTCCCCATGTTGGTTAAAGAGCGGTCCTGGGTCTGGAAAGGTGGTCTAGAACAAATGTGTTACATGCAGAAAGTCCTCAGTTTCCGACAATGGCATCTCCATAAATGTTTTACATGGATAAAAAGAAGGGCTGGAAACAATGTCTAGATGAGGCCCTCACTTTTCGCCGCCTTTCAGAGTAGACAGTGCAGTGCTACTCAGACAACTGGTCCATCTTGATAAAAAGCAGGTTCATATGTTCATGGCTGCCATGTAGTATACAATTACATGGCAGAAAACCATATTGAATGCAGTGAGACATATTTCTGAGTAAATATGCATATGGTCAGATAAACTCCCTGGCTATTGGGTTTGGAATAGTTAGAAATAAGGAGTGAATTTGATTCCATTTGAAATGACTTCTCCATTCTTACCTGCTTGGATAGCTCAAGAATAGGAGTAAAATGGAGTGTTTTTCATAGAAGTCTCTCTTTCTGGCTGAGGAGATGTCAAGAGGGACAGGGAAGCAGAAAGCGCCCCCAAGAACAGGTGTAGCACTGAGAGAAGTGGCTTCTGAGGCACAGAAGAACCTCTTCTGAAAAAGAAAGTGTAAATCAGCTGTCAGCCTAATGTTGGAAAGCTCTTAAAGTACAGTGCAGCAGATTCCTTTGCCTTAAAAGGCACCTGCCAGGCTGAAAAGCATCCTTACTTGATATCAAGTGCTTTTGTGGAACACCGCTTCTAGTTATTGTCGAAGGCTTTCACGGTCAGAGTTCATTGGTTCTTGTAGGTTATCCGGGCTGTGTAACCGTGGTCTTGGAATTTTCTTTCCTGACGTTTCGCCAGCAACTGTGGCAGGCATCTTCAGAGTAGTAACACTGAAGGACAGTGATTACCAATAATTTTTAATTATTAATTAATTTTTAATTACCGCTTCTAGTGATTACCAATAAAATAAAGAGGATAGAGGAGAATAAAAGGAGCAGAAGATAGAAAAGAACCTGATGAGCAGCAGAGGGAAGAATAAAACTGAGAAGGTGGAAAGGAGCCAGAAGTAAACCCTTGAAGCTGACAACATTACTACTCTTTTTTTGTTTGTTTGTTTTATTGTACTTACTCGTGCAGGCAGAAATTAAGCGTCTTCAGGAGGCTAATAAGGCTGCCCGGAAGGAGAGGCAACTGATCCTTAAGCAGCAGGAAGAGATAGAGCGAATACGCCAAACTACTATGAAACTGCAAGAAAAACTGAAATCTGCAGGGGAAAATAAGCTGGTAAGGTGCAACAGCTGGGATCCTGTCTCTAGGAAGCATCTTGTTAATATTCTTTGTGCCACTGCAGTTCTCATGTTAAAAAAATAAACATTTCCTGCAATAGAAAGAAGGGCTCTTAATTTTTTTAAAGTAAATAAATGAACTTGAAAACTCTGATTGTTTTTAGAAAGGTTAACTTGACATGACAGTGACTTCTAAAAGGATAAGAACTCTATTTTTTGTTGCTGGGACTGTAAAGGTCCCTTGTGCAAGCACCAGGTCATTCCTGAACCCATGGGGTGATGTCACATCCCAACGTTTACTAGGCAGACTTTGTTTACGGGGTGGTTTGCCAGTTTCTTCCCCAGTCATCTTCCCTTTACCCCCAGCAAGCTGGGTCCTCATTTTACCGACCTCGGAAGGATGGAAGGCTGAGCCAACCTTGAGCCGGCTACCTGAAACCGACTTCCGTTGGGATCGAACTCAGGTCGTGAGCAGAGCTTGGACTGCAGTACTGCAGCTTACCACTCTGCGCCACGGGGCTCATTTACAGCTGGGACTGTAGATAGTGCTTATAAGACTAGATTCGTTACTCTTATTCAATGAAGGTATTAACTACGTGGAAGTAATTGGTGTATGGAGAACTGCAAGGCGCCACTTATTAAACATTTCTGTGTATTTTCCAGTTAACAAGATTTTGTCCTCTACCTCTGTAAAACCATAGCTTTTCATAAAAGAATTTAAAACTCCCTGTTGCCTTTTTACACAGTTTCATTCTTCCATGTGAGTCATTGTCACTGCTATGAACCAACCTCTCACTATTGCTGTTGCTTGACTTTTTTGCATAGGAGCATCGCAGTGAGGACGATGCAAAAGAAACCCATTCTTCCAGCCCGCTGCCAACAGATGCGGAGCCCTGTAGCCCTTCTTCTGTCTCCAGCAGTGAGACCAGCAGCATTATGCAGAAATTAAAGAAAATGCGCAGCCGGATGGACGAGAAGTAACTATTTTTATTGCTTGAGATTCTTTTCTTCAGAATTTGCTTTTGCTTCCTGCAGTTGCAGTGACATTTCAATGTAGCTGTCCTCTGCAGTGGTCTGAGTGGTTATCAATTAACTATGCAAAGCCTCCTTTTCATCTAGACCCGCCTATTAATATTAAAGAAAAAAATTGTTTATATAATGGTTTTTCTGGTATTTCGGTACATCCCTGATGGAGGTGGTCTTTTCTACTGGATTTTGTTGCCCCCAAACAAAATGAGATCTGTAACCTTGAAGAGAATGATTGATTCATATCATAGGGTGTGGGATTGATTCATAATTCTTGAATCGAGCACTGCAGACAATCCATTATTTTAATTGAGTAATATTTTTCCTGTCCTGTATAATAGACATCTCTACATTGACCAGGAATTGCAATACCATTTTCATAATGGAGAATAGGAAGTAATGGTAGCAGGCAACTTTAGAATCTTATTGTGAAAATTTCAGGCAAAGGTAACTTTTTGGTGCATTCTGTTAAAATGACAGGCAAGAACTAAAGTTCCATTTGGTATATGTACCAAGATTTGCCACACATGCATTGGACCTTTTCAGTACTCTCCCAGCCATTCAAAAGAACTATTCTTGAAAATTGGGAAAGTGTCTGGAGAGGCAGACAATGCCAGGCTGCGACTGTAGTCATAAGCTGAAATAGGGTGAGCCATCCCCCCTTGATCTGTGCATTTATGCTGGGGCTCTTAAGTGTTCCATATGGGCCCTTTGGATCCTGTCATAGAGTAGGAGAAAAGAAATACGGTTTCTGTTTTCCATGAACAGTTACTTCTACAGTACTGTTTTCTAGGATTATGAAGGCACAGTTCCATTCCTTTTGAGTTTTAAAAGAAATTATATTGTTGATTCAAATTGTTG
Source organism: Euleptes europaea (assembly GCF_029931775.1). Classification (NCBI taxonomy): domain Eukaryota; kingdom Metazoa; phylum Chordata; class Lepidosauria; order Squamata; family Sphaerodactylidae; genus Euleptes; species Euleptes europaea. The sequence goes on along the minus strand of NC_079313.1, from coordinate 21,363,332 downwards.
CCTTTTTACAGATGTTTAATGTGTAAGTAGGAATCTTTACAAGATACTGCCATCTGTTCAAGTACACATTTCCTCTGATGAAATTGCATTTCTGTTTGCAGTAAGGGGCATCAATTTCTGAAGATTTTCCCTCTTCTCCTAGGCAACCCTGTGCAGTTCCTGAAGGTGTGCTGACTCCTTCAGAAACAAAATATTGGGACACTTAGTGGATTGCAACTGGTGGAGGTAGCAGGAAAGTCATACTTCATGAAATCTGTGGCTGGTTGCCTAAACACCATTGTCATAAATAACATAGGAACTCATTGTATTCATGTAGATAAGTGGTTCTCAAACTTTTCGGACCCCCCCCCCTTGGTTCCACAAACTCAACCCCAGAACCCCCTACCCTATCCTATAAAAAGCATTATTCAAAATAGGGGTTTGCACGGCTCACTAAAGAAGATAATAATAAAATTTCAAAACAGTAACAATTAATTGCACATGTATTCAAAGTCAAATTAAAACGTTTTAGTTGAAATGTATTCCAAAAAACTGATGAACTTGATGCAGTGGTACCAGCTCTTCAAAGTCTGGAAACAAATTCTTATAGTTTCCACCAAATTTGCCAGCATGGTGCCATAGCTTGATCTATTGTAAAACACAGTTGAAGGGGCCACCTCTAGCGTCCCCCTGCTGCCCTCTTGTCTCTTAGTGCCTCCCTAGGTAATCTCACTCCCCCCCAGGGGGTGGCACTGCCCACTTTGGGAACCACTGATATAGATGATCAGATCTGAACAGGAGACCCCAACCTTTATACGCTGGCAGGCACCCTTGGAATTCTGAGACAAAGTGGTGGGCTCAAACACAAAAGGGCTACCACAAAAGGCAGAGCCAACCACGACTTGTCAGGGAGTAAGGTCGTGCATAACACTAACTGTGGCAGGCTCCCCAGAAACAAAGTGCTGGGCAGGTCTGGGCCCAGCAGCAAGACTCGCCTGGGTGGAACAGATTGGCAGCCTGGCCCAGGGAAGCTCAAAGGGTATGGTGGTACTGAGCAAGCCCAGGTAGAAGAGCAATGGCTCTCTGAGCCCAGGTGTTTTTGAGACAGGGCAGGGAACAGAGGAGAAGAGGGCAGAGCTTAACTCAAGGTATGAAGCAGGGGTCGTAAAAAGACAGGAAAGGGAAAGGCTGGAAGGAGAAGAAGACGGCAGAAGTAAGGGGCAGGTTGCCATGTCATAACACAATGTGACCCTGAGGTGGGTGAAGTGAACCACGCCTTCAGGGGGTCTGTATTGATAAAGTAACTGTCTTAAAGAAATAGTGGCTGGGCTTGTGATCTCAAGACCCCATGGACTACAGGTATGATGTCCCCCTGCCCCCGGAGGGCGCTGCACGAATAGTAACTGTTCGAGGTTTCAGGCAGAAGTTCTGTTTAACTGGATGCCTTTTTAAAAGTGTAGATGACTGGAGAAGGCAATGGCAAACAACCCCGTAAACACAGCCTGCCTAGTAAACATCGGGATGTGACGTCACCCCATGGGTCAGGAATGACCTGGTGCTTGCACAGAGGACTACCTTTACCTTTTTTTTAAATGAACATATTGTTGAAAACTATATTCTTGCATATACACAGCTCACCTTCAGTCAAGCTGTGAAGATCTTTGTTTTATGATGGCAGCTGCTGCCCAAGCAACTTTTAAAAAATCTGCACAGCCAATCAGGAGCCCTGCTGTACGAAAGCCTCACCTAGCCCTGCCTCCTGTCTCAAAACAATTGCCAGGCACCGGAAAAGGTGTTGGTGGGTACCACATTGGGGACCCCTGATTTAGACTCTAGATTCATGTCTCAGCGGGACTCATTCCCTGGCCAAGCCATCCAAATGACCGCTTGAAGTAGCCTAATAAGGATGAGGCATGAACTTGGTGATGCATTCTCCTGGACCTATGTGGTTGGGTCAACTTGGACCCCGCTGGTTGGCAGCACAGGAGAGAGCGACTGGTGTGCTTTCAAGCGACCAAATACCTTGAGACTGCTCTGTCTAGCTTTTGCAGTGTTGTCACTAAAGCCATGTTAGCCAGATTTTTGTGAAGTGCCAAAAAGATAAAAGACGCATTGGAGAATAACCGGCACATGCAGTCATTCCGAGGAGGCTCAATATAACATTTTTAGGGTTGCCATAAATATCTGTCAAAGAAGCATTTGTAGGTTTCCTGACCTAAGGAAGCATCAAGATTGATTTCTAAAAAAGCAAAAGAAAACGAGAAAGAAAAGTGTGCTGTAGTATGCATGTGAACAGGAGCATGCTCAGTCAAAGAATTAACCCCTTGTGATCCTGGCATATTCAGTCTCCTAATAGGGAATCTCCTAAGAATAGAAATGTCCCTCCATATTGCTTTATCTTGATGAATGCTGCCTATGAGTAGCATGGGTTTCGCCTTGTGGTAGTCTCCTCAGCCAGGCCACTAGTTTATTTCTAACAGCTTGCTATGTGGACATTTCGTATCGGGGCTGTGGCTCATGCAGAGCACTACTTGAAAACGAAACTTTACAGAGTGCAAACCGAAAGAGTAAAAACCGCAAATGTACAAAATGGTGGTTCAGGAATTCTGGGTATCACGTGCCAAAGAACAGTTCATGCTGTGTTTCTGAATCATTCTGTGGCTTTTAGCCTGGTGATTTAATGTTTTGTAAACCTAATACCAGAGGGGTTTGCCATGTTATGCTCTTGGAGCAAAGCCAGAATAGCATCTTGAAGACTTAACAGATTTATTACAGAATAAGTGTTCATGGACAAGAGACCACATTGTTAGATGCAGGGAAGTGTGTCCTCAGTTGGCAGAGAGAGATGGGTATAGGCAAAGCAATTGTAAATAGTGCAGTCAAAAGGCAATGAAATGCAAGAGGTACGGTCTGTGACGTTTCAGCGCAAAGCTCAGACAGGCACAAGATAAGCACAGTGGCCACTCACAGCCATCACACAATCTTGCGAGACTTGCTAAGACCATAATTGCGATTGAACTCTAACACAGTACATTCCTAAGGAGAGTTACTCCAGTCTAAGCTCATTCATTTAAATGGGCTTAGACTGGAGTAACTCTCCTTAGGAATGCACTGGAAATGGGCAGCATCAAGCATCCTGAAAGACCATGCAATTCAGTGGTTTCTTGCTCACTTCTGTTCTTTTTGTGGAGGTCTACAATGGGGTGTCTTGGGAGCTGTAGCTTTTTTCCTCTGGAGAAGTTTAATTTGTTATTTATATGAATGAGACTAGAACAGGGGTCTCAAAACTGCGGCTCCAGAGCCGCATGTGGCTCTTTGGCCCGTTGAGTGCGGCTCTCCGAACTTGGTTCGGAGCCCCTGCTCTTGTGTCTGCTCACGCCTGCAGCCGGGCTGCGGAGCCGGCACGCCTGAGAGAGAGAGCGGACACGCTGTCTCTCCCCGCCCCCGCCATGGAGAATGGCCGGTCCCCCTTTCCCTTGCCTTCAATGGTTGGGAGGCTAAAGCCTGCCCTCCCCTCTAGCCGCGCGATTGCTGGGCGGGCAGCTCGGCAGTTCCTGGCCCCCCTGCCCGCCTATCAGCTGTTAGGCAGGGCGGGCTTCCTTTGGTAGACCTGGCCTCCGGCTGAGTCCCATTGGGAGGCCATGTCTTATATTTTTCTTGGCGCCACTTTCTTGGCGGTAGACCTGGACTCTGAGGAGGGGAAAAAGTCCCCCTTCAGAGGCCAGGTCTACCAATTGGCTTCTATGGGCCTCCGGAGGCCAGGTCTACTGCCAAGAAAGCCAATGGGTAGACCTGGACTCCCAATGGGACTCAGCCGGAGGCCAGGTCTACCAATAGGCTTTTATGGCGGTAGACCAGGCCTCCAGACGAGGACTCCAGACAGGAAGGGGGAAATGGCAGTATGATATCAAGTTTTATTCAGTGTACCTATAGTTTAATTAAGACTTAAAACTTTAATTAAAGTTTATTAAGTTAATAAACAGTGTACCTACCTATATAGTTTAAGTTTAAGAAATTTGGCTCTCAAAAGAAATCTCAATCGTTGTACTGTTGATATTTGGCTCTTTTGACTAATGAGTTTGCCGACCCCTGGACTAGAACATGAGTTTGGAACTATTGTTCAAAGGGCTAGAACAGCAATGGTTTTATAATTCAGAACTGAAATGGATAGACAAAATTGTATATGAATGCATACCGTCTAGAACAAGAAAAAAAAAACTCGCCATCTGTAGCAAGAGTAAGAAACGTTTACCAGAACAGGAAGCAGCAGTAAACGGCAGTTCATTGCTAATGCACACTTACGTTGTGCTGTCTTTGGAGACTTGTATTTGTGGACAGATGATATTTTGTGACCCTTTTAAGACTCTGTGCTAGATGCTCCCCCACTCTCACTTTTCTCCCTGTTTCTTACTATCTTGGCTTGAAACTCTTCCTCCTTATTTTGTAGACACTGCTCTCCTGTTCACTACTTCTTCTCTGTCTTTACGTCTCACCACTGGGCCTCTCTCAGTGTCTGTTTTCCCAACCTCCATCCCAAATTCCAGCTGTATATCTACAACCAATTGGTCAGGTAACTTTGCAACCTTTTTCAGTGGAAGACTCTTTGATCGAGCATGCTCTGTTCAGTTTGATGCGATTAGGAAGCTCTTCATCAGGGTGTGGTTTTGGTTTGTTTTTTCCCCTCTATAATCTTTCCCTCCACTTTACAAATTTAAATCAGGTTATTGCTGCATATGAAGTTGGCAGCGTCCAACCTCTCTTAGGTAGCAAATTCATATATCAGTTTTGGGAAGCTAAGTTTTAGGTTTTGACTCTGAAATTTTCATCTTTCTACATGTGCATATAAAGAGATCACCTATCTGAATGGTGTTGTTTTTTTAAAACGAACAAGTAAAATGCCATTCATTTGCAAAATGCATACAGCTGCTTCCCTTAACCATTTCAAAGTGATTTGAAAATGAAGCTGTAGACCCACTAAAGTGAACAGAAATGACTCCAACTAAACTGAACCATTCCAAATTAGCCACATAAGAGTTCAGATTAATAATTCAGTTAAGCCGTTTTGTTTCTTTTTCTGGTCATTGCGTTTTCTGAATTTTGGGAAGTTTTGCATGTCCTAGCATGATTTTTAGGCATGGAAGATTTTGTTCCACATTTCCAAGATAGTAAGATAAATTTGAGAGTTTACTTAGTGCAGGACACTGATTTAATGGTTAATTTTGGATGCAGACCTGCTATCTTTGTGCAAGCTGCTTTCTGGGTTGTTGTTTTTTTAATCAGATTTGATCACTTTGCCTCGTTCCCTGGAATAGGAATCCAACCAAAGATTTACTGAGAAGGACTGTTCCTGTTAATATGGAAAGAAATACAATTGGGGGGAAAAAGACACCAAAAATGTGGGGGGGGGATTGTTCTTTGTCATTGTTCCCACTACTAGTACGAAGGTGCAACTGGATGAGATGCTAGAAAAACAGATGCCATAAAGAGGGACTTGAATTGACACTGTGGAGCTGAGATGTAGGGTTAATCTGTGACACCCCACCTCCATGCTGTTTTCCCCAAGGATGCTGTTAGCCCTGGTAGGACACACGAGACATGCTATAGGGATTTAGGATATCTTTGGTCTTCTCTTTTTCCGGCTTCCTCAAGGGGAAGTAACAAACAGCCTATTAAGGAGGGCAAAATTCTGTTTCAATCTCCTCCCAGTCTTTGGTTAGAGTACTTTGGTTGTGTTGCTTAGACGTTTCAGGAGTCACCGCTACATCAAACAGATTTATTTATTGAGAGCCAGTGCGGTGGAGTGGTTAGAGTGCTGGACTAGGATCTGGGAAACCCAGGTTTTGAATCCCCATGGAATCGGCCCCGAAAGCTCACTGGGTGACCTTAGGCAAGTCACAGCCTAACAGACCTCACAGGGTTGTTGTTGTGAGAATAGAATGGAGGAGAAGAGAACAATATACGCCAGTTTGGGCCCCCATTGGAGATAAAAGTGGGGTATAAATGAAATATATGTTGATTTTACTTGGTTTCAAGTCTCACAATCAATGAGTTGTATAAATATCTGTTTCTAGGCTAGATTGATAACCTTTTTGAAATCATTACCTCGTGTCCTCTTTGTCACAGCTCATCCTACTATTAGTCCCACCTCAGGTGTCAAATGTTAAAGGACAGCAAATTACCGATTATTGAATTTACTATTATATTTTGCAAGGAGAGATAGCGCTACTTGATTTTTTTCCTGCCTCCAAAATCAAAATGCCCCGAGTTCTTTGTGCCTTTTACAGTACCAGCTTCCCAAATTTTCCGTGAGAGTTGGACTGTTTTGATCTCTTTACTATCAGAAAGCCCCTTTCTTGTGGTGGCAAAATATTTGGGAAGAGCTCATATCTTTGGCTACTTGTGATCTGTTATAACTTAGGGGAAATTGGAAAAAAAAATTGGGTTGATGGAGATGGGTACGTGTCATTTGGTTAGCTGTTGTCCCAGAGGGTTACACAGTGATATCCTAAACAGTGGGGTGCACTTAGGAAAAAAAGCTTGATGTCCTTTACTAAATTATAATGTTTGGTAAGTAAAATCTTTCAAACATGTAACTGTTTGGAATCTTGGAAGTGAATGGCACCCTTTTGTTGGTAATGCAGTCATTGTGCTAGGTTTAGGGCTCTTACCTTGACAGTTTACAACTTTGGGTCTTGACGCTATGTGGTTTCTACTCATGGGATCTGATGAAAGATCAGACTGGGGAGGAAAAGGTTTTATTACCGGTAATCATTTTTTAATACTCTTCATATATAGTAACTTTAGAACTTCCCTCTTCTTTCACAGAAAGGAAAATGCAGGATTGCATGAAAAGGGGTGCTGCATTAACCTCGGTCCCAGCCAACCTAGTGCACTTTTTTCATGTCTCTTGCTTGTGTTCGATGAGTACTTCTGGCAATAATTAAGAATAGCTTCCAATGCATTTGTCTTATCTTGAATACAGGTAGGGTATCTTTCTGCCACAGCTCTGTGTTGGTGCCTCACTCCTTCATGTCCTGTTTTGTCAGGTTCTTAACAAAGCGAGAGCAAAAGCTGATGCAACGGCGCCAGCATGCTGAAGAACTGCTGCAGTGGAAACGCCGCCTGGATGCAGAAGAAGCAGAAATACGTCAGATAGAGAAACAAGCCTTGGCTGCTTGGGACAAAGAACTGCTTGAAACAAAAGCAGCAGGAGACCAGAATGACCAAAAAGGTAGAAAGAATGAAAGGGTGCCTGAGAGAAGAAGACAAAGGCCCTGGTCAGCACTCCATCTGCTACTGGGATGCTAGCTATGTGGGAAAGACCCATGTTGAGAGCCAGCATGGTGTATTGGTTAAGAGCGGTGGTTTGGAGTGGCAGACTCTAATCTGGAGAACTGGGCTTGATCTCCCACTCCTCCATGTGAAGCCTGCTGGGTGACCTTGGGCCAGTCACAGTTCTCTTAGGACTCTCTCAGCCTCATGAGAAGGCAGGCAATGGCAAGCCACCTGTGAGCATCTCTTGCCTTGAAAACCGCACAGGGTCGCCATAAGTCAGCTGTGACTTGAATGGCACTTTCCACCACCATCTGTGCCAAAAGAAAACTGAAATGCGTGAAACTTTCCTCTCCTCCAACCACCCCTAATTTTCGTTAAATATTAAAATTCTGTGATAGTAGTCTAAATGGTCCAAACATTGAGACTGCAGTAGCCCAATGTTGATGTAGCATTTGAATTAACAGGTGGGTAACCTTTTACACCCCTGCCCCCCCCCCTTTTGGTTCAAAGATTAAACAAAATATGCACAATTATCTTGAAGGGAGGTCTCTGCTTTTAAAGGCTGGGATGGTTGGCTTATCACAGAAGTCATCTCTGTACGTTCTTGTGCTATGAACAGTCAGTGCACTTTCATACTTTTATGGGGGTCAGATTTAGGAGGGTATAAAAGACAAGCTGAGTACCCAGCTTGCTGGGAGTAATGGACGACTGGGGAAGGCAATGGCAGACCACTTGTAAACATAGTCTGCCTAGTAAACGGGAATGACCCGGTGCACAGGGTCATTTACCTAAAAAGCATAGAACCATTGTAGGTGCACACGAAGGGGGAGGGTATTCTTGCCTGCCTGACCTTACTTTGCTGTTCATCTCAGGAACTGCCAGTGAAGAAGATTCTTCAGTGCCACCTTGTCCTTGCTTCGAGAGTGGCAGCTCTGTCCCAGAGGAACTGGGCAATCCAGCTGCTGCATCTGACCCACCAAAGGCCTTGGAGGTCCAAGGGCAGCTGGGAAGCCCAGATCACACTACTCTTATGGAAGAAATCATTTATTCACAGGAAACCGAAACTTCTGCCTCACCTGGGAAACTTGTGAGTGAACTTGTATGTACTAAAGAGCATGCAGGAACAAGGTTTTCCAGTCACCATTCTAGAAATGTGGGGTTGGTTTAGGCATTTTGCTGTGATGATAAATTCAGATGTAATTACAATTATAGGCATGAGGGGCAACGAGGGAGAAAAGTGGAGCTATTGCAGGGAGAAAGAGCAAGTGATGATCTGTATCAAGGATTGTAGAACGGTCCCAGCTGATGAGGACAAATTAGGTTTGACATTAAGGAGATTGTCCATGACTCTGGTAAGGGCAGATTCAGTGGGGTGCAGAAATCAGATTATAGTGGGTCAGGAGAAGAGATTAATAAGAATTTTCTCCCTGGAGGGAGAAAAAGTTCAGGCACCGGGAATGAGCCACATGCTGTAGGAATTTGGAGGCCAAAAGCTGCAAAGAAAATTGGGGAGAGGGAAATTTTTTTATATAAGAATAGGGAAAGGAGTGCCGTATGGTAAAGAAGCCGGAGGAGAGACTAAGCGAGAAGAGGAATTGAGAAGAGTGGTGGACGTCCTAAGACATGGTTTTAAGATGTGACCTAGTCATTGTCTGGTGGCTCTTTGCTGTCTCCACCATTGTGACCTTTGATGATGGGGGAAGGGGTTGGCCACTGGATTTTACCTCAACCCTGAAAATGGCTTTTCACTGTTCTATTGTGATTTTAATGGCACTGATCTTTTAAATTATAATAAGTTGCCAGTGAAACTCCTGTAAAAGTGCACAGACTTGATTAATTTGCTGTATGTAGAGAGTTATGGCTGCAGAAGGCTTTCCAGGCTTGTAATTACTGTGTTGAAAACGAGGCTGTGATGTATACCTTTTTAATAAGATAACCTTTACAAGCAAATTCTTATTTTTCTTTCCCCTTTGGACAGTCTCCTTCAAAAAGCAGCACGTCCTTGTCAAACCGAGGGTCCAGCAAAGTGACCCCCAGAATGAGTGGGCAGCAGCATTTACCAGTCAGATCCCAGGAGGTATCCTATAGTTGGTCTGATGAGTCATTATCCATGACCCAGTCAGGTAAGGATTAGACTTCTTGATGACTACCTTGTGTTTCCCGCGAGGGTAGGCAGCTAGCACATGGTACTCCTCATTCACATTATAAAAATTGTATGTGATTGCTTAGATAGACATTGCTGTGGAAGGGGATATGCATCAATGGTTTCTGCTTAGGAATCTTCACTGCATCAAGTATTATGCTTTCTTTTGGGGGGCAGATAGAGTTGTCTAAATTATTAACAATTGTGTTTAAAAAGACATGGTTGTGAGAAAGTTAAGGGGTGCTCTCATAGTTGGATAGAAGTCAACAATACACAGGTATTTTGATTGCACTTTCAGTCCGTCATTCTTATTAATAGGACTTAGATATTATACGCCACAAGGGAAATTCTGGTCTCTGCCCTGATGATGATCATACAAAGCAAGGGGAGGATCAGGAGAAGCCAACAAGGGATGGACATAAGTAAAGACAGTCTTTGGATTCTGCTGAGATTGGGGTTGAAGATTAGAAGCTTTGACTGGTGGGTTCATGGGGAAAATGGGTTTCCATAAGGGGTGGCACCATGAGATGTTCTAGGTTCAATTTTAACCAGTCTGATTTTGCAGCGTCTGAGGCAGTTACTTTCTCTAAAACAGTCAAACTTCCCTTATCAGAAACCACCTCAGATCAGAGCGACATTGAAAGCCGAATCCGGGCTCTAAAGGATGAGTTACGGAAGAGAAAGTCTGTAGTCTACCAGCTGAAAAAAGAGCAGAAAAAGAGGCACAAGGAGAGGCTGAAAGCCCAGGAGGCTAGCTTGATCAAACAGCTAGAGGTAAGAACCATTTGGAAGAGGCATTAAATAAGAGCCGAAAGGCTAGGAGGCATTCTGTAAGAGAAATCATAGTAACAGCAGATCAGTATTGTCATGTCTCTTTTGAAATCCACATCACAATGAACTGTTAATTTGTTAGTTTTCGAGAATATTATTTATCAAGGTTTTCTGACACTGAGTAGTAATTTCTGTTAATATAGATAAGCTGTTCATAGAATTACAATTCTTGTCTTTAGTTGAAAGCTGAATAAGGATGTGGGCTGTGTGTTGCATTTCTGGTGGCTACTAAAGTTCCCTGCATTTCTCTGCTCCCAGCAGCCCCTTTTGATTCCCCAAAAGCTAATGCTGGAGATTGCTGGTCCCACCTGGGTCCATGTGGGTCAAGTGTCATCAGTGAGAAGGGGGGGGATTTTGCAAAATCATCCCCTTTCTTAGTGTTAGTATATGTAGCAGGACTAAGATGCATCATTTAAAGTAGTTGCCTTTTTCCATGGGCAGCTAAGCCACCCAAAGAGATATACTTTGAAAGAGCAGAAACTTATGCCCTCTTGCATCTTTAAAAAAATGTATTAGACTTATGATGAATTCATCAAGAAGACTGAAGCAGAGTTGAGTCAGGATCTGGAGGCAGCGCCTACAGCTAAACCGCAAATTAAAACTCCATCTTCTGTTACGGAGAAACCAAAGATCAAGCCACCCCCACTCCACAGGTAAACTGAATGAACGCTTCAAGTTAAAAGTGTTGTTTCTTGGGAGTTAAGCCTGATAAGACCACCACCACTCCACTATGTGTGGTAGGGAGCAAGACTGTGCCCACCTGGCATGACTGCCCCACCTCCATCGCCCTGGCCCTGTGCGTGGGGGTCTGATATTCTAATATAGCCTTCTTGCAGGGGGAAATGCACCTGGGACTGTTACATTACTTTGTGTACAGCTGGTGGCATCTGAGATAGGGCAGGCATGCTGGATGGGTAGGGAGGTAAAGCCGCCGTGCATAGGGGAGAGGTTAGGGATTTTGTGATCTGATTCAGCCCTAGGTGTGTGCCATCTCAAAAGAATTCCCACCCTCCCAGAGAGGGAGGAAACATACGACTACAAACTTAGACTTTTGCTATGGCCACACTGAGGCAGCTGTCAAAAAGTAAGCAGATTTAAGGGGGCGGGACGACACACTGTCAGACAGCACCCCTTTGTCTAATGTGTAGTGTAGGTATGCTCCATTGCGAACTAAAGAGAGCATTTCTTTCCCAGCAAACCTCAGTTTAATCTTCTCTGTGCCTAGACATCTGCCTCTCAAAAAAAACCCAACCCTAAACTGAAATGATGATGAATATTTTCTGGATGGGGATGGCAGCATTGAGCTGTCTAAAACTGGGTGTGCCTGTAGGCCCTTACGTACATTTTTAAAGGGTTGGTTTTCAATTCTACCATCGGCTTTCTGGGTCAGCAAGAAGAGCTGCTGTCTCTGGTTCTAGCCTTGGAGGACTGACTGCGCCATCTTAAGCAGAGTGACACTTTCCTAGGAGAGCACTGCAAAGTCAGCTCTCAGCAAGGGAGCCTCCTGAGTTTTGCCTTATGTTCTGTGCTACAGTTATCTTTTTGGCATCTGTAATGACCAGTTCTTTACTTATTTTTTTCCAGATCTGAAACGACGAAAAGTTGGAAATCGCTGACTGATTCTGAACGTTGCAGGGGATCACTGGAGTCCATTGCAGAGCATATCGGTAGGTAACTAGGAAAGCAGTTGCAAAAGTGAAGTCCCTCCTGAACCTTTGCACCTCATTAATTTTTAAAGTAAGGTTTGCTTAAGCTAAAAATATTCTTCCACTTTCTAGACAACAACAATATCCTGAAAAGCTAAACTTAAAAAATTATGTTATTATTTAGAGTTAAGACTCTTTTCCCCAAATGTTGGGCTGTATCTTGCCACTCTGCTCAGCTAAGGGCAGCATGTCCTTTCACCACAAGGCATGTCCTACCAAAGCATGAGTTTCCCACACTGGTGGGATTCAGTTTGTGCTGAAAAATGCTAAAATTACAAATATATAAATTTTAATAAGGTGCACATTCAAGTTAAAAACATAAGGCCTCTAGCATAGGCAAGACTTTGGTCAATGTAAGATTGTACATCGCAGGTGTTCATGTTTGTATATATTGAATGTGAAAGTCTTGCCTGTGCTAGAGGCTTTATGTTTTTAAATTGAATGTGCACCTTATTAAAATTTATATATTTGTAATTTTAGCATTTTTCAGCTCAACCTCTTAGGTTTGGAATCAGTACTCTGGTTGAGTTCCATTTGGTTCCCCCCCTTTTGTTGTTGTTTTTCAGAATGCAGTTTGTGCCAATGGCGTATTTTCTCCTTCCACTGAGTAGTGGTAGCATGCCACTCAGTGAGTTTCTAAAAGTACAGCAACCCACTGCTCCAAGATAAAGAAAGAAGCTATTTCTTTTGTGTTCAGTCAGAGTGTGAATTATAAAAACCCTGCCCATATTGTCATCTGGCTGTGGTATAAATTATCTAGCTTTTTTCTCTTCTTTGTGCCTCATCATTTTTCTGTACTTCGTTGAGATGCTGTTGCATGACAAAACAAAGTTGCCACTTTCAGGAGTCCATTCCTTCTACTGGAATTGGAAGATTCAGACATCTAGCTGGGATCCAACAGGGAAGGTTCAGGGCAGGCATTAACGTTATGGTACTGGCCATTCCCCCATAGCTCTATCCCACGGTACTCCAGGTAACGTAAGAATGCTACTTGGACCATTTCTCCTAGGGTTGCCCACTGCCTGGAGGGAAAATTGTCCTCTTTAATAAAGGCTTGTTTACCAAGCGATGTTATTTCCTGGTGTAGTGGTTAAGAGCGGTGGACTCTGATCTGGAGAACCGGGTTTGATTCCCCACTCCTACACACAAAGCCAGCTGGGTGACCTTGGACAAGTTACTATTAAGAGCTCTTTCAGCCCCACCTATCTCACAGGTTGTCTGTTGTGGGAGGGGAGGGGAAGGGAAAGTGATTGTAAGTCAGTTTGAGTCTCCTTTAAGTTGGGTATTTTGACCCTGTACGGTTTTTTAAAATGCCTGTGAAAATTTTCATTCAATATTTGCTTGTGGTTGACCCAGTCAGATGCAGTTGGTTAAACCTGCAGTTATCTACTGCGACACAGTCATTCTTGACTCTTAGCTACTATAGTGAAATTAAATAGCAGCTGTTATTTTGAAAAATTATGTCAATGTTTCAGTGTTCTCTCTCCCTCTCCCCCACCCCCAGATGCTGTATCGCATTCTGACAGATCTGACTCTTCATATACCAAGAAATTAATCGAGGCAGAGATTCAGACAGAGGGGCGTTTCCAAGCTCCATCCCCAGGCCTCAAGGTCCCACAAAAAGCTGAAGCGGAATCTGGTGATGTGCTGGATGGTTTCCCCCACTTGGCTGTTCTCAAAGATTTAGGAGACTCGAGCAGAACATCCCGTCTGTCACTGAACACTTCTGAAGATGTGACAAGTTTTGATCCTATTGTTTCCACTAACAGATCTGTGGTACAAGAAGAAGTAGAGTCTGTAAAATCAGAAGACTCTGAGCCAGATGATACCCACAGGCTTTCTGGAAAATCCGTTGCTTCTGCTTTGGACACTGAGCAAAAGAGTTGCCCACCAGTCTCATTAAAGGCAAGGGCTGAGATTGGCTTGGCTGCTACCTGTGTTCAAGATGCAAAGGAAATTCCGAAGCAAAAGGAACGTGACAGGAATGGTGAATGTGCTGCATCGGACCAATCCTCTCAGAAGCTAGATAAGACTTTGCTTTCAGAACAGCCACCTGTTTGCACAGAGCCCTTGTATCCTAATGATTTTGAGAGATCTTCAGAGAGAGAACATAGGTCAGACGAGGGGGCACCTCATAATGAATATTACAAGGATGAATTTGACACCTCTGCATCCTCTCTTGGAAAAGACTCTAGGTCACAGGGAGAGAAATCGTGGTATACAAAAGCTCCTAGGAGCAGATCCCCAATTATTGGAAGTGACGAAGAAGTAAGTGAATATCTCAGTGACAGAGCTCTGTCTGTGGGTTCTAGTGTTCATTCAGAAAGATTATTAATCCTGAAATCGCCAACAGAACTGCTGAAAAGTAAAGAGCGCAGTGATGTGGAGGGAGAATCCGTTCATGTTGATCCATCATTCTGGGCTTCCTCTTCCATGACAGAAGAAGAGGAAAATACTCTGCAAGATTTCAGCATTGGTGACAGAGTCCTTGTCAGTAACGTCCAGCCTGGGACACTGAGATTTAAGGGCCTGACAAATTTTGCTAAAGGATTTTGGGCCGGTGTGGAATTGGATAAGGCCGAAGGAAGGAATAACGGCACTTATGATGGCATTAAATATTTTGATTGTAAAGAAAAACATGGCATTTTTGCTCCTCCGCAAAAAATCTCACGGATTTCAGAGAGTTTTAGTGGTCTCATGGACACAGAGGAGCACTCTTTCTGTACGATGAAACTAGATCCCAACCACAAAGCAGACCACAAGTACAGAGAGAGTTCTGGGGAAGCAGAAGAGGAGATTGAGGGGACAATTGTGAGTGAGAGATCTCTCCAGGATAAATCACAAAGCGGCGCATCGTCCTTAGAAGATTCCATAGCAGCTGAAGCCTATTTAAAACTCAGTGCCCAAAAAAGCCAAATTGTTGCTGCTGTTGAAGAAGTGCTTTCTGAAGAACAGAGTGTTGTCAATTCTCTAAAGTCCTCAGCAGATGACAACCAGCTCTTGCCTGCCTCCATTTCTGATGCCCTTAGAAAGACGTCAACTGTTGCTGTGGAAGGGGTCGTGGATGGAATCGTCCCTGAGAAATGGAAGCAACAGCAGCCCTCATGGCAGGAATACACTGAAAAGTCAGAGAGCCTTTCCTCAGGAGTGCTGGAGAAGTCCACAACTCCCCTCCTGGACTTGCTCACAAAAGAAAGGAGGCAATTAGAAGCCCAGCTGAGGCTCCCATCCCATGAGGAAGACGAATCCAAAGACCAACAGGAAAAAGTGGGCTTGTTGACGGACAGCCTCCTGCAGGTGTTTGTGAAGGACACTGTTAGTCAGCTGCAGCAAATCAGAAAGACCAGGAACGAGAAGATTCAGTTCAGTAATCAAGAACTAGCTGCTGTCCAAGAGCAGAAGCTGGCAGCTGGTGACTCGCTGAGCATCTTAATAAGTTCTCAGTTGGAGGATGGAGAAGAAGTGTCCTCTCCCGACTTGTGTCCCAGGCCCGTAAGTACCCTTTCCTCAGATGGGTCCAGGAATGAATGTTGTGGTGCTGCCTCAGCCATAAAAATTAGCAGCTATAATTTGATGGGTTAGTCCTACTTGCAGCAACCTTTGTGATACATTCTGAAATGTTTTGCAGAGTGTACGTTCAGAGATGTAGAAAACATTGACAGGCATCCCAAGAGTTGCTTAAGCTCACACAAGGGATCTACACTAATTCAGAGCAATTTTGGACTTCTCTAAACCAGGCACATCACTCCCACCCCCCTCTCACAAATTGTTTTGGAGGCTCCACTGTTTCAAAAACGGCTTGGCATGCAACACAAGGGACTGCTTTTGAGAAGCCTCCCATAGCTTCTTGGTTCTTGGATCTGACCATTTGACTTATGCCTAGGTTCAGCCTGCTGGCACCAAAATACCATGTATTTGCTTACTCTTATGTTGTTTGCCTGCCAACAGAGTTTGAAAGCAAAGAAGATTGTTGACCACGGACAAAGGCATTTCTGCTTATACTTTTGTGTTAATAGATTAGCCTTTGAATTTGTGTAAAAGACCCCTGTTAACAGAAAAAGTCAGTTCCTCTGCAGGGACATCTACGTTGCATCTGATTCTGCTGCAGCAGTAACTGTATGAATGCTACATCCATATACATGCTCTAGGGATACATGCTACTACTGTAACCTTTCCCACTGTAATTGCTCCACCTACACAACATCTCGGAGATGTTGTCAGAAAGTGAGAACATAAAGAAGGGCTTTTGCTTTCCCTTTCTGTATGGGGCACTGAGCTCTTCTCTGATTTAATCATAAACATGTTTAAGGGATGTAGAATGTGGTGCAGGCCACATACATGCTCCAAAATAGTAATAGTATTTTTCTTATTGCATAGGAGAGCCCCGTATTTGGTGCCAGTGGGCAGGAAGAGCTTGCCAAGAGACTGGCAGAGTTGGAGCTTAGCCGGGAATTCCTGAGTGTGTTAGGAGATGACCAAGATTGGTTTGATGAGGACTTTGGCTTGAGTACTCGCAAACTCCCTCCGAAGCAAGCTGAAGAATCAGCAGTGCTGCCCAAGGTAGAGCCTCCTAAAGTGCCCCCCAAGCCATGTGAAGAGCCCTTAGCTGTCCCACACACTGCAGAGGAGGTGGAGGTCTTGGTGCATGAGGCAACTGAGGAACTGTGGAAGTGCAAAGAACTGGGGCATGATCTTCAGGCTGCTGGTTTTCCCAGAGATCTGAGTGATTCCTTTAAAGATGACGACATTGAAGCCATCAGCAAACAAATCTATAAACAGGTACAGCTTGGGGACACTTCTTCTCATCCACTAGATGAAGGATTCTGAACCTGACTATCTTTTGGGGGGGAAACTGAGCTTGAAGCTCCCCCAGATGCAGCAGAGGCTGACACCATGATTATGCTAGTGCTCACGTGTCCAGGGCTTTGGGGGCAAGCAAAGTCTGGGAACAGTTGGTGTACTTTCAGGCCCATGTGCGAACAGAGGAAGAACAAGGTTCTTTGGGAAACAGGAACTGCTCCGTTAGCACCCTGTATATATTGCAGTGGTAGGTGGGTTGGGCCAGTCTCACAAAAGTGAGTGTGAAAGAGAATGCGCAGGAGAGATGTTTTTATATATGTATTGGGAAGGAAATCTTGACATTCTCTATGCCTCATCACAACTGATTGAAATGTGGCCCCCTAGATTAACTGTAATCCCTCTGCAGACTGAATTGCAGCCTCTGGTCTGCATGGTGAATATGTCTACTCTTAATATCATCAAAAACTAACTTAAAAATACTTCCACCTTTTATTTGCTAAGGCTGTGTTTGACTTAACAAGAGAGATTTTTGGAGAAATCTTTGCGGAAGATCCAAATTTGAACCAACCTATATGGATGAAACCCTGCAGGATCACTTCTACTTACTTCCGTCGAGTAAAAGATCCAGGTGACCTTGAGGAAATCAAGGTAGGAATATCAACTCATAAAATGTTCTGTGGAAGTGAAGGTTATCTCATCTCGGGTTTAAGGCAAAGTTTGTGGTTTATCTCCAAAAACGGTCATCGATGGTGTCTGAAACAGGGATCCCCCCCCCGCCATCTCTGTTTCTTCTTGTGTTGATGAGTAAAAACTGGCTTACTGATGATTTCCCTATTATAGATGGAGTTGACTTTGTGTGGGAAGATCCCGACTGATCTTGTTGAAACGTGTTAGGTGGCAACATGTCCTGTCCTCCACTTAACTTCCCAAGTACAGTAAGCTTAAGGCTAGGCAACCTGTGTGATTTCCAAGGATCTTACCACAGACCGAAAGAGTAGAAGAGCTTCATTCATATGGAGTAGCCATCATGAGAAAGGTCTTTCCCATCCTGAACAAAAGTCTCCTTGCATCTACAACATTTCCGACATACATTAGGACTCCCCCTCCCCCTTTATTTTAGCCAACCTGACAGTACGATGCTGGGGTGGGGGGGGCCTTCAGTCAATTGTATGTCATATTTTAAGAGGTAACAAATATGTTTTTGATCAATCTTCTTTAATGGAAAGTGTGAAAACTTAAGTTTTTTTATTATGAAATTGGCACATCCCATTATTCCACATTCTTTACACTTAGGTTTCTGAGCTGGAAAGCTACTCAGAGACCTCTTCCCATCTCCTGGGACGAATATTCATAGTGATTAGAATTTTACTATTTTCATTTACCCTGGAAGTGGATTTTTTTTTCCTCAGAAGGGTCAGAAAATATTACCTGGGAATGTGTTAGGTCTTTGATTGTGTAACCCTTTATCCAGCAATATAGAATTACTGAAATAAAGATCTTCCATCTGTGAGTTACCTTTAGAGAGCATGGTGTGAATAGAAAACACTTCCTTTAAATAATTATGTGTTTGTGTTTGTCTACTGTACTTTAGAGCTTCATAGCAACCGAGGTGTTAAAGCTGTTAAATTTGAAAAAGGAGCCAAACAACAAAATGGACTGGCAGAAAATGATCAAATTTGGACGTAAAAAACGTGACAGAGTGGATCATATACTGGTCAGTAGATTTTAAAAAACTGAATTTGATATCCAGAAATCAGTCCCTATGGGAAGTGTTGGGTAGGTTTCAAACAAAAAGATGTGGAATTCATCTGCTTATAATTATCAGCAATCTGCCCTTCAATGCTTATCCATCTAAGCATGGACATGATCCAGCCAAAGTTAAGTATTTCCGAGTCCCATTCACTTCAAAGGGAGATGTTTAAGCACCTGATGATAAGATGTTACCTAATGGTAAGATGTAAGATGTTTAAGCACCATTCACTTCAAAGGGAGATGTTTAAGCACCTAATGGTGTTCAAGCACCTTTTTATCCATTAGATTTAGAATGGCTTAGTATGACCAGTGAATAGCAGGGACAGTTTTTTGAGTAATGTGGTTAGAATGATTGCTAGTAGGAGTGGGGAAAGTGTGGGGGTTACTTTCCCCCTTTGTGGTTATGGAACCTATAGGTAATATACAGTGTAACCCTGGTGTGTTTGCGCAGCATAAAGGGTGCTTGCAGAAAACTGATTACAAATCTTTAAAATCATTATCTGTGCATCTGATGTCAAGTAATACAATTTCATGGCAGCGTGGGTAATGCCACAGCTGAGCTAATGTGCTGGAGTGCAAAGTGTTGCTATTGGCAAGTGGGAATTATACAACCATTTTCAAGACTTGATTTTAAACTGCTGTATCCCTGATTGAAGTCACTGGTTTCAGTTATGACTTGGCCTAGAGCAGTGGTTCTCAACCTGTGGGTCGCGACGTGTTTTCTGGGGGGTCGCCGCCACTGTCCTGGGACAGCCCCCATCCCGGCGAGGAATCGGCCGACTGACAGCTGGAAGGAGAGAGGCGAGGAACCGGCCGACCGACAGAGAGGCGAGTCGAGGAGAGAGGCGAGAAACCGTCCGACCAACAGCCGGAAGGAGCCGGGCTGCAGAGACGTGGCGGCGCACTGCTGCACACCAGCTGTAGCCCCGCTGCCCAGCTGAGAGGCGGGCGGGCCTGCCCTGGGCGGCGGGGCTACAGCTGGTGTGCGGCGGAGTGCCACCACGTCTCTACAGCCCAGCTCCTTCCAGCTGCCGGTCGGCCGGTTCCTCGCCTCTCTCTCTGGTTCCTCGCCTCGCCTCTCTGTCGGTCGGATGACGCGGCGGGATGTGTGGGAGGCCGAGGAAGCTCCCCTGGCTCGGCCCGTTCAGGTCTTGAAGGAGAAGAGGGCGGTCCCCCTTACAGGTTGAGGAATTCTTGCATATTTTGGGGGGTGGAGCCTAGGGAGGGCAGGGTTTGGGGAGGGGAAGGAGCCCAGTGGGGTATAATACCATAGAGTACACTCTCCAGGGGAGCTGATCTATGGCAACTGGAAATCAGTAGTAATTCTGGAAGATCTCCCCACCAGGAGGTTGGCAATACTACATATTTATTTGCTCAAAGACAAGCAACAGACTCCGGTAAATGTTGAGGATGACATGAGGTTGGCTTTAACACTCAGCCATGAATTTTGAAGCTGGTTACCCAGATGCAAGCACAACCATCACATTAAATAATAATTAATTATTTAATGAAATTAGTTAATTAAATATTACGTTGGAATTATATTCTGAAAAATCTATTTGTATTGTGTTTTCTTTATCCTATTGAAAATGTCATTTATGGCTTTATTATGCAAATGTCATTTATGACTTTATTATGCAAATGTGGCGGGGGTCGCAGGTTACTTGGCAATTGTAAAAGGGGGTCACGACTCGAAAAAGGTTGGGAACCACTGGCCTAGAGGAAGAAAAGGCAGCCATAGATGGTTACAAGAATGCATACCAAGAAATATCTATTTAACCACAGTGACTCTCCCCTCTGTTCTCCTTCCCTAAAATTTTCAGGTGCAGGAACTGCATGAAGAGGAAGCTCAGTGGGTGAATTATGATGAGGATGAGCTACATGTGAAGATGCAACTGGCAGATGGGATTTTTGAGGCCTTAATCAGAGAGACAATTGATGTCCTTAACCAGATCAACGAGAAACAGGAGAGATTTCTGCCCCTGTGACGTCCAGGATAGATAGATAGCAATGCTGCTGCAAGCATAATACGATCTTAAACATGGCTGAGAAGAGAAAAGATGATGTGACGTCTCCCCCTCCCATCTTTGATTTTTAGAGACTTCAACCTGGATGTGTTCCATAGAGGTTCCCTCCCCCAATCGATTCTTTAACACTGTTTACAGCCTCTGAACTCTGCATTTCAGAATCATTTGGTTACCTGAGATACCCCATATAAAATAAGTCATCGTCAACATTGTTCTTTATTTAAATATTTACTGTTTTTGACTGTAAGCAGCAACTTTGTTAGCCAACATAATGATTTATCCTGCATTAGGAACCTGTATAGGTCTCCTCCCCCCCTCCCATTTTTGTACTATTCTTCCACTCATTTTCATCTTTCTGTCTCAAAATGTTGACCTGGAGATTTCCAGTGGATTAATGCAAGGGAAGCTGAGTGGATCTTGCTCACGCTGCTTCTGGGCAGAGTGAAAAGTGGGCACAAAGGTGAATCTGAGGGAAATGGTCCTATTTTTCCAGCATTTTAGTTCTTCTCCCATGAACCACCAGCTGCCTCTGGGTAAACACATGATTTCTCAGGCCTTTGACAGGCAGGAGTCGATCCTGGTAGGCTCCTTCCCTTGCTTCCCACCTGCGGTAACGTGTTGGCAGAGCCATGACTTGAACATGTTAGGGCTTAGGAGTGTGTGTACCAAAGAGAGCGTGACTCGGGGTTGGTTTTGTATGCATGCAGAATTTCGTTTTAACTTATTTTATAACTTGCGTGTTAGAAGTGCATGTCTAGTACTACAACTGGCTGCACCACCTGATGACTGAAAATGCCACAAATCTGAGAAGGGTGGCTGTATTAGGACCATCACTGTGTGGGCGTAGAGATTCGGAGGCTTTGTGGGGAAAGACTCCCATCTCAGAGAGAAAGAGGGTGGCTGTGAAGAGTTGTGGATGTTTTCTACTGTGGGGCAAAAGGAGTGGCGTGGGGGGGCACAGACTTGTAGAGAGAGCACCTGAAATGGATTGTAGGGAACCTGTTGACCCTATCCCCCTCCCCAGTATTTCCCGCCGGTGGTTCTTTGGTTAGGACACAGCCGCTGTCAGACACAATGTGGAGAAGCCAAGCAGCCTGCAAGAGAACACAGCTCATCTAGGCTTGACTGCTGATGCCTTAATTTTAAATCTGGTTTACTTGACCTATGACCTATGGAGCCAGAGCAGTTTCCAAATCACTTGTCCTGTCTTGGTTTGGACACAGCACTCCAAACTCCAGCGTGGGAGGAAGCACTCCAAAGGCCAGGTGACCCAGGAGATGTTCGTGGGAAGAGTTGTGCTCTCTTCCCGCCCATCTCCTTGAAGTCCTTGGGACTTCCAGCTAAGCTTACCTCTGCCAATACTCCTTCCCAGGCCTCTTCTTTTGAGAGCTTCCTGTGATTTGTTTGCCTTTTGCATCTTGACATACTACCAAGGTAGCTTCTCATATACAGGAGCAGCGCAAAGAATGCCACCAAAATAAAATAATATCTGGTGTGACATTGCTCGTATCTCATGTGGTAGCTAAAGGATGAAAGACAAAGAAGAATTAATGCTTCTAAGAACACCCAGCACATCGAACTGGGAACGTTCCCCCCCTCATTGTGTTAGAGCTAGGTGCCAACAACATCTTCCCTTTAAAAAAAATGAATCTAGTGGAGCAGATGGCTGCTGTGAGTTAAGAGTATCTCTTCATGCTGAATCTCTTGCATGTTTTAAATTCCTTTTAAAAAGATGCTTTTTTAAAAAAAAACAGGCATAATGCTATTTATGCCAGTGTCTTAGATTTAAATAAATGTGGGCTAGCTGTGGTTTGATCAGCATAGATAAACTTTCTTGAATTGGAGGAATATCCATGCAGTGGGAGCAACCTATTAAACAGGGAACTGTACAAAGAGCGCATCGCCATTCCCGAGGTTACCAGAAACAAGGGCAATAGCGGCTTTAAAGTGAGCAGCATGCTGCTGTCACTTTGAGCATCAAGATCCGTAGAATTGCAGTCTTATTCTGTCGAGGCATAGAAAGTGTTGGGGAGATCTTCCTGGTAAAGCTGCTATTTCCAGCTGATTGGAGTGACCGCAACATTGGCTGTGAGTTGACTCCTTCACAGCCCTGCATAGAAATAGCTCGCATAAATTGTTGTACAGGCACTGGATTATTCCCATTGCAATTGTTGGTCTTGGACTGTATTAAACTAAATCTAATCTAATCCCATTGCAGGTTGTACAGCGCAGACGTAGGATATCCTTCTAATCCATTTTGCAGACACAGGGTATGAAGACACGTTGTGAGAATGCAGTGGGATGCCTTTAGCTCCACTCTTAGAGAGGTTTCTCATGTTTGTAGCTATGTGAAAATGTACGGCATATGTTAATTGGTTAACATATGCCTGGGTTGCACAGAGATTTGTCAGCTCCATTGTAAGAGCTTGCTTGTTGGTGAATGAGACACCTGTCACATTTTAAGAAGACTTTTCACATGCGTGCAGACGGAGTGGCCAACCTATAGGTAACAAGCAAGAAAGAGGACCTGGAATCCCTTGGAGACCTGGGGCATAGCCCATTTGCATCCCAGAGCACTGTGGTTTTTTTGAAGCTGCACACAAGAGCTCTGAATTAAAACAGACAGGCAAAACTGCTGTTCTCTTGTGAATGTGGAATTCCCTTTGGAGAAGATCATGGGGTGGAGGGGGGAGAACATGATTTTGAGCCTGCAAGTGAGAAACTATTTACAGCCCAGCAAGGTTCTTTGTGCCGCCATTGTTCTAGTTCCAGAAAAGGACCACCAGTGTAATACATACAAAAGAAATGGATGATGCAAATATGAAGAGCAGCAGTTCTTCCTGTAGAATTCTTTCTGACCTACAGATTTAGGACAGAGACACCCAAAAACGTTTACTGGCCTAGGCTCCATTTCAAGGAGTCAGTGTTAGACAGGAACACAACTGTGCTCTTGTACAGTTCCCAGTTATTTCAAAGGAAGCTTGACCAGTAAAGGTTCCCGATGGATTGTGCCAGGTAGACATTGGGATGCTGTTCCCTTTCAGGAAGCACCATAATAGCAACATGGTTGGTGGCCTGTTGGAAAGGTGGAGGGTGAGAGGGAACCCAGGGTGTTCTCTTGGATGCTCTTTGAAAACGTGGCCTTAGCATTTCTGCAATACTTGAATGAAAGTGTGTATTCGCAAAAGGAATTCCGTAGCATAGTGTTCAGAGACCATTGAAGTAACTGCACCACAGACTTTTTCGAATCATTTTTGCTACCTTAAGAGACTTGATTGCTTATTTTCCAGCAGCAAAAACAGTTGACATTTATGAAATGTTCTTTCTAAATTGTGGGATTTTTAAAATTGTTTACAATAAACTGCTTAACATTGATAAGCAAAACTCTTGACAAACTTATTTGAATTCTAACATATAGAAATGCAAAAAAGAGAGAAAAAGGTTGAAAAGTTGTACTATAGTACACCAGAATTAGGACTTTTTCTTTGATTTTTTTCTTTTTGCAGAAACTTTTGATACACATTTGCAAAGGTGTTTTGAGGAGACCCCTTCTCCGTGTGTACTGTATTGTGCAGAGACTCAATTGCTCACCGTGTGTATGTGTGTGTGAGAATTTGTCAAACTGGTTTCCTGGCCAATTTAAGCCAACAGTCACCCCACCTGTGTGGCACGGCTCATTAGATTACAGGGTGTAAGGTTTTCTTGTAATTATGACCTGTAAAATAACCAGGGTAGGCCCTGTGTACACCAGTGTAAATATCTTTGTTAATTTGAGATGTACTTTAAGGTATTAAAATCTGTAAATAAACTGATTTATAAATGATCCAGTTCCTCACGGTTTCTGGTATCCAGTGCAAATGGCTCAGGTGGTGTTGATTCTGTGCATGAGTCCTGCTTTCATCTATCTTTTAGAAAACATTCTCCAACTGCAGAATGCTGCATACCATCAGAATGGCCAGGCTGGCTCAGAGCCTAGTCTAGTATCCTGTTCCCAAGAGCATTCAGCCAAGTGCCTGTGGATACCTAACAGCAGGGCATGACATACCCTTGGCATGTAGTATCTTCAGGTACACTCCCCCCCCCCAAACAAA
Source organism: Euleptes europaea (assembly GCF_029931775.1). Classification (NCBI taxonomy): domain Eukaryota; kingdom Metazoa; phylum Chordata; class Lepidosauria; order Squamata; family Sphaerodactylidae; genus Euleptes; species Euleptes europaea. The sequence goes on along the minus strand of NC_079313.1, from coordinate 21,338,728 downwards.
GAGGTTTTGTTTGCTGTCATGGTCCATGCATTTCTGTTGAGAAAGATTGTGATTTGTGATCTTGATCATAAATTAGACACACAAAGATTCAAGACATGTTGATTTCCTTCACAAAACAGGTTTATTAATCAAAAGAAGGTAAACTTGGAATATATATTAATAACTCATAACTACAATTCGTTTCCTAAACTCTTGTCAGCACGTAGCTAACAGGCTCTAAGGCAGGGGTGGGGAACCTTTTTTCCGCCAAGGACCATTTGGGTATTTATAACATCATTTGAGGGCCGTACAGAATTATCAACTTAAAAATTAGCCGACCAAGCCCCAAGCAGGCAGCTGCCCCAGATGACACACACCCCCCGCATGGGCAAGCGGGCAGGCATCCAACTGGTGGTGCACTCGCCCACCTGGTGGCACAGAATGGTCAGTTGTACCAGCCGGGCATAGCCATCCAGCCACGTGACAGAGTTGCTCCTGCTCCGCATGGACGGGGCCGGATTCTACAGCCGGCTCCTGCTACCTCCGCCTGCAGGGATGAAATGAAGACACACTGGCTAAGAACTTGCACACACACCCCCTGCGCATTCTGGCCCGGCCCCCTTTAGCCCCTCCATTGTCGCCACTTCCGCCCCCAGCCCCCTTGTAGTACAGAGGGAATACATTTCTCCACGGCCCGGGTGGGAAAGGATTAACACAGTTTCTTGGGTGGGCCTAGCAGCTCCATAGCTAAAGACTCTTCTGCAAGGGGGGGGAGGTTCATTCTCTTGGCAAAACAAACTCGCATCCACCTTGAATAGAGGCTATTCCTGTCCGCAGGAGGGAGTGGATCACCAGTCTTAGATCTTTCTGAGCTAGAGATCTGCCAGGACCCACAAAGGGCCAGACCAAATGATTTTGCAGGCCTTAAACGACTCCCGGGCCTGAGGTTCCCCACCCCTGCCGTAGAAGCTAAAATGACTAAACTGAGGCTATTGCATTTTGGTCACATGAGAAGACAAGAGTAACTGGAAAAGACGATCATGCTAGGAAACGTTGAAGGCAGCAGGAAAAGTGGAAAACCCAATAAGAGATGGATTGACTCTATAAAGTAAGCCACAGCCCTCAATTTGCAAGACCTGAGCAAGGCTGTTAAAGATAGGTCATTTTGGAAGACATTGATTCATAGGGTCGCCATGAGTCGGAAGCTACTTGCCAGCACTTAACACACACACACAATGTGGTATCATTTGCATGTCTCAAAGTGTTAATGTTCCTTCCTCCAATTTTCACTGCCTCCATCTATATCTAATCCAGTTTTCCTTTTGATAAGTGTGACTCATACATGCTGACAAAGGTGGGTAGATGGCCCTTCCTGAGGGCCCACCATTGATTAGATCTTCACTGTGAAGGCGATTCTGAGAAAAGTAGCTTATTGTCTGGTACATATGTGTTGTTATTGCCAGGACAGGAGGAGATTTTGGAGGCTCACACAAAATAACCTTAGTTAACATGTCCCTGCGTTCTCATGGTCTCTAAGCTACTTCCTCTTGAAATCACCCTTCCAACAACAGCTTAGGGCTCTTTAGCTTGGGAAGAAGGCAATTAAAGGGAGACATGATAGAGGTCTGTACAATTATGGAGAGAGTGGACAGGGAGAAGCTCTTCTCCCTCTCCCATAATACTAGAACACGGGGTCATCTGCTGAAGCTGGAGGGTGAGAGATTCAAAACAGATTAAAAGAGGTATTTCTTCACACCACGCATCGTTAAATTGTGGCACTCCCTGCCCCAGGATGTGGTGATGGCTGCCAACTTGGAAGGCTTTAAGAGGGGAGTGGACATGTTCATGGAGGAAAGGGGTATTCATGGCTACTAGTCGAAATGAATACTAGACATGATGCATACCTATTCTCTCCAGGATCAGAGTAGCATGCCTATTACCTTAGGTGCTGTGGAACACAGGCAGGATGGTGCTGCTGCAGTCGTCTTGTTTGGGGGCTTCCTAGAGGCACCTGGTTGGCCACTGTGTGAACAGACTGCTGGACTTGATGGGCCTTGGTCTGACCTAGCAGGGCTTGTTTTATGTTTTTATGTTCACCCCATGAGATACTTGCCTTAATCAAAAACTCTGATCTGATACCAGGTAGATGGATTAATCCAAGCCTCTGATTTTACTAAGGCCAGAGCATCTTGGGGTGCAAAAAGACACAGCAGTCAGTGTGGGGGGATACGGGGTTATCAAGGTGTAGCTCTTACCTTCTCTCATGGCCCCCTCTGATCAGCCCAGTGACCCCGAGTACTTGGGAGAAGAGACTGAGCCGGACCAAAGGGCCTGGGGAGGGCCCACCAGAGGTGCCTTCTGAAATTGTTCTGGCAGAGCCAGAGGCCCCCTGCCAAAGCCTGCAAGGGAAAACTTGCCATCGTCCCCTGAAATAGCCACTGCGCAGGATGTGAACCCGGACCCATAGCCCCCCCCCCTCAGGGGACACTCCCACTGCAGAAACAGCGGCAGCAGAAGACTTGGTCATGTTGGCCCAAAGGAGGCAAAGCACTAGACTGGCTGCATGCAACCTAGGGTTGCCAGGTGCCTCTTTGCCACCAGTGGGAGGTTTTTTGGCTGGAACCTGAGGAGGGTGGGGTTTGGGGAGGGACTTCAATGCCATAGAGTTCATTTTCTCCAGGGGAACTGGTCTCTATCGGCTGGAAATCAGTTGTAATAGCAGGAGATACCTGGAGGCTGGCAACCCCATCCCAGAGCCAGGCAGTGAGACCGGTCAGTCTTCGCAGGATCCTGGCCAAAGCCCAGCACTGCCGCAGGAGCTCAACACCTGCCAGCAGGGGCAGCTGAGCCTGATTTCTTCCCAGCCTGTTTAAGCTGAGGCTTGGGAAGGCTACCTTGCTGGGTCAACTGAGCTCAAGCCCTGTGTTCCAGCTCCTTGCCTCTTGTTCCTGGCTCTGGTCTGCATTCTCAAGTCACATGATCCAAGCCTAAGACCACTACTCCAGAGAAGACCCAACCAGGCCTGCCTGCAGAGCACAGGGGCCCCTTCCAAGCTCTAGAAAACATGCACCAGCAATAAATAAATTTCCTTTCTATACAACTCATAAAGGTACGCGAGCTCTCTCAGTCAAGGTCTTGGAAGCCCTATAAGCGGTATCATTACCAAGGGCGACTGGCGCTTCCGTTTTAAAATGACTTCAGGGATTCCACATTCCATAATGACAATGGAAAGAACCAGTTTGATTCTGAGGACAGGAGCGTTCGGCAGCTGGAATGTATTTGTCACTCCAATTGCAGCCTTGAACCTGCCCACCTTTTCAGTGAGGTCACCTGAGGAGGATTGCCAGCGCTTTCTCAGCTGGAAAAGTGGGGCTGACCAGTCTGGCCTCAGAGCAGCGTGTGGAAAAGTGCTTCCAAAACCTAGGCCTAGTAATTTTCAGACCAATTAAGGGAGTCTTAAGTGATGAGAGAGTACATGGAGACTTTAATTGCTTTCATTCATTTGTTCATCATTTGTTCCTAAAGACTTTTAAATTGCCAAGTGCATTGAGGGAAGGTCCTCCAACGATTGCCCAAGTATGTGTTTGCTTGTTAGAATAATAGAATCACAGAGTTGGAAGGGACCACCAGGGTCATCTAGTCCAACCCCCTGCACAATGCAGGAAATTCACAACTACCTCCCACACACACACACAGTGACCCCCACTCCATGCCCAGAAGATGGCCAAGATGCCCTCCCTCTCATCATCTGCCTAAGGTCACAGAATCAGCATTGCTGACAGATGGCCGTCTAACCTCTTCTTAAAAACCTCCAGGGAAGGAGAGCTCACCACCTCCTGAGGAAGCCTGTTCCACTGAGGAACTGCTCTAACTGTTAGAAAATTCTTCCTAATGTCTAGACGAAAACTCTTTGGATTTAATTTCAACCCGTTGGTTCTGGTCCGACCTTCTTGGGCAACAGAAAACAACTTGGCACCGTCTAAATGACAGCCCTTCAAGTACTTGAAGATGGTTATCATATCACCCCTCAGTCTTCTCCTCTCCAGGCTAAACATACCCAGCTCCAAAACCTAGGCCTGGTAATTTTCAAACCGATTAAGGGAGTCCTTGGGTGATGAGAGAGTGCATGGAGACTTTAATTGCTTTCCTCAAAGGACTTCGTCTTCAGACCCCTCACCATCTTTGTTGCTCTGCTCTGGACACGTTCCAACTTGTCTACAGCCTTCTTAAACTGTGGTGCCCAAAACTGAACACAATACTCTAGGTGAGGTCTAACTAGAGCAGAGTAAAGCGATATCATCACTTCGCATGATGTGGACACTATTCTGTCCTTTGACTATGCAAACTTTTGTTCAACAGTTGACAGTAAGTCCGAGAATGTTCAAAGAATGTCAGAACCCAGAGAATCTCAACCTTTTCCTGTCACTCTACTGGGACCTCATTGACTGACTGGCTTAATATTAGAGTTGGTGGCAGCAGCTTCACTGTCTGGGGCTTCCACCTTGGCTAGTGAGAAATACTAGAGGGCATCTGTTGAGAGTTCTTCCTCCCAGCAGCTCAGGAGTAATTGACAAAAGGGCATAGTTGAGTCTAAATGAGGCTATGGCCTTTTATGCATGGCTGTTTCCCTCGCCATCACCCCTCCGATGGCTTTGGGTCTTTGTTTTGATTATGCATGCCGTTTATGACCCTCAGAGGTCACCTTGCTCTCCCACTGCATTTTGCCTGCGTTTTCAGAGAACTGTTTTTGAAAACACAAGCAAAATGCAGGGAAACGCAGGTGGATAAGTGACGTGAAAGACCTCTACCTGAGACCTGGAGAGCCACAGCCGGTTTGAGTAGAGAATACTGACTTTGATGGACTTTGGTGATCTGACTCAGCATAATGCAACTTCATGTGTGTGTTCACGTGTGTACCCATCTCAAAAAACATCAAATTTCGGGTTTGAAATAGATTGAGAATGTTTATGGGAAGCAAGAGTTCATCTGAACCCTTGCGACCTGCTCCCCGCCCTGCTTGGCCACCGCTGTGTGCATTGCTGTTTCTACTGCAGACGAGGTCTATGCAACGGGCAGCGATGCCCGTCGTCTCATCTCTCCACGGGGTTTGACAGTTTCTATCTGCAATATTGAACAGTTCAGCAGTGTCCCAGAGGCATCATTCGGTAGACGAGCCCAGCTGTACATTAGGTGGACTTCGTTCATTTTAAGATGTCTGTCTTAGGTCGTTTATGCATGGAAGTTTTACTTGGGGTTCAATGCTCACTCGACCCACACTTTTCTCTTGCAAATTCAAAAATTGCTATGCACCAGCAAACGTCAGCAAGCTCAAATCCGGAAGCATCTCCATGCCCCTTGAGAATGCTGCTTTGTAATTGGCTGTAGTGCTTCCTGTGAGAAAAACATCTAGTTCCTCTCCCCCATGAAAACCCAAGTGCCGTGGTAAAATCCATTTTACAAAAGGAACTCTTTTATAGGAATGGAATGGGGAGGAGAAACCCAAGCATCGTTTTAAAACCCATTTTTATGTGACAAAGAACTCCGGCTGGGAGATGAAAAATCAGGAAGCATTTGAGTCTTCGCCCTCTGAAATGCTGCTTTGTAATTGGCTGTAGTGCTTACTGTAAAAACAGCCAAACCCCCCCCCCTCAGCTCCACTCTCCCACACTTTGGATTATGCATGGAGAGGAGGATGATTTGACCCGGGCTGATCTCAGATCAAAGAATTGGGATTTTAACAGCAATGGGAAGACCCGGGATTTGCGAGGGCTGGCCGTGAGGTCATCTCTAATGGACGGAGTACCCATGCGTGAACGATCTTAACCTCTCCTCGTCTTCTGGAATTTTAATTGTCACTAAAGTCTCCTGTTTTCCTCCACCTCACAGGACCTGTCATTCTGAATTGTAGGGTGGAGCCCTGGGAGGAAAATGGGCTCAGCCAATAACAAAGCCATGATGAAACTGCACTAACAATGGTTAATGAGTCCCAGCAGCTCATGGGCAGGGAGAAGAACGTTGTAGCAGTGACTGAGGGGTTACCTTGGTCCGTGGCCCAGAGTTTCATGGTTGCTCATTGATATCCACCGTTGCACAGTGCCCCAAATCACAAAATCACACAAGGTTGGAAGAGACCACAAGGGCCATCCAGTCCAACTCCCTGCCATGCAGGATCCCACAATCAAAGCACTCCTGACAGATGGCCATCCAACCTCTGCTTAAAGACCTCCAAAGACGGGGACTCCCCCCCCCACGAGGCAGCACATTCCACCATCGAACTGGCCTCACTGTCAGAAAGTTCTTCCTAATGTTTAGGTGGAATCGCTTTTCTCTTAGTTTAAATCCTTTACTCGGTGTCCTAGTCTCTGAAGCAACAGAGAACAAGCTTGTTCCCTCATTAACATGGCATCCTTTCAAATATTTAAACATGGCTATCATGTCACCCCTTAACCTTCTCTTCTCCAGACTAAACAAACCCAACTCCAGACTAAACAAACCCAACTACACAAACCCAACTCCCTAGCCCCACTAGAGCATGCAAGGCTGACTGGAGGCACTTCAGTTCTCATTACAGACAACACAACTGTGCATGTCCTAGTGAGCAAAGTTTATAATAAGGGAGGGATCCAAGCCAGGGAGGACACCATAGGCAATTTGCTGACAGTGATGACTAAATTTAGCCTATTGTACGTCATAAAGTTTCTCTTAAGCACTCTTCAAAAACAAAACTTGTAAGAGTGATTAAAAGTACAGAGTTATGGATGTTTGGGGCATTACCTGTGATGAGGATAGCTGGAGAAACGAGATAAATGCATTACAAATGTGTGTGTCAGATGGAGTGCTTTTGCAAGAAATATTTTTAAAGGAAGTTTTAAAAGTTATGCTCAGTTGCTTCACTGGTTTGGCTCGCATCATGCCGGCTGGTAGCAACCAAGGATTGTTCTCCAAAGTGTTTGGCTGTGTCTCTTTGTATGATGAGGCTGCTTTCTCACAACTGCCACCCCCTACACACCTGTCTGCTGCTGCCTCCAATTGTTAAAAGGGACATAATTAAAGGAGGGAATGAACATTTTTGAGTGGTGACTTAGTACTTGGATGTCTCTGTACCTTCAACCCAGCTAATGTACCTTCAGCCCTCTGTGTACCTTCAACCCAGCTGTGCACCTTCAACCGAGCCCATGAACCCCGCTAATTTTATGATCAGTACTTGCGAACACTTCACAAATAGATGCAGAGAGGAGCCCACACAATGTATCCAGCGTCAGCCATTTAAAAGTTGCATCTGACTTCACGGGCGCAAAGAAGGGAATGATTACAAGTGATTCCATGCTTGGCAAGTAGGTCACTTTAATGTCTCTAATCATGACTCTTGGGAGACATGTGCTGCTTCTCCATTAACTAAGAAGATATAGTAAAGTTTGTTACTTATTAGTCACTGCCTGGCCCCGAAGCACTAGCAGCTGTAGTGCAAAAGTAAAGATGCCCAGCATAGTGCTCAAGATGATCTGTGACAAAATCCATCAAGGAGTTTTCATGTCTAATCAAGGGCATTTGACCATGCCAGATTCACTGGGCAATTGTGCTTGTGTTGAGGTTCGCAGCATGCATAGATTTAAATGTTATGGTCAGAACTAGAATTTGGTGAGGGTACGGGAGCTATTTTTTGTGTGTGCTGTCAAGTCACAGCTGACTTATGGTGGGCCCTAGTGGGGTTTTCAAGGCAAGAGATGTTCAGAGATGGTTTGCCATTGCCTGCCTCCGCGTCACAACCCTGGTATTCCTTGCAGGTCTCCCATTCAAATCAGGGCTGTCGATTCGGTTCCATCCGACAAGAAAAACAGCCGAATTTTCCCTGATTCAGTGGTTTCTACTTTGGATAGAACGAAAGTAAAAAAAGGCGGGAAAACAACGAACCGAACTCAGCAAGTTCGGGCGGATGCTGGATAAATTTGTACAAGTTCGGCGCCCCCAAAGCAACATTCTCCTGTGGCCAATCGGTGGGCAAGCTGGGTCTTCTTCTGGCCAATCAGTCGTGGATGAGTGCATGAACCCAGCTGCTGCGCGGCCTGGGGAGAGAAAGCGTGAGTGTCTGTTTGTGTGAGAGAGATCCCCGTGGGTGGGTGGGGGTGCGTGTGCATATTCGAGGCTTTCCACGGCTCCGGGGGGGCATTTTTGGAGGCAGAGGTCCCAAACTTTCAGTGTAGCTTGAGGGGACCCTTCTTGCAAGAACCCCCAAGTTTTGTAAAGATTGGGTTAGTGGGTCCTGAGATATGGGGCCCGGAAGGGGCCCCCCCAATCGCCACTCGGAATAAAGCCATTAAAAACACATTTGAAGCTTTCCATGGCTCCAGGGGGGCATTTTTGGAGGTAGAGGTCCCAAACATTCAGTGTAGCTTGAGGGGACCCTTCTTGCAAGAACCCCCAAGTTTTGTAAAGATTGGGTCAGGGGTTCTCAAGATATGGGGCCCGGAAGGGGTCCCCCCAAAAAAATCACCAATTGGAATAAAGCCATTAAAAACACATTTGTGGCTTTCCACGGCTCTGGGGGGCATTTTTGGAAGTAGAGGTCCCAAACCTTTGTGGTAGCTTGGAGGGACCCTACTTGCAAGAACCCCCCTCAAGCTACACGGATTTCGGCATATCTAAGGGGAGATATGATAGAAGTCTATAAAATTATGCATGGTTTGGAGAGAGTGGACAGGGAGAAGTTTTTCTCCCTCTCCCATAATACTAGAACACGGGGTCATCTGCTAATTCTGCTTTAGAGACGCCTTACCAAGTCGTCCATAATTAATGGAAGAATAAACGTCTTAGCCCTAATATGGTCTCATTGGCACACGGAAGCAATTGAAGCTTGAAAAAAACTGTGAAATGGGGATTTTAACGGAAGCCCATTGCGGTTTAAACTCATTCTGTTGCCCTGCTTGATACTTACCATTATTGGACTTATAATTTGTAAACGCATATGCGCTTGAAGACTATTGTTGTTTGTTCGTATGTATACTCTTACCTGAATGGATGTTTGAATTGTGAATAATTCACAACCTCTTGCTCTGGATTGTAATTCTTATGGATATTGTTCTTTTATTTAGAGGCTTTTCCTCTGAATAGATTTGTTTGCAACTTGCATGGTGTACAGTGCTTATATTGAGCCTTTTACAAGTGCATAGTTTTGATTTCTCAACCTCCAGGTACTAGCAGGAGATGTCCTGCTATTAGAACTGATCTCCAGCCGATAGACATCAGTCCACCTGGAGAAAATGGCTGCTTTGGCAATTGGACTTTATGGCATTGATGTCCCTCCTGTCCCCAAACCCCACCCTCCTCAGGCTCTGGCCAAAAAACCTCCCGCCGGTGGTGAAGAGGGACCTGACAACCCTAATCCAGGCACAAATTGATCTCAGGACCACACTCCATAGGGTGCATGCACATATTATAAATGTGAATCATCTTCAGTTCTATCTCTGTCCTAGCCACCTTGAAAACTTTGTGAAAGGCAAGGGATTAATATTTGTTATAGCCTGTTTTCCCTTTATTTTACAGGGGCTAAAGGCTGTTTACAGAAGCCATTTAAACAACCGATTGGAGACTTAAAAACCATAGAACAATTGTTGAGATAGATTGTGATAAATCATGATCTTGTGGGTCATCAATTAGCAACACACACAAAGACTCAAGACACGTTGCTTTCCTTAACAAAACATAGAGGTTTACTAATCAAAAAGAAGGTAAACTTGGGATATATATTAATATATATAACTACAATTTGTTTCCTAAACTCTTGTCAGCATGTGGCTAACACAGTAAAGAAACAGTCAGTCTCATCTTAACCAAAACGGCAGTTCAACTAAAACTTCTAAGATCGCGCCAGAACATCACATGCCCAATAGCTCTTGATCTGACCAACTGACACTTGCCAAGTGGCTAGCACCATCCCCTTTAGTCAATGTAAACAGAAACACAAACATTTAACCCTTTCTGTAATCCTGGCAGGGACAAAACTCGCAGACTAATTCCCAACAACAATCCAGTGGAAACAGAAATACCCATTAATCCAGAAATAATCTTGTTAAACTGTTTACCAACTATGAATAAGAAACTTCTTGATGTATTCCTCCTTATGGTAACATTAGCAACGATAAATTTTGTCAGATGCTGGAAAGGAGCAAACTCTCCAAGCTTAAATAGTTGTTTCGACAAAGTAAGGGGGATTTATGTGTTGATTAAATTAACTTACTATCAAAATAATAAAAACATGGAGGAATTGGATAGAATATGGAACCCCACTATATCCAGGATGGAGAACATGCTTAAAAGTTTAGATTCTGTTGTTCTTGGTTCATAAAGAGAGTGATTATTTTGAAAGTTATATGTTTTATAGGTTTTATAAGTACTGGTCGATGTTTGTTAAGAAGGCTGGTTTATTATGGTAAATTTTAATATATTTTTTAAAAATCCAGTGATGACAGTTACCATAAACAAGCCCTGTGCCCTCTATAAGATAAAAACCTTCATAAGATTTTGGAACACTTCACAAGTTTGGTAAATATCACTGTATACCTTACAGACAATGAACCTCTGCAATGGCAGCTGTGTGGAAAGGATTTTGCTCCAAAATTCTCATTCTTGCATGAAGACCACCTCTCTAAACCTGAAACTGCTTTATACTGAGTCAAAGGGCACTTTCACACAGCCCAAATAATGCACTTTCAACCCACTTTCACTGCACCTTAACGATAGTTTGCAAGTGGATTTTGCCAGTCCACACAGTAAAATCCCCCTTCAAAGTGCACTGAAAGTGGATTGAAAGTGCATTGTTTGGGCTGTGTGAAAGTGCCCTGACTGTTGGTCAGGGTTGTCCGCTCTGAATGACAGGGGCTACAGGGTCTCAGCTCGAGGGCTTCCACATGCGGTTGCCAATGTGCGGTGTCCTGCCCTTTTAATAGAAGCGTAATGTGTAGAAATGTGGCGCTGAAGCTTCCCAACCCATGGCATGGAGGTAAATAATATCACCTAACATCTAATAAGGAGCCAGCATGGTGTAGAGGTTAAGAGCGGCGGAACTCTAATTTGGAGAACTGGGTTCAGTTCCCCGCTCCTCCACATGAAGCCTGCTGGGTGACTTTGGGCCAGTCACAGTTCTCCCAGAACTCTCAGCCCTTGAGGAGGCAGGCAATGGCAAACCACCTCTGAACGTCTCTTGCCTTGAAAACCCTACGGGGTTGCCACAAGTCAGCTGCGACTCGACGGTGCGCGCGTGTGCACACACAGAGTGTCTAATTCCATATCAAGCCTCTATTAAAGGGACAGGACATTTTTTCTCTAGGCAGTTGGCAACCCTACGTCACCTACTGCCAGATCTTTTTAATCAGAGATATTGAGGACTGCACTTGGGATCTTCTGCATGGAAAGCAGATGCTCCACCACTGAGCCACAGCCCCTCTCAATTCCCTACTGAAATTCCCACAATGCTTTGGGGGAGAGAATTGACCAGTAAACCTGTTGCAAAGTGGTATGAAATACACCATTGCTTTAGCTGTATCCTGTGTACAGAAATTTTATAGTCAGTAGGGATTAGTACACGGGGTGGGATAGGGTTGCCAGGTCCCCATCACCCTATGTCCGGAGATTCATTGGGCAGGGCTTGATGAAGTCATGGGTGAGTTCCAGTGATGTCATGGGGCGGGGCCTGGTGATGTCGCATTGAGTAGTGGTAAACACTACTTCCACGCACCACTAGGCATATACCGCATGGTATTTATATGTATACTCACCTTCAAAGAGATGTGTTATTTACCAGGCTAAAAAAAAACAAAAAATGACATGAAAATTGCCTGTGCGTGAAATGTAAAATGTTCCTGAGCTTTTAGTGCCAATCATTGCCGTCCCTCTCCAATTGACCTGTGCAGTAATTGCTTCAAGCAGACATGCCTGGAAGTCTGTAGCTCAGATGGGATGGGAGGTTTTGGCGTGAGTCAGGTCTTTGTTCCCCCGCCCTAACTCTGATCGTCTCACAGTCAGATGTGACCTGCTGGCCAGGGACTGATTTCTTTTGGGACTGCACCGCGAGGGGGGAAGGCTGAATGAAGTACCTTTGCCCCCATACCATGGTCCCAGTCTGAGCCGGGCCCTGGCCTGCTTGGAAACTTTCCTGCAGGTAACACTCAGCTGTGAGATGCTCAGAGTTGGGCTGGGCAACCCTGACCCCAAAAGCCAGCGTGGTGTAGTGGTTAAGAGCGGTGGTTTGGAGGGGTGGACTCTAATCAAGAGGACCGCGTTTGATTCCCCACTCCTCCACATGAGCAGCGGAGGCTAATCTGGTGAACTGGGTTGGTTTCCCCACTCCTACACACAAAGCCAGCTGGGTGACCTTGAGCAAGTTACAGCTCTGGTAGAGCTCTCTCAGCCCCACCTACCTCACAGGGTGTCTGTTGTGGGGAGGGGGAGGTGAGTGTAAGCCAGTTTGAGTCTCCCTTAAGTGGTAGAGAAAGTCAGCCAATAAAAGCCAACTCTTCTTCTTCAAAAATGTGTCATCTAGAAGAAGCCATCTGTCTTCAGTATGGCCCACCATTGGCTGCCCAGGGGAAAGTGTTTGGTTTATGATCATATTAGGAGTCCTTGGTCGATGTTAACTAGTTGATTTTAACCTACATTGATGTGGTTGATTTTAACCTACAGTCTTCTCTGGAAAAAAAAAAGATGTTGACGGTCTGTTTAGGATCCTAAATATTATCATTCACTAACCGTGATGGTGATAAAAGAATATTAAAAAAATTAAAACAAATGTAAAACAGAATATAAAAATTGTCTGTGAATGATCTGGCTAGCTCCCCACAAAATCATGTCCCCAGAGAAGGCTGGGCCTGCCCCAGAGAGAAGGGGCAACGTAGCTGAATTGTCCCTGAGAGTTATCGCCTGCCAAGTCTATCACCGTCAGAAACTTCCTAAAGTAGTGGATGTTTCTTTTGGAAGGCTTTTCTCTCCGCAAGCATCTCAGCCCAAGCGATGTATGGCCAGAGGCAGAGAAAGGGATGTCCTGTACTTAATGGCAACCATCATGTTTATTCTTCCGCTGTTAGCAAAAAATCAGACTAGCCAATGTCTGAAATATGGTAATGCAACTGGTGGCAACCCCGCTCAGTGCTTCTACACCAGCATGGTGTAGGAGAGCCAGCGTGGTGTAGTGGTTAAGAGCAGTGGTTTGGAGCTGTGGATGCTAATCTGAAGAACCGGGTTTGATTCCCCACTCCTCCACATGAGCGGCAGAGGCTAATCTGGTGAACTGGATTTGTTTCCCCACTCCTCCACACGAAGCCTGCTGGGTGAACTTGGGCTACTCACAGCTCTCTTAGAGCTCTCTCAGCCCCACCTCACGAGGTGTCTGTTGTGGGTAGGGGGAGGGGAAGGCAAGGTGATTGTAAGCCGGTTTGATTCTTCCTTAAGTGGTGGAGAAAGTCGGCATATAAAAAACAACTCTTCTTCTCCTGTCTCTTGTGGTTATGCCTGGTGTCTCTTCCATTCTCAAAACACAATCTTGAGGAAATTTCCTGAGCTAAGCTCACATGAGAAGGGGAGGAAGGGCCATGGCTCAGCGGTAGAGCATCTGCTTGGCATGCAGAAAGTCCCAGTTTCAATCCCTGGCATCTCCAGTTAAAGGATCTGGCAGTAGGTGATGTGAAAGACCTCTGCCTGAGACCCTGGAGAGCTACTGCCAATCTGTGTAGACAATACTGACTTCGATGAACCAAAGGTTTGATTCAGTATAAGGCAGCTTCATGTGTTCATGCGGGGAGCTAGTGTAGTGTAGTGTAGTGACAATAGTATCAGATTAGGATGGGGAAGATTCAGGTTCTATTCCCCACTTTGCCATGAATCTTACTGAATGACCTTGTACTGACCCCCAGTCTAAGGGTGCTTTCACACATGCACTTTCAATCCACTTCCAATGTACTTTGCAGCTGGATCTTACTGTGTGATACGGGCAAAACACACTTGCAAACAGTCATTAAAGTGCATTGAAAGTGGATTGAAGCATATTATTCAGAATGTGAGAAAGTGCCCTAACTCACGGGCTTGCTTTGAGGATAAAATGGAGGAGGGCAGAACCATGAATTCTCCTTGAAGGAAAGGCAGGCTAAAAATACGACAGATGGCTAAGTAACCACATCGTCCTATCCAGAGACTCTCTCCTTCTCTCGCATAGGTAGGAATTAAGTGCTTTAATTTATCATCTCTCTTCTGAATTTGCTGGCTGGGGCCTGGAGAACACAAACCATGTACAGATGCGAATGTTTGAACTGGGCTGAGATCCTGCGCAGTAATCCATCTGCCGTAAGCATTACAAAGCCTCATTAGCAGCACCCGCTGAGTCCAGGGTACTTTGCTCCACTTCTAGCTTGCCATGCCTAGGACGCCCAGAGTGAACGAGGCAGCCCCAAGCCAGGGAAAGAAAAAACAACAACCAGCACCCTCACACCCAGGTCCCAACGAAAGCAGTTCATGAGAGATCTGTAATTAGAAGTGTTCCTGTTGTAACGAAGGGTGGATGCTGTTATCTGATCAAAATTAAGGGAAAGACGGGAAAAAAATATAGGTGCAGATAGTTTGCCCAGCAACTTGGGCTGGGGGCAGTTTGGAGTGTGAAATGGCCCAAGGCCCATTTATGCAGGGGTATTTAGTTTGCAGTCCCTGCTGGACTGCTTCAAGGCTTCCTTTGCATTATTTCATTATTTATTATTTTACTGACCTTCAGAGGTAGGGTTGCCAACCTCTAGGTACTAGCAGAAGATCTCCAGCAGATCGAGAGCAGTTCCCCTGGAGAAAATGGCCGCTTTGGCAATTGGACTCTATGGCATTGAAGTCCTTCCCCAACCCCGCCCTCCTGAGGCTCCTGCCCCCAAATTGCCCGCTGATAGAGAAGAGGGACCTGGCAACCCTATTCAGAGGTGACTTCGCTCTGGCCTCGTTCTTCCTCCGCAGTTCTAGGATCCTATTTTAGAACGAATTTAAATACTGTTTTGAGGCAAGAGCAATGCAAATTCCTCCCAATTCCATGCATAGCTCTTAACTTCGGGTTTCTCTCCCAGTGTCCATTTTGGCTTCTCCCTTCCACGTGTCTGTCCCTCCCATCTAACCCCTTTCCTCAAAGCAAAGCACAAAAGAGGGAGTTGAACCTTCATGAAATGTGCAGGAAGGCTGCAAAGGTTGGAAGGCAGCTCCCAGCGGGGAGCTGTTGAAGAAAGGTGGGGAGGAATACCCAGCAAAAGCACACGCAGTCCCTTTAAGAGCTGACCCGCCCCCTCCAAATAAAGTGCAACAAGGCTTCATTTTCAAGGGGAGGGACTCAGAAGCTCCATGATTCACTGGGGATGCCTAATTACTCAGAAGGTACTCCTGGAATTTGCACGGGGGAACCCTCATGCATATGATGTTTGAGAATTTTGGAGCAGAAAACTATGCAGCAAACCAAACACAAATTTCCTTTGCATAAATGACCCAAGAGAGAGTTTACCACGCTGTCCCCAAGGGTGCTTCACATTGGTAGCCCTCCACAATGGCATTTTTTAAAATAACACACTGGAAGGATCTGATCAGGTAGCATGCAGTTTAGTCCACCCTCTGCAAGTCCTAAAGGAGCCCCGTGGTGCAGAGTGGTAAGCTGCAGTACTGCAGTCCAAGCTCTGCTCACGACCTGAGTTCTATCCCAACGGAAGTTGGTTTCAGGTAGCCGGCTCAGGGTTGACTCAGCCTTCCATCCTTCCAAGATTGGTCAAATGAGTACCCAGCTTGCTGGGGGTAAAGGGAAGATGACTGGGGTAAAGGGAAGATGACTGGGGAAGGCACTGGCAAACCACCCCGTAAAACAAAGTCTGCCTAGTAAAAGTTGGGATGTGACATCAGGAATGACCTGGTGCTTGCACAGGGGACCTTTACCTTACCTGCAAGTCCTAATCCCTTTGGCCTTACTCCTCGGTTAGCACAAGAGACCAGAACCGGGGGTCCAGATGGGCTGTCTGGATTGTTAATACAGCTGCTCCAGGCAGCTGACAAAGTACAAATTGCCCATTGGTATCAACACTCGCCTAACTCTGCCCTGGACTGCAGCCAGGCAAATAGAATTTTGCTTTCCCCAGCAGTAAGTGGCTTAGCAGTCTTCCAGAAGCAATTTAGCGCAATTTGCTGTGCAGACATTTTCTTCATTGTACCTGCTTGTGGTTCATCCTGCTGCCATGGATGGCATCAGGCAACCGGGGAAGAAGGCAACCTGGGTCAGGCTTGCAGCATGAGGTTAGGATGGATACCTTCCAGACGTGCTATTTCAAAACCCAAGAAAGGGGCCTGTGGCTATTCTCCACTGTAGATTTGGAAGGGTGAAGATGGTTAGGGGTCTGGAGACCAAGTCCTGTGAGGAAAGGTGGGTATGTGAAGGACCTGGGTATGTTTAGCCTGGAGAGATGACTGAGAGGTGATATGATAACCATCTTCAAGTACTTGAAGGGCTGTCATAGAGAGGGTGGTGCCGAGTTGTTTTCTGTTGCCCCAGAAGGTTGGACCAGAACCAACGGGTTGAAATTAAATCAAAAGAGTTTCCATCTAAACATAAGGAAGGACTTTCTAACAGTTAGAGTGGTTCCTCGGTGGAATAGGCTCCCTCGGGAGATGGTGGGCTCTCCTTCCCTGGAGGTTTTTAAGCAGAGGCTAGATGGCTATCTGTCAGCAATGCTGATTCTATGACCTTAGGTAGATCATGAGAGGGAGGGCAGGAAGGTTTGCATCAGTGTTTGGCTCTCATGGCCCTTTCTTGAACGCCCAGGGTAGTGCTGATCACCACTTTGGGGCCAGGAAGCAATTTTCCTCTAGGCCAGATTGGGTTGTTGTTGTTGGGTTTTTTGCCATCTTCTGGGCAAGGAGTAGGGGGTTGGACTAGATGACCCTGGTGGTCGCTTCCAACTCTATGATTCTATGATTTAGCCCTTTGGCCAAAGAGCACAGTGGATTTTGTACATGTCCATTCCCCTAAAGTGGTTATCAGCAGGCTTTAAAAGCTTAATGTGTTGGTGGCAGACCCAGGAACCTCTGGAAGTGTTGGGACTCCCTGGAAGCCCCCTTGTGAGGCTGACTGCGTGACTTCTACCTGGACCACCATTACACACATTTTGATCCCACATAGTGCATTCTTTAGCTTTTCTTCTTTTTTTGCAAAGGAATATGGGATTGCAACACCTGGAAAGAAGTGAAGGAAGGGAGAAATAATCCAGAGGTAAGTCCTGAGTTTGCACGGACAATAGTTACTACTGTTATGGGAAAGAGAACTGGAAATTATTAATGTCTGGAAAAATGGTAACAACACAATTTGCTAATTCAGAGAATTAATGGGTTAGAAGTATATCGGCCACAACCCAGCCTGGAGTCACATATGCTTAATATCATCAGTTTACAGTGCAATCCTAACAAAGAGTTACACCCTTCTTAAACACATTAGAAGGGTGTAACTCTGTTGAGGACTGCACTGTTAGTCAAGTATGGGAAAATGACGGATGCATAGAGAATTACAACACTTGTTGACGTGTGTTTTCATCTACCTCAAACCAATCTTAACCTGTTCCTGCCGACATCATACACCCCCTCTTGTTCTCTCTGGCTTCCGTCACCTCTACTTGGGGTTCCTTCATATGTTGGTTTCTCAGTCTTCTGCCTACTCTACCTGGTTCCTTCAGCTAGGCCTGGTGACGGATTTCTTGTAGGGTGGTTTTCCAAGTCCTTGATCATTGTGGGAGCCTTTCTGCGTCTTTTCAATCGAAGAAAGGCCAGTGACTTAGTGGTAGATGCTCTGCTTTGCATGCAGAAGGTCCCAGGTTCAATCCCAGAAGAAGGAACAAACAGTAGGTGATGTGAAAGTCCTCTGAGACTCTTTCCCTGCCTGCCTATCTAGCCCAAGTGACCTGTTTCTAAATAAATTTAAAGTGACATTATACTGTCTGTTTTTTCCCTGCTAGGGGGAAAAAAACCTTGAAATAAATTGGAATTTTGTAGCACTTTAAAGACTTCTGAGATTTTACTCCAGCACAAGCTTTTTAGGACTGGAGCCCTGCCAGCTGTATGGTGTTGGTCAAGCATTTATGTACGATGGAGATTTCTGTTCCAGCTAAGCTAGTTGATTAAAAAAAAAAAGATTTGGAAACAGACATTTGTTCTGTTCTCTTGGTGATCAGCTGAGCTTGACAAGAGTGGTTCTGGATGTAGAATACATGCAAATTGCATACTTAAAATAGGTTTCTTGAGTTAAATATTTACCATTTTGTACGCATTGTGTTACAGTCATAGGAATGTAGAGTACTCAGGATGAAACATAGCTGAAGAAGTTCAGAGTGCCTGAACTGGTTACTGACCCATTTTTTAAACGTTTGCATCTCAGCTCAGAAAAGCTGGATTCAGCAGGAAAAGAGAAGACCCAACATGAGATGGATTGACTCTACAAAGGAAGCCACAGCCCTCAATTTGCAAAACCTGAGCAAGGCTGTTAAAAATAGGACGTTTTGGAGGACACTGATTCCTAGGGTCGCCATGAGTCCGAAGCAACTTGACAGCACTTCACACACACACACACACACACACACACACACACACACGTCTCAGCCTGAAGGACCTTACTGGAGAGTAAAATGGCCTTTGGCTATTTGAAAGAATCAAGAGCAGTTTGTGCTTGCACATAAAGTTAACCCTTTGCAAACACTCTGGCTGTGTGTGTGTGTGTGTGTGTGTGTGAAGTGCCGTTAAGTTGCAGCTGACTTATGGAGACCCCTTTTGGGGTTTTCATGGCAAGAGACTAACAGAGGTGGTTTTGCCAGTGCCTTCCTCTGCACAGCAACCCTAGTATTCCTTGGTGGTCTCCCATCCAAATACTAACCAGGGCTGACCCTGCTTAGCTTCTGAGATCTGACAAGATCAGGCTAGCCTGGCCCATCCAGGTCAGGGCATACACTCTGCCTATCCCCTGTAAATGCTGGGAATACAATCAGGGAGGGGAAGGGTTACTGTTTTCCTCCTAGCTGGGTTGTGTGGCCAGAAATAAGCCTGATTAAGGAGAAAGTGGGTATTTCCAGTGGAGAACGGATGGGTTTCAGGAAGAATTAAGCATTCCATTCTCTCCCACTGGTTCCCCCTGGCCAAATCCCCCTTCCACACCCTCAACAAACACATTTTAGAAATAAACGTTTACCACGCACGTGGGTATCTGCAGAGACCTATGATGTCCTTGGCTGTAATAGACCTGTATGGGCCCTCTGCTCTGTTCTTCTGCCCTGTTTAGGCCCTTCATGCTGGAATTGATTTATGCTGGAGAGCCAGCATGGTGTAATAGTTAAGAGCAGTGGTTTGGAGCGGTGGAGTCTGATCTGGAGAACTGGGTTTGATTCCCCACTCCTCCACATGAGTGGTGGAGGCTAATCTGGTGAACTGGATTTGTTTCCCCACTCCTACAAACGAAGCCAGCTGGGTGATTTTGGGCTAGTCACAACTCTCTTAGAGCTCTCTCAGCCACTCTTACCTCATAGGGTGTCTGTTGTGGGGAGGGGAAGGAAAGGTGATTGTAAGCCGGTTTGATTCTGCCTTAAGTGGTAGAGAAAGTCAGCATATAAAAACCAACTCTTCTTCTACTTCTAAATATGTTTTTTAAAGTGTAGGAAAATGGTCTTTAGGTTACTTGGAGGTGGCGACTTCACCATTACACGTCAGCAGCTGCAAACAGGAAAAAGGACCTGGAGATCTTTTGCATCAGAACATACTCAAGTCATCCTCACCATGACATGTCGTTCCATAAGGTCAGCACAATTCTAGGGTGGATTCAGGAGGATTTTGCCCACATGGGGAGGGAAGGGCATTTGCAGGATGTGGCTCAGGACTTAGTCCCCACCATGAGTTAGCACCAAGGCGTGCTTACAAAGCTAGAACTCTACTCTGCAATGAATGTTGAGTGACAGTAAAAGAGAAGGTGCCCTGGGATAGGCGGGGAGGTGTACTGTTAGTATGCAGCTCCCACACATTGTGTGTGTGTGTGTTAAGTGCCGTCAAGTTGCTTCCAACTCATAGCAACCTTTGGAATCAATGTCCTCCAAAACGTCCTGTCTTTAACAGCCTTGCTCAGGTCTTGCAAATTGGGGAGGCTCAGTGGTAGAGCATCTGCTTGGCATGCAGAAGGTCCTAGGTTCAATCCCCGTCATCTCCAGTTAAAGGAACCGGGCAAGTCGGTAATGTGAAAGACCTCTGCCTGAGACCCTGGAGAGCTGCTGCCGGTCTGAATAGACAATACTGACTTTGATGGATCAAGGGTCTGATTCAGTATAAGGTTCATTGTTGTTCACCAATGTGTTCATGTGTTGTTCACCAATGCTCTTTCAGATGTATGGCTCACCTACACATCTCTCTGCTTGAGGGCTGTGGCTTCCTTTAGAGAGTCAATCCATCCCTTGTTGGGCCTTCCTCTTTTCCTGCTGCCTTCAAATTTTCCTAGCATGTTTGTCTTTTCCAGTGACTTCCCCAAGGTCACCCAGCTGATTTCATGTGTATGAGTGGGAAAACAAATCCATTTCACTCAATTAGCATCTGCTGCTCGTGTGGAGGGGTGGGGAATCAAACCCGGTTCTCCAGATCAAAGTCCACCACTCCAAACCACTGCTTTTAACCACTACACCACACTGGCCAGAGTTCTTAGCTATTAAAAATAACTATGACAAATGCTTTATAAATATACTTTTGTTTTTGCTGTAAGCCTTGCTGTGAACCCCCCACCCCAATCTAGACACGAAGCTGCCTTACACTGGTTGCTTCCATGCAGAGATTTTTCTCTGGTTTAGCATGGTATTGTTATTTTTTTTGGTGAGGGAGCCTTGACCCAATCTCATCTCCCTAATCAGCCACCTCTCATGTTTTGCCCAGCTTTGCTGGTAATCATTCCCAAACATGATTTGATATATTGTCGAAGGCTTTCACGGTCAGAGTTCATTGGTTCTTGTAGGTTATCCGGGCTGTGTGACCGTGGTCTTGGTATTTTCTTTCCTGACGTTTCGCCAGCAGCTGTGGCCGGAATCTTCAGAGGAGTAATACTGAAGGACAGGGTCTGTCAGTGTCAAGTGTGTAGGAAGAGTAATATATAGTCAGAAGGGGGTTGGGTTTGAGCTGAGTCATTGTCCTGCAAAGTATTAAAGGTAATGTGCTAATCAGGAACCATTGTATCCTGATGTGATCTGTTAACATGTGGAATCCAAAGACTACAGTCCACAATAGCCATGCGGATTAGCTTTGGATTCCACATGTTAACAGATCACTTCAGGATTCAATGGTTCCACATTAACATACCACACCCTCATTAGCACATTATCTTGATACTTACAGGACAATTATTAGCACATTACCTTTAATACTTTGCAGGACAATGACTCAGCTCAAACCCAACAATATTTGAGGACTGACAGAAATGGCTTCATTTAATAGGAATGTGAATTAAAGCTCTAAGAAGATATAAAAATGTTTGGTTGATTTTCTTTGTCGGGATAATTGAGGTGTTACTGCATGCCAGCAGCATTTTGCTGGGAGTTGTGTGTAACTTGCGCTGACCTGGATGACCCAGGCTAGCCTGATCTCGTCTGATCTTGGAAGCTAAGCAAGGTTGGCCCTGGTTAGTACTTGGACAGGAGACCACTAAGGAATACTGTTGGGAATTGGACACTTGGTCATCATGCCATGTTTTCAATGACAGAGAAAGTTTTATTTCATTGGAGGAATGTGAAGAAACTTTGGTTGCAGCTAATGGGCAATCCTTTGTGTGCAGAGAAAAAGGAACAGTAAGAATCTTTACTGAAAGTTTTTGTGGTGATGTTATGGAAATCAATCTGCAAAATGTGATGTTTATTTCTGAAGCCAAGGAATGTTTGATATCTGTTGGCAAGATGCTTAAGGCTAATTTTAAAATTGAAATGGAAAATGGCTGTTGTAACTTTTTAGATCTTAAGGGAAGGAGATATGATGTGGAAGTGGACGGACTATACTATTTGCATAATACAGCTGATGAAATGGAAGAATATGAGGACAGTGATGAGTATTTACAATCAGAAAGTGAATCTGATAAACAAATATACAGTGAAGACTCTGATTCAGATAAGGCTGAATCAGAAATGGAACATCTAACTGGAAATAATAAAGGAGTCATGCAATTAAAAGAAAGAAAATGTGATCATACAAATTGTGTGTATTCCTGGCATGTAAGATTGGGACACAGAAATTTCAGCTCTGTAAAACAGCTACTCTCAGAGTATGGAATAGTGGTGAATGACTGTGAAAAAGGTCATGAGAGATGTACAATTTGTATTCAAGCAAAGGGAACAGCACCAAGGCATGTGCAGAATGCTAGTGATGTGAAAGCTGAGATTTTAGAGCAAGTACATAGTGACTTAATTGGACCTCTACAACCGTACATTGGAGGAGCAAAGTATATTTTAAGCTTTGTTGATAGTGCCTCAAGATTCGCATGTGTTTGTTTGCTAAGGAGTAAAACTCAAATGCCTGATGAATTCAAATCATATGTTGCAATGGTGAAGAATAAATTTGGAAAAGGACCTCAAATTTTGTTTACTGATAATGAAACTGAATACACCAACAGTGAATTTCAGAGGTACCTAGCATCAGAAGGAATTGTAAATGCAAGATCTGTAATTTATACACCTAAGCCCAATGGTCTGGCTGAAAGATTCAATAGAAGTTTGATTGAAAGTGCAAAATATCTTCTTATGCAGGCTAAATTACCAGATGCATGTTGGGGTGAATGTGTTAACACAGCAGCTTATCCATACAACAGATCAATTTGCAGAACTATTCATATGCGCCCATTTGAAAAATGGTATGGAAGAAAGCCTGGGCTAAGACACCTGAAAGTGTTTGGTGCACAAGTGTATGCGTACATTCCCAAGGAGAAAAGGGGCAAGTTACAAGCTACCACAGAACTTGGCATTTTGGTTGGATAAAATTAATTTTCAAAAGGCTACAGAATCCTAAACCCAAAGACACTCAGTGTGCAAATAAGCAATGCAGTATATTTTGATGAAAGAAATGTACTGAATGCCACTGATGATGAAAGCTCTATTATTACAACTATCAGCAAAGAAGCTGAAATAATTCCCTTTTCAGCATGGGAGTTCAGACCGCCTGCTGTGATCAAATGCCAGTCGGGAATTACCCCGGAGGAAGGACCAGCAGATGTGAGCAGTACCGAAGTTGAGAAAGAGGAGATCTTACCTACCATAAGAAAATCTAGTAGGTGCAATAAAGGCATACCAACAGAGAAACTTACTTATTATACTGAAACGCAAAGTCAAATTGAGCCTCTAAGCTGGGAAGAAATGCTAGAGTTACCCAGCAGTGAAAGAGACAAATGGCTGGAAGCAGTACAAGAAGAAATTGATTCACTACAAAAGAACCAAACATTACCACTCAGTAGAAAACCTGTAGGATGCAAATGGATATTCAAAATAAAAAGGAATACAGATGGAAGTGTGGACAAATATAAGGCAAGACTTGTTGCTAAGGGATTTACCCAAAAATATGGGACTGACTATGTAGAGACTTACTCTCCAGTTATTGGATATACAGAAATACACACTTTGAGTATAGCAACATCCAGAAAGATGCATATACTCCAACTTGATGTGAAAATGGCCTTCTTAAATGGAGAACTAACAGAAGAGATCTACATGGAAATTCCACTTGGACTAAAAGATTCTATCAATAATCAACAAGTTTGCAAACTTCAGAAAACATTGTATGGACTAAAGCAGTCAGCCAGAGCATGGAATCAGAAATTGACAACACGGTTAAAACATTAAGGATTCAAACAAGGAAATATAGAAAAATGTTTGTTCAGAAGAAAGAAAAATGGACAATGCCAATACATACTTACATTTGTAGATGATATCCCGATATGTTGTGAAACAGAATCAGCAGCAAAGGAAATAGCTGATAAACTAAATCAACTCAGTGAAAGATAAGCAACAAAAGGGGATTATAAATGTAAAATGCTGTACATCAAAAGAAATGGTGGCTGACATACTAACAAAACCAATTAACAGACATCAGTTTGAGTATTTGCGTGATAAGTTGTGTTGGCATGCCTGATGATGACTAAAACTCGAAAAGGGGTTTGTTGGGAATTGGACGGCAAGTTTTGTCTGGATCAGGAATGCTAGTTAAATGTATTTATTTATTTGCATGATTTCAGGGAACAGTGCTGCAGCACATAGTCAGTGTTATTTGATCCGTTGGTCCTGTGACATTCTGCTGCTTTCTGAGGGGCTGCAGTTAAACTGCCGTTTTAAGTTGTTGAGACAGACTGGCTATGAAAGAGGACATATTCCGCAAACTATAAGCGACATGACAGCTTTTATTATGTATCCCATGTTTACCCTCCCTATAATAAGTAAACATTTGTTCAGTTAAAAGAAAGCTACAAGTTCAGAGTCCTTTATTGTGTGTGTGTGTGTGTGTGTGTGTGTATACAATAATCCACAAGATCACGATCTATTTAGAATTCAAACTCAACAAATACTAAGGACTACCAGGGTCTTTATGAAGAGGCAGGCAATGGCAAACCACCTCTGAACTTCTCTTTCCTTGAAAAACCTGACGGGGTTGCCATAAATCAGCTGCAACATGATGGCATTTTCCACCACAGGTGTGTAACTTAGTTGGAACAGTCTACTGTGTTCATATGTTATAGACTTGCCTGGGAGAGTTTTCCTGAACCCCATGCTGTCTAAAACCTAACATCCCACAAATCCTGGCTAAGTGTTAATATTGATCTCAGTTGAGGTTTTTTTTCCTGAATAAACTTTGTTCTTCACTTTAAAACGGATGCCATCGTGTGCCTGTCAGTTTTCCCTCAGTTATCAATCCAGGCTTGGGTGGGTTTGTACTAAGGCCCAGATCCTCTCTCCTGGAACCTGGTTTTCTCTTTCTTGATTTCCAGCCAGGAAATCCAGTGCATGAGGTAGGTGGGAAATAGTATTGTGACAGCAGGAACATTCGTGTGATGGGTAGCCCCCCAAAAATTCCTCACACAGTGATGCATCAATTACCACATATAACTGACCTGCCATTATAACTTAACTTAGTCTATAGTGATGTGTCAATTACTGATTTTTCAAAGGCTTGAAAAAGCCTAGGGAGCCCCGTGGCGCAGAGTAGTAAGCTGCAGTACTGCAGTCCAAGCTTTGCTCACGATCTGAGTTCGACCAACAGAAGTCGGGTTCAGGTAGCCGGCTCAAGGTTGACTCAGCGTTTCCATCCTTCCGATGTCGGTAAAATGAGGACCCAGCTTGCTGACGTCGACCCGGTGCTTGCACAGGTTAATACCTTTACCTTTTGAAAAAGCTTTCCAGTGGAGCTGGTGAGGAATGGCAGCTGTGGGAGGGGGGAAAGAAAATATACGGACATCTACTGTGTAGATGGCTCCATTGCCCCTGTGATCGCCTCTGTGTAGATGCAGCCTGAGTTAGCCACAGGCCCATCTTTGGCAGGGCTTTTCCAAGGCTTCCTGCAGAGATTTTTCTCAGGCTTGCTAGTTAAGCCTAACTGGAACTGCCAGGGATTGAACCAGGAATCTTTTGCATCCCGAACAAAGTGCATGCTCTCTCACCACTGAGCTATTATTCCGCCATGTCTGAAAGTGGATAAACTGGGCACTGTAAAGAACAGTGTGCCTAGACGGGAAGATGGGTGCAGATCTATTGCTCGTTGCAGATTTACTTGTAACTACAAGAACTAGATGTTTGCTTTGTTTTTATTTTAGAGTACCTGGACTACAAATGCATGTGCGTGAGATGACTAGTGTAGCAGACAAAATCATAGAAACATAAGAGTTGGAAGGGACCTCCAGGGTCATCTAGTCCAACCCCCTACACAATGCAGGAAATTCACAACTCCCTCCCCCTCCCTCCCCAGTGACCCCTGCTCCATGCCCAGAAGATGGCAAAAAACCCTCCAGGATCTCTGGCCAATCTGGCCTATGAAGATCTATTTATCTGAAATATTTTTACCGCAACCTTTCAGTCAAAGAAACTTCCAGAACAGTTTGCAAACATTAAAGTTAAGATCTGACAAGTTAGGTTTTGAGGACTGACAGAAACGGCTTAGTTTAACAGGAGTGTGAAAGATCCAAGAAGACATAAAATATTGGTGTAGTAGTTTGGAGCAGTGGACTCTGATCTGGAAAACTGGGTTTGATTTCCCACTGCTCCACATGAGCGGTGGAGGCTAATCTGGTGAACTTGATTTATTTCCGCACTCCTACACATGAAGCCAACTGGGTGACCTTGGGCTAGTCACACACTCTCAGCCCCACCTACCTCACAGGGTGTCTGTTGTGGGGAGGAGAAGGAAAGGTGATCGCAAGCCAGTCTGATTCTCCTTGAAGAGGTGGAGAAAGTCGGCATATAAAAACTAACTCTTCTTCTTCTTCTAAAGATACAAGCAGTAAACTAAAATTAAAACCATGGGTGGCAGCAAAACCATTTCCAGTAAAAGCTGTAGCACGTTACAGAATGTGAATATCAGTATCATAAATCCATCATCAAAAGTCAGAGACCAAAATAGCCAGCATATTAACCTCTAGTTACTGCTCTGAAAATGCCTGGGAAAACCAGAAACTCTTTGCCTAGCGCAGACAGACAAGGCAAGGTGCCACAACTGAGAAGACACTGTCTCTTGTGGATGCAAGAAGCACACACAAAGCTACCTCTCGACCTAACCTACCTCACAGCATTGTTGTGAGGATAAAATGGGAAAGAGAAAACCATGTACGCCCTGAGCCCCATGGATGAAGCATGGCATAAAATGTAGTAGAGGGATAGCCTTGGGAAGATCTTACTGGTGGGCAGATTCATAGAGGAGCCAGTCATCCTAAGATACCGAGGCTGTTGAGGGCCTTGAAAGGTAAGCATCAGTGCTTTGAAGGGTGACTAGCCTTGGCGGCCAGTTTATGGTCTCTGTAGCCTGCACAGGCTACCAGCCTGGCTGCTGCAATTTTTACTGACTGTTTTCTGAACAGAAGAAGGAGTTGGTTTTTGAATGCCGACTTTCTCTACCACTTAAGGAAGAATCAAACCAGCTCACAATCACCTTCCCTTCCCCTCCCCACAACAGACACCTTGTGAGGTAGGTGGGGCTGAGAGAGCTGTGACTAGCCCAAGGCCTCCAGCTGGCTTCATGTGTAGGAGTGGGAAAACAAATCCAGTTCACTAGATTAATGTCTGCCGCTCATGTGGAGGAGTGGGGAATCAAACCCCAGTTCTCCAGATCAGAGTCCACCACTCTAAACCACCGGTCAACCACTACACCATGCTGGCTCTCAGTAGAAAAGGGCAAGAGTCCAGTAGCACCTTAAAGACTAACAACGTTTCTGGCAGGGTATGAGCTTTCGTGAGCCACAGCTCACTTCTTCAGATACAGCTAGAATGTGATCCCATCTATTCTTAAGCAGAGAAGAGTGAATTAGATACACAATGGCAATGTAAATACCAAAAGCAAGTATATGACATTAGCAGGCATGATTGGATAAGGTGTGATATGCAGAGGGGTAGTAGGTGTGGAGAAATTAGCATTAGTAATGAGACAGGAATCCCAAGTCTCTATTCAACCCAGGTGAATGCATTGTCTTGAGCTTCATTATTAGTTGTAATTCAGCAGTCTCTCTTTCTAATCTCCCTTTGAAATCCCCTTGTAAGAGAACTGTTACTCTTAAATCAGCAACTGAATGTCCCGGAAGGTTAAAATGTTCTCAAGTCTTCAGAGACAGCCCCATGCAGTGTGCATTACTGTACTTAAACCTGGGCAGGGTCCTCATTTGGTTGGCTTGTACTACAGCAATTATTAGCAACCAGATTTTCCTGTGTGGACTAGAGACAATCCAGTTGCCAAGGACTGCTGCTCATACCTGCCTTGTCTGGGCCATGGGCAGCCAGCTTAGGGTTGCCATCCTCCAGGTGGGGTCTGGGGATCTCCTGGAATCACAACTGATTTCGAGAAGACAGAGATCAGTTCCCTGGAGAAAGTAATGCTCTGGAGGGTGGGTTCTATGGCATTATACCCAGCTGATGTCCCTTCCCTTCCCAAACCCCTTCATTCCCAGGCTCTACCCCCAAAATCTCCAGGAATTTCCCAACCCAGAGTTGGCAACCCTAAGCCAGCTACTGGTGGAAGCGGCGGCTCCTGCCTGCCTCACACTGAGGGCTGCCCTTTACTTGGACCCTGGTGGCAGAATACTGGAAAAGTTATAAATGCTAGGAAAAGTTGAGGGCAGCAGGAAAAGAGGAAGACCCAACAGGAGATGGATGGACTCAATAAAGGAAGCCATGGCCTTCAGTTTGCAGGATCAGAGCAGGGCTGTCCAAGACAGGACATTTTGGAGGACTTTCATTCATAGGGTCGCCATGAGTCGGAAGCGACTTGACGGCACTTAACACACACACACACACAGCAGCCATGGAAGGCCCCATCCTCTATAAGAACATAAGAAAGGCCATGCTGGATCAGACCATCAAGCCCAGCAGTCTGTTCACACAGTGGCCAACCAGGTGCCTCTAGGAAGCTCCCAAACAAGACGACTGCAGCAGAATATAATATAATAAATATAATATAATAAATATAATATAATATGCTAGGAAAAATTGAGGGCAGCAGGAAAAGAGGAAGACCCAACAAGAGATGGATGGACTCAATAAAGGAAGCCACGGCCTTCAATTTGCAGGAGCTGAGCAGGGCTGTCCAAGACAGGGCATTTGGGAGGACTTTCATTCATAGGGTCGCCATGAGTTGGAAGCGACTTGACGGCACTTCACACACACACACAGCAGCCATGGAAGGCCCCATCCTCCATATGAACATAAGAAAGGCCATACTGGATCAGGCCATCAAGCCCAGCAGTCTGTTCACACAGTGGCCAACCAGGTGCCTCTAGGAAGCTCCCACACAAGACGACTGCAGCAGAATATAATATAATATAATATAATATGTTAGGAAAAGTTGAGGGCAGCAGGAAAAGAGGAAGACCCAACAAGAGACGGATGGACTCAATAAAGGAAGCCACAGCCTTCAATTTGCAAGGTCTGAGCAAGGCTGTCAAAGATAGGACATTTTGGAGGACTTTCATTCATAGAGTCGCCATGTCGGAAGCGACTTGACGGCACTTCACACACACACACACACACACACACACACAGAGCGGCAGATCCCAGGCCAAACCTCCGGTGCGCCAAGGGCCCCGCTCCCCGGCCTGCCTCCCTCGCCCCGTTTGCAGCCGTCTGCCCCGCCCCGCCGGCCGGCACGCGCGAGGCGGCGCGGGGGGCGGGCCTGTTTCGGGGGGGGGGCGTGGCGGCGCTGGCCCCGCCCCCGGCCCCGCCCGCCCGCCCGCCCGCGGCCGAGCGACTCCTTAGGGCAGGCGCCGGCCCGCGGCGCCCACTCCTCGCCTGGCTACTCTCCGCAGGGTTCCATTCCCTCCCTCCCTCGCTCTGCGGCTCGTCATGCCCAGGCGGCTCTGCCGGGCCCGGCCCGCCGGCCTCCTGGTGCTGGCCTGCTGGCTGCTGCTGCTGCCGGCCGGGGCGCGCGGCCTGGGCCTCTACTCGCCCGACGACCCGCTGGCGCTGCTGGGGGGCGGCACGCTGGAGCGCCGCGTCCTCAACTCCTCCAGCGCCTGGGTGGTCGAGTTCTACGCCTCCTGGTGCGGCCACTGCATGCAGTTCGCCCCCACCTGGAAGGAGCTGGCCCGCGACGTCCAGGGTAAGCGGGGGGGGGGGCGGCTCTGCAGGTGAAGAAGAAGAGGAGTTGGTTTGGGTCTGCCGGCTTTCTCTTCCACTAAAGGCAGAATCAAACCGGCTTACAATCACCTTCTCTTTCCCTCCCCGCAACAGACCCCCTGTGAGGAAGGTGGGGCTGAGAGAGCTGTGACGAGCCCGTGCTCACCCAGCTGGCTTCGCGTGGAGGAGTGGGGAGACCGACCCAGTCCCTCAGATTAGCCTCCGCCGCTCGTGTGGAGGAGCGGGGAATCAAACTTGGTTCTCCAGATCAGAGTCCACCGCTCCAAACCACTACGCTACACTGTTCTCTGCAGGGACAGCCGCCGGTTTCCACGCAGTCTCTGGGTCGCCAGGACTTTCCCATGCGCTTGGGTGGCTGCGCAGTGGGAGGGGGTGCGCTGCGTGTGTGTAAAGTGCCTTCAAGTCGTAGCCGACTTATGGAGACCCCTTTTGGGGATTTTCATGGCAAGAGACGAACAGAGGTGGTTTGCCAGTGCCTTCCTCTGCGTAGCAGACCCTGGACTTCCTTGGTGGTCTCCCATCCAAATACTAACCAGGGCTGACCCTGCTTAGCTTCTGAGATCTGGCGAGATCAGGGCCGAGGGTGCGCATCCAGGCCATGGCCGAGGGTGCGCTACTGCCCTTTTGGCTCGGTGTCCTTCTTTTGACTTGGGGAGGGGCCATGGCTCTGTGGTAGAGCCTCTGCTTGGCATGCCAAAGTTCCCGGGTTCAATCACCGGCTTCTCCAGTTAAAGGGACTAGGCAGATAGGTGATGTGAAAGGCCTCTGCCTGAGACCCTGGAGAGCCACTGCCGGTCTGAGTAGACAATACTGACTTTGATGGACCGAGGGTCTGACTCAGTATAAGGCAGCTTCGCGTGTTCATGTGTTCCTTTGACTGTGTGCCCTTCGCTTTCCTGTTTGCCAGCCGGCCCGGGAATCTCTAGTTTGTGCCTGGGAAGAGTTTCTTCCTGTTCTCTTCTGGGCCACCCCCTCCACCCACCCAGGGATATAGCCCAAAGTGTTGACTTTAGATTGAGGAAGAGGAACCTCTCCTATCTGGGTATGAAATACTTGGTACAACTAAGGAATACTTGGAATATAAAAGGAACCCTTTTGCATCAGACCGGAGGTCCATCTAGTCCAACATCCTCTTTTGCACAAGGCCAATTCACTTTACAGTGTACTTTCTGCCTGTTCATACGTCTGTTTGTAACAAAAAGCCACCCTGCAGTCACTTTACAAATGAAACTGGGGACCAGTACCTTCTTAAATCTGCAGTCTCCACCACCTGCACATATGTTGAACGTAACATGGGAATCACTCAGTGCACATATAAAGAGAAATGGATTGCATGTGCATTCACTGGGACTTTTGGGCACGGCTGGTGTAGGCATGTTTTGGTGATCATTAATTCACAGGGTCGCCATAAGTCGGAAGCAACTGGACAGCAGTTAACACACACAGTGTGGTCAGCCAGTTGCACTGGAGAACTGGCAAACCAGGAATAGAGGCTGAAGCCTTCACTCCCTTTGAGGTTGTCTCCTGGCACAAGATAGATAGCAGTCCTCATTAAGGGAATGTTTAGACTTCATTAAAAAAAAAAAACACCGGGTCAAGTTTCTAGTCCTGTAAGGGGAAGTGGGTAAAGTGGGGAAGGCAATGGCAAACCACCCCGAAAACAAAGTCTGCCTAGTAAACGTTGGGATGTGATGTCACTCCATGAGTCAGTCAGTACAGGGGACTATCTTCACCTTTAAGGGGAGGAAGTGAAATGTGTATGAATGAATTCTCTCCTAATCCCCGTCACTGCAGATTTTTCAACAGATGGCTAGCTGTGCCCATCCACCTCCACCCCCCAAATCTGTACCATACAGCATCTTTGTGAGGGATTCTGCATGGCTTTTTACTTCAAGAACCTTTTTCCCCTGTGTGTTCTCTAGTGCGGTCCTCTTTCTCCCATTTTACACCTCTTTCATGTCAGCATCCACTGATCTGGATTTTTGTCAACGTCAGCGTAGTTCTGATAACGTGTCTCCCAGTGTTCAGGTGTGACTGTACCCATCTCTTGGAGTAAGGATACCTGATTCTGCTCTTGGCAGAGTGTCTGGGCTTTCTGGCTGCTTCTTCGTCTTGATAGAACACTGTTTTCAGTATAAATACATTTCATGCTGATAGCAAATGTCCCTTATTCCTCTGTACTAGAATGGCTACTCTGTGCCATTCAGCTGTTTCTATCCAGGAGGGATATGGCTAATTCTTCTTTATCCCAGAAGTACCCTGATTGACCATGTACGTAATTATAATTTTTCAGGAAGAAGATATTTAAGGTAAACCTGGGATGAGGTGTGGAAGCACTACGTGTGTAGTGATACTCTTAGCAATTGATGAGAATAACTTCATGAGTTGGCTCAAACATGGCTGGAAATAGTATTTTAATTATTTGTCTGCCTTCTCCCTTGTTCTGAATTATTTCATTTGTGTGCTTGGTGCTCTGCAGAGTCTCTGCCCCAAGGAGCTTACAATGTACATTTAGGCAGGGGAGGCTACAGAGGCCATTTATGCAGGACTGTTTCCCTCGTGGCTGCCCCGCCTACTGCTTTGGGACTTCCTTTTGATTAGGCCCATCTTTCCCAACCATCAGAGGTCCCTCACTCACCCCATGCGCTTCCACGCATTTTGGCCATGTTTTCTAGGTGCTGCTTTAGCCAGAATCTGGAAAACTCAGGCAAAGTGTGCAGAAATGCGTGGGGAGTGTAAGGCGACCTCTGACTGTCAGGAAAGGCATGCATACTCAAAAGGAAGCCTCGAAACAGTTGGCCGCAGTGACCGCAGGAAAACAGCCCTGCATGAATGGCCAGAGAGAAAGAGGTACAAGTGGAGAAAGGGGTGAATGGAAAGCCATGTCTCTAAGGCACTCAGGAATTGCCCATCCTTTTTTTGTAACATATGAAGCAGTATTCTGCTACCCATGCTCAATCAAGGTCTGGCTGGCAGCCACTCTCGGGTTGGGAGATACTGGGAACTGAACCTTCTGCATGCAAAGCAAATGCTCTACCATTGAGCCGTAGCTCCTTTCTCCTTGTCTCCCCTCCAAGGTGTGCTTTTCATCCCCCTCTCCCAGACTCACTCCTGGCGGTTGTCTAGAACAGTGGTTCTCAGCCAGCGGTATGTATATCTTCGTTGGGATGTAGGGCTTTCATAACAAATACTGAGAATTCACTCTCATTCAGTCCCCATGTCCACCTGCAAATATGACAGGCCGTATCCTGCTGACCCCTCCTGCCACTGATTATCCCTCTGTGACCTTTTGGCATTCTACTAGTAACTTTGGACACTTGGTGGTTCTCCTAATCCCCCATTCCCCCTGCCCACCAGCAAGTGTCTTTGATATGCCACTTCGTTCCGAACCTACCTGCCAGGGATTATCCATTGAGATTCTGGAATTTTTCATGTCCTTAAAACTTGCTTTCAATGATAACTATAAGAACACGATGCCTGTAAAAATATCACTGTCCTTGGAAAAAGTAGGCATTTTGGTTTGGTCATGGTGGGACCGAGGTTCTTTGATAGAGTGATGGGTGGGACATAAGGTAAGAAAGGTTAAGAATCAGTGGTCTAAATAATTTCCCTTTGGATTCCTTTATTTAACATTCATGTGTCTTATGATAGGGACCCCATGCCTTTAGCTCTTTGGAAGTTCTTTGTGGCATATGCTCACATGAAGAAGAAGAAAAAGAAGAAGAGTCTGTATTCATATGCCGACTTTCTCTACCATTTAAGGAAGAATCAAACCGGCTTACGATCATTTTCCCTTCCCCTCCCTACAACACATACCCTGTGAGGTAGGTGGGACTGAGAGAGCTCTAAGAGAGCTGTGACTAGCCCAAGGTCAGCCAGCTGGCTTCATGTGTAGGAGTGGGGAAATCAACCCAGTTCCCCAGATTAGCCTCCACCGCTCATGTGGAGGAGTGGAGAATCAAACCCGGTTCTCCAGATCAGAGTCCACTGCTCCAAACCACCGCTCTTAACCACTACACTGGTGTTTAATTCATTTGAGGCCAAGCGCTGTGCCATTTGGTTCCATCCAGGGGTGTAAGCTTTCCTGTGCCATTCTGACGGTTGCGCTGGCCGTATTGCTCTCGGTTTGCCTCGCTGAGGCTGGAGCAGGAGAACCTCTGGTGGGTGGCTTTGCTTGCAAATGCTGCCCTGAGCTTGTTGGAGCAAGGGCGGGGTAAAAATGCGCTCGATTGTGTATTCCAAATGTGCAGACCTACAGTCATACCCTGGGCAGCTGCTTGTGACCTTGGAGAGCTTCCTTATCGGAAGTTCAAGTTCAGCAAGAGTCTTTTTGACAGCCTGCAATGGGGCAGGCTGTGCATTCCTTTTAATGGTCTGTTCCTAATCAGTCATGAGAATGATTTCATCAGGGTTTCATTTTTAAAACACACCCATCCCATCACAACAAGAACCTCTTCTACTTCTCAGTCTTTGTTGCTTTTTTGTGTGGTTCCCTCTGCCATTGGTGATAACTATGTGTGCTGGGTTTTTTTAACCCATGGGAAACACTCGTGGGTTAAAGCTTTCTTTTAAGTGGGGTAGTTATTTGATTGTATAAACTTCTTGAATAAGCATGGCAATGTCATCTGTGTGATCTGTTTTTTAATTCTTTGTCCTTTTCAACTGTAAAGATGATATCCCTATTTCCCCCCCTTTCCCCCCTTTGTATTCTCCCTGTATTGAAAAAAAAAAGTATTTTTTTAAACAAAGGAAACACGAGTGAGTGAAGGCCCTTCTTATTTAAGATCATCTCTTTATGGGGTTGATACTTGCATGCACACTCCGTACGAGAGACCAATATAGCCCAGGGTAGAACAACGTCCAGGTATTCTACCTAGAGGGATTTCTAATTTGAAATTTATTATACATCCTTTACACATGCTTGGGATCATATAAAGTTGTCTATCTATATAGGATCCTGCATTTGTATATTGCTTGTGTGTGCATTATATGAGTTTTTGTTTGACCACTGATGAAGGCCTGTGGGCCAAAACGCATATGGTTTAGGTCTGTCAACCTTATGAGTTGCCATAGTGCCTTGTTTTATAATTTTTAATGTTTTTAACCGAGATATAAGCGCCTTAAAATAAAAATATGTTTCTATTATATAATTTTTACCTTTTCCACCCAACCTTGGTTACCCAACTTCTTGTTTAAGGCCAAATGCTGGATTGTTATTACTCCTTCCCGTTTTGATACTCTTTTGCCACTCTTTCTTCCTGCCCCAGGGTTTCTTTCTCCCTCCAAGGTTATGATTTATGCTTCAATACTCTGTTTCCAGTTTGTTAATCGGTTTCATTGTCTCTCTGGCTGGAGCGTTCCAGACCATGGAGCCTTTTGGCACAATCTGTCCAAGGCTGTTTTTGCCAAGTCTTTCCTGACCCTTTTGTGCGGAAACGTCTGCCCCAGTTCAGCAAAGGGAGAGACGCGCGGAGAGCCCATTTTGGTATTCAGGATCCCTGCTGAAT
This sequence comes from Euleptes europaea, assembly GCF_029931775.1. NCBI lineage: Eukaryota > Metazoa > Chordata > Lepidosauria > Squamata > Sphaerodactylidae > Euleptes > Euleptes europaea. The sequence goes on along the minus strand of NC_079313.1, from coordinate 21,303,390 downwards.
CGGCAACTCTGAGTGCATGTAGATGAAGGATGAAGCAGATGTGCTTGCATGCATGCATATTGCTGCCTACATTGCAAAATAGAGAGAACTGGGTATCCTCCCAACTATTCTCCTAGGCTTCTCTGTGGTCTCTCTCTCTCTGTGTGTGTGCGAGCATGAGAGAGGTTGTGACTGATTGCACCGCACCATAGCAGGATTGGGAATGAGGCATCCAAACAGTCCTTTAATTTCTTGGTACCCACTGAAGTGTTCAAATCTCACCTCAGCTACATACTTGCTAGGTGACCCAAAGCAAGCCAGTCTCTTGCACTCTCAGTTCCTTATCTGCAATATGGGGGTAATTCTAATTTCCCTTGTAGAAAAATTGTAAGGATGATTAGTGAGATACCTTGTAACCTTTTCCAGGGATTATATTCCTGGGGCTGTGTAACTGTGTGCATGTGGAAGAAATGTACAACATGCGATTCTCCTGATATGTTTGATTGCCTTTTCATCTGACGGGGCAACGGGTGGATTTTCTGCCTCAGTGCATGCAGTGAAACATAACAACTGAATGGGATTTGTATGCGATGTGCTTTAAATCCATTGAGATCCAGTGTGACACAGTGGCTGGATTGTTGGACTATGATCTGGGAGACCCAGGTTCAGCCCCCCACTCTGTCGCGAAAGCTCATGGGGTGAACTTGGGCCAGTCCATACTCTCTCAGCTGAACCTACCTTACAGGGTCGTTGTGATGAGGAGAGAGCAATATATGCTACCCTGAATTCCTTAGAGGAAGGGCAGGGTAAAAATGCATAAATGTAATAAACCTTCTAAAGTGCCTGCATTTCCCAAACTATTCTTGGTTCTGGCATTTTGATGGTCTCATCAGTGGCTACTTGCCGTGGTGACTAAAGGGAACCTCCACGTTCAGAGGCAGTGAACTTCTACCAGAGCCAGGAGGCAACATCAGGAGTAGGCCTCAGCCTCTATGCCCTGTGGGTGGTCCTCTGGAGGAACTGGCTGGCCACTGTGTGAAGCACTGTGTGGGGGACTGAACCTGGGTCTCCCAGATCATAGTCCAACAATCCAGCCACTGTGTCACACTGGATCTCAATGGCCTAGACGGACCACTGGTCTGATTCAGCAGGGCTCCTTCTTTGGTTCTTTTGAAAAAGCGTCCTATCGACAGGGCTTCTGGTCTCCAATCTGGGTGCTGTATAATGAGACAGAATTAAAACCCCTATTCAATATGCTTTCTTATTTAATCGAAAATAACTTTGTTTGCACAGCGTGTGAGCAGATGAAAGGTGTGTGTGTGTATGTTTGTTTTGTTCAGGATTTAAGTGTCTTCAGTTTTGCTGACGGGACTACCAAGGGATCCGTGTGTGCGCGCGCGCGCCTTCTGCAGCAGTCCCGGAAAACAACATCTGTGGTTCCAATTGGCATGCTCGTTCCTCTGCCTTGTGTTTTTCCGGCTGACTTGGTTGCGAGATCTATACTGCTCGGTTATATCTCTTGTCAAATATTTGCGTAAAAGGTTGCTCTGGTGTGGCACAGCCTGGCAAAAGGCGGATTCCTGGTTTTGTGGCATTCTAGTGATTAGCTCTTGTCATAACACAGAGGTGCTGATTCTTGTCAAATGTCTCTCTGGAAGATTGTGAAATGTTCCAGGTGATGGCGTCACTCGGATCAGCTGTTCTAACCTGACATACAGGGTAGCTGTCAAAAGATGTAATCCTTCAAATTAGGATTATGCCAGTGTAAAATCTACCAAGAATGACCTGTTCTCTTTGGGTTTAAGAAAGCAACAGATTCATGTTGGGTTCAGGGACTGATTTTCATCATCATCATCATCATTATTATTATTATTATTATTATTATTATTATTTTGATTATTATTTTGATTGTTGATCATTCATTGTTAGCTTTTCCTTCATGTTGGTACATTTTTAGCCTGCCCCTATCTCCAAAGGAGTTTAGGACACTGTTCGTCATTCTGTCTTCCATTCCGTTTCTCACAACAGCCGTGTGAGGTAGCTTGTCAGACAGAAATGACTGGCCCAATGTTACTCAGCGAACTTTGTGGCGGAGTGGGGATTTGAACCTGGGTCTCCCAGTTCCTAGTCCAGAACTTTGACCACTACACTATGCTGATTGTAGATGGAAGAATTCCATCTTTAAATACTTCCCCATTAGATTCCCCACCCCCCAATCCGGTAATAATAAGATGGCATGGAAAGGGTTCTGCCTAGGTTTTTTCTATGTGTAGGGAGGATTTTTCTTTCTTTCTAAATGGGATAGGGGAATGTTCAGGCATGTCTTCTCTCAGAAGTCTGGTCCGTCCAATCCAGGAGAAATCTTTATTTTTTTAGCATATTTTAGACCCTGTTTTCACTCACAGGTCTTCAAGGCAGTTCACGACAACTGTAGGTACGCTCCATTACATTCTCAAAAAAGTGATCCATAAAATATAACATTACACCATCTAAAAAACACTGTCTGAACGTCAGTCTACTCAATGGCCTTCTCGAAAAGAAAGGCCTTTTATTTTATCTAGGAGGGGATGATGCCAACCTTACTTCCAAAGGGGAGGAACTCCACACTTTCTAGGGCAGGCCCCCCAACCTTTTTGAGCCTGCGGGCGCTTTTGCAATTTTGAGGCTGAGTGGCGGGTGCCATTACAAAATGGTCTCTGTAATTTTAGGTTATTATCATGCATTCTAATTTTATTCATATTTAGTATTTGTTCACATATTAATTAGCTATGCCCTTTGATAAATCTTGCTATTTTTAACTATTTTAACTATTCAAAATTTTTAATAGCAAATCTATTTGTATCTGTTTTTATCCTGTACCTTTTAACCATGCAAATTTGCTTTATTTGATGGTCTATGACTGCAAATAAACGATTGATACAAAATGGCTACAATAGGAGGAGGAGCCCAATGCACAGATACACATGCAGGAGGAAGGAGAATGGGGAATATGAACACACAAGCAGAAGAAGCCCATGGGAATAACACACACAGAAGAAGATGATGACCAGTGGGAGAAAGGGAGGATAAAACTCATAGACACAGGACAGCTGAGGGAGGAAAGACGTGCTCTGCAGGAAAGACGTACTCTGCAGGTGCTCCCTAGCTCCACCGCCTCCCAGCTGATCTTCAGTTTACAGAATCCTGGATCCTTCTCCAGCGAGTGGTGGGTGGGATCCAAGCGACAAAGGCCCTTTATTTGTATGAAGGCAGCCAGTCACTAGTTCTGCTTTCACAATGGCCTCCATTTACTTCCCCGATCACTTGGCAGGTGCCTGGGAGAGTGCCTGTGGGCACTAAACGCCCATGGGTGCCACGTTGGGGGAATTCTGCTGTAAGGGTTACAGCTGAGAAGGCCCTCTCATAGATAAATAGCCTTTACCACTTGATTCTGCTGAATGGAGAAGAAGAAGAGTTGGTTTTTATATGCCGACTTTCTCTTCCACTAAAGGCAGAATCAAACCGGCTTACAGTCACCTTCCCTTCCCCTCCCCACAACAGACACCCTGTGAGGTAGGTGAGGCTGAGAGAGCATGACTGGCCCAAGGTCACCCAGCTGGCTTCGTGTGTAGGAGTGGGGAAACAAATCCCGTTCACCAGACTAGCCTCCGTCACTCATGTGGAGGAGTGGGGAATCAAACCCGGTTGTCCAGGTCAGACTCCACTGCTCCAAACCACTGCACTTAACCTCTACACCACGCTGGCTCTCTGGCCAGCATGAGCTTGCTTGCTTAAGGAGGTGTGAAAAGTCTTAAGAGGAAGCATATTCCTTCTGGAATATCCCAAGCCTGGTGTGGTGGTGTTTATATGTCGGGCAGAAAACAGTAGCCGTGGAGAGGGACTTTTGTTTGTAGGTGGTGCTGAGGAACAGTGTGGTGGCCCTGTAAAACGTCCACCTCTTTTTAATATATATATATATATATATATATATAAATATAAAAGAGGTGGACGTTTTATATATATATATATATATATATATATATATATATATATATATATATATATATATATATATATATATATATATATAAAAATCTGAGAGGCTGAGGCCTAACTTGGGTTGCCAGCTCCAGGTTGGGAAATGCCTGGAGATTTTGGGAGTGGAACCTGAGGTGGGAGGGGTTTGGGGAGAAGAGGGACTTCAGTGGGGTATAATAAGTCCATCTTCTGAAGCGGCTCTTTTCTCCAGGGGAACTGATCTCTGTCGCTTGGAGATCAGCTGTAATAGCAGAAGATCTCCAGCTACCACCTGGAGGTTGGCAACCCTATTGGGCAAAATGAGCCAGCGCATTTGGGGCTGCATTAAAGAGGTTGTGGAATTGTCTGCTTTATTTTTTATAAATGCCTTGTTATATTTTGACTGGGAGACACCCTATGGATGTCCTTCAAGAACTAAGACGGTGTCGAACTCAATTGTTATGAGGGCTGGCTATGACAAATGTCACTTGGTTGGACCAGGACAGGCCTTGCCAGCTCAGATCAAATGGGAGGTGATGGCTGGTTTGGCTGGCTCGAGGGCCGGATCCAGCCCACAGGCCCTTATTTTGACACCCCTGATCTTGGTCTAGTTGTCCACGGGCTTGTGGCCTGGGTGAACAGTCGGGCAACATGAGTGTGAAGTGTCCTAAATCTGATTCTCTCTGAGCCTGGGACGAATGACCTCTGGGCAACAACGTTTGAACCACCATTTAAACCTCCTCCAACTTCCAGGAACGGGGAGAGTTTGCAAATGCAACCTTAGAGTAATTTGTACAACTTTATAGCTTCTTTGCTGATTTCTTAAAAACCATCTGTCCTATTTCTCTCTTTTATGGAGAGACCTGCCAACAATTTCGATATTAGTAATCTGTTTGTTTAAGTGTTTGCATCCTGCTTTTCTCCCACGCTGGGGATTCAAGACAGCCTGCATACTTTGCAAAAAATGAAACAAACACCACCTAACAGGCTCCCAATCAGATAAATAGTGCTTTCTGTGTTCAAAGCATTTTACCCATCAGTTATCTTCTTGTAACTTTCACAACAGCCCCGGAAGGTAAACTGGCATGGTTATCCCCATAATGCAGATCGACATGCCGAGACTGAGAGAGAATAGTTTTCCTTAGGCCACCCAAATGAGATTCAGAGCTTTGCCATTATATCATTTTTCCCTCTATACCTTTATGTATATATTATCATAATTCCCCAACTGTGTGCTTTGAGAGAACTGCTGAGGGGCTGCAAGAAATTAAATGTGATCTCAGAGTATCCTTGTACACGCAGAGGAGGCCGCCTGCTGTATCTCCACGCCTACTACCCCTCTGCAAATCACACCTAATCCAGTCACGCCTGCTAATGTCATTTACTTGCTTTTGACATTTACATTGCCATTGTGTGTCTAATTCACTGGTCTCTACTTAAGGATAGACGGAATCACATTCTAGCTGTATCTGAAGAAGTGAGCTGTGGCTCACGAAAGCTCATATACCCTGCCAGCAATTTTGTTAGCCGGACCCAGCTTGCTGGGGGTAAAGGGAAGCTGACTGGGGAAGGCCCTGGCAAGCCACCCCGCAAACAAAGTCTGCCTAGTAAACGTCGGGATGTGACGTCAACCCATGGGTCAGGAATGACCCGGTGCTTGCACAGGGGACCTTTACCTTTTTTACTTAAGGTGCTACTGGACTCTTGCTCTTTTCTACTGACGTATCTCAATACGGTTTACAGTTCTTGCCTCCTTTTTTAAGTCTTTCTGCTGGGACTGGCTACCTTTGTTATGCCGGTCATGACTGGATTATTGAACCACTCTCAAGGCCACATAGTTGCCTGCTCTTGGGGAGGCTTCCCGCTGGATCTCTGCATGACTCACTGCTCTGAGTTTGGCTCCTCCCAATTATGAGTTGCTTCCAGATCACTGACTCCTTTGGAAACACACAGGTATTTTCCTCTTGATTGCCAAAAGTAAACCCTTTCAGGGGTAAGAACAAATTAAGAGTATCTGCAATTAATTCACAAGGTAATGTGTCTCAGTTGCCAGAAGCCTGTGACACATTGATTTATATACACACTTGCCAGCTTGGAAGATTGCTTCATACTCTGGCAAAATGGGTTGCCACCTACAGAAGCTTGTGCTACAGTAAATGTGCTTGTTTTTTACAGTGCCAAGCACTTCTCTCTCTCCCCCCCCCCCGCTCCTTTTTTGTTAACTCTGGAAAGAATAAAAAAAAAAACTGTTTAAAGTGGAAGAATGGATGCACATACACAGTGATGTTTCCAAGCTGGAGTTGAGTATGACTTGACAAATTTTGCCAGAGGCACACGGCCCAGCTGTGACTTCTAAACAGTTCCCCACCTATCACGTTGTTATCCTGCTCTCCTCCGAGGAACTTGGGGTGTATATCCCCCTTTCCTTTTTATCTTTACAACACCCCTTTGAGGAAAATTAGGCGAAGAGAGCGGGCGTGACTAGCCCGAGTCCTGCCCAGGGACCTTCAGATTGGGGGTTTGAACCCCGGTCTCCCAGATCCTCGTGTCACAATCTAACCTCGGCACGGTGCTGTCACTCATAGTTAATCCTAGCAGTTTGCCTGTGTGCTGTGTTTGATTGGGGAAGGGCTCCATCCTCCCCACTGCTGACGCTTTGTTATTCATAACCAATGCCAACATTTATTTTTCATATATTTGACTGGTTTTTAAATCCTTGTCGTTTTCCAGGAGCAGGATTAAACCATGGCAATGCTATAGCTTTGGCCTCGGGGTCTGAGCTTGCGTGGTAAAGCCAGGACTTGAGAACTCATATAGTGTTGCATTCACACTATGTTCTCTGTGACTTGAAGCCTTGTTCTGATGCAGGCTGAGCCTGTATAAATCAGTCTCCTTAAATCTCCAAGCAAGAATGCCTTGGTTCAGTTCATTAATTGTAATTAATTCCACTTCTACCTCACTTAACTTTAACCAGAAGGCCTTCTCTTAGGCAGCTTTAATTAAGGCCTGTTCCATTAGGTGTTGTATCAAGGCTATGGCTTCTTAGAACAATCTGCCTCTTTTAATGAGGGCGATCATACAGCTTTGCAATTCCGGAACTGGCAGGTTTTAATGTGCGGTAATCACACTTGGACTGTTACTCCTGTTATGAAATTTTCTTCAGGTCTCTTTGCTTCATCTGTATGTACTGAGTAAGCTTTGAAGGCAGTGGCCATCCTGGGGTACATTTCCAACGCAGTCCCAATTGGCAGGCCTTGCAGTGCAGTCCAGGAGGGATTGCAGTGTACACCGTTTGCAAGATGGCAGGACCCATCAATTCCACCGTCTTGAATTGGGCCTGCGTTTGTGTTCTAGACATTCTCCATAATTAGTATGGTTTTAAACACACGAGGCTGCCTTATACTGAGTCAGAACACATCCTCAAGGTCAAACATTGTCTCCAGGGTCTCAGGCGGTGGTCTTTTACGTCGCCTACTCCTTGATACTTTTAAGTGGAAATGCCGGGGATTGAACTTGGGGCATGCAAGGCACCAACCTTATCGTAATCTCACTGGGGCCCTCCTCTCCCAGATAGACAAGGTGTTTAAGGGGAGAAGACTTTTGAGTGTGCCAAAAGCAACTTATCAAGTAGTTTTGATCTATCCCTTGGGGTTCTTATTAGGCAGGAATATACATCTGTTGGTGGATGTTGGCTCTTGAATAGTCATACTTGGGATGTGATTGAATCTGATCTATGGTATAGTGGTTAGAGTGTTGGACTCAGATCTGGGAGACCCAGGTTCAGATCACCACTGTGCTGTGGAAGCTAGCTAGGTGTGACCTTGGGCCAGTTATACACCCTCAGCCCAACCTCCCTTACAGGACTGTTGTGAGGATAAGGTGGATGAGAAGAAAAAAGTTGTAAGCTGCTTCGGGTTGCCATTGAGGATGAAAGCTGGGTATAAATGGATCTAAATAAATTTTTAAAAAAAATTTCCTTAAAGATCCCAGTTGGTTTGGTAGATGATTGTCGTGTGACCTGGATTCCTAAAATTGGATACCATCTTGTGTTGTGTTCAGGTAATGACTTCAGGCAGTTTCCCGTATTTTGTAACATAGGCTCTACATGTCCAAGGTTTTGAAAGCATGAGTGACTTTTTTTAGTTACTTAGTGAAATCCCCACCACCAAGCTTTTATCATTTTGAGCCTTGGTTATCCTATTTTTCTTAGATACTGGTTGATTCAATATTTATTCTTTCAAATGTTTATTATTTCTTTCTTTCACTGTTTATATCCCATTTTCCCTCCCAGTGGGGCCCCAAAGCCATTCCCCCCTCATCGATTTTATCCTCACACAACAGCCCTGTGAGGTAGGCTAGGCTGAGAGAGTGTGACTCAGCAAGGTTCTGTGAGAGAAGGGGGATTTGAACCGGGGTCTCTCAGATCCTATTTTACTCTTGAAAAGCAGACAAAACTCAAAACTACAATGACAAAGAAAATCCAAATCTGAAAACCCTTTTAATGTTACCCATCTTGATTTGACTCACTGCAATATTGACCCTACAGGAGAAAGGAGGAAATGGGTGCCTCATCCACTGAGAATGAAAGACATTATTTTCCCACCAAACAACGGGATGTGTGTATAAGTCTTGCTGCTGTAAACTGTTCTACAAAAGTCAGTGTTTGTAGAGTTTTGATCAAGGTCAATGATTTCTGACATCAGTGACTTTAGCTGATGAATTTTCAGTGGGATCCTGCCGCCCACAGCTCGTCCTGTTCTTTAGTTGCAGCAATTAATAAGTGTTTCAGAGAAGAATTCAATGCTGTGGTGTTAAAAGACGATCTGAAACCTCTTTTTTAATTGTTAAAATTGGTAAGGTGGCCACTCCGAGCAATTATGCACGGGGAGGTTGGAGACAGATGATAGGTTCTCCCCTCCCGAAGAGTTGCAAAAGAGATGAGTTGTCACTGCCTGTGGTGTGCACCATCATCCCGTTGTTTTCTTTGCTTAAACAGGCATGGCAGGTATTTGTAGTACTTAAAAGAACAAAAATACTTTGATAAAGTAAAGGTAAAGGTCCCCTGTGCAAGCGCCGGGTCATTCCTGACCCATGGGGTGATGTCACATCCCGACGTTTCCAAGGCAGACTTTGTTTATGGGGTGGTTTGCCAGTGCCTTCCCCAGTCATCTTCCCTTTACCCCCAGCAAGCTGGGTACTCATTTTACCGACCTCAGAAGGATGGAAGGCTGAGTCAACCTTGAGCCGGCTACCTGAAACTGACTTCCGTCGGGATCGAACTCAGGTTGTGAGCAGAGCTTTTGACTGCAGTACTGCATCTTAACACTCTGCGCCACGGGGCTCCTACTTTGCTTGATAGCAGCAGGATAAATGGAATAATAGCCTTCCATGAGCAAAGACGATGCTAAACCAGATGCTATCCTACCACCTCGTTTCTCTTGAACAATTGTCTTTCCCACCCAAAGTGAGACATTGGAACAACACTCGTGTTTACTCAAACACGGAAGTTCCTCTTTCCTTCCTGAGCAGCGTCTCGACTGGAACCTGCTCAGAATCGCTCCCGAGGTGTGGTTCCCTTATTAGAGAATAGAAAGAGTGGTGTGTGCACGCCAGCATGCATGTGTGCACACAATGCTTTCTTTATCATGCTGCATGACCCCCATCTAATGCTGGGACTTATAAGTCTCCAGTACCTACACCTAGGTAACAGACCCGACTGAGCTATGTGAGTAGGTGAATGGCAGTATAAGGCCAAGATAGAATCAGTAGTGGAAGTACAAGCTAATGAAATAGACTTCATATTGTGACAGAATGGACTTGTCATCCCTTCCCTGTTCCTTCTGATTAGACCCCTGGAAGGTCAGAAGAACCCCATGGCTGACCCAAGTCTCTACTTGGCACCACACCCCTTCCCTTGTTTCCCAAGCATGCCAGTTACAAAGTGGGTAACCACCATCTGCCACCAATGACTCTTAGTATCTCCTGCCAGACAGAGTCCAACATCTAGCTCTCCACGCTTGCCTTGCCGTTTAGAGGAACCTGCCTGGTTGCTGTCCCCCTTCCCACTACCCTTCTACAAGCAAGGGGGGGTGTCTCTCACTATTGCACACTTCAGAGCCATCGTGCTACCATGGTGTAGTGGTTAAGAGCAGTGGTTTGGAGTGGTGGAGTCTGATCTGGAGAACCAGGTTTGATTCCCCACTCCTCCCCATGAGCAGTGGATGCTAATCTGGTGAACTGGATTTGTTTCCCCACTCCTACACATGAAGCCAGCTGGATGACCTTGGGCTAGTCACACTCTCTCAGCCCCACCTACCTCACTGGGTGTCTGTTGTGGGAAAGGGAAGGTGGTTGTAAGCCAGTTTGAGTCTCCCTTAAGTGGTAGAGAAAGTCGGCATGTAAAAACCAACTCTTCTTCTTCTGCCGGGATTGTGAGCTTTTCTGCAGTCCATCCCCGCTACCATACTTCAGACAGAGCCTGACATCTATCACTCCATACCTGCCTTGCCGTTTAGAGGAACCTCCCTGGTTGCTGTCCCGCCTCCCACTACCCTTCTACAAGCAAGGGGGGGGTCTATCACAATTGCACACTTTAGAGCCATCATGCTACCATGGTGCAGTGGTTAAGAGCGGTGGTTTGGAGCGTTGGGCTCTGGTCTGGAGAACTGGGTGTGATTCCCCACTCCTCCACATGAGCGGTGGAGGCTAATCTGGTGAACTGGATTTGTTTCCCCACTCCTACACATGAAGCCAGCTGGGTGACCTTGGGCGAGTCACACTCTCTCAGCCCCACCTACCTCACAGAGTGTCTGTTGTGGGGAGGGGAAAAGGAAGGTGCTTGTAATCCGGTTTGATTCTTCCTGAAGAGGTAGAGAAAGTCGGCATATAAAAACCAACTCTTCTTCTTCCTCTTAACAGAAGTGATTTTGTGTCTCAGCAGGGGTATGAAAGCAAATGTGATGTCAGTCATTGCACTTAAGCAATAGACTAAAGCATTGGTATCTCAGAACTGGCAGAGATCTTCTTGTGCTCTGCTCTGTGTGCTTTTGGTGAAGGGGCTGAAGTTGGTGTCTTTCCAGAGCATGACTTTTCAGTGGTGGCCCCCCGAGAGTGGAATTCCGTGCTTCAGGAAGTTCACCTCGCACCCTCGCTTTTGATTGTTTGAGAGTTAGTTGGTCCAAACTGTTTGGTTCCACGTTTTGTTGATGATTTTATCATTTTCATTGCCTGCTGTTGTCCCTATGTTGCAGCTGTTTTTTTATTAACTGTTTTAGCTCTTTGCTGTGTTTAATTTTTGTTGTTGCTTAATTGTGTTTAAATCATCTGGCTCATTTAACTCTTATCCTTTTCCCTTGTTTGCTAGCCATCTTTTGTTTTCATTCAAATAACAACAGCGTGGGATATAAAAGTTCTAAAATAAATGAGAGCCAAAAGTTTAAAGTGGCTCTTGCTTCAGGTGGTTTTGTAATGTAACCGCAAAAGCTTTTTTCTTTTGGCTAGAATGCTTGTTAGTATTACCTCTTGTTTGTTCTGTTGAGCTTTGCTTTCCTGCCATTTCCTACAAGACCAGAATTGGCTTCCCATAAAAGAGCTTCTGTGTCCTTTTAAAACCCTCTAAGGGATTGTTTAAGCAGCGGCCTGCCTCAGGCGAGGGAGTAGAATTTTCCACATTTCATGGATGCTGGAATTGAGGGACAGAAAGTTACCGGGGATTATAATAATAATATTAATAATAATAATATGAAATTATAATAGCCAGTTTAAGGCAGGTAGACTGCCACTCAAGAGTTCTGAGTTCTATGGAGAAGGTGGTAAAATTATGCCCTGTTTTAACATCCTTGCAGGTAAATGTTGGTGAGCGTTGCTTCGGGCGTGAGGAAGGAAGTACTCTTTGATAAGGGATCGTTGGCCTGTGGAACTTATAGCTGTGAGATGTTGTAAAAATGGTATTGTGTGCTTTGGTTACAAAAATGTTATGATAGCCTATAGTGGATAGATCCTGTGGTGGACGGCGTAGGTTTCCGCCTCTCCCTAAAAGCGACCAATGAGAGCTGATGGATGGAGAACCAGAATCAGTAGAGCATATTCTTCTATATTGTCCCCTGTATTATAAACAACGTCTAGAACTAATGAACCCTCACATTATGCCCTTAAAAAAATCCAGCATATGATGGCACCACATTTTTATTAGCCAACACAACACCTGTTGTTTCCGAACATGTGGCAGAATTTCTGACAGTTGTTATTAAAAATAAAAAACCCAATAAATAAATAAATAAATAAAACCAACTGAGTCAATTTATAGGTACTGGGTACCAATAAATAAAAGGGCACTGGTGTTAGTTGGTGTTAGCTGTGGTTCTTGTCTTTTGTCCGGAAGTATTAATGGAGGAAAGGGGTATCTATGGCTACTAGTCAAAATGGATACTAGTCATGCTGCATACCTATTCTCTCTAGTATCAGAGGAGCGTGCCTATCGAATTAGGTGCTGTGGAACGCAGGCAGGATGGTGCTGCTGCAATCGTCCTGTTTGGGGGCTTCCTGGAGGCACCTGGTTGGCCACTGTGTGAGCAGACTGCTGGACCTGATGGGCCTTGGTCCGATCCAGTAGGGCCTTTCTTATGTAATGTATTATTACAGCGTTTAAACTGAAGAGTTTTAATTTGATAGCCATGTTTTAGTTATATTGTTGTATGTGAGACCCTTCTGAGCGAGATGGGGCACATGTGTGCACCCTTATTATCGTGCCAATAAAGGTGACTGAAACTGAACTGAGAGCTGATGGAATGAAGGGAGAGATAGTTGAAAAATGGCTGTTAGGAACATAAACTGGGGAGTGGAGAGGGAAAGCTGCCGTTAATCGGCATGGATTTGTAGCGTGTGATTAGTGTACGGGAAAGGTGGGCATTAGGTTGCCATCACTGACTGATTCCAAGTGGATCCGTGTTCCCGGTGTGCTGGGATTCTGGTGAATAACGCTTACCTGTCCTGAGGCAGGATCACTTAATGCAAATGTGTAGAACCTTGACTGCTGGGATTAAATCCAATGGGGGCTGCTTCTGGTTCGAGTAGATCACACAAGACCAAAGTCCTGACATGGGAGTATATTTAGTCATTGAGTAAACCTGATTGAAATTTATATCTTACCTTTTCTTTGAAGGCTCCAGATAAGTTCTGTTTTTGTTTTTTGTTTTTTTTTAAAGTTGAAATTAAGGTGTACTGCGCAGACACTAGTCCAATCTGGTCAGATCTCAGAAGCAAAGCAGGGTCAGCCCTTGTTAGTATTTGGATTAGGAACACCATTGGGTGCAGATTAGGGATACCATTGCTTAATATGAAGTAATTACACAGTGGAGACAAAAAGTAGTTGATGGGCTATTACGGAGTTTCCCAAACCCTTTGAGTCATAGAGCACATTTCAGGAGAGAAATTAATCAAGGAGCATTAATTTTTCACCTAGTACCTGTATACTAAACCGAATGACAGTAGTATTTTTCTTTCCAGTCTCTTCACGGAGTATTAGGAGATGTTTCGTGGAGCACCAGGTGCTCTGTGGAGCACAGTTTGGGAACTTCTGGGTTATTAGATTAAATGGACGGTGGGTATTGTGAGGTTCTGCAGCCTACCTCGGCAATCCCAAAAAGCCACTCGCTCAGACAGGCAGGTCTAAAGCAGGTAAACGTTTATTTAGGAGCCGCAGGTACAACATGAGCAATCCACGGTTTCAAAGCTGCTAATGGCGAACCAAACTACAAAGCATAGTTTTAAGCATAGAGTCATCCCAGGTGCAAAACCAAGCGGCCTGGGAGTTTAGAGATAACAGCGTGCCTGGTGGGAAGCAGGGAGTAAGCAAGCCATAATACTGAAGTGCCTGCTAGAGACTCAAGGCCAAAGGGGGGGGAGGGGGAGAGGAAAGGAGCGGGTACAGCATAATGAAACAAACCCAAAATAGTACTGGAACAGAAATGGGCCTAACTCATGTCAAGAGCCTGCCTGGACAGCCAGACTCCCGGCGGTGTGAACACCTCAGAGAAACAGGAACAGCAAGCAATGAATACACTTGTACAGAACTAAGCATGGCACTTGGCATGGTTCTTGACAGGTATTGCTGCAGCCGCTGCTACTCTTCAAAACTCAGCATCCTCCTAGTGCTTGTTCAATGCATGCATAGACTTCATTTATACCTCACCCTTTCCTCTGCTGATCACCCAAAGTGGATTACACCATTCTCCTCTGTTTTGTCCTCACAACAACCTTGTGAGGTAGGCTAGGCTGACAGAGGACATTTGGTCCATGATCACCCAATGAACTTCGATGGCAGCGTGAGCATTTCCGGGCCTGCTTCAGATACGGAAGCCAGGAATGGAGAGAGCGGCCTGTCACGACCTACTGTGCCTTTCTAAGAAGTGGCAGGGCTGAGGGGCAGGGGGTGGGACTGTCCATGGGCTCACCTCACCAGAAGCTAGTGGACAAAAACAAGGTTGCACCCATCAGGTGTTTCACCTTTGACCTTCAAGGCGATCGCTTACCAAGTCAAAATAGGAAGCCTATATGCCTTTCTAGTGAATCAGCATTCCTGGCGGTTAATGAATCGATCAGCATAGAATACTACATAGTAAACCACATAATTTGTTTATTATGTTGCTATTCCCTGGACTTCCATATCCTGTGTGATCTGCAGACAGCATTTTTTGGGGAGAGGTGTTGGCATGCAGGAGGTGACCACTCTGCCGGGTTGCCAACCTCCAGGTGGTGGCTGGAGATCTCCTGCTATTACAACTGATCTCCAGCTGATAAGAGATCAGTTCACTGGGAGGAAATGGCCGCTGTGGCAATTGGACTCTATGGCATTGAAGTCCCTCCCCCCAAGCCCCACCCTCCTCAGGCTCCGCCCCAAAAACCTCCCGCCGGTGGCAAAGAGGGACCTGGCAGCCCTACCATTTGGCCATACTGTGAAGTTGACCTGTAGAATGTTGTTCCTCCCGCTACGTTTCATCTCCAGGATGACAGACGAAAGCTTTGTGTTTGCATTTTAAATCTTCCCTTCTAAATCTGGCTGTGTGGGTTGTTGTTTTTTTGGGGGTGCAGGTCCATTCCTCATATAGTTCTCTCCCATACATTAGGACACCATCTCTGCACATAATCTGAAAACAGATGATACCTCTGGGTGTTTCCTGTTGGATTCGGAAGAATTAATGATATTGCTAAATAGTAAATATATTTTAAAAAATATTTGTTTTATTTAGGAAACTCATATGCTGCCTTCCCAGAGCCCTCCTGGAGGTGGCTTACAAGTGAAACAATACCATAATTACAACCCCCCCCCCCATAAATTATCAATATAAACCAAAGCAAGCCTAGGGCATTAAAAACATCATAAAATGACAATCAACCAGTATACAAGAAGAGGCAATATTGGTACTTGACCATTTTGCCCTTCCTAAAGTACTAACGTACTTCCTAATGTACTAAGAAGAACGCTTCCCGTTTTACAGTGCATATTCAGTGGGACGATTCCTTTTGTGTATCATTTTCATCCTAGTTGCAGGCCCAAGCAAAGATGATTCTATTTATTTTAACAACATTTTTTTAAATTTTGAAGTGTGAACTTCAGATACAGGAATTTGCGAATCAACTGTGAAATATCTCTTTAGAATCAGAGGGCTGAGCCGTAATGAATGTGGGCTTGCTGTTGGTATTTAGTCTTTTTAGCATTTTCCACATGCTACACCTGCAACTGTAAGTTTCGAGAACTTAGAACATTATCCAGACAAAATAAAACTCTCTTGTTTTCTGTGAAGTCCGGTGGGGCAGAGAGAGTGCGTTAACTCTCCATTTGAAATCTGCTGAGTAGGTCACAGGTTCTTTTTAGGATTCTGGCAAGAGTAAGACCAACCATACGTGCAACAGGTTAGATTTATTTATTTAATTTATTTATATGCTTTCCTTTCCCAAGCAGATCAGGCTCAGGGCGGCTTCCAATAAAACACATAATATAATTAATAAATATAATATTATATATGCTACCATATAATATTATATATCAAACCAGTTTCTTAAGCACTTCGCTAGCAACAGTAAGTAATCATGTAAAAGCATGCAAAACAGGTCACGTTACTTCACCTACAGGAAGAATCAGCATGGTGTAGTGGTTAAAGTTTTTTAAGAGTTGCAAGGAAGTCTAAGCTGCTTTGGAGACCACTCTTTATTCTTTACAAGAGAGAGTCTGGGTTCCGGCCTCTCCTTGCTCCTGTCAAGCCTCCAAGTTGGCATACAGCTGCTGGAGGGCTCACGCTGCTTTGGTAGTCACGTGCACACATTATACTGAATGCATGTACACTTTATTTTTCTTTGCCCGCACATGTGTAATTCAGGCGTTTCACTCAGTGCATATACGGCTGGATGACTGTTTTAAACAGCACATTTATCCAGGTACCTTCCTCAGTTTGATGTTGCAAGCGTACTTGCATTGGCTGTTTCTTACAAAGACATGTACATGCAAAAGATACACATGTGTTCACTGCAACATGTGAATAGGGTTACTGAGTCAGATCCTTGGTCTTTCAAGGTTACCATTGTCTGCTCTGACTCTCTCTGTGATTCACCAGGCTCTCAGGCAGTGGTCTTTCACATTACCCCCTACCTGATCCTTTTGATTGAATCTGGGACCTGCCACATGTGAACCAGATTTTCTGCCACTGAGCCACACCCCCTTCGACAATCTTCAGCTTTGATCTCCAAACAAGTGGCAAAAAAAAACTGTTTTATGCCGCCTTCATTCATTTTTTGATTGGCCTTTACTGTGTCCCCTGCATTAAGACTGAGCTGTCACCGGTTTCTGCTTATCATTACATCTCAGTGAATTACAACGTAAGTGCTGCATTTAAGTTAAGCACATTGGCAGGCCTAAATCCTGAGACAGCCAGGAAAAAGAAACACCGGTGTTTAGGTTGGCATTTACCCAGCAGAGCCCATCAACAGAGGAACTGGAATCTCAGGATTGGTGCATTGTTGAGCCAAGATACCGTGGCAGAGCTTCTTGAGAACTTCGGTTGGAGTTTCCAGGGCCTCCATGGGTCGTTCCTGTTTCCTGGGTTTATGCCAAGCTGTTTGGGGGGCCTTTAGCACTTGCCAGGTAGATAGCCAGTGGCTAGGAGTGTGAGCGGCAGAGTCTCCTGTGCAAATGTAACTTCAGAATAAGCTGTTCTAGGCAAGCTGCTATTCTTTAAACCTCATCCATCTCCTAATACAAAGTATGAACGTATTTGTGATGACCCACTTCATGGTGGTGTTGAAAGGATTACTGTTATGAAATACTCTAGGGCACAGGTCAACAACACATGAGGCTGCCTTATACTGAATCAGACCCTTGGTCTATCGAAGTCAGTATTGTCTACTCAGACTGGCAGGGGCTCTCCAGGGTCTCAGGCAGAGGGCTTTCACATCACCCACTTGCCTAGTCCCTTTAACTGGAGATGCCGGGGATTGAACCTGGGACCTTCTGCATGCCATGTAGATGCTCTACCACTGAGCCACAACCTTTTCTTTAATGAGTCCTACTTCTGAATAACGAAGAATATCCCAAACTACTCTCCCTCCCCAGCAAGTTACCAAGTTTTGTCCTGTCCTGGAAACAACATGAACCAGGAAGAGTGCCCAAAATGAAGCTATCAGCTAAGCAGTGCAGAAAAAATCCTATGAAATAGAAGTTGTTAAAAAACAAAAAAAGTCTGGAGTAAATCTGTTCATGAACTTTCCCCTGGGTCTTCCAGGGGATGCATGAGCTACTCTGCAGCAGCTGGCGAGCTAACGCAGGATCTTGAGCTACCTGTTGGGCATCACTTCCCTAGGGAGTGCTAATAAAGGCTGATAACCAGAAGCTGATAACCAGTGCAGAGTTACCTGGATTACTATCCTTTGGATGTATTCTAATTCACATGCCCTTCATTTCGAATCAAGGCCATCATACTAGCTGCCCCAAGAGGCAACACAACAGTAGCTGGTTGGGACTCTATCGGCAGCACGGGACTCTGATGCTACAGCAGCTATACTGGCTATCAGCCCTACCAATTCAAGGTATTGTTTTTGACCATTAAAGCCCCATATGGCTTGGGACCAGAGTATCTGAAGTCTTCTCCCATGTATTCCTGCCCAGGCATTAAGATCATAGGGAGAGTCCTGCTTACTGTCCCATCAATCAAAGACGCTTGTTTGATGGGTACATGAGAGAGGGCCTTTTCAGTGGTAGCCCTACCGTTATGGAACAACCTCCCCAGGGAGGTGTGCTTAGGCCCCTCACTTTCGATCTTTAGGAGGCAACTTTTGATTTTAATTTTTGGTTTTATGTGTTGTATTTTATTTATATTGTAAGCCACCTTGACCTCTGTAAGGAAGAAAGGCAGCTAATAAATGTTTTAAATACGTAAATCAGTATGTCAAGGCAGGGGAGAAGATTATGAAGAGTATCTGCTCTCAATATTATCCCCCTTTTCAAAGTCCATTATTGGGATGAGCAGAGTTGGCAGCTGCAGTCATTGGGTTTCTTTGACACCATTAACAGCCCTTGCTGTTCCAAAAACAGATCCCTTAAGAAGAGGCTTGTCTTGATCTGCCTCAGGTATTCTCTCTGGCCTCAGGGACAGCAGTCTTCAGCAAGTATCTTCTCTAGTGCTCCAACGCGCTTCCTGGGATCTGTCATTATCAGGGCAACGTCCTCCACCTGTCAACTGATCTTGTTCTCATGAACTGATTTGAAAATCATCGCAGTAGAAATTGCATGGGTAACTGTATGCAAATATTGTTCATTGGTCAACGGGCAGAACCCTGCGTTCTCTTGGACTGTATTTGCTTTATCGATGAAGCTGCTGATTTCCATTCCTTCCATCTCCACAGCTGCAGCGAGGCTGGCTGTAATCATTCAGCAAATCCGTAGGTCTCAATAGAAACCAAGGGATGTTGATCATCTGTGGCACGCCCTGGGTACGATCTCTGGTGAAGGATGAGTAGCATTGTATTCAGGACAGCAGACATAAGCACCGTGTTTCAAAGCTCTTTTTACTAGAAGGGACACATGATTATCATTATCCTAGTTTTTCCAAATGAGGAAACGAAGATGAAGGCGCTTGCCCAAGGTCCCATTGAGTCAGTGGTGGAGACAGAGAGGCCACGGGAAATAACAATTGGCGCGTCCTCGGTCCTTGGCTTTGATCTACGGCCAGGGCTGATGGAGCTGTGTAGGTTCCTCTCCGAATCGGAGGGTGTGGGATACTTGTAGGCCTTTGGTTTAAACCCTTAATCTCTGTTTCAGCTGGAGATGGCCTCCACAATTTCCTGCCGCCTGTCCCACTTCTCTTACCCGCCTTCCGCTGTCTCCTTCTTCCCACTACCTAATTTAGATAAGCCTTGGAGGTGGAAGCCTTTCTTCTGGCTGAGTTACACAGTAGTGCCAGCCAGGTAAGCTGGTACTGCAGATAAATAATATTGAATTTACACTAACACCTCTCCTGTTATTTTTAAGCTAACAGCCATGATGATGACAGCTAAACTTTTAAAAATGTATGGGCAAAAAGGGCAGAACTTTTGTGTCCTGCCTGGTGTCAGATCGCATTCCTATCAAGTGGGCAATTTTAGTTTGTTTGTTTTTGATCGAGCACCCAGACACAAAATGTGCAGTTCTGGGAATGTACTGTGCACTTTAAAAACTCAAGTCATGCACAAATAGTACTACATTGAATTTTTGTTTAAGGTGTGTGATGGTGCATTTGATGAAAATCAGAATTCAGTTGTCTGAATTTTTAGTATCTTGCTTCTGGTATGTACACTTTCTTAAATAATATGAATATAGCAGGAGTCCAGTGGCAATGTAAATTCTAACAAAATTTATTCCAGCATAAGCTGTCATGAATCAGAGCTTACTTGGCCCGATACACTCCTCAATGCACTCTTGAGCTCTGACTCAAGAAAGCTCATGCGGGGAATAAATTTGGGCAGACTTTTTGATGCCACTGGGCTTCTACTCTGTTTTGCTAGTACAGCTTAATACAGCTACCCACCTGGAATAAATGTAGGAATGTCCTTATTTATGTATATTCCCATGTGACGTATAAAGTGGTCCTTAGATGTATATGGAAGCTTCATTCTAAACCTTTTAATGTTCATACCTCGTCCTGTTCCTGTAGTTTAGACTAGGGGTGCTTTCACACATGCCAAATAATGCACTGTCAATCCACTTTCAATGCACTTTGCAGCTGGATTTTACTGTGTGAAATGGCAAAATCCACTTGCAAATGATTGTTAAAGTACATTGAAAGTGCATGTTAAAGTGCATTATTCAGCATGTGTAAAAGCGCCCTAGGTAACAATAACTTTTTCTGGTTCATCCTCGGAAAGCCCTGTGGTGTATTCCCTTCTCAACCCCCCAAACACCCTAACAAAAATGCTGTAAAAACAAGTACTGGGTAAAACTGACACATTTTTTCTGGCAAAGGACCCATTCGCTGTTCCATGATTTTGGCATGCCAGAGAATGAGGTGGTAGAATATGCCGCACCACTGAAGGTGCAGGATCGTGTGTTCTGTTCCCCTCTGTTCCCCTACCAATAGCAAAACAGCACAGCAGCCTCAGTGAGTGGGCAGAAACCTCCTCCCTGTCGTGCTCATTTTCTGTTTCCAGGGATTATTTTATGCAAAAGAGCCTTCAGAATTGGAATTCACCACCTACGGTTTCTGCCAGGTGTTTCTTAAAACTTCCTCCCTCCCCACACTGTCCTCTGTTTACAGATGTGCCTGCCTAGCAGGGTGGCTCAAGGTTCAAGTCCTGCCATGGAATCCCTTAGCGGAAATCATTTGTGGTTTTGCAGTAGGTTGTCATCAATATGCTGATGACATTCAGCGCTGTGTCTCTTTATCCAAATCACCTGGTGACTCCTGAGAGGTTCAAGAACTGGTGCCTAGCTGCTGTGGTTATAAATGGCAAAGGGTGAACAAGCTGAAACTAAATCCCAGCTAGCGGGTGGTGAGGTGGGTCAGGAAGGCTGAAGGCCTGGAAAATGTGGCGCTTCCCTCTTTTGATGGGATCCAGCTGACACCCTCTGACTCTGTTGAGAGCCTAGGGTAGGGGCGTCGAACTCATTTGTTACGAGGACCGGATATGACATAAATGTCTCTTGGTTGGACGGGACCATGCCTCGCCAGCCCAGATCGAGAGTGTGTGTGGGGGATTGCTTCCTTGGCCCGCAGCGGACTCACCAACCCAGATAGTGACGGCAGGGGTGGCTGCCTCGGCTAGTAAGCCCGCAGTGGTTCGCGAGCCCAGGTTGGTAGTGGGGTTTGGCTGCCTCAGCTGGCTCGCAGGCTGGATAAGAGCTCTCAAGGGGTCGGATCTGACCCCCGGGCCGTATGTTTGACACCCCTGGCCTAGGGGTTGCACTGGATCCAGCTTCATTACTGGGGAAACACATTAAAGCATCTGGGGTGGGGGGAAAGGCATTCTTTCAGCTTAACTTAGCTCTGAACATAGCCTTCTACCTGGATTCAGAACAATGGACCTTGCAGGATTGAATAGGGACATAGCATCTGTAATGAGATAAGAATCCTAATTTTCTGCCTCATAAGCATTTCTTCTCTGATGTAATCTAGCTGATTACAATGTTCATTGTACCTCTGCATCCTGAATTCCTTCTTTGCAACACCCCTCCCGCCTTCTGACTGGAATATAAGGACTCGAGATCTCCATTCCAACTCCTATCTGATTTAGGAAGCTGTTACTTGTGAAAGCTTATACTGTGAAACGATCGATTTGATTTAAATCAAATCGATTTAAATAATGATTTAAATCTATAGTCAGTAAGACGATTTAAATCATGGTTTTCTACATAAAGACTCGTTCTTGTTGGTATAATCTTAATATTTACAACCAGATGAAGGTTTCATTTTTAGAATAATAACTTTTCAGATTAGTTTTATCAAAAATTACTGATTTGGTTATACTATTAGAAATACATAGATAATTATGAAATTCTTGTGAGGTGAACTATCTCCAGTTTCATTTGGGCCACCAGACCTTGTATTTCTTCGTTGCAGTGTTTGCATTTTGCATGCATGCCTGCCTTACCCAGAGATAGAGGAACTTCATTAAAATATTCCCAAACTGGGTCTCTTTTATGGCCTGCTGCCATTATAGATTTTGTCCTCCAAGGAGAGAACAACATGATAAACCTCAGACTGCACACACAAAGATCCCAAGACTTGTGGGGTATTCTGCTCAAAAAGGTTTACTTTCATTTTTACTGCTTGCCCCTCCCTCCAGCGTGGAGAGCCAGGTTGGTCTAGTGGTTAAGAGCGGTGAACTCTGATCTGGAGAACCGGGTTCGATTCCCCATTGCTCCACATGAGCATCGGACGCTAATCTGGTGAACCAGGTTGGTTTCCCCACTCCTACACATGAAGCCAACTGGGTGACCTTGGGCTAGTCACAGTTCTATTAAGAGCTCTCTCAGCCCCACCTACCTCACAGGGTGTTTGTTGTGGGGAGGGGAAGGGAAGGTGATTGTAAGCCTGTTTGATTCTGCCTGAAGTGGTAGAGAAAGTCAGCAAATAAAAACCAACTCTTCTTCTTCCTCACACTTAGCTCCTTGTGCAGACCAGGTCCACTCCAATCTTCTGCTCATTGAAGTTCTTGAAACTTAGCACTTAATATGTAAGGAGATGATTCTTTATACATAGATTGGCAAAGGAACAATGAGATTCAGGTCTTTATCTCAACTTTGTGTTTATTTTATAACATTTTTGCTGTGAAGAAGAGGCATGTTATCTCTGTAGACACAAATTCACAGTTTTGAGAACTGCAAAACCAAGCATCTGTGATAATATCTTCTAAATAGAAAAAAATGCCTAAAACAATCTTACAGAAACTTCTGGAAGAGCATGACATTGTGATTGGATTAATGGAATTCATTTACCGAAAAATTTAAATGTTGCATGAATATCCAGCCTCATGTTACATAAATAAAAAACCAACCATTGTTTCATGATGAATAAACTTTTGATTATAATGTATCTTAAATAGAAAACTATCTTTAGATAGATTATAATCGGTGGAGGTCCCTCCACTCCACAAACCCCACATCCCCAGGCTCTACACCCAAATCTCCAGGAATTTCCCAACCCGGGGCTGGCAACCTGAGGTTGCTCCCTACCATTTGACTGACCGGCAAAGCACTGACGTCATCTCAAGCTGGCGTGTCGTCGACATGTGCCCTTGGTAGGGTTGCCAGCCTCCAGGTAGTACCTGGAGATCTCCTGCTATTACAACTGATCTCCAGCCGATAGAGATCAGTTCCCCTGGAGAAAATGGCCACTTTGGCGATTGGACTGTATGGCATTGAAGTCCCTCCCCTCCTCCAACCCTGCCCTCCTCAGGCTCCACCCCAAAAACCTCCCGCTGGTGGTGAAGAGGGACCTGGCAACCCTAGCCCTCGGCATGCTCACAGACTCCCTTATGTTTCTGGGCTTAGTAGACTCTCTACAGGGAGCAAACCTTCCTCTTTCTGTGGGGACTGAAACCAAACAGTGCCTTTCCCCCAAAGTCAAGCCCCAATCCCACCCCTATGGCTGCCATTTTGTGGTGGCACCCACCACTCTTTCTCAGGATTCTAAACAGACCTGATGCTAAAGAGACCCGATGCAACGGGGACCTCTGCTTTAGGGCGTAAGCTCCTCAGCCAGCGGTTTCACTGCCAAAAAAAAAAAAAAGTTGGACTAAACTTTGTTTAATGTGTTTTTTTGGGTGCCATTTAATTCTGATCTCTTGTAAGGGGATATGCAGCCGCTTCTTGTTAACTGTCCGTGTGCACCTGAGTCATATTTCTTAGCAAAACGGAGAGACCGTAATGCCTTGTGTTTTGTCTCGCTTTTTTTCCTCTCTAGATTGGAGACCTGCCGTGATGCTGGGTGTGGTCGATTGTGCTGAGATGACCAACCAGAAAATATGTTCAGATTTTAAAATTACTGGCTACCCAACTTTGAAGGTAAAGTTCCCATTGGGGTAAAGATGGAGGTGACTGAATGCAGAGCGTAGAGTTGCTCCTGCAAGGGTGTTTTTTCATGAATGGGAAGCGTTGTGCCCCTGCATTTAAAGGGAGTGTCCGCACAGAATCATGCTTATTTGGAACACAGCATGTGGGGCTCCCCTCCTTTACATCAGTTAAACCTTGATTGGTCTGATTTAAAAGGGAAAATGCAGGGTGGCGGTGACTGGAATATCTGTGAACACGCTGCCCACTGCCAATATGGAGATGGGGGGAACTAAATTCTATTTCCAAAATGGCAGATCTAGGCTGTGCATTCCCCCCATCCTTAAGAACCAGCATGGTATAGTGGTTAAGAACGGTGGTTTCGAGCGGTGGAGTCTGATCTGGAGAACCGAGTTTGATTCCCTACTCCACATGAGTGTCGGAGGCTAATCTGGTAAACTGGATTTGTTTCTCTGCTCCTACGCACAAAGCCAGTTGGGTGCCCTTGGGCAAGTCATTCTCTCACAGCCTCACCTACGTCACAGGGTGTCTGTTGTGTGGAGGGGAAGGGAAGGTGATTGTAAGCTGGTTTGATTCTCCCTTAAGTGGCAGAGAAAGTCAGCGCATAAAAACCAACTCTTCTCCTCCTCCTCCTCCTCCTCTTTAAGGGACTTTTTGCACTTGCCATCTTCCAACTGAGCTGTCACATGGCTTAGTTGAAAAAGTGGAAGGGAGGGGGAGGTTTCCAAGCCACACTGTTGTTGGTATTCCTGTCTCAATGCAACGGTGGCCAAAGGGGTTGGGGGCAACAGTGGGTGACCATCGTTCGCACATATTTTCATGAGACATGTTGTGATAGGGGCAGCATAGCTCAGTTAGATGTGCAGGAGTCTCCACATTAATTTGAACTCCTTCTCACCCACTTCCTCCATGAATGGAATTGGTTCCCATGCTTCCTCACAGCAAGGGATGCTGGGGAAAAGATGAGTTATGTGGGTGTCATTCCAAAAGAGGTTTATTCCCAAACCATCTGACAACTTATTGATCCTGACTCCTTGGCCAGAGGGAGTGTATCTTTAGGTAGCTGAGAGGTTCTCTGATGGAGGTTTTAAGTCCTGCAAAATCTTCTGGTGGTTTGGTTTTGTTTTAAAAAGTTTGGGAACCTCTTGAGTCCCAGTCCTAGGAGGCAACATCTGAGAAAGGCCCCTGTTTGTGGGCCCTCCTGGGCAACTGATTGGCCACTGTGGGAGACAGTGTGCTGGACCAGATGGACCACTGGTCCGATCCAGCAGGTCAGCTCTTACGCTCTTATGACTGTAAGACCGATCTTGCAAAGAAGTCTTCCAAAGTGATGAGAAAAATTCCACTAGCCTCTCTGCTTGCCTGCATCTGTGTTAGGCATTTGTGGCACATTGGCGATGGGGAAAGTCACACACCAGTTCTCTTCCGGGTTACAAAATCTCTGTGCGAAGGCTATTCTTACTTGCTGCAGGTGACTAGGCAAGCAGTTACTTACAAGCCTGCTCTTAAGAGGACATGCCCAGAGAGGCTGAGAATAGGTGAAAGGATTTTAACACTGAAAGTGCAGTCTGTTTTGACTGTACTTTCAGCATTAAAATCCTTTTGACTAAGAACCAAATGTGTATATGCAAAGCACTGTAGAACTTATTTGGGATCCTGTCTGTTTTTACAGCTTAGGGTGCAATGAAGACTTGAGGTCAGTTCCCTTCTGCACATTGGTTAGCATCTCTCCCCCACCCCTCCTTTTCGTTCTGCTCTTTTTGGAATCTGCTTGCTCACAGTAAGGGCTGCAAGCTGTTAGGACTCGTACGACCCGGCTCATTTTGAGATTTCTCCGCGCAATCTCACACGCATGAGGTGGCAGCTTTACATGCATGAAAGGGGGTAGAGTCCAGGAGTTCGCTTTAAGAAGTGGCCCCCTGTTGTTTGAGTTGGCAGCGGAGCTTTATTTCCATCTCTTGGTCTCTCGGCCAATCGCTAATTGAATAAATACAGCAGTTTAATATTAACAAACCTTCTGCCAAGATAAATGTCACAGCTAAACCATCTGCCAATAAGCCTGTGTAACTTGGGGCTGCCGTGGAAGTCAAGACTTGGTTTGCCCTGGGGTGTGCTTTGTACATGACATGGGCCGGGGTAAAATGCTTCCCCGAGTAAGTTTTCATCTCATTGACCCATTCCCATATGCTCATAGTGGTACTTTTACTTGTGACTCTCTTTGAGTAGATCCCAAAGAAGCATCATATAAAATCTCTAAATACATAATAAAGAAACTAGCAAGGCAGTGTAGTGTAAAAGAGCGTTGCAACTAGGAATGAAAATAACATAAGAAAAGCCTTGCTGGATCAGACCAAGGCCCATCGAGCCCAGCAGTCTGTTCACACAGTGGCCAACCAGGTGCCTCCAGGAAGCCCCCAAACAAGACGACTGCAGCAGCACCATCCTGCCTGTGTCCCTCTACCGCTCTGCTGTCCCCAACAGGGCCCTAGAGATTCAGGCAGGGCAGCATCCTTCTGAGCTAGAGATCTGCCAGGACCCATGAAGTGTCAGACCAAATGATTTTGCGGGCCTTATACGGCCCCCGGGCCTGACGTTCCCCACTCCTGCTCTACAGCACCTAAGATAATAGGGATGCTCCTCTGATTCTGGAGAGAATAGGTATGCATTATGACTTGTGTCCATTTTAACTAGTAGCCATGATTACCCCTTTCCTCCATGAAAATGTCCACTCCCCTCTTAAAGCCTTCCAAGTTGGCAGCCATCACCGCATCCTGGGGCAGGGAGTTCCACAATTTAACTGTGCGTTGTGTGAAGAAATACTTCCTTTTATCTGTTTTGAATCTCTCACCCTCCAGCTTCAGCAGATGACCCCGCGTTCTGGTATTCTGGGAGAGGGAGAAAAACTTCCCCCTGTCCACCCTCTCCAAACCATGCATAATTTTATAGACCTCTATCATGTCTCCCCTCAGCCGCCTTCTTTCCAAGCTAAACAGCCCTGGGAGAGACCTGAGTTTGAATCTCTGCTCAGTGGTGAAATTTGTTGGGCGACCAGTTGCTCTGTCACAGGGCTGATATGAGGGTAAAATGGAGGAGGGGAGGACGTGGTACACCTCTGTGAGATATCTTGAGGAAAAGCAGATAAGACTGTATAGCTGGATTGGCCCAGGGTGATTGCAGGCATACTAATGCTACTTGTGAATGGGTCTGTGCGTGTGGTAAGTGTATTTACATGTGGTGGGGGTAGGTATGTGATATTTACATGGGTGTGACTGCTTTACCTTTGGCCCACGCTGTGTGTAAACAGGGCCTTGAAAACCTGAATAAATATTTTAATTTTAAAAAATAGAGCCTTGGGGCAAACAGACCTAAAAAAGAGCTACGGGAATTGTAGCAGTGTGTTAATTTTGCTAGGGCTTCATTTGTGGCCTGCGCAGTGTACAAATCCAGCCTAAGGGTCATAGCAGTGAGAGCTAATGTGGTGTAGTGGTTAGACTGTTGGACTAGGCTCTGGGCGACCCTGGTTCGAATCCCCACTCGGGCCATGAAAGCTTGCTGGGTGACCTTGGGCCAGTCACGACCCTACTTCACAGGGTTGTTGTGAGGATAAAAGCAAAGAGAGGAGAATGATGTACGCTGCTTTGGGTCCCCATTGGGGAGAATAGGGTTGCCAGGTCCCTCTTCGCCACCGGCGGGTGGTTCCTGGGGCGGAGCCTGAGGAGGACAGGGTTTGGGGAGGGACTTTGACGCCATAGAGACCAATTGCCAAAGCGGCCATTTTCTCCAGGGGAACTCATCTCTGCTGGCTGGAGATCAGTTGTAATAGCGGGAGATCTTCTGCTAGTACCTGGAGGTTGGAGCAAAAAAGGCACGTTTACCATAAAAGTCAAGCTGAGAGAAAGTATAGTAAGGGCTCTATAAATGACATACAAACTCTTATTCTGTAAGCCAGTGAATTTAGTGACAAAAGTGAAAAAATTACATACAATCTAATAAAGGAAACTTATGAAAATAACTATGAGTACATGTGAGGCAATACAATACAATGCAAAAATACAAATATATATATATTTTTGGCTTATCTCATTCAATGACTTATTAGTCTCTTAGAATTTTGTACTGTTCATATGCTTATTGTTCCCTCAGGAACTGGGAGAAAGATGACGGACGATAGGTGGAGAGGAACGCCGTCCGGATGCTCCTCTCCACCTATCGTCCGTCATCTTTCTCCCGGTTCCTGAGGGAACAATAAGCATATGAACAGTACAAAATTCTAAGAGACTAATAAGTCATTGAATGAGATAAGCCAAAAAATATATATATATTTGTATTTTTGCATTGTATTGTATTGCCTCACATGTACTCATAGTTATTTTCATAAGTTTCCTTTATTAGATTGTATGTAATTTTTTTCACTTTTGTCACTAAATTCACTGGCTTATAGAATAAGAGTTTGTATGTCATTTATAGAGCCCTTACTATACTTTGTCTCAGTACCTGGAGGTTGGCAACCCTAGGGGAGAAAGACAGGATAGACATGATCCATACTCAGAGGCCAAGTTCAGAATTAGATACAAAGACTCACAGAGCCCCAAAAATGATACCTTTATTATAATGCCCTCATTATTCTCAAAGTAACTTGTGAGCCCTTGAGTTGCGCTAAGCTCTTTCTCAGGCTGAATGTTTCTAAAAGGAAAGGACGCATAAGTTACAAGATTTCTGGTCTCATGCCCAGAAATCCCCCCCCCCCATTGTTTAAGTCCCAAGAGAAGAATTCTTTTAAGAGGAAAGTTCGCATGTTGTGAACCAGCTTAATGCTGGCATTGGTTTCCAGCTCTTGCCTTTTCCACGTACATTTCATCGCTTCTGGGCGCATGCCTAAGTAGTTCCCACAGAAATAAATGTGGCGCAGGCCCTTTGGGGTGCCTGCGCCTCAGTGTGTGTTTGGAGCAGGGTGCTGAACCGGAGCCTGCAGAGTCAAGCATATGCCTTCGTCACACATCCGCTTTTCCTCACGCCCGTGGTGGAACGAGTTGCGGTCCTCCCTGTTCGTGTTCCTTGTCAAGGCCTCATTGCTGGCTTGTAGCTTGAAAGGAGTCTCATTCCTGTGGGAACTTTTAATACGCTACTGGGTAGGAAAATTAGAGCCTTTTGAAGTGCTCGGGACGGAAGCCAAAACCTCAGCGGAAAATCGGTAGGTATGGCTTCGAACCTTCCCTGCTCTCATAAGGAAAACATCTCCTTCAAGAGAATCGTGCGCTGTTTTAAAAAACACTCGAAACATTGCCCATGCATTATCTGAGCAAACGTCTAAGCATCCTTGTAAGGAAGGCTGCTATATTATCTCCGATGTATTATCCTCGCTATGTTATCAGGACTCTCTCGGCCCACGCAGAGGCAGGCAATGGCAAACCCCTTCTGAACATCTCTCGCCTTGAAAACCCTACAGCAGGGGTGGGGACCCTTTTTTCCGCCAAGGGCCACTTGGATATTTATAACATCATTCGCGGGCCATACAGAATTATCAACAAAAATTAGCCGACCAAGCCCCAAGCAGGCAGCTGCCCCAGATGACCACCTCCCCCAGTACGGGCAAGCAGGCAGGAATCCAACCGGTGGCGCACTCGCCCACCTGGATGGCCTGTTGCACCAGCCAGGCATAGCCATCCAGCTACACACTGGAGTTGCTCCTGCTCTGCATGGACGGGGCCGGGTTCTACAGCTGGCTCCTGCTACATCCGCCTGCAGGGATGAAATGCGGACACACTGGCTAAGAAAACCCCCCCCTGTGCATTCTGCCCCTGCCCCCTTTAACCCCTCCATTGTCGCCACTTCCGCCCCCAGCCTTCTTGTAGTACAGAGGGACTACGTTTCACCACGGCCCACAAAACAAACTCACATCTGCTGTGAATAGAGGCTATTCCTGTCCGCAGGAGGGGGTGGATCACCAGTCTTAGATCCTTCTGAGCTAGAGATCTGCCAAGACCTATGAAGGGCCAGACCAACTGACTTTGTGGGCCTTAAACGCCCCCCCCCCGGGCCTGATGTTCCCCACCCCTGCCCTTCAGGGTCGCCATAAGTCTGCTGTGACTTGATGGCACTTTCCACCACATGTTATTATTTGAGAAAGTGAGCTTTCACTCATGAAAACTTATAACCTGGAAAATTTTGTTGGTCATTAAGATGCTACTGGACTTGAATTTTGTTATGCCACCACAAACTGCCTCCCACCTGAAACTACATTATCGCCATGTTGCAGATGGGAAAATTGAGCCCAAGAGATTATTGGTTTGCCTACGACTATCCACTGAGTTCATGGCTGAAGGGAAATTTGAACCAGCAATTTCACAACTCCCCCTTGACACTTGAATGGTTGATGTAGGTAAGCCATTAGCAGAAGTGTGATCTGTCTTGATACTCTTGCACTAGAATCTATTGAAAGGAATGCATAATGGTTACAGCAGCAATTCAGGAATCCAGCTTTTATTTCTTGGTTCATTATATGCATCAGTGAATAACCTCAGCCAAATTGTCATTTCTCTGAGCTTTGGAGCCTTTCTAAAAGAAGCGGGTTGTGTGGAGAAGCACCACCTTGCCTTCTGGGGGTATTGTATGATGCTGCAGTAATATGTACAGATAGGGCTGGGCTGTTTGGTGTGGAATTAGGAACATCTTGAGGACACAGTACAAACCATGCCTTTCAGAGCCAGTCTGTGAATCTGTTTTCATTTATAAAATATGAAGTCAAAGAGAGAGCTTCTAGTCCTCATTGTTCTAGAAAAAGAGCTTGAGCAATGTCAGGGAATTTCTGTGAAGCATTAGGATGGGGATACAGAGTTGGGGGTACATGTTGGAAGAGATCTGCTGGTATCTTGAGGGCGTCATGCTCCCAAGTGTTTCCTAGCTAGCAGCAGCCAGTGATGCGGAGCAGGGAGAGGGGAAGCATTCAGCATAATGAGCTCTGGAGACCAGACAAGTTTTACATGTTAGAACGGCAGGTTCTTGCTAGCATCCTGGTGTTTCTTAGAAGTTGTGGTTCCACCCTGGAGTGAGGCCCCACAACCTCTGGCATAGCTAATCACCACCACAGATTTATTTCCATGACTACAAATGCATTTTTTCCCTAGTCTCAGATCAGCCCATGCCAATTATATGTACCATGCAAATTATACATTTGCATGATTTCTGATGACAAAACCTGGAATCAGTGGTTGCAGAATTCCTGACGTTTCAGGGTCAGGTTTACAGGTGCCTCCTTCATGCACTGCCAACACAACTCCCTCCCTCCCTCCTTTCTATTTTCATTCTTACAGGTCCTCTACATTTCCTGGGGAAACCTGCTGACGTGGCCTTTCTCTGCGCTCGGCTTGCATTTGCTGCTGCGGAGAGATTTGTGATTTTGCCCAGCCCAAAGATGACAGATAAACCTGTTAAGCAAACACGTGACTTATGCACCTGTGAGCAGGTTGGAAGTACACAACCTGTTAGAGAGGGCCAAGGAAGTTTGCAAATGATTGCACCAGGGATATAAGGCTGGGGGGTGGGTAGCCATATTGTTTTGTGGCAGCAAAAATAAATGTGTCTAGTGGCACCTTAAAGACTTAACGAGATTTAATTCCAGCACTTGTTTCTGAACGCTTACGCATAAAATCTTGTTAGTCTTTAAGGTGCCAATTAGGGTTGCCAACCTCTACATGGGTTAGAATTCAAAAGAAACAACTTGTGCTAATAAGTGACTGGTCAAAAAACATAGAAGAAAAGCACTGATGGCTGCATCAAAAATCTAATATGCTGCTGTGCAGTATGCTGCAACAAACAATTAAAAGGACACAATGCAATTATCACTATGCAATAATCATATATTCAACACAATACTGTAAAGTCCCGAAATCGTGAAAAAAACAGCCTAGAGACCTAGGACTGCCACATAGTGTCTCTCAATTCCTCTTGAGAAAGGAGACTTGATCCGGGTGTGGTGTTCGTCAGCTATCAGCCTTCCATTTGAAGTTGGTCATGTATTCCTTGGCAACATGATAGACATTCATCTATTGCCACATAAGATAGCCTCCCGATAGATAAAGCATTGGCGAAATGGGAGTTACGCCGGGTCCCCATCTCGGGATTTAATTAGATTCCTTATCATCCAGGGATTCTACAAGGCAGCACCCGGTGAAGAAATTGTGCAGGTGCGACTCGACTGCTGGGCTGACGAACACCGCACCCGGATCAAGTCTCCTTTCACAAGAGGAACTGAGAGACACTATGTGGCAGTCCTAGGTCTCTAGGCTGTTTTTTTCACGATTTCGGGACTTTACAGTATTGTGTTGAATATATGATTATTGCATAGTGATAATTGCATTGTGTCCTTTTAATTGTGTGTTGCAGCATACTGCATAGCAGCATATTAGATTTTTTGATGCAGCCATCAGTGCTTTTCTTCTCTCTTTTTTGACCTCTACATGGGGCCTGGAGATCTTCTGGAATTAAAGCTGATCTCCGGACTACATAGATCCCCTGGAGAAAATGGCTGCTTTGGAGAATATACTCTATGGCATTGTAGCCCACTGAAGCCCCTGCCCTTCCCAAACTCTGTGCTGTACAGCCCCACCCCCAAATCTGCCAACAATTTCCCAACCCAGAGCTGGCAGCTAGGGTTGCCAACCTCCAGGTTGTAGCTGGAGATCTCCTGCTATTACAACTGATCTCCAGCTGATAAAGATAAGTTCCCCTGGAGAAAACGGCCGCTTTTAATTTAGTGCTGCTACAACAGTTGGTATTGTAATATTCAGCAGCAAGACACGATACCCTACAGATGCAAACTTAGTAGACTCTCTGTCCACAGACACACACACACACACACCCTGCTTCCATGCTCCATCTCTATGATTCTATCTCTTCGTTGGGTTGCCAGGCTTCAGGTGGGGCCTGGAGATGTCCCAGAATTACAACTCATAACCAGACCACAGATATTGAGTCCCCTGGAGGCAATCACAGCTTCAGAGGGCAGACTCTATTGCATCACATCCTCACTGAGCTGCCTCCTAAAACCCATCCTTCCCCAGACATTGCACCCAAATCTCCAAGAATTTCCCAAGCCAGAGTTGGCAACCCTAAGGCCTTGTTATATAAAAGGTAAAGGTCCCCTGTGCAAGCACCGGGTCATTCCTGACCCATGGG
Source organism: Euleptes europaea (assembly GCF_029931775.1). NCBI lineage: Eukaryota > Metazoa > Chordata > Lepidosauria > Squamata > Sphaerodactylidae > Euleptes > Euleptes europaea. The sequence continues at coordinate 21,270,209 of NC_079313.1, read as the reverse complement.
TTGATGTCACTTCCCGACGTTTACTAGGCAGACTTTGTTTATGGGGTGGTTTGTCAGTGCCTTCTCCAGTCATCTTCCCTTTACCCCCAGCAAGCTGGGTACTAATTTCACCGACCTCGGAAGTATGGAAGACTGAGTCAACCTTGAGCCGGCTACCTGAAACCAACTTCCGTTGGGATCGAACTCAGGTCGTGAGCAGAGCTTGGACTGCAATACTGCAGCTTACCCAAGCAAAAACTGAATCGAAATTATTTTCATTCCACAGTATTCATTTATGTACTTCATTTATACCATGCTTTTCTCCCCAAAGCAGCTTACACCATTCTCCACTCCTCCATTTTATCCTTGCAAGAACCCTGCGAGGTAGGATAGACAGTGTGTGACTGGCCCAGGACCACCCGGCAAGCTTCCATGTCAGAGTGGGATTTGGACCTGGGTCTCCCAGATGCTAGTCCAACACACTAACCACTATATACCACACTGGTTCGTGACACCACAATATATGTGCAACGGTATCATAGGGAAGATGGAAAGAATGGCTAGGTGAAAATTTCAGTTGGTCTTTGACAAAATGTTTTGTTGCTTTTCTCATGTACTGTGGCAAACGTGATCAGTGGTCTTTAATAAGCAAAACCTGACTTTCTGGTTTCTCTGTTTACTTCCAGTTTTTCAAGCCGTTCTCCAGGAAAGCTGATGATGGCATAAGACTCTTGCGTATGTATCCTGAAGCTAATTCCTGCCTAAGCAAGCCAGGGACTGAGGGCTGGGTATAAAACTGACTAAATAAATCAGCTGACTTACTCAAGCTCAAAGATAGTGGTGGCCCTCCATAAAGAGCCCCAACACGGGGAGGGGTGTGGTGACTGATGCTGTTAGTTAGGGCTCAACCTCTCTGATTTTCCCCACTTGTTTTTTTTTCTTTTGCATTGTTTTTAGCTTGGCTGGAAGCTGAAATGATAGCTTACCCCTCGTTTCTAAATCAGCCGAGTGGGTGCAGAACTCCATTCTCGTTTATGTATATAGAGATTCACACTTGTGTGCAAATCCCCCTCCTCTTATTTTACTTATTTATTTCTACCCTTCTAGTCTTGCCAATGGGGACCCAAGGCAACAGACAATATTGTTCACCCCTTGTCCCTCTTGTCCTCAGCAACAGCCCTGTGAGGTCGGTTAGGCTGAGAAAGTGAGATTGGCTCAAGGTCACCTAGCAAGCTCCCATAGCTGAGTAGGAATTTGAACCAGGGTCTCTCAGAGCCTAGGCTGAAGCTGTAACCACTATATAACCCAGGCTCCAATATTGAAATTAAGATGGATCATGGGATTATATTTCTGGCTCTGATACCCTTGTTGGGAAAACAAGATGACGTCTTGAATGTGGGAAAATGTCCTGATGTGAGTACCAGGGCCAAATCTATATGTGCTTGCATAAAATGCATTTGATGCCTTGTTTTGCATTACGGAAAAAATGTGAGCGTTGGCTAATGGACGCTGGGGGTTACTTGCTGGAAAGGATGTGTTGATCAGTGCTGAGGCCAATTTTTGGGCACTCTGGCTGTATCCAGACCATAAATGGATTTAGTAGGAAACCAGTTTTGTGAATGGGGTCTAGCAGCACCCTAATCAAGCAGCAGTTTTTTGTGATGTAAAACTATTAATTATTCCCTGGCGTTCAGTAGTATGGAAGAAAACGGGAGGTCAGTACCTGGAAACAAAGAAGAAAAAGCCTCAAACTGTGCTTATTATTATTACTTGAAACCCCATGTGCTTTGATAGCCATTTGCCTGTGGGACAAGAGGTCCTCAGGCATATCTGGGATCACTGCTTATGGCGAAATCTGCAAATGCTGGGAGGTGGGGGCCTGCTACTTCCCAAGCAGATGGCTGTGGGGCTGTGGCTCAATGGAAGAGCAAATTCAGTTCGATTTATTACGGTCATTTGACCAGCATTAACCATGGAAGAGCATCTTCTTGGCATTCAGAAGGTCCCAGGTTCACATGAAGCTGTCTTATACTGAACCAGACCCTTGGTCCATCAAAGTCAGTATTGTCTACTCAGACCAGCAGCAGCTCTCCAGGGTCTCAAGCAGACAGCTCTCACTTCACCCACTTGGCTGGTCCTTTTAACTGGAGATGCCGGGGATTGAACCTGGGACCTTCTGCATGCCAAGCAGATGCTCTGCCACTGAGCCACAACCCCTCCCCTGGTTCAGTACCCAGCATCTCCAGTTAAAGGGACTAAGCAAGTAGGTGATGTGAAAGATCTCAACCTGAGACCCTGGAGAGCCGATGCCGGTCTTAGTAGACAGTACTGACTTTGATGGACCAAGGGTCTGATTCAGTATAAGGCAGCTTCATGTGTTCATGTCTGTCTCCTGTAAAAGTCTTAAAGTAGAGACTGTAAAGAGATGGGTAACTCTGCTGGCCATGTGCCGAGCACCTGGGATGGGGGGCTCCAGCAATTTCAGCACTCCATGATTTGTTTTCCACTAACCCAATCATTGCAAGAACCAAGGCAGCCCCCTGTCTCTCTAGCACACCAAGGTAGATGCCTCTAACTTTTCTAAGGCGAGGTGCCATGGCTCAGTGGCAGAGCATCTGCTTTGCAAGCAGAAGGTCTCAGGTTCAATCCCCAGCATTTCCAGTTAAAAGGATTTAGCAGTGGATGATGTGAAAGACCTCTGCCTGAGACCCCCCCAGAGAACCATCGCCAGTCAGAGCAGAGAATGCTGTGTTTGATAAATCAATGGAGTGACTCAGTATAAGGCAGCCTTGTGTATTTATGTGCATCTTTGCCCTTATCCTCCATGCGATGTCCTAAGGAAACCTTGCAGCCACTGCTTGCTGAACGGGAAGGAGGCTCAAACAGGCATGTAGTGGTTAAGAGCAGCGGTTTGAAGCGGTGAACTCTGATCTGGAGAAATGGGTTCAATTCCCCACTCCTCCACATGAGCGGAAAGCTCTCATCTGGTGAACTGGGTTGGTTTCCTCACTCCTACACATAAAGCCAGCTGGGTGACCTTGGGTTAGTCACAGCTCTCTTAGAGCTCTCTTGGCCCCACCTATCTCACAGGGTGTCTGTTGTGGGGAGGGGAAGGTGATGATAAGCCGGTTTGATTCTTCCTTAAGTGGTAGAGAAAGTCGGTATATAAAAACCAACTCTCCTCCTTTTTCTTCTCCTCCTCCTCCTCTGATTTAAGGAGACTAGTTACTGCAAGAGAGCCAGCATGGTGTGGTGGCTAAGAGCAGCAGACTCTAATCTGGAGAACCGGGTTCGATCCCTCACTCCTTCACGTGACCTTGGGCCAGTCGAAATTCTCTCCGAACTCTCTCAGCCCATGCGGAGGCAGGCGACGGCAGAGCCCCTCCGAACGTCTGAAATCCCTACAGGGTTGCCATAAGTCAGATCTGTCTTGACTGCACAGACACACACAGTTACTGCAAAATTCAAAACGTTCTGCTCCAGCAGAATTTCTAGAATGACTCATGCTCTCTGCAGGGGGAATGCCCAGCCGGGAAGGGAAAAACTCAGGTTGCACTTTGGAGAAGAGATAATATCTGCCTGGAACTGGACACGTAGCAATTGGGAGTGGCTCTCTGACTGGATTTACAGAGTCACCTTCGTTTTGTTTTGTTTTTTGACGTCTGATGCAATATTTGTCGTGTATCTAGGGAGTTGGTTTTTTTTTCTCCGCTAGTTTCCCAAACCAGGTTTTTGGCCTCCCCAGGGAGGAGACTGTAAGACACGTGAAGTGGGTCACAACTGCTGGGTCTCTGCTGCTGGCAGGGAGAACCAAGTTCGAATCCTTGCTATGCTGTGGAAGCTTCCTGGATGACCTTGGGCCAGTTGCTCTCTGCCAGCCTAACCTACCTCACAGGGTTGTTGCAAAGGTAAAACCGAGGAGGGGAGAATGACTTAAGCTGCTTTGGATCCTCACTGGGGAGAAAGGTGAGGTATAAATAAATAAAATGGCCGGGGGTGGGGGGTCCCCTCTGATTTTCTGAGCCTCTCAAAAGGATCTCTGCAAGAATTTATGACCCAAGGTGGATTACAAAATATGAAAACAATTCAATCAAAAAGCGAAGGTATCTATTGAACAAAACAATGCAGCAGGGCTAGGATTACAGAACTGGAAAACAATGCAAGCAAAAAACTTGGCCTAAGGTAACACAGCTTGATTTACTGTAATGCAAAGGTGGAAGACGTTGTGTTGCAGTAAAAGGGGGGGATACATACAGTAAACAATGGAATAGACTACAATACTGGTCTTATACTGTTGTTCTGATTCTTTTATAACAGAGGTGTCAAACATGGGGGCCGGATCTGGCCCCTTGAGAGCTCTTATCTGGCCTGCGAGCCAGCCCAAGGCAGCCACCGCCCCCCAGTCCCGAGATGTCAATGATCAAAGACTGTTAAATAAAAGAAAATACTGGAAGAATGTTATTGTGTTAAGCATGTTCATATTTTAAATAAAAAATAATATCATTAATTGGCTTTGCCTATGTCTTCTGTGAAGTTTGTATCTTCGGTACATAGCATTAGATTTTATGGTACACATGGCCCGGCCTGACAAAATGGAATTTATGTCCTATCTGGCCCTCGTAACAAATGAGTTCAACACCCCAGCTTTATAAGAAGGCCCTCTTGAATATTGCGGCTTTGCGCATTCTGCAAAGCAGTAGAAGCCTGAGGGCCTTTCCGTTCTGCGGGAGCTGTCGCGAAGAATGCGCGTGAACAGGATGCTGCCAATCTTACCTGTTTGCAAGGCAGCACCTTCAAAAGTCTTTGGTCAGATGAGCAGTGGTTCCCAAAGTGAGCACTACCACCCCCTGGGGGTGTGTAGGATTACCTAGAGGGGCACTAAGAGACAAGGGGGCAGCAGGGGGGGTGCTAGAGGTGGGGCCCTTCAACTGTGTTGTCCACTAATTTACAATAGATCAAGTTATGGCACCATGCTGGCAAATTTGGTGGAAACTATCAGAATTTGTTTCCAGACTTTAAAGAGCTGGTACCACTGGGTCATCTGTCAGCAATGCTGATTCTGTGACCTTAGGCAGATGATGAGAGGGAGGGCATCTTGGCCATCTTCTGGTCACTAGGGGTGTGAAGGGGGGGCGGTAGTTGTGAATTTCCTGCATTGTGCAGGGGGTTGGACTTGATGGCCCTGGTGGTCCCTTCCAACTCTTATGATTCTAAGTTCATCAGTTTTGTTGAATAAATTCCAACTAAAAAGTTTTAATTTGATTTTGAATAGATGTGCAATTAATTGTCACTGTTTTGAAATTTTGTTATTATCTTCTTTAGTGAGCCATGCAAACCCCTATTTTGAATAATGCTTTTTATAGGATAGGGTAGGGGGCGCTGGGGTTGAGTTTGTGGAACCAAGGGGGCGGTGGCCCGAAAAGTTTGGGAACCACTGCAGATGAGCATGCTGGTCCCACAGTGGTTCCTAGTGATCAGACATGGTGGAATCTACAACTCTCCAAGCACTATGGGCCACTGTCTGGTGGCAAGGGAACTTGCTGTGTTGTGCCTGGTTGCTAGGAATGAGTTGTGATTTGCTGTTGTTTTTTCTTTGCACAGATCATGGGGATGGCATTCGGAGTCTGAGGGAGAGCATAATCTCCAACATAGAAAGAAGCGAAGACGCCTGGCCTCCCGCCTGCCCGCCGCTTGAGGCATTCAGGTAGCTTAAGAAGGGAAATGCAAATCACAACGTACCATTTGAGGGCAGAATGGGCAGACTTCTAGGTTCGTTTTGTGGTGCCCTTTCTACTTCTGAATTTTTTTTGAAAACTGATTTTGTAAAAGTTTTTATTTTTTTAAAAAAAATCAGCATTAACTAGAGTCAAGCAGGACTTATACGTTGATTTTGGGCAGAGATCATGACTTTCTTTGAACATGTTACTCCATAACAAAAAATAATACTGGAACATTACAATAACGTGCTTTCCCCACAGTGTAAAAAAATCAGCCGGGGAGGGGAATTAAATTGGGGGGAAATGGTGGGGAAAAGATTAGACACCCCTCCTCATGTATTTGTAGTCCTGATCTGATTTCTGTCCCTTCATGGGGGCAGATCTCCTACACTGTATCTTGTTTGATCCTCGATACTATAGTGCTTAAGGGGATGGTTGCAATATTCTGTATTGAGGCTGAGAACATGAAGCGTTGCCTGCAGCCACAAGGTGAGTTCAAAGAAGAGGCAACATTCAGATGGGGGTTTTCTTGGCTCACAGTTCATTGTGCCAGCTTATGTTTATTTCTGCAGAGCCATGGCTGAATGTCTGTTTTTCAGCCAGCTGTGAAATAAATATTGTGGGATTCTCCTTAGCCATTCAAGTTAGATCTGTTTTGGTTTTTTTGCCCTATGTGTAATTTTACAAGGTAGTATCAATGTTGGGGTCCACAGTATTAGCTGAAAACTAGGGAATTTTTACCAGAGGGTCACTTTGCAGAATGGATAGTGTTGTTAAAAAGAAGAAAGAAAAAATTGCCTCTGGTTTTAGACAGAGTGCCTTTCCCTCACTGCCCACTGATTGATCAAAAAGGTTTCCCCCAGAAAACTGAGACCCAAGGCAGGTAATAACAATAAAACCTGCACAAGGTAGCATAATTGTAAAAGCAACAATTCAGACAATTAGCAGAAAACCTGATTGACCACAGCCAGCCCCCAAATAGAAGCCCTGGCATTCTGTCTTGTAGGAATCGACCATGGCCTTAGAACTGTCAGGGCTGGGTTCTGCTTCTTCCTTGCCCACAGTCTAAGCTCTCATGCCCCATGTTATTTCCCCCCCCCTCCTGTGTCCATTTCTATAAGTTACTCCTGAGTACAGTTGTGACACTAGAAGGATTTATTCTTGTTTCACCCCGTGATGCGGCATCTTGTTCAGCATCATCTTTTCTTGTTGCAACATTCCTCCAAGGAGGACGTTCCTTTGAATAAATTTCTGGCTTTATGTTGGTGTAGGTCAAATTGCGTCAATCCAACATGTGGCATGTTTTGCATTGCATGTCCAGCTGGTACGTGCAGCAGATTAAATGTGTGTAGGATCATGACACATTATGATCTATGTGCATAAAGTGCTTCCAAAGCCTTACGGGGAGGATTTTGTAATGCCCTATCCAGTTCTCCGTGGCGGGTATGCAAGGAAACTGCGAGATGTGAGTACAAGTCAGATGTGAGTACTCAGAACATCTGACTCAAGCCATCTGCACATTCAGCCAATGTATGGAGAGCAGGAGCAGCCATGAATTCACGAACCTGCATGATCCTTGGCTCATGAACGTGGCACCTACACTCAGAGGTAGTGTTAGTACATATGCTCCTTCCCCATGATCAGAAACATTTGGAAAAAAGCACCCCCAATCACTGGGAGGGAGTATATATACTGACACTTCCTCTGTGTGGAGGCAGGGGGTGGGGCCAGCACACTCATGCTTGCTGCCCCCATATTCGGGCCACATGCAGAGGGGTCATATATAGAGAGAAGGCTACATAGAGCATTCCCCTTCCCTGTTATATATGGTACAAGGAGATTCTTTTTCATAAGTTTGTAGTCCTGTGTGTCAAAAGGAAAACTGCATGGAACAAAGTGGACTTACTGCTGAGTAAATAAGGGTCGATTCAGGCTGCAAGTCCTGTATTTGAGCAATGTCTACTCTGGCTAGCAGCAGGTATCTAAAGCAGGGGTGTAGAGCATAAGGCCCGAGGGCCGGATCCGGCCCCTTGAGAGCTTTTATCCAGCCTGCAAGCCAGCCGAGACAGCTGAGGCAGGCCTGGCCAGAACAAGTGAAATTTATGTCATATCTGGCCTTTGTAACAATTGAGTTAGACACCCCTGATCTAAAGTCTCAGGAAGAGGTCTTTTGTAGTCTTGCTTCCTGTGATTCCTTCATGTTATAAGGAAACAGAACAATACTCCAATACAAAGCTGGCAGAACAGTACTCCAATACAAAGCAATACAAAGCTTGGAGTATTCCCAACAAAATTCCCAAAGGAATTTTCAGTCTAAAACCCACAGTGATGAAGACAGCCAGGGAGAGAGGAGTAGAAACCAGGGTAGGAAGAGATGAATCAGAGCAAATGCATTTAAGAAACTTCAGCTGTGGCCCCATAACCAAATTTGTAGGAGTAGGATTTAGAAATCGTAAATTGGGGATCTGCCATCACCAGTTGCACATCTGTGAAATGGGAGTAATAAATCAACTTCCGTGGGCTATAAGGTTAAACAGGGTCAGATTGTATTGTATGTGTTGAAAGTACTACATAATTTTTGCTGCTCTTGAGATTATACAGTACATTATGACTCCAGTGTAGCCCTAGGATTTTTATGCTGAGCAGGATTTTGTCATTTAAGAAAAGGGGGAAAAATTATTTCCAGCATCAAAGTATTATATTGATTAAAATTCCCCCCCCCCCAAAAAAACATTAACATTTCAGCCTGCTTATTGTCATCTTAGGGATGTGGGTGGTGAAATGGCTAAGGGACTTTGGCCAGCTAATAATAGGAAGCTCCTGTATATGTTGGCCCTTGAACCTGAGATGTCCCCGCCCCCCATGAGGACAATAACTGGGCCAGAAGTTGCTACTTATATACAGCTGAAGGTAGGAGGCCTAAATGGGTGCGTGCGTGTCCCGCATGTGAGCTTTGGTCACAGTTTGGTTGAGACTTCCTGCAGGTTGTGTGGGATTGGATCTCAGGTATCACAGCAATTTAGGGTAGTTGTCAGGACAGCATTCCACAACAATAAAACGTGAGTGGTGCAATTGTGTTGCATTTCCCCCCCCCCCCCCCATCAATACCTTTCAAACGCTTGGTATCTTTTCATCATTTTCCAGGGCTGGCTCCCAGTGAAACTGGCACCATGTTTTAGGCTGACGTGTTCTCACAAAGGGGAAGGTGGAGAGGCTTCTTCACAGTTGCCTGGCAACTGTAGAAAGCATCCTTCGCCTAGTCAGGGAGAGTGTCATAAATGAAAATACACACACAAACAGGGAACCCACATAGACTTGTGTGGGACGTCTCACTTTTTCCTGTTATCTCCTCCCTCGCTATTTCCTAATTCCCTGGCAGCCACCATAGCCTCTCTCCTTTTCTTCTTCCCTTCCCTTCTTCCCAACTACCAGCTAACTTAACTTTATCTGATCCTTTGTCTTCAGCTTCCCCTCTTTCCCTCTCCCTGGCAGCCTTTCTCCTGGATAAAAACTGGCCCAGTTTGCAGAGGCAACCGCTGGGGGCAGGCCAGGTGGTGTGGGTGGTGAGTCCCTAGCAAGTCCTTCTCTATCAGGGGCCATGACTGTTTCCAGGGCTGTTTAGGCCTGCATGTCCACCCCTGCTCCCCTTCATGGCTTTGCCTTACAGAAACCAAGCTTTGGAAGTCTCAGCAGTATTGATGTAGTTGCCTAGCAACCTCTAAAATGGTGATTGAGATCTTAGTGGGCAGTCTTTTCTGAAAACACAGGTGTGGTTTCTATTATTTTGGGAAGTTTTAATCCCCCAATGTGTTTTTTCAGGTTTTTTGCAAAGTTGGGATTTCCTTCAGGTTTGTAGAGCAATCGCCCCCAACTGTTCCTAGCCCCATTTTATGGGTGTGTTGATCCACATTCGGTGGTCTGCTTTGGAATCAGGCATATGTTTATACTACTCAATGGCTACCCTAGTTCAAGCCTGTACAGATAGCGAAACCAAATGTTGAGGTTTAGATGCATAAACTGGATTTACCAGGCACATCAGTGTTAGAGCCATGGAATCCTGGAGTTGGAAGGCTCAGCAGTATTGCCTTAGAGGTGGCCTTCTAGTCTGACACCATCCTCGGTATGCGAAATACAAAGCTTGGAGTATTCCCAACAAAAGACTGTACAACCTCTGTTTGGAAACCTCCAGAAAGGGAGAGCTCTCCACACTCTCAAATAAGTCAGTGTCAGAAGATCTTACCTTGTAGACTGCTTGTTCATTCATTTATTTATTTAAATGTATATACCCTGCTTTCCTCCCCAGGGAAGACCACAGACCATTTACAACACACTGTTCCCCCCTCACCCATGCTGACTTTGCTCTGGACTATTACACAGCTCCCCCTCACCCATGCTGACATTTCTCTGGACTATTACACAGCTCCAGCGTGGTTAACAGCAGTGGTTTGGAGCTGTGGAGTCTGATCTGGAGAACTGGGTTTGATTTCCCACTCCTCCACATGAGCGGTGGAGGCTAATCTGGGGAACTGGATTTGTTTCCCCACTCCTACACATGAAGCCAGCTGGGTGATCTTGGGCTAGTCACAGCTCTATCAGCCTCACCTACCTCACAGGGTGTCTGTTGTGGGGAGGAGAAGGGAAGGTGATTGTAAGCCAGCTTGATTCTGCCTTAAGTGGTAGAGAAAGTCAGCATATAAAAACCAACTCTTCTTCTAAATGTATATACCCTGCTTTCCTCCCCAGGGGAGACAGGTAGAGGGGAAATGTTGAACATTCTTCTGTTTAATGCCTAGTTTTATCCCACCCCTTCCACCAAGGAGTTCAGAGCTGCAATTGTAATTTTTTTCCTCCCTCATTTTATCCCTCCGACAGTCCTGTGAGGGTGAGGCCAGGAGGGCGCGATTAGCCCAGTGTCACCCAGCCCTGGCATGGATAGCCCAAGCTAGCCAGATCTTGTCAGATCTCAGAAGCTAAGCAGCGTTGGTCCTGGTTAGAAATTGGATGTGGGACCACCAAGGACTACCAGGGTCACAGTGCAGAGGAAGCTAACGGCAAACAGCCTCAGTTAGTCTCTTACTTTGAAAACCCTACTGGGTTGCCATAAATTGGCTGCGACTGGACGGCACTTTAGACACCCCCCCCCCCCGCAAATGCCACAGCTGAATTGGGTTTTGAATGTAGGTCTCCCAGGCCCTAGTCTTACCCTCTCACTACTACCCTGCCCTTGGCGTCAGAGGAGGATGTGTGTGTGGTTCTTTAGAGAAAGAATGTATGTGGTAATCTCTGGTATGAAGAGTACAAACTGTATTATTTTGGCTGCTTGGATTGATTTGACTCATGCCCGGTAATAACTGAGCTCTGGATGATATGCTGTCCTGATGATATGCCGTTTTGTTTGCCTTGACCTAGGAGTGCTGTCTGAAATGTTGATGGTTTTATTGTGTTTTATGCATCTGTAGTTTGTGGTTACTTCGTTAGCGGCCTGGAGTCTTAACAAGATAAGGCGGGTTATAAATATTTTGAACCAATAAGTAAGATGCCTTAAGCAGTTGCCTCCGACCTCTGAAGTACAGATAAGAAACCCAGCTCAGATCTTCTTCATCAGTAGGGCTGTCAATCAAAAGACTTTTTAGCCAATTACTCAATGAAGAAGCAAATTATTGTGTGTGTTACTGATGACCATCCGGCTTATCGGCTCAGAGCATGTAGGCTATAAGGAATGCTCTGGCTATAAGGAATGTTTAAATGGGAAGGATTAGTACAATTTTGTAGCGGTCTCTGAAGCATCCCTTAATTATTAGGTTTCCAGAAAATGGTTTCCAGAAAAAGACTTCCTTGCATCATTTAAGCAGATCAGTATCTGCCCCTCCAGGGGCTAATGCTATGATTTAATAACATCATGGTACTAACATTTAGGTAGTAAAGAGAACAGTCATCTTTGATAATAATTCTAGAGGTGTAACTGTGTTAATCTCTTGCTTCATAAGTAAATGGTAGTCTAGTGTCACCTTAAAGGCTAACAAAATATTATTATTCCAAAATCATTTTAATGCTTTATTTACTATTTCCAGTTCTATTACAAAAGTAATTAACTGCCCTCCACAGCAATCATATCCAGTCAGAAAAATACAGAAAGTGTATAACTTTATCCTAAAATTTGTTATTCTGGAATGTGATGAAAAGTGACCATTTTTTTGCAGATCTGTTTGGTTCTTTAACAGCCATATTCTTAGAACTTATGTAATGGCTTAGTTTTGCCATTAAAATGATTTTCCACACTAGAAGGTGTCATTGACTCTTTATGTTATCCTAGAGTAAGCTTTTTGGGTACTAGAACCCACTTCTTTATATAGTGTGAGTGCTTCCTTACTAGGTGTTACCACTATGGGGGTTTAACTGGCTTAGCAAAACCAGCGGAATGGTCTTTGTATTTTTCTAGACTAGATTTGAATGTAACATAATTACATTTCATGCTGTCCTTCATGTTAATTGTTTGCATATCTCCTCCATAAAACAACAGCATAGTAAGGATCTGTGCATTGAACCAGAAGAAGGGGCTGTAGTCCACAAACGCTTGTGCTAGAATAAAATTGTGTTAAACTTTAGAGTGCACCAGGGCTTCTCTATTTATTAATTGGCTTTGAGTGAAAGGGGGCTCTGATGCCTGGATTTCATCTTTTTTGTCATGCTGTCCACATCGCAGATATGGAGAAGGAAATCCATTGTGGAAATCTCCCCCCCCCCCCAGCATGTATCACATTTTGATTGGTTGGTTGTGGCCACAGCCCCTTGAGAGGAATTCTGAAATAGCATGGAATTCATGGGCTGTTGTTGCATAAGGCAGGTCTGAGTCTCTGCTTCCCACACAGCAATGTATCGGTGCTGAAGGAAGCAGAGCCTGACGTGTATTTTACTCTTGCCGGGAGGGGCCAGCAGCTCCTTAATAAGCACAGAAACAAGACACTCACCATACAGGAACAAGGTCACAGACAGACACAAGCTCCTCGCCCTTAAGGTCTTGGCTGCAGGCCACGGCTTTCTTTGAAGTTTAACACCACAGCAAACCGGACTCCAAATGAAGCTTCTAAGAGATAAATCTCAGCAAGGTTGTCAGAGACAGGTGGCATGCAATAACATTTGCTCCCACGAGGCACTTAAGGGTCAGTCTTGCTTATATTGCCTTCGTGACTCTCCAGGTGTTTCAACTCAACTGTCGGCTTCAGACTCTCTGTGCCAACTTATGTCTTATGTCCAAAAGCCGGGCTGACTTTCTCCTTTGCTGCAGTGCCATTCTACCTTTTACCCTTCTTCTCTCCACTGGTGGAGGAGACCCTGAAGGTGAAAGGCTTTCTCTTCCCTGTTCCTGTTCTCTTGTTTCAGACGGCCACTCTTCCGGCTCAGAGGTCCCGTCTTGCTGTTCCGGTGTTATCTCTTCAGAGGGAGTGAGGGCTTGTTCTGCCGCCTCCTCTTCTTCTGAAAAGTAACTCACAGGCTGACTCACGACAGCTGTGAAGACTGGTGCCCTGTGAAATGTCTGGCAAGAACTTGACCTGCGTGCTGTCACCTACCTCTGGCCAAAGGAGGGAAATGCAGGGAAACCAGCCACACTGAGAAGAAAATATCTGATGTCAGTAGGTTTGAGTTGAACCCAGGATTGCCAGCCCCCCCCCCCCCCCGCTCCTATTTCCTGCTGCCACTCTAAGCGGCCGGCGGGATAATTCTTTTAAGACTATTGGGCCGATGGTGTGATGTCAGTTCCAGCAGAAAGCCCGGAAGTGATGTGGGTGCTCTCTAGGAATCACTGGAAACTCTTCAGTTCCCCCATAAAGTTTCCAGTGATTCCTCAAGTGATTCCTCAACTTGGAAGGCTTTAAGAGGGGAGTGGACATGTTCATGGAGGAAAGGGGTATTCACGGCTACTAGTTAAAATGGACACTAGTCATGATGCATACCTATTCTCTCCATGATCAGAGGAGCAGGCCTGTTATATTAGGTGCTGTGGAACACAGGCAGGATGGTGCTGCTGCAGTCGTCTCGTTTGGGGGCTTCCTAGAGGCACCTGATTGGCCACTGTGTGAACAGACTGCTGGACTTGATGGGCCTTGGTTCTTATGTTCTTATGATATAATGTTGCTTCCAGGTTTCCTCAGAACTGAAGTCACACCATCTCTGATGGCCGCCATTCATGTCCCAGCCCCCCCCCCCCCGGGGTCTCCCGCTGGATGATCATGCCTGACCAACTCTAGTTGAAAGCTGCATTCTGAATGGCTGTAGGCCTGCCATCAAGTGCCTCCTTTGCTTTGCCTTGCCCTCGGTTCAAGTGAGGCCAGGTGTCAGGCTGCTATCTCGGTTTCAGTATTGTTTCTGTGTCGGTACTGTACTGTCTAGCCTCAAGGCCGACCACACATACCAAGGCCTGGGAATACTGCTCCTGGGAAAGTTGCCTCTGTCTGTGTATGCTGATGTTGTATAATCTCCCGCCATTTACTGCCTTATATTATCGTTCGGCTAGTAAGACTCTCATAGCTGCCATAGTTCCCTGTATGCACTGTATTGCCTTTTTGACCAGTAAAAGCCATCTGCTTGGATTCTATACGACTCTGTGGTGATTTCTGGTTCGACGGGTCAGGAGCTTACATTATGGCAGCTATCTCTCATCTTCTTTATTATACTACTAGTCAGGCTGGAGCCCAGGGGGGTTCGCCTGCCGCTTGGATGGGAGCTGAGAAGCTCTCTGAGTGACCTACTATCCTGGATTCCTCTCGGAAGGATCCCACCCTGTTACAGGACATAGTCGCTGAACTCTTCAGAACTACCCTAGAGGTTTGCCGCTTGAGGGAACTGGTACAGGAGCAGTGGCAATCTCTTAAAGGGACTCTCTGGATGTTGACGTCGGAGGATACTGATACTCGTTTAGATCTTCAGGTCTTGGATCAATTACTGGACGATGCCCGGTTGGCAACTGAAGATTTACAAGTACTAACTGGACTTTTGGATAATCTTATTTCTCGAGAGACTCTTTCCTCTAGTTCTATCATGGCAGGAGCCCCGCCGGAGGGTTTTTCCCTGATCCCGGATGCGGCCAGCTGTCAGGCTGAAGCCAAGCGAATCGCTATTCACACCGCTCTTCTCCTTGTGGAATGTACAAAGGACACCCCGGTCGCCACCTTGGCGCAGGCTTTGACCTCGACTTTTGGAGCCGATGCACCTGCACTGGCGGTTCGAATACAACCCTTGCTGGGCGGGGAATCCGACCCCATACTCTCACTCCTGGAAACAGAACTTTTACCGCGCATTACGGCGGAGGCTGCCCTAAGACTTGAGAACGCCAAAGTTCTTGCGGATAAGGATGCCGCCGAAGCGGCTAAGGTCGCCAGAGAGAGAGAGGCTGCTGACGCAGCCAAGGCGGCAGCAGCAAGGGTTAGGGATCGGGCGAGAACGGATACGCGCCCCAAGGGCACTGTACAAGGGCTATCAGGTCTGTCTTTTTCCCCGGCGTTTGTCCCGTCGCGCGCGACCCAACGCGCACGCCGTTTGGCTGACCGACGTCTAGACTCAGGAGAGTCTGAAGACGAGGATCTTTATGGAGATAGCTCTCAATGGGCCACGAGCTTCCGGACCAGTAAGCCTCATCTCACTGGTGGCCCAAGTGAGGAGGTTCACCTCTTACGAGCCCAGAATCGGGAGCTCTCCGACCGTGTTGATCAACTCCAAGAACTAATGGAACGTATGCTTCAGGATAACAGGCAATTACAACAAACCCTGATAGCCCAAGCACAGCCTGTTCCGATACCGGGTCAGGGGGTGCCCATCCAGCCACCCCAACCACCCGCTAATGTGCCTGCTCCACCCTTGCCTCCCGGAGCTCCCGTTGTTCCTCCGCCCGGACCACCCGTGCAACCGGCCCAACCTGCGCCCGGCCCTTGGAAGCAACTTAAATTGAGGACTACGTACGACGGATCTCTCGAGACTTTGCCTTGTTTCTTGCATCAAGTGGACAGTTATATGCGAGAACAAGGACAACTTTTCCCCACGGAAGATAGCCGGGTGCGTTATGTAGCTTCCCTTCTGACAGGTAAAGCAGCTGACTGGATGGTCCTCCAGTTTGACACCCGCTCTCGAGCTATTCGTTCCCTCAACAACTTCATGACTGCTCTAAGAAGGAGGTTTGAAGGCCCCTTCCTGGGGGAAAGAGCCAAAACGGAACTCTTACAACTCAAACAAGGCTCTGCTACAGTTCGAGAATTTGCCGATGAATTTCAACGACTGGCAAGCAAAATTGTAGGCTGGCCCGAAACCACTCTAATTCATCATTTCAGGGAAGCCTTGCACCCTGACGTTCTGAACTGGTCATACATGCGGGGCGATCCCGATACCCTTGAAGACTGGATTCTATTGGCCGAGGAAGTGGAAAGCCGCCGACGCTTTATTTCCCTAGTCCGTCAAAAGCACAAGGAAAAAGGCACCCAAAAGCCGCAATCCAAGGCACCACCGCCCGTCCCACGAAATCCTCCACGTCCGCCCCAGGAACGTGAAGTCCGATTTCAGAGGGGTGCCTGTCTTACTTGCGGAGAAATGGGCCACTTTGCAGCTGTTTGCCCGCACCGCCATGAATTATTTCGTCCCAGCATGACGACCCGCGCCAGAGGTCGTCCACCACGCAGAGGCACCGCGGCCACCCGCAGCGCAGCTCCGGGAAGACCCACACCCTCTGCACTCCATGCCGGAGACCCAGCCTCCCTGCCTACTACCAACGACCCCGCCGGGTCTCGGATTACAAGTGCCCCATTGGGGGACAACTTTCCCTCTTCGGATGAGGAAAATCCTTGGAATTCTCTAGCCTTAAACCTGGAATCTCCCCTCGACTTATCAAAAAACGGCTCCGGTCTGTGGTGAATGGAGCGTCTCCACAGACCTCTCAGGATCCTCCTGTTAAACCGAATGCTCCTACCAAAATCAAAGAAGTGGACTCCACCGTCTACGTAGATGCAGTTTTACAACACATTAACGGTGGCCCACAACTACCCGTCAAAGCACTAATCGACTCCGGTTGCTGTCGCACTCTCATAAGCGAAGCCACTTTTGCTGCACTCAGAGCCGAATCTGAGGCTCTACCCGCCCCCGTCCAATTTGCCCAAATGGACAGGAGCCATTTCCAGGGGGGTCCAGTTGATCACCGCACCGTAGGGGTAGCAATGGGAATTGGCTCCCACTGGGAGCAAATAGACTTCACTATAGCCCCTATCCGTTTTGAAGTGGTCTTGGGTATTAACTGGATTAAAGGACATAGTCCCAGTATTAACTGGGAAACAAACACTATCTCCTTCGCCAGCCCCATGTGCAATCAGCACCGGCAGAACTTTGCACTATTATATCCGCCCGTACCAGCACTGGCCTCCGATGTCCCAGCACTTCCAGTCCTACCTAATGTGTATCGAGACTTTGCGGATGTCTTCGACCTTAAAGAATGTGATACCTTACCCCCCCACCAGGCCTCCGACTGTACAATTGAGGTGGTCAAGGACTGCACCTTAACCAAAAGTAAGATTTACCCTATGAGCGCTTCCGAGCGCACTGTTCTCCGGGACTTCCTTGACAAAAACCTCGCCAGAGGGTTCATTCGCCCATCGAATGCCCCAAACTCGGCCCCCGTGTTTTTTGTCCGGAAAAAAGAGGGCGACCTTCGTTTATGCATTGACTTCAGAAAACTCAATGCGGTTACCCAAACCAACGCCTATCCTATCCCATTAATATCTGATATTTTGGGACAGTTACAGGAGGGCCGGGTGTTCTCCAAGTTGGACTTGGTGGAAGCCTACTACCGAGTCCGCATCCGCGAAGGAGATGAGCACCTCACTGCCTTCTCTAGCTGTTTCGGTATGTATGAATTCCTCGTGATGCCGTTCGGATTGAAAGGGGCCCCGGGGGTCTTTATGCAACTCATCAACGAAATCCTTCATGACTTGCTGTATCGCGGGGTGGTGGTTTACTTAGACGACATTCTTATTTATTCAAAAACCATGGAAGAGCATGTAACTCTAGTCCGAGAAGTTCTGCAGCGCTTGCGCGACCACCAACTCTTTGCAAAACTGGCTAAATGCGAGTTTCATCAAAGCCAGCTCACATTTTTAGGATACATAATCTCCCACCAAGGTCTTCGCATGGACCCTGTCAAAGTCCAAGCCGTTCTCGATTGGACTCCTCCCACCAACCGCAAGCAAGTGCAACAGTTTTTGGGATTTGCAAACTTTTATCGAGGATTCATTCCTAACTTCGCACAAGTGGCCCTACCCATTACTGATCTACTAAAAACCAAAGGGAAAGCAAACACAGCTACCTTACCCTCCGCAAAAATCCTGTGGACTGATCAATGCCAAGCCGCGTTTGTGGCTCTCAAACGCCTCTTCACATCCGAACCCGTACTACAGCACCCGGACCCAAACCAAATGTTTATTGTGCAAGTCGATGCCTCCGATGTAGCTATGGGAGGGGCCCTCCTCCAAAAAGGTCCGGATGGCCTCCTTCACCCGTGCGCTTACTTTTCGAGAAAATTTGCGCACGCACAATTGAACTGGCCCATTTGGGAAAAAGAGGCAGCGGCCGTTCACCATGCCCTGACTCTATGGAGACAATTCTTAGAGGGGTCCAATATCCCCTTCGAGGTTTGGACCGATCACAAGAATCTAGCTGCCCTCACGGGGTCCCACAAACTATCAGCAAAACAACAACGTTGGGCTGAATTCTTCGCTCAGTTTCGTTTCGTCCTAAAACATGTTCCTGGGAAACAAAACGTTCTCGCAGATGCCCTCTCCCGGTTGCCACAATACCCGGTAAAACTCGAGAGACCAACTGACTCTCTGTTCACCCCTACGCAAAGGGGAACCCTTCCTGTACTGGCCGTGCAAACCCGATCTCAGCAACAGCACCCCAGATCCAGTTCTCCAGCACCTCCAACCCGAGCGGCTACCCAACCGCCCTCGCAACAACAACGAACCGACGGTTCCACTCCTCCAACCCCACCGGCTGCCCTACCGCCTACAATCTGCGCACCACCGCACGTAAGCACTACCCCCATAGCGGGTCCTCAGACTACTATAGCCGGGGGGGGGGTTCCCGCCAAGGTTCCCATCTCCGAATCCTTTTTAAATACCCTTCGGAACCACTGCCTCTCTGAACGCTCCACTCACACCCTACCCCCTGGGGTAATAGAACAAGGAGGCTCATGGTACAAAGACTCTAAATTGTATGTACCCAAGGCACTTCGAAAAGAAGTCTTACACTTAGCTCATGGAGTAAAAACAGCTGGACACTTTGGATTCCTAAAAACTCTCCACTTATTGCGCAGACAATTTTGGTGGGGGGGGAATGCGTTCCGACGTTGACTCTTTTATTCGCAGCTGCCCTGTTTGCGCCACAGTGAAGCGATCACAAGGCAAACCCCCGGGGCTACTGCAACCTCTAGAAACACCCACCAGACCATGGGAAGTGATTGCTATGGACTTTATGACTGATCTCCCTCTCAGCGGGGGAAAAACTGTGTTATGGGTTGTTACTGATTTGTTTTCCAAGCAAATCCATTTAGTTCCATGCGCAGGGATCCCCTCTGCTCAAAAAATGGCCCGCCTCTTCGTTACACATATCTTCAAATTACATTCGTTTCCGCGCAAAATAATCTGTGACCGCGGCAGTGGCTTTGTTTCCAAGTTTTGGAAAGCATTCCTCAAGTTGGTGGGGGTTGAACAAGGATTGTCTACTGCATACCATCCTCAAACCGATGGTCAAACTGAACGTGTAAATGCTGTCCTTGAATGTTATTTACGCTGTTATGTAAACTACCACCAAGATAACTGGGTAGAACTGTTACCTTTTGCAGAATATGCCTACAATAATGCTGTACATCAATCTACAGGTTTTAGCCCATTCTATGCAGTGTATGGACAGGATTTCGGTCCTGTTACGCCCAAAAATAATGTGGAGGGGGAGGGAGATCCTGACGTTGCTTCCTGGGCACACACCCTCCGTACCACTTGGCCTTGGCTCGTTAGCAATCTCGACCGAGCCAAGCGCAAATACAAAGCACAAGCTGATAAGCATCGTTCCCCCGGGGGCGAACTGCGAGTGGGTAAATTGGTCTATCTTTCCACCAAAAACCTACGTTCCACCCGTCCGTGCCTTAAACTCAATGCTAAATTCATTGGCCCTTTCCCAATCACACGGGTCATAAATCCTGTCACGGTGGAATTAGCTCTCCCGAAAACTCTGAGGCGTGTGCATCCCGTTTTCCACATTAGCCTCCTGAAGCCCCATACGGCCTTTCCACAATGGCATCCCGATCCGCCCCCCGAACAGCCCATTATGGTGGGGGGGGGAAGAGCACTTCGAAGTCTCCAAAATCCTTGACTCCCGTGTTCACCATGGCAACCTACAGTACTTGGTCCGTTGGAAGCACTTCCCCCCTGCCTACGACGAGTGGGTTCGTGCACGAGATGTCTCCGCCCCCAAACTAATTGCTGCCTTTCACACTGCCTACCCGGACAGACCATCCCCCTTGCCGACTGGGAGGGGGCCTTAAGGGGAGCAGGATGTCAGGCTGCTATCTCGGTTTCAGTATTGTTTCTGTGTCGGTACTGTACTGTCTAGCCTCAAGGCCGACCACACATACCAAGGCCTGGGAATACTGCTCCTGGGAAAGTTGCCTCTGTCTGTGTATGCTGATGTTGTATAATCTCCCGCCATTTACTGCCTTATATTATCGTTCGGCTAGTAAGACTCTCATAGCTGCCATAGTTCCCTGTATGCACTGTATTGCCTTTTTGACCAGTAAAAGCCATCTGCTTGGATTCTATACGACTCTGTGGTGATTTCTGGTTCGAAGGGTCAGGAGCTTACACCAGGGCTGATAGATCCATCAACCCATGGTCTACCACCAGTGTTGAAAAGTATTGCAATGGTGGAGCCTTAAATAACTTTTCCTGTCAGATCTCAACATCATAGTAGAAATCACTAGAATCAAAGGTGTCTTCCCCTGCATTTCCTCTGCTAACTTCTGGGTGGTAAACAGGAAATATAGTTATAATTTAGCACACATCCTGATAATATAATTATATCATAAAAAACAGTAAAAATGTATAAAAGCCCTTCTAGTATAGTGAAGCTTCCTGTATGTTTATTTATTTCTTATATACTGGAACGTGGCTTCCATGTCTCAGCTTCTGTTGCATGTCGGGCTCTTAAGGGTGTGTATACATCAAACAGTGTAATAGGTCAAGTCCGTTCCTCCTCGACTAAGAAATCTGTCCCAGCCTGTGACAGAGCCCTTCTGGAGTGAAATCAAGAATCCTGTATGTTTCACCTAGTGTTGGCTACCACTCTTTGATTTTAAAGGGTCTGAAACGTTAACCTGGCCCTGACCTGGATGGCCCAGGCTAGCCTGATCTCGTCAGATTTCAGAAGCTAAGTAGGGTCAGCCCTGTTAGTATTTGGATGGGAGATCACCAAGGAATACCAGGGTTGCTGTTCAGAGGAAGGCACTGGCAAACACCTCTGTTAGTCTCTTGCCATGAAAACCCCAAAAGGGGGTCTCCATAAGTCAGCTGCGACTTGAAGGCACTTTACACACACACACACACACACACACACACACACACACACACACACACACAAACATTAACCTGAGTGCAGAACTATCTAATAGCAACATGTGGCCCCCATCTGCGGACATCTAAATCTGCGGATTGAAGCCACATTGACAGTAAACAGATTTTCCTGCAAACTTGGGGGACACCCTGGGTTTGCAGAAAAATCTGAAATCTTAAAAAGGGGGGGGGTAAATTCCCCCACAAAAAAATAAAAGCTGAAGCGCAGGCAATGCACTCACTTTTATTATGCACAGCGGGCGGCAGTGGATACGGGGAACCAGTCGGGACTGGGTGTGGCAGTGGTAAATGCTGGTAGCCATTCTGGGCTCGGAGTAGCTCCCAGATATCACCGCTGCTGTAGCTGGGCTTAAAGATGGGTGGTGGGACCTGAAGCCATGCTGGGCTCCTCAATGTGGGGGGAGAGATGGAATCCCCCCCTGCGAGTTTCGCAAGGCCCCCATTTCTACATTATAAAACCATGTGGCTTTTGCCCAAAATAACCCCATTCCCATTTTTCCTTCCTTCCTTCCTTCCTTCCTTCCTTCCTTCCTTCCTTCCTTCCTTCCTTCCTTCCTTCCTTCCTTCCTTCCTTCCTTCCTTCCTTCCTTCCTTCCTTCCTTCCTTCCTTCCTTCCTTCCTTCCTTCCTTCCTTCCTTCCTTCCTTGCATTTTTATGCTTCCTTTCCACCCAATAGGGTCCACAAGGTATGTGTAGTGTCGCTTGACCTTGTGTTGGCCCATTATATAATTTCCTGTTGCATGATATTGCTAATGTGTTTTTGCTTCTGTTTATCAGTCCCAGCCCCACTGCATTATGTTGTTTTACTAGGAAGCTTTGCTGATAGGCTCAAATGTTATCACATTTTTGTAATGTGCTTGCTGATTGACTGAAGAAGCTAGTTTTACTAGGAGTCTTTGCTTTTTGCTTCAAAGACCCTTATCATTCAAATGATATCAAATGTTGTGATTGGCTTGCTGGTTGACTGAATAGCTCTATTGCTCTTGTTATCCACCTTGAGTTCCAGTGAGAAAGACGGACAATAAAATAAAATTAACTTGCCTGTAGGAAGAGCTCCTGTACATAACAAATTGGGATAATTTGAACTCATATGAACACATGATGCTGCCTTATACTGAATCAGACCCTTGGTCCATCAAGATAAGTATTGTCTACTTAGACCAGCAGCGGCTCTCCAGGGTCTCAGGTAGAGGTCGATCACATCACCTACTTGCCTGGTCCCTTTAACTGGAGATGCCGGGGATTGAACCTGGGACCTTCTGCATGCCAAGCAGATGCTCTGCCACTGAGCCAGGGTGTTGTTTTGGGCAGTACCCTATGTCTCTCCTGAAGTACAGTTCCGCTGACACACAGAAGTGTTGCAGGTCAAGATTTGCCTGACATGGAGATCAGAAGTGATGCCTGCTAAATAGCTTGGTGTTGGGTTGCTGCGAAAGGCATATTTTTTAAAAAGCGACAACCCTACTGTTCCCTAATCTCTCACAGACATGATAGATCCAGTCAGACTATGAGTTCACCGCGTTTCTGATGGCCAGGAAGAATTTCTGAACCATTTGGTAGAAGTCAGCATTTGCCTGATGAGGATGTTCAGCCCATCTTTATCTTGGAACAACTTTGTTGAGCATGTGATGTTCTTTTTGTCTTGCAGTGCAGCTGAACTTCATGGCTTCTTCCAGGCAAACAGTGTGGCATACTTGGCCCTGATATTCGAGAAGGAGGACTCCTTTTTGGGCAGAGAGGTGACTCTTTAGTTAACTGATTGGTACATGTCTTACACTTGGCACACATGCAGTAGCCCTTTACCAGGTTGCCTATTATCTCTGCATAACCAGGTAGGAAAGCTTTACAGCAAAAATAAATAAATGCCATTAATGACATAGAGCAGGCATTTGTTGAAAAGTGGTTGGTAAAAAAAATATTGTGGACTGGTACCTGTTGGGAACTTATGTGCAAGACTACATTACAAAGTGTTTGGGTTCCCCTCCCTGCTCCCATAACGGAAGGATATCCCTTTGCACAGGCATTGCATAGGCCCCACGAGGAATGGGAGCCAGTGTGATATAGTGGTTAAGAGCGGTGGTTTGGAGCAATGGACTCTGATCTGGAGTACCAGGTTTGATTCCCCACTTCTCCACATGAGTGGCGGATGCTAATCTGGTGAACCGGTTAGTTTCCCCACTCCTGCACATGAAGCCAGCTGGGTGACCTTGGGTTAGTCACAGCTGTCTTTGAGCTCTCTCAGCCCCACCTACCTCACAGGGTGTCTGTTGTGGGGAGGGGAAGGGAAGGTGATTGTAAACTGGTTTGAGTCTGGAATTGGTTTTTGCGTAATACCGTCCTACCGTCAAATATTGCACCAATCCCAAAAAGCCCTAGCTCGTGTTTACTGGAGCCCTGAGCTTGATTCCTTGGGGAGTGGCAAAATGCAGCTTTTGGAGGTGACTTCGTTGAAAGCTGCCCTCCTTGAGCAAGAGTCTGCAGCTACTGTCTTAAATGTTTTTTTCAGATTAATTGATTTATTTAAATCTTTATTTACTAAAGAAATAACCTCAAGCTTGCATGCTTTATACAAACAAAATTCTTGGTTTAACCCCGAGTGTAGACTACTCAAACGAGCAATAACCAGGAAACATAGAGAATTCAGAACAAACAATACTATTTCAGTATTGAAGGAATTGTTAACAATTAAAAAGAACTACAAGGACTTGGTAAACTGGAGGAAAAAAGAGGCCCTATATAAAAATTGGAGGAGCTTGATTACAGCTATAAACAACAATGATAATTCAACCTTCTGGAGAACTGTGAATTCTTTAAGTAATGGCTATGCCAGAGTCCCTGCATGTATCCCGTCATCGGTCTGGGTAGCTTACTTCAAGAGCCTCTTCTCCTACTCTGTGGAAAACCAGGGACTTATACCTGTAGCACCTTCTATTTTGTTGAATTCCTGGCCAGATGTGTCTCCTAATGAAATTAAACCGCTCATTGATCGCTTATGCTCAGGCAAAGCCCCAGGTCCTGATCTAATTCCCTACGAACTTTTTAAAGTCAACAGTAAATGGTGGGCCAACATTCTTGCTCCTGTATTTACACAAATTAATGCATCAGGGGCCATTCCAAAATCTTGGAGACATACTATTATCGTCCCAATCTTTAAAAAGAGTCAGCGCTCTGACCCAAGCTGTTATCGTCCAATCTGCCTTTTGTCTTGCTTAGGCAAATTGTATTCTTCCTACTTATTAAAGAGGCTGTTGGACTGGGTTGAGAGTAATGACATCCTTGGCTGGGAACAGATTGGCTTTAGAAGGGGTTGGTCTGTCACGGACCATTGTTTAGTGCTCTCCCATCTAGCCAAGAAATATTCCTCCCCCCGAAATGGCACCCTTTATGCGGGTTTTATGGATCATAAGGGAGCTTTTGATACCATCCTGAGGGAGAGGCTATGGTTGAAACTATCAAATTCTACTATGGATAGGAGGTTGCTATGGCTTATTCAGCAATTTCATACTGACCTCACAGCTCAGGTTCGCTGTGGCAACCAAGGAGAACTAACCAAGCCCTTTGAACTGGTCAAGGGAGTTAGACAAGGTTGCCTCCTTGCTCCTCTCTTGTTTAATCTATACCTGAATGATATGGCAACCAATTTCTCAGAGTTTTGCCACCCCCCAAAGCTTGCAAGTCATCCCAGCCCAATTCTACTCTATGCTGACGATGCAGTTCTCCTGTCCCGCACAAGAATTGGTTTGAAAAGATCTTTGCAAACTTTTTCTGAGTACTGCTCTAGGGAAGGTCTTAAAATAAACCATCATAAATCTAAGATCATGATCTTCACTAAGAGGAGAAAAATGCCTCTTTTTCGCTGGGTATTAGATGGCTTTGAGGTTGACCAAGTCAAGGAGTTTGTTTACCTTGGCATTTCCCCCCCCCCTCATAACCTAAATTGGAATGCCCATCAAAAAGCAGTGTCCAACAAAATTAAACCTGGGGTTGGTGCTATTGTCAACTTTTTTCACACCAAAGGTGGCAAATATATTCCAGGGGCTATTCAGGTTTTTAATCTGAAAATTACCCCAATTATCCTCTTTGGTGTTGCCATCTGGATAACATCAATGAATCTATAGATCGTCCACTCCTTCACTTCTTACGAAAACTCCTAAATGCCCCTCGATGTGTTGCTGGCGTTACTCTTTGTTCCGAGTTTGGCCAAATGTCACTTGAAGCTAGGGCGTGGTTGGCCGCCTTTAAACTACACCTTAAACTGTGCTTTAGCACTGAGGGGTTCCTAGCTTCTCTGAAGCATGTCCCTTTTAAATCCTCATGGCAAAAAACCTTAGATGAGAAACTGTCGTTGTTGGGCTTCTCACAGGATATGTTATTAGATCTTGGGAAAACTGAAGCTTTTACCAAAATTAAAAAGCGCATTAAAGAGCTCGATTATAACAGCACTACTTTTCGTGCTCGTCTCGTCGTAGTCTGCCTGCCTATACATATTATCTGACAACAACTCGTCTCTGTAGAGCTTTTTGCTTGGCTAGATTGAATGCTAACCCTTCTATGGTAATGCAGGGCAGAATTCTGAATATACCATACTCAGACAGGATCTGCCCTTGCTGTTCTGGCTCTATTGACTCATTAGCTCATGCTCTTTTGGAATGCCGCTTTTACGAGGAACTTCGATTGCACTATATTTCCCCCCTTTTAACATACAAATCCAATGCCTCTGTGACTGACATAATGCCTTTTTTACTAAGCGATAGGGACCCCAAGGCTACATTGTCAGTGGCAAGATTTGTTTCAGTCCTTATATCCCTCCAACACTAGATATATGCTGCTCAAGATCAATTGATCAAGGAGCTTCTAAGGGATAAAAGGAAGGAAAGGAAAGGAATTGTTTTTTAGCCACTGTTAGGCACTGGAGAGCAAATAATCAGGGCAGGATGAGTTCCAGTTGATAGCAAACAGTCTCACCATCAGCCCTTTTCATTTAGAAAAGCCCTAAAGTTACATGGTTCTATACAGTTAAAAATCATAGGCCCAGGCTTGTAGGTGTGCAATATTTATTTGCTTGTTTACTTCATTTATACTCACCTAATCTCCCAAGTGGGGGCCCAAAGCAGCTTACATTCCCCACTCCTCCACATGAGCAGCGGACTCTGCTCTGGTGAACTGGGTTGGTTTCCTCACTCTTACACATGAAGACAGCTGGGTAACCTTGGGCTAGTCACAGCTCTCTTAGAGCTCTCTCAGCCCCACCTCCCTCACAGGGTGTCTGTTGTGGGCGGGGGAAGGGAAGGTAATTGAAACCGGTTTGATTTTTCGTTAAGTGATAGAGAAAGTCGGCATATAAAAACCAATTCTTCTGCTTCTCCTTCTTCTCTTCCTCCTTCTCCTCCTCCTCCTTCCCTTTTATAGCCCCTCCTTCCTCTACAATGCTGAATTTGCAGTGGTTGCCTGCAAGGTAGAGTCCATTTCAGTGTTTTTGCTATTGTATCATCCCAGCTGTTGTCAAGAATTACTTTTCCACCTTCACGCAGTAACATTATCCTTGACAAAAAGGTGGTGCATGGTCTCATGGTCTAGGGCCGTGTTGGCGAACCTATGGCACACGTGCCGGAGTTGGCACGCCGAGCCCTCTCTGTGGGCACGCGCGGGTAAGTTGAGCAGCCATAGCGTCTGCCTTCCCTGGACTCCCCGCCACCCAGCTGGGAGTAACCCGCCGCCCCCCCCCTTCCCTGGACTCCCCGCCGCCCAGCTGGGAGGAAACCTCAGTATTCAGGTTAAATTGCCCTGTTGGCACTTTGCGATAAATAAGTGGGTTTTGGGTTGCAGTTTGGGCACTCGGTCTCTAAAAGGTTCGCCATCACTGGTCTAGGGTCTTTGAAGCTGCCCAACTTGAAGCCGCTGGGTTCTCACTGTCAGGCATAAAGGTACAGCCTTCAGATGGTGCTGATAACTTTGGCTAATTTATTCCATGGATTTCATCTTGAAGATGAGGTAGAGGTTAGCTATTTTAGAAGAAAAAGAAGAGTTGGTTTTTATATGCCAACTTTCTCTACCACCTAAGGAAACTTCTGGTTTCAGGTTATATGTTTACTTTAACCCAAAAGACTAGCTTTTCCCAGTTGCAACATTAAGAAAACATGTACTATTAAAAAAAATGTGTATAATATTTTCTTAGGGTGGTCAGTGTATATTCAGGCTTGTCTTCCTTTGGGATAAATATGGTATTAAATTATATACATAAATTTGAACAGATTACTAACTCATATATACTTTGTCAGACCTGTAAGCGAAGTAATCTTAATTCAAACATCAATTCAAAGAACTCTTAGTTGAAGAGCACATAGGAAGCATATTCAAGGATGTAAGGGAAGTTCAATTTTTCATAATAGCTTCTGTAATAAGAGCTACAATAGTCTCCTTTATTCAAACAGTACATGCCTAGATAAAGTAAACTTGGATTACCCAGACAATAGTATCCTGTGTGCTTGTACAAACAACAGCTTCAGCATCCTGAAAGCCTTTTTGCGACATGCTGAACTGGCTTTAGGTCAGACTGAGGCCAGCCGAGTTAGGATGACTGTAGTATGGGTGAGGATGTAAATCTCTAGATCCACATTCCTCTAACTCTCACCATGAGACAAAAAGGGCAAGAGTCCAGTAGCACCTTAAAGACTAACAAAAATATTTTCTGGTAGGGTATGAGCTTTCGTGAGCCACAGCTCACTTCTTCAGAAAGCTCATACGCTACCAGAAAATATTTTTGTTAGTCTTTAAGGTGCTACTGGACTCTTGCCCTTTTTGACTACTGCAAACAGACTAACACGGCTACCCACTGTGAATTATCTCACCATGAGAGAAACGCATCACGATGGGTGGCCGTGTTAGTCTGTCACTAGCAGTAGAAAAGAGTAGGAGTCCAGTAGCAGCTTAAAGACGAACAAAATGTCTGGCAGGGAATGAGCTTTTGTGAGCCAAAGCTCACTTCTTCAGATACCTCTGCCAGAAATTTTGTTCTACTTTAAGGTGCTACTGGACTCCTACTCTTTTCTACTGCTAATGAGAGAGACAGTTATGCCTGCTCAGAATTCTCATGGTGCCTACACTGACAAACAGAAAAAGCTGGAGGGGATGAAAATCACTCAGTCTGCCTTTATCTTTTTAAACCTCCCTTTATCTTTTGTCTTTGCTCCTAATTTTCTCTGGGAGGTGGCCAAGGGAGGAGCAGGGAACATTAAGAAGGGAGATAAAGAGTGCTAAACAACAGGGAAAGAGAGGCAGCTGGGGCACCTTCCCTCCATGATACCTGGAGCCACGCACATAGTGGGCCAGCCCCTCAGTATGGTGTTCTGTACTGGGTGTGAGTCATCTGAGATGAGATGGATTCAAGTCCAGTAGCACCTTTGAGACCAATGAGATTTTTGGAGTATAAGATTTCCAGAGTCAAAGCTCCCTTCATCAGATACAAGTAGGAATGGAGATCCCTGAGTCTTTATATCCCAGTCTGAAGGTGGGAGGGATGTTGGACAGGGAGGAGCCAGGATGCAGAAGAACAATGCAAAACGTAATCAGCTTCATTAGCGCAGGGGAGAAATGCTTAGGGGCGGAAAATTAGCATCTGTGGTGAGGATAAGAATCTTACATTCCTATGCAGCCCTGGGGGGTACATTGTTCTGCATTTGTGAATGAAATTAAGTTCACCAATCTCACTAATCTCCCACCTGAAATGGGAGTGGAGGAAACTAGGCCCCACCAATTAAATGTTTAATGGGGTTATATCAAAGGAAGCTTGTTGTTCTTGCATGGGCAGAGGGCCATTCAGGATGGTCTGTCCTTAGAGGAAGATGGATCCAAAAAAATCGCTAAAGAGCCTGTTCTGTGGCAGTGAAGAAAAAAATTATTTTCTGCCATCATTGCTCCTACACAGTGCTGCCCGATAACCTTGCTTAGGAGGACTGGTACATCACTGGTACATCAGGGGAGGGGCCGTGGCTCAGTGGTAGAGCCTTTGCTTGGCATGCAGAAGGCCCCAGGTTCAATCCCCAGCATCTCCAGGCAAAGGGACTAGGCAAGTTGGTGATGTGAAAGATCTCAGCCTGAGACCCTGGAGAGCTGCCGGTCTGAGTAGACAGTACTGACTTTGATGGACCAAGGGTCTGATTCTGTATAAGGCAGGTTCATGTGTTCATCTGGGTCCCTGGGAGCTGATAGTGGAATCCTCAACAGCTTGTTGTAACCATCATATAGAGCACTTTGCTCACAGCCATTCTGACTTGGACTTTGTACTTACGATAGGTACGTCAAATATTCCTGAGGCTTCCTCTTGTTGAGTGTCATATGAATAAGTTTCAGTTAAGTCAACCTGATGGTGTGGGTAAGCTCCTTGAAGAAGTGAAGCCTTGCGCTTGCCCGCTTGGCCTTTGCGTCTAGTAAAATCGGGCAGAGATGATCTGGCGTGATGGATGGTTCTGATTAAGTGCTCCTTGGTGGTCCTTCTGACCTGGAAGAGGCCATGGTCAGAAATCCTTTCAAATAAACTTCTTTAGATGGCCAAGACTTAAATGACTGTAGACGAATATCAAGTCTCCCATTTCTAGGGAAGGTGCTTGGAGAGGGTGGTGACTAAGTCACTCTAGGGTGCTTTCACACATTCTATATAATGCACTTTCAATCCATTTTCAGCTGAATTTTACTGTGTGAAATGGCAAAATCCACTTGCAAACAATCATTAAAGTGGATTGAAAGTGCATTGTTCAGGATGTGTGAAAGCACCCCTAGATTATCTTGGATGACACCTGGGCTGGATCCACACAGAGGGTTTTCTTCTCTTTACCCTCCAAACTGCAGCTGTGCAGGAGATGGCACGTCCACATAACATTGTCATCTAATCATTTGGTTCCCAGGCTTTCCCTGTCACACACATGAACACACATGAAGCTGCCTTATGCTGAATCAGACCCTCAGTCCATCAGTCAGTATTGTCTACTCAGACCAGCAGCGGCTCTCCAGGGTCTCAGGCAGAGGTCTTTCACAGAGGTCTTGCCTAGTCCCTTTAACTGGAGATGCCAGGGATTGAACCTGGGACCTTCTACATGCCAAGCAGATGCTCTACCACTGCGCCACGGCCCCTCCCCATGGCTCAGTATGTTCTTTTTCAGTATGTTCTTTTTCAAACCTGATTTGTCACACTCTTTCTAGAAAGAGTGTGGCGCAAGCATATTAGCATACCCTCTGGATGGGAAGGGGTGTGTTTTCAAAGAGCCTCCCCACACTGATGACCTTTTCCCTGCCCCAAGAGGGATTTTTGTGGGCTTTTTTTTTAAAGTTTGTAATTTTCATAGTGGTGTCACATTATGATAACCTATTGCTGCAACCTACTAGTTCCTCTGAATTCTCAGCTTTTTTTTAAAAAAAGTAAGTCTCGTTTTGTTGCAAAGATGTAAAAGGATGTATCAATGAAAAGTGTTGGAGACTTTTAAAAAATGAAATATGGGAAGTCAGAGGAACTAGTGGATCATGGCAACAGGTTGTTATTCTAGGGGAAAGGCCGTTGCTCTGTAATAGAGCACCCGCTTTGCATGCAGAAGGTCCCAGGTTCAATACCTGGCATCTCCAGTTAAATGGATCAGATAGTAGGTGACCTGAAAGACCTCTCTACCTGAGAGCTTCCTCTGAGTAGACAGTACTGACCTTGATAGACCAATGGACTGATTCAGTATAAGGCAGCTTCATATATGTTATTTTAGTTCAGCACCATAACACTTGTGTGTGTGTAAAGTACTGTCAAGCGTGCAAAGTACCGTCAAGTTATGGTGACCCCTTATGGGGTTTTCAAGGCAAGAGACTAACAGGTGGTTTGCCAGTGCCTTCCTCTGCACAGCAACCCTGGTCTTCCTTGGTGGCCTCCCATCCAAATACTAACCAGGGCTGACCCTGCTTAGCTTCTGAGATCTGATGAGATCAGGCTAGCCTGGGCCATCCAGGTCAGGGCACCATAACACTTACTGATAGTTAATACTTTTAATACTTAAAAGCGTTCCAGTGGGATAGCAGGGAGAAAACATGGAGGGAAAGTGGCTGCAGTGACAACAGGAAAACAGAGAATCCATTCCATGCTGACACAGTATTAGACCCTTTTTTGGTTTGGTTCAGACCCTGTCATGGTACAGAAACTTCCTTTGCTGCTCTGCTAGATTGTTGACCACTAGAGAGCATCTCCATGCTGGATGTCTCTGTGGCTTTCAGTGCCGATAACCATGGTATCCTTCTGGACAGCCAGTGTAGATTAGGTTAGAGGGGGACAATTTTAAGCAGCTAATTTTCAGTTCTTCCTGGGGGGAAGGAGGTGTTGGGGACATCTAGTCAATCCCTTGTCTGTTGAAGCAGGTTTCTTTTAAGAAGTAGTAGTAGTGTTGATTTTTATATGGTGACTTTCTCTACCACTTAAGGCAGAATCAAACCGGCTTACAACCACCTTCCCTTCCCCTCCCCACAACAGACACCCTGTGAGGTAGGTGAGGCGGAGAGAGCTCTAAGAGAGTTGTGACTAGCCCAGGGTCACCCAGCTGGCTTTATGTGTAGGAGTGGGGAAACCAATCTGGTTCACCAGATTAGCGCCCACTGTTCATGTGGAGGAGTGGGGAATCAAACCCAGTTCTCCAGTAACCATTACCCCGCGCTGACTCTTTTAATGTATACCTGAAGCCTCTTGGAAGGTTTATCTGGAGAAAGTCGATGAGACACAGCGCTTTCTCTCCTTCCCTGAGGGAGGCCATGGATGTACTAGACCAATGTCTGGAAGGACTGCAGTAGGGTAAACAAATTGAAGCCTAATCCAGACAAAATGGAAGTGCTGTGGGTAAGGGAAAATCAAGCTAATCTGAGAATAGATAATTAGGAGACAATGATGTGTGGATGCTTTTAAAAAAACAACCACCACTCTGCTTTGGGTGTAGAACTGGCACAAAGCCTCTGTGTGGAAGCTGCCTTTGTGAAATTTGTTTTGTTTGAATTTTCATTGTAACCATTGTAAAACCATTGTAAAAAAACTGGTTTGTTTTATGCTTTAGTGGGAGGGGTGGGGCAGAAGACTTTTCATCCCTCAGGTGGCACACCTGCCCCATTCCTGCTCTACCTGTGCTGGCTGTGAGTCACCCATTCTGTAATACTTACAGACCCACACATATACTGTGTTTACTATGAGTAAGCTCATTGGTAGTCACTTGACCTCCATTTCTGCAAAGTTGGCATACATCTCTCTGCTTTAGATTACCCCCCATATATGCCACATAAGACAATTGTGGGG
This sequence comes from Euleptes europaea, assembly GCF_029931775.1. Taxonomy (NCBI): domain Eukaryota; kingdom Metazoa; phylum Chordata; class Lepidosauria; order Squamata; family Sphaerodactylidae; genus Euleptes; species Euleptes europaea. The sequence continues at coordinate 21,237,555 of NC_079313.1, read as the reverse complement.
GGAGGTAGTTTGTACAGTGTGCTTTGAGTGCCATCTAAGCTTCCCATACAAAATGGGATCCTTTTATGTAAGCCCCCATTTGCGTGGATATTGGAACGTCGTAACTTTTCTATGTAGTGGCTGAAAACCAGCATCCGATTTCAAAAGTAACCAATGCATGGTGGTGGCCTAAGAGTCCACATTGTCAGATCTGTGATAAAGAGGACCACAAGGTATATGTGTATGGGAGCTGTGTGTAGACAGATGTCTCTGCGAGCAAAAAACCGTGGGCTTTACTGCATTGTTGGGGAAAGTGTGAATCAGGGTGAAGCCCTAGTCTAGACATTCTCCAGTTGCCTGGAATTCCCTGGAGGCAGGAGGACCTGTACCCACCTGTGTTCTGAACAAGGCAATGGGGCAAGAGAGACTCCCAGTGCATTCCTAAGCAGCATTACACCCTTCTAAGAGTGCTGAAGTCAGTGGGCGCTTAGAAGGGTGTGACCATGGATTGTACCTTAACTCTGGCCTGCTTGGGGTGCTCTCAGGAAGCAGCCACTGTAGCCGGGCCCCTCGCCCTCCAGTGTTGCCAGAACTGCTAAGGATATAAGAACATAAGAAAAGCCATGCTGGATCAGACAAAGGCCCATCAGGTCCAGCAGTCTGTTCACACAGTGGCCAACCAGGTGCCTCTAGGAAGCCCACAAACAAGACAACTGCAGCATTACCCTGCCTGTGTTCCACAGCACCTAATATATTCAGCATGCTCCTCCGATCCTGGAGAGAATAGGTATGCATGATGACTAATATTCATTTTGACTAGTAGCCATGGATAGCCCTATCCTCCATGAACATGTCCACTCCCCTCTTAAAGTCTTCCAAGTTGGCAGCCATCACCACATCCTGGGACAGGGAGTTCCACAATTGAACTATATCTTTGTGTGTTTCGTTTGGCAGCAGCAGCCGCCTTGAAATCACTGCTGTTGTCCGAAAGTGCAAGTTGCTTCTTTGCAAAGAGAGCCACACCTGCGCTAACAGTCATGCCTCTCTTGCAGAGAAGCCCAGTGAAGTGTTTCTGCTGCAGTTCAGTTTCTTAACTCTGTCAGTTTTTCCTCTCCCTTATGCACAGGCCATTTATGCAGGGTCAATTTTGATGCTCGCTCAAAGGTCTTTTTCTAAATGCGACCTTTAAAATGCCTATTCACGGTCCCGATGCAAAAGGAGAAATTCCACCCCCGCACTTGCCTGCTCCTTCCACAGCTGCTGTGATTTTGCATGCTTCCTTAAGGGGATTCTTCAAGGCGGGGGCGGAGCAAACACAAAAGGTCATGTTAAAGGGGCTCTTAAGAAATGCGAAGCAGGTATGTGCCAGCGTGCGGGGCACTTCAGCCTGGAACACGCTGCTAATTACGAAGCATAAATGGCCACAGTGTCATTGGTCTGGGGGAAAAACCCAACATGGAAAAACTTAAAAACAGGACAGCAGAGCAACAACCTGGAAATGATCCTGTGTCTAAGGGAGGGGAACACCCAGATGTGTTTAAGAAGCCAAGCTGGAGCAAAAACCTGGTGCAAAGAAACTCACTAACTCTTCAGCATCCTGGTGGGTAGAAACACTCAGAATTCCAGACAGCTTGAGAGAATATATGTCTGGATAGAATATATGTCAGGATTTAGGCTTCACTTTCTATTCCCATTTCTAGAGATTAAAATACAGAGCCCTGGACTGACGGGCTGTTCAACATCACAGCCTTTTTCAGTGTGAGCATACCAGCCACTACACCCTACAGCAGTGATGGCGAACCTTTTAGAGACCGAGTGCCCAAACTGCAACCAAAAACCCACTTATTTATTGCTGAGTGCCAATGCGGCAATTTAACCTGAATACCACCCCCAGAGGGGGCCCAGAGGGAGAGGCTAGGGTTGCCAAGTTCCTCTTCGCCATGAGTGGGAGGTTTTTGGGGTGGCGCCTGAGGAGGGCAGGGTTTGGGGAAGGACTTCAGTGCCATAGAGTCCAATTGCCAAAGTGGCAATTTTTTCCAGGGGAACTGATCTCTATTGGTTGGAGATCACCTGTAATAGCAGATCTCCAGCTAGTACCTGGAGATTGGCAACTAGTTCCTTAGTGTTTTCTCTCTACATATCAAGACAAATGGAAAGGTGTTTGGAGGATAGCTTGTGGGCACTTCAAAGGTGGAATAGGACTGCACGCCCCTCCGCCCGCACAGACCCAGAGGGTGCTGGAGAAGCCGCTGGAGGGAAAGAAGGAAAGAAGGAAAGAAGGGAAGGGAGGGGGAAAGGGAAGGAAGGGAGGGAGAGAAAGAAAGAAAGAAAAAGAGAGAGAAAGGGAGAAAGAAATGGAGCAAGGGAGAGAAAGAAAAGGACAGAGGGAGACAGAAAAAGAAAGAGGCCATTTATGCATGGGAGGTTTTGCCTTGGATTTGCCACTCGGTGGGGCGCGGCGGCAGGCTTGTGAGAGGCGAGCAGGGTGGGGCAGAGGGCGCCTCCTTCGCACCCACCGACCAGCCATGCCCCTCCGCCCGCACAGGCCCAGAGGGCGCCGGAGAAGCCGCCAGCCATGCCGAGTGTGGGCGCTCGGCTTCTGTTCCCCGCTCTCCCACCCGCCTGGCTGGCCGTGCACGCTCCAGCGGCAGCAACGGCGGCAGCTTCTGTGGGAGAGTCCGGGGGCCACCGCCAATGATGTCGGAGGTTCCCCACCCCTGGGCTACAGCCTCCCCCATCCGGGGTGGGGCAGAGCCGGAAAGGCCAGCGGCTTGGAGGAACCGTGAGTGCCGGCAGAAAGGGCTACGCGTGCCGGAAGTGGCACCCGTGCCATAGGTTCGCCAACACGGCCCTACAGACTGCATTCACTTTCTTTTTTATAATCCGCTTTGCAAAATCACCACCAAGCCAAAGCCAGCCTTGCAAATAAGTCCGCAAGAGATTTTAGACTGCAATGTTTTTTTAAAAACTTACTTTTCTGCCCTCACTTACCTGTATTAGATTATTCTGGTTATTTTTTTAAAAAACCCAACATTCTTGACTTGGTCACCTGGAGGCAATTTGCCACAGCCGATCAAGGCAAGTGGACTTTGCGCCACACGGCCATGGGCTTTTCCCTACCTCAGAAGTGCTCCAGTCGCACAAGCTGCAGTCCAATATACACCGTCACTTCTAACGTAGCTGCTTTTGCATAAAAGAGAATTCAGGCAGAGAAACAGCCCAGAAGAAAGCTTAAAACATGTAGAAAAAATGGGAAACTGGTGCGAAATAGGGCTTCTTGCATGAGATTCAGCTTCTGCAGGGGAAAGATACAGGCGCAGTCCAGTTGAGGCAACATGAGATACACAATGGTTGAATCCAGAGTTAACTGGCACATTCCTTAAAAGCAGAGCTGAGTAAATAGCTAGATACATATGCTGGCAGTTCAAGAAATAATCACACAGTGATTATTATTAATGCTCTTTAACTGTATTATTATAAGAGATACAAGAGATATTAGACAGCCTTTTTTTAACTCACCTTTCTGCCCTCACCTACTTGTGTTAGCTGATTCTGGTTGTTATTTTTTTAAACCCAACATTCTTTACTTGGTTGCCCGAAGGCAATAATTCGCCACAGCCGATCAGGCAAGTGGACTTACGTTCTTTAACTGTATTACTAATGCTCTTTAACTGTAATGCACTTTGCGCCAAATAACTGAACATTTGAAATGAGGCATTTTCCACCCACGCACACAATCTCTTTTCTCCATTTCAGGTGTCATAGGAGTGGGGGGAGGGGGGGCAAAGAATTTGGATATTTCATAGGCATCACAGACTGAATGTTCCACTATCTGTGAAGGGAAAGCAGCCATTAGAACATAAGAACATAAGAAAGGCCCTGCTGGATCAGACCAAGGCCCATCAAGTCCAGCAGTCTGTTCACACAATGGCCAACCAGGTGCCTCTAGGAAGCCACTAACAAGACGAGTGCAGCAGCATTTATCCTGCCTGTGTTCCACCGCACCCAATATAATAGGCATGCTCCTCTGATACTAGAGAGAATAGGTATGCAGCATGACTAATATCCATTCTAACTAACAGCCATGAATACCCCTCTCCTCCATGAATATGTCCACTCCCCTCTTAAAGCCCTCCAAGCTGGCAGCCATCACCACATCCTGGGGCAGGGAGTTCCACAATTTAACTATGCGTTGTGTGAAAAAATACTTCCTTTTATCTGTTTTGAATCTCTCAGCCTCCAGCTTTAACAGATGACCCCGTGTTCTAGTATTATGGGAGAGGGAGAAAAACGTCTCCCTGTCCACTCTCTCCAAACCATGCATAATTTTATAGACCTCTATCATGTCTCCCCTCAGCCACCTTCTTTCCAAGCTAAACAGCCCTAAGCGTCTTAACTGCTCCCCATAGGACAGTTGCTCTAGTCCCCTAATCATTTTGGTTGCTCTTTTCTGCACCTTCTCAAGCTCTGTAATATCCTTTTTTAGGTGTGGTGACCAGAACTGTACACAGTATTCCAAGTGTGGTCTCACCATAGATTTGTACAAGGGCAGTATGATATCAGCAGTTTTATTCTCTATTCCTCGTCTAATTATAGCCAGCATGGAATTTGTCTTTTTTACAGCAGCCGCACACTGGGTTGACATCTTCATTATCCACTACCACCCCAAGATCCCTTTCTTGGTCTGTCGCTGCCAGCACAGATCCCATCAGTGTATATGTGAAGTTGGGATTTTTTGTCCCAAAATGCATCACTTTACACTTACTCACATTGAATCTCATTTGCTATTTTAATGCCCATTCTTCCAGTATTCAGAGATCCTTCTGGAACTCTTCACAGTCCGATTTTGTTTTAACCACCCTAAATAATTTGGTGTCATCTGCAAACTTGGCTACTTCACTGTTTAACCCCAACTCCAGGTCATTGATGAACAGGTTGAAAAGCACCTGTCCCAACACAGATCCCTGAGGCACCCCACTGCTCACATCCCGCCATTGTGAGAACTGACCATTGATTCCTACTCTCTGCTTCCTATTTTTCAGCCAGCTCTCAATCCATAAGAGGACTTGTCCTCTTATCCCGTGACTATGAAGTTTGCTTAGCAGTCTTTGGTGGGGGACTTTGTCAAAAGCTTTTTGGAAATCCAAATACACAGTATCCGCAGGCTCATTCCTGTCCACATGCTTATTGACACTTTCAAAAAACTCTAATAGGTTAGTGAGACAGGACCTACCCTTACAGAAGCCATGTTGGGTTTTGCCCAGAAGACCTTGCCCTTCTATATGTTTGACAATTCTATCTTTAATAATGCTTTCCACTAATTTACCCGGAACAGACGTTAAGCTAACTGGCCTGTAATTTCCTGGGTCCCCCCTGGAACCTTTTTTATAAATGGGTGTTACATTGGCCATTCTCCAGTCCTCTGGTACAGAGGCTGATCGAAGGGACATATTACATATCTTTGTTAGAAGTTCAGCAATTTCCCATTTGAGTTCTTGAAGAACTCTAGGATGAATACCGTCTGGTCCCTGTGACTTGTTAGTTTGCAGTTTGTCTAGACATTCTAGGACTTCCTGCCTTGTTACCACTATTTGCCTCAGTTCATCATTTTCCCCTCTCCAAAATCTCTGCTCAGGAGAAGGAATCTGCCCCGTATCTTCAACAGTGAAGACATATGAGAAGAATTCATTTAGTTTTTCAGCAATCGCTTTATCCTCCCTTAGAGTTCCTTTACTCCCATTGTCATCCAATGGTCCAACCGCTTCCCTAGCTGGTTTCCTACTCCTAATATACTTAAAGAATTTCTTATTGTTTGTTTTGATGTGTTTAGCAATATGCCCCTCAAAATCGTTTTTTGCATCTCTGATTATCTGCTTGCATTTCCTTTGTGCAAGTTTGTGTTTGCTTCTGTTCGCCTCGTTTGGGCAAACCTTCCAGTCTCTGAAGGAAGACTTTTTTTCTCTAATTGCTTCCTTCACCTTACCTGTTAGCCATGGTGGTGACCTCTTGGAAAAAGGCTGACACGCTGCTAATTGGGCATTCCTTTGTATCGATTTGAGCCGTACCCAATGTATTGCTATGTTGCTGTTTTAATGAAACACACTGGGAGTGCCGGCGTGGTTCAAAGGTGGCCAGTCCCCACCCAGGAAGACCTTCTGTTCTGGATCCAGCAGCCAAGACGCCAGCGTAGGCAGGGAAGAGGGCTGTTACTCTGGAACAACAGGGATGGTTTCAGGGCGGTTTTAGTGGTTGCTGGCTGTGCAACAGAAGCATAAGAACACAAGAAAGGCCATATTGGATCAGACCAAGGCCTGTCAAGTCCAGCAGTCTTGTTCGCACATTGGCCAACCAGGTGCCTCTAGGAAGCCCACCAACAAGATGACTGCAGCAGCACTGGCCTGCCTCTGTTCCAAAGCACCTAATATAATAGGCATGCTCCTCTGATCCTGGAGAGAATAGGTGTGCATCATGACTAGTACAGGGCAGGAAAGAGATTATTGAGGGAAAGGATTTAGAGGCATGGAAGGGCAGCTCTATTTTATTTGTGACATAACTTGCGCAATATGTGCTTCTGATCTTAGGTGACGCTGGACATGGTCCAGTATGAAAATGTCGCGGTGAGGAGAGTCCTGCAGAGCAACGAGGAACTAGTGAAGATCTTCAACGTGACCACCTTCCCTTCTGGCTTTCTGCTTTTCAGCAACGGCTCTTGCGATGCCATCCCCGTGTGAGTTGACACGACATCCTTCCTACCTACTTACCTACCTAACCCTTGGCTGTTTTTACTCAGCTATGTTCCAGGGTGCATCGATAGCCTGTGTTCCTGCATTCGTTCTTTTTAGCAGCCCCCTCCCTCCCAGAAAAGGCGAGTTCTTGTTTATTCCCTTGGTGGGAGCCGCGGTTCAGAGATCATGGCGAATCAAATGGCTTGTTCACAAGCGATTCGCCAAGCATGTCTTGTCATGAACCGCCTACTTGTTTCATTGTGCAAAGGTCTTACAGACCATTGAGACCGGATATTTTTTGTGCCTTAGTTTAGCATTCTGGAGTGATCAGTTTTTTTAAAAAAAAATAGGGGGGGAATCACCTAAGCACAGCCCCAATTCTTAGGGGTTTGCACAGAATTGCTACACCAAATTCCGTCACCTGAACAAGAAGACATTTTGCAACTGGAATCAGTTTTTCGTGTAAGACATATCTGCATACATGTAATTAATGTGTGGCAAGTTGCCACCTATGGTCTCTTTTTATGTGTGTGTGCATGCTTTAAACCTGCATTTATTGGTTGTTGAGCACTGGAGAGTCTAGGGGAGGGAGCTGGGTGATGTGAAGAACAGTTGAGGCCCAAATGATTGATAACTGACAATTTGACAAGGGACTAGTTTCTGCCTTGAGTAGAACTGGGTCCTCTGGAAGTGGCGCTTGGCAGTATTATGTTTGGGAGAAACGGGCTGGCTCTGACCACCTTCCAAGTAGGCTTCCTCCAGTGGAAGTGGCTCTTCCTCGAGACGTAAACACAGCCAGGCTGGATGTGGCGGGATGCCATTGTTGGGCCCAGCCCCCTCGGCTTGTGCACTCGAAAGGAGGGCTTGGGCCAGAACAAGGAGAGGCCAGAGGCTGAGCAAAGACTGGCCAGGAAGAAGGAGAAGATGAAGGAGAAGACAAAAACGAAGGAGAAGATGAAGATGAAGAAGGAGAAGAGTAGTAGTAGTTGGTTTTTATATGCCAACTTTCTCTACCTTTTAAGGAGAGTCAAACTCGCTTACAATCTCCTTCCCTTCCTCTCCCCACAACAGACACTTTGTGAGGTAGGTGGGGCTGAGAGAGTTCAGAGAGAACTGTGATTAGCCCAAGGTCATCCAGCTGGCTTCATGTGTAGGAGCGGGGAAACCAACCCAGTTCATCAGATTAAAGTCCACCACTCATGTGGGGAATTGAACCCGGTTGTCCAGATTAGAGTCCACCGCTCCTAACCACTGCACCATGCTGGCCCGCCACCAGCCTACTGAGAGAAGCAGGTGACGGGGTGAAGCTCCAGGAAGATTAGACAGCATGGCAAGAGGATGGCTCTACGCGAGGAGCTGTACTTGCCTGTGCCAGGAGAGTGCATCAGAGGGAAGGTGCACCCTTCTGCTGCCACTATTCTGAAGGGACAACCTAGAAGGGGCAAAGCAAGCGTGGACGAGCAGCTGCAAAGGAAAGGAAAGATCACTGGAGGAGGAGTCTGGGAGAATGCTGCAAGGGTGAACCCACAAGTCTTGTGCAGAGGCGTGTGGGCCTTTGGGGTCTTAGCCTCTGTGGGCACAAAATGTGACACTCAGCTCAGAAGGACCAGTGGCAGGTATCCTGACCCTCTGCTTAGCCATGTTTGAAGCCTCCTTCCAACTTGGGTGACTCTTTAGTGGAAGAGTCACAAATTTTGGAAATGGGCAGGAGGAAGGCTTCATACGTGACTGAGCGGCGTGGCAGGTCGCACAATTATTCTTAGCACAAGGCAGTTTTTGTTTCTCATACGTTCCCTATTCTCAGAAGGTCGGACCAGAACCAGTGGGTTGAAATTAAATCTAAAGAGTTTCCATCTAGACATTAAGAGGAATTTTCTAACCGTTAGAGCGCTTCCTCAGTGGAACAGGCTTCCTCGGGAGGTGGTGAGCTCTCCTTCCCTGGAGGTTTTTAAGAAGAGGTGGGATGGCCATCTGTCAGCAATGCTGATTCTATGACTTTTGGCAGATGATGAGAGGGAGGGCACCTTGGCCATCTTCTGGACATGGAGTGGGGGGTCACTGGGGGTGTAGGGGGGAGGTGGTTGTGGGTTTCCTGCATTGTGCAGGCGGTTGGACTAGATGACCCTGGTGGTCCCTTTCGTCTCTATGATTCCCATAATTTTAATAGCTGTTGCCTGCGGCTTAAGAAACCTTCCTTTCTGGGCTCGATGGCTGCTGTTTTACTTCTGTGAACCGCACACTGTTGCGCTTGACCTAGCCTGTAAGGCGGAGGCTTTCTTTTTCCAGAACTTCAAAACGATCAGGATAGCAAAATGAGGTCTTTGAAAACTGGCTAGCGGCCAGCCACGGTGCCTGATATCGCCGCTGCCGGCCCTGCCTTCACCCAGCTGCTCTGATCTTCTGCATGCTTTTTCTAATTGCGGAAAAGTTCATTAGGAGCCAGACAATGGCTGGTTCGGAGATGCTCGTGGAAAACAATGGCACCTGTGCTCAGGCCCTCTGGTGGTTTGCTGGGACTGAATGGCACATGAAATAACAACCAGATGGTGTCTCTGTCTTTCTCTCTTCTTCCCCCCCTTCCTTCCCAATTCTTATCGGATGATTGATGTCCACCTGGCAGTGCGGGCGCTCACGTGGCTGGCAAAGGAGCACACTGGCACCGTGGTTTCCTTAGGGAGGGGGCTCAGGGGGGCGCTGGCTCCCTTTGCTCCCACCCAAAAGGGTCAGGTGCCCACTCCCCTCTTGTTGGCAGCCGACGGCTCCTAATCAGCGTGAGGGGAATTTGCAAACCCTCCATCCACAACCTGGTTAGGGGGACCTGAAAGCGAGCCGTGCCGAAGGGGTGTCAGACCCCTGCTCCGGTGCCAGCTCCACCCACCAGGAGCGCCGCTGTTTCCCCTCACTGCCAGAGTTGTTGGAGGAGAAAATTGTTTGCGACGCCACCAGTCTCCTCGCCATCTGCTTGCAAAGGCATCGAGATGAGAAGAGCAGAGCGTCGACTGATTGTGCCTGGCTGAAGCTCCCTTGGGGGTGCCAGGGTGGGGGGCACTCTGTTGCCAGTCTCACGGCTTCTCGTGGCAGCTAGCAGCTTTTGTTTGGTTTTTGCACAGTCTCGAGTCGCAGGCGGAAGTCCACTTATCCTGCTGTGACATTCCAAGTTTCCTGCTGACGTCTTGAGCCATTTTTTGCCTGAGGGTGTAAAAAGGAGTGGGGGGCGGAGCTTGTTGCCCATGGGATCCCGATGTATTGGTTGAGATTGGATTCAAAGGGAAGTAGGCATGGTAACACAGTGGTACAGTAGAAGCTCAGGAGGAGGAAAAGTGTGGTGTAGTGGTTAAGAGCGGTGGTTTGGAGCGGTGGACTCTGATCTGGAAAACTGGGTTTGATTCCCCACTCTTACACGTGAGTGGCAGACGCTAATCTGGTGAACCCGGTTGGTTTCCCCATTCCTCCACATGAAGCCAGCTGGGTGACCTTGGGCCAGTCATGCTCTCTCAGCCTCACCTACCTCACAGAGTGTCTGTTGTGTGGAGGGGAAGGGAAGGTGATTGTAAGCTGGTTTGATTCCATGCCCTAAGTGGTAGAGAAAGTCGGCATATAAAAGCCAACTCTTCTTCTCCTTCTCCTCCTTCTCCTTCTCCTCCTCCCCCAATGAGGACCCCAAGTGGCTTACATCGTTCTCTTCTCCTCCCTTTTGTCCTCACAACAACCCTGTGGGGTAGGTTAGGCATATCGTGTGTCGGTGTCTGAAAGTCACCCGGCGAGCTTTCGTGGTGGGGGAGATTCGAACCTGGGTCTCCCAGGGCACAGTCTGACAGTCCAGTCGCTACGCCACGCTAGCAGTTGAGTCCAGCCAGCAACATCCCTTATTTATTTTTTATTTTATGTATTTCATTCAATTTTTCTATCCAACCCTTTCCTGACCGAGGTCGGGCTCGGGGCAGCTTTGTAGCAACTCGCTTCTTCTCCCCTTCAAGGGCAGCTCATCATTTCCCAGCCATAATCTGCTGGCCTCTCACCCACCCGCCACTCTGACCTGCCATTTGCTTTTCTGTGGTAGCTGCGGGGGCGTACTGCGCACCCAGGGATTCTGGAGGCTGATACAAGTGCTACAGGTTACGTCACTTACGAGCATCCGATTTGTAAGAGAGGAATAAAGACGAGGTTTTTTGGGGTTTTTTTGCCCTTGTCTTGTGCCATGGGGGGGGGGGGGCGTGGATCTGCATGAAAGAATTCCAGCTTGCGCCTGCAAAATGAATTATGCAGCAAGGCAGTGAAAGCATGCAAATTACTAGCTTTACATAAATTTGTTTAGGTTTGCGCTTTTTTTCTTTTTCTCGGCTTTTTTCTGAGTGGCGGGTTTTGAGGTTTTGGATAATTTAGAAAGTTTTGGCAAATGGTACTGTGGAGAAATGCGAGGCATGCATGCCCTGAGTATCGCAATATAGAACTCTCAGAATATTATGGGCGGCGGGGGGGGGGGTTTGTTGACAGGCAAGTCTCTTTCCTCTGAACCATGAGATATTGGGTGCTGTTTTCCAGCATACTTCAACGAGAACTAAAATGTCTGCTTTAAAAAAAATGATTTCTCTGTCGTGTTTGTATCCCACCCTTCTATCATTTCTGGTAACTGAAGGGGCTGCATGGTGTAGGATGAAATGGTCCCATGTCTCTCCTCATATTTTACTTTCCATGCAGGAAGAGGAGAAAACTGAGAGGGGATATGATAACCACCTTCAAGTACTTGAAGGGCTGTCATATAGAGGAGGGTGCCGAGTTGTTTTCTGTTGCCCCAGAAGGTCGAACCAGAACCAACGGGTTGAAATTAAATCAAAAAGAGTTTCCGTCTAGACATTAGGAAGAATTTTCTCTCAGTTAGAACGGTTCCTCAGTGGAACAGACTTCCTTGAGAGGTGGTAAGCGCTCCTTCCCTGGAGGTTTTTAAGCAGAGGCTAGATGGCCATCTGTCAGCAATGCTGATTCTATGACCTTAGGCAGATCATGAGAGGGAGGGCATCTTGGGCATCTTCTGGGCATGGAGTAGGGGTCACTGGGTGTGTGTGTGGGGGGGGAGGTAGCTGTGAATTTCTGGCATTGTGCAGGGGGTTGGACTAGATGACCCTGGTGCTCTCTTCCAATTCTATGATTCTATGAATGGTAATTCAAGGGGCTACATGGTGTAGGATGAAATGCTACCATGTCTCTCCTCATATTTTACTTTCCATGCAGAAATGGTGATTCAAGGGATTACATGGTGTAGGATAAAATGGTTCCATGTTTTCCCACAAAATTTCCTCCCTAACCTTTCTGTCCCACTTGTGGTGTTAGACTTGTGAAAACAGTGGCAGGCAGAATGACATTCTTCAGCCCCTTTCCCTTGGGCTGCTTTTGATTCCTTCTGTGAAAAATCCTGCCAGCTGCCATGGGCTCCCTCGACTTTTCTACACTCCGGCTCCCTCGACTTTTCTACACTCTCCCTCCCAACACCTTGGTGTCTTTTTGTCATTTGTAGCTGGGCAAGCCTTGGTCTTCCCTGGAGTCAAGACTGGGTTAAGACTCCCCTCCTCTGAGCTGCCCTGCCCCTCCTTGCCCTTGTATCAGTTGCTTTGTTGGAGTGTTCATAGGTCCTTGCCACATTGAACGTATGTGCAATGTTTGCTATGTCGACAAATTAAAGGTAATAGATACTTTGAAAATGGTTCCATGCCTTTCCTCATATTTTAACTTTCCATGCAGGAATGGTGATTCAAGATCACTTTACACAAGCTTCTTGCGAAGGCTACCCGGGGTCATCCAAGGGATCTTCCCTGACCACACTGTGCGGCCAACTGCACCACCAAAGACCACCCCTGCCCCCTGGAAGGTGGTGGACAGGTGAGAGCCATCTTTGCTGCTCCCCTTCCTTCTGCTTCTCAGCTGGTTGCTTAGACATTCTCACAGCAGCAGCAGCAGCGGATTGGCCAGTCGCATCAGCTGGTGTCCATAAGCGGCTGGTCTGGCACAACTGTGTGAACAGAAGGGTTAAGAAGACCCTTATCAGGTTCAACCCACACCCAGGCATCCAGCAGGCGGGAGAGCTCAGAGGGGGTCATCAAGTTGCCTAAGATCAACCCTTTGTGTGGCAGTAGTTGAATAAGAGAATCAAATGAAAGATGTATGGGGGATAAGGGGCTCTTGGCAAATGGGGAGGAGCCGCATCTCAGTGGAAGAGCATCAGCTCGGCATGCAGAAGGCCCCAGGTTCAGTCCCCGGCAGCTTCAGGTAAAAATGATGAAGTGATGGGAAAGATCCTGGCTCAGTTTTGTAAAGCAAACTAAAGAGAAAAAGGTTGGGGAGACATGTCAAGACCAGGATTCACTGCCTTCCGTTCTGTAGTTTTCTCCTACCCTTTTAGCTCCCTTCATATTATCTTTCCATGGACGACCCGGCTGAAGGGTCTTCAAGTCTGTGTTCTTCCTACCACATCATTCTCTTCCAAATTGTTTCCGGCCAGCTCTGAGGGAGTTTGCTTCCCTTCCTCAGAATTGTCAAAACAGCTGGCCTGTGGGAACACAACAAGATGGAGATTGGTTCAGCGGTAGGCATTGGCGGGAGTCGGTCGGGTCCTGGCTGGTCCTTGCCCGCCTCTTGTGGTGGACTTTGCATGGGGTCAGATCCAGTTTTGGGGGAAAGCTGCCCTGTGTTCCCCGTTTTCCCCACTCTGGGGATCCCAGTAAGGGATTTTAGGGGAGGCTTGGATTGGGACATGCCCAGCTCGGGGGCTGTTGGGGTGGCCTCCCGCCTAGTGGGTCCTGCATTCTGCCACCCCAGGCTACTTCCCAGCAGGTGGTCTGGAAGTGGGAGCTGCATTAGTCAGCAGGCGGGTTGACCGATGCCCTGAATCCAGCCCCTATGCTATGTCAATGCCCTTATGCTGTAATAAATAAAAATTGCAGCCGGGGTCATCCTAGCAAACGGGTCGTTTCTGGACACTGCATGCTGGTGGTTGGCTGGGCAGCGGTTTATGTTTTTATGTAGCCAGCTCCGGTCACTGAGCCAGCGTGGTGTGGTGGTTAAGAGCGGTGGTTTGGAGCGGTGGAGTCTGATTTGGTGAACCGGGTGTGATCCCCCACTCTTCCCCATGAGTGGCGGAGGCTAATCTGGTGAACTGGATTTGTTTCCCCACTCCTATACACGAAGCCAGCTGGGTGACCTTGGGCTAGTCACAGCTCTCTCAGCCCCACCCTACCTCACAGGGTGCCTGTTGTGGGGAGGGGAAGGGAAGGTGATTGTAAGCCAGTTTGAGTCTCCCTTAAGTGGTAGAGAAAGTCGGCATATAAAAACCAACTCTTCTTCACTTCCCAGTTAAGCGCTGGGCTGGCAAACACGAGCTCGTACATACCTGGAAGCTCCTGTTGTCAGCCTGCACTTGGGAGGAAAAAGGAGAAGAGTTGGTTTTTATATGCCGACTTTCTCTACTACTTAAAGCAGAATCAAACTGGCTTACAATCACCTTCCCTTCCCCTCCCCGCAACAGACACCCTGTGAGGTAGGTGGGGCTGAGAGAGCTGGGTGTAGCCCAAGGTCATCTAGCTGGCTCCATGTGTAGGAGTGGGGAAACAAATCCAGTTCACCAGATTAGCATCCACTGTTCATGTGGAGGAGTGGGGAATCAAACCCAGTTCTCCAGATCAGACTCCACTGCTCCAAACCACCGCTCTTAACCACTTCACCATGCTGGCTCTCCAAAAAGGGCGCTGGATGAGGCAGGGCTTGCCCAGCCAGCCCCAGCCCTCATGGAGGCTGTAGGGACTCAGCCGGGCCTTTCAGGCAGCGGTGTGTAATGGCGGCTGGCAAAGGAGCTCGCTGGAGCATCAGCAGCTTGGCTGGTGATGGGAACTTTTCCTGCCCAGCTGCCCGCTCCCTCCAGGCCCACCCAGGTTTCAAACAGGCCAATCAGGCCCCTGGGTCCACAGGGGCAGGACCCAGCCGGCAGACGTGACCTGAGTTTTCACCCAGGTACTCCTGTCAGGTATTTAAGCAGCCCTCTCCCTGCTCGCCCTTTATTTGCTTCCAGACCGTCCCACCCTTCCTCCCTATGTTTTGGCTGTTGTTTATGTTTCGTTTGGGAAAGCTTTGCTAGCATTGCCCTGTGATGGCGATAATCCCTAGAGGCATGTCTCCCCATAACTGATATTCTTATTAATTTTGTTTATTTAGCAAGGCATTTCTATCCTTTTCTCTTCAAAGGGACCCAATGCAGCAGAAGCTTTCCAATGTGAACATAAGCAATATAATAAATTACATTCATACTAGGCAGGTCTTCTTTCACTGGGTTGGTTGTCATAGTCCCCAGGATGCAGGCCTTGGGCAAAGAGCTGAGAACCCTTTGGTCCATGCCCTTCCACTCATGCTCAAGGGCTCGTGCCTCTGGCCATGCCTAGATATATATTTCCTGGAGATAGGAAGGAAATGGACACTCAACTAGATGTCATACTGTGAATGAGATGTTCTTTAGCATTCCCTTGCTTTGCCCTGTTTTTATTCTGTCCAGTGGAGAGCCCCCCCCCTTCTTTTAGCAATGTAGAATATTTATTTGCTTTCTTACTTTATTTATATATTTACTCACTTTATTTATATCCCGCCTTTCTCCCCAATGGGGATCCAAAGCAGCTGACATCGTTCCCTCTCCTCCATTTTACCCTCACAACAACCCTGTGAGGTAAGTTGGGCTGAGTGTGTGTGACAGGCCCCAGGTCACCCAGTGCGCTTCCATGGCAGAGTGGATTTGGAGCTGGGTTTCCCAGATCCTAGTCTGACACTTCTAACCACTGCGCCCCACTGCCTCTTTGTTTGGTGAATCCCCATCCTGTAGGGGTTGTTATCTGTCAACCTGTGAACTTCCTTTTGCTTCTTTGATTCAGCTCACCTTGCATCATTGGAAAGGGACCCTTCTCTCTCTCCCATCATGTCTACAGTACTAAATCATTACAGGTTAGGCTATAATGCAGCTGAGAATGAACCTGATTTTTTTCTCCAAGGTGAAGTTGGATTTGCTGCTGGGTGTTCCTTGGCTTAAGAGAATTTTTTTTTTAAAAAATGTGGCAGCTAGGCCGTTATTCCAGAACATCACAGACCTTATAACGGATGCCCCATATTTCACATCACAACTGTTCTATTCAGTATCACAGGATAGATAACTCGGTTGTGCGATGATCGTAGTGTTGATTTTGTCCAAAAACTCAGGTGGCTACCAAACCACTGAGAAAAAAAGTGATGTATTCTCTTCCATGGGACACTTGGGAATTCTGAAACACCACAGAATGTGGCAGCTTAAAGACTGACATTGTGGCATAATCTTTCATGGGCTGCAGATCCTGGGCCAGATCGTTGGGCAGGGGTAAGTTCCCAACAACCTGTTCTGCAAACAATTACTCGCTAAGATACCAAAGAACTAATTTTTCCTTTTGGGGAATGAAGCAAGGGCTATAAATCCCTGGTCAGCAGTTCATTTTGCTAGAGATTTGTTTTGTGAACTAAAAGGCAATGGACCAAGGCCTCCATTCCGCTTCTCCACAATGGATTGCTGAGAGGTTTTGTGCCCCCTGCTGCTAGTAGTCACACCCCTCTTGCCTCCAAGAGGATGGGAGAAGAAGAAGGCATACCTCTGATCCTGCCGACATGTCTGCTGTGTTGGTCAAGCTTTCTCTTTTTTCCCCCTTTCCCACAATCTGCTCACTTTTCTGCCACAGGAAAAAGTTGTACATGGCTGACCTGGAGTCTGCAATCCTGTACACCCTAAGAATGGAGGCAGCACGATTCCTTTACCTCGACAGAGAGCGTCTCTCTGCGCTGAAGCAATATGTGGCCCTCTTGGTCAAGGTAAACTTTTGGAAGTCTTTAATCCTTCTGATCCTTCCCTGCCTGACACGGTCCCAACACTCCTCCCTTCCCCTCCATCTTAGCTTTGACCATCACGCATGGCTTGCTGCTGTTGTGCGTAGGGCATCTTCAGAGTACAAGAAATGGAAGAAGTTTTGAATGATTACTGGAGTAAGGGATGCTAGACCAAGCAGGGAGAGAAAGGGAAGGGCTGTGCGTCTCAGAACTCACCTGTGCTGCTTTTGTTTCTCCGGATCTAACCAGACAGAAGGGCAGCCATGAAGGAGCTAGAAAAGATTCTGAAGTGTAAGGATGTGTCACTGGCCACCAAGATCAAGTTAATTCATGCCATCGTATTCCCTATTACTATGTATGGGTGTGAGAGCTGGTCAATGAAGAAAGCTGACAGGAAGAAAGTAGATCCCTTTGAAATGTGGTGTTGGAGGAGAGTGTTACCGATACTGTGGACTGCCAAAAAAGAAAAGAAAAGTGGGTTATAGATCAAATCAAGCCTGAACTGACCCTAGAAGCTAAAATGACTAAACAGGCTATCGTATTTTGGTCACATTATGAGACGACAAGAGTCACTGGAAAAGACAGTCATGCTAGGAAAAGTTGAAGGCAGCAGGAAAAGTGGAAGACCCAACAGGAGATGGATGGACTCAATAAAGGAAGCCATAGCCTTCAATTTGCAAGATCTGAGCAAGGCTGTCAAAGATAGGACATTTTGGAGGACATTGATTCATAGGGTTGCCATGAGTCGGAAGTGACTTGATGGCACTTAACACACACACAACCAAACAATGTGCTGGGAGTTCAATGTACATGGACAGAGCTTTAAAAAACACTCACTGGGTATGCAAGGCCCCAATTCAGATTGGGACACGGCCCAAGGGGAGTGGAGGTGAACTTTCCCTGCTTATGCCTGTAAGCTGCACGTTGTCATGTCAAGCCCAATTAATGTGATCGGCGGGCCCTCTTTCCACCTGGTCTCCTGGACAAAGTTCAAGAGCGTCTCTTAGTATTTCTGGATTGAAATGAGAGAAATTAGGATAAGGTCAGTAGAGCCGACTAAATACATTCCCTTGTTCGTGTGCTGAAGCCCTTCACAGTCAAAAATTGAAAAGGGGGAAGTGGGTAACCAGCTCTATTCTGTTGAGTCAGCCTCATCAGAAGAAAACGGGACAGTAAGGAACAGGTGTGCTGCTTGTGTGACTGTATTGTACGCACACAGGTATAGTGAAATATGCAAATGGTGGGGACAGACAGCCATGGCGTGCAAGAGTGTGACATCTCTTTGCAATGCTCAAAGATTTGCAAAACATGTGCATTTTAAGTTTAAGCTTCACATAGCATTAGGCTGTGAGTTATGCATCTCCCTGCCTTTGGGCACCAGTGTTTATATTATTTTCACTCTCTGTGTGTTTGTACACAAGTATAATATACAATCTGCCAACTGAGAATACTTCATACATTGTAGGCTGGAGTCCATACTTATTTCACAATAAATAATCTTAAGGGCACCATAAGACTCCCTTTTCTGTTGTGGTGTTGTACACAGGACTGTCGCTTCAGAAAAGCATAACCTGTTTAGCAAAATACAGTTTTGTGGCCGGCTCAAAGTTGTGCTGTTGGGTTTAAGCCGCTAGATGGCAGAATGCAATTAGGATCCAACTCCTGAACTCTTTAATGTTACTCCCACCCAAACGTTGCTTTTCCTTCATTTATTTGCCTTTGGGGTTTGGCTGCCGTGCATTCCAAAGAAACCTTCAAGCTTTGGAGGGCCTGTAGCTGTGTGGCAGAGCACAGGCACTTTATGGATCCTAATACGTTCGCTCTCTGACATAACCACTTAAAAAGATCTTGTGTAGCTGGGCAGGGTGGGACGAGCAGGAGGCATATGCCGGAGTAGACAACACTAGGCTCATAGATTGCCATCCCCCAGTCTGATTTGGCATGTCGACTTCCAGTGTTGACTCACATCAATTCAATGTAAAATGTGAAAGAGAGCTTTGGACACAGTAGCTCTTGGATCTTTGTTTGTTTGTTTGTTTGTCTGTCTGTTTGTTTGTTTGTTTTACCCTCCATTGTGAACCCAAAGGGTGAAAACGCATGGTCGCTTTAGCCTCCTTTATTCCATGATTCTTCCAGGATTCAGCCAGGATCGAATGCACGTTTGGCGAAACGCATGCGGTCAATCCTGTCTGAAACAGAATAAAGGAGGCTAAAGCGACCATGCGTTTTCACCCTTTGGTTTATCTCCCCTCCCTCCATTTTATCCTTACAACAACAGCCCTGTCAGGTAGGCTGAGCTGAGAGAGAGAGAGAGAGAGAGAGAGAGAGAGAGTGACTGGCCCACGGTCACCCAGTAGTTTCATGTCAGAATGGAGGAATTGAACTTGGGTCTCCCAGATCCTAGCCCTGTTAACCCTGTACCACACTGATGCTCTTAGTATGCCTCTTTTAGGAAAGGCATTGGGGAAAAATTCATTTCCCTAACAGAAAAGCCAGCAATGGAAGTGAATGGCCCACCCTCCTATTGAGATTCGCTTGCTCTTGCTAATTGGGTAGCATAGCAGGTGTGTCCATTAATAACGGAGGGCTCTTAAACCTCTTTTCCTTTTATCCATCCTCCCAATCAATTTTCCTGTTTCTTCCTCTCCTGTCCTGCTCCCTTCAGCTTCCCCCTCCCCTGCCCAGCCTGTCATTTTCTCACTCGCCTGTCTCTTTTCCTACGCCACGTATTTCCCCTCCATCTCCATGTGTCGCTCTTTGGCCCCCTCTCCCTGGAGTGCTTGTGGTTTTAAAGTGCTGATGCTAATCGGATTTGAGTTGACTTATTGTCAAAGTAGCTTTACGTGTTCCTTGGAGACTATTTTGGAGTTACGACCAAGATTTGGATCTTGACTGTTGGCCCGTGGGGACTGTCTTGTTTGCTACGGCAGCATCTTGAATACAAATGGGAGGAGGGATAAAAGGGAAAAAAGGATCTCCCTGATTTAGCACGCAGCTGCGGAGATGAATTTGGACAGGAATGCCACACACAGCCCATTGGAAAAGCAATGGATGAGCTAGCTGGAAGGAAACAGGTAGCTTGCGTGGCTCCAGCATGCTTTTTTGGAACCCGGGTTTTAATTCTGACCCTGTCAGCAGGAGAGATGGCTCCTGGAGCAGAGTGGCAATTTGGCAGGCAGGTTGGAAGCTCCAGGGTGTCAGGGAGGTGACTTCCCATATGGATGAGAGCAATATAATAGGCTGGGCATGGCATTGGCCTTCAGTGATGACCTGATTCCCAGTACTTGGAGGATTCTGGTCTGTGGTGTAGACTTCCAGTGTGGTGTAGTGGTTATGAGCGGTGGACTTGAAGAATCAGACCGGCTTACAATCACCTTCCCTTCCTCTCCCCACAACAAACACCCTGTGAGGTAGGTGAAGCTGAGAGAGCTTGAAGAGAACCGTGACTAGCCCAAGGTCACCCAGCTGGCTTCATCTGCAGGAGTGGGGAAACCAACCCGGTTCACCAGATTAGCCTCCGCCACTCAAGTGGAGGAGTGGGGAATCAAACCCGGTTCTCCAAATCAGACTCCACTGCTCCAAACCACTGTTCTTAACCACTACACCACGCTGGCTCCCAAGACCCAAGGCCACCCAGCGAGCTTCCATGGCAGAGTGGGAGATCTCAACCTGGGTCTCCCGAATCATAGCCCAGTGCCCTAACCATACTGGCCCTTGCCACTAATCTTCTTGTTTTGTTTCTTTGCATCGTGACATCAGTATTTCCCTGGACGCCTCATAGTCATGAACTACCTTCGCAACCTGGACCACTGGCTGGGACCGAGGACAAACGTGTCGAAGAGCGAATGGGAGGAAGCTCTGAGGAACAAAGGAGAGGTACCCTGACTGAACAAGAAGCTCTGTCCCACCATAAAAGCAGGCATCTTTTCCTTCCCATTTTTCCTGTTCTTAGAATCATAAGAGTTGGAAGGGACCACCAGGGTCATCTAGTCCAACCCCCTGCCCAAGGCAGGAAATTCACAACTACCTACCCCCCACCCCACCCCCAGTGACCCCAACTACATGCCCAGAAGATGACCAAGATGCCCTCCCTCTCATCATCTGCTTAAGGTTATAGAAGTAGTTTTCCATTTCCAGGGAGTTCTTTCCACTCCTGTTAGTGTGCCAAAGGGATACCCTAAAGATCTCCTGTGGTGCGCCCCTGTGCAGTTCAGAGGATTGCAGAATACATTCAGGGATGTGCCATTAGTTATTGCGGGGATTCAAATCTGTTTGCTTCAATATTTTCTCATGTGAATTGAGAACACATCTATAGTATACCCAAGGAGATTTTGCTCGTGTAGTAATTACTTGAGGGATGACAATGTATTTGGAATAACGCATTCCAGATTACGATTAACAAATTTTCTTTTAAATGAGAACTAAAGCTAAAATACCAGTGGCATCTCACTTTCCATAGATTATAACTTGTTAAATGACAATTAGTGGATATTTAACACCATTCATTCCGTCACTCTCTTTTTTTGGGAGGGGAGGGGGATTGAGCATCCTGAAATAAACTGGGGAAAACTATTTTAAATCTCTTGAAGATTGTGACTAGCCTAGGTATTCTCTGTGACCCAGAGGCTTCTCTGCTTATTTAAAAGGGGAGTATTCCAAATTCAGACATGGAATTGATATTTAATTTAGTATTTCTGAATGGCATGAAAAGTGGGGAGTGTACCATTCACGGCAGAATGGATTTATTATGTAAAGAATAATGAATTTATTATATAAAGATGTTGCAGGACAGCTTTTCTCTGCCCTGTCTTGCAGCGTCCTTATGCCTGGCTTCCAGAGACCCCCAACTGGGTTGGCTGTCAAGGAAGCAGACCCGAGTTTCGAGGTTATCCGTGCTCGCTCTGGACTCTCTTCCACTTCCTCACAGTGCAGGAGGCCCTGCAGAGCTCCAGGTTTACCTGTAAGTAAAACACCTTCTTGGGTATTGATATATTGAAACACAAGATCACAACTGCTAGAGTATCGAACGTGGAATTCTGGATTAGCCATCACTGTTGCCCTATGTGTACTATTTTTGTGCGATCTTCCACTGGAATTTATTCATTTCAGTCTGTGCCTCTTCCTAATCCCATTTTGTTGATTTCAGTCTTGATTGGTGCTCTGATTCTTATTTGCTTTGCTTCACTTACCTGTTCGCGATTCACTTGTGCAAATATCCTGTACTGGCCTGAATCCCAGCCACTGTGCCAGCCTTGTCTTTTTATGATCAGAGAACACACGAAGCTGTCTGATATGGAGTCAGACCATTGGTCAGTACTGTCTACTCTGACTAGCAGTGAGTGTCTACCCCGGGGATTGAACCTGAGGCCTTCTGCGTGTAAAGCAGATACTGTGCCACTGAACCATGCCCTTTCCCCCAAATTTTGTGCATATTCAGTAGTGCTGTTTTGTCTCTGGAAGACAAGGATGGAGAGGATAGTTCAAAATCCTATGAATCTGTCAAGTGTCTTTGGCTATCCTTTTAATTTTCTCTGTCTCTTTTTTAGCACTCAGCGTGAGAGGTTTCTGAGGGGTTCACACACACACACACACACACACACACACACACACATATATATCTGTGTGCATGCGCGTACATATGTTTTAAGACCCTGACAGAAAAAAGCACATACATGCACATAAGAATTAACAAACTGTAGTAAAACCTATACCTTGAGGATGCTATAGCAGACATAAACATACTGGGTGCATTCTCATATACGTGCTCTAACAGCAGTAGCTTATATCAGCAGTAAAATATTTCTCTGCTGTACTATCCACCCTGCTAGCTCAGTTTATTCTCCAAGGACGACCAAAAGTGTGCCAAGGAGAAAATGGGGAGAAGAATGCGAAACAGCGGGTGGTAAAGCGGGGACTTAATTGCATGGGCCTCCTCCACAACCCCTCTCCCCATAGCTGCTGTTCTGCTTGATGTAGTGAATATTCGCCATAAACCCAGACCGGGGTGGGGGAAGCTTCAGCAGTCTTTCCCCTCTTGTTGCTTTTCCACTGCAAATAATGCCTTCTGCTCCGCCAGTTTGGCGACCTGGGTCTGGAGCCAAATGTCTACTTTGTCCTTGAGTTGGTTGTGTGCATATCGCAGAACTGTAAGGGTTTGGGGTACTGTGGAGTGGTGTAAGTTGCCCCTGTTAGAGTGTAGGTGCAAATCATATATTTCTTTAACTTTAACTAACCATTCCTCTATCTTTGGAGTCGTTTTTTGTTTCCAGTGTCAGGCAAAAGTCATTCTAGCAGCAGTTATCATGTGTAACCCCATAGATTGTTTATCTTTATTTAGGTTACGGGCTAAATTTAACAAGAGTTCCTCAGGTTTACATGGGATGTCAATCTCCATTCCAACAGATAGGTATTTCACTATTTCAGTCCAGAACGTTCTAGCTCTCTCACACTTCCACCACATAGATATGAAGTCTGCTTGTTTTTTATCGCAGTACCAACAACTATCGTTCGCTGATTTGTAGTTTTTACTTATTCTAATTGCAGTTAAATACCACATATATACCATCTTAATTAGATCCTAAAGCAGTTATATATGATGACTGCAGAGATAGCTGTGCTTTGGAGAGGAAAACAGAGTCTGCATTCACCCTGAACGAGGTAAAAATTGATATTTCCCCCTCACCTGTCGATCCTTCTCAGGTTAACCGGACTGGCTCTTCTTTTTGTTTTGGTCTCCAGCGCCATCAGAAGTCCTTTCAACAATGAGGAGATACGTCCATTACTTCTTTGGTTGCCGGGAGTGCGCGGATCATTTTGAAGGCATGGCTGCAGAATCAATGCACCGAGTGAAGAACAAAGATGGCGCGATTCTCTGGCTCTGGTCAAGGCATAACCGAGTTAATGCTCGTTTGGCAGGTAAGGGCCTTGCTACTGAGGTGCTCGTTGATTGCTGTCGTGGGGCACCCTGAGAGAGCGTTGGCTGTTGACAGGAATCGACAGACAGATACCTGTCATTTCCGTTAGTATCCTTTGGAAAGAATGTAGGATAATGTATAAAGCCTGTCTATAGCTTACCTTGATTCAAGGATCCCCAATCTTGTTGAGCCTGTGGGAACTTTTAGAATTTTAAGAACAGGCAGTGGCCACAAACTGTGCAAAACACAGAAATGTGATAAAGTTTTCCTGCCGGAGATCTCTGGATGTTCGTGGATATTATTCTGGCGCATTAACAAAACACCCACAGTTGCTTTGTAGAAGATGCTGAGCCCGTTTAAAGTCAGGGGATGGGTATCTTACCAGTATTGTATTCAAATTGGGCCTTGGAAGCTGATGACGGGATTAGGTTATCAAGGAAAGGCAAAAACCAATGGCTACCAAACTAACAACACCCAAAAAGCACTAACAAACTGTTTTCCAAAGTTCCCAGTGCATTTGTTTTCCTCCAGGCAAAGCTTTAAGAAAAACCTCTCTTTCATCTTACTCCAGAGTAGATGTGCTGCAGCAACAATCGTAAATTCCAGTCTAGGTTCCTGCAGGGAAATTTGGAAACCAGCTGATCTTATTTGGGGAAAGTGGCATATAAGTAAATAACAAACCTGTCTTGGCCCCACTACGTTTTGCTTTCTCTTCATTCTGGTGTGATCTGCAGATGCTGCCGCCCACCACCCTCCCTCATTCCAGTTGCAGTTGTGACTGGTCTAACCCACCCGTTTTCCTCAGTGAGGTGCTTTGTTGAACTGCCAACTGTGAAAGCGGACGACGGCCTCTTTGGCCCTGAGTAATGAGGTGGGGTGGGGAGAGAGAAGACAATACAATTGGGCTCTGAGATGCTCTGCTCTGGCTTGTTACTTTGCCATCAGCGAATGAAAGGAAAAGGCGTTTATTTCTAAATTAAAATCCTGTTCTGTGGAAGGAAACCACTCCGGTTTTCCTGAATCACCTGGCTTTGTTCCTTCTCTGATTCGGAAGGAGCACGGCATTCCGAATTTCTTGCTCTTGAACGGTCCGGTGTGCCAGTCTTGTGGGCACAGGAATTTGGAGAGAAACAGGAGGCAGCCCTACCCCTCCTCCTCCCACACTGGCCTCAGCGGACTTCCCTTTATTTCCTTCTTGTGGCAAAGGAGGAAGTTTGAGATGTAAGAGGGCAGGACAAGTGGGGGAGGGGGGGGCAACTGTTGGCCCCTTGACAATAGAAGTACACACAGCTGGTGGTGCCGGGCCAGAGAGGCAGCTACTAAATCTTCTCAGCCCGGGGTCTTCTAAAGGCTGACAGACACGTGCCCTGAGAGGACCCTCCTCCCAAGATGCCTCTCCAAATGCTCCTTTCTCCCCCTACCCCCCCCCACACACACACAGTCATGCACAGATGCCATCCATTGTTCCCCAGGCCTGTTGCCTCTGACATAGAGATGAGTTGGTGACTTCTGTTGACAGATGAGGAGAGGGGAGGGACTCGATTTTCCAAGTCCGGCAATCAAAAGAATTGTTTCCTTTTTTGTCCCCTCTTCCCTTACCCCTGGGACACAATTACCCCCCCCCCTTTTTGAGGCATAGACTTCAACACCAGTTAATGCAGCTTAAGGCTTTATTTATTTTACGTGTCTCCCGTCCCTGCTTATTCACTCAGGCCTGGAGTGGATAACGGCCACTTTCAACATATTAAATCCTCTTCAGAATTTCCTGAGAACGTGCAGAGGGTCCATTTCCGAAACTGTCAGCAGTTGCGAAGGAATGCAGACAGTCCCTTGCCGCACATTGGTCCGCAAATACAAAAGCAGGTGAATGGGGATGGCAGAGAACCATTTGATGGTCATGGCTGTTCCCCACTGCCGTGACGCCCTCATTTCAGGCGTTGCTGGACCGTCAACATTCCCTAATGATTGCCGCTAGATCTCACGTCACAGGGGATTACAGGAACCCATGAACGTATGAGTTAATGCATTTAGAAAAAAAATATACAACCTGACACTTCCTGTCTAATCTTCCCTGTGATTTAGGGGAAGTGAGGTGGCTGCGAAGTGGATTCCCAAGTATGCTTTTCTGGCCAGCCTTTTAACCTGCGCTTGCTCTCCTAACCGAGCCTGAGGCCGGCCTGGTGTAATTGGATATCCCCCCAAGGCTGTCTGAATATCAGGCCCTTCGGGCAAGCGGGAGCTGGTCCTTGCGAGCCTGCCAGCGGTATCCAGCTAAAGGTTGCTGGAAATAACACGTTGGCCTCAATGAACCTTGAGCCTAATTGAGCGAGACGGATTTTTGTGTAACTGGAATGAGGGGCCCTTTTGTGTAGCTTGGCAGGAGGGGATGTCCAGCTTGTGTTCATGCATTGAATCCTAGCCATTGTGCTTTCATTTCCCATGTAATTTTATTTGTGTTTTCCTTTCCAACTGGTTTAAACAGAACTGAGTGGAAACTCCATCCCCCCCTCTTTGCGGTCAAAGCCTAGCAACTTCTGATTTGATTTAAAACGTTGGCTGTCGTTCTTTGGTCCTCAGAGCCGTGTAGGCTGGCTTTTTCACATGGGAGGCTCTGGTTCAAAATCCGTGTGCCCAGTCCTGACACTGGCTGTAGGGTATTCGGCAAGCCGGCATCTCTCGGCCTGCAACAATGAATGAGGCAAAGCGTTTTAATTCATTCATTCAAACCTTTATTGGCATAAAACTTTTAAGTACATCAATCAGTCATTAAAATGCAGTATATAAATGATAAAATATCAATAAATAGTTAAAATCTGTAACTCTTAAAGTGCTGTGTACTTTCAATAGTACTTAGCTCTGTGGAGGAGCTTGGCTCAACGCTCCTAGGGAGGTTTCCAGGAATCTTGCTATTGTTGCAGGCTGTCAGAGCTATATGCTCGTCCCTGTCCCTTAATAGGTAGCGCGTTAAGCCCACATCTGTTTTTGCTACACTATCCTTGAGTAATGGTAGCAGAAATTTCTCCCGCGGGAGCGCATGCAAGTCACAGTGTAATAGGACATGGGCTACCAATTCAGGTTGTCTCTTTGAACAAACACAGATTCTCTCTTCACAAGGAGTTTTAGTGTATCTGCCTCTCGTCACAGCTGTCGGGAGTAGGTTTAAGCGAGCCAGCATGAACTGGCGTCTTAGCATTGGAGAAGTCAAATTTGAGAAATAGTCTGGTAGCTGGTCTCAAACCGGGTAAAGAGGCAGAGTTGTAAAAAGGATTATTTCCCAACCTGTGGGTCCCGACCCAAAAGTAGAGCATTGAAGCCTATGGAAGCGGCTCAGAGATTTTTTGGTGTTTTATTGGTTTGTTTGCACTGTGTGTTTTGTTTGTTTGTTTTAAGTGGGTGGGTCACCATACCAAGTCAACTTGGTCTTGGGGGGCCGCCATATCAAAAAAGCTGGGAATCCCTGCTGTAAAGAATGCTGCATACTGGAAAGAGCTATTGGGACATTTCCGCTGGGGAAATCTGTTTGTTTTTAGTTAAGAAGTTGCAAAGCTTGCAGTGCTATTAAACGGTGAAATCCAAACCCCAAAGCCATGTGATGCCTTTCATTAAGAGCAGCCGAAGTCGCACAATGCATAATAATAATAATTTTTAAAACTTACCAAAATATATTACTTGACTTATGATTTTGAATTTTGTATGGCCCATCATAGCTACCCAGGTTTAAAAAAGCACATTTGTTTGTTTTTTTAATGTTCTATGAAACTATTTTGAGCATGGCTTCATGGAGGGGCGATGTCAGTATTGTAAAACTTCAATATGAGAGCCACCATGATGTAGTGGTTAAAAAGAAGAGTTGGTTTTTATATGCCGACTTTCTCTACCACTTAAGGGAGAATCAAACTGGCTTACCATCACCTTCCCTTCCCCTCCCCCACAACAGACATCCTGTGAGGTAGGTGAGGCTGAGAGAGTGTGACTAGCCCAAGGTTACCCAGCTGGCTTCATGTGGAGGAGTGGGGAAACAAATCTGGTTCACCAGATTAGCCTCCGCTGCTTACTGTAGTCTGGAGAACCGGGTTTGACTCCCCGCTCCTCCGCATGAGCAGCAGACTCTAATCTGGTGACCTCGGTTTGTTTCCCCACTCCTCCACATGAAGCCTACTTGGAGACCTTGGAGTTCTCTCAGAACTCTCTCAGCCCACGCAGAGGCAGGCAGTGGCAAACCACCTCTGAACATCTCTTGCCTTGAAAACCCTGTGGGGTCGTCATAGGACAGCTGTGATGACAACACACACACACAACTTCAAAATTTAGGCCCTTGATGGACAGTTAAAGAAAGAAGCAAAAATATCCCATTAGTATTTCAGTCAATATTGCCAGATTGCCCTCTGTGGACTGCCATTTTAGCGCCCAAGAATAGGGACATCTGCCACCAGGTGAGACCTGGGGATTCCCCAGAATTACAGCTCATCTCCAGACTACAGAGATCAGTTCCTCTGGAGAAAATGGATGCTTTGGAGGGTGGACTCTATGGCACTGTATCTGAGTGAGGTACGTCCTCCCCAGGTGCCATTCCCAAATCTTCAGGCGTTTCCAAATTTGAATCGGGTAACCCTATCCCCCTATCCCCCGCCAGTGGCCAGGGGTGACCTGGCAACCCTACATGAGAATGACTGGGCAATTGTAAGCTGGGAATAATTATGTAAGTTATGTAAGAGAGAGAGAGTGAGTGAGTGAGTGTCTACCAAGCCCAATTCTTGCAACACTATGGTGTTTAACTGAAAGGGTACTTTGAACACAGGGAAATTTATTTTTTAACATTCAGCCTAATAAAGAATTCTGGGGAACTTGAAAGTTTGTGTACACAGCTGTGTTTCATGAGCCTGAT
This sequence comes from Euleptes europaea, assembly GCF_029931775.1. Taxonomy (NCBI): domain Eukaryota; kingdom Metazoa; phylum Chordata; class Lepidosauria; order Squamata; family Sphaerodactylidae; genus Euleptes; species Euleptes europaea. The sequence goes on along the minus strand of NC_079313.1, from coordinate 21,209,176 downwards.
TTGTAAGCCATTTCCCTCCCTCCAGATACACCACTGTTGAACCATATTTGTTCATTTATTTACATGAAGATTTGCCGCCATTCCACCTGAACATTTAAAAGAAGAAGAGTTGCTTTTCGTACCCCGATTTTCTCTACCTTCAATGAGTCTCAACCCGGCTTACCATCATCTTATTTTCCTCTCCCCACAACAGACACCTTGTGAGGTAGGTGGGGCTGAGAGAGTTCGGAGAAATCTGTGACTGGCCCAAGGTCACCCAGCCGGCTTCATGTGTGGGAGTGGAGAAATCAACCCGGTTCACCAGATTACAGTCCGCAGCTCATGTGGAGCAGTGGGGAATCAAATCTGGTTCTCCAAATTAGAGTCCACCGCTCTTAACCACTACATCACGCTTTTGTGTGTGTGTGTGTGTTTGGTGCAGTGGTGCACAGGACATACAGTTGTCATGTGGCTCTTTTGGTTGATGGTAATTGCAGATGTTGTTCTCCACGAGCCATGGAGTGAGTACCACTGACCTAGGCCCTGATCCAACTTGAGTTGTGTGCACCAGGTCTTGCATAGCAGTTAGTAACCCTAACGGCCATCAGCATTCTAACTCGTAGCAAAAGATGCATCCAGCCCGCTGAGGGGGAAAAGATGAGCATCTCTATGTCTCCCTCTGTGTTAGATGCCTGTACATTAGTTTTCTTCCACACACAGATCTCCCTTGCTGGGTTGGGGCAATAACTTGTAGGAAGATGTTTACATGATAAGTGGTGTAGTGGTTAAGAATGGTGGTTTGGAGCATGGACTCTGGAGATACGGGTTTGATTCCTGACTCCTCCACATGAAGCCAGCTGGGTGATCTTGAGCTAGTCACAGCTTTCTCAGCCCCACCTGCCTCACAGGGTGTCTGTTGTGGGGAGGGGAAGGGAAGGTGACTGTAAGCTAGTTTGTTACTTAAGTGGTAGAGAAAGTCAGCATATAAAAACCAACTCTTCTCCTTCCTCTTCTTCTTCTTAATCAGGTCTGTAAGGCTGCATCTACTTGGGTGGCAGCTGCAGCAAGAGGGGCAGGAACAGTGCCTACACACCACTGACTGCCACCACAGACCCCCTACCTCAGCCCTTCCCTTTTCTCTGCCTGTACAAAAGTCCCAGATGCATTATATCTTACCTATAATACTACAGCATGGCTTAGCTAGGAAATGAAAAAAGGGCTAAAAAGAGGGGAATGGTGCCCTGCAGCCATTTTGAAAAATGGTGCCCAACTCTGCCCCCTTCACTGTAGAGTTAGATACCGCCTTCATTTCCCCCTTGAAACCAGAGCAAATTGAGTTTTTAATTTCTCCAGATAATAAAAGGAGGGGAATGAGAGCCAGCTATCTTCTTGCCCAGGTTGTCCATTGTCCACACAAAACACTGCTTCAGGACATCCTTTCATCACATTTCACTTTGATTTTCCTTATTCAGGTACCAAAAGTGACGACCCCAAATTTCCCAAGATCCAGTGGCCTTCCCAAGCTTTGTGTTGGTCGTGCCAGTTAATCATCAATGGGAGACGCATGTGGGACGAGAGAGCTGTCTTGAGGTTCTTCAAGTCTCACTTCTCACGGAGCAACATCTACATGGATTACATGAACTTCGAGAGGGGGCGTCCCGGGAGACACGGCCGAGATGTTGAGGAGCGCGACCTCAAAGCAGAGGGAAACCTGGAGGAAGGAGGAGGGGAGGATGGCCAAGGAGCTGAAGAGGAGTTTGAGGAAGACTCCAAGCGGACTGACGGGCCGGAGCAAGGGAGGGAGGAGAAGAAGAGATCCGGCTTGGACCGGTTAGGGGCTTCCGAGCCACGCAAGCCGAGCATTATCAAGATTGGCAAGAGCGCAAAGGTGAAAGAGCTGGAGGATGATATCGTCGATCTGGATTCTTTCAGTGAGCAGCATTACAAGAGCAAGGCCTTGAAAGCGGCCGCCCAGGCCAACGACGGACACAGGCGGAGTAGGAGGGACACAGGGCTGGTGCTGATGGAAGAAGACAACCGCCGGTCTTTTGATTACGACGCAGTCTGGGGACGCCTGAAACGCAAGGGCCTGGGAGGCCAGCACATCATGGATGCCTTCGAGGAGGAAGCAGGCAAGGAGGGCGAGACCTCCCTGAGGAGGAGCCAATGGTTCCGCTTGCTGGGAGTCGGCTTTTCCCGTCTGGATGTCACCTTGTGCATTGCTCTGTACCTCCTCTCCTCCATGTGTCTGTTGGGCATGTATACTTTCTTCCGCATGCGCATGAAGTACCGCAAGGGCCGCCCGGGCTTCCCGTTGGCCTGAAGGAGGATCAAGCCAGCTGCCGCCCACAAGGTGGGGCATGGAAGAGGGGTGACCTCCTGGTGTGGTGGATTCCCACCCACAATTCGTACTCTGGTTACAGAAATGAAGTCCAGCAACACCCATGCACCTCGGCAGTTGTGCAGGGGAGCTTGGTTGCGTTTGCCGCTTCTTGCTTTAAAACATGTAGACGTGGCAAGCAGGAGAGCGGATTGGGGGTTCCCACTTCTGTGTGCAAAATCAGTAATCCCGGATCCTTCACAATTGCACAGCGCCTGTGTGTTTTGCATTTGCCTGTATTTTCCAGAGCACTAATTGTTGGGTGAGAAGTCAACTTCGTTGTCAAAAGGGAGTGGGTTTCTGTTCCAGGCCCTTTTGGTTTTTTGAGGAGGGAGGTTCTTACTTGGGGTGGGGGGAGGTGTCTCCTTTGGGATAATTAGCCAGATTCATTCTGATCTCACTAGGCGTATGTAGCACAATCCTCCAGAGAATCAGAGCTCTTTGGTAGGTGTTCTACTATGGCCAGTTCGGAATATTCCTTGGGCAGAAAACTCTGTCATTTTTAAAAGCTGCTGTTTCCAGATTAGAGACTATTTAGTGTGGGACTTCGTGGGCATGAGGCTGAATTTTTATATCAAGGTTATCCCTGACCCCTTTTCTATCTTGGAAGAATCCCAGTTTAGCCAATCCCAAATAGTGAAACAGAAGCACAGTCTCAATTGGTCAGTCGGGGAGATCCCTCGACATGGGTTTTATTAAATGAAACTGCATTCAAAAGCTGCTGAGCCATCGTGAAACTGTATTAAAGGAAGCCAGCATGTGAGAGGTGCCGAGCTTCTGGCTAATCTCTCTCTTTCCAACACATAACAGAACTCTCCCCCCCCCCCCCACTGGCTGTAATTTTGGTAAGAAAGCACAAGGGGCCTTTCACATAGGTGTCACAGATGCACAGACGGTGCAGGTTTGTGGAATCCCTCTGCAGATAGCTGTAGCATTTCTCCAGGTTTCCATTCCTCACCCACCTCTCTTATATTGCCCTCTTTCCTGCCTTTTCGCTTCTGCTGCCAACCTAAACTGTTCCCTCCCTCCCTTGACCATTCTCAAGCTAGCTCGCCTGCCCATTTACTTCTTGCCCTGGCCCTTGACCCATAGATCTTCATGCTTATATCCCTACTGCAATCCTCTGGTCTCCTAGAATTCCATCATGTCGGTGGGACAGAAAAGAAGGGAACCAGGGCAAAGGTGGCCGGGTGGGGAATGTCCTCTTTGGACAGTAATTCTTGGAATGGAGACTCGATCATCTGGTCCTAATGCACAGGTTAGTTATCCCTGTGGAGAATAACTCTTTGTGTGTACGTATGCAACAGAAGAGAGCCAGCGTGGTGACGTGGTTAAGATGTCAGACTAGGACCTGGGAAACCCAGGTTCAAATCCTCACTCATGCCATGGACGCTTGCAGGGTGGCCTTGGGCCAGTCACACACTCTCAGCCCTGACCCTGGCTAGTATTTGGATGGGAAACCTCCAAGTAATACCAGGGTCGTGACGTGGAGGCAGGCAACGGCAAACCACCTCTGAACATTTCTTGCCTTGAAAACAGTACAGGGATGCCATAAGTCAGCTGTGACTTGACGGCAACAACAACAAAAAGTAACAAAAGCAGTACTTGGGATTTTCGAAGGGTTCTGATTGGACAGAATAACCAAAGGTAGTAGAGGACCCCTAAGACCCCTGCCGGCTCATGCTTCTTCCCTTTCTGGGTGGAGAGGATAAAACAGAGAGGTCTTAAGAATGGAATAGAATGGCCACCAGCCAACTAAATTAACAGTGATAGTGGAACCTCACATACTAAAGTAAGGAGTGAGCCAGGCTGGTTCTCTCTGCTATGAAGGTCAGGTAGGGTTAGCAGGGAGCAGGGAGCGAAAGCCAGCATGGTGTAGAGATTAGACTGTCAATCTACAATCAAATCCTCATTCGGATACAAACCTACCTATGCAACTTAGGTTGAGAGGTAGTTACTGGCCCAGACTCACAAGATTGTTGCAAGGATAAAGTGGGGAAGGGGGGGGATCATGTATGCAGCTTTCAGTGCCATGGAAGAAGGCATGAAAACAGACTAAAACAGTCAGAAAGACAGGGATAGTATTAGAGCCAATGATACTAGAGCCTTTGTCCCTACAATAATCCGGCTTTTAAATAAGACATGGCAGACTTCCATTCATGGCAAAGAAGGACCTGCTATCATTAACCTGAAGAGACTGGCCATGTCCCTGATCAAGAAGGGTAAAAAATGGGGCAGTGTTTGGTGCGGGCAGATCTGGTAGAATTCACATTCCTCAAAGAACCACCATTTCCCCAGCTTTTCTTCTCCCTCACTCTTAACATCATACTGATACCCTCCCCTCCTTTGCCAACAAACATGCTCATTTTCACATAAGTGCCTTATATTCCGTCACTAGCCGACTTCAGACAACCACAGGCTCTCGTCTTTCAGTGTCTGCAACAAGGAGGTGATTAATACCGGCCTTACCTTACAAAGCTCTTCGTAAGGTAACACATGTGAAGCACTTTGGGGGACGCTTGGAAATCCATTATACAAGTGTGTATTAGTAACGACGGTATTAAGACCCTTGTATTTCTTTTTCTGGTTTCACGTTTAGAGACGTGTTCAGTGCTGAGAGAGGCCCTCCTGTTTGCCACATACTTGTAGCATCGGTCTCGCCTCTATTTTCCCCGCCCTCCGCACGATTCCACTCCTGGCTGTGGAGGTGGTGTTGGCAGTTCGCTGCAACCTTTTTTACATTCAGCAATAGCTTCTGAATCCATTTTGGAAGAGGTTGTGGGAAGGGGCAAGAAGTATGCTGATGAAACAGCTAAAGGGGACAAGTTGTCGCTAGCTTTTCTTTCCATTCTCATTGCTTGAGCTCATCAGAGGTTTCCGATCATTTGTGGCATTGGATAGATTAGGGATGGCCAACTTCTGTGTTCTTTGGGGGCCAAATTCGTCTGTGCCAAAGAGGCTGGGAGGGGACTTTTGAACCCCCTCCTGGATGGTCTAGCTGGGCAGCAGGAAGTCTGAAATTGTCCATGTGCTCAGATGGGATGGGGGTGGAAGTGGGCTGAGGGTGTGTAATATGCTTCCTAACAGAGTTGCCCTTGAAGAGGCAGGCTGGCTGTTCTGTGTTCTCCTTTTGTTTCTCCAGGATGTGCCTTGGATAATAATCAAGTTTTAAGGAAAATCAACATAGCCTTCTGCACACAACATGCTGGCATTCTGTTCTTATGGAGCGGAAAGCCCTTCAGCCGCACATTTTGAAAGCACGGTTGCATATTGTGTGAAGAGGTCACGTGTGGATTTTCTGGTCAGGTACAGTTGTGACAAACATGGACATGGATTCAAGCTGTACCTGCCTGGAAAATCAACGTGTTGCCCTCTTTGCACGATATGCAATCATATGAAATCAAATGTCTTGTGGGGACCTGTGTGCTCCTGATACGCATGGCTGGTGGGCTCCCATTTCACATGAACAGCGTATTGTCTGCATATTGTCTCAGTGCTTGGCGCTCCAGGATCACTCAGTAAGAACAAGCAAGAAGCAAGTACTACAAATCAACCAGGTTACATGCTGTATGGAGCGTGTTTTGAAATGCAGCTATGTTATGGCCATTTTTTTTGTCTCTGTCAATTTTAAGCTCTTTTGTTTGTATGTATTTCTGTTTGTTCAAAAGACCAATATTACCTTTAAAAGAAAACAGGTTTGTTTGAGGCTTTACAAAGACCTGCCTATTTATTTCAGGCATGGTGCCTGTCTGCCTGTCACTGTTCTAAGACCTTCTGATAAAAGCTTGCTTTCCCAGCGTCTGCTCACTCGTGTTCTTGTATATCTGTTGCGGTGACGGTCGGGCCTTCAGTGTTAACTTGCTAGAAGCAGGTGTGTTTAAGCCAACCTGGCGAACTGTTGTCCCTTCTCTGGCGTCACTGGTGGGGAGGGGCAGGGCATGATTGCAAAGTGCCTTTTCGCCGGACTCCCTTAGTAGCTGAGGTAGTGACTGCCGACGTCTGTATTCACAGGGACCGCTCTGGTCTCCAGACGGTGGTGTGAGGACCAGAAGTGTATTTTGCAATACAAAAACTGACCTCTTTGCAGATTCTCAAGCTTTTACAATACACTCAACACCATCAGACCGTAACTAGGGGTGCCTCAGATGGGGATCTGAAAAGTGTGCAGAGGCGTAGATGGAGCGTTGAATTGCATGCAAAATCCGAAGAGAGCTGTAGCATTACACGACTCTGTCTTTTATTGTTTACAGATTTTTTTTCCCTTATAAATTAAACTGGGGGCAAATTTTTCAACCAGACAGATCTAAAAATCTGGTAAAGGCAGCTGGGAATCCCGGTAATACCATTTTCAGCAGCCTGAGCTTTGCCGGTCCTTAAGGGCAGAGGATGATTTGCTGGTGCCTTTTTTGGCCTCTCTCAATGAAAGATGTACAGAATCAGTTAGGACCGAACCTTCTTTAAAAGGTGGGTCCATTTTTTTCTCTTGTGCTTGCCTGTGGCTCACCCCCTCCTCCATCGGTGTTATGTGCAAGAGAGGAAATTCATGATGTGTGTGTGGGGTGTGTGTGAAGTCTTCTAGTAACCTGACACATTTTGTAAGATGCAGAGAACTTGAACTCAAATCCCATGTGTATTTGGACCTTAATCTGAATTGGGAGTGGATGGGGAGGTGCTGTGTGTACAGAATATGAACTAAAATGACTGGCTAATGTTTTGAGTTTATTTCAATACAAGTTCAGCTAATGTATCTTCCTCCCCGAAAACCCCCATGAGCATGCTTGCAATTTCCAGAATGCCTGTTTCATTGGCATTGTGCCTCAAGAAGAGACTGTGAGAAGAGATTACCTGATACTCTCCTAAAGAATTATATGAATAAGTGCGCTTTCTTCTACTACTGTACCACCTCCTTCCAATCATCCCCCAAGACACTTGAGATGTAGTTTTATAATGGAGCAATGAAGAAAACTATTTTTAAAGGAGGACTCTTTGATTTGCTTTCACCTTCTTAGCTCCTAGTAGCCTAGCATGCCATCTCTTTCCTCCATGTTCCTCCACCGCAGCTGTTGTGCAGGGGTGTCCATGATCTCTCCTGTGTCCCCATTAGCGGAATAAATTTATTTTTGTTAATAAATACATTTGTGTCTCTGACCCCAATTCTTCTTTTTTTCTTTTTTTTGTTCCTTGTTTATAACAGAGCAATGCAGGGCAAGCCCTGACCTGGATAGACCAGGCTAGCCCGATCTCGGAAGCTAAGCAGGGTCAGTCCTGATCAGTATTTAGATGGGAGGCTACCAAGGAATACCTGGGTTACGATGTGGAGGCAGGCAATGGCAAACCACCTCTGAACAGCTCTTGCCTTAAAAAGCCCACCAGGGGTTTCCATAACTCATGGAGTAGGGGTTGGTGTGTGAGTGGGGGAGGTAGTTGTGAAATTTCCCGCATTGTGCAGGGGCTTGAGCTAGATGACCCTGGAAGTCCCTTCCAACTATGATTCTAAGTCAGATGTGACTTCACTTTAAAAAAAAAAAAAAGGCAAGGCAAAGGATGGGGAGGACAAACTTCTAAGTTTTCCAGTCTGCAGAGCGGCTAAGAGCTTGTTGAGAACACGTGACATGACTTATTCACAACCCTGTGCTCGTTATGAAGGACACACATTTTGTCTTTTAAAATGCTGGCCTTTTAGAAATCTATTAACGATATGTAATCCAGGTCTGCGTATGCTTGTTGCTAAGTCCCCCCCCACCCCAGACCTGGATGACCCAGGCTAGCCTGATCTCAGAAGCTAAGCAGGGCCGACCCTGGTTAGTACTTGGACGGGAGACCACCAAGGAATTCCCAGGTTGCTACTCAGAGGCAGGCAATGGCAAACCACCACTGAATGTCTCTTGCCTTGAAAAAACCCACCTGGGTTCGCCATAAGTCATGTGATTTGATGGCAAAAATGTAGTTATATTGCTGTGTACTGTAACAATATTTCAACTACTGGCTTATGAAAATTAACTGGCAAAAAAGCCCCACCAGAGATTGGAGCACGAATGCCAGGCATGAGGGTATGTGGACAGGAAGGTGTAGGAATTTGCACCTTTCTGTCCATGGTTTTCCCAGATCCACTGTGGGTACAGTCTTTCCTGGTTTGGGAAAACCTGGAATGTGGAAAGAGCTGCTGCAGTCAGGGAAGAAGATAAAAAGAGGAAGAGCTCAGCGCGAAAGCATCCGTCTTCCATGCAATCTACCGTCTGGCCACTGAGAAGGAGCTAAGAGGAGATGTAAAAATAAGAATGGTCTGGGGTTGTTAAAAGACATTCTCTTTCATTCCTCTTTACCCAATTTCTCCCTGATATCCAACAATCCAATTCTTGTCCTCTTTTTAGGAAGCTGGAGTCTTGTTTCTCATAACATCCATTTTGATCCAAGAGAAATTCGAAGAGAGGAAGGTCAGGAAGTGGAGGCTCTGCAAATTTTCAGAATTTCACTCTGCAGAGGCTCAGAGGCAGGCGGTGTCTTCCTGAGCCTGCCTTCCTCCTCCTAGAACACCTCCCTGTGGTGTGTAATGTAAAGCAACTGCAAGGGCTGAAGTTACAAAAGGGTGCACTGATTTCAAAAAGAAATGGGAGAGAAATCCCTCTTGTAAAAGAGCAAAAGGAGAACAAGAGAAATCAATGGCTATATTTTCAAAAAGTGAATTTTGGAGAAGTTGCCCTCCCCATAACAACACAGAACAGGCCCCTGCGAAGACGTTGCATTTCTTGGCTTCCCCTCCCCTCCTATTGTCTCAACACAACCTCTGCTGGTAGCTGTACCAACAGTCTCACTCATAGGTTGTTTATGCATGGGCTCTCTCGAGCCACGCTTTCCTGTTGGGAGTCTATGCACCAGTAGTTTCCCAGCTCAAATCAGGAAGTGTTTGAATCCCCACCCCTTGAAATGCTGCTTTGTAATTGGCTGTAGTGAGAAAAAAGTTCCTCCCCCCCCCAAACCCAATTGCCACATTAAAAAGCATTTTAAGAACAGAAAACTCAGCCATCTGAAAAGAAGCAGGGGGGAGAAATCCAAGTCTCAGTTTTAAAAAGCCTTTCTTCTGCTCAGAAAGAGCCAGCAGGAAGCAGGAAGTATTTGAATCCTCACCTCTGGACATGCTGCTTTGTAACTGGCTGTGAGCGAAACTAAGCATGCGTGTCCCACACTTTGCCTTATGCATGGAGATTTTCCCCGGGCTGAGCTCAGGGGAGAGGAAAGAATCGGGTTAACATAGGAATCGGAAGGTCCAGGATTTGTGAGGGCTGGCAGTGAGGGCATCTGTAATGGAGGGAAAACTCGTGCGTAATTTCAAGGAACAACTGAGACCGACAGGGTGAACGTGAGTGAAGGTACCCATGCATAAATGACCATAGACTCTACATTCCAGCATGTAGCACTATTAATGGGCTCACTGCAACCAGCACAGCAAGCTTGTGTAGGCCTCTCAGGCTACCCAACTGATCACATGAAGCTGCCTTATACCGAATCCGGCCCTCAGTCCATCAAGGCCAGTATTGTCTACTCAGACTGGAAGCCTCTCTCCAGAGTCTCGAGCAGAGGTCTTTCACGTCCCCTACTGCCTGGTCTTTTAACCGGAGATGCTGGGGATTGAACCTGGGACCCTCTGCATGCCAAGCAGATGCTCTACCGCTGAGCCACGGCCTAATTCAAACTTGTGTGCACAGTAAAAAGATGCTGCTGGCTCTGACTGCAAAATCCCAGGCTTACTTTTAAAGAACTTTTCAATCAGGCCCAGTTTCCATGTTTTATATCCAAGATCTGTTATGATGATCGAGTTTCTCTGCTCTTGCCAGCCAGTGGATGCAGGGGGCGGGGGCAAGGAAACAGACAGCACAATAATGCCAGGAGATGAGGTAAGTTGAACAATGATGTTGTTTAAGGGAAGGAGCAGGGCCAGGGTCAAGAGCCGTCCATTTGTCAAGGCCTGCAGTTCAACAGAGGCCCCAGGGTCGCCAAAGACCCTTAGCCCATCTGTTCCAGTAGGAGATTGCCCCAAAAGGTTCTGTGGGGTGGAGGGCATTCAATCAGCCCCTTAACAAACTGGGCCATGAGATGTTGCCCAAGCCACCGGCTAATTGGCTCATCCTCATTGCTGTGCCCTGGGGGTGTGTGGATCTGAGCCCAGCAGCAGTGCCAGCCCCCCAGGGGTCACGTGGCCTTGCCTGCTCCTAGTCACCAACGGCCCACCGTGAACTTTCCTGGTAAGTCAGATGGCTGCTCCACTCCCAAGCATGGGGTAGTGGTTAAGAGCAGTGGTTAAGACTCTAATCTGGTGGACCGGATTCGATTCCCCACTCCTCCACGTGAGCGGCAGACTCTAATCTGGTGAATCGGGTTGGTTTCCCCTCTCCTACACACAAAACCAGCTGGGTGACCTTGGGGCAGTCACAGCTCCTTCTGAACTCTCTCAGCCCCACCTGCCTCACAAGGATTCCATTGTGGGGAGAGGAAGGGAAGGTGATTATTAGCCAGTTTGATTCTCCTTAGAAGGTAGAGAAAGTCGGCATATAAAAACCAACTCCTCTTCTTCCCGATTCTGATAGACAGCTGCTACTGGTCTGACACAGGTCAGTTTCTTCTTGCCGTCTCACCAGGTGCGTTCCTTATTCTGGAGCACCTCAAATGGCAACCTGAAACGCCGGCCCTGGTTTTACCACGGCAGCAAAAACTAGGCCAAAGAACTGGGTTTGTGCAGAGGGTGGTGAGGGCGGGCAGCCCTTCACTCTCTTCGGGTCCAGAGCAGGGTTTTCCAAAGGCTCTGGACAACACTTGTCTCCCCACCCCAGAACCCCCCAACGCTCCCCTTCCTCTTGCCCTTTTATCCTTGTTACAAATCATTACTGAAAAGGGGTTGTTTTTCCCCTGGCTGGGACCTGGGCCATCTGCTCCCCCAGCACTCGGCGCTCGCTAAATCCTCCTGTAACCAATTCATCGGGATTACGCCGGCCTCCTCTAATCCCAGCCCTTCCCCCGCAGCAGGGGATTTAAAAGGATTACAGACCGGCTGATAATAAACTTTATTAAGGGGGGTGGGGGGTGTCGATCCGATTTGAGGGCTTTTTGCCCACCCCCTCCCCTTAACATCTTCACTTTGCTGGGTAGAGTGGGCTGGGGGTGGGTGGGAGAGACCCAGATATAGCCGGTATACAAAGGGGCTCCGTCTCTTTGGAGAGCTCTCTATTTTTTGATTGTTTGATCGCATTTCATTGGTCGATTTGCTACAAAGAAAGGAATTAATAAAAGGGCAAGCTATCTCCCCCGCCCCTTTCCCTGTTTCTGAGTTCAGGGACCAAATTTTCTTGAAGGAAAATAGTGGGGGGGGGGACTGAGTATATTTTCAAAAGGATTAGTGACATGTCTGGGCGACATGTGTCACATCTTTGCCACTATGGATATTTCCCCCCTTTCCATCCTCCCTCCCCCTTCATTTTTTCCCTTTACCCTTCTAAACACTCCCTTGAATCCATCTTTAAAATCTCCCCCACGGTCTGTTGTAGGTTCTGAAGCTGGTAGATCGGCTGCTGCCGCAGCTAATAAATAAATAAATGAAGGTTAAGAAAATTCTGGGCTGCGTTGGACATGATTTTGGAGCAGGTGAAGGTGGTGGGGGAGGGGGGAAATCAGGTCTTCAATATGTACCGTGGCCTGGAACCCCACTTCAGATCAGGGTTTCATGGGCAACCTGCCCATCGGGGATTTAGAGGCAGGGTTTGCAGACTGATACCAGCGTCGGCACCACCCATGTTCAGAATGTCTGTAGCAAACACTCTCTGCTCCCACGTGCCAGATCAGAAGTGTAAGAAAGAGATTACTTCGCTGAAAGATTTTACCACTATCTACAGGGGAAAGGTGTATTGCAGTTGCTGCCAGATCAAGATATTTTCCCACACCAGGGAACAAAAACTAATATACTAGCACAAACCCCTGATCCGGCAAGGGAGGCTCAACTTCAGTTTTCTAATAGCCATGAACCCCTGGGCTGAAGGAAGCACACAAACCTTTCCAGAAATGATGGGAGGGGGAGGAAAAATGATTAACAGAATGGCAGGGCATTGCTGCAAGGGGGAGGAGAAAGGGGTTCTTGGAACTTTTGTTTTTAAGGGGCATCTGTATTTTGAAGTATGCTGGCAGGCTCACCTGTCTCGCTTCTAAACCAGCGTTTTGGAGGCGACGGTGAACTGGATGACGTTCAGCAGGCTGAAATCGGATCCAGACAAGCCCCAGATGCAGCTAGGTAATCTGTGCTTTGGAGGGGATAGTCCTTCCTGTGCTAGACAGGGTGGTAGCTTCCTTGTTTGATCAAATTAGGACAGGAGCTTAGAGGGGCTCATGGGCCCGGCTTTGCTCTACGACAGGCAGGTAACGCATGGCCGGGAACTGCTTTTTATCAATTGTACCAGTAACGCAAACAATGGCCCTTGAAAAGATATCATGCTGCGCCAAGCCACACTTTTGTAACCTCTGGGATCGACTACTGCAATATGCTTTAGGCGGGGCTGCCCTTGAGGACAATTCAGGAGCTTCCACCAGTGCAGAATGCTGTTGCCTGTGTCTTGGAAGCTGCTGTCTGGTGGAAATGTACCCAGTTTATTCTGTGGCATTGGCAATATGTATTGGCTCCCAGTTTTGTGGGCCCCAGGTTAAGGTTCTTTCAGGCCCTTCACAGCTTTGGAATTGCATATATTGGGGTCTGTCTCTCCCCAAGAGCCCCGTGGCGCAGAGTGGTAAGCTGCAGTACTGCAGTCCAAGCTCTGCTCACGACCTGAGTTCGATCCCAACGGCCGTTGGTTTCAGGTAGCCGGCTCAAGGTAGACTCAGCCTTCCATCCTTCCGAGGTCGGTAAAATGAGTACCCAGCTTGCTGGGGGTAAAGGGAAAGATGACTGGGGAAGGCACTGGCAAACCACCCCGCAAACAAATTCTGCCTAGGAAATGTCAGAATGTGACGTCACCCCATGGGTCAGGAATGACCTGGTGCTTGCACAGTTACTCCAGTTCAACCCCACTGTGGACTTAATCCAGAGTAACTTTGCCTAGAATTGCCCTGTTGGCCTTGCAATCCCCAAAAGGAAGATACTTTGCAATCTTTGAAAGGGGCTCAGATGTGTAGGGTTGCCAACCTCCAGGTAACACCAACAACACTGAATCTAACACTAGTAGCACATCAACATGTAGGGAATCAATCCGAAAGACACTTTGAGCATGTCTAGTCGGTCCTCCTTTCAAGAATATTCCCTTAGGCCACGCGATAGGGAACGTGGTTCTCGTAATTTTTTACCACGGAGACCAATCAGAGTAGACAGACCTAGTGGGTAACTTGTCAGATAGAAGTCCTACAGAGGCAGGAAAACACGTACTTAATTTAGGTTTAGGTTTCATCCCGAAAGCAAAATATTCTGCGTTCCAAACACGCATTGACATATACAAATTAGTCTGTCTTTTAAAACTTAAAGTTCATTTTGGTCAGTCTGTTAGTTCAGCTTCTAGCTTTAAACCTAAATCTACATTTGTCCCCTTGTCATGCAGCCTTCTAATTTCTACTTTTCAGCATTTGGTACTCAGGGACATTAGCAAGCTAGAAAAGAAAAGATTCACATATGACAATTTGTCCATGGGAGACCTGGAAATTATAAATGATTTAGCAAATGACCCGGACTTGACTATTAAACAAGTGGACAAGGCGGGTGCAATTGTGCTGCTGAATACTAGAGACTATTTACAGGAGAATTTAAGACAAGTTACCACAGGATCCCACCCCCAGAGTCGCACTTGCGATTAACACAGTCATTCAAGAAGGTCTAGCACTTGACTACATAACAAAGTCAGAAGCCGATTTTCTAATAAACACACATCCCAGAATGCCTATTTTTTACTCACTGCCGAAGATCCATAAGGGGATTTCCCCTCCCCCTCCCCAGCCGTCCGATAGTATCTGGAAACCAGTCCATCACAGAACCAATAGCACAGTTTTTAGAATATTACCTTCATTATTTTTCCATCAATACTCCCTCTTACATCTTAGATAGTAAACAATTCATTCAAAAGATTGAACACCAGATAGTTCCAGGGCAAGGAGTGCTTGCTACAGTGGATGTGGCCTCTTTGTACACTAACATCCCTCTGGAAGAGGTTCGCCACATTATAGTTAAGTTATTAGACAATAGGACACAATCCTCTCCACCCACTCATTTTTTGTTGGACTTGTTAGACATTATTTTTGAGAACATTTTTTTCCATTTTTTGGATCAGATATATCTACAAACACAAGGTGTAGCGATGGGGTGCGCTTGCGCCCCATCCATAGCCAATATTTATATGGCAAACTTTGAACAGGAACATATAATAATAATCCATTCTCATCACATATTTTTTATAAATGTTTCATAGATTATCTTTTCCTGGTTTTTGATAATTTAGACAGTTACAATCAATTTGCAGACTGGGTGAATGACCACCTTCAGTTCATAGGACAGGCTCATGACAGCTTTGTAAACTTTTTAGATCTGACAGTTTATATTCAAACAGATCACACATTAGCAGTGTGACCATTTAAAAAAGGCATGGACAGAGGGGCCTTATTACACTTTGACTCATTTCACCCCAAACACCTAAAAGAGAATTTGCCTTTTGGCCAATTCCTTAGATTAAAAAGAAAAGCAACAACTAATTATGATTATTCTAGTGCTGCTGCTGCACTGAGCGAAACTCTTGAGGCTATCCGAGAGCAGTTGTCAACAAATCAAAAATAAGAGCAGACCGCACAGATAAGAACCCAGCTGATTCTTACAGGAAACAGGAATAGATCGTATAATGGCATAACCTCCTCACTACAGTATACCACTTATACCAGGGACATACAGAACATCATGTACAAACATTGGCATTTAGTTAAAGAAATACCGGGCTGTGCACAACTGCCCAGATTTGGCTATAGAAGAACTTTTTCCATGAGAGATCAACTAACACACACACACAGCTTACCTAAGGAAACATCTAACAAACCGGTTGGCCACTATAGATGTGGAGAATGTTCAGTTTGCCCACTAGCTTTACCAGTAAAAGAGTTCAGGTGTATAAACTCAGGATTTACATTTAGATTAAAACAATTTAGCAATTGCAATAACCACAATGTTATTTACATTCTCAGGTGTCCATGTGCTTTGCTGTATGTGGGCAAAACGGCATGGGCAGTTAAACTTTGTGCGGGGGAGCATAGTTCTAGGATACAGAACAATGTGATGGAGGCACCTTTGGTTGCTCATTACAAGCAGATTAAACACTCAGACACTGAAGTGCAATTCTTTGTAGTCTGGCAACCACCTAATAAACTGCTTGAAAAGCAAAACACAGAAAAAATTATCTTGCAACAAGAGGCAACATTTATTTTTCTATTCAATACACTAGCACCTAACAGATTAAACTCTAGTTTAGATTTGGCATGTTTTCTGTAATTTCAATAAACATTGATTAGAGGACTATATGGATTGAACTTCAGCCCAGATTTACATGGCTCTGTGACATTGCGACTTTATCAAGCCTTGCATCATCACACCTGTTTCCAATTAGTGGTAATAAAAGTGAGCTTATGGGAACAATGTTCAAGATGAGCCAGTATGCCATCCGTTTGAAGGGGTAGATATATTCTTCTGCTATATGGTATGCTAATTTTACATTTGGTTTTGCATTTCACTTTGTATTTAATATTTAATATGTTGCATGAGTGTACACAGTGGTTTTCTTATTTTGCAATGCTTATCAGGAAGGTGTCTTGCCTACTGCCACATAGAGGATTTTCCCAATTGAAGAAACCCCAGCGGTTAAATGGGTATACTACCGGAAGCCCATCTCGTGGAATCCCGTGGCAATCATTGCATAATTTTGTACTAGCACTGCTTTGACAGAAATATGGACATTTATACCATATAAAAATGTGTACTGTTGTTGTAGAGCCCCGTGGCGCAGAGTGGTAAGCTGCAGTACTGCAGTCCAAGCTCTGCTCACGATTTGAGTTCGATCCCAACAGAAGTTGTTTTCAAGGTTGACTCTGTGAGCTCTAGTCCTGTGATAATCCCATAAACAGACTCAGCAGGCAGGGAGTCCTACGAAAGCTGATTTATTAGGAAAGTTCAACAGGTAACAAAAGCCAGGAAACAAGAGGATACTAGTGAGGTTCAATTGTACATTGCATGGCATATATAGATAATCAAAAGACAGATAGCTCAGGGTACCATGGCAACCCCCCTCCCTGGAGCGGTCTGGAGGTTCCCACAGAAGAAAGTCAAAACACCTAGGAAGAGGAATAATACGTTGGCCTTGGCTGGCATCTGGCTCAACCACAGCATACCATTCTCAGGCTAGTGCCTGACAGACTCAGCCTTCCATTCTTCCGAGGTCGGTCAAATGAGTACCCAGCTTGCTGGGGGTAAAGGGAAGATGACTGGGGAAGGAACTGGCAAACCACCCCATAAAACAAACGTCTGCCTGGTAAACGTTGGGATGTGATGTCACCCCATGGGTCAGGAATGACCCGGTGCTTGCACAGGGGACCTTTACCTTTTACTGTTGTTGTAATATTGTGGTATCTATATGTATTGAATTGGCATATATTATTGTCAGAGCTCCAACCAGCTTCCACCAGCTGGAGCTGCAACCCAGCACAAAAGAAGTGTAAAATGACCTTTAGGATTCCAGTCCAGATCACACCACTGCTCACCATGTCAAAGAGCTCCAACCAGCTTCCACCAGCTGGAGCTGCTTTGGTTTAGTCAAATGTTTCCCAAAAGGGACAAAACATTAAACTCCAGGCTTTCACCCCAAGTTTAATCAGTAGCGGCCACCAAACCTGGGGTCCAAAGGGTGAGCCTCCAGGCAAGGAGTCCAGGGTACCTCCAGCCAAGCTCCAAAAGTTAAGTGCAACACTTACCCTGCAAGGTAGAAGCCTGCCATGGAAAGATTACACTCCCAAAATGTTCTTTTGGTAGGTGGTTTTTACACTCAAACAAGGCACTTAGAATTTAGGCTTGGAATCCCAAAGTCAAAAGACACAGTCCATTTAAAGGCTAACAATTTATTTATCAGAATTATTCTGGTTTACAGGAAAGAAAAAGTCATGAAGTGTTAAGCAAGAAAATAATAAACTATTTAGCATAGCTAACTAATACATTCAAAAGCCTTTTTAGTTCAAAAGGATTGGCAAAGATTTCTTGCATCAGATTTATAGTTATCAAGTTCCAAAGATGCTTCCAGCATTCAAGAGTTTCAAAAGGTTGTCCAAAAGGTTTCTCCAAGCAGGTCAGCTTGACCAGAGTTTCCCCCTCAAGGGCCAAAATCAAATGGGTTGTGATGCAGCCAGCACAGCTCTCCTGCTGTACCCCAAAGCGTGCATGATTTTCTCAGGACTGGCCTGTCCTTATATCCGTTTTCTCAAAGGGATGAGCTCATAGAAGCCAATTGAGAAAACGAAAGCAATTAGCTGGTAATTAATCGCTTGGTCAGAAATGCTGACTCCTTAATTGATGTGTTCAGGTGAGGAAGCTTACAGAACTACCTGCACCTGGACATTGTCATGATGGCTGACCGATTTGTTACTATGGCAATGCACGGCCTTGCATTCCAGAAAGAGGAGAGAAGGCTTTAACAAGCACCAGCTGGGGCTTACCTTACTCCCTCCACAGAAGCAGTTTTCAAAAGGAAACTTATTTTGCTGGTCTAAAATCCCAACAACACAACATTCATAGGCTTCTAGGCCTGAACCCAAAAGAAATCCTGCAATCCAAGAAATTGAGGGACCTCAACTTCTTGACAATTATGCATTGTTGTGAATAATCGCATCTAGAGACAACTGTATATAGTAAAATAACTTATTGTAGCAATTTATTGTAACATTCTTGCATACAACATTTAAGAATATAATTGCAACAATATATTAGTTATATTTAGCCATCAGTGCTGGTTTTGTTTAAGTACCTTTGGAGTAACAGCACGAGATTGTTGTTGTTTTTTTAATTCAACTCCAGGTACTAGCTGGGGATCTCCCGCTGTTACATCTGATCTCTGGTCGATAGAGATCAGTTCACCTGGAGAAAATGGCAGCTTTGGCAATTGGTCTCTATGGCATGGAAGTCCCTCCCCTCCCCGAACCCCACCCTCCTCAGGCTCCGCCCCAAAACCTCCCACTGTAGCGAAGAGGGACCTGGCAACCCTACAGATGTGAGATGCTCTCGCCCATGCAGATTCCTTCCTTGCCTTAGATCGGGGTCCCCAACTTTTTTGAGCAGGTGGGCAGTGTTAGAATTTTGATAGGGGGTGGTACCACCCCAAAAATGGCTGCTGCAGGAGGCGAAAACAAATGCAACATCTCCCTCCTTGCTTTGCAAAAGAATTGTATGGTAAGGTTTCCTCCTTTGGTAAGGCTTAGATAGCCTGAACCCTCCAGACTAGGGATGCCAGCCTCCAGGTGAGGCCTGGGGTTCCCCCAGAATTACAGCTTATCGCCAGACTACAGAGATCAGTTCCCTGGAGAAAATGGATGCTTTGGAGGGTGAATTCTATGGCAGGGGTGTCAAACTCAATTGTTATGAGAGACGGATATTACATAAATGCCACTTGGTTGGGCCAGGTCATGCCTCACCAACTCGGGCCTTGCCTCGCCAGCCCAGATCAAGAATGGGTTGCTGCCTTGGCTGGCACTAGGATTACCAGGTCCCCCTTCTTCTTCCATGGGGGGGGGGGGTGTTGTGCGTGCCCGGACGTGCCTCATCACTTCTGGTTTACACCTGGAAGTGCTGCATCGGAAAGGGCCAGTTACCACTCTTACTAGGAGTTTGAGTGATAACTGGCCCTTTGCGATTCTGCGCTTTCGGATGTGCTTCATCACTTCCAGTTTACACCCGGAAGTGCCGCATCGCAAAGGCCTTTACCACTCAAACTGGGAGTGGTCATCTGGAAGCACCGAATCACAAAGGGCCGGTTACCACACAAACTGGGAGTTTGAGTGGTAACCGTCCCTTTGTGATTAGGTGCTTCCAGATGTAAACTGGAAGTGATGTGACTCTGCGTGCATGCGTTGCCCGCCAACCCTCAGCTGGTCAGCGGGCAGCTAGGAGGATTGGCGGGGGGTTGCCCACCACCACCTGGCACTTGGCAACCCTAGCTGGTGCGCAGGGCCATATGTTCGACACCTCTGCCCTATGGCATTGTACCCCATTGAGATCCCTGTCCTCCCCAGGTTCCACCCAAATCTCCAGGAGTTTCCCAACCTGAATCAGGCAACCCTACCTTCCCAATACCCTGCTAGTGGCCAGGGGAACCCTACTTTAAACCCTCATGCCCAGGAGTGTATTGAATGCCCCGTATAGGCTTGCCAGGCCCCTCAGCTCCACCTGCGGGAGCTTTGCGGGGCTGCGACACCCATGCGCAGTGTGCGTGGGCCTGGCGCGGCATGCGCGGCATGTGCGCACACCTTGCGCTATGCGCATACGTCACATCTGGGTCTACCCGGAAGCAATGTGGACACTCTAGTGATCCCGACCAAAACTCTATGGTTTCC
Source organism: Euleptes europaea (assembly GCF_029931775.1). Classification (NCBI taxonomy): domain Eukaryota; kingdom Metazoa; phylum Chordata; class Lepidosauria; order Squamata; family Sphaerodactylidae; genus Euleptes; species Euleptes europaea. Next base: position 21,189,231 of record NC_079313.1, on the reverse strand, counting down.
ATAGAGTTTCAGCCGAGGTTGCCAGAGCATCCGCGTCGCTTCCGGGTAAACCTGAAAGTGACATGTGTGGAGCGTGCGCACCAGCCCTCAGCTGGCCAGCGGGCAACCCGGTGGATTGGCAGGATTTTACCCGCCACCACTGGGCACCTGGAAACCCTAGCCTCGTATCTTTGGAACAGTTCACCGTGCATTGAACTTCTTAGCATCTCTGGCCTGCCCTGTCCTCTCCTTAACCCACAGATTGATAAATACCGCATGTGCCTATGTGCCTGTGTGTGTTCCATGTCCTTATCATTAGCAGAGTTGCCACTGCTGCCTTTCACCTTGATTTCCCCTGGGCAGGCGCCTGCAATAGTGATAATAATGTGAAGGTTTTACACGCCCACCCACCCATCTTCATTTCAACAAGCTGGTCCCCCCTTCCACCCCCTCCAGCTCTCCATCAAAAGACGGTCTCGCTCTCCAATCGTTGGGGCTTCTAGTGCTTCCCCCCAACATCCCAAGCGATTATGCAAAGTGAGGGGGCCTCCCATGGAAGTCTTTTCTGCAGAATCTGCAAAATAAAGGCACTAGATCAAAAAATATTTTTAAGAGTAGTGAGCTGCTAAGGTTTTGAAACCAGAGCCATTTATTCTGTCCTGTGGCAGCGTGAAATATGTCAGGGAAAGAAGGCCTTGAAAATAAGGGCATTTGCAAAAAGAATCCAAGTCTGTTTGTTTTTTTAAATGGCACACACTTTAATTTTTTCCCTTGCACTTTAACACTGGTTTGGAAGTATGGTGGGTTTTGAGTTCCCCAATGATAATGCTGGGGGGAAATACGTGAAATAGTTATCACCTAGAGATCCAGAAGGAATGGCTCTCTTAAAAGGTGTGTCAAAGGAACATGAGAACATAAGAAAGGCCATGCTGGATCAGACCAAGGCCCATCAAGTCCAGCAGTCTGTTCACACAGTGGCCAACCAGGTGCCTCTAGGAAGCCCACCAACAGGACGACTGCAACAACATTGTCCTGCCTGTGTTCCACAGCACCTAATATAATAGGCATGCTTCTTTGATTCTGGAAAGAATAGGTGTGCATCATGACTAGTATCCATTTTTCCTAGTAGCCATGAATACCCCTCTCCTCCATGAAGATGTCCACTCCCCTCTGAAAGCCTTCCAAGTTGGCAGCCACCATTACATCCTAGGGCAGGGAGTTCCACAATTTAACTATGCATTGTGTGAAGAAATAAAAGCAAAGCAGTACATAGTTTTCACTGATGGAAATGCCTTTTTTATCATGACTCTGTATCCATCGGAGCAAAAATAAACAGAAAACTTGAGGCACCTTAAAGATGACCAAATTTTTCATCTAGCCTCAACTTTTGTGGAGTACAGCCAATTTGAGAACAACACTGGCTTTTTAAAAAAAGCATCAAAACAATTAAAGCTACAAAATGGGTAAAACAGAGACATCAGAGACAAAAAGAAAATTAAAACCTATCCATACCTTCACCTTAATTGCCAGAAGCCAGCCCCCAAAAAGACCCTTACAGCAGGATCCTAGGCATATTTACTCAGGAGTAAAACTCCCTGTACAGGGATTTATTGCAGTGTACAAAGGATTGTAACCATAATTTTTCTTAGACTGTCACACGATTCAAGGAATCTTAGTTCATTCATCATGGGTTCTAGCCTATTAAATGATAAATCTGCATATGAAAATCCAATCATATTGACTAATTCAGCACATTTTCTTCATTATTATTTTTTTTGGATCATGTGCATATGTCACAAGAGGCACAATCTTAGATGAGACATTCCTTTTCCTGTGTGAGAGGTGGGCCCACGGATTGTGGGCCCACATTTTGTAAACTTGGTTAACGCAAGCTATATTGTCGGATTGAACCCCTTCAGCTTGCAGGTAGCCGATTAAATGCTTGAAGATTCCCCCCACCTTTTTTTAAAAAAACATTATTTGCACGAGGAAAGCCAGCATGTTTTGTATATTTGACCGTTTTGGTGGGGAAGGGCGGATATTTTGTGGGGGAAGAGTCAAAGGTTTGATCTCCCACACGCACTCTGGAGTAGAACAGTTAGGGTTGCCAGGTCCCTCTTTGCCATTGGCAGGAGGTTTTGGGGGTGGAGCCTGAGGAGGGCGGGGTTTGGGGAGGGGAGGGACTTCAATGCTGTAGAGTCCAATTGCCAAAGTGGCCATTTTCTCCAGGTGAACTGATCTCTATTGGCTGGAGATCAGTTGTAATACTTAGTACCTGGAGCTTGGCAACCCTAGGAACACTCCAGCAACAGATGTTACCCTGCAGGGCTGCTGGCTGTGTAAAGTATTTCTTCCCGAGTCACCAAACTGGGCATGCCTCCTGGTTAGAAAAAGGTAAGCCTCCAGCAGTGACTCACACAGAGACCTGACAGATAGCCCCTACAGACCGGGTAAGTTTGCCACTCTTCTCTCCAGCAACCTGATGACTACATCTAGCTTCCTTTTCTCCCTTTGTGTACCTTTCCCTGCACTCATGACGTGCCTCTATGTGTTGCCCCTAGCCCCCCTTGCTCTCTTCACCCCAACATTCAGCTCCTTCTCTAAAGCTGACCACCTGCCCGATAGTTTGTGGGTCAGCACCACGTCCTCCTGAGTCCTGCGTCGCCCTCCCCCCCAGCTGTCCCACAGCTTAACCCTAATCAATCTCTGTCCGGTGTGACGGTCCTTCCCAGCCAACTGTTCTCCGTTCTCTCTCTCTCTCTGGAATCCCTCCCTCAATTGCTCATCTGGCTGGATATTTCCATCCAGCCCTCTGTGCCCCCTTGTAGAAACCCAGACAGGCTCAGGGCCAAAGATGAAAAGGGAGGTTGAGATCTGTAACCAGGAAATATCTGGGAAGGAAGCAACTTTCTTCCTACCATGTCCAGAGGCAAAGAAGACACCCAGTCCTCTGACAGCTGGTTGGAAAAGGGCATTTCAGGAAGGACACATTGTCATATTTATATACTTATTTGTTTGTTTGAATTTCTAACCCGCCCTCCCCGGCCAAGACCAGACTCAGGACAGGTAACAACATTAAAATCACAATATATAGAACAATAAAACATCTAAAACCATAAAATACGATCTCATAAATGATTAAAAACAGATGGTGTACTAATTTATACAGTGTCCGCTGCAGCTTAATAAATACCAGAACTAAGCAGGCGGGCCGCCCCCATAACACCAGTTGTCAAAAAAGAAAAGGGGGGGAGAGCAGGGAAGCCAGGAGTGGAGAAAGCTGTACCTGCTGAAATCTCTAAAGGTGCCAAGAATTCTTAACTCACTATAGGGACAAATCTCTTGTATATCCTTCCGTAACTTCATTTTGTATCTGCTCCTCTTGCACAGGATTTTACATGAATCCTACTTTGCCCATCTAACAGCAGCAAGTGAAACTGGTCGCTCTTTTCATTAGCTCGTGTCTGAAACAGACTTGTCTTTGTAACATCGTCTCCCCCCCTTTTGTTAGGAGTATAAAAGCATTGACCTGAGATACACACACACACATACGCCATTGCATCTGACGAAGTGAGTTCAGACGTATACTGGAGAAAAGTTCACTTCTGCACATCAGACGCACAGCTACAGTGACCGGTTCAAAAGCTGACAGTCCTATCGACCAGAGGTGTGGCTGCCGGTCAACGCTGGAATTCTCTTATCTAGAGTTAGGGAGGGATAAAGTCGAACAACCTATACTGTTACCCACACTGAGCCCTTGGAATAGGGTGGGATACATCCATTCATTTTTCTCCCCAAAAAGATTTTCCGATTGCTAAAATGCTTCTGTAGTCAGCTTTGAATTATACTTACCGCCTTCTCTAGTTTGGAAGTGTGATGCTTTTGTCCAAGCTGCAGCAAACAATCGTCTCTTCTTTTTTCCCTTTCTGAATGCTGTTGATATGTCGTCTCATAGAATCATAGACAAAAGGTATCACAAGGGTCATCTAGTCCAACCCCTTGCACAATGCAGGAAATTCACAACTACCTCTCCCCCACACCTCCAGTGACCCCTACTCCATGCCCAGAAGATGGCCAAGATGCCCTCCCTCTCATCATCTGCCTAAGGTCATAGAATTGGTATTGCTGACAATCTAGCCTCTGCTTAAAAACATCCAGGGAATGAGTGCTTACCACCTCCCAAGGAAGCCTCTTCCACTGAGGAACCGGTCTAACTGTTAGAAAATTCTTCCTAATGTCGAGCCGGAAACTCTTGATTTAATTTCAACCCGTTGGTTCTGGTCCGACCTTCTGGGGCAACAGAAAACAACTTGGCACCATCCTCTATATGACAGCCCTTCAAGTACTTGAAGATGGTTATCATATCCTCTCTCAGTCTTCTCCTCTCCAGGCTAAACATACCCAGCTCCTTCAACCTTTCCTTATAGGACTTGGTCTCCAGACCCCTCACCATCTTTGTTGCCCCCCTCTGGACACGTTCCAGCTTGTCATAATCATTACCTCATAATCATTCCCTTCATGCAGAACAACCTTGCATGCTTCAGTCTTAGTCCCTTGTCATCTATGTTACTCACTTAAGGTTGCCAGGCCCTTCTTTGCCACCAGCGGGAGGTTTTTGGGGCGGAGCCTGGAGAGGGTGGGGTTCAGGGAGGGGAGGGAATTCAATGCCATAGAGTCCAATTGCCCAAGTGGCCATTTTCTCCAGGTGAACTGATCTCTATCGGCTGGAGATCAATTGTAATAGCAGGAGATCTCCAGCTAGTACCGGGAGGCTGGCAACCCTTACTCACTGCCTGGGGAAGACTGGCCACTTAATTTATTGGGGAAGTTTCCTGGGTGGGCTTTTGCCCCAGAGGGCCGCTGGTAGCCTGGAGCAAGTTTGTTTTTGGTTTATTTATATTCTGTTTTTATCCTCAATGGGGAACCAAAGCAATTTACAACATTGTTTTACTCAAAACCCCGCCCCCTGTCCAAATCTGCTTTTCCACCCTTCAGGGAAAACCAGGGATCCCTGACTCTTTTCCTCTACAGGAGAAACTGCAGCTTCAACTGGGCAGTTTTCATTGGGGGGAAAAAAAGCAAAAGGGGAAAGGGAATGCTTCTTCCTGGTCCTCTGCTCAGAATGACAGTACTCTAGTTACTCTTCAGTATTTTTTAAAAATGCTGTACACTGTTACACACATCTCCCACTTAGCATCTAGTTACAGGGCTCAAGCAGATAAGACATCATCTTGTTCTGTCCATAAAATGCAAATTGCAAACTCATGTAGCCTCAGTTTGGCTTGGGGTTATGCAGAGAAGAGCAGGGTGGTTTCACACTTCACTCTCAACTCATTAACTATTAAAAATCAGGTTCCTTCCTTCCTTGTTAGAATTTTAAAAGCGAAAAAAATGCATGTTTTTAAAGGACATGTCTTTTTTAATTTTAAAATACTAATAACAGAGCAGGGCAGCTATTTTCAAATTGCCAAAATCAAGTAGCAAAAAACAAATTGCCAAAATCAAACCTGTGTTCCCCACAACTAACATGTAAAGTTACGTGTGAGTAACATGTAAAGTATGGACGCAGGAGCTGTGGTTAGGGTTGCCAGCTCCAGGTTGGGAAATACCTGGAGATTTTTTTTGGGGGGGGGAGTCTGAGGAGGGCAGGGTTTGGAGAAGAGAGGGGCTTCAATGCTATAGAGTCCAGTTGCCAAAGCAGCCATTTTCTCCAGGGGAACTGATCTCTATTGTAATAGAAGATCAGTTGTAATAGAAGAAGAGTTGTTTTTTATATGCTGACTTTCTCTACCACTTAAGGGAGACTCAGACTGGCTTACAATCACCTTCCCTTCCTCTCCCCACCACAGACACCCTGTGAGGTAGGTGGGGCTGAGAGAGCTGTGACTTGCCCAAGGTCACCCAGCTGCCTTCATGTGTAGGAGTGGGGAAACCAAGCCAGTTCACCAGATTAGCCTCCGCCGCTCATGTGTAGGAGTGGGGAATCAAATCCAGTTCTCCAGATCAGACTCCACCGCTCCAAACCACCACTCTTAACCACTACACCACACTGCTCTTAATTCACGAGATATCCAGCCACCACCTGGAGGCTGGCAACCCTAGCTGTGGTACAACCATCTTTCAACATGTACAGTCACCTGGAAATTCTAACTGGCAAAGCATTCCTGGATGGGTGCACACCTCTGTCTCAAAGAAAGCAAGGCAGCTTACTCCAGTCGCCGGGCAAGCTAGTTGAGGCTGTCATTTTAATTGACAGGAGGAACAGAGAGAGATTTACTAAGCAAAGGAAATGCAGCTGCTAGTTAAGGCGGGCGAAAGAGAGTCTTGTAAGTGGACTTTCAGTAATCCTGTTTAGCACATTCCCAATCCACAAAGCACCTGCTCTGCAGGGCGGGGAGGGGGTGGTCTCACACGAGCACCCATGAAGCTGCCTTGTACTGATTCAAAGCTTCAGCCCGTCGAGGTCAGCATTGTCTACTCTGACTGGCAACTGCTCTCCAGGGTCACAGGTTAAGGTCTTCATCACCTACTACCTGATCCTTTTTAATAACTGGGGAGAACAGCGATTGAATCTGCAAGCTTTGGCATGCACAGCAGATGCTCTATCACTAAGCCATGGTTCCTCCCTATAGAGAATACCACCAGGTCTTCACGACTTGTTGCGTTTGCAGCGTCTCTTCCTTGCAACTGTGGTGGTAGCCCTAAGGATTTTAAAAAATTATTATTATTTTATTTTCAAAAGAATAAAGGAGTGAACATAAAAGAAAAGGGATAGGGGGGAAATAGGGGGTTAAAATAATGCATCAAAAATATTACATCTACTGTTCAATCATGTAGAAGAAAATGTATATACACTGGATGAATGGGAATGGTTTTTATCCCAATTTAACCTCTAACATTCTAAAATGTGATATATTTATTCTCTATTTCTATATATTTGTTATACTGGACAAAAATACCTTTAAAAACACATTTTTAATATTATCCATATTGAGCTCTTCATAACTTATGCTGTTTTCACACAAGCGTAATAAAGCTTCCAATTTAGAAATAATTCTTCTCTAGGTCTTTTGTTTACTGAATTAGTTAGTTTCACCATGACAGCATATTCTGCCAATTTATTCTTCCATTCTTCTAGGTTGAGACCTTCCTCCAATTTCCATTTCATGGCTAGTACCATTCTGGCAGCTGATGACCACGTATCTATGCAATTCCTCGAACACCTTTTCCATTGTTGCTGGTGTTATCCCAAATAGCATGTACTTAAAATCCAAAGCAAAGTTAATTTTTAACATTGTTTGCATTTCTCTATGAACTTGAATCCAGTATTTCTTCACAATCTTACAAGATACGAAAGAAGGTTGAACACATGAAGCAGCCTTATACTGAACCAGACCCTTGGTCCATCAAAGTCAGCCTGGTCTACTCAGACCGGCAGCGGCTCTCCAGTGTCTGAGGCAGAGGTCTTTCCCATCACCTACTTGCCTTTAACTGGAGATGCCGGGGATTGAACCTGGGACCTTCTGCATGCCAAGCGGATGCTCTACCACTGAGCCACGGACCCTCCCCAAAGGTTCCTTCAGTCTTGTCATTTCCAGCAATGTCCACTGTTCTCCAGCCCTAAGGATTTTGTTGCCCTGGCTGAACTGAAGTTTGGTTCCCTCCACTCTACTCCCCTGAGCCTTTGCATGTGCTGAGTGGTGCAACAGCAGCCCAGACAATGATTGAGGATATTGTCTTAGTTCCCTCCCCAATGCCTGTCACTTATTTCATTCGTTCATCTTTAAACTGATGGCTGTGGAGATCAGATGGTTCTAGAGGAGGAACCCAGGATGTCACCCCAGTCTATTGTTAGAATAGACAGCCTTTGTGGTGTCACTTAACTCCACCAGAATTAGAGGGGGGTTCTGACCAGAGAGTCCTAGATAGGAGAGAGAGGGACTGAAAGGGATGCCCGATACCTTTATAACTCTCTTCCTCTGCTTTGATGTGTAGACTGATATATCTCAGGGCTCTGTCATTTCCTCCTTCTTCTCAGACTCTCTCTCCCCTTTTTTGCCCTCATTCAAGCAAGATGGTAGGAACCGTGCTCTCTGCGCACAGCCCTTCCTCCCCCCCCTCCCCTGCAATGGGTGGAAGGAAGATGGAACCTTTTTATCTAGATAGCTAGCTAGCTAGATTAGGATAGGGGAGTTGTTCGTTCTTTCCTATCAATATTGTATTTCACCAATAAATGAGTTTAGTTTGATTAGAAACAAAAGCCTGCTTTCTTTTGTTTCCTTACACCAGGGGTGGGGAACCTTTTTTCCGGCAAGGACCATTTGGATATTTATAACATCATTCGTGGGCCATACAAAATTATCAACTTAAACATTAGACGACCAAGCCCCAAGCAGGCAACTGCCCCAGATGACACACTCCTAGACTCGGGCAAGCAAGCAGGCATCCAACCGGTGGCGCTCTCGCCCACCTGGTGGCACAGGATGGTCTGTTGTACCAGCCGGGCATAGCCGTCCAGCCACACACCGGAGTTGCTCCTGCTCCGCATGGTCGGGGCCGGATTCTACAGTGGGCTCCTGCTACCTCTGCCTGCAGGGGTGAAATGAGGACACACTGGCTAAGAGCTCACCCCCCACACGCATTCTGCCCCTGCCCACTTTAACCCCTCTCCATTGTCGCCACTTCCACCCCCACCCTCTTGTAGTACAGAGGGAATATGTTTCTCCACGGCCTGGGTGGGAAAGGGTTAACACAGTTTCTTGGGCGGTCCTAGCAGCTCCATAGCTAATGACTCTTCTGCAAGGAGGGGGGAAGGTTCCTTTTCTCAGCAAAACAAACTCACATCCGCCTTGAATAGAGGCTATTCCTGTCCAAGGGAAGGGGCGGATTACCAGTCTTAGATCCTTCTGAGCTAGAGATCTGCCAGGACCCACGAAGGGCCAGACCAAATGATTTTGCAGGCCTTGAATGGCCCCTGGGCCTGACGTTCCCCACCCCTGCCTTACACTTACGCACGCACATGGGATGCTGCAAAGCTCTAACTCTGCTGTGGCTATAGCCTAGGGCACTCTGCTATTAATCGGAATATCAGACCATAGATATTCCAACATCTATGAGGGACTGAGCAATTCCTCCGAAGGAGCAGGCAGCTGACCTCCCCAAGACATGGATAGCTGGGGAGAGCACCCCTGGAATTTTGGGATCTGCTTAGGTAGCTTAAATGATCTCCTCTGCTGGTGGTGAGAAACTACAATAATATTTATTCTAAGATCTGCATCCTGCCACATCAATAAGCAAAAGTGATGCTCAGAATGGCTAGTTTAAAAATCAGATATAGGAGAGGAAGAAGAGTTAGTCTAGTCCTAACTGTCAGAAAATGCCTTTCTGGAGTCTAGTCCCCTGCGTGGGGAAAGAGAAGGGGAGACAAGGGACAAAACAGGATCTTATCCTCCAGAGCCAGGCAAGAGGCAGGAACGTAACAGGCCTTCCACCCGGGTCACACAAAACCTGCATGAAAGAAGGAGAGCCTCTCCTGGAAGGGGATTCCTCGCCCGAAGCTAATCACCTAAATGGAGGGAGGTTGTTGAGAGACCGTCTGCTATTCCCTAATAGAATTTGCCCTCAAGTGCAATTTAATTTTCTCGGAGGTTGTTTTCCACCCCCTGCCCTTCCTCCACTGGCCCACAGGCAGAATCCCTTTCTCAGCACCACGTTGTGGGGATCGCAGCGCCTTCTCTGCGGGGGAAACCTGACGCCCCTTCACTTTTGCTCTTCGGGGCTCCTCTTGCCTCTTTTAAGTTTGAGACCTGCTGCATTTATTTTTAATCTCCATCTTTTCTCCTCCCCCCCCCACCCCCAACACACAGAAAGGAAAAGAGGCCCTGCCCACGGGGTGGAAGGGAAGTAGTCAGAAAGATGGCAAGTGGGTTGTGTTAGGCTCAGTTTAGGTAAACTTCGTGTACCTGTCTTGAAAGGAGAGGCCCGTCATCCTTCTCCTCCTTCTGGTAAGTACCGCCATTCTTATTTATTTGTAAATATTTACAGGCACCGGGTTGCTAACTCTGGCTTGGGAAATTCCCGGAGATTAGGGAGGGGGCTCAGCAGGGATGTAATGCCATACAGCCCACTCTCCAAAGCGGCCATTTCCTCCAGGGGGAGTGATTCCCTGTAGTCTGGAGATCCGTTGCAGTGCTGGGAGGAGGGTTCCAGGCCCCACCTGGAGGTTGGCAACCCTATAATGGGTGCGATCCTGGGAGACGTTTTCTGGCTCAAGACCTTAAAAAATGGAAGAGGAATTGAGGGGGAGGCAGTAGCACAAATCAGGTGGCGCTCCCTTTTGCCACGGCTGGAGAATCTCCTGGTGGATCACGTCCCGAGATTCCAGGAGCCTGTGGTTGTAGTTTAAAAGACATGCCTTCCTTATCATGAAAGCTGGAGGCTGTGTTAAGGAAGGATTGCTTACAAACCCCCTGCATCTCTTTGCAGAGTGTGTGCGGGGTGTGTGCGCTGTGTTTCTCTTCTTGTTTGATTGATGTCCTTGCAAGAGGAGCAGATTTGTGGGTTCCTGCGTTTTGCATTATGGTTTGGAGCTGGGGATGGGGTAAGCCTCTCGAAGAGCGGCGTGTCACTTCGCATTTCGTGCAGACCAGGTAGAGCTGATAACATTCCACACTGACCAAATCAACATGCCTGTGCGCTCTGTAGTAATCTTCTTTCCCAAGGCTGGTGAGGTTTGGGTTGATTGAACTGCAACACGAGTCCCTTGAAACAAAAGGCTGGAGTAACAGCCAGCGACAAGTCGAGGACATTACTCTGTTCTTCTGTGTTGCCTATGAGATGAGATCTGGTGGGGCTTAAACCAGCTCTGGATATGTGGGAACAGCCAGTAGCCCAGAAAGTCAGACCGACCTGTGGGGGAAAGCACCTTCTGCATATAAGAACAAGAGGCGTGCATTTGCAATTTACACGGGGTTTTTTGCTGGCTTTCCCTGGACAAGATATCAGGCCTAGAATTTAGATTACTGAGGATTCTGCTTTCCTTGCCTTAAAAACGGTTGCGAAGAGGTCTTGGAAACACATGACCAGTGTTCAGAACAGATTCCATGGGTTTGGTGTTGGTGCGTGGGCACTTTTTGGGGTGGCTCCCCCACCCCTGTTTTCCTGGCACTTCCTAATTCCGCTCTCTTAAGCTCTTATTTTCCCACCACACTGTAATATTGGGGTTGGAACAAAGCATGAAGCAGAACACACAAGAATGCTGCTGACACGTACGTTATGGATTTCCATGGTTTCTTCTTAGCTGAGAATTTGGATGCCTTGTAAGAACAGAAGCATTGTTCTCCTGGTTTAGGCCAAAGCTCCCCCCAGACAAGAGCTGTGTTCCAATGGTGGCCAGCCAGATGCCTCTGGAAGTTCCCAAGCAGAACATTTTAGGCCATTTATGCACGGGAGGTTTTGCCTTGGATTTGCTGCTCTGTAGATGCACACATTTTCCATCAAATTCTAAAAACTCAAAAAAGCCCCCATGCAGAACTTTTAGAATTCAGATGGGGGAAATGGACATCTCAGAAGCAGCAAATCCAAGGCAAAACCTCCCGTGCATAAAGGGTCATAGTGGAAAGAGCTCTCCAGTGCTGTTTTTTCCTAGGATCTGCTGCTTGGAGATTAATGAAGGAGCTTCCATTCTTAACTATCAGAAATAAATAGGCCTTAGTCAAATTCATCAATATATCTTATTTTTGTTAAAGCCATCTAAGCTGGTGGCCATTACTATCTTGTGGCAGTGAGTTCTACTAGTTAATGGAGGTAAATAGAAGAAGAAGAAGAGTTGGTTTTTATATGCTGAGTTTCTCTACCATTTAAAAAAGAATAAAACCAGCTTACAATCATCTTCCCTTCCCCTCCCCACAACAGACACCTGTGAGGTAGGTGGGGCTGAGAGTGTGTGACTAGCCCAAGGTCACCCAGCTGGCTTCATGTGTAGGAGTGGGGGAACAAATCCAGTTCACCAGATTAGCCTTTGCCGCTCATGTGGAGGATCAAACCTGGTTCTCCAGATTCAGAGTCCACTGCTCCAAACCACCACTCTTAACCACTACACCACACTGGCTCTCAAATAATCTGTAGAAATATTTGCCTAGTCCCGTGCTCCTTGTTGTAGTTTCTACCTCCTGTCAAGGACTGCCTGGAAACTGAGGGCTCTCCTTGTGTTTTGGCAAAGGTTTCTGGTCTCTTGGTTTGAAGAACAATGTGGCAAGATGAAGGATAGAACAACCCTCTGCCTTTGGAGGATGTCAGCCTGGTAGTATCACTTTTCATAACTAGAGCATTGACACAGAAGGAGGCACATGTGCTATGCACAGAGGGGGTAAGGCTTGGCACCACAGTGGGATAGGGTTGCCAACTTCCAGATACTAGCTAGAGATCCCCTGCTATTACAACTGATCTCCAGCCGATACAGATCAGATCACCTGGACAAAATGGCCACTTTGGCAATTGGACTCTATGGCATTGAAGTCCCTCCCCTCCACAAACCCCACCCTCCTCAGGCTCCGCCCAAAAAACCCTCCCACCGGTGTCAAAGAGGGACCTGGCAACCCTGCAGTGGGACAATAGGGGTATGCCCCATAGGCAATATGGAAAGGAACACAAAATGGGGCCTCAATGTGGTTTGAATGCTGGAAAAATATGATCTTGCAGCAATGGGAAAGGCAACCTGGAGGAAGGATGCCAGGCACTGCCTGTCACCAATGCGACAACCCCTTTTGCTTCCACAGGGGCAAAGATTGCCTGGGAAGACCCCTCTTCTTCAGGACCACCACAAGAAAAATGACCAGTAGGTAGGGATCATATTTTGCTTTCCATTTCATCTCCATAATAAGTTGGAGGGGAGGGGTGCACCGCCATCTGGCACCATGCCATGCCGTTCTTCCCTTCTTGTCCGGGTGCCCTTTTCTCATGGTTTCAAGGTAGCCCTCCTCTGTGCCAAAAGAGTAACTGAGTACCCTGCTATGGGGTGACCTACGGGCCTGGCTGCCTTCCCCATGGCTCCAGCACCCCCCCTTTTGCCTTTCCAACCTGTTCCCCTAATTATTCCCTTGCAACTGGGAGCTGGTTCATCATTCTTCCTTCCTCCCCAGCATCCTTTTGATTTATCTTTCTGTCTGGAGCACAGCGCTCCCTCCCCCTCCTTCTCCCTGGGGAATTCAATTTTCATTCATTTTTCTGCTTTGCTAGATTGATATAGACCCTCTGCCCTGGTCCATATTACTCACAGCAGCGAAGCACCAGCAGCAAGGGGAGAAACACAAGAGCCAGCTCTTTATTTCCCCCCTGGTGCAAAAGGAAATCTAGCAAGATCTTTCCCGCAAGAAGAACGTGATGCTCTTTCCCTCCTCCATCTTCACCCCATTTGGGCTCTCCACATTGCATAATCCCTGATCCTTTACAAAATCATTTCTTGGTGCCCATTTTGTTTTAAGAAAGGGCCAAGTTTTTCAATGGAGCTTCTACACAACCGTGCATTTTTTTAAAAGACGAGGGTTTATTTTATTTAGATGTTTATACCGTTTTCCTCCCCAGTGGGGATTCAAAGCAACTTACAACACCATTCTTCTCGGAGGGACAACACACAAGGCATAGAGGTGGAGATCTGCCCCTGATAAGGCTTCCTGGCACTGGTATTCAGAGATTTCCTGCCTCTGATCATGGAGGTTCCCTTTAGTCACCATAGCTAGTAGCCATGGATAGACCTGTCCTCCATGAACCTCTCTAATCCCCTTTTAAAACTGCTTGTAACAATAACTACATCCTCTGGCAGTGAATTCCACATTTTGATCATGTATTGTGTATAGAACGGTTTCCTTTTGTTTGTCCTTAATCTACTGCTCATCAGCTTCATCAGATGCTTCCCCTCTGGGGAAGCTAGCTGGCCGGTGGGTGAAAAAGGATGCCAACTGGTCTGATCCAGCAGAGGTCTTCTTATGTTCTTAAAGGTAAAAGTAGTCTTCTGTGCAAGCACCAGGTCATTCCTGACCCATGGGGTGATGTCACATCCTGACGTTTACTAGGCAGAGTATGTTTACGGGCTATCTATCGTCACTCCAATTTGACTGAGACAAATACGTGCAGTTGCAGGGATCTCTAACCTTGCTGAGCCGATGGGCTCTTTCAGTATTTTGTGGAATGGTAATGGGCACCTTGTAAGGAGCCCCGTGGCACAGAGTGGTAAGCTGCAGTACTACAGTCCAAGCTCTGCTCACGACCTGAGTTCAATCCCAACGGAAGTCAGTTTCAGGTAGCTGGCTCAAGGTTGACTCATCCTTCCATCCTTCCGAGGTCAGTAAAATGAGTACCCAGCTTGCTGGGGGTAAAGGGAAGACGACTGGGGAAGGCACTGGCAAACCACCCTGTAAAACAAAGTCTGCCTAGTAACCGTCGGGATGTGACATCACCCCATGGGTCAGGAATGACCCGGTGCTTGCACAGGGGACTTTTACCTTTACCTTTAATGGGCACCTTGAGAGCCAGTGTGGTGCAGTGGTTAAGAGCAGGGTATTTTAATCTGGAGAACTGGGTTCAATTCCCCACTCCTCCACATGAAGCCTGCAGGGTGCCCTTGGGCCAGTCACAGTTCTCTCAGAACTTTATCAGCCCATGTGGAGGCCAGCAATGGCAAGCCCAATGTCTCTTGCCTTGAAGACTCTATAGGGCCGCCATAAGTCAGCTGGGACTTGACAGCACTTTCCATCACCACCACCATGGGTACCACCACAAAATAGCTGCCATGGGGCACTGTGGCTCATCACAAAACGTTGGATCATTCCACTCTAACAGTGCGATCCTAAGGAGTGTTACTCCAGTCTAAGCCCAATGAAATGAATGGGCTTAGACTGGAGTAACTCCCTTTAGGATTGCAATGTAGGTAACCTGCTATGTTGGAGGCAGCAGTTCCCGAATGGGTGCTCTGTGCAGACTCAAAAGTAATGCCTCCTGGGCTCTTCTGAAGCAACCTCCTATACTGAGGAAGTGGAGGAGAGCCAGGATTGGCTCTTTGCTTTGTGAAAGAATTGCTGTTTGGTTTCATTTTCAAAAGAAAGAAAAGGCTTGGCTCCAGGTGTGGCCACAGGCAAAGGTTTCCAAGCCCGGGAACATAAGATTATTTTTGTAGATGTTTACAAATGAGCATTTTAATGACAGTAATCTAACCACTTCCTAGGAATGAAACAGTGTGTGTTAAGTGCCCTCGGGTTGCTTCCAAGTTATGGCAGCTCAATAAATTAAAGACCTCCAAAACTTCCTATCTTTAGCAGACTTGCAAACTGAGGACCAGGGCTTCTTTATTGAGCCACTCTGTGTCGTGTTGGGTCTTCCTCTTTTCCTAAAACTAGCATGCATGGGACTGTCGAAGTCCTCCATAAAGTTGTCACGTGGTGACTTGCCCATGAGGCAGCACAACCATGGGCAGCTGGAAAATGAGAAAATTGGCTGTGTTTCTTTGTGTGTGTTTTTTACAAGGCTACGTTGAAGCACCCTAGAAGACAACTGAGGCAATCTGATTAACAGGGGTTTCTGATCACAGAGTTTGGATAAGGAGCATCCAGCTGAATACATATATTAGAGATCCTCATCCTGAGAGCCAGAGCGGTGCAGTGGTTAAAAGCAGTGGTTTGGAGCAGTGGACACATCTGGAGAACCGGGTTTGATTCCCCACTCCTCCACATGAGTGGCGGAGGCTAATCTGGTGAACTGGATTTGTTTCCCCACTCCTGCACACAAAGCCAGCTGGGTGACTTTGGGCTAGTCATGCTCTCTCAGCCTCACCTACCTCACAGGGTGTCTGTTGTGGGGAGGGGAAGGGAAACGTGATCGTAAGCCGGTTTGATTCTGCTTAAAGTGGCAGAGGAAGTCGGCATCTAAAAACCCAGTCTTCTTCTTCTTCTTCCTCTTCTTCCTCTTCTTCCTCTTCTTCCTCTTCCTCCTCCTCCAAGCCTCCCAGAACAAGTGTTGATTGGTTGAGAACTTAGTACTAGACAATAGATGGCTAACCATAGTCTCTAGTCCTTTGTGCAGGTAGTGTATGCAATCCATCTGCCTTAGGAGTTCTGCCTTTGTGAAACTGTCTGATCCCTTCTCTTCTCCAAACTCACTCAGGAAAAAATTGTCTTCTTGGTGATTTGTTTAACAGGAAGGAATTTTGTCTTTCTTTTTACTCCTAAATTGTTATCCCATATACCCCACATTATCTGTTGTGGGGGAATCTGCAGTGCAGATTTCTGTTGGTAAAGGCCAACATCTTATCGAACTCACATTTCATCTTGACAACTTTTCTAAACTCAAACAGTTCCAGAGGAAAACCCTGAGGGTAAATACTAAGGAGTTCGCTTCTCTTTCGAAATATGTTTGCCGGAAGGTGGAGCAGCTGGTTTCATGAGCCCTGTCCATGGTGCTGAACACCTATGAGTGTCAGACAAAGTTGCTGCTGTGCCTTTTAATATACTGTCCAGCAATGAAACCTCCCCTTATATTAGTACAGTGGTTCCCAAACCTTTCGGGCCACCACCCCCTTGGTTCCACAAAATCAACCCCAGCCCCCCCTACCCTATCCTATAAAAAGAATTATTCAAAATAGGGGTTTGCATGACGCACTACAGAACATAATAACAACAAAATTTCAAAACAGAAACAATTACTTGTACGTCTATTCAAAATCAAATTAAAACTTTTTAGTTGAATTTTATTCAACAAAACTGATAAACTGGATCCAGTGGTACCAGCTCTTCAAAGTCTGGAAAAAAATTCTGATAGTTTCCACCAAATTTGCCAGCATGGTGCCATAGCGTGATCTATTGTTAATTAGTGAACAACACTGTTGAAGGGGCCCACCTCTAGCGCCCCCTGCTGCCCCCTTGCCTCTTAGTGCCCCCTAGGTAATCCCACCGCCCCCCCCCCAAGGGGTGGCATCGCTCACTTTGGGAACCACTGATTTACTATATGAGCGATCTGTCATATTTTGTACAACTATGCAATAACCAGTTAAGCACTTAAGAAGTTTTAAGTGCAACCCCACCAAAATTACATACGTTTAGGTTTCTCTAGTTTAAATGGGACAGATTCAATCATCTGTTGAATTCAGCATTTCCCAAAATTCTAATACCACAGGGCACACTTTTGGAATTAAAATTAGAGGTGCATTTCACTGGGGTCCAAAGAGGGTTACCTTTAGAGTAGATAAAAAGTAACAAATACTTGCTTCCACAGGAACCCCTCTCTGAGTCTTTGCATGAGTACAAACTTGTAACATGCTACCCTCCCCATGATATCGTCTCATACATACAGTTGCATGAGCCATAAAATGGGGGTGGGGGACCTTTCAATGTGAATAGATGGAATAAATACTATATCATAGTAATGGAGTTGCAGCCTGGGTTGAGATCCCCTCCCTGCCCAGACAGTCCACACTTTGGCCGTCCTAGGCCAAGCTCATGTTGAGACAAGGGAGTCTGTAGAAATAATTTTAGTAGGGGACAAGGTTACTCAGAGATTACTCTGGATCTCTTGCTTACCAGTTGGAAGTTTATGTGTGTCAGAGTTCATTTTTTTAAAAACCCAGTAACGTTAGGATTCCATCCCACTTGCAACCCTGTGGACACTCATGCACAGATGCAACAGGCACCCTCAGAGGACAGCTAACTCTGCCATGTCTCTGCCTTCAAAGTAATAGAAAACTCCACTCCCTCACAACACCTCAGAATTATTGTGTTCATCTTCAGAGGAGGCCAGTTGGGAAGGCTCCAACCCAGAGCTGTGACTATGCCACCCTGAGTGGAGTTACACCTTCTTAGCTCCATGGAAATCAATGGGCTTAGACGTTTGGGCAGTGGTTCCTTTTTCCCTGCTCAGAGTTTGGGGATCAGTGAGATAAGGGCTCCCACTGAAATCAATGCACCTTAGAAGCGTCTACCTTAGGCTGGATTGAGACTAATGTACGCACTTCACCCCTTTGTGTTTTCTACTGAGGTATGCATGCAGAATGTCTTTTCTTGTTCATCTGGTACCACAAATCAGCTATTCCAACATTTGTGCACAAGATTTTTTTAACACTCTGATTACAAAGGGAATAAATCAAGGGGAAATGGGAAGACAGGAAGCCTTTTAAACAAAATCTGCTGTCTCCGTAAATCAAAAAAGGTAGCACTTTCTCTTAGTAAAACTTAGCAAATTCATAAATAAACATGCAGCATCTCTCAGTAAAATGGAGCAGGATATGTGGTAAGCCAGATGGTCCCCTGACCCAGCTGATCAAGGTAGCAAGCTGTATTACTGAAGAATTTGATCTTTAAAATGGGGCGTTACTTTAACATTCTTCTCTTTGGAAAAACAAAGCAAAAATCAAACATTTCAAATGATCAGACTCTTCAGTCCTGTTGTCATTCGGTTTATCCTTTATTTTATTTATCTGCTTGATTTATACCCCACTTGAGAGCCAGCATGGTGTAGTGGTTAAGAGTGGTGGACTCTAATCTGGATAACCGGGTTTGATTCCCCACTCCTCCACGTGAGCAGTGGACTCTAATCTGGTGAACTGGGATGGTTTCCCCACTCTTCTACATAAGGCCTGCTGGGTGACCTTGAGCTAGTCACCTGAGAGAACTGCGACTGAGAGAGCTTGACCTCCCTCACAAGGTGTCTGTTGTGGGGAGGGGAAGGGAAGGCCATTGTAAGCCGCTTTGAGACTCCTTAAAGGTAGAGAAAAGCAGGGTATACAAACCAACTCTTTTCCTCCTCCTCCCTAATGGGGACCCTAAATGGCTTACAACATTCTCTTTCTCCATTTAATTTTGTCCTATTTTGCTTTTTTGAATGTTTGCTAGCTGGATTCATCATTCTGTTTGGTAAATTATTTTAATACTCTTCTTCAGGGCTTTCCTGATGCCTTGGGTGTTTAACTCTCTGCTGTCCTATTGGAGCCCAACTCTTTCTCTCACCCTTTGGTAACAAGCCACTGCTTATCTAATGGCTGAAGAGAACAGAGCAAATTGCCATCACTGATATTATTATTTTAATACTGTGGAAGTAAATGACCAAGAGTCAAAGCCCCTTTCCATTGATTGGAAATGGGAGGGGTTTATGGGTCAGTTTATGGAAGATCACGGAGCCCCCTCCCCACAAAAATACAGTTAGGCCTTACAAGCAGAGCTGAAATTATTGTTTTAAAAATTTAATTGGTATGTGATTCCTCCACATGAGCGGCTGAGGCTAATCTGGTAAACTGGATTTGTTTCCCCACTCCTACACATGAAGCCAGCAGGGTGACCTTGGGCAAGTCACACTCTCTCTGCCCCACCTACCTGTGGGGAGGGGAAGGTGAGTGTAAGCTGGTTTGAGTCTCCCTTAAGCGGCATATAAAAACCAACTCTTCTTCTTCTTCTAGATGCAAAGAGTGGGTAGGGGTGGGGGGGGGGAGAAATTTCACCCAACAGAAGAAAATGCATTTTTCCAGTTCTCTGCTTGAGTTCTGAAATGTTGGTTTTTCAAAAAGAACTTCGGGACCATGAAAATGTTTATTCACATGCTTGGTCCCCAGAATAAAAACAAAAGTCCAGTAGCACCTTGAAGTGGCAATATCTACTGTATATTTATTTTCAACATGAGCTTTTGTGAGCCACCACCTACTTCTTCAAATCTCTGAACAAGTGAGCGGTGACCCACGAAAGCCCATATTGAAACAAAATGTTGTTAGTCTGTAAGTGGCCACTGGATTTTTGTTTTTTTATTTCACTACCACTGACTACCAGGGGCCACCCTTTTGCACTCATCTTGGTCACCAGAGCCTGATTTCCCCTTGATCCAACCTATTCGCAGGTCCTCCTATCTGCCCACTTCTAGCATGTCATTCTCACCAGGTTTTGAATGTATGCAGTTTTTGTTTTGGCCTCATTTATTATCGCCTTCCTGCCTGACAGCTGTCAAGGAAGTGTACATAACTCAAAGGAGGGAGGAGATCCTGTGCCCACCAAATCCCACCGAATGCATTCCTGAGTAGACAAGCACAGGACTGGAGTGAAAATATAATTGGAATCTACATTTTAAATTGCAATTTAAGAATTAAAAACAAAATTTAAACCAACAGCAAAGGGTCAAAGGCAGCCATCCACTCCTACTTGGGTGTAAGCCCCATCTACACTTCTTCATTCTGCTGCCTTGGGCTTTTAGTAGTGCCTGGCTTTTGATTAGCCCATTTGAATTGCACAAGGTACAGGGTTTTTTCCATCATGGCCCCAACCTGGTGGAGTGCCCTGTCTAAGGAGACTCTTGCCCTGCGGGACTTGTCTGCATTCCGCAGGGCACGTAAGGCAGAGTTATTCAACCAGGCATTCCACAACTGTAATTTTGGTGGACTCTACCATCAACGCTGTAGATTTTGAATGCCAAAAGTGTTAATTTGCAGTTGAGTTTTTAATTGGATTTTATGGAAATGATGCCTTTGTTATTGTCCCTGTGCTGCTATGTTGTTAGCTGCCCGAGCCCCATTTTGTGGGAGGGGCAGGACAAAAATCTAAAACAAATAAATAATCCAGAAAAGGGATCGTCTCTTTCACCCTGTCTGGAAAGGGGGATTTTAGCTCTTGCAAAGGGAAGTCCTGCTGGATTCTCTCCCGCATCTGCCTCAGGCCCACAACTGGGAGAGGAAGAAGAACAGTTGGTTTTTGGATGCCGATTTTCTCTACCTTTAAGGAGAATCAAACCCGCTTACAGCCTCTTTCCCTTTCTCTCCCCACAACAGACACCTTATGAGGTAGGTGGGGCTGAGAGAGCTTGAAGAGAACTGTGACTAGCCCAGCTGGCTTCATGGGCAGGAGTGGGGAAACCAACCCGGTTCACCAGATTAAAGTCCTCTGCTCATGTGTAGGAGTGGGGACTCAAACCCAGTTCTCCAGATTAGAGTCCACCGCTCTTTACTACATGATGCTGTCTGCATATTCAGTGCTGGCTTCCCTGGTTCCTTGTCCGTGTGCCCTTACAGGGAGCTCCGTCTCAGCGTGAGGGAGATGTAGGTACAACCCAAGTGCATCTCTCTCAGCATCTTACTTTTTAACTTCAGGGGTGAATTCACAACTGCAGAATGTCTCCCTGCCGCTCTGAATCTCTTTGGATTTACCTGACTGCAGGATCAAGCGAGGACTTGCAAGGGGGAAGAGGGCGGATGCGTCACAGAGCAAACACTGCAGTCCAAACGTCCCCATCGCCCCACCACACCTGGTTCACGCATGGTTTTCCCATCCCCGTTGCTGGGAGAGAGCGACTGGCCCAGCATAAAGCACCGAGGAATCTGAACCTGCTCTCCCCGAGGGCAGTCTGGTGACTCTAGCTGGGACAGAGGCTCTTCTCCTGGCAGCTCCTCACAGACATGGGAGCTTTTGCTTTGGATTGGCCGCTCTCTAGAAGCACATTTTCCCCCTCCAAATGCTTAAAACTCAACAATAAGCCCCATACAGAGTTCTGAGAATTCAGATGGGGAAAATGTGCATCTAGAGAGCAGCCAGTCTAAGGCAAAACCTCCCATGCATAAATGGCCATCCTCCCTGCAAGCCTTCTCACCTTCCTGTCAAGCAAGCCCGGGCCACTCCTGTTCCCAGTAAGCAGGTGGAGGCGACGGGGTGGAGAGGGGCTCCCTCAAAGGCACCCACCCTGCTCAGAGCAGAGGCGCGATTGGAGGCCGGGATTTGGGGGATCGCGGCACAATCCGGCTCTGGGGTTCTGGGCTAAAAACCCAGCAGCTGATAAAATGTGCCCAGGCCAGCCTGTGCAGTGGTTAGAGCGTGGGACTAGGGTCGCATTCCCACGTTCCCAGGAAACTCGTTTGGGCCCGAGGCGCTCTCTCCCCCCCCCACACACACACTCTACATGGGGGAGAGGCTTTTTAAAAAGTGCCCCCCCACTTGCTGTCTGAAGTGGTACAGCCCATTCGAGGACCTCAGACTTTCCTCTGCTCCTGTCGATCTTAAGTGTTCAGACGAAGACTTAAAAGAGTCAGCGGAAGGTTACACCGAGGAAGAACGAGCCTGGTGGAACCGACTGCGAAGATCCTGGTTCACACGTGCATCTCCATCCCCGGGATTCCCTAGACCCTTGGCGACTGGCTGCTTTCAAAAAGACCCGTGATGGGCAACCGGATGGTTCGGTCCGCAGGTACAAACCCAACACGTTCTGTCCCGCACGTGTGAACGCGGCAGAAGAAAGACAGCAGGTGGCGAACGGGCCAGACCCACACGAGTGGACCTGCTCGACGCAATCCTTCCCCTTCGGAGGCTGCTGGAAACGATTTCGAGCCCCCTGAACCAGGGAAGGGAAGGGCGGGGCTTGGCGGGGCAGGACACGCCCCCAGGCGGGAGAATCACAGAGTTGGAAGGGGCCACCAGGGTCATCTAGTCCAGCCCCCTGCAGGAAATTCACAGCTCCCAAAGACAAGAGAAAAGGCGGCGGGAAACTTTGGGAAAGCCCCTCTCCCCGGAGCAGGGGACTCCCCGCGCCCCGGGGTCCCGGTCCCCTTTCCCCCGCCCCCAGGCCGAGCCGCGCGGGGATTGGCCGGAGGGGGCGTGGCTTCCCGGCGGGGACAGTGACGTCACGCCCTCTCCCTGCAGTGTGAATGAATCAAAGGCTGCCGTCGGCGGGCCAGCGCTCCAGCGCCGAGGAGGCTGCGGCTGCCGCATCACCGGCCGCCCGGCGGGATCCAGGCGAGCGGGAGAGGAGCCGGCCGCAGCCCACCCCTCCGCAGCGCCTCCCCGCCTCGCCTCCTTTCCTCCCTCGCCCTCCAAGCCCGGCGGGTCCCCTGGGGTCTCCCCCCACCCGCCACCCCCCCGCCTCTCCTCCGCCTCCTGAAATAAAATGATGCAAAGCTCAGCACTCGCCACCGAAGGGGCTGTCAAGGGGCTTCCAGACATTCTTGGCGTGCCAATGCAACGTAAGGAATTCAGTCTCTCTCTCTCTCTCTCTCTCTCTCTCTCTCTCTCTCTCTCTTATTGATTTAATAATAAATCGGGGGGGGGGGGATTGGCCGTCTCCGGCGCTGGAACGGTGCAGGCAGGATTGTGCGAACGGCCGGGGCTGCCCGGATAGGGGTGGAGACGCGTGTCGGGAGGCGCGTGGCCGCGGGCAGGCCCGTCCGTCGAGGTTGTCCACGGAGGAACAGGTTGCTTGCCCTGTTGCTCGGTGGCATGGAAGCGCATCGCAGTCTCTGCCTCTCTCCTCCGTCTCTGGCCATTTAGGCCCGGGGGGTTTGGCCTTGGATTCGCCGCTCTCTCGATGCGCCTTTTCCCCATCCGAATTCTCAGAACTCTATGCATGGGGGCTTCTCTTTGGTGACACTTCGTAGCATTTTTTTTCCTAAAAAGCCATCTCGGGAGACGGAAAGAGATTGGGGCAAGGTTCCGATTCTTGGGGAGGCGGGAGGAACCGGTCAGAGGTCCGCGGCTTGCCAGAAGCCTGTAGCCCCTAGACAGCCTTCCTTCCCCCAAGGGAACTGGGGATCTGGGATCGTGCACCCGGATCGTGGGAAGGCTGTAGAGTGAGTGGGGGGGGGGGAGCGCCTTGGGCCCAAACGAGTTTCCTGGGAACGTGGGGATGCGAACCTAGTCCGACGCTCTAACCACTGAAATGGGTGGTCGCCCCCGCCGCCTTCCCCCTCCCTCCTCCCTAACTTTTATTTCCTGTTTGTTTTGTATTGAGACTCTGGAGAGCCGCTGCCGGCCTGAGTGGGCACTGCTGACTTTCATGGGCCAAGGGTCTGATTCAGTAGAAGGCAGCTTCACGTGTTCATGCGATCGCGCCGGGTTTGGGGCATCCGTCTTGGGCGCGCCGGCCCTGGGGCCTTTCCAGCTCGGAGCCTGCCCGCGGAGGTCGTGGGAACCCGGGCACCGGGGCTTGGAACGGAGCCGGGCGCGGGCGCGCCGAGCCGCGGTGCCCTGCATGGGTGCGCGCGCGCGCGGGGGGGATTATGCAGATGTGGGAAGGCGTGCGTGGATCGGGTGGGTCGGAGACGGGCAGCGTGTCCTCCTTCCAGGGGGGTCTCTGCGGAGCAATCGCGCGAGTCTGTGGAGAGGGGAAGGGAGATCGACGCCCGCTGTCGCCTGAAGCGTGTTCACACGTGCCAAGGGGTCAGAATGTGCGGGGAGGGCGGCTTGCTCGTTCCCTTCTCAGAATGTCTCGTTGCCGGTCTGAATCTCTTCTCGTTGACCTGTATGTATGGCAAGGGTCCGTCTGCTGGTTAAATCCGCCTGATTTCCCCTCCCCCCCCCCCGATATCTGTCCATTTTTCGTGCGTGCCCCATCTTAAACCAGGTTGACTCAGCAGGCCATTTATGCGCGGGAGGTTTTGCCTTGCATCTGCCTTTCTTTAAATGCACGTTTCCCCCACCCGAATGATCCAAACTCAAAAATAAACCCCCCCCCCATGCCGAGTTTTGAGAATCCGGATGGGGAAAATGCGCATCCAGAGGGCGGCAAATCCAAAACAAAAGCTCCCGTGCATAATCGGCCTCAAAGGAGTCATTGGAGTCAAGGGGACTGACTTCGGTGTAAACGCGCATAGATCAGGCAGCCAGCCCCACGGAGTTCAACGCGGCTGGCTCCCCAGGAAATATACTGCGTGTTACGACCTTGTTTTGTCGTTGGGCTTCCCTGCGAGTAAGTCCAACCGAACAGGCAAAGGAGCTCTTCCACCGCTCCGTTCCCGCCGGCTTGTCATTGATGCGTGCCTCTTCCCTGGGCGAAGCGCTTTGCGGAGGAGCCCCCTGGGTCATGTGCGTACACATCGGCACATGGAGACGCGCATGATGGCGAGAACGAGGGGCGCCTATTAAAGGCCGCGACTGTTTCCCGGGGCGCCGGGTCTCCCGCTCCGGTCGGAAGACCCGGGGGCCCCTCTCGGGACGGGAGGGAGTCTTTTACCATTTATGCACGGGAGGTTTTGTTTGGATTTGCCCTTCTCTGAGTGCACCTTTGCCCCATCCAAATTCTCAGGACTCTGCCCCATGCAGAGTTGTGAGAATTTGGATGGGGGGGGGGGGGAAATGTGCAAATCCGAGGCAAAAAACCCCGTGCATAAATGGCCTTTGACTCGTGTCCGGGAGAAAAAGCCTGCCCGAGAGAGAACATAAGAAAAGCCCTGCTGGATCAGACCAAGGCCCATCAAGTCCAGCAGTCTGTTCACACAGTGGCCAACCAGGTGCCTCTAGGAAGCCCCCAAACAAGACTGCAGCAGCACCATCCTGCCTGTGTTCCAGAGCACCTAATATAACAGGCATGCTCCTCTGATCCTGGAGAGAATAGGTACGCATCATGACTAGTATCCATTTCGACTAGTAGCCATGGACAGCCCTCCATGAACATGTCCACTCCCCTCCTAAAGCCTTCCAAGTTGGCAGCCATCACCACATCCTGGGGCAGGGAGTTCCACAATTTAACTATGTGTTGTGTGAAGAAATACTTCCTTTTATCTGTCTTGAATCTCTCAGCAGATGACCCCGGGCGAAGGGTGGGCGAAGGAGAGCCGAGCTTCAGCAGATGACCCCGCGTTCTAGTCTTATGGGAGAGGGAGAAAAGCTTCTCCCTGTCCACTCTCTCTAAACCGTGCATATTTTTTTTTATAAACCATGCATAATTTTATAGTGCCTGCAAACCCGGCGTAGGAGCCTGCCAACCTGGACTGTTTTGATTTCAAAGCCTTCTTCGTTTCAGTGGGGGGAGGGTGGGGATGCGCTTCGCTGTCTTCCGCGAATCTTGCAAGAGCTCGACTTGGGGGGGTGGGGGTGGGATGGTGTCCCTGCTGTGGGTCGGCCATTCGGGAGCCATGCTCCGGGAGGAAGTCCCCTTCGCCCACGCCTTGGCCACCTGGTAGCATGAGCTAAATACGCACAACAGACAGTGCCGCCCCCCGCCCAACAGGTGATGCTCTGGGCAGGCAGGGGGTCTGCCATACAGGCTCAGGGCACAGCATAGCGTAGCAGGTGTGTGGGGCGCAGAGGTGGGGGGCTGGTGACCCTCCTTTCAGGGAGAACTGTGTTCACATGTGTATGGGTGCGTCTGCGAGAGCGGTGCTTCCCCTCCCCAGGCGCAGAAACTCTGTTTTGCACGCATGAGGCAGAGGACACGTGTGAATGCTCCCTGGTCGCCCTGTATCGTTCCTTACCGTCGGGCCCTCCGCCCCCTCCCCTTCCTTCTGCCTCGCAAAGGGTTCTTTGTGTCTTGCGAGATCCCTCCTTTCCCCCTTGGTCCCCCCCCCCATTGGGTCGGTAGGCGACTCTGGCGGCCTGCCCTGGGGGGTGGGAAGGGCGGGGGAAGGAGAGCCGAGCAGCTCGACCCTGTGCCTGTTTACTCAGAAGTAAGACCCGCCGAGCTCAAGAGGCCTTACTCCCAGGGTGTCTCTTTTTTAGAAATTGCCGTCTGGAGCGGAGCGCAGCCCTCGGGCGGTTTTGACTGGGCCGAAAGGCCTTCTGGTTTCCATGCGACCTACTCGCGAGGAAGCGTTCCAGAGGCTTGGCAGCTGGCCTTGCACTCTCGCCCCCGATCCAGGGAGGAAACGTCAGTCCCCCCCCCCCAATCCCGTGCGGGCGTGGGCGGGGGGGGGGTGCTCCCGCTGTAATCCGGAGTCGAGTCCACCAGATTGATTTCTGGGGGTGTAACAGATCGATTGGGGGGGGGGCGCCCTGGGAGGAAGTCCTAAATCCCATGGGAAGCAAAGGGCTTCCTTCGAAATCCCAAACCCAGTTTCAACATTTCAATCGGAGGGGGCCCCCGCCATCCCCTTACCAACCGGGACATTTCGAGTCTAAACCAGAGAATCTTGTCCAGCTCCGCAAACCACGGGAGCTGCCTGCGCGGGGACGGGCCTTACTCCCGAGGAAACGCGCCCAGGGTCCGGCTGTCGGATCGATCCGGATCGGCCCGGTTCCCAGCGGCTCCTCTTAAAACCAGTCCCCAGGAGTTCCGCGCGACCTCCTTCCATCCCACTGGGGAGGGCTCTGGTGGGGATGGAAACTCGGGCATCGGCCAATAACCCTCGGGATCGCAGGCAAACAGACCCGGGAACAACAACCCCCGGAACAACAACCCCTCTTTTTTTTTTTTTTAATGACAAAACCATTTGCACGCGTGTCAACTACTAGACGTTTTAACTAAGCGAGCACCCACAACCGCAACGTGGGAACGGGGCCATCGGCCTTCGAGTCAGGGACAGAGAGGAGTTGACAAGCCCAGATCTGCCTCTTGGGGCCAGGGGGTCGGAGTCCTTTGGGTCGGCCCCCCTTTTAATTCCCCTGCCCGCCCCTGCCTGCCC
Organism: Euleptes europaea; assembly: GCF_029931775.1. Taxonomy (NCBI): domain Eukaryota; kingdom Metazoa; phylum Chordata; class Lepidosauria; order Squamata; family Sphaerodactylidae; genus Euleptes; species Euleptes europaea. The sequence continues at coordinate 21,161,918 of NC_079313.1, read as the reverse complement.
GCGCCCGGCTTTTCTGCAGAGGGGCCTTTGCCAAAGGAAGGTTGGGCGGGCGGGCTGCGGGCACCTGGCTCGGGAGCTTGCCGCAAACCGCCTGCCCCAAATTTATAGCCCGGGTCACCGCTGGAGTATTTATAACGGAGAGTCAATTGGTTTGATTCAATTAGGCCGAGAATATAACTCAGAAAGTCCGTTAAATTCCCATTATCCAGCCCCCCCGCCCGTTCCCCCGGCCTGCCTCGCCGCCCGGCGGGGCTGGGCGCCTCCAGGCCGGCCGGCGGACCCCCCTCTCCGCCTCTGCCCACCCCCGCAGGAGCGGCGGCTCCCGGCCTCTGGCCGCCCGGCCGGACGCCGCCGCCCCCCCCCCCGGGGTAGAGGGGCGGCCCACAGAACGGGACCCCCGGGGGGATTTGGCAAGGCCTCCCCCCGCGGGCGGGAGCGCCGGAGCCGCCACCCCAGGCGGAGAGGGGCGCGGAAGCCGCGGCGATGCCGCAGGCGCTTTTGTCTCGCCAGCCCGGTCTGTTTCCGCAGGTGAAGGGGGGGGGCCTCAAACCTTGGTTGGGTACAAACAGCTCCGCGTTTTTTGGTCTTAGGTTTTTTTTGGGGGGGGGGGCTTAATTTCATTTCTCTCTCTCTCTCTCTCTCTCTTTCTTTCTCTCCCTGTCTTTCTCTTTCTTTTTCTCTCTTTTTCTTTCTCTTTCTCTTGCTTTCTGTCTTTCTCTCTCCTTCTCTCTCTTTCTCTGTCTTTCTCTCTCTGTCTTTCTCTCTCTCCTTTCTTTTTCTTTCTTTCTTTCTTTCTTTCTTTCTTTCTATTTCTTCCTCTTTCTCTCTCTTTTTCTCTCTCTCCTTCTTTCTCTCTCGTTCTGTCTCTTTTTTTCTCTCTCTTTCTCTTTCTCTTTCTCTCCTTCTCTCTCTTTTTCTTTCTCTCCTTCTTTCTCTTTCGTTCTGTCTCTTTTTTTCTCTCTCTTTCTCTTTCTCTTTCTCTCCTTTCTCTTTCTCTGTCTTTCTCTCTCCTTCTTTCTCTCTCGTTCTCTCTTTTTCTCTGTCTCTTTCTCTGTCTTTCTCTCTCTCTCTCTCTCTCGTTCTGTCTCTTTTTCTCTCTCTTTCTCTCGCTCTCCTTCTGTCTCTTTCTCTGTCTTTCTCTGTCTCTCTTTCTTTCTCTTGTTCTCTCTCTCTCTCTCTCTCTCTCTCTCTCTCTCTCCCCCCCCCCCCTCTCAAGAGCATTACTCTTGGCCCTGCGCCGCGCCGGTAGTTCCCCTTCCACGACTCCCCCAGCCTGAAACGCCGAGCCGGGACTTGGGGCTCAGCCGGGCAGCCGGGCCGGGCTCTCCGCCGCTGCCTTGCGCAAGGGGCGAGCTCTCCTTTGGATCCGGTAGATTCCGCCGCTCGCTCTGGATTTTAGAACGAGGCCGGCTTTGGAGCCTCTGCCCCTTTTTGGAGGCGGACAACCGCCGCGCCTTGGGTGCCCGAGGGCTTCCGCAGCACCCCCCCCCCCAAAAAAACCCCCAATGTCTCCCCACCCCGTGCGCCCAGATTGGATTTTTCGCTTTCTGCTGGCAAAAATAAACGATTTTTAAAAGGGTCCCTCTTCATAATCCTGAATGCCATCCTTTTTGCTTGCTTGTTTTTAACAGCAAACCTAGCCTGTGCCAAAAGGGCTTCGCGGAAACTGGCTTTGGTATTCCTCCCTGCCAACAAAGAGTTTTGGTTTCAAACTGCATTTCCCTCCTGCTCTAAAGGCAAACAGGGCCGAGCCCAGGGGAGACAAGGGGGGGGCACCTTTCCGGGCATCTCCGGAGGGCGCAGTTTGGCCTGAAAGGGAAGGATTTTGGTCCTTTTTCCCAAGCGCCGCCATCGAGTGATGCTGTTCCTCCCTCGGAGCGCTCGATCCCTTCACCCCGAATCTGGACCACGGCCCAGTTAAAATGGACTTACTGAAATTTAGTCCCCAAAACCAACAGGCCTAAAATCGAATTAAATCTGCAACAGTTGGGGTTACCCGCTGTAGCTTTCTTTCTTGCGTCTACAGCCGCCTTCGCCTTAATTCTGCTTCTCTTTCGGATTCCCCATCTAGATAAAAACCCCGAATATGAATCAAACAAAAGCTTAATTTCCCCTTTCTTTCCAGGTCAGCTTTGTAAATAGTGGTTGCCGACTTTAGTGGGGAAAAGGGAGGGGGAGATGTCGAGAAATAATTCGCACAGCAGAAGACGAGCGAGCGAAAGTACTCTGCATAAGGGACCTATGTGTGCTCTTCAAATCTCCCATTTTCTCCGTTTCCCGGTTTTTCCCAACCCAAATGCGGATTCTCCTGCACATTCCACAGCCCAACGATCTCCGCAAAATCCGCCCTCCTTAACCCAAGATCTCCAATGACCATTTAGGCATGGGAGGTTTTGCCTTGGATTTGCTGCTATCTAGATGCGCATTTTTCTCATCCAAATTGTCAGAACTCTGCATGGGAGTTTGTTTTTCAGATTTGAGAATTTGGATGGGGGAAATGCGCATTTAGAAAATGTGCATCTAGAGAGTGGCAAATCCAAGGCAAAACCTCCCGTGCATTATTGCCCCAAGCCACAGAGTAGCAAGAGACTAGGAGGAAGAAGGCAGGTGGATCCGCTTCTCCTCTCTTGCGTGGCTCCATTTCTTTCCCGAGTGTAAACTCCTTTCTCACTCCTGGAGTCACCAAAGCGACGGATAAACATTCTGACACGTGTGTGTGTGTGTGTGTGTGTCGGGGGGAAGCAGGCCGCCCTGGCACGGCCTTCTCTGCCTTCCTCTAGGCCCCCAGGAATGCGCAATGACCGATCCGCCACTGCAAATCGAACGAGGGAGCAAACCCCACTGAATTCAATGGGACTTTCTTCTCTGAGCAGAAAGGTTATGATGGCGCAGCGCCGAACTCTGCGGGTCTTCCTTCTGGACTGAGAAAGAGGGACGCTGGACTGGAGGGGTTGGATGTCGAAACCTGTACCCAGTCCTCTCTTTCACAAACCAGCGCCGGCAACCCTCCTACCCTCCGCCCCCAAAGCCTCTTCCAGGTGGATCCCCGTCGGGGTTTGCTCCTTCCAGACTCCCCTTTCGTTCCTTTCCTCCCTCTTCTCCGGGTCGGCCGGCGCCTGGTTTGGGGGACGGATGGAGCGGGTAATCTCCAGTTGTTCTCGAATCCTCCTCCGCAACCAGCATAGCCCACCTTCCCCTTTCTGGACCCAGGACCCTCCTGTTAATGTGCCTTTCGAAAAACCCCGCTTGCTAGGCTTAAACCCCTACCGGCGCTGTTATAATCTGCTTCTGTATTCGGCGATGGTAATTTTCCTGATCTTTATTTTCTTATTCATATCCGACACCGATTACATAGTCTAATATTATTCCTCTGCTTTATGGGGCCGTTTGGAGCGGTCTGTAATCCAGATTGGTCGACTCCGAATTGCGGGCCGGCCTTTATCCATTGCGTAGGATGAAGCGGGCTGTTGTCCGCCCAAATTGACGCCGGAATAAATTCTGATTAGTCTTGAAGGTTATCTTTGTTGAGTCTTGAAGGTGAATTTTAGTGTTTGGGCCATTTATGCATGGGAGGTTTTGTCTTGGATTTGTTGCTCTCTAGATGCACCTTTTTCCCATCCAAAATCTCAGAACTCAAAAATAAGCCCCCATGCAGAGTTTTGAAAATTTGGATGGGGGAAAATGTGCATCTAGAGAGCGGCCAATCCAAGGCAAAACCTCCCATGCATAAAGGGCCTTTCGTTTCTGTTTGCTGCAATAGATTCGAAGGCCATTTATGCACGGGAGGTTTTGCCTTGGATTGGCCGCTCTCTCGATGCACATTTCCCCCCATCCAAATTTTCAAAACTCTGCATGGGGGCTTATTCTTGAGTTCTGAGAATTTGGATGGGGGAAATGTGCATCTAAAGAGTGGCAAAACCTCCCATGCATAAATGGCCAAAGACTTGGTAGCTAGTTTTTCACCTATGGTACTAAACCGATTGAAACATTCCAACAAAAACCTCAAAGGGGTAGAAAGAGGGGTAGAAAAGAGGTAGAAAGGCGGGTAAAAAGCGAGGAAGAAAAGCGGGGGAAACCAATTTCCCCGGATATACATTTTCTGCCTTATGTGCACTTGATTTTTTCTTGTCGGGGTCTGGTTCCTCGCAATGGGGTTTGCGAGAATTCGCAGCTGGATGGTGGGGGGGGGGGGAGAAGGCAGATTCCCAGAGATGGGTAAGAAGGAAATCTAGGGTTTGAAAGGCCTCCTGCGCCTGAAACGGCGCGGGGGAAATGGCTTGGGTTTGCCTGGCCATAACGGTGTGAATAGCAGAGCGTTGAGACGGAGAGAGTCACGGGGGATCGGGCGAGACAAGTTGTTGCGGGTTCTGGTCTTTCTGATCCGCAGCGAAGTCAGGCGTCTCATTTGTCTTTGCGCTATAGCGCTCGTCCGGAGCTGGATTTTCTTGCATCCAGTTGCAAATGGGCGCTAGACTGTGCGGTGCTCAGCGACGTGTGGTTGCAGATGGTTCTTCTTCCAGCTTGAAGAACGAGGGCTTCCTAGCCGAGTCCCCCCCGAGGGATGGTGCTTGTCTCTCTCCCTCGAGAAACCCGCCCCTTGTTTATCCGGCATGAAGAGCTCCAAGCTCGGGGGTTTGCGCGAAAGGAGCCGGATCGCCACCTTGTCCCGAAACTCGCCCTCCCTCCAGGTTTGATCCGTGTGTTTTGCGCCCGGATGAGCTAGCAAGAGGCCATCCGCGAAGGCGAAGCTGCGTTTCGGATCCCTTCTGGGTCTCTCTTCTTTGCCCGGGACTGTTTTGATCTCCAGCTCTTTCCCAAACCATTTCCTACTTGATCACGATGGGTAGCCGGGTTAGTCTGTCTGTAGCAGTAGAAAAGCGCAAGAGTTCAGCAGCACCTGAAAGACCGACACAATTTCTAGCAGGGTACGAGCTTTGGCGAGCCACACAGCTCCCTTCTTCAGATAGCTCGTACCCAGCCAGAAATTTTGTGAGTCTTTAAGGTGCTGCTTGTACTCTTGGGCCATTTATGCACGGGAGGTTTTGCCTTGGATTTGCCGCTCTCTAGATGCGCATTTCCCCCATCCGAATTCTCAGAACTCTGCATGGGGGTCTTGTTTTTGAGTTTTGAGAATTTGGATGGGGAAAATGTGCATCTAGAGAGGGGCAAATCCAAGGCAAAAACCTCCCATGCAGAAATGGCCTCTCTCTTTTCTATGTTTCTTACTTGCGAATTGTCAAAGCTGTGATTGGGACCCACCGAAACCAGCGACTTCTTTTCTTCTTTGCAACGTCTATAATTTGAAACAGAAATACAAAAAATTTAAAAAAATAAAAAAATACAAAAAAATACAAAAAAGCACCTTTTTTATTAGCTTAAATTGGTATGACATGACATTCTGCCCCCCCCCCAATTCAGGCACAGTTCTTTCCCCCTTTTCCCCTCCCACCCAAATCCAGGGTAGAGCAGAGCAAAAACTTCCCTTGCGTTTTGCTGCAAAGAAACGAAGCCTGCTCGGTTTTTGGTGGGTGGGATGTGGAAATGTCCCCCGGGGCTTTCCTCGGCTATCCTTCTCGGCAAATTTGAAGGCAGATCCCTCCCGGATTAATCTCTCCTTGGGAATCTGCGCCTCCCTTCCTCCAGAGATTTCCTTAGGGAGCTTCTCCGCTCTCCTCTAATTCCATTACATCCGAGGAAGGAAAGGGCTGTCCTTCCTCTCTCTTTTTTGGCTATTTATGGGAGGTTTTGCCTTGGCTTTGCCGCTCTCTAGATGCCCATTTCCCCCATCCAAACTCTAAATGGGGGCTTATTGTTGAGTTCTGAGAATTCAGATGGGGAAACGGTGCATCTAGAGAGCGGCAAAGCCAAGGCAAAACCTCCCATGCCTAAATGGCCTTTCTCTTTCCCCCTCATCGCAGCGTACCGCATTTCTGCCCACCACGCTTTCGTGGGCCTGCCTGCATCTTGGACAGCCGTCTTCGGTATACCCGGGCATTGCCCTGGGCAGCCTAGCAAATCTTCGGGGCTGTTAGGAATCGGGCCCGCAGGCTTCCAGTCTTTCTCCCACACTGAACTGCAGGAGGGGAACCGGCAAGGCCAAACCTGCCCGACTCTGGATCCTGTGACTTACAGCAATTGGGGGTCGCTGCCTTTTAAGGCCGCGAAGAAGGGAGCTGTGACTCAAGAAAGCTCATACCCTGCCAGAAATTTTGTTAGCCTTAAACATACTACTGGACTCTTGCTCTTTTTTTACCGCCATGATGTTCGTTGGCATCGGAGGAATGCAGCTTTGGAGTGTCACAGAGCTCTTCAGCAGGCGCCCCACCCCCCAGTCCAGCAGCCAGGGTAAAAAGATCCACCTCCCCGCCTATTGAATGTCTCTAATTCTTTGCGTACTGCAGAGCAGTGTTTTTATAGCAGAAGGCACCGGAGAATGACAGGTCCAAAATAGATACAGTGGGGAGGCCAATCTCGGTGAAACAGAAGAATAGGCAGGAGCCCCCAGATTTCTGTGCAACTCGAAAGCCTACACATGCCACTAAATTGAGCCAATTATATTCAGCTGGCTTTGCTTCGCATCTGATTGTCCAGGAGCTACCAAGAGCGGGTTCATTCTCTTCAACCCCACCGTCCTCCTTAGACTAGAGTAATTCTGCACCAAATTGTACCTTTTAGTCGAATTTATGGGTGGGAGGTTTTGCCTGGGATTTGCCGCTCTCTAGATGCACATTTTCCCCATCCAAATTCTCAAAACTCTGCATGAAGGCTTATTTTTTTGAGTTTTGAGAATTCGGTTGGGGAAAATGTGCATCTAGAGAGCAGCAAATCCAAGGCCAAACCTACTATGCATAAATGGTGTATTGCTCCCTTACTTTAGCATGGTTCCCTAATTCAATTAGGTCAGTGTGGAACACAGCAAGAATCGCTATGCAGCTCCAGTTTTTTGAGGCAGGTCCCCCGCCCAATCCTTCTATTCAAGGTGCAAAAGCAAATAATACATTTTTAGAGTTGGGAGCAATAAGGGAACTGATCTTTTTTTGGGAGGGGGGTCCTCCAGGAAGAGGTATCAGTACTTCTAGTGGGGGAGGAGCATTTTTCAAATTTTTGGTACTGGAGGCTTCGGGCGAAAACCCATGGATGGTTTTGCCTTGGATCTGCTGCTCTCTAGATGCACATTTCCCCCATCTGAATTCTGAAAAAAACTGCTTGGGGGGCTTATTGTTGAGTTTTGTGAATTTGGCTGGGGAAAATGTGCATTTAGAGAGCAGCAAATCCAAGGCAAAACCTCCCGTGCATTTTCGCCCTTCATCTCCTGCTACCAACCCCCTAATCCAATGTTTCCAGGAATTCAGCAAAATTGCAGCACCCATAGAATATTTCCCTTGCAAAAGCAAGCAATCTCCTCGTTTTTTAAACGTGAAAATGCAAAGCAGCGGGCAAGCATAAATAATTTTTAAAATGTACCCACTCGACAATTTTTTAAAAATCAGATTATTTTATTTTAATCTGCCTGTAGATAAAGATAGATCATGATGGGTAGCCGTGTTAGTCTGTAACTAACGGTAGAAAATAGCAAGGGTCAAGTAGCCCCTTAAAGACTAACAAGATTTCATGCAGGGTATGAGCTTTCTGTAGATAAGATAATTTCAGAAAGCGCCCAGACTTACCTCTGTGAATAGGCATGCGCCCATTCACTCTCTTTGAATTTAGGATGTGATTGAGCCGAAGTGAAGCACTTTAAAGTCCTATCAGTATTAATAAGGAGGCATTTAAACCCATGTTTAACTGGGAAATATTGATACCATTGGATCTTCAAAAGGATTTGGGACCCACAGTGTTATTTGTAGAGCTTGCAAGTTTTGCTGAATTGAGCGTGTTGGTTGTCTGCGTTGATATTGCTATTTTAGGCATTGGGGTGTCTCTCTCTCTCTCCCGCCCCGCTTGCTTCCACCCCTAGGAAATCCACACCTTTCGATTTTGTTAGAAAAGGTTTTGTTGACTGCTCGAACAAGTGCAAGGTAACCAGCTGTCCTTCTCAGCTACTCCCAAACAATCTGACCCTGTCGGAACAATCAACCATCATGAATAAGTAAAGCAAAATGATGTGTTAACGGTTTATTCAGTACTTTCTGCGGTTCCTTTTGTTCCAAGCCGCAGAGAAGGGGGGGAGAGACAAGGAGGAATCTTTTCACTGACCTCAGGTTTTCAGTGAGGCAAAATTTCACCATGCTAGTTAAGAATTCAGTACATCTGGAAAGCTGGCTGTGCATTTACTCTACACAAATTTAGTCCTGCGAAAGAAATCATGCCATCTATTATGACAGTTAAAAACAAGCCTATAAAAGGTTGCTAAATATATTATGTAATCCACATCCCCAATTCTTTTGAATTCTAGACAATAAATTTGCTTAGTGCCTCCCCTAAATAATTAAGTTTGAGAATAATGTTGACATGTTTCTTTGGAAGATAATTATAATAATATAGAAAAAACATCTAAAACCTTTTGTTCCTCAAATTCAACCCCCCACTCCTGCTGTGTTATTTTAGTGTTTTGTGTTTTTTAATTAATGATATATATAGAATTCTTCCTTCCATGAATCCTTACAACAGTTCTGTGGAGTAGACCAATGTTGTCATCTTACTGAGGGGAACTGCCAGTCTGCTAATGGAAATAAATAAAATAAAAATGGGTAGCTAAATTGGTCCATGAAAAAATAATCTCCCCAAAACCGTAACCTTTGTTAAAGGTGGGATTTGAATCCATGTCCTTCCCAGTGTGAACCTGCTGATAGGGAACCACAATTAAGCACTTAAGGAACAGCACTTTCTTATCTCTGTGCTCAATGATAAATGTAAACCATTTGCAAACCGTTTGCCCTGGTGTCTCTTTCTCTGTCCAAGAAACTTGGAAAATGTCATTTTTTCCAAGGGCTCCAGTAGGTGTGAGTTGTCTCCCTAACATAGGAGACCCATTACTTTCACCAAAGGATAAATGCAAAAGTATTATTACCAACTATGAACAAGGTAGGATTTGTGGTAAAAACGTGACTCGAAAAGGTAGCAAAACAAAGGCAGGGGACAGGTGAGGGGACAGTGTGATGTCCCCAGTCTTGTAGAATTTCTGCTATTTATGTCAACTAGGTTCAAGTCCAGAATACAAAGGGCATAAGCTTTTGAGAGCCAAAGCTCCATCCTCAGATACTATTTATGTGGTTGTGGAGGTGGGAACGCTAAGCCAGGTTTGGGAATTTCCTTTCTCTACCTGGCTTTACTAGATTCTCTCTCAAAATTATGTTTACATTCCTTTTTGTGGTTGGACCAGTTCTGAGAGCAGAATGGTATTATTTGTAGCTCCATCATTCTCGCGCAGTTTTGAATTGTCTATGATATGGCTGATTGAAAGGGAAAGACCACCGTTTGGGGGTTCTTTACCCTTCCCCGTCATTTTCTCGCTGGGAATTCCCATTTCTCTACCCCACCCTCCAATTGCTTTAAGTAAATCTCACCTGTAATGTGAGTCACTTCCGCAAAGGCCAAGGGGCACCGCTCTTCAGTTAAAATAAAGCAGGAATCCAGACAGGGGTAGACTCACCACATTTATTGGGGCATAATCTATCCTAAATCAGGGCTCACTTTCTCAGATGCAAACGGCTCATCAGGAAAGCTTCTGCTGGAATAAATTATGTTAGCCTTTGGGGTCCCGCTGGAGTTTTATTTTGTTGTAATGGATGAACACAGCGAAGTATCTGGAATTGTCTTCAAATGCATGCTACTGTAGCTGTGTTGCATATCTGGTTCTCTGCTGACGCTTGTTTCGAGCTGTGGTCAATTGCACACCTAAAACAATGGGAGTCTTTGTGATGGGACATGGCTCCTCTCAGAGCTATTATAGACCCTCTCCCTGAAGTTTAATTTTTTAAATTTATTTAAAAAGCCCTGTTACTGTTTTTGCAGACATGGAAAAGGTGGGGGAGGACACTCTGCAGGCTGTATTTTGCTCTCAGTCAAATGTGAAACATTTTTACAGCTTCCTCTCAGATTTCTGACCTGCACTTATCACTTATTTTTAGAATGTTATTAACATTAAAAAATATTCTTATTTAAAATACGCACAATAGCTTTTGTGTTGGTATCAAACCGCCTGCAATTAATGCTGTTGATCTGAAAATGATTTATGGGAAATATTTGTACTGTGCTGCATCAGCAAAACTGGGAAGGGAGGCTGTTGCACATCAATTTAGGAAAGCTCAATTTCCTTTATCATCATCAGAACATTTCTGGCTATGCATCTGGTTGAAAGTCTGTCCTGGTTGTGAATGATCTACATGAAGGTCCAGCAGCACCTTAAAGTGGAACAACATTTAGTGAAATATGAGCTTTTGTAAGTCACACCTCACTTCTTCAGATATCTGGACCTTTGTTTTATTTTGCTACAACCGACCAAATGATGCACTTTCAATCCACTTTCAATGCCCTTTGAAGGTGGATTTTACTGTGTGAACTGGCAAAATCCACTTGCAAACGTCGTTAAGGTGCACTGAAAGTGAATTGAAAGTGCATTATTTGGGCTGTGTGAAAGTGCCCTAACACAGATGAGTACTTTCGTTATGTCATCCAAGCGCATCTTCTTTTTAAAATTCCACATGGTTTTCCATGCTGCTGAAGGATTGTCAGCTGCCATTATTTTAAGACGAAGGACCTCAAATCACATCTGGTGATGGTAAATGCCATTAAAACGTTTCTTCCCTGTTAAACTGTTTTTAAAGGGGCCTTTTGGATTTCAGTCCCAGACTTGCCCAAGACATTTTGACGTGTCTGATACGGTAAATTTGACAAGCTGGTTTGGTAAATTCCCATGACAGTAATTCACATGGACACAAGCCACCGAAAGACTGAGAGTCCAGTAGCACCTAAAAGTAATAAAATGTCTGGCGGGGTTGTTAGTCTTGAAGGTGGTACTGGACTCTTGTTCTTTCTACCACAAGAAACAGACAAACACAACTACCCATCGTGATCTCTCACAATCCACCAAGACCTTCTCCTGCACACTGAAATGAACGGGAGTTGCACAAGAGATGTGGTTTGACAGTCCTCTTCCTGCCGGCATGGGACATTTGGCAGGTGTTTGCACAGAACTCCAGGGTAAATTGCATTTCAAGGAATGGGCTTGATTTTCTCTGCTGCCACCGATGGCTGCAGGTGGTATTTGGGGTTTCAACAGAGGGAGGGAAGACAGAGATGTCCATGCTGATGTGTGGATGAGATTAATCACAAGGTTCATAATAAAATGCCCCCAAGGCAGCATGTTGTGGTACCTTTTCTGGCATCTGGAGAGCAAAGGTGTGCAGTTGGACATTTACAAAACAAGATACAATCCAACTGAATATGCTCTGAAGCAGAACAATGTTGTCTCTTAATTTAAAGAAAGTGGATGTTTTCTGATCGGACAGTTACTCTGGAGCTTTGGGCCTTTTATGCATGGGTTGTTTCCGAGGCGATCACCCCCCCCACACTTCTTGGGGCTTCGTTTTCATTATGCATATCTTTCCCGACCTTTAGAAGTCACTTCGCTTTCTCCCCTCCTTTTCCCCATGTTATCTGGATGCTGCCAGAAACAGCATCCAGAAAATGCATGGAAAACACAGGGAGAGAACGAAGTGACTTCTAAAGGTTGGGAAAGACATGCATAATGAAAATTAAGCCTCAAAGTGGTGGGGGGAGTGATTGTGATGGAAACAACCTGTGCATAAAAGGCCTCGCAGTGTCTCTTTGATTTCCAGGGCAGTGGAGGGTAGGGGGGGCTGGGGCAATGAAGGGAAAGTGGAAAGGTGCAGGTATATGAGGGGCAGGGATGCTGCTGGGATTTTCTTAACTGGTGTGTTTGTAGAAAAGAGCAGGAGTGCAGTAGCACCTTAAAGACTAACAAAATTTCTGGCATGGGGTGGTGTTTTTGTGTTCACTCTCCCCTTTCCACCAATCATCCTACCATCTCAGTAGCTTTAGAAAAGCTTTCTGATTCCATATCCTGTTTCCTATGCTGTTCTGTTATCTGAGGATCCGTGCCTGCTAAGCAGGCAAGGGAAAGAGAGAGAAGAAGAAGAGTTGGTTTTTTATTTGCTGACTTTCTCTACCACTTAAGGCAGAATCAAACCAGCTTACAATCACCTTCCCTTCCCCTCCCCACAACAGACACCCTGTGAGGTAGGTGGGGCTGAGAGAGCTCGAAGACTTGCCCAAGGTCACCCAGCTGGCTTCATGTGTAGGAGCGGGAAAACAAATCCATTTCACCAGATTAGCCTCTACCATTAGTGTGGAAGAGTGGGGAATCAAGCCCGGTTCGCCAGATTGGAGTCCACTGCTCCAAACCACTACTCTTAACCACTATATCACACTGGTGTACAGTCTTGATAGGAAAGAACAGAAGAGGCTTCTCTTTCCTTGCCACTTCAAGCAGCCCGCATGCATACAGAGGGCAGGAGGAAATGCTTTGCTTGTACTAGCTGGCAGGCAGGCAGGGCTGCAATGATGGGGGAGAGGAATAGAGTCTGATGCTGTGCAACCACCTCTCCCCCATGGTGATAGGCAGCCTGCCTGTACATCAAGCAGACTAGAGGAGGGATAAAGGCTGCTTCATGGTTCCCCCAATGGTAAATACATGCCCAACCAGATGAGAGTTTCAGTGATCAGGACATAAGATTGGATTAACCCTCTAGCCCTTTTCAGACATTGCAGTCCATGAAAATGGGGAGGCTAGCAACCATCCCATAGATCCTCCCAACATGCGTGGTCACCATGTTGTCTGAAAGGATCTTTTTAGCTTCGGTACACAAGAACCAGAACCTTGATAAAAACATGGTAGCATGTACAGAGAAGCTATGCACGCATGCAAAATCTGCATGCCACCCCATTCAAACAACATGGCAACAACATGTATCAAGAGGGTCGCGGGTAGAGCATGCTTGCAATATGTACAGTTGGCAGGTTCCTGATCCTGCTGATTGTTACATCTTAGAAGAGCTGGAGGGAAATGAGAGAAGTGCTGATTCAGGCTCTGAGGTCTCTTGATGTCTGTAATTTCGTGTAAAAGCACTAAACAGCCACAGCGGTCCCCTGAGACAAATCCTTCCTCCACCTCCTCTTAGCCCCAGTAGGAGGAAGGATAGGCAACCCTTCCTGGTCTTGCAGATTGAAAGCTGGACTGGGTGAGGGGTTCTATTTTAACGAAATGCCGAAATGCGGAGCATAGAGGACGTGGGATCTAAAGCTCACCCTCTCCCTGTAGCTTGTCCTCATGCTTGAAACATGGTGTGGGTTTTTCTCAGCCTGGCTAACTTCCTATATTGGAGACAGGCTGGCAGGGGGAGGATGCCACCCCCACCCCACCCCCATGTGTGCGCTCACATGAACACACAAAGCTGCCTTATCCTGAACCAGACCCTTGGTCCATCAAAGTCAGTGTTGTCTACTCAAACCCGCAGGAGCTCTCCGGGGTCTCAGGCAGAGGTCTTTCACATCACCTACTTGCTAAGTCCCTTTAACTGGAGATGCTGGGGATTGAACCTGGGACCTTCTGCATGCCAAGCAGATGGTCTGTCTGTCTGTCTGTCTGTCTCTCTCTCTCTCTCTCTCAGGGGAATGTTTTCTCCTATTGTTCTGAAACGTGGGTAGAAGAATACCTTGAGTGTAGGGTAGAACACAGGGAACTGTGTCCTTTTTCTGATTGCAACAACCGTCAGATTGATTTCCTATTGCAACTAATTTTAATTCCAATATTTAAGAATCTGATTCACGTTTTTAAAAAACTGCATATAACCCAGTTCCCAATTTGATTTTTTAAAAAGAACTCTCCCACTAGAGATATATGTGTTTCTAAAGAATGATCATAAGTGATTAGAAATATGGTTGAGGGGGTGGTACCAAATATTTCGTGTGACACAGGGCTTGTACTGTTTCATTCAGTCTAGTGAATGACTAATGCTTGCGTGTACAGTTGGCACCAAATCTGATTTATTGACATCATGCATTTTAATCCTACTCTTCCTCTAAGGGTGGCAAACATGGTTCTCTCTACCACCATTTTATCCTCTCAACAACCTTGTGAGGTAGGTTAGGTTGAGAGAGAATGGTTAACCCAAGATGGGAAAGGGTTAACGCAGTTTCTTGTGCGGTCCTAGTAGCTCCATAGCTAACTACTCTTCTGCAAGTGGGAAAAAGGTTCATTTTCTCTGCAAAACAAACTGACATCTGCCTTGAATAGAGGCTATTCCTGTCCACAGGAGGGGACGGATCACCAGTCTTAGATCCTTCTGAGCTAGAGATTTGCCAGGACCCACAAAGGGCCAGACTAAATGATTTTGCGGGCCTTAAACGCCCCCACTCACTTACGTTGGGTGCTGTGAAACACAGGTAGGATAATGCTGCTGCAGTTGTCTTGTTTGTGGGCTTCCTAGAGGCACCTGGTTAGCTTCTGTGTGAACAGGCTGCTGGACGATGGACCTTGGTCTGATCCAGCATTGTCTTTCTTATGCTCTTATCAATAACACCAATATTTTTAAAAAAATAAACAAAATAAAATAAAGGTTCAGAAGCATCTTGGGCAAGCTACCCTGTCTTTTGTTGATGTTACCCTTTAAAGCCACATGTACCCTATGTAAGAGCCCTATGGCGCAGAGTGGTAAGCTGCAGTATTGCAGTCCAAGCTCTGCTCACGACCTGAGTTCAATCCCGACGGAAGTCGGTTTCAGATAGCAGGCTCAAGGTTGACTCAGCCTTCCATCCTTCCGAGGTCGGTCAAATGAGTACCCAGCTAGCTGGGGGTAAAGGGAAGAAGACTGGGGAAGGCACTGGCAAACCACCCTGCAAACAAAGTCTGCCTAGGAAACGTTGGAATGTGGCATCACCCCATGGGTCAGTAATGACCTGGTGCTTGCACAGGGGACTACCTTTTTTTACCCTAACTACCCAAGATGCTTCCAGTCATTTCTTTTATTATATTTTTTTTATTTGAAAGTATTGATATCTTTCCTTATGTCCTTAGACTCAAGGGTGTTTTTTTTGTTTGTTTTTTAAAGCACCAGCAAGTAGCAAACACATCAAACCAACCTATCAAAGATCTATCCAGAGAAAACAACACACAGGGTAAAACCACAGATGGGTGTGCCAAAACAGTTTAGCCTCCATCAAATGCCCTCTGGAATACAAACATCTTACACGACTTCTTGAATGCTACAAGTGGAGGCACCCTCCACACCCACTCTGGTAGCCCTGCAGGAAAAAATCCATTCGGATTTTTTCTTATCTTGAACAACATTTGTGTATATGTCATGTGTCTTATAACATGCCTTTCAGCTCACACCTTGTATACAATGTCCAGCATATCAGGATGCGTATTACATCAACTAACGTGGAGATAAGAATGACCATCCGTGTCACCAGTTGGATGCCTGCCTGCTTGCCCGCAGAGGGGGGGTCATCTGGGGCAGCTGCCTGCTTGGGGCTTGGTCGGCTAATTTTTAAGTTGAGAATGTTGTATGGCCCGCGAATGATGTTATAAATATCCAAATGGCCCTTGGCGGAAAAAAGGTTCCCCACTACTGGCCTAAATCTAGCACCATGAGCTGGGTCCTGAAGGCCTCAGCAGCCTCCAGATCCCCACCCTTGGAAAGCCAGCTCACAGCCTGTGGTATGACAGGCGAGAAGGCCAGTGTCCCCCTGCCATCCGTGAGATCCTATATGAGACAGAAGCAGAGCAGTTAATATTGTGGGCTGTTCAGCAGGTTGGCTCATCCTTGCGGCCTTCCAGTGCGTCGTCGTCTCAAAGGCAAATGCGCTGTCGTGGAGGAAGCCAAAGTAGGCAGGCTGCCTGGTGAATGATGGCATCATTCTGATGCAAATAAACAAGGCTTCATGCGAAATCGATGGGATTCTGGGCAGGAGCTTTCTAAAACGAAGGTGACTGTGTGGGGAAGCGGCAGGTGACAAGATGCCGCAAAGGAAAACTGTAGTTCTTAGATGGGGGAGGTTTTTTTTTGGGGGGGGGAGATAATACACCTTGTTTTGTTTGATTGATTGATCGATTTCATTTGCAGTCTGGATACTCAAGATGCATCTCGAAATTTAAAACCAATATAATGTGCTGAGCAAAAATAGATAATGGCACACAATGCAGTTTTAGACATTTTGGGAAAAGGCTTTGCTGAATAATAATTCCAGAGGGGTGTTAGTTCCTAGCAGCAAAATTACACAGACAGCATCTTAGAGTCTAACAACATTTATTACAGCCTGAGTTTCCATGAGTCGGAGTTCACTTCATCAGATGTATGGAAGGTTCATCAATAGTTAGGGTTGCTGCATTAACCTATTATGGCTTAAGAAAAATTATTACACTATTGGCTGATGAAGCCCGAAGTGAAACAAATAGTATCTAGAATGCATGTTCCCCTGTGGATTTCTGTCTGCACCCCACCAGTGGAATTTTTGTCTGCGCAGTAGAAGATTTAACTGTGCCCGGCTGCCTGCTGACGTCACTGCCTTCTTGTGCAGGACTGTTACTAAGGACAGCTTCAGCGTCCTCCGGACTCTGGCATTCCACTTTCATTAGGGTGTCAGACAGTTTATTGTTATTGTTATTTAGTAAGGTGTTTTGTGCCTTCTAATATTTGCCACATTCCCAATATTGATCATGGGTTGTTGAATTAATTAATGTAATATTGAGACTACAAATAACGTGTGTTATTAGAGCCTTGTGCTGTTTATTTGATGTGTTGAACCTCCAGGTGGTGGCTGGAGACCTCTCGCTATTACAACTGATCTCCAGGCGATAGAAATCAGTCCCCCTGGGGACAATTGACAATTGGACTCTATGACATGGCTTTGGCAATTGGACTCTATGACATGGAAGTCCCTCCCCTCTCCAAACCCTGTCCTCCTCAGGCTCCACCCCCAAAATCTCCAGGTGTTTCTCAACCAAGAGCTGGCAACCCTATCCATAGGAGATACATATGTGCCCTTTCTATGGCTATTAGTAATAAAAACAGTCATGCTTGGAATCAAGGCAGTAACTACACGAAGGGTATATTTTTCTAATCAGAGGAGGAGTGGGGAATCATCATTCTGATCGTAAATTTCCCTCCCACCCTAGATGAGAATCTAAGAATTGCAGTTGGTGTAGGATTTCCATGGAGCCCAACAGTGTATTTTTTAAATATTGACCATTTAGATGACGCTAGCAAGCAGGGCATGAAGATCCTAGCCCACCCTTGTTGCTTGTCCCCAGGATCTGATATTAAAAGGTATACTGCTTTGGCACATGGAGGGTCATTTTAGCTAATAGCTATTGATAGACCTACAGCGCCATCCTAAGCGCAGTTATACTGTTTTAAGCCGCTTCCTAGTACCAATGGTATGGATCTTCATTTTGTTCTCTCTGTCTCAGTAGCTAAACTCATGTAAACGGAACTAAATACAAGCAAGATGATTTTGAAAGGATTTGAGTATTTTCCTTAAAGGAGAGAGAACTCTCCCCACACGCACACACATAACCCATCTGATTTAAACCCAGCCTTCTTTTAATTGCTTCCATCTGATGATCCTCAGCCAGAGGTGACATTTTTAGGGCTGAATTATGAACCTCTCCATAACGGAAGCGATGACAGACTCCGAACTCGAATGGCACAGGTGAAATGGCAGTGATGAATGAAGGGCCGCCTTGTGCTGTACCCTGACTCTGGTCTTTGTGCGAATCGTCAATTTGAAGTGGTTTGGGCATCCTGGACCACTATGCTGGGGCTTATGGTGATTATACTTGTCCAGTGCTCTCTCTGACTAAGACTATATTCAAAGCATGACCCAAGCAATCACCTGTATACAGTACATTTATAATCAGAGTGCAATGCTTGTTGTGAAACAAAACTAAAAACACAATACAGTAACCAGTGCCTGCTGACATGTTCAATGCGCCCTGGGAAAAATGCGCTCTGAAAAGCCCCGTTTTCTGAAGGCAACAGAAGGAAGACAGAGAAGTAGTTAAGCCGGGCAGTTGCCACACTAGCCTCATTCCAGATCCATATCAACCCTAGGTTGCCAGCTCCAGGTTGGGAAATTCCAGGAGATTTGGGGGTAGAGCCTGGGGATGCCGGGGTTTGGGGAGCGGCCTCAGCAGGGTGCAGGGCCAGAGAATCCACCTTCCAAAGCAGCCATTTTCTCCAAGGGAATTGATCTCTGAAGTCTGGAGATCAGTTGGAATTCTGGGAGATCTCCAGGCTGCACCTGGAGGTTGGCCACCCTAATCAGCCTTCATCCCCACAGAAGAAGGTACACAAAGCATAGCTTCCTGGGCCAGTCTTAGCAGACAGGGAGGGGAGGGTTGCCACCAGGTCCCTCTTTGCCACCGGTGGGAGGTTTTGGGGGCAGAGCCTGAGGAGGGAGGGGTTTGGGGAGGGACTTTAATGCCATAGAGTCCAATTGCCAAAGCGGCCATTTTCTCCAGGTGAACTGATCTCTATCGGCTGGAGATCAGTTGTAATAGCAGGAGATCACAAAATAATGTCTTGTACAAAATTTACAGAGCAGATCTGCAGTGCTCGGGTGGAGAAACCTTTACTAGAGAGCCAGCGTGGTGTAGTGGTTAAAAGTGGTGGTTAGGCATGGTAGACGCTAATCTGGAGTGCCGGGTTTGATTCCCCACTCCTGCACATGAAGCCAGCTGGGTGCCTTGGGCGTTCTCTTAGAGCTCTCTCAGCCCCACCTACCTCACAGGGTGTCTGTTGTGGGGAGAGGAAGGGAAGGTGATTGATTGCAAGCTGGTCTGAGACTCCTTAAAGGTAGAGTGCCCTGACCTGGATGGCCCAGGCTAGCCTGATCTCGCCAGATCTCAGAAGCTAAGCAGAGTCAGCTCTGGTTAGTATTTGGATGGGAGACCACCAAGGAAGTCCAGGGTCTGCTACACAGAGGAAGGCACTGGCAAACCACCTCTGTTAGTCTCTTGCCATGAAAACCTCAAAAAGGGGTCGCCATAAGTCGGCTGTGACTTGACGGCACTTAACACACTCACACAAAGGTAGAGAAAATCAGGATATTAAAACCAACTCCTCCTTCCCCCCCCTTCATGTTTTTCTCCTCCTCCTCCCTGCTGTTTTTCCAAAGCAAATACCCCCATATTGTAACTTGCCTTGCTTGCTGGGGGGAAATATACACATTGTCCCTGGAGGCTAATATCAGCTTTGATGCAAGGGGTGCATGTGCCTCCTCCTTCACATGTCAGAGAAAGAGGATTATATTAGATACTGTGGAACGCAGGCAGGATGGTGCTGCTGCAGTCGTCTTGTTTGGGGGCTTCCTAGAGGCACCTGGTTGGCCACTGTGTGAGCAGACTGCTGGGCTTGATGGGCCTTGGTCTGATCCAGCAGGGCTTGTCTTATGTTCATGAGTGAAGCTGCTACAGAAGCTTTAAAGGGAAGGATAAAAAAGTGATTACAGCAGCAGTGGAGGAGGGGCAAAGAGCTCCCTTTAATTGCTTGGAGAGTGACTGGTTTCTCCAGAGTGACTCTCCACTCACCCCTATGTATAAGCAGAGTATAATTCTTGTCCCCTAGTATAGCTCGTTTTAAGGCCTACTCCCTGGCAGTGATGGTGATCAGTCCTCATCCATGCAGTGTCTTCTAGCAGAGCTATTCTTCAGCTGCATCGGCTCGCTGGACTTACCGAAGCCCTGGGTTTCCCACGGTGACTTATCTGGAAAACGTTTCGCATCAATTTCAGTTCAAGAGGCCACATTGGTCGCAACATAGGGTCCACAATGTTCCCTCAGCCCATTGAGTTGTCAAGAGATCTTGTTATTGCAGCCTTGAGGATGTTGATGGGGTTCTTGGAGATAAGCAGTCCTACTACCTGTATTCTCAAAGCCTTGCTCATCTTGGCTAATAATATTAGCTGTGGGGGAAACATTGGCTAGGTTCAGTCAGGGGTGTCTGTCTCCTTAAGAGAAGGTCCTGTCCCAGAGGACTAAAGGGGCTGTGGCTCAGTGGTAGAGCATCTGCTTGGCATGCAGAAGGTCCCAGGTTCAATCCCCGGCATCTCCAGTTCAAGGGACTAGGCAAGTAGGTGATGTGAAAGACCTCTGCCTGAGACCCTGGAGAGCCACTGACGGTCAGAGTAGACAATACTGACTTTGATGGATCAAGGGTCTGACTCAGTATAAGGCAGCTTCATGTGTGTTCATGTGAATGCAGATGAAACCCACTCTTTTCCTCCTTTCTATCTACTGGGTATTTTAACTGATGTCTGGAGTCAGTAATGGGTGGGATGTGGGCTGGTAAACTAAAGCTGAGTCCAGATGAGGCATTGGCAAATTAGATCAGAGAATAGATATATTGAGCCTGTTCTAGTCTGTATGAATACATCAGATTTGCTGTTTAGAGTACAATTACGTCTAGTCTTACAGACGGATGCCCAAGTGGAATCCATGGCTCAAACCACTTTTCGCCAGCTCTCTTGGCACACCAACTGAGGTCCTTCCTAAATAGATCCAGCCTCAATTATCCTAGATGATCACAATGTGTTGTACCTGGGGCTGCTTACGAAAAGCACATGAACACATGAAGCTGCCCTATACTGAATCAGACCCTTGGTCCATCGAAGTCAGTACTATCTACTCAGACCGGCAGCAGCTCTCCAGGGTCTCAGGCTGAGGTCTTTCACATCACCTACTTGCCTGGTCTCTTTAACTGGAGATGCTGGGGATTGAACCTGGGACCTTCTGCATGCCAAGCAGATGCTCTGCCACTGAGCCACGGGCCCTCCCCTCCCCGTGGCTCAGTATGTAGTTTTCCTCATACAGCATCCCAGATTACTGAAAGAGACCAGCATGGCCTCTCAACATAGTTTAACGATTTACTCTGAATTGATCTCAGAAACAAATTCATAGCCAGAATGCCCCCCCTTTTAAAACCATAAATGATCTGCAAAGAGATGGTCTAATGGACCACTTGCTTCCATATAAATATGCCTGTCTATTTAGATCTTCTTGTTCCAGAGCAGTCCCTTTCCGAGGTACGAGTGCTGGGGGCTACTGGGCCAGGGCTTTCTTCTGTGATGGCAGCAGACTTTGGAATAACTTCCCCAGATGTATTTGTCAGGCTTTTGTCATCTAGGAAAAAGCTTGATTTGTAAAAATGTTTGATGCACTTAAATTACGGTCATAAATCCAGCTAGTTGGGTCGGTCCATTGCAGCAAAAATAAATAGGAGTCCTTCACATCTTTAAGGTGCCATGGGTACTTGTTTAAATTGTGATATCTTTGTATTTTAATTGGAAATTTAATTAACGACCTTTTAATATTCTCTGTTGAATTTATCTATGAACACATAAAGCTGCCTTATACTGAATTGGACCTGTGGTCCATCAAAGTCAGTATTATCTACTCAGACTGGCAGCAGCTCACCAGGGTCTCAGGCAGAGAAAGGTCTTTCATATTACCTACTTGCCTATTCCCTTTAACTAGATGTGCCGGGGATTGAACCTGGGACCTTCTGCATGCCAAGCAGATGCTCTACAAACTGAGCCACAGCCCTTCCCCATCTTTGCTTCTTCCTAAAAGTTTCAACCTAACACTGGCTTCAGCCAGAAGCATTTAAACTTTGAAAACCTGCTCAGCATTTTGGGCAGGATGCATATCAAAGGACTGGAACACCTTATTTCCTGGCCTGGAACACCTTATTTCCCCTCCACCCTTAATATCTTGTCCAAGGAATGTGGAAGCTTGCACGCTGTTTTATGTTATTAAGATCAACCAAAATAACAAGTATATTTCTTTTAATTTGTAGTTTTTTATTTTTTTTAACTCGCACATACAAACAAACAAATACAATACAATTCGTAACTATTCAACATCACACATTATGATAAATTGGATCAAGAGGTAATGACTTTAAGAATAGTAGGTTAAACCTTTACCCATTGGAACGTATTGAGTAGTTAAAACAGGTATTTAAAATCGGGAAAAGCCAACATATCAAATTTTTCTAGGACTGAAAACCATGTTTCTAAGAAAAGTGACTCGTGGTTGGGGTTTTCCATTTGCTGTACTTTTTCTGATATTTTTTCCATAATCAGGAAGTCTTTAATACAATTCAGCCACATAGAAACTGTGGGAGGATTTTTGTTTCTCCATTGTGATGCTATTATTATTTTTGCTATAGAAATAAGAATTTGTATGAGCTGGATTCTAATCTTGGGAATTTTGGGATCATATCCTTGATTTAGTAATATGAGTTCTGGTTGTTTTGGTATGGAATAACCTGTGAGTAAAAGGATTTCTCTTAGAATATCGTCCCAAAAAGAATTAATGTGTTTGCATGACCACCAACAATGTAGGTAGGTACCCAGACTACCACAATTTTTCCAACACTTTGGCGAGAAGGAGTTATTAATATGGTTTAATTTCACAGGAGTTAGATACCACCTTGTCAACAGTTTCACCATTTGCATCTTGACAGAAACTATTCTTGATATATAGCTGTATGATTTCCAAGTTTGTGACCAATGTTTGTCTAAAATTATTTTTCCACAATCTTTGTTCCACTTAGTTAAGTAGGTAATAACTCCTTTTTCTAACGTTTCCCCCAGTAAAATATGATAAAGTTTTGAGATTAGGCCTTTTTGTCTATTGGTGTGTAATTTAACCAGAGTTTCAAAATCAGTTAGGGTTTTTTTAAAAGTTTGTAAAAATTATTACATAAATGTTTTAATTGGAAATATTGAAACCAGGGTCACTTAGAGCTAGTACCAGCTTCAATACTAGATTTATCTGAAAGATGTCCTGCTTTGATGATGTCTTCAAAAGTAATTTTCCCATTTGTCCTCCACCAAGTAAAGTCATTAGTGCTAAAAGCTGGCTCAAACCATTTTTGTCCTGTAAAGGGGGATATTCTAGATGGACGGGGCCCTAAAGTTTGTCGATATTTGTCCCAGATCTTTATACTCAAATTAAGAAAGGAATTCTGAGTTGTTCTATTTGGTCTATCAGTGGGATTATTCCAGAGGAATTCAAATATTGAGATTTGTGTTCCCCCAGAGAATTCCAAGTCTAACCAGTGCAGGGCAGGCTTATATTTCATTAGTACTATTATATTTTTGAGGTGAATAGCCTCATGGTAGAGGCGGATATCCAGGACATCTAGGCCTCCTTTCGCAGATGGAGACCGAAGTGTATTTAGTGAGATTCTTGGTTTGTGATTATTCCAAATGAACCTTTGGATCTTGTTTTGCCAATACTTCCAACAGGAGTAAGAAAACATTGATGGGAGAGATCTAAATGAGAATATAAAGTGGGGAAGAATTAAACTTTTAATAAGGTTAATTCTTTCAAATAGGGAAAGTTGTATTCTTTACCATTCCAAGTATAACTGGTTGAGTTTCTGATTTATTTTAGTTATATTGATTTTTTCTAGATCAGCAATATTGACAGGGATTGACAAACCTAGGTGGTTCCAAGTTGTAGACACCCACTTGTAGTCAAAATTCTCTTTGATTGTTGAGAAGTAGTAGGTGATAAATGTATAGGGTAAAGTTCACTTTTATTTTTGTTAATTTTTAAACCTGAAATACTGGCAAAATGCCCAATAGTTTCATCCACGAAGGGGCGTGATGAGCCAAAATAACAAGTATAACTGACCTTGAGGGTGCGGGGGTGGATTTTGCTTTGGACCAATGCATAGGGTTGCTGACGAGCTTGGAAAAAAATGTACTGCCCCTTTAATAGAGCCATAACAGTGAAAATGGGAAGTTGCAGCTTTTCATGGCTCAGGGGTAAATAACATCCCAGTGTAAATTGCTACTAAAGGGACAGGATATTCTTCTCCAGGATATTCTTCTCTATTGGCAACCTTACGAACAAGGCTTCCTATAAGCTCTGAATTTTAGCATCTCCTGTCTCTGCTATTATTTAACATGAGTAGGGTTGCTAACAACCTGAAGAAAAAAATGCCCTATCGTTTATAGAGGATCTATGATAGGGTTGCCAACCTCCAGGTGGTGGCTGGAGATCTCCCGCTATTACAACGGATCTCCAGCCAATAGAGATCAGTTCACCTGGAGAAAATGGCCGCTTTGGCAATTGGACTCCATGGCATTGAAGTCCCTCCCCTCCCCAAACCCCATCCTCCTCAGGCTCTGCCCCAAAGAACTCCTGCTGGTGGTGAAGAGGGACCTGGCAACCCTACACTGAAGTCCCTCCCCTCCCCAAACCACGCCCTCCTCAGGCTCCACCTGCAAAACCTCCTGCCAGTGGCGAAGAGGGACCTGTCAATCCTACTCTATGGGATGTTACTGAACAGGTGATATTGCTTACTTTAAAACCTTAAACTGCCCATTTCTACTCATTAAACCTCTATTCAGGACCAGGACTTTTTTTTTTCTCCAGGCTGTTGGCAATCCTAGGACAGCGGCTGGTGTTGTTTATTAAAATGCCCCCTCCCCAATGAATCAATTTAAACTGTTATTTAATTGGGCGACTAAACCCTGCAGCTCTATTTTTCCAATATAACACTTTTCAAATGGCATAACTCGCAATGTGCTGTCAATGGCCAATTATGCACGGGAGGTTTTGCCTTGGACTTGCCCCTTTCTCGATGCACATCTTTCCCATCTGAATCCTCAAAACTCAAAAATAAGCCCCCATGCAGAGTTTTGAGAACTTAGATGGGGAAAAGGTGCATCTAGAGAGCGGCAGATCCAAAGCAAAACCTCCCACGCATAAATGGCCAATGTTTGCTTTCGGTGTACATCATTTCTTGTCCTGCCCCTGACAACGTCCTGCAGCCAAGCCGAATAAGTGCAGCACTGGGCACAACCTCTCCTTCCTTCAGCCAGAGCTTTGGGTGGGTGGAAGCCCTGCCCGCTTGACTGACATCACGGTTCCCATAGTAACTAATGCACTTCAAGGAGAAAAGAGTGCAGGGTTTTATTTTATTTTTTTCCAAGGACTAAAATCAGTGGCATAAACAAAATCTGCAACTGCGGGGATGCTATAAAGTTTTCATTGCCACTTATTGGGAAAAGCTGCATAACTCACTGACACAGCAGGAGCCACAGCAGTCTCAACGAAGTCGGCGCGATAAAATGTTTATTGGGGCCAGGCCTGCATTAATTACGGCGCACACGGTTCCCACGGAAATACCCAGGCGCCCTGGGGAAATAAGGCCCTGATGCCAATGCTCTCAATGGCAGGGCCGGCTCAAGGTATTTTCCCTCCACGACCAATGCATGGCCGTCCCTTCATCCTGCCCTACTGGCACATGGGGGCAAGCTGAGTCTCTGCTGTGCATCAGTACTCTCCACACTGGGCCCTACCCACCAGGGATGGATTGGGTGGAGATCCGGCTCTGTCCTATGGGGCAGAATGGAGTTCTCTCTCTCCTTCTCTCCTAGTTTATAGCAGTGGGCTACTTAATGGAGGGCCATATATTTTGTGTTTATAGACACTTTCAGGAACAAACTGGATCCTACTTTAACTGTGCCCCTGCTTTCTATGCAACAACCCTGAATTCATGCAAACATGTCCTGTTTTCATAGGGTTGCCAACCTCCAGGTACTAGCTGGAGATCTCCTGCTATTACAATTGAACTCCAGTCGACAGGGGAGGGGAGGGAGGGACTTCAATGCCATAGAGGGGAGGGACCTCAATGCCATAGAGTCCAATTGCCAAAGCGGCCATTTTCTCCAGGGGAACTGATCTCTGCTGCCTGGAGATCAGTTGTAATAGCAGGAGATCTCCAGCTAGTACCTGGAGGTTGTTACTGTCTATAAGGTTTATTTTGGTATTTTGGTGAATTTAGTAAATGAATGATAAGCAATTGTAGAGCCTTTGTGCTGTTACTTTATTATTAACTAAGTACCTGGAGGTTGGCAGCCCTAGGTAAAGACTCCTTGCGTTGCGGCACTTCTGGGTGTAAACCGGAAGTGACGTGATTGTGTTGGCGCGGCCTCCGTGTGCGCGATCTTGCCTCACCTCCGCCCAAAAACCCTCCTGCTGGAGGAGAGGGGGGGACCTAGTAAGCCTAACTTCAATGCCATAGAGTCCAATTGCCAAAGTGGCCATTTTCTCCAGGGGAACAGATCTCTATCAGCTGGAGATCAGTTGTAATAGCAGGAGATCTCCAGCTAGTACCTGGAGGTTGGCAAACCTAACCATCTGCCTCTTGATGGTGTTTGGGAAGAAGCAGCATAGTTGGTTTTTTTAAGATGGCCGCAGGAGTTGTTGCTGTTGGGCCTCTGGGCCCAAGCTGTAACCTATTCAGTTCCTTAACAAACACCTGGGATCAGTTCTTGGTTGAACTCGGAGGATCTTCCTAAGTTTCCATTATAACAACTGGCAAACATGCTCCTCCCAATATGTACAGTCACCATGTTGTCTGAGCCGAAGCAGTGTGTGTATTTTGCACATGCATACTACTTTGATAGGCATAAACCAGAATCCTGGAAAATGCAGAAGTCAACATGTATATGTTGACATGTATGTGCATGCAAATACATGTGGTGCCCCACTCCAATAACATGGGGAATGCACATACTGGAAGGAGTACCACTCCCAATATGCACAGTTGGAATCCTAGGAGTGCCAAGTCCCCAGCAGGGGTGATGGATGCCCTGCCCACCGAATGGCTGCAGGACAATATTGAAAATGGCCACCGGCCCAATGTCATTATGTCTCTTTCAAGGAAAACTCAGAAGGGACACCTGTTCTTTCTAGGAATCACTGGAAACTCTATGGCAGGGGTATCAAACATATGGCCTGGGGGCCAGATCCGGCACCTTAAGAGTTCTTATCCGGCCTGCAAGCCAGCCGAGGCAGCCCCCCGCCCCCGATCTGGGCTGGCGAGTTCACTGTGGGCTGACCAGCTGAGGCAGCCACCCTACTAGTCCCAAAGTGTCAGTTATCAAAGACTGTTAAATTAAAAAAAAATACTGTAAGAGTGTTATTGTTTTAAGCATGTTTGTATTTTAAGTAAAAAATAAAGTAAAAAAATTCATGAATTAGTTTTGCCTGTATCTTCTATAAAGTTTGTATCTCCACTCCCTGGCATTAAATTTTATGATACACATGGCGCAGCCTGACCAAGTGACATTTATGTCATATCCCACCCTCCTAACAAATGAGTTCGACACCCCTGCTCTATGGTTTGACCACAGAGTTTCTGGCAATTCCTAGAGAGGACTGGTGTCACTTCTGGGTTTTGAGGCTCAATGGGAAGCTTGCTTGGACAAAAATCCCAGTCACCAGTGGAAGGCGAACAGAAAAGTAGAATGTTGTTTTTCATGTTCAGTGAATGTTGGAGAGACTCTCCTTTCAGCAGAGTTAGTTTCTTACATCTTTGCAAGACATTGACTTGGGGTTCAAGGAGTAGGTCCATTAGCTGGTGATCTAATCAGATTTGTGGTCGCTGAAAGCAAATTCAGCTACCCGTGTAGCAGTAAATGTCTTTCTGAGTAGATAAGTATGTAAGAGAAAGACGGAGAGGGAGCACTCATAGGTTGGGAGAAATTGGTCAGGCAACCAGTTCACAATTGGCAAATGGGAGGGTGGGGGAAGTTCACTTATTGGAAATAAATAGCAAAACAGGCACAGAGTCCAGGATTTCAGGTCCATGTATAGAAAGCTGCTGGCCTCTCTAAACCAAGAGGATGAGATGCATTTGAAAAGATCACTGATATCAGCCAGTCTAAGCATATGCAAGCTTTTGAGTTATCTGTCACTCTCCATTAGGCATCGGTCCTGAAGATTCTTGAGTTATGCAGAAATAACTTTTGTTCAACATCACTTTTGTTGATGTTGAACAAGTCAGATAAGTGGGTTGCTAAAGCCTCTTTAAAAGTTCTTTAAAATATGTACATTTCAAGCATGTTTATAAAAGGGAGGAAGTGGGAGGCGGGGATATTATGCCAATTTGTCAAAGGTAATGGCATGGGCATTAGCCAATAAGTCCCTGTGGTATGGAATGCAGTTGGTGTGGACTGGGTTGGTGTTAGGGAATCACATTTTCCTTAAAATGTTATTGCCTTTCAGTACTGGTAAACAGCAGCTGACGTGCTTCCTTAGAATCATAGGGTTGGAAGGGACCACCAGGGTCATCTAGTCCAACCCCCCGCACAATGCAGGAAATTCACAACTACCTCCCCTGCACTACCCCCAGTGACCCCTACTCCATGCCCATGCTCTTTCCTAGGAAAGAGTCTTGATTGCCCTAGCAGCTATATATCAGCTGTATATTTCATGCAATCAATTTACTATGTTTGGTAGACACACTCTTCCCTGCCACCCAACAGACTTGAAAATGATTCTGGTATGGGTTTGGACTTTGCAACTAGAGTCCCATCAAATTCTTCCACCATTTTCAAGAGCAATGATGAAGAAGAAAAGAGTTGGTTTTTATATGCCAATTTTCTCTACCTTTTAAGGAGAATCAAACAAGCTTACAATCTCCCTCCCTCCCTCTCCCCACAACAGACACCTTGTGAGGTAGGTGGGGCTGAGAGAGCTCTAAGAGAACTGTGACTAGCCCAAGGCCACCCAGCAGGCTTCATGTGGAGGAGTGGGGAAACCAACCAAGTTCACCTGATTAGAGCCTGCCACTTATATGGAGGAGTGGGGAATCAAACCTAGTTCTCCAGATTAGAGTCTGCTGCTCTTAACCACTACACCACTCAGGCTCTTTGAGGCACTTTGAAATTTTGGGAGCAAAGTACAGAAGATGTTCTGACCTAAATGCCTGATCAAGCCACTCCCCCCACCTCAGTCAGTTCCAAGAATTTTGGCCAGCCATTAACCTATGACACTCTAACATTGTAAAATGAGATTTAACATTTTCTCCGCATTACTGAATGGAAGGCTAATTTCAAAACACAAAACACAGAGGGATTACCAAGACCGCCCCCACCCCAAAATCCATGGCTTTTAACAAACAGCACATCTTTTTTTAAAACAGGAATATTTGTAATGTGTGATTTATAATATAAACCTGTGAGACCATGCAAAGCCCCAATGGGAATTTTTTTTGCAAATCTTACAAAAATGCTTTTGTCTTCTCTGGAAATTCCCAAGTGGGATTTTCCCAGTCCTCCTTTCAGGGAAATTTACTGTTAAGTTCGAGATTTACAACCCACCCCCCAAAAAAAATATTGCTGACCTGATCGAAATTATTTTGACTCGAAGTACCTGCAGGACCGAAGTCAGCATTACTTTGGCATTGGTATGGTCTTGAAAAGCTGGGGGATTGTACATCTCTTTATTCTTCCCAAATTCAACAGATCAAAGCCACCTATGGCAAGTAGAGACAATTCGTTCCATCTCTTCTTGTTGTGTCATACATTCTCTGACCCTGGATTACTCTAGGCAAGCAGGAAGATGCTGGAGAACAATTTAGGGAATGAATGAGTAGCCAGTCAATTAAGCAGCGGCCTTAATTTAATTCCACATTGTGCTGGATAAACCGTCTGCTGCTGAAAGACAAATGCTGAGGATGCACATAGATATATTAAAAATACATATAGAATACTGTAGGCACAGAGGTGAAGTGGAGACATTTGTTGTTTTAAAGCACTCAGCTGTAATCTGGTCACACAGTATAATTCCATTAACATTACTTGTGTTATAGCAAATAATTTTATTAAAATAAATTAGATAAACAAAAGCTGTTTGCCAGACATATGATGGTAACCGGGTGAGCTGATCCGTCAGTCATTCGTGTGAAAGACAATTCTATTAAGAGACAAAGCGGGTACTTAGATTTTGCATTGAGTCCTCTTGATTTCATTTTTTTGCTGTTCCATGGTGGTGAGTGGTAGACAAGTGCTGTCAA
The DNA here is from genome assembly GCF_029931775.1 of Euleptes europaea. Lineage (NCBI taxonomy): Eukaryota > Metazoa > Chordata > Lepidosauria > Squamata > Sphaerodactylidae > Euleptes > Euleptes europaea. The sequence goes on along the minus strand of NC_079313.1, from coordinate 21,132,066 downwards.
GTTGCAGCCGACTTATGGCGACCCCCGTTGGGTTTTCAAGGCAAGAGGCAAACAGAGGTGGTTTGCCATTGTCTGCCTCTGCATAGCAACTTTGGACTTCCTTGGTGGTCTCCCATCCAAGTACTAACCAGGGATGACCCTGCTTAGCTTCCAAGATCTGACAAGACTGAACTGGCTTGGGCCATCCAGGTCAGGGCAGTGTTTTTGAAGAGAAGGGCACGTATACCCATTTGATTGACTGTGTGTTTATGTCACGTGGGGCAGCCAGATGGGCTGGATTAAAAAATGCTCCATTGATAATGCTTAGGCTTGGCCTGTTGAGCACTGGATGGACAGTGTGGCATAGTGGACAGCATGTTGGACTAGAATTTGGTAGAGCTGGGCTCAAATCCTTACTGCGCCATGAAATTCATTGGATGATTTGGGTCCAATCACTTTCTTTCAACCCCACCAACCTCACAGGGCTGTTGCTGCAAGGTTAAAACAGAGCAGGGGAGAATAATGGGTAACTGTTCTGAGGTCCTAGAAAGGTGTGGGATTTTTTTAAAAGTACTTGATAGATAAAACTTGCAGTTCTACTACTGGCTGGGATGTCGTGGGGCTACTGACACTCACCACAAGAAAGCATCTGTTTTGAAAACTTATACGCCCTTGGGGAAAGCAGCAAAGTTTTTCAGGGCTGTATCACTTCAGGCTGTGGGTGGTGGAGTGGTTTTCAATGTTTGAATGCTCCACCATGAAAAAAATGAGTTTACACATAGGGGGGTGGAAATCTTAGGGATCAGAGTAGTCTCTGAACTGTTTCTCTCATCATCCAAGTTTCCTTGGTTCAGACTGAGTCTTCTTGGGAGGAGAAGCAACTCTCTACCTGCAGCCCAAAGTGGTATGCTCAAGACCAAGTATCTCCCTGGATGCTACTGATAGTCTAGTCCTTACTAGGGGATGCCAGCCTCCAGGTCCCCTGGAATTTCAGCTCATCTCCACACTAGAGAGATCAGAAAAATTGATGCTTTGGAGGGTGGACTCAATGGCATTGTACCCCACTGAGATCCCTGGCTCCCCAGGTTCCATCCCCAAATCTCCAGGCATTTCCCAACCTGGATCTGGCAACTTTACCCCCCCCCAACCCCCCAACGGGTTAAAATTAAATCAGAAGAGTTTCCACCTAGACATTAGGAAGAATTTTCTAACAGAGAGTGGTTCCTCAGTGGAACAGGCTTCCTCGGGAGGTGGTAAGTGCTCCTTCCCTGGAGGATTTTAAGCAGAGGCTAGATGGCCATCTGTCAGCAATGCTGATTCTATGAACTTAGGCAGTTCATGAGAGGGTGGGCATCTTGGCCATCTTCTGGGCACTGGGGGTGTGGGGGGGGGAGGTAGTTGCGAATTTCCTGCATTGTGCAGGGGGTTGGACTAGATAACATAAGAAAGGCCCTGCTGGATCAGACCAAGGCCCATCAAGTCCAGCAGTCTGTTCACACAGTGGCCAACCAGGTGCCTCTAGGAAGCCACAAACAAGACGACTGCAGCAGCACCATCCTGCCTATGTTCCACCACACCCAATATGATAGGCATGCTCCTCTGATACTAGAGAGAATAGGTATGCAGCATGACTAGTATCCATTCTAACTAATAGCCATGAATACCCCTCTCCTCCATGAACATGTCCAGTCCCCTCTTAAAGCCCTCCAAGCTGGCAGCCATCACCACATCCTGGGGCAGGGAGTTCCACAATTTAACTATGCGTTGTGTGAAAAAATACTTCCTTTTATCTGTTTTGAATCTCTCACCCTCCAGCTTCAGCAGATGTCCCCGCGTTCTAGTATTATGGGAGAGGGAGAAAGATGACTCTGGTGGTCCTTTCCAACTCTATGATTCTATGATTCTAAGCGGGAGAAGGTTTAAAAGTTTATTATTCAGCTGAATAACAGGCTCCAAAAGCAGAAGCAACTATTTTTAGTTCAGCATAAGGTAATATACTTGCATAGCTGTCAATCATTGCATTCATCATCTTTTCCCTGCCTTATACATACATTTTCCCATTACACCCACAACATGTCTTTTCACACATTGCATGTATAGAAAATGGAGGCTATTTTCTCTTTAGGGTGAGCAATTTACTATGAAGTAACGCCTCTGTCTCTAATCTTGGCCAGGGTAGCTACCTCGACTCCAATGCGTGCTTAGAGCGAACTTTGTGGGAGAGCATAGATACATTTCACCTTCTTATCTTCTGTGTCTTGCAGCTGCAGGCTGCAATTCCTACATCTCAAGCTTCTTTCATCTACTCCTAAAAGCTTTTGCACTCATTAGCTCTTTCCCCCATTAACTCTTTCTTTCAGGCCTCCAAACTGGCTTGCGCGTTTAGTGGAATCGCTTTGGCAGGTTTTTGAAGCACTGCGGAAACCTGCAATCAGAGGCCACAGTGGCCTAAGTATGAACAGCGCTGGCAGCTGTGTTATCTTTCACACCGTCTCCAGATCGCCTCCAAAACCCATTGTTCTGTCTCCTGCAGTAGACTCTTCCCAATAAATAAGCCAATCAGCTTGGCCGTTTCATTTGGATTTGGATACAATAGATTCCATCGCTCTTGCTTCCGAGAAGCCTTTCTCGGCCATCCTGAGGATTTGTAGTGGCATAAAAAAGCCAACAAATCCTTGCTGTTTACTGTTCGTCCATCTTCTCCTAGCACATAGAGACCCAGAGGAGAGGGAATAAAGACAGCCGTGATGCATAAACATTGCTTGGGAGATTACACCGTAGCTGCTCCACGGGCTGGCTTCTTCAGCAATCAATCTTTCCCAGGCATGTATGTAAGAATTTATGTGCATTGCTTTTACTGGGTAATCTCCCCACCCCCCCATCCCGGCAGACTTTTACAACACCTTCCATTATATGGAGCTATAGGCAGAAATAGAGATGAACATCCAGCTATTCCCCCGTCTGTTTAACCTCTTCTGTCTATGCTCAGACAGCCTATCTAGTCAGCAACCAAGCAACAAGGGTTCTACTGCCCTGACCAGTATTCTGCCATGTCCGTAGGGTTGCCAGTTCCAGGATGGGAAATACCTAGTGATTTTTGGGGCGGAGCCTAAGGAGGGCAGAGATCAGTTGTAATAGTGAGAGATCTCCAGCTACAACCTGGAGGTTGGCAACCCTGCATGTCCAGAAGCCAGCAAATACCAGATTCTGCCACAATGCTTACAACCAGCCTAATTCTGCCAGACTCTACAGCAAGGGTGGGGAACCTTTTTTCCACTAAGGGCCATTTGGATATTTATAACATCATTCGCGGGCCATACAAAATTATCAACTTAAAAATTAGGGGTGAAATGAGGATACACTGGGTAAGAACCCCCCCAAACGCATTCTGGCTCTGCCCCCTTTAACCCCTCTATTGTCGCCACTTCCGCCCCTAGCCCTCTTGTAGTACAGAGGGAATACGTTTCTCCACGGCCCAGATGGGAAAGGGTTAACACAGTTTCTTGGGTGGTCCTAGCAGCTCCATAGCTAACGACTCTTCTGCAAGAGGGAAAAAAGGTTCCTTTTCTCGGCAAAACAAACTCACATCAGCCTGTCCATGGGAGCGGGCGGATCGCCAGTCTTAGATCCTTCTGAGCTAGAGATATGCCAGGACCCACGAAGGGCCAGACCAAATGACTTCGCGGGCCTTAAACTGCCCCCGGGCCTGACGTTCCCCACCCCTGCTCTACAGATAATTCACCAAATTTGACCCTGGCTCTACTTGGTCCAACAGATTCTGTTTGGGGCTAGGGTTGCCAATTCCAGTTTGGGAAATTCCTGTAGATTTTGGGGGTGGAGCCTAGAGATGGCAGGGTTTACGGAGGGAAGGGAATTCAGCGTGGTATAATGCCACAGACTCCACTCTTCAAGGCAGCCATTTTATCCAGGGGAACTGATCTCTGTACTCTGGAGATCAGTTGTGATTCCGGGAGATCTCCAAACCCCACCTGAAGGCCGGCGACCCTAGTTCTGGGCTCAGGTCTTTCCCCTTTATGTTTGGTCTAAGGACTGTAATAATAAATAAATAGCAGGTCTTTTCCCACCAGCCATGTTCTGCCTTGGCTTTTCCTGGCTTGGTACCTCTAAAGTAAAAGTTGAAAAGCCATACGTAGTAGAAAGAGATATTAGGTTATGGTGAGCAGGGCTGAAAATAATCTGCCACAGGGCGGGAGGGAGTAGTGGTAAGAAAGTAGTACCTACCTCCTGTCTTCTGCTTCAATCCCCCCGAGAGTGATAGTACTGGAAAGCAATGTAAGTTACCATTACCCCTGATATATGGATAGGGTTGCGAACCACAGGGTGGTGGCTGGAGATCTCCTGCTATTACAACTGATCTCCAGCCGACAGAGATCAGTTCACCTGGAGAAAATGGCCATTTTGGCAATTGGACTCTATGGCATTGAAGTCGCTCCCCTCCCCAAATCCTGCCCTCCTCAGGCTCCGCCCCCAAAATCTCCAGGTATTTCTCAACCCGGAGATGGCAACCCTATACATGGGGTCTTTGCACACTCCCACAAGCATCTCAAAAGGCTGAACATACTGAGGCCGACGGGTCACTCCCATTTCAAAATTCATGCATTGGTTGGTCTATAACAATAGCAGACCTATTCGGCATGCAGTGAGGGTAGAGATGCCGAATTGTCTGTTGAGGCAAACCTGTGGACATTAGAGAAAGGTTTGGTTAATGGCAAAGAGTTACAAGCAAAAGGCTTTCCAAAATCGAAACAGGAGAATACCGGATCCCTGTAGAGACTGGACTCACAGGAACCACGGTTACCTTGATATACAAGAACCATGAGTTATTATAACTCTAAAAATCATGGACATTTGAAGGTTTTATGTTAACCTCGTCATTGTATTGTGCATCATATCCATGTTCTGGACCTCATGGTCTTTTTCTTCAACCATGTGTTGTTGGAAATTCACTGTACTATCTTGTGTTTCACCCTTGTTTATTGTGCATTTGTGCATACATGGTTAATGAACCTCCAGGTAATAGCAGAAGATCTCCTGCTATTACAACTGATCTCCAGCCCATAGAGATCAGTTCACCCGAAGAAAATGGCCGCTTTGGCAATTGAACTCCATGGCATTGAAGTCCCTCCCCCAAACCCCTCCCTCCTCAGGCTCCACCCCCAAAACCTCCCACCGATGGCGAAGAGGGACCTGGCCACCCTAGTTTAATCCTCTCTCCCCCCACCCCCTGCCCCAATGGCTGGTTGCTGATAGATGCAAACTCTTTCCCTTCTGGCTGAAGAACAAAATTCTGTCATTACTTGAGAACATTTTTTTTTCCACCAAAAGGAGTGAACATTATATTGTGGAAGGCGAAGATTGTGATGAGCAGACGGGTAACCTTGGGAATGTTGCATCCGTTTCGTGATTCTCTGAAAATGACGTGTCATGAATTTGATGTGGGTTCAGCATGACCAACTAAGACCTCATTTTGGTAGCTCTCATAGCTTATTTTAATATTAAGTATACCCGAACAATGCATTGGGATGTTCAATTAATAAAACGTACTAAGGTTACCTGTACGTTTCACTGTTACAGTAACAGTTTAAAATGTTTGCCAAATCCATTTTTTGATAGATAAAATGTGATAAATATTTCCTTGAGTTCATTGCTGCCTCACATTTAAAAGACAAAAGCAGAGACCTTCTTTGATCAATAAAGGCTTCCAATATTGGGCAGGACTAGGGTTGCCAACTTTATCATATAGACTTTTGTTTTGGCTGTAATTGAAATTGTATCTCTGTATAAGTATTATGCTTTTGCGCTTTGCTTTATTACCGTATTAGTTGTTGTTGTGTGATTCTGGATTTTTATGTTGGTTACTTATGTACCGGTAGCTATAATTGGGGCATGAAATGAATGCTCATTAAATATTTTGAATTTTATGGCTATACACAGTGCATATTATTTTGATACTGTGTTACATTGTGGAGCCTTCGTGCCGCTTATTCTCTGAGGAATCCTATTTATGGCATAGGTTTTTTGTATTGCTTAACCTCAAGTTACTAGCTGGAGATCTTTCGCTGTTACAACTGATCTCCAGCCGATAGGGATCAGTTCACCTGGAGAAAATGGGCACTTTGGCAATTGGACTCTATGGCATTGAAGTCCCTCCCCAAACCCCACCCTCCTCAGGCTCCCCCCCAAAAACCTCCCGCCGGTGGCGAAGAGGCACCTGGCAGCCCTAGGCAGGATATTTCCCCAATATTATTTAGAGGCTTTCACAGTTGCTTGAGCAAGGGAGTTTTATGTGAAGAATGTACATGAGGAGCCCTAAATCATGTCAGATGGTGTCTTTTATGTGTCGTACAAAATGTACCGGCACACAAAATGGTATTGTTTACATGTGAAATCTTACATGTGAAAGTATTTGGGAGGGCATCTGATTTGGGGTAAGGTCCACTAAAGTCACATCAGTGTTTATACTTTAGACGGAAATTAAAAATCCCATATAAACTTAGCATGTTTCAGTCCTGCGCTTTGTGCTGTGAGGAGAAAGGCCTTTTACGTGAAAGAGGTAGTTGACTAGGGAAAGCAGTTCAAAAAAAATTTCACACTTTCCCACACAAATTAACTTCAGCCACGTCTCTTCTGATATAAACATAGGGCGAAAACGCATGGTCGCTTTAGCCTCCTTTATTTCCTGTTTCAGCCAGGATTCAGCCAGGATCCAACGCATGCGTTTTCGCAGAACGTGCATTCAATCCTGGCTGAATCCTGGCTGAAACAAGGAATAAAGGAGGCTAAAATGACCGTGCGTTTTTGCCCATTAGGTATGGGAGAGGGGGTACTTTGAGAGTATCTGAATTGGGTAAGCTTAGATAAAATTGGGTCAAACTTTATATTTTATGACACAGATTTCCCTCTGTGTATATAAATATATCTAATTCTCAACATTTAAATCTGTGGATACTTAAATCTGAAGATTGGAGCCATGAACAGATGGAGACAGGACAGATGTCTGTGTCCCCGCCCCCCCAGGTTTGCAGAAATATCTGAAATCTAAAAACAAACAAAAAACATGGGCTGGGGTTGGCCTGGCCTGGGAGCAACCACAGGGTGACTTGCTACCACGCAACTTGTATAACTCACCCAGTACTGGCTGCTTGCTACTGTTCAACATCAGCCACCCCATGGAAGCCAGTATAGTATAGTTTTAGATTCGTTTATGGGAGACCCAGGTTCAAATCCCCATGCTGCCATTGAAAGCTCACAGGGTGAACTCGGGCCAGTGACACACACTCAGGCTAACTTACCTCAAAGGATGGTTGTGAGGTTAAAATGGAAGATAATTTTGTAAGCTGCTTTTGGTCTCAGTTGTGGAGAAAGACAGGACATAAATGAAGGAAATAAAGAATGAATATTGTTGAAGATGGGGGCAGATAAAAGGTAGGTTGGGGGGGGGAGCAAATCAGAGAAAGGTGAGGATATGGGTGTCGCCAGGAGGATGAAAAGAGGAAATCGTGGGAAGAGGGATACAGGGGAACATGAGGTGCTCCATGCAAGTTTTTGTACTGCACACCTATGCCATATTTTTTCCAGGCAGAGGTTGCCAGGGGGAGGGAAACTTTCCACTGAAGACAGGGGAGCAGATGAAGGCTGGTTGGCTGGTGGGTGGATAGGAGAGAAGGAAGCAGGAAAAGGGGAGAGGCTATGGAGGCTTTCAGGGAAGGGAAAGAGGAAATAGTAGGGAAGGGGAAATGTGAGTCCCCCTCAATTCCTTGTGTGTCCTCTGCTTGAATATATCTAACAGAAAACTGGCCAGTCCCTGGGTGGATGCATAATAGAGCCACATTCAGACAAGACTGAACATCTCTACTTGAACAGGGGATTCCTCAAGTATGCAGAAAAAGACTTTTGACAATTAACCAGGAGGTAGGGTTGCCAGGTCCCTTTTTGCCAACAGCGGGTGGTTTTTTGGGGTGGAGCCTGTGGAGGGTGGGGTTTGGAGAGGGAGGGACTTCAATGCCATAGAGTCCAATTGCCAGAGGGGCCATTTTCTCCAGGTGAACTGATCTCTATTGGCTGCCGATCAGTTGTAATGGCAGATCTCCAGCTTGTACCTGGAGGTTGGCAACCCTACCAGGAGGGGGGAAATCCTCCTCATAAGGTCTTTCGAGAACTCGGATGACTCAGTTCAGTACAAGGAGATGTTGATTCCCGCAGCTCATGAGAATGGATTCCTTTCCTATGTTAAACCCAGTGACAGGATTCTGTGCCAGGGCTGATCTCAGCCACTAGTTCCTGCAAGCTGCGCGGCTACTGTTCTGTTGCACGCTCATTCACGTGGCAAGTGGGCAAGATTGCAGGGCCAATGCCAGCGGCATTGCACAATACCCAGGACAATGGGACACCTTCTTTCTTTGGGGGTGCTGCTTCCTGAGCATTGGACTTCGCGTTGCTGCAATTTTGGGTTCAATGTGCTTGCTCCTTGCAGTCTTTTCTTGTTCTGCAGTGGGGGTTTTGTTTGGGTTTTTTTTGTGCTGACGTTGTTGTTCTTTCTCTTCCTCTGCCAGAGATCCCCCAATGTGCCGGCTGCAACCAGCACATCTTGGATAAGTTCATCCTGAAAGTCCTCGACCGCCACTGGCACAGTTCCTGCCTTAAGTGCGCTGACTGCCAAATGCAGCTGGCCGACCGCTGCTTCTCCAGAGCTGGGAGCGTCTATTGCAAGGAAGACTTCTTCAAGTAGGTCTCCCGAGGGGGTGTGGGAGAGGATGGCTGGGCAGCGCTGAAATGTCCCCCACGCCCACCTCCTTGAGAAGGAGGAGACTGCTTTTCTCTCAGGCTAACTGAGCTGCCAAGGCAGGAGCTAAGGACATAAGCTGGGAAGTCAATGTTTCAAATATTAGCTCAAATATGACATCACAGGATTGGATCCTGTGGATCTGTTTCACTAGCAATAGAGCTGCAAACAACCTGGAGAAAAGTATACCCTGTCCCGTTAACAGAGGCTCAATGGGATGTCATTTACAAGGTGATGTTGTTTACCCCCATGACATGAAAAGTTTCCCCTGCCCATTTTTGCCTCTATTCAAGGGGCAGGGCATTGTTTTCCCTCCAGGCTGTTGGCAACCCTAACTAGTGGTGGTGAAACTCTCTTGTGCAAAGAGTCTTCCTCAGTGCAAGTGTCACCACTAGTGGAAGGGGCCGTGGCTCAGTGGTAGAGCCTCTGCTTGGCATGCAGAAGGTCCCAGGTTCAATCCCCGGCATCTGCAGTTAAAGGGACTAGGCTACTAGGTGATGTGAAAGACCTCTGCCTGAGAACCTAGAGAGCCGCTGCCAGTCTGAGTAGACAATACTGACTTGGATGGACCAAAGGTCTGATTCAGTGTAAGGCAGCTTCATGTGTTCAATGGATGATCCAACCCACCAGGTTGCTTCAATCTATGATGACAACATGGACCCTCCTTACAGGTTTTTCATAAGGATTACTGATATGAAAGGCTTCGAGTTGTCAAAATATGAAGTCATTTTATTATTAATTCTTGTTTCTACTTGTTCTTGTTTTGTTCCCCATGTGGTATAATGTTAAACAGCAGACAAACTACCTTTAGCTAGGTGGGGAGTTCCCTTATGTTAGTAATCATTTCTTGAGGAAAAAAAACACTTTTTAAAAAGAGGTCTAAATTGATTCATACTGACATATGAGTCTTGTCATGAACTGTGAAATCTGTGGTCCGACTCTGAAATCCTCAGAGTTCCATATTACATATGGAACTACACGGAGCTACACTTAACCTAAGACACCCTCCCGCAACCAGCAATCCCTGCAAGCTGTTTTGCATTAGAAATAAATCCCTTTTGACTGAATATTTCTCCTAATCAAAACCTGATCTGCTCCTTGCAGCTGCTTTGACTCAGTGGGTGGGGGGAGATATAGGCATGGCACAGGTTGGAGAGAACAAGGGCACGGCTTCTCTGGGATCATTTCCAAGTAACGCAGTGACCCAGTTAGTTGGGTAAACAACCAATGCCCTGTCAGGCCCAGGCACAAAACAGGAACTGTGATGTCTGTTTCATGGGACCCACTTCTGTTGGTCAGAGAGGATGGAAGCTTTTGAATGACATAGTATTCATCAAGCAGAACTGAGGGTGTGGGGGGGAGATGAACTATTCTCACTTATATATACTGAAGAAGAACTGATCTTGGTCATCTGGAGATCGACTGTAATAGTGGGAAAACTCCAGGTGCAGCTAATAAGGCCTCAGCTAACTCTGCACAATCATTTGCATATATGATGGCTTACTGAACTCTGTACATATGGAATGTTCTTTGCTACTCAGCAGTAAGCTGCTGCCTTCCACTTCACACAACCCCCCAATGCCTGTCCACTCAACAGCTGCACAAATGGAAAATGAATCATTTGGTCTTTCTGACCGCTTCATAGGTTTAGGAGGGATTCATGCAGGAAGTCTGAATTCTATGTAAGCATTCAATAAGTGCTCCATCATGTTTAAATACCCTTGCCGTGGGCAAGGCCATCTTTGCATGGAACATTAACATAGCACTAAGAACATAAGAACATAAGAAAAGCCATGCTAGGTCAGACCAGGGCCCATCAAGTCCAGCAGTCTGTTCACACAGTGGCCAACCAGGTACCTCTAGGAAGCCCACAAACAAGATGACTGCAGCAGCATTATCATGTCTGTGTTCCACAGTATCTAATATAATAGCTCTGCTCCTCTGATCCTGGGGAGAACAGGTATGCATCATGACTAGTTTCCATTTTTACTAGTAGCCATGAATAGCCCTCTGCTCCATGAACATATCCACTTCCCTCTTAAAGGCTTCTAAGTTGGCAGCCATCACCTCCTGGGGCAGGGAGTTCCAGATAGCCTACAATAGCCTAGAGGAGCCAGGTCTACCATAATAGTCCCCCAGCAATTCCCTGTGTCCCCCCCCCCCCCCCGGTGTTTCCAAAGGCCGGTGGGGTGGAAATAGGGCAGGGGATGCTGTCCTCATGCCAGTGTGCAATGACACTTCCAGCAAAATAACAGAAGTGACATCATGATGTTGGGCAACACTCTAGGAATCACCTAGAATATCGCTGTGACATCATGATTTCACTTCCAGCGAAAAACTGGAAGTGACATCATGTTGTCGGGGGCGATGTTCTGGGTGAATTCTAGAGTGTCACCCCGGACATTGTGATGTCACATGAACACATGAAGCTGCCTTATACTGGATCAGACCCTTGGTCCATCAAAGTCAGTATTGTCTACTCAGACCAGCAGCAGCTCTCCAGGGTCTCAGGCGGAGGTCTTTCACATCACCTACTTGCCTAGTCCCTTTAACTGGAGATGCCGGGGATTGAACCTGGGACCTTCTGCATGCCAAGCAGATGCTCTGCCACTGAGCCACAGCCCCTCCTACTTTTGTTTTTTCATTGGAAATGACATTGCATAGTGTTATGATAACAACATGCCTGTCTCCACCCCAAAAATTGTGGCTGGCAACCCTACCGTAGCCCATTGGCATGTCAATGCAAATTTATTTATTTATTTATATACTTACAACCTGCTCTTCTCCCCAGTGGGGATGCAAAATGGCTTACAACACCTTTCTCCCCTCCTTCATTTTATCCTCCCAACAACCAACCTATCAGAGATAGGCTGAGAGACAGAGAATCCCCGTCCCAAATTCACCCAGCGAGCTTCCATGACTGAGTGGGGATTTGAACCTGGGTCTCCCTGATCTTAGCCTGCTGCTTTAACCACATCACACTGGCTCTCAAATGGCCAGTGGCTATAAGAGGTATATTTAAATTTTAATAATTTATTGGTTTTTTAAAAAATGGGTAGCTGGACTTATTTTAAAGTGGAAAGATGCTATGTGTGCTTTAAATGAATTAAGCCAGCGTGGTGTAGTGGTTAAAAGCAGTGGTTTGGAGCGGTGGAGTCTGATCTGGAGAGCTGGGTTTGATTCCCCACTCCACCACATGAGCGGCGGAGGCTAATCTGGTGAACTGGATTTGTTTCCCCACTCCTACACATGAAGGCAGCTGGGTGACCTTGGGCTAGTCACAGCTCTCTCAGCCTCACCTACCTCACAGGGTGTCTGTTGTGGGGAGGGGAAGGGAAGGTGATTGTAAGCCGGTTTGATTGTTCCTTAAATGGTAGAGAAAGTCGGCATATAAAAACCAACTCTTCTTCTAATCTGAGTAATTTCATGATTGACATGTGCGGTGGATGCCCATTGGTAATGCAAGTAAAGGCTTTATCCATGGTCTCTATATTGGGCCTGAAGTTGATTCGACCATCATTCCTTCTTCTAAAGAACCTCTGCAATCTACAGTTCTTTGGTTCCTGGGGCTTCATCTCCTCCTACAGAGTCCTCACCAAAATGTTTTGTGGAAAACACTGGGGCTTTAAAAAATAAAATAAATAACCTGGTAGAATCTCTAAGATCGTCCACTAGGAAAGCCAAGGGTTTAAATAAAGGGAATTGTGTTGCTTTAGAGTTCCCACAGGATGAATGCTATTTGTGGGAATTTAACCTTCTTAGAGGCCCAAATCTCTCTAATACACACTCCCTCTCCCCTCATGGAGTTTTTAAACCCAAATTGGACTATAGCTTTGCTTGATCTAATCTCCCTTGCCTGCATCAAAGGACATCTGTTCTGATCCATGCCAGAGGGCAGAAGAAACCCACATTAATGCCTACCGTTGATTGCCCTGAGGTTTTCTGAGAAATGTTGCTTCCTTGGATTTTGGCTTATTATCCAACATATGTTTGTTATGAAACATCCGAATTTGCTTGTGGGGAAACCAGTACCATTTTCTGCATAGAAGCATTATGCCAATACTTTTTTTTTTTTTTTTTTAACTATTTCTATGGGCCAGGGGAGGCTACCCAAAGGGGCCATTTCACATGTGAAATTTCTCAGGTAGTTTCCTGATCTCACCCTACATTTAATATGTAAAATGTGAATGTAACAAACAGGTTTGTTACAAAGAGGTTTGCAAACAGACACCTATTTATCATGGAACAGTTCTTTCAGGTGGGGCTGTGGCTCAGAGACAGAGCATGTAGAAGGTCCAAGCTTCAGTATCTGACATTTCCAGTTAAAAAGATCAGGTAGGAAGTCGGTAGGGTTGCCAGGTCCCTCTTCGCCACTGGCGGGAGGTTTTGGGGGCAGAGCTTGAGGAGGACGGGGTTTGAGGAGGGGAGGGAATTCAATGCCATAGAGTCCAATGGCCAAAACTGCCATTTTCTCCAGGGGAACTGATCTCTATCAGCTGGAGATCAGTTGTAATCCTGGCCAGGAACCAGTATGCTGTATACATCATGAAACTAGCCTGTTTAGGCAGGAGTAGTAGTATCTACCTAATGGGAGATTGTACCAACTAAAATGCTACAGGGCATAGATGATACACTAAAATGACTACATGTATTTGAAGAGGAACTGATGAAGATATAAGAACAGAAATGGCCGCCTTCCTCTTCTACCTGACATTTGTTGATAAAACAAGGAATGTTGATCCTGTAATAAGACAAAATATAAGATAACATATTAGTATCAGAACATTCGACTGGATATGTATTTACTCATCTTTATATAAACTTACCTCTGTTGATAAGTATTGTTGTAACACCATGTAGTAGGAGTGTATTTTCTTGTGTATGGATGTTGACTCTATGGTATTATTGAATTTTGATTCTGACTATAGAACGGGCTAATCTTTGTACTTGATTTTCTGTGTGTATTTGGGTTTAACAGCTAGGTACACAGAAGTGTCTATTTTGATATAGCCTCCAGGTAAAAGCTAGAGATCTCCTGCTATTACGACTGATCTCCAGCCAATAGAGATCAGTTCCCCTGGAGAAAATGGCCGCTTTGCCAATTGGACTCTGTGGCATTGAAATCCCTCCCCTCCCCAAATCCCACCTTCCTCAGGCTCCACCCCCAAAACCTCCCGCTGGTGGCAAAGAAGGACCTGGCAACCCTAACTAACCCTGATAGACCACGACTCTGACTCAGTATAAGACAGCTTCATGTTTGTAGGGTAGAAACACCAACCAGGCCACACGCTTCGCGATGGGGGTGAGCATTGTCCCATTACACCCCCCTGAGAGTATTGTGCTTGGCTGAGAACAACTTGCTGGTGGTCCCTGGCCCTAGAACCATCCAGCTGTCCTCGACCAGGGCCAGGGCCTTTTTGGCTCTGGTCCCAGCCTGGTGCAACTCTCTGTCTAGTGAGACCCGTGCCCTGTGGGACCTAACTCAGCTCTGCAGGGCATGTAAGATGGAGATGTTCCACCAGGCATATGGTTGAGGGCAGCAACAGGACATGGATTGGCTGACCTACCTGCCCCCCTTGCCCTTTTTCTGCTTCCCCTTGCCTTCCCTTTTCCTACCCTTCCTATCTTTTCCTACCCTTTACTGTTCCTTTCTCCATCCCTGTTGTTGGTGTCTTCCCTGGCTTAGGCTGGTGGGCCTTGGAGGTGATTGATCACCTGATTAACACCATGCAAAATCTCCTTGGCGAGAACATTCATAGGAGCTGGCCATTGAGATAGGATGCCATCTTGTTAACTTGGGTTCTAAGCTTCTACTGTATGTTTTAACATTGCTAAAGTTGGGAGGTTTATGTGTACCACTCTACCTGTTGGAAGACGCCTGGCAGTGTCGGGGAGGGCTGGGTATAAATTTAATGTACATAAATAAATTAATCTTACTGTCTTAATTAAAGAATTTGAGCTGCCCGTCAAAGCAAGTGACATCATGGTACTGTAAGATTCCTATTGAATCCTAGCGTGGAGTGATGTTACTTCCCCTGGAAATAGCATCATGCCACTTTTGCTTTATTCGACTCCCTCCCCCACCAGCCTACCAGGCATCCATGGGAGGTAGCAGTTGTGGACAGGAGATCTATCAACCCTAAGTAAGATGTACGGAACAAGGATTGGTGCCAGTCTAAAAGAAACCCGTGTGTTGGGCCTGCTGCTTTCTCCTGCAATGGCCTAACGCAACTGAAGGAGGAGTATGTACTTGGGCAATGGTTCTTCAAGCAGGAAGAATGCCTGTACAGACTAGGATGGGCAGTTGCCAGGAGGAGCTCTTCCGTGACCCACTCACAATCACAGGTTCCTTGACTGAAAGAGAGGCAACTCAGCGCTGTTTCCTTCTGATTTGTGAGATGACAACAGCAGCTTGTCCTGCCTCTTGTGTTGTCACTGCTAGCAATAAGTGGGGCAACGCTTGACGTCTTCTTTTGGCTTGGGTTTTGCTTTTCCTTGGTGCCTAAGCCAAGTCCACGTGACTCTCGTGCCTGGCCTTTTCTTCTGATCTTCTTGTTTGTAGACCCTGGGCCACAAGGAGCAAACTCTGTAGTGGTGAGGGCCGAGGTAATGCTTAAAGGACTGCCTCTTCCATATGAACCTACCTGATCACTGTGGGCATCTTAAGGGGCTCTTGGGTGCCCTTACCATCTGATTTGCGGCAATCCGGAAAAAGGACATTCTCGGTCGTGCAATCAAAATTATGGAATTCCCTCCCCAGGTTGATTCATCTGTCCCCATCATCGTTTTCCGCCAGAAGGTAAATCTGTTTCATCTGGCGGTCCATCACTGACCCTCTTTCTTGTTGGTTTGTTTTGTTTGATTGTTGTTTTTAATTGGCTTTATAATGTGTATTTCTAAAAGCATCAAGCATTTGAAAATTTGGAGAATCGGTGAGGGAGGTTGTCGTTGTTATAGGACTCTCCCTGAAACAAACAAAAATGAGTGTTTGTTTAACTGGAGGCAGAATCACTTTCGGTTACCTATATCTTCTTGCAAAAAAGCTGAATCGCATCTTCTTCTTTTGAAGGGGTAAATTACTGTGTCAATTTTGCATGCTAATGCACCGGGGGGCGGGGATGCAACATACCATGTTTGAGAATTTTTTTTACCGAAAACGAGTGAGTTCCCTCCCCCAGATGTAACCATTTGACAAAAAAAGAGATGCAACCCTTAAGGAAAGCTCAAACAATGATCTGTCTTGATATAGGAAAGGCAACAATAACGGCAAACTAGAAGAATCCTGGTCTGTGTGCGTATTTCATTTTCTCAGCACCCAGAGGGCACGCGGGGGGCCGGCACTACAGAACTTACACAGCTTTTACAACTCCCAATAGAACAGTACTCTGAGAATTGCCATAGATAATATTTTCTCTCTCTGGATCGTTCTCCGCTGCCCCTTTGCTGTCATTAACGAGCATTTTAATCTAGCAGTTAATATCCTCCTCGTTTTGCCAGCTGTTTGGATCTCTCTGGAGAACAGGGATGAAAGTGCGGGGGGGGGGGGAATGGCTGTTTGATCTAACCTGCAAAAATGTGTGTTTGCTTTGATTTAAAATCTTTCTAATGGCATTGCATAAGCAGGTTTAAAAAGGAAGTAATGACTCTTGTGTTAGCATCGCTCCGCAGGATAAGAGCCAATTCTACTGTCGCATCCCCCCCACCCCACAATGGAAACGCATTCCATTGAAGGAATAGAATATATTATACAGGAGTATAGAATCCAGAAGATTCTATGAATGGAAGCCGACAGAAATCAAATCCCACCCTCCCTCAGGTTCATGGAACATTCTTGCAAATGGAATTTGCATTCTGAGAAGTGTCCATTGAGGAAAGATGCTAGTTCATTGATGCCAAATGTTGAGCCTGTTGAAATGTTGAGAACAGAGAGTGGATGGGGACTGCAGCTAGGGTTGCCAGGTTGCCCCTGGCCACTGGTGGGGAATTGGTGGGGGGTAGGGTTGCCAGATCCAGGTTGGGAAACTGGGAATTTGGGGGTGGAGCCTGGGGAGGACAGGGACCTCAGTGTGATACAATGCCATAGAGGCCACCCTCCAAAACATCCATTTTCTCCAGAGGAACTAATATCTGTTGTCTGAACTGCAATTCCAGGGCAGCCCCAGGTCCCACCTGGAGGTTGGCATCCCTACCACAACACAGTGCATCCAATGACAAAATGTTGGAATGTTCCTAAAAATGTTAGGAAGTTTCAAGCCAAGCCGCTTCCCGCGTTGAAGACAGCTGTCTCCAAA
The DNA here is from genome assembly GCF_029931775.1 of Euleptes europaea. NCBI lineage: Eukaryota > Metazoa > Chordata > Lepidosauria > Squamata > Sphaerodactylidae > Euleptes > Euleptes europaea. Next base: position 21,114,993 of record NC_079313.1, on the reverse strand, counting down.
CAGGTGCTCCCTACAGACCCCAGGGGGATACCTACTGAGGTCTTTTGAAGGATGTCCTATTCCAACGAAGGAGAGAAATCCCTGCGGGATTTGACATAGTTCCTAGGGTTGCCAGGTCCCTCTTCACCACCAGCAGGAGGATTCTAGGGTCGATCCTGAGGAGGGTGGGATTTGGGGAGGGGAGGGACTTCAATGCCATAGAATCTAATGGCCAAAGCGGCCATTTTCTCCAGGTGAACTGATCTCTATTGGCTGGAGATCAGTTGTAATAGCAGGAGATCTCCAGCTAGTACCTGGAGGTTGGCAGCCCTAACAGTTCTGCAGGGCCTGTAAGACTGAGACGTTCCGCCAGGCCTACGGTCGAGGATAGCAACGGTGTATATCATAGCTGCCCCCCCCTCTGCCCACCTTCTCTTTATGTTTTGTTCCATCTTATTGATTTCTGGAGGGGTCCTGATTGCTTCTCTCTCCCCACCACCCTGGCTCACAATGGCCCAGTGTGTTAATAATGTGTGCCAATTTGTTTAAGGGGTTTCATCAGTTTACTGTTAAATTTTATTGATTTTAAGGGTGTAATGTTATGAGTTTGAATGTAAATTATGATGGAGTGTTTTAATGATTGTTAGCTGCTCTGAGCCCAGCCTTGGAAAGAGAGTGAGATATAAATCAAAAGAAGGAAGGAAGGAAGGAAGGAAGGAAGGTTTATGCAAGGATACTTTCACTCATGTTCACCCCCAGACTGTTTTGGTTGTTCCTTGGAGATATGCATGAGTTTTCTGTCCATTCCTCTGTTAACCCGATTCAAAACGAGGATTTCTCGAGAAAAGGCATTGTCTTCTTTGGTGATTGGCATAGTCTCCTGTCAGGAAGAAAGGAACATAGTCTGTTACCGCACTAGCTATTCCAGCGACGTATCAAGAGTTTGAAATTGTAAAAAATACTGTTCGCACTTACTTTGGCCCCTTTAGCTGTGAAGCTGTCTTCCAACCATTTTTTAGCCGTGGTATCCAAAAACCCTTTTAAAGTGATGTTTTTTATAACATTTTCAAACTCTTGATACATCGCTGGGAATACATAATGCGGTAACCCCTTACATAATGCGGTAACCCCCATAATCTATAAAGAAGAAAGAAACTTCATTTATACTGAGTACCTATTTGGACTCTTGGATGTGTGTACTGCATCTTTATTTTTGCATACTCAGACCAGTGGTTGTTAACTTGAATTTGTGTTTATTATATTTATTTCATCTGCGGCATTGTGCCAGTCTCTGTGTTATTGCATTGCAACCTCCAGGTAGTAGCTGGAGAGCTCCTGCGATTACAACTGACCTCCAGCCGATAGAGATCAGGTCACCTGGAGAAAATGGCCACTTTGGCAATTGGACTCTATGGCATTGAAGTCTCTCCCCTCCCCAAACCCCGCCCTCCTCAGGCTCCCCAAACCCCACCCTCCTCAGGCTCCTCAAAACCTCCCACCGTGCAGTGGATCCCTGTTTGCTAAACTCCTTCCTGAAAGAGTCCCACCAAACCAGTTTTCTTTTTATTTTCCAAAGGCTGGTAAAGGCTTTGCTGAGTAGTTGGGCCTTTGGGGTGTGAGGCCTTTTTGACTCAGGAGTTAGTGTTTGTCTTGGATTTGGGAATCAGTTGCAGAGGCTTTTTTATATTTGCTGGAGAAGCTGCTGATTTGAAGTGCCCTTGATGATATACATGGATATTATTTTGATCTTGTTCTGTACTGCAGTTTAAAGTACGTTGAAGGTCGCTCTCAGAACTTCATGGGTATATAAGTTTGAAAACAGTCCTTTTACACCCAAATCCATCTGGCACAGGTGCCCCTTGTTAATTCTGTCTGTTTATGACACACTGGAAAGAAAGCGGTTAAGGTGATGTGATGGCTGCCAACTTGGAAGGATTTAAGAGGGGAGTGGACATGTTTATGGAGGAGAGGGCTATCCATGGCTAGTAGTCAAAATGGTTACTAGTCATGATGCATACCTATTCTCTCTAGTATCAGTGGAGCATGCCTATTATTTTGGGTGCGATGGAACACGGGCAGGACGGTGCTGCTGCAGTCGTCTTGTTTGTGGGCTTCCTAGAGGCACCTGGTTGGCCACTGTGTGAACAGACTGCTGGACTTGATGGACCTTGGTCTGATCCAGCAGGGCCTTTCTTATGTTCTTATGCCCCAGGGTGCTCACCTAAGCAGTACTGCGTACCATTCAAGCAACTTGACCTGCACTGCTTCCGCCAATATGGAATACCAATGCCTGGGCAGTAGGAAACTGGTAGATTTCCTGTTACCCTTTTCAGAGTAGAGTAGGCAAAAAAAAAAAAACCCGTCTGGGCTGGTGCCAATCCACCAGAAGGGGAAAAAATTCCTACTTGGCCTCCAAAGAGGAGGGAGTGGGACTCAGGCCAGCTCTTATATATGCTTCCTTCCCCATCTCCCAAACCTAGGGTTTCCCCTTTTCTTTAGAAGAGTTGGTCTTGCCACCCCTAGTCAGGTGGAACTAGGGTTGCCAACCTCCAGGTGCTTGACAATTTATCACATAGGTGCAAAAGTGCAAATGTGCAGTGAAAGACTTAGGGAGCACAAACTGAACATGAGTCAACAGTGTGATATGGCGGCTAAGAAGGCCAATGCAATTCTGGGCTGCATCAATAGGAGTATTGTGTCTAGATCAAGGGAAGTAATACTACCACTGTATTCTGCATTGGTCAGACCTCACTTGGAATACTGTGTCCAATTTTGGGCTCCACAATTTAAGAAGGATGTTGACAAGTTGGAGCGTGTCCAGAGGAGGGCGACCAGAATGGTAAAAGGTCTGGAATCCATGCCCTATGAGGAGAGACTTAGGGAGTTGGGTTTGTTTAGTTTGGAGAAGAGAAGGTTGAGGGGAGACATGATAGCCATGTTTACATATTTGAAGGGATGTCATGTTGATGAAGGAACTAGCTTGTTCTCTGTTGCTCCAGAGACTAGGACATGGAGTAATGGATTAAAACTAATAGAAAAGCGATTCCACCTAAACATTAGAAAGAACTTCCTGACGGTGAGGGCTGTTCAACGGTGGAATGTGCTGCCTCGGAGGGTGGTGGAGTCCCCGTCTTTGGAGGTCTTTAAGCAGAGGCTAGATGGCCATCTGTCGGGAGTGCTTTGATTGTGGGATCCTGCATGGCGGGGGGAGGGTTGGGGTCACTGGGGATGTGGGGGGAGGTAGTTGTTAATTTCCTGCATTGTGCAGGGGGTTGGACTAGATGACCCTGGTGGTCCCTTCCAACTAAAGATTCTATGATTCTAGAGGGAGCTATAGGGTTGCCAACCTCTAGGCGGTGTAGGAAAACGGCAGCACATAGGCTCACAACAAATAAATAAACTACATTTTTTAAAGTTTCAATTCTTATTCTTATCACTATAATTATTTACAATATTTACATCAACATTACAACTGATTTCCAGGTGACAGAGATCAGTTCGCCCGGAGAAAATGGCTGCTTTGGAAGGTGGACTCTATGGCATTATATCCCATTGAAGTCCCTCCCTTCCCCAAACCATGCCCTCTTTAGGCTACACTCCCAAAATCTCCAGGTATTTCTTAACCTGGAGCTGGTAACCCTAGGGAGCCAAAACATCCAGGACTGAAGAGATGGCATGTTAGGTTCTCTGAAACTTGAGCAGAACGGCCCAAGCCAGAGGCTGGGATTTAGTTTAGTGATCTACCTGGAGCTGTGCTAGGTTCAGAGCCCTTTCTTGGGTCCATAATAGAGATGCTGCAGATTTCGGCATGAATGCATTCAAGAGCCGAACTTACTGTATTCAAAGGTCAAATGTGAGCTGAACAGTTGTGCTGAACAGCTGTGAATGTCTGCTGAATATTTTATTTGCGTCCGGTTTTGTAAAACTGCACATGTGCAAAGATGCTGCCAATTCCACACCTATCAGCATCTGTTGGCCTCACTAGGGGCTACTTAGGTGAACTTGGACAAACAGGGTTTCATTTAAATGCAGCACTCATTTATGACTAATTGATATGATCTGTGGGTGATTTAATTATCTAGTTAAACAATTGCCTGCTGAGTAGACTGTGTGGTCTGTGGTAGTAGAACACAAACAGGCTGTGTGAGAACATGCATGTGTGAAAACCCAACTGAGCTATACTGCGTAGTTAGGACGTACCGTAAAAGTGGACGAGTAACAGTCATGATGTATGCTCAGAAGATACGAGCACTCTTTTCTCCTTGTGCTTCTGTGATGAGGAGTTAGGGCCAGGCTGGATGAGACAATTTTTCATGGGTTGGGGCTGGGTTCCCCAACCCTTTCAGGCCCTCAGCCACATGTCACTCTGCTCATGTGAGCATGAGCACTGGGAGTTCTTGTGAGCAGACAAGGGAAGGACACCCAAGCAGGTGGAAGGCATGCAGGTGTGTGGAAGGACATGAGTTCCTGGTGATGGGCAGAGGAGTGGAGGGGGCCCCTGAGAACTCTCTGGCTAGCCCCCCCCCAAAAAAACAACAACAACATGGAACTGGCCCTGCTTGTATGAATCACCCTCCAGCCACTTACAAACCTTTTCATTATATCAGCAGGGCTGAAATCCCTCATCCCTTTCCCCTCCACTTGTCATCTGTGGGGGTGATCCTGCTGACCAGTCCACAGCAGTTGCTTTACTCTGCTCTGGTTAGACCTCACCTAGCTTACTGTGTACAGTTTTGGGCACTGCAATTTAAGAAAGATGTAGACAAGCTGGAACGTGTCCAGAGGAGGGCAACAAAGATGGTGATATAACCATCTTAGAATCATAGAATCATAGAGTTGGAAGGGACCACCAGGGCCATCTAGTCCAACCCTCTGCACAATGCAGGAAATTCACAGCTACCTCACCCACACACACCCAGTGACCCCTAGAAAATGCCAAGATGCCCTCCCTCCCATGAATTGCCCAAGGTAATAGAATCAGCATTGTCGAGAGATGGCCACCTAGCCTCTGCTTAAAAACCTCCAGGGAAGGAGCACTTACCACCTCTCGAGGAAGTCTGTTCCACTGAGGAACCGCTCTAACTGTTAGAAATTTTTTCCTAATGTCAAGACAGAAACTCTTTTGATTTAATTTCAACCCGTTGGTTCTGGTCTGACCTTCTGGCACAACAGAAAACAACTCAGCACCCTCCTCTATAGGACAGCCCTTCAAGTACTTGAAGATGGTTATCATATCCCCTCTCAGTCTTCTCCTCTTCAGGCTAAACATACCCAGCTCCTTCAACCTTTCCTCATGGTCTCCAGACCCCTCACCATCTTTGTTGCCCTCCTCTGGACACGTTCCAGCTTGTCTACATCCTTCTTAAAGTGTGGTGCCAAAAACTGAACACAATACTCTAGGTTAGGTCTAACCAGAGCAAATCATGAGAGGGAGGGCAGCTTGGCCATCTTCTAGGAATGGAGTAAGGGTCACTGGGGGTGTGTATGGGAGGTAGTTGTGAATTTCCTGCATGGGAGTTGGACTAGATGACCCTGGTGGTCCCTTCCAACTTTAGGATTCTATGATTCTACTACTATCTCAATGCCATCTTGTTTTAAATGGTTTTAACTTATTGTGTTTTAATTACTGATATTTTAATGTTTTACGTTTTTTGTTTATTTTAGAGGTTGTAACCCACCCTGAGCCTGGTTTGACCGGGGAAGAGGGCAGGCTGTAAATGCGAATATAAAATAAATAAATGAAATTATGCAGGGCTTGTTTCCTAAGATCATGTAAAGCAAGGCCTTCTCATCTGAAAAGCTAGCGATCGGTTAGCATGACCTCATTGGCTTGCCACGTGGGGCAATTTGTGTTTTCGTTCGGTAATAAGAGACTCCGGCACCTGCTAAGGTTTCCCAGCCACCAGGCGCCCAGGATTCCTTTTTTTAGCTGCTCTTTTGTGCGGTAGCTGGGGAGACCAGCGCGTTCTCCGTGGAAAAGTCTATTGACAGTGATTAACCATGGAAATGGAACTTTCCCACACGGAAGTGGTATAGAGTTCCTTTGATTACCAGAGTGCAGGGGATCAGCAAGAGGGAATTAGCTATCACCTTGTGAGCTTGCCAGAGACATGTGGCCGGCTGCTGTTGGAAATCAGATTCTGGACTAGATGGATCCTTTGGTCTGATCTACCCAGGCAATTCTTGCATCTGTATTTATTTGAGAATGCTTATTATACCTCCCCATCACCTTTCTATTATATACACAGTACTCAAGGGTAGGTAACAGAATAAAGGATACAGTCCATCACAATGATATATTTTATTTTATTTATTCGTTAATACATTTACATCTTACCTTTCAAGATGGCTGACAAATCATAAGTAAAAACACCATAATTTAAAACCAACACAATAAAAATCTGGATCACCCCCCACCCCCGAGATAGCTGTAGTTTATACCCTGTTAAAAGCCCTGTGAAATAAAATAATAAAACCACCTATCTCAAAAATAAGATCAAATGCCTGCATAATGAAACAGCAGGCAAAGCAATTCTTGCATCTGCATTTATTTGAGAATGCTTATAATACCTCCCCTTCATTAATGTAGCAGACACTACAAGGACATGGCCGTCAAAGCAGCTACTACAAGCAACTGTCAGCAGCTGCAAGGGAATAATAAAAAAGGCTTACCTGCCCTGAAATGCCTCCTGGACGACAAAAAAAATTTTTTTTTTATTAACGAGCATTCAAACATAAGATGGGAGGGAGCCTGGCAAACTGTGGGGGAGGGGGGAGAGGGACAAATTCGATGACCTGGGCACCATAGCTGAAAAGGCCCCATATTCTAGTCTATGTGCCGCCAGCCTCACTTCAGTCAATGAGGACATATAGCTCAGGGCCTCAGCAGGAGACCACAGGTAAGTTCAGTCAGGTGGAGTTAGTCGTTCACAGCTCCACCCTAAATCCCAACCTGATAGCATGCCCATTAGATTAGGTGCTGTGGAACACTGGCAGGACAGTGCTGCTGCAGTCGTCTTGTTGGTGGGCTTCCTAGAGGCTCCCAGTTGGCCACTGTGTGAATAGACTGCTGGACTTGATGGGCCTTGGTCTGATCCAGTAGGACCTTTCTTATGTTCTTATGGAGGATGGGGCTATCCAGGGCTGCTAGTCTAAATGAATACTACTCATGATGCATAGCTATTCTCTCCAGGATCAGAGGAGCAGGCCTATTAGATTAGGTGCTTTGGAACACAGGCAGGATGGTGCTGCTGCAGTCGTCTTGTTTGGGGGCTTCCTAGAGGCACCTGGTTGGCCACTGTGTAAACAGACTGCTGGACTTGATGGGCCTTAGTCTGATCCAGTGTGGTTTTTCCTGAGTTCTTTTGCAAGCGCTCAGGATGATGATTAAGTGCTGTGCTGGCGTATCATCAAGTTACATGGCCATAACTTGAAGATATGCCATCATCTCTGAAGTCTGCTGTTGGCGAGCCCTGCTGATGTTGAGGTCTTAGGATACGGCGGCCCCAAAATCTGCACATCATATCATTTCACAGGACTGTATTCTCTACGGATCTCATTACAGGTCCATGTCAAAAGCCGATGCATGGTGGAAGCAAGTGGCCATTGTTTTTATACAGGCACATTAGTTACAATATGCATTCAGGCAAGAGTGGTTATTGCGCAGAGGGACTGCAGGACACAGTGGGTACATACTTTGTAAATGGGGAGTAACTGAGTAGTAGTTCCCACTCCTGAATTTTGCCGCTAAGCCAGTGTTTGCACGTTAACTTTAATAGGAAAGAAGAGAAGAATTTGCCCCCTTTGCTTTTATGTTCTCTTTTCCTGTCTTTGCAGCTTAATTATGTTCAGTTTAGGTTTGAGAGGGCAGGACATAAAAATCAAGGTACGGTGCGGCTGAATTATAGCCTTCTGACTCTGCTTTTCCGGCGCTTAAAATAGATGTGACTTCTTAACGTTGCATTAACGTGACTTTATGGGTATGTGCAGTCTCAGGATATAGGAACAGAGTCCTTTTCTGATGGGAAGAGAAGGACAATGCATCCCAGCCGGAAATCATGTGCACAAGCTTGTCTAGGGATGCTCTGGCACTGGAAGCAGCTTTTAAGATTGATTCACACACGGTTTAATTTTTTTTAAAGGTTTACACTTGATACATTTTTCATGTATATTTGAACAATGAAAAAAAAAGGGGGACAAAGTCTACCAATAACTGTCAGAGGTATTTAGGAAGATGGTGGAAAGCCAGTGGGCATTTGTGGTTTATAGCTGTGCGCCAGTGGAAGTACAGTCAGTTGGTAGAAGCCACAGGGCATTCTTGAAATCCAGGCCAAGGTGTGTTCCAGCCTTTTGTCCATGAAATATTCTCTGCAGTGCTGGAAACCTGAGCAGGGGTAGACCTGTCCCTCATTTGATAGGCTTGACCTTCCCCAAAAAGCCTGATTTTACACCTTGGGATAGGGTTGCCAGGTCCCTCTTCGCCACCGGTGGGAGATTTTTGGGGCGTAGCCTGAGGAGGGCGGGGTTTGGGGAGGGGAGGGACTTCAATGCCATAGAGTCCAATTGCCCAAGCGGCCGTTTTCCCCCCAGGTGATCTGATCTCTATCGGCTGGAGATTAGTTGTATTAGCAGGAGATCTCCTGCTACTACCTGGCAGTTGGCAACCCTACCTTGGGAAGGGTTGGGGACAAAAATGGAGGGCCTGTTCATGTGGGTTATGTGCCATCAAGTCGCTTCTGACTTATGAATCAAAGACCTCCAAAACGTCCTCTCATTAACAGCCTTGCTCAGGTCACGCAAACTGAGGGCCGTGGCTTCCCTTATTGCGTCCATCCATCTCATGGTGGGTCTTCCTCTTTTCCTGCTGCCTTCAACTTTGCCCTGGCATTATTATTTTTTTCCAGTGAGGCTTTTCCAGCGACTAAAGTTCAGTAGCTTCCGTTTAATCATTTTAGCTTCTAGCAGCATAATTTCCAGATAAAGCTTTTCTTGGGCTGTACTTTATCAGGCTGCGAAGGAGCGTGAGGTTTGTTTGGTGTTTCCCATGTCAAAATTATGTGTGCTGCGTTTTAAAAAAAATGTCCGGGAAGAGGCGAGGCTGAAAAACTTTCTCCTTGGGTGTGGAGAGGGATTGAGGGAATATTCAAACATTGTAGATAGATAAAATAATGCAAAAGTGTTATTATTCGTTAACATTTCATAGAGGTCAACATAATTTATTCGATAATTTAAAAGAGTTGTTGATTATATGCATATAATATGTATAAAGTATATGGCGTGTGTCATTTTGTACTCCCCCCAGTAGGGTTGCCAACCTCCAGGTACAAGCTGGAGATCTCCTGTTAGAGATCAGTTCACCTGGAGAAAATGGCTGCTTTGGCAGTTGGACTCTATGGCATTGAAGTCCCTCCCCTCCCCAGGCTCCGCCCCAAAAACCTCCCGCCAGCAGTGAAGAGGGACCTGGCAACCCTACCCTTCAGGCTCAGAAAGGCTGGGGACCCCTGTGCTAGAACTTGCTGCCTCCTGCATTATTTTCTTTCCAGTTCTTCTTTGTAGACAAAGGCATGGCTACATTCCAACAGAGCAGAGGCGGAGACAGGGCACCTGGGCAGGCAGGGCAGCTGCTGTGACCCGTTCAGGCCATATGGGGTTGCCAACATCCAGGTGGGGTTTGGCGACCTTCTGGAATTATAACTGACCTCCAGACTACAGACTCCCTGAAGAACAGGGCTGCTTCGGAGGGTGGACTTAATGGCATCATATCCTGCTAGGGTTGCCAGGTCTCATGTTGTGGTGGGAGACAGCTTTGCCGGCAACCCTTGTTGTCTGCCGCTGCTCCGAGCAGCAATGGGAGAATCACAGCTCATCTCCAGACTACAGAGATCAGTTCCCCAGGATGCTTTGGAGGGTGGACTCTATGGCATTGTTAACTCGCTGAGGTCCCTCCCCATGTTCCATCCCCAAGTCTCCAGAGATTTCCCAACCTGGATCTAGCAACTCAAGGCCATAAAGCAATCACCTCCTGCATTGGAGCCGCTTGGGGTTGCCAGGTCCCTCTTTGCCATGGGTGGGAGGTTTTGGGGGTGGAGCCTGAGGAGGGCGGGGCTTGGGGAGGGACTTCAATGCCATAGAGTCCAGTTGCCACAGCGGCCATTTTCTCCAGGTGAACTGATCTCTATCGGCTGCAGATCAGTTGTAATAGTAGGAGCTCTCCAGCTTGTACCTGGAGGTTGGCGACCCTGTTAATGACTATGAAATATGGAGTGTGCACACCACCCGTCTTACACCAGGAATATGACTAGCAAAGAAAGATCAGTGCAGCCCCAACAGGACTTGCTAACAACTCCTCCGGTGGTTCTGATTTCCTTCCTTTCCCTTGTCTGCTCAGCCATGCAGTCAGCCATACCGGGCCTTGCGTGTTCAATGCGTGTTTATATGCAGCACCTGTCAGAAGCCCTGTCTACGGAATTTTAATTGATATGAGCTGCTTTGAAAGGCTTTTTTTTTGGGCCTGGAAAGTGGGATTACAAATATAACTAAATACCGACTGTTTGGGGGCAATTGCACAGGCTGAGCCGACTAGAGTTAAAAGGTCCATTAAAGTCAACGCTTCCTCGGATGCATTAGGCTCGTCTTTTTCCACTGAAGAAGATGAAGCCCTGCAGTGTGAAATGTCATGCATAATTGGGTTGATTGCTGTTTTAAACTCTGCCCCTTCCTCCACGGCAGTGCTTTCTCCCGGTTTTGAGGGCTGGCCACCTCCAAAAATTCTTCTGGCCTCTCTTGCTAATGATGGTGAATCATTCCTTAACTATTGTTTGGCTGCAGGCAGAGTGGTGGCACTCCATGCCCCTCCCAAATTAAAATTCGGTTTCCAGGCAATCCAGGAAATGCAAAATGTTGCATCCTGCATATGTCTCGCAAATTTGCACACTCCTTATTTTGCATATGTTTTCTTGTATAAAAATGAAGTCGTTTATTCTGTTTTTGCTGATCTTTGGGAGGTTCAAGGGGCTATGCAGGGAACGTAACCCTCACCTTCAGCTAGGCTTGCCAATTTAGGGTTGCCAACCACCAGGTACTAGCTGGAGATCTCCTGCTATTACAACTGATCTCCAGCCAATAGAGATCAGTTCCCCTGGAGAAAATGGCTGCTTTGGCTCTGCTCCAAAAACATCCCTCAGGTCCCAAAGAGGGCCCTGGCAACCCTATGCCATCTCCAGCTTCGGAAATTTCTGGAGATTTGGGGGTGGTGCTTGTAGAGGGGGGGGGAATTTGGGGATGGGTTTCACCTAGGATCTATGGTACACCATAGAGTTTGCCCTGCAAAGCTGCCGTTTTCTCCAGGGGAACTGATCTCTGTAGTCTGGAGATCAGTCAATATTGTGGGAGAACTCCCAGGCCCCACCTGGAGGTTGGCAACCCTGCCTTTAACCCTGGAAATCTTCTTCGGGAACTTCCCTGACTTCTAAGCTTTCAAGAGGCCACGCACTTCCAATCTTTTCTTTATAGCCATAAGGGCTGGAATCTTTCTTTTTTTTTAAATGAAGGCTGAAATTTTCAGAAGCCGAACTTTGCACCTGATAGCGCAGTCAGTGTCTTTCCCCTGCAGCACCTACCCAGCTCTGTCTCTTTTCCTCTTGCATTGCAGGCGTTTTGGTACAAAATGCACAGCGTGCCAGCAGGGGATCCCGCCAACACAGGTGGTCAGGAAAGCCCAGGACTTTGTCTATCATCTACACTGCTTTGCTTGCATCATCTGCAACCGCCAACTGGCCACAGGTGACGAGTTCTACCTCATGGAAGACGGGCGCCTGGTGTGCAAAGAAGATTATGAAACCGCCAAGCAGAATGGTAGGTGCGAAGCAAAAATAAATAAATAAATACTGGCTAGAAACTCTATAAATATACAAAATGCCGTTGGCAAGAGAGAGGCCATGGTTCAGTGGTGGGGTGCTTGTTTTGCATGCAGAAGGTTCTAGATTTGATCCCTGGGATCACCAGTAAAAAAAAGATCAGGTGATCTTCACCCTGCAGAGCAGCTGCCAGTCAGAGTAGACAATACTGACCAAGGTCTGAATCAGGCTAAGGCGTACGTGTGTTTTCAAAAAGGTGGGGGTAGGGTTGCCAGGTTTCCCCAGCCAGGTTTCCCCGGCCCCCTCGGGGATGGGGGGGTAGGATTGCCAGATCCAGGTAGGGAAACTCCTGTAGGTTTGGGGATTGAGCTTGGGGAGGACAGGGACCCCTGTGGGGTAAACGCCACGGAGTCCACCCTCCCAAGCAGCCGTGTTCTCCAGGGGAACTGATCTTGGTTGTCTGGAGATCAGTGGTAACAGCAGGAGATCTCCAGGTGCCACCTGGAGGTTGGCAACCCTGGGGGGCAGAATTCATTTTTCATGCAATCAGTTTATTCAGTTTTGTGATTCTGGTTTGCCTGTGATGATTCAGAATTGCCTCCAGCCGAAAAGGGTTGTATTCACTGAATGACCGGTGGCTCTCCCTTTCAGAAATGGCTCATGTAGGTAGGTCTGTGTGCATAGGCAGGCTGAAGTAGCGTTTTGTTCTCCAGTCACTTTGGGGGCACTTATTTGTGAGGCAGGGAAACAGTTCTCTGGGAATGAGTTCCTAACTCATCTTTACAGGGGAATCTGGTTAGATGCACCACTGCTGATTCTGTGAGTTCAGGAAGATCATGAGGGCGGGAAGGGATGACTCAGTGCTCAGCTCTTGTGACCTCTTCTTACATGCCCAGGGTAATGTTGATCGCCACTTTGGGGTCAGGAAGGAATTTCCCTCCAGGCCAGATTGGCCAGGGATCCTGATGTTTTTTTTGCCTTCCTCTGGGCATAAAGCAGGAATCACTGGGGGAGTGGGGCAGAAGGTAGTTGTGAATTTCCTGCATTGTGCAGGGGGTTGGACTAGATGACCTTTGAGGCCCCTTCCAGCTCTATGTTTCCGACTGTAAATGTGCTCCAGAGGTAAACTGCCACCTGACAATATTTTGGCATCTCAGAGAAACAGGAGCATCTTGGGTTCACAGAGGTTGAGTGGACATTGCTATGGGGGCCTGGACCCAATCTTTCATCCCTCTTATTTGAATGATAGAGCCTATACTTTTTCTGACACAACTTTGGTAGTTGTCCCAGCATTTTCTTCCTGTTTCTATCAGCACCCAAGCAATGAGGTGTTTATGGGGCCTTGGCATACAAGAATACTACCACTATATGGTTTATAGATATTATTTTAGAAATCAGCTTGTTTAATGACTTATGAAACCTCCCGCACGCATACCTGTTAGAGTGCAATCCTATTCAGAGTTCCTCCATTCTAAGTCCATTGTAATCTATTGGTGTACACAGGAGTAGCTCAGCATAGGATTGTACCATTAGCAGGGTTGCCCGCTCCGGGTTGGGAAATACCTGGAGATTTTTGGGGTGGAGCCTGAGGAGAGAGGGGTTTGGGGAGGGGAGGAACTGATCTCTATAGGCTGGAGATCAGTTGTAATAGCAGATCTCCAGCTAGTACCTGGAAGTTGGAAACCTAACATTAGTCATGTATAGGCTTCCCATTTACCTGCCTGGGGCAGGGAATTCCCACTCCAGCCCCAATTTCCCATACCTGAGAAACTGAGGAACGGGAAAAACTGGCTTCCACACAGGGAGCCTCCAAGTATGGACCACAGACATTAGGGGAGGCAGTGTCACTCGGAAGTGATGTCTCATCCTTCCCAAACGCCACCCTCCTTAGTCACCACCCCCAAAATCTCCCAGCATTTTCCAAGGAAGTGCTGAGAAGAACACTAGTCCTGTATATAGTTGGGGTCATGTGTGTATGTACAGGGCCTGTGTTGCAAGCTGGTATGGGGCCCAGAGAAATTCAGCTTTGGCCATGGCTCTCTAACATTTCTGAGTCCGTAGATAACGACTACCAGAATGAGGAATGGCTTCAAACAACTTTTAGGAAGAGCAACTGAAACATCTTGTCTCTAATCCCTGTTCTAGAACTAAGGCCTTGTGATGTTAGGGCAAGTCCACAAATTACTAATTCCTTAACACTGGCCAGGAGTGCCTTTTACTTGCTTCAACAGGTTAACTAGCTGTGGCCTTTCCTAGGCAGAAAAGATCTGCCCTGGCAACATCTAGATTAGATTACTGCAATGTATTCTACGTGGGGCTGCCCTTGAAAAATGTTCAGGAACTTCAATTGGTACAAAATTCTGTAGCCCAGATGCTGACCGGGGTGGGTCATAGGGACCAGACCACTTCGGTGCGGCAACAGAGCTTGCGCTTTGTTGCCGTGCCGTGCCAAAGCAGATTGGAGGTAGGGCTCCCCCTCCCTTACTTACCTGCCAGCCCCATCTCCAGTCCTTCACCCCGGCAGCAGTGCTCTGCTGCCATGCCGAAGCAAATTGCAGGTAAGTAAAATGAGGGAAGGGAGGGGGTAGGCTAAAAAAAAATGGTGTCGGAGCCATAGCGGTCCTGAATAATGCCAAATAAACTCAGCATTATTCGGTGTCTGCTTTTTCGGCCTCCATTTGTTGCTGCTGAAAAATACCAAATACCTCCTGAAAAATACCAAAAAGGAATTTTCCGGGTTTTTTAAAAATTCGACATATCAATATGCACACCCCTAGTTGCAACGCAAGAAAGAGCCTTCTTGGTTGGGGCACCAAAACTGTGGCTCCTCCCTCCTCGGATATATTCATCAGTCCCTTCTGTCGCTGGCTGCCAGCAGGTGAAGGCTTCTTTGTTTCCTCTGTTTCCTTTGTTTCCTTCTTTGTTTCCCTCATTGACCTCTTCTTCCTGGCCTATCTTTAAATTGCTAGGACTGTGTTTATATATTCCAGTATTTTACTTTCAGTTTTATGATCTTTTTATAATGTTTTGTTCACAGTTGTCAGCCACCTTGGTGTGCTTCTTGGGCAGCATGGTGGAATATACATTCTGTAAATAAATAAAATAATACAATATGGGAGAAGGGGGTCCTTTAGTGATATCGGTCCTATGCCATGAAAAGCTTTAAAGGTCAAAACTGGCACCTTAAATTGGACATGGAAACCAATCAAAACCTCCCTCTCTAACCTTGCAGAGCCTTCAATAGGTCTTTCCCCCATGTAACTGACTCTCAGTGTACTATCTATTCCAAGTGCATGCTCAGTCCTCGTCAGGGTATTTTCTTATGTGGGGTAATTTACAAAGGCTGGATGACTTAGGCTGGCCATCATCAGATCTCGGAAGCTAAGCAGGTTTGGCCCTGGTTAGTACTAGGATGGGAGAAGAAGAAGTAGAGTTGGTTTTTATATGCTGACTTTCTCTACCACTTAAGGAAGAATCAAATCGGCTTAAAATCTCCTTCCCTTCCCCTCCCTACAACAGACACCCTGTGAGGTAGGTAGGGCTGTGAGAGCTATAAGTGAGCTGTGACTAGCCCAAGGTCACCCTGCAGGCTTCATGTGGAGGGTGGGGAATCAAACCCAGTTCTCTTAACCACTGCACCACGCTGGCTCTCAAAGAAGTCCAGGGTTGCTGTGCAGAGGCAGGCAATGGCAAACCATATCTCTTCGTCTCTTGCCTTGAAAATCCTACACGGGCACCATAAGTCAGCGGCAACTTGACAGCACTTTACACATTTTTGACTGCATACTTGGAGAGTCTCCCAAATAGGCAGAGACCTTTACTTTGTCTGGAATTGTCTCATTGGGCAAATAGTGAAAGCTACCCAAGGGGCAGGCAGTGTGCTATTAGATATAATGACTTGTCCAGGGGCACTCCTTTTCACTGGGCCTGGACATCTGATTGATTCTGCAGGTGCCTAGAACCGTGGTCCAGTTCTCAGTGCTTTCCTCTTGAGCATTCCTCTCAAGTATTCCCAGGGAACTAGCAATGAGCTTTAAGGATCCTTGCCATCTTTCTTCAGTGTAAGATGCTGCGGATGAAGGAACGCCAGGAGCCAAAAGAAAACTCTAGGCTCGGCTCTCCCGGAGGCAACAGAGTCGCCGCTTGCACATCAGCTTAATCTGGCCCTTAACCCAAAGAGTCTCCCATTTTTCATCTCGAGGTCTAAAATGCCAATATTTACTGGAGGTGAAAAACCCAGAATTGGGGGTGGATTGAGGGAAGTGAGACAGAAAGAGGCTATAGATCACCAAACGCTAATGAATCCACAGAGACTGCCAAACGGTGCCTGACTGAAATTAAAACTGAACTGGTCTTTAATGGATTTCATGTTGACAAGCCCTGACTTCTCATTAATTAAGGACTCTATTTTGACCTAATCAATTTGGCTAGGGTGATGCAATGCCTATTGGTGAGGGGGGGATCAGTGGGGGAGGCGAGGCTGGGAGATCGCGGATTGAATATTGCTTAATTTCTATTATTGACTCGGGACTATCAATAGCTTTGGCGTCGCAAAGGTTTGCAGCCTGTGGAGGTGTGCAGAAAGAGGTGGTAGGGAATGCTGGGGCGCAGGGAGAAGGAGGGGAAGGTGGTTGAGAGCCAGCGTGGTATAGTGGTTAATAGTAGTGGTTTGGAGCGGTGGACTCTGGAGAACCGGGTTTGATTCCCCACTCCTCCACAGGAGCGGCAGACGCTGATCTGGTGAACCAGGTTGGTTTCCTCACTCCTACACATAAGGCCAGCTGGGTGACCTTGGGCTAGTCACAGTTCTCTCAGCCTTACCTACCCCACAGGGTGTCTGTTGTGGGGAGGGGAAGGGAAGGTGATTGTCAGCCGGTTTGATTCTCCTTTAAGTGGTAGAGAAAGTCGGCATATAAAAACCGGGTGGGCCTTGGCAGTAAGATATTTTGTTAACAAGGCAACAGACAGTGGATTGAATCTCATTTCCTTTGTTGGCAATGGGGTAATTTCTGACGATTCCTTCCTGCTTATGGGCTCCCTGATCTGCCCCTTATTGTGTTCCCAATGGTCCTGTCCCCCCCCCCCAACAACAGCTTTTCAGGGTGATCAGTGGGGATGCAGCAGGAGATGGAACACAGGAAACTTCAGTCTGAACAGAAGTGCCTTCTGTTAGTGGAAATTTTAGTGGGAGAGCTATTTGCAGTTATGGAATTGGCATTTGTGCTTCCACGTATCAACAGCATTTTCTTCCTATGTACTCAAAAGGAGTACTCTGGCCAGTTCCAAAGGCCTGCAGTGGATGAAATGTTAGAAGGGCTGCTAAGCCTGCTACCAGTTTTTAAAATTAGCCGGGAAACAAAGATTCTAGCCTGGCAACTTCAACCCTATTTGAGGATAAAACTGTTGCTGCTTTCACTGGAAAGTTTAAGATTGCTTCATCCGTCGTTATTGGCAATTGAACTGGATTTGAAGGTGGGGTGTAGGTTTTGATTTAATGGCAAGGGGGCAGAGGAGCGACCATTCGCTGGAGGCCTTGCAGAGTTAACATGCAGTGAAAAGCTCACTTCAAGTAGAAGAAGAAGAGTTGGTTTTTATATGACGACTTTCTCTACCACTTAAGGGACACTCAAACCGGCTTACAATCACCTTCCCTTCCCCTCCTCACAACAGACACCCTGTGAGGTAGGTGGGGCTGAGAGAGCTCTTAATAGAACTGTAACTTGCCCAAGATCACCCAGCTGGCTTTGTGTGGAGGAGCGAGGAAACAAATCCAGTTCACCAGATTAGCCTCCGACGCTCAAGTGGAGGAGTGGGGAATCAAACCCGGTTCTCCAGGTCAGAGTCCACCATTCCAAACCATTGCTCTTAACCACTACACCACGCTGACTAATTTAGCTGTGGAAGGAACTGGTATAAGACATGCTCTGCTTTTCTTTTTTTACACAAGGATTCCCAAAGTGTGCACTCGCACCTCTGCAAGCCGTACAATCAAAGTAATGTGAGGTCTGGCTGCAAATTACTAATGGCTAGCTCCAAGCCAGGAAAGTACCATTACAGGGAGAGTGCAAATAGTTCCACGTTTCAGAGTTTGTCTTCCTAAGCAGAAATTAGCAAAATGCCTTTTCCACGGACAGTCTCCTCTACACTCCTGTGTCAATGGCAAAGGAATAAGAAATATAACCACAACATTTTTGTATGCCTTGAGTGTACAGAACGCATGCACTTTTATTCATTTTTATCCCATCTTTCCTCTGGGAAGCATTAAATTGCAATGGGATGGTATGTACAGAAGGTTTTTAGAGTGAAAGTGTATGCATGGAAGTTGCTATGTAAATTAAAATCAGAAGTGGAATTGGAATGGGGGAAATGCGGAGAATGCGTAGTGGTCCAACAACTTAGATTTTCATAAACGTGTTGCCAACTAAACATTTCTCAAAGCTGTGCCTTTGGGGGAGATCTTTCCTCTTGTTTTGTTGGACTGAGGGAGCCATTGGTTTGGACCAAGAACATAAGAACATGAGAAAAGCCCTGCTGGATCAGACCAAGGCCCATCAAGTCCAGCAGTATGTTCACACAATGGCCAACCAGGTGCCTCTAGGAAGCCCACAAAGACGACTGCAGCAGCACCATCCTGCCTGTGTTCCACAGCACCCAAGATAATAGGCCTGCTCCTCTGATCCTGGAAATAAATAAATGGGCAGTTTCCCCTGATTTCCCCATCCTTCTGCTGACCTCCCCCTCAGGGTCCCCATTCCCCCAGGAATAGCCTTTCATAGAGATCAGTGGGCTGCTGTGGGTGGTTGAAGGCAGGGGACTTGCATTCAGCCATGGGAAAATTTAGTCTGGATCCAGTCCAGGGTGTATTTCCTATACCCCCAACCCATAAAAAGGATGAATAATGAAAATGAACTCACAGACTAGATGGGTACATTCAGATCCTGTTTTACCAGCCCTCAGAGCGTGTACATTCCACGAGCTACTTCAGACATTATGCGGAGTCAAACCTGGGTGGCAGACACCCAACGTGAAGTTAGTCAAGACACATTGCCAAGGATACCTATACAGTTGCTGCGATATGCCAATGCATTTGTGTCACTTTCAGAACCGCGTATGCAAAGTGGCCTTTAAAAGTGCAAGCAACAAAGCCCTCGTCGCCACTGTGCTGGGGTTAGAGAGCCAGCGTGGTGTAGTGGTTAAGAGCAGTGGATTGGAGTGGTGGACTCTAATCTGGAGAACTGGGTTTGATTCCCCACTCCTCCACATGAACAGTGGAGGCTAATCTGGTGAACCGGGTTGGTTTCCTCACTCCTACACATGAAGCCAGCTGGGTGACCATGGGCTAGTCACAGCTCTCTTAGAGCTCTCTCTGCCCCATCTACCTCACAGGGTGTCTATTGTGGGGAGGGAAAGGGAAGGTGGTTGTAAGCCGGTTTGATTCTTCCTTAAGTGGTAGAGAAAGTCGGTATATAAAAACCAACTCTCCTCCTCCTCCTCCTCCTTCTTTATTTTCATCCTTGCACACTGCCAAAACACACTGTGTGTACCGGCTCCCCTTCCTGCATACTTGCTTCATGCCCTGTATTCCAAAATAATGGCAACATTTCTATTGCAGATGATTCAGAAGCAGGAGCGAA
This sequence comes from Euleptes europaea, assembly GCF_029931775.1. NCBI lineage: Eukaryota > Metazoa > Chordata > Lepidosauria > Squamata > Sphaerodactylidae > Euleptes > Euleptes europaea. The sequence continues at coordinate 21,095,525 of NC_079313.1, read as the reverse complement.
GAGACCCCGAACCACCATTACAGCCAAGCAGTTGGAAACATTGAAAAATGCCTATAAAAACTCCCCCAAACCAGCCAGGCACGTGCGGGAGCAACTGTCCTCTGAGACTGGATTGGACATGCGGGTCGTGCAGGTGAGCCAGTTGGCCTGATATTGACTCCGTTGAAGCAGATAATTGATTGAAAGCATTAATTACTTGTGCTTCTAAAACGTATCCAAGCTGGTATATAAAATATTCAGTATTTTTTTTTTTAATGGAGGAGAGGGAATTGGTGACAGCAGTGACTTAGACTTTGGATAGGGAAATGGATCTTGGAAAGGGTACAAGTCCCTAAGGGAAGGAAAGTTAGCCTGGTATAGCCTGATCTCATCAGATCTTAAAAGATAAGCAGGGTCAGTACTTGGATGGGAGACAACCAAGGGGGTATAGGATGGGAGACAACCAAGGGAGATGCTTCAGAAGAAGGCAATGGCAAACCATCTCTGATTCTCACTCGCCTTGAAAGCCCTTTGCTGGGGTTGCCATAAGTTGGTTGTGACTTGGTGGCAGTTATGAACATATAAGTCCCTAAGATATCTAAAATGGCTGGGTTGATTTGGTGTAGAGGGTGGGACCAGGGCTCAGTAATACAACATCTGCTTTGCATGTAGAAAGTTCCCGGTTCAGTCCCCGGCACCTCCAGTAAAATGATCAGGTAGTAGGGGGTGAAAATCACTCCCAGGTTATACAGGATTAACCTTGTTGGACCAATGGTTTGATTCAGTATAAAGCCGTTTCATAAGAGTGGAGCCCACCTCTCTGTTTTGACCTGGTTTTAGCTAAAGTCAGGCTGGAGATGGATCCCAAACGGAACCTCTTTTTCTTATGGGTTATAATCCCACGATACTGTACTTGATAGGGTTGAGGGAATAAATAAATAAATTTTATTTGCGGCTAGTATGCTAGGTAAAGCAGGTAAAGCAGAAACTGACCATACAACTACCATTTTATGGTAGTTAAAATGGATACTAGTCATGATGCATACCTATTATCTCCAGGATCAGAGGAGCATGCCTATTATATTAGGGTGCTGTGGAACACAGGCAGGATGGTGCTGCCGCAGTCGTCTTGTTTGGGGGCTTTCTAGAGGCACCTGGTTGGCCACTGTGTGAACAGACTGCTGGACTTGATGGGCCTTGGTCTGATCCAGCAGGGCTTTTCTTATGTTCTTATGTTCTTAAGTAGATGTTTACAACCAAGGCCAACAAAATTAGAAATCACCCAATTTTACATTTCCACAGATTAAGGAAGTACATTAAGGCGACGTAACTTCATTGCTACTGCACAGTATTTTGCGACCTGGGTAGTGATTGGTGAGCTGTCTCCCAGCAGAAACCTTTTGGTCCATTCACCCTCATCACCAGATTTCCCTAACCAAAGGCTCAATAATATTGAAGCAGGCTGACTTGTAGAGGGGACATCTAAAAAATACATGCTCAATGGTTTCCAGCTCCCCTGTGTTACATGGGCAAAGTCTCTCCACCCTGGGAAGGGTGGAGGGACATCAAGAAGCACATTGCAGTATACCAGAGGGAGGTATTGATATGAGAGAGAGTAAGTGTAAAGGAGGTCAAGACTCCTTTATCATCAACAGGACTGCAGCTTGTCTTGCAGGGATCATAAACGTGGTACATTCTGCGTGCTCTACAGTGATGTACCTTTTAAGAATCTTGTGCATCTGTTCCAGAAAGTAGCATCAGAACAAAGATAAATGGATCTTGCAAAGCTTATAAATCATGAGATGGAATAGAGACAGAATTCATTATGGTTTAGGTGTGCTGCTGATGGCTGTACATAATAAAGAATCCTGAATGGATCTTTAAGAACGATTCAAAAGAAGTGCCAAGATTTCCTTTTTCTCTAGTCTCTGGTCATTTAACTTTACTGTGTACCCCTCAGGAAAATTTCTTTGATTATGTAGAAATTTTTGAGTTTCATTGAACTCCTCAGGAAGGTATGAAATGGTTTTGATTGGGTCATACAACTTTGTGGGTTAATATTTAAGTTCATCTTTGAAGGCTGGTTGGTTGTATGTTACTATGCCTTGGGTTAACATTCCTTCTGGGTGTTACAATCCCATTTCTACCAATTAATAACTTATATAGGGGGATATGAGGGTGATCTGGCTGCGACATCTGTCACCCCATTGATCGCCAGGGTTGATTCGGCTGATCTGGCTGGCTAGGCGGGTGTCCCCTACCGCCCTCACCGCTCCATGTGCGTCCCTCCCGAAGCTGCGCGCTCGGTGGAAGAGGACGACCACCCCAGATAAAAGGAGTGTACCATTCTTCGGTCAAGGGTATATGATAGCTGCGCTCCCCTGCTAGAACCTTCAAACAAAACTTATATAGGGAAATTTGGGCTAAGAAATAATCTCTTTAAAATACCCCACATTACTGTTTATATATTGCTTAGTTATTTATATTGTTCATCTTTGTTATTTGATTTTCAAACACCCAAACAACTATTGTCCTGTTAATCATTCCACATGGGTAGCTATATTAAAAAGGTAAAGGTAAAGGTCCCCTGTGCAAGCAACGGGTCATTCCTGACCCATGGGGTGACATCACATCCCGACGTTTCCTAGGCAGACTTTGTTTGCGGGGTGGTTTGCCAGTGCCTTCCCCAGTCATCTTCCCTTTACCCCCAGCAAGCTGGGTACTCATTTCACCGACCTTGGAAGGATGGAAGGCTGAGTCAACCTTGAGCCAGCTACCTGAAGCCAACTTCCGTTGGGATCAAACTCAGGTCATGAGCAGAGCTTGCACTACAGTACTGCAGCTTACCACTCTGCGCCACTGGGCTCTGTGCAGCTATACTAGTAGCTATATTACAAGCAAAGCCAAACAGAAAGTCCAGTAGCCCCTGGGTTGCTTCTAACTAAATATCTCCTGTGGGTTCACACTCTAGGCAGGTGATAAAATGAGCTCCAACTCACGAAAGCTTATGCTGAAATAAATTGTGTTCGTCTTCAAGTTGCCACTGAACTTCTGTTTGAAGCACAATCCGTCCGCGACCAAAGCAGGATTTGGAATACAGGCCTCCTGGATCTCTGCTGTCTGCTCTGGTTAGACCTCACTTAGAGTACTGTGTTCAGTTTTGGGCACCACAATTTAAGAAAGATGTAAACAAGCTGGAACGTGTCCAGAGGAGGGCAACAAAGATGGTGAGGAGTCTGGAGACCAAGTCCTATGAGGAAAGGTTGAAGGAGCTGGGTATGTTTAGCCTGAAGAGGAGAAGACTGAGAAGGGATATGATAACCATCTTCAAGTACTTGAAGGGCTGTCACATAGAGGAGGGTGCCGAGTTGTTTTCTGTTCCCTCAGAAGGTCGGACCAGAACCAATGGGTTGAAATTAAATCAAAAGAGTTTCCGTCTAGACATTAGGAAGAATTTTCTAACAGTTAGAGTGGTTCCCCAGTGGAACAGGCTTTCTCAGGAGGTGGTGGGCTCTCTTTCCCTGGAGGTTTTTAAGCAGAGGTTAGATGGCCATCTGTCAGCAACGCTGATTCTGTGACCTTAGGCAGATGATGAGAGGGAGGGCATCTTGGCCATCATCTGGGCATGGAGTAGGGGTCACTGGGTGTGTGTGTGTGGGAGGTAGTTGTGAGTTTCCTGCATTGTGCAGGGGGTTGGACTAGATGACCCTGGTGGTCCCTTCCAACTCTATGATTCTATGACCCAGGCTAAGACGCTCTGATTCTACGTGATTCTCAAGGACTATGTCAGTTGCACTCCGGTAACCATTTTTTAAAATTCTCCCTTTGGCTGCAGGTCTGGTTTCAAAACAGGAGGGCCAAAGAGAAACGCCTGAAGAAAGACGCTGGGCGGCACCGCTGGGGGCAGTTCTACAAGAGCGTCAAGAGGAACCGAGGAGGCAGCAAGCATGAAAAAGAGAGCTCGGCAGAGGACTGTGGGGTTAGTGACAGTGAGCTGAGCTTCCGAGGTAGGCTGGAGTGGGGATAGGAAGGGCTAATGGTAGATGTTCGGTTTTTCTTCGCGGGGGCAAAGGACGTTTGCTCGTTGAAATGGATTCAGGCTCAGATATTTGGGTCTGTAACTGTCACTGGCTGTGTGTGTACACTGTTCCTCTCAGTGTACGTGCAGAATAAGGTTTGTGCCTGGGCTTCTTTCCCTGTTGAATGTGGCATCTGTCCTGTGATGGCGCCTATACACACAAATGCGCAGTTGCTCCGGTGCCTGTGCACAATGAATCCTTCACTGAAAAGGATAAATAGAAAGATTGTATGGGCAGGGCAAGATGAATGCACATGGATGCCTATGCCCCAGGTCACAGGTCATTTCTGTGTGTGTGTGTGTGTGTGTGTGTGTGTGTAGAAATCCAGATATTTGCTTCCCTGCCCCCTCTGTGTGGTGTAGTGGCTAAGAGCAGTGGTTTGGGGTGGTGGAGTCTGATCTGGAGAATGGGTTTGATTCCCCACTCCTCCACATGAGCGGATGCTAATCTGGTGAACTGGATTTGTTTCCCCACTCCTACACGCAAAGCCAGCTGGGTGACCTTGAGCAAGTCACAGTCTCTCAGCCCCACCTGCCTCACAGGGTATCTGTTGTGGGGAGGGGAAGGGAAGGTGATGGTAAGCCGGTTTGAGTCTCCCTTAAGTGGTAGAGAAAGTCGGCATAGAAAAACCGACTCTTCTTCTCTCCTTCTGTGTATATTCTACTAGATGGACACCGTGGGTATGGCAAATTAGTTCTCTGAATCATTTGTCACATAATTGTTACTTGTGGTTTTGACAAACAGTTCTGATCATCAGGTTGCGACAGGAAAATATGGCTGCATGCAGAATGGCTTTGTAAATTAACCCACAGGCATCCCCCATTCTGGCCCCGATTAGTAATCTTGGAGGGTTGTGTTTTCTTAAAATTTTTGCTTGGCACAAATAGATGATCAGTGATGAGGGAGAATGATAAGTGAGGGTTAATGGATGGCCTCTTTGCCGTCCAAGTGACAACCAGGATGCTTTCTGTGCTCTCCGTGCTCTGGTTTTATTCATTTATTTAGTAAATTTCTATCCTGCCTTTCTCCAAGGAGCTCAGGATGGTACACATAGTTCCTCTGGTTTATCCTCACAGTTGTGTGAAGTAAGTTATGCTGAGAGAATGTGACTATCCCAAGTTGAACCAGAGAAATTCAGTGCAAAAAGTGGATTTGAACCTGGGTATCCTAGGTCCTAGTCCAGCATCCTAACCACTGTGCCATACTGGCTTCATGAAAAATGAAAACATCAACTATATATGTGGAGGATCCTTGGCACACAGCCAATATTGGCAACAGTGGGACGGCTATTGTCACTATTTTCTGTGATGGTCAGTGGTGACGAGCATAGACCAACCCTGGAACTGTGTGGCTTGTAGGATTAAATGTGGGACACCTGTCCCTCCTTTTCTTCATATCCCCTGCCTCAATTACCTGTGCTGACATAGAATTTTTTTGGGAGGGGGGGTTATTCTCAAATTCAATACTTAGGTGACTGAATTTTAAAGGGACTACAGTTTTTTATATTGTGTGAATGGTTGAGCTTAACACGTCCCAAAACAACTCCCGATTGTACAGTTAGTTGCTCAAGGTTTAATGAGAGTCACCCGGAAAACTAATGTACAGCCTGGTCTTAAGTGCATTTCTGCAGAAATCCTACTGAATTTAATGTGATCTGTTTTGTGGTCTACAGAGTGACATTTTATGCTTGATTACCAATTAGACTCCATACAGCTACATCTTCTTTACTCCTGTAGCTTCAAATTCTCTGCTGGTTAGAGTGGAATTAGTGGGCACGGGGGTCAGTACTATATGAACGCTTAATAAGAATGTGGTTACAAGCTGAAATTAATGGTAAGGAATTGCTCTGTTGGAATAAATATACACGGCAGCAATTCCAAGCAAAGAGCCCCATAGCTGAGAGCGATCACAGTCCCCTCACACAAAAATGTACCCAATTCTGCACAAGGTGATCAGAGTCATGGAATTTTGTCCACCTAATCCTTTATTCTTGGCAGTCTTGCCTAGTGGAACCATAATCCAACGTACAATTAAGCGCTGTTCGGTTTAACTGCAATGCTGGCTCGAATTTTCCTGGCCGCTAGGGCAAAAAGAGACATATTGTGCGTAACAGCAGAGTCAGTATCGGACAGGAGGAAAGAGAGCTTCTCCTGGTCACTAAAACAGCTAATCTTGGATAAAAATGAGATAAGAAATTTAGATCTGGGTTCATGGTACAAAGAACAATATAACACCATAATGGGGGAGGTCCTCAAGTTCTGAGGAACCGCATATACATAAGCGAGAGGCCATCGGGATTTGGGCATAGCGTCCGGCTAACAAGGCTGTTGGCATGGTCTGAAATCTTATTCATGTAAAGGTGGCTCTGAGCTTGAATGCAGAAATATTGGATAGGTAGGGGGCTCTTTCATGGTTCCTATTGAACAGTTTAAATGTACAACCAAGTGGTCCCCATTAACTTTTAGTGGATTTAAGGGCACTGTACTTTTTGGGAGACAGAGGACTCAACTTGCACTTCATGAGTGATAAAATATGCTTTTTTCCCTACATGGTAAATGCATGATATGGCCCTTAGTGCCAATGCAGCTAAAATCTTGTCTCCTTTGCTTCCTTTACAGAAGACCAAATACTGTCAGAGCTCGGCCACAACAATAGAATTTATAGCAACGCAGGTGAGGTGGCTGGTGGACCACTCATGAACGGCACCTTCGCCATCGATGGGTCAGGACAATCCTATCAGGACTTGAGAGATGGAAGCCCCTATGGAATCCCGCAGTCTCCAGCCTCCATATCGTCCCTTCCATCGCATACTCCTTTGCTAAATGGTCTGGATTACACAATGGACAATAATTTAGGAATCGTAGCACATGGAGGGCAGGGAGTGAGCCAGACACTCAGAGCTATGGCTGGGGGCCCGACCTCTGATATTTCTACCGGAAGCAGCGTGGGTTATCCGGACTTTCCAACAAGCCCGGCTTCTTGGCTTGATGAAATGGATCATCCTCCTTTTTAAGTACCATCTGCCCTTCCGGGTTGGTTTTTTTCTTTTTCTTTGCCATATTCCCACTTGCTCTTTTGGCCTGAAAGCATACGCAACCTAAAAAAAAAAAGAGAGAGAGGGAGACAGAGACAGCAAGCAGACCTCAAGGATCACAGGTGTGCCATCTTGCAAAAGTTCCTCTTATTTTAGAATAAGAACCCATTATCTTTTTTCCTGTAGAGCTTCAAAGATGTTACGATATTATTAATATACATATATATATATATATATATATATACACACATTTGCTTTCGGTTGGAAAGAGTGGGACGATAGGGGTGGCCGCTTCTGTACACAGCACATTGGTGTGGACAGTATTTGTATGAATTTATAGTTTCAGGCTGTATCAAAACACAGGCCCGCTCACTCTCTCCCTGGCCAAGGGTCTCTGCTGTTGGATGTGAGGTTTGCATACTTGGCTTTTGCCCACGCATCACCTGGTATGGCTCTTGGCCCCCCATTTGCTCAAGTCGAGGCACACAAGCAATGCCAATGCAGTACTTTTACAGCCAGGCATCACCAATTACTACTGAAGGGATAGAAATTTAGGGGGAGTTGGCGGGCTTGTCCTTTCCACACTTCCTCTCCTTCTCGCTCCTTGGATGGTTCGTGAACGATGGGTGCATCTTTGCCTTATGTATGAGGAGCGGTGGGGAAGTCACAGGCAGCACTGTTGCAGCTTCTGAGAGAAGACCCTCGGTCCACCAAGGTCAGCACTGTCTACTCTGACTGGCAGTGACTCTCCAGGGTCTAAGGTGGAGGTCTTTTACATCATCTCCTGTTCGAGATTCGGACCTGGGGCTGTTTGCATGCAAAGCAGATGCCGCAGGCATCTCCCCTGTGACTGACTGCAGTTCTTCCTCAACCACGTCACTGTCGCTTTCCTTCTCTTGCTTCCCCTCACCTCTATCCTAATGGCCAGTAGCAAAAGCACATCAGTGGTCCCCTGGACTCTAGGCCCCTCCTAGCTACCAATAGGCCACTGTTGCTGTTGGCTGTGGAGAAAGTAGCAGTGCATTCAATTAGATATTATGCTACAGCAGAGCTAAACAAAAACCCTAACTTTGCAGGGAAGGCCAGCAAAGCATTGTTGCACTCAGATATTTTAGAACAATGTGAACACATGAAGCTTGAACACATGAAGCTGCCTTATACTGAATCAGACCCTTGGTCCATCAAAGTCAGTATAGTCTACTCAGACTGGCAGTGGCTCTCCAGGGTCTCAGGCAGAGGTCTTTCACACCACCTACTTGCTTAGTCCCTTTAACTGGAGATGCCGGGGATTGAACCTGGGACCTTCTGCATGCCAAGCAGAGGCTCTACCACTGAGTCACAGCCCCTCCCTCTACCACTGAGCCACAGCCCCTCCCTCCGCCATCCGTACTTCCAGTTGGGTACTGAACTAGCCACTCATCCCAGACAAAACAGATCCCATTTCCTTAGGACAGTCTCCCCCCTCCCTCGAGTTCACATCATTCAACCTGTAGGGGCCTTGCCATAGCCCCTATGACCTCTGTGACCTTGCTGGATGCAGCATAGGCTACTGAGGGTAGTGTACTAGCATCCAGCCTCAACCTCCCCCAAGCTACACCCAAGAGCCCACAGGTTTAAGACCTCCATGCCATTCAAGCACAAGGCAGTGATAGCCAACTTCTTCCATATTAAAAATGGAGAGCATTTGCTTACGCGAGACAGATATGGCGGGTAATCTGGTTTGACGTTCTACCCATGGTGCACGCTGATCGTTCCTGCAGATTTTATATGGCACCATTCTAAGGGGTGCAGAGCATTCCCCTTCACGGTGTCCCCATTATACTGCTGCAGAAGACTGTCCCCACAGTAGACCTGTTGCCTCAACCTGGTGTCTGAGGGAAAAGATGCAACAGTAACCCCATGGTCTTTCTTTAGAAGGGCTCTTTTGCTCAAAGTTCACCTGCCGAGGGCAGTGTCTTAGGATGAGTAAGAATATGAACTTACACAGGGCTGGATCTAGACTACATTTTCAATCAGCAGAAGAAAACGCTTCTGCCCTCCTACTGCAGGCCATGAATCGCTGCTCCTGCAGGGAGGAGGCTCTGCAGCACAAAGGGGGGAATCCATGGAAACAGATCATTTAGTCGGGCTCCGACCCACTGGCTGGAAAATATCATGACTGCCATGCAAAGCGAGACATTATTAGCAACAAGACAGATGGACGAAAGGGGGTGGTTTTACAAAGCAACTTGGCAGAGATCATATGAAAACCAGAGGTGGTACATTAAACAAAAAAAAGTCCTGCCGACATAATTTAGTTTTTTTGAGTGCTGCTGGTCAAGTGGTAACCTTCCGTCACTACGTACTGAGGTTTATGGGCCTCCAGCACGAAATAATTCTAGAGGGGAATCATTGGGCGAAAATGCATGGTTGCTTTAGCCTACTTTATTCCCTGTTTCAGCCAGGATTCAGCCAGGATCAAATGCACATTGGGCGAAACGCATGCGTTCGATCCTGGCTGAATCCTGGCTGAAACGGAATAAAGGAGGCTAAAGCGACCATGCGTTTTCGCCCATTGTTAGTTACAAATATTGTTAGTCTGTTGGAGCAACTCCAAAGAGGAGTGCAGCGGCACCTTAAGGGACTGACACCATTTATTCCAGCAGAATCTTTTGTGAGTCAGAGCTCACTTCAGAGCATCTGATGAAGGGAGCCCTGACTCATGAAAGCGAAGTTTGGAACAAATTTTGGTGCTGCTGGACTTGTTTTATTTTTCCATCACAAAATTAATCGCTAGGATGAGCCTTCAGGTTACTAACTGACCTTAAAAAAAAAAAAAAGGTGTTACACACTAGTTGGAGTCGGTAGACACACATGTGAAATGCATGCGTTCGATCTTGGCTGAATCCTGGCTGAAACGGAATAAAGGAGGCTAAAGCGACCATGCGTTTTCGCCCATAGTGTAGGGAGGACAGCTGCCTCTTTCCTTGCTGATTTAGGCTAGAACTGCTGTCCTCAGTGAGCTTCTTAGTGTGTGTGTGTGGGGGGGGTGACACCAGGCACAAAAAAGGTGGCTGGCAGATGCACATTTGTTCAGGAGCCAGTGTGGTGTAGTGGCTAAGAGCAGTGGTCTGGAGTGGTGGACTCTTGATATGGAGAACCGGGTTTGATTCCCCACTTCTCCACATGAATGGCGGATGCTAATCTGGTGAACTGGATTTGTTTCCCCACTCCTACACATGAAGCCAGCTGGGTGACCTTGGGCTAGTCACAGTTCTCTCCAAACTCTCTCAGCCCCACCTACCTCACAAGGTGTCTGTTGAGGGGAGGGGAAGGGAAGGTGATTGTAAGCCGGTTTCATTCTTCCTTAAGTGGTAGAGAAAGTTGGCATATAAAAAACCAACCTTCTTCTTCTTCATTCACTAGGTGGTGACTTGCGCCTATAAATGTACAGCCACCTCACAAGGTTGTTGTGAGGATGAAATGGAAGAAAACAATGTAAGCTGCTTTAGGTCTCCAGTGGGGAGGAAGGCATGGTAATAAATGAAGTAAAATGAAATGCTAGAAGAACCAATATACACCAACCCCTCAACCAATGAATCTGTTCACACATTCCAACATGCATGGTTGAATTACTCCGTAACCTTCTGTTTCGGAGGCACATTACCCTAGCTAAATGTCAGAGGCTAAGAGGAAGTTTGTACAAAACGCTCTTTGGGCTACAAGGAGCAAGTTTTTTAAAGGGGTATGGAAATGGAATCACAAGCGAAACAAACATTACATTATTCTCCCATGTGCTGCACTTCACAGTGCGGAAGTACATCCCCCCTCCCCTATTGCTAGGAAGTCACCGACACCGCCTCCTGTAGTTCGTACGTACTTCATAGCCATTGTCCTTCTCAAGAGCTTGTACTATTTGTTCAGACGTCCTGGGTATTATATGGAGGCAAAGTGGGCCAATGCCCTTCCTTGCTGCCCATGGCCACCATCAAAATGAAATCAGGTGAAGGAAAGTTCTGGTGAAAGAGCTAGAAAACAACATGGGCAAAAATTCAGACTCCAAAAAAGACATTCCATTGGAATATCCCTTTTACTGCTGAAGCCATTTCCCTTCCCGGAATCTATCAGTAGTGGTAGGGAATCTTAAGGCTCCTTTCTGATTTAGTGAGTTGAAAATAATTTGGACTGTTAAGTGTCTTGCTATTTTAAAGATGCCCGTGCAGTTAAGCCAAGAAGTGTTCATCATGCGTACCTGCAATGTGTATCGATCCCGTTCAGAATGGGCTCACGTTACTTCTGAACCGTGCCCAGTCGTTTTCAATCAAAATCCAGAACCATTTCAGTCGGTTTAGGGCCAGACTGTGATTTATACGCTGTACATTTACGGAGGGTTAGGGTAATAAAGAACGTTTAAGGGATGCAGCTCCCTTGCTCAAGGCAGATCAAATCGAGCGTTCAAACAATCCAGCTGTATTCCTGCACACGCCCTACTGAGACAATTGCACTCCAAGACCCGTGCCATGGCTGAACACCATTTCGGCCACTTTTCTAAATATATCCACATTTCCAGTATGTTATTTGACGATACCACAAATATGTAACCATTCTTCTATGACATTTATTACCATGACTTCTTACAGTACCAAGACTAATGCAGCTTTATTACTGAGCAGCCCGTATCTTTCACTCAAAAAGAGAAAGCAATTATTTCAGAATTGTCGCCGCTGCGCCATTATATCCATATTGGGATCTCATGCTGAAGAATATAAAACAGATAAATATATCTGTGCACCTGACCTTTTTACATTTGAACATTTCAGGGTTGGGTGTTTTTTTGGGTGTTTTTTTTTTGCAAGCGCTCCTATTATACAGGGCTTTTTCCAGGGGTGACGTGTACAACATTACAAAAGCAGGTTTCTTCAGGGAGGGGGTTGCTCAGTTGGAGCCCAAAGGAATCTCTAGAGAACGCAGGCTTCATATTTCAAGCTTATTTTCCCGAGGCAGAGGAAATATGAACACACATACAATAATGCAAGTTCAGTTTTTAGGTTTTTTTAAAAATGAATCCCTATGGATGAAGTTTGCCAATATGTGATCTTGTTCTGCCAAGTACTTCATCGTCTTGTTGTTTTTAATGGGAGCGATGCTTGAGAGTGTCATCAGAAATGTGGTTGACCCCCTTCTAAGCCCAGCGGACTTCAAAGGGAGTATCTCTGTTTAGGATTGCACTCCAGGGTATCTGACAAAGAGAGCTTTGACACTTGAAAGTTTATTTCCTGGAAGTCTTGATGGTCTTCAAGGTGCTACTGGACTTGAATCTTGCTTTTCTGCTGCAATCCAACAAAGCGGCACACCTAAAATTGGGACTGCTTTATAACTCTTTCATCCAGCATGGTGTAGTGGTTAAGAGCGGTGGTTTGGAGTGGTGGACTCTGATCTGGAGAACCGGGTTTGATTCCCCACTCCTCCCCATGAGCGGCAAAGGCTAATCTGGTGAACCAGGTTGGTTTCCCCACTCCTACACATGAAGCCAGCTGGGTGACCTTGGGCTAGTCACAGCTCTCTTAGAGCTCTCTCAGCCCCACCTATCTCACAGGGTGTCTGTTGGGGAGGGGAACGGAAGGTGATTGTAAGCCGGTCTGATTCTTCCTTAAGTGGTAGAGAAAGTCGGTATATAAAAACCAACTCTTCTTCTTCACATCAATAGGACTGTTAAAAAGCATTTCTCTTTTCACTGTATCTGGCTGCTATTTTCTGGATCTCCCTTGTCTATAAAGCATTACTGTGACATCTTTATTGACGTGTGTTCAGCAAGAACTGTTTGCAAACTGAGCCATCAGGAATGAGGAACTGTCTTGTTTGGGACCCCCCTACCCCCAAAAAAGACCAGTTAATACTGAAACAAAAATAAGATTGGGAGAAGCAGGTTAAAAAAAAATTGCCTGAGCTTTGAGACAAGAATGAAATGAAGAGTGCTGGAGAGAGGCATGCCTTTCAAAGCATTACAAACAATATCGAAAACAAAAGGCTAAGTATGGGACAGTATTATAAGGAATTTGAGAAGTGCATTAAAAAAGATTTATTAACTCAGAGAGCAGCCATACAGCAGCTGGGGCAAACGGAACCCCCCCCCCCAAGCACAGACCACCCAGTCATGACCCAGAACAACCACCCTACCACCACTCCCATACAAGCAAGGGACTGGGTTTGTGAGAATGGTGTACAAGAAACACCAGCTGACTCACGCAAATGCCTTATTTTCAAGTTATGGCTTTAATCCAGTCCTAAAGGAGTTATGGGGCTTGTGGATTCAGAGACTGAACTGGCAAATCTGTGCATACCTCTTTTCTCCTTTAGGGCTGCGCATATAGAAATGATTTGTATAAGCCCACAGCACCTAATTAAGAACCTCTTTTTTTTTCTTTTTTTTTTGCCACCAAGTCACATCTGACTTATGGCGACTGCTGGTGGGGTTTTCAAGGCTAGAGATGCTCGGAGGTGGTTTGCCATTGCCTGCTTCCACGTCATGCCCTTGGTATTCCTTGGAGGTCTCCCATCCAAATGCTTGCCAGGGTCGACCCTGCTTAGCTTCTGAGATCTGATGAGATCAGGCTATCCTAGGTTTAATAGTCAGAAAGGTAGGGTGAATTTATACAGTTGGGTAAAATGAACATTCACGCCACAACTATACCATGCCAATTAGAGATGCCAACATAGGTCCTCTTTTCAAAATGCTGTATGCCAGTGGCATTTTTTAATCCTGACAAAGTGAGAGATGCTTGTTCTTGAAATGTTTGTTTAGATGGCAATTTGCACCCCAATAATCTTGGCTCGTTAAGCAGAGGGTATAATTCACTGGTATGTGCTGTAGGTGGGTTTTAAAGGCTTGATGTATGCATAAGGTTATCCTGCTTTACTGCATTCTGCAGGACTGTCCCATAAAAAACCAATGAGCCATTTCCACCTCCCCCCACAGTAACTAGCACTCATCAGATTCTCTTGCTTGAAGTATACGTTTTAGGCACTCCAGGAATGATATAGACATCCCTGGCTGGAATTTACCTGCATATAAACAAGGCTTGCTTTGCACACCCGAGATTAAGCATAAATTATAACGCTTTGCCGTGAAGAGTCTAATAAAGTGTGACACTTGCAGGAGGATTTAAGAACACCATTTCTGCTTAACGTAGGCAATGTCGTCTGCCTGAAATTGTTCTGATGGAGAAAGAATCAGAGCTTGAGAACAACCAATTCTTCTCCCCCAGCCTCCCAGGGAAATTGAGTTGATTGCTGCACGTTCTTTACCACTCAAGTCTCCTTAAGTAACTCTGGAAGAGCTTGGCTTGAAGTTTTCCTTGATCTTTGCAGTCTACTGGCCTGACATACGGTCTCCTGTTGATTTCTGTAGCCTTCACTCTGATGGAAGAGTCCTCTTCTACGACTTTAACTTTGACCTGTAAATCTACAGCCGCTCAGTTTTGTATAAAGGAAGGCTGGAATCGACCCCCCCGCTCCACTCCCAGCCCATTTAAAACACTGCACTTTAAAACTTACTCTGAAGATAAATCCCGTTTAGTGAGAACAAGTTGTGTTTGATGACTTGCTCTTTCAGGGCTCTGGTCACGGCTGAAACTAAACTTAGGGAAAAAAATAAAAAAAATAAGCACACCGCAGGCATGCTGTTTCTCCTTCTTGGGTTTGGCCGTTGTCTATTTTTTTGCAGGACCCGCTCCAAACACACCGACAGAGCAAACTCTTAAATGCAGAGATCAGCAATATCCATTAGCCACGCCGCTCAGTTAAATACAAGACCCCCCAAAAAAGCACACTGGTGACCCTTGGAGCAAGTGCTGTGGGACAAGATGGTTTCTGTTGTATTTGTAGGATGCAAACTGTATGCATCGTGGGGGGGGGGCGAGAGCTTATCGGGCATTCCGTCCAATCGCTTTGCCATGCAAACCCGCAAGCACAGGTCTCTACTTCTGACGGCGGAGAGACCAAGACCAAGGCCCAACTCAGCATCTCGGACTCGGTAACCCCGAAGCTGTTTTGCCTTTCGATTTCTATTGCAGTTTCAAGCAAGAGACGTGGTAGAGCAAGGCTGGTGTATCCCGTACAAATTCCGCTCCCCATTTGTTCTGTCCCTCCCCATCACCACCTCCTTGCGGTTATAAATTTTGTACAGTTCTAAAGTGAAGTCTCGTTTGTTGGGAGAGAAATTAAGAAGAAGGGGGGGAAAACCACACCCCATATTTATTGCCATGCGTCTTTGGGGTAAAAAACAAACAAACCAGAACCTGGCAAGTTTCTTGGTATATGCCTCCTGTGCGTTGGCATGAGATGTATGTAAAAAAAAAATCTATGTAAAATAAATATGAGATGTTCTTTAGGATTCGTGTGACTTTTTCTGTCTCTTATCAGGAATTAAAATCAGAGCGGAGAGTAGGGGAAAGACTTCTCCCATAGCACTGACATACTTCCTCCAAGGAACTTTCAAACACATCACAAGTCTTTTATGCACGGCTGTTTCATTTGCTTTTTCCGACCGCCTTGCTCTACCCCTGCGTTTCGAGACCTGTTTTGTCTCAAATTTGAAAACATGGACAAAACACGGGGAAATGGAGGGGCAGAGTGAGGCAACCTCCAACAGTTGGAAACGGCAGGCATAATCAAAACACAGACCCGAAGTCATTGGAGGGGTGACCACGAGGGAAACAGCCATGCATAAAAGGCTACACTCACTGCAAAACTGGACTGTGTTGTGAGAAACAGACACTGTATTTTTAGAGCAGAGATCAGCAATTATTGTTCCCTCCCTTCCTGGGCCAGACCTAACCTCCTACTATCCAACCCCAATGTCACCAACTTGTAGTCAATAAAGTTTGTGGAGAATGGTGGTGAGTCCCACTGGATATGCCAGCCATGTAGTTTGGCAGTGATGATGTGGCCCAGGTCCTGCCCTCCTCTGGTAAAACAAGTTACATGACCAGGCTTTCAGAAATAACACCACCCAGTATGTATTAGCTCCAACTAGCCCTTCAATAAGCTTATTAGTCACATGAGGATAAACAATTTGCATACCACAGGCAGCAGCGAGCGACAACCAGTATGACCAAAAGTAAGGCCTTCGTCTTCTCTGAATCTTCTGGAATCCAGGTCAGGATGTGACAGAGAAATTCGCCAAGTGGACTTCCCAAAGCACATTATTGGTCATTGTGGGAAACAGGACATTGAAGATGACGGAACCTTTGGTCTGATCTTTCTATGAAGGACGTCAAGGAGCTGACTGGACACAGGTCTACATGTGAGCAGGCCAAGCTGTCCTTCATCCCTTGCATGCCTATAGCTATGCAAAGAAACACCTGCATGAACCAGATGCTAGCACAGATATGATCAGCAGGGTTTTAAAATTGTACAGTTGCACTTCAAAGTTATTTCCAGTTGCTGTGATCATGGGGTTCAGAGGGTGAACAAAGAGGAGCAACTGCAGCTTGGTTTATCTAGTGTGTTTGATTTTAACAAAGACTTGTTGGCATTAAATTTATTCTACTGAAGCACAGACAGGAGTCATTAAAACACCCATTAGATTAAGGAGGCAGAGATCAGCTACTTCTTTTCAGGCGCCCAAGACTAAGTTGTATGTTTACATTAACACAGAAGTTGCAGTTATCCCCATGTAGTGATCAGGCTGAATCACAACGGAATACAGCCATTATTTACAGGGTAGCATGAATTTATTTATATTTACTTCATATATACCCCACCTTTCTCCCCAGTGCTGAACACTCTCCTTCTCTCCATTTTATCCTCTCAAGAACCCTGCAAGGCTGAGAATATATGACTTGCCCAAGATCACTCAGTGGACTTCCAAAGCAGGGTAGGGATTTGAACCCGGGTCTCCCAGATCCCCGTCCAACAATCCATGCTCAGCTTCTTCTAGTGATGTGCATTGTAGTGGTGTCTGCTTTACTACAGCCATTACTACTATTTAGGTTCAACATGGCCTCTCCACCTATGTGGTCCACTGCTTGTGCTATCATAAAATTTAAGCTCTTGGCAACAGATGCTCTATTATGGGATGTGTACTCAACATTAGATAGCCGAAAGGAACACTCTTTCCAATACCCCTAGGTACAATCCTGGCAGGTGACTGTACTTTGCTGTTCTTGGGGTGCTGCTAGAAAATTCAGCTCTAAGTGCACATCAGCCATCTTTAGAAAATTCAATTTTGGTGAGCTTGTTATTTATAGAAAAGTTTATTCCATGGACACTGGACACATTAGGGCCACATCCTTTAAAAACCTGCCAGATCCCCCTTTTATCCCTTCAATCCTCACTTACCGCGGTTTGCAACTGTGGACCTAAAAGGCAACACTTGGTGTGTAATAGATTCCTACGCTGGAAAAATAGGGAGCGTTATTCTCTCTTATCCTCCCTCTCATTCCTACTGAAGGGCATGCCATTTGGTTTACAATACTCCCAACACAGGAGAAGACAGCTTCCCCAGTGCACACTGTCAATGCTTGTGGCCGACCATTTCTGGCTACAAAGTGCAGGTTGCTGGCCACTGCAGGCACCCTACACCATCAGCCAAGGAAATGAATCTGTCTTCTTTTTAAGGAATTCCTAGCTGCACCAGTTTCCAAAGCTCAGGGCTAAAAGTGGACTCTGAAGCTGTGGATCTGGGATCTTTATACACCATGCCGGCTTTATATATTTTAATCATTTTAACATTTAATGCCTCTCAATTAAAGTGATTTCCTGGAGTAGATGCCAGGCTTAGTTTGGATATGCATTAACCACTTTCAGTATCAGTAGTTAAAGGCACCAAAGGATTTAAACAGCAATCTAGAGGGCTGTTGGGGGAAAAGGTTTGGCTGAATAAAGCAGATTATAAACAATAATATATGCCTTCTCCCCCCTCCTCTTTTTGGAAGTGCTCCAACCTCACAAATAGTCCTAAAGTGCTATAAACATATCCAGGCCTAAGCTGTGAGCTCTTCAAAAGTACTTTGTAAAAGCAGTGGGCACTACTGCTTGCCACTTTGCATCTGGGCACACATCGGGTGTGTGTTATTTTGAGAGCGCTTTTTAGTACGCAAGATGTCTGTCAAAGAGAACTTCTTTTCAAAACATTAAAATGTCAAAAAGGATAACCTTCAGCACAAAAGAATAAATAAATCCTGGCGTCTGGGCAAGGTGGCTGTTGTATGCTAAGGGAACACAGAAAGGTGACTGTTCTGTTCTTTAACTTCTGCCAATCTCTCTGTAGCGCAAGTCCAAAACCAATGGCTTCAAGATTTCAGCACAAAGAGACAGCATAGCTGCCAACCATGCGGCAATGATCCATGCTCTCCTCAATGCACTGTGCGCCAAAACCTTTAGTTGTAGAAGTATTCAAACAAAAATATATTTGGATTTCGTGTCCACGTGTCAAGTGTTACAATTTTTTGGGGAAGGGGTGGGGGGAAATCACAGGTGAACAAACAGCATGCCTGTCTTAGAACTGACTGCATTGCAGATGGGAACAGAAGAGCCCTGCTGGATCAGATAAGCTGTCAATCTAGTCCTACATTCTGTTTCAAGCAGTGGTCAACCAGTTGCCCTGGAGAGCCAACAAACAGGGCACAGAGGTCAAGGTATTTCCCATGATGCTGCCTCCTGGCACTGGTATTCAGAGGTTTATTGCCTCTGGATGTAAAGGTCCCTTTAGTCACCATGACCAGTAGCCATTGATGAACCAATCCTCCATGAATCTGTCTAACCCCCCCTTTTAAAGCTATCTACATTCTTAGCGATCACTGGATCCACTGGCAGTGAATTCCACAATTCCATTACTTGTTAAGTAAAGAAGTATTCTCTTTTGTCTGCCCTGAACCTATTTTCCATCAACTTCATTGGGTGCCCCTGAATTCTAGTATTACAGGACAGGAAGAAAAAGCTCTGCCTATCCACTTTCTCCACCCCATGTATAATTTTTATAAACCTCTATCATATCCCCTAACAGTCATCCTTTTTCTAAACAGAAAAGTCCCAGATTCTTCAACCTTTCCTTCTAAGAAAGGGCGTTCAAACCCTTAATCATTAAGGCTGCCCTCTTCTGTACTTTTTCCAGATCTGCAATATCCTTGTAGCAACCAGGGCACAGCATTCCAAACGAGGCCACTGCAGAGCTAGCACTATAAAAATGCTGTTTTATTCCCAGTCCCTTTGCTAAGAATCCCCAGCATGGAGTTTGCCTTTTTCACTGCTGCTGCAAATTCGGTCGACATTTTCATCAAGATATCCACTACAACCCCAAGATCTCTTTCAACCTTGGTCTTAGCTGGTTCAGACCCCATTGGTTTATATTTAAAGTTAGGATTTTTTTGTTCCCCTATGTGCATGGTGAACAGAGCTCTGGAAAGTAGTCTGTTCTTCAAAGACTGACATGTATTTATGCTTGTCACTTTAATCTTAACACAGCTTTCAGGGCACTGCACAGCTCCACAAAGAAACATAAAGAGATGTATGCAATTGCATAAAATGCCCTAGGGACCATAAAAATATAAGTTCTGGCAGAGAAGTTGCAAACTGGGTTTACCCTGTTATCTTTGGACAGACAAAATGGACAGCGGCAACACATACAACAGCAAGCAAAGTGACATGGACAGAATACGGTCACCATGAAGGCAGGAGACAGAAGTCTTGTTTTTGCCAGTGTTGATCCAGACCACTCACCAGCAAAATCTTCTGCTCTTCATAGCTTTGTGACCTGACCCATGTAAACCACTTCCAGTGGCTCTGATGCCACAGTTAGGTATTTTTAGGGGTATATGCTGCACTGTTGAAGAATCATGGCTTTGGGACTTAATCTGACAGTGGCAGAAGAAAGAGGGAATAGCTGTACACTCCTAGCATACCCTTGAGAATGGGACCTATATAATGTTTTTATCTGCCATGCATGCAGACAACCTCCTGGCTACTGCAAAGCTGCAATGTACTTACCCACTTTGAGAGAAACTCAAACGCTTTCTTTTATTCCACTTTCTGCAGAGCCACCTCATTCTATTTAACAGATTTGACTTCCGGAGCTGCAGGACACCTCAAACTATAATGGCAATCCAAAGCAAACCGTGAGAGCCAGTGTGGTGTAGTGGTTAAGAGCGGAGGTATGGATCAGTGGACTCTGATCTGGAGAACTGGGTTTGATTCCCCACTCCTCCACATGAGCAGTGGACGCTAATCTGGTGAACTTGATTTGTTTCCCCACTCCTACACACGAAGCTAGCGGGGTGACCTTGGGCGAGTCACACTCTCTCAGTCCCACCTATCTCACAGGGTGTCTGTTGTGGGGAGGGGAAGGGAAGGTGATTGTAAGCCGGTTTGATTCTCCCTTGAGTGGTAGAGAAAGTTGGCACATAAAAACCAACTCTTCTTCTTCAAATAAATCCAAAGTTGTACACCTGTAACTCCCTCTCCATCCTCTTCTGTATCCTCTATTGTTAATGTTCATTTTCACCTTCCAAAGATGCTTCAGATTTCACAGGCTGTACTTGCGGTTCCCAAAAAGTTTAAGTACTTCTGAAACTGAGGTAGTCAAGCTAGAACTAGAGAGAACTCCTATTTCAATGTTGAATGCAAGAACATATTGCTCTCTGTACAACTAGTCTGATTTCAAACTAGGAGAAGGAACAACTGAGGAAAAAAACTCTTCAACGTGTTTTATCGTGCAAGACAGTACTTTACAACAGAGAAAGAGGGACACACACACAATTGAAATTCCCATCCGTTCTCATAGCGACTGACTTTAGATTCCCTGTTTTGCCATTTCCACCCTCAAGTGGCAATAGAAAAGCCTTCCCACCTTTACATCTTAGAAAACACCCATAATTCCATTTCACAAGTGCGGGGAGTCGATAACAGTGTCACAGTACTCTCTTTTACTGTTTAGTGATTTTTGTCGGGGAAAGAGATCATTTGTACATGGGCTGAACACGCACGGCTGCACACTTTATCTGCCCCTCCCCCCCAGCTACATTTCCCCTTCCCACTAGGTAAATTGCGTTATACCCCCGAAAAAAAGCAAAGAAAAAAAAGCACATTTACTTGGAAAAGCGAACTCTGTGGGGCTTGCTCCTGAGTAGGCACACAGACTGCAGTCTTGATGCGGTTGCTCCTCTCCTCAGCTTCCAGAATCATGATTAAAACTCCACAGCATGCAATACGGGCCCTTACGCAGCACCAGGCCTATAGAAACACGTGATCCATCTAACAGTCTGCCAAACGTGCCTAGCGAACTACTAGAAACTCCAAAACAAAACAAAACAATAAGACTTGTTTTTGCTTCATCCTTGGAACCATTTTGGGGCGGGGGGGCTGGGAGAAGTGTTCCTCAATCACAAGGCAGGATACAATATATGGCTGGAAAAGCTGCATTTGACCTGGTGGGCCGCAAGATGTACAGGCCTGTGCTGCACACGCTCCATCGCCCCATTTCCTCCTCCCAGAACAATATTCTTCCGTCACTGGGTCCCCATCTCCATACATCATGCATACCAAAGAAGATTATTTGGGAGAAGGGCAGGCCTTATTGCAATGTGTGTCTGTTTTAAAAGTCCTGGGCTGGGGGCCATCTGCCCTTCCTTGGCCTTCCGGGCTAAGCATTGCTAGCGGTGTGCTTCTGCAGTATGAAGGTGATTGCTCTGCAGTCCGTCACCTCCTCAGGAAGGTAGCCCTCTGTGTCCCGAACTGTAGGGTCCGCTCCAAACTTCAGCAGCAGCTCCACGATGTCGGAAAACTCACAGGTCGAAGCTAGAGAGAAAAGGGCACAGTGAGCACGGCTGACAATTAAGCAGCAGCTGATTAAGTGACAAGAAAACACAAAAACAGATAGCATGTGAGAGAGCCTGTAAATCCGGACTCTGGCATTTTGTGACTTTTAGGCCATCTTGAAAATGGAACTCTTTCCCCACAAACTACAAAGGCAAACAGTTTGAAAATCAAGCCAAGCTTGGTGGCTGTGGCTCAGTGGTAGAGCATCTGCTTGGCATGCAGAAGGTCCCAGGTTCAATCCCTGGCATCTCCAGTTAAAGGGACTAGGAAGTAGGTGACGTGAAAGACCTCTGCCTGAGACCCCGGAGAGCCGCTGCCAGTCTGAGTAGACAATACTGACTTTGATGGACCAAGGGTCTGAGATTCAGCAGAAGGCAGCTTCGTGTGTTCATGTGTGACAGGGACAGCAGAGGGAAATTCTGCTCAAGAGTGACATTACAGGTTCTCCTGACATGCTAAGAATCATATTTCGGTTTCCTGCAATCTATACGGGACCATGTTTCCACAGTATTTAGCAAGGACTGATTATATATGAAGTAGGAAAAGGATAAAAAGTCTGAATCTTGGAGCAAGAGTCAACTAGCAGAGTCCTGTTTCGGAGATGACTGTACGAGGCCTTTTGCTTTTATCGATAGATACAGAGGCAGAATTACTTTAGAGGTAGCCAGGAAAGCACAGCCTGCTAAAATGAAGGTAAAGGGAAGAGGTGCAAGATATTAAATTTAAATCATAACCTTTCAGAGAAAACATGAGAGCCTGCAACCTTGGCTCTGGCATTTTGTGACTTTTAGGCAATCTTAAAAATGGAATTATTTTGCCAAACCATTAACACAATTTTTCTTAGGCTCACCCTTACGAAAAGACAAATTGTAGGGGAGACATGTCAGGATGTGAGAATATTTCCAGGTAGAACACGAACACGGAATCCTGCACCGGATACCGCTTAGATTTATTATCAATTTTTATCTTATTTTGCGAAAATTTATATGCCACCTTTGGCCTAGTGCTGCTACCACTGCTGATTTTTCCACAGCAGTTGCTTCTTCATGATGCCACAATGAATTGTTTGCAAATAAAGAGGTTATTTTGAGTGGCAGTCTGAACGGCTAACTTTTCTGGCCACTGTACTCATGAAGACCCACAGAGCCAACAGGGATTTAAAACTCTGAGGGGTGTCGTTCAACTTGTCATGGTAAATGCTATACCAATGGCCGAGCTGGCACGCGGAATAGAAAGATGACCACGACCACACAGTGGCACGCAACTGACTTCTCCCACCAGTAAGTCCTGGGCACGGGCAGGCCCGTAGCCAGAAATGTTTTCTTAGGGGGGCAATTTTTTTTGTTAAGGGGGCAATTTAGCACAGTGGAGAGCAGCCCATTATGTGTCTGGACAGAACCACCATGCTTATACTTCTACGTAATTAAGTAAGTCAAGGGGTATATCACACAAAAATGTTTCAGGTTTATTACAAAGATTTATGTGTAGAATATATTGACTACTTTAACAGGTAACGGACAGCACAAATTTTCAAACTGTTCAAGAGTATGCATATGGTCCCTCTGAAGCAATCAGCTCTGGGAAGTGAAAGTTGGTGGGGGACACGGAGAAACAATGAATTAAACTACATAGCCTGAAGCTAGGAACTGTGATGCTGAACTTGAGGTCTCCTCAAAGTAATTAAAAATGTTAGCATACTTAAAACCTACAAAATTTCAAGTCACTGTACTGATATAACAGGAAATGATTTCAAGAGCAACAGTAGTGTAACACCTTTTATTACAACCAGCTAAACAGTCTTAAGTTGTGAGCAACCTTACTTGTAGCGGCGGACTCTGATCTGGAGAACCAGGTTTGACTCCCCACTCCTCCACATGAAGCCAGCTGGGTGACCTTGGGCTAGTCACAGCTCTTAGAGCTCTCTCAGCCCCACCTACCTCACAGGGTGTCTGTTGTGTTTGTTTGTTTAGCTTTAAACAACAGTGCCCACGGTCACCTATTTAAACAACTAGCTGCCTAGCTAAAATTTCATCTCCACTGCATTGAAATAATGTGCATTAACTAACGCATTGTGTGCACCTCCTGGAAGAAATCGCTAAACTTGCATCACTTGGTGCAATTAGCTTAAGAATGTTGGTTTTAAGTGTAGAATTTAAAACCACTATGGATGTCTTACCTTGATTTGGCCTTGAATTGAAAGCAATCGAGAAATGCAGTCTAAAAATGTTAACATTTTTTTCTATATTACTCTGTTAAGATTAGGAAGTTAGACCATTTCTTTTATGATTTTACTCCACTCTGCTGTCCAATAGAGACTAGTGTACTGTTTTCATTTTATCCTAGTAACAACTCTTTGTTGTAAGCTTCAAAGCTGAGAGTTCTGTGTTCAGACCCAATAGACTAGCTGGGAATGGTTATGTATCACAGAGTCAAAGTGTTTACACTGCAACTCAAATTCCAATAACTCTCCCTCTCCCTTCAGGTGATAACTGTGACAGGCAGAAATAGGACAGTTGCACCTTTCCTGGTCAAACACAGATGACTAACTCTGGCCAATTATTTTCTTCCATCATTTACTACTCAGAGGTACACTGTCTCTGAGCATGGAGGTTCCACATCTCTCTCATGACTAGAACCATTTGTAAAATCAAAAAGGTGGAATGGAGAAGGTGTGATGCAGAGCTGATTAAACAGCATGATACAAAACAGATTTCAAGTTGCCCAAAGGGCTACTAGGTTACAAGAACCATCCTGTGAAGTAAGTGAGGCTCAGAATGGTAGAGTAGGGACCCAAACCTGGGTTCAGCACTATAGTTACACACATACTGGCTGGAAGAACAGCCATTACCAGGTTTTCTGTCCCAATAGCTCTTGGTGTAGTATGAAATTTTTTCATGTGGTCTAACCTAGTTTAACGTGCATATTCTTTCTTATACCCTATTTTGTTAAATTTGAGAGTTGGCTTTTATATACCCTAAAACATCTTTCTCTCTGCCTCCCTCACCTTTAAAATTAATATCTATCCTGAAGAAGAGGAAGGAAGTTAAGAAGAAGAATTGGTTTTTATATGCTGACTTCCTCTGCCACTTGAGGAAGAATCAAACCGGCTTACAATCACCTTCCCTTCCCCTCCCCACAACAGACACCCTGTGAGGTAGGTGGGGCTGAGAGAGATTGGGTGGAGAAACACACCGGCCTGTACAGCTGGAGGAGAGGGTGACACTCAACTTCTAGCCTGCCTCCTATAGCAGGAGGAATGCTGATTGGTGGCGCCTGGCACATCTGGGGATGGGGCCTTGCCCTTGCACAAGATCGATGAGGCAGAAAAGAGGGCAACTTGCATCAAATCCTACCAATTGTGGCATACATCACTTAAGCAACTAGGCTGTGACAGGGAAGCTGTGGTGGTGGGAGTCTTTTCTCAGCTGCCATTTTGGCTGCAGTGCCACCCACTGAACTTCTTAAGGGTGGCGGTCAGGTAAATTTAGGGGCTGTTGAGCATGATCATAGAGCAGTCCTCGGGGACCTTTGGCACTGACACTGTGCGGTGGGGCACAGTCACAAAATGGCTGCTTCCTTTTAGTCACACAGTGAAGATCCTCGTGCTGTGGTGAGAAAAAGTTGGTTTTTTATGCCGACTTTCTCTACCTTTTAAGAAGAATCAAACCGACTTACAGCCTCCTTCCCTTTCCCTACAACAGACACCTTGTGAGGTAGGTGAGGCTGAGAGAGTTCAGACAGAGCTGTGACTAGCCCAAGGTCACCCAGCTAGCTTCATGTGGAGTGGGGAAACCAACCTGGTTCACCAGATTAGAGTTCACTGCTCATGTGGAGGAGCGGGGAAACAAACCTGGTTCTCCACATTAGAGTCCACCACTCTGAATCACTTTACCACACTGACACCACATTGGGGACCCCTGTCATACAGAGTAAGGAAGCTCAGCATTACACTGATTGTATTTAAATTCTCTCTCATTCAAGGTTTTACATTCTCATTCTCTGTTCGGCATCTGCCTTTGGCTAGGTACAGGATGTGGATGAACAGATCTGAGTCTGAATTTAGATGAGACAGAAACAATGATGGACTGCAGGTTTTCTTGCATATAAAGTAACTGTGCTGTAGATCCCTCCCATTGTAGTTATACGTAAACAACCCCATTCTTGCAGCTATTCCATGAATCCATCGCATGCCGTTTCAATAACACTGACATTCTCTGAGCGCGCAGTCATATTACAGACTCTGCACTTGTGCAGTTCAGACACTTCAACAACTTAAGTGTTTACAAGCCAACTCTGCACAGACCTAACAGGAAGCTTGCCTACAAGGGAGGAGCAAAAATCAAACAAAACACTAGGCTATGCAAACTAACATTCTATATTGACAAAAATAATCATAGTCACAATAAGGGCTGAACGTACCAATAGAAAGTAATACAAATTGAATGTAGATGCGCCTACCCAACCCCACCAAAGAGGTAGAATTAAACCAAGTCCAACAAGTACGTGATGAAATCTGTGGTAAAGAACCTTCTGCAGAAAGTGATTGCCAAAATGGTCAGGCAAGTGTTTTCTTCAGCAAGCAAATGGCAATGACAAAGGTAGACCACGGGAGACGGACATTCCAGATAGAAGCCAATGGCTTCATCAGTCGCTTTATCCTCGTAAAGCCTAAATACAATACTCCTGCAGTTAAACCTATCTTAAACAACTTCTAGCCAACCCATGCATGGAGCTCAATCTTCTCTCCAGAACGTCCATCTCCCTTGGTCTACCTTTGTCACTGCCGCTTGCTTGCTGAAGAAAACACTTGCCTGACCATTTTGGCAATCACTTTCTGCAGAAGATGCTTTACCACGGATTTCATCATGTACCTGTTGGACTTGGTTTAATTCTATCTCTTTGGTGGCGTTGGGAAGGTGCATCTGCATTCAATTTGAATTACTTTCTATTGGTACGTTTGACCCTTATTGTGACTATGATTATTTTTGTCAATATAGAATGTTAGTTTGCATAGCCTAGTGTTGTTTTGTTTGATTTTTGCATCTTTGTATACAAGACTTATTTATTCTGTTTTGTATTGTGATTACAAGGGAGAAGCTGCACCTTCCCAAAAATACTGCAGCAGCATACCAGTCACAGGGAAGAAGGCGTTTTGCTATTGGGGCAAAGCACTGAATCTTTTTCACGGCTAGTTTCAGAGGTGGCTTCAGATACTGAGGAGGTCACTGTTCAGGTGAGCGTGGCCTCATAGAACTGAAGGTTTACTGGGTGGTTAATGGACGCCCCTCAGGCTGCTGTGTGGAAATTCCCTCTTTAGAGCTCCTTAGACTGATGTGCTCGCTCTTCTTCCTCTGCAAGTTGCAGAGACTGAAGCATCAGGGGTCACTAAAGATGCCAGAGGTGCTTATACAGAGTTGATTTATCATACTTATAACGCTGTTCCCAGAAAGTTGTCTGGAGATGGGCGGACCGATTACAGCGTGCTTGCTTAGTGAATTCTGACAGTGGGGATAAAAGTCTGTGTTGCTCCCCAAGGCAAAACAAGCAGTTGCTGTCATCCAGTGAGGGCAAGTGCCCCTCCACGGAAGTCCAAACTTTTTAAAGGGTTGTCCATTGTGCCACAGACAAGTGGACCATAAGAGTGTTAGGAAAACACACCTGCAGGATAGAAAAGTAGGAAAACAATAGAAACAGAAGGGGAGGAAAAATATGAGAAAAAAATCCACTAGATCATAGAATCATAGAGTTGAAAGGGACCACCAGGGTTATCTAGTCCAACCCCCTGCACAATGCAGGACATTCACAACTACCTCCCCCACACACCCCAGTGACCCCTACTCCATGCCCAGAAGATGGCCACGATGCCCTCCCTCTCATCATCTGCCTAAGGTCACAGAATCAGCATTGCTGACAGATGGCCATCTAGCCACTTCTTAAAAACCTCCAGGGAAGAAGAGCTTACCACCTCCTGAGGAAGCCTGTTCCACTGAGGAACCACTCTGTTAGAACATTCTTTCTAATGTCTAGACGAAAACTCTTTGGATTTAATTTTAACCCGTTGGTTCTGGTCCGACCTTCTGGGGTAACAGAAAAGAATTCGGCACCATCCTCTATATGACAGACCCTCAAGTACTTGAAGATGGTTATCATATCACCTCTCAGTCTTCTCCTCTTCAGGCTAAACATACCCAGCTCCTTCAACCTTTCCTCATAGGACTTGATCTCCAGACCCCTCACCATCTTCGTTGCCCTCCTCTGGACACGTTCCAGCTTCTCTACACCTTTCTTAAATTGCGGTGCCCAAAACCGAACACAGTACTCTAGGTGATCTCAGTACTATGAAGAAAAGCAGCAAACCTATTACTTCTGCAGAGAACAGAGGGGAAGATGCAGCTCTGCCGCATTAGACATGCATGGAATGGGTGGAGCTAGCGCCTAAAAATAAACTCTAAAGGTGTATCAGAACTTGCCTCTGCTCAGAGACAGCGTTCATAAATCTGTGGGCTCAGAGACCCTGAAGAACCCTACCTGCCACTGCAGTATAAGAACTGGCCCTAACTTCATCTGTCAAGGCAATTCAGGCACTAGGAAAGCAAGGATTTTTAAACTAAGTTTAAGGAGACTATGCTTTAAAAGGAAACTCAATGAATGTGATTCTCTTCACATTCTGTTCTTAAAATAGTCATGCAGTTCAGTACACTGCTGGAGAGAGAATAGTAGCCTCTGCTTGCCAAAGCAATGAGATGCAGAAATATTATAGATCAGAATTTGCTTCACTGGCTGCTTATGGTAGCAGTTGCCTCAATGTAATTAATTTGGAAATCCTAATGTGGTCCTTAAAGGCAGGAAGGCATAAATATATTCGAGCCAGAATTATTAAGTGAAATGCAATAGACTGGGTTGCCATTTTTCTGTTCTCTTCATGCTCCTTAGAACCATGAATACACCAGAATAATCCAAAACCACAAAGCCATGCTCTCTTGCCCTGGACAAGAAACATTTGCTTAGTCTCATTAACAGATGTTATGATGATCTGCATCTCAGAAGTGCTGTGAGGGCAAAATGCATGAAGGCTGGACAGGGCAGCCTTAAACTGAGAAGGCAGGGTGGTTTAATTTTCTTTCCTGCTTCACTTCCCCATCTGAAAAAAAAATGTAATATGAGATTTTCATCTGAAAGGAGTCAAAGGGTGGGTGAAAAAGCCCAGTGTTGCCATTTCTCTTGGGGGGGGGGGGGAGAATATGAGCCAGTACAGTTCCTGTATCAGGAGAAGACTGTAAGGGGGAAGAGAGAGGAGGAGCTTTTGTGAGTGGGCAGAGCTTCGAGTCTTGTCATAGGGTTTTCGAGGTAAGGGTTGGTCAGAAGTCGTTCGCCATTGCCTTCTTCTGTGCAGTACTAACCAGGGTTAGCTACTAGGGAAGAGCGGTGGACAAGTACGGGTAGCGTCATTCTTAATGACTCAACTGGACTAAAGCCGAAAGGACCTTCACTTGTTGATGTGAATGGATGCAAAAGGAATGTCCAAAGCTGTTCGAAGCGTATAATAGGAACATGGAACGTGAGACGCCTGAATCAAGGTAACCTTGAAATCATAAAACAAGAAATGGAATGTTTAAACATTTCAAACCTGGGAGTGAACGAAAGTGGACTGGAATAGGACATTTTCAGTCAGAATATTATGAAGTGTTTTACTGGAGGAATGACAAAAAACAGAGTTGCTTTAATAGTGAGGCGAGATGTAGCACAGGCAGTCAGGGGCTAATGCAAAGTCTGACCGAATAATATCAATCAGACTTCAGGAAAGCCTACCGACATAACCATCATTCAAGTTTATGCCACAACTTCAAATGCTGATGAGGAAGAAATTGCAAGCTTTTATGCCAAAGTGTCCAGGAAGAAACTGAGCACACACCTAAACAAGATGTGCTGATAATCACAGGTGACTGGAACGCAAATGTAGGAAACAATGCAGAATCAAATATATATGAAGAAGTAGGCTACACTAATCTTCTTGTATAATCCATTGAAGGTCCAACAACAGTGGAGAAGGAAGGAAGGAAGGAAGGAAGGAAGGAAGGAAGGAAGGAAGGAAGGAAGGAAGGAAGGAAGGAAGGAAGAAAAGAAAGAAAGAAAGAAAGAAAGAAAGAAAGAAAGAAAGAAAGAAAGAAAGAAAGAAAGAAAGAAAGAAAGAAAGAAAGAAAGAAAGAAAGAAAGAAAGAAAGAAAGAGCCCAGTAGCTATCTACTCTGGCTGTCAGCAGCTCCCCAATGTGTCACAAACAGGTTTTTCTACTCCTGTTGTCTTTTCAACTTGGAGATGCCAGAGACTGTATGCCCTTAGTGCATACAAAGTTTCTGTTCTACCCGGTAGAATTATGGCTCAGTATATTAAGAGGATAATGTTGCACAGATCAGGGAGAGAAGCCACCACCACCCTGGACTTCCAGATCTCTTTGCAGGTGAAACTGCATCTTTAGCCCTTCTTTTTCAGAATTAGGATGTATTTGTACGATGCAAGCTTCAGTCAACACACACGCACACACAAGGGTATACACACAGCGTGCTTTTCCATGGATGCTCTGAAAGAAGAACCTCTCAACAAAGGGCTGGTTTAGAATACTGATGCAAATATCAAATACATTCAAACTAATTCCGGGTTTCAGTGGATTTCATCAGTAAATGTACAAGATCTGGCCAGGAGATTTGCCCTAAAGCAACTTGATAACTGAAATTTCCAAGGGAATCTATACTTTCAAGAAGCCTCTTTGTTACACACTAATTACGGTTTTTAATTATATTTCAGACACCAACACATTAGTGGTGTACTCCTTTCTGCAATTAGGTGTAGTAATTACAAAATATCCCGAATGTTTTGTTGTCTTCTTCAGCTGACACATGAGGAGGGAAGAAGTGAAAGTTTAATTAAAAGAGGACAGCAGTATAGCTGGAGGTTATTTAAAGGAACAACGGGAGAGGAAAAAACAACAAGATTTTTAGATGCTGCGGTATTTGGCAACAGCAACTGTCCCCATGGCCTAGTGCTGTTGACCACGACTCAGGTCTCATTCCCCTTTCTGCAGAGTCTTACAGGCCATGGTTTCTGTTAGCCCTGCTGTGACCGCATAAACAGAAATGTAACAGGCTCGGAGTGGCTCAAAACCGGGGACCTCCAGGTCAGGCAGAAGAAGAAGGAGAAGAAGAAGAGTTGGTTTTTATAAGCTGACTTTCTCTACCACTTAAGGAAGAATCAAGCCGGCTTACAACCACCTTCCCCTTCCCACAACAGACACTCTGTGAGGTAGGTGGGGCTGAGAGTGTTCAGAGAGAACTGTGACTAGCCCAAGGTCACCCAGCTGGCTTCACGTGGAAGAGTGGGGAACACCAAACCAGTTCAGATTAGCATCTGCCGCTCATGTGGAAGAGTGGGGAATCAAACCCGGTTCTCCAGATTAGAGTCCACCACTCTTAACCACTTCTCCTCCTCTGCACAGGTAATTTTGCCGCACCTGAGGACTGAAACCGATTGGATCATTAAATTCCATCCAAAGCAGAGATGTGTCAGAATCACCCAGAAGAAGCCAACTGAAAGGAGGCAGGTGGATGGCACAGAACTGCAGCAGGCAGCAGCCTCTAATTTTTTCTTCTTGTGGCGTTCAGTTTGCAAATTATTGCTGTGGTAATCAGTCAAATTAATAACACGGTTATAAGGAGTTTTTCCCCCCAGGGAATTAAAAAAACCCACCTTTCTATTAATTGGAACTTTTTCAGCAATTGAGACATTCCCGTCTACTTCCTCCTCTTAAAAACATTGAGACATATTTGCTGCATAGAACTCTGGAGCCCTGAACAATGTTTTCAGCTTGCCAGCAGAGGAAATGTTTGAATGCTGCAGCGTTCCCAACATGAGGGCAGAGAGGCGTAGCCCTCTGCCATGGGCCCTGTCATCTGGGATATGGATGTCCTTGGCTGATGCTGCCACATATTCCTTATGCGAGATGTGTTTTTGGAGAACTCTGCAGCTAGAAGAGTTGTTTTTTATATGCCAACTTTCTCTACCACTTAAGGAAGAATCAAACCGGCTTGCAATCACCTTCCCTTTCCCTCCCCACAACAGAAATCCTGTGAGGTAGGTGGGGCTGAGAGAGCTGTGACTAGCCCAAGGTCACCCAGCTGGCTTCATGTGGAGGAGTGGGGGGGGGGAACCAGTTCACCAGATTAACCTCCGCCGCTCATGTGGAGGAGTGGGCAATCAAACACGGTTCTCCAGACTAGAGTCCACCGCTCCAAACCACCGCTCTTAACCATTACACCACACTGGCTAGTCACAGACAGTACTAGGGGATGTTCCCTAACCTCCAAATTCCTTCTCAGATGGGCTCCTCAGGAGCCCCAAGTTCTGTCGTGGCTGTGGAGGCAGGGCTGGTGGTAGGCAGTGGCTTTCCCTTCCATTGAGTTCAACAGGAATATTTAGACATGCCCCCTCTTGTGTACCTGCTCTGCCAGCACTGGAACAGGATACAGGGAAGACAATGTTTAGGATGCTGACCGGCTCCCACTCCTCCCCTAAAATGCCCCTACTGGAACCCATTTGCGGCTCCATCACCAACACAGCTATGCTAGGTTACGCAGGCCCAGAGGTGCACTGGTAAATCTCTGACACATGCCAGAATTGGGGCTCGGTTGCCGTCCTAATCCTTTTCAGCTGAGTTCCAGGTTTGTGCCCCTGGACATGAATCATTCCTGCGGTGTTCAATCAGGCTTGCTCTCAAAAAGATGTGCACGGAACTGCCTCGATTGATGGCAAAGGAGAGGTACCTTTTAAATCAGTAGCACTGCGAGTCAGTGGCACACTTGGCTTGATTTTTGCAGCCATTTTGGTTCCAGAGGGGGTGGGGGGGTCCTTGAGATAGGGCATTAAAAAGGAACCATTAAAGATTGCCTTTCTGTTCTAGCTGTGACACACAGTGTCAATAAACAAAGGAGTAAATTACCTTAAACTCCTGTCG
Source organism: Euleptes europaea (assembly GCF_029931775.1). NCBI lineage: Eukaryota > Metazoa > Chordata > Lepidosauria > Squamata > Sphaerodactylidae > Euleptes > Euleptes europaea. Next base: position 21,062,636 of record NC_079313.1, on the reverse strand, counting down.
ATGGTTTAAAAGGGCACTTCCACTGAACTTTTTATTAATGTGCCACTGGATTTAAACTTAATCAATTGCAAGAATAATTAACTGGACATTCTTCAGTCGGCTGACAGCCTTAAAAATTAGTAAACCCCAGGCAAGGTGGCAGGGAGGATCATCTGGCAAGGGGGTAGCCGAATGCTATCTGGAAACCAACCAAAAGAAGAAGGCAGGAAAGATTCCAGCCCACCATCTGATTGTGATCATTCCACAAGAGACCTGCATTAAGCAGAGTAGAGGCAGATGCTACATTACTTGAAAGTCGTCTGTTTGCACTAAATACTACAAGGGGTCTTTTGCAGACTGATGCTTAGGAGCAGCCATATGGACAGATATCTGGCATTTCTGCAGAGAAAGCATCGAAGAGGGAATCGTCCCTAAGTGAGACAATGCGTTACCACTGCTCCGAAAAAACCCCAAGAGGACGTCAGCCCACCTCTAAAGAGTGCAAAGTTGTCCCCTGGAGATTAGAACAGCTGCAGAATTTATGGCATGCCCTGGGAACCTCTATTTGTCAAGCGCCAGAGAGGCACTCCTGACACAGGCACAGGTGAAGATGAATTTTCATTCAGCATAGTTTGCCTTCCAAGTCCATTAATCCTCAGGGTTTTCATGATAGATTTCTCCTTTTTATTATTTATTTCCATTCTGGCATCCCCTCCCACTGCCCTGCCACAGTGCAGAGCAGATGGTGCTCCGACAAGGAAGAAAGAGCCCAGGAGGATATGAAGAGCCAGCCCACTCTAGAGCCACGTGACTTCAAGTGCAAGGAGAAACCTTGATTTCCTCTGGGAGACGGAAAGGCAATCATTGGAGCATTCCCTGTGGGGAACAAGTGTGTGCGCGCTTGTGTGGTGGGGGTAGATGGTGGGAAGGGACTACAAGGCTAACAGGCCATTCATGAGGGAGACCACACACGTCCTGGGCTTTTCAAAGACACAGCCTCTGCCGCTGACCACAGAATGACAGGGGCACCAATAACTAGATGATATTGAACCGAAGGGGGCAGGGGGAAAGCACACGTTGGTGCTTTTCGTAACAGGCCACCCATTTGAGAGGAACATACTGGGGAGTTGTCCTTCGCTTCACCTCCAAATGGCTCTGACCCACGTTTAATCAGAACGAACCAGGATTTATTACCTATCTAAGGATGCAGTTTGACACTTGCTGTAATCACCGGTGCTGCCAAGGCAAGGACAGCTGTCAGGCCAAACACCCTCATAAAAAGAAGAATAAGCTCCGCTCCCCACTTCTCCATCCCCACGCGGAGGTATTTTGGTTAGCTGATTGGTTTGTTGTGCGGCTGCAACAAAGAGGAAAGGCTATTCGCGGAGAAAGGGGATTGTGCCGACAGTCAACTCTGTTAAAATTAATGGCTTTATTATGCGGACGGAGTAATAAATACGTAAGGATTTTCAGGAGATTGCAGGTCTGAGCAAATCACAATGATTAATTAAACTAACAAGATATTGTCAAGCTTCAAGCAAGGTTTGATTGGTGCCACTGGAGGCGGCTGCATCCAGGCCAAGGCAGTAACGAGAGAAAACACGACGCAGGAATACAGACCCAGCTCTGAAATTATAAGACCTGTAGTTCAAATTAGTTATAACTAAAAATATATATCCCTTTATGCGTATTAACTGCATTGTAAATTGTTATGGAGATTTACAAAAGGAAGTAAGACAAAACAAAAGGCACTCCAACAAAGGCCTTCTTGGCTCACCCATTTTCCTATCAAAGTGTTTTTGAACAATAAACTTGCTCATAATGGAATTCTCTGATGTACCGCATGATCAACCTGCCCCATTTTGTCTGAAAGCGCCCTTCTGGCCCCACTATTATTCCTAGGGTAGGTAGAAGACAGAGCTTCTTCCTGCCTTGGCACATTGTTTTTCATACATGTGTTGTGTGGATCTAGGAAAAAATAAACAAATGAGCAATCTTTTTAAAAAATTAAGTTAAGAGGATGGTGAAAGATCTCATAGTATCTTGATTGAGAGCCAAATCAAAGACCTCTTTTAAGTAGTGGGGAGTGTGCGTCAGATTCATATTGGAGCTAAGGAATGGGGAGAGAGGCGTTTAACCCTTTCCCTATTCTATTTTTTCCTGACCTCAATCCTTCCCTCTCCCTGAAACGTACAAGAACCAATGCAGTGTGAAGAGCACACTTCAGGGGGTTTCTAAGGTCAGGAAAACAGAGCAAGGAGAGAGGTTCCTTGGCAGCGAAGAGAAAACTGAAGGATGGCTGTTCCCCCGCCCCTCCATCACGTGTCTGTTGGTGTGGGAAGAGCCGTTGGCTCCGGCGTGAGACGGAGGGGAGGGGGAAGCATCCCTTTTCTAGAAGCTTTCCAACCGATTCCTCTGCGGCTGGCCTGCGCATGTGCTGTCTCCATGTGGGACTGCACAGAGACCACGAAGATGAAGTTTAAGATGCCAGAACTATCTGTCAGTGGTCAACTTGAACCAAAATCGATGGAAATAAAATGCTATAAAATCCAAGGACATCTCAGTGAGAAGGTAATATTTACTTCAGGACAGACACTGCAGCAGCACGAAAGGCCTTGCGTTTTTTGCTCGCAAAACCAAACCTGACGGCTTAGAATGAAAGGCATTTGCTTCTGCTGTACGTAGTCGGCTTCAGCTATTGTTCATGCAGTCCCCACAACAACAGGCAAACATGCTCATCTGCTACTTACCATAATGCAACGCCGTTTGGCCTTCATCGTCCTGAAAAGAAAAGGAAAGGAAAGAAGGGAACCAGATTTAGTGGCATCCACACAAACAAGATCTAAAAGGCACTGTAAATCCCACTCGATGTACTTCCCCATTTGAGCCATAAGTTATTCAATGAGACACACAGCTCACATCCAAGATGATCAGCAGCTCGAGTCTTTTACTGAACCTTAATTTCTGTTTTTCACTGCTCAGAATGCTAAAAAAACGCCTACATCAAAGTTAAAAGAAATGCAAGCTGCATCCCAAGGCTTTCCACAGCTGCCAGCATTCCTAGTGCCAATGCCAAAGCCAGGAGCCCAAATCCTGGTCGGAACACTGCAGAGGCACCAAGCCCCGTAGCGGGTTCCAATATCTACTGCAGCTTTGCTGAAATACGGTTCCCAGCTTCAGCATGTGCTGGTATACCACGCACTCCTAGCACAGAGTAGGATTACTGCACATAGCTGCCTTGGATGGAGAAAAGGACACAAGATGGGTGATAACAAAAAACAACCCAGCGTAACAGCCTAAACAACACAATGCAGTCCTTTTCTTGGCAAGATGAACTCCCCAGTCTTCTGCATTCTTATGTTTGGCTGTATTTCTACATCCCTGAAACCAGCATCTAAGCCTGTTAAGAGCCAAAAAGGCCCCACTGCTTCCATGCCAGAACTATGATTAGGACTTGTGGGCACAGCTGGAACTAAGCCTTTACACCACGTACACCTTACACCAACAAGCCCAAACATTTACACAGCACACCCAAGTCCATGTTACCAGAGAACCTGTTTCACTTTTCTGTTTCTTACACACAATTACATTTTTCCAGACCAAGGCCAGAACTACTGTTCACAGATTCTGCATGACACACTTTGAGATCTTCCAGAGAACAACCCATAAAACAAATGCAGGAACAGTGGCTGAACAACGAAGCATGAAAGCACAGAAACGGCATTCTCAGGACGCCTTCGTGATCTCAGCTTTGTTCACATACAAGCAGGCAGGACTAAAGGCACAGTGAAGAAGCGTTCTGAAGAAGTGTTCCTTTTAGCTTCTGCAATAAGCATGTTATGTAAAAAGCATGAACTTCTCCATCCCACAGGCAGCAAAACTGATCACTTCAGTAAGATAAAACGTTCACTGTATCTTCTAAGCCCAAATACCATTAGTAACAAGAGCACACTGCATATTTATGGCTGCGCATGCTCAACCTGCGTGGAAGAGAGCAAAAGAGAGGTAAACATTTTATGATGTAGTACCTCAACTGTGCTAAACAACAGCAGCAAACAGCTGTTCCACCGCTGCTCTCAGATGCCCGATCCGTTACATTGGGAATGAAGAGGCAAAGGCTATGCCGTTTATTAAGAACTGGACTGAAATTCTCTCCCTATTCTGGGTCTGTGTGCAAGAGAGGTTAGGCAATATTCATGTTCAGAGCCCAGTCCACCCAGGAATTAGCCTCCAATCTACCACAGCTCATAACTCTCTTCACTAGGGACCCTGATTCAGGTTTGGCTACTATGCTAATGAAATTACAACTTGTTCAGAATGCTAAAGAAAGTCACTTTCCCTGCAGGGAGTGCACACCTTTAAGCAAGACATATTAACATTTGCCAGGTAAAGCAAGCCTTGACCTGGATAGCCCAGGCTTGCCTGATCTCGTCAGATCTCAGAAGCTAAGCAGGTCTTCCCTGAAAAGTATTTGGATGGGACACCTCCAAGGAATTCCAGGGTCGTGACGCGGAGGCAAGCAATGGCAAATCACCTCTGCACGCCTCTTGCCTTGAATACCCCCACCAGGGGTCACCATATATCAGATGTGATTAGATGGCAAACAAAGAAGGTAAAGCAAATAAATCAGATTAAGATCCATTGGTTATTCAGCCTAAGAAGTAATTGCCACCTGTGCCAGGCAACTGATGGGGGAAGTATATTCTCTGTCAGATCTTCTGGCTCAACAGCTTTTGATACTATCAAGCATGGTATACTTCTTTTAAAAATTCCTTCTTTTGAAAAGTACAGAATGAATGCCATAATTAGAATATCAAAATTTAAAAGAATCACAGGCTGCAGATTAACTCATAAACCAAAATTTGTGGTTGAATGTTGACTTGAAGCTTGTCATTTCTCACATTAATAAAATCCTTCCCTTAATAAACTTATTTGCCTGTATAATGTCAGTTCTTGTGAAATGTGTAGACTTGGAATCAGAACAATTGTCTAGGTCCTTCTATACCATTCTGAAATTGATGTGAAGAAGTCTTCTGCTGCTACTTAGTCAATTTAAAGCCAGATTTATTAACAAAATCTCTCAAATAACCCAACTGGATCACTTTCAGGTTGGCAGGCACAGAACAGACAGTCACATCTTTAACTAAATGTCTTTCCAAAAAGGCCTTATCTGAGGACAAAGCCAAAATACACGCAAAAGATCTGCATGATTACTGCCATAACACCAATAAAAGTCTCCAGCACTGATATAAATTCTACTAAGACTAATAAGGTGTCAAGTGCTACTGATACTGACTCTGATAAAATTTCTCTATAAAATTAGATGATATTACCAGGTTGTTCATCAGGAAAGCTAGTTACTTTACTGGTTACTGAAAGAGTAGCTACCTTTTTTTTAATGTAGTGATTGAAACTAGATCCTGGAAGTTGAAAAAATTCTGTTAACCAAACATGTATAAATTCTACAATTTGTTTTACTGAGTGCGTTGTATTACTTTTAAAAAGTTGACAGTACAATAAAGCTTCTAAATAACAACACCGAAGCTTAGTTTAGTCCATATCTAAATCCTAATCTAGTGTTCCGTCAACCATGCTACACTCTTAGATTTTCTGAGCAGACTGGGGCTTGTAGGCACCATTTTGCAGTAGATCCCAGTTGTTCCTTGTGTATAGGTCTTGGAATGTGAAGCTAGGCAAACATTAGTCTACCCCTTGGCCATTGATTCATGGATGTTACTAGATTCTCTCTTGTCTCATGCACTATTTAACATCTACTTGAAACTGCTCTGGATGGTCATCTGGAGATGTGGAGTACAATGCTGTCAAAATATGGGTAACATACTACCCTTCCTTCCTTCCCCACCAGACCCCGAAGTGCTGAAAAACTCTAAACAGGCGGCCTAGAGGCAGTGAAGGGCTCAATGTGGGAAAACACTGCAATGTAATCCAGATAAGAATGAAGTAGTATTGGTCAGGGATAAAGGTGTTCTGGAATTAGGTGTACTGATGGGGCTGCATTACTTTCTAAAGGTAAACCAGGGATGGTCAATCACTCTTATTGAATACACAGGTTGCAGACGGGACCAGGGTGCTTTTGAACAATTTGTTAAACATGGCCATTCCCAAATAGAGCATATCTGACCAGTTACTCATGCCTCAGTAATGTCCAGGTCAGACTCCTGCAATAAGTTCAACATAGGACTGCCCTTGAAGAATGGCCGGAAGCTTCGACCAGTCCAGAATGCAGCAGTGAGGACTCTAAACAAGGACCTGCTGTGGGAAGCATATAATGCCAGTGTTACATCAGTTACACCAGCTGCCAATTTATTTCCAGGCCTAATTCAAAGTGCTGATTGCTGACAATGAACTGACTTAATACCAGGGATCTCAGCAGCCTCCATTGTAGCATATAAGCCTGACCACGAACCGAGATCAGAGGCTGGTGTGCCCGTTAAGATAAAGGAGACCGATCATGATATCAGAATCCACGGCTCTTCCCAAATGCATGCAATAAAAATAAACAAGGTGCGGAATACTGATGAGGGCACCCCCCCATAATTTGAAAGGCAAAGTCCTGCACATCTAGAAAGCAAGAGCTCTGTAGACATCCAGAAAAAGTCGTATTTTCTCTGAATCTGCGGGTCTAGATTGAACACCAACACATATTCTGACTCTTCAGGAATGATTAAAATGTTGTAACCATCATGTGAAGCGGCTCCACACAGGCGCTGCAACAATTGAGAAGTATTTGCTATCTGCATTGTCCCATCATGCAGAGACTGTCCAGCTGCAGACGTTGCTGGTCTTGAGATTTATCACACATCCAACACAATGAGCTTTAAAATAGTGCATCCCCACACAGAAAACCCTTGCCAGTAGACTCCATTGTAGACTTGATCAGCCCTTCATCATTCCCGCAGTAGATTCTTTAAAACATCAAATAGTTTTCTTCAACTGAAGCAAGGTTTTGAGAGAACGTTTGTAATAAAAAAAGATCAACACTAGATTATACTTCGAGTTCCTATGAAGCCAAATGCTATCCAAGATACTGGAGGGTTAAGTGTTTTCTAGATTTATGATTTATATTATCCACATGAGGAAATGTTTAATCCAGCAAATCTGAAGACGACAATGTGTAGATATCCATTAAGCATTGGGGCTGTGCTCTTGGGTTTTACTGTTTGAAGTGCTGTGTCTAATGAGATATATTGGTGTCCAACTAATGTGCTGGGCAAAAGAAAATCTGATGCTTTGCCCTGAAAAAATTTCAGCATGAAAACTCATTATGAGACTGGGGCACAAAGAATAAATACCACTGCAGAAGCAGAAATAATACAATTGTCATCCACTTTTACTGGCACTTCAAAAAGCACCAAGACCCTTGAAAATAATACGCAGTAATAATTTTACCACCACAAAAGTTGGAAAGGATTTCCAAAGGTGTCTGGCGCGATCGGGATATGCGGGGTATTTCGAACTAGATCTTTTTACACCAAAATAATGTGGAATAGTACAACATTGCTTTCTATGTGAAAACATGATAAAGTGTGTCTGGGCAAGTATTATGGGAGATCTAGTCCCACCATAAAATGCAACTATAAATAAGCAAATGGAACTGAGTGACAACAGGAATTTTTTTCCCTTGGAAATTGAGAAGGATAATTAAGTTTCATTTTGAGTTACTAAGCAAGAAGAGGGAATATTTGCCACAGTTATTTATACTCCGTTCTGTTCCAGGATGAATTACTGTCTAAATGTAGCTCATTTGGAGCTGTACCTATCAACAAGAACTAAGCAGTGCTGAAATATGGGAGAAATGGTTAATTGATCATGATTTTATATTGTACATTTCTTTTGACTGTGTGTGTGTAAAGTGCCGTCAAGTCGCTTCCGACTCAAGGCAACCCTATGAATTAATGTTCTCCAAAACATCCTATCATTAACAGCCTTGCTCAGGTCTTGCCAAATGAAGGTAGTGGCTTCCTTTATAGAATCAATCCATCTCATGTTGTGTCTTCCTCTTTTCCTGCTACCTTCTACTTTTCCTAACATTACTGTCTTTTCCAGTGTCTCTTGTCTTCTCATAATGTGACCAAAGTATGATAACTTCAGTTTAGTCATTTTAGCTTCTAGGGAGAGTTCAGGCCTGATTAGGAAGTCATTAAGTCCATCCTGAATGAATTCTCATATTTATACAGGATTTTGAAGTGAATCTGGTAAGTTGTTTATATCAGTTTTCAAACGGTGAGCCATTTTTGATGGCTAGCAATTTTATGTTTCTTGGCTTCTAGTGTCCTATTATACAACCTTAAATTAAAACAACTAAAATGTACACCAGCTTGCCTACTGTTGCCCAAAGGGCACAAACATCAGTGTGGCTAGCAGCTGAAGGTCTCATGGACAACTACAAGTGGGAAGAAATTATTCAGAGAAATGCTAACACGCCTTTGAGAACTTCTGTTCTTTATACTACTTCTCTTTATGTAAAAGAGGTGGGAGGGATAAGCCCACACGAACTGAAGCAAAAAAAGATACTTTAGGAACCTTGTGTAATATGTATAGGCACCGTTCTTAACATTTTTAATCCAAAATTGCAAAACCGCAGGGAGCACACAGAAGATTCCTGGGATTTTTACCTCTTGTGGGAGGTCCACTGCTTTCCTCTCCCCCAATGGTGAATTCAAGATGCTGCACCCAGACGGTCACAGAAAAGTTGCGTGAAGGGCAAAGACTGAGACAACATGGAGAGCCCATAAACACACTCTTTCATGGCCTGTTTTAAGTACCACCTCTGAGAAAATGCTAATACTCTGAATAATACTTGCACTGAAACACAAAGATGTTTACATATGGCGTTGCACTGGTGATACCTCCAGCACTTTGTTACTACGTCAGCTTACACACTTGTTTTTACATACTTGCCAAATAAACAGGGATCACATTCTACACATGTGGTCACAGAACATGGCGGCCTAACTGGAAGGAGCGGCAGCAATTTTGCCACACGAGGATGATCGAAAGGAGACATTTTGAAGAATTGTGCTCCATGAGTAATTTTAAGCAACAAAATGGGAAAAGTTAACTTTAAAATGCAGCCAATCTGTCCTGTCTCACCAGAAGTACCCAGACACCGAGGGCACAGCAATTTACTACAATGAAAGTCTAGATTCCATGTGTAATTCCATTGCGAGCATATCTTTAATAACAGCTCTGACCATGCATAGCTTAAGCGTGTATACTGAAAGACTGATGCGACAACCTTTGCAATTTTTTTAAAGGGCAAAGCTGTTATTAAGAAGGTTGCTGAGAAATTTGGAAAATGCATGCCTTAAGAGGCTACAAAACTGCTTTGCTAACAAGGTAGCTGTACCCTAATACTTCAACTAGGACTACTGGCTCAGGAACAAAGATGCGACAGTGGCAGACATCTCTCTACATCCAAGGTTTTTCCCCTTCCCAATCATCTATAAAGCATGAGAGGTGATCAAAAGAAGAAAAGGGGTATGTTAGCAGGGTAAGTGAAACTTCCTTCTGACTAAAGTAAGATAGCCTCAGTTTAGTCATTTTAGCTTCCAGGGTCAGTTCAGGCTTGATTTGATCTATAACCCACTGATTTATAATTTTTTTGGCAGTCCACGATACCTGTAACACTCTCCTCCAACACCACTTTTCAAAGGAATCCACTTTCTTCCTATCAGCTTTCTTCATTGTCCAGCTTTCACACCCATACATAGTAACAGGGAATATGATGGCATGAATAAACTCAATCTTGGTTAGATATAAAGACAAACAAATGTTCACCTCTCAAAATCCTTTCACGTGTGTGCCATTAATTTTCTTATCGAGGCCACAAGCATCAATATAGCTTGTACTAAAGGCTTTTCATTACCACTCTGGGTGCCTTATGTATTTTTCTAGTTTGTCTAACATCTTTCTTGAATTGTGAAACCCAAAATTAATGCCTTTCAACATTTAAAAATATTTTCAACAATTATTTCAGTTGAATTTTTTCTTAAAAATGACATTTATATTTTCCCACACCTGTATCAATCAAGAGTCACTAGGTTAACACAAACCAGGAAGTAATCTATAGTTAGTCTGTGTCCCGATTACCAAGCATCTATAGACTAATAGCCAAGTTGGTGAAATCTGAGGATACTTAAATCCAGTGACTGGAGCTGTGAACAGGCAAGGAAGATCTTTCTACAAACCTGAAAAGGGCCCCAAGTTTGCAGAAAAATGGGAAATCTAAAATAAAAATAGGGGATTTAAAAAAAAACAGAAAATTACCAAAGGAGCCCCTGCAGCTTTAAGCAACAGAGTTGCCACAGTATTCCAGGCTGGGTTCTATCAATAAAAGGCAGGGAGAGGAGCCAGGCCCTTTGCAGGCCTATTTTGGCCTTTGAAGGAAGATTCATTGGGGCCAGACCTGACTAGGGTTGCCAGCTCCAGATTGGGAAATTCCTGGAGATTTTGTCGTACAGTTTGAGGAGGGCAGGGTTTGGGGAGGGAAGAGGCCTCAGCCGAATATAATGCTATAGAGTTCACCCTCCAAAGAAGTCATTTTCTCCAGGGCTACAGATCTCTGTCATCTGTAGTTCAGTGATAATTCTTGGAGATCTCCAGGTCCCACTTGGAGGTTGGCAACCCTAGGTCTGGAAGCAACCTCTGGGTGACTTGATACCACCCAACGTGCATGACTGAACTAGGCCTGGCTTGCTTGCCACTGATCCACAGCAGCCACCTTATGGAAGCCAGTGTGGTGTAGCAGTTACAGCTTCAGTGGAGAGTCTGGGAGACAGGTTCAAATCCCCATCTTCCTGTTGAAGTTCACCTGTTGATCTTGAACCAGTCACATACTTTCAGCCTAACCTACATCACAGGATTGTTGTGAGGATAAAAAAGGATAAGAGGAAAATAATGTAAGCTGCTTTGGTCCCCACTGTGGAGAAAGGTGGGGTATAAATGAAATAAATAATAAATATAGCTGAAGATGGGAGGCAGATAAAAGGTTGGTTGGTGAATGGCTGAGAAGAAGAGAATGAGGCAGGGAAAGGGAAAAGGATATGGGGGTTGACAGGAGGAGGGAAAGAGGAAATAGTTCAGGGAAGGAGTTACAGGGCAAAGTGAGGTGCCACCACACAAGTCCTTGAGGGTTCCCTGCCATGCAAATGGGCCTGGGCCACTGGCTGGCACCACACAACTGGGCCATAGTTTTCCTAGGCAGAGGTTGCTGGGGCGGGGGGGGGTGGAGGAGGGAAAGCTTAAGTGAGAGGGGCAGATAAAGGTAGGTTGGCAGTTGGGTGGGAAGGAGATGGGGTTGCCGATCCCAGGTTAGGAAATTCTTAGAGATTTGCAGGGTGCAGCCTTGACATGGTGGGATTTGAGGAGGAGAGGGACATTGGCGGTGTATAATGCCATAGACTCCAACCCTCCAAAGCAGCCATTCCTCCAGGGGAAATAGGGTTGCCAACATCCAGGTGGAGACTGGAGATCACCCAGAATTACAACTGATCTCCAGATAACAGAGATGAGTTTTCCTAGAGAAAATGGCTGCTTTGGAGGGTGGACTCTATGGCTTTATACCCTGCTGAGGTCACTTCCCTCCCTAAACCTTGCCCTCCATAGGCTCCACCCCCAAATCTCCAGGAATTTCCCAACTTGGAGCAGGCAACCCTAAGGGGAAAGTGATCTCTGTAGTTGGGAGATCTGTTGTGATTCCAGGAGATCACCAGGCCCCACCTGGAGGTTGGTAATCCCAGAAGGAGAGAAGGAAGCAGGAAAAGGGGAGGGCTATGGGGGCTTTCAGGAAAGGGAAAGAGGAAATAGTGGGTGAAGGGAAATGAGATGCCTCCCTCAAGTCCTTGCAGGTTGCCTCTTGTCCCAATATATTTGCAACAGTTTCTTTGAATGAGGTGCAGACATACTGGGACTGATTGCATACCTGCAGTTCAGAGATGGAAGCAGGCCATGGGATCATATGTTCGTGCCCTAAAATGAATTTTTACCCTCTATCAATGGTTAAGAGATATGGCAGCACAGGTATTAACTGTGATTGCCTGCTTAGTCAGTTTAAAACCCTGGTTAAAGAAACTTGCTTAAGCAAGGAAGTTGGTTAGCATCAACCATGGTTAATGTCTACATTGGCATACCTCTTAAGGTGTGGGGGGAAGACTCATTATGGGGATGGGTGTGGGGCAGTGTGAACAGCCCAATTATGACTGCACCAGTCCTTTGCCAAGTAAGGGCAACCAATTCCATTCCATATTACATATCCTACAGCCTGTCCTGTTCTGCAGGTGTACGGAAACTGAAAGAGAGTGCCTGAGAAGATCCATAAAGAGAAATGTACAATTTAAGGCTACTGGAACAGACAGGCACAGTATACTTTTAGAAGATTACTGAAGACTGCACAAATTGACCAGTGTTAAGTATTAATCTTTGCAAATCACTTTGCTCACAGTTATATGAGAAAATATAATGAAAAAATTACTTTAGTACTTCCCCTAGTTCTTAACAGTCTCACAGGTGAAAAGTATGACAATTCTTCTAGTGGACTCCTGTTGGGTCTTCGCCTTCACTCTGTTTGTTGATTCTGCATGATTACTAGCTGCTTCAACTGCATAGTCCCATCTCCTCATCTATGTTAAATCTCCAGACTCATTTAGGAATTCCCAAAAGCAACTAAAGGAAAAGAAAAGCAGCCTGTCCAGATGGCAGGGGCTCCTGGGAATTAGAGGAAGGCAAACCAAAGCAGACAATGTGGAAGCAAAGCCATGTTACCATTAAAGTGGCAGAGTACACAAACTCCTGATTGGGCCCGAGAGCATATTTATTACACTTATACACCACTCTTCCATTGAAGAGCTCTTAGTGGCAGGCCTGTGGTTCCCAAAGAGTCACCTATGCAGGACATCACGTAGGGATGGCCTGCGTAGGACTTAACTAGATAAGACACTGAAGATCTGTGAATGTGTATACATATGGCTGTGGGGTCCAGAACTGGAATGGACCCAATCTAACTCAAGGGCCCTACAACTGCTTCCTATAGAAAGAGGCAAGAATTTCCCACATCTTGTCAGCCTTGCAGGTCAGCTCCATGGGTAGAAGCATGTAATGTGTCCCAGACCAGGCGCTCTGGGCCAGTCAAACCTCTGCAACTCTGTAGGCTCACTTCTCCTACCCAGACCTGCCACCATACAGATGATTAACCAGCCCTTCTTAATTGAGGATGTAGTGATGGCCACAGACATAGACAGCTTTCAAAGGGGCTTAGACAGATTCATGAAAGATAGGTCTATCAGTGGCTACAGGCTATGGTGACTAAAAGGAACCGCCACGTTCAGAGGCAGTAAACCTCTGAATCCCAGTGCCAGGAGGCAACATCAGGGGAAGGCCTTGGCCTCTATACGCTGCTGTTCAACCTCCAGAGGAACTGGCTGGCCACTGTGTGAAGCAGGATGCTGGACTAGATGGACCACTGGTCTGATCTAGCAGGGCTCTTCTTATGAGATTCCATACACCAACATTTTACCTGTAGGTACTGTGGCGTTGCAAACCTCAGAATTTATACTCCCTATACTATTAACAGAAATTAAATCCCTCAGAGCATAAACCCCCCAAAATGGATGACATCTATGTTACACTGAAGATACAAGACTACATATTCCTTTATTCTGTTCCATATGCTCGTGGACCAAAGGTCATGAACAAAACAAATCAATAAATTTAGTAATACAGAAGTATCCAAATATACAGAAATACAAAAACACAAAATCTAAGGTATACAGCTAGTAAAAAATATCTTTAAAAGCCATAGATAACATTTTTGCCACGGTGAGGGTTACATTTGGCTCAGTATCAAATAGCTTTGCAACCAAGACTACATGAACAATTGCTATGCTAAAATTCAGAGCAACACACTTAATGAGCAGCAAGGCTTAAATCAAACACCCTGTATCCTAGGATGGTTCCCTTTCCCCAACATTTCAGACCCTTCTGGCTTCTCCAATTGCTTATCGCTTTAGTATGGATGAGGCAGGTACCTGGTTATTTAAAGAGCAGGATAAATGGGCTGAGACAGTTTCCCCCAGCCCCAATTCACCAGGGAACGCTCAAGAATTCCACCTGACACTGGGACAGCGTTGTGCTCTTAAACAATCTGCCGTCTGATCCGATTGTTCCCCAGTGGGGAGGCAGGCCGCAGCTCACTCAAGAGTCATTGATTGGATTAACAGCCTAATTCCCAACAGATGAATAGAATACTGATGTCTTGTCAGCCCAGATCATAGAAGGAAAACACAATCTGCTTCTACAGCTTGGAAACTTAACCCTTTGACTCGCCTTGCAAAGCAGTATGGGCCTGGAGTTGGGAGTCCTGCATTTTTCAAGTCAGTGCATGGTTAATTTTACTGCTCCTCAAATGGTTATGATGCTATCAGTGGCTTTGCTTCTCCCAGCTGTCTTCATATAGAAGCTTTTTAAAAAGTAAATGCAAATAATGGTGAAGTTTCAAAAGAAAGGTACTGGCCGCATAATCCCTTGCATAAGCCTCAGCAGTTCTTACCTAAGTTACATAGTGGATTATGGCAAAATATCAAAAGTGGCTCCACCATTTGTCGATGCTCTGCAACCAAAGTGAAAACAGTTTAATTTACTAGCTTTCTACACTAGTTTTTTTTTTAACTCTTTAAGCTGCATACGATAGCTCAAAATTACAAGCAAAAAGAGTATTGTGAAGAGGGAGTCCCTAACCTTTTTGGGCCTGCGAGCGCATTTGGAATTCTGAAATGGCACGGTGGGCGCAGCCACAAAATGGCTGCTGCAGGAGGTGGAGCCAGCCACAAAATGACTGCCATAGCTTAACTTCAGTAACAGTGTAGATTCTTGTGCTATGGTGGCAGCTGCTGGCAAAGCAACATTTTAAAAAATCTGCACAGCCATTCAAATCTCTAATAGTCAATCAGAAGCTTTGTGTCAGTATCAGGTGTCAGCCCCTAGCATCCCATAAGCAAACTCATCCAGGCAGGTAGCTCTGAAGCAGTAATACTTTATTAGGAGCAAAAAGACAGATTAAAGGACTGACTTCGGCGTCGGCGCCCTCCCCTGAACAATCCACACTTCCAAACGGCCCAAAGTCCTTTCCATACACTACCTGAAAAGGGCTAAAACCGGTGGACTGATGGGAGGCATTATTATAAGCATACTCAGCAAAAGGCAAGAGATCCACCCAAGCATCTTATGGTAGTTTACATAGCAACACAAATAACATTCTAGGACAAGAGTTGACACGTTCAGTCTGACCATCGGTATGGGGATGATAGGCACTGGACAACCCTTGTTCCCACCCACTCAAGAAAAGCTTTCCAAAACTTTGCCACAAATTGTGGGCCCCGATTTGAGATCACCTTGCGCGGAAAACTGTGATATTTGAAGACATGTGATACAAACATTCGAGCGAGTTTTTGAGCCGTGGGAAGTCCCGTGCAAGGAACCAAATGAATCTGTTTAGAAAAAAGGTCTGTGATCACCCATAGTACCGTCTTCCCCCGGCTGGAAGATCCGTGACAAAGTCCATGGCAATAACTTCCCAAGGAGCCAAAGGTGTTTCCAAAGGTTTCAAAAGTCCGGGTGGCTTCCCCACCACCCTTCTGGCTGTAGCGCAAGTGGGGCAACTGCGAATAAAAGAATCCACGTCCGTTCTCATCCCTGGCCACCAGAACTGTCAGCGTAAAAGATGCAGGGTTTTAACAAAACCAAAATGCCCCACCACCTTGGAACCATGGCCCCGATCCATCACCTCCCGCCGAAGAGAAACAGGAACATACAGTTTACTTTGTTTAAACCAGAACTCCCCCCGCTGAGTTATTTTGTCAGGCAGGCTATTTGCGGCTCCCTCCGCCTGGCAGGCTTGAGTCAAGGCAGTTTTGAATGAGTCCGGCAGCCCTTCCAAGGGAGGAGATTCTTGTGCTTGGGAGCGAGTAAGAACGGCCAGGCTAGGCAAAGTCCCCCGCTGCTCGGGAGTAAATAGCGAGTCTGTGGGACAATCCACCTTGCTCTGATACTGGGGGAGTCGAGAAAGCGCATCTGCCAATTGATTCTGCTTGCCGGGCACATGCTTTAACACAAAACGGAACTTAGAGAAGAATTCGGCCCACCACACCTGCTTTGCCGTGAGTTTGCGCGTTCCTTTTAAAGCCTCTAAATTTTTATGATCTGTCCACACTTCAAACGGGACGTCGACCCCTCTAGGAAATGTCTCCACACCGTGAGAGCACATCTGACGGCGGCTGCCTCTTTTTCCCAAATGGGCCAGTTCAATTCAGACTGCGAAAACTTTTTAGAAAAGTACGCACAGGGCTGAAGCTGCCCCGCTTCCTGCACTTGCAGTAATGCTCCCCCCATCGCTACATCGGAAGAATCACTTGATCAATGAAAGGTTTTTCACAGTCAGGGTGTTTGAGTATAGGCTCTGAAGTGAACAGTTTTTTCAGAGTGTCAAAAGCCCGCTGACATTCTGGCGTCCAATTCAACCAGGAGGAAGGCAGAGTGGCCGAACCCCCTTTCCCCTTCGTTTTTAACAAATCCGTTATGGGTAACGCCACTTGCGCAAAATTGTTGAGAAACCCTCTGTAAAAATTAGCAAACCCAAGGAACTGATGCAATTGTTTGCGTGTAGCCGGCGGCTCCCACTCCAACACCACCCTTACTTTCTCAGGATCCATGGCCAGACCCTTGTGCAAAACCACGTACCCCAAAAAGGTCAGTTTATCCTGATGAAACTCACATTTGGACAACTTTGCAAACAATTGATTGTCCCAGAGGAGTCTCAGTACCTCTTTGACTAACTTCACATGCTCCTCGTAAGTTTTTGAATAAATCAAAATGCCATCCAGATACACAATCACTCCTTTGAAAACTAAGTCATGTAACACCTCGTTAATCATTTGCATGAAGACACTAGGAGCCCCACTAAGACCGAAGGGCGTGACCAGGTATTCAAACATTCCAAAGCAACTAGAGAAAGCCGTTTTCCACTCGTCCCCATTCCATATTCTAATGCGATAATACGCCTCGATAATACGATAATACGCCAGGTCCAATTTGGTAAAGATGTGACCTTCCTTCAATTGGCTGAGCAGATCTGGGATCAATGGAAGGGGGTAGGCATTAGTCTGGGTGACTGCATTTAGTCTGCGAAAATCAATACATAAGCAAAGATCCCCTGTTTTCTTACGCACAAAAAAGGAGGGAGTGGAACAAGGCGCTGACGAGGGTTGGATGAACCCACGGGCTATATTTTTAACCAAAAATTCCCGCAACACCGATTTCTCCTTTGGACTCATGGGATAAACCTTCCCCTTCGGTAGTTTGCCCTCTCCCACCAGCTCAATGGCACAGTCTGTCTTGCGGTGGGGAGGTAGAGCATCACACTCTTTCTCATTTAACACATCTGCAAACTGGGTGTACTCTCCAGGTAGTTGGGGGGAGGTATAGGATCCTGATTCCTCGAAGCCATGGCAGCACACCCCGGGATGGCCACCTCTCTAGTAATGTGTTCCCCATTACTAGCCTAATGTCAGTATCGGGCGTTTGCCCCTAGCAAAAGTCCTACCTGGCCCCGGCCACTTCATAAAAACCCTTGGTGGGCGCCAGAAAAAGTGTTGGCGGGCACCATGGTGCCCACAGGCATTACGTTCAGGACCCCTACATTAAGCTATAGTATGCATAACATGCACTGAAATATACATTATACAAAATCTGTACTTATATCAGGACTTTTGAAACCTTCCACTGTTACCCTATGGACTGTCCTAAACTACCAGGTATGCCCTTAAGAGGTATATAGGGCCAGGATTAACACAAGAAGCAGGGCACTGCTGTGAACCAGGGGCCAAAATGGAAGGTCCCTGGAATCCATCTTGTGGCACTCTGGAGCTGACAGGCAGGGACAGGCTAATCTACATCTACCCCAGACCTCATGACAGGTGAGAACCCTAAGAACAATGAAGAGAAGACAGCCTCTTTAACATATGTAGTAAAGCTCTCCTAGCAGCCACCTAGAAGCTGATAGCAAACCTCTTAATTGCACCAGCAATCAAGACCCTATTCAGAGAACTTGGACTTACATATCTAGATGTCTAATCAACCCCATCAAGTTGCAAAACATGTGAAACCAATCCCCTCTGAGTGGTCTCCTCCTTCATGGGAAACCTCTCCCCAAACCTCTTCAAGCATCTGAAAATCTATAACAAAATACTTAACAATACTAACAGTGCATTCCTGAGTCTGGCCAACTTACGCCGGTGTTAGTAGCCCGTAAGCCGGCGGGAGGGCCTGGACACCGGTCGCGCCTTAAAATTCATACAACACATCTTTATAGAGAATATCTGTACAGGTATGCTCATCCTCGTAAAAAGAGGTATCCACGGCCCCATATGCCAACCTCTCACGAAGCTTCTGTCTCCATTGCTAATTCCCCCAATTAAACGGAGACTATCTAATTGGAGTAACACCACCACTTTGCCCAGCCATGTTTAAAGCCTTCCTTTGGCCCAAGGAACCTTCCTGCCAAGGAAAAAGATATTTGGCTAAGTGGAATGTAGATACAAGCCAGAGTGTTGTGGCACAAAAAATAAAAAATTAAACCAATGTTAAGGTTCCTTTAATCCAAGATACCCACCCACATGCAAAAGAGAGTCTACCAACTCTCTAACCATTCCTCTTTTCCATCAGTTTAATTTAAGAATGAGTTTATTTATTTATTGCCCCTTTCAGCCTTTTGCCAGGCAAGAGGGGGAAAGCAGAGTTCTTAATATATGTACCATGTCTGACCAGTGAGAATACATTTGCAAGGATTGATATTGTACACCCCTATTCCCTGCTGCTTTGTGATCCAAGAGGAAAAGGGCCTGGCCATTCAAGGCTGAATCCAGCCTCCGGCCTCCATAAGGTTTCTGGTTCAAGTCCTATTTTCTTGACTGCATGTGGTTTCCTTCAGGTATGTGCACCTCCCCCATTAAGTATTGCACAGCCATGTCTTAGCTAACTGTTCTTTCTACTTCTTCTTCCTCTACATATCTGGATTAGAGAACCAGCCTAGGGATGTATGAATATGACCCTTTTGGCTTTGTGTTGTTTTTGTCCATCAGCATTAATAATCTTTTTTATTTTACCCATTTTTGATGTGGCTGTTTCTGATTTGTTGCTTTTCTGCAATTATGTTAGAGACCAAAATAAGGATCAAACTTAATTGTAAGAAGTCCATCGAATTTTATGCATAAATGATTTTGATCCATGTTCGGATCTTTCAACCACTGCTGGTGCACAAACCCAACAGAATGACCTAAGACTCCCTGTTGCATTCCTGCATGAGTCACTGCTCTTCAGGAGGCAATCACAAGCCAGTGACATGCAGAAACACAGAAATTATAACCCTCTGAGAACAGCAGTTTTTCACATGTTGGAAAAGTTAACCTTTTCGGGTGTTGACTGATGTGTGCCTCCAACACAGAAAAAGTGTCTCTCAGCTATCGCACACTTGAGAAACACCAACACCGTTAAGCTAGGAATAAACTATAATATATACTATTTGTCTAAAGGTGGTTAAATTTCCAATCTGCAAAACAGTAAGTTAGCAAAACTAGACCAACACCACCATCCTGGAAGGAAAAGTATAAACATTTAGGATGATTCCTGCATGCACTGGGGATTTATTTATTTATTTATATCCTGCCTTTCCACAATGCCCAAGGTGGCTACAAAATATAAATATACAAAATGAAAAACATAAACGCATGGATTAAAATAAGTCAAGATGAATCTTGGCAGGCATCCTTCTGTTATTCAGGCATGCTTCGGTTAAATGTATTGCATGTTGAAAATACTTTTATCCAGTAATGGAACAATAACTTTTATATTACCTCTTATTTGTATTTGATTTCGGATAAATACAGGAGGTCTAAAGCAGTCATTGGATGAGATGGATTATCTGTATTTCACTGACACCTGGCTTCTAGCCTGGTTTTGGTTCCAAGACTGAAGCAGTCACACTGATGGATAACCTGTACTGGGAGATGCGGCATTGTGTTCCTATTATTTTTCAAGAACTCTCAGAGGCTTCTGTTATCATCAACAGGGCAGTCTGGCCGTGATGAGTACGGGAACACCATGTTCTGGTGATAACTGCTTTGCCCCATAATACTTATTCTATATGGTTCTATCTTGGTTCCCATATGGTCTAACACTCCCATGAAATCGCTGAGAGAAGATGTCTGGAGATTTAAAGTGCCATAATCACTTAACTCTATTTCTCCTTGTCAGAGCCAGATAGGTCATTGGATGTTCGAAATGAATGCCTGGAGACAATTTAAAATTCATATATTATGCTTTCTAGGTAAAAAAAAAAACACAAAAAAAAACCACACTTGAAGTGCAGTAATGGGCTGGATATGGGGCATCAAACCGAAGTTCAACCCAGACAAGACTGAGATGCCGTTAAGTCAACAAAATGGCCAGTCAGGGAATGAAGAATCAGTCTGTTTTGGACAGGACGGTAATCCCTTTAAGAGGATAGGCTGGCAGCTTGGGGGTACTATTAGGTGTGTTTACAGATGGAGGAGCTGGTTTCTGTGGTATGACACACCGTTAGCCAACTTTGGTTGGTACGCCATGACTTTCCTTGAGAGGCATGATCTGGCCACAGATTTTTATCCTTGCTTTGATCAGTCCAGGTTGGATTACTACAATGCTCTCTACAGAAGCTTCAGTGAGTGCAAATGCTACCGCTAGGTTGCTCACCAGTGTAAATATATTATACCAGTCCCCAAATATCTACATTGGCTGCGGATTTGCTTCCAGGTAAAAATTCAAGATACTGGTACTTACTTAAAGGTAAAGGTCCCCTGTGCAAGCACCGGGTCATTCCTGACTAATAGGGTGACATCACATCCTGACGTTTCCAAGGCAGACTTTGTTTGCAGGGTGGTTTGCCAGTGCCTTCCCCAGTCATCTTCCCTTTACCCCCAGCAAGCTGGGTACTCATTTGACCGACCTCGGAAGGATGGAAGGCTGAGTCAATCTTGAGCCGGCTAACTGAAACCAACGTCCGTTGGGATCGAACTCAGGTCATGAGCAGAGCTTTTGACTGCAGCTTAACACTCTGCGGCACGGAACCACGTGCACCCATATGGTCCTACCTGCCTGTCAGCTGAAACCAGCTGTTGCATGGTTCCCCCCCGACCATCTAAAGAAAGAAAGAAGGGAAAGTCTACCAAGCCACCTTGACTGCTGAACTCCTCAGTGCCATCTGTTCACCTGGCACCTGCCAGGCAAAACATTTTTGTTAGTAGAGGCCTTTTACAGCCCATTCCTGAACTCTGAGGCTGGAAGAGCTAAGGAGCTGTGCAAATGGCCCGCCGGCGTCTGGGCCACTTGCACCGCCAAGACTGGCACAGGCACCGGTGTTGGGGAGCTCACACCAGCCTCCCTGGACTGCCACAGCAGAATGGCCCTGGGACACCGGCTCGGCCTCCTGGTGGCGCAACTGCCTGCGCCATCATTCTGGGGGGTGGAGCTGCTGGAAGGCAGCTTCCTAACCCCTACCAGCTTGGGAACACCCCCCCCCCAATGCCTCAACGGTGCTGCGCCAGGTTTTTGCTGGTGCAGCATCGCTTTTCTCTATGGGGCTTTCACCTCCATTTTTTTTTTTTTACACTTTAAAAGCTCTTTTTCCTACTCGCAGCAGCCTTCAAATCTCTTTGGAGGTTTCACAGCAGTAGTGCAGCGACGTTTTTCCCAGGCACTGCTAGGCTCAGGAATGGGTTGTTAGCTGTTCATTTTCTTTTGTAGGATGATTTTCTAGTCATTAATGTATCTTCTTGCCCTTTCAATTCACACTTCCTTCATGGATATTATATCTTGGCCCTATGTTTTCTCGTTTGGACTATAATGGTTTTTAATAATTTTTAACTGTTGAGTTTCTAGTTTTCAGTATGGATTCTGTATTTTTTTCTTATTTTTTTAAACTTCTTGTATGGAAGATGCTTTGCTCTATGAGTACAGGATATACATGTTTTAAATAATGCAACTGGTTCTTATTAAAAGTCAAACTAAGGAAAGGTACATTGTTTACTCACCGAGAAGGTCCTTTCCGCTCTGAAGTAGAAGGGCATCTTGATCTTTGGGTGTTTCTCGCCCATTTATAGGGGTAGGCAGGACTAAAGTAACAACTTCCTGTCTCCTGGCAAAGAACACTTCCCCTTCCAGTTATTCTACAGCAAGCTAAAGAGACAGGGAAAAGCACTCACAAACAAGGAGTACAAACAACAATAAACTGAACGATAAACTTAGAACCAATCTATATGCATTGCTACAATATTATTAGGCCAATCGAATCTGTAGGCCAGTTTGGTGTGCTTCAGTCCACCCTTATAAGATGATGTTGCCATCTCCAGGTGGGCAAGATGCCCTTCTACTTCAGAGAGGAAAGGACCTTCTCGGTGAGTAAACAATGTACCTTTCCCGCTCTGAAGGAAGGGCATCTTGATCTTTGGGATCTCCAAGAGCAATGATATAAAGGGTGGGAACTCAGTCCTCATCATCTTCTACCACGTGCTGTAAAATACGTCTGTCAAATGTTGCTTCAGCAGATGCCATAGTATTGATTCAATAATGTCCCTGCAAGTAGTCACGTTGGACCAAGTAGCCACTTTACAGATCTCTTAGTCGAGGCTTGTTTGAAAAATGCGGCCGACGTGGCTGCGCTTCGTAGTAAATGGGCTGTGATCCCATTCGGAACTTGGGAGACCACTGGCTAGGTAGGCTTCTCTGATGCATTGTCTAATGGATATGCTGATAGACGGTTGGGACATGCGAAGTCCCTTGTTGGGTGCAGAAACGGAGATAAACATAATTCCGTTTTCCTAATGGATTCAGTTCTAGATATATAAATATGAATAGCTCTACACAAGTCTAAGGTGTGCCAACTTTGCTCTCTGGGAGTAGAAGGATTGGGACAAAAGGAAGGGAGGTGAAGCCCCTGAGACTGATGAAACCGGGAACCCACTTTGGGGGTGAACGAGAGATCAGTACGTAGAATGACTTTATCTTTGTGAAAGATACATAAGTCCTTGCGAATAAAGAGGGCACCCAATTCCGAAACCCTCCTGGCAGAGGTTATGGCAACTAAAAATAAGGTCTTCATCCTTACTAATCGTAATGGCATTTCCCTCATAGGTTCGAAGGGACTTTTGGTTAGAGCAGAAAGTACAGTGTTCAGTCTCCAGGTGAGTCACCAGAGGGGTAGATTGAGCTACTCCTTTAATAAAATCCTTAACCTGAGGATGCGACGACAGAGGAATCCCATCAATATCCAGACAGACTGAGGCAATAGCAGACACTTGCTTTCGTAAGGTTGCCGCTCTAAGGCCCTGCTGTGCACCGTTCTATAAAAGGTCCAGTAACTGAGGTAGCTTAGGATAGGGTTGATTGTCTTCCGGTGAAATCACCTGGAGAAGGCTTTGCAGGTGTATTGATATATCCTTGTAGTAGAAGGACATCTGGCTTTAAGGATGGTCCCCACCACCTCCACGGAAAGACCAAGGGCTAAGAGCCTTGCCCTTTCCACATCCAAGCGGTCAATTTAAACTATCCTGGATCTGGATGAATCATTGGTCTCTGTAGAAGGAGATCCGAGGATGTCGGAATCTGCCAAGGTGCCCTGGTGGAGAGCCCCATGAGTGCCGGAAACCACGGTCGGTGTGGCCAATTGGGAGCGATCAGGAAGACTTCCGCTCTCTCCGCCCTTATCTTCCTGATGACCTTCGGAAGGATAGGCAGTGGTGGAAAGGCATATAGGAGACCCGGAGGCCACTGATTCAGAAGAGCGTCCACTTGCTCTGCTTTCAGATGGTAGAACTGGGAGAAGAACCTATCCACCTGACGATTCTGGACTGAGGCGAACAGATCCACTGTGGGCGTTCCAAACCAGCTGGTGATAGCTTGAAAGACTTGTGTATTCAGCATCCATTCCCCTTCCTGGAGGGTCTGACGGCTTAACCAATCTGCCTGAATGTTATGGATGCCCCGTACATGTTCTGCCCTGAGAGACAAAAGATGTTTTTCTTCCCAGATCATGATGGCCGATGACTCCTGGTGCAGGCGAGAGGAGCGAGACCCACCCTGCTTGTTGATGTGGCCCTTGGTCGCCACATTGTCTGTCCTGATTAGCACGTGTTTGTTTCTGACAAGGTCATGGAATTTGATGAGGGCTAGGTGTACTGCCCTAAGTTCGAGGAGATTGATGTGGAGAGCTGTTTCTGACTGGCTCCATACGCCCTGAGCCAAAGAGTCTGCCACCGTGGCTCCACATCCCTCGAGGCTGGCGTCTGTAAACACCTGGACCGGCTGTTTGTGTAGATACTGTTGTCCGACTGTTGACTTTGGTCCACCATAAGAGGCTCGTCCTGGCCATCGGACTGAGGGAGAGGGTCTTGTCTACCTTGTGTGTGATGAACAACTGGAATGGACGCAGTGCTGCTTGAAGTGGTCGGGAGTGGAAGTGAGCCCAAGGAATCAGGCCTAGACAGGATACCATGAGGCCTAGGAGCCTTGTCAGAGCCATCAGTCGATGTCATGACGACTTTACTGTGGACTTGGCCAATGTCGCAATTTTGCGGGCCTTATCTGTTGGGAGGGAAATACTGAATTGGTGGTGGAATCTATGACTACTCCCAGATATAGGATCCTCTGTGACGGGCTTAGCAAGCTTTTGGCTTTGATTATAAGATAGCCGTGTGTTTCGAGTGCCGTGATGACTCGAGTGGAGTGCTGAAGTGCCAGGTTGTCTAAGTAGGGATGTACTTGGATTCCTTCCTTCCTTAACATCGCCACAATAGCTACCATCACTTTGAAAAAAAGAAAAAAAAACTCAGGGGGCAGATGTCAACCCAAATGGTAGTGGCCTGAACTGTAAATGAAGGTTCATATAGCTTCAGGCGCCAGTGGGACTGATGGATGGGGATATGCATATAAGCCTCTGTGAGATCTATGGATGTCATGAAGGTGTTTGGACGCAGTGCCTCTATGATGGTTCGCAGTGTCTCCATGCAAAAATGTTTGGCCTGGATGAATCAATTGAGAAATTTGAGATCCAAGATAGCCCTCCAGTCCCCATTCTTTTGGGGACTGTGAAAAATATGGAGTAAACTCCCTGGAGACGTTCCTGAATAGGTACTTCCTCTATGGCCCTGATCTGGATCAAGTGAGTAATGGCTTCCATCGTTCTCTGATGTTTTACAGCACTGCGGTAGCATGGCGATGCAACAAAGCGATCTGGAGGCTTGTGATGAAATTCAATTAGACATCCCTGCTGAATTAGTTGTAGTACCCAGGCATCTGTCTGGGAGTGGCGCCACTGTGGAAGGAAAAGTTGTAACCTTCCCCCCACCACTGGATCCCTGGCATCACTGCTTATTTCCTTTGAAGAATTTGTCAGGTTTGTCCGCCCTAAAGGACTGTGGTTGTGAGGGGTGGTTGAATCTGTTGAAACATCGAAAGGACCCTCTCTGAGGAGCCCAGTGTGGACGTCTCTGATCCTGTCTGAACCTGGATAAGGTATGGTAGGATCGAAAAGACTGAAAGTATTGGCCAGGACGGGGTTCCTTTTTATGGGATTTAAGGATCGCCTTATTTTATCCTTAATTTCGGAGAGCATTCTATCTAGTCTCTCGCCAATAACTTTCCACCCTTGTATGGATGACCCATTAACACGGTCTTGGACCCAGCCGACCATGGCCTTACCCATAGGGCCCTGCGAATGGCCATATTGGAGGCGACCGCTTTAGCAGCGAAGATTACTACGTCCAAGGAGGCATCTGCCATAAAGGAGGACGCCTTTAGCACTCGAGACAGGCCCTTGGCTATTTTTTAAAAAAAATCTGTGGTGGGTAGAAGCTGAGTGAGCTTCTTTATCCAGGCATTTGAAGCCCTAGTCATGAGTGCTATAGTGGTATTGGCCTGACTAGACAGTGCAGCTGCCTCATGCACCTTTCTGGAAAGAAATTCCATTTTCCTATCAAGCTGATCTTTAATAAAGCCCACTCCATCCTCTGCCAGGAAGTCAGAGGATTGAAGGGCAGAGATGGGAGCATCTACCACAGGCAATTCCAACATATCCATTGCATATGAGGTCATATCATATAGTTTCTTGGCATTGCCAGAGAACTGTTTATTATGTAGGGGTTTGTCCCATTCAGCTCTAATAACTTTCTCAAAGTATTCTGGTAAGGGGACCTTAATAGTCTGGGCCTCCATTGTGGGAAATATTCCTTGGAACCTTTACGTCTGGATTTAGACTTAGATTCCTCAGGTGCTTCAGCTTCATCAGATAGGTCTAAAGCAAAAAGTGCCTTGGCCAAAAGAGGCTGGAAATCATCAGAACACAACAGCCGAGGCTGCTGTTCCTGAACAATGCTGTTCCTGAACAGAGTTCATCTGAAACAAACTCTCCCTCCTTATTGTCAGCCTCAGAATCCCTATCCACAGGGTAAGTTTCATTTCTCTGCTCTTGGTAGGTTTCATTTCTCTGCTCTTGGATATTTGGCAGTGCTTTCATAGCTGCCTTAGTGGGCCACTGCCTAGAGGGGGCGCTTTGGCTGTAGCCAGGCTCCTCCTGCGTGGGTTCAAATATGGCTGATGACCCAGGGGAAGATGTCCAACTATATGAAAACCCTTGAGGAAGTGGCTGAAGGAGTCTTTGAGGAGGGTAACCCTGCTGGAAGGGTAGGATTGCAGCCTCTGAAAATGTCTTTCCGTGGAGCCCTCTATCATATTATATACCTGTTACAATGTGGGGTTCTTGGGGGATCCCCCTTCCTCAGAAGGGGGGGTTACTTTACCCTCTGTAGGTATCCTGGGCTCCACATCCAAAGGCAAAGCAGAGGATCCGGCGGGGACCTTAGAGGTCGAAGAGGAACTCTGCTTAAGTTGGCGCTTGCGGCTGCTGCCTTTTTCCCCGCCATTAGACTTGTTTTTCTTCAGCGATTTTTCAGCCGAAGTAGATGGCGGTGGCGACTTGCTGGTCTCCCTCTCCGATAGTCCGCCAGGGCGGCTAACGGTGGGATCCGATTTGAAGGCCAATTCTTGATATGCATCGGAAAGGAGCTCGATGTCCTCCGATGCAGCTTCTCCAGTAGCCATTTTGTTTGCCACCTCTTTCCCACGGCTTAGCTGTTCTCCCGCGGCTCAGCTGATAGTCGGCAGAGCCGGGAGCTTAAATTTAAAAAGCGATTGGATACAACAAGGTAAGGAAAATGATCTATTCTAACCTAATTTCACTAGACCTAGGCAGCAGCTATGGCTGCAACGCTCTCACCCCAGTGAAGGCAGGAGAAGAACTGGAAGGGAAGGTGTTCCTCGCCAGGAGACAGGAAGTTGTTAGTTTAGTCCTGCCTTCCTCCTTGCAATGGGCGAGAAACACCCAAAGATCAAGATGCTCTTCCTTCAGAGCGGGAATGCATGTTTTCATAGAACAGAATCATTCCTGTTTGCACTCCCTTCCGGGTTCCTTATTATCTTTCAGGTCAAAATTCAGCTTTTTATCCCTGCCAAATGTTGACCTGGTGTTTCGGTCCTGGAAAGATGTCCTACTTGGATTTTACCTTAACCAGTGAGGAGAGAAGACCATATTCAAGAGCCTAATATCTGACAGGCCAGAGATTTCATTTAATCTCTTTCCACTCCAAGCCACGCGTGCTGTCCAGATACCCAACAGCCGGTCTGATGTGGGCTCTCTGCCAACAGTGACTTTACAGGCTTTGTGGCAGAGATTATTAAAAGGAGATTACGCCTTCTAAACCCCTTAGATTTTAATTATTTCTGTATGTATTTATAAAACCTGCAGTCTGCTGGTATCAGGGCTGCACTGCCCCAAGCATCCATACTTAACCTGGTTGTACAAAGACCTAAAGCCACCAAGTTAACAGCACAAGGTCTGGCTTGTTCTGGTTTTGCTTAATCATTCCTGATATTCTGCATTTCAGCAACAAGGATGAATGTTATGGTGCTTCATATTTGACTGGCAAATGCAATATTGCTAGCAGTGCAGTAATGGTTTACTGCACTACCATTTCACTAATTACTTCCTAAATTTGAGTTCTGGGTAATTGCCATTAGTTGTTACTTTTCCTTTGATTCCTAGTGTTGAAATCCTGCCTGTACCTGAGACACAATCCATCAGGATGCTTCTTGACCTTATTTTGATACCTTAAGTCAGAAAGGTTCTTCATTTTGTCTTCTCACAATCAGAGCTATTATTAAACAATGGAATATAGATCCTTCAGTTTGCATATGCTCTTCTAAAAGGCAAAAAGTTAGGTGTGAGACTGAATTCTTCCTACCGGGTTCTGGCTCACTTCTTTTTTGGATACACTGCAGTGTACGGCCAGTTAACCCAAACTGAAACAATATGAGAAGCGTGCATCATGCTGTAGGAACAAGTTTGTGTAATAGCACTGATACATTTGTGGACAGCTGTTCTGTCCGTTAAATGGGCAGATGCCTTTTAAAAAGTCACTTTCAGCCCCAGATGTCTTCATCAACAGTATGCCTCCAATCTTTCATATGATCAACATACTCCTATGTAAGTAGTTCAGAATCATTTTTGACACCAAATGTCAACATGGAAACCATAGTGTATTTCACTGGGTTGATGTCACTTTTGGTTTGCCAGTATGTTTCTGCACCATCAGAATGTTCTGGAATGTATAACTACATCTACAGTGTTGAGTAAATAACTACATATGACACTTTTTTTTAGCATTATCAGGTGCAAAGGGGTCAACCATGCGGGGTTTTGTTTTTTTAAAAAATGTAACTGCACAAGCTAATGGTTTGAGAGTGTCTTGATGGAATCAGGGGAAATTGGATTGTCCTCCCATTTGCTGGCCTAAAACAAGCCTTTTTATATAGCCCATTAAAGGAACACAAGAGAAACCTTTTAAATGTCACTACATTTAAAAATTTCTCTGCAATGCAAAGCCCAGTCAGAAGACTTTAATTCTCCCTGAGAACTCTTAAGCAATGCAGTATGTCAGGATTTAATAAATTGGGCAGGGGATTGTGTTTATGCTATTTCAACCAGCGGTAGTTTTTCAAGCTTAGCTGTCCTCCATGTTTAGAGCAGGGTTCTTGCAGCAACAAAACTACAGATTCAGGAATACCACATTAGACTCAATCAGTGTAAGTAAGGTAAAAAGATTCTGCAGCTTGGTTGAAATAAGGATGGTTTCCCCATTCCCACAACTACAGACACTGCTGTTCTTTATTTCTGAGCCTTCTGAAATACACAGATGCTAAATTCTTTCTAAAGGGGCTGCTACAATCCTTTTTTTTGCACATGGCCAGCCATTAGTATTAGCCAAGATATACATGGCAGCAAAGATTTCACATGCTATAGACAGATGTATGGATTGAGAGGTATAGCGTGCTGGCATTATCTTGTGTAACAGTACAGCCTAGCAAATTATCTCTCCTAACTATAATTGGTAAAAAGCAGTGTTCATCACACATGAGTCAAACTACCTTGTTGGAAATACTTTCAGCACTCATATGCAAGACCAAAACTTAAAAATTGTAAAATGTCTACCATGTAAATTAAAATTTTTGCAAGCATACCTCACTTGTTCTCAACAAGGTTTACTGGGTTACTTCTAGACGTTATCCTTCCCTGTGGTAGTTTGACCTGATCTCAGATTCAGCTGCTAAGGGAAGATTCAGAATTAAGCCAGATATTGCAAGGAAGCAGGATTATACAGGGAACCTGTATAATCACAAGTAATTGTTATGTGTTTTCTGATATCT
Source organism: Euleptes europaea (assembly GCF_029931775.1). Lineage (NCBI taxonomy): Eukaryota > Metazoa > Chordata > Lepidosauria > Squamata > Sphaerodactylidae > Euleptes > Euleptes europaea. The sequence continues at coordinate 21,032,798 of NC_079313.1, read as the reverse complement.
AAATGCAAGAACTGAGAGTACTTTTGAAATGTAGGTTTCTTTCCCCATTGCAAGAGAATATGGGATAGTCAAAATAATTTTCACAGCATGAACATCACGCTGTAGGTGAACCACAGAAAACACAAACAACTATATTTGTGCACATGCCAAAATAATCAAAGCAAGGATTGTTTGAATGAAGTTTCTGCTGTTAAGATGAGAAAACACCGCACAATTTCATGGGGCAGGAAGGAAAAGTAAACCAGTGCCCGTGCCTCATCTTTTGCCAGGACTTAAAATCACAGAAAGAGGTTCTTTAAAAAAAAAAAGAAAAAAAGGTGGGGGGAGATCAAGGTAGGTCTAATACTCTGAAATCTACATACTGACAGTGGCACAAGAAAACCACCATGGGAGGCAAGTCAGAGAATCACACTTTCATCTGTCTCAGAAAACAATGCACCCATGAGACAGACATTAGCGCCTAATCTTTTCTCCAGAGCTTCTTAATCTATTTTACAAAATGTCAAAATTCAGCATGAAAATAGAATTGGGGGTGGGGGGGAAGAAGGGACAGAGTGTACAGTTATTGGACCAATGTTAAAAGGATCAGGAGGTAGTAGTTAGAGGAGGGGGAGTGAAGGGGATAAAATAGTGGTCCTAATCAAATCAGTTTAAAAAGCTGCAGCCTCTCAGCGCCTCTCGGAGTTAACCTTGCCAATCAGAGCGCAAGCAGGAGCATGCCTGTGCACATTAAACCGGGAGTGTGTCCTTGAACCCACACGGCGTGCTTCGAAGCAACCTGCAGAAGCTGTACTATGAGCACCCTCAGGAAGATAAAAAAGCAGCCCTGGATTCCATTACAAGCGCTCCTCAAGAACGAGTTACCCTCAAGTGGCAGTGAGCACAGTGAAAAAGCTCATACACTTTTCTGTTATTAAAAGGTGAGCTCGTGGGATTAAGGCTGCAGTAACAGGGGAAATAAAAATGCTAGGGGGGGAAATATCCTAATAAATGCAAGCGCCACAACTCTGGCAGACAGAATGAAAGATGCCTTGCAAACCCAGGGAAATAGTTAGAGGCAATGCAGTCACTTCAAAATAAGTATTCACTAAACACTGCCATGTGTAATCTAAAGGGATTATCCTGAGGCCTTAAAGAGTGCTATATATTACGCAAAATGGAGCCCACACAAAAGGCTTTCACTTTCCTGACCTGAAGTGACTCCCACATTTTGTTCGTGTGTGTGTGTGTGTGATGTTCACAGATTCCATTGCTGCAAATATTTGTTTGTTTGTTTGTTTTTCAAATTTAAAGCCCACTCTCATTCCCAGCAAGACGGGAATACATAAAACTTCATTTAAAACATCATTCCATAGATTATAAAACAAGATGGCATAAAACAATCCCAAACGCCACCATGGATCCGGAGTTCAACAGATTAGCACCCCCTACAGATAATAAGAGTTAAGAGGAGGCCAGAAACGATGGATAAACTTGCAACTGCCCTCAGTTATAGGCCTGGTGGAATAGTTCCGTTTTACAGGCCCTGCATTTACTGCTTCATCTAGGAGAATCGTATCTCCACAAACGGAAAGCCACTTAAAAAAAAACTTATGTTTTGCCTTATAATAACAGCTCCGGCACAGATAAAAATGACACGGTACAATCACAAAATCTCAATTATGAAGTGGAATTATGGACATCTGAACAAAGGCTTCCTCATTTTCTGCATCGATCTATCTTCCACCTGGCTATGGGGCTACCGGTACCAGCATTAAAGTCGTCACTGGATTATTTGGCTTAGTTTCGAACGGTTAAAATGTACTACTGGGTTTTAATGCTATTTATTTATTACAACCATGTTGTATTTTAATTGATGTAAGTCGCTCTGAACCCGACCTCAGTCGGGAAAGGGCAGGTTAGAAATCTAATAAATTAATAATAAATAATTTTGCGTGCTTCTCACAATTTGCCTTAGTTGGGCAGATTCAGGCTGTGTTCTCTGCATCATACGCAAATGGTGTTCACAGCGCTCACATGCTCTCCATACACTTTCCACCTGCTTCTTCTAGCGATGCTGAACTCGATTGAAAACTTATCTGATCAAGTCCTAATTTGCCATGACATCCAAACAGAGACTCCCACCCACTAATGACTGGAATCCCAATTCAGGCTTCACCCTCTTAATTGTCCTAGGAGGGGAAAATCTCCACTGTGCTTTCCAATTTTCCTCTGCTTCACCATGAAAATCCACCTACCAAGAAAATATGAATGAACGCAGTTAACTATGGGTATGTTTTGGCATTACGTAGACAAAGATGCTCAGAAAAGAGATGTTGTGGTTTCCAAACTATGATTTTTTTCAACAATGCCTGTCCACAATAAACAACATTATTTTTTAAATAGCTTATTCATTTCAAGTTATCAATGTCTGCTGTTCGTTTTATTTCTAGTTTAGGTTTTTTACGAACGGAAAAGCTGTATTAGGTACACAGTTGCACAAATGTATCATGAAAACCCTGAGGAAGGTTTTATAAGCACACAATTGACTCAACGTATGTCACTCTTGCATTCAGACATACCAGTGCAATGCTGGAAGACGCTATCCAGAAGCAGGTCATACAAATCAGCCATTATTAGCTCCATTCTTTTCAATGTGGAGTCAGGATCCAGTCCCATGGATGCCAATACTCAAAGGTGTGTGGTTCCTTTTTCAGTTTTATCATAAAATTCAAATGTTTGGCCATTAGGAAAGATTCTTGGAAATACTTAAGTTGAGGCACAGACGCTGTCTACAACATGCAGTCAGAAAAAAAATTATATGGGGACAACGGAAAGCGTCCTTTGTTTTGCATTGTTCTAAGGAAAGGACAGTGCTATTCAGATTCTACAGTGCATATAACTAATGGACCAAGAGGTACCTCCTCTGTAACACATCCATTATCTGCCAGCATTAAACAAATAAATATTTTACAAAATGACCCCTATAATGTAGTGCAGATTGCAAAAACCAATGAAGTCAAATGGCATGGATTTTTAAAAGTTGTGTTAAAATGAAAAGCTACTAGTTGCAATATCGCAGGCTTAGTTGGAGGAACCCTGGGGTAGGCATAATCAGCTTAATGGCAACAAAGATTACAGCATAGTTAGTGCTGCTGAAACACTCAAGATCATTTTACAGAAGGGTGAAGCTCATCCAGAGAGTAAACTTTGCCCTTTTCATTTTCAGTCATTCCCACCACAGTGTGCAGCAAACCAACACACCCAAAATCCACATTAGTATGGAGGAACTTAGACATGAGACTATTAGGAAGAAATTATTTATCGTAATTGAGACAGAACACTGAGAGTCTCATGATTCAATCAGATGCTGGGCTGGTCTTTTCCTAAACTTAAGTGTCATTCTCATTTAAATTGAATTAAGTTACAGACCAGGGGTTATTAAAAACTGTGACAGAACAAGACTTTTAAGTGAAAACGTTGTTTGAGCTTCATCAAGAACAACAAAAGAACCTTTCTGCGTTTGCATTTTCCTGTGCAGAGAAGTCCTATTGTTCCTCACTTTTTGCACACTGTTCACATGCTACCCCCACCCCAAGGTTGTACTTCTATTGCAGGGGTATCGGTAGTTTCCCTAGCACTGTGGTTGTATGGAGTGTAGGTTCTTGCATGTGTGAAGATCTACACAGGTACTGATGACTACTAATTTCCCCCTCCTCAATGACGCAATCCTCTTTTAAAGGTAAAGGTAGTCCCCTGTGCAAGCACCTGACCCATGGAGTGACGTCACATCCCGAAGTTTCCTAGGCAGACTTTGTCTACGGAGTGGTTTGCCAGTGCCTTCCCCATTCATCTTCCCTTTACCCCCAGCAAGCTGGGTACTCATTTTACCGTCCTCAGAAGGATGGAAGGCTGAGTCAACCTTGAGTCAGCTACCTGAAACCAACTTCCGTTAGGATCAAACTCAGGTCGTGAGCAGAGCTTGGATTGCAGTACTGCAGTTTACCACTCTGTGCCACGGGGCTCCTAATCCTCTTTTAGCATCTTGTAATTATTTTTTCCAACATTATTGAGAAACTTGATGTTCCAGCACTGTGTACTATCAATGCAAGGGTGAAACTCACATTCTGAAAATAAAAAATTGGGAAAACCTACAGGTGGCGATTTATCTTCCTGCATTCTAAACGAGCCAACATTGCAGGTTTTTTCCAGCCAAAGGCTACAAGAATGCTTAACTACTCTGTAACTCCAAGGTGTCTTTTAAAAACCCTCAAAGTGAATGCATTCCAGTACTTTCTAAGTTAACCCAAAGTTGGCTGTGGCCACAGTCAGCAAAAAGAGGAATTAAGGTTCTCCCAATGACCTAAGCAGTCAGCTCTTTGCTTCAAGATTTATGAGGTCGTCCTCGTTTTCGGAGGTGCTCAATGGAGGGGCCATGGAACCACAGGTCTTCTATCTAGGCAGTTGAACAAGGTGCAGGTGGAACTCGGGGCCTGACATCTGACCAAATCTGCAACCGACACCTAGAGAGAGGTGGCAAGCAGGCACAGACAGTGACAGAAGGTGAAAAAGGAACAGTGGGGAAGAAAGAAAGAGTGCTGGATCGTGTGTGTGTGTGTGTGTGTGTGGGGTAGTACATTGCACACACATGCCCACATTGCTGATATAATGTTTTATTTCCTGTACTAAGACGTAACTGTTTTCTTCTCAAATATACTTTTAAGCACATGCATGTGTGTGTTATAATAATATCTATGAAAATGTATCATGGTCCTTGAGAGACTTCCTCAGATACTTTAAAAGGGGCTTCATGCTGCCTAGTGGCTTGGAACGGGGAAGGAGTTTTTATTTATTTAAATAATTTTTTCACAGCTTTTCACTAAGAGTACCCAAAAGTGGATTCATAAAAGGAAAAATAAATAGGTAACAAAATAAGGCCACAAGAGTAATGATCAAATCAAACTATCTAAACAGAATTAAAAATGGAAACAGGAGTGGGGGATCCATTGTAAAGGGAGAAATAACCAATTATATACAAAAACATAAACTAAAAACAGTCTTTTGCCATTCAGCTTAGGAAGATCAATAACTTGTAGGACATCAGCTCTATCATCATTACCTCTATGTATTCTGAACTCCATTTCGGCTTGTTTTCCACATCTACCTGATTACTGCATCCTGGCACTGATTTAAAACAGACATGGCTGCTTCTGGAGGCTTAGTCACTAGAATACAGAGCTGGGTGTTATCAATATATTGATGAAACCCAACACTACAGAAAATCTTGTTTCATAGCCTAATGGAAATGTTGAACAACACAGGTGACAGGATGGGACACTGAGGGGCAACACAATTTAGGGCCCAGGCAACGGAAATTGCACCTCCAACAGAAATTTCTCCTCAAGCAGAAAAGACTGAAGCCATCTGTGTGCCATGCCTGTAATTCCCACCTCCTTACCAGCGTAGTGTAGTGGTTAAGGGTGGTAGTTTGGAGCGGTGGAGTCTGATCTGGAGAACCGGGTTTGATTCCCCACTCCTCCACATGAGCAGTGGAGGCTAATCTGGTGAACTGGATTTGTTTCTCCACTCCTACACACAAAGCCAGCTGGGTGGCCTTGGGCTAGTCACAGCTCTCTCAGCCTCACCTACCTCACAGGGTGTCTGTTGTGGGAAGGGAAAGGGAAGGTGATTGTAAGCCGGTTTGATTCTCCCTTAAGTGGCAGAGAAAGTTGGCATATAAAAACCTCCTCCTCCTCCTCTTCCTCTTCCCTAATCAGTCTAACAGAATGGCCCACAGTATCCCAGACAACAAAAATGAGATATTACAAACAAAGCTGACGTCTACATGTTTTTGTATTATTTTGATTCTTCATTTTGTAATCATTCCATTGGATCCAGTGGATGACTTTTGGTAGCAGAGGCACCTCCCCGCAGCAGAAGCCTTCCCTTATGTGAGTCACCCAAGAAGAGCAACTTGTGACAGAGGAAGGCTTCTTCCACAGGAGAAAAAAGACACTGCTAGTGGAACGAATCTGTAGGGTCTAACAAATTTAGAAATTTAAACCTGCATCCTTTCAGTGCAGAATGGTCAACTATGAAATTACTGGACTGGATCCACGGGTTCTGTTCCACTAACATTTGGGCCTTCCCATAATGCAAACGTATTTTGCCACTGTGCGGCATCTTCTGCCAGTAGACTTTCACTCCTAGTGGAATCCAATCAATTGTTTGGTGCTCATTATACAAAACTCAGAATACAAAGTGAATTATAACACAGCTAAAACGAAGCCATTCTAAATGCTATTCATTTCAGTGGGAAAGTAAGCATCACGCAGAGATCAATGACAAGTAGAAATGCTTCCCTTCAGCTAGACTGGGCCTTGTTTTATTATACTTGTCCAATGACAACATGACAGTGGAACAAACCATCAATGTTAAAACAAATCTTTTGACAGTTTCCTTTGTACAAGCGCTTACAAATAGATCCTTAAGAGGTCCTACCAAATATAATAAAGAATAGCTATTGAGAACTAGTCTGACTGAGTAAAGAGCACTGGATCTGGCAGAGATGGCATTAAGCCACAGCACTGTCCCACAGACACACTAGATGGTCTATGCAATTTTTGTCACAGTCCCTAAACAGGCAACGACAACAACACACCCGAATAGAATTGTGAAACAGATACACCCATGAATGTTGCAGATTTATATCTAAAGAAATGTACATTCTGGGGCAGTCTATAAAGCGGCTTTAAAAAATAAGCAAACTAAAATACCATAAAAAACTGTTGTTATAAATCAGCAGAAGCATAATTAAAACAGTTATCAATCAGCAAATGTCTTGAAAGATGTGTTAACGATGGCTAAGGGGGGGGGGGGAACACTGTTGCCAGGTGAACATTTCCAGAGTGAGCATTGTACAAATGTAGTGGCGCAGCAGAGAAGCAATCTACCCAACCTCAGAGGACGGGGAACTGAGAGAATAGCTGCAAATGAGATATACAAAGACAGAAAAAATCTTTTTCAAAGGATCAAGGATATGCTTCATCGAGTGAAACTGGTGGCAAGGTGAGGAAGAGGAGAAGGCATAGTTCATGTAACCTGTACACTGGAGGTATGGTTCACGCAACTTGTACATTGGGGGAAAGCGTCAATGCTTGCAAACTCCCACCACGCCTATTATGTAAAAACAAGCTGAACTTACCTGTAATTGTTTTTACAGGGTGATTTGTACGGCGTCTCTGAGGAGAAGGACCTTGCAAATGATCTGTCCACACAGTGGATTTATGCACAAACATGTAATGGAGACCTGACAGCAGGCAGAAAGCAAGCAAGCAAGCAAGCAAGAAAGAAAGCTAGCTAGCTTTCCAGGAGCAAGGATGAATTGAGCTGAGAAGTATCAGAGGCCAGCAAGCTATACTGCTGCCTAAAGTCTCACATCCCACCAGAGAAGTGACGGAGAAATGTCCGCTCACCTATACAGCGGCTTCAGAAGTATTTCCCACAGTAATTACTCAATATGCATTTGAATACTTTGAAAGAGAAAATAATAGAGTGCTCAAGTTTTGTTTTTGCCCCACAAAGAAATAACATGGACTTTCATCTCAGCAGCTGTGCGTATGCTAACTCTTGTGAAACCAGAGTGGTCTAGTGGTTAGAATGTCCAACTAGAAGCTGGGAAAAGCTGGGTTTAAATCCTCATTATGCTGTGGAAGAACGGTGGGGTAAAAATGTACTAGCGAGACCAATACGAACAGGTAATAAATATGAAGTCTTTGCAGAACTATTAGGTGGATGTATGAAAGTATTTCTAGATCCTGTAACAGGAAAAAAACCCAAAGCAATTGGAAGAAGAAGGGAACGTGTTGAATCCTTCTCTGAATGATTTTAATTTGCTGTTGCATAAGCAACTGATAGGAATTATTTAGATTTAATAAATCCTGCCAAGGCCATGGATTATAGTCTACATGACTCCTTTCAGTTCTGTAAGTATGGAGATGAAAGTCATTTTTGCAGCCACAAAGACTGGAAACAAGCATTTTGCTTTAAAAATGTAACCTATTTGTAGCTCTGGAGTATGCAACAATAAAACCAGGTTTAGTTACCCGTACCTATGTTGTTTAAGTGGTTATCACTGTGGGTTCCACATATGGGTTCTGCACTGGCACAGAAGACAGCTTTGGTGAGTTCGAACTTATTGGCATTCAAGACTCCTTTCCCAGGGGGATGAGTATCATCCCTCTGTGTTTGCCTCTAGGGGAGAGGTGAGTGCCTTTCTGCTCCGTTTCTTTGTACCCCAAGTAGTTCCCGTGAAGTATAAGACACATCAGTAGCAGAGAAGGAGGGCAGACTGCTCAAAAGGTCACCTGAACATCAATTATAGGTATGCAACCTCTTTTTTCCTCCTTCTTTTACCTGTATGTAGTCATACATATTAGCACATTTACTTATCTAATGGTGGCTACTGGTACCAACGTCATAAGAAAGTCACACATGAAGCTGCCTTGTACTGAATCAGACCCTCGATCCATCCAAATCAGTATTGTCTACTCAGACCGGCAGCAGCTCTCCAGGGTCTCAGGCAGAGGCCTTTCACATTACCTGCTTGCCTAGTCCCTTTAACTGGAGATGCCGGGGATTGAACCTGGGACCTTCTGCATGCCAAGCAGATGCTCTGCCACTGAGCCATGGACCCTCCAACTGCAGAGGCTCCATTCGGCTCCCATGGACCGACCTGTCTTTAAGGTTGCTTATCAAGAACACTTTCCTTTGCCGCAGGTGCTGATCCTTTGCACCCCTGACAAGGGGGGGGGTTCTCCCCTCGTGAGGGGACAGGTTTGGCCTTGCGGCGCCCAGGAGCTGACCTCCCCTCCCCCGTCCCCACACCTCCTTTCCAGTTACAGAGCTGGCTCGTGGAGACCCACACCATGAGGGGCGCTTCCTTGCTCCTCCCCGTCCCCCCCTCTGGCCCCAGAGGAGTTTCCTCACCTCCATGGCCACTGCCCAGGAGCCGCGCGGAGACGGGGGGGGGGAGACCCGCCACACTCTCTCCCTCCCCCCTTCTTTCTTCCTAAAGAAGATGGAGCACTGTACAGCCTTGATGGAATACCATATATGGTGGGTCATGGGTCATATCTGAGGATACACAGGTCTCTCTAGCTCATTGTCAGAGGTAATGGCTTCTAAAAAAGAGAGGTGAACTCAATCTTTAGTGTCTAAAACCACGAGAAAAACCTAAGGTGAAGGGAAATTCTCTGGAGGAATACTACAGAGTTGCTTACTGTGTGGAGGCCAGAAGACAGTTGATTTAGAAGGCACTTGCCCCTCCCCTTGAAGCACAGAGGAGGGGATTTTGGGCTCCAGTTCTTTGTCTAGAGCTCTGGAACTTTGTGAAGCTCTCTCCTGCACCAGCTCAGAACACATGTGCTGACTACACAAAGATCATGAAGAATCTACATTGCCAAGATTTTGCTTAGAAGTGGATGACTTTTCACATCCAGTTTTTAGAACCCAGGAGCAGTTGTCCAAAACACTAAAATGGAAGAACTGCAGAAACTGCCTGCGCTAAGTTGTATAATCCATGTGGCATAATGAAAGAGAGAGGTTGATCGAGAGTTCCCACCGCAGCCCTGAACAGCAACTCCAGAAGAGGTAGATTTTTTCCCCAGTGCAATACTATTTAAATCTGCTTTAGCTAACATTGCCAATTTTTTCTCTATCACACATTTGATCTATAAGATAATCTGTTGTCATACACACCTCCTCTAAACCACCAATTTGCACCAGATATACTTTATAAATTCCTTTCTCCACACTGCTCCATCTCAAAGACACGGTCATTTCTTGCCTAGGCTAGACGTGGCCAAGTATATAAAATGAGGGTACTGTAGCCATCTCACACTTACAACATTATCCCCTTCCCTTTTGGTATCAAAAGCCAAAAATTTTACATAAACACCGAGATATTTTGTCTGTCCTATATTTTATCACATACATTACAGTCAATATTCTGTTTGCTTTCACTACCCTTAGCAATGGGAAGGACAGTGGGATTTTCATCTACACAAATGGGAACATCCTGCTACTTACTGGTCCCTACTCTGGTAGAGCTTGAGGGTTAGTCTGCAAATTTCTACAAGCCATCACCAAATCCTCTTGACCTCAGTCACTGCTAATGACCAACATTCTTGCATTAGAGAAGAGACTCGCATCAATAAACTACACTCAATTGTTGCCCATTTCTATGGAAGTCCTCTAATTTTCAGCCTTCTATGCCTCATGAGAGCCAGTAATATATCACAGGCCTCCCCTTCTAACCAACTATGGTCACGCAAAAACTACGAACATAACTTGTGGAATACTGTACAGGACATTGCCCTTAACAAGACCAGGCCCTCTGGCCAGTGTCAAATAATCTGTCACTATAAAGTACTTGTATCCAAGCCAGATATTTATTACTATTGATCGGCCTGATCCTAGAGAAAGACTTTTGTTCTCCCATCCCAGGACTTTGACCTCAATTAAGTTATGAATTTCAATCCGATAGACTGTTCCACTTACCCTGCTGCTCTCCCTGACTGGATTAATTAGTATTAGCTAGGCCAACCTCAGATGCCTCATGGATCACATTATTATAATAATAAATAAGGAGATGGCAGCAGTATACAAGAACGGATTTTGAAAGATTGCTCACGCAAGTACATCATTCAGAATCTGCCAATACTAATTTATCTGAATTTGATTACCTCATTTGCTGCTTTTTATTTCTATTAGAACCAAGTCCTCCCTGACATTATCCCAGCTTCAAAATTCTCCCCTCCACATAAAGACAATCACGTTGGCACTTGCTTTCACATAATGCTGCCTAGTTGTAGGTTCAAAATGTTATTACTGCGGTCCATCAGAAAGGCAAGCAGCAACAATACAATTCTCATTAAGCACTTACTAAACTAAAAGGGGTTCGTAGAAAATACGTACCACAGGAAGAGGTAATGGAAAGAGGTTAGAGCAACCTTGCATATAGCCCTGAGTGGTAATTATAAAGTATTTGATATAGACTTTGCATATAGATGGTTAAGTTACTTGAAAGGAAGACAACCCTGAATGTAAAATGATCCTCCCCCCCCGCCCCCCAAAAAGATGCTATGCACACAAAAAATTATTACTGGACATAACTAACTTGTATGTGAATGTAAGACCCCCCCCCCTCTTTTTTTGATGGCACATCTGAGAAAAACCTGGTCTTGCATTTGAGTAGATACTGTAACTTACTGGAAGATAAAAAAATTTTTACCAACCTCCATGAAGATAAAGTTCAGTCTCATATTTTATTCTACATATTTATCATCTGCATTAATGCTTGTGGAATCATCACGAAATGAGCTTAATATCAGACATGTCTGACTGACTAGTAAAATATTTGCATTCCAAGGGATGAATCCCTGTTTGATATGACTACTATTACAGTGTCCTTAAAAAAAAAATTACACAGGTTTTCAGCTGATAATGAAATGGAAATGTTTTAAGCAACTAATTGACTAATGTGCTCCAAGTCAACCACTTGTAAAATTTTAAATTAGGCAACACTGGCCAGGTAATAGAGGAGCCCAGTTTGCGGAACAACTGCTCATTTACTTAATAGTGCTCTTGACAAACTATCAGAACTTGCATCTCTGAAAACAATAATAAAAATAACTACCCCCAGCTTCTCAAAGATCTGTAGCACACTGGCAGGTACGAAGTAGAAGAGCTGGTTTTTATATGCCGACTTTCTCTACCACTGAAGGAAGAATCAAACCGGCTTACAATCGCCTCCCCTTCCCCACAGAAGACACCTTGTGAGGTAGGTGGGGCTGAGAGAGCTGTGACTAGCCCAAGGTCACCCAGCTGGCTTCATGTGTAGGAGTGGGAAAACCAACCCAGTGGTTTGGAGCAGTGGCCTCTAATCCAGTGAACCAGGTTTGATTCCCCACTCCTGCATATGAGCAGCGGACGCTAATCTGGTGGAGGGGGGAATCAAACTCAGTTCTCTGGATTAGAGCCCGCTGCTCCAAACCACCGCTCTTAACCACTACACCATGCTGGCTACAATCATGGTTAATTTTATTAAGGGAAAACAACAACAACAATGGGACAAGAGATGGGGAGAGAGATTTTTATGGTGGTTGCATTCTTCCCACATTCAAAAAATTGGAGGCTGGCTGATGACATACACGTTTCTGCTTTGTGAGGGTTAATCAACACTGAGGGTTGATTAATGTTTTTGTTCTAACATCTGACAGAATAAAGTTCTATGCTACCAACCCAGTGGAAGGGTGGCAGAAATTCACAGGGAAGAGCTATCAATTATGACAGAGCTTGGAGACTCAGGAACCAACAACCCCTGGTTTTTGTAGGAGCTGGTCGCACAGCACAGGTGTTCTTGCATCTCTAGCAATGAAGATTATGTTTCAAGAACACAAGGTAGTTAGAGTTGCCAACAGGCCTGGAGAAAAATGTCCCTGGCCCTTCAATAGAGACTTCACGGGATGTTAGTTACCAGGTGTGACTTACCTCCACGCCATGAAAAGCTTCAGTGGCCCATGTTAAGCCTCTAGTAAAAGGACAGGACATTTTTCTCCAGGCCTCTTGGCACCCCTAAAGGTAGTCCGATGCATACATAATTAGATATTTGGCACTCTCAGCTTTAATTAAAAAAACTCTCAGCTTCTGTTTAAAAATAAACAAAGAAGCACATTTCAAGCCTTCATTGTACGAGTGATACACTTAAAATGCATCAAGAAAATATTGCGTTTCTTGAATGCTAGCATATAGCAAGACTGCAAAATTATGTTTCTGGTTGTAATGAGATTATGTATTTTATCTTTCATTTTGTTTCTCTTTCAGCTTAGAAGATTTTGTTCCCCACTATATATAAAGGCTATGTAATGCACTGGATGAAGTAGGCTCTAGCCTACAATAGTTCACGGTATAATGAACATTTAAGAAACCCAATGACTCCTTGTTTTTTGTGTTTAACTGAAAGTACACATTATGCCTGATATCTTCTCTACCTCTTTCCTGTGACATTTAGTAAGACATAACAATGTGATGATATTAAAACAACATTTTCCTACCCTGCTTTATTTGCTACTGCTTGGAGAAGTTGGGAAATGTGCAAGGTAATGACATCATATCACACAATGACATCACATCACAAAATTTTGCATTACTGACTTTCCACAAACTATGCAAAACTGAATTATTCAAGAAGGTTTTTCTACACCAACAATATGGTACCACTGTACTAAATGTTTCACAAAGCTACTTGGATAAATTATTAGGGACTGTGGTGTGGTCTATATAACTGTGTATTGTTTGCTGTAAGTTGGATCCTATTGTGTAATTGTGCATCATTTAATGTGTCATGTGAACACTTATGCTTTGCTTCAGTTCTGTTTTTTAGACTTCTGGTTGGTTCTACAACCCAAAACCTATTCCATTGTTTATTGACTGTTCCATCTTGTTGACTGTATTGACTCGCTCTGTGTAATCTGCCTTGAATCCCAGTAAGAAAGGCGGACTATAAACAACGTAAATAAACAAATAAATAAAATGCGTTCTTGCCCCCCTGCCGCATCTGCTCATTGAACAACAGTGATAAATCCAGAAGCAGCATCAAGATCCAAGTCTACAATCTCACACATAGAACAGGTTGTATACCTACTCCCATGTTACATTTACTACTGATCTACAGCACTTTAAACTCATGTGGATTTTAATTTTTTCTCTCACATTCAGCTTTCCACAGAACACAGATATTAGATTAAGGTGTCCACGAAACTCCCTACAACTGGATATTTCACTCCAAACCACCAAATGACTTCTCCCAATGGTTTCGTGGAGATGTCTAAACAGCAGTGGGAGACAAGATAGAGTAGTGTGGTAACCCGTAAGAAGCACAGCAGTTGTCCCTCAGTATAACTTTCAAAGATCGGTATCTGAAAGAATCAGAGCCACTGGCCTTCTCTATGCAAGTAAATCCAGAAGATTATTATGGTCAGTGGTCATCAAAAGCTGCTAAGAAGTCCATGAGAGCCAACAGAGATGCACTCCCCTGCGTCAGCAGACTGGTGGATGTTATCAAGACAGGCACCGAGCTGGTTTCTTTCCCTTAACATTTTATTCAGTCTCCATCCTGCCAGAAGTTTGGAGCTATCACTAGTCTAAGAATCGCAAAAACCAACCCAGTAACAATCTGTACATTGCTCTCAGACCACCACTTTCTTGTACAGAACAGAACATGAAATATCAAGTGTATGACCTTCTACAAGAGCAGGGCTTGACATTAACTGAGACAATGAATGAAAGCAGGAGATGCAGCAGTGCTGCTTTTGGTAACAGCTGTATGTTAGGCTATAGGTTAATGTAGATCTAGCCTAACTTAGCTATGCTTCTTGGTTTGATTAAGAGTTGCTCAAATTCTTCTCTTTCCATCATTCTCCTGATGAGAAATCAATTTTAAACTCTTTTGACTCGGTGAGATATGTGCCCAGCTCAGCAGAAAAATCTCTGAACATTTTTAAGAACCCGGGGGGGGGGGTCCCCAACCCTCCCAACGTGGAGAATGCTTACTGAGAATTCATAAGATCACAGTTAGCACTAGGGGGTTGCCTGGCAACTGAGTCATTGTGAAAAATACTCCAAGGTTCAGCTGCAGAGGGGAGGATATGCTCATTGGAGGCTTGGGGATGAGACAGAAATGGCAACAGAGGTGAGGGTGCTGAGACAAGAGGGAGAAAGTGGCGACAGTGGGAGAGGGTGTGGAAAGAGGTGACATGACAAAGAAGTTGGGGGCCGGGGGCAATGCGGTTCCCTGCCCTGTGAGTCTCATGTTTCCCATGTGTTTATTAATTCAATCTACTACAGTTCCTCATACAGTATCTGTTCTACCCATCATCTTATTTCCTGCCATTCTCCATTCACTTGCTTTAGCTTGACATTGAGTTTGTGCCTTTTAGATTTGTGTACCTGTGGACAAAGATCCGTCATTGCTAAATCTACTATTCGATGTCTAATTTTATGTGCTTGAGAGCCAGCGTGGTGTAGTGGTTAAGAGTGATGGTTTGGAGTGGTGAACTCTGATCTGGAGAACTGGGTTTGATTCCCCACTCCTCCGCATGAGTGGTGGACACTAATCTGGTGAACTGGATTTGTTTCCCCACTCCTACACATGAAGCCAGCTGGGTGACCTTGGGCTAGTCACAGCTCTCTTAGAGCTCTCTTAGTCCCACCTACCTCACAGGGTGTCTGTCGTGGGGAAGGGAAGGTGATTGTAAGCCGTTTTGATTCTGCCTTAAGTGGTAGAGAAAGTCGGCATGTAAAAACCAACTCTCCTTTAAAATATACTGGTAATGACAACAACAACATCTATTAAAAATCCATAAGCTGGATCTAGTTTCACTTTGATAAAGTGAATATACACATCCCCAAGTAGCTATTCAGAAATGTCTTAGAACTTTCCCAAATTTCAGTTCACTATGCAGAAATTATCTGCGTGTTGGCAGAGAAGTGGCAGGAACAGAGAAGATAAGTATCAGAGAGTGGCCATGTTGGTCTGCAGTAGAATAGTAAGATTTAAGTCTGGTAGCACTTTAGAGACCAATAAAAGTTTCAGGGTATAAGCTTTCAAGAGTCAAAGTTCCCTTCATCAGAGAAAAGTAGATATGGAGAACAGAGACATGATCTATGAACACAAATTTTAAAAACCCAACTCCAAGCCACTGATTCTCAGTAGCTGTATCACCAACTTGAATGCTCAGAACCCTGAACCCTTCTGTTGAACAGCAGGGCTAGAAAAAATACTCACAAGTTCTTGCAAATTTCTTGAAGCCTGGGTAACTAAACGTTTGGGTAACTAAACGTTTAGAACTTTTCCAGATACAACAAACAACAGTGAGTGTAATGTTGACCGCATGGCCTGAAGAGCTTCTCCGTTCAGACCACTGGCTCCAAGCTTGACCTGTAATTTGTGACCCTTTAGCCACTTGGATGACGAACCAACAGAACTGGAATCGGTGAGCTCATGCTTCTCAAAAATTCTCTCTTCATGCTCACTCCCTCCACGACCCAAGCAACCTGCTAATGTCAGAACTACACACAGTTCTTCAGCATAATCTAGAAGTAAACAGGACTGCTGAAATTGCCCACGAATTCAGCCTTAAGACAAAAGGCAGTCTTGCCTCAGTTTAAGGCAGTGAAAGTTAGTTTACCCTAAATCCTGGGTAACTGCCACCTGTCCTGTTAAATGCAGCCAGTACTGGAAGTCTATAAACAGACACACAAATGAAGAATTTCCTTTAAACTCCCAATAAATTCTTTTGTCAGCGACGGCTCTGTAGAGTGACAGGGTGTGAATATGATTGATGCCAGGTTGAAAAGAAGGGATTTGTCACTTGTAAGTAAAGAAAGAAGGCATGCATGCTTTTCCATGGTTCAAGATGAAGCCCGGGATTAAAGGAAGCAATTTGAGGCTAGAGGCCCAGTGTGATGATGCAGTCACCTGGAAAACAGACTCAGCTGCCAGAGGAATCCCGTTTTGTTCTTGAACAACAGCTGGCATTTTTGCACCTGACTCCCCCTCCCTTGACAGCAGATAGCCCAAAGAGGGCTTAGGGCCTTTTGGGCAACAATTCCCAAAATTATATCGGCAATTTAGCATATTAGGCACACGCTTACTTTGATGACCAAAAACACAAAATCTAAGCAAGCAGTAAAAAGGTGAGAATAATTAAAAAGGAAGACCACCAACAAACATTCTGCGTTGCTTTACAATAATCAAAACTGTATGCTCTCAGGGAAATATAACTCATTAAAATCTCCTGGTACACTCCCCCAGAGAGCATTAAGATCTTCAAATAATCTTCTGGTGGTCCCCGGCCCAAACAGCATGAGGCTGTCCTTAACCAGGGCTAGGGCTCTTTCAGCCCTGGCCTGGTAGAACTCGCTTTCTAATGAGACCAGGGCCCTGCGGGATATCAAAGCTTTCTGCAGGGCCTGAGAAATGGACTTATTCCACCAGGCCTAAGGTTGAGGGAAGCTACGACTTGTCATCTATGCTGGCCTCTTAAGAAGAAGGAGAGTTGGTTTTTATATGCCAACTTGCTCTACCACTTAAGGAAGAATCAAACCGGCTTACAAGCACCTTCCCATCCCCTCCCCACAACAGACCCCCTGTGAGGTAGGTGGGGCTGAGAGAGCTCTAACAGAGCTGTGACTAGCCCCACGTCACCAGATTAGCCTCCGCTGCTCATGTGGAGTGGGGAATCAAACCCGGTTCTCCAGATCAGAGTCCACCGCTCCAAACCACCACTCTTAACCACTATACCACACTGGCTCTCTTTTGAGCTGATAGCATCCACTTCTTGGAATGGGGTCTGGATGTATGGCTGCCTGGAATCCGTGCATGGAATCCGTGATGGGCTGCTTCGTTGCCTGAAGTCATCAGAGGTGTGGTGGGAGCAAGGTAGCTCACCTGGCTCCTGTGGTGGTTGGGCATTGGGCCGGATCCATTTGGGGGGTGAAGGCTGTGTCTGCATACCCACCTCCCCTGTTTGGAGACTCCCTTATGGGGTCTTGGGGGTAGAGCCATACAGCGGCATGCTCAGCTTGGGGGCCGTCGGCTGGCTCTCTTCACCAGGTAGCAAGGGAACCATACAGCGGCTTGCGACTTTGTGGGATCCCGGGGTTTGCCACCCTGTCGGTGCTCCCTTAGCACGTGAGCGGAGAGAAAGGGGTGTTATCAGGCAGCAGGTGGGTCGCCTGATTCTGGATCCATCCCAATGCTGCGCCAAGATTCTTGCGGTTGTATTCAATAAAAGCTGTGGCCTACTTTTTTTACCCAATCAGGTTTTGGTGTTGTTTTCTCCCCTCACCGCCAGTCCCTCCCTTGCTTTTAGGACTGCAATTACGACATCGTGCAATTTCCAAACCTATGGCTTCTTTTTGAAAATTTTTGTTTTTAGTGGCCCTGTACGCCATGCGTGTGCTGGTCACTAAACAGCTTTTACATGTGTCACAAGATTCAAGAGGAAAGAAATGAACATGCCATATTATAGTGAATCAAAATACAGCATGTTCTGGAAGGCAGGATACCACCGTCTGCTCAAAAGAATCACTCTCTTACAACTAGAAGGCCGAGAACAAAGAGAAATCGTTTCCAAAAAAAGATTCCCGAAGTTCTAGTAGAAACTTATGAAACCTTTGAACAATACTTGTGCTGAAAAGCCCTTTTTTCCCCCCAATAGGCATAAACAGCAGCTGCTGAGTACTGACCATTTAGCATTCAACCTGCTGCCAACCTGCATTCCTCAGAGAGACAGGCAAGAGAAACGTGGAGCTGTGCCACTTGTAATAACTGTGTGGCTGGCACCAAGTCAACAATTTAATGCAGAAAGCTACCCTCTGTCACTAAGCAGATCTTTCCTTTCTCTTGGCTAATGGATTTCACAGCCACTGGCAGCCGTGCCAAGAATACGGGCATATATGCTTACAGTCGACTGAGAGCTGCCTGGAACAGCCAACTGGAGAAAGGGAGCAACTTGGGTTTGCATTCTGCAATGGGCTGCAGGCAACAGCTACCCTGGCACTTGCTGAGAAGGGGAAAATATTTTGATTCAGTGCCTGCAAACAGAAGATCAGATTTAATGGAAAAAAGAATAGAAAAGTGAGCTGAAGATTAAGGAAAAGGGCCTAGCAAATCCCTGAAGGGCAAAGACCTGCATCACCCTCCTTATCCTCATTGCTTTTGTCCCACTGACACCACACGTTTGAAGCAAACCGTTTTTAGCGGCAGGCACAAACTAGATCGCAGGGGAGGGGATGTGTGCCTTGAACACATGAAGCTGCCTTATACTGAATCAGACCCTTGGTCTATCAAAGTCAGTATTGTCTACTCAGACCAGCAGTGGCTGCCCAGGGTCTCAGGCGGAGGTCTTTCACATCACCTACTTGTCTAGTCCCTTTAACTGGAGACGCCATGGATTGAACTTGGGACCTTCTGCATGCCAAGCAGATGCTCTACCACTAAGCCACCTGTCACCTACACTGCCAAGTAAGAGCCAAACATGAACCGAAACTACACTTTTTGCTTAATTATTAAATATTTATTAAAAAATAAACAGATATACATAATAACAAGAATATACATAGTAGGTAAAAGGTCAACATGTCCACCCGAACAATAAAAATCCTCTGAAATTAAGAACTTTTATTTCTCATACTCTGCTGTGAGAGCCATTCCCTGAACAGCCCTCGACCATAATGAGCATAATCTGGAACTCCTATTTTGCTGGAGGGCCACAAGTTGCACCAATACATAATTCTCTTTTGCTTTTATCAGCCTGTCACGAAGGTATTTTCTTCTTCCAGTGCCGAGCAAAGACCACACTGGCTGTGGTAATCTTATGCAAAGCTACTAGTAGCCTGAAGATTTTTAGACATCAACTACACAATCTAACAATAAAATCTTGCCCTTATAGAGAATCTGTCACGCCAATCCAATAACTGATATAATTTCTACCACTTGTTTCCAATAATCTGTTGCCTGTTTACATATCTACCACATGTAGAAAAGATATGCCTACTCTGCCTCACAAAACCAACCCTTACTACACCAAGTTCCACAGATCTCTGCTGGTCTTGAAAGGGGTTAGATGCCATCAACAGACCATTTTCATCAGAAAAGCTATACTGTGTTCAATATTTTTTTTTGCAAACCAATTGGAACTCACCTCAGTCGCCAAGAACATTTATCAGACAATGTTTTCAGACCATGCCTTTGGCATATCTGGATAGAAAAGGACATCTCACAGGGTGAGAGGTTATGCATATGGTAAACTGTGGACAAGGAGCTAAGGGACAGCCTCTCCCAAGATCTTAGCTTCCATCCTATGAAGCACAAATGGAAACCCAATTTTCCCTGCATTCCTCTCCAGGTTATTCCTGGGGTCGTGGGACGAGAGTGGATGAACAGCAGGGCAGGGCAGGGGGAGGGGCCTGCAGTGAGGATGTAAAGTTGCCCTTTCTCCCTCCTACATCAGTATTGCACCATTCATTTCGTGAGTGTCCTGCGATACTAGGAATAAGCTTTTTCAGGCTAGGAACAGGAGTGCAAGAAAACTGCATGCACCTTCCAGATGACCCTGGTGGTCCCTTCTAACTCTATGATTCTATTCTATTAGCTCATTGTCGGAGACAAGCCTTTGCTCGTTTTAATTATTTCAAAGCATTCTGTAACTGTTTTTAACATGCTGTAAACACCTTTGAATGTACAAAAAAAATTGCTGGGTTTATCTAGCAAACAACTCTGTTTTTAAGTGGTAGTGGGAAGTGCTGTCAAGTCGCAGACGATGGCGACCCCATCCACAGGGTGTTCCAGGCAAGAGAAGAGCAGAGGTGGTTTGCTATTGCCTTCCTCTGCATAGTGACCCTGGCCTTCCTTGGTAGTCTCCCGTTCAAATACTAACCAGGGCCAACCCTGCTTAGCTTCCGAGATTGGGCTAGCCTGGGCCATCCAGGTCATTTTTTAATTAAGCCCCCCCCACACAAAAAAATGTGCTACTTTTTCGAAGATATAGATGTGTTTTGCAATTCCAGTGCCAACACTATTCGCCACAGTTGGTAAGAATTAGACATAAATTGGCAAAATACCAGCTGTTGTTTACGCAAAATGTTACAGCATTTGGCAGTTAGTGAAGCTCAAACCGGTGTGCAACTTTTTTTGCCAACCCTCTGAGATTAATCCAAATAAATTGCTGACAGCATATCATACACATGACCAATGTCTTCCATTACCATTTACCACCAATGCAGTTCTATAGATAGAACTGAAATTGTAGGTGAGCTTTATACAATTCTGGTACAGCAACTTCCCTTCTAAAGTTCAAACACAGAGGCCATGCCTACAAACACACAAAAAGGCAAGACAAAGAGGTGAACAAGAGCTTCAAGGAATGACCTAGCAGATCTCATTCATTCCAGCCTGGAGAGCAAACTTTTGAATGAAGGAGAAACCATATGCCTTTGCCACAGCAAAGTGTACTAACTCCTGCTTCATCAACAGTGTTGTACTGGTAAAGGGAAAGGCTAGACATGCTGAGGTTTTCCTCGTAAGAAAACCCTTCAAGCAACCTTGATTCCAGATCCGAGCCAACGTGGTGTAGTGGTTAAGAGTGGTGGTTTGGAGCGGTGGACCGGGTTTGATTCCCCACTCCTCTATATGAGTGGTGGAGGCTAATCTGGTGAACTGGATTTGTTTCCCTGCTCCTCCACATGAAGCTAGCTGGGTGACCTTGGGCTAGTCATTCTCTCTCAGCCCCACCTACCTCACAGGGTGTCTGTTGTGGGGAGGGGGAGGGAAGGTGATTGTAAGCCGGCTTGATTCTTCCTTAAGTGGTAGAGAAAGTCGGCGTATCTTCTTCAGATATATGGCAGACCAAAGTCAACAGAAACAATGATTCAACGCTGCAATGAGAATCCACTGAAAACAATCAAGCAGCCCGGACAGTGCAAGGAGCGTGGCCACGAATCTGCATAGCTCACTCAAGCAGCCCAACTTTGTAACCAAAGTCCGAGTGAGAGGTGAGGAGGAGGAAGGGAAGGTATTTGTGATTCACCTAAAGGGTGAATGAGAGACATTCTGCAGAGACTCAGAAGCACTCATTATCAATTTATCCACTGACTCTCCAGAAATCAAGCTGGCCTAAATCGTTGCTATTCTGACCTGGAAGGCCCTATCTCTCCTCTAATGCTAGCCCGAGGCATATGAGAGTTTGCAGCTGGCAGGAGGAGAATAGAATGACACAAGATCCCTCCGTTTTTGAGAACAATTGTATTTTACATGGGCCACACCTTAGGTATTCTTTTGTAAAGCAAATGAGAGGTACACTTAAAGAAAAATGGATGAGGCTCTTTTGCCCAAATTGCCTGCTTCATCCCCATCATCAAGAAGCCCATCTGAGGAGATAGGTGGACATTCTTAATAGAAGAAGAGTTGATTTTTATATGCCAACTTTCTCCACCACTTAAGGGAGAATCAAACTGGCTTACAATCACCTTCCCTTTCCCTCCCCACAACAGACACCCTGTAAGGCAGGTGGGGCTGAGAGACCTCTAAGAGAGCTGTGACTAGCCCAAGGTCACCCAGCTGGCTTCATGTGTAGGAGTGGGGAAACCAAGCCGGTTCACCAGATTAGCCTCCGTCACTCATGTGGAGGAGTGCAGAATCAAACCCAGTTCTCCAGATCAGAGTCCACCGCTCTTAAACACTACACTATGGTAGTGTATCGATACAAAGACACTGGCTAATGGAGCTGGGAGAAGGGGTGTGCGAGTGTTTTTTGGGGAACATCAGACAACGCTAACTGATGGCAGGTTTTGAACTATATGGAGTAACTGCATCACACTGAAAGATGACAGAATGGAGAGAGACATAAAAGGATTTTAGAGGCACAGAATGAGAAAGAGAAAGAAAATGGAAAGAAATCTCAAGCAGCCTTTGACATGTCCATAATTTCTACTTCATTTCTGGCTAATGGTGGAAATTAGTCTTCAGATAGTTGATAAAATCAGCCTGTCTGTGCTAGGTTAGTACCATGATCTGTGGCCAAGCAAGTACTTCTAAAATTGATTTTTCTTTTTGGCAACCAATGGACCAGTCAATAATAATGTCGTTTGAGAAGGATTGAGTCATGAGGGAGATGAACCTTCCCTTCCATTTATTATGTTTGTATTGTCTCCATTTGAAAAGAAGGGATTCCCCCCCCCCCCCATAAATACACAGAAGGAATGGCTATTTTGCATCTTGGTCTCTCAGAAACACAAGCATGTTGGCATCTGTAAAAAAAGAAGAAGGCAGCAAGGTCTCCTCTGTCCCTTGCAAACTGGCACTGAAGGGGCAGTCATCTTTCAAAAACAACTGTCTGAGCAGAATTGAGATGAGGTATTGTTACAGTCTCAGTGCTTGCAGAATTTAAGTATGTGATCTACAATCGAGATGGCTACAGCTCAAAGAGCATTCTAATCTCTTCCTAGTGAACAGCTAGCATCTGACTATGACACCAGAAGTATAAAAACCTTTTTGGTCCTTAGATACATTTTCACCTGGAGTATCAGTACATGAACCCAAGTTGCTTTTGAAAGCAACACGATATTCTTTACTTGGGAAGTCACAGGTTGGATTCGGCTCCAGCAAGCTTTTGCATTCAACTTTGCCTCCGTCCCTCCCTTTTGCCCATTCAAGTCCCATGAAGAAGAAGAGTTGGTTTTCATATCCTGATTTTCTCTATCTTTAAGGAGTCTCAAACTAACTTACATTCACCTTCCCTTCCTCTCCCCACAACAGATAGACACCTTGTGAGGTAGGTGGGGCTAAGGGAGTTCAGAGAGAACTGTGACTAGCCCAAGGTCACCCAGCAGGCTTCATATGTAGAGTGGGGAAACAAATCCAGTTCACCAGATTAGCATCCACCACTCATGTGGAGGAGTGGGGAATCAAACCTGGTTCTCCAGATCAGAGTCCACCGCTCTTGACCACTATACCTTGCTGGCTCTCCACAAATTTCTTCGGTGGTCAAAGGGGATTCCCACCTCCTTTTTTCACCAGTAGAAAAACTGACTTTAATTCTTCACTTTCATTTCTCAACTTTGCTTTGCTTTTGATCCTAGAGAGTCATGAAAAAAAGCTGCTACCAGTCATAACAAGTGTTTTAAAAAATTATATTCAATGGTCCCCCCCACCCAGTGTTGACTGGTTTGTAAACAGCTTTACCAATGCTTATTATGCTTGCCCTATGCCTTCAGAACTGCTTAAACTGCAGCAGTTTTATTAGTGTATATTATTTTATCTTTATGGAGAGGAAAGCAAAAGAAAAACCATTCTATTACAAGATGATATGGTGCAAACTGAGCAATATTAGAGTATTTAGTAATAAGAAAAACGTTTCCACATTGCAGGATTTGCTCCTTAAAAATTACAAAATATTATCAGTTGCTCTCAGATTAAGGGTAATATTTATTTTTATTTTATTTACGTTATTTATAGTCTGACTTTCACATTGAGACTCAAGGTGGATTACACACTAAGTGAATGAAATCAACAGGATGAACATCTAATAAGTAATGAGACAGGACCAAGACTGCAGAAATGGGGAGGGCTGTAGCCTGTAGCTCAGTGGAAGAGAATCTGCTTTGCATGCAGGAGTTCCCAGGTTCAGTCCCTGGCATCTCCAGTTAAAAAGGCACTGGGTGATGTGAAAGACCTCCGCCTGAGACCCTCGAGAGCTGCAGCCAGTCTGAGTAGACAATACTGACCTTGATGGGCCAACGGTTTGGTTCTGTATAAGGCAGTTGGGTGTGTGTGTGAATCAAACAGATCTGAACACAACCTAGCCTGATGCCTGCCCAAAAAGGGTCCAGAGCTAGGGTTGCCAGGTTCCTCCTGGCCATCAGCGGGGGTGGGAGGTAGGGTTGCCATCTCCAGGTTGGGAAACTCTTGGAGATTTGGGGGGTGGCACCAGGGGAGGACAGGGACCTCAGTGGGGTACAATGCCACAGAGTCCACCCTCCAAAGAATCCATATTATCTAGGGGAACTGATCTCTGTAAAATGGAGATGAGCTGTAATTCCCAGGGATCCCTAGATCCTACCTGGAGGCTGGCATCCCTATCCAGAGCACATGGGTTATCCAAGAAGGCCTGGAATTAGTCATCTCCTCAACAGCCAGTAGGACGGATTGTTCCTGTGGCTTGTTTAGCAAGTAAAAGCTGGTCTCAATGTGGGGTTTTTTTTTGGGGGGGGGGGGGTAAACATTCCACATTACTGATCTGCAGTAACTGAGGTTTCTTCCCCTCCAGATAATGGGGAAGACATAGTCCGACTCTTTGATAACTACCTTTAATTGTACATTTCAAAAGAGGTGGTGATTGCTTTGGCACTAGGGAGGAGTGCAAAAAATGAATTTTTGGGGACGGTGGAAGCCTTGCTTTGTGTTGAAAAGGGTCATTTGTATAATCCAATTATCTAAATCCTTAGCCAGAGGCCATTTCCTAGTGGGTGGCTGTATGTTCTGGACCTGTGCTAGGAACATATATGATTTGGAAGGGTTCAAGTGAGTGCCTGCCCACCTGCCACAGGTCTCAAAGTTGCTTTCTGATCCTGATTTATCCATTATATGCCTCTGTTTTATTCACTAAACAGCAGACAATACATGTACCTATTTTGAAAATGAAGAACACTTTTTCCTTCTGGTAGAAGTAACAAAATATAATTTGTTGGTGGAGGCCACAATAAGCAGCACAAGAAGTTCAGTCTATAAATTACTACAAACTGTGTGTGTGTGTGTGTGTGTGTGTGTTTGGGGGGGTCCTTCTTATCTGTCTTGCAGTGTGCATGAGCAATTTATAACAGCTGGTTTTAGGGTTGCCAGATTTAGGTTTGGAAACTCCTGAAGATTTGGGGATGGAGCATGGGGAGAGCAGGGATTTCAGCGGGGTACAATGCCAGAGTCCACCCTCCAAAGCATCCATATTCTCCAGGGGAACTGACCGCTGTGGTCTGGAGATGAACTGTAACTCCGGGGGACCCCCAGGTCCCACCTGGAGGCTGGCATCCCTATCCGGTTTCCTAGTTTTCCAAAGTGGATAAACAGACAGTGGTTCCTTTTTGGTAGCAGCGCTAGGATAATTTGGGTTGGGGGCACAAAAGGGAAAACTGCATTTCTGGGTGTGGAAGACTTTGCCCATTGTTAGATTTCTGAAAGAGAAATAACAGTACATTTCATATTAGGAGTACCACTGTAAACATATTTTTCTTTCAGAAGACAAAACACCTGGGCAGATGACCTACGGAAGCTGAATCTGCAATTCTGTCAAACTGTTAACAGGCTCGGTTTCAGATTTCAGAATGGTTTCAACCGATCCACTTAAGACTCAAGCTTGTACAAACAAGCATTATATTAAAAGGAAAACATTGGATGTACCATGAGAGTATCTTTTTTATCAGTGGAATGGAGGGTGAAGGAGAGGGCACGCCCCACAAAAGCGTAATGGAGGAGTTGGAGGTCTGCCCTGGGAGAGTGGAATCAGTGAAAAATCCCCCCCCCCTTCTGTCTGTGGAAACCCTCTGCTGGATCCAACCCAACATCTCCCGCTCCTCTCCCTTCCTCCAGATGGCTTATTGGGAAATATCATTTCTCCAAGTATGGGTGGAACCTTCAATACACCTCAAAAGACTCTCCCGAGTACCTGATTATTGAGCTGCTTACTTCAAACCTATTACTACTTGTTTGTTTCGGGGTTCAAGGTAAGAGATTTTAGACTTACATGCAGTTTGGGTTCAGATGAAAATACCTCTCTGAACTGGTTTCAGGCTTACTTCAATTCTTTGCTTTTACCATCAAAACAGTTTTAGCCTCACAAGCGAAACATGTATGCATGAAAACGGAAAACTGTGTATGCATCATTAAAAATATAAAATCCACAATGTAAAATAAAAATCCCTTGAGAAGCATTTGTGCACACCCCATTCCCTGTTACCACCAAATATGCATTTAGCATCCTGAACATGCTTAGAGGCACTGTTATGCAACAAATTCCATGATCTCCCTACAGGTTATTAGAACCAAAATTTCCACCTCATAGCACACAACCGTATGTTTAAATATTTCTACTACACCTATCATAAACTGCTCAAGGTAGCTAACAAAAAATTCTTTAAAAAATTCAACATCTTAAAATATGATACACAATGAACCTTGTAACCAAATATAAAAGCAATAAATCTATTAAAAGATCCCCCTGTCCTCTCCCTGAATATCTCTTCCATTCCACCCACCCACCCCCAATCCCCTGAACCACAGACATTTACATACTGGATGGGCAGTTAGCTGCTGTAATAGAGGAGTGTAATGAGTGGTGAAAACCTGGAAAGGCTCCTTCCCTAAAAAGGGAGTGGAGAAGAATTATGGGTCATTGATGGGGGTCAACTGAAGAAAAAGGGGAACAAAGAAACTCAACCTAAAAGTCAGGGGAAACCAAAGGGGTTTAGCTGAACACTTATCTAATATAACAACCAGTAAATCTATTTTAATTATATATTGTGCATAATTTGATTTAAAAACATGGGGCCTAAAATACAGACTTCCTAATAAGCACAAACATAGTTACAAATATTACCAACACATAACAGTTGATGTTAGTACATAAAATGACCAAAATCTGACCAGACGCGTTTCGGCCTTTTACAGGACTTCCTCAGTGGTGGAAACTAGAGGCTCCACCAACTCTTCTTCCTTCCTTAAATGGAAAAACAGCCAAAGGGTGCTGCCAATTTTGAACGAATGGAGTAATGGCAGGTAGAGCTCTCTCCCTGCCACCATTTAGTCACACAAAATCATTTGCCTCAGGCTGCTTCTCTGCCCACAAGGCCCCATATCTTTCTCCAGCAAAGCAAGATGATCCCAAGAGCACGTATAACAAGAGGAAAGTGTTAAAGCAGTGCCTCCCCTTGCCATTCCTCCACCAAGACTGCTAGCTGATGTCACATAGGTTTCTCAATTACACAGACAACTGGGACATCATCTGATTTGGCCCTCAGCTTATCCTCTCTTACTTCTATTATGCTTTCTCATTTGCCTCCTCTGACAGACTGCAAACCTTTTTGGAAGGAATTTACTGCTTCTTTATTCGGTACACAGTCTAGCATCATGTTGGTGTGACATAAAATATTAAGTATTACAGCACGAAAGCAATGCCTTTAAAATGCACAAACGCACCGAAGTCAAATGATTAGCATAATACAATCCTGAAAGATGTATTTTGCTGTGTTTGCTTCTCTTTAGAACACACTGAATATACCACAGCACTCCTCTCTGTCTTTACCTGGCTGTTAACATCAGCTGTATGTTGCAGCAGTATGGAGACCAGCTCCTTGTGTCCTCTGTCACATGCCCAGTGGAGGAGAGCTCTCCCCTAAAAATTTCAAACGGAGAATGGCATTAGGTGTATGGTAAAACAGACTGCAGGCTGTGATCTTCAAAGCATTTCACTAGTTGCATTCATATCTCTAGAGCTTGCATTGTAAGAAGTTAACTTTTCTTCTAGACCAGGGTTCTGCTTCCATTGGCGGCCAGCCAAATGTCTCTGGAGCTCACATGTTTTGCACAAAGGTGATGGCCATCCTATTTCCATCTGGACTGCCATAACTAACAGCCAGACAGAACTCATCTCCCTGAATTTGTCACTTTTTTTTAGCGCTATCAAAGCCATCATCAATCTTGTGGTAGTGAATTCCATAAGTAAATTGAGTGTTCCGTTAAGTACTTCCATTTGTCTATCCTGTACAGTAGAGTGGACTGAGGATCAGAGTATGACACATTCTTAACAGGAATTCTCTAATATATTCTAAAGATACTTGAAACATCCCATAAAGAATCACCTGTCCAGTCACAGTGGCTCGTATGTCTGACATCACAAACATTCAGCTTCAAACTACTGTCCTCCCCTCGAAAAAACCTCCTAAAAATCAAAGAACTGTTTGGTGTGGCATCAGCAAAAGTCACCGTAGTTTGAAGAGAAAAAAACACAGGCAAGCTACACTGCATAAGGGCTCTTTTAGCAATATAATCTAGAACATCAGTCAGCGACCTTGAGCCCAGCTCCACGTTGTTTCTGTATCAATGGCTGACATTCAGATCGTGCCCATTTAAACACCAGTAGAATCAGCTTACCATCCAGGCAAGCAATCACATAATACTGCTGCATTTACTAAAAAGGAAGATGACCATTAATTCAGAGGCACCTCCCTCTGAGATTTAAAAAGGCATTCTGTAAGCCCTCGCAATGCTGTGTGTAGGCAACAGGTTGGAAGGGATTAAAAGGCTTGCGGGGGGTGGGGGTGGAAAAAACCAGGGAAGGGGGACACTCAAAATGTGTAGCATGAAAATTTTTAGTGTAAGAATCTACAGCACTGCATAATTTCTATATATAATGTAAGCATTTACAAGATGTTAAAGAATATGTGTATTGTTCAAATGTGAACACACTGGGTAACAATATTTCATAATGTGTTTTATGATACTGGTTCTTGTGGGTTATCCAGGCTGTGTAACCGTGGTCTTGGTATTTTCTTTCCTGACGTTTCGCCAGCAGCTGTGGCAGGCATCTTCAGAGGAGTAACACTGAAGGACAGTGTCTCTCAGTGTCAAGTGTGTAGGAAGAGTAATATATAGTCAGAAAGGGGTTGGGTTGAGCTGAATCATTGTCCTGCAAAAAGTATCAAAGGTAATGTGCTAATCATTGTCCTGTAAGTATCAAGATAATGTGCTAATGAGGGTGTGGTATGTTAATATGGAACCATTGTATCCTGAAGTGATCTGATAATGTGTGCAATCCAAAGCTAATCTGCATGGATATTGTTGACTGTAGTCTTTGTTAGTCTGGAGGTTTTCAGGACAGGAAGCCAAGCCTTATTCATTCTTAAACTCTCCTCTTTTCTGTTAAAGTTGTGCTGATGTTTATGAATTTCAATGGCTTCTCTGTGCAATCTGACAAAATAGTTGGTAGAATTGTCCAGTCTTTCAGTGTCTTGGAATAAGACCCTGTGTCCTGTTTGTGTCAGTCCATGTTCAGCCACTGCTGATTTCTCAGGTTGGCCAAGTCTGCAGTATCTTTCATGTTCTTTTATCCTTGTTTGTATGCTGCGTTTTGTGGTCCCGATGTAAACTTGTCCACAGCTGCAAGGTATACGATATACTCCTGCAGAGGTGAGGGGGTCTCTTTTGTCTTTTGCTGATCGTAGCATCTGTTGTATTTTCTTGGTGGGTTTAAACACCGTTTGTAGGTTATGTTTTTTCAAAAGTTTCTCCATCCTATCAGTGACTCCTTTAATAAATGGCAAGAATGCCTTTCCTATGGGAGATTGTTTTTCCTGAGTTTTCTGATTTTTGTTTGGTTTAATGGCCCTTCTGATTTCATTTCTGGAATAGCCGTTTGCTAGCAGTGCGTGATTTAGATGATTAGTTTCTTCCTTGAGAAACTGTGGTTCACAGATCAATCTTGCACGGTCCATTAATGTATTGATTATTCCTCTTTTCTGTCGGGGGTGGTGGTTGGAGTTTTTGTGTAAGTAGCGATCTGTGTGAGTTGGTTTCCGGTAGACCTTTGTGACCTAACTGAAAGTTTGTTTTATGGATGACAAGGGTATCAAGAAATGGAAGTTTACCCTCAATTTCCTTTTCCATGGTAAACTGAATGTTTGGATGGATATTATTAAGATAGTTTAGAAAGTCCATTAATTTTTCTTCACCATGGCTCCAAATAGTAAAGGTATCATCTACGAACCTGAACCAGACTGTAGGTTTGTAAGGTGCCGATTCTAATGCTGTCTTTTCAAAATATTCCATGTAAACGTTTGCTATTACTGGACTGAGTGGACTTCCCATAGCTACTCCATCAATCTGTTCATAAAATTCTTGATCCCATAGGAAATAACTTGTCAAACAATGGTGAAATAAGGCTGTTATATCTTCTGGAAAAATCTGGTTAATCAATGAGATTGTGTCTTTTACTGGAACCTTGGTAAAGAGGGATACAACGTCAAAACTGACTAATATATCCTGTGGACTGAGTCTCAACGGACTGATTTTGGTGATGAAATGAGTTGAATCTTTGATGTAAGAAGTGGTTTTTTCCAATGTGGTCCTGTAGGAGGGTGGTCAAATATCTAGCTAATTCCTACACGCTTGACACTGAGAGACACTGTCCTTCAGTGTTACTCCTCTGAAGATGCCTGCCACAGCTGCTGGCGAAACATCAGGAAAGAAAATGCCAAGACCACGGTTACACAGCCCGGATAACCCACAAGAACCAATGAACTCTGACCGTGAAAGCCTTCGACAATGTTTTATGATAATACATTATCAAATGATGCATTTAAATTATGTTAAAGCAATTCTAGACTTGATAGGAAAGTATGCATGCTGATTCCAATAGACGGTACAGAAGGCAGCCATGTTGATCATCCATAGAACAGTTAGATTCAAGTCCAGTAGCACCTCAAAGACCAACAAAGAGTTTCAGGGTACATGTTTTCAAGAGTCAAAGCTCCCTTTGTTAGACACGAGTAGGAATGGAGATCTCTGAGTCTTTTTATGACAGTCAGAGGTCAGAAACTGTTCCATTGGACTGGACCATGACACCATGGAGTTCAGGGTTGAGTTCTCCAGTTTGAACTTCCTTAACAGACAAGGAATTAATAGAGTGGGAGGAAGACATAGACAAATTCCTGAGGCCAAGGGGAAGTTAAGATGGACATCTGCTCAGCTCTTGAGCACCCCTATCTGGTGAAAAGCCTACTCATCTAACCATCTACCAAAACAGTGAAGAGAGTGATTCTGAATACATGCATCCTACTGACTATATGCACAGCACTGCTTCTTGCTTTATGCTCTACTTCCAACTACGTCTCTGACCACTCAGCCAGTCTGCTTGGCTGCTGTGCATTTCACTGATGTGCTTTACTGTCAATGAGCACAGATGCTGTTCTGCCCATCCCAGCAGTAGAGACATTTCCTGCTGCGGGGATCTGGACCTCATTACAATGCACCTTCCCCCACACCCATACACTAACCTAGGGAGTGAGGATTGTGCTTTTCTATACATCTGGTTTTCCCATACTCAGATGTTGCAGTTCCAAGAAGTACGGGAAGTGACACAGATATCTTGGTCAAGAACAATATTGGTCACAACTGCAGAAAGTTCTTTCTGGAAGATTTCTTCCCTTGCCAATGCCACTTGACCACACAAACATTCAAAAAATGGTTTTCTATCTCAGATACCAAGGTATCTCAACAAGCTGGAGAAAAATGCCATGATTTCATTGCAACGCCTCCTTCATCTGGAACTGATCACAATGTGGGAAAAATTCTTCTTTCCACCAGACGACATGCATACCACCACATAGAGGACCTCATTTTAGAGAAGCAGAGAGACCAATTTATAACACAAAGGTGTTCTTAAAGGCTATACGAATCTCCACATTTGCAAGAGTGTGTTTTAGTTAAGAAATAATGCATAGTTCCTTGCTATCATTATTTCACTGCAACAGCTTCAAGAACTTGATCCATTGGTTATTCTGAAACGTGGTTTGACCTTGCATAAACACATTCTATACAGGGATATCTTTGGTTGAGATAGGATTTAAGAAGGGCATGTACAAGAAATGGAAAAAGGGAGAAATCAACAAAGAGGAATTCAGACAAGTAGCCAGCACATGTAGGGTGAAAGTCAGTAAGGCTAAAGCGCAGAATGAACTCTGGCTAGCCAGGGAAGTTAAAAACAACAAAAAAGGGTTTTTTGGTTATGTCCATAACAAAAGGAAGATCAAGGTAACAATCGGGTCATTGCGTGGAGAGGACGGTGAGTTATTAACAGGGGAGGCAGAAAAGGCAGAATTACTTAACTCCTTTTTTGTATCAGTCTTCTCCCAAAAGGGGAATAGTGCTCAACCTGGGAACAATGGAGCAGAGGATGCAACAGGGGAATTACAGCATAGTATAGACACAAAGATAGTACAGGAATACCTGGCTACTCTTAATGAATTAAAGTCTCCGGGGTGGGACGAACTGCATCCAAGGGTGTTAAACGAACTGGCTGAAGTGATTTCAGAACCACTGGCAATAATCTTTGAGAATTCATGGAGAACAGGAGAAGTCCCAGCAGACTGGAGGAGGGCAAATGTGGTCCCCATCTTTAAAAGGGGGGGGAAGACATCCCAAACAATTATCGCCCAGTCAGCCTGACATCAATAACAGGTAAAATACTAGAGCAGATAATTAAATAGACGGTCTGTAAGAAAGAAATGCCATGATCACTGACAGTCAACATGGGTTTCTCAAAAACAGGTCATGCCAAACTAATCTCATATCTTTTTTTGAAAGAGTGACAAGTATGGTAGATGAAGGGAATGCTGTAGATGTAGTGTACCTTGATTTCAATAAAGCCTTTGATAAAGTCCCCCATAATCTCCTTGAAACAAAGCTAGTAAAATGTGGGCTGGGCACTGCTACTGTTAGGTGGATAGATAATTGGTTGACCAACCGACCCAAAGGGTGCTAATTAATGGCACAACTTCATCCTGGAGAGGAGTGACCAGTGGGGTACCTCAGTGGTCTGTCCTGGGACCGGTACTATTTAATATTTTTATAAATGACTTGGATGATGGAATAGAGAGCAAGCTAATCAAATTTGCAGATGACACCAAGTTAGGAGGGGTAGTTAATACCCCGGAGGGTAGGGTCAGAGTTCAGAATGACCTCGATAGACTGGAGAGCTGGGCCATAAGCAATTAAAATGGATTTCAATAGGGAGAAGTGCAAAGTACTTCACCTAGGCAGAAACAACATAAGGCATAGGTACAGGATGGGAGAGAGTTGGCTTGACAACAGTACATGTGAAAGAGATCTGGGAATCTTAGTGGACCACAAACTGAACATGAGTCAACAGTGTGATATGGCGGCTAAGAAGGTCAATGTAATTCTGGGCTGCATCAATAGGAGTATTGTGTCTAGATCAAGGGAAGTAATACTACCACAGTATTCTGCATTGGTCAGACCTCACTTGGAATACTGTGTCCAGTTTTGGGCTCCACAATTTAAGAAGGATGTTGACAAGTTGGAGCGTGTCCAGAGGAGGGCTGCTAGAATGGTAAAAGGTCTGGAATCCATGCCCTATAAGGAGAGACTTAAGGAGCTGGGTTTGTTCAGTCTGGAGAAGCGAAGGTTGAGAGAAACATGGTAGCCATGTTTAAATATTTGAAGGGATGTCATGTTGATGAGGGAACTAGCTTGTTCTCTGTTGCTCCAGAGACTAGGACACGGAGTAATGGATTTAAACTAATAGAAAAGCGATTCCACCTAAACATTAGGAAGAACTTTCTGACGGTGAGGGCTTTTCGACGGTGGAATGTGCTGCCTCGGAGGGTGGTGGAGTCCCCGTCTTTGGAGGTCTTTAAGCAGAGGCTAGATGGCTATCTGTCGGGAGTGCTTTGATTGTGGGATCCTGCATGGCGGGGGGAGGGTTGGGATCACTAGGGATGGCGGGGGAGGTAGTTGTTAATTTCCTGCATTGTGCAGGGGGTTGGACTAGATAACCCTGGTGGTCCCTTTCAACTCTATGATTCTATGATATTATTCTCACGTGAGAAAGAGCTGCAATTCTTCTGCTGCTTATTTGTTTTTATAAATGTGTCTCTAACATGTTGGGAAAATAGGCAACTAAATGACATGTCAATCCTTAAATGTACAGTATTTAAATTCAGCCAAGGTATAAACATCTGTAGATGACATGAACTTGGCAGACCATGCTAATGTCTGATCAGGAAGTCACTGAGTTTAATTTCTTTTAAATTTCCTCATGTGTATTTCCACATTAGGAAATACGTCCGTTAAAACTAATATAGTTGCAAATAACCTTATTAGTTTAAAGGCTGGTTTGGGTGACTCTTTGAAGCCTGTTTTTATTCTGGTGTTCCAAAAGTCACATGTAGGATTTAAAGGAAAACAGTAATCCAAAATCTGAGATCCAATATCTGACATCCTTCTCTAAATTACATCCACAATTTCCAACCAACAGCACCAGTTATAGCAGGACACTGTCACCCCGTGGGGGCCGCCACACATGGATCGTACAGGAAAGAAGTACCTTTAAAGTCCATGAACTTAAAAGACTCCTGACACACAGAAGCTGAAGAATCTTTCATGTATACAAAGCCCACTCCTTTAGATAATTAACACACAGGTCAAAGTGGGCTCTAGTCCATGAAAGCTTATGCACTGATAAAATCTTACTAGTTTTTTAAGATTCCCACAAAAAAGGTTTATTTTAATTTTTCAACCAAGCAGAATTTTATTCTGAAGTTGGGAGGACAGGATAATAACACGCACAGAAACCAATTCAACTTGGTGTTCTGAATGCTATTCTGAAGCACAGCAGATGTGGATTATTATTTTGAGTAGGAAAATGCCATCTCAGACATTGTGCATTAAGCTTTTCAACTCACTTTTTGACCCAACCAGTAATTAATTTTGTATCACATTATTTTAATAGTATACTAATTAACCTTGAATTAGAATGGGTTTTGGCAATGACTCTTTATAACAACTCACATTAGTAGTATGTAAATTATTGGATTTTGTGGCACTCAACTACACAGCGCAGAGCTGAGAAGGAGAGCACGGAACTTATCTCAGAACTCCCAAAATGATTTAAATTAACTCCCTGGTGAATGTTTTGTAATGAATGAGAAAGACACATTTCTTTTTTAAAAATATTTTTTTATTTTTCATAAAGTTACATATAAACTTTCCAACAAACAATCAAAAGTTGCAGAATATTTCATATCAGCCCATTGTTGTTGAAAATACATCATTATTATATATTGAAAATAAAAAGAGAAACTTCCCCTTCATCCTTTTCTTAACCTGTGTACTCTTTTGCACTCAAAAGTCTAATCCAGATATTGTTTGATATTATATTATATTTAAATGTACTTGTTTTATTGTATCTCTTATCAGTTCTTATATCATCGATTTAACCATAAAACAATTTTTAAAAGAACAAAACATAATATCTTCGATTTCCCATTGTTGTATATAGCAATAAAAATAAACAAGCAAGGTGGCATATTAAGTATACCATAGAAGTGATTCTGCTTGTCAATGGATTAGATCAGTGAATAACCTTGAAGTTTTCCCATATAAGTTTCTGTCTCGCAATATGCCCTCCATGTCTCCCATTCACCCATAAACTGAACATTGACTTTTTGGTTTACCAGAGCAGTAAGTTTTGCCATTTCCCATTTCTAACATTTTTAGTATCCAGTCATTTTTGTCTGGAATTTCCGACGATTTCCATTTAGCTGCATAAATCAACCTAGCAGCTGTAGTCGCATATATCAAAAAGGATCTCTGAGTTAATATAGAGTCAGGTATCATACATAGTAACATCATCTCAGGTGTTTTGGGTATGTTGCTTTGTACAATCAGTCTTATTTCATTGTAAATCATGTCCCAAAAGTTTTTCGCTTCTGTCACAAGTCCACCACATATGATGGTTAGAACCTACTTCTTTGTTACACTTCCAACAGTTTGGAGAAGTCGATTTGTATGCCATTGCCAGCTTTTTCGGTGTTAAATACCATCTGTACATCATTTTGTAACTATTTTCCCTTAGTGATTGAGATAATATGAGTTTCATATCACGTGACCAAAGTTTTTCCCATTTACTCAGTGGTATATCATGACCAAAACTCTGTGCCCAACTAATTATGGTGGGTTTTATTTGCTCTTGTTCACAATAAAATTCTAAAAGTAGGTTATACATTTTAGAGATTGAATGATCATTGGATTCCAATAGAAGTTTTTGTAGAGCTGATTTATTTTTAGAAAATCCTGTTTTCAAGTCCTGTATAAAAACAGAGTTTATCTGGTGATATTGAAACCAGGTCAGCTGGTCCTTAATCTCGTCATAGTCTTTCAAGGTGCATTTATTGTAATCCCATTTTAGGAGATCATGATATGTAACAAATTGAGCTGGTCTCAATGGCCGCAACGTCAGCATTTCTTGTGAGGATATCCACAATGGTGTCTTAGGTTCCAAAAAGTTTTTATACTTTTGCCAGGTTTTGAAAAGGGTAGACTTAACTGTATGTTGTTGAAATGATGAATGTATCTTAATTTTATCATACCATAGGTAGCCATGCCAACCACTTCTATTGTCAAATCCTTCCAAGTCCAGTAAGCACATATTAGACAATATGATCCAGTCTTTTAGCCATACTAGCGCACAAGCTTCGGCATATAATTTAAAATTGGGGAGTGCTAGACCCCCTCTTTCTTTTGTATCCACCAAGTACTTGTAAGCAATTCTTGTTTTTTTCCCTTGCCAGAAGAAATTCAACAAATCTTTTCTCCAAAGATTAAAATATTTTGCATGAAAAATTATGGGTAGATTCTGAAATAAAAATAAAAGTCTCGGTAGTATATTCATGTGGACTGTTGAGATACAGCCTAGAAAGGAGAGCTTTTTGTCTTTCCAATTAGACATATCTTTCTTGATTTCTTCCCATAATTTTGTGTAGTTGTTTACAACTAGGTCTTTATTTTTTGTAGAAATCCATATCCCCAGATATTTTGCTTTATTTGTCTTCTCCCATCCTGTGGCGGTTATAAAGGTCTCCTGTACTATTTCAGACATATTTTTAAATATTATTTGTGTTTTTTCCTGATTTTAAAACCTGAAACACGTCCATAAGAGTCTAGTATTTCCAATAAGTCATTCACTGATTGAGTCAGGTTGTCCATAATTAACAGAAGGTCGTCTGCAAATGCCCTCATTTTGAATTCATGTTTATTAATTTTCAGGCCATGGATGTCTTTGTTTTCTCGCATCTTAGTACAGAGGGTTTCCAGCACCAAAATAAACAATAAAGGTGAAAGTGGACAGGCTTGTCTTGTTCCTTTTTGTATCTCACAATTGTCTGATATTGATTCATTAACCAATATCTTTGCTTGCTGTTTCTCATATATGGCCGCAATGCCTCTTCGAAATCTTTCACCAAAGTGCATTTTTTCTAGAACTTTTTTCATAAAGTCCCAGGAGACCATGTCAAAAGCTTTTTCTGCATCGAGAAATACAAATGCTGCTTTGTTTTGAATGTTGTGATCATAATATTCCAGGGAATCCAAAAGAACTCTTATATTAGCCTTAATCTGTCTCCCCGGAACAAAGCCTGCCTGGTCTTCATGGATCAAGTCTGTAATCAGTTTTTTTACTCTATTTGATATCACAGAGGCACAGATTTTGTAGTTCACATTCAACAATGAAATAGATCTGTAATTTGTTACTTTTTCTGGGTCTCTTCCAGTTTTGTGTATCAAAGAAATAAAAGCATGTGACCATGTTTCAGGCAGTGATCCTATATCCAATATTGTATTAGAAATCCTTAAAAAGGGGTTGGATATGCTTAATTTAAATGTTCGGTAAAATAATGCTCTTATTCCATCTTGTCCAGGTGTTTTATCTATTTTTTGTTTAATTATTGCTTCTTCTAGTTCTTCTAAAGAAATTGGTGCATCTATTGTCTTCTGTTGGACAAGTGTAAGCTTTTTAGTGTTTATAGAATCCAAAAAGTTTTCTATCTTTTTATCTGAAATATTGTCTTTTTGATATAATCGAGTATAATAGGTAACAAATTCTTTTTGTATATCTGTCGTCATGTAGATCAGTCCCTTTTTTGTTTGTATTTTGGCTATAATTTTTTTCTGAACAGTCTCTCTTAGTTGACTAGCCAAGTATTTGCTTCTAGAGTCAGTTCAGGCTTGATTTGATCTAGAAAACTATACTTGCTAAATTTCAATGTTTAAGGTAAAGGCTCAGGTACACGATCAGTTTAAAAAATGTGGGAACTATCTGAGTCTGGAGACAGTTGTTGCCGTGCTGATAAGTCTTCATTTAACGTGAGCTCTGCTTTGAGTGTCAGCTTTTGGTTTTAATGAGAAAAGCCTCAAAGTAGGTTATTTTCTATGGGTGACTAGAAGCAGACCCACACATCACATTACCTTGTAACACCAACAGAGCTGTTTACTGAAACAAGCCTCTCCAATAGTACATTTTCTCATTTCTCATTCCTAAGCATAAACACTTGGTGACACATTTAACCACTGAACGAGCTACCCATTTGCAGTCTTAACGCCAGAAACGTCACACATGGGGGGGAAATCCATTATGGACAGTATTAATCTGGCATCTTGCACATCCATGCAAACTGCACTGATTAAGTATAAACAATGTATGCAAATCAGCTGCAGTGCTCCAGATCTAAGGCCAAATTGGAAACGTTTCATGAGCTGAACAGCTTGCCCATCCTTGGCCTAAAATCTATGTTGTACAATATTTGCAATTAATTCCAAGGACAACTATATGCCACTGGACATACAGTTTATTTCCAAGCCACACATTAAGATTCTAGAAGCTCCATCCCCAAATATAATTCATTCTAAGTAATAGTATTCACTTAGATTTCTTGCACAGAAGGAACTCATCCTTTTGAGTTTTTTGGTCGGTTATTTGAAATTAGTCAACTACAGCCTGCATAGCATTTATTCCATGTCTCAAACCAAGACAGAAATACGGAAAACACTGTAATTCTGCTCCATGCCTTGAATAGACTGTGATTGGCCTACAACTCACCAACCAGTAAATCACCAAATTTCTGTTCAGTACAACAAGAGAAGCCCACCATGCACTCGTCGGGCCTTTGTTTGGATTATGCATGCCGTTTCTGAGAGTCAGAGGTCACCTACCTCTTCCCCTGTGTTTCTCCACTTTTTGCCTGTGTATTCAAATTTGAGATAAAACAGGTCTCTGAAAACACAGGCAAAACGTGGGGAAACACAGGGGGAGAGGGAGGCGACCTCTGATAGTTGGAAACGGCATGCATAATCCAAACAAAGACCCGAAGTTGTCGGAGGGGTGGCCCCGAGGCAAACAGCCAAGCATAAAGGCCACTGATGTTCAGTGGGCCCACTATAACCTGGGACCAGCCTCAAGGTTGCAGTGGTCCTGAACTACCACATGTGGAGAACTCAGAATGATAAATCTGTCCAGGCCACACAGCACCTCTGCCAGCTCAACCACAGAATCCAATGGACTGCTAAGCCGATGGTATACCAGCAGAATTCTAAACTGCCCCTGGATCTCTAAACCAGGCTCTCACGTCTCCAATCTGAAGCTGATCATGGATCAAATACCCAACTGGAATAAGCTAAGCTAAAATTGGCCTGCATACTTCCCCCAACCAGATTCAGGAAGTGGAAAAGGGCAAGAGTCCAATAGCACCTTAAAGACTAACAAAAATATTTTCTGGTAGGGTATGAGCTTTCGTGAGCCACAGCTCACTTCTTCAGATACCACTGTGAATCAAATTCAGGAATTATCTGTAGATTTCCCCCCTTATTTTGCATGATATATATCTTAACCTGGCCCTGACCTGCATAGCCCAGGCTACTTGATCTCATCAAATCTCAGAAGCCAAGCAGGGTCGACCCTGGGAAGTACTTGGATGGGAGACCTCCAAGGAATACCAAGGTTGTAACACGGAGGCAGGCAATGGTGAACCACTTCTGAACGTTTTGTTACTTGAAAACCCCACCCGGGGTCGTCATAAGTCAGATGTGACTTGACAGCACAAAACAACAACAAAAACTTACTTGAACAGTCATGGGAAGATTTAACTGCAGGACATTAAAGACCCATCCCTGACTGCAAGAACCTTCTTCATCAACCACTCCGATTTCAAAAATGTTATTGTCCATATTCTTTCCTGGATATTTCTGGAGCCATAAAGACTAGAAAATTTTAAAAGTCTCAAGAAACTGAATTCTGCTCTCGAGCCATTGTGGAGTAGTGGTTAGAGTGGCCGACTGAGATTTGGGAGACCCAGATTAAATTCCCCACTCTGCCGTGGAAGCTTAATGGGTGACCTTGGGCCAGTCATTCACTCTCAGCCTAACCTGCCTTACAGGGCTGTTGTGAGGATAAAGGGGGGGGAGCAAAAGGAACACTGTGAATGCCCAATGAAGAGAAAGGTGGGATATAAATGAAGTAAATAAATAAATATGACATTTTTGCAGGTTTTTTGCTCCCATGGAATTATGTGGAACATAATTATATTCACGTACTTTACTTTGGGTTTTTTTGCCCACAGAAACCCATTTTACCTGTAAAAGAATGGGGGTGCTTCTTGTGCTCTCAAGGATCTGGAATAAAAATGCATAAATCTAGTCCGAGGACACTGACCCTTCTATTAAATCTTCCATGCCTCACTGTGGTTACATGCTGCCAGCTTGGCCGGCTTCTGTAACAGTTTCTCAAATGAACAGCACATAAATTTTGCTTTGCTGCATGTCACAGGGCTACCCATATACAGAGCGAGCAGAAAGGCTAGGACCATGACAATGCTTCTTCAAACATGTATGTGAAAATAAAATGTGCAGGAACTGATCTTGAGTCAGACAGTAAGCAAAGAGATATGCAAGACAAATGAAAGTCTCATATAATAGTAAAAAAAGTATTTGCTTCTGTTGGTTTTAATTCAATTATCTTGAAGAACCAAAGATCAGGATTCTTCTGTTGGGGTAAGATTTGTGTTGCCTTGAGGAAGTGTCTAGGATTCCCTATGGCTGCCAGTAGAAATGTGAAGGACAGGGAGAGATTGGAAGGGGATGCAAATATTTCATTTCACTCGTCTATACATACCCCCAAATGGGATAAAATAGAATTTCAGGGATAAACCGGGGGAGGGGGAGGAATCAGATGAAATAATTAACCTTTCAGCATGAAGAGCAAAAAGTTTGTCAAGCAGTGCTTTCACGTATTATCGCAGCCAATCCACACTATTGCAAATATTCAATATTCAAAGGCAGAAATACATTGCTACTGCCCTTGACTACACTGAAGACCTTGTCAGAAAATGTACGTACTTTCAAATCTTATCTTGCAGCATTACCAAATTATTTTCAGGTGTTTGGTCCAGCTAAGCAGTCTGGGAGTCTGTCAAGCATGTTGCCTACACACATTTCAGCACAGTCTCTTGACTCCTCTCGCTGCTCACATCCCTAGAATTACTCCACATTTAAACATCAACTGAAAGCGCCCAACAAATGTTGGAAAATTCAGCTCTTGCTGAACATGAATTAAAAGTTCAGTTGAATATCCTGATACTGCTTACTCGGTTATGTACATGGCCATTTATTAGATGACCTTTTCCCTCTAAAAATGGGCTATTCCCTGTTTTTGGACTATTAAATAACCACCTCATTTTGTGCTACTTTAGTGATATTATCAGCATTTCCCTATTTTCCCACCTGGCAAAAATCTTCTTGAGTAGCTGAGGATACAACAGTTGCAGCTCTATCCCTAGTACTCGGTAAATTTTTTAAAAAGTGTTTATACTTCTAAATTTCATAAATATGCCACATAGTGCAATTTAATGAGGCATTCATGTTCTCAAAGCAGCACAGTAGCCTACGTTTGATAAGAAAGTCCATTCTTCCCTTACAAATTCCCACATGTCAATGTGTGTGTGTGTGTGGGCGGGGGGGGGGGACTGCTTCAAAGTTTTTGGAGTTGTTTACACCTTTAGTTGCTAACCTTTGAAGCAACTTCTCCCAAGTTTGTCTTCCACATATATTATTTTCCCAGACAGTAAGGAACATAAGAACATGCTGGATCAGACCAAGGCCCATCAAGTCCAGCAGTCTGTTCACATAGCAGCCAACCAGGTGCCTCTAGGAAGCCCACAAACAAGACAACTGCAGCAGCATTGTCCTGCCTGTGTTCCATAGCACCTAATATAACAGGCATGCTCCTCTAATCCTGGAGAGAATTGGTATGCATCATGACTAGTATCCATTTTTACTGGTAGCCATGGATAGCCCTCTCCTCCATGAACATGTCCACTCCCCTCTTAAAGCCTTCCAAGTTGGCAGCCATCACCACATCCTGGAGCAAGGGAGTTCCACAATTTAACTATGCTAAGGAGTCAGGATATGCAGTCAGGGCCTTCTCAAGTCTGGTGATGAGGTCTAAATGATACTCGGAGGCAGGAGAAGCTAAAGGCTCTAACACCACAACCGGCTTGGCATTCAAAATGTACTCTTCCAGAGAATGAAGAGGCCACAGACCAGTTCAAAAGAATTGCTTGGGGGCGGGGGGGGAGAGAGACATTGGCTCAAACAGTGATTAAGCCAAAGGGCTATGAATGGGACCTGATATTTCATCTTGGATTAGTATCAGGCATAGGGTGAAGTCAGTTACCTGGAGAGGATCTCAGCTTTCCTGAAACGCATCTGCCTAGAAATGGCATCAGAACTGTGAAGCTGATCGTACGTCGTTTCTGGACTCACAATTTATGCAATGTATCTTATTAGGCTAACAACCTGTGGGCTCCAGCCGCACTGACAACCCTAACAGTGTTATTGCAGATGCTCTTAAGAGGCACGCAGATGTTTCAGTTCACTTCATCTAGGAGGCAAGTTTCCAGCCTTGAAATTTCAACTCCCTCTCCTGCTTTCAACAAATTAATTCACCCGAATTCTGATTA
The DNA here is from genome assembly GCF_029931775.1 of Euleptes europaea. Lineage (NCBI taxonomy): Eukaryota > Metazoa > Chordata > Lepidosauria > Squamata > Sphaerodactylidae > Euleptes > Euleptes europaea. Next base: position 20,989,625 of record NC_079313.1, on the reverse strand, counting down.
ATAATAAAAGGCCATGCCATCAGCATTCAGAACCCCAGCCGGGAATGTCATGGCTCAAAGGGCAGAAATCTGCTTAGAGCTACAAGAGAACCCAACTGAATTTGGGGCGTCTCAGTCTATGAATGTGTAAGCACTTCATCTGTTCACTCAGACACAATGTGCTGAGAGGCTACATGTGTTACGGACCAAGAACAGGACAGGCAGGCAGTGTGCAAAGGAGGGGCCGGCTTGCCAAACAACTGCTGTTTGGCCACAAATGCGCATACCCCCAGATATTTGCTTTTTCAGCAAGTTCTCATGTTTTTAAAAAGGAGTGTTGGAATGTTTATATTCAAGTCCACTCTCAACACCACTACTGAATTATTAGCACAGACATACATCCCCTTTACTCTCTCCATCCATCTGGTTTCGTCTTCAAACAAATTTTTTTATTTCTGCATGTCCAGTGGAACCTTTATACAGACAGCAAATGGGGGGGGACTAGCAGGAACAACTGGCATTGTTAAGGACTCACTTCTCAAAAACTCAATAATGTCAAGGCATAGCAAGAAGGAAGCTTTCTGGCATTACTATAGACAGAGTGCTTTGGAATAAAAAACTGAGTTACGTGCAGAGGAACAAATGCAGAGCCACACAGGAGTCTGCAGCATTTCAGTTTCTCAGACGATTATATAGCGCTCTGTGTTAAAAGTTTTCAAGGATTAGAGCTGACATTCATTTCACCAGAACTTCCTGAGATGAGCTATAAAGTAATGGTCCCACTTCTGACAGATAGATAAACTTCAGTGACATTTAATTAGCTGCTGTGCAAACAATTTCTAAAACCATTCCATACATCACACTGGCAACACTGCTGTTGAAATAAAAAAAACATTGCAGCATCCCTAGATAAAGCAAGCAGTGCGTGCAAAAAACCTTCCATATGCTGCAGGCTGATTTTAACCATAACCATGATGCCGTAGAGGCTAGAGAGCTTTTGAGGGGGGGTGGGATGAGGAGAGCCAAAAACGAAGGCCGACTACACAAAAGATGAAGCCAGAAAGGATTCCAAGGTAGAGGGTGTGTGGTTATTAGGAGGAACACACACAAGGTGGATAAAGCTGAAGATAAGCAAAATTTTAGATATCAAAGAAGGTCTAGCTGGAGAGCTTGCTCTAACGCTGCTTCTCCCTCTGAGGCAGGAGGAGAATTGGCTGTTAGAGGGCGCCCCTAGCACAGGGACAGCAAGTGAAAGGTCTTTTAGTCCTGCCTGAGCATAGGAACGGAAGAACCCGCTCATCAGATGTCCTCGAAGCTCAGAGGGAGAATAAGGGTTTCTTAATAGGAATTCCATATAAAGAACTATTTCAAATGGAAAACAGCACAGCCATTATTTTTTCAGGAACTCCTTGAACCATGGTGAAACTATATTCATTTACCTTCTTACTATCATCACTATAACCTTACCATAAAGTAAAGTAGCCAGCCCAAATGTTGGGTGCTTATTAGGGAGGAAGAAAAAGAAGGAGGAGTTGGTTCTTATATGCCAACTTTCTCTACATTTTTTAAAGGAGAGTTGAGCCAGCTTACAATCTCCTTTCCCTCCCTCCTCTCCCCACAACAGACACCTTGTGAGGTAGGTGGAGCTGAGAGAACTCTAGAACCGTGACTAGCCCAAAGTCACCCAGCTGGCTTCATGTGTAGGAGTAGAGAAACCAACACAGTTCACCAGATTAGAGTCTGTCGCTCATGTGGAGGTGAGGGGAATCAAACCCGGTTCTCCAGACTGGAGTCCACAGCTCCTAACCACTACACCAGGCAGAGTGGGAGACAGACAGATCTGATCCCTGGGACACAATCTACTAGGGAATTAACCCTGCACAAATCAGTCCCATTAAAACAAATGGAAACTAACCAAGAGCACAGCTGGATTTCTGCACATCATACTATTCATTACAATGAGTTCTGCACAGATCTTCCTACTGGATTGTGTCCCACGTCAATTAATGAGAGGAGGGCTAATACATTTTCTGCATCTGGTGCCAATATATTCTGGTCAAGCCCATGCATCAGGTAATTACTGCTTAAGAGTAGCAGATCTGGATGACGCTCCTTCAAGCTAACAGATGTCTGCTTAAATAGTTAGTAGAGTAAGGGCAGCTGCAAAGAAAGAGGCTACAGCTGTGGTGACACTTCTTTGACATATTCACTTAACAAGACTGATTAATCCTTCCCCTGACCCAATACCTTCTCATCTTTTGTATTCACATCCACTTTTTTTGTTCGGATGGCTTTGGTTACATGCTCAATGTTGTTCTCTCTGCAGTAGTCAAATATGTTCTTATCTTCCTCCCTGAGAAGAAATAAGAAAAAAAAGTTCTGTATCATTACTGAATTACACATACAGATTACACAAGCACGAGATGCCAGTTTTGCCACAGTTTCAGTTACTTTGGCATTGCGAAGTAAGCAGATTGCCAACGTATTACACGCAAATAGCACTCTTTGTGTTGGTATATAGTCTGCATCAAAGACTGTTCACAGTATTTAGACAAAACCACAAAGAGCTAAATTCCCAGCAACTGGTAAACATGCCAGAACAGTAATACTGACAACTTTGAATTCAATACCCTCCAGAAATGAGGTTCAGGTTTGTGGTTCCTTTGCAGTCCCACATGGGACTGCTTATGTGCAGGCCAGCCACAGAGTCAGACTTGTCAGCTTCTAGAAAGATCGGATCCATGGAGTGCTCCCCCCATACACCCCCACTGCCTGGTGCCGAGTTCTCCAGCCCAAACAGTCACATGACAGGAAGGGAAGAGGGAGCACTCTCCCTCAGTTCTCTTTCTGCCACCATGGAGCGAGGGGGTGTTTCTTCAACTTCTGATCTGAAATGGAGAGTAAGAAAAAAGGAGCTCTTTTTAAAAAGTGCCAATGTTGCAGCACTAAAATGGCTCAGAATGATGCCCACTCAAGGTGCCTAATGTGTCTAGGTGAAGGGCATGTTCCTTCCACTTGCTGCGCTTGTTGGCTCCTAACCCGCAAGGCCAGGCAGGAACAGGAGAAGTCCTTGGTTCCGATAAAGGAGAGGACTCCGCTAAGAAAGACTGCACATCTTCTGTGATGTTGGTGCCCATTGCCCCTTCAGTGGCCAAAGTGGTGCCTGTAGCTTCTGAGCAAAGGGCTATTCCTGAACCACCCACAAAAAAGCCCAAGAAAAAGGCTACAGCAGCGCCTTTAGAGGCGAAAGAGCAAAAAGCTCCAAGTGCGTCTCTTCATTGAAGAAAGTACCACTTCAATGACGTTTGCCATTGGCATCCCCTCAGTGCCGTTGGTCACCACCAGCATCGAGAGGTCGAAGCCCTCGAGGTCAGACTTCATCACCAGGTGATCTATGGAGGTTGCCCTCTCCGGTCTTCCTCGACTCCTCTGTGGATTGCTGTTGGAGTCGGTCGTCTTGACATTGTAGAGACTCCAAGGACTGTTCCAACCTCTGCCTCAACACCACAGCTCGTTGCCATCTCAGAACTGAAGTCCTGTGACTCGACGCCAGTCCCATTCGCCAATGGGTTTTAATAGGCCGGGCGCCATCACCCTCTCTGAGGGAGCAGGCCTCGCCGCCGTCTGCAGATAATGTAGTCGAGATCCCTGCTGTGGCATCTAAAACTCTTCAGACTGACTCGCACAGTCACTGCCAGCCATATAATGACAGATACCAGGAGCACCACTGGTACCCTCAAGGTCCATACTTTTGCCCATGTTTTGCCCATTCACCTGCCTTGGACACTATGACCATCCTCACTAGGAACGCCAGCACCACTCCTTGCTTCTTCCATCAAGAGATACCAGATGGTGCCATCAGCGTTGAGGGATCGATCGGAGTTGGGGGCACGCAGGTCCCCAAGATCAAGGAGAGTTCCACATCTGTCGGAGGAAGCAATAGTGCAAGATTCTGCCAAGGAAGATGACTCAGCATCCCTGCCTTCTCTTGACGATGTTGCCAGTAACCCCACACCTGTTTCTCCATTGGAGGACATTAGACTATATCAGTGATGGCAAACCTTTTAGAGACCGAGTGCCCAAACTGCAACCCAAAACCCACTTATTTATCGCCAAGTGCCAATATGGCAATTTAACCTGAATACTGAGGTTTTAGTTTAGAAAAAACAACTCATACATTCACATATTTTGCGTTAAAAGAAAAACACAATAACAGAGCTTTCAATGATACAAACAACTTTTTATTGAAAGGTAAAAGTTTGCATTTGGCATGCATCTCTCCAGGACTCGTCCTCTGCTCAGCCACCGGACATTATTGTACATAAGTAAACAATTATACTGTGCCTGAACCTCCTCAAGAAGTGCGTGAAACTGTCGACAATTCACGAGCCATGATGTAATTCACCATTTTTGTGACATCTTTGAGGACATCGTCAAATTTTTTGAACAATTAATGTGATTTTTGCTGTTGTGTGCATGCTGATAATTTGTCTAACCTTGGCTCATACTTTGTAAGTTTGAGAGCAACACATGCAGCACTCAGGTCATCTGTTAGCCTGTTTCTGGTGTCAGATTTGATATAATTCAAAGCTGAAAACAGCTGCTCACAAGCATAAGATGATCCAAACAAAGTAAGGAAAGCAATCCCAAGTGCTTTCATTGACTTAAAATTATTTGGCAGAGAATTCCACACTTTACGGATTTCATTTTCAGAACTAACTGTGCTGTCCTTTGGCATCCCTTCTATCTTCTCAAGTGTTTCACGCAGGTCATAGAATTTATTTTTCCAGATAGAGCTTTCTTGAAATTCTATTAGCTCCATTTCCAGATTTTCTAAATCTAACCAGTGTAGGCAGGAAAGATCAAGTTCTTCAAATTTGGCTTTATCTGGAGAAGTAAGAAAACACAGGGTTGTCTCCAACTTACCGAACTGTAAAAATCTGTTACTAAAATTCACCTTTGCAGCTGCTACAATGCTAGAAAATTCCTTGTAGATTTCCTGATGGCTTGTAGGATTGTCTGCAAATGTTGTAGAATTTTCTAAATGCTTTTTTAGACGGGCGGGGCCCCAGACAAACTGAAGACGGGAGGGGCCCCGACAAACAGCTGAGCTGCCCCGCAGCTCAGCTGAGAGGGGGGGCGTGGCAACCACAGCCTCCCCCGTCCAAACTGAAGACAGGTGGGGCCCCAACAAACAGCTGAGCTGCCCCGCAGCTCAGCTGAGGGGGGGGTAAGGTGCTCGGCCACAGCCTCCCCCGTCCAAACTGAAGACAGGCGGGGGCCCCGACATACAGCTGAGCTGCGGCCGCAGCTCAGCTGAGAGAGAGGGAGGGGCTTGCCCCAGTGCAAGGAGAGGGAGGGCGCCAGTGCAGGCTTGGGGAGCATGGGCTTGGGGAGAAGGAGCACCACCCTCAGTGCCCTCACCACAGCAACAGGGCACAGCCCTAGGCAGACGCGACGGATCCCCGAGTGCCCACAGAGAGGGCTCGGCGTGCTGGCTGCCAACACAGGACTATATGCTGAACAGCTCATCAAGATGGCCAAAGCATTGAATATAGACTTTCATCCGCCTGATCCCTGCCCATCAGGGATGTCCTGTGCACTGTGGATACTGGTCCTATAGCCCTAGCCATGATAAAGGGCATTATGGATACTGTCACTGCTAATTGAGCTAATCCTGCCTCTGGCTCTGTGTCCACTAGAAAGGTGGAAAAATTGTATAAAATCCATCAAGAAGGGTGTGATTTTCTATTTCATCACCCTCCCGCTAATTCCATTGTGACGGAGTCACTACTGTCTAGATATAGGTGTTCGGAATGCTGGTAGATACGAGGGCCAGAGGCAGGTAGCATAGTCAGGAAACTAGTCCGAGGTCAGGTACTGTGCTGTTCAAGTCCAATTCCTAGTAGAGGGGTCATCCAAAGTCAAGGTCAGGTTCAATTCTGAGGTCAGGGTAAGCGTTCTGCTTTCCCATGGCAGAAAAATAAACGCTCTAGCGCTCTTTGCTTGGCCTGTGAATGTGACCTCTATGGAACACACTCCTTTCTTTCCATATGCACTTCCCCTTCACCTAACTTCATACATCCTATAGAACCAAGCATTAAAGCTTTTCCAGGAGTGTACTACCTCAGGATGCAAGTAGGAAAATCACATGTTTGAACACGTGCCCATGTGAAAAGCTCTTTAGACACAGCACATTAGGAATAGGCAAGGCTGAATCCTCTTCCCTGACATGTTCAAATTTGAATATGCATGGAGATTAAAAAAAACAAACAGAGAAGGATTCCAACATGAAAGTGTTTCAGCCAAAATGGTAAAGTCCAGAAAACTATCACAGCTTGATTCCACAGAACATATTAACTATCACACAGCAATTCATTTAAGATAGCTGCAGAGTGTGGTTGTGTTGGTTTGCAGTAGAACAACTAGATTCGAACCCAATAGCATCTTAAAGGCCAACAAGATTTTCAACGTATGAGCTTTTCAGCACCAATGCTCCCCTTGCTGGATGCTATCAGTGGAGCTCTGACTCTCGAAAGCTTATACCAAAAATCTTGTTGGTCTCTAAGGTGCTACTGGACTCAAGCCAATCAATCAAGTTTTATTTCGATACAATATCAGCTCTGAATAAAAATCAAAGTTAGGTTAAAATAATAAAATAAAATAATAAAAGTTGATGATTCTGGGAGGGATGATTTGACAAAGAGGAGGAAAGATCTTCTATGTTTTCAATTAGCTGTTTACGAATCCCACTAGACCAGAGGCAAAATTTGGCTACTTGAATGGTTTTCTCCCGAGAGGAGTCTCCTAAGAGAAGGGAAACTTTAGCTTCTTGCTACTGGACTCAAATCTAGCAATTCATTTAAAAGTCACAAGAACTTTGGTCTAGAGTAGGGAGAGGCAACCCTTCCTCCAACATGCATACCAAGCGGTAGCACAACAGACCATTTCACACAGCAAGGAAGCTCTCTTGCCCTACCATACAAGCAGGGGTGTAGCTGAGCCAGGATCACCCAGAGCACAACTCTGGAACATTTTTGGACCAGGAGAAGTGATATTATCAACCAGAGCTCCTTCTGACCCTACCCTCAGGAGTGCCAGCAACCCTATCCCAATGGTTGGTGCTGTGCTACACAGGCACATAGCCATCTTGGCAGACTGGCAAGCATGGGGGCTGGGGCTGGCTGGATGATTATGCGATGTTTCCACCAAAGCCCACAATGTTCATCTCCTCCCAGACAGATTTCGGTAGCCAGCAGAGGTCGGGGCAGCAAGAGTGGCAGCAGAGTCTACTGTTCCTTGCTGCTCTCAAGTGCTTCTGGCCCATTGCCTTTGGTCACTTGGCACAGTTCAGCTTGACTACAGGGAGGAAATGTAGCCTCAGCCCTTACCCAACAAGAGGGAACACATGGAGAACCCCACGTAGCATGGCACAGCCTCCCCACCCTTTTTCCTGGCCAGGTGCTACATGCCTGAGAGGGAGGCTGGGGGGCAGGGAGAGACCCAAAGCCAGGTGGTGGTTAGAATCATAGAGTTGGAAGGGACGACCAGAGTCATCTAGTCCAATCCTTTGCACAATGCAGGAAATTCACAACTACCTCCCCCCAACACTGTAAGCAAACGGGTTGCCAATCTCCCCGACTGGTCATAGCAGCCCTAACAGATGCGCAACACCACCTTTCCAGACATGACAGCCAGCCCGAATCGCCACTGAAAGGGCTCCTATCCCGTCCTGCGAAACAGGCAGCCACGGCCAGGTCAACCCCTCCTGTGAACCAGAGGGAACTCATTTTCCTGTGCGCCCATTCCAGCAGAAGCCATGTTGCAAGGAGCATGTAGTTGTCGCCAATCCCCCCCTCCCTGCATCATCTGCATGATTGATGGCCCATTGGAAAGCACTGAGATAGCAGTAACGGAAGATCGCTCCCCCGGCTATGCAAAGCGACCCGCCCCGGACCCAACTGCACGTGTCTTTGTTCCAGCTCATTAATCCCATCTACGAACGACTCCCGGTCCTCCGGGAATTGCGCAAATCAGTAACAGCAGAATAGCTTGTTTCAATTGCCCACTTGCCCCACCCCGGCACCGACCATTAGTGTTATTGTCAGGAACCACGAAGGGGAAAACTCATTACCCCGCCCCCAGGAAAAGGTATATCTGGGGTCTCCTTAGTCCATACCTTACCTTAGGTCTTCCCCTGGCATACCTGCTGTCACTTTGTTGGTTTAGGTTTTGCGCAGCCTGATCACGCTCCCCTCCCGCCTCGCTGGTCAAGTCCCGGGAAAACAGAGTTGCACTTACCTGTAACTGCTGTTCATTGAAGTCTTCGGTGCAGACCCACATATGGGACTGCGCCTGCGCGCAGGCCTACCGCTGGAAACTTTGTTAGCCTAAAACCTCAAACTGGGGATGCCCCTCCCGCCTGCCTTCGTGCCGAAATGACCGCATGCTCCTGGGCGGGGCATCCCCCTCCTTCCTCAGTTCCTTCTCCGCCGCCGACCAAGACCAATGGCAGGTAAGTAATAGGATATCATACACTAATTATACTTCTCACCTTTTTTCTTCTTCTTTTTTTTTTAGGTCGACAGCGGGGTCGGAAGGGAGGGATGTGTGTCTGCACCGAAGACATCAATGAACAGCAATTACAGGTAAGTGCAACTCTGTTTTCATCTTCTGTCTTCGGTGCAGCCCCACATGTGGGATTTTAACAAGCTTACCCATAGGAGGTGGGGTTGACTAGGAGAAAAGTGTCTGGAGGACTGCTCTGCCAACTGCTGCATCCTTTCTGGCTTGCAGGTCCAGCGCATAATGTTTCACGAATGTGTCCTCCGATGACCACGTTGCTACTCTACAGATGTCACCAATCGGGATCCTCCTGTGGAGAGCAGCGGAAGAACCCTGTACCCTAGTGGAGTGAGCCCTAATCCCTAGGGGAAAGGGCACCCTTGCCTGTTTGTACGTGATCCTAATCGCTGAGACCACCCATCTCACTATGGACTGAGCGGATGCTGGCCGTCCCTTCTTGGGACCCTGATAACAAATGAAAAGCGAACTAGACTTTCTAAAGTGCTTAGTTCGTTCAATGTAATAAAGAAGGGCACATTTTAAATCAAGAGTGTGTAGTGTCGTTTCTGCCTGGGAGGATGGATTAGGAAAAAATACTGGCAGGACCAAATCCTGTGCTAGGTGAAAGGTGGAGATAACCTTGGGTTTAAACCGAATCCTGGGATGAAGTACTATCTTCTCATTATAGACCTTGAGAAAAGGGCTGTCTATACGTAGAGCTGCTAGCTCACCCACACGTCTAGTAGACGTAACCGCCACCAAAAAGGCCACCTTCGCTGACAATGCTGAAAGCTGGGCATGAGCCAAGGGTTCAAAGGGGTCCAGCATGAGATTCGCAAGGACCAAAGATAATGACCATTGGGGGGTCAACTTGGGGCTTGGTGGGAATAGGTTGTTAAGGGCCCTCAGAAAACGTTTGGATAGGGGGTGGGAAAAAACTGTATACCCCTCTACTGGATCATGAAAGGCTGAAATCGCTGCTAGATGCGCACGCACCGACGAGACTGACAAGCCTCCCTTAGTCAAATCTAGAAGGTAGTCTAAAACCTTAGGAAGTGGGCAAATGAAGGGGGAGAGGCCTTCATGTTTTGCCCAGCCCAGGAATCTATCCCACTTCCTATCATAGGAGTAACGAGTAGAAGGTCTTCTAGCTTGCAGAACTACCTCCTGTACTGAAGATGAACAACCTACTAGAGTCTGGGAAGAATGCGCCACGCTGTGAGGTGTAGCCTCTGCACATCGTGGTGTGCCAGCTCGCCCCAGCGAAGGAGATTCGGATGGGAAGGAAGAACTCTGCTGTCCCCTCTCGCCAGCTGTACCAGTAGGGTGAACCAAATTTGCCTCGGCCATCGAGGTGATATCAGGATGCAGTCGGTGTTGCCTGCGACTATCTTCCCCAAGACCCTTGCTAGCAGTGGGAATGGGGGAAAGGCATAGAACAGGTTATTGGACCAAGTGATCTGGAACGCATCCCCCAGCGAAACTGGGTCGTTCCCTGCCAGAGAACAAAAATCTACCGCCTTCTTGTTGCACCTGGTTGCAAACAGGTCGATCTGGGGGGTGCCCCATTCCTGGAATATAGGAAGTAGGAAGGGTTCCTATAGTTCCCACTCGTGGTTGGTAGTAAAGTCCCTGCTCAGGGAGTCTGCCCAGGTGTTGTGGATCCCCGCTATGTGTATAGCTCGTAGCTCTATGTTGTTCGTGCGAGCTATCCCCTGAACTCTCTGTGCCTCCCTGCAAAGGGGGATGGAGCCCGTACCCCCCTGCTTGTTGACATAGAATACTGTGCAGGAATTGTCTGACTCCAGTAGTGTTCTTGAGTTCTGGAGGATATCTGTGAAAGAGGTAAGAACATAACGTACAGCCCTGTAATTCCAGGAAATTAATGGGTTGGGAAGCCTCTCTAGAGGACCACCTGCCTTGAATGGAATGTACTCCGCAATGACCACCCCAACCCTCCAAGGATGCGTCAGTGGTGAGCGTAAAGTCCGGATTCCAGTAGCCAAGGGGGATACCCCTTAGGAGGTTGGGTTCCGAGAGCCACCACCATAGAGATCTAAGGATGGCCCTGGGGACAGACAGTTTATGCCACTTGGAATGGTGAGAAAAAACATAAGTTCTAATAAACCAATTCTGCAATTCCCTCATTTGCAATCTAGCAAAAGGGGTGACTGCAGTGGTTGAGGCCATGAGCCCTAGCAACCTTTGGATAGAGACCACTGGTTGGTGTCTACACTTCAGAAAATGGTGGATAAGATTCTTGATAGAGGTCACCCTTTCACTGGGGAGGAATGCCCTTCCAGCATTGGAATCTAACACTGCGCCAATAAATTGCGCTCTAGGGGACGGGACCAGCTTTGATTTCTTCAAATTGACCCTCAAGCTGAGTTTCTCACAGTTGGATAGGACCAGCTGCAAATTGGTGGACAGGATGTCAGGGCTAGTGGCTGTCAGCAGCCAGTCATCGAGATAGGGATAGATGCTACAACCCTGGTCTCTAAGGAATGACATCACCACTGGCATGCACTTCGTGAAAACTCTGGGAGCAGTGGCAAGGCCAAATGGGAGGACGGAGTACTGAAAAAAGTCAGACCCATAACGAAACAAGAAAACGTCGATGGTCTGGGTGGATGGACACATGAAAGTATGCATCCTTGAGGTCCAATACCGCAAACCAGGTGTTGGGTGTAATGAGTTTCATAACAGAGGGTAGGGAGACCATCTTGAACTTTGAAACTCGTAAACATTTATTCAAGAACCTGAGGTCAAAGATGGGTCTGGAACCCCCATCCTTTTTAGCAACCATAAAAATTCTAGAAAAGAAACCGGAACAAAGGGGATTAACCTTTTGAACAGCCCCTTTCTGGAGGAGCTCCTCTAGTTGGGGAGCAAAGTCCGGGAAGGGGTTATCTCCCGCTGAACTGGAGGGAGAACAAACAGGGATAAACCTGAACTCCAAGCGATAACCCTCAGAGATAACTTTGAGGACCCAGGCGTCTGAGCAGATAGCTCGCCAGGCCTCATAAAACTTAGCCAACCTATTCAGGAATGGAAGCTCCTCTAGGTTGGGTTGTAGAGCTAGTCAAAATTTCTGAGAGGACTGTCTCTGGTTCTTGTGTTGAGGGGTGGGAGCTGCACGTTGCTTGAAACCTGGTGTTGAAATTTCCCTTGTTGAGGATAGGGTTGAAACCTCTGGTATCTTTGATATCTGTTGAAGGAAGGGCCAAAGGTCTGCTGACGGAATGGAGGTTTGTCCCTTTGTTGCTGCTGAAAAGGGTGAGCTACTCCAAGGGATCTTGCCGTTTGGCGATCCTTCTTTAGGTTTGTGAGGAACTCAGTGGTGGTAGAGGTGAAGAGGGTATCTCCTTCAAAGGGAAGGTCCTCGATGTGCGATCTCGTATCCAGAGGGAGGGCAGTAGTGCAAAGCCACGAATGACGCCTAAGGGTAATCGCAGAGGCCATTGTTCTAGCTGCAACATGAGCTGCATGTTTGCCAGCATTGATTTGTTGTCGTGATAGACGTGTAGCTTCCGATTGAATTAAGCGCAAGGCATTCCTGGATTCCTCAGGAAGCAGATCAATGTGGGGGGCTGCTTTCTCCCACAGGAAGAGTTGGTACCCCCCCCCCATGATAGTTTGGTAGTTGGAGATGCGGAAGCTAAGGGCCGAGGAGGTATAGGTCCTCCTGCCCAGCTGATCCAGCCTTTTACTCTCTTTATCTGCAGGAGTCAAGTGTGGATCCTGTCTCTGTCTGGACTGCATCTCAGTGGTTACTATCGAGGATGGAGGGGGATGGACCGTGAGGAATTCAGCCGACTCAGGCTTTGTCCTATAGAGGTTCTCTATCTTTTTAGAGGAAGCAGGGATGGATGCAGGTTTTTTCCAAATTGACTTGGCAGCTTCAGAGAGACCTTCTAGAATGGGGAAGGCAGCGATACCTGGGGAGTCAGGGTATAGGCGACTGAGGATCTTGTCCTTTGGCCTGTTATCAGCTGTGGAGATGTTGATATCCAGGGCTTCCGCCATCCTAATCATTTGCTCTGTCCTTAGTTTGAGGTCTTCGGATGGGGAAATGGCGTCTGCGTCCCCAACCAGCTCATCTGGTGAAGGTTCTGAGACTCCCTCAGAGCTCTCATCTCTGGTTTCAGAGTCATCCTGGTCAGAATCCCTTCTAGGAGTTCGCTGTGTCAGCGGAGTGAAGGGGGAAGGCAGTTGAGGTGTCTTCAGGACCACTGGTTCGCCTTGGAAAGACATCTGTCTGAACCGACAGAACTCTATCCAGTCCTTGACGAGTTCTGGGGAAATGATAGGAGCGGATGTGGAGGGAGCAGGCTGGAGAATTTGCTGCGGTACCGATGGGGTAGGTACCACGGATGCAGGATCCAGTGGGTCCGGGTCCGAAATAAGCAGAGGATCCTTGAGGGGTTTGAGCTCGATGTCGGAGAACGATTGGAGCGGAGAGTCCAGGTGCGGGGATGGTGTCCTCGGTACCGGGGTCGGTGCCGGCTGGGAGGGGTTTGGATCCGAAGGTCTAGATACCGACGTACTCTTCTTGCGTACCGAGCCGGATCCGGAGTGTTTATCTTGGTGTTTGGATTTGTGCTTATGCTTTTTTCCATGGGTCGGATCCGAGAGTGTCAGATCCGAAGGCCTCAGAGTCGTGCTGGTACCAGGGGTCGGTACCGAACGCGTCGACTGCGCGTCTCCCGGAGTTCTGGAACCCGTCGAGGGAGAGAGCGCTGAGAGGGCCTTTTTCCAAAGTTCGGCGCTCAGCCAGTGCGCGCGAGCATTGTGAGACCGGGTAGAGAAGCCTTGGCAGATCGAACATTTTGAGATGTTGTGCCCCTCGCCCAAGCAACTTAAGCAAAGATTGTGCTGATCTGTGTGCGGTATCTTAGCTGGGCATTTTTTGCAGTTCTTGAAAGGGGTTTTGGGGGCCATCACGGTCCTCAGCGCTGGGTTCAGGGAACTGGGAATACGCGGAATTTCTCTCTCTTTTTTTTAATTTAGGAATCTCCTAGGTTGTTGGAGTAAGAAGAGGGGAGCCGGATGGCGCGGCTCTAAAAAGACTTACAGAAGCAAGATGAGACTGAGGTAAGGCAAAGATGCGATCCAAGCGGCGGCAAGAAAGGAACTGAGGAGGGAGGGGGATGTCCCGCCAAGAGCATGCGGTCATTTCGGCGCGAAGGCCGGCGCCGCCTGCGATGGGAGGGGCATCCCCAGTTTGAGGTTTTAGGCTAACAAAGTTTCCGGCAGTAGGTCCCACATGTGGGGCTGCACCGCAGACAGAAGATGAACCCCTCTTCCTCTCCCCGGTTTCCCAGTATCTTAGCCCACGGAACCCCGGACGTCTCCGCTTCTGGATCAGGGGCAGTATTTCCCATCTTCAGAGGGCCTGCCACATTGGCAAGCGTTACTATACTACTCTCTTAAATTCCTAGACTCTCTGTGTTGTTGTGTACATGTTATTTGAGTTTCTGTGTGCATACGAGTAATAAGTAAATCCTTGAAGCTAAAACCATTGACTCCGTTTTATTCTTTGAATCATGGTTTGGACTCCTGTAGACACATTAGATCCTGCAGGTTATGTCCAGTGCCGGTTATTGAATGCTTATTCCCCCATATAATAATTCTTAACCAAGCATTTTGGCTAACAACACACCCCAGTGACCCCTACTTCATGTCCAGAAGATGGCCAAGATGCCCTCCCTCTCATGATCTGCCTAAGGTCACAGAATCAGCACTGCTGACAGATGGCCATCTAGCCTCTGCTTAAAAACCTGCAAGGAAGGAGAGCTCACCACCTCCTGAGGAAGCCTGTTCCACTGAGGAACCACTCTGTTAGAACATTCTTCCTAATGTCTAAACAGAAACTCTTTTGATTTCATCTGAACCCATTGGTTCTGGTCCGACCTTCTGGGGCAACAGAAAACAACTCGGCACCATCCTCTATATGACAGCCCTTGAAGATGATTATTATATCACCTATGACACCATATCTACAGTTGGAAGTCGGAAAGGCAGGTTGGAAACCATCAGGGTCCTGAGCATGGGCCCCCTTCCTGCACAACAGCAATGGCTTAAATGAGAATTTGGGAGTGTGCTAGCTTTACAAGTGAAAATCTGAGTGAAAACTAAACTGATGATACCCTTGCTTTGGACCAGGACACTGCTTGCAAGGCAACTGTTAGGATCAGACATTATGTTTCCATCCCCTGCAGTCACATTTTAAAGTTTGCATCAAATGCAAAAAAGTGCATCGAATGCAAAACTGTGTTTCATGCTTCCATTGCTAAAGCAGCCTTATTTTAAAAGGTAACGGTAGTCCCCTGTGCAAGCACCGGGTGACATCACATCGCGACGTTTACTAGGCAGACTCTTTTTATGGGGTGGTTTGCCATTGCCTTCCCCCGTCATCTACACTTTACCCCCAGCAAGCCTTATTTTACTCCCATGAAAATAATAATTTGATCTATACACCATCTGTGCAGTATATTTGCCGAAGTACAAACCCCATCCTCCCACCTGCCCCCCACCCCACTCTTTTGTTTGTTTGCACACCAACATCTTCACAGGCAGATAAGGTATTTTTTGACAGGCCAAAAAAAGGTTGCCTACACCTGATCTACAGGTTGGTGTTTAAGATGCAAGTAAACATTCCTCTATTTGGTCGGTGTGTGTGTGGTCTAGCTCATTTACTAAAACACTAACTCCCTCAAGGCTTACTTAGCTCCTTCACAATACTATTAATTGCAAGTTGTTCCCTTTAGTCTTGTTAATTATGTATAAGTTTGCTGAACAAAGAGGTCATCATTGTATTTGAAGCCTATGAAGTTTGACAGCTGCGTTTTGAATCAGTCATCGCCTGCATCGTGCTCTATACATTTTATGGAGGAGGAGGAGGCCCACGGAAAGTGAAAGCAGGGAGAGGCCAAAGCAACAGCGAGCAACTTGCCACAGTGGACTCAAAAGTACACAACTGCTGTTTGCAAGACACCTCAGAGATCCAATGGTTCAGATGCTCACATGGGAGAGAAAGACTGCACCAGTGACCATCAATTTGTCCAGAGTTGAAGTTTTCACAAAAGCTTAAGGAAGCAGCAAATGAAAATAGACGCATTCTACCATTATGACTTCAATACTCCATTAAAGCTTGAGAGAAAGCTAAATGAGTAACATTGAAGATACCGACCCATGTATAAATCCGTACGCGTGTGGACGGCCAGTGTGGTGTAGCGGTTAAGAGTGCTGGACTAGTACCTGGAAGACCCAGGTTCGAATCCCCACTAACGCCATGGAAGATCGCTGGGTGACCATGGGCCAGTCACACTCTCCCAGCCTAACCCTACATCACAGGGTTGTTGTGAGGATAAAATGAGGAAGGGGAAATGATGTAAGCTGCTTTGGCCCCCACTGGGGAGAAAGGCAGGACATTAACTAACTAACTAACTAACTAACTAACTAACGCACGCCTCTGTGGATAGGGACTATATCACTAGTTTCCTATACTGGTGCCTAAATAAAGGTTAATAGCAGCAGCAGTGCCATTTAGCAGCAGCAGAAAAATCATTAGTCAAAATGCTGTTGAAAACAACGACAATGGAGTACCATACAGAAAAGAGAGACATACAACCTCCCTAGGTTAAAAGCACTAAACGGTCTGAGACCTTCCGGCCCCCTTCTCCCTCTATGCCCCCCCGAGAAAGCTTTGTTGTTCTTCATGTAGTCTACTGGTGGTGTCTGGCCCACAGGTGACTCGACTGTCCTCAATGAAGGCAAGGGCTTTTTCGTTAGTGGCCCCTGCCTGGTGGAACTCCCTGCCAGATGACATCCGGGACCTGCAGGATCTTTCTAGATTCCGCAGCGACTGTAAGATGGAGTTGTTCTGCCAGCATTCTGTTGAGGACAGTTTTCTATCCTATTAGCAATGCCTCCTTTTTTGACAGTCACCTGGGGTGTAGGTTCCTGGATGCCAAATTTTCGTGTTTTATCTTGATGTCTGTTAGGATATTATCACACTATCTTGTCTTTTAAGATTTTGTATGTTTTATCTTTGTTGATTGATCGTTCATTGAATTGTTGTACCCTGCCCCGTGCTCTGTGACCCAGGGCAGGTGGGGGTTATAAAGTAGTTCTGTTATTTGTTTAGTGCCAATTCATTAATTGTTGAAACCTAGCTTACTCAGAAGAGTTGTGTAAGAAGTTTTAAAACTTGCTTTACGCTGTCGTCTCTTGCTTGTGAAGCAGAAAATACAATCCTGCCTCTCAAATGACATGCACACTTTTTGGCTCAGTGAAAATAATTTTCTCAAATGAAGAAGAGTTGGTTTTTATATGCCAACTTTCGCTACCACTTAAGGGAGAATCAAACCGGCTTTCAATAACCTTCCCTCCCCCCGCTCACAAAAGACACCCTGTGAGGTAGGTGGGGTTGAGAGCGTGTGACTAGCCCATGGTCATCCAGCTGGCTTCATGTGAAGAAGCGGGGAAACAAATCCAGTTCACCAGATTAGCCTCCGCCGCTCATGTGGAGGAGTGGGGAATCAAACCCGGTTCTCCAGATCAGAGTCCACCGCTCCAAACCACTACACCACACTGACTTCTGTTCCTTCTCATATGCCATATCAGCAGCTCCCGCCCTCTAAGGAATCTTGCAGAAAACACAAAGATGAAAATTGTATGCTTTTTTAAAAAGAAAAAAGAACAGGCATTCTCCCAGTGCTCTGGAACTACTCAGCATCTTCAGGAACACTGCACAAAATCTTCCATGTCTGCCCCCTTTGTGTTGTGTCGCTTTCGAAACGGGACCACCAGCTGCCGAGATGGCCAGGCTCCATCGCTATCTTTTTTTTCTGGATGGGTCTAATTGTTATGGTAGAGGATGCCCCGGCTGAAGAGTGTTATCGTACCCAGGAGGGTCCGCGCACTGTGAACAGGTGGCCTTGCCTGTCTGCCTGGCACTGTGCCGCTGAGCACACCGAAGAGCAATGAAGCAGGGAAAAGAGAAGCATGCGCGGGGAGCCGAGACACACTTGCAACAGTTACTGTTTATGTCAAGACCTTCTCACCCCCAAGAGACCCATCTTCACATAATCTATAATTATCTCTTCGTTTAATCGTCCCGTCACTTCTGAGGCTCTCCTGGGCCCGAGAAAAGGAAAAGCTCATTAACTGAACCTTTTCTCCGCTCTCCAGCCACCCATAGCTTTTAATTGCTTGGTGTTGTTATTATCTATCAGTGCAACTGGGATCATTTTCATAAGAAAGGGAGGTGGGGAGGGAGAGAAGCAGGCACGTGTCCCTGAGGTATGCACGGCAGACAAACCTTTGCTTTCTCAATTATTTCTACCAGCTGAGGTTTTGCAGGCTGAATAAATCCATAACTCAAGTTTATTCTGATCAGCCTGGTTTCCCCAGGGGGGGGGAGGAAATGCTGCCCACTTGCCTGCACACTTCTGCACTGTCCTCAGAGAGTAACCAGGATGTAACAAGACATGTGTCAGCCAACTGCCCATGCGTGACAAAAGTATGCACGAAATTCAAGTTGGCAAGGTAGGATGCATTTGGAAAGCTATAAGACTTGGCCCAGCCCAAAAAAAACCCCAATGAACATGTTTTCCTTCTAAGGCAAGGGAACCTGTCCTTGGGTAATACTTTAGCCTATCCTGAGCTCATCAGAAACAGACTATGCAAGCGAAGCCCCAGATGGCTCACACAGATGAGCTCTACAACATATTTCTGTGCTACCCTTACCCAAACCTTTGATGGCCGGGGATATAGACATCTTTTAGAAGTGTTGCTGGGAAAGCCTATTTTAGTTAGCACCTAAATCCCAAATTGCTGTTACTGCTAAAAGCAAATTCTCCCCACCCCCGGTTCTACTGTTGCTGCTGTACATAAGGTGGCTGAGTCTGGCCTTCTGTAGCTACTGCTCGCTGCGTAAGACATCACTGACACCAACAGGTTCCTTTAAAGGTGTGCGGCTTCCCTGCTCTCTTGTGACAAAAATGGTAACACACACAAAGACACAAAGTTACAAAAGGGCTGAATGTTTTCACTTTTCCACCACAACCTTCACATAGAGGAAAGGTCTACTCTGTTTTTGTTTAGGGAGCAACAGGTCCCTGGGAATAAGGCTCCGATAAACGCTTAAGCAATTATCACACTGTCGTTGCAGGATCAGGTCCAGAAGGCAGACAGTACAATGAGGAAAGTTGCTACTGTTGTTCCTTCCCAAAAAAGAAGAAAAGTAGGCTGTACAAGCTCTACTAGTCTATAAATTGTGGCACCACTCTTTCATTTTAGAGATGATGAAAGCTTGCTATACCTAACCAATGAATTCATAGAAAGCTTGCTATACCTAAACAATGAATTCATAGTGGGCAATCAGTATACCTACTCAGTTTAAGACACTAACTTTCTATTGGCTGGCTGCAAGCAGCTGAATTCTTTACAGCACAACATTGGTTGTGAGTGATATATGCAGTACCTGCCCTTCATGTTTTTGCTCACAATGCCAACAGAAAAGATCAGAAGCGCTATATTCCTGACATAACATTATTTACAGAAAATATTCACGTTTAATTCTACACATTTAATAATCAGCTAAAGCTACAGGTACAATGAACTCTTAAGTACTCGTATTTTTTAAAAAAAATCTGTTGTTTTTAGGGAACTTTACAGCTGTTGGGAGAAGCTGCTCTTTAAAATTCTGCAGGTCTTTGCGCCTGACCACATGCAGTGACCTCTGGTATTCTCTGCCAAAACAGTTCATTTGTCTCTCAGATCAACTAATCAATTCTAGAGCCATCAATCATTCTAGTTCAGTACTACTCTGGTCTAGCTCAGAGAGTGGGCCAGATGGCTGCCTCTGTTAATGGGATTAATAAAATTCTGATAGATTACATGGCATCAGACTACAAAATATGATGGGGACTATCAAACATGCTGGACAAGACTAAGGGGAGGGGGGGAGGCAACGGCCTATCATTTGTTATTTTAGTCCTCTTTCTACCCAGTTACAAAACCCATCCTTTACTTTTCAACCTGATCCTCCAGGAAGTTTGTTTAACTAAACAAATTGCTTTGAATACAAAGATGCTCAGTTTCTTTTAGCTAGTAAATGCATTGTTCAAATACGCTTACAACAGAATCCCAAACTTTACTCAAATTCATAATATCTGATGTCTAATCAAATTAAAGCAGGCAAAGCAACCAGCAGCAGTTTTATTTAAAAGAGGGGAGGGAACCCTCTACTATGATCAGTGTAACACTGCACAAACTGAAAGAACTTCTATGAAATTGTAAGTTTATTTTCCACCATTTTGCCCGTTTTCGAAAAGAAAAAAAGAAATTACAATATTCTAAAACTCTCGTCTTCTTTTTTGCCACCAAGTCACAGCTGACGTATGGCAACCCTGTGGGGTTTTCAAGGCAAGAGACGTTCAGAGGTGGTTTGCCATTGCCTGCCTCTGCGTCATGACCCTGGTATTCCTTGGTGGTCTCCCTTCCAAATACTGACCAGGGCTGACCCTGCTTACCTTCTGAGATCTGATGAGATTGGGCTAGCCTGGGCTATCCAGGTCAGGGCAAACTCTCACATACTGTACTAATAATATCCAAGTTTGGTAGCAAAAGAAGGCACCTTTCACTTTATATAATTTTTAAATAAAATCAGAAGCAGAGAACATTTTTTAGCATTGATGGCCATAGTGAATCATATTATGAGACCACAGTCCATAGGTAATTTGCATAGTGGTTCCATGTAATCAACATAGTTTGCTTTACAATTCTCATTGTAGGACACATCTACAATCTCTCCTGGTGTGTGTGGGGGGGAGGGGGATTTAAGATCACACAATCCTCTTGCCTGTTTATTCCATTCATGTCCAATTTCCAGACATGTGGTCAAAAAGGCACTCTTAGAACCTGCTCCATCATACCCATCCTTGGGATTTAGCATAGTTTAAACCTGAACTTCCCTGGCTTTACATTTGGCGGTTAGAATTAAACTAGAGAGCAGGAGGAAAAGAGAAACTGCTGGCTAGATGAGATTTAAATATACTGATGAGTAAATACCAGATACAGCATTTTTCCGTGCCACCCCAAGCAGAGTTACACCATTCTAAGTCCACTAAATTTAATGGACTTAGAAGGATGTAACACTGCCTTCGATGCAACTGTGAGAAAGTTTCAGGCGGTTTACGAAGATTCACCCCAATTACCACCCTGTTAGGTATTACAAGGTATCTCTACCTTGCTTCTCTATAAAGCTACATGTGAGGCAATTTCCATAACAAATACTTATTTACTTTATTTATATCCCTCTTCTCATTGAGATTCAATAAACTACAATATCCTATACTAATTTAAAACAATTAATTGAAAGTAGACATGATAACAAATTGAAACCAGCAAACCCCATAAGAATAAAAGCACAAGAGCATAAGCATACTAAGAACACCACAGCCTAATTAAAGCTATAGCCTAATTAAAACAGGATGTTGTCGTTAAAAACTGCAACGGATTTAAAGGGCTTGAGAGAATAAAAATGCTTTCATGTGACACCTAAAATAATACAAACTTGGAACCAGGCTGTAGAAAGGTAACTCCAAATACAGATATTGAGGAAGTCCTGTCTCTGGTCCACATCTACCTAGCTTTAGAATACTTGGGGGGAGGGGAGAGAAAGCAGGACTTTCAATATTATTTTGATTGGCAAGCAGGTACATAGGGGAGAAGGTGATCCATAAAATATTCTTGTCCCAGGTTTCCTAGGGCTTTATAGATCATAGCTGTACCTTCCAAATTGTAGAGTTCACTGTATTAGTCTGTAATATAATCAAAGCATGGATTACTGTGGCTAGAACCTGGTCCTCAAGGAAGCTTCACAGTTAGCAAAACAGCCAATTCTGGTTTGCTATATTCAACAGAGGAGATATGTACCTCCATCTTTAGCCCAACACTGAATCCCTCCCAAACTGCATGTTTGTGTGTAAAGTGCTATCAAGTCGCAGCAGAACTATGGCAACCCAGTAGGGTATTCAAGGCAAGAGATGTTCAGAGGTGGTTTGCCACTGCCTTCCTCTGCATAGCGACAGTGGATTGCCTCAGGACCAAGGCCAATCCTGCTTAGCGTCTGAGATCTGACGAGATCAGGCTAGCCTGGGCCATCTTGGTCAGGGACCCAAATCGCATACCTACTCCTAAAGGGGAGAAGTATAACCCCATCCTCAACAGGAAGACCCCACAAACTACACCTGGCCTTCTTATCAATCAGTAGTACCTAATATTTTGTTTATCAGCCCTCTTTCAGGCCATTACAACCATCAGACACCAGGTCAGGACACACACATTGTCTCACCTGCTGAACAACAGAAGATGAGTTAGGTGTCATCCAGAGTCAGGTGATACCTCAGCCCAAATCTCCAGACAGCCTGTCTCAAGCAGTTTCATGCTGAACAGCCAAAAGAATCCAGAAGGACACTATATTTCAAATGGCAAGGGGTACAAGTTGTTGTCCTTCAGCACCACCTTCTGCAACTGATCAGCTACGTAGGACTGGAACTACCAAAATAGTACCCATGACATCCGCTTCAGCCAGCCAGTCCAGAAGGACACCATGATCAATGTCAAAAGCTGTCAGAAAGTCATATCAGCAAAGGTCTGCTTTCTTCCCAGCAAAGGTCTACTCAGGATTTGTCCAGAAAACAAAGTTGTACTTACCTGTAACTGATGTTCATTGAGTGTCTTCTGTGCAGGCATGCATTGGGACTGGGCATGAACAGGCCTGCCTCGGACGTTTTCCAGCTTTTAGACCCCATGGGGCACTAGACCTAGCCCTGCATTCACTGCGACCATTTCCCGCTTCAACAGATACATGGCCAACAGTGTAGCACCTGCCTCTCAGTTCCACCTGAGCCACCACCATACCCATGCCATTTACAGCATAGAGCTTGCAGTGGGGCAGGTGGGAGGAATGTGTGCCTGCACAGAAGACACTTGATGAACATCAGTTACAGGGGAATTTAACTTTGTTTTCACCACTGTTTTTCTGTGCATTCCCACAATGGGATTCTAGCAAGCTGTACACAGGTGGTGGGAAGAGTTCTATGACTGACCTTAACGAAACATAGCCTGCAGAACCACTTCTCCACTGATGCCTCCTTTCTTGCATCCAAATCCAGGGCATAATGTTTCACAAACATCTCGGCAGAAGACCACGTTGCAGCCTTGTAGATCTTTTGTATCAGGACTCCACCTAAAAAAGCTGTGGAAGAAGCCAGTGCCCTCGTGGAGTAAGCAAAGGACAACTCACACCAGATTCAGCTTAGCACCGTTTTATTGTGGAAACAATCCAGTGAGTCATTTGAGAGGTTATTCTCTTCCCTTTACAAGGACCAGAATAGGCAATAAACAAGGAACTGTCTTTTATAAAACTCTTAGGTCTATCTAAATAACAGTGCCCTTCTTACATCAAGGCTATGCTGCCATTCCTGTTGCACATGCCGCAGAACAGCACAGTCTTGGTTCCGAGGCCATTCTTAGATCCGACTCCTGATCTGACAAAGCAACGACCAAAGAAGGTGACCTCACCGAAGGGGCTCTGGGTGGCGGTGGAATCAACTTCTCCTGTTCCAGCCTTGGCACCAACACCAAGATTTATTTCCTTGCTGTTTTGTACGCAAACCTTGATTGCTCCTTGTGGTTTGTCTTGCCCTTCCATTTCTTTGCAAGAGGTTCTGAGAGCCCCCTTGGAACTGACGAGGATCTTGATCTCCTCATAGCCGACTCTTTGGCTGAAGCTGACGGAGCTGACTTAATGGACCCAATTGAAGGCAACTTAACCGGATCCAATCTGTTCTTGTTAGGAGACTCAGTCGACAATAGTGCTCTCTCCCAAAGGGCTGCTGTGAGCTTGGATGCTCTATCAGAATGTGCCTTTGGTGTAAACTTGAGGCAAAACTTATAGGTTAGCACATTATGTTCTCCTAAGCAGAGAAGGCAGAGGGCATGCTCATCTGTATGGGACATTTTCACCTGTTTCAACTTCACATGTTGACAAGTAGCTTGCAGTGTACAGAGGAAAATGAGGTTCCCCCTGCAAGTTCTTGCAGGTTCCCCTCTTGTGTTCCCATAATGATAAGTTATGGTTTTTCATTATGTACGATCTATGTTATATTCTTTAACCATCCACTTCAACCTGACTCTCAGTGTGGGCACCAGACTACTTTTGTAAACCCGGGATGTATATAGAAACATCTACTCCTTTGTCTGCAGCTGTATTTCCTTGCTCCTTTTTTCAGTTTTTATTTTACAACTCCAGGTAAATAAATACAAGTTGTAAAAATAATGAACAGCTGTAATACATTAAATTATCATAAATGTACCAAAACCAGCTTCATTCACAACATAAAATTCTTTGAACTTTTAAGAAGAATTATGGATTACACCCTTTCCTTCACTACTCACATTATCCTCTTCTAATGTTATCCTTCCTCACACACTTCCATTTATTTAAATCAATAAGTGCATATTGATCTAAATTTAAGGGGTTTATGCATCGATTCTCCTTGAGACTCTACATAGCATATAAATGGTAGTCAAGTAAATAACAAATCTGAGATATATGCAAGGCCATTCGGAACTTTAAACTGATGGGTAAGTTTTTCCTTAATAGCAATGCCCTATATTTTTAATCAACATGGATGTTCAGTTAGTGTCCTGAGTTCCCACCCACCCCAATTGTTAATCTATTGTTTAGCTTTGCTGCTAAGAAAAGATGAAGTCTAACCTCATCATATTTCCATGTTGGATTCTGCCGTCATCTTCCTTTAGAAAGGCCAAAAAAGGCCAAATAATTTTTCCTACTCCACTTATTACTGCAATGTTGTCAGACACCACAGCCCAGGTTTACATCTTTGGGGATGAATTTCCCCCCAATATTATTTTGTTTCTGGCACAGTATTCTAAGATTTAAAAAGAAACCATAGTTTTTACTTTAATAAAATTACAAGTTCCTGTTATAGTCCTAAAAGGCCGAGGGGAAGGGTTGTGGCTCAGTGGCAGAGCATCTGCTTGGCATGCAGAAAGTCCCAGGTTCAACCCCTGGCATCTCCAGTTAAAGGGACTAGGCAAGTAGGTGATGTGAAAGACCTCTACCTGAGACCCTGGAGAGCAGCTGGCAGTCTGAGCAGACAATACTGACTTTGATGGACCAAGGGTCTGATTCAGTATAAGGCAGCTTCATGTGTTCATGTGAGGTTATCGTAATATTTTAAGTTGATTTGCACATTAGTTAAAATTAGGTTGATAAAACAACCAAAAAAATTAATGCAGTGCTATTTTAAGCATGTTTACTTAAGAGGAATCTCATGAAGCTAAATGGAACTTAATCCTTAGTAACTACATATGAGATTGTAAGCTTGAGTTGGCTGACAGGGTATTTACATTTTGCCTTCATTATTTCAAAATACAAGTTCTCTAACAGGAGAACAATCCATTTGTGCTTGCAACATCAACACTTCTGTAGGAACCCTAAACTTTCCATTTCCTGGTTTCCCTCATTGAACTGTAATAACCATACTGCATCACCATAGATTTTCCAATTTAATTTCCTTTTATCTTTTATTTCCAAAGCTGACCTCAATTAGTAACCTTACTTTTACAGTGTAATTTTTAAAACATGCTGCCTTTATTCTCCTTGACCAGCAGTGTTTAACAGCAGCATCTTTATCCATAATCTTCAGACAGCACTTCTGTCAAGAAACTGTGTTTTAGGTATTGAATATTTAGAAGTAAAAAAAAAGATTTGATCCTGTATACAGTTCATAAATGAAAAAGGAGACCTATTTGAAAACTCATTATAGTACCGAACCTGTATTTTCCAGAAAAATAACCACAAAAACGCTTTTAATAAAGGTATGCGTGGTTCTTTTAAATGAACAATAACTAACACATAGGGAAAGCACACAAACCTTCCCCAAACATCCCACACTAAGGAAAGAGCAGCACCTGGCAGCGATACAGACAGCTATTGATTTAAACAGTTACAGACCTAGAAAGTTCTTTCCTGTCATTTTTTATCTGGCTGGAAAGGCAGTATAATGTTTGCATGATGTTCAAAACAAATGCTGAATGAAAATGAAGTCATAAAAGTATCGCGGAGATTCACCTGATGGTTTCTTCCTGATAGAGTGAGCTGACAACAGGACCTCCAAAGCCAGCTTTGCCTTCTTTCCCTTTCTTTTCTACTACCTGGAAAAGAAAAAACACACACACACACATAAAAATAGGCTTTCCACATTTGCTTTCTATTACCGCACAGTTCTTGCGTGAGATCCTCTAGAGTTGTCCACCGCTTTCAGTATCAGCCCTTTCAATCAGAACAGAACCATAATTTCACTAACGGGCTTGAAACGGAAGCATTCCGTGAAGTTTGGCAAGTGGTCCAAATGGGATAATTAATATTTTCTCCACAAACTATATATAGCAAGTAATTAGGAAAACTTCCTACCGTCATTCAACCTCACATTCTGGGAAATTTGCTCACTATGTGAGATGTTTTTCTTAGTGGTGATGAAAAGATATTGTGTAGTTGTTTTTTGGAATTTCTCTGTGTACTAAAGATGGCTACCTACTCTCTTTGTTTTGGAAAATATTTGCAGATTCATTTTTCAACAGAACATAGATGATCATGAAATGGGATTCTGTTTATGGCAGGGGAATAGACTGCTTGTTCTCCAAACACTGGGTCATATTACCTAAGTTAGCTTCTATTGACTCTTTTTCCCTAGTTCATCAGTGAAAATTGATCTCCAGCTTAGTTTATATAAAGACTACCATATTTTTCTAAACTCTCTGCATTACAAAGGACCAGTGTGTTCCAATTACTGCTGAGGAGATATCTGATTAACTGCTTGGCTTTTATATTCTCAAAGGGAATGGGGCTATTTGTTTGCTTCTCTGCCCCTGTAGCCTTTGACGCATCATGAAACCCAGCACTAACCCAATTTTGGCCCAGCACTATAAATATATTTAACTCTCAATGTGTGGCCAAATCTGTGGATACTTAAATCCAGAGACTGGACTAAAGAAAAGAGAAGACAGATCTTTCTACAAACCTGAAAACCCCAGGTTTACAGAATAATTTTTGGGGGGGGTTAAATTTTTTTAAAAATTGGTGGGTTAAAAAACCCAAAAATAATACGAGCAGCACCTGTAGCTTTAAGAAACAAATACCATCTTAGTGGCATTGTAGGAATTACTAGGCAACCCCGATAGTATTTCCAGCCTTCAAACTTGGTTTCTGTCAGTAAAAGGTAGGGGGAGAGGCCAGGTCTTTACTGTTTTGGCCTTTGAGAGAGGATTCATAGGAGACAGGCTTGGCAACAGCCACTAAGTCAGGTGTGTCAAACTCAATTGTTACAAGGGCAGGATATGACATAAATGTTACTACAAGTCTACTCAGGAGAAGTTCCCTTCAGCAAGGCCCTAATTTCCTTTGCATTTTGTTTTTTGTTTTCAACAACTGCTTCTCTTAGCCTAACACCCATGAATAAATGGTTAATTATCAGCTTTTGGAAGAAGACAAGGGGATAAGCACAGAGTTTACTTCCTAGGAAAGCCAAAGTCAGTTCTAATAATTACATTTAATTGTTTTTACAACAACAGGATTACAAAATAACACTGCTTTTAAAAAAATCAGAAAACAGAAATAGGAGATGAGATTTTAAAAGGGAAACTAGACCTGAGAAGCTTCAATAACACTTTACTCTCAATACATGACAGATAGGAACTCCAACTGCATTTCATAAATTTTTAAAAAACCATCACAAAGCAAGGATGATAAAACATAGAACACAGCACAGAAAACACTAGAATGCAATTAGCTTACTAAGACAACATCTTGTCTATAAAAATGGAATGAACAAATAGGACTAAATAGCTAACCAAACAGCTAACTGAACCAACTATATAGTTTGCAATGCATTTTAGATTCCCTTTTTAAACATACTACAAACTGCAGACTCCATAGTGTTTTGGAGCATCTTTTCTTCTCCTGCCCCTATTTGGTGTGTGCGTGTTTTATACTAAATATCCAGCCTAGTGAAGTATTCTGAAGGACTTGGAAGCTTGCTCGCCCTTTTGTAATGTGTTGGTTGGTCCTATTACTTGCTGTAATATTCAGTACTTGCTGAAATGGAACGGAAACATCATAATTGTTTTATGACATATGTCCATCATGATATCTTGGGCAAATGCAAGGAGTGTGGTGTGGTGGTCTGGGAGACCTGGGGTCAAAACTGCCATAAAGCTCGCTGGGTGATGTTAGACCAGTCACACATTGCCTCACACTCTCTTCTTAACCTACCTCACAGGACTGTTTTGTGGATTAAAGGCTGCTCTCAAGCTCTTTGGAGGGTGAAATGAAAATAGACAGATATCTCAAGAGAATACTTCAAGACCCTTTCTGTAGGAGTCTTAGATATCCCTGAAGAATGGCAGAATACCTGGGTTTCCACAGAGTGTAATAGATATATGCAGGTATGAAGACAGAACTAGAATAGAACCCATCCAGATGATTCCTAATTGAACCCATGCCATCTTCTGAGATAAGCTCAGATGATTGGAGCGCTGTTATTGGTGTGTCAATCAGTGAGAGTTGTAACATTTGTGTGGCTTAAGGTGCTAAGTCATATCGCTTTTTTGTAGCTATTTTTTTCCAGTGGCCTCCTGTATAGACTGCGCAGAAGGGAAGATGGAATAGAACCCTTTAGGCACAGCAGGGAAGGGTCCTGTAAAGTTGAGAAACTATGTCCTCCCAGGACATCTTTATCCACAAAGTTATTAGGAAATCTGTTTCCAAAGTAAGACTGACTGATGGCTATGAAATTTAGACACGAGAAACTGACCTATATCAAATGAGACCATTTGTCAATTGAGCCCAGAACCGTCAGCTCCAATTAGCAGCTGTTTGCCAAGAACTCAAGCAGAAATCTTTCCAAGTCCTGGGAGCCAGTCAATTGACCATTCACATATTATTAACTGAACACCTATTATTTGACCAGAGCCAAGTATTGCTAAGTCCTCACCTGGATGGCGCAGGCTAGCCTGATCTCATCAGAACTCGGAAGCCAAGCAGGGTTGGTCCTGGTTAGTAATTGGATGGGAAACCACTAAAGGAAGTTCAGTGTTGTGACATGAAGCCAGGCAACTGCAAACCATCTCTCAACACCTCTTGCCTTGAAAACCCTACGGGGCCAGCTGTGACTCGACAGTACTTTCTACCACCACCACATATTGCCAGATATTCCATAAAGCCAAGACTGACATAGTGTAGGTGAGCAGCTTATCTTGTAAAAATTTCATTATGGTGTTGTACATTTGCAAGAGCAGGGCTGCAGTCATTGCCAGATCTAGCAGCATAACAAAACGTTTTCCCAATGACCATCTGCTATAACTGCAAGCTTTACAAATAGGCAGTTATCAGCGGCAAATACCATTTTAAATATCATTTTAGAAGTTAATTTTACTGTTTTATTACAAGAGTTAACTTGTTTTCATAGTTATTATAAAAATACTTTTGTTCTACTAAAGTCAAAATATTTGCCCGTTATTTGGTCAGTTAGTCAACTAAATTATGTTTGATTGGTCAAATCCCCAAGCATCAGGAGCCAAAATTCTACATGTAGAATTGAATTGGCCACATGAAAAGAATGAACTCTTCCACTGACCTATAGTTTTTCCCCCTAAAAAGAAGGTCAGACCCTTCCTTACCTCTCAACACAAGCTTTATTCCCCCCCACAACTCATGGTATTTATTACTAAACGCACGACATAGCCTCTGGAGTCCTGTGTGTCCTTAACCCTATTCAATATGTAGCATGTTACAGTCAGGACAATTCTTGCTTCTACACCTTCTTGAAAATTGATGCGTTCATGGCTAGAATATAGTTGTCAACTCTCATGCAGACCTGATGGATCTGAGAAATTCTGCTCCATTCCGGCAATTATGCTGATAAAATTGATCAGAAGCTGGGCAGCGGAAAACAGAGGTTCACTCAAAACAAGAACAGCCAAGCGTTTCCATTCTTGGCTCAATGCAGTGTATTTTTCAATAAAAGAACTGCAGGCTTCAGAGTACAATCAGATCCTGACTAGCTGTCACTGGCAATGGTGCTCCAGAGGGCTACAAGTCTGAAAGCTGTATTCCAAATGGAATGGAAATACGGGGAGTCACATTTGCTAACATCATTAATTCACTTTTGCCTCTACCCCTCCTTATTCTTTTATACATGATGTCAAGATATATACTTTTAAATTGTTGTCAAGCATAAAAGAGGTGCCACGTGTCCCACATCAGAGGTTAACATATAATGACAGACACATTAAATACCCTGTCCAATGCCTCCATGACAATTTTAGCTCCATCTTAGTTGTTTTTTTTAAAAAGCAACTCAAATACCGTTATAAGCTCTAACAATATTAAAATCAAATAGTGATTGAAAAATGAAATATCTGAAAAGGATGGCCCTATCATACAAAGCATTACATAAAGGAAGAAAGATTCATTATAACAACTCTGAAATAGCTTCCTTCACAGGGTCTCTGCTCTTTCAGCTCGAAGTCTACCTTCTGATGCTTTAGCACAATCGTTTTCAAACAATGTTCTGGGGAACCCAAGCATTCCTCACTTGGAAAATCAAACATTAAGGAGGACTTCTTTAATGTAAACAAAGATTCTTATTCCAGAGGCGTAGTCTGCTAACCTGCTGCAACCAAAGCAAAAAATAACCCCTTAAAAGCAGGCCCTGAAACAATTTTCTCTGCCCTGACCTGGATGGCCCAGGCTAGCCTGATCTCGTCAGATCTCAGAAGCTAAGCAGGGTCAGCCCTGGTTAGTATTTGGATGGGAGACCACCAAGGAATACCAGGGTTGCTGTGCACGCAGAGGAAGGCACTGGCAAACCACCTCTGCTAGTCTCTTGCCATGAAAACCCCAAAAGGGGTTGCCATAAGTCGGCTGCGACTTGACGGCGCTTTACACACACACACACACACACACACAAGTCAGACCAAAAATGTAGGAGCCAGATTCATTTTTCACTCTTTAGAGGTCTGTATATTTTTTATGTATTTACATTATTTATAGTCTGCCTCTCACTTGGACTCAAGGTGGATTACACAGAGTGAGTCAATACTATCGGCAGGATGAGACATTCAATGAACAATGGAATAGGAATTAGGGTTGTAGAACCAACCAGAAGTCTAAAAACAGAACTCCCTCCCCACACACGCACACACTTACCAGGCCGCGCTAGCGGCCCAGCGATTGGGGGAAGCCTTGCTGGCTTCCCCACACACACACACACACACACACATGCCAGGCCTGCGGCGGCAATGGTTGCTTCCGCGGGAGAGTCCGCAGGCCGCACCAAATGACATAACGGGCCAAAAGTTCCCCACCCCTGGGTTAAAGACTGAGGGAGTGTATAAGCCCTTGACTGTATGGCTAGTGTTTTACTGAATCATGTATAGAGTCAGTTTTGTGGATATGGAAACAGACCTGGCATGAGGACTTGTTGTAGGGGCCAGTCCCCAAGTTGCACTTCCATTGGATTGTCTATTGGAGCTAGTAAGTAGCTTCTTCAGGTTTTATTTTATTTCTTACTATTCTTATATCCTGCCGTCCCCGGCAAGCCGGGGTCAGAGCGGCTTACAACAAAATCAAAACAATGTATAACAGATTTACATAAAGCACATTAGAACAATTAATATAATAGTAAAATCCAGCCCCACAGACATCACCAATCGATAAAATCAGCAATAAATACGGTATATAAATTCATAAGTGCATAAGATGGAGCTCCACAGTGGCATGTCTGCTTTGCAGGGCTTACGAGCACTTAAGTCCCCCACCTAGTAAACGACTAAGAGATGGTAAAAGGGGGGGGGGAGGTGACTGTAAGCAAGGATTGGCCTACCCCTCTAAGGCTGGGAGAAATACCAACATACAGTTGGCTCGCCAAAAAAGTAACTTAATTCAGATTCATCTCACTTTGCCAATTCATCAATAACTGGGAGTGGCCCAAACCCACCCTCAGTAGACAATTTACTCTTAAACACAATGTTGTATTTCTCTGTGCTGTGCAATGTGATGTTGCACACCTGTCCTGGGACCCTGAGCTGACATTTCTTTGTAGTAACTTTGTAGTAGTTTGGGATATAAAAACCCTTCGTTAAAGAGACTTGGGGCTTCTTAAAGATTAAGCGGCATAGGGTGTAATGAGCATTCATAGGCAGGAACTTCTATGTGCCTCAATACAGACAGACAAATCCATTTATTTATCTTCATTGTATTAGAATCAAAGAATCATAGAGTTGAAAGGGACCACCAGGGTCTAGTCCAACCCCCTGCACAATGCAGGAAATTCACAACTACCTCCCCCACACACACCCAGTGACCCCTACTCCATGCCCAGAAGATGGCCACGATGCCCTCCCTCTCATTAACTGCCTAAGGTCATAGAATCAGCATTGCTGACAGATGGCCATCTAGCCTCTGCTTAAAAACCTCCAGGGAAGGGACACTTACCACCTCCCGAGGAAGCCTGTTCCACTGAAGAACCGCTCTAACTATTAGAAAATTCTTCCTAATGTCTAGACTCAGCCCCAAATTGGATAGTTGTATACTTTGCTTGTTTCTGGTTGTCTAACAATGGCTTTCTAGACAAAGCTAGAATTTAAAAAAAATTAAAAATAAGCCTAAAGAAAAATTTAAAGTTTTATCAGAGTAGGGGCAAAAATGATAATCCCAGGACATGTATACATACAATCATCATTTTGAAGATAAAAGCAGATATGTGTAGTTTTAACAGACCAATTCTGAGAGGCATTACATAAAACTGAGTAAAAGAACTCCTCTGTCCAGGTGTTACACATGAAACAAGATAAAAATGATGAAAAATTATTCGCTCCTTTGAGTAAGTTTCTGTCAGCTTTTCTCAGGTGCCCAAAAGAAACATGAGAAGAGATGCAAGGTCCTATGCGAACAAAAATGCAAAATTTAATTTAGAGGAGAATTTAATCAGGAGGAGAAATTCACTAGATTCCTAGTGAAATCTGATCCAAGGAAGAGGCAAAGTAGATTTATTTAGAGCAGCCTGGAAGTTCTGCAGGTGTCCGATAGCACACCTGACATCCATGTAGCAGAAAAGGATGATTAAAAGCAGTGTGTGAATGATCACAAATCCTGCCATTATGGTACTTCTACACAACCAATGTGCTATAGACATTTGTGGTATTTCAGTACAATTCTCATTACCTTAAAAAAATTCAGTGCTCCTTTTCAGATTGAGTAAAACTAATATTCAGCCCAAAAACACTGTTTGAACAGCCACGGTTTCACAGGGTTACAGAACTGTGAGTGAACTTTGGGCTGATTCTGCAGACTTAAACAGCAAATATTTTTATTTATAAAATGCCCTCAAAAGCTGCTCCGCAATGGTCATATCTGCAACTGGTTGGAGTTTATAGAACTCTGCTGTGGGTTCACGGGCTTGAGTCACAAAACCGAAAAAAAAAGACTTGGGTTCTCTCTCCCAAATCTAGGTATCAGAAGCACTGATCTCTAGATTATGACAGAAGAGACGGGAACTTCTTCCCTGAAGCAGCTAGGGATTCCCTTAGATTAATGCTGATGCCAATCAGAAAAAAAATAGATTCCTTGCAGCACATTAACTGAAAGAAGCCCGAAGTATATACAGATAAAATCCTCAACTTTCAGACTCTCTCCACCTCCCTTTCTACCCTGATGTCATGCCCTGGCTCTCTCTAGGAAACACACTTGGTCAGACGCTAATTGCATTTGACAGCAACAATTACACACCAGGGTAGAGATTTGAAGCTGGTTAATTGTGTGCACCATAATTGCTCTGCCACCTTCGCTGACTAAAGCCCACGGCAGGGCAGTCAAAGCGAGAGAACGCACCACCCCACCTTTGAAATCAGGTGGTCCGAGACGGCAGCCTAGAAAACTAAGGGGATGCACAGCTGTTTTTATTAGGAAGCAGTGGACACAATACAAGGGTGGGTCTTTGACAGGATACCTAATGAGGCATGTAATGAGTGCAAAGCAAGTGCTATTCCAAAGATCCTTCCCACCTGTAGGTAACAGTGCTGGGCTTCAGACGCCCATATGCTGAAAGCTCACTGCAGCAGTCTCCACCTTTTTCAAATGCGCATACATCTCAAGATTCTTGAGACTCTTTATAGGTCAGCTTACATCCAAACAAGATATTTCAGACAGTAGCTTTCCTATGAGACCCTATTCTGTGAATCCACCTCTTGTGAAAAGCTATTGTACCTCTGTCACAAAGACGATTAGTGTCTGTCAGAAATATTCTTCTTTAATATTCTGTTCTCAACAATCCTTCTTGGCTCCAATGAACAGGGCAAGAATCAGTACCTGGAGTGTTTTCAAAGGACCTCTGAAGAGTCATACAATTTCAGCAAACCTTCCTTTCAACTACTAAAGCTACACAATGTACTGCTGCTCCTGTTCCTTGCAGTGGCTTCCATTAAGATTCTGCCAACGGTACCTTATACAAAATTGAATATCACATTTTTATATCATATCAAGTAACTCCTCCATCGGTGAAGATGATTCCTTTTTAGTGCGGGCAGTTCAGACAGTCGCCCACCCAGGCAAAAAACCAAAACCAAAAACCAAGAGTTCTCCCAAAAATAAGAATGCCTTGTTTTCTACATGCAAAATTGCAAATACTAAAAACAGAAATAACTACATCCTTAAAAAGGAAATGGCTCTGTGATAATGTTCACAGGTTTTGTTTTAAAACCTGCTTATTCACTAAACTGTGTGTGTACTTTAAGCCCCAGCAAAGTACTTTCTGGCAACTAGCACAAGTATTAATTATCTGAAGATCTGCATACAGAAGGTTATGCAGGTTAGGGTTACTGGCAGATGAGAATCTTATAACACGACCCATAATATGTGCTCAATTAAACTAGCCAAAGGACAATACAAAAGAGGCAGGCAAAGTTTTGCCAAGAAATGAGCCAAGAATGGTAAGATAAATTCAGGACCATCACACTATGCCACATCTCTGTTACAAAGACTTGCTCAGGACACCCTTGCCTCCCATCCATACAATCCTCAAAGTAGTTAGTAATTACTAATTACACTTGCATTTCATTTGAGAGATTAGCCATTTAGTATTCTTGAGGAAAGGGGTGGAACATTATCGAATAACCTCAGAGTAAACAAAAACTTGAACCACTGTGGTTTACAGGTCAAATGTCTGGCAATACAGAATGCTTGCAGCTGGTTCAGCGTATTGTTACATATGCTAGGGACATTAGCTGACTTTTAAGTTCTTAAATGTGCAGTTGACACCTCCAAAGTATGCTGGCAACAAAAATGGGAAGTTATTCAAATAGTCTGGTCACTACAAGTTTTCCACAAGTTCTTCCTATTTATGAAATTTAAAATCGACATTAATGCCTCTACATGAAAACAAGCTGTTCATCCATCTTTTACTGCCATCTAAAACGAAGCCATTTATTGAAGATGAATCTTATTCTTGTTCCGAGGAGCTCAAAGCAGTATTCGTGCACATTACTCTCACAAACCCCCTGAATGGTTTGGTTAAGAATTGGCTAAATAGGGATTTGACTCCAGGTATCCAGGCCCAAGTATACTGCCCATTATGCCACATTTGTTCTTTTTAAAGGTCTCACGAAGCCTTCAGTTTTCAACAACCCAGGAGTTTTGTACGAAGGTTCTTTGCCACTGTTGCCATGCCCAAAATCACAGCACAGGAAACAAACATGCCAAAATTTTAAATTTAATTCATAGGTTTTAATGTTTGCCATCTTGAACGTGGTCTACTTTAGGGAGCAGCTGCATTTTTTAAACAGTGAATATGCTGAGGGGGTCATCTTGCACTCACATACAAGTTACAAGTATGTAATTTTAAAAAAATTGTGTACATGTTGGGAGGGGGTCAGCTTACATTCAGGGTCATCTTTCTTTTAGAGAAATATAGTAGGCCAGCTCATATTTTCCTTGCCTGAGCCATCAGAAGACCTACACACTTTTCTACCACATCATTCATTTACAGCCCATGAGTAGTGATTCCCAAGTGGTTGCAACCCCTATAGAGCCATCATTTTCTTGTTGCTGCTTTTTGGAAGGGCCTGCTGCTAATGAATATGTGTAGGGAGCAAGGATGAATTAGCACCAAGACAACGATCAGGACAAAAAGACAACTCATCGGTGAAGAGGATTCCTTTTTAGTGCAGGCAGTTCAGACAGTCGCCCACCCAGGCAAAAAACCAAAACCAAAAACCAAGAGTTCTCCCAAAAATAAGAATGCCTTGTTTTCTACATGCAAAATTGCAAATACTAAAAACAGAAAGAACTACAAACTGAACCTCCATGCTACCTTAACATATGCATCTTAGTTTTTGCTATCTGAAAGGCAGGAAAAAGTTGCAACCAGAGAACATATTTTATAGTACAGAAAAGAAAGTGTTATTTGGACAGAAAAAGTCTTACATCGTTTTAAAAACTTTTTAACACTGGAAACACAGAACTCTGCAATTGTATATCATCATATATATCACAGCATATTAAGTGTGGACAAGTCTAGCCATATTTAAACAATCAATCCTTGAAAATATGTTGAAGATGTTTACAGTATACACAGGTGTTGTCAACATCTACCACTGCAGATTGCCTTAGATTTAAAAAAAATCTATCTTCACACTACATATTTTGAATAAAACCTAGTGTTCTGGATGACTCTAGTCAGGCCTGATTTGGACATCGTCATGCACTTAAGAAGCCCTAGGCATATAGTTAGCTTTCCTAAATCAGATCATTTAACTCCTGGGTGGGGGTACACATCAGTAACACTGCAGGTTTGTTCCAGGTATAGTACACTATTATAGAATCTCTGTTTCCATTCTAAGCTTTTATATATTCTCAGATGCTCTGTGTGCCTGGGTCTCAACAAATAATAACTATTGATAATGGGTTAGACAGTTTCTGAGATATGTATGGTAGTAATATAGTTATATAGCCTTGTTTCTTGTTACTCTTCAAGGCTATTCTCTTCAGGTCTCTAAGGTCCTTTTTTTTGGCAAGTCTAGCTGAGAGGCCAGG
The DNA here is from genome assembly GCF_029931775.1 of Euleptes europaea. Taxonomy (NCBI): domain Eukaryota; kingdom Metazoa; phylum Chordata; class Lepidosauria; order Squamata; family Sphaerodactylidae; genus Euleptes; species Euleptes europaea. The sequence continues at coordinate 20,952,892 of NC_079313.1, read as the reverse complement.
CTAGCTCTGTTTCTGTGCATAGAGACCTCCTCTATGATCTTTTTGGTCAAATCCACCAACTGTTTCCTCTATTTCTGGGCATATCCATAGTTTTAAGAACCATTTCATTCATTCAAAAAGACAAATCTTTCATATGAGGGTTTCTTTCCCCTGGTGCTCTCCCAAATTTTCTTGGGAGGAAAAAAATGGTTTCCCCCAGATTTCCACCCCCCACCCCAGGTCTTCACTAATATCACCTTTAATGAAAACAATTATAATTAATAAAAAATAAAATCCACATTGTACAAAACCTTCCATTATTATGCAAGTTCAATGTAGTTTTGCTCCTGCCACAACAATTTCCTCAAATAAAGCTCCTTACCCCCCTCTTCCCAAAACAACAATAATATAGCAGAAAGGGGTGGCCGCCATTCATTTATGGGGGAGAAACCAGAGAGATGTACTCAGGGGCACAGCAAGGACAAGAGCTCCATCTGCCCCCTGTTTCAATGACATCTGCTAGTAAGTATCAAATCTGTTCCTATAGCTCCATCCTGGCTTCTTTTTTTCCTGATCATGCTACAGCATGATGGGATTTTATTTGTCCAACTCCAATGAGATCTAAGTGGCCTATGTGTTCCCTCCTCCTCCTATTTATCCTCACAACAAATAACAATTGGCCCAAGGTCGCCCATGAGCTTTCTGAATCCAAGTCCCCTATTCCTTGTCTGACTATCAATTACCACACTGGCTCTCACCATTAGGACGAGGCTTTTATACTGACACACTTCATGCCTGCCCACCTTCTGACCCACCAAGGTGACCATAGCTCACCAGGAGCTCAATGAACTGTTTTTGGGAAACTACCTGGGACTGCGAAAAGGTCATAAAATACCACAAAGCAACCACATATATCTGGTGGGCTGCACTCAGCTTGATAGATTACAAGTTCCACAGGCCTGGTATAAATAAGAGAACTGCTGTGAATCTCTTGAGGTGACCTTGGGTCAGTAATGATCTTTCAGCTTAACCTACCTCACAGCACCTGGGGGAGGAGATGATGGGCGGGAGGGGGGGAGTCAGGTACACTATCCTGAGCTCTATGGAGAAAGGATGGGATGAAAAAATAAATAGTGTGAAAGAATGGATAGAATGAGTCCATATTATAGTGTGTATGTCAATTTGTCATTCCTCTGCTCATCTTACACAACTTATTAATCTGAATTATCAAACAGCTTCCCATGATTTACCTGGACATTCCCTGAGATGTTTTCTGAGATATTTTACAACATTCATTTTGTGTCAAAAAACATATATACAACCAGTTTAGATCCACTGGTACTGTCTATCTTAGAAATGCTTTCATGATCTAATATAAAACTAGTATCTTTTAGCAAGGTCTCTCTAAAGATGTACAAAGTGTCCTTTCCCCTGATGACACCACCAGCATTTATTCCCTTCTGCATTAATTCTGTTTAATATAAAGGATATGATGCATCACTGAGTCATTAATGTAAAGCAGCTCTCTTGAACGCTTACACAGTGAACATCATTTCTTCTACAGATACACCAGATGCTCCCATGTATTCATATATAGTTTACTGGTATTCATTTCCGGTACTTTTTTTTTGTATTTTTTTAATTAAATGCTTTCCTTCACTTACCTCTACAATTTTCCCAAAACCTATGAGTCCTTCACATTTGCCTTAAGTCACAGTTTTTATTTAAAAAAAAATACAAGCAGGCAAGGGGACACCCAATTCTCCCCTCTCTTGCTGGTCCCTGGTGCTCCATGCTGTGATAAGCAATAGTTTGGGGCAGAAAGCACACATGGCTTGCTTTCCACTCTAACCCTGTTCCCTGCCACCACTGGCCAGGTGATGAGAGGGCTGGGCCTAGAACAGAAAATCACACCAGATGCACTGTCTTCCCCAAGCAAGGAGAAGCTTGAAGAGAAAAGCATGCACGGCACACTTTCTGCTCCAAGACCCACCCCACACAACTGATTGAAAGTGGTTAAAGCTTGGAAAGTGTGCAACATGGCGCTCCATTCCAAACCTCCTCCCCCATGACCTCAGGATCTAACTTTTGTTAAACTTTCAGGGATTTTAATGTCCCCAACCTTTAAAAAAATACAGATTTTTCTGCAAACCTGGGCAAACCCCCATAGCTGAAATCTCCCATAGCTGAACCTGGCCCTACTGTAGTTTTTTTTAAATCCACATAAGGTCCAAAATTCAGGATTAGATATATTGATATATTAGATATATATCAGGTGGCAATGTTCATACCATTAAGAGTTAAATCTGAGGGGTTTTTGCTTTTGACCATTTTACATAGTCATGAGTGTTAAAAAATCATGTACTAGTAACACGAGATCGCGACAGAACCAACATAGTTTTTATTTTGACATAAACTCTCCGTAATTGAAAACCTCAGCACAATGTAAAACTAGAACAGATGGCATTGCTCATCTACACAAAATCAGAATTAACAACGCTTACTGCAGTTCTCATGGTTTTAGATGGTCTTATTTAAATAAGTTTTATTCCTAGAAGGGAGCCAGTTGAATGGGGCTCTCTCTGGTTTTTACAGGTGTTACAATATCTGTTTTCTATCAGGAGGTAACATCGGACTTACTGTAGTCTAACATAAGATGCAAGAGAGAAATAATCTCTCTACTTTGTGGGATCAAGCTGTACAGACAACAGCCAGGGGATGTGTGGATGTGGCAAGAGACACAAAAAAGTTAACTCAGAAAGTTACAACACGCTACTTACAAGCACACCAATTTTCCCAAACAAGAACATGAGTTTTAAGCAAGAAAGAAAGGTGGCTTTGAGAGGCAGTTTAGGGGATCTTTGCAAATTTTAAAATCTAAGATTCTTGTAATATAATTGCAAAAAAACTTAAACAACATCTTCTGCATGCAAAACAGAATTTACGTAAAATAATACCACGCTGGCAACTAACAAGAACAGGGCAAGAATATTTAGGAAAGGGTTCCAAACAGCTCCCTGTTGCAAATCTCTTGTTTGGTTGCTGTTTTTTTAATTTCATGCCAGTCTAAACTCCAGGAGCTGGTCTGGCAGTATTTTATTTCAATTAACTGCCAGAATGAAGAAGACTGCAATGTCATAAATAAAAGTTAAGAGTCCATAAATTTAAAGAGGCATAAAATCAAAGGGAAAAAAAACAAATAGCCTATAAACCCGTGTGCAAAAATATATATATATCCAACTGCTTGCAGAGTTTTCCTTATATTTATTGCATAAAGGCATTTCATTCTTTTCGTGCCATATGGAGTCTGTGATTTGAGTCAGTTCTGAGAAAGACCCAGAAGTGCTTCAGCAAAGCAATTGGGGTTTATGGATACCTCATTATAAATTGTAGCTGCATTGGGGGGGGGGGGGAAATGCCTGTTATTTGTCAAGAGGGTACATGCAGAGGGGAAAAAGGAGCTAAACACCACTGTTCGGAATGCTGCTAGTATCTGTGACCTATGACTCCTGAGACAATTTAAGTGCTAGAACCCCAACTACCCACAGGTCAATGGAAACCTGCCTTAAAAAGGCAGCTTGCAAAAGGACAATTGCTAGGCACCAGTTTACACACAGGCGCAAGATAAGCCATCCTTCTGTCACCTTCCATTTAAAATCCGTTCACTAACCAACCTGAAATTCAGTGCTGTGTCACTTGCGTGGAAAGCGTACATTAAACAGGAGTCTCTTTAAAATAGTAATTTACATTTTAGACCACAACATACATACACAGATGAGCCCACATTGTAAATGCAAATCACCTAGCAAGTATGGCTCTCCATTTGAGTGGTGCAACTTTTCTTCACGGCAGCTTTTCCCCCCTGAACCTCATATTATCTCTGCTTTTCCTTTCATATCAGCATCCTGCAAGCAACCAAATCAGCATGCTTGACTAGCACAGATTTACTGAATAATGTAGATAATTTTATTGCTTTACGCTACTTTGTAATAAAAAGTTACCATTGTGCCTTACAAATTGGAACAGGCAATAATTTTGAACAGGACAAACTATCATCAGCAAATTTCATAGCATCCCTCTCACTATTACAAAAGCTGGCTGTTCTCTGAGCTACTGCTATAACACTCGGGGGAAGGTAGAGATACTGGGGGACTGTTTTCAAACATTCAACGTTGTGTTCCTTCTTCACTTATCAGAAAATTTAAAATATGTATGTAAGCTGCTCTGAGCCCTAAGATCTATACCCCACCCTATTCCAACAAAATAGAGAGGAAGCCATACTGAGGCCTGAGAAATTTGGAGAAAGACTGACTTCTGGCATGCTAAGAAAAGAAGAGCTGGTTTTTATACCCTGTTTTTCTCTACCACAAGGAGTCTCAAAGTGGCTTACAATCACCTTCCCCTCCTATCCCCACAACATGCACTTTGTGAGGTAGGTGGGGCTGAGAGAGTTCGGAGAGAACTGTGACTGGCCCAAGGTCACTCAGCTGGCTTCATATGGAGGAACATGGAATCAAACCCGGTTCTCCAGAACAGTCTGCAGCTCTTAACCACTACACCATGCTGGTTAAAATGTACAACTCATAAAAACTAATTTACAAAAAATATTAATACGGGTGAAAGGGAAGCTTAAAGTGTTTCACAACACTTCTCAAATATCTTTCCTGGACAGATTTTGCTGAGGATTAATCAAGCGGCTTCAGTAAAGGTCAATTTCAAACTATAAAGACAATTTACTATGTATAGAACCTTAAAAGAAGCTCTGCAAACAGAAAAATTGGTGTGTTTAGCAGTGGCTGAATGCTACTTAACCATAATATAAGCTGCTGTGTGATACCCTGTAGCTTAATAGTGGGGACAGACAACTGGAAGCCAAGGAATCCAGTCTGATTGTGGGACGTCCCATATGGCTTCCAGAATACCTTTCAATAATGAAGACCCTGCCCCCGCCTTATGTATCATTTGCTTTATCCTGTAAGAAAAAAGGGGGGGCTTCTGGAACTCCCTCCTTCAAAGTGATCAGCAATCCCAGACAGCTTCCTCTATTAGAGGCCTCAGCTGCCATTCCCCATCATGCAGCTAGGGCACAGGCAAATACAATCTGTTGCACGGCGAGCAATAATACATGATCTTAATGTATTCCTACAAAATGGATCAAGAAGATGAACAACGAGGGGGAGGGAACCTGTCGAATAGTTCATTTGAAAGAAAACTGAATGGAGAATTGCTGGTTGCTATTATATGCTGCTTTCGAAAGACCTCTTGTTATAACTTGCCTAGCGACAGGAAGAGGAGCAAATCTTCAATATATTTTTGCAAGATGGTTAAAACTAATCACAGGAAACTTTCTACTGTTTTTTGCTTCTTTAAGAGCTAATGATGTTTAGCAGTTGTATTGTCAGACCAGGATTTGGGATGACCAAGTTGAAATCCCCTCTGCCAGGTGACCTTGAGCCAGTGAATCATGCCAGGTGACCTTGAGCCAGTCACAAACTTTCAGAATAACCTTCCTCAGAAAGTTGTTGTGAGAACAGAAGAGAGGATGATGTCAGCAGCTTTCTCCATTGGGGAGAAAGGAGAGGTATAAATGAAGTGAATAAATAAATGAAGTTTCTGCCATGGTTTTACATATTATACAGGGGGAAAAGACTCTTAACAGGCAAGAAAACATTTACTTGGATGGCATTCCAATAAAGCGACATGACAATATCATTTTAGCTGTTTTTCAAATGATTTTTTGCATACTAATAGAAGCTCCTCCCTAGAAGCATTCATATAGCTGAGTTCAAGATTGATGGCAACCTACTGTAAGATTACAAGAACACCAGTATGTTAAAAATTGCATGAAGATTTATTATATTAAATTTTCATAGCATATCAAAGCCAAGTCTGAAACACCTGCCCAGATTACGGTGTTATATGGTACACAAACATCTACGTCATGCAAAGCTAACTATTTTAACCCAAGCTTTGCTCAGACTTTGATCACGACAATCTTTATACCACCCAGAACAGGACATAAAGGAAGCCCTGCAGTAATTTGTATAAGAACTTCTTTCCCTTGCAGATGATATATCATCAGTGGAGTCATTCTTGTGGTAGCAAAATAAAGATACAAGGCAGGATATAAAAGAAGCCATAGATTAAATTAGGCCATGACCCAACACATTTTTCCTTTGTTCGCTTTCCAACCCCTAGTAATCCTGACCAAACCACTCTATTCTCCTCACTACAAATGACGGCTCATTGGGCAGATTAACAAGGTGGCATCTGTTTGAGCGATCAAAATAGGAAGACATGCGGGGTCTGGGTCTGCTTGCAAACCACTGCTCAGTTAATGCACTGCATTTACTAGATTTCTTCTTGCAACAAAGTGCTCTTCAGCATATGTTTATTTATTTTAGTTTAGAGAAATGGCACTCTCCCCTTTGATATGGAAAAGGGTTAGAGATGAGCTTGCTATAAAAGTTCTTAGAACCCCCTTCCTTAATATGCCGTTTTAAATACTATGATTTTGAAAGGTTAAAAACCCCACCCCTAGTTTTATTTTTTTTTAAATCAAGGCCTGGGTTACAAAACTCCAAATTAAGCTCATTTAAATTGGGGTGCAATTACATGCTTAGACCAGTGCATTTGACGTTACTTGTTAAAGATGACTGATTATAAGTACACACGGTTTCTTTTAGTAAGGAAAAAAGATCTACAGACCACACAGCAGCAACAAGGTTGATGCTACTGATCTTATATTGAAGGCTTTTCACAACTGCACAGAAACAGCAGCATAAGACTATTAAAATGCTTTGGATCTGGGGATTTGGTTAGAAGGCATCATGAGGCACTAATTAAATTACCTCTATCCATTCTAGCTGCAACCAAGGCATTTCTTGCCAATATGATGCTATGCATACAGCACAATCCACAAGTGTTATCAGCAGGGGAAGCCCTGGTTATAAACAAGTTGTTGCTTCCCTTCATTATCACTGAATGAGCTATTCAACATCATAGCTGAAGTCTGTGAATTAAGAAATTATTTATCTGTCAAATTTTAAACATTTTGGACAGCGGCAGACATTTGATCCTAGGTGGCTGCAGAGGCTGGTTGGCCATTATGAAGCAGCGCCACCTGGAGGTTATCCTCAAGGAAAGCAGGAAAAGTCTTTCCAACAGGAAATCTACTCACTAGGTCTAATCTGTTCCTATAGCTCAGAGATGGGGAACCTCAGGCCCGGGGGCCATATGCGGCCCCCGAGGACATTTTTTGTGGCCCTCGGGAGCTCCGGGGCCCCACCGTAGAGGCACCGCATAGAGCGGCCCTCCCTGAGGGTGTTCCTGGGGCCACGGCTTGCAGGGGTGCTGCGGTGCCCTTTGGACGTCCTTTCGCTGACTGACAGCTGTTGGTCGACAAAAGGAGGGGGAGGGACGCTTCCCCCAAGGTTGCCCCCTGTAGCCGCAGCGTGCAGGAACGCTGGGGCACACTGTAAGCCCCTCTTGTTGCCTGTCGGCTGTTGAGCAGCGAGGGGTGGGGGAAGAGGCCCGCGGCTCCCAGGAGCAGAGCATGAACGCAGGAGCCAATCGGGCTTCAGGGGGCCTTTTGTGGACTCTGGGGTGGGGAGGGCATGGAGCCTGGGGCCAGCGTGTGTGTGTGTGAGGGGGAGGCTTTTCTCTCTCCCTCTCTTTCTGTCTCTTTCTTTGTCTTCTCCCCCTCTTTCCGTTTCTTTCTCCCTCTCTCCCTTTTCCTCTTTCTCTGTCTTCCTTCCTTCGACCGTGGGCTGCGCCTCCTTGGCACCTCGTTTGCTTGGGCCCACCGCTGGCTGCCCTCCCAACGGGTGGGGGGAGGACCGGGGGAGCCCTCCAGGCCTTCTCTGCGTGGCCTCCCCTGGGGTTGCCAACCTCCAGGTGGTGGCCAGAGACCTGGCAACCCTAGCCTCTCCCCCACCCACCAGGAGATTTACACCTGGTGTGGCCCCCGAATGATGTTATAAATGTGCAAATGGCCCTTGGCAGGAAAAAGGTTCCCCACCCCTGCTATAGCTGGTTTGCTCTCGTTACCACTTTATTTACCTTGAAGCAGGACTGGTTTGTAAGAGCACACTGGCTACTTTGTTTTCTCCATTGCTACTACCAGCTGAAAAATCAGTGCCACAGTCTTGTTTTCTGAAGCAAGAAGCATTCTTCACAATTTTTTTAAAATAAAAACGGAATCAAATACAGAGCAGCAGTAAGCTAAGTATATGCTGTCTCTCTCACATTCACACCAGGTTCATCATTAGATTTTCAAAACCCCAAGGGAACTGGACAGGTGGATGCATTGTTCTTGGAGGAGAGGGCTATCCATGGCTACTAGTCAAAATGGATACTAGTCATGACGCATACCTATTCTCTCCAGGAGCAGAGGGGCATGCTTTGGAACACATGTAGGTTAATGCTGCTGCAGTCGTCTTGTTTGTGGGCTTCTTAGAGGCGCCTGGTTTGCCACTGTGTGAACAGACTGCTGGACTTGATGGAACTTGGTCTGATCCAGCATGGCCTTTCTTATGTTCTTATTAACAACAACTGGTTTTGAAAGGGAAAAAATCTAGACCATAAATGGTACACATTTTAAAGTGGTGGAATACCAGCCGTGCTTGGATCACACAGGAAAATCTTATCTAATAGTGGCTGGCCAGAGGCCCCTAGTGGCTCACACTAATCACAAAAGCAGCATTACCAAACAACCCACAGAGAAAGCAGTGATTTCTACATAGTTTGAAAGCTCCCCAAGTCTGTAGAAAAGTATGATTTGCAAATTAACCAGGAAGAACACCCCACCACAATCACCCCAAAACCACATTCCAGGACGTCCAGAATGGTAAAAGCAACCGAGAATCAGTTAAATGAGGGGGAAAGCAGAGGGAGGAGGGGCTGTGGCTCAGTGGTAGAGCATCTGCTTGGCATGCAGAAGGTCCCACGTTCAATCCCAGGCATCTCCAGTTAAAGGGACTAGGCAAGTAGGTGATGTGAAGACCACCGCCTGAGACCCTGGAGAGCCACTGCCGGTCTGAGCAGACAATACTGGTTTTGATGGACCAGGGTCTGATTCAGTAGAAGGCAGCTTCAATATGAAGGAGATGGGAAACTGGCCTACTTGATTCCTGGAGAGCTTACATAATTCTGAAAGGGGGTGGATGGATTTCCGTATTATTTGTTTTCACTGCTCTTCCCCATCTGATTATTTAAAATCCCACTCCCTTGTACCTTTGAATACAAAATTCCGAGAAAAAGCCATCATCTTCATACCCTGCTTGTGATTTTACAGAGGTATCGCGGTGCTGCTACTGCAAACAGGATGCAGCTACATTATATGAACACTTGGTATGATTAAGGAGGGCAACTGCTGTGTTCTTACCACAAAGATCCAAATGTTCTATTTGTCCAAAGACTACTTGAACTCCTTGAATTAGCTGCAGATCTGAATGTAAAAGCAGGCAATGTTTCAGACACTTATGAATGTCCCCACGAGTTTCTAAATTAAAATGCGGAACTAAGAGGAAGGTAATGGCAAGCCACCTCCTGTTAAGTCTCTTGCCTTGAAAACCCTCCTGGGTTGCCATAAGTCGGCTGCCACTTGAGGCACTTTACACACACAATTAATTGATGTTCTGCAATGCTCTGACATTAGGCCTTTGCTCACAGCTAGAATCAGAGCTCCCTCATGTGGCCCACAGAATAACTAGTCTCAATTCAATTTCAACACGATCAGAAGACACTAAGAAAGGAAAATCATGCCTGTGGCTTACAAATTTTCCAGTCATTCCCACCCAGCGCTGCTATATACATTTTAGGGTATGAAATACAACTTGGATTCTAAGGACAACATAATTGCATACCATTACTATTAACAAACATTAATATATTCCACCTTTTTTTGCCATCAAGTCACAGCTAACTTATGGTGACCCAGTATGGCTTCTTGCCAGCGTGGGAGCGCAGGTGGCACATCAGGTTGACCAGCTGGTCCAAGGCGTAGGAGCAGTGTGGGCAGCGGTAAAGCTGTAGGGTTTTCAAGGCAAGAGGCGTTCATTGCCTGCCTCCACGTCATGACCCTGGTATTCCTTGGAAGTCTCTCACCCAAATACTTGCCAGGGCCAACCCTGCTTAGCTTCTGAGATCTGACAAGATTAGGCTAGCCTGGGGCTATCCAGGCCAGGGCTATATTCCACTGCAGAGGGTTAAAGCTCTTCACATACACTACCTCAATGCAAGGCAGGTCCATATTATTATCCCCTATTGCAGATGGCAGAGCTGAAAACAGCTTTTTCATAGAATCATGGAGATGGAAGGGTCTATACAGGTCATCTAGCCTAACCCCCTGCTTAATGCAGGATCAGCCTGGAGCATCCATGACAAGTGTTTGTCCAGCCTCTGCTTAAAGACTGCCAGTGAGGGGGAGCTCACCACCTCCCTAGGCAGCTGATTCCACTGTTTTTTGTCTAAGCACCCCCCATCAGACTTCTCAGATTGCACAAGGCACTGCCTGCACAACTTCAGGCATATCTCCATAGCCATAAAGATAAAACTGGCTTTTTAATACAGGATTCAAGTTCTGCACTTGAAGAACTCATATGCATCACCAACAAATATTCAAAATCATGCCTTAGGAAAACACTGCATTTAGTCAGTTTTAAATATCAACTGTACATAAAACAAAAAAGGAGGAGGAATAGGAAGAGGAGAAATAGGAGGAAGAAGAGGAAGAAGAATTGGTTTTTATATGCTGACTTTCTCTACCACTTAAGAATCAAACCGGCTTACAATCACCTTCCCTCCTCCACCCCACAACAGATACCCTGTGAGGTAGATGAGGCTGAGAGAGCTCTAAGAGAGCTGTGACTAGCCCAAGGTCACCCAACTAGCTTCCTTAGGAGTGGGGAAACAATCATGGTTCACCAGATTAACATTCACTGCTCATGTGTAGGAGTGGGGAATCAAACCTGGTTCTCCAGATTAGAGTCCACTGCTCCAAACCACCACTCTTTACCACTACACCATGAAAACACATGCAAAGAAAAACGCGGACTTTAATCATGCCCAACACTGCTTATAAGCAGCTGTGTATACTAATGGAGGGTACCTTTTTTAAAAGAAGCACATATTCTGTGTTACTTGCAAGTAAAAAAATTATCTTGAACCTGGGGCACTAACGAAGGGGACATAGGTTGCTTACCTGTAACTTGTTCTTCAAGTGGTCACCTGTGCGTTAACCTGATGAGCTTGTGCCTGCCCAGAGGTAGGATTTGGAAACTTCTAAAGCTAGCTTTTAGGTGTGGAGGTCTGCCCCCAGATTCACAGCCAGGAGTGAGCATGCCCAGAGAGGAAGAAGCCATGCCTTGCTGCTCAGTTCCTTCCAAAAATGCACAAGTACTCCACAGCAACTTAAAAAGGCACCTGGTGCGGGGAAGGTGGGTGGGTTGTGTGAATGCACAGAGGACCAGTCGAAGACCAATAGCTACAAGTAAGCAACCTGTTTTTGCTACTTCATGTTCTCTGTGCATCACACAGATGGGTATAGAGTAGCAAGCTGACCTTGCTGGAGGTGGGTACAGGTGCTACAGTTAAAGAGAAAATGTAGTACCACAAAGACAAAGTAGGCATAACGCTCCAAGAGAAAAAATCTCAAAGAGAAATATTGTCGAAGGCTTTCACGGTCAGAGTTCATTGGTTCTTGTAGGTTATCCGGGCTGTGTGACCGTGGTCTTGGTATTTTCTTTCCTGACGTTTCGCCAGCAGCTGTGGCAGGCATCTTCAGAGGAGTAAGACTGAAGGACACTGTCCTTCAGTGTTACTCCTCTGAAGATGCCTGCCACAGCTGCTGGCGAAACATCAGGAAAGAAAATACCAAGACCACGGTCACACAGCCTGGATAACTTACTCAAAGAGAAAGTTCTCAATTGATGCTGCTGCAGCAAATGAAACCGAACTGAGCAGGAATGGGAGGCTCTTCTTGCATTGGCCATGCTTGGTCCAAGCTGTGACCCTGAGCAGCGGGAGATCTCTGCACCTAAAAGCTAGCTCTAGAAGTTTCCAAAATCTAGCTCTGGACAGACACAAAATCCATCAGTGCAAATGAACAGATGACCACTCAAAGAAGTAAGGGTCCATATTTGTTATCAAACCTATGATTATTTTCCTCCAAGCCAGTTACTATTTCACCTACCAGCTTCCCAACTTCCAAAGCAAAAACTCTTCAGACACATTATTTCCTTGGTCATTGTTAGGGCAGGACTAAGGAAGTTATGCTGCACCAAACCCGGCAGAGCCATGCATGCAACCTTTCAGACGTTTGATAATTCCCATTTTTTCAAGCCCAAGCAGACAGCAAAAATAAGAGCTCTGCTGAACCCCTGATGAGCAGCTATATACGGCTGCCAGGCTGTGTTCAGCTTACTGTCTACAACAAGAAATTGCGGAGCTAAAAAAAATGTACCTGGGGATTCCAAGAGGGGTCCAGTTTCTTCACAGTGGCAATATACTCTCGCATTGCCTGCTCAGGACTTGTATCACCCAATGCTTTCCAAGCTTCCCTGGAACACATGTGGAAAAGAAAAGGATCCAACATTCAGCAGACATTCAACAATTAACTCCAGATTTCCTCCCTCTCATTCAGCATCCTGGATTAGACTCCTATACTTCTTTCTGTATCCATAATCAGTTCCTACACGCAATTGTGCATCGTTACTTGCCCTAGTTAACCTTAGGGCAAAAATAATACAAAAGTTCTGCTTACACCTGTTTTCTAATGATACAGGGCCAATCGAAGGCTGAAACGGCACAATTATTTTTAAATACCTGCCTGTTTGTGGCTTCCCATCACCGATACTCTCACCTGCCCTGGGCATACAGGGTTGCCATGCAAGGGTTAGCAATACAGAAACAGCACATACAAGCACCGCTGTGGCAGCTTCACTTCTAAACTACTCTTTAAACTCTGTGGAGTTGAAAAGCAGTTTAGCCATTCCACAGACAGTAGCTAAAGGTGGTAGAGTGGTTAAGAGCGGTGGACTCTAATCTGGAGAACTGGGTTCGATTCCCCACTCCTCCACATGAAGCCTGCTGGGTGACCTTGGGCCAGACACAGTTCTCTCAGAACTCTCTCAGCCCACATGGAGGCAGGCAATGGCAAACCACCTCTGAACATCTCTTGCCTTGAAAACCCTACAGGGTTGCCATAAGTCAGGTGTGACTTGATAGCACTTTCCACCACCATAAAGAGTAGCTGCTGACTGGGGGCTTTCTAGACACCCATGGTGAGCTTTTCTCTCACTCTGGATGGTAACAATGGTGGCACAATGATGTCATGCCGGGGAACCAGCTGGTCCAATAGATACCTGATGTATGAACGTACTGCAGATGCAACCAAGACAAGGTAATGCTAATAAAAATGTTACTGTTGCTAGCTCACAAATTAAATTATCCACTAATCAACTATTTGCAGCAACCCTTATGGCAAGGGCAAATGTAAGAGAGTAATATTCAACAGATGCAACAATTCCTATTTGGCTTTCATCCACACTCTCAAAGAAATAACAAAATATGTTTAAAGTGAGTTCTAAGGTTAACGTATCTATTGGAATGATAAAAATCACTTTATAAATGCTGTTCAGATTTATAGTGCAGGACAGGGGGTGCCTGCTCCTAAATGAAAAACAGTATTCATCAAATTCTGAACAGCTAAGGAGGAAGTAGACCTCACTCCTGCCTTGCTATCAGATGACATCCCAACAAAATTAAAAAGACAGATTGTCACCTACACAAGAACATTCCCATCTTCATGAAATATGATATTATTTGACAATGTTTAAGTAACAGACATTCCGATGTAATGACTGGAGCATCAGCCGTATGCTAGGCCATCTTAAAACATTTAAGATTTCCAGCAAGGTATTAAACAAAAGCTGATCCCATAGTGGAATGCTTTGATGACCTCTGGGCCACTATAACTTTCTATCCACCAACACAGAGCCGACAGAATCAAGGCATAGAGAAATCCAAGATACGGCTGCATAAACTCACTCCGATTTCTTCAACAATTGATCCAAAATAGACTAATTTTAGCATCTTCTAAAGAAAAGACAAAATGATCTGGGGGTAGGGAGTGTTCAAAAATAACGGAGCTACTAGGCATTTTTACTTACCACTTCTGCTTTCCTTCAAAGTCAAAAAATCCAGGTTTAGGGGTGTTGCAGCTACCACATTTTACCTGAAGAAAAAGAAGAGAGCGACTATGTTAGAATTAAATCCAACGAAAAATTATGCTGTGTTATTCTGAATTTTGCTGATGTGAACTGAATTGACTGACAAAACAAATGCGCCTCCAGGTTTTAATTTTGCCACAGCCTGAGAAGGTAAGAATTGCCTTCCTGGATCAGATCAAATACCGCTCGGTCCATCATTCTGGCTCCAACCAGATGCCTCTGGAAGCTCAGGCTGGGCATGACTATGACGGATGGGCCAAGCTTCTTCCTGGCCTTCAGCACTCAGCAGTGTACTTGCCGCCTCTGAACACCAAGGTTCAATTCACACTTGTTAATGATGATGCTGGGCAAATGATGACGCTGGGCAAATTTTTGTTTATGGGCCTCTCACTTTGTCAAGCATAACTATGCACATCACTGAGAGACGAGTAAAAAGGCAAGCCTGAAATGAAGCATGCCCACAAAGGATGTGGCTTTCTTTAAGAGGTGTTACGCAATAGCACAGAGAGAGGGAAAACAAAACAAACAACAGGACATTGAGGTTAAGCTAGAGGAGCTGCAGAACACCACAAGGAGTACCACCAAATTCTGGACATAGCAACACGTTTCAACCAGGGTGGATAAAAATCTTAGATACCAACAAAATTTTCAGGGCAGGGTAGATAAGAATAAATGATTTAAAAAATTTAAATCGGATTTTAAAAAATTTAAATCAGATTTTATAAAAATTTAAATCAATTTTTTAGAAATAAAATGTTTTTTTTGTGGAAAAATCTATCTAAATAGTTTTCTATTTAAGATACATTATAGTCCAAAGATTATTCATCATGAAATAAGGATTAGTTTTTAATTATGTTGCATGGGACTGTATATTCAATGCAATGTTTAATTTTTTTGGTAAATGAATTCCATTAATCCATTTACAATGTCACGTTCTTCCAGAGGTTTCTGCAAGATTTTTTGGGCAGTTTTCCTACCTAGAAGATATTATCACAGATGCTTGGTTTTGCAGTTCTCAAAACTGTGAATTTGTGTCTACAGAGATAGCATGCTTCTTCTTCACAGCAAAAATGTTATAAAATAAACATACAGAGTTAAGAAAAAGACCTTAATCCCATTTGCAAATCTATGTACACAGGATCAACCGTTTACCTCTTATGTGCTAAGTTTCAAGAAGTTAAATGAATAGAAGACTGCTTGGAGTGGAATAGATCTGCACAAGGAGCTAAGAGTGAGGAGGGAGGGGCAAGCAATAAAAATGAAAGTGAACCCTTTTGCGCAAAATACCCCACAAGCCTTGGGATCTTTGTGTGTATAGCCTGAGGTTTACCATGTTATCCTCTCGCTGGAGGAGAAAAATCTATAATGACAGCAGGTCATAAAAGAGACCCAGTTTGGGAATATTTTAATGACGTTCCTCTACCTATGGGTAACGTAGGCATGCATGCAAAATGCAAATGCTGCAACAAAGAAATGCAAGGCCTGGTGTCTGTCCAGGCCTTTCTGGTGCCTTTTTTGGGCACCGTCTCCCTCCCATCACCCTCTGAGAGACCGCGATAGAGGCCATTAGAGATTTTGTCACTGGTCGGCTTGGTCAAGGAAAGGAGACCCAAATCATGGTCTTCCTCAGAGAGGAAACCGTCATTGTTCCTATCAGTGCTCGCCGCCATCTTGTTTGCCGCCAAGTCAATTAGCCACAAAGGAAAGAAGGGAGGAACAGGTGAAAAGGAGGGCACAGACAAGGACGAGATTCAGAGAGGGATTAAATAGAAAGAAGGCACAGGAGGAACAGAAAAGGTTGAAAGAGGTAGATTTCCTAAACCACCGAAGCTGTAGCGCAGAGCTCGGCTATCTAGCTGCTCTTCCCAGTGAGGCAGGAAAGAAACTGAGCTGAGGGGGCAATTCCTACCAGAAGACAGGAAGTCTGAAATTTGATCCTGCCTTCCTGAGCACACAGCCGGAATAACCCACTTCTCAAGATGCCCTTCCCTCAGAGCAAGAACAACTGCAGAAACAGAATAATTGACTGAAGAACTAGGGCAGCTGCATCAGTGGCTTCCAGGTAACCACTGCAAGTTCTACAGAGGTTCTAGCATCTCCACCCATTCTGGTGATTCAGTGGAAGCCAAAATCTCACCTTCCAAACCTGAGCTGGGGAAAGAGAGGCACTGTGCTGCTAAATAATAGCTAAATAATAGCTCTGCCATCTGTGGGTGGCTTTCAATAGCTGTTGTTCCTGGGTTCAGGGGATGATCACAGGATATCCATTCACACAGAAAAGCCCAGGCATAGGTTAAAGGTGCACCTCAGTGTCCCTGGATTCCTCTGTGTTCAAGGGTGGATACCCCCCATTAGCTGTGGTTTCAGAATCCTCCCTAGGGGGTTCTTTTAAAGTACAAGAGTATTCAGTGGGCTCCCCATCCTCTTCCAAGGAGGTTATCTTGCACTCGGGCTCAAGAGGCTGACGGTTTGTTGTAGCCTTGTCCTAGCCCCCATAACTTAGACAAGGCACAACAATGTAAATAGCACCCCACTCCTCACCTCCCCACCCGTTATGTCCAGCTTGATGAATTGCCCTTTGGGTGTGTGGAGGCTTGGGTGACTAGTATATCACCAATATTACCTCGGGTTGTCAGTAAACAGCTGCTTCCTTGTTTACACTGCTAGCTTTGATACAACTGAACAGAATTGTGTGTTACTCTAACTAAGTAAAGCTGACTCTCACATTTGTTGTTGCTGAATCTGCCAAACATGTAGATGCATGAGTAGCATTAAGAAATATATGCCAAATACTCCAAGCCGTCCTTTAACTCTTCAGGACCACCATGTCAATATCCACTGAGTGCACTCGTCCCTTGTTGCATCTGCCACATCTACAAAAAATGCAGCATCCACTGCTTTGTGAGTTCATAAAGACAGACATAAGTATTACTCTTAGATGAGCTGCAGATTACGTCTTGGGACCTGTATTACTATTATCTCCTTACCTTCCATCATCTGCTCACCAATCATGGTTGACAAAAAGTAGAATAATTCCCTTTTGTTGTCATCAACATATAAGAAGCTCTGTCAGTTGCCTGGGATATGTACACATGCATCAACCCCTTTATCTCTTTTGGTGCTGGCATGCTGCAGTTCTATTAGCATACTGCAGTTGCTTACAAATGCAAAGAAATGTAACACAAAGAACATACTTTCTAAATGATCATAGAATCAGAGTTGGAAAGGGGCATACAGGCCATCTAGTCCAACACCCTGCTAAATGTAGATAGAATCATAGCACATTCCCAGCCCTGCTCCTCCCAGGATAACTACATCTGCTGACACATCCTTATATGAAGGAGCAATATAAACTGTGCAGGCCAGAAGCTCAGATTTGGTTCCCAGTTCTCCCAGCCTGGTAAGCAAAGAGAGATAGGCAAATTCTGAATCTTGAAAGACTTGTTAGCATGAATGAAGGGAAACAGAGCCTGCATAATTAAGAGCAATTAACATTTAATCTGTGCATTGCTTGGGGTTTCGCTGAGCAGCAGCTAAACAGCAGAAGGTTACCTGTCTTAATGGAAACGATCAGTAGTACTCTGGGCTCTTCCATATTACTAAGACGTTCCTGGGTGCCAACTAGGGTCTTCAGGCTGCCACCTGCAAGCTATCCCTTCACTTAGGGTGGCCCACCTGGCAGAGCCCAGGCCTTTTCAGCTGTGGCTCTGGAATGGGCTCCCTGAAGAGGTGAGGGCAGCCCCTTCACAGGGGAACTTTAGAAGGCGCTGCAAGGCTTGCCTGTTTGCCAGGGCTGCTGGTGGGAGATGAACACCAAGAATCTTTTAGGACAGTGGTTGGCAAACCGCGGCTCCCGAGCCACATGCGGCTCTTTGGCCCCTTGAGTGCAGCTCCCCGCCTCCCCACCCCCCGTCCGTTGGCTGAGCGGCTCCTCCACATCCCCGCGCCCAGCCAGGCAGAGGCGCCGCGCTTCCGCGCGCCCCAGGTGGGAGGAGCCAGCAGGCGAGCGGGAGGTGGCACCCCCTCCCCCGGCCTCCCCTCCTCTCTCTCTCTCTCCGGCGGGGAGGGATCAGAGGCGGCGGCTGGCCAGGCTGCTGATGCAAGGGGGGGGGAGGCAGGCTCTGCCTCGTGCTGGGCCGGAGCGGGCTGCGCGCCCAGTGCGCTCCCGCCGCCGCCTCGCCCAGCCAGCCCGGGAAGGAGCCAGCAGGCGAGCGGGAGGCAGCGCC
This sequence comes from Euleptes europaea, assembly GCF_029931775.1. Lineage (NCBI taxonomy): Eukaryota > Metazoa > Chordata > Lepidosauria > Squamata > Sphaerodactylidae > Euleptes > Euleptes europaea. Next base: position 20,934,456 of record NC_079313.1, on the reverse strand, counting down.
CCCTCCCCCGGCCTCCCCTCCCCTCCCTCTCTCTCCGGCGGGGAGGGATCAGAGGCGGCAGGGAGAGGAGGCGGCCTGCCGCCCAGGCTGCTGCTGCAAGTGGGGGGAGAGGCAGGCTCCGCTTCGCGCTGGGCAGGAGCGGGCTGCGCGCCCCGTGCACTCCCGCCGCCCAGCAGGCCCGGAAAGGAGGGGAGGGCGGCGGCAGTGGGGCGCGGGGGGGAATCCCTCCCGGAGTGCAGAGCAGGGCACCCATTGGGTGGGGTTGGGGGGAGATAGCGGCGGCGGCGGGGCGCGATTTGCACGAGATCACTCCGGAGGCATAGAGTCGGTGGCTGCTGTGTAGGGGCTGAATAGGAGATACAGCATTTGTTGAGGGCAGGCAGACACTGGGGCTCCTTCCACGCCCCTCCCATTGCTAACCTAGTAGCAAAATCTCAGTTGCAGGAGTTGGGCAGCCCTAATGGTGTTATTTATGTTGATGGGACTTAACAAAAGCGAGCTGAAGGCTCCATAAATAACTGCAGGGTGGGGGAAATGATGGGGAAAGCAAGCTGATTTTCTGCCCCCTCTTTCTTCTCCCTTTATTTGTTTAGGTGGCTCTCAAAAGAAATCTCAATCATTGTACTGTTGATATTTGGCTCTGTTGACTAATGAGTTTGCCGACCACTGTTTTAGGAGATGGAGGCGCTGGATTTTTTAAATTCTATGCAGTTGTAGTACATAATCTTTTGACTGATTTTTGTAAGCCAAAAGGAAAGGTGGGGTATAAATGTTATATTAAATAATAAATACATCTCACCCACCCCAAGGGTCCTCAACCTTCCACCTAGTGGCAACTACAGACTGTGAAGTGACATCTCTTATGTCAAGGACAATCACCACTTGCTTCAAAGTATGAATTCCCCACCTCCTTGATGGCTGCTACAAGCTTACGTACGTCATTTACCAACTGACATACCTTTACAGTTCATGGAATAAGCTCAGAGAACCAAAATATTCACGTTGCACTATAGTAACTTGATATGTATGCCTTGTACTCTGGACATGTGCCCTACCAGAAATTATTTAGCCATTCCATATGATGTAATCTTGATTTTCGTGATGGCCACTGTTGCTGTGCCATCTTCCAATCACCCATACAAGAAAAAAAGAGGAAGAGGGAAGGGAGAGGAAATAAACCTACAACCCACTAAAACAGAAAAAAAAAGTTGAGGGGAAAGGGTATAAGCAAATCTATTCTGAAATGCTGCATTGATTCAGTAGGGGTATTTTTAAAATTCCCTCTCCCAATTTAAAGCGCTTATCTGTTGAAATATTCCTAAAATACATAAAATGATGTAACCTCCAAAGACAGTGTTCTTAAAATGGAAAGCAATGTTTGTATTCTGCACTAAAAGGTAAGGTAAAGGTCCCCTGTGCAAGCAGCAGGTCATTCCTGACCCATGGGGTGACGTCATATCCCGACGTTTCCTAGGCAGACTTTGTTTATGGGGTGGTTTGCCAGTGCCTTCCCCAGTCATCTTCCCTTTACCCCCAGCAAGCTGGGTACTCATTTTACTGACCTCGGAAGGATGGAAGGCTGAGTCAACCTTGAGCCGGCTACCTGAAACCAACTTCCATTGGGATCGAACTCAGGTCGTGAGCAGAGCTTGGACTGCAGTACTGCAGCTTACCACTCTGCGCCATAGGGCTCTATATTCTGCACTACCCCAATAAAAATGTGAGCACACAAAGGAACAACTAGGCAGAGAGCATTGTTCTTACTGTAGGTCAAGTCTTAGTTATCTGTTTCAGTAGATGATTTTTTCAAATTCAGATGCTTGTCTCAGCTGCAACATGCTCATCCAATAAAATGTTTGGGGGAAACAAGAAAGAGTGGGTATGTTTGATCAAGCATTAGGTGTTAAAGAAATCACTTTGGCACAGAAACAGAGTATAAAATAGTGGGAAGTACCAGCTGAAGCTGTTAAGCTTCTAGCTGGTACAAGAATAGCAAATATTTTTCCAAAATAGTAAAATAAGTGGAGAAAAATATATTCTCATATTCCTCAGTAGAACTTCTAGTTCAATAGAATTAAATAAAAAAGTGAACTTTTACATTAAGGAAAGCTTAATTCTGTAACATTATAAACTATACAAATTTAGTACATTCACACAATTTCATGTATTTCTAAAACACTTCAAAGGGGGGGGGGAAATCCTTCCTCAATTTTGCAACCTATCAAAAAGTCACTCTGGCATCCAAGGTAGTAGAAACATATTTTTCTACCATCTGGAGATTCACAGTATTAATTGAAGTCCTGAAAGGTATGCAACAATACATTAAAGTAATTCATATTTGTATGAATCAGCCATGGTACACTATTGCAAAACACATTCCTATTGCAAAGCACAACTCCTTGGAGGTTTTCCAGTATATACAGTGTTCTTAAGCATGATTGTTTGATGAAATGGTGTATAAGTAAATCTGTTCTTATAAAGCTCTCATCTGACCTTGTCCCATTCTTCTACATTTCCACACACAGAGAGTTTTTAATGTGAGAAAACATTTAGCCACACAATTCTTCATTTGTACTCTAAAGTCTCAGTCTCAGGAGGTAAACCAAATGTGTTTTTTTTTAACATTTGAATCTGCTCTTAACCCTTCAAAGCATGCAATAACCCACTGCTAATCAAGCAAATTTAAGCTGCACGCATCAGATTACTATGAAAACACTCTAGGCCATTTAGCCAATTAGATTTCTTCATCAGCTAATGCTCTCTCACCTTTAAAAGGCTACTTAAAAGGACTGGAATCTAACTGTACCTGAAGAAATGGAGAGCTTGCATTATTTTGAGTTTAAAAGTACAAAGCAACAAAATGAAAGAGGTTATTGATAGGAGAGAACACTTGCTAAATCAAATACCGTAATTTAAAGCAATTAACAAAATCCACAGCATTTGTGCTTTCAGTCACAACGTGCTGTTAAACAGACCTTTAACTGATGGCACACGAGACAAAAAGGAGCTATTGCATTATTTAGAGCCCACATCTTTGTACAGCCCACAGATTAAAGAAGAGTCTCCATTCCAGAGTTAGAAGGGGAAAAATACAAGCGGTTTGGACCTTTGTTCTACATCAGAGTTAAATTCTGCAGCCTTCTATTGCCTGACGTTTTTCCATACACATACACCCACTCCCTGCATCTTTCAAAATTCTTACACCCAGGTTTCTAAGCCCTGATTTAAATGCAACACTGGTGAGGCAACTGCCCTTGCCTGAAACTTTTCACTCACCCAACATCTTGTTTAAACTGTGCTACAACCCATGCAAAGCAGCTATGCCTTCTTCTATCAATACAGCACCTGCCCAAGCTACCGGTCTGCAGATTGCAAAATAAGCATGTGTAGCTGCTTTACACTCTGCTGTACAGTTTAAACAAGTTGCTAGGCCTTGTGCAAAGTTGGACAGACAAGGGCTTCTGCCTTATCAGTATCAATGAATCTGACCTTAAAATGGGATGATGAAGGCACACGGCCAACGCTAGATACTGGGTGCCCACTGAATGCCAACCATTATCTTGGGCATGGGGAGCAAGTAGCATCTACACTGCATCCCAGTCAGACTGGCACAGGCAACTGCATATCTCCATATTTGTTTTTGCAGAGGGCTCCTCTTTAAGGACCTTTACAGCATATTGTGAATGTATTCAGCCTTCCTTCTTCAACCCATCAAAGAAATGGACAAGACTGACCTCCATTTTCCAGTTTGTCTGATTTTATCTTGGTGGGTGGTAGAAAATGACAGCTGACATAACGGCAACCCTGTAGAGTTTTCAAGGCAAGAGATGTTTCGAGATGGTTTGCCATTGCCTGCCTCTGCATGAGCTGAGTGTGTTCTACAAGAACTGTGACTGGCCCAAGGTCAACCAACAGGTTTCATGGGGAGGAGTGGGGAATTGAACCCAAATTAGAGTCCATCACTTGTTACCATTATGCATTCTTTTAATGACCCAGAAATCCTAAGGGAAGGAGACATTATTGTAGAAAGACTAAGGGCGAGTGAATAGAACAAACTCTAAAGCCACCTCATCAATTCTGCCAATATCTACTCAAAGCTTTGTGCTGGCCTAACACAGATTCCAAAGATCCAGAATTATGGTTAAGTTAAGGACATTATACTTGCACCAGCCATATTTCTGCATGAGAAACACTAGTACGGGAAAAACTGTAAGCTAGTAAAATGAACTCAAGTTCCTAGGTTAACAACAACAACTTGCTATGGAGTATTATTTTATTTATGTATTGGAATATTTGTATTCCACCTTTCTGCTACACATTTTTTTTTATTTACTTCATTTGTATCCTGCTTCCCCCCCACCCCCAGTGAGGACCCAAACTGCCTACAACAGTTTTCTCTTCTCCATTTTACTCTTATAACAACCCTCTGAGAAAGGTTAGGCTGTGTGACTGGCCTCAGGTTACCCAGCATGTTTCCATGGTAGAGTGTGGATTTGAACCTGTTTCTTCCAGATCCTATTCTGACACTCTATCCACTATACCATGCTGGCTCTCAAGACAGCTAACATATTATAAAATCAACATAATTAAATGAGACCTGCCAAAAAGTATAAAAAACCCAGTCATAATGAGAATATATCATTCAACAGCAGCAGATTTTTTAAAAAATTTAACCTTCTTCCTTTATGCCTCCTGGTATGAAAAAGGCCTTATAAAACATTAAAAAGTGGTAGCAAGATGAGCACAGTAATTATATGTACTGTACCCCAAACCAAGACAAGTCCTACAGTAAATGGAAAACATTACATTAACGGGACACATCTCCAAATCACCAGACAACCCCTCCTAGAGCCAGCATGGTGTAGTGGCTAAGTGCGGTGGACTCTAATCTGAAGAATGGAGTTTGATTCCCCACTTCTCCACATGAAGCCTGCAGGGTGACCTTGGGCTAGTCACAGTTCTCTCAGAACTGTCCCAGCCCCACCTATCTCACAAAGTGCCTGTTGTGGGGGGGGGGGGAGGCAATTATAAGCCACATTGACTCTCCTTACAGTAGAGAAAAGTGGGGTATAAAAACCAACTCTTCTAGATTTCACTTGAGGCCTCTTCCCTAACCACCCTCCTCTCTTGGCAGAGGGCAGGAAGTTTACAGTCCCACAGTACAGGCATCTTGATGGGGGGGGGGGAATGTAGTGATGGTCACAAGCATAGAGCGCTTTAAAAGGGGATTAGACAAAAGGTGTATCAGTGGCTACTAGACATATTGACTGAAAGGAACCTCCCAATTCAGGGGAAGTAACCCTCTAAATACCAGTGCAACATGAAGGGAAGCCCTTGGCCTCTATGCCCTGTTGAGGCCCTCCAGAGTAACTGGCTGGCCACTGTGTGAGACAGGATACTGGACTAGATGGACCACTGGTCCAATTCAGCAGGGCTCTTCTTACGTTCTTATGAATCGTTCTTTCCTGGTGGCTGTTGCAAGGTTGGGAAATGTTCTTTGAGTACTCTTCCAGCCCAGGTTTCTACATTGCTGTAGCTGTGCTGTGTTCAATGTATGCTGCCACAGAAGGTGTGGAAAAACAGCCAACCGTTTATTGGGCAGGAGAATGACAGAACCGTTTATTGGGCAGATGACAGAATGGTCAGACTTCAGCTGTCCTGGCTGTTGCTATCTCCAAGTGTGTGTGTGGGGAAATAACAAAGTCACTCTCACTTCTCTACTGCCAATGCTGTTTTTAAGGCTTCCACCAGATGCTTACAAGGTGCAAGCCCAATTGCCACAGCCACTTGCTAGCTAGATATTCCTGGCTAATTTCAGAGTGGGGGCAGTGGGAATGACCAAGTCCCTTACCCTGCTCCTCTCCTGCTGCTACAGTTTACTGGTCATTTGGATGGCAAAAGGGCCCAGTCTACTGCAGATCACTTACTTAGTCCTAATGATGCAGAGAAAGTTAACTGGTAGCTCAGAGACTCAAGTAAACTGGATCTTTGCTGTCTCAACATTTGCAAAAAACATTTAAAACCCAGTTCCTCTCCAGCTTCTTAATACAATCAAAGAGAAGAAAGATATTTTAACATTTGAAAAGACCTCCAATAAACGGCAATAAAAATTCAGGAAAAGTGTTTATCTACTTAAGCAGTCCAAGATAAATAGCATAGTGCTCAGCTCTTATGTCAACTTTTTTTTACAGGGATTGTTCCCTCTTAAATCACAGCTTTCAGTGACAAGAATTACTGAAGTAGGGAAAAATAAGAATGCTGAGTTAAGGACAGTGGATGTATCTGAGTCAGCACCTTTTGTTCAACGGAGATAGTACTGCCCCTGAAGTAATATTTCATCAGCCTTTTATGCAGATTGTTATGACTTACATGATTAAATAAGGGAAAAGTTGTGTTAGGTAGTAAGGCCTTGCTTTAAATCAGAGCTATCAATTCAAGATATCAGGGCCACTTTCATACTAGACAAGTATGCAAAGCTTTATTAAATGGAATTGATGTCCAGGAAGGGACTGCACTATTTCAGCTCTGTTCTAGATCATAATATTCAAGCAGTGGTGAACGGAACAGAAAATCTTCAGAACTTTTTTTAAAATTATGAAACACATTAATTTGAATTTAATCTAATTTTAATTAATTTTAAATTTAAGTATGAAACACAATCACATAATCACTTCAAGTGACAGAGGAATCAAGCAAAGGGATAAAAATAGTGAAAGAATATGTATCTGTGCCATTTTAGCTCCAGTTCTATACTGACATGGGTGGGGAAAATCTGTGGATTAGGCCTAAAATCACAAATGTAGATTAATATATTTAATATCTATGATAACTGAAACGTGATAGTTGTACCCCCAGCCAAGTATTATGGAGTTATTACAAGCTGAACATGGTTGTATGAACAGACTCAAGTCAAAGTAGACTGAATAGGGAGCAAATACAAACTCCATCTTTAGACATCAGCCTTCTATGATGAGGGCAACTCTTTTGGTTGATAGACTAGCAGCTAGCAAAATGGCAAGCCTTTGACATCAGACAAAAATGCATTCTTTTTTCACAATGGTTCAGTTTTCAGCCAAAAAGATACATTTATCATGCAATGGTGGGCAGCTTCTGACTGCTTTGCATCCAAGTTTCCACAATGTCTAGAAACTGATGTGCTTGTTATTTTGATGGGGGGAAATTACAATTTTACTTCACAAAAGCAATGAATGACCCACACTTACTTATTCTTAATATAAGCTGTTGTAATGAACTATTATTGCTTCAAATGAATCACAAGCTCTGACTTTTCTCCCTTGTTTTGAGACCTTCACTATAGTTAATTATCAATGAGGTATTACCAACTTTCCATACAATATTGATACATCCATTCTATCTGAAGGAACCAACAGTCATCTACCCCAGCTTCTAAAGAAAAGTATCTGTGGAGCAAGTCTTCTTAGGAACCACCACACTGCAAAGGAATGAACAACAGACCCAGAAATCCAGATATTAATGAAGACATGCCAACAAGATTGCTACCTCTCACTTTATCTACTGAATTGCCTACAAAGATAATTATGGATCACTTGAAATCTCATTTATAATTGTAGAGAAACTATTTGGCTACTGTACCAGTGCCTTATTCACTGAAAATATTTTGTGCTCTTCTGCCCAGAGGCATCCATTATGGCTAATACCTTAAAACCAGTCATAACCTATTAAAGTTACAAATCCGGTAAATAAATTAAAACAGCTCCAGGTGCAGTAATTACACACATCTCCCAGCAAAGTCTCAACCACTGAGGAGGAGAAAAAGAATATCTTTACCTGACACCTAAAAGGCAATAAAGTCAGCATCACACAAGTTATCTGCAGAAAGTTGATTCTGTAAATGAGATGACGCCACCCTGGAGACATATCCCAGATACCACCTGTCTAAAACTCTGAAGGCAGTGGTACCCAGGGCAGTGTCTCTAGAGCTGATCTTACTGATCATACAGGAGAAAGCAATCTTTTAGATATCATTACCACTAGCTATTTAGAGCCTATAAATCAGAACCAGTGCTTTGAACTGTACCTGGCAAAAAACTGTGAACCAATCTTTTCACATCACTTAACCATCTGGCTGCATGGTCGAAATCACATGGGGTTTTTGAGCAACTTCAGTAACCCATCTAGCCAAACGTAATCAAACCATGAGTTTTTCTGGCAAGGTTCTCTGTGTCCAGGTGCCTGATCCATTGATGCCACCGGAACACCCATCATAGGAACATCTATTAGCACTTCCAAGCCATGAATCTGATTCTTAAGGGGAAATGTAGCTCCATTCAAAACAGATTGAAGACCACCTCTTGAGCCACTGAACTAACAGCACTGCCATCTTTGCTAGCTTCAGCTATATGGGGCAGCTTTATTTTCTGCAGATAATTTTCCATTTCTAAAGATCCCATTTCATAACATTAATAACAATGAATGGATGCCTTTGTGAGAACAATATTAGGCAAACCTTGCAGTTTCAAAGCAGTAATTAATGTTTTTATCATGATTATAATCTAGAGTACATTAGAGTATTATTATCATGACAGAGTACATGTATGTGCTAATGGTTTGCAAACTGGAGGTGAAGAGATAAACTAAAAATACATACAAGCCAAACTGGAAAAAAACAATATATTAATTCACCTGATTATGCAGAGCAATTCAAAACCAAAGCTAAAAAACTAAAATACATATAATAATCCAAACTGAAAAAATCAAGATATTAATTCACCTGATTGTGCAGGTCAAATCACAATCAAACCTAACAAATCTCATTTATATGTCTCCCCTCACATAGTGGAAGGAACTTTATAACCCAGAGATGTAAAACTTCTTGAAATTTTGAAGCCATGGGAGAAACACTTTCCCCCTTTTTTCCTCCTGGAAAAAAATGGGAACTAGGAAAAAAATATAACAACATAAAACACATTCTTTATACCAGTTAGTATATAATAGTGACCTATTTGTCATATTTATGGAATCTGAATGTATAAATGTAATCTTTCTCTTTTTATAAAAAAAAAACTGCAAGTATTCCCAGTACTTGAAAAAGATGTGTGAACTGCTGAACCTTACAGCATCTGAGAGGAAGGAAAATATAAACGTTGAAAGCAGAAAAATATACCGTATTTTTCGCTCCATAACACACACTTTCCCCCCTCGCTTTTGAGGAGGAAAATGTCTGTGCGTGTTATGGAGTGAATGTGCACAGAGCCGGCTGGGCCCGCTGGAACGACGCGCCCAGCCAGCTCTGTGCACATTCGCTCTAGGCGCGCTGGAACGACGCGAGCCTTGCGCCCCACCCGCCTCCCAGCTGGGAGGCGGGCGGGGCTCACAGAGCCGGCGCCAGCCTGCAGCCTTCCCTCCTCCCTCCCCGGGCGCACACGGGCTGGATCCGCGCGCCATATGAAGCCTTCCCTCCTCCCTCCCCGGGCGCACACGGGCCGGATCAGGCCCCGCGTGCCAGCCTGCAGCCTTCCCTCCTTCCTCCCCGGGCGCACACGGGCTGGATCCGGCCCCGCGCGCCAGCTGAAGCCTTCCCTCCTCCCTCCCCAGGCGCACACGGGCCGGATCCGGGCTCGCCTGGGCCAGGTGGGAGCGGAGGCACCAGGGACTGAACCTGGGACCTCCTGCATGCCCAGCAGAGGCTCTGCCACTGAGCTCACAGCCCCCTCCCCTCGCTTTCCCCGCCGCCGCCCCCCTCTCCAGGGCACAGTCAGGCTGCCAATGGGTAGACCTGGTCTCCGTGAGGGGGGGGTGTCTCCCATTGGTTTGCGTGGCAGTAGACCTGGCCTCCTGACTGAGACAGGAGGCCAGGTCTACTGCCATGCAAACCAATGGGTGGACCTGGCCTCCCTGGGGCATTCACTCCATAAGACAAGTTTTTAGAGGAGGAAAACAAGATTTTTTCTTGTTTTCCTCCTCTAAAAACTAGGTGCGTGTTATGGTCAGATGTGTGTTATGGAGCGAAAAATATGGTATATCTAGTGAACAAAAGTAACAGAGCATTCCTAAGAAGAGTTACTCCAGTCTAAGCCCATTCATTTAAATGGGCTTAGACTGGAGTAACTCTCCTTAGGAATGCACTGTAAGTGTATTATTTGACAGAAACACTCTCACAAAGTCACAACAGATAAGATAACCAGCATATTTGGATTTTAAACCTTACAACACAGAAAACATTGAAACCTTCAATGTTACAATTAAACACATTAGAGTATACTAATTTGTTGCCAAATTTATTTTTACGAATTCTTGAAAATGTGTATATGTCTACAATACACACAGGAATGATCATGACATAATGCTGGAGATTGTCTTACATAACAATTTTCATAATACACATTTTCATAGAATTTTGTCTTTTAATTCACTCATTCCAAGCAGAAAAAACAGATTTTTTTTAATGTTCCCCACAATTTTCCAATGTTTCCCTTAGAAAACCTGGGGGGAAGACCAATTTTTCAGGGTTGGGGGGTCCTTTAACCTCTCCGGGTTTTTTATTATTATTATTTTATTTAACCTCTCCAGTTGTATGACCAATCTGATACTGAACTAACATGCCATAGAATGAAGAGATGCCCCAGTGACCTCCATGGAAGAGTTAAATTCCACTGAAATAGGTAAGTAGACAGCACAATTCACACACATTTCTTTGGATATACTAAAATTAGTGTGTCAACAGTAGTCAGTGCCTTTGTTTTCCCCCTTAAATGTAAAACAACATAAGGGAGGGACATTCTTTATTGTCTTTAGAGCTTTAGAAGTATTGTTCCAACAAAAATAATTCCCATCTGGAGAACTGGGTTGGATTCCCCACATGAGTAGCGGACGCTCATCTGGTGAACAAGTTTGGTTTCCCCACTCCTACACATAAAGCCAGCTGGGTGACCTTGGGCTAGTCACAGCTCTCTTAGAGCTCTCTCAGCCCCACCTATCTCACAGGGTGTCTGTTGTAGGAAGGGGAAGGGAAGGCGATTGCAAGCCGGTTTGATTCTTCCTTAAGTGGTAGAGAAAGTCAGCATATAAAAACCAACTCGCATGCTGGCCACATGTGGCAATTTGAAGTTTTTAATCATGATTCTTTTAAATGCAGTATTTCTATCTATGCTCCTCAGAACTATTTAGCAAGGGCTGTAATGGCACAGGGCAAGAAAGGATGGAGAAACAACGCAAGGCCTAACCCCTTCATCAAAGTTTTGCACAATGCACTCTACCAGCAAACTATCAATATAATTCTATTTTCATCTTTCAGCGAGGGTCGAAATGTTCAGTAAATACATTTTCTCTTGAGATGTAGGGAAAAGACATGGCATCAATCTCATAATTTATCCCCTGGCCTATTGAAATGAGTAGCCTGAGAAAATTGTTCTATTTTCTTGTTGAACACAGTGTTTGTTTTATATAAGAGAAAAGTGGATTAATTTGCCTCCCTAGTATAATGTACTTAAAATTAGAGTTCTAATAGGGTTATCATTGCAATGATTTGCTTTGGATGTAAAACAGATAACAAATCCCTAGAAATCTCTATCAAAACATAATAAGCAAATGTTGTGGAAAGTTTCGAAAAATCACAAATCGAAGGAAAGCAGCTTCCTTTGAGTCACATGATAGCATTATTTGTAATATAACACTGGATTGTACCCCCTCTCCGGCACCAAGCCCCACCACTGCTACAATGCCAAGGAAGTCCTGCAAGTCTACGGATGAGAGAACACAATTCAATGGAGAGAGCGTGGTTACCAGGAGAACAAGTTACTCCTGTCATTTCTTAGAGCTGGGGAAATCCCCTGCACTAAGGCATGGATACAATTAAGAATATTGTTTTTATATCAACATCTGCTAATTTGTAAATGGTGCTGAGGGATTTGGAATATTCTAGTCAACTTACAATAAATGATTCAAAGATTGATGTGTAAAATATGCAGCATATACACTGAGACTGTAATATGCTAGTATCATGCACGTGGTTTACCTGTTACATACACAAAGTCTTCATATCAGCGCCATCGAAACTGATAATGCTCAGGGCTCAAAAATAGCAGCATGTCACTCATTCGTATGTCCCATACCTACCATCATATTTTTAGTATAATTGGCTTTGCACATTCACTTTGAGTTTTCCCATTCCTAATGTAGAGAGTTTCCTGAAGAAAGGAGAACATGTGAAGCAGGATATATTACTTTTTACCACTGGGCTTTAGAATCATTGTACTACCAAAGCACAGTCTATTTTCTATACTGAGTCCACATTTTTATCCAAGGCTCTATTGCTGTTGTGAAAATCTGTGATTTCCTAGCACTCAAACCACAAACTTTTGTGCCTTCTAAAATGTTCCCTGAGATATTCTGCCACAATTGCTGCATGGAATACAGCAGTATAAATGGCATGAATGCCTGCTGGCACATTTTTGCTTAATAATTACCCAACACCACCCTGCTTTTCTGAACTTTTTAAATTGTTGCTTTTTTATACTTTTTAGAGACTGTGCACTCCCTCTCATACACAACCAGTGAAGGCAGCATTTGTACTTATTGTGCAGATAGCATCAAAACGACTTCTCTCACTCCCCTCAAGCAGTACCTTTAAATTTTGACAACCTTTTAGAAAAGATTCTTTTAGTTTTCGATTTCCCCATAGCAGCAATGAGCTGTGCATCTGTCTAAAATTGGGAGACAAGAAATACAGCTAATTATCCCTCTTACTCACCTCCTTTATTCTGTATTGGTGAGATACCACCCTATAATCTCTGATGAGAAGAACCATGCAAGAGCTACAGTGAGGTTTGGCATTGACCAAGTGTGCAGAAAAAGCCAGAAACACCAGCTGAAGTTTTCAAGCATACCTAGCACTTTTCTCTCACCAGCCAACTCTTAAATTATGGCTTGCTTATGAAACAGATGAGAGAGTGTCTGTGTAATCGAGACTATATACTGTGGCTATAATGTGAAAGTGTCACACTCCACATGGGTTACCTGTTTTACATGCCAAGCCTCTACATCAGCATCATCCAAAGCTAGCAGAATTGATATGAAAACTTTCGATGCAACCGGGACTGTTTACATGCTTTTATAAATGTATACTGATTAGTTTATTATGTAGCATGAGGCTGTATATTCATGCAATGCTTAAATTTTTTGATAAATGAATTCCACTAATCCATTCGTAGTCATGCTCTTCCAGAGGTTTCTGTAAGATTATTTTGGGCAATTTTGCAGTTCTCAAAACTGTGATTTTTTGTCTGCAGAGATAACATGCCTCTTCTTCACAGCAAAAATGTTACAAAATAAACATACAAAGTTGAGAAAAAGACCTTGATCCCATTGTTCCTTTGCCAGTCCATGTACACAGAAGCAACCCCTGACCTAAGTGCTAAATTTCAAGAAGTTCAATGAACAGAAGATTGTTTAGAGTGGAACAGATCTGCACAAGGAGCTAAGTGTGAGGAGGGGTGGCCAACAGTAAAAATGAAAGTGAACCCTTTTGAGCAGAATACCCCACAGGTCTTGAGATCTTTGTATAGCCTGAGAAAATCAATAATGACAGTAGGCCATAAAATAGACCCTGTGTGGGAATATTCTCCACTGGGTTTATTTCCCACTCCTGCACATGAAGCCAGCTGGATGACCTTGGGCTAGTCACAGCTCTCTTAGAATTCTCTCAGCTCCACCAACCTCACAAGGTGTCTGTTGTGTGGAGGAGAAGGTGACTATAAGTAGGTTTGATTCTCCTTAAGTTAGAGAAAGTCAACATATAAAAACCAACTCTTCTTGTTGTAAACATTAAGATTATATCAGCAAGAATGAGTCTATGTACGTAGAAAACCATGATTTACCGTATTTTTTCGCTCCATAAGACGCACTTTTTTCCTCCTCAAAAGTGAGGGGAAATGTCCGTGCGTCTTATGGAGCGAATGCCAGCTGGGTTCGTGCGCGTCGGGACGGCGCGAGCCAGCGTTCCCCGCCCCGACGGCCAGCTGGGAGGCGGGCGGGGCCGCACAGAGCGAGCCAGCACACGTGCCCAGCCGGCTCTGTGTGGCCCCGCCTGCCTCCCAGCTGGCCGTCGGGGCGGGGAACTCCAGCTCCCGCCATCCCGACATGCATGCGCCCAGCTGGCTCTGTGCGCCCCGCATGTCTCCCAGCTGGCCGCCGGGGCGAGGAACGCCAGCTCGCGCCATCCCAACACGCACGCGCCCAGCCGGCATTCGCTCCATAAGACAAGTTTTTAAAGAAGGAAAACAAGATTTTTTCTTGTTTTCCTCCTCTAAAAACTAGGTGCATCTTATGGAAAGGTGCTTCCTATGGAGTGAAAAATAGGGTAAATCAGGTCTTACTGACTAGTGATTTAAATGAAATCCGGGATGAGCCCCGTGGGGCAGAGTGATAAGCTGCAGTACTGCAGTCCAAGCTCTGATCACGACCTGAGTTAAATCCCAGAGGATGTTGGTTTCAGGTAGCCGGCTCAAGGTTGACTCAGCCTTCCATCCTTCCGAGGTCGGTAAAATGAGTACCTAGCTTGCTGGGGGTAAAGCAGAGGTGGGGAACCTTTTTCCCGCCAAGGGCCATTTGGATATTTATAACATCATTCGCGGGCCATACAGAATTATCAACTTAAAAATTAGCCAACCAAACTCCAAGCAGGCAGCTGTCCCAGATGACCCCCCCCCCGGCATGGGCAAGCAGGCAGGCATCCAACCGGTGGCGCACTTGCCCACCTGGTGGCACAGGATGGTCTGTTGCACCAGCCAGGCATAGCTGTTCAGCCACACACAGGAGTTGCTCCTGCTCAGCATGGTCGGGGCCAGATTCTACAGCCGGCTCCTGCTACCTCCGCCTGCAGGGGTGAAATGAGGACACACTGGCTAAGAACTCCCCCCCCCCCGCGCGCGCATTCTGGATCTGCCCCCTTTAACCCCTCTCCATTGTCGCCACTTCCACCCCCAGCCCTCTTGTAGTACAGAGGGAATAAGTTTCGCCACGGCCCGGGTGGGAAAGGGTTAATATAGTTTCTTGGGCGGTCCTAGCAGCTCCATAGCTAACGACTCTTCTGCAAGGGGGAAAAAGGTTCCTTTTCTCGGCAAAACAAACTCACATCCGCCTTGGATAGAGGCTATTCCTGTCCGCGGGAGGGGGTGGATCGCCAGTCTTAGATCCTTCTGAGCTAAAGATCTGCCAGGACCCACAAAGGGCTAGACCAAGTGATTTCGAGGGCCTAAACGGCCCCCGGGCCTCACATTCCCCACCCCTGGGGTAAAGGGAAGATGACTGGGGAAGGAACTGGCAAACCACCCCATAAACAAAGTCTGCCTAGTAAACGTCAGGATGTGATGTCACCCTATGGGTCAGGAATGACCCGGTGCTTGCACCGGGGACCTTTACCTTTTTAAATGAAATCCACCCTGGTAACCAGCACACTTTCTTACTGCTTTACCCTCCTTCCCACCACTGCCTCCAGTATCAAACTTTAGACTTCAGGGGAATTAGCCTTATTAGCGCATGGCACCAAAAAACCAACAGCACAGCAGCGCCCTAAAGACTTGCACAATTTTATTCCAGCTGCAGCATAAAGTTTTGTGGATTAGAGCCTACTTCATCAGATGCAAGTGATGCCCCACCAAGGTAGTTGATATGGTGGGCTCCAATTCATGAAAGGGTAGAATCAAAGCTTTCAGGGCACACACACACACCATGTGCTTCTGACCAGTGGGCTTTGTCTCAGTGATAAAGGCAGACTATAAAATATTAAATGATGATGATGACAACCTCTCCTACACTGTTGATTTAAATTTTGTAAGCTCCTCAGGGCAGAGGCCACCCTTGTTGTTTGCAACTCCAGAAAGCACCACCCCTGAACATCAATGGTATCGTACTATCAGCAGCAGCATAAGCAAAGTGGCTTATGGCACTGATGAAAGATAAAAGTAGGGGGAGGGTTGCAGGAGCCAGAGAAGAGGAAGGTGCAGTGGGATTGCAGGGGGCAACTAATGTTGTATTCTGAAAAGGAATCTCCCTCTCTCTTGGATGGTGGTGGAAAGTGCTGTCAAGTCACAGCTGATTTATGATGACCCCATAGGGTTTTCAAGGCAAGAGACTTTCAGAGGTGGTTTGCCATTGCCTGCCCCCGTGTGGGCTGAGAGAACCGAGACTGGTCCAAGGTCACCCATATACCATGTGGAGCAGTGGTGGATCAAACCTGGTTCTCCAGACATTAGGAATAATTTTCTAACAGTTAGAGCAGTTCCTCGGTGGAACAGGCTTCCTTGGGAGGTGGTGAGCTGGAGGTTTTTAAGAAGAGGGTAGATGGCCATCTGTCAGCAAGGCTGGTTCTATAACCTTAAGCAGGCGATGAGAGGGAACGCATCTTGGTCATCTTCTGGACATGTAGTGGGGGTAGTTGTGAATTTCCTGCACTGTGCAGGGGGTTGGACTAGATGACCCTGGAGGTCCCTTCCAACTCTATGATTAGAGTCCACCGCTCCTAACCACCATACCACGCGGCCTCTCTCTCTCTCTCGGATAACAAAACCAAGCCTGCCAACAGGTACTCCGCCCTGCCATTCACGGGGTGACACCACAGCTAGCAGAGAACGAGCAGGAGCCGCGGAACCTCCAGCCCCCAGCGCTGTCCACCGGGCCGCTTTCCCGGGCTCCTCACCTGCTTGTACCGCGCGTACAGGTAGAGCAGCTGCTCCTTGGGGGCCACCGCAGTCAAGGCCGGCACCCGCTGCGCCGCTCGCTCGAACTGCTCGGGCAGGCCCGGCAGGAGCCGCGGCGACGAGCGGCCCTCCGAGTCGGAGCCGGGAGAGTCCCCCAGCGCGGCCGCGGCGGCTCCGTCTTCGTCCCCGGAGCTGGGCTCGGCCCCTCCACTGTCCCCGGCACCTATCGCGGGGAGCGAGGAAGCCATGGCCGACCCTCAGGCGCGGCCTCCCGCCTTCCTCCCCTCCCTCATCGCCGCCGCCGCCTCAGCTGGAGACGGTTGAGTCGCAGGAAAACCGCGCGCGCCCAACGCCGAGGCCACGTCCCCTCGGTCCCACGCGGGCCCACGGCGCATGCGTGCGGGAGGGGGGGAAGGGACAGGAGCACGCAGGGCAACTTCCGCTGTTCCGTTCACCCTCTCTCGTATGGCGCCGCTCTACCCCGTGGCGTCTCGGTGGTGAAAGGCAGTTCCGTCCATTTGTACACCACCATGGCGGGAAAACGAGTACACCGGAAGTTCGAAGCGGGGAGGGGAGGGATTGGAGCGTTTCCCCTCCCGCTCTTGTTAGCGCTTCAGAGTTAAAGGAGGCGTTGCCATGGAAGGGTTGCCAACCTCCAGGTAGTAGCTGGAGATCTCCCGCTATTACAACTGATCTCTGGCCAATAGAGATCAGTTAGAATCATAGAGTTGGAAGGGACCACCAGGGTCATCTAGTCCAACCCCCTGTTCATTGCAGGTAATTCACAACTACCTTCCCCCCCCCTACATAGAATCATAGAGTTGGAAGGGACCACCAGGGTCATCTAGTCCAACCCCCTGTTCATTGCAGGTAATTCACAACTACCTTCCCCCCCCCTACATAGAATCATAGAGTTGGAAGGGACCACCAGGGTCATCTAGTCCAACCCCCTGCTCATTGCAGGAAACTTACAACTATCTCCCCCCCCCCACATAGAATCATAGAGTTGGAAGGGACCACCAGGGTCATCTAGTCCAACCCCCTGTTCATTGCAGGTAATTCACAACTACCTCCCCCCCCTACATAGAATCATAGAGTTGGAAGGGACCACCAGGGTCATCTAGTCCAACCCCCTGTTCATTGCAGGTAATTCACAACTACCTCCCCCCCCTACATAGAATCATAGAGTTGGAAGGGACCACCAGGGTCATCTAGTCCAACCCCCTGCTCATTGCAGGAAACTTACAACTATCTCCCCCCCCCCACATAGAATCATAGAGTTGGAAGGGACCACCAGTTCTCCAGTTCACCTGGAGAAAATGGCTGCTTTGGCAATTGGACTCTATGGCATTGAAGCTCCTCCCCAAGCCCTCCCCTTGTCAGGCTCCGCCCCCCAAACCTACCGCTGGTGGCGAAGAGGGATCTGGCATAGAGATAGTAACAGCTCTTCCAGGACTGAATGGAGAACCGCAGGTGGCTCTATAGATGGATAAGAGGGACCGTCACTCTATCTTTTCATGATAGATCACGATGGGTATCCGTGTTAGTCTGTCACTACCAGTAGAAAAGAGCAAGGGTCCATTTGTAGTAGCACCTTAAAGACTATCATAATTTCTGGCAGGGATATGAGCTTTCGTGAGCCACAGCTCACTTCTTCAGATACAGCTACAATGTGAGTCCATCTATCCTTAAGTAGACACACAGTGGCAATGTAAATATCAAAAGCAAGTAAATGACATTAGCACGCGTGTTGCTGTCTCTGTGATGAAAGCCCTGGTTGCTGTGGATTGAGAGAAATGCATTGTGTTTCTGTGGCGAAAGGTAATGTAGGGTGCAGAGGCGATTCCCACTGCAGTAACATAGGAGGACTAACTTGATGGCGTTGTTAGTTTTGTTTGCCACCCTGTTTCCAAGTGAACACAGCAGAGACTAGCACGGTTTATAAAAGTGCTATTTATTATACAGTGAATCAAAGTGCTTTGCCAGTATCCTTCTCCATACACCCCACACCTTTGTACAGGTATCATACAGTTATATACAATACTGACCCAGTCTATCAGCCAATCCACTGATAGCTGCCCAACTCCCAAGTAAAACCTGTTCAGTCCAGTTTTCTTGCAGAGTCATGATGAGCTGGCATTAGTCATCACTTAGTCATGTGATCCCAGCTGTCACTTAGCTGTCATCTGGATCACCACAATCTGCTTACTGTTACTAGTCTAATATGCCAACACTCCTCCTAGACTAGAATAGTAAGCCCCAAAGATTGTCTGCATTTTACAAACTTTTCAGCATTTAAACACTTTGTAAAAACATCAGCAATATTGTCACAAGATGCACAATGCATTAATTCCATAATCCCATTGTTTACCTCCTCTCTGACATTCTGGTACCTAATGTTAATGTGCTTACTCCTTGTTCTCACACCTTGATCCCCTGCTAACTTCTGTGCTGCAGTACTGTCACAGTAAACCCTCACAGGTGAATCCCATCTTACATGCAAGTCTGTTAGTAGTTGCTGCAACCATTCTATCTGTTGGTTCTTGTAGGTTATCCGGGCTGTGTGACCGTGGTCTTGGTATTTTCTTTCCTGACGTTTCGCCAGCAGCTGTGGCAGGCATCTTCAGAGGAGTAACACTGAAGGACAGTGTCTCTCAGTGTCAAGTGTGTAGGAAGAGTAATATATAGTCAGAAAGGGGTTGGGTTTGAGCTGAATCATTGTCCTGCAAAAAGTATCAAAGGTAATGTGCTAATCATTGTCCTGTAAGTATCAAGATAATGTGCTAATGAGGGTGTGGTATGTTAATATGGAACCATTGTTTGTGTCAGTCCATGTTCAGCCACTGCTGATTTCTCAGGTTGGCAGTGGCTGAACATGGCAGTGGCTGAACATGGACTGACACAAACAGGACACAGGGTCTTATTCCAAGACACTGAAAGACTGGACAATTCTACCAACTATTTTGTCAGATTGCACAGAGAAGCCATTGAAATTCATAAACATCAGCGCAACTTTAACAGAAATGAAGAGAGTTTAAGAATGATTAAGGCTTGGCTTCCTGTCCTTTTCTATGGGAAAGACCATAGAGATTGGGGAAATTCCTAGAGCACCATGGGCACAGTGACTAGAAGTGCTGTTGCTCCCTTTGCAACATCATCCGTCCCACAGGGTTTTCTCCTGCACAAACAGGGTAAAGCCAGCAGGGGGTCACCTGCCACAGTGGACATCCTGATAAACCGATAATGTGTGTGTGTAAAGTGTCGTATAATAGTGTTATAATAATAGCAAGAGGGATTATTTACCTCCCTCCATAAAGAGCTTCACCTGCCCATTTTCAGGCATGAAACCGCTATTAAAGAGGCGGCACTTTCCCCTCTCCTCCAGGTTGTTGGTAACCCTGTTTGGTACATCCTGCAGTACCTTGCTTTTCCCCCAGTTGATTCTCAGCAGTGCTTCTGAGGAATGAGTGGTTTACAGCTCATGGACTAATTCCAGTAGCCTCCTTAGTATGCTGGAACAAAGGGCCCTGCGGCACCCTCAGAATTAATCTTTATTGCAGCATGAGTTTTCCCAGGCAACAACTAACCATGTGTAGGTAATATATACATGTCATTTCAGGTACAGTGGGAGATAAATCAAGTGAACAAGGCAGGCAAGAACCAAAGATAAGGGGGGATAGAGCAGCCTAGTTACTGGAATACAAATGCAGTGCAGATGTTAAACGTTTGCTTGAACATTAAGGCCAAATGATAACTGAAGTCAAAGCAATGCAAGAACAATTAGGAAGCAATTACCATGACAGGATGATTCATCATTCTTCTTTAAGCCTTGAAAACACAGTCAGATCTGAGCCCTAGTTCTGAAGTCTTTCTGCTTTAGCAGACAAAGATCAGCCAGAGTGCCCAAAGAGACCAACAATGCAAACCAGTGCAAGGTTACTAGATAAGATAAGAGGAAAGGTTGAAGGAGCTGGGTATGTTTAGCCTGAAGAGGAGAAGACTGAGAGGGGATATGATGGCCATCTTCAAGTACTTGAAGGGCTGTCATATAGAGGATGGTGCCGAGTTGTTTTCTGTTGCCCTAGAAGGTCGGACCAAAACCAATGGGTTGAAATTAAATCAAAAGAGTTTCCATCTAGACATTAGGAAAAAAATTTCTAACAGTTAGAGCGGTTCCTCAATGGAACAGGCTTCCTCGGGAGGTGGCCCCATAACTCGGGACCCCCTGACCCAATCTTTACAAAACTTGGGGGTTCTTGCAAGAAGGGTCCCCTCAAGCTACACTGAAAGTGTGGGACCTCTACCTCCAAAAATGTCCCCCCCCCGGAGCTGTGGAAAGCCACGAATGTTTTTGTAATGGCTTTATTGCAATGGGCAGATGGGGGGACCCCTTCCGGGCCCCATATCTCGGGGGTCCCTGACCCAATCTTCACAAAACTTGGGGGTTCTAGCAAGAAGGGTCCCCTCAAGCTACACTGAAAGTTTGGGACCTCTACCTCCAAAAATGGGGAGTTCGGACTTCGGCATTTCCCGAATCAAAACGGGCCAAATTTTGCCGAATCTGAATTTTACTGAATTTTTTTTTCAACAGCCCTAGAAGCATCTGAAATATGTTTAGTTGGGTGAAGCCTTGATAGGGCTCAAGGACCTGAAACAAATGCAGTGCTTCTATCGCCCCCGAGAACAATGGAAGGTGACTTTGTGAGAGTGGTTTGGAAGCTGGCTTGGTGTAGGGTTGCAGCAATACGTTGTCTCTTCCCACACCCAGGATACAGTAAGAAGGCCAAGAATCATTGGGACTTCACCTCAGCCTGTTTTCAATGCCCAGTAATAGCCATGAACAGAACTACATGGCTAGAACATGTGCAGAGTGCATTTCTGTTGAGAGGAGGAGGTTTGTATACAGTATTTATTTATTTTTTATTTATATCCTGCCCTTCATCCCCAGCCAAAGGCCAGGGTGGCTAACATCAGTATTTAACAAATTGTGAAATACAGTTATTTCCAGTCCTAAACTTCCTGATCTAACACATAGTTAAGAACCTCAGCAGAATTGCCACCACCCCATTTGTTCATGAGGAAGCTTCAATTATTATTATTTTTACAAGAAAATAATTCCAACACTATCTCAGTTTATACTGATAGCATGAGGGGTAATATTGGACAGGGTGGGAAAAAGTATAGGATGAAAAATGGCAGGCACGGAACAGTTCAAAAGCCAGAATTGTGAGAGTGAAAGGAATAGATATTTACAGATGGAGTCAATCTTATAGCTTGGTTCTAGCCAAAGAGACAAGGAGAAGCAGTAAACAAGCACACATCTCAGAGCTCTTCAGTCTCTGGCAAAGCTGTTGGAAATCCAGGGGCTTCTCCTTTTTGATGGGGTAGAAAGAACCCTTTAGCCAATTAGGATTCAAGACTTGCCAACTAACCTCTCATAGAAAAACTAGGCAAATCCGATTTTGAAACCTTCAAAGAACCTTAAAATCAAGTGTCTGTGGAATATGGAGACTTTACTTTGAGGAAAGCAGGACATATACCACATCGCTTAGAAATCTTCTCACAGGAAGAAGGACATTTCTCTGAAGCATTTTCCACATTCTCGTGATGTGAGCATAACACGATCAGGATACTTCTGCCGGTATTGACAAACACAAAAGAGATTTCACATTCATATATCAGCAAGCAGGCAGTTTGAACTAGAACAGGGGAGGTCTTTAGACAACAAAAAAGACAAGAGAGATTTAGCTGACCATACAGACCAGTATAGTCCTGTCACTACTGCCTGCACCACTGAGGAACGATAACCAATTCCCAAGCATCTGACATGAACACACATGAAGCAATTTTATCCAGAGTAGGACTCTTGGTCTATCAAGGTCGGCATTGTCTACTCCAACTGGCAGCAGCTCTCCAGGGTCTCAGGCAGAGGTCTTTCACATCATCCCCTACCCGATCCTTAACTGGAGATGCTGAGGACTGAACCTCGGACCGTCTGCATTGAAAACAGATGTTCTACCACTAGGGTTGCCAACCTAGGTATCCAGACCAGGAATCAGTATGCTGTAGAGATTATGCAACTAGCCCATTTAGGCAGAAGGACTAGCACCTACCCTATGGGAGACTATACCAAATAAATGCTGCATGGCATAGATGACATACTAGAAATGACCATATGTATCTGAAGGGGAACTGATGAAGACATAAGAACAGAAACGGCCATCTTCCTCTTCAACCTGACATTTGTTGATTAATCAAGGAATTTCATTCCTGTAACAAGACAAGATTGTATTATTAGAAAGTTGGATTGAACATATATGGACTTGCCTCTATGTATACTCACCTTTGTAAACATGTTTTTGCATGATACTCTAGGACAGGGGTGGGGAACCTTTTTCCTGCCAAGGGCCATTTGCACATTTATGACATCATTCAGGGGCCATACCAGGTGTAGATCTCCCGGTGGGGGGGAAGAGGCTAGGGTTGCCAGGTCTCCAGCCACCACCTGGAGGTTGGCAACCCAGGGGAGGCCACACAGAGAAGGCCTGCAGGGTGCCCCCACTCCCCCCTCCCAGGCGGAAGGGCAGCTAGCAGTGGGCCCGAGAAAACGAGGTGCCAGGGGGCCGAGGCCCACAGTCGATCGGCAAGGGAGGAAGGAAAACAGAGAAAGAGGAAAAGGGAGGGAAGGAGAAATGGAGAGAAAGGGAGAAAGAAAGAAAAGGACAGAGGGAGACAAAGAAAGAGGGAGAAAGAGAGGGGAGAAAGAGTGACAGAAAAAGGAAGAAAAGAGAGAAAAGCCTTCCCATACACACACACCCGCGCACGCTGGCCCCATGCGACCAGGCCCCAGCCTCCCCTGCCCAAACACACCCGGTGGCGCACAGAGCCCCACGCAACCGGGCCCCAGTCTCCATGCCCTCTCCTCCGCAGAGTCCACAAAAGGGCCCCCCTGAAGCCTGATCGGCTCCTGCATGCATGCTCTGCTGCCGGGAGCTGCCAGCCTCTTTCCCCCTCCCTCTCGCTGCTCAACAGCCGACAGTCGGCGAGAGGAGGTCCAAAGGGCACCGCAGCGCCGCTGTAAGCCGTGGTGCCAGGAACACCCTCTGGGAGGGCCACCCTGCGCCCCGCCTCTGCAGCGGGGCCCCGGAGCTCCCGAGGGCCACAAAAAATGTCCTCGGGGGCCGCATACGGCCCCCGGGCCTGAGGTTCCCCACCCCTGCTCTAGGATATGAATGTATTTTCCAGTGAATGTATGTTGACTATATGGAAGAATTGTATTTTGGATTATAGAATTGGCTTATTTATATAATTGAGTTTCTGTGTGATTTGGGTTGAACTGTAAGGTACACAGAAGTGTCTATTTTGATATAACCTCCAGGTGCTAGCTGGACATCTCCTGCTATTACAACTGATCTCCAGCTGATAGAGATCAGTTCCCCTGGAGAAAATGGCCACTTTGGCAATTGGAATCTATGGCATTGAAGTCCCTCCCCTCCACAAACCCCACCCTCCCCAGGCTCTGCCCCAAAAACCTCCCGCCGATGGCAAAGAAGGACCTGGCAACCCTATCTACCACTGAAAACAGATGCTGTACTGCTGAGCCTACAGTCCTAACCTTTAAGAGAAGAGGTCATATGGGAACAAAGCTTAAGTAAGCAATGGCAACAGCTCCAGGCTCAGTTCAACTTTGGGCATCATGATATTGCAAAGGGAACAGGAAGCACACATTTCTCCATTTCCTGTCTTCCTGTATCTTCCCCACCACCTCCACATACACAACAAGCACGTGCTGTCTGTACATCAACAGCTGTCTCTATTTTGATGGGTGAAGGAGTTTAAAAAAATTATTTCTGACATGTCCTTTTTAGGATGTGCAAGTTTCATCATTCTTCGCATCCCACTCCAAGGTCCTGGTATGTTTGGCTTTTCAGCACAGAAGCCAACAATGAAGGGGGGGGGAACTTAACCCTAAAAACTACAGAATTAAGTAAATTGTTTGGTTGGGATTTTGTGTCTAATTGTGTTTGACGTTCATATTTAATAGAAGTATAGAGGCCATAGTAGGGCTGTATACAAGTTGTTGGTTTTTGTCGGTAATAAATTTATTATATATAATTACAGAAGATCATTAACCCTTGGTATTAACTTTGGCCCTTATGCAGGTTTGTCCTTGACCCCAGGGTACTTAATTCTGTTTTTCCATCGCAGAATACATGATGCATAAGAAGCCCTCATTTGCCTGGCCAGGGACCAGGGTGCTATGCTGGATGGTGCCACTTGAGGACAGTCAAGGCTTTCCGTGTGCCGCCTCACTGTTAAGCTGTTTCAATAGATGACAGCTTGCTTTCAGAAACACGGTAACAGCTGAACGCCACCCGAACCTGGGACATCAGCAAATCAGGATTAGGGGGTCAGTAATGCCAGGAAGCTCCAGGAGTTAATGGCCTCAGAGTGCCAACTGTCACTCCGAAGGAGCTGTCCAAAGAGCAAGTAATTCACTACCTGGGGTCAAAAGCCAAGCTGCAGTCCACAGGAGGACACCAGACCGATTGCAAAGGAAGGTAAGAAGTCAAACAAACAAGGCTGGGCTGGGCTCAGCTTTAGCCTGGAAGCATTTTATGATCAGGTCAGGTCAGACATAGCCGGTGGGACTCGGAATCACACTGGATCCTGAAGCAACAGAGGCAACAGAAATATGCCTACAGGAAAGCGCCAGCAACTGATTATAAAAGAAGCAGAAAATATAAATGCATAAAGCAAGATGCATATGCAGGGTCAGCAGGTAAAGGTCTTGAAATCACGAGGCCATAAAAAGCTTGTGGAACTAGACACGAGAGAGGAATGGACCCAATAACTAAATGCAGCTACACGCTAGAGCAGTCTCCATCTGGTGCCCAAAGCGCAGTAAGTTTGGTGCAAGGTGAATTGCTTAGGGGAGGGTATTCCACACCTTGGGAGTTACCACTGACAAGGCCCTGCTTCTGATCCCAGCATGTTTTGCCTCAAATGACTAGGCAAGTACATAACAGGAGTCCGTGGTTCTTAAAGTATCGTAGTTAATAGCCATTTAGGGCTCTAAAGGAAATAATCAGCACTTTTTTAATGCAGAAATTCGCAGCAAATTTTTAGGCCCTATTTTGACAAAAAAGTCAAATTCCCCTGATTTTCTTAATGCTCTTTTTTTTTTTAACTGAATAACCACTCTCCTGTTACATTGGAGAAAGTGGCACAGTTTGTGAGACTTGGAGAAAATGGCCGCTTTGGCAATTGGACTCTATGGCATTGAAGTCCCTCCTCTCCCCAAACCCTGTCCTCCTCAGGCTCTGCCCCAAAAACCTCCTGCCAGTAGCAAAGAGGGTCCTGGCAACCCTAGAGCTGATTGACCCCAGTGGGGCTGGCCTGTAACGTCATAGGGGCCTCTCAACGTGGCTTGCTCCAGGGCCTTTTTTCTTTCCCAATCCACTCCCCTCCCCACTCCCAATCTGTTTAATGATGGTGTGTATATACACTAGGTTTGCCAGCTCCAGGCTAGAAAATACCTGGAGATTTTGGGGCAGAGCCCGAGGAAGGTGGCTTTTGGAGAGGGGAGGGACTTCAGTGCCATAGAGTCCAATTGCCAAAGCGGCCATTTTCTCCAGGGGAACTGATCTCTGTCGGCTGGAGATCAGTTGTAATAGCAGGAGATCTCCAGCCACCACCTGGAGGTTGGCAAACCTAGTATGCACCCAACCGCTGAGGTCACTATTTCACACATCGGACCAAAGTGGACTTCTGACCGCAAAAGCTTCTGCTGCAATCATTTGATAAGCCATAAAACTAACTCTTTCTTGTTCTAGATTTATGGTACACTGCAGGCCACCAAGGACACGAAGCAGCTGAGGTTAGGGGGAGAATTCCCAGTGGGGAAAGTGGAGGAAGAGAAGGCATTGGTGTTGCAGTGTGAAGAGGAGAGGGTCTCATTGGTAACAGAGAAGCTACAGTGATAGAGGAATTCCTGGTTGGGGTGGGGGATGAAGAGATTGGGAGGATGGAGCAGGAGAGGGTAGAAGAGAAGGAATGCCCCTCCCACAGCAGACTTATTAATCTTTCAAATGTCTTCTTTGACATTTTGATTGTTTCTTCTGTCACCTCAGGTCACAGCCAGAGGTGACATTGGAACATTTAAAAAAATTTTTTTTTTTAAAGTCAGTGACTTCTGAACTAACTGTTGATGAAGTGCTGTGCTCACATTTGGGCCGTGCCATGTCAGGCTGCAGGTAGAACGCTCCTCTATTCCCCACAAAAAAGTACACGGAAAAAATCCCATGTCAGAAGCTAGTGTAAAACCTCTAGGGCCAGCCCATCCATCACTTAGGGCTCCAGAGGTGGAGGGGTGCCAAAACCACATCCTTGCGCTGTGCGGCTGCTGCTGCCAAAGCAACTGTTTAAAAATCTGCACAGCCAGCCAGATCTCCAATAGCTAGTCAGAAACCCTGCTGGGCAAAGGCCCCACCTTTTCCCTTTCTACAAACACTTGCCAGGTGCCAAGAAAGGTGCATCACATTGAGGAACCCGATACTAGAGCCTAATGTTTCATCTACGGGTTGGTGCGTCTCTCATTCACCGAGACCTGCCTAATGGGATGTCTCTGGTCCATGGGAGGAACTGCATGGTTGGATATACCCTAACAACATTCTGTTGTCAAATCTCTTCTGTCAGGGCCTGCGATTACAGATGCAGGCCTGTGCTAAGTGCTTTAGGTTGTCAGTGGGTTTTCTGTCGAGCACTTAACTTGCTGCTGCAGACAACGGCACAAGCCAGCCTTTCTGTAGCTTTCGAGTGCTCGGCGACAAGATCAGCCTCCAGTGCAAATGGGATAGAGGCAATTTATGGCCTCCAGAGTCCTGGCTCAGCAAGCTCTCCCTATGAATATTAATGTCTATTTTGGGCTATGGGCATTTATTCATTGCTCTCATGGAGAAGTGATTGGATTATATTTGGGACTGGTTAGAGCCAAACATGATTTTCCGAGTCTGAGTCAGAAAATTGGTTCCCCGTTATAATGAGAAACGGAACGGAAGAACAAAATAGAAATTCTATTTGCTTCTCGTTTTTTACTGTGTGATGTTTTGGGGTCTAAATTCTCCTTGCAGTGGTAAATCCAAACCACTTCAAGCTGGCTGTCCCACTCTGGAAGTCGCCTGTCCCAAGGAAGTTTACAGACAAGACAGGATGTCTTCTTTTATCTCCAACATCTGGTAATCAGAGATATAATGCCTCTGAATATGGAATTTCCACCCTTACCTGAAGTCTTTAATCATTACTTATCAATCTGCCCCTCGTGCATTATGAATTATTCTAGGCACCATCACAGCATCAAGAAACCCATGAAATCCTTAAGTCAATTAAGTGAAGTGTGGGCAATATTTGTTTCTGTCCATCTGGACTGGGGTCGCTTATGCATGGGAGTTTTACTTGAGGTTCATTGCTTGCTGGACCCACACTTTCCTCTTGCAAATCTACGCACCAGCAGCCTCCAAGCTCAAATCAAGAAGCATTTGAGTCCCCACACCTTGAAACACTGGTTGTAGTGCTTGCTGTGAGAGAAAATTCCCCACTCCTGCGGAAACCCACGTGCCATGTCAAAAAGCATTTTAAAAACGAAAACAAAAATGGAGCTCTCTAATAAAAATGGGGGGAGGGGGAGAAACCCAAGCCTCATTTTTAAAATCCTTTCTTCTGCTCAGAAAGAACTCCCAAAAAGCAGGAAGCATTTGAATCCCCACCCTTTGACACACTGCTTTGTAATTGGCTGTAGAGCTTTCTGTGAGAGAAACGTCACTCCCCCAAGCTTCCATGTCCCGTGCTTTGCCTTATGCATGATGATTTCACCCGGGATGATCTCAGGGGAGATCGAAGACTTGGGTTATTTGGATCGTTTATGCATGGGTACTTCCACTCACATTCGCCCCCAGTCTGTCTCGGTTGTTCCTTGGAGTAATGCATGAGTTTTCCGCCCATTAGAGATGACCTTCAGCCAGACCTGAAGGAAATAGCTGACATTCTGCTGAGTTAAAAAGGACCAGCCCCTACCTTTCCCAAACCCCACTCAATGTTTCTTCAAAACTACTCACAGATTTTTTTTCAAATGAAGCTTCAAGTCTTATTTTTTATTTCAAGGAAAAGTTTAAATTTCAGCTGTGCTCCAGCATCAGCAACCAGGTTTTAGATTAGAGATTTAAAGGTTTTATTCCACGCCATGCAGCAAGACATTCTGGAAAGGTTTCCACTAGGGATGCCAGCCTTGAGGTGGGACCTGGGGGGTCCCCTGGAATTACAACTCATCTCCAGACTACAGAGATCAGTTCCCCTGGTAAAAATGGATGCTTTGGAGGTCAGACTGTATGGCATTGTACCCCTGTCCTCTACAGGCTCCACCCCCAAATCTCCAGGACTTTCCCAACCTGGAGCTGACAACCCTATCCCCCCTCCCCCACTGCATCTTGCTCCTGTGAGAAAAAGAGGTTTCCAATCTCCTAGTGGGGTCTGGAAATCTCCTGGAATTACAACTGATCTCCAGATGACAGAGATCAGTTCCCCCTGGGGCAAATGGCTGCTCTGGGGGCTGTGCCTGGGGAGGGTGGGCTTTGAGGAGGGAGCTAAACAAGGGTGTAATTCCAAAGAGTCCACCTTCTGAAGTTGCAATTTCTTCCAGAGGAACTGATCTCTGTAGTCTGGAGATCAGTTGCAATTCCGAGAGAACTCCAGGTCACCCCTGCCGACTGCTCCAGCGCTTGGTTTTGATTGTGCATACCTTTCCTGACCGTCGGAGGTCGCCTCGCTCTCCCCGTGCATTTCCACGCATTTTCTCACTACACACCATTCAGAAAACATGGGCAAAGCACAAGCAAATGCGCAGGGAGAGCGAGGTGACCTCTGACGGTCGGGAAAGGTATGCACAAGCAAAACCAAGCACTGGAGCGGTAGGCAGGGTGACTGTGAGGGAGACAGCCCTGCATAAATGACCATATATTCAGCAGGAACTTTGGGGACGATGGGAAGGTTTGAACTGGAGGTTCCAGACTGACACCGGGCACTTAACATCTTAATTGCGTTAATGGTTAGTGATTGTGTAACATGTAAAAGACAAGACAGGGAGAGGCATCTTTGTCTTCTTGCCTGGCGTGGCTCAGTTGCTGTCATTCTAATGGCACGCCCGGATTTCTCCCAGAAAGACTTCCCTGGAAATATTTGCTGTACTTGTCCCAAGATCCTCTGCTGTATTCACCACTGCGAGAGTCTCTGTGAGACCATGTGCAATCTGCTCTGTGAGCAGTTGCTACCCATGTTCTGCATGTGCCTCATAGGACTTGCTCACAGTGTTACATTAGGGTTGCCTGGTCCCTCTTTGCCACTGGCAGGAGGTTTTTGGGGCGGAGCCTGAGGAGGGTGGGGTTTGGGGAGGGGAGGGACTTCAAGGCCATAGAGTCCAATTGCCAAAGCGGCCATTTTCTCCAGGTGAACTGATCTCTATCGGCTGGAGATCAGTTGTAATAGCCGGAGATCTCCAGCTAGTACCTGGAGGTTGGCAACCCTATCAATAATGTACACCAGCAAACAATATATATTGCATGCGTTTGATCCTGGCTGAATCCTGGCTGAAACAGGGAATAAAGGAGGCTAAAGCGACCGTGCTTTTTTGCCCAATGTCTATGTTTATAATGGAAACAAAAGAAAAATTGTGTTTATGTTGCATCAGCCCTTCACTGAGCAGGGTTATCGTCGGCCTTGGGGCTGGTTCAGAGGAAATGACTTTATCTCTTCAAGGGTGCAGCAAACACAGATCCAAGGGGATGTGGAGGCTGCTGCTCCCTCAGTTTCCACACAGCTACGTCGGGGGATTCACATTGGCCTTTTCCCCCTGGCATGTGCGTATCGGATTGTCGTCTTGCGATAAGCTTCTTACGATACCAGCTTTGCTGTATTCTGTGCACCCGGAGTATAAGTCCAGAAAAGCACTCCAATCTTCACTTCTATATATGTACTTTAACAATTGAAGGGATTTTATAATCCCTTTGTGATGTTGCTAATGCAGTTTTGTGTGCTGTGGGCATAGGGTTGCCAGGTCCCTCTTCACAACCGGTGGGAGGTTTTGGGGCGGAGCCTGAGGAGGGCGGGGTTTGGGGAGGGGAGGGACTTCAAGGCCATAGAGTCCAATTGCCAAAGCAGTGATTTTCTCCAGGTGAACTGATCTCTATCGGCTGGAGATCAGTTGCAGGAGATCTCCAGCTAGTACCTGGAGGTTTTGGAAATCAGCACAGGAGTGAATGAATATTACAAAGTGCAAATATTTATATAAATCACTACAACATATAACATAGAGTCACAACTATTCACTTACTGACTGCTACACATTTGTGTTACCCTACGTGGGAACTGGCTGAAATTTATCCTGCTTGAATTTTTAGCAAATATGCAATATGTAAGCTAGAGATATTACATGATGACTGATTTTTGAGGGACTGATGAAGAAATTTAAAGCCAAAGAATTCGAAACGGCCGTACCCCCTCATCAGTTTTTGGTATCATCTCATGGTAACGTCAGAAATACTATTTAAAAGCTTGGAACCAAGAACTTCCCTGTGATGACTGAATATGACCTAAGGACTATACCTATACTTTGAAACTTCAGTCTGGTTTGTTCCAGCCTGATTGTTGTAACATACATTGTATATAGTAGGATAGATTGCTTAGGTTGTTAGTTTCAGTAAGTGAATAGTTGTGACTCTCTGTTATATGTTGTAGCGATTTATATAAATATTTGCACTTTGTAATATTCATTCGCTCCTGTGCTGATTTCCAAACCCTCCAGGTACATGCACAGTGGTGTCTTTTTTTTCCCCAGTACCTGGAGGTGGGCAACCCTATGTGGGGTGGTGCCTTTGGGGGCATTTGGAAAGCTGCTAGCCAACCACAGCTGAAATCCTGTTCTCAGCGCTTGGCTCCAGCAGGAATATCGCAAGCTGTGGAATCAAAAAGTATGAGTGACAAATGAGCTTTCAGCGCCGAGCTCGGTTTCTTCTTGGTCTCCATGGTGAAAATGGCTTTGTTGCCTAGGTGCTTTACCTGTACAAAAGCACTTCTAATCAGCAGTGTCACACTGTTGTTTTCTCTAAATGCGTATTCAGAGCAAAGTCACGTTTCCACTGAAATTGCTGCATTGTGCATGCAGTGGCAACTGCTGACTTTTTCGTCCGCTTTGCATGTCGGGAATACACCCAGGGTCTATGCAAGGAGTGCCGCGTGCTCATGTGTGAAATGGATGGCTGGTGCTGGTACCAGAAGGAGGAATAAGTCTAGGAAAGGAGCCCATGTTCAAATAAGTTTGAGAGTCATTTGTCTAAATGTAAACATTGATCCTACAACCTGGGGCTGTGGTGCTCCCCTATGTTGGCTGTTTGATTTGAGGGGACAAAAAGAAACATTTGGGAGATAAGGCATCTCTGTTTATACAGGATATGGAAGGGACAGCCTGGTGTAGTGATTACAGATTATGGTCTGGGAAACCCAGGTTCAAATTCCCACTCTGCTTTGACGCAAAAACACTTTCCTGGGAGTAAGAACTATTGAACAGACTTGCCCAATCCAGCCGACAGATATCAGTTCACCGGGAGAAAATGGCCGCTTTGGGAATTGGACTCTATGGCCTTGAAGTCCCTCCCCTCCCCAAACCCCACCCTCCTCAGGCTCCGCCCCAAAAACCTCCCACCGGTGGCGAGGAGGGACCTGGCAACCCTAGTAGACCTAGCAAACGGCACCGAAAACATCCAAAGTCTGCAACATCAGATAAACCTGAAACACAGGATGTCCGGAAGTGACGTAACTGCGTCGGCACGGACGTGGCGCGCACAATCCCACCCCGCCTCCAACCTAAAAACCTCCCGCCGAAGGACAGGAGGGACCTGGTAAGCCTACTAATGGGTGATGTTGAGGAACAAACTTTCCCAAGGGGCTGGGGCCCAATTTGGCTCAGGGGCACTACAGGTGGGACAGGAGGGGCTCCGGCCCTTCCTCCGGCACCATTTTCTGGTGCTGAAACAGCCACAGGGGCATCAGAAGACCCCTGACATTTTGGGCCACAGGTAAAAATTAGGGTAAAGGTTTGTGTTTTTAAAAAGTATATATATACACACCACTATATATATAACCACGGGCTGTAACTAGGCATGAGGAGCAACGCATTCATCTGAGAGGAATGACAATACCTTGGTATAATTAAATGGCCCGCAAGTCAGTATTGAAACCTATAATTCGGCGTTACAGAGAAAAAGACAGAGATTTGTTCTGTGTTGTTTTAAATCCAGGACCGTTTGGGAACAGGTCAAAGCGGGGGCCCTCCTGTCCTTGCCTCCCTTCTATAAACGAAGGGATTATTTAAAACATTTCCCACAATCCGAAGCGGGTTGTTAGGGGAGCTTTTGCAATCTCTTGTTTGCCTCCTTCTCGCCTCCCGCCATCACTGTGTGCCAACGACAGACCGTGGAGAGGGTTGCCAACTGCCAGGTAGTAGCAGGAGTAGGGTTGCCAACCTCCAGGTACTGGAGAAGAAAAAGGCACCTCTATACTATAGCGTTGATCTTTAATAGTATCATCTTTAATCTTTAATAGTATAATTGAATGTACATTTTAACTAATAGGAAGGACTGAAGAAGGATTCCATATTATTGTGAATCTGAAACGGCCGTATCCTATGGAAGATTGTGGCTTCTTATGAAATTTTGTACCCAGAAACTGGATTGCTACTGTTACTCTGTTGAGACTCCTGAAAATTATTGCGGCTCCTGGCTGTATATATTGTACATATTGATTGTTAGTTTGTTGTGTGGTTACCTTGTTGAGTACAATATTGTACATGCTTTCAGTAGCTTTTATAAATTGCACCTTTTGTACATGACTGTTGCCCCGGTACTGTTTTCCTAACCTCCAGGTACTAGCTGGAGATCTCCCACTATTACAACGGATCTCCAGCCGATAGAGATCTCACCTGGAGAAAATGACCTCTTTGGCCATTGGACTCTATGGCATCGAAGTCCCTCCCCTCCCCAAACCCCGCCCTCCTGCTAATTCAACTGATCTCCAGCCGATAGAGATCAGATCACCTGGAGAAAAATGGCAGCTTTGGCAGTTGAACTCTATGGCACTGAAGTCCCTCCCCTACCCAAACCCTGTCCTCCTCAGGCTTCGCCCCAAAAATCTCCTGCCGGTGGCGAAGAGGGACCTGGCAACCCTAACCGTGGAGCATGTGATGGTGTGGGCATGTTCAGTGGTCATAGATGGGAGGAGCCCAGTTGCTTTACACAGATGCTCCAGAGCAAAAGGCCAGGCTGTTTGCTGTACTTATCTATCTGCTGTTTCAGCCGAGGTTAATAATGTATTAAGAAATCCTTGACCCGCCATAAGAAAACCCAATTTGCCTGTGGATTTGGGATCAAATATTTGCTGGATATTCTCTGACTTACTTAGATTTGTGCCGAAAGTGTATCATCCAGGTGTTCACATTGGATCTCTAAATTGTTTCCACACAGGGGTCTTTCCCTGTTCCCTGTTCCCCTCTCAACGCCAAAGCAAATCCAAAGGTCTGTTTTCTCCATTTTGTTCCATTTTCTACACTCTTTCCCCTCCTGCCTGCCTGCCACTCCCCCGCCACCCCACGATAACTAGTGTTGGTTATTGTGTTAGCTATGGTGCTAACACAATAACTAACACTAGCGCATAGCATATAAACAGCAACTGCGCATGGATTTATTTTTAGATATTTGGAAACTGTTTATAGAAACTTATGTGTAGATCTGCCACCACCATTGTTATATATTTGTCTTTATTTATATCCTTTTTTTAAAAAAGTTTATTTTCTTTTTTTCTGTTTTTTAAGGAAATAAAAAAAGAAATAAAAAAGCTAACACTATTTTTAAAAAGGGTAAGAAGACCACCATGGAATGTGTTGCAGCTTATCTGGCTATTGCCATAATAATAAAATCATTCACCATGGAATGTGTGTGGGGGTGGGGTTGGGAGTTATCCACAGTTCCACATTTTCTAAAAACCCTCTTTGGCTACAATCTTTTAGGAAAGACTTTACCAAAGCAGGTTTGGGTAAAGTCGCAATGCAGCTGCGAAAACCCAGAAAGGGGATGACCCTACACATATGAACACATGAAGCTGCCTTATACTGAACCAGATCCTTGGTCCATCAAAGTCAGTATTGTCTACTTTGACCAGCAGCAGCTCTCCAGGGTCTCAGGAAGAGGGCTTTCACATCACCTACTTGCCCAGTCCCTTTAACTGGAGATGCCAGGGATTGAACCTGGGACATTCTGCATGCCAAGCAGATGCTCTACCACTGAGCCATGGTCCCTCCCCACTGCCCTACTGCCATCTGGAGCCCTAAGCCAATGACATAGGTCCACCTAGTGGGCTGGTTTTTCAAATAACCCCATCCAAAGCAGGTTCTGCACCTGCCACATCAGCTCTACTCCCAGCTGACAGCACTTCCATCTTAGCATGGTGGAGAGCCACTGTGGTGTAGTGGTTAAGAGCGGTTGGCTCTAATCTGGAGAACTGGGTTTGATTCCCCGCTCCCCCACATGAGTGGTGGACTCTAATCTGGTAAACTGGGTTGATTGCCTTACTCCTCCACATGAAGCCAGCTGGGTGACCTTGGGCTAGTCACAGTTCTCTCCAAACTCTCTCAGCTCCACCTACCTCACAAGGTGTAGGGAGAGGAAGGGAAGGTGATTGTAAGCCGGTTTGATTCTCCTTAAAAGGCAGAGAAAGTCAGCAATAAAAACCAACTCTTCTTCATCATCTGGATTAAGTTTCAGCTTCTTTGGGAAGCCAGTTAAAGTACCTCCCAGATGAAGATTAATAACCCATTACAAGGATTGTTTGATGTGTTTATGTGTCATTTGAAGAAAGAGAAGAACTGGATTTTTGTCCTCTGACTTTTAGCCAAAGACTTTCCAGATGTGGTCAATTTTATAGTATGTTTGACAATTGCGTTCTTGCCAACTTCTGCCAGCTTCCAATTTTAGAGTGTTTCATTCGACAGTTCCTAAAACGCTGTTGTTACTGTACATTTGAAGACTTCAAATGCAATCTACAAAAAACACTTTCTTGGCCAGAGATAAAACATGCCAGCTTTCCCCAAAGAGGTGACTTTTGATTTTGGGGCCAGGTTGATAACTGCACACATCGTATATGAGAGACATATACAAACCAGTATTACAACTAGAACCAATCTGACCACATGTTTGAGTAATTGATAATAGATTTTACAACCTATACCCATGCCTGGTTTGATTTAAATTGTTTGTATATGTATTTATTTCTGTAAATGTGTGCAGCCTTAACATGGGTTTTAATTGACCACTGATGAAGACCCAATAGGCCGAAATGCATCTGGTATGTGATTACAGAGATCAACCCTAGGAAATGCCATTGTGCTATTTTAATGTTTTTAAATATTTTTAACCTTTACATAGCGCTTCGAATAAATTATATTTTCAGTGTGTGTGTGTGTGTGTGTATATAT
The DNA here is from genome assembly GCF_029931775.1 of Euleptes europaea. Classification (NCBI taxonomy): domain Eukaryota; kingdom Metazoa; phylum Chordata; class Lepidosauria; order Squamata; family Sphaerodactylidae; genus Euleptes; species Euleptes europaea. The sequence continues at coordinate 20,898,210 of NC_079313.1, read as the reverse complement.
ATATATATTCTTTCTACCCAACCTTGGGTACCTTTTTTCTTTCTCTCCAGAGCTATTGGTTGTTCAGTGGCAAATGGGGACATTGAATCCTGGGGTGAAATTCATACACTGGTCTCAAGCAGTTCAAAATGACATGGGTGATCGTGAAAGCAGCAGTTCTGCCTCTCTTCCTTTGCCTCTCCCTCAATGTCCACCATTGCAAAATGTGTCACGTTCATGTAGCATCATCGTTCTGGACTGTGGGGGGAGGGGGAGACAGTCCCACTCTACAAGTAGAAAACTTGCTCCCAGTGGTAAATGTCAGTGGGATCGAAACCATAGAATCTACAACTTAGAGACATTCTCTTATATTTAACAGTGTTAAGGAACTAGTAATTTGGGGGACTTGCACCAAGATTATTTGATCTTAGTTTTTTTCTATAGCAATATCGAGATTTAGCAACTGCAGTTGCTCTTCACATTAAAATTGCTTTAGTAGGGTTGCCAGGTTCCCCCCCCCCCCCCGCACACAACCAGCATGGGGTGGGGGCAATTGGGTTGGCAACTCCAGGTTTGGGAACTCCTGGATATTTGGGGGTGGAACTTGGGGAGGACAGGGGTACAACGCCATAGAGTCCACCCTCGAAAGCATCCATTTTCTCCAGGGGAACTGATCTCTGTAGTCTGAAGAGGAGCGCTGTAATCCCAGATCCTTAGGCCCCACTTGGAGGCTGGAAACCATAAGCGACCCCTCATTCTGTCAGTTTTCATATGTGGACCCAGTAGGGTTGCCAAACTCCAGGTACTGCCTGGAGATCTCCCGCTATTCAACTGATCCCCAGACAACAGGGTCAGTTGTCCTGGAGAAAATGGCTGCTTTGGAGGGTGGATTCTATGGCATTATGAGGTTTCTTCCCAAACCCCACCTTCCCCAGGGTCCACCCCCCAAATCTCCAAGTATTTCCCCACCCAGAGTTAGCAGTCCTACGACCCAGAAATATTATAGGTGTTATTGGGAACATCAGAGGAAAAGATGCAGGCCTGCTGAATTCAGCAATATTCACTGATGTTCTCAGATGCTTAGTTCTGTCCTGGCTTCCACATGTATCATTCCTAAATTGCCCAGGAATTATGAACTTTACATTCACAAATGGATTTCCTTGGGTGGACAAGTTGAACAAGCAGCTTGGCACAGGGAACCCCAGCTGAGAATGATTGACACAGCAATACAAAAACGTAGTATCTAATGATATTGGTTTTATAAACCCACATTCCAGTTCCTCATGTACAAGTTTAAATTGTGACCTTGAGTTTCTAGCCAAGCACAGAAAAACTTGCCTTTCCTGGCAAGAAGAAGAAGGAGAGGAGGAGGAGGAGAGTTGGTTTTTATATGCCGACTTTCTCTACCACTTAAGGAAGAATCAAACTGACTTACAATCACCTTCCCCTCCCCTTCCCACAACAGACACCCTGTGAGGTAGGTGGGGCTGAGACAGTGTGACGTGCCCAAGGTCACCCAGCTGGCTTCATGTGTGTAAAAGTGGGGAAACAAATCCAGTTCACCAGATTAGCCTCCGCCGCTCATCAGGAGGAGAAGGGAATCAAACCCAGTTCTCCAGATCAGAGTCCACCACTCCAAACCACCACTCTTAACCACTACACCATGCTCGCTCTCTTAGATTACAGCCTCTACTAATTTGCCTGGGACAGACGGTTGGCCATCATGGCTTGTAATTTCTTGGTTCCCCTCTGGATCCTTAAAAAAAAAAAAAGCATAATGTGTGCTATTCTCCAGTACTCTGGTACAGTGCCTCATTTTAGTGGCACATCACATATACCAGAATCAATATCACAATAATGCTTTACAACGTCTACCTTGCCATCCTTCTTTTTCTAACACTCCCCCCTCTCCTTTGGCACCAAAGACTGGCCATCTGTCAGTTCCCTTATCCAGGTTGGCAAAAAAAAAGTGACTTTGGCACCAGTTCTCAGCATTTCCTTCCTTAATTATCGGTGACAAGCCTGACGCAATTCCAGCAATTTCTAGGGAGAAGCAGAATGGGTTGGGGAGGTGGATAAAAGACACAGAAGAAATCTGACTGCAAAATGTATATATAAAGGGTTGCCAGGCTTCTGTTCTTTCTGTCAGAAGTCTAGTAACGTGAGTACTAAGTTGTTGCATCGGTAGCAGCTGCACATCAAAGCCACCCCTTTCTGAAAGAAGAAAAGAGCCGATGCTGTTGAGTTACTTCCTTTTGGCCTTGTGTTGTGAAATACAAGGCAATGCCATGTGATACCCCCAGTGAGAAACTCTGAGCACAGTCATGTCATAAGAATTCCCTCGCTCAATCAGACTAAGACCATATCTTGGCTAGGTTTCTGCCAGCTGACCCTGGGAGGCTTACAACTTGGGCATGATGGAAATACCCCCTCCCTTTGCTTGGTAATCCAGTGTATCACTTCTTCACATGGGGATTCTAGTCTTAGGGCCAAGCTACACATTATTTCTTATGCGTAGGATGTGGGGTTCTCCTAACCTGACTTTAATTGGGACAGTCAAGTAGAAGGGGTGCATTTCCCAAGTGTGTGGGCCCCTGGTTTGAATTGGGACTGCGGCTCAGGGGGAGAAGAGACATCAGCCTTCCTCTGAACCATTATCTTGATGCAAAATGGCCCCAGGGGGAGTTGTATTGCCCTTAAGGGGGCTATACATGATGGGCTACATGTACAAACTCCCAACAAGGTAAATAGTGCTCCCTGGGGGAAATATTTTGTCAGGGACTTCAGCTAAGTAAGTATAGACTTCATCATTACTACAGGATGTGGTGATGGCAATTACCTTAGATAGTTTTAAAAGAGGATAATTTCAGAAATGGCTATTAGCCATAATACCCCACCCCACAAAACCTTTACACTGATAGAGGAAGAACACTTCTAATGATGAAATACTGTTGATAATCTACAGGTAGGGCTATTTCCATCTTAAAGGTAAAAGTACAGGTCCCCTGTGCAAGCACCAGGTCATTTCTTGACCCATGGGGTGACATCACATCCCAACGTTTACTAGGCAGACTATGTTCACGGGGTGGTTTGCCAGTGCCTTCCCCAGTCGTCTATAGTTTACTCCCAGCAAGCTGGGTACTCATTTTACCTACCTCAGAAGGATAGGAAGCTGAGTCAACCTTGAGCCGGCTACCTGAAACCGACTTCCGTTGAGATCGAACTCAGATCGAGAGCAGAGCTTTTGATTGCAGTGCTGCAGCTGACCACTCCTCTTTACAAGCTTCCTAAAGGCATCAAGTTGGCTACTGCTGAAGACAGATTTACACATGATGATTTTTACAGGAATTGAAATCAATAATGTTGTGGTTGGTGACTTTTCTTATGCTACTTGGCCAGGATGGTGGGCTGATTGTTTCTATTCTGAGTACTAATTGTTAGGAAAACAGCCTCCACATGACTCTGGTCGAGGATCTATGAGATGCTAGAGAAGATGGCCAGGCTGGAGGGATGGGGAAGATGTGCATGTGTAAGAAAAGCAGGCAGAACTAGCGTTGACACTTCAAGTGTATGGGATCTCTTTCTGTGAATCTGAGAAGCAGTACTGGATTTGCCTCTGTAAAGCCCTGAGGGCCCAAGTTGCATCCCCTGTGGTAGGGTTGCCAGCCTCCAAGTGGCAGAAAAAATATTGGCACTGATGACTAAATGCATCTAGCAATTAAAACTGCATATATACAGTAATATCATAAAGCAATTGCATCCCAACACATTACACAATATGAATGACAATATGTACATTAAAGAATCTTTGCAAAATTATATGGTCATCGTGTATATGTATTGCAATATGCATAAGAACATCCAAATCAATTCATAAATGCTCATTGACAAATCATCTCAAACTCATCAATAAGACATCATGGAGACATCAAAAGCAAATAGTTCAACGAATGGCGATAGGGGAATCCGGTAAAAATCCCCTTTCAAAGACAAATTTCTTCAGTCGCCCAATCGTTTGCTTCAAAGAAGAAGAAGAAGTTTTTTATATGCCGACTTTCTCTACCACTAAAGACAGAATCAAACCGGCTTACAATCACCGTCCCTTCCCCTCCCCACAACAGACACCCTGTGAGGAAGGTGGGGCTGAGAGAACATGACTTGGCCAAGGTCACCCAGATAGCTTCGTGTGTAGGAGTGGGGAAACAAATCCAGTTCACCAGATTAGCCTCGGCCGCTCATGTGGAGGAGTGGGGAATCCAACCCGGTTCTCCAGATCAACTGCTCCAAACCACTGCTCTTAACCACTACACCACGCTGGCTCTCCAAGGACTCAAGAATGCTCAGTGTGGAGCGCAGGAACCACTGGATACATAATTGAGTAAAATTCACGCTAGCAGATCATCAGTCCTGTATGTGTCCTCAGATGGACAGCGTATTGTTTACAATCTTGTTACTTGGCACGAGTGCCCCTTTTTGAAACTTATCTTGTGTAACCTCCAAGGGGTGGCTGGAGCTCTCCTGGGATTACGACGGATCTCCAGGTGACAGAGACCAGTTCACATTCGGAGAAAACGGCAGCTTTGGAAGGTGGACTCTATAGCATTATACCCCATTGAAGTCCCTCCCCTCCCCAAACCCTGCCCTCTTGGAGATGGCAACCCTACCCTGTTGGAGATGCCATCTCCTTCCCATGGTGCCAAAGCAACAAGCCAGAAATGTAACAGCAGCACTTTAATTATTTTGCTCATTTGCAGCGCCAGCTCCAGTGGTTAAAGCCACCCTGTAGCCTGTGGCCAGTTCAACTCTCATCACCCCCACTTGCTCACCTGCAGATGCTAAGTTTTTCTCCCATCTCCTTAAGCTCCTGTCCTGGCCACTGCACCTTTACTGCAGGGTTAAGCCCAGGGGAGCCGGTCCGCTTGGGTCAAGTGGGAAAAGTTCCTCTTGGCTTCTCTCTGAGCCAGGAATGCCATCAGGATTGCCAAATGTCAGAAGACAAATGTCCTGTCCCCTTCAATATAGCCTTAACTTGTGGAAGTGGGCAGTTGAGGACTCTGATCTGGAGAACCGGGTTTGATTCCCCACTCCTCCACATGAGCGGCAGACACTAAGCTGGTGAACCGGGTTGGTTTCCCTACTCCTCCACATGAAGCCAGCTGGGTGACTTTGGGCTAGTCACAGCTGTCTTAGAGCTCTCTCAGCCCCACCTTCCTCACACGGTGTCTGTTGCGGGGAGGGAAAGGGAAGGTGGTTGTAAGCTGGTTTGATTCTTCCTTAAGTGGGAGAGAAATTCGGCATATAAAAACCAACTCCTCCTCTTCCTCTTCATGCCACAGAGGTAAATAACATCATCTGGTATTTGCTGTGCCTCAAGCTGATATTAAAGAGAAAACCAGAGGGACCAGTTTAAATGTCAGCTTCCCATGGGGTTGCCAACATCATATTGCAAAATTCCAGGAGATTTCAGGGTAGTGCCTGGTGAGGGCAGAGTTTGGAGAGGAGGAGAGAGCTCAGCATGGATGCGATGCCACAGAATCTACCCCCCAAAGTGGCCATTTCTTCCAGGAGGACTAGGGTTGCCAACCTCCAGGTGAGGCATGAAGTTCTTTTGGATTATACGTGATCTCCAGATTGCAAAAATTAGTTCCCTTGGAGAAAATGGATGCTTTATATGGTGGAATCTGTGGTGTTATACCCTGCTGAGGTTCCCCCACCCCAAACCTCACCCTCCCCAGACTGCCCAGGAATTTCCAAACCCAGAGTTGATAACCCTACTATATGGTACACTACAGATTATTTGGGAAGGGGGGGGGGACTTCAATGCCATAGAGTCCAATTGCCAAAGCGGCCATTTTCTCCAGGTGAATGGATCTCTATCGGCTGGAGATCAACTGTAATAGCAGGAGGTCTTCAGCTAGTACCTGGAGGTTGGCAACCCTAGTAACCCTTGACCAAGGGGACAGGCAAACATGGTCGCATATACTGCAGGGAGGGGTGATGGTGACACGGAGACGCCTCTTTGCTGTGACAAACTAGAGGGTCTCATCCAGTAAGCCATTTCTTCTGTGTTTGTTTTCAAATCCCCTCAAGCAGTTTTTTTTTCTCTCCGGCCACAGACAGAGATCTTAAAATCTGTTACTGCACAGTCTGCTTGTGGCTGGAAGGAAGGCAGTCTAATAGATAACATTGCTGGAATTACTGTATGACAAAAGCAGGCTGTAGAGAGGCTGCCTTGGATCAGACACATTCCCGACATATACGCGCACACATATAAACATGTGCTGATCCATAGTAAACAGATGCTCAAAAAGTATTATTTTGCCTCTTTCTCTCTCTTACCAGCAGCCTTATTAGTTGAGCAAGGCCCAGTACTGCCACTTTCCAATCTGAATTTGCAATTCTCTGGAGCATGCGGCAAAGCCCAGCCATAGCTCCCCCACACCTGGTCACAGAGCAGATCTAATCTCAGCCTTGGTGGCATTTCCGTCAAACAGGATGCCTGTCTCAATTGCCTCTAACCTTTCTCCAGTAAAATCCTCCTTCCGGCCAAGAATATTTTAACACAGATTTTTCTTTTTTTTTAATTTAATTTTATATAAGCATAACACTTCCCCTCCCAAAAAGATAACTTTCTCATGACTAACAGAAGTGCCGACATGGTATAGTGGTTAGAGGGTTCAGTATGCATCTGGGAAGGTGAGGTTCAAACCCCCATTCTGCCATGGAAGCTTACTGAATGGCCTTGGTTGCTCTTGCTCAGTCTAACCAACCTCATAGGGCTGTTGTAGTAAGGGCAAAAAAGAGGAGGTGAACAACAATTAGGTTGCCAACTTCCAGATGGGGTCTGGAGATTACCTAGAATTAAAACTGCTTTTCAGACTACAGTGATCAGTTCCCCTGGAGAAAATGGCTGCTTTGGAGGATGGACTCTATGGCATTATATTCCCCTGAGATCGCTCTTCTTCCTAACTCCTCCCTCTTTCCTTCATCTCCACCACCACCCCAAATCTCCAGGAATTTCCCATCCTCAAGTTGGCAACCCTAGACGATAATGTAAGCTGCTTTGGGTCTCCATTAGGAAGAAAAGGAGGGTTCAAATATCTAAATAAAATAATTTACTTAGGTTTCATAGTCATATTCAAGCATCAGACTCTATAACTACATGTCAAATAAATCAATAACAACAACCAGAAGTCACTTAGACACCAATCACTGAGAGACAAAAGAAGAAAAAGACTAAATTTTATCTACTGGATTCCTCTGATTCCAAAACTGTACAAAGGGACTTTTAGAGGGTAGCTGTGCTGGTCTACAGTAGGAGAGTAAAATTCAAGTCCAGTATCACCTTAAAGTCCAACAAGATGTCCAGGGTATCAGCTTTTGAGAGTGTTGACTCTCAAAAGCTTATACCCGGGACATGTTATTGGTGTCTAAGGTGATACTGGACGCGAACCTTGTACAAAGGGAGACCATCTTTAAATAAACCAGGTATTGTTTTGTATTTATTGATACGGTCTGTTTGACCAGTCAAAAGTTAATACATAAAATTATCTGACTTACTAGAACTGCAAAACTAATATAAATTACAAAATTAGATAAAAGATTAATGATATTAAAATGGAAAATATTAAAAGGTATCACGAGAATCAACTTAACGTCTTAATATTTCTAAAAGTATGGCAAAGTTTAATAATTTTTTCCATCCTATTTTTGCGAGTTTTAATTGCGATGGCACAAAATTTGGCAGTTGGGAATGAAAAGTGTGACGTTTCACCCATCAGGAGCCTCTTAATTAGGAACTCTACTGGCTTATCGGGGAATCCACTGATCAGGGGAGCAATAAATTTAATATGGGCCTCATGATAAAACGGACAGCTGAACAATACATGTTCGGTGGTTTCGATGTCTCCTGACCTGCAAGGGCATAGCCTTTCTGATCTTGGAATCTTCTTGTATTTTCCTTCTAGGACAGCCAAAGGCACAGCATGACATCTGGCCAGAGTGTAGGCCTTCCTATAGTTGATAAATTCCAAATGGGAGCAATATGCTGCAGGGGTAACTAGCTATCTAGATTTTTCTGGAGCCACGAAGAAGGGCGAATAAACCAGGCTTCTGCAACCTCTCTAGAGCCAAATATAGCTTTAAAAAAGAAAGAAAATAAACTCTTTAAGGTATAGTGGAGGGTTTTGCGGGATGCTAGCATAACCAGAATTTTGATGTCGTCTGGCTCATTAATTGTAGTACGCTGCTGGCCCCTGTGATAAACTATTCTTGAGATCAGTGTTTCCTCTCCCCCATACACTTGTAAGTTGTCAGTTTCGGTGTCTGTTTTTTAAACCAAGTAGTTCTCTCCTAAGATACATTTCTCCATCACTGGTTAACTATGTGGGGGTGTTATTAATGTCTCAGCAGCTGGGAAGACAAAATGTCTTTGCCATTGCTTGAGAAATGGGATTTAAGTTCATCTGATTGAAAGGTATGTCGTATCCTGGAACTGCCGGGAGGGGGGTGGGGGAACTAATTCTACCTTTCCTGATAATTTCAGATGTGAAAAGCGTTGGTTTCCTTGAATAAAACAAAGGGTGGAAAATGACAGCCAGAAAAACCCAGTGTTTACTCGCATGAATCTAAATAAAAGAACCAGCGGGCTGTCTTGCCAACAAACAAGGTCAAATATAGAATTGGCAGAAAGGTCTCCTAAAGAAAGGCAGTTCATATGTTGCATCAAGAGAAAGTATTCTCTGCTCAGGGGAGCTGTGCAAATAAGCAAAAATCTATGCTAACTGGTTTATTTTGTACAGCTCTTCTCTATTTGCATGCTTTATCATGGATATTGATTTCACGATGTGGAGAGAATGGAGACATAGGCACGGGCCCGCAAAGGACATTAAGGATTTCCAGTCAAGGAAACGTTAGTAGCATCTTCTTGAATACTGATGTCAGAATGACAAGACTTGAATTCAGAACCCCATGGCCTTAGGTTAGAACCTACCTGGTGGTGGTGGAAAGAGGTCTCAAGTCACAGCCAACTCATGGTGATCCCATAGGGTTTTCAGGACAAGAGACAAACAGAGGTGGTTTGCCATTCCCTGCCTCTGCATAGCAACCCTGGACTTCCTTGGTGGTCTTCCATCCAAGTACTAACCAAGGCCAACCCTGCTTAGCTTCTGAGATCTGCTGAGATCAGGATAGCCTGGGCCATCCAGGGGGCCTAACGCACTCAGTATATACTACGTTTAAAAAAACGTGTTATCCAGGTTAGATCGCACTTCAGACCTCCCATTTTGGCTTGGAAATGCTTTGGAAGCGCCAGACATCTGTTTTTTTCCAAAACGCCTATACCACGATGTATTTCGTTATGTCGTTTCAAAACCAGCAATCCAAGGGGTGCGTTCAGTTACATACACTATTCAGTTCTCCTCCCCTCTTTTTGCAACACCCAGTGAAAAGCCTTTCTCCTCCCATCCCACCTTTCCCCTCCCCTCCTGTTTGCATCCACCAATCATTATTGTTACTTAATCCCCCCCCCCCATAAGTGCTTGTGGTCTTACAAAGGAACACGGGAACGTTGGAACATTAGACCAACCATTTTTATTTGTGCAGGGTCCCAATCAAACATTTCCCTCATATGGAATGTCCTTGAAGTGGATTTTGTAAACGGTTCGTGGGCTTGAGGGGGAAGGAACGCAGAGGAGGGCGAGGGCTGGAAAAGTAGCGAAATTGCTGCGAGCAGCAGATGGGGGAGGGGGAAGCAGCAGGAGGAGGAAGGGAGAGAGACTGAGGGATAGAGAGAGCGCCCACCCGCACGCACACACACACACACATGTCAGGACTCTCCTGCCAGCACATAGTTTCTCCCCACCTGTTCCTCTCTTTCTCCTGCTGCCAGGGTTGAGGTGCCTCCCTGCTCTCAAAAAGTTTTTTTTTAATGTGCTCGTCCCAACGAAAAAATGCAAGATCGTTCGAAGAACGCCCGAAAAGACAGCAGCTCTGTGATTAGCACTGTGCAAGGAATGGCTCATTTTGTTTTTTTGTTTTTTTGGGGGGGGGGGAATGCCTACATAGGTTGTGATTAGGGTTTCCCTGCCATGTAAATGAAGCAATTCTTAATGGCTTACAGCTCTCCTTCGGATCAATGATATTGCGCACACTTGAAAAAAAGGGGAGGGGAGGCGGGGAAGCATCAGTGACGTAGACATGACGCAGTGCTCCCCCACGCTCCTCCTTGCGATATGATGATAAACCATCTTGAGAGCAGTCTTAACAGGCACGGTGCGATCGGAAATGAAGAATACGCATCCAAAACACACACACCGAGCACGGTGATAATATGTTGTAAATTGTTGGTGCGATAAGCCTCCAGGTCAGGACTGAAACCACCTATTACCTATTAAACATTTATTTCTCCTGCCCTACTTCCAAGGAACACTGGGTAGAATACATGGATTTCTTCCATTTCCAACTGCACCTTGTGAGACACTTGGAACTGTGCATGCTCAGGCTTTAGAGACCTCTTCAGGTACAGAAAGGAACATCAGCTCCTATGATTAGCCAGCAACATGAAGACTCTGGATTGGCTAGATTATGGGCCTTAACGCATGGCGGTTCCTGGGGTGGTTTGTTGCTGGTCCATTGCTTGCCTTTCAGTTCCGCGATCAAAAACTTGAATGCATGGCCTGAAGGTACACCAGTAGGAGCCGCCGCCACGCTCCCCCCCCCTTGGAAGGGTTTCTCTGATGGGTGGAGATGAGTGGAGGCGGTGTCAGGGAGTCTCCCATCACACCTTTCTTTTTGCCCCTTCGCAGACTCTCTGCCCATCGGAGCACCCCTTCCTAGCTGGGGGGCAGCGGCTCCTACACTCTTACAAGCTTACCTTTCTCTTCACCCCCTCGGCAGACTCTCCACCTGTCACTTCCAAGCCGGGGTGGGGGGTGGGGTGGCGGACACAAATGCTCCGATAAGAACTCGCAACTGATGCAAGTCTTGCCTTAGATTCGGGACAACCCAGGACCTGGAAAACCCGGGGAAGTTTTCAGAGGGAGGTGGGTTGATCTCACAGGCGGGGGGTGGGGGGGAAACAGGACCATACGTTCCGCCTGTGGAGATTCACTACATTTGCGGGAGAAGCCATGCGTTTTCGATTGTATAAATACTACAAGCTGGCCTTTTGTCCTAGTCTGGTTAACAGGGCAATATCTTCTGGCTCCTACAGACTGACTTTGGGGGTCCTAGACTGAAGAACATTCCAAGCTTGGAGTTGGGTGCAGATAATCGCATGGTTCTGGTACCTGGTGTTGTCCTCCTATGTTCAATCATTTTCTCAATCAGGTTAGAATATACTCTGCCCATGAAAAACATCAAACAAGAACTTCTTACAATCTTTTTTTCTTCTTCTGATAAGCACAGATCTTGAAAGGAAAATGCTTTTCACGAAAAATGGTTGAATAGCACAGGACTGATAACAAGGACAAGAAAATCCAGTATTTATTTTATTTATTTATTTTATTTGTTCAATTTATAACCCGCCCTCCCTGGCCAAGACCAGGCTCAGGGCGGGGAACATAAAACATATCAATATTAACAATAAAAGTAATAATTCTAAAACCAAACAATAAAACCCAATTAAAAACCCTTTAAAAACCCTTTACCAGAGAGATGCTGCATAAACCTGCCGGACTCTCTGCCCTGCTGATAAACAAGGTCAGAGGTGGAATCCTGGAATAAATGGGGAGGGGAATAGATGCTGGACAAGCCATGCTTATATTGGGCATGACATCATCTGGATGCTTCCTTTCTTTGTTCAGAAGATGACATCTTCTGAATAAACTGGCCAAGTTTATCTGTACCACATGAGGTCTGTGCATGCCTATCTACATGTTACGTTTCATAAGTTGGATGCTTGGGAGCTTCAAACTCCATAAGCAGTCAGAAGACCAGCCTTCCTTTCTGACCTGGTCATGTATCTTCCAACCACGTCATGGGTATTTTACATGGATCTGGATTTAGACCATGTTGGCATATATTCCTATCCTTCACATGAAAAGCCTGACATGACTTTATAACCCGAAGCTGCAGAAACAACTTGTTGGTATCGAAAGTACTATTTGCTAAATGGAACTGGACCTTGTTCAAAGTAAACACAACGGTATCTGTCAACCAAAGTGTGTTTGTCTGATAGTTCCTCCCAGCCTCAAGTCAAGAATTGCTTAGCTGGTTCAGACAAAAAGGCTTGTTATTTCGGCTGTTGTTTCGTGAACTCTGGAAGAAAGAGCCTGCTCAAGGAAGTCTAAATTAGGGTTAAAGGCTACTTAATCTTTAGGATGAACCATGCACTTCACATTAGTTAATAATTTGTACTCTGCTCTGGGAAGTTTGGTGTCAGCTACTTTTCGAACCAGACTGACTCTGGACTGGAACTCTGCGGAAATATGTAACGTGTGTAATTTTAACATGAAATCTGAAAATGGTCCTTCAAACTGTTGCCAGACCCACGCAGGGAAGCCAGGTTGCCCATTCTGTTCCTGTGCTCCTCCCCCCACCCCGCAGCTAGATGCAACAGCAAGAGCAATAATAGGGGGAACAATGTAACTGTATTCAGAGACGTTCTAGGAATCCCCCCAATCTTTATGGTATTTACCATAGAGATTGGGGGGATTCCTAGAGTGTCACTTGACACAGTGATGTCACTTCCAGATCTTCATTTGGAAGTGATGTTGCCATCTCGCACATCACTTCCATCCCCATGCGCCGTCCACCACGACTCCCAGGATTGCCAACCTGGCAATGCTGGTCACAGGCCAAGTTATCCAGGTGCTTTCCCTCCACAATGAATGGTTTCAGATAAAGATGTCCAAGCCTGCATCCACATATCACTGGATATTGTCTTATCGTTGTACCAAAGCAACCATTCATCTCCTTGATTTTCTTGTCCACACAGAAAAATCCAGTTGGAAATTATTGATTCAGCATATTAATAATGCAATATATAACAACATGCCGATGCAACCCAAGCTTTATCTGAATCACTGGACGTCTCTGTCTGAATGACTTACATCTTATTCCCTTCTTAATGACAGAACTGAGGGGGGGGCTGTACGTTGTGCAAACTGAGGACCCCTGGACTGTGCAAACATGCTATCTTTCAACATTTGATACAATATATCCTTTCCAGGTACTTTTTCTTGCCAAGTAGAAATAGGCCTTGTTGTAGTTTCAGACACTGCTTATTGAAATGAAGAATATTGATAGGTAAATCCCTGTTTGAATGGATCAATCAGAAATAATTTTAAAACTGGGGTGGCTTTGTAACCACTGCATATATGTAGAAGGCTGTGTTAATGGGTTAGTATTACATTAAGCTACATTTTTCAAACCCCTTTTTAACGAAACCAGTCCACTTAATTGCTCATAACAATAGTTACTCAGGCTGTTGAACCGGTAAGCTGACCAGTAGTATAGATTTTCCTGAGAATCATAATATGAAATTTGGAACACAAATTTGGAAATGTATGCATTTATTTTTGCATGCATTTATTTATTTATATCCCGCTTTTCTCCCCGCTTGGACTCAAAGCAGCTTAGAACATTGTTCTCCTCTCCTCCGTTTTCTCACAACAACAATCTTGCAAGGTAGGTCAGGCTGAGAGTAGGTGAAAGGCCCAAGGTAGGGTTCCCAGCTCCGGGTTGGGAGATTTTGGGGGCAGAGCCTGAGGAGAGTGAGGTTTGGAGAGGGGAGGGACTTCAATGCCATAGAGTCCAATTGCCAAAGCGGCCATTTTCTCCAGGTGAGCTGATCTCTATCAGCTGGAGATCAGTTGAAATAGTGGGAGATCGCCAGCTACCACCTGGAGGTTGGCAACCCTAGCCCAAGGTCACCCAGTGAGCTTCCATGGTAGAAGTGATGCTTCTGATGAATATGCACAGCAAAAGCAAAGGGCAGGCAGCTATCTATACAGCACAGTCCTATGCAGAGTTACTCCAGTCCAAGCCCATTGAAATAAATTGGCTTAGACTGGAGTAACTTTGCATAGGATTGCACTGCAGCACTGGGAGGACCTTAAAGTTACTGGATCTTCCTATGCGAAGATGTTTTACCAGTGCGAAGATGTTTTACCAGTTACAACCACCAGGAGTGCTGGTCACTGTGCGCCACTCATAGGGTTCACAGCTCCAGGTTGAGAAATACCTGTAGACTTTGGGGGTGGAGCCTGAGGAGGGTGGGGCTTGGGGAGGAGAGGGATTTCAATGGGGTATAATGCCATAGAGTCCATCTTCCAAAGCAGCCATTTTCTCCAGGTGAACTGATCTCAGTTGCCTGGAGACCACTTGTAATCCCAGGCGATCTCCAGCCACCACCTGGAGGTTGGCAACCCTAGATGGGGCCAAAGAGACACAGACTGTCAGCAAAGGAGAGACTGGAAGCTGCAAGTGCCAGCCACTGACACTAGGGTTGCCAACCCTTAGGTACTGGAGAATCTGCTTAGATTAAAACCTTTAGGTACTAGCTAGAGATCTGCTATTACAACTGATCTCCAGCTGACAGAGATCAGTTCTCCTGGAAAAAATGGCTGCTTTGGCAATTGGACTCTATGGCGTTGAAGTCCCTCCCCTCCCCAAACCCCGCCCTCATCAGACATGGGGGCTCTTCCCAGATGTCTGGGACTGAAAAGTGGCCCGATTTCTTCCTGCCCATTAAGATTACTTGGCGGGGGCAGGCTTAGATCTCTTCAATTTATCCCTTACTATTCCCCTACTCTGACAAAATGAAGATTATAAACTCCTTGGGGCAGGAACGCATGAAGCTGCCTCATGCTGAGTCCATCAAGATCAGCACTGTCTACTCTGACTAGCAGCGTTCTTCCAAGTCTCCGAGTTCTTTCATACCCCCTACTACTTGATCCTTTTAACTGGAGATGCCGGGATTGAATCTGGGACCTTCTCCATATAAAGCAGTACTTTATCACTGAGCCACACAACATTGTGGTGTTTTTTTTAACTGTTAGTCTGTAAGAATCGAGTACCATTGATGGCACTATATTACTTGCATTTCTGTTACTAACAACAATATTGATAATTATATAATCTTAGATTGCTAATCAAGCTCTTGTAGCCGGAATCAATATTTCTTTGGGTGTAATAAAATTGGATCCGGAGCCATATACATCAATGTGTCCGCTTAAAAAAAATCAATACAACATCAACTGGCTTCTTTCACCATCACCATGATTATTACAAATCATTTGCCATTAGAAGGGGGAAAATACATTAAACCATCAAAAGCACATAAATCCAGTCCTTAGCATATAATTAAATCTCTGTTTAAATAACTGTGGTTAAAGGCATCGTTCAGCTGCGATCCATCACCAGGAAAAAGAGCTTGGCATCGCTGTTCTCATGGGGCAATCTGCCAGCTCACCCACATGTCTGGTTACAACAGCTGGTTAAATATTCAGCTGGACAGAGGTCGTTTATGC
Source organism: Euleptes europaea (assembly GCF_029931775.1). Taxonomy (NCBI): domain Eukaryota; kingdom Metazoa; phylum Chordata; class Lepidosauria; order Squamata; family Sphaerodactylidae; genus Euleptes; species Euleptes europaea. The sequence continues at coordinate 20,882,758 of NC_079313.1, read as the reverse complement.
ATGGGTACCTTCACTCATGTTTGCCCCCGATCTGTCTCGGTTGTTCCTTGGAGTTATGCATGAGGTTTTCATCCACTAGAGATGACCTTGCTGCCAGCCCTTGCAATGTCCGGGTCTTCCCATTCCTCTGTTAACCCGACTCTTCCATCTTCCCTGAGCAAAGCCCGGGTGAAATCCCAATGCCTAAGGCAAGCTTGGTTTCACTCACAGCCAATTACAAAGCAGCATGTCCAGAGGCAGGGACTGAAATACTTCCTGCTTCCTTGGAGCTCGTTCTTTCTGAGCAGAAGAAAATCTTTTTTAAAACCGAGGCTTGGATCTCTCCCCCACCCCGCTTCCTTTCAGATCGCTCGGGTGTTTATGTTGTTATTTTTTTTCTTTATTGTTATGAAATTAAATCATGATTTAATCACTTCCAACATTTGTTGCCTAGTTAAAGAACCTGGCAGTCAGTTTCACACACTGGTAAAAAGTGACCATTCTGTAAGTCATGTAAAGTAGTCAGAATTACAATTCAGCATCCCTGGATCCCTGGATCCATTTGTTTTGTGCAAAACCTCCTTAAGGGGTTTTCCTTATCAAAACCAACTAACAGAGTGATTATTGCATACCAGCCCCTTATCAAGTAGATGCAGAATGATAAGCAAGGAAATGTTTAAACAAAAAATGGGCGGGAAGGCAAGCGACTGAATAAAACAAGCTGAAAGTGGTTTGAACTGTACAAAGAAATATGGATATAGAATAAATTAAATAATTAAAACAACAAGGTTTCCGTCGACACGTTTTCCATACACCCTCAGAGGGAAGACCTCGCAAGTGCCTTTTAAAGTCACACTTTCTCCTACTGTTCATATGGCATATCTGTATTACAGTTTGGCTTTGCTTCCCCTCCCCCATGGTTATGTTTAGAGAGGTAGGGTGTAAATAGGAAAAAGTGAAAAAAAATTGAATGGCTATCCCCCACTCCCAACAGAACATCCTGATTTGAACTACACAGAAAGAATGGAGTTATTTTTTAAATGCTTTTTTATGTGGCAGTTGGGCTTTGGTGGGGGAATTTTCTCTCCCAGTAAGCACTACAAGTAAGCCAATTACAGAGCAGCGTTTAAAGGGGCGGGACTTGATTTGAGCTTGGAGACTGCTGGTGCAGAGATTCCCGACAGGGAAGTGTGGGTCCAGCAAGCAACGAACCACAGGCAAAACTCCCATGCATAAACGACCAGAGTCTCTCGCAAACCCTCCTACCCCCATTCTCGCATAGAGATTGTCTGTAGAAACCTCCCTTCCTCTCTCTTGCGCTGCTTCTTGTTCAGCCGGTAGCATCTGTTATTGAACTGGCGTTGCAGGTCAAGGACAACCGGTTCATGTCGCTTAAAGTCTTGGAAAAGCATCGCCCATCAGCAAAGGATCCATCCCAGCCTTGCCATCTGATCGGTCACAGTAATGTAACAGTAGGCCGGGGAATACAAATAGCATCCCGAGGACAGGATTGGCCGGTGATTTCTTTAATTGCTCTACATAGGAAGAGTCGGGTTTCAGAGGTCACAGAGTTGTGCCCGCTCTGCCTCTGGCCACAGTGAATCACCCCGGCAGCAGCTAGATATTTCCTTTGCCTCAGATCAAAATCCTGCCGTCACTTGCAGAAGGTTCAGGAATAGTGGGCGTGTGCCTATGACTCCCACGTCGGGGCCTGGCCTAAACATTATCAGAGGTGAGCCAGTGGGGAACATGGGAGGGCAGCCATCAGTGATGGTGTGATGTCATTTCTGGGGGAAATCTGGAAGGGATGTCATGCCTCTCCAGAAATCGCCGGAAATGCTATGGCAAATGGCCTCATGACCTCAACGGCATTTTAATTTTTTTTTTTTTTTAATCAAGAGGTGGGGACAGGAGGCTCTGTCCTGGGGGATTGGTAGGGTTGCCAACTGCCAGGAGTAGCCGGAGATCTCCTGCTAATTCAACTGATCTCCAGCCGATAGAGATCAGTTCACCTAGAGAAAAATGGACGCTTTGGCAATTGAACTCTATGGCATTGAAGTTCCTCCCCTCCCCAAACCCCGCCCTCCTCAGGCTCCACCCCCAAAATCTCCTGCCGGTTGAGAAGGACCTGGCAACCCTAGGGATTGGCAAACCTGGGTGAACTGGCCCAGGGACCACTAACCAGGAGGGCTGCAGGCATCTGGTAGCAAGCAGCACCATAGGGGTTTTCAATCTCTAGCGGAGGTCAGTTGTAATAGCAGGAGATCTCCAGCTAGTACCTGGAGGTTGACAACCCTATGGTGCTAGTTTGCGCTAGATTTGGATTGGCATCCTGGCATTTGGCAATGCAAGTTTGAATCCTTCCCACTCGTTCTGTTTTCCTGATCTGAAATGGCCCCGACCCATTAGCCTTCGTAGAGTAGTAAATGCCTTGGTAACAACCAGCACGGATTTCTTTCTGTCACATAAAAGTGTAGGAGGAGGGAGGGGAAATGAAAAACAGAAAATGAGGGATTATAATTATAGCTGTCAGCACTACCAAACATTATTGGCGTAAATTGCTCTTTTCCAAGTTTTATTCACGTGCTATCAAAGTGAAGTTATCACATGCACTTTATTCACACAGTTCAGCTGTAAAAAATAAAACAGGACGGCACCAAATCTTCTCTGATTTTAATAATCACCTCAAAATTAACACAGCCAAATTAAATGCTGGGGATAAATACTAATCTTAATGAATATTTGCATTTTTCAAGGCTGTTCAGAAGTCTTTTCCCCATGGCTGCTGCCGTTTCTTTTTAGCACTGTTTTCTTCCTTCTTCTTAACCCTTACTGTCCTTGACTTCATTTGCCCATAATAATGTCATTAACAATTGTGGTGACTTGTATGGGTGTGTGTGTGTGTCCATGATTTCATCTTGTTAGACGTAACATTGTGACACCAATCACGTGGGTTGCCCCAACCGATCAGATTATATGACCGTGAGGGCAGTTGAGGGCAGGGACAGTGTCGGCAAAATGAAACGGGAAACAGTGCAAAGAACAACATCCCAAAAAGGAATTATGTTTTCATTAAGAGGCAAGAACACTTATTGATTTAAAACGTTTTAAAGCTGCCTTTCCATGCAACTTAGGTGGAACTGCTGAAAACAGGTTTTTTTTTATATTCTTATGAAAACAAACATGAAATGAGGTAAGTAGTTTGAGATCAGCCCAAGGAGGAAATACTTATTCTATAAATGACATTTATAAACCACACCAAAAACCTACGCAGAAAATCGTTTGTAGTAGAATACATTTCCTGGAATAGTCTACGGATAATTGATGGCAATGGATGGAGCAGGGGAACGATTGTAATTTAATACATGACCTTTCACCTTGCCTTTGCTTGCCAAGAATGTGTTTGGCTTTACGAATCAATGAATGTCATTAGCAACTGAAGGTTGCTCAGTGATCTATGTGAAGTGTGTGTGATCTTAATCTAGATCCTGGTGAACGGGTCTCTTGAACATAAAGATTGCCATAACAGCTGCGACCCTGGGTAGAATTCCTATCAAGGAGACCATGTCATCTCGCCCAGAAGTAAACACTTTCAAATATGTGGAAATAAATCAAGGATGCTGCCCCTTTCTCTGTTGTGATGGCGACTCTCCTGCATTTAAGAACAGTGGCCATTAGAAGAAACCCACAGGGGCCGTTTCCCCCCCACCCCACCCCATTGCTGCAGGACCATGAAAGAAGTGGTGGCATCTGATTAATTTCTCGGAGCCACAAATCTACAGGACCCTGGCCCTCCCAACCTGCTCTGCTGTAACAGTTTGGCTCATTAAAGCTGAAGAGAGAGCTGACTGGGCTAGTTATTTTTTGTAGGGAGGAGTTCAGTGGCTGGGGGACATAGTAGAGAAAGGCATGTGACAGGTAGCCATCCACCACATCTCAGGTGGTGGGAATACTTGTGTATTGAAGAACAAGAAGAAGATGCCTGCCACAGCTGCTGGCGAAACGTCAGGAAAGAAAATACCAAGACCACGGTCACACAGCCCGGATAACCTACAAGAACCAAGGAACTCTGACCGTGAAAGCCTTCGACAATACAAGAAGAAGAGTTGGTTTTTATATGACGACTTTTTCTACCTTTTTAAAGGACAATCAAACCAGTTTACCATCTCCTTCCTTTCCTCTCCCCGCAACAGACACCTTGTGAGGTAGGTGGGGCTGAGAGAGTTCAGAGAGAACTGTGACCAGCACAAGGTCACCCAGCAGGCTTCATGTGAAAGAGTGGGGGAAACAACCCTGTTCAGCAGCTTAGAGTCCACCGCTCATGCGGAGGAGTGGGGAATCAAACCCGGTTCTTCAGATCAGAGTCCATCACTCCAAACCACCGCTCTTAACCACTACACAACATGGATCCGGTATTCTTCCTGTTTCTATTGCAAAATCTTATTCAGAACACAACATGGACTGCTACGTAGCTTGTTCACATGTTTGTGTGAGAGAATCTCTCCAGGTGGTGGCTGGAGATCTCCCGCTATTAAAACTGATCTCCAGGTGACAGAGATCAGTTCCCCTGGAGAAAATGGCTGCTTTGGCCATTGGACTCTATGGCATTGAAGTCCCTCCCCTCTCCAAACCCTCCCCTCCTAAGGCTCCACCCCAGTTCACCAGATTAGCCTTTGCCGTTTATGTGGAGGAGTGGGGAATCAAACACGGTTCTACAGATTAGTGTCCACCGCTCCAAACCACCACTCTTAACCACTACAGCACACTGGGTCTCAGGTGCTTCTGGACTAAAATCTTGCTCTTCAACCGGTAAGGTTACTTTTAAACTGGTACCTCTAGCTGTCCCTGTAATATCAGTTCTACCTGCAAGTAATTATCAGGACACCTGTCTGCACTGTCTTTTCCTGTTTTATTTTACAAGCAAAAGAGATCTTTTCTTGACAGTTGTTCCTTTGCCCAGCGCTGAGAAGCGCTTCCTGCTTCTCACTTCTTCCATTTTTTAAAAATAGTTGCTGCCCTGCTTAGTAACTGATCTTTCTGAAAATAGTTTCTTATTTTGTTCTCTTGGAAAACAAAGTGACATGGAATCTTTAGCAGTACTAGCTTCTTTTCTTTGATCCTAAATTTGCCCTCATTACATTTTAATTACTGGCAATTGTTTGAAAAAACTGGACCCGGTGTATTGATTCCATCCTCCCCACTTTAATCAGGAATGTCACAGCAGTTACTGATGCCCAGAAAATGTGGATTAGGATAACCAGCTCAGGAAGGCTTGCACGCCAACGGTGGTGACTTTCTCTGCTGGGTTTTGTCAAGAGAGCCAGTGTGGTGTAGTGGTTAAGAGCAGTGGTTTGGAGCAGTGGACTCTGAACTGGAGAACCGGGTTTGATTCCCTCCTCCTCCTCCTCCTCCTCCTCCTCCTCCTCCTCCTTGCCACAGCCCTACCTCTCCAGGGTTCCTTTATACCTTTCTGTTTAATACCCTGCCCTGACCTGGATGGCCCAGGCTAGCCCGATCTTGTCAGATCTCACAAGCTAAGCAGGGTCAGCCCTGGTTAGTACTTGGGTAGGAGACCACCAAGGAAGTCCAGGGTTGTTACACAGAGGCAAGCGATGGTATGTTCTTGGAGAACGGCTGTGGTAACAGAGAGAGATCTCATGGTGACGGCCAAATTCTGGCTCCATCATCAACTCACTCAGGGCCAGCTCAAGCATTTTGGGTGCCCCAAGACTTTGGCCCACCTCCACGAGGAAGATGTTTCTTCCCACTCAGGATGCTTTTCACTGTGGGCCAGGGCTGTGGTACTCCCCCCCACCCAACACAATCCCCGGGTGCCTCAGTGTGCCATGGCTGTTCCCAGGCCCATGGCTTTCTGCAGCACTATACCTCCTAGGCCTGGCAATGGAAGAAAGCGGCACTTCGGGGACTCAGCACAGTGCTACCCACCACAGAATTTGGCCACAGCGCATCCTGTGATACCGCTGGAGGGCTGCCTTGATGCTAGGGTTGCAGCTCTGGGTTGGGAAATACCTGGAGATTTTTGGGGCGGAGCCTGAGGAAGGCAGGGTTTGGAGCGGGGAGGGACTTCAATGCCATAGAGTCCAATTGCCAAAGCAGCCATTTTCATCAGGGGGGTTGATCTCTATCAGCTGGAGATCAGTTGTAATAGCAGGAGATTTCCAGCTAGTAGCTGGAGGTTGGCAATTCTACTTGGTGACCTTCCAACTCTGGGAAAGACTGGCACCCTCGGCGATTGCGTAGGTCCGCCTAATGGACCGGCTCTGAATTCTCTGTTGCCATCCGTCCAGCAGATGCCCATCTGTTCCTATCACAGTGGTGACTGTGGTGGTAGTTCAACAGTGGGAATGTCAATAGGGACAACCTGCTAAGTGAAACCTCATGACCACAATGCTAACATCTACCATGTAATACCCTTTATTAAGACCAGCCCACTAGTGTGCAAACATCTAAGTTCTCCAAAACTTTTCATCGGGCTGGGTGTGAAAAAAGAAACCAAAACAAGGGGGAAAGGAGAAGGGGAAAGGGAAGGCTACTTCCCAGCTTCTTTTTCTTCCCATTGGAGAGCCTCTCTCTTTCTCTCTCTTGGCTAAACTCAGGTACTCAAAAGCAGACCAAAGTGTAAGCATAGCCGCATGGATCCATAGTAAAATCCAAAAACAAAAGCCATGTAATATATTTTATTACAACCTTTATCGTAGAATACCTTGACAGTGTAATACTTGTTATTACCATCAACCAAAATAACCTAGCACCAGTGTGTTATTTTGATGGCTCTGAATTGAGGCTATTGTACGGCTTTTGTTTTTGGAGTCTACTGTGACTCAATGCGGGTATGTACATTTTCCAACATTTGTCATGCACCAACAGTCTCAGCAGGAAAGACTGTCGGAAATTTTCCAGAAACCATTAAGGAGAAAAGATGCAAGGGGGTGCGGAAGAAGCCTTGGGGCTTTTCGAACACAGTCATCTGCGACAGCTTTCGTGGTCGTCGTCAAGATGACTTGCAAGAAGGCCTGCTGTGCGGCCGGTTCAATCCAAATCACGTCAGTCCATCACTGTGAGGGAAAAAGGCAGCCTGCCCATCACATAGCATCAATCCAGCAACACAACTGTTTTGATGAATCCAAGTGGGGGGGAAAGGGCGGTACAAGCCGCAGCTGGGCGTTTTGCAATTTTGGACGGGGCTGACCTGGATTAAACGCAAACTGCCTCAGGGAACCTCCTGAGTCACAAACGCTAAACAGAGGATGGGCTGTTTAGCCCTGTGGGCTGCTCAAGTCTCATCGCTGCTCAGCCTTAGAGTTTCTTTCAAGAGACCAGAGGCTAGGGTTGCCGGGTCCCTCTTTGCCACCGGCGGGAGATTTTTGGGACGGAGCCTGAGGAGGGCAGGGTTTGGGGAGGGGAGGGACTTCAGTGCCATAGAGGCCAATTGCCACAGCGGCCATCTTCTCCAGGTGAACTGATCTCAATCGGCTGGAGATCAGTTGTAATAGCAGGAGATCTCCAGCTAGTACCTGGAGGTTGGCAACCCTACCAGAGGCAGACCTGGCAATCGCCTGGAATCACAGCAAAATTCCAGATGACAGCGATCAGTTCCCCTAGGGAAAATGGCTGCTTTGGAGGGTGGACTGTATGCCATTATATATAGGGTTGCCAACCTCCAGACACTAGCTGGAGATCTCCTGCTATTGCAACTGATCTCAAGCCAATAGAGATCAGTTCCCCTGGAGAAAATGGCAGCTTTGGAAGGTGGACTCTATGGCATTATAACCCATTGGACTATATGGCATTGAATTGGACTCTATGGCATTGACATCCCTCCCCTCTCCAAGCCCCGCCCTCCTCAGGCTCCACCCCGAAAACCTCCTACCGGTGGCAAGGAGGGACCTGGCAACCCTAATTATATATAGGTTTGCCAACCTCCAGGTGGTGGCTGGAGATCTCCCGCTATTACATCTGATCTCCAGGCAACAGAGATCAGTTTACCTGGAGAAAATGGCCGCTTTGGAAGGTGGACTCTATGGCATTATAACCCATTGACATCCCTCCCCTCCCAAAACCCCGCCCTCCTTAGGCTCCACTCTCAAAATTTCTAGGTATTTTCAAACCCAAAGCTGGCAACCCTAATTATATACCAATGAGGCCCCTCCCCAAACCCCACCCTCCCCCAGGCTTCACCCCCTAAATCTCCAGCCAAGAATTTGACAGGTCTATCTGATGTGCCAGTCTGCCTGAAACGCCACTCCTCAGAGTTTGTGCTGGACTGGATCGGCATTTGTCCAAATTACTCTTTATATCTTTATTTTGATTGTGGTTATTGTTATGCAAATCAGGAGTTTTAGCAGAGCTTCATTGCAAGAAGGAGATGGAAACAGGAGCTTCTCTGAAGGGTATCTCAGTGTCTGAAAAGAACAGAAGGGATCCACAATAGTTGTGACAAAAAACTTTATTGGGAAGTAGGGCTGCCAACCGCCAAGTGGGGCCTGGAGATCTCCCAGAATTACAAGGATCTCCAGACGATGTGGATCAGTTCCCGTGGAGAAAATGGCTTCTTTGGAGGCTGGACTCTGTGGCAACGATCAGTTCCCCTGGGGAAAAAACCTAGGGTTGCCAGGGACCCGCTGGTGGCGGGCAAGCCCCCGGCAATTGCCCCCTCTGCCTGCCGACCACCTGAGGGTTGGCGGGCAAACGTGCATGCGCGCGGTATCTACTTACGGTTTAGAACCTGAAGTTCCGCCTCGCGAGGGGCCTTATACCTCTTAGTTTGAGTGGCAAAGGGCTGCTTTACCACTCAAGCTAAGAGGTAAAGGCCCTTTGAGAGGCGGCACTTCCGGTTCTAAACCAGAAGTGCCACGCGTGCGCCAACGCACACGCCCGCACGCTTAAACTCAAAAGCCTCCCGCCGGAGGAAAAGAGGGACCTGGCAACCCTACTTATACCCCACTCAGATCTCTCCCATCCCCAAACATTGCCCTCCCCAGGATCCTCCCCCAAGCCTCTACAAATTTCCCAACTTGGAGTTGGCAACCCGATGAGGAAGGTATGTTCTTCACTGACAGAGAGTGTCTTCTGGGCAGGAAATTGTCTAACAAACACAAATAAATGCAGACCTGGCCTATGATGCACCAGAATGAGGTGGTCAAGTGTTGAAGTGGTGGAATGGACTGTACAACTTCAGTCCGCAGGGGGGTATTTAGGGAGATCAGGGCTCCTGCTATAGCAGGAGATCTCCAGCTGCTACCTGGAGGTTTGGAAATCAGCACAGAGATAACAGTACAAAGCGGCCACATAAATAACGTGTTTAAACATATATTCAACCAAAGTGCAGTGATACATATAAGAAACACATACAACTATGTACACAAATGTATAATGCTTTCTCCAATGCAGTCTTTATGCAAAAAGGTTTTCTGTTGTAGCAGTAGTTGTAGAAAAATTCTTTAAAAAGTCCATAAGGTACTTGTAATAATTATTCAAATCTTCAGAAGAAGGCAATGGCTGGGGGATGGCCGTTTCAAGAAAATTTCTTCAGCTGTGAATGCTAGGTGGATTTTATGCGAGCTTAGCTTTTACGCTTGGGAGTATCCTACGGAAACCAGCTAACTTGAATGCATGATATATAATATTGTAAGATTGTAAGTATGAAAGTTTTGTATATTTATTGTATTTATTATGATATATTATAATGCTAGATTTTATATCAGCATATTGTATTAATATAGGAATGAATTGGGGCTGTTTAAACACGTTATTTATGTGGCCGCTTTGTACTGTTATCTCTGTGCTGATTTCCAAACCTTGTGGTAGTAGCGCAGGAGTGCTTCTTTTTTGTGGTTTACTACCTGGAGGTTGGCAACTGGAAGTGAAGTGTGTGTCACTAGAATGCTGTAGAAATCCCTTAAAACTGTATGGCTTACCATAGAGGTTCAAGGGCATGCTATAGCATCCCAGTGACTCATGATGTCACTTACGGTTACGCAACCAGAAGCGATGTCACGTGATGTCCAGGCCTGTCCCCAGAAGCTCCCAGGGGTTGCCAGCTAAGGAGGATCACATTTTTCAAAGTCCCCCCACTTTTATCATTCCTTGTATGTGGATCATTAAGATATTCACTGTAAACCATTTTAAGGTTCCGGCAGCTTGTGAGGGGCATCGCGGTCTCTGCCATGTAGGGAATGCTTAAAGAGTATTGGTAAGGAAAAATCCATACTGGAAAGGTATTTTTATCTCAGCAGACATAAAGAGGATTGAGCTGCTCCTGAAAAAAAGAAATATTTTAGAATGCTCTGTGACTCAGATGACTCATTTTCTATTTCCTTCTTCACACAGGGCAGGGTATTTTGTTTAATGTCAGAAATGCCTCCATACTTTGTAGGTACACTTTCCACACATATTTGCAGGCAAATAAATTTAGATTGAATATTATGGTTCTGTCACCTGGATCTTGACCCGGAAACACTGTTGGCCATTCTAAAAACCTAATATGCCTTCAACGAATCAACTGAAGAATTATGTTTACATGAATGAGCATCATGCCTTCTTGAAACATTTTAACTGTTTTGTGACAAAGTCTTGGTATGATATTTTTATGAAACATAAACATGTAACAGCAACCATCCATGTGCTTTCTTGAAACACATACATAAAATAACCCAGATCCTTACATTTAGGTGAGCAGTTGACAATATTGAAGAAATGTTGAATTTAAAGAACAGCCCAAAATGTGAACAGGCAGATTATTTTTTCCTGGAAATCTGCTTATCGAATTTATTTCTTTTTTATTTATAACCTGCTTTCCTCCTGGATCGGGACCCAAAGGGACTTTTCACCCCTCTTCTGCTCTTTCCTTGCAACAACAACCTTGTGGGGTAGGTCAGGATGAGAGACTGTGATGGGCCCAGGGTTACACAACAAGCTTCCATTTGATCCAAGTCGATCTAAGGGATTCGAACCAAGTCGTCCCAGTTCCTAGTCCATCCGTCCAACCACTACACCATACCAACTCTTAGGTCCAAGAAAAAGGAACTGTATGTGATAGTCAGAGAGCCAGCATGGTGTAGTGGTTAAGGTGTTGGACTAGTACCTGGAAAACCCAGGTTCAAATCCCCACTCGCGCCATGGAAGTTTGCTGGGAAACCCAGGTTCAAATCCCCACTCGAGCCATGAAAGTTTGCTGGGTGATCTTGGGCCAGTCACACACACTCAGCCCTGACCCTGGCTCGTATTTGGATGGGAGACCTCCAAGGAATACGAGGGTTGTGACCCAGAGGCAGGCAACGGCAAACCACCTCCAAATGTTTCTTGTCTTGAAAACCCTACAGTCACCATAAGGAGGGTTGCCAAGTCCGTCTTCACCACCGGTGGGAGGTTTTTGGGGCGGAGCCTGAGGAGGGCGGGGTTTGGGGAGGGGAGGTACTTCAGTGCCATAAAGGCCAATTGCCAAAGTGGCCATTTTCTCCAGGGGAACTGATCTCTGTTGGCTGGAGATAAGTTGTAATAGCAGATCTCCAGCTAGTACCTGGAGGTTGGCAACCCTAAGTCAGCTATGACTTGACAGCAAAAAAAAAAAAGTGACAGCCTAATCTGCCTTCTGATAACAGCCTTGCAGAAGTGGAGTATGAGATACCAGTACAGAAATTACTAATACATCTGCTTTCTGGCCAGCTCAGTTCTTCTGTCTGGTGACTTGTTCACAGCTGCCCTTCCAGAGGCGATGCCTCTGTGTGCCGAGAAGAGGGAATGTGAGTAATGGGGGGAAGGATGAGCACTTGTGATTCTGGGAACTTAATGCAGGAGCCACGTGCTTGCCGTGAGTCATCTCCTGCTACACATCTGCCTGAGTATTGTCTCAGTTGCCAGATTAAAGACAGCGACTTCCAGCAGATGTGTATTGCAGGGAGACGTATCAGCATCTCTGGGGATGCGGCCTTCTTGGGGATACTTGTGATTGCATGCACATGACTGACATCACTATCATGCACCATTTAACTATATGCACGATTGTATTTGGGAGATAGTTGGTTCCTGGCCTCTGCAGTATTTTTTATTGTACATCAGCTTGATTGTCTACATGCCTACAAGACACCTTTCTGGGCCACGCTAGGGAGGTGGGGTAGGTGGTGATGCCCATACTTACACCTGGAGTGAATGTTCTCCAACTTAGAGTTCTAAGGTAGAGTTGCCAACCTCCAGGTAGTGGCTGGAGATCTCGCTATTACAACTGATTTCCAGGCAACAGAGATCAGTTCACCTGGAGAAAATGGTTGCCTTGGTAATTGGACTCTATGGCATTGAAGTCCCTCCCCTCTCCAAACCCCACCCTCCTCAGACTCCACCCTCAAAATGTCCAGGTATTTCCCAACCCGAAGCTGGCAATCCTATTCTAAAGTCATCCTGGGACTGGCCAATCCAAAAGCATCATACTGCCTCCCAGTCATGGGGGCTGGTGTTGTACTTTCCTATTCCCTTCTGCGTTTAAAGGAGACTTTGAGACCTGAGTACACCCAGCCTCCGGCAGTTCAGTACTGGCTATGGATTCCTCTCTTCAGGCCTACATTAAGCAGTCTGCTCATGTAGTCAGAAGCCTAATGCTGCCATGCTGTTCATATCTATGTGGCTGAATTTTTTTTTAAAAAGATGATAGAATGAAACCTTCAGCAATGATTGACTAAGCTGCTTCAGTGTCTGAGAAGGGTTGGATATGCAACAGCAAAATCTCTGGCCAATACTGGCTGAACCCTGGGAGGGGCAGGAGGCTGAAGTTGGTTCCTTATTCCCAGTTCGTTCCCTATTCCCAGTTCCTTATTCACATTTCCTAGTTCCTGAATGATTTTGCGGACATTACAAAAGCTCTACACCCCAAGATATGGATTGGACCACCACATATGATACACCCCCACATTCAGGGGACCGTGCCCTTCGAGATGGCACATGCTGGGTCCTGGTCCAAAGTTCGGTTCTTGTGCCAGCGGCTCCCAAGTGGGGTGCCCCCAGGACAGATGCCCATACAGGCACTGCACCCCAAAATAATCTTTGGACCACCCCAAATGACACATCCCCACACTCCAGAGACTGTCCCCTCCAAGAAGACATGCAGCGGTGCCCGGTCCAAACACTGGTTCTGGTGCCATTGGCTTGTTTTTGGGTTCCCCCCCCAGAAACCTGTATTGCAAAGAGGTTTTGAATAAGGAACTGGAGCTCTGCACCCCAAAATATGAATTGGACCACATTAAACCACTGAGGGAACTACATTTGAGGATAGGAAAGCTGAGAGACAGAGCTTTTCACTCTAAACCACTGGTTCCCAACCAGGGGTCCGTGGACCCCCAGGGGTCCGCGAGAACTAAATTAAGGTCCGCGAAACAAAGTTCTAAACCCATAATAAATTAATATTTTCAATTAAAAGTTCTCTATCATAAAAATATATATATTCAAATATTATTCTAAATTTAATGTTTAACTAACAGTTATGATTAAAGTTTATTTTCAAATTCTCAGAATTTTTATTTTGAACTTTGGGGTCCCTGCACCGAACAAAAAAGTCCTAGTGGTCCCTGGTCAAAAAAAGGTTGGGAACCACTGCTCTAGACATTGCGACTGTTCTAACACAACCTTCACTGGCAACTAAACATTGCCAGGGACAATGAACTTTTATATTACCTTTGAACATTTAGTTAGAAAGGACAGGTGATAGAAACAGATGCAGAATACCCAGATTATTCGGAAAAAGTACTGTTAAGTATTACCTATACATTTCCAGATGAGTGAAATGGTTTTGGGTGGAGTTTTCCCAGGAAGAAGGAATGATTCCAAGATCCCTGAATAGAATAGTAATTACTTAGGTAACTGCTGTCAGTTACTAAGTCACCTGCAAGTGGACCTTTAACACATATGCTAAGGGGGCTGATAACTTCTCATTTGTCCTGGAGCCACCACACTTAAGAGCAGCTGGCAGAAGAATCGGCCTTTGTCCCAGGACCCAGCACATACCCCCTTGAAGTTCACAGTACTCTGAATGTATGATATGAGGTGTATGATATGTGGTGCTCAAAACTTAATTTTGGGGTGCAGAAGGCTCACAAATGTCCAAAACATTTCTTCACAATACAAAATTTTCAGGGGCCATCCACAAATAGAAACAGGTGGTACCAGAACCAGTGTGTGGACCGAGCACCACTGTATGTCCACTGTATGGCACAAGAATCGGACTTTGGACCAGGACCCAGCATGGGCCTTCTCAAAGGGCACAGTCCCCTGAATGTGGGGGTGTATGATATGTGGTGGTCCAATCCATATTTTGGGGTGCAGAGCTCCAGTTCCTTATTCAAAACCTCTTTGCAATACAGGTTTCTGGGGGGGGGGACCCAAAAACAAGCCAATGGCACCAGAACCAGTGTTTGGACCGGGCACCGCTGTATGTCTTCTTGGAGGGGACAGTCTCTGGAGTGTGGGGATGTGTCATTTGGGGTGGTCCAAAGATTATTTTGGGGTGCAGTGCCTGTATGGGCATCTGTCCTGGGGGCACCCCACTTGGGAGCCGCTGGCACAAGAACCGAACTTTGGACCAGGACCCAGCATGCGCCATCTCGAAGGGCACGGTCCCCTGAATGTGGGGGTGTATGATATGTGGTGGTCCAATCCATATTTTGGGGTGCAGAGCTCCAGTTCCTTATTCAAAACCTCTTTGCAATACAGGTTTCTGGGGGGGGGGACCCAAAAACAAGCCAATGGCACCAGAACCAGTGTTTGGACCGGGCACCGCTGTATGTCTTCTTGGAGGGGACAGTCTCTGGAGTGTGGGGATGTGTCATTTGGGGTGGTCCAAAGATTATTTTGGGGTGCAGTGCCTGTATGGGCATCTGTCCTGGGGGCACCCCACTTGGGAGCCGCTGGCACAAGAACCGAACTTTGGACCAGGACCCAGCATGCGCCATCTCGAAGGGCACGGTCCCCTGAATGTGGGGGTGTATGATATGTGGTGGTCCAATCCATATTTTGGGGTGCAGAGCTCCAGTTCCTTATTCAAAACCTCTTTGCAATACAGGTTTCTGGGGGGGGGCCCAAAAACAAGCCAATGGCACCAGAACCAGTGTTTGGACCGGGCACCGCTGTATGTCTTCTTGGAGGGGACAGTCTCTGGAGTGTGGGGATGTGTCATTTGGGGTGGTCCAGAGATTATTTTGGGGTGCAGGGTCTGCATGTGCCTTGGCCCTGGGGGCACCTCACTTGGGAGCCGCTGGCACAAGACCCGGACTTTGGACCAGAACCCAGCATATGTCATCTCGAAGGGCACAGTCCCCTGAATGTGGGGGTGTATGATATGTGGTGGTCCAATTCATATTTTGGGGTGCAGAGCTCCAGTTCCTTATTCAAAACCTCTTTGCAATACAGGTTTCTGGGGGGGGAACCCAAAAACAAGCCAATGGCACCAGAACCAGTGTTTGGACCGGGCACCGCTGCATGTCTTCTTGGAGGGGACAGTCTCTGGAGTGTGGGGGTGTGTCATTTGGGGTGGTCCAAAGATTATTTTGGGGTGCAGTGCCTGTATGGGCATCTGTCCTGGGGGCACCCCACTTGGGAGCCGCTGGCACAAGAACCGAACTTTGGACCAGGACCCAGCATGTGCCATCTCGAAGGGCACGGTCCCCTGAATGTGGGGGTGTATCATATGTGGTGGTCCAATCCATATCTTGGGGTGTAGAGCTTTTGTAATGTCCGCAAAATCATTCAGGAACTAGGAAATGTGAATAAGGAACTGGGAATAGGGAACGAACTGGGAATAAGGAACCAACTTCAGCCTCCTGGGAGGGGCAGAACTGGTAGAAGAATCTAAACTGAGCCCAATCAAGGTATTTTGTCATCCTAAACAAGGTACAATTTCGCCTTCCCCTCACTCCCATTAGTTCCTAAGGAGCGCAGCGTGGTTCATGGAAAATAACCTACAGCTTCCCAGGATCTAATGTTCTTTTCTTTTAATGTCTAACATTAAATATGTAATGCCTATTAATTCATTGCAGTGGATCATAGCTCCATGGCAGAATCCATTCTCAGGGATGTTACAATTCTCCTTCCTTATAAACAAAAAAAGAGAGAGTTTTGTGGCAACCTCAAAGACTGCAGCATCAATTATTGTTGAATTAGAATTTAACAACAGATGTCTGGTGCAGTCCTAAGCACATTTACACTCTTCTATTCATTGAAGTCAAGGGGTTTAGGAGGTGGTGGCCCTGTTGCTGTAGCACCCCAAGCACTTACTTGCAGATAACCAGCCCTGAGTTGAAGAAGGAATAGCATAAGGAAGAAGGTCATGGGGGCCTAAAAATGAAGGGGGCTTAAACAAAGAGAAATGGAGGAGGAAGTAGTCTAGAGAAATTGGGGGGGGAGAAGACCAGAGGAATGAGTCTGAGTGGAGGAAGGAAAAGTGATAGCACAAATGGGTAGAGAGAACAATGACACACTGGCCGAGAGTTGCAGAGATGAGGAAGGCAAAGATAGTGGTTGGAAATAACCTGACAAATCCTTGGCTAATGGGTCATCTAGTATCACAATACTGAATGTGATTCCCATTTCCTGGGCGTTAGTTCCGGATGAAATGAGTAAGTGGTGTGGATGGGTGCTGCCGGTTGAAAGCAGACAATGTCTCCAGCCCACAACAGCCTGTGCGGCTGACTATGGAATTTCCTTCTTCTTCTTCTTCTTCTTTGTGGGTTCAGAAGTTCCTTGGTGATAGCGCTTGCTAAATCCTCTCGTAATTCCTGGCTCAGATTGTCTGCTTTTTAAGATCAGCCCCATAATTACCGCCTTGCCTTTCCTTCAAATCTTTGTCAGTCTCTGGAACACCAGTTCTTCACTTCAGGCCAAGCAACAATTGTCTCAGCAGGTAAAAATCTCTCTTGAGGCTGGGCACATGAGGAAGAGTTGTAGCTCCCCCCCCCCTTCCTCTGATCCCTCTGGCACTCTTCCCCACCCCTTTGATCAACACAAAGTCTTCCTCGGCGGGATCAGGAGCTTCGAGGGTGGCGGAGTGCAGGCGGCTTGGTTGTCATGGTGGGCAACTACACAGTCGTGCCTTTTTCTTTGGGCTTGAGCGCTGGTGGTCTCGTTTTCTTTTGTTCTACCTTCAGCTGGCTCAACAGATGTCTGAACAAAGTCCTTCAGGATCAAGTCTTTGAAAACAATTCTCCATTAAAAAAACACAACAACATTCATGAGCTTAAGGTAGATAAGATAAAATGGAGACCAGGGATCAGCATTGTACAGATCACAGTACACTGTACTTGCTGGGGAGCCAGCGTGGTGTAGTGGTTAAGAGTGGTGGTTTGGAGTGATGGACTCTTATCTGAAGAACCGGGTTTGATTCCCCACTCCTCCACATGAGTGGCGGAGACTAATCTGGTGAACTGGATTTGTTTCCCCATTCCTACACGAAGCCAGCTGGGTGACCTTGGGCTAGTCACACTCTCTCAGCCCAACCTACCTGACAGGGTGTCTGTTGTGATGAGGGGAAGGGAAGGTGATTGTAAGCCAATTTGATTCTTCCTTAAATGGTAGAGAAAGTTGGCATATAAAAACCAACTCTTCTTCTTCATCATCATATGGTGCACAAGTTAATTTCTCTTTTGGCATTACAACATCTGGACCTATAGCTGCCAACAGATCATTCAGGTAACAGGTCTTGGACATTGTGGTTCGCCAGACAGCTCCACTACAGAGATGATTCAGGGATGGGTTTTGTGAAACCAAGAGACACCAAACTGACCCTTGATCCTGATCCCAAGGAGAACCTTTTGCAGGTCAGCAAGAGGAGGTGTCAAGATATAACCTTTGCCAGCCTCAGCATGGGATGAAGATCCCTCAGATCTCCCGAGGGAGGATCCCAACCATCACAGTAGCAGACTCCAGTTAAGGATCAGGAACTTATGAGCAGATCAGTTTGCCTTCAAAACCCCACATTCTCCCTTGGGGATCCCAGGATCAATGGTAACAGTGGGCCCAAGCAGAAGACTGGGCCAGGTGGAGAATGAACATCTGGCAACTCAAGGTGGATTCTACTTGGGAGGAAACCACTGCATTCTAGTTTCAGGATTAGAGCTGCTGCTATAGTGACAGAAAGAGTAGAGCTATACATTCCCTATAAAACTCTTCAGTTGGGATCTAACTCTGCTGTTTAGCATACTGTAAAATCAGCTCATGCACCAGCCTGGGTAGTTTCCTGCTGAATGTAGATCAGCTAGGGATGCTCAAACACCCACTGGTTCAGCTCATGTCCTCTTTGCCAGTTGCAAAATTGGGAGCTAATCTTCTAATTGACTGTTCATCTGTATGTCAACCCTTTTTATGGCTGTTCAGCAGGTTGCTTTGCCATGTTCTTTCCTGAGATACACCCATGAGATGCCAAGAAAGGCTTGAATGGAGGTCAGCTGAAGCATTACTCATTGAGAATCAAGGCAACAGAGACCGGATTTCAGGAAGATCAAGATAGTGGGGACTGGCCAAATTTTACAGGACCAAGGAGAGCTCTGAAGCAAGCTATACATTGCATAGACAGGCAACTGAACTCCACTGAATATTTACAAAAAGAACAAAGCTGTTCTGCTGAGTGTCCAAACACCGACCACTAGTTGAGAGCAAGCAGAATCCTGATGTAAAGGGTCAGAGCTTTGCAGAGAGGCGTTGCTGGATAGCTTCTGTGTTCATCCTCTGTCCCCTCTGCTGAGAGTTTATGGGGGAGTGGAGATCTTTGGGCAACTGGTGAGAAAGAGACTCTGCAGTTCATTGCAAGAATCATCATCATCATACTGGCTTACAATCACCTTCCCCTTCCCACAACAGATACCCTGTGAGGTAGGTGGGGCTGAGAGAGCTCTATTAGAGCTGTGACTAGCCCAAGGTCACCCAGTTGGCTTCGTGTGCAGGAGTGGGGAAACAAATCCAGTTCACCAGATTAGACTCCACCGCTCATGTGGAGGAGTGGGGAATCAAACGCGATTCTCCAGATCAGAGTCCACCGCTCCAAACCACCACTCTTAACCACTACACCATGCTGGCTCTGGAGTCCTCTTCCTATCCTGTTTTTCACCTGTGAGGGTTGCAGGTTGACAGGCAGGCAACCAAGACAAAGGAGTGCCAGAGCTATCTGCAGATCCAGGAGTAGGAACAGAAAAATACGGAGATGGAAGGGCCTGCAATTAGGGATGCTGACAATTTTTTGCTCTGAACGTATTTGTCCGTCGAACCTAGCTTGTTCAACTGTGATGATCAGGCACGAGTTGATCAGAGGTTCTGTTCAGTGTGACATTGAATGACTCAAAAGCCTGGCAAGTTAGTGTTCCCAGTCTGTGATTATTTACACTTGTAGTTTTCAACCTAGTAATACTTTTAGCACCAACGTTCAATCTTGAACCTACTTCATGTAGACTAGGATCTGGGAGACCCAGATTCAAACCCTCACTCTGCCATGACGCTTGCTGGGTGACCTTGGGCCAATCGTGCACTCGCAGCCTAACCTATCTTACAGGTTAGTGAGGATGCTGTGGGGGGAAAGAGCGCAATCCTGAAGGGGGGGTGAATCCGCATGGGAGCTGGCATGACCCCGTGCTGATGTAAGTGCTCATTTATCCCAGGATAAGGGGCACTTACACTGCCATGGGGAGCATTCACGCTGGCACTAGTATGCCACACCGCTGTGCGGGGCTCTGCCACTAGCACAGCCACACCAGGAGCAAAATCCCAGAAACGGGAGCCCGTGCTGGCATGGGGGGGAGGGGGGTGTTCCAGGGGGCGGAGCTGCCTTTGGGCAGCATTCTAACCCCTTCTGCCCCATGAACCCCCCCTAGAGTTGCAGAGTTGCTACACCACCTTTTTTGGGTGGCATAGCCTCGCTGTTTTCTACGGGGGCATTTTCCCCATTTTACATTGTTTTATTTTCTCTGCAGTGGCTCTGTGGAGGTGTGCGGCTGTGCCGCTCCCAGCTGCCACGCATCCACACACCTCTCAGGAATGTGCTGAAAATTTACGAGACTGATGTAAACCATTTTGGGTCCCCATATGGAGAAAGGCAGGCAGGGTATAAATGAAGTGAGTAAATTTTATTTACTATAAATGCATGTCTTTCTCCCTGTTTGTTTCCTTCTTTTCCTTGCTTTATTTCTTTCCCCTCCTCCATCCATTCCTCCTTTTCTCCATTTTTAAAATAGTCGGTAAATGAAATGGTGGTGGTGGAGGATACCTTTAGTGAGGATACAACCCTTGTGAATGTTGTGATCCATCAACTGAAGACCAGTCATTTCAGTTATAGATTCAGTGATACCTATATGGATCTGCCCCAGTATCCCATATGTGAAAATCAAGGGCATGTTTTTATATACATAACGGAAGAGAAAGATGTTTCTCTTTTCCTTTCCCATTTGAATCGGCTTGTTCGTAAACTGCTTTCCTCTAGCAGCATGAAATCCCTAAAAAGTGTAATTACTTTAAAGACCTCTTCTATTTATAAAGAATTCTATAAGCTCTTGACAAAACAGGTGTGAGACTTTAAAGTAGCAGGAAGCCAATTTCTGATAGCTCCCTGCAAATTCTTAAAATGCAAATGATTTTTTTTTAGGGTGGAAAATGATGCAGCTGAGAAATACAATGGAAATAATGTACTAGGAGAAAAAATAAAGCTGAAATGTGTGCGAGAGATCTGTGTTATTCCGAATGCCCCCTTCCTGCCAGTCTGCAAGCAGAAGGTCCTTGAAGTATGCCAGAACCTTTCACAGCAGCATGGAGGTGTCAGAAAGAGACCTTGCTATCTCTTCTGGTTTAGGGAATGCAAGTGAAATATAAAGAAAACATATGCCGGCTGAAGGGCCATGCCCAACCCTACAATCAGAAATGGATGATCACCTTGGACCATTTTGTATCCTCAAAGGCCAAATACAGTGGATGATGCCTGCAAGCTAACGTAAATGTGTTGTGGCAAATTTGTAGCAAATTGGAGGGTGTTGAAATGGACAGTCCAGGCTACCCCGATTTCACCAGATCTTGGAAGCTAAGCAGGGTCAGCCCTGATCAGTATTTAGATGGGAGACTGCCAAAGCAGTCCAGGGTCGCTATGCAGGGGCAGGCAATGGCAAACCACCTCCGAACATCTCTTGCAAAACCTTATAGGGTCGCCGTAAGTACACATTTTTGGATGAAATGCCCCATTGAAATCAATAGTTATGTTCATGGGAAGGGTTTTCCTACCTCCTGACTCCTAGTGCTTCTGCTGTAAGCTTGCTTCTGCCAAGGCAATTAAGATTAATTAAAAGGGAACCATGCTCTGAGTAGGAGTATACCTGGAGATTTTGGGGGTGGAGTCCCCTCTTCAAACCATGTGGACAAAATCGAGCGAGTGCAGAGGACAGCGACGAGGATGATCAGGGCCTGGAGACCAAGCCCTATGAGGAAAGGCTGAGGAACTTGGGAATATTCAGTCTGGAGAAGCGGAGGTTGAGGGGGGGATATGATTGCTCTCTTTAAGTATTTGAAGGGCTGTCACTTAGAGGAGGGCAGGGAGCTGTTCCTGTTGGCAGCAGAGGATACGACTCACAGTAATGGGTTGAAATTGTGGGCAGAAAGGTACCGGCTGGACATTAGGGAAAAATATTTTTACAGTAATAGTTGTTCGACAGTGGAATCAGCTACCTAGGGAGGTGGTGAGTTCCCCCTCACTGGCAGTCTTTAAGCAGAGGCTGGACAAGCACTTGTCAGGGATGCTCTAGACTGATCCTGCATTGAGCAGGGGGTTGGACTAGATGGCCTGTATGTCCCCTTCCAACTCTATGATTCTAAGAAATAGCCAAGGGCTGGAGGGCCAGCAACACTGGTGATGTCCACTGAGTCACTCCCACAAGAGCTGTGACCTGGGCAAAGGGCTCTTTCATCTTCTTCCCCAGTGGGAGAGCCTAAATCCTTAAGATGCCCCCTCACTCTTTCGCTTTTGAGTGTGAGCCAAGTAAGACACATGTAAGGGAAAGAAAGCCACTCCGTCAAAGCCTCTGAGCTTAACTACAAGTTATGTTTTTTCTCCTTGGCCTTCCCTACTGCTGTTTTCCTGACCTGAAATGACTCTGGGGAGTGTCATTTGCTTACTTGGGAGCTCCATATATACTGATGGTGTACTAGGTTTCTCCAGTGGGGCAAAGGGCGGCCTTCTAGGGCTGTATTGGGTTGAGGAAACAGCACAAGGTGCAAAGCTAAAGTCCCTTCTCACGCACTGTAGTCCCAATCCAAATCCGGCACTTTGGAATTGCGTTCCCAACATGAAACTCCAGGTGCACCATGAGGGCCTTGGGGAAAAGCCCCTAGTGCCTGGATTCAGCTAGCCAGCTCCAGGTTGGGAAATACCTGAAGATTTTGGGGGTGGAGCCTGAGGAGGGTGGGGTTTGGAGAGGGGAGGGACTTCAATGCCATAGAGTTCAATTGCCAAAGTGGCCATTTTCTTCAGGTGAACTGATCTCTATCAGCTGGAGATCAGTTGTAACAGCAGGAGCTCTCCAGCTAGTACCTGGTTGGCAACCCTAGATTAAGCCCCTGGGCCATCAATAGCCTAGGGAGCATTTGACTCCATCAAACACATCTCAATAGGATCTTGGGAAGGACCACTGTTTTTTAAAAATTTGCCCTATATCAACCTGTCTGTAAAGAATGATCTGATCCCAGGCAAGGCTTCCTTAAGATCTTTAAGGACCTGGCATAAGAAATACATTTGACTTTGTTTTCAAACAAACAGTGTTCTTCTTTGTTGTCATAACTAGCTGGGGAGGAAGGTGGAGGAACATCTTTATGGCAAGTGAATGAGATCTGGGCTGTTCCTCTTCATATTGCAGGTATTTAGCATTGACACAGCCAGAGGTATGATCCAAAGGGCTCTTGTCTCTTGTCTCTTAGCTACAGCTTGCAGCCTAAGACCCTAGGCGAGACTAGGGTTGCCAACCTCCAGGTGGTGGCTGGAGATCTCCCGCTATTACAATTGCTCTCTAGGCGATAGAGATCAGTTTCCCTGGACAAAATGGCCGTTTTGGCAATTGGACTCTATGGGATTGAAGTCCCTCCCCTCTCCAAACCCCACCCTCCTCAGACTCCACCCCCAAAATCTCCAGGGGCTGTGGCTCAGTGGTAGAGCATCTGCTTGGCATGCAGAAGGCCCCCGGTTCAATCCCCGGCATCTCCAGTTAAAGGGACCAGGCAAGTAGGTGATGTGAAAGACCCCTGCCTGAGACCCTGGAGAGCAGCTGCCGGTCTGAGTAGACAATACTGACTTTGATGGACCAAGGGTCTGGTTCAGTATAAGGCAGCTTCATGTGGTCATGTGTCCAGGCATTTTCCCAACCCGGAACTGGCAACCCTAGATGAGCAGGATTAACAGTCC
Source organism: Euleptes europaea (assembly GCF_029931775.1). Classification (NCBI taxonomy): domain Eukaryota; kingdom Metazoa; phylum Chordata; class Lepidosauria; order Squamata; family Sphaerodactylidae; genus Euleptes; species Euleptes europaea. The sequence continues at coordinate 20,859,363 of NC_079313.1, read as the reverse complement.
AGGACTAGCCCAGTATGCGGTGAATTGTATAGTATCATTCTTTGTCCATTTGTTTATCTGAATTGGCTTTTCACAAATTGTATTTTGTAAGTTGCTTTAGGTGGCCAATGGAAAGCAGAATTTTTTAAAAAACAGGTAAATAAATTATTACAGAGGTTAGTCTAGCTTTGTACGTTTTTTAATTGCAACCATTCTTCTGTTCTCTAGCCTAGATTTAATTTTGATCCATGTAAGGCAGCTTTGCTTTCCCATGCGCTTGAGTGAGATTATTGACTGCAGTGTAGCCGTGTCGTTGGTTTGCCTGGCCTGGGTTTCTGTTTGCAAAAGTGATATATTAAAATGACATGTGGCCAGGAAACGTGCTTCAAATGGCAATAAAAATCCTGTTCCGTCTAAGCTCATTGCTTCTTGAACTGCTGACTCTAAAGTTCCTTTTGAAAGGCACTAAATCATCATTAATGAAATGTTTTCTGCAAACATAATAAACAGATAATATCAACAAACTAGTCTCGCACAAGCTAATCTTCCATTGCTGCCAAGTAATCCTACGGCAAGGGTTTTGCTCACAAATCAGAAGGAATGGAAATTGTGGCAGCATTTGACTAAATGCTTATAGCGTTTTTGCGGTTTTGATGAGACTCATTAAAGTCAATTGCTTTCCTTTGACATCAGTGGGAACAGAACTAGAATTACTGCCCTTGTACAAGGGCTTGGGGTGACTGTTTACATTGGTGGGGCAGTAGAAAATATTCTGCTGAATGGTAGCTCAAAGACAAATAAGGGTCACATCGTTCCTGGATAACCCAGGCCAGCCCGATCTTGTCAGATCTCAGAAGCTAAGCAGAGTCAGCCCTGGCTAGTATTTGGATGGGAGACCACCAAGGAATACCAGGGTTGTGATGCAGGCACTGGCAAACCACCTCTGAATGTCTCTTGCCTTGAAAACCCCACAGGTTAGCCATAAGTCAGCACTCTGTCTCAAAATTCTAGGGCTGTCGATTTGGTTCGGCCTGAACCGAAAAACAGCCGAATTTCCCCTGATTCGGCGGTTTTTAGTTCGGGACGAACCGAACTCAAAAATGGCGGGAAAACGGGGGAGCCAAATTCAGCGAGTTTGGGAGTTCACGAATAAATTCGGCAAATTCGGGGCGCAGCAGCATAACCGTCAGTAAGCAGCATTCTCCCCCGGCCAATCGGTGGCCAAGCTGGGTCTTCTTCTGGCCAATCAGTCAGGATTGAGTACTGGAGGAATCAGCTGCTGCGCGGCCCGGCTGGGGAGAGAAAGAGAGATAAATCCTCGTGTGTGGGGGGGGTGTGCATATTCGCTCCTTTCTGTGGCTGCAGGGGGCGCATTTTTTGGGGTAGAGACCCCAAACTTTCAGCAGAGCTTCAGACGAGCCTTCTTAAGAGACCCCCCAAGTTTTGTAAAGATGGGTTCAGTGGGGGCAGAAATATGGGCTCCCCCCTTTTCTCTTTCCGTGGCTGCAGGGGGCGCATTTTGGGGGTGCAACCCCCAAACATTCAGCATAGCTTCAGACGAGCCTTCTTAAGAGACCCCCCAAGTTTTGTAAACATTGGGTCAGGAGGTCCTGAGATATGGGCTTTCCCCTTTTCCCTATTGGGATGAATGGATCACCCGATCCTGTATGCATCTCCAGAGCGGAAAATCCAAGGCAAAACCTCCCTTGCTTAAATAGAATCGTATTGGATTACCCATTCCTCCCAGCCCCTCCTGATGGAACAGAAGACAGCTTTAATCTATAATTTTTCTCCTGTGTGTGTGTGTGGGGGAAGCATAGTCTGTGTGTGTGTGGGGAGGGAGCAGTTTCTGTGGGTGGGTGGGGGAAGCCAAAGGGGGCTTTCACCCGTTCTGCCTGGGGGGGGGTGCCCCCTCGAGTCTCTATGTTGATGCTTGCTCAAAACTGGTTTTCAAATGGTGACTTAAAGAATGCATTTGCCTGGTCCCGACTTGAGTCCGATGCAAAAGGGGAAATTCCACCCCCTCCTGCTCATTATGCATAGCTAGCTGCCTCTGTCCCTTTCCATGGTTTGCAAACTCCCAGGTGTCAGGTGTTGCTTTGCATGGTTGCAAACGTGTTGCTTTGCAGTTGTGTTGCTTTGCAAACTTCTTCGCACCTGCCCCACCCTTGCTCCCGCAGCTCAGCTGTTTGTCGGGGCTGGGAGCTTTGTGCATGGGCGGCAAGCTCTGCTCAGAGATGCACATTAAGGGTGGGGGGACCCCTTTCAGGGCCCATATCTCAGCCCCCCCGACCCAATCTTTACAAATCTTGGGGGGTCTGACAAGAAGGGTCCTTTGAAGCTCCGCTGAAAGTTTGGGACGTCTACCCCCCAAAATGCCCCCCCCGGAGCCGTGGAAAGGCGCGGCTTTGTTTTTAATGGCTTTATTCGGCCAAATTTTTTCCCCGAACTTTGAATTCGCACCCAATTGCACGGACCCGAAGCGGGGGAGTTTGGACTTCGGCCGAATTCGGCCCAATCTGAACTATACCGATTTTTTTTTTCAACAGCCCTACAAAATTCCAAAGGTGCCCGCAGGCTCAAAAAGGTTGGGGAATAGGGTTGCCAACCTTCAGGTACTAGCTGGAGATCTGCTACTACAACTGATCTCCAACTGATAGAGATCAGTTCACCTGGAGAAAATAGCCATTTTGGCAACTGGACTATATGGCACTGAAGTCCCTCCCCTCCCCAAACCCTCCTCAGGCTCTGCCCCCAAAAACCTCCCTCCAATGGTGAAGAGGACCTGGTAACCCTATTGGGGAATCCTGCGATACACTGTCTGAATAGTGGCAAAACTGGAGGCTGGGAGGAATATTAAGGGATAATAAAGTGGAACGCAGCAACTTGTTCCAAGTTCAGGTTGGTTCAATAAAGAATTAGACCCAGTGAGAATCCCAACATTATGAAAAGATGGGGTTCAAACTAGTAAACCTACCTATCCAAAATCTTACAAACCTAGCTAATGTTTCAGGATTCTAATTTGTTACAATAAAATATAGTTTGCTCAGTTAAATTTAACTGCAGGCTTATAATTTCTGCAATGCACAAGTAACTTCATCTATAAAATGTTTTAAGGCTAATAATTATAATTATGCCTTGCCATACCTTCTAAAATTGGAAAGGTACATGACCAGGGCCCAATTCCATCATGAGTCAGTGTTACAGGCAGAACAAGCCTGGCAGATAAATACTGGAAGATTTGCAGCTATGTTGTATTAATGGGAATCGGAGACAGAAGAACCTAGCCCATTACCGACTTTTGAATAGGAGTCCGAGAACCTAAGTATTTTATCGGCCTGCCTATATAATTCTGCTGTCCTAAGCAGAGTTACACCCTTTGAAGCCCATTAACTTCAATGGACTTAGAAGGATGTAACTCTGCTCAGGATGGCACTGCAAACTGCTAACCCTTCTTTTGTTTCCCTGGATTACGCTGCTAATAGAAAAAAAGTTTGTAAAGCTAAGCCCAGCATTAAAATGCAACAATGTAAGAAAGAACATAGATGTAAGTGATTTGAGTCTTTCCCCCCTTTTAATCTTAACATTCCTGCCATTTAGTGTGTGGGAGGCTTTCTGCTGAAATAAAAAGAAATCTTTGCAGTTTGGCTGTTTCTTCTTGGATGGATGAATAGCTAGATAAGAAAACGTTTAGGATCCAGTCACAATTATTTGGGAGGTTTATTGTATTGTCTGTGTTTTGAGCTTGACTTTGTAAGCTACCTTGAGTCATGGGGAAAGGCAGGGTATAAATATGTTAATAAAATAAATTAAAATCCGCCAAGTAGGTCTTTTGTACAGTGACAGGCTTTGAAGGAAATTAGAACAATACTGCTGAACCAGTTCAAAGGCCCTTTTAGAACAACATCCAGTTTCCCATTGTGGTGAACTGTTCCCTACAAGGGCCCAGGTCGCCATGGGCCAAGAATAGGGTGGCCAGCCTCCTGGTGGTAGCAGGAGATCTCCTGCTATTTCAACTGATCTCCAGCCGATACAGATCAGTTCACCTGGAGAAAGTGGCCTCTTTGGTAATTGGACTCTATGGCATTGAAGTCCCTCCCCAAACCCTGCCCTCCTCAGGCTCCACCCCAAAAACCTCCAGCCGGTGGTGAAGAGGGACCTGGCAACCCTAGCCAAGAAACAAGCTTTCCACAACAAATGTCCAAGTGATTAGGAGCAGCTTTTTCAGTAGAAGAATGAACAGCAGTGGAAAGAGTTTTCTTCCTCACATTCAGGCTATTCAACATGAATGTGATCTCAGATTGGAAACCGGACCACATTTATTTGTTTATTCTTAACGTTATTTATAGTCCGCCTTTCTCACTGGGACTCAAGGCAGATTACACAGAGTAAGTGAATATAATCAACAGGATGGGCCATCACTTGGGGCCATCCAATAAACAATGCAATAGGATTGGGATTGAGAAATCTGGAGCCAACCAGAACTGATTGAAAGCTTAAATATTAACACGATGCATAGGGTTGCCAACCTCCAGGTACTTGAGCAATCAAAATATACACCACCACACTATTACACACAGTCAGGAACTTAGTATGGAGTCGGCTCATTAATTTCAAGTCAATCACAGACACAAAGTAATCCAGAACTTGACAATTTATCACATAGGTGCAAAAGTGCAAATGTGCAGTGAAAGACTTACAACATACAATTCTATATACAATCCTATGTTCTCAATCCTATAAGGTAACAATCTCCACAATTTTCTCTTGGGTAGGGCTGTCAAAAAAAAAAATTCGGTACAGTTCGGATTCGGCCGAATTTGGCCCTTGTGGGTTTGGTACGTGCCGAAGTCCGAACTCCCCCACTTCGGATCCGTTCAATTCGGCGGGAATTCAAAGTTCGGAAACAAATTCGGCCGAATAAAGCCATTAAAAACACAACCGCGCCTTTCTGCGGCTCTGGGGGGGGGCATTTTTGGGCTTAGAGGTCCCAAACTTTTGGCAGAGTTTCAAAGGACGTTTATTGAAAGACTCCCCAAGTTTTGTAAAGATTGGGTCAGGGGGGGCTGAGATATGGGCCCTGAAAGGGGTCCCCCCACCCTTAATGTTGTGCATCTCTCAGCAGAGCTTGCCGCCCACGCACAAAGCTCCCAGCCCGACAACAGCGGAGAAATTAGCAAAACAACTGCAAACACAACCTTGTTAAACAACACCTTTGCAACACACAACTGAAACCTCCCCCCTCAAACCAGGGAGCGAGAGACTTGAGGGGGAACACACACCCCAGGCAGAACCGACGAAAGCCCCCTTTGGCTTCCCCCCCACCCACAGAAACTGCTCCCTCCCCACACACACACAGACTCTGCTTTCCCCCACACACACACACATACACAGGAGAAAAATTATAGATTAAAGCCCCCAAAGGGGTCTTACTGTGGCTGTCTTCTGTTCCATCAGGACGGGCTGTAATCCAAGATGATTCCAATTAGGCACGGAACGTTTTGCTCTGGAGAGATGCACACAGGATCCGATCGGCTGCCCCATTCATTCCAATAGGGGAAAGGGGAAAGTCCATATCTCGGGACCCCCTGACCCAATGTTCACAAAACTTGGGGGGTTCCTTAAGAAGCTTAATCTAAAGTTCCAGTGAAAGTTTTGTGTCTGCACCCCCAAAAATGCGCCCCCTGCAGCCATGGAAAGAGAAAAGGGGGGGAGGCGATATTTCTGCCCCCACTGAACCCATCTTTACAAAACTTGGGTAGTATCTTAAGAATAATTCACTGAAGCTATGATAAAAGTTTGGGGGCTATATCCCCCAAAAAGCGCCCCCTGCAGCCACATAAATGGAAAAGGGGGGGAGGGAAAAGGGGGAGAGCCCATATCTCGAGACCCCCTGACCCAATGTTTACAAAACTTGGGGGGTATCTTAAGAACACTGGTCTGAAACTCCGCTCAAAGTTTGGGATTTGTACCCCCAAAATGCGCCCCCTGCAGCCATGGAAAGGAAAAGGGCGGAGCCCATATCTCGGGACCCCCTGACCCAATGTTTACAAAACTTGGGGGGTACCTTAAGAAGCTTCATCTGAAGTTCCAGTGAAAGTTTTGTGTGTGCACCCCAAAAAATGCGCCCCCTGCAGCCACAGAAAGGAGCGAATGTGCACAAGCACCCCACACACACACACGAGGATTTCGCTCTCTCTCTCTCTCTCTCCCTGGCCGGGCCGCACATCAGCTGATTCCTCCAGTACTCAATCCTGACTGATTGGCCAGAAGAAGACCCAGCTTGCCCACCGATTGGCCGGGGGAGGAGAATGCTGCTTACTGACGGTTATGCTGCTTACTGACGGCCGAATTGGCCAAATTTATTCGCGAACTCCCGAACTCGCTGAATTCGGCCCCCCCGGTTGCCCGCCAGTTTTGAGTTCGGATCCGTCCGAACAGAAAAGCAACGAATCAGGGGAAATTCGGTTGATTTTCAGTTCGGACCAAACCGAATTGACAGCCCTACTCTTGGGTAATCTTCACAAAGGTAACTGGAGAGCAAAATTCAAAAAGTCCCGTGAGGGTAAGGTTTCAATAGTATTTCTAGAAGAATGAAGAGGGGAGATCTCCTGCTATTTCAACTGATCTCCAGCTGACAGAGATCAGTTCCCCTGGAGAAAATGGCCGCTTGGCAATTGGACTCTATGGCATTGAAGTCCCTCCCCTCCCCAAACCCCGCCCTCCTCAGGCTCCGCCCCAAAAACCTCACATTGGTGGCGAAGAGGGACCTGGCAACCCTAACGATGCATTCAGTGATGCAGAAATTACATAGTAGGATCCTACTAACGGCAAGTGACAGTACAAACTATACACAGTCGTACAGACCATAGTCCCTAACCCCTTACCCAAGCATCTTTCTAACCATTTACACGCATAACATGTCCAAGGAACACAGATCTTTAGTCCTCACATGCTAATAGAACCAGATGTCTCCAGGAAACCCACAGGCAGGGCAAGAAAACAATAACTGTTCTTTGGTGTTTCCCCTGCATCCGCCTGTTTTCAGAGTTACTCTGCCTTTGAACACGGAGGCAACATTCAGCCTTCACTGCTAATGGGAGTTGATAGATCACAGATTTTCCCAGCACCCTTTTAAAGCTGTCTAAACTGGTGGCCATCATCATACTCTGGAGCTGTGAATTCCATACATGAATTATGCATTCGGGAAGAAGAACTTCCTTTTATCTGAACAGTTTCCAATGCCAATTAATTTAATTGGGTGAACACAAGTTCTAGCATTATTTATTTATTAACAAGATTTTTACCCCGCCTTTCTGCCCTCATAGAGCCACCAAGGCGGCTAACAGATTAAAACATGCAAATTAAAATGTCATTTTAAAAACCATTAAAACCAACACAAAAATTCATCATAATGTTTTTTAAAAAAACAGAGCTTAAAATAAGTACAAAAGATAAAAGCATCAGTTAAAACATTGGGGAGAAAAGGAGGGATCGCTGTGGACAGGTGAAGCTCCCTCAGGAGAGAGTTCTAGAGTTTTGGTGCCACTGTTGAGAAGGTCCTCTCCCAGGCTGCCACCCACCTAATCTCAGGAGGCAGAGGGAGGCACCTAAGCAGGACCTCTGGAGATGACCACAGTGGTCAGATGCTTCATAAAGGAGTAAGTAGTCCTTCAGAAGTAGTAGTAGAAGAAGAGGAGGTTTTTATACCCTGCTTTTCTCTACCAAAAGGAGTCTCAAAGAGCCTTACAATCACCTTCCCTTCCCCTTCCCCACAACAGGCACCTTGTGAGGTAGGTGAGGCAGAGAGAGTTCAAAGAGAACTGTGACTGGCCCATGGTCACCCAGCAGGCTGCATGTGGAAGAGTGGGGAAACAAACCCAGTTCACCAGATTAGAGTCCGCCGCTTATGTGGAGGAGCGGGGAATCAACCCCGGTTCTCCAGATTAGAGTCCATGGCTCTTAACTACTACACCACACTGGCTCTCAGATATGCTGGTCCCAAACTATATAGCACCAGATGACATTATGGGAGAGAGGTAGAGTTGCCAATCTCCAGGTGGTGGCTGGAGATCTCCTGCTATTACAACTGATCTCCAGGCGACAGAGATCCGTTCTCCTGGAGAAAATGGCCGCTTTGGAAGGTGGACTCTATGGCATTATACCCAATTAAAGTCCCTCCCCTCCCCAAACCCCACCATCCTCAGGCTCCACCCCAAAAATCTCCAGGTATTTCCCTACCTGGAGCTGGCAACCTGGAGAGAGGGAAAAGTTATCTTTACCCACTTCCTCCATCTTATGCCTGAATTATCTCTCTCCTCCAGCCATCTTCTTTTTAATGAGCCCCCCACACACAAATGCACTGAAGGGGTCTGAGTGGGGGGTGACCAACCAGAAAGAGATCATATGTCCCTGGCGGGTGGTCAATGAAAACATCTGCTTAGTGTGCAGTGTTGGCAAAAAGTCCATGCTAGGGATTATTAGGAATTGGACTACACCAGTGTGATGTAGTGGTTATACTGTTGCACTAGGATTTGAGAGACACAGGTTTGAATCCCTATACTTCCATGAATGCTTGCAGGGTGACCTTGACCTAATCACACACTGTCAGTGTCACCTACCCCACAGTAGGTTGTTGTGAGGATAAAATGGGGGCTAGGACACTGATGTAAGCTGCATTGGGTTGCCACTGGGGACAAAGGCTGGGCATAGATGAAGAAAATAAATAACTCTCAGCATTGTTTACATAAATCTATGGTGCACCTGTACTAGGAATACTGTGGACAGTTCTCGTCGCATCATCTCCAAAAGGATGCAAAGTCCTTTCCAAGAGAGTGGGCAGGAAATCACCACAGCAATAATAAAACAAATGCCACATGTTTGCTGGTAAAATCGGAGAGCCAGCAGTTTGCTGGACATGATTTATATATTGCCCTCTTTATGGCAAGCCGCACGTATTTGCATACAATCCTGCCAGCTTTAAGTAGGTCGAAAAGAACCACTTGGCAATCCATTAGTGGCAGTGAAGAGCCAGAAAGTGGTGGTGTATAGTGTCGTCAAGTTGCAGGTAACGTATGGAGAACCTGTGAGGTTTTCAAGACAAGAGACATTCAGAGGTAGTTTGCTATTGCCTGTCTCTGTGTAGCAACCCTGGACGGTCTCCCATGAGTCCTATATGCATGGGAGTTTTACCTGAGGTTCGTTGCTCGCTGGACCCACATTTTCCTGTTGGAAATCTATGCACTGTCAGTCTCCAAGCTCAAATCAAGTCCCGCCCCTTTAAATGCTGCTTTGTAATTGGCTTACTTGTAGTGCTTACTGTGAGAGAAAATTCTCCCCCCAAACCCAATAGCCACATAAAAAAGCATTTTAAGAACAACAACAACAACAACAACAAATCGGAGCAATCTGAAAGGGGGGGAATTCAAGCCTCGGTTTTAAAAAGTCTTTCTTGCTCTCAGAAAGAGCTCCGAGGAAGCAGGAAGTATTTCAATCCCCTCCTCTGGACATGCTGCTTTGTAATTGGCTGTGAGCGAAACCAAACTTGCGTGTCCCGCACTTTGCCTTATGCACGGGGATTTCATCCTGCTTTGCTCAGGGAAGATGGAAGAGTCGGGTTAACAGAGGAATGGGAAGACCTGGACATTGCGAGGGCTGGGCACAAGGTCACCTCTAATGGACAAAAAACTCATGCATAACTCCAAGGAACAACCGATTCAGACCGGGGGCAAATGTGAGTGAAAGTACCCATGCACAAACGACCATGGAAATTGTTAAGTCCGCATGGGGAGGACACACGAGGTCGAGACGGAGTTCCAACACAACACGTTTATTGTAGTACAGAACAGAACAAATGGCCCTGCTTATATGCCCCCCTGGCCACCCGCGGCCACTCCCCCCCTGATCCGTAATAGGGGGGAAACAACCCTGGGTCACCAATGGCGCGTGCCGGCTTAGGGCCAATGGCGCGTGCAGGACTTAGGATCCTTCGTTCAGGACTCAAGCGCCTAAGTTCCCCCTGCATATCGCCTAACTATATACATACATAACAGAAATACTAGCCAGGGGCGACCCTGCTTAGCTTCTGAATCTGCCAAAATCACGCTATACTCAGCCATCCAGGTCAGAGCAGCTGGAAAGTACCTTGCTGTATTCTCACATCAATCATGAATTAATGGCCTTTGGTTAGTCCGTCTCTCAGGCCAGAGGGGTGCCAGGGGAGTTCTGTGTTCCTAGCTTGCAGAGATTTTTTTTACAAAGTTAATTCTCAGCTGTGCGGGAGCCCAATTTGAATAGGGACTGCTAAAGTTGAGGGGTTAAGTCTCTGCCCATTCCATTTAGCATAGGGGAGGCTTCCCCCCCTCTCCGTGGTCATCATCCAAACTGGACTCTGCATGCCTGAAAATTTATTTTTCTTTAATGGCTGGGAACTCTGAATATATAACTTCCAGCACGTGTCTGGTTTGGCTCTCGGCCTCAGAGCTCACATTTGCAGTGTGGGAATCATAACACTGACCAACTTTACAGGACTGTTACAAGGTTAAGTAATCTTGAGATAGTGTATGTGAAGTGCTTTGGATACTCAAACCACAGTCCATAAATGTTAAGTAATATTGTTGTGGAAGAACTGGATGAGTCACTTTGAGAATGCAAGGACGATGGCATTGAAGAGCATTTCAGCTTTATGAAACTGTGCTCTTAAATGTACTAAATCTTCTACTCTTCCCCAACACAGAAAACAGATCAGGATGCTATGGTTGGCTCTGTTGGGTATATTTGGTTAATACTGCAGTTTTGCCCAGCCATGGAAGTGTGATATTGAGTGCAGTAAATAATCCTCCCAAGAAGTAAATTGCAAAAAGTAAAACTTACATGCATTCAAGTAGGTTCTGTTCACAGAGAGAGCCAGCGTGGTATAGTGGTTAAGAAAGGTGGTTTGGAGCGGTGGAGTCTGATCTGGAGAACCGGTTTTGATTCCCCGCTCCTCCACATGAGCGGCAGAGGCTAATCTGATGAACTGGATTTGTTTCCCCACTCCTACACACATGAAGCCAGCTGGGTGACCTTGGGCAAGTCATTCTCTCTCAGCCCCACCTACCTCACAGGGTGTCTGTTGTGGGGAGGGGAAGGGAAGGGGATTGTAAGCCGGTTTGATTCTCCCTTAAGTGGTAGAGAAAGTCGGCATATAAAAACCAACTCTTCTTCTTCTTCACATTCAGGTTGCTGTTATGTATGTATATAGAAATATAGACACCTAATCTAAAGAGAACATTTCCCTGTAACAAATGGCCAGCTGGTCTGACATAATTCGTGCGCAAGTATGAGATATTGTTTCTACAAGAGAGGCCTGCAGAAACGTCTGTCTCCATTGCAGTCCATGTGGACAGGAGAGAAGCAACAACGCCTACTGAGAGAGGAGGGGTCAGACGGCAGCTCCCAGGTTCAGACAAAAAGAGGGACATCCTATGCAAGAGATTATACTCTTAGGGCGAAAAAGCATGGGAGGTTTTGCCTTGGATTTGCCACTCTCTAGATGCACGTTGTCCCCATCTGAATTCTCGAAACTCTGCATGGGGGCTTATTTTTGAGTTTTGAGAATTTGGCTGGGGAAAATGTGCATTTATGGAGCGGCAAATTCAAGGGAAAACCTCCCTTGCGTTTTTTGCTCTTAGAGACACCCCCCCCCCAGTCCAGGCATGCTGAGTTGCTCACTCCAACAGGCTCAACCATGCTCTACTTTCTTGGAGAGCCAGCATGGTGTAGTGGTTAAGAGCGGTGGTTTGGAGCGGTGGAGTCTGATCTGGAGAACCGCGTTTGATTCCCCACTCTTCCACATGAGTGGTAGAGGCTAATCTGGTGAACTGGATTTGTTTCCCCACTCCTACACAAAAAGCCAGCTGGGTGACCTTGGGCAAGTCACACTCTCTCAGCCACACCTACCTCACAGGGTGTCTGTTGTGGGGAGGGGAAGGGGATTGTAAGCCGGTTTGAGTCTCCCTTAAGTGGTAGAGAAAGTTGACATATAAAAACCAATTCTTCCTCTTCTTCCCCAGCCACCTGTGTCTCTATGCCACTACAAAATTGGTCAGGGATATATATTTGTTTATTTAGATATTTATACCTTGCTTTTCTCTCCCGGACAGGGTTGCCAACCTCTAGGTAGTAGCTGGAGATCTCCTGCTATTACAACTGATCTCCAGCCAATAGAGGTCAGTTCGCCTGGAGAAAATGGCCGCTTTGGCAATTGGACTCTATGGCATTGAAGTCCCTCTTCTCCACAAACCCCTCCCTCTCCAGGCTCCACCCAAAAATCTCCCACCAGTAGCGAAGAGGGACCTGGCAACCCTACTCCTGGACCTCAAAGCAGTTAACAGCCTTGTTCTCCCCTCCTTCATTTTATCCTCACGGCAACAACCCTGTGAGGTAAGCAAGGCTGAGAGAGGCCGACTGGCCCAAGCTCACCCACTAAGCATCCATGGCAGAATGTGGGTTTGAACCCAGGTCTCCCAGATCCTATTCTGATTAAAATATTGTCGAAGGCTTTCACGGTCAGAGTTCATTGGTTCTTGTAGGTTATCCGGGCAGTGTGACCGTAGTCTTGGTATTTTCTTTCCTGACGTTTCGCCAGCAGCTGTGGCAGGCATCTTCAGAGGAGTAACACAGTGTTACTCCTCTGAAGGTGCCTGCCACAGCTGCTGGCGAAACGTCAGGAAAGAAAATACCAAGACCACGGTCACACAGCCCAGATAACCTACAAGAACCTATTCTGATTGTTTAGCCACTACACCACCTGACTCTCTATAAACCACCGGGGCCTCTTGCATAGACTTTCTTAAGCAGAAGCCACTGGAAATATGACTTACGTTGAAAAATATATCTTCCCTGCAGCTACAGATTCTTTTCTACATACAGCACATCTCACAGAATTATGACACCAAAGATGACTAATGAATGAGCACACCAGATGTTTAGCTATTGCTTTGGGTAAGTGCCCTTACCCAGTTCCATAGCAATTCTGATGCAGAATTGAAGTGCTGGTATTCCACTGTCATGGTTTAAAATGGACATGCACCAGATCCTGGGAAAACAGGATCCAAAAGGGTCTGGAATTACAGCTGATCTCCAGACTGCAGAAATTAGTTCCCCTGGAGGAAATTACCCAACATGAGATGGATTGACTCTATAAAGGAAGCCACGTTTTGGATGATATTAATTCATGAATCGGAAGCAACTTGACAAACAAAGGTGGTGATTGGTTCTTGTAGGTTATCCGGGCTGTGTAACCGTGGTCTTGGAATTTTCTTTCCTGACGTTTCGCCAGCAACTGTGGCAGGCATCTTCAGAGTAGTAACACTGAAGGACAGTGTCTCTCAGTGTCAAGGGTGTAGAAAGAGTAATATATAGTCAGAAAGGGGTTGGGTAATATATAGTCAGAAAGGTGGTGATTGTTTTGGTATTTTTGCTTTGGGCCAACATGGCTACTCACAATCTCTTTATACACTGGTGGAAAGTGCCATCATTTCGCACCCAAGTTATGGTGACCTCATAGGGTTTTCACGGAAAGAGATGTTCAGAAGTGGTTTGCTATTGCCTGCCTCTGCATAGAGTCCCTGGAGGTCCTTGGTGGTCTCCCGTGCAAGTACTAGCCAGGACTAGGGTTGCCAATTTCCAGGTGGTGTGAACTCAAAGTTATGCACTTGCCGAAAGCTCAATAAAGCAGCTACACACAAAAAATAAATTGCAAATAGAATCTATTCAGAGGGGCAAGCCTCTAAATAAAAGGGACAGAGTCCAAGAGGTACAAAACATGATACAAGAGCAAAAGAACATGAAAAATTCACAATTCAGACATCCAGATACAGGTGTTACATAAAGCAACAGAATTATTTACAGGTGCTTCAGCGCTTACAACGTGAAAGTCCAGGAGTGGTAAAATTCACACAAAGCAACGGAATAATTTTCAAACGCAATGGGCTTCCAGTAAAGTCCCCATTTCATGAATTTTTTCAAGCTTCAAGTGCTTCCGTATGCCTGTAAAACCATTTTAGGAGTAAGAAGTTTATTGGTTCTTGTAGGTTATCCGGGCTGTGTGACCGTGGTCTTGGTATTTTCTTTCCTGACGTTTCGCCCGCAGCTGTGGCCGGCATCTTCAGAGGAGTAACCCTGAAGGACAGTGTCTCTCAGCGTCAAGTGTGTAGGAAGAGTTATGTATAGTTATCTATAGTTTATTCTTCCATTAAATCTGGACAGCTTGGTAAGGCGTCTTAATGATTTAATGGCAGAACAAACTTCTTACTCTTAAAATGGAGTAAAATTCATGATAACATCTTATAAAACATTTTGCGCTTTTATTTGATTCTACAAGACATCTTGTTTTTCAAAACTGGTTAGCAATTGGGGGGCGGGGGGGGGGTTCACAAGTCGTTAGCCTTGCCTAGGGCACACCAATGACTGGCACCCGCCCTGGCTGCGAGTGTGTGTACACGCACATATCAAAACCACATATATTTGCATGGTGCACAGCTACACGCATACTCCTCTGCAATGCATGAATTGCCATCTTTATATTCATTGAAAGGACGAGACCTAAAGGGAGACCCTCCCGTCCTCCCCAAGGTCGACTTCCAGAGCTTTCCTCCGCGGTTCCCCAAACCGCTACTGCAGAGCCCGAGCAACAGGGGCGTGTCGCCCTCTAGGATCCCTTTGAATAACAGGGACGCCGGGGGGCGTGGCGTGGGCGTGGCTCACAAAGCACGAGCCCCGCCCCCTCCGCGCTCCCCCCTTTCCTTTTTTGCTTTGAATCCAATGGGAGGGAAGGCGGGGGCAAGAAGAGGGTGTCACGTTGCCAATTTTCTAGCGGATGCGATGAAAGTTCAAAAAAGCCCAAAGTTTGTAATTTCTACTTTTGGAATTTACTGGCCTATGTTTGTATCTTAATGAATGCATATTTTATGTACCTTCTACTTTTGTATCTTAATGACTGCATATTGTTTGTATCTTAATGACTGCACATTTTATGTACCTTCTACTTTTGTATCTTAATGACTGCATATTGTTTGTATCTTAATGACTGCACATTTTATGTACCTTCTACTTTTGTATCTTAATGACTGCATATTGTTTGTATCTTAATGACTGCATATTTTATGCACCTTCTGCAACAATTGTAATATCGCTTATGCCATTAAAGGTTTTTCATTCATTCCAGAAGAGGGGGTGTGCGTGCGGGGGGGGGGAGGAGGATGGGCGTGGCCAATCGCAAGGTTCTCTCGCGCTCTCCTCTCCCCCCCCTCCCCTCTTTCCTTTACGTCTCCTTCTGGAGGGAGGCGGTTACCATGGCGATGACGTCGAGCCCGGCTGGTATGGGAAGTGGGGGGGGGGAAGGAGGAGAGGAGGGGAAAAAATGGCGGCGGGAGCTGCCGCAGCTGCAGGCGCACCGGGAGAAGCGGCGGGGCCGCAGCGGGCGGCGGAGGCGGCGAGGAGCCCCTGAGGTGGGGCGGCGGCGAGGAGGGCCCTGCGTGGAAGGAGGGCAGGCGAGGCGAGGGGGCCCATGTGCGGTGGGGGCGGCGGCGACGACCCCCCCGGCCGGTCTGCTCCCCCCCGCAGAAGCGCCGCCAGGAGGCACCTCCGCCGGGTCCCGCCTCCGCCGAGCCGGCTCCGGGGCGGCCGAGTGAAGGGGACGGGCGAGGAGGCCGGCGAGGGCTGGCCGGCGAGGCGGCGGCGGCGCGATGAAGTTCGCCGAGCACCTCTCCGCGCACATCACCCCCGAGTGGCGGAAGCAGTACATCCAGTATGAGGTGAACTGGGGGGGGGGAATAACCGACACGGGGGGTAAGGGGTGGGTGAGCTTTTTTAAAAAAATAATTTTAAACATTAAATTTATTACAAATTAATTTTAATTTTGTTATTAATTTGATATATTGACACATCTGATATATATTGACATATGGGCTTTGTGAGGGGGGACCTCTTGGACCGAGAGGGGCGAGGGGTGTGGTGGAGGTGAGGCGACTGTCGTTTGAGGGGATGCTCCAGTGTCGGGAGGGGAAGCCGAGAGGAAGGAGGTGGGCGGTTTTTTTTTTTTGCGGGGGGGGGGAAAAGATAAATTGGGGGGCCAGCGTGGCGTGGTGGTTTGGAGCGGTGGGCTCTGATCTGGAGAACCGGGTTCGATTCCCCGCCCCTCCACCAACGCGACCGGTTCTAATCTGGTGAGCTGGATTTGTTTCCCCGCTCCTGCCCCCCAGCTGGGCGACTTGGGCAAGTCGCAGCTCTCTCAGCCCCACCCACCTCACAGGGTGCCTGTTGTTGTGGGGAGAAGAAGGGAAGGGGATTGTAAGCCGGTCTGATTCTCCCTTAAGTAGCAGAGAAAGTCGGCATATAAAAACCAGCTCTTCTTTTTAAACCCCCCCCCTTTCTCTCCTTCTGGGGTTCAGCCTCTGGGGCAGGTAGGAGGGTCGGGGGGGGGATGATGATCGTGGACCCTGCCTCGGTTGGCTCTGCTCCTCCCGCCAGCACCTGTCTGGGCGCCGCATTCTCCTGTCACCTGGTTGGGATCCGCTGGGGTCCCTCCCATCTCTCGGTGTTGTTGTTGTTATTCTTCGTGTCCCCTTCGCCTGCATTCCTCCAAGTTTGCAATGCTAAATTGGAGCGATGTAGCAGGGTTTTTTTTTAACCCTGTTCACCTGTCCCCATTTTTGTCTTGTCTTAACTGCCACCAGATTTCCTAAAAGCCCACCACCACCACCCCAGCACACACAGCCCTGGTTGCTCTGCTTTGGGGGGGGGGAAGTGCAATCTGGGGTGCAGTGGGTGTGCTTGTCCAGAAGCCCCTGCCCTTCCCTGAGCCAAGCTCTTCCTCTTCCTTTGTTGTAGGCTCAAGCTAGGTCTTTTCTCCTGGACAGAGAATGTGTGTGTGTTTAATAGATTCAAGGTCCTTCGATTGGAATACCATTGTTACCAGCGGGCTCCGAACAAATACCACCTTAAAGATTATCTGTCAGGCACCGGGGAAGGAAGCTAGGTGGCATACCATCCCTGGATTACTCATGCACTCTTGTTCTGACACTTGGATTTTCTGGATTAATTGTACATTGCTGCCCACAGTCTTAATCAGGGGTCTGGTTTCAGTATTCCAGTACTTTGCTGCCTCTTCTGAAGGCAGGGCTGCTGAGAGTCACAGTGGGCACCCAGACAAAGAATCCATCATCTCCCCCACTCACCACACACACTGTCTAGATCAATCCCAAACATCATAGGAAAACAAATAATGTGATTTTCCTGTCTCCAAGGGTCCCCAGAATTTTGTTTTCCTATTCTCTACCCCACATACTTCTCAGCCACTGTGCTTAGGCAGTTTTTGAGGATTTTGAAATGAGATGTCCTTGCTGGTATGGGGATTTTACAATCCCAGAGACAGAGAGAGAGCTTGTCTACTCTGTGGTTTGAGTATCCACAGTTTCCCCCTGGGTCTTTCTCTGGGTTTGATTAATGTAGTTTTTCTGTAATTTGTAGGGCTTTCATTAATAGCGTAATCTTCCTTCTGTCCCCACTTGCTGTTGCAGTCTTGAATGTTTGCTCTGCTGTATCCCTTTGAGGCTTCTGCTAACATTACTCTTCCATTTTTCATGGAATATTGTGGCAAGTTTTTCTCTCCTCCAGGTCGTAGCTTATATGCGCATCTTGAAGATTCTCAATATCCCCTGTTCTTGTGAATCAGAACTGTCATTTGTTCCTATCATTTGGGAGTCACCCTCAATGGTTGTTCTGCCTGCAGCATTTTTTAACCAGCTTGGACACTTTCTATGATCAGATGGTTCCTGTTGCTCCATAGATATTTCCTTTTGCAATGCCCTTGCTGCTTATACCTGTACTGTCCTAGTAAGCCCATATAACAGAAATAGTTGCTGAGGGGAGTGATTTTTATGTGTGCATTTGGGGAAAAAATTGCCCGTTTTAAGTAAGAGAAATGATAGAAACCATACTTAACTATGGATACCTAGTAGAAAAGGGCAAGAGTCCAGTAGCACCTTAAAGACGTTAAGGTGCTACTGGACTCTTGCCCTTTTCTACTACTGCAGACAGACTAACATGGCTACCCACTGAATTATCTTTATGGATACCTATTTTGTCATCTCCAGATGTCTTAAAAACTATGTCTAAAATTAAAATTTCTGTTAGTGGGTTTTAAAATCAGGTGATCTGACTCATTCTAAACATGTTCACATATATTCAGGTCAGTTCTCCCTGTTTAGTGATGTGTTTTTCCCCTTCTTTGGCTTTGTGTTGTGTTTCCTTAGGACCAAAAAAGAACTCCAGAAAATACCTGATGAGTATTGGAAACACAAAGTTTGAGAGTTTGCTGTGCAGTACTTGAATTTTAGTGAAAGCAGATTTTGTGTTTTCCAGTTTTATTTACTACGGTATTTCAGGGATTTTCATTTAGTTTTCTCTGGAGGAGCACTATGGTCAAATGTATGTCTAATCTAAGTAGCAGCTTGAATTTTTTTGCTGCCATTGGAAAGTGGGGAACAGAAATGCTGTAAGAGCTGCCTTTTATTAAGGAATAGTACTGATGCTTTGATGTCAACATGTATTGTAGCAAATGCCTATGGAAGCAATTGGTACATTTCACAAATTGTAATTATTCTTAGGCAACTTCATGGTTTGTGTTCTCAGTTTACAGCATGCATAGGTAAAACTGATTCAAGGGCTGTAAGACGGGTGTTTTTTCTTCTTCTTCTGTTTTTGAGATGATCTTTCAGTCAGTCTAGAGACCCAGCTGAATTTTGCTAAACATGGCAGTAGTTTTCAGCACCACTGTCAGTTCTCTGCACTCAGCAGCCTGGAATCGTTTTGTGTGTGTGTGTGTGTATTTTTTTACAACTCACTGAGCAAGTTGCCTCTATACTTTTGGCATAACTTCCTCCAGAAAGGAAGTGATTAGAAATGGGAACGAGGAATAGAATTCAGAACTGAAAATATTTACCTTATTCATAGTAATGCTGCTGTCCAAAGAAAAAGCTACATGTAGTAGATTGTAAATCAGGATGCATTCTTCCAGTGCCCTAGTTTTCCTGAAGGAAAGGTGGTGGGTTGGTGCATGAATGATTGCTGCCAAGTTCTTTTTACGTTTCAAGGCTGCCAGTTTTTTGGGGAGGGGGGTATTGGGAGGTTTGATTCCGTAGTTGCCAGTTGTTGATCCCTGTTTTAGACATTTTTGGGTACAATGGTTTGTTAATTAGAATAACTTATTTTGGCATCATCTGCATTAATCTGTAAACTTTAATATAAAGTTTCAGAATCTTACTTGAAGGCCCAGCTCTGACATCCTTCTCATATGTTTATCATCAGTTGTTGAAGAAAATGACATTTTCTGTTTTCTGGTTTGGAAGGGGGAAATCAGTGAATTATTACAGTGGGTTATAATAAAGCACATTATAGGAGGCCCCTGTTAGGTCTTTTTTGATATGTCTGTCCAAAATTTAAAAACTGAATTTACACCAAAAGGCCTTCACAAAGAAAAGAACTTAAATATCAGTATTTGATACGTCTCTAAAAGTGCATCAAACACAAAACATTGTTCATAAAGCCTGTTAATAATTTTCCTGTACATAGTACTCAGATTGCTGTGCAACAGTGGTCCAAATGCTGTTCCATGGAAAACTGATTTCTGCTGCTTTTACACACCTTTTGCTTCATTAACACCATTCCTATTTTGCTTATTTCTGTTGTCATGGGACGGAGCATCTAGTCCAGCATTCTGTTTCCCATAGTGGCCAGTTAGATGCCCCCAGATGTCCTACAAGCCAGGCATGGAGTCCAAAGCCTCCAGGGGTAATGCTTCCCCCAGCACTGGTATTCAGAGGGTCACTGCCTCTGAACCTTCCATTTACAGAGCAATCCACAAGAAGGGAGCCGAATGCCCTTAGGAGACGGAGTGACCCCTGTGCTGGCATTAGTGCCACTTGTGCCAGCTAAACTTACACTAACGCCAGCACAGGTCCACTTACGCCAGCACTGGGGAGCAATGCAGTGGCCGCATATCTCTACTGCAAGGGCTTGCGCTGGCACCAAAGGGTCTCTTCCTGGGGGCGGGGCTGACTAGTCAGCTCTCTAAGGCCTTTTGCCCCAGGAACATGCCCTTTTGCTGGTGCGAACTTGCACCTGCAAAAATCATGGCGTAGTCCCATGAAATTCTGTGGAGCAGTTTCACAGGGCTTGGGGGTGGGGATTTATTTTATTTTACCTTCTGCACTGTTGCAAGCCGCTCAGGAGGTGGTGCGGCAGCACTGGCCCCGGGCACTTCTTAACAACCCCCCCCCTTAGGATTGCTCTGTAAGTCATCAAAGCTAATAGCCCTGAGGTTGTGTTTAGTTCATTAGGGCAAATAGCCATTGATGGGCCTGTCCTTCATGAATTTGTCTAATTCCTCCTTAAAGCCAACTAAACCAGTGGGGATCACTACACTGTGTCGCAGCGATTTCCACAAGTTAACCAGTCTTTGGCTGTTACCGCACTAGGTATTCCCAGTGATGTATTAAGAGTTTGAAAACGTTATAAAAAATACTGTTCGCACTTTGTTTGGCCCCTTTAGCTGTGAAGACGTCTTCCAAACATTTTTTTTGCCGTGGCATCCAAAAACCCTTTTAAAGCGATGGGGGTTACTGCACTTTGTATTCCCAGCAATGTATTAAGAGTTTGAAAATGTTATAAAAAACATCGCTTTAAAAGGGTTTTTGGATACCACGGCTTATAAATGGTTGGAAGACGTCTTCACAGCTAAAGGGGACAAACAAAGTACGAACAGTATTTTTTATAACGTTTTCAAACCCTTAATACATCGGTGGGAATACATAGAAAGTGCGAACAGTATTTTTTATAACAGTATTTTTAATAACATTTTCAAACTCTTAATACATCACTGGGTATACCTAGTGCGGTAACAGCCTTTGTCTATCCTGCTTCTATTGCCAGTCAATTTAACTGGGTTCCCATGAGTTCTAGTATTATGCTAGGAGAAAAAAATTATCTATTTTCTTCACTGTATGCATAATTTTAGGAATTTCTCATCGCATTCACCCTGAAGCCATCTTTGCTCTAATATAAAAAGCCCCAGATTCCTTAGGCTTTATCTGATCTCATCAACCTCTTGATAGATTTGCTTGCAATTTTGAGCACATCTTCAGGACCAGTCAAATCCTTTGAGCTATGGTGACCAAAAGGGTGCACAGTGTTCCACAGCTGTGCCATAGATCTGTATGGCAAAGGGGATTTTGATGCTGAATTTTTTTGTTTTGTTTTCAATCTCTGTCTTAAAAATCGCTAGCATAGAATATACCTTTTTGTTGCTGCCATGTGCTGTGTCTACATTTTCATCGAACTCTCCACCATGACCTCAAGAGCTCTTTTCTGGTCAGTCACCACCAGTACAGACCCCATCAGTGTAGATTCAATGTCAGGAATGTTTGTTGCCTCAATATGCCTTGATTACACTCACATGAAACCTCATTTGCTATGTTGTTTCCTGCTGTCCCAGTTTGGGGACATCTGTACAATCTATTTTGGTTCTTACCATTTTTAAATTATCACTGACACATGGGAGATGAGTAGAATTCATGGGGTCAGTGCTGACTGTTATAGTAACAGCTTCAACCTTCCAAGGTCTCGGGCTTTCACATGAAGCTGCCTTCTACTGAATCAGACCCTTGGGTCCATCAAAGTCAGTATTGACTACTCAGACCCGCAGCAGCTCTCCAGGGTCTCAGGTCTTTCACATCACCTCCTTGCCTAGTCCCTTTAAGTGGAGATGCCGGGGATTGAACCTGGGACCGTCTGTATGCCAAGTACATGCTCTGCCACTGAGCCATGGCCCCTCCTGGTTCACCATTGAGCAGGCTTGGCGACTAATGCAAGAAATGGGGCAAGACATCCCAGAGATGTGACAGTGGTTTCCTTGTTTTGAATTTGCTCTTGCCTCACATATGGTGGTGTTCAGATAGAAATCAGAATAATTTATATGGACCATTGACACCATAATCTACACAGGTGGCCTCTGCATGAAGTGGCCTCTGCATGAACATTTATATTATTCCAGGGGGGTAGCCTGGAACTCAACAAAATCAAGGCTGTGAGGCCATTTGAGTGAGTTTAGCCTTGGTTCTAAGGAAGGCAATACCTAGTTTGGTCTTTAGTTTCCATCAAGAATATAGTGTCATAATCTGAAAATCTGTGTATCCATCAGGAACTGCCCTGAGCCATCATTGGTGTGGCATGCCCTCATTCAGGCAACGGGCTAGTGGCACCTCTGGTGTAAGACTCCCCAGTTAACAGTTTGACCTCTGCTGGTTCAACATTCTTGCAGATCAGCTTCTGCTTAGAGAGCTGCACTGCCAAATAGTCTTTAGCTGTCCAGGACCTTGTCTGCTTTACCAGTTCCTGATTCCCCCAGACAGATCCTGCACTGATCCAAACCACTTGCTAGCCTTCAACTTGTGACCCCCTTTTCTGAGCGACAGTATTGTCAAGTTTAGAAATCAGACAGCACCTGATACTCCATATTCAGTAAACCTGGAATGGGTGGCCATGAAGGAGCTAGAAAAGCTTCTTAAGTGTAAGGATGTGTCACTGGCAACCAAGATCAAATTAATTCATTCCATAGTATTCCCTATTACTATATATGGGTGTGAAAGCTTGGCAATGAAGAAAGCTAACGGGAAGAAAGTAGATTCCTTTGAAATGTGGTGTTGTAGGAGTGTTACAGATACCGTGGACAGCCAAAAAGACAAGTGGGTTCTAGATCAAATCAAGCCTCAACTGTCCCTAGAAGCCAAAATGACTAAACTGAGACTATTGTACTTTGGTCACATTTTGAGAAGACAAGAGTCACTGGAAAAGACAATCATAATAGGAAAAGTTGAAGGCAGCAGAAAAAGAGGAAGACCCAGCATGAAATGTATTGACTCTATAAAGGAAGCCATGGCCCTCAGTTTGCAAGATAGGCTGTTAGCGATAGGATGTTTTGCAGGTCATTGATTCATAGTCACCATGAGTTGGAAGCATCTTGATGGCATGTAACACACACACAAACCTCTAAAACCAAGTGCTAGGAGGCAACAGTGGGAGGAAGGCCTTGGCCTCTGTGTGCTGTTCTTTGACCTTCCAGGGCAACTGGTTGGCTGCATCCAACAGGATGTTGGTCTAGATCAGTGGTTCCCAACCTGTGGGTCGCGACCCCCAAGGGGGTCGCGAAGTGTTTTCTGGGGGGTCGCCACGTTATTTTCGCCTGCCTCTCCCCGCTCCCGTTTTGTGAGTTGTCTACGTGAAATGTCCGTCCCCCCCCCACCTACCATGCACCCCCCCCCCAGTCGGGCGCTCCGGCTGTCCCCGGCGCTGGACCAAGCACAAGCCGCCGCTGACGCACCGCCCACCCGTGACCTCACTGCAGAGACAGAGGAGGAGGAGGCGGCGGCAGAGGAGGAGGGGAAAAACCCCACCATGACTGAAACGGCGGTGGCAGCAGCAATCGCGGCGGCGCGCGGGCACGAACCCGCCAGAAGCGCGCGCCTGGCCGAGCCCTCCTCGCGACAGTCCCCGCCCACTGTCTGGGTAGGCAGCTGGCTGGCGCTGGCTGGGAATGTGTGTGTGGTGTATTTTTATACACGCAGGAGAAATGTATATACTGAGTCTGTACATACACGCTCATGCGATAAATAAAAACTGCTGGAGGTTTTAAAGCAGAGGCTAGATGGCCATCTGTCAGCAATGCTGATTCTATGACCTCTTGGCAAGAAACAGACTAAATGTTGAGGATGACAAATGTGGCGGGGGTCGCAGGTTACTTGGCAATTGTAAAAGGGGGTCGCGACTCGAAAAAGGTTGGGAACCACTGGTCTAGATGGACTGCTACTGTCATGCAGCAGGGCTCTTCTGAAGTTCTTATGCTGACAAAGGGGGGAGAGTTGTTGCTGATAATGATGATTCTGCCTGCTTGGCCCCTATTCCTACTTTGCTGTATCACTGAATTGAGTCTTTGTATTATTTATTAGCACCCCCTTAGCAACATCCAGCCAAGTCTTCGTGAGGCAAGTTGACGACCTCATCTAGAATTAAATAATTGATATTTTATTTGATCCTAATCTCCTTGACCATTCCTGGTCTTAATTTTGGCATTATTTTAAGCCTATGATTTAACCTTAGAATATATAAAGTAGAAATAGGTAAAAGTAGATGAAAGGGATTAGACTGCATTTCATTCACCAGTGAGTAACTACAGATCCCTATACTTCAGAGTTTAGGGGAAAGGTCTTATAGATAAGAGGACACAACAGCTAGCATAAAAATCCCCTTGTATAGACAGATTTAACCCCCCCCCCAAAACCAATTAAGCCCTACCCTATATCTAGTGTTGACTGTCTATATTTTATTATGGTTGTGATAGTGTAGCCTCTGACGTTTGACTTTCAGAGCTGGTGTGGTGGCAGGGAATATTCAGGAACTGAACTACACAATCTACAGTCAGTATTTTGTCAAAGATGGTTTAAATAGTTTTCTGTTTAAGATACATTATAATCCAAAGTTTATTCATCATGAAATAAGGATTAGTTTTAAATTATGTAGTATGAGACTGTATATTCATGTAATGTTTAATTTTTTTGGTAAATGGGACAGAAAAAGTGGACTGGGAACTTTTTCTCCCTTTCACATAATGCCGCATAATACTATAACTCAGGAGCACCCAAAGAAGCTGATGGGTTATAGGTTTAAAACAGACAAAATGTTTCTGCCCCATCCATAATTTTATAAATGTCTATCTAGTCTTCCTTTGGCTGTCTTTTTTCTGTACTGAAAAGTCCCAGACTCTCCAGGTGCTCCAACCCCATAATCATCTTGGTTGCCCTCTTTTGTACTTTTCTAGCAGTTCAGTATCTTTTTTGAGATACAGTGACCAGAACTGCATACAGTTTCCCAAAGGAGGCATCATCATAGCTCTATATGCATTACAGTATTGGCTATTATAGTTGTAATGCTTTTCCCTAACAGTTCCTAGCATGGAATTCGGCTTTTTCACTGCTGCCATATACTGGGTCAATATTTTTGTTGAGCTTTCCATTACAAAGCCAAGATCTTTCAATCTCAGCCAATTCAGCATATATTTAAAATCAGGATTTTTTTTTGTTCCAGTAGCCATCACCTTACAATCATGTTGAACTTGCCACATTGTGGCCCACTCACCCAGTTTAGAGATTTCCTACTGTGTGGTAGTGGAAAGGGTTGTCAAGTTGCAGCCGACTTGGGTCATTCGGTAGGGTTTTCAAGGCAAGAGACATTCAGAAGTGGTTTGCCATTCCCTGCCTCTGCATAGCAGCCCTGGATTTCCTTGGTGGTCTCCCATCCAAGTGTTAACCAGGGCTGACCCTACTTAGCTTCCGAGATCTGATGAGATCAGGCAAGCCTAGACCGTCCAGGTCAGGCATATCCTCCTGTAGCTCTTCCTGTACCCTCCCTGAGCCTGGTTATGGCCGGGGAGGGTGGGCTACAAATATAAATAAATTAATTAACAATGCACCTTGGTTTTCACCATCCTGAATAATTTGGTATCATCTGCAAACTTGTCTACTGTACTGCTCAACTCCAATTCCTTTATGAATAAACTGAACAGCAACAGTCCTGCTGTTTGTGGGACTCCACTGCCTTCCTTCCATTGCAAGAGCTGTCCATTTATACCCAGCGTGGGTATGTGCCCCACAGTTCCTACAGTGAAATCAGATGCAAGAAGTTAATTCCAGTTTCTCTGCCATGTCATCTTCCTCAAGCAATCCTTTTATTTCTGTGCCATATATTTGAAGAAATGTTATTGTTTGGCCATCTACTCCTCAAAATCTTTTGCTCACCTCATTATCTTTTGCTCATTATCAACTTATTTTTGTTCTCCTAGAACCTGTCCTCCTCCTTGTTTACCCCTTTAGGTGAACTTTCCACTTTTAAAAATGAGCATTTTTGCCTTTTATGCCTTGGTGGTGCCTTTCCTGATTTGAGGTATGCATTCTATCTGGGCCAGAGTTAGTATAGTTCTGAATACCGTATATACTCGTGTATAAGCCGACCCGCATATAAGCCGAGGTGCCTAATTTCACCCCAAAAATGGGGAAAAATTAGGCACCCGCGTATAAGCCGAGGGTCGGCTTATACAACGGGTCGCCCTCCCGCCCGGCCTCCCGGGCCCTCCAGACCAACCCCAGTGCCACCTCCTCCCGGGCCCTCCAGACCCACCCCGACCCCAGCGCCACCCTGGGGGGGGGAGGGGGAAGAGCCCCTGAACCCCCAACTTACCAGGAGAGGTGGGAGGAGGAGGCCCGCTGATCAGCTGGAGGCGGCAGCGGAGCCCTTCCAGCGCTGGAGCCGGTGGCGGCGGCTGGCCACTTCCAGGCGCTGGCCACTTCCCCACTGGCCACTTCCAGGCGCCCAGAGAGCGCGCCGGCCGGCGGCGGAGGCGGCGGCGGGGCCCAGCCTGCGCGCAGGCAGGCCCCGCTGGCCGCTTCCAGGCGCCCAGAGAGCGCGCCGGCCGGCGGCGGGGGCGGCGGCGGGGCCCAGGCTGCGCGCAGGCAGGCCCCGCTGGCCGCTTCCAGGCGCCCAGAGAGCGCGCCGGCCGGCGGCGGCGGCGGGGCCCAGGCTGCGCGCAGGCAGGCCCCGCTGGCCGCTTCCAGGCCGCCCAGAAGTCATGCGGGCCAGCGGTGGCGGCGGTAAGTTCCTCTTCCCTCCTTCCCTCCTCCCCCCTCCCCCCTCCCACCGTATTGACCCGTGTATAAGCCGAGTTTGGTTTTTTCAGCCCTTTTTTTGGGCTGAAAAACTCGGCTTATACACGAGTATATACGGTAGTTTCTATGCATGCTGGAAGGATTTGACTCTTCTAATTTTCCTCATTAACTTTGTTCTGATTAGTCCTCTCATTTTAGCAAAGTTCCCTAATTGAAATCAACAAAGTCCAGAGTTGTTATCCCTCTATTTGGCTCTGTGCCAAAATCTAACATCATCTTAACTGTGAGAAGGTTGGTATGCTGGCAGTAGAAGGGAGTGGGGAGGGAATATGAGGTTTGCACTGGGCGAGGCACACTAGGAGCAAACTGAGCCCCCACAGCATTGCTAGTGCCTCAGGGGCTTGCCTTGTTTTCTCAGTCAGAGAATCTGTCCTGCCCACCAAGCAAAATGGTGCAACGTGCTTCTGTGTAGTGTTCATATTGGGGTTCCCTCTTCCCTTCTAGGCTGTGAGGAAGGAACTGTGCAAGATGTGGCTTTTACAGTCAAATGCATCCTTTTGACTTGGCAACCTTAAGGAGGCTATGAGAGCTGGGAAGCTGTGTGAGAGGCCAAATTTCAGATTGACTGAAACTAGTTGTCCTGGGTCGCCCTCAAGTCCCATCCCAGGACTACGCCGGGAAAACCCCGAGGAGACTCCCGCCGCCCCGCTTACCTCCTGGCCAGCAGGGACGGCGGCGCAACGAGGAGAGCCCCGTGGGACCCTGGACCAGGCCAACGCCCCAGGCACATGGTGGCAGCTCGGGGCCAGGAAGCGGACGCCTCGGCGTGCGGCCACAGACGGGGGGCCGTGGGCGGGCAAGGCGATCCAGCGCTGCCCACCGCCGCAGCTGAGGGGCGTGGCCGCGAGGATGGATCGGGGCACGGGGGTGCGTGGGCAGGGGAGTGCGGCCATGCCAGGGATCCCAGTCCGCGGCAGCCTCTGCCCCAGGCAAGCGGCAAGCAGAGACTGGGCGAGGGGACGGCCACAGGACCGGCGAGCAAGGGGGCGTCCCAGCAGGGAGGCCGGGCTCAACCGGGGCCGACAGGCGGCGGGCGAGCCCAGCAGGACAACCTCCTTGGGGCGCGGCCCACACTGCCACCAGGGACGGGAAAGGCGGAGCCCGAAGGAGGCACGCCTACTTATAAGGTCGGAGGGGCGGGGTGAGGGGGGCGGACGGGTAGAAAAGGGGGGAGAGAGCGGAGGCCGAGGAGGAAGTTGGAAGCCGAGGCGAAGGAGCAGCAGTGGCTGGAGTAAGCGCTGCAGGCTGACACGCTGGCTGACACAGCAGGCGAGGACAGCTCAGACTCTCCTGCTGAATGGTCTGAGGCCGAGGAAGCTCCTCCCGGGCAGACCAAGGGACCCGCAACTAGGGAGGAACCCCAGGATAAGGGCCGCCGTCCTCACACTAGTCAACAACTTGTTTGGCTGCAGGCTTTAAATTGCCAATGGCAGGGAATGTGTCCCTTTAGTTAACAAGGTGACTTCTTATATTTTGTTCATTATTTCATAACAAAACTTTGCTGCTTAAGATCTTTTTGGCAGAATACTAGAATGTCCCCATCAAGTACTATTTCGTAGTTCTTTGATCAGAAAAAAATCTCATCCCACTAAATTATAATTGTCAAATTGTGCATATACCTAGCTTGATTGACTTGAGTGTTTTTTAAAAAAGGGCAGCCAAGTTACTTATCAGTGATAATTTTTGTTAACAGAAAGCTTCTGGAAAAATCAAAAGTTTTTAGAATTCCTAGCAGCCAACTAATCAAATAATTTTAGTTGTAGTTGCCCAGGTTGAAAATCTGTTACCTGTTTGCACCACTTGAAATTGTGTCCCATCCTTTCAGGCTCCCAGCCATTCCTGCTCAGATAATGGATATGCCAAGATCTGCTTAGTTCAGAGTGGATGCTACACAAGATACCATTGGATGCACCCTGCCTAAGGAACAGTGTAGACCGGGGTGTCAAACATAAGGCCTGGGGGCCGGATCCAGCCCCTTGAGGGTTCTTATCCGGCCTGTGAGCCAGTCAATACAGCCACACACACCCCGACCCGATCTGGGCTGGCCAGCACACTCACCAGCCGGGGCAGCCCCGTTCCCGAAGTGTCAATTATCAAACACTGTTAAATAAAAGAATATTGTAAAAGTGTTATTGTTTTAAGCATGTTTGTATTGTAAGTAAAAAATAAAGGAAAATTAATATAATTAATTGGCTTTGCCTGTGTCTTCTATAAAGTTTGTATCTCTGGTACCTGGCTAAGTGACTTAAGACTCGGACTGTAAACCTTTGTCGGTAAGACCATTTTAGTCCATGTATCTTGTTTTATCTGGTCAAGGGCCGCAAATAAACTAACTATCTATCTATCTGGTACCCATGGCCTGGCCCAACCAAGTGACATTTATGTCATATCCAGCCCTTGTAACAAATGAGTTTGACACCCCTGGTGTAAACTTGACAGCAGAGCTATACAAAGAATTGGGTCTACTGTTGAATCCTTGTTAAGCTTCAAGGAGGAGTAACTTAAAAGCACAGCATGGGCAGGCTGAACCTGTACTTCCCCCTCCACCAAACTGTTTTTAAAGTGATTTAAAGTAAAGTTGTTGTCAGACCTCAGCAAGTCGATGTGTTCCTGGCAATAACTTTCCTCCAGACGATGCAGCGAGTTAAAAGTTTATTTCAGAAGAACAGCAGGTCAAAGACTTAAGGCTAGCAAAGACTTAAGGCTAGGTATGGGGGAATATTGACACATATATAGGGTGGATACAATGGGGTTGATTGGACATTGGAAACAAAGACACAATACCGAAGCAAGCTAACGGTAAAGACTTGAGCAAAAGTATTCAAAGTTAAATGCGTGTGTTAAGTGGCTGATCTTCCCGGGCTCCCAGTATTGTTCTGCGGGACCCGGTATCAGATCAGCCATTACCGGGGCGGGTCTCCATTGAGCTGCAGATCTTGGGCAGGAGACCAGGTGCAAACGGGGAGGGGCGGAGTGCAAACGGACTCCATTTTGTCCGTGGGGGAAACCATCTTGTTTCTACCCGGGGCCGGTGGAGAGCCTATCTGACAGTTGTCCTCCCCTCTCCTGTAAAGTTTAAGATTTTTGTTGCCATAAGTCAAGTCACATCTGACTTATGGCAACCCCTGGTGGGGTTTTCAAGGAAAGAGATGTTCAGAGGTGGTTTGCCATTGCCTGCCTCAATGTCACAACCCTGGTATTCCTTGGAGGGCTCTCATCCAGGTACTAGCCAGGGCCAACCCTGCTTAGCTTCCAAGATTTGACGAGATCAGGCTAGTCTGGGCTATCCAGTTCAGGGCAAAGTTTAAGATATACCCTTGAAATGGAGCTGTAAAGCTCAAAATATGTTGGGTCATTTTTGAAAATAAAGCTACTGTAGGTTTGGATGTTCTCCCCCAAGGTTCAACCTCATCTGGGTAATAGATTCAGTCACTACTGTTTAAGGGTACAAGATGTGTAGTATTAGGGCTGCTAACTAATTAAATAACTTGTAGTTGATTACCTTTTCACTGATTGATTACAGTTAAATACATTTGCATACCACCAGCACACTGTTAAAGTTTCCTTTTTGGGACATTAACTTAAGAGAACTTACAGTTTAGTAAGGAAAGCTCCCTGTTTTTTTTGGGAGGGAAAAATCTTCCTCAGTATTTTCTGTTTTTTATTGTCTATTATGTTAAACACTGGTAGTAAAATAGCATGAAAAATGAAGACCCCTATGCTTAACTCTAAGCCCCCCCCCATTCAAAGCTACTAACATCAATTAAAATAGCCCTCCACTGGACTATTTAAATCTTCAATTGGTGAAAAAATTAAAGCTTATGCCTTTAGGTAAGAATACATAGGAGAGATTTGAGAACAAAGCATGTTGATTTTTATGAGAATAGGACTCGGGGGGCAGTCAGGATACTAGTTTTGAAATATCTTAAAAGATTTAATATGTGGATTATGGGAGGCTATGGTAGGGTTTCATTGGGGCCAGTATGGCACAATGCTGGCTGTATATCAGTTGACTACCCTGTGAATGGGGTTCTGTGATGCTGTATGAGCGGCATTCAGTGAGTGGTGCTCATTCTTTCTAACAGTGGTGCCTACCATCATCACAAAGAGCCTTACTTCAATGTGGGAGGTGTTCCACTGTCAGAAGGCTCCTTGCACTGAAAGAAGGCTCTACCAGGTAGCGCAGCTTTCCTAGGACCCAGCTATTGAGTACAGGAAACTATGAAGACTTAGGTTAATGATTCTGTGAGATCTTAGGGCATGATGAGCAGTGGTGGTGGAAGATCAGGAAGTGCTACAGCTACAGTCCTATAACTTAGGCCTATCAATGACTGTACAGATGACAGTAGTTAGTTATTTTGTCTTAAGCATGTCAGATTGATTTTATAGTAGTAGCAATCTCAGTATTATCTTTATTTTTTGTTCATTTTTGCTGTCATTTGTATCTTTCATAATTAATTTTTTTAAATAATAAATATTAAAAAGGAAATGTTTGAGTATCTTTGCTAAAGTGAAAGGGTGTGTGTGTGTATGCACATGTGCAGTTCCTATGCAGTCGTTCTTTGTACCTTTGTTAGAGAAGAACATGCATTTGCTGTGTTTCTTTTATGTGCTTGTAGAAAAGGCATTTATCTTGACTGAATCCATATGGAGACAACAGATTGTAGGGAAGAGACAGAAGGTTTCATGAATGTGTTGACTTATTTTGACATAAAGAAAAGTTGGAAGGGAGAAAACTCATTCTTGAAAATCATGACTTTTATAATTGCCCTTTATCACCAATTCATACTTAATTTTAGCTCATTAGTAGTTGATAACTCTGCCTACAGGCTACATGGTGAATTCCTAATGCCAAATTAATGCCACCTTGTCAAAGAAATAAATAGTTTAGTGAGTTGAATCTGAAGCAAAGAAAGTAAACCAGGCAGGCTCTTAGCCAATTTCTAGTGTAATGCGTAGACTGTTTATATCACATGTTATTACAAGTGAAAAATAGTATGATATGTAATGTCAAATTTGCTAAAGATCTGTTTTGATTGGTGACGTCAAGCATGGAATTTTTACAATACGGGGAAATAAGTAAACCAGATTATGCATTAGTTTGTCAATTTAGCTAAGTCGTCCTATCATGAAAGGTCAGGGTGGATTTACTACATCAACACTCATGAAAAGCACTAAAAAAGTTTAAAGCCCCGTTATAGAATCCCACCCAATCTTAGCTGCCATGTCCTGCCCTGCCCACAGGGCTGATGGGATCACTGATTATGCCAGTGACCATATGTGTGACTCTTTTGCCTGAGGTCCTAAAAAACGAGCTGATGTGCTAATGAATCCAGAAGTCATAGGCTGCTAGCATGTTTTCTCACTCTCTGTTTTCTCCTTTTAAAGGGAAATGTTCTTTCTGGCCCTTCTTCCTGCCGCCCCTTTTTGTTCTTGATTGGGTAACCTTTTGCAGTCCTGATCATCCCCATTCTTCTTTCATGCATGAAAACTAAATAATTCCGTGGGCTTAGCACCCTTCCACTTCTAGTATTGCTTGATATTTGACATTTCATTAAGTGTCATTTACAAGTAATTTGAGTATGGGGACTGGCAGTGTAGCACGTATCAAGCTCTGGTACTGGATGAAACGTTGGAAATTAAAAACCTTTCATCGTAGTATGTTACATATTCTGGAGCAGGTAATTACCAGAATTGTGGCAGGAAGTGAGTTAGCGTAGCATTGGGGTACAGGAAGCTGGGGTGTGGGGAATCTGAAACTGTACAGAAGGATAAGGGCATTAGAAAGGTAAAAGTCCCCTGTGCAAGCACCGGGTCATTCCTGACCCATGGGGTGACGTCACATCCCAACGTTTGCTAGGCAGACTTGGTTTACGGGGTGGTTTGCCAGTGCCTTCCCCAGTCATCTTCCCTTTACCCCCAGCAAGCTGGGTACTTACTTGACCGACCTCGGAAGGATGGAAGGCTGAGTCAACCTTGAGCCGGCTACCTGAAACCAACTTCGGTTGGGATTGCCCTCAGGTCGTGAGCAGAGCTTGGACTGCAGTACTGCAATTTACCACTCTGCGCCACGGGGCATTAGATATTCCTTTTCCCTGGCTGCTAAAAATCCCACTTAACACCTTTCTTATCCCAAACCTTATTGTTTTCTAGTGTCTTAGCAGATACTGCCTGTTCAAGGTTTTCTTCAGTTACAGAGACTAGATTTTCATTATTTTTTTTTAAGAACAAAATTCAAGTCTAGTAGCACCTTAAAGACCAGCGGTTTTTTCTGGGGTATATAAACTTTTGAAAGTCAAAGCTCCCTTTGTGAGATATCTGATGAAGTGAGCTTTGATTCACAAAAGCTTATACCCTGGGAAAATTTTGTTGGTCTTTAAGATGCTACTGGACTTGAGTTTGGTTCTTCTACTATGTGTGTGTGTGTGTGTGTGTGTGTATACAGTGCCTCCAAGTCATAGCTGAGTTCAGGCGACCCCGTAGGATAGGGTTTTCAAGGCCAGTGAAGTTCAGAGGTTGTTTGCCATTGCCTGACTCTGCCTAAGATCACCCAGCAGGCTTCACGTGGAGGAGTGGGGAATCGAACCTGGTTCTTCAGATTAGAGTCCGCCGCTCCTAACCACTGCATTATGCTGGCTCTTGTTGTTGTTCTACTACTATCCACCTAAAACTTAAATTTTTAATAGTTGCTGTAGATTTTTTATTATCTGTGACAGGCTTTGTGATCATAATTGCCTATATTACATGAGTCTTTAAGATGCTTGGCAAGTCATACTACAGTGCAACCAGTTTATTGCATGGATACTTCTAAAGGTAAAGGTCCCCTGTGCAAGCACTGGGTCATTCCTGACCCATGGGGTGACGTCCCATCCCGACATTTACTAGGCAGACTTTTGTTTTACGGGGTGGTTTGCCAGTTCCTTCCCCAATCATCTTCACTTTACCCCCAGCAAGTTGGGTACTCATTTGACCGACCTCGGAAGGATGGAAGGCTGAGTCAACCTTGAGCCGGCTACCCGAAACCGACTTCCGTTGAGATTGAACTGACGTCGTGAGCAGAGCTTAGACTGCAGTACTGCAGCTTACCACTCTGCGCCACTGGGCTCTTTTATGGATACTTCTAGTGAAGGTCTATTTAACAAAATAGCAATCCAGCTGTACAAATATGAATGGAGTTCTGCCGTTTACTTCAGGAGGTCATTCCTTATTCTCTTCATATTCTGTCCTTAGCAGAAAGGAGATTAATAAGAAAATTATTTAGCAAGGTTTTTTTAGGTTTACATTGTCTCATTAGATGCAGCTTTTAGGGTTTGACATTTCAGTTTTAAAGCAAGGAGGTAGTACTCAGTGTTGTTGTCTTTTATATAAAGGATTATATGTTGTCTTTTTCTTCTTCTGAAAAAAAGTCAGAACAGTGATGTCTTACTTGAGCTTCTCTAAATCTATATTCTTAGCTCACATCAACACATTGAATCGCCTGGTTCCCTTCTACCTGCACCTAAGCAGCTTCAGTTTAGTGTTTACTTAAGTAAAAGTGAAGAAATGAATCTATTTATTGCACAACTTGATCATAGAAAATGCTGCTTGGAATGTGACGGATTAGTGCACCCCTCAGCATGAGCAGTGTGAATGCAGTGCTAGTTGGAGCTAGGCAGTGTGAATTGCTGTTGCAAGGTGTGAAGTTAGCAATACGCAATTAAAAAAAATAATCTTGCTATGGTGTGGACAGCAGTTCCAGCTATCCTTGCTCTTGCCCTTTTAGTATTCTAAGTGGTTTGTCTGACTCCGTAGAAATGTAATAAGCAGGCAATGAGGTGTTAGGGCTTGGAGCATCGGCGATAACATTTCTACCATTTGGGAAATTAAACTGGAATCCTGCAACTTTTTCTTTATGTAATGCAGCACCGTTCTCAAAATACAAGTTTGCTGGGAAGCAATTAAGGTGTAAATTAGTAAACAGGACCTTGGGGCAATGCTATAACTCCTTTTGGCCTGGAGCATTGTCTGTGGATTTAGCTGCTAACCCTTTGGGAGATACTTGTCATCCTCCAGAGCACTGGTTCCCAACCAGGGGTCCGCGAGAACTAAATTAAGGTCCGCAAAACAAAGTTCTAAACCCATAATAAATTAATATTTTCAATTAAAAGTTCTCTATTATAAATATGTATATATATTCAAATATTATTCTAAGTTTAATGTTTAACTAACAGTTATG
The DNA here is from genome assembly GCF_029931775.1 of Euleptes europaea. Lineage (NCBI taxonomy): Eukaryota > Metazoa > Chordata > Lepidosauria > Squamata > Sphaerodactylidae > Euleptes > Euleptes europaea. Next base: position 20,824,356 of record NC_079313.1, on the reverse strand, counting down.
ATTAAAGTTTATTTTCAAATTCTCTGAATTTTTATTTTGAACCTTGGGGTCCCTGCACCGAACAAAAAAGTCCTAGTGGTCCCTGGTCAAAAAATGGTTGGGAACCACTGCTCCAGAGTACACTAACATATACAGACATGTCCTTTTAGATGGTTGCATTAATGTAGCAAAACTGTAAAGTCAGTCAACAGTGTTCTAACTTTGAGCTTTGACTCTTGAAAGCTTATGCCCTGAAAGTTTTGTTGGTCTCTAAAGTGCTTCTGGACTTGAATATAGTTTTTCTACTGCAGGCAAACACGACTGCCTTCTGAAACCAGCTTTTAATTTATTTATTTTTGCATGCTTCCCTCTAGAAGTATGGCTGTGAGACATTTGTGTACTTGTTTTTCTTAAAGGACAAGAGTTCAGGTATGAAAGGTGGAGACTCAAAACATGGGTTTGCCTAGCTGAAATTCATAGTTCTAAAATGGTTAAAAACGAGCAACACTGAATCTCCAGTTTCCCCCTCCCCTGGCGTGAATTATTGGTTTCAATAATGCTTGCAACTAATTCAGTGGCAGCCCTTTTCCAGTTTGTCAGCTGACTTTGCTCCATCTTAATCCAGACATTTTTGGTCCTCTTCTGAGGCTCGTCACAAGACCTAGGTAAAGGACACAGATTCTTGGAAACTGTAGGAGGGGGGCATAATTTTCAATGATTTCCCCCTTCCACTGTAGATCTCTGTATCACATTCAGCCCTCTTCCTGTTGGTCCCATCTCTTGGGCATAGCATTTTGAGAGGCACAGTAGGCTGCAGGAAAGGGGAGGCTGGAAAACTCCCGTTTCATAAGCACAGCTTGTTTGTAGCACTTTGGATGCAGCCTCTAGCATTGAGTCTAAGCAGGTGAAGGATAAGTCCTGCATAGAAAAAAATGAAAGTGTCCTCCAGAACAACAGGCAGCTGGTCCATTTGTTGAGTAAAGTTGGGCTCACATATCTTAGTTTTTGTAACCTGAGAGGTAGAAAAATTAAAAAAATAGAAAGCAGAAATTTTGTAGCAAACGAAAGAAAACATATTCTTTGGAGAGAGGCAGGAATGGTGGGGGAGGAACAAAGCAGGGGCTGGGGGGGGGGGAGAAATTATATTTCCCCCTCCTGCAGTTCTGGTGGATCTTTAGCTTTTGGACAAAATGAATCGTATTTAAAATAATAAATACATGATTGAAACTGAATGGATAGACAACATGCACAGAAATTTTAGTTCTTGAATGCTGAATGTTAAAAAAAATCTTCCTATTACTCATTTAAGAGCCTTATGTTCAAGCATTTTACTCATGCTAAAAAAGATATGTCAAGAGTATTTTTAGTAATCCCCTAGATCTCAGATTTTCCATATGGGAAAAATTAAAGAAAGTCTGAAGTGGGGGGAACTGCATGGCCATTTCTTCATTTTTCCTGGTCCCCCCATCTCTAGGATTTCATATTGCTCCTGAACTTTCTTCCAGCAGTTTGAAAAACTGGCTTACATTTGTCGAAGGCTTTCACGGTCAGAGTTCATTGGTTCTTGTAGGTTATCCGGGCTGTGTAACCGTGGTCTTGGAATTTTCTTTCCTGACGTTTCGCCAGCAACTGTGGCAGGCATCTTCAGAGTAGTAACACTGAAGGACAGTGTCTCTCAGTGTCAAGGGTGTAGAAAGAGTAATATATAGTCAGAAAGGGGTTGGGTTTGAGCTGAGTATTGTCCTGCAAAAGTATTGTCCTGTAAGTATCAAGATAATGTGCTAATGAGGGTATGGTATGTTAATATGGAACCATTGTATCCTGAAGTGATCTGTTAATGTGTGTAATCCAAAACTAATCTGTATGGCTATTGTTGAATGTTGTCTTTGTCTGGAGGTTTTTCAGGGCAGGAAGCCAAGCCTTATTCATTCTTAAACTCTCCTCTTTTCTGTTAAAGTTGTGCTGATGTTTGTGAATTTCAATGGCTTCTCTGTGCAATCTGACAAAATAGTTGGTAGAATTGTCCAGTCTTTCAGTGTCTTGGAATAAGACCCTGTGTCCTGTTTGTGTCAGTCCATGTTCAGCCACTGCTGATTTCTCAGGTTGGCCAAGTCTGCAGTATCTTTCATGTTCTTTTATCCTTGTTTGTATGCTGCGTTTTGTGGTCCCGATGTAAACTTCTCCACAGCTGCAAGGTATACGATATACTCCTGCAGAGGTGAGGGGGTCTCTTTTGTCTTTTGCTGATCGTAGCATTTGTTGTATTTTCTTGGTGGGTTTAAACACTGTTTGTAGGTTATGTTTTTTCAAAAGTTTCTCCATCCTATCAGTGACTCCTTTAATAAATGGCAAGAATACCTTTCCTATGGGAGACTGTTTTTCTTGAGTTTTCTGATTTTTGTTTGGTTCAATGGCCCTTCTGATTTCATTCTTGGAGTAGCCGTTTGCTAGCAGTGCGTGATTTAGATGGTTAGTTTCTTCCTTGAGAAACTGTGGTTCACAGATCCGTCTTGCACGGTCCATTAATGTTTTGATTATTCCTCTTTTCTGTCGGGGGTGGTGGTTGGAGTTTTTGTGTAAGTAGCGATCTGTGTGAGTTGGTTTCCGGTAGACCTTGTGACCTAACTGAAGGTTTGATTTACGGATGACAAGGGTATCAAGAAATGGGAGTTTACCCTCAATTTCCTTTTCCATGGTAAACTGAATGTTTGGATGGATATTATTAAGATGGTTTAGAAAGTCCATTAATTTTTCTTCACCATGGCTCCAAATGGTAAATGTATCATCTACGAACCTGAACCAGACTGTAGGTTTGTAAGGTGCTGATTCTAATGCTGTCTTTTCAAAATATTCCATGTAAAAGTTTGCTATTACTGGACTGAGTGGACTTCCCATAGCTACTCCATCAATCTGTTCATAAAATTCTTGATCCCATAGGAAATAACTTGTTGTCAAACAATGGTGAAATAAGGCTGTTATATCTTCTGGAAAAATCTGGTTAATCAATGAGATTGTGTCTTTTACTGGAACCTTGGTAAAGAGGGATACAACATCAAAACTGATTAATATATCCTTTGGATTGAGTCTTAACGGACTGATTTTGTTGATGAAGTGAGTTGAATCTTTGATGTAAGAAGTGGTTTTTCCAATGTGGTCTTAATAATATCCATCCAAACATTCAGTTTACCATGGAAAAGGAAATTGAGGGTAAACTCCCATTTCTTGATACCCTTGTCATCCGTAAATCAAACCTTCAGTTAGGTCACAAGGTCTACCGGAAACCAACTCACACAGATCGCTACTTACACAAAAACTCCAACCACCACCCCCGACAGAAAAGAGGAATAATCAAAACATTAATGGACCGTGCAAGACGGATCTGTGAACCACAGTTTCTCAAGGAAGAAACTAACCATCTAAATCACGCACTGCTAGCAAACGGCTACTCCAAGAATGAAATCAGAAGGGCCATTGAACCAAACAAAAATCAGAAAACTCAAGAAAAACAGTCTCCCATAGGAAAGGTATTCTTGCCATTTATTAAAGGAGTCACTGATAGGATGGAGAAACTTTTGAAAAAACATAACCTACAAACAGTGTTTAAACCCACCAAGAAAATACAACAAATGCTACGATCAGCAAAAGACAAAAGAGACCCCCTCACCTCTGCAGGAGTATATCGTATACCTTGCAGCTGTGGAGAAGTTTACATCGGGACCACAAAACGCAGCATACAAACAAGGATAAAAGAACATGAAAGATACTGCAGACTTGGCCAACCTGAGAAATCAGCAGTGGCTGAACATGGACTGACACAAACAGGACACAGGGTCTTATTCCAAGACACTGAAAGACTGGACAATTCTACCAACTATTTTGTCAGATTGCACAGAGAAGCCATTGAAATTCACAAACATCAGCACAACTTTAACAGAAAAGAGGAGAGTTTAAGAATGAATAAGGCTTGGCTTCCTGCCCTGAAAAACCTCCAGACAAAGACAACATTCAACAATAGCCATACAGATTAGTTTTGGATTACACACATTAACAGATCACTTCAGGATACAATGGTTCCATATTAACATACCATACCCTCATTAGCACATTATCTTGATACTTACAGGACAATACTTTTGCAGGACAATACTCAGCTCAAACCCAACCCCTTTCTGACTATATATTACTCTTTCTACACCCTTGACACTGAGAGACACTGTCCTTCAGTGTTACTACTCTGAAGATGCCTGCCACAGTTGCTGGCGAAACGTCAGGAAAGAAAATTCCAAGACCACGGTTACACAGCCCGGATAACCTACAAGAACCAATGGCTTACATTTGGATGACCAAATTGGTCCTGGTTCCTTAAGCTTGTGTACTCCCTTCTGTCACATTTACAAGCCAGTATTATTCCAAGTCACAGCTTCATCCTGCTTGTAAGCAAGAAATAAACTGTGATTTGTCATGCCATCTGATCCAGCAAATGCAAATTACTGACCAGAAATCTGTGAGCTGCATGGGTCATGGTAAGAAAAAGTCTGGGAGCCCACAGAATTCTGTTGTTGGATCAACCTATCTTTTGAATGTATCCTGGGTAGTACAAGTCCTGGTCAAGGTCTTAAAACACAAGGGCAGGTCTTCATATAACTGATACAGTTGCAATTTTCTTTAAGATGTGTTTTCTTGTCAGGCACTAGAATCAGAATAGAATCATAGAGTTGGAAGGGACCACCAGGGTCATTTAATCCAACCCCTTGCACAATGCACTAATTCCAATGTAGTATTTCAGCCTTCTGGTTTGGAGGCGCAAACATTGTCTGACTCTGCTGAAGCCATCTCTGAGGAAAGTCCTCTTGCATGTTTAGTGCAGCTTTGAATTACTAGCCTGTTCCATCTTCTTATACGTATCTCATATTTCAAGTTGTACTTTACTTTTACTGATCTTTACTTTTAACCTGTGGTGTCTAAGGCTGGCCTGTTTTAAAAATGTTTGCATTTTAAGCATTGTTCCTGGGACTTTTCAGGGGAGCAGCCACTAGGTTGAAAGTTGGCTTTCTGAGGTATCTATGTGGCCTTTCAGTTGCCAAGCCAGAAGCAAAGGATGGAGGCAGAGGACCTATTGCTGGGGCAATAACCTCCTAGCAGGCCACTTTGGAGGATGCATAAGAGCTTCCAATACTTGCTCCCTGCACAAAACTACTGACTAGGGAAAGTCCTTAAATTAAAAAAGCATGACAGATTTTTTGATAAAGGAATGGAATCCGTTTCATTACATACTTTTCGTAGTCCAAAATGTGGCACTTAATTTTGCAAAACGATTCTACATGTTATCAGAAGTTTTGGAATTCAGGTAGCTGTGAGTTTTACAAACCTTGGTTGCAACATTGTTAATTGAGTCCACCTGCTTTTGTTGTAATTCTTTGGCTGTCAGGAAGTAGTAGTAAACTTAATTACTTGTATAAAATCAGAGAAGCTGTTGTGTCTTTCTGGTAACTAATTCTGCAATGGTAGCAATTCCTAAACGTTTACTTGGATAAAGATACAGAGAAATTGAAGATTTTAGAAAGCTAGCAAAGGTGTGTCTTTCCACAGAGATCTGTTGCTTGTTCTAAATACTTCAACTAGACATGCACTACTTATTGTATGTGCTTTGATGTTGCAAATAAGTGTAATGGCTTTGACTTCACATTCCAGAGCCTTCTTCAATTGCTACTCAGTTTTTAAAACAGTCTTATCAAAGTGACTTAATGTGTTTGTGCTGACATTTAATTCCTCCCTCTTTCTTTTTGATAGGCTTTCAAGGAGATGCTGTATGCAGCTCAGGACCAGGCACCTTCGATAGAAGGTACGTGAACTATAAATTTGTTACCTGTTGGACTTTGAGAACCCTTCCCAGATTGCCCTTCTCTTTGAATAAAGTGCTCTCAAATTGGTTTATTAAATAGAGGCAACTCTGTTTTGTGTTCATTTCTTTCCTTGCTTGTTAGTTTATCATGTCTTACTTCCAGGGCTCAATTTAAAGTTTGCTTTGCTTTTTACATTACTCTGTCTGTATTTTCATATTGTGTGCCAAAAGTCTTTTATTTCTGATACCACGTACCTGCAGAGCTAGTATTTCACTAAATACAGAATGTCTGAACATGAAATGATGGTATCTAATTCCTTTTTCACCTCTCCATTGATATATTGATTTTTTTTAAATTTAGATGATTGAGTGTGACGGAATTAGATCAGTTACTTAGCTCTTTAATTCTGCCCCTCTTCTTCTCTTTCCCCACAATCCTAGGAGCTTGTATATAACACCTGTTTTTGTTTGTTCACATCAAGTTGGTCCTATGAACCACAAGGCCAAGACTGCTTGCAGGACACAGATCTTTCCTGCCTTCCCCATAGCAGCCCTTGGGGAGTGAGGGACGTTGTATGGACATGGCAGCGCTGCAATGATGAGGGAGAAATGGGTGAAATTGACCCCCACCAATTCCACCTGTTTCTTCCTCCTCACTTCAGCCCTCCCCATACCAGTTTGTCCTCAAGGATCCCCTAATCCCCAGGGGCTCCTAGGGGGATACGGGAAAGGTTCATTAATGTCTTGTGCTTATGGTTGGTATAGTCTAGCCTATTTAGTACAATTGGAAATCAGTGAAGGGGATGAATAAATTGGTGTATATAACCAACAATGTATATGCCAGAGGGGAAAGGGGCAGCGTGGTGAGAAGGGAGACAAAGAAAAAAGGAAAGAGGGGTAAACAACTTCGTGCACTTGATCACGTGACCTCTAGTACTTGCTGAATGTCCCAGCAACTTTTTTTTAAAAAAGCTTAATGCCTATAAAATTTCTTGTTTGGCTGTGTTATTTCTTGTTTATCAACCAGGGAGCCAAGCGCAGTTTCTCTAGCAGGAGGAGTTCGGCTTCTTGATGCAATCTGATGTTGAGCTCATTGAGCTAGCACAGTATCTAATTCCATGCTCCTATCTCTGCAGTAGCATCATTTTGAATTAGACTATGCCACATGTGGAAAGCCAGGCATGGGACTTACCTAGGTCCTCTGTCTCATAGACACTGGTAGTAAAAAGAAAAGGAAAATCAAGTAACCATAAGGTGGAAACAAACGCCTGCTTTTCTTCTTGTGGTGGGTGGAGGGTCATTCTGACAACTGGATCCAGAATTTTTTTTGTGGTATGATAGTGTGCTAAAAGTGAAACCTTACATAGACTGCTGTACTAATACTGTAACAATCTTGCCCTGTTGCTGAAGGTAAGATGAGTTGAGGTGAGCGACTGTTAGAGGGGAGGAAGCCCGCAGCCAGACAAATCTCTATCGTTCTTAACTCATCTCAGCTGAAAATCCCTTCTCCAAGGAACTGTGGTATTAAATTGCAAGTTTAATTATTATAAGATTTGGATTCCTGTGAGCTACTTTAGAAGAAAAGTGGGATAGGAATATAGCCAGCGTGGTGTAGTGGTTAAGAGCGGTCGTATGGAGCGGTGGATTCTGATCTGGAGAACCGGGTTTGATTCCCCACTCCTCCGCATGAGTGGTGGAGGCTAATCTGGTGAACTGGATTTGTTTCCCCACCCCTACCCACGAAGCCAACTGGGTGACCTTGGGCTAGTCACACTCTCTCAGCCCCACCTACCTCACAGGGTGTCTGTTGTGGGGAGAGGAAGGGAAGGTGATTGTAAGCCTTTTTTTAAAGTTTTTATTGTGTTTTGAGGAATACAGAAGGGGAAGGGGGAAAGATTTGCATCCGTTTGCAGTGAGCGATATTGTCTCAATCAATAATATACACACATAGTACCACGATTATACTTACTACTGCTGATTCAGAATATTAATTTCTATTCTATTTTTGCTCGATAAAAAAGTAATCATATATATGTTTATGCATATTAGACAGCCGGTCTAAATAAGATAGTATTAAAGATAAACCGTGGTCAATTTCTCTAAAAATAATCATCGTTAAGGTGTTTATACATAAAGAGAACTTTTGCTCACATAAAAAGGAGAAAGATTAGGCTAGAGTTAAATATTTGAAGACATACAGATATACCATGGTAACCATTTCTCATTAAATTGCTCGGCATTTTGCGTGTCGTCTAAGTTCATCAAGTAAGTCATCTTAGCCATATTTGCATATTCCAGCATCTTTTTTTTCCATTTATCTATTTCTCGTAGAGCCATTTGTTTCCATCTCCTTGCAAGAACTACTGTTGCAGCCGGTTGTAAGCTGGTTTGAGTCTCCTTTAAGTGGTAGAGAAAATCAGCATATAAAAACCAACTCTTCTTATTTTGGCACCAGCTGGAACAAGAGTAGTATGAGAGGATCAGGGTTGATCTGGAGCTATCAGGGGGAGGTGGGCAACCGTCAACCCTGAGTCTGGCACTTTCCATTTTCTCAGTAATGACTGTAGTACAGAATGAGCACTTGCCAGATCCTCGAATGCTACAGGAGTGGGAGGACTTGTGGAAAGGCCAAATGTTCAAAGTGACTTCTGCTAAAGGGAGCGCTGAGTGAATGACAAAATGAAATCTGGCAAAGGCAAAAACGAAGTGTTACACATAGTATAGAACAGTAATCCTTCGCTGATTGGTGTGACTAATCAACTAAAACTTTAATCACAGATTAGAAAGGCATATTGGTTAATTAGGAAAGTTACCCTGGCCTTCTGGAACAGTTGCTCTTTGTGTTCTCAAAAAGAACGAAGGAATGTGAAGCTTAAACACAACCACTCTTGAACGTTTTCACAAATAGCTTTAAGAATCAGTATTTGGGGTTTTTACATCTGTAGATGGAATGAAAGAGTCATGGTGCTAGAATATACATTTGATTTCCAAATGGTTCTGTTCTACTTTCTGTACTGCAGCAGCAGTCTCCAGAAGTCACATATTTTAGGCTAAAATGGATTCTTGGTATCTTAAGTTGAAAATGCCCTCTGTGTCAGCCACATTGTGAAATTCTGTTAAGAGCAATAGTGTGATACGAACAAATTGTGCAAATCTTGCAACTTGGGTAAAATTGGAGGATAGAACCCAAACATTGTCAGCTTCAGGTGTCTGAGGGAGTTACCACTCTTTGTATTCTCAGCAATGTATTAAGAGTTTGAAAATGTTGTAAAAAACATCGCTTTAAAAGGGTTTTTGGACACCACGGCTTATAAATGGTTGGAAGACGTCTTCACAGCTAAAGGGGACAAACAAAGTGTGAACAATTTTTTTTATAATGTTTCAAACTCTTAATACATCGGTGGGAATACATAGAAAGTGTGAACAGTATTTTTTATAACATTTCCAAACTCTTAATACATCGCTGGGAATACAAGTGCGGTAACCCCCTGTGTTTTGTGGATAAGCTCATAAAATACAACTCCCCCCCCCCTATTCTAAAAGTAGAATTTTAAGAAACTATTATGAATTGCTACCTTTGTTTGGAATCTTCAAAAAGAAGAAAGAATCATTTCTTTGGATGGGATGCAGTGTTTTAATGGAATTGATTTACCTGTCTGGCTTTTGATGTGACCAACTAAATTATTGCTTAAGTTGCAAGAAAAAGTACAAAGAATAAATCTAGGTAAAGATGCTAATGTTTCTGAGGAAACCTAGGCACTTGTAGCTGTCATGGTATTAAGTAACTGCAAACTGGATAGGGACAATGTTTGAAGTGCTAGTAAATGTGGTCCACTGCTTTGTTTCCCAGCTCTTTCACTTTGTTGGATAATCTGTATGAGAGGGAAGTAAGTCTCCAAGAGTTTCTCTTCTTTCAGAAATAGAATTTGTTATATGAATAATGGTGAACATTGCAATAGATCCTATGACTTCTTTCTTCCAAGTCTTCCTCCAGCGAAGAACAACTATTTTAAATGAAGAACAACTATTTTTTTTTAAATCAGAAGAAGCCTTTCTCCATCCCCCCAAAAAGCCATTCTCCTTTGGAGGAAGTCTTTCCATGTTGAAGGAAAGTAGAAGATAGTCACAGGATCCAGCCCAGTGTTTGCTGGGAATGTACCCAACCAGGACTTTTGTGGTTGTACATCCACCAGTGATGCTTCAAAATGGTAAACATGTGGTATTGTTGGAATGCTTTATATGCACAGTGGGTCTCTTGTCTAATGTGATATTTGTTTTTGTGTGGATTTAATAAATTATGCATGAATTAGATTTTTAACACAGTGCATTCCTAAGGAGAGTTACTCCAGTCTAAGCCTATAGAAATGAATGGGCTTTTTAACCAACATCCTGAAAGAAAGAATGATTGATGACTCACAGAAGAAATGGGAATGCTATTTTGAATATGCTAACTGCAAAGTGTAGAATAAAAATTTAACAGAGATAGAAAAATAGTCATATATTTTAAACAAGTTGTAAATAAGGATAATTTAGAGCATAAATGTAGACAAGTTCAATAATGTTAAAGTAAATATAACAATAGAACAATGTTTATGTAAACTGATTCCTGAAGTAAGCGCAAAATGTATGAATGGAAGTGTATGTATATGTTTGTTATCTTTTCTTTTGAAAATGTTAATAAAATATCTTTTTTTTTTTTAAAGAAATGAATGGGCTTAGACTGGAATAACTCTCCTTAGGAACACACTGTTACTCCATGACAGTGTGCTGGCAACTAGAAGAACTATATCATCTGGTCCTCTTGACAGCTCCAGAGTAAAAATTGCAATATCTGTACCTTTTCCACTAAGTAATATGAGGTTACTAATTCTGTGATCATAAACTGGAGGCATTAAAGTAGTACACAAGTTCGGTTAAATGCTTTGAAATTTACCACTTTAGTTTTTATGAAGAAATGACACTTCTCGCCACATAGTAAAACATTCTTTAATACATAGCATTTTAAACTTTAGTGTCACATGTTGCTGAGCTTATGGATCAAAATTTTAAAAGCTTGTTGTCTTTGAAGTGAGTGAAACCATAACTGAGATCTGTCTATGAAGCAAAGAGGATAAGAACAGATCATCTTGCTGCTTGTCTTGGGTCTGTGCTGTAAAGCCTTGATATCCCAGTAATAATCACAGGATAATTTGAGTCTATTATCATGACTGGCTGTCGAATTCATTGTGACATCCTTTGTCCAAGGACTATCAATTCTCTTTCCTTGTTCTTCTTGGTTCTTAGTACTTGGCTTTCTGAAATGTTATTGTTCTTTTTTTAAAAAGGATGCTCACAAAGGGTTCTGTTAACATATCTTTTAAAAGTCTTTAGAACCATTCCAGTGAAAGTGTTTCTGAAACTGCCTTTCTCAGAGAAATGCTCTGTCCAGTGTTTCTTATAAAAATACTCTTTTCTCATGCTCCCACCGTCACCCCTCCCCAAAGTGTAGGGCCCAGCTCAGTGATGGGGAACATGCCTTTTGTGCATAAGGTTCCAGTTTCAATCTCTGATGTCTCCTGTGAAAAGTATTGTAGGTAATTGGCCTACGAGGAACCTCTGCCTGGGATTTCGGAGAGCCTGAAGGAGAGGAGCATATGAAACCAAGGAAATATTCCTAAAAACTGTGTTGAATAGGAGCTAGCTTGTTTGAGTGCATGCATTTCCATTGACTTTCAGGAGAGCTACTGCAAAGTGTGTCAGTAGAGCAAGTCCTGATCAATACTTTATTGTTGCATGAGTAGTACTGGGCTAGATAGAAGAACAATTTCTTTGTATCAAACAAATCAGCAAGAACATCTAAAGACTCAACTTCTAGTTTGTGGAGAGAGAAAGCAAATTGGCACTATAGCATCTTATTCTCTTTTTCAAATGCTGATGACTGCATTAGCTAGCTGGTACACTTGCACACGTTGATCCCATATGGCCTGCGCTGATAGTTGCTGCAGGGGGCTTTCCTACATTTCCTAAGGGATTTTCCGGTGTCCAAGGTTGTCTTAATGAAATTAGCATAAATCTTCCTTCTGCCTTCTCAAGCTTGGGGGCTTGTTGTTGTAATAAGGCTGTTGGTCCCTTGACTCCTCTGGGCATGCATGAGTCCTGTACTGAAGCCAACATAACCATTTAATGGAAGTGAATCCAATGACTTTGCTCTGAGAACTCATGTTTCTAAGAGCAGCTCTTTTTTGCTTTATGTGACAAGAGGGTTAGAATGTTAATTTCTGAGCCTGCATGGCAGCGTAACTTTTCCTTGGAGGTGCAAATGGCTCTGGAAAAAAAAAGAATGAAATCCCATTCCTTCAAAGCAAATAGTATTTTGTTGTTTTGCCCCTCAGTAAGGCAGGTTGCTGGCCGCGGTCTGATTATTTCTACTTGGTTAGCAGATGTATTGGTATCTCCCCAAGCTCCTTAGAATTCAGCTCTTCTCAGTGGCAGTGAAGATGAAAGCGTGCCTGTAAATTATTCATTCTGATTATCTGCTTGAATGGCCAGAGTCCACACTTGATATTTTCCACAGAATCTTTGCAAAATGGGTGGTGTTGAATGTTTTAAAATGATCTTAAAGGGGGAAAAGGTGAACTGTCCTTTGGAGTTTGTTGTCAGATAATGCTAAATCTTGTGATCTTCACTCACTACACATAAACATCAGTGGTGTTTATGCTTGGTATTTTTCTGCTGTTGTCTTTATGTAGCGTTCTATCTTTCCTTTGTTAAAAAAATCAGGATCTTTTTATTAAATTAAGATGACTTATCATCCCCACCCCCAGTTTACTTCCAGCATCACTGTGTAATTGTTCTCAAAGAGATGGAAATAGACTGGCAAAGGAAATTGTTTCTAAGTATTATAAGATGGCACCTATGAAGGTTTATCTTAGTATCTGTGCTGGAGGGAATGTTTTTCAATTATGTGTTTGCATTTCCATTTGCACAGGCTTTTGTGCTCATTTGCAATTCACTTTTGACTCTAGGGGAATTTGTTCCACCATTTTTCAAATGGGCTTCAGAAGCATTGAAACTTGATGGATTTCTTAGACCAGGGTTTTCAGTTTGATTAAAAAAAAAACACCTGCCTCATTTGTGATTCTTTTCCTACCCCTATCCTTAACTCACAAAAGAACCTTGTGTCAATATATTAATAATTCCTTTGCTAGAACGGTAGAACATGCTGAAGCTGCTTCTGTGCTGGCACAGAACCCATGTATGTGACTGCAAAGATGCCATAAAAAAGTGAATGTCATTGTTAAGATTTAATGATAGGGGACTGCACGATCAGATTTCTTGCAAATCTTCTACACCTCCACTCAACAGTGATCAGCTTACATGTGCAAAAGCAACTGTAAGGTACAAAGAATTTAGCAGTGTTTCTAATTAATTTAATCTGACTTTGCCATTCCACTGTATCAAACATAGAATGGGCCTAACACCACAAAGCAAAATGCATGACTTATTCTCCATATGTCCCTGTTTGTTTTAACAGTATTTAATCATCAAACCAGCTAGCCAAATGCTTTTCTTGGCAGCCTTCCTGCAACAGCCACCATGTGATGCAACCTTTAAGCAGATTAGCCAAATGAAGCTGGTATCAATGTCAAAGAGCATCATAGTAGAATTCAGTTTGTTTGTTTTTCATTACACTACAAATAGCCTGGGTTTCACAGGTGAGCGAATAGGAATATTCATACCTGGCCAAACAAGGTGACTGTTTTGCTCTCCTCCTCACCATTCAGAGAGAGAAAAAAGAACAATATCACACATTGACACTGACCAAACCATGTGTGTGACAGAATTATATTTTTAAACATTACAGCAAAGGAACCTATAACCCAGGGGTGTCAAACTCAGTTGTTAAGAGGGCCAGGTATGACATAAATGTCACTTGGTTGGGCCAGGCCATGCCTCGCCAGCCCAGATTTATAGTGGAGGGGTGGCTGCCTTGGCTGGCTCATGGGCCGGATAAGAGCTCTCAAGGGGCCGGATTTGGCCCCTGGCCCTTATGTTTGACACCCCTGATATAACCCATTCAGAGAGATGGGGGACAGAAAACTCTGTGGAAAGTTTTCCAGTGCTTACTTTTTCCACTGAAAATTTTCCATTTCTAAAGATCTATTGTTCCATGAACTTAACAGTGAGTAAATGTCACTGTCAATAGAATATTAGCCATGTTTGGCATTTTCAAAGTTGCAGTTTAATGCTTTTCAGGTAATTCTTCTGTATGTTTTATTGACTTATTACACCAACATTTTTAAAAATATCATGAATTTGCCTAGCTGGCTGTGCAGGTTAAATCAAAACTAACACTATCAGCACATTCCTGACCTTCGAGGGCAAAAGCGCTTAGGAGGCCAGGAAGTGACTGTGCTGGCGTTAGGGCCCCCTGTGCTGGTGTCTGGGCTACTTACTCCGGCATAGTGGCCCCAACGTCGGTGGGGAGGCCCAGATGCCGGACTCCGGGTGCCGCCGTGGCAGCACCGCCCTGGGATGCCGGCAGGGCCTCCCGCCAGTGTCCCACTGGCATAAAGGCCCGCACCATCGTGTCCTGGGCGGCGTTCCCAGGGTGGGCTGGGGGAAGGAGCTGCCATTAGGCAGCCTCCTGTCCCCTTTCGCCCTGGGTACGCCGGCAGCAAGAACAGCAAGGCTGTGCCTGCTTTTCTCAATGGGGCGAAAACCCCCATTTTAAGAGAAAAAAGACTTTGTCTTTTTTCGAGCTGCTGGTGGCTGTGGAACAGCTTAGGAGGCGCCACAGCAGCGCCTCCTCCCTACTGTCTCCGGCTTCCAGCAGCTCAGACTGCGCTGTAAAATTTGTTGTTGTTTGTAAAAACAAACAAAAACAGCATACATATAAACCCATACATACACTGTATTAGGCCTTCCAAAGAGCCTTTATAACAGCTGAGCGATTGCATCTTATTCTTGAAAGACAATATTATAGATAAATTCATTTGCTTTCAATCTAAAGCTATCATTCTTGGTTACATATTTGTGTGGCTGCTTAGCAAATTTTTGATTATTATTTTATAACCATTTACCATACATTTAGACAAATTATTCTTTATTTTTCCTGCATCTTAAAAACCCACTATTAGAACAAGAAAGGATTAAACCAGTGATGGTGAAATGGATGAAGGAGTTAGGATATAATATTGATTTGGAAATATGGGAAAATTTGAGGAAAAAAGAATATAAATTTACAATTACTAATGAAATAAGAGAGAACCTATATAAAATGTTTTATAGATGGTACATAACCCCTGTCATAAGTAAAATGAAAAAAGGCGGTACGGACCTATGTTGGAAATGTGGAAAAGAAAAAGGAACATTTATGCATGCATGGTGGATGTGTAAAAAAATTAAAATTTTTTGGAGAAAAGTATTAAATGAAACTAATAATTTGATTAACTTTAAAGTAAAAAAGGACCCTGCCTTTTGTTTATTGGGAATCCCTAAAGATAAAATGGACAGAAGTGATAGAGTCATATGTCAATATAGTTTTGCAGCAGCAAGAATTACAATAGCTAAAACCTGGAAGCAAGTAAATAAACCTTCAATTAATGACTGGAGAGAGAAATTATGGATGTATATGCGGATGGCCAAATTAACAGATTCTTTACATGGAAAGGATATGGAAGAATGTAAGAAAACATGGTCAAAGGCCGTCGCATTTTGGGACAAACTGGCAAAAATGAATTTTACTAATTTAGTTATTGAGTTATAGATAATTGTTAATATTTTTTATAATATTGTTAGTATACTAATTTTAAAACTGTTAAAACACTTATCCGGAAGTTCACTGTGGTGATGGGACACTGTATTAAGGTGGGTGGTGGGTTTTCAGGGCACTGTGAACCTTGTAATTTTTACTATATTATGTAGTTTCAACTGATTTGTAAGTGCTCTTTTGTATTTTCTATTTTTATCTGTTTGTTATGTTTTGCTTTTCATTATATAAATAATAAAAATTAAAAACCCACTATCTACTCTATTGTTATCTATTCTATCAATAGCTATTGTTCACATTTGAATTAGTCTAGTGCACAGTATCAGAACTGTAATTGAGCATACTCATAATAAAGTTTCCATTTCTTCTGAAACTCCCCCTCAGGTCTTCTATTAAGCAAATGTGTCAATTTTGCCATCACTGCATATTCAGCCATTTTCTCTCTCCATCTTTTATCTCAGGAGTATCTTCTTGTTTCCACATTGATGCCAAAACCATGCAGGCTGCCGTAAAACTAACAGTAAAATTTGTATTTATGAATTTGTATTCATTCACAGCCCCAGAAAACCAGTATTTGCCACCATATAGCATGCAAAGGGCTAGAATAGAACCTCTTTCCATGATGTGCAAATATTTTTACATGGGATAACATAAACATTGAACACTCCCCACCGACTGTCTGAAATGCTACAGCCCATTTTGCCACCTCCAGATTCTACTATTTCTTTCTGCTGTAAAAGTATACGCCAGGCTTTAGGCACATGCTTCCAAATACACACCAGGACTATCTCAATTTCCTTTTCTAACTTTGAATGTAACACGAGGAGTTAAAGACACTCTCAAAAGATCAAGCTGCAGTCCCTCCTTTCAGGAGATAACAAAGCATTAGAGACCTGTGCCCATATTTTCCATCTTCTTTAACCTTGTCAAAATAGCAGGGACTTGTGTGCATGTGTGTCAGACTGAAACTGTGGTGCTGTCTGAGGGGAGAAGAATTTAACTCTTTCCCAATAATGTAAAGTGCCCCCCCCATGGTTTTGTTTTGCCCCAGAGAGAGGGTCCACTGACACTACATGAGAGGGTCCACTGACCCTTCCCTTCCAGATACTTGCTATCTTCCACTGAGTTCCTCTCCTCCAGTGTGATACGGAAGGGGGCTTTCGAAGGTACACTCAGTTATCCTCTCTCCTCCTTCACCCTCAGGAGTATGGCACATCCTTCTTGGCCTGCTCCCACTTGCCTTTAAAGGCAGCCTCACAGGCCACACATTGCCCCCCTTCCCACTCTCCAGCCTCCCCTGCAAGAGGCCATGAGCCTGGTTATTTGTGAACTTCGTTAATACACCGCTGGGGTTTTTCTGAACTCTTCAGCAAGTCTTCAAGTGGTATAAGCTTTCAGGATCAAAACTGAGTTGAGTTCTACTGCAGGTATTAAAGCCACAGCTTCAGCTTACAGTTCCTGGTTTTTGTACATGTTTGTGGTCCTGATACTTAAAACGGGGCAATCAGTCCCTGACTGGGAGCACATGTCAAGGATGATGTGGTCCTGGCAGCTACGCTGTGTGTGAAGAGCACTCACTGTACGATGTTGGCATTCAGACAAATTCCAATGCTGAACAGAAATAAGAGGGCACTTGCTCTCTGGGTCTCTCATCTTCAACAATGATGGTGTAAGAAAACACCAGCCTTCAAAACTGTTGAGAAGTATGTATCTCTGCATCATCAAAGGTCTGGAATCCATGCCCTATGAGGAGAGACTTAAGGAGCTGGGTTTGTTTAGTCTGGAGAAGAGAAGGTTGAGGGGTGACATGATAGCCATGTTTAAATATTTGAAGGGAAGCCATATTAATGAGGGAACAAGCTTGTTCTCTGTTGCTTCAGAGATTAGGACACAGAGTAATGGATTCAAACTAAGAGAAAAGTGATTCCACCTAAACATTAGGAAGAACTTTCTGCTGGTGAGGGCTGTTCGACGGTGGAATGTGCTGCCTCAGAGGGTGGTGGAGTCCCTGCCTTTGGAGGTCTTTAAGCAGAGGTTGGATGGCCATCTGCCGGGTGTTCTTTGATTGTGGGATCCTGCATGGCAGGGGGTTGGACTCGATGGCCCTTGTGGTCTTTTCCAACCTTGTGTGATTTTGTGATTTGTGATCATACATACTGTATTTGCAAACGTTTGCAGTGTGAGAGAAGATTCCAAATTGGCCTTGCGTTTACTTCCAAAAACTAGTGTGATCCTGGTGACGAGAGCACCCTGGATTTTATATGTGATCAGTCAGTCAAATTGGTTCTTCTCAAACTGCCCCCCCCCCCGGGTGTATTATGAACTAATAAAAACTGTAGAAGGGAACAGCAAGTTTGCTTAGCTTCCTTAGAAGTCCTTATATTTTTTAAAAATGGGTCCTGTTACAACCTGATATTTCCTGTGCCTCAATCTTTCAGATATTGAAAACTGAATACTGGTTTATGAGGTGGGCTAAAAGTGTTGCATCGGTTTTGAAATGCAAAACAGTGTATGAATCACCAAAATTGTGTTTGCGCAAAGAAGTCTTAATTATAAAGATTTCTTTTTGTAGGAAAAAAGGCACGGCATGCATTTTTAATAGGTGGGTGAACTGTCTTTCTTCTCCTTTAAAAACACAGGTAGTAGTCGGATCGTGATCCACTGTGGACAGGAAGTAAGTTTTTGTTTCCCTGTAAGTCAAACCACTGCTTAATTATGCAAGTTAGGATGGGAAGTTTTAAGAGTTGCTTAAAACAGACTGAAGCTGGAGTCTGCCTGCTTCTACTATAGCACGCTTACTCTGGCAGTGTTTGAATTCTGTTTGAACACCATTAGTGATTAAGCCACTAGGATGCCAGTCCTTGGTGTGAAAGGTAAATGTGAGATAATTAAAGCAATGGGTGGCTGGGTTTTTCATCCTGCCAAGAGTTTGGATTATGGGTGTGGTCCAGCCATTCCGGAAAGGTTGGTACCATTTTCACTTGACTGGCTTTGATTACAGTTTCATGCATCCATGATATTTTGCATCTGGTAGTGTCATTGGCTGTCCACTGCTAAATTTGATTTATTTCTTGGTTAAAGTGGTGCTTGTTTGCCATTGATGAATGTAAACAAAATGTCTTGAAGATGAGACCTAGTCATATTAAAAGCAATTCAAGACTATTTTTGGTTCTAGCTAATTTTGCCATCCTCAGAACAGAGTGCTTCGTTACCATGATAGACTGACTTTTTTGGGGTGTCAAGTTACATCTGACTTATGGCAACCCTATAGGGGTTTCAAGGCAAGAGACGTTTGGAGGTGATTTGCCATTGCCTGCCTCCGCTCCACAACCCCAGTATTCCTTGGAGTTCTTGCTCTGAGGAAGAGGGCATCTTGTAGCTTTGGATTATTCCCGCCCATTCCTCAGGGAGGCAGGATCTTTTTTCTACTTCCTGTCTCCAGCGTGGGAAGCCCCCAAAGTCTCAGTTTGTTTCCTGCCTCAATAGGGAGTGCATGGAGTAGAGAGCTCTCCTTTGCGATCTCGTTATTTGTTACCTCTTGACTTTTTTGGATCCTTTTTCTCTTAACTCTGCAACAACCTTTTCTGTTCAGTCCTCTCTCCTCTCTTAATTGCACTGTAGTTTGTCTTTGTTTCCCTCATTCTCCCCTCCCTCTTGGACACGACTTTCTTCCCCCATCTATCTATGGAGACTTTGGAGGATTGAGAGCAACCCAGCAGGGACAGGTTTCTCTCGGAAGAGGACGAGGATCTGAATCTTTTGTTGGCTGTTAGATTATTGGGGGAGAGAACGGAGGGCTGGGAGAGAGCCAGAGAGCCCAAAGGGAGAAACAAGGGGGAAGGAACAAGGAAGCGCCAAGCCACACAAAGTAAACATGGCACGAAAAGGACCCTCAACAACACAACAGCCCAAATGGCCACCAGTTCGGCTGTGCAAGGCAATGATGGTGAGCCAAGCCTGCAGGAGGAGATCCCAGCCTATCAGATGCCATCCATGGAGCAAGTAGGAGGTAACATAACACCTTCCCCCTTTCTCTGAGGCTGTGGGCGGCTGGCCATCTTCTTCATCAGAGCTGATGGGAGAGGTCAAAATGGTGCTGAGGGAGGAGCTGAGATATAGCCATGCCACATCTCCACCTATCTTCTCTAAGGCCTCCCATTACTCCCCACGTAGTTCTTCCCCACGGCCTGCCCTAGCAAGGTGCAGGCAAGGGAAAGGGGAAAATACCAGAGAGTCCTCTCAACAATGGCTCGCTATCGCCCTGAGAGGTCTGATAGGCCTGCCAAACAGTGATACCAGTTCATACTGGTGGGAGGAAAACTTCAAATGTTCCTGAACCAGTGGGTAGCATCTTGACCAGACCTGTGGGTTCAACAAGCCATACAATTTGGTTATTCAATAGAATTCATCAGTCTCCCCCCAGACTGGTTCATTATATCTCCCAGATCCATCAAGGAAGAAAAACATCTAAGAACAGTGAGGGCAATAGAACATCTACAAAGCATCAGAGCAATGGAACCTGAACCAGCTTGCGAACATTGCTCAGGCGTGTACTCCATTTTCTTCACTGTTCCCAAGAATAACGGGGACTGAAGAGCCATCTTGGACTTAAAGTATGTCAACAAGTTCATCAAACAGAAATGCTTCAGAATGGAGACACTGAAATCCATCACAGAAGCCTTAATTGCCTGGAGTCTTCATTACAACCATAGACCTCACAGAGGCATATCTACGTATTCCCATTCACAAGGGTCACTGCCCGTTTTTCTGTTTCACATACATGGACCTCCATTTTCAGTTTTGATCTCTCCATTTCAGACATACCTCAGCTCTGAAGGTATTCTCAAAGGTTCTAGTAATATTGGTTGATGTAGCTCACAGGCAAGAAATACAGATCCATCCTTACCTAGACGACATCCTAATTTGCTCCACAACTTGGGAGCAAGCCCACAGGGACACAACCTGCATTATACAAATTCTGGAATCCCACAGTTACCATATAAACATGGAAAAGAGCAGCCTAGTTCTTTCCCAAAGACTGACGCATCTGGGAGTCATCATAGACTCACAAAAGAATAGGTTGCTCCTTCCAGAGGACAAGGTCAACCAGATCTTTTCCATAGTCAGGTCACTAACCAAGGCAAAGGCAACCCAATTAATGGAGTCACTCAGATTCAAGGCCTTATGAGAGCCTGCATCAGCTCGGTACCATGGGCACGTTTCCACAGCAGACCACTACAGTGGTGCTACAGTTGAAAACGACTGCATTAAAGCTGAAACAAATCTGATAAATTTAGTCAAGGGTGGTCTGGATAGCCCAGGCTAGTTTGATCTTGTCAGATCTCAGAAGCTAAGCTGAGTGATCCTTGGTTAGTGCTTGAATGGGAGACCACCAGGAAAGCTCAGAGTTGCTACACCGAGGCAGGTAATGGCAAACACCTCCGAACGTATCTCGCCTTGAAAACCCTATGGGGTCGCCATAAGTCAGTTGCAACTTGACGGCAGTTTACATACAGACAGAACAGAGATTTGAGAGGATATGCAGTTATGGATCAAAAAGCAAGTATTTACTATTCAGTTACTTTGAAGAATGGCTTAAAGAGTTTTTCCCACTCTGAATGTTCTGCCCAATAGTCTGGGCTTCTGAGGAATCCTCTTGCTGAGGGCATAACGAATTAGATGTTAGGACCCAAAGACTACTTGGTAATTTCTTTCATTTTCCATAATCTTCGAATTTTGCTGTCAACTTTATTGAGTGATTCACCAGTCTTTAAAGTAAATGGTTAAGTGAGAGAGAGTTGGTGGTCTGAGTAAATAACTAAAGTTAAATTGGAAAAGACAGGTTGGCTCCAGACAACGAAGGATCAAAAGGCTGATCATTGTACCACAATGAAACAGTATAAAAACTCAGGAGATAAAAAATAACAAATTTTATTCTGAAATACAATTGTGTTTAAGGTCTAGTCTCACCTTTCCGGTGCCAATAGAAGGGATTAAATCCCCCCTTTTGCGACTGCCCGGTAAATGTTTTATCATCTAAGCCATTTTCGCAGAAAAGTACATGAGAAATGTGTCATTTATATTCCAAATAAAACTTTTTATAGTTTGTAGTTTTCACCATTTCTTCATGTCTGTGGTTTATGGCCCTTATTCGGTTTGTTCTCTTGCTCTACCGCTTTCCTTGTAGTACTGTACATAAACAGAAGAAATCTACATTAAGTAAATAGAATCATGTGCATCATTTGCCAGGGCTGGCCCAAGCAGATGTGATATTTAATCTTCTGGTCTGTTGGGGATTGATAAGTAAGATTTTCAAATGGTAGACCTTAGTAAGCAGCTTTACCTAATGACTGCATCTCTGGCTGCAGTCTCTCAGAGGCTTTGGGCACCAGCAGCTCCTGAAGAAATCTCCATAGAAGGAGGCCGTGAACCCAGGGAAGAACTCTGCCATTGAGGAGCCAAGCCTGGAGGCTGTGGTCAGTGGACGAAGACTCCCCCAGCCCTACTGGTCACCCACAGGAACTCCCTGCCCCAGGATGTGGTGATGGCTGCCAACTTGGAAGGCTTTAAGAGGGGAATGGACATGTTCATGGAGGAGAGGGCTATTCATGGCTACTAGTTAAAATGGATGCTAGTCATGATGTATGCCTATTTTCTTCAGGATCAGAGGAGCATGCCGTATATATTAGGTGCTGTGGAACACAGGCAGGATGGTGCTGCTGCAGTTGTCTTGTTTGTGGGCTTCCTAGAGGCACCTGGTTGGCCACTGTGTGAACGGACTGCAGGGCTTGATGAGCCTTGGTGTGATCCAGCATGGCTTTTCTTATGTTCTTACGTTCACAGAGTGAGGCTGGACCTTATCCTGCTCTCTTAATTTCAGACACAGTACTAGCTGAACTAACTGAACATTCAGACACATCACTGGAAAGGACATATGTGCAACAATAATAGCTCTGTGACAATAGCCACTTACAATTTTTTTGCTGTATTTAGCTGCTTCCAGGAATTGTGTATTCGATGGTATTTGGTTTTTAAAATTGTAACTGATACTCTCTGATAAAGTTAATCTGTTCTTAACAGCTTAATGGCCACTTGTTTTGAGAGTTGAAAATGAAGTTGTGTTTTTGGTTCTGCCATTTTATTGCTGCAGGCCCACTCAGTTTCCCTTCCTTTGCAGAGAAAAGCGCTGACATGAGGCAACCCTAAGGTCACCACTTATCCATTTCTTTCTACAAGTGAGATGTCTGTATTAGTTGAGCACAGTTGCATGTGTGAGTGTTTGTTTTAGTTCTTGAAGAGCTGGCAGTCGGCATATTTATCGCTGTGAACGCAAACAACAAAAATGCAGAACATTTGGCAAGTCTTTCAAGACAAGCAAAAATAGCAGTATAATTTACTCGGCTGCTGTTCTCCACTTTGGGTATGGGATATGCAGCTGGGGTGGTATATGGAAATATCTTTTGATTTTTGTGGCAGAAGTTCAGACAGCCTGTTGAGTTTTCAGTGCGATTCAGCTCTCGTAGGTTCATGGCCCACTAAGCAAGGCTGCTAAGTACACAGGAACCAGGGAGTTTGGTTTATTTATTTAATTTGAAATGTGTTTAGGCTGCCTTTCTCCCAAATGTGGGCTGAAGGCAGTTTTCAAATGTTGCATGCAGCATAAGCAGGCAACAAGGTAAGAAACACACCACCTCAGAAACAAGAGTAATAAATGGAAGCTTAGAATAATAAAAAAGGAGTACAGAATTGGCAGGAAGCCTTCTGTGATAAAATTGCCTTACAGACTCTCTTGAATGCCTGCAACACGGGGAGTGGAATAGCAAAGTGAGCAAAGGTTCTAAGGTGGTGTGCCAATTTTTAGCCTCTGTTCATGTTTCTAAACTTTGGACTATAGCCAGTGTGCTTATAGTTGAGGTTGTTTAGTATTCCAAGCTTGTGATGTTGAAACATCGTTTTGTGGATTCAGTAAATGACTTGGTTTTTTGATTTGCAAACTTCCAACATCACACATTGAACAAGCTTCTGTAAAAAAAAATTCCACTCCTTTAAAAACATTTTAAAAACTTACATTTGGATACGTTGCAGTGCTGTTTAGAGGTGGCTTGTTTTCCACAGGCAGAGATTCTGATTGGAATTTTACTGACATTTAGAATCCCAGTGTAGAGTGGGCGATGGAAGACTTTGCCAAGGTCCCTCCATTTGGAGGTCATGTTCTGCTATGAGACTTGGTGGATAATCTTGGGCTTCTAGTGTATCTCATAGCATTGTTGTGGAGATAAAATAGGGCCATGTAGGACAGGGGAAAATGTGTTAGAGAAAAAAACTGGGAGGTTTCAGTCAGGCTCTGTTCTGTGAGGAGAAGGGAAGAAGGGGACCATACCAACATGTCAACAAGCTGTTTGTGCCCAGCTGCTGTTTAGTTGGAGCTTGTTGTGGCATCTGAATGCAGCCATTCTTTCAAAAATCAAAAAAATCAAAATTGTTGTGTGAGTGAGTGTTGAAGCACTGGAAAGGCCAAGCTCAGGCTGCCAGCTTTTGTCATGTAGGCAGGGCGAATTCCCAACAAAGGAAAGAGGACAGACACCATATGCATAGAACAATCCCATCTCTCTGCATTGCATGCCATTTTTGCCAGAACATTTGACTTACAACATCTGTAATAAACAAAATGATCTTTGAGGAGATTTAGGTCAAAATCACATTGTATGCCATCATTCCAACCGACACGGTGACCCCAGCACCATGGGATTTTCAAGGCAAGAGATGAGCAGAGGTGGTTCTCACTCTGGAGAGGAGGGCATCTTGCAGATTGGGTGATTCCCACTGGTTGCTCAGGGAGGCAGGAACAGGTCTTCCACTTGCAGTCTCCTACGTGGGAATCACCCACTCCTCCTCAGTTCTTTGCACAGGGAGAGCAGCGATAAAGTAGCTCTCTGCTGCTTCTAGCCCCCCCTTTTTTAGGAAACCTACCCTTTGTCTTTCTACCCTGAATGCCTTTTTTCCCTCTTTTTCCTCTTCGGAACCTTGTCTATTGCCTTTGTCCTCTGATCTTCCCATCTGTGTCTTTCCCTCCATTTCCCCCCCTCCCTTTCCCCACCATAACAGAAGGCCGGATCAGGAAACCGACGGATATATTTCTGAGGAGGATTTGGACCCGGGACTGCTCTCAGCTCTGCCGTGGCCAAATGACCAGCCCTCCTGCAGTCACTCTCATGGACTAACTGTGGCGGGGAGAGGGGTAGAGCCAATCGCATCTAAATAAAGAAAAACAGACGCCACACATAAAAGGCACAAAAAATGCTCACCTGGAAAGAACAGCTCCCAGGGCTACCGATCTGACTTCTGGCTGTCAGGAGTGTATGCCCAACAACCCTGAGGGGACTTCTTCAGTCATAAGAATGTCCAGATGTAGAAGACTGGAAAGACAAACTAGCAGAGTATGCAGCAATGGCTAAGTTGATGAATCAAGTGTATAAAAAATTTAGTGAAGAGTTTCAAACAAGCTGGAAGTTATATTATTCATACTTTTGATAAGCTCTGAAGTATGTATGACTAGAAAGGAAATTGCTTAACTACAGGCTGTACTGGAAATGTTTAATATGGAATTTAATTATTATAAATAAGTTTATATGCATTATAAATGAGATAGCATTCAATTCTGGTCAGAATTATTAGGGCAAAGCATACATAGTAATGAAATTGGTTAGATATAAGAGTATTATGGAAAAGTTTATTATGGCTTTCTCCGAACTTAAATAAGTTTGTTAGCAATTATAAATGGATTAACCTGATTTAATATAGGCTAATCTAATTATCCAAACACAAAGCATATGCATTATGAGATGAATGATCATATAAAGACCAGTATGTACAATATTTTTTAAAATCAGAATTGCATATTATAGGGTAGAATGGTATAATATAGGAGAAACAAAACTGATATTCACCCAACAGAAGCTTGTTGTGGTAGATTGTAGTGTCAATGTTTGTATTGTTTTTGTTTTGTTGTTATGTATAGTATGTTGTGTGTGTAGAAAATAAAAATTTAATTTAAAAAAACCCCTGAGGGGACTTTTTTGACACCAGCTTCTTTATTGGGTCTGGCAGCGAGGGGTAACATACCTCCCCTCCGCTGGCTCAGGCAGCTGGGGGGCTTTCTACCCTACGTATTGAAATTGCAGGTATTGTTAAAAATGCCTTAAAGGAGGGTCTGCCAGCTCTCCCTTCCACTACACGCCATAGTTGCCATGCAGAGTGCACCTCCTCACCCCACACCTCGGGGGATGAGGAAATTCAGAATTGGGACATTTCAACAGAAAACCCCCTATTTTCACTCACATGTCCTCTGAGGGTGGGGGCACACAGAGAAGGGCTTCTGGTGAAGGTCTTAGTTGATAGGAAGGAGCAGGTGATCCTTTAAGTGCCCACGACACAGGGCTTTAACTATACTGAAGGCAGAGAGCTAGACCACCTTTCACACACAGAGAGATTGCTTTTTAAACAGAACTGCTCTGTAAAGAAATCGATGGCCATATTATTAAGCTCCTTTTTTTCAATGTGTCACAGTAATGGAAGTGGACGTGTGAATGCTTTCTTGTAAAGTTATGCTGTACTTTCACTGACAAATGGAGAGGAATGTTTTCAGGAACTCCGTAGGGGTCTGTTTCCATCCACTTCCAACGCTCATTGATCCATAACCAAAAGGAATACAGTATCTATCTTCTGTATTGGGGAATTGTCTGAGATGGTCCAGTTCCATTCATCCTCAGACTGACTTGGATGGAAATCCAAAGAAAGCTGCTTGGCAAGGGGGCCAAGCAGGAGATCCAACAGCAACCCCAGGCAGTAAATCCAAAGAATAAGCGAGGCTGGGCCTGATCAGCATGGCAGAACCCAGGACACACTGATAGGAAGCGAGCAGGTGAGCGGGCACGTGTGCGAAGTGGCACGCACAAGTTGCCCGTGTGTGGGATGGTGTATGTGTTGGCCATGTGCTGACAGTGCGCAGGTTGGCACTGGGATGGGGGCTCAGTTACAGCAATCGAAGACAATAGCAAATCAGAGGTTAACTTCAGCAGGCAGGAGGGGGGAAGGTCTGGCAAAGTTAGAATTAGCACTTCTGATTGGCATAAGGAGGAGTGCAAGGCACAGCGGCAGCTTGCTGCTTCTACAATCAATGAAGGAGGGGAGGAATTGGAGGCATAAAAGCGACTGCATTGCTCCATTTGACCAAGAGCTGCTTGTGAAGAATTTTATTGGCTTGTTTGAATGAGAGCTGGTGTGAAGCAATGGTATGAGGGGAATGCTGGTAGCTGTTGCCTTTCTATAGCCTCGAATACTTGATTATGCCAAAATACACAATATAATAGCTGTGGTTGTGCTGGGTTGTGTCAGCTTCCTGCCTACCATAGCTCCTTCCTTGATGAGCCAGCCATTGTCCTAGGGGGCTCAGAGCCAATCATGGTGAGTGCCTAGTCCCAGCCTTACATTCCTTTTACCAGCCCACCACCATCTTTGTCTAAGAATGCTGTAAAATCTGGTAGACAGTTCCAGATCTGGTGAAGGAAATCCGGCTGCCTATCAAATGGTAGGAAGTGATGAAAACAAAATGGAGGCATATTGGTCTTGGCAAGAAGATTACTATAAGGACTACAGAGATAGTGCATGTGGACCGTTGCAGTGTTTACTGTGCCAAAGTTTACATACATGTAACATCAGTTACATACATATTATTACTGTACAAAGAAATCTTACAGAATGAGTGAATGGATTGATGGCTGTTAGTCAGATTTATAGTCAAAATAGCAGAACAAAATGCAGCAAGACCAGGTGATCTTGTTGTCTCCGAGTTTTGGCACTTGAAAGTGTGCATGGGCAGGGGGACAAGATTACCTGGCCCTGTTGTGCTATAGGGCCCAGCCATGATGGGGCTCTCACGGCATTTTTAAATGGCTAACTTCAGCTCTAAATTGGTGTCGGCATACATGAGTTGGTCCCGCGGATGCCGTAAAATCTAATTTGGCCCTTGATTTCCTGCATATTGCTGTCTTTTTAAGCCTCCCAGAATCATTAAGTTGATTGATTGCTAGAATCGTTTTGCCTCGTTAATCCCCCAAATCGCCAATATGTATTGTGCAGTAGAAGCCACTAGTGTGACATCACCACCTGCTGAAAAAATAAGTGTAAGCTCTAGTCCTGTGACAGTTCCATAAACAGACTTCAGCAGACAGGCAGTCCAACAAAAGCTGATTTATTAGGAAAATCTACAAGTATCAGAAGCCATAAGTCAAATGGACACTAGTAAAAGCTATGGGTACAGTACAGGGCATATATAGAAGAGCAAAAAGCAAATCTGGGTAGATCTGGATACCATGGCATACCCCCCTCCCTGGAGCTGTCAGGGTGCTGGGAGGGTTCCCACAGAAAGGAACTTCTGTTGTTTGAACAGATTAATTTTATTGGTTTTGTTCCCAGGCATAAGGTTGCAAGCTGTGGGAGGGGGGAAATATCTGTAGGACTGAAACAATTAACTGTCTATCAAGCAGCCCCCCTTCCCCCCAAATAAAGTGCCAGCAGTAACATATTTTGAAATCTAGGCCTTAGAATAAATTTTATTGTTCCATTTTATTCATCTCTGTGAACTACGTGGTGATAGAGCCAGCGCGGTGTAGTGTTTAAGAGCAGTGGTTTGGAGCAGTGGAATCTGATCAGGAGAACCGGGTTTGATTCCCCACTCCTCCACATGAGTAGCAGAGGCTAATCTGGTAAACTGGATTTGTTTCCCCACTCCTACACATGAAGCCAGCTGGGTGACCTTGGGCTAGTCACACTCTCTCAGCCTCACCTACCTCACAGGGTGTCTGTTGTGGGGAAGGGGAGGTGATTGTAAGCCTGTTTAATGCTCCCTTAAGTGACAGAGAAAGTCGGCATATAAAAACTAACTCTTCTTCTCTTCTTCTTCTTCTGATAATTGGAGACCATAGCGGTTATTGGTGACAAACTATATCAGTTGGTGAACCAAATGCTAGCCCAGTAGCACCTTAAAGACCAACACATTTTTCCAGGATCTTTAAGGTGCTGCTCAGACTTTAATTTGGTGCCACTACTACAGACTAACAAGGCTACTCACCTGAAACAATTTGGCTGTTTATGCTTGGTAACTAGCAGTCCGTTCCAGGCTGAAGTGCCCCACATTTTTTAAAATTTCTTCACGTTGAACGTTTTAATTTCTTCACGTCACTCCATACGTCACTGCGAAGCCAGTGCATACTTGCTTCGCATTTCTTAAGAGTCCCTTTAATGCAACCTTTTGTATTTACTCCGCACCCGCATCGAAGCACTGAAGGAAGCATGCAGAATCACATCCTTGGCTTAGCTATGCAAACGGCTATGCGAACGAAGGAGCAGGGGAGTGTGCGGGGGTGGAATTTGTTTGACTTTCTCCTCTTGCGTCGGGTCCTTGAATAGTCATTTTAAAGGTCGGATTTTTAAAAAAGGAGCTTTGAGCGAGCATCAAAATCGATCCTGCATAAATGGCCTTTGACTTGGTGGCAGATCTGGATTACTGCAGGTTTATGTATTTTCAAAAGGAGAACACTCATAGATTGTCCTAGTCCTGAGTGTCTTTGGTACAACATGATCTCTGTTTTGTACCTAATATGGCCTAATTTTATTAAGTCAGTCTAGTCCCTCCTTTACTTCATTTTAAGTTTATTAATACCAACTATAAAGTTTTTTTTTTTTTTACCATGATGGAAATGTCTCCTCCTTCCCCTCGTCTTAAATTTACCAAACCTCTAGCCTGAAGAAGATTGTTGGTAATTTCAGGCTTATTCTCTCCCTGTTTCCTACCTCACTGTTGCCTTTGGATCCCCCCCCCACTGGACTAGTATTATAAAGACTACTAGTATAGCCTTCAGTTTTAATCAATGGTGGTGTTCACCCAGCTGAAGTTCCTCCTTCATGTTTATGTGCCTGATTTGCACCCATGCTTTAGGAATCCCATTAGCATACCTTCCCTTTTGTGGCACTCCATACCCACTACAAAATTCCTGTTCTCCTGTTTCTCTGGGCAGGGGTGTGTGGGGGTTATCTTCCCTTGCTTTTTCCTAGATTTTGCAGAAAGCATTAAACAGCAGGAGTCACTCTTACTGATATGTACCTGTTTTAGTACTCAGTGCAAAGTACTGCCAAAATAACTAGCATTTCTGCACATGTGAGAAATGTGCATCTTGGCCATCTTCTAGTCACTGGGTGTGTGTGTGGGGGAGGTAGTTGTGAATTTTCTGCATTGTGCAGGGGGTTGGACTTGATGAACCTTGTGGTCCCTTCAAACTCTATAATTCTATGTGAGAACTTGGAGGAGGAGATGAGATTGGTGGGAACCTCGACTGGTTTTTGAGAAAGCCAAAATGTATGGGCTCACTCTGTGTTTGGGTAGTACAAAAGTGGTCTTTGGACCAATGAATTAACCCCAGAGTTTTAAACATTACATTTACCAGTGTTATTTAATCAGTTACAGCTGCAACTATAGCTTAAAAAAAATCCCAACAACAACGCTGGTTAAACTGTGTGCTATTACCCAGGACCAGTTAAAATTACTTCATAGAGATTTTAGACTTTATAGGGTCATGGGGGGGGGGGGCGGATACTATCGCGAGTTCAGGATACAACCTTCTGGATACAACCTTACCTTTCCTTTAGTTTAACTTTCTGAAGGGACAGTTTCAGGGAGCCGTGCTTTGTAGAGCAGTACTTTCAAAGAATTAAACTTAAACTTTAGGATTTTTTTTTATTGGTTGGTTGAACTTCAGCTTTCTTTAGAAAGCCACAGAAAGTGCATGGAGATTACGTTCAGCCATCGGTGCATTATTGCGAGGAACACCAGTGCCAAATCTTTCATTTGGTAAGACTGGAAGAAGCTAAAAGTCTAATGCCGAAAAGAGAGCGTTTGTGAGCTCAGTTGAGTTTTTGAAGTAATTTTTATCTGGTTCTTGGCAGTGCTGCTGAAGTTTCACTCAAAGGGAGAATGTAATTTAAAAAATTTTGGGGTTGCACTTTCGTAATAGTATCTGTCCTTAAGGCTGATGGCTACTTTGAGACTTTATTATAGAGTCTGATCGTCAGCGGGTGGGTGTTGGGGAAAAATAAGATTCCAGCACTCAGACTGAGGAATAGAGTGGCCCCCGATATTTGTAATTGGTCATCCCTGATATAGTATTGCTTAAGAAGAAGAAAGGAGTACATGGTTGGCTAATTCAGCAAGGCACCAATTGCATTGTCCCACTGGAATAAATGCAGGTGTCAAGTTTTGGTTTATTTATCAGACCTCACAGATGTAATTAATTTCCTGCTAGGCATTGTTAGCAAATCGGGAGCCAGCTTCAGGAACACATGCTTCTCCTCCCTGAAACAAGTTTCCCTGTTAATTGTGGCTAAGCAGCTCATTGGTGCCCGGGTGAAGAAGAAGTGTTGGTTTTTATTGGCCGACTCTCTCCCACTTAAGGAAGAATCAAACCGCCTTACAATCACTGTCCCTTCCCCTCCCCGGTGAGGTAGGTGGGGCTGAGAGAGCTCTAAGAGAGTGTGACTAGCCCAAGGTCACCCAGCTGGCTTCATGTATAGGAGTGGGGAAGCCAACCTGGTTCACCAGATTAGCGTCCGCCGCTCATGTGGAGGAGTGGGGAATCAAACCTGGTTCACGTTAGAGTCGACCGCTCCAAACCACTGCTGTTAATCACTATACCATTCTGGCTCTCAAGGGTATCTTGAACTAGGACCTGAAACTGTTAATAGTTTTATAGGCTTATTCATATACATGGCTACAGATTCAGTAATTTTGTATAAAACCATTTAGAGCCACAAAGTATGATAGCACTGTAAGGGCATGAACTGCTAAATTAAATTTCAGGTCATTTTTCTCTCCCTTCGTTTCCCATTCTTTGTTGTAGGAAATTGTGTATAAAATCTTCAGGCAGCAGCAGCTTCCATGAAAGTTAAATAATTTGTTCATCCTCTGGCATGTCGGCTGTTATCTGACTCGGCAGCCTCCAGTCAGCAGAACCCAAAAGAAAAAAATCCTCCCTTTCTATTTTTGAAGATCTTCAAATGTTGCATTGATGAAGATATTTGCTTGCAATTTTTTGCTTATCTCTTCCTTTCAGGCTTTGAGAATGTCTCTGCTGATGTAAAAAAGGGGATATAGGGAAGTAAACTTTTCTTGTAGTTGATTCTGTTTTAATACCCATATTATAAATGGAGGGAATATATTTACTTAGGATAAAAAACTATGGATACTCTGCTACAACTAGAAATTTATTTCTTTGTAAACAACAAATGGTGACCTTTGCTACTGGTTGAAAAGTAACTGACATAGCTGTTTGTGAAGAATGGTTTAAATCAGCATATTTGGGATTCTGACACGGTATGGTGGGCGCAGCAACAAAACAGCTGCCACAAAATGACTTCCCCAGGAGCCAGCCCCAAAACAATTGCCACAGCTTAACTTCAGTAACACAGTGCAGATCCTTGTGCTGTGGTGGCAGCTACTGTCAAAGCAATGTTTTAAAAAAATCTGCACAGCCAATCAAATGTCCAGTCATCAATCAGAAGCCTTTGCTGAGCAAAAGCCCTACCTGGCCCCGCCCACTTCCTAAAAACACTTAAAAAGGTAAAGGTAGTCCCCTGCGCAAGCACCGGGTCATTCCTAACCCATGGGGTGACGTCACATCCCGACGTTTACTAGGCAGACTGTGTTTATGGGGTGGTTTGCCAGTGCCTTTCCCAGTCATCTTCCCTTTACCTCCAGCAAGCTGGGTACTCATTTTACTGACCTTGGAAGGATGGAAGGCTGAGTCAACCTTGAGCCAGCTACCTGAAACTGTCTCCTGTCGGGATCGAACTCAGGTCGTGAGCAGAGCTTTTGACTGCAGGTGCCCACTGTCCTGATCTGGTTCCACCTGATCTACTCAGGCTCCACCCAGATTGGTGGGCTTTGCCATTAACCTCTCTGTTTACTTTAGTCGACCTAACAGGTCAGATGCCAGATGCATGGTTAAATGCACTTATAGTTCCAATATATAAGAAGGGAGATCCCACTTCACCGGTAAATGATAGGCCCATAAGCTTGCTATCCATAATAGGGAAACTTCATGCAAGACATCTCTTAAACAAACTTTCTGCTTGGATGGCAGATCAAAATATTCTTGGCCCTGAACAAGTTGGGTTCCGACAGGGTAAGTCTACCTTAGACCATTGTATTGTTCTTACCCATTTAGATGACAGATATAGTGGAAAGAGTGGTACCAAACTTTATACTACCTTCTTAGATCTCAAGGGAGCTTTTGACTCCATTCCTAGAGAACTTCTCTGAATCAAATTAACTAAAATGAAGATCGATAAGAGGTTGCTCTTCCTAATTAGAAAGCTATTTTCTAAAACCAGCTGCCAGGTCAAATACACTTCAAAATGGAATTTAACCTCAAAAATTCTAACTAACAAAGGG
This sequence comes from Euleptes europaea, assembly GCF_029931775.1. Taxonomy (NCBI): domain Eukaryota; kingdom Metazoa; phylum Chordata; class Lepidosauria; order Squamata; family Sphaerodactylidae; genus Euleptes; species Euleptes europaea. The sequence goes on along the minus strand of NC_079313.1, from coordinate 20,791,281 downwards.
GTCAAACAAGGGTGCATTTTAGCACCTTTTCTTTTTAATCTGTATATAAATGATTTGGCCCCAATATTAGCAACCATAGATGGTCATAGCTCCAAACTTGGCTCACTCCACGTTCCACTACGTTTGTACACAGATGATACGGTTTTACTATCCCGTTCACAAATTGGTCTAAAACGTCTGCTACAATGCTGTTTAAATTATTGTAATGCTAACAAGCTTCAGTTAAATTATGAGAAATCTAAGGTGCTGGTCTTTTCGAAGTCATGGAAACCCTGTTCGTGGACTTTTGGTGGCAATAATATAGAACAGGCTAGGCACTTTAGATACCTTGGATTACATTTTAACTATAATCTAAGCTGGGCTGTACACCAAAAATTTGTCACAATGACGGCAAAAAACTCAGCCCAGGCTATAGCACGTTTTTTTAATGGGAAAGGCAATCAATACGTGCCCGCTGCACTCAAGGTTTTTATTTCTAAGTCTTGTGTTCAACTGTTATATGGTATCCCAATATGGATTAATTCGTTAAATCAAAGAATTGAAAGTCTATAATCTTCCTTTTTTCGTAAAATCCGAGGAGTGCCAAAATCTGTCCCATATGCTGCATTATGCCTGGAACTTAACCAAAAGCTGCTGTCAACTAGAGCTTGGTTGAGCACAATTAAATTTTGGTTGCCTCTAGTGTTTATATCAGAACCCACCAGTCTCACACACATGATGCTTTCAGATGGTCAAAACTTACTGAACATAAAATTAAATCTATGGGGATTTCTTTAGATGGGTTCACCCTAGACTCTGCAAACTCGATATTTGTTAGAATTAAGAGCAGATTGTTGGATATGGAAAGACAAGAACTTATGAGTGTGGCTAGGAGAACCTGCTCCCCGCTGAGTATGGAAATTCCCTTTTGCTTGAACAAAGTTGCTTCGTATTTTTATCATTTAACTAATCCACATCAACGAAGAGCTTTTATGCTGGCCAGGTTTAACGTTTTGCCCTCAGCGCTGAGAGAGGGGAGATATAGTAAAGTTCCATATATGAACAGACTCTGCCCTTGTGAGTATGCTCATGTTGAAACTGTTATTCATGTTTTGTTATACTGCCCTTTGTATGCAGAAATCCGGGTCAAATTTTTATTACCCTTGCTAAGTAAAAGAAGGAGTCATCTGATAAATATAAATTATTGTTTTTATTGAATAACCAGAACCCAGACTTAACCAATCGGGTAGTAGAATTCTTACAACGTGCAATAAGCATAAGGGAGCTTGTATCTTAACTGTGAAAATTTTAAACTTGATGCTGGATATATTTAGACTGTTCTGATTATTCCTTTTTATGCCAATAAAGGTGATGATTGATTGATTGATTGATTGACTGCAGGACTGCAGCTTACCACTCTGCGCCACGGGGCACTTAACAAGAACACTTGGCAAGTGCCAAAAAAGGTGCCCACGGGCACCAAGTTGGGGTCCCCTGGTTTAAATGAGTGATGGTCCTGACTAAACTACAACTTTAAATTATGTCTGGTTTTGAATTGCGTAGTCTTTAATGCAGCAAGTGATTGCTGTCCATACAAAATACATTTGTTAGACCTGGCTTCACCTTGGTGACAGCTTTGAGAACCAGAAGCAATCAGCTTATTTTTGTTTAAGCCCTTCCTCATTCTTGAAGCTGTAAGCTTACAAAATATAACAGTTCTCTCCAAGTAGCTTCCTGGCTATTCCAATGTGCATAGCTTAGCTTTTTTGTAGGATCACTTTAGGCATCTTCTTTATAAAGAACTCATTACTTCTGCTTACAAGAGCATTGATATCATGAGTCCATTGGAATTCTGTGGGTGCATTCTTAAGAGAGTGCATCTCTGCTAATAAGGGATTTGTAAATTTAAAAAGTTTCCATGGGAGAAGAAGCAGGCTCATCAGATAAACACCCCACGCTCTCATTTAAATTGGATTGTAATCCTCAAGGCAGTTAAGATCATAAAATATTATGCTAGTGTTAGAAATTAACTAAAACTTAACAATATCCCAATCTCAACATAAGTAGGAGAAAAGGGTCTCACTTGCACTGATTGGTCATACTTGTACCAGGAGACTTCCATAGCCAAGGTGCCACCACCAAAAATGTCACGATGTTTTGTAACCAGTCTTGCTTGTCACAGCAATGACACTCTCAGAATGGGTTCAGTTTCCAGACTTGCCATATTGGGGGGTTGGGGGAGGAAACTTGAATATTTTTGGCCACCAGAATAATTTTTTTAGCCCTACATTTTAACGGGAGAGGGAAGTTGGCATGGTATAACCCATTCTTGTCAGAGCTCGGAAGCTAAGCAGTCAGTACTTGGAAGGGAGACCAGCAATGAAGGCTCTGCCGAGAAAGGCAATGGCAAAGCACCTCTGATTCTCACTTGACTTGAAAGCCCCTTGCTGGGATCACCATAACTCACCTGTGTCTTGATGGCTCTTTACACACACACGCGAACACGCACGCACACACACGCACACACATGTTAACAGTTGACCACCAGTCAAAGTGCAGTGTTCTCCAATGCACTAGAACAGGGGTTCCCAAACTTTTCGGACCACTGCCCCCTTGGTTCCACAAACTCAACCCCAGCGCCCCCTACCCTATTTTATAAAAAGCATTATTCAATAGGGGTTTGCATTACTCACTTAATAAGATAATAACAATAACATTTCAAAACAGTAACAATTAATTGCACGTCTGTTCAAAATCTAATTAAAACTTTTTAGTTGAAATTTATTCAACAAAACTGATGAACTTAATCCAGTGGTACCAGCTCTTCAAAGTATGGGGGAAATTTCCCACTGCCCCCCAGGGGGTGGTACTGACCACTTTGGGAACCACTGCACTAGGAGAGTGGGAAGGTTGGCAACAAAATTTAACCTCCTATCCAGGCACCAGAAAGATCCATGGACTAATTGACTGCAAATGATGCCGTGATAATTTTCCATCTTGGGAACCTTATTTGCATTTTTTCATCAGCTTGCCAGGTGGAGGAATCCCCACTAGAAGTTTGTGCGGGCTCCCTAAAACATATGCGAGCTTTAACTGTAATGGATAAGGGAATGTAGATTTGCAGGAGATAGGCCAGTCGCTCTTTCAGTGTGGCAAGGTGTTAGTGCATAAATAAAATAGCCACTCATCAGTTTTCTTGTAGGCGTTTTTGTATCTCTTAAAACACAGAATTTAAAAATGGCGATTTTTCACAGCTTTGCTTTTAAAAATGTGTTAACTCTCCCGTAGTAATGCTGTCATGGTAGGGACAGGTGGAACAAATAAGAATAAAATGCCAGTAATATAGTCTTAACTTCTTCTTTTTTTTTTTTAAAGAATAAGTGTGAATGTCCAGGGAGTACAGGTCTGAAATTTTTGGTCTTCTAAAAATGTGTGCAGGTTCCTCTATCTGCAGGTTGCATAAATTATATATTTAGGGTTGCCAGGTCCCTCTTTGCCACTGGCGGGAGGTTTTTGGGGCCGCTTTTGAGATCCAGACAAGAACCTTTTGAGGTCCCAAGATATTTGCCTATTATGGAATTACATTTGTAGAAATTATTGTATATTTGGTAAGTTTTTAATGTCCATGTATAATGCTACAGTCAACTATATCGTTGTAATTTTTTGTAATATCTGCAATTTTGTTACATGTTATTTCTTGGCTGGTCCCACAGTCTCTTTTTAACATGGTTCTGCTCGCCTACCTTAGGTTGATGAAGCCCATCGCGAAACGTGTCAAAACGATCTAGACAACACATTCTGGCTGCTCACGTGTCTTCGCACCTGGATATCTTCTTTCTTCATGGCAACATTGGAATGTTACTATTTGCCTATGTACTTACATGGCTGTTTTTGATTATTTTCATCATTTTCATTCCTATTGTCATCATTTCTGAGTATATTGTTGACAGGTCCGAGGCATAGGGGCATACACTCGTCGTATATCCCCCCGTTATTTATTTGTTGTAGGCGTTACATAGTGTGTGGTTTGTTGTTGTGTAATTTTGTACATATAGTCAATTACACTTCGTATTTTTCTTGCAATTTTGCATTTGGGCATTTCCCCCCCTAATTCTATTTTACAGTACCTTGCCTTTCTTGTTTTGGGAGTACCTGGAGGTTGGCAACCCTATATATATTGGTTACTAACATATCTCACTTTGGACCATAGAGAGATTAATTGAAGTTGCTCGATAAGTAAGGAGGTCATGTATTGAAATCATTTGCATTGTTAATCATTTGTACAACACAAGAATTGGTAGCCACTGTGTTACGCATGGAGAGTACAGATAATGAAATGAGATGCATTAGGTGTTTGAAACAGGTGGCAATTGCTAATCCCTTTTATTATCCATGTGTTTCATGTTGTTTGGGAATTTCTGTAGCAAATGCATGTAGCAGATCTCTCTGTGGTGTGATATGAACCTTAGTCCCTTTTCAGATTAGAAGTAAAATATTCACAGATGAAATAACCAATGCTTCAGCTTCCTTATCAGAGGGAAGGCTTCGTTTTCATAGTGTCCTTACACCAGGCGTGGTGAACTATCCCAGCTCTTCTCCTCCCTTCTCCCCCCTGCCCCCAGTTGATTGCTGCATGTTTATGCACAGGCTCAAAATGATTATTTATTTGATACTGTTGTCAAAGAATTTGAAAAACCTGTCCAGTTATGTTTAGGGCCATTGCCTAAAAAAAGTGAGTCTGGCTCTTAAAAACAGAAAATATTTGTCCATTGCTATTGTCTTGTAACATCTACTATGATAGCATTGAAGCAGTGTCCTGCTTATATCCTGCCAGCACCTGCCCGCCTATGGCAGATTGATTATGCATGCATTGAGCAGGGTTCCTTTCTAAAACGGCAGCTAGTCTCTCAGCCATCTGTACTGCTTGGCATTAGTGACAATGTGTTGGTGCAAGTATGAGGGCTTGTGCCAAATTGAAGACGTGTAAGGTTGTCGCATGGACTTCTTGGGATGCAGAAGAGACAGGAAATACCCAATCTCAGAAATCCTGTGAAAAGAAGGTCTTTGCCATTCACTTGTGTGCATATATTGATTTCCACAATGCTATGTAAGAATGACCTATGTTTTTCATAGGTGTTTGGGAAGGGGTTGGGAATCCAGCCCAAGTGGAAACAGCAAATAATATTTACTGTTGAGATGAATAAATCTAAGTTAGTGGTAAAAATTTTGCCAATGTGACGTGGCTACTACTTCCTCCATTTTTAGTTGTGTTATTTTGATCTTCACAGCATTTAGTTTGGAAAGTGCATTTTTACCATTTTTTCTCTTCATCTTGGTCTAAAAAAAGGCAGCATACTCTTTAATTATCTCACCTGCTCAGTGTAAACTACTTCAGAAAACCCCTTCATTTGGCTGGGAAAGTAGCTGCTAAAATTCCAAATCAAGTAAGTAAATGCCTAGCATAGATCATACCTGGCATGTTTACTGTAGAGTTGGCTTTTTTGGCTGGGGATATTATGATTTCTGGCGCCAACTTCAAAACTTAGCTGCCCAGTTTGTCTACCTGAATTTTTCCAACTAGTAATTTTAGTGCTCTTAATTGGTAGAGTGCAGCGAATCCTCTCTATATTTGGCTTCTGCTTATTCATGTTAATTATAGTAAGTTATGTCAGAAATAAAATGAAGAACTGTGCTGTGCGTATTGCCATTTTAATGATAGTGAGCCCAACGTACTCATGTCATGGCCAGAACAGTTAATAGATGTGTATATTCAAGCTGAAAGCTCAAGTTTCATTGCTAGGTTTCAGAAATCCAAATCTGCAAGAGGGTAGTGGTCATGCCTTGGCTTTTAATCTACATGTCATATTGTGGCTTAACAACAAAAGTGTTAGAATCATAGAAACATAAGAGCTGGAAGGAACCACCAGGGTTATCTAGTCCAACCCCCTGCACAATGCAAGAAATTTACAACTACCTCCCCCCACACCCCCAGTGACCCCTACTCCATACCCAGAAGACGGCCAAGATGCCCTCCCTCTCATGATCTGCCTAAGGTCATAGAATCAGCATTGCTGACAGATGGCCATCTAGCCTCTGCTTAAGAACCTCCAGGGAAGGAGAGCCCACCACCTCCCAAGGAAGCCTATTCCACTGGGGAACCGTTCTAACTGTTGGAAAGTTCTTCCTAATGTCTAGATGGAAACTCTTTTGATTTAATTTCAGCCCATTGGTTCTGTTCCGAACTTCTGAGGCAACAGAAAACAACTTGGCACCATCCCCTATATGACAGCCCTTCTTTTGGTAAACCTGATGCCTGATTACGTTTAACTCCGTATTGATTAAAATGTGGATGGATTACGAGCAGTCTGACCCTAAAATGTTGTCCAAGGACACCTTTGCTAAAACTAAGGAGGGTCTAGCTTTGGTCAGTACCTTAATGGGAGATGTCCTAGGAACCCTCTGCATGCTGCCCAGGTGGAAGAAAGATCAAATATAAATATAGGAAATAAGTAATCATACCGGTAGATAATTTTCCCTCATGTGCTTGATAAAAGCAGAGCCTTGTAGTTTATGATGAACATATTTAAAAAGTCACACTGGTATGAGTCTTATCTTGGGAGAGAGGTTATTGCTCATTCGTAATGCTGTATAAATATGGGCCCTGGTCCAAGAAACTCTTTCATGTTCATGCAAGAGATCGCACAAAGGTTTTTGATTTACTTTCCTCAAATAGCCACTGTTGTGCATCACCTTGCGCACTGCTGATTGAACTTGGCCTCTTGATGCAGTTTGTGACATAGCATTTGATTTCCACTGTTCTGAAGAAGTAAACAAAATACCCCATAGTCAGCTTCACCACTGTTCTGTCACTATATAGTGCTTAAGATAGTCATGCCTCTGTGACCTCCAGATGAGATTGCTGTAATGATCTCTTTGAAAAGTTCTCGAAAATTATAGCTGGTCCGGAATGAGTCAGTCATACTATTGACGAGCAAAATTCCAATGATCGTGTTAACACCCGCTTTGAAACAATTTGCACTGGCTCCTAGTTGGCTGTCACACACAATTCTAACTGCTGGCTTTGACATTTATGGATCTTAAGAACTTAAGAACATAACAAAAGCAACGCTGGATCAGACCAAGGCCCATCAAGTCCAGCAGTCTGTTCTTGTATACTTATTTATTTGAATGACCCCGTTTGATGTTCTACAGTTCATGGAGTGGGAAGGTAATTTCACAGACAGAGTTTTCTTAGGAGTGGCTCTGAAGCTATAGGGCACTCCTCCTTGAGACCTGCACTTCCCCCTCCCTCTAGGCAGGCAATCAGGGCCCAGGGCAATGCTGATCACCACTTTGGGATCAGGAAAGAATTTTCCTCCAGGCCAGATTGGCTAGGGACCCTGGAGGTTTTTTGCCTTCCTCTGGACATAGAGCAGGGGTCACTGGGGAAGTGGGGGGGCGGAGGTAGTTGTGAATTTCCTGCATTGTGCAGAGGGTTGGATTAGATGACCCTTGGTGAAGGGCTTTTATTTTAATTGTGCTTCATTGACTGTACAACACCTAGGGCAGTTTCACACAGACCAAATAATGCACTTTCAATCCACTTTCAATGTACTTTGGAGGTGGATTTTACTGTGTGAACTGGCAAATTCTACTTGCAAACGATCGTTAAGGTGCACTGAAAGTGGATTGAAAGTGCATTGTTTGGGCTGTGTGAAAGTGCCCCTAATTTAGTGATTATATGTGTGAGGTGACTTCAACATGCCTTGTATTTCCGTATGTTTTAGGTCGAACTGTAGAGTTTCTTATTCTGTTGAGTCTGTTAATTTGAAAAGTTCTTGTTCATCTTCTGTCTTCGGTGCAGCCCCACATGTGGAACTGCGCCTGCACGCAGGCCTACCGCCGGAAACTTTAATAGCCTTAGACCTCAAGCTGGGGATGCCCCTCCCACCGCAGGCGGGCCCGGCCTTCACGTCGAACAGCCCGCATGCTCCTGGGCGGGTCATCCCCTTCCCTCCTCAGTTCCTTTCTTGCCGCCGCTTTGATCGGAGCTTTTTTGCCTTACCTCAACTCGTCGCGATTTTCGTAAGTCCTTCGTTGAGTCGCGTCCTCCTGACTCCCCCGTTCTTCTTTCTCCGTTCTTCCTTAAAAAAAAAAAGAAAGAAGAGAAGAGAGAGAGAGAGCAGTTCTTTCCTCCGTATTTCGGCCTACCCCGTTTCTCCTCGACCTAGTGTTGAAATCCGCGATGGCCCCCAAGACCCCCTTCAAGATCTGTAAGACGTGCCCGGCTAAAATCCTGCACTCAGATCAACATGACCTATGCCTTTCCTGCTTGGGCGAGGGGCACAACGTGTCTAAATGCTCTATTTGTCAGGGCATCTCTACCCGGTCTCGCAACGCTCGAGCGCACCGGCTGAATGCTGAGCTCTGGAAAAAGGCCCTCTTGGCGCCCTCCCCCTCGACGGGTTCAAGGACCCCGGGAGACGCACATTCGACACGGTCGGTACCGACCACCGGTACCAGTTCGACGCCAAGGCCCTCGGATCCGACGCTCTCGGACCCATCCCACGTGTCTAAGAAACACAAACATAAATCGAAACATCTAGAAAAACGACCCGGTTCCAGCCATTCAGCACGTAAGAAGTCCGCTCCGACACCTGACCCCTCGGTCCTGGTCGTCCCTATCTCGGTACCATCCTCGGTCCCGGCCGTCCCAATCTCAGTACCACCCTCGGTACCTACCCCGGTACCGAGAACGCCCTCTCCATACTTGGGCTCACCTCTTCATTCATACTCGGATGTTGAACTGGATCCACTCGAAGACCCACTACTGATTTCGGATCCGGATCCCCTGGACCCAGCCTCCATGGTACCGACCCCTTCGGTACCACAACAGATTTTCCAACCTGCTCCTTCCAGTTCAACTACACCTGCCATATCACCAGAGATGGTCAAGGACTGGATCGAATTCCGCCGATTTAGGCAACTCTCCTTCCATGGGGAACCAGTTGTTCTGCAGACACCTCAACCCCCCCTCCCCTTGACCCCTCTCACGCAACGTACTCCTAGAGGGGATTCAGAACAAGAGGACCCTGAGTCCAGAGAGGGGAGTTCTGAGGGAGTTTCAGAACCCTCTCCAGACGAACTAGTGGGGGACACAAATGCTATTTCTCCATCTGAAGACCTTAAGCTCTGGACGGAGCAGATGATAAGAATGGCCGAGGCTCTTGACATTAATATTTCCACAGCCGACAACAGGCCTAAAGACAAGATCCTGAGTCGACTTTACCCCGACACTCCTGGTATCGCCGCCTTTCCCATTCTGGAAGGTCTCTCAGAGGTAGCCATGTCGCTCTGGAAGAAACCTGCATCTCTCCCAGCATCCTCAAAGAAGGTTGAGAACCTGTATAGGATTAAACCGGAGTCAGCCGAATTCCTTACAGTCCACCCTCCTCCTTCTTCTATAGTGACCACCGAGATGCATTCTCGGCAGCGACAGGGCCCACATTCAACTCCTGGTGAAAAAGAAAGTAAAAGACTGGACCAGTTGGGTAGACGAACCTACACCTCGTCTGCTTTGAGCTTCCGCATCTCCAACTACCAAACCATCATGGGGGGGTATCAACTCTTCTTATGGGAGAAGGCCGCCTCCCATATCGACCTGCTTCCTGAGGAATCTAGGAATGCGATGCGTCTCATCCAGGCGGAGGCCACCCGTCTATCAAGACAACAAATCAGTGCTGGCAAGCATGCAGCCGATAGTGCAACTAGGGCAATGGCCTCGGCGATCACCCTACGTTGCCACTCCTGGCTCCGTTCCACAGCCCTCCCTCTAGATACGAGGTCGCACATCGAGGACCTTCCTTTCGAGGGGAACACCCTGTTCGCATCCACCACTACTGATTTTCTCATGAATTTGAAGAAAGATCGTCAAACAGCACGATCTCTTGGAATGGCTCATCCCTTTCACCAACAGCAAAGAGACAAACCTCAGTACCATCAGCAGTCCTTTGGTCCTTCCTTCAACAGATACCAGAGATTCCAGAGATTTCATCCGTATCCTCAACAGGGAAAATTTCATCACCACAGCCAACAGCCCCAACAAAAGCACAGTTTCAAGCAGTGCTCAACTCCTAGCTCTCAGAACAAGGACCAGAGACAATCCTCCCAAAAATTCTGACTAGCACCTCAGCTCTCACGGGAGGAATTACCATTCCTAAACAGGTTGACCAAGTTTTATGAGGCCTGGCAAGCTATATGTTCTGATGCTTGGGTCCTCAAGGTTGTTTCCCAGGGTTACCGCCTGGAGTTCAAGTTCATCCCTGCCTGTTCCCCTGCAAGTTCTGCTGGGGATAACCCCTTCCCAGATTTTGCGCCCCAACTGGAAGATCTCTTCATGAAGGGTGCTGTTCAAACGGTTGACCCCCCATGTTCTGGTTTCTTTTCTAGGATTTTCATGGTTGATAAAAAAAGATGGAGGCTCCAGGCCCATCATTGATCTCAGGTCTTTAAATAAATGTTTACGAGTTTCAAAGTTCAGAATGGTTTCCTTACCTTCTGTTATGGAACTTATCATACCTAACACCTGGTTTGTAGTATTGGACCTCAAAGACGCATACTTTCATGTGTCTATTCACCCCGATCATCGACGCTTCCTGATGTTCCGTTATGGGTCCGCATTCTTCCAGTACTCAGTCCTTCCCTTTGGTCTTGCCACAGCTCCCAGAGTTTTTACAAAATGCATGGCAGTGGTCATGTCATTCCTCAGGGACCAGAGTTGCATCATCTTCCCCTACCTTGATGATTGGCTGCTTACAGCCACTAGCTCAGTGTCACTTTCTACCAATTTACAGCTGTTCCTCTCTACATGCGCCAAGCTGGGCCTCATGGTCAATCTAAAAAAGTCCAAACTAAGCCCTTCCCCCAGGGCACAGTTTATTGGAGCGGTGTTAGACTCCAAAGCTGGACATGCATTCCTCCCTAATGAAAGGGTAGCCTCTATTAGGGGTCTCATTCACCATTTTCTGAGATGCAGACACCAGCCAGTGGTTTCTATACAAAGCTTGTTGGGCCTTATGGCCTCGACCACGGCAGTTACCCCTCTAGCTAGACTACGTATGAGGGAACTGCAGAATTGGTTTATCAGGTCCTACGACTTCTCGCCCCACTCTAAGTGGCATAGACTGTCCATCCCCAGGGCTATCCTAAGATCCCTACTGTGGTGGCTCGCTGAGCCCAACCTTCTTAAGGGCGTTCCCCTCGGCTTCTGGAAACCAGACTTTACTCTCACCACAGACGCCTCCCTGGAGGGTTGGGGAGGTCATTGTGGGGGTCTCTCTACTCAGGGTAGATGGACCTCTAGTGAAGCATCAATGCACATTAATTTCCTAGAATTACGAGCTGTATGTTACGTTCTTACCTTCTTCACAGATATCCTCCAGAACTCGAGAACGCTTCTGCAGTCGGACAACTCCTGCACAGTGTTCTATATCAACAAACAGGGGGGCACAGGGTCCATCCCTCTCTGCAGGGAGGCCCAGAGAGTTTGGGAAGTAGCTTTGGTGCACAATATAGAGTTACGGGCCATACACATAGCGGGGTTTCACAACACATGGGCAGACTCCCTGAGCAGGGACTTTTCAACAAACCACGAATGGGAGCTACAGCATCACTTCCTCCTACCCATTTTTCAGGAGTGGGGTACCCCCCAAATAGACCTATTTGCAACCAGAGACAACAAGAAAGCCGCACAGTTTTGCTCGCTAGCAGGGAACGACCCAGCTTCTCTGGGGGATGCGTTCCAACTCCCCTGGTCCAATCACCTGTTTTATGCCTTTCCCCCATTCCTGTTACTAGCAAGGGTACTGGGAAAGATAGTTGCAGACGATACCGACTGCATCCTCATAGCTCCTCGATGGCTGAGGCAAATTTGGTTCTCGCTGCTGATGAAACTGGCGAAAGGGAACTGCAGGCCCCTTCCCAATCATCCGAACCTGCTTCGCTGGGGCGACCTAGCACACCACGATGTACAGAGACTACACCTCATGGCCTGGAGAATTCTTCCCAATCATTAATGGGTTGTTCACAGTCAGTCCAGGAGGTCCTTTTACAAGCAAGACGCCCTTCCGCTCGTTATTCCTATGATAGAAAGTGGGACAGGTTCCTGTCCTGGGCGACACAGGAAGGTCATTCCCCCTTTGTCTGCCCTCTCCCTAGAGTTTTGGATTATTTGTTACAGTTGACCAAGAGGGGCCTGTCGGTCTCCTCAATGCGAGTACATCTCACAGCTATCTCAGCCTTTCATGATAGAGTAGAGGGGTATACAGTTTTTTCCCACCCTCTCTCGAAACGTTTTTTGAAAGGCCTTAACAATCTGTTCCCACCACGCCCCATGTTAGCGCCCCAATGGTCCCTATCCCTGGTTCTAGCTAAACTCATGTTGGAACCCCTTGAACCTTTGGCTCAAGCCCATCTGTCCAGTTTATCTGCCAAGGTGGCCTTTTTGGTAGCACATCAACCAGAAGGGTAGGAGAACTAGCAGCTCTGCGCATAGACAGTCCTTTTCTCAAGATTTATAATGAAAAGGTGCTCCTTCACCCCAATATTAAGTTTAAGCCTAAGGTGATATCTACCTTTCATTTGGCGCAAGACTTAGTTTTACCTGTGTTTTTTCCCAATCCTTCCTCTCAGGCAGAAAAGACACTACACACCCTTGATTTAAGGCGTGCCATTCTTTATTACATTGAGCGAACCAAACACTTTAGAAAGTTGAATTCACGTTTTGTGTGTTATCAGGGACCCAAAAAGGGGAAGCTCACATCTGCTCAGTCCATAGCAAGATGGGTAGTCTCAGCGATTAGGCTGGCGTACAAACAAGCAAGGGTTCCTTACCCGTTAGGGATTAGGGCCCACTCCACTAGGGCACAGGGTTCTTCTGATGCTCTCCACAGAAGGATTCCGATCGGCGACAGCTGTAGAGCAGCGACGTGGTCTTCTGAAGATACCTTCGTGAGACACTACGCTCTGGACCTGCAGGCCAGAAAGAATGCAGCAGTGGGCAGAGCGGTTCTTCAGACGCTGTTTTCCTAGTCGACCCCACCTCCTGTTGGGTAAGCTTGTTAAAATCCCACATGTGGGGCTGCACCGAAGACAGAAGATGAAAACAGAGTTGCATCTACCTGTAACTGCTGTTCATTGATGTCTTCGGTGCAGACACACATCCCTCCCTTCCGACCCCGCTGTAGACCTAGTAAAGAGAAGAAAGATTGATTAAAGTAGGGTCATAGTTATTTAGTATGCTGCTGTGGTACTTACCTGCTATTGTCTTGGTCGGCGGCGGAGAAGGAACTGAGGAGGGAAGGGGATGCCCCGCCCAGGAGCATGCGGGCTGTTCGGCGCGAAGGCCGGGCCCGCCTGCGGTGGGAGGGGCATCCCCAGCTTGAGGTCTAAGGCTATTAAAGTTTCCGGAGGTAGGCCTGCGCGCAGGCGCAGTCCCACATGTGTGTCTGCACCGAAGACATCAATGAACAGTAGTTACAGGTAGGTGCAACTCTGTTATTTTTGTAAGGAGAATCTGGCATAAAAGCACAAGTCCTGAGAACCAGTGTTCTGTTCATGTACTTTGCTTTTCTGATCCTACTTCACATGGCAGCTTTTGTGCTCCCTCTGGAGCAGCATTCAATGTGATAAGTGAAGCTGTGGCCTGAAAGGGAAGCTGACGCACTCCCCTGTGCATGCATGAAAACGCTTTCTGCTCGCACACCGGATTTAATTTGCAGATCCTGACCAGTGTCCAGACATAATAAGGACCAAAATATGGGTTTGCCAGCTCAAAGGGACCTCTTTCACACAGATGCAGTTAATCCTGTATTCAGGCTGCTTAATTCTGAGTTCAGCGAGATTGATCAGCTTGGTTATGTTCTTTGTTGCTAGTGTAACCCACATAGTTTAGGAAACTAAAACGAAGATGAAGCTGGCCAGAACAAAGGCAAAATTGTCTAAAAATATGTAAGATTGCAATTTCAGATTATCAGTTGATATAATAGAGTGAGCTTTTTCTTAGTGACGATGAATATTAAATCATGCTAAAAAGATTTGACAGTTACCATTTTCATACTGCCTCCTTCTGATGTACATGAAACAGAGCTAGGAAAATAATTATTTAATTCCTTGGTGTGATTTTGTAAGTAAATGCAAGAGTTACAGAACTTTCTCATATCTGTTAACGATGTAGGAACATACAAGACCATCGTACTCAAGATGCTGAATTACTGAACTCGTGTGAAAAAACAAGATCCCGTTTTTGTTTTGGTTTAGTACGCTGAGCTATTGAAGCTGGACGATTCAGTGGAACAAGTTGCACTGAGTAGTATATGTTTCAACATGTTACAGTGAGATTTGCTAATGGTCTAAAGCCCAAAGCAAATAATTTGTACTATACCCTGTTATTTTAACACAATTATGATGATTGGAAGAACTCGATTATATAATTTTATAATAATGCTGTGGCTAAATTGGCTTAAATTTATAGCCAGAATTAAAGTAAATTATTACTTTGGGTACAGAATATATCATATTGACAATTATCTTATTTAAATTTTTATAATTCACACTTTAAGTACCATATTCCAAATTGGTTTGCACTGTCTGCATAATTTGTATCTTGTTTGTCTAGTGTAACCCTAGGAACATCAGATCTTCAGAAACTATTCTGAGTGGAAGAGAGCAAACATCTACAAGATGAAACTCTTTGTACGTTTAATGCAATGTTTGGCAGTTTCCTCAAAAAGAAAAGAAACCAGAATCTTCAATTTTGCTTTCTAGTTGACTTTCTGGAATGCATCCTTGAGCTCAGTTGAATTGCCTTAGGACATGGAGATCTAAAGTCTAAGTGTTATTCATTTGTATGAATAGATATTTCCAATCATTTGGGGTGATGTTTGTTTGTTTAAATTCCTTCTAGAGTTGCCATGCAAGAGCTGTCAGCCTTATTTCACTCTGTTATTTCACTGCTGCTATCACTGCCCTTGTACAAATCTATGGTAATACCACACTTGGAATACTGTGTACAGTTCTGGTCACCAGACCTGAAAAAGGATATTGTAGAGCTTGAGAAGATGCAGAAAAGAGCAACTAAAAGAATCAGGGGATTAGAGCAACTGCCCTATGAGGAGTAGTTAAAACGCTTAGAACTATTCAGCTTGGAAAGAAGGCAGTTAAGGGGACACATGATAGAGGTCTATACAATTATGCATGGCATGGAGAGAGTGGACAGGGAGAAGCTTTTCTCCCTCTCTCAGAATACTAGAATGCAGGGTCATCTGCTGAAGCTGGAGGGTGAGAGATTCAAAACAGATAAAAGGAAGTATTTCTTCACACAACGCATAGTTAAATTGTGGAACTCCCTGCCCCAGGATGTGGTGATGGCTGCCAACTTGGAAGGCTTCAAGAGGGGAGTGGACTTGTTCATGGAGGAGAGGGCTATCCATGGCTACTAGTCAAGATGAATACTAGTCATGATGCATACCTATTCTCTCCAGGATCAGAGGAGCGTGCCTATCATCTTAGGTGCTGTGGAACACAGGCAGGATGGTGCTGCTGCAGTCATCTTGTTTGTGGACTTCCTGGAGGTACCTGGTTGGCCACTGTGTGAACAGCCTGCTGGACTTGATGTGCCTTGGTCTGACCCAGCATGGCTTTTCTTATGTTCTTGTGTTCTCTTGTAAAGGAAATGAATTATAATAATTGAACATTGTGGCTGTGTACCAAAAACCATTATCTTTGTCTTTTCATAGTTTATCTCCAGCTGTTCCCTAGAGCAATATTGGGCAAACTCTCTAAGTGCTCTTTTCAACCCTATTTGGGTCCTGGACATCAGCATATAACAATACAGTTATCTTGCGATGTGCAAGTTTGGGATGATGAAAATCTGAGTTTTGTAAGCAGCTCATCAAGTTATTTATATAAAAAATAAATAACAAGGGACTAAGAGGCACCCTTGTTTAACACCTTTATAAGTATTTGTTAAACTAGAGAGGTGCCATTATGAGTTCTTTTGTCAGTTCTTTTCTCAAACCTCTGTTCCACTCCTGTCCTAATGTAAAAATGGGGACAAGTGACAAGAAATGCTGCTGTTGCAGAGTAAGTTCCCTGAAAAATAGTCATTTCCAAATAGCACTAGAGTGAAGCTGGAGAAGTGAGCACTTGGCAGTGCAGCATCGAAGACATTCTTGGAGAGAATAGAAAATCTTTTGAATATCACTTGGAGATCTGAGAACAAACTGTTCCCTTTGGGTAGATCTAGTTTCTTGTGACTAAGCTCTTATATGTTTCATGGCACAAGGAAGGACCAAATCCTGTGATGATGTTAACTTAGCCCTTAAATACCTCGTCTGCTTTCTTCTATATACTTTGGAGTTGTTATTGTAGTTTATGAAGCAGACAATTTATGTCTCTCTTTGGGGAAAGCAGATGTGCACGTGCACTTGTTGTATTTTATATAAATAAATGTATGATGCTACCTAAATAATAATAGCCAACTAAAGAGTTTTTACTGAATCTGTGTTTAAGAATGTTCTCCCTCCTTTTATCCTGTTTCTGTGATGTGTGCCTTTTCCTAGTGTAGGGGAAGGTATGATTGAAGGAATGTAATGAATTGAAGCAAAGGACATTTTAAATTGAGACTTAAACCACACTGTGGCCTTGTTGTTCTCATGATTCTACAGGGTTGGGTTAATCAAGAAGAAGCCTGACATCCTGACACATTTTAAAACCTTGTTTTGTAAGTGTAGTATTAAATTATATTTTCGTTAGGGGCCTGGTACTTTGGAAAATGTCCTACGGTCTCTGTTCCACCAGCAGTCAAAAGCTTGAAAACTTTAAGAGCAAAACACTGGGAAAGAATGTTTTGTAGAATAATTATTGGCAGCCTACTATTGTACTATGAGTTCAGGTTGAGTAGAGCAAAATAGGGATCGCCTGATTCAGCTTCTTACTTGTGTTCTTGGGCCCATAACAAATGGGTTTAGTTTTTAAAAAATAAAAAAACCCAAAAATCGCAACTCCTGATCTGTGTTTATACAGTGCAACAGACTTATAGAGGCTCCTGGTGGGGTTTTCAAGAGAAGTGATAAAGCAGAGGTGGTTTGCCATTGCTTTCCTCTGCAGAGTCTTCTTTGGAGGTCTTCCTTCCAAGTACCGACCCAGCTTAGCTTCCAAGAGCTGACGA
Source organism: Euleptes europaea (assembly GCF_029931775.1). Taxonomy (NCBI): domain Eukaryota; kingdom Metazoa; phylum Chordata; class Lepidosauria; order Squamata; family Sphaerodactylidae; genus Euleptes; species Euleptes europaea. Next base: position 20,774,075 of record NC_079313.1, on the reverse strand, counting down.
GATTGGGCTGTACTATACCATTCCACATCCCAACTGCTGATTTACTGTACATCCTGTTTTTTTTCTCATTCGCTTCCAGGTCAGGTACTCAGCATTATTAGAATGGGAAGGCAGCTTTTTTGGTAGTGTTATATCTTGGCATAGGCTCACATGAATTGGCCTCAGAGAAGCACATCAGATTATGAATGCATCCTCGTCTTCACTGTTGAGGTTTTTGCATCACTCTCTTGTCAGGACATTATTAAATAAGCAGCATGGCATCTGCCTTCTCGGTTGTGGCCCCCACCTTATGGAATGGCCTGCCTGAGGTGGTCAGGAAGGCTCCCACTCTCCTGGCTTTCAGCTAACTATGCAAAGCTGAATTCAAGAGGGCTTTTCTACACAGGCAATAGGGTTGCAGTGTACTAAATGTTTCAGTTAATTGGATAAATTATTAGGGACTGTGGTCTATTCTACTGTGTAGAGCTTGCTGAAACTAGGATCCTATTATGTAATTTTTGAATCACTTAATGTTGAATGATTGATTGATAGATTGATTGAATCACTTAATGTGTCATTTTAATACTTATGCTTTGCTTCAGTTTTGTTTGTAGACTTCTGGCTGGTTCTACAACCCTAATTCCTATTGCATTGTTCATTGAATGTCCCATCCTGTTGATTGTATTGACTCACTGCATTGTAATCTGCCTTGAGTCCAAGTGAGAAAGAGATAGATAACATAAATAAAATAAAATAAACATACCTATATGTAAATCGGCCTGTGCTGTTAATTTAACAGTGCGTTTATCTCTAAGGCGGCTCTTTTCCTACACAGCCTTGCCCAGCTGTTGGGACTAAATCAAAATGTATTATGCGTTATGAACTACTTGAAGTGATACACCACCACCTCATTATGCATGTTTGAATGAGTCCTGACCATGTTGGACAACCCAGAATTGATTGTAGCAATTAACAGTGCCCCAGGGGTTTTGAGATGTCAGTTTGTTTCTGAATGCATATGTTACTTGAAGGCTAATGTCACAGGTTTTTGAATGTCTTTTATTATACCTCCCCTCTTATCCATTAGGATTTTTGGTTATTTAACAAAAGTAGACTTGATAGTGATGAAAGTGGCAAACAAGCAATTAAGGAAAGCAGGCTCAGCCTTTAATGCTGATGTGGCTGAGACATTTGTTAGCCAGCCATTGATTGGATTGGTCAGAAGGCAATATTAGGGTGGGATGAACTGGAGTGGGTCCCTTTCTTCGTGGAACCTCTTGACCCGCAAAACATCCCTCCCCATAATGTTTATGCAAACGGGGAAATGATCACAATCCCTTCCCTCCTCTAGTTAATTAGTGTTTTGCCAAGAGTAGGTGGAGGGTTGAGAATGCGTGTCATCATCTCCTTAAAAAGTAGAATGCAAATGCTTTGCCACATTAAAAAAGGTGATCCTCCCCCTCTCCACATTTTGCAAACCCTTTGCCAGCTGAGAGAAGCAACACTTTCCCAATTATGTAGAGTCATACTAGACCGGATCTATGGGGGAGCCAGGGGGAGCGGCTGCCCTGGGTGGTGCCACAGCTAGCGGGGGGCAGCAGTGGCTGCCAGGAGCAGGCTGTGGGCAGCTGCCCGGCTGCTGCACGCTCTGCGCCCTGACCCACATGATGCCCTTGGTCTGGCGCTCACAACCTGGGAAGTAGCAGCATTTAATGAGGCTGCCCATGCTGGGGTGCTGCACAACACTATGCACACACACAATGCTATGCACACATGCAGAACTGTCGCAGCTTCCAGTGCATCAAGGCAAGCATCCCGGGCCCGGCAGGTTAAGGCAGGCGGATACTTCAGTGGCTGGCGTGACTGCCTGTCTCCAGCGGCTGCCTTTGTGCACTGTGGCTGGGCTCAGGGAACAACAAGAAGAATCCCAGCCCTGCCGCCTCCTTGCTCTTTGTTTCAGCGGTTGCAGGCAGGTCCCTCCTCCCCAGCAAGTTAGTAGCCACTCAGATCACAGGTGGCAACAGTGGGGGGGAAGCCCAACATTTTCACAAGGCATTATGGATACATGTGCACTGTCCTCTTTTCTCCAGTCCCATTGGGTTTGCCATTGCCTGCCTCTGTGTAGCAACCCTGGACTTCCTTGGTGCTCTCCCATTCAAGTACTGGGGCTGTGAGGGGTGGGGGGAGCCTGACTGTTGCCACTGTGGCACGTGGAGCAAAGAAGTGGTCATGTGAAATGGTTTGTGTAATGGTTTGGCAGGAGGCGGGTGACTGAAGTTGGCAAAAAGCTGGGCACTCTCCATTGCACCAGTCAATCTTGATGGTCCTTCTATTATTTGGACTTTGCCCATAACACACTCATGTGGTGGTGGAAACTGCCATCAGATTGCAGCCGACTTATGGTGGTCTTGTAGGGTTTTCAAGGCAAGAGACATTCATAGAATCATAGAGTTGGAAGGGACCACCAGGGCCATCAAGTCCAACCCCCTGCACAATGCAGGAAATTCACAACTACCTCCCCCAACACCTAGTGACCAGAAGATGGCCAAGATGCCCTCCCTCTCATCATCTGCCTAAGGTCACAGAATCAGCTTTGCTGACAGATGGCCATCTAACCTCTTCTTAAAAACCTCCAGGCAAGGAGAGCTTACCACCACTCAGAAGTGGTTTCCCATGGCCTGCCTGTGCAGCAACCCTGGACTTGCTTGGTGGTCTCCCATCCAAATATCAGTATCCAAGTCATGGCAAAATACATGTATTCATGGGTCATGACAAATAAGGTAGATATAACATCAAATATATATGTCTGGCTATGAACGCCCTTGGCTCCCAACAACAAAAGGAATTATAGGAGGAATTAATAGATAATAGATAGGTAAGGTAAAAGTGTAATTATTCATTAACAATTCCTAGAGGTCAGCACAATTTATTCTATCGTTTAAAAGAGTTGTTTATTATACATGTATATTACATTGATAATATATGTATGTACAAAGAAAAATATGTATATAATATATAGGGGTGTCATTTTGTACTTTTTCTCCCCCCTTTAAAAAATGTAGATCCGACCCTGGTCTATACATGTGACTAGCCCATAGTCTTTAGACTAATAGCTGTTTTTGCCTTCAGTGATAACATTGCACCTACTGCATTACCCCTGGATAGCTGGCTGGGTTTACTCCAGGAAGTAGAGATGAGAAGGAAAAGAATGGCATTAAGGGTTGGATCCAGCCAGCTTTACACTTGTGAAAAAGGAAGGAGGCTAGCCCTTTTCACCACTCAAAACGGCTGTGCTGAGGATCATGGGATGGGGTGGGGAAACAAATCCAGTTCACCAGATTAGCCTCCACCACTCATGTGGAGGAGTGGGGAATCAAACCTGGTTTGATCACTGGAGTTCACTGCTCCAGACCACCGCTTTTAACCACTACACCACGCTGTAGAGGATGCACTGATTCTAGGAGAATCCTAGTGCACCAGATAGGTCAGTTATTTGACCTGCTAAGTGGTTCCTAATTTGTCCGGGACTAGTCTGCGTAATTAAAAATAGAGCTCTATTCTGAGAACAGGGTACATTACTTGACAGTTCAGACAAGTTCGTTTGTGTCCATTGGATTTTTAATCCTGCTTCTCTTTCTTTGTCAGCCCATTTGTAGGATTACTCTTCCTTAAATTGAGAATTGTCAGCTTTTCCCTTGGAAATTTAGAGATGGGGCAGTTTTCTTTTATTACACTAGATACCAGTACTTCTAGAGGGGGTTCCTTAGTGACCATGTTGAAATTAGGGATGTAAATTTTATTTTAAAAACCAACCGTTTAAACTATTACAGCAAAGAGCTGTTGAGGAAGAGGAATGAGCAGATCTCCTTTCTGTCTGTTAGACTACCTTGGGTGTGTTTAGCTCCATGACTTATGTCAGACCACTCTTCCATCATTTCCACTGAGCAGTAAGTTATCTGCGCATGCAGCAAATCGGGTGCAGGCACAACAGCTGCAAGGAACGTGGTTGACCCTCCACTCAGCCAGGTCTGTCTTTAATGGGACCACTATGATTAAATATTATAATCCCCGATCTCTGTTTGGTTCAAATGGAATATTATCTAATCTTGTCAGGCTACCCATAATCCACCTGTGAACCCTTCAAATGAATGCAGATTTGGAGAAAAGAAATGGAGAAGCTGCCTCATTGCTTCTGTTGGCTGTTCTCTAATTCATTCCTAAATGTTCCACTGCACAGTATAATGTGCTTCCTGTTGCCTGATCAGTCATTAGATGTGTGAGTGTGTGTATGGGAAGGGGGGTTTAAACTATGTTAAAACTTGTCTACTCAAAATCTCATCTGCAAGTAGGTGCATTTCAACATGGACAGCCCATTCCTGGGGGAGCAGATAGGCAACGGCTGGGAGCCGCCCAGCCACACCTCCTCCACAGAGGCTTCCCGGACGCCAAAAATAAGAGGCATTTAAATTGGGAAATAGGGAAAATGCCCCAAATTGAAAAGAGCGAGGCTACACCACACAAAAAGGTGGCGTATCCACACTGCAGCTCGAGGGGGCTTTCCCGGGTCCAAAGGGGTTAGGAAGCTGCCTAACGGCAGCTCCGCCCCAAGAACACCCCCCATGCTGGTGTGGGCTCCTGCTTCCAGGATTTCGCTGCCAGTGTTGCAGCTCCAGCAGCGGAGCCCCCCAAAGCAGTGTGGCTTCCGGGCGCCGGCGTGTTTGCTCCTTTGCTGGTGTAGTTGCCATTTTATTCCTTGCTAAAGTGGCACCTATGCCAGCGTGGGGTCATGCTGGCTTCTGAAAACCTTCAGCCCCCCCCTTTTCAGGATTGCAGCGTTAATTTTTTTATAATGACCTTTCCCGTGCTGGAAAGGACACTGTAGTGGTCTTGTGGCCACTTTTGCTGGGCTTTCTAAAATCTGGTGAGGCGGCTGTGACGGAACTGGAAGCTACTTAGAACTTGCAAAAAGGCATCACAGGTCCCTCGCAGCTCTGCGCAGCACATTTCCATGCTTTTAATGTTTGAGGAAGCATTAAGAACAAGTTTGTCCATAGAGATGATATATCTGTCTGCAGCTTGTAAAAGTATCCGTTGTCTCTTTTGTGTTTAAGGTTCTATCCAAGCGGAAACACCTCTGATTAGCAGGATAGGCTGTCAGTTTCCATTAGAACTACTGTCTGGTGCTGGGTGATAAACCGGAAAATGTGATTATTATATCATGAAGGCTTTTCCCTTCTCCAGCCTTTTGCTCTTATTTGGATTTTCCTCCTGCTCTTAGCTGTCAGATCTTTATTTCTGATTAGCAGTGTAAGCAAACAAAATCTGTTTGTTTCCTGGAAAGTCTGTCTGGATTTAAAAGTGTATTGGTGTTTTTCCAGTCACACTGTTCTTCCATGCCCTGTGTAAACCCAAACATAAGCCACAGAACTTCCTTCCTCATGCTAATATTTATTTTATTTTATTCAAGGTTTTGATTATTTTCCTTTCACCAAGGATATTTAAACAATTACATTGTAAAAGTTAGAACAGAAACATGCTTTCGGTGCCAAAATTTTGAGAGCCAGCATGGCATACTTGTTAAAATGTCAGACTAGGACCCGGGAGACCCAGGTCTGAATCTCCACTCTGCCACGGAAGTTTGCCATGGATGCTTAGGCCAGTGATCCACATTCTGCCTAACCTACTTCACATGGTGGTGGTTGTGAGGATAAAATGGAACAATGTAAGCTGTACAGTAAGAAAGGCAGGGTATAAATAAAGTAACTATTGCCTCTGTGAGAGAAAAATATAGCTGAGATATCCAATTTTCTCACACTTGTTGTGGCGCTCTGCCTTGACGCCCCCTGCTGTCAGCGGGTCCACGGTCCCTCAAGACCCCACTCAGACTCCTTGGCCTCAGATAGGGGCTGGTCTCTAAAGGCTGCGAGACCTGGCTTCCCCTCTAGTTTACCGAGCCTGACTTGCCTTCTCAGGACTCTGCAGAACCCTCCTCCTCGGCCTCAGCCCTCTTATTTACAGTTAGCTCCGCCCCGTTTCTCCCCCCATCCCGGGTAACTTGGCCCTTCCAGAAGGCATATAAGCCTCGTGAAGGTCAGCTGGCCCTTGCCAATACTCGGGCCCTCCCTGCCTCTGCCTTCTCAGTCGGGGATTGCATCAGGAGCCTTTGTGTCCACCGGCCATCGCCCAAGGGCCTCAGCTGTTTGGTGATGGTGTGGCTACCCCTGGGGGCTGGGAGGGGCCTCACCGGCATCCCCGCGCTGTGCCTGCTATTCCTGGGCTCGACACCTTTTCCCTGATCCTCTCGGCACTGGGTAAGACAATGGAGTGGGTCTGCCTGTTGGCGGCGTGAGGAAAATGTTCTACGGGGAGCCCCTCTGCCCCTTGGGTACCTGGGTTGTCAGCTGCCTGTGGGAATGGGGGTGGCTTTCATCCCAAGGTGTGGGAGCACGTTTTGGGACACTTCTGTTTTTAATAAGTATGTCAAATGAAGCTTTATTTTTCATCTATTAAATTATGAGAAGCAAATGGGATTGGTGACCAAAAGAGACCTCTGGAGTGACCTACCATTTCTTATGCCCCCAACTGCTGTCTTTAAAAGGTGAGGAAACAAATCGGATTAAATTTCCATCAGCACCCAGTTAGCACCACTACCACCATGAGCCAGCCTCCACAATTCATGACCACAAAGAACGTGTAGTTGTATGACACTCCGCTGTCACCTTTAATGGATCCTATTTTGGCAGGTTTGCGCCCTGCCTTGGCACTGGAACTTCAGAGCATTATATTCTTACTAGTATCTTAAGGACAACAAGTTAATTTAAAAAATGCAGGGCACAGTTATGCTTCCCATGCTGTTATGCTCTGAAGTCGGCAGTTTGGCACGCTGAAGAGTTGGAATGGCTGCTGCCAAAAGTCTACTTTATATGAAATGATAAATGTAATCTTAATTGATTCAGAGCCCTGTGGCGCAGAGTGATAAGCTGCAGTACTGCAGTCCAAGCTCTGCTCACGACCTGAGTTCGATCCCGACGGAAGTTGGTTTCAGGTAGCCGGCTCAAGGTTGACTCAGCCTTCCATCCTTCCAAGGTTGGTCAAATGAGTCCCCAGCTTGCTGGGGGTAAAGGGAAGATGACTGGGGAAGGCACTGGCAAACCACCCCGTAAACCAAGTCTGCCTAGCAAACGTTGGGATGTGATGTCACCCCATGGGTCAGGAATGACCCAGTGCTTGCACAGGGGACCTTTACTTTTTTTACTTTAATTGATTCAGAGGACCAAGCCATGCATTCCCGGAGCGGTGTCATTGTTGCATTGGCCCAGTTATGTTCCCAGACTATTCTGATAACATTTGAAATGCAGAGACTTCATAGGTGGAGTACATAATATTGGCACGAGGAGTAACCACACTCCCTCATCCCATCATACACAGTCTCCACATTTGAAGGTTTACTGTGGTGATATGGGTACAAGTACACTGAAGCAGCATAGCACTGCTTAAGTAACATAAAAGCTAAACTTGTATTAAATAATGGCTGGCTTAATAATTTTTGAGACCCATGCTTTCTTAGTTTTGTCTGTCCTGTAAAAACAATGTTGTACTTACCTGTAACTGTTGTTGATTGAGTGGTCCTCTATGCAGGCACACATCCCATGTGGGACTGCACAGAGGCCATGGCAATGAACACATCAAATGTTTTCAATTTCTGGATTGTCTTTGATGGTTTGTGTCGTAGTACTAAGTCATTTTGTAAAGAGGGTGCCATGAATGAAGTTGGTGAAATGAAAACCCCTCTTGAAAAACCTACCTGACAACTTATTTTCAGGTGTGTAGCTGGGTTGGTCTGTACTAGAACTGCAAGATTCGAGGCCGGTGGCACCTTAAAGACCAAGAAACATTCCAGGATTATAAGTGTTCGAGCATCAAAGCTCCCTTCATCAGATGTGTCTATGTTCAGCTAGACTTTAGTACAAGTTAAGTCTCTGGTGTTTGAAATGGTATGAAGAGTACAATTGCTAGGCTGCCATTAGAGGCATTTGTTGAATCCTGGTGGACAAGAGTTAGGTCAAATGCAGTGATGGCTCTGTATGACATTTGTGCCTTTGAAATGCTAAAATTTCCATCAGAGTAATCTGCTGGTAACACTTAACTGGCAGCTGATCAACAGGCTTCATTATGGCAGTACTATAGCAGGAGCTTGATGAGCACAACTCTGCTTTCCAGTTTGAGTAAATGGGTTTTGTTTTTGTTCCTTATCACTCTTAGGGGATTACCGCACTTTGTATTCCCAGCGATGTATTAAGAGTTTGAAAATGTTGTAAAAACATCGCTTTAAAAGGGTTTTTGGATACTACTGCTTATAAATGGTTGGAAAACGTCTTCACAGCTAAAGGGGCCAGACAAAGTGCGAACAGTATTTTTTATAACGTTTTCAAACTCTTAATACATCGCTGGGAATACAAGTGCGGTAACCCCCTGTGTTACAAAATTTGTGACTACAGAAGCAAAAAATAAAACAAATCCACACAACAGTGCTGGATGAGATTTGGATTTGATAGGTCCTCATGTAAATAGGTCAGACAGTCCTAAAATTGCTTGTAGAGATAATTCAAGGAGAGTTTAGAGAGAAAGGCCCACTTTTCACGGAAGATTTTGATTCTCTCTTGCCGCGGAGCAAAAAAAAAAAAGCGATTTAAATTTATTTTTCATGGGCGCGATTTAAATTCATGTTTTTATATCCCTGTCAATCCAGACGTAGTTTTGGTTTTTCATGGGAACAAAGCAAGCAGTATTCTACAACAGTTTGGTCTGTCCCCTTCTGAAAAGCTCATGGTTTATGCCCGCCCCCAACTCCACCCAGCGGATTACCCAGTGCAGTTCACCTCTGTGGACACAGCCACAGCCCCCAAAAAAGGACCAGTCCCTCCGGTTTCCTTATATAACTTTTCTATTTACTATGCACCCCGTTTCCCCCCCCCTGTACTTGGCCACCACCACCCTTTCCCAGACTTTGACAGACGGTCATCATTGTGCCTCCCCCCCCCCCCCCCCGTAGAGCTCTGGCCATCCATTGCCAGGAATTTCCATCCAGATAGAGAAGGAGACCCAAAGCAGACTGGCTGTCCCTCTTCAGAAGGGTGACAGGAGTTTTGGCTTTGATTTGCCGCTCTCAGGATGCCCCTCCTAACACACACACACAGGATCACACCAGCAGGAGGGAGATCCAGAGCAGACTGGCTGCCCCTCTTCAGAAGGTTAACGGGAGTTTTGGTTTTGATTTGCCACTCTCAGGATACCCCCCCCCAACACACACACACAGGATCGCACCGGCAGGAGGGAGACCCAGAGCAGACTGGCTGCCCCTCTTCAGAAGAGTGATGGGAGTTTTGGCTTGGATTTGCCGCTCTCAGGATGCCCCCCCAACACACACACACAGGATCGCACCGGCAGGAGGGAGACCCAGAGCAGACTGGCTGCCCCTCTTCAGAAGGGTGACTGGAGTTTTGGCTTGGATTTGCAGGAGGGAAATCTGTCCTGCCTTGGAGGGAGGCTGTCACCCGGGCTTGAAACTCTCCCAGCCAATCGCCGTTCATAGGGAAGGAGAAATTAGCTGACATGGGCGGGGACAATTGGTCCAAACCCAGGAACGTTTTTCATGGAGCGAAAAAAAACGCGTAGCAACCACAATGAACGGACCAACACAGGTTTGAGAAGACGTGGAGTTGACGCGGTTTTTCTGCTAAAACTCGAAGCTTTCATGAAAAATCAAAAATTTGAAGCGGGGCAAAACCATGCCAAACCTCCGTGAAAAAATGACCACAGAATCCTTTTCTTTGGATGATTCCCCCATTGAGACTGTGTCAGATTTGCTTTAAGTGCAGTTTCCATCTAGCATTATAACCTATTTAAACTTTAAATAATAAATGTTGAGTATATCCAGATACACTGCAAGGAAACACATTGTAAACTTAGGATGGCTGATGCTGGACATTTTTAGTCCTAGAATATTATATACAGCGGAAATTAGTAGTAGAGCAGAGCTATCATTTTCCACTGCGCAGCAATTTCATTATTTTCAAACATTTGGGTGGGTTTTTAAGTGTCTCCTTGAAATGTCATCTATTTTTCATTTAAATCCTGGATATCGGAAGGAACTAAAGGTTAGGTTTTTAAGGTTTTGTGGAATCGTACCATTCTGAACTAGACCACTGGGCACAGCGAGGAGCGGTACAATCCCTTTATTTGCCTGACCAGATTGTTTTTTAGCCCTGACCTGGATAGCCCCAGGCGAGCCTTGATCTCATAAGATCTCAGAAGCTAAGCAGGGTTGGCCCTGGTTAGTATTTAGATGGGTAACCTCCAAGGAATACCAGGGTCATGACATGGAGGTAGGCAATGGCAAACCACCTCCAAACGTCTCTTGTCTTGAAAACCCTATGGAGTTGCCATAAGTCAGCTGAGACTGGAATACACACACAAAAATCTGTTTTGGCCTTCCGCCAGTCCATATGACTAAGGGTATATGATGCGGTTCTGTGTAAGCTTTAGCTCAATGACCTAACAAAGAGCCCATTCCTAAAGGGAGGGGGGCGAAACTCCTCTGGAGCTGGCTTGACCCCGCATTGGCGTCTGGGCGCCACTGGCCCCTGCCGCCAGCGCAGCCACTCTGGCAGGGCTTTCCCGACTCCTGGCCGCCGCAGAACTGCCCCCCCCCTGCAGGATTGGGTTGTTTGTGCTGGGAAGCATTCCCAGCCAAGTTCAGAGAGTGCAAGGTTCTCTTGCTAATGCCCTTGAGCTGGATCAGGGACTACATGCCATCCCTGGAACATTATCAAGGGCTTTTGCACAGCCCTCTCTGAACTGTGACTAGAATGGAAGAGTGGGATGAAAAGTGGAGGAATGCCTTGCATCGACTGGGAATTAGCTTAGCTGTTCTGCAAAAAGGTTTCTTGAACATTAACATTTTGACATGAAAACCAAAACTGAAAATTTTGCTCTGCCCTGATCAGTTGATGCTGTAATTCAGTCTGTGTTGCAGTTTAGCTGTCTGAAGACTTTGAGAACACTGTTTTAATTCCTAGTAACAAGAATCCACATTTCCAGCATGGAAATCTTGTGCTCTTCCATTGCAGCTGATCTGTCAGGCTATTGTCAACATTTATTGACAAGATAATGAAATGTGATATTTTAATTATTGCGCTTTGTTTATTTAAAATATATCCCATCTTTCCACAAATATTTGTGCCAGACACTTAAATCTACCAAGGGATAAGCTTTTTTAAATTGAGAAGCTTTAAAGGCCAATCCTGAATGTGGCCGGACTGTCAGATCCATTAGGTTTGTGCAAGGGCAATAGTAAGAATAAGCAAGGACATCACAAAACGTGTTTTCTTTCATTGGATAGCTGTTAGCTTGTTACCTTATGGTTTACATTTCTTTTAATAGTTGGTAAAATTAAAAAAAAAAGACAATTTGGGTAATGATTGCTCCCTTAAGTATGTTTAAGCTATCAAGAACCAAGTGAAAACAGACCTGTCTCGTTGCAACCTGCTCTTTTTATTCTGCGTTTGGTTCACCATAATCGCTCTCTTGTTGCCTCACTGCTAATTAAAGAAACTCCCAGAAGACAGTTTAAGTTAACTGTCTTGCTCTTACCTCCACTTCCCTCCTCATGAATATATTTCTACAAGAAAAAAAATAGAATTGGGCTTCTGATACTGTATTGTATAATTGTGAAAGGCAGACTGACAGCATTAAGGAAAGCAGTATACATGCTGTAAAACGGACAGGAGAGGACTCTTGCGTTCCATAATAATAATTATGGACTTTGCACGAACCTCACAGACACCATCAGCTTTTTAGCTGTCTAATTATCTTGGCTACATAACTGGCCATTATTTACAGTACTTACAACATGATTGGTGTACCGCTGATGCTATGAACTCCTGTCTGTGGTTAGTACCTTGCTCACCACCAGCAGTAAGGAACAATGTGCTGAAGAGCTAAGGCCAGGCAGTGTGTCCTTGAGGCAAAGCCTGCTTAAACAGAAGAAACAAAGACCAACTTTTGTGTGTGTGTTTCTACAGGAGAACAGATTGGCAGAGAGCCAATTGTAAATTGTGTTTTTACGAGAGAACAGATTGGTAGTGAGCCAATTGTAAATTGAAATTCAATATATGATTAATGTATATAAGTGCATTGTTTGCTGCCACCCTTGCCTTTCTCTTTTCCTGTCCAGGAAATGCATCTATTCAGGAGCAGAAATCTTACTGAGATGATAGAGGCGTGAAAGTGTGAGCCTAAAGCCAGTGGGTTGTATCCTCTGCATTAAATGGAACCTGTTGGAAATGGATCTTCCTGCCCTTTCCCGCAGCAACTTCTTGTGACACTCCCCAAAAAAGGCATTATCCGGTTTCTTGTACAGTTAGAAATCAACATAGGTCAGGGGACTGAAATACGGAGGGACCTCAGGCAAGATTGGCTCTCTCCTCCCTCTAACATCAGCTCAGCATCCATAGAATACAACCCAGTATTGTTAAACGGGGAGGGAAGGCAGTATGGTATAGCCTGATCTCATCAGATCTTGGAAGCTAAGCAGAGTCAGCCCTGGTTAGTATTTGGATGGGAGACCATCAAGGAATACCACGGTTGCTATGCAGAGGAGGGCACTGGCAAACCACTTCACACACACACATTGTTAAACAGGGTTAGTGGAAAAGAATGTGTCCTATAATATCCTGTCTCCTATAGAGGGTAATAACTTTTATTTAGTATCCCACTTACCTTCAACTGTAAGGTATACTAGTGTATTTAATAATCAGAACTCAAGGCAGTTAAAGGTCAAAAAACAAAACCTGTGAAAATGTGTACCAGTAAAATAGACTTAAAACCAGCATAAAATCTCAGTTAGCAGGTAGTGTAGCTTTCTGTTCAAACAGCAGTAGATAACAAAGACATCTTTAATCATAAAAGCATGGTGGAGAATTAACAGTTACTGTGGAGTCAGGTTAGGTCGTTTAGGGGCGGGCTCCCTACGTATGCAGACAAGAATTAGCATCTGATTCAAGAGATGTTTGGAGGTTTTTTGCCATTGCCTGGCTCTGTGTCATGACCCTGGTATTCCTTGGTGGTCTCCCGTCCAAATACTAGCCATGTCCGACCCTGCTTAGCTTCTGAGATCAAACGAGATCAGGCTAGTCTGGGGCTATCCAGGTCAGGACTGTCCTAGCATAAAGGTTACAAAAATAGTAGAGCAGCAGTGACTTGCCTTGTATTTTCTCTTAGGGAACCGAAGACTGTGGCACAAACCCATATCCATTATTATTACATTGTAGAGAGAGCCACAGTTTTGGGTAGAGGCCATTTTACATGTTGGAGGAGCCAAATTTTTAAGAAGTATGTAAGAAACTGTGTTATCATATTACTCCTGGTACATTTTTATATAAAGTTTGATTTCCCTCATGCACTGTGTTTTTACCAGGTATATGATAAAAAGTGCATGTGTTAAGTGCCATCAAGTTGCTTCCAACTTTTGGCGACCCTGTGAATTAATGACCTCCAAAACGTCCTATCGTTAATAGCCTTGCTCCGGTCTTGCAAACTGAGGGCCATATATGATATATTCCTAGGATGGTGGTGGAATTATGCACATTCTCATGCTGAACCTAACCACAGAGTGTAGATAATCTGCTCAGTGGGGCTCTTGCAAACCCTAGACTTGCAGGAAAATCTTGTTTTGTTATATCCGCCTCTTTTTATTTTTAAAAAAAGTTCTACAATGCTCCAGTCTCACGAGAGTACAATATGAGACCATGGCAGCCTCATCAGCCACAGACAGTATCACAAATGTTTTCTGTGGTTACCTAGGCGATCCAAAATGGCTGCTGAATTTTCATTTTGAAATTTGAGATGTGTCACGTGGGAAGGCAAGAGGGACAAAAAAAAGGAAATGCGTGGGGAGTAAAACTGGAGGGATTGTGGTAGGAAAGATCGTTTTCTATGAGTGATATAAAGGGGTGCCATATATTAGACAGCCAGTGTGGTATATTGATTAGTGTGTTGGGCTTAGATTGAGGCTCAAATCCCTGCTCAGCCACTGTGTTTACTGGGGATCCTTGGACCAGTCACTGGCTTGGCATATCTTGACCGCTCTCAAGATTGCTGAAAGGATAATGTGGGTATTGGGCCATATATACTGCTCTGAACGTTTTGGAGAGATTGTGGGAAGGGCCGTGGCTCAGTGGTAGAGCATCTGCTTGGCATGCAGAAGGTCTTAGGTTCAATCCCCAGCATCTCCAGTTAAAAGGGACTATGCAAGGAGATGATGTGAAAGACCTCTGCCTGAGACCCTGGAGAGCCGCTGTTGGTCTGAGTAGACAATACTGACTTTGATGGATCAAGGATCTGATTCAGTATAAGGCACCTTCATGTGTTCATGTGTGTTCATTTATGCAAGGTGTTTGGTTTGGTCAGTTAACCAAGCAGAGCAAGTGGATAATCTTTTCCGTAAGATGTATCTCACTGGTAAAAAGATTTAAAAGATAAGAAACATCCATTACATATGAGAGATTCTTTATACATTTGTCAACATTTTGCTGAGCTTGAATCATATTGCTGAATGTGATTGTCAGCTGGCTCTTTTAATCTGTTTTCCCACTGGCTCCTTGGGTAGGAATAAGCTATGCTTTGCAAAGCATGCAACACAGTGATATGATAAAACAATGCTTGTTCATGAGCCAGAATTAGAGCACAAAGCTCTAAAGCTTTCTAAATTGTCAGTGTCTTAGTCTGAAGACAACAAAATGAAAAATTGGCACGTTGTGCCTATAGTCGTTCTCCTTAAAGGGAGCAGCAAGCATAGTTGAAATGAAGGTACATTGCCAGAAGTCTCCCTTTGCTAAATAATGTAATAAGGATACAAAATCCTGGATAGCAACCAGTATGAGAATAATCAGTGCAGCCTCCATGGGTGTATTAATTGTTCAAACTGCTTAAGCAGCAGCCTTGAAACCAAGTAGTAGATATTTTAAATGACCCTTAAACAGCTCTCACTTTATTGGAGCACAGGGCTGGAATAGTTGTAATGCACTGTGCCCTTTAATCCCATATGTACCTTACTAATGAGTATGTTGAAGTGGTGTGTGTGGGTTATTTGTTTGTTTTACTTGTCATATTACCAAAAACACAGTTGTTATTTATACCATGGTATAGGATAGGTAGACACTGAGACAGTGGGTAATGAGAACGTTTATTAAGTAATTAAATATTTTAAAGCATAGTACCGGTATGCATATTTAACTGGGCGTTTGTTAAGCAGATACACTTTCTTATTGCTTTCTTTGGTGTTAATGTGACTGCGGGAGGTGACAATCCCTGACCCAGGGCTCTCTCCCAATCAATTTCATGTAACCAGTTTCTCTTTCTCCAGTCTCAATCCCTAGTTTAGTTCCCTCAGAGCTTTGTTTCAGTTCCTCCAAAGTCCTCATGTTGGCCAGGCTGTTCCTTGGGTTGTTCTCGCTCTGAGGAGAGGGCATTTTGAAAGCTGGGTTGTTCTCACCAGTTGCTCAGGGAGGCAGGAGTAAATTCATCACTTCCTGTCTCCTGCATGGGACCCTGTCTCTCCCCCCCCCCCCCAGTTTGTTTCCTGGCTTGACAGGGAGAGCATGGAGAAATAGTTCTCAGCCCAATTGAATTTTTTCTTAGAATTTATTTTTCCAACTTCCTTTTTCTCTTCATCTAGCCCACTCTCTCCATCGGTCTTCTTAATTGCAGCTTGAGCCCAATTTTTTTCTATGCTCTTTCCTCCTCTCCCTCCCTCCTTTCCCATGGAGGGCTTTGAAGAGCAGCAGGAATCCAGTGTTGATGGGTTCCTTCAAAAACCAATGCTGATTCCAGGCAGGTCTCTGCAATCCCAAAAGGGGAGACATCAGAGCCGAAAGCTACAGCAACTTCAGAGCTGCAGGAGAGAGGAATGGTACCAAAGGGAAAGCATTGGCTGGAGCAGCCTAAAAATGGCGTGAAAAGGGTGCATAAAGGAATCCTAGATCTCAAGTTTGTGGCACACAAGTGTTCTCGCATGGAGTCACTACGATCTGTCACAGAAGCCCTAACACCTGGGGGTCTTCATGACCTGCACAGATCTGACAGAGGCCTACCTGCACATTCCCATCCATGTGGGTTATTGCAGGTGTCTCCAGTTTAATAGCGAGACCAGCATTGTCAACTGAGAGCACCCCCCTTCGCTTTCGTCTTCTTCATCAACATCTAATCAGCAAGTACCACTTTTTTTTCTCCAAGTATCACCATCCCCTGTCGGGATCTCATTTTTCCTGTAGGATGCAGTCCATCGGCACCTGAAGGTTTCCACATTGTGGCACTAAGTAGCAGCCATCGCAACAATTATACTTAGGATCACTGGGTGATCCCTGATGAGACATCCTCATAGTGACCAGTTCCTCAAGGGGTTGATTTAAACCAGCCCTCCCATAGTAATAGATTCCTGTTATGGAGACTACACATAGTACTTTCAGCACTTACATCCACACCATTCGAACCCTTGAGGGAGGTGTACCCAAAAATGGGTGCGTGTGAAGACACTGTTCCCAACTGCAGTAACTTCAGCCAGGAGAGTATTGAAGTTAGCAGCCCTATCACCCAGGAAAGGACTTCATGTTATCCACAAGGTAAAGTTGATGCTACAGCCTGATCCCACCTTCATGCCAAAGTTAACTCTCTCTTCCATAGGAGATAGGAGACCCACCTACCATCCTTCTGTCCTCATCCTGAGAATACCAAATTTTTTAAAAATCAGATTATGTATTCATTTTGCTGATGGCACCGAACAAAGGCAACAAGATGTTTAGGGCAGCGATCAACTCTAACCTAAGGCAGACCATCTCTGAAGACTACAAGGCAAGGGACACTCAGGTTCCTCTGGGTGTCACAGCCCATTCGATTCAATGCACGGCTACCAATGCAGCATTCAGCCACCAAGCTTTGTTGGAGAGATTTGCAAGGCAGCCACATGGTCCCCCATTTCGACCTCGTAAGATGTTACAGCCTTAACTCCTCTTCTGCCACATGTTTGGTCACAGGGGGCTACACAATGTGGTGGATGACATATAATATCCGCCCGGATGAAGGGACACTGCTTTAGGAAGTCCCTTTCAAGATGCCCTTGGTGTGAGAACGGAATCCTTGTTTATAAGAAAAGCAGTAGAGGATTAAATTAGGGGGGGGGAATCATGATGATAATTCAGGAAAAAGGGAGAAAAGGCTCCCCGTAATTCCTTTTTGAATTCCCTGTTTTTAATGCTAGGGGAAGTTCACTGTACCTGTGTGCATACCTTGTTTGAAAGTCGGCTGTGTAAATTAATATGACTGTCATAACCTGCACTGATGAGATCTGAAATGCTAATGAGCTTTATTGGCATAAAAATAAATAAATACATATTGAGGTTAAAAGGAGGTTTTAAGATTTTGAGCAAGTCTCTTCCTTAGATCATATACAAGGTTTAATTTTTTAAAAAATAAGTCCCAAGAAGCTAGCAACCCCTGCAGTAACCTGAGGATAGCTGTCATTTAAAAGAAATCTAACTAGCTCCTTATCGGTGCCACCAGGGCAATCCTTCAAAAGGGGTTCAATGATCTGTTCCCGTAAGGGTGAGCCATGCTCACAGTGTAGCAATACGTGGGCCACGGTTTCGACTTGTCCAGAGGCACAGGAACATAGCCTTTTCTCGTAGGGGACCTTGGCATATCTGCCTATGGTCCAGGCCGTGGGGAGGAAATTTAGACGAGCTTGCATAAAAAGGCGTCTCAAGAAAGGGGGGGTCAGAGTGTAAAAGTAGCCAGGTAAAGAGCTCGGGGTCATATAGATACCATAAGTTAAAGGTGAGCAAGAGCTTGTAGCTCTAGCAAGGAGCATTTGTTTCCCAATGTCGGTGATCCTTAGTTCTAAGATTCTGAAGGCTTGCGCCTCATTTAAGGGGAGTAGTGCCTCAAAGGACACCCTATGGATTTAATTTTATCACTGATGGTCTTGCTCCAGGGTGAGACAAAATGGTCTGATAGCATATGCCACATCAAACTCAACGGGGGTGGCTCTATAGTGGAGCCTCAACCAGAACTTAAAAATAAGCAGCCAGGCCCTGGTTTCTAAAAGATTTAGCCCTGTCTCTAAACAAAGAGCGGGGTACGAGACACAGTTGGGAATTCCCAGTAGTCGTCGCAGAAAAGAAGACTGGGTGGACTCTAGCTTCTGGTTGTGGATTGCCCCCCAAATAGGGATTCCATAGAGTAGCAAGGGGAGCAGCTTCGCTTTATAGATTCTAAGAGCGGCTGGCACGTATTGACCACCCCTGGAATAAAAAAATTTCACGACAGCGCCAGATCGAAGTCTCATGGTATTAATAGCCTGGTTGGACTGTCTGTTCCATTTTAAATTGCTCTGGAAGTTGACACCTAGGTACTTATTTATTTCTATGCCAATAAAGGTTTGATTTGATTTGATTTGATTTGAAATGCTAATGAGATTTCTCTTGGATTGCAGCTTCTTTGCCTAGTTATTTGGACACTCTAACAACCCTCAACGAAGTTTGCCTTAGGCTTGAATAAACCCGATGGCGTTCTCTGAATTATGTGTTGGTAATTTAGGATTACAGAGCCCTATGGCACTGTTCATCCTGTTACTATACCTTCCTGGAAAAAGATTTAGAAGGATTTTTAGCAGTCACTTCTTAAGTTACAGCATTAATAATAAACACATGCTGTCACCATTATCAGTAGAGTCAAAGTAAAGCTGCATGTGTTTACTCTTTAACAGCGAAAGTACAATCGAGCACTACAATTTATTTTGCATTTCCCCTCCTTTGCTTGAAAACATGTTCAGTGTTTAAGCTGGTGTCTGAGTTTTAAACACAGAATTATGGCATGGCCATAATTCAAAGGTGCCACATGCTGTCCAGTCCTGTACATATGTGCAATCTCATGAGTCACAAAATTTTAACAATCTTTATTTCTGAAACGGCATAAACAAGTTTGCATATTGCAGTCTGGATTGGGCCCTTCATGGTTGGGCCCTGATGTAATAGTACATTCTGAGTTTCTTTCTGATTTCCCAGCGCTCAAGGCAGATATCTTATAGTTGCATTTGTCCTGATCTTTGAATTATTCAGTTAGCTGTGAAACATCTTCTAAAATGGCTTAGCCAACAATTGGGAAAAGTCCTCTTAAATAATCCTACCTTAAGCAGCTTTTGGAACTCCTGGGCTGTGTGGAAGGAAAATTCTGTTGTGTGGCTGCTTGCTATTCTTCTGTTGCCCTCTTGTAGGATGGGCAACACAAACATAAGAAGTTGACCCAACTTGGTTCCTCTCAGGTACTGCCCCAGTGGCATGAGAAGGATCCACATTGCAAGAACTCACAGGATACCAGCATAATGTGAGAGAAGAAGGTCAAAACTTTGTCGATACCTGCAGAATGGTTTGTTTGTTTTTTAACCTGGATCTTTCTTCACCCTCCCCCATCCACTAAACTGTTTCCAAATGCTGATCCACTGGGATATAAGAGCCTGCAGCTTTGATTGATTTCCTTAGATGCCCTATTTGTGGGCAAGCATTCTAAAGATTTGAATTAAAATTCAGGGGGGGGGGGGAGAAAATGTAGCCTTTCTTTTGGAAGCTGTAACTAGGTGCCTTTTGAAAACTGTTTCCATTGAACATGGAGCTGTTTTAACCCAAGGCCAGTTTTTTGGCATTGCAGAAAGGTTTTTGCATGGCAGAAAACCTTGTTTTTGCTCTGAAGAAAATAAATGCACAGTAGCCTTGGGTGGCATTATTCCACTAGAGTTAAAATATTGAGCTGGAGAGAGTGTGAAGGGAAACCTTTTGCAGCTCTGAAGTCCGTAAATACGAGTCTGTGTGAAAACAGATTAAAAACTATGGATTATTAAGAGGCACTGTGTAGTTTAGTTTTAGTTCGTCCCACCTCTGTTGAGTGTTTCATGGGTATTACGGCAGAGCAAATTTTTGTGCAGAATTTGAGCTCTAATTTATGTTCAAATTTTATTTTTCTCTGGGTTATCAACAGTCAAATACTTCTGGATATGTATATATTTATAGAGCTCATCTGGCTCTATTATCTCAGTCTTTGCCCCAGCATTGTGGGAAAAACAGTATTGACCTATCTTATAGGGTTGTTAGGGTAGCTGCATGTCAAGGGTTAACATATGTGAAGCACTTTACCCTTCTAAGGTGGTTGACGGTAGTGTTATGTCTCTTGTATATTGAAACCCCTGAATTTTTGCAGGGTTCTGTCTAATGTTTCAGTAGTAGATTCAGTCCCTTTAGATACAGAAGTTAGTATTTAACTGAGGAACCTACAAGTCTGAAAAACTGCACTCTAACCTTTCTTCCTATGTCAAATAAACAAGTGCTGTGCATAGCCCAACAATGCTGAGTAGGCCACAGAGCTGTAGGTTGTTTTCAGAATTTTATTGAGACCAAGACTAACCATGCACACTCTGGGTCAGATTTAAGCCAGTTTACTATGCGCAATAGCACACTACACCAGCAGTGCCAAATAATGAAGTCACGGTGGCAAATAATGAAGTCACAGCATACAAAACAAGTCATATTGCTTCCTCCATGGGAATTAAAGATACTAACTGAAGCGATAGGGTGGTCAGCTGGTCTCTTCAGAGACAGAGAGCATGTCTGGTCTCAGGGATGGCAAGGACAATTGCTTCTGCTGTGGTTGGGGAGTGTAGAAATAAGCTGGGATTTTTGGGACTGTATCTTTTTCTCTTGGAGGTCATTGAGCATGGGTCCATACATTTGGTGGACCTCTGGCTGGCCACTCACTTGGGAACAACGTGCAATGTGTCATAGGTAGACAGTTCCTTTTGAGTGACCAGCAGCGAAACAATACCTTATTGACCTTTCTGCGGTCTTAGATGTTGTTGGTAATGTGGTTTGTGCAGACACTTGCTGGACTGCTCCGTACCTTTCTTTTTAGGGACCAAAAAGAGTACAAGTAATAGTTTTGCATGCAAAAGTTGATGCCTCATATTAAGAGATGGTGGAGTTATTGTAGTGGACTGGTCATCTTGTTTTATCATGGCAGTTCTGCATATTGAATGATTCACAAGATGGGTTGCTTCTGCACACAAACACGTTGTGGTGATTAAAAAAAACGTATCAGATCTACCCATAGCACACAAAAAGGTTGGCAATAATTTTTATGCTCGTGCAGTTTTATGGAGGAAACCTTTGAATAATATTATTGTAAGCTGCCTTGAACCATAACGAAAGGCAGGGTATAAATGTATTAATAAATAAATAAAATACACCTGCTTTTCAGCCACCTTGGCTTTGCTTTTTGATGAGGTAAGCCAGATGGCAGGTATTTGATTTTTGGTCTTTAAACACCTTCCAGCATGCACATCAGGTGAGGCAAAAATAAAATAGTACAGCTGAGAAGAACTACCTGGTGTCCTCACAGGTTACCCTTGTTTATGTCGCTGTTCTTGTTTTCCTGTGTCATGGGCACTCGCTAAAGGGCTGCAGTTAAAAACTGTAAAGAGAAATACCAATTCAAATTCTAAGGCACTTTATCCCTCAGGGAGTTATAGGATTTTATTTTTCTTGACATTTTTGCTTGTTCCAAGGGATGGCTTCTCCTCAGGAGAAATGTTTTACAGTTGTTACTTCAGAAGACCAAGATTAAACATGGTGCAGATTCCTGTGTGTCCTTTCTTTTGTTGTTTACTGTAGCATAAATTCATATTTTTTTTGTCTTCCATTTCCGCAGTCACCGATGAAGACACAGTGAAGAGATATTTTGCCAAGTTTGAAGAGAAATTCTTCCAAACCTGTGAGAAGGAACTTGCCAAAATCAACACTTTTTATTCAGGTAAGAGGTTTGCCTTCAGTTACTGAGGGGAGAGTGAAGAGCTCTTCTGTACTTTGTTTTAATCTCACCTCTTCCCAAGCTCTTGGCAGCAATTGCTTTAGAAAACAACGACAATAATATATGCCATTAAAACGTACATTTTATAGAAATCAGTTTACACCCAGTAAACCATGAAATTAAAAGCCCACCTAAACACCTTACAGTGCTTCTGGAAATTATTCGTGTTCAAAGTAATGGACCCCCAGAGCCAAAAATGCTCCTCATTTGTTGGGAGGGGAATACCTCCATGTGCTCTCTGGCTGGGAGGTTTTTTGTAA
The DNA here is from genome assembly GCF_029931775.1 of Euleptes europaea. Lineage (NCBI taxonomy): Eukaryota > Metazoa > Chordata > Lepidosauria > Squamata > Sphaerodactylidae > Euleptes > Euleptes europaea. The sequence continues at coordinate 20,751,870 of NC_079313.1, read as the reverse complement.
CAAAAGATTGCAGGTGGCATTTGAAATGAAATGGGCTGAAAATGAATTATTTATGGAGCAAGATCTCAGGGACTGAAGGTTTTGCCTGGTAGTTGAATTTTCCAAGTATATGTACACTTTAAAAATATGTCATTGTACAACATTTCTGGCTGCAATGTTGATTAAAAATCTGGTAAATCTGCCAGTTGCAGAACAAAGCTTTCAGACATCCAGAGCTATATGCTCCATGACAACAAGCCACTCTCAAGTCAACCCCCCCTCCCCTTTGTCACTTTACATCTTTGGTCAAAACCATAAAAACTGCTGGTCAACATTTTTTTTAATTACTACTTTCATTGGACTTTATACGCTTTTTCCAGTATGTTATCTAGGATTTCCATTAGGGTAAAATCTCTTGTACTTCCATGGGAAACTTCAAAACGTAAAGAGTTTAAGTCTGCTTGATTAGAGAACATGCATTTTCCTCCGGTGACCGGAGGGTAATTTCCAGCTCTGGATTTGTGCTTTCTTTCTGCAAGAAGACATGGTTCAATGGTGAACACCAGTGGGAAAGGCTTTCTATCTTTGGGGGCAAGCAGTATGATTCATTAGGAGGTCTGTGAAGTTCCTATTTCTTTTAATCAAAACTTTTCTTATCTTTCTTATCTTTTTTTTAATACAAGTTTTCAATCCATAGCTAGGAGGAATAATTCTTTTTATTTTTCTTTGACAGGCAGGCTTCTTTTAACAAACAGAAAATGATAGGGGAAGCATGATGCCCCCCCCCCAGCCCTAAAGTCAGGGTTGAACAGGTGATCGGTAGTTTTTAAAGAAGAGTTCATAGAATCATAGAGTTGGAAGGGACCACCAGGGACATCTAGTCCAACCCCCTACACAAAGCAGGAAATTCACAACTACCTCCCCCACACACCCCCAGTGACCCCTACATGCCCATAAGATGGCCAAGATGCCCTCCCTCTCATGATCTGCCTATGGTCATAGAATCAGCATTGCTGACAGATGGCCATCTAGCCTCTGCTTAAAAACCTCCAGGGAAGGAGAGCTTACCACCTCCCGAGGAAGCCTGTTCCACTGAGGAACCATTGTTCCCCTCCCTCATCCTCTTATGGAAATACAGGACTTGAGAAACTGCACAACTACCCTTCCTCCTTCTGGTAGGCAAGCAAGAAAAATTGGGTCAGTCAGAGGAGAGCCTTCTATCAGCCCCTTAGTTCCAGGAGAGGTGCCTCTACAAAAATGCGGCTGCTGAGTTGCAGTGCTCTTATCAAGCCCAGCTGGTTGACGTGGCCAGGGTGGCAAAGCATGTCACATCCACATCTAGTCAGGAGTGAGTAAATTGCTGTGGAGCTGGGCATTCCTTTCCCACCCTGGCCACTCTAGTTCTCTCAGTGCAACAAGGCAAGCTGGAACACTTAGGGTAGTTATGAGAGTGCTGGAGCCACCCAGAAGAAGAAGAGTTGGTTTTTATACCCCACTGTTCTCTATTTTAAGAAGTCTCAATGCGGTTTACAATCCCAATCCCTTCCTCTCCCCACAACAGACACTGGGTGAGGTAGGTGGGGCTGAGAGAGTTCTGAGAGATCTGTGACTGGCCCAAAGTCACCCAGCAGGCTTCATGTGGAGGAGCAGGGAATCTAACCCGGTTCTCCAGATTAGAGTTCGCTGCTCATGTGGAGGAGTGGGAAATCGAACCCGGTTCTCCAGATTGGAGTTAACCATTCCACAACGCTGGCTCAAGAGCACAGTTGCAACAAAGAGCCATTCAGTTATGAAATTCAACCTTTCTTAGCTATAAAACAGAAAAAGGTAAAATATAAAAAATCTTTTTTTAAAAAAATGGAATATAACTTTTTCTAACACTTTTACATCTTCAGTCACAACTCATGGGTAACCATCTTTATGTAATGGACTTTTTGAAGACTTTCCAGTAAAGATTTAGAAGCATATTTCTGTAGATAGATTTATGTATGGAACCAGGCAATACTATGATTCCCTCTTTCCAATTCTGATTCTGCAGTTCTTTGCAGAAGATACTCGCGGGTTTTCCAGAGCACCAATATCAGATTCGTGTGCAAGTCACTGATGAGAGCGCGAGCAGGATGTACCCCTGCCGAATCCGTTTCTGATACATTGTAATGTAATAAAGTTGGTTGCACTATTAAAGCATTGCACCTGTTATAAACTATGAAGGGCAGTTAAGGAACTTTCCAAGGAAAGGTTAACAAGGCATCTGCCGAGGATGATTTTGAGAAAGGTTGCCGTGTCCAGAGGCTGGAATTACAGACCATCTACTATGTCTAAGCAGAATCTGAACCCAGGTTTCTCCCACTCTGATTCTTGCATACGACATTGCCTCCCTCCCGTGCTTTTTCGAATTTTGTGGCCAACACCGTTCTTTAGTTAACATCTCTTTTCTCATTTTGACTCATAGGAAGTGGTAGAGGTGTGATACTGACAGCTAGGAACCTGTCCATAGCAGACCTGGAATTTTAATCTGGGTGTCTCAGGTTCTGATCCAGTATTTTATTCAGTGGGCTGTGATGGTGACTCTGGCACAGTAAAGAGAGAGGGCATTCCCGTTTAACAAGGAGTTCTCACAGCCAGGATGCCAATATAGAACACAGGACTCCTTGACCCTCTAAACCATGAAGCAAACCTGTCAGTAGCAGCAAAGATTTTTTTATTGGAAAACAACAATAACAATAAACAATAACAGCGACTAAAAGAAGCAGAAAAAAGGCAATCTTCATGATTTAAAATACAATATATCTATATACACAATAAAATAACAACAGGATTCCTATGCTACAGCTTATTTCTTTGTCTTCATATTCATCGTTCCGTCCTGACTGAGCACAATGCATTCCCCTTTCTCGCCCTTATTTATAAAATTCTCTATTTTATTTATAGTTTGTGACCATAACTCATCTAAACTTATTGTATCTCTATTTTTCTTTAACTTTAACCAGCCATTCCTCTATCTTTGGAGTCGATTTTTGTTTCCAATGTCTGGCAAAGGTCGTTCTAGCAGCAGTTATCATATGTAACCCCATACAAAGTTGGTCTTTAGTTAGATTAGGTACCAGATTTAACAGGAATATCTCGGGTTTACATGGGATATAGTAGCAGCAAATTTCAAATACCTTTGTTGGCCAACGTACTTCCACTTGTTCCAGCATCCACAAATGATATCCACTGCCAAGACAACTAGCTTACCTTTCCTTTACCTTTACACCCAACTCAACAAGGTGAGGAGAAATTGCAGGAGGTGGCTAGTACACCTGGATATGGGGGAGGGAACAGAGAGCTGCTCCAAACCCGTACACAGGTAGAAATCAAATGAAAGCTCAGCCTGACCCACGTTGTTGTAGCCTCTGTTAAAACGCTTGTGCACTCTTCTGCATTTCATAATCTGATCTAAGATTACAGTCCTTGACAAACCACCAAAAGGGCCATGATTTTACAGATCAAATATCAACACAACTGCCAGATCATCTAGGAATGCCGAACACTATCCAGAGGTAGATAGTTACTTAGCTGGCCACTGTACAAAAATAAATGTGCTCTGCCTGCAAGCTTGTTATCTAAAGTAAAACCAAGATAAGTTTGTAAAGGAACAATGAAACGGAAAGGAGACATGCTTTATGAAGGCGATTCTGGAGGTCACACAATTAGCTTCAAGATGCTATAGTATAGTAGTCTTTACTGGAAGTAAATGCCTTCATGGGGTTCATATGAAGAGAAGAAAAACATCAAGACCATCCTATCTTGCTGGGGATGAAATGAATATGCAGCCTTAAATGTCTCAATAAATAAAAAGGCAAAGGAGAAATACTAAATCTTTTAAGAGTGACTGGAAAATGTTTAGCAAGGGGACAGTTGTACATCTCTGAACTTGCTTTCTCATAATCCAAGTATGACACAAGTTATTTGTTTATTGCTATGCAGCCAAAAACATCTACTTCCTCATTACGGCCCTTAAAGGAGACCACATACAAGGCAGAATGAAAGTAAAGGTTTCTCATGGGGCTGGCCCGACCACATGAATGTGGCTGCTAATCTGTCTGACTGCTGTGAAGGATTTGCACTATTGGGACATAAATATTGCCACGTAACAAGCTGTACTTCCAGAACGAACCCATATGTTGCACTTCAAGATTTTAACTGCTTCTCAGAATAGGAAAAAGGGATCTAAAATCCAAAGCAAGCTTAGTGTTTGTTATTTACTACATACTGCGTCACTTGCTGACTATAAGACTAAAAGGGAAACCTCTAGCTAAGACAGTGGAGAAGTCCTATCTTCTAGGATACCTGCCAGATTTTGTCAGTGTCAGTCACATTCTCAGACTTGCCCTGTTATTTCCTGATCTGGCAATTGAGCTGTCAACATTACAATGATGGTTGTGAATCTGTGAGGCCACCTATGCAAACAGATAACTCTGTACAAACAAAAAGGCAGGCATTGGGAGGAACGGGTCACCAAAGCATGGCTGAGATTTTGTAATGATGAGCATATGTCACGTGAGAAATCCTTACACTGAAAAAACTGCTCTTAAACATGGCGGATTGACTGGCCTGTGCACAGCTAAAGAAAAAGGGGGAACAAAGAAACTCAACCTAAAAGTCAGGGGAAACCAAAGGGGTTGAGCTAAACACTATCTAATATAACAACCAGTAAATTTCACTATATATTGTGCACAATTGTATTTAAAAACACGGGGCTAAAAATACAGGCTTCCTAAAAAACACAAACATAGTTACAAATATTACCAACGCATAACAGTTGGTATTAGTACATAAAATGACCAAAATCTGAGCAGACGTGTTTCAGCCTTTTACAGGCCTTCCTCAGTGGTCATACATACACAAATTTACAGTACACATCCTGACATATACACAGATGTTGTACAAGGTAAAAAATATGTAAAAGCCTTTTATTCTGTGTGGCTTTATGTTAAAATAGTTAGTCCAAGTGCCTTAAAATAAGGCTCACGGCTCACACCGTGTATATATGGTGTCCAGCGTTTCAGGATGTGTATAATATCAACAAACGTGAGGAAAAGAATGTTCTGGGACTGACTATGCTTACTTGGTTGTCAGAGGAAAGCATTTTTCACATGTTCAGAAGTACTCCCACCTTAATTTACAGCTTCACATCGTCCGCATTTTAGTGCTAGAATTGCTAGCAGGTCCCATGGCTGGTCCCATTAGCTGTGCATGGCAACTGACACTTGGAAACTTCTGTTCCTGCTGTTTCAGCACAACAGGAAAAAGAAAGAGCCAGGGATGAGGCCCTCATTCTGGAAACAAGGGGTGGATTAACATGAATGAATCAGTGCCAGCAACGGCCTTGGGCCAACACAAGATGCCAAGCAGGCAACCCTGCTCTGGTGGTCAACTCTGTGCAAAAATCAGGTTCCTTTAACAATATGAAGCTAACCCATATCCATAGGGAAAAGAATCTCATTATTAGTGCTCTTTTAAATCATTGTGCATGTAGTGTGCATGTGTGCATGGAAAGCAAAACTTGTTGCCTCTCCCTTTTTGGATGTTTAATCCAGGTTTACCTTGGTCTGGTCCTGCATTGATCTACTGATGATAATAATTTGAGCTGAATGATTTATACACAAAGCAGGTTCTACATGGCAATTCAGAGACTAACCCCTTCCTACAGGCAAATATCTGGAGACGTTTTAGATGTGTGGTACTCCTTTGCAAGACCAGTAATGGGAGGGTTGTTTTTTTTTCCCCAACTGAAAGCCCTTCAGCTACCTACTGGAAAAGTCTCAGCCCAAGGCTGTTTTTGAAAACGTGGACCCAAATAGGTTATGCGGTTTCAACCAAGGACAGATGCAGTTCCTTGAATCTCAGAGCAAACATGGTTTAAAATTATTGGCTTCAAAAGGAGAGAAGCAACACAGCACACAAATAAAACATAAGCAACCGCACATTACAGTTCAGTCAGTTACAGAATAGATATATATGCTGTCTGCAGAAATAGTAGGTTGCATATTAAAGGCACTTTAAAATTGCTCTTAGTGTCCCAAAGTTGCTTGCCTTCTCTGCTGGAGGAGGTGACTTTGGTTTTCTTCATAGAAACCTAACTTGTTGAATAAGTGCCCTGTCGTGGCTCATAGTAATAACTGATGTGTTGATGTGGCGCAGGATGTCCTGACGCCTTGTCCCACATTCTCCTGGACTATCACCTATATGACACCGCAAGAGAAAAACTCATAAAACCCTCAGTCTTGAACTTTGCCCCAAAAAGAAAATGCTTCATAATCTACTAGCAGATCGGGATCCTGAGATCACAGGAAATGTGGCTAGATTCCTGCTGATAGCTGCTACCCAAGGGGAACTCAGTCAGAAGACAGACTATAACACCAAGGAATGAACTACATCCCAATTTTTAACCTGATTTCACTCCTTGTATTTTAAAACTGTATTATGTCATTAAAGGTATTTGTACTGTATTATTATTATTGTAACTGATGTGTCTTTCAGAGTGAAAATAGATTTCCTATGTAATTTTTTCTGCGTTTGCCTTATGGAGGGGGAAACATTGACTATGGTTAATATCAGATCAGTTTGAAACAGTATTAGATTTTTATCCCAGAAACCTATTATAACTAATTTAAATAGTACCTAGGTACTATAGGTATTGAATTAGACCTTTGAGATAAGCGCTGACAGAAGATCTCTATGTGATGATGTCAGTGTGACATCATCACATAGAGATCCTCTGTCAGTGCTTATCTCAAAGGTCTAAGTCAATACCTTGAATTCCAGGATAGTTGTATTTCAAATATTTTAGAAAATAGTTTTAAAATAGACTTGGGACAGTTGTATATTGAATTGTTTGTGGGATGTGGTTGTATTTGATTGCTTGGAAGCTGATATGGAGGCAACAGTAGGGTATAGCTGGAACTAGAAAAGAATTAAGAGAAAATTTAATTAATTAGGAAGAACAATTCCCTGAGAGATTTCAGTGGAGCAATACATGTTAGATGTCCAGTTTCACATTGTCTTAAAGAATACATTCAGTGAAATTTTGCCTTTGCTACAGCTAAATGATATATAAAATTATTTCGAAACTGAAGGGGAAATTACTAATACTCTAATTATATTTTCCCTTGATTTTACTGCCTCATTCATTTGCCAAATCTGAACATGTGTAATGATGTCCTTGGAACTGCACAGAACAATTTGTATATTAAAAAATCCACAAGTAATTTTGTTTTCTGTCATGGCCTAACTACGTGACCTAGGACAGTAAATGAGAACTAAGTTTCCTATTTAAAGTATACAGAACCACAGTCACTTTTCACTTGTAGAGAATAAAAGCAGGTCTCCCTCCTAGACCAAGATGAAGGCTTAAGTTGAATCAAGGTCAACACAGCTTTTCCATATATGTTCATTGATAGTGGGTAACAGGGTTTGCAGAAGGTTTGAGCCCAAAGGGCAAACATGTTCTGCAAAAGCATTGGACCTCTCCCCAAAAAACATTCCTATTTCCTGATTTAGCAGTTGTTCTGGGGTTCTCTGAAACAGTATGAAAATGTTCTATTCAGAGTGAGGGCAGGATTAATTGCCCTCACCGTTATTTAGGTTGGTGATTTCATCTCATATATATGATTTGCTGCTTGACAGCATGACACCATTACATTACATATGCATTCCCTAACTGACTGTGATCACTCAAAGGGGGGAAAAACCCTTTTACAAAGTTCCGGAGCTTCAAACTACAAGAAGAAGCAGTGGCAAACGATACTTGAGAAAGCAGGGGGTTCATAAAACTTCACCCACCCTCCCCTTTAAACCCCAAATTCTCTCGGTGACAATTTGGCACAGTCATAACTATGTCATAGCTAGTAGCAGACACAATTGGCCTCTTGCTGGTTTTACTGTCAACATGGCTAGAAAGTAAAGTGGTATACTCATGTTCAGACGGTATTCCTCAAACATTTGTTGTAAGTTCATTTGTAGCATTGTAATAAGATAATCTTTCTTTCGTCTTATATAGAAAAGCTTGCAGAAGCTCAGCGCAGGTTTGCTACACTACAAAATGAGTTGCAGTCAACTTTGGACGCGCAGAGAGAAAACAGCGGTCTTACCACACTGCGGCAGCGTAGAAAGCCGGTCTTCCACCTGTCCCATGAGGAGCGTGTTCAACATAGGAACATCAGAGACCTAAAACTGGCCTTCAGTGAGTTCTACCTCAGCCTCATCCTGCTGCAGAACTATCAGGTACCAGTTCTGTTCCTTAATGTACAGAGATCTCTTGTCTGCTTGTCTTTTTCCACTGAAGCTCATGTTTAATGACTAAGTCAAGGGGGTCTCGAGTATTAAACTAGCGAAGTAGGGGACAGTTAGATGAATCCCAATCAATACTGTGCTGGTTTTCAGCTTGCAGGTAATTTTTCCTTTTTTATTTCATGGGAGAGTTTTTAAAATGTGTTTCCTCTCCCTGCATTCATTAATGTTACAGTCTACAGAGTGAAAATGCATGGCCACTTTAGCCTCCTTTATCCCCTTTTCAGCCAAGATTCAGCCAGGATCGAATGCACGTTCAGCGAAACACATGATTTCGATTCTGGCTGAATCCTGGCTGAAACAGGAAATAAAGGAGGCTAAAGCGACTGTGCGTTTTTGCCCTGTCATGCCAGGGGTCTTGATTCTGCTGCCAGCATAGACCAGGTCTTAATCTTTCTGAAGCATAATGGAATGTTGGAGCCACTTGATCTTTCTCAAATTCTCTGACATGTACAGTGGGCTTGGTGGAGAGGCAGGACTTCTTACTGGCATTACTACTTGGGGAAGCCAAACTAGGACAAGATTCTTTATGGCAGCTATGGAGAAGCTATGGAGTCTCTCTCCCGTAACGCAACCAAGAGGTTCAGGGTTTGGCCAGTAACTTACATCAAATAAGCTGAAATCGCTTTATTGAATAGAAAAATTAGGAAAAAAGATTTAAAAGCACAAGTTACAGTTCTGTAACAAGATGCAACGATAAAACAACAAATCTGGCTAGCTACATACTTAGGTTCTTGCAGTGCATAGGTATTACTTAAGGCTTGAGTCTAACTGGCAGCATCTCTGGCAAGAAGGAGGGAGGTGGTAGGAGGAATGCCCTAACTTGTGAATAGCTAAACCTATGAAGGGGGCCGCAAACAGGTGATCACGAGCAATCATAGGGTTGTTAGGAAGAAAGTTTCTAGCTGGCACAAGCTGGATCAGAGTTTCCAAGGAATGAGCAGAGTTACCCCTCCCATCCTCTCAAATGTAGCACATAAACTAATTAACGGAGGCTTAAGAATCTGTCCTTCAATCAATCTGCTGATAAGACAGCTGCGAGCAAAAAACAGCTAGGCCTCTGGTGGAAAATTACAAGTAAGACAAGATGGATTCTGCCTGTCTTGACAGCAGCCTAAATGGAAGCTTGCCTGAGAGGTGTGTGCCATTGGGCTTCTTTTTCAGGAGAATATTTGGTGATCTGGGAAACGTCTTTTTGAAGGCCTATTGAGAAGGAGGCATGACAGAGAGAACTGCTTAAAATATAATGTTATCACTGGAATGGTTGTCTTGCTGATGCTTGAGCATAATAACTCTTTATGTGCAAGGACCTTTCAGAAGATAACATAAACTAACCAGTTTCGATAGTCCCATAACTTGGGGAAAATGTCTAGAGAGCCATTGGATGAAAAGGCTGGGCAAAAATAATGATGATTAAATTAAAGGTTTAAGAAAATCAAAATATAATCCTGATGTCTAATTTTTTTAATGATTTATATTCTGCCTCTTCTGAATTTTTTGACTTTTTATGCCTCCAGATCTGAAATTATGCACTTGGGTTGAGAAGGCTCTCTTGTAAGAATTCAGCCGCATATGATGTAGTAATATTAGGCTTTTGCAATAGCTTTGGCTTCCTGAAGCATGTAAAAAGCTGTAATTACTCCCACAGCAAGCAAAATTATTTGGTGCAGGAAAATCCATGGCTGAAATTATGACTTTGTTTCATTTTTCATTTCAACTTTATGAAACAAGGCATAACTATTCCGAGGGAGGGAAAGGTTGCGTTTCTTCAAGAGAAAGTAATTAAAGGTTCTCATTGGACGTAATATAGATCATTGATACACTGGCTTCCTCTTCCCATCTCCCTGTCCTTTTCCTTCCCTTCCATGCTCCTGAGCTACAATATTAAATCACTGCAGGCATAATTAAATTGAAAATCGTTTCAGCAGAGCTGTTGTAACCTCTCCCACAGGCACAGTATACTTCTATCCTTTGTTTTCTTTCAAATTTTGGCTTGCATTTGTGTGGCTGCCTTAAATAGGGTCACTTTGAGCATTATTAACAATACTTGGATGTATAACCTGAATGGAACCAGTGAGCAAACAAAACATATATGTATATAATCAGACATCTCTCTATCTATTAAAAATATGCCGTGGTATAAAACTACTTTACATTGAAGGCTTTTACCCATTACCAAGCTAGCAAATCAGTTCTATGCCTTACAGGAAAATGAACTAATGAACAATGGAAGGTGCACATAGCCTTGACTTTTGCCTTTTCTGATAGGCTTGGTCCCAGGTATTCTGAATTCTTGGAAAAATGAATTTTTAAAAGGCGCTTGAATTACAAGGTTGACTAGAAAAGATCCGATTCAGGTTTATTGTGGAGTCTAATAGCTTTTAAGGTTGTCAGAGTATGTCACTGTATATTGTACTTTCTTATTATATCTGGGGTTTTTCATTGAGTCCAAAGAAGAGAACTTTGAGAGCTGGCGTGGCATAGTGGTTAGAGTGGTAGACTAAGACCTGAGACAGCTAGGTACGAATCACTGTTCTGCCATATGAAGCTGCCTTATACTGAATTAGACTGTTGGTCCATCACCATTGTCTGCTCAGGCTGGCAGTGCTCTCCAGAGTTTCAGGTAGAGGTCTTTCACATCACTGACTGCCTAGTCATTTTAGCTAGAGATGCTGGGCATTGAACCGGGGAGACTCTGCAGGCAAAGCAGGTGCTTTACCACTGAGCCATGGCTCTTCCGGACTCACCAGCTGACCTTGGGCCCATCAAAATCTCTCTGCCTGACTTAACTCACCAGGTGGTGGTGGTTATGAAGATGCGGAAGGGGGAGAATAATGTGAGAAGCGGCTTTGGGTCCCCATTAGGAAGAAAAGTAGGATATAAATGAATAAGCACAAAATAGTATTGATATTTTTGCAAAAGATGGAGAAGAGAGCAAAAGCATGGTTTCTCATTTTTAGTTGTGCCTGTCTCCTGGAGTGAGGGTTGTTCAGATGCTTTAAAAAGATTCAGAGTGCCTTTCCCTGTAATGGCTTCTTTGCACATTACGTATGTGAGTGATCTTGTCATGGCTTCTCTTCCCTGCCAGCCCATGTCCTAAGACAAGTTTAGCTCTTACTGAACCCAAGCGGAGTTTGTGCGTGTAGAGAAGGACTGCGTCCAATTGCGGCTGAGTATGCTGTGCAGTGTGCTTCCAGTTCCTAAGAGCTGACTTAGAATAGAAATGGTAAAGATATAGGTCCTACAATGTCACAAATCAAGGTCCTATTATCTAACAAAAATGTTGTCCCATAATATTAATGAACTGTATGTTTTCAGTAATGCAGTTGAGACCCCTTCTCACTGCATGGACCTGATTAATATTTGCCTTTGGAATAAATCAGACTGCTCATTTGCTGTCCAGGTCTCCTGTAGGAATAGAAAATCATAATTCGAGTGGAAAAGGGGGCTATTTAGAGTCCTAATACGAGCCCAGCCGGCTATGTTCCATGAGACTATATCAAGGTGGTTCAGTCTCCCTGAATTATGCTGAATTTGCCGTCATACTTTTGGAACTTTGGTATAGAGGGAAGGGATAATATTTTCCTCTGCACCAGGCTTTCCTGTCTGTTCCTTGCATTTCGTTCATGCGAGAGAGGTGCAGATGTGTGATTTAGCTCCCTTCACTTTCTTCAGTTAACTCTTCTGGCATTTTGCCTTGCAGTCTGCATTGGGTTAAAAAAAAGAGCACTTCCTGTGGGTTGTGCCCTCTGAAATCCACCCCCAGCTGAGTTGGTAGTATTGCAATACTAACCTGACATCTACCGTATATACTCGCGTATAAGCCGAGTTTTTCAGCCCAAAAAAAGGGCTGAAAAAGCCGGCCTCGGCTTATACGCGGGTCAATACGGTAGGGTAGGGGAGGGGGGAGGAGGGAGCAGGGAGGAGGGAGGAGAAAGGGGGCAACTTACCGCCATCGCCGCCGCCACCGTTGCCTGGCCCATGCAGCTTCTCCCGGCCAGGAGCGCCCTGTGAGGGCCTCCTGCAGCCGCTAGAAGGCTGTGCAGCCGCCGCCGCCAGGCGCGCCTGGCTCCCCCCGCCCTGGAAGGGCCAGGGGAAGCCGGCTGCGGCCTCTAGAAGGCCGCGCGGCCGCCACCGCCGCCGGGCGCGCCTGGCTCCCCCCGCCCTGGAAGGGCCAGGGGAAGCCGGCTGCCGAGCGCGCCTGGCTCCCCCCGCCCTGGAAGCCTCCTGCGGGGGGCCCGCCACCACCACCACCGCCTTCGCCGGGAGCCCTGTCAGGTAAGCCTGCGGGGGGGGGAGGGGTTATAAGCCGACCCTCGGCTTATACGCGGGTGCCTAATTTTTCCCCATTTTTGGGGAGAAATTAGGCACCTCGGCTTATACGCGTGTCGGCTTATACATGGGTATATACGGTACATGTCCACCTCTCTGCCCCTGCAGAATGCAGGAGTGGAAGGAACTGTTGGTTTCTTTAAGGTAATGATCCAGGGAAGATTTCTCCCCCCCCGACCAAGACTAATTGCCTGTTAATAAATTTATTAGAGAAAAGAATGACTACTACTTCATTCTGAGAATCTGGTTTTATTAGTATCGGAAGAAAATTAATCATTTCAGTCTGAGTTGGTCATTGCTGTCTCTGTCTAGCCTGCTGCATCTCCCGGGAATATGATGGCATTTCTGATACAGAAAGGAGGATTACTTTGGCTGTAGGTACTAAGTAGCCTGCATCCTATAATAAGGCGGAGTGAGATACGTGTAGGGCTTTTTGCTCAGCTTCAGTATATTCATCTGTGCTATTCAAATGATTTCTTTTTTCCTCTTTAAAAGGTATTCGGAATAGATTGTGAAGCTTTCTTTCCTCCCCACCCCATTCTGGAAGTCTAATTAATTTTTCCGTTTCTACCACATGAAGTCAAACAAAATAAAAAATGATAAACAAACAAAATAAAAAATGATAAAATCTCAAAAGGAAATAATATTGTGTGTGCTTATTTTCTCTTTGTCTTCAGAATCTGAATTTCACGGGATTCCGTAAGATCCTGAAGAAACATGACAAGATACTGGAGACACCCCGAGGGGCAGATTGGAGAGTGGCGCATGTTGAAGTGGCACCGTTCTATACCTGCAAGAAAATCAATCAGCTCATCTCTGAAACAGAGGTAGAATATGTTGACCTTCATGTATTGGCCTTGCTTAGACAGACGAGCAAACACTGGCTCATTGTCTTTGCTTTGTACAGCGATGCTAATAACCGGTTTACGTACAAGGTCCTTTCAGCATAGTGCACTTTAATATGCTACTGAACTCCTGGAGAACTGCTACTCTTAAATCTGCAACAGAATGTCCTGGAAGGTTGAAATGTTCACCCACTGGTTTTTGAATATTGTGGTTTCTGATGTCAGACTTATGTCCATTTAATCAAAAACCAGTGGGTGAACATTTTAACCTTCCAGGACATTCTGTTGCAGATTTAACAGTAGCAGTTCTCTTACAAAGGAATTTTAAGGGGAGATTGGAAAGAGAAACTGCTGAATTACAGTTGATATTTAAACTAAAGTCAATGCATTTACCTGGGCTGAATAAAGACCTTGCATTCATGGCCCATTACCAATGCTGATTTCTCCACACCCATCTCTCCCCTGGACATCACAGACTCTTCTGCATATCACACCTAATCCCATCAAGCCTGCTATTCACATTTACATACTGTTCCTCTACTTAAAGACCGATGGATTCACATTCTAGCTGTATCTGAAGAAGTGAGCTGTGGCTCACGAAAGCTCATACCCTACCAGAAAATATTTTGTTAGTCTTTAAGGTGCTACTGAACTCTTGCCCTTTTTGACTACTGCAAACAGACTAACACGGCTACCCACTGTGAATTATCTAGATTGTACAATGTCTCTCAAGTCTGCCACAGGGATGTGGTGCCGTTTTAGAGCTCGTTTTTAACTTTTCAGAATATCATGGGGGCCCGATTTTGCAGTGGAACACTAGAGCAAGGGACTGAGGGGGGCTGCTATCTCATCTCCACCCCCCTGCCCCATGCTGTTTTCAAGTGCTGAAACACCACACTCTTTTGGCTCTTGAAAACAGTGTGTGGTGGGAGCCCCTCATTGTGGGAAGGTCCCCAGAAGGATCAGGCTCCTGCAGCATTTTGAAAAGTTAAAAACAACAGCTCTAAAATGGCACCACATCCCCGTGGCAGACTCAGGGGTGTGATGTTGGCTGGTTTGGCCCCAGGCTTCCCTCTGGTAGACATCTTGTACTAGAACGCGGGGTCATCTGCTGAAGCTGGAGGGTGAGAGATTCAAAACAGATAAAAGGAAGTACTTCTTCACACAGCGCTTAGTTAAATTGTGGAACTCCCTGCCCCAGGATGTGGTGATGGCTGCCAACTTGGAATGCTTTAAGAGGGGAGTGGACATGTTCATGGAGGAGAGGGCTATCCATGGCTAATAGTCATAATGGATACTAGTCATGCTGCATACCTATTCTCTCTAGTATCAGAGGAGCATGCCTATTATATTAGGTGCTGTGGAACACAGGCAGGACAATGCTGCTGCTGTCGTCTTGTTTGTGGCACTCCTAGAGGCACCTTGTTGGCCACTGTGTGAATAGACAGCTGGAATTGATGGGCCTTGGTCTGATCCAGCATGGCTTTTCTTATGTTCTTGTGTTTTGCCAAAATCCTTTTATTAGGTAGGTCTGGATTTGAATTATGATTTTGTTTTACCTTTTGTGTATGTGTGTGTGTATCTTTAGACGGTGGTAACCAATGAGTTGGAAGATGGAGATCGACAGAAAGCCATGAAGCGGCTACGTGTCCCGCCACTGGGAGCAGCTCAGGTGATGGGAATGGGTGTTTGAAGAGATCCAAGTTCCCCCCCCCCCAGATTAATAGAACAGCTTGATAGTTTTAGACAATAGTTATGACAGAAGTGCAGAATTAACGCTTATGGTGTGGCACTGCAAAATTCTGACGCCTTGGCTCAGTTCGCATTTAAAAATCTGATTTTGTCTTTAGAGGACTTAGAAGTACAAATATTAATATGGCAGACTAAAAAGAGAGTGTTGAGTTGGAATCCTGGAGAGCATTGAATGCCATGTTAGCGCCTGCCCCCTAGATGCACAGTCTGCCGTTCCTAAAAACCTCCTTTATTATTGAACATCTGCCTGTGGGCTTGCATAGAAATAAGGAGCAAAGAGCTCTGTAATGGTCCCTTAAGAATGAACAGCAATAGAGTAGTTCTATTATGAGGCACTTCAATCACTCATTCCGAGGCACAGGTAAAAGGCTCTTTAATCCCTCTCATTACCTCCCCCTCCCAGTATTATCAACATACTTAGTTGTTTCAGCATCTCTATGTAGGAGAAGGTACCTGTGTTTTGCCCCCAGCAGAACAAACACCAGATGAGCAGGGATTGAGTTAGATTGGGAGAAACTGCCTAGGGTGAAAGGATTCGATCCCTGCTTCCCTAGCACAGCTGCTCTAATCCTACTCGGTGTCCCCTGTGGCTGGTTTTAAGTGATGATAAATGTGTTGGGAAGTCTGATCACAAATCTCCTGCTTTAGTGTATGTATTTATTGATACGGTCTGTTTGACCAGCCCAAAGTTAATACGTAAAATTATCTGACTTAATAGAACTGCAAAGCTAATATAAATTACAAAATTAGATTAAAGTCTAATGATACTAAAATGTAAAATATTAAAACATGTCACGAGAATTAACTTAACATCTTAATATTTCTAAAAGTATAGCAAGGCTTAATGATTTTTTTCCATCCTATTTTTGCGAGTTTTAATTGTGATGACGCAAAATTTGGCAGTTGGGAGCGAAAAGTATGGGGTTTCACCCATCAGGAGCCTCTTAATTAGGAACTGTACTGGCTTATCATGAGCCCCGTGGCGCAGAGTGGTAAGCTGCAGTACTGCAGTCCAAGCTCTGTTCACGACCTAAGTTCGATCCCAACGGAAGTTGGTTTCAGGTAGCCGGCTCAAGGTTGACTCAGCCTTCCATCCTTTCGAGGTCGGTCAAATGAGTTCCCAGCTTGCTGGGGGTAAAGGGAAGATGACTGGGGAAGGCACTGGCAAACCACCCCGTCAACAAAGTCTGCCTAGTAAACCTCGGGATGTGATGTCACCCCATGGGTCAGGAATGACCCGGTGCTTTCACAGGGGTCCTTTACCTTTTTTTTAATTGGCTTATCGGGGAATTCACTGATCAGGGGAGCAATGAATTTAATACGGGCCTCATGATAAACCCCTGCTTTAGTGTGTAGTTTGGCCTTTGCAGATTATCCAAATGAACATGTGAGCTGCAGAAGGAGTGAACTGTGTTGTAGTTTGTAGGAAAGGGCATCAAAAAGTGATTTGCCTCTACTTTGGCTTACCCAGGCATGCATCAGTGGGCTCTCCTATGTTTGGAGACAGAAGGAGTCAAAATTTGCCTGCTGAAAACCTGGCCCCTGTTTAAAAAAAAAAAAAAAAGGTGATGTTTAAAGAATCTGTGTCAAGTTTACATGATGATCTTGAATGTCCACTAAGCTTCTACTTGAGAGAATGACTTATTTTTAAAGCCCGCTAAGATGAGATGTTTGGCTTAACGGCGACTTGACTACTATTCTTCAGCTTTCGACCAGATCCTTTGATTTGAAAGCCTTTTTCTGTCTCTCTGCAGCCTGCGCCAGCATGGACTACCTTCAGAGTTGGGCTGTTCTGTGGAATATTCATTGTCCTGAATGTCACCCTCATACTTTCAGGTTAGTATCCCCTAACTAGGGTGCAAGAGCAAGATGATAGGGGTGGGTTTGGGTGACCTGTTTACATGGCGGTTGACTTCTCAGTGAAGTGAATGGTGTTTAGTAGGAAAAATCATTTGTGTGTGTGTGTGTGTGTGTGTGTGTGTGTGTGTGTGTGTAAAGTGCCGTCAAGTCGCAGCCAACTTATGGCGACTCCTTATGGGGTTTTCAAGGCAAGAGACTAACAGAGGTGGTTTGCCAGTGCCTTCCTCTGCACAGCAACCCTGGACTTCTTTGGTGGTCTCCCATCCAAATACTAACCAGGGCTGACCCTGCTTAGCTTCTGAGATCTGACGAGATCAGGCTAGCCTGGGCCATCCAGGAAAAATCAAATGCATAATTATAGGATGAGGGAGACTTGTCTGAGCAGTAGTGTGTGTGAAAGGATCTTGGGATCTTAGTAGACCAAACACTGAACATGAGTCAACAGTGTGATGCGGTAGCTAAAAAGGCAAATGCAGTCTTGGGCTGCATCAACAGAAATATAGTGTCCAGATCACGCGAAGTGATGATATCGCTTTACTCCGCTCTGGTTAGACCTCAACTAGAGTACTGTGTTCAGTTTTGGGCACCACAATTTAAGAAAGATGTAGACAACGTGTCCAGAGGAGGGCAACAAAGATGGTGAGGGGTCTGGAGACCAAGTCCTATGAGGAAAGGTTGAAGGAGCTGGGTATGTTTAGCCTAAAGAGGAGAAGACTGAGAGGGGATATGATAACCATGTTCAAGTACTTGAGGGGCTGTCATATTGAGGATGGTGCCGAGTTGTTTTCTATTGCCCAAGAAGGTCGGACCAGAATCAACGGGTTGAAATTAAATCAAAAGAGTTTCCATCTAGACATTAGGAAGAATTTTCTAGCAGTTAGAGCAGTTCCTCAGTGGAACAGGCTTCCTTGGGAGGTGGTAAGCTCTCCTTCCTTGGAGGTTTTTAAGAAGAGGTTAGATGGCCATCTGTCAGCAATGCTGATTCTGTGACCTTAGGCAGATGATGAGAGGGAGGGCATCTTGGCCATCTTCTGGTCACTAGGTGTCGGGGGGAGGTAGTTGTGAATTTCCTGCATTGTGCAGGGGGTTGGACTTGATGACCCTGGTGGTCCCTTCTGACTCTATGATTCTAGTGATTGGAGGTGATAAAAATGCTTTCATGGAACCAGCAGACATTGCAGTTTCAGACAGCTCCGGCTAGCTTAAGCACCATATAAAGTTGCATAAATCTATGCCAGCTCTTGAATATCTTATTACCTGTGAATCCAGATCTCACTTGGAAGTTTGAAAGCCTGGGATTTTTTTTCCCAGTCACACTAAATTAGAGCTGTTTTTAACTACACATTATTTTGAGGAATGGGTTAGCACTTCGTTGCTGACTTGGGTTGTTGAAGGACTTTGATTCATTCCTACTAGTGCTTAAGGCATTCTTCGAACTGTACACAAAACTATTGGGAAAAACCTATAGGCTGTTGGCACTCCTGTTTTGATGGGAAGGAATTTTATCACCCCCTGCAGTTTCAGGAATGATAGCAGAGCCAGGGTCTGCTTCTGTTACAGTAGAATAAATTCTACTGATTTTAAATTCTTGATTTTTAGGTTCCTGTGGAACGTACTTTTCTTTGAGTTGGGGTGATGATAGTGCCAGAAACCTGAATCTCCTACGCATTTTGAACATTGCTGGTCTTTTAGTACTTCACACCAAAAGTTGAAAATGCAAATATCCCCCATATCTGCATAACTTATTGGAATTAAGTCTTGTTTCACACAGCTTCATAAATGCCATTTGTAAATGCCTGTACATGAGCCTGCCCAATCCTGCAATCATAGGCATAGATCAGTAATGCTCAGTGACTTGGGAGCCACATGTGGCCGTTTGACATGCCACTCTGTGGTTCTTTTTGAGCACTGTTTCCCCAATGTGCCACCATGTTCCAGGAGAGTGAGCAAGGGCTTGTGGTTTGGCAGGTGGTTCCCCCGAAATTGCCACCACTGTGGGGATTGGAGGATGAGCAAGCTGGGAGATCTCCCTGTGCTGCATGCCTCATGCACAGGATGGAAGTTACTCCAGCATCCCCCACCCTTCTTCCACGATCTCTGCACTCTTATCCCATCACCAAGGCAGCTGCCAGGAGGAGAATAGGAAGAGAAGAGAATAACACCACCAGAGCAGCCACCCAGAAAAATAGCAAACTGGCCACAGTGGGGTGATGGTGGTTTTACTTTTCTTTCTCCGTGGCTAGCTTGCTGTCCTCTGAGAGCCTTGGCAGTCTTACAGTGTGTTGTAGTGGTTAAGAGTGGTGGTTTGGAGCAGTGAACTCTGATCTGGAGAACCAGGTTTGATTCCCCACTCCTCCACATGAGTGGCGGAGGCTAATCTGGTGAATTGGATTTGTTTCGCCACTCTGACACATGAAGCCAGCTGGGTGCCTTGGCTAGTCACAGCTCTTTTAGAGCTCTCTCAGCCCCACCTACCTCACAGGGTGTCTGTTGTGGGGAAGGGAAGGAAAGGTGATTGTAAGCCGGTTTGATTCCTCTTTAAGTGGTAGAGAAAGTCGGCTTATAAAAACCAACTCTTCTTCTTCTTCCTGAGATGCTGTGCCTCATATTGGGGAGAGAGGGGGAAGGCAGATGAGGAAGCCCTTCTCCCAACTCCAGATACACAAGGACCTGCTAAGGTGCAACGGTAGTGGGGAGAGACAACAGTGAATGCTAAGGTGTAATCTGGTGATTGAAAGGATCATAGTTCTGTGTTTAATATTAATAGTCACATCATGTGTGTCTGGTGGTATGGCACACAGGCATACAGTAGTCATGCGGCTCTTTTGGTTGACAGTATTTGTAAGTGTGGCTCTTCACAAACCACAGAGTGAGTACCATTGGCATAGTTACCCCAGTCTAAGCTCATTGGTTTGTATCTTGCCAGGTGCTGATTCCCCCACATGACAAACTTTCAAATCCCCTCCTCCAGACTTTTCCTTGGGGTTCCCCCATCCCCCAGGAGCAGCGTCTCATGAGACATTTTTGGGTGCAGCGGGACAGGAGAGGCAGGGTCATTTCACTTCTGTGGATGGAAATTCTTCCATCTGTGGAAATTTTAAAGGGCTTCTAATGCATTGACCTCAGGAGCCAGTGTGGTGTAGTGGTTGAGAGCAGTGGACTCTAATCTGGAGAACCAAGTTTGATTCCCCACTCCACATGAGCAGCAGACTCTAATCTGGTGAACTGTCTTACAACCAGTAAGCCAACTGAGTAACCTTGGGCTAGTCACAGTTCCCTCTGAACTCTCTCAGCCCCACCTACCTCACAGGGTGTCTGTTGTGAGGAGAGAAAGGGGTTGTAAACTGGTTTGATTTTCCTTAAAAGGTAGAGAAAATCAGCAAATAAAAAGCAACTCTTCTTCTCAACAGATTCAGGCTAGAGTAACTCAGCATAGGATTGCACTGGATGTATTTTGTATAGGAGGTTGTTAAAAAAACAGCGCCTGATGGTTTTTGTAGAGTACATAGTGGTTTAAGGTGTTTTATATATAATATAATCACTTTCACTCATGGTAGGAGGATACGTATCTGTCCCCCATGATTTTTTTTACATCTGTGTCAGAGGCTGTAAATGTTTAGGTGTCAAGGATCACTTTATCTGGTCCACTGGAGCCTTGAGGCCCACCATGTGGCTTTGAAGAAGAAGAGTTGGTTTTTATATGCCAACTTTCTCTACCACTTAAGGGAGAATCAAACCGACTTACAATCACCTTCCCTTCCCCTCCCCACAACAGACACCCTGTGAGGTAGGTGAGGCTGAGAGAGCTCTAAGAGAGCTGTGACTAGCCCAAGGTCACCTAGCTGGCTTCATGTGGAGGAGTGGGGAAACAAACCCAATACACCAGATCAGAGTCCGCTGCTCATGTGGAGGAGTGGGGAATCAAACCTGGTTCTCCAGATCAGAGTCCGCCGCTCCAAACCACTGCTCTTAACCACTACACCATGGTGAGCAGCAATAAATACATAAACTAGAACCATGTCCCTAGGGGGTCACTTATCTGCTGCTGCATAGACCAGCCCATGACCAACAATGCCACTTCCCCACCTTCCAAGCCTGCCTTGCACCTGGCACAGCTTTCCCTGGCCTCCTCAGCCCACTGCCATTCTCCTCCGCCATTCTGCTTGGCATGCAGAAGGTCCCAGGTTCAATCCCCAGCATCTCCAGTTAAAGGGACTAGGCAAGTAGGTGATGTGAAAGACCTCTGCCTGAGACCCTGGAGAGCCGTTGCTGGTCATAGTAGACAGTACTAACTTTGATGGACCAAGGGTCTGATTCAGTGTAAGGCAGCTTCATGTGCTCATGTCAACCCCTGAACGTCCTTTTGGCTTTAATCCAATCGCGTCATTAAGAACAGTGCTACTCGTACTTCTCTGCTCTTCCCCAGTAGCTGAGTGCCATCCGACCTGGGGGTCCCATCTTCCAGCACTATATCTTTTTTTCATTTTGGATTGTCTCATCATAGAGTTTTCAAGGTAAGGGTTGGTCAGAAGTGGTTTACCATTGCTTTCTTCAGCGCAGTACTAACCAGGGTTAGCTGTAGTGGCACTGCCGTTGTCTATAAAAGATCCTCCTCTAGTGTCACCTTCCACTACTGCTGCTGCCCAGTAGCTAACCTTCAAGGATTCCTCTGCCCCATCACCACTGGAACTGCCTGTTCTCTTCTGCAGATGTGGCCATTGATCCCTGAAGTGGGTGAACGCATCTTCGTCTGGTGGCTCAGTTGTGACCATTCCATCTCAAGTGACTCTGCTAAGAGTTTAGTCTCTTGATAGCATCTAGATCCCTTACGACATTGCTCCCAACTTCACTGACAAACACAACCCCCCTCACCACGTTAAGGTGTGCATCCAAAAGGGGGAGTAGATGTAACTTAGTTTCATATTAGAAACTGGTTCAGTTCAGCATGATCTAGCATGATGTTACTTGTGTTCAAAGTGTGTTCTGCCCAAAAGAATATTTTATTTATTTGCTTCATTTGTATACTGCGTTCTCCTCTCTTCCAGTTTATCCTCACAACAGCCCTGTGAGGTTGTTTGGGTTGTGTGGGTGTCACTGGTCCATGGTCACCCAGTGAGCTTCTGTGGCTGAGTGGAGATTCGAACCAGGTCTCCCAATTCCCCATGCAACGCTCTAACCACCACACAACTTATTGCATCCATTTCAATAACTGGAATATTCTACCTCCTACTTGCCTTTCTGTAACGTTCTGTTTCCATGTTGCGTATTTGTGAGTGGCCTTTTAAAATCTGTGTTCACAAATATCTTTTCATATTATGGAGTTTGCATATTTGTGAGCTCCGGGTGTCCTTCTAACCATCTGTATGTTTGTGTTCACTTGCTAATTTGAAACTGGAAGAAACAGAAGTGTTCCGAAAGGGGAAAAATTGTAAGCCAAGTAAGGCTTGTGCTTAACAAAGTTTTCATTCTCAAACACGCCCAGCAGAATCTATATCTGTAATCTGTGAACTCTGGTGAGCAGTCAGGAGCTGATAATCTTTCCAGTTTTCCAAATAACTAAATAACATTTTTAAAACTACTTGTGTACAGTTTTTGGTGCATTTGGCATGCATTGTCCTTTGAATACTCTGAATATTGGTCTGATGCTCTCCTCTAAAGTAGGTTCCCAATATTCCAGTAGAACTTGCTCCAAAGTGTATTGTCAAGTTTGCAGTCTTAGTAGCATTCCTATAGCAGCCTTGCAAAATAAATATGAAGAAACCTAGAAGAAGAGGAGTTGGTTTTTATATGCCAATTTTCTCTACCTCTCAAGGAGAATCAAACCGGTTTACAGTCTCCTTCCCTTCCTCACCGCACTACAGATACCTTGTGAGGTAGGTGAGGCTGACAGAGCTCAAAGAGAACTGTGACTAGCCCAAGACCACCCAGCAGGCTTCATGTGTAGGAGTGGGGAAACCAACCCAGTTCACTACCACTCATGTGGAGGAGTGGGTAATCAAACCTGGTTCATATTAGAGTCCATTGCTCTTAACCACTACGCCATGCTGGCATGCTCAACAGCTTTACTAAATATAGGGGTTTTATAAAGTCATGCATGCATCTAGCTTGTGGACTTGCAGTTTTTCAAAGCTCTAGTGCACTGCACATCCATTTTCCTTCTTCCTTTTCATAATGATCCCAAACAAAGGGGTGAATACTTGCATTCTTCCCATCCCATTCCTAAATGTTTGTTGCTGTGTCCGCCAGATAAATGAACTGGTAGATCAGTAAAGGGAGGATTAAGTTCAGGCTGCTCCAATCACTAGTGTGTACATGCATGGCTTGCAGTAATATTGGCTTCAGAAGCCCAGGAGAGGAAAAGATAGTGGTGGGGCAGATTTCTACACCCCCTCAGTCTTTTCAGTGGTGCTGTTGACTTTGAAGGGGGAGCAAGGACAGCCAGGTTTCTTTGCTTTTCCCTTCCACCCCAGCATCACACTAGCGGCAGGGGGAGGGCAACCAAGATCTAGAGCAGGGGTGTTATGAGGGCCGGATATGACATAAATGTCACTTGGTCGGACCAAGGTATGCCTCGCCAGCCCAGATCGAGAGTGGGGGTGGTGGCTGCCTCAGCTGGCTCATGGGCTGGATAAGAGCTGTCAAGGGGTTGGATGTGGCCCATAGGACTTATGTTTGACACCCCTGCTCTAGAGGCTTCTATGGGTGAGAGTGTCAGGACTTCAGTACCTCGTTGCATATCAGTAATAGTAAACTTCACTCCAGACGGTGCAGCGAGTTAAAAGTTTTATTAAGAAAGCAAAACGAGTTCAGTAGGTCCATACAAACTTAAGGTCAGAATACAGATGGGGGAAATACTGGTCATCTTTATAGGGAACATACAATAGAATTGATTACACGTAATGGAGGAACACAAAAGGATGAGATGCAGCAGAGCTGTCCTGAATGGGAAAGGATACAAGTTTACAATAAGGAAGTATTTGCCGGTGATTACCCATTACGAGACATAGTGGTGAAATTGACTAGTAAACGACTGGGCGATCTCTCGGGCTCCCAGGCATAGTCCTGCGGCTCCAGCTAGCTCACAGCGGATGTCTATTGAAACGCTAATGCCGAGCAAGAGAAAGAATGAGCGGGGCGGGCCGGGGGTGGGGAAGAGAATGGAGCTTGCTTATCCGGGGCCCGAATGGAAGCCCTTGCTGACAGAGAGGGATGTTCCTGGGAGCTGTACTTACTGGGATGTAGGGGGTGGCTGCTTTCAGCAGCAGCTTGGCATTCCCAATGCCCTCGTTTCCATTCAGCCAAAAGCTGTCACTGAGTTGGCTGGCTCTGTGTGCGATACACATCGTAATTTTCAGAGCATTGATCCTCTGTGGACTGCACCCTGCGCAAGCACGTGCGCTCAGCTTGGGATGGACTGCACTGACACGCCTCTCTCCTGAAAGCAATCTTTACTCACACTGGTGAGACGGCAATGTGGAATTTAATGGCAAGGCTGTATGTGGCTGTATTTAGTTACTGTGAGATGGTAGCTCATTAGAAGGAGGACTGATGCTGGGATTGCTTAGCAACTTAATGCCGAACTTAGTGTGGGAGGACCCAGGGAAAGGAGGAGGCAGGCTAAATCAACATGATTGCAGGAATAATCCATTAGCATTCTGCAGGAAACTAAAGAATGATCTTAATTTTTCCTGGAGGAGTAACAGTACAACCTGCCAGGCAAATCAAATGCAGTTTGAAGAGCACGATTCGAGTCCAGTATATCCTTAGAGCACATGAACACATGAAGCTGCCTTATACCGAATCAGACCCTTGGTCCAGCAAAATCAGTGTTTTCTACTCAGACTGGCAGCGGGTCTCCAGGGTCTTAGGCAGAGGTCTTTCACATCACCTACTTGTCTAGTCCCTTTAACGAGATGCCGGGGACTGAACCTGGGACCGTCTGCATACCAAGCAGAGACCAGTATACAAGCTTATACCCTGAAAAATTTGTTGGTCTTTAAGGTTCTACTATACTGGAAACTTGCTTTTCTAATGCAGTCCCAACACACCAACCTGAAACAAAATGTGGTTTGATGTTTGTTTGTTTTTTTAAAAAAAACTACCTATGGCTTCTGGAAACTGTCAGGAATAAATGCTGTGGTTTGGGGGTCTAGATTTTTGAGGGAGGAGTTTGTTCTGCACTTGCCACCTATTTTGGGCAATAGTTAACAATTTAGTAGCTCCCATAACCAACTGAAGCAGGGGCACAACGAGATGCTTGCTAACAGTGCCAAAATCCTTACACTGTCCTGGCAACAACATTTGTCTTCGTTTATCAGAGGCAGTGGTAATGCAGCCTAGGAACTGATAACAGCATGAGAAGCCATGTGTAAGCTCTAGTCCTGCGGCCCCCTTAAACAGACTTCAGCAGACTACCAATCCACAAAAGCAGTTTTATTGGGTAGAATCAACAGGTTTCAGAAGCCATATTCAAATGGACAGTAGTAAGGGTCAAAGGCAAGGTGCATGGCATATATGGAAGAGCAAAAGGAGATAACTGGTTACCCAGGCACCCCCCCACCCTCCAAGAGGCAGGAAGGAGTACTTGGCGATTCCCACAGTATGGGAATCTATGAAGACTAAACACGGG
Source organism: Euleptes europaea (assembly GCF_029931775.1). Classification (NCBI taxonomy): domain Eukaryota; kingdom Metazoa; phylum Chordata; class Lepidosauria; order Squamata; family Sphaerodactylidae; genus Euleptes; species Euleptes europaea. The sequence continues at coordinate 20,726,139 of NC_079313.1, read as the reverse complement.
GCATAGACTGGCCTTGGACAGAATAGCACAACAGCACCTGGAAGCAGCACAATCGCACTACCGCATACCATCCTCATGGCCTGCTCCTGACACCATGTGGATTTTCTGTGTCAGTGTGTGCTGTTAATGCTGAAAGATACTGAGCCTGCTAGCCCTGCAATTCGTTAGTCTTAGTCTTCAAATAATGAACGCCCTGCTCCCCAGTACTGAAAGCAGCTCCATTTAAGTACATGTTGTTTGCAGCAGCAGACATGCAAATTTGGGTAACATGCATCCATATCCCCGGATCGCTCACGTCCGAGATCCCCAGAGTGTAGCTCCTCCCACAATCTGTTAGTCCTCCGGCCTCATTCCTTGTTCTCCTATCCCTGCTGCCTCTCTCACATCATCAGCCACTTGCTGGTGGTGACTCTGCCTAAGCCAAAATGTTTCCCTGTGAAGCATCCCTCAGTATCCTGGCCAAGGCTTGATCATTGGCAGTAATCATAAGCGACAGGTGCATTGGAAAAGTGCCGACTCCTGGCTTGGAAAGCAATGTTGTTAGCTGCGCATCGCGTAATATAACACTGAAATGCTGAACGTTAATGTATGCCTGCTTTTACTGAGTTGAAGCAAGGATGCTTATAGAAATTACTTGGCTCTTTCTTTCTTTCTTTCTTTCTTTCTTTCTTTCTTTCTTTCTTTCTTTCTTTCTTTCTTTCTTTCTTTCTTTCTTTCTTTCTTTCTTTCTTTCTTTCTTTCTTTCGATCATGCCGCCCATTCCTGACTTGGTCAGGCTCTGAGCAGCTCCCAACAAGAATATCATACAGTAAAACACAATTTAATACAATTTAAAATTAACTTGCATCAGTTAAAGCATCAAATACAATAGTCGCCACCAACTATCAGCAGAAAACAGTGTTGGGCCGCCATCCAGGGGAGATCTCAACCAACAAATAACCCTAATCAAAAATAAGGGAAGGGAGGGGGAGGCCAGCAGAATGGGAAACCATGGCTAAATCTCAGGATACTCCTTCTGTTTCAGGCCCCCTTTTCTCTGTATCTCTCTGTGTCTTTGACACCCGCCCCACTTCTTTGAAACCAGTTTTTATGCAGCATTTGAAAAAGCGCTTCTGACCTCTGCCTTTCCTTCTCCTTTCCCCTTCCTTTAGTGAATCTTCCCCATTAATCCTCTCATCATCTTACACTAAGCTTGTGGGCAGAGCTTTTCATTTGAACAATTGTTATGCAGTGCCTAGAACATGAGGTCCTTTAGCATAGTCAATAACAGTAATTGTAAAACACTACTTAATAGCTAAAAGAAAAATAGATCCTGGTAATAGGAAGGAAATATTTGTTGAATTGCTTGTATTTTAAAACTGCTCAGGATTCATGCTCCTTTAAATTCATTTTTTTAGCATAACTGTAGGAACCTTCTGCCTCTTTGCTTGGTTATCACTCTAGGGTAGATTGTTTTCCCCTTCCATTATCCATTTCCTTCCATTTTTAGAGGCTGGGGAATCCTTCTTATTACTCCATGAGCTTTGCCTTTCTTGATATTCTTCATTTGTAACTTGGGGAGGGGGATGAGTGAGAGGATTGTTGATTAGCTGAATTAATTAATGCCATTTAGATTTCCCATAGCTGGGATGAGTTGTTCCTTGAAGCATTTTAATGTTATCTTTTCAGTTACAAAATGTAAAATGGCTGCGAGTATAACCGTTCGTCTATAATTTTTCAGTCTGTAGTGCCAAGCACTATAAATTACGAACAAATGAGAATTATTTCAGATGTGAAAAGGGTTTGGAAGATAAGGGCTGTTCAGAATGTTGAATCTGAGAATCTGAGCATGATTGTGATTAGAAATTAGTCAGTATTACAGAAGGTCTGGGCATATTTCAAAACCTTTTTACAATATGCCTCCCTGATTACATTTTCCCCTGATTTACTGTGCATTCCTGACCGGCATGCCTGCCCCAGGTTTAGGAGGCAACACAGCGGTGCTGCCTCCTAAGGAGGTTTTGACCCGGCGCAAAAAATCTGTGCACCCCTCATAGGGTTGCACAGGAGATACGCCATGTAAAAGGTGGCTTAATTCTGGAAAAAAAAAGGGCCGTTCCAGAGCCATAACGGCTCAGGAAGCCGCCTAGCTGCGGCCCTGCCCCCTGGCCAGCGCCAGGACACCCCGGGAACGCCTCCCGGGACGAAGATGCAGCTTTTGCCGGCGGCCCGGTGCTGCCGTAGCAGCGACTGGTGTCCAGCCCTGCACGCTGGCACTGGGGTCACTGGCACATCTCAGGAATGCGCTGTTAGTGAGTCCAAAGTTCACTGTACGCTGGCTTGACACCTGGTGGTTCGCCCCTTGATATCTCTATACTTGATTTCTGTCTGTTGAATGGAAAGCCTTATGTTAAGAGATCTTCCTTTAGGGGCAGATCTGTAGTGGCCCGTTCATGTATACAAACCAAAACTGGATATTGCAGTAATTGAGCAGTGAACTTCCCTGCACCTTCAGTCAGGATCTGTGAGGGTAGTGAAATTCCCTCGGTATAAATGTATTCATAGGTCAGGACACACAACAGGTTTTTAAAAAATGAGAAGTTTTGCTCAAGGTGGCATAACACTGTTTATGATTGGTTCTACAACCCACTGCCCTGACCTGGATAGCCCCGGCTAGCCTGATCTCGACAGGTCTCAGAAGCTAGGTAGGGTTGGCCCTGGTTAGTATTTGGATGGTCAACCTCCAAGAAATAGCAGGGTCGTGATGTGGAGGCAGGCAATGGCAAACCACCTCCATCTCTTGCCTTGAAAACCCTATAAGTCACCATAAGCTGTGACTTGATGACACACAAACACACACACAAACCCCATTACAAGTGTGCCCCCCAGGGGCTGCTCTGAGACTTTTTTTAAAAATCAATTTTTGTGTGAGATCTGAGGAATTTTGCTTGCTCCAACAATTGGTGTTTGGGGTATTGCATTTTGTTAGCTGTCATGTAACAATAGTTTCTCACTTCAATAATGTGATAGTACTCAGATAGTACCACGGTTATGAATAGAAGTGTGGCTTTTGATCACTCAAGTACCACAGATGCCTATTGTCCAGTGCTTGTGACACCAACAGCGGTGGTTGACACTAAGGCTGTGAGTTTGAAAGCAAGGTTTGAGTTGCAGGGACGGAGGTCTACGTTGCATTGTATATGCAAGGGGTAGGGGATGGAGGTAAGAGCTTCAGATCTTTGGTGGACCACTGTAAATACAGATTTGGGGGGTTGGGGATGAGAATCATTTTCACAGGTCCATTTGTGTTGAGCGAATTTCATATCAATCTAGCTTCTCATGCCAGCAAGGATACTCGGTAGTAAGTCTGTCATGGAATGCTAATGGACATTATGGAATATTGTCTCTGAAGCAGGATCTACTGGTTGAGCACATCCCAGTTTCCTTATTTCTTTTTTCAATCCCCTGTGAGCATTTCATAGTCCTCAGCGTTTTACAGATGTATTCTGCATCTTCGCTGTTTCCTAGCATAACAAAAAAAAAGAGAACACAATAGAGTGAAAGAAGCATCCGTATTGCCAGTTTGACGCGATGCCTGTAAAAAATAATTTGTTTTGGAATTTGGGTTTTCTGGTTCCAGAATGATAGGCCGAAGAAAGGTTGGGTAATGGATGCTGACTTCTCATGGCTTAATTGAATGGCATCATGCTCTCCAGCTTGTATCAGTGGGTCGAATGGGTCGGAGGAGAGGTCCTCTTTGTTGCAGAGAAACAGCCAGCTAACCTTCTGCTTTAAGTGGCCCATCTTGCATACAGCTGATGTCTTGAACTTTACTGTCTCTCCTAGGTGTGTTTAATGTGGATATACAAAATGTGTGGCCGCTCATAAGAATCTATCGAGGTGGCTTTCTCCTGATTGAATTCCTCTTTCTCCTTGGCATAAACACATATGGCTGGAGGCAGGCTGGAGTGAATCATGTCCTCATCTTTGAGCTCAACCCTCGCAGTAACTTGTCGCATCAGCATCTCTTTGAGGTAAGGTGCGCAATGGGCACGGTGGGGTAGTGAAAGTCTTAATCTAATCTCCTTAGAAGAGAAATCTAGATCTTGGGCAAGGGGAAACCATGTATAGTGATCCTTAGATCTTGGGTAAGGAGAAATTGCTTCCCATATCCGTCTGATGTGATTGTAGTGGTGCAGCTATATTGTCTTCAAAATAGGTATCCCTTTTAGATGTAGAATTATTCAAGATGCCAAGATTCTCAAGATTTTTCATCTGGAAGAATGGAAAAGCAGATAATTCCTCTGCTTAAGGGGTAGAGCAAGGTTTGATTACAAATGCAGACAACATTTATGACTTTGCAAAGCCAGAAGCTGAAAGCTTTTAACATCCAGACAGAAATGCATTATCCAGCAGGGGGCTAAAGGAAACCCACTGCCTCTTGTCTGCATGAGGGAATTTTGCATTTTAATTTGCAGGCTTCCCTTTTCAGAGTGTCTGAATTTCCTCTTATGTCAAGGACTTATACGTTTGATAGGAAATGTCCCTGGAGGAATGGAGGAATGTTCACCCAGGTGTGACATGATGCTCTTTCCGGTACAGGTTCATTTGCAATTCCAAAGGCTGTTGGGTAACATAGTTGTAACTGGGGCCTGTGCTGCATTGTATTAAATTTATGCTAGTTCAAGTGCCATTTTATTATGAGCTTTCCCGCCATTTTGAATTGATAGTTTTCAGAGTTCTTAATGATCATTCTGGAAGATGTATATGTTAATCACACAGAAATGAGAAAGACCAGGAATGTTTGGAGGGCAGAGGGACATAGTTTTCTGTTTTGTTTTGTTTTTTTGGGTCTGAGTTTTGAAGTAGAATAAAGGAGCACTTTGAGAAAGAGTGAGCAAAACCCTAGGAAACAGCATCTGCCAGAATGAAATGCTTTTTAAGCTGTGCTTTGAAAAGTATTATTACAGCTAATCCATACTGCTGCAGCACCTTAGAACTAAAAGGCAATAATGTCAGTGATGGATCATGATGGGTAGCCATGTTAGTCTTTCTGTAGCAGTAGAAAAGAGTAAGAGTCCAGTAGCACCTTAAAGACTAACAAAATTCCTGGCAAGGTATGGGCTTTCGTTAGCCGCCTTCTTCTGGCAAGGTATGAGCTTCTTCTGGCAAGGTATGAGCTTTCTGAGCCTTCTTCTGAAGAAGAAGTGAGCTGTGTGGCTTGCAGAAGCTCATACCTTGTCAGAAATTTTGTTAGTCTTTAAGGTGCTACGGGACTCTTGCTCTTTTCTAATGTCAGTGATGGTGACACTGCTTCTGCATTTTTTTGGACAGAAGCAGCTGTCGTAGGCCTTGATACTAGAAAAATATTGGCTGTTGTTGGAGTATACTGAGGGATCTTCAGGAATTTGGTCCAGGGACGCAGTCAGGGATTGTGTCAAGCACTTTGCTCACACCATGTGGTGGCAAGGCTAGTTTATTGTAGCCTTGGACGGCTCTTGGTTCTCACTTGGCTCAGTTCCTCCACGTTCTCCATCAAATGAAAGACATAGGATGATCCGTGATTTCATTCTTGTCTAGTTTGACCCCACGATATACTTAAGTATTTTTAGGATGCAGCAACTTACAGCTCCATCACAAGCTGTACACCTGTTTGTAAGGAACACTGGAATAAAATCAAGGCATTTCTACATATACGTTTCAGAAGAATACCAAACAGCACAATTTTGTGTGCTATGCTGATATAATTACACTTCAAGTTCTTAGAGTAGTAAAGTACATTGAAATTGGATTTAAAAAAAATAACAGTGAAGTCCTGTGCAGAGTTACTCTGGTCTAAGCCCTCTGAAATCAATAGGTTTGGACTGGAGGAACTCTGCATAGTTGCCATTTTGTGGGTATGTTGCATATAGAATTGAATTGTTGTTGTTTTTCCTTTTATCCTAATAGATTGCTGGATTCCTTGGGACATTGTGGTGCCTGAGCCTACTGGCATGTATATATGGTAGAACCACTCCTATTCTTATGCAGGTGAACCCGCTTATCCTTTATGGATTCATGTTGCTGTTTCTCATTAATCCCACCAAAACCCTCTACTACAAGTCCCGTTTTTGGCTGCTCAAACTCTTGGTAAGTGGAGAACTTGATCGAAGCACTCAAACTTCTGGCTATGTTGAACAGTAATTCAGATTGCAAATGAATCTTGGTGCACAGCACTGTTTGCCCAGAATACTTGTTATTAATAGTGATGAATAGCATACACCGTGGGTGCATTAGTGAGCAAAGACAAGTTGATAGAGTACGCTTGAAAGGACTCTTAACAGGCAAAAGAGACACTAGCAATCTCTTAAGCGAGCAAAATCATTAAAATGCCTAGGAATAAAACAGCTTGTCCAATCACTGTTAAAATAGGCATCGTTTTAGCTGCCAGCTGATTCATCTGCACTATTACTTTTTTTTCTTGAATGGTTAATACTCTGGCGTATAAATAAACTCTTCAGTGGTAAATGTCAAAGATTTTTGTATTGTTGGAATGACTGCGTGTGTATTTACACTTGGCACCTTGTGCATACATTCTGATGAAAGAAACAGCACCTCTAAAATGTTCTGTCCATCATATAAACCCAGAATATTTCTGAGTCAACGAACAGCCCATTCCTGCTCTGGGAGGGCGAAAGTTGTTAGGAGGCATGGAAGGGCCCGTGCTGGCATCCGCGTCACTTGCACCGGCATCCGGGCTACTTGCACCGCCGCACCCGGAATGGACGCCGGTGTTGAGGCACGGATGCCAGCCTCCCAACACTGCCGTGGCAGCACAGCCCTGGGGCGCCGGCTCAGCCTCTCACCAGCATCCTAGGGGGAGTTCCAGGGGCTGAGCCACCTTTAGGCAGCTTCCTAACCCCCTTTCAGGCTGGGAACGCCCCCTTTGCCCTTACTTGCATTTACGCCACCTTTTTAGGTAGTGTAGCCCCATGGAGCACTATGGAGCAGTTCCTCGGGGCTTGGAAGTAAGGGCAGCTTCCTGGCTTGGCGGGGGGAGCTGAATCCTCCTTTGGATTTGGCGCCGCTGCGCTGTCTCCAGCCACCAGCGCAGCCCCTCCCCTCAGGAATGGGCTGTTAAAGTTCATTTGATTTTAATATTACTTATGTCAACTAGTCTTATATTCAGGATTGCAGCCTAAACCAGTTTAGACCATATAAAACACTTACCCTGCACAAAATATCTGTGCATTTTAAAACACTGGTTTTTCTTCTGTCATTAACCACATTCATTCTATTTGTTTTGTCTGTGTTTTGGCTCTGAATGTGGTAAACTGGCCCTTAAAGCCTCATAGGAAAAGTTTTCTGAGCCATATGAAAGATTATGTTAGAGCCAAGCTACGTATGATGCTGGAGTTCTGGGACTCAAACTCAAGACATATCCTTTGGTCCTTAAGAGAGCCTGTAGCAGCTGCTGATCTGGATCAGGGGCTGCAGCACTATATGTGTCTAACCCCCCAGCACTGCATCAAATTGCCTCAATAGGCTACTTTAAGCCCTGGGTGGGGGGAAGACTGACATAGTGCAGTAATCTGTCTTTTTCCTTGTACATAAAGTAGCCTGAGTTGGGAGTATTTCTAATTGGTGAAACAGTACAGGAGGAACACTTAACACACACATTGTTCCCAAACCCTGCAGCCCCAGTCACACATCCCACCGTTATTTTTTAGGGCCAGATGACATGTGTGAAGTTCCAAGCATGGAACTCCGGTGTCACGTGTAATTTTGACCATTAATTATGTCATAGTTTGTGCGTAAAACAGATCCCTGTAACGCTATAAAATGGATTAATTTCACAGAGTAGCAGTTAGGTGTTCCTCACGGGAAATTGCCAAAGCTTCTAGCTGTTTGGGATGTAGGCTCTGAATGAAGTCATTCCCTTCAATTCCAGTTTGGCAAAATGTATTCAGGGATTCAGTCTTTAGTGTGGAAAACTGTGCATCCTGAGATAAGCTGCCCGATACAGTATTTTGCAGCCCCTGCATTACAGATTATAAGGAAGTGTGAAGGTCGATACTTCTATAATGCTTCTAAAATCTGAGAATCAATAACTAAATAATCCCGGCGCTACCCTTTTAGCATTTGAATGTTAGTTGTTACAACTAACCAGCCAGGAACATCTGTAATCCAAGGTAAATGGAGCATGAAATGGTCTAAGCTGAGAGACACAGAGCTGATTCCAGGCCTGGAGGGGAAATGGGCTGGGACTGAGAAGTGTCTGTTTACTAGTGGCTCAGATTTCTTCCTGCTCTCCTGGCTGCGAAAAGCTTTGAGCCCCAGAGACAAATATTTCCATTGGTGGCCCTGAATGCCCAATAAGTTTCCTATACCTGGTGTGGCATGGATAAACCATACAAGTGCTTTATCATCTATGTTTCATCCACACTTGTAAAAGTGAGTGACGGTGGGTTTCCCACTGTGAAGCTGGTGGCAAAACTCACACAAAATTTTAATTTTGGTGGCTGATATTTTCATAGCAAAGCAAATAATTGAATCTAGCGACCCAGTCAAAACTCTCTGACTTCTGATTTTACATAAAAAGACAAGAGTTTCTGTAATAGATCCATTTATTAAAAGGCATTTTCCCAAGAGCTGTGAGTAACCCAAGGGTTAGGCAAATTAGAAATGCAGAATAAACTGAGACACTGAGCAGTGGATGCTATGTAAACTGAAGAGCAGGACAATTTCAGTTATGTAGTTCTTGCATTAAAGAGCTCGTGCAACGTTCATCTCTTATTTTGTTGCAGTTCCGGGTGTTCACGGCCCCTTTCCATAAGGTGGGCTTTGCGGATTTCTGGCTGGCCGATCAGCTCAACAGTCTTGCTGTGATATTGATGGACCTGGAATACATGATCTGTTTTTACAGCTTTGAGCTCAACTGGGGGGACAAGTGGGCAGATCCAGGTATGGCAGGGTGTGGGGAGCAGATACAGTAACCACCATCTGTGATCACGTTTGCACTGTACATATTGAAAGGTCTTTGCTTGTCCACAGAGTTTCAGCTTTTTGATCAATGGAAATAATAGTGATATTATGATGGGGATTATGATCCGGAGGCTATAGCAACTGCCCTATGAGGAGTGGTTAAAACGCTTAGGGGTGTTTAGCTTGGAAAGAAGTTAAGGGGAGTTATGATAGAGGTCTATAAAATTATGCATGGTATGGAGAGAGTGGACAGGGAGAAGCTTTTCTCCCTCTCTCATAATACCAGAACCTCGGTGTCATCTGCTGAAGCTGGAGGGTGAAAGATTCAAAACAAATAAAAGGAAATATTTCTTCACACAACACGTAGTTAAATTGTGGAACTCCCTGCCCCATGATGTGATGACTGCCAACTTGGAAGGCTTTAAGAGGGGTGTGGAAATGTTCATGGAGAAGAGGGCTGTCCATGGCATACCTATTCTCTCCAGGATCAGAGGAGCAGGCCTGTGGAACTTACTTAGGTTCTGTGGAACACAGGCAGGACAATGCTGCTGCAGTTGTCTTGTTGGTGAGCTTCCTAGAGGCACCTGGACTTGATGGACTTTGGTCTGATCCAGCATGGCCTTTCTTGTGTTCTTATGTGCTTATCGGGGTCTGCTATAGATCACCAAACCAGGCAGAGGACTTGGATGAGACACACCTAGACAGGTTACAAAGTTCTCAAAGAGACAGGACACAGTGGTCATGGGAGATTTCAATTACTGGGTATCAGTTGGAAATCCAGCTCTGCTCAAAGTGAAAGGTCAAATAAATTCCTGACTTTTCTTGCTGACAACTTCATCGTCCAGAAAGTGGAGAGGGAAACAAAGGGGTCTGCTATCTTGGACTTGATTCTCACCAACAGGGAAGAAGTGGTTGACGAACTGAAAGTAGTAGGCATCCTGGGTAGTAGTGACCATGTAATTTTGGAATTTACAGTCTTGGGGAAGAGGAAAGCTGTACGTATAGGTTGGGCTTTAGGATGGCAAATTTTAACAAAGTTAAAGTTTATTACTGGGTCCCATGGTCAGAAATACTTAAGGAGAAGGGAGTTCAAGAGGGGTGGGAGTTTCTTAAAGGCGAAATATTGATGGCACAATCCCAAACAATTCCTATGAGATGGAAAAATGGGAGGAGCCTCAAGAAGCCAGGGTTTCTAAAGATTTGAGAAATAAAAAAAGACTCATTTAGGAAATGGAAGGACGGCCTTATAACCAGGGATGAATATAAACAAATATGCTTGTAGGGGGAGTGTTAGAAATCTTAAGCTTAGTATGAGCTTTGGCTAGCAAGAGATGCTAAACACAACAAAAAAGGGAGGTGAGGAAGGGTTGCGTCAGTGTTTGGCTCTCATTACCCTTTCTTACATGCCCGGGAAATGCCAATTGCCACTTTGGGGTCAGGAAGCAATTTTACACCAGGCCAGATTGGCCATGGATCCTGGAGGGTTTTTGTTGCCATCTTCTAGGCATGCAGTAGGGGCCACTAGAGGTATGGGGGGAGGTAGATGTGAATTTCCTGCATTGTGCAGGGGGTTGGACTAAATGATCCTGGTGGTCCCTTCCAACTTTATGATTCTATGAATGGAGAGCCATAGTGTATTGCCCAGGCATTTAACATACCGCCACTTGGATACTTTTTAAAAAATTTCTTTACAGTGCCTATTAATGGCTTAGAACTGCTGGTGAAAATACATCTGACAGGAAAGCTTCCGCATCCCAGTTAAAAAACAGCTTCTGATGCGGTTAAGTTTTCATGCAGAGAAATTACCAGTCTGCTTAGCCAAATTCGAAGCCTTCCTCTGACAAGAGGCTTCTATCAGATGATGGGTCCTTGGTCCAGAGGAAGACTTCTGACTTGGCCAAGTGAACATAAGAACATAAGAAAACATAAGAACATAAGAAAAGCCATGCTGGAGCAGACCAAGGCCCATCAAGTCCAGCAGTCTGTTCACACAGTGGCCAATCGGGTGCCTCTAGGAAGCCCCCAAACAAGATGACTGCAGCAGCACCATCCTGCCTGTGTTCCACAGCATCCAAGATAATAGGCATGCTCCTCTGATCCTGGAGAGAATAGGTATGCATCATGACTAGTATCCATTTTTTAACTAGTAGCCATGAATACCCCTTTCCTCCATGAACTTGTCCGCTCCCCTCTTAAAGCCTTCCAAGTTAGCAGCCATCACCACATTTTGGGGCAGGGAGTTCCACAATTTACCTATGTTTTGTGTGAAAAAAATACTTCCTTTTATCTGTTTTGAATCTCTCACCCTCCAGCTTCAGCAGATGACCCTGCGTTCTAGTATTAAGTGAAGTGGCAGGATGACCCATAAACAGAATATGGTGCCTCGTAAAGGCACATACACCCAGCTGTATTGAACGCACAAGATTCAAAACTGTTGCTTATTGGAATATCACTTCTGTCAATTTCACATGACCACCTTTCTTGGTGAAAATGGAATAATTTGAAGAGAAACGGAGGGATTTTCCTCCCCCTTCTTTCTCTTTCCCTTGATGTTTGTCATCTTATTCTTTGCAGGTCCTAAGATTTGCAACTCGTACGCCTACGGTGTGCGAGCTGTTGTTCAGTGCATTCCTGCTTGGTTGAGGTTTGTCCAGTGCCTGCGCCGATACCGTGACACCAAACGGGCCTTTCCCCACCTGGTCAACGCTGGCAAATATTCCACCACCTTCTTCATGGTGACGTTTGCGGCCCTTTACAGCACCCACAAAGGTACTGATGATCAGCCCAGTATTCTCCCCTACAGAGAGCAACATTTTTCGGGCCGGTCAGTTCTACGTCTTTAGGGCCTACTAACATATTACCTTGGAAACTTTTGTCGGACCTCTCCGTGAATTTTTAAACCTTAAAAAACAGCTGTGGGGCACAACTTGGATTAGGTTAAGGGGCGTTTGAGAAGGGGGAGATTTGCAGCAATAAAACAGGGAGATAACTCAGATATAAAAGCCAGCTCTTTCTAGAGCTAAGAGGGTTCCCCCCTCCCATTTTGATTAATTGCTTGGTACCAGAAGTTGGAGATTAATGGGGCAAAGTCCAGCAAGGAAATGAACTCACTGGGAATCACTGTGTGTTGTTTTCTTGTTTTATTGCTGTAAATCTCCCCCTTCTCAAACTCCCCTTAACCTAATCCAAGGTTAAGGGGCATTATGGGGAGGGTTTAACTCCCTGTGTGTTTTTCCTGGTAGAAATCATCCCTCCGAGTTGCTGTTAGCTCCAGTGGGTTGGGGGAGGAAGGGTACAATAAGGATTCTCCCCCCACCCCGCATCAGCATCTGGGGAAAGGATTACATCTCCTTTCCCCTAGTGCTGTGGTCTCAGGCAACAATAGGGGAGGGGTCTCTTTGGCTGTTTTTTGAAGTTCAGAAATACATTGGGAGATTGTATCCGGGATCACCTGTGCCGTATGTAGTTTGACCCTTATATGGGAGGAGGGGACACAGGTTGAGTTTCAGTAATAGCTTTTAGAGAAATAGCTCCCTCGTTTTGCAGCCCACTCCCGGAATCTGATGAAACTTTACGTAGTGAAACCAAGTCAGTATGGTGGTCTTTCATGCCCATTCCCTAAAGCTCTTCAATAAAATGAACTTTTTTTTTGGTGTTTGTTATACAAGCACTACATGTTGTTACGTGAAATTAGAATAGGAGTGATGGAATAAGTTTGGAATCTGGTCCAAGAAAGGGGGGGGTTACGTGCTTGTGTCTAATGGAATAGTCCAAAGTTATAGAACCTATTCCATCATAAGCATTTCAAGACTTTGGGGTGAAAATTTTTAAAAAACCTCTCTTTGCCCTTTTACAGGTCCTAGCTTTAGGAACGGTTGTCACAGTGGGAAGTATTAGCTGTAAAAAAATTTCCTGACAAGATGGGAGAGAGTCACATTTCCCCTCCCCCCCCCCACCATTTTCGGTATGAGCAGAAACCTTTGGGCTGCTAAATGAGTAAGAAAATTAATAGTGTTTCACGGCTGTGTAACAATTAAAGTCCTTTTGCTAGTGACTCGCTGGATCAAACCAAACCATGAAATGTGTCCAGTGCTAGAAAACTGCCTTTTGACTTTCATGTTGTAATTTTTATTTTTCCACAAGATGATGGGGAGTTATTTCCAACCCATTAATCTGCACATTGGACTCTCTGATCCTTCATGTTCCCCCATCTCCGTGGAAACCAAAATGACTTGATTTTTTTTTTATTGTTGCTCTTCTTGCGAAGGAGTAAAGCTTTCTAGTTCTTTGCGCTTCAGGCAGTCACTGTGTCTGCCTTTGTTCTTTTTCCCTCCAGTCTCATGTCAGTCAAGAGGTTTTCGTCTGTTCCTGGAACCGCATGACTGATCTGTCACACACATTGGCAAAAGCAAATGTTTTGAGCCATTTTCTCACTTTGCGGGTACAGCAGCAGTTTGAGGAACTGCAGATTTGGATAAGCTGTGATTGCCTTCTTGGAAGTTCATCTTCCTCGTCCGGCTGATTTATATTTTCTGCAACATTAAGAGAACACGGGGTCATTTGCCTGCTTTGGTGCTGCTCAGCAGAAGGCACTGCTAGTTTAAAGTGGGATTAGAATCTGAGGAGACTAGTTTGAGATACTGACATAAGAACTATGGTTCAAAATTAACACTAGTCATGGGAGACACGGCATTGCATGGGGAGCAATGGATCACTTACATTAAGGATGGCAGAATTGGGTGAGTGTATTGCCTTAGATTTCTTATCTCATCAACACCAGACTTGCTTCATTTTGTAAAACATTCTCAGGGCTTCCCCCCAAATTATGACTGCAGGAAAGTTTAAAAATTGCCAGACCAATTTTTTAAAGTGTATATTTGTGCATGTGTGTGTATGTGTGAAATAACACAAATATCTTTTTTTCTTGGTAGTTTTACTAGGGATAAGATCTTTTGAAATTTTTACTCCCTTATCCCCCCTTCCCTTAACAGATTGTTTTAGTTCACACTATTTTGTGGTTACCTTAATTTGTTCTACTAGAAGGGAATAGGCAAGATTCTTTCCTTGAACACTAATTTTCTCTTTTCTCCTGTGGTCTATTTCACATACTACACAGCAGCAAACACTGGTTTGCATCACTCCACAGGAAGACGCAGCTGATCCCAGAGCCTGCACAATTCTTGTGCTTGTCATATTCACACACCACCTTTTAGAGGGTATTGTGCACCTGGGACTGAGGAGTAAAAAAAAAAAAAATCACAGAGATAGTGTTGAATATTCACTTGCTTTGACTTAAACATGAAAGGGTTATCAATCCAAAAACTTACGTTTGCCCTAGGTTTGCCTCCAACATTCGAGGGTGTCCTTTTCACACAGATATCCAGTCCTCTTACAGGATTGTGGCTGCTGACCCAGAAAGTGACACCAATGGCTGTGCACAAGCTATGTTTGCGCACACTCAAGGCCTTCCCCGTTCATTTTGAGAGGCAAGGGGCTGGGGCAGCTCTGTTTATGCATCCCATTGCATGCCAGCAAAGCTGCCTGTGTCATTGAAATGAACGGGGAAGCCTGTGCGATGAAACTCTTGTGGTCAAACATGTTCTGTTTTACCCCTTTGCTATAAATAATGAAGAATCTGGTTAACTCAGGGAAGGCTAGGTCAGGGGTCGGCAAACTCATTAGTCAAAAGAGCCAAATATCAACAGTACAACGATTGAGATTTCTTTTGAGAGCCAAATTTCTTAAACTTAAACTATATAGGTAGGTACACTGTTTATTAACTTAATAAACTTTAATTAAAGTTTTAAGTCTTAATTAAACTATAGGTACACTGAATAAAACTTGATATCATACTTAATAGTGATCTTATTTATTGATAAAAATTAAATTGTAAGTCCCTGCCATTTCCCCCTCCCCGTCCAGAGTCCTCGTCTGGAGGCCTGGTCTACAGCCATAAAAGCCTATTGGTAGACCTGGCCTCCGGCTGAGTCCCATTGGGAGGCCAGGTCTACCTGTTGGCTTTCTTGGCAGTAGACCAGGCCTCCGGAGGCCCATAGAAGACCTGGCCTCTCAAGGGGGACTTTTTTCCCCTCCTCGGAGTCCAGGTCTACTGCCAAGAAAGCCAGTGGGTAGACACGGCCTCTGAGGAGGGAAAAAAGTAAGGCATCCATAAAATTAAATCATGACAGTGACTGACAAACACTGTACATTTTCCCCATCTGCATTCTCAAAACTCTGCAGGGGGGCTTATTGTTGAGTTGTGCATCTGTGTGGCAAATACAAGGCAAAACCTCCCATTCATAAATGGCCAATAACCCCCCATGCAGAGTTTTGAGAATCTGGATGGGGAAAATGTGCATCTGAGTGGCAAATCCAAGGCAGAACCTCCCATTCACAAATGGCCAATAACCCCCCATGCAGAGTTTTGAGAGTCTGGATGGGGAAAATGTGCATCTGAGTGGCAAATCCAATGCAAAACCTCCCATTCATAAATGGCCAATAACCCCCATGCAGAGTTTTGAGAATCTGGATGGGGAAAATGTGCATCTGAGTGGCAAATCCAATGCAAAACCTCCCATTCACAAATGGCCAATAACCCCCTTGCAGAGTTTTGAGAATCTGGATGGGGAAAATGTGCATCTGAGTGGCAAATCCAAGACCTCCTCCTCCTCGCCGCCGCCTGGTCTCCTTCCTACCTTCCCTCAAGACCCGACCCAGGACTGCCCTGGGCGGACACTGACTGGCCCCGCGCCCCACTTACCTCCGAGCCCGGGGAACAGGCAGCGCAGCGCGGCGGGAGCACAGCGTGGACGGAGCCAAGCCGCGGTGCCGGGCCGAGGAGGGAGGGGCGAGCGACTGGGGCCCCGACAGCCATCCCCGACGGGAGGGCGGGCCAGAAAGGCATTCTCCCAGCCAGCATGCTGGGGCTGAGAGGCGAGACCAGGAGCGACCCGGGGCAGCTCAATGCCCCAGCGGGCCGGCGCGCAGATGCCAACGGCTCCAGCACCAGGCGGCCCTTACAACAAGGGAGAGGGGAGCCAAAGCGGGGCGGCCTAGATGAGGCCCCGGGGGGAGGTAGCTCTTGGGCCGGCCGGCGGGAAGACGGGCCCGGACGGACACCAGACGGCCCCCTGACCAGACCACCCGCCGGAGAGGAAAGGGGCGGGGCTGGAAACCGGGAGGGCCCTTGGAAGTTCGGGGAAGGTGGAAGGGGCGGGAAGCTCTTCAAACCCCCGCCGGCCAGCTGGGTGGGACTGGAAAGAGCCGCACTCAAGGGCTCAAAGAGCCGCATGCGGCTCGGGAGCTGCTCTTTTGCGACCCGTAGGCTAGGTAAAAGGTAAAGGTAGTCCCCTGTGACCCATGAGGCAACGTCACATCACAACGCTTACCAGGCAGACTGTGTTTACCAGGTGGTTTGCCATTGCCTTCCCCACTTTACCTCTAGCAAGCTGGGTACTCATTTTACCAACCTCGGAAGCATGGAAGGCTGAGTTAACCTTAAGTCGGCTACCTGAAACCCACTTCTGTCGGGTTTGAACTCAGGTCGTGAGCAGACTACAGTAGTGCAGCTTACCACTCTGCGCTATGGGGCTCTTGTTTCCACACATTAAACCTCTATTAAAAAGACAGGGTGTTTTCTTAAGGCTTGTTGACAACCTTAATTATAACTAGTGTAAACATTAAAAAGGTAAGGTGCAAGCAGAGCATTCGACTGCAGGACTGTACCTTACCACTCTGCGCCATGGGGCTCTCTTGGGGAAGGCCACATTTTGATGAAAATGACATCATGTTTGAAAGAACAACTCCCAAGGTTTGGGCAGCACATCACCTCCGAGACCTGACCTGTCCTAGCCCTTCTTGGGAAGGCAAAATACCTCGAGCTGGCCCCGGGATAGTCCTCACTTTAAGAGCATCTGTGTAAAAGTGGCAGTGGTGAATCTACTGGAGTGGGGGACTTCCTACAAGATTTGTCCTCCCAGTCCATACTCTCTTCCAGGGCAGCCTTATGCACGTTTACTGCACCTGATCTTGTCAGATCTCAGAAGCTAAGCTGGGCCGGCCCTAGTTAGTATTTGGATTGGAGACCACCAACGAATACCAGGGTTGCTATGCAGAGGAAGGCAATGGCAAATCACTTCTGTTAGTCTCTTGCCTTGAAAAATACTACTGCATCGCCATAAGTGAGCTGTGACTTGACGGCACTTTACATACACAAATGCGCATAGGATTGTAGTCTTTTATAACCAGGAGTTTTGTGCATGAAACAGTTTGATTTGCCATTTTGGAAAACCCTGGTGTAGCATAACCAGCGTGGTATAATGGTTGGAGTGTTGGACTGGGGTCTTGGAGATCCTTGCTCAAATTGCCACCCTGCCATGGAAGCTCACGGTGTGACCTTGGACTCTCTCTCAGCCTGAACTGGTTGTTGTTGTGAGGATACAATGGCAGAGAGGAGAACAGTGCTGTGAGCTGCTTTGGGTTCCCTGTTGGGGAGTAGAGCAGGGCATAAATATTCAAATAAATAAAATGACATGCTTTCAAAGGGAGGGATGTGTGTGTGCACCAATTGGAGATGGAATGAATGTGGTAGCAATCATAGCAATCTGTAAAGCATCATCGGGCGTCTGTTGTGATAACTGAAATACCCAATCATTCGTGTGTCTTTCATGCTGTGCCCATCAGAACTTCATGCTTCCCTGCCTTTTGCATTAGCTACAAACTAGGTAGCATCTTGCACAGCCTGGTTCAGGGCTAGTAGAGGTTGGGAGGGGGAGAGAGAGCACACCTATAGAGGCAGCATTCCAAGGCAGCCCAGTATTTTGGAGAGACAGAGAATGAGAACTCAGTCCTTTGCTCTTAAGAATGGGTATTCTTCTGAGGGGGTACAAACGTAAGAAGGAGAGGGAGGGTACCTTGTTGCTTACCGCCTGAATTGTGCAGAATGGAGTGATAATAGTTGCCACGGTAACAGAAGTATGTTCATTATTTTTTCAAAGCCTTCTTCCTTCTCCCCCTTCCCCAGCATGTTCCTATATGCCAGTCGTTGACTTCAGGAAGAGATGGAGCATGGGGGGGGGGGTTTGGGGAGGAGGGTGTCTCTGAGCCACCAGCCTAGAAATCTGTAATCCTCTCTTAGAAGGTGAGGCTGTTGTTGGCTGCTCTCATCTCTTTGTGTAAGAATCACTGAACATGTTACAGCTGTTTTGTTGGGCTTGTTTTCTTTCATTGATTTTTGTAGTCAAATTTCTGGCTCTCCTCCAAAGTCTGAATCACATCCACACAGTTATGTAGATTATGCTAGCTGCTGACCCCTGCGGGACAGAATTTTCAACAGCTGCATCAAACACTTCCACATAGGCAAAGTTATCTGTGGCTCAGGTTCTAAGTGTACTTATTTAAGTAATTTTGATTAAAAATTGTACGACTTCTTCCATATAATGTGTTCAGACTCGCTGTATTAAGAGTCCTTTCTGTGGATAAAGCTATAAGGTATTCATGGCTACTAGTTAAAATGGATTCTAGTCATGATGCATACCCATTCTCTCCAGGATCAGAGGAGCACGCCTATTATCTTGGGTGCTGTGGAACACAGGCAGGATGGTGCTGCTGCAGTCATCTTGTTTGGGGGCTTCCTAGAGGCACCTGGTTGGCCACTGTGTGAGCAGGCTGCTGGACTTGATGGGCCTTGGTCTGATCCAGCAGGGCTTTTATTATGTTCTTATGTTCTTAAGAGAGATTTTATCTATTATTTTAGGGAATTTTCACCCCACCTTTCTGTTTTCATAAGGGCCACCAAGACAGCTAACCAATTAAAAACATACATAATAAAATCACATATTTAAAACCATCAACACTAATTAAAACATAACATTAAAACCAGAGCTAAAATACATACAAAAACATAAAAGCAACAATTGAAACATTGGGCAGGAGAGATCACTGAGGGAATGCCAAATGAAACAAAAAAAGACTTTACCTGCTGGCGGAAGGTGGCAACAGAAGGGGCATGCTCCCTGGGGATAGAGTTCCAGTGTTTTGGTGCCATGACCGAGAAGGCCCTCTCTTCAGTTGCCACCCACCTAATCTCTGAAAGCAGGGAGCACCCAAAGCAGGACCTTGGAAGATGGCCACAGTGCTCAGGTAGGTTCATAGGGGAGCAGATGGCACTTCAGGTTTGTTGGTCCCAAACCATATAGGGCTTTAAAGGTCAACAGCAGCACCTTGAATTGTATCTGAAAATAGATAGGGAGCCAGTGTAGATGGGCCAAGACTGGAGTGATGTGGTGCCTACAACCCATTCCAGTCAGCGTCTTGGCTGCAGCATTCTGTGCCAATTGAAATTCCTGAGCACTTTTCGAGGGCAGCCCCCACATAGGACGCACCGTAGTAATCTGATCAAAATGTAAATCAGGGCATGTGCCACAGTGGCCAGATGTTTTCTGCCGAGGAAAGGCCACATCCAGCTAACCAGTCAAAGCTGGTAAAAGGCACTCCTGGCCATTGCTGCCATCTGCTTACCCAGCAATAGGTCTGGGTCCAAGAACACCCTTAGACTACAGACCTATTCCTTTAAGGGGAATGCAATCTCATCCAGAACGTGTGACACCTTAAATCCCAGGTCAGACTTTCCACTCACCAATAGTACTTTCATCTTGTTGGGATTAAGGTTCAGTTTATTAGCCCTCATCCACCCCAAAACTACCTCCAGGCATCCATTTCAGGGTTTCTGCATCCTCCTTGGTATCAGCCAATGGTGCAAAATAGACCTAAATATTATCCACATGTTGGGGACAACCCAGCTCGAGCCTCCAGATGACCACACCTAGGGGCTTCATGTAGATGTTAAAGAGCATAAGGGGACAAGCTAAAACCTTGTGGGACCCCACAGGCCAGAAGCCAAAGGGGCTGAGCAGCAGTCCCCCAGCATCACCTTCTGAAACCTCCCCTTTAGGTAGAACCAGAACCACCACAAAACGGTGCCTTCCAATCCCAGCCGAGATAGGTGCTCCAGAGAGATGCCGTGATTGATGGCATCAAAAGTTGCCGAGTCGTCCAGGAGAATCAACAGAGTTGCATTCCCTCTGTCCATCTCCTGGCGCAGGTCATCATCCATCAGGGCAACCAAGGCAGTTTCAGTCCCATGACCAGTCCTAAAACCAATCTGGGAAGAATTAAGACAATTCATTTCATCCGGAAAAGCTTGAAGTTGTCCAGCCACCAGGTTCAAACACCTTGCTCAAGAATGGAACATTTGAGAATGGCTGATACGTTATTGAGATCTCCTGAGTCCAGGGTAGTTTTCTTTAGAAGTGGATGCACCTCAGCCCATTTCAAGGTGAGGGTGACCACCACCTCTCTTAAGGAGGCATAATAATCTATTGTCTGTCTGTCTGTCTGTCTGTATGTATGTATGTATGTATGTGCGCTTCTATTAGTCTGTTTTTCAAGCTTCTGTGTTCCATAAATTCGTTAATCCTTTCTTCTGCAAAAGCTATTTGTAACCAAGTGCATACAGCACCTGTTCTTTTATTGAATCTTGTGGTGAAAGTGTTTATTTCAACAGAGTTGGATATGTAGCCTAAAGATGTCTCTCTGTGTGTGTTGCTGTGCTCCATTACTTTAATCAAATGTTTCCGCCCCAGGTTTTACTGTACTGTACTGTTTCGCAGCCTCACTACCCCCAAGCAAGTAGAAAATTTAAGAGGAGCTTCACAGCTTAAGCTTCTTTGTGAAGAGGAAGCATTGGAGACTTCGGGCATTTTTGAAATATCTGCTTGGACAATAGACAAGGGAGCAGGTAGGAAGCCAGTAAACATGCAAGCAGATAGTACTAGCTCCAAAGCAGTATCCCTTCAACACCCCAAGATCTTTTTGTTTTAAGCCTTTTTCAGTTCTAACCTCGGCAGAGATATGGTTTATATATGGTTTATTGCAGGAGCTCATCCATCAGACCCCCTACCCCAGCTTGCTGTTATATTCCAGGGTTTACAAAAGCCGCAAGAGAGAGGGCTACATTGCAGATCTGACGACAAAGGGGTGCAGCAATCTTAAAAGTGAGAACTGTACAAATATACTGACACGCCTCCAGCTGGAGAGCCAGCACGACGTAGGGGTTAAGAGCGGTGGACTCTAATCTGGAGAACCGGGTTCGAGTCCCTGCTCCTCCACATGAGCAGTAGACTCTGATCTGGGGAACCAGGTTGGTTTCCCCAAACCTACATATGAAGATGAAGAGTTGGTTTTTATATGCCGACTTTCTCTACCACTTAAGGAAGAATCAAACTGGCTTACAATCACCTTCCCTTCCCCTCCCCACAATAGACACCCTGTGAGGTAGGCAGGGCTGAGAGTGTGTGACTGGCCCAAGGTCACCCGACTGGGTTAGTGTATAGGAGGGGGGAAACGAATCCAGTTCACCACATTAGCGTCCACCGCTCATGTGGAGGAGTGGGGAATCAAACCTGGTTCTCCAAATCAGAGTCCACCGCTCCTAACCACCACACCACGCTGGCTCTCTTTGGTGACCTTGGGGTAGTCATAGTTCTCTTAGAGCCCTCTCAGCCTCACCTATCTCACAAGGTGTCTGTTGTGGGGAGAGGAAGGGAAGGAGATTGTAAGCTTATTTGATTATCCTTAAAAGGTAGAGAAATTCGGCATATAAAAACCAACTCTTCTTCGTCTTCATTGTCCTTATAATGTGCTATGTTCTTGCAATAGTTCTGCAAAGGCTTATCCAACATCTCTGCTGTCCTAAATACTAGTTGCTGAGCCAGCAGATGTGGACAATTGTCAGGCAAGCCAACTCATACTGTCCCCCCACTTGGTCTGATTATGCTAGGAAAATAGTGAGTTGCTCCCATTTTTGCTGCTTGGCTTCTAAAAATGCACAAACATGGAAGGACTTATATATTCCTAAGACAGAAAAGGGTTGTGGCGGGGGAGGGGGAGGGGGGAGAGCTTGGAAGAGGCCTGGAGGCCCCCCACCTAAAATTCCAGAATCTGGGGCCGGGCGTGAGAGCCAGACTTTCATTAGTATGGAGCGTTGACTTTTGGGGTGCTTTACGGCTTTGGCTTCTTCCTCTGGAGCTCCTTGCCCCGTGGCACTGCAGTCTGCCTTCTCATTGTCTCTGTCCTGCCCACAGTCCTTTTCAAATAATTCCAGGTTCTTGTAAAAGGCTCATCGATACATTCTCCCTCTGAATAATTTCTTAGCTGTAAAATGAACTTTTCCTTCCGCCTGTTGGATAGGAGTACTGTCGTAAGTTCAGCTGTGATAAGTTGGTTGGTATCCAACGCTGAGCCTCCCTGGCGTGCTCCTTCCTAAGTTAATCATACAGCCTTTGAAAACTGAAGCCATTGCTTTGACTTCTGTGCCCTTTCCAGATGATCCAAATAGGAGTAGGGAAAGGTGAGCTGTCAGCGACTTGAAAAATATGGTAAACCGTCAGATCTATTTCAGGCTATTTAATTACCATCTATTTCTCTCACTAAATGAGTTTCAGCAACAGACGTTAATTAAAAGGAAGGGGGAGGGATCTGTTAGCCAAACAGCTTGATCAAGGCAGCTGTTGCTACATGTAGAAGTGAACTGGGTTCCCCCGCCCCATTTCTTAAGTAGTATGGTCTCTTGTGAACAATTGTACCTGTTGCTGTGCATTTATAAAGACCAAATTGGAAGGCTGCATCATCCGAAGCAATGGTTTTCAGACTGTTCTGCTGAAACCTGGAGTCACTTAGACGCTCGTCAGGGCTCCTCAAAACCAAATAAGATCTTGCTCACCGCTGTCAGTCTCCTGAAATACACTGTTGTGGAGGAGCATTTAGTTCTAAGGCTCCCTGTCAGTTAATGCAGGGCCATAGCAATACTAGGTTTGGTTTGCCTTTGAGGACCATTTCACATATAGGAGGAGGAGGAGAAGAAGAGTTGTTTTTTATATGCCAACTTTCTCTACCACTTAAGGCAGAATCAAACCAGCTTACAATCACCTTCCCTCCCCCTCCCCACAACAGACACCCTGTGAGGTAGGTGAGGCTGAGAGAGCATGACTGGCCCAAGGTCACCCAGCTGGCTTCATGTGGAGGAGTGGGGAAACAAATCCAGTTCACCAGATTAGCCTCTTCCGCTCATGTGGAGGAGTGGGGAATCAAAACTAGTTCTCCAGATCAGACTCCACCCCTCCAAACCACCGCTCTTAACTACTACAACCACACTAGCAGCAACCCTGGTTTTCTCCAAATAAACCACATCTACTTGGCAAGAAGCTACACCCAGTTGTGACTCTATTTGCTTGACATGGTTTTCAAGTGGATGTTGCTGTTTTCCCAGTGTAAACATTCTTAGGTGTATCTTTTTTTTGTGGGGGGGGGGGATGTATGAAATAGAATTGAAAGACCTATTGTGTAGGCACAGCTATAGCTGTATTCTGACATCACGAACAAACCAGATTACTCAAATTCAATGCAAACATCATGTGGAAGCAAATCACGTCTTGCCTTGTTTCATGGGTCACTGGCATTTTATCATCGTCGTTCTCCCCACCCCATTCACCCCCTGTCCACCCTGTTGGTCTTCAGTCTACCTCAAATTTGTTGTGACATCTGACTCTGAATTTTGTCCCTTCCCCATAGACCAGGATTTAAAGCTAGAGTTAAATCATGGCTTTAGCATCCTCGTTCATGGGGAAGAAACAAAATTCTGATTTGTCCAGTCACCTGCATTCAGATGTCACAACAGATCGGAAATATACTGAAGACTTGTGAAGATAGATTTGGAAAAACAGAGCAAGTAAAACAGAAGCAAGAGAAATAGCCGTAAATAGCTTTCCCTTCTCTTTCCTCTCATTTTGGCCTGGGATCAACTCCCTTTAATGTTTTCTGGAACTATATGACCTCGATGCTGCTGTGCCATAATATCTAGTCTACCAAAAACATCTAGTGTTTTAACAGATGTTTAGCTCAAGGTATCAGGATAATAACTTTTAGGAGAATTGAGTGCGCAATTGGCTATTGATAGTGCAGCATACCTTAAGAAGGATATCTTTCTCATTTGAGGTATTCATAAGCAGAAAGTTACAGAAGATGGTATTCATCCAGCATGCAGGCATGATGTCATATGCCTCAAACCCCAGTTTGATTCAGCTTACCAACAGGTGCTTGTTCTTCCATTTTAAAGTATTGCTTGACCATGATAAGCTACCAAAATGGAAGAGAATCAGGTGGTCAGGGTTGGGTGGGGGGTTGTACTTGTCACGTGATAGTATGCTGATGTGAATCTCAATTGTTAAAGGGACATATTGTGCACTGGAATTTTCCCTAAATATCGTAGCATTGTTTAATGTGATTTTGTAGGGTATTTAATTGCAATAGCCAATTGAGTGAGGGACAGTAATTTCTTCCTCTTTTCGTGAAGCGATTTGCAGTGGTCTTAAAGCTCAGCCTTTAAGGCAGCTGATTTTTAATAGCTGTGATTTCCAGGGAAGTTTGATAAATGCTGTTTTTATATTGCTTAATGGGGGTCTGCCAGTAATGGAAACCAGGAAGCACTAAGGAACAAAGTCTGAACAAGGAGGGCAGTGTTTTCGTTCTTAGGAACTCAAGAGGGAAAAGGTTTAATCCTCAGTGAAAATAAAAAGAAAACCACTTACTGGATGTAGTAAGTTACTTTCAAAGACCTAGAATTATTGAATGTGCAAATGTATCTTTTTATGATAATGGTTTTTGAATGGCAATTGAATGTTTTATTTCCATTTCTGCAGAATGTAGTGTTTATGAAGTTAAGCTAATATACACACCTGAAGGAACAGACTCACTTGAAAGGACAGACTCAGAAGTTCTGATAGGTTGGGAAAACCCTACTGATGCCCCAAAACTCCTTGATGTCAACCACTTTCCCCTTGCTCCAGAGACACCAGAATTCTCTCTGGATAGTAACTGCTGTTACCAACAAATCTGAAAGATATTCCTTGCTAGACCGATTTGTACCTCTAGCACTCTGCATCTGTGTTGGCATTTAGAGACTCTGCCTAGTTACTGCATCTCCTGCTTCGATTGTACTAGCTAGTGCAGGGACAGTCAATTGTACTGTCGCAATTTCCAGTGATCACGTTTGTAAGCTGGTTGGTGTTCTTTGCCGACATAACAGGACTGCAAGTGTAGTCAATGTTGAATGATGACGCCTTCTGTACAATGCTGTGAAATTAGCAGGGTGTAGCAAAGGTGCTTCCGTCAAAGAAGAGGCAGAAGTGAAAGTGCCGTGTGTGGGGTTTTTTACTTAACAGGAGCCTCCAGGTCGTTCATCCATGCTCTGCTCTTCATCTTGTTGTCTGAGACGCTAATCGCATCACGTACGGCTCAGTTGGATTCAGCGTGGGATCTCGAGGTAGATGCATTGCTTCTAGTTTGGTAGGTGGCAGGTAATGCTAAGACTGAAGTCAGGCGGCCTGTATTTTACCGTAGTGCTTATCTTAAGATTAAGGCAGCTTCTTGATAACCTGCCCAGGTTTCCTGGCCCTATTATCGTGGCTTTTGACAATCAGCAGAAACCACAACTACCAGCAGCGGCTGACTCTCCCAGAATGCTTATCGTCTTATCCATTGTGCTTCTGAGCCAGGTCTTCAGTAACACATGGCATTGATTTTTTTTCCCCTGAAGCTGCATTGAATATATTGTTTGCCTTCTCAGGGATAATTCAAGAGGGTAAACAAAGAACATTTGATAGGCAGCAAATTCAACATTAGCTGTGTTTGCTGGAGAAATAGTTCTGTTGTGGACAGTTTTCATTTTCCCAAATGCATAGAGTGAAAACCTGAAGCAACCGCTTGGTAATAGTTTGTTATTTCTTTCATGAGGGGCATGTTAAAGAGGAAGGTAATTTAGCTATGTAGTTGTTCTGACCCCTTTTTTAAAGGGTATGCCAGTTGTCAGCCGTATCTTGCCTCTTCCTGAGAGAGAAAGAATTATTGGCTTCAGAGATGAGTATCCCTTTGGTGACTTGGGCTGCAATCCTAAGGACACCTTCCCGAGAGAAAGCCTCATTGAATAACATGGGACTGAGTTCTGAGTAGACCTGTTTAGGATTGTAGCCTCTGTTTTCTAGTCGCCTGTCCAGAGCTTGCGTTGTTGAATTTATCAACGTTGTAGAAGACAATAAGCGATAAATGATGGGATGTTCAGTACCATGAAGATTGTATCTTCCTTACATCGACTGCTTTCTCACAAATAATCATGCAAAAAGATAGTTGCTGGAACAGTATCATGTGGATCTGTGCAAGATACCAATCTTGCATTAGAAGCCAAAATGTGTAGGGGTAATGGGGAAACAATCTGAAAACCAGAGAAATTAATATTGAGGACAAACCAGCATGGTGAAATGGTAGTTTAATAGAAAATTGCCAGTGCATTTTGCAGATTTTGTTCATGGCTCTTTAGTAGGTCAACAAACACAGTAGATTACATTTTCTTCTGCTAAGAAAATCTGTTGCCTCTAAGCATGACCATGAATATATTCAGAGGAACGGCTTCTCTTAAATTTTACCGGAAGAAAATGCAATATAATGTGTCAATCTAAATACTAAATCAATTACTGCGATGACAGGGGGAATGCATTGGGAATGTACTTGTTGAAGGGCTATCGATTTTGCCCTTTGTTTCCCCCTCTACGTTTGGACTTCTAAGCTGGATCCTACCTTCTGTCACCAGGAACATTTCACTGACAAATGAACCATGGCCACTTGTGCAAGGAGAATGCTTCTTCTGCCAGAGGAATATGCCAGCACCAGTGTAACAGACCAGTAGAAACCATTCCAGTGTCTTTAAATATCTGCTCACATAGACACATGAAGCTACCTTATTCTGCGTCAGACTATTGGACCGCTATTATCTACTCAGGCTGGCAGTGGCTCTCCAAGGTCTTAGGTGGAAGTCTTTCGCATCACCTACTACCTGGTCCTTTTAACTGGAGATGCCAAGGATTGAACCTGGTACCTTCTGCATTCCTCTACCACTGAGTCACAGCCCATTCCCCCTCCTATGGAGACCAAGCTTCTAAATTTATCAGCCATCCTAATTCAAATGTCACCTCGGTATGACTCAGTTTTGCCAAAGCGCTTAAAATGTTAGAGAAACGAAACCGTTGTTACTAAGCTCTGTGTCTTTTGTTTTACTTTCATTTTCTCTTTAGTTTTTATTTTTCTGTGTTGGCAGACTGCAACATCCTGATTACATTTCAGGTTTTTGACAATCTACATTAAAAAGCGTTGTAAAATTTAGCAGTTTGCCCATTTTGCATACATTTGCTTCGCTGTAATAGACTGTAATAACTGTGAGGTTCGTGACATTTTTTTGGTATAGAGCTAGAAAAGCTTCAGTAAGCGAAGGAGAAAAAGGGTACAAGTGTAGAGAGGGCAGTCCTAAATGTCCCTAAGAAGAGCTATATCGCCATGAAGTGTACAAAAGCTCTACTCCTAGCATAATAATGCAGCCTTTGAGTGGTTGTGCTTGTACATGATCCATTTTGTGACTTTCCCCTACTAGCAATATCTGAAGGGAGACAAGCATGAAAACAATTACTTCTTGAAGTACGCTGTAAGTTTGTACTCAGGTTTGAGGATGCTGTGCCCACTTATAAAAGTAAATCTGCTCCTGAATTCACATTCTTTGGGCAAAATAAATACACCGTAGTTCGGATATGAAGTTTTTTATTCTATGGAGGGAGGTACAGGAAGTAACGTAAGAAACTTTATTGCTTTCCATAACATTCAAGTCTAGAGACTTTCAAAAAGAAGCTTAGAGCAAAATTTCATGATATGTGTAATGTTAGTCGAGTGCCCCAACCTAACTTGCCGTCATGTGTATGATTGGGGAACTCGCCTTCCAAAGTGCACCCTTGTTTGATGTGGCTCAGGAGTACTTCACGGAGGAGGGGCTTCAGCCTTCCCTCCTCTGCCATTTTCCTGTGCTGAAATGGCCACAGGAGAGAACATAAGAAAAGCCATGCTGAATCAGACAAAGGCCCATCAGGTCCAGCAGTCTGTTCACACAGTGGCCAACCAGGAGCCTCTAGGAAGCCCCTAAACGAGACAACTGCAGCAGCATCCTGTCTGTGTTCCACGTCACATAATATAATAGGCATACTCCTCTGATCCTGGAGAGAATAGAACTGTTTGCCCTACTGTGGTGCTCCAAGCATTCTGGGATCGTATGATTGAGTACACGTGGAGCCTAACAGCAGAGCAACCAGGGACCTCCCACAGCCATTTCCACGTAGGAAAACAGCGTAGCAATGAGCCACGTTGAGCAATAGAGTACTTTGGAAAGTGAGTTCCCCAATCATACATGTGACAGCAAGTCATGTTGGCCGACCCCAGTGCAACCCCCTCTCCCAGTCACATGTATCGCATAATTTAGCTCACAGGTTCTCTGAAATCGGTGGCCAGTATGAGCTCAGTTTTGTTTTTTTGCTGTACCAATGACAGCAACGACAAGTTCTTGAAATAGGCAAGAAAGGTAAAAAAAAATCCCATTTTTGTTTCACCTACCATTGATGACGGGTAGCAGGTGTTTAAGCACACCAGCTTCTCCTCAATCTGCTTTATACGCTTTTTAGCTTTCTAATGGCTTCATTACATGAAAGTCCACTGGCAAAAGCTGTATTTGTTTGAGGTGCACACAGATGTTAGCATAACCATGCGCAGCAGGTATCTTTTCTTGTGTGTGGATATTAAAGGCGCATTGTGCTCGGGGGCTGTGGCTAGAATACCAATACCCTGATTTTCCAGCCTTCCAAATATTACCGAAGAGGACTACTAGGAGTCACCAGTGGAGATTGAGATATAATTGCTCGCCTAAAGCAACAGCATCTTTCTGTTACACCCCCTGAATACTGATCAGGAAACCAGATAGGGAAGAAAGGGGTCAAAGCGAATCCCAGAATCAAGAATTGGGGGTGAGGCCAGCGACACCACAGTGGGCAGACATTTTAAGGTGCAAGACCAGGTGGTGTGTTTGGGTTTGGGGGAAGATCTGTAGCGAAACCTTGACATATAAATGTTGAATCACTGAGGTGTGTAAACATCAGGAGGGCACAACCCAACCCAACTGCTGTGAAAAAGAACCATGGCCTCTGGGTACAGAGGCAGAAAGATCTGCTTCCGCAAATGAACACTTTCTGGCTTGATTACTAATGCGGCACAAGAAGTTAATAGAGTTCTTTGTGTCACCGACTCCCTTTCTTACAATCACTTGCTCTTTTGACAGCCCTAAAATAATGTAAAGTTACCTGGAGATGGCCTTTGAAGTATGATGGTTTTTCGCTCTAGTGTGTGGGTTTTTTTTTTTTACTGTCCTTCTTATTTAAATATTTCTACAGTTCTAGGGCTGCTGTATATGCCAAAGCTCTCATCCATACAACTTGGGGAGTGTAGATCAGAGTTTTGTGGCTCTGAATGACTGAAGATACTCCTTGGGAGTTTGAGGGAAATACCATAAACTTGAGACCAATCAATGTGTATAATATATAAGAAGAAGACTGTGCCATCAAGTCACAGCAGGCTCACAGCAGGACCTATCATGGGGTACTGAGAAGGCATCTTTTTAAAACATATGGTAAAAAGAATTCTCCCACAGCTGCGGCCTGCCCCAATGACTCTGTGTGTCATGTTGTCCAAAGAAATATATATTCTCCTAGTGATGTGTGGTAAATGCCCAAATAGCCCACGCAGGCTTTTCTCTGGATGTCAGAAAACCGTACCGTGCCCTAATTTCAAGCCATGCCCATTGGTACTACAGTCACAGACGATAACAGAGGCTGCTTCTTGTGTACCTGGGGCATGGTGGCTTTCCCGCAGCCTGTCAAAACAGTCCAGTGGCATGAACAGTTTATTCCAGCCTAAGTTTTTGCTAGCAGGGGCTTGTTTTGTTGATTCATGATTTAGTGTGCATCCAAGGAAGCGAGGCGCTTCCACTGGAATAACTCTTGCTAATCTTTTAGGTGCCACTGAGCCCTATTCTATTTTGCTGTGATAAACTAATCCCCTCGGGAACGATCTCCTTGGCAGCAACTATGCACATGACTGTCTTCCCTTTCTGTTTAACAGTAAAACACTGTGACTGCTGTCTTATATTTGGATTCCAGAGTATCATCATCAGGGCCCATCCGTGCATGTCTCCCATTAATAAGAGCCTATCGGCTGGATGTTCTATCGATAAGGCTGTAATGTAGTGTTCCAGAGCTGCCCAGTTACCCTCAATAGCTGCTTTTTTTTTAGATGTAGGAGGGAAATAGACATTTACCAGGACCATACTAAGCCCTTGCCCAATCAAAAGGACCGCCATGGCCAACTTATCTAAGGAAGGTAGTTTTTCACCTTTGGCCTTAATTGAGGTTGATATAAGTATCCCCAGGCCCCTCCTTCTTTCTCCCCTTCCCTTTCCCAGATGAGGCCTCCAAGTTAAATGAATAAAAACCATCTAAGATTAACTCATCAGTCCAGGTCTCCTGTAACGCTATACAGTCAAATTTCCCGTGAAAAAAACAGTGTCAGCATCATTTGATAGACAGTGTACCCACCCTGCCACATTCCAAGATAAAATTTCTAAAGAATTAGTTATGCTCTGACTATTATTTCTTGTGGGTAGTAACACAGTGACTGAAAAAAATGGAAGATCCCATGTAGCTGTGCCCTGCTTTTCGCCATTATTGTTTTCTATTTCCCCAAAATACAGGGAAGCATCTTGGATAGTGTACGTGGGGGGAGGGGGGCAGTTGCGAAGCACAGAAATCTAGCAATGGGAAACCAATTAACAAATGCAATTAGTGCTCTTGTCTCATCACGCCATCCTTTTTTATTATGAACTAATTTACAGGCAACCTGCAGCTGTTTTCTCTAGGAACTGCTTTGATTAGAGGTTGGTTGGTCCCTACGGCCGCATTCACATGAAGATAAACAGCACTAGTGGTTTGAAGCGACGTGGCTCATCTCTTTATGTTCACACATGTTTTAAGAACAAGAATACATGATACATTCTGCCCCCCCCCAAATAATACTCCATTCACTAAGTCGTGTTACAGATACCCCAAGTTTTTGTATTTCTTGCAAACCGACTGCCTATACTTCCTGTACTATTGCCCAGGAAAAGGAAAAGTTTGCTGCATTCCAGTAATGTTAACACAGAAAGCTATCTGAAGAAATGGAGTGTGCCTCCTAAAGAGGAGCCTGTGTTTAGAGTCATGGAGCAGTAGATTTGGAAGGTACCTTAGAGGACATCTAGTCCAACCCCTTTCCTCAGTGCAGAAAGACACATCTAAAGCATTTCCAAAAGACTCTACCTAAAGACATCCAGTGAGAGCCCACCACTTCCTGGGGCAGTCTGTTCCACAGCTCTTACCGTTAGAAAGCTTCTGCCAATATTTAACCAAAATCTATTTCCTTGTACTTTCCAACTTAACATTTGTTGCCAGAAGTTCAGGAGCCTTGAGGTTGTGAAGTACCTTTCTGAGTGTAAAATAATAGTTCATATGAACATGGCAGTTTTCAGACTGTGTCCCATAAATATGGCAAAATGCTAGCTTGGATGGACACACATGAAATAATGGGAACATGCAGTGGAAGGTGTGTACATGGGATGTAAACAAATGACAAAACAGGATTCAAAATCTTAACCTTTAAAGTCTTTTAAACCTTTCTGTTCTGTTATCGCTTAATTACAGATATTGGATTGGATCCCACTGAAAATACCAACGACAGAAGGATTTCTGTTAGCAGAGTATGACTCTGCATGGTGTAGTGGTTAAGAGCGGGGGTTTGGAGCGAGGGAGTCTGATCTGGAGAATCGGGTTTGATTCCCCACTCCTCCGCATGAGCGGTGGAGGCTGATGTGAACTGGGTTGGTTTCCCCACTCCTACACACGAAGCCAGCTGGGTGACCTTGGGCTAGTCACACACACTCAGCCTCACCTACCTCACCTACCTAAACATAGCATAGTAAAGCAATATTATCACTTCGTGTGATCTGGACACTATTCTTCTGTTGATACGGCCCCAAATCGCATTTGCCTTTTTAGCTGCCACATCACACTACTGACTCATGTTCAGTGTATGGTCTGTTAAGACCCCTAGATCCTTTTTGGACATACTACTGCCAAGACAGGTCTCCCCCATCCTATAATTATGCATTTGATTTTTCCTACCCAAATGCAGAACTTTACATTTATCTCTGTTGAAATTCATTTTATTAGTTTTAGCCCAGTTTTCCAGCCTGTCAAGATCATCCTGTATCCTGGCTCTGTCTCTTTCTGTATTTGCTATCTCCCCCAATTTAGTATCACCTGAAAATTTAATAAGCATCCCCTCTATTCCTTCATCCAAATCATTGATAATAATGTGGAACAACATAGGTCCCAGGAAAGATCCCTGAGGCACTCCACATGTCACTCCTCTCCAAGAGGATGAAGAACCATTAACAAGCACTCTTTGGGTGCAATCTGTCAACCAGTTACAGATCCACCTAACAGTAATAGGATCCAAACCACATTTTACCAAATTGTCAGCAAGAATATTATTATTTTATTTCTGAAATCTTTAGAAAGCTGTTTATGGAGCCACCCTGACTTCTTTAGGCTCCTGTGTTCTCCACTGAACATTTCGTGTTCGCCACTGAACATTGCTTCTAAATCTTCCTTTATATCCCAGCATTCACTTCCACCTACTGGACAAAATTAGAATGACAGCATATTTGAATGATTTAACAATTTTTAATGGATATAATAAGTCATCTGTGACTTAACAGCAAAAAATGTGTTTTTAAGTTGGTTAAAATGTTCTGTCAGTTCCTGTAAGAGAGGCTATATTATCGATTCTGTCAGGCAGACCAGTATTACCCTCCTTGCTACAGAAAGAGGAGAGTCTGGTTTGCCAAGGGTCACTTACTGTGTTTCTGGCTAAGCTGAGATTTGAAAAGTGGGATTTCCAGCTCATGGAAGGCCACACAAGTTTTTTTTTTTCTTATCTTAATTTATTTTTTAGTGTTTTAAATATAAAAAAGGAAAATAGGGCTACTAGTATGTATCTCACACTCTTTACAGTATTCAAATCAGATCATCAGCACAGGCACAGACACAAAACCAGGGGAACCCCACATGCCATGCAAAACATGAGAGATTTGTCAGTACAGCACAGCAAAATGAAAGCATTCTGAATATGCCTATATAGAACAGTAACTTGAGTCATTTAAGTTCTGTTTCAGAGGCCCTGTTCCTTATGGCCTCACCTTCAGAGATGAGGTGGGTGATTACCATAGGTGGGGACTTCTCTGTGGTGGCACCTTGCTGTGGACTTCACTCCAACGTTGGCTCATCCGGTGCCATGCTTTTTAAGGTGCCAAATGAAAGCATTACCCAGCATTCTGTTGAGTAAAAGGGTGGGGGAGGGGGGGCGC
The DNA here is from genome assembly GCF_029931775.1 of Euleptes europaea. Taxonomy (NCBI): domain Eukaryota; kingdom Metazoa; phylum Chordata; class Lepidosauria; order Squamata; family Sphaerodactylidae; genus Euleptes; species Euleptes europaea. The sequence continues at coordinate 20,692,763 of NC_079313.1, read as the reverse complement.
TAAGAATCTGATGCCCTGTGCTTACATCTGTTCGAGTTTAGGTACTGCTTGTTTCTAGGTTGTTTTTAGCTGATTTAGCAGCTTGCTTGCTTGTTTTTTGCTGCTGTTTCGCTTGAACTGATACTTTATCTTTTATTTTTACTGTTCGTTGATTTTTCTGCTGCTTCTGTTAGTTTTAAGTTATTGGCATGTATTCCAATGCCTTTGTGGGGTGACTGACAAATATTTTAGATGACCATTCTCTTCTATAACATTATTTCCCCCCCAAATCAGAATCCTTTCTCACATGTAAAAAGCAGTGCAATAATTTGCAGTAAATCTGTCATCTGGGTTAAGAATCTGCTCCTTTATTAAGTTTCATATTCGTATCTTTTGAGATGCTTGTTCACATGTGAATAATGGGGAGGGGGTAGATTTTTAAAAAATTGCTCTTGAGTCTCATATCTTGAAATTTGCATTACTTTCATTACTTTATTTAATCCCAATCCTCCTCCCAGAAGGTCAGAGAGAAACGCATGATTCTCTTCCTCCATTTTATCATTGTAATACCTCTGTAAGGTAGTCTACGAGAAGAGGTAAATGGCTCAGTGCACTGTGGTGAATTCCCTGGCTGAGTTGGGATTTGAACTGAGTCATTGTTGAATGTTCCAGCCACTACACCACACCATGTTGGCTCTAAAACTCATATCTGTGTGGTTTAAATGCTTGGAATGTATGCGCTACTCCTGTAAAAGGTCATTAATGCGTCTGCCAAAACGAATCCACTGAGTCCATATTCCGCTCCACTCTGCTCAGTTTTGTACAACATGGTTGCCTTCTTTCTTGTAGATCAAAAACACATTGACCATCGAGTGTTCTTCTACCTGTGGATCGTCTTCTATTTCATCAGCTCCTGCTACACTCTTATCTGGGACTTGAAGATGGACTGGGGTCTCTTTGACAAGAACGCTGGTGAAAACACCTTCTTGCGGGAAGAGATCGTCTACCCACAAAAAGTGTGTATGCAAACCGCTTTTGCCAAGATGCTTGAAAGTGCTTGAGAAGATGGATTTGCGGATAGGGTTGCCAACCTCCAAGTATTAGCTGGAGATCTCCCACTATTACAACTGATCTCCAGCTGATAGAGATCAGTTCCCCCTGGAGAAAATGGCCTCTTTGGCAATTTGACTCTGTGGCATTGAAGTCCCTCCCCTCCCCAAACCCCGCCCTCCTCAGGCTCCGCCTCAAAAATCTCCTGCTGTTGGCGAAGAGGGACCTGGCAACCCTAATTGCAGGAACTTGACTGTGTCCTCTAGATGTTTTTTTTTTTTCTTTCTGGTCTGGACATCTGTTTAAGCCAAAGAGTCTGATCTGTGCTTTACAGGGAAGAATGAAGCCTGATTTACACATGCAGGAAGATGAGATGGTAGAATGCTGAGGTGGTAAAATGAGCTGCCAGTGGTAGATCATGTTGGTTCACAGCTTGAAACTTCCCCCGTGGTTAAAAATTCCCTGCAAAACAGTCCAAGACAAACAGCACAGCAAACTGGGTGGGGGGGATTTTCTTCCTGTTGTTTGTCTTTGTTGGGAGGGTTGTTTTTTAATACAAAGGAAAAGATGTTTCAGAACCAAAGCAAGGTATACAAATCAGCTTGCTCCAGGCCAAATGCAGGCTGCCAGGCTTTGTGTTAATCTTTCTGAGTTGTCTTCAAGAGCAGCCTCATGTAGAGTACATTACAGCCGTCGTCACCTGCATGAATCAACATAGGCAGATCAGCTGAGTCCAGTATGGGGTGGAATGGTTTCCTTTCGAGATGTAGCTAGAATACGGCACTCTTTGATACCATGGCAACCTGTTTCTCCATCTGTACGTCAGGCCACAAGAAAAAATCAGGATTTTACTAAATTTGATAAAAATAGACTCACCCCATCCAAGGTTGACAAAATGAACACCAGCTTTCTGAGGAGCATCATTTTCATATCCATTCATCTTCATCTGTTATTCCTTAGCTATTTGACCATAGCAATTGGATGAAGCTCAAAAAAATGTAAACACGTCTGTCTTGCTTTATGATTTTTTTTATTATAAACAATTCACAATTGACAATAACAATATTTGATTAAAAGAGAGTACAAATATGACTTACCTTACAATGGTTGGACCGTATGAATGAACATAGTACGCCAATTTAAGTCTAATTCTGATCATCTTCATATAAATAAAATTCTTTTACTTTATCCACGAATTCCTTTCTTGTTTGAATTTTCCTTTGCTCCCATACCTTAGCAAAGGTTAATCTAGCAGATATCCAGAGCAATTACCTGGAGCTTCCTCAGGATTACAAAAACAAATATATTTCTGGCTTAATCATATTTACCCCTAATCCACTTGTCAACATTATAGTTACCATCTATCCATATTTTTCAGCTCTAATGCATTTCCACTATATGTGTATAAAGTCAGCATGTGGTTCCCTACAGTACCAACATACATCACTAACTCCTTGGTACATTCTAGCAATCTTAACAGGTGAGAGGTAGGTTTGATGGAGCATTTTTAAACAAAGACCAATAAAGAAAGACATACCCGCCACCTTGTTATCTTCATACAACGCATAGTTAAATTGTGAAATTCCCTGCCCCAGGATGTGGTGATGGCTGCCAACTTGGAAGGCTTTAAGAGGGGAGTGGACATATTCATGGAGGAGAGGGGTATTCATGGCTACTAGTTAAAATGGATACTGGTCATGATGCATACCTATTCTCTTCAGGATCAGAAGAGCATGCCTATTCTATTAGGTGCTGTGGAACACAGGCAGGATAATGCTGCTACAGTCGTCTTGTTTGTGGGCTTCCTGGAGGCACCCGGTTGGCCACTGTGTGAACAGACTGCTAGACTTGATGGGCCTTGGTCTGATCCAGCAGGGCCTTTCTTATGTTATGATTTTATTTGAGAACGGGGCTTTTATCCGTATAACTGTTTGTCTCTTCCGCTTGATATTCCTTCAGGCCTACTACTATTGTGCCATTGTTGAGGATGTGATACTGCGTTTCGCATGGACTATCCAGATCTCTATTACCACCATGGAGATTTCCCCATATGCCTCAGACATCGTTACCACTGTTTTTGCACCACTTGAGGTTTTCAGGTAAGATGCGATGACCAAATCATTGATTCCCGGTTTTGCAGGAGGCTGTGCCTGTTTGCAAAAGGTTCAATGTGGCATGTAACCCCCGCGTGGGACAAACAGTTCAAGGACCACCTGAACCCCAGTGCACTCCCCGACCCAGCATCGTCAGCACCCAGTATTACAGCTGAACGTCCTGCTCAGCCTTATAAATGCAAATATCTAGCTTTGTGGAGGTTTAGGAAATAGCCACCTGCATGTATCCGAGAGCTAGAAATCAAAGGGGATGTTGGGCAAGGTCATGTGAGCAGTCACGTGAGCCTTCATTGACTTCTGCGGTAGCTTGCCCTTCTCCCCGGTTCCAGAACGTTCCTGTACAACCACTCCTGAAATCCAGGCATCCTTTCTTTCTTGCCCATTCACATCTCAAATGTGCCAGAATGTTGAGAAACAAATTCTCAGTCCCACACTCGGAAGTAAACTTATTTGTCGAATATGCCTACTTTTTGCCTACTTTTTATTCCAGTTTCAGAACCAGTGTTTCTCTAGTGCAAACTGCACTCAGCCCTGTTGTGTAATGCTTTCAGCAGGGTAGCATTTTAGTTCCTCTTTTTCTTTCATGGAGCATGCATCAGCACATTCTCACAGTGTCCCAGTGAGGTGGCAGATTAGGTAATGAGATGTTGACTTGACAGGGACCGCCCAGCAATCTTCATGCCCAAGTGAGGATCTGAATCTGGGTTTAGCACCCCCAAGCTATACTTCATTTGTCTCATTACACTGGGAATCGTCTATAGGTTTCCCCCCTCCTCCAGCATCTGATGTGCTAAAGAGTTGCTTTTAGAGAGAACAGGCTGTCAAATACAACCCAGAGATCCATCTGTCAGCTTGGGAAGCAGTGCAGCCAGCATGGTGTAGTGGTTAAGAGCAGTGGACTCTAATCTGGAGAACTGGGTTTGATTCCCCACTCCTCCACATGAGCAGCGGACTCTAATCTGGTGAACTGGGTTGATTTCCCCACTCCTCCACATGAAGCCTGCTGGGTGACCTTGGGCCAGTCACAGTTCTCTCTGAATTCTCTCAGCCTCACCTCCCTCACATGGTGTCTGTTGTGGGAAGAGAAAGAGAAGGAGATTGTAAACCAGTTTGATTCTTCTTGAAAAGGTAGAGAAAGTCAGCGTACAAAACCCAGCTCTTCTTCTTCTCACCTGCCTTTGCTGGCCACCAGGTTTTCAGAGAATGGGAAGATTTTTAGCCCACTTGATGACTTTCTTGTTTCAGTTACCTAATCTGTGTAGCTTCTGGTTTACAACAATTGTGAAGAGGCCTTTACACTTCCGTTTTTTACCCCCCTTTTTTTAACCTTCCCCCCCCCTTGTAAATCTTTTTTTTACACCCCCCGCCCCTTTTCCTTTAAGGCGGTTTGTGTGGAATTTCTTCCGACTGGAGAACGAGCACCTAAACAACTGTGGCGAGTTCCGTGCCGTCCGGGACATTTCGGTGGCTCCGTTGAACGCAGACGATCAGACTCTGCTCGAACAGATGATGGACCAGGAGGATGGTGTCCGAAACCGCCAGAAAAACCGGGCGTGGAAGCGTAGCCAGAGTGTGTCCTTGCATCGACCCCGTCTTGCTTCACAGTACGTCTTAATTGCTCTGTAGCATCTCAAGATTTTCTTTCTTGCATCAGGAGTCCCATCTGGACAAACATGAAGCTCATATTGTGTAAATAAGGCTAGGCTGGGACAGCTGTTATTTGTATGCAGCTTTGCACCATGTCTAGCTTACCTAGCTTTGCACCATGTCTAGCTTACCTAGGGCTTGAAGGAAGGTAAATGTATTCCCCACACACCCACACAGCTACATAGTGGAAGAAGAAATGGGTGTTAACACAGAAAGCTTAGAAATCCAGTGTGAGTGTGCAAAGCTAGTGTTATTTCAGGGACACCTGTGATTCCTTCCACACTGAGAAGTAAGAGCAAATTCATACATTCAGGGCAGACAGTAGATGCTGGTCTCTCAAGACACGCTACTTCAGAAGGTGGGTGAGGGAGTTGCTGGTTCGGTTGCTTCCTCGCATTAAAGCTAGCAGTTAAGGGAGAAAAGTTGTAAGCAGCTGTGTCACTCCAAAGAAAAATCCAAATGAGGAAAAAAAATCCATGTAATATCTTTTATTAGGACCAAACAAAATGATACAAAAGAAAAGGTTGTCCATTTGTTAATATATGGCTCCCAGAAAGCTCAGGGTACTATCTAACACAGCACCATTTAAAATCTGCTCACTTACTCAGAACTGCGTACAGAATGCTGGCGAGATCAGGTCTTAAGACCATCTGCACCCCACCAGCCCCCTTTTTGTAACATCCACCCCAATGAAGAGGTCTGGTGAACTCAAAAAGTTCGTATACTTTTTTGTGCTATTTTGATTGGAACCCTTTCCCTTGCTGTTCACATGTTTTTAATCGGTTATATGTCTTGGCTGGTAATGACAGGTGTGTTACTTTGCCTATGGGAAAGTTTATATTTTGTGCCCTCAGAATTATTTGTTTATTTATTTCTAGCCCACTCTACCTGGCCAAAACCAGCCTCAGGGCGGATAACAACAGTAAAGTCACAAATTATATAGATGTACTAATAAAAAACGCACAAATCACTGGGTTATAGATCAAATCAAGCCTGAACTGACCCTAGAAGCTAAAATGACTAAACAGGCTGTCGTACTTCGGCCAAACTATGAGAAGACAAGAGTCACTGGAAAAGTCAATCATGCTAGGAAAAGTTGAAGGCAATAGGAAAAGAGGACTCTACAAAGGAAACCACGGCCCTCAATTAGCAAGACCTGAGCAAGGCAGTTAAAGATAGGACGCTTTGGAGGACATTGATTCATAGGGTCGCCATGAGTCAGAAGCAACTTGATGGCACTTAACCCATACAAAAACATCTAAAACAATAAAATACCGACTCATGAGTTAGACAGGCATATGTTAAAAATCTCCCTGGGGTGAAGTGTTAGTGGGGCTGTTGTATAATAGTTTCGCCATGGTGCTCTGGGGCATGCAGGCGCTCTGATTTTAGAACAGGAACTGAACCCATACGGAAGAGCAGAGAGTTGTGGGGAGTGCTTACAACTCTAGTGACTTACATACCAGGTCACTTCTGGTAACAGAATATTTAGCACCTTTTATGGGTTTTTTTTAATGAATAATGAGGATCAGACACTTTAATTTTTAAACAAAAGGTAGAATTCTTTGGATGCAGTGAATAATGTGCTGGAAACCAATTTTTCTGGGTCAGTGTGCCATATAACGCGTCATTTGGTGAGTCCAGGGAGACAAGGTGGGATAAAAATGATCAAGATAAATAAATACATAAACCAGGATTCCTACCTCCAAAGTGTGGAACTAGACTGTTTGCTGGCCCCATGTGCCTGAAGACAGATTTTAAATAAGCATTGTTTCATCCATCTATTGCAAATTGCTATAGTTTTTGTATAAGCGGTGTTTTCCATTTCAGCGCTGCTCTGTAAAACCTATATTATTTACTAATTGGTTAAATTTGCCTAAGCGTTGTTGTACAGTATATTTGGAAATTGTTATACATAGGTTTTTGTTATATTAGTGTGTGAAGTATTTGCAACCCTATTGCATTTCATTGGGATTTATAAATATAAATATAAAGAATCTTTCTATGTGAATGTAACAACTCGTGGATTCTTGCATTTGAAATAATTTATTAGCAGTGATTATAGGTAGGTACACTGTTTATTAACTTAATAAACTTTAATTAAAGTTTCAAGTCTTAATTAAACTATAGGTACACTGAATAAAACTTGATATCATACTTAATAATGATCTTATTTATTGATAAAAATTAAATTGTAAGTCTCTGCCATTTCCCCCTCCCGTCCAGAGTCCTCGTCTGGAGGCCTGGTCTACCGCCATAAAAGCCTATTGGTAGACCTGGCCTCCGGCTGAGTCCCATTGGGAGGCCAGGTCTACCCACTGGCTTTCTTGGCAGTAGACCTGGCCTCCGGAGGCCCATAGAAGCCAATGGGTAGACCTGGCCTCTGAAGGGGGACTTTTTCCCCTCCTCGGAGTCCAGGTCTACCGCAAAGAAAGCCAGTGGGTAGACATGGCTGAGTCCCAGTGGGACTCAGCCGGAGGCTAGGTCTACCAAAGAAAGCCCGCCCCGCCCAACAGCTGATAGGCAGGCGGGGGGGGGGCAGGAACCGCCGAGCCGCCTGCCCAGCAATCGCGCGGCTAGAGGGGAGGGGAGGCTTTAGCCTCCCAACCATTGAGGGCAAGGAAAAGGGGGACCTGGCCATTCTCCATGGCGGGGGTGGGAGACAGCGTGCCCGCTCGCCTGCTCTCTCTCTCGCGCTCTCTTTCTCTCTCTCAGGTGTGCCGGCTCCACAGCCCGGCTGCCGACGCTAGCAAGCGCGAGAGGAGGGGCTCTGAACTAAGTTTGGAGAGCCGCACTCAACGGGCCAAAGAGCCACATGCGGCTCGGGAGCCGCAGTTTGCAGGCCCCTGGCCAGCCCCATACCCCACCCCCCCCAATGTCAATATTTCGGGAGTCTTTTCCGTTGTACCAGCAGAGGGAGCTGGTAATATGCGCTGTTGGCTCCATGCTGTAAAGAGTACAGCACGGAGAGCAGATCTTTGCTGGCATATTGCAACCATTTCTCTGATTGGCTTTCTTTTTAATTAGAGTACAGCACAGAGATCAGATCTTGTGCTGTGCTGGCGTATTGCAACCTCCAGCGTGGTGTAGTGGTTAAGAGCTGTGGTTTGGAGCAGTGGACTCTGATCTGGAGAACCGGGTTTGATTCCCCACTCCTCCACATGAGCAGCAGAGGCTAATCTGGTGAACCGTGTTGGTTTCCCCACTCCTACACACGAAGCCAGCTGGGTGACCCTGGCAAGTTACAGCTCTGTTAGAGCTCTCTCAACCTCCCCTACCTCACAGGGTATCTGTTGTGGGGAGGGGAAGGGAAGGTGATTGTGAGCCAGTTTGAGTCTCCCTTAAGTGGTAGAGAAAGTCGGCATATAAAAACCAACTCTTCTTCTTCTCTGATTGGCTTTCTTTCATTTTGTGTTTTCCCAGGTCCAAGGCTCGAGACACCAAGGTGTTAATAGAAGACACAGACGATGAAGCAAACACATGAACCATCTGCAGAGCCCAGTTCCACATCCCTCGTTCTCTCTTGCTTTACTACCCTCCCCGCCCCCAACCAATCCAACCTCTGGTACAGTTCCAGCTGAATACAGAAGAAAAATCTGAATACACTTTCTGAGCTCTTCCGGACCGGATCCTATGGACTCCAACAAGCTCACTGTGTTTTCTTTTATTTTTCTTCTGGTTTTTTAAATTTGATTTCCTGGTGGTGTTGTTTTTTTTGTTTTTTTTTTTCAAATTTAAAAAAAAACTTCGTTTTTGCCAATCAGAAGGACATTTAAGGAAAGGAACTGTCTTAAAGATTGTGTACAATCTCAACAAAGGACAAATAATCTGGATGAAGAACAAGCGTCGTCGTAGGGACTCCCCTAATGGGACTCTGCCGAGAACTCGCTCGGCCTCTGCTCCGTCCAGTTTTGACTGGTTGAAACTGGACCTGCGTTTTTAACTCTGGCTCATTCTCTCTCTCTCTCTCTCTCTCTCTCTCTCTCTCTCTCTCTCTCTCTCCTTTTTTGTTGGTTTTCCTTCTTTCATATCTAGCGCCAAGGCACTCGCTGCACTTGCCGGAAAAGTGCACTTAGAGCAGTACCTTCATTCACGAAGCTACTTTTTAATTTGATGTAACTTTCTTAAATAACTTTTTTTTGAAAATACGATATTATTTGTTGCACATAGTTTCCACCATTATTTATGATAGTTAACAACCCGATTCAAGAAAGGTTTTTGAGGTCCCGTGCAATGAAGGCAGTAACCCTCTATAAAGACCAGGAGAGTGGTGGGCGGAGGGGAGGGGAAGGAGGCGTAAGCCCCGGATCGCTCTTGTGAGTGTCATGGCCTCACCTGTGACTTACTCGGAGGCGGTCAGCTGTTCCAGCTCTTCTGTTGACCCCTCTGAGTCAGTCACAGGTGAGGCCATGACAGTGAAGTAGAGCCCTTTAAAATACCTCTTGGACGAGAGAACTTGCACTGGTTTGACCTGGCATATTGTTTTATTTCATATTTTTTTAAAAGCCAAAGTTTATCTGATGGGTTTTACTTGCTGCTGCTAGTCCTCCAGGAACCTGGGCATCTTTTATCTTTTTTCGCCAGATCATCCTCGTCTGTCTCTTTTTCTCTCTCTCTTTTTGTAATGTGGCTGTGCAGAAAAAAATATATATACCAATGACCTTTTTAGATTCCTGGCGTAGAAAGGTTAGTTACAGTTAAAATCCTGTGCAGTCCCCCAAAGCGGAAAAGAGCCTTAGTTTGGTGGCCGAGAGTGGCTTTCGTTCCAACGAGCTGAGTCTCTAGGGCATCCTCCATCCGGTTTTTAAAATAGGGAGCGACTGCATTGTTCCATTCACTTCAGCTCGATCACCGATGAAAACCTTGGAAGTGAGTGAGGGAACGGCGGGGGGGCTGCCTTGCTTGGGGGGGGGGTATTTGGCGAGGTGCATGGCAGCCCCGTTCGGGGGCTAGGTGGACCCCTCCAGAGTTTGTCACTTAGATAACTTAGACGTTGCGTAGTGTCTACAAGATCGAGGAAGTTGGTATTGCAATAGAAAGGGCTTTTTACTGCTTTTTTTAAAAAAACAAACAAAAAACAAAGAAAAACTCTTTTGCCTGACTTTGGCAAAGACTTGTCTGACAATCACTGGCCAAGGACATCCTCAGGTTTAGCTTTTGTTTCCTTTTTAAAAAAAACCTATCTCCCCATCCCCCCCATCCTAATTTTCCAGTGTAGTGCTAGGTTTGTCTTCTACAAGCATGACAGCTCAGACGTCTAATTGGTAGGCAACAGCTGTACAGTTTTAGCAAATTCAGTAGGAAAAAAAAGTGACAATTTAAAAAATCCCAGAGCCCGTAGGATAGAACAGCAGCATGAATGTCAAAGGTGCCCGTACCCTACCCCACCCACCCCACTCACCCTGCCTAGTCGCAAGCCTGCGTTGTGTATGCTAAGCGTTCGTGCTTAACGTTAGCAAATGAAATCTTATTTGTGCTCTGTTACACAGTGTGTGCGTGTGTGAAGTTAACACCATATACTGGGGGGAACTTCTTCAGGTTTCCTTAACTCAGTCTATAATCCGGGGTTTGGTATTTGCAGCAAGGACTGCGGTGTGTCTTTTTTTTTCTTTAGCAGGTTGCAGGTTCATATCTCTCAAGAAGACCTCTCGGGCCTGTCATCGGGAGGCAACCTATCAAACAAAGAGGGCTCTTTGTTCTTATAATCGGGTCCCTACTCAATTAGTTATTCCCCACCTATCTTCCCAGACCATTCACGAGACTTATTCTATGGGGCGTGCGCCTGTGTATGTATATATTTTGTTTCTTCGACCATAATGTGCATAATGTGCCTCTATGGCCCAGAGGAACTGAAGGAGATCTACCTTATTTTATTCTGAACAAAAGCAAAAGAGTGCAAATCTGAAGAGTGACCACAGGTCGAGGCTTCTGCTTAGGCAAGAGAGTCAGAAAGTGAATCTCGGGTTCACTTGTAACGTGTTATAGTCCACTAAGAAGCTGTATGCTGGTGGCGTGTCATTCTGTTCCAACCACTGAGCTTTTGACCCTGCAGAAAGATAATGGCATATTATAGATTATTGGGAGTTACGTGGTATTAGTCCTTTCTGCTCAGAGCCGTTTAGTATTCCTAAACCAGGCTGTCCCACTATCTAAATAATAGACTGATTGTGAATCCTGAATACCCACCCTTCTTGGATGTCCTCAGATATTCTTCCATACTTGATTCCACCAGAGCTGTGCATTTTTTGCTTGGGCAAGAACAGATGCGCCTGCGCCATGGCGTCTGCAACGAAGATAGGGTCACTCTGTTCCCCACTCTGAAGTTTTGTTTTTTAAACTCATGAAATTGCAAGTGTTTGCAAGCAGCTTTCTGGTTGGCAATGAATTGATAGTTACCCATAACTCTTGAAGAATAAAAAGCGCCCGCCTGTAAATTTAATAAGGGCGTAAAAGGAACGTCGACTTCACCGTGGGGCGCCAATCAGTTGAAGTGACGTATCACCTGCAGCTTCTTCTGGCCCAAAGTATTCAGTGTCGGTTATTTTCATTTGGTACAAAAGAATGGGACAGAATTAGGATCAATCAGAAGGATCATCCTGATAGTAGAAAATCCTACTATCCACTGAACTCAGGTAGGATAAAGAGAAGGGACTAAGGCTGGAGATAGAGTAGAAAATGGCATGTGAGGGGTATCATTGACTTTTGGCGTGCCTGCGGGATTTTTCTGTTTTGTATTGATCACTGCTGGCCCTTCTGGTCAATAGGTTTGGAAGTACTACAGGAATTGTGTTCATTAGGGGCAACGGTGACAGAATTACATGCCAAGGACACAATAGTACCTGTTTCATTACACCATGAGCGCTTTGTAAAAAGCTATTGTCTGTCTCCAATCCATATGATTCATTTAATACCATTGAACACGCTGGTAGGTTCAGACATTGTGTCTCAGGACAATCTAACTGGCTGCCCATTACCTTCATTTCTGTAGGAGTATCCTATTCCAATAGGGGTATCCTGCACTCTACAACCTTGATCAAAGTTCTAGAACAAAATAAGAAATCCCAAAAATCACTGTCAACGTGTTGATGTGGAAGACGTTATGGAAGACCTCAAACTTTGGGAGGCAGCTGCCTCCTGTCAATGAGTCGCTCTGCAATGTGGAATATTCTCTGGTCTCGACAGCCAGTGCAAACATTCAGAAGAATGGGAATTACAGTGTCCAGTAATTCTTACTGTCGTACGTTTTGGCTGAAGTTGGGATTTGCAGGTGTCACCAAAGTAAAGGTTTGCATTATACAGAGTTCATTTCAATTGCACCGATGATGGGCATGCCAGATTCAGACATTCCGTAACAAGCCGCTCTGACTTATCAAGGATGTTTCTTTAATGGTGTAAATTTTTTTGTGCTTGTATCACTGCTCTGTTTTTAGCCAAGATAGCTCGGGAAGCTGTATGGTTGTCATAGGGGATGGTCATTGCAGAACAGGAGTTCACCATGTAGTGATCTTTTTTCATTAATACCAAGAAAAGGCAATGGTTTCTGCATTCAGGGTACACTAAGGAAAAATTACAGCCGGAACACTGAACCATTATTCCCAAAAGTGAAAACCAGGGAAAACGTCATCTCTTTTATTGTTGGAGACAGACAATCGTTTGTTATTTATGGCATGTACACATACCCCAGTTTCACATCCAGCAAATAAGGTTTTGCAGGTTTTTTATATTGATTCAATAACGTGCAAAACCTGATTGTCCCACAAGTGGTAGAAAAATAAAAAAATCCAAGGCATGCGATGCCTCTCAACTACTTTCAGCTCATTTAGAAAATACTGGAGTGGATCCTAAACAACAAGGATTTCTGGCCCACATCACAACTTTCTACCCTCCCACTGCAGCCCCAAATGCCCCACCCTGAAAATGCTGTCCCCCAGGAGCAGCATTTTGGGCTGTAGGGTGAGGGAAAGGTGATAAAGTCACACTCCGCTGATGAGTCCTTCCAAGCCAAGCAATCCACGCCACTGCTATCTCCAGCCCTTGTTTCAGCAGACTGTCTCTTGTACTTTCTTTTTTCCCAATTGTCTTCTTTATATAATTAAAAGATTATTCTGTGTTTTGATAAAATGGATATCCAAGGTGGCTATGGGGGGGAGTTGTGTCTTTTTAGCTTAGATGATACCACTATAGGAGGATTTGTGCTCTGTCTCCCAAAGAGAAGCATCTTGGGCAAGAATGCACAGTAACACCTCAATATTATGTTTTTTTTTAAAAAAAAACAATCTCCCGATCTGCCAGGGAGGAAAGATTCCTGTGGTCTTAGTTCAAGGAAATACTGCATTTATCTGTCTCCACTATGCTTACCAGATTACAAAGATCCTGCATCTCTGGCAATCAGCCATAATTCTGATCATAAAGAGAATTCTGTCAGTGGCCCTTTCACCCCTTATGAATCATTACTGGTAACAAATTACCTTTCTTGAAAGATGCAGCAATTTTCAGATTGGTGCTGCAAGCTTAAATCCTGTATTCTGGAGTAATTGCATGGTTGTGGTCTCTTGGAAGAGGAATGCTTTGTTGCCATCCTTGTCGTGTTCTCCATTTTGAATCAGTCCAGGGTTATCTTTGATAATGATAACAAACTCAGGGGTGGGGGTAGCCTTCAGTTTCTGTGTAGATCAGTAGTATTTGCAAATTTCCAAGAAAACCCGAGTTTCCTTGGAAAATTAGGAAACCTTCAAGGAGACAAAAAGAAATGGCAGACACAATGCAGTGACAGAGAATTTATCCACTGTTAACTGAATATCTGCAATGTACAGCTACAGGGGGACATTGGACGTGTGTATGCAGAGCAACAGTGATGCCCAGCGGGTCTGGATGTCATCCTGGGTGAATTGACTATGCACCCAAAAAATCCTCTACAACATACAAAGATTCTGGTAGAAAGTTTGATAGCCATCAGATCAAGATCTTCCCCAGCCTCTTTAAAAGGTTCACGTACTTCAATTTCAGTATGAATGTGCTGTTTTCCCCTCCCATGAAAGCATTTGCCAATGAGGAGCACTGTTCGTCATGGCTATGAGTCTGGTGGGACATGGACGGTTCAGGAGGGGCAGATGCATTTGTTCGAGTACCCCTACGTGACAATCACTCCAGAGCATTGAAGAAGCAAGCCAAAAAATTCCAACCAGGACTCATTCAAGGATTGAGTTGAAATACCTGGTTTTAGACGGTCCTGATTGCTTCTCTCACTTTACTAGAAGCTGGTTATACTTTGTGGGGGGGTCTTCACTCCCTGGTATTTTATTCACTGAATTAGAATTGGGTCAGTTTGATTATCCTGCTTTGCCTCCCCAGATAAGGCACAGCTGACTTCTGAGGCCAAGGCAGTCCTTTACAGAAGTGCTGCAGTTTAGGTGACCGTGTCTGAGCCCTGCATCCTTTTGCTTCCCTTTTGGTAGCTTGGAGGAAGATCATCTAGCAAATCTTGGAATCCTTGACTGAAATGGATGTTGAACTGGGCAAGGAAATGACAATCTCTTGGTATCTGGAGGAGAGGGGTCATTTTTCATGTTAATACCTTTCTCCGGCATGTTTCTTAGATTAGAATTCAGCCCAGCAGTGTGACTCGGATAAGGTAACAGGTCCGAAGAAATGACTTGTTATTCATCTTTGGGCAGAGTTTCGGACATTGCGTAATAAAAAGAAACCTTTTAAAAATTATTTTGATGTATTTCTGGAATGGGGGAGGGAGGTAGTCACAGGGTTTAAAATTAGGCTATAAAATAGCTCCTCTTTTAAGTCGGTACAGAGCTGAAAGGTGAGCTTTTTTGTTGCTCTAGACCATAAATCTTTCCTCTCCAGCCTGCTTAGTAGTCTGCTTCATGCCCTGCAGATTCTTCTGGTGCTTGGAGTGGGCGAGGACCATTGTCTTTTTCATACACACCCCTGCCCTGCTGCTATCTTGACTCATTCCCATCCTTCCAGTGTTGGTCTACATGATGAGTATATACTATAAAGCCCTGAGCTGTAGGTGTCAAAAGTAACTATGGAATGTGATTTTAGTCCTCTTGTGGGTGCTTTATTATCTCTTTTTTTTCCTTCTTCCTTTCTCTATCCCCTTCTCCACTCTTCTTTTTGCTCAGTGGAAAAGGTGAGGACAAAGACTTGCCGCTTGCTTGGAGTCATGATGATGTTACCCGTGACTGCGCTATTAGCTGTCTCCTCCTCCCTAACCCTTCTCTTCCCCCGCCCCTCCAATGGATATAAGATTTTCTGAAGTGTGGAATTACCTTTCTTGATAAGTAGGTTTTTAAAAAATGCACAACGTGGTACTGTTTCATAGTTCCTAGATGGTTGTATTACAAAAAAAAAAAGTTAATGTGGTTTCTGTGTTTTTAAAAGGAAAAAAAGTGATTGGTTTATTAATCTGTCCTTTTTCATTATTACAAGCTTTGTTTTCCAAGGACTTCCTGTCTGTTTTCGTGTTCCGGATGTTGCATCTGTCTCCCCTGCTGACTTTGCAGATTTTTCTTCAGTATACAACACAACACGAACCTCTCAGATTACTTAGTTTACTCTGACGGGATTTGCACAGTTCTCCGATTTCAGTGGCCTTGCACGAAAGAAATTCTCGCCCTTCAAGGACTTATGTCGTAACCTAAGATGCCTTGTGTCGGGAGAAGGCAGGGGAGGCAGGGTCTGTAGTACCTTATTGTTATGGTCATAGACCAGCACATATAGGCAGGGTCTGTAATTTCTGTGGAATTCCCATTCAAACTGCAGCTCCTTCCTCCATCCTCAAGAGCAACTTTTTGAATGGCATGGAAGACTGCTGAAGGAGAGGTGCTGGGAACCAAAGCTAGAAAGGCGTAGCTACTGCTGGGCTCCAGGCACACTTTCACACTTCCCTGCTTTTCACCTGCTTAGAACTGCCACAAAACCCTACATATTGGTGTAAGAATTGCGGTCCCTAGAGCAGTTGAGGATTTAAATCAAATTACTTATTCACTGGTTACCCCTAAAGAGAGTTAACCTCAGATTGTAAGCTGCGGAGGCAACAAGTAGCTTTTGAAAATGCATCAGAGAGCCCTGAGCCATCTTTTGGGCATGGAGTAGGGGTCACTGTGTGTGGGTAGGGGGGAGGTAGTTGAAATTCCTGCATTGGGCAGGGGGTTGGACTAGATGACCCTGGTGGTCCCTGCCATCAATATGATTCTGTGATTCTAAGTGCATGTTTAGGAAATTGAACTTTACCGCCGTGCCACTTGTAAAATGTCCCTTAGCACAGGTAGATAGATCCAGTTCGGGCAGGTGAGGTAGAACATAATTTCCGTGACATTCCTGTTTTATTCAAGTGCTCCTTTACTCATGAAAAAATAATGGAAACCATGTTCTCGGCATGAAGTGGGCACTGGAAGTAAACCAGGAGTTGGGGGAACAAAAACGTGTTAGGCCTTACTGATTTCCTGCATAGGTGTTTTTTTTTTACAAACAAAAGGTTGATTTATAGCTGCTGCTGGACCTCCAGGGCAACTGTTTAGCCACTATGAAACAGAATGCTAAACTAGGTGGCCTGCTGGTCGGCTCTAGCAGAGCATCTCTTCCAATGTATGTAAAGGCAAAGGCCTAGCACAAAGAAGAAGAGTTGGTTTTTATATGCCGACTTTCTCTATCACTTAAGGAAGAATCAATCCGTCTTATAATCACCTTCCCTTCCGCTTCCCACAACAGACACCCTGTGAGGTAGGTAGGGCTGAGAGAGCTCTCTAAGAGACCTGTGGCTAGCCCAAGGTGACCCAGCTGGCTTCATGTGTAGGAGTGGGGAAACAAATCCCGTTCACCAGATTAGCCTCCGCCGCTCATGTGGAGGAGTGGGGAATCAAACCCGGTTCTCCAGAGTCCACTGCTCCAAACCACTGCTCTTAACCACTACAGCACACTAGCTCTCCACGATTAACATCTATTCCAGGGGCACAATCTATTCCAGGAGCATGATCTATTCCAGGTCACGATTAACATTATTCCTACTCCACGATTAACATCCATTCCAGGAGCATCTAAGCATCACCAAATGCACACTCAGGGCTGGCGTTGGCATAGTCTGAAGTAGGGCAGCTGCCATGGCCCCTGCTTCGTGCAGGGACCACTGACGCTGACTCCCTATTCACCCCTCTCCTCTGGTGCCTGCACTCACACCCTTACACGGCCTGCTTTGTCACCTGTGCTCCCAGTTTCATATGCTGCCTAGCAAGGCTGGAGAAGACCGTGTGGGTAGCACACAAAGCATCAGCATTCCTGGCAGCCATGGCACTAGCGCTTTTAGCTGCACCCACTACCTAGCACCATCTGGGAAAGGTAGGGTAGCCAACCTCTAGGTAATAGCTGGCGATCTCCCGCTATTACAAGTGATCTCCAGCCCATAGAGATCAGTTCACCTGGAGAAAAATGGCTGCTGTGGCAATAGGACTCTATGGCATTGAAACCCCACCCTTCTCAGGCTCAACTCCAAAAACCTCCCGCCGGTGGCAAAGAGGGACCTAGCAACCCTAGGGAAAGGGCATGCAAACCATGCGGGCAGCTATTACTGCAGGTGCTGGGAGAGCTTGCAAGTGGGCAGGGAAAATGATGTGCAAGCAAGTGGGGGCATGTGGGTGGATGGCAAGAAAAGGTAGGCGTGGGGGGAGCTGGGCTTTCCCCCAAAATGTGGAACCTTCCCTGTACACACTCTCCAATCTGTACCCCATCTACAAGGAGAGAGGACCATTGGAGCTTACACAAAGTTGCAGTGTTTTTGAAGCAAAATGTGCTGCTTAACCTAATGCGCAGAAGCAAAACCATCATTTGCACATTTGATGGATTCAGTGTGCACACGTTTTAAAATATGGATTGCCTAGCGTTTAGCCTGCTAATATGGAGAGACCAGTATAACAAATGCAGGCTAGCTGCAGGCTTATATAGGATGTTCATTTCTTGAAAGCTGTAAATGTTCACAGTGCCAGTATTGCAGGCCCAAATTGTTGGATAGTTGTTTTTTTAAATACCATCAAATTTTGCCAGTGCCAACTTGAAATTATTTAGCTGCAGCAATTCCAATCACTGTTATAAGCGCTCCCCTCCTTTTTTTTTTTTTTTTTTTTTTTACAAAAGGTTGATTTATAGCTGCTGTTGGACCTCCAGGGCAACTGTTTAGCCACTGTGTGAAACAGAATGCTAAACTAGATGGCCTGCTGGTCGGCTCTAGCAGAGCATCTCTTCCTATGTATGTAAAGGCAAAGGCCTAGCACAAAGAAGAAGAGTTGGTTTTTATATGCTGACTTTCTCTACCACGTAAGGAAGAATCAATCCGGCTTCCCTTCCCCTTCCCACAGCAGACACCCTGAGAGGTAGGTAGGGCTGAGAGAGCTCTCTAAGAGACCTGTGACTAGCCCAAGGTGACCCAGCTGGCTTCATGTGTAGGAGTGGGGAAACAAATCCCGTTCACCAGATTAGCCTCTGCCGCTCATGTGGAGGAGTGGGGAATCAAACCCGGTTCTCCAGAGTCCACTGCTCCAAACCACCGCTCTTAACCACTACAGCACACTAGCTCTCCACGATTAACATCTATTCCAGGGGCACAATCTATTCCAGGAGCATGATGTATTCCAGGATCACGATTAACATTATTCCTACACCACGATTAACATCCATTCCAGGAGCATCTAAGCATCACCAAATGCACACTCAGGGCTGGCGTTGGCATACTCTGAGGTAGGGCAGCTGCCATGGCCCCTGCTTCGTGCAGGGCCCACTGACGCTGACTCCCTATTCACCCCTCTCCTCTGGTGCCTGCACTCACACCCTTACACGGCCTGCTTTGTCACCTGTGCTCCCAGTTTCATATGCTGCCCAGCACGGCTGGAGAAGGGAGTGTGGGTAGCACACAAAGCATCAGCATTCCTGGCAGCCATGGCACTAGCGCTTTTAGCTGCACCCACCACCTAGCACCATCTGGGAAAGGTAGGGTAGACCAACCTCTAGGTAATAGCTGGCGATCTCCCGCTATTACAAGTGATCTCCAGCCCATAGAGATCAGTTCACCTGGAGAAAAATGGCCGCTGTGGCAATAGGACTCTATGGCATTGAAACCCCACCCTTCTCAGGCTCAACTCCAAAAACCTCCCGCTGGTGGCAAAGAGGGACCTAGCAACCCTAGGGAAAGGGCATGCAAACCATGCGGGCAGCTATTACTGCAGGTGCTGGGAGAGCTTGCAAGTGGGCAGGGAAAATTATGTGCAAGCAAGTGGGGGCATGTGGGTGGATGGCAAGAAAAGGTAGGCGTGGGGGGAGCTGGGCTTTCCCCCAAAATGTGGAACCTTCCCTGTGCACACTCTCCAATCTGTACCCCATCTACAAGGAGAGAGGACCATTGGCGCTTACACGAAGTTGCAGTGTTTTTGAAGCAAACGTGCTGCTTAATCTAATGCGCAGAAGCAAAACCATCATTTGCACATTTGATGGATTCAGTGTGCACACGTTTTAAAATACGGATTGCCTAGCGTTTAGCCTGCTAATATGGAGAGGCCAGTATAACAAATGCAGGCTAGCTGCAGGCTTATATGGGCTTATATGTTCATTTCTTGAAAGCTGTAAATGTTCACAGTGCCAGTATTGCAGGCCCAAATTGTTGGATAGTTGTTTTTTTAAATACCATCAAATTCTGCCAGTGCCAACTTGAAATTATTTAGCTGCAGCAATGCCAATCACTGTTATAATCTCTCCCCTCCTTTGCTGTAGCTTCAGTTCTTTGTCAAAAATAGGTTGTGTTCAAACTCCAGCAGCAAATCAGTCCTTGGTTCTCTTCTCAGGCCTGATGAGATTTACTGAGTACCGGAAATTGAAACGTTGTGTTTTGCCACTGCAGCAGCTAGTAAGGGGGGCTCCTTTTTCTAGCACCATTTCCTTAGACTTCTCTGGAAGGGTCGGTGCTTAACGGAGCATTTTCAGACGCCAGAACTGAAAACCGCATTTAGTATTGCAATCCTATGTATGAGGCAGGAACGGATTAAAACAATTTCATAATCCCTCGTGATTTTCTTTTATTTTCATCGGGATTATGAAACCAATCGCGGATATCAAAAGCTCCAGTTTAAACCAGCAGTTTGGGGAACAGATGCCTTGTGGCGATGGGTGCGGCGGTCCAAGCACAGGACTTCGTAAGAATGAAGAATGAAGGTTCCTGTTTCCTTTAGCGAGATTTTCCTTGGCCTCTCTTTCCTGTCCCCGCTCCAGCATGTTGCTGGTTTTAGCCAAGATGGCTGCATGATAGACATCCAGGTAAGATTTGCATCTTAAAGTACCCATAACTCTGTGGTCTGCTTACTGCAAAGCCAAGGTTAACGATGAATGTCGGTTGCTGAGCCCTCGCTGTCACACTAGCAAAGGCACGAAGAGCTATTTCCTGGGCCTGGGGATGTCTGCTGTGACATGGTTTAAGAATTTGCTGGTGTAGGCAGATGATGCTACATTGATCCCAGAGCAAAAGACGTGGACAATGTAAATGCTGGAATGATGCAGATGTCTTTGTCGGGCAGAATACTGACGTATTCCGTACGATTCAAAAGTCTTGTGCCAACATCAATTCACATTGGTGCAGTAAAGCTGCCTGTTTTTCTATAAATTAACGCACTTTTTAAAGTTTAGCTTTGATATTCAGCCCTGGCCCCATATACACAGCTCCCTGACATTTTGCAATTTAAATCCAAGACCCCATCCCGAGTATCCAATGTATGCTTAGCCAGCGTGGTGTAGTGGTGGTTTGGAGCGGTGGAGTCTGATATGGAGAACCGGGTTTGTTTCCCCCCTCCTCCAGATGAACGGCAGAGGCTAATCTGGTGAACTGGATTTGTTTCCCCGCTCCTACACACGAAGCCAGCTGGGTGACCTTGGGCAAGTTACAGCTCTCTTAGAGCTCTCTCAGCCCCAACTACCTCACAGGGTATGTTGTGGGTAGGGAACGGGAAGGTGATTGTAAGCTGGTTTGAGTCTCCCTTAAGGGGTAGAGAAAGTCGGCATATAAAAACCAACTCTTCTTCTTAATTTCAGCATGTGCCCCACTGAAAGCTATATCTGAGTGAAATGAATGGGGGAGGTAAGAAAGTGGGACTGTCCATATACATACATGGTTGCTTCTGTTTTGAAATGACAACTTGAATGCTATTTATTTAGCCTCTGTTAGCAGAGTTATGTTGAATTCTCAGACCAGCTGAACCCTAAAGTAGATCTCATCTCTCATATGAAGAGTGTCCTGATCAGAATTGTTGGATTTGACTGATGCTGGTTTGATTGAAGCTGGTAAAACATATTACAAAGAACTGTGCTTAGGAAGTCTAGAACTTTATCTGGGTTCTGAATTGCGCCGGCGTGGTGAGGTGTTAAGAGTGTTGGGCTAGAATCCGGAAGATCCAGGTTCAAATTGGTGCTCTGCCTTTGACACTTGCTGGGTGACCTTGGGCGAGTCCCACACTCTCAGCCTGACCTACCTCGCAGGGTTGTGGTGAGGATAAAATGGAGGAGAGGAGAACAATGCCGGCTGCTTTGAGTCCCCCTTGGGGGAGAAAGACAAAGTATAAATGAAGTAAGTAAACAAACAGCAACATGGCTAAAAGGCTGAGCTATAAACCAGGAGCTTTAAGAGGGAGGGGGCTGTGGCTCAGTGGTAGAGCTTCTGCTTTGCGTGCAGAAGTTCCCAGGTTCAATCTCTGGCATCTCCAGTTAATGGGACTAGGCAAGTAGGTGATGTGAAAGACCTCTCTGCCTGAGACTCTGGAGAGCTGCTGCTGGTCTGAGAGTGAGAAGACAATACTGACTTTGGTGGTGAAGTGCCTGGTTGTCATATAGAGTCCAATAATAGACAACAAGGAGGAGGTTAAAGTTAAACCCAACAGTTCTTTATTTAGCTAAACACAGACCTGGGGTGAAATAACCCACAAATAAGATGCAGAGTTACTCACCAGAGAACAAAGGAAGCTCAGTATCATTTATGCATTCAGATGGGGCAGGCCTATAGCTGCTGACAAGCAGATTGATACACAAAAGCACCAATACACGTTAGGTGTCTACTCCACATTAATTAGCATAGCCTATAGATATTGCCCGAAGGCGTCTCTAAGCAAGTGCTAGGTCTTGTGATCTAGGAAGTAGAAAACACATTCCTGAGGTTTGAAGTTATTCAGAGTTCTCTGCTGGTGCAAGACAGCACCAGGCACAGAGTATGATTTGTTGGCTCCTGGCTTCTGGATGCCAACATCCCCAAAGCTTCCATGTGTGTGCATATGAATGCATAGTGTTCTATACCAGCCCTTATATCTGGGCATTACAGTGGTCCAAGGGTCTGATTCAGTATAAGGCAGCTTCATGTGTTCAGGAATCTATCTTTGCCCTCCCATAAATCCATGCAGCACTCTTGGGCAAGCCAGAATCAGTTTCAGTCCCCTTCTCTCCCAAAAATGGAAATCATAGTACCCTATCTGATGCAGATGGAGGAATGGGGCATTAAAATGGCAAATGAGATTCAATGTGAGCAAATGTAAAGTGATGCATATTGGGGCAAAAAATCCCAACTTCATATATACAGTGATGGGATCTGTGCTGGCAGAGACAGACCAAGAAAGGGATCTTGGGGTGGTAGTGGACTGCTCGATGAAAATGTCAACCCAGTGTGTGGCTGCTGTGAAAAAGGCAAATTCCATGCTGGCCATAATTAGACAAGGAATTGAGAATAGAACTGCTGCTATCATACTGCCCTTGTACAAATCTATGGTGAGGCCACACTTGGAATACTGTGTCAGCAGCACACCTAAGAAAGGGTATTGCAGAGCTTGAGAAGGTGCAGAAAAGAGCAACCAAAATGGTCAGGGGACTAAAGCAACAGCCCTATGAGGAGCGATTTAGCTTGGGTGTTTAGCTTGGAAATAAGGCTGTTAAGGAAAGACATGATAGAGGTCTATAAAAATATGCATGGTATGGAGAGAGTGGACAGAGAGAAGCTTTTCTCCCTCAAAATACTAGAATGCGGGGTCATCTGCTGAAGCTGGAGGGTGAGAGATTCAAAACAGATAAAAGGAAGTATTTCTTCACACAGTGCATAGTTAAATTGTGGAACTCCTTGCCCCAGGATGTGGTGATGGCTGCCAACTTGGAAGGCCTTAAGAGGGGAGTGGACATGTTCATGGAGGAGTTCATGGCTACTTTTAAAAATGGATACTAGTCATGATGCATACCTATTATCTCCAGGATCAGAGGAGCATGCCCATTATCTTAGGTGCTGTGGAACACAGGCAGGATGGTGCTGTTGCAGTCATCTTCTTTGTGGGCTTCCTGGAGGCCCCTGGTTGGCCACTGCGTGAGCAGACTGCTGGACCTGATGGGCCATGGTCTGATCCAGCATGGTCTTTCTTATGTTCTTATGGGAATGTTGTAATTGCAAGAAGAAGAGGTATGAGACATGCTTCAGATACTCTGCAGTTCTAGATAAACTGTGATTCTTAAGTGCAGCCATAGTGGCCACATCAGGCTAGTCTGCCCCACTGACTTGTCAGAGGTACTGTGCTTTAGCTTCTCCTTTAGTTACTGTGGATATTCTGTGGCCACACCTGCAGTCACTCCTAGAGTGATGTGTGACGCTGGTTCTTCAGCCAGAAGTGAACATGGAATACCTCCATATGCCATGCACTCGTTCCTGTGGGAAATGGACTTGATCTGTTTGGAGTTAAAGGAGAATAATATGAATTCCTTGGAAGAAAACAAGACGTGATTTTTGTGGCCCCATTTCAACATATCTGCCAAGCTCCTTCACACCAAAATCCCAGTCTGGGGATTCAATGCTTGACATCTTACATCAAATTTGGGGAGATAAAAAAAAAGTGATTTATGTATGTTAGCCTTGGTTAAGTTCAGCATGCACCCAAATGTTGATGCATGGAAGATTGTCCTAGAGAGTAACTCTCACTGCTCCTTAGCAAATGCTTCTATGACATGTAGGTGTATTATTAGCAGAGGGACTGCTTCTGCTTGGGACAGGGCAGACGTTCTTGAAAAAGAGCTGTCAGCTTGGTTCAGAATTGTCAGGCAGAAGAACAGAACATTATTGATCTATTGGGTAGCCAGCACTGATGTTTGAAAGGTCAATCAATTCTAGATTCTGCCAATATGAAACCATGACAATCCCAATTCCATTCTAACTCTGCTCGTGACCCATCTTTTTCTGCCCTTGCCAAAAGGGACCAATACTTTTGAACTCAAAACTTGGCCACCCTAATGCAGAAGATTAGCTGTTAAGCATCTGGAATTATTTTTGAAGTTAAAAACTTTTAAGT
This sequence comes from Euleptes europaea, assembly GCF_029931775.1. Classification (NCBI taxonomy): domain Eukaryota; kingdom Metazoa; phylum Chordata; class Lepidosauria; order Squamata; family Sphaerodactylidae; genus Euleptes; species Euleptes europaea. The sequence continues at coordinate 20,668,624 of NC_079313.1, read as the reverse complement.
AATTTTCAAAGCTGTGAATGTACAGTCGAAGCCATCAAAGAGCAGAGAAGTGTACCCATTTTCATGTAGCCCTTGGAACAGTGTTGTTAATTTATCATCTCAGATATCTAAGGTTGCCAGCTCCGGGTTGGGAAATACCTGGATATTTGGGGCAGAGCCCGAGGAGGGCGGGGTTTGGGAGAGGAGGGACTTCAATGCCAAAGCGGCCATTTTCTCCAGGGGAACTGATCTCTATCGGCTGGAGATCAGTTGTAATAGCAGGAGACTTCCAGCTAGGACCTGGAGATTGGCAACCATACGGATGTCATGTACAGTTCCCAGCTCCAAGTTGGACAATCCCTGGAGATCTGGAGGCAGAGCATGCGAAGGGTGGGATTTGGGGAGGGGAGGGACCTCAGCAGGGAATAATGCCATAAAGTCCACCCTCCAAAACAGCCATTTTATCCAGGGAAATTTAACTCTGTGGCCTAGAGATCAGTTGTAAGTCTGGGAGATCTCCAGGTCCCACCTGGAGGTTGGCAGCCCTAGCTCTGGGTACATTATGTGTATACTCTCAGCACTGTGGGTCCATGCTGTGAATAGGGTTGCCAGCTCTGGGTTAGGAAATACCTGGAGATTTTTGGGGCGGCACCTGATGAGGGCGGGGTTTGGAGAGGGGAGTAGGGTTGCCAGGTGGGAGTAGGGTTCACCACCGGTGGGAGATTTTTGGGATGGAGCCTGAGGAGGGCGGGGTTTGGGGAGGGGAGGGACTTCAATGCCATAGAGTCCAATTGCCCAAGCGGACATTTTCTCCAGGGGAACTGATCTCTATCTCTATCGGCTGGAGATGAGTTGTAATAGCAGGAGATGTCCAGCTAGCACCTGGAGGTTGGCAACCCTAGAGGGGAGGGACTTCAATGCCATAGAGTCCAATTGCCAAAGCGGCCATTTTCTCCAGGGGAACTGATTATTGGCTGGAGATCAGTTGTAACAGCAGGAGCTCTCCAGCCACCGCCTGGAGGTTAGAATTCAAGGTGCAAGCACCAGCAAAAGTAAACCTAAAATAAGGTAACTACAATACAAAATTGCTCTTAAAATGTATATTAAAGGTAATTACTAACAGGCACAACCTTGGTTGAGCACACAGGAAATTTACAAAAGGTTTAAAGTGAATTCAATATAACAGTATACAAGCTTTACACAAAGATAAATATAGGCAAAAGTGCTCAATGCATATCATAATTTCAGGTCCACGCATGTAGATTGCAAAATTCAAGCAACGGAGACAAGACGTGGTGCAGTGGAAATCCGGTATAATCCCATTCCATATGAAACTTTCTCAAGCTCTTAGTCCTTCCGTGCTAAGTCCATTCAATATATGAAGGCGTGTGCCTTCCTTGTATACACGGACGGCAAAGTAAGACGTCTCCCGCTAGCCTGCCTTTGCAGACCAAAAACCCGCAGGCCAGTTTTGCAGGCCCAAAACCTTGGGCAGCTGTGTTTAAAACTCTAGCCGGCTCCCTCCCAAAAAGGAGACGCAACCATTCCAGAGGTGGCCGGGCTTCCTTGCTCCTCCTTCCGCTCTCGCATCCTTTTCTCCACACTTCCCTCCAACCAGCAGCCGCCTCGAGGTGTAGGGTTACACGGCCTTCGCTCCCAGCCGGGGTTTTCAGGCCGTTTGCCCCAGATGAATCCAGCCTTTCCCCTCTTCCCCATCGCCTGAGCCTCTTCCTGTAGGGCCCTGCAGTGTGGTATCCATGGCAACCCCACGGTCCCTCTAAACACGGCCCGGCTTCTGCGAGCGGCCTGTTCTTGTGGTTAGCGTGAGGGGTTTTTTTGGGGGCCTGGCGTCTCTGGTATGCAGCTCCCAGCAAGCCCGAGGCCGGCTCCAGCTCCCTGGCGGACGCTTGGCTTCGTACACAGCTGGCTGGCTTAAGAAAGCCCAGAGGGAAGCAGGGGGGTGGCGGCGGCGGAGGGGAGCAGAAGGGAGGAGAGGTCCCGCCGTTGCTGAGGAGCGTTGCTCCAACTCCGGCCCTCCTCCCTATCCCTTCCCTCCCTTCGTTGCATCCAGCGCTTTTGGAAGGGGTGTGACGCTTGGAAACTCGACCGCTTGGCCAATTTTGCTTTTCTGAAATCCAGGCCGAGGCCTAGCTGGGCACCGTTCGACCTCTGCGATGCGGGAGCCACTTCAAGCGGGCACTTTGCGCGGCTGCGAAACCCTCCTGAAGGCTGGCACCTTCGCAATGCCTGGTGTTGGTTTGCTCACTCGGTTCCCGTGCGTGTTTTTCTTCCTTGCTCCCTTTCTGTGTGTGTCATTTGAGGGTATGAACCTCTTGGGCTGTTGAGGAGGCCGAGGAAACTTTTTCCCTTCCCCGGCGTGGCGGTGTTTTCTTGAGGGCCGAGTCCTGCCCAGGAAAGGTGACCTTCGCAAAAGACAACCGGGAAGAACAAGACGGTCTAAAGCCCCGCTCCGCTTTGCTAGGAATGAATGAGACACGATTCCTCGGCTCAGGATCTAGCCTTTGAGCGATGGGGTGACTGGGAGCCCGGCCTTGGCTGCAAGTCCCACAAAAACAGTATCGGCCTGTATCGTGGAGAAGGGCATCGCAGTACGGACAAAGATGCTCATGCCTGCCTCTTCTTGCCCCACAGAAGCAGGGGGTCCCTGCTGTCAATTTGAGACGTCTTGGTAAGCTGGCATTTACTGATAGAGCTCGAAAGGTGCTATTCTAATTTGAGATGGAAAATTCCTGCTCATTAGCATTTATATAGTCATTTTCCTATGCATTATCTAAATATTGTCGAAGGCTTTCACGGTCAGAGTTCATTGGTTCTTGTAGGTTATCCGGGCTGTGTGACCGTGGTCTTGGTATTTTCTTTCCTGATGTGTCAACTGCAGCTGTGGCAGGCCTCTTCAGAGGAGTAACACTGAAGGACAGTGTCTCTCAGTGTCAAGTGTGTAGGAAGAGTAATATATAGTCAGAAAGGGGTTGGGTTGAGCTGAATCATTGTCCTGCAAAAAGTATTAAAGGTAATGTGCTACTCATTGTGCTGTAAGTATCAAGATAATGTGCTAATGAGGGTGTGGTATGTTAATATGGAACCATTGTATCCTGAAGTGATCTGTTAATGTGTGAAATCCAAAGCTAATCTGCATGGCAGTTGTGGACTGTAGTCTTTGTTGGTCTGGAGGTTTTCAGGACAGGACCTCCAGACTAACAAAGACTACACAACCTGAAAGCTTGCACAGTGGTTTATGCTATTTTGGTCAGTCTTAATAAAAGGTATTACATAGCTTTTGGTTTGGGGTTTCGCTGTGGACCAACATAGTTGCCTAAGTTTTGGAAAAACTAATTGCTGGAATCTTAATTCCCTATCTTTAAAAAGGAAAAAAAAAATTGAGTTGTGTGTCTAGTAATTAGGAGCACAGATACACAAGAAAATGGCTTCAGAACAACAGCACAAGTGTTACAGAACCTAAGAATCAAAAACATGAGGCTAGCTAAGTTCTACAAGTCACTGGTTTTATCCTTGGCATTCCTTTCAGAGGAATGGACACGAGCACAAAGTTCACTCTATTACTCTCCATTCTCAGTTCTTGGCTTGGGGATCCCTTTCCCAGAGTGTGTTAAACCTTTTATTTTTCCCCCTCCCATCTGGCAGGCGTTCTCTGACCTATCCTGAAATTAGGGTTGCCAACCTCCAGGTGGTGGAAAGAATCCAGACAGCACTCACACAATATATATTAAAGTACTAATTTATAAAGGTGAAGGAAGGTGCAAAAGTGAACAATATATACAACAAGGTAATAACCAAATACACATATAGATATCAATAGCAGTCCAGCAGAAAAAAAGTTCAATGTATAAATTGAACTCATGGAGTCCACTTTGAGACCTACATGAATTTCTTCTGGTCCTATGAGACTGTGTTTTTTCCTTGCACTTTATTGATACAGGTAGCTGATGAAGCCATGAGCGAAACGTGATTTGGATCTAGACAACACGTCCTGACAGCTTCCCTCCGTGGCTCCTGCCTGGGACTCCGCTTTCCAGCAATTTACAACACCTAAAGAAGTCTATATTTGAGTATAAAAATTTTCTTACCTGTTACTCAGGACACTCAGGAATTGACATTGACTTACCTGACTCCCAGGATATTTATACATTGAACTTTTTTTCTGCTGGACTGCTATTGATATCTATATGTGTATTTGGTTATTACCTTGTTGTATATATTGTTCACTTTTGCACCTTCCTTCACCTTTATAAATTAGTACTTTAATATATATTGTGTGAGTGCTGTCTGGATTCTTTCCATTATCCATACAGCACTGAGCCTTTCTTTCTCCAACCTCCAGGTGGTGGCTGGAGATCTCCCACTATTACAACTGACCTCCAGGCGACAGAGGTCAGTTCACCAGGAGAAAATGGCTGCTTTGAAAGGCGGACTCTATAGCATTATATCCCACTGAAGTCCCTCCCCAAACCCTTTTGCTTTAGTTTCCCTTTTTACTTGTTATATCGGTTGCTGACTGTGGCTGGTTATGTCCTAGCAGAGCCCAAATCAGGCCTTGCTTATATTCTAATAACCTGGTGCTGTGGAGTTATCACACTGGCGATGAGGACAATACAGTTATCATATGGTTTGTGTCTCAAAAGCCAGAACTCTATCGTGGTTAGAGTGTCAGATTGGGGTCTAAGAGACCCAGGCTCAGATCCCCAGTCAAAATCACAAAATCACACGAGGTTGGAAGAGATCACAAGCGCTATCCAGTCCAACCCCCTGCCATGCAGGATCCCACAATTAAAGCGCTCCCGACAGATGGCCATCCAACCTCTGCTTAAAGACCTCTGCTGTGGAAATTCTCTCGCCCTAGCCTACCTCACAGTATTATTGTTGTAAGAAAATGGAGGAGTGGAGAACACTGTCGTAAGCTGTTTTGTGTTCCAACTGGGGTGAAAAGCAGGGTATAAATAAATACAGCACTTAAAACCCTTTTGAAGAGGCACTTTTGATGGCCTTTAATAGCCATTTTTTTTACTGGTTGCAAACTTCAAGTTTGCCTGGTCTAGAATTAGGATTACCAGGGATGCTTAGTGGTTTTTAGCATCTTTAGGATTGCCTCTTCGCCACCGGCAGGAGGTTTTTGGGGCAGAGCCTGAGGAGGGCGGGGCTTGGGGAGGGGAGGGACTTCAATGCCATAGAGTCCAATTGCCAAAGCGGCCATTTTCTCCAGGGGAACTGATCTCTATCGGCTGGAGATCAGTTGTAATAGCAGGAGATCTCCAGCTAGTACCTAGAGGTTGGAAACCCTAAGTATCTTGTAGCCACATCTTATGAAGAGAGGGGAAACATTGCTCTGCCTCTCTTCCTGTGACCATGATTAAGGAAAACAATAAATGATTCAAAACATGAAATTTGCTTAATTTATATTGACCAGACGGTTTGGATTTTTTTAAAAAAAGTCTGGCATTAACTGTCATATTTCTATGTATATCACTTTTCTCCACAATGGGGGGATCCAGAATGGCTTACAATATTGTTCTCACCTCCAGTATTTTATCTTCACAACAGCCCTTTGAGGTTGGTTGGGCTGAGAGAGTGTGACTGGCCCAGTGGGCCTTCTATGGTAGGGTGGGGATTCAAATGTGCATCTCCCAGACCCTAGTCTGACACTAACCACTACACCGTGCCTGCTAGTGCAAGGTAGCACTGGATATGTGTCCTGCAACAGATCCATTCATCTGTGAAACCTCAGAGAATGTTCTCTTGTCAAGCTTTGTTGATAATGCTGCTGTTCTTTCCTCCAAAAGGTCCCTTGCTGCCTGGACACAGGAGCATGGAGGGAAATTTCTCCACTGAGAGAAGAAGGGCCATGAAGAGCATAAAACAATGTGTCAGAAACATTCCTAGACTCAAACAGCCCCCGGAAAGCCCTAAAGACACCCACAGTGCTTCCAACAATGGGCCGCCCTGGGTTCCAGTTCGGCTTTCAGGGGATACAAGCAGGGGCGCTTCCGTTCTGGAGTCCAAGGTGAAAGCTTTGAAAGAGAAGAAGGGTGCCCTTAACAAGCAAGGTGAATTGGTGCCCCAGGAACGGGCTTCTCCGAAGAAGGCCAAGACCCGTAAGGTGAAGCCGCTGACGGAGCCTGCCCCTCAGGATGCGTTGGTGGAACCACAGTCTCAAATCCGCACCTACTTGACAGATGTGCTGCTGGACAGCGCTGACTACCCATGTCTTGGGCAGGAGGAAGTTGAGGAGGGGATGCTTTCGAGTTCATATATCAATGACTTTGCAGCTCTGAAGAGGCCGAAGGCTGCAGGAGAAGCTACAAGTTGGAGTTCACCCGAGGAGTTTCAGAGACTGCCTGGAAGGAACGGTCTCGAAAATAAGGTCCCTTCAGGAAACGTTACAGGAAGAATATCCAAAAATGGTCTGTGTGGAGCCGGTTCCTCAAAGGACCTTCCCTTCGAACAGGAACCTTTCGAGGAAGCAAATGGTGAAGAAGACCACCAGTTTCAGGCTAGAGATTTTGGAAGCAGTCCTTTCCCCCCCAGAAACGACGCCTGTGGAGTAGCAACAACTGGGCGCTTTTGGAGAGCTGAGAGCTGGGACAGTCTCGGCAGCGGCGGAAGCAATGCAAGCAGCCTGTCCCTGGCTGAAAGGGTGGAGAGGAACCGGGCTATTCTGCAGGAGATGCTGAGCATGCCAGTGCATAACAGCCATCACCCTTCGCAGGAAGTGCATACCCTGCATCGGCACAAGAAGGAAACCCCAGTCCTTGGGAATGAGAGGCCCAGTAATGGTGCGTGTGAACAAGAGAAGGTCTATAGAAACTGGGGACTACCTTTGTATCGTTGTGTGTGTGTGTGTGTGTGTGTGTGCAGGGGCGAGGGGGAACACACTGCAAGAGAAAGTGGTCCTGCAGAGTTACAACATAGCTCAGTCCCCACCTCTGCTCCCCAAAAATTCTTCCTTCCCAAGATCTCTAGCATTATTCCACCTTCAAGAGTTTCTGAACTTTGAGCTGACATTCAGGGCTGTTCTCAGGGGTGTTTTCCACACAGGGCCAGCCTTGTGTAGTTTCTCTGTTGCTGCTGATCGGTGATCGAATAGCATTATATCGATATACCATTATACCAATATGTGTATCAGGTTCTTTGAATTGTCAGCTCTCTCTCTCTCTTTTTTTTTAAGTAAGTCTCTAGCTACTTTCCTTGCAGAGATATGCCTTTCCCTCTTATATCTCATCAACAGACAGGACTAGAGACTTAATTTTTTAAAAATGAAGGCTGAGAATTCAGGGAACTTGGTAACAGTGTTTTGATACAGCACTATTCAATCTCTGATGTCAAAAAATGAAAAAGGCTCAGGTGACAAAGAGGAGGAAGTGGTGCTATGGGGAAAGTGGTTGCTGAGTGGGTGGAATGAAGAAAACCTTGTTGTATTGTGACCCAAAACTTTGGAGCAAAGCAGGTTTGGGAAAGATTGGCGAAAAGCTAAGGAAGTGCACAAATACACAGCGACGCTGTGAGGAAGCAGGGGGGAAACCCACTTCCCAACAGCATCGATCTTGGGACAAATAACCCATGTGGAAACCCCCACGGGTGAAGGAGGAATAAAATCTCAGGGAAAGAGGCCAGGAATCAATGGGGCAAAATATTTTCTTCTTGGCTTGATGTGTATGTGTGTAAAGTGCCATCAAGTCTCAGCCGACTTAGGGCGACCCCTTTTTTGGGGGTTTTCATGGCAAGAGACTAACAGAGGTGGTTTGCCAGTGCCTTCCTCTATATAGCAACCCTGGACTTCCTTGGTGGTTTCCCATCCAAATACTAACCAGGGCTGACCCTGCTTAGCTTCTGAGATCTGACGAGATCAGGCTAGCCTGGGCCATCAAGGTCAGGGCTCTTGGCTTGATAGTCTTTTTGCTATATGAGCATCAGGCGCAGTCAGGCTCTTTCCCTGCAAGAGAGCCAGAGTGGTGTAGTGGTTAAGAGCGGCGGACTCTGATCTGGAGAGCCGGGTTCGATTCCCCACTCCTCCACATGAAGCCTGCTTGGTGATTTCGGGTTCTCAGAGAGAATTCAGCCTCACCTTCCTCACAAGGTGTCTGTGGTGGGGAGAGGAAGGGAAGGAGATTGTAAGCCAGTTTGATCCTTCTTAAAAAGTAGAGAACGGCATATAAAAACCAACTCTTCTTCTTCTTCTTTTGAACCACCCCCAGCTGGCACCATGGAATGGCATCTCATTCCCCTCAGGTCCATCCCCTGGTCCCCAGGTTTTCCACTTACTTCATCTTGGAGCCTGCTTGGGGGTGGGACTGTTCCAACCATCTCCCCACTGCAGCCGATTCCCCCTTCTCCATCTCAGCCCATAACCCATCACTTAGGGTGTGCAACCATCCAAAGCTGGATTGATGTCATTGGCTATTCTTGCATACTCATGATCCCATTGGCAGACTGTGGCATGAAAATTTTGGGACCTGTGTGTGTGTTTGTGTGAGCAACCAGTCGTCCCCCCACCCCCGGTCTTCCATACCTTGCTGCTTTTAAAGTGAAGAAGGTGTACAAACTTAAACTGTACATTGTTGTTGTATGTCTGTAGAGATCCTGGCAAACGACGTAGACTGGGACTCCGGTGTGTCCTTGCAGGACTCCGAAGGCTTCCGGTAAGATTTTAGAGTTGATTGAAAGGCGGCGGGGGGGGGGTGTTCTTTGTTGCCCTTTTAAGAAAAGGAAGCTGAATCCAAAAACACCAATAGCCACAGTAAAAAAAAAAAAGATGTAGGATCATCTTTGGAAACAACCACCCATCCCCACCCACCCCCACACAAGTGGCCATGGTAAAGAGATTTTTATCAGATCTATGTGCAGAAAGAGTTTTGTCCTACTGGCTTCAGCCCACGCAGAGGCAGCTCTCTGAACAGATGGAGAGCTCCATATGGTTGGCCTGAGTAGCTGCTGCCAGTACTATCTTGCTTGCCGCCCAGTATTACAGCCGCATTATTTGCTTTGCCCAAGGGGATGTCCCCAGTGCTTGGACAAATTGCTCCAGAACTCATGGTGAAAGCAAGCTGAGAAAAAGAAAGATGCAGGCGGGCAGGTAGGAGAAGGAGGTAACATCTGGTTAGGGGGTGGGGCTTCCACTTGCTTTGGATGGCCAACCTCCAGGTGGTAGCTGGAGATCTCCCGCTACTACAACTGATCTCCAGGCAATAGAAATCAGTTCCCTTGGAGAAAATGGCCACTTTGGCAACTGGACTCTATGGCATTAAAGTCCCTCCTTACTCCAAACTCCGCCTCCTCAGGCTCCACCCCCCATGTCTCCAGGTATTTCCCAACCCAGAGCTGGCAACCCTACATTTGCTTCTCCTCAACAACCTCTCCATCCATGTATTGATGCTCAAAAGCTTATACCCTGAAAATTTTGTTTGTCTCTAAGATGCTACTTGACTCGGATCCAGCTCTTCTTCTGCAGGACAACACAACTACTCTCCTGAAACTGGCAGTGGAGAGATTGATGGCCATGAGCATAAATAACTTTAAAAGGGGGTTGGACAGATTCATGGAGGGAGAGGGACTGTGGCTCAGTGGTAGAGCATCTGCTTGGCATGCAAAAGGTCCCAGGTTCAATCCCCGGCATCTCCAGTTAAAGGGACTAGGCAAGTAAGTGATGTGAAAGACCTCTACCTGAGACCCTGGAGAGCCACTGCCAGCCTGAGTAGACAATACTGACTTTGATGGACCAAGGGTCTGATTCAGTATAAGGCAGCTTCATGTGTTCATGAGAGGTCCATCAGTGGCTACTTGCCATGGTGACTGAAGAGAGCCTCCATCAACAGAGGCAGCAAACCTCTGAATAAAAATGCCTGGGAGGCAGAATCAGGAGAAAGTCTTGGCCTCTATGCCCTGTTTGTTTGGCCCTCCAGGTTAGCTGGTTGGCTGCAGTGTGGAACTGTATGGTGGCCTAAGCAAGCCACTGCTCTGATACAGCATAATTTACTTACATTCCTAACTTCTTCTGACCATAGGTATCTCATGTGATGAAGCCAGTATTCTGTAGAAATTCCCTGTGGATGCCACTTAGTTATTGGGCGAAGTACATAGGCATGCATGCATCTTCACACATTACAGAGAACACAGCTTGGCTCTGGGGTCTTCACCCTGTATCAGATGTAACACAGTCACCGGTGTGGGTTCTCCTCCATTCTCGTTCATGTGTGGTGCCTAGTTACGATCAGGAAGCGTGCTGCAGGGTGGAGCCTGAGGAGGGTGGGGTTTGGGGAGGGGAGGGACTTCAATGCCATAGAGTCCAATTGCCAAATCTGCCATTTGCTCCAGGTGAACAGACCTTGATCGACTGGAGATTATTTGTGACAGATCTCCAGCTAGTACCTGGAGGTTGGCAACCCTATGCATGTGTGGAAGAGGCTTCGGCCTTCCCTAGGGTTGCTGGCTCCAGGTTGGGAAATTCCTGGGGATTTGGGGGGTGGAACCTGGGGCAGGTGGGGTTTGAGGAGGGAAGGGACCACAGCAGCCATTTTATCCAGAGGAAATGATCTCTGTTTGGAGATCAGTTGTAATTTCAGGAGATCTCCAGGCCCCACCTGGAAATTGGCAGCCTAGCCTTTCCCTGACACACCATTTCCTTAGCCTCAAACAGTCTTGGGGGCGGGGGGATTGGACCTGTATCCCAGGGACCAAGTGTAGGGTTGCCAGGTCCCTCTTTGCCACTGGCCGGAGGTTTTTGGGGTGGAGCCTGGCTACCCTGATCTCGTCAGATCTCAGAAGCTAAGCAGGGTCAGCCCTGGTTAGTATTTGGATGGGGGACCACCAAGGAAGTCCAGGGTTGCTGCGCAGAGGAAGGCACTGGCAAACCACCTCTGTTAGTCTCTTGCCATGAAAACCCAAAACGGGTCGCCATAAGTCGGCTGCGACTTGACGGCACTTTACACACTGAGGAAGGTGGAGATGGGGAGGGGAGGGATTTTGATGCCATAGAGTCCAATTGCCAAAGCAGCCATTTTCTCCAGGGGAACTGATTTCTGGTGGCTGGAGATCAGTTGTAATAGTAGGAGATCTCCAGCTAGTACCTGGAGGTTGGCAACCCTAACCATGTGAGTTTTCCTTCAATACTGTTTCAGGTTGGGAAATGGTGCCGTCGTGAAGAGGCTTTGTCAGTAATCCTTGTAACAACCATGTAGGGAAGTTAGTATCCTGTACCACTGTGGCCAGGAGAGGAAAAATTGCCTCACCAAAGGCCTCCGTCTGCTATGCGCTGACGGGAGCCGAGCCAGGGACTTCCTGGCTCCCTCTCTTAGTCACAGCGCTGTGCCGGCTCACAAGAGGATGAGCCGTTCTGCATGTTTATCATCGTCCCAGTGCCAAATTGTCTGGGTTTCTGAAATTTATAGCAAATATTGTGTGGCTTAGCATTCCCCAGTTCCTTGTGTTAAGCAGGCGTTTGTCATTTCGGGCAATTAGCCCCTGATCATTTTAAGAAGTCTCTCAGATACTGACTCACTCGTTTCATACAGAGAACTTTAAGAAGTCTAGAGAGTGTGCCAATAATGCGGTTTTCTATTTGCTTTTTAAAAAGTCAGTCTTTTAAACAAAGTGGACATTGGACAAAATGGCCTCCAGGCCCCAAACGTTTATGCTAGAATAAAATAACTGGTCAGTCTTGAAGACACCACAAAACTCCTGTTTGTTCTTGTTAACAAAGCCCCTTCCTTCACTGCATTAAATTGAATCAAAGATCGTGCTCTTAATTAAATCAAAGATGGGGCTCTTGAACATCTTTTTTTTCTTCTTTCTGGAGATCACTGTTCATCCACATTGGCACCTTGGATCCCCTACCACGTTTCCGTCTTGCTGGAATAGTGATGGCTTGAGCTTAGGGTTGCCAACCTCCAGGTACTAGCTGGAGATCCCCTGCTATTACAACTGATTTCCAGCTGATAGAGATCAGTTCCCCTGGAGAAAAGTGCCGTTTTGGCAATTGGACTCTATGGCATTAAAGTCCCTCCCCTCCCCAAACCCTGCTCTCAGACTCTGCCCCAAAAACCTCCCGCCGGTGGCGAAGAGGGACCTGGCAACCCTACTTGAGCTTGCAAGAGCTCTTGTTTTAGGAGAGCCCCCCCTCTACTTGCTCCTTTCCCTTCCAGCATTCTTGCCGATGGAATGACTCTCATCATGCCTCTGAGTTCATTAAAGTCTGCCCTACTAAAATCGAACATACATGCCTGGCTACGAACTTCCTTGCTCCCCAACAGCAAAAGGAATTCTCGGTGGACATGGTCACTTCCTCCTAAGGTCCCCACCACCTCCACCCCATCTACCAACTCTTGCTTGTTGGTTAATATTAAGTTGGGTGTGGCCAAGCCCCTCAAAGCATCCTCCTCTATTTGAAAAAAGAAGTTGTCAGCCAGGCAGGTCAGGAAATTGTGTGACTCTGGATGCTCAGCGGAGTTTGTCTTCCAGCACAAATCGGGGAAGTGGAAGTCACACGTAATTACAAAGGCATGTTGCTTGGATATGCTGTCAAGCTGCTCAAGGAGGGCAGCATCCACCTCCTCGCCCTGTTCAGGCAGTCTGTAGCAGGGTCTAACCATAATACTGTTTTTGTTCTTGAGTGATCTCCAGTGAGGGATGTAGGATTGCCAACCCCCAGGTACTAGCTGGAGATCTCCTGCTATTACAGCTGATCTCCAATAAAAATCAGTTCACTGGGAGAAAATGGCCGCTTTGGCAATTGGACTCTATGGTAGGGTTGCCAGGTCCCTCTGCACCATCGGTGGGAGGTTTTTGGGGCAGAGCCTGAGGAGGGCGGGGTTTGGGGAGGGGAGGGAATTCAATCCCATAGAGTCCAATTGCCAAAGCGGCCATTTTCTCCAGGGGAACTGATTTCTGTCGGCTGGAGATCAGTTGTAATAGCAGGAGATCTTCTGCTGTTACCTGGAGGTTGGCAAAGAGGGACCTAGTGGGATGGCTCTAGATGCAATATATGTCCAAGGAAGTTGTGGTTTGTCTGGCTGAGGCCTACTTGTGGGAGGATAGTATGGCCTGCCTACCTGTCTCTTTCTTGGGAGGTATGAAGAGGAGGAGCCAGATGCAGGTGTGCAATGTAGTGTAGCTGCTTGAGCCAGTCAGAAGGGTCCTGCTTGAACCAGACTTTTTGAGGGAGGAATTTTGAGGGAAATGAAATTGGTTGAATGACCATTTGGAGGCCTTCTGGGGAGTCCAGGCCTGGGAAAGGAACCCTTCAGACAGCGTTTCTCCGGGTGCCAGGACTTATGCCCACAGAATACAGTTTTCCCATTTCCTCCCTCTCATGGTAGTCCAAAATGCCCCCTGAAATCCTGTACTTGAAGGTCTCCTCTCCCCCAGTTACAGAATTTTTGTGGGGGAAGAGTCAGGCTGCCCCAGGAGAGAGTCAGGAAAATCACTCTCTACTAGTCTGGGTTGACCCATTGATAAGATTTGGGACTAATTATTTCCTAAAGTAAGGAGCCCCGTGGTGCAGAGTGGTAAGCTGCTGTACTGCAGTCCAAGCTCTGCTCACGACCTGAGTTCGATCCCGACAGAAGTCGGTTTCAGGTAGCCGGCTCAAGGTTGACTCACCCTTTCCATCCTTCTGAGGTCGGTGAAATGAGCACCCAGCTTGCTGGGGGTAAAGAGGAGATAACTGGGAAAGGCACTGGCAAACTACCCCTGTAAACAAACTCTATACCTAGTAAACGTCGGGATGTGACATCACCCCATGGTTCAGGAATGACCCGGTGCTTGCACAGGGGACCTTTACCTTTTTACCTATTTCCTAAAGTGACATTTCAAAAGCAAATTGTTTTGTGAAATTTGGGGGAGAGTTCTATGCACCTTTGGGAACTGCTCTGTGAAAGAGAGATCAGATTGAGTGATCTTCCCTTCCAGAAGTCAACTTGGAAGAGCAAAGGTGTGTATGTTCCTCCAGTTTCGTTGAGAATGGTGGAAAGCACACAGGCTGCCCTGAAAGAGTTAAGTTTAGGCCTACTGAAGTGACTGAGCTGATTTATTTTAATCATGAAGATTATGGCGAGAGCCAATCGGGAATGACTGAGTAGACATGTGTGTGTTCTTAGAGGGGGGGGAGAGAAGAAATGGGTCATCTGCGGTGAGACAGTGAAAACTGGTGTAGCATTACTCTGGGATCCCAAAGTGAGAGATGATTGAAATGGCTAAAGACCGTGGCTTGGATCCCGTACTCTTGGATCCTGTACTTCTGCCAGCGGAAGAGGGAGAGGGTGATTTTTCACTAACCCCCCTATTCAGGCCCCCCCATTGATACTATTCAGGGCCCCCCAGTAATACTTCCCCAACTTGTGGGGCACAATTTCAGATGGAGAGCAGACATCAGTGACAGAGGGGAGGAGATAATATTTCCCTATACTTAGGAGAGATCTATTCCTCCTAAATGGGATCCACTTCAGTTAGGGTTGCCAACCTCCAGGTACTAGCTGGAGATCTCCTGGGATTACCACTGATCTCCAGCCGATAGAGATTTTTGTGTCTGGGTAACCATACCTGCATCACAGGTATAATATATACATGCATGAGCTCCCTACAAGCAGAACCCAAAGAAGCAGCTTCCCAATGGCCCCTCCTTTCCTGCCTCTTGCATAGCACCAAACATGCACACAGATTCCATTGTCTGCTAACGGAAGGCTCCGATAGCCTTCACTCCCCGCATCCCCTTCCTTTAAGTTTCGTTTCTCTGTGTAAGGGAACAATAGAGGTCTATTGACTAGATGTAGCAATGCTCACACAGGCGGGTTAGAAACTATGACGTTGCAGTGACAAACCACATCGAATGTTGGAATTTCGAATGTCTGTATAACCTCTTGCATTGTCCCTCCCCCTGTGTGACCAGATTGCAGAGCTCATTAGTCTGCTTTCTGGGATCACCCAGTTCTGACTTCCTTGGCCAATAAAGCAAGCCGTGACAGCTCAACCCAACCTCCTGTCCTCATTTACTATTGGACTCTATGTTAATGGGGGGACCCATCACATCAAGATCACGTGGAGAAAATGGCCGCTTTGGAAGATGGATTCTGTGGCATTATACCCCACTGTAGACCCTGCCCTTCCCAAACCCCGCCTGCCTCAGGCTTCGCCCCAAAAATCTCCAGGTATTTCCCAACCCAGAGCTGGCAACCCTGCCTCTGAGCTAGGGTTGCCAGGTCTCTCTTCGCCACCAGTGGGAGGTTTTTGGGTAGGGTTGTCAGCTCTGGGCTGGGAAATACCTGGAGATTTTGGGGGTGGAGCCTGAGGAGGGTGGGGTTTGGAGAGGGGAGGGACTTCAATGCCATAGAGTTCAATTGCCAAAGTGGCCATTTTCTCCAGGTGAACTGATCTCTATCAGCTGGATATCAGTTGTAATAGCGGGAGATCTCCATCTACCACCTGGAGGTTGGCAACCCTATTTTGGGGCAGTGCCTGACGAGGTCGGGGTTTGGGGAGGGGAGGGACTTCAGTGTAGGGTTGCCAAGTGCCAGGTGGTGGCGGGCAAACTCCCAATCCATCTAGCTGCCCGCTGACCAGGTGAGGGTCGGCGGGCAATCAGTGCAACCGGCGACACGTCACTTCTGGTTCACATCCGGAAGTGCTGCATTGCAAAGGGCCAGTTTCCACTCAAACTCCCAGTTTGAGTGGTAAAGGCTTGTTGCGATGCAGCACTTCCGGGTGTAAAACGCATCGCAACTGGGAGTTTGAGTGGAAACCTGCCCTTTGCAATGCAGCACTTCTGGATGTAAATCGGAAGTGATGAAGCAGTTCCGGGCGCACGCAACTCCCACCTCCACTCTAAAAACCTCCCGCCGAAGAAGAAGAGGGACCTGGTAAACCTACAATGCCATAGAGTCCAGTTGCCAAAGCAGCCATCTTTTTCCAGGGGAACTGATCTCTGTCAGCTGGAGATCAGTTGTAATAGTGGGAAATATCCTGCCACCACCTGGAAATTAAAACCAATAACACAAATATTCTTTTTCACAAATGTATGGTAAGTATTTCAATTTGATTATGTTACTTCACATGAATCATGATATATAGAATCATACAGACCACTTTCTTTTGCAGGAATACTCAAAATAATATGGTTCCTTTTACAGAGATAATCAATTTCATATAAACATTCTATATACAACCAAGACAGGAACCCGGTAAGTATCCTGTTTCAGAGTTCTTTTTCCTCAGTTGGTGTGTAATAATAGAATGTCAATAATGTCCCATAAATCACAAGAATGTCTAATCTTTGTTTCTTATTTTGCAGGTTATTGTCCCACATTGTAAGCAATTCCTGTTGTGCTATAAAGTTGATGGAAGTATTCTTATAGATTCCACTCCATTTGCAGTTCTATTACAATTCATCAAAAATCAATTAATACATAGTTATTGGCTAAATTTTCTTAATAACATGCATGAAAATAAACAAAAAGCCTGAAAAGTCACACGTGGCGTTTAACCCGTTAAACGCCACGTGTGACTTTTCAGGCTTTTTGTAATACCACTCCTAGAGTTAATGAGCAAAAATTCCATTTAACCTGCAAGCTTCAGACTGTAATTACCCAGCACAATGTCTTTGAAACAGTGATTGTATGCATTGGCTAGGAGTAACAGACGTGAAAAAGTTGTCGGTGAGTAATACTGTGTACATAGATTTGTTTATTTTCATGCATGTTATTAAGAAAATTTAGCCAATAGCTATGTATTAATTGATTTTTGATGAATTGTAATAGAACTGCAAATGGAGTGGAATCTATAAGAATACTTCCATCAACTTTATAGCACAAAGGAATTGCTTACAACGTGGGACAATAACCTGCAAAATAAGAAACAAAGATTAGACATTCTTGTGATTTATGGGACATTATTGACATTCTATTATTACACACCAACTGAGGAAAAAGAACTTTGAAACAGGATACTTACCGGGTTCCTGTCTTGGTTGTATATAGAATGTTTATATGAAATTGATTATCTCTGTAAAAGGAACCATATTATTTTGAGTATTCCTGCAAAAGAAAGTGGTCTGTATGATTCTATATATCATGATTCATGTGAAGTAACATAATCAAATTGAAATACTTACCATACATTTGTGAAAAAGAATATTTGTGTTATTGGTTTTTATTAAGAGATATAAATTTTGCCATAGTGACTACATCTTTTTGACTAACTTCCTATACTGTGGTCCAAGTATTTATTATTGTGACCACCTGGAAATTGGCAACTATTTTTTAATTTGTATATTTGCAATCATCTTTTTATAATACAGTCCTCTTGCTTCCTTATAGCCTTTCTCACTGTTCACACTATCTATCTATCTATCTATCTATCTATCTATCTATCTATCTATCTATCTATCTATCTATCTATCTATCCATCCATCCACAGAGTTACAAAATAAAATCGAGCCAGGAGATAGGGAGGGCGGCAGAAGAAATAACAATGAGGAAAGAATGCCCAGACTGACACGATTGATGACTGAAATGTCTCCAAGCCCAGTTCCGACATCTGCCTTGCCAAAGCTCCCTCCTTTCAGCTGTGGCCTGGCGAGATGCCACCTAGTGTTATTTTAGGCTGCTGCAGGGGCCTTCCAAGCCTCTGTGAGCGTGTTGTCTCCCCGCTAGGCTGCCGCCATCACTGTTAAACCACCCTTAATCCTTGTTATTTTTTTCTAATCCCCCCCACTCCGTGCTGCCTTGCTTTCAGGGCCTTTGTTCCCAACCAGGAGCTGGAGCTGAGCCCCAGGCATGAGCAGGCCAAGCAACTGCTGCAGAGAGCTCGCATGAAGTCCCGGACAAACCCTCTCCGAGCCAGCCATAGCATCTTGCCCGCTGCGCCCCAGGAAAGGAGGTAAGGCTTTCCCTGGGCTAGGTGTGAGGTGCATAGGAGAAGGGGGATAGAGAAGGGTTTGTTATGTTTTTGCAATGTGTCACCAACTTTGAGCTTTTCCTGCCACCTTCGTGGTAAAACTCACGTACCTCCTCCTGGCACGTATGTCCTGGCATATTCTTAATCCACCAGCCATGTGAGACTGGGCCCCTCTCTACCTGTTTGTCGGGGGTCTTTTTATTTTCCAGTCATCTCCCCCTCAGAAAACATTGCATTGTCTGTCCACCATCATCTCAATAAGTTATTATCATGTATTGGCCAGTCGAAAGCTGCTGACATTGTACAGGAGGGTGCTGCGTGAGGATAAAGATGCACCAAGAGAACACCACAGGAGTTTGTAGTGTATGTCACCAGCAGCCAGAAAAGCGATATATTTGGGGGGAAACACAATTGTGGAATGCAGCCTCAGCGTTTGATCCCACCAAATGGGAGTTCGATTAAGGCAGAAGTGCCGCAGCAGTTTAAAAAACTGACAGCATTCATTCCAGCATAAGGTTTTGTGAGTCAGAGCTCATTTCATCAGCATGTGATGAGCTCTGACTCACGAAAGCTTATGTTGGAATAAACTTTGAGAGTCTTGCAAGGTGCTGCTGGACTTCCGCTTAATTTGGCTACAACAGGCTAGCACGGTTCACCCTCTGGAATGAAAAGTGAGTTAAATACCGTTCTCATCTTGACCCCCACAGTAATTACCAAAACTGTCCACAAGGCTAGTCCGCTGGCTTCATTCAGAAGTAGTCGTGAAGCTAAATTTGTAAAGCCTTATCTTCCAATCACATGTTAATGAATGCACTTTTATATTGGTTAAACGTGCAAGTATGTCTTTTAGTAGAACAGAGATTTAGTTTGATTTGAGTGTTTTAAAAATTCTCTTGATAAGACAGGCCACTAGGCCTCATGAGGCACTCACTTAGTACTATAGTATGAATTCCTTGTTTGATTAACATAGCAGAATGTACTTGCTTGTACACTGGAGGAGGAGTTCTGACAGTGATCGAATACCCATCACATCAAAGATTACCATACACAGCAGAAGAACCCGTTACGCAGTGGTAGTTTGCACAGAGTTATTGAAACGAGAGGATTATACTAATTGACTTTCCTTTTCATGAAAACCAGAGAGGCGCCAACCGTAAGATCTTGGCATCCCAGCACACGGGTGTTTTTTTGCAAAGCATATGAAACTCTGTTCTCGGAGCAAAGCCAAAGAGCAAATCATATCCTCCATCAGCAAGAATTTCCACCATTCCATTCACTTCCTTTTTAAAGTCTTCTCGTGTTTACACTGGGAGGGGCTGTGGCTCAGTGGTAGAGCCTTTCCTTAGCATGCAGAATGTCCCTGGTTCAATCCCCAGCATCTCCAGTTAAAGGGACTAGGCAAGTAAGTGATGTGAAAGACCTCTGCCTGAGACCCTGAAGAGCCGCTGCCAGTCTGAGTTGACAGTATTGACTTCGATGGACCTTGATGGTCTGATTCAGCATAAGGCAGCTTCATGTGTTCATGTGTACTCTCTTTAGCATCTTTTCTTGGCCAGGTCCAAACAGAGAACAGTATAAAGACACCCAGTCCCATTCTGTCTGCAAAGCAAACTATGTCTGGTTGTGGTCTGCACCGGGGTTGGCGACCCACTAGGGTCCCGCTCTTGAAGTCATGTACTTCTTTATTGCTAGATCATTCCAGTCTCCACTGAGGGCTGCTTAACATTACTGTGTTTTTCCTTCGGTTGCTGCCCTTGGGGCAGGGGTAGTATTGGTGCTGGGCTATTCAGTCCCTCAGGTGCCAGTGCGGCATGATAGTCAGAGTGTTGGATTACGACTGGGAAGACTTTGGTTCAAATGTCAACTCAGGGCCTAACTGTACCTTGCGTTCCACCCCCCACCCCCGAGTCCTCCTGATCTATATGCATTTGCAAGTTCCCTGATGGCATCTCAATTCTCATGTGCGTGGGGGAGGGGGGTCCAGTTCAGATTAGGACCAAAGTGCGTAAGGAGAAGGGGCTTCAGCTTTACCCCCTGCACTGTTTTCCAAAGTCGAAATGGCCCCAGGGAACTGTTAGTTGCCCCATTGGGGTCCCTTGTATACTGATGGGATATACACAGGTTTCCCAAATGGTCCAATAGTGCTTCTCTGGGGCTGTTTTAAGTTAGGGCACTGTTATGGGGTGGAGGATTGTGGAGGATCTTGACAGGCTAGAGAGTTGGGCTAAAACTAATAAAATGCACTTCAGCAAAAGTAAATGTAAAGTTTTGTATTTAGGGAGGCAAATCAAATGCATAATTATAGGATGGGGGAGACTTGTCTTAGCAGTAGTGTGTTCGAAAAGGATCTAGGGGTCTTAGTAGACGAAACACTGAACATGAGCCAGCAGTGCGATGCGGTAGCTAAAACGGCAAATGCGATCTTGGGTTGCATCGACAGAAGTATAGTGTCCAGATCACGTGAAGTGATGGTATCACTTTACTCTGCTCTGGTTAGACCTCACCTAGAGTATTGTGTTCAGTTTTGGGCACCACAATTTATGAAAGATGTAGAGAAGCTAGAATGTGTCCAGAGGAGGGCAACAAAGATGGTGAGGGGTCTGGAGACCAAGTCCTATGAGGAAAGGTTGAAGGAGCTGGGTATTGTCGAAGGCTTTCACGGTCAGAGTTCATTGGTTCACTGTCCTTCAGTGTTACTCCTCTGAAGATGCCTGCCACAGCTGCTGGCGAAACGTCAGGAAAGAAAATACCAAGACCACGGTCACACAGCCCGGATAACCTACAAGAACCAATGAGCTGGGTATGTTTAGCCTGAAGAAGAGAAGACTGAGAGGGGATGTGATAACCATCTTCAAGTACTTGAAGGCCTGTCATATAGAGGATGGTGCCAAGTTGTTTTCTGTTGTCCCAGAAGGTTGGACCAGAACCAACGGGTTGAAATTAAATCAAAAGAGTTTCCGTCTAGACATTAGGAAGAATTTTCTAACAAAGCAGTTCCTCAGTGGAACAGGCTTAGAATCATAGAATCATAGAGTTGGAAGGGACCACCAGGGTCATCTAGTCCAACCCTCTGCACAATGCAGGAAACCAACAACTACCTCCCCCCACATCCCCAATGACCCCAACCCTCCCCCTGCCATGCAGGATCCCACAATCAAAGCACTCCTGACAGATGGCCATCTAGCCTCTGCTTAAAGACCTCCAAAGACGGGGACTCCACCACCCTCCGAAGCAGCACATTCCACCGTCGAACAGCCCTCACCGTCAGGAAGTTCTTCCTAATGTTTAGGTGGAATCGCTTTTCTATTAGTTTAAATCCATTACACCGTGTCCTAGTCTCTGGAGCAACAGAGAACAAGCTAGTTCCCTCATCAACATGACATCCCTTCAAATATTTAAACATGGCTATCATGTCTCCCCTCAACCTTCTCTTCTCCAAACTATACAAACCCAACTCCTTAAGTCTCTCCTCATAAGGCATGGATTCCAAACCTCTGATCATTCTGGTCGCCCTCCTCTGGACACGCTCCAACTTGTCAACATCCTTCTTAAATTGAGGAGCCCAAAATTGGACACAGTATTCCAAGTGAGGTCTAACCAATGCAGAATACAGTGGTAGTATTACTTCCCTTGATCTAGACACAATACTCCTATTGATGCAGCCCAGAATTACATTGGCCTTCTTAGCTGCCATATCACACTGTTGACTCATGTTCAGTTTGTGGTCCACTAAGACTCCCAGATCTCTTTCACATGTACTGTTGTCAAGCCAACTCTCTCCCATCCTGTACCTGTGCCTTATGTTGTTTCTGCCTAGGTGAAGTACTTTACACTTCTCCCTATTGAAATCCATGTTACTGCTTATGGCCCAGCGCTCCAGTCTATCGAGGTCATTCTGAACTCTGAACCTACCCTCCAGGGTATTAACTACCCCTCCTAACTTGGTGTCATCTGCAAATTTGATTAGCTTGCTCTCTATTCCATCATCCAAGTCATTTATAAAAATATTAAATAGTACTGGTCCCAAGACAGGCCCCTGTGGTACCCCACTGCTCCCTCCTCTCCAGGATGAAGTTGTGCCATTAATGTGCACCCTTTGGGTTCGGTTGGTCAACCAATTACCAATCCACCTAACAGTAGCAGTGTCCAGCCCACATTTTACTAGCTTTGTTTCAAGAAGATAATGGGGGACTTTATCAAAGGCTTTACTGAAATCAAGGTACACTACATCTACAGCATTCTCTTCATCTACCATACTTGTCACTCTTTCAAAAAAAGATATGAGATTAGTTTGGCATGACCTGTTTTTGAGAAACCCATGTTGACTGTCAGTGAGTACGGCATTTCTTTCTAAGTGCTTACAGACTGTCTGTTTAATTATCTGCTCTAGTATTTTACCTGGTATTGATGTCAGGCTGACTGGGCGATAATTGTTTGGGATTTCTTTCCCCACCTTTTTAAAGATGGGACCACATTTGCCCTCCTCCAGTCTGCTGGAACTTCTCCTGTTCTCTGCTTCCTCTGGAGGTGGTGAGCTCTCCTTCCCTGGTGGTTTTTAAGAAGAGGTTAGACGGCCATCTGTCAGCAATGCTGATTCTATCACCTTAAGCAGATCATGAGAGGGAGGGCATCTTGGCCATCTTCTGGGCATGGAGTAGGGGTCACTGTGTGTGTGTGTGGGAGGTAGTTGTGAATTTCCTGCATTGTGCAGGAGGTTGGACTAGATAACCTTGGTGGTCCCTTCCAACTCTATGATTCTATGAGGAGGATGAGAGGTGGTATCTCCAGTCTTGGTTTCTCATTAGGCTTCAAGATGTGCTATAAAGCCAAATGGTGCCTCTGCCCAGTTTTGGGTCATTGTGTCGGAGGCTGATAAAGGGCCAATCAGCGTCACCAAATCCTGTTGATGTCTCTTTGTGATGCAGGGATGCCTGTGGGTTTGCTGTTGTGGACACAAGGAACTTTGCTCTGAAGGACGGAGACTCCCATGCTAGTGGGAACCTAAGTGATTCCTCTAGCGGGGAATCTAGCTGTAGTCAGCAGAGGAAGCGGGGGCCGTCGCCATCCCGAGTCCGTTTTGAAGACGAATCTGCGCGGGACGCTGAGGTCCGCTACTTGGAACGCCTGCAGCAGCGTCAGAAGCGGGTCCTGGATTCGGTCCTCTTATTTCTTGGACAGGGCCCACTGGCCTCCAAACCGGACCTTTCAGACTATATAAACGGCGACCTCCAGCGTAAGCAGAACGGAGAACAGCAGAACGCTAGGCAAGTGGCGGAAGTGCTTGCTCACCAAAGCAGCAAGGGGCGCTCTGAGAGGGGGAAACCTCTTGTGGTCAATGAGGAAGGGAAATGCAGTGCCTGTGGCTCTTACATCACCAATTCAGCACCCAATCAGAACCCAGATGCCCGAGTCAACCCGACTGGGAATGCCATGCCTCCAACCGGCAACATCCCCCAAGAAAGCAAAAATTCAGCCCAGGCCAATGAAAACAAAGAGCTCAGTACATGCCAAGAGGACCCACGGACAAGGACTCTGGGTCCTAAAGGAACTCCACTGTGGATCCTCCCTTCTCGGCAGCATGTGTACACAGAACGTATCAGGGAGACTTATATTGGAGAAGTGACTTGCATAGATGATGTGGACTCGGCTTTAGACAGCACCACTGACACCTCAGACAGCTACAGGACTGACAGTGAAGAGGCTGGGACCAGCAGCTGCCGGCCGGGGAACAAAAATAACTACCGTGGTAGTTCCGGTTCTGATCCTAAGCTACCTTGTCCTTCAGAAAAGGGCCAGAAGGCTGAGTGGGAGAGGCGCAGGGAGAACGGTGTCTGCAGTACCAGCGGGGAGAAGACCTGGGATAATGGGGCCAACGTTAGTCAAGTGGAGATCCAGTCAACTGCTAACGAGACATGCAACTGTCATTTGAAAGGGGCTTCGCAAGTGAAAGATCAGGTGACCAGGAGGACAGTCAATGGGGTGGAAAGCTTTCCCAGAGTCGGCCAGCCTGCCGATCAGTTCCAGCAGATCAAGAAAGGCAAGGCCCAAGGACACACCAGGACCGCCAAAGTTCAGCTGAGGCAGCCCACGCCTGCCGTCTGCTCCCAGCAGGTGCCTTCCCATTTGGTCCCTGGTGGTGGGACAGATTCTTTGAATGAGAAGCCACTGGAAAGCTCTGATCGTGCTCCTCGGCCAACCAACAATTTAAGCCAGACTGCACAGATAACAGGCCCATCACAGCAAATAGTAAAGCAAACGGCCGTAGGCTACAACTTAGTGAACCGGGTACCTGCACCTCCTAGCACTGGAAAAGCCCTCTCCTCCCCTTTGCCTTACAGGAGGGCTGTCTTGACAGGCGGCTTCAAGCCCACCAATCAGGATCCCGGGCTCATGGGCCAAGCCAACGAACTGTCAGTTAACTCAGCTTCCCCCAATGGTTTGCAGCAAAAATGTGTGTCTGGCCTGCAGGAGCAGTGTTACTTGCAGCCAGCTCCAGACATGCTCTCCAAGAGTCACCTGCTGGCCTTGTCCACCAATAATTGCAATAACACACATGCCAAGGGTCTGCCAGAAGGCTCGGCGACGGCTACAGAGGAAAACAGTGAGGAGCATCTCCAGAATAATTGGAAGTTGGACAAGAGCAAAGGTAAGAGAGAACATCTTTCAGCAATGTTGTTTCTATGACCTTAAGCATATGATGAGAGGGAAGGCATCTTGGCCATCTTCTGGGCATGGAGTAGGGGTCACTGGGGTGTGTGGTGGGGGAGGTAGTTGTGAATTTCCTGCATTGTTCAGGGGGTTGGACTAGATGACCCTGGTGGTCCCTTCCAACTCTATGATTCTATGATCGACTCGCCCCCCAAAGGATTTATTATATGCTCCGCAGATCTCTTTCAGTTATACAGTGATTAAAACAAATCATAGTATTTATACATGTTTAGTTTCAGCATCCAGGATCCTAGTTTCAGTGGCTACAGCAACAGAGCAATCCTGGGGGGGTGTTTAGATTAAGCGCGCCTGGGGATGGCGCAGCCACACCACCTTCTGAGCGGCTTGCTGCCAGGCGCACCAAGCCGAAACTCTGTTTTTCAAATAAACCTGTGAAACCTCTCCATAGGGGTTCATGGGGCTGCGCCACCAACTTTGAAAGCGAAAGGCGAAAGTTGGCACCTGCAAAAGGGGGTGTTCCCTGGCCAAAAGGGCTTAGGGGGCTAAAGTCAGCCCCGCCCCCGGGAACGCCCCCTTTGGCACCGGCGTGAGCCCCTGCACCATAGCTTCACTCCCATGGTGGCTGCACCAGCATCCTGGCAAGGCGATGCCGTGCCACTCCCCTTCTCTATTGTAAATGCCTTATGCCAGCGTAGGTGCCACTTTAGATGGCATAAGTGGCATTTATGCCAGCGTAGGGGTCATGCCACCTCCAGAGGCATTTCGCCCCCTCCCCCTTTGGATTGCTCTGCCCCTCCCCCTTTGGATTGAGAGCCAGCGTGGTGTAGTGGTTAAGAGCGGTAGTTTGGACTCTAATCTGGAAAACCAGGTTTGAGTTCCCACTCCTCCACATGAGTGGCCGAGGCTAATCAGGTGAACAGGATTTGTTTCCCTGTTCCTGCACATGAAGCCAGCTGGGTGACCTTGGGATAGTCACAGCGTTCTTAGAGCTCTCTCAGCCCCACCTACCTCACAGGGTGTCTGTTGTGGGGAGGGAAAGGGAAGGTGATTGTAAACCAGGTTGATTCTCCCTTAAGTGGTAAAGTCGGCATATAAAAACCAACTCTTCTTCCTCTTCCAAGGTTGCCAACAATATGCAGAGGATGCTCAGCTTTATCTCTTGTTTCCAGCAGAATCCCAGGGAGGCTGTAGAAACTGAGAACAGGTTCCTAGAGAAAGTTTTATTCCATCCCTGATGAGTGCTAACAAACTGAAACTTAATCCTGACAAAATGGAAGTGCTAATGGTGGGGGGAAGGTTGAACCCAGGGAATGGGATATCTCAGCGTGTTGTAGTGGTTAGGAGCAGTGGACTCTAATCTGGAGAACTGGGTTGGTTTCCCCACTCCTACACATGAAGCCAGCTGGTGACCTTGGGCAGGTCACAGTTCTCTCCAAACTCTCTCAGCCCCACCTACCTCACAAGGAGTCTGTTGTGGGGAGAGGAAGGGAAGGAGATTATCAGCCGGTTTGATTCTCCTTAAAAGGTAGAGAAAGTTGGCATATAAAAACCATCTCTTCTTCTTTTCTGGATGGTGTTGCGCTCCTCATAAAGGAGCAAGTTTGTAGCTTGCGGATGCTCCTGGACCTGGGCCTCCTGTCAGATAAGCAGATAGCAGCAGTGGCCAAGGGTGCTTTTCACCAGCTATAGCTAGTGAGCCAGCAGCAGCCCTTCTTGGACAGGCAAGATCTTGCCACTGTGGTGCATGCCCTGGTAACGTCTAGGCTAGATTACTGCAGTGCGCTATATGTGGGGCTGCCCTTGAAGGCTGCCCAGGAGCTACAAGTTGGGACAGAATGCTGCCGCCAGAAACACCGACCAGAGTGAGTCGTATGGCCCACATCGCTCCAGTCTTGTTCCAGCTGCACTGGCCCCCTATTTGCTTCTGGACAGGATCTGACCTGAGAAGGATCTTTACAAAAAAGCGCATACAAGCAAACAGCCACATTTTTTCTGTGCGCTAAGGTGAAGTTGTGTCCTATCCTGTTAGCTAAATGTGCTAATCTACCCTGAGGCTGTTCAACAAGTGACAACTGGATGTGCTTGTATGTGTTTGGAGCGGTGGACTCTGATCTGGAGAACCGGGTTTGAAGCCAGCTGGGTGAGCTTGGGCTAGTCACAGCTCTCTCAACCCCACCTACCTCACAGGGTATCTGTTGTGGGGAGGGGAAGGGGATTGTAAGCCGGTTTGAGTCTCCCTTGAGTGGTAGAGAAAGTCGGCATATAAAAACCAACTCTTCTTCTATCACGACAGGTCCGTTACCCTTGTCGTGTGGTGTTCCCCCTGTTACTCCCACCGCCATGAGTTCTGCTGCCATCGCTCTTTCCCTGACAGCTGAGGAGGCCGACAGCACCATCTCCGCACAGGGGTGCGGCAGGGAAGCTCCGAAGGGGGAGGCACGGAAGACCAAGCCAGTGCGACCAAATTCAGCCCAAGGGTGAGTAAATGAATTACACACCCGCTCCGAAGCAGCTGAGGGCAGGGGCACCTCATGGAGCAAAGCCTGGCCCCGAATTCAAGCCCAGAACCACAGAATCCACAGCAAACTCTTCGTGGAAGCTTCCCTTCAGTTCTGGAATTCCCCTCCCTATGAAAATTTACTTATTCAGGTTGAACATCCCTTATCCAGACTGCTTGGGACCAGAAGTGGTCCGTACTTTGGATCTTTCAGTGTATTGGAATATTTTGAAATGTTTGAACATAAGAACAGCCCTGCTGGATCAGACCAAGGTCCATCAAGTCCAGCAGTCCGTTCACACAGCGGCGAACCAGGTGCCTCTAGGAAGCCCACGAACAAGACGACTGCAGCAGCACCATCCTGCCTGTGTTCCACAGCACCTACCCCCATGATCATTTTGGTTGTCATTTTGGTTGTCATTTTGCACATACACGATGAGATATCTTGGGGATGGAACCCAAATTCATTTGTGTTTTATACACACTTTATACACACAGCCTGAATGTAATTTTAAACAATATTTTTAAATAATTGTGTGTACATTGAACCATCAGAAACCATCAGGATACCTGTATCAGCTGTTAAACAACAGCAACAACAAACAAACAAATAATGGCAGGCTTTCGGTCTCCACCTACGATGCATTGTACACTGTATTTTTTTTAAGCGAGAGGAAACATTGAAAGCAGGTAGCCTGGATCTGCCTGCATGCCGGCTCGAAGGGTCCAGTTTTTGGATCTGTCTGGATATGGGACGTCCGGATAAGGGATACTTTACCTGTATGTCTTCTGAAAATGGTGGAAAGACCTTTTTCTTCATAGTGGCAGTGGCCAGGAATAGGACAAAATGGGTTTAAGCAGTGTAACTGAGTGTTTGCAAGCAGGGGGTGGGGGGATCCTCACCTGGGCATAACATGCAATACATCAAAATAAGTAAAGGCAGTGGCTTTTTATTAGCAAAAAGGTAGCAGGATTGAGGTGCAGAGTTATAGTTCTTGAGAATCAGGGCTTGACCTCCCTCAGGGACTCCTTCCTTGAATCTTTATCTTTAATTTTTTTTAAAAAAAGGCTGTAACTCAGGGCTCCCCAACATGGTGCCTGTATACACCAGGTTCCCCTTGACACCTTTTTGTGGCACTCACCAAGTGTGTTTAGAACATAAGAAAAGCCATGCTGGATCAGACCAGGGTCCATCAAGTCCAGCAGTCCATTCGCACAGTGGCCAACCAGGTGCCTCTAGGAAGCCCACAAACAAGACGACTGCAGCAGCAGCATCCTGCCTGTGTTCCACAGCACCTAATATAATAGATATGCTCCTCTGATCCTGGAGAGAATAGGTATGCATCATGACTAGTAGTCATTTTTACTAGTAGCCATGGATAGCCCTCTCCTCCATGAACATGTCCTCTCCCCTCTTAAAGCCTTCCAAGTTGGCAGCCATCACGGCATCCTGGGGCAGGGAATTCCACAATTTAACTAT
Source organism: Euleptes europaea (assembly GCF_029931775.1). Classification (NCBI taxonomy): domain Eukaryota; kingdom Metazoa; phylum Chordata; class Lepidosauria; order Squamata; family Sphaerodactylidae; genus Euleptes; species Euleptes europaea. The sequence continues at coordinate 20,640,086 of NC_079313.1, read as the reverse complement.
ATGTTGTGTGAAGAAATACTTTCTTTGATCAGTTTTGAATCTCTCACCCTCTAGCTTCAGCAGATGACCCTGTGTTCTAGTATTATGAGAGAGGGATAAAAGCTTCTCCCTGTCCACTCTCTCCATTCCATGCATGATTTTATAGATCTCTAATATGTTTCCCCTTAACCACATTCTTTCCAAGCTAAACAGCCCTAAGCTTTTTAACCACTCCTCATAGGGCAGTTGATCTAGCCCCCTGATCATTTTGGTTGCTCTTTTCTGCACCTTCTCAAGCTCTGCAATATCCTTTTTTAAAGTGTGTTGACCAGAACTGTACACAGTATTCCAAGCGTGGTCTCCCTATAGATTTGTACAAGGGTAGTACGATAGCCCAATTTGCAAGATCTCAGTTTGCAAGATCTGAGCAAGGCTGTCAAAGATAGGACATTCTGAAGGACTTTCATTCATAGGGTCGCCTTGAGTTGGAAGCGACTTGACGGCACTTAACACACACACACAGTACGATAGCAGCAGTTTTATTCTCTGTTTTTCGTCTAATTATGGCCAGCATGGAGCCATGTGGAGTTTTTGCTCAGGCAAGCTTCTGATTGGCCGCTGTGCAGAATTACATTACAGTTTTCATTTATTGTTACGGCCATTGGCCAGCATAGGCTGTGCAGAATAAAATAAGGTTTCAATGGCAGCTGCATGCCTCTTTCCAGCTTTGTTTCCGCAGCAGTGAGGACTATAGTAAGGACCCAAACCGATTTCTGCTTCCGTGATTCACATCCCAAGCTCTCCACTGGATCGCGCCTGCCATTGCCTCTGTTCGCTTGCTTGTGGCAGCAGAGGTTGTAAAATACGGCAGGTCTCTTTGGGCTGCCCAGCACTTCCTGTTTGCTGGAAGCAAAGGCTCTGTCCTTGGTGCTTCCTACCACCGTCCCCTCTCTCCTTCCTCTGTGCTGCCTGCAGCCTGTCCAGATCCAGATGGTTCTGCAGCTCTCGCCCTCTCAGGCACCCTCTGCTGTCTCTCGGCTTTGGCGTTGCGCTCTCACTGCCTCCTTGGCTCTCCGATCTCAGCCAGGTCTCCCCCCTTGTCTTTCGCTGTCCCGATTTCCCCCCCTCCAGCCTGCCCCAGCCTTAACCCCAGCTTTGCTCTTTCTGCCCAAATCCCCAGAAAGTGGTTGCTATGGTCACACGTGGCAGTCCCCAGAAATTAAGCCTCTGCCATTTCACCCGGGGATTATATCTAAATGCAGCTTTCTTGGTTGCAAAACAAACACAGGTTTTCCGGAGCCTCGTATTACACAGCCCAGGCAGCAGCCAAATTCTGCAGAATGACTTGTGCACACAATTCAGGCTGTCTAATTATAGTCTGCTAATTATTTGACCTAGCAAGTCAAATCTCACCAGAGAAAAATTCAAGTACAACATTGCTAAAAATAGGGTAAAGAAAAATAAAAAGTATTGCGGCAAAATAGGCCCATGATAGAAAAATGCACGCCTAACAGGAATGGTTCTCTTGGGCAAGTGGGAGGTAAGGGAGTTAAGAACATAAGAAAAGCCCTGCTGGATCAGACGTAGCAGGCTGATTCTCAGTGGCCGGGGACACCGCGATTGCAGGTCATTCTCCCTTCTCTTTACAAGTGGATGCAGTACTATTTGCCCTGTTGGCTTGTACAGAACAGAAGTCTGAATTTAGGAGCACCATCGTTAGGACCGCAATTGCAGCGTCTCCCTGTGTGGTTCTGTTCATCTCCTTTACATTTGAATCTTTCCTCAAAATCTACCTTTTCCATGACGATTTGGGCTCAGCCCTGAGGCGCCCATCTGCAACTGGACTGAAGCCTCATGCAGCTCTTTCTTATGGCTTCTTGTTGCCCCTTTCCCCTGCTGTCAAAACTGATTTGTAAGCACCTCCTGTGTAACACCATAAGTTTATCTCCAGCATTGTTAATACAAGGACTATCAAGGGCTTCCTCTGCTCCCAGCCTTCGAGGGATGTGTGTATCTTGCCTGGCATTAGGGAAATATTGGACTCATGCAGGCCTTTGTTTCCAGTGGAGGAATCCATTGGTTACCTCTGGCTCCCAGAAAGGCGACATTTTTAATCTGGCTGCCTGCTTAGCATTTTGCATTTGTTGCAGGGGCTTTTTTAAAAGGCTTTATGCTAGACAACTATAGAAGAGTTTTCAACTCAGTCTTTGCTTTAGGGATTTAGCTCCTTGGTATTCATATCTGCTATGTTGACCCATTTATAACCATAGTGCTTCAGTAGACAGAAGCAGTAAGCTGGCCACAGGAACAGGTGCTCCTGTGAAAATCTGGTGTCCGAAGGCCCCCCCCCAATAAAATAAAAAATACAGATGGGATTATTTGCATGTATAAAACGGTGTGTTGACTGCTCTCTGGTATCCTTCCTAAATGGCACCCTTGACTATGATTTGGCTGTGATTTTGCAGTGGTGTAGTGGAGAGCCAGCATGATATAGTGGTTAAGAGCAATGGTTTGGAGCGGTGGACTCTGATCAGGAGAACCGGGTTTGATTTCCCACTTCTCCACATGAGCGCCAGAGACTATTCTGGTGAACCGGGTTCGTTTCCCCACTCCTCCACTTGAAGCCAGCTGGGTGACCTTGGGCTAGTCACAGCTCTCTTAGAGCTCTCTCAGCCCCACCTACCTCACAGGGTGTCTGTTGTGGGGAGGGGAAGGTGATTGTAAGCCGGTTTGATTCTGCCTTAAGTGGTAGAGAAAGTCGGCATATAAAAACCAACTCTTCTTCTTCTCCTACCTTGTATTTTGCAATGACTATGGAGAAAATCCTGTATACACATGAACGCATGAAGCTACCTTCTACTGAATCAGACCCTTGGTCCATCAAAGTCAGTATTGTCTACTCAGACCGGCAGCGGCTCTCCAAGGTGTCTCAGGCAGAGGTCTTTCACATCACCTTCTTGCCTAGTCCCTTTCACTGGAGGTGCCGGGGATTGAACCTGGGACCTCCTGCCTGCCAAGCAGAGGCTCTACCACTGAGCCACGGTCAGAGCAGGAAAACACTTCCGTTGTAGACTGGAAGTTCCAAGAAAGACTGCATTGGTGTATAGCTCTAGTCCTTTTCTTTCTCTAGTCCTATTAGGGCTGTGTGTGTGTCTAAAGTGCTGTCAATTCATAGCCAATATATGATGATGTCAGCAAGGGGATTTCAGGGCAAATGAGAAGCAGAGGTGGTTTGCCATTGCCTACCTCTGCAGGGTCTTCCTTGGAGGACTCCCAAGTACTGAACCTGCTTAGCTTCCAAGATCTGATGAGATCAGGCTATGCCATGCTGTCATCCCTCCCCAGACTGGGCTGTTGCGGGACTTTAGTCTGGCTCTGAGGCCTGCCTTTTCTTTTTTTGCTGTTAGAAGGCCTTTAAGACCTTCCTACATTTGTTTGTCTGTGGCCATTTATGCTTGGTAACTAGCTGCACATTCCAAGCTGAAGTGCCCCACATATTTTTTTTGAGTTCTTCACGCTGAACCGTCATTCCGGAAGTCACTACAAAGCCAGCGCATACCTGCTTCACATTACTTAAGAGCCCCTTTAACGCGACCTTTTTTTTTTGCTCCATCTCCGCCTCGAAGCATCCGCTCAAGGAAGCATGAGGGATCACAGCTGTGGGGTTAGCTATGCAAAGGACGATTGCTAATGGCTATGCAAACGAAGGAATGAAGGGGCAGGCGAGGGGTGGTGGTGGAACTTGTTTGACTTTCTCCTCTTGCATCGGGACCGTGAATAGTAATTTTAAATGTCGGAATTAAAAAAGGAGCTTTGAGCGAGAATCAAAATTGACCCTGCATAAATGGCTTCGGTTTGGGTATTCTGAATCCAGGCAGTGAAGTTGGAATGAGCCTTGCTCCGTTAACCCTCTTACCTGGATTCCTTTGCCTTTTCAGCAAAACCTTAGAAACCTACCCAGGGCCAAAGAAGAAGCAGTTTGCCAAGAAAGCGGCCCCCAGCACCGCCTCCTCCTTTTCTTCCTCCTCCTCCCCGTCAGGGCTGAAGAAATTCTTCACCTCCTTGAGCCAGAGCACGAAGCAGCGGCTGGGCAGGTTCCGCTGCTACAGCATGGAACAGATCTCTGACGCAGGGACAGATGCTCAAGCGGCCCCCGAGGAACCAGGCAGAGGTGCCACGAGCTCCCCAAAAATGAAGAAAGCCCCTTCTCTGCAGTCCTTGCGCCTGGTGAGTCCTCAGGGCATATCTGGTGTGTGCTGTAGCTCAAGGCAGGAGGAGCGGAACGTGGCTTGCATAGGGCAGCATTTCTCAAGCTGTGTCTCAGGGTACAGTAAGGCCCCTGCAGGAGGGTTGCCAGCTCCGGGTTGGGAAACACCTGGAGATTTTGGGGGCGGAGCCTGAGGAGGGCGGGGTTTGAAGAGGGGAGGGACTTCAATGCCGCAGAGTCCAATTGCCAAAGTGGCCATTTTCTCCAGGCGGACTGATCTCTATCTGCTGGAGATCAGTTGTAATAGCAGGAGATCTCCAGCCACTACCCAGAGGTTGGCAACCCTGCCCTGCAAAGGAGATTTTCATGAATGCAGCAAACTTTCTGAATGACAGTTTTTGCCCACCTCCCCCACATACTAGCAGTTTGTGCCTGCAGGTGGGTAATGGGTAGGACTTCGCGGTGCCCCCCAGACAAAGATTCCCTCTTGGCCCCCCTCTTCGCACAGCCCAGGCTCAACCCAAGCACTTGACTCACCCAGCTCGGTGAGCCTCCAAGATGACTGAGCCCCAAGAATCTTTCCTCCCTGGCCCGACCTCTCAGTAATCCCCGTATTGGGGTGTTCTCTGTCAGCTGGGGCAATGGGGAGGCAGAAGGATCCTTGCTCTGCACCCCAGCTAATCAGAATCTGTGCCGCAGAGTCCTCTGCAGTGCCCTGGTTCTTTGGTAGTTGCAGCAGGTGCTCCTCGGAAAATGAGTCAGTGACTGCGTCTCTGTGCTAAGGGTTCTCTGCATTGCTTTCATTGCCACTGTGAGTTCAGAACCATGCACATTGGCACAGGAGTTCCCACATGTGGGAATTTCCTGTGCGTTTTCTTTTGTTTTTTTCCTGACTCTTCCCTTCCATTCGTGCTCCACAGCAACTGTGCGCTGGCACTCAGAGGGGCATGCTCATTATATCTGCTGCAGCAGCAGCTCACGACCTCCCTCTTTCGTTTCATTGTTTCGTCATTTATGTGCCAGCATGGTGTTGTGGTTAAGAGCGGCGGACTCTAATCTGGAGAGCCAGATATGATTCCCCACTCCTCCACCTGAAGCTAGTTGGGTGACCTTGGGCCAGTCACATGTCTCTCCAAACACTCTCAGCCTCACCTACCTCACAGGGTGTCTGTTGTGGGGAGGGGAAGGGAAGGCAATTGTAAGGCTCTTTGAAACTCCTTAAAGGTAAAGAACAAGTATAAAAACCAACTCTTCTTCTTCTGCTGCTATAGCACTATAATGGATCTCTTCAGATTTGAAATAGATGTGACGATGGATCATTCTGGGCTATTGCACTATTGCTGTTACCGTTTTTGTTAAGCCCTCTAGTGGCACAGCAGGGGGGAAAAGGTTGGGAAAATGGCACCCGCAAGAGGCTGACAGCAGGAAAATGGCAAGAAAAATGCACACTGTTCCTTCCACACAGTGTGCTAAAACATTTTGACAGTCTTCTTTCCGAAAAGATTAGAGTAAGGAAGGTTTGGGAAAGAGCATACTGAGGAAGAGGAAAAATGGGAAACAAGACAATTACAGAATACTATTCTATGGAAGCTCCCCCCCCCCCTGAAGTGCTTCAGTTTGGAAATAAGGGCCTTTTATGCAGGGACGTTTCCTCGTGGTCACCCCTGCTGACTGCTTCAGGGCTTGCTTTTGATTATTCATGCCTTTTCTGCCTGTCAGAGGTTGCCTCGCTCTCCCCACGTATTTTGCCCGTGTTTTTGGATGCTGTTTTAGCCAAAATCTGGAAAATACAGGCAAAGCACGCAGGGAGAGCGAGGTGACCTCTGACAGTCGAATAAAGCATGCATAATAAAAAGGAAGCCCCGAAGCAGTCGGCAGGGGTGACCATGATGAAACGTCCCTGCATCAAAGGCCCAAGATAGACAAACCTCCACGTAGAAGCAACTGGGAAAGTGGTTCCCTGGAGGCAGAAAGTTTGAAGTTCACCAGTGCAGGGAATGCTGATTATCCAATAAGGGCAGAAGACCTGATGCTGAAACATGTGGCCACCTCATTTCATGGTCGTCACATGTGCTTGCCTCGTTTTTTTGGAATTTCTCCCCCACGTCGCTTGCCTGCTTATACCTATTTCTTAAACAAACATCAGTATAAAGGCTCAGTAACTCATGACTAATTAGTATAGAAATACTGTGCAAGTTTTACTGACAATAGTGGAAATAAACAAAGACAGTGCAAATCTCAATAAACAAAAGACAAAAAACAAAAAATCTTATCTATAAATATTTACAACAGTCTTTCCATCAAGTCTTTTGAAGGTTAATTGCAGTGTTAAATCAAGTATATAGAGACTTTTGGACTCCCCTGTTGGATTGTCCACCTAATCATTTTTGCACTTACCTGTATAAGAAAGTCGCATCCTCTAGTGGAATTGTACCTCACTGTCAATATTTATAGATAAGATTTTTTTTGGTTTTTTTCTTTTGTTTATTATGATTTGCACTGTCTTTGTTTATTTCCACTATTGTCAGTAAAACTTGCACAGTATTTCTATACTAATTAGTCATGAGTTATTGAGCATTTATACTGATGTTTGTTTGAGCTTCTGTACAGTATAGGTGATTTTTTGCTTCGGCTATACCTATTTCTTGACAACTCCTTGTTTCTTAAGAACATTTTTTCTTGCTAGACTAAATGCTAACCCTTCTAAGGTTATGCAAAGTAGATACATGAACCTTCCATATCCGGAAGGGACCTGCCCGTGTTCTTTTGCTTCCATTGATTCTTAGCACACGTGCTCCTGGAATGTCGTTTTTATGAGGATCTAAGATCAAAATCTATTATTCCTCTTCTAACAGATCGGACTAATAACTGAGTCTGAGCTAATACCCTATTTATTAAGTGACAGCGAACCTAAGGTTACATTGGCAGTGGCAAAATTTATCTCAGTCCTTAATATCCCTTAAACAATAGATTTAGAATTACGCTGCTCAAGATTTATGAATCATGGTTCTTCTAAGGGAGGAAGAAAAGGAAAGGAAAACATATTTCCGGCTAAGCATTAGGAAGAACTTTCTAATAGTTAAGAGCTGTTCCGCAGTGGAACAGGCTTCCTTGGGAGAGGGGGGGGCTCTCCTTCCCTGGAAGTTTTTAAGCAGAGGCTATATGGCCATCTGTCAGCAATGCTGATTCTATGACCTTAGGCAGATCATGAGAAGGGGGCAGGAAGGTTTGCATCAGTGTTTGGCTCTCTTGGTCCTTTCTTACATGCCCAGGGTGGTGGCGATTGCCACTTTTGGGTCAGGAAGCAATTTCCCTCCAGGCCAGATTGGCCAGGGATTTTGGAAGGTTTTCCCCCCACACACACCTTCTGGGTATGGAGTAGGGGGTCACTGAGTGTGTGTGTGGGGGGAGGTAGTTGTGAATTTCCTGCATTGTGCAGGGGGTTGGACTAGATGACCCTGGTGGTCCCTTCCAACTCTATGATTCTATGAAATTCTACGTGGCAATGTTAGAATCTTCACGTAATCCACTGTCACACTTCCCAGCCACCCTGGGGTTGGAGCATTTCCCAAAAGCGTGAGACCTTGGACTTGCATTGCTGATTTGGGGCCCCCAGCCTGGGGTAAGTAACACAAAGATTGTTTTGTGATGGTGGCCATCTTTAACCCCCACACCTTGCAAGGGTGTTTGCAGACACTGCATTATTTGAGCAGTGGGACAATTCTGGAACTGAATCCCCTGCATTCTGCTCAAAGACTTCTTCGCCTAGCATGGATTCTTAAGCTCTTGCTCTAACTTTCAGTGCTTTCATTTCCCCCCACAAGGTGTCGCCCTTCAACCAACCACGAAAATCCTCCTCCGTTCAAAATTTGCATTCCTTGTTGGGCAAGACCGACCGGTCCAGCCTCTACCAGCTGGGGGAACCAAAGGATGGAGCATCTGTGCCTGACAGGTAAGGACCGGGAAGTCGAAAGAATGGCTGCCTGCGGCCTCCCACTAAATCCATTCTTTGTCTTAACTTGTTCTTCTGGAATGCTTTGACTTCCATGGATTTTGTCTTGCTAGATATGGATAGAGAGCCAGTGTGGTGTAGTTACGGTTGCCATCTGCCAGGTATTAGCTGGAGATCTCTTGCTATTACAACGGATCTCCAGTCGATAGACATCAGTTCACCTGGAGAAAATGGCTGTTTGGCAATTGGACTCTATGGCATTGAAGTCCCTCCCCTCTCCAAACCCTCCCCTCCTCAGGCTCTGCCCCAAAAACCTCCCGCTGGTGGTGAAGAGGGACCTGGCAACCCGAGGTGTAGCGGTTAAGGTGTCAGATTAGGACCTGGGAAACCCAGGTTCAAATCCCCACTCTCGCCATGGAAGCTTGCTGGGTGACCTTGGGCACATCACACACCCTCAGCCCTGACCCTGGCTAGCATTTGGATGGGAGACCTCCAGGGAATATCAGGGGCATGATGCAGAGGCAGGCAATGGCAAACCATCTCTTCACATCGCTTGCCTTGAAAACCCTATGGGGTCGCCATACGGGGCATGACTTGATGGATATATATATTTCAATGGTTATATCCTTTGTCCATTCACAGTGAAGGGTAAAATACTCATAAAACACGGGCCATTGTGACTGGGCACATGTGCAATTGAGCGATCACATTTCCTTGTAGCAAATGCAGAACCACAGACCCGATTCTTTAATGAGTGCAGGTTCTGGGTGTGTTCATGGGCAAACTCTGACATTGAACGGGGCACGCATAAATGATTGCTTTGCTGCTTAAAATCTGATGCTACATGGATCCAGCACCTGAAAAATTAAAAGGCCCTTTGCCAACTGGCTAAGTCTGTGATCAGAGTAAATGTGTCCAGATACAGAAGTGATTCTGGTAGCAGTTTTGTTTTTCATTCAAGCCATGTTATTTTTCAACTTTTACTTTAATGATACTGCTCATTTAGCCTACAGACCTTGAGCAATGTCACACTAGACACAACAACAAAAAAGTGAATGTAAATAACCAACCAGTTATTGCGCTTAAGGGCCTTTGAATTAAATTATGTGAGCAAAAAAAATCAGGCTACAGCCAATGTAAACTCCTAAATCGCCATGTTATTTTTAGTTAGGGCCTGAGGGGATACAGTGGTGGAAATTTAATATATGGCTTATTGATAAGTGTGCTACAGGTGGGAAGAAGTGTCTTTGAGTGAGACTGGGAAGTAATGCCAAGCACCAAATGCTGCAATCTTAAGCACATTTCCGTGGAAGCAAGGGCGTACCTATGGATTATGTTTTTCTTTTACTGCATGAAACACGTGTGTTTATAAGTTCCCCCACTAGGAACTCAATTGCCAGGTGGGCGGGCCTTGATCTGGATTGGGACCACAGTGCGCCAGAACCAGCTTCAGCCTTTCCCCCACCCTATCATTTTCCTGACTTGGAATGGCCCTGGGGGACTGTATTTGCCCTGTTGGGGTCTCTACATGTACTGATGGAGTACATGAAGATTTTCATACAAGGCCATTTTGGGTTGGGAAAGTGACATGTGGTGGGGGGAGGCCTAAGCACCCTGAGTGCCAGTCCCCTTGCACTGTGGTACTGGTCAGAATCAGTGTCTACACACCTGGGAATTGTGTACCCAGCAAGGAGCTCATGAGTGCATGTCTGACGATGGTCCTCGTGGTAGATCTGGACCCAGCCTGAGGGTGGTGTGGATTGTGTATCCAGAGGTCCTGTTAAGCCTTACTGAACACACTGTCAGGCACTGGCCTGGAAGTCATGCCCTGCACGCCCTTGGCTCTCCAAGGACTCTGGCTTGTGTAGCTTCAATATTGTTTTGTCTGCTGAGATTGCTGAAAGTGTGATAACTGTGAACTGTAACTGTAAACCTTCATGGGAACCAGGGAATCTTCCTGGCAACCAAGGTACTGTTTGATTTCTGTTATTATGTGCTGTCCTGTCCCTTTCCCCCCACTGAAGTCCATCAATAGCTTAGCGTCAGATTCTGCTCCTCGCTGCATGCCTTCCTTAATAAACCTGCTTCTTAGGATACCTGCCTGGACGTCTGGTTTTTGGGAATTGCTAGGTGAACTCCGAGCTGACAATTCTGCCCCCCTTAAGACCCTCCTCCCACCATATCCGAAAGGGAGGGCTTGTCGGGATAGGACACATGAAATTGTTGGATCAGTCGAGGGGCGGAGACATGACGATGCTTTACCCATTCATCATGGGCGGGACCAAAGTATTTCCAACAAACAAGGTATTCCAACCCCCCCCCCCCCGATGAATGCAGAAATCGAGGACTTTAGAAACTTCACAATGTTCTTCCCCTCCTACCATCCTAGGTACCTCTGGGGGGCTTTTCGGATGCCATTGAGGTGAGGGTACATACTGTTTCAGAAGGCTCACATGAAACACTGGATGAACCCTCCTCAACGCTTTGGGAAGAGTGAGCTCGACAGTCACATTGGTAATGATTCTGGCAATGGGAAACGGACCGACATATTTTTCACTCAGTTTTCTGGAGGGTCGTAAGGACCGTAAATTTTTGGTTGAGATGTACACCAGATCCTCCACCCTGAATACCCAACCAGGTGACCGATGTTTATTGGCTTGAGCTTTGTATTGATGTTTGGCCCGTTCTAAGTTCCACGTTAACCAAGGCCATGTGGTTTGAATGGTTTGGACCCAATTTGCAATTTCGGGACCACCCTCCTCCCCTGAGACGTCCACATGCCCAATGGGTTCGAACTCTTTACCATGGACGGTGTAGAACGGGCTAAACCCAGTGGGTTGATGTACAGAGTTATTGTATGCATATTTGGCAAAAGGCAACAGGTCTACCCAATCATCTTGGTGGTAGTTTACATAACAACGTAGGTAGCACTCTAATACAGCATTGACCCTTTCAGTTTGTCCATCAGTTTGGGGGTGGAAAGCACTTGACAACCCTTGCTCCACCCCAACCAACTTAAGAAAAGTCTTCCAGAATTTGACCACAAACACTGACCCGCAGTCGCTAACTATCTTGCATGGGAAACCGTGGAATTTGAAGATGTTAGACACAAATAAACGGGCTAATTTCGGAGTGGCAGGCATGCCCGCTCAGGGAATCAGATGCACCTGTTTGGAAAAAAGGTCCATAACCACCCACAGTACCGTCTTCCCCCAGCTAAGGGGGTAGATCAGTCATAAAATCCATGGCAATAACCTCCCAAGGACCTTGGGGCGTTTCCAAGGGCTGTAACAATCCAGGCGGCTTGCCCGTGGGGCGTTATGCGATGGCGCACACTGGGCAGCTGCGGATGAAAGAGTCTAAGTCCAACCGCATTCCTGCCCACCAAAATTGACGATGCAGTAAGTGTAAAGTTTTGACGAATCCAAAATGTCCTGCCGCCTTAGCACCATGAGTGAGTTTTAAAACCTCCCCCCCGTAACGCTGCTGGTACATAAAATTTGGCATTTTTAAACCACAACTCCCCCTTTCTCTCGAGACCCGTAGGGAGCACGTTGGCAGCTAGTTCTGTTTGGCAATCGCGGATTAGTGCGTGTTTGAAAGAATCAGGCAGCCCTTCCGAAGTGGCAGGATCAGTCCCAACAGGATCTGTTCCGATAGGGGGGTTGTTGGGAGGGGATTCCTCTGAGTCCCCGATCGCATGTTGTAGTAGAGGAGGGGCAACTGCATCAGTTGGTTGCGAGGTATCATTGGGCTTGGGCTCGAGTTGGGATCTTTGGGCTTGGGCTCGAATTTGCACCGCCAGGGTAGGTAGAAGACCCCTTTGTTCGGGAGTAAACAGCGAGTCTGTAGGGTACTGTGGAAGCCGGGATAGAGTGTCTGCTAGTAAGTTTTGTTTTCCCGGCACATGTTTGATCACAAACCAGAACCTGGAGAAGAAATCCGCCCACCTTACCTGTTTTGCGGTGAGCTTATGAGTCCCAGTCAGAGCTTCCAGGTTTTTGTGATCAGTCCAAACCTGGAAAGGGGTTTCAGAACCTTCAAGGAAATGTCTCCACACGGTGAGAGTGTGTTTCACCGCTGCTGCCTCTTTTTCCCAAATCGGCCAATTGAGCTCGGACTGAGAGAATTTTTTAAAGAAATAGGCACAGGGGTGCAAGTTGCCGTCTGTTCCTCCCTGCAAGAGGGCCCCTCCCATGGCCACGTCGGAAGCGCCAGCCTGAACAATGAATGGTTGTTCACAGTCCGGGTGCTTCAGCACCGGCTCGGTTGTGAATAAACGCTTAAGAGTCTCAAATGCTTTTTGACATTCCACGCGGGCGGAGGGTAGAGTTGCTGTAACTCCCTTCCCTTTAGTTTTCAAAAGATCAGTAATCGGTAACACCACGTGTGCAAAATTATTGAGAAACCCCCGATATAAATTTGCGAACCCGAGAAATCTCTGCACCTGTTTATGAGTTGTTGGTGGTTCCCAGTCTATTACTGCTCGTACCTTGTCAGGATCCATGGCTAATCCATCGTGCGAGATTTTATAACCCAGGAAGGTCAGTTGATCTCGATGAAACTCACACTTGGAAACCTTAGCATAGAGACGGTTTTCTCTGAGGCGTTGCAATACTTCTTTGACCAAGGCAACATGCTCATCAAAGGTTTTTGAATAGATAAGGATGTCATCCAGATAAACTACCACCCCTTTAAACAATAAATCATGGAGAACCTCATTAATTAGTTGCATAAACACCCCCGGGACCCCTTTCAACCCGAAGGGCATTACTAGGTATTCAAACATTCCAAAACAGCTGGAAAAAGCAGTTAGTGGCTCATCTCCCTCCCGGATCCTAACCCGGTAATACACTTCAACCAAGTCCAGTTTAGTGAAAATGTGTCCCTCTTTCAATTGGCTCAATAAGTCTGAGATTAAGGGGATGGGGTAGGCGTTGGTTTGGGTGACTGCACTGAGTTTGCAAAAGTCTATGCAGAGTCATAGGTCACCCGTCTTTTTCCGCACGAAGATGGCGGGGGCACAATGAGGTGCAGTGGAGGGTCGGATAAACCCCCGAGCTAAATTCTTGTCAATAAAGTCTTTGAGCACTGACTTCTCTTTGGGGCTCATTGGGTAAATCTTGCTTTTGGTTAAATGCTCTTCTCCTACCACCTCGATAGCACAGTCGGTTTGGCGGTGGGGGGTGGGGTAGAACGTCACACTCTTTAACCTAAAAAATATCTGCAAAGTCCAGATACTCGGGGGGTAATTGGGAAATGTTGGATGCACCCTCGACCTCTGCAGTCAAGGCAGGAACCTGAACTGCCACCTCCCTTTGGTGACGTTCGCATTGCGGCTGAACAAACTCAATTGTTTTTGCTACCCAGTCAATAGTGGGAACCACATAGCCAGTTTGCCCCCAAGACTACTGCATAATGAATGCCTGGCACAATGGTAAAGTGTATTTGCTCCCAGCGATCCCCCACTCCCATGGCGACTCTGCTTGTCCATTGGTCAACCGGCCCCCCCTTAAAACCACTACCATCCATCTGGCTGAATTGAATGGGTTGGGGTAGGGTGACGGCTTTCACTTTTAAAGCCTTGAAGGTGTCCTCATTAATAAAAGTGCGAGCGCCCCCATAGTCTACTAAGGCTTTTACAGTTATTTGGGGGGGGGGGGGCTTGTGATGCTGCAAAATGAAGTCAAGATATATCATGTCCTCCACATCTCTTACCATTAATGGAGGATTTGTTTGTACGGGTACAAGGGTCTGCGGTGGTGCTCCCTGCTCCGCTGACTCAGGTCATTCAGTTGACTGGTCGCCTGTTGGGGCCAGGTTCAGGGCCGAAACCTTTTGGTCTGAGGAATCCGCGTTGTCCTCATCTGGGACGGCGGCATTTATAATCCGAGACCCGGAGGGGTCAAATGTTGAGGTGACGAGGTCCATGGCAGGAGACCTCGCAGGAACCTTGCATCCACTGACGGCTTTCCGATGGTTGCTTCCTCCCTTGCATTCCGAACTCTCCTGGCGGGGACTCGAGTTTGGCCATTCGGACAGCACTGGGCAGACCACGGTGAAATGGCCCACAACCCCCACAGATGAGGCAGGCCTATCTTGACTCGCTCAGTCACAGGAGCAGCCGTCTTCCGCGGTGGCTGTGCAGGCATCTTTGAGATTGCCCGCTCCTTCCGTGGTTCCACTCCCTTAGTTCTCTGTCTGGAAAGGGAGAGGTTTTGCCGCCGGCATTCCACTTCCGTGAGCAGAATCCAGTCCTCAAGTGTAGGGGGGTCCCTCTGCATGTAAGCCCAGTACAGCACTTCAGGACGCAATCCTTCTTGGAAGTACTGTACCCGGGAGGCTTCGCTCAGTCCATAATTCTACTAGCTAGCCGAATGGCAGCCTTAGCATTTTCACTCCGGAAAGGGTCCTTGAAGCGTCTTTGTAGCGCCTACATAAAGTCGTTTAGGGTCTGAATGGATCGGGTCCGAAGATAAACTGTTGGATCATCCACTCTGCCGCCGCGCCTTTCAAGAGGGATGAGACAAACCTAACCTGACTGTCTTCCGTGGGGAAGCTATGTCCTAGCTCTCTCATAAAGCAATCCACTTGATGCAAAAAGCAGGGAAGAGTTTCAGCAGACCCATCAAAAGTCATTCGCAGGGCAAACGTTGGAGGCAGGGGTGGTGGCCACAGTTGCATGTACGCCCCTGGTAGTCCCGGCGCTGCAGGCATCGGTCCCACACCTCCGGGTGGCGGAGTGGATCCCCCCGCTCCGGGCTGCGGCCCCCTTGGTTGCCATGGCGCCAAACCTCCAGGCGGCGGCACCCCCGGTTGTCCTGGCACCCCAGGTAATCCTGACGCTGGCTGGGGTGCTCCAGGTAGTCCTGATGCTCCCATCCGGAGCCCCTCTGGCTGGGGTAATCCTGGCTGTGGAGTTGGGGGGAACAGAGCAGAGGTTCGCTGTGACCCACCTGACGACGGTTGGAACAGCACTCCTGGCTGTCCTGGTTGTCCAGGCGGCCACGGGGCCGGTACAAGAGTTTGCACCCGCTGCATCTCGTTTAAGTCCTGCCACATTGAATCCATTCGATTCTGCATCTGAGCCACGTGCCCCTGCAATGCCTGGTTTTGAGCCCACAGACGTTGGACTTCGTCTGTGGCCTCCCTGCTCAGAAGGTCATAAAATGAGGGTAACGAGTGGAACGTCCAGTCCCCTTCATCCGTGTCGGGTGTCGCAGGACCCTTGGGCTGTGCTCCGGAAGCCTGCGCGGCCGCCAGCACCTCCAGCTCAGTGGCCCGGGCATCGACCGTTTCAGCAAACGATTGTCTCGTCTCTTGGCGAAAATGGGGTTGAGTAGGACCTGCTGTCTCCACTCGTTTCCGTATGAGGGAGAAGGGTACGGGATCGGGGCCCTCCAGGAGAGATTCGTTACCCCTGGCCACATTCTCACCCACGCGGCGGTACCGATCCAACAGTCTGTCCCTACTGTCCCTCAACTTCTCTGCGCTGCGCTGCCAGCAGGATTCCTTCCACTGTGGAGTTCGGGTAC
This sequence comes from Euleptes europaea, assembly GCF_029931775.1. NCBI lineage: Eukaryota > Metazoa > Chordata > Lepidosauria > Squamata > Sphaerodactylidae > Euleptes > Euleptes europaea. The sequence goes on along the minus strand of NC_079313.1, from coordinate 20,624,413 downwards.
TCCTTCTAGGCTTCGGTGCCGCCGTAGATCCACCTCCACAACTGCGGCCTCCCGAGTCCACGGCCCAACGCGAGGACGCTCCCTCCAGGATGGATCGCTGGAAGTCCCTTCCCACAGTCTCCTCTTGGGTGCGCAGGGTCTGTATCCTCACCTCCTCTCGGAGGAGTTGGCGAAGCATTTCCCTGGCCATAACTGTCCCGGGTCTCCCTTCCTGGGACGACCCGTCATCCCTCCCTCCCTCCAGGGGAATGGGTGAACTCAGCCGCTGCCACCATGCAGAACTTAGGGAAGAGGCTTCAGCCTCATTTCCCCCTAAATCCAAAACAAAGAAAAGAATAAAATGAGAATAAAGGAGGGATTGAAGTCCAATGTTCAGCTCTGAGTTCGCCTAGCAATTCCCAAAAACCAGACATCCAGGCAGGTATCCTAAGAAGCAGGTTTATTAAGGAAGGCATGCAGCGAGGAGCAGAATCTGACGCTAAGCTATTGATGGACTTCAATGGGGGGAAAGGGACAGGACAGCACATAATAACAGAAATCAAACAGTACCTTGGTTGCCAGGAAGATTCCCTGGTTCCCATGAAGGTTTACAGTTACAGTTCACAGTTATCACACTTTCAGCAATCTCAGCGGACAAAACAATATCGAAGCTACACAAGCCAGAGTCCTTGGAGAGCCACCTGCATGCAGGACATGACTTCCAGGCCAGTGCCTGACAACTTTTTCAAGTAAACATCAGATTAGGATGCAATATTTACTGTGAAGCTAGGGTTGCCAACTCCAGGTTGGGAAATACCTGGAGATTTTGGGGGTGGAACCTGGGGAGAGCAGGGTTTGGAGAGGGGAGGGACTTTGATGCTGAAGAGTCCATTTGCTAAAGCAGCCATTTTCTCCAGGGGATCTGATCTTTGACACCTGGAGATCAGTTGTAATAGCGGGAGAGCTCCAGCCACCACCTGGAGGTTGTCAACCCTATCTGAAGCCCTGGATGCTGCCTTTTCCTTTTAATATGTTTCCGTACAATAATAAGGGCTAGAAACTTGCTGTTCTTTAAAAACTGGTGCACAGAAGCTCGATTCCATGACTCATACAGAGTTAACTCTATACATTTCCAGCCTGCCTGCACTCCCGTTTCAGCTCTGAAGAGTCTTTCCTTACATTGTCTTTGTTTCTGGTCTGGCTCATTCCCTTCCAGGAAAGTGGGTGCTCATCCCAGGCGTTCCCTCAGCGTAGAAGACATTGGCTCCCCCAACTTGGTGAGAACTGTTGGACGGGTGGTGGAGGTCTTCCCCGACGGAACCAGCCAGCTAGAACTGCAGCGGTCCCCGCAGGGCACCTTCGGGTTCCGTGTCTCCTCAGGAAACGGCCGCCCCGATACAGGTGAGTTCCGTGTTGCTAATGGCCTGGAATCTTGAAAAAAGGGCACCATCTTAATGCTACAGCCTCTTATGGAGCTGTCAGTGTAGATCTGCTTCCCTGTAGCACGACTTTCCCCTCCCCAATGCAAACTAATATTTGTTTCACTGATTTTGGTTTGCGTTCCAACCCCCCAAAGTACCTTATAATACTGTACATATACTGCAGCTTTATTGGCCATAGCTTTAAGCTTAACCACACTAATTTTTTTTAATCTCCCTTTTCTCTCCCAAACCCACCCAAATTATAAACGTTTTTATTTTATTTTATGCTCAGTTACTAAAAGATAAGAGGCCAATGACTTAGTAATATTCAGACCATTAACCCGCAAAAGTAAGGGAAAAAATTGATAATTGCTCATAAACTCATCCTTCTCTAACAACAGGGTTATCCATCTCTCTCTATGTTCAGTAAATAAAGGGCATTCAGGGACTAACAGCCCATTCCTGACCTCCAAGGACCTTTGGCAGCCATCCCACTTAGTCCGTCCAGGTGGGCTCGGTCGCTGGCAGGGGGACCCAGATGCTGGTCTCCTGGCGCTGCAATGGCAGCGCCACCCAGGGACACTGGCTGGGCCTTCTGCCAGCATCCCACTGGTGCAAAACCCCATGCTGGTGTTCCCGGGGCATGTCGGAGGGCAGAGCTGCCAGCAGGCAGCTTCCTGTCCCCTTTTGGCCCCGCAGGCCAGCGGGGAGATCAGCGTTGCTGCGCTTGTTTTTTTGCTGGTGCAGCCTCACTCTTCTCAATGGGGCAAAAAAACCCATTTAAAAAGTAAAAAGCCGCCAAAAAGCTTTTTAAAGCCTTTTGGCGGCTGGGAAATGGCTTTGGAGGTGCTGCATCAGCACCTCGGCCATGCTGTCCCTGGCCACCGAAAGTTCAGGAATGGGCTGTTAGTGAGCGAAGGTGTCTGTCTTTGTTACCAACATTCTGAAAAACGGACTCCTGTAAATCTGCCTTTTTAGTTCAGGCGATGGTACGGCATTTAATCTGGCAGCCAAAAACAATATTACAGGATCTGGGAATAGTCAAAGATTTTAAATATGCCAGGAGGGTTACCGGAGATTCTAATATATTATAGGAAACAGAATGCACCCTTCTTGCTCACAGATCTGTACTTCTAAAATCTAATTTTAATAACCAGTTTTTAACCTGTGCCAACGCTACTTTATAGTTCTCCACAGATCATAAAAAAGCAGAAGTAAAGCCTAGCTGTTCCGATCTTTGACCATCCAACCTCTTCCAGTTACTCTGAAAGGGGACTTCTTGTAGTCAAAGGAGTAGCCCAGTTCTATAATTAAGTAGACTCTGAGTTTAAATGCTTGTAACTAAGCTGCTGATTCCAGTGAAGGAATTGCAAATTTTTGCCAAATAGCTATACCCGATACACGTTTAGGCAATCTGGCTATTTTCCTCCAGAATGTTAATGGAAAGGAATCAATGTCCTCTGAAACACCTTCTGCCCAAATTCCACTACCATAAAGTATCGTTTGGTTAATTTTTCCCAAAAAGGGCCTAATGGCTGCTCAGTGATAACTTACTACTACTGTGTGGGGGGAAAAACACAATAAAGCATTTAGATGCGGTGATACAGAGAAATAAATTGAAACTGGGCTTCCCAGGAGAACATTTGTTCCAAAGTTTCCAAAAATCATCATGGCCTAGCGCCTCTCCCTTCTCTGTCTCTCTTTGCAACCCCCCCCCCTCCCCAAGGTGATAAGCAAAACCACTCTCTCCTAATCTGTAACTGGGATACACACACGTGAGTTACTCCTGACTTTTCCAGATTGGACCTTTCCCCATGCAGTGTTAGAGCAGAGAGTTGGGCGGGGGGAGGGGAGTGTGCTGCATGAACGTTTAAATGTCCGTTCCTCTCTTTATTGCTTTTTTGGTATTCATTTTAAAACATTGCCTAACCAACCCAAAAATGGAAGGGGTGGCCGGGTTGGAGGTGTCTTTGTGACCTCGACGGGTGCCAGCCAATCAGCACTTAGGCCTTGGAAGCCACAGGAAATCTCTGCAGGCGGAAAGGGTGTACACCAGTGGGACAAGTCTGCCTTGCCTCCTTCTTGCTCACCGCAGCTCCGAGGAGCAAGAAGAGGGGGAGCTGGAGGTCTGCGGGGGAGGGAGGATGAAAAAAATCCCACCCCTTCTGTTAATAGCGGCCTTCCATGGGATCCAACCCTTAGTGTGGCTGGTTTCTGTTGCAGATTAGTAGTTCTCCCTGGAGGGGGAGTTGTTCGTATTCAGCACAGTGAGAGCACTTCCATGCCATCTTGACTACTACATAATGCACACTTGTAGGGGCCATTGTAGGGATCTATCCCAGTAATTCCTCTCTCGGGTATTTGGGTCAGGGGTGTGTGTGTTTGTATCTCAGAAGGCCAGGATTCCAATACATTGGATTCATCCAAAGAGCTGCCTGTGCTCTGCCCCTTGCACCCTCTCAGTTCCTTGTGAGATTTATAAGAGAGGAGAAACGGTGACCCCATAATGCTGTCATCCCCAATATTCAGGGGAATGCTGTAGACATAGTTTATCTAGATTTCAGTAAGGCTTTTGATAAGGTTCCACATAGTATTCTAGTTGACAAATTGGAAAAATGTGGGTTAGATCCTATTATTGTTAGATGGATCTGCAACTGGTTGACAGATCGTAGCCAAAGAGTGCTAGTTAATGGTTCTTCGTCCACTTGGAGATAAGTGACTAGTGGAGTTCCTCAGGGATCTGTGCTGGGCCCTGTGTTGTTCAACATCTTTATAAATGATTTGGATGAAGGAATAGAGGGGATGCTTATTAAATTTGCAGATGATACTAAATTGGGAGAGGTAGCAAATACAGTAGAAGACAGAGCCAAGATGCAGGATGATCTTGACAGGCTGGAGAAATGGGCTAGAACTAATAAAATGCACTTCAACAAAGACAATTGTAAAGTTCTGCATTTAGGTAGGAAAAATCAAATGCATAATTATAGGATGGGGGAGACTTGTCTGAGCAGTAGTGTGTGTGAAAAGGATCTTGGACCAAACACTGAACATGAGTCAGCAGTGTGATGCTGTAACTAAAAAGACAAATGCAGTCTTGGGCTGCATCAACAGAAGTATAGTGTCCAGATCACACGAAGTGATGGTATCGCTTTACTCTGCTCTGGTTAGACCTCAACTACTGTGTTCAGTTTTGGGCACCACAATTTAAGAAAGATGTAGACAAGGTGGAACGTGTCCAGAGAAGGGCAACAAAGATGGTGAGGGGTCTGGAGACCAAGTCCTATGAGGAAAGGTTGAAGGAGCTGGGTATGTTTAGCCTGAAGAGGAGAAGACTGAGAGGGGATATGATAACCATGTTCAAGTACTTGAAGGGCTGTCATATAGAGGAGGGTGCCGAGTTGTTTTCTGTTGCTCAAGAAGGTCGGACCAGAACCAACGGGTTGAAATTAAATGAAAAGAGTTTCCGTCTAGACTTTAGGAAGAATTTTCTAACAGTTAGAGCAGTTTCTTAGTGGAACAGGCTTCCTCAGGAGGTGGTAAGCTCTCCTTCCCTGGAGGTTTTTAAGAAGAGGTTAGATGGCCATCTGTCAGCAATGCTGATTCTGTGACCTTAGGCAGATGATGAGAGGGAGGGCATCTTGGCCATCTTCTGGTCACTAGGGGTGTGGAGGGGGGAGGTAGTTGTGAATTTCCTGCATTGTGCAGGGGGTTGGACTTGATGGCCCTGGTGGTCCCTTCCAACTCTATGATTCTAGGATTCTAGGATTCTATGTGCCCATGGGCACCATAGTGCCCAACTATGGGTTTCCTGGTGCCAGTTTCTTCTCCAACGAAGCATCTTTCCCCCACAGCAATGGAGCAGGGGTTTTTTCAGAAGAACCCAGGAGGTATCATTTTAATTCCAGCTGGGAGCACCTATTCAGAAGCAGCTTCCTCCATCAGAAGAGGATACTTGACTTACAACCTCAAACACTTTGAGTCCAGCCCCAGTCACCCTGCAGTAGCTGTATTGGGATGGCTCTAAAGATCCCCAAAATACCCACAGGCTCAACGTAACGGGGGGGCCTCTGCCATGTGGCCACCACTGCTCACCTTCCTTTGCCAGGAGTAGCTGCAGGTTTGGGAGTTCAACCCCTCTTCGCTGCTGCTAGCTCTAACCCAAGGCCAGAATGATAGGGGCACCAGGTATCCTAACAAGGAAGCCTCTTAACAGCTGTAGGCCAGAGTGGGCTGCATGGTACTCCTTGGTCTGTAGAAAGGCTCTCAGGTCGCTCACTCACTGTTGTGAGTAACAGTGGGATGCTTTCAGGCAGGTAGCCATACTAGTCTGCAGTAGAAGAGCAAGATTCACGTCCAGTGGCACCTTAACAACCACCAAGATTTCCAGGGTATAAGCTCTTGGGAGTCAAAGATCCCTTCATCAGACAGCGGGATGCTTCCCTGGCTCTCTTCAGCCTGAGCTTGTCTAACACCGAGTTGGCCGTCACATCTTACTTTGGAGCTACTTTCCCTCCTTCCTCCCTCATTTCTGCTTTTGGCACAGAAGAAGAAAAAGAGTTGGTTTTTATATGCCGACTTCCTCTGCCACTTAAGGAAGAATCAAACCAGCTTACAAATCACCTTCCCTTCCGCTCCCCACAACAGACACCCTGTGAGGTAGGTGGGGCTGAGAGAGCTGTGACTAGCCCAAGGACACCCAGCTGGCGTCGTGTGTAGGAGTGGGGAAACCAATCCGGTTCACCAGATTAACCTCTGCCGCTCATGTGGAGGAGTGGGGGGAATCAAACCCGGTTCTCCAGATCAGAGTCCACCCAAGGCAGAGAATGGGCAGCCACTCTGCCCTCCCACTGGTGCTGTCACTGGGCCCACCTGCTGGGCACCTCTGTGGCTCCATTCAGACGTCACATCAAGTCCCAGGTAAGGAAGTGCAAGTTTTGGTGTGTGAAGCCTCGTGAACGACTGCTGCTGTCCCTCCGGAAATGGGAATGCTGAGCAGATGGGAAAAGCAGCCAGACCAGCAGCTCTCAGCAAGGTGATTGCTTGTCTCTTTGGCAGCTCTGGCCCTAGTATGGGTTCTAGATCATGGTCTGGGGCAGGGGTCTCTCTCCAACAGGTAGCTCACCAGCTGCTGCAAAGTAACTCGGGCAGCCCTTAGAAGACCCAGGAAAAGAGTGAAAAACCAGCTGCTCTAGACATCTTTTAACATTTCTGTAGGATTTTCCTCTGTGCTCCTTCACTTCATTGAGAGCCAGCGGGGTGTAGTGATGGACTCTAATCTGGAGAACTGGGGTTGATACCCTGTACCTCCACAAGAACGGTGGACTGTAATCTGAAGAACTAGGTTTGATTCCCCACTCCTCTACATGAAGCCTGCTGGGTGACCTTGGGCCAGTCACAATCTCTCTGCCCCATCTTCCTCACAAGGTGCCTGTTGTGGGGAGGGGAAGATGATTGTAAGCCGCTTTGAGACTCCTTAAAATTATAGAAAAGCGGGGTATAAAACCTAACTCTTCTTCTTCTTCTTCTCTTGGTGCTCTCCCTAGTCCAGGTTCTGCTTCTAGGACAGAAAAAAATGTGGTGATATACCTGTGGGCTGGGAGAGCAGCTCAGGATATTTTTCATTGCTCAGTAGTTGTTGTGAAAGAAAATGTTGGCAACCCTCGAGTGATGGCAGAATTGAGCCTCTTGTTGCTCGGCCAGTCCTTAAACTTCCGTTCAAACTGTTGTTAGAAGTCAAGATCGGTTCAGTTTCCCCCACGCTCCCCAGCACGTAGGTCCCGTCCCCAAGCCCCTCCTCTTCTCCAGACATGCCCATCTCCAACTTTGGCATGTCCAGCTCTGTACTGCTGTGACTCCCCTAGAGAGACAGATTCGGGAAGTTGCCCAAAGGCCCTGTTCTTCTGGATTCCCCAGGCCAAGCCTCTCCTGGAGAGAGCCAGATGGCAGGAATAACTGAACGCAGATGTTCCCAGGTCCTTTTCCCCAGGCAGGCTCTCGAGAATTTTGCAATATTTGCGATGGGGATGACAGATGCTCGTCCTGGCCTGGAGCACTTGATTCCAGGAACTCGGTTTCATTGCAGTACCCTGGATTCCTGTCTCCGCTCTGGGAGGTGTCACAGAAGAACTGTGGTGCATCAAGATTGGTGGCTACAGTGCCTGCTTTCCCCCCTCCCCCTCCAAAGCTTCTGTGTCCTTCTGTCTTGACTGATGTGACATCTCAAATCAAGCCAGATGTTTGCCTCTGAGCCTGCCCCCCTCTGCCAGAAAGGGAGGGGAGGGCTTTTGAGGTACAAGCTGGTGGGTTTAAGCCTCCCTGTGTCTGCCACTTCTCAGTTGTAAACCACCCTATTTCCCCTGCCGATTTTGGGGGGCAGGTGGGGTTATTCTCTGGTCCTAGCAGGGGAGGGGTAGTCAGCCAAAAATAAGGCCTAAACAGGAACTTGCAAGAGAAAGTTTTTTTTTTTAAATATAAAAATATGATTCTCTTTACTGGAGCACATTACAGACCACAGACAGTAGAGGGCAAATACGGAGAACACATCTAAAACAGCCACTGGTAATCAATCAAATGTTCAGTTTGGAAATAGACCAGACTAGTTTTAGTAGCAACTGGATATGAAGGCCCCGTAAGTCACACTTGCAAGAGAAAGTTTCTGCATTCTGCCTGCCACCTGCATACTCTCCTTTGTGCTCACCCTCAGCCCTTCTTTACCATTACTCAGGAATCCCTGGCTGCACATAGAGTTGCCAACAGGCTTGGAGAAAAATGCTCTGTTATTTTAATAGAGGCTTAATGGGATGTTCTTCACCTCCATGCCACGAGAAGTTTCAGCCACCCCTTTCTACACATTAAGCCTCTGTTAAAGGGACAGGGCGTTTTTCTGCAGGCCTCTTGGCAACCCTAGTTGGGAGCCCCATCATGTTTACCCTGCAGTATGGAGCTCCACCTTGGGGGATGAAGCAGAGATAAAGCCCGCAGCTGGCCCTGAATATACTTGGGTTCTCCTAAAATTACTGACCACCCTCTGGGGTTCATTCCTAAGAAGCAAACATTCCACAACTCCAGAGAAACAACAGTAAGGATTTAAAATCTGAATGAATCAAAAAAAGGGTGGAAAGCAATGAGAGATTTAGTATGGCAACTTCAAGTCTCTTCCACTGCTCATAGTAGGGGGTCCCCCACCCCCCACCCGCAATGCAGTTCTAGGCAGAAATCGGGAGAGGTTCCACATGGACAACTTATGTCAGTCTTAAAGCTCCTCTCTCTGTTGTGCAAGTGTACCAGAGGGAAGGCCCGTTTACAGGGCTTTGTGGGTCTCTGTTACAGGCTGTGTAGCTGCTGGAGCCTGTGGTCACAGATCCCGGCCACAGCCCAGCATGGTGAATTTCACTTAGCTCCCTTCATCTGTAAAAGGACAGTGGTCACAGTGCGTAGTCCTGATTCCGACCCCTGAATGGTTTCCTTAATCAAAACTGGAAGATATTTAAAAAGGCAGGTTTTTAAAGGATCCATCTTTGCTCCTTTAAAGTGCCAGCGTGGTGTAGTGGTTGAGAGTGGTGGCTTGGAGCGGTGGACTCTAATCTGGACAACCAGGCTTGATTCCCCACTCCTCCACATGAGCAGCGGACTCTGATCTGGTGAACCGGGTTGGGTTCCCCACTCTTACACATGAAGCCAGCTGGGTGACCTTGGGCTAGTCACAGTTCTCTTATAGCTCTCTCAGCCCCACCTACCTCACAGGGTGTCTGTTGTGGGGAGGGGTAGGGAAGGTGATTGTAAGCCGGTTTGATTCTCCCTTAAGTGGTAGAGAAAGTCGGCATATAAAAACCAACTCTTCTTCTTCAATAGCCATTGTGGGGCACCCAGTTTTGGTTAGCAAAACAGTGCATGGACGGCAAGGTTAAACTCCTATCTTCCCTCCCCCCGACAGGGCCCTGATCCAAACTGGGTCAGTGCATGCTTTTAAAGAGAAACTGAGATCTGTGGCGTTCATCACACCTGAACGTGCCCTTTGTAACACAGATCCCCTTAGCTACAGGGTAATTCCCCTATCTTTGTGTGTGTGTGTGTAAAGTGCCTTCAAGTCGTAGCCGACTTATGGCGACCCTTTTTGGGGTTTTCATGGCAAGAGACTAACAGAGGTGGTTTGCCAGTGCCTTCCTCTGCGTAGCAACCCAATATTCCTTGGTGGTCTCCCATCCAAATACTAACCAGGGCTGACCCTGCTTAGCTTCGGAAATATGAGATCAGGCTAGCCTGGGCCATCCAGGTCAGTATATCCACTTTTTCTTCCTGCCACTGTGGGCTATGATGTATTTTATTAACAAACATTTCGTTTGCACAAGTATATCCTGAACACCCCAAAGCCAGAAGTTTATAGATTCTCTGTTGCTCTCTTGGCGGGCACGGGCCTTGGATGCTGCTGAAATCCTCCAAGTTCTGGTGCCAGACCTGCGTAGGATAGATTATTGCAGTTTCCAAGTTCAGAGAGAGAACTGCGGGTCCCCGTGTGGTGTAGGTTTTGAAGGCTAAGAATAAGAGGCCACAGGTTCTAAATATCTGTGCGTGCTTTTCAAGTGCGGTGCACTACAATAGCCTGATGCTTTGGAAAGACCCATCTGCTCTGAAACCGTTACAAGGGAAGTGAGTGGAGTTTTCAGAAGCCAAAGAGAAGGCAGGCTAACTCGCGAGGAGGGAAAAGTGAAGTGAATCGATTAGTGTGTTGTAATAAAAGACACTTGAGAAAGAAGACACCAGGGTGGATCCTACCCCATCCTACTACTCCCCTGAGCAAAGTTTATGTGTTTGTTTATTGAAATGTTTATTTATCATTCTTATAACCCACTCTACCCCAGCACGCTGGGCTCAGAGCGGCAAACATAAACCACAAAAATACAATAAAACCATAAAATCACATACAACAATAGATTAAAATAGTCCTAACTGATTAAAATCACATTTCTAAATAGCGCATAGAGTTGTGATATAAAGCCACAGTATGGACCTGCAGGCAGTTCAAACAATGCATAGCCTGCACTAAGATAGTACAGAAGAAGCAGTGGGTAAAGTCGAGAGGCCAGCATTTATAGTACAACCATAGCGGACCCCACTTTTCCTTTTGGCTCTGATCTAAAGAGCCTTCCCCCAAATTAAGTAGCTCTTCCATTGGACAAAGTTGGAGGAAGGCTCTTTGGAAGGTGGATGGATCCAGCCCGCTATACTTGAGAGGAAAGAACAGTAGAACCAGGAAGTGGTACTATCTTTTGAATCTTCTGATACCTATGCACTAAGAGGAGCTAAGCAGCCTGAATAGCCCATGGTAGCCCAACCTTGTCACAGCTTAGAAGCTAAGCAGGATCAGCCACAGCTAGTTACTTGGATGGGAGGATCACTAAGGAAGTCCAGGATCATTATGCAGAGGCAGGCGATGGCAAACCTCTGCTCCTCTCTTGCTTTGAAAACCCCATGGTCCTGGAGTCGCCATGAGTCAGTTGCAACTTGACAGCACTTTATTGTTACTATTAATAGGAGCTCAGTGGGTCCGCAGCTCTGTAGCACACTTAATATTCTTGTAATCCTCTAGCCTTTTATGCATGGCTGTTTCCCTCACGGTCACCCCTCCGATGACTTCGGGTCTTTGTTTTCATAGAATCATAGAGTTGGAATGGACCACCAGGGCCATCAAGTCCAACCCCCTGCACAATGCAGGAAATTCACAACTACCTCCCCCACACACACACTCCTAGTGACCAGAAGATGGCCAAGATGCCCTCCCTCTCATCATCTGCCTAAGGTCACAGAATCAGCATTGCTGACAGATGGCCATCTAACCTCTTCTTAAAAACCTCCAGGGAAGGAGAGCTTGCCACCTCCCGAGGAAGCCTGTTCCACTGAGGAACTGCTCTAATTGTTAGAAAATTATTCCTAATGTCTAGACGGAAACTCTTTTGATTTAATTTCAACCTGTTGGTTCTGGTCCGACCTTCTTGGGCAACAGAAAACTAGGCACCATCCTCAATATGACAGCCCCTCAAGTACTTGAACATGGTTATCATATCCCCTCTGTCTTCTCCTCTTCAGGCTAAACATACCCAGCTGCTTCAACCTTTCCTCATAGGACTTGGTCTCCAGACCCCTCACCATCTTTGTTGCCCTCCTCTGGACACGTTCCAGCTTGTCTACATCTTTTTTAAATTGTGGTGCCCAAAACTGAACACAGTAGTCTAGTTGAGGTCTAACCAGAGCGGAGTAAAGCGATACCATCACTTCGTGTGATCTGGACACTATACTTCTGTTGATGCAGGCCAAGACTGCATTTGCCTTTTTAGCTACTGCATCACACTGCTGACTCATGTTCAGTGTTTGGTCTACTAAGACCCCAAGATCCTTTTCACACACACTACTGCTCAGACAAGTCTCCCCCATCCTATAATTATGCATTTGATTTTTCCTACCTAAATGCAGAACTTTACATTTTGATTCTGTATGCCGTTTCTGACCATCAGAGGTCGCCTCGCTCCCCCCCCCCACATTTCGCCCATGTTTTCAAATTCAAGATAAAACAGGTCCCGCAAAATGTGGGCAAAATGCGGGAAAACGCAGGGGGAGAGCGAGGCGACCTCTGACGGTCGGAAACGGCATGCACAATCAAAACAAAGACCCGAAGTTGTCAGAGGGGTGATGGCGAGGGAAACAGCCATGCATAAAAGGCCTCTGATTCATCCCACCCCACCATTTCTGGTTACGGGTCCGCTTTGCATGTTCGAACCATGGTCAACTGAAGCCAGCAAAATGCTGCCTTAGAGGGACCAAATCAGAAGACGGAAGTTGTCTATACCGGCGAGCTCTAAATGCTATTGTTGGTTTCCCTCCCCTCGGCAGGTATCTACGTGCAGGAGATGGTAGATGCGAGCACAGCTAAACTTTACGCTGGGCTTCTGGGAGTCGGGGACGAGATCCTGGAGCTGAATGGCACCAAGGTCGCTGGGCTGGGCTTGGCCCACATCAACGAGCTGCTGTTGCGGGCAGACACCCTCTCGATCCGAGTACTGAGGCAGCGGCCCGTTCGGCGGTAGCAGAGAGGCTGAGAGGGCACTCGCCAGCGCTTTTCCAGACGCCAGAGCTTTTTACTGCTCGTTTGTTGCAAAGGAGCTTGCCTGCCTGCCTGGGACTTGGAGCAGTGCCTAGCTCATCTCTCTCTCAATGCCTTCCTGGTTTGGATGTGGGTGGCGATGCAGCCCTGCCCCACGGGCTCTGCTGTATCACAAGCTGGTGTGTGCTAAATATTTAATTTATATAAGGTTCTGGCAGACAACATGGATCTTTCTTTCCGTGGCCAAGACAATTAACAGGAGATAGTTGGCACTGGTAGACTTCTCCCGTATGTGTGGGACGAAGCAACTGAAAACTGTATGCAACAAACGCGGATGGTTCGATATAGTCATCGCCTTTCCCTGTTTTTCTTCTTTCCTTCAACTCTGAAAGGTGCTGGATCATCTTAAATTTGCATTCTGAACGACCAGATACATCTGGTGTGTCAAAAACAACTCATAGATGTTCAAGGCACAGTTTGCTATTAATATGAGTTTTGCTCCTTAACCAATTAAATGCCCCCTAATGCATCTGCTTAGTGTGGCGAAGAAAGGTGTGAATGTGTCTCCAATGGGTATTTTCTTCAAGAAGTTTTCAGGTGTTGAGAGGTTGTGTTTGGTAACTGGTAACTGCATCCCATAATTAAAATAGGATCTGGCCCTAAACTGCGGCTTGTAGATCTGCTCTGACTCTCCTTGTGCACAGATATTGGACGTGTCTAAACTATAAATCGCCTTGAGTATTGTGGCTTCCAGCATGGAACCATGGGAGTTGTGGTCTTGCTAAAGAGCTGGAGATCGCCTTCCAGAACCTTTTAGCTCCCATACAAAACTACAGTTCCCAAGGTTCTTTATAGCAAGGTTTAGGTATTTCTCATGAAGAACCTTCAACACCCTCACAAAACTTCAAGGCTCATTATTAAGAAGCCATAAAAGTTGAATCCGGGTTCAAAAGCTCCAACCTCTCTGCTGTCAAAATAAGAGATGCAGCCTGGTATGGCAGAGAGCAGCCGTGTACAATGTTGTCCCTTCTCGGTGGTGGTGTGTCTGGAAGGGGGAGATGTTTTGTGCATCCTCCCCTCTTCCCCGGCCAGAACAGACGATCTGAGGGCCTGTGAGCCTGACTCGTATGGATTAAACATAGATTCCGGTTGAAGTATTATACTCACACCTTGGGAAACTGCCTCTGGAGTCTCTGGGCAGTTATTTTGGCCTACAGCCCCAGTCTAAAAGTTTCTCTGGCTCTTATGACTTTGTTCTCTTCTCTCCCCACCCTTTCAAACTTGTGACAAGGAGCTAGTCCTCACTGAGGTGCCTGGGCTGTGCCCTCTTCAGACTGCAGATATAGATTCCCTTGGTCAAATGCTCTTCTGTACAGAACTGATTTCCTGTATATAGAAAGCTAGCATGTCAGGGAGAAGACTAGGCAGGAAACCTTGTCTTTGACACACTACGTTTCATTATGGAGGGATTTTTTTTTTGTATGGAAGAGCATTCAGTTTCTTGCCTCTATTGAAGCTGTGTGGCTGGGCCCCCCGGTCTCCCACTATAATCTCCTGTAGGATTGGCAGATCTTCCTTCGCCACTGCCGGGAGGTTTTAGGGGCAGAGCCTGAGGAGGGTGGGGTTTGAAGAGGGGAGGGACTTCAATGCCATAGAGTCCAATTGCCAAAGCAGCCATTTTCTCCAGGTGAACTGATCTCTTTCAGCTGGAGATCAGTTGTAATAGCAGATCTCCAGGTAGTACCTGGAGGTTGGCAATCCTAGTCTCCTGGGAACCCCCCCCCCCGCCGGCCATCCCTGCTGGCATTTCATAGGATGGCAGGAGAAAAATATGCGACATTACTGCCAGTGCCAAACTAGAAGTGACATCATAACATTGGGGGGTGCTCTAGGATTTCCCCAAAACTCTGTAGTTTAACTATAGTTGAGTCCACTTTTACAAATAGAGTTGTGTGTGTGCAAAGTGTGGTCAAGTTACAGCTGACTTAAGGCAACCCCAGTGAGAAGCTTTCAAGCCAAGAGCAACCCCCATGTGATGACATCACTTCTGGTTTGGTGGAGGAAATGATGTTGTACCCTGGCCCCCAATTCCTCCTGGAGGTTCGCCAGCTGCAGCCAGCAACCCTATGTACAGAATTGGGCTTGAATTTGCTGTCAGGGTGAATCGTGCTATTGTTCTTTGTCATGTTGAGCTTCAGAGATGTTTTCTGAGTAGCCCCAAAGGCCCAGGTTCTTCCTTCGAGCTGGCTGTGATAGAAGGGTGCTGTGTATACAGCCTGGCCCCGTAGCATTGGGAAAACATCTGTCTTCGATCACTGTGTTTCTCTGATTAAATTATTTTTTGACAAAAAAACCCACTCATGTCCTCAGCCTTGAATCATTGATCGGAGAGCAGCGTTGTGAACTAACAAAAAGTGTGTTTTGGTATCCAAGTGAATCCAGTGGCTGCATTAAAGAAGTCTTGGGATTTCTTGGCTCTAGCCTGCGGGGATGTAGCCGGGCATCCTAGACTTTTGGTGGCCTTTCCCTATCAAGTGGGAAAGGAAAGGAGCAGCTAGTGGGCAGAGGCGTTTTTATGCCTCAGGCAGAAAATCTCCAGCTCACACCCTCTCCCACCCCCTCCATATGATACAGGACATTGAATTGAATTGAAGACCAGTGCCTTGATCGTAATTCAGAACTACCCTGTGTGGCTTGCTGGGCTTGTCAGAGAATCCTGTCTTCTACTCATTGGCAGCAGCTGATTTACCCACAGCAGAGTCCCGGGGGCGAGGCTGAATACAGTCAGGGGTGAACTGTGGGTTCTACTCAGTTTGTGCATGTGCTGTGTGTCAGACTTAGATCATCACAGAGAAGGAGCTTCAACCTCTCCCCTGTATCATTTTCCCAACCTGAAACAGTTCCCTGGGATGTGTGTAGGCTTCCCCAACAGGACAAATAATGGACCCCTGGAGGGTCTGCTTGTCTATTTCACTCTGGGAAAATAACACAGAGGGGAAGGCTGAAGCCCCTTCTCCATGCACACCAGGGCCCTGATCCAAACTGAGCACCATATATGCAGCAGTTGAGAAGCCGCAACGCATGTCCGACACAGCGTTTGGGAGGGGTGGTGTCCCAGACCCCAACCTGCATACTCTGTGATGTGTGAACCCGCCTTCTGAGCAGTTGGCTTATGGGATGAGGAGTACAGGATCCACTGCTCTTTGCTGGCTCCTCACCATCAGCCGCTGCCCAGGAGGGAAACAAAACATACATGGCCTCAACTGTAGGCCATAATGCACACGCACTGGGAGGCTGAATCAGTTTCCATATTACTGTCAAGTATTAATCTGGGCTGGTCTAAAACAAGTCCAATTGCTGCCCATAGCGCAAATGCATTTAGTGTCTGAATCCAGTTTAAAGTGCTTCATGTAACAGTGATGGCCCGTGGGGTTGGGTTGGCTGAAGATGTTCCGATGCTGTTTCTTGAGTTTAGGATCATTTGGCAGTACGTTGATGATGGGTGTCCATCACAAGGACAATTTCTCCTGTTGCAATGCATTTGTAAGGATGAATTCCAATCAGCAGGGCAGATTTAGTTGTTCTGGTCCCTTGTGTTGCCAAGCAGCAGTTATCCATGGCCGTGCTTCATCCAGTGGGTGATGTCTTAAAAACCTCCGACCTGGTGTGCTGGTCTGTAAACAGGCAAGGATTGTGCTCCATGCAAAGCTGCTAGCTAGAGTTCTATAGAACAGGTGGAGTGGACCTGGAGTGGATCCAACCATCCTCCAAGGAGTCTGCCACCAGCCTAAAGCGCCTGCCTCCAACTTAAAAGTGCTCCACCTCTAATGGAAGAGCCACTCAAGCTGGAAGAAAGCTCTTTAGCTGGAGGAAGGCTTCAAACTTCGCTCAGTGGAGTTGCAGGATATGGGTAGGATACACCCTGTGGATGCAACAAAGGTATGAATCAGTGCATAGACGAAGAGGCAGGGTTGGCATTTTTAAGTAACTATGAGTTTCTCCCATTCTCATCACACAGGTAAAGTTCTGCTTGGCAGAACTGTAATTTTACAGTTTCCCCTCAGAAGATGTTACCTTGTGACTTATTCCCATAAATTTGTCTCCAAGGGAGAGAAACCAAAAATGAACTGGAGGAAATGGTGTTGAAAAAAATTATTTTTCCCTTGGTTAGACTCGATCTCACCATATTAGGGCACATCCATCTGATAATGGAGTACTTGGAAAACGTAAATCCATGAATTGAGTTTGGGGATCATCAATTGATATGAAAAATGCAGATTTTGGGATCTAGTAGCGTAATTCTGGGGAGGCAGCAAAAAATCCATGCAGTGACACCAGATGCAAGTAAGGATGTTTAAAACACACAACACACACAATTAAATCTATAAATTCTAATCCAGCAATGATTTATGCAACAATAAATCTTAATCTTTGAGATGCTATGGAACTCCTTGTGTGTAAGGAATAAGAATGATTGCTAACAAGCTCTATGCATTGTGCCACGGAGTATGATCACCTGCAATAAATTAATAACTATTTTATGTATTGAATGTTAAAACAATCACAATGATGTAGTTGTGCTGCTTTATGGGTGGGGAGGGCTGCAAATTGTTCCCCTCAGTGACAAAATAGCTTTCACTGGCCCCGTGGATTGCCTTCGGCTGTTGATGGGTGAGGGAAACCGTCTTCTGCCTTTGTTGAGAGGCATTTTTCTAGAACTGCCTCAGTGCACAACTCTAATGTTGTAAACATTCTTGAGCAGAGTCCTGGCCCACATTTCAGCTCTGGGCAGGATGCCCACTTTCTCTGTCATGCGGGTGTCTGCGTGAGATGCAAGGTTTTTCTGAAAAGGCAGAGAGCTCCAAGCCCACAACACCTTCAATCACTGCTGGAGGTATCTTCTTCCACTGATGCTGCCTGGCCGGGGGTGGGGGGATGTCAGACATTAAAGCATCCCTGGAGTAAGTGGTGCCAAGGGAACCTGGGCCGTGGCAGTAATAACAGGTGTAGGCTTACCTGGGCAAGTTACCCCACTGCCATGGATTGTGAGGCCTGGGTTTCAGCTGAGCAACCGGCACCTCAGGGGCCACGTGGTTCTGCTTACTCCTTGCTGTTGGCGGTATGGTTGCCGGGTCCCTCTTCGCCAACGGTGGGAGGTTTTTTGGGCGGAGCCTGAGGAGGGCGGGGTTTGAGGAGGGGAGGGGCTTCAATGCCTTAGGATCCAATTGTCCAAGCATCCATTTTCTCCAGGGAAGCTGATCTCTGTTGCCTGGAGATCAGTTGTAATAGCAGGAGACTCCAGCCACCACTTGGAGGTTAGGGAGATAACAAACGTTAGCCTAACCTTTGTTAATATGCTTAGACAAAATAGTATGCTTAGACAAAAGCATGCTTAGACAAAATACCAGCAGCGAAATGCCAAAGGTTTATGAAATGCAGTTCCATTGCCACTGCTTATCACACATTCTAAACTACACAAATACACAATACCAAGCACAATCTTTTTTTTTTTTACTTTTTCTAAATAACTACTTTGTGCCAAAGTCCTTATATTTAAGTATCCCGACTTCCAAGCCAAAAATATTATTCCAAAGAAAAAATGCTGTGAAGTTCTGGATCGGTTTTTTCTTCGGAATAACCTTTTTGGCTTGGAAGTCGGGATACTAAAATATAGGACTTTGGCACAAAGTAGTTATTTAGAAAAAGTAGAAAAATTGATTGTGCTTGGTATTGTGTATTTCTATGATTTAGAATGTGTTGGTAAGCAGTGGCAATGGAACTGCAGTTCCTAAACCTTTGGCATTTCACTGCTGGTATTTTGTCAAAACCACTTGGAGGTTGGCAACCCTAGCTGTTCCCTGTTTCTTGCAAAGGTCGACCGGTCTGCCCCTGCTGCTGGGCAGCTAGGGTTGCCAGCCTCCAGGTGGGAGGCCTGGAGATTCCCCTGGAATTACAGCCGATCTCCAGGCAACAGAGATCCGCTTCCCTGGAGAAAATGGCTGTCTCGGAGGGTGGACTCTATGGCGTTATACCCCTGCTGCGGTCCCTCCCCTCCCTACAATCGCCTGTCAATGGGTGAACGCACATTTGTGCGTTCGATCCTGGCTGAATCCTGGCTGGAACAGGGAAGAAAGGAGACTAAAGCGACCGTGCGTTTTCGCCCAATGCCATTGACTCCAAAGCTGATCTCGAACCGGGCTCCGTGCCAGACCCTTCTGGGCGGGCAGCCAAGCCAAGAAGCCACCTGCCCAGTACCGGCTCTCCCAGCTGCACACCCCCCCCCTCCATCCCTGCCAGGCCCGCTCCGGCTCCCTGGTTGAGCAACTCTGGCTTTTGTCCTCCTTTGCCCGCGACCGTGATGTTCCGACGCTGTTGGCCTGGCTGTGCCCTGAAAGGGGGCGAGGAGAGCGCTGGGGTGGGGCTCGTCTCCAAATAAGAGTCTGTGAACTAGAACAAAACCACCTCCCCGCTCTTCCCTTGAATGGCATTTTGCCTCTACAGAGCCAAAATCTGGGGCTCTGATCACCCCTGATCAAACTCAGGCGCTGCAGAGGTGTCCTTGAAGACATTCAGGGAGGCCCATTTTAGACGATTTCAGCAGGGGGCAGACAAGATGATCCCTTTTAGAGCCAGGCTAGCATGGGAGGTTTTGCCTTGGATTTGCCACTTTCTAGATGCACCTTTTCCTCCCATCTGAATTCTCAAAACTCTGCACGGGGGCTTATTTTTGAGTTTTGAGAATTCGGATGGGGAAAAGGTGCATCTAGAGAGCAGCAAGTCCAAGGCAAAAACCTCCCATGCAGGAATGGCCAAAGAGATAGGGCTGCCTGCTCCCGGTTGGGAAATACCTGGAGATTTTGGGAGTGGAGCTGAGGATGGGGTTTGGGGGAGGAGGACTTCAAGGGGGTATAATGCCATACAGTCCCTCTTCCAAAGCGCCCATTTTCTCCAGGTGAACTGATCTCTGCTGTCTCGAGATCAATTGTAATAGTGGGAGATCTCCAGCCACCACCTGGTAACCCTACAAACCCTACAAGTACTCTACAAACCTGGTAACCATATAAACCCTACAAGTACTTGAAGGGCTCTCATATAGAGGAGGGTGCCGAGTTGTTTTCTGTTGCTCAAGAAAATCAGACCAGAAATTAAATCAAATTGAAATTAAATCAAAAGAGTTTCCGTCTAGACATTAGGAAGAATTTTCTAACAGAGCGGTTCCTCAGTGGAACAGGCTTCCTCGGGAGGTGGTAAGCGCTCCTTCCCTGGAGGTTTTTAAGGTTAGATGGCTATCTGTCAGCAATGCTGATTCTGTGACCTTAGGCAGATGATGAGAGGGAGGGCATCTTGGCCATCTTCTGGTCACTAGGGGTGTGGAGGGGGGAGGTAGTTGTGAATTTCCTGCATTGTGCGGGGGGGGGGGTTGGACTTGATGGCCCTAGTGATCCCTTCCAACTCTATGATTCTAGGAGTCTATGAAACAGAATATATTTTAAAAGATTTCTTGAGGTGGCTTTGATTCTGATTTATAAATACTGTAGCAATGTTTATAAACACAGTCCCAACACTAACCATTCTTAGCATAGGGATTTCATGCATGCTTAGTGGTAGATAGCTTGGTTTGTTAAAAACCAGTGCAAAACCAATGAGTCGTCCAGATGCTCTGAATTACATTAGGTTGGGGCCTGGTTCGCCTGTGGAGGACAAAAAAGTCAAAACCCTGAACTGCTAGAAAATATTGTACCACAACAAATTGCGGGGGGGGGGGGGGCCTCGGCCTTGGATGCTCCTTCCATTAAAAAAAAACCTCTGCGTAAAACTAGCACAGCAGGGAGCATAGTTCCAGCTCTTCTTCTGGGCTGCTGTGCTCCTTTTCTAATTGCAAGGGACTTCTGCTAACAAAGGGTCAGAGTTCAGAATGACCTCGATAGACTGGAGAGCTGCGCCATAAGTAATAAAATGGATTTCAATAGGGAGAAGTGTAAGGTTCTTCACCTAGGCAGATACAACATAAGGCACAGGTACAGGATGGGAGAGAGTTGGCTTGACAACAGTACATGTGAAAGACCACAAACTGAACATGAGTCAACAGTGTGATATGGCGGCTAAGAAGGCCAATGTAATTCTGGGCTGCATCAATAGGAGTACTGTGTCTAGATCAAGGGAAGTAATACTACCACTGTATTCTGCATTGGTCAGACCTCACTTGGAATACTGTGTCCAGTTTTGGGCTCCACAATTTAAGAAGGATGTTGACAAGTTGGAGTGTGTCCAGAGGAGGGTGACCAGAATGGTCAAAGGTCTGGAATCCATGCCCTATGAGGAGAGACTTAAAGAGTTGGGTTTGTATAGTTTGGAGAAGAGAAGGTTGAGGAAAGACATGATAGCCATGTTTAAATATTTGAAGGGATGTCATGTTGATGAGGGAACTAGCTTGTTCTCTGTTGCTCCAGAGACTAGGACACGGAGTAATGGATTTAAACTAATAGAAAAGCGATTCCACCTAAACATTAGGAAGAACTTCCTGACGGTGAGGGCGGTTCAATGGTGGAATGCACTGCCTTGGAGGGTGGTGGAGTCCCTGTCTTTGGAGGTCTTTAAGCAGAGGCTGGATGGCCATCTGTCGGGAGTGCTTTGTGGGATCCTGCATGGTGGGGGAGGGTTGGGGTCACTGGGGATGTGGGGGGGAGGTAGTTGTTAGTTTCCTGCATTGTGCAGGGGGTTGGACTAGATGACCCTGGTGGTCCTTTCCAACTCTATGATTCTATGACACAACAACTCTTAGGTCTCAACCACCTGGAGATATTTTTATAGGTCTAATGTGTTCATGGGGCCATGCAGAGGGAAACCAGTACCACATCTAGAATCTCATAGGAGACTTTGAAATTTCCAGACCTAAGGCTGCCGCACATGGAGCAGGCCATCTTGCTGGCCTCGGACTCTGGGGCTGTTCAACCCTACTCTACCTCACAGGGTGGTCAGGGGACTAAAAGATGCTCCAAGGTGTGTGTGTAAAAATGTAGCCATCTTATCCTGCTGGTCTTGGTTTGTGCTGCATCTTGACAATTCTTCACAGCTGGGACTGCTTTTGGGAGAAGGAGAGACGTCTGTCTTCCAACAACTGAGTATGAGAGACCTGCAACCAATCATAAGCACCCTGGGTAGTGGTGGGGAGAACATGCATCTCTGCTTTACCCACCTGTTTCCTGTGGCAAATATCAATCAGCTAATGGTGTTTTCATAGCAAAACGTAAAGTGCTGGCCTAAGTGGGAGTTTTCTTTGGAATTGCCCGTCATTGAGCACAGACCCAAAGCTGCTGCCTCCAGACACATTCACTGCAGGAGACATGAAATCACAATCCTGGCGAGGCTTCCCAGAGCTGCAGGTTCCGACGGCCAACTGCTTCTCCCCTCCCTGCATAGTAGTTCTGCTTCACAGATAGCCACGCTGGCCTTGCCCTACTTGGCAAGGGTCTTCCTCTACCAAGCAGAAAGGGGGGATGGGTAGGTCCAATATATATTTCTTGGTAGCCTCAGTATTTTTTTAAAAACATATGTACCAGCAAAATGTGTCCATGGGCTTGCTGTGCTGGTCAGCAAGGGAGGGTTAGAACATAAGAAAAGCCATGCTGGATCAGACCAAGGCCCATCAAGTCCAGCAGTATGTTCACACAGTGGCCAACAGGGTGCCTCTAGGAAACCCACAAAGACGACAACTGCAGCAGCATTATCCTGCCTGTGTTCTACAGCACCTAATATAATAGGCATGCTCCTCTGATCCTGGAGAGAATAGGTATGCATCATGACCAGTATACTCATGACCAGTAGTCTACTGTTTGACTCCAGTAGACCTTGCTTGTGGGTATATGAATGATACTGTTGGAAACAGGATGTAGGACCATTGGTCTGATGCAGTATAGATACTCATACACCGTGTATCAAGACAAAGAAGATGAAGAGTTTGTTTTTATATGCTGACTTTTTCACTTAAGGAAGAATCAAACTGGCTTACAATCACCTTCCCTTCCCACAACAGATACCGTGAGGTAGGTGAGGCTGAGAGAACTCTAGGAGCACTGTGACTAGTCCAAGGCCACCCAGCTGGCTTCATGTGTAGGAGTGGGGAAACCAACCCGGTTCACTAGATTAACGACCACCGATCATGTGGAGGAGTGGGGAATCAAACCCAGTTCTTCAGATTAGAGTCCACCACTCCAAACCACTCTCAACCACGAAACCACACTGGCTCTCCAGGCTCCTAAACCAAGGAACGGTTACTAAAATACACAAGATGTATTTGAAGCACCCTGCATGCAAATAAGGACCAGCTGGGGTAAGAGGGCTGGAGTGGCTTGGCCCACAGTTGCTCAAAGCTGATACAATAAATTTATACTTGAGGTCAGATCTGAAAAGGGGCAGTATGCTGGTGCTATAGATAGGGAAGACTTGGGTTCAAATGCCTCTTCAACCATGAAAGGGGCTGAAGCAGTGACCTCAAGCCAGATACCCTCTCTCCGCCTAACCCTCCCCACAATGAAGGATGTGACAATAAAACAAATGGACACTGGCTGTGCAGACTGTCCTGAGCTCCTTGGTTGATTTATGTTGAATAATGACGATACTTTCCAGAACAGCAGCAGATGCCAGCATGAACATCCCACCTCTGTCCTGTTGACACTCTTGGATTTGGAACAAACTTGGTTGCAAAACTACCACCAGCTCAAACGCAATCAAAACACCACAGGTGGTAAGTCAATTTCCACTTTTAATACTGCAGGAAGATCTTTTCTCCCTTGTTTTTAAAGTTTTACACGCATAACACGATTCCAACAGCAAGAATAGAAAACAGTGGTTGACAACTTCTCAGAATTACACTGTTTTTTAGCTGCCGATGCAAAACCCATTCTCTCCCCCACCTTTTTAACCCAAGGATCTCTGCTGCGATTCCCCCACCTCTTCTCTCAACCCCCCAAGCTTTTCCCTTGAAAGGGTGGCCACAAATGACCTTCGTAGTGCATTCCAGATACTGTCTACATGTTTCTTCATTGTTAACTGTTCCTCAGGTGATATGCTGATATGTCTCTTGCTCCTAGGAGGGAAACCCCCCAGGTACACACATTTCTTTTGGGTGGCTAATGAAGCTTTCTGCCATATTCACAATAGCAAGAATCTTCTGCACTGTGGTTGCTTTTTCCACTCCAGTAGTACGTCTAACAGGTCAATCAGGTTGGGTGGTAAGTAAGTAAGCCAGCCAGTCTTAATAGCACCGCCTCCCCCATGTTTGATTAACTCGACATATAATGGATAAATGAAAAGGGTATATTAAGGCCAAAGTAATCTAATTCCGGGAGAGACAGTGGCATGGTATAGCCAGATCTTGTCAGACCTCAGAAGCTAAGGAGGGTCAGTACTTGGGAAGGAAGACTCTACCGAGGAAGCCAATGGCAAACCATCTCTGCTTCTCATTTGCCTTGAAAGCCCCTTGCTGGGGTCACCATAAGTCAGCTGTGACTTGACGGCACTTTACACACGCAAGCTACCCCCAGCAGAGCTGTACAAGAAACAGGTAAAAAAACCACAATTCTTAGTTTAATAATTTAAAAGAATTCCCCTTTTAAGTTGCTTCTGTTTACCCAGCTAGGCTGCTGGAGGAGGAGGGGAGGCGACTTCTCCCCTTGCAATGCCTGAGGAGGTAAAAGTTTTTCCCATTAGTGGCTCCAGATTATATTCAGGTTTGGGTCTTAGTGTCAAGTGGAAGGGAGCTTTCTGCCACTTGCCTCCTGGCTGAAGCCATACAGGGTGGTGGTGGTAGGGGAGACGGTGTTCCCCTTGTATCTTGTTGGAAAAGTCCACTGTACGTTTCCATGGCCTCAGTCACTTAAGCTGACTAAAGTGAAGCAAGGCCCTTTTAAAATTCCCTTTACCTAAACTACCTCTTAGGCCTAGAGCCTCTAACAGCTGTGCAAGACAATAACTCAGCAGTTTTTGAGCATTCAATGCCCTTTACATACATTGTTCCTTTTTTTCAACAGCGAGAGGGTAACTGAAAGCTAAGACAGAATGGCTTGCCTCTGGCCACCTGGTGGTACTCATGGCGCAGGTAAGGTTTGAACGAAGGATTTTAGCCTCTTGCCCTGCAGGGCTGCACCTGCCCAAACGCTCTCTGTTATACAACTTCTGGGTATGTAAGCGGCTCGCCTTGTTTTGTGGTACCTGAAGTGGGCCTAGCCATTCTATGCTGCCCAAGGCTGTATGATGCCAGGGCCGCAGGGCTATCACTGGACCTGGAGCAGCTGCGAGGAGAAAAGACACCCCATAAGAACATAAGAAAAGCCATGCTGGATCAGACCAAGGCCCAGCAAGTCCAGCAGTCTGTTCACACAGTGGCCAATCAGGTGCCTCTAGGAAGCCCCCAAACTAGACAACTGCAGCAGCACCATCCTGCCTGTGTTCCACTTCCAAAGCACCTAATGTAATAGGCATGCTCCTCTGATCCTGGAGAGAATGGGTATGCATCATGACTTGTAGCCATTTTTACTAGTAGCCATGAATAGCCCTCTCCTCCATGAACATGTCTACTCTCCTCTTAAAGCCTTCCAAGTTGGCAGGCATCACCACATCCTGGGGCAGGGAGTTCCACACACACCCCTTTCCTCCCTCAACTGCTCTTCACGTCTGGTCAGTTCTCATTCACAGTCCACCTCTGCTTTCCCTTCAGGGCATTTTTAACCCCAAAGAAGCAGCAGAATAGCACATTAAATTAGAGAAGCAGCAGGGCAGGGGGTGAATTGGGGGAAAGCAGAGTTTTGCTTTGCAAAAGAACTGTGTGCACACTAAGGCTAAAGCCACAGACATGTTTACTGTTATCAGGGAGAGGAATGGGGGGAGGCGTGAGAACAGGCAGCTGCTGCCCACCCCCAGACCTGTGGCTTCTGCAGCCCCTCGACACATGCTACAGAACGGAACAATGGGGCAGTGTTTTGTATGAATACGGAGAACGTCGGGGAAAAAACAACACATACACAGTAATGAATGGACAGCTTCTGCTTGTCGCAAGTGAAGTCTCAACTGTGTTCAAGCACGTTAGAGAAGCTGCCGCCAAGGAGGTGGATCTTTCAACCTGCCTGGAATTAACTTGTCACTAAGTTTAAACCACCATTTGGGGGCCTACTCTTATCACAGACATACACTGCAGTATGATGACACTGATGTATAAAAAGACTGATGACAGTTAATCATTAACAGGGAAAAACGGCCACAGTAGGTAATAAGCTGCAGGTGGATCTCCTTGCCCATGCAGAGGTGGTTTAAGAGTTTTTGAACACATGCAGTATTTCCTAGATTTTGAGCTCTAACCACAATACTTTTCTGCATTTACAATCAGAGGCTACTTATACAGCCTACAAGATTAGGAAGCATATCCCACGGTAATGACTCATACAGAGATGCAGTGGGTAACCTCCCTAGAGGGCAGATATTGCTGCCACATTTCTGTGGTAGGATTATTAGATAATTCAATCTCTAAGTGCTGACAGGCACAAAAATGACATACCTTTATGATGGGCAGAGAGAAGGAGGCACACTCAATGTGATTTGAGTTCTTGCAGCCATTCTCTCAAGTTATGCAATTGTGCTTTGGGAATGACTGTCCAAGAGGGTGCCTATTTTTAAAATTCAGTGCAATAATTTTTTCCAGGATTTACTCTGTTAGCAGTTCTTTCCTGCATTTCCTGTAAGGCACATACAAAACTCAGTAGGAAGTTGGAGAGCCTTGGAAAGGGGATTGGGGAAGTCTAACCTACCATCTTAAGACGGGCTGATCAGCTGAGAGGTTTGCCCTGGAAACACCTGGACTTAACCAAGCTTTTCCCTTCCTTGGGGGGGGGGGGAGACCTCTTGGTTTGGAAAGCAAGTCTCAAGACGTCTAAACTCATGTCTAAAATTAGTCATTTCATGGAATTTGTTTCAAACAAAAGCATTGCCTGTTGCAAAGTGGCAGTCAGACCAGAATTCTTCTCACACACAAAAGTCCCCTTTGTCAAAACAGTGCTGAGAAGCCAACCATTCAACGAGATGCATTCAGACCCACAGACTTTTGTTTTAATACCTACCCTCTTTGACAAGGGGTGTGTGATTGTGTGGGACGTTACTAAGGACAACCGTGATTTATATGGGGGAGTGATAGAATCCACTTAGAGTCTAAGAAATACAGTATAGAGCATTACAGTGTCAACACCTATGATAAGCAGAGAAGCAGGCAATTAATTGAACATAAAGAACGCTGCCTGCTACAAAACCATTCAGAAAATACAAGGCCCTTTGCTTCAGAGGGCTACAATAAGAGAGCAGGGGCCACATACCCAGTTGTGAGTAAAGAATCGGCATTTTTTTAAACGTAGAAAACAACCACTATTCAAAAGAGTGTTTCAAACGGGTGTTTCAACAACACTCCTTTGCTGCCTGAGGACTTGTGTTTCTCCTGGGAAGTGCAAACCCCACCTGCCAAAGGTAAACTACCTTGCCAATGCTGGTGATCACAGTGCTAGCTGAACAGGCACAACAGGATGCTTTGGGCTTTGCCAATCTAGCTCCTTTAACTTCCAGTTCCCTTGGTGGATAGGCAAATGGTCAGAGCTCCCCCTCAAAAAAAGGTCAGGAGCTCTTACCCTAGGCCCAGCCTATATAAAATAACCAGAGAGAGAAGGGGGGGGGGATTGTGTGTCTGCAGGGAAACGGCCGCTGTCTGGTTCCTCCACTGGTTCCTGCACCAGCACTTTCAAACAAGAGAGGAGAAACAGGCAACCAAAAGTGATCCCAGCTGTGCCAGCAGGCGCGCTCCCCCAGCAGGGTGTGGAAAAATCAGTCTGCAAATAAATGGGGGGGGCAATACCACTCCAGGTCTGATCTGAACATCCCGGAACCCATAGAGGTACCAGGCATCCTAGTGGAAGGTCAGTTTAGCAAAGCCAATACCACTGAAGTTAGCCTCACATTAAGGACTCTTGCAAAATAAGAAATGTGTAACCAGTGAAATGCTTTTACGTGAGGTGTGCGTAAAACTGAATGCCCTTTACAGCCTCCCTTGCTGCTTTTGGAGAAAAAACTGTAGGCTCTATGGTTCCTGATATGTATCTTGAAGAGGTTTAGATTTTCACAAGAAGCAAAATTGCAAAAGCGGGGGGCTGTATAGGAAGCTACAGCCCATCACAGTGTTCATATTGGGGGGGGGGGTAGCTCTACCTGCTAGATTCAGGTAAAAGAACACCGTCATTTCTGGGCCTTAAATGGCTTGCCAAATCTGGGATTCTTAACAAAATAGATTCTACTTTTGTAGGGGGGGAGAAACACAGACTGTTTTTGATATCAGTCCATCTCTTTCTGTGGCTGCAAGCTACAGAAAGAGGGTGTGTATGTGTAGCCTAACCTTTATAGCCGAAGAATAACTGTTTCGGCTACTTAGCTAAGAGGACTGGCTGCAGTTGAGAAGCCACTTGTCTCTTAAAGTGACCTAGCAATTATAATTAGCACAAACACACCTGAAGAGTGTTCCTGACTTGCCTGCTTTCAAGGGGAATAACAACTAAAGAGAGTTCCAGATTAGGGTGAAATTTGTGCACAGATAATAAACAGATGCTTCCTGCAAAGGTGGGACCTGACTGGAGTCTCAAAGAGTCCAGGTTGGAGTACTAGATAGCTCTAATCAGCATGTGGGCAATCCAACCCTGTGGATCTACCCGGACTGAAGTTCTTTCATGGGTTTTTGAGTGACATTTGGACCTTGCTGGACTCTATTTCCCTCACCCCCCACAAATGAAATTACCCTCCATTGTCTCTTCTTCTTCCCAGAATGCAAGTGCTGGAATCTCACATCTACAGCAATTAAACATGAGCCTATCAACCTTTAACACCAAAGGCTAACAAGGCAACTCTTAAGATCTTAACCCAGAAAAAAATCTACTTTCCCCCCTCCCCCTTTAATTGTTGTAACGTCCAACACGATGGTGAGCTCAAAGCTTTGTGTGTCATGTTGCTCGTTGCTCTTTTTTCAGCGGACTCCTGTCCCCAGGCTAACCTTATGAATCAGCAACTTGTGAGCCTCAGCTGCGAAATAAGTGTTCCTCAAAGATGGCTTGAACCTCACTATGTCAAAGGTAAGAACTCCAACAGGCAGCTAGGAATTTGGTACATAGACAGTCCAAGAAACACAGATAGGAAAGTCTGAAAACTGGTCACTTTCATGTCCTACCAAAGGTGGGCTGTTTAGTCTCCCAGGTAAGTGGGGCTGCCTTTCCAGCAGACACCGAGGCAAAGCCACCCATGAGACAGACTGAAAGGCCGTGGAGCTTTTACCCGTTTCAAAAGCCTCAAAGAGGGCAGCCAGGAGCACATCTGTTTATCAGCACATAATTCTACCATATTATCAAAACGACAAAATTAGGCGTAAAACTTAAAATGTCAATGGTTGCTATTCTACAGCATCACAGGACTGGAATGGTGATGAATTACTGGTTTCCTTTTGCAGATGCACCAACACTTCAGGTTCTAAAACACTAAAGGCGCAGGACTACTCGAGATATGCCACGTATGTTAGTGCACCAAATAAGCTGAGTTCTGCTCCTTTAAGACGCAGAAGCTATGAATATGGGACAGGATCAGGCCAGGGCTCATTGTAAGCCGTTCTTTTCCCAAGCTTCCACTAGATAACATTCGTTCACCAAACAAAAGGAGCTGTTTAAAAGAGCAGCAGATACAAGATGGAGCCTCGGAGCCACCACCCCGCTCCCCGTGCACAAGCTTCTCTTTTCAGGAGGCTTGTATAATAACCAAAGCCCAAAAATATTTCATGCCAAGAAAAGCAGCAGTCAAGACTTTAGCTACAGTACTTTTTCCAGCTTTTAGCTTTGCAGCCCTGTGAAACAGAGGTTAAACCTCTGAAAATCGGAGTCCAACTATAGCTGCCTGAGGTAGGACAGCATAGAAGGGTTACAGTCCAGACACACAGTCATTCTAGCCTGTTAAGAGCCAGATCTGCTTCACTGAATGAAAGCAGAGATCTCTACTGGCGGCCCAGGGGCCAGACCCAATCCGCAGGGCTGGTTGTGGTTGCCTCTGCAATGGCCCCTGCGTTTAAAATGTGCAAAGATTCACATTAGCTTTTGTTCCAACACTTAACAGGCCCAGAGGTTTCTACCTTAAAAAAAAAAAAACATTTTTCGAAGGCCAAGGTGTGCATTGTTCTGATCTAGGAACTGTAGCATTTCAACAGCAGGGCACGCTAGCAGTTACCCTCGGCAGACTGATTGCATAATCCTGTTCTGGAGGAAGGTACATATCCACATTTAGTGGCTGCTTTTGCTCCCCTCCCCCTTCTCTTTTTAAGGATCCCACAATTATTTTGCAGGGCAGTGCTGTGTGGCTGGCCTGTGAAGAGAATCCCATGTGCAATGGAGTATCTCCCCCCCTCCCCCGGAGTTTGTGTGGTACCCACCCATTATGTGCTGGTTTTTAACACTTCCAAGGATTTTGCTCCGGCAAGCAGACAAAATGATTTTGGATCACTTCCTGAATGCGGTTCATACCTGCATAACGATGGAAATCTGTTGGTTTCTTCATTCCGAATCACCTCTCTATAGAGGAGCACAGGAGAAAAAAATTGCAATGTCTGAAATCCGCAAGAGCTGCTTCCTGTTATGGCAGAGCTCAAGCCTTTGTTAGTCCTCCATCTGTTTCCCCCCCCCCTCAGGCACATGGATGAAGATAAGCGGATAAGCCATGAGAGAGTAAAAGTGTCATGCCACGGGTGGTCGCCCACAGAAGAGCACAGTATCAAGCTCCCAGCACAGGTCTTCTATGATGAGAATTCTGTCTTGGAGATTTCATTAAGAAGGGAGCCCGGACAAGAATCTGAACTCCAAATCTTGTCACAACACAAAAAACAAGATAAGCACCACCAACAGGATAGTGAAGAGAATGATAATTGCACACCACTGTCGCCGATCTGCAAGGGAATGTGAATAGTTTAGTCCACTGTGACCCAGAATACCAACTGAGAACAGCGCTAGGACCTGAGCTAAAGCCAGAGGGGCGGGAGCATTACCCAAGGCCTTTTCAGAGACATCCTCAGAACAATGCAAATCAGACTGAAGGAACTAGAATGGCCTGAAACACTTGAAAGCATTTTCTTCGGGATTCAGTGCTCTGAGAACCACCAGACAAGCCACTGAGTCCGAGACTTCTCTATCTGATATCAGTCCTAGATGGTCTGATATACAAAAAGAACTGGAGTTGTTTGGGTTTTTTTAAACTCATCAAGACTGACCACTAAAGAAGGCAAAAATCTGTGCCTTCTCAATCCATTTTCCAATGTTCTAAGGCAGCAATTTACTCGTGTTCTAACTTCAGGTATGCTTTTGTCTCCTGTGGAACCTCTGCCAATCTGCCACGGATGTGCCCTACAACACAGCCAGCAATCTCTCCTGTGTCTCCACAATGCAAGGGAACACCCATAGCCATGGGGAAGAGGGGAGACGAGCGTTACTGATCTCCGCCCAGAAAAACTCCTAAAAAGCTATCGAGGAAACCCAGCATACCCTGCAATGCAGTTTGAGAGACAGTTTATAGCACGTCTTCAGAGAATGACACCCCCCTGCTTCAGATGATTAAGATGCCCAAAACGATCTGGATGATGGCAACTGAGGTGCTGCTCTTTGTTTCGCTCATAGGAGGAATGAATGTAGAACCTTGGAAGGGGGGTACGTGGGAAGAGGTTTTCAACAATTTGTACTTGCGTGCAAAATACAGATACAATGGACAAAGCAGGCCTGAAAGATGAAAGATTTGTCACATCTGTCACAGAGTTGTGTTAGTTAACTTTTAACTGGGATTGCTCTCGTTTCAATAGGGGACTGAACTGCACCAGGGTTCTCAGGTGGACAGCTGGCAGCGTGGTACCTCCAAAGCCACCCAAATACACCTGAAGCTCTCAATTGTCCGTTAGATGCCAGGCTACTTACCGCTAGTCATATGGGACACTTTTGCAAGCTTCTTCATGACGTTATCTAGCCGCGACTGAGTGCTGTCCAGCTCATGAGAGAAGTCGTCCAGCATGCTGGAGCCGCAGGGAAAGAAAAGC
This sequence comes from Euleptes europaea, assembly GCF_029931775.1. NCBI lineage: Eukaryota > Metazoa > Chordata > Lepidosauria > Squamata > Sphaerodactylidae > Euleptes > Euleptes europaea. Next base: position 20,592,789 of record NC_079313.1, on the reverse strand, counting down.
TGTCACAACAAGCTATGGACTTTAAGACTTAATAGCACGTGGAAGAGAGACGGATGTTGATGACTTGGGGCTGAACGCGCTGCAACGAGTGGAAAAACTTTACTGCACTTACAGGGAGGGAGAGGCTTTGCACTGAAGTGTGGGGAAGGACATGTGTCCCACAGACTGGCCACTAAGAATCATATCCAGGTTATCTTTCCACCTGTCCCTTTCATCAATGACTATGTCCATGCAAAACAGACAAAGGGGAAACAATAGAACATGTTCTGCTGCAATGTCCCTTCTACAACGACATAAGATCGCAGTACATTCTCCCCATATTGTCATCCTTTTCAGCCTTTCCTGAGAGATTGGAAGAAGCTAAACTTTCCCTTCTCTTAGCAGACTCCTCTTGGGAGATAACCATTCAAGTTGCCAAATTTTGCCTCCAATCTAGTGGGATTTGTAAACGGCTAACTGAAAACCCTTCCCCATAGAAGATCTTTCCTCCTCCTCTTCAAATCATCTCTCCCAGAATCATCAACTTTTATTATTTTATTATTTTAAACCTAACTTTGATTTTTATTCAGAGCTGATACTGTATATAAATAAAACTTGGTTGATTGATCTTTCCACCTGTAAGGGAAACGATTCACAGACCCAATCATTTTTCCCCACACAGGTGAGGCAGCAGCTTGGGGGAGGAGAAACATCCTCCTTTCTTCCCTCTCCCACTGCTGCTGTGATCAAATTTGCAACTCTCTGTAGTTCCAGTGAATTTTTTTTAAAAGGTGGGAGACATATCATGTATTTCCAGCAATCTGCCCCTTAGATTCTTAACAAAGTGCTTTCTAAAATATACTTAAGCCCAGTTAGAGACTGACAAAAATATTTACTTGGTGGATTATGTTCCAGACCGCTCCCACGCGAAAGTTCTGATGTTTTCAGTTATTAAAAAAATTAAATATCTCAATCCCAGAAGTGCTAAGATCCTACATAATTGTCATTGTAAACCTAAAACATTTAACTCTATAGCCTCTCTTGTACAGAATAAGCCACTGAAATTAAACAGGAACAAGGAGAAGCAACTTTAGTTATGGCATGATTGCCTGTATGTTACCTTTGTTCCTCTCTGCTAACCATGTAGTCAAGAGTGCTCTTTTGGGTTTAGTAAGGCTTTTTACTCAGGAAACCCAAGTTGAGGGACTGTTTGGGGTATTGTTTGGAAATGTTATTGATTCCATTAGCTTCTCTACTGCAATGCAGCATGGTTTTAACTTGGCATTTGTTTAACCTGTTTTGTCTTAAGTCCTCGGAAAGGCAGGATATAGTTTACTGCAAGGGGTAGAAAAGAGCAAGAGTCCAGTAGCACCTTAAAGACTTAACAAAATTTCTGGCAGGGAATGAGCTTTTGTGAATCACAGCTCACTTCTTCAGATACCACAAGGGTATGACTCATGAAAGTTCATCCCCTGCCAGAATTTTTTTTAGCCTTTAAGGTGCTACTGGACTCTTGCTCTTTTCTACTGCTAAAGACAGATTAACACAGCTATCTATTGTGGTCTATTGTAAGGGGGTTAAGGATAAGAAACATCTAACCTACTGATCATCTGGGTTGGCTCTCAAGTCCTCCTGCAGCAGAGGTGGGGATATATACACATTCCTAGTATGATCAGCCTACTACTATGACTCCTAGATCAGCACAGGGAGTAAAGAGAGAGAGAAAACAAGGTCTTACAACAGCCCTCTGCTAGAATTATGTCCTTGCTTTCCAAGATGACCCAGGTGATGATTTTTTTTGTTTACAAAAAGCCAAAGGATTTCCATTTTGCTATGTACACAATGATGTGCCAGTGACTTCCTACTCTGTGGGAGCACAAAGAAACAGATGCATGTCCATTGGTCATATCTAGCTAAGGATGCCAAGAAGCCTGGAGAAAAAATATCCTGCCCTGAAGGCTTAATGTGTGGAAACGGGTAGTCGAAGCTTTCCACGGGTAAATAACATCACCAGCTACATAACATCTCATTAAGCCTGTACTAAAGGGGACAAGACAATTTTCTCCAGGCCTCTTACCAACTCTACATGCGACAACTTATACACAAGGTAACTTCAGAAACACTGATATCTGAAGTGAGCTTTGTGGTCCAATTAGGATTCACTTAATAGTGAGCTTTCTTTGAAAAGAAGCTCTCACGAGTTTGCCAGTTTGAGCAGAAGAACTGGTGGGTGGAGAAGGGGAGAGTGGAGAAGAGCTGGTGGGTGGAGAAGGGCTCTTCTAGCCCCCCCTTCCCACACACACACATTGCATTTTCACCTGTGGGGAGAAAAATACAGGTACAGGTTGAGTATCCCTTATCCGAACATCTAATATCCACACTGACCCAAAAACTGGACATTTTGAGCCGGCATGCAGGCCCTCACCAGCCCATTGATGGCTTGATTAACACAAAAGTATTTTTTTTAAATTTAAATTACATTCAGGCGATGTGTATAATGTGTATATAAAACACATATAAAACATAAATGAATTTCATGTTTAGACTTGGGTCCCATCCCCAGAATATCTGATTATGTATATGCAAAAATTCCAAATTTTTCCAAAATATGGAAAGATCTGCAATACGGACCACTTTTGGTCCCAAGCAGCCCAAATAAGGAATACTCAACCTGTACTCTTTAATCTGTAAACCCCCCAAAATATGTAGAACAGAAGCCTGGAGTGGGAAAGGAAACTGCTAGCCTCCCTCAGCCCCTTTTCACTTAAAAAACCCCCACCACAAGTGGATCTTTGTAGGTAACAGGGAGGCCTTGAGGCCACAGCAAACAATATGTACACCTGTGCTCATGCAGTACCTGGATATAGTTTTATTGGGGAAAGGGAAGCAAGCCTCCCAGTAACTTTGATGTTAAGGTCTATAATATAAATCACTTTTCTGCTACAGAGAGGAATTACAACAACAGGCTGTGGAACATCTCAAGTAGTCAATGCACTGCTGGCCTAAAGCTGCTTTCTGAGACACAATCGCTTCCAGGAAAAGTACAATTTTATTTCTAAGCTGGTAAAAGAGACTTAATAAGATTACCTCCCATTCTGTTTCAAATATTTTTTTCTGCGCCTCTTTCCGATGTTCTAGAAATTTCTGAATTTAGAAATTTTAATATAAGACTTGTTTTCCCAATGAAGTACAAACCAAAACTATTTGGCCTTCCTAACTTCAGCACGACAGGTCAGACTTATTGTTGGATCAGCCTCAAACGCACATACTGTATCCCATCATGGTGCAGGAAACCAGATGTAAATATCCAGAATTCTCAAATGCCAAACAAACTGCAGGACTCTGCTTTGTTCAAGACATATATCTATTTTTAGACATGAACTATTTTTGCCTCTGGTGGGAAGAAGGGGAGGCTATCTAAAACTATCGCTGACTCCAAACATCTGATTGCATTAAGTTCTGGCTAAGAATATAAAAAGCCAGAATGACTGGACCAAAGGCCCTTCTACTCCAGACTCCAGCAAGCCTGATGCCTCTTGAAAGTCCACCAAAAACTACATCTCACTGCTGGGAAGGCTCTTATTGTTAGTGGTGTACACAGTGACAAATTTGTTCAAGACTCACACTGCTTGTTCATCCAGTTCCCCTCCAATGCGCTGGGACATGTTCTTTAGTACACCAATGCTGCCAGAGACCAGCTCCAACTGTTCATCTTGTTGTTCAATGATTAACTGGTATTTTAAAAGGGGAGGTAAAATACGTCGTTAAAACCATGAATCCATTTGGCTTTTGAATCCAGAGTTCTAATCACAGCTTCATATCCAGCCAATTTAGATAAATTCCTAACTATCTTCTATAGGCTAGTTCTCAAAGGGAAAAAAATGGGGATCTTCTATTAAGGGAATGTAGGGCCAAATGTATGTGCTTCCAGATTCCTATCTCATCAATTCTTTTCAACAGTTCTCTTTTTCTACAGACTGTTCCTGCTATCCAACAGTAAAACGCACATGGTTTAAGTGGGCTCAGAAGAAAACTGAATTCCTCAAAGACCATGACACACACAAACACCCGTTTCAATTGGGAGCCTTCCACCTCCATCCCATAATTGTGTGTGAAGTACAGTCAAATCCACCAAGGAACAGGATTTTTGTTTTATTTGCTGCAGTGACTGGCCCAGGGCCCTGGAATTGCCTCATGGAGAAGATCAGCCAAAATACATCTGAGAGTCATCAGGGAAGGGACTGTAAGGCCTGTTTAAAAAAGCACCAGGGAGCTGAAGCCAGTTAGGCTGAGCACCTAATCTGCCAATACTGGATGTTTGTACTACTTGGCAATTTTTTTTTTAATTAAGAGAGATGATGCAATTTGTAAACTGCCTCAAGTGTATGATGAAGTGTGATATGAATATTTTGAACAGAATCCTTTCTATCTTGCAAATGACAAAGTGTCTACAGAGCAGACTGTTCTCTCAATAAAGTGGTGTTGCTTGAACTGAACGCGACTTACTGCTGCTTTGAAGCAAGATGGAAAACCATCTAGCTAACTCTTATAATGCACTAACACAGGTAAGCCACGGTCTTTCTCCATGGGTAATGTTTTAAATATTCTGTATGTTACTTGTGTGCTGGCTGATCCCTACTTGACTACAGATAGGTACACAGCTGGCATTATTCCATCTGCTGAAGAAGCTGAGTGGTTTCATTGATGATCCATGACTGCTGGTACCAAGGCTATTTTATTTATTTAAAATATTTATATTGCACCTTGTCTCCTCAGACTTAACGTGACTAACACAGCTGCAAAAGGTGCAGAAACATGAAACCATCTTATCCAACCGTCAACAAGATAAACACACACATCCAAATTTGCCAAAACAGTTACTGTCCATCAAATACCCTCTGGAACAAAACCTTCTTCCTGGTTACAGCAAGTGAAAGCGCCCTCTGCCCCATCACTGGCGGGGCATTCCAGAGAAATGGACCTATGGCTGGATGAGCCTACCACAGAAAAGGCCCATGACCTAACTGTTGCCAAGTCTAAACAAGAGGCCAGCTTACAAGCCAGAGGTAGCTGAAAGAAGGAGCTCCTAGCAACAGTTAGCCTGCTTATCCTTTGACAAGGCCGGATCAAGAGCACCCCCAAGCTCTTAATGTGATCTGCTGAAAAGAGCTTAATGCGGGCTAATGCTGGCAGATCGGCACCAGCCAAGCACTCTGTTTTCCCAAGCAACATCACCTCTGGCTATTCCCTTTCCAAAAAAGGCTCTCTTCCTGCCACTTTCCTCTATTCCTTCCTCTCTATCTCAGACAATCCCCTAACAGAGAAGGGGAGTTGGTTTTTATATGCCAACCTTCTCTAACTTTTTAAGGAGAATCAAACTGGCTTACTATCTTCTTCCCTTCCTCTCCCCACAACAGACACCTTGGGAAGTAGGTGGGGCTGAGAGAGTTCAGAGAGAACTGTGACGAGCCCATGGTCACCCAGCTGGCTTCATGTGTAGAAGTGGGGAAACCAACCTGGTTCACCAGTTTAGAGTCCGCTGCTCATGTGGAGGAGTGGGGAATCAAACCCGGTTCTCCAGATTAGAGTCCACAGCTCTTAACCACTACACCACGCTGGCTCTCTAGAGCTAGGCTATGCAATCTATGCATGCCTGGGAATCTCACCAAGTATCATGGGAACTGCAATTCTGAGGGCAAAATTTCACTAGGGAATGTCATATTAGTACCTGACTCCCACCCAAACATGGCTGTCCTCTTCTGACCCAACTGTCAACCAATTATTTGATTCTCACAGCACCTTCCTGTCTGTGTTCTCACAAGCCTCCCAATGGATGTCTCCCAATGTAGCAACTGGCCACAAGAACTGTACCTGCTGCTGTGCTTGCTGATCCTCAATGAAATGTGAATTTGCTGACTGCAGTTCTCGATCCAAGCGGCCATACTTGTCAGTCCCAGAACTCCAGCTGTGTGTACCACTTTCTCCTAGCAGCACCTGCACATCACAAATAAAAAGGGAATAATTTAGCAATCTGCAACCTCATCCCCAAAGCCACACTTAAGGAGAAATGCACCAAGTGATGCGCCATCATTTTTCAGCACTTTCTGTTGACTTGCAAGCAAACTGTTATGGAAGGTATTAAAAAAACAACAAAGGAAGATGAGAAGAGGAATCTGAAGCTAAGGAGATCCTAATGCAATGTCACCCAAGCAACAACATACCAATGAGGAGGAAGAAGAGTTGGTGTTTACAGGCCGACTTTCTTTATCACTTAAGGAAGAATCAAACTAGCTTACAATCTCCTTCCCTTCCCCACAACACCCTGTAAGATAGGTGGGGCTGAGAGAGCTGTGACTTGCCCCAGGTCACCCAGCTGGCTTCACGTGGAGGAGTGGGAAATCAAATCCGGTTCTCCAGATCAGAGTCCACTGCTCCAAACTACCCTTCTTAACCACTACACTATACTGGCTCTCCACGATTAACATCTATTCCAGGAATAATTCTATTCCACTACACCACATTAGCACAGATGGAATGCCAGTATGCGGTAAGCAAAACTGGGCTAAATTCTGAATTAATTTAACTTGCCAGATCAGGGCAATGATTTCTAGGAGTCATGTTCCCTTGCTTCATTGCAGCATTTAACATGTAGAAGCAACATACAGTAAAGTCTAGGGCTCAGTTCCTACATCACCTCCAAAAGTCTCAAATAGGAGACTTTTCTCACTTGGAATTAAGGGGCAAGGGCTTCAGGATTCTTAGCAGACAATTTGCACAGGAAATGCCCTGGAGATTGGTTCACCATAATCTCCCCGTCCTCACTCAGACAGAGAAGGAATTGTTATCACTGCTACTTCTCACACATCTGCCTTCCATAAAAACTACAGATAACTTCCAAGAGCCCAAATTTATCGCTTCCTAGGGCAGACATTATATTTGCCTAGTCAGAGGAAATCACCTTGAGCAAACCATGAACTTCCCTATGAGTCTAAAGAAAATACATGAACAGCAAGCAAGAATGCAAGCAAATGTTCTCTTACTTTAGACAGACTTGTCATGCCCTTCTGAGCAAGGCTTGCTGCCCCAGCTTCCTCATATGCACTCCTTGAAGAAGCTTGACTGATAGTCAATATTTAGACACTCAATATCAAGAGAGTTGCTGCAGCCATGATCAAAATTAATAATAATAATTAAAAAATACTGTGGCAAGGTTAGAAGGCAACCCAGCAGCAGTACTCACCTGTCTGTTCTTCCTTTCGGCTAGTGCTTGAACAGAAGTATTTGACATTTGATCCTTCATATCCTATCAACAAAAAGTGTATTTTAAAATCAGCAACGCTGACGTATTTAAAGACTTTACGCAATACAACTTCAGTGCCTCAGTTCCTGTGTTTGTTTGTTTTTTTGTAAAGTCTGGTCACACTAGCTTTCTGTGGTCAAATGCTATGAATTGCAAGATCAGGGCATTTATTCCTAAATTCAAAGTTAAAATTAGCAAGTCTGGCAGAGATGCCAGAAGGTTAAGTAATATTAAAGCATTCTTGCAAACCAAGTATGCTAATTATGGCTCACAAAGAGTATGGTTGCCTTCATATTTTTGGACCCAGGGCATTGTGGGTCACGATGGTGGGCAATTATCAACTCCTGAAGTAACACTGTAACGCAGCTCTGCAGAACCAATTATGGGTTTGTTTGCTGATAACTTTGCCATATAACAGCTGCATACTGAGGGCCACTGGAAAACAAGGCAGCTTGGATCAAGAAGTACATTTCAAGTTCAACTAAGTTTTTAGAGACTAGCACGTGTAGATTCTCCAAAACAGCAATATCTGGGTTGCTAGATTGCACCCCAGAGATTCCCCCTTCCTCTTTATACCTGAATAGGCAGACAAGGCAGGGATGGCTTCATCAGCCCGTTTCCCCTGCCTACTATGGCAAGCAAGATGCCTGGTATATTGCTCAACAGAAAGAGGACTGGGGCAGGGAGAGGCAAATGTCTCCCAAGTCAGCAACCAATTTACAGGCCAAATTAGACAACATAGAGATCAGATTTCTCAGTATCTTCTAAAGGGCAATTTCAGTAATGCAACGCCTTGACTTGAATCAGAGCTGCATTGGGAGGGGGTTTAAGCTATCAACCTCCACAATATTTTTGCTAACTTTTACCACCACCACCACCCTTGCCATTAGCCATTTAAAGTAGCTATCCATCTTTTTTCTTTCAAAATGTTAGTAATAGAAAGGGGTGTGCGTGGCAGTTGGCAAAACTATGTAAAGGCAGGAGGATTAATCTCTCTTTCCTCTCCCTGTATGACACCAATCTGAATTAGGGCCTCGCACAGCTGACATTTATTTTTAAGTATACTGAAAAGATTCAATTATAGTGCCTTTTTCATTTTAATGCTGATGCTTTACGGGAAATACCTGCCAGTTTACAACCGTAGTTGATGTTCTACTGCTACTGTCTGTTAATTCTTCACAGGGAAGACTTAGGCAACACTTTCTCCTGTTTTCACAACGAAATGCACTTCTTTCTTCCTAGCTAATCAAAACCTGCTGTTTCCCATATACTTTCCAGAGATTTTTTTTGTCTTACAGCACTTACAAGAGCCTGAATACATCAACCAAGAAAGATGCTATATAGTTCCTCTGGACTGTGGCTTTTGAGCATGATTCTGTGGTTTCATTAATACACAAAAGGTTCTTCATTGAGAAGAACTGTCTCTAAGCCACCCCCCCAACCTTCAGGTTTTTTTTTTTTAACAATGTAGGTATAAGTACTTTAAGCTATTTTTATGGAACATTTGTCATTGGAAAGACTGTTTCACAATCACTGTCTTGTTTTGTTCTTGTAAAACTGTAGCAGTTTTCAGAGATGGGCTGCGTTTCCTCTTAATCTCTTGGTGAATTAGAGGTTGTATTTCCTCTCCAGCTGCTCTTAGCAGCGGCCATTATTTCCTTGCTTTGTATTGTTGAGTTCTTTCTCAATTTATGAAACTTAAATGCCTTACCCTGACCACCTGCCGCGTGCTTGTGATAAAGGCTTTTCTCACACCCAGTTCTGTTGCATCAAGGTTGAATTTCCGGGGATTTGCTTCAACAATGCGTTGGGAACAGCCAGTTAAGGGAACGATATCTAATACATAGCCCCTCATATCTAACCCATCATTAATAGAGCCGTTATAAAACCTGGTTTTTAATCACAAAACCTATAAAGAATGCTTTCTCCTGACTACAATTCGTCAAAAAAAAATTCTTTTGCTTCTTTGAGAACTTTAAATGTGTAATTTAGCTGAATGTATGTCATAGCCATGAAACCTCTGTGTACGCTTGTTATATGTTGAATGCAATTTTTAACTTAAACATTTACCATGTGACAGGTTAGCGTGCAACCAACTATGTGGTCTAAACAGGACTGCAATGTGACATGTTATATCAAGACTAGCCTATTTATTAACTTTTTGTGCCAAAAACTGTACTAGATTCTTGAGTTAATATTAGGAAGATTCACGTATCTACTGATCTGAGAATCTAAAGGATATTAATTGTTTCATCTAAGTCTTCAAGATCCCACTCGATGCTCCTTAGGTTGTTCCTTAGCTCATTTGTGGTCCAGTCAATTTCTTCTTTTGTAGCTGTGCATGGATCTTGCAGGAGTTCTGTCCATCTTTGGAACAGTCCCTGGGCAGTGTTCACCGCCTTCTGAACCTCCCTGGAAGGGAAAAATGAAAGATTAGGTCACATTAATTTGATACAAGACCACATTACTATGGATGTGGGAATGCCAAACTGCAACTTGTGAGTACTGTGCCCAGCGTGGTGTAGTGGTTAAGAGTGGTGGACTCTACTCCGGAGAACCAGGTTTGATTCCCCACTCCTCCACATGAGCGGCGGACTCTAATCTGGTGACCCGGGTTGGTTTCCCCACTCCTCCGCATGAAGCCAGCTAGTCACAGATCTCTCTGAACTATCTTAGCCACACCTCTCCCATACGGTATCTGTTGTAGGGAGAGAAAGGGAAGCAGATTGTAAGATAATTTGATTCTCCATTAAAAAGGTAGAGAAACAGGTATATAAAAACCAACCTATTTTCTTCTACTACTATTATGCTTGTACATACTTTCACTCAAACACAATTTTAAGCTTGAATATATTAATCTACAGCAGTGGTTCCCAAAGCGGACAGTATCACCCCCTGGGGGGCTGTGGGATTACCTAGGGGGGCTCTAAGAAGCAAGGGGGCAGCAGGGGGGCTCTAGCGGTGGGCCCCTTCAACTGTGTTGTTGGACAGGGTAGGGGGCTCTGGGATTGAGTTTGTGGAACCAAGGGGGCGGTGGTGTGAAAAGTTTGGGAACCACTGATCTACAGATTCAGGAACCAGAGGCTGGTTCATATACTTGCCTAGACTGATGATCTTGACAAGGCCAAGAAATATGGATGTGCACAACTCTTTGCCACACACATAAGAATGTGCCTTTGTGCTTACAGTTTAAGGCTGGTAGATCCAATCCACATAATTATTTGTCTTGTGTTATCACACGAATGGACCTATATACATGTCACATTTGTTTCTGCTTCCCAGCCATGAGAAAGGAACTGAAATGTGGGTGAGTGTGTGAACCAGCTTGGGGGGGGGGGCTGGACACCCTTTCTGATCCTTTAACACAGATTTTGAACTCTCTCTCTGCAACCATGAAGACAAAAAACAACCTTCTCTGGTGGACGAGACAGGTGACTTTAGAGGTCTTGTAAGCAGTGACCATACTTTCATGAACACTACCATTCATTATTTCTGATTCATTCCCTCCTCTATTGGCACAGGAAAATATCACTTTAGAACAGTGGTTCCCAACCTTTTTTTGACCAGGGACCACTTGGACTTTTTTATTCGGTGCAGGGACCCCAAGGTTCAAAATAAAAATTCCGAGAATCTGAAAATAAACTTTAATCATAACTGTTAGTTAAACATTAAACTTAGAATAATATTTGAATATATATTTTTATAATAGATAACTTTTAATTGAAAATATTAATTTATTATGGCTTTATAACTTTGTTTCGCGGACCTTAATTTAGTTCTCGCGGACCCCTGGGGTCCATGGACCCCTGGTTGGGAACCAGTGCTTTAGAACGTCAATTCCTCAGTCATTAAGATTTTTGACCATGATAAAATCCTGATGTATATTAGTTGTCTCTAACCAGCAGCATGATGGACAAAATAACTAATCTGCTCATGTATGTTTTGTTTCTACTGAGCAAGTGGTGCTGCTTTTGTGACTTCTACTACAGACTAGCTTTTAAAGTGGATCTGAAGAGGCTATTTCAACAGAAACAAGATTAACCTTCACATACAGGGAAAGGTTATAGCTTATATGTGGAAATATACTTATGAGACAAGTTGAAAGGCTATCCCTAGAGGCCACACTGCAAGGGGTGGGAGAGGGACTGTGGCTCTGTGAAGAGCCGCTGCGTTGCATGTTGAAGGTCCCAGGTTCAATCCCCGGCATCTCCACTTAAAAGGTCCAGGCTATAGGTAAGAAGATCACCTGCCTGGTACTTCTGTTTCAGGTAACATTTTGATTACAGTCTGAATCCACAGAACAAAGGAAAGACTCACATAAATCCTCAGCTACACTACTTTAGAAATCTGGCCTGGGCACACTTGACATTCTTCAGCAATTCCATTCTATTTAACTTTCCGTATTATCATTTCCATTGAAAGAGAAGCTTCCTGTCCACAAATGTATCCTCATCCCTCTGTCATATGTCTGTCTGTCTGTGCGCACCTCCATATTCAGCAATCATCTCTGAACACATATATATTCGTCAAGGTCTGCTGATACCGATCAGGCTTCATTTTGGTCTCTTAACACCCTAATCTATATGCAAACTTTCCCAAGGATAAACAACTCTAGCCTTATAATTTGCTTTGTAATGTCTTTTTTTAGTTTCTGTATCTACCTGACAGGAAGGAAAATCTACTGAATGGAAACTTACTACACCCAGCTGCTTGTATATGATTTACAAGGCCAAGCTCCAATGATGAATATTCTGTTAAACCATTGTTATCTTTACCAAAATGAAGAACATGTAAGGAGGCATACTGTAGCACAGTGGGAGCAAACAAGGAAGTGACTGAGGGCTAGTCCTGCAGATTAGCATCTACATACCCTGATCACATTTCAGCGTTTAGCCCCATAAGTAAGCAAAATGGTCACAAAATGGTATGTGTGGGGGTAGGGAGGGGTAGCCTTGCTGGTATCTTGCTTTTATTTTTTTATTTTTTTGGGAAAAGCAAACTAGAGTGCCCATCCCTTGCTGGAGTGGTATACCAATGGAGAGCTCATTCTGTAATATATTAACAGTGCAATCCTGTGCAGAGTTATACAGATCTAAATCAACTGATTTCAATGCGCTCAGACTGGAGTAACTCTCCAAAGGATTGCACTACAAAGAACTTAAAAACGGATGCAGGTAAGGGGAATAAGGCGGGAAGAAAAAAATCCCGGCTGTGCTAATCAACACAGGCAATATTCCATCATGGATGCCCAAACCACATTATTTACAGCAGTAGGGCCTTACAGCCATACATATGGGACATAAATCTAGTCAGTGAATATGTGGTGTGTGTGTGTTTCCCAGCAACATAAAAGAATGCATTCAATACTAGGAAATAGCAAGACAACAGCTGGATGGGATGCAACAGATGGATAAGAACTACACCTTCACTCTAGCAGACTGTGCTCAAGCTAGATAAGCCATAATTATAACTGTATTAACTAATATTTCAGCCTGGTGCCCTTACAAAAACAATGCGCTTCGAATAGAAGCTGAACAGAGACAGTAAAGGGGGTGCTGAAAGCCCATGCAGCAGATTGCGTTGGCTAGCATTTAATTTCCAAGAACAGAATGCGGGACCCCCTATTATCTTTCCTTAATGTTACATGCTGGGTGCAGATGGTGAAGGAACATTCTGTACATTCTCAGCAGCATTTCATAAATGTACGTGTTTCAGGTATAAGCTTATATTATACACAGGCAGAGCACCAGGGCACGTGAAGCCACAGATAGTGAAAGCTGAAAAAGATATCGGATGGATAAGAACAAGACCCACACAGAAGCTTTTAACCATCTTTTCTCCCTACTACACGTGCATACGCTGTCCCGCTCCTACTGAAGACACATTTGCAAATCTAAATAACTTTCCGCACCATGATCCAACCACAGTCAAGCTCCTGAGTCTCGCCAATCAGAGTGGGAAATGCTGGCCGAGACAGTCTGACTCCATAGAAAAGCACTTCTACCCATTACACAGAACAAAGAAGCAAACTGAGGTGGCAGAACGGTCTACCGAGCGCATTTTAATCCCATCCTTCCAACAAAGTCTTCAGATCAGCAAACACCAGTCTCATTCGTATCCTCGCTGCAACCCCAAGATATAGGTTAGGCTGTATGGCCAAGGCGACTCGGTTAGCTTCATGCCTGAATGGGGATTGTCTGCTCTGCCAGAGGGGACTGAAACCAGATCCCACTCAGCTTCTACACTACCTCAGCTCTCAATGGTGCAAGTATTATCTTTTTTTTTTAATGCACCTGTACATTAATTTATTTATTTATTCACATTTGTAGCCCGCCCTCATCCCCAGCGAACCAGGCTCAGGGCGGGTAACAACTGCTAAAATACATAAAAATCCTCAATATCGTTGAAACATCAACCTCAAACTTCTAAAACCTCAAAACATTAGTAAAAGATAATACAATCATAAATAAAAGGTATCAAACCCCGCTCTTTTCTCAGTAGGAATAGAGAGCGACACTAGCTATTCTTAATTTTTTTTTACTAAAACTGAGGGTTTTTAAAATTTTGGGGGAGGGGGTGAGCATTCAGATCTCTGACCCCCACGCAGTGCCCTGGATAGAGTATCAGAGGAGGATCTGGGAGATCCAGGATCCCCACTGTGCCCTGGAAGCTTACTGGGTGACCTTGACCTGGTCACACTCTCAGCTGAGCCTACCTCGCAGGGTGGTCGTTCTGAAGATAAAAATGGAGGAGGGGGGAGGAGGAGGATGCAGGCGCCACCCAGAAACCCCGCTGAGGAAAAATATCAGGGAATAAGCACCGAAATAAATCAAACTTTCCTCCGGTCGGGAAGGTGCAGCCCACCTCGGGCTCCCCCCGCCCTCGTTCCGGGGGTCTGTCAGCCAGCTTCCCCCGTTCACACGCGCAGGCGGACACGCGTCAGGGCCCTGGCTGAGAGGGAGGCTCCCCCGCGACCGCCGCCCCCTTCTCCGGCCAGCCACCCACCCTTTCACCACAAAGAAGGGGTCCTCCATGGACATGTCCGCCGGCCGCGCCGGGTCTCTCCTCACAAAGCGACGAGGGGCCCCCCGCCCCGCTAGGGCCGGGCCAACCGCTCCTTCCCGCGGCGCCCCGCTCCTCGCGCTTCCTTCCCCTCCTCACGAGCTCCCACACGGGCGGGCGAAGCCGTTACGGCGCAATCCGCCCTCCGCCCCGCCCCCGAGCGTCGGCCTCTTCGGCCTCAGACGCCCCTCTCACGTGACGTGGACGCGCAGGGATCCCTATTGGGGGGAGAAGGACGGCGCGCTTACGTCATGCACCGAGAGGCCGACGCAGGCGCTCCTCCTTCTGTAGGGATTGATTGATTGATTGATTGATTGATTGATTGATAGATAGATAGATAGATAGATAGATAGATAGATAGATAGATAGATAGATAGATAGATAGATAGATAGATAGATAGATAGATAGATAGATATGGGCAAGAGTCCAGTAGCACCTTAAAGACTAACAAAAATATTTTCTGGTAGGGTATGAGCTTTTGTGGTCCACAGCTGTCAATCATATTAAGATATCCCTAGATAGATAGATAGATAGATAGATAGATAGATAGATAGATAGATAGATAGATAGATAGATAGATAGATAGATAGATAGATAGATAGATAGATAGATAGATAGATAGATACGGGCAAGAGTCCAGTAGCACCTTAAAGACTACAAAAATATTTTCTGGTAGAGAATGAGCTTTCGTGAGCCTGTGGCTCACGAAAGCTCATACCCTACCAGAAAATATTTTTGTTAGTCTTTAAGGTGCTACTGGACTCTTGCCCGTTTCTACTACTGCAGACAGATTAACACGGCTACCCACTGTGAGATAGATAGATAGATAGATAGATAGATAGATAGATAGATAGATAGATAGATAGATAGATAATTTATTTACGACCCTTAGCCAGATAAAACAAGATAAAACAAGAAACATGGACTAATAAATTCTTACAAGCAAAGAATTATAGTCTGGGTCGGGATGGACTAAAACGAATGACAAGTCAGCCCATTGGAAGCAATGGGAGAGGCTGCCCAGCCCGTTGAAGATAATGGGAGAGGAGAGTGTCTGTTGACTTGCGTTGACTCCATTGAAAGACATTACAGCACAAAAACAGTTACAAAGAAAATGTGGAATGGATTTCCCAGTAAGGTTTCTAAACCGTTCTCTGGTGGTGATGACAGCCCCCCAAGGGGATTGAAAGCCCCAGGGACCGCCAGAAGTGTTCTAGGGTGGTGTTGACAGCCCCCCAAGGGGATTGAAAGCCCTGGGGACCCACAGAAGTGTTCTAGGGTGGTGATGACAGCCCCCCAAGGGGATTGAAAGCCCCGGGGACCGCCAGAAGTGTTCTGAAAGGGGGGATGACAGACCCTGGGACCCTCAGACGTGTTCTGAAGGGGGGATGACAGCCCCCCAAGGGGATTGAAAGCCCCGGTGACCCCCAGAAGTGTTCTCAGGTGGTGATGACAGCCCCCCAAGGGGATTGAAAGCCCCAGGGACCGCCAGAAGTGTTCTAGGGTGGGGATGACAAACCCTGGGACCCCCAGAAGGGTTCTGAGGTGGTGATGACAGCCACCCACGGGAATTGAAAGCTCCAGGGACCCCCAGAAGTGTTCTCAAGGGGGGATGACAGCCCCCCCAAGGGGACTGAAAGCCCCTGGGACCCCCAGAAGTGTTCTAGGATGGGGATGACAGCCCCAGGGACCCCCAGATGTGTTCTCAGGTGATGATGACAGCCCCCAAAGGGGATTGAAAGCCCCAGGGGGCCCCAGAGGTGTTCCAGGTTGGAGATGACAGCCCCTGGGACCCCCAGAAGTGTTCTAGAGTGGGGATGACAGCCCCTGGGACCCCCAGAAGTGTTCTGAGGTGGTGATGACAGCCACCTACGGGGATTGAAAGCCCCAGGGACCCCCAGAAGTGTTCTGAAAGGGGATGACAGACCCTGGGACTCTCAGAAGTGTTCTGAAGGGGGGATGACAGCCCCCCAAGGGGATTGAAAGCCCCGGGGACCCCCAGAAGTGTTCTAGGGTGGTGATGACAGCCCCAGGGACACCCAGAAGTGTCAGGTGGTGATGACAGCCCCCCAAGGGGATTGAAAGCCCCAGGGACCCCCAGAAGTGTTCTAAGGTGGGGATGACAGCCCCTTGTGCAGGTCTACAATCTCCAGATCACCTGGAGAAAAATGGCCGCTTTGGCAATTGAACTCTATGGCATTCAAGTTTGCCGATGTGGCAGGCTTACGATGATGGGAAATACTTCACCTGTCTTGGAGCAGAATTGTCCTGAGTTCTGTAGGCTAGGGTTCAGGGAGAGAGGGGCCAGGAATAAGGGTTCCCGTGGACTCGGCCAGCGAGAGCGGGGGAAGCATGACCAGGCTGTGCAAAACCCAACTCACAGAGGGACGGCAAATATGCCAGGGAAAGACCTAAGGTAAAATTATGGACTGTGGGGACCCCACATATACTGTTTTCTGGGGGCAGGGTAATTGGATTACTCTTCCGTGGTTCCCGTGTGACAAAAGGTGACAAAGACCCTAATGGTCAGCTACCGGGGTGAGGCAAGAGGGTGATTTAGTAAACTATTCTAATTCCAGTGATTTGTGCAATTCTGGGAGAACAGGGAGTCTCTTGCAGATTGGCTTAACGATCTAATACAAAGGTGTGCCATCGCTATGTCCGGGGCTCATCACTTTGCATAGCTGGAAGAACGACTCATCGTTGGTATCAGGATGTCTTCTGATGGGTCATTAATCATGCTGATGAGGCTGGGGAGGGGGGGTGTTGGCGCAGACTGCGTGCGAGACAGCTTCTTTCGAGATGGCTTCTGCTTTTCTGAAGGCACACAGGAAAATGGATTCTCTCTGGTTCGCTGGAGAGGTAGACCTGGCCTTGGTTTCTCGACTGCCGGTTTCGCGGGATGCATGGGAGCCTCCGTGTCAGTTTCACTGGCGGGCGCTGGAGCCTTCCCCGTAGCGTTTGGGGCTAGGCGCGCGTCTGGAACAGCGGTGCCACGAGTCTGTTTGGAGTTGCCATGACCAGTCCGGGAGATTGGCAACCCATTTGCTAACAGTTTGCCATTGCCTGCCTCTTTGCAGTGACCTCAATCTTCCTTGGTGATTTCCCATCCAAATACGAACCAGGGCCAACCTTGCATAGGTTCCAAGATCTGATGAGATTGGGCTTGCCTGGGCCATTCAGGTCAAGCTTTACAGGCTAATGAATCATAGAGTTGGAAGGGACCACCAGGGTCATCTAGCCAAACCCCCTGCACAATGCAGGAAACTAACAACTACCTCCCCCCACATCCCCAGTGACCCCAACCCTCCCCCTGCCATGCAGGATCCCACAATCAAAGCACTACCAACAGGTGGCCATCTAGCCTCTGCTTAAAGACCTCCAAAGACGGGGACTCCACCACCCTCCAAGGCAGCACATTCCACCGTCGAACAGCCCTCACCATCAGAAAGTTCTTCCTAATGTTTAGGTGGAATCGCTTTTCTATTAGTTTAAATCCATTACTCCGTGTCCTAGTCTCTGGAGCAACAGAAAACCAGCTAGTTCCCTCATCAACATGACATCCCTTCAAATATTTAAACATGGCTATCATGTCTCCCCTCAACCTTCTCTTTTCCAAACTAAACAAACCCAACTCCTTAAGTCTCTCCTCATAAGGCATGAATTCCAGACCTCTGATCATTCTGGTCGCCCTCCTCTGGATACGCTCCAACTTGTCAACATCCTTCTTAAATTGTGGAGCCCAAAACTGGACACAGTATTCCAAGTGATGTCTGACCAATGCAGAATACAGGGTAGTATTACTTCCCTTGATCTAGACACAATACTCCTACTGATGCAGCCCAGAATTGCATCGGCCTTCTTAGCCACCATATCACACTGTTGACTCATGTTCAGTTTGTGGTCCACTAAGACTCCCAGATCTCTTTCACTTGTACTGTTGTCAAGCCAACTCTCTCCCATCCTGTACCTGTGCCTTATGTTGTTTCTGCCTAGGTGAACTACTTTACACTTCTCCCTATTGAAATCCATTTAATTGCTTATGGCCCAGCTCTCCAGTCTATCGAGGTCATTCTGAACTCTGACCCTACCCTCTGGGATATTAACTACCCCTCCTAACTTGGTGTCATCTGCAAATTTGATTAGCTTGCTCTCTATTCCATCATCCAAGTCATTTATAAAAATATTAAATAGTATTAAATAGCACGGTGGATTCACACATTAACGTGGTGAGGGGGTTTGTGTGTGTCAGGGAAGCTGAGAGCAATACCGTACGGGGTCTAGACTCTATCAAGAGACTAAACTCCTAGCAGAGTCACTCAAGACGGAATGGTCACAGCTGAGACACCAGACGAAAATGCATCCACCCCCTTAAGGGATCAATGGCCACATCCACAGAAGAGAACAGGCAGTTCCAATGGGGATGGGGGCAGAGGCATCCCTGAAGGTTATCTACCATGCAGCAGCAGTAGTGGAAGGTGACACTGGCGGAGGATCTTTCGTAGACAACGGCAGTGCCACTACGGCGAACTCTGGTTAGTACTGCGCAGAAGAAGGCACTGGTAAACCACTTCTGACTAACCTTTACCTTGAAAACCCTATGATGAGACAATCCAAAATGAAAAAAGATATAGTGCTGGAAGATGGGACCCCCAGGTCGGATGGCTACTGGGGTAGAGCAGAGGACAAAAACGAGTAGCGCTGTTCTTAATGATGCGATTGGACTAAAGCCGAAAGGACGTTCAGTGGTTGACATGAATAGATGCAAAAGGAAAGTCCAAAGCTGTTCAACGCTTATAATAGGAACATGGAGTGTGAGAAGCATGAATCAGGGTGAGCTTGAAATTGTTAAACAAGAAATGGAACGTATGGACATTTCAGTCCTGGGAGTATGTGAATTAAAGTGGACTGGATTAGGACATTTTCAATCAGAAAATTACAAAGTGTTTTATTCAGGGAATGACAAAAAGAGAAGAAACAGAGTTGCTTTAATAGTGAGGCAAGATGTAGCAAGGAGGTATAATGCAAAGTCTGACCGAATAATATCAATCAGACTTCAGGGAAAGCCTATCAACATAAGCATCATTCAAGTTTATGCTCCAACTACAGATGCTGATGAGGAAGAAATTGAAAGTTTTTATGCCAGTGTTCAGGAAGAAATTGATCACACACCTAAACAAGATATGCTGATAATCATAGGTGATTGGAACGCAAAAGTAGGAAACAAAGCAGAATCAAATGTTGTTGGCAGATTTGGGCTAGGAGCATGGAATGAAGCAGGAGAACGCCTCGTAGAATTCGGTGAAGACAACAATCTGTTCATTGCAAACACATGTTTCAGGCAACCAAATAGACGATTGTATACATGGACATCACCAGACGGCCAGTATAGAAATCAAATAGATTATATAATTGGAAGCAGAAGATGGAGAAACTCTATTCTCTTGGCCAAAATAAGACCAGGAGCCGACTGCGGTATGGATCATGAATTGTTAATTTCAAAAATCAAGATAAAGCTTAAGAAAAACACTAAAACATTCATAGCACCAAAATACAATCTAAACAATATTCCGGAAGAGTTTAAAGACCATGTAAGGAACAGATTTGCATTACTGAGTTTAAGTGAATGTAAACCTGAAGAACTATGGGTGGTAATTAGAGATATTATCAAGGAAGAATGTGCAAAGACTGTTCCTGTAGCCAAAAGAAAAGAAAAACCTCGATGGATGTCTGAGGAAACTCTTTAAATTGCCAGAGAAAAACGAGAAGCAAAAGTAGAAGGTGACAGAAATAGAATCAAAAGTGCAACGTTCCAGCAACTTGCATGTAGAGACAAAGAGACCTATTATAATATCCAGTGTAAAGAAATAGAAGAGAACAACAAAAAAGGAAGAACAAGAGATCTGTTCCACAAGATCCAAGAAATCAAAGGGAAATTTAAAGCACTGTTAGGCATGCTGAAAGATCAGCATGGAAATACATTAACTGAACAGGACAAAATAAAGAAAAGGTGGGAACAATACACTGAAGAACTATATCGAAGAGATGAAAGGATAAAAGATTCTTTCCAAGAATAATCTTTTGAAGAAGAACCTACAGTTTTAGAAAGTGAAGTGAAAGCTGCATTGAGAGCAATCGGGAGAAACAAATCACCAGGAGCAGATGGGATATCAATAGAGCTATTCCAAGCCACAGAAATGGAGTCCATCAAAATCTTGACAAGAATATGCCAACAGATATGGAAAACAAAACAATAACCCACAGACTGGAAACGATCCATTTACATTCCAATTCCCAAGAAAGGAGACATCAAAGATTGCAGCAACTATCGGACCATCGCATTAATTTCTCATGCAAGTAAAGTGATGCTCAAAATCTTACAGCAAAGGCTGTTACCATATATGGAACGAGAAATGCCTGATTGTGCTAGGCCAGGTCGTCTCGGGTTACTGCTGGCTACTGGTCTTGAGAGCAGGCTGTTATTTCAGGAATGCAGGAATCCGGGGGAGTCCCACTAGGAGCTGGAAACCAAAATAAAGTCGGCGTGCAGAGGCGAAGTCAAAAGTCCGGTCCAAGGGTCAGAAGTCCGTTTATCAAAGTCTAGGAGCGTCAGCAACAAAAGTCAGAGATTCTTTTGCAACAATTGCTTTCGCAATGTCTGTCTGTTCCAAGTCTGGGTTTAAGCTGTTTCTTTTTGCCTTAGTTCTCATCCTCAGACAACTCACAGTCTTGGAGCCGTCTCCTTAGTGCCTGTAGGCGCGTACTTCTCCTTTTACTTTGCAACTCCATTCTCCCTTTTTGCCTGTGCTGTTGAGTGGCTTCAGGTGAGCTGGGTGGGTCCTGCTTCTGTGGAGTTACAGCTGTATCTGGTTGTGTCGAAGGAGATGATTCTGTGTTTACTTCCAATTCCTCAGCAGGGCTGGTGTTTACTCCTACCTGTTGCTTCACCCTGCCCTGCGTTCTCAGCTGCCTGAGGTGCAATGCCCGTTATTTCTCCCTGCTCAGGCTCTTCCTCTGATGATGCTTTGCCTGTTGAAGTCTGGGCCATGACACTGATGTTCAAGCTGGTTTCAGAAAAGGAAGAGGCACTAGAGATCATATTGCAAATATACGCTGGTTACTGGAGCATATGAGAGAATTTCAGAAGAAAATCAGCTTGTGTTTCATAGATTACAGCAAAGCTTTTGACTGTGTGGATCATGAAAAGCTATGGCTGGTTTTAAAGGAAATGGGTGTGCCACTACATCTGATCGTTTTGATGTGCAACCTGTACTCTGGACAAGAGGCCACAGTTAGAACAGAATATGGAGAAACGGAATGGTTTCCAAGTGGGAAAGGTGTCAGACAAGAATGTATTTTATCTCCCTATCTCTTCAATCTATATGCAGAACATATAATTAGGAAAGCTGGATTAGATTTAGATGAATGTGGAGTGAAAATTGGAGGGAGGAACATTAATAATTTGAGATATGCTGATGACACTACATTATTGGCAGAAAATATTGAAGATTTGAAACGACTACTGCTGAAAGTTAAAAGAGAAAGTGCCAAAGCAGGACTACAGCTGAACATCAAGAAAACAAAAGTAATGACTACAGGAGAATTACACAACTTTAAGGCTGACAATGAGGAACTTGAAATTGTTCAAGATTTTCTATTCCTTGGCGCCACCATCAACCAAAAGGGAGACTGCAGCCAAGAAATCAGAAGGAGATTGAGACTGGGAAGGGCAGCCATGAAGGAGCTAGAAAATATTTTGAAGTGTAAGGATGTGTCACTGGCCACCAAGACTAGATTAATTCATGCCATCGTATTCCCTTTTACTATGTATGGGTGTGAAAGCTGGACAGTGAAGAAAGCTGATAGGAAGAAAATAGATTCCTTTGAAATGTGGTGTTGGAAGAGAGTGTTACGGATTTCGTGGACTGCCAAAAAAAAAACAAATCAATGGGTTATAGATCAAATCAAGCCTGAACTGACTGCTGCTATCATATTTTGGTCACGTCATGAGATGACAAGAGTCACTGGAAAAGAAAGTCATGCTAGGAAAAGTTGAGGGCAGCAGGAAAAGAGGAAGACCCAACAAGAGATGGATTGACTCAATAAAGGAAGCCACAGCCTTCAATTTGCAAGATCTGAGCAAGGCTGTCAAAGATAGGACATTTTGGAGGACTTTCATTCATAGGGTTGCCATGAGTCGGAAGCGACTTGATGGCACTTAACACACACACACACAAATAGTACTGGTCTCAAGACAGACCCCTGTGGTACCCCACTGGTCACTCCTCTCCAGGATGAAGTTGGGCCATTAATGAGCACCCTTTGCATTTGGTTGGTCAACCAATTACCAATCCACCTAACAGTAGCAGTGTCCAGCCCACATTTTACTAGCTTTGTTTCAAGAAGATAATGGGGGACTTTATCAAAGGCTTTACTGAAATCAAGGTACACTACATCTACAGCATTCTCTTCATCTACCACACTTGTCACTCTTTCAAAAAAAGATATGAGATTAGTTTGGCATGACCTGTTTTTGAGAAACCCATGTTGACTGTCAGTGAACACGGCATTTCTTTCTAAGTGCTTACAGACCGTCTGTTTAATTATCTGCTCTAGTATTTTACCTGGTATTGATGTCAGGCTGACTGGACGATAATTGTTTGGGATTTCTCCCCCCCCCCTTTTAAAGATGGGGACCACATTTGCCCTCCTCCAGTCTGCTGGAACTTCTCCTGTTCTTTCTCAAAGATTATTGCCAGTGGTTGAATTCTCAAAGATTATTGCCAGTGGTTCTGAAATCACTTCAGCCAGTTCTTTTAATACCCTTGGATGCAGTTCGTCCGGCCCCGGATACTTGAATTCATTAAGAGTAGCCAGTTATTCCTGTACTATCTCAGTGTCTATACTATGCTGTAATTCCCCGGTCACTCCCTATTGCATCCTCTGCTCCATTATTCCCAGGTTGAGCGCTAATCCCCTTTTGGGAGAAGACTGATACAAAAAAGGAGTTAAGTAATTCTGCCTTTTCTGTCTCCCCTGTTAATAACTCACCATCCTCTCCACGCAATGACCCTATCGTTGCCTTGATCTTCCTTTTGTTATGGACATATCCAAAAAACCTTTTGTTGTTGTTGTTGTTTTTAACTTCCCTGGCTAGCCGGAGCTCATTCTGGGCTTTAGCCTTCCTGACTTTCTCCCTACATGTGCTGGCTACTTGTTTGAATTTCTCTTTGTTGATTTCTCCCTTTTTCCATTTCTTGTACATGCCCTTCTTAAATCCTATCTCAACCAAAAGTTCTTTAGTCATCCCCCCTGGTTTCTTCAAACCTCTACCTTTTTTATCCTCTTGGGAATTGATTGAAATTGCGCCTTCAATATCTCCCTTTTTAGAATTCCCCATCCTTCATGTACTCCCTTCTCATTCAATATTCTCACCCATGGGATCACACCCAGTAGTTCTCTAAATTTATTGAAATCAGCTTTCTTAAAGTCTAGAGTACATGTTTGACTATTTCTTGCTTTTCCTTTCTGCTGTATAACAACCTCCAGGAGAACATGGTCACCCCCACCTAAAGATCCCACCTAAAGATTCTACCCCATAAACCAAGTCATCATTATTGGTTAAGATCAGATCCAAAATGGCTGTTCCCCTTGTAGCTTCTTCCACTTTTTGGACTATAAAGTTGTCTGCAAGGGAAGTGAGGAATTTGTCGGACCTAGTTGTTTTGGCAGAGTTAGCCTTCCAACAGATGTCAGGATAATTGAAATCTCCCATTACTACTACATCTTTCTTTTTTGAATGTTTGGACATCTGTTCCAGGAAAGCATCATCTAACTCTTCAGTTTGGTTTGGGGGTCTTGTCAGGATCAGGCATTTACCCCTAGCATCCCTAAAAGCAAATTCATCCAGGCAGGTGTTCCTGAAGCAATAATACTTTATTAGGAGCAAAAAGGTAAATTAAAAGAACTGACTGTCTACAGAACGAAGAAGGCTGCTAATGGCAAGATACGGGTAGAATACATGGTTAAAAGCACTTCAGCCAGAGAAAGTAAAACAAAGTGAAACAATTCCGACATAACAGTTCCCAGGCCAAGGCAGACAACACAACAGCTGTGGATTGCAGGCTGAGTGAATAACAGGATAACAGGATGAGAAACTATACACAGAGTTTGTGACATGTGAACCAATAACTTGACCTGAAGCCAGAGCCTGGCCTGGTCCTGCCAAGAGCCCTTCTTCAGGTGACTTTAGTCAGGACCTGACAGGTCTATAATATACCCCCACAATGACATCACTATTTTTCTCTCCCTTAATTTTTACCCAGATGGTTTCAAACTGGGTTCCAGTGTTTAAGTCCTGGATCTCCTCGCAGGTGTAATAATCCCTAACGTGTAATGCTACCCCTCCCCCCTTCCGATTTGGTCTGTTTCTCCGAAATAGGTTATACCCTTCAATTAATACATTCCAATCATGAGACTCCTCCCACCAGGTTTCCGTAATGCCTATTATATCATATTTGCTTTTTGCTATTAAAAGTTCTAGTTCATCTTGCTTATTTCCCATACTTTGTGCATTAGTGTAGAGACACCTTAGACCACAGGTCCTTCTTCTTGGCAGCTTATTTAAGATTGTCTCCCTCCCATTGTTACATTTTCCTTGCCTATGTGCTACCCTCTGCAAATCGTTTATATTTATATTTGCAGTTATTGTCCTCACTTGAGGCTTTAAATTTACGTCTCGCTCCCCCGGAAGATTTAGTTTAAAGCCCTCCTTATCAGGCTTGCAAGGCTGTGGCCAAACACATTTTTACTCACCTTTGAGAGGTGAAAACCATCTCCCAATAGAAGAGCATTATCCAGGTAGCGTAAGCCATGGTCCAAAAAACCAAACCTTTCCTGGCGACACCATCGACGCAGCCACTCATTTATTTCCAGAATTTTTCGTTGTCGTCCCAATCCACGGCCTACTACAGGAAGAACCGACGAAAACACAACCTGTGCTCCCAGTTCCTTCACCTTTTCCCCCAAAGAAGTATAGTCCCTTTTAATACTTTCTGGGCTGTACCAGGCAGTATCGTTTGTTCCCACATGAATAAGAAGGAAGGGATAATGATCCGTGGGTCTAACAACTCTTTCCAGACTTTCCGTCACATCCTGGATACGCGCTCCTGGCAGACAACACACCTCTTGAGACAACAAATCTGGTCGACACACTTTACCCTCTACCCCACTCAGTAGGGAATCCCCAATAACCAACACCTATTCCTACATTGGGGAGCAGAGGTTTGAGTCCTGTCATCCACAGGGACCTGAGAGACCAGAGAGGACTGGGCACCGAACCTTTGTTCCAATGACCCAGGCTCAGCATCTATAGGGAGGTTTTGAAACCTATTGTTAAGCAGAAGAGGAATGGGATGTCTCCTGACTTTCCTATTTCTGCGGATAACATTCTTCCACACGTTCTTTTCCTGAGGTGGGTCCCCCTCCCTACGCAGCAGGAAGCAATGAGTGAGCTGATGAATATAGTTGGTGCTTTTGCCCAAGTCTCTGTTGAATGGTCCCCGCAGGGCTGGCTTATAGCTCTGCAGGGGCTGCTCAGCTTGGCTTTCTCCTGGGCCATTTTTACTTCCCAGTCCGCCCCGGCTAGAGTCTACTTCTTCAAATGAAATGAGTGCATCCTCGCTGAGCAGTCCATTTTGTGCAAGAGGTTTGAAACGAACAGTCGGGCCCAAGGGCCAGAAAGCACAGGAAGAACAGGATGAAATGCAATTATGTGAAATCCCAGCCTAATCAGGAAAAATCACCGTGGCCATTCTCTAGTTACGCTAAATTAGGATAGTTGCCTTCCTGCTTGTGGGCTTCCTGGAACCATCTGGCCAGTTACTGCATTTATAAAAATGGGACGCACTCTAAACATTAAGAAGAAAAGTTGGTTTTTTTCTCTACCACTTAAGGAATAATCAAACCGGCTTACAGTCACCTTCCCTCCCCCTCCCCACAACAGACACCCTGTGAGGTAGGTGGGGCTGAGAGAGCTCTAAGAGAGCTGTGACTAGCCCAAGGTCACCCAGCTGGCTTCATGTGGAGGAGTGGGGAATCAAGCCCAGTTCACCAGATCAGAGTCCACCACTCTTAACCACTACACCATGCTGGCTCTCAGCATATAGCCCGTGGAGGTCCCTCCCCAAGCTCCACCCCCAAATCTCCAGGAATTTCACAACGAGGAGTTGGTAACCTTAGATTTGTGGCCCCACCACCCTATCCCTAAGCTTTAGATCAGAGAACTGTTTCCTTTCCTCAGTTATTCTCAAGATGACCTTGCAAGGTAAGCTACTGTGGTACCCATTTTACAGAAAGTAATGTTCGGGTTGGGACAAAACGGTCTGTCAGTGGGAAGGCTGCCCAATGGTGCTATAAAGAGAGAAACTGCTGAAGGCTAACTGGAGATTTTGAAACACTGGGAATGCTTTGCTCTTTGCACGTGTTGGTAAACTACTGAAAAGAGGCTACTAGCTTTGTGGGCAATTAAATCAGCCTTAATTTGTTGTTGTCATTTTACAAACTCTGCTCCCCCCCTCCCCCAGAATAAAAATAGTGTTAAACATAAGACCACTCTGTGTGTACAGGGGACAGACCTGATTTTTCTCTTTCCAAAAATTTTAAGAGTATACTGCTTACAGTGGAGTGGTCTCCACTAAATCAGGGCTCTCAAAGGGATTGTGTTGCTATGGGAGTATTCTGGATAAATCCATTGTTTGTTATCCGAGCGCGATTCCCTGCAGGCTGTGTATCTAAATTGTGCTGCTGCAGAGTAGTACCAAATGCAAGGTTTTGCTGATGACCGTTTCTTCATCTAGCATGTGAATTAAGGCTTCCCAACTTACCTTCCCTTTCTTCTTTCCGGCTGTTGCACTTGGATTCACCCTGCTGTTTTTCTGCAGGAGCATCTACTTTACGTTATTCCATCCATGATAATTACATTGCTATGCATGGTTGC
This sequence comes from Euleptes europaea, assembly GCF_029931775.1. NCBI lineage: Eukaryota > Metazoa > Chordata > Lepidosauria > Squamata > Sphaerodactylidae > Euleptes > Euleptes europaea. The sequence goes on along the minus strand of NC_079313.1, from coordinate 20,565,450 downwards.
GCAAAAGCAAGCCCCACCAGGTGAATAGAACTTACTTCTATGTATAGATGGGATGGCAGCCTCAGTATCAATCACACATTGGGGCATTATTCCACATGTATCATTTTACCACCCTTACACATTTTATGCTGCGGAAAGAATATTATGCCATCACATGATCTTTTACAGTGATTTTGCAGAATACTTCTCCCTCCAGCGTGGTGTAGTGGTTAAGAGCGGTGTACTTTAATCTGGAGAAGTGGGTTCAATTCCCTCCACATGAGTGGTGGACGCTAATCTGGCGAACTGGGTTGGTTTCCCAACTCCTACACATGAAGCCAGCAGGGTAACCTTGGGCTAGTCACATTCTCTCAGCCCCACCTACCTCACAGGATGTCTGTTGTGGGGAGGGGAAGCGAAGGTGATTGTAAGACGGTTTTATTCTTCCTTAAGTGGTAGAGAAAGTCGGCATATAAAAACCAACTCTTCTTCCTTCTATCCAAACATCAACTGCAATTTTCCTCCATCCCTTAGTCAGTGATGCTATCAAATGCCATATAGTAAACTTTCAAATTGTATAAAACCCTGCATGCACAGAAGGTGAGGAGCAACATTTTGCACAACTGAAGAGCAAGCTGTGAACTGTACTGCTGAGAATCCACTGCTCATTTAAACCAAAATCATTCAGCTGAACTTGATAGTACCACGTCACCCTTACATTCAAGCTTTTCCGTTTAATTGGAAGATGGATTGGCGCTTCTGCTTTGTAAATATTTCCTGTAACCCTGTTTGGATTTTCGTCAAGGTTGCTACTTTAGAGCTTAATTCAGCTTAATTGGTAAAATGCATCATTGTGGTTTGAGCACAGAATTTAACATGCGGATTTCAGGATGTGCTTCCGCAGGTAACACAACGGAAGCTTCGTTTCCTTAGTTTCCTCCAGAGAGCATTGGGGATTTATTGTGCCTTTGTAAAATTGACAAATATACAAGCAGAACGTAGTGGAAGAAAACAGGTTCCTACAGAGGGCAGCACAGCAGTTGGCCCGCTGTCAGATTCCCAGGACTTGCCCAGTCCGGCTGCATCCCAGTTTCCAGCTAGACATTCCTGGATGCTACAAAATGCCTTCTTTTTTTCTCTGTCTGTCGGTCTGTTTGTCTCTCTTGCATGCGCGCCTAACACACACTCAGTCACTAGTCCCCTGCAGGGTCTCTGACTGGTCTCCTCGGCCATTTAAGGCTACCCACTTCCGCTGCTTTTGCAAAAACTACATAATCTCTTTTGGCCTCTTTTTTTCCTTTTTTTTTTATCCAGCCAGCCTACTGGACCCTGCCGTCATTCGCACGGCTCCTTCTGTCGCCCCCGGGTCCTTTTGTTCCGTTTTTGCCTGACCAGTTTGGTTTCATTGTGAACTGAAATGGAACTCCTACGTCTTCTCCCTCAGGTGTTCTATTGTCACCCAGCATTAGGTTGTTAGAAGCTGAAAGCCTTACGGAGGCTCTTCTTTTAAATAAGCTGGGAGAAGCAGTGGGGAAGGGGGAATCTGTCTCTCCCCCCCCCTCCGCTTCACTTCAGGAGGAAAAAAATATATATAAATTGGCCTTGCGCTGAATATTTCAAAGACAGTCTCCTGTGGTGGGATTCTGCTCATTATTGTGAGATGCTCACAAGTGAGGCAGAGAGCCGTGAAGGCGCACGGCTATAGCACCAGATACCTGATCACAGGAGAAACAGAGTCAGCAGTTCAAGCAGCCCTTTCTGCCTCATCCCGTTGGCCCCCTTTGATCTGATTCAGGGAATAAAGGCCCTTTTCCGTTGCGGAGGGCTTATTAGGGGAAGGTCTTTGTTGTCAGCCTTCGGCAGAGGGGATTCTTTAATCTGTAGAGAGGCTTTCAGATGCCCGGGCATCCCAAACTGGCTTCAACCATCAAATGTGGACAGCTGAGGTGCTCATTACGTGATTTCTGCCCTGGCATCTTCTGCCGAGGGGCAACTTCTGTCAACCTAATAAAGCGTGCGAGGGCTTCGTTTTTGCACACGGCCCTGGGGCGGCTGCTTGCCTTTGCAAAGCTTGCCTTGGGCAGCCAAGATTTCCATGGGGGAAAGACAGCAGCCCCACCTCAACGGCAAATCTTTCACCTTGCCCACACTACCTTGTTGTTATTCTGTTGTATAGTGCCTTCCGCATACTGCTTCTGTCCTATCGGCTTCTCACAAAAGCTTCTTTCTCTATGGTCATTTACGCATGGAGTTTTACCTGAGGTTCGTTGCTTGCTGGACCCACACTTTCCTGTTGGGAATCTCTGCTCCAGCAGTCTCCAAACTCAAATCAAGTCCCGCCCTTTTAAATGCTGCTTTGTAATTGGCTTACTTTGCAGTGCTCGCTGTGAGAGAAAATTCCTCCCCCCAACCCAATTGCTGCATAAAAAAGCATTTTAAGAACAAAAACAAAAAACAGAGCAACCTGAAAAGAAGGGGGGGGGGAGAAATCCAAGCCTCGGTTTTATAAAACTTTCTTTTGCTCTGAAAGAGCCCCCAGGAAGCAGGAAGCATTTGAATCTCTGCCTCTTTACAGCTGCTTTGTGATTGGCTGCGAGAGAAGCCATGCTTCTGTGTCCAGTGCTTCGCCTTCTGCATGGAGATTTCAGCTGGGCTGAGCTCAGAGGAGAGGGAAGAGTCAGGTTAGCAGAGGAGACGGGTTAACAGAAAAGAAGTCCTGGACACTGCGAGGGCTGGCAGTGAGGTCATTTCCACTGGATGGAAAACTCATGCAGAACTCTAAGGATCAACTGAGTCAGACGGGGTGAATGTGAGTCCAGGTACCCATGCATAAATGACCTATAAAAAAATGCCCATGGGCTCAGCGAATTTCCCCACCCGTGAATTTGCCCTGGCCTCAAGAGTCCTTGAATGGCTGCAGGGAGATACACTGAACTTTAGGGAATGGGTTTGGTTGGTTGTGGGGGAAGATGTTAAATCTAACCCGAAGACCCAGTGTGGTGGAGTGGTTCAAATGTCAGACTAGGATCTGGGAGAACCAGGTTTGAATCCCCACTCTAAAAAAAGGAAGAAGGGGGAGAAACCTCTGATAGAAGACAGGGGAAAAATGTGCAAAGCAACACTTTTGTATAACTCCAAAATTATACAAAATAAGAGTAACAAAGGTTCAAAGAAAATTGCGAGATGTGTATTGCAGTATATAATGAGCAAAAACAAAAGTGTACATAATATAACACACAACCACAACAGTGACAGGGTTGCCAGCTAGTATCCCATTTCAATATCTCTTCTTTGGACTGTTAATCCCCCAGTCTGCCATGGAAGCTTGCTGGGAGACCTGGGGCTAGTCGCTCATTCTCAGCCTAACCTACCCCACGGGAGATAGATCATGATGGGTAGTCATGTTAGTCTGTCACTAACAGTAGAAAAGATCCAGAGTCCAGTAGCACCTTAAAGACTTAACAAAATTTCTGGCAGGGGATGACCTTTCGAGAGCCACTCTCGCTCTTCTCTACTACCTCGCAGGGTTGTTGTGAAGATGAAATGGAGGAGGCAGTGATGTAATGTGCTTTGGGTCCACATTGGGGAAAAACATGGGGTATAATAAAGGTAGGGTAGCCACAGGCGGGCTGCACTCCCTCACCTTCCATTCATACCCCAGGCTCATCACACACATATCAGAGGGGCATTTAATTTAGAGTGTGTGTAGTTGTGGTGGTGGGAGTCCCTGTATTCACAACCACCATGAAGACAGACACACCATATTCATTTGTTAGGTGTTTTAGTTCTATGCATAATCATTTCCCTTCCAGCTCAGTCATGCTGCTGTCTGTAGTTTCTTTCCTGTTGGCCAGACTCTCTCTGTGCTGAGTTCTTTCTCTCTATGCTATATAATAAAAGGGGACAGCCATCGTGCCGTGGTCTCGAATGTGCATCTCAATGTGTGTTCTTTCCCCCTCAGCTGCAGACTACAAAAACAGAGAAGCAACTCGCCACAAAGAAGAAGAAAAAAATCACAATCATGAAGGCAGTTTATATGTTTAGTTAAGCCAAATTGTTGGTAGCACCCAAATGTGTTGCAAGCACTGGGATGGGACCTGTTTATTTCTAAATGTAGCAGTCAGGTGGGGAGATCTTTCCTCCGCTGTTTTCCCAGTGGTTCCCTGCCTCTGATTATGGAGGCCCCCTTCAGTCACACACACACACACATCAGACCCTTGGTCCATCGAGGTCAGTATTGTTTGCTCTGATTGGCGGCAGCCCTCCAGGATTGCAGGCAGGGAGGGATCTTTCACATCATCTGCTATGTGATCCTTTTAACTGGCAATGCTGGGGATTGAACCTGGACCTGCACACCAAGCAGATGCTCTGATGGACCTGTCGTCCATGAATCTGTCTAATTCCCCTTTAAAGCCATCCATGCTCACCGCCAGCACTGCATTCACTGGTATTGAATTCCACAAGCTAATTTCTCATGGAGTAAAGGAATATTTCCTTTTGTCTGTCCTGACCCTCTTGCCCATCAACTTCATTGGGAGTTCCTGAGTTCTAGTATTATGGTACAGGGACAAAAAAAAAGTCCTCTCTATCCCTGTTCTCTACTCCATGCATCATTTTATAAATTTAGCAATCTAGCCGCTGTGTAACATGGCTTCTCTCTATAAAAGTCATCACACCTCCCCACCACCTGTGCTGTTGGTCAGAACTGTGAATATGGTGTTAAGAGATGCCCACGGTCCCTTTGCATCTGTCTTAGACACGACTGTGCAGACTACACATGTGTACAAGTGTTGTGGCTGGTTTGTTGTTTTGACCAGCCCCGGATATCACGTCACACATTCTTCATAGATGACATTCACCCCTTGGGGGCTATGCTAAGGATTTCTTCAAAGGATGACACGTGGAACAACAACAAACCTGTCGTGAGCGCACCGTGCTGCAATTGTGGGACGGCTACCGCACGCGGTTTCTTATTTTGAACGTCTAGCGCTCCCTTTCTCCATTCCATCCGGGTAGGGCTACGGCTCCCTGCCGATGTGATTTATTCCCATCTGTAGAAAGGTCCCCTTCGTCCTCACCTGCTCTGCAGCCGCCAACAAATCAAATCTCGCTTTTTGGGGGGGTGGGGAAGGATATTCTTTGATTTAATCCCTTTGACAACTTTGAATTATGATTATATCCAGATTAAGATATTGAATTAATAATTAGATGCTAAGTTAGGATAAGTATAAAATAGTTAACGGGATAGGGATTAAAGCTGTTAGCAAAAGTATAAAAAATTTAATTTAGGATGGAAGAGGGTGAGGGGGGAGTTTGTTTTATATTTTAATTGCGATACTTATTTACTTTTTATTATCTTGTTGATTTTAAATAGTTGACGTTTTTATATATTGTGAATAAATGAAGAAAACAATAAAATATATATAAAAAATCTCGCTTTGGGGAAGGGGAATCAAACAGCCACCTTTGTCTCTGTTTCTTCTTCCCTCCACCCAAGAGCAGCTATTTTGGGAAATGGCAGCTGAGCCGCGGGAGAAGATGCTTAATTGTTTGCCAAAGCCTCCAACTCACGCAGAGATTAGCACGCATGCCGCACATTTTCCTCCGCCTCCCCTCGCCCCTCCGTGACCTGGGAGGGGGTGGGAGATGCACTTCTCTAGGCGGATGGATGGGTGAAGAGAGAACCCCGCAGCGCGAAATCCAGCCTGCTCCTAAAATCCCAGCTGGGGGGAAGATATATGGTCCATACACACACCCACCCCACACACACCCATAAAATTTCAGGGATTGCTTGGGAATGTGTTCTGTGTTGGGAACAATCCCAAACCATAACACAACTAACCAATCCGCGCGCACAGCCCGGGAAACACCGCCGCACGGAAACAGCGCGGAGCCAATCAGAGGCCGCGCCCGAAAGACATGCCCTGGCACGTGCGGGCATGCCCGCGCCGCGTTCACACGCGCTGCGGCGAGCAAGGAAGACTCTCTCGCAGGGGAGCTGGAGGAGGCGGACAGACGACAAAGGGCGAGAACGAGCGGTCGCTTGAGCCTCCTTTCTTCCCTGTTCCAGCCAGGATCGAACGCACGGACGTTCTTCCCTGTTCCAGCCAGGATCCAGCCAGGATCGAACGCACGGAACAGGGAAGAACGTTCGTGCGTTCGATCCTGGCTGGATCCTGGCTGAACGTTCTTCGAACGTTCGTGCGTTCGATCCTGGCAGAACGTTCTTCGAACGTTCGTGCGTTCGATCCTGGCTGGATCCTGGCTGGAACAGGGAAGAAAGGAGGCTCAAGCGACCGCGCGCTTTCGCCCGAGGGCTGAAACTTACTAAAGCATTACATCAGCCTGGGCTGGGGGAGGAAGAGTGGGGCGGGAAGGAACGAGGACCAAAACATTGGCGTTCTTAAAAGGGCGATCTCGGCCCACGTTTGCAGGGCAGCCTTCCTCCGCGTTCATCCCAGCTTTGATTTCCACGCTGACGCTTGATGTAGGGTGTTTGGAGAGTTCCGAGCGCTTCGTAGGCCATTTACGCACGGGAGGATTTGCCTTGGGTTTGCTGCTCTCTAGGGAGGCATGGGCAAAATATTGAATGAATGAATTTAATTGTGATATCAAGGGATATATTTTGATCTAATTCAGATTTGTTGAAATGGTTAAGAAAAGACATGAATTAATTATATCTATAAGTACGGTAAATGACATGGGGGATTTATTACAAAGAATTAGACAATAAATACAAAGAGAGCAACAATGATAATAAAGAGACAGAGGAGGGGAGAGGGGAAGTTATTTCCCTGAACTGACCCTAGAAGCTAAAAAGACTAAACAGAGGCGGTCGTACTTTGGGCCCATTAGGAGAAGACAAGAGTCACTAGAAAAGACAATCATGCTAGGAAAAGTTGAGGGTAGGAGGAAAAGAGGAAGACCCAACAAGAGATGGATGGACTCAATAAAGGAAGTGCAGCCCTTAATTTGCCAGACCTGAGCAAGGCTGTTAAAGATATACATGTTAGTTATGATAAGAAAAAGTTTTGTTATATTATATAATTTGTTAATGGATATTTGTAATTGAATATGAACAAATTTGAAAAAAAAATTATTAAAAAAAAAGGATTTGCTGCTCTCTAGATGCACTTCTTTCCCCATCTGAATTCTCAAAACTCAAAAAATAAGCCCCCAAGCAGAGTTTTGAGAATTTAGATGGGGAAAGATGTGCATCTAGAGAGCAGCCAATCTAAGGAAAATCTCCCGTGCATAAATGGCCGTATACGTTATCCCCATAACCCTTAAAACAACCCTTTTAAAGGAGATTGTTGGAGGAGAGTGTTATGGATACCGTGGACCGCCAAAAAATAATAATAATCAGTGGGCTATAGATCAAATCAAGCCTGAACTGACCCTAGAAGCTAAAAAGACTAAACAGAGGCGGTTGTACTTTGGTCACATTAGGAGAAGACAAGAGTCAATAGAAAAGACAATCATGCTAGGAAAAGTTGAGGGCAGCAGGTAAAGAGGAAGACCCAACAAGAGATGGATGGACTCAATAAAGGAAGTGCAGCCCTTAATTTGCCAGACCTGAGCAAGGCTGTTAAAGATAGGACCTTCTGGAGGACATTGATTCATAGGGTTGCCATGAGTCGGAAGTGACTTGACGGCACTTAACACGCACAAAGGAGATCAGTATTTTTATCCCTACTGGGAATGGGGGGGAGGCTGAGGCACACTGGCTCAGAGAGATGAGATTTGAATCTGGGCCTTCCTGCTTGACAGCTTGGTCTGTGGCTCAGGTTGCTAACTGCTGCAGGGTTTGGAGTGGGGAGGGACCTCCGCAGGCTATAATGTCATAGCGTCTGCCCTGCAAGTAGGGTTGCCAGGTCCTCCCGGCCACTGGCGGGGGATGGGGGGTTAGGGTTGCCAGATCCAGGTTGGGAAACTCCTGGAGATTTGGGGATGGAGCCTGGGGAGGACAGGGACCTCAGTGGGGTACAATGCCATACAGTCCACCCTCCAAAGCATCCATTTGCTCCAGGGGAACTGATCTCTTTAGTCTGGAGAGGAGCTGTATTTCTGGGAGATATCCAGACCCCACCTGGAAGCTGGAAAAAACAGCACAAGCTCTAAGTTTAAGAAAAAACAATGCTATTTATAGAAACAAACGATATACAACTAAGTGCATCAAGGCATATCAACTACAATGCCATGGAAATACTAAGCAATATCCAATTGAGACGGATTACAATGAAAACTATAAATTCCCAAAGTTGGCAAGCAGGACTTGACAAGAAAAAGTAGGTCATGCACAGTAGCAAAGGTAAGTTCCATCAGAGTAGTTGTAGGACATGCACAATTGGAAAAAGGACGTCAGACGTGAAGCCTGGCAGTGGTAGTCGTGCGCAGAACTGAAAAAACCGTCCCAAGCCGTTTGTAGCGATCTCAAAGGAAAGATGAACGCACAAAATAATTAATAAATACCAAAGTCCAGCCATGGTATTTATTAGACTATTATTTTTTGCGTTCATCTTTCCTTTGAGATCGCTACAAATGGCTTGGGACGTTTTTTTCAGTTCTGCGCATGACTACCACTGCCAGGCTTAGTTGTATATAGTTTGTTTCTATAAATAGCATTGTTTTTTTCTTAAACTTAAAGCTTGTGCTGTTTTCTCCTTGCCCAATTGCTGTTGTTACAGCACTATTCTACTTTTTGTACCCGCCTGGAAGCTGGCATGCCTACCTACGAGGCAGCAATTTTCTCCAGGGGAACTGACCTCTGTTGTCTGGAGATCAGTTGTAATCCTGGAAGATCTCCAGTCTCCCCATGGAGGTTGGGGGTCGCGAAAAATTTGGCAACAGTAAATGGTAGAATTATATGTATACCAAATAATTGTTTTTTAAATAAATGTATTTATGATTTCTTATGTTTGATTTGTATACCTGTTTTATATGCCTATTTTTGTTTGATTTGTATACCTATTTTATATACCTATATACCTGGGGTTGCGTTAAAATGTCTCGGGCAAAAAGGCGCCGCGAGTGGAAAAAGTTTAAGAAGCCCTGATTTAGAGCAGGGGTGTTGGAACTCATTTGTTACAAGGGCCGGATATGACATAAATGTCACTTGGCCGGGCCGGGCCAGGCAGGGGGTGGGGGTGGGGGGCAGCCTTGGCTGGCAACCCCGCAACAGACTTGCCAGCCCAGATCGACAGTGTGTGTGGGGGTGTGTGGCTGCGTTGGCTGGCCGGATAAGAGCTCTCAAGGGGCCGGATGGATCCAGCCCACGGGCCTTAGGTTTGTCACCCCCGATTTATAGGTATTCTGCCTCTTTATGTAGAAGTTCTGTTTCATTGTCATGGCTGGTAGCTGTTGATAGGCATGTCCCCATGAATTGTTTATTCCTGTGTTTTTGGCTTTTTAAAGAAAATAGTAGTCCAAAAAGAATAAGAAGTTATTGTTGTCAATTCTCCCAGCATGATTTCTCAAAATTACAGCGTTTTAACAGTGCAGTCCCCTGCATAGGACTAGGATGGTTTAATCAGTGCTGGGGTTAATTTTGAGGAGATATTTCTTGAGTTATTGTTTTGAATGGGTTATTTAGCTGCCTTAAGCAGATCTCTGCCTCAGTGGTTAAAACACCATACATATATATTGCACACAATTATTTTCAAAAGTGACTTTGCGAAGTCTCAGGATGGGACCCAAAATAAAACTAATCCCCTGATTTGCAGGACCTTCCGTTAAATTTAAAACATTCGTTTTTCCATCTATATATGGCTCTGGTAACTATTCACAGGATGGGTGGCTTCCCTGCTTATCTATTCTTTCCTTCACTTTTTCTGCTGCTTTGGGTACAGTAATTTGCTTCTTTTCTGTCCTTTTCCTCCTCTTGTCTCTCTTCCCCTAGTGAGGGAGCTGCTAAGGTTTCCTCTCTTTCCTCTGAAGAGACAAGTCAGAGGACCAAAGCTGTCCAAGATTTCCAGCAAATGTGAACAATTGCAAAGGGGTAGCTATGTTAGCCTGTAGCAGCAAAATAAACAGGAGTCTAGTGGTACCTTTGAAGACTAATAAGATTTTATTCCAGCATAAACCTTTGTGTACTATGGCCAACTTTGTCACATGAGCAAAGGGGGTCCCCATTACATAGGTTATATATAATGTTGCCACCAGGTGGGGCCTGGACTATTTCGCTTGGAAAGAAGGCGGTTAAGGGGAGACATGATAGAGGTCTATACAATTATGCATGGTTTGGAGAGAGTGGACAGGGAGAAGCTTTTCTCTCTCTCTCTCATAATACTAGAACGCAGGGTCATCTGCTGAAGCTGGAGGGTGAGAGATTCAAAACAGATAAAAGGAAGTATTTCTTCACACAGCACATAGTTAAATTGTGGAACTCCCTGCCCCAGGATGCGGTGATGGCTGCCAACTTGGAAGGCTTTAAGAGGGGAGTGGGCATATTCATGGAGGAAAGGGATATTCATGGCTACTAGTAAAAATGGCTACTAGTCATGATGCATACCAATTCTCTCTAGGATCAGAGGAGCATGCCTATTATCTTAGGTGCTGTGGAACACAAGCAGGATGCTGCTGCTGCAGTCGTCTTGTTGGTGGGCTTCCTAGAGGCACCCATTGGCCACTGTGTGAACAGACTGCTGGACTTGATGGACCTTGGGCTGATCCAGCATGGTCTTTCTTATGTTCTTATGACATCCCCTGGAATGACAAGTGATCTCCAGGCTACAGTGATCAGTTCCCCTGGAGAAAATGGATGCTTTCTCTATGACAACACAATGCCATGTGACCCATGATGATCACCCCCCCACTGAGGTCCCTGCATTCCCGGGCTCTACTCCCAAATCTCCAGGAATTTCCCAACCTGGAGTTGGCAACCTTATACACAAACATCTGTAAAGAGGACTCACTACACGCATCCGATGAACTGGATGCTAATCCACAGACTTTTATACTGGAATAAAAAACCTGTTTGTTTTCAAAGCGACGTTAGTCACCAAATGAGCAGCTTTACCCTGTTCTGCTCACTTCTCCTCACAGCAACCCTGTGAGGTAGGTTAGGCTCACTCCTGTTCGCGTGAGGTTGTTGATTTGGAAATGACTGCCAGAAGCATTCTACACGTCTGTCCTGCCCTTCCTCTAAGGAGCTGAAGGTATCATACATGGTCCTACCCTCACAAGAACCCTATGAGGTAGGTTATGCTGAAAAAGAATCACTGGATCTGGCCGTGGTGAGTTTTGTGGCAAGCAGGGATTTGAACTTAGAATCATAGAATCATAGAATTGGAAGGGACCACCAGGGCCATCAAGTCCAACCCCCTGCACAATGCAGGAAATTCACAACTACCTCCCCCCACCACCTAGTGACCAGAAGATGCCCAAGATGCCCTCCCTCTCATCATCTGCCTAAGGTCACAGAATCAGCATTGCTGACAGATGGCCATCTAACCTCTTCTTAAAAACCTCCAGGGAAGGAGAGCTTACCACCTCCCGAGGAAGCCTGTTCCACTGAGGAACCGCTCTAACTGTTAGAAAATTCTTCCTAATGTCTAGACAGAAACTCTTTTGATTTAATTTCAACCCGTTGGTTCTGGTCCGACCATCTTGAGCAACAGAAAACAACTCAGCACCATCCTCAATATGGCAGCCCCTCAAATACTTGAACATGGTTATCATATCCCCTGTCAGTCTTCTCCTCTTCAGGCTCAACATACCCAGCTCCTTCAACCTTTCCTCATAGGACTTGGTCTCCAGACCCCTCACCATCTTTGTTGCCCTCCTCTGGACACGTTCCAGCTTGTCTACATCTTTTTAAAATTGTGGTGCCCAAAACTGAACACAGTACTCTAGTCGAGGTCTAACCAGAGCGGAGTAAAGCGATACCATCACTTTGCGTGATCTGGACACTATACTTCTGTTGATGCAGCCCAAGACTGGATTTGACTTTTTAGCTACCGCATCACACTGCTGACTCATGTTCAGTGTTTGGTCTACTAAGACCCCAAGATCCTTTTCACACATACACTACTGCTAAGACAAGTCTCCCCCATCCTATAATTATGCATTTGATTTTTTCCTACCTAAACGCAGAACTTTACATATGTCTTTGTTGAAGTGCATTTTATTAATTCTAGCCCACTTCTCCAGCCTGTCAAGATCATCCTGCATCTTGGCTCTGTCTTCTACCGTATTTGCTACCCCTCCCAATTTAGTATCATCTGCAAATTTAATAAGCATCCCCTCTATTCCTTCATCCAAATCATTTATAAAGATGTTGAACAACACAGGGCCCAGCACAGATCCCTGAGGAACTCCACTAGTCACTTCTCTCCAAGTGGACGAGGAACCATTAACTAGCACTCTTTGGGTACGATCTGTCAACCAGTTGCAGATCCATCTAACAATAATAGGATCTAACCCACATTTCCCCAATTTGTCAACTAGAATACTATCTGGAACCTTATCAAAAGCCTTACTGAAATCTAGATAAACTATGTCTACAGCATTCCCCTGATCCAGCAAGGTAGTAACTTTCTCAAAAAAGGAGATAAGATTAGTCTGACATGACTTATTCTTGAGAAACCCGTGCTGGCTCTTAGTGATCAGATCCATCCTTTCTAAATGCTCAAGGACTGACTGTTTGATGATTTGTTCGAACGCTTTTCCTGGTATAGAAGTCAAGTTGATGGGTCGGTAGTTACCCGGATCCTCCTTTTTCCCCTTCTTGAAGATGGGGACAGCATTTGCCCGCCTCCAATCTTCTGGCACCTCACCTGTTTGCTAAGACTTTTCAAAAATAATGGACAGAGGTTCCGAAATTACATCTGCAAGTTCTTTGAGTACCCTTGGGTGCAATTCATCTGGCCCAGAGGATTTTGTTTCATTTAAAGAAACCAGGTGTTTGTGCACTACCCCAATGCCAATTCTAGGCTGCAAATCCCTTCCCTCATCACATGTTCTGTTTATGCCATGTTGAGCACCACTTCCCTCATGAGAAAAGACTGAGGAAAAGTAGGAATTGAGGAGTTCTGCCCTCTCTTCATCTCCTGTTACAATTTCACTTTCTGGTCCACACAATGGGCTTATCTTGTCCTTGTTCTTACTCCTACTCTGTACATAGGAAAAGAACCCTTTTTTGTTGTGTTTAGCATCTCTCGCTAGCCTAAGTTCATACTGAGCTTTAGCTTTCCTAACACTCTCCCTACAAGCACTACTTATTTGCTTATATTCCTCTTTGGTTATAAGGCCCTCCTTCCACTTCCTAAATGAGTCTTTTTTATTTCTCAACTCTTTAAAAAGCTGTTTATGGAGCCACCCTGGCCTCTTTAGGCTCCTCCCATTTTTCCTTCTCATAGGAATGGTTTGGGATTGCGCCTTCAGTATTTTATTTTTAAGAAACGCCCACCCTTCTTGAACTCCCTCCTCCTTAAGTATTTCTGACCATGGGATTCTACCTAGCATAAGTTTAAGTTTGTTAAAATTTGCTCTTTTAAAGTCCAACCTATATATCTGACTACGTACAGGTTTTCCTTTCCCCAAGATTGTAAATTCCAAGAGTACGTGGTCACTACTACCCAGGGTGCCTACTACTTTAACCTCATCGACCAGTTCTTCCCTGTTGGTGAGAATCAAGTCTAAGATAGCAGATCCCCTTGTTTCCCTGTCCACTTTCTGGAATAGGAAGTTGTCAGCAAGACAAGTCAGGAATTTATTGGATCTTGCATTTTTAGCAGCGTTGGACTTCCAACAGATATCCGGTCCCACACTGTAACTACGTCACCCCACTGTTAGCAAAAGAGGACTAACTGATTGTTCATCGGTTGGTACAGGTACCAATTTTTTTTTTTTGCTAGCACGGTTCCTGTCCCTTTAACGACAGCCTGACAAGCAGAAATCAAGCAGGTACTATTTCCCACAATGCTATCTTTATGTCAGAGAAAGTTTCACCTGCAAATGTTCTGCTAAGGGCTTGCTGTTAAAAGCCGTAGTGGTGTAGTGCTTAGAAAAAGAAGAGTTGGTTTTTATATGCCGACCTTCTCTACCTTTTAAGGAGAATCAAACCGGCTTACAAGCTCCTTCCCTTCCTCTCCCCACAACAGACACCTTGTGAGGTATGTGGGGCTGAGAGAGTTCGGAGAGAACTGTGACTAGCCCAAGGTCACCCAGCTGGCTTTATGTGTAGGAGTGGGGAAACCAACCCGGTTCACCAGATTAGAGTCCGCTGCTCATGTGGAGGAGTGGGGAATCAAACCTGGTTCTCCAGATTAGAGTCCACCACTCTTAACCACTACACCACACTGGCTTTTTTAGAGTGTCGGACTAAGACCCACATGACCCAGGTTCAAGTCTTCAGTATCAAGCTTGCTGGGTGACCTTTGACCACTCATTCTCTCTTGGCCTCACCCACCTCACAAGGTTGGTGTGGGGCTAAAATGAGGGACAACCACACATGACGTTCTGAGTTCAAGGGCCAAATTAAAAAATGTACTAGACAGACAGAAGATGCAGCAAATTTAGCAATCTGCCTGTTGGTTAGCGTGTCACTGGCTACAGTAAGGCTTTGTAATAATGTTTTTGGCTCTCTGTGTGTACACCTAATCTTGATTCATCCTAAATAGTTCTGAGGAGCGTCATAAAATAAGATTTGTCGAAGTCACCTGGTGACTTATGAGAAAAATCCACTCAAGTGCTTTAAGGAGTCATATATGTAGGATGAGGCTGCTGGGGTACTTTTGGGAGTGGCGTGACGTTTTGTCAGAAGCGTTTATATGACCAAGAGCCCCAGCAATTATTACTAGTTGCAGTACTAATTACCTTTGTGGCAGACAGCAATGCATTTCCATGGCCCAAGGTGCTGAACCTGTCAGAGGAGGGAAGGAAACGTCACCTGTGTACACATATATCAAAATAACAAGACGGCTTAAAGTAAGAAGTGCTGTGTAGGTGCTGTCTTCTCTTCTTTGACATTTGAATTTTCATTTGGGGAGAAAAGAACAAAGAATATTTGAAATTTAAAAAAAGACCCTGTGTTACAGAAGGGGTAAAGAACAGTTGGGTGGGCTAGCTTTGGTGGCCGAAAGCCTGTTTTGGGAGCTGTCCAAAGGGCTGTGACCTAGTTTGGGATAGTGGTGGTGGGGAATCCTCCCAATGCCTGTTGGTGCTTTTGGACTTTTGAGAATGAGTCCCACCACAAAATGGCAGCCATGGGAGGTAACCACAAAAAGGCTGCACGGGGTACTGGAGACAATCACGAAATGTTGGAAGGATGTATCCTTCTACGATGGAGGCAGCTTTTTCTCACTGTGTCTCCCTACAGATACAAAGGCGATGCCTCCTAGGTTCTTCTGAAGCGCCTGCCACTTCAAGGAGATGGAGGAAAGCCAGGAATGGCTATGTGTTTGGGTGAATCAATGCTTTGTGGAAGAAGGAAACGGGCACCAGGAAACCCACCAGGGTGTCACTAGAGCGGCCAACTCCAGGTTGGGAAATTCTTGGAGATTTGGGGGTGCAACCTGGGAAGCATGAGATTTGGAAAAGGGAGGGACTGTGGTAGGTTAATAATCCTATACATTCCCCTCCCAAAGCAGCCATTTCCTCCAGGGATAATAACCAAAATAAAGAATACTCTTATGCTATTCCAATATGACATGAAAAAAAAGTTACAGCATATATTTTATGCAGTGCAAATGGTTAAGACACATTATATATATAGAATTTCCAAAGGCAAACGTGGTGAAGGAGAGAAAGAAGATGACTGGGCTGCCTTAACTAAAGTTGTTTCGCTATTACTCCCAAGGAGTTTTAGCTTTTTCAGTTCTCCTCCTGAAAAATGGTCAAATTGTACTCATAGTATTAATTCTTGAAGGCAGTAACATTTCACTGCTTCATCTTTGCCTCAGCTTGTCTCTTGTCTTGAGAACCCTGTGTGTGTGTGTGTGTGTGTGTGTGTATGCTGTCAAGTCGTTGCTGACTTATGGCGTTCCCCTAGGGTTTTCAAGGCAAGAGATGTTCAGAGGTGGTTTGCCATTGGGCTGAGAGAGTTCTGAGAGAACTGTGACTGGCCCAAGGTCACCCAGCAGGCTTCATGTGGACGAGTGGGGAAACCAACCCCGTTCACCAGATGAGAGTCCGCCACTCTTAACCTCAAACCCTACAGGATCACTATAAGTCAACTGTGACTTGATGGCACTTTCCATCACCAGTAATAATAATGAAGACTAACTTTGATTTTGAACTTCTTCTTTGTCTTGTAGATTTGAGCTTCACATAGCAGTGTCACACATTGAACCTTTGTACTTCATAGCCCTTTGGCTCTACACAATGACAACATTTCATATATCTCACATAGATAGAATATGCCATAATAAATGTTAGTCCTTAGGGTTGTTGAATCAGAAATGAACACTGCAACAGGTAATCAAATGTATGTACCTAATGCAGGAGGTATGTAATCAGACTCAGGGGGCTGAACTACCCATTACACTGGTTACAGGTCTGCCCCATGTCCTCCCAGACCAACTTGTGCTAGAACTTTAGTTCCGTGCTAAAACTGAATTTCCAAGTGCACAGGGGTCTGATTCAGATCAGAAACAGTCCAGAGGAGTCACTTTTTACCCCACAGAGGGAACATACATGTACTTATGGGCAACACCTAAGTTTCCTCGAAAGGGCAAAGCAGCTCTCCAGGGCCATTTCAAGGTCAGAAAAATGGCATGGGGGTGAGCTGTGCCCTCTCTCCATGAACTGTGGACCCGATCCAAACTGGTCCCCCCCATGCACCTGGGAATTTAGTTTCAACATGGAACTCTCAAAGCAGCTCTGTTCAACAGGACCCGTGTCTGGTACAAGGCAGACCCTAAAGTCTTTTATGCATGGCTGTTTCTCTTGTGGTCATCCCTCCGACGATTTCGGGTCTTTGTGTTGATTATGCATGCTGTTTCCGACCGTCAGAGGTTGCCTTGCTCTCCCCCTGGGTTTCCCCATGCTTTCAAATTTGAGATAAAAACAGGACCCTGGAAACGCGGGGAAACACAGGGGGAGAGCAAGGTGACCTCTGATGGTCAGAAACAGCATGCATAATCAAAACAAAGACCTGAAGTCGTCAGAGGGGTGGCAGTGAGGGAAACAGTCATGCATAAAAAGGCTCACTAAGGACATAGGTATTTAGAGGGAGGTTAAGGCAGGTAGAGTTCTCTTCATTATAATGCCTGAAGGATAAAGCAGCTATTTTAGTGGTGGTGAAAATGGCATGTGTATGCCCCAGCAACAGCATTTTTTTCAAAACTTTTCAGCCTTCTGCAAAAGTAATAATTTGGCTCGGTCTGCATGGTGTGTTTTCAATAATTTGTATTTCTTTGTAATCAGTAGTTTTTCTATGAATATCTTTGAGCGTGCAACCTCATTCCAGGTTTGTAGGTGTGATGGAACACAGAAAGAAACACTTCTCTGCTGCTAAACCTGCTGCTAATTCTTTATGAAATAAAATGCTTTATTCCCCCATACACACACACAAAGATGTATCCTTACATTGGACCTTCCGCTACATTTCCCACAAATTGGGTAAGTACACTGTCGAATTCTATCTATTTTACTTTTTCCTTCCATAAAGTTTCTTCATCTCAAAAAATATATCATCTATAGCAGGGTGTGTGTAGTCTTCTCAAGAGCCAAACTACATCAAAATTCAGAGCAAGAGCTCAACGAAGAGCCTGTATAAGAAAGCCAGTAACTGAAAATATATAGCTTGGCATTACTGATCATTGACATCTTGATTAATAATTAGGGTTGCCAACCTCCAGGTAGGGGCTGGAGAGTTACTGGAATCATAACTTGTCTCCAGACAACATAAATCGCTTATTTATTTAAAACATTTATTCCACTTTTCCTGGAGAAAATGGCGGCTTTGGAAGGTGAACTGCACGGCATTATACCCTGCCGAGGTCTCTCACCTCCCTAAACTCCATTCTCCCAGGCTCCACCTCAAATCTCTGGGTATTTCCTAACTCAGAGTTGGTGGCCCTATTAATAATCCACAAAGTTTCTGCAGCCCAAAGAATGATTGTTGGAATTCTTTTATTCAGAAGAGATACATACAAGAGCCCTGTTTACAAGTTACAGTGAATGCACATACAATCCATACACAGTATACACTTGATTGTTCTTTGCATGCGCATTCAGTAATGCTCATGTTACAGTCAACCCATGTACAGCTGCACATATGATAACAAAACTCATATTTATCCAATGTATTGATCACCAGTTTCATTTGTAAATTGAACTTGGGTTGGCTCTTTATTTCAAACCGATGTACATTCACTGTAACATGAACAGGGCTATTGTCTTACAATAAGTGATCAACATACACAGGGACACACACCCTGTGAAACTCTTTTAGTGCGCTGTGAACTAAATCTGTGCATGGTTTGCCCTTGGATTGCTGGCAACTGTTCACCTCTATCAGTTCCCTATCTGTAAAGCATCTTTATGAAGCCCTTCAGCCCGATACAATCGTTGCCTTCCATACCAGTTATCTTAGCATCCCAGCTGCCACTCCGATATACCTTAAATATTTAATTTTCTTTTTGGAAGAGCCGTATACAGTTCTGTACTGAGCCTCATTTGGTTCGAGCCATAGACTGCAGCCCCTTTTCTACCCTTGTTTTACAAAAGAGCCTTTCTAAATAACTTGTTTACATATGATCTTGATGTATAGATTAGCAAGGGGAAGCAGAACCTTGACTGGGAGAAACAGGGGATGCAACGCCTGGAAAGGAGTTATTTTTCTCAGGTTGTGTTTAGCGTTGGAAGTTCAGGGCACAACAAATCCGTGGGGGTAGTAGAAAAACAGCCCTTCCTAACAGAGACACAGTTCCACCTTGAGCAGAGGGTCAAACTAGATGTGATGCTGGCATTCTCATGTCTGCCTCGGGAACACTGTCTAGGGTTGCCAGCTCTGGGTTGGGAAATACCTGGAGATTTTGGGGGCGGAGTCTAAGGAAGGCGGGGTTTGGAGAGGGGAGGGACTTCAATGCCATAGCATCCAATTGCCAAAGCGGTGATTTTCTCCAGGAGAACTAATTTCTTTTTTTATATATAATTTTTTTTATTATTTTCTCATTTTAAACATAAATTAACAATACAAAGTAAAGTCTAATAAAGATTCTAGTTCAAAAAATAAAAAGAAACAAAAAGAAAGTTGACTTCCCCTACACTCTCTTCTGTCCAAAATTAAATTGTATATACTTTTGCTAACAATATATTCCCCCTCTAATTGGTTACTTTATGTATTTTATCTAGTTAGTATTCATATAGGTATTCCAATATAATCATTATGCAAAGTAAATATGAGGGATTAAATCAAAGAGTATCCTTTGAAATGACCCATCGAAAAGTAGTTTTCACAGTAAATTCTCCACACCTCCCACTCCCCCCAAAATTGTTCATTTTCAGTCTGATTAATATAAGCAGTGAGTTTTGCCATCTCTAGGAGAACTAATTTCTATCACCTGGAGATCAGTTGTAATAGTGGGAGAACTCCAGCCACTGCTTTGGCAATTGGACTCTATGGCATTTATTTATTTTTCAAATTTGTATCTCACAAGCTGACTCAGGGCGGGTAACATCATTAAAACATAACATACAATCCAATAAATCAATAAAAGCAGCACTAAAATCCATAAAACCCATAACAGACCCCATAGCAAAGATTACTAAATTGTGGGCACCATACAGGTAGCACCCCTTCCACTCATGTTAGAAGGGGTTGGCCAGTAATGATGGTATCTGCTGCTGTCCTCAGTTGTAGATAGAAAAAATACAGACAGCATGAAAGCTCAAATCATACAAACACACAATATAATGTCTCTATATATTACACACTAAATAATTTAACTATAAATGTCCATTTTTACACCATGTCCATAAATCAATAAATCAGTATTCCATAGTAGATGTCCCCTATAGTAGTCATAGTCATGTCCCCTGTAGTAGTCATAGTCATGACTATGACTACTACAGGGGACATCTACTATGGAATACTGATTTATTGATTTATGGACATGGTGTAAAGATGGACATTTATAGTTAAATTATTTAGTGTGTAATATATAGAGACATTATATTGTGTTTGTATGATTTGAGCTTTCGTGCTGTCTGTATTTTTTCTGCCTATTACGATTTACAGCATAGGTGTCATTGTTTTGGGGCTGTCCTTAGTTGTAGGCCTGGTGGAAAAGCTCTGTAAGTCAGAGCTTTTCCACCAGGCCTACAACTAAGGACAACCCTCCTTAGTTGTCCACGCCCTCCTCAGACTCCACCCCCAAAATCTCCAGGTATTTCCCAACCCAGAGCTGGCAACCCTAAGAGCGGGGCTTGGGGAGGGGAGGGACCTCAGCGGGGCATAATGCCATGCAGCCCACCTTTCAAAGCAACCATTTTCTGCAGAAGTGGAATAATTTTTTTTAAAAAATAATTAAGTCGTTTACGTATTCCGGAAATCAGTTGTAATTCCAGTAGATCTCCAGCCTCCAATAAAGGAAGCCACAGCCTTCAATTTGCAAGATCTGAGCAAGGCTGTCAAAGATAGGACATTTTGGAGGACTTTCATTCATAGGGTCGCCATGAGTCGGAAGCGACTTGACGGCACTTAACACACACACACACTCCAGCCTCCGAACCTGGAGGTTGGCAACCCTAGTCATGTGACAGGTGAACTGTTCAAAAGAAACTAATGCTTTTTTGTGGGGAGACTTGTGGCTAAACAGCAGGGTGGTTTCAGGGAGACGGGTGTCCAAGTCCCCTGGAATGTTTTGGAAATTCAAGAGCCTGGAGCTGCATTACTGTGCAGATTGTGTGTAAGCTCAGGCCCAGGGAACTCTGGATAGGATGGGACAGTTAGGCGGTAAGAACTGTTGTTGCTGACTCATTCAATGTGTGTGACCTTCAACACAAGAGTCACCCAGACTTCCCCATGCTGGCTTCCTTGTTGGTAAAATTAGCATGTTATTTACTTCCTTGGTAATGGGGTGATAGAGCCAGCCTTGTTTTGTGTCTGTATATTAATGAACTTTGGCAGGGGTGGGGGCGGAGAGGCATCTGCAAGGGTTTTCAAACTCCCACTTGATCTCGGTTTGGACTGTAATTTTTTTTGCATAGCAGTGCTTCCAAACCGTTTCTGTACATTATTTATCTCATTGGATCTCACCTTTGGGTCCTATCACCTACCCAAGGAGTCCAGAGTATTTTACACCCCTTCTCCATTTTATCCACACAACAACCTTGAGAGGCAGGTCTGGCAGACAGCGATAGGGAGAAGGTGGCTAGTCCAAGGTCTCCAAGGAGACGCTTTGGGTTCTGAGTGAAGAGCAGGGTCTCCCCAATCCTAATTCGGCACCGGACCACACTGTAAAGTAAGCCAGCGAGTTCCCATACTGCACAAGGAAGGGCTTTAGGTAGAGAGGCAGTGCTGCTGCACGGTGGTTAGGGTGTCCACTGAACCTGGGAGACCCAAGTTCAAATCTTTGCTCTGTTACGAACTTCACTGGGTGACTTGAGGCCGGTTACTCTCTCTCACCCTTTCAGGGCTGTGGGGAGGATATAATGTTAGAAAACTTAGGGCGAGAACGCACGGTCGCTTGAGCCTCCTTTCTTCCCTGTTCCAGCCAGGATTCAGCCAGGATCGAACGCACGTCCGTGCGTTCGATCCTGGCTGAATCCTGGCTGGAACAGGGAAGGAGGCTAAAGCGACCGTGCGTTCTCACCCTTAGATTGGTACTTTACCCACACTCATCCCAGTGATCGGTGGCAAAGAAAGGCTGGAGCCCTCCACACCTTAGAACACTGGTTCCCAACCAGGGGTCTGTGGACCCCCAGGGGTCCACGAGAACTAAATTAAGGTCCGCGAAACAAAGTTATAAACCCATAATAAATTAATATTTTCAATTAAAAGTTCTCTATTATAAAAATATATATTCAACTATTATTCTAAGCTTAATGCTTAACTAACAGTTATGATTAAAGTTTATTTGCAAATTCTCTGAATTTTTATTTTGAACCTTGGGATCCCTGCACCGAACAAAAAAGTCCTAGTGGTCCCTGGTCAAAAAAAGGTTGGGAACCACTGCCTTAGAAGGAAATCGACAGGAAGTCGAGGGCACCACGCACCAAAACAGCTTTCTCTTCGGATCCCGTCCTCTACATTTTGTCCTTAGCCAGCACCCAATATTCAGAGGTATACAGCCTCTGGACAGGGAGGCTAGCACTCAATATTCAGAGGTATACAGCCTCTGGATAGGGAGGCTCCATCTGCATGAAGAGCATGTGCTTTGACCGGGATCCGTACGGCGTGCCTGCGTTATTCCGGGCATTCTCGTAGCTGCGGGGAGCACTCATCGCGCACGAGGCTCGCAGCAACCCGCCCCGGTCGCCTTGCCCCTTTAAGAGCAGCTGCGCGGGCGGGCGGGGCGGAGCTTCGCCGCCTTCAAAGTTCGATCCCCCTCGCTTCCCCATTGGCCGAGCGGGCGCGCGCCGGCGACTAGAGCCCGGGGTGGGCGGAGCCGCGGTCCCCAAAAGCAACGCGGGGGGGGGAGAGGGCCTCTCCCGCCGCTCTGATTGGCCCGAGCGGCAGCGGGGGCGCTATAAAAGCAGGGCGTTCGCGGCGGGCCGGCTCCAGTCGGCGGCGGAGGGCGGAGAGGCAAGAGCGCCGCGCGGGTTTCCAATGTCTTTGCTGGCTGCAGGGGAAGGCGGTTTGCAAGAGCCAGGGGAGGCGAGCCCAGGGCGCGGAGGAGCAGCCTCGCGCGCGCCCATGAGAGCCGTTCCGGGCCTGGGCCGCTCCTGTTGCAACGGTCGCCGCCGCCCTCCCTGCAGCGCCGCGCCCCCCCGGGCATGGAGTGCAAGCTGGAGGCGCACCGCATCGTCAGCATCTCCCTGGGCAAGATGTACAGCGCGCGCGGGCAGCGCGGCGGCGCCAAGCTGCACAAGAACCTGCTGGTCTCGCTCGTGCTGCGCAGCGCCCGGCAGGCCTACCTGAGCGGGCTGGGGGGCGCCGACCCTCTCCGGCCCGGGGAGCCCTCGCCGCCGCCGCCCGGCCCGGCCCCTCCCCGGGTCTTCTTGCAACCCCAGCAGGCGGCTTCCCCTTTGCCCCGGCAAAGCTGCGGCTGCGGCTGCTGCTCCGCCTCGGCGGGTGGCCGGCCGGCGGAGGCCCCTTCGCCGCCTTGCTGCCCCAGGAAGCGGAGCGCGGCGGCGGCGGCGGAGGAGGGGGGCTCGCCGGTGAAGAAGCCCCGCCGCGAGGAGGAGGCGGCGGCGGCGCCGGAGGAGGACATGGAGACGGGCAACGTGGCCAGCCTCATCAGCATCTTCGGCTCGGGTTTCTCGGGACTGCTGGGCAAGCAGCCCCCCTCTTCCCCCTCCACCGGCCGGAGGGGGCGGCCGGAGGAAGAAGAAGCCGTCGGGGGAGCGGAGCCGGGGCAGAGGGGCTGCGACGAGCCGCTGCTTCGCAACCTCAACCCTTGGAGCACAGCCATCGTGGCCTTCTGAACGTCGGGGGGTGGGATGGGGAGCGGGTCGGACGCTAATCCGGAGCAAGGCTTGCTCCGAATCGCCGGCCGCTCTGGGGAGCGCGGGCCCCGGGGGAAGCGGGGACCCGCTTCGTGGATGGCAGGTTTACTCCGGAGGATGAGCGTGCGCCGGGGGGGGGGTCCCCTTTGGCGATGGGACTGGAGGGGGGCCGGATCCAGCACGTCAAACGTACCATTGGCCATTTTACTCGTGGGGGGGGTTGCCTTGGATTTGCTGCTCTCGATGCACGTTTTCCCCCATCCGAATTTATAAAACTCTGCACGGGGGCTTATTTTTTTGAGTTTTGTGAATTCGAATTCTCCAAATTTTCCCCCATCCGAATTCTCCAAACTCTGCATGGGGGCTTATTTTTTTTTTGCATTTTGTGAATTCGGATGGGGGGAAACTTGCCTTGGATTTGCAGCTCTCTCGATGCATGTTTTCCCCATCCGAATTCATAAAACTGCACGGGGGCTTATTTTTTTTTGAGTTTTATGAATTCGGATGGGGGGAAACTTGCCTTGGATTGGCAGCTCTCTCGATGCACGTTTTCCCCCATCCGAATTCTCCAAAGTTTGCATTGTCCAAACTTTCCCCCATCCAAATTCCCTAAACTTTGCATTGTTGAGTTCTGAGCATTTGGATGGGGCCGTTTATGCACGGGAGGTTTTGCCTTGGATTTGCAGCTCTCTCGATGCACGTTTTCCCCCATCCAAATGCTCAGAACTCTGCACGAGGGCTTATTTTTTTGAGTTTTATGAATTCGGATGGGGGGGGGGGAAACTGGCCTTGGATTTGCAACTCTCTTGATGCACGTTTTTCCCCGTCTGAATTCTCCAAACTCTGCATGGGGGCTTATTTTGAGAATTTGGATGGGGGAAAACGTGCATCGAGAGAGCGGCAGTTTTCAGGCCAAGTCTCCCGTGCGTGAACGGCCGTTGTTTTGTTTTTCTGCTCCTGTCCTACTTTGGGTGCAAGGCTTGCAGGCCTGCGGAATGCTTCGTTTCGGAATCCTACCTGGAATTGCTCTTTTTCACCTCTGCCCCCCCCCCAACATTTCCTGGTGAAAGCTGTTGTGACGGTCATACCCTTGTTTCCATGCCAGGCAGTACATGTTTCCCCCCGCGAACATCAAAATAAAGACATACCTTTATTCGGGGAGAGACCGATCCTAAACCGCTAGGTTGGATTGATATGGTGCTGGTAAAGGCAGGTTTTTGTTTTTAACTGTTTACAGATCTATGATTCAAAGTTCCCTGGGGCTTTTGAGAACTCCTGGTCTTTGTTGTATAAAGGCTTTTGGGGAGAGGAGGGTCTTCATGGAGGTTTTGTACAGTATTCGTTCTCTGGTTTGTTCTCCGGTTTGTCGTGTGTGGGGGTTTTGTATGAAAATGTAACTTTACGTGTGTAACACGTATTAAATATTTTGATGCTGTTCAGTTGTGGCTTCTGCAGTTTCTTAGTCTGGCGGCTGGAGACGAGCGTGAATGCTTTTTTGCGTGTTTTAGTGAATGGGGGAAGCTGAGAGCTCCCATGTCAACTGCTTCACCCTGTCGTCCCTGTAGAGACCAAGGATTAAACGAACACGATTTTCCGTCTGGAGTTGAGCATCTTCTTGGGCACAGATGAAAGAAAATTCCTTGGGTGCAGAATGCGCCTTCTGGAATAGGCGAGTTTTGTAAAAAAAAACCCAAAAAACTCTGCACTTCCTTCTCTGCGCTTATAAACCTAGAATGTGCAGGGTTGGCTATGATGTCGGGGGTGGGAGTGCGTCTGAGTGGCAGAGCATCTGCTTTGCATGCAGAAGGCCCCAAGTCCAACCCCCTCCACCCCCCAGTTAAAAGCCTCACGTAGTGGGTGTTGTGGAAGACCTCTGTGCCTGAGATTGTGCCAGTCAGAAGAAGAAGAATTGGTTTTGATATGATGACTTTCTCTTACCATTTAAGGGATGGGTGATGGGGGTAGGGTTGCCAGATCCAGGTTGGGAAACTCCTGGAGATTTGGAGATGGAGCCTGGGGAGGGCAGGGATCTCAGCAGGGTATAATGCCTTACAGTCCACCCTCCAAAGCATCCATTTTCTCCAGGGGAACCTATGTCTGAAGTCTGGAGATGACCTGTAATTCCAGGGGATCCCCAGGTTCCCCCCACCTGGAGGCTGGCATCCCTACCTCTGCCTGAAATCCTAGGGAGCCCCTGCCAGTCAGAGTAAACAATACCGTCCTTGGTAGACCAACAATCTGGCTCAATATAAGGTAACTTAATGCTTTCACTTCAGATCTCCACTGAGCCAGGGAAGCTTGCTGGGTGGCCTTGGGCCATTCACACTCTCTCAATCCTACCTACCTTGCAGGGCTGTTGTCAGGATAAAATGGGGGAGTGGGAAATGATGCAAGACATTTTGTGTCCCCATTGGGGAGAAAAGCAGGCTATAAATGAAGAAGGAGAAGAAGAGTAGTTGGTTTTTATACCCCGATTTTCCCTACCTTTAAGGAGACTCAAACTGGCTTAAAATCGCCTTCCTCTCCCCACAGCAGACACCCTGTGAGGTAAGTGAGGCTGAGAGTGTTCAGAGAGAACTGTGACTAGCCCTGGGTCACCCATCTGGCTTCATGTGTAGGAGTGGGGAAACCAACCCGATTAGAGTCCACCGCTCAGAGTAAGCACTACTGACCTTGATAGACAAAAGAGTGACTCTATAGGGCAACTTCATGTATTCATGTGTCGTTGCTATTTCTCTTGTTAAGAATCTGAAGCAGATGCTCTACCAATTAACCCCAGCCTTCGGTCGGCATAATGCTTGACAAGGTAACAACTTCAAAAAATAGGAGTTTTAAAGGTAGGGTGCATTTGCATTTATTTATTTATTTATATCCTGCTTTTCTCCCCAGTGGGGACTCAAACCTGCTTAAAACATCATTCTCCCCTTCTCTGTTTTCCTCTCGATAACAACCTTGTGAGGTAGGCTAGGCTGAGAATTTGTGACTGGCCCAAGCTCACAAGGTTCCATGACGGAAGTGGGAATTCCAACCCAGGCTGCCCAGGGTCCTAGTCTTGTCACTCTGTCCAATGTACCACATTGGCTCTCGTGGCACGACAAAGCCAACTTTATTCTGGCGTAAGCTTCCATGCCCATCGCCCCTATTTTATTCTGGTAAGCTTTTATGGGCTGGAGCCCCCGACTCTAGTTGACAAATGCAGATGCTGAAGTAAAATGTTCTTAGTCTATAATGTGCCACAAGGCTCCTGTTTTTATTCAATTAATTCAGCTGTTCCCAAACTGCTCCATGGAGGACTTGGTGGTCCATGAAACATCTCCTAGTGCTCCGTGAAGAGGTTGGAAAGAAAAATACTACCGTCATTCGGTTTAGTATATAGGTGCTAGGTGAAAATTAGTGCTCCGTGACGAATTTCTCTCCAGAAAAGTGATCCATGTCTCAAAAAGTTTGGGAACCGCTGATTTAATTCATTTATGCCCCGCCTTTCTCCCACAAGGGGACCCAGAGCTGCTTAGCGGTTAGGAGTGGTGAAGTTGGTGGCTAAAGATGTTGAACAAATATGTAGGCATGCATGGGTTGGAATTCTTGGAATGGGAGCCCTTAACAAAAAGTTACTGAAGTGAGTCTTCATTTTTTAGAAAGGCTTGAACTTCAGGTACTTCATTTTTTAGAAAGGCTTGAACTTCAGGTACTTTTTAGAAAGGCTTGAACATCTAAAACTCATGGTTTTTATATCCTTCAGTGGTCCATATGGATAATTTATAGAAGTGTGATGTGGCCAAGGGCTTAACTACGTACTATGCATACTGTGGTGTGAGCTTGCTTGCATGGTGATACCGTGTCTCTTTGCTACAGACCGGTGCAAACAATCGGGAATGGAGAAAGGCTGCCTCTGTATGCGTGTGGTGTCTTCCAGTGTGGTATAGTGGTTAAAAATGGTGGTTTGGAGTGGTGAACTCTAATCTGGAGAACCGGGTTTGATTCCCCACTCCTCCACATGAGTGACGGATGCTAATCTGGTGAACTGGATTTGCTTCCCAACTCCTACACACAAAGCCTGTTGGGTGACCTTGGGCCAGTCACAGCTCTCAGCCCCACCTACCTCACAGGGTGTCTGTTGTGGGGAGGGGAAGGTGATTGTAAGCCAGTTTGATTCTCCCTTAAGTGGTAGAGAAAGATGGCATATAAAAACCAACTCCTCCTTCCTTCTTTCCCCACCCCCCACTGCTTATCCTTATAGACTCTGCTCTGCCATTCCTCAGTCCCCCTCCCTCCCAGTTAGTAATGCATTGGTATCTGTGTCCACCTGCTTAACCTCTGGCTGCTGTTAAAAGGACCAGAAAAAGAAGATTGCAGTGCCGGCGTGGTGTAGTGGTCAAGAGCAGTGGACCCTAATCTTGAGAGCTGGGTTTGATTCCCCACTCCTAGAACATGAAGCCAGCTGGGTGACCTTGGGCTAGTCACAGCTCTTTTAGAGCTCTCTCAGCCTCACCTACCTCACAAGGTGTCTTGTAGGGAGAGGAAGGGAAGACTGTAAGCCAGTTTGATTCTCCTAAAAACATAGAGAAAGTCGGCATATAAAAACCAACCCTTCTTCCTCTTCTTGTTCTTCAGTTACGGAGCTGCAACCTTATGAAGGGTGAAGAAAAGATCATTCCTAGATGACATTTATTGTCCACGTTTTCACTGAATGATGGCAAACTTTTCTTGGCTGTTATCAAAGTTAAAAATGCTTTCTGAAACCACACTCGGATTGCTTCTTCTGCTTACCTGAAATTTTACCTGATGCTATCCTGCCAATCCAGTGATGTCACAAAGTGATTTTTTTTGTTTTTGTTTGGAAAATATGACAGTTTTGTTCTAAGACACTTAACTGACAAAAGTTTCAGAAGGTGGCTATGTTTGTCTGCAGTAGAACAGCTAGATTTGAATCCAATAACTCCTTAGAGACCCAACAAGATTTTTGGGGTATACACTTTTGAAGTCAAAGGGCCCTTTGTCAGATGCTGCCAAAACGTTTGGTGGAGAGAATGAATTATACTATCTTGGAGCATGCTACTGTGGCATATGGTTGAACATATTCCACTGAGATAGATTCCAGGGCCTCCTTTAAAAAAAATCCTTTTAAAAGTGAGACCTATGATTGAAGACATTACATTTGCTGAAATCTTTATTGGAAGACTAGGCCTTTGGAATAAAAGTTGGTATATCCAGGACCTTGTTCTGTACTCCAAATCTGGACCAGAGCTTGGGCTCAGCACCTACTTTTGAAGTTAAAGGCAGAAAGAGAAGGAAGCAAAAGAGGATTGTAATGCAATGCATGAATGTCAGGCCTCTAATGTTGAGCTTTAGCTGCATATTCTGGGCCAGTATTTGATAATATGTGCCCAGTAACTAAAACAAGTGGCCGGGGAAGAAGCACCCCTTGATCACTGATAGGATTGCTTAATGCAAAGGACCGGACTGGACCATAAAACCTTAAACTGGGGTGTACAAAAGGGAATTCCTGCAGATACACACAAGCATACATTCATTCTGCTTGGCTGTTAACAGTATATACGTTCTTTCTTCCACTGTGTCTGATCATCCATCTGGTACAATGCAGGGCAACTGGGATAGGGTCAGAGCAGGCTTTGTGGTTCCGTGATCAATGTTTTAATCTAGATCAGAGCCAGACATTTTACCAGCGTGCTGTAGTGGTTAAGAGCGGTGGTTTGGAGCAGTGGACTCTAATCTGGAGAACTGGGTTTGATTCCCCACTCCTCCACATGAGCGGCGGAGGCTAATCTGGTGAACTGGGTTTGTTTCCCCACTCCTACGCCCGAAGCCAGCTGGGTTACCTTGGGCTAGTCACAGCTCTGTTAAAGCTCTCTCAGCCCCACCTACGTCATAGGGTGTCTGTTGTGGGGAGGGGGAGGGAAGGTGATTGTAAGCCAGTTTGAGTCTCCCTTAAGTGGTAGAGAAAGTCAGCATATAAAAACCAACACTTCTTCTAAAGGTAGAGCTAGGTACATAACTATTATGGGTTTCTCAAAAACAGGTCATGCCAAACTAATCTCATATCTTTTTTTGAAAGAGTGACAAGTATGGTAGATGAAGGGAATGCTGTAGATGTAGTGTACCTTGATTTCAGTAAAGCCTTTGATAAAGTCCCCCATGATCTTCTTGAAACAAAGCTAGTAAAATGTGGGCTGGACACTGCTACTGTTTGGTGGATTGGTAATTGGTTGACCAACCGAACCCAAAGGGTGCTCATTAATGGCACAACTTCATCCTGGAGAGGAGTGACCATTGGGGTACTACAGGGGTCTGTCCTGGGACCGATACTATTTAATATTTTTATAAATGACTTGGATGATGGAATAGAAAGCAAGCTAATCAAATTTGCAGATGACACCAAGTTAGGAGTGGTAGTGAATACCCTGGACAGTAGGGTCAGAGTTCAGAATGACCTTGATAGACTGGAGAGCTGGGCCATAAGCAATCAAATGGATTTCAATAGGGAGAAGTGTAAAGTACTTCACCTAGGCAGAAACAACATAAGGCACAGGTACAGGATGGGAGAGAGTTGGCTTGACAACAGTACATGTGAAAGAGATCTGGGAGTCTTAGAGGACCACAAACTGAACATGAGTCAACAGTGTGATATGGCGGCTAAGAAGGCCAATGCAATTCTGGGCTGCATCAATAGGAGTATTGTGTCTAGATCAAGGGAAGTAATACTACCACTGTATTCTGCATTGGTATTCCTCACTTGGAATACTGTGTCCAGTTTTGGGCTCCACAATTTAAGAAGGATGTTGACAAGTTGGAGCATGTCCAGAGGAGGGCGACCAGAATGGTCAAAGGTCTGGAATCCATGCCCTATGAGGAGAGACTTAGGGAGTTGGGTTTGTTTAGTTTGGAGAAGAGAAGGTTGAGGAGAGACATGATAGCCATGTTTAAATATTTGAAGGGATGTCATGTTGATGAGGGAACTAGTTTGTTCTCTGTAGCTCTAGAGACTAGGACACAGAGTAATGGATTTAAACTAATAGAAAAGCGATTCCATCTAAACATTAGGAAGAACTTCCTGACGGTGAGGGCTGTTCGAAGGTGGAATGTGCTGCCTCGGAGAGTGGTGGAGTCCCCGTCTTTGGAGATCTTTAAGCAGAGGCTAGATGGCCATCTGTCGGGAGAGCTTTGATTGTGGGATCCTGTATGGCGGGGGGAGGGTTGGGGTCACTGGGGATGTGGGGGGAGGTAGTTGTTAATTTCCTGCATTGTGCAGGGGGTTGGACTAGATGACCCCGGTGGTCCCTTCCAACTCTATGATTCTATTACATACTGTAAGCTCTATGAAGGGGCCACAGGCCCAGATGACAATCTACTTCTGCTTACTATAGCTCAGGGATTGCAGCATCAAATCCTAAAAAATGTGCCAGGCAATCAACAGTCCCATTTTACAGGAGAAGAACACCAGCTAAGAGAATCCTGAAGACAGCCTGTGAATTTGACAAGAGGCTTCAAATACAGGTAGAGCAGATGCCCAACACAAGAACAGCAATGGTGTGTAAATGGAACCAGAACTGCTGTCAAACATGTTTGAAGCGCAAGGTGTCACTTGAACACATTAAACTGCTTTCTACTGAATCAAGCCCTTGGTCCACCAACGTCAGTGTTGTCTACTCAGACTGGCAGGGGCTCTCCAGGGTCTCAGGCAGAGAGGACTTTCACATCACCTACTTGCCTAGTCCCTTTAACTGGAGATGCTGGGGATTGAACCTGGGACCTTCTGCATGCCAAGCAGATGCTCTACCATTGAGCCCTATGCCTGGTCAGCCCCTATGTGACAAGGCAAAGAAGGAAACAGAAAAGCAAATCTGATTACAGTGTGTGTGAATTCCTTTGCCTCAATTGTTATCCTCAAAACCTTCAAGGTAAAGAGGCAAAGGGGTGGGCGTTGTATGCCCCATAGATAACAGATGTTTACAGTGTGACCTTTCTGTGGCCTGGGGTTCACTCAGTCTTTTCCCCTCCCCTTGTACAGCAGTGCATGTGGGCAGGGGGAAGGCCCCAGTAGGCCCTGCCCATTTGGCTAGGTGTTGGACTTGTCCTTTGAAGCATATCTTTGCAAATATAATGTAGGGCTTGGGTCCCTGGTTTTGTAGAGCCTATGAGCACATCTGGAGTGGGTACCACCACAAAATGGCTTCCATTTCGAGATCCAGTGTGCTATAGTGGTTAAGAGTGGAGGTTTGGAGCGGTGGAGTCTGATCTGGAGAACCAGTTTTGATTCCCCACTCCTCCACATGAGTGGCGGAGGCTAATCTGGTGAACCGGCTTGGTTTCCCCACTCCTACACATGAAGCCATCTGGGTGACCTTGGACTAGTCACAGCTCTCTTAGCCCCACCTACTTCACAGGGTGTCTGTTGTGGGGAAGGGAAGGTGATTGAAAGCTGGTTTGATTCTTCCTTAAGTGGTAGAGAAAGTCAGCATATGAAAACCAACTCTTCTTCTTCCATGGGCAGTGGACCCACCTGCAAAAATATTGGGAGGTTCCAAGCCAAGGATTCTCCTAGGATGGGGGCTGCTGGGGGCTCCCTGCTATCACACATCTCCTGCTCCAATGAGTTGGAAAGCTAGGACTGGCGAGAGGGAGGAAGTCGAATGCCAGGAAATGACTTGGCAGGTGCTCAGTTGGGGCTTACTGATGTGTGGGTCAGATTGAAGTAAAAGCAAAAATACTGAGTTTTTCAGGAAGCTGAAATCTGGGTCCAGTGCTGTATTCTGTAGGTGTCGACTGGTTGTGTGAACCCCCCCCCCCTTCCCGGTTTAAGAGACCAGCTGGATGCTTCTGTTGAATACTAATCTGCAGGGAAATCAATGGAACTTTTAAGTGTCCACAATAACACTGGCCATTACCACCTTAATCTCACTGTGCTCTTTACTGCCCTAGACATCTTCTAATAGAGACTGTTTGGGGCCTAAAGAAAGAAGAAACTGCAGAGGTTATGCCAGTTGAGTTCTGGCATGGCATTGGCACCCTCCTGGTTATGAAGAAGAGTTGGTTTTTATATGCCAACTTTCACTACCATTTAAGGGAGACTCAAACCAGCTTACAATCACCTTCCCTTCCCCACAACGGATGCCCTGTGAGGTAGGTGGGGCTGAGAGAGCTCTAACAGAGCTGTGACTAGCCCAAGGTCACCCAGCTGGCTTCGTGTGGAGGAGTGGGGAAACAAACCCAGTTCACCAGATTAGCCTCCAGCTCATGTGGAGGAGCGGGGAATCAATCCCGGTTTCTGTCCCGAGCTACAGCTTGGATAGTTCAGCTGGAGGGTTGGCACTGATGGTTGTGCTCTTCTTTTGTATGGAAGAGCATTTGTTTGCGGGAGTCCCTGCTTGTAGACTGAAGCAGCACAAACCAGAGCTGGATTAACTACCTTATGAGTAAGACCTGGGCTAAGACTGCATACAGAAGAAGCTGGCTAACACATTGCAAATAGACCTCTTATGCAAGTGTCTGAAGAGTGAAGGAAAGTGATTTTAAAAATAACCTTGGGGAAGTGGGGCGTGTCTTGTGGAATTTACTGAGTGAGGAAGCCAAAAGCTCCACCCAGGTACCAGCAGCATGAATGCATTCAGTGGTCATTGCTAAAATTACCTCTTTGTTCATCTGTTGATAGATGGAGGATGAGACACTTCCCCCAAGCTTCATGAGTAAAAATGATTCGCTCCCTTAGCTTACTCAAGATACAGCACCGCAAAGCAGAAGAAATACTCCTGTCATGTTCACATGTGTGAACATGACATGCTGCTACTACTAAATGTTAAAATGTGCATTTTGAAGAGGGTTTTTGCTCTCGGATTATCCTGCAATATGAATCAGTGGGCACTTTCACACAGCCCAAATAATGCACTTTCAATCCACTTTCAGTGCACCTTAACAATCGTTTGCAAGTGGATCTTGCTTTCCTATTTAACACCAGTAAATGACCACTCCCCAAAACTCGGCACTCATCGAGTCCCTCTGCTCCTTTATGCGGACGATGCAGTGAGTCTATCCTGTATGAGGGTTGGGTTAAACCGGCTTTTGCAGGTTTTTGCGACCTTCTGTACTGAAAACGCCCTTGAGGTAAACTACAACAAGTCTAAAGTTTTGGTCTTCTCCAAATCTTGGAAACCTTCATCCTGGAAACTAAATGGACACCAAATTGAACAGGTGAAAGTTTTCAGCTATCTAGGTGTAAATTTTCAATATAATCTTAAATGGACCAGTCAGGTGAAGAGGTCAGTAAATCCACTGAGATACAAATCTGACGCTACCATCAGATTTTTTTACACACAAGGAGGACAATATGTCCCAGCAGTTATTAGACTCTTCACAGCGAAGTTACTCCCCCACTTACTCTATGGAATTTCCTTATGGGGAGTAGAATCCAGCCAGAAGATAGAGGTAGCTCAGGCCATCTTTCTGCGCCGACTTCTGGGATTTTCCAACTGTGTTCCCTATTCTGCTGTATGCCTGGAAACTGGCCAAAGTCTTCTCGAATCTAAAACCTGGCTACTTATTTTTAAATTTTGGCTCTGACTTCATTTCAGAACCACCCCTCATTGCCTGACATGGCACATGTTCGCGGACCATTTCACCTCCCCCTGAGATAAAGCCATAGTTAAGAAAGTTGAATCTCTCGGAATCACCTTTGAATCACTCCTCCTTGAGGAGACCCAGGCCTTCAGAGTTATAAAGCAAAAAATCATGGATTCCGAAAGACAGCTGCTTCTTGCCAGGGCACACACAACCTGCTCACCTTTAGTTTTTGGCATCTACCCTTCTACAAGTTCCCTCCCTAGCTATTTCTCCACGCTGGCTTCTCAACTGAGGCGTTATTTTATGCTGGCCCAATTCAATCTACTCCCCACGGCAATGACGAGGGGCGGATATGCAAAGCTTCCATATGATAAGAGACTATGCTCGTGCCAAAACAAGTGGGATCTGTAACACATGTCCTGCTCCACTGTGAACTTGGATCCCACCCTTGTGAGCCACTTCTGAAGAAATGCACCATTGGAACCGATGAGGGGCTGGTTCGTCACCTGTTGAATGATTTTAGCCCGCACATTACAGAGGGGGTTGCCAGATTGCTGGGAACTGTTCTAAAATTTTGAACGGTGACTGACCTTTCCCACAGTTGACGGGCTGATATTCTATCGATATTTTATTGGGATTATTTCTTTATTTTTCTCTTCTAGGTATGTATGTTAACATTTTGCTTCTATGCCAATAAAGGTTTGATGATGATGATGAAGTGGATCTTGCCAGTTCACACAGTAAAATCCACCTTCAAAGTGCATTGAAAGTGGATTGAAAGTGCATTATTTGGGCTATGTGAAAGTGCAGTATGTTTGGTCTGCTTTCAAAATTTCAGATCTAGAAGAATAAGATTGGCTTAGGAGGAATTGTGAAGGAATAGATGCCTGGGAAATCATCTCCAACCCAAATCATTGCTTTCAAATTGGCCCTGTCAGATGTTTAAACCTTTTTCACCTATAGATAATGATGCATCTCAGTGTGTTTTGGATTAATTTTACTATATTTCCACCCCATGAATGTGTTTTAAGCATTCACTGCCTATCCTATTTCCTGAGAGGGATCTCTCGGGAAACATATTAGTTCTTTAGCTCTAACCCCATTGATTACCTCACTCCATCTGAAGGCACATGCCTTGTATTTGGGAATGACCTCTTCTAGGAGATACAAGTTTTTCGTAGAGCTTGACCATCTGAGGGAATTGGGCACCAGGTAGTGGCTCCTGATAATTGAAGAGGTGGACATCCCCAGTGGACAACATCATATTAATCCTGAGGAACAATCCCATAGGATCGCTGTAGGATGGGATTCACGAAGAGGCCTTAATACCATGTGTTCTGCCCCCTTCCCACGGCCCCAACCATAATTATTTAAACAGCCTGATGGACTCTGGAGAGGTCAAAAGCCCTGCACGCAGTTGCCGTTTTGCATGGTCATAACAAAATGCGTCCCATGGCTTTTGTTTTTTTTGGATTTTTGCTTTGGGCCAACACAGTTACCTGTATCCTCTTCGTTCTTTAATTGTTAATGAGTGTTCATCAGATCCCACTCCTGGGTCATGAGCTATTAGGGACAGTTTATAGAGTTAATAGAATCAAGTGGTAAATGGCGATGATCTCTGGCTTAGGTGGCTTTAGAAAGATCTATCCTCCATGAATTTGTATAATCCTATCAATTGCTATTAGTCAGGGTGGCTTGACAGAGGCTCTGAGTTCAAAGGTAGAACTCTGAATACAAGGTACAGGTGTCTTCATGATCTGCCTGTAAGATTTCCAGCAACATGTATATTTGGGGCTATTATTATTTACTTAGGCCCTTTGTATGCCATCTTTCCACTTCAAGTAGACCACAAATTTAAAAAGTACAAATACAGATGTAGCAATATTTTATTTAACAGCGATAAAATAATAGAATAGAATCATAGAGTTGGAAGGGGCCACCAGGGTCATCTAGTCCAACCCCCTGCACAATGCAGGAAATTCACAACTACCTCCTCCCCACACATCCCAAGTGACCCCTACTCCATGTCCAGAAGATGGCCAAAATGCCCTCCCTCTCATGATCTGCCTAAGGTCATAGAATCAGCATTGCTGACAGATGGCCATCATGCCTCTGCTTAAAAACCTCCAGGGAAGGAGCTTACCATCTCCCGAGGAAGCCTGTTCCACTGAGGAACCGCTCTGTTAGAAAATTATTCCTAATGTCTAGCCAGAAACTCTTTTGATTTAATTTCAACCCGTTGGTTCTGGTCCGACCTTCTTGGGCCACAGAAAAAACTCGGAGTCGACACCCTCCTCTATATGACACCCCTTCAGGTACTTGAAGATGGTTATCATATCCCCTCTCAGTTCCCTCTTGGTCTTCACTTCTTCAGGCTAAACATACCCAGCTCCTTCAACCTTTCCTCATAGGACTTGGTCTCCAGACCCCTCACCATTTTTGTTGCCCTCCTCTGGACACGCCCCAGCTTAATAACTTAGTAAGGACACATTCCAGATTAATAACTTAGTAAGAACTCAACTTTAATAGGGCCATCTGAAACAAATATGCTATTAGCTGATGCTAGAATGCTTTTAGTAAGGTGCTAAATATCATTCGAAGGGGAGGGAGTCCCAGAGATTGGCTGAAAAGGTCCTTGTACACTAATAGGGTTTCCAACTCTGGGTTGGGAAATACCTGGAGATTTTGGGGGTGGAGCCTGGGGAGGGTGGAGTTTGGGGAGGGGACCTCATCAGGGTATAATGCTAAAGTCCACCCTCCAAAGCAGCCATTTTCTCCAGGGGAGCTGATCTTAGTCGTCTGGAGATCAATTGTATTAGTGGGAGCTCTCCCCGGTGCTACCTGGAGGCTGGCAGCCACACTTTTGTAATAAAAAATTCTCACAGCACTCTCCTCTGACAATCTTGGAATATAATGGATGGAAGTGTCCTGGGGAGACCTTTGCTCTGATCCCAAATGGCTGTTCTTAAAGTATAGCTACAGCATGAAACAAACACTGTCCTCTGGCCAGAAGCAGACCATGAAAAAACTAAGAAAGATGGATTGCCTCAATTAAAAGCCTGGATGAAAATCAATGCTTTGGCCTGGCAGCTAAGGGAAAGCAAGGAAGGTGCCAGGTGAGTCTTAATGGGGAGGGAATGCTAAAAGCAAGGTGCCACCATTGAAAAATCCCTGTCTACAGTTACCATCTGTCTTACCTCTGCAGACAGGGAAACAGCTAGGGAGGCAGATCTCACCTGGCGAGCTGGACAGTATGGGAGGAAGTGGTCCTTTAAGTACCTCAGCCCTAAGCTATTTAGGGCCTTAAAGGTAATAACCAGCACTTTGAATTGTGCCTGGAAATAGGTGGGCAGGCAGCACAAGTCTTTCAGCACAGGGGTAATACAATGTCTGTATTCAGCCCCTGACAATAACCTGGCTGCCGCGTTTACTATTAGATAATCTGGGGGGTGGTTCTAATAATTCGCAATATGCTTGTAATTATGACAAGTGGGGTAGAGGCGTTGCATAAGGTCCTTTGGAGTCTATGCACAGAGCGACAGATTGTACTTCTTTGCTGCTGCTAATGTTGGGTAAAGGGCAAGCCATATTGCCCTCCAGGGGCGGCCCCACCGCCAGTCAAACCTACGTGATCATCTAGGCTGCCTGATTTTGAGGAGCACCCGAAAGACAAGAGGAACCCCTTCTATTTACTTGAAGGGAAGCTGGGTATAAACTGACTTCTAGATCTCCAATCGGTTGACTCTGGTTTTCTATAGTTGCCATGATGGAATATGAAATGCTTTGGAAGAGCTTGACTATTTTTTATTTTTATACTTCAGTTCAAATATCCAGGAAGTAAAATTTTCATTCTAGACTTTTGTCTCTATTGAAGGGCGGTAGGAGGGGCTGTGGCTCAGTTTGTAGAGCATCTGCTTGGCATGCAGAAAGTCCCAGGTTCAATCCCCGGCATCTCCAGTTAGACTAGGCAAGCAGGTGATGTGAAAGACTTCTGCCTGAGATCCTGGAGAGCCGCTGCCGGTCTGAGTAGACAATACTGACTTTGATGGACCAAGGGTCTGATTCAGAAGAAGGCAGCTGCATGTGTTCATGTGAGTGCCAAAATTGTTTGCCTGTTGGTGGTGGCAAGTGTCAACTTATGGCAACCCCATAGGGTTTTCAAGACAAGAAATGAACAGTGTTTCCCATTGTAGCAACCCTGGACTTCCTTGGTAGTCTCTTGTCCAAAGACTAACCAGAGCTGACCCTGCTTTGTTTATGATAGTTGACACGATTGGCCTAGCCTGGGTCATCCAGGTCAGGGCATAGTTTGCCTAACGTAACGGTCCCCTGTGGAAGCACCGGGTCATTCCTGACCCATGGGGTGATGTCACATCCCGACGTTTACTAGGCAGACTTCGTTTACGGAGTGGTTTGCCAGTGCCTTCCTCAGTCATCTTCCTCTTACCCCAAAGCAAGCTGGGTGCTCATTTTACCGACCTCGGAAGGATGGAAGGCTGAGTCAACCTTGAGCCGGCTACCTGAACCCAACTTCTGTTGGGATCGAACTCAGGTCGTGGGCAGAGCTGGGACTGCAGTACTGCAGCTTACCACTGCACCGCGGGGCGCCTAAGGCACCCAAAAACATTGGGCTGGCACTGTTGCCCTCATTGGAACAGTGTCCCTCAGTGAGAAACTAAAGTGGTGTATTTGTGAGAGACTATTAGAAGAGGGACTCCATTAGAAGTTCCCCTGCCATTGAGGGCTCCATGACCCAGGAATAAATCTTGCTTTTTCTGAGTTCTGTTATTTGGTCATGCTTGAACATGTCAAAATGTTGAGAGAGACTTTACAGTGTGATTGAACCAGGCTTTTGTAGATAAATAATTAGGATGGCAATTTTTGTTGCCGTCAAGTCACATCTGACTTATGGTGACCCTTTGTGGGATTTTACAGGCAAGAGACGTCTGGAGGTGGTTTGCCATTGCCTGCCTCCACGTCACAACCCTGGAATTCCTTGGAGGTCTCCCATCCAAAAGTTGCCAATGTCAACCCTGCTTAGCTTCTGAGATCTGAAGAGATCAGGCTAACCTGGGGCTAGCCAAGTCAGGGCGATAAGAGCATTTAAATAATATGCAATATTTAACATTAAAATGTTATCATTGTGATTATTTGCACATTCCCTTAAGCCACTGGTTCCCAAAGTGGGCAGTACCACCCCCTGTAGGGGATTATCTAGGGGGCACTAAGAGGCAAGGGGGCAGCAGGGGGGGGCACCAGAGGTGGGCCCCTTCAACTGTGTTGTTCACTAATTTACAATAGATCTAACTATGGCACCACGGTGGCAAATTTGGTGGAAACTATCAGAATTTTTCCCCAGACTTTGAAGAGCTGGTACCACTGGATCAAGTTCATGAGTTTTGTTGAATAAATGTCAACGAGAAAGTTTTAATTTGATTTTGAATAGATGTGCAATTAATGGTTACTGTTTTGAAATTTTATTGTTTTTATCTTCTTTAGCGCGTCATGCAAACCCCTATTTTGAATAATGCTTTTTATAGGATAGGGTAGGGGGCGCTGGGGTTAAGTTTGTGGAGCTAAGGTTGCCTGAAAAGTTTGGGAACCATTGCCATAAGCGAATGGAGGAAAAAGTATGTTATGAGGCCAGTTTAAAATACATTTATGAGGACTACGCATTATACTTCTGTGTTTATTTTAAATGCCCTTTTTCCCTTTTGTAAACTTAGCTGTTGGGATCGCTTAATCAAGGAAAACAGCTGATGGGGAGGGAAAAGTTAATCCTTCCCTCCCCTGCCTTTTTCTTTCTGGATAAAGTCCCTCCTGAACTGCATTTACTGCTGTTTGGGAAAGTTTACAGGTACTCATGTTTGGTACCCATGTTTTCCCCCCACTGGATTAAAGCAGCGTAGCTGGCCTTTTCCAGCAAGAAAACCACAGGAGCAGAAAGGGTTAAAGAGTTTCTCCTCTACACCCCCCCCCCAATCCATTCTCCTCCTTGCCAAAGTAATCCTGGCAGCTATATTACCAAAAGGAAAAAGAACAAAACCACAAAACCTGCCTGTGTAGTTGAGTCCTGATGGAGTGGTTTCTCCGTGCCTTTATTACCTGATGGAAGAATGACCCGAGTTGACCTGGCTTGTGCAGCGTGCATTGTCCCGGGAAAATATAACTCCGTTTATTCATGGCAACAGCATTTCTATCACTTGTCTCAGCAGTTTGGAATCTGGCGTGTTGCTGGGAGGGAGAAGGACACTTCCGGGGGCTAAATTCCTTGTGTGGTCCCTCCTTAGCCTCCAGTGGAACAGCTGGCAGTCCTCTTTAGGGAAAGTGGGATAGCAACAATTTGGGTGGGGTGGGTGGGACAAATCTGGCACTCCAGGCTAGGTTTTTTTTTTTTTTAAGACATGCCATTTTCAGAACGAGGAGTGATGGACAGAAGACATTTGCTTTGTTAAAAGTAAAAGGGCGGTCCTTGGGATACATTGGTGGGTTACTTCTTTGGCGTCACTTTAGGAAGGGACGCGTCTGAAAATGTGTGTGTGTGTTAAGTGCCGTCAAGTCGCTTCCGACTCATGGCGACCCTATGAATGAAAGTCCTCCAAAATGTCCTATCTTTGACAGCCTTGCTCAGATCTTGCAAATTGAAGGCTGTGGCTTCCTTTATTGAGTCAATCCATCTCTTGTCTGAAAATGCCTTTGGTGTTTATCTCTGGGGCTTTTAATGGTCCTGTCAAATTATACAGCGGTTGCAAGACAAGCCGATGCATCATCATCATACATTGCATTCATACAGCTAAGAGGTTTTTCCACGAGGAATTTCATAGCGTAGTATCTTAGCAGGTCTGCTTGGAATCCTACTCAGTGGGGCTTAGTCCCAAGAAGGGGTCTTTAGGGTTGTGCTGTTAATTCTTACAGTTAGGTCTGCCCCTATTACATGACCCTAAATGGCCATGCAGGGCACCAGCGGGGTGAAGGACGGTCCCCGATGCTCTGTTGTTGGTTTAGGTTCTTAATCTACCCTCGCTCCGGGGAATGCCTTGTGTGTGTGTGTGTTACCAAGCAAGGGACAGGGGAGAGAGAAGGCAACAAAACAGGAAGGTTGGCATGCTGAGCTGTCAAAATGCTTCAAGGCTCCACACAGAATGGCTTTCTTTTTAAAAAGGTGACTTTCAAAAGCAACTCCAAGTACGGATAACACAGCAATGTGAGAGCAAACTAGGATGCTGGAAGTTCAGTGTTACAGAGCCATAAACAGATTTTGAAATTCAGTTTGGGGGTCCCGTTTGGATCAGGACTGGGGCATGAGGGGAGGGCATGATAGGTATTCCCCCCTTCACCATTTTCCTGACTTGGAACGCTCCTACGGAGCCATTATTAAAATTGCATCTCCTCAAGAGTATTTCAGGTCAGGAAATGGGCTGGGGGCAGAAGGCTTATCCCTTCCTTAGGCCAGGGTCCCTAGCCAAATTAGGCCCCTACGCACCACAGAATGGAGTCCTGAAATAGTCCATTCCCCAAAGGCAGAAGGAAAAAAGAAAATGTCTTAACATACTTCTTAAAGGCCAAGAGGGCATGATAGTAGTCTAGTTACAAGATTTCCCACACAGCTATGACAGTGGTAAAGTCCTCTCCTTGGAAATGGTACAGCTGGTGACTTAGCCATATCCAAAGGAGGGGCTGTGGCTCAGTGGTAGAGCACTTGCTTGGCATGCAGAAGGTCCCAGGTTCAATCCCTGGCATCTCCAGTTAAAGGGACTAGGCGGGTAGGTGATGTGAAAGACCTCTGCCTGAGACTCTGGAGAGCTGCTGCTGGACTGAATCGACAATACTGACTTTGATGGACCAAGGGTCTGATTCAGTAGAAGACAGCTTAATGTGTTCATGTGAAGCTACCTGGTAGATCCAAGAGGAATGTCTGATCTTGGGGAATCACCAAGCTTTGTGACTGATCCTACAGGGTAGGGAATATGACTTCATCCTGGCTGGTGAGATATCTGTGTGTTCTGCTGGATGCGCGAGAGACATTTGTGGTGGAGGGGCCGTGGCTCAGTGGCAGAGCATCTGCTTGGCATGCAGAAGGTCCCAGGTTCAATCCTCCACATCTCCAGTTGAAAGGACCAGGCAGTAGGCGATACAAAAGACCTCAGCCTGAGACCCTGGAGAGCCGCTGCCAGTCTGAGCAGACAATACTGACTTTGATGGACCAAGGGTCTGATTCGGCAGAAGGCAGCTTCATGTGTTATGTGAGTGTCGGATTAGGACTTGGGAGACCCAGGTTCGAATCCCTGGTCTGCCATGGAAGCTTGCTGGTTGGGCCAGTGACACACTCTCAGCCAAACCTTGTTACTGTGAGGATAGAAGGGAGAAGGTTCAAATGTCATGAGCTTCTTTGGGTCCCCACTGGGGAGAAAAGAGGGACAAAGAGAAAATAAACAATTGGGTTCGGTGTCTCATACTACAGGCTGCCATTTTCTCTTTTCCCCAGAAGGTACAAGCTGTTTCCTGCTCCACTCCACGCAACATAACACACCTTTATCAATTCAAATCCGCCAGGAATTCTGCACAGGATGGAAGCAAGAAACCTGTACCATCTGCTTTTCTCCCCCTCCCTTTTTATTTTTGCACATAAACATGAGCCTGATGAAAAGTTCTGAAGGACATGAAAGCTTGCCCATTCTCTGCCGATATTTCAGTTGGTCTTAACAAATGGTGCCCTGACCTGGATGGCCCAGGCTAGCCTGATCTCGTCAGATCTCAGAAGCTAAGCAGGGTCAGCCCGGGTTAGTATTTGGATGGGAGACCACCAAGGAAGTCCAGGGTTGCTATACAGAGGAAGGCACTGGCAAACCACCTCTGTTAGTCTCTTGCCTTGAAAACCCCATAAGGGGTCGCCATAAGTCGGCTGCGACTTGATGGCACTTTACACATACACACTTAACAAATGGTATTGCATGGCTTTTGGTTATGGAACTTACTTTGCACCAATATAGCTACCTCCGGCCTCTGTCCAACCTCTGGATAGGCTAGCCCAATCTTGTGAGACCTTGGAAGCTAAGCAGGGCCAGCCCTGGTTAGTATTTGGATGGGAGACCACCAAGGGATACCAAGGTCATGACTTGGAGGCAGGCAGTAGCAAACCACCTCTGAACGTCTCTTGCTTTGAAAGCCCTACAGGGTCGCCATAAGTCAGCTGTGACTTGACGGGACTTTACAACAACTACC
Organism: Euleptes europaea; assembly: GCF_029931775.1. Taxonomy (NCBI): domain Eukaryota; kingdom Metazoa; phylum Chordata; class Lepidosauria; order Squamata; family Sphaerodactylidae; genus Euleptes; species Euleptes europaea. The sequence goes on along the minus strand of NC_079313.1, from coordinate 20,522,121 downwards.
TCTGTCCATTAATATCTTTCTCAGCATTGTCTCAAATAATTGTTGAAGGAAAAAATTTGTTCTCTCTCTGAGGGGGAGAGCATCTTGCGGAGATGGGTGATTCCCTTCCAGTTCCTTGGGATAGGCAGGATGTAAACAAACAAACTTCCGGTTTCCTGCTCCGGAATTGCCCCCTTCTCAGTTTCTCTTCCTGCCTCGCTGTGGGAAGGCAGCAACCAGGGTTGCTCTGCAATCCACTACCAGTGACCGCCATTTTGGTCGAACACGTGGACCCGCGCCCGGTGCCCACAACACTCGAGTATTGGACCGGCAAACTGCGAGAACCCCAGGCACTCAGCAACCGACGATCAGCTGGAGGAAAGGCGCATGGCGAACCACGCGGCACACGCGCCCGACAACTTTCTCGCACGGGGAGAACTCATGGAGGGACTTGTTCCAGCGCCCCCACCACCACCACATGAGCCCTCCGGCAGCCGCAAGGGCGGCAATGCGGAGTGGCAGGAGTGACAGCCTTCCTCCTCTTCCTCCGGCAAGAGGAAGCAACCGGATGATGGCTCCAAGAAGGACTGGGAAAGAAAAAAGAAGCCCGAACCGGCCCCCGCCAACCCAGCCGACTCTCAGTTGGGCGGCGGAAAGAGGAAACGCCGGGAAGCCTCTCCCATGGTCACGGCGCAGGCAGCCCCAAGGACCAACGAGGACTCTCGGGAGACGGCAGCCGCCGCAAGGGACAACAGCACACCGGCGCCACGCTTAATGGGTGAGACTCAGCCCCCTCCTGGCCAGCAGCCCGTCCAGCCCACTGGGACAATGGGAGGTCAACTCACCGGGGGCCCCCAGAGCGACCTCCTCACCCTAATGAGGCAGGTCCTCAGGGAAGAATTTCCCTTTCTGCAGCCCAAGGGGCTTGCAGCCGGCTCACCCATACACGGCCAAAGGGGGATCATGGCCCACTCACCCCTACTACCCTCCTGCACAAACGGGGGCAGAAGACGGTCCCAGCACCAGCACTGCTACGGGGAACCTTAAGCCCTCCTCCACCAAGGCGGGAGGGAAAACCACGAATGCATCTGACTCGCTGCAGGACGACGAATCCCCCCCCCTCCCAATACGATTCTGATGAGGGAGGAAGAGAGGAGGGCGAGTTCTCTTCTTCTGAGGGGGAGGGTGAACCCGTGGAGGAGCAGCAGACGCAGCTGTTTTGCAGAGAGGACTATCAGTCCATCCTCTCTAAAGCCATCATGGCCCTCGACCTCAACAAGCTCCCTGAGCCTGACGAGGGCGAGAAAGGGAAGGGTAGACCAAGGGGTCCCAAATAATTTTTCCCCTGCACGCAGTCTTCCACCAAGGTGGTTCCCTTCCCAGAATACTTTGAGCACCGTCTTAAATTGGAGTGGGAAAAGCCCCTGGGCAACAGGCCTCTTTCCCGTAACATCACCAAACTGTACACCTTGGCCCCGCACGCCGTGGAGCTTGTTCACCTACCCCTAGTGGAGTGTCCAGTGGCGGTGCTGCAGTCACAGGGTCTCCTCTCAGGAGATGGCATGGGCTCTTTAAGAGACCCCTTAGACAGGAGGCTGACAAGGCCTTGCAAAAGACCCACGAGGCGTTAGCCTTGTCCATCCAAGCCTCTGCCACTGCAACCTTCTTTGTGAGGGCGGCTATAGTGTGGGCAAGAAAACTAGCCACCCTTGTACCAGTGGAGGACCGAAAGGTGAATGAGGGCCTCAATAGACTGATGAAAGCAGTCTCCTTTTTGGCGGACGCCACCTTAGACTCTATGACGCTTTCAGCCAGGGCCATGGGGACCAACGCTGTGACAAGATGAGCCCTCTGGCTACGAGCCTGGCAGGTGGACCAAGGGTCCAAATCCATGCTGTTGGCTTACCCTTTCCAAGGTGGCAAGCTCTTCGGAGACAAACTGGAGGATATTTTAGTGGAGACTAAGGACAGAAAAAAGGCCATGCCGGGGAATCTTAGAAAAGACCCCTGCACCTCGCCTTCCTTTCGTACCTACCACACACTTGCGTGACCTAGAGTGGACCCAAGGCTCTCAGCTTGGTCCGGCACAAGAGGGACACAAAGAGGGGGGCAACGTTACAGCAGACCGAACCAGTTCTAGAATCAGAGACCGGGCAAGCCGAGCCACAATTTCAAGCCAAAGAAACAATGACAACGAATCCGCACCGGTGGGAGGATGCTTGAGACTCTTCGTACACCAATGGGAGCAGGCGCAACCAGATCGGTGGGTGCGCGAAGTCATTCAACATGGCTATCGAATAGAGTTTCTTTGCCTGCCACCGGATCGCTTCGTCCCGTCCCCCTCTCCACGCAAACACGACAAACGTACCAGGACCATGACAGCCATCTGTCATCTTCAGCAAATACAGGCCATCGAACCAGTACCAACGCCAGAGAGATTCTCAGGGGTCTACTCTGTCTTTTTTACAGTTCCCAAGAAGAACGGGGACTGGAGGGCCATACTAGATCTGTAGTTTGTGAACAAATTTGTCCAAGCCAAACACTTCCGCATGGAGACCCTGAGATCCATTGTGGAGGCACTGCGCCCAGGGATGTTCCTGTCATCGATAGACCTGACAGAAGCCTAACTGCACATCCCCATACACACAGACCACTGCCGCTTCCTCCACTTCGCCTTCGGGGACCTTCACTTCCAATTCAGAGCACTCCCTTTTGGACTTTCTCCGGCTCCTCGAGTGTTCTCCAAAGTCCTCGTCACCCTGATAGCGCTGTTACGGAGAGAAGGGATACACGTCCATCTGTATCTCGACGACATCCTGGCCTGTTCACCCACAGCAGATGCAGCCAATCGCCACACCGCCAGAGTTATCCAAGTACTGAGCAAACACGGCTTCCTCATCAACAGAGCCAAAAGCAACATCTCCCCATCGCAGAGGATACAGCACCTCGGTGTTTGGATCAACACCAAACACAATACCTTGACCTTACCAACGGACAAGGCTACCAAACTGGCTCGCCTCACCAAGCACTTGCTGAAGTCAAGGTCAGTGGGGCTGACTTCCCTGGTTCAGCTTCAGGGGTTGATGGTCTCCAGCATCGGCACGGTCACATGGGCCAGGTTCCATGCATGACCATTGCAATGGTTTCTCAAGCCTTACCAATCGCATATCCTCCAAAAGAAGAACATTTGTCTGATCCTTCTGGCGGCCACCAAGCTGAGCCTACTTTGGTGGTCCCATGCCTTGAACCTGCAAAAAGGGCAAACCTACATCCTCGACTCACTCATCCAGATTTCCCCGGCGCCAGCCTGGATGGGTCGGGGGCTACTCTAGACCATCAGGTGGCCCAGGGCATATGGTCGCTCCGGGAGAAAGCCATGCACATCAACTGCCTGGAAATGCGAGCAATCCACAGAGCTGTCCTACAGTTCCAGCCGAGCATTACGGGCCGCCATATCCTGGTGCGGACGGACAACATCTCCGCCAAGGCCCACCTGAACAAGCAGGGGGGCTCCAGATCCTTCTCGCTACAGGGGGAGGCGACCCGAATCCTCTCTTGAGCAGAGAGGCATCTTCTGTCGATCAGAACAGAACATATACAGGGCAAACTCAACACTCAGGCAGATTGGCTCAGCTGCCAAACGCTGGACGAGAGCGAGTGGTTGTTGAGCGACCAGTTGTTTCACCTTCTAGTGCCGTGTTGGTGAATCTATGGCACGCGTGCCGGACTTGGCATGCCGAGCCCCCTCTGTGGGCACGCGTGGGTAAGTTGAGCAGCCATCGCGTCTGCCTTCCCTGGACTCCCCGCCACCCACTTTAAGGGCTTTGAACAAACATTAATTGTTCAAAAGCATGCCAAATACAAACTTTTACCTTTCAATAAAAAGTTGTTTGTATCATTGTGTTTTTCTTTTAAGGCAAAAGATGTTAATGTATGTGTTGTTTTTTCTAAACTGAAACCTCAGTATTCAGGTTAAATTGCCGTGTTGGCACTTTGCGATAAATAAGTGGGTTTTGGGTTGCAGTTTGGGCACTCGATCTCTAAAAGGTTCGCCATCACTGTTCTAGTGCAACGTTACGGAATGCCGGCAGTGGATCTTTTTGCCTCACTGGCGAACAACAAAACACCCCACTTCTTTGCCAGGTATGCCCACAAGGAAGCGGAACAGGCAGATGCCCTGCTCTTGCCCTGGCCTCAGGGCCTCCTGTACGCCTTTCCGCCACTTCCCATCATCCCCAAGGCACTGAGGAGGATTCAACAGGAACGAGCGACGGTCTTGTTCATAGCACCAGACTGGCCGCACAGGCCATGGTACTCAACCCTGATGGAGTTATCCCTACAAGAGCCCTGGCGGCTACCCACGTCGCAGGACATGCTGCATCAAGGGCCTGTGTGGTACCCAGATCCAGACTGGTTGAAGCTGACTGCTTGGCTATTGAAAGGCAGTGGCTTCTGAGCCGCGGGTACCAGACCAACGTCGTCAACACCATACTGGAGGCCAGGCGACCTTCCACGCGGAGAATATACAATGCCTCCTGGAAGGCCTTGGTCTGATGGTGCTGCCGTAAAGACGAGGATCCCATGATGCTATCCATAGCACAGCTACTGTGATTCCTGCAGGACGGAGTACACCAAGGACTCAAGACGTCCACCCTGCGCAGACAACTGGCCACTATTGCCACAGTCCATCCCTCCCTGGAGGGATACACCACCACGACGCACCCCCATGTCAGACCCTTCCTCAAGGGGGTGGCTCACCTCCAGTCATGCACCGCTTCCCATCGTGGCGGCTCCATGTAGTTTTGTCGGCCTTGACGGGACCCCTGTTTGAACCGTTGATGGAGGTTTCCCTAAAATACCTTCGGCTCAAGGCATTATTTCTTACAGCAGTCACCTTGGCGTGTAGGGTCTCCGAGTTCGGAGCTCTTTCGATGAGGGAGGGGCTCTGCGTTTTTCACCACGACAAGGTGGTCCTCAGAACCAACCCCACCTTTATCCCTAAGGTGGGCTCCAGCTTCCACAGGCAACAGGAGATCCACCTACCATCCTTATGCCGACTCCCGAGTCACGACAGGGAGAAGAACTGGCACACCCTGGACATGATACGCGTCCTCCTCATATATCTGGAGTGCACGGCACCGATCAGAAAAACGGACTTCCTCTTATTTCCGTGTCAGGGGTCAACAGAGGCAAGAGGCTCTCCAGACCGACCATCAGTCGCACACTGCGTTCCTGCATCGTAGAGGCTTACAGAGCCGCCGCCGTACCTGTCCCTCAGGGCATCACCGCGCATTCCATACGAAGCGTGGCCACCTCAGCAGCCTTCGACAAACAGGCCTCCATTGAAGAAATATGCAAGGCGGCCACATGGTCCTCCATATTGACCTTCGTGAGACACTACCGCCTCAACGCCTATGCTTTGGCGGACGCAGCCTTCGGGCGTAGAGTACTCCAGCACGTCATAGACGACCGCTAACCCACCCTGAGGACGTCAAGCTCTTGGACATCCGGTCGCTGCAAGATGCTCTCCCCCTCAGAGAGAGAAGGGAACCTTGGGTACTTACCGTGAAGGTCCTTTCTTCTCTGAGGTAAGGAGAGCATCTTGGCCCACCCGGGCAAGGACGGAGTACTCTCGTAGTATTCAAAGGCTCTGCTTATGGCACGGCCAGGTTGATAATGTGGGTTTTTCATTGCAGTTAATTCAGTTAAGTTGTCACTTTTAGTCTCGAAGGGGGTCCCAAGCGGCCCCTGCCCTGTTCCTGCATAGTTTAATAAAGTGTTCAAGTCAGTTTGATCTCAAGTATACTTCATTCATTGATGACCGCCGTAATAACTTGGCAAGCCTTCTTTCTTCTTACTAATCCACTAGCTCGGAAAGTATTGAAACTGAGAAGGGGGCGATTCCGGAGCAGGAAACCAGAAGTTTGTTTGTTTACATCCTGCCTATCCCAAGGAACCGGAAGGGAATCACCCGTCTCTGCAAGATGCTCTCCTTACCTCAGAGAAGAAAGGACCTTCACGGTAAGTACCCAAGGTTCCCTTTGCATTATCTACTGAAGATACTCCAAATTCCTTCAGTGTTCATATCTTGGGTGGCCTGGGAAGGTTGAATGCTGGGATTTAACAGCCATCTATCTTCTGTGCACTCATAGCCTTTCTCTTCTATCAAAGAGGGGATGTTATTTGTGGTAGAAGGAGGATTACCACCTTTTACAAGCTTTGCCTATGCATCTGTGCCTTTTACAGCAGCCTGAAATTTAGTACATGAAGCTTTCCTGGCATAACTTAAAAGTCTACTAAAGTGGTGATAAAAAGTATGTCAGCATGTCAGGCTATGTTGAGAATCAGGACCAATAAAAAGGGTGGTAAATCGTCGGCAGAGATCTCTAGGGGTTCAATAACACATTATATACCAAGTCCAGCCAACAGATGATGCATGTGGGAGTTCTGTGCTTGAACTCAGTCCCCAAGCGTGTGGAGGGCCCAAGTAAGAACTGAGCCTCGTGCTCAAAGGACGTTTCATCTTCCGTCTTAAGTACAGCCCCACACTGGAACTGCGCCTTTGCACAGGCCTAGCCTCCAAGCTATAGATGGAGTGCCCCCCCACATCTGTACAGAATGCAGCTGACTTATGGCAACCCAGTATGGTTTTCAAGGCAAAAGTCTAACAGAGATGGTTTGCCACTGCCTGCCTCTGCACAGTGACCCTGGTATTCCGTGGTGGTCTCCCTTCCAATTACTAACCAGGGCTGACCCTGCTTAGCTTCTGAGTTCTGACAAGATCAGGCTAGCCTGGGCCATGCAAGTCAGGGCATCCGTGTACTTAGGGATACATTAAATGTTTCCCCAATATGACAAATAGGAGGGGCTGTTTTGGGTCAGGAAAACAGTGATGCTTCCCACACAGGGACAACCTTGCATGGTTTCCCCATTGCTGCTGCTGCTGCTGAAGCACAGCAGCAACAGGGCTTCCACATGGCAGATTTCCCACAGTTTCCCTGCTCCCCTCCCCCAGCAGTGGCCACCCCTCTCCCCTGGGCTACCAGGGCTTTTGCAATTAAAAAGATTGGCACTAGAATATCATTTAAAAAGGTAAAAGTCCCCTGTGCAAGCACTGGGTCATTCCTGACCCATGGGGTGACGTCACATCCCGACGTTTACTAGGTAGACTTTGTTTACGGGGTGGTTTGCCAGTGCCTTCCCTAGTCATCTTCCCTTTACCCCCAGCAAGCTGGGTGCTCATTTTACTGACCTCGGAAGGATGGAAGGCTGAGTCAACCTTGAGCCGGCTACCTGAAACCAACTTCCGTTGGGATCGAACTCAGGTCGTGAGCAGAGCTTGGACTGCAGTACTGCAGCTTACCACTCTGTGCCACGGGGCTCATTCCATGTACTTAGGGATACATTAAAAGTTTCCCTAATAGGACAAGTAGGAGGGGCTGTTTTGGGTCAGGAAAACAGTGCTACTTACCACACAGGGACAACCTTGCATGGTTTCCCCATTGCTGGTGCTGAAGCACAGCAGCAATAGGGCTTCCACATTGCAGATTTCCCACAGTTTCCCTGCTCCGCTCCCCCAGCAGTGACCACCCCTCTCCCCTGGGCCACCAGGGCTTTTGCATTAAAAAAAATTGGCACCTTAACTCGATGGCTCTCCTCCTGAAACGCCACTCTCCCCAGACTCCACCCCAAAATCTCCAGAAATTTCCCAACCTGAAGTTGGTAACCTAGTCCCAGTTATTTGTAAGGAATGGCCTCGGGCTTGTAAATCTTAATACTGAAAGATTTGGGCCATTGATTTGGGGTTACAAACGTTAATTCCACAATTCTGGATTTAAGTTGGGTTGTGCTTCAGAGAATGGTGATGAGAAACAAGAGTTCTTTGACTGAGCAGGTCAATTCCCCCCCCCACCCCACCCCGGGAACTGTGCGATTTCCATCTCCTTCTGCGCCCACCTGATGGGTGCTCAGTTGCAAAAGGCATCTTGCTAATGTCGGGGCTTGGAATCAAAAGACACAGATTGAGAAAATGTGTCTCATACTCATAACGCCTGCCACCGAGGAAAGAAGTCATGGGATCAAGGAGAATGGAGAACCCGTGGCAGGCAATTCGGTTTCCAAGATTTAGGTACAACATGCCATCCTAAATTTGCTGGTGTTTGTCAATCTGGAGCAGCACTTGCTTCATCATATTTTCTGGAATTCTCTCCCACTCTTTTATTCCAACCAGGTGGAGCTAAATATAGATATATTTTAGACTTGTTCATAGGTCATTTTTTAAATACTTGGAGCACTGTGCTTTTTGGAGTCCAAAATGGCCCCTCCCTTCTCCTGAGTATATATGCCAGATTTCAGCCTGGAAACAGCTGGGATTAGAAACGCAAAAAAGAGATTTATGAGGGAAGGTTTTGCTCTGAGGAGAAAGCTCAGGGTGTCTCTTAGGCCCCTGAGTCCGTAACTACAAATGCCTTCAGTTGCTATGACTAGGGTTGCCAGCTCCGGGTTGGGAAATACCTGGAGATTTTGGGGGTGGAGCCTGAGGAGGGTGGGGTCTGGGGAAGGGAGGGACTTCAAAACTATAGAGTCCAATTGCCCAAGCGGCCATTTTCTCCCGGTGAACTGATCTCTATCAGCTGGAGATCAGTTGTAATAGCAGGAGATCTCCAGCTAGTACCTGGAGGTTGGCAACCCTACTGGCAACTCTAACCAATACTGATGTATAAGGTTTTGCCATTTCTCACCAATTTCTTTCTGGCCACAGGGAGAGATTGCTTCCCAAGGCCAGAGGCATAAGAAATTCTGTGTAAACGGCCAAGCTCAGGTTGCCAGCTGTGATTTGCCTGCCTGGGATGAGTTTAAGGCTTTGCTACTCTGTCACCTGGCAGAGAGTGACATGAAATTGCTTTTTTCCTGTTTCATTTGGGCAAAACGGAGGTGCTGCTGGTGGAGGGGAGGTCTCACCCAGGAAATGGGTTCTCTCCAGTTCTAGATGAGGTTGCACACCCCCTAAAAGGAAGAAGAAGAAGATATGGTTTTTATATGCCAACTTTCTTGACCTTTTTGGAAGAATCAAACCGGCTTGCAATCTCCTTCCCTTCCTCTCCCTTCCCTTCCTCTCCCCTTGTGAGGTAGGTGAGGCTGAGAGAGTTCTGAGAGAACTGTGACTAGCCCAAGGTCACCCAGCAGGCTTCATGTGTAGTGTTGCAGGGAATGCTGGGGGTCTCCAATATTAAATGGGGGAATTACTCAATTGGAGATGAATTTGGAGCCCTGAGGCCGTATGAGGGGTTCTTTCACCAAGGGTGAGCGAGCCGGAAGAACAAACGCGATGGGAAGCAAATTAAAGTAAAACGAATTGAATTTATTAAGGGAAATTAAGGGGGTACAATCACACACACAAAATGCAATGAAAGCCAAGGCAAACACACAAAGACAGTCCTAAAGCAGTGGTTCCCAACCTTTTTTTGACCAGGGACCACTAGGACGTTTTTGTTCGGTGCAGGGACCCCAAGGTTCAAAATAAAAATTCAGAGAATTTGAAAAATAAACTTTAATCATAACTGTTAGTTAAACATTAAACTTAGAATACTATTTGAATATATTTGTTATAATGGAAACTTTTAATTGAAAATCAATGTGATTTTTGAGCTTGTATCCTTTTTACAAGCTGGACAATTCTGGGGCTAATACTGTTGCTCAGAGCTACACGTACAGAGCTACACGGGCTACTTTCATTAATATGGAAATGCATTTCTTCTTTTTAAGCTGCAAGATTTTTTGGACACTTGATGCCTCTTGTTTGTATCCTCTTCACCGCATACCAGGTTTTTACAACATTAACACCTTTTACCACACAACTGCAAAAAAGGGTTTCCACAACCTTTTAATGTACTTTTTTGTTTCGTTTTATGAGCGGCTGCAACCAACGCCGCCCTTCAATTTAAAAAAATAGTATTTTCTTATTGTCTGCCATAAACCCGATTCCCAAGTGCAAATCCCTACGGTGGGGGGGAGATATGCATGCCCTACCATGCAACAGTTCGAAACAGAGGAGCAGAGAAAGGCTCCCAGGAGGAGGAGGAGAAGGGGAGAGGCGGTGCTCCTGCCCTGGGAGACCGACGCATTCACAGTGCCTCCCACCGAAAGGAGCCCGGGAGCTGGGGTAGGACCTGGGGGTGCATTTTTGCTTCGCCCCCTGCCCCGCTCAACAGGCGGCGGGTCACTCGCCAGAGCCCCCGGACGCCCAGAAGCCACTCACCATGTGCGCCCGGGGCTCCGCCGCCACCCACATGCTGCTCGCCACCGACCCGCCAACCGGGCGTCGGACTCCGCCACTGTCTTTTGGCGCTCACACAACGCGCACCGGCAGCGCCCGGATCCCCTCTGCTCCCTTCCTTCCCTCCTTCACATGCTCGCTCCGCGCGCGGGACCACGCAATCCGCGCGCACCCGCGTAAATATTATTTTATTATGGGTTTACTTTATAACTTTGTTTCGCCGACCCCTGGTTTAGTTCTCACGGACCCCTGGTGGTCTGCGGACCACCGGTTGGGAACCAGTGTCCTAAAGGGATAGCACAGTGGAACTCTGTATCTACCAGCATACGATACATGAAGGAGGTTCATGTGTCGTATGCTGTGGCAAAGTTTTGTCATTTGACCATTAAGAAAAGAAACGAATTAGTAAGAAAGAAGGACGGCTAATAACTTTTTACTCATAGTAAAGTAGTGAAGGTTTACATAATTTATTTATAGCACATTCAGGTCTGATGTATAGGTTTTTTCCGTTTAACTAGGTACATGTAAGAACATAAGAACATAAAAAAGGCCCTGCTGGATCAGACCAAGGCCCATCAAGTCCAGCAGTCTGTTCACATAGTGGCCAACCAGGTGCCTCTAGGAAGCCACTAACAAGACGACTGCAGCAGCACCATCCTGCCTGTGTTCCACCGCACCCAAAATAATAGGCATGCTCATCTGATACGTATGGATATGGATGTACATAATTTTACTTTTATGGTGGTTCATGTAACTCTTTTAGTGTGGAATGTTGATTGTATTTTATATAAGCGATAGTTCAAGGCTGTGTTTTATATATGTGCTGGTCTACGACCGCAACAACAATAAACTAAAATATCTACCTTCCGACATGGAGATCACAGCGAGAGAGGCTGAAGAGAAGGGGGAGACTGCTCAGTGGACTGGCTCTTTGCCATCAAGGAGCCGTGCATAGACACAGGGCAATCCCATCTGGATCCAAGGGGAATGAGAAGCAAATGGGTGCCCATCCAAAAATCTGCCCTGAGGCAAGTGTGACTCACCAGGCAGGTGGTCTTGGGGCACAAGGGTAAAATTGCTCCTCAAGTGGAGGGGAGTTCCACGGAGAAAGGCAGGGTGCTGGGTTGATGGGATTATTGATAGCTGTCAAGTGTCAGGTGATTGTGATATTGACAGACTATCAGGAGTAGGAGGGGGTGAGGGAGGATGAGGAGGAGGATTTTGAGGAGAAGACCGAGAGGGGATATGATAACCATCTTCAAGTACTTGAAGGGCTGTCATATAGAGGAGGGTGCTGAGTTGTTTTCTGTTGCCCAAGAAGGTCGGACCAGAACCAATGGGCTGAAATTAAATCAGAAGAGTTTCCGTCTAGACATTAGGAAGAATTTTCTAACAGAGCGGTTCCTCAGTGGAACAGGCTTCCTCGGGAGGTGGTAAGCTCTCCTTCCCTGGAGGTTTTTAAGCAGAGGCTAGATGGCCATCTGTTAGCAATGCTGATTCTATGACCTTAGGCAGTTCATGAGATACAGGGCATCTTGGCCATCTTCTGGGCACTCGGTGTGTGTTGGGGAGGTAATTGTGAAATTCCTGCATTGTGCAGGGGGTTGGACTAGATGACCCTGGTGGTCCCTTCAAACTCTATGATTCTATGAGTGATGGGATTAGCCTGGTCCCAGACTATCCCAGGGAAGGAATGCAGGGAGTGACAAGAGAGCGCCATTGTCCTTTTGATTGAGTCGCCAGGTTGACCTTGATAGGACAGCTACATTGATGGTTTATGGAAAACATCCCGATGTGCTGTCTATTGTCTTGATGAGTGGAGCTTTCAAGGATGAACTCAGGGTGGGGTAGCAAGCAAGTCCACAGGTCCTCTGTCCTCGAGCTGTGCCACCGTATCCAAGATGGATTCTAGTTCACTTCCTTGCCAGGATCCATTTTGCTGCTTGCCATGCGCGCAGAGTTCTGCTGGCTCCATACAGCTTGGTCCGAGCTAGTGTCTGGATGGCTTCCATACTTGGTACTGCAGGTGAAGGCTTCCTGTGTAGTCCTTTAGCTCTGTACACTAGTCCAGGTGCTTTAGAAAGTCCAGGTACGGGAGGGTAGGGTCACAGTAGGTGTGGGGAAACCAACCCGGTTCACAAGATTAGTCCGCTGCTCATGTGGAGGAGTGGGGAATCAAACCTGGATCTCCAGATAAGGGTCCACCGCTCCTAACCACTACACCACGCTTAGGGTTGCTATAACCCATTTTCTGGGTCAGTCCTTCCCTCCACCAGCAGCTGGCTTGCTTTCAACTCAATAATGTTATTATTTATTGTTTTTTAATTACTTTTATGATTTATTTATGACATTGTTCTTGTGATTTATTTTTATGATTGTTATGATTTAATCTTATAGTATTTATTTTGTGAGCCACCTTGAGAGGATCTCAGGGCAGGCCTAGAGGTGCGTTGTCTGGGCAAGTACAGACAACGTACCTTGACTGGGTCTCGCCTTGTTATTTTTACTTAACAACAGCTGGGGCAGGGGGAGGACTCTGAATCTGATCAGAGGGAGAGGTATATGGGAACATTTTCACAACCTCCTTCTTGTGCCAGTTTCTCAATCTGCTCCCTGAAGCTGCTGTTAGCTGTTGTGGGGCAAACAGTAGCTATGGGGAATGGGAGTTTAAATGGGAAAACGGCAGAGCAGTAAAGGATTCAACGTCCCCTCGCCCAGGTGCCACAGGGAAGAAAGGTGCAGATCCCTGCGAAAGCAAAAAAAGGAGGAGGAGAGAGAGGGAGAAGAAGAGGAAGAAGAAGAGGTTTTTATAATCTGACTTTCTCTACCACTTGAGGGAGAATCAAACCAGCTTACAATCACCTTCCCTTTCCCTCCCCACAACAGACACCCTGTGAGGTAGGTGAGGCTGAGAGAGCTCGAAGAGAGCTGTGACTAGCCCAAGGTCACCCAGCTGGCTTCACGAGTAGGAGCGGGGAAACCAATGTAGTTCACCAGATTAGAGTCTGCCACTCATGTGGAGGAGTGGGGAATCAAACCCAGTTCTCCAGATCAGAGTCCACTGCTCCAAATCACCACTCTTAGCCACCACACCACGATGGCTGATCCAATGGATTTGCCAACTGATGTGTCATTTTGCATTCAAAGCAATAAAATATCAGCTGTGGGGGATTCTCTGACCAAGAATCCCACTCATTTGCAATATATCAGCAAACAGAACCATCAGCAGCCAGCACCAAGTTGAAACGTCTGTTAATCACTGCCAAATGTCTGGCGACCCTATAGCTTTACAACAACCTTGGCGAGTTCTAGAAACTTGCTTTGTTTTCTATTTGAAAAAACGAAACCCTGAGATTTTCGGGTATTTTCTTCCCTATAAACCACATGGAAATTGGACATTTGGGAAGAGAATGCATGTACGCCGATCATGCCCTTCATTAGGAAAAAAAGCCTCCCTTCCCAAGTTTCTGTTTTCTCTCTTCTGTCATCCAGCCAGGGCCCCAAGATGCTGCCAAATCCACCTGGCGACCTTGCCGGCAACAAAGGTTTCCACCCTTGGGTAATGCCAACTGGGGACCAGCTCCGCACACTCCTTCCCTGCCTTTCAAAGTGACCTCTCATGCCAAAGAGAATCGCTGCGTCCCCAGCCCTTCTGATGGGAGTTTCCCCACAGGGAAGGTTATTCTGGCTGTGTCAGGGGCGCTGTGGATTTCCTGCCGCCGGCACACACATCTGTACCCAGCCCCACGCTGGGGCGGAGGGAGGCTTCGGCTCTCTTGCCAACAGTTATTAATGCAGCCGGGGAGAAAACCGACCCAGCCATCTGCTCTTCGCATCCAGTGCTCTCATTTAGGGAACGCATGAAGCTTCCTGGGGAGGGGGGGGGGAGACTTTTCTCTACCTCCTCCTCCTCCTCCTCTCTCTGCCAACCACGTCTGACCTCAGCTGTCATCTTTGGTATTGGAGGGGATTAATCTGAGCCTAAGGACAGGCTTGATCATGTCTAATGCGGAGGAAGGGCTAGCAAGGGGAAAGAATAACGAAGCGTTTTATTATAGCCATGCAGAGCTGTCAATACAGGGAGGTTAACGGCATGTCGGTAATGAGAGGTGGTGTAGGGTAGTGTTAAGAGTACAAACAGTTGGGGGGCGGCGGGGTGGGAGGGAGAGGGAGGGAAGAGAGCCCTGGTTCAGACTCGCCTGGCTAGCTTGCTAAGTAGCTTAAGGGCTAGGCTAGACCTGAAGCAGCCGATCCGAGTGTTGTGAAACTGGAGTGGCTGAAATGCGGGAATGGTGGTGGTGGTGGTGGTGGGAGAGGTGAAGGGGCCCAACTTCTCAGCCCACCTGGTAACATTCCCTCACATGGCAGCTGTGATGGGGGAGAACGCTGCACGTTACCATGACCCTCTTGGAGGGTGAGTGGTACAAAAATGTAGTAGATTGGTCAGGTTAGTGTATGTGGGAGATGCTTTGAACACTTGAAATGCACTTTTGTGTTCCTCGGGAAATATCTGTGAATTGTTTCCACGTACCTTACGTGGCCGCTTCTCCGCTGTATCCCATGGCTACTCATTACTGTTGCTCTGGTCATTCAGGTATGACCCATTCTTCCAGTATTTCAGCTTTCCATCCATTCTTGCTGAAGCTGAGCCCTGTCTAAATCCTGGCCTCAGGGAAACTGGAGCTTAACTCTGAAGACAGGAGGCTGACAATTAGCCTGGTGAACTACTTGGGAACGTGCCCTTGTAACTGACAGGCGCCATCAAGACAGTGTAAATCCTAGGAGCTGGCCTTCTGCCCTTGGCAACCTTTAAGAATACCCGGTGTTCTTAAAAGGTTGGCTTTTCACTTGTGTCTCACCACAGTGTATAAACTGACCTGGAGCATCCTGAGCTATCATCCTTGTACCAAGGATAACGTGCGTACCTGAAGCAGGAGTGGACTGACCATTTAACTTACAGGGAAGTTTCCTGGTGGGTCATTGCTGTCAGTCTCTGGCGCCTGCCTCTAGTATCCCTCAAGCAAACTCATCCAGACAGGTGGATCTGAAGCAGTAATACTTTATTAGGAACTAAAAGGCAAATAAAAGAACTGACTGCACACAGGCAGGCAAGGTTAGCAATAGAGACCCCGTACAGGTTACTTGCTTAAAAACACTAGTCCGAGAGACTAGGATAAACAGCGAGATAAGCGATTCCCATGAGTGAGGACAAAACACGCTGCAGCTGTGAGAATCAGTACAAACGAAAGAATACACAAGAGCTTCAAAGCCCTGAGAACCAAGGACTTGACTCGTGGCCAGAACTTGGCCTGAACTCATGTCAAGAGCCTGACTCCAGTGAGGACCTGACATTTGTCCTGGAAGGCCACTGGTGGCCAGGGGCAAGCTGAGCTGAGCCCCAGCAACTCTGCCAAAGCCTCAGGGGCCGCTTGATTCAGGCCCTCCCTTGGTGATTGTAGTTGTTGCCAGCTCACAATTGTCTCCTCCTGCACTGTTGCCATTTTTCAGGAGGAAGCAGTGGGTATACTCAGGCCTTTCACGCAGGGATGTTTCCCCTCGGTCACTCCTGCCGACTGCTTCGGGGCGTCCTTTTGATTATGCATGCCTTTTCTGCCTGTCAGAGGTCGACTCTTAAATAGCCAGGGGGCATATTAAGTAGTGGACTTCCCGACTCGGGTGGCTTTACTCCTGTCTTCCTGTGAATTCACACAGACGCATTCTCTAGGTAGGCTCATAATTTTCTTTAGCTTGGATTCGCAATCCCCCCTCCTTTAGAAAATCATTGTAATAGTGTGACATTTATGGTTTCTTTTTGATTCACAGCTGACGGTCACAGGAACAACCACTTGATTTTGCCGAATGATATTAAGCCTATGGGCTCAACGAGAATTTTTACTTTCATTAAAAATTTCTGGAGCTGAAGAAAGCTTTTTGAAACGTGTCACAACGACTAGCCACACGTTCTCCTTTTTCTTCCTTGGTTGTATATAATTTGAACCTCACTTGCTTACTGGACTTTAGACTATGTACTTTGGGACGGGAGACTCTCGCCCACTTTGAGGACTTGCATTTCTGTTTGATAATATCTGCTTGCATATCAAGAATTACTTATGTTGTGTTTAAATTGTATTGTTTGCATGGGTTAATGCTTTGACTAATTAGATTGTTTATGGTCTAATTCCAGTGTGGTTTTGTATATTTGAGCCTCCGTGCCGCCAACCTCCAGGTGGTAGCTGGAGATCTCCTGCTATTATGACTGATCTCCAGGCGACAGATATCAGTTCCCCTGGAGAAAATGGCCACTTTGGCAATTGGACTCCCTGGCATTGAAGTCCCTCCCCTCCCTAAACCCCCCTCTATAGGCTCCACCCCAAAAAACTGCAGGTATTTCCAAACCCGGAGCTGACAACCCTAATTACGAGGGGTTTCCAGATCTACGTTACTTGGCATGCCAGAATTACACATTCAGCATGTGGTTCCTAAGTTCATGGTTGCTGAGGAAATAGGGATGTCAGGTGCAAAGGGGTAGGCAGAGAAATGGCGCCGGTGTAGGCAAGGAAGGAGTTCTGAAAAAATGCACTTTCCCCTTCACACAGTGACCAAGCACTCTTTGAGTACGATCTTCCTGGAAAGATCCTACCAAGCGGATTTGTGAATAAATGCGGCAAGGGAGGGGCAAATGTGAAGAATGGACAATTGCACAGTAACGTTGTATGGAAGACAAGTTGGAGCCAGTCATCTGTGTGGAAGCAGCTGTGGTTAGGATGGGGCATTTGGAATCTAATTAGGGTTGCCAGGTCCCAAAATCACAAAATCCCACAAGGTTGGAAGAGACCACAAGGGCCATCCTGTCCAACCCCCTGCCATGCAGGATCCCACAATCAAAGCGCTCCCGACAGATGGCCATCCAACCTCTGCTTAAAGACCTCCAAAGACCGGGACTCCCCCCCCCCCCGAGGCAGCGCATTCCACTGTCGAACCACTCTCACCGTCAGAAAGTTCTTCCTAATGTTTAGGTGGAATTGTTTTTCTCTTAGTTTAAATCCATTACTCCGTGTCCTAGTCTCTGAAGCAACAGAGAACAAGCTAGTTCCCTCATTAACATGGCATCCCTTCAAATATTTAAACATGGCCATCATGTCACCCCTTAACCTTCTCTTCTCCAGACTAAACAAACCCAGCTCCTTAAGTCTCTCCTCATAGGGCATGGATTCCAGTCCCTCTTCGTCACCTACGGGAGGTTTTTGGGGCGGAGCCTGAGGAGGGCAGGGTTAGGGGAGGGGAGGGACTTCAATGCCATAGAGTCCAATTGCCAAAGCGGCCATTTTCTCCAGGTGAACTGCTCTCTGTCGGCTGGAGATCAGTTGTAATAGCAGATCTCCAGCTAGTACCTGGAGGTTGGCAACCCAAAATCTAATGTAATGTCCAGTTTTTCTCCAAATTCGGTCACATCCCAATAATAATTGTGGATGGTTTTCCCCCCTGTAAAGGGTGAGAGGGATGCAACGAAGTAAGAGAGATAAGAAGTTTCCCCCAAGGAAACTTCTCTCGGTGAGCCCGGCCTTGCTTTGCAACACCGTCTCTAACAGTTGGCTCCTTGCACCTCCAAATCTTTCCCAGGGCTCTCCGTCTGAGCTGGGGTGTGTGTGTCTGTCTCTCTTGTCACTCTCCTGGCAGGGAGGGAAAGGCCTGTGGAGTCCCCAGCCAAAATTCCACTTGAATTTCCAGCAGGGAAATTAATTTTCCAGTCTCTCATTCTTGGACGAACGTCCACCCATTACCAATCCACCGTGGTATGACTGGCATTCGTCCGAGAGGTTCCCCGGGATGGATTCCAGTCTTGTCTGTGCTGAGAAGCTTAGTGGAAGTTGCCAGACACGGCCTCTTCTGTTGCTGCCGACGCATGACTTTACTTCTTTCTCTCTGTGGTTTCAAGATGGTTGGAGAGGGGACACGCAAAGTCTCCTCAATCTGTGCTTGCAAGCCATAAGGTAGCCACACCACTTATATTGATCCCTGACCCTTACCGTGGTGGACAGGTAGGGCTGCCAACCTCCAGGTTCTTTAGCAAAAAAACCCCAGCATGTGGCTCACAACTTTCACTATAAAGCAATATAAATTTAACTAAAGTGAACTAAGAAGATAACAACATGCCAAAAAACTCACAGTGCTATACAACGAACCCCAATAGTGACAAACACACTCTCCTACTATATATCAATATATACAATGAATAATCCTGTTCGTAGCTTCAAGAAGCCAATATAACACTAGTAGGCAAAAAATCTTTCACAGTACTCCAAAAGTGCATCCAATGATGTCAAAAGCGTAGATTAGTAGCGCAATTTGCATAAGTAACGTATCTTTTCGTTACAGCACTTCAACAGTACATCTTCTAACGCTAATAGCGTAAGTGCGGCTAGCACAAATTAAGTATCTTCGGTGTCGATTGATTTTGTGCCACTGGCTCCTAATTTTTTGCAGGCGTTCTTGCACTAATCCCTTTTACTTTCAGGTAGGAGTCATTCATAAAGGTAAAGGTACGTGCATCCTAGGTATTTGTCCACGTTTCACCCTAAGGCTTCTTCAGCCTAATAAATATCTTTTGACCTCGGAGGGTTCGTGGAAAATTCATTCTGTTTGTTTCTAACCTCCAGGTACTAGCTGGAGATCTCCTTCTATTACAGCTGCTCTCCAGCCAATAGAGATCAGTTCCCCTGGAGGAAATGGCCACTTTGGCAATTGGGCTCTATGGCATTGAAGTCCCTCCCAAACCCCGCCCTGCTTGGGCTCCGCCCCAAATGCCTCCCACCAGTGGGAAAGAGGGACCTGGTGTGAGAGATACATGGGCCATCAGGCCTGGCGCCTGAGACCAGAAGGTGTGAACTGCTTTTACGAGTTCACTGATAATACCGCAGGTGATGGAAAGCAGAGACACAAAGACAGAGACCCTCACATTCTGCCCCCCTTAAGGCCCCCCTCCGGGAGGACGAGGCTTATCGGGATAAGCGAGGTGGAATTCTCGGACCAAGCGAGGAGCTGCCATGTGGGGTGCGGCCACCCATTCGTCATGAGCGGAGCCAAGGTTTTTCCAGCGAACAAAGTAAAACAGTTTCCCTTTCTTCCATTTGGAATCTAAAACCTTGGATATTTCCAAATGGGTATCCCCTCCTACTACGGTAGGAATCTCATGAGCGGGAGGGGGGTGGAACTGGGGAGCTGCTACATAAGGTTTGAGGAGGCTTATATGGAAGACTGGATGAACCCCCTTGAGTGTCTTAGGGAGACTCAGTTCCACGGTAACCTCGTTGATTACTCTGGTAATGGGGAAAGGTCCTACATAACGGTCGCTCAGTTTTTTGCAGGGGCGAAGAGAGCGGAGGTTTTTGGTGGACAGATAGACTTGCTCCCCCACCTTGAGTTCCCATCCCGGAGACCGGTGTTTGTCCGCTTGTTCCTTGTACTTGCTTTTTGCCCTTTCCAGATTTTTGAGCAACCATGGCCAGGTGGATTTAACCACCTGAATCCACTCCTGAAGATCAGGGGTAGACTGGAGCTCTGGCGAGACGGGGGCAGAACCGAAAGGGCCAAAATCCGTCCCGTATATAACTTGGAAGGGACTAAAGCCGGTAGAGGAATGAGGCGCATTGTTGTACGCATATTCGGCAAATGGCAGCAGGTCAACCCAGTCATCCTGGTGGAAATTTACATAGCAGCGCAAATAACATTCTACTACCGCATTTACTCGTTCTGTTTGACCATCCGTTTGGGGGTGATAGGCGGAAGAAAGGCCCTGTTCCTCCACTCCCATTAACTTTAGGAAAGCCCGCCAGAATTTGGCAACAAACTGGACCCCCCGGTCGGAGAGGACCTTCCTCGGGATCGAGTGTAGCCTGAGGACGTGCGTGATGAACAGTTTAGCTAAGCCCTGGGCTGAAGGAAGACCTGCACATGGAACGAAATGAACCTGTTTGGAAAAGAGGTCTGTGATAACCCAGAGAACCGTTTTCCCCCGACTTGGAGGTAGGTCGGTGATAAAATCCATGGCGATGACTTCCCAGGGACGGGAGGGGTTCTCAAGCGGTTTGAGAAGCCCCGGGGGTTTTCCCATCCGTTTCTTGGCTGTGGCGCAGGTGGGGCAGCTGCGCACATACAACTCCACATCAGATCTCATACCGGGCCACCAGAATTGCCTTCGAACCAGGTGAAGCGTTTTTACGAAACCAAAATGACCTGCTAGCCTGGCCCCATGTACAAGTCCCAATACTTCTTTGCGAAGGGAAGATGGGACATATAGTTTCCCCCCTTGCACCCACCAAGTGTTGGTTCGTTCCAAGCCAGGGGGGAGGAGATTGTGCTCCTCCTCCTGCAAGGAGGCGTCCCGGAGTCGCTGTTGGAACACTTCCGGGATACCTTTGAGCGTAGGGGGGGTCTCCGGTTGGCGGGCTTGGGACCGGGTGGTGACGGCTAAGCCAGGGACTTCCCCTCGCTGTTCGGGAGTGAACAGGGAGTCGACGGGGCGATCGAAATCGTTGCGATACTGGGGAAGTCGTGACAAAGCATCAGCTAGGGCATTATCTTTGCCCGGGACATGTTTGAGGGTGAACCGGAATTTTGCAAAAAATTGGGCCCACCGAATTTGTTTGGCATTGAGTTTTCTAGCTCCCTTGAGAGCCTCAAGATTCTTGTGATCTGTGCACACTTCGAACGGCAGCTCGGCCCCCTCCAAGAAGTGTCTCCATATGGTAAGGGCATGTTTGACCGCTGCTGCCTCCTTCTCCCAAATGGCCCAGTTGATTTCGGACTGGGAAAACTTCTTGGAGAAGTAGGCGCATGGCCTTAACCGTCCCCCCTCATCCCTCTGCAATAGGGCCCCGCCCATTGCCACATCCGAGGCATCCACCTGCACCACGAAGGGCTTGGTGCAATCCGGGTGAGCCAAAACGGGTTCGGATGAAAAAAGTAGCTTTAAACGTTCAAAAGCTTGCTGGCACTGGGGAGACCATTGCAGACGGGCTGAGGGGAGTGCGGCGCTAGCCCCCCTGTCCTTGGTACGCAACAGGGCAGTGAGGGGAAGCGCAACTTGGGCAAAGTTGGGAATGAAATTCCGGTAAAAGTTGGCAAACCCCAAAAACTGTTGAAGTTGGCGGCGGGTAGTGGGGGTTTCCCAGTCCCGCACCGCCTGGACCTTGGCGGGGTCCATTTCCAACCCTTGGTGGGAAATCACATACCCCAGAAATGTAATAGAAGGTTGGTGGAATTCACACTTGGACACCTTAGCATACAGTTTGTGCTCCCGCAGCCGCTGGAGCACTTCTCGCACTAGGCGCACATGTTCTTCCATGGTCTCAGAGTAAATAAGAATGTCATCGAGAAATACCACCACCCCCCGAAACAGTAAATCATGCAAAACTTCATTAATTAATTGCATAAAGACACTCGGAGCCCCCGAAAGTCCGAACGGCATGACCAGGTACTCAAACATCCCAAAACAACTGGAAAAGGCCGTTTTGGGTTCGTCTCCTTCTTTGATGCGAATGCGGTGGTAGGCTTCTACCAAGTCCAGTTTGGTGAAGATTCGGCCCTCCTTTAATTGTGCTAGAAGGTCAGGAATAAGAGGGAGGGGGTAAGCATTAGACTGGGTGACTGCGTTCAGTCTGCGAAAGTCAATACACAGTCTTAAATCTCCCGTCTTTTTCTTTACAAAGAAAGCTGGGGCTGAATAAGGAGCCTTGGAGGGGCGTATGAAACCCCTCGCCAGATTGACATCCAGATAGTCCCGCAATACAGTCTTTTCACTGGGGCTCATGGGGTAAACCTTTCCCTTAGACAGTTTGCCTTCCCCTACGATCTCGATGGCACAGTCCGTTTCTCTGTGGGGAGGCAGTTCGTCGCACTCTCTAACATCGAAAACATCAATAAACTGCGAGTACTCAGAGGGTAATTGAGGAGAGACTGGGGCGGGGGACCCTACCAGTGCGGCGGCTGGAGTTCTGAGTACCCGTTCCTTGTCATGCAACCCACAGGGGTTTTCGGGGAAAGAAAGCACCCGTTTAACCCAATCAATGGAGGGATTGTGTCCCCTTAACCAGTTCATCCCTAACACCACAGGGGTTACAATAGGGGCGATGGTGAAATACAACCGTTCCCAATGTTCCCCCACGGACATAATCACGGCTGCAGTTCTGTGGGTCACAGGGCCCCGTTTAAAGTCACTCCCGTCCATTTGGGAAAAACGGAGGGGTCCCGGAAGCCGCTTGCGCCGGACACCCAACTTCTTGGCAGTTTCCTCATTTATCATGGTGCGGGCACACCCCGAGTCGACCAACGCGGGGACCTCTAACGGGGGACCCCCTTTGGGTAGGGACAGATGAACACGCACAAATACATTGTCCTCTTGGGCGCTTACCATCGGTGGAGCTCCTTGCACAACGATAGGGACGGTCTGCTGCGGAGCCCCCTCTACAGCAGACCGACGGCGTTTTTTGCCGGCTGTTCCCACTCTTCCTCCTCGCTGGAAGAGGGGGACGGGGTGGTGGCTTCCGGGGAGCCGTCCGAATCAAAGACGGTATTTGTAATCCGGGACCCCGATGGGACCGTAGAGTCGGATGCCCCATCCTGGGGGCGCGCGTGGAGAGCGGAGGGTGCGCCGGAGCGCCGGCTCAGTGGTCCACTTCTGCGGCGAGGCTGGCTGTCGGCGGCCGGTTTCGTCGGCTCGGCCTGGGTTTGGCGGGGGGGGGTCGGACGGCCTGAGCGAGAGGGGCATTGCGATGCAAAGTGACCCTTTCCCCCGCAGATCAGGCAGACGCCGGCCTCGAACCGCTTGCGGCGTTCCGCGGCCGAGAGACCCCCGCCACCCCCTTGCCGGAGTTCCCGGCCACGGTCACCTCGGGGCCTGGGGTCTCGCCCAAGCCGTTGCTTGGACAAGTTCAGGAGTTGCTTGCGATTCTCGATGTCAGCAGCATGGCGAACCCAACCTTCCACATCCGGGGGGTTCCCTTGCATGAAGGCCCAATGTTGGAGGTCTGGGTTGAGACCCTCCCTGAAACATTGTACCAAGGTAGCTTCACTCCAGTCCAGAATTCGGCTAGCCAGTGACTGGAACTCACTTGCATACTGCGCCACCGACTTAGTCCCTTGGCGCAGTTGCATCAGGGAGGCTTTAGCCCGCTCACCCAGAGTCGGGTCCTCAAAACGGTTTCGGAGTGCTACCATGAACTCGTCCAGGGTTCGCAGTACCGGCGAGCGGAGTTCATACTGCAACACCATCCAGGCAGCCGCCTCCCCTTGCAGTAAGGAGGCCACGTACTGCACCCGGGACTCCTCAGAAACGAAGGTTCGGCCTTGTTCCCGCATAAAAATGTCCACTTGGACCATAAAAAAGGTCAATTGGTCTCCCGACCCGTCATACGTGACTTTCAGGTCCCGACGGGCCGGGGGGGCAGGGGTTGCGGGCGGAACTACCGGCGCCCCGTCTGGGGGAGCACCGGCTGGAGGTTGCAACTTCAGCGCATCTAGGGCCGTGGCCATCTCACCCATTACGCGTTGCATGGTCTCCATCTGCTCCTGCATAGCCCGGCGGTCTTCCTGCCACTGCTTTCGTTCTTCCTCCATGAGGGCCTCTTTGCGGGCCGGGTCCCCTTCGAGTCCCGTGCTGGGGAAGGCCAACCGGCGATCCTTCGCCGCAGTCCGCGAGAGCGACCAGCCCTTGGGAGAGTCCAGCCAATAAGTAAGCCCCCGGGGACGTTCGTCCCGATCTTGGTCGGGGGCGCGACCCTTCGGTTTCTTTGGCTTGGCTCCCTCCTCCTTCGGGTCCGGCTTCTCCGGCTCGTCCGGAGCCTTGGGGGCATCGGGGATAGGGGTGGTGTCCTCGTCGGCTGACATTCTGTCCAAAGCGGTACAGCTGCAGTCCGAGAGGCAAGGACTTGCAACTTAATGTGAGAGATCCCCCTCTCTGAGTTTGCTTCTCCAAATCAGTTGCTCAGACGTTGATACAGAAACAATAGATTTATTGAAGCCTTCAGGAGATGAGACAGGCACAGGTAGAAAGTTGCAAGTGAGGGGCTATACGGGTTTACAGAATATATTGACTCCAGGGCACTGGGGCACTGGGGTTCACACTTATTGTTATGGGAAGTTACAAGCTTGGCATAATACAAAACATCAGACGGATCCCAGGAAGTCTGGTGCGGCTATCACACTTCCAAGGCCGCACCGGCCTGAGGGAGTACTGGCAGGAAAACAGCGGGGGGGAAGATACATGGGCCATCAGGCCTGGCGCCTGAGACCAGAAGGTGTGAACTGCTTTTACGAGTTCACTGATAATACCGCAGGTGATGGAAAGCAGAGACACAAAGACAGAGACCCTCACACCTGGCAACCCTCTGGACAGGACGAAGTTTGAATTAAACATGAACTGTGCTGATTTCTCCCTACTTTAAAATGTTTTCTGAGCTGTGTGTACATAAAGCGGAAGTCGAGTTGCAATAGACTATTGGTGACCCCATGAAGTCCCACCTGATGGGGTTTTCAAGGCAAGGAGTTGAGCAGAGGTGGTTTGCCATGGCCTTCGTCTGCATGTGCACATGCTCAGCACTAAAAAACGAAACTGAGCCAGAATAGTGATGATTCCACAATAACGAAAGCTGAATTTTTTGAGATCTCTAGAAATTGTGCAAATCAAGCAGGTTTGCATGATTTTCTCCCTCTGTATATCTCAAAGGCTTTGCTTGCTGCATAGCTCACTGTTAAAGAACACAGTAATAATAAACTGCGTGAAACACTACAAGAGCTCAGTTCAGCATGAATATTCTATTGAAACAAATGGAATATGTCACTCACGACAAATTTAAGTCCCGTTGTTTAAAATGACAACTGACTCCAGCTATACCCATGCTTTTTAAAATGAAAAAACAGTTCAGATTTGATAAATGGCATAAAATCACCTAAATTACTCCTCAGAACCTCGGGTGTCGTAGCGGTTGCAATTTCTGACTAGGAGCTATGAGATCCAGGTTCATAAGAACATAACATAAGAACATAAGAAAGGCTATGCTGGATCAGACCAAGGTCCATCGAGTTCAGCAGTCTGCTCACACAGTGGCCAACCAGGGGCCTCCAGGAAGCCCACAAAGAAGACGACTGCAGCAGCACCATCCTGCCTGTGTTCCACAGCACCTAAGATAATAGGCATGCTCCTCTGATGCTGGAGAGAATAGGCATGCATCATGACTAGTATCCATTTTTACTAGTAGCCATGGATAGCCCTCTCCTCCATGAACATGTCCACTTCCCTCTTAAAGCCTTCCAAGTTGGCAGCCATCACCACATCCTGGGGCAGGGAGTTCCACAATTTAACTATGCGTTGTGTGAAGAATCCCCACTCTGCCATGGAAGCTTGCTGGCCGACTTTGGGCCAGTCTTTCTCAGCCTAACCTACCTCAAAGGGTTGTTGCTGCGAAGATAACACGGAGGAGGGGGAGAACGATGTTGGAAGCTGCTTCGGGTCCCTATTGGGAAGAAAGTGGGGTATAAATAAAAAATAAGCGTAAACAAAAGCGGAGCAGTGCTTTGAATGGACCAATGACAGCGGTGGTGGACTAGTGTACCTGGGATGAAATGGCTTAAATCAAATGCAGCCCCAGGTAGCTTTCTGTACTCCTGGCTGTACCTCATCTTGGCTTTCCGTTCTCGTGCTGGCTAGAGAGGAAGGATAAGGTGCCACCAGAGGGAAGAAATAATATTATTGCAACTGTCTCCCTCGCCTCCTCTTTGGAGCAGTGGGGTGGGGCTGGCTGAGGGGGCTGTGCAGGGAGGAGAATTTCCTGTCTCCGTTCCACGTGGCGCCTTATGTTGCCCTCCCCTCCCCTCCTGGCTTTTGGCTGCGCCGATAGATCTCAGGGTGCCCATCACCTCCCACGGCCCCTTGATGTTTCCATATGGAGCCCTCTTTGCGGGGTGAAGACCTGTTTCCAGGGCAACTTGGAAGCCGGATTCCTTGGGCAGATCAGAGCCGATAAAGGCACGCGGGCAGGGGGAACTCAGGGCTGGCTCCCCAGGCCAGCTGCCTGTGGGGAAAGAGAGCCGCCGCTTTGTCCCTGGGTCTCAATGAAACAGTGGGGGATATGCCATTCATGGCCCACGCGCCACTGCCTCAGAGCACGACACGATGTAAAGACCAAGCCTTTCCGAAACAGCCCCTGCCACAGCTAAAGACCAGCGTGCAGCTGTGCACGAGGATATCCTCGAGCCCATCCAGATAGCCCCGCTTTGGCTCAGAAGGGGCTTCTTTAGAGAGCCAGCGTGGTGCAGAGGTTAAGAGAGGCGGTTTGACGCGGCGGAGTCTGATCTGGAGAACCGGGTTTGATTCCCCACCCTTCCACATGAGTGGCGGAGGCTGGTGAACTGGATTTGTTTCCCCGCTCCTGCACATGAAGCCAGCGGGGTGACCTTGGGCTAGTCACAGTTCTCTCAGAGCTCTCTCAGCTCCACCTACCTCACAGGGTGTCTGTTGTGGGGAAGGGAAGGGTAGGTGATTGTAAGCCGGTTTGATTCTCCCTTAAGCGGTGGAGAAAGTCGGCATATAAAAAACAACAACTCTTCTTCTTCTTCTTTACCCAAGCTGTCAGGTTTGTGGTCAATTTGTTTGGCTTTCTGACTGTTGAGACAGTTGCTGCTGTCTTATCTTGAAATACAAGACTGCTACTTGTCTTTTCTAGATAATTTTTGAAGCTGATCACAGAGGCAGGGTTTTCCTTTTCAAGCTGGGGCTGGGGACCTGACTTAAACAGGAGATGACCAAAGGGCGTACCCAGGGGCGTAGACTTTCCAATTTATGGGGGGGGAGGCAGAGGAATTTGTATGACATCACAGGGAGGAGCCAGTGACATCACAGGGAGGAGCCGCCGTTGCCACTATCTATAGAGGCAGGGCCATCCCCCTACCCCCCCCCCCGTCTGGAGTCCTCATCTGGAAGCCTGGTCTACCGCCATAAAAGCCCATCGGGAGGCCAGGTCTACCCATTGGCTTTTTTGGCGGTAGACCTGGCCTCCAGATGAGGACTCCCGGACAGCGGGTGGGGGGATGGCCCTGCAGACTCAACATCTGTGTGAGAACTGCGGAGATAACCCCCTTCTTCTCTGAACTGAAGGCCAGGAAGCCACTTGTTGTCAAAGTAACGGATGGCCTTGCAAATAGATTTATCTTGTCTCAGAGCCCCAGGATAGGACTGTGCTTCAGCTGCCATTGTAACTGAGCCCCCATATGGACACTGGTTGCCTGGGGGCTCGAGCCCCCGAGCCCCCCCATAGTTTACGCCTATGGGCATACCCCTGGGACTTTGTGCTCGAGTGGTGACTCCTTTAAACTGGGTTGTTTCCAGTGCAGAGCAGCTACACACTCTTAGTTAGCACACAGAGGTCCAAGGTCTGGACACAACACAAGCCTTTATTGGCATATAAGTCGGATGTGAGGGCTATCTGGCTGCGACGTCTGTCACCCCATTGATCACCAGGGATGATTCGGTCTGGGTAGGCGTTGTGTCGGTTTGCTAATCAAGCACATGTAGTTGCTTTGCATAGAATCATAGCGTTGGAAGGAACCACCAGGGTCATCTAGTCCAACCCCCTGCACAATGCAGGAAATTCACAACTACCTCCCCCACACACCCCCAGTGACCCCTACTCCATGCCCAGAAGATGGCCAAGATGCCCTCCCTCTCATCATCTGCCTAAAGTCATCAAATCATCATTGCTGACAGATGGCCATCTTGCTTAAAAACCTCCAGGGAAGAACAGCTCCCCACCTCCCGAGGAAGCTTGTTCCATGGAGGAAGAAGAAATTGGTTTTTATATGCCGACTTTCTCTACCACTTAAAGGAGACTCAAACTGGCTTACAATCACTGTCCCTCCCCCTCCCCACAACAGACACCATGTGAGGTAGGTGGGACTGAGAGAGCTCTAACAGAGCTGTAACTTGCCCAAGGTCACCTGGGCTTCATGTGGAGGAGTGGGAAACAAATCCGGTTCTTCAGATTAGCCTCCGCCACTCATGTGGAGTGGGGAATCAAACCTGGTTCTCCAGATCAGAGCCCACTGCTCCAATGTTAGAAAATTCTTCCTAATGTCTAGACGGAAACTCTTTGGATTTAATTTCAACCTGTTGGTTCTGGTCTGACCTTCTGGAGCAACAGAAAACAACTCAGCACCATCCTCTATCTGACAGTCCTTCAAGTTCTTGAAGATGGTTATCACATCCCCTCTCAATCTTCTCCTGAGAGAAGTAGCAGCCGCCCAGTTTACGACAGACTCAAGTGCAAAGTCCTACGGGTAAGCATTGTTTTGTCTGGCCAGCACCACCCTTACACATCCTACAGAATGAGGTGGGAATCAGATGATCAGACTCCTGAGTTGGAAAAATGTTGGCTTTACCACTTCATACTGCAAGAGGGGAATGTTGCTTCTCCATGTTAAAAATGCACTGGGTGGAAAGAGTCTAGCTCAGCCCTTTGCCTGAAGAGCTTGTTTTCTGTTTGCAAGGAGTTGCCTTTTTTTTTTTTTTACAATCAGCGATGGCATTCCCGCTCCTTTGCCCAGCGATGTAAAGTTTACCACCTGGTGCTGCAGCAGGCGTCAGGTCTTTCTGCGTCACTTTGAAAGAGAAGAAGAAGAGTTGGTTTTTATACCCCACTTCTCTCTACTTTTAAGGAGTCAGTTTCAGTCACCTTTATTGGCATGTTAATAATAATAACAAGAGTGCATACATGTACTCCATCTCGCTCAGAAGGGTCTCACATACAACGATATAGCCATGTTTAAATATTTGAAGGGATGTCATGTTGATGAGGGACCTAGCTTGTTCTCTGTTGCTTCAGAGACTAGGATACGGAGTAATGGATTTAAACTAAGAGAAAAGCGATTCCACCTAAACATTAGGAAGAACTTCCTGACGGTGAGGGCTGTTCGATGGTGGAATGCACTGCCTCGGAGGGTGGTGGAGTCCCCGTCTTTGGAGGTCTTTAAGCAGAGGCTGGATGGCCATCTGTGGGGAGAGCTTTGATTGTGGGATCCTTCATGGTGGGGGAGGGTTGGGGTCACTGGGGATGTGGGGGGAGGTAGTTGTTAATTTCCTGTATTGGGCAGGGGGTTGGACTAGATGACCCTGGTGGTCCCTTCCAACTCTATGATTCTATGAGTCTCAAAGCAGCTTACAATCACCTTCCCTTCTTCTCCCCAAAACAGACACCTTGTGAGGTAGGTGGGGCTGAGAGGGTTTGGAGAGAACTGTGACTAGTAGGGTTGCCAGGTCTCTCTTTGCCACCGGCAGGAGGTTTTTGGAGCAGAGCCTGAGGAGGGTGGGATTTGGAGAGGGACTTCAATGCCATAGAGTCCAATGGCCAAAGCAGCCATTTTCCCAGGTGATCTGATCTCTATCGGCTGGAGATCAGTTGTAATAGCAGGAGATCTCCAGCTAGAACCTGGAGGCTGGCAACCCTAGTGACTAGCCCAAGGTCACCCAGCAGGTTTCATGTGTAGGAGTGGGGAAACCCACCTGGTTCTCCAGATTAGAGTCCAGTGTTCTTAACCACTACACCACGCTGTCATTGCCTCTCGTCCCCTAGTCCACACGTGCCACCAGAGTTCCTATCCTCATGTCTCTTAATGCTGCTGTATCCAGGGACCATGCAAGGTGCTTTGTCCCCCCGGGTAAAATGCACCCATCTCTTCAGCATGCTGGCTGGGTCCAAGCCAAGTCCCTGCAGCAGTGTCCCTGTGAAGGGTCAGCACCCACCTCGCTGTGCCCCCCCCAAAAAACAATTGCTTGAGGGGCTTGGCTGGAAAACCAGCCCCGGCTTAATCTTTCCCTCCCCTTCTCCTGATCAAATGGACACTGGGAGAGTCTGAGGTTGGCAGGGTTGGAGTGGTTTCTACGTTAAGGGTACTTCTGAAGCTTAGATGTCCCAAAGGTAGGGTTGCCGGGTTCCTCGTCGCCACCGGCGGGAGGTTTTTGGGGAGGGGAGGGACTTCAGTGCCATAGAGTCCAATTGCCAAAGCGGCCATTTCATCCAGGTGAACTGACCTCTGTCGGCTGGAGATCAGTTGTAATAGTGGGAGATCTCCAGCGCCTGGAGGTTGGCAACCCTACCCAAAGGCCTTCAAAGTGACAAAAGGCCCTGAAAGGAAATATGCCTGACCTTGGTCAGTTTTTATGCAGGAAAAGTGTGGACAAGCCGCATCTGCAGGAAGGGCCAAGCAGAGTAACTCCCTCAGGAAGGAAGGGAAGGGAAGGGAAGGAAGGAAGAGTCTTGCGCTGACAGTAGGAATGGAATATTTTATTTCCTTGAGACGGAGTGCCAAACCACGGGCCGGCCTCATGAGGAGCCAAGCCTGGTCTAATGTCTGCCTAACAGTTCAGCTGCCCGTTGTTTTTCCTTCTCCATCAGTAGGGCTGCCAGGTCCCCCTCTCCTTCGGAGGGAAACGTTTGGGGCAGAGCTGGGGGGAACTCACACGCGGCCAAAGGCCCCTTGCAATGCATTTACACCCAGAAGTACCGCATCGCAAGCAGCCCTTTACCCCTCAAACTGGGAGTTTGAGTGGTATAAGGCCCCTCGCGAGGCGGCACTTCCGGCTGTAAACTTTCCCTATTTGGGAAAGGCAGCTGAAGTGTCCTAACTGAGCAGTATTCTTGTTCTCACAGGTAATGTATCCACTGCAAGCCATTTAAACAGTGCATCTGACTGCAAAGATACACATTGGGGGGGGGCACACTCCTCAGTCGTTGAGGAGGTTCTGTATGCCTACCGCACAGCTTGCAAAAACAGCTGCAAGCTGCAGTACGCAAGCCACAAATGTAGCTTCTTTCCCAACGTGTCACCTGGCCACACGGCCCCTTCGTACAGGTGACTGTTGCATAGCTACAAAGCTGCTTCTCTTGGCGTCTGGTCCAGATGCCTAACAGCATCCGCGCAATCTGGCGATCAGGTCCATTTTGTCCTCCCAACATGTTCCCGTCGCAGTTTTTAGCATCCCTACTGTGAGTTACGTCTTTTGTGGAATTAAGGGTGCGTGTGTGCTTGTGTGTCTGAACTGCGGCTAATGGCTTTTACATTTGATTGTCTATATATATATATATATATATATATATATATATATATATATATATATATATATATATATATATATACACGTGTGTGTGTGTGTGTGTGTGCTTGCTTTATTTATTTTTATACTCCACTGTCAGTACTTGTCAAAGCAGGAAAATAAGATATAAACCTTCTGTAGAAATTAATTACTAAAGATCACCCTATTTGGGAGCATGAATCATCTCTGGCAGGAGAGTGGTGTGGATTCTGTCGCTATGGTTGCCAGGATCCTCTTTGCCACCGGTGGGAGGGTTTTTGGGGTGCAGCCTGAGGAGGGCAGGGTTTGTGGAGGGGAGGGACTTCAATGTCATAGAGTCCAATTGCCAAAGGGGCCATTTTCTCCAGGTGAACTGATCTATATCGGCTGGAGACCAGTTGTAATAGCAGGAGATCTCCAGCTAGTACCTCGCGCTTGGCAACCCTATCTGTCGCTCACCCTCCATAAGTTAGTCCCATGTTGCTTTGTGATGTGAGAATACTGAGATCTCCTTAAGGAGGCTAATGGCACATTTACATCCCAAAAGTGGCATCATCCAGCCCTCCAGCGAGAGGCAGGGGCAGGGTGAGAGAGAGAGAGAGAGCCAGATCATTGGTTTCTCCCCTACAAAATATCAAAGAAGAGTGAGCCATAAAATAGGAATTGGCCCTCATTGTAGTTCGCTGTCAGCACGAGATCTGGTTAGTTTTGTGTAGCACAAACATCTGCGTGATAGTCCTGAGGCACAGTTGCCTTGGCTGCATATCTGCCTATAAGAAGGCAAAGCCAAAATGGTACAAATTCCACTTGCTTGCTTTCTGTGTTTTTTCTCTCTCTCTGTGTGTGTGTTCTTGCTTTCTATGTGTGCACTCTCTTTCTCTTTCTTTCTTTCTTTCTTTCTTTCTTTCTTTCTTTCTTTCTTTCTTTCTTTCTTTCTTTCTTTCTTTCTTTCTTTCTTTCTTTCTTTCTTTCTTTCTTTCTTTCTTTCCATTTGTCCGTGACCTCCCCCTCCCTGCCCTCCTTTTTAACCCTCAAACAGTCACAAGGAGCTGCTGAGATCTTTCCCGGGGACCTTTTGACTTTGGGCGATAACAGCCCAGACCACTGGGGGGGGGAGCATCTCCGCCCCCTTCCAGGTCCCCAGTGCTCCAAAAACCTCTAGGCAGTAGAGTTTTGTACCACCTCTGGCAGCTGACCCTCTGGGGCCCCAGACACTCACTGCTTGCGGCTTCTGTTTTAATCCTTGGTTGCAGGAACGGGTGATAATTATTGCATCTGCCTTGAGAGCGCGGCAAACTTGGACGTTTTAATTACTTAAAATATATCATTAAGCACAACAGACTCAAGCCCTCTGGGAATCCTTACCGCTTAATTCTAGATTTGGGCAGACAGGGTGAAAAAACGCCCACTTTACATAAGCACAGGGACCCCCTTCTGATGCAGAAAACACCCCAAGATTGTCTAATAATTAGGGTTGCCAACCTCCAGGTACTAGCTGGAGATCTCCTGCTATTACAACTGATCTCCAGCCGATAGAAATCAGTTCACCTGAAGACAATGGCCGCTTTGGCAATTAGACTCAATGGCATTGAAGTCCCTCCCCTCCCCAAACCCCGCCCTCCTCAGGCTCTGCCCCGAAAACCCACCGCTGGTGGCGAAGAGGGGCCTGGCAACCCTATCCCAGGTCCAGAAGTAGGCTGAATAATTTGTGCAGAGTGTGGTAGGCGTTCTGCAGGTCACTGACTGGAGTCCAAAAGGGACTTTGGGTTTAATCTATCATGGGAAATCTGTGCACAAGAAGTAGGTGTCCATAACCATAGCCAATTCAGGTGTATAACTAGATGAGTACCTCCATTCCCATAACTGTGCTAATTTGGACCACACACCATCTTTACTCCACTTTCCAGAGGGTTGAAAATATGAAAATACTACACCAGCGTGGTGTAGTAGTTAAGAGCAGTGGACTCTAATCTGGAGAACTGGATTCCCCCACTCCTCCACATGAGTGGCGGATTCTAATCTGGTGAACGGGGTTGGTTCCCCCACTCCTCCACTTGAAGCCTGCTGGGTGACCTTGGGCTAGTCACAGTTGTCTCCAAACTCTCTCTGCCCCACCTACCTCACAAGGCTGTTGTGGGGTGGGGAAGGCGATCGTAAGCCAGTTTGAGTCTCCTTAAAGGTAGAGAAAATTGGGGTATAAAAACCAACTCTTCTTCTTCTTCTTCTTCTTCTTCTTCTTCTTCTTTTTCTTCTTCTTCATTTATAGCCTGCTTTTCTCCCCAATGGGGACACAAAACGGCTTGCATCATTTTCCACTCCCCCATTTTCTCCTGACAACAATCCTGTGAGGTAGGTAGGATTGAGACAGTGTGACTGGCCCAAGGTCACCCAGCAAGCTTCTATGGCTCAGTGGAGATTTGAAGTGAATGCATGAAGTTACCTTATATTGAGCCAGATTATTGGTCTATCAAGGACAGTATTATTTATTCTGACTGGCAGGGGTTCCCCAAGATCTCAGGCAGAGGTAGGGATGCCAGCTTCCATGTGGGGGGAACCTGGGGATCCCCCGGAATTACAACTCATCTCCAGACTTCAGAGTCTGCTTTGGAGGGTGGACTTTATGGCATTGTACCCCTCTGAGGTCCCGGTCCTCCCCAGGCTCCATCCCCAAATCTCCAGGAGTTTCCCAACCTGGATCTGGCAACCTTACCTCCCCCCATCCCCGCCGGGGGCCAGGGGAGACCTGGCCATCCTAGGCAGAGGTCTTCCAATCGGGTTGCCAACCTCCAGGTACTAGCTGGAGATCTCCTGCTATTACAACTGATCCCCAGCCAATAGAAATCTGTTCCCCTGGAGAAAATGGCCACTTTGGCCATTGGACTCTATGGCATTGAATTCCCTCCCCTCCCCGAACCCCACTTTCCCCAGGCTCTGCCCCCCAAACCTCCCGCCGGTGGCAAAGAAGGACCTGGCACCCAAGTTGCCCCTACACTGGCTAGCCCAGTGATAATCTTCCCTTGTTCTCTTCCACAGCTCCCTTGGACCATTTTACTTTGTCAAGTTGAGGAGGAGGAGGGGGGCGGTGGCAGCCTTTTCTCACTCCTCCATCCCTTTCACTGCCTTAATGGCTCCCCTGAGTGAAATTATATAGTCTGTGGTGGCGGCAGCAAGTCCTGGCGCAGGTCCCATGGGCTTCACTCTCCGGATTACATTTCCAGGTAACAAACTCCCCCCCCCCTTTCCCTCCTGTAGGTACCTTTGTGTTCCCTAGACAACATCACCTAAAGGCAGCAAAGTGATAATATACCTTCCCTGTCTTTCCCCTTGGCTTTTAAAAATGACTGTTATTTATTTATATACTTCATTTATTCCCTGCCTTTTTCCCCAACGGGGAACCCGAAGCGGCTCACGTCATTCTCCTGGCTTCCATTTTGTCCTCTTCACAGCCCCATGAGGCAGGCTAGGCTGAAAGAGTGTGACTGGCCTAAGTCACCCAGCAAGCTTCCATGGCATGCGCGGGCATTCAAACCTGGGTCTCCCAGATCCTAGCCCGACCCTTAACCACTATACCACACTGGATCTAGGGGACCCCATAGATCCCCCTTTACTCTTGCGGCAGACAGTCTTTCTCTGCTGTATGCAAGTTCAGTTCCCTGCTAGATGTCGCAGTGGTGAGAGCCAGCGTGGCGTAGTGGTTAAGAGTGGTGGTTTGGAGCGGTGGACTCTGATCTGGAGAACCGGGTTTGATTCCCCGCTTTTCCACATGAGCGGTGGAGGCTAATCTGGTGAACCAGGTTGGTTTCCCCACTCCTCCACATGAAGCCAGCTGGGTGACCTTGGGCTAGCCACAGTTCTTAGAGCTCTCTCAGCCCCACCTACCTCACAGGGTGTCTGTTGTGGGGAGGGGAAGGGAAGGTGATTGTAAGCCGGTTTGATTCTTCCTTAAGTGGTAGAGAAAGTCGGCATATAAAAACCAACTCTTCTTCTTCCTGCATCGCTCGGATTCCACGTGGAATGAGATCAAAAGAACCAGCCCTGTGGGATTTGTCTAGGACAACCCATTGTACAATACTACCGCTAGAGGAGGCAAAGGTGGGTGACCAGCCTGGTAGGATCAGGTCCCGTTGCTCACTGAGAAGGCTAGAGAGAAGCATTAAGACATTTGCAGGACTCATTACAGCAGTATGTAAATCAGCATGTGGCCTGGAAGGCCAAATGTGGATTCCCAAGAGTCACAGATGGAGTTGGGGGGGTCCCCTAGCCCCTCTGGTGATGCATTTATAAACATTCAGAGAGCGTCTGGGGAAAGGCTCTTTCATGGCCTTTTGTCATGCTATATGATCTGCACAAAGTGGATCTTGAACATGCAGATTGTCTGTGATGGCTCCTACCAAAGGCTATTAGGATCCCCGCACACACACACACTTCTATTATTTCGCAAAATGCCAAACAGAACTGCTCAAGAGGGCCATTCTTTTAGAAAGAGCAAAGGTGTTCAGCTCAGGAGGTGAGTTTTGCTCAAGTCTTTCCTGCATCACTTGTCTGGTGTCATGCTTAAATGCTTATGCTCTGTGTTCAGCTTTCTTTCAGCTTTCTGCTTGTTTCCAGACTTCTGCAATCCAAACCCTATTACGTGGTTGATTGGATCTCCCATCCTGTTGATTGTCTTGACTTAAACTATGCAATCTACTTTGAGTCTCAACTTCAAATGTTACTATATTTTGAAATCTGCTCACGGATTGCTGATGATATAATATTTTGTAATCTGTGTACTGATTGACTGAAATTTGTTTTTATCATACTTGTAATCCGCCTTAGGCCCTAGTGAGAAAGGTGAACTATAAACAACAACAACAATTGCATAGAAACAAGCCCCACTACTTTCAATGGGATTTATTTCCGGGTAAGTGTGTTGCAATGTTAAAGTGCAGTCCTAAACAGATTTATACTCTTATAAACCCATTGACCTCAGAAAGGTATAACTCTACTTTGGAATTAAACTATTAGCTGCTTAAATTTGTCACCAGCCAGCGTGGTGTAGAGGTTAAGAGCGGTGGTTAAGAGCGGTGGACTCTAATCTGGTGAACCTGGTTGGTCTCCCCACTCCTCCACATGAAGCCAGCTGGGTGACCTTAGGCTAGTCACAGTTATCTTAGCGCTCTCTCAGCCTCACCTACCTCACAGGGTGTCTGTTGTGGGGAGAGGAAGGGAAGGAGATTGTAAACTGGTTTGATTCTCCTTAAAAGGTAGATAAAATCGGCATATAAAAACAAACTCTTCTTCTTCTTCCAACTCCCCCAGATCCTGCAGTGCCCACCAAGAACAAATATCCATATTGTGCAAAATTCCCAATAAAAATAGAACAACCGTTTCTGCATTTAGGCCGTGCATATTTCTACAGGATATGAGCTACTCTAAGCATGCCTTAACATCCCCATCCACCCACATGATCAACTGCAAGCCATGTGATCCCAAATTACCCCAGCATCCTCCTCTCCTGAGATGATTTATATGACAGAAATGTGGTGAAAGGTTAAAGATTATGATGAGTGTCAGCAGCTGGCAGACCCTGGATGAAATCCAGCCCCTCCTTGCCAGTCCTGGAGGGAAAGGGATTTTGTGGATGACTGAATGTTTCCAAGAATGGGAAGTTGTAGCAGGCCAATTTGAGAGGGACAAGAACAGGATTTCCTCTTCCCCTGCACTGCCTGGCCAAAATGGGTTTCCTGTTGCTCATGTAGCATTTGGAGAATGAGGTTGGCTTAACGATGCTGTGTAATCACCTTGGAGAAGCCAGGTGTAGTGGTTAGTGTTATATTAGTGTTATATGCTGATTCTGTGACCTTAGACAGTTCATGAGAGGGAGGGCATCTTGGCCATCTTGTGGGCATGGAGTAGGGGTCGCTGGGGGTGTGTGGGGGAGGTAGTTGTGAAATTCCTGCATTGTGCAGGGGGTTGGACTAGATGACCCTGGTGGTCCCTTCCAACTCTATGATTCTATGATGGGCCAGGGAGATCCGGGTTCAAATTTCTATTTACCATGATACTGACGGGTGATCATGGGTCCAGTTGTTCTCTCTCAGGCTAGCCTACGTAACGGGGTTATTGAGAGGATAAAATGAAGGAGGGGGAGAACCACGTATGACTCCTTGAGCTCCATGGTGGAAGGTAGGGATAAAAATGTACCTAAGTACATGAAAATGTTCCAAGGAATAGGCTGGATGGGTGCTTGTCAAGGAAACTGAAAGCTTGGAAAGGAACCAATGATTTGTCTCATCGAGCGTGTCCTAGATGTAAAAAAAATGGAGTTAAAATGGAATTCAAATAAGCATAATTCTACAAAACCATTCAGATTCAGTAAGCATATGGCAAAAAGCATTTGCTTTTACACTACTGATTTGCGTAAATTGTTTTGTGTGTGTCAGATTTGCAGTTCTGCGGCACGCTTTGTGCGTTACGTGTTGTTGCATCTGAGCCCGATCACAAGTGTATGCGGGGAGGAAAGGGATTTCTCTTTCATCCCTCTCTTTCTATTTTTATGTCCAGACGGAAATGCGGTGACATACCGTCTGCGATTGATTGACACCCCGTGGCTGCCTGGCCTTGATTTGAGGAACGCGGGGTGGCAAAAGGCAGATTAATGCGGGATTAGTGCGAGGGACTGGGGTGGGGGGAAGCAGGGTGGTGGTGGAGGTCACCACAGGCCAGACCATCCAAAGATGGGGGGGAGGGGGAGGGAACCCAATAGCCCCCAGGAGGGAATGCTGTCAAAATAAATAGCGCCAATAGGTAATGAGGTGAAGAGGTTAGCCGCTAAAAGGTCTGGGGCCACTGGGCCGCCTAATTGCTCCTTGCCATTCTCTAGTTAGTAAATGGGAGGCAGTAAAATTTGGAGGTTAATGCCTCCAGCTGGGACCTCAGTGGTCTTGGAAACGAGAGATCTGGATATTTATGTCCGGAGACCAGTCGTTTTACTGCACTTTCACTGACCGTTGTGATGGTAGCATCGATTTACTCTTTTTTTTTTAGGGTTTTTTTTTTTTTTGCTTTTACCTTTTTAAATGCATGATTGGCAAGGGGTGCTGAATCTTGTTGAATGCATGACTTAGGTTTAGATGTTGCCTTGCCCTTAGGGGCTTAGAATGAACAATAGTACTACTGTTTGACAACAAAGGGAATAATCTGTAAATTGCATACCTTGTGCTCTGTTGTGTTCGGAGAAATCTTCCCTGGGTGTTTAAGGAGAATGGAGTAGGCTTGGGGAAAAGAAAGCTTGGGAAGACATCTAGATTCCTGGATCATTTCGCAGATAATGATGTGTGAGCGACATATTCACTTCTGGCATGAAGCAAACCCACAGTTTTACCTGTATGTATCTTGTCTAGTGTGAAATTAAGGGCATTGACCTTTCCAAGGTTTGCTGGGTATTTGTTGCAAAATTAGGAGGCGCTTCCCCATTATGGGTGTGTTATGGCCTGGCTTGAGTCTTAATGTGCAGCAGGTTTTTTCCCCTTTCTATATTGCTCTCAGTATCGTTGGTGCATTTATTCACCTTCCAGCCTTTCCCTGCCTTTGCTGCACCCTTTCCTAAACCTCCTTTGCTATAATGTTTCCCAAAAGATCTCACTCAAACCAGGATGCCAAGTGGACAGGAGAGTGTGAATCTTTCCTTGTCCTGCTACATTGGCAGTGAGAGCCAGCATGGTGTAGTAGTTTAGTTTGGAGCTGTGGAATCTGATCTGGAGAACCAGGTTTGATTCCCCACTCCTCCACATGAGCGGTGGACGCTAATCTGGTGACCTGGATTTGTTTCCCCACTCCTACACATGAAGCCAGCTGGGTGACCTTGGGCTAGTCACAGCTTTTTTAGAGCTCTCTGAGCCTCACCTACCTCACAAGGTGTCTGTCGTGGGGAGGGGAAGGGAAGGTGATTGTAAGCCGGTTTGATTCTTCCTTAAGTGGTCAAGAAAGTCACCATATAAAAACCAACTCTCCTTCTCCTTCTTACAACTGATCTCCAGCAGATAGAGATCAGTTTATATCTAACTCTACATGGATGTCCACATTTCAACTGCTGTATGCAGCACTTTAACTGGTTTTGGCTAGTTTGCCACCTGTGCTCCCTGCTGTGTTCCTTCCTTCCTCACTGTCATCCAAACTGTCTTCACCTCCAGATTTGATTACTGTAATGCACTCTATATGGGGCTGCCCTTGAAGGCAGCCTGGAAAATTCACCTGGTCCAGAATACAGCAACGAGATTCCTGTTAGGCATGGGATTACAGGCTGTGCATCAACAAATGACACCAGTTCTTAAAGATCTTCAGTGATTGTCTGTCTCAGGGTCCAATTCAAGGTGCTGCTTTTAATCATTAAAGCTCTTCTATGGCCTGGTTCTGAATGACTGCCTGGTTCTTTATATTTTTGCCTGGACACTGTGTTCTTCCTCGTAGCCCTTGCTCTAGTGGCCTTGAAGGACAAGGCCTTCTCTTTGAACATAACTTTCCTTCAGCCTGCTTCCATTGCTAAGCATCTTTTGACAACACTCTAAGACTTCCTTATTTCAACAGGTTTTTTATTATGGGAAGAAGAATGTGCCGTCAAGTCACAAACAGCTCCTAGCGTCCCCCTCCACGGGGCATTCCAGGCAAGACAAGAGCAGAGGTGGTTTGCTTTGCCTTCCTCCATGTAGCAACCCCAGTCATCCTTGTCGGTCTCCCCACTCCTACACACAAAGCCTGCTGGGTGACTTTGGGCTAGTCACATTTCTCTGTGAACTCTTTCAGCCCCACCTACCTCACAAAGTGTCTGTTGTGGGGAGAGGAAGGAGATTGTAAGCCGGTTTGATTCTCCTTAAGGCAGATAAAATCAGGGTATAAAAACCAGCTCTTCTTCTTTTCCTCCTCCTCCTCCTCCTCCTCCTCCACCTCCTGACCTCAACTGCCAGACCATTCTATATATTGGGGCCCACTACAGAGATTTGGCCCATTTGCAGTTTGCACCTGCAAGAGGCCCTGCTCTGATGAACGAAGCTGTTATTGTGAAGCACAGGGGAAGAGGCAGCCCTGCAGATATGAGTGTAATAAATCCCACTACGTCTCTGTTAATGGGCTAGAACACTTTTTTCTCCAGGCACTTGGCACCCCTACCTAACTTGGCTACCCCTTTTGAATTATTAGCAGAACTGTGTGAGTGAACGCACAGTCCATAGGGCTCTGGGCCAAGGCTGATTGAGGGGGGGTGGCTCCAGTCTTTCCCTCCGAATTCCCTACATGCTTGGATCAGACCAGGGCTGTTCTAAATCCATCTCAACTTTGGCCTATCTATAGTGGGGCCCATGTGCTTTGTATAAGCTGCATACTGCTGCCCTCTACAGGAATACTGATTTTTTAATGTGATTATAAATAATATATTTAATGTTGCGTCTAGTTGCTTCAATGAGATTGAAGTTAAGAGGAAGCAATGTTTGTATGAAGGCTATTGCAGAGGCTATGGCTCAGTGGAAGAACCTCTGCTTTGAATACAGAAGGTCCCAGCCCAGGTTCATTCTTTGGCATCTCCAGGTTAAAGGATGAGGTCAGCTGGGACCTTGAAGAGCTGCTGCCAGTCTGAGTAGACAATACTGACACTGATGCATAGTGTTGCCAGATCTCTCTTTGCCACCGGCAGGAGGTTTTTGGGGCGGAACCTGCGGAGGGGGGGGTTGGGGAGGGGAGGGACTTCAATGCCATAGAGTCCAATTGCCCAAGCGGCCATTTTCTCCAGGGGAACTGATCTCTATTGGCAGGAGATCATTTCTAATAGCAGGAGATCTCCAGCTAGTACCTGGACGTTGGCAACCCTATTGATGCACCAAGGGTCTGAGTCAGCAAAAGCCATGTTCTACCTCTAAAAATAATGTGTTCTACTCCTGTGTGTGTATGTAAGGTGCTGTCAAGTTGCAACTGACCTACGGCAACCCCATAGAGTTTTCTAGGCAAGTGATTAAGCAGAGGTGGTTTGCCATTGACTTCTTCTGCAAAGTCTTCCCATCCAAGTATTGACCCTGCTTAGCTTCTGAGATCTAACAAGATCAGACTATACTATTCTATATGGTCATTACTTAGTGATCAGGCTTCAATGTGTGTGTGTGTGTCAAGTCACAGCTGACTTATGGCGACCCGTAGGGTTTTCAAGGCAAAAGACATTTGGAAGTGGTTTGCCATTGCCTGCCTCTGCGTCACGACCCTAGTAGTGCTTGGATGTTGCCCATCCAAATTCTAACCAGGGTTGACCCTGCTTAGCTTCTGAGATCTGATGAGATCAGGCTTGCCTGGGGCTATCCAGGGCAGGGCAGGCTTCAGTTTACATACATCTGTTGGTTAGCACTGAGGATTGAACAACAAAAAGATCCTGGCTAGTTTTGAACAAGTCCACTAGCCGATGTGGGAATTAGAGAGAGCCAGTTGGAGAGAGAGAAGGAAGCCAATTTCCAGAAGGACAGAAGTATCCAGAGGACCTCAGCTATTCGGCTGGGCAAGAGT
Source organism: Euleptes europaea (assembly GCF_029931775.1). Taxonomy (NCBI): domain Eukaryota; kingdom Metazoa; phylum Chordata; class Lepidosauria; order Squamata; family Sphaerodactylidae; genus Euleptes; species Euleptes europaea. Next base: position 20,480,227 of record NC_079313.1, on the reverse strand, counting down.
GTGTGGAAGGACAAGAACCAAAGGGTTCTTGGCTCTTGGCTGGTGGCCTTGAGTGAGCCAAGCCAACTGGATCCTGGATCAGCCTCCAAGCTATACTGAGTTTTCTTTCTGTTGCTGGCTTGTTTGTTTTTTGGTTTGTCTAATTATGCTCTTTTTTGTAAGCTTGCTTTGGTTCCCCAATAGAGAGAAAATCAGGACATCAGTATTGGATGGGGTGTCTCTGATAACAAGACATCCTGGTTCGGTATAGCTCCAGGAAATTGTTTCCATGAACTGGCTTTGACTGAAGTCTGATCTATATGCACACTGGGATGAAGAGAGGGGGAAAGATGGTAGAGTCCTGCCTTGATAGAATGGCTGTGTGATATGCAGGTGTGAGACTATGGTTTGGAGTGCTCCCTTACATATTAAAAAAAATCCTGAATTAAAAAAAATGACAACAATAGGAAATACATTAGGCTATAACCTTCCCCCCTGGTGTGCTAGTGGCATTTTTTAAAAGCTGTGGGGAGTTTTTAAGCTGGGAAAATATGATATGGTGTTGCCTATGTTACTTAGGTACTTCATTTATACCTCGTCTTTCTCCCCAAAAGAACCCAAAGTGGCTTATGTGGTTTTCCTCTCCTCATAACAACCATGTCAGGTTGGTTAGGCTGAGAGTGTGTGAGTGGCCCAGAGTTACCTAGGCCTTTTATGCAGGGATGTTTCCCTGCGGTCATCTCTGCTGACTGCTTCAGGCTTACTTTTGATTATGCATGCCTTTTCCGCCCTTCGGACATTGCCTTGCTCTCCCCATGCATTTTGCCTCTGTTTTCCAGATGTTGTTTTAGGCAGAATCTGGCAAATGTGGGCAAAACGCTTGGGGAGAGTGAGGTGACCTCTGACAGGCGGAAAAGGCATGCAAAATCAAAGCAGTCGGCGGGGATGACCGTGGGGAAAGGTCTCTGCATAAAGGGCCCTAGTGAGCTTCCATGGCAGGGCAGAGAATCACACCTGGGTCGCCTCTCCAACCACTACACTACACTGCCTCCTGGTGGCTGATGCATCAAAGTCCACTCTTTCACTTCCCAGTGTTGCCAGATGTGCGAGAGTTCATAGAATCATAGAGTTGGAAGGGACCACCAGGGTCATCTAGTCCAACCCCCTGCACAATGCAGGAAATTCACAACTACCTCCCCCACACACCCCCAGTGCCCAGAAGATGGCCAAGATGCCCTCCCACTCATGAACTGCCTAAGTTCATAGAATCAGCATTGCTGACAGATGGCCATCTAGCCTCTGCTTAAAAACCTCCAGGGAAGGAGAGCTTACCACCTCCCGAGGAAGCCTGTTCCACTGAGGAACTGTTAGAAAATTCTTCCTAATATCTAGATGGAAACTCTTTTGATCTAATTTTAACCTGTTGGTTCTGGTCCGACCTTCTGGGGCAACAGAAAACAACTCGGCACCATCCTCTATATGACAGTCCTTCAAGTACTTGAAGATGGTTATCATATCCCCTCTCAGTCTTCTCCTTTTCAGGCTAAACATACCCAGCTTCTTCAACCTTTCCTCATAGGACTTCGTCTCCAGACCCCTCACCATCTTTGTTGCCCTCCATGTCCTCCTTGTCTGTTGATGAAATCTAAGGGCCTCCCTAAGAGGCATGTGGCTCTTTGCTCTCTTATGTGAGAATTCGGGGCAGTTTGGCCAAGCTGTCCCAAGGAACAAACATTTATAATCAGTTCAGTCCAAGATCGACTGAACCTGGAAGTAGCTTTTGAGCAGGCAACGGGTCATGTTCATATCCCATTTTCCTCGCTGGGCTGTGTTCCTCTTACCTGCTGTAACGAGTAGTTCAGCCACCCTGTCGGTTCTTGTTTCCCACAGCCAGTTGCAGAAGAGGGAGACGAGAAAGTGGCAGAACCAGTGTTGACAAGTCTTCGGCTTCCTGGCCGTTAGGGACAGATCCTGGGAATTTGCTTGAGGCATGTACGGAGCTTACTGTGTCAGCAGAGAGGCACTTGAGTCAAGAACTGGGACTTTCTCAGCACCGTCAGGAAGCTCTTGGGCTAAGACTTAAGCCTGTGACTTTGACCATTCGGAAGTGACATCCTTAAGCATGGAACAGAGACTCTTTGGGCTTGGAAGTGTCTTACACAGTAGTTGCCGAGCACTTTTGAAGCAGGGGGAGAAGCTACTTTGGGGAGTAAGGAGTCTAGGGGTCAGTGGATGTAGGCACCCAACTCTTCCATTGCTGGTGACTGGGAGGGAACCAAATGCATAGGATCAGATGGGGATACAGGGCAAAGGTCAGGGAATCTGGCAGCTGTAGCCTCTCTTTCCCCGTCCCTGGGAGGGAGGGGGCAGACAGCCCCCTCCCCAGCTCAGGGGTTTGAGCATCATAACCCACCTGCAAGACAGTTGTGACCTACTTTTGAGTTCTGACCTACAGTTTCAGATAGGGTTGCCAGGTCCCTCTTCGCCATTAGCGGGAGGTTTTTGGGGTGGAGCCTGAGGAAGGTGGGGTTTGGGGAGGGGAGGGACTTCAATGCCATAGAGTCCAATTGCCAAAGAGGCCATTTCCTCCAGGGGAACTGATCTCTATTGGCTGGAGATCAGTTGAAATAGCAGGAGTCCTCCAGCTATTCCCTGGAGGTTGGCAACCCTATTCTGGCAGTATCTCACTAGGAATACTGTCTGCGGTTCAAGATCCGGAAGTGTCGTTTTGTCTTCTATCACGTTGAAACTCTTTGTTTGCAGCCTTCTTTTGGAGCCCGTTGTCTTCCACAGCTCCTTGTCCTTTTCTTTTGTGAAGCCTGTGTATGAACTTTCTACAACGGTGGAGTAACCGCTTGTGGATTCTTGGACTTTTGAGAGAAATTGATTTGGGACTTCTTTGGGATTATTTTGACGACTTGCCGCATATTTTTGATTAGGACTATATGGTGAAGTAACCAGTTTATATGTTATTACTCTACTATTGTTGTCATATTTGCGTTCTTTATTGTAGGCTGCTTGGATATATTTTGCTTATGCCTAAATGAAATATGTGATTTCCATTGAACTCTTATATTTAGTATTTTTATTCACTGAGCTGTGGTGCTGCCCAATTGTTTGAATTACCTGGAGGTTGGCAACCCTAGTTTCAGAACCCACTGGTCTCATAATAAAACAGGAATCCAGCAGCACCTTAAGGACTAACAAAACATGTCCCAGCATAAGAATAAATGTGGTTAGTCTTTAAGGTGCCACTGGCTGATGGTTTTATTTGGCTGTAATATAGCTTATCCCTCCGGACTGGTCTGCTATACTCCTTTTGGAGTGTCCTTACTTTTCCACCCTTCTTTGACAGGCTACGTACATATTGGGAATGGGTTGTCCTCAGTATTTTTTTTTAACTTTATGAATCTATCCTGGAAATAAGATGGATTTTGTTTTACTTAGTATGTGAGTTGACTAGACAGAAAATCAACCATGACACTGTGTGGGGCAGAGTGGATCATGGTGGAACCAGGGTCTAGAACACACAGGTCTGCTTTTCAAGTGTGGTGTAGTGGTTAAGCGCAGTGGACTCTAATCTGGAGAACAGAGTTCGATTACCCTCTCCTCCACATGGGTGACCCTGGGCCAGTCACAGCTCTCTTCAAACGCCTCACCTAATTCACAAGGTGTCTGTTGTAGGGAGAGGAAGGGAAGGAGATTGTAAGCCAGTTTGAGTCTTCTCCTCCTCCTCCTCTTCCTGCTGCTGGATCTTCAATGTGAGAACAAACCATCTAATATCAAACTCCACTGACTGGAGTGTCTCATCTTACAGTTCTTTTCCAAAGGAGGTAGTTTACACATTCAGCTCTGAGTCACCGAGTGTTTGAGAAATCAGATTTTGTTCATACATGTGGAAACCTGCTCTGACGATTATGGGGAGGAAACCTTCTCTTCAGCCTGGTTAGAAGTCTCACAAAATAAAAACAAAAGTCTGGTGGTAGCTTAACATAGATAGAGAGATTATGTGATTGAAGGGGGCTGTGACTCCCAAAAGCTCAGAAGAACATAAGTGTTGTTCATCTGTCAGATGCCACTGGTCTCTTGCTTTATTTTGCTGTGACAGACGAACACAGGCACCCCTGTGCAAAAGTCTTACTACTAGCCTTTCTTCAGTTCTGGCAGTGTTCCTGCCTTTGAAAAATTTTCAGCCAAAGGGCAACCTGCTTTGCTTCTACCTCTTTCAGCATATTCGTACCACAAACCTCTGCCAGTTTAATTACCTGCTAGAATGCCCTCACAGAACTACGATGCCCAGAGATCTTTGGAGGAGCCTGGGCAGTTCAGTAGCATATAGTCTACGTTCAGAGGTGGGTTGCCATTACCTGCCTCTGGGCTAAGAAAGTTCTGCAAGAACTGTGCCTGGCCCGAGGTCACCCAGCAGGCTTCATGTGGAGGAGTGGGATAGCGAACCCTGTTCTCCAGATTAGAGTCCACAGCACTTAACCACTACTCCACCTGGCTCTGTGGGATAGATGGATTCACATTCTAGCTGTATCTGAAGAAGTGAGATGTGGCTCATGAAAGCTCATACCCTGCTAGTATATAGTCTATTTTAAGGTGTGTTGAACTTTTTAAACTTTGAGGCTCCCAGGAATACACCGATGGCTCAGTATCGCCCTCTGCTGGGCCTTGGTATGGTGGATCCACACTATTGAATCTGTCCCTGATTAATCCTATGTAGCATGATGAAGTGGTTAAGAGCGGTGGACGCTAATCTGGTGAACCGGGTTGGTTTCCCCACTCCTCCACATGCAGCCTGCTGGGTGACCTTGAGTTAGTCACAGTTCTCTCTGAACTCTCTCTGCCCCACCTACCTCACAAGGTGTTGTGGGGAGAGGAAAGAAGGGAAGGTGACTGGATGCTGGTTTGAGACTCCTTAAAGGCAGAGAAAATCGGGGTATAAAAAGCAGCTCTTCTTCGTCGAAATAGTAATACAATCCTGTTTAAAGCAAACAAACTATCAATACAAAAATTGCTGCAAATTTGGTTTAGCTGTTGATCTAACCCAGTGGTTCCCAAACTTTTCGGGCCACCCCCCCCTTTGTTCCACAAACTCAACCCCAGCGCCCCCTTACCCTATCCAACACCACAGTTGAAGGGGCCCACCTCTAGCAGCCCCCTGCTGCCTCCTTGCCTCTTAGTTTCCCCCTAGGTAATCCCACCGCTCCCCAGGGGGTGGTATTGCCCACTTTGGGAACCACTGATCTAGCCTATATAGCTTTAGCAGTTTAGCAGTTCACCCCCGCCCCCGCAAATTTACTGAAATTGCTTTTTAATTGCCCAAGGCAAGTATTAAAATGTAAAAAATGTCAAGTGGTTACTTTTTGCTAAATCATATAAAATCCACTGGTTTTGTTCGCTGTTAAGTGTCTGCATCACCTCCAACAGGCTCAAAATAAATTTGGGTCTCTTTTCATGCTGCGGTGTCTATGTTCTTTAGCAGCTGCCAGACATGCAGAAATTTAGTGTGTGAAGCTTTGTCCGTAGTGGAGCTAAGCAGTGGAAAAGCCTTATCTATTAAATTTAAAAGTATCACCTCTTATGTCTGTGTGCCAGGTTGCTATTAAAGAGGCACAGGAGAAGGCTCAGTAGGAAAATGTGACAACCCTTGGAGATACTTAACATAAAATTTGCTTCTTAATATTTCTGCTTAAAAGGTTGTTTTTTACTAAAATGATAAAGATAGTCCCCTGTGCAAACACCGGGTCAGTACTGACCTGTGGGGTAACGTCACATCATGACATTTACTAGGCAGACTATATTTATGGGGTGGTTTGCCACTACCTTTCCCAGTAGTCTACACTTTACCCCCAGCAAGCTGGGCGCTCATTTTACTGACCTTGGAAGGATGGAAGGCTGAGTCAACCTTGGGCCAGCTACCTGAAACCAACTTCCATCGGGATCGAACTCAGGTCATGAGAACTAAATGTAATACATCACTATATCTAATTCTCAGCATGGACAATTATGTGGATACTTAAATTCAGAGATTGGAGCCATGAACAGACAAGACAATACAAGTCCAGGTTTGTAGAAAAATCTGAAATCTAATATTTAGATAGTGGGGGATTACCTCCCCCCTGCAATTAAAAATTATAGAAGCAGCACCTGTAGCTTTAAGAAACAATTTCAGTCTAGGCTCTGGAAGCTCCAGGTTCAAATGCCCACTCTGCTATGGAATCTTGCTGGGCGACCTTGAACCAGTCACAGATGCTTCGCTTAACCTATTTCACAGGGTTTTTGTGAAGATAAAAATGGAAGACAATGATGTAAGCTTCTTTGGATCTCCATTGTGGAGAAAGGTGGGGTATAAATGGAATAAATAAATATAGCTGAAGATGGGGTGGCAGATAAAGGCTAAGTGGGTGGGCGGGTGAGTGGGCAGGAGAGAAGGAAGCAGGGGAAAATGAGGATATGGGGTTACCTGCAGGAGGCAAAGATGAAATGGTGTGGGGAAGGGGATACAGAGGAAAGTGAGGTGCTCCTCAAAAGTACTTGAGGGTTCCCCACTGTGCATCTTTGCCTAGCCTGGTGGCTGTCCTCATATAGTTCAGCCAGACTTTTCCCAGGGAGAGGCTGCCTTTGCTCTGGATCCCAATATGTGTGACTCTTTCTTCTGGGTTTTGCAAAACCACTCGCTTGACAATTACACCTTTGACTTCCCCCCTGGGTTACTTCCTTGTCAAGATGCCAGGTTTGTATGCAAGAGTCTTTGACAAGCCTGATAAAGCAATGCTGAGTAGGCAGATCCAGCAGGCAGGAATAGGTGTGGCAAGAGATGTTGACGCCAGCAGTGAAGCATTGACCCATCTGTCATGCCTGGGCAATGAGAAGAGCCATTCCCAGTCTTTGCAAATGAAAACAGCTTAGTGTTATGGCGGTTAAGTCTGCGGCTTTCTAGAAAACAACACAAGTGTGTATTCATCGTATTCCTCCCCTCGTCTGCCAGTCCTGTAGGTCTAACCAAAAAATTACAATTCTAGGCTATTATAATATTATGTAGTATATTCACTACGAATTTCTATCAAACATGACAGTAATGCATAGAAACTAAAGTATTCATACAATATTTTATATGCAATAGCACAGAATCCAACCCTTCGACAGAGGTAAAGGCAAACCCGAGAGTTCAACAGGTAAGTCAATAAGGTTCAACGGGTAAATCAAAAAGTCTGTGTCGTTAAAGAACCAAGTAATATTTCTTCCTCCCTAGGTGAAAAGTGCCAAGAATCTCCAGAGACCCACGGCTCAAAGTAGATCAAGAAGACGGACTTTCCGGATAATGACCGTTTGCACTTCCAGCTTCTTCAGTTACTTGATCCAAAAAGTCACAATATATCCAGTGGGTTATTTCTTGCTCCTCAAGAGTCCATTCCTACTACATTGCTCCTGGTGTAGGCTTCCTCAACACTGATTTTGCTTGTTTTAGTCCTGTAGGTCTATCAATTTATCACTGACGTGGTGCTTCCTAACGAGCAACCTGGCTTGCCAGGAATGAGGGCGAGATATAAATCCAACAAATAAATAAATTTGCTAGGTAGGAAATACACATACTTCCTAGCTACAGGTAGAGTTGCCAGGTCTCCCTTGGCCACTGACGGGAGATGGGGGAGTAGGATTGTCAGATCCCGGTTAGAAAGGTCCTAGAGATTTGGGGAAGGAGCCTAGGGAGGACAGGGACCTCAGTGGGGCACAATGACATCGAGGCCACCCTCCAAAGCAGCCATTTTCTCCAGGGGACGTGATCTCTGTAGGCTGTAATGAGCTGTAATTCCAGGGGATCCCCAGGTCCCACCTGGGGGCTGGCATCCCTAGATACAGGGCATATGTCTCGGTTTTGCAAGGGAGGGTTTGATTGAGAAGCATTTCCTGTGATAGATAGGTAGTAAGGTCTACTCTAGCAATGCAGCAAAATAACTGGATTTGTTTCCCCACTCCTACACATGAAGCCAGCTGGGTGACCTTGGGCTAATCACACACTCTCAGTCCCACCTACCTCACATGATGTCTGTTGTGGGGTAGGGAAGGTGATTGTAAGCCGGTTTGATTCTTCCTCAAGTGGTAGAGGAAGTCGGCATATAAAAGCCAACTCTTCTTCTTCACCAGCACTTGTAATTTGTTGAACTGGTCTTGGTTGTCTCACCTTGGTGTAAACAGCAGAGCCGGTGTTGGTTTAAAAGAGCAACCAGCTAAAATTCAGACCATAGAATCATAGAGTTGGAAGGGACCACGGGGGTCATCTAGTCCAAACCCCGCACAATGAAGGAGATTCACAACTACCTTTCCCCCACACCGCCAGTGACCCCTACTTAATCAGAGCCCGCATGGTTTTGTGTGTCACTTGGCTGAATCAGGCTAGATTTGTCTCAGTATTTTCACATATTTTCGTCAGACTGTCTACAGGAATAGAGCTATGGTGGTATAAGGCTGTTGCTGATTAAGCTTGTTCGATGTGTTGTATCACCACCACCTGCTGGCTACAAAGAAAAAAAGTCAGTGTAATGGATTATTATTTTTCCTTCAGTATAATAGCGTTCAGCTGTAGAAGGTTTCGGATTCTAGCAACAACCCTGAGTCTGCCTGCTATGCTTTGATGCTCTCTCTAAAATTAATTGCTGTCCCTTCTCAGTATATCATCCTCAGCAACCCTTCTCTTCCTCAATCATTATTTTCTTCAAGTTGTTTCCATTGCAATTCCTCATAGTTCTCTAACTTGTACCACACTTTGGAAAAGGTATGAAAAAGTCCACAAGGGCCTTTTATGCAGGGACGTTTCCCTACCTATCTAGGGAAGATCTGGCCTATGGATACAGAATCATAGAATCAGAATCAGAGAGTTGGAAGGGACCACTAGGGTCATCTAGTCCAACCACCTGCACAATGCAGGAAATTCTGAACTACCTCCCCCCCACACCCCCAGTGACCCATACTTCATGCCAGAAGATGGCCAAGGTGCCCTCCCTCTTTAAAATCAGCATTGCTGACAGATGGCCATCTAGACTCTGCTTAAAATCCTCCAGAGAAGGAGAGCTTACCACCTTCTGAGGAAGCCTGTTCCACTGAGGAACCACTCTAACTGTTAGAAAATTCTTCCTAATGTCTAGACGGAAACTATTTTGATTTAATTTCAACCCGTTGATCCAACCTTTTGGAGCAACAGAAAACAACTCAGCACCATCCTCTATATGACAGCCCTTCAAGTACTTGAAGATGGTTATCATATCCCTTCTCAGTCTTCTCCTCTTCAGGCTAAACATACACAGCTCCTTCAACCTTTCCTCATAGGACTTGGTCTCTAGACATAAGAAGCTGGCTGTGGTCTTATCAGATTGCAGCTACTGGCAGCAGCTTGTAGGTGTTTTAAGAGTTTCCTCTTAACAGAGGAGCAATGATATTGCCATAGATCTTGGTTTCTCAAATTTATTGGAGCTCTAGGATTGTGAACCAACGTGGTGTAGTGGTTGGGATATGTGGCCTCTCATCTGGAGAACCGGGTTTGATTCCCCACTCCTCCACATGAGAGGTGGACTCTAATCTGGCGAACCAAGTTGGTTTCCCCACCTTTACACATGAAGCCAGCTGGGTGACTGTGGCTAGTCACAGTTCTCTTCAAGCTCTCTCAGCCTCACCTTCCTCAGAAGGTGTCTGTTGTGGGGAGAGGATGGGAAGGAGAGTATAAGTCCTGTTTGATTTTCCTTAAAAAAGGTAGAGAAAATCGGCATATGAAAACCAACTCTTCTTCGTCTTCTGAGTGGTACTTCAAAGAGCTTCCCAATTACACCTTCCCATCTGGGTCCCTCTCTTACAACCCAGGACAAGAACTCTTGTTCTGAATGTGTGGAGATCTCGGCTGCTCTATGCAAAAGACAACAGGTCTTCCACCTTGGTCTTTCCAAAGCAGTGAGGAGGCGTTTGTGGCTACATCAGCAAGCCTGGGTGGAGATGACAGGAGGATGGTCCAGGTGTCACACACCCTTTTCTTGGAACCTGTGGTGGCTGCAGTGCCAGATCTTGGCTGGTAGGGCAGAGGAATGTTCTCTTGGCCTGGGAATCTCACCCTCCCTGAAACTCCCTGAATGCCCTGCCTTCTGTAGGTATCCAAAGTGACTCCAGGTTTCTCATCCCACACCTAGGCCACAGACCTTCAGTGGCGTTTCCGTGCTCCTGCTCGGTATGACTTAGTATGATCAGTATGTATACATGTGCATTTATTTACTTAGTGGTTTATAATCGCCCCTTTCTTTATACACATGAAGCTGCCTTATACTGACTCAGACACTTGGCCCATCAAAGTCAGTACTGTCTACTCTGACTGGCAGCGGCTCTCCAGGGTCTCAGGCAGAGGTCTTTCACATCACCTACTCACCTAGTCCCTTTAACTGGAGATGCCAGGGATTGAAGCTGGGACCTTCTGCATGCCAAGCAGAGGCTCTACCACTGAGCCACAGCCCCTCCCCTTCTGATAATAGCTCAGACTAGAGAAGAACTTAATATTAAGGACTGGTTTATGTATTATAAATTAAAAGATATATTTAATAAAGGTAACCAGGTGGGATTTAATAAAACTAAATCTGAATTGGAGAATATATTAGTAAAGGGAAATAAAGGATTGATAGGAAGAATATATAAATTATTAATTAAAATTTAGAACAAGAAAGAATTAAACCGGTAATGATAAAATGGATGAAGGAGTTAGGATCTAATATTGACCTGGAAATAGGGGAAAACCTATGGAAGAGAGAATTTAAATTTACAATAACTAACGAAATTAGAGAAAATCTATACAAAATGTTTTATAGGTGGCATATAACGCCTGTGATGATATTTAAAATGAAAAAAGAAGAGGGGGATTTATGTTGGAAATGTGGAAACGAAAGAGGCACTTTTATGCATGTATGGTGGATATGTAAAAAAATTAAAAGCTTTTGGGAAAAAAGTTATTAGGGAAACTAAAAATTTGATTAATGTGAGAGTAAAAAGAGAACCCTCATTTTGTTTGTTAGGAATTCCACAAAACAACATAGGTAAATATGACAGGGTTATTTGTCAATACAGTTTTGCTGCTGCAAGAATAGTAATAGCTAGAGTATGGAAGCAAGTGAATAAACCTTCAATTCGGGACTGGAGAGAGAAATTATGGATTTATATGAGGATGGCCAAATTAACGGAATTCCTACACGGAAAGGATTTGGAAGAATTTAAAAAAACTTGGGGTAAGGCCGCCACATATTGGGATAAACTGGCAAAAATGGATTTTACTATTTTACTTAGAGAGTTATAGAAATTAGATTTAATAAATTTATATTTTATAGTTAATAATATCTTCAATACTGTTAAGACACTTCTACGGAAGTCGGGTGATGGGTCACTTTTTTAAGGTGGGTGGAGGGTCAAAGGGTATCTTAGTTTTTCCAATTTTATATACTCTGTAATTGTAAATGTATTGATAAGTTTATATAGATACCCTTTTGTATTTTCTTTTTTTAATGTTTTGTATTATTATTATTGTGTTTGTTTGTTTATTTTTATTTTATGTTATAAAAATAAAAAAATTATATATATATAAAAAAATGATGATAGCTCAGACTTGTTCGAGCTTGCTTAGCCTCCAAGCTCTGACAAGCTCGGGCGAGTCTGGGCTATTCTCAGAAGGGGAGGGGCTGTGGCTCAGTGGTAGAGCATCTGCTTGGCATGCAGAAGGTCCCAGGTTCAAGAGCTTGGAGGCTAAGCAGGTATGGCCATGGTTAGTACTTGGATAAGAACATAAGAAAAGCCCTGCTGGATCAGACCAAGGCCCATCACGTCCAGCAGTCTGTTCACATAGTGGCCAACCAGGTGCCTCTAGGAAGACAACTGCAGCAGCATTATCCTGCCTGTGTTTCACAGCACCTAATAGAATGGGAGACTACCAAGGCAGACTACCATTGCTATGTGGAGGAAGGCAATATAAGGCCATTGTAAAGGCAGAGAGGTAGGATACAAATTTTGTAAATAAATAAAATGGCAAACCACGTCTGCTCATCTCTTGCCTTGAAATACCCATGAGGGGTCGCCACAAATTGCTTGTGACTTGACAGCACTTAATTACTATTATTACTATTTTCTTCTGAGACTCAAGGTGGATCAGACAATTAAAAACGATGCAATAAAAACAGTACAATAGTACAATCCATGATTACAAACCTGGAGGACAATTAAATAAAACTGAATAATATTTATTTATTTATTTATTTATTAGATGTTTCAATCCTGCTTTTCTCCCTCCTCCATTTTATCTTCACAACAACAACCCTGTGAGGTAACTTGTCTCAGAGAGAATGACTTGTCCAAGGTCCTCAGGGCAAGCTTCCATGGCAGAGTGGGAACCGAACCTGGGCCTCCCAGATCCTAGTCCAACATTTTATCCCTTTATTCCAGTTTTTAATCTCCACTACATCTTTATCTTTTGTATTATCTTTTGTATTTATCTTTTGTATTTATGTCTATATTTAATTACACTTTTTTGGGATATTTGATGGTCTATGACTACAAATGCCCTGACCTGGATGGCCAAGGCTAGTCTGATCTTGGAAGCTAAGCAGGGTCAGCCCTGGTTAGTATTTGGATGGGAGACCACCAAGGAATACCAGGGTTGCTGTCCAGAGGAAGGCACTGGCAAACCACCTCTGTTAGTCTCTTGCCATGAAAACCCCAAAAGGGGTCGCCATAAGTCGGCTGCAACTTGAAGGCACTTCACACACACACACACACACACACACACACACACACACACACACACACACACGACTACAAATAAAGACAACTCTGACACTCACACAGGAGATGGGGGGGGGTAGGGTTGACAGATGAGCCTGGAGAGAAGAGGGACCTCAGTGGAGTACCATGTCATAGAGTCCACCCTCCAAAGCACCCCTTTTCTTCAATGGAACTGATCTCTGTAGTCTGGAGATGAGCTGTAATTCTAGGGGATCCCCAGGTCCCACCTGGAGGCTGGCATCCCTAGGGCAGAGACACGTTTATGCAGAAAGAGACCCTGGGAGTCTTCACTAGCAAAACTGGTTTGTTTGCAGAGATTGGAGATGAGCTGCAGGAGCTTCCAAGAGCTCCAAGACCGTCAGCGTGTTCCAGACAGCATTGCAGACATCTAGGCAGTGATGGTGATTCAGCACAACAACTGGCTCCTTTCCTTTATTCATACACGTACACATACCTTTATTGCTTTATTGGCATAATTACAATGCTTTGGACAAAGATCCAAACAGAATACAGATAAAACATCTTTATTCCATTCTTTATGCTTGAGGACCAACTGTTCATAAGCAAAACAAATTCAGTACATTCCATAATATGTAAATAACCATAATGCAAAAATATATCTAAACAGTACAGTTAAAAGGAGGTATAATTAAAAACCATAGATAAAATTTCTGCCACAGCGAGGGTTACATTTGGGTCAGTATCAGCCAATAACTTTGCAACTATCTCTTGCTTTAGGGCAGGTCCCCACCTCTGAATGTATATTGTGATCCATTTGTCTCAGGCGAACAGTGTCCAAACTCCCTGATCCACAATCACAAAATCGCTCGGAAAAGGGGACCCCTGAAAATCTGCCTGTGCATTTAACCTGGCCTTGGAGAAAAGCACTCTGTACTTGGGGACAGTTAAAAATTTACAGTAAGCAGGTAGAATCTTTGGAATGGGGAGGCCCAGATGGGGCAAGGAGCATACCCTGCACGCTCTGCAGCCAGTGCTCCATTTGTCAAGTTGCAACCCTGTAGATCTAACTAATTTACATGCAGAGGGATATTCCATTTGCTTTAAAAAAAAAAGAGCCCCCTGGCGCAGAGTGGTAAGCTGCAGTACTGCAGTCCAAACTGTGCTCACAACCTGAGTTCGATCCCAACGGAAGTTGGTTTCAGGTAGCCGGCTCAAGGTTGACTCAGCCTTCCATCCTTCCGAGGTCGGTAAAATGAGTACCCAGCTTGCTGGCGGTAAAGGGAAGACGACTGGGGAAGGCACTGGCAAACCACCCCGTAAAACAAAAGTCTGCCTTGTAAACGTCGGGATGTGATGTCACCCCATGGGTCAGGAATGCCCCAGTGCTTGCACAGGGGACCTTTACCTTTACCTTTTTAAAAACTTCTAGGGGCAAATTCAGTCTCTGCAATCTATCCTCAACTATAGTTTGCCATGAACTCTGAAAGCCATCTTCAGCCAATGTGCAGTCAACATTTCAAGTGACTCTGAACAGAATCTACTGAATCTAAAACAAGTTTTTAAATATAAGAATATATAGAACTGAAGATGAATCAATAATCATTAATCTTGATATAATAGCTTTCATTATCGATATTATAAAAAAGAATGTTTTAATAGGAAAAAAATCTGATATGGCTAATCTTTGAAAGAAAGTATAAGGTAGATAGGAGATAGCAAAACTGTACACACGCACCCCGAATACGATTAGCTTGTTTTATGTTAGAAAAAGGAAGTATTTTGTATTGTATTATGTTGTATAGTATGTTTGTATTGTTTTGTCTTGTATTGTAAGTAAATGAGAAAAAAAATTAAATGAAAAAAAAACATGTAGAGTGACTGCTGGGGAAGGATTAGGTTGCTGCTCCTGAATTATTATTACTATTTTTTAAAACATGCACACAAGTACTCTACATTAGGGTTGCCAGATCCCTCTTTGCAACCGGCAGGAGGTTTTTGGGGCAGAGCCTGAGGAGGGTGGGGTTTGGGGAGGGGAGGGACTTCAATGCCATAGAGTCCAATTGCCCAAGCGGCCATTTTCTTCAGGTGAACTGATCTCTATTGGCTGGAGATCCATTGTAATAGCAGGAGATCTCCAGCTAGCACCTGGAGGTTGGCAACCTTACTCTACATGCATTCCCTTTGACATTTGGAAGAGCTTGTATGTGCTGGAATTGTATGCGAAATACTCTGATATGAGTAAGGGAGGCCAAAAACTAAAGTGGGAACGGGCGCCCAACATGAATTTGAACTCCCTTCCCCACCCCTCAGTTTAAGTAACTAGAGACGTCGCCTCTCTCGTTGGCTTTGCCTGTTATTAACCTCTGTGGCTCCATGTGGTGTCATATAAATAGCTAATCGTACTTAAGGCTTCCTTGAACAATGACTGAAAAGTGTAAGGGATTATTTGTGTTTTATTTTTGGGAACTGTTTAATGGCG
Source organism: Euleptes europaea (assembly GCF_029931775.1). Lineage (NCBI taxonomy): Eukaryota > Metazoa > Chordata > Lepidosauria > Squamata > Sphaerodactylidae > Euleptes > Euleptes europaea. Next base: position 20,465,007 of record NC_079313.1, on the reverse strand, counting down.
GCCTAAAGAGCACAATTCGGTAGCAAACAACTGCAGCGCCCCGACCTTATTCCCATCTGAGTTAATTGCACCTTTCCTCTCTGAAATACTTGGCCTGTCTCTCTTCCTCCGTTGGAGAAGTTTGTTCTTTACACAGCTTCTTATGCCACTGGAATCAGTTGTCAACAAGCCGCCTGCTTCGTTGCCTCCAAGGTTTTGGGTAGGGGTGGATTGGGGCTTAGAAATAGCTCTGGAACATGCTGGGTCAAGGGGCCCCTGTGGTGCTGGCTCAACCCCAGGACACGGTGATGATCGCAGCAGGATTTGGCCTTGGAGCTGATCAGATCTCGCAGCCCTGCCCTATAGGCAAGGGCCACCTGGCTCAGCTTTAGGGCTGCCAACATCCAGGAGGTTACACAAAAAAGACACCACTGTGGTGGTAGGAAACAAACACAGAGCGAATATGTATAAAAAAGGTAAAGGTCCCCTGTGCATTCCTGACCCATGGGGTGACGTCACATCCCAACGTTTTCTAGGCAGACTTTGTTTATGGGGTGGTTTGCCAGTGCCTTCCCTAGTCATCTTCCCTTTACCCCCAGCAAGCTGGGGACTCATTTGACCGACCTCGGAAGGATGGAAGCCTGAGTCAACCTTGAGCTGGCTACCTGAAACCGACTTCCGACGGGATCGAACTCAGGCCGTGAGCAGAGCTTGGACTGCAGTACTGCAGCTTACCACTCTGCACCACAGGGCTCACTAACAAAAAGCAAAATGATATATTAGTCAAGCTATACAATATAGAAAGCAAGGTAAGTGCCTATGCAACTATATCCCTCTGGGATATCCCTCTGGGAACCGGGTTGACTATCCTAATGATGGAATAAGTAAGAATTCAATAATATTAGAGGTGGTTCCGATAATAAATTGAGAGGAGACTCTACACAATTATGTATTGAATGGAAGAGTGACCGAGGAAGAATCGGAAATGGCCGTTTCCCCTTCGTTTCCTGAAAGTGGAACCTTCTTTTTTCTTTTAACTTGCTGAAGGACATCTGAAAATAAAAAGAAAAGCATAACTTTTTACAGCTAATTGTACAAGATTTGGACTTTCATAATCCATGGAATCTTATGTGGACAGTTTTAGAGACACTTTGTTACTTACCTTGCTGCCCATTGTCTTTAGGATAGTTATAAAGGGCAGGATCCAGCCCCTTGAAAGCTCTTATCCGGCCTGCGAGCCAGCCGAGGCAGCCACTCCCTCTGAGGCATAGCCCGGCTCGCAGCTGGCGAGGCATGGCCCAGCCTGACCAAGTGACACTTATGTCATATCCAGCCCTAGTAACAATTGAGTTCGACACCCTTGACTTAAGAGGGTTGGGGGAGAATCCCTTTGCTTCCTTATCAAGCAGTTCCTTCCTTTTAGGGGACTGAACTCTGCTCACTTTCTTAGGCATTACTCGTATATTTTGTCATGTCGAGAAATTCCTGTCTGATTGCTCTTCCGAGTTCCCCAACTGGCAGCTTGTCTCAGTTGGGAGCATTTCCTTCCAGCTGGTAACAGCCAGGAGGTCAGGTTAGAACGACACGGCCGCCCCAGAGTGCAGAGTCTTCTGCCAGATGCTTCTTTTCGGAAATGTCTTCCCGAACAGCAGATGGGATTCAGTAATGCTCTCCTGAAGCTAGATTTGTGGCTGCGGGGTAGACAGAAATGCTCTGAGACATGCCACCGGGTGGCACTGCAGGCCACGTTCTCACGCTCGCTGAACAGAATGGGTGAAAACGCACGGTCGCTTTAGCCGGGATTTAGCCAGGATCGAACGCACGTTTGGCCAAATGCATGTGTTTGATCTTGGCTGAATCCTAGCTGAAACAGGGAATAAAGGAGGCTAAAGCGACCATGCGTTTTCGCCCAACGAGTGCCAAAGTCTGGCTTTTCCGCTTCTCAGTTTCACTGACGAATTGTGAAAGGGGCAATTACTTCTGTGACTCATGTCAAAGGGGGATGAGTAGCTCTCGTTTCTGGCTTCTTTTATGCTTTCCATGCTGTCTTTAGCAGATCTACTCTGAAGGGACCCATGATACCCTCCTTTTGCATGCGCGCGCCACTCCTTCCCACATAGGAAAAGGGAGTTCTTGACTTAGAGGCAACACCAGGAGGACCACCACTTGGTTCCCACTGAGAAAACAAACTACAGCACTAGGCACAGAAGAACTCACTTGGCCCTTTTTAATCCTTTTGGGGTATGGCCAGTCTAGGGGGCCTCAGGCCTGTGCAAACTACCCATGGATCTTGTTGCTCGCTTCTCCTTCTCATCCTTTCTGACCCTAAAGAAGAACATAAGAAAAGCCATGCTGGATCAGACCAAGGCCCACCAAGTCCAGCAGTCTGTTCACACAGTGGCCAACTAGTGCCTCTAGGAAGCCCCCAAACAAAACGACTGCAGCAGCATCCTGTCTCGCACCTAATATAATAGGCATGCTCCTCTGATCCTGGAGAGAATAGGTATGCAGCATGACTAGTATCCATTTTTACTAGTAGCCATGGATAGCCCTCTCCTCCATGAATATGTCCACTCCCCTCTTAAAGCCTTCCAAGTTGGCAGCCATCACCACATCCTGGGGCAGGGAGTTCCACAATTTAACTATGCGTTGTGTGAAGAAATTCTTCCTTTTATCTGTTTTGAATCTCTTACCCTTCAGCTTCAGAAGATGACCCCGCGCTCTGGTATTCTGAGAGAGGGAGAAAAGCTTCTCCCTGTCCACACTCTCCATACCATGCATAATTTTATAGACCTCTATCATATCTCCCCTTAACCGCCTTCTTTCCAAGTGAAACAACCCTAAGTGTTTCAACTGCTCCTCAGAGGGTAGTTGCTCTAGCCCACTAATCATTTTGGTTGCTCTTTTCTGCACCTTCTCAAGCTCTGCAATCTCCTTTTTTTAGGTGTACTGTACATAGTATTCCAAGTGTGGTCTCACCATAGATTTGTACAAGGGCAGTTTGATAGCAGCAGTTTTATTCTCTATTCCTTGTCTAATTATGGCCAGCATGGAATTTGCCTTTTTCACAGCAGCTGCACACTGGGTTGACATCTTCATCTGAAGGGAAGGCACCCCGAAAGTGCCATGGGGAAAGCACGCACGGTGCTTTGAGGGAAGACGCATAGAGTGTCTTGAGTTCCCGAGATCAGTCTGAATTGCCTCAGTGATCTCTCAGTTTTTATTAAGGAATATTACAATGGATAGCAAAGATCAGTTAATGATCACAGAATGGAACTTAGGCAATGCATACCACGATTAATGATTAACGAGATCAAGGCATAGCAAAGACAATGCACATTCCTCTTATAGCCAGAATCCTTTGTGCAAACATACATAGAATGATGAGATTAAAAGAAGCTAATCCCTTTAAGGCTGCTGAGGTAAGGAGGTCACTATTCAGTGAACTTTGACCAGGAGTATTTCTTAGACCTAGAATTTGTTGTGACCAATATTTCAATATGGCAAGAATCAGGGTTCTGTGGAACCAATATTAAAATGACTAGGGTGTGCCCAGCGGTCAATTAATAATTGGCTTCATAAATCCGCTACATTCATCGAGCTCTCCACTACCACTCCCTTTCTTGGTCTGTCGCTACCAGCACAGATCCCATCAGTGTATATGTGAAGTGGGACCCCCCCCCAATATGCATCACTTTACACTTGCTCATATTGAATCTCATTTGCCATTTTAATGCCCACTCTGTGGCTTTGTCCACTCCAGTCCTGCTTTGGTTCCCTCAGCAGCGGCCCTTGATGATGTCCTGAGCTGACTCTGCCCTTTGCACAGCTGTGAATCCTGGTCCCCAGTGTGACTCCTGTAAGTCAGCATTCCATGTTTTATATGCAGCCCTGACCCCTCCCACTGGGAATCTCTCTCTGGTCCTTCCTTCCTTCCTTCCTTCCTTCCTTCCTTCCTTCCTTCCTTCCTTCCTTCCTTCCTTCCTTCCTTCCCCACTATCCTTCCTGCACCTCTGGTTGTTTCGAGAACCAGTGTGGTGTGTAGGTTCGGAGTGTTGGACTAGAATCTGGGAGACCCAGGTTCGAATCCCCACTCTGCTGTGGAAGCTCTCTGGGGCCAGTCACGCACTCTCAGCCTAAACTACCTCACAGGGTTGTTGTGAGGATAAAGTGGAGGAGAAAAGAATGATGTAAGCTGCTTAAGGTCCCTGTTGGGGAGAAAAGTGGGGTATAAATAAATGAAAAGGTGGGCATCTACTATCATGGTACCTCGGTTTACTTCTGCTGCAGAAGTGCCCTTACCGAGTGTTGTCTTGGGGATCTGCCTACAGCCCGGTAGCAGTGGCTGTTTTGTGTCTGACATCTTTAGGGCTCTGAGCTTCATCCTCCAGAGGGTCTGCATTGCGTTTTTGATCGTTTAACCCAGGGGTGTCAAACATAAGGCCCAGGGGGACCAGATCCAGCCCCTTGAGAGCTCTTATCTGGCCTGCAAGCCAGCCGGGGCAGCCGCCACTCCTGCTCCCAAGGTATCAATGATCAAAGACTGTTAAATAAAAGAAAATATTGTAAGAGTGTTATTGCTTTAAGCATGTTTGCATTTTAAGTAAAAAATAAAGTAAAAAATAATATCATTAATTGGCTTTGCCTGTGTCTTTCTACACAGTTTGTATCTCCGGTATCTGGCATTAAATTTTATGGTACACATGGCCCGGCCTGGCCCGACCAAGTGACATTTATGTTATATCCGGCCCTCGTTTATGTTATATTCTACAAATTTTCATGTAATGGAGTAGTCGTTTATCCATTGTGGAATTCATCATTTTGCTCCACAGAAGTTCCCAGGGGACGCTGTCAAAGGCGGCTTTAAGATCTATAAAGGCTGCAAATAGATTACCCTTTGCAACACACATGTATTTTTCAATAAGGTAGTCATAACAAATGAGTTCATCACCCCTGGTTTAACCATTGTTGTTTATGAACAGTCAGAAATCTTTTTAGTGTCTGTTCCGGCTTCTTTTGGTCTCCTGGATAATGAAGAAGACAATATCCATGGGGGCCTCCTTTCCCAAATTCTGCCTCAGTTGCCCCAGTTAATTGCTTCATACCCCTCATTTGCCCTTCTTGTACTTCAACTGTTGTGGAGGAGCAGCTCAAATAATCCCATCCTGTCCCATGGGAATTCCTTTCTTCTGCAGATCTGTGTAGTACAGAGGAAAGAGGAAAATCTCTCCAGGTGATTGGCCTTGCTCTTTCATTAGCTCTGGCCAAGGCAGTGATTATAGAATCATAGAATTGGAAGGGACCACCAGGGCCATCAAGTCCAACCCCCTGCACAATGCAGGAAATTCACAACTACCTCCCCCCCCCACACCCCTAGTGACCAGAAGATGGCCAAGATGCCCTCCCTCTCATCATCTGCCTAAGGTCACAGAATCAGCATTGCTGACAGATGGCCATCTAACCTCTTCTTAAAAACCTCCAGGGAAGGAGCGCTTATCACCTCCCGAGGAAGCCTGTTCCACTGAGGAACCGCTCTAACTGTTAGAAAATTCTTCCTAATGTCTAGACGGAAACTCTTTTGATTTAATTTCAACCCGTTGGTTCTGGTCCGACCTTCTTGGGCAACAGATAACAACTCGGCACCATCGTCAGTATGACAGCCCCTCAAGTACTTGAACATGGTTATCATATCCCCTCTCAGTCTTCTCCTCTTCAGGCTAAACATACCCAGCTCATTCAACCTTTCCTCATAGGACTTGGTCTCCAGACCCCTCACCATCTTTGTTGCCCTCCTCTGGACACGTTCCAGCTTGTCTACATCTTTCTTAAATCGTGGTGCCCAAAACTGAACACAGTACTCTAGTTGAGGTCTAACCAGAGCAGAGTAAAGCGATACCATCACTTCGCTTGATCTGGACACTATACTTCTGTTGATGCAGCCCAAGACTGCATTTGCCTTTTTAGCTACTGCATCACACTGCTGACTCATGTTCAGTGTTTGTTCTACTAAGACCCCAAGATCCTTTTCACACACACTACTGCTCAGACAAGTCTCCCCCATCCTATAATGATGCATTTGATTTTTCCTACCTAAATGCAGAACTTTACAATTGTCTTTGTTGAAATGCATTTTATTAGTTCTAGCCCACTTCTCCAGCCTGTCAAGATCATCCTGCATCTTGGCTCTGTCTTCTACCGTATTTGCTACCCCTCCCAATTTAGTATCATCTGCAAATTTAATAAGCATCCCCTCTATTCCTTCATCCAAATCATTTATAAAGATGTTGAACAACACAGGGACCAGCACAGATCCCTGAGGAACTCCACTAGTCACTTCTCTCCAAGTGGTTGAGGAACCATTAACTAGCACTCTTTGGGTACAATCTGTCAACCATTATTAATAAGAGCTATACAGTTATACAGCTATACAATTATTAATAAGAGCTATACAGCCCCCCCCCCCGAGATAACCTACAAATCTTGGGGCACATTTGTAACTTTTGGGGACATTCAGGATTTAAGCAGCCCCTTCCCCCTGCATTCAATGACTTCTGGCAGCCAACAGAAGAGAGTATTTTTTCAAACCGGTCACCCTGTCCCAAGGATAAAATCCAGACTCCTAGATTTCTTTCCTTAAAAACAAAAAGCACCTAGCAAAGTGGAATCAAACACAACCATGGGGAGTTATCGATTTATTTATTTCATTGGACTTATAGCCCGGCCTCCCCGGCAGATGCTGGCCTCAGAGTGGCTAGCAGAATAATAAAAATGCCATATACAATAAAATGTCATAAACACATAAAATCAGTTGTTAAAAAGGCCCTTATAGGTAATAACATCAATTATTCAGTGGCTGTAGGCATGGGGAACAGTCATCCGTCCGTGCCTGCTCTGCCTGCTGTGGTTCCCCCCTTCCACTGTCTGCTAATTCCAGGTCCTCTTCCTCCATGGAAGCCTCAGCAGCCTGACTCAGGACACCTTTTAACTAGAGACTCCAGGGATTGAACCTGAGACCTTCTGCATGTTAAGCAGTTGCTCTACCACTGAACCACAGCTCCTCCCCTACACTTGGGCTTCCTTTGTGTGCGTGGCCCCACCTCCTCCAGTGGCCAGGACCCTCTTTGCCATCGGTGGGAAGTTTTTGGGACGGAGCCTATGGAGGATGGGGTTTGGAGAGGGGAGGGACTTCAATGCCATAGAGTCCAATTGCCAAAGCGGCCATTTTCTCGAGGTGAACTGATCTCTATCGGCAGGAGATCAGTTGTTATAGCAGGAGATCTCCAGCTAGTACATGGAGGATGGCAACCCTATACACCCACCCTCCTGTGACCGAATTCCAAGTGTGCCCACAAGCTCAAAAGGTTTGGGGACCCCTGCACTAAGTGGAAGGGAATGGAGGAAAAACACACACTGGTGTCGCTTTGAGCAAAGTAGCTGGATAGTGGATCTGCTCTCACTCGCCACCCCGGTACCACACAGCCTGCCCTATGGCGATCCACTCTGCTACGTCACCTACCTTTCCTGGAGTGCAAAATGTTTGCTTCGGTCTGTTCTGTAAGCAAGGATTTCAGCTGCCGATCGAACAGGGACTCTTTCTCCTATCTGCCTGAAATTTAGCATGGGAGATCCTTTAGAGAGCCAGTGTGGTGTCGGGGTTAAGAGCGGTGGTTTGGAGCGGTGGACTCGGATCTGGAGAACCGGGTTTGATTCCCCACTCCTCCACATGTGCGGCGGACGCTAATTGGGTGAACTGGATTTGTTTCCCCACTCCTACACATGAAGCCAGCTGGGTGACCTTGGGCTAGTCACAGCTCTCTTAGAGCTCTCTCAGCCCCACCTACCTCACAGGGTGTCTGTTGTGGGGAGGGGAAGGGAAGGTGATTGTAAGCTGGTTTGATTCTTCCTTAAGTGGTAGACAAAGTCAGCATATAAAAACCACTTCTTCTTCTTCTTCTTCTTCTTCTTCTTCTTCTTCTTCTTCTTCTTCTTCTTCTTCTTCTTCTTCTTCTTCTTCTTCTTCTTCTTCTTCTTCTAAAGGGACAATCTGTGGAAATTCCTTTTTGGATGGGCAACAAAGAACCTTATATATGTCCCATTGAAATGAGCTTCCCATTGAAATGAATGAACATAAAAACAAACGAAACAAAATGAGTGCATTTTTTTAAAAAAGCAAATGAAATTAAAATGAAAAATGTTGCTCACTCCTAAATACAGCTTGGTTCAGTTCTGGGGTTGCTAACTCCGGGTTGGCAAATTCCTGGAGATTTGGGGGCTGAGCCCGTGAAGAGTAAGAGTTTGAGGAGGGGAGGGAGCTCAGGGATTTGATCCCATAGAGTTCACCAGAAGTGGCCACTCCTTCCAGGGAAACTGATCTCTGCACTCTGGAGATCAGTTGTAATTCTGGGAGATCTCCAGGCCCCACCTGGAGGCTGGCAACCTTCCCATCCAGCAGTCTCCAGCTCTTGTTCTCAGCGGTGTGATGATCTTCAATCTCGCAACCAGCAGCCTGGTGAGAATTTCTTCATTAAAAAAAAAATATTTTAAAGAAATTCTCCTCTTGCCATTCTTTTTCCTCCCGGCCCAATTTTCCTGCCTCCCCTCCTACGTCCTTGCCATCTGTCCCTTTGCTGTACGCTGAGGAAAAGGATTAATTTTAATTGTTGGAACAACATCGTCTCCTCTGATCAATAAATTAACCTTTGCCATTGTGAGAGTGATAAAATAAAAGCCACCAGAGCCTGGTAATCACATGTGTGAAAGTAATGATTTGTCTTTCTCTCTCCCCCCCCCCCCCCCAGCCATTTTCTCATTCTAATAGCAAAAACATCTCATTTTGCTCTCGGCATAGGCACTGGTGCTTTCCTCTTCGCCTGGAAGGGCCCAAAGGGGCCTTCACGTTGACCCAAGGGAAATCGGACCGCCAAGGGGCTGCCTTTCCCTTCCAGGCCACGGGCTCTAAGCTGCTGACAGGTCGATGACAGCCCAATCTACAGGTGCTTCAGGCAGAAAGCAGTACAATCGCTCAAGCGTCTGTTTGTCATCTGCCTATTTTGGTACGCGGACCAACAATATATGCTTACTAGTACATACATCTTTAGGGTTGCCAACCTTCAGGTACTAGCTGGAGATCTCCCGCTATTACAACTAATCTCCAGCTGACCTAGATCAGTTCTCCTGGAGAAAACGGGCGCTTTGGCCATTGGACTCTATGGCATTGAAGTCCCTCCCCTCCCCAAACCCTGCCCTCCTCAAGCTCCGCCCCCAAAACCTCCCACAGGTAGCGCAGAGGGACCTGGCAATCCTATCAAAGCGGCTTGCAAAAAAAAAAAGATAAAACAAATAAAAACATGAAACCATTAAAATTCCCCCATAAAAAACAACAGCCGATAGTAACCCAGAGCATAGCACAGCAATCCTAAGTAGGGCTAGTGAGGTCTGTTGAGTGGGGCTTACTCCCAGGAACCTACAGGCTTTATAGGTAGGGTTGCCAGGTCCCTCTTCACCACCGGCTGGAGGTTTTTGGGGCGGAGCCTGAGGAGGGCGGGGTCTGGGGAGGGGAGGGACTTCAACGCCATAGAGTCCAATTGTCAACGTGGCCCTTTTCTCCAGGTGAACAGTCCGTCTGCTGGAGATTGGCTGTAAGAGCAGATCTCCAGCTAGTACCTGGAGGTTGGCAACCCCATTCACAGGCCTCCGTCAGCAAGGCACGCAAGAGCTTTTGAGTCTTGTAACCCCGGATTTCAAATCCACGAGCTCTCTCTTGCAGATCAATTCACCTTGCCATCGGCTTTGGCAAAAGCTGAACATGTAACCCTTCCCACTAAAGTGTTAAATCTCTGTTCTGAAGGTGAGTGACAAGACAAGGTCTTCAGTCAATACAATGGGTCAGGGTTGCCTTTCTTAAAGGCATTGTCTGAGGCTCCAGGGGAGAGTAGAAACCTCAGAAATACGGGCAACACCCAGGAGACTGGCTAATAGTTGGGGGGGGGGAGTGTTGTGCTCTAGATGTTTTTCCAGCTCGTCCTGTATAATAAGGTCCAAAAGGTGACCTTTAATGCCAGTGTGTCGAATCTAGCCTGCTGTGAGGGACCAGCAAGGCCAAACCAAGTGTCTCTGTTGTCTGATCTTTGCACACAAAGGGGAAGGTGGGAGCTGGAATTGCCCAAGCGGGTGGAAAGGAAAAGGAGGAAGCCCAGAGAATGAAAGGGAACTTTGAATCTGTAAAGAGGTTGAACAGAAATCCAGACCGGGCGCTTTTTTAGTAGGCAGTGGGAGCTGTGAATGGAGAATGAGAAAAGGCACAATTGGTTGTACTGTCGGGAGGGAGAATGGGGGGAGCCCAACTTTCGATGTCTCCAAGGCGATGCACTTTCTTACAAGGTATGCTCAGGAAACTTGACCCTTTATTGGCGACATTCTATATGATTGTCAGGTATGTTTACGAATATGAAAGTTCACTGGACTTTAAAGCAGCAGCTGTTACAACCCCAGAGTAACTGCATGTGTGTGTGTGTGTGTGTGTGCGTGCGCGCGCGCTAAGTGCCGTCAAGTTGCTTCCGACTCATGGCGACTCTATGAATCAGTGTCCTCCAAAACAGCTTATTGTTAACAGCCTTGCTCAGGTCTTGCAAACTTGGAAACCGTGGCTTCCTTGATAGAGTCAATCCATCTCATGTTGGGTCTTCCTCTTTTCCTGGTGCCTTCAACTTTTCCTGGCATTATTGCTTTTCCAGTGATGTCTTCTCATAATGGGACCAAAGCATGATAGCCTTAGTTTCGTAATTTTATCTTTTAGGGACAGTTAAGGCTTGCTTTGATCTAGAACCCATTGATTTGTTCTTTTTGGCGTTCCACAGTAAAACGCTCCTCCAATGCCACATGCCAAAGGAATTTACTTTCTTCCTTTCAGCTTTTTTCATTGTCCAACTTTCACACCTATACATAGTTATAGGGAAAGCTATGGCATGATTTAGCTTGATTTTGGCCGCCGCAGTAACAGAATGCAAGCCTCAAAATCTGTTTTATGCCAGCTCACTGCAAAAACTGAGGTCATGTTCATTGGCATGCATGTGTGTATATTCATAGACACAGACACACACTAAACAGGACATTGGTCTCACATTCCAACCTGGCTGAGAGGTACATGTTTTGGGTATGGGGACATCAGTTGACCATCAGTGCACATTAACCAAGTGACTACAGGAAATACCTGGAGATTTGGGGGGTGGAGCCTGAGGAGGGCAGGGTTTGGAGAGGAGAAGGGCTTCAATGTGGCATAATGCCATAGAGTCCAATTGCCAAAGTGGCCAATTTCTCCAGGTGAACAGATCTCTGTCACCTGGAGATCAGTTGTAATCCCAGGAGATCTCCAGCCACCACCTGGAGGGTGGCAACCCTCTGGGAGTCCCAAAAACAGGCCTCATATATTTTTCTGCCCCTTGGTCTCCTCCCTTTTGTCTTCTTTCTAAATGTTCCCAATGGTTGTCAATTTCTTTTTCTGTGACTGTTTTTCTTCTTTGCACACTTCTGTTCAAGTTATTATCTGTCTTCATCCACTTATTCCTGCTTCCCCCCTTCCTGAAATAAGTTGAGTACAACTGAGCAAAATGTTCTAGGCAGCTAGGACATGCCGTTGATTCCTTTTTCAATAGCATATTTTTAGGGAGGCATCTTCAGTTCCAACTCTGAAAAAAATAATTCCTTCCTCGGTGATTGTTAATATTTTCCCTGGCTCTTTCAGGTACTTCTGTGCACGCCTATATATTCAGCTTTAGGTACAAAAATCGTCATTTAGCATTGACTCATTAAAAAAAAAAATCACTGCTACATGAAGATCGTCTCAGTGTAGAATAAGACCTAGCGCCAAGCCAGGCCTTGTTTCAGCTGTGGTTTAGGAAAGCAGGTTTCTGTTTCCATCTGATTACGAAGATCCTGGCTTGCCTTGATAGATGCAGGTTTTGTTGCCTTTGCGGTGTATGGTTAAATCCAAAAATATCCTATGCTGTAATGAGAATTACTCACGAAAAATAACAGCACGTAGCCCAAATATTCAACTCTGTTTCACAAAGTGAACATGCATAAAAATACAACAAACAATCACTATCTATCTATGTATGGTCTTAGTGATGTTGGGCCCTTGGAAAAATTCAGTGGACCCCCCAGAATCACTCAGGGAACAGGGCGTGGTGCATCCGGCTCATTGCCGCTGCCAGCACTTCCTGATGGGCAGCAAGCTGGCAAAAGCTTTCGGCAATGGAGGGAAGGTTGCCAACCTCCAGGTACTAGCTGGAGATCTCCTGCTATTGGACTTTATGGCATTGAAGTCCCTCCCCTCCCCAAACCCCGCCCTCCTTAGGCTCCACCCCAAAAACCTCCAGGTATTTAATAACCCAGAGCTGGCAACCTTATCTCAAAGTAGGGTTGCCAAGTGCCCGGTGGCGGCGGGTAAAATCCCACCAATCCACCGGGCTGGCCGCCGGCCACCTGAGGGCCGCCGACTCACCTTTGGCAATTGGACTCTATGGCATTGAAGTCTATCCCCTCCCCAAACCCCGCCCTCCTCAGACACCGCCCCCAAAATATCCAGGTATTTCCTAACCCGGAGCTGGCAACCTTATCTCAAAGTAGGGTTGCCAAGTGCCCGGTGGCGGCGGGTAAAATCCCACCAATCCACCGGGCTGGCCGCCGGCCACCTGAGGGCCGCCGACTCACCTTTGGCAATTGGACTCTATGGCATTGAAGTCTATCCCCTCCCCAAACCCCGCCCTCCTCAGACACCGCCCCCAAAATATCCAGGTATTTCCTAACCCGGAGCTGGCAACCTTATCTCAAAGTAGGGTTGCCAAGTGCCCGGTGGTGGCAGGTAAAAACCCACTAATCCACCAGGCTGCCCGCCGACCACCTGAGGGCTGGTGGGCAACGCGCACCCGCGCACCCGCGCGACGCACCCACGTCCCTTTCGGTTTTACCCGGAAGTGACGCGGACGCTCTAGCCGCCTCCACCGAAACTCTATGGAAACCATAGAGTTTCGGCAGAGAATGATAGAGCATCCACTATCTCAGAGTCATGCGTGGACAACCGATATTTAGACCTTGATTCCTTCCAGTTCATGTAGAGAATGCAAATTTTGGATGCTTTTAACCTTTTTGACCTACATGTCTCTTTCAGCACACACACACTCTCTCTCACTCACTCAATGCTTTTTCGGAAAAGGGAAAAGAAATCCGTCTAGCCCTTCTCCAAACACTGGTGCAGCGCGCTCAGTGCTATGTTGTTTCACAACCCGCTGTAAAGCCGCAAAGCTGTCTGAGTCGTGGTGACACCTTTGGGTGCCAGGTGACAGGAGAGGAAGGAAAGTGCGAGGTGTCAAGAGAGCCGCGGTGGGCCTCGGCGGTGGACGCTGCCCGATTGCCATGGCACAGCTGAGCTCAGTGCTTGGATTTTGGGTTGTCGAAGCTTTCTGCGGGCCTGTTCTGCTGACCCGGCTGCTCCTAGAGAGAGAGACGCAGAATAAGGGCCGAAATACTTGTTACCTATGACATGAATCGGGGCTAGGGTTGTCAGTAGGGTTGCCAACCTCCTGGTACTCACCTCAAAAAGAAGCTATGATCCAGAGTGGATGGATATCCGTTCAGCTAGAACATGTGATTATCAAAGTTTCACCGGCCGTGACTGATCGGTGACATACTTCAGTCACTTATACTTTGAGGATGAAGTGATCCAGTAATAAACAAGCACATATGAAAGCATTCCTGGCCCATGATATACATTTCCCTCTCTGTCTCCCTGTCACCTCTCATTGCTGTCTTTTCATGTACGTGTTATGTGCCATCAAGTCGCTTCCGACTTATGGCGACCCTGTGAATTAATGGCCTCCAAAACATCCTGTCATTAGCAGCCTTGCTCAGGTCCTTCAAACCGAAGGCCGTGGCTTCCTTTATTGAGTTGATCCATCTCATGTTGCTGTCTTCGGCACATCATTAAGAGCTTTTTATAGTAGCGCATACCCTCTGATATATCAGTAGTGAAAACAAGTACACACCTGGGTACTTGCAATATATCATCAGTAAGGTACTTGTAATATATCATCAGTAAGAGGAAATTGTATCAGGAGGGGGGTACGGGGGAAAGTGAGGTGCCCCCCTGCAAGTCCTTGAGGGTTCCCCACTGCACAACTGGGCAGGCATTCAGCACCATGCAACTGGGCCCAGCAGCTGGAACCGCAGACAGTATTCCTAGTGAGATACTGCCAGAATAGGGTTGCCAACCTCCAGGGAATCCACAAGAAAAGAAAGCTCAGTGCTGTAAGGATAATCGGAGCAACCCAAAACAGCACTATAACACTATAAAGCAAATAAGTGAATTTTATAAAGTGCAAAGTGAATAAATATATACAGCATATACAAAGGGAGTACAACCAGATACAAAATTTACAATAACAATCCAATAAATATGACTTATCAAGAGGATGCCAAAGATCCTGATTCAACAGGTAAGTTCAAGTAATCAACCAATTAAGGTATCATTTGATATTAGAATTTTTTTGAATCTTTCAAATTCTTTTTAGGTTGCAGTTATTGGAGTAAAGCCACAGGAAAAAGATGTCAGACATGTTGTCTAGATCGGGACCACGTTTCGCATATGGCTTCTTCGGTGACCTGTATCTGTGTATCAAAAATGCATGTATTCAACTAAAGTGATGCATGTCTCCCAATGGTCTAAACAATGAATTAGATTATTCCTGTTTTTTAGGATAGCATCTACATTTATAATAGACATTAAAACATTATTTAATCAATAATTATAAAAAGACTATGCAAGCATAAATATTCTTACCAATAATAAATATATGTATAAGTGCCTTAGTAGGTGTTGTCTCATAGGGACCGCAAAGATTTGTATCCAGGTCTCCAGAAGGACGGAATAGTCAAGGAAAGTTAAGGATGGTATTTAAAACTAAAAGGATTTGGCTCTTAAATGATCGCAGCTGTAGCAGACAGGCTCAGAAAAAACTCAGAAAAAAAGGGTTCTTAAAGTGATGCTATCCTAAAAAACAGGAATAATCTAATTCATTGTTTAGACCATTGGGAGACATGCATCACTTTAGTTGAATACATGCATTTTTGATACACAGATACAGGTCACCGAAGAAGCCATATGCGAAACGTGGTCCCGATCTAGACAACACGTCTGACATCTTTTTCCTGTGGCTTTACTCCAATAACTGCAACCTAAAAAGAATTTGAAAGATTCAAAAAAATTCTAATATCATATGATACCTTAATTGGTTGATTACTTGAACTTACCTGTTGATTCAGGATCTTTGGCATCCTCTTGATAAGGCATATTTATTGGATTGTTATTGTAAATTTTGTATCTGGTTGTACTCCCTTTGTATATGCTGTATATATTTATTCCCTTTGCACTTTATAAAATTCACTTATTTGCTTTATAGTGTTATAGTGTTGTTTTGGGTTGCTCCAACCTCCAGGGAATAGCTGGAGATCTCCTGCTATTACAACTGATCTCCAGCCAATAGAGATCAGTTCACCTGGAGAAAATGGCCACTTTGGCAATTGGACTCTGTGGCATTGAAGTCCCTCCCCTCCCCAAATCCTGCCCTCCTCAGGCTCCGCCCCCAAAATCTCCCACT
This sequence comes from Euleptes europaea, assembly GCF_029931775.1. Lineage (NCBI taxonomy): Eukaryota > Metazoa > Chordata > Lepidosauria > Squamata > Sphaerodactylidae > Euleptes > Euleptes europaea. Next base: position 20,449,375 of record NC_079313.1, on the reverse strand, counting down.
GGTGGCGAAGAGGGACCTATGCCAGGAGGAGGGGAGGAGGGAAAGCTGAAGACGGGGGTGGGGGCAGATAAAAGACAGTGGTCTGGTGGGTGGGAAGTAGAGAAGGGAACAGGAAAAGGGAACAGGCTATAGCTATAGGGACTTTCAGGGAAGTAAAATGGCAATGGCAGGGAGGGGAAAATGACATGTCCTTGTGGGTCCCTCACTTGTCCACTTCTATTCAGAAAACTAACTTCTATATATTCCGCTTGGAAGCAAAAGCTCACAAATGGGAACTTTAGTGCAAGTCTATACATGGTCTAATAATACTTTTTAAAAAGCCCAGAACATTACATCCATGTGTACTGGGAGATCCCTCCCAATATGTATCTGAACAGTCGTTGGGTTATCTGAACGTGTGAACATCACCACTGGATTTTTCAGAATTCTGGTTTGTGCGTACTGAAGCGGTGTGTGCATGCATGCAAAATACATGTGTCCCCCTATTCAGACAACATGGCAACCATGCATATCAGAATCGTTGCAGCTCATACTCCCAATTTGCTTGGTGGCCACGTTCCCACTATGCATGAATGTAAGGCCCGAACCTTTGCAAAGCACAACAGTGAATTACTGAGGAGAGGTAGTAGAAAATAGGGGCTCTCCTAGCAAACAGGGACAGTTGGAAAATATGGTTCTGCTTGTGTTTTTTCTCTTAGGAGATTTATTCATGGTCAATTTTGATGCTCACTCAAAGCTCTTTTTTAAAATGCGACTTTAAAAATGCCTATTCACTGTCCTGATGCAAAAGGAGAAATTCCACCCCTACCACTCGCCTTCTCCTTTGTTCCTGTCTGCATAGTCATTAGCATGTGCATAGCTAACACGCCGCTGTTGTTTTTTGATTCTTTGAGGAGGATTCTTTGCGGCAAACGCCAAAGATCACGTTAAGTGAGCTCTTTAGTAATGCGAAGCAGGTCTGCAGGTTCTGGAATGACTGTTCAGCATGTAAAATTCAAAAAAATATGCGGGGCAATACAGCCTGGAACACGCTGCCAATTACCATGAATAAACGGCCCTAAAGAAAATTGCTAGGTCTCCCCCCCCTTTCCTTTTTTGTAAAGCATGCCTCTGGAAAACATAACCTTAGGCCCAATGGCACAATGAATCGATTGTTCTTTTCTTAACTTCAGAATAAGCGCAACGAAAGGAGAAAGTGGCCAGATCGCACAGTCCTCAAACCTCCTAAGGGGCATACATTAATTTAACCAGTCTGTATAGTCTGTGCTTGGCTTGCTGTCTGCCCAAGAAAAATGTTCCTTATTTTAAATACCCAGTGCTGGAAGGTAAAACGTGTTCCACTGCAAATAATTTTCTTTCCAAGGCGTATTAGGGACTCGGGGTAGTTCTCCGACTAAGCAAATGCACTGTAATCTTTTGGATTTATAAGCAATCATTCAAGCTGTGGCTGTAAGGCAGAATACAGTTTGCATACCGTTGCTGCCGTTCATCTTGCCGTGCCGTCCTAAGCAAGATTGCACCCTTCTAAGTACGTTGACTTCAATAGATATTAAAGGGGTGTAACTCTACACAGGATGGCACTGTCAGAGACTGAAGCAGAGACGGCGTCAATATTGGGCCACTATAGGGTTGCCAACCTCCAGGTACTAGCTGGAGATCTCTTGGTGTTACAACTGATCTCCAGCCGATAGAGATCAGTTCCCCTGGAGAAAATGGCTGCTTTGGCCATTGAGCTCTATGGTATTGAAGTCCCTCCCCTTCCCAAACCCCGCCCTCCTCAGGCTCTGCCCCCAGAATCTCCAGGGTTTTCCCAACCCAGAGCTGGCAACCCTAGTTCCAAACCTAGTATCCTCTTACAGCAGAGGCAGCTGCTTCTGAATGGGGATGCTCCCTGCAGACAGAACGGTTAGGGTTGCCAACCTCCAGGTAGTAGCTGGAGATCTCCTGCTATTACAGTTGATCTCCAGCCAACAGAGAGCAGTTCACCTGAAAAGATGGCCGCTTTGGCAATTTGACTCCATGGCATTGAATTACCTGTCAAAGTCTGATCGAGACTAAAGCCTGGACCTTAGCGATTAGATACTGGCTCAAGCTTTGGTTCAGTTATGTACCTGGCCCCCTACTAATCAAAGTAAAAAATGAATTACACAACTCGTCCTCGGATGCATTAATCAGACATAGAAGAAATCAAATCGGAATCTCCCTTGATGACCTATGATGGCAGAAGAAACTTATATATTCAAATATATTAAGCAGAGATTCACAGATCCAAGCAGAGATTCACAGATCCAGATACTACCCACCCATCAGCTTGACTTCTATACCAGGAAAAGTGTTCGAACAAATCATCAAACAGTCCGTCCTTGAGCATGGATCTGATCACTAAAAGCCAGCATGGGTTTCTCAAGAATAAGTCATGTCAGACTAATCTTATCTCCTTTTTTGAGAAACTTACTACCTTGCTGGATCAGGGGAATGCTGTAGACATAGTTTATCTAGATTTCAGTAAGGCTTTTGATAAGGTTCCACATAGTATTCTAGTTGACAGATTGGGAAAATGTGGGTTAGATCCTATTATTGTTAGATGAATCGGCAACTGGTTGACAGATCGTACCCAAAGAGTGCTGGTTAATGGTTCCTCGTCCACTTGGAGAGAAGTGACTAATGGAGTTCCTCAGGGATCTGTGCTGGGCCCTGTGTTGTTCAACATCTTTATAAATGATTTGGATGAAGGAATAGAGGGGATGCTTATTAAATTTGCAGATGATACTAAATTGGGAGGGGTAGCAAATACGGTAGAAGACAGAGCCAAGATGCAGGATGATCTTGACAGGCTGGAGAAATGGGCTAGAACTAATAAAATGCACTTCAACAAAGACAATTGTAAAGTTCTGCATTTAGGTAGGAAAAATCAAATGCATAATTATAGGATGGGGGAGACTTGTTTGAGCAGTAGTGTGTGTGAAAAGGATCTTGGGGTCTTAGTAGACCAAACACTGAACATGAGTCAGCAGTGTGATGTGGTAACTAAAAAGGCAAATGCAGTCTTGGGCTGCATCAACAGAAGTATAGTGTCCAGATCATGCGAAGTGATGGTATCGCTTTACACTGCTCTGGTTAGACCTCAGCTAGAGTACTGTGTTCAGTTCTGGGCACCACAATTTAAGAAAGATGTAGACAAGCTGGAACATGTCCAGAGAAGGGCAACAAAGATGGTGAGGGGGCTGGAGACCGAGTCCTATGAGGAAAGGTTGAAGAAGCTGGGTATGTTTAGCCTGAAGAGGAGAAGACTGAGAGGGGATATGATAACCATGTTCAAGTACTTGAAGGGCTGTCATATAGAGGAGGGTGCCGAGTTGTTTTCTGTTGCTCAAGAAGGTCGGACCAGAACCAACGGGTTGAAATTAAATCAAAAGAGTTTCCGTCTAGACATTAGGAAGAATTTTCTAACAGTTAGAGCGGTTCCTCAGTGGAACAGGCTTCCTCGGGCGGTGGTAAGCTCTCCTTCCCTGGAGGTTTTTAAGAAGAGGTTAGATGGCCATCTGTCAGCAGTGCTGATTCTGTGACCTGAGGCAGATGATGAGAGGGAGGGCATCTTGGCCATCTTCTGGTCACTAGGGGTGTGGAGGGGGGAGGTAGTTGTGAATTTCCTGCATTGTGCAGGGGGTTGGACTTGATGGCCCCGGTGGTCCCTTCCAACTCTATGATTCTATGATATTGAATTCCAAGGGTTCCTACCAGCTCAACCATATATCTGTTCGCCTGCCATGCTCGGTTTAACTAACTATATAGGTAAAATTGCTAACTATCTTTCTTCCCTTGGATGATCCCACACAACGTAGAGCTTTTTTATTAGCTAGAGTAAACGCTTTCCCATCTAAGATGCTTTCCGGCAGATATTCCCAAATCCCAAGGCATGAACATTTATGCTCGTGTAATCTTAATTCAATCGATACTATTGATCACATAATTTTAGATTGTCCTTTTTATGAATGTACCCGCAAAAAACTATTGTCTGCTTTATTAGCTACCAAAAAATTTTAGAACACTGGCGATGGTAGCTCAATTTCTTGCTGAGGTGCTGAAGATTAAAACTGTTTTTAACTAGTATATTTTGTAAATCATAATTTATATTGTTACTAATCCCTAATTTAAAGGGTGCTGTACTTATATCCTGCTTCTATCATTGGCTAAAGTATGTAATTATGCCAATAAAGGTATGTGTATGTGCATGTGCATTGAAGTACCTCCTCTCCACAAACCCTGCCCTTCTCAGGCTCCACCCCAAAAACCTCCCGCCGGTGTAGAGGGGGGACCTGGCAACCCTAGGCCACTATGCGTAGGTATAAGAGGGAGGGTTTCTACCGGTTACATGCTAAATGCCCCCCCCCCCAAGCCAGTGTGGCTTGAGTCCTGGATTCACACTTTGGAAGTCAGGGTTCAAAACCCTGCTTAAATCCTGCCACTTCAAATGTTCCATGTGAATTGCCTTGGATTCTCAATTGGTTTGAAGTCATGGGATGTTGCTGTACTCTTAAACTAAGCAAGTCTGATCTGGTAAGGAAAAAACAAACAAACAATCTAAATAACCCACAAGGAAATTAGTATTTTTAAATTTTAATTGACTGGGGAAGAAATTTGGTGACTGCCAATGTAGTATTAAAATCCACCCCTGCTAAAAGAACCCTCAGATTATCCAGTTTAGAGACAGATTCCCGAATAAAAGGCTTTATCCACCTGTCTCTAGCCTCGTTGAGCAAGTCACAGCTAAACAAGGAATGCTGAAGAGTGTCTATTTGGCCAGAACCACGTTGACATACTCTCTCACAGTACGGTACCCTATTTAAATGACCTATTAACTCCCCTGATGGGATGGCATTCAGTCTAGCCAACATAAATAATCATCTGTATCGTGGGATTATCAGAAAATCAAAGTACATTGGGAGGGATCGCGGCAAGTTTAGACCTAGGTATAGAGGTGAGCACACCCTACGTGCTCTTATTGTAGTACTTCCAGAATCCAGTTTTTGCAAGCAACTAGGCCACAATCTTATGATCCCTGCATTTAGTTACCCAGAAACAAATTGGTTGGGGAGGGTGGGGTTGTATGGATCCTTCTCTGTTTTGGCTGTAAAATGACCACTCAGTTCAGATCAAATGTAAGGATCCCACTGTGGGGCTGGTGGGGGCTGGTGATGTATTTCAAAAATTACACTGCACCCAATTACGAAGCAGCATTTTCCAGGAGTACAAAGAAATTCCAGGAGTATGAAGCAGCATTTTCAAGGGGGTGGGACTCACATGTGGTTTAGAAGCTCCGCATTTTCGCTGGGGATGCATAATTGGTCACAAGGTACTGCTGAAATTTCTTTGGGGCAAAAAGCCTCTGTGCATAGTGTTTTGAGAATTCGACTACAAATACTGTGCCGTTAAGAGAGCAGCAGGTCCAGACAGTGGCGGACCTACATTTTTGGGGCCCTGAAGCTTGAACTGTTATGGGGGCCCCTTCGCAACTAGCAACAATAGGGCAACATTCAACAAGGTCCAAAGGGCTTAAAAGTGTACGGTGGTCCTCAACAAGGGCTGGGGCTTTTTTGGCCCTGGCCCCAGCCTGATGGAATGCTCTTCCAAGTAACATCAGGGTCCTGCGGGACCTTCAGAAGTTCCGCAGGACCTGGAAAACAGAACTATTCCACAAGGCCTACAATGGAGGGCAGCCACAGGTTGTCATCGTTGCTGGCCTCCCTCCCCTTTCCTCCCCCTCGGGGCTTCTGATATGAGGACTGGGCTGCTTGGCCGGGCCTCCAACGGCCCTGTAATTATATGAGTACCATCTTGTTAACTGTATTAATTGTACTGAATGGTTTTATGAATTTTATTGATTACTTATTAATTTTAGATATTTATTGTTTTATTATTATTGTTGTTACCTGATATCAGGTAAGGGAGAGGAATGGGGATCTTCAGTAGCTGCCACCACTCTGAGGTGGGCCTAACTCAGGAGGGCCTAGAGCACCCTCCCTGCCCCTGGCTGCTTCTTCTCCCAACAGGGTATACTTTCTAGGTGACCAAACGAGGCGTGAGGACCCAGGCAGAGTAACAAACTGTTTATTAAAGAGGTCTAATAACAATGATAACTCAAGCCACAATAGGATGACAAAACCAGTAAAAGCAGACAAACAAATAAAAACCCTAATGCGTCTATCTTTACTATCCCTAGCTGTCTCCTGGCACTAGGCCTCAGGCAAACTCACCCCTTCCTGGATGAGGCAACCCTCCATCTTCAGCAGCCTCTCCTCAGCCTGCTCCCTAGGAGTGAACCCTTTTCAGGCAAGGCCTTTTATTCCTTCTCCCCAGGCATCACTCTCTTATCCCCGATTGGCCCTAGCCTTCCCTCCAAATCCTTTCCCACCAATCACAAGGCCCAGAGGCTGGGGGGGGGGGAGATGTAGGCCTAGTAACTACTTTAATATAGAACTCCCTAGGTCCTGTAGGCCACACTTGAGGCCTAGGAACATGACACCCACCCTGAGCCTGGCTTTGACTAGGAATGAGGACTGGTTATAAATTTAACTAATAAATAAATAATAATAGGGAGGTAGAAGGTCATCAGATGTGGGCTTGTGAAAGCATACGGGCCACCTAAACTCCCAGACTGGATCTGGCAAACCGATATGCAGGCACACGACTACTGTTCCAGCCGCGCGCCCGCTCCCAACGCTACTGGATGGCCGCTGTGCGCTCCGTTGAAACTGACACGGCCACTCCTGCGAGCTCCGTGCAGCCAGCAGCTAGGAAACAGAAGCAAGGGCAACCTCCAGTGAACCTGAGAGACTCCATGTTCCTGTGCAAACTCTGTTCCAGCCGCAGCCATGTCGTGGAAAGCAGACAGTCACGTAGTCAGTGCCAACGCCCCCCTTTCCCATTGCAACATCAGCAGCTTAATGGGCAATCAGCAGCGATCCTGATATCAGCGATGAGTCGGTCCTCCAGCTATGCAGCAGGGATCCCCAGATGTTTGCAGAGATCGCGCCTATTGTTCCAGAACGTTAATCACTTCAGCAGAGATCTCCCGGTTCCTCCCGGGTTGCAAAAGCCATTGGAATCAGAATAGATTTCCAAATTCTCACTACCCCACCCCAGCAGCCGAAGATTAATCCTTTTGTCACCTTTTGTCACCTGGGAACCTAGGAGGGGTAAATCCCCTCTCCCCGCCCCCAGAAAAACAGTGTATCTGGGATGCCCCCAGCCCGTAGTGTTACCTTAGGTCTTTCCTGGCATCTTTGCCGTTACTTTGTTGGTTTGGTTTTGTGCAGCCTGACCACGCTCCCTCCCGCCTTGCTGGTCAAGTCTACGGGAACCCCCTGCCCCCGACTTTGCTCTTAATTTCTTCTGTCTTAGTCTACGTGAACTTGGACAACTCCTCTTCAAGAACGGTAAATATCACCCCATCAATGATCCCTGCCACGTTGGCATCTGTGCTTGTACTACTCTCTTTGCATTTCTTAGATTTCTCTGTATGTGTGTATACATCACTGATTTGAAAGAAAAACAACATAAACTCTCTTAATTGGGAATCCTTTGCTTCAGTCTTTATTTAAAGGTCACAGTTACCAGCTCTGGTATACAAAGGTTGCTCTCGCTATATAAATATTGTAGTTTGCCATCTTGCTTGCTAATTCCCCAAGTTAAAGAGCAATTTGGCTAACACTTGTTAGGATAGAGGTGAAAATCTGCTTTTTGGTGTTAAAACGTACAAGTTTGGTGTTAAAACGTACAAGTGAGATGAGTGCAGCCTGAATTGAGAATTCAGATGTCTTTTTTATGGTTCCAATTGGCTCTTGCCTAAGGGCTGAGCTATAGACCTATTAAGCTGTGCACCAACAAAGGATTTGAGGATCCAGCTGCCCCAATGTAGGCTATGAATAGATTCTGGTGAGCTCAGTGAGCCCTTACAGGTGGGGGTTCAAGCTAAGGTTGCCAGGTCCACACTCACTTTGGCGGGAGGTTTCTGTGTTGATTGTGTGTGTGTGTGCTCGCGCGTTGACGCAAGGAGCCTTAGACCACTCAAACTCTTAGTTTGAGTGGTAAAGGGCCACAGTGACCCTTTACCGAAGGGTCAAACTAAGAGTTTGAGTGGTCTAAGGCTCCTCGCGAGTTGTAAACCGGAAGTGCCGTGTCGGCATGCGCATGCACGTTTGCCCGCCGGCCCTCAGCTGGTTGACGGGGAGAGGGGCACATTACTGGGGGGTTGCCCGCCACCAGCAGGCACCTGGCAACCCTAGTTCAAGCGCTGCAAGCCCCCGAGAAAATTTTGAAATTTCACCAATTACAGGGACATTTTGAGGCCATATGAAGTGGGTATTAGAGCATATTCTAAAGTCAATAATAAGTACTTCAATCCATTGGCTTATGATTCTATCACTAAAAAACTCGATCAATTTTGTTGAGAAATTCACTCATTTTAAGAAAAATTGCTTCAGGGGGCCCCTCTAGGATTTGGGGCCCTGAAGCTTAAGCTTCATTAGTTTCACAGTAGATCTGCCTCTGGGTCCAGAGGAAACAGACCATGCATAAAAGGCCATAATGAAGCAACCACAGAAGCAAATGGTAAATCATGGCCTGTTAATTCTAAAGTGTACAACAAGATTTGGTGTGCAAAAGGTTCTATTTTAAAACACTTCCCAAGAACATAAATTAGGCTGACTTGGTATCCAGGGAATACACAAGATAATCTGTAGTATACACTTTTCTCAAAGGCATCTGAAGTAGGCAGTCAATACACTTGTCCAGCAGCCTGAACATCCCAGACTAGCTTGACCTCATCAGAGCTTGGAATCTAAACAGGATAGGTCCCAGTTAGTACTTGGATGAGAGACCACCAAGGAAGTCCTGGGTTGCTCTACAGAGGCAAGCAATGGCACCTCTGTTCATCTCTTGCCTTCAAAACTCCATCAAGGGTACCCTAAGTTGGCTATGACTTGATGGCATTTAACTATTATAATTATATATGTGTCCAAAACCATTCCCAAAGGTCCTTGGTTAATCCCAAAGGTAACATCCTCCGTATTTTTGTAATAGTCACTGTACTAGATATGCCACTTCGGAAAACGGGAAGTTCGGCTGCGTCTTTGTATCAGAAGCAGCAGTGGCCTACGGGGTGTGTTGCCCAAAACACCCTAGCCCCCGCTACTGAGCAATGTTCAGGAGGCATGGTGCCCTAGCATAAGGCATCGGGGCGAGGGGTGCCTATGCCGCAGATGGGGCCACCCAGCTATTCATTGGGCCAGCAGAACCCATGCAAATCCTTAATTGCCTTAGTCAATGGAGGCCTTTCTAGATGTTTCATAGATAGAACACAGGGGAATTATTTCCCTTTCTCCCTAAGAATCTACCCGATTTAGGCCATTTATGCATGGCTGGTTCCTCGAGGTCACAGCGCTGTCTACTTTGGAGCTTTGCTTTATTATGCATGCATTTTCCAACTGTGAGAGGTCGCCTTGCTCTCCCCACACCTTTTTGCATATTTTTACTGTGTTTTCTGGATGCTGGCTAAACATGAACCCAGAAAATGCAGGCAAAATGTGTGGAAACTCAAGGGGAGAGCGAGGTGATCTTTGGTGGTCGGAAAATGCGTGCATAATCAAGGCAAAGCCCTGAAGTAGTCGGCAGGGTGACCTCGAGGAAAAAGCCATGCATAAATGGCCATAGTGAGAAACCCTTAAAAAGAAACCTGAAACACTGAGAAATCTTTAAAGGCTATGAAAATCTCCTCAATTCATTCAACTGTACAGCAGAGATTTACATTTTCATGTTGCTCTTTGCCCAGGCCAGCAGCAAACTGTTTTCTTGGGCCAGGAGTTGGGGGAGGGAATGGAAAAAGCTCAAGACACCAGTTGCTTTGGCAACATACGCGATTTATGAAGAAACCCCTATTCACTGGATAAATATAGCAGCTCTTTCCTCTTCTGATCCACTTGTAGATTTAATTTTATGTCAAGGGAACAAAATCTGAATGACTGCGTGGATGATGGGAAAGAAGACAAAAAAAGGCGTAAACTGTGATGGGCAATAGGCAGGAAAATTCTTGATGCTGAGAGATTTACTTTATTGAGGGGCGTAAGTTAATATCCTGCAGCTTCCTGTGTTGGGTATTCTGTAGGAATCCCTCCACTTCACAGACGTCCTCTAAGATTGCTATATCTACTTTTTATAAAAAAAGCACGGCACAACATCTGGAGAAAGCAGGCGAAACCTCATTAGAAAGCACAAAGGAGCTGTTATGGGGAATGCTACAGCCAGCCAGCTGTGAAAGCTAGGTATTTATCTATGGAAATCGTGTGGCTCTTATGAAAATGCACCTGCAGAACAAAAGGTTTTGTTTTTGTTTTTCCCCAGAAGGATGTACTATATTGAGCTGTGCTTTTTCTTTCTTGCTTTAAACAAAGAAATGCCCATTATTACTTTTTTTTGAAATGGAGGGGCGATTCTTTTACATGGTCTAGGCTTGTACATGGTGTATTTGCCTTCTTTTGCTGGCATTATTAAAATTTTGCTTACAGCATCTAAACAATTAAATTATTTATTTAAACATGATATAATGATGTAGCAAATTTAGCAACAGTTACTTATTGCCAGAACACCATTCTATCTTTCGAAGACTCACACATCCCTAAAACACCAGTGAGGGGAGAGGCTGTGGCTCATCGGTAGAGCATCTGCTTGGCACGCACAAGGTCCCAGGTTCAATCCCCAGTTAAAGGGACCAGGCAAGTAGGCGATGTGAAAGACCTCTACCTGAGACCCTGGGGAGCCGCTGCCGGTCAGAGTAGACAATACTGACTTTGATGGACCAAGGGTCTGATTCAGTATAAGGCAGCTTGATGTGTTCATGTGATGTGTCTTAAAAAAACAACACCAAAAACTTAGCAGCAGTTCTTAGAGCAACACTTTTCTTTCCTTACAAGGCTCCCATTGAAGTACACGAGACTATACTTCGATCCTGTCAGGCCTTTGCTATTGTCAGGCCTTTGCTACCCTAAGCAGGCCCCAGCTGGCTCTGCTTCATGACCTCGGTTCTCAGACTTTCATCTGTGTACAGTTTCGTTTCCAAGCTCCTGTTATGTCTCCCTCGCATCTTACCCGCTTCCTCCTCGCCTGGGAAACGGTATCTCGGAATTGGTAGACATGTTTACTTTCTCAAGCCTACAATGCGTTTATACTGTACCTGAACCATATATCGCCATAACTAGCCTTCTTGTGCTTTTAGCAGTCAGTCTCTTTGATCTGTCTATTTGCTCCTAATAAACTCTTACTGCTTCAGAGCTACCTGCCTGGACGAGTTTGATTAAGGGATGCTAGAGACAGACGCCTGATCCTGACAGATCCCATGGAAATATATGGGGCCCCTAAAGGAGTTGTAAAAAGGAATGTAATGGAAAACAGGTAAAAACTGCTCATAATCTGATATCACGATGCTGCCTTATAATATGTCGACCCATTGGTTTATCAAATCTAGCATTGTGCTGGTGGTTGTGGTATGGTGGAGAGCCCCTGTTCTCATGGCTTCGCATATATCCCTTTTCCAGTGCTCTGACTGGGGTCTCAGGAGATGCTGCAGGGATTGGACCTAGAACCTTCAGCATCCAAAGCAGGTGCTCTGCCACTGACCTCCTCTCCCTCACCCATGGGGAGGAGGGGGCAATGAAACAGGGTTGTTGTAAGTTATTCAATTATCTCTATGCAGTCCCATCTGCTTAGCAGCTAGGAGTCTTTGTTGTGTTCTTCATTCACTCCTGCATTTATGCTTTGATGTCCTTGTGCGCAGTGCTGTCAAGTCACAGCTGACTTATGGCGACACCTCACAGGGTTTTCAAGACAAACAGAGCTGGTTTGCCATTGCCGGCCTCTACACAGCAACCTTGGACTTCCTTGGTGGTCTCCAGACTAAGTACTAACCAGGGTTTATGTACCTGTATGCCTGTTCATATGCTTTATATATTTAGTTTCAGCTATTTATAGCCTGTGTGGATCCAAAGCAGCTTACAACATCATGCCTTATACTGAATGGGACCATTAGTCCATCAAACTCAGTATTGTCTACTCAGACTGGCAGTGGTTGAGACCTTTGTCTCAGGCTGAGATTTTTTGTATCACCTACTACCTGATCTCTTTAACTGGAGATGCTGGGGATTGAACCTGGGACTTTCTTCATATCAAGCAGATGCCCTACCACTGTGGCTCCTCGCCATCATTCTCCCCTCCTCCGTTTTATCCTCACAGAAACCACCCTGTGAGGGAGGTGAGGCCAAGAGCAGATGGTTGGTCTAAGATAGTGGTTCCCAAAGTGGGCAGTACCTCTTTAGAGCTCTCTCAGCCCCACCTACCCCACAAGGTGTCTGTTGTGGAAAGGGGAAGGGAAGGTGATTGTAAGCCGGTTTGATTCTCCCTTAAGTGGTAGAGAAAGTCAGCATATAAAAACCAACTCCTCCTCCTCCTCCTCCTCCTCCTCCTCCTCCTCCTCCTCCTCTTCCTCTTCTTCTTCTTCTTCTTCTTCTTCTTCTTCTTCTTCTTCTAGAATTTTTTTAAAAACCTTGTTTCCCTGGAAGTGTCACAGGACTCCTTAGTTCCTTCATATGTGCTCCCTCTTGTTCTTAATTCAGTTTTACACTGATGCTACCCTTGTTGGAGTGAGCGACTCAGCAAGGCTGGACATTGGGGGACTTTGCCTTATGCATGGGGATTTCACCGGGACTTTGCTCAGGGAAGATGGAAGAGACGGATTAACAGAGGAATGGGAAGACCCGGACATTGCGAGGGCTGGTCGCGAGGTCATCTCTAATGGACGGAAAACTCATGCATAACTCCAAGGAACAACTGATTCAGAATGGGGGCGAATGTGAGTAAAGTACCCATGCATAAACGACCAGAGGTGTCCTTTGTTCTTCCCACTTTCCATGTGGCTTTTCATGGAGTCACACGTATCTACAGGTCTCTCCTGTAGAAACAATGCCTCTTATGCATGATACCCGATCAGCTGGCCACTTGTGATAGGGAAAGTACTCTTTAGATTAGGCTTCTCTCTCTTCCTTTGGGCTGCAACCTGAATGGGGACAGAATCTACTTGAATAAATGTAAGTTTTACTTTTTGCAATATACTTCTTGGGAGATTTATTGACTGCACTCAATATCACACGTCTATGCCTGGGCAAACTCTGCTATATTAACCAAATGTCCCAATAATCCTTCTTGTCTATCCACCATTGGGACTCCTGTTTAAGTTTGCTACATCGGACGTGGACAGCTACCCTTCTGGAATGCACAATTAGCTGTTTAGGCATGACTAGTTGCCATCTTCCCCCCTGTTGAATATTGACAGATGTGGCGTCTCCGGCTTCTTCCAAGTTCAGCACGCTTGGAGGAGGTGCGAAGATTGTCCTGCTCTGGCCAAGGCAAAATGGTGTTTGTTTTGTTAAGCAATGGTTAGGTTGGTTTGCCTGAAAGGAGTTTGGAACACAAGAGGGGCAGCTGAGTTATTCCTTCCCCCCTTCTTGTCAGCTTGATCCACTTTATGACAAATACTGTAAGTGGAGGAATAGCAACAACCGATGAAGCTTTTACAGCTCTTGACAGGAGTGTTACGGAGTTTTCCAAGAGGGCCCTTGCCATGTGTGGGCCTCAGTGGAAATCTGAAGACTGTAAACTAAAAAAATATGTAAAATCTTGTCAGCCTGCAAATGTAAGCAGCAGAGTGTAAACTGAATGTTGCGAAGAAACCTTTTCACACTGAATAGAGGCTGCAGAGGCTGGCATCTGTTCCATTGAATGTGTATTACAGTAGGGTGACAAGCTTCCAGGTTTCACAAAACTCTTCAGGGATGAACAGGAGCTCTGTGCTGCTCAAAAATGTGCAACACTGTTTCCAATAAAAGGTATAACTTGAATTATTTTGGATCCTGTCTGACTTTCCCTTCCAACCTTTCTGGAACTGTTTTATACTGCCTTTGACTTCTCTTTTTGTCTGTGGCCCCCCCCTGCCCCGCCTAATGAAGCTAATGAAGTCTTCCAAGTTGGAAGTCTTCAGCCTAGCATAGTAGTAAAATAAATGTTTGCATAAATTCAAAATGTGGTCATATTTCTGTAATGTATGTGAGTAACTAAGATCATAGCAAGCGAAGCCTAGGAGCTTGAGTCCTGGGCGAAGGCTCCTAAGCCCTGCTCGCACGATTGGCCAAGCCAACGCATCCCATTGGCCCTAAGCCGGGTCATGCCATTGGTGACCCGGGGGTTGCTTTCCCCCATCACGGATCAGGGGGGGAGAGGCCACCAACGGTCAGGGGAGCATTTAAGCAGGGCCTGGTTGTACAGTTCCCAGTTCTGTTCTGTTCTACAATAAAGCGTTGTTGTTGGAACTCCGTCTCGACCTCGCGTGTCCTCCCCATGCGGACTTAACAATTTCAGATTTCAAAATTCTTTTTTTGGGGGGAAGTAAACTATTTGAAGTTCCAAAAAGAACTTTGAAACCTGAAATACTACCAGATTTCGAATTTATGCAAAATTTTGTTTTGCCTTTGGAATTTGGCTTGGAGAGATACTTCTAAAGCATTGTGTTGTTTTTTAAGGCATTAATGTCCAATATCTTACTAGATCTTCAACCTTTCGTCAGTTTAATTGACAGATTAGTCAATAGCTAAGGTAACAGCTAGAGTTAGGGCCCATTCCTGACCTGGGAGGGCGAAAGATCTTGGGAGATGCGGAAAGGCCTGCGCCGTTCGCGCCAACGCCCATGCTGCTTGTGCCGGCACCTGGGCCACTTGCGCTGCTGTGACTGGCAGGGATGCCGACATTGGGGTATGGACGCCAGGCTCCCAGCGCAGCCCCGGGACACTGGCTTGGCATCCCACCGGTGTCATAACAGTACACCTCCATCGTCCCAGGTGCACCGTCATTCCAGGGGGCATTCCGGGGGTGAAGCTTTTAGGCGGCTTTCTAATCCCCCTTCAGGCTCCCTTTGCTCTTACTTGCATTTATGTCACCTTTTTAGGTACTGTTGCCCCCGTGGAATGCTATGGAGTGGTTCCATGGGGCTTGCAAGAAAGGGCAGCTTCTTGGCTTCAGTGTGGGGGCGGCGGCTGAATCCTCCTTTGGAGGTGGTGCCGCTGTGCTGCCTCCAGTCAGCCGCGCATCCCCTCCCCTCAGGAATGGGCTGTAAGAGTCAACTTTAATATCACTGAATCTGCAGCGCATATGGGATGGCATCCATTTGATCTTGATTCCACCTTGGTGTCCATCAAGATTGGAGTTCTTCCTTCCCCTTCCTCCTGATTGTTCACTGGCCATGCGACATCCAGTCAGGAGAAGGCATCACATTCTTGAAATTGGATCAATCGATTCACGGTCGATAGTACAGCAACCGCAGAGAAAAAGAAAGTACTAGTCTTTTGCTGGTAGTTTCCAACGAGGGAGAGAGCCCTTTTTGGGGTTGTTAGCCCAGAGCAAAGACATATTTTTAGGGAACCATGACATGACCTGCCAAGTTTGGGATTGAAAACAAGTATGGCTTGGTTCATGTTGTGAGCAGCCTTTGCAAGAGTTTCCACAGTGCTTCTTCCCTGCAGATCTTCAAAACTGTTCTGGTGTGTGGTATGGGCCAAGTAGTTCTTAAATGCGATGCAGTTTCACTGACCCTCCTGACGTCTCAGTGAAAATAACAGAAGGAAACACTGAGAAGTAAGAGGTCTCTTTCACCTCCTGAGGAGGCGAGTTGTTTCTCCAATTGTGAAATTCAGTTTTGAATGCCACTTCCCTCCTCGGCTGTGGAAAATGTCAAAGAAACCTCTAAGCATGTTCTTTCTCCCTGCTTTCCCCATGTAGATGTCTGTTCTGAAATCCCAGTCGCACAGTTGACAAATACAATAGTTAAATCTTAATAAGAAAACATCATTCCTTGGAGCAATTGTAAAATAAGTAGGCTTTTTATGGTTTGAAAATACTTGAGCTGCTTGATTTCTATATGTTGTGGTACAAAATGTTTAAGGCGGAGGACTAGTTTGAAAAATGGTGCCATGCTAATAGTGTCATTCCTCAGCCGTTACAGTCTTATAAGACCTGTCAAGCCTGAGCCCTCTCCAGCGACCCCAGGACTTGTTGATACCGGGACCGAGCGTGGACCCAAAATAAACCACAGCTTTTAAAAAGGCTTTGCTGACCCAGGGCTAAAGCAGAGAGGACCAGAGAATCAGGCAACCACAAGAAACCTTGTTTAAGGAAGAAACATTTATTGAGAAGAAACATTTATTGGACAAATGGCCACAACTATGTTGGCAACAGTGATGAAGTCTTTGGCATAGCATGAGTGCTGGATCTAAGGCGAAGTCCGACCCCAATGTGGACAGTAGAGCCAACCCTACCCCCAGCGAGCCCGCTGGGGGTAGCAGGGGTGGCGGTAATGGGACCTCACCTGGGCTTGAGCCACTTGGTGGCCCCCTGCCACTGAGGAGAGGCTGACCGATAGCCCCCCGAGCTGGGCAT
Source organism: Euleptes europaea (assembly GCF_029931775.1). Classification (NCBI taxonomy): domain Eukaryota; kingdom Metazoa; phylum Chordata; class Lepidosauria; order Squamata; family Sphaerodactylidae; genus Euleptes; species Euleptes europaea. Next base: position 20,432,845 of record NC_079313.1, on the reverse strand, counting down.
GATTCACAACCAGCCTCTCCGAAAAACCCCTTAGTGGATTAAAACACAGGTTACAGTTTAAGGCACACTGGCAAGAAAATAACAAAGTCTTAGGCTGATCAGAACACTTGCTATCTATTACTTAGCAGGCGGTCTAACACACTGCTGCAAGCTGGTTCTGGTCTCAGCCAAGCAGGCTGGGCACGAGCATTGCGTTACATAAAGTACAGTTTCTTGTGTAGCAAGGCGAGCATAAGCATGGAGGTACGAAAAAAGAGGGTTTTTTTTTTTTTAACCATAAGGCCTAACTGCCCTTATGGAATTCTGGACCCAGGTCAGATGACCCACTTTCTCCCAATCAGAATGTAAACCAGGGAGAACCCTAGATGGATCCAACTGGTTCTGACTGGTCCCCTTCCCAAGCACAGAGGAGTGATCTCATCCCCCCTCCCAGGTTCTCCCAGGTGCACGGCACCATCCAGTTAAGCTGGAATGCAGGTGTGCTTGAACAACTATCTGAGAGCTTAACAAGCTGCAGGGGCAGGCTACAGGCCTCTGTGAACTGAGCTCTGGGAAATTACTAGAGTTAGCACTTAGCGTTCAAACATGGCAACTAAACTGTGGTCAAGTCTGCAAAATAAGGTTTCTGTCTTGACAAGACCAATGGCTTCAGTGGCCTGCGAAGAGTTCCCCTCTGCCTAGAATCTGCACAGGAAATGCTCTGGTGCATGTTGAAGCGAGCCACAGAACAATCCACAAGGGGCGGCCAAAAGACAATAGGAGCTGGCATGACCGTTGCCCTGGCTTTAGTGCCACTTTCCCCCCTAAACTGGCACTAGCGCCATTGCGGGGTCACTTACGCAGGCTCTGGGGAGCCGCGCAACAGCACAGGCGGCAGTGTTTCCCCCAGTGCAAGGGCTTGCGCCGGCGCCAAAGGCACTGTTCCTGGGGACGGGGCTGATGTGACTCAGCTCCCTGAGCCCTTTTGTCCTGGGAACGCCTCCTTTTTTGCGCCGGCAAAAAGGGTGGGGTAGGCCCGTGGAGCTGTATGGAGCAACTGCTGGGTTTCCCCTAACACTCCATTTTTGGCTTGCTGGACCTGGCGGTAAGCCAAACAGGATGTGCCGTCCCTGGGCCTGCTCCAACTACCCCCCTCCACTCAGGATTGGAGAGGGGGTACCTTTAGGAGATACCTTTAGGTACCACAGACATGAACATAACTTTGCTTAACCAGCTAGCAAGACTTTGTTCTTTCTCTGCTAGTTGTTATTATTTATTATTATGTATTACTGTTTCATTAGATTTATAACCCTCTCTCTTCCCAGCCAAGACTGGGCTCAGAGCGGCTAACAATCCTTGGTCAAGTCAACATCGTGAGGTGAAATTTCAATGGAACAGAACACAGTTAAAAACCAATAAAATGTAACAACAAACCAATAAAGCCTGTTGGACCCTTAATAGCACATTGGGGGTATAGTGAGATGGGGAGAAAAAGCAATCCCTTTATCTACCCTTTCTCTCTGACCGGGTTGCTTTTAAAGTCATTAGAACAACACTAGTCAAAGAAAAGCCCTGACCTGGATAGACCGGGCTAGCTCGATCTCATCAGATCTTGGAAGCTAAGCTGGGTGAGCTCTGGTTAGTCCTTGGATGGAAGATGTCCAAGGAAGTCCAGGGTTGCTAAGCAGAGGCAGGCAATTACAAACCACCTCTTTTTGTCTCTTGCCCCCAAAACTCTATGGAGTTGCCATAAATTGGCTGTAACTTCACAGCAAAAAAAAAAAAAAGTCAAAGGAAAAAATGGAGACAATATCTGGATTGGACCATAACTCCAATCTGTTTTTTGTCTTATATATATTATTTTGTCCTGTGCCTACATTTCATTGCTCCTTTTCATAATCTGCCAGATGCTGCTGAGAGCACCCGTGTATCAATAATTTTAATGGGTAGTTTATATAGTTTATATAGTTTGCAAGGAGTCCAAGCAACTTTTTTACTACTTGTATTAACCTGTGGGTAGAGCGTAACACTAAGAGTTTTAATGGTAAATTGTGCTGTGCTGGTCTGTGACTGTTTTTAATAAAGATTGATTGCTTCTTTTCAGCCTTTCCTCCTGGGTAGGGATGCCACCCTCCAGGTAATATTCAAAGGCAATACTATATTAGCAAGGTAATAAAGATACAAACAAGTGGTCAAGTGTGAGCACCCTTAAATGTGAACTAAACAAATCATCAACAAACAAAACATGAACGGACAATATATACATATGCACAATGTTCTTAATTACAAGCAATGTCGCTCACAAGCTTAACAAAGTTCGTAAACTAAATGATGCAATGAGAATGGTATCTTCTTATTGCCTGACGGCTAAAGGTAAGTAAATGTGGCTTCTCAAAGAAGTCTTCACAGCCAGAGGAAAGAAATGTGCAAGCAAAAAGGAACGTTTTCCAGATAGATTTCAAACGTTTTCGCCCACTGCTAGGGAGCGTTGTCAGCCTGAAATTCTATGGCATGAGCGCCTCTCAATGCCTCATCAGGCTTGATAAGTCAGTGGTGCCCCTAAGGGCTAAATCGTTTCTCAAGTCAGGAATCTGGCCGGGGAGTGGTGGCTGCCTTGGCTGATAAGCTCTCAGGGGGCTCACCAGGACAGATCTGGATGGGGTGGTGGCGGCTAACCTCGCAGCGAGGTCGCCAGCACAGATCGCCAGCCAGTGGTGGTGTCCAGAAAGGCAGGCAGAAAGAGAGAGAGAGAGAGACAGAAAGAATGAAACAGATATGAGAGAAAGGGAGAGGGAAGGAGGGAAAGAATGGAGGAGAGAAAGAGAGAGAGAGAAAGAGAATGAAAGAGCGGGAGAGAGAGGGAGAAAAATACAAAGAGGGACAGGAAGGGTAAGTGGCTGGGCTTGCGGGGCGTTGTAGCCCCGCTGCACCCAAGAAGGGATGGGGGGGACTTGCTGGCTGGGAGCACGAGGCCACTCGAGCCTCGCTGCACCTGGAAAGGTAGGCGGGAGAGGGGCCTCGCTGCGCCCAGAAAGGTACGGGAGATGGGTGGGTAGGCACACGAGGCACAAGGGGCCTCACTATGCCTGGAAAGCTACGGGGGTGGGGGGGATGGGAAAGCTCAAGGGGAGTTGGGTGGGTGGTAGGGTTGCCAGGTCCCTCTTCGGCACTGGCGGGAGGTTTTTGGGGCAGAGAGGGGAGGGACTTCAATGCCATAGAGTCCAATTGCCAAAGTGGCCATTTTCTCCAGGTGAATGGATCTCTATCGGCAGGAGATCAGTTGTAATAGCAGGAAATCGCCTGCCACCACCTGGAGGTTGGAGCAACCCAAAACAGCACTATAACACTATAAAGCAAATAAGTGAATTTTATAAAGTGCAAAGTGAATAAATATATACAGCATATACAAAGGGAGTACAAACAGATACAAAATTTACAATAACAATCCAATAAGTATGACTTATCAAGAGGATGCCAAGGATCCTGATTCAACAGGTAAGTTCAAGTAATCAACCAATTAAGGTATCATTTGATATTAGAATTTTTTGAATCATTCAAATTCTTTTTAGGTTGCAGTTATTGGAACAAAGCCACAGGAAAAAGATGTCAGACGTGTTGTCTAGATCGGGACCACGTTTCGCATATGGCTTCTTTGGTGACCTGTATCTGTGTATCAAAAATGCATGTATTCAACTAATAAATCAACATTTATAATAGACATTAAAACATTATTTAATCAATAATAAAAAGACTATGCAAGCATAAATATTCTTACCAATAATAGATATAAGTATAAGTGCCTTAGTAGGTGTTGTCTCATAGGGACCGCAAAGATTTGTATCCAGGTCTCCAAAAGGACAGAATAGTCAAGGAAAGATAAGGATGGTATTTAAAAGTAAAAAGGATTTGGCTCTTAAATGATCGCAGCTGTAGCAGACAGGCTCAGAAAAAACTCAGAAAAAAGGGTTCTTAAAGTGATGCTATCCTAAAAAACAGGAATAATCTAATTCATTGTTTAGACCATTGGGAGACAATGTTCCCATAAGGAAAATAAGTTTAGTCTCCATTTGGTGCAGTGTTTTTTGGATATTTTGCGAGTCATAGGGTCGACCACGGAATTCGCTCCAGAAATTTAGAAGCCCCGCTCACTGCCCATTTTTTGGAAAAAGGACATGGAGATAGGGATTTCTCCTTTTGTGTTTTATGGCAATTCTAACCTACCTCACAAGGTTGTTGTGAGGACACAGTGGAGGAAGGGCAAACGATCTTGTAAACTGCCCTGGGTCCTCCCTTGGGGAGAAAAGTGGGGTTATAAAAATTGAAACGGGAAAAAAAGATGATATTAAAGGGTTGCCTGAAGCATGAGCAAAAGGGCTGACAACAGGATTAGTTTGGAGTTCATTGGTAGGGAAAGAAAAATTGGCAGCTTCTGCTTTAAGATACGTTTGTAAATGTTGGGCAAATGTTTTTTAACTGAATTGGAGTGAGCAAAGGTTGATGGGCCAGTGGTGTTCTCCTATGCCTCACTGCTTTGGTATGAGAAGCTGGAGGAGGTAGTAGCAGGAGACCTCCTGCTATTACAACGACTCTCCAGCCGATAGAGATCAGTTCACCTGGAGAAAATGGCTGCTTTGGCAATTGGACTCTATGGCATTGAAGTCCCTTTCCTCCCCAAACCCCACCCTCCTCAGGCTCTGCCCGCAAAACCTCCCGCCGGTTGTAAAGAGGGACCTGGCAATCCTAGTCTAAATGTGTTTGTGAGGCAAACAATTAATTCTCTGCTCTTTCAGAGGGTATGTAACCACCCTCAAAGAATCGTCATTTTTTGGGTTTTTTTGTTGGTTAAAAAAGTAAGTGCCAGTACTCTCATATATATTTCCACCAATTCTCCCCTCAGGACTTGGGAGGACTTTCGCAAAGGTGCTGGTAGTACCAGTGAGCAACACACTGAGAAAGTGTAAATCCTCTTCATCCCCTGACATCTCCTTCCAAGGGATGAAAATCAGCCATCTCTTACACATGGAGGAACCTGGGCTGGTGTTGACTCTGGGCGAACATGGGCAGCCGGGCCTTGGTTCCTTGCGAGAGAGACCCCAGCACTTGTTCACCTGCCAGAAAAGATCATCCAGGCAGAAGCAAGAGGGGTTCATACAGTGTGCCTCATCAACACTGGCAAAAACAACATTTTTGGCTGCAACAATGGTGCGATGCTTCTGAGGACAGGTCGAATACCATACCAGGCCTAGTGGATCTGCAAGAGAAGATTGTGCAGATGTCTACCAGTGACAGCAATACATCAGCGCTGACACAAGAGGGATTTTTTCTTCAATCTAGAGGACTCTGGGACAAGAGTGGAATCCTTGGGTTGTTGGCTCCCAATAGAGACAGTGAGCATTTTGTCCTCCAAGAACAGCATTTTGCCTGTGAATCTTGAACTGACTGTACCAAAATTGCCTCTGGGAGTCACCACTTAGGGCTGCTGTCTGTTGGCAGCATCCTAGACACTTGTGGTTGTGGAGACTATGGCCAGTTGGGGCGGTGCCTGCGCCCTCCCAATGAAGGTGGCCAATGGAATGATCTAGAAAGTCTGCTTCTCCCTCAGCTTGTTGTCCTGAGGACAGAAGTCCAGATCTCGGGTTGCATTCTCTGCTGGGCAACACCATCCTGGGTGCCTTGATTTAGAAGGTGAGCCACAGAAGATACTAGGATGTTGTGGAAGGAGGTGATAGATGAGGATGTTGATTTCCATGGAACTAAAGGATGAAGAGAGAGGTTATCATTTTCAGCCCTCTGAAAAAAGTTATGATAGATCCATCTTTGCTTGTGGTATGTATACCATCTAACATACATTTCTGGACCCTGGACTACCTGTCTGGACAGCACAGTGGTCCTTCAAAATAACACAGAAGCTGGCCATCCTTTGTGTTCTCCTAATTCCTACCCACCTTCTCACTGGGATATAAGGGGTCACTGAGGGACACTTCAGTGGGATATGGACTTAGGGATCTCCATTCCTACTTGTCTCTGACAAAGGGAGTTTTGATTCTCAAAAACCTATACCCCAGAAACCTTGTTGGTCTTTAAGATGCTACTGGACTTGGATCTTGCTATTCTACGGCAGGCCAACGTGCCTACCCATTTGAAACTATCTCTTGATTCCTAAGCATTGATCTCTGGGAGACCTCAAATGATATTAAATACATTAGGTTTGGAACCCAGCAGGAAGCCAAATAAGTATAGGCACATAGATGGCATTCATTTCCATGTTTTTTTTTTTTTACTGATCTCTGGGTGGGCAATCGAGGTCAAAAGATGATATGGGAGATTAGTTTGTGGGTATCCACTAGAATCATGGGAATCTAGACATTGTTAATGAAAGACAATGGGGGGAACTGACATGTCATGTAAAAATGTATGAACTGAACCTCTGACAGTTTTTTAATTGAAAAGCCATCACAGAAGGCTGTCATTTTTGAGTGGAGTTGTTGGGGGGAGGAGAAGATGTGATTAACTCTTTCTCTGTAAGATGTTTATTTTTTGCTCAAGATCCTCCCACCCATTCTGAGTTTACTTCAGGGGGGAAACAGGCAGCTCCGTGCAAGAGATATTGATCAGGAAAGCAGTTGATGGGGAAAGAGTTGAATATGCGTCTGTGTGTGTGTGTGTGTGTGTGTGTGTGTATCAAACTGCAGCTTCCTAAGACTGCTTTTTATTATATATATATTTTAAAATGGTATATGTATTTGTACCTAACATGTACTTTGTTCTTATTTTTTTATACTCGTAGTAGCTGATGTGTCCTGACCTGGATAGGCCAGGCTAGCCAAATCTCATTGGATCTTGGAAGCTAAGCAGGGTCGGCCCTGGTTAGTATTTATATGGGAGACAACCAAGGAATACCAGGGTAGCTATGCAGAGGCAGGCAATGGCAAACCATGTCTGAACATCTTTTGCCTTGAAAACCATACAGGGTCACCTAAGTCAGCTGCAATGATAGAAAAAGAAAGTGGCTGACATAAACTTGAATATGAGTTGGCAAATAATTGTGATGTACACTTTTATGCTGAACAGGATGCCTTTGATGTTCAGAAGGAAGAGCACTCAACTTTTAACATTGGACTGGCAAAGGTAGGTTGTTCTCATCACAATGCTGAAGTACAGTGGAATGCCCAACTGAGCCTTCGCAGCAACCTGTAATCTGTTACAAGGCCCCAACCTACCCATCAAAGATGAGCTGATCGATTAAAGATGGCTTTTCCTTTTTGTTGCAAATCTCATATGCCTGCACTTTGCTGCAGAGATTGCAATTGGAGCAAAATGCCAAGCTGAAGAAGCTGCTCTGCTTAATAAAGACTGGAGACAGATGATGGTCATTCTTGGTGAGTTGGATGGTAAGGTGGGGCCACCACTTGCAAGGTACATCTCTCATTCTCTTTGTTCTGCTGTGGTCAGTGGTCATACAAGTTTATTTACTTACTTTATAGCCTGCCTTTCCCATTGAGGCAACCGGAAGATTACACAGCGTAAAACAATGCAAATAGTATGAGACATCCAATAAGCAATGCAACTATGGCTACAGAATTAGAAACAATGCAAAAAAGTATGTCAGACAAAGCAGAACATGGAATTACAGATGCAAACAGCAATGCAGTAAGAGCACATAGAATAAACTGATAATACATAAAGTAACCAGTAGCATAGATTAGAACCTTGATTTGCTTTATAAAAGTGCCTTCTGGACCCATTCCATTATGCTATAGCCCTATTCTGTTTATAAAAATGTGCTCCTGAATAATTCTGGGTTGTGTAGTTTGCAGAACCATAGAAGCGTGTGAAATATTTAACAGCTCTCACCGGTTGTCTGAAATATTACCAGGTCATCCTCTGGGAAAGAGGGGAGGGACTATCTTTCCAGAGCAGTGAACAATGCTTCCCTTGATCCTGTTTTATGATAAACTCATTTGGCTTCTTTTTAATCCTAATATCCATGTATACTACATCGGCGTGGATACCACCATCCTCCAAGGAGCCTTGCTCCTCCCTAAGGGCCCAGGAAAGGGGAAGCAGGGCCGGCTTTAGGGGTGGGTGAACTGGGTAGCCGCCCAGGGCACCAAGCTGCAGGGGTCACCAGGCTGAGCTTGGTTGCTCAGAGAGGAAAGAGAGGCAAAATGACTATTTGCATTCACATTTCCAAACAGCACTATTTTATTTCTACATTAATTCCAGCAAGAAAGTACTTCACTTCTGTACCACCCACACTGCCAATTGTTTGAGGAGCAAACTATTTTCTCTTCTTGTCTTCTGTGCTTGGCCCTTCCTGATGGAGTAATGGATATCTCACAACCCCTTTGTACGGAGGAGAGGTGCCCCTGCTGTTTAAAAGGATACTTGGTCCAATTGTACCTGCCTAGGCAGCCTAGAGATTCACTGATCCCCTGCCTGCTTCTTTGACAAACAATTAGGAAATGAATCTCACGAACATCTTCACTTCTGAACTGTGTAAATCAAACCTCCTTTGTAAAGCACATGGGTGAAAAGTTTTCCCCAGAAACCAGGACTAGCTTCCAAGAAGAGTTTGGCCAACGGCCACCGATGTGAAGGTAAAGGAGTTTGCACATGCTCAAACATCCCAAAGCAACTGGAGAAAGCTGTCAGCCCCTCATCTCCTTTTCAGATTCGACAACGATAATAAGTCTTGACCAAATCCTGTTTTGTAAAAATTTGTCCTTCCTTCAGCTGGCTGAGTAGATCTGGAATCAATGGAATGGGGTAGGCATTAGTCTGGGTGACTGTATTGAGTCTGCGGAAGTCTGTACACAACCGCAGGTCCCCCGTCTTCTTTTGCACGAAAAAGGCGGGAGCGGAACACGGAGCAGTGGAGGGCCAAATAAACCCACAAGCTAAATTCTTGTCCAGAAATTCCCGCAGAACCGCTTTCTCTGTCGGACTCATGGGGTAAATCTTCCCCTTCGGCAGTTTGCCATCCCCCACCAGTTCAATGGCACAGTCCGTCTTACGATGGGGGGGGGGGAAACATCACATTCCTTTTCATCAAACACATCTGCGAAGTCGGCGTATTCATTTGGCAACTGGGGAGTACTGGGACTTCTAACCCCTACCAACATGGGATTGGTTTTGACAGCCACCTCCTTAAGGTAGCAATCGCATTGTGGCTGAAGGTAATTGTTCTGGCTGCCCAATCGATGGTGGGACTGTGCCCTTGCAGCCAATTTGCTCCTAGTACCACTGCATACCTAATGCCTGGAGCAATGGTAAAATGGATTTTTCCCCAGTGTGACCACACCCCCATGGCCACTCGGCCTGTACGGCGGTCAACTGGTCCTCCCCAGAACTCACTGCCATCCATTTGTGCAAAGTGGATGGCTTGGAACAAGCGCATGGCTTTCACTTTTAAAGCCTTGAAAATCTCTTCACTGATCAAGGTTCATGCACAACCCGAGTCCACTAATGCCTCCACTGTCATCTGGGGTCCCCCTTTGTAACTTTGTAACACAACGTTTAGAAACACAGTCTCCCCCATCTCGCTCACCATCTGTGGAGCTCTTGGCTTCACGGCTGAAGCAGTCTGCTGCGGAGCTCCAATTACAGTAGACCCGGCTCGTTTTTTGCTTGGCGACTCCAAGCCTCCTCCTCAGAAGCTGACGAGTTGTCTGGGCTCGACCCGGTCTCATTTGTAATCTGCAATCCCGTTGGATCGAGTGGTGTCATAAGCTGGCCTTCTGGATCAGTTGTTGCAAGGTTGAGAGCAGTGGATCCTCGCTTACCACCTGTCACACTCTTTTGACGATCCTTGGCTCCAGCCTGTACCGCTTCCTCCATCGTCGGGCGAGGCAAGGCTGATGGCAGCTCCGGTCGGGACGGACACGCGGCAGCAAAATGTCCCAATCCGCCACAAACGAGGCATGCCCCACTCTGAAAACACTCCGCTTTCTCCATAGTTGGGGCGGCGGGCTTCCCTGTCAGCCGGTAGCCCCCTCTCAGGGCTGCTCGCTCTGGCTGTGGGCCTGAGTCTCGCGTCTTGCGCTGTCTGGACAAATTGAGTAACTGCCGGTGGTTTTCCACTTCAACTACCAGTAAAATCCATCCCTCCAGATTGGGAGGGTCTCCTTGCATGAAGGCCCAGTATAGGATCTCTGAGTTTAATCCTTCACGGAAGTATTGCACTCGAGTGGCTTCACTCCAATCCACTATCTTGCTTGCCAGTAGCTGGAATTCATTTGCATATTGCATTGCTGGATTAGTCCCCTGGAGCAACTGCAGAATAGCCGTCTTGGCCCGCTCGCTCTGGAAAGGATCCTCAAAGCGCCGTCTCAGCGCGACCATAAAGTCATCCAGGGTCCGAAGAGCACAGGAGCAAAGATCAAACTGTTGCACCACCCAAGCCATTGCTTCTCCTTCCGAAGCGAAAGTAGCCCCTTGAGAAGCAAAAGTAGCTTCGAAGCGAAAGTAGCCCCTTGCTCTATCTTCCGAAGCGAAACTAGCCCCTTGCTCTCTCATGAAACCGACCACTTGTAACAAAAAGTAGGGGAGTCTATCCCCAGAGCCGTCAAAAGAGATTCGCAGCTCCCTCCGTGGAGCTGGAGGTTGGGGGGTGGGCGGTTCTAGAGCTGGAGGCACTACCGGGGCGGCGGGCGCTTGACATTAGCAGCCTAATGTCAGGCTCACTGTACAAAGAGGCCTCGCAGGGCTATTGTGTGTGTTATTGTGTGTGTTTTTGGATACACTTTTCATTTGTTTTGGTGGTCTATTTTCAATACATTTGACAGTAAGACAAACACAATTGTTGGTTTTTGATATTGATGTTTATTATTTTGAGCCACGTGCTGCCTCTTTGTACAGTTACCACTATTTTCAGCATAATGTCAGACTCAGGCGTCTGTCCCTAGCATCCAAAAAAGAACACACGCCCAGGCAGGTGATCTTAAGCAATGCTACTTTATTAGGAGCAAAAAGACAGATTAAAAGAAGCTAACTGCCTCACACGCAGGTGAGGCTGCTAATGATTTTAGGTATGCGAGGTACAGGTTAAAAGCATTCTAGGCAGGGAAAGCAAAACAGTGAAGTTACTTCGAGATAGCGATTCCCAGGGAGAGAAGCCATAACATCATACATCAGAGATAACCAGAGGAACCGACACTGTACACAGGATTTATGAGCATGAGAATCAGACCTTGAGAAGCAGCCAGGCTCTGGCCTTGAATGGAAGCCAGCCCCTGGCCTGCAAATGTCTTGAGCCTGTATTCCAGTAGGTAGCACGGACCTCACATACACTTTACCCCCAGCAAGCTGGGTACTCATTTTACCAACCTTGGAAGGATGGAAGGCTGAGTCAATCTTGAGCTGCCCCTTTCACAGAGGACTAATATGTGGAAATCGGCAGGTGAAACTTTTCATGGCATGGAGCGAAATAATATCACCTGGAAAATAGCACCCCCATTAAGCCTCTATTAAGGTGGCAGAACATTTTTTTCTCCAGGCTGTTGGTAACCCTAGCCCAGATCGCTCTGGGGAATGGATTTGAAATTTTATCTAGCAGAATAACACTTGCTGTATTTCCCTGTTAAGCAAAGGGTTAAACTGAGAGAGTATGAATGTCTAGAGAGGCTCCCCTTTCATAGTTTGCAATAAGGAAGGTGTAATTAAGAAGTATATTCCAATAAGTTCAATGGGTTTCCTTTTAATTTCCTGTCTGTCTGCATACCCAACAGAGTTGAGAAACAGTAATCAAGTCATACCAATAACACTGATTTGAGCTGGATCCAGGTTCAGATTTCACAATGGCCACTTTGGCAATTGGACTCTGTGGCACTGAAGTCCCTCCCCTCCCCAAACCCTGCCCTCCTCAGGCTCCACCCCAAAAAGCTCCCACCAGTGGCAAACAGGGACCAGGCAACCCTAATGTACGCAGGACTGGTTTTCTGGCCAAGCAACTGTTTGGGGTGGTTCAATGAGGAGACTGCTGGGTCACCATAGGGGTTTGAGTCTCTTCTAGGTACCACAGGTCCAGACTAAGGCCTTTCACTTGTTGTGGCAGAGGGTTGGCTTGTACCTGGGTGGTGTTGGCCCAGGAGATGAAAAGCATGCCTTGGGGTGGTACAGTACCTGACCTTGGCCATGAATATGTGTTCTCCAGCCAAAGCACAGCACTCCCTCTTGCCATGGTGGGAATGTCTGGAGATATTCTCCTGCCACTTGAAGGCGGAATGACTCCATTGTGGCGCAAAGTCCCTGCCTGAGGTCCCAAGCTGAACTCTTGCTCTTCTCTCCCCCCCCCCAACAAATAATCAATAGACCGTCCTAAACTCTTATTGATGATGTTTATGCTTGTGAAGCAGGATGGTTTGTTGAGCGCATGTACAACAATCTGTTTATAAAACATTACTTTTAGAACTACCCTTTCCCTCCTCCCTTAAAAATAAATTAGTCTCGAATAGGAAAGGACAAATGGGTTATTATAGAATGAAGGTGGATTAATTTTTGAAATTCAAAGTGAAGTCGAAGCGTACGCCTCTTTTACAGACACCGGTGATTGAATTTTCATGTTGATGCTTTTACAGAGACTGGAGATTGAATTTGCATGTTGATGCTTTTGTGATACTTTTTGTTTTCTAAAAAAAAAAAAAAGCACTAGGTTTTTTTTGTGGGGGAAATAATGAGTATGCACTGAAAACGAAACCTTGCTGACACAGGGGTGGGCGCTATGCCTTGTACAGAGAGGCTGAGGTTAGCCACAATATGGATTCAAAACTGAGTACATTGTGAAGTAAGGGCTTGATGATTAGTATAATTGTGATTGTAGGCCCTGAAGACATTGTGGTAATGCACAATTATGTATTGGGTATGAAATTTAATATTTTATGAGAATTTTTTTTATTTAAAGGACTATTTTTGGCACATAAGGCTGTGAAGAGAGGTCTGAAAATGCAACCCAGGGGCGAGGGGAACAGGAGAGATTTCCGTAACTCAGGATGGGGCTTCAGCAACTTTGCACTTTGTGTCTTCTTCAAGAATAGTCCTTGCACAAAATAGCTGGACTGTGCAACTGGGTAGGTCTAGAGACGATGGTTGCTCCAAATTAGGGTTGTCAACCTTCAGGTGGTGGCTGGAGATCTCCTAGGATTATAACTGACCTCCAGGCGATAGAGATCAGTTCACCTGGAGGAAATAGCTGCTTTGGAAGGTGGACTTTATGGCATTACGCCCCACTGAAGTCACTCCCCTCTCCAAACCCTGCCTTCCCCAGACACCACCCCCAAAATCTCTGAGTATTTCCCAAGTTGGAGCTGGTAACCTTACTCCAAATGGAGGTTTCGTTCAGTTTGGCATGCACATGACATCGTCCTCTAATTGCCCACTTGCTGGGTTTCCCTCTGCAATCTTTCTGAAACCTAGTTTGATATGATCTTTTTAGAAAGCTCAGGCAAAGTGCCTTTTGTTCACTGTGTTGACAGGAAGGTGTACATTGCTGAGCATCCCATGTGCATCAGCACTAGAGTTGCCAGGTCCCTCTTTGCCACCGGCGGGAGGTTTTGGGGTGGAGCCTGAGAGGGCGGGGTATGGGGAGGGGAGGGACTTCAATGCCATAGAGTCCAATTGCCAAAGCGGCCATTTTCTCCAGGCGAACTGATCTCTATGGGATGGAGATCAGTTGTAATAGCAGGAGATCTCCAGCTAGTACCTGGAGGTTGGCAACCTTAATCAGCATCATGTTCCTTGTCTAACCCCCTGCCATATCAACCCTGTGTCAGGCAAGGACTTTTATTTCTGGCTTTTAAAAAATCTGTAATTACTATATTGCTATAGTCTAATACTATTACAGGAAGAGGGAAGGCAGCATGGTACAGCCTGATCTCATCAGATCTCGGAAGCTAAGCAGGGTCAGCCCTGGTTAGTATTTGGATGGGAGACCACCAAGGAATACCAGGGTTGCTATGCAGAGGAAGGCACTGGCAAACCACCTCTGTTAGTCTCTTGCCATGAAAACCCCATAAGGGGTCGCCATAAGTCGGCTGCGACTTGACGGCACTTTACACACAATACTATTACAACAATCTATTGTCACAATCTATAAGAAGGGGGAATAGGGAATCATGTACACTGCCCAAAGCACCCTCAAGGAAGGGAAGGATAAAGGTTTTCCGCTAGGGATGCTGAGCTGAGCACCATGTCTCTTGGGGGCTCCCAAGGGAACCAAGATTCATCTCGAATCTGGGGTGTAATCTTGCACCCCTACCCGATCCTAAATAGTGGATTGGGAAACAGGATATCTCCTGCTGCCCACGAAGTGCGGTTTGACCCCCAGCTTTGCTGAGAGATCATCGGGCGACTCTTGGTATCCTGGATGAGGTCCTGTTTGGCCTGAGGGGAAACCATTGCTGTGAACGTCTCTTTGGATTTAGGCTCATCTCTCCCCTACCTATTACCATCTAAGCAACGATACACAAGCAAGAATACCTGCTCTTCTAAAATCTGAGTAAGTAACAAGAACTCTTTCGGTTTACCTGGAATTGGAAGTTCTGAAGGAGTGGAAAAAAATATCTGTAGAATCCGTATCTCCCCATCTGAGGTTTGGATGACTCTTTGACATTTAAAAATATTGGATAAGCCGGCAGGATCTTAATCAAATTGATCGGTGGATAGACGTAACAATCGGGACTTTTTGAATGACGTTATAGCCACCAATCAGAATTCCAGAAGTGTAAAGGGGAGGGATGAGCAGATTCCCCCCCACTTCCGGGAGGAGGCTTTTCTGAGTAAACAAATTCCTATGCCACATCTTACCCGGAAGTATCAGCTATCGTCTGCCAACGCGAGAATACTACGGGATTTGAGACCGGATGTGTGGCACCAATGTGTAACTGGCAAATACTTCCCAAGTTTCTAGGCAAAAGGAAGGAACAGCAGACGTGCAACCTTTTATCCTGCCCCCCGTAATACCATTTTACAACTCACAACGTATACCTGTCCGGATTTTACAATTTAAACTTCAACAAACTACCAGAAGTAGCAACCATGGAAAGTGAGACTAAATTTATGGATCGACTAGTCTCTCTGACAAACAACACCTATGAACTGGCTATTCGGCAATTGGATGTAATCTTGGGAGATCTCAAGGATATAAAAGACCGAATTATCACAATGAGATCTGAGATGAGAGAAGGAAGTTCTCTAAATGACAAACCATTAAAAGAAGAATTAAACTTTGCAAAGGAGATGGAGAGTTATGAAGGACTACCGAAGGATATACATCTGCAAGAAGAAATTGAACCAACCCAATTGACAACCATGGATATGAATGTAAGAGACTTTGAATTTTGGCTGTGTGATTTACCTGATGAACTTTTCAAAGTCAACTGGGAGAATTTAAAAGGGCAAAAAGCTGGAAATACCGGGATTTTTCTTCTCACATGTTGCAGATTCACTATCTCCCATCAATTTTCACAGAGGGAATTGCACTAACAACTTCCATGGATGCCCTTCGATGTTTAAAGTTATTGAGAAAAAGAGGAAGATGTTGGAAATTTAAGATAAAGAGACTGGGTCAAAGGGTTTAGTTTTTCTTGGGATTTAATCAAAAAGGACTGATCAAATAGCTTGGCTTTGATAAAAATAGAATAATTAATGGCATTAACATAACTGATACTTATTAGATATGTGGGAGAAATGGAGGAATTAGAATATGCATTTTTAAAGGAAGTTAAAATGATACTTATTATCTAATCCATTTTATATTATAAAAATAATGCTCTTCATATCTGTTCTTCTTTCTTTTTTATTTTTTATTTTCCTTTTCCTTTTCTTTATTTTAATATAGGTGAATGAAATAGCAAACGTTATAAACAATATTAGGATTAGAATCTTAAACAAAGGAGATTACTAATAAATGATAAGATTGAGGGAGGTGTAGGGGAAGTCTT
The DNA here is from genome assembly GCF_029931775.1 of Euleptes europaea. Taxonomy (NCBI): domain Eukaryota; kingdom Metazoa; phylum Chordata; class Lepidosauria; order Squamata; family Sphaerodactylidae; genus Euleptes; species Euleptes europaea. Next base: position 20,416,928 of record NC_079313.1, on the reverse strand, counting down.
TATATTTTATTTTCTATCTATATATGTATGCATTTTCAACAGTTATTAATTAGAATTTACACTCTGATGTTTACTTATATTGATTGTTGAATACTTTGTCTAATCAGTATAGAAAAATAATAAAAACGTTTATAAAAAAAAAAAGGAAGGGAAGGATAAAAATACACTGGATCGATAGATAAAAGTTTTACTGCCAGCCAAAAATCTACCCTTCGGAATAAAACAAGAAAGAAAGATGTAGAAATGTGTCAGGTTTGACAGACAGAGCAAGAACAAAATAGATCTCCTCCCCCCAAACCCCTCCCCCCCCCAGTTTCATGCCCATAAAGCTTATGTCTTGACTCAGATCTTTGGAGGATTTGTTGATGTGGAGCAAACTGACTGGTAATTGTAGACATGTTGTGATACAAGTGTGTAATGTAACGCAGCATATCATAGCAAATAAGTGGGGTGCAGTTTAAAGAAAGCAACACAGAATTATAAGAAGACAGACTATAACTGCCGGTGCTCGACAGACTATCTAGCATAGTAAAAACAAAAAAATGACAGTGAATTTCTAAGCAGCTAAGGTACAACGCCTCTTCCTAGAAAAGCCAGCCCTAGCCCCTCATTATATTGTTATGCACTCTCCGTGTCCCTAAACAACTAGAAGTTCCAGGGACTAGAGTTTACCTGGGTTGATTCCCTTTGGAGGAGAGAGCACGGGAGACTACGGGGGAGGCACTGAGACACTCCTACAGGGCAGCAGATCTGCCACCCCACCTCAGATCCCTGGAGAGATCATGCTCTTCCAAGTACTTCAGCCAACTCTTCCCACCAAAGTCTGTATTATGTATGCATAGGTTACCCACGAGGCTGGAGACAGAGTTCCAACAGCAACCGCTTTATTCCATTAACAGGGAAGGGAGAACTAACTTAACTGCAAAACACCCCAACTTATATACAGTTTCCAACCACCTGGAGCCATCCCCCCCCCAGTCTGTGGTTGAACAGCCAAAGTCCACCATCCAATAGGAGAAACAGCTGACGGAGCCTGGAGCACAGCCTCAAGGTCTACGCAGTTCAGCACAGCTGAGTCCAACAGTTCAGCAGTGTAATAGTTCAATAGCTCAGCATAGTCCTTGCACCAACTAAATACATTACAGTCTATTTCCCCCCCTCTGTTAGACTCCTTGATGGTGCCTAAACACTACCCTTCTTTATCACATAGGCACCTCTTTGCTGCTTCTGGCTAAGTGGGGAGCTCACTGGTTCCATCTTTGATAAGCACTTGAATAAAACCATTTCCTGACAAGTCGAGGCAGTTACACTAGTTAAGACACCTTAACATTCCCTTTGGCGTGTGTGATAGCCTGATCCCACAGTAACTGGAATCCAAGCATATAGGACAGAAAAGGTAAAGGTCCCCTGTGCAAGCACTGGGTCATTCCTGACCCATGGGGTGACGTCACATCCCGACGTTTCCTAGGCAGACTGTGTTTACGGGGTGGTTTGCCAGTGCCTTCCCCAGTCATCTTCCCTTTACCCCCTTTACTCATTTTACCAACCTCGGAAGGATGGGAGGCTGAGTCAATCTTAAGCCAGCTACCTGAAACTGACTTCTGTTGGGATCGAACTCAGGTCGTGAGCAGAGCTTGGACTGCAGTACTAGCAGCTTACCACTCTGCGCCACAGGGCTCCACTTACAAATTGCAAGCTTGTTACAATATTGGTACAAGTTTGAGCACTCTTGATTTCTGTGAATGTTGGGAGGGCAGCGTTTTGTGCCGAAAATGTTATCTAATGAAGTTTGATATGAATATGTAACTGGCCTGAATGGCTGCAGATGGTATTCCTGAGTGAGAAATGTACCTGGAAGGAGAGGATGTGGGACCCATGTCCAGCAGAGGGTGTGTGTATATGAAACAAACCACTTTGCAGGTACAGCAGGAACTGGAGAAAGTGAATGATCTGTGACGTTTGGTGGTTCTTATTAGGTGCCTGATACAGGATTAGCATTTGTACTGTTGGATTGAAGGAGTGTTGTACTGGCTTCCACTATGTTTCTGTGTGTATAAAATAAAGCAAACATGACGAAGGCACCCTAACAGCCCATTCCTGAGGTTTCGCCTCGATTACACGCACTTACGCTGGCGGCGAGGCCAGTCCGGCCAGCTGCCGAGCGCCACAGGACTGCGCCTCGCCCCTCCACTGGTACGGCCTCTCCGTGGTGCAGGCCACGGTGTAGAGAGGCCATGCTGGCGCAGGGGGCGGGGGGCAGGGGGGGGAAGGAGCTGCTGGTTAGGCGGCTTCCTATCCCTGTTCTGCCTGGTACGCCAGCGCCGGGAACGGCGGTGCTGCACCTGCTTTTTAGCAGGCGCAGCCTCACTGTTCCCTATGGGGCGAAAGCCCCCCCTTTTTTTGTTTAATGGCGTACGGGAATCGGCTTAGGAAGAGGTCCCACCGTGCCTCTTCCCCGCCGTCCCCGTACGCCTCCAGCTCAGGAATGGGCTGTAAATCGCTTTCACCCAAAGAAAACTCTATCCTGCAGCCTGTCCCTGGAGCTCAGCATAGAGTAGTGAGTGTGTAACGATATGAATTGGATCCTGCAAATCTACACCCTTAGCAATGGCACTTGAGGCAAGAGGCTGGGTATGCTCCTTGTGCCACAGATCCCCAGGATTCAACCTTTTGTGTTCAAGAAGCACATGGAGATGTTTCTTTGCAGGCTGGTGTTGATATTTTGCAGCTTGGTCTGTGTGCGTCTCTTCCATTCATTAGCTTGTGTGGTTTTCTAATTATTGACTTTTGTGCGGCTGTCTTAGGTGGAATTTTTCTCTGGAAAAGTTGACAAGTAATTTTTTGAAATAAATACACAAGAAGTAAGGAAACATGCCAGGTTTTTAAAAGATTATCATGGTGAGCAGTTCTAATTAAAGGACAAAGAAAAAACCTGCTCAGGCTGGCTCCACTGATGCTGGCTGTGCTATGTAATATCCTGGTGCTGCTTTGTACAGTATTAGGCATTTCTGGTATCCTGGGTGCCAGAGCGATCCAAAGCCCTGTGACCTGAATAAATCATGTTAATGTTTCAGACAAATCATTTGAAAATATAGATTTATTTATCATAATGTCTTGCAGTTGTGACCGCAATGGAGGAAGGAAAAGCCAGTGTGGTGTAGTGGTCAGAGTGACAGATTAGGTTCTGGGAAACCCAGGTTCAAATCCCCACTCTTCCACAGAAGCATGCTGGGTGATCCTGGGTCTGTCATTCTCTCTCAGCCTAATCGTACCTCACAGGGCTGTCGTAAGAATAAAATGGAGGAGAGAAGAATTATATAAGCTGCTTTGGGTGCCCATTAGGGAGAAAGGTGGGGTATTGATGACGTATATAGTAATGAATACTAAAAGGAGCAATACAGCCTGAAACAATAAACTTTCACTTTGGGCTCTGAACTGTGTACACATGCTTCTGCATGCTTTCAAGTTTTTTTCTACAGTCTTAAGGACTTGCATTTGAAAAAGACTGAGGTTCTCTTGTTGCTAAATTTTGAGCAAGTTATCAGATTCTACACTTGGGAAATCCAGGAAGACCCGGCTCTAAATGTTCGTTTTTGATATGTTAAGAGTCTCTTTTGCTCTGCATTTTGTCTGTATACTGTGACAGCCAGGTAGATTTCCCCTGAATATGGAAGATCCATTTAAGCAGTCTGATTTAATAAGTTTGTAATAACCTCTTTTCCTTTCTGTAAATGTATTGACAATGTATTAGGACAGCAAGGGATTGGCTTGTTGCTGGGCAGGATAACTCTGTGTGCGTGTGTGTGTGTGTTGAGTTACTAGGGTAAGAATGTCTGCCTGGATACTAGCTAGCAGTGTGTGTGTGTAAGTAGGGGAAAAGTCACGGAAAGTCATGTTGAATGAAGAGCTGAAACCGGGAAAAAGCTGTTGGAGCTCTTGAGGCTCCAGACAATGTTAAACAACCAGATAGGCGTGGAAATGTAATAAAAGTTCTCGCCCCAGTATAATCGGGGCCCAGTTATTTTGCTTGCTAGAGCGACTGGGTGTCCAGCTGGAATAAAACTGTTTTTCTTGATAATGATCTCTGGGTCTCTTCCCCCCCGCCATGAACCCCGGTTTCCGCTACAATACAGTATAGGGATAGTAAAAAAAATTAAAATCCTGAATCTAAAAGAAGTTGAATGATGTGACCTTAATAAATCATGCAAATTTATAGGACTTCTTTCATGTCAGTTTTGCTAATCTCAGGGAAGTGCAGGAACTCATGCAAGGTAATGAAGCTCACTCCCAGGTAGGGTTGCCAGGTCCTCCTTCGCCACTGGTGGGAGGTTTTTGGGGTGGAGCCTGAGGAGGGCGGGGTTTGGGGAGGGGAGGGACTTCAATGCCATAGAGCCCAATTGCCAAAGCTGCCATTTGCTCCAGGTGATCTGATCTCTATCGGCTGGAGATCAGTTGTAATAGCAGGAGATCTCCAGCTAGTACCTGGAGGTTGGCGACCCGACTCCCAGAATCTTATTCAGCCACCTCTTGGGCTTTTGAGGTTTCATCATACATTGCCTGCAACACTTTCAAACACGCCTTCGCAGCTATAAGGACTACTGACTTGCTTCATTTAAAAGACAAATCCAAATGGAAAGCTGAGATTTCCCAGGAAGAAGAATGCTGGAGCTTGAGAACATTTTTTGCCCATTTTCAATGTGCCCATGATGTTGCCGAAGGACTGCCTCAGGGTATTTTGCCGCCCCAAGCAGATCTGATTCTTGGGGCCTTGGTTCTGCCCCGCACCACTTGCCTGGCTCCTGTGATGGAGCTCTGTGAGCTACGTTGGTGGGCAGGCTGCCGCCGCCCCAGAACGTCGGAGCAGAAACAATGGGTTGAAATTAAATCAAAAGAGTTTCTGTCTAGACATTAGGAAGAATTTTCTAACAGAGCGGTTCCTCAGTGGAACAGGCTTCCTCAGGAGGTGGTGAGCTCTCCTTCCCTGGAGGTTTTTAAAAAGAGGTTAGGTGGCCATCTGTCAGCAATGCTGATTCTATAACCTTAAGCAGATGATGAGAGGGAGGGCATCTTGGCCATCTTCTGGGCATGTAGTGGGGGTCACTGGGGGTGGAGGTAGTTGTGAATTTCCTGCATTGTGCAGGGGGTTGGACTAGATGACCCTGGTGGTTCCTTCCAACTCTATGATTCTATGGTGGGTGAGTGCTAGGGTTGCCAGGTCCCTCTTCGCCACCGGTGGAAGGTTTTTGGGACGGAGCCTGAGGAGGGCAGGGTTTGGGGAGGGGGGGACTTCAATGCCATAGAGCCCAATTGCGAAAGCTGCCATTTTCTCCAGGTGAATGGATCTCTATGGGCTGGAGATCAGTTGTAATAGCAGGAGCTCTCCTGCTACTAGCTGGAGGTTGGCAACCCTAGTGAGCGTCTTGGTGGGAGGGGGGTCGGGGTGTAGTTCTGAGCCAACAGCACCGGCCCCCAGCACGGGACATAATGCATTGCCAATTTCATGCTGTGCAATTGAACGGTTACATTTTGTAATCCACCTTGACGCTCAGCGAGAAAGGGAGGCCATAAATAAAGCAAATTAATACTGCCGTAACCGACATCGGTTTCCTTTCCCCTCCCTTTTGCAAACATTCGGTTATGTTGACCTAAATGAAAAGCTGCCTGGGGTGGGATTTACTTTTGCCACCTTCTCGGGTTGACTCCTGTGAAAGATTCACTATAGTGTGTCAGCATGGGTTCGGAACGGTGAAGAGGGAAAGGGGAGGGAACCGGTCCATCTCTGTGGAAATGCAGCGACAGCTGGAGCCAAGTGCCGGGCTTACCAGGAGATTGCTTTCAGAATTAATTTTTCCTCTTGCTGTAAATTGAAACGGCACCATTAGACTCCTCTTCAGTCTGACGTGACAAGAGCTGTAGCTGAAGGGCCCGTTTCTTGTTGCAAGCAGTGCTTTGTGTCTAGGGTTGCCCATCGGTGGAAGATTTTGGGGGGTGGAGCCTGAGGAGGGTGGGGTTTGGGGAGGGGAGGGACTTTGAAGCCATAGAGTCCAATTGCCAAAGCGGACATTTTCTCCAGGGGAACTGATCTCTGTCAGCTGGAGATCAATTGTAATAGCAGGAGATCTTCTGCTATTACCTGGAGGCTAAACCAAAATTCACACAGAAACCTTATATTCAATATATGCAATTATATTTTAATAAGTCATCCCCCAACAAACTCTACATACTAAATACAAAAAACATCTACATTAGTTACATAATACAGTTTCACCAATTGTGATTAACAGGTAAGTATATAAATATTTCTGTCAGTCGGTCAGGATTTTATTACTGTCAATTGATTAGTTCCATATAAAATTCAGAAATCTTTATTTCTGTCTAATATTGTTTCTTTCTTTTACAGCAATATGTTCATTCATCAGATGTCTGATGAATGAGCATATTGCTGTAAAAGAAAGAAACAATATTAGACAGAAATATTTATATACTTACCTGTTAATCACAATTGGTGAAACTATATTATGTAACTAATTTGGATGTTTTTTGAATTTAGTATGTAGTGTTTGTTGGGGGATGACTTACTGAAATATAATTGCATATATAGAATATAAAGTTTCTGTGTGAATTTTGGTTTAACTACTATATACACAGAAGTGTCTGTCTTCTACCATTACCAGGAGGTTGGCAACCCTACTTGTGTCCGATGCCCATACCTTTTGCATCCAATCAAGATGTGAATCAGCTTGGCTGGGGCAGGGTGGGGGGCAGAGTAGCACAGTCCCAAAGAAAAAGCAACCCAGATGGGCCAGTGAATGCAACTCACTCTAGGGTTGCCAGGTCCCTCTTTGCCACCAGCAGGAGATTTTTGGGGCGGAGCCTGAGGAGGGCGACGTTTGGGAGGGGAGGGACTTCAATGCCATAGAGTCCAATTGCCAAAGGGGCCATTTTCTCCAGGGGAACTGATCTCTGTTGCCTGGAGATCAGTTGTAATAGCGGGAGATCTCCAGCTAGTACCCGGAGGCTGGCAACCCTACTCACTCTGGTCAAGTCTCTCTGCAAGCTAGATATAAGGAAGCAGGATAAAGACATGCAGGGATGTTCCGGTCCCCCAGGGGATGGGACCTGGACAACAAAAAGCCTCCAGCCCTGAGTTCAGTTTCACCTGGGGCTCAGCCCCGGCAGAAATGCTATTAGCTAGACCTGGAATATGCAAAATTAAAACTAGTTGTGCATTTTTTTGTTCACTGATTGAATGCATGACACAACCTCTAACTGAGTCAGGCCATTGGTCTTTCAGAGTCACTCTGACTGGCCGTGGCTCTCCAGGGTCTCCTTTATATGTCTTCCTAGGGTTTGCCCACTTATGACGGGAGACCTCCAGCCAGTTATAGCCCTTGCCTGCTGATCAGCAGGCAGAAACTGGGGCTGGTGTGGGGGGTGATTGTTCTGCCATAGAGTTCCTGATGATTGCTAGAGCTATCCAGAAGGGATGAGGGTAGCTCTAGCAATTGCCGGAAATTCAATGGTCAGTAAGTAGCTGATGCCTTATTTTTCTTTCTAGTTTTTATCCCGTGGCTCTGCTCCCCCGCCTCCCTAAATTCAACCCTAGGTCTTCCACATTACCCGCTCCTTGATCTTTTTAACTGGAGATGCTGGGGATTGAACCTGTGATCTTCTGCATGCAAAACAGGTGCTTTGCCACTGAGCCATGGTCATGGCTCCTCCAAATACATATGCCGAAGGGAAGTGGGTCAGGATTTCTAAGCAGAAGATGTGGCTTCCAGGAAGGTTCATGCTTTATAAAGTTCCAGCACCTTTTACTTTACAGTCCTGGTATCAGTGGAAAGAAGAGGGCCAGTGGTAGCAATAATATGGTAGTGCAAACCTCATGAGACAGATAATGGGATGGGGCAGATTAAACCCTGCTGGTGTATGATAGTTGACCATAGTGTCCCAAGCCCGACTTTGGTTGGGGAGGGGGCTGCATATAAATAAATAAACCCAGAAGAAACCTGAGTACCAGCTGGAGTGCAATCATTTCTAACCTGTGCTTTTGATGAAAACCAACACACCCTGAAAGGAAAAAAGACAGACATCCTGGCTTCTGCCTGTCTTTTTCTACTTTTGAGGGCTGAAACCAGCATGTGGAAGGTCAGTTCTGAAGTGCTGTCGCTAGGGACTTGGGAGAATTAAACTCATCTGCAAATGTTTGGGAGGATCTTATCACAGATCTTTCAGCACCTCTTGTGGGGAGGGTGGATGATGTCAACTCGGTGCCCATACGTTTACCAAAAAATGCCAGCACCCTGGTTCCTCTCTGTCTTCTTCCCCCTCTCCCTTCACTGTTTTCTTGAATGTGTTTGGATCGCCACAATTCTGAACTAAACCCGGCCAGATCCACTGTCAGATTAAATAATCTTAAATGTGCATGTGTTGTTAAAGAAACAGTTCCAGTCAGTTTACTAACGCATTAAGCTTCATGAGCTAGTCCGGGACAATACGTGATGAAAGAAAGGAAGATGGGGGGGGGGGAAGACCCTTCAGCAAAGTGTAAAGGGTCTTGAGCGACGATCCTTGGTGTGAAAACATGGTAGTTACAAGACAACAAGGGTGTGCCTCTATTTTTGTGAACTGTTGCGAGGTATGCCTCAGTTCATCCACGGAAGGACCTTGCAAAGGGCGGTCTTCGTTTTCCCATGCATCTCCCCTCCTGCTTGTCCTGCAGCAAGAACATCACATCCTACATTGGCTTAATCCCTTGGCTGCAGAATCTAAACGGCAGAGAAAAATCCGTGCCTCGTGGACCTCTCTGTTTTAAACTTTAAACCGCCGTGGTTGAAAGGAGCTGTTAACTTGGCATTTAAGTTCTCAGAAGAGACATTATTATTAGCGGTGTTAACAGTAGGCGGTGCTTTTTTCTTTTCTTTTTTTTTTTTGCTAATGAAGCGGTAGAAGAGTGGAGCTTTAATCCTCTGGTATTAACGCTGAATCTGGGTGATAACTTAATATTCGAAAACGCCATCTGTTACTTCTGCTCCAATGGCAGAATTTTTTGCGCTTTTTGGGAGGGAGGGAGGGAGGGAGAGAGAGAGAGAGAGAGAGAGAGAGAGAGAGAGAGAGAGAGAGAGAGAGAGAGAGTACATGGTGATTTGGGGTTGAACGTTTTGGGCGCCAAAGCTTCGTCCAGTTGACATTTCAGCGGGACTTTCTAAAATCACGAAATTTCAGACAGATTTTTTAAAATAGAGAGAGCAACGTCTCGGCTTATATAAACGGATGTAGCCTTCATCCTTGTCAGTGAAGTTAACTGATATGTTAAAGGGGTGTGTGTGTGTGGGGGGGGGAGCTGCCTTTCTCAGTTGACTGTTGACAGAGGTACTGGATTGAACTTCCAACAAACGTTGGCAAGCTTCTTTACAATAAGACATAGAAAATCATGTATAGCTCACACAATGGCTCCCTTAAGCTCCGCCCACTCCCTGTATGACCCTCTCACATTCGGTCACTGACGGACATTAACGTTTAGTCTGTCACAGTAGCATTAAGTCTACTGGCAAAAGAACATGGTGTAAACTCTAGTCCCGTGATAATCCCATAAACAGAATCCAGCAGACAGGCAGTCCAAAGAAAACTGATTTATTAGAAAATCTACAGGTTTGCAGAAGCCAGAAGCAAATGGACACTAGTAAAAGCTATGGGTACAGCATAGAGCATATATAGAAAAGCACAGGGCAAATCGGGGAGATCTGGATATCATGGCAACCCCCCCTCCTCGGAGCTGTCAGGAGGTGTCAGGAGGTGCTAGGAGAGTTCCCACACACTGGGAGTCTAAACACACTCTTTACAGACATGGAGCTGGCCTTGGCCGGCATCTGGGGAAACCACAACATTCCTTTCTCAGACCCATGTCTGACACATGGCAGGTAGTTTCTTATAAAAACTTACACATCTAGCACCCTAGGGATGGATCCAAGACTGGGGTGATAAAGACCAGGCACCCGATATTTTCCTTTGGTCCCCCAGTATGGAGTTACAGGTGCCTGCCTCCCCCACTGAAATCTTGACACAGAGCTGCACCCCCGGCTGCCCCATTTCTGGACTTTCTCCCTAATCTGGGTTTTCTCTTTTTGGGCTAACCAGAACATGGGGTAAAGGCTCACATTTTGCCTCCAAGGTGACTCTTGGCCAGACCTTTCCAAAGTATAGATCAGTGGTTCCCGAACATTTCAGGCCACCACCCCCTTGGTTCCAAAATTTAACCCCAGCGCCCCCTACTCTATCCTATAAAAAGCATTATTCAAAATAGGGGCTTGCATGACACACTAAAGATAAGAACAATAAAATTTCAAAACAGTAACAATTAATTGCACATCTATTCAAAATGAAATTAAAACTTTTTAGTTGAAATTGATTCAACAAAACTCATGAATTTGATCCAGTGGTACCAGCTCTTCAAAGTCTGGAAAAAAATTCTGATAGTTTCCACCAAATTTGCCACCATGGTGCCATAGCTTGATCTATTGTAAATTAGCGAACAGCACAGTTGAAGGGGCCCACCTCTAGCGCCCCCTGCTGCCCCCTTGCCTCTTAGTGCCCCCCTAGGTAATCCCACTGCCCCTTAGGGGGTGATACTGCCCACTTTGGGAACCACTGGTATAGATGGTAGGAGTTTTTGTCCAGCTCTGTTGATTTATTCATATTATTCATACTGTTATTGAGATAATTTATCAGAGGACACAGCACTACACAAAGGAAAATATACACCAGGGAGATATTTCCTGGCGCGAGGAGTTTACAACCTAAGCACATGTGTCCGGTAAATTCAACTGTTTTTAAATCTCCTTTGTTTCGAAGGGTGATACTCAAGTGCATGCTTAACTCTCCCATCAAAATCAACAGGACTTTAAAAAAGGGTTCTTGTCTCTGGATGGATTATGCTCTTCAATATATTCCTGGAAGGGAGTTGCATCTTTGGAAAATGGTTGCCTTTTTAGTTATTGTGATGTTAGATAGCAATGTACTCTTCATAACGTCTTTCATATGCAACTATACTTTTGGATTTATTGTTATATTGGAAGTTTTAATGTTGTAACCTGCCCTGAGCCCGGCCTGGCTGGGGGAGGGCAGGCTAGAAATATGAAAATAAATAAAAATATAAATAAATATTTGCAAGTGCCTGACTGAATAATATCTTTTTACTCCACCCTTTCCCCAAGCAGTTCTGCTACATGCGCATGTCCCCCCTCCCATTGTATCATGACAATTACCCCGTGAGAGAAGTTAGGCTGAGAGAGAGCAAATGGGCCAAGGTGACTCCGGGTCTCCCAAGTCGTAGTCCAAACTGTAAACACTACAACAGGGTTGAACACATGAACACATGAAGCTGCCTTATACTGAATCAGACCCTCGGTCCATCAAAGTCAGTATTGTCTACTCAGACCGGCAGCGGCTCTCCAGGGCCTCAGGCTGAGGTCTTTCCCATCACCTACTTGCCTAGTCCCTTTAACTGGAGATGCTGGGGATTGAACCTGGGACCTTCTGCATGCCAAGCAAATGCTGTACCACAGCCCCTTTTCAACCTTGTTGAGCCTATGGACACTTCTTCTGGAATTTTTGAGAAAGGATAGTGGGGAGCCATCACAAAATGGACATTATGAGAGGATCAATTGGAAAATGCATGCATTTGCTTTTATTTATATCCCTCTTTTCTCCCCATCTGGCACTCAAAGCAGCTCCCTCTGTTCTCTCATAACAACAACGACCCTGTGAGGTAAGTCAGGCTGAGAGTTTGTGATGGGGCTAAAGTCACCCAGCGAGCTTCTGTGGTAGAAGTGGGGATCTGAATCTGTATCTTAGTCCAATGCTCCATCACTATGCCACTCTGGCTCTCATAGGTTTCCATGGGGAGGGCAGTTACAAAATGTATGGAGGCTCCAAGACAAGCATCTTCCTATGATGGGGACAGCTATATCAGAATGAGTATTCTCTACAGACGCAAAGGTGATACCTTAGGCAACCAGTGAGAGGCGGGGTGGGGGGAACATGTGTTTTTCCCCTCATACATGACATTAGTCTTCTCTAGGAATCGCCAATGATTCCTAGAATGGTGTGACATCGCTTTTGGGTTTCCCGTGGTAGTGATGTCACACCATCGGCCACTCAGCCATTAAAATAGGCTATCCATCCAAATATATATATATATTCCTGCAGTCACTCTTAGTATCACTCGAGCATATCTTTTTTGATTGTAAGATCTACAGTCATATTAGGGAAACTCTGATAACCCCCATAATTTCCCGCCATCCCGGTAAAAATAGAAGGATTCTTCTCTCAGTTTTGCTAGCAGATAAGAATAAAGAGATCACTTGGAAAGTCGCCAAATTTGGATGGATAGCCTATAAGACTAGGAAACCTTGGGTAAGCCATATATAGGCCTTTTAGTAGTAATTTTTATTAAGATATTGTATAATTCTCTGAATTTATAATTTTAAAACGTTTCTTTGCTCACAAGTTATTTGATACTGGAAGTCTGAATATGGATCTTATTTTTTTGGTCTTGGACTATATTAAATTTGATTTGAGTAGTATCAGCAAGCAAGAGGTGTGGGGTGGGACATCCCCTGCCCCCACCAGGGGCCTGGCAACTCGATGATGCCTCCAGGGGTCTTTTGAAGCACCTCTGCTCTGATGAAGTGGAGTTAATAAAGAATTGGCCCTTTGTTTTGGGGAAGACATTGGTGTGCAGTGCATTGGATCTCACCATTTGAGCCATTTCATTGTTTTGCTTATAAAAACTAAGTTTTTAGTTACTGCAGAGATGTTTGTTCATGCCATTGTAATCCCTATTACTATGTATGGGTGTGAAAGCTGGACATTGAAGAAAGCTGATAGTAGAAAGCTGGACATTGAAGAAAGTAGATTTCTTTGAAATGTGGTGTTGGAGGAGAGTGTTACGGATACCGTGGACTGCCACACAAACAAACAAACAAACAAAAAAACCAGTGGGTTATGGATCAAATCAAGTCTGAACTTACCCTAGAAGCTAAAATGACTAAACTGAGGCTGTCGTATTTTGGTCACATTATGAGAAGGCAAGAGTCATTGGAAAAGACAATCATGCTAGGAAAAGTTGAGGGCAGCAGGAAAAGAGGAAGACCCAACAAGAGATGGATTGACTATAAAGGAAGCCCAGCCCTCAGTTTGCAAGATCTGAGCAAGTCTGTCAAAGATAAGACATTTTGGAGGACTTTGATTCATAGGGTCGCCATGAGTCGGAAGCGACTTGCTGGCATTTAACACACTCACATAAATGGTTGTACTTTCTGAGTGCCTCTTATTATTTATTGATTTATTTTTTTAATTTATAGCCCACCCTCATTCCCAGCCAAGTCTGGGCTGAGGGCAGTTAACAACCTTTAAGATACATAAAACCATAAAACCATAATTTAAAACATCATATTATATCCATAAACCAGGTGGCCTTAAAAACAACTCAGACGCCACCATGTAACTGAGTTTCGGCAGGTCAACCTCCCACAGGTATCAAGGGTGGGGGGTGGGGAAGGATGGGGAGGCCAGCAATGATGGATAAACTTGCGGCTGCCCTTAGTTATAGGCCTGGTGGAATAGTTCCGTTTTACAAGCCCTGTAGAACTCCTAAGGTCCCGTAGGTCCCTGAAGTCACTAGGGTGACTATTTCACCAGGCCGGGGCCAGGGCCAAAAAAGCCCTGGTCCTTGTTGAGGACAGCCGCACACTCTTCAGGCTAGGAACAAATATTAGCCAAAATATGGGCAAAGGATGCATCATTCATCCAGTGGGCAGGAAATCTGGCTTTGTGGAATTTGTGGGACTCTTCGGCGAACCGCCCTGTTTGTTTTTCAGCACCCGTTTCTTATACGTCTTGTTGGCAAATTGGGGCTAATTTCCCCCTTTTTAGCTTTTTGTCTCTGTTTTCCATTTGTGCTCAGCAGCAACAATTTCTCTGGCCGCAATCAGCTATCAATCATGTTTGCCTAACCATCCGTCTCCCGGGAAAGAACAAATTAGCTTTTGCCCTTTGCTTAGATTTTTTTTTTTACTGCATAAATGCCTGCTATATATTTTAATGAGCGTTTCCCCCTGGCGCTGGAACGGGCAGTCTCCTCTCCTTGCTTTTAAGTAAAACGTTACTCCCCACCACTAATTTAGCTTTAGCATTACTGCAATTTGAGGCTTTAGCGCTCTGTACCTTGTTTAGGGCCTCTCTCTCTCTCTCTCTCTCTCTCTCTTTTAAATGTTCATTTCAAAGTCTTCCAAGCATTGTCTCCCTGTGTGCCAGTTTTGAAATGCAGCCTGTTTTGAAGTAGTAGCAGGCAGATGTAGCTCGCTGGCTGAAGGTCAGATTCATCACCGAGCAGTTCATTGCTTCACTGTCCTGTTCTCTGGTCCCTTATTCGTCGACAACCAGAACACGAAGCCAAAAGGGAGGATTCGGTGGACTCCTAATAGCAATTGTTGCTCATAAAAGCAAGAGGGGAAAGGCTGTTTAAAAAAAAAAAAACATTGTAGGAAATGTAAGAATGCCATTTCATGTCCGATTCAAGTCCAGCAGCACCTTACTCCGACAAAGGGAGCTTTGACTCTTGGAAGCTTGTGTGTGTGTAACGTGCCGTCAAGTCGCAGCCGACACCCTTGAAATCTTGTTGGTTTTTGAGGTGTTACTGAACTCGAACCTTGGTCTTCTACCGCAGACCGACATGGCTACCCGTGAGCCTGAGTGGTGTAGTGGTTTCTCATGGGATAGAGAGCCAGTGTGGTGTAGCGGTTAAGAGTGGTGGTTTGGAGCGATGGAGTCTTAATCTGGAGATTAAGTTTGATTCCTCACTCTTCCACATGAGCGGAGGACATTAATCTGGTGAACTGGGTTGGTTTCCCCACTCCTACACATGAAGCCAGGTAGGTGGCCTTGGGTTAGTCACAGCTGTCTTAGAGATCTCTCAGCCCCACCTACCTCACAGGGTGTCTATTGTGGGGAAGGGAAGGCAATTGTAAACCGGTTTGAGTCTTCCTTAAGTGGTAGAGAAAGTCAGAGCCCAGAACTCTGGACTCCCTGATCCAACCTTCACCGAACTTTGGGGTTTGTGCAAGAAGAGTCCCTGAAAGCTACCCTGAAAATTTGGGACCTCTGCCCCCCCAAAATGCCCCCTCAGGAGCTTCACAAACAATCCCCATTGGTTTCTATTATGAAAACTTTTCAATCTGCCGACTTCCATTGGATTGTGTCTTTGTAGTGAAAAATACCCCCACAGGAACTTCACAAAAAATCCCCATTGGTTTCTATTATGAGATCTTTTCAATCTGCCAATTTTCACTCTGGAGAGGTTGCCCCTCCCCTCTCCATTGACAAGCATTAGCCGACTCGCGAAGGAACAGAGAATCTGATTGACTCTTACCTTCCAATGCATGTCTATGGAGGTGGGAGGGCGTGACCACTTCCAGACCCCAGAACTTCGGACCCCCGACCCAATCTTCACCAAACTTGGGGGTTCTTGCAAGGAGAGTCCCTACAAGCTACCCTGCAAGATTGGGGGCTCTACCTCAAAAATACTCCCCCCCAGGGCTGAATTTTTTTCAGGAAACTCAAAAATAAACCGAATCCCCATATTTACTGGTATGGGAATTTGGCTTATTTCGGGTTTCCTGAAAAAAATTGGGCCTAATTAACCCAAACCTGAATTTTACCGGATTTTTTTTTTTGCACACCCCTAGTGTGATGGGAAGGGGAGAGATTCTCAGACACTCAAGCAGCTTTCCTGTCATATGAGCTTTGCTAGGGTTTCCAGCTCAGAGGCAGAGGTTAAGAGCTTAAGAATGATTCCTAGCAGAGTAGGGCATTGTTTCCACCCTTGCCCTTTAAATCAGACCTAGTGAGTTTACTCCTCAGCAGTTCCTATTTTTCTAGCTAATTAATTATTCTTAAGAAATGTAATGCGCATGCTAGAGCACAGTGTCCTTTCCTCTGCATCACAAGAAGTTTTGCTGACTTTACCATTGCTGTTGTGTGTATGTGTAATGTGCCATCAAGTCACAGCTGACTTAATGGCGACCCCATGAGTACAGTGATAGAAGAAGAAAAAGGGAAATAAAACCCAACCTAGAAAATAGAAGCTGGGTACAATATAATTAATGCTTTACTAGGTTGATAACTGCACACATAGTATAAGGGAGACAAATGTAAACCAGTATCACAACTAGGGTCAATCTTACCAGATGTTTGAGTAATTGGTTTGAGTAATTGGTAATATAGTATACCATCTATATACATGCCTGGTTCGATTTAAACTGTTCGTATATTTCTGTAAATGTGTGCAGGTGTTGTGTGTGTGTGTGTGTGTAAAGTGCCGTCAAGTCGCAGCTGACTTATGGTGACCCCTTATGGGGTTTTCAAGGCAAAGAGACTAACAGAGGTGGTTTCCAGTGCCTTCCTCTGTATTACTGGTGTTACATGGGTTTTAACTGACCACTGATGAAGGCCAAATAGGCCGAAATGCATCTAGCATCTGGTTAGAGAGATCAACCTCAGAAAATGCCATTGTGCTATTTTAATGTTTTTAAATAATTTTAATCTAGACATAGTGCTTCCAATAAATTACATATTCATTATGTGTGTATATCTATATCTATATCTATAATTCTACCCAACCTTGGGTACCCAGCTTATGGTGAGGGGTTTTCAAGGCAAGTGATTAAGCAGAGGTGGTTAGCCATTGCCTTCCTCTGCAGAGCCTTCGTTGTTGGTAACCCTTCCAAATACCGACCCTGTTTGGCTTTCGAGATCTGACAAGATCAGGCTATACCATGCCATGTAGTCCAACTCCCTGGTCCATGCAGGATCAGCCTAGAGCATCCCTGGCAAGGGATTGTCCAGCCTCTGCTTAAAGACTGCCAGTGAGGGGGAGCTCACCACCTCTCTAGGTAGCTGATTCCACTGTAGAACGACTCAAAACTTTTTCCTAATATCCAGCCGGTACCTTTCCACCTGCAATTTAAACCCATTATTGTGAGTCCTATCCTCTGCTGCCAACAGGAACAGCTCCCTGCCCTCCTCTAAGCGACAGCCCTTCAAATACTTAAAGAGCAATCATGTCCCCCCTCAACCTCCTCCAGACTAAACATTCCCAACTCCCTCAGCCTTTCCTCGCTTTGAAAAACGACATCACTGTTCCCCCCCCCCCCGCTATTTAGTCTTGGGTTCATCCAAGAGCCAGCCCTGGATTTAAGCCTCCCCCATGCTGATGTCTGCTAAGCCAAGGTAACCCTGAGCCCAGACTTGCTGTATTGTGCAGGTTTAGAGACTGACTTCAGTTTCATCAAGGTTTGGGTGGAACAACAAGCAGGTTGCAAATGACAGCTGGTCCAAACCATGGTTTGTTCTTCTGTCCGAGCTGTGGCTTTTTTGCCATGTGATAAAACTTCCAGAATGCACGCGGGCAAAGTTTCATAGGGCTGCTCCTGAAGTTATGTCTGTTTGCGGCGTTTTCCAGCAGATCAGTGCTGACATCTCAGTGCTGGTGACGTCTGGTAAGGTATGCAGTTAGTGGGACTTCTGCTGGTTGTGGATTTGGATATCTGTTCTCCTAGCATGGTGTAGTGGTTAAGAGCGGCGCTGGCGGACTCTAATCTGCAGAATCGGGTTCGATTCCCCACTCCTTCACGTGAAGTCTGCTGGATGACCTTGGGCTAGTCACCGTTCTCTCAGAACTCTCTCAGCCTCACCTACTTCACAAGGTGCCTGTTGTGAGGGGGGAAGGGAAGGTGATTGTACGCCACTTTGAGATGCCTTACGGTAAAAGAAAAGCGGGGTATAAACCCAACTCGTTGTCTTTCTCTTCTTCTTTAGATAGGCGAAAATCTGCCCTCTGCCTTGCCATTCATGAATGTCTTTGGCAAAAATGAACATCTGGGGAATTGGGCAGGGAGTGGCTCCTCCCCACCAAGCAGATTAAGAAGAGGGAATGCATATCGGCTTGAATTTGAAAATATTTGAAAATATCAAGCCGAGACAATAAGTGGGAGATATACAGAGGCGAGAGGCATCTGCTCAGCAGTGAACCCCAAGAGTTCAATTACCTCTGCTCATGCCACAAAAAAGGTAACCATGGAAACAGCATACTCCAAAGCATCGCTTAGTCCCTGAGCAACTGTAAAAATAAATAAAGTAAAATAAATTTAAGCCAGAAAAAAAAATCTGGCCAAGGCGACAACAAGGGAAGGTGGCTTGTGCTTTGATGCCGATGGGTGTCACATCGGGATGTTTGAGCTGGCCACCGGGGTGCCGTTTCGGTGACAGAAGCTGGCCGTAGTGGGGGGAGAAGGTTTAGACCAAGGTTTTGAAGTGTTGCTCTACGATGTGCTTGAGATTTAAATGCCAAACAGACCCATTCTTATTATGGTTACTTATTATAGCTCATAATCTGAGAGATAATACTGATCTCTGAAGGAATAAGCAGTCAAACATGGTTTGAATGGCACCCGTTTTTGATCACAGGCATTTGGGCTGATCTTCCTTCCTATGGTTTTTCTTGCTTCCTATGGTTTTTCTTGCTTTCGCTTCCAAAGCTCCTCTGGTTCTTCTCTGCCTTGTTTCTTTTTGTGTCACCTCCAAGAATCATGCCATGCTTTCTTTTCTTTTCTTTTCTTTTCTTTTCTTTTCTTTTCTTTTCTTTTCTTTTCTTTTCTTTTCTTTCTTTCTTTCTTTCTTTCTTTCTTCATAACTTATGCCTCCCTCTCCCATGTGTAGCAACTGCAGCATTTCTTACCTTTTCTGTGGCAAGCTGCACCTGCTGAAATTCCCTTTCTTTGCACACTCACTTTAAAGATGCAGGAGCCTGCCTTCATCTGTTCTTCACATGAATTTCTCCCTAAAAGAGTGAACGTGCAACATGAGAGGGCTTCAAGCTAAACAGGAGACACTTTTCTCACTCAGTGTCACAAATGTGTAGAACTATAAGGAAGGAATTGGGGATGCTCAAACACCAAGCGGTTTGGCTTGTATTTGGCTCACTGGTTGTGAGCAAGGAGCCAATTTTGTCATCTAGCAGTTTGCCTGTTTGTGAACAGTTTGAACCTGTTCACTGGGTTACTTTTTGCATATTCTAAAAGGCACAGTTGCAATTGGCAATATTTCATGACTGCTCTTTCTTACACAGTCTAGTGGGAGTCGAACGGTTCCAACTGAATCTGTTCTGATCTGGTTTCAGATCTAGTTATGAGATTGAAACCTTCTTGGTTGCACTAGGACGTTTAAGCCTGGAAGTTTTACCTGAGGTTTGTTGCTCGCTGGACCCACACTTTCCTGTTGGGAATCTATGCACCAGCAATCTCCAAGCTCAAATCAAGTTCCCACCCCTTTAAATGCTGCTTTGTAATTGGCTTACTTTGTAGAGCTTACTGTGAAAGAAAATCTCCCCCCACAAAACCCAATTGCTGCAAAAAAAAAAATTAAGAACAAAAAATAGAGCAATCTGAAAGGGGTGGGGGAGAAATCCAAGCCTTGGTTTTAAAAAGCCTTTCTTCTGCTCAGAAAGAGCTCCCAGGAAGCATTTGAATCCTCACCTCTTTACACTCTGCTTTGGATTAGCTGTGTGAGAAACCAAGGTTGGTTGTCCTGTGCTTTGCCTTAAGCACAGGGATTTCACTGGGCTGAGATCAGGGGAGAGGGAAGAGTCGGGTTAACAGAGGAACGGGAAGTCCCGGGATTTGTGAGGACTGGCAATGAGGTCATCTCTAATGGACGGAAAACTCATGCATAACTCCACCAGACAGACCCGGGGCAAACCTGAATGAAAGTACCCATGAATAAAATGGCCATAGCTGATAGTATATGCTAGGAGAAGGATAGGGGGAGTGCAACCCCGTTTAAGCTCCTCAATCTCTTGGTTGCTTTTGATACCATTGATCATCGGCCCTTCTGTATCCTTTCAGGATTGAGACTGGGAGGCCCTGTTCTGTGGCGGTTCTGGTCCTGGGTCATAGAGTGTGGTGCTGGGGGGCTACTGCCTTGCTCCTTGGCCTCTGGCCTACAGGGTTTTGCTTCCATCTTGTCCCCTATGCTTTTCAACATCTATATGGAAAGCTGCTCAGAGAGGTCATCCGGAAATTTGGCCACTAATATGCAGATGACGTTCAGCTTTATCTTGCACTTACAGAAGGATCCCAGGGAGAGTGTAGAAACTGTGAACAGGTGCCTGGAAGCAGTTTAGGAATGGATGACTCTTAATCCTGACAAAATGGAGGTGGCGGTGGTAGGGTTGCCAGATCCCTCTTCGCCACTGGCGGGAGGTTTTTGGGGCGGAGCCTGAGGAGGGCAGGGTTTGGGGAGGTGAGGGACTTCAATGCCATAGTGCCCAATTGCCAAAGTGGCCATTTTCTCCGGGTGAACTGATCTCTATCGGCTGGAGATCCATTGTAATAACAGGAGATCTCCAGCTAGTCCCTGGAGGTTATGGCAACAATTGGTCAGCCTGCTGTAACGTGTGTTGAAATGAATAACAGCAGAAAATTGCCCAGCTTTTTTTTAAATAACCAAAAGTTTAATAACTTATAAGACAGTGTACATCACCAACCATTACATATAAACAATCCTATAACATCATATATATGTCTAAATCAATCCAGCTAATGAAGTCCACATTGGAGTATTATTATCAGAGACTCAACTTCCTTTTTGCAAAGTATCGCATTTTCCAATCCTCAGGTAAGTTGAAAAAGGAAATTCTTCATATGGTGCATTCGTGGAGTAGTATCCTGACAGATGTACAATTCTTCATGGACAGACCACAGGTCTCACAAACCAGCCAAGTCAGTACTGCAAAGCTACAGGGGTCCAGGTATCACCCTGTTTCAACCTGCGTCTTCTTCAGGAATCAACCATGGCAGCTACTATATCTGCTCCTGCATTGATAGGAACGCTCTGTTCTCTAGGCAGGAGGGCCAACAGAGTGTTCCTATCAAAGCAGGAGCAGGAAGGCCTGACCCAGGAACTGAGATATCTCCTGTTCTGGATGGGGTGTGTCAGGGAGCCAGGATTATTCCTGTAGACAGTTTTTTTTTGCCACCAGAAGTGATCAACAAAGCAAAACAATGACCCAAAAGGGGTTCAGAAACTGGCACCTGAACACTTCCAGTATGAAATAAGAACTCCCTTCCCTTTTCTGCTTCCTATCACACACCTTGGAATTCAGTCCTCCCCATAGGCTTTCCAAAGAGTTACAGAGCTTGCGTGGTATTGGTTAATTTATTTGATGTGTTTATTCCTTCCTTTTCAGCCCGTTTCTCACCCAATGAAGCTTATGATTAAAATCTAGTATAATGTTCAGCCACAGCCAGTTGCTGTAACAACTGTTCCATTTTTTTAAAAAGCACAAGGATGTGTTAAGATGACCTTCTTCCAGCTTTTAAACAAACACTGCTGCATCTAATAGAACAGAGGCTTCTGACCTTCCCAGATCCATAACTCCCCCAAATTGCAGTGTGAGATCGATGGAGCCACACAGTGGGAAGTGGAGAAATCAGAGTTGTGATCTAACCAGTCAAGGCCAGGACTGGGGGCAGCCAGTGACAGAAAACACAAGAGGAACATAAGAACATGAGAAAAGCCATGCTGGATCAGACCAAGGCCCATCATGTCCAGCAGTCTGTTCTCACAGTGGCCAACCAGGTGCCTCATGGAAGCCCACAAACAAGAGACGACTGCAGCAGCAGCATCCTGCCTGTGTTCCACAGCACCTAATATATTCGGCATGCTCCTCTGATCATGGAGAGAATAGGTATGCATCATGACTAGCATCCATTTTAACTAGTAGCCATGAATACCCCTCTTCTCCATGAACATGCCCACTCCCCTCTTAAAGCCTTCCTAGTTGGCAGCCATAACCACATCCTGGGGCAGGGAGTTCCACAATTTAATACTTCCTTTTATCAGTTTTGAATCTCTCACCCTCCAGCTTCAGCAGATGGCCCTGCGTTCTAGTATTAGCTTTTCCCTGTCTGCTCTCTCCATACCATGCATCATTTTATAGACCTCTATCATGTCTCCCCTTAACTGCCTTCTTTCCAAGCTAAACAGCCCTAAGCGGAGCACCAAGAAACATAACGTAGTAAGCTACAAGCCAGTACAGACTCTTTGCAAAAAACTTACACTTGTCACCTCTCTCAAGAAAGCCCAGCCAAGCTGCGCGCCCCCCCCACTTGTCAGGCAATGCTCCTCACCCCTGCATGTGGCACAGAGCCTCCCCCAGTGATTGATTTGGATTTCTCATGGAGAGGGGGCTCCATATCCCAAGCATGCATGCGGAGCATGGTAGACCTGATAGGTGGGGGTTGGCAGAACACTGTGCTCTGCCAGGGGGGAGAGCTTTTGTGTGGGAGAAGGGGTCTCCACTGCTAGGCGGCCTCACCTTGCCACTCTGTCGCGCCTCACAGTGTGTGTGCAGACAGAAGCAGATGGTGCAGCCCCCTTGCTCTCTACACTTGCGCACTAGCATCAGGTCCATCCAAAAAGCTGCAAAATATGGCAGCACTATAGGGACTTGCAACCCATGCAGTGGGATTCCTGAAAATGAACCCTGTTGGGGAAGCCCTCTTGAGAGTTGCCACTCGTGAATTGAAAACCATTGTTAAAAGAAGAGACTGGTTAGGCGGTTCCCTCCCTACTTGAGACGGTTGGGATAATCCTTTCTCAAATTAGTTACCCCTTGAGAAGTAAGTTGAGATACCTGGTCTAAGGGCCACCTCACACATTTACTTTTTGCCGCACCAGTACATTCTTAAACACCAGGTGTGTGTGTGTTAAGTGCTATTAAGTCATTTCCGACTCATGGCAACCCTATGAATTAATGACCTCCAAATGTTCTATTGTTAACATCCTTGCTCAGGTCTTGCATACTGAGGGCCATGGGTTCCTTTATAGAGTCAATCCATTTCATGTTGGTCTTCCTCTTTTCCTGCTGCCTTCAACTTTTCCTAGCATTATTGTCTTTTCCAAGGACTCTTGTCTTCTCATATGACGAAAGTACGACAGCTTCAGTTTTAGTCATTTTAGCTTCTAGGGAGAGTTCTGGCTTGATTTGATCTACAACCCATATATTTGTCTTTTTTGGCAATTCACGGAATCGGTAAAACTCTCCTCCAGCACCACATTTCAAAGGAATCTAATCTCTGTTCCTGTCAGCTTTCTTCGTTGTCCAGCGTTCACACCCATAAATAGTAATAGGGAAGACTATGGCATTAATTAACCTGATCTTGGTCACCAGTGACACATCTGTACTCTTCAGAATTTTTTCTAGCTCCTTCATGGCTGCCTTTCCCAGTCTCAGTCTCCTTCTGATTTCTTGGTTGCAGTCTCCCTTTTGGTTTATAATGGAGCCAAGGAATAGAAAATCTTGAATAATGTCAGTGTCCTCATTGTCAGCCTTGAAATTGAGTAACTCCCCAGTTGTCATTACTTTTGTCATCTTGATGTTCAGCTGTAGTCCTGCTTTGGCATTTTCTGCTTTAACCTGGAAGATGTTTATGTGTGTGTGTGTGCTAAGTGCTGTCAAATCGTTTCCGACTCATGGCAACCCTATGAATCAAAGTCCTCCAAACTGTCCTATCTTTGACAGCCTTGCTCAGATCTTGCAAACTGAGGGATGTGGCTTCCTTTATTGAGTCAATCCATCTCCTGTTGGGTCTTGCTCTTTTCTTGTTGCCCTCAACTTTTCCTAGCATGACTGTCTTTTCCAGTGACTCTTCTCATAATGTGACCAAAATACGATAGCCTCAGTTTAGTCATTTTAGCTTCTAGGGTCAGTTCAGGCTTGATTTTGATCTATAACCCACTGATATTTTTTTTGGGTGTCCACGGTATCTCATAACACTCTCCTCCAACACCACATTTCAAAGGAATCTACTTTCGTCTTATCAGCTTTCTTAAATGTCTAGCTTTCACACCCATACACAGTAAGAAGGTGTTTATACCTAGAAGTAATTTGTGAAAGCAACCCCTGTGTCTGCTTCCAATGAGGACTTGCCAACAGGAACGTGCAAGAGAACTATGGTGGTCCTGTTGAATACAAACCTGTCTGACAAACCTGGATTTGCCTCTGTGTAATATAGGAAGTGGACCTTGAGGAGGCTGTTCAGAACATTTTTAACGGCTCTGGAGTCAGCTTGACTATTTACTGAAGACCTGCAGGAAAGATTGATGGCCGTGGGTTTCCTCAGATGATTGTTCCTTTGTAAAGAATGGACCTGTGGTGGTGGTTTTTCAATCTGCAGGTGAGCCTGAGGCCCAGGGCTGTCCCCGGATTGTAAACAACAACATTTTCAGCCTCTTCATCTATCTTCGCGTGGGCAGATGAGCTCTTTATTTCAACTTTGCTTTTCGCTATGGGAAAAGCATCTGTCCTTTCATCAGTCCTTCTGCCGACTCTGCCTCAGAGAGGCCCGTGGTGGGCACACATTTTGATGAAGGCACATTTCATTGTGCGAGTGAATGAAATGCAATTCTGATGGAAGCTTTAAATAAAAACCTTGCTCGCAGGCTTCCTTTTCTTCCTGCTCCATTCAGGTCTGGAGAGGAACGCTTTAAAGGAACAGTGCCAAAGCTAGCCTGTCCCACAGTGATTCATACCCATCCCTCAAAGTTGACGGTCGCCATGAAGCCGCTGGAGAAAATTTGAACTGCTGGGGGTGGGGTAAGCAAAATCACAGTAGTATTAAAATCTTAGTTCCTTGAATATACTTGAAACACTGCTTTGTAATTTGGCAGTAGGGCTTACTGTAAAAAAAGTCACCCTCCCCCCCAACTCCACTTTCCCACTCTTTGGCTTACGCATGGAGAGCTGGATGATTTCACCCGGGCTGATCTCAGGAGAGATCAAAGAATTGGGATTTAACAGCATCGGGAAGACTGGGATTTGCAAGGGCTGGCTGCGAGGTAATCTCTGAGGGACGGAAAACTCATACATAAGACCAAAGAACGACCGGGTCAGTCCGGAGGCGAACGTGAATCCTAGTACCCATGCATAAAGGACCTTAGACAGCCCCAAGAATGCCTCTCTGTGACTGTTTCAGGCTGTGAAAATGGTTGAGGGGGACAGGTGAAGTCCTTTTCTTCACATCCATACTAGTCCTGATCCTTGCTGGCCACAGGATAAACAAAGGCTGAGGAGACGGTGGAGGTTGGGATGCCTCTCTATTCACGATTTTACTACTGTAAAGTGATGCACAGATGATATTATTAGAAGGCACCTTTGATAGACCTCGGAGATTAGTGGGATCCCAGAGAGATGGCAATTGCTAGGGAGGGAAGGCCTAAGACATTTATGAGTAATTAAAACTTAGCTTTGAGATCAAAGGTCAGTTTTGGGTAACAGCTTCTTAGAAAAGATGTAGGAACAAAGAATCTCAGTGGATGGAAAATGGTGCTCTAAGCATTTTTAAAAGGATGTCAGATTAAAATGGGGAGGGTGAGGAATCCACAAGTGAATGATGTTATATGATCAGGAAGAATTTCTTTAAGACCTCCCCCCCACCCATACACACATTGCTGTGATGGTAGCAGAGCTTTCTGCATTATGACATGTGAAAATGTGTGTGTATTCAGTGCCGTCAGGTCGCCTCCGAGTTGTGGCAACCCTATGAATTAATGACCTCCAAAACATCCTATTGTTAACAGCCTTGCTCGGGTCTTGCAAACTGGAGGCCATGGCTTCCTTTATTGAGTCAATCCATCTCAGGTTGGGTCTTTCTCTTTTTCCACCACCTTCAACTTTTTTTTAGCATTACTGCCTTAGTAATGGTTAATTTGGTGAGAAAGCCAAGGAAAGGTTCTTGTGGGGTGATGACTTTTGTGTCACTGACTCTGTGCATGGATTTGATGAATGAGAGAGAATTTCTCTCAGGTAGGGTTGGCTGGAGATTTTAGGACTCTGACTTCCCTGTAACTGGGCGTTGTCTCTGTCAAGCCATGGAAAGCTTTGACTAAACGCTTTCTGGAGTCCTCAGTCATAAAAGCATCCTTTATAATCTTGCTCAGAGCGCTGTAGATCAAAGATGGCTAACCTGTATTCTTTGGGCTCCTGTAATCTCCAGAGATTGATACAGCAGCCTCACAAGGGACCAAGTTCCATAGTAAAGTGAACACCGTCTACCAGCAAATATTCCCTGCGATGGGCCTTTATGTGCTTAGGAGGAGCACGACATCGAAACAGCTATACATTGTACATTCAATGCATGTTTTGTCTTTCTGATTTGGTGTGCAACGTGAACATTTGGACCCGTTTTCTCACACCTTGGAAATGTTTATGACTGAAAAAGCGGACACAGCTTTTGTCTACTTTTAAATGTTTTTATGGACCATCAGGAGTTAAATGGAATTGGCTTGTTTAACTGAGGAATCCCAGGAAGCAAGCTTTGGGCTAGACGGACATTAATTTGAAAAGAGTTTGAATTCAAAATGTGTAAATAGTTTAGCTTTAGAGGATATTGCCTTTGATCAAAATAATTTTCAAAGAGGCATTTTTCAGTATGATCCTGCTTTCTCATTATAGATGTGCAAACTCTCCGTATGAACTTGGGCTGTTCACTAATAAAATGCACTTCAACAAAGACAAATGTAAAGTTCTGCATTTAGGTAGGAAAAATCAAATGCATAATTATAGGATGGGGGAGACTTGTCTGAGCAGTAGTGTGTGTGAAAAGGATCTTGGGGTCTTAGTAGATCAAACACTGAACATGAGTCAGCAGTGTGATGCGGTAACTAAAAAGGCAAATGCAGTCTTGGGCTGCATCAACAGAAGTATAGTGTCCAGATCACGCGAAGTGATGGTATCGCTTTACTCCGCTCTGGTTAGACCTCAACTAGAGTACTGTGTTCAGTTTGGGGCACCACAATTTAAAAAAGATGTAAACAAGCTGGAAAGTGTCCAGAGGAGGGCAACAAAGATGGTGAGGGGTCTGGAGACCAAGTCCTATGAGGAAAGGTTGAAGTAGCTGGGTATGTTTAGCCTGAAGAGGAGAAGACTGAGAGGGGATATGATAACCATATTCAAGTACTTGAGGGGCTGTCATATTGAGGGTGGTGCTGAGTTGTTTTCTGTTGCCCAAGAAGGTCGGACCAGAACCAACGGGTTGAAATTAAATCAAAAGAGTTTCCATCTACATTAGGAAGAATTTTCTAACAGTTAGAGCGGTTCCTCAGTGGAACAGGCTTCCTCGGGAGGTGGTAAGCTCTCCTTCCCTGGAGGTTTTTAAGAAGAGGTTAGATGGCCATCTGTTAGCAATGCTGATTCTATGACCTTAGGCAGATGATGAGAGGGAGGGCATCTT
Organism: Euleptes europaea; assembly: GCF_029931775.1. NCBI lineage: Eukaryota > Metazoa > Chordata > Lepidosauria > Squamata > Sphaerodactylidae > Euleptes > Euleptes europaea. Next base: position 20,389,578 of record NC_079313.1, on the reverse strand, counting down.
GGCCATCTTCTGGTCACTAGGTGTGGGGGAGAGGTAGTTGTGAATTTCCTGCATTGTGCAGGGTTTGGACTTGATGGCCCTGGTGGTCCCTTCCAACTCTATGATTCTATGATTCTATGACTCTCTCTTAGCCTAACTTACCTGAGAGAGTTGTTGTGAGGATAAAATGGAGGGGGGGGGGAGATCAGTGTTGTAAGCCCCACTGGGATCCCCATTGGGGAGGAAAGTGAGGTATAAATGGCTAAATTAAAAAAGAGCTTGCATATGCTCCTTAGGGTTGCTGCCTGCTTTTATGAACAGAGGGCCCATGGTTCTGACAGCTGCTAAACAGGCAACATGGAAATCAGCAGGCAAAGCTGTGACGTGCTGCCTCTCAGCCTCCTATTCGAGTCGCAGAGTCCTTGTCTACACAAGAAAGATGGCAACCCTACAGTGCCAGCATGCTTTGACACCCTGTTTGGGCTACCATTAGCTCATGCTGGTGTGTTGTTTCACATCAGCATCACTCAGAGGTGGTGTACACTCCTCCACGCGGCTTCTGGGTGATGAGCCAGTTGCTTTTTTTTGTTTTTCGTTGGACGATCTGGGATTATTTTGTGCCAACTGTAATGCTGATAAATAGGGAAGTACAAATGTGGGAATGCCATGGGTTGCTTGGCTGGGTGTGCTGCGTAACGAGAGAATTTCAGAAGTCTGATATGTATCACAAGTATGACTTGGCGTATGTGTGTATCGGTGGGCTCCCCCCCTTCCCCTGCTACCACTGGATGTCAGAAAGCTGGTTGCCATAACTACTAAATGGAATCGGTGCGCTGAATTATTAAGCTAGGGCCTTCTTTTCAGAGCCATTGCTACTGGTAACGAAGTCAAGTTAGGTGCTGCTGTTTGTACAGTGCGAGTGTTTGCCAGACCATTGAGAGGTATTTGCTCTCTGAGAAGAGCTCTAATACAACTGAGGAAAAAGCCATGTGCTGGCAAGAGAGGGCCAAGGCGTCCTTTCCCAGCCTATCTAGTATTTCCAACCGTTGAATTTTATTGGTCTTATCAGTAAAACCACATTCTGGAGTCTGAAAATGCAGTAAATTGCTGATTAGGCCAGGCTCCATCCACATTTTATCAGAATCCGCCGGACTCCACGAGCCACCGAATTCACCCTGAAGGTAGTTTCAGATGGGCAGCCATGTTGGTCTGGAGTAGAAGAGCAAAGTTCGAGTCCAGTGGCACCTAGCTGGTCTCCCTTGTCACTTTTTAAATACAATATACCAAATGAATTATTAGTAATTATTAGATATTATTTCAATTACATCCTCCTCTGCTCCCTATTTTTTAAGAATAATATGAATAGTATGCTTGTCATTTGTCTTGAAATTCTTTGGTTGGTCAATCATTCACAAAGTTCACTAGTTTCGCCATTACTGCATATTTGGTTAGCTTACTTTCCCAATCCTCCCTCCGTGGACAATCTTCTGCTTTCCACCTTGATGCAACTAGAACTTTGGCAGCTGTTATTATATATCTAAACAGTTCTTCCAAGTTTTTTGGAATGTTTTTGGGCAGAATGCCCAATAGCATACTCTTGGTTTCCATAGGAAATTTAATTTTAAAGATTTTCTGGATTTCAGCATGTATTTCTTTCCAATATTTTTCTGTCTTTTTGCACGCCCACCACATATGATGGAGGGTACCATCCACCTCTTTGCATTTCTATCTTGTTGGAAATCTTGTTGGTCTTTAATGTGCTACTGCACTTGAATCATGCAGATTCATCCTGGCTTGTTACCCCTTTCAGGCAGCCTCCATGTGAGATGGGGGAATTAGCTTTTTGGAGACTACACTTAGCGAGAGGGAGGGATACGGAATCTTTTCTCCTTATATTACAGGGATGAGCACACCAGTGGAAATACCCTTAATAATGAAGAAACATCTTATAATTTTAAGAGATTTTATTGAAAAATAGATTTCAAACCCACACACATGCAACCACAGAATCACACACCCAAAATATACCAGAGCTTGAGAAATAAAAGAGAAGAGGGGGAGGACAGAAGTATATGAGGGCACTGAGAGTGATATTTACCAGTCAGAAGACATACAAATGATAGCAGTGCTGAGTAGCAGAGAAACGGCCGGCGTCTCTCAGAAGGAAAGAGCCTTACAAATGTTAAGTGGTGCAGCATTTGGATCTGAGAAAACACGCACATGTTTGAATGGCGAAGGGGCTAATATTTATACCCAGAAATGAGTCCTGGGGCAGTATACTAACTGGCAACACAATGGGTTTTGCCAGGGACAAAAGGTTTAATTACTCCTTAAGTAGTTGTGATATTAAAGTATGAAAGAACATGAGGTAATGGCAACAGAGAAGCAAACCTTAGTTTGCCTGATTAAATACTGCCAATGGCTGTAGTATAAATATAAGAGGATGTTTGGAAGATTGTCCTCAGATATAAGAGGATGTTTGGAAGATTGTCCCAGGAAGGGAGGTGTAGACAAGAGATGCCCTGGTTTATACTACTCTGCAAGTTAGGTGGAGATGGAAAGTGAACCTAGATATGCTAAAATACTGGTCAGAGTTCTAGAAAAGGACTCTGATTGCTGATGGGATTAAAGGGTTGTGCTATCAGTCCCAGATGTCTGCTTGGAGTACTTCATTAAGGATGCAAGGGAGGCTCCTTTACTCCATACTGTTCCAGCTTTTCCACTTCGAGGTCAGAGAAACGCAAACACAACCCTTCTCCATCTCTCACCGTCCAAAGCTTTACTCAGGTCACCAAGATGGCTTCCAGAGCCCTGGAAAGGTTGGTTCACCTTGGTAGAGCAGTGCCCTGTTATTCCCTGTTTGCTCTGGTCCCATATGTCGTTATGGCATACTGGGGTGCTGGGACAGACAGGGGGTCAACAGGCTCTGAATATCTGTGAATGAGACTTCTGATGTAGTCTAGGAACTATTTTGGGTCTGGCAAATACTGGATCAGTGACTGGATTTTAGAGTTTGTGGCTTGGAGCCTGCTTGCCACCTGTTTTACCTTACTTTGTCAATGAAGAAGTACAGCATTAAGAACATTTCTGCTCTTTGGAACTGAAAAACAAGATGAATGAGTCTTAATAAAGCTGTTTCTTAAAAGCAGGCACTTTTTGTTTTTTGTAAAAAGCAACACTTATTGCCAAGCTTGGAAGTCTGCCTGCCCCTATTTCTGTGCCTGTATGCAAAGCTAGAAAAGATTATTAAGTCTCAAATTCTTAACTCTCTATGAGAATGCTATCCGAAGAAGTGAGCTGTGGATCACAAAAGCTCATACCCTGCCAGAAATTTTGTTAGTCTTTAAGGTGCTACTGGACTCTTGCTCTTTTCGACTATGACAAAGGCAGGCAGACTAGAAATGAAGTAAGTAAATAATCCAATTTCCTCGCCCAATGGAAACGAACTGTGATTTTTTTTGTTTACAATGGTAGGAAGCCGATGCATCGAACAGCAGTGTAAGGATGTGTCACTGGCGTTCCAAGATCAAGTTAATTCATGCCATAGTATATTCCCTATTTACTATCTGTGGGTATTAAAGCTGGACCATGAAGAAAGCTGATAGGAAGAAAGTAGATTCCTTTGAAATGTGGTGTTGGAAAAGAGTGTTACGGATACTGTGGACTGCCAAAAAAACAAATCAGTGGGTTATAGATCAAATCAAGCCTGAACTGACCCTAGAAGCTAAAATGACTAAACTGAGCCTATCGTACTTTGGTCACATCATGAGAAGACAAGAGTCACTGGAAAAGACAATCATGCTAGGAAAAGTTGAAGGTAGCAGGAAAAGAGGAAGGCCCAACAAGAGATGGATTGACTCTATAAAGGAAGCCGCAGCCCTCAATTTGCAAGACCCGAGCAAGGCTGTTAAAGATAGGACGTTGATTCATAGGGTCGCCATGAGTTGGAAGTGACTTGACGGCATTTTACACACACATGCAATGCTACCGTCCTCTGCTGTCACTGTCATGCATAAAGGGATGCACGTTTTCCCTCTTTCCCCAAGGAGAAAAAAAAGGGAAAGAAAGGTACTTGTGTGTGTTAACTGAGGAGTTGGCAGAAGGCAGATGGTGGACTACGGCCAGTTTCTGGTGAACCACCTGGTTCTTGCAGCTTGTTATGATTTTTGCACAAAATCCTGGATTAGACAGGCATGGTTCCCATGCAGAAAGAAATGTTATGCTCTCAAAGAAGCATGCACACTTGGGATTCTTCTATGCAGGTTGTGAATTGTTCAGAGAGCTTCAGGATGCCTTCTTGCTCAGTAAAATTAAAGCCAGGAGATGGATAGTTCTAGGGGAAAAAGTAGACCGCAAAAAGCAAATCCCACCCCTGCGTTCAACCCATTTTAAAAATATGCACATTTCCCAAGTGATTCATTGCCTTCTATTGAGGCCAAGCAAAAAGAAATTGTGGGTGACGGAAATAAATGGAAAAACAAATCAGGCTGCTTTTCAAACCGTCCAAGCAGCGACCCCAAAATAAAATGGGGGGGGGGGGAAGGGAATGCAAGCATAGATGTACAGGATTTTAATAAAAACTCTCAGAACACAAACCTGATGTTCATTTGCGGAAGGCCTCGATAGCAGGCCTCCCAGGAGAGTGTAGGAGAAGTCCCAAAACCAATATTACTCTTTTAGATTTGGAAGGCCTCCATGCTGCTCTAATTAGTTGATGTTTATAATGAGTATATTAAGAAATAAAGTGGGTGGCCAGTATGTGTGTGTTTTAGTACCTTGGGAAAAACATGTATACAAAAAAGTGATTTGGACTCCCTCAGGTTGCAGAACACACCTGGCACCCTGTACATTTAGAGTTGAGAGCCAGCCAATATTTTTTTTAATCTGACCAGTATTTAATCGAGTCACCAGTACTGGAGGAGAAGGAGAAGAAGAGTTGGTTTTTATATGCAATTTTTCTCTAGCTTTTAGGGAGAATCAAACCAGCTTACAATCTCCTTCCCTTCCTCTCCCCACAACAGACACTTTGTGAGGTAGGTGAGGCTGAAAGAGGTCTAAGAGAACTGTGACTAGGGGGCTTCATGTGGAGGAGTGGGGAAACCAACCCAGTTCTCCAAATTAGAGTCCACCGCTCATGTGGAAGAATGGGGAATCAAACCTGGTTCTCCAGATTAGAGTCCACCACTCTTGACCAATACACCACGCTGGCTCTCTAAAAAATCTATAAAGCCCATAGATTTAAGACTCCAACAAGGTTTTCCCTTGTCCTGTACCCATGACTGCTTTCTATTAGCAGTGCAATTGTCCTGAAACTGGCAGATAATGAGGGCCAGAGGCATGAAGCATAGTCAGTAAGGCAGTCCAAGGTCAAGCACAATTCCATCAGAATCCATGGCATCAACACAAGAGAGAGCAGTCCAAGTTGTGAGTCCGGGGCTGTCAGTCCAAGAAGTCAGGATACCAGGAGTACAAAATACAGCAGAGATACACCGCTGATACACAGGGTGGTTGCGACAAGTTTGTTCCCACAACAGCCAAGTCTAATTTACTGATTAAATAGGCCCTTATCTTGCTGGGATGGCAGAGCTAGGAGTTGCTAATTAGGCTGTTCTGACATCCCAAGCCAGGTGGCATACCTCAGCCTTGCTCTGCCTCATTGCTGCTGTCAGGGAGTGATCTTCTACTCTGGGCTTGCAGCCAGGCACTCCATCATCTTTCTTGCATTTTTAGTTGAAGCCATCTAGTCCAGTAGAACCTTAAAGACCAACAAGATTCAGTCAGAAAAAGGGACTCTCAAAAGCGTATACGTTGGTCTTTAATGTGCTTTAAGGGTGATAATGGACTCAAATCTTGCTGTTCTACTGTGAACCAGCATGGCTGCCCACCTGAAACCCCCAAGAATAATTCAATCCTGTGTCATCAGCACCTGGTTTGTATCTAGAAGGTCCCTGTTTCTAATCTGTATCATCGGTGGTTAAAAAGACTCCAGGTACTAGGTGTTGGGAAGGAGCGTACCCTGCCTGAGACCTTGGAGAATCTCACCTATTCAGAGTGAATGACTCTGAACTAGGATCAGTGGTCTGACTAGGGTTGCCAGGTGCCTGCTGGTGGTGGGCAACCCCCCAGTAAAGTGCCCCTCTGCCGGTCAACCAGCTGAGGGTCGGCGGGCAATCGTGCATGCGTAGGCCCGCGCGCAAGCCGGGAAGCCTCTCCTCCCCCTCCCTCCCCAGGGCGAGTGGGCCACCCTCTGTAGGCCTGCGCGCCAGCCGGGAAACTTCCCTCACCCTTCCCGGGGTGGTGGTAGCCATTCTGTGGCTGTGTCCACCTCCTACAGTAGCTATTTTGTGACTGACCCACTGTGGAACTCCCTGCCCCAGGATGTGACGATGGCTGCCAACTTGGAAGGCTTTAAGAGGAGAGTGGACATGTTCATGGAGGAGAGGGCTATCCATGGCTACTAGTAAAAATGAATACTAGCTATGATGGTAGAGGATCTGTTTGGCATGCAGAAGGTCCCAGGTTCAATCCCCGGCATCTCCAGTTAAAGAGACTAGGCAAGTAAGTGATATGAAAGACCTCTGCCTGAGACCCTGGAGAGCCGCTGCTGGTCTGAGTAGACAATACTGACTTTGATGGAACAAGGGTCTGATTCAGTACAAGGCAGCTTCATGTGTTCATGTACCATAGAATCCACCTTCTTAAGTGGCCATTAATCTCTATTGCCTGGAGATCAGTTGTAATCCCAGGAGACCACCTGGAGACTGGCAACCCTATTACATGTATAGATTTGTAACATGTAGCTAGGGCCTTCACCTCCATACCCTGCTTCTGGAAGATGCACAGGCTCAGACTTTAGTGGGCCTCCAAGGTAATTTAACTACTCATGAACTACAAATAGGGAAGGTATGCTCAAGGGAGCACTTCTTGTTGGTCTTAAAACTTGTGAGGGGGCATAGGGTTGAAGGTAGCCTCTGCAGTGGGTGAATCATTCAAAACTCGAACCTGCAATGGACAGACTCTACAATTGTAGTTTTTCTTTCCAACCACCTTAGCAGACAGGGATCTTTCTGGCCCAGGGGTTCTCTTGGTTTTCTAAAGATGCGAAAAACAGAAGCTCATGGGGGAGATTTCCCCCCTGCCTTTCTGTTGTTAGCCTAGTATATTCTGTCCTTTTCTTTTGAGTGACAGGACACAGAAAATTATTGTTGAGCTACAGAGGCTGCTGACCTGCCTCTCAGCATGGGATATTGAGTAGCTGTTATGTACACAGTTATAAGAGCAGTCCCAGGTTTTCAGCTGGATAGCTGGAAAAAACAAGGCAGATTCTCAGCTGGCGTTGTGCTCTAATAAAGCAGCTTTCTCCACGGAACTGTGCCAAAGGTCCATGTAGTACAGTGGATATGGTGTTGAAGGAGGACCAGGGAGATCTGGGTTCAGATCTCTACTCTGCCATGAAGCTTTAGGCCAGCCAGCCTAACCTACCTCACAGGAATGTTGTGAAGATAAAATGGGATGATTGCCATGAATTCTTCAGAGAGAACAGGTGGGATTGTTACTAACGGAGAAAGAAGTCTCCTATATTAAGAGCTTTCCCTTACTTTCAAGGGCTAATCTTCCCTGGAGGTTTTTAAGCAGAGGCTAGATGGCCATCTGTCAGCAATGCTGATTCTATGAACTTAGGCAGTTCATGAGAGGGAGGGCATCTTGGCCATCTTCTGGGCACTAAGGGTGTGTGGGGATGGTAGTTGTGAATTTCCTGCATTGTTCAGGGGGTTGGACTAGATGACCCTGGTGGTCCCTTCCAACGCTATGATTCTATGATTCTATCTTCTGCACTTTCCCTGGAGATCACTTTCCTCTCAGCCTACTTTGATTCCTCTGATTTCCTCAGAGTTTTGTAGAATCAAAGCAGGGCGGGAGTGTGGAGAGATGGACGTGGCTAGAACTCAATGTACCTTTTGAGAGAGCAGCACTCTGAGAGGAAATGAGAAAAAATGGACGATGAAATTTCAGCAACTGCCAGCTAGGCATGATTATTCTGCTTTCCTTCATTTCCTCAAGCCATCAAAAACTGAGCAGTTGAACTGGGGGCACTGAGACTAACGCAGTTACAGTAGCTGCTCTAAGCCCTTCGAGACAGGGCAGAATAGAAATATAATACATACATAAAAGAGCAATCTTAGGAGTAGAGCAGCTTGCAAGACCAGGAAAAATTGCTTTAGCATCTAGAGCGGGGATCCCCAGCCTTGTTGAGCCCAAGGCACTACTGAAAATCTGAGAACAGGGTAGGGTTGCCAACATCCAGGTGTTATCCCAGAATTACAACTGATCTCCAGACTACAGAAATCCATTCCCCTGGAAAAAAATGGCTGCTTTGGAGGGAGGAATCTATGGCATTCTACCCTACTGAAGTCCACCCCCCCAAACCCTGCTCTCTGCAGGTTCCACCCCCAAATCTCCAGAGATTTCCCAGCTCAAAGTTGGCAACCCTAAAACAGGGAGTGGGTAGCACCATAAAATGGCTGCCAGAGGGGAGCACAACTGATTAGGCACGCGTGTAAATAAACACTAAGGCAGTATATGGTCTGTGTAAGATGCTGCATTCACCCAGGAATAAACTGAGCATCTTTTCAGGTCAACAGGGTGTGATGGTACTTCAACAAAGAAAAGACAGCTTTCATAGTCAGAGTTCATAGGTTCTTGTAGGTTATCTGGGCTGTGTGACCGTGGTCTTGGTATTTTCTCTCCTGACGTTTCGCCAGCAGCTGTGGCAGGCATCTTCAGAGGAGTAACACTGAAGGACAGTGTCTCTCAGTGTCAAAGTGTGTTGGAAGAGTAGGGGGTTGGGTTTGAGCTGAGTCATTGTCCTGCAAAAGTATCAAAGGTAATGTGCTGATCATTGTCCTGTATGTGTCAAGGTAATGTGCTAATGAGGGTGTGGTATGTTAATGTGGAACCATTGAATCCTGAAGTGATCTGTTAACCTGTGGAATCCAAAGCTAATCTGCATGGCTATTGCGGACTGTAGTCTTTGTTAGTCTGGAGTTTTTCAGGACAGGAGGCCAAGCCTTATTCATTCTTAAACTCTCTTCTTTTCTGTTAAAGTTGTGCTGATGTTTATGAGTTTACATCGGGACCACACAACGCAGCATACAAACAAGAATAAAAGAACATGAAAGATACCGCAGACTTGGCCAACCTGAGAAATCAGCAGTGGCTGAACATGGACTGACACAAACAGGACACAGGGTCTTATTCCAAGACACTGAAAGACTGGACAATTCTACCAACTATTTTGTCAGATTGCACAGAGAAGCCATTGAAATTCATAAACATCAGCACAACTTTAACAGAAAAGAAGAGAGTTTAAGAATGAATAAGGCTTGGCTTCCTTGGAAAGAAAATACCAAGATCACGGTCACACAGCCTGGATAACCTACAAGAACCAAAAAGACAGCAGGATCCACCAAACTACTACATAGCAGTTGCCTAGCTATAGCCCAGTGATTCTTAAACTTTAATAGACATCCACCCACCCTGGGTATACAATGCTAGCATGAGAAGCCCTTCAAGCCACAAGAAAAGAATTAGGACATAAAATCAGTACTCTAGACCAGTGATGGCGAACCTTTTAGAGACCGAGTGCCCAAACTACAACCCAAAACCCACTTATTTATCGCCAAGTGCCAATATGGCAATTTAACCTGAATACTGAGGTTTTAGTTTAGAAAAAACAACTCATACATTCACATATTTTGCGTTAAAAGAAAACACAATAACAGAGCTTTCAATGATACAAACAACTTATTATCGAAAGGTAAAAGTTAGCATTTGAAATGCATCTCTCCAGGACTCGACCTCTGCTCAGCCACCGGACATTATTGTACATAAGTAAACAATTATACTGTGCCTGAACCTCCTCAAGAAGTGCTTGAAACTGTCGACAATTTAGAGCACGAGCCATGATGTAATTCACCATTTTTGTGACATCTTTGAGGACATAGTCAAATTTTTTGAACAATTAATGTGATTTTTGCTGTTGTGTGCATGCTGATAATTTGTCTACCCTTGGCTCATACTTTGTAAGTTTGAGAGCAACGCATGCAGCACTCAGGTCATCTGTTAGCCTGTTTCTGGTGTCAGATTTGATATAATTCAAAGCTGAAAACAGCTGCTCATAAACATAAAATGATCCAAACAAAGTAAGGAAAGCAATCCCAAGTGCTTTCATTGACTTAAAATTATTTGGCAGAGAATTTCACACTTTAAGGATTTCATTTTCAGAACTAACTGTGCTGTCCTTTGGCATCCCTTCTATCTTCTCAAGTGTTTAACGCAGGTCATAGAATTTATTTTTCCAGATAGAGCTTTCTTGAAATTCTATTAGCTCCATTTCCAGATTTTCTAAATCTAACCAGTGTAGGCAGGAAAGATCAAGTTCTTCAAATTTGGCTTTGTCTGGAGAAATAAGAAAACACAGGGTTGTCTCCATCTTAAGGAACTGTAAAAATCTGTTACTAAAATTCACCTTTGCAGCTGCTACAGTGCTAGAAAATTCCTTGTAGATTTCCTGATGGCTTGTAGGATTGTCTACAAATGTTGTAGAATTTTCTAAATGCTTTTTTAGACGGCGGGCCCCAGACAAACTGAAGATGGGTGGGGCCCCAACAAACAGCTGAGCTGCCCCGCAGCTCAGCTGAGAGGGGGGGGTGGCAAGGTGCTACCACAGCCTACCGGTCCAAACTGAAGATGGGCGGGGCCCCTACAAACAGCTCAGCTGAGAGTGGGGGCGTGGCAAGGTGCTTGGCCACAGCCTCCCTCGTCCAAACTGAAGAAGGACGGGGCGCAGCTGAGAGAGAGGCAGGGGCTTGCCCTGGTGCAAGGAGAGGGAGGGCGCCAGTGCAGACTTGAGGAGCATGGGCTTGGGGAGAAGGAGCACCGCCCTCAGCGCCCTCACCACAGCAACATGGCACAGCCCTAGACAGACGCGACGGGTCCGCGCGTGCCCACAGAGAGGCAGGTGTGCCATAGGTTCGCCAATACGGCTCTAGACAAAGGTTGTTTATGCATGGGTACTTTCACTCATATTCACCCTGTCTGTCTCAATTGTTCCTTGGAGTTATGCATGAGTTTTTTGTCCATTAGAGATGACCTCGCTACCAGCCCACACAAATCCTGGGACTCCCCTTCCTTTGTTAACCCAATTCTTCCCTCTCCCCTGAGCTCAGCCTGGGTGAAATCCCCAGGCAAAGGCAAAGCGTAAGGACAAATGCATAAGGCAAAGCGCAGGACATGGAAGCTTGGTTTCTCTCACAGCCAATTACAAAGCAGTGTGTAAAGAGGTGGGGATTCAAATGCTTCCTGCATCCTTGGAGCTCTTTCTGAGCAGAAGAAAGGCTTTTTAAAAACAAGGCTTGGATTTCTCATCCCCCTTTTTCAGATTGCTCTGTTTTTTGTTCTTAAAATGCTTTTTTATGTGGCAATTGGGTTTGGGGAGGGGGGACCTTTCTGTCACAGTAAGCTCTACAAAGTAAGCCAATTACCAAGCAGCATTTAAAGGGGTGGGGACTTGATTGGCGTTTGGAGACTGCTGGTGCATAGATTCCCAACAGGAAAGTGTGGGTCCAGTGAGCAACGACCCTCAGGTAAAACTCCCATGCATAAACAACCAAAGAAAGCTTTATATGGGCTTATGTATGGTATTTGTGTAGAATACACAGATCTCAGGCATACGTTTGATTAGACCATTTTGCCTGATGGCTATAAGCCCACTGCTCAGTGTTAGGTTTGGTTCATGTTTCTTGTGTGCCACTTTTCAAAGGCCCGGGGGGACAGGCTGTGGGTTTTCGTCCTCAGGTTACACTGAACAGAATGAAACATCTCTTCTTTGCTTGCTGCCAGAAGCCATTGTAAGTGGGGAGAAGAGGCTACCAGCTGAATTTCCCAAATGGCTCTCATTTGTTCTCAAAAAAGTTGTGAGTGCCGCCCTTCACCCCCAGTTTTGTAGGCTGCCCTCATTAAGAATCACGGATCTAGCCTGAGAGAAAGAGGCAGCAGTAAATGAAACCTGGCACGGAAGACTCTGGTACCCTGGAACTATAACAAAATATGCAGTAATCTTGGATGCGAGAACATACAAATGTGCATATTTTTATCTATGAAATATAAGAAGGCACAATGCTAATGATTCTCTGCGGGTGAGAAGTTCCAAAAAGGCAGGTGTTAGTGTGGAAGAGACCCAATTCCAAATCCTTCCCCACAAGTACGGTAGATGAAACTTTGCTTCATGCAGGAGTGATATCATGCTAATCTTGCCATTTGCCTGTCCATGATGGGTAATCCCCCCCCACCCCCAAGGAAATGAAGTGCAGAAATGAAAGTGTCTAGAAAATTGTGTCCATAGGTATGATCTAGGAATTTCCGCTTGTCTCTATTGCATTTTACCATGGAGTTTATGGGAAATTCCTAGAGTGTCTCGTGGGAGTGAAAGCAGATGAAACTTTGCTTCAGGGAGGAATGATGTCCTGCTAGGCTTGCCATTTGCTTGCCTGCGATGGGTAAAAGTCCACCACTGGGAAATCTCAGAAGAAAAAGTGGCCAGAAAGTGGTTGTCCATAGAGCTTATGAAAAATTCATGGAGAGTCTCTTCCTCCCCAAACTTCACCCTCTTCAGGCCTCAAAATCTCCTGGCATCTGCTGAAGCAGTGCTGGCAACCCTATGTCACATGTGGATATTGCCTATCCACACCTCCTCTAGGAACAATGACTATAAATATTTTGTCAGGGGTAAGGCTGGAAAGGGGAAAAAAAGATGTACAGTCTCTTCCCAGTTTGGTTTTGCTCCAGATCTAACCCTCTAAGGCAGGGGTCTCCAGGTTTATTGAGTATGCAGGTACTCTGGGAATTTTGAGAAAGGTTAGTAGGCATCATCAAAAAATGACTGCTGTGGATGTGTTTTGCATTGCAAAATCACAGCAACGTGAACCAGTACTTCCCTTTCTTCCCTCTCCACTTCCTTTTCCCCAGTCAGGGGCAAATACACCATAAGAACATAAGAAAAGCCCTGCTGGATCAGACCAAGGCCCATCAAGTCCAGCAGTCTGCTCACACAGTGGCCAACCAGGTGCCTCTAGGAAGCCCCCAAACAAGACGACTGCAGCAGCACCATTCTGCCTGTGTTCCACAACACCTAAGATAATAGGCCTGCTCCTCTGATCCTGGAGAGAATAGGTATGCATCATGACCACTCTCCATAGAATGTGTCCTATTACAATCCTCCATGTGGCTGCCAGGAAATAAATCAGTGGAGGCCCCATTTGGAATCCCTGTTCTAGGAAACTGGATAACATGGGGCAAGGGAAGTAGGGTTGCCAGGTCCCTCTTTGCCATCAGTGGGAGGTTTTGGGGGCAGAGCCTGAAGAGGGCAGGGTTTGGGGAAGGGAGGGATTTAAATGCCATGGAGTCCAGTTGCCAAAGCGGCCATTTTCTCCAGGTGAACTGATCTCTATCGGCTGGTGATCAGTTGTAATGGCAGGAGACCTCCAGCTAGTACCTAGAGGTTGGCAACCCTAGGGAAGCAATGAGAGGCATTGGACACATAGCCATTACATTTGACTACCAGACCTAGTTCACACAAATCAAAGATGAGTTTCCCCCCCTGCACTCTGACTGCAATCACCAGAGCACTTTCCTGGGAGTAAGCCCCACTGAATAACATTGGATTTGCATTGGATGTAGACCTGCATGGGATGCTACCTCTGTCTCCCTTTACATTGAAGAAAACAGGATGTTCACCTGGCATTTCCCTTGGTTTCTTTTAAATGCCAGATGAATGCTGTTTTATTTCCCTAAGCTTTTGACTACCATCCACTTGCATCGATTGTTTATAATGCTGCCTCTGTTGATTTTTAGTAGCAAAATGATTAGAAAATTCACACAATTGTTTTATTGAATTTGTATTGTTTTTCATTTCTGTTCGTAAGCCACCTTATATTTCTTACACATATGGAGGTCAAGGAGAAGAATTCCACCCAGTTCTGCTCCCTGGTGTGCCAGTTTGATACATGCAGATAATTTTTTTTAAATGGAGAAGCTTTTGTTCACTACCATAACATCTTCATAGGGTTGCCAACCTCCAGGAGGTGGCTGGAGATTTCTTGCTATTGCAACTGATCTCCAGGCGACAGAGATCAGTTCCCTTGGAGAAAACGCCCGCTTTGGCAATTGGACTGTACGGCATTGAAGCCACTCCCCTCTCCAAACCCCTCCCTCCTCAGGCTCCACCCCCAAAATCTCCAGGTATTTTCCAATCCGGAACTGGCAACTCTACATCTTCACTGCGAAAGCTGTGCAGTCTGTGGGCAGTTATAGCCCCTCTACTGTTTTTGTGCCCTGACCTGGATGGCCCAGGCTAGCCCCATCTTATCAGATCTCGAAAGCTATGCAGGGTCAGCCCTGGTTAGTATTTGGCTGGGAGACCACCAGGAAAGTCCCAAGGTTGCTATGCAGAGGCAGACAATGGCAAACCACCTCTGTTTGTCTGTTTGTCTCTTGCCTTGAAAATCCTATGGGGTTGTTATAAGTCAGCTGTGACTTGATGGCTTCCCATCACCTTCCGGGCTGGGAAAACATCCTGTCTATAATGCAAAGTTTTGTACCTTAAAGTGGCATCCATCAGGACAAACTGGTCATAGTAATAATCCTCTTGCCCACATAGGATGGGGTCCATTACAGAAGAAGCTGGGAGCAGGGGAGTTCTGCTCTTGATTTCAATAAATGAGGGGGCTCATATGATTGGAGAGGAGAACTGCTTATGCTGTATTGAGCTCCTTGGAGAAAGGGCAAGGCAAAAATGCAGAAGGATGTAATCACCATTCAGGAAATGCCTTCGCCTTGGCCCAGCCTTGACATGGGAAGAAGACTCCTCAGGGGTAGAGAAGCCCTCCAGGATCCTCGCTATACCAAGAGCTCCAAGCACCCTATAGGTCGGATCTCCAAGAGGAGAGCCCCCCTGCCTATTCTACAATGGCATGTTCCTGTTCAAGATTCATGGAACAAACAAATAAGGAACCCCCTGAGTGGGCCTGTCCTGCCGCAGCACCTGGACCAGGTGGAGGAGAGCACACCTGGCAGCTCAAAGCATCCCATGTTCAGGTCCGACTCTAGATCTTGGCAGAATCAGGGACCCTGCTGTGGATACAGGAAAAAGTGGGGCTTTCCATTCACTAGGCAACTCCTCAGATGAGCAACTAAAATGATCGGGGTGGAGGCTAGAGCAACAGCCCTATGAGGAGTGGTTGAAATGCTTAGGGCTGTTTAGTTTGGAAAGAAGGTGGTTAAGGGGAGACATGATAGAGGTCTGTAAAATTATGCATGGTATGGAGAGAGTGGACAGGGAGAAGCTTTTCTCCCTCTCTCAGAATACTAGAATGTGGGGTCATCTGCTGAAGCTGGAGGGTGAGAGATTCAAAACAGATAAAAGGAAGTATTTCTTCACACCACACATAGTTAAATTGTGGAATTCCCTGCCCCAGGATGTGGTGATGGCTGCCAATTTGGAAGGCTTTAAGACGGGAGTGGACATGGTCATGGAGGATAGGGCTATCCATGGCTACTAGTCAAAATGAATACTAGTCATGATGCATACCTATTCTCTCCAGGATCAGAGGAGGATGCCCATTATATTAAGTGCTTTGGAACACAGGCAGGACAATGCTGCTGCAGTCATCTTGTTTGTGGGCTTCCTAGGGGCACCTGGTTGGCCACTGTGTGAACAGACTGCTGGACTTGATGGACCTTGGTCTGATCCAGCATGGCTTTTCTTATGTTCTTAATCTCCATTGGTTCAACACCGTCTAATAACCCAGTTTGTGCACTGGCCTGGATAGATCCCTGCTGTGAGAGGGTTTCATGCTCTCTGGGCCCTTTCCTGCCTCTTGGTGGACCTCTCTGCTTCCTGTTCCTGAATTGGTGGACAGCTCCAGCTTGGCTCTGTCTCACCTGCCTACCCAAGAGCTTCATGCCTTCCTACCCAGCTGGCCAGCTGAACAAAGGGACAATAATATATAGTGTGTGTTATATAGACAGTAATATAGAGACTGTACATTATAGAGCACCTTGCCTAGTGAAAGTATTACACAAAATCTTGGTGGGCTTACCGGTAAGTGTGTGTTACGGATATATTCAGTTGCCGTCTTCACTTGTATGGTGCAAAGTGCTGTAGGGTTCAAACCTTGTAGCTAAGATGTGAACCTGTGTGCTGCTGGTTCAAGAAGGGAATTGCAGAGTTCAGATTGAGATAGAAACCCCAGAGAAGAGGAGGAGGAAGTTTTTAATGTGCCAAATTTCTCTACCTTTTAAGAAGAATCAAACCAGTTTACAATCTCCCTCCCTTCCTCTCCCTACATGTAGGGGCTGAGAGAGCTCTAAGAAAACTGTGACTAGCCCAAGGCCACCCAACTGGCTTCACGTATAGGAGTGGGGAAACCAACCCTGTTCTCCAGATTAGAGTCCACCGCTCCTAACCATTACACCATGCTGGAAAATCCTCCTGGGAATCTGGTTATCCTGGAAAGCAAACCCCACACTGTTGGAGAAATTCTTTAAGAATCTTCAAGAAAGTTTAATAAAAATTAGCCCCTGTCTTGACTAAAAATCTGCCTGTCTTCTTGACACACATACAGTTAGCTTCTAAACTGTCAGAATGTCAAAAATAAGTATTAATAATTACCAGGCCAGAGAGTAACTTGGTAACCTAAGCTAAGTTAACTTTAGTTTAGGCAAATAAGAGATCTTCTGTTTAAACCAGAAGTTCCAAAACTGTTCTCTGTGGAGCACTTGGTGCTCTGCAAAACATCTCCTAGTACTCCGTAAAAAGATTGGAAAGAAAAATACTACTGTCATTTGGTTTAGCAGATAGGTGCTTGGTGAAAATTAGTGCTCCGTGACGAATTTCTCTCCTGAAAAGTGCTCCATGACTCAAAAGGTTTGGGAACCTCTGTTTTAAACATTAGAAAGTCTTAATTTTTACAGACAAGAAATGATGTTTTGCCAAATGGAAATGTTGCAAGATCTTTGTAAAATGACGCATAGCCCTTAATCACCCATATAAGGCGTACAAGTACTGAAATAATTTGAGAACTCATTCGACTTCTCCTGTATCGATACATCAAAATCTAATTTTTCTAAGAGGATTTCTCTCTGCGTCCTGTTTGAGTCAGGCGCCGCTCAACCTGGATAGCTAAATAATTCCCCTGCACACTACTGCCTCCTAAACAGCTCCGGAGTTGGCTGAATTTCTTTGATGTGAGCAACAATGCTGGGGGTCCCCAACATGGTACCCATGGGAGCACTGGTGTCTGCCAACACCTTTTCTGGCACCTACTGAGGATTTTTATAAAGTATGCTGGGCTCAGTGGGGGTTTCACCAATTCGGGCTTCTGATTGGCCACTGGAGATCTGATTGGCGATGCAGATTTTAAAAATCATCCTGTTAAAAAGAGCTGCTGCCTGAAATGTTGAACGGTTACTATTAGAGTACTACTATGCATAACCTCACTCTCTGATATTTGGTGGTCAGCTCCACCTTCCACGACGGCCATTGTGGTTCCGTCCCACCACCCTGTGTCTGAATCCTAAAGGTATCCCCAGGCTGAAAAAGGTTGGGAACCCCAGAACTATGCTATGGCTCCCTGAAGCTGGCTGGGTTCTTTTGCACATGCTGAGATTGATGGACTGCAAAGCTATAAACTCCTGGGAGCCAACACACTGCTCCCAGCGTGGTGTAGTGGTTAAGATAGGGTTGCCAACTGCCAGGTAGTAGCAGGAGATCTCCTGCTAATTCAACTGATCTCCAGCCGATAGAGATCAGTTCACCTGGAGAAAAATGGCCACTTTGGCAGTTGAACTCTATGGCATTGAAGTCCCTCCCCAAACCCCGCCCTCCTCAGGCTCCGCCCCAAAAATCTCCTGCCGGAGGCGAAGAGGGATCTGGTAACCCTAGGTTAAGAGCGGTGGTTTGGAGCTGTGGACTCTGATCTGGAGAACCGGGTTTGATTCCCCACTCCTCCACATGAGTGGCGGAGGCTAATCTGGTGAACTGGATTTGTTTCCCCCACTCCTCCACATGAAGCCAGCTGGGCGACCTTGGGCTAGTCACACTCTCTCAGCCCCACCCGGCTCACAGAGTGTCTGTTGTGGGAAGGGAAGGTGATTGTAAGCCAGTTTGATTCTTCCTTAAGTGATAAAGTCGGCATATAAAAACCAACTCTTCTTCTTTTTCTTCTTCCCCTCCCCCCCAATGTTCTGGCACAGTCTCCTACTGCAGAGCAACATGGCTACCCTCTGAGGAACCAGTAATGTCCTCTTAAGCTTACTGTGTATGTATAAAGTGCCCTCAAGTCACAGTCAACTTATGGAAACCCAGTAGAGTTTTCAAGGCAAGAGACGTTCAGAGGTGGCTTTGCCATTGCCTTCCTCTGCATAGCGACCCAGCTATTCCTTGGTGGTCTCCTGTCGAAGTACTATCCAGGGCTGACCCTGCTTAGCTTCTGAGAACTGATGAGATTGCCGTAAGTCGGCTACAACTTGATGGCACATAACACACACAGTCTGCAGGATTTCGTTACAGGAAGCAAGAAACTTTCAGCAGAGGAATCTAGACTGCATGAGGCTTTATTGCCCATCACTTGTGGTGTGTGGGAAGAGAAATAGGAGGGCTGAGTGAAGAGAGAAAGTTCCCCCAACTATCAGCTGCCAGGTGAGAATCTTCTAGTGGGCCTCCAAAAGACCTTGACTACATCTGGACTGATGGGCAGCAGAGGTTTTCTTTCCCTTGCATCAGTGTTTTTAAATTAGAAGTCTGGGATTTTAAATACCATATTTACCTGTAAGACAACTCTGCTATAAAAAAGATAATAGACAAAAGGTTGCATGCCTGTAAATTGTATGTAAATTTAAGATAGTCTCCTCTTTTTCTTTTTTTAAGTTAATTTTTATTTTTTAAACCCCATAAAACAAAACACATAACACATATACATTTTACATCTATGACAAAACATTAACCAGCAATTTTAGAGTGATTATATATCAATCTATACAATCTACTAAAGATCAAAAATATAAAATATAAACATGTCTTAAAAGGGGGGGGGAATCTAAGCATACCTTCTTGCAAGATACATGAATTACAATTTTAAATTGTTATATAGTTCCACTTGTTATATAGTTATATAGTTCCACTTGTGTGTACTAAAGCTTTCAATCAGCCCATATAGGAAATCATTAACAATGCATAATTGTACTACAGTATATATTTTATAGATCTAGTCATAACTGCTCTAACCTACAAAGATATTATAATATTATTACAATACCAGGTAATACCCATATGATAAAATACTAAACGGTTATAGCTAGTCTTCTCTTTTTCTTGATGACATGCTTGGAGGGAAAAAAACCCACATTGTCTTTTCGGGTAAATAAGGTATAATCATATAGTGCCTTTAGGCTTGTTGTATAGTATCTTGGAATGTTAAAAATAACATATAATTGTGGAGCTGCCTGCTTGTTCATCAACAGTTTCATACGGAGCAGTTTCCACCAAGATTATGTGTAGCACTTTCACTAGGCAAGGTGCTCTACAATATATACCTGGCCAGCTGGGTAGGAAAGTTCTCCCGTGTGATCTCATTATTACCCTTGATGATTACTCTGTATATTTAGGGAAGCTACAGGTGTGTTTCCTCAATGACATGCCTGTGATTATTCGTAAGGTTAAATAAGGAAATGTAGGTTTTAAAAAAAGCCCTTGCTTTTTCTGTTGTAATAGAAATACTGGCTTCTGCGCAAGTAGCTACGTTGATATGTGTGTGTGCCCATTCATCATGGTGAGCTCCGCAGAAGCGGCAGAGCTTTGCTTATCTTAAAGCTTGGCAACTTCCAGGGACGGCAACAGAGGCTTAATGTAACCGGGGAGGGGCCGTGGCTCAGCGGTAGAGCATCTGCTTGGCATGCAGAAGGTCCCAGGTTCAATCCCTGGCATCTCCAGTTAAAGGGACTAGGCAAGTAGGTGATGTGAATAGACCTCTACCTGAGACACTGAAGAGCTGCTGCCGGTGTGAGTAGACAATACTGATTCTGATGGACCAAGGGCCTGATTCAGTATAAGGCAGCTTCATGTGTGCATGTGCTTCCATTTTTGGGAGATGGGTCTTGTGTGATATCGGCCCATTTAAAGGCTTCTCCTCCACCCCACCTTGTCAAATTCACCAAGGAATGAGTTATAGGTCACCAAACTCCTAGCAAGCCAGATGACCTTAATTCCCAGAGACAGGGCCCTTGACTACTCTGATGATGTAAAACAGTATAATGTGCCCATCCTCCCCTCCAATCTCCTGTGTGACTTGCCCCCCGGACATTACTGTTTTGATTTTCATTGATTCCCTTGTTCTTCTGTGTTATTTTCCTGTCTGCCCCTTCTGGTATGTGTGAGAGTTTCCTCTCTCTTGCTTGTCAGAAATTTCTTTTCCACCGTGTGGGCAGGAGACAGATTTTTACTGTCTCTATTTTCTTTTCTTTCTTTTTCTCCTTTTGCCCCTTCCTACCTCCCCCCCTTTTCTCTCCTTCCCCAACCCTCTTCTCTTTGTTGTCCCCACCTCTTCTCTCCTTCCTTCTCTCCTCCCTCTTTTGGTCTTCTTTTCTCTTTCTATTACAAATAATATCTCTGGAATAACATCGCAGTCCAGTTCTAGAAGCCAGGCATGTTATTCAAGGTAAGCTCTTATTTTAGCTTTTTCTTTTCTTTTCTTGTGCAGTTTGCAGCGGTGGCTGTCTGGGGTAGATGGCTAGGTTACTAAAAGTAGATAATGCATTTTAATTCTTCTCTCTTTCTGTCTCTCTCTTTTTGGCATTTGGCATTCCTACCTAGGAGAACAGAAACCTTAGATGGAACTGATTTCAGTGTAACGCTGCTACCTGTTGGGGTGGAAGGGATGGCTTCACGGTTCCCTAAGAACCTTATTAAAAATAGTTACTGAAAGGGAGGAAAATATCCCTTTGGCAGGAATTTGCTTATATTCTGCCCCCCCCCCTTAGGAACAGATTTTAGTCTGTGCTGAATTACTCACACCATAGCTTGGCGTGATTGTTTCTTTCTGGCAGTTGAAGCGCTTGGGAAAGCTGTGTAATTGCTTTATGCAAACCTTAATGAAAGCAAGCAGCAGTAAGTGACCTGCTCAGAAATGGGAAATATTACAGCTTCTTTGCAATCCTTCCCTGTGTTTGCTATAAGTGTCTACTTTTCCATTTATGCAATGTGGGTGCTTCTGGATGTATGGGGGAAGGAGGGAGGTTTTCTTGCCCTGGCTTTCTTCTACAGATACTTTGCCCTGCGCTTTTATGGGAGTGATTTTTTGGGGGGTGGATGGGAAAGTTTTCGAGAGGAACTTCGGAAAGGACGATGCTTTGCCCTGCTGGGGCTTGTTGTGTTCTGAAAGTTTTTTTTTTAAGGTAGCCTTCATGCGTTGGGAGGTTACTTAGTTATTTAAGGTGGCTCCTTTGAAAGCGAGCATTAGCACATGAAGACAGAATTACTGAGGGGTGGTCAGACCAGACATACTCTTTTAAGAGACTGCTGAACAAATGAGAAAGTTGCTGTCCCTTGGTTCCTTATCTCCTTATGCCCTAGCTTACATTGTGTGTGTGTGTGTGTGTGTGTGTGGTTTTTTAAAGTTAAGGTAGAGTCTGATAGGTTGAATTCCCTCCTCCCTGCCAGAGCCAAGTGTATTCAGTTGTTGCTTTGTTGACAACAGCTTCTTCCATTCAGATGCTTTCGGTGTTCATTCATTGGGTCTCCAGGGGGAGTGCTTCTCCGACACCTTGTGGCATTCTCGAACCATGTGCTCTCATTAGAGGGGAAAAACCTTTTATGAATACTGGTTCGCCCAACAAAAGGGGGGAATGATTTTCACATTAGGGATGGATTTGTGTGCTCCGCTCTGTCCTTGGGGATGACCGCACCCAAAGGTATGATTCTGTAGCACAACCACAAAAAAATGTGGCTATTTTGGATTTCAGAAAGCACTATTGACCCACTTCTGGTCGTGGACTGTAATAATAAAGAACTGAACTGACTCACTTGGCAGAAGGAGACTTAAGGCGTTTATACCAGACCCTAACTAGTATAATCTGTATTGCCTGTCATCTCAGGATACTTTGTAAAGTTGTTGCCATAGGCCAATATTGGGGATCATCCAAAGCAGGGCTGATGAATGGCTACTAACAATCCAAGTCCCTAGAACAGGGGTGGGGAACCTTTTTTCCGCTAAGCGCCATTTTGATATTTATAACATCATTCGTGGGCCATACAAAATTATCAACTTAAAAATTAGCTGACCAAGCCCCAAGCAGGGAGCTGCCCCAGATGACCCCCCCCCCATGCAGGCAAGCAGGCAGGCATCCAACCGGTGGCGCACTTGCCCACCTGGTGACACAGGATAGTCTGTTGCACCAGCCGGGCGTAGCTGTCCAGCCGCACGCCGGAGTTGCTCCTGCTCATAAGAACATAAGAAAGGCCCTGCTGGATCAGACCAAGACCCATCAAGTCCAGCAGTCTGTTCACACAGTGGCCAACCAGGTTGGGGCCGGATTCTACAGCCAGCTCCTACTACCTCTGCCTGGAGGGATGAAATGAGGACACACTGGCTAAGAACTCCCCCCCCCGTGCATTCTGGCCCTGCCCCCTTTAACCCCTCCATTGTCGCCACTTCCGCCCCCAGCCCTCTTGTAGTACAGAGGGAATACGTTTTTCTATGGCCCGGGTGGGAAAGGGTTAACACAGTTTCTTGAGCAGTACTAGCAGCTCCATAGATAACAACTCTTCTGTAAGGGGGGAAAAAGGTTCCTTTTCTAGGCAAAACAAACTCACATCCACCTTAAATAGAGGCTATTCCTGTCTGCAAGAGGGGGCGGATCACCAGTCTTAGATCCTTCTGAGCTAGAGATCTGCCAGGACCCACGAAGGTCCAGACCAAATGATTTCGTGGGCCTTAAATGGCCCCCGGGCCTGACATTCCCCACCCCTGCCCTAGACTGCCCTAGAACAATGTTGTCTTGTCTGTGGCAGTTGGGAACACATGAAGCTGCCTTATACTGAATCAGACCCTTGGTCCACTGAAGGCATTATTGTCTACTCAGACTGGCAGCAGTTCTCCATGGTCTCATCAGAGATCTTTCATATCACCCTAGTATTTTATGCTTTTACTTGGAGATATTGGGAATTGAACCAGAAACCTTCTGCATGCCGAGCAGATTCTCTACCACTGCGCCACAGCCCTTCCCCAAATCAAAGTATAGTAAAAACTTTTACCTGTGCTCTTTGCTTGTAATGAAAAGGAAAACCTTTTCCAAGTTGCAAAGCAACAGAGGTATTCTGCAGTTTAATGTTCCATTTCTTTTTTGGATTTCATACTTCCTGTGTATGTAATGTGATGTAAAGGGATGTGGAATGGTATAGTATAGCCTGATCTCAGAAACGAAGCTGGGTTGATACTTGGAAGGGAGAACTCCAAGGAAGACTCTGCAGAGGAAGGCAATGGCAAAACACCTCTGCTTAATCACTTGCCTTGAAAGCCCCTTGCTGAGGTCGCTGTAAGTCAGCTGCACTTTACACACACACACACACACACACACACACACACACGTAATGGGTAAATGTACATATCTGTATGCAACACTATAGCTGAATACATGTGACACCCTCGTAGCTAGGTCGTGTCAGCTTTCCTAAAGTCTGATCCACTCATTGTGCTTGGAGCAATGCATTTGGGACCCTTAGGCCATAGGCTGGGGAGTAGAAGAAGAGCTGGTTTTTATATGCCGACTTTATCACTTAAGGGAGACTCAAACTGGCTTACAATTGCCTTCCCTTCCCCTTCCAACAACAGACACCCTGTGAGGTAGGTGGGGCTATGAGAGCTGTGACTAGCCCAAGGTCACCCATCTGGCTTCATGTGTAGGAATGGGGAGACCAACCCAATTCACCAGAATCGCCGCTCATGTGGAGGAGTGGGGAATCAAACCTGGTTCTCCAGATCAGAGTCCACCGCTCCAAACCACCGCTCTTTACTACTACACCACGCTGGCTGTCTATATAGTGCTCTGTCCCCCCAAGCAACCCAACAGATGACCATCGTTGCTCCAAACCATTTTGAATCGTGTCTAACTTTTCCTGAAACTGGCATAAGCAACCCCCCCACACACACACACACTTGGCACTTTTGAGAATGGCACACTCCTTGCCCTCCCAGCAGTTCCTAGAGACAGTGAAAGATCTGGTGCCCAACAAGGCAGAAAATTCAGATGGTGTTTCTTCTGCAGGGTTAAAAAAAAGTATAATAGTGAACTAAAACAAAAACGTACACTTCACTGCCGCTCAACTTTTCATAACCTACATCCGAATCACTCTAGCAAAGAACCTGGACCCCGCCAGGCACCAAGATGGCGACCAGCACGCAGCTGCGTTATGTCTTCATGCTGGAATTTTTGAGCTTTCGCTCTTTATTTTATTTCATTTTAAAATTCATTTTAATTGGAGAGGCTGTGCCTTACTTTAGCAGTCCTTGGCAATGAATGGCATTGCGGGTTAATCCCCCGTACTTCAACTGGACTGCTTATCTTTGTTTTAGATAGTAGTTGTAAACTATGAGCCTTTGTAAAAGCCGAGGAAAGCAAAAACGAAGGAGGAGGAACTCAGCTCAGCCCACTCCAGCAAAGTCTTCAAAGCAACTGAAAACCGACTATTTTCACTAAGAACAGCGTAAGTGGTTTATCAGCTTTCTACTCTTCAAACAGATACGAGGTGCTTGAAACAGAACAGAACATGGAGACTGAGCAATATTTAGTAACAGAACGAGACTTACACTTCACTGCCCTTTATCCCAGAACTGTGATCAGAGTTGGGCCGCCTCATGGCTGCTTTGTAGTACGAAAATAACCCTATGCTGACTGCAGAAATTGGTAGCAAAAAACCTGCACATATATGACAAAAAATCTAAACAATGGTTGTATATCAGTATTTTCAGAAATGTATATAACAATGATCCACAATAGGAACTGCAGGTAAGTACAATGTGTACAAGATGATTTCCAAATTGCCCATAGAACAGTCCCAATGTGTTTGATGAGTTCTTCTTCTTCTGTATGTATGTATGATGAGTTCTTCTTCTTCTGTATGTATGCTGGTGTATCGATGGCTCAAATAACACCTTCAAGGCTGATGAGTATAAAGCTGCAAAGCCAAATGAAGACCAACAAGGCTACAAAGAGTGTGAGACGGGCATTCTAGATAGCGTTCCCATTTCGCCTTACAGGATAAGGCTTCCTCAAATCCGATCCACATGTCCTTATTTGTTATCCATTACAACGTCGTCAAAATTCTTTCCAAGTCATTACCAACCGAGTTTGAATTTGGGGGTGGGGGTCATAGCTACACATTGCATGTGGAAGGGGGTCTCGCATGAACTCCCTGGCATCTCCAGGTAAGTAGATCACAGGGAGCAAGGCTGGGTCACACAGCTGCAGCCATGCAGAATGGACAATGCAGGGTTGGTCAGATGGCCTGATTTAGCCTAAGACATCTAGGGGGTTTCAGAAGAACAGCTGCCAATAGCCCTTGACTTCTTAGCAGCCGCTGCCTCCAACTCCTCATCCAGCGTGTTCCTAAACTAAGTCCAGCTTACGGTCTTACTCAAAGTACACTTTGCTCTGCGGTGTCTCATACACTCTTGACTCGCCCACTCCATGGGAAAGCTGTTTCTTAATCACTTCCTCGTTCTGTAATTGGGTTGCCTGGGCTCCTTAATTAGCTCCTGACTTCTTTTCACAAAGGCTTGGCAAGGTAGAATGGCTCTTAAAGCTTGGCAAGGGAGGGCAGACCCGTCGTTTGGTTAGGGGGAGCATTAGTGACCCCATGTACAGCTACCCCTTTGTTATTTCCAGATCGGTTCTTCCCTACGTAGATGGTCCTTGTCTGTTTTGGTGGATTAAAAACCCCCCAAACAACCTTTTGCTGTTTCCCCAACACATTTATTAGCAATTAGGATAAACAAGGTAAAATTTGCAAGGGCTGAACAGCTAGAAAGAAATTTTTTGCTCCTCTCCAGTCTGACTGCAATAAGCAAAATAAGGTTTGCAAACAGTGATCTTGAAAGTTAGTGAACATTTACAATGGGAGAACAGCAACAAAAGACTTTGGTGAAAGAGGACAGGATGAAATCACTTGATGGATTTCTTTTTCTTTTTACTCATGCCCTTAGGAGTATTATGTGACTGAGTCCAAATTTTGCCCTCCTTAACTTTCCCCCCCCCCCGGCTTTATTTTCAGCATCAATGAGGCATGGGCAGGGATTGCTAGGTGCAGGGAATAGGATTAGAGGGCCTTGGTTTGTTTCCTTTTAGGTTTTCAAACGAGAGTCACTTTGACTTAAAATGCACTGGTTCCCAGAGAGTTCTGTCTGTTTTTTCACTGACTATATTAAGAAAGATATTCTTCCTGTTGTAGCCACATCATCTGTGCTTCTTGTTTTCTTTACCTCAGAGCTGGTGGGTAAGTGCTAGTCTATACCCTAAGCCAACCTAGGATTGCATGCTCCCCTGTGGTTTTTTAAGAAGAAGAGTTGGTTTTTATATGCCAGCTTCCTCTTCCAAGGAAGAATCAAACCAGTTTACAATCACCTTCCCCTCCTCTCCCCACAACAGACTAGCTGGTTATAGCTAGTTGGATTACAAATTAGCTTTATTCCTGACATGCTAATAATCTACATGGAGGGATTTGGAGGGGAAGTGGTGTGCAGGCAAGCATTCTAATATGTCTTTAAGTATTTTGACACTACTTTTCTTTTCATTGGGAATTCTGCATGGCTTACAAAAACACAGCAATATCATTCAAACAAAAATATGCAATACAACTCCAGTGTCCTGAGCTAGTCCTGGATTCATTGGCCCCATTGGCTCAGGGCCTCAAGGCTGTAGGCCAGAGGCAAAGCGCTCTTGCCAAAAGGTTCGTGCCTCTCACCACACCCAAACATGATTACCTGTAACAGAGAGGGGAAATGAAACTCAGTCCAGATCTCACACAGGTGGCAGAGATGTTCCCAAGGTTCCCTTCCCTTTCTACTCCATGGGGGTGGAACCATGGCTCAGGGGTAGAGCATCTGCTTTGTAGGCAGAAGGTCCTGGGTTCAATCCCTGGTTTCTCCAGTTCAAAGAAACCAGAAGTAGGTTATATGAAAAACATCTACCTGGATTCCTGGAGAGCTGCTACTAATACTGACCTTGATAGACTGATGCAGGGTCTGACTCACTATAAGGCAGCTTCATTTGTACCTTATTGCATGTGACCCTACACCATTTTGTACACTTACAGCCTGATGAGGTTATAGCCCCCAAACAAGTTATCTTGGTCAGGCTGCACCTGGAGTATTGTGTGTGCTGCTCTGGAGGCCTCACTTCAAAAAGGATGTGGACAGAATCAAGCAGGTGCAGAGGAGAGCGACAAGGATGATCAGGGCCTGGAGACCAAGCCCTATGAGGAAAGGTTGAGGAACTTGGGAATATTCAGTCTGGAGAAGTGGAGGTTGAGTGGGGATATGATTGCTCTCTTTAAGTATTTGAAGGACTGTCACTTAGAGGAGGGCAGGGAGCTGTTCCTGTTGGCAGCAGAGGATAGGCCTCTCAATAATGGGTTTAAAGTGCGGGTGGAAAGGTACCGGCTGAATATTAGGAATTATTTTTAAAGTAAGAGCTGTTCGACAGTGGAATCAGCTACCTAGGGAGGTGGTGAGCTCCCCCTCACTGGCAGTTTTTAAGTAGATGACGGACAATCCCTTGTCAGGGATGTTCTAGGCTGATCCTGCATTGAGCAGGGGGTTGGACTAAATGGCCTGTATGGCCCCTTCCAACTCTATGATTGTATGATTGTATCTTTTCTTTGTGTAGACTTGCCCTCTCTTTCAGATGGTCAGATGCATTCTTTGGAGGAAGAGTAGAAGAAAAAGTATGACTGGAGCCCTAATGGTTAACCATTAGGTTACCTAATATAGCATGGTCGACCTGAGTCGATTGCTCAAATATTGTCAGGTGACCGTGGTCAAATATTGCATGGTCAATGGCATTGATGACAACTTTCCTTTTATTGTATCCCGGGTTTGTCACAGAGGGAGGGACAGCATTATTGTTGTGTTATAGCAACTGGATTTTCCTTTGCAGACAAGCCAATCCATTTAATGAACAATTGTTATAATGCAATGATATCCATTGATGACTGGATATGGCCTATTTCACAAATGCTTGACAAACCAATGAAATGATGACTCTAAAGCATAGAGTAAGCGGTTCTGCAAAAATTCACTTACTTGTTCATCAATAATTCAGTTTCAGTAGCCACCCAAAAGCCCATGAACTCTTTAAGTCTAACCCATTTTAAAATGGTAGAGGAGATTGTTTTTTTTCCCAGTAGCATGAAGTTGAGGGAAGAGAGTGAAACAGACAGACAGACAAAACGTGAAGCAATGCAAGCGAAAGCCATGGGGGGGTCATAGTGCTATGCAGAGGACACAGAAGTCATTTCAATTGAAAAGGAACTCAATAGTGTATTTAGTTGTGCTTCTCTTAGTACTGTGGCAAATCTACCACTACATCAGTACAATCCTATATAGAATCACACCCTTCTAAGTCTATTGACTTCAGTGGATTTAGAAAAGTGTACCTGAGTTTTAGGATTGTGCTGAATGTTGCGTTATTGAACAGTTGGCTTTATCTTGGTTAAATTGTGTAACTCCCTGCCCCAGGATGTGGTGATGGCTGACAACTTGGAAGGCTTTAAGAGGAGAGGGGAGTGGACATGTTCATGGAGGATAGGGCTATCCATGGCTACTACTGAAAATGAATACTAGTCATTATACCTACTTATTCTCTCCAGGATCAGAGGAGCAGGCCTATTATATTAGGTACTATGGAACACAGGCAGGATGGTGCTGCTGCACTCGTCTTGTTTGTGGGCTTCCTAGAGGCATCTGGTTGGACACTGTGTGAACAGACTGCTGGGCTTGATGGGCCTTGTTCTGATCCAAGGTGGCTTTTCTTATGTTCTTATACTCTTTTACATTTGTTTTTCTTTTAACCTGTATAATACACACAGACACTCATACATATACGCATGTCTACTTCTGTTACTTCATTAATCTGTAGAAGTGGGCTGTGGCTTACAAAAGCAGATTTCACAATACAGATGTTGGCTACGTGACTCTGTTGGATTATGGTTGCAATGACCAGTTTTATGACCCTTCTAAAACAGGTCATTGTGGAAGGCCGGTAGGTGTGAATTGAACCTCTTTGGTAATCTCATCCATCCCCGCCCATTTAGAGATCTTAATCCCCATGACAGAATCCAGCTGTATTCATGCGTTAGGAGCCGGCATCTACGTTCTGGGCTCACACGCGGCTTAGAGAGACTGGGCTTGGGGCCCCTGGAGATGCTGCAATTGTGATGTGACGAATGACTGCCCCTAAGGTTGTAGCTCTGATTTATTTGTTTTGATTCTGTGACTTTCCCAGCTCCCACCCCTCCCATTAAGAAGTGATGGTATTTTAAGCAAAAGAAAGCCTTTCCTTTTCTGCTCCGAGATGCAATAAATAGTTCCTACCCTCTCTTTACTTATTGGAATATGGAGATCCACGCTAATCGAATGCTTTGCCCAGGGGGTGCCTGTGGGTTAGCTTATTTTACACACACACACACGTTCTTTTGCCTGTGGCACAGAGCAGTTATAAAAGCTGTGGGTTAATTGGTTAGGAGTGTTCAGATGTAGCTGCTGGAATTGTGTGCGGCAGTAACCCCAAATTATTCATCCAGCTGTATAAAATGCCACGACTGAAATACAGTGTGTAAATTGAGCATATTTGCATGGCTGAATTTATTTTGCACAACCCTCCACCCAATCTTATCTCTGTTTTTGCAGAAGTAGTTTTTCACTGAGGTCTGTGTGTCCAGTTAAGTGTGCACAGCTTGCAGCCTTCTCAGTTTCTTTTTACTTTCCGTGGAAAAGTTGGAGGGTTTTTTTTTTGAGGCGGGGCAACAAATCAGAGAAAGAACTAAGGCTCAGAGTTTTTCGAAGAAGTAGATTTGCAAGGACAGGATGGGAGGATTTCAGCACCATGGATAGCTCTGGAGCCTTTTGCTGAACACCTACTAGAATAGCGGTTGCCGATATTTTCGGTATGGTGGCCCAAAAGTCCAAATTTGTGGGGTGACCCACATGTACAAATAATCAAAATAGCAAAAGCCTGGGACCCACTTTTAGAAGCTTTATGACCCCCCTTTTGTGTCTGGACCCACTGGCTGGCTAAGGCTGAGCTAGAAAACCCTAAGCCTCAGGGGTGGTCACATCTGAGAGTCAGAATGCTCCACTCTCAATTTCTCCCTTTATGATACTTGAATGTCATATCTACAGTGGCCATTATTTTAAAAACTATTCTCTTTATTCTCTCTGTCCCACATTAACTCAAGGTTTATACCTGCCCGAACTGCACAAGAGAGGCTTGAAGACATTTTTTCTCGTTGTGTGAAAACTTGCCTGGATTCCCTTTTGGTTTCAGAGGAGTGGGGCTTCCATCTCCAATGCAGAACTCTATTTGCTCATTAATATCTTTACGGTTTAATCTCCCGAACTGGTATGGCATCTCTCATTATCACATTTCTTTTTCGTTTTATTACACTTTTAAATGTCTCTGTGAGAGATTTTCAGAGCTCCTGTCACATTATTGAAATGGGGACAGTACTGAGGGCTGTTGTACCCCCTCCATTTGTGGATATGATTTGTCAGGTCAATGTGACCCCCCCAATTGTCATTACTTCCCCTCTGCTTTTACTTTTTTTTTTTTTTAAAAAAGCTTTTACTCCACAATGCTAGGGGTAGTCTCTTAATGCTACCTTTGGGAAAAAATTATCCCAATTTTTTTCAAAATACCTTTGGCAGCTAGAAGAAGAAGAGTTAATTTTTATATGCTGACTTTCTCTACCTTTTAAGGAGAATCAAACTGGCTTACAATCTTCCCTTCCTCTCCCCACAACAGACACCTTGTCAGGTAGGTGGGGCTGAGAGAGTTCAGAGAGAACTGTGACTAGCCCAAGGTCACCCAGCTGGCTTCATGTGTAGGAGTGGGGAAACCAACCCGGTTCACCACATGAGAGTCCGCCGCTCATGTGGAGGAATGGGGAATCAAACCCGGTTCTCCAGA
The DNA here is from genome assembly GCF_029931775.1 of Euleptes europaea. NCBI lineage: Eukaryota > Metazoa > Chordata > Lepidosauria > Squamata > Sphaerodactylidae > Euleptes > Euleptes europaea. Next base: position 20,358,306 of record NC_079313.1, on the reverse strand, counting down.
TTAAAGTCTGCCACTCTTAACCACTACACCACGCTGGCTCTACACATGACTACACATGACCAGCTTTTGTTCTGTTGGAGGGGCTAACTGAGGGGGTCAAGTTCTGTTTCAGCCGAATGTTCTTCCGAATGCTCTTAAAGCAAAGAACTAGCTTGTTAAGGAGGAAGTGCAATTAGACCCTCTCTCTCTTATAGAAATGACCTTTGAATGGAAGAGCATACACTAATGTGAGTCTCCACCTTCAGACAGCAGTGATACATCAAAGATACAAATTTATCAGCTCAACGGCAACTGGAACGGTGTTAGAAGTCTTGTTCTGCATTGTGCAGTGTTAACTTGGAGCTGCCCGGATTTCCTGGTGTGGTTCAGTGGACAGAACTTCAGAACTGACAGACCAGGATTCTAACATTTGTTCATCTGCCCACCCCACCAGGGCCACCGTTCTGCAAAGCAACGGCCTTCCTTTCTCATCTGAAAATGGGAATTAATGAACCACACAGTGTCGTAGTGTGGATGAAAGAGCAGAGGATTACAAAGTACAGTTAAATGATAATATCTGTAGCTCCTGCCCCCAGCACAGGGGATTCTTCCTCTGTATGTCAGGAGGAAACATTGGACTTGCTCTCAGATGTGCTGATCAGCTTTGTTAAGGCGTAAATAAAAGCATTCGGCAATCCTGAGTAGTTGGTCTTGCTTAAGGGAGAGCCCTGCAGGCTCACATAATCTTTGCAAGAAATGCAGCACAGCAACCGGCAGGCAAAAAGGATGCATCTGAAAGTGCATCCCTTTCCCATCGCTGCATCTAAGGGTGTTTTCACACATACCGAATAATGCACTTTCAATGCACTTTGTAGCTGGATTTTACTGTGAACTGGCAAAATCCACTTGCAAATGATCGTTAAAGGGCATTGAACATGGAATGAAAGTGCACTATTCAGCATGTATGAAAGCACCCTTCATCGTCTTAGAGGGCACACCACATTCTGAAATTGCATCAGGGTGGCCATGTCAGTTTTTACTTGAAAGATTTCTTAAGAAGTCACTTGCATCTGACGATGCAGATGAAACACCTGCAACAACTCTTTCAATCACATAGTTTCACAAAGCCTTCAGGCTGCAGCTGGAGTCTTAGGGTGCTTTCACATATGCTAAATAATGCACTTTCAATCCACTTTCAGTGCACTTTAACAATTGTTTGCAGGTGGATTTTGCCATTACACAGTAAAATCCATCGGCAAAGTACATTGAAAGTGGATTGAAAGTGCATTATTTGGCATGTGTGAAAGCGCCCTTAGTCAATATTCTGAAATTCAGTTGTCTTCCATGAAGAACCAGGTGGAATGAGTTTGGCACAGAGCCCTCCATGCATGCTGCCAGCGGATGGGGTGTTGCTCTATCAGATATGTTGCTTTTCTGCTCACTGATCCGTTGTTGTGACACAGTGTTCAAGAGCACCGTGCTGTTCAATGGGGTAGGAAATTGCAACCTGCAATTGAGGAATTGGGCCAGCTTAAATAATTGCTCTCCCCACCCCCCAAGTACTGCTATATGGTGTGTTACATTATCTGAAGAAACTGTCTTTTCATTCACCTCCTGCTGCAAACAGGTGCATGGTTGTTAGTGAATACATTCCATGCCTGATGCACCCCAGGGCAGATTCTGTCTGAACTCTGTCTTGGATGCCTGGTGGGGCTTCAAGTCTAGTTCCTCGTACTCCTTCCAGTGGTTCAGCAGCTCTGTTTGGAGAGACCAAAAGTTTTCTATTACTGTTTATTCTACTGCTTTGTAAGAGGGAATTGCTTTACCTTACTATCTAGGACAGGGGTGTCAAACATGTGGCCGGGGACTGGATTCAGCCCCTTGAGAGCTCTTAGCCAGCCCAAAAGCCAGCTGAGGCAACCCCCCCCCCCCCGTTGACCTTTGCTAGCAAGTCTGTTGCGGGCTTGCCAGCCGAGGCAGCCTCCCCCCCCACTTCCGATCTGGGCTGGCGAGGCATGGCCTGGGCCAACCAAGTGTCATATCACACCCTCGTAACAAATGACTTTGACACCCTTGAAATTGGACAAATCTACACTAGGGATTTAAATGGGGGTTGATAGTCACAAACACCATGAAGATGCCTGATACTGAATCAGGCTGTTGGTCTGTTGAGGTCAGTATTGTTTACTTTGAGGCTTCCCAGGTTCTCAGGGACAAGTTTCTTCCATCCCCTACTACCTGATCCATTTAACTGAAGATGCTGGGGCTTGAACCTGGGACCTTTTTCATGCAAAGCAGGTTTAATGATCTCTGACTGAATTTTCCGCATCATTCTCGAACTGCAGTTACTACGTTCCTTTGAAGGAAGCTATGCTAGTTAAAGTGATATCAAAGATGTTAGTAGTAAAGGACTTTGCCTGGCTTAGTGTTTGTTGTAGCTTGGGCCACAAAGGTGAGTGAAAGTAACTAAAATTTCTTACTGGTACAGTCTGCCTTGGGGGGAGGGGCAAAGCAGAAGATTGGAGGTACCACTTTGGTGACTGTCTTATTCCATACCAGTCTGTACCTACTTACTTTCCACCCTGGGTCAGAAATGACCACTGGGCATGTTCTAGGTTGTACATTCACATGGGAGCAAAGAGACAATTCCAGAGCCCTGGTCAGTGCCAAGAGAACTAGATGTGTGCCCGAGAATAGTGGTCTTCAACCATTCCACACTTTGGACCCTCCAAAGCAGTGTAGGTCTCACTGAATGGCAAGTACCTGAGATGAAGTCATGTGATGCTACAACAAGAAGAAGGTTTTTATATGCCAATTTTCTCTACTACTTAAGGAAGAATCAAACCGACATATAATCACCTTCCCTTCCCCTCCCCACAACAGATGTCCTGTGAGGTAGATGGGGCTGAGAGAGTGTTACTAGCCCAAGGTCACCCTGCTGGTTTCATGTGTAGGAGTGGGGAAACCAATCCAATTCACCAGATTAGCCTCCGCCGCTCATGTGGAGGAGTGGGGAATCAAACTTGGTTCTCCAGATCAGAGTCCACTGCTCCAAGCCCCTGCTCTTAACCACTGCACCACGCTGGCTCCCATAATCAGAGTCATCAGAGTCATGTGTCATCAGAGTCATGTGACAGGAAGCGGAAGGTCCAGAATTGTGATCCCACTGGCATCAAGGCCAAGAGCTGCAAATGAAGAATGCCAGGGCCAGTAAGCACAGGGTGAGCTCCAAGAAAAGTGTGCCATGGCGAGAACTGAGCTGGGTGGAAGGAGTAAAGAGAAGGCTTTTATGGAGTGTCTGTGTTTGTACCATGGAAGGAACCCTTTCTGCTGCTGAAGGGTCTTGCCATCCTGGTGTTCTCTTCAACGTGCATGCGTTCTAGACATTCATGCTTCAATGCAAGTGCTTCCAAGAAGAAGCAAAACTAAATGGTGCCTCTAGAGTGGTTTGTGACTTACCCTGTGGAGCTCTGCAACTCACCCATGGGTTGTAGCCATGGGCTGAAGATCACTGTCCTGGAACATGGTCCAGAATCCTCTGCAATGCTCTGTGGGGTCCATGGTAGGGGAGAGACCATAGCAGATGCATGTTCCTAATAATTACAAAAACACCAAGGCAATTACTTATTAAAGACTTCCTGTTGAATCCAGACACACTGCCCATGTGTGCTCTTCATCGTGCCATGAGTTCCTGGGAATCTGCCATCTTTGGTAAATCCTTATACAAGAGCCAGCGTGGTGTAGGGGTTAAGAGTGGTGGTTTGGAGTGGTGGAGTCTGATCTGGAGAACCAGGTTTGATCCCCCATTCCTCCACATGAGCGGCAGAGGCTAATCTGGTGAACTGGATTTGTTTCCCCACTCCACATGAAGCCAGCTGGGTGACCTTGGGCTAGTCACAGCTCTCTTAGAGCTCTCTCAGTCCCACCTACCTCACAGGGTATCTGTTGTGGGGAGAGAAAGGGATGGTGAGCATAAGCCAGTTTTCATTCTTCCTTAAGTGGTAGAGAAAGTTGGCATATAAAAACCAACTCTCCTTCCTCTTCCTCTTCCTCTTCCTCTTCCTCCTCCTCCTCCTTCTGCCAAAGTTTCCTTCCGGGTTTCTGCCCCATGCCAGTGCTACCACAGTGGAGGAGGAAGGGGACAATATTCTAGACACTCTCGTCACACTGGGTCCCATAGAGCAAAGGAAGTAGTGTGCTTTGATGTAAAGATTAGACTGTTGGACTGGGATCTGGGAGTCCCAAGTTCAAATCCCCACTCTGCCATGGAAGCTTGCTGGGTGATCTTTTAGCCCAGCCTACCTCACAGAGTTGTTGTGAGGATGAAATGGAGTCTGGGAGTTCTGTTGCAAGCCACTTTGGGTCTTCATTGGGGAGAAAAGTGGGGCATATAAAGCAAATAAATTAAATATGAGATGTTTGGGTTGGCTCTGGGTGTAGTAAGGAGGTGTCCTGAGGGAATCTTTGTCTGGGGTCCTGTGTTGGTTCTCCATAGCCCAAAGAAGGGCTGAGTGGGGAATAGAACAATTTCCCAGGAATTTCAGAGGTGAGGAACTCTGTAGTTTTGAAATTCAGTTTTTGTGATAGCAGGCCTCTTAGAAATGAAACTCATGCTGAAATGTATGTATACATACTGATGGTGAGTTTTGCTTTAGATGGAAGTGAAAGGCCCAGGCTGTGTGTGTGAACCTGGCATGTGACTAGAAGTTGAAGAAGAAGAAGAGAAGAGTTGGTTTTTTATATGCCAACTTTCTCTACCACTTAAGGGAGACTCAAACCGGCTTAAAATTTCCTTCCCTTCCCCTCCCCACAACAGACACCTTGTGAAGTAGGTGAGGCTGAGAGAGCTTGAAGAGAACTGTGACTAGCCTAGCTGGCTTCATGTGGGGGAGTGGAGAAACCAACCCAGTTCACCAGATTAGTGTCTGCTGCTCATGTGGAGGAGCGGGGAATCAAACCCGGTTCTCCAGATGAGAGACCACCGCTCCTAACCACCGCTCTTAACCATTACATCATGCTGGCTCTGGAAGAGCTCTGGAACATGGCCCTTGTGTCAATATTGGCATCCTCCCAAGTATAAATTGCTGCATGGTTTTGTTTGCAATCTGGTGCATTCTGCAGTGCTTTGTGGTTGGAAAAGAGGAACCCGGGACCCAAATGGAATATCGAACAATAGCCTGGCCTCAGTATCTATTCAATGCAAATAGAACTCTTGTATTGATACTGAGTTGGCGTCTCTCTCTCTCTCTCCCGCTCCCCTCTTTGTGTGGTTGAGTCAATGTAGCCCACCCACTAAATCCAGTGCAGTGACTCAGAGGCTTTTCATACACGGGTGTGAATCACTCACTCACTCACTCAAAGCGACACGAATGACTTTTTAGTGACAGCTGAATTTTTAAAAATTGCTTGTCCTCCCCCTTTTCTCCAAGTCCTGTCTATTCATACTTAGGTCAAGCTTTCGGGCTTTGCTCTTGCAGAAGTGGCCCACAGGTCATTTGCAGGCAAGAGATTTACCGTATTTTTCGCTCCATAGGACGCACCTGACCATAAGACACACCTAGTTTTTAGAGGAGGAAAACAAGAAAAAATCTTGTTTTCCTCCTCTAAAAACTTGTCTTATGGAGTGAATGCCGGCTGGGCGCATGCGCGTCGGGACGGCGCGAGCCAGCTGGGAGGCGGGCAGGGCCGCACAGAGCCGGCTGGGCGCCGTCGGGGCGGGGAGCGCCGGCTCGCGCCGTCCGGACGCGCACGCGCCCAGCCGGCTCTGTGCGCCCCGCCCGCCTCCCAGCTGGCCGTCGGGGCTCGCGCTGTCCGGACGCGCACGCACCCAGCCGGCATGCACTCCATAAGACGCACAGATATTTCCCCTCACTTTTGAGGAGGAAAAAAGTGCGTCTTATGGAGCAAAAAATACGGTAACCAACATTTTTGATGATGTAGGAAAGTAATTTTTTCCTGCTTCCAACACAACATTGTGAGGCTTCCACGGTCCTCTTGGGATTTCCTTGAGTTTTGGGCAATTTTTCCCAAACCTGCTTTGCTGAAAGTTTTGGGAATGATCTTGGCGAAGGTGAATTGGCTGCTTTGTGAGAGGGAATTACTGGATTTTCCCACTCATAAGAACATAAGAAAAAAGCCCTGCTGGATCAGACCAAGGCCCATCAAGTCCAGCAGCCTGTTCACTCAGTGGCCAACCAGGTGCCTCTAGGAACAAGACGACTGCAGCAGCACCATCCTGCCTGTGTTCCAAAGCACCTAATTTAATAGGCATGCTCCTCTGATCCTGGAGAGAATAGGTATGCATCATGACTAGTATCCATTCTTACTAGTGGCCATGAATAGCCCTATCCTTCATGAACATGTCCACTCCCCTCTTAAAGCCTTCCAAGTTGGCAGCCATAACCACAGCCTGGGGCAGAGAGTTCCACAATTTAACTATGCACTCCTGCCCTCTTAGCAGCAATTTCCCCTGTCCCACTCCCCACAACAGCCATCCTCCCTGCATGCTTACCAGGGGGCTTTTTTGGTGGTGGTGGAAATTGCCATCAAGTCACATCTGACTTATGGTGACCCCTGGTGGAGTTTTCAAGGCAAGAGACGTTCAGAGGTGGTTTGCCACTGCCTGCTTCCACATCACAACCCTTGGAGGTCTCCCATCCAAATATTAGCCAGGACCAACCCTGCTTAGGTTCCGAGAGCTGACGAGATCGGGCTAGCCTGGGCAAAAAATTGACAACTGGCATATTAATATAATAGCATATCAGTATGTCCATTGCTGTTTTTTTTTTTTTTTTTTTTTAAAGACCCTGGTTAGTGCTTGGATTGGAGACCACCCAGGAAGTCCATTGTTGCTATGCAGAGGCAGGCAATGGCAAACCACCTCTGAACAACTCTTGCCTTGAAAACGCTACCAGGTCCTCACAAGTCGGCTACAACTTGACAGCACTTTCCACCATATCATGGCAGGGGGAACAGCCATGATGGGCAGGGACAATGCAGGAAAAGCTGCCATCTGGAAGGCCTGTTGCCTCTGTGATGCATTGGCAACACTGGAGCTTCCATAGGAAAGTGTAGGCATGTGGAAAAGGCCATAATCTCTGGAGGTCGGCTACGGTTGAGGGCAGCAGTGGTCCCATCACAGCTGGCCTCCCTTTTCCATCACCTGTTTCAACTTTTGTTCCATCTCTCTTGATTGGCTGAATATCAATACCTTTGAATGGCACTTCAGGGATTTTGGTAATGTGTAATTTTTAGATTTTATTAGAGATTTTAATGGTAATTTGTTATGTATTATGATGCTATTGTTTTAAATTGAACGTGAACTATTATTGTTTTTATGCTGGATGTGAGCAGCCCTTAGCTCGTCCTTGATCAAGGAGGGGTGGGATAGAAGTCTAACAAATAAATAAATAAACTGAATAAACCTGTAAGGAGAGTTTCACTGAAAGAACGTATACTTGGGGCCTTTGGGGGCTAGTAATGCTAAGAATGTTTTTGGTGCTGAGAAGTCATAAAGTTTAATTTTCCTGTTAGCTGGTTAAGTTGTGGCTTTGCTGTCTTGCATGAGAAAGAAGAGAGCTTGAGTAGGTCTATGCTAGGAGAAGACAAGCACCAGGGCATACTGTGCTGCAGATGTGCTGCAGAAGATTGCGTGGGCATTACAATGGTTTAGATCAGTGATTCCCAAAGTGGGCAGCACCACCTCCTGAGGGGCGGTGAGATTACCTAGGGAGGCACTAAGAGGCAAGGGGGCAGCAGGGGGGTGCTAGAGGTGGGCCCCTTTGACTGTGTTGTTGGATATGGTAGGGGGCACTGGGGTTGAGTTTGAGGAACCAAGGGGGCAGTGGCCTGAAACGTTTGGGAACCACTGGTTTAGACCAAGAGTCTTCAACCTACAGGACAGAACATCAGACAGGCCACAGAGCCCGCCCTCCAGCTGGGTCAATCAATCAATCAATCAATCAATCAATCAATCAATCAATCAATCTTTATTAAAACAGTCATAGACCAGCACAGCTCTTCACAATTTACCACTGAAACCTTTAGTATTACACTCTACCCACAGGTTTATTCAAATTGTAAAATAGTTATTTGCACAATTATTATAAACTATTTATTCTACCCATTGAAATTATTGGCATACCGACGTTCTCAGCAGCATCTGACAGATTCTACAGGCCGCTGCACAAAACTTTGCCATTCCTGCTGTAACCTATGGATTTTCATCTATAAGCAACATTTGAGTATACCCCAGACCTGAATGGCCTGGAGGCCTACTAAGCCAGGGGGAGATAAACTTAGAACAAAACCCTTGGTATAGTGGACAGTGCAGGCTGTGACTTGATGGCAAAACCAAAAATACATGTAAGTTCCTTTTATCTATCCTGGCTTGTTTCTGTTGATCCATGATCCTTGGAATTTTTCTTACAAAAATGCCATCTATTCTAGAGGCCCTTGATATGTATTGTGATAGTTAATTCCTTAAGTGAGGCCTGGTGATTCTATTTTGTTTGGATTGAATTGCTCCTTGTTGCCCTAAATTTGCAGCTTATATATGGCTTTTCATCGATCAGTCATGGAGGAAAAAAATATAACAGAGAAGTTGAGGGAGACTTCTCCTGTCATAGTGTAGCTGTGGGAAGAAGCTGCATGTGCCAAAATTCTTCCTTCTTGCATTTACCTAAGGCTCCTGATTCAAGATCTAAATCCTGTTTTGTCTCCTTGCCCCTGATATTCAGAGCAGCCCAACCTCTAAACTTAGTGGTTCCCTTATTTACCTTACAGGACTATTATCTTCGATATGAATTTGTCTAATCCTTATATTAAATTTGTCTATACTGGTAGCCATGATTGCATCCTCTGGCAAGGACTTTTTGTAATTAAATTATGCCTTCCGTGAATAAACCCTTTCTTTTGTTTTCTCCTGCGCCAGCTTGCCAGTTGCTTTCTTTGGGTGACTCGGAGTTCTCATGTTCTGAGAGAGACGACAACGTCTCTATTCACGTACTGCTGGCTGTTTATAATTGCTGGCAAATGAGACTCAGCCAGTGTGTATGCAAAGTGAGGGGTTTTTTTTGTTTTGCACTTTTTTCCATAGAGTAGCGGCTGAGCTGCCCTTTCCTAGTCAACCTGTTTTGCCGAGATCCCTTTGGAGCTCTTCCTAACTTTTTTGTTTTTGGGGGGGATTTTTTTTACTATCTTGTGGCTAGAGATCCTTTATATGTGCTTTTCTCTCTGTTGATTTGGGCATATCTCGCTGGCACATCTTGCAAAACCTTGGAAGGAACAGCGGTATGCCGGGTGAAAATATCCAGGGTAAAAGCGGTCCTGCTGATTCAGTGGTGTAAGAACATAAGAAAGGCCATGCTAGATCAGACCAAGGTCCATCAAGTCCAGCAGTCCGTTCATACAGCGGCCAACCAGGTGCCTCTAGGAAGCCCACAAACAAGACGACTGCAGCAGCATTGTCCTGCCTGTGTTCCACAGCACCTAATATAACAGGCATGCTCCTGTGATCCTGGAGAGAATGGATATGCATCATGACTAGTACCCATTTTTACTAGTAGCCATGAATAGCCCTCTCCTCCATGAACATATCCACTCCCCTCTTAAAGCCTTCCAAATTGGCAGCCATCACCACATCCTGGGGCAGGGAGTTCCACAATTTAACTATGTGTTGTGTGAAGAAATACCACCTTTTATCTGTTTTGAACCTCTCACCCTTCAGCTTCAGCAGATGACCCCGTGTCCTAGTATTCTGGGAGAGGGAGAAAAGCTTCTCCCTGTCTACTCTCTCCATACCGTGCATAATTTTATAGACCTCTATCATGTCTCCCTTTATCCGCCTTCTTTCCAAACTAAACAGCCCTAAGCGTTTTCACCACTTTTCATAGGGCAGTTACTCTATCTCCCCCCTCCACCGTTTTTTGCTTAAGAGGCCCTCTGGCATGCAAGGATGCCCTGGCCCCACCCTGGCCCCGAGCAAGAACTGTCAAAATGTTCTGGATTGCTCTTTTTCACCCTCCTCCCCTCAGGTTGCTGCCGTGGCAGATGGCGACCGTCGGCTGCTCGGCTGGTGGCTCTGTTCTTCTCTGCTGGGGAGCTCCAGGCCCAGCCTGCGCTCTGAGCTTGCCTACTGGGACCGGAGATGGTTGCTTTTCACAATGGGAAGATGCTTCTTAATTAACGGCTTCGCTCCCCCTGTCTTCTAACTCTAAAGAATCCCTTGATGGGGGGAGAAAGGAGCAAGCTATGGAGGGGGGGGTTTGGTTGCACCCTCCCCACCCGCTCCCCTGTCAGGTTGGGGTGGGCTTGCAAGATGCAGGTCTGAGTGAGGGGCTGAGGGCTGGCTTCTTCCCCACCCACCCCCCGTTTCTCACTGTTTCTCGCCGCGGGAGGGGGCTCTTTCTGCTGGGAAGAGGCTTCACTCTGGTAATTAGCAGGGCTGAGCCACGTGGCTCTGGTTTCCAAGGCCCCTGAGCTCATTCAAGGGAAAAATCAGGCTCCCTGCGCTGTGCTGATGGGTCTGTGCCATGCAAGCGGCTGGTTTCTTTAGAGCTGCGTGCATGAGCATGTGTGCATGAAATAGTTTAAACTTTAAAGCATCAGGTTGTAGATAACTGATCCGAGAGACAGAGAAAGAGAGAGAGAGAGACAGACAGACAGACAGACAGACAGACAGACGGAAGGACAGACAGACAGACACGCTTTGATCATTAGTAGCCAGTGATGCTAGAAGCTAAAATGACTAAACTGAGGCTGTCGTAATTTGGTCACATCATGAGAAGACAAGAGTCACTGGAAAAGACAACCATGCTAGGAAAAGTTGAAGGCAGCAGGAAAAGAGGAAGACCCAACAAGAGGTGGATTGACTTTGTAAAGGAAGCCACGGCCCTCAGTTTGCAAGATCTGAGCAAGAAGAAGAAGAAGAGTTGGTTTTTATATGCCAACTTTCTCTACCACTTAAGGGAGACTCAAACCGGCTTACAATCTCCTTCCCTTCCCCTCCCTACAACAGACACCCTGTGAGGTGGATGGGGCTGAGAGAGCTCTAAGAGAGCTGTGGCTAGCCCAAGGTCACCCAGCCAGCTTCATGTGTAGGAGTGGGGAAACCAACCCGGTTCACCAGATTAGAGTCCGCTGCTCATGTGGAGGAGTGGGGAATCAAACCTGGTTCTCCAGATCAGAGTCTACCACTCTTAACCACCACAGCAAGGCTGTTAAAGATAGGACATTTTGGAGGACATTGATTCATAGGGTCGCCATGAGCTCGAAGTGACTTGATGGCACTTAACACATACACACAGAGCCGGCGATGATGACAAGAACTAGCGTTTATGTATCAATTTTGAAATATTGAAAGCCTACACTATTCCAGTGAACTTTGCAACAACCCTGTAATGCCAATCACTGTTATTATTCCCATATTGTAACTGGGGGGAGTCACATTAAGGTATCCTTCTGCCTTAAGTAACAATTAATGCAGCCCCTGCATCTTTTGCTAGAAGGGTTCTTCCCTTCTTCAGAAGGTTTCCTAATTGTGCTTCAGCATTGTGTAGTGGCTAAGGGTGACAGACTCCAATCTGGAGAACCAAGTCTGATTCCCCACTCCTCCACATGAAGCCTGCTGGGTGACCTTGGGCTAGTCACAGTTCTCTCAGAACTCTCTCAGCCTCACCTATCTCAGCCAGTGGGGTGTAGTGGTTAAGAGCAGTGGTTTGGAGCAGTGGACTCTAATCTGGAGAACCGGGTTTGATTCCCCACTCCTCCACATGAGACACTAATCTAGTGATCCGGGTTAATCTCCCCACTCCTACACATGAAGCCAGCTGGGTGACCTTGGACTAGTCACAGCTCTCTTAGAGCTCTCTCAGCCCCACCTACCTCACAGGGTATCTGTTGTGGGCAGAGGCCAATAGGGAATGTTGAGCAACTCTAGATTTCTGGTAGGTGCACACTGTCATGCAGGAATGAAAAAGGTTGCACCTCTTGGAATCCTTACTCCTAGGCAGTTAAAATAATTGTATCTGATGCCAAAGGCTGCCATGACAGGGTGTAAATATCTAGGCCTGGGAAACTTGCTTTTTCCCCTCGTTCCTTATAAAATTTGTGTATTCCTGATGAAGGGTTCTATGGAACTCAAAAGCTTGCACAATATTTTATATCAGCTGCATTGACCTCAATAAAAGGTATTACAAGATTTTGTTTATCTCTGGTCACTCTAGTTGTGCAGGAATACGTCTTCCTTACCATGTTTCCTTTTATTATCCATTTTGCACACCTGCGCACCTGTGCATGGGCACTGTCATTGGTCTTGCAAAGCAATTAGTGTACCCACCCACTTCAAGGGTCTTCTGGTTTCAGTTGCCATATCTTTTTCCTTCAGCCAGGCCTATGGTTGAGGATGGCCGCAGGTGAGATTAAGTGAGATCATTGCTGGCCTCCCTACTCCCCACCCCCCAGTTTATGATCTATTTTGAGGGTGGATACCCAAACCAATTATATGTTATGATTGGCATCATCTGCCACAGTGAGCCCTTATACATGGCGACCATCTTTTAAATTAATTGGGGCTGTTTTACGGTTTTATATATTTTATTGTTTTATTGTTACATTGTAAAATTTTAATGTTGTAACCCGCCCTGAGCCCGGCCTGGCCAGGGGAGGGCGGGCTAGAAGTACGAAAATAAAATAAATAAATAAAGTGGTAGAACATCTGCTTGGCATGCAGAAGGTCCCAGGTTCAATCCCCGGCATCTCCAGTTAGAGGGACTAGGCAGGTAGGTGATGTGAAAGACCTCTGCCTGAGACCCTGGAGAGCCGCTGCCAGTCTGAGTAGACAGTGCTGACTTTGATGGACCAAGGGTCTGATTCAGTATAAGGCAGTTTCCTTCCTTCCTTCCTTCCTTCCTTCCTTCCTTCCTTCCTTCTTTCTTTCTTTCTTTCTTTCTTTCTTTCTTTCTTTCTTTCTTTCTTTCTTTCTTTCTTTCTTTCTTTCTTTCTTTCTTTCCTTCCTTCCTTCCTTCCTTCCTTCCTTCCTTCCTTCCTTCCTTCCTTCCTTCCTTCCTTCCTTCCTTCCTTCCTTCCTTCCTTCCTTCCTTCCTTCCTTCCTTCCTCTCTATGGCTGACAAAAAGTGCCAGAATATTTTGGATCTGTCAAAACATTCTATTAGTCACAGCTGTGATGCCTCCTGCCCAGAGAAGAGCCATGGAGCTGCGCGTCAGCTTGAGAAACGAGCATGGTTTGCTGGAGGAAGGGAGCCGCGAGTCATGGAATGTGTGTCAAACTGCAGGCAGAGTCTCCTCCTCCCCCAGGAAGGAGATAGGTAGCTGGACACCACTCCTGACAACAGTGAATCTTAGGTTGTCCCAACTTCCTTCTAGGTTTTCTGCTCTTAGGGTTGTTCGTATGTGCAGGTTGAGACTGCAGGGGCCACTCTGGAGCAAGCTGATGCAATGGAGGAGTATGAAATAGCATAGGATCAGAGCTGGTAGAAATGCAGACAACTCTATCTGTATTTGTTGATATTATTGTTGCAATTATGGGAAAAGACTCAGGTCATGCAGACTCTTGTCCAGTGTCATTGCCGCTCCCCCCCCCCCACATGTTCTGACAAATCATAAGCATGCTAGAAGAGCCCTGCTGGATCAGATCAATGGTCCATCTAGACCAGCATCCTGTTTCACCCAGTGGGCAACCAGTTGCCCTTGAGGGCCAACAATTAGGGCAAGAAGAAGAAGAGTTGGTTTTTATTTGCCAACTTTCTCTACCACTTAAGGAAGAATTAAGCCGGCTTGCAATCACCTTCCCTTCCCCTCCCCCACAACAGACACCCTGCGAGGTAGGTGGGGCTGAGAGAGCACTAAGAGAAGGTCGGACCAGAACCAATGGGTTGAAATTAAATCAAAAGAGTTTTGGTCTAAACATTAGGAGGAATTTTCTAACAGTTAGAGCAGTTGTTCAGTGGTAAGTGGGAGGTGGTAAGTGCTCCCTATCTGGAGGCTTTTAAGCAGAGGCTAGATGGCCATCTGTCAGCAATGCTGATTCTGTGACCTTAGGCAGATGATGAGAGGGAAGGCATCTTGGCCCTCTTCTGGTCACTGGGTGTGTGTGTGGGGGGAGGTAGTTGTGAGTTTCCTGCATTGTGCAGGGTTTGGACTAGATGACCCTGTTGGTCCCTTCCAACTCCATGATTCTATGACTTGGTCATCACTGTTGATCATGCTCTGTGGGCATCTCCTTTAGGTCAGATATCATTGGCTGTTCTTTGTTCAGCCAAAAAAAAAAAGATATATATTTATGGACTTTATATGGCACCCATTATATTTTTGGACTTTATGTTACACTATTATTTCTGGATAGAGCTCATATAACTGAATCTGCTTCCTGATGACACTGTAATTCCCCAGAGGAAGATATTTACTTTGGACCTGCAAAATAATTCATTCATTGTGGGAAGATGTGATTAGATGAATAAATGTTTGCCTCCTGCACTGCTCATTGTTTATGGCACTGCATCTTATATGATGATGATTTCCAGCTGTTCGAACCTTGTTCCTAACCAGATTGGCAGGGCTGCCTTAATTTCTAAGCAAATTGTACTAAGAGGCTTGGAATTCTAAGACCCTCCTGAATCATAAACCTAAAGGTGTCAATCTCATGGCTAATATATTTTGTCACTTGTTGATGTTACAACACATCCGGAAACAACATTTTATTTTTTGCACCAGACACTTGTGTGCATTCATAACTGCGGGACCGCTCTCTTGGTATACCCCCTGAAGACCTTTACGGTCATCAGATAACAACCTACTGGTGGTCCCTGGCCCTAAGAGTGTGCGGCTGTTCTTGACGGGAGACAGGGCCTTTTCAGCCCTGGTGCCGGCCTGGTGGAATGCTATGTCTGGTGACATCAGGGCCCTGTGGGACAGAGCTTTTCCGCCAGGCCTACAGTTGAGGGCAGCCGTGGGTATCATCTTTTGCTGGCCTCCCTACTCCCCCCCTTCATTTGTATGTTATTTTTGTTAATGGGGGGGGGGCAACCTGCCACTTAGTCTGAGCATTATGGGTTAACTTAGGCGCCATTTGGATTTTTAAGGCTTTTAATTGGGGTTTTACTGTTTAATTTTAGAATTATCATTAATTTTGCTGTCAATTTTTTGATATATTTCAAGTGATCTTACCCGCCCTGAGCCTGGCCTTGGCTGGGGAGAGCAGGTTATAAATCGGGATAGATAGATAGATAGATAGATAGATAGATAGATAGATAGATAGATAGATAGACAGACAGACAGACAGACAGATAGATAGATAGATAGATAGATAGATAGACGGATGGCTGGATGGATGGAAGGAAGGAAGGAAGGTAGGTAGGTAGGTAGGTAGGTGTGGGGGTGCTGCCTTAAGAGTCAAATCCACACGAGGCTTGTTGCTTTAGGAAAGGAATGGATGTCCTTTATTCCTAAGCAACTACATACTGGGATAGGCAAGAAGGAATGAGCATTCTAGCTATCTATCTAGCCTATGATGGAGAAAGACTGGCTAATCGCCATAGGGTTGTCAGCTCCAAGTGAAGAAATTCCAGGAGATTTGGAGGTGGAGCCTGAGGAGGGTGGAGTTTGGGGAGGGACCTCAGCAGGGTACAGAACCATAGTATCTGCCATTCCAAGCAGCCATTTTCCCCAAGAGAACCAATTGCTGTAGTCTGGAGATCAGTTGTAATTCTGGGTGATGTCCAGGTAGGGCTGCTAAGTCCCTCTTCGCTACCGGCGGGAGGTTTTTGGGGTGGAGCCTGCTTTTGTATCGCCTGCTGCCTTGTCCTTTCAACTGGAGATACTGGGAATTGAACTTGGGACCTTCTGTATGCCAAGCAGATGCTCTACCACTGAGCCATGGCTCCTCCCGAGCATAGAACCTAGATTTCCTTGGTGCAGAGAATGGGGAGGAGAAGACTGTTCCATCCCAGAAAAAGCTGCTTCTTTCTCTGATGCTGTAAGAAAAAGTGGGTAGTGGTAAATCCTGAAGACTAGACCAGATTGGCAGTTGTAAATGGTATGTTTACAAAGGTAAATACATCTCATGTTTTCCTCCTAGGCCCTTGAACTGAAATTATTAAATAACATTTCTTCCCCACGAGGATTACTGAGTAAACAGAGGAAACTCTTTAGCTGTATTCCTTTTAATGAGCGTAAATTGATTGTACATCCTTAGAAACGGTTATTGAATACCACTTTCCCACCATAGTTCTAGCAAATCTCTCCCTCCCAACCCTGGAGCCCGTCGGTCTGTTTTCAGAACTTTTTCTGGAGTATGCATCTACAGGTTGGCATCAGACAGAAGGGAACCTGGTCTTAAGGGAACCTGATGACCAAGAGCATCATAAACATAGCTAGGGATTTTGTGAACTTTGCAGCAAGCATGTTCCACAGCTGAAAGAAAACATTAGGCTTGCCATGCGCCCCTGCAAGCCTAATGTTTTGCCTGTTCGCCGGTTTGCCGTCTGCTTCAAGTGGCCGTCTGCTTCAAGTGGCCGCCAACCTTCAGGGGCTAGCTGGAGATTTCCTGCTATTACAACTGCTCTCCAGCCAAGAGAGATCAGTTCACCTGGAGAAAATGGGTGCTTTGGTATTTGGACTCCATGGCATTGAAGTCCCTCCCCTTCCCAAACCCCGCCCTCCTCAAGCCCCACCCCACCTGGAACTGGCAACTCTAGATTGGAAGGGAAAGCTGAAACAAACTGCATGGTTTGAGGGTGGGGAAGAACTTAATCTGCAGACAGCTTTCCTCCCAAATATGAAGGTATGCAGGTGTCCCAAAAGCTTGTGTAGCATTAGTGGCTAAGCAGTTGAGCAGGGAGACAGAAAGTCCCTAATTAAAATGTCATCCCAATAGTAGTGACTCAAGATGTTTAGCCACTGCTGCTTTCTATACCTCTTCTGATTTCGCCCTCACCCAGCATCTGGAGAACAATACCATCTTGACTTCTTTGCTGCCATAAGATCTCTTCAAAAACACTGTGGCAGGTTGTGCATGCCCTACAGAGCTTCCTGAAATCTCACGAACATTACTTCCTATAGTTACCCACTCCAGGTCGGAAAATTCCTGGAGATTTGGGGTGGAGCCTGGGGAGAACAGGATATTGAGAGAGGAGCAACTTCAGCAGGGCATAAGCCCACCCTCCAAAGCAGCCATTTTCTCCAGGGGAACGATCTGGGTCATCTGGAGATCAATTGTAATAGTTGGAACTGTCATCTGGAGATCAGTTGGAATTCTAGGAGGTATCTAGGCTCTGGCTGGAGGTCGACAACCCTATTACTTCTTCTTACAGGAGTTGGGCTAACCAGAAATGGTGTCTGAACTCTCATGAGGAGAAGTGCCAAAAGAGTTCAGGAACGGGGGGATGTGTGACTTGCTTTTAAAAGGCCTGGGGGAGTGAGGAGGTGAAAAGGGGAGGGCGGGTGTCAATCAAGCAGCAAGTGTGTGAGATGGGATCAACCACCTGAGGTCATCACCTCAGGTGGCCTCATTACAGAGCTGACCTGGCACTTCTGCTGTGAACTCATTGGGAGGACCTAGGCAGGGAAGCCCTCCCTCACATAACAGGGAATCATAATACTAGTTTACCTCAAGTGGTCCCTGTTATTGGTGAGATAATGAATGTGAAGGGTTGTCGAATAAATGCTGCTGGTGAAGTGCCTGTGTCATAATATTAATTCCCAATTAATATAACACAGTAGGAGGCTGATAGTTCAAAGCAGTTGTTTATTAGGCCCAATATACATACCGGGTGAAACTGCTCCAAATGCGCAGGACAGTCTTCACACAGAACAAAGAATTACAACAACTTTTACAGCCTTGGATTGGGGATGTTACAATTGGGTCAATTCACTGCACATTGGCTGTCCAATTCATTTTAATGATCATAGCGTGTACACATTGGCTGAAGCTGTTTCTAGGCAAGCGCCAGGTCTTGGGACCACATTCCTAAGACATTGCTTTTCTCTACAGGTGCACTGCTGTGCCAGGCACGTGATGCAGTCTTTTGTTCTGGCAGCTCATAGTGGTGTCTGCCAGACTTATGCTAACTTAAATGATTATACATTAGGACATCTGTTTCAAGGATCAATACTTCACCCCTTATACCTGGGGCTGCATGTCTATTACATATAGGTGCTCTTCACATGGTACTGTGCCAGATGCTAAGTCTTATATTTTGGGCTTAGCATCTTTATAAGTGCAAGTATGCGAACTGGAACATAAAAGCATACATTTCCAATACATTTCCCATAGTATATAATGATTTCAGGCATTACACTGATTACTATTCTCGGACAATTTATCCACCCAAATATTACAGATGTTTCCCTGAAGGGAGACTGACATGAAATTTCACCTTGGGGGGGGGGAGAGCTAAATGTGAAACGAGGCAGTGTTTATTCAACTGAAAAGTGGACCCTGGTTGTCCAAATCCAATGTCGCTTAGGGCTGTTATTCACACTTCAGGGCCTCCCATACTGCTGGGAGAGGTTGTCCAAAGTTTTGGAGTGAGGGGTTGCTTCACTGCGTTCTTCCTTTCCATTTCAGTGAAATACTACCACTGAAGGCACTAATAGGTTGGATGAGGTTGAATTTATTTAGTAGATTTTTATTCCAGTCCTCCTCTACGGGGCTGAAGGTAATATACACATTCCCTTTGCATCAGAGGTGGTGGTAGGGTTGGGGGCTTGCTTCTTCAAAAGCCCAGAGGGAGGGTCAGAGATGAAGCCACACTTCTCTCTCAAGTCGAAGTTGTACAGATCAGAATGTGAAGTTTGTTTTCCCCTTGGATTGTATCATTGTAGGCTGTAGCTAGAAATTTCGGTATTTGAAGTCTTGCCATGAAAAAGTTCCATGCACATAGAAAAATAGCATGCTTGATGGGGAATTTAACTTCTGTAATTTTTGAGTTCTACTTTGTAAACAGGTTAAGAAGAGGGTCAGAGTAACTAGGTTTCAGGAGGGCAGCCATGTTGGCCTGCAGTAGAAGAACTAGATTCGAGTCCAGTGGCAGTTTAGAGACCAACATTTTTTTGGGGGGGGGGGTAAAGAAGAAGAAGGATGAGGAAGAGGAAGAAGAGCTGGTTTTTATGTGCCGACTTTCTCTACCACTTAAGGAAGAATCAAACTGGCTTACAATCATCTTCCCTCCCCCTCCCCACAACAGACACCCAGTGAGGTAGGTGGGGCTGAGAGAGAGTGACTAGCCCAAGGTCACCCAGCTGGTTTCGTGTGTAGGAGTGGGGAAACAAATTCAGTTCACTAGATTAGCTTCCGCCGCTCATGTGGAGGGGTGGGGAATCAAACCCGGTTCTCCAGATCAGAGTCCACCACTCCAAACCACCACTCTTAACCACTACACCATGCTAGCTCTATAAGCTTTTGAGAGTCAAAATTCTGGCAAAGGGAGCTTTGCCTCCAAAAAGCTTATATACAGAAAATCTTCTTGGTCTGTAGGTGCTACAAGACTTAAATCCAACTCAAATCCAGGTTACACACTCTTGTCTTTGGTTGTTTATGCATGGTTGTTTCACTCGCTGTCATCCCTCCGACGACTTCACGTCTTTGTTTAGATTCTGCATGCCATTTCTGACCATCAGAGGTCGCCTCACTCTCCCCCTGCATTTCCCTGCATTTTGCCCATGTTTTCAGATACCTGTTTTATCTTGAATTTGAAAATGCGGGCAAAACCCAGGGAAATGCAGGGGGAAAGCAAGGCAATCTCCGATGGTTGGAAGCGGCATGGATATTCCAGACAAAGACCCGAAGTCGTCGGACGGGTGACAGCGAGTGAAACAGCCATGCATAAAAGACCTTTCACTCTCCTTTATTTGTGGTCTGCTTGTAGGGTTGCTAACCTCCAGGTACTAGCTGGAGATCTCCTTCTATTACAATAGATCTCCAGCCAATAGAGATCAGTTCCCCTGGAGAATATGGCCGCTTTGGCAATTGGACTCTATGGCATTGAAGTCCCTCCCCTCCCCAAACCCCGACCTCCTCAGACTCCACCCTTAAAACCTCACGCCAGTGGCAAAGAGGAACCTGGCAACCCTATCTGCTTGCCTCGATGATGATTGTTTAGAAGAGCCAACTTGATACATCTTTTAAATTCACATTCGGCTTGACTCACTGTGAACATATTTTTTTGAAAGAAATGAAATTAAAACATGTCTGTGAGAAGGCTAGATAGAACCCTTCTCCCTGGTTAACTTTCTCGATGCAAGTGATACTGTTTAGGAAAAGCTTCCACTCTTGATTCTGCTGCATATATGAAATGTGCCTTTGTGCTTAGCCACAAACTGCCCACACCAGTTTAAGTGAAATATTTGCCGCCAACGAAGTGCGTTTGTGGGCCCCTATTTATGTTGAATGTGCTCGGGAGCGAAACCCTTCCTGCTGAAGCGAACGCCTTGAAAGGGGAATATGTTGCCTTATCTCTGTGTTTGCTGTCATTATATAATAACAATCATTATTACCAGCCGTGGGAAGAAAAATGTTTCTGTAGGAGCCGTGGCATATGTATTGGGATGAGACAGAGTGAAAGGGAAGTGTGGGCTGCTGAACTTCCTGACGGGGAGAATCTTTTAAGCTGTTGAAAGAGTCTCTAAAGATGAGGCAGCAAAAGCCCTCATGATCGTTCATACAGCTTTGACGAAACAAAGCATCATTATGATAATCTAGCCTATTCTTGGCTCATACGGGGGGATATGAAGCTTACCCTGATGCTATTAAAGCATATCTTCTAGAAAGGCAGTTCGCTTTCTGCTCAAAGGACAGAAATGCCAGAACGGTAATGTCTTCTGTTGAGGCTGAGATTCATCCGCTGGGAGATCAAATGCTGCTTCTCAAGAAAAATGGTTAGTTTGTTATGTCCTTTGTAGGTCTGTTGGAAATCAAGGGGACTGCTGTTCCAGAGAATGGGCTTAGGCCCTTGTAGAACTGCCCGAGACAGGGGGCTGATTACTATCCTAGCAAGGAAACTGACTGGAGCGGAACCAACGTAGGCTTTGTCCAGGATGAATGAAAAGTTAACAGGAAAGGTATGAAGCCCTTCTCTTTAAAAAAAATATGCTAACATTAAGCAACATAACAAATTCCCAACAAATATCTCACTTCGCAAGAGAAATGTACTGATCAGCCTGAGCCATATCGCTGCAAGAAATCCAACCAAACGTCCTCATGTTTCTTCTACAAGTTCACTTGGTGTAGTGCAGGGGAGGGGAACCTTTTTTCCACCAAGAGCCATTTGGATATTTATAACATCATTCGCAGGCCATACAAAATTATCAACTTAAAAATTAGCTGACCAAGCCCCACAGCCCGGGTGGGAAAGGGATAACACAGTTTCTTTGGCGGTCCTAGCAGCTCCATAGCTAACAACTCTTCTGCAAGGGAGAAAAAGGGTTCCTTTTCTCGACAAAACAAACTCACATCCACCTTGAATAGAGGCTATTCCTGTCCGCGGGAGGGGGTGTATCGCCAGTCTTAGATTCTTCAGAGCTAGAGATCTGCCAGGACCCACGAAGGGCCAGACCAAATGATTTCATGGGCCTTAAATGGCCCCCGGTCCTGACATTCCCCACCCCTGGTGTAGTGGATAAGAGCGGTGGTTTGGAGTAGTGGACTCTAATCTGGAGAACCGGGTTTGATTCCCCACTCCTCCACATGAGCAGCGGACCCTAATCTAGTGAACTGGGTTGGTTTCCCCACTCCTCCACATGAAGCCAGCTGGGTGACCTTGGGCTAGTCACAGCTCTCTTAGAGCTCTCTCAGTCTCACCTACCTCACTGGGTGTCTGTTGTGGGGAGGGGAAGGGAAGGTAATTGTAAGCCGGTTTGATTCTTCCTTAAGTGGTAGAGAAAGTCGGCATATAAAAAACAACTCTTCTTCTTCTTCTGCTGCTGCTGCTGCTGCTGCTTCTACTTCTTCTTCTGCTCCTTCTCTTTCTCCTTCTCCTCCTCCTCTCTTCTGGAAAACATCATAGGCTCTTTTATAGCTGTCCAACATCCCTTCTTGCCAAACTTCTATATATGGCAGGGGATTGGATTTCCATCGCTGCAAGGTTAATCTTTTGGCTACTGCTGTTGCCTGTAGAATCTGTAATTGGTTCTCCTTTCTAAGTGAACCACCAGTTAAAAAGAGACCCAGCTATAAAGGAGCGGCTGACAGATCTAAAGGCAGAGCCAAAAGCCAGTGTTGATGCCTTGCTCTTGGCTAGAGCCCAAGTGAAATTGTAGAAAAACCTCACTCCCAGTTCTCAGTATATTTCAAGCACATTTCTTTCAAGTGCTGGAAAAGGCAATGTCTGGTGTACAAAGAAGAAGAGGAGGAGACCTTGCAAAGGGTAGCAAGTGGGCAGTTAGTTAGGATAGTGAGGTCAGCACCTTCTCTCCTGTTAGGTGTCATTCCTTGTCTCTCTCCAGATTGCTCCTCCTGTTTCTTCTCAGAGGTTCTACATGTACTCCCTGTCTCCACTAGAATGTAGTTAGGACACTATCTCTGTCTCTTGCCTTCAATATCAAGTATATTAGTGCCTGAATAAAGCTTTATTTACCCTTTAATCAGGTTGTGCACCTTTGCTGTGTTAACTACTTTGGCAACATCAAGTGTAGTAGTAATTATAGAGTTACTGCTTTTCTCAAGCTCCTGAAAAACCAGAATAGAGCATTGAATTCAGACTAAATTTTCCTACAGCAGAAAGGCAACTTTCCTGCCTCCCTCACCCTGCAACCCGTGAAATGCTGCTCCTGGCGAGGGGGGATAGGGAGCCCTCAGAATGACGTGAGATTTTAGCCTGGATCAAATCCTTTGGTGCTCCTGGGGAATAACCACATGCCAATTAAAGCAGGATGAGCCTCATTGTTTTCAAAGTAGGGAGGACAATGCACAAAAAGAGATCTGCCCGGCTGATGGACATGGGGGCATGGACGTTGGTGTCCATGTTCAAGATATAGTTCTCCACTTCCGAGTGTAGCTCCACCCACCCTCCCCCAACTATTTTCAAGGGGGCTGAGAAAGATGCGAAATGAATGCTGTATCTTCTGGGAGCACTGAGAGTTTGCAAGGAAATGTGGTCGCAGTATACGGCTTATAAGCAATGATTTATTTGAAATCCGAATACCAGCTCGACCTCCACACCTGGGTATTGCTTTTTATCAGGGGGTGGAAGAAGAGTTTCCAGGTCCCGCTTCGCCACCGGCAGGAGGTTTTTGGAGTGGAGGAGGTGGGATTTGGGGAGGGAGAGGGACTTCAATGCCATAGAGTCCAATTGCCAAAGCGGCCATTTTCTCCAGGTGAACTGATCTCTATTGGCGGGAGATCAGTTGTAATAGCAGGGGATCTCTACCTACTACCTGGAGGTTGGCAACCCTAGGTGGAAGATAGGTGCAGAACAAACTGTACTGTGCTACCTAATGTAGCACGGCTTATGTATTGTGCTTTTCCTCATTCCCACAGTGTAATGTTAAAATTGTCCAGTACTTGCTGAACCCTTGGCGTTCTGGCCCGCCACTGAGACAGCCTGCTTGTCTTTGTTAGCGTTCAAAATGGTGCAGTGCTGAAAAGCGAGGGTTTTTTTCCCCCTTGAAAAGGTCATTAATTGCTTCTGGATGTCACTTCCTTAGAACACTGGATTGCCAGCAGAGCCCTCTCTTGACTTGTTTTTCTTGCAAAGCTTGCTTACAGCTAATTGATGAGAGCCGATCAGTGATTTTCATGTCTTCCTTGACTTTTTAGTGATGGCCGTGATGGCGGTTTAGTCATCTCTCTCTTACTCACCTTTGAAAAGTGTTCATGCTATCAAGATGATTGCTGTTACCCTTTGCGGTGCCAAAGATTAGAACCAGTGCCGAGTATCTGGTTTGTAGGACCGTCGGTGTACCATGGGAGTCCCTCTCCTGTGACCAGCCCCCTTCTGGCTTCAGGCTGGCAGGACCCCGTTTGTTCAGTTGAGAGCTGAGATCAGTGGCCATGCTGACCCTCGTTTCTACAGCCTCATAGTTGGACTACCGTAACTTTACAGTTGGACTACTGCAGTGTTCCCTACATGAGGCTGCCCCTGAAGACAATCCAGAAACTAAGCACCTTGTTTAGAATGTGGCAGCCCAACTGTTTTCAGGGGTTGGCTGATGGGAACACATCTTAACTATTTGGCTGCTAGTTTGTTTTAATGTTCAATTTACAATGCTGGTTATAACATTTAAAGGTCTTCCTGGCCTAGGACCCACATATCTGAAGGACCACCTTTCCCCAGATGTGCTAATTGTGGTCCTCTTCCTGCCATGTTCTTGCTGTCCTCCTGTTCAAGGCTGCCTGCATGGCATCTTCCAGAACTTATTCCTTTTCAGTATTGGCTGCTATTCTGTGGAATGGGCTGTCTGAGGAGATTAAAAATGAGCTTTCCTTAGAAAGAGAGTTGAGTTGGGGTTTTTTTAATACGCCGATTTTCTCTACCACTTAAGGGAGAGTCAAAGGTGGCTTACAATCACCTCCCCTCCCCCTCCCCACAACAGACACTCTGTGAGGTAGGTGGGGCTGAGAGAATGTGACTTGCCCAAGGTCACCCAGCTGGCTTCGTGTGTAGGAGTGGGGAATCAAACCCGGTTCCCCAGATCAGACTCCACCGCTCCAAACCACTACTTTTAACCACTACACCACACTGGCTTTTATAGGAATTTTTCGGAGGCTCTGTAAGATTGTTTTATTTGCTTTTAATGAGATTTAATGAGATTTGAGCTGCAGACACGTTCATTGGAAGTGGTTAATGGGGTTTTACTTTGTTGTGGATGTTTTTAATTTAGAATTGTAAGCTGCCCTGAGCCGAAAAAGGAAAGGTGGGGTATATTTTAATGAATAACTAAATAAATAGGTGACAGATCTTATTGTATGGTGTTTCAGCATGAGAGACAGGGGGAGGGGGGAGAAAAAAGGGTCCAGCATGTCCCTTTGGTGTTAGGGACACACGATTGAACCACTGCATTTTATACACACAAGGGAGGTGGTCATTGTTATCAGCCACTTCTTCCCAGAAGGCTAAGGGTGCTTGAAACATCCTAAGTCTGTAGGACTTTCTAAATAGGAACACTTGAAGCCACCAGAATCATGGTCTGGAATCTCCCCCCACCCCATTTTTTTTTTTTTTAACCATCCAGCCTGATGAAGGGTTCTGGAGATCTTAAAAACGCACACTCCATTTTGCATCGTTTTGGCTGAACAGATATTATATAAATTTTGGTTTTGGATTTGGCGGCTACTTGGAACGTCTGTCTTCTATGAAGGCCTGTCGTGAACCTTTTGGGAGAATAGCCAACTGAAAATTAACCCACGATGAGAGGAAGGCTGTTGATTAGTTGTTGTTTCTATGGGAACTAAAGAGCTCTGGGAGGAAGAGGTCAACTGGGAGAGAGCCCTGAAAGGGAAAAATGACCGTAGTAAATGACCAGGTGGGTGCGAGATCCATCTGCAAGCACAAACGTCCTTGTTTGAAAGCTGTGGGGGAGGCTGGTGCCTGAGCGGCGAGAGAGTTCCACCTTCTGAGCGTGTAGGCAAGGGAGACAGAAAGGCTTTGCCACTACATAGACCGGTGCAGAAGGCAAAGCCCCTGGGCCCTGAGTCCAGCAACTGCTAGCAGAGGGAAAGGCTGCCTGCTGAGTCCAGCAGGAACAATCAAAGCTGTGAACCAGATAGATATAGGGAGGGGTAGGAAATAGGGCTGCCAGGTCCCCCCTCTCCTCTGGCGGGAGCGTTTGGGGCAGGAGAGAGCCAAGCGTGCGTGGCACTTCCAGTTTGCAACCGGAAGTGTCTCCTCGCGAGGAGCCTTATGCCACTCAAACTCTTAGTTTGGTAAAGGGCCGTTTGCGATGCGGCACTTCCGGGTGTAAACGCATTGCAAGGGGCCTTTTACCACTTGAGTGGTATAGAGTGAGTGGCATAAGGCTCCTCGCAAGGTGGCACTTCCGGTTGCAAACTGGAAGTGCTGCACGGGTGCTTCGGCGCGCCTGCCCGCACGTTTGCCCACCGACCCTTAGGTGGTCAGCGGGCAGAGGGGCAAATTACCAGGGGTTTACTCACCACCACCGGGCACCTGGCAACCCTTGTAAGAAATGTAGAGGGTTGTGGAAACCGTGAATATATAGAACCAGTTCTCTGGTTTGTGCATTTGTTAAGTGGTTAGCTATCGTTTTGTGACATCCATAACATATTAATTGTTGTTTAGCTATTGAATTATTGTACTATTTTGTGGTTCTATTATGCAGCTTTTGTTTTTACCTTTTACTAAAACTTGACCTGAACATGGGGATGGATGTTTGTGGCTTTGGGAGGAGGGGGTCTGGTTACTCCAGAATGGTTCACTGGTGCTTATAAATGAAATCACATGAAATGTATTTGAGAATAGAAGTTGGTATGTGTCACAACTGTACACCATCATGTGTGTGTGCGGGGGATAAGTGCCATCTAGTCACTTCCAACTCATGAACTAATGTCCAAAATGTCCTATCATCAACAGCCTTGCTCAGGTCTTGCAGATTGAGGGCCGTGGCTTCCTTTGTAGAGTCGAAGTATACCAACAACATAACACAAGCCTTTATTGGCATATAAAATGGAAGAACATACATTTGGATAAAACCGAGTGCAAATAAATAACATTGGATAAAACCATCCCAAATCAGCAATTAAGGAAAGCTACACCCCATTCATGATACCTGATTGCTAGCTATAAGAACCTTGCCACTGATTCAATTATTTTTGGGTTTTGTGTGGTCATAAGATAGGATGTCCTTATTTCACCAGAGAGCCATTCCCTGTTTACGAACAGTGAGTCAATGAACTGGGATCGGCTACAAGCATAAAAGCAACAATTGAAAAGGACATGCACAAGGGATTCAATTTCACCATTCCCGCAGGGGCAAGTCAAAGTATACCATCATATGCTCTGAAAAGGCACGCATGCACAATTATGTCTTGTGGCATATGGCTATGCCCTGTATGTTCAGTAATCAGTGGGAACTCTGTTTCTTGTAGAAAGGTAACAGCTCTATTGACAACAGAACAACAACAAAAACGTCAGCTACATTACTACTGGAACTTAGCTGGGGTAGCTTTGCTCCCCAGAGCTTAACATGGGCTGGAGCACAAAATTACCCCCTCCCATGGAAAAAGGAGCACTGTGGCGCAGAGTGGTAAGCTGCAGTACTGCAGCCCAAGCTCTGCTCACGACCTGAGTTCGATCCTGCCAGAAGTTGGTTTCAGGTAGCCGACTCAAGGTTGACTCAGCCTTCCATCCTTCCGAGGTCGGTAAAATGAGTACCCAGCTTGCTGGGGGTAAAGGGTAGATGACTGGGGAAGGCACTGGCAAACCACCCCATAAACAAAGTCTGCCTAGGAAACGCCAGGATATGACATCACCCCATGGGTCTGGAATGACCCAGTGCTTGCATAGGGGACCTTTACCTTTTACCCATGGGAAAATCTATTTTTTCCTGGGGGTAAACAATAAACTCCAATTAATTTTTCTTTGGGGGTGTCATACCCGAGAGATTGCCCATGGGCAGAAGCAATTGAGCCACTGACTTTTGAGCTTTTGCCAGTAAAGTGCAAATGTCAGGATGATGACCAAACAAAATTACACAAAACAACTGCAGAATTTTGAGACCTCTTCATCAGTCTCTATGTGAAAAGAAAACAATGGGAGAGGGAAGTAAAAGTGCTTGCCTCCTCTTTTGTGTCATTTCTTTTGGTGTTTGTGGAAGGAGTTACACTACATGTTACTCTTTCTGTTTCTGATTTTTGTTTGGACCCAAAAGGCTACCTGGAACCTCTGCTTGTTAACCTACATACCTACGTGTCCCCCCCCTTCAGGAGTGACCTTATTGATTCTGGGGGCTTTGGGCAAAAGTCTGTGATGGGGCACCGATCACTGACACCAACCAACTCTGCACCCCCCCACCCCTAATGGGGCTCAGAGGGGGTGAACTTCACCCAGTGTAAGGCAGGCAGGAGCTGCTGCTACCACTGGAAGCTGGCTGCTGGAGCCCCAGACGGGGCAAGTGAGAGTGTTTGTAATGACAGCAAGCGTGGTGTAGTGGTCTGGAGTGATGGGTAGGGCTGTTGAAAAAAAAATTCAGTAAATTCAGATTCAGCAAAATTCAGCCCATTTTGATTCAGGAAATGCCGAACTCCTCCGATTCGGATCCGTGGAATTTGGCACGAGATTCAGAGTTAGTGAAAAAATTCAGCCGTTTAAAGCCATTAAAAACACATTCGTGCCTTTCTGCAGCTCCGGAGGGGGCATGTTTGGAGGTAGAGGTCCTAAACTTTCAGCGTAGCTTGAGGGGACCCTTCTTGCAAGAACCCCCACGTTTTGTGACAATTGGGGTAGGGGGTCCCAAGTTATGGGGCCCGGAAGTGCCCCCAACTGCCCATTGCAATAAAGCCATTACAAACACATTTGTGGCTTTCCATGGCTCCGGGGGGGGGGGCTTTTTGGAGGTAGAGGTCCCAAAATTTCAGCGTAGCTTGAGGGGACCCTTCTTGCAAGAACCCCCAAGTTTGGTGATGATTGGGTCAGGGGGTCCGGAGTTATGGGGCCCGGAAGGGGTCCCCCCATCCTTAATGTGCATCTTTATTCCATTCCCTCATTGGAATAAAGCCATAAAGCACAGTCGGGCTTTCTGTGGCTCCTTGGTGGGGCATTTTTGGAGGTAGAGGTCCCAAAATTTCAGTGTAGCTTGAGGGGACCCTTCTTGCAAGAACCCCCAAGTTTTGTAAAGATTGGGTCATGGGGTCCGAAATTATGGGGCCCGGAAGGGGTCCCCCTATCCTTAATGTGCATGTTTATTCCATTCCCTCATTGGAATAAAGCCATAAAGGTCCCCCCCTCTCAAACCAGTACGGCTCAGCCCCAAATGGGAAAAAAAACAAGGAGGAGGAGGCGCGGGTGCCGAGCGGCGCCAGGGAGAGACTCACGCAAGCTGCACCGTCGCACTCAACCCCAGGCTAGGGGTAAAAAAAGCAGAGCATAGAGCACACTCCCGCAGAGGTGAGCGGGCACCCCCCCCCCAAGGCAGAATGGGCGAAAGCCCCCCCTGAAACCAGTATGGCTCAGCTCAACCCCAAACAGGAAAAAAACCAAGAAGGTGGCGGTGTGGGTGCCGAGCGGAGAGAGACTCGCTAGCCGCCGCACAGACTCAACTTTAAACTTTAAAACTTTAAAAGCAGATCACACACTCCCGCAGAGGCAAGCGGGCACACACCCCTCGGCAGAATGGGCAAAAGCCCCTTTTGGCTCCTTCCATAGAAACTGCTCCCCTCTCACAGACTCTACTTCCCCCCCACACACACACACAGGAGAAAAGGTATAGAGAAAAAGCCCCAAAATCAAACTGTGTGGATGTCTTCCAGCAGGAGCACGGAGGAGAAGTAAATCCAGTCCTATTCTGGTAAGCACCAGCAGCTCAGCCCAGTCAGGAATCGGATCTCTCAGCAGCACCGCCACCAAATTGGAAGGCAATGAATACAGTCGGGATGGGAGGGGAGGGACGGGAGTTTTTAGACTCTTCTGGCCATTTCAAAAGTGAGAATCCCTGCTCTGATTGGCCAGGAGAAGACCCAGCTTGGCCACCATTGGCTGCGGGAGAATGCTGCTTACTAACTGACGGTTGTGCTGCTGATTCTGAGCCCCTGAATTTGCCAAATTTATTCGGCGTGCCCCGAACTCGCCGAATTCGGCTCGTCGTTTTCCCACCTTTTAAAAAATTTGGTTCCATCTGAACTGAAAACCGCCGAATCAGGGGAACTTCAGCTGTTTTTCGGTTCGGGATGAACTGAATCGACAGCCCTAGTGGTGAGCTCTAATCTGGTGAACTGGGTTTGATTCCCCACTCCTCCACATCATTGGTAGAGCTAATCTGGTGAACTGGATTTGTTTTCCCACTCCTACACATGAAGCCTGCTGGGTGACCTTGGGCAAGTCACACTCTCTCAGCCCCACCTACCTCACAGGGTATCTGTTGTGGGGAGGGGAAGGGAAGGTGATTGTAAGCCAGTTTGATTCTTCCTTAAGTGGTAGAGAAAGTCGGCATATAAAAACCAACTCTTCTTCTTCCTCCTCCTCCTCCTCCTCCTCCCCCCTCCATCGAGGGGCAGAGCCATGGGTGGTCAGCCTCCTCCAGAGCAGGGCCTGGAGCGGCTGCCCAGAATGCCCATCAGTTAAGACTTCCCTGACCTCCTTTCCCAAATAAATAGGGTTGCCAGGTCCCCCCTGGCCACCGGCAGGGGATGGGGACGTAGGGTTGCCATATCTAGGTTGGAAAACTCCTAGAGATTTTGAGATGGAGCCTGGGGAGGGCAGGGACCTCAGTGGGCTACAATGCCATAGAGTACACCCTCCAGCCACTATTTTCTCCAGATGAACTGATCTCTGTAATCTGGAGATGAGGTGGAATTCCGGGAGAATCCCAGGTCCCACCTGGAGGCTGGCATCCCTACTAGGGCTGTCGATTCGGTTCGGCCCGAACTGAAAAACAGCCGAATTTCCCTTGATTCGGCGGTTTTTAGTTCGGAACGAACCGAACTAAAAAATGGCGGGGAAACGGGGGAGCCGAATTCAGCGAGTTCGGGAGTTCACGAATAAATTCGGCAAATCCAGGACGCAGCAGCATAACCGTCAGTAAGCAGCATTCTCCCCCGGCCAATCGGTGGCCAAGCTGGGTCTTCTTCTGGCCAGTCAGGAATGAGTACTGGAGGAATCAGCTGCTGCGCGGCCCGGCTGGGGAGAGAAAGAGAGAGAAATCCTTGTGGGGGGTGAGTGTGCACATTTGCTCCTTTCCATGGCTGCAGGGGGCGCATTTTTGGGGTTAGAGACCCCAAACTTTCAGGGGAGCTTCAGACGAGCCTTCTTAAGAGACCCCCCAAGTTTTGTAAACATTGGGTCAGGGGGTCCCAAGATATGGGCTCCACCCCTTTTCCCTCCCCCCTTTTCCATTTCAGTGGCTGCAGGGGGCGCTTTTTGGGGGGTGCAGCCCCCAAACATTCAGCATAGCTTCAGACAAGCCTTCTTAAGAGACCCCCCAAGTTTTGTAAACATTGGGTCTGGGGGTCCCGAGATATGGGCTTTTCCCTTTCCCCTATTGGGATGAATGGATCACCCGATCCTGTATGCATCTCCAGAGCGGCAAATCCAAGGCAAAACCTCCCGTGCTTAAATAGAATCATATTGGATTACCGAGTCCTCCCAGCCCCTCCTGATGGAACAGAAGACAGCCACAGTAAGACCCCTTTGGGGGTTTTAATCTATAATTTTTCTCTTCTGTGTGTGTGTGGGGGGGGGAAGCAGAGACTGTGTGTGTGTGGGGAGGGAGCAGTTTCTGTGGGGGGGGAGCCAAAGGGGGCTTTCGCCTGTTCTGCCTGGGGTGTGTGTGCCCCCTCGAGTCTCTCTCTCCCTGGTTTGAGGGGGGGCTTCAGTTGTGTGTCCTCAGGTTTTCCCTCATTCATAAGATCGGTTAGGTCTATTTTGATGCTTGCTCAAAACTGGTTTTCAAATGGTGACTTAAAGAATGCATTTGCCTGGTCCCGTGTCCAATGCAAAAGGGGAAATTCCACCCCCTCCTGCTCATTATGCATAGCTAGCTGCCTCTGTCCCTTTCCATGGTTTGCAAACTCCCAGGTGTCAGGTGTTGCTTTGCATGGTTGCAAACGTGTTGCTTTGCATGGTTGTGTTGCTTTGCAGTTGTGTTGCTTTGCAAACTTCTTTGCACCTGCCCCACCCATTATGCATAGCTAGCTGCCTCTGTCCCTTTCCATGGTTTGCAAACTCCCAGATGTCAGGTGTTGATTTGCATGGTTGCAAACGTGTTGATTTGCATGGTTGCAAACGTGTTGCTTTGCATGGTTGTGTTGCTTTGCAGTTGTGTTGCTTTGCAGTTATGTTGCTTTGCAAACTTCTTTGCACCTGCCCCACCCTTGCTCCCCGCAGCTCAGCTGTTTGTCGGGGCTGGGAGCTTTGTGCGTGGGCAGCAAGCTCTGCTCAGAGATGCACATTAAGGGTGGGGGGACCCCTTTTGGGGCCCATATCTCAGCCCCCCCCCAACCCAATCTCTACAAAACTTGGGGGATCTTGCAAGAAGGGTCCTTTGACGCTCCGCTGAAAGTTTGGGACCTCTACCCCCAAAAATGCCCCCCCGAGCCGCGGAAAGGTGCAGTTTTGTTTTTAATGGCTTTATTCGGCCAATTTTTTTTCCCGAACTTTGAATTCGCGCCGAATTGCATGGACCCGAAGTGGGGGAGTTCGGACTTCGGCATATCCCGAATCCAGACGGGCTAAATTCGGCCGAATCCGAACTATACCGATTTTTTTTTTTCAACAGCCCTAATCCCTACAAATAAATCTAACCATGTTTGCCCTAGAATCAGGAATGTATTCTCTTCTGGTTGAAATTTGCATGGTGAATGTTTGGTCACCCTAAGTCAAAAGGTTATAAGTACATTGCAGGATCATTGCATGATACATGTGGAGGTGTACAGCTTAAAAATTTAACACGTGAGTTGTAGATGTGTATATTATTTGGGCTGCAACTCCCTGTTGAATGTACACTGTAGCAAATCTTGGTTTCCCTCTATGTACTGTGTGGAATTACCTTGTGCTCCACACATAATTACATGGATGTAAGGATAGAAAATTTCTCACACAGCAATACACTTGTCAGTGTACCAAAATCCAAAAAGGATAATTTCCCCCATTTCAAAGTCATAAAATGAATGGTAATACTATTCCAGAGAATCCTCTACAGGCCCAATAATTTCAGAGCTGTGTGCAGTTTTGAGTTGATGTAATTATATATTGGAGGAACGAGAAAGTGAAAACGCTAATAATGTCGCATTGCAGAAACATTGACAATAAAACAAGACAACCCTTTTAGCTGATTATTAAATTAACAGCTTAAAATTAGTGGCCCAGTCTTTTGGTCAACTGATTTATTCAGACAGTTTGTAGGTTGTGTGAAGGGAAGAAGAAAAAGAAGAGTTGGTTTTTAAATGCTGATTTTATCTTTTAAGGAGAAGCAAACCGGCATACAATCTCCTTTCCTTCCCCTCCCCACAACAGTCACCCTGTGAAGTAGGTGGGGCTGCGAGAGCTCTAAGAGAACCGTGACTAGCCCAAGGTCACCCAGCTGGCTTCATGTGTAGGAGTGGGGAATCGAACCCGGTTCTCCAGATTGGAATCCACTGCTCTTAACCACTACACCTTGCTGGAATGGACTTGTGAGTCCGACCCCCTCTGGTCCCAGTGGTTTGGGAAAGGATTTCTGCCTCTTCCCTTACTTCCGGGATACACCAGCTTCTCTCTGGATAATAACCTCTGTCACCAACAAATCTGAAAGAGTATCTCCTGTTAGACTAGTTTGTACACCCAGCACTCTGTATCTACGTTGCTGCTAACAGGCTCTGCCTATTAGCCGTGTCTCTGCTTTCCTTGTACTAGTTAGTGCGAGTATGATTCATTACACTTTTGCACTTTCTGATTTTAGGGATGGTGAGCTCAACCACTGCACCTCCCCTTTACCGTTCTTTGGAAAGTGGGACCAAATAGGCATGGTGTGTTTAGAGATCGGGCTCTGAGCATTAAAAATAAATAAGAAGCTCAATAACGCAATAAGAAGTGTACACATTGTCCTGCTCAAGCATTAGGCTGGGTAAGAATACAAAGGTGGAAACACGCAGTCCTCTTACCCTGCACTCAATACCTATCTAAAATTATGTTTAATTAGGGTAGGCTAGTAATTATTGAAGTTGCAGCATTTAAAAGCCCATCATTACCTTTGTTCTGAGTCTGAGACTTCTCATTGTTCCGTGACACATGGTCAAGATGGAGTCCTCAGGTAAAGGACTCCTTGTGCCCGGCTGAGAAAGATGAACAAAGAGAGCTTCCTTCTCATGTCCTGATTGTGACCTCTCTGGGATTAGTCACTCAAGCAACTACGGCTGATGCCTGAGATAAAGTCAAGCTCCCACACACACCCATGCCCTCCATTATAGGGGGCATGGGTGTATGCGGGAGCTTGACTTGATCCCAGGCATCAGCTGCATGGGAGGTAATGGGCATTGCCATTGGTAGGGTTGCCAGGTCCCTCTTCACCACCAGTGGGAGGTTTTTGGGGCAGAGCCTGAGGATGGTGGATTTGGAGAGGGGAGGGACTTCAATGCCATGGAGTCCAATTGCCAAAGCGGCTGTTTTCTCCAGGTGAACTGATCTCTTTTGGCTGGAGATCAGTTGTAATAGCAGGAGATCTCCAGCTAGTACCTGGAGGTTTTATTCAAAAACACAGATGTAGGCTAATAATTCACTTATGTCAATATTTTATACATATATAATAATCCTATAAGGTTGCACTATTGCTTCATAGCGCCTTTTCCAGGAGCATGAGAAGATATTCCCTAATGCAAGCGATGTACACCTTTGCTGTGATCATCAGGAAGATCATTCCAAGATGGAATCTCGTAGGTACCAGCTGATCCAAAGAGTAATTTTGGAATGATACACATCCATTGGATTTTTTAAACAAGCTCCCTCTATGAATAGCAGGCTTCAATATCCTCTTGCAAACTGTTCTTAAAACTGCTCTTGGTTTCTAAAGAGGTTTGCTGTCAGGCAAGAGGGGGGGCTGATCTTGAATAAACACAATCCCAGATCTCACCAGGGCTTGCAGAGCGATTTCTGCGGTTCTTTGGGTTGCAGCCAGAGAGGAGCTTATCCCTCTATTCACTCGGGAACCAGCAAGGAAATGCTGTGCAAATTACGTCGGCATTCAGATATTCAGATAATCCTCCAAATTAGTTATACTTTATATAATATGCATCCCACTGTGTATTTCAATTAGAGGGAGATGTGTTTTCCCAGAGAGAGTTTTTAGGGTTCCTTCTAGCAAGGGGATATACACCTGTGTTTGTGTCAGGATCGAAGAAAGATAAATCAGCCTCCTGTGAAGCAGTAACAATGGTTTAGCAGAGTAATACAACCTGCTTTGGATTCCTTCATGATGGTTCCCCCCCCCCATAGAAAAGCAAAATGACAGCTCAGGTAATAAGCCGATTGCAAGGGATAGGCAACAAAAGCATTACCAATTAAGATCGATCCCAAACCACATCTCTGATTTAATATTGTAAATGTTAGTAAGTACTCTCAATCTGATCAGGAATATGTCTGATGTTCAGGAACAATTGGGTATGATAGCTATTCTGGCGTTTTCTTGTCTGGTCTCAATTTCCCAGGCAGAGGGAACCATGAGGGGAAGGTTGCGACTCAGCAGGTAAATGCCTGACATTGACATCATCCAACCAGATCAGTTAGCCAACTATCCTACCAGACGTTTTCTGTGCGGTGCATTTCTTCTGCTTTCTTCCAATTCTTGCACCATCTCAGTGGCTTTAAGGGAACTTTCTTGCTGTATATGAGTCCTGCTTGTGAGCTACTTCGTTTTGCTAGACAACTAGGGACAAAATTCGGCTGCAATAGTGTATGTGGGGAGGAGGAGAAGCTTGGGCTCCCACTGTGATAGGAAGATTACTTGCTTTGCAGACTAAAGGAAGGGGGGCTGGGGTTGGCCATGTTATATCTGTCCCGCCCCCCAACAGATAGGCACAGTAGCGTACCTGCTGGAGCAAAAGAGAGCAATGAGCTGCTTGTTTGCACTAGGAGGAAGAATAGACGCCTAGACAAGCCGTTTTACACCCATATACACTTACCCCCATCTGTGTCTGCAGGGAAGAGAGGCAAAGACGTTGCTTACTGTGTACTCCTCCTGGCAGGCCTGCTGGTGAGGTATGCTGCTGATGGGGAGGGGGATGGTTCCTCCCCCCCCCCAACAAAAGAGAGGGCCAAACCAGAAGAGACTTGATTTATGGTGAGGAGGGATCTGGGTTCTCTCTTTTGCACAAGAGAATAACGACGAGCATCACATTTTTGAGATCTCTGTGAGTCTTTAATTCCATGTAAAATATGCAAATTGCTCCCTCTGTTGCCATTAGGCCAAGCAAGCCGAAAAGTGAGCAAAGTGTAAAGAAAGTGGTCGAGGAGTGTGTGTGGGTGTTCTATTTTTAAACAGCGATAGAGCATACTGTTAAGTACAGGGTAACCCTGTCCTTCCCCTTTCTCCAGAACTTTCAGAATTTGTCTTCC
The DNA here is from genome assembly GCF_029931775.1 of Euleptes europaea. Taxonomy (NCBI): domain Eukaryota; kingdom Metazoa; phylum Chordata; class Lepidosauria; order Squamata; family Sphaerodactylidae; genus Euleptes; species Euleptes europaea. Next base: position 20,322,121 of record NC_079313.1, on the reverse strand, counting down.
AACAGAACTGATTTTTGAGGGGAGGGGCCATGGCTCAGTGGAAGAGCCTCCGCTTGGCATGCAGAAGGTCCCAGGTTCAATCCCTGGCATCTCCAGTTAAAGGGACTAGGCAAGTAGGGGATGTGAAAGACCTCTGCCTGAGATCCTGGACAGCCGCTGCCCGTCTGAGTAGACAGTACTGACTTTGATAGACCAAGGTTTTGATTCAGTATAAGGTAGCTTCATGTGTTCATGTGTTCATGGATATGCATTGTAATCGACTAGAAACCTAGTCCTATAATTTCTGTACGGCTATTACGGTTTGGAAGATAGCATATTTGACCAAGTGAGCTAAAACGTCTCTGATCGTTTATCTGGGGACAGATTTGTGAAACGATGGACTCCATTGTAATTCAAACTAAGTTTGACAGTGTGTCTTTAAAAAAATAATCTCACATTGCATAAGTATGTATATTGACAGAGCAGTAGACAATACTGACTTTGATGGACCAAGGGTCTGATTCAGTATAAGACAGCTTCATGTGTTCATGTGATATCAGAGCCAGGGTGGGGGGTGGGTGGGATGGGGGATGTACCAGAGGACAGGGTGGGTGTTGAGGTTTTGTTCCCCCTCTTCTGCATGCCCCTTCCTTTTTCGAATGAGTCCTCACCCTATTCCAGCCCACCCACCCGAGCTTCCCCGGAAAGGAGGAAAAACGCACACACCTATGTTCTTGTGTTTGCCTGTCCCCGTTTTGCCTGGGAGAAATAACAGTGGCCTTTGCAAGCAAGAATGACTTTCATCTAAACTGTCTGGCAAGGAGCATCTCTCAAGGCATATGACAGCCCATGAGAATTTCATCCCAGCTGAGAAATCACGCAGAGAAAAGCTACACCGGAAAAAAATAATGTCTGTTTTCAATAGGATACGTGATTGGATCGATTCGTATCGAAGTTGAACCTAGTTGTGCTAGTTAATAAAACCCTCTCATATTTTTACAAAGACAAAAAAGCAGCTCTGTACATTTTTTTAAACACATCTCTTTTGAATACCTATCAGACTAATATTCTTTCATTTATTGCTTGGGTGTTTACACAGCCTGCTAAATCAAGGATGGATTTGATTAAGACACTCTCCTAAGAGACACTGGGAAATGTAAACTAAAGGAACCCCTCAATCATAAGGCTGGTGCACAATTGATTGAAAGATTCTGCTCAGATAAGAACAATGAATTAACTTTATACTGGAGAGAGATATCAAAATGAATTGCCATAGGAATCTGCCACTAGGAAGGTTAATTGTTCTTCGGCATCTTTATTAATAAAGATGAGTGAAGGAGAAGGTAGTTTGGAATATTTTGGGGTGACATGAAACTAGGAAGATCTGCAGCTATTTGAGAGGCTTGGCTCAGTGTTTCAAATCAGAGAATCATAGGCCATTTATGCAGGGTTGATTTTGATGCTTGCTCAAAGCTCCTTTTTTAAATCCGACTTTTATAATGCCTGTTCATGGTCCTGATGCAAGAGGAGAAAGTCAAACAAATTCCACCCCCTCACACACACTCGCCTGCTCCTTTGTTCCTTCGTTTGCGTAGCCATTAGCAATTGTCGTTTGCATAGCTAACCCGTGGCTGTGATTTTTCATGCTTCCTTGAGTGGATGCTTCAAGGCGGGGATGGAGCAAAGAAAAAAGGTTGTGTTAAAGGGGCTCTTAAGAAATGTGAAGCAGCTATGCACCGGCTTCACAGTGACTTCTGGAATGACGGTTCAGCGTGAAGAACTAAAAAAATATATATGCGGAGCACTTCAGCCTGGAACGCGCTGCTAATTACCAAGCATAAACGGCCATGGAGTTGGAAGGGATCTCCAGGATCATCTAGTCCAATCCACTGCACAATTCAGGAAATTCACAACTACCTCCCCCTCATGCCCCCAGTGACCCCTACTCCGCGCCCAAAAGATGGGGTGGAGGAATCCCTCCAGGATCCCTGGCCATTCTGGCTTGGAGGAAAATTTCTACCTGACCCTTAAGTGGCAATCGACACTACCCTGGGCATGTAAGAAAGGGCCCCAGAACCAAACACTGATTAATAAACCAAACAAATTAATAAAGTACAAATACAGATGTAGCAACATTTTATTTAACAGCAATGATAAAATAATAGAATAGAATCATAGAGTTGGAAGGGACCACCAGGGTCATCTAGTCCAACCCCCTGGAAATTCACAACTACCTCCTCCCCCCACATCCCAAGTGACCCCTACTCCATGCCCAGAAGATGACCGAAATGCCCTCCCTCTCATGATCTGCCTAAGGTCATAGAATCAGCATTGCTGACAAATGGCCATCATGCCTCTGCTTAAAAAAGCTCCAGTGAAGGAGAGCCCACCACGTCCTGAGGAAGCCTGTTCCACTGAGGAACTGCTGTAACTGTTAGAAAGTTCTTCCTAGTAAACACGGAATTCCAGTAAACTGGAGAGCTGAATTGACAGACAATAAAGACAAGAGCAAAGCATTATACTTCTGGTGGTTTGTGTGCCTGTTATGATTTTATCCTCCGCAGAGCTCAGGGCAGCATATAGGGTTGTCTTCCCTCTTCCATTTTATCTCCACAACAACCCTGTGAGGCAGGTTAAGGCCGAGAGGGAGTAACTGGCCCAGGATCACCCAGTGAGCTTCATGGATTAATAGAGTAAGAGCCTGGATCATCACAGTCTTAGTCTGACACTCTAACCACTACACCACACTAGTGTTGTTGGGGCAAGTGTAAGACAGGTGGTCCATCAATGTACAAAAATATTGCAAAAAATAAAATGGTCCATGAATGGCCCTTAAATATACAAATATATTGCAAAATAAACCATATAAACATTTGCAAAAAATTTTTGGTGGGAAGGAAGGGTGACATTGGGCGAAAATGCATGGTCGCTTTAGCCTCCTTTATTCCGTTTCAGCCAGGATTCAGCCAGGATCTAACACATGCGTTTTGCCGAACGGGCGTTCAATCCTGGCTGAATCCTGGCTGAAACAGGAAATAAAGGAGGCTAAAGTGACCATGCGTTTTCGCCCATCCTGAGACAATGGCCATTCATGCAGGGTCAATTTTGACGCTTGCTCAAAGCTCTTTTTAAAAATGCGACCTTTAAAATGCCTATTCACAGTCCCGACGCAAAAGGAGAAATCCCCCCCCCCCCGCTAGCCTGCTCCTTCGTTCCTTCCATTAGCAATAGTTGTTTGCATAGCTAAGCCACGGCTTTGTGATTTTGAATGCTTCCTTCAAGGGATTCTTCAAGGCGGGGGGTGGGGGGCAGAGCAAACACAAAAGGTCGCATTAAAGGGGATCTTAAGAAATGCGAAGCAGGTATGTGCCAGCTTCGCAGTCACTTCCTGAATGACGGTTCAGCGTGAAAAACTTAAAAAATCAGCCTGGAACGCGCTACTAATTACCAAGCATAAATGGCCAATGAGAGAAGGAATCTTGTCGCTGGTACGTTTTGATGTCCCTAGAAGAGAAGGAAATGGCCAGATCCGTATCAACAGCAGCACATGTGGGGAGGGAAGAGGAGAAGAGAAACCTACTCCCCACTCTGCTGAAGTTACCCACAATACCATCCCAAGCAGAGTCACACACTTCTAAGTTTATTCATTCATTTATTTATTTATTTCAATTTGTTCAATCTTTCTTACCTGGGAAAGGTAGTTGAGAGGGCAGTCACCTCAGCTGCCAGCGGGCTCTGGGTTGTTGTTTTTTAAAGACATCTGTATCCACTGGCCACCTGGATTTCTGTTCCCTTGTGTGGAAGAGATAACAGGGTAGGCAGTAAAAGGTTCTTGGCTATGGTATAGATTTAGGGCACCCTTGTAATGCTAATGTATAAAAAGCTAGTAGCATTTTAAGTAGCATTACCTTTCTGTCCAAGGTATAGGAAGAAATACCTGTTGGGAGAAAGGATGGTTAAAAATGCCATAAACATACAGACATTCTCTTCGACTCTGGTCTCCAAATCAAATGCCCCATTCATCTCGGTTGGCTGTCCTTACCCAGGCCTTTGGTTTGACTTCCTGCTGTGTTCCGAGATCAAAGTGCGAAGTTGCCTCGAAAATCATTTGTATCTTATTGGAGGAATTTTGTGGGTGTCTGTAGCTGTGGGTGTCTGTAGCAGTGGCTGGCTGCAAGCAAAGCCGAGGCATGAATTAATGCTTTAATTATCTAGGAATCTTCCCCAATGGCAACATTCTCTGTTATAATTTTGGACTGCTGTGGTATGAACCAGATTTATACTGCTATTCCTGATTTTGTCATCTGTAATGCTGAAAACATCTCCAAGGGAGTAAGACTAGGACGCAGATGGCTGCCCTGCGAGGTAGTGGTTATAAATGCTGCAGTCGACTATATGTAGGTATGTAAGTGTCATTTCTATTGGAGCGTGTCCAGAGAAGCAAGAGATACTGCAGTTCACTCCTCTGAGCCATTGGTCTCTTTCTAGCCATTTTGGAGAGGTGAGGTTGGTTCATACCTTTAACAACAGCTACTGATATCAGCTGGCAGCAAGGAGTTAAAAGTTATCATCTGTTCCTTGTTGCGTATCAAGCGACGGCTAAAGGCACAGCAATGGGAGCCACTTCCAAAGTGGGCAACCCCAGTGTTAAAGGGTGAGAAAGGTGTTCAGAGGTTAGTTCTGCTTTAGCAATGTGCATTTTGCCTGTCTTGTACTCTGTGTATGTGTTAAGTGCCGTCAAGTTGCCTCCGACTCACGATGACCCTGTGAATCAAAGTCCTCCAAAATGTCCCATCTTTGACAGTCTTGCTCAGGTCTTGCAAATTGAGGGCTGTGGCTTCCTTTACAGAGTCAATCCATCTCTTGTTGGGTCTTCCTCTTTTCCTGCTGCCGTCAACTTTCCCTAGCATTATTGTCTTTTCCAGTGACTCTTGTCTTCTCTTAATGTGACCAAAATACGATAGCCTCAGTTTAGTCATTTTAGCTTCTAGAGTCAGTTCAGGCTTGATTTGATTTATAACCCACTGATTTGTTTTTTTTGGCACTCCACGATATCTGTAACACTCTCTTCTAACACCACCTTTCAAAGGAATCTACTTTCTTCCTGTCAGATTTCTTCATTGTCCAGCTTTCACACCCATACATAGTAATAGGGAATACAGTGGCATGAACTAACTTAATTTTGGTGGCCAGTGACACATCCTTACACTTAAGAATCTTTTCTAGCTCTTTCATGGCTGCCCTTCCCAGTCTCAATCTCCTTCTGATTTCTTGGCTGCAGTCTCCCTTTGGGTTGATGATGGAGCCAAGTAATAGAAAGTCTTGAACAATGTCAATTTCCTTATTGTCAACCTTAAAGCTGAGTAATTCTCCTGTCTTGTATTCTAACCTGCTTATTTTCCAAAGAGGATTTCCCAAAGCAGATTTTCTCTCTCCCCCACCCCCCCGATTATTCCTCCAAACTTTAATTTTGTTAAGTAAAGGCCTTTGCTCAGATGAGAACAGCTTGCCTCCCAAGGGACACAACTGTGCTTGAACACAACGCGAAGGCTGTTCTCAAGACTCACTCGGCTTGTGGCAGCCTGTGCTGATCCCCTGCCATGCCGACCGCAGCGCCTGTTCAAGTCTGGATAGCTTTTCGGCCGCAAGTGTCTGAAAAGCTGTTTTCATAAGGAGGCCAGTTTCACAGCACCCATTCGTGTGTAACAGTGCCTCAAAATGCCTTTTTCTTGGAGCAAAGCTGCATTGCGAAAAGAAAGTTCAGAGTTGGGAGGAGCATCGAAGGAGGGACCAGGGGTTCGACCTTTTACCTGCTGGCTGTTTCTTCACTCCCAATTTTGCCTTCCAAGCAGATGTGACTCTCCTTGGAAGAAACTGGAGTAAGGAAAGGGCTAAGAACCTAGGGTTGCCAACCTCCAGGTGGTGGCTGGTGATCTCCTGGGATTACAGCTGGTCTCCAGAAATCAGTTCACATGGAGAAAACGGCCATTTTGGAAGGTGGACTCTATGGCATTATACCCCACTGAAGTCCTTTCCCTTCCCAAACCCTGCCCTCCTCAGGCTCCAACCCTAAAATCTCCAGGTCTTTCCAAACCTGGAGCTGGCAACCCTACTAAGAACACCCTGCCCACCACCTTTTCATTCCCAATTCCCTCCTCCTAGACAGCCTTCTAACCAAAATGTTATGGTAATTGTTCCATATATTAGCAAGCAATGTGTAGTTTGTTCCATGGTGCAATACACGAACCAACCCTGATCACCCTCAGCATTGAAGCCAGGGTGGTGTCATGGACAGGCTGTTTGACTGTTAGACTCTTTGATTCCAACTGGTATTTGCTAGTGGTGTTATTTTCCAAAAGCAAAATCAATTTCATATTGGCTGGGAATGGGTAGAGATGCTGGAATTATGGTCTTTGGCACAACAGATTGTATATGAAAGTATAGAAGACAGGTTCCTCAGGATACAAGAGTTAATTTATGGTGTTACCTTAAAGGTGTGGTCCAAAAACAGATTTTGAAACTTTTAAAAATCTGATAATTGCTGCCTAAGGGAGGGTGTATGGCTCAGTGGTAGAGCATCTTCTTGGCATGCAGAAGGTCCCAGGTTCAATCCCCGGCATCTCCAGTTAAAGGGACTAGGAAAGTAGGTGATGTGAAAGACCTCTGCCTGGGACCCTGGAGAGCTGCTGCCCATCTGAGTAGACAATACTGACTTTGATTGACCAAAGGTCTGATTCAGTATAAGGCAGCTTCATGTGTTCATGAATATGCATTGTAATTGATTGGAAACCTATAGATAGTCCTATAATTTCTGTATGGCTATTATGGTTTGGAAGATAGCATATTTGACCAAGTGAGCTAAAACGTCTCTGATAGTTTATATGGGGACAGATTTGTGAAACGATGGACTCCATTGTAATTCAAACTAAGTTTGACAGTCAGTGTCTTTAAAAAAATAATCTCACATTGCATAAGTATGTATATTGACAGAGCAGTAAAGCCATTCCAGTCACTTGCAAAATGTTACGTTTGTAAGCACCTCAAGCTACCTTAGAGGGTTGTCTGGGTAGCTGTCAGTGTTATGAGAGCCAGTGTGGTTTAGTGGTTAAGAGTGGTGGACTCTAATCTGGTGAACCGGGTTGGTTTCCCTACTCCTGCACATGAAGCCAGTTGGGTGACCTTGGGCTAGTCACAGGTCTCTTAGAGCTCTCTCAGCCTCACCTACCCCACAAGGTGTCTGTTGTGGGGAGGGGAAGGGAAGGAGATTGTAAGCCAACTTGTTTCTCCTTCAAAGGTAGAGAAAGTCGGCATATAAAAGCCAACTTCTTCTTCTGTTAAGGATGCTGATAATTTTTGGGAGAACATTCTTGGGAGGCAGACCATTTTTGACAGCCACAATTATACTTGATCTGAGCCTCAGATCTTCTAAGTCTCTCAGCCACCTGAACCAAAACAATGGACCAACCCACTTTGCTGCAGTGGTGATGGAATTTCATTCCCTTCTGCCTTGTGGTCAACCTTTGCACTTATATAGTAGGTGAGATTGATTCCTCCCCCCAGGATCATGAATAGTTGGATGAGGTAATTAAATGATGGCAGGGGTGTGTGTGGAAAACTGCAACTTCCATGGGGCTGTGCAAAAGTTTGCATGCACAAAGTGCTGCAGATCCAAACATGTCAGCAGCCACTGACATTGATTAGATAGTAGCTGTTTGCATCTGTGCAATCTGTGGTGTGTATCTAGCAATTGAAGATTAGCTGTGTTCATGGGCAGGTACCAAAGGCACACAGAGACAACTAAGTGGTAAGTCTCAATTCAGCAAATCTCAAACTGAGATTTCTTGTTTTCTAGGTGCCTTTTAAACATTACGGGTGACAGTGGGCATGTCTACTGGGAGAAAGCAGTCTAATCAAACTGTGTGAGTAATCTATGTAATTGTGAAAATCAGATGTATCTGAACAGCTCACCAAACCATTGACTCTTAAGTCAGGACCAGTGAGCAGGACGTAAGCTGAACTGGCAGGTGTTAAGAGCATAACTAATTTAAACCTGTTCTTTCCCCCCAAGCAATATTGAATTCTGATTCTTATTGGAAACAGGAGTAAATCTTGCAGGTGAATGTTTATGTGCTTGTGCATCATTATTGATCGTTGATTAAGACACTGCCTTGGAGGAGGCTTAAATTAAACACAACAGAATTGCTTGGAAGCCAAGATCCCCCCAGTGGGCAACTAGTAAGGAAAAGGGAAAATATGGTAGATATATTTAGTGGAGAAAAGGGGGGGGGAATCGCTTAAAAAAACTGGGGGTCCACTCTCTTCTGACACTAGTGCAGCTGTTGGCAGATGGATCACCATAAACCATGACAGATGATGCACACCACAGCGTACTGGCCCACATCCGGAATGGAAGGCTAGAATACCTTTCTGTTTCTCCACCCAGTTCTCTGTCCAGCCTAGGGTTCCAGCTAAGGATTTCTTTGAGCTTTGCCTTGAGCCAAAAGGAAAGATGGTACGAACTATCACGGGCTCGGCACAAATCTATATAAATAAAAATGTAAATGTTCATTTGTTCAAAATCTTAAATCTCCAAAAGTTCCTCACCGATTGCTTTGAAATTTTGACACAACATTGCATTCGAATACGCGCGTGTTTTTATATACCTATATTATATAGATGTCACACCTGTGACAGGTAAAAACATGCTTTTCTTGAAAAACAGCGCCATCTGTTGGACGTAAAAGCAACACACGCTATCTTCTTAGATGCACCAGGAGGAACTGGTAAAACGTTCCTAATTAGACTGATTCCGGCAGCAATGAGATCCCAAAATGACATAGCCTTAGCTCTTGCGTCGTCCGGAATAGCTGCGACATTGCTACCAGGTGGAAGAACTGCTCATTCCGCTTTGACATTGCCATTGAACATGCAATTTATTGAAACTCCCACGTGCAACATTTCCAAAGCATCAGGCATGGGAAAAGTATTGCAGACATGCAAATTTATTGTTTGGGATGAATGCACAATGGCGCACAAGAAATCGCTCGAGGCTCTTGATCGATCATTGCAAGATTTGCGTGGAAACATCAGACTATTTGGGAACGCATTAATATTGCTTGCAGGAGATTTCATGCAAACATTACCTGTAATTCCTCGATCGACACCAGCGGACGAAATTTACTACAAATATGCATGTCCAGCTGCAAGACGATCGATCAGCTGAGATATTCTCACATCAATTGCTGGAAATTGGGAACGGAAAGGTACCGGTTGATCTTACCTCAGGATGAATTTAATTGCCTCATAACTTCAACAATTTAGTGATGTCAAAACAAGAATTGGTTGAAAAAGTATTTCCCAATATTCAAACCAATTAGAAGAATCACGATTGGCTGAGTGAACGAGCTATTCTTGCGGCCAAGAACAAAGACGTCTATGAACTTAACAATATTATTCAGTCTCACATTCAAAGCGAGGCAGTCACATACAAGTCCGTTGACACTGTTGTGGAAGCAGATGAAGCGGTTAATTATCCAACAGAATTTTTGAATTCACTTGATCTGCCAGGGATGCCACCGCACATACTGCAATTGAAAATCGGCGTGCCAATTATCATGTTGCGAGATATCAACCAGCCAAAGCTTTGCAATGGCACGCGGCTTGCAGTAAAAAAATTCATGAGCTACGTCGTAGAAGCAACAATCTTGACAGGGCCTTCCAAAGGTGAAGATGTCCTAATTCCTCGCATTCCTATGATTCCAACGGATATGCCATTTCAATTTAAGAGATTGTAATTGGTTGGATGGTCTTCTATTGGGGATGCTGGTTTCAAAGGGTAGCCATGTTGGGTCTGCAGTAGAACGGCTAGGTTCAAGTCCAGTAGCATGTTAGTGACCAGCAAGATTTTTGGGATATTGGGGATGCTGCTGTAGCTGTGCATTCCTGCATTGGTCAGGCAGTTGGACTAGATGATCTCCAAGTTCCCTTCCTGGTCTTTGGTGATCTATTACCATTCTAGACATGGTATTGAAGGGGTGGCCGCAAAAATATGTTGAAGAGGACCAAACAAACAAAAAACCCTTCATTACTTTTCAACCCTCAGCTTTTTTTGGGGGGGGGGGTTGTATATTAAATGACTTTCCCTGCAAGGGTTTTTCTTAGGTTTACTCACCTTTGACGAGAGCAATTACAGAATAAAACCAACAGGTCCACAAATGGTGGTCTCCCATCATGATCTGCAGACTGCTATGAAAATGAGATGGCATACCAAATCCCCAAATTAGCTGTGGCCTGCCATGCTGAGTAAACTCCGTCCATGTATTATTTGATGTTGGTGGGTCCCTCCCACGTTGGCCAATGAAGGCATGTCAAGGTACTGAAGCAAGTTTACAGTGCAATCCTAAGCAGCGTTAAACCCTCTCAAGTCCCACTGATGGCGAAGGGCTGAGAAGGGTATAACTCTGCTTAGGGTTGTACTGTTAGCTTGTTGCAGTCTGGGGTTGTATGCTCTCTAGCCTCAGGGCTGTTTCAGGCACAGAAGAGAAAGTGGGTGTCCAGGATCAATTCTTGTTATAGGCAAGGAATATGAAACCTCTAGATTGGCTCAGCCTGGCATAACTACTGGGTGCCTGGCCTTCCGCTTCTCTTTTAATCCTGGTGAGGGAAAAAGACAGACACCTCTTTTGTGCCTGTGTTTCCCCTCCCAACAGAACTAATTAGAAGGGGATGTCTAGTGGGAAAAAAGTGCCGCAGGGGAAGGGTTAACTCCTCCCCCCTGAATTTGGGGTCCTGATGCAATCCCTCCCCCCACAGCTGCGTATTTAAGGTTTAAAAAGTACATCAGGAAATCTAATCATGGATCTCTCAAGAAATGCATAGCTTGCTGAAATGAAGCTGCTTTCTTCAAGTATACCAGGATCACACAGCAGCTCTTTGTGGGAGGGGGAAGACAAATTCAAAAACCATCTCCCTTGAGTTGTAGCGTATTCCCAGCACTATTATTTACTCAAAGCTGTCTACAAGAGCGGCTGTAACACATTCCTGCTGGGTTCTGGCCAATATAGCAACAGGGGTTTAGTCTCCTGAGCAGCTGGGAGAGAGACAGAGGAGGAGCTTAGAGACAGGTGTAGCTGGCTGAAGGTGATTGATTGCTGAGGGGTGTTGATTGCCGAGGGGTGGGGCTGAGAGTATTTAAACAGGCTCTGCTTGCCAGAGGCGTGAGCCCTGGGGCTCTTAGCACATAAAAAAATATTACAGAGCCCCCAGGCCAGGCCCCCAGGCTGAGTGTTTTACTTCTTCAAGGAGGGAGTCTTGAAAGAAGGTTTGCCAGGGGAACTATCAGAGTAGCCTAGGAAAGGAACTTCAGAAATGGATCACAGCACTGTGGCTAGTGAGGGAGCTGAGGCAGTAACATGCAAGGTCTGTGGCATGTTTGTCTTTTTACCTGAGGGTAACATTAATTACACTTGCAGCAAGTGTAAGTTGGTAGCCCTGCTGGAGGAGAAGATACAGGGTCTTGAGGCACACTTGTACACACTCCATTTTTTACAGCAAGGTGAAGAGTTCATGGAGATAACTCATGAAGCTCTCTTCAGCGAGCAACAGGAGCAGGAGAGTAAGGAATCTGAACAAATGGAGGTACAAGCAACACAGGAGGAGGATGCATGGAAGAATGTGGCCCACAGGAGTAGGAAAATCAGGACACATCCTGATCTTCTCTTGCTCAGCAATCGGTTCCAGGATCTCCCAATAGATACTGATTCTGGACCACTGGAACAAGGGCTATCCCCCCAAAGCGTGAAAGAAATTTCTCAGGCTCCTGCGCATAAGAGGACTCAGTCTTCCGCCCCACAATTTAGGAAGAGGCATGTTCTCATAATTGGTGATTCCCTCCTGAGAGGGGTAGAGTCTAAAGTATGCTGACCTGACTTGTTGTCCCGAGAGGTCTGCTGTTTACCAGCTGCATGCATCCAGGATGTGACAGAAAGGGTAGGAAGACTCATCAAGCCCACAGATTATTACCCTTTCTTGCTCATTCATGTGGGAACAAATGATATTGCCCAGCACAGCCCAGAACATATTAAAAGAGACTACATGGTTCTGGGTGAGAAGGTGAAGGACTTGGGGTCGCAGGTTGTGTTTTCGTCAGTTCTGCCTGTTGAAGGTCGTGGCTTAGTAAGGGAAAGACGAATACTCCAAATTAATGACTGGCTGGGTAGATGGTGTCGTCAAGAAAGGTTTGGATTTCTGCACCACGGCTTACACTTTCAAGAAGAAGCTCTTCTGTCAGGGGATGGTTTACACCTCACAAGGGTAGGAAAAAATGTTTTTGGTGAGAGCCTTGCAAACCTGATCAGGAGGGCTTTAAACTAAATCCTATGGGGGAGCGAGACAACAATTTAAAGCCTTGTATGCTGATAATACCTGGAGATGAGAACAATAAAGATTTGCAGGGAGTGGCATGTATGCAAGGAAACATAAACTCACAGGTAAGTACAGAAACGAAAACCTCAGGGCACATAAACCATGGATTCCGATGCTTGTACACTAATGCGCAGAGTATGAAAAACAAGCAGGAAGAACTTGAAGCCCTAATACAGGAAGGGGATTTTGACCTAATAGGCATTTCTGAAACTTGGTGGGATGTCACTCATGATTGGAATATTAAGATTGAGGGGTACAACTTGTTTTAAAGGGATAGACTGATAAGGAAGGGGGGAGAAGTAGCACTGTATGTCAAAGATGTGTACACTTGTGAAGAAGTACATGAATCTGAGCATGGTAGTGCAGTTGAGACTCTATGGGTAAACATAAAAGGAATAAGAAATAATCGTGATATTCTCATGGGGGTCTGCTATCGACCACCAAACCAGGCAGAGGACTTGGATGGGACGCTCCTAGACCAGATCACAAAGTTCTCAAAGAGACAGGACATGGTGGTCGTGGGAGATTTTAATTACCCGGATATCTGTTGGAAGTCCAACGCTGCTAAAAATGCAAGATCCAATAAATTCCTGACTTGTCTTGCTGACAACTTCCTATTCCAGAAAGTGGACAGGGAAACAAGGCGATCTGCTATCTTAGACTTGATTCTCACCAACAGGGAAGAACTGGTCGATGAGGTTAAAGTAGTAGGCACCCTGGGTAGTAGTGACCACGTACTCTTGGAATTTACAATCTTGGGGAAAGGAAAACCTGTACATAGTCAGACATGTAGATTGGACTTTAAAAGAGCAAATTTTAACAAACTTAAACTTATGCTAGGTAGAATCCCATGGTCAGAAATACTAAAGGAGAAGGGAGTTCAAGAAGGGTGGGCGTTTCTTAAAAATAAAATACTGAAGGCGCAATCCCAAACCATTCCTATGAGAAGGAAAAATGGGAGGATCCTAAAGAGGCCAGGGTGGCTCCATAAACAGCTTTTTAAAGAGCTGAGAAATAAAAAAGACTCATTTAGGAAGTGGAAGGAGGGCCTTATAACCAAAGAGGAATATAAACAAATAACTAGTGCTTGTAGGGAGAGTGTTAAGAAAACTAAAGCTCAGTATGAACTTAGGCTAGCAAGAGATGCTAAACGCAACAAAAAAGGGTTCGTTTCCTATGTACAGAGTAAGAGTAAGAACAAGGACAAGATAAGACCATTGCGTGGACTGGAAAGTGAAATTGTAACAGGAGATGAAGAGAGGGCAGAACTCCTCAATTCCTACTCTTCCTCAGTTTTTTCTCGTGAGGGAAGTGGTGCTCAACATGGCATAAACAGAACATGTGATGAGGGAAGGGATTTGCAGCCTAGAATTGGCATTGGGGTAGTGCACAAACACCTGGTTTCTTTAAATGAAACAAAATCCTCTGGGCCACATGAATTGCACCCAAGGGTACTAAAGAACTTGCAGATGTAATTTCGGAAACTCTGTCCGTTATTTTTGAAAAGTCTTGGCAAACAGGTGAGGTGCCAGAAGATTGGAGCCGGGCAAATGTTGTCCCCATCTTCAAGAAGGGGAAAAAGGAGGATCTGGGTAACTAACGACCCATCAGCTTGACTTCTATACCAGGAAAAGTGTTCGAACAAATCATCAGTCAGTCCTTGAGCATTTAGAAAGGATGGATCTGATCACTAAGAGCCAGCACGGGTTTCTCAAGAATAAGTCATGTCAGACCAATCTTATCTCCTTTTTTGAGAAAGTTACTACTTTGCTGGATCAGGGGAATGCTGTAGACATAGTTTATCTAGATTTCAGTAAGGCTTTTGATAAGGTTCCACATAGTATTCTAGTTGACAAATTGGGAAAATGTGGGTTAGATCCTATTATTGTTAGGTGGATCTGCAACTGGTTGACAGATCGTACCCAAAGAGTGCTAGTTAATGGTTCCTCATCCACTTGGAGAGAAGTGACTAGTGGAGTTCCTCAGGGATCTGTGCTGGGCCCTGTGTTGTTCAACATCTTTATAAATGATTTGGACGAAGGAATAGAGGGGATGCTTATTAAATTTGCAGATGATACTAAATTGGGAGGGGTAGCAAATACAGTAGAAGACAGAGCCAAGATGCAGGATAATCTGGACAGGCTGGAGAAATGGGCTAGAACTAATAAAATGCACTTCAACAAAGACAAATGTAAAGTTCTGCATTTAGGTAGGAAAAATTAAATGCATAATTATAGGATGGGGGGAGACTTGTTTGAGCAGTAGTGTGTGTGAAAAGGATCTTGTGGTCTTAGTAGACCAAACACTGAACATGAGTCAGCAGTGTGATGCGGTAACTAAAAAGGCAAATGCAGTCTTGGGCTGCATCAACAGAAGTATAGTGTCCAGATCACGCGAAGTGATGGTATCGCTTTACTCAGCTCTGGTTAGACCTCAACTTATTGTGTTCAGTTTTGGGCACCACAATTTAAGAAAGATGTAGACAAGCTGGAATGTGTCCAGGGGAGGGCAACAAAGATGGTGAGGGGTTTGGAGACCAAGTCTTATGAGGAAAGGTTGAAGGAGCTGGGTATGTTTAGCCTGAAGAGGAGAAGACTGAGAGGGGATTTGATAACCATGTTCAAGTACTTGAAGGGCTGTCATATAGAGGAGGGTGCCGAGTTGTTTTCTGTTGCCCAAGAAGGTCGGACCAGAACCAATGGGTTAAAGTTAGAGTTTCCATCTAGACATTAGGAAGAATTTTCTAACAGTTAGAGCGGTTCCTCAGAGGAACAGGCTTCCTTGGGAGGTGGTAAGCTCTCCTTCCCTGGAGGTTTTTAAGAAGAGGTTAGATGGCCATCTGTCAGCAATGCTGATTCTATGACCTTAGGCAGATGATGAGAGGGAGGGCATCTTGGCCATCTTCTGGTCACTAGGGGTGTGGAGTGGGGAGGTAGTTGTGAATTTCCTGCATTGTGCAGGGGGTTGGACTTGATGGCCCTGGTGGTCCCTTCCAACTATGATTCGTGATGTGTTTGTGTGGTTTCTTATGATAAATTCTCCTTTACCTCTGAATTTTTTTTTGGGGGGGGGACATAGCTTGTTCTGTGGACAGTTCCCTCGATAAGGCCTATTTTTTTCTGGAAATCAGGGAGTGGTAAGGTATGAATAGGGCCTTTGGGAGACACACAGACCAGCAGGAGGGAGTATAGCAGCTGTTGATGCCAGCTCTTGACTTAGATTTCCTGAACCGTGGCAAGCCACAAAATTCCAAGAAATTTTAGAGTGCCCTGGACTGTGTTTCCCCCAGACTTTCCTGCCACTTGCTCTAGAGAAGCAGCTCGAAATGATGATTTCCCCCTGGCCCACACCAGCAAGAAACCAGATGCGTTCTATATGGCTGATGAGCCATAACAGTCATGGAAGCAACAGGAGGGTGACCTAATTAGCTAGAAATGTCTCTAAGTGGATGCTGATTGCTTTCGGGCCTGCTGATGGACAGCCATAATGAAAGAACAAGGGTCATTAAGGGGTCACTAAGGGAACAAGGCAGAAAGGGTTGCAAATCCCCATTCCCCAATGGTTTTCACTCCCAACTTCTCCTCACAGGCTTTCCAATATGATCAGTCTTCTGTATCTTGGAGAGGTGAATAGGTGGATTAGAAGGAAGAAAAGGGCAGACTGACAGGTAGGGCTGTCGATTCGGTTCGTCCCGAACCGAAAAACAGCCGAATTTCCCCTGATTTGGCGGTTTTTAGTTCGGATGGAACCAAACTCAAAAAAGGCGGGAAAACGGGGAGCCGAATTCAGCGAGTTCAGGGTGTTCGGTGAATAAATGCGGCAAATTCAGGGTTTGGCGCAGCAGCATAACCGTCAGTTAGTAAGCAGCATTCTCCTGCGGCCAATCGGTGGCCAAGCTGGGTCTTCTTCCCCACCCTTAATGTGCATCTCTGACAATGGGGGTTTGCAATTAGCAGAGCTTGCCACCCACGCCCAAAGCTCCCAGCCCCGACAAACAGCTGAGCTGCGGGGAGCAAGGGCGGGACAGGTGCGAAGAAGATGGAACAGAAGACATCCAGTGAGTCCCATTTTGGGGCTTTTCTCTATAATTTTCCTCCTGTGTGTGTGTGTGTGTGTGGGAAGCAGAGTCTGTGTGTGTGTGGGGAGGGAGCAGTTTCTGTGGGTGGGTGGGGAAGCCAAAGGGGGCTTTCACCTGTGCTGCCGGGGGTGTGTGCCCTCTGATGGAACAGAAGACATCCACATTAAGACCCATTTTGGGGCTTTTCTCTATAATTTTTCTTGTGTGTGTGTGTGTGTGTGTGTGTGTGTGTGTGAAGCAGAGTCTGTGGGGGGGGGAGGGAGCAGTTTCTGTGGGTTGGGGGGAAGCCAAAGGGGGCTTTCGCCTGTTCTGTGTGGGGGGGTGCCCCCTGAGTCTCTCTCTCCCTAGTTTGAGGGGGGGGGGCTTCAGTTGTGTGTCCTCAGGGTTTCCCTTATTCATAAGATCGGTTAGGTCTATTTTGATGCTTGCCTGGTCCTGAGTCTGATGCAAAAGGGGAAATTCCACCCCCTCCTGCTCCTTATGCATAGCTAGCTGCCTCTGTCCCTTTCCATGGTTTGCAAACTCCCAGGTGTCAGGTGTTGCTTTGCATGGTTGCAAACATGTTGCTTTGCATGGTTTGTATGGTTGCAAATGTGTTGCTTTGCATGGTTTGCAAACTTCTTCGCACCTGCCCCGCCCTTGCTCCCCGCAGCTCAGCTGTTTGTCGGGAGCTTCGGGAGTGGGCGGCAAGCTCTTCTAATTGCAAACCCCCATTGTCTGAGATGCACATTAAGGAGGGGGGACCCCTTTCGGGGCCCATATCTCAGCCCCCCCAACACAATCTTTACAAAACTTGGGGGTTCTTGCAAGAAGGGTCCCCTCAAGCTACGCTGAAAGTTTGGGACCTCTACCCCCAAAAATGCCCCCCCCCGGAGCCGCGGAAAGGCGCGATTGTGTTTTTAATGGCTTTATTCGGCCAAATTTTCCCCCGAACTCCGGATCTCATGCCGAATTGCATGGACCCGAAGCGGGGGAGTTTGAACTTCGGCATTTCCCGAATAAAAAATTATATTTTTGAAATTATATTTCAGTTAATATAAGAAAAGTAGTACAAATGACTTAAGAAAATGTTGTTTATTTACAGAACCTTATAATCTTTTATTAAATACAGTTTTCTTTATCTTACATATGTGTGCTATTAATATTCCTCCACATAGCTTTTGGCTGTTTTTAACTCTGCTGATTTACACAGGTGGTATATCCCGCAACATGTGAGTGCTGGGATATTGCCCTACATAAAGGACTGGATTAATTTCCATCCCCCCCCCCTACAAAACCACCTCTGAACGTCTCTTTCCTTGAAAACCCACCATAAGGGAGTTGCTGTAAGTCCGATATAAATAAATAAATTTTATTTGCGGCTAATATGCCATATAAGTCAGATATGACGTGATGGCCAAAAAGCAGCTTTGATTCTGCATTGAGCACAGGAAGCAGATTGAAATTGCCTGAATAAATATTTTTTTAAACCCTGTGTTTGAAAAGAGTTGCTATGCAACTGCTGACACTAACATTTAAAGGGCTAAGGACCAAATGGAAATCAGAGGTGGTGGCCTGGGAAGCATCCTGGAGGGACGAACAGACTGTGGGGCCGTCTCCTGAAGAGCTTCGTAAATAAGAATCACCTTGTGAAAACATAAGAAAATGAGGTCTTCTTTCTTTTAAGGACTCCCTTAAAAGCGTCCCCTCCCCCTCCCCTTGCAGTGATGCCCACTGGGAGCTGGGATAATCCCTCTCTGATCCACCGTATGAGACTTTGCTGATATGGGAGTGCTTCAGCAAAAGGCAAAATTTCTACCAAGCAGTCAAAGATGCTCAGATCGCATCTGGTGGCATGCACAGACCCAAAAGCATATCTTGCCGGGGAGGGTGGGGGGATTTGTTCAGCCTGTCATACTAAACATCTCTATTCGTACTAAATCACAAACTCTCCCCAAGTAATTATTGTAATATCATTAATCCTATCACATGTCTGTGAACAGAGAGAGTGTTTAAAATATGGACACAATGACAGCAGTCATTGAACCCAGCTAGAATTTGTTTTAAAGGGAAAACCTTAGGCCAGTATGGGTGTGGAAGTGATTATGATGGGAGTTTGGGTTTCCTTAATGCCCATCACAGATGGAGAGGGTGGGGGTGGGCTGAAGTAACGAAGAAAATGATGAGAAAAATCTTTAGGGTCCAATCTTTGGTTTGTGACTTAACTCATTTCCCCCCTCTTCTCTTTGTACGTATTTAAATAACTTCACGGTAAAATAAGTGCAGGCGTTTTTTTGCTGGCTCCCTGCTGACTAGAAAGATACAAACTCAATACAGATATAAAGTATGCATTTCAGTTGCTTGATTGGCAGGGTTTCTCTTTTAAAGAGAGATTTTGTGATGGGAGGGTTATAGAAGCAAAGCTTCAAAAACAGGTTTCCAGAGTGAGATTCAGGGGAGGGGCTTGTAGTAAGCCCCTGCCCCCCAATGTTCCCAATGACAATGTTTTGTTCCCCCCCAATAGAACTGAATGGCAGCCTTTCATATCTTTTGTGGAAAGAAAAAAGAGATGTATTTATTTAGGAACAGTGCTGAAATGCCGCTAGAGAGGCCAGACTTTGAAGTGAGGACTTCTCCCCTGCCCAGTTGAGTCCCATGTACCATTTCCTTTAAAACTTATCCTGCTCACAGAATTTTTCTGTTTTATCTGCATATTCCTGCAGCAGAATGGAAAGTATTAATATATACCCTCTTTTTGATATAAAACAGCCACCATCATAGGAGGGAGGAGGACATCTTTATAGCATGAGCGGGGGAACAGGGTGTTGTGAATTCAGCCTCAGAAACCAAGCAGAGCTTTCAGAGAGCCACCTTGGTCCAAAACACCATTCAAAAAGTCCATGTAATGCCTCCCATTAAGACAAACCCGAATACCACAAAGCGTGCAAGCTTTCAGCTTCTCCAGAACTCATCATCAGGCTGGATTTTTTTAAAAAAGTTGGAGGGAGCTGTTTCAGGCTTTATCTTGT
The DNA here is from genome assembly GCF_029931775.1 of Euleptes europaea. Lineage (NCBI taxonomy): Eukaryota > Metazoa > Chordata > Lepidosauria > Squamata > Sphaerodactylidae > Euleptes > Euleptes europaea. Next base: position 20,302,633 of record NC_079313.1, on the reverse strand, counting down.
GCGTGTGTGTCAAGTCACAGCTGATTTATGGCATCCTCTGGTAGGGTTTTCGAGGCAAGAGACATTCAGAGGTGGTTTGCCAGTGCTTGCCTCTGCGTCGGGACTCTGTTATTCCTGGGAGGTCTCCCATCCAAATACTTTCCAGGGTCGAGGCTGAGAGTGTGTGACTGGCCCAAGGTCACCCAGCAAGTTTCCATGGCAGGGTGGAGGAGTCAAGCCTGGGTTTCCCAGATCCTAGTCTGATGCCTTAACCACAACACCATGCAGGCTCCCAGGCCTCCTCTGAAGCCTGCTTATTTTCCTCCTGTGTAGAATGCCTGGAAGTTTGCATAAGTAACATGGATCTGGTGCCAGGTTACCTGTGTGCTTTGTGCGGGGCATTTAAGGGGAAAGCTCTTGTTTCAGGACCATAGACAGCTCCCATATTCTCCCACAGGGTGTAGTTTTCCTTTACTTGTCAGTTCCCTGATGCACAGGCAGGCAATGGCAAACCACCTCTATGTGTCTCTTGCCTTGAAAACCCCACAGGGCCTGCTGTGACTTGACAGCAAACAAAAAAACCTGAATTTCAGCCTTCTTTCCTTCTGTCATTCCTAACTGTACTAAAATGCCAGAATGGATTCTTTAAACAGGCAGGTGATGAGAGGGAGGGCATCTTGGCCATCTTCTGGGCATGGAGTAGGGGTCGCTGGGTGTGTGTGTGGGGGAGGTAGTTGTAAAATTCATGCATTGTGCAGGGGGTTGGACTAGATGATTCTGGTGGTCCCTTCCAACTCTATGATTCTATAATACAAAGCAGGCAAATTCTGTATCGTTTTGGGTTGCTTTGATACAAAGTTTGGATAGAGTGGGGAAATACATGGGACCCTGAGTTGAGAATTTTCCTCCATATTCTTGGTACATGCTAAAGTATCCCAAGTAACACTTTAGGCTTGGTATCACATCAGCTTTCCCAGGACTGCGCCATTGTTTTTGTTTTGTTTGTTTTTTCATTCTGATGGTTGCATAACCTGTTGCTATTTCTTCTTGAGAAAATCAGTTTGAAATCCCACCCTGGGTGTTTTCTCTGGTGGTTTGGAGTGGTGGACTCTAATCTGGAGAACCATGTTTGGTTCCCCACTCCTCATGAGCAGCAGGTTCTAATCTGGTGAACTGGGTTGGTTTCCCCATGCCTACACATGAAGCCAGCTGGGTGACCTTGGGCTAGTCACAGTTCTCTCTGAGAGAGAGGTGTCTGCTGTGGGGAGAGGAAGGGAAGGAGATTGTAAGCCGGTTTGATTCTCCTTAAAAGGTAGAGAAAGTTGGCATATAAAACCAACTCTTTTCCTCCCCCTCCTCCTCCTCCTATAGGAGTTTGTAGGCTTTGCTTCTGACATAGGTTATATACCCTAAAGGTTATATACCCTAAAGGTTATATACCCTAAAGGTTATTTTGAAAGGTTATATACCCTAAAAATCTTTTGAAAGGTTATATACCCTAAGGTTTTGAAAGGTTTGAAAGGTTATATACCCTAAAAATCTTCTATGAGCTCCACATCTTATTGTACATCCAAAAACATGTTTTATTTATCAACTGTGAAATGAATAAAGCACCCTGGGAGCTTGGAGAATTTTTTGGGTGTAAAAACAGGGACATCCAACAGGGATTCTGATAAATAAATAAATAAATAAATAAAAGGCTGGAGACGTAATTATTCCTGTACAACTATTTATTTTTCAGAAGGAAATCAGTGTCTTCTCTTGTCATGCTTATTGTGTCATTAGAACGAGACTTTCTGAAAATTTATATGCCATCTTTCCAGAGCCCCTCTCAAGGCAGCTGACAAGAAGATAATACAATCGTAAAAATGACAACCTAAGAATTATCAATATTAAAACAAGCCAGGGGCATAAAACCACATAAAACAACATTCCCCAGGCTAGAAGCAGGCCACAGGAAAGATTAAAAAGATTGAACACATCCATTAAGGGCCTGGGTAAAAAAGAAATGTTTTGGCCTGGGGTCTAAAGCATAGAAAGGAATGGGCCAGGTGAGCCTCGAGGGGAGGCAAGGTGCCACCCAGGGGGGGGGGTTGGCATTAAGGCTGACGGGAAAAGCCCCAGTGGGCTGATGGTCTGGAGGGGGGCTCCTCACTGGGGCTGCCACCACTGTGAGATGGCCCTTGCCATGTGTGAGGTGGGTGTAAGCCACTGATATAGGCTGGCAGCCTCCACTGCGTGCAAAGCAAGTGGGCATCCTGCTCCTCCTCCCTCCCCCTTTTCGGGGGAATTTTTTGCCTCCCTATCTGCTCTTGGAGCCACCACTGGAAAGGCTCTGTCTCTGTCTGACACCTGCCCCACTTCTGCAGGCATGGGCCTGGAGAAAAGGATTCAGGAAGTGGATCTTAACTGGTAGGCAGGACAGTACAGGAGGAGGCAGTATGGGAATGAGCCAGTGTGGTGGTTAAGAGCAGTGTGGTGGTTAAGAGCAGTGGTTTGGAGCAGTGGACTCTGATCTGGAGAACCAGGTTTGATTCCCCACTCCTCCACATGAACGGTGGAGGCTAATCTGGAGAACTAGATTTGTTTCCCCATGTCTACACATGAAGCCAGCTGAGTGACCTTGGGCTAGTCACAGCTGTCTCAGCCCCACCTACCTCACAAGGTGTCTGTTGTGGGGAGGGGAAGGGAAAGTGATTGTAAGCCAGTTTAATTCTTCCTTGAAAGTGGAATAAAAGTGCATTATTCAGTGGATTTAAAGTGCATTGAAAGTGGAATTAAAGTGCATTATTCAGCATGTGTGAAAGTGACCTAAGTTGCTGTGTGAAGACTTAGGGAAGGGGCAGAGAAGCCAGAATGCAGAGCAGAGCTAAAGGGCAGTCCATCAGAATAGGAAATAAGACAAAATGCAAAAATGTCAGGCACGGCCTGGTACTCAGCGGTTAGACCAGATGGTGCTCCAAGGTCGAATTGTTGTTCAACTCTGTGATGTTTTGACTCGCTCTTCTCTGGGAACAAGGGTTATCTATGGGTTCCCGTAGCAACCAGGAGTCGTCCAAAAAGTTCATTTCAACTTTATATCTACCCCTTCCTACCCCCATTAGTTTCCTTGCTCTTTCCAAGTTGGTTTCTGTAACTTGCTGTATATTTTCCATTAAATCAACCTTCTAAGGAGAACCTGCCTAGAAGTCGTTTGTGGGATTTATCTGGCGAGCCCAGAGCTGACAAAAAAAAAAAAATGTTACAGCAAAACAAGAACCTAAAAACATAAGAAAAGCCATGCTGGATCAGATCAAGGCCCATCAAGTCCGGCAGTCTGTTCACACAGTGGCCAACCAGGAGCCTCTAGGAAGCCCCCAAACAAGACGACTGCAGTAGCACCATCCTGCCTGTGTTCCACTGCACCCAATATAATAGGCAAGCTCCTTTGATCCTGGAGAATAGATATGCATCATGACTAGTAGCCATTTTGACTAGTTGCCATGGATAGCCCTATCCTCCATGACCATGTCTACTCACCTCTTAAAGCCTACCAAGTTGGCGGCCATCACCACATCCTGGGCAGGGAGTTCCACAATTTAACTATGTGTTGCGTGAAGAAATACTTCTTTTTCTGTTTTGAATCTCTCAAGCAAATTTTCTGATCTATTAATCTCTGCTCCTTACTCTTGCAAAAGATGTAAGTTAAACAGTAGGCCTTCTTATCTCCAGTAGTTTGGGGAGGGGCTGTGGCTTAGTGGTAGAGCATCTGCTTGGCATGCAGAAGGGCCCAAGTTCAATCCCTGGCATCTCCATTTAAAGAAACCAGGCACTAGGTGACGTGAAAGACCTCCGCCTGAGACCCTGCAGAGCTGCTGCCAATCTGAGTAGACAATACTGACCTTGATGTATCAAGGGTCTGACTCAGTATAAGGCAGCTTCATGTGTGTTTGTGTGCACAGCGACTCAAGATGTTTTTGCCACCTGTTTTGCACTAGAAGTTATGTCAATCCTATTTTGCCTATCTAAGAAAAAGCTGTGGGTGGCTATCCTGAGTGAACGGATTACTCTTTTCATTAGATTTTGTTTTAAAACAGCCTCTCTTGACATCTCTCTGCCCCCACTTTGTGTTGGGAGTATGAAAGTGTTGACCTAATGGATGTACGTACTCCAATGCATATGATGAAGTGCGCTCTGACCCCTCAAAGCTTATGCTGAATTTTTTTTGTTTTGTTCTAGCTTTAAAGGATTCCTGTTTATTTAGGTTCTATTCTGTCTACGAGACCCAGAATAGCAGTTTCAGCAGAGACAGATTACAGTGGCTGGGAGATAATTCAGCAGGAAATAACTGCAGATTATGCCATTTATTTATTCAAATCCATTCTATACTGCCTCACAGCTGTAATAGTCTCTGGGCAGCAAAAAGAAATATAATACACAGACAACTGAAAAAAAATCAATCAAATGATTAAAAACTGACAACAACAGGACAAATATTAAAACAAAAAAAGCAACAACCATAAATCATTTGTTGCACAAATATAACACAGTAGAAGAAACTACAAAACAATAAATCATTGTAGCAGCAGAAAGATACATTAATCCAAGTGAGAAACAGGCCAGCCTGTTCAGAAAATCCAGCCCAACTCAGCATTAAATGCCAAATGCCCGAATAAATGTTTTAACCTGGCACCTAAAACTGGAAAAGTCACCAGGAGGTTGGGGGTAGAGACGGGCGTTCCACAACCGAGGAGCTACCACAGAAAAGGCCCTGGCTTTCGGAGACCCCTTTCTTCCCTCAGTGAATGTTAGGATATATCTCTGGGAGCAGATGGTGCCAAAGAGCTTCCTCTGCCACTTGCCAGTCAGAGCATGGTCTACTGTGCTAGGTGGACATAAGAACACAAGAAAAGCCCTGCTGGACCAGACCAAGGCCCATCAAGTCCAGCATTCTGTTCACCAGGTGCCAACCAGGTGCCTCTAGGAAGTCCACAAACAAGGGGAGGGGCCGTGGCTCAGTGGTAGAGCATCTGCTCGGCATGCAGAAGATCCCAGGTTCAATGCCCGGCATCTCCAGTTAAAGGGACTAGGAAAGTAGGTGATGTGAAAGACCTTTCTCTGTCTGAGACCCTGGAGAGCTGCTGCCGGTCTGAGTAGACAATACTGGCTTTGATGTACCAAGGGTCTGATTCAGTATAAGGCAGCTTCATGTGTTCATGTGTTCAAGACGACGGCAGCAGACGACTGCCTGTGTTTCACAGCATCTAATATAATAGGCATGCTCCTTTAATAGTAGAGAGAATGGGTATGCATCATGACTAGTATTAATTTTGACTAGTATCCATGGATAGCCCTATCTTCCATGAACATGTCCACTCCCTTCTTAAAGTACTTGGAAGCACACTCCATTAATTTCTGAAGGAATTGTAAATAATACTTAGGAATGATTATGAGTCCCATTCCAAGAAGTAATGACTTCTTGGAATGGAGGTTTTATGGCCTGAGCCTGTACATTTTTTCTCAAATTTGGTGGGGTTTAAGTAAACATGCTTGGGATTGTAGCCATTGGTGTCTTGACTATGTCTGCTCTGGAATATGACCTTACCAGTTGACAAGCAGGTTTATGCCACAGTAAGCATGGCTCCCCAAACCCCGCTCTCCTCAGTCTCCGCCCCAAAAACCTCCCGCCGGCAGCAAAGAGGGACCTGGCAACCCTAGGTGGTGAATGTCTTTCTTCTGAGTTACTTTTTGCCCTAGCCTCAAGACTAGGGTTGCCAGGTCCCCACTCACCTTTGGCGAAAGGTTTCTTTTCAGTTGTGTGTGTGCGCGCCAACGTGGCACTTCCGGTTGTAAACCAGAAGTGCTGCCTGGTGCGCGGGGCTGCAGCGGGCGGCCCGCTCACCCCGGGGAGGGCGAGGGAAGGTTCCCACTGGCACGCAGGCCTGCAGCAGGTGGCCTGCTCGCCCGGGGGAGGGCGAGGGAAATTCCCACTGCCGTGCAGGCCTGCAGAGGGTGGCCCGCTCGCCCCGGGGAGGGAGGGAGAGGAGAGGCTTCCCGGCTGGCGCACGGGCCTTCACGTGCACGATTACCCACCGACCCTCAGCTGGTCGGCGAGCAGAGGGGCACTTTACCGGGGGTTTGCCCGCCACCAGCAGGCACCTGGCAACCCTACTCAAGACCTCTGTGTCTTGAGAAAAAGAGAGCAGGGGCATGCAATTGTCACTTGTTTGTTTAGTTTATATAACTACAGGCCGCACCTCTTACATAAGTATTTTTTAAAAAAAAAAATTGGCGATGTAGTAATTGGTTTAATTGGGTAAATGTACTGCGTGCTCCTATCCATGTTTATTGAGCTCAGTGGACTGCAACCTTAACCAGCAAACTTTTGCTGATCAGTCCAGGGGTGGTGGTGGCTTCAGTTGGGGGGGGGGATCTACAAAGACAAGACCACCCTCGGTCCTTTTTCTGAGCCTCCTTGGCTCTAGGACGTTAACATAATATGAAAAAAGATCAATATTAACAATGGCCTTTGCCTTCCCTTCAAACAATGACTGGCAGCTTCCATTTATTCCGACTGCAACATCTCCCACCAGCATGTCAGAAGCGCGCCTGCATTTAGGTTTTGATAATAAGCAAATGTACTTAAAATTAATGTTGTTAAAGTAAAGAGGAGCCGAACATCCTGTAATTGTCTGATAGCTGTAATGCCTCGATTAAAGGTTGTGAAAAAGAGGGTGTTTTTTTTTAATTGCCGAGGAAGGGATGTACAAGCAAGGGAGAGAAAGGGAAACCTTAACCATGTCTTCTCTGAGCAGCTTGAAACTGCTCTCCAGATGCTGTTCTCCCCATGAAGGAAATGACAGAGCAACCTCTCTCTCCCCGCCCCCTCCATGGGAAAAGTTTGGGGAAGATGATCTTGAGCAGAAAGATAGACCTAGGGGGAAGGGTCAAGCAGACTCTTCACCCTGCCTGGCCCTTTCCTCACCATTTCAGCATCCTCTGAGTACTTTTTCTTAAAATATACACACATAATAGGAAAAAGAATTATGCAATTATATGTTACGAAGAAGAAGAAGAAGAGTTGGTTTTTATATGCCGACTTTCTCTACCACTTAAGGCAGAATCAAACCAGTTTACAATCTCCTTCCCTTCCCCACAACAGACACCCTGTGAGGTAGGTGGGGCTGAGAGAGCTCTAAGAATGTAACTATCCCAAGGTCACCCAGCAGGCTTAGTGTGTAGGAGTGGGGAAACAAATCCAGTTCACCAGATTAGCCTCCGCCGCTCATGTGGAGGAGTGGGGAATCAAACCCAGTTCTCCAGATCAGACTCCACTGCTCCACACCACCGCTCTTAGCCACTACACCATTCTGGCTCCCCGGGCAGCATCCTACCTTGGGCTGGAGGAATTTCCATTGGCAGAAGAGCCACAAGCTGGAGGAAAGCTCCATAGGCTGGAGGAAGGCTTCAGACTTTGCCGAGCAGAGTGGTAGGATGTAGGCCAGCGGGTGGATTAGTCTCCGGCCTCTTAACTGTTGTCTTTTCGGTGTACTTGACACCATTAGTTGTTTGTTCCAATTTAAACCCTGTCTTATGGCCTAACTGGGACTCTCCATCTGGCTTTAATCATATTTTTGTCTGTATGGAGCTCTTTGACAGGCTGGTTGGGATTTAACTGTCCTGAATAATTTAGTGTCGTCAAAGTCTGGATTAATTGTGCGACGCTGAGGAAACTCATCTGGCTTATTTATGTGGGGCTCACCTTCTGGGAAAATTTGAGTTTGAAGTTTAAATCAACAATTGCCATAATGTTACCATCAATTACAATCTGTGTTTATTCAAGATATGAGGTTGGGTTTTACAAAAGATAAATCACTTTTTCAACGAATGTTGTTAGATAACAATGAACATTTAATATCCAAGATATACAAGATGTTATTGACTCTATATACTGAACAAGACTTGGTTAAACCAACAATGATAACGTGGGCACAAACTTTGGGTCATGATATACATATGCATAAGTGGGAAAGACTTTGGTTAAAGGATATGAAATATATATATTCACAATCTATAAGAGAGAACATTTATAAAATGATGTATAGGTGGTATTTAACACCAAATAAATTAGCCAAAATGTATGGTAATATGTCACCGAACTGTTGGAAATGTCAAAAAGAAGTGGGTTCTTTTCATCATGTTTGGTGGCTATGTGAGAAGGCTAAGAATTACTGGGACATGATTTATAATGAATTAAGGTTGATATTACAACAAAACATCCCTAAAACAACAGAAATGATGCTATTTAGTATAATACCTGATACTATAGTGAACCAGAGACCTTTTTTGATGTATGCTACTATTGCCGCCAGAATGGTATATGCTAGGAGATGGAAAATGACAGATATACCAAACAAATCGGAGTGGATTGAAAAAATGATGGAATTAGTAGAAATGGCAAAACTTACGGCGTCGGTAAATCAAAAGGATGATAATGAATTTGCAAAAGATTGGGAGGCATGGATTAATTATTGCAGAGATGAACTTAAATGTGATATTAACAAATGTATTTTGATCTAATTCAGAACGGATGTATTGGGCATGGATGGCTTTGTTATAATTGAATTAGAAAAACAATACAAAGAGGAAAAAATGTTAACCAAAAGATCAGAGGAGGGGGGAGGGGAAGTTAAAGAAGTATACTTTTTAAAATGCGCAATGAAATGTATAATGATTATTTGAAAAAAAATTTATTTTAAAAAAATTGCCATGTTAGCGAAAGGCGGCAAATACACCATGCACAAGGCTGGACTATGTGTAAGCACTGGGATTTTCCCATGCTTATACTACATATTTAGCCCATCTAATATGACTGAGAGCCAGCATGGTATAGTGGTTAAGAGTGGCAGACTCTAATCGGGAGAACTGGGTTCGATTCCCCACTCCTCCACATGAAGCCTGCTGGGTATTTCTCTGAAATCTCTCACATGGAGGCAGGCAATGGCAAACCACCTCCAAACATCTCATGCTATTAAAACCCTATTGGGTTGCCATAAACCCTACAGGGTTGCTGTGACTTGACAATACTTTCCACCACCACCAAGACTGAGCCCTGACCTGGATGGCCCAGGCTGGCCTGTTCTCGTTAGATCTCAGAAGCTAAACAGGGTTGGCCCTGGTTAGTACTTGGATGGGAGACCACCAAGGAATACCCGGGTCACTATGCAGAGGAAGGCAATGGCAAACCACCTCTGTTACTTTCTTGCCTTGAAAACCCTACTGGGTTGCCATAAGTCATGTGTGACTTGACGGCACTTTACAAGCACAATATGACTGATTTGCAGCACAACAGCCCTGTCAGCTATAGAAAAAAAGACTGCATCTACATACACGTAGCAGAAAATTTTCCATGGAAAAATATAGCATTGGAAAATTGTCTGGAAATTTTTCTGCTCCACATCAGTGTTCAACTATCTCTACTGCTGAAATGTTGGCTGCTGTTCTCACAGCTCTCCTTGAAGCTGTTCTGGAAGATGCTTAATGAGGTTTAGTTACGACTGCAGTCTGGGGCCTCAGGCGAAGCTGCAGTACTGAACGAAGGATAGCCCAGAGAACCTCTTGCTTAGATGTTCCATCAAGGCAGCAAAGTCAGGTTGGATGTCAGCAGGCATACCCGATTCTGTAACTCAAAAGTCATTTATGCATGGGAACTTTCAGTTACGGTCTCCCCTGTTCTGTCTTGGTTGTTCCTTGGAGTTATGCATGAGTTTTCCATCCATTACATGTGACCTGGCTGCCAGCCCTCGCAAATTCCAGGACTTCCCATTCCTCTGTTAACTCAGTTCTTCCCTCTCCCCCGAGCTCAGCCCGACTGAAATCTCCATGCCGAAGGCAAGGCACAGGACACACAAGCTTGGTTTCTCTCACAGCCAATTTCAAAGCAGCGTGTAAACAGGCAGGAATTCAAATGCAACCCTAATTCTGGACCAGGTAGAGTTTCAGAGTTGATTTTGAGGGGAGACCAATGTACAGTGCATTACAGTAGTCTAGTCTTGATGTTACTGTGGTGTGGATCCAGGTGGCCAGGTCAGCTGGATCAAGGTAAGGGCTACTCTGAGTTGGTAGAAAGCCTTTCTTGCAGCTGTATTAATATGTGCCTCTTCTCTAGTAATTAGTGTTGCTGGGTGGGTGGTATTGGTGGGCAGTTGCCCGCCAATCCACCCAACTGCTCCAGGGGTGGTGGTGGCCGCGTGTGCTCATAGGTGTGCTTACATGATGACGGTACTTCTGGTTTTACTTCCAGAAGCGCTGCATCGCCATGGCTGCTTTAACACTCCAAACCACCCAAATTTGGGGGTTTTGAGTGTTAAATCAGCCACAGCAATGCTCTGCTTCCAGAAGTAAAACCGGAAGAGCTGTCATTGCATGTGCACACCTGTGGGCACCCCTACCCCACCCCTAAAACCTCCCGCTGATGTGGGGGGGGGACCTGGCAACCCTACTAGTAGTCAAGAAGATTTAGCTTGTGGACTGTGCAAACCCTAAGCCAGCTGCAAGCTGGGACTAATTTGTTAATTCTGACCAAGGCGCAACTCAGCCTTGTACCACAAGTGGCTACTGTGCACAGGCGCAAGAAGAAGTTGGTTTTTATATGACGACTTTCTCTACCACTTAAGGGAGACTCAAACTGGCTTACAATCGCCTTCCCTTCCCCTCCCCACAACAGACACCCTGTGAGGTGGGTGAGGCTGAGAGAGTGTGACTTGCCCAAGGTCACCCAGCTGGCTTCATGTGGACGAGTGGGGAAACAAATCCAGTTCACCAGATTAGCCTCTGCTGCTCAGCTCATGTGGAGGAGTGGGGAATCAAACCTGGTTCTCCAGATCAGACTCCACCGCTCCAAACCACCGTTCTTAACTAGGGCTGTTAAGTCGGGTGTTCCCGAACCAAAAAACAGCCGAATTTTGCCTGATTCGGCTGTTTTTTTGGTTTGGGAGCAGCCGAAACAAAAAAAAAAAAAAAGGCAGGAAACCGCCAAATTTGAATCAGGCCAGTTCGGTGATTCGGTGTGATTCTGTCTGATTCGGCAGATTCAGCAGTTTCTCGCCTTCCTAAAAAAAGAAAGAGCTCCTCGGGAAGTCAGGGGGAGGCAGCCGGGTGGACCTTTAAAAAGATCCGCGCTGCTAAGCCAGGCAGCGCAGGTCTTTTTGAAGATCCACCTGGCTGCCTCCCTCCGCGGCCACCCCCCCCCCACTCTCCTGGCATCGCCTTCCCTTCCCTGTCCCCCCACTCTCCCGGGGGCGGCTGGGTAGCTCTTTAAAAAGATCCCGCTCCCAAGCCTGGAAGCACGGATCTTTTTAAAGAGCCACCCGCCCAAGTCCCTTCCCTTTCCTGCCCCCCCTCTCCCGGGTGCTTGGGAACAGGGATCTTTTTAAAAACGCACCCGGCCACCTTCCCGGGACTCCCGGGGACACGGGTGCCTGGCTTGGTCCCCCTTTCAAGCGTGCGAAGTGAGGGCCGAGCAGCGCAGCCACCCTCCCCACCCTGCCTTTCAAGGCTGCTGCGAGGGCTGAGCGGCCCGGCATGGCAACCCTCCCCACCCCACCTCCCCTTTCACGCCTGGTTCTCTCGCTCCCTCTCTCTTTGGGCTCTCTCTCACAACAACCCGGGAGCCCTGCAGGATCCTTTCCCCCTCACTGTCTTCTTCATTCCCCCCCCCCTCTATTTATGCACGGGAGGTTTTGCCTTGGATTTGCTGCTCTCTAGATGCACATTTTCACAATCCAGATTCTCAGAATTCAACAATAAGTTCCCATGCAGAGTTTTGAGAATTCAGATGGGGAAAATGTGCACCTAGAGAAGGCAAAACCTCCCTGTTCACACAGTGACCAACCAGGTGCCTCTAGGAAGCCCACAAACAAAACAACTGCAGCAGAATCCTGCCTCTGTTCCACAGCACCTAGAATAATAGGCATGCTCCTCTGGCACTGTAGAGAATAGGTATGCATCATGACTAGGATTCATGATTGGGTAAGGGGTCTGGAGTTAAGGGGTCTGGAAGGGCGCCCCCTTCAGACCCCATAACTCTGGACCCCCTGACCCAATCTGCACCAAACCTGGGGGTTCTTGCAAGGATGTTCCCTCCAAGCTACCCTGAAAGTTAGGGACCTCTGCCCACAAAAATACTTCCCCAGGAGCTGTCCAAAAAAACTCCCAAAGGCAAAAAAAACCTCAATGCAACCCAATCTTGGGAAGAAAAAAGGGAGGTTAATTAGACTGACCTACTTTCACACACTAGGTGTGAAAAGTAGAGGAAGTCTTGCCTCCCATAGAAAACCAATGGGAGGTTTTATCCCATGGCTCTGGAGGGCATCTTTGGAGGTAGAGGTCCCAAACTTTCAGGGTGGCTTGAGGGGACCTTCCTTGCAAGAACCCCCGAGTTTGGTTAGGATTGGGTCAGGGGGTCCGGAGTTATGGGGTCTGGAAGGGGGCAACCCCCCTTCTCCATTAAAACCAATGCAAACAACCTTCCAGGCCCCAAAATGTTTGCATTGGTTTTAATGGAGAAGGGGGTTGCACCCTTCCAGGCCCCATAACTCTGGACCCCCTGACCCAAACTGCACCAAACTTGGGGGTTCTTGCAAGGAGGGTCCCCTCAAGCTACCCTGAAGGTTTGGAACCTCTACCTCAAAAAATGCCCCCCCTCAGAGCTGAGGAAAGCTGCAAATGGCTTTAAATGCCATTTAAATGCCCGAATCGATTTGGGAATGCCGAATTTCAGCTGAATCGCCCTGAATCCGAATTGGGGCGATTCAGGAATTGGCATTCCTGAACCAAATCAAAGCCACCTGCACCCGAACCCGAACCCAAGTTTTTTTTTTTGGGACAGCCCTGCTCTTAACCACTACACCATGCTGGCTCTCACACCACGCTGGCTCTCAAAGCTTCTTGGCATGGCACTGGGGTTGAATTTAAAGAGAAAACCTCAAGGCAATCTGAATTAGAGCTCACCTCTTGTGTAAGTTTGCCCGACGACCGCATTCATGTCCGATTTCCCAGCATCCCCATTTCCCCTAGTTCTGCAGGGTTGCCTGCAAGAAGTGGGCGGACGGGTGGCCCGCAAAACCTGCGGCGAGCATTCCTCGCTGTAGGATGCGACGAAGCAATTCCATTGCCCTTCAGCTGTCAGGCTGTTGAAAGGGCATCACTTTTTTTGTTCGGGTGTTTACATTGTTTGGCCTCCACTCCTATTATAAAGTTGGTTGCCAGGCTACAATTAATACCGAAGGGTGTGCTGTTCCACTTTAGTCGGTGGGAGGCTGATGCGTCGGTGAGCTTACCTGGCGATCAGACGGGGGGAGAGAAGGAAAGGGTAGGCAACCTTCGTGGTCACTTCCCAGTTGCCAGAGAATGACATGGATCCTGTTAGCTGAATGAATGAGGCAGACGATAAGTAAATATATCTGCTGTTGCCATGTGCCCTGGCTATGATTCTGCAGACTGCTAAGTTAGTAGGGTTGCCACTCTCCAGGTAGTAGCTGGAGATCTCCTGCTATTACAACTGATCTCCAGCCAATTGGCAACTGGACTGTATGGCATTGAAGTCCCTCCCCTCCCCAAACCCTGCCCTCCTCAGGCTCCGCCCCCAAAACCTCCTGCCGTTGGGAAAGCGGGACCTGGCAACCCTATAAATTAGGCTCAGGAAGGCCTGGCTTTCTGCAAGGGGCATTTTTAAAGGAAAATTAGAGACCCCCCCAGTGGTATGTGATTGTTCCCAAGGCTACATTGTCAGTGACAAGATTTGTTTCAGTCCTTATATCCCTCAAACATTAGATATATACTGCTCAAGATCAATGGATCAAGGAGCTTCTAAGAGATAAAGAAAAGGAAAGGTATGTGATTGTCATTTTTGTGCACCACCACAACATGTCAATAGGGAGGGTCTTTGGGGGGGGAAGAACAATAGGTAAGTATGCTTGATAAAGGATCTGGGGAGCTCTGAAATCCCCCAGTGGGCCTTCAGGGAGCCTCACGCCGTGGCACCATTGAATGTACTTATTTATTATTGAATATCTACCCTGCGTTACAGCTGAAGCTCATAAAGCCACCCCATAAACTGTTTTGTGAGGCTGTGGTCTCATCAGCATGAGCCGAAGAGAGCCAGAGCCAGGGTCTGGGATAAAAGAGTGCCAGTGTTCTTGAACAGCTGTGGGTGTTCCTTCAGTAGGGTTGCCAACCTCCAGGTAGTAGCTGGAGATCTCCTGCTATTACAACTGATATCCAGCTGATAGAGATCGGTTCCCCTGGAGAAAATGGCCGCTTTGGCAATTGGACTCTATGGCAGTGAAGTCCCTCCCCTCCCCAAACCCCGCCCTCCTCAGGCTCCGCCCCCAAAACCTCCCATTGCTGGTGAAGAGGGACCTGGCAACCCTATCCTTCAGTGGGCCTTAATTATGAGGAGATGGGTCCCTAGTGGTTGTGTTGGGGAACCATCAAACAGCCATTATGTTTGGAGGAGATGGCCCCTCCAAGCTGAGGGCAGGTGTGTGTATGTGTGAAAGAGCGGTGTTGAGTTTTAGGGACAGAAGGAGCAAGCAGTGGATTGGCTGGAGCAGCTGAGGGGGGCAGAGTCACACCATACTGCCATACTGGATCAGACCATTGGTCCATCAATCAAGGTTAGTATTGTCTACTCAGACTGGCAGCAGCTCTCCAGGGTCTCGGGTAGAAGTCTTTCACATCACTTACTGCCTGGTGTTTTTAAACTGGGGATTGAAACTGGGACCTAGTTCCAGCTGCCCACCAACCACTGCTAATATCTGGGCTGGTCTTCTGTCTGTAGGCCTTTATCCAGCCTATTATGAAGCCCAGGCACTCACTCAGGGACTAGGCAGTTGTACCAGGATTGAGGGGAAAGGAGAGAACTTGACTGGGTGTTATCAATATATTGATGTCTCCTAACTCCATAATTTTGAATAGCCTTGGTTTGCCCTTCTGCCTTTTCCATAGGAAGCCAATGGACATCAGCCCTGTTGGTGGTAGGTAGACAGTTCAGATTCTGAGAGGTCTAAGCTTTACCTTCTGGGTTCAGACTCTAGTCACTCGTCCTCTTCGACAGAAAGGTTGGAGGATCTCCAGCTCACACAGGGGACCTCCTGGTAGGGCTGTCAGCTCCAACATGAGAAATACCTGGAGATTTTCAGGGCAGAGCCTTAGGAGGGTAGGGTTTGAAGAGGGGCGGGACTTCAATGGGGTATAATGACATGGAATCCACCTTCCATTTCCTCCAGGTGAATTGATCTCTATTGGCTGATCTCTATCAGTTGTAATCCCAGGAGATCTCCAGCTACAGGTTGACAACCCTACTTCCTGGGCAAATGGTGCCAGTGGAGTTACTAACAGAGGTTTCTTCTGCATGTTGGCTCACGGCAGCTGTTCAGCCCTATGTGATAATGGTAAAAGTTTAAGATCCAAAACAGCATTTTGTAGCCATCCATTCAGACTAAACAGCCCTAATCTGAAGAAGTGAGCTGTGGCTCACGAAAGCTCATTCCTTCCCAGAAATTTTGTTAGTCTTTAAGGTGCTACTGGACTCTTGCTCTTTTCTACTGCTACAGACAGACTAACATGGCTACCCATCGTGCTTGAGCCCTAATCTGGACATCCATTCAGACTAGCCCTAATGTGTTCCACCAAGGGGGAGAGCTAACCTTTGAAATGTAGTTCTGTACCCAGTTTCCCTGCTGGATTAGTCGTGCAGAGATCCGTAATGTGAATGTCACCCTCTGTAGACATTATGTTGCATTCTGTTCACACGCAGCAGGAGCTTGCCAGATGCATGTATTGGGAATACGATATGCGTGGTTGCTGTAACGTGTGAATTGATCAGCAAGTGGAAATTCCATGCTGGTGTGCATGGTAAATTCATGCATTGCTCAGTTCACACACTACGGCGACTGCGTATATGGCACCTACACGGAAAACCCACCTGTTGCCTGACCCACATGATACACTGATCATATATATGATGCTTGTGAAATGCACACCTGATGGGCTCCCACACTGAATGAGCAGAACACACCATGACATAAAAATGAAGGCAAGGAGAATGATGGATGCGTCTTTGGGGTCCCCATTGGGGAGTAAAGTAGGGTATAAATGAAGGAAGTAGTCAAAACGTCCGGAGAACTTGTATATCTGGCACATCTCCCTTCATTGACTCTGCTGGCCAAGTCTGCATGGATCCTCCCTGGCTCATGGGAATAAGTCTGTTTATAGATGCTGGAACGGAAACTGATTGTAGCTCATACCAAGTCAATATGTTTTATTGTTCTAGCATAATTACTTGACTGAAATGGCCCACAACAATCAGAAAGGGAGTAGCATTGTATGCAGTGCAATTAGTTTGAGTTACTGATGTGACCATTTCAATGCTGCCAAATACCAGCTTCCCGAAATTATCCAGGGACAGTTTCAAAAAGCCTTTCAAGAGAGAGAGAGAGAGAGAGAGTTGGAACCTCTGATTGTTTCTACCTTTTCTGCAACCACAGGGGTTAGATTTTTTTTTCTGCTAAAGGGGTGCAAAGTTAAAATTGTAATATAATAGGGTTGGGAAATATCTGGAGATTTTGGGAGTGGAGCCTGGAGAGGGTGGGGTTTGGGGAGGGAAGGGAAGGGACTGCAACAGGGTACAATGCCACAGAGTCTACCCTCTGAGGTAGCCATTTTCCCCAGAGGAAATGACCTCTATAGCCTGGAGACCAGTTGTAATTCCAGGAATTCTCCAGCCACTACCTGGAGGTTAGCAACCCTATTCTCGGGTCAAATCAGGGCTGCGGCATGAACTGAGACTTGGGGCGTGTGTGCTGCTGCTGCTGTGTTGCTCTGAGGACCCCTGAGATCAGTGACAGCAGTTGGCTGGGGCTTTCCGGTCCATTGGCAGAAGGTATTCTTCTATTGAGCAGGCAAAGGCAACAGGTAGGGTTGCCAGGACCCTCTTCGCCATTAGAGGGAGGTTTTTTGGGCGGAGCCTGAGGAGGGCAGGGTTTGGGGAAGGGAGGGACTTCAATGCCATAGAGTCTAATTGCCAAAGCAGCCATTTTATCCAGGTGAACTGATCTCTATCAGCTGGAGATCAGTTGTAATAGCAGGAGATCTCCAGCTAGCACCTGGAGGTTGGTAACCCTAGCAACAGGCCAGGATCTTAGAGTTTAGACCAGGCTTTGATGTTATGCCAATTAGAGGGGTCTCCTTTTATTGGGGAAAATTAGCTAGTAGAGCTTTGTGAGAGGTTGGCATGGAGAGTCTTCGAACCTTATTTTTAAGGGGCTGAGCGCATCAGTGGAAAAAGTTCCCAATAAAGAAGCTTTTATAAATTTTAAGGGTTTTCTTGCAAATAATCAAATTTGTGTACACATTCACAGGGAAACACACAAATCCCAATACACACAGAACTAGGAAAATAAAAGTACGAGGGGGTGGACACCAGGATTAGAAGTTCCCAGGAGAAAGTATATTTACCTATCTGGGGAGCAAGGTTCAGATAGAGGCAGCTGCATGTAGACGAGCAGAATTTCTCATAAGGAAAGCGAAGGGAACCTGTACACGCAAGTACATGGCTCACGTTTTGGATCCAAGGACAAACACTAGCAATTCACCATGGCAAACGGGGAGATATTTATACCCCAAAGAGGAGTTGGAGGTGTGGTTTCACTACGCCTGGCAATGTCTGGTGGTAGCCTGTCATTGCCAGGGCACAAAAGGTCTGATTGCGCTTGATGAGTTTAGGAGTAGGAGGGAGAAAAGAACAGGAGGTGAGGTAGATCAGAAACAATGCCTAGGTACTTCGGGCTAAGTACCCCTGAGAATTGGCTATAGATTTTTAGATGAAGGGGAGGTCTGGGAAACTATCTGCCAGGGTGAGTCAGAGGACTTGGCTAGCAACGTGATGATGAGTTTATTTGTGTCCATACCTATTCTCTGAATGGAGTTCTGTCTCTGATGAGATTAATGAGGTGTGCCTTATCTCATGCAGGAGAGAGCTAAACAAATGCAGAGTTCAGTGGCCAAAGCGGCCATTTTCTCCAGGTGAACTGATCTGTCCTGTGGAGATCGGTTGTGATAGCAGGAGATCGCCAGCCACCACCTGGAGGCTGGCAAGCCTACCTCCCTTCCACCCTCCAAAAGATACTTTTTACAGCCAGATTTAAGTTTGGCCAGAAATGATTCATTTAAACTGTTACCGAGTGTATATGCATCAGTGCTTTAAATAATCGCTTAAGCTTTGGATTAACATCAATTCTGTTTCACGCACAACTACGTTTAATACTTTGTTCGTTATAGGTGGGGATGAGCCCCAATCTGTCATAATTATCTGTAGAGATTCAGTGACGCCTTAAACTCCAACGTACCATTTACCTCTCTCTTTATTTAAAAACAACAACCATGAACACTTAAAATATCTAGAATTCTGGTGAGCCATGGAGCAAGGCTAGCGCAGGATCTGATCATATGCAGAGGAGTTGATCCAAGGGGGCTGTCGTAAATTTGCCCCCATTGGCTTCTTCCTCTGAGCAGCTCTGTCTTCCCATGCAAATGTAGCCCATCGGCTATATGTGGCAGCCTGGGTGAAAGATTCAAAAGAGACACATAGTTAAATTGTGGGACTTCCTGGCCCAGGATGTGGTGATGGCTGCCAACTTGGAAAGCTTTAAGAGGGCAGTGGACACGACTACTAGTCAAAATGAATACTAATCATGATGCATACCCATTCTCTCTAGTATCAGAGGAGCGTGCCTATAATATTAGGTGCTGTGGAACCAGGGTTGCCAGGTCCCTCTTTCCAACCGGCGGGAGGTTTTTGGGGCAGAGCCTGAGGAGGGCGGGGTTTGGGGAGGGGAGGGACTTCAATGCCATATGGTTCAATTGCCAAAGCAGCCATTTTTCTCCAGGTGAACTGATCTCTGTCGGCTGGAGATCAGTTGTAATAGCAGGAGATCTCCAGCTAGTACCTGTGGTTGGCAACCCTATGTGGAACACAGGCAGGACAATGCTGCTGCAGTCATCTGGTTTGTAGGCTTCCTAGAGGCACCTGGTTGGCCACTGTGTGAACAGACTGCTGGACTTGATGGGCCTTGGTCTGATCCAGCGTGGCCTTTCTTATGTTCTTAACCTCCAGGTGGGGCTTGGAAATATCCTGACATTACAGCTGATCTCCAGACTACAGAGATCAGATCCCCTGGAGAAAATGGCTGCTTTGGAGGGTTGACTCTAGAGTAGCCAGGTCCATGCTGGCCACCAGCTGGGGAAGGGTTAGGGTTGCCAGAGCCAGGTTGGGACACTCCTGGGGATTTGGGGATGGAGCCCGGGGAGAACAGGGACCTTAGTGGGTTACAATGCATAGAGTCCATCCTCCAAAACATCCATTTTTCTCCAAGGGATCTGATCTCTATAGTCTGGAGATGAGTTTTAATTCCGGGAGATCCCTAGGTCCCACCTGGAGGCTGGCATACCTGGTGGACTCTATGGCACAGTACCCTGCTGTGGTCCTTCCGCTCTCCAAACCCTATCTTCTCCCGGCTCCACCCCAAAACCTCCAGGAATTTTCCAGCCAGGAGTTGGCAACCCTATGCTTGGTGCTTGCCAGCACTCTCGCTTCCCCTTGTCTTAGGACCCCCAGCCCTGCTGGGTCATTATACGTGACATAAGGAGGTGTGTTTGGCTTATTGACTTCCAAATTGTCCAGGCCTGATGCAGGCAATCCTAAACTATCCAGACTCAGTGGAACGATGACTGCAGGACTCCGAATCTTACAAGCATGCCAATGCTGAGCAACGCAATTTATTACCAAATCTGGCTAAAAGGAAACTGGCTGAGCTTTGCTAGGATGGCTGCCAAGCGTTTGGAACAATAAGCCATGAGTCTACGCCAGAGGAAACAGAGGCTTGTGAAAGCCTCTCTTCTTTGTTACCTTGCAAACGCAAAATGGCTCATTCTCCTTGGGTTGGCTCCTTCAGTCTTAACTATGCTTCAGAACAAAATCTGCAGTTCATTTGGCTGTTACTGAAGAAAGAGAAGCTTGCTTTCCTAAGTAGAGTTGTCAGCTCTGGGTTGGGAAATTCCTGGGTTGGGAAATTTTGGGATGGGGAGTGGAGGATGGGGAGGGTGGGGTTTAGAGAGGGGAGGGACTTCAATGGGGAACAATGCCATAGAGTCCACCTTCCAAAGCAGCCAGTTTCTCCAGGGGGAACTGATCTCTGTTGTCTGGAGATCAGTTGTAATAGCTGGAGATCTCCAGGCACTATCTGGAGGTTGCCAACCCTAAGAGGAAAGGCTCAGAATGAAGTAAGATAACAGTCACAATTTAAGCTTGTTTTGTAAAAAGATAACACTTCTAGGGTTGCCAGCCTCCAGGTAGACCTGGGGATCTCCAAGAATTATAACTAATCTCCAGACAACAGAGGCTGGTTCCCCTGGAGAAAATGGCTTCTTGGAGGATGGGGGCTCCATGGCATTATACCTTGCTGACGTCCCTCCCCAGACTCCCTCCTCCACTTGCAGTAAGAAATTCTTACTGCTTACAATAGTTGCTTAAAGAAATTCATGGTGGCCTAAAGGCAGGGTTGCCAGCCTCCAGGTGGTGGCTGGAGATCTCCTGCTATTACAACTGATCTCCAGGGCCATTTTTACATGGTTAATTTTGATGCTTGCTCAAAGCTCTTTTAAAAAATGTGACTTTAAAAATACCTATTCACGGTCCTGATGCAAAAGGAGAAATTCCACCCCCCTCACCTGCTCCTTTGTTCCTGTTTGCATAACCATTAGCATGTGCATAGCTAACGCGCCTTTGTTGTTCTGCATGATTCCTTGAGGAGGATTCTTCAGGCAAACACCAAAGGTTGTGTTAAATGGGCTCTTTTGTAATGTGAAGCAGGTATGCGCCGGCTTCGCAGTCACTTCCGGAATGACAGTTCAGTGTGCAAAATTCAAAAAAATATGCGGGGCAATTCAGTCTGGAACGCGCTGCTAATTACCATGCAAAAATGGCCCAGGTGACAGAGATCAGTTCCCCTGGGGAAAATGGCCACTATGGCAATTGGACTCTATGGCATTGAAGTCCCTCCCCTCTCCAAACCCTCCTCAGGCTCCACCTCCAAAAACCCCAGGTATTTCCCAACCCGGAGCTGGCAACCCTACCTTGTTGTCAGAATGGTGCATTAGGACCCGAGTGACGTGGGTTCAAATCCCCACTTGCCAGAAAGCGTACCGACTGACCTTGGTCTAGTCGTAGTCTCTAAGTGCAACCTACCACATAGGGTTGTTGTGAGGATAAATGAAGGAGGGGGAAACCATGTTTGCTACTAGGGTTGCCAGCTCTGGATTGGGAAATTCCTGGAGATTTGAGGGTGGAGTCAGGTCTTATTCTTGTTGGTATCTCTGGGTAGAGGACCACTTGGCATCTCTAGAGGAGATAGATTTTGAACTGTTTAAAGAAGACTGTGTTTTTCTGTTTCTGGCATATCTTTAACAAAAAAGTGCTTGGCTCAGAATTGGAGCAACTGCTTTGAATTCCTTTCTGGGCCCGCCAAATTTGGGACATTGTTTCTTGTTCTTGGAGGGGCATTTTCCAATCTAGCTAAGCTTGCCAACCTCCAGGTATTAGCCGGAGATCTCCTGCTATTACAACTGATCTCCAGCTGACAGAGGTCAGGTCAGTACACCTGGAGAAAATGGCCGCTTTGGCAATTGGACTCGATGGCATTGAAGTCCCTCCCCTCCCCAAACCCCACCCTCCTCAGGCTCCACCCCCTCAAATTTCCAGGCATTTCCCAACCCAGAGCCGGCAACCTCATTCGCAAGGTTGTTGTGAAGAATAAATGCAGGAGAGGAGAATCGTGTACGCCTCCCTGAGCTGCTTGGAGGAAGCGTGGGATAACCGTGTACAAATATCTTTGTTACTCATGTGTTGTGCAAAGCTCCCATTGCAAAGGTGCGTCTGAGCGCACCCTGTCTTTTTTGCACCATAGAAAAAGCCTGGCTCTCCCCAATTCTTTAAACCTGGTGGCTTTTTTTGCTAGACGCTTATAAAAAGCACCAAGAGCTTTTTGAGTAGGGTGCACCTCCTTTATATATGTCTCCATCCACAATGCAGAAAGGAGATGATTAAAAAAAAAAAAACCCTCTCGAGTTTCCTTTTCTAAGGGTGTGCATTGTTCTAGCCTCTCCGGAGCAGTTCTGACTCTTGTGTGTTGAATCTGATGTTTGCGTGATCTTATAATTGCCTCAGTGGGTCCATTAAGTAATGACATATATTGTGGTTTGTGAGTCACCATGGCAAACGGCAACGATTACATTGAGAAACATGGCCTCGGCGGCTCCGCACAGTTAAATAAGAACTGAGTTATGATGATGGTGATTATTAATTTTGGGAACAATAAGGGAGACTGCCGGGGAGGGAGAAGAGCCTGAAAAGAGCAGCAAGAAACCCCGACAGATTACGAGAACGGAGGAAGGGAAACCTGTAGGTGTGGCTGCATCTGCAGCGAGCTGTTGTTCTCGCAAAGGACAAGGGTGCTCGGCGTTCACGTGTCTGATTAGAGCCTTAGCCAAGATTTGAAAATGCTAAGAGTTAGGGTTGCCAGCTCCGGGGTGGGAAATACCTGGAGATTTGGGGGGTGGAGTTCTGAGGAGGGGGGTTGGAGGGGGGGGACCTCAATGCCATAGAGACCAGGGGCCATTTTTTCCCAAGGGAATTGATTTCTAGTGCCTGGAGATCAGTTGTAATTGCAGGAAATCTCCAGCCACCACCTGGAGGTTGACAGCCCTAGTCAGGGAGGGTTCTTCCCTCCCTCCTCTCCTGCAGCAGTCAAACTGTTTGAATTTATGCAGGCAGGGATATGGGTAGAGGGTAGGGTTGTGTAATGTCAGAGAACTCTCCTGTGAATTGGAGGTCTTGGGCCAAAGTGATGGGCCTGGTGGGAGTCGGGTAGGGTTGCAAACCTCCAGGGGGTGGCTGGAGATCTCCCACTATTACAACTGATCCCCAGACGATAGAGATCAGTTCATCAGGAGAAAACTGCCGCTTTGGCAATTGGACTCTGTGACATTGAAGTCCCTCCCCTCCCCAAACCGCACCTCCTCAGGCTCTGCCGCAAAAACCTCCCACCGGTGGCAAAGAGGGACCTGGAAATCCTAGAGCCAGGACCTCTAGACTCAAGTATGTGAATGGTTCTCATGGGCTCAGATGGTTAGGAAATGGTCTCAAGATGGTTATAAATATCCCTGAGAACACTGAGAAGGTGGCCCTTCTCTAGGGTTGCCAACCTCCGGGTACTTGCTGGAGATCTTCCACTATTACAACTGATCTCCAGCCAATAGAGATCAGTTCACCCGGAGAAACTGGTCACTTTGGCAATGGGACTCTATGGCATTGAAGTCCCTCCCCTCCCCAAACCCCACCCTCCTCAGGCTCTGCCCCCAAAACCTCCCACCAATGGCGAAGAGGGACCTGGCAACCCTACCCTTCTCATCTGATGGATGGGGGAAGGTGTGTGTGTATTTGTTTTTCAGGCAGACTGAGAAGCAGCCAGCCAGCTGCAAGTCAGCTGGAGCACCTTTCTATTTATTTATTTAGACATTTATACCCTGCTTTTCACCCCAAAGTGCTGCCTTGTAGGAGTACCTGTTTGCCTCCATCTCACCCTGTGCTCTGTTCTTATATTTGTAGATCAAGGCACTATTACAAAGAATCCAACCAGAACAGGTTGAGCTAAAAAATACAAAAATTACAAATGTATAAATTTTAATATGGTGCACCGTAAAGTTAAAAACATAAGGCCTGTATCATAGGTGAATCATGCACAGTCAATAGATACATGAAACTCATGCACATTAGATGTGAAACTGTACAATGACCAAAGTAGGACAAAATAAGGACCAAACGTGTTTGGGCCTCAAAAAGGCCTTCCTCAGTGATCAGACATAGAATTGTAGTCTAGGACACATCCTAACAATACAATATCATCACGCACGGTAGAAAATACATAAAAACCCCTCTAGTATTATGAAGCCTGCTAGGTGACTTTGGGCTAGTCACAGTTCTCTCCGAACTCTCTCAGCCCCCCCTTCCTCAAAAGCTGTCTGCTGTGAGGAGGGGAAGGGAAGGTGATTGTAAGCCGCTTTAAGACTCCTTAAAGGTAGAGAAAAGCGAAGCATAAAAACCAGCTCCTCCCCCTCTTCTTCTTCTTCCTCTTTTTCACCCCACCTGGAGCTTGGCTAGGGTTGCCAGGACCCTCTTCACCCTCAGCAGGAGGTTTTGGAGGCGGAGCCTGAGGAAGGCAGGGTTTGGGGAGGGGAGGGACTTCAATGCCATAGAGTCCAATGGCCAAAGTGGCCATTTTCTCCAGGTGAACTGATCTCCATTGGCTGGAGATAAGTTGTAATAGCAGGAGATCTTCTGCCATTACCTGGAGGCTTTACTATATTGTCTATATTATTGTTCAGTACCACACTGTATGCTTGTTCATATATTGCATGTTATTAGGTAGTTAGCTAGTTAGTTGCTTTGTTCTTGTTATCTATATAAAATTTCGTGTTTGCTTAAATCCTGAGTGTGCTGTTGTTTGTTTTGATTACCTGGAGGCTGGCAACCCTAAACTTGGCAACCCTATGGGGCAATGAATTCCACAAGTGAGTTTCACAGTGTGAAGCTCTGTGTTGTGCCTATCATATTCTTTGTGAGCTTGTCTGCCACTCAGTTTTGCCAGGTGACTCCTCTAGTATTAAGAGAGGAGAAAAATCTCTTTCTTCTTCCTCCTTGCATGCATCTCATTCTTGATTTTATGAATCTGCATTGTGGTTTCTGCTTTTAGTCATTTCTTAATCTAAACTTCAAAAAGACTTTGCAAATGTCTCTCTTTGTGGGGATGAAGCCACAAGGCCTTCAGGATTAACCTGGGTATTAAAGAAAGGGCTATTACTCTTAATTTGGGAGTTGATAATAGGAGCGTGGGCTCCATAATGCAAAGGTGGGTTGCCAGGATACAGTAAAAAACAGAGGTGTGCCAAGCTGTAAAAACCTCTGTGCGCCCCACTTTTCCAGGTGGTTACATTGGGGATACCAGTGCCTTGTGAATGTATAGCCAGAGGAGAAAGGTGATCTGACTTTTGGTCAGATCCTGGCCTCTTGGACTGTATGGTAATCATCAGGACACAGAACGAGGCAACAAACAGGCCAAATATGGTGTCAGGGGACAACCAAGTTTTATATCAATTGCTAGATGGATGGCCAGACACTAGGGTTATCAGTGGGAGGTTCACAACCGGTGGGAGGTTTTTGGGGTGGAGCCTGAGGAGGGCGGGGTTTGAGGAGGGGAGAGACTTCAATGCCATAGAGTCCAATTGTCAAAGCGGCCATTTTCTCCAGGTGAACTGATCTCTATCGGCTGGAGATCCATTGTAATAGCAGGAGATCTCCAGTTAGTACGTGGAGGTTGGCAAACCTACCAGACGCTATTTATGGAGCTGGCGGAAGATGCTTGGTCAACGGCATCTGATTGTCCGAAGATGTTTCTGGAACAGGCATTTCTCAGGCTGGCCCTGGGAGTCTCCAGTCAGCATGAGAACTACAGCCTTCTAGGACCATTGACTTCAATGGACTTAGAAAGGCGAACGGCTGCTTAGGACTGTAAGATGCCCCATATGCTCATATGGTGGGGGAGATCAGCCTCTCACTGAATGTCGCCAGCAAAACAGATAGTGGCTGGGGTTGTATTAGCTGGCTGAAAGGATGGAGTCTGTGCGTGTTTGTGTATAAGATTTCAAGAGGGGTTGCTGGGACACTGGTAGCAAAATCAAACAGGAGTCCAAGGGCACCTTTTTATTATTTCTTTTATTCTTATTTTTTTGGTGTCAAGACACAGTCAGCTTATGGCGACCCGTCATGGAGTTTTCAAGGCAAGAGACATTCAGAGGTGATTTGCCTTTGCCTGCCTCTGCACAGCAGTCCTGAACTTTTTTGCCCGCGTTTTCAAATTTAAGATAAAACAGGTCTCTGAAAATGCATGGAAATGCAAGGGGAGAGCGAGGCAACCTCTGACGGTCGAAAATGGCATGCACAATCAACACAAAGACCTAAAGTCATTGAAGGGGTGACAATGAGGGAAACAGCCATGCATAAACCAAAGTACTGACCAGTGTTGACTCTGGTTAGCTTCCAAGATCTGACAATCTAAAGACAAACAATCTAATCCAACCTAAGCTTCATTGTTAGAGCTCACTTCATCAGATTAACAGAGTGACCATCCATATCAGCCAAATTTATATAACTGGATTGTCTGTTTAGGCATCTTTTGGGTCTACAGGAAGTTTAAAAAGGATACTGTTTGTGTTTGGAGAGACCGCTGTTCCTTTCCAAAGACTAGCACCTTCTTGGTGCCTGCTGACCTCCCCCATGCTAAACAGGTGTCACAAAAATGTTACGAATCTCTAGTGTGCTCTACACAAGGAAACTATGCTTGTAGCGGTTGCACATGGAACTTCCTACCACTTGGCAAAGCGGGGAATAGTGTTACCTAAAACTGGGCCAAGGGTTGTATGGCTTATGATGGTTGACTTATGTTTTCGAATGACGGGAAGTGGCTCTTCTGTTAGACCAGCTCAGAGCCAAAATTGCATTTGGTGCTCTTGTGTTTTCAGACTGAAATAGCACAGCGTACTGTTTGAGAGGCTTCATGTCAGATGTTGCATTCCAATGTATTTTGCACCTCTCCTGGCTTCAGCTTGAAAACAGATGCAGTGTTCATTCTGGGGTTTAAACTTCCGTATGTAGAATCTTGTTGTAAACGTACATATAGCCATGCTTCACTATGATTCCTTGGTTCTCAAGAGAATGATTGCTTTACAACATCGTTCCTGGCCCCTCTTGAACAGGGGTGTTGGCGTGTCAAGCTGGGAGTTTGAGCTTGACCTGTAAAACTGGCCCTTTCAGACAGCCAGAATGGTACCATAGTTAAAGTATGGGGCCAAGACTGGCAAGACTCATCTACCCCTTGCTTGCCATAAAATTCACCCTGGGTCATTCATTCTCACCCTATCCTACCTCATAGGGTTGTTGTAAGGAAAAAGTGGGAGGCAGAAGAATCATATATACTTAGGGTTGCCACTGCCAGCCTCCAGGTGGTGGCTGGAGATCTCCTGGGATTACAACTGATCTCCAGGCGACAGAGATCAGTTCACCTGGAGAAAATGACTGCTTTGGAAGGTGGACTCTATGGCATTGTTCCCTACTGAAATCCTTCCCCTCCCCAAGCCCCACCCTTCACAGGCTCCACCCCCAAAATCTCCAGATATTTCCCAACCCACAGCCAGGAACCCTAGCAGACCCATGCAAGTGGCGGCCAATAACTTAAGACTGTAAGGGGTGCTATAAATATTTTAAATAAATACATAGAAGGGAAGAAGGGAAATACATAGAATAAATACATGGAAGAGACTAGCAGGGTCATCTGGTCCAACCCCCTGCACGATGCAGGGAATTCACAACTACTTCTCTCCACACCCCCAGTGACCCATACTCCATGCCCAGATGGCAAAAACAAACAAACACCAGGAACCCTGGCCAATCTGGCCTGGAGTAAAATTGCTCCGCATGGACATTGAAGCCCCCCCAGCACCATCAGCCCAGGGTATCTCAAGGCCCACTTGGAGACAACCTCTGGTGCCACACCTCGGCCGGTACCCCGACATGATAGCCAAACTCTCCTCGGAGTCCCACACCAGACCAACACAATCAGTGGTGGCGATCACCGGGATGGGGACTGCCCTGCTGGAGAAAGCTTCCTGAAAGAGCACAGCCTCCCCTTCCCACCCCTAGTCAAGGACTGATGGACTGAATACCAGGGTGGGGGGAGCCCATGGCAGAGTGGGAATTTGAACCAGGCTTTCCCTGGACCAAGTCCACTGCTCTAGCCAATATACTACTCTGCCCCCTTCACACAGTTTTTTTGTCTTTGATACTGGTTTTGAGAACACGATTTGTTTGTTTGTTTAAGACGGGGTGGGGAACGTCAGACCTGGGGGCCGTTTAAGGCCCTCGAAATCATTTGGTCTGGCCCTTTGTGGGTCCTGGCAGATCTCTAGCTCAGAAGGATCTAAGACTGGTGATCCGCCCCTCCCACGTATAGGAATAGCCTCTATTCAAGGTGGATGTGAGTTTGTTTTGCCGAGAAAAGTAACCCTTTTTCCCCCTTGCAGAAGAGTCATTAGCTATGGAGCTGTTAGGACAGCCCAAGAAACTGTGTTAACCCTTTCCCACCCGAGCTATGGAGAAACATATTCCCTCTGTACTACAAGAGGGCTGGCGCCCGGCTGGTGCAACAGACCATCCTGTGCCACCAGGTGGGCAAGTGCGCCACCGGTTGGATGCCTGCCTGCTTGCCCATGCTGGGGGGGGGGTCATCTGGGGCAGCAGCTTGCTTGGGGCTTGGTCGACTAATTTTTAAGTTGATAATTTTGTATGGCCCGTGAATGATGTTATAAATATCCAAATGGCCCTTGGCGGGAAAAAGGTTCCCCACCCTTGGTTTAAGAATTCATTGTCTTTAAAAATGCAGGGAGGGTCAATCAATCTTTATTAAAAACAGTGATAGACCAGCACAGCACAATTTACCATTAAAACCCTTAGTATTAACGCTCTACCCACAGGTCAATACAAATAGTAAAAAAAGTTGTTTGGACTCTTTGCAAACTATGTAAACTACCCATTAAAATTATTGACACACCGGTGTTCTCAGCAGCGCCTGGTGGATTCTACAGGCTGCTGCACAAAACTTAGCCGTTCCTACTGTAGCCTGTGGATTTTTGTCTATAAGCAACATTTTAGTTTGCTCTTGACCTGAATGGCTGGAATGCCGACTAAGTCAGGGGGAGATAAACTTAGAATGAACCTCTTGATATAATGGACAGCGTAGCAGGACATGCTCTGTTGTTTCAATTTCCTTTAAAGCACAGGGACATATCCTATCCTCCAGGGGAAGCTTTCTGTCAGGCCTTTACAGGCCCTTGCCCTAGCATTCATCGCCTCCCTCCCTAGATTCATGCATACGCAGGGGGGTCCTCTACTATCTGGTTCGCTGGAAGTACCTAGGTTCTGGTCATGATGAATGGGTTGCTGAACACCCCGTAGCAGCCCCCCCCGGCTGGGAACCCTTATCTCGGGATTGCTCTGCCTAGTCTTGCCTTCACAGGCTCAAATGCTTTTAAACATGTACCCTGCCTCAGTATTGCCATTAACAGCCTTCTTCTGTTTGTAGACAGTCAGTTTTTTAATTTAACTTTTTGCTCCTAATAAAGTATTACTGCTTCAGGACTACCTGCCTGGATGAGTTTGCTTTTGGGAATGCTAGGGGTAAATGCCTGATTCTGACAGCTTTCTGCAAGGAGGGTCGAATATTCACCCTTAACGTTGCTAGTTTATTCACGTAACGGGCTGAATAATTATTTGTAATAGGTTAAGAATGACACGGTCTATTGTAGATATGCAGATGCCTTTTTAACGTTAGCATTTGGGGATAATACGAAGATAGGTTTTTCTTGACAGGATCCATTCAATCCACCCGCTGCTCTAGGGTTGTTGTTGTTGTTGTTGTTTTGATACTGTTTGTTGTATATTCTTATCGGTAAATATTTTCTAATTACAATGTGACAATATGTTGTTGTATTTGTCATTGCAGCAATTTAGCTTCCCAACATATTTTTTAGGGGTGGATTTCCTGTGCCTCTGGCTTTCTCTCCCAGAGTAGTGCTGGTGAATTTTACATAGAAGCTGGCTTCTCTTCGGGGTTTGCTCGCTGGGTTGTGCACGAGTCAGAGGTGGGTTTGAACACGCCTCTGGATTCCAGGTGTCTGATGCATTCCAGAGTGCAAATGAGCCCCGGTGTCATAGAGTTCCAGCCTTTAGGAGGGGTCTGGAGATCTCCCGGAATTACAACTGATCTCCACATGACAGGGATTGGTTTCCCTAGAGAAAATGGCTGCCTTGGAGGATGGACTATATAGCTTTATACCCTGCTGACATCCCTCCCTTCCTAAAACCTAGGGTTGCCAACCCCAGGTACTAGCTGGAGATCTCCTGCTATTACAACTGATCTCCAGCTGATAGTGATCAGTTCCCCTGGAGAAAAGGGCCACTTTGGCAATTGGACTCTATCGCATTGAAGTCCCTCCCCTCCCCAAACCCCACCTTCCCCAGGTTCCACCCCAAAAACCTCCCGCTGGTGGTGAAGAGGGACCTAGGAACCCTCCCAAACCCCACCTTCCCTAGGCTCCACCCCCAATCTCCAGGAATTTCCCCAAATTGAACTGGTAAACATGATGAAAAACATGGGCCAGCTTTCTGGCCTGTTTCTTGGGTTGCCATCTCCAACCTGCAAAATTCCTGGAGATTTGGTGGTGAAGAGGGATTATTTCATCAGAAGTGTACAGTATACCACCGAGTTTGTCCTCTGAAGGTGCCTTTTTCTTCAGGAGAAATGATCTCTGTAGCCTGGATTTTGGCTGTGATTCCAGGAGAACTCCAGGCCCCTCCTGGAGGTTGGCAGCCCTACCTATCTCTTGCATGGACGCAGAGGACACAGAAAACTGCTAGGAGATGCTCAAAGGCTGGTATTTCTCCTTCTGAAGCAACTGTGGCGTCTGAGTGTCTCTCCTGGTAGCGTTCTATTTCCCCCAGCGCCCCTTGGCATTTCATCTGCAAGCTCTACTTGTCAGGACTGATGCAAGGTATTTTGCTATTCTGAGTGACATTTGCCCCTTAATTCCTGGGCATATGCCGATGTGAACTCAGGAGATGAGGTAAGGGAGACCACTTAACTATTCCTCTGACGAACCTAACTTTTCAGCTTTTGTAATTTTTAAATTAGCTATTTATACCCTGCTTTTCTCCCCAGCGGAGACCCAAAGTGTCTTACATGATTCTTCTCTCCTCCATTTTATGATCACAACAACCCTGTGAGGTAGGTCAGGCTCAGAGTGTATGACTGGCCCAAGGTCACTCACTCAGTCGGGTTGCCAATCTCCAGGTGGTGGCTGGAGATCTCCTGCTATTACAACTGATCTCCAGCTGATAGAGATCAGTTCCCCTGGAGAAAATGGCCACTTTGGCAATTGGGCTCTATGGCATTGAAGTCCCTCCCCTCTCCAAACCCCACCCTCTTCAGGATCCATCCCCCAAATCTCCAGGTATTACCCAACCTGGAGCTGGCAACCCTATCACTCAGTGAGCTTCCATGGCAGACTGGGGATTTGAACCTGGGTCTCCCATATCTTAGTCCAGGGTCTTTTATGTATGGGCGCTTTGACTTACTTTCTCCGCCGGCCCAACTTGGTTTTTCTTTTTTCTTTTTAATTTTTATTATATAAGAAATAGCTGGGGTAGAGAAAGAAAACGGGGAAGGGGAAAGTATAAACACCTGACATATGATTTTAAAAAAACTAAAGATAAAAGTCCTAATGTAGACCAGGCAAATAACGTTACCTTATTTTTCATCGCTTGGGCGGGTTATATAAATAGCATACACAGAGAATAGGGTTGCCAGGTGCCCGCTGGTGGCGGGCAAACCCCTGGCAATTTACCCCTCTGCCCACCGACCACCTGAGGGTCGGCGGGTAAATGTGTACGCGTCACTTCTGGTTTAGAACCGGAAGGGCCTCCTCACAAGGGGCCTTATGCCTCTTAGTTTGAGTGGTAAAGCGGCCCTTTACCACTCAAACTAAGAGGTATAAGGCCCCTTGCGAGGCGGCACTTCCAGTTCTAAACCAGAAGTGACACGCACATTACCGATATGAGAACAGCCTCCCGCCGGAGGAGAGGGGGGACCTGGCAGCCCTAACAGAGAATAATCACTATGTCTAGTTAATGTGTTAGCACACCTAATACTTATCTATTAATAGTTAGAGTTACCTTGTAGTATGGCCAAGGTCCGACTTAGTTTTTCGTTGGGGTTATGCATGAGTTTTTCCAACCCTTAGAGATGACCTCGCACCCTGCCTGCGCAATGTCCAGGTCTTCCCAATCCTGTTGTAACGTGATTCTCCGATCTCCCCTGAGATCAGCCTGGGTCAAATTGTCCCCATTTCCATGCATAAGCCAAAGCATGGGAGAGGGGAGCTGGAGGGGGGGGCATTTTTCTCACAGTAAGATGGGTTTTTAAACAGTGCTTGGGTTTCTTCCCCCCTACCCTGTTCCTTTTAAAGAGCTCTGTTCTGTAAAATGGGTTTTAAAACGGCACTTGGGTTTCCGCCGAGCGGAGAGGGGAGCTGTGGGGTGTGTGATGTTTTTCTCACAGTAAGCACTACAGCCAATTACAAAGCAGCGTTTTCAAGGGGCAGGGACTCAGATGCTTCTGGATTTTTGTTGGTTTTTCTGCAGTTCTCCGGAAACTCCAGGACTTTCTCCAGGGCAAACAACAACATGCATAGCATTTTTAGGATTCCTAACAGAAAAGTGTGGGTCAAGAGAGCCTCGAACCCCAAGAGAGCCTCGAACCCCAGGACTCTAGATCTGCTGCAAGTACTTGGCAGCACTCAGAATGTGCCTGACACCGAGCAGATGCTCCCTTTCATGTTCCTTCTTGGAATATGCCCAGTTTTGTTGATTCAACTCTCCTCCCCGCCCCCCCAGAAAGCAGTGATGTGAAAGCTTGGATGGATGTGGAATAGTCATCAAGAATATGCGGCAGCAGGGCAGGTGGTATGTGGAGAAGTAGGTCTGGCACATTGGCATATTAGACCACAAATTTCTCTCTTTCAGTCACAGAATTCCTGATGACTCTTAATGTTTGATTACCTTAAATGTTCAAGCTTTTGGCTCAATACGGAATTGGGATTTCAGGGCTATAATACTCTGGTGATATCAGAAGAAGAGTTGGTTTTTATATGCCGACGTTCTCTACCAGTTAAGGGAGACTCGAACCGGCTTACAATCACCTTCCCTTCACCTCTCCACAACAGACACCCTGTGAGGTCAGTGGGGCTGAGAGTATGTGACTAGCCCAAGGTCACCCAGCTGGCTTCATGTGTAGGAGTGGGGAAGCCTTATCATTGCCTTATGTAATAGTATGATTACTTGAGGAAGGCACATGTCTAAAAGAGCCAGTGTGGTGTAGCGGTTAAGAGTGGTGGACTCTAATCTGGAGAACCAGGTTTGATTCCCCACTCCTCCACATGAAGCCAGCTGAGTGATCTTGGGCTAGTCACAGTTCTCTTCGAGCACTCTCAGCCTCACCTATCTCACAAAGTGTCTGTTGTGGGGAGAGGAAGGGAAGGAGATTGTAAGCCAGTTTGGTTCTCCTTAAAAGGTAGAGAAAGTTGGCATATAAAAACCAGCTCTTCTACTACTACTACTACTTTATTGGCATTTTAAACTGTCAGCTTGAAACTAGTATAATGATGCAATACTCTTGGGTAGGTTAGGAGTGAAATGTAACAGCAAGAGTCTTCTGGCATCTCACCTGCCAAAGCTTGAGCCCATGGGGGAGATGGGGTAATAATCTTCCTGTTGGTTGAAGCACAGTATAGACTGTATGATGCTTCTCTCATATGAAGAATTCAAGGCAGGGGTTCCCAACAGGGTGCCTGTGGGTGCCATGGTGCCCACCGACAACTTTCCTGGTGCCCACCAAGTGCTTGCAGAAAGTGGGAGGAGCCAGGTGAGGTTTTGCCCAGGAAAGCTTCTGATTGGCCATTGAAGATTTGATTGGCTGTGCAGATTTTTTAAAATGTTGCTTTGGCAGCAGCTGCCACCCACCACAGCACAAGGCTCTTCAAAGTGTGATTGAAGGTAAGCCACATCAGCAATTTTGTGGCTGGCTCCACCTCCTGCAGAAGTTGGGCTGCCAACCTCCAGGTACTAGCTGGAGATCTCCAGCCGATAGAGATCAGTTCCCCTGGAGAAAATGGCCCCTTTGGCAATTGGGCTCTATGGCACTGAAGTCCTGCCCCAAACCCCACCCGTCTCAGGCTCTGCCCCCCAAAATCTCCAGGTATTTCCCCACCTGGAACTGGCAACCCTATTCCGAAGCCATTTGTGGTTACGCCCACCACACTGGGTCAGAATGCCAAAGGTGCCTTCAGCCTTAAAAAGGTTGGAGACCTCTACTTAAAGGCATAGAGATAGGAAGTAGAGGGAGGGGGTGACTGGAACAGTCAGAGGTGGAGTTGATTGAGGAGACGCTAAAAGCCACCTCCGTTTTTTAGACCAGATGGAGCAAATCATTCAAGCTTCCTGACTGCTACCTGGCACTTCTCCGGAATGACTACCATCGCGTCCTCCTCAAACTCCCTGTCCTTTACCCTTACTCACTTTATAAAAGTGAGTCCTTGGTAGGCAGTATTGGGATTTCATGGATAGGGTTGCCAGGTCTAGGTTGGGGACTAGGGTTGCCAACCACCAGGTACTAGCTGGAGATCTCCTGCTATTACAACTGATCTCCAGCCAATAGAGATCAGTTCTCCTGGAGAAAACGGCCGTGTTGGCAATTGAACCATATGGCATTGAAGACCCTCCCCAAACCCCGCCCTCCTCCACCCCAAAAACCTCTGCCGGTGGCAAAGAGGGACCTGGCAACCCTAGTTGGGACATACCTGGAGATTGTGGGGGTGGAGCCTGGGGAAGGTGGTGTTTGGGGAGGGGAGGGACCTCAGCAGGGTATAATGCCATAGAGTCCACCCTCCAGTGCAGCCATTTTCTCCAGGGGAACTGATCACTATTGCCTGGCAATCATTTGTAATAGCAGGAGATATCCCGGTCCCACCTGAAGTTTAGCAACCCTATTCATGGATTATTAATCGCTCTCAGTGTAGGGAAGCTTCATATATTTAGAGACAATTAGAAAAGTGAATTCTGCCGTGAAGCGCACCCTTGATGGCTTTCCTCCACTCTAGTAGCATTGTGGCTGGCTTGCAGCCTTGAAAATCCTCCTCCAGTTGCCTTGTCTTCTTCTGTTATTCAGGCATAGAAGTGACTGAATAGTTACAGCTGCATTGTGGTCACGATGATGGTAGTGCATGGCGGTGGTTCGTACTTTCTGAAAAATGGTGATGAACAGGGGGACTGTTCTTCCTTTTAGTGCAAGTGCAATAGCCTCAGCTGTGGTTGTGAAGCTGTTAACTTGCTTGCTAATCGGAGGGCGGGGGGAGCCTATTTTGCAGAGGAAGGCCCCCAGACTCCTGCACAAAATAAATAATTCCTAACCAAAATGCGCTATTCAGGTGACTGATCACTGCGCCGAGAGCACTCGACGCCTCTTGTAATAAAAGGCGTGTGTTTACATGTGTTTGCTTGGCAGATGGTGTGGCTTTCTTTCTTGGCTTATGGAACAGACTTATATATATATATATTGAATTCCATCCTTCACAGTGTGCAAACAAGAATTTCTTTTTCCTGGGCATTCTCAATGGTTCCTTAAAAAAAAAAAAAAAAGATCCTTGCTCCAGTAGGAGATGGGGGGTACTTAGTGTGGCAGGTGTAGGGTTGTCACCCTCCAGGTACTAGCTGGAGATCGCCTGCTATTACAACTGATCTCCAGCCGATAGAGATGTTCACCTGGAGAAAATGGCCGCCATAGGTGGGTGGCAATCTTCATCACCATGCAGTGATCTCACTTCTAGCATGACCCAGAAGTGCTTTTGGGGGCAGAGCCTGAGGAGGGCATGGTTTGGGGGAGGGGAGGGACTTCAGTGCCATAGAGTCCAATTGCCAAAGTGGCCATTTTCTCCAGGCGAACGGATCTTTGTCGGCTGGAGATCAGTTGTAATTGCAGGAGATCTCCAGCCACCACCTGGAGGTTGGCAACCCTACTGGCAACCCTAGTGCCAGTGTCTATTTGAGACAAAGAACTTTATGCACACCTTTGCGAAAGTCGGTCTCTGTAGCATTTGAGGAAGCAGGTGGGCCCTCTGGCAGAGTTCTGTACTCCGACGTGTGTGGTGATTTAATGTTTCTGTTATCTGTCATCACTGTTGCTATACTGTTGGGAAGGATTATTATAGGAAGACGACTTTTCCCACTAAGTAAATGCCTAACTTATGTCTGTGAAGGAGAGGGATAGGGATATATTTTTTCTTTCCTTTGATGGTTGCTGGCCTGATCTTTCTCTTTAGAAACCAGGGCTGCTCTTTCATGGAGGCAGGAAGAGGTCACAGACTGCCTGAACGGTATTGTGTTTGCTGTTTGGTGGGCTGAATGAGCCAGTGAGAATCAAGAATATGGAAGGAAAAGGAATAGTTGCTAGAGGCATTTGAAGAAGCTCTTGGTTGTTGCAGGAGTTTTCAATGGGAGCAATAAAGAACACACTGCAATCTTCAGTCAAAGGAATCACGAGAGCCCTTAAAGGTCTCTTACATCCTTTGGAGTATGACTTACTTTGATGATTGCCGATGGCTAATCTATAGCTTCAGAACAAGACAGGAGTCCAGTAGCACCTTAGGGAATAATACAATTTATCTATTTATTTATTTTTTGCTTTCAAATTACAGCTCTCTTCTGGCGATCCCGTAGGGTTTTCAAGGCAAGAGACATTCAGAGGTGGTTTGCCATTGCCTGCCTCCCCGTCACGACCCTGGAATTCCTTGGAGGTCTCCTATCCAAATATTTGCCAGGGCCGACCCTGCTTAGCTTCGGAAATCTGAGGAGATCAGGCTAGCCTGGGGCTATCCAGATCAGGGCTATCTACCCACACCAGTCATAATTTGATGAGAGGTTCATAACAGTCTGCATGGGATGGAAAAAGCAGGTGCCAAGAAAAACCTTCTCCCTGTCTCATAAGACACCCAGAGAAAATGACTGATGGTAGGATCAACATAGGCAAAAAGCAGTACTTTGGCATACACCGTTATAAAATTTTCTCCTACAAGATGTGGTCCTGGCAATTAGCTTTGAAAAGGCTTCGGAAAGGGTTAGGTCCCCAGTCTTGTTGAGCCTATGGGTTCTTCTTGTATTTTGGGAACAGGGAGTGGGCACCACCACAAAATGGCTGCCATGGGGGCCAGCACCAATGACAAAATGGCTGCCATCAAGTGCTGAGGCCAAAAAAAAAATTTGGGGGGAGGTTCCAAACCTAGTGTCTTCCTATGATGGTGGTAGCGGTTTCTGAATGTGTGGTCCCTGCTGAAATAAAGGCGGTACATCCTGAGATCTTCTGAAGCCTCTTGTGCTTCAGTGAAGT
The DNA here is from genome assembly GCF_029931775.1 of Euleptes europaea. Lineage (NCBI taxonomy): Eukaryota > Metazoa > Chordata > Lepidosauria > Squamata > Sphaerodactylidae > Euleptes > Euleptes europaea. Next base: position 20,265,455 of record NC_079313.1, on the reverse strand, counting down.
AGACAAAAGTCAGGCCTAGAGGTGTTTAGGAAAGAAGACCATGGATGCCAGGAAATCCATTTGTCGGTGCTATGTGGTGCCTCCAGGTGACACATTGGGGATCACAGCTTCATGCAGGAAAGCTTTATCAATAGGGTTGCCAGCTCCAGGTTGGGATACACCTGGAGATTTTGGGGGCGGAGCCTGAGGAAGGCAGGGTTTGGAGAGGGGAGGGACTTCAATGCCATAGAGTCCAATTGCCAAAGCAGCTGTTTTTCCCAGGTGAACTGATCTCTTTCAGCTAGAGATCAGTTGTAATAGCAGGACATCTCCAGCTAGTACCTAGAGATTGGCAACCCTATTTATCAGTGACAGCCTTGGTTGCCAAATAGGATTGCCAGCTCCAGGTTGGGAAATATCTGAAGATTTTGGGGGTGGAGCCTGAGGGTGGGGTTTGGTGATGGGAGGGGCTTCAGCAGGATATAATGCAATAGAGTCTACCTTCCAAAGCAGCTATTTTCTCCAGGTGAACTGATTTCTGTTGCTTGGAGATCAGTTGTAATAGCAGGAGATCTCCAGCTACCACCTGGCGGTTGGCAACCCTACTGCCAAATGAATCTTCCATTTGGGCTGAATAGCCCAAAAGATTGGGTTGTTTATACACTTCTTGAGAGCATCCCTGAAGGCCCAGCTTGTTAGGTTTCCAAGAAGTAATTGGTTGGCTATTATAGGAAGAAGAAGGTTGGACTAGATAGGCCTTGTGCCTGACCCAGGAAGACACTTCCTGAAATAGTAATGTCTGGCTGCCTAAGCCCAGCCGTTTGAGAGAATACAAAGGGAAGAACACTGCATACGTGCTTCGAGAAATGCGTGTTAGGCTATTTGATTTGGCGTGCAGAGGAACAAAATCACAGCTTTGATTCAGGGATGAACAGAGATGGATTTCAAGATCCAAGACCAGTGAACCATGGCTACAGTGGAGGGAAATGCCACTGTGTAGTCGGGTCTTTGTTATCTCCTCTGTAACGCTGCCTTCCAAGCTGGCCTTTTGCTTTCTTTCTGGAAGTGCGCCCGTGATAGTGTGAATCTTCCAGTGAACTGCATCCATTACCCGAGCTTGATCGTTCAAAGCACCCTTTTTAAAAAGGGAGGTTCAAGGGAACCGTAGGAAGAACAAAGAAAAAGATCAGTCGTTCCACTGTGGGGTCTGCCTTGAGAAAGGCTGAAATGCCCAAATGAAGCCAAAATCTCAGAATGCCAGAGTAGGACTTTTTAAGGACTGTAACACTGGCTGTTGTCTTCCATATAACAAACAGAGTGCAGAAATCCAGAATATCCTGTAGCTGGGACAATAGGTTTGGCAGGCTAGTTATGTGCTTTATTGGGACCATATAAGGCATGCCTTCATTTGCTGTTGCCTGGAGCCAGTTCTCATTCATTAGACAGAGAACTTTTTGTTCCATTCCATAGTGAAAAGATAGGTGTATTTTGGCAAAAGGGCACAACTATGTTGTTCCTTAGACTACCCAGTACTCAACATGATCTAGTGTGGTGTAGTGGTTATAGGGTTGCCAGGTCCCTCTTCGCCACCGGCGGGAGGTTTTGGGGGCAGAGCCTGAGGGGGCGGGGTTTGGGGAGGGAGGGACTTAGCCTTGGTTGCCATAGAGTCCAATTGCCAAAGCGACCATGGAGAAAATGGCCGCATTGGCAATTGGACTCTATGGCATTGGACTTTAAGTCCCTCCCCTCCCTAAACCCTACCCTCCTCAGACTCCGCCCCAAAAACCTCACACCGGTGGCAAAGAAGGTCCTGGCAACGCTAACTGGGGGGGGGCTGTTGGGTTATATATTTTTGTTTAAATTGGGTGCTTTTTAAAGCGTGCTTCATTTTGTAAGCTGCTCTGAGTTCCCTGTGTGGGAGAAGAGGGGGGTACAAATATTTAAATGGTGGTGAAAAGTGTCATCGAGTCACAGACAATTAATGGTGACCCCGTAAAGTTTTCGAGACACAAGAGGAACAGGGATGGTTTGCCATTGCCTGCCTCTCCAGAGCAACCCTGGACTTCCTCAGTGAATATCCCACCCAAGTACGAACCAGGGCTGCCCTTGTTTAGCTTCTGAGATCTGATGAGACCATGCTAGCCTTTCCAGGTCAGGGCAAAAATATTTAAACACATAAATACAATACAATTGTTCATTGACACATCCACTATTGATCCTGTCCTGTATTAAACAGAACTGTGTGTCAGCCATCAAATACTGACATGTATCAAGTTGTGAACTATTTGTGCCAAATATTGCTGGGTGTTGAACGTGAAAATATACTAGAGCAGGGGTTCTCAACAAGGGGGGAATTCCCCCCGGGGGGATTTTAGGGTTCCGGGGGGGGGGGGGAATTGGGAGCACTATTCAGCAAAGTGTGATGTCCTGTAAATTATGTACAATCTGTAAAATTGAGATAGACTATGGGTGAAAATGCATGGTCGCTTTAGCCTCCTTTATTCCCTGTTTCAGCCAGGATTCAACCTAGGGTTGTCCGGGGCCTGCTGGTGGCGGGCAAACCCCCGGCAATTTCCCCCTCTGCCCGCCGACCACCTGAGGATTGGCGGGCAGACGTGCATGCACACATGCATACTGCGCGTGTCACCGGAAGTTCTGCCTCGCAAGGGGCCTTTTAGTTTGAGTGGTAAAGGGCCGCTTTACCACTCAAACTAAGAGGTAAAGGCCTTTTGCGATGTGGCACTTCCGGTTCTAAACCAGAAGTGATGCATGTGTGTGGGGCACGCACGCGCACGCACTTTACAAGAAATGCCTCCTGCCGGAGGAGGGAAGGGACCTGGCAACCTTAATTCAGCCAGGAATGCATTTCGCCGAATATGCCTTCAATCCTGGCTGAATCCTGGCTGAAACAGGGAATAAAGGAGGCTAAAGCGACCATGCATTTTCGCCCAATCTTGGGAAGGGGGGGATTATATTCTGAACAATGGTGAAAGGGAGGAATGGAGCAAAAAAGGTTGAGAGCCACTGTACTAGAGAGAATATTTAATTAGCCAGAAAGCATTGAAAGAATCGGCAACATCAAAATTAACTTTGCAACCTGGTTTAATAAAATGCTTTGTTGCCTGCTTGATATTATCCTTATTTGCATTGTTTTTTTTAAAAAAAGATGCTCTTCTTGGTTTGCATTGTTTTTAAATTGCTTAATCCTCCTTGAGTCTCAATGAGAAAGGCGGAACGTAAATGAAGGAAAGGACTTTGGCCTTTTATGTGTGGCTGTTTCAGTCGCCGTCACCCCTCTGACGACTTCGGGTCTTTGTGCTGATTCTGCGTGCCGTTTTTGACCGTCAGAGGTCGCCTCGCTCTCCCCCTGCGCTTCCCTGCGTTTTGCCCGCAATTTCAAATTTGAGATAAAACAGGTCTCTGAAAACGTGGGCAAATGCAGGGAAACCCAGGGGGAGAGCAAGGCAACCTCTGACGGCTGGAAATGGCATGCATAATCAACCCAAAGGCCCAGAGTCATTGGAGGGGTGACAGTGAGGGAAACAGCCATGCATAAAAGGCCATAAATAAGTAAAAATTTACAAAGGGGATTTGGAAGGGAGAACATTTTGAGGGAGCAAATTAGGTGCAGCTCCTGTCAATCTAATATTACCACGCCCTAATCAAATGATATTGTGGCAGAATAAATAATATTGTGGAGAAGAAGAGCCATTAGCAAGCAGTCATAGTTGGGGGTACTCAGGCAGTGACAGTGTGAACCCAGGGGCGCTACAAGCATCCTGTTTTTCTCTGTTGAAAGGTACGAGCTTGTGTTTTTCATCTGAAAATACTTTGCAGAAGTCCGTCTGTTGTGAAATGCAAATAAAGCCCTGCATTTTCAAGTAGCTCGGTGCTTTTTTGCTTGGAAGCTACTTGCCTGCCCAGACACAACAGGCTCATTTACAACCCAGGAAAATGAAGACAAGCGATCTAGCTAAACGGTTCCCATTGAATCCGAGAGGTCTTTGCTTGGCCCAGTTCTTTTGTAGGGCTCGTTGGACAAACCATTCTTATCTGTCTAACCTCTTTGAGCTCTTCCCCCATTTCTCTCTGTCTCTCTCTCTGGAGCTCTGCATCATTAACTGAGCACATCACTTTGCTATCACCTCTGTGACTGGTGACTAATGCGCTGTATGCTGCGAGAGAATGCACAGTACTTGTGCAAAAGGGAGAAGGAAAAACAGATTAGAGGGCTTGTTAATTACCTGGCCAGGATACAGGGGAGAAGTGAAGTGAGTTAGACAACCCAGATGCAAGTAGGAATTCTAGAGAGGGAAGATCTTTTCGTACACAATGTGGGGGTTGGGTGACCACAGTTTGTAATGTTTTAAGAGTATTGGTGTTTCACCAACATATCTGTCCTGAAACAGGCTCTGGACATGGGTTACCACCTTGGGAGGTGGTAAGCTCTTCTCCTTCCCTGGAGGTTTTAAAGCAGAGGCTAGATGTCCATCTGTCAGCAGTGCTGATTCTATTACCTTAGGCAAATCATGACAGGGAGGGCATCTTGGCCATCTTCTGGGCATGGAGTAAGGGTCACTGGGTGTGTGTGTGGGGGAGGTAATTGTGAATTTCCTGCAGTGTACAGGGGGTTGGACTAGATGACCCTGGTGGTACCTTCCAACTCTATGATTCTGTGATTTTATAACATTCTTCATATGGGTTCCTTTGAACCAGGGAAAAGCTGGCTGTGATATGCTCTTTTTGACCCTCTATTTATTGTACTTTCATCCTCCAGTGTGCACAAGTAAAAGGTTCTCCTGTTTTATCCTCATGGTGAGGATTCATGGCTGACTGGGGATTAGAACCCAGGTCTTCCCAGTTCTAGCCTCACATTTAAATACGTATACATACTGGCCTATGATACAACAAGTTCTGCATAAGCTCCTCCAGTGCTGTTTCTTGAACCAGCCCTCAGAAAAGGATGCAACTGGAGCTAAATGCAACATGGTGGATGCTTCTACACCATTTCTGAGCTAGCCAACAGCCTCTCAGTTAGGGTTGGTAACCTCCGGGTACTAGCTGGAGATCTCCTGCTATTACCACTGATCTCCAGCCGATAGAGATCAGTTCACCTGGAGAAAGTGGCTTGTGCATTGCCTTGAGCACAAACTTTATGGAAAGTCGGCAAAGAAATATGTTACACAGATGCATACAGAAACCTCCATATTGGGCAGCAGTTGGTCGCACATTTTAACTCGACTGACTCCTTGGGTTGTGGTAAGGCAATTCAGCTTATAGCTCTAAAGTTCTTTGACCATGAAAATTGTGCCTAAGTGCCTGGTATTGTTAGTAAAGTAATAACATGGTTATCAGGAGAAGAAAAATGATTTCATTTATACCTCCATAACACAAAGGTGCTCGGCTGGGAGGGAATCCCTCTTTTTATCCAAACTAACAATCAAGTTGCAAAAACCCAAAGAGTTTTTTTCTCCCCTTAGTGCATAGCTGTGGGGGAAAAAACCTCTTACCTTCATGTATGTTCAAAGATTCTTCTTTTCCATCACTACCACATGCCATAAATGCCAACTTCTTTCATGGACTTAAATGAGATCATGGCAGCCTTTTGCATTAGCCTATGCAAGTTACTAGTCCACAAAGAAGAAGAAAAACTAACTCCTTTGGATACACATACCCATTTGTGACACATTAACAGCTTGAAAGAAGAAAAAGGTGGTACTGTCTAAGGAAGCTGCTTGTAGAGAGCCATTGTGGTGTAGTGGTTAAAAGTGGAAGCCTCTTATCTGGAGAACCAGGTTTGATTCCCCACTCCTCCACTTGTGCAACAGACTCTAATCTGGTGAACTGGATTTGTTTCCCCACTCCTCCACATGAAGCCAGCTGGGTGACCTTGGGCTAGTCGCAGTTCTCTTAGAGCTCTCTCAGCCTCACCTACCTCACAAGGTGTCTGTTGTGGGGAGAGGAAGGGAAGGAGATTGTAAGCCGGTTTGGTTCTCCTTAAAAGTTGGGGAAAGTCAGCATATAAAAACCAACTCTTCCTCTTCTACTGCATATTGTTTAAGGCATCACTGTCCATAGCTAATAGGGTGCCAGGTCCCTCTATGCCACCGGTGGGAGGTTTTTGGGGTGGAGCCTGAGGAGGGCAGGGTTTGGAGAGGGGAGTGACTTCAATGCCATAGAGTCCAGTTGCCAAAGCAGCCATTTTCTCCAGAGATCAGTTGTAATAGCAGGAAATCAACTATTACCTGGAGGTTGGCAACCCTACTGATGGGTAGACAATGCTTCATTGCAAAGACAATTATATTGGTTGGCTACTGCACATTGTCTGCTTCTTGGGAAAGGGCTGGAGAATAATTTTTGGGTAGTTTGAATTAGCCAGTGAAGAAGTTGCAAATGCGAGGTTTGGATCTGGCTGAGAGGAAAGAGCCTTGGGGGAAGCTCTGGTCCTCGGTTTATGGGTGACATAGGCAGACTGTCCACTGAAAAACTGTCTCCCTGTTCATGACCTGCGAACAGGATATAAACCAAACTGGTGGGTGTTTGAGCATTCCTGGCCTTCCTAGCCCCAAGCAGTGCCTCTCTTTTGTCCCCAGTTCCCTTCTAAAATGCTGCCCCTGGAACTTCCCACCACTTGAGCAGGTGGAGGAAGTACAAAACTTTATGCTTGGGTTTGTTGTGCACTTTTCTGACATGTGAAATTCCATCAGAGAGCCTCAATTTGCATCTTTGGGACTGAAATAAGAAAGGATGTTGGCAGAAAATCTCTGAGCTAGATTAACCAGGATCTCCTTTCACTGCACGGGAAGAGAAGATTAACCACAATCTTCTACCATTCTGCCAGGATCTATTCTCAAGCATTTGCTTCTAACCCTCTTAAGAAAGCTGAAGTAGTGAAGGAAATAAGTCATCCTTTTTTGTTCAGTTTCTTCCGACTGCGTGCTCCAGGAGAATTGCTAGCGTACTGCTACGGGAACTCAATTAATTGAACAGTTAAGTCTTTTATCAGCCTACAGCATCCACCTGTGGAGGAGGGTGACTACTGCATCTCTGATCTCCAGATTACAGAGATCAGTTCCCAGGGAGAAACTGCCTGCTTTTGGGGGAAGACTCTTTGGCATTATATCCCACTGAGGTCTTTCCCTTCCTCAAACACTGTCCTCACCCAGCTGGAACCCCAAATCTCCAGGAATTTCCCAACCCAGAGTTGGGAACCTGAATTAGGGCTTGGCAAGATATTTCCCAACCCAGAGTTGGGAACCTGAATTAGGGCTACCAACTCTGGGTTGGGAACTTCTTGGATATGTGGAGGCTGGAGCCTGGGGATGGCAGAGCTTGCGGAGGCGAGGGGCCTCAGCGGGGTATAATGCCACAGAATCCGCCCTCCATAGCAGCCATTTTCTCCAGGGGAACTGATCTCTGTGGATCAGTTGTAATTCTGGGAGATCTCCAGGCCACACCTGGAAGTTGGCAACCCTAGATCATGGCAAAGAGGCTGAACGTGTAAAAAGGAGGGGTAAAGCATGGAGTGAGTTTTAATCAGCTGTGGCATAGTGCAACTGATTGTTTTACTGATGAGCTTGTCGGTTATCGCAGGCTGCTGTTGATGGGCACCTATCAAGATATTTGGACAGCGTAATGCAGAAACACTTGCATAGCTGATCTGTCACACTGAAAGTAGAATACAAACGTAATTGCTTATAATTTGTGAGCCCCAAGGATTAGTGCAACCCCCCTTTCTGCGTTCCCTGTTTGTCCTTTCCATCAAGTATAGAATTTTTAAAAATCCATCTCAGTTTGTAGAAAAACATATTTTAGAAGGGATTTTTTTTTGCATAAACCACCTTAGCTGTCTTTTAAAAAATTCACACTAGATATAAACATTAAACAGAATAATAAAGATAAAGGTCCCCTGTGCAAGCACCGGGTCATTCCTGACCCATGGGGTGACGTCACATCCCGATGTTTACTAGGCAGACTTTGTTTACGGGGTGGTTTGCCAGTGCCTTCCCCAGTCGTCTTCCCTTTACCGCCAGTAAGCTGGGGACTCATTTGACCGACCTCGGAAGGACGGAAGGCTGAGTCAACCTGGAGCCGGCTACCTGAAACCGACTTCCGTTGGGATCGAACTCAGGTCATGAGCAGAGCTTGGACTGCAGTACCACTCTGCGCCGCAGAATAAACATGCCTTTAATTCAAGCTGTGAATTTTTGTTGTATGACTGTTCATAATAGAGTTATGGCCAATTTACTGAACAAAGGTTGTTGGCCATTTTGATTCCCCTACCCGTTCAGCATTTTTGGGCCTGGCAAGATATGAATTCCAATTCCTGAGGGAAAGATCTTTTAAAAACACACACACACACACACAATAAGTAGGGTTGCCAGGTCCCTCTTCGCCAATGGTGGAAGATTTTTGGGATGGAGCTTGAGGAGGGCGGGGTTTGGGGAGGGGAGGGACTTCAATGCCATAGAGTCCAATTGCCAAAGTGGCCATTTTCTCCAGTTGAACTGATCTCTATCGGCTGGACATTAGTTGTAATAGCAGGAGATCTCTAGCTAGTACTTGGAGGTTGGCAACCCTAACAGTAACCCAATTTTGTTTTTCACTATCAAGTCATGGCTGATTTATGGCAATCCTGTAGGGTTTCCAAGGCAAGAGACGTCCAGAGGTGGTTTACCATTGCCTACCTCTGCGCAGCGACCCTGGACTTCCTTGGAGGTCTGTCATCCAAACTGTTGTTGTATGGGCTGGCCCCAATTCTGAAACTCTGCCATTTAATTGGAACGATCCAGAGGATGACTCTGTTTCCTTAGTGTTCACTTCACTTTGCACTGTCTTGTTATCTGGTGAACAGTACAACCGACTTATTTTTGTATTTGCTTCATCTAGTCCACCTTCCTCGCTGAGTCTTGAGGTTGCCAACCTCCAGGTACTAGCTGGAGATCTCCTGCTATTACAACTGTGTGTGTTAAGTGCCGTCAAGTCGCTTCCAACTCATGGCGACCCTATGAATGAAAGTCCTCCAAAATGTCCTATCTTTGAAAGCCTTGCTCAGATCTTGCAAATTGAAGGCTGTGGCTTTCTTTATTGAGTCAATCCATCTCTTGTTGGGTCTTCCTCTTTTTCTGCTGCCTTCAACTTTTCCTAGCATGACTGTCTTTTCCAGTGACTCTTGTCTCATGATGTGACCGAAATACGATAGCTTCAGTTTTGTCATTTTAGCTTCTAGGGTCAATTCAGGTTTGATTTTATCTATAACCCACTGATTTGTTTTTTTGGCGGTCCAGAGTATCCGTAACACTCTCCTCCAACACCACATTTCAAAGGAATCTATTTTCTTCCTATCAGCTTTCTTCACTGTCCAGTTTTCACACCCATACATAGTAATAGGGAATAAGATGGCATGAATTAATCTAGTCTTGGTGGCCAGTGACACATCCTTACACTTAAAAATATTTTCTAGCTCCTTCATGGCTGCCCTTCCCAGTCTCAATCTCCTTCTGATTTCTTGGCTGCAGTCTCCCTTTTGGTTGATGGTGGAGCCAAGGAATAGAAAGTCTTGAACAATTTCAATTTTCTCATTGTCAACCTTAAAGTTGTGTAATTCTCCTGTAGTCATTACTTTTGTTTTCTTGATGTTCAGCTGTAGTCCTGCTTTGGCACTTTCTCTTTTAACTTTCAGCTGTTTACAACTAACCTCCAGCCAATAGAGATCAGTTCACCTGGAGAAAATGGCTGCTTTGGCAATTGGACTCTGTGGCATTGAAGTACCTCCCCAAACCCTGCCCCCCTCAGGCTCTGCCCCCAAAATCTCCAAGTGTTTCCCAATCTGAAGCTGGCAATTCTACTTGAGGCAGATTACAGAATTAGAAAACATTGGGGGAGGGGACGATGATACACCCTGACCTGAAAGGCCCAGGCTATCCCCATCGCGTCAGATCTTGGAAGCTAAGCAGGGCTGCCCATGGTTACTACTTGGATGGGAGGCCACCAAGGAGGTCCAGGGTTGGTATGCAGAGGCAAGCAATGGCAAACCACCTCTGAACATCTCTTGCCTTGAAAACCCTGTGGGGTTGTTATGAAGCAGCTGTGACTTGATGGCACTTTACACGCACACACAAAACATACAACACACATTGGTTCTTGTAGGTTATCCGGGTTGTGTAACCGTGGTCTTGGAATTTTCTTTCCTGACGTTTCGCCAGCAACTGTGGCAGGCATCTTCAGAGTAGTAACACTGAAGGATAGTGTCTCTCAGTGTCAAGGGTGTAGGAAGAGTAATATATAGTCAGAAAGGGTTGGGTTTGAGCTGAGTATTGTCCTGCAAAAGTATTGTCCTGTAAGTATCAAGATAATGTGCACATTATCTTGATACTTACAGGACAATACTTTTGCAGGACAATACTCAGCTCAAACCCAACCCTTTCTGACTATATATTACTCTTCCTACACCCTTGACACTGAGAGACACTATCCTTCAGTGTTACTACTCTGAAGATGCCTGCCACAGTTGCTGGCGAAACGTCAGGAAAGAAAATTCCAAGACCACGGTTACACAACCCGGATAACCTACAAGAACCAATGAACTCTGACCGTGAAAGCCTTCGACAATATACAACACACAGTTCAATAAAACTGGATTATGAAACTAGAATACAATGAACTAAAAGCAGTATAATGTGTCCAATAAACAATGCACTTCGTTATATGTGTGTAAAGTGCCGACAAGTCGCAGCTGACTTATGGCGACCCCTTTTGGGGTTTTCATGGCAAGAGACTAACAGAGGTGGTTTGCCAGTGCCTTCCTCTATATAGCAACCCTGGACTTCCTTGGTGGTCTCCCATCCAAATACTAACCAGGGCTGACCCTGCTTAGCTTCTGAGATCTGATGAGATCTAGCTAGCCTGGGCCATCCAGGTCAGGGCACTTCGTTATACATAACAGCCTAATATCTTTTTTCAGTTACACCCTTCTTAAGCCCATTGACTTCAGTAGACTTAGATGGGATGTAAATCCGTTTAGGATTGCACTGTAAGAAGTTCAGTTTTGAGAAATGTGTTAACTGGGCTGCTAGGCAGGGTGTCGATTCCATGGGGGAGGCGGCACTCTCAAATCCCTCTGCTGATTGACTCCTGCAGCTAACAAGACTTCATGAATCCTTTATGGGTTGTGACAGTTAAGCTACGGAAAAATGTTCATTTTCTCAACCCCAAAAAAATATCCGTTCTTTTTGCGAGCAATGCCTCCTGGTATGCAGTGGGATTCCAGTACAGAGGAGCGGTCTTACCTGAAATCAGCCTCGTTGAAAGAGCAACTCCTGATGCATTGGGTCATTCCTCTCTATCCCCATTTCTTTATTATCCCCCCCCCCCCGCCGTTCTGGGAAAAGCAGCTGTAGCAATGAGCTCGCTGCAGTTCCCTCTCTAGTCCTCCTCTAAATTCCGCTCCAGGCTGGATGATTGACAGCTTTTGCCCCAGGGTATTGTCAGAGGTGGTTTGAGGAAACGGATGGTTCTTGTTACTGGCTGGGCAGCCGTCTCAATATTTTGACTATTGCCAGCGAGAATGTCACCATCCTTGTTTTCCGTCAGTTTACATAGCAAGAAATCATAGCAAGGGATAGGCAATTGGTGACCCCCATGCTCAGGCCAGCTTGCCAGGGTTTTCTCATCTGATTTCTAGCCTAACCCATGATGCCAAGGTTTCCACACACTGCATACCTCTGCTGCTTTCTCTCCGATGCTGGAAAATGGTCCTAATAAAGTTTGTGTGTAAAAACAGCCTCATATTTGTTGGCAGTACAAAAGCTACTTTCTTTCTGAGTTCAGTCCCTGGTGAATGTGGGAAGAGTGACTTGCAGCCCATTCCTGAAGAGGGGGCAGATAGGTGGCGGGTGGAGGTAACACAGCCTAGCCGCATCCAAACTGGCTTGCTGCCAGTGCAGCAAGCCGAAAAGTGAATTAAATAGTATTTTTGGAGAAAAAAACCATGGAACTCCCTATAGAGTTCCACGGGGCTGCGCCAAGATTTTGCAGGTATATCTTGACACCTGCAAAATGGCTCCTTTCCAGCCTGAAAGAGGTTAGGAAGCGGGAACTCCCTGGGAACACCCCCAGGATGCCGGCGTGAGCAGTCGTGCCAGACATATGCCGCCAAGAAGGCAGAGCGGGCACAGGAGGCTCATGCTGCTGCGCGGTGCATCGGGGCCGGAGTAAGTCACCCTGCGCCAGCGTCCATGCCGGTTTGCACGGCACAAGAGTTACTGACGCTGGCATAGGAGTCACGTCAGTTCCTGTGTAGCTCTGCCCCCCTTCAGGATTGCACAGTTAGATCCTCACAGTTCCCCAGACAAATTTTAACTAATGTGCCACTGGCAAACATTCTGAGCTTGACCCTTTTGGAAAAGTGGTCTTATCCAGTGTCCTTCACGAACCTCAGCTGTGGAGTTTACAAGTCTAAACACGGTAAAGTGTGCAAACCAAAGCTTCAGATGGTATCGAAACATGTGGTCAGTGGGCTTCATCTTGGAGAACTAATGCAAGGCTCCTGTGAACCTGTATCCCCACCGTATCACAAAGCCCCACAAGCCACATTCCAGGTTCTGTTTCATAGTTGCACCTGTAAGCTGGTAGGAGAGAGATGAGCTTCCAGGAAAATAATTCACTAATATCAATTAGGGCCCTGACCTGGATGGCCCAGGCTAGCCTTATCTCATCAGATCTCAGAGGCTAAGCAGGGTCGGTCCTGGCTAATAATGGGATGGAAGACCACCAAGGAATACCACAGTCGCTATGCAAAGGAAGGCAGTGGCAAACCATCTCTGTTAGTCTCTTGGCTTGAAAACCCTACTGGGTTGCCATAGGTCGGCTGTGACTTGACAGCACTTTACACAGACAATATGAATTAGGAAGTCACTTTTACAAAAGAAGATTGAATAATGGTTTCTGCTGACCATCTTCTTTACATACTAACTCAAGGGTACAATGGGCAAAGTCCTCCTCAGCTCTTGAACTAACTGAAAGATACCTGCCTGTTCGGAATTTTTAATATTTTATTGTTCTAAAGGTTTTAGTGTGATATCTATGTATAATTGGGATTTTATTGTTGTTACCTGCCCTGAGCCAGGGAGGGTGGGCTAGAAGTTCAAAAAATAATAAATAAATAAATAAATAAATAAAGATTTGTTTCAGAGGAATACTCCAGTTTCACATTGTCTCTTCCTTTTGATCAGGGCATAGCCTACATCCAGCATTTAGTTTGTTCCCCACTGACTTCTGCAAGAACAGATGGGAAAATCTCTCTTGAGCAAACAAAGGAAACTGGGATTACACATAGTCAAACTGGTGCAGACTTATATTGCCCTTCCGTCCCATCCCGTAAGACAATCTCAGGTCATAAAAGGGAAAAAAAAAACCTAGTTAATTTCCAAATTGACATAAATAGACCACCTCGAGGAAATGGGTTGCAGACTGGCTGGTTCCCTGGAGCCCTGGTAAAAGATCCCCCCCTCCAAACAATGCTCGGAGCCTGTGTGTGCTTGTACCAATTGGAGCTTCAGGATCTCGAAGTCCTTTTTTCTGACAGTCTTGTGCTACTTTTAGGAGTTGCAGAGGCCCTCCCAAGGCTGGAGGTCACACAGAACTTTACTACAATTATCGTTGAGCTGGTTCTCTGGAGAGGCAGCATAGAAATGTTCTAAAGACACAGATAAAGTCGTAGCTTTTAAGAGCTAATTTGATCCTGTGCTTCTCAGTAGCAAAATGGGGGCAACTCAAAGACAAGGCAGAGGTTTCTACATATGTTGGAGTACAGCCCAAAGATTCAGAGAAATACTTAATCGTACACGTAAAAGAAGAAAAGCATCCTTTCCCCCATCGACCTGACAATCGCTCAGGGAAAAATTAGGGTCAAGGAATGCATGTTGAGTGGGAATATGTAAAGTCTAGGGTCCTGAAAGCTTTAAAGGACTGACCCTTTTGATGCTAACAGATTCCAGGGAGGTAATTAATTAGTACATTTCCTCTGATCCTGATTTAAGGATCTCCCAGGATGCATTAAACTGCAAAGGGGGCAGATCCCCTAATATGGTGATATTCACCATTGTTTAGGGAGGGACTGTGGCTCAGTGGTAGAGTATCTGCTTGGCATGCAGAAGGTCCCAGGTTCAATGCCCGGCATCTCCAGTTAAAGGGACTAGGCAAGTAGGTGATGTGAAAGACCTCTGCCTGAGACACCCTGGAGAGCCGCTGCCGGTCTGAGTAGACAATACTGACTTTGATGGACCAAGGGTCTGATTCAGTATGAGGCAGCTTCATGTGTTCATGTGTTTGGGAGCCACATGTGGCTCTTTGACATGTCACCTGTGGCTCTTCTGAGCACCGTTCCCTGATGTGGCTCCTGCCCCTGTTCCAGGAAAGTGGGCACGACCACATCCAGCTGGTTCCTGGTTGGCATTGTTGCCCTCCTAGGAACAGCTGCTATGGATGGGGCTGGAGGATGGGTAAGCTGTGAGCCTCATAGCTGAAGACCTTGTAACAGGGATGGAAGTAAAGGGCCTATCCTCTCCAACACCCACCCCCCCAACACACACACACCCTGCAGCTTCTGTGCTCTCATCCAAGCACCTGGGAAACTTTTAACATAGAGAAGGTGAGGGGTTGTGGCTCAGTGGAAGACCCCCTGCTTTGCATGCGGAAGGTCCCAGGTTCAATCCCTGCCATCTCCAGTGAAAAGGACTAAGTGGTAGGTGGTGTAATGGTTAAGAGTGATGGTTTGGAGCGGTGGACTCTGATCTGGAGAACCGGGTTTGATTCCCCACTCCTCCGCATGAGCGGCAGACATTAATCTGGTGAACTGGATTTGTTTCTGCTCTCCTACACATGAAGCCAGCTGGGTGACCTTGGGCTAGTCACACTCTCTCAGCCTCACCTACCTCACAAGGTGTCTGTTGTGGGGAGGGGAAAGAAAGGAGATTGTAAGCCAATTTGATTCTATCTTAAGTGGTAGAGAAAGTTGGCATATAAAAACCAACTCTTCTTACTAAGACTCTGGAGAGCGGCTGCCAGTCTGAGTAGACAATACTGACCTTGAAGAACCCTGGGTCTGACTCAATATAAGGCCTCTTCATTGAGGGGGCTGAAATAGCTGTCCAGGTATCCTAAAGCTAAGACCACCCCTGCATATTTTCTCCCTTTAAGCATGTTCCTCTGCCTCTTACCCCTACAGTTATTTTGAATGATGCTGCCAGTGCAGTCCTAAGCACAAATCCATCTTTCTATGTTCATTAAAGCTAACGGGGATTTGTGGGGTATAGCCCCATTGAGTATTGCACGGTGCCTCTGCCTTATGCCTTGGATGTCCCAATGCTCTCGACTGAAAGTCTGAGGTCTTGGCTACCATCTAGGGTTGCCAGGCCCCTCTTCGCCACCGGCAGGAGATTTTTGGGGCGGTGCCTGAGGAGGGCGGGGTTTGGGGAGGGGAGGGACTTCAATACCATAGAGCCCAATTGCCAAAGCAGCCATTTTCTCCAGGTGAATGGATATCTATCGGCTGGAGATCAGTTGTAATAGCCGCAGATCTCCAGCTAGTACCTGGCGGTTGGCAACCCTACTACCATCTGGCATGGAATGAACCTGTGGCTGGTTCATTTGGCCTCCCTTTGTGAATCGGTTCGTAAAAAGCCGCCTCGCAGTTCAGAAGACCTGCTACAGAGCAGGAATTCCTTGTGCTCATGTTCCTCCACGTGAACAAGGCTTCATTATCTAGTCGAATACCACAACAGGCAGTTCACCCCATTCCTTTCCAGCAGCAGCGTACTACTTGCTGACTCACTGACAGTATCTGTCCTGGAGGATTTTCTCAGATCCAGACAGCGCTATCCCAGCACATGGGAACTAATGCTACTGGTACCGGGGAAGAGTTTTGTATCTAGAGGTACAGTGCCACCTACTGTTTGAGACGCTGCCTTGCGTTCATTTTACTCCGTGTTTAAGTGGATAGTGCAACGCAACCGTGCTATGTTACTGTCTTTGAAAAGTGTGGGTGTTAGTGTACAGGGAGGCAATTAGGAAAAAAATGACCCATTTAGCACAGTTGCAAAGCCGATTAACCAACCGTCGCTGGGCATGTGGTCAAATTGCAAATAGTTCGGAAAGATGAATAATTGAACTAAACTGTTTAGTATAATTATGTGTTGGCAGATTCTTGCCTGGAACTATTATTATATCTATGTGTTTACCAATTTATGCAGGAGTGGAATTCAGCTCAAGAAAAAGGGAGGTAACGCTATCCATCTACCATAATCTGGATTAGCACAATGTCCCGAAAGCATAAAACGAGAATCTTTAGAGTAAAATAACATAAAACATTCACTGCCATTTAAGTTTCTAAATATTTATGTTGACTTCGGTGACACAAGTAAAAAACGAAATGAGACCCCCAAGATGATAATAAATAGGTATGCTTGTTCCAACATTTAGAATAACTAGGCAGGGCTGGGTTCGCATGGGTCTACCTTGAATTCCACCCCTCTGTTTATGGGTTTTCTAACTGTGTTGTACTTATTTGTAATGATTATATATTGGCACTACAGAAAGGATCCTGAAAATGGTGGAGGAAGTGTAGCCATAAACACAAGATACTACTCCATTGTTATGAGGGCCAGATATGACAGAAATGTCACTTTGTCAGGCCATGCCGTGCCATGCCTTGCCAGCCCAGATTGAGTGTGTGTGTGTGTGTGTGTGGCTGCCTTGAGTGGCTCACAGGCCGGAAAAGAGCACTCAGGGGGCCTGATCTAGCCCCTGGGCCTTATGTTTGACACCCCTGTAAGGAGTCTATAGAATGGCTGATCGAGATCTCCCAGAACAGTAGTCACCACCTTTCCATACTTGAGAAAAACAATGCCAATGAGTCGGATCCAGTTACTGTCCCTGGCAGGGGTCAGCAAACGCTATTTAAGAGTGTGAACTGCGACTGCACATAGATGTTTGGGTACCCATAACCCTTGTATGCTGGCACTCAATTTAAGTGACATCACAAGCGTGGGACCATTCTCATTCATAGTGATTTATCCAACGGTGGTTTCAATTCTTGGATATTTATTGCAATACAACATTGTTTTTGATAGGACAGAGGGCAGTCTGTCCATGCGGGGTTATAAATACAGCAGCATCCACCTCCCTGCCTCAAAGGGGTCCTGGAAAAAAGCCAGGTGGTAACTTTTCTTGTCTTTCTCCTTTTCTAGAGTGATGTTCTTACAGGCCGCACATGATGTTCAGCTTCAGCACGTGTTCCATCAGTGCTCACATGCTCTCTGAGGCAGGCCCCTTTCCGGCCGGTGGGCTGAACGAGCTGGACAACGATGCTCAGAGATACGTCCTGGCCCTGCCGGAGGAAGAGGGATGGCGGAAGCACCGGCTGGGCCTGATGCAGTCAACTCAGTCCTGCAGTTTGCTTGAGCCAGAGGCCTTGACTGACAGCCTCCTCTCGCGCACTGCCAGCTCCGACGCCCTCTATGAACTGCGCTCGCAGGAACGGGAGTCCAGTTTGGGCTTGGATGGGAGCAGCACCTTTGACATGGGGCAGAGCCAGCTCATCCCTGTGAGCCCAGAGGTCATCAAACGTCGGCGAGGGGGGCTGATCGAGCAGAGGGATATAATCAAGGCCCACCAAGCGCATAAGATGCAGAGCACACCGCAGGCAAGGCGGAAAGAGTGGGAGTAAGTATGAGACTGGGTTCTCAAAGGCCATTTATGCAGGGGTATTTGGCTCGTGATCCCTGCTGGACTGCTTCGAGGCTTCCTTTGCATTATTCATGATTTTACCAACCTTTAGAAGTCACTTCACTCCCACCTCATTCTTTTCCCCATAGTTCTGGGATGCTGTTTTGGAACAAATTTAAATTCCGCTTTGAGGCAAGAGCGAGGCAAATCCTCGCCATTTCCATGCATAGTCCTGACTTGGGAGATTCTCCCCCCATGCCCATTCTGGCTTCTCCCTCCCACATGTCTGTCCCTCCCATCCAACCCCTTCCCTCAAAGCGAAGCACAAAAGAGGGAGAGAAACCTTCATGAAATGTGCAGGAAGATGCCAACCGGAGAGAGGGAGGAAGGAAGGAAGGAAGGAAGGAGGGGAGGAATACCCAACTCTGCAAAAGCACAAGCAGTCCCTTTAAGAGCTGACCTGCCCCCTCCAAGTAAACTGCAACAAGGCTGCATTTTCAGGGGGAGGGACTCAGAAGCTCCGTGATTCACTGGGGATGCATAATTAATCACAAGGTACTCCTGAAATTTCTTTGGGGTGGGGGAAAGCCCTCATGCATATGATGTTTGAGAATTCGGATCAGAAAACTGTGCAGCAAACCAAACACAAACTTCCCCTGCATAAATGACCCAAGTGTCTTCTCACCCAGCCTGTGAAGAGAGCAGCAGGGGCGAGCTTGGTGGATGGCCTGATCAGCCTTCTGTAGCAGTTCTGTTTAAGGTGCTTTGCTGAGGGAAAGCCGCTTTGGGTGTCAGTGCCGTCAAGTCGCAGCCAACTTGTGGCATCCCCATGGGGTTTTCAAGGCAAGAGACTTTCAGAGGTTTGCCAATGCCTGCCTCTGCATAGCAATCCAGGTATTCCTTGGTGGTCTCCCATCCAAGTACTGACCAGGGCTGACCCTGCTTAGCTTCTGAGAACTGAGGAGATCAGGCTAGCCTGGGCCATCCAGGTCAAGGCAAGCCTATTTTAAAATACCTTTTATGCTTTTTTTGCCCATGGTTTTGCAATCTGGCTGTTTCAAACGATAGGATAGGAAACCTAGTATAACGTCCAGTTAAACTGGAGGGGCTATCATTTCGGGAACCCAAATATGGCAAGATCCTTGACATGAAGGGGGGAAAAAACCCATCTGTCTCATCTTCCGTGATATTGATGGTATGAGGAAGGCTCTGGTGCCTCATTAGGGTTGCCAACCTCCAGGGGGTGGCTGGAGATCTCCTGCTATTACAACTGAGCTCCAGCCAACAGAGATCAGTTCACCTGGAGAAAATGGCTGCTTTGGCAATTGGACTCTATGGCATTGAAGCCCCTCCCCTCCCCAAACCCTGTCATCTTCAGGCTCTGCCCCCAAAACCTTCCGCTAGTGGCAAAGAGGGACCTGGCTTCCCTATGCCTCATGGTTCCAATTTTAAAAATGTAAATTAAAAAAAAAGTTTTACTAAGTTGAATGAATTGAAGCTCTGAATCTGGTATAAACAGCTACGCAAAGGGAAGAATTTACACACACACGCAGGCAGACATGTCAGGAATTTCTGAAAGCATACAGGATCGTCCTTGAGTGATGAAAATTATCTCAGACAATGCCATTACAGTAAAAGATGCTGCAAGAGTGACAGTAATAACAAAATTAGAATGCAATGTGCCAACTATATAATAAAAGTCAATTAGGTAGATGAGCATATGTAACTAATCAAATAAGTCTCAATGGGCTGAAAGAATTTGTGGGAAAGAAAGGCGGCTGGCCGAGGAAAGAAAAAGAGGATGAAGTTTGAAAAAGGCAACATTTAAAAAAATAGCCAGCATTATTGCTCTCATAGGTTTAATGTTTGCTAGAAGGAGTCAGTAATACTTTTTGCTATATTTCTACAGTATTTTAAGACTTGTACAGCTTGCTCTATGCATGTTTACTCAGAGGTAAGTCTCTCAAGTAAACGTGCATACAGTAATGAAAATTTTTTGTACGTTACTGTTTCAGAGACCGGATTGAAGCATCCCATAAAACACAAGAAAATAAAATAATAAAAAACATAAAATCATTAAAATGAACAAACCATTAAAAAGGCAGCCAACAAAAACCCAGAGCATAAAAACAACAAAAGTAACAACCGCTGAACCTGCACTGGGCATTCGGTGTTGCTTGCAGCAACCTTACCCCTAAATAGGCTTACTATTTGCCACTCTTCCCTTCACATCAAAGCACATGCTTAAAAGCATCATGTTGTGTATTTTTGAAAGGTACAATCAAAAGTCTTTTTAAAAAAATAAATAAATAGACAATTACAAGGTTTTCCAGGATGTTTGCAATACCTTTGAAGAAGAGCCCCCACCACCACTTTTTAACTATTATTTTATAGAAGTAAAAATGGCATTAATTCAAATAAAACACAACAAATATAACAAAGCGGAGACTTTGTACATGACGATGTCAAGTCATTAGACCAAGCAAGTACAATACACAAGGGCTGTTGAAAAAAAAATTCGGAAAAGTTCGCCTTCGGCAAAATTCGGCCCGTTTAAATACAGGACGTGCCGAAGTCCGAGTTCCCCCGCTTCGGATCAGTGAACTTCGGTGCGAGATCCGGAGTTCGGGGGAAAATCCCCCCCCCGCGGGCCTTCACAGGGCTTCCATGAAGGCGCGCGGGGGGCCCTTTAAACAGATCTGTGCCTTCCAGCTGGAAGCCCCCTGAAGGCGCGTGGGGGGAACAGATCTGTGCCTCCCGGCTGGGAGGCACAAATCTCTTTAAAGAGCCCCCCCCGCACGCCTTCATGGAAGCCCCGTGAAGGCATGCAGGGGGCTCTTTAAAGAGATCTGAGCCTCCCAGCTGGGAGGGGGGAACAGATCTATGCCTCCCAGCTGGGAGGCGCAGATCTGTTTAAAGAGCCCCCCACGCGCCTTCAGGGAAGCCCCCTGAAGGCACGCAGGGGGGAACAGATCTGTGCCTCCTGGCCGGGAGGCGCAGATCACTTTAAAGAGCCCCCCGCATGCCTTCAGGGAAGCCCCCTAAAGGCGCGCGCGCGGGGGGGGGGGGTAACAGATCTGCGCCTTCCAGCTGTTTAAAGGGCCTGAATTTGTCGAATTTATTCGCGAACACCCCGAACTCGCTGAATTAGGCTCCCCGTTTTCCCGCCTTTTTTGAGTTCGGTTCAATCCGAACTGAAAAACCGCTGAATCGGGGGAAATTCGGCTGTTTTTCGGTTCAGGACAAACCGAATCGACAGCCCTACAATGCACTATTATCTGACAACTCCTCGTCTTTGTAGAGCTTTTTGCTTGGCTAGATTGAATGCTAACCCTTCTATGGTAATGCAGGGCAGAATTCTGAATATACCATACTCAGACAGGATCTGCCCTTGCTCTTCTGGCTCTATTGACTCATTAGCTCATGCCCTTTTGGAATGCCACTTTTACGAGGAACTTCGATTGCACTATATTTCCCCCCTTTTAACATACAAATCCAATGCCTCTGTGACTGACATAATGCCTTTTTTTCTAAGCGATAGGGACCCCAAGGCTACATTGTCAGTGGCAAGATTTGTTTCAGTTCTTATATCCCTCCAACACTAGATATATGCTGCTCAAGATCAATTGATCATGGAGCTTCTAAGGGATAAAAGGAATACACTATTTCAAGGACTATACAATGAACAATTACGAAAATAGAAACCTATATTTGGAGGGGGTTTCCCATCCTTTATGATATTTCATTCCCCACAAATAAGAAATAAAAGGCATCCACTATTTGGGGAACAAGATACACGACAATACAATAATAAGGGTAAGAAGGGTGAAGAACACCATGATTACCTGAGTGAGAAGGTTTTTCTGGACTCAGGAACAGTCGGATTTCAGGGCAGAACCCTGATGTCCATTGCTTAAAGGGGGAGTGTAATGCTGCTCATTTTTCTGACTCTCTCAGGAATATGTACATCTGGACCCCCTGAGACAAGCTGTGCATCTGCTTCTGTCTGACCTGCCAGAGGATTCTGTCCCTATTATTTATTTATTTATTTATTTATACCCCACCTTTCTCTCCAATGGGAACCTAAAGTGGCTTCCTTTGTACTCCTCCATTTATCTCCACAACAACCCTGTGAGGTAGGTTAGGTTTAGAGTGTGTGCCTGGCTCAAGGTCCGTCCGTCCCCCATCCTTCCGACAAACTTCCATGGCAGAGTGGGATTCAAACCTCGGTCTCCCAAACCCTAGTTCAACACTTTGGTCACTACACTACACTGGCTCTCCATTTTTAAAAAATGGCTTGCCCTGGGGCATATGACAGGCACAACTATTTCAGAAGACTAAGACTAAAACTTCCTTGGGCAAGCCAGGGCAGACCCAGCCTGCCTAGGTATTTCAAAGGGTGGCCCCTGCCTACCTAGCTGTTATTATCTTAGGGTCTCATTTAAATGTTTACTGTGGCCTTTTATGCTTGGCGGTTTCCCTAGCGGTCACCCCTCTGATGACTTTGGGTCTTTGTTTGGATTATGCATGCAGTTTCCGACCGTCAGAGGTTGCCTCGCTCTCCCCCTGCCTTTCCCCGCATTTTGCCCGCGTTTTCAAATTTGAGGTAAAACAGGCCCCTGAAAACGGGGGCGAAATGTGGGGAAAGGCAGGGGAAGAGCAAGGCGATCTCCGACGGTCAGAAACGGCATGCATAATCTAAACAAAGACCCAAAGTCGACCAAGGGGTGACAGTGAGGGAAACAGCCAAGCATTAAAAGGCCCTTGTTAGGTCCTCAGTTTTTAACCTTTTATTTCTATTAGGTTAACAGGAAAAAACAAAAATACTTAGAAAATTACATTTCAAATCATTTTTTTCTTTTGATCAAAAGATTTTGTGCATTTGAACAAACACACACACATACACACACACCATGAAACAGACTAGAATCTTATTTCTCTCCGTTTATTTCTAATTCTTGTTTTGTGCTTGTTTTGGGTCCATGGTACTAATCTGGATTAATAGTGATGGTCTCATATCATCTCTAGGAGCCTATGATCTTCTGTCGTTAGAAGTCTACCTCTGAGCATGTGGAACTATAGTGTGGTTCTTTGAGTCCTGGCACACTGTGTTATAGCAAATGTATCGCTTTAAAAATTCATCCCTGTATGCCTGAAACCAAATGTGGTCATTCCTTAATGACGCATCTCTGGCCAGCCCTTTGGATGTAGAAGTACAGAGGGAGGAAACTTAGAGGAAACTAATATGGTGGCGGTGGAAAATGCTGTCAATTCACAGCTGATTTATGGCAACCCTGTAGGGTTTTGAAGGCAAGAGACGTTTGGAGATGGTTTGCCATTGCCTGACTCCCCATAGGCTGAGAGAGTTCTGAGATAACTGTGACTGGCCCAAGGTCACCCAACAGGCTTCATATGGAGGAGGGGGGAAATCGAACCTAGTTCTTCAGATCAGAATCCACCATTCTTAACCACTACACCACGCTGGTTCTCTAAGCTAATATAGGGTTAAATATTTATTTAAAACTTGTATTTTTCTTTTGGATTTTTTCCTGTGTTCTGTGGTGTGTTCCACATGGTAATGATCCCACTTTAGTTTTCCCATTGCCATTTCCCAGTTGCAACCTGGCATCCAAATGGTGGGTTTCCCTGCCCTTTCCCAGCCCCCTTGCCCTACAGCTGCCATTTCCTCTCTCATGCCACCAGGGGGCTTTTCTGTATTCTTTTTAAATACTGACAATAACTAGATCGCTATAGCATTATAACACTATTCCACTCTGTCTGCTAGGTCCTCTGAACTCCAAGCTTTCATTTTTTAAAAATAAGTCTCTGGCCCCTTTTGTTGCAGAATAATAAGGGGAAAGCAACAAAAAGGGCTAAAGGTTTACATTTTTGAATTCACAGGATGTAGTAGAGAAATCATTGTACTGTAATAATGTAATAGCAATTGCTGATTTAAAAAAAAACTTGAAAAAGCCCCCAGTAGCATGGGGGTGGTGGTGTCAGCTGTGGGGAAATAGGGCAGGGACAATGGTGCCTAAGTGCACCTTTTAAAGTGCAGCATGCCTTCCACAAGGAAGACAAACATGCTTCCATTGCACACCATCAGGACTCCTCAAATCAAAGGTGGTTTGAAAAAGCACAGGGAAACTGCACAAAGATGACAGAAGGGCAATAAAGCTGTGTGGAAGCTCAGAGATAATACACTGCAGTTGGGAACCCAAACTTCCTGGGTGGAAGTCACCTATATAACAAAATACAGGCAGTCTGTTGCCGCAGTGAATATTACAAAATCTTGAGATTTTCTAAATCTAATCTGCTTGAAGTATCCTGAATGACAGCTCTGGAATCCAGTTCATGACTTGCTGTTGTTCTGATACGGTTCAAAATGAACTTCCCAATTCCATGATTGGCTCTAAATTGATTCTCTTCAGATTCAGAATGAGTTCCACAGTTTCAGAGTCTTTACAGCTGGAAAATCCTCACTGTTTTGCCATCTCCGCATCTGAACTATCGCCCTAGGGTGTCCAGTCCCTGCGTCTAAACGTTTCTGAGTCAGGAGTTACGTAAACATAATTACCATATAACAGTGTTACAATATCTTAAAACTAGGAATAAAAACAAAAATCTTGGCCATTTAAAGCAATGACAGAGTATCTCAAGAATTTTCAGGGGCTGATCCAGGGCTTTAATTCTATTGCAGTTAAAGTCTGTTGTTTATTTGATCTGAGCGGCTTGCAACCCTCGGAGCGGCTCACAACCCTTTAAAACAATCTAAAAAACAGTAAGTAATGACATAAAATACAACGGTAAAACCACGGCCCTTACTGACACAGCAGCACAGAGTCGTTTACAGAGTGATGTAATTTCCATGTTTCACTCTTCTGTATTTTTAAAAGTCAAAGTTTAGCTGCAAAAAATTTTTTCATACAACTTCAGCTTTTTCGAGTTATCACAGTAGGTTTGTTGATGGACATCTCGTATCTTAGCTCATTGATTCTACATTCTGAGGATGGAGTGAAATGGGAGTCCCCAATGGCGTATTCCATGGGAGATCCATGATCAAACCTGTAAATGCTTTCAATACTACATGTTACATAGGTTGTAGAAGAAGAAGAAGAGTTGGTTTTTACATGCAGACTTTCTCTACCAGTTAAGGAAGAATCAAACCGGCTTACAATCACCTTCCCTGGCCACCGGCAGGATGGGAGGGGTTAGGGTTGCCAGATCCAGGTTGGGAAACTCCTGGAGATTTGGGGGTGGAGCCTGGGGAAGACAGAGACCTCAGTGGGGTACAATGCCTCAGGGTCCACCCTCCACAGCATCCATTTTCTCCAGGGGAACTTATCTTTGTCATCTGGAGATGGGGGTCCCCAGGTCCCACCTGGAGGCGGATTTCCCTATATTTATCTAAGGGTGAGCCTTGGATCATTGACTTCCATCCCTTTGGCAGACTGGGGGAGTGAGGTGACACTACCTCCCTCCAATTTAATATTTCACTGGAGATGAGGGGGGCCTGTGGCCCACTCTGATATATAGGGTTGCCAGGTCTCTCTTTGCTACCAGCAGGAGATTTTTGGGGTGGAGCCTGAGGAGGGCGGGGTTTGGGGAAGGGAGGGACTTCAGTGCCATAGAGTCCAATTGCCAAAGCGGCCATTTTCTCCAGGTGAACTGATCTCTATCGGCTGGAGATCAGTTGTAATAACAGGAGATCTCCAGCTTGTACCTGGAGGGTGGCAACCCTACTCATATATAGTTGCACTCATGTGCTTATAGAACTTGAAAAACTTTTCAAATACCTGTTTTATGATTGCTATCATGTTATTTGTTTGCAGATGTTATTGGATGTTTTGTCTTGGCTGAGACATTTGCTCATCTCCTTGAACTCTTAAGGTTAGGGCAGGTTATATACTGCAATATATACGCTGAGCACAAACCATACACGTCGTAAGAGCACAGGCTGTGGGAATTGCCAGTGGGGGAATCTGCTGCCTGTCCTTCTCGAGGTCTTTGAGAAGCAGACCTTCTTCTGAAAGCCCCTCCCACTGAATCCAAGCAATCTGTCCATTTGTACTGAACCCGGCTGGCAGAAGGTTAACTGCCAAGGAAGAGATTGTCTCTACGGCAGCTGTGCCTAGGATACGTGAGAGCCGAGAAGAAAAGGCCCGTGTCCCTAACTGTACCTCAGAACAAACAAGGAGCCAGTTCCCAGCTCCCCTGCGTAAAGCATTGCTAAGCAACTGGGAAGCCGCATTCCTCCGCCGGAGGAGATTGTATCAGCATTTAAACGTTCAGTGTCAAAGATGCCTACGTTAGGGGTCAGTGGTTATAGAGGCCCAGAGCTTCCATCCACCCTTCAGGGGCTTACTCCCTGTTCCTCTGACCCCAAATGTTGCTTTCCTCAAGCACCTCCACTTCTTTCTCTTGCACGCACCAAGAGAGACAAAGAGTAATGGAGGGTCTGTTTGGTCTCGCGCGAGGCATAGGCAGAATGCAGGAAGTGGCCAAGGGGCGGAATGTTCTCCTTTGCAAATATTGATGACGGATATGCTCCGAGGGTCTGGTGGCTGTATCTGGCTCCGTTCGGATGTGATACAAATGCATGGTTTAATTGAAGTCTGCATAATATGATTATCTGGATGCAGGCTGCGGTTGAGAATACGTCATGTAGGGTTGCCAAGCACCAGCTGGCAACTGATGGGACTGGGGGGGGGTAGGGACACTGGGGTTGCCATCAGCATGGCAGAGTTAAGTCACATCTGGGGAAACTCTATGATTTTACAGGCGATTCCCCGGAAGTGATGTAGCATTATGCTAATAGCAGGCTTTTTCTTCATTTTTTCCCCACCAGCTGACAGAATGGCGGCAGGTAGCATGGGGTTGCCAGTGGGGGTTGCCAGTGGGAGCAACTTTAATGTCTACCTGAGACCCTGGAGAGCCATTGCCCATCTGAGTAGATAATACTGACGTTGATGGACCAAAGGTCTGATTCAGTGTAAGGCAGCTTCATGTGTTCATGTGCCATTCCACAAGGCAGAAGGCACAACAGAGAAAGCATGTCTACGGACAGTTATTGATTCTGCCCATTTGCAGGTTGGCACCTGCAGAAGCCCCTGATGACTTGAGCAAAGTTATAATGGCGCACCATAAGTAGAGAGGTGGTCCTGCAATTAAGAGGGGCCAAGGCCATGAAGGGCCATGAAGTGATAGTCGGTACCTTAAACTGAGCTCACTAACAGAGGGGCAGCCAATGGAGCATCTGCAGAATGGGAGTAATACGCATGCTCCATCTAGCTCCCATTAATAGCCAACCCACCGCACTCTGGACCAGTTGGAGCTTCCGAATTGATTTTGTGGGAATACATATGTACAATACATTACAGTACTCTAGTCTTGATGTAACTGTGGCATGGATCCAGGTGGCTGGGTCAGCTGTATCAAGGCAAGGGACCATCTTATGGGCTAGACTGAGTTGGTAGAAAGCCTTTTTTGCAGCTGCATTAACTTGCTTCTCCAGTAATGGATCCAGTATGACCCCAAGGCTTTTAACTGAGTCAGCAAGGGTCAGTTGAACTTAGGGTTTCCAGCTCCAGGTTGGGAAATACCTGTAGATTTTTGAGGCAGAGCCTGAGGAGGGCAGGGCTTGGGGATGGGTGGGACTTCAATGCCATAGAGTCCAATTGCCAAAGCGGCCACGTTCTCCAGGTGAACTGATCTCTGGAGATCAGTTGTAGATCAGTTGTAATAGCGGGAGGTTGGCAACCCTAGCTGAATTCCATCAATAGTGGAGAGAACAATGTCCTTTAAGATGTCCTCCTTCTCAGCCAGCATGAACTCTGTCTTTGCAGGGCTTTGTTTCAATTTGTTCATTTTTAACCAGTTAACCACCCACACAGCCTCTTACGATTTTGGGGAACCACGTTTGTTTAGAGCTGTAAACCTTGCTTTCAGTTACAAAATGTTCTTAGGGTAGCAAGTGTAAAGACTTTGGGTTCATTGCCATGAGGTATGGTAAGTTTTATAGTAAGAAAGAACACAGAGATCCCTGAGGCAGGAGTTGTATGCAAATAACAAATACCGGTAACATTTATTTATTTACAGGTTGTTTTTAAAGTACAGATCAGCAGCATGGGTCTCCAGACTGCCAAAGGAGAAACCTGGCTGAGGCACCTAAATTTAAACTAGTTATAGCTTCAGAGTGTGGTTTGGCTTCTCTTTAATGCTTGCAGATACGAGCAATAGGGTTGCCATCCTCCCGGTCCTAGCTGGAGATCTCCTGCTGTTACAACTGATCTCCAGCCGATAGAGCTCAGTTCACCTGGAGAAAATGGCCGCTTTGGCAATTGGACTCTATGGCATTGAAGTCGCTCCCCTCCCCAAACCCTGCCCTCCTCAGGCTCCACTCCAAAAACCTCCCACTGGTGGTGAAGAGGGACCTGGCAACCCTAGCGGACAAGCTGTTACTGCCTAGTCTAAAGGTTGGATCCTTTCACATAAGAAGGATTCCATCCACACCAGCCTGCCCTTTCCCAAGAGTCAGACTAAACGGTATGAGGTCTGCTCATCACCAGAGCCAGGCCTAACAACTGGGTACTCTTTCTTCTCCCAGAGGTAGGGTTGCCAGCTCCACGTGGGGAAATACCTGGAGATTTTTGGGGCAGAGCCTGAGGAAGCCAGGGTTTGGGGAAAGAAGGGACTTCAATGCCATAGAGCCCAATTGCCAAAGGGGCCATTTTCTCCAGGGGAACTGATCTCTGTCCCCTAGAGATCAGTTGTAATAGCAGGAGATCTCCAGCTAGTACCTGGAGGTTGGCGACCCCACCTTCACACTGTCTGCTCTTTTGCTGATACAGTCCCAAAACTACCCCTGCACTCTCCCTGTGGTAAAATTGAACGAACACCTCCTGGGCTTCCCTCCAACATCCCACCTCCCCCCCCCCCCGAAAGGTGATTGAAATCAGCAGCCCCGTAGGCTCAGGGATGAAGCAGCAGAGTGGCCATTTTTCCTTTCAGGGGCAGGACAGCTTCCCGTCCATCACACAGACCAGGCAGCCGTCCTTTCTTGCCTATCTAGCCACTGACATCGCTCCCTCCCCACTAGTTTGAGTTCACATAGTCACCCTCCAGGTACTCGCTGGAGATCTCCTGCTATTACAACTGATCTCCAGCCGATCGAGATCAGTTCACCTGCAGGGAGCAACGAAGTCAAAACAGGCTGGTGGCAAGCGGCGCCCTGTCTTCCTGCCTCATGCCAAACTAGGGCTGCCAGGTCCCTCTTCACCACCGGTGGGAGATTTTTGGGGCGGAGCCTGAGGAGGGCGGGGTTTGGAGAGGGACTTCAAAGTCATAGAGTCCAGTTGCCAAAGCGGCCATTTTCTCCAGGTGAACTGATCTCGATCGGCTGGGGTCAGTTGTAATAACAGGAGATCTCCAGCTAGTACCTGGAAGTTGGCAACCCTATGCCAAACAGCTGACTGGGAAAAACAGCTGATCAGCGGCAAGGCTCTGGGAGGAGCGGGAAGGGTAGGTGGAGGGAGGGAAATAAAGCAACTGCTACTCTCTTGATAGGGTTGCCAATCTCCAGGTGGTGGCTGGAAATCTCCTAGGATTACAACGGACGTCCAGGCAGCAGAGATCAGTTCACCTGGAGAAAATGGGGGTGGGTGGGAGGTGGACTCTGTGTTATTATACCCCATTGAAGCCCCTCCTCTACCCAAACCCCACCCTCCTCAGGCTCCACCCCAAAACCTACAGGTATTTCCCAACCTGCAGCTGGCAACCCTATCTCTTGACCTATTTCATAGGCCTGTGGTGAGATGGGAGAAGCCCATGATTATGCTCTCTGTGATCCTTGGAGAAAGGGCAGGATACAAAACAGGGTAAATTTGAACTCGTGCATGTGCGGGTAGCTGCTTCCTTGCACTGGTCCATCAATGCCAAATGCACATCGCAAGGAAGGCCACCGCTGAGCAGACTAGACTAAAATTAGGGTGCTGGGAGCAGTTCCCAACTCCTGCTGCATCGAGGGTGCTGGGCATGTGTGTGAGGTAAGAGGCAGCATGCCAATTCCCCTCCTAATACGATAATTATAACAGAATGCCCTGCTGTTGCAGCACTGTTTGCATCCATACATTACGGGATTCAAAAACTGAATCATTCGACCAAACTGAAAAATCTGCTAGTTAAACATAATTATTAGTTACTGTACCCACCGCCCAGCATTATTTTCACCCTCATCCAATACCCCAGAAGTCCTCATGGGAAGCCAGCCCAGGACAGAACAACCCCCATGTAAATGAATACAAAATGCCACCCAGGGGAGGGGGAATTAGCCCTTTTACATTTGGCAAAATCTTTCCTAAAGTGGTGGTGGGACAGACCCCCAATTGAGCTGTATTTTGAAAACATATTCCCAGAGATGTATTCGACGGTAACTCCGTGGGATCAAGGCCAGAAAGTTTTGCCTCCCTTTGCGCACCTAGTTGGCAACTAACTTTTTAACATGCACCATGCAGCAAGGGACGGAAGGGTTAACACCACCCAGTGGCTCACATTAGGGGAGCATAAGCTGAGAAAAAAGTTATGTCAGCCCTATGATTGCCAACCTCCAGGTGGGGCCTGGATACCTCCCTGGTTACACAGAAAATATTAAATACTATCTGCCTCTAAATAGAGTCCAATTGCCAAAGCGGCCATTTTCTCCAGGTGAACTGATCTCTGTCGGCTGGAGATCAGTTGAATTAGCAGATCTCCTGCTACTACCTGGCAGTTGGCAACCCTAACTGCCAGACAGAGTAGACAATACTGACCTCAATAGACTAGGGCAGGGGTGGGGAACCTTTTTCCTGCCAAGGGCCATTTGCACATTTATAACATTATTCGGGGCCATAACCAGGTGTAGATCTCCCGGGGCGGGGAGACTACGGTTTCCAGGTTTCCAGCCACCACCTGGAGGTTGGCAACCCCAGAGGAGACCACACAGAGAAGGCCTGGAGGGCACCCCCACTCCCTTGTCCTCCCCCCCTCCCAGGCGGGAGGGCAGCCAGCGGTAGGCCTGAGCAAACGAGGCGCCAGGAGGCAGCCGATCCACAGGGAAGGAAGGGAGGAAGGAAAGAAAACAGAGAAAGAGGAAAAGGGAGGGAGGGGAAAAGAGAGAGAAAGGGAGAAAGAAATGGAGGGAGGGGGAGAAAGAAAGAAAAGGACGGAGGGAGACAGACAAAGAGACAGAAAAAGAGGGAGAGAAAGGAGAGTGACAGAAAAAGAAGAAGAAAAGAAAGAAAAGCCTTCCCCCCCGCACACACACCTGTGCACGCCGGCCCCACGCGACCAGAACCCAACCTCCACGCTTCCCCCCCCACACCCCCGGCCCCGGAGCTCCTGAGGGCCGCAGAAAATGTCTTCGGGGGCCGCATACGGCCCCCGGGCCTGAAGTTCCCCATCCCTGGACTAGGGGTCTGGTTCAGTATAAGGAAGTGTCATGTGTTCCACTTCTGGCTCTACAGAATGGGAGGCCTCACTGGGCCTTTGGTCTTTGTTCATACGAGTGGTCTGTCAGGCCTCGTGGCCACAGGTCTCCCATCTCATCTGGCAGACTGGCGTTTCCCCCAGCACCCCCTAGGGAGGCCAGCCTCCAGGTGGACCTGAGGATCCCCCAGAATTACACCTCATCTCCTGACTACGGAGATCAGTTTCCCTGGAGAAAATGTCTGTTTTGGAGGGTGGACTCTATGGCATCATATCCCACCGAGGTCGCTGTCCTCCCCAGGGTTCACCCCCAAACCTCCAGGAGTTTCCCAACCTGGATCTGGCAACCCTACCCCCCATCCCCTGCTGATGGCCAGGAGGGACCTGGCAACCCTAGTACCCCAACAGGATCATCTCTGTACCCGAGATACCCGCTGCCATGCTGTGTGTCTCATAACTTGCTGAGTAACTGAAACTAGGAACTGTACTTTGTGTGTCTCTGTTGATGACAACAGTGTGCCAATTTATGCTAACGACATACAACTAGAATGTGAAAATTATCTGTGGCCCTCTGATGGGTGAGATATTTTATTTGTGCGGCTTTCTGTGCAACGGAGCAGCCCACGGCGTAGATAAACATTCAAAATGTGAAACGAATCGTGAGCCTTTCTGGAATTCTGGCCTAACCCTCCCAACCCCAGTAGCGCCATCTGTTCCAAAAAGTGTAAGATGGGATTTAAAAGAATAATATTTGAAATAAATATTCATATGCGTTCACACAGCTTGCTTGCACACTGTAGTGTACATGAATTTGAATGCCTACAGTGGAAAAGTTAGGGTTTTTCCCCCTCCACAGAACTGGATTTCCTTATGCCAAAATGTCTGTATCTCCTTGTCAATTTTATTTTCTTCTATAGTCCATCAAGTTTCCATATCAGCCATCCTTAAAGGCTACCCTTTTGTTCTCATGATGTAGTTTTTTTTTTTAACCATCCTGTATAAAGATGAATTGTGTAAAACTCCCCAGGAAGACAAATAGAACAGTTGTTGAGATCTACCAGGAATCAGGAATGATTGTGGGTTCTGATGTCTCTGCAGGTAAACCACTCAGAACTGTGGGCAGAAAGGTTCCCAGAATCATAGTGTCCTCCCAGACCCCCAGGATCACTACACCCAAACAGGCATTTATTTTATTTTATTTCTACCCTGCACCTTTCCCCGGCAAAGCCTGGCTCAGGGCAGCTTCCAGCAACCAATACATACAATATAACACAACCCAAACAATACCTGCCTTTAAAACCATAGTTCCTAATCTAAATATTATAGAAGAAGAAGAGCTGGTTTTTATATGCTGTCTTTCTTTACCACTTAAGGGAGACTCAAACCGGCTTACAATCACCTTCCCTTCCCCTCCCCACAACAGATACTCTGTGAGGTAGGTGGGACTGAGAGAGTGTGACTTGCCCAAGGTCACCCAGCTGGCTTCATGTGTAGGAGTAGGGAAACAAATCCAGTTCACCAAATTAGCCTCCACCGCTCATGTGGAGGAGTAGGGAATCAAACCCAGTTCTCGAGATCAGAGTCCACCACTCCAAACCACCGCTCTTAACCACGACACCACGCTGATACATAATTTACAGATTAAATCCATCTCTTCTTTGCTTATTATTCTTTACTTCATTTGTACCCCACTTTTCTTTCCAATGGGGACCCAAAGTGGTTTACAGATTCTCCTCTCCTCTGCATTATCCGCACTACAACACCGTGAGATGGGTGTGGATGACTGGCCCAAGGTTACCCAGCAAGCTTCCAAGGCAGAGCAGGAATTCGAACCTGGGTCTCGCAAATTGTCAGTCTGACACTGTAACCTCTACACCGCCCTCGTAGCACTGTTGACCAGTTAGGGCTGTCAAAACGTCCCTGTCATGCTTAGGTTTTGCAAGGGTGACAGTAAGCATCGATCAAGTCCACCTCATCACTCCACCTCCCTGCATGCCAGATACCCTTCAGCCCTGGTCTCAGAGTCTCATTTCTCCTGTTCCTCGTATCCTGTCCATTTTGTAGGATACCTTTAGTTTAGCCCAGGGGTGTCAAACATAAGGCCCGCCGGTCAGATCCGGCCCCTTGAGAGCTCTTATCCGGCCCGCGATCAAGCCAGGCAGCCACCACCCCCACTCTTAATCTGGGCTGGCGAGGCATGGCCCGGCTAGGGTTGACAGGTCCCTCTTCGCTACTGGTGGGAGATTTTTGGGGCGGAGCCTGAGGAGGGCAGGGTTTGGGGAGGGACTTCAATGCCATAGAGTCCAATTGCCAAAGCGGCCATTTTCTCCAGGTGAACTGATCTCTATCGATGGAGATCAGTTGTAATAGCAGGAGATCTCCAGCTGTTACCTGGATGTAGGCAACCCTAGGCCTGACCTGACCAAGTGGCATTTATGTCCTTTCTGGCCCTGGTAACAATTAAGTTCGACACCCTTGGTCTAGCCAAATTGGCATGTGTGAATGTGCAAACCTACTGACCCAACCATAAACGGTGTTCTCTTTGCTTCAGAGTCCATGTCTATATCAGTGCAACACATGAACACACTGATACCGTGGATTCTATACTTCCATTGCACATGTGAGTGCATGGCCCATGTAGGCCCAAGGCTTGCATTTTCTTAAGAACATAAGAAAAGCCCTGCTGGATCAGCCCAAGGCCCATCAGGTCCAGCAGTCTGTTCACACAGTGGCCAACCAGGTGCCTCTAGGAAGCCCACAAACAAGATGACTGCAGCAGCACCATCCTGCCTGTTCTCCACAGCACCTAATATAATAGGCATGCTCCTCTGATACTGGAGAGAATAGGTATGCTAGTATTCATTTTGACTAGTAGTCATGGATAGCCCTCTCCTCCATGAACATGTCCACTCCCCTCTTAAAGCCTTCCAGGTTGGCAGGCCATCACCCCATCCTGGGGCAGGGAGTTCCACAATTTAACTATACATTGTGTTAAGAAATACTTCCTTTTATCTGTTTTGAATCCCTCACTCTCCAGCTTCAGCAGATGACCCTGCATTCTAATATTATGAGAGAGGGAGAAAATCTTCTCCCTGTTCACTCTCTCCATACCATGCGCAATTTTATAGACCTCTATCATGTCTCCCCTTAACTGCCTTCTTTCCAAGCTAAACAGCCCCAAATTTACTGGTTTACTGTGTTACCCAGGAGAGCAGATTATGATGAGATCAGATTATCCTTCCATCTGAGGATGCATTCTCAAATACAGTTATCACACAGTGGTTTATAACATCAAGTGATGAATTGTATCTGTGACTAGATGATGTGTAAAAAAACACTGCAAACGAGATTTTTCATATCCTTTTGGAATCTCAGACAAAATATGTTTCACTGGGGACTGATCACAGGCTTACCAGTGTGTGCTTTTGAGTAATGAAACATTAGGGCTTTCCAGATGCGACAGTCCATGCATGCTGGGAGGACAGCATATGCATGCTCACCATGTTGTCTGACACTAGCAGCATGAAAACCAGGGGAAATCAGGGTCTGCGTAGCATGACAGAACCTATTATGTGCACACAAAATCCTTTTGTTGCTCCTTTCAGAGGACAAGGAATGGGATGATCAGGGGTAGCATATGGTTATGATATGTATGGTTGGCAGGCTCCTGGTATGAGTGATTATAATATCCAAAGAGAGCTTAGGAATGATGAACATGTATGAACTGCAATACATGTTTATCTTAAAAGCCTTTTCCAGGTAATGCCTAATAAAAGGTATCACATGGGTTGTGTTGGGCCAATGCAGCTCTCCAGCTTTTACCTGGAGGTAGGCAACCCTAGGCCTGACCTGACCAAGTGGCATTTATGTTCTTTCTGGCCCTTGTAACAATTGAGTTCCACACCCCTGGTCTAGCCAAATTGGCATGTGTGAATGTGCAAACCTACTGACCCAACCATAAACGGTTCAACTTCCTTCAACTTCTGGGCACTTTTAGCTTAGTTACAGTTGCTACTTTAGCAACCTAATAGCTCATATTAGTCTGAGCTCATTAGAGCTTGGGAGCTAATCAAGGTCGGCCATGGTCAATACTTGGATGGGAGACCACCAAGGAAGACTGGGGTTGCTATGCAAAGCATTGGCAAACCACCTCTGCTCACCTCTTCCCTTGAAAACCCCATGAGGTGGAACTTCATGAGGTCACCATGAGTCATTTGCAACTTGACAGCACACTGTACTTACAGTATCTTCTAGTAATGGTGACTAAAGAAAACCTCCACATCCAGTGGCAGTAAACCTTTGAATACCAGTACCAGGAGGGAACATCAGGGCAAGCTCTCTGCCTCTATATCCTGTTTGTTGACCCCCCTCCCAGGGCAACTACTTGGCCACTCTGCTCACCTCTTCCCTTGAAAACCCCATGAGGTGGAACTTCATGAGGTCACCATGAGTCATTTGCAACTTGACAGCACACTGTACTTACAGTATCTTCTAGTAATGGTGACTAAAGAAAACCTCCACATCCAGTGGCAGTAAACCTTTGAATACCAGTACCAGGAGGGAACATCAGGGCAAGCTCTCTGCCTCTATATCCTGTTTGTTGACCCCCCTCCCAGGGCAACTACTTGGCCACTGTGTGAAACAGGATGTTGGACTAGAAGTTCTTCTTACATTCTCACAGTGGCTTGAATCCGGCAATAAATCTCTGCTGATGGGAGGAATTTCCTCACCTTCTTGTGGAAGGCTTTAAGAGGGGAGTGGATATGTTAATGGAGGAGAGTGCTATCCATGACTACTAGTCAAAATGATCAGAGGAGCATGCCCATTATATTAGGTGCTGTGTAACGCAGGCAGGATAATGCTGCTGCCGTCGTCTTGTTTGTGGGCTTCCTAGAGGCCACTGTGTGAACAGACTGCTGGACTTGATGGGCCTTGGCCCAATCCACCATGGCCTTTCTTATGTTCTTACGCTCCTACTGTGGCCCAGAATTAGGGTTGCCAGGTCTCTCTTCACCACCGGTGTGAGGTTTTTGGGGCAGAGCCTTAGGAGGGAGGGGTTTGGGGAGGGACTTCAATCCCATAGAGTCCAATTGCCAATGTGGCCATTTTCTCCAGAGGAAATTATCTCTGTTGGCTGGAGATCACTTGTAATAGCAGGAGGTCTCCTGCCAGTACCTGGAGGTTGGCAACCCTACCCAGACTGCCCCCTGAAATGCTGTACATGGAAGACTAGGGACCCTGAGGAGCAGCGTGACCAGAGCAGTTGAAGGTATAGAGGGAGGAATTGGCAAAAAAAAAAAAAAAAAAAACCAATCATCTTAATATTGTCGAAGGCTTTCACGGTCAGAGTTCATTGGTTCTTGTAGGTTATCCGGGCTGTGTAACCGTGGTCTTGGAATTTTCTTTCCTGACGTTTCGCCAGCAACTGTGGCAGGCATCTTCAGAGTAGTAACACTGAGAGTAGTAACCCTTGACACTGAGAGACACTGTCCTTCAGTGTTACTACTCTGAAGATGCCTGCCACAGTTGCTGGCGAAACGTCAGGAAAGAAAATTCCAAGACCACGGTTACACAGCCCGGATAACCTACAAGAACCAACAATCATCTTAAATTTGCAGAAACTTTGGTGGGATCCAGCCCACCATCTTTATCATTACTAAGCATAAGGGTACTTGTAACTATTCCTGTGTGTTTTCCCAGCACTGCAGTGAGTGGCTTTCCAAGACCATTGGGCAAATGGTGCAGGGGATATCTTTAAACCCCCACCCCCCATTCTGATTTGGATCTAAATGGAATTGGGCCCCTTATGCTTGCTAATTTAATTTTAGAAGCATTAGGAGCTCTAGACACAGAACTTCTCATCAGGTTTGGCCCAACAGTGGTGGTGGAAAGTGCGGTCAAGTCACAGCTGACTCATGGCTACCAAGTAGGGTTTCAAGGCAAGAGAAATTTCAGAGGTGGTTTGCCGTTGCCTGCCTCCGTGTGGGCTGAGAGAACTGAATGGCCCAAGGCCATCCAGCAGGCTTCATTCGAAGGAGTGGGGAATCGAATCCGGTTCTCTAGATTAGAGTCCGCCCCTCTTAACCACTACACCACGCTGGCTCAACTGCATGAGTTCTAAACCATTTACCTCCTTGTTAGTGTAGGGAAGCTTGTTCTGATGCCTTTGGAGAATGACTGCTGCTCTTATGTCCATTACACACATTATGCCAGTGTGGTGTGGTGGTTAAGAGCAGTGGACTCTAATCTGGAGAATCAAGTTGGATTCCCCTCCATATGAAGCCTGCTGGGTGATCTCGGGCTAGTCCGATTTCTCTCTAAACTCTCTCATCCCCATCCACCTCACATGGTGTCTGCTGTGGGGAGGGGAAGGGAAAGTGATTGTAAGCTGCTTTGAGACTCCTTAAAGGTAGAGAAAATTGGGGTATAAAAACCGACGCTGCTGCTGCTACTGCTTCTTCTTCTCCTCCTCCTTCTCCTTCTCCTCCGTCTCCTTCTCCTCACAGCAAACCCAAGTTTGCTGCTCCAAGTATTCACTCAACAGGGAGCTACAACCTAGCCTGTCTCTCCGAGGACTGTAGGACAACTTGTGTTTTCAAATGTATTTGTCACATGGAGTGTGCATTATTTAAAACACATCAGGTGCATGTCTGAAAATTTAATGTGCGATGAGACCGTTGTGCTAACTGAGGGGAAGGGCAATCCATCTGTTCTTGCATTCAGGTCACATCCGAGTCCGGTGCTCCGAATGGACATGGCTATTATAAATGATCTAATTAATACAGCAGACCATTCTTTCATTATTTAGACAGTGTGCCCTTCTTGGCTCCAGCAGCCAAGAATTATGGCAGTCATATCCTCCCTGTTTTGGTATTCATGTCATTAATGCACTGCCTGTGGAGTCCAAGACTTAATTAAATAAGCAAAAATACTTCGTCAAAGTAACTATTAACCTGGCTGGAAGTCCCCAGAGCTGTAAAAATCATGGGGAAAGGAACGATTCCCTCAGTCATTCTTCTCAGTTCCGTTAAGGTTACTTTCAGGTATGACGACCATTCACGTGTGTATTCATTTATTTCATTAATTCATTCATTCCCAGCCTTTCTCTTCAATGGGGACCCAAAGCTGCATACATCGTTCCCCTCCATTTTATCCTCACAACAACCCTGTGAGGTAGGTTAGGCTGAGAGAGTGTAACACACAAGTATGAGTATGTTTTCTGGTGTGATAAGAAGTTGCATTGTCCCTCTCCCATAATACTAGAATGCGGGGTCATCTGCTGAATCTGGAGGGTGAGAGATTCAAAACAGATAAAAGGAAGTATTTTTTCACACAACACATAGTTAAATTGTGGAACTCCCTGCCCCAAAATGTGGTGATGGCTGCCAACTTGGAAGGCTTTAAGAGGGGAGTGGACATGTTCATGGAGGAAAGGGGTATCCATGGCTTCTAGTTAAAATGGCTACTAGTCATGATGCATGCCTATTCTCTCCAGGATCAGAGGAGCATGCCTATTATCTTGGGTGCTGTGGAACACAGGCAGGACGGTGCTGCTGCAGTCATCTTGTTTGGGGGCTTCCTAGAGGCACCTGGTTGGCCACAGTGTGAACAGATTGCTGAACTTGATGGGCCTTGGTCTGATCCAGCAGGGCTTTTCTTATGTTCTTATGCATTGTTATTACCTCACCAGCAAACACACTCATGCGTGTGGATGGATGCCACACCTAAATTGAGAAGGCTGAGAGGGCTGGGAGGACTGTTCCTTTTCCCAATAATTTCCCAGCTCTGGGGAATTCCAGCCAGACAATTTTTTTACTTTGACATAGTACTTCCGTCATTGGAAGGGGTGTGTGTGACAATTTTCTGCTATCCCCTTCCTATGCACCCCCCCATTTTGCTCTGCTTTGCTCTTTGCCCCTGATCCCCCAGATACAAAAAATCAAGGGGCTCAGTGAAGTGCATCAGCAGGAGGAAGCAGGAAAGTCTCACTTTATGAAGTCCACTGTGTGAATAGATATAGTTGGATTAGACTAATCAACTTACTGACCACTGTGTTCAAGCTTTTGTTGTGTGTCCCCCAAGGGATGCCAGGACCTGGGGATCCCCCAGATTTACACCTCATCTCTTGACTACAGAGATCAATCCCCCTGAAGAAAATGGATGCTTTGGAGGGTGGACTCTGGCATTGTACCCCACTGAGGTCCCTGTCCTCCCAAAGGCTCCATCCCTAAATCTCCAGGCGTTTCCCAGCTTGGATCTGGCAACCGTACCTCACCATTCTTTGCTAGTGGCCAGGGGGGACCTTAGGGTTGCCAGCCTCCAGGTAGTAGCTGGAGATCTCCTGCTATTACAACTGATCTCTAGCCGACAGAGATCAGTTCCCCTGGAGATAATGGCAGCTTTGGCAATTGGACTCTCTGGCATTGAAGTCAGTCCCCTCTCCAAACCCCGCCCTCTTCAGGCTCTGCCTCAAAAACCTCCTCCCGGTGATAGGGCTGCTAGGTCCCCCCTCTCCTTGGGCTGGAGACTTTTGGGGCAGAGCTGAGGGGATCTTGCGTGCGCGCTCACACGCGCACATGCACCAACACGCGTGCACGTCACTTCTCGTTTACAACAGGAAGTGCCGCCTTGCAAGGGGCCTTATTCCACTCAAACTGGGAGTGGTAAAGGGCTGCTTGCGATGCGGAGCTTCCGGGTGTAAACTCATTGCAAGCGACCCTTTACCACTCAAACTCCCTTATACTTATAAGGCCCCTCGCAAGGCTGCACTTCCGGTTGTAAACCAGAAGTGACATGCAGCGATGTGTATGCGCATGTGTACGTTTGCCTGCCGACTCTCAGCTGGTTGACAGGCAGAGGGGTGAATTGCCAGGGGTTTGCCCGCCACCACCAGGCACCTGGCAACCCTAGCCGGTGATGAAGAGGGACCTGGCGACCCTAGGGGACCTGACAACCAAGGCGGACTATTGGATGGAGGCAGTGGAACAGTGGCGATGGAGACAGATAGCAGCTGGGTAGGTCTAAAAGGAGGAAGTGAAAGGAGGATGGTGAGTGGGAAGCAAGTTCCCTACAACTTTCAGGAAAAACACATCTAGGAAAGAGGAGGCTTCTCTCTCCTTTTTGGTGCCTTTGGGTGATTACAGTGCCCTGGGGTGATTGCCTTGGTATTCCTAAATGCAGACTTTAGTATCTAAAACTGGAGGAGGCAAAGGCCAAAAAGAAGTAAATGTGTAATAAGTGAAGATCAACAATTAGGTGAGTAGCAATTGGTAAAAGCTGAACAGAATAAGAGCAAATTAAAAGGGATGCAAAATCGAGAATGTGAGATGGGATCTAGCAATCAGCAAAGAAACAAAAGAGGAGAAAGACCAAGTTGGAGAAGACAGAGGAATAGGGCTGCCAGGTCCCCTCTCTCCAGCAGGGAGGCTATGGGGCTGTGGTTGGGTTTCCGCACGTGCGCCCTTCACTTCCAGTTTACAACCAGAAGTGCTGCCTCGTGAGGGGCCTTTTCCTTTTAGTTTGAGTGGTAAAGCAGCCCTTTACCACTCAAACTAAGAGGAAAAGGCCCCTTGCAAGGCGGCACTTCCGGTTGTAAACCAGAAGGGCCATGCACGCGGTGTGCGCGCGCATGCACGTTTGCCCGCCGACCCTCAGGTGGTCGGCGGGCAGAGGGGCAAATTGCCAGGGGTTTGCCCTCCACCACCGGGCACCTGGCAACCCTACAGAGGAATGAGAGTTGACAGTTAAGCATTAACTAAGGAATAGCTTATATTGGGAATCAGTAGCAGAATTTTTAAGTTGAATGTGAAAAGATCACCAATGAAGAGAAACCAAAAGCAGTGAAACATGGTCACTTGGGTGTGCAGAAATTAAAACAGACAGAAGAAAGTTAAACAGATGAAAGAGGCTGAAGGAAGGATTCGGGGAAACCGACTAAAAGAACTTTATCCAACCGGAACAGAATAAGAGAATTAGCCACAGTCTGGGTAAACTCAGCAAAAAGAAACAAAGATGAGTTTTAGTAACATTTGAGAGTTACCAATGGCTAGTTTTAGCAAATAATAAGGGGGGGGGGAGAGAATTTTTAAAAACACATCGCGATTTCTAGGCACTTAAAGCAGCCTCTGCCTTTGAAACTGGAGTCAGATAAGGATTTGTTTGTTTTAAAGGACCTATTTTTAAAAATCTGGACACTTTGGTTCCTGTTGGCGTCAGTGCAGAAGGATTCAGTATTTGGCTAACATAAATGAAGTGCCATTTCCCTGGCAAGGCAGAGAGATAAACAGTGATGAGATCACTCCAAGGCCAGCTCAAGATCACTCATGTTTTTACTGTCTGGTAGCCTCTGCCCTAAATCCAGGCTTCGGTCACAGGAGTGAGACAGGCCTGCCTCATCTCCCCTAATCTTTTATGCTGCCATAGACATGAAAGCCCACCATGAAGATTCATTTCCCCCAAACAGAGTTTAGAACTACTGAATTATAAGAGACTTGGAAGTAGGTCTCTAATTTACCTGCCTGGGGTGGGGAATACCAGCTCCCAGATCCAGTTTCCTGCCCCCAAGGAACTGAAGAATGGGAGAAAAAAATGGCCTCCGGATAGTGTCACTAGGAATTTCCCCTAGTCTCTATGGTAAGGACCATGAAGACTAGCTAGTTTTGGGGGAACAATGAGCAATGGCAAATTAAAAGGTAAAGGTAAAGGTCCCCTGTGCAAGCACCGGGTCATTACTGACCCATGGGTTGACGTCACATCCCAACGTTTTCAGGCAGACTTTGTTTACGGAGTGGTTTGCCGTTGCCTTCCCCAGTCGTCTACACTTTACCCCCAGCAAGCTGGGTACTCATTTTACCAACCTCAGAAGGATGGAAGGCTGAGTCAACCTTGAGCCGGCTACCTGAAACCAACTTCCGTCGGGACCTAACAAGCATTTAATATCTACAAGAATTAACCTAACCAGGCAATGCTGATGGAGGACATTTCCACAGGAACAAACATGTAGAAGTCCTGTCCCTAAATTTAATCTCAGAGAGAACTTTAGACATCCCTAATCTCAACTATTGAGCATCTCCAGCAAAAGTTCCACAAGGGACTGCACATTTTAATGAGTTTAACAGATAGATTGATCAGCTAAGGGCCATATAGTAGACGAGATGTTCGAGACCAAAAGCCCCATCTATCACAGGAAAAGCCCATCTCATCATGACCCCAAGGCAAGTAGCGTTTCTGTCTTGTCGGGATTAATTTCCAATTGGTTGTCCCTTCATCCATTTGACCAGTGCTTCCAGGCTTCCAGAGATAGCTGCTCCAGGCTGCTTAATTAATGAAACGTAGAGCTTATGCGTCATCAACGTACCTTTCACAACCGGCTCCAGACTTAAGCGATGGATGATTTCACTCGGCAGCTTCTTGTGAATGCTGAGCAGCATGGATGATAGTGCTGAGCCTTGTGGTATTTCTCATGGCAGGTTCCAGGTAGCTGACACAGCACTGTAAGGCAGAATTATTTAAAAGAGCCGGGGGGCTGCTTGAATGGGCTCCTGCTTAACTGTTTTAATTATCTGTTTAGATCACCTGGTTTTTTTTAATGTATGTGCTTCAATTAATTTAATAGATGGGTGTTTTTGTATTTTATCCACTGTTGCTACTCGCCTTAGCTCCTGACTATGACAGGAGAAAGGAGGGGTATAAAAATGTGCTAAATAAATGTTATTTTTATAAGTGGATAGAAAGGTCTAGGGTTAATTTTATTTTAGCTCTCTCCCCCCCCAACCCGCATAACTTATTTAACCTTCTCCAAATAAAGTTTTGCCACATCATGCACCTACCATGTGTGGTATCAACTTCCTTCTCCGTTGTGGCGTCTCCAGCAGCTCACTTTCTATGAGACAATCGCTATGTGGTTTTTGTATAATATGCCATCTACCAATTAATTTAAAAGAATATTGTCGAAGGCTTTCACGGTCAGAGTTCATTGGTTCTTGTAGGTTATCCGGGCTGTGTAACCGTGGTCTTGGTATTTTCTTTCCTGACGTTTCGCCAGCAGCTGTGGCAGGCCTCTTCAGAGGAGTAACACTGAAGGACAGTGTCTCTCTGTGTCAAGTGTGTAGGAAGAGTAATATATAGACAGAAAGGGGTTGGGTTGAGCTGAATCATTGTCCTGCAAAAAGTATCAAAGGTAATGTGCTAATCATTGTCCTGTAAGTATCAAGATAATGTGCTAATGAGAGTGTGGTATGTTAATATGGAGCCATTGTATCCTGAAGTGATCTCTTAAGGAGTGAAATCCAAAGCTAATCTGCATGGCTATTGTTGACTCTGTAGTCTTTGTTAGCCTGGAGGTTTTCAGGACAGGAAGCCAAGCCTTATTCATTCTTAAACTCTCTTCTTTTCTGTTAAAGTTGTGCTGATGTTTATGAATTTCAATGGCTTCTCTGTGCAATCTGACAAAATAGTTGGTAGAATTGTCCAGTCTTTCAGTGTCTTGGAATAAGGCCCTGTGTCCAGTTTGTGCCAGTCCATGTTCAGCCACTGCTGACTTCTCAGGTTGGCCAAGTCTGCAGTATCTTTCATGTTCTTTTATCCTTGTTTGTATGCTGCGTTTTGTGGTCCCGATGTAAACTTGTCCACAGCTGCAAGGTATACGATATACTCCTGCAGAGGTGAGGGAGTCTCTTTTGTCTTTTGCTGATCGTAGCATCTGTTGTATTTGACACTTGACACTGAGAGACACTGTCCTTCAGTGTTACTCCTCTGAAGATGCCGGCCATAGCTGCTGGCGAAACGTCAGGAAAGAAAATACCAAGACCACGGTTACTCAGCCCGGATAACCTACGAGAACCAATTTAAAAGAACTTTCCTTCAGACACATAATGAAAAATTAGCGTAATGAATCCAAATATATTTCTAGCATGTCAAAAGTACCGTAATGTGTTTTCCCATAGATTTCTTTCTGTTTCGCTGCAGAGTGAGGCTTTTCATTGAGGGCTTTTTTATTTTATGAAAATATGGTTCTCGCCTTGATGCAGTGTTCTGCCTTTTGAATTTTTACAAATAATTTTCTGAAAATTGTTTTTGGAGTACTACTTTGCCAAATCATTCATCAGTGAGGCGTTGCTTTGAAGTTTTGCATTATCCCCTACAAGGCTGTGAAGGCATGTTTTCTGATTCTCAAAATTACACAGAAGATGAAGAAGAGAACTAGAGTTGCCAATCTCCAGATACTAGCTGGAGATCTGCTATAGTGCTATTACAACTGATCTCCAGCTGATAGAGATCAGTTCCCCTGGAGAAAATGGCCGCTTTAGCAATTGGACTCTATGGCATTGAAGTCCCTCCCCTCCCAAAACCACGCCCTCCTCAAGCCCCACCCCTGTGGCGAAGGGGGACCTGACAACCCTAAAGAGAACAATTGGTTTTTATACCCTGGTTTTCTCTACTGTAAGGAGTCTCAAAGCGGCTTACAATCGCCTCCCCACCCCCCACCCCACACACACAAACAACAAGCACCTTGAGAGGTAGATGGGGTCGA
The DNA here is from genome assembly GCF_029931775.1 of Euleptes europaea. NCBI lineage: Eukaryota > Metazoa > Chordata > Lepidosauria > Squamata > Sphaerodactylidae > Euleptes > Euleptes europaea. The sequence continues at coordinate 20,220,760 of NC_079313.1, read as the reverse complement.
GAGAGTTTGGAGGGAACTGTGACTAGCCCCAGACTTCATGTGGAGGAGTGGGGAAACCAACCCGGTTCTCCAGATTAGAGTCCGCCGCTCATGTGAAGGAGTGGGGAATCAAACCCGGTTCTACAGACTGGAGTCCCCCGTTCTTAACCCCTGCACCACGCTGCCTCTTGCAGAATGCCAAAAGGAGGGAGGGAAACCAGTGTAGAAACAGAAAGAAGCAAAGGCAAGGGGTGGGGCTCATGTCATTGAGATCACCCTCCAACGCAGCCATTTTCTCCAGGGGAACTAACAGCCAGCGTGACATACCGTGTATCCCCGAAAATAAGACACTGTCTTATATTTATTTTTCCTCAAGAAGACGCACTATGGCTTATTTTCAGGGGATGTCTTATTCCGAGGGAATCAGAACTGTCCTCCCTCTCGGCTCCCGTTCTCCCCTTACCACCCCCTTCCGGTCCCGCCCCCAGAGGCCCGGGCGCGCGGGTTGCCGGGCCTTTGAAGCGGCCGCGGGAGACTGCATCTGCTCAGCTGGGCTCCTCCTGGTCTTCTCCACACCAGCCCCGGGGTGCCTTATTTTCGGGGCATGGCTTATATTAAGCAAATGCTTAGAAATGCTGCTACGGCTTATTTTATGGGTATGTCTTATTTTCTGGGAAACAGGGTAGAACGTCAGACTAGGATATGGGAGAGACCCAGGTTTGAATCCTGTCAGACTCAAGAGTTTTGTCCTCAGTGTCCCTTCAAGCAAACCTCGCTCAGGCAAGACTCTGAAACAGGTTAGGCTTTATTAGGGGTCAAGATTGGACAAAGTCAGTAGTTGACTGCCAGCTTAGCGGAAGCAGTCGACTAATGGAGAATAGGATTCGAATACAAGGTTAAAATACATTGCATAGTGTCACGCAGTCCAGTAGAATCTATGATAAGCGTTCTCAGGGCAGAAATAACATAGTATAGGTTATAACAAAGTATAACAAGGCATAACAAGAGTGCAGCTGTGAGCTGTGGTCAACAGGATGGACACATACCACACCAGTAGGTAGAGAGATAAACTGTACAAAGCATGAGAACCAAAAGACACATGACAGGCCTGAAGCAAAGTCAGGCGAAGCTGCAGAGACAGGCCTGGCAAATCCCCACTTCTCCTGTGGAAGCTTGCGGGGTGACCTTCGGCCAGTCACACACTCTGAGCCTAACCTACCTCAAAGGGTTGTTGTGAGGATAAACTGGAGGAGCCACTTCTGATACCCAATCGGAGGAAATGGCGGTGTATAATGGTAAAGTGGTCAAGAGCGGTGGTTAGAGAGGTGGACTCTAATCTGGAGAACCCGGTTTGATTCCCCACTCTTCCACATGAGTGGTGGATGCTAATCTGGTGGACCGGGTTGGTTTCCCCACTCCTCCACCATGAAGCCAGCGTGGTGTAGTGGTTAAGAGTGGTGGTTTGGAGTGGTGGACTCTGATCTGGAGAACCAGGTTTGATCCCCCACTCCTCCACATGAATGGCGGTTGCTAATCTGGTGAACTGGATTTGTTTCCCCACTCCACATGAAGCCAGCTGGGTGACCTTGGGCTAGTCACAGCTCTCTTAGATCTCTCTCAGCCCTACCTACCTCTTAGGGTGTCTGTTGCGGGGAGGGGAAGGGAAGGTGATTGTAAGCCGATTTGATTGTAAGTGGTAGAGAAAGTCAGCATATAAAAACCAACTCTTCTTCTTCTTCTTCTTCTTCTTCTTCTTTTTCTTCTATAAATAAAGTAAATAAAATAAAATAAAAATAATCTCTGTAGTCTGGAGATCAGTTGTAATTCTGGGTCATCACCAGACCCCACAGGAATGTTGGCAACCATAGACCAACCACCAGAATTTTTGTCGTCTCCTCCCCCCCCCCCCCCCCCCGCCCAATGAGCAATCCATTTAATTGTGGGAGCATGCTCCTACCAGGGTTGGATCCAGGCTGATGTTTACATGGGCTCTGGGACATCCACTTGTGGATATGATTTCCCCCTCCCCCTTCCTGCAGCAGCCATAAACGCTCCCCAAAATCCTGTTCCCAGAGGAGACGGGACCTCCAGGAACAGGATTTCAGGAGGCATTTTGAGGCTGCCATAAAATGGGAGAAGTACTTGGAAATATTAGTCTGGATCCAAGCTTCCTTTTGGGGAAAAGAAAAACTGTGTGGAAACAGCTGCTGTTGGGAGAGGGAAGCAGCGGTAATATGAAAGAGTGGACAGAGAGGAGTAGGTGGTAAAGCTGTAGCATGAACAAGATTTAACAAGGCCAGAGAGAGAGGCAGAAATGAAATTAATATTATGACTTCATAACCCCATGCTGATGGTCTCAGCGACATTTCGTTCTTGTTTAATTTTAGGCTTTAACTATTATTGATTTCTTCTTTCTTTGTCTGGATAATTTATTACAAAATCCTAGTAAAACTCCTTCTGTTAAAAAAAAAAGGAATGAAATGAAGAGTTGCGTCTGCAAGCTGCAGCACATGCCTCCTTGGCTTCCTTGTGCTGTCAGGAAGGGGAAGTGACATCAGATCAGAGAACAGCAGTGGCTAATCACTTACGGGAGGAGCGGAGAAAGGCAGGGGGCTTGGGAGCAGGAGTCCCAAGATGATGATGATGATGATGATGATGACAAAGGAAGGGTGGATCAGTAGGGTTGCCAACCTCCAGGTGGTGGCTGGAGATCTCCTGCTATTACAACTGATCTCCATCCGAGAGAGATCAGTTCCCCTGGACAAAATGGCTGCTTTGGCAATTGGATTCTATGGCATTGAAGTCCCTCCCCTCCCCAAACCCCGCTCTCCTCAGGCTCCACCCCCAAAATCTCCAGGTATTTCCCAAGGGGGAACTGGCAACCTTATGGATCAGGGAGCAAGGCCTACATCTCATATACTTAGGGTTGCCAGGTCCCTCTTTGCCATCACAGGAGGTTTTTGGGGCGGAGCCTGAGGAAGGAGGGGTTTGGGGAGGGGAGGGACTTCAATGCCATAGACTCCAATGGCCAAAGCGGCCGTTTTCTCCAGGGGAACTGATCTCTGTCGGCTGGAGATCAGTTGTAATAGCAGGAGATCTCCAGCCGCCACCTGGAGGTTGGCAACCCTTCATATACTCCCACAGTGGCTTAAGCTCCTGGCATATATTTTTACTACAAAGATGGTTGTGACTGCCATGAAGGAGACTACCTCTAGAGGGCACCTGATGCTGATCTGACAGGTTGCTAAATGCAGTGGATGAGATGTCTCCCACCAGATGTTGCAGCTGAGGATCAACTGCCTGGCATGCTGTTGCTCTCTGGTTCGCGGTGTTTAACGCCTTCCCCTTGGAGCGTCTGCTGCGGCTGTTTTCTGTCAGAGAGCGTTATTACCACATCTCAGTCTTGTCTGAAGCGGCACTGGGTTTTGCTACAGGTGCTGCCGAGGTCAGGCCTGCGCTTCAGGGCTTAAACGGGTTTCAGTGTCATTCCCTCTCCCCAGGGCACCTGCGCATTTCCCCGTTTTGTAAGAGACGACAACGGTTGAGAGAGTTCTGCCAGTGAATTCTTAGCCGAGACTACAATTCCCACGATCCCGTGGGAGAACCTATGGTAGTTTCAGTGACAGAAGAGAGCTTTCTCCATTCCCCTTTTAGTGGGAATCATCTTCCAGTGAACGTTTTCTCTTCTATCTTAGGGCGAAAACACACGGAGTCAGAATAGACAGCACAGGCCTTGATAAACCAATGGTCTGACTCAATATAAAGTAACTTTCATGTGTTCATGTATTGCTTTCTTGGGCACAGGCTTGAAAAGTACAACATCCCTTGCCTTATATATCTTGGACTCAAGCACTGGCTTTGGGCCTATATGTTCATCATTACTATGGTTGCCAGTTCCAGGTTGGGAAATACCTGGAGATTTTGGGAGTGGAGTCTGAGGAGGGCGGAGTTTGGAGAGGGGAGGGACTTCATTGCCATAGAATCCACTTGCCAAAGCAGCCATTTTCTCCAGAGGAACAGATGGAACTGATTTATATCGCTTGGAGATCAGTTGTAATAGCGGGAGATCTCCAGCCACCACCTGGAGGTTAGTAAACACTCAATAATTGCTACATATGCTGACTAACGTTAGTTGAGAAAACAAACAGCACCACAGCTCAATATAATAACTAGAAACTATTTAGTAATTTAAACCTGAAGGAAATCAATCAAAACATCTCTAAACATACAACGCAGGTATGAAGACAAGTCTGGAACCTCATATACAGTCCAAATTCACACAAAATTACCGGTTCCCCCCGGTGATAGTCCAATAGTCATAAGTAGGCGGCTAAGTTCAAGATAAGCGTCCGTGTTCAGTATTCTACCGCCGTTATGCTGTAAAGCAAAGTAGGGGATCTGACTGTTGCTCCACCGTGTATTTCCAAAGAAATGTGATAAAAGGTTACTTCACCGTGGTTCCAAATAAAATAATGAGTTCCAAAATCAAATAATAAGCGGTTGCTTCACCGTGGTTCCAATAACGAAACGATACTTCCGGATCACGTTATCGTTTCGCGATTGCTTCTTCAGTCACAAAGCTTATATTTTTCCAGGTACAAAGACCTCTGTAGAAAAATTATTATGTAAACCCCATAATAATACATGCATGAAATTATTTAAAATATTCATATAGCTAAACCATCTGGCTTACCCAGTGATGACCAGTGTCCCATAAGGCTTCTTCCTATCTCTGATAGCTGGTAAAGAATGAAACCCTAAGCCTCATTATAAGCAGATAAATCCTCCCTGCACAGCTGAAAGACATCAAGGTCTTAAAGAAAGCTTGCCAAGTCGAACTCACTGTTGAGTCCTGAAGGTGATAACGCCTGGAGATCAATTGTAATAGAGGGAGATCTCCCGGTGCCACTTGGAAGGTTGGCAACCTTGTATTACACCCATGCATGGATGGAGCATGTTAGTAAGGTGTGATTTAATCCCCCTATCATGCATTAGGAGGAGATCAGGGATCTAGTATGGGTTACCAAGCTTCGCTATCTTGTCTCCCATGCAGTTGAGACATTTCTGAAACCCTTGGGATAAGTCATTTGGTGATTTGGAGTTAAATATTGTCAATATTACTCATGCACCCAGCTCTTCTTTCCATCCAGTTGTAGGGAGTTTTGTGGACACCTTAAACTAATATCTGTGTTTTGTGGAAGGCTGGATACGAGAGAACAAAAATAAAATCCACATGAGATGAAAGTGCTGTAGATTAGGAGTAAATGTAACATGGGAGTAGGTATACAGCCCATACTCTGTGTGAGATTGTAGACTTGGATCTTGATGCTGCTTCTGGATTCATCACTGTTGTTCAATGAGTAGATGCCAGGGTGGTCTGAGAGTGGACGAGGCAAATCGATCAGAGACTTCTGCATTGTGCCATTCTTGCCTCTATTTGCTGTGCTGCATTTTAAACAGCCAGCTTCCCTTAGAAGCACAAATGTGACTCGAAAGATTATGGAAGTTCAGAGAAAAAGAGTCTTCAAATGAGTTATAAGCAGTAGGGTTGCCAACCTCCAGGTACTAGCTGGAGATCTCCTGCTATTACAGCTGATCTCCAGCCCTCAAGAGGTAGTCTCCTTCATGGCAATCACAACCATCTTTGTAGTAAAAATATATGCCAGGAGATAAGCCACTGTGGGAGTATATGAAGGGTTGCCAACCTCCAGGTGGCAGCTGGAGATCTCCTGCTATTACAACTGATCTCCAGCCGACAGAGATCAGTTCCCCTGGATAAAAAGGCCGCTTTGGCAATTGGAGTCTATGGCATTGAAGTCCCTCCCCTCCCCAAACCCCTCCCTCCTCAGGGTCCACCCAGTTGGTGAAGAGGGACCTGAGAGCCCTAATAAGCAGCCTGAAACAGCATTATTGCAAATTGTACTGTGGGTATGTAAGGTCTGTTTGCTTGAGATTAGGGACCTCTTGACCAAGAGCACAAATGGAAGTCTGTTCAGAGGCGTGGGATCTCCACGCTTCTTAACAGCAAAGGTTTCATCCATAAATCTGCATGTGAATGTTGCCTGGTTTGTCTCGGCTGCTTTAGAAGGTATTCTCACATTTATTATTTCCAAATAGCAACAGTCAAGTGAAAGGGGGAGAAAAGAGGAAAATTACAGCTATTCTACTGGTGTTTGCACAATTCAAACAAGGACATCAAGCTTTAATTTGTTTAATCAGGAAATTGCCCAACAAGAGTCTTAATTGCAGTAAAAAAATGTGTCCTGTGATTCATTAGGGAGGCTGAGATTGAAGGGCACTCATCCTAATGTTTTCATATCCAATTTGTATTAGTGGCTTCAAGTTGTGGGGCCTTTTGAGGAACGGTGGTCTACAATTAGGAAATCCCCACCCCTTAGTAGAAAACTGTCCTTTGCTTTATGGAGAGCTGACTGCTCCATAGTAGGAAATTGCTGGGGGATGCCACACAGGGTGGAGCTTCCTGCTCATCAAGTCCCAAACCTAAGCAGTCTAGTTCTACCGCACAATAAAAAACACACACATGAAGCTTCCTCATACTGAATCAGACCATTGGTCCATCAAGCTCAGTATTGTCTACTCAGACCGGCAGCAGCTGTCTGGGGTCTCAGGCAGAGGTCTTTCCCATCACCTACCTGCCTAGTCCCTTTAACTGGAGATGCCAGGGGTTGAACCTGGGACCTCCTGCATGCTGAGCAGATTCTTCCCCATTGAGCCACAGCCGCTTCCCTAAAAGTCTTACAATTTATGTGAACACATGGAACTGCCTTATACTGAATCAGACCCTTGGTCCATCAAGGTCAGCATTGTCTATTCAGACCGGCAGTGGCTCTCCAGGGTCTCAAGGAGAGGTCTTTCACATCACCTACTTGCCTAGTCCCTTTAACTGGGGATGCCGGGGATTGAACCTGGGACCTTCTGCATGCCAAGCAGATGCTCTACCACTGAGCCAGATTGGAGCACCTTTCCTATGAGGAAAGGGTGGAGAGCCTGGGACTTTTCAGTATACAAAAAAAAAAAAAAAAAAAAAAGACAGCTAAGGGGGAACTTACCTTGACCTGTATGGCCCAGGCTAGCTAGCCTGATCTTGTCAGATTCAGGGTCGGCCCTGGTTAGCACTTGGATGGGAGATCACCAAGGAACACCAGAGTCGCTGTGCAAAAAATGGCAATGGTAAACCACCTCTGGTGGCCTTGAAAACCCTAATGGGTTTGCTGTGACTAGATGGCACTTTACACACACACAAGGGGGAACGTGATAGAGGTTGATAAAAATTATGCATCCGGTAGTAAAAGTGGGCACAGGCAGCTTTTTCTCCATTTCCTTTATTGCTTGAACTCAGGGTCACCCAATGAAATTGCTGGGAAATAGGTTCAGAACAGATAAAAGGAAATATTTCTTTATTCAACAAGTAATTACACGGTGGAATTCACTGCTACTGGAAGTAGTGATGGTGTCAGAATAAGGCGTTCAACCCTAACATCCCTTAAAAGCAAATTCATCCAGGCAAGTGGTCCTGAAGCAATAATATTTTATTAGGAGCAAAAAGATAAATAAAAGAACTGACTGTCTATAGAATGAAGAAGGCTGTTAATAACGACACAGAAGAAAGTACATGCTTAAGAACACTCTAGCTAGTGAAACCAAGAAAAGGTGAGGTAAACCCGAGATAAGAGATTCCCAGGCAGTGTAGACCAATTATCCCCACCGCTGCAGAAAACAGGACGAACGAAACTGTACACAGATTATACCAGTATGAGAGCCAAGGCCGTCTGACATGAAGCATGTGAACCAAGGCCATCAGGCCCAGTCATGTCAAAGGCCTGAACCAGCGAAGGCCTGACAGATGGCCAAGCACATAGATAGCTTTAAAGGGGGGGGGGGTAGACAGATCCATGGAGGAGAGGTCCATCAAATTCTTCTGAATTGACAAGCCATTTTTATGCATGTTGCTTCACTTCCAGATAGTGTTGCCAGGTCTCTCTTCACCACTGGTGGGAAGTTTTTGGTGCGGAGCCTGAGGAGGGCGGGGTTTGGGGAGGGGAGGGACTTCAATGCCATAGAGTCCAATTGCCAAAGCTGCCATTTTCTCCAGAGGCAGGGACTCCATAGAAGGAAGATGGGAAATGTAGACAGACATGAACATGTCCCTCTCCTATAATACTAGAACGCGGGGTCATCTGTTGAAGCTGGAGGGTGAGAGATTCAAAACAGATAAAAGGAAGTATTTTTTCACACAACGCATAGTTAAATTGTGGAACTCCGTGCCCCAAAGTGTGGTGATGGCTGCCAACTTGAAAGGCTTTAAGAGGGGAGTTGACATGTTCATGGAGGAAAGGGGTATTCATGGCTACTAGTTAAAATGGATACTAGTCATGATGCATACCTATTCTCTCCAGGATCAGAGGAGCAGGCCTATTATCTTGGGTGCTGTGGAACACAGGCAGGATGGTGCTGCTGCAGTCGTCTTGTTTATGGGCTTCCTAGAGGCACCTGGTTGGCCGCTGTGTGAACAGACTGCTGGACTTGATGGGCCTTGGGCTGATCCAGCAGGGCTTTTCTTATGTTCTTATGTTAACATTAAATAAGTTAGCCTGTCCAGAAACTCAGAGATTTGATGTGATGTCTGAATTAGGCGTTGGTGGTTCAAGACCAAACCATTGATGGCAAATGTATAACAGAATGTGGTATAATGCAGACATTCAGTCATTGCTTCCCCCAAAGAATGCTGGGAATTCTAGTTCTGATGTTTCCCCTGGGGAACCATGTTTAACCATGTGCCATTCACATGCCCTAGCAAAAAGGATCACAGGAAGCTTATAACCGAATTCAGTGGCCTAGTTCAGATGCTTACTGGGTGGTGATTCAATTTAAAGATACCTGGGTTAAAGTTTTGACAAGAATATAAATCACCATATACTCACTGAGCAAACAAAAAAATATCCATTTTATGGTTTGGAGTTTCCATGCTCTTGTTTGTAACAGTATTTGCCGGGAGTGAATGTTCTGTGTTCCACTAGCAAAAAGGATATTTGGGCAGTCGTGGTGGTTACATTTGAATACATAATTTATGACTTCAATTACATGCCCCCATGGTCCTCCATTTATATAAATTCCCTTTAAATATATAATGCTGCAAAGCTCTCCGAAGTCAGGGGCTTCACCTTTACAGCAGTGACATGTTCAAGCAATTTTCCAAGATGTGCCAGAGGTATTAAGCCCAACAAAACAAAATCTCAATAGTCCCCTTTGTCTCCCAAAGTTCTGCAAGAAAGGTCTGTAGCACCATTGAAGTATTATTGAAAAATGTTTTCTTCCTTTCCCCTTCTTTAAAATAAGTTCCTAGTCCTTATGGCTGTAGACATATATTCAGAAGAAGATTAATGGCTTATGCAAAAGGATCTGGCAGTAAGCTACTGAATACCTGTTCCTCTGCATGATTGCCTGTTCCTTTTATGGCTTGCAATGAATTTCTCTGACACAATTTAGAGTTAGGGTTTGTTTTCTTTGTTTCAGAATTAAGCTAGGAGAGGTTGTATGTATAAACATGAGGAACAGAAGTAGGCTGGCAGCTCTTTGAGGGTTATGTTTGTGTAGGAGGAAACCAGAGTCCTTCTAATACCAGAGTTGATGGTCAGCAGAACAAGGTCACCTACCAGGTAGACTGGGGGTTTTGAATACCCCAGAGATGCAGAAAAATATTAGCCCATATCCTTCTCAGCGGAGCAAAGAGTGAAACCTTTCTTCAACTTAAGTGGTTCGTCTGCTGGTGAAAGAACCACTTAACTAGGAGGAAGCCTACAGACAGTGCTGAGTAGAGTGGTAGGAGGATGCAGGCCTTAAGGCAAACTATGTAGGGTTGCCAGGTCCCTCTTCACCACTGGCGGGAGGGTTTGGGGGCAGAGCCTGAGGAGGGTGGGGTTTGTGGAGAGGAGGTAATTAAATGTCATAGAGTCCAATTGCCAAAGCAGCCATTTTCTCCAGGTGGACTGATCTTTATCAGCTGGAGATGAGTTGTAATAGCAGGAGATCTCCAGCTAGTACAAGGAGGTTGGCAACCCTAAAATTAAGGCAGATTAAAAAATGGCCTAATGAAAACTAAGTATTGCTCTCATATAGAAATTTAAATGTCACTTAAAGGGGGGAAATGAAATAGAGAAGAAGACAGGTTATAGTATCTGGGGGGGCAGGATAGGATTGAAGAATGGATGCCATGACATGATCCCTTGATAGGGCTACTAACCTCCAGGTATTAGCTGGAGATCTGCTATTACAACTGATCTCCAGCCGATACAGATCAGTTCACCTGGAGAAAATGGCCGCTTTGGCAATTGGACTCTATGGCATTGAAGTCCCTCCCCTCCCCAAACCCCACCCTTTTCAGGCTCCACCCCAATAATCTCTCACTGGTGGTGAAGATAGACCTGACAACTCTATCCCTTGATCCTAATCCCACCCCCAATCCCAGTATTATAATACTATAAGCTTGTAAGGTCCCCAAACGCTTTTCAGCTGGAGAAGTCATGGTGAGGATTAATTAGGATTGAAGGGAAAGCACTTGTTCTTTTCCTAATTAATTACACCTTCCCCAAGGCCTCCTTAAACTGTGAGGATAACAGAGCCTGTAACAGTTTGTAGTATCTTAGCATGGGAGGGGTGAAATTAAAGTGTGGGGGGACTTGCTGTGAGGTCTGCATTTGTCACCCCAATCCCAAATTCTCCCATACAGCAAGGGGAGAGTAAGAAAACAATACTCGCCTTCTGGGTTAGGGTTGCCAACTGTCCTGGAGAAAAATGAGAATGCCCTCTCCTTTCGGTGGTGGAAAGTGCCGGTGGAGTCACAGCTGACTTATGGCGACTCTGTAGGGTTTTCAAGGCAAGAGATGTTCAGAAGTGGTTTGTTACAAAACCTGCCTTTGTGTAGTGACCCTGGACTTCCCAGGTTCAGTTGCTGGCATCTTCAGTTGAAAGGACCAAGTGATGTGAAAGACCTCTGCCTGAGACCCCCGGAGCCCCTCTGCCAGTCAGAGTAGACAGGACTGACTTTGATGGACCAAGGGTCTGATTCAGTATAAGGCAGCTTCATGTGTTCACCCTTCCTCATGTTAGCAGACCTACTGAGCATCATTACCACCTTCTGCAGTCTATCTCCATGGCCTTCCTGTAGTGAAACATATGTGAAGTAATATTAGGTAATGAAGTACCTTTGAGTTTGTACAAACTGCCTTTCCTGCCTTACTGAGCCATTGCAGCTGGCCCCCTCACACTTAGGGTGCTTTTACACATCCTAAATAATGCCCTTTCAGTCCACTTTCAATGCACTTTAACGATCGTTTGCAAGTGGATTTTGCTGTTTCACACAGTAAAATCCAGTTGCCAAGTGCATCGAAAGTGGATTGAAAGTGCATTATTTGGCATGTGTGAAAGTGCTCTCTGTGTTAAGGAACAGGGCTTCTTTTCAGGAAAGATGGCCAAACTGCTGAGCAGCCTTGGTATTTCTTTTTATATCTATCAATCTATCTGTAGAAAAGAGCAAGAGTCCAGTAGCACCTTAAAGACTAACAAAATGTCTGGCAGGGTATGAGCTTCCATGAGCCACAGCTCACTTCTTCAGACCACTTCTTCTTCACTCTTCAGATCATTGTCTGTCTGTCTGTCTGTCCATTGCCCTCCTTCTCTTGATCACCTTCTGGACCATCCCCATCCCAATTTAAAGCTGATTAGAGTGGGACCTCAATATCACTGCTGAACCTGCCACTGCTACTCCTTACCCTACCTGACGGTAATCCCTTTTTTCTACTGGGAGCAAACCACTTTGATCACATATGTGATCTGATGTCCAGGACTTTGTTCTTCCATCTGGGGCAGGGAAATGGGCAAATTCAGAACTTTGGGGAGGGGGAGGAACGATCAGCTTCCTTCTCCTCTTCCTCGGTTCCCCCCTTCGTCACAGCGAACTCATCAAATCTAATTGGGAAATGGTGGCTGGCTGCCAGCAGTTTTCTGTATATTAAAATGGTTCCCAGAGGCGTGATAGTAACGATATCTACCCATGTCTGGTTGCACTGATTGGAAAACGTATTAACTCACAGTGACCGAACAAAACATCTCTTGGCTTGTTCATTTCATTGTGATTGAAGGCCTCTGTGGGTGAAGCACTCCACTGTGGTAGGGCACAGCTTTAGTTGAAGGTCTCCTGCTTCAAGGGGAGAGGTTTCCGTGAGTCTCTGTATCTCCAGTGACAGCATTTAACCCCAAGTTACACCACTGATTTTTCCAGTTACCTGGAAAAGAGCTCGTTCCACTGTGAACCATAATGAAAAGAGTTCTTCTGCGCCTATGTTCTTTCACAACCCTTAGGTTTGAGAGAGAACGCCATCTTAAGCTAAGCTTCTATGTTTTACATCATGATTACATAAGATTGCCAACCTCCAGGTGGCACCTGGAGATCTCCTGCTATTACAGTTGATCTCCTGCTATTACAGTTGATCTCCTGCTATTATAATTGATCTCCAGATGACCAACATTAGTTCCCCTGGAGAAAATGGCTGCTTTGTAGGGTGGATTCTATGGCATTAGACCCTGTTGCGGTCCCTCCCCTCCCCAAACCCTGCCCTTCACAGGCTTCACCACCAAATCTCCAGGAATGTCCCTACCCAGAGCTGGCAACCCTATGATTCCAAGGGCATTGTTCAGAGAAGTGTTCTTGGTGAACTGTCCCTAAACTCTGGACACTCAAGGCCAAGTGAACAAAGTTCCAAAAGCTCGCTTGTTGAAAAATGCAACAGGAGTTCATATGATGCTACATTCTGTGCTGGATGTCAGATTCCATACTTGCATGGTTTAAACTCCAGGGCTGTCATATATGCACAGCTCTGCTTTTAGAAAAGGTTAGTTACTGCTTGAGTTTTGAGTAAAAGTTTTGAGTCCCACTGAAATGTTTTCCTCCAGCAGTGTGGAAAGGGAGATCGTTCTCTTTGTTTTCTAGTGTGCCATTTACTTAGGGTTTTAAGGGATTACAGGTAATAAAGAAATAAATAGCACATTGCAAAAAGCCCCCCCCACTTGGTTAGACCCAGCCCACAGTGAGCACAGCACCCCAAGTGTGGAGTGCTTATCCAAATGCATAAGAGAGCCCTATTTTCTCCCTCCCCTCGGTATCTATGCATGTAGGCACATGTTCAAGGCCATTTTGGGGAGCAGGAAGCCTGTAAGTACACCCTCATCAGTGTTGCCAACCCCCAGGTGGAGCCTGGAGATCTTCCAGAATTACAGTTGATCTCCAGATGATCCCCTAGGGAAAATGGCCACTTTGGATAATTACATAACCTGTTAACACTCCGAATACGTACAATATGCTTACTAGCTAGCTTAGAGCCATTTTTTCTTGGCAATGATTCAGGAATGCAAGATTTCTCTAATGTCAAGGTTAATGGCAAAAATATTAATTTTAATATCCAGATGTTGCTTGCATTTTCTTAAAGTCAGAAGTATGCATGTTAATATCCAGATGTTTGCATTGACATTTAGGACAGTGAGAGGGGGCATACAGGGACATTTTTCTTGCATTTCGTAATTATCTTTGCCAATCCTGCATTGAGATCTACATGGAATTGGGTCTTTGGAAAGGGTACAGCATACTGAAAGCTAGTGGAATGGATTGGGTTGGGTTCTAGGAAGCCCCTGTTTCGCTTCTGCACTCAGCTGTAGATTCACTAAGGAATCCACCGATAGCCTCAGTCAGCAATATGAGCCAGGATAATATTGACCTGTCTATGGTACGATAAGGAGCCCTGTGGTGCAGAATGGTAAGCTGCAGTACTGCAGTCAAAAGCTCTGCTCGTGACCTGAGTTCAATCCTGATGGAAGTCGGTTTCAGGTGGTCAGCTCAAGGTTGACTCAGCCTTCCATCCTTCCAAGGTCAGTAAAATAAGTACCCAGCTTGCTGGGGGTAAAGTGTAGATGACTGGGGAAGGCACTGGCAAACCACCCCGTAAACATAGTCTGCCTAGTAAACGTCGTGATGTGACGTCACCCCGTGGGTCAGTAATGACCCGGTGCTTGCACAGGGGACTACCTTTACCTTTATGGTACAATAATGCTCGTGATCACTTAAGAGAATGGTTACAATCACTCCTGTGTTCATTCTTTACACATCTGCTTTTCTGAGGAGGCCAAAACATTTGTTCGCTTTTGAGAAACGGCAAAAATTTGCCTATAGTCTGTGCAGGAGAAAAATCACAGCGTGGATTCAGATTTAAAAGGTAGAGATGGACTGACATCGCTGAGAGAAAAGATCAGCCGTGGGCAACGAGGCATTTATATCTATCATTTTTGTTGATTTAAAAAAAAAATCCCATTTGAGTTCATTCAGGAACTTCAGGCCTGTTTGGTTTCACCCACATAATGATCATTGGGACATCTGCTGTATTGTGTTAAGTACATTGCATGCTGTGGCTGGCACATGGAGGGCTCACAGCTTCTGTAGTGCTGGTTTTGTAGAAGTCTAAGGCTTTTTAATATACTGAAAATGAGTCGAGCAAAGGAGACCACTGTCCCCACTCTTCTTCATTCTCTGCCAACACCTTCTGGTGGCCAGATTTTGGCTGGGTAGAATGGTGGTGACTGATCTGCAGCATGGGTGACCCTAGGAACATTGGAAGAGGAGAGGGAGTAGGAGGAGGAGGAGGAGAAGAGTTGGTTTTTATATGCCGACTTCCTCTACCACTTAAGGAAGAATCAAACTGGCTTACAATCACCTTCCCTTCCCCTCCCCACAACAGACACCCAGTGAGGTATGCAGGGCTGAGAGTGTGTGTCTAGCCCAAGGTCACCCAGCTGGCTTCATGTGTAGGAGTGGGGAAACAAACCGGTTCTCCAGATCAGACTCCACTGCTCCAAACCATCACTCTCAACCACTACACCATGCTGGCTCTCGAGCGAAGGAGACCATTTACCCCACTCTTCTTCATTCCCTGCAGCAATGACTGTCAACACCTTCTGGTGGCCAGATTTTGGGTGGGTAGAATGGTAGTGACTGATCTGCAGCATGGGTGACCCAAGGGACATTGCAAGAGAGTCTGTGGTATGCGTGAATAGGTGCAAGGAAGCCCATGGGTCCTGACTAAGGCATTGCCAGACCTACATACTTAACCTCTGCAAACACTGTGAAGAGGTACCTTGCATTAGGGTTGCCAGGTCCCTCTTTGCCACCGGCGGGAGGTTTTTGGGGTGGAGCCTAAGGAGGGCAGGGTTTGGGGAGGGGAGGGACTTCAATGCCATAGAGTCCAATTGCCAAAGCAGCCATTTGCTCCAGGGGGACTGACCTCTATTGGCATTACTTGTTTAAACATTACTTGTTTAAGTGATTGAGGTTTTGAATAGGGCAACTAAAACCCTGTGGTCACTAACCTGGCCCTTTTTACAGAAAAAAGGGTTACAAGAACATAACACAAGAAAAGCCATGCTGGATCAGACCAAGGCTCATCAAAGTCCATATTGTCTACTGTGACTGGTCTCTATAAGGTCTCAGGAAGACCTCTCTCACTTCACCTACTACCTGATGCCCTTTAACTGGGAACTGAACGTGTGACCCTCTGCAAACAGAAGAACATAAGAAAAGCCACGCTGGATCAGACCAAGGTTCATCAAGTCCAGCAGTCCATTCACACAGTGGCCAACCGGGTGCCTCTAGGAAGCCTACAAACAAGATGACTGCAGCAGCATTGTCCTGCCTGTGTTCCACAGCACCTAATATAATAGGCACGCTCCTCTGATCCTGGAGAGAATAGGTATGCATCATGACTAGTATCCATTTTGACTAGCAGCCATGGATAGCCCCATCCTCCATAAGAACACAAGAAAGGTCCTACTGGATCAGACCAAGGCCCATCAAGTCCAGCAGTCTGTTCACACAGCGGCCAACCAGGTGCCTTTAGAAAACCCACCAACAAGACCACTGCAGCAGCATTATCCTGCCTGCGTTCCAAAGCATCTGTAATAGGCATGCTCCTCTGATCCTGGAAGGGGGGGGGGTTGAGGCAGAGCTTGGGGAGGGTGGAGTTTGGAGAGGGGAGGGACTTCAATGCGATAGAGCTACTACCTGGAAATTGGCAACCCTACAGCCACATAAGAAAAACCATGCTGTATGGGACCAAGGTCCATCAAGTCCATCTTCACACTGTGGCCAACCAGGTGCCTCTGGGAAGGCCACAAACAAGACTACTGCTGCAGCATTATCCTGCCTGCGTTCCAAAGTATCTAATGTAATAGGCACGCTCCCTGATCCTGAAGAGAATAGGGATGCATCATAAGAACATAAGAAAAGCCATGCTGGATCAGACCAAGGCCCATCATGTCCAGCAATCCGTTCACACAGTGGCCAACCAGGTGCCTCTAGGAAGCCCACAAACAAGAGACGACTGCAGCAGCAGCATCCTGCCTGTGTTCCACAGCACCTAATATAATAGGCATGCCCCTCTGATCCTGGAGAGAATAGGTATGCATCCTGACTAGTATCCATATTTACTAGTAGCCATGGATAGCCCTCTCCTCCATGTCCACCCCCTCTTAAACATTCCAGGTTGGCTGCCATCACCCCATCCTGAGGCAGGGAGTTCCACAATTTAATGATGCCTTCCTCGTTCCAGGTGACGCCAGAGGGTGAGTGGGCGGGCGGCAGTTACAGTAGTGTTGCTGGGAAGGCTGGGAAGGGGGCTCTCTGTGGTAGGCTGTAGTGTATTTTGGAACGGACAGCACCCACAAGCACTCGGGGGGCTTCTGACCACATGGTGGCTCTGTGTAGGGCTCCTGTGTGAACCTGTGCAGATGGTTGGCTCTGATGGCACCTGCCCATTATTTGAGCCTAGAAGGGACTGAATGAAGGGCCCATCTGGAGGGCCACGTAGAGCTTTCAGTGCTCAGGTGTGATCCTTCTAGATCAGCAGGTGTGTGCATGGATGGATGGATTTGGATCTGCGTCAGCAAATCGCCACTCTCTCAATATTTATTTTATAAAAAACTGCGAAGTTGTGTGTCTGAGTAGCACTCAGCTAGGTCTGCGACTGACCTCCTAGAATTTGTTCCCATCTCTACACCAACCCCCCGGGCAGCTTACCATCTGTGCCTTGCTGCTCTTTATCTCGTTTTTAAAAAACGTGTAACCAAATCTGTTGTTTTAATTGCTTGGAAAACCTATGCCTGGTGACGAAACTGAGGGGCTCGAGCTTGCAGACAGCTCATTGATCCAAGGAGAGACACCATTTCACCGATGTGTGAGAAATGCTAGTGCTGAGCCACTTTCACCTTGGGAGACCCAACATGGTGGAGGAGGGTTGCCAGGTCCAGGTTGGGAAATATCTGGAGAGTTTTGGGGCAGAGCCTGAGGAGGGTGAGGTTTGGGGAGGGGAGGGACTTCAATGCCATAGAGTCCAATTGCCAAAGCGGCCATTTTCTCCAGGTGAACTAATCTCTATCGGCTGGAGATCAGTTGTAATAGCAGGAGATCCCCAGCTAGTATCTGGAGGTTGGCAACCTTAATGGTGCAGTGATTAGAGTGATAGACTACAGGGGTCCCCAATGTGATGTTCGTGGGTGCCATGGTGCCTGCTGAAACCATTTCTGGTGCCCACCAAGTGTTTTTAGGAAGTGGGCATGGCCAGGTAGGGTTTTTGCCCAGCAAGGCTTCCGATTGGCTACTGGAGATTTCATTGGCTATGCAGATTTTTAAAAAAATGTTGCTTTGGCAGCAGCTGGCACAATAGCACAAGGATCGGCACCGTGTTACTAAAATTAAGCTGTAGCAATAGGGTGGCCAGGTCCCTCTTCGCCACTGGCGGGAGGTTTTTGGATTGGAGCCTGAGGAGGGGGCAGTTTGGGGAGGGGAAGGACTTCAATGCCATAGAGTCCGATGGCCGAAGCGACCATCTTCTCTAGGGGGACTGACCTCTATCGGCTGGCGACCAGTTGTAATAGCGGGAGATCTCCCACTGGTACCTGGAGGTTGGCAACCCTATGTAGCAATCATTTTGTGGCTGGCTCCTGCGGCAGCCATTTTGGGGCAGCCACTTTGTTGCTGTGTGCACCCTGTTGTGTCAGAATTCCAAATGTGCCCCCAGGCTCAAAAAGGCCGGGGACCCCTGGATTAGGATCTGGGAGACCCAGGTTCAAATCATGCTGCCGTGGAAGTGTGCCGGGTGACATTGGGCCAGTGACTCTGTCCTAGCCTATCTTACCGGCTCACGGGGCTTTTATTAGGATAAAATGGAGGCGGAGGAGCGAATGACGATGTAAGCAGCTTTCAGTCCCCAATGTGGAGAAAATTAAGGCATAAATAAATATAAATCCCTTCACATTTTCCCTAGTATGTGTAAAAGCAGTTTGGAGCAACTTTTTCGGCAGGAGACTGTAGGGAAGGAAAGGGTTAAACAAGTCATTCATTCTTCCCTCCCCAAAAAAGCAACCCCAGAGGCCGCATTTGGATAAGGAGTGGGGAAAGGGGCTTTTGAAGTGGCCTGAAGCGAAACATAATGCGCAGTTCCACCCGCCGATCCCAATTCATTTTTCCTCGTTCACAGGGGGAACATATCAGAATGTTTAACAAACTCGTTTTTTACAGTATCTCTTTTAGTATTTCAAAAGATAAAATCAGGACAGCTTTACCCATGACGTTATTGCGCGTTCGCATCTTTTACAGTTTACAGTTAGCATTTACTCAGGTAAGGCTGCGTAAATTGTGTAGCTAAATGAGAAAAATTTCAAATCGGTCACGCTAGTGACTTGGTTTCTAGTTCTGCTCGCAGACTGGCATCTGATTCTGGTGTTGTGCCATTTTCCCACTGCGCGATTAGAAGCGTTGGCAGCCTAGTAAAGCGAGACTCGGAAAGTCTGTTTCGAAACTAGATTAAGAAATGAAACTAGCCCCATTTGGATGAAGCCTTCTTCTGAGTACTTCCATCACTAGGGTTGCCAGCCTCCAGGTAATATCAAAATAGACACTTCTGTGTACAAACAGGTTCAACCCAAAGACACACAGAATATTGACTCATATAAACATAACCTAAAATGTAATGGGAATCAAAATATCGAATACAAAGGTATCATGGAATCAACCATGTACCAAAAAATGGTGTTCCATTATATGTTACAATTCAGATATGTTGACCAGGTAAGTATACAATCAATCACAATATCTCATATTAATGTCATAAATCCTCTTTTGTTCCTGTAAAAAAGACAGGCATAATCATCATATAAGTGGCTGTAGGGTTAGAATCATCATAGAGTTGGAAGGGACCATCAGGGTCATCTAGTCCAACCCCCTGCACAATGCAGGAAATTCACAACTACCTCCCCCACATACACCCAGTGACCCCTACTCCATGCCCAGAAGATGGCCAAGGCACCCCCCCCTCATCATCTGCTTAAGGTCATAACATCAGCATTGCTGACAGGTGGCCATCTAGCCTCTGCTTAAAAACCTCCAGGGAAGGAGAGCTTACCACCTCCCGAGGAAGCCTGTTCCACTGAGGAACCGCTCTAACTGTTAGTAAATTCTTCCTAATGTCTAGACGTAAACTCTTTTGATTTAATTTCAACCCGTTGGTTCTGGTCCAGCCTTCTGGGGTAACAGCAAACAGAAATTAAACTATTGGAAAATGTATTCAATACCAAACAGAGGGGAAACAGTGTGGATGTGAAAAGATAAAAGTTTTCATTAAACATTGCAAACAATTAGTGCAGAAATCATAGAATCATAAAATTGGAAGGTACCACCAGGGTCATCTAGTCCAACCCCTTGCCCAATGCAGGAAATTAACAACTACCTCACCCCCAAGTCCCCAGTGACCCCAACCCTCCCCCCACCATTCAGGATCCCACAATCAAAGAACTCCCGACAGATGGCCATCCAGCCTCTGCTTAAAGACCTTCAAAGACCGGGACTCCACCACCCTCCGAGGCAGCGCATTCCACCGTCGAACAGCCCTCACCGTCAGGAAGGTCTTCCTAATGTTTAGGTGGAATCGCTTTTCTATTAGTTTAAATCCATTACTCCGTGTCCTAGTCTCTGGAGCAACAGAGAACAAGCTAGTTCCCTCATCAACATGACATCCCTTCAAATATTTAAACATGGCTATCATGTCTCCCCTCAACTTTCTCTTCTCCAAACTAAACAAACCCAACTCCCTAAGTCTCTCCTCATAGGGCATGGATTCCAGACCTTGGACCATTCTGGTCGCACTCCTCTGGACACGCTCCAACTTGTCAACATCCTTCTTAAATTGTGGAGCCCAAAACTGGACACAGTATTCCAAGTGAGGTCTGACCAATGTAGAATACAGTGGTAGTATTACTTCCCTTGATCTAGACACAAAACTCCTATTGATGCAGCCCAGAATTGCATTGGCCTTCTTAGCCGCCATATCACACTGTTGACTCATGTTCAGTTTGTGGTCCACTAAGACTCCCAGATCTTTCACATGTACTGTTGTCAAGCCAACTCTCTCCCATCCTGTACCTGTGCCATGTTGTTTCTGCCTAGGTGAAGTACTTTACACTTCTCCCTATTGAAATCCATTTCATTGCTTATGGCCCAGCTCTCCAGTCTATCAAGTTCATTCTGAACTCTGACCCTATCCTCCGGGGTATTAACTACCCTTCCTAACTTGGTATCATCTGCAAATTTGATTAGCATGCTCTCTATTCCATCATCCAAGTCATTTATAAAAATATTAAATAGTACCGGTCCAAGGACAGACCCCTGTGGTACCCCACTGGTCACTCCTCTCCAGGATGAAGTTGTGCCATTAATGAGCACCCTTTGGGTTCGGTTGGTCAACCAATTCCCAATCCACCTAACAGTAGCAGTGTCCAGCCCACATTTTACTAGCTTTGTTTCAAGAAGATCATGGGGGACTTTATCAAAGGCTTTACTGAAATAAAGGTACACTACATATACAGCATTCCCTTCATCTACCATAATTGTCACTCTTTCAAAAAAAGATATGAGATTAGTTTGGCATGACCTGTTTTTGAGAAACCCATGTTGACTGTCAGTGAGCACGGCATTTCTTTCTAAGTGCTTACAGACTGTCTGTTTAATTATCTGCTCTAGTATTTTACCTGGTATTGATGTCAGGCTGACTGGGCAATAATTGTTTGGGATTTCTTTCCCCCCTTTTTAAAGATGGGGACCCTCCTCCAGTCTGCTGGAACCTCTCCTGTTCTCCATGAATTCTCAGAGATTATTGCCAGTGGTTCTGAAATCACTTCAGCCAGTTCTTTTATCACCCTTGGATGCAGTTTGTCCGGCCCCGGAGACTTGAATTCATTAAGAGTAGCCAGGTATTCCCATACTATCTCAGTGTCTACACTGTGCTGTAATTCCCCTATTGCGTCCTCTGCTCCATTATTCCCAGGTTGAGCACTATTCCCCTTTTGGGAGAAGACTGATACAAAAAAGGAGTTAAGTAATTCTTCCTTTTCTGCCTCCCCTGTTAATAACTCACAGTCCTCTCCACGCACCGACCCGATCGTTACCTTGATCTTCCTTTTGTTAAAGACATAACCAAAAAAACCTTTTTTGTTGTTTTTAACTTCCCTGGCTAGCCGGAGCTCATTCTGCGCTTTAGCCTTCCTGACTTTCTCCCTAAAAGGGGCTGCTACTTGTTTGAATTCCTCTTCGTTGACTTCTCCCTTTTTCCACTTCTTGTACATGCCCTTCTTAAATCCTATCTCAACCAAACGTTCTTTAGACACCCACCCTGGTTTATTCAAACCTCTACCTTTTTTTCTCCTTGTGGGAATTGGTTGAAATTCCGCCTTCAATATCTCCCTTTTTAGAATTTCCCATCCTTCATGTACTCCCTTCTCATTCAATATTCTCACCCACGGGATCACACCCAGTAGTTCCCTAAATTTATTGAAATCAGCTTTCTTAAAGTCTAGAATACATGTTTGACTATTTCTTGCTTCTCCTTTCTGCTGTATAACAAACTCCAGGAGAACATGGTCACTCCCACCCAAAGATCCCACTCCTTCTATCCCATAAATCAAGTCATCATTATTGGTTAAGATCAGATCCAAAATGGCTGTTCCCCTTGTCGCTTCTTCCACTTTTTGGACTATGAAGTTGTCTGCAAGGGAAGTGAGGAATTTGTCGGATCTAGTTGTTTTGGCAGAGTTAGCATTCCAACAGATGTCAGGATAATTGAAATCTCCCATTACTACTACGTCTTTCTTTTTTGAATGTTAGGACATCTGTTCCAGGAAAGCATCATCTAACTCTTCAGTCTGGCTGGGGGGTCTATAATAAAATAAAATAATAAAATCGCCATAGTATGTCCATAAGGGGATACAGATCAACTTGCTAGAGGGACCATGGCTCACTGCCAGTCCAAGTAGGCTAGGCTGGCCTCAATGGATCAAGGGTCTGACTAAGTATAAAGCAGCATCATGTGCTTATGTGACATCCAAGTTGAGAAGAAGAGGTCTTTTGCTTCTGGTGCTGCCTTTGCCTTCCTGGCTGGTCACTGTTGGAAACATAATGGTAGGTTTAGACCTCTGGTCTGATCCATCAAGTTTCCTTCCTGGCTCTTTTACAGCAACATAGTTGTGAACACCTGGTATGATTGACCAACCTGAGTCCACATTAACTTATTCAGTTTCTAAACTGAATTACACTCAGTCTCTTCTGCCAATGCTCAGCAGTATTTGCTTACTTCATGATCAGAGAATTAATTTATTGAATTTATTTATGTGTGCGCTGCCTTTCTACCCAATCAGGATCATGTATGTCTGTTCCTTGAAAGATTCCTTGAAGAGAAACCTATGTCTATTCCCTGAAGAATTTTTATGTCTAGAAATCATAGCTGTCTCTGCTTGTTGTGTGTTTATAAGATTGTATAATTTTCTGTGTGTTTGTGTGTGTGTAAGGTTTGCTTGGGTATTACAAATTAAATTTTTGAGCCATGATTTTCTTAAGTTTGGATGCCTCGCCTGTTCTTTTATCTGAGCTCCCATGTTCCAACCCTGCTTTCATGATCTCTCTGGTGGCAATGAAGTACAAGGATGGATTTTGGTTCACCATGCACCAATTGTAGCGGGTGCTTCCCATCAGCCACCATTCAAATTTAGCCTTCTCCATGCTGTGTGACCTTCCCTTGCCTGGAGCCATTGTGATGTACAGCTACTTACCTACAAAGGATTCTCTGTGGGCATTTCCAAGGTGGCCCATGAGTAGGTGTGGCAGTAGCACGTGCATGCTTGAACCGGCTTTCAGAAAGCCAGATGGTAGCAGACAGAGGTATAAAATCAGAGCCTTAAAATCAATGGACCTAAAGTGATAGCGAAAGCTGATAGGAAGAAAGTAGATTCCTTTGAAATGCGATGTTGGAGGAGAGTGTTACGGATACCCTGGACTGCCAAAAACAAAAAAACAAATCAGCGGGTTATAGATCAAATCAAGCCTGAACTGACCCTAGAAGCTAAAATGACTAAACTGAGGCTATCGTACTTTAGTCCCATTATGGGAAGACAAGAGTCACTGGAAAAGACAATCATGCTAGGAAAAGTTGGAGGCAGCAGGAAAAGAGGAAGACCCAACAAGAGATGGATTGACTCTATAAAGGAAGCCACGGCCCTCAATTTGCAAGACCTGAGCAAGGCTGTTAAAGACAGGACATTTTGGAGGACATTGATTCATAGGGTTGCCATGAGTCAGAAGCGACTTGACGGCACTTAACACACACACAAAGTGATAGTGATATGATGGGAAACGATGGGAGAATTGCCATGGGCAGATGGGCTAAAATCAGAAAGGCCTGTGTTTTTTTCAGAGTTTGCCCAGATAACTTTGCATAAAGTTCAACCCACATTATCCAAATGGAGGTAGATGATGCACATCTGCAAAGCCTAACTCTTTATTTCCCCCCTTAGCTGATTTAGTTTCCACTTTGGTAGGATTAATGTGCGTGTTACCTACCTGTTGGATTTTGTGAGCTGTCCAATGTATGAAGTTGTTGCTAGAAGCAGGCAGTAGATGGCGCCATAGTTGCAGGCAGGAGCTTCCTAAAGACAAATTCAAAGCCCTTTGGGTTTGCAGTGGGGGTGGAGGGAAAACCTTTTTTTTTGCTTCATTGTACTACTGGAAAATCGTCCCCACAAAGGCTTTCAAATCTGGATTAGGGAATTACAATAATGTGATTAGTGTACAGTCTGCCATTCTGAAGAGTTACAGTATTTATTTTACAGCAGTGCAGCAGCATTGTTGGAAATTGCTGAGACGTTCGGCCTTGATAGTCGCCATCACTGATCCAGTGTTAAAGATGCAGTGGTATCTGGGCTTACAAATGCAGTGGATTCAGCTTTCCTTTTTAACATGTGCTCAGACAAATTTCTACTAAGGTGGTCTGTCTGTCTTGCCAGCCCGTACTAAGCTTGGGTCATTTGGGACTCCTTACACTGGGTTGTACCCTACCATTCCACTCAACTAAAAGGTTCTGAGCCTAGGGTTGCCAACCTCCAGTTGGTAGCTGGAGATCTCCTGCAATTACAGCTAGGGTTGCCAACCTCCAGGTACATATCAAAATAGACACTTCTTGGAATAATGGATTTAAGCTAAGAGAAAAACGATTCTACCTAAACATTAGGAAGAACTTTCTGACGGTGAGGGCGGTTCGATGGTGAGATGCGCTGCCTCGGGGGGGGGGGAGTCCCCGTCTTTGGAGGTCTTTAAGCAGAGGTTGGATGGCCATCTGTTGGGAGCGCTTTGATTGTGGGATCCTGCATGGCAGGGAGTTGGAATGGATGGCCCTTGTGGTCTCTTCCAACCTTGTGTGATTTTGTGATTTGTGATTTTTGTGTGTACTAATTAGTATAACCCAAAAACACACAGAAAATCACTAACATGAAATTAGCCTAATATATAACGGGAATCAAAATGCAGGAGTACCATATGTCTATGGACTGGAAAGAGTGGATGTCCATGGACAAAGGGCAGAAGCTGAGCAGAGCAGTGGCTGATGGGCAGTGGATTCGAGAATGACAAAATGAAGTACTTCTTCACTCAAGGAGTAATTAAATAGTGGGATTCAGTGGTAGAGGACATGGAGGTGGCCACTAGCATAAGTGGCTGGAAGGGACTGGATGGATTTAGGGAGGACCGGTCCATTACTGGCTACTAGACATGACGACTAAATGGAACCTTTATGTTCAAAGGCAGTAAACCTCTCAATACCAGTGCTAGGAGGCAACATCAGGCCTGTTTGTTGGACCTCTGGGGCAACTGGTTAGCCACTGTATGAAACAGGATGTTGGACTAAATCAGGGGTGGAGAACGTCAGGCCCAGGGGCCGTTTAAGGCTCGCAGAATCATTTGGTCTGGTCCTTCATGGGTCCTGGCAGATCTCTAGCTCAGAAGGATCTAAGACTGGTGATCCGCCCCCTCCCGCGGACAGGAATAGCCTCTATTCAAGGCGGATATGAGTTTGTTTTGCCGAGAAAAGGAACCTTCTTTCCCCCTTGCAGAAGAGTCGTTAGCTATGGAGCTGGTAGGACTGCTCAAGAAATTGTGTTAACCCTTTCCCACCTGGGCCATGGAGAAACGTAGTCCCTCTGTACTACAAGAGGGCTGGGGGCAGAAATGGCAACAATGGAGGGGTTAAAGGGGGCAGGGCCAGAATGCACGGGGGGGGGAGTTCTTAGCCAGTGTGTCCTCATTTCATCCCTACAGGCTGAGGTAGCAGGAGCCGGCTGTAGAATTCGGCCCCGACCATGCGGAGCAGGAGCAACTCTGACATGCGACTGGACGGCTATGTCCGGCTGGTGCAACAGACCATCCTGTGATACCAGGTGGGCGAGTGCGCCACCAGTTGGATGCCTGCCTGCTTGCCCACGCAGGGGGGGTCATCTGGGGCAGCTGCCTGCTTGGGGCTTGGTCGGCTAATTTTTAAGTTGATAATTTTGTATGGCCCGCGAATGATGTTATAAATATCCAAATGGCCCTTGGCGGAAAAAAGATTCCCCAACCCTGGACTAGATAGACCTCTGGTTTCATGTGATAGGGCTTTTCTTATCACTGGCTTGTGGGATTTTGTGGATACATAACCTTGTTAGTGGAAGCATCCTTTGGCTCCTGAAGACCAGAAGAAGGCTGGCCTGAAACTGATTATGACAGGCTTCCCTCTGGTCACATGTTCACATGGGGTAGCAAGGTCCCGTCCCCCCCCGGCCACTTGCAGACGGTGGGGGTAGGGTTGCCAGATCCAGTTTGGGAAACTCCTGAAGATTTGGAGGTGGAGCCTGGGGAGGACAGGGACCTCCGTGGGATACAGCCATAGAGTCCACCTTCCAAAGCATCCATTATCTCCAGGGGAACTGATCTCTATAGGTGAGCTGTAATTCTGGGGGATCCCCAGGTCCCATCAGGAGGCTGGCATCCCTATGTTCACATGTAGGGTTGCCAGGTCCCTCTTCGCCACTGGCAGGAGGTTTATGGGGTGGAGCCTAACGAGGGTGGGGTTTGGGGAGGGGAGGGACTTTAATGCCATAGAGTCCAATTAGCAAAGTGGCCATTTTCTCCAGGTGAACTGATCTCAGTTGTAATAGCAGAAGATCTCCAGCTAGTACCTGGAGGTGGGCAACCCTATTCATATGGCATCGGTAGGTTCTGAAATTTCTGCTAGCTGGAAGAAGGGCCTGCAGATCCCTTTTCCATCCAGCTGTTCTGACAGCTCAGTCAGTGAATAAGGAAAAACCTGGTGCTTGTTCCAGCAGATTCTTGACAAGCCCTGGCACACTAACGCAGAGTGGAGCACAAAGAAGCATATGTTCAAATGGAATAAAAGTCATTGTCACACTTTTGCTGACTACCATGTATATCAGGCATCAAAACATTCTTATTTGGCATATCATTGGTTTTTTAGACACCAAAGCTCAAATCTTCCTCAGATGGAGTGGGAGAGACAAGGATAGTTCTAATATTTTGCCATGGAGAATAAAATACACAAGGCCAATTCTTACTACCAGTTACAGGACATCTGAATTATAGATTGTATCCCTTAGGGCAGACGTACACCTTATAGCAGCACAGACTTGTTTTTCCTAAATGTGTGAATGCTGGCTAATGTAGATACTGGGGCAGGTGGGTGCGAACAATTACAGGAGAGGATTGGATGGCTGGATCAGATGCTTAAACATGCCCATGCTCATTGAGAGCCAGCATGGGGTAGTGGTTAAGAGCGGTGGACTCTAATCTAGTGGAACCGGGTTGATTTCCCCACTCCTCCACATGAAGCCTGCTGGGTGACCGTGGGCTAGTCCCAGTTGTCTCCAAACTCTGTCAGCCCCACCTACCTCACAAGGTGTCTGTTGTGGGGAGGGGAAGGGAAGGTGATTGTAAGCTGGTTTGATTCTTCCTTAAGTGGTAGAGAAAGTCAGCATATAAAAACCAACTCTTTGAGACTCCTTACGGTAGAGAAAAGTGGGGTATAAAAACCAACTCTTTTTCTTGATTCTCCCCTGCAAATAGCACACACACACCTCAAATCATTTCTCTCTGCAGTCGACCCTCTTCTGGTCCTACAGTCTAGTTGGGATCTTCCCCCTAAAAAGGTCAGAGGGACCTTTATAGGAAGGAATTAGCAAATAGGGGCCAGGTTAAGCACCTTATCCCATCTATTGAGTGTCACCAGCAAATGCCCCTTGTCTCCATATTGTCTTAAGATGTAATTCTTATTTCATGAGGGGAACATGTGATACCTAAGGAAATGCTGCCTTGAGCACAGCCTAGGAAAGAGGGTGTGGAAAGGGCTTATAACTAGGATGAATTGCAAAACTTGTTCCTTCCTTCCTTCCTTCCTTCTTCTTACAAGTACTGTAAAAAAGATAGAAATATACAGTATCCTGAACTGATATAGAAATATGTAATCCTACCATCCCAGTTTCATTCCATCCACCTAATACCAAACTGAGCCCAAAGGTATTAATATTTATTTCACATAAGTTGTTTCAGTAATCTTTTACAGTAAACTGAAAAGGTAGGTCAATATTGATATTCCCGCATTGCAGATGGGGTGGTGGAGTGACAGACAGCAACATCCTTACAGCCATCCCATGAGATCTGAATTAAGTATTTTCTTGTTCACAGCACAGTCTCCTAACAGTACAATACTGTGCAGGTTAAGTGTGTAGAAATCCAGGAGCCTAGATTGGAGTAGCTGTGCATAGAAGTGTAAAATGTGGTACAACACTAGCTGTGTTATTACATTCCTCCTCATTATATTGCCATTAATCATAGAATCATAGAGTTGGAAGGGACCACCATGGTCATCTAGTCCAACCCCCTGCACAATGCAGGAAATTAAAAAAGAGAGGGACATCCTATTTAAGGAAATAAAACTTATGCATACTTAGAGAGCCAGTGTGGTATAGTGGTTGAGAGTGGTGGTTTGGAGCGGTGGAATCTGATCTGGAGAACCGGGATCTGGTGAACTGGGTTGGTTTCCCCACTCCTACACACGAAGCCAGCTGGGTGACCTTGGGCCAGTCACACTCTCTCAGCCTCACCTACCTCACAGGGTGTCTGTTGTGGGGAGGAGAAGGGAAGGTGATTATAAGCTGCTTTGAGTCTTCCTTAAGTGGTGGAGAAAGTTGGCATATAAAAACCAACTCTTCTTCTTGATGTAGCACCCCCCAATCCCTGGTGTAGTGGTTAAGAGTGGTAGATTCCCCGCTCCTCCACATATGCAGCGGACTCTAATCTGGTGAACCAGTGGGTTGGTTTCCCCACTCCTACTCATGAAGCCAGCTGGGTAACCTTGGGCTAGTCACAACTCTCTTCAAGCTCTCTCAGCCCCACCTACTTCACAGGGTGTCTGTTGTGGGGAGAGGAAGGGAAAGTGATTGTAAGCCGGTTTGATTCTCCCTTAAGTGGTAGAGAAAGTCAGCATATAAAAACCAACTCTTCTTCTTCTTCTCCTTCTCCTTCTCTGTATTTTCAAGGTAGGGTTGCCTGCCCTGGGTTGGGAAATACCTGGAGATGTGTGGGGCAGAGCCTGAGGACGGCGGAGTTTGGGGAGGGGAGGGACTTCAATGCCATAGAGTCCAATTGCCAAAGCAGACATTTTTTTCCAGGGGAACAGATCTTTGTCACCTGGAGATCAGTTCAGTTCAGTTTATTTATTTGACCAGCAAGTATCAGCCTGATCATCTGTAATAGCGGGAGATCTCCAGCCACCACCTGGAGGTTGGCAAACCTATTTCGAAGGCACTTCTTTAAAGCCTGGCGTCTGCAGTAGGCTTGCAGGCTTCTTTTCCGTCGCTGGTAAATTCTCGCCGCTTCTAAACTCCCCCCTCCCCACTCTATCTGCTTAGAACTTACTCGCGATGCCCGTGGTAATGGCTGTTAAGCAGGTAGGTGGTCTGCAGCAATGAAGCAGTGGGGAGTTTTCAGGAAAGCGAAAGGACATTCGTCACTCCAGCCAATTAAAATGGCGCTCGGCCTGAACACCCTAAGAGACACGGATGAGGCCCTTGCTGTGAAACGTCCACTGCTTCCTTGAGGCGATTATCCGCACCGCAGTTTGCGCTCAGGATTGCAAAGTCCAAAATAAAGGACTGAGTCACACCAGCAGGCTTGACGCTGTCCAGCTTGGTGTAGTGGTTAAGAGCAGTGGTTTGGAGCGGTCGAGTCTGATCTGGAGAACCGGGTTTGATTCCCCACTCCTCCACATGAGCGGCGGAGGCTAATCTGGTGACCTGAATTTGTTTCCCCACTCCTCCACACGAAGCCAACTGGGTGACCTTGAGCTAGTCACAGCTCTCTTAGGGCTCTCTCAGCCCCACCTACCTCACAGTGTGTCTGTTGTGGGGAAGGGAAGGTGATTGTAAGCCGGTTTGAGTCTCCCTTAAGTGGTAGAGAAAGTCGGCATAGAAAAACCAACTCTTCTTCTTCTTCTAAAATAAGGGCTGTTTCCTTATTATTTATACAATGCCATCCACGTCCCCAGTTCTGTACCCCAAGGATCCTATTAAAACAGGCAGGGCTCTGCCACCCAGGAGTTTCCAGTCTAAATTCTGGCAGTGGTGAAGGAGACAAAGGAGAGGAATCAGGGCCACGGAGGTGTAAGGGTAACAAACTGGCTGTCGAAGGAGGGTTTATGCAGTATTTTTATGCCCCGGCCTGTTTTCAATGGTCTGTTTTGTTTTTATGGTGATAATTTATATTTTTATGATTTTACGGTATTGTTTCTGCTTTTAAAGCACCCCAAGCAGGACTCTGGAGAGGTGGCATAGAATTTCCCTTAACTAATGAATTAATGTGGTGGAGTCATTTTACTTTCTTCTGCATATGAGTTAAATAATGAAGATTTTCAAGGGAGGGTGCTGTCATCGTCGCTGTTATCAGTGGTGTCATAGCACCCCTTATTTTTTTAAGTCCCTAAAATATTGATATTATGCTTTAGAGTTGGAATGATATTTTAAGTAGGGTCTCTGAATTCCCAGCGTGGTGTAGTGATTAAGAGTGGTGGTTTGGAGTGGTGGACTCTGATCTGGAGAACCGGGTTTGATTCCCCACTCCTCCACATGAGCAGCAGAGGCTAATCTGGTGGATTTGTTTCCCCGCTGCTACACATGAAGCCCGCTGGGTGACCTTGGGCTAGTCACAGTTCTCTTAGAGCTCTCTCAGCCCCACCTACCTCACAGGGTGTCTGTTGTGGGGAGGGGGAGGGAAGCCGGTAATTGTAAGCCGGTTTGATTCTTCCTTAAGTGGTAGAGGAAGTTGACATATAAAAACCAACTCTTCTTCTTCTTCTTCTTCAAAAAAAAAAAAAAAAAAAAAGCAAGTCTCTTGTGCTTTCCCATTCAGAGATATGCCTTTTTTTCCTTATAGATCCGTTAGGGAGGAGAATAGAGACTTACTTTTCTATATAAAAAAATGAAAGCTGGGAATTCAGAGAACCTGCTTAAACTATCATTACAATACTACAATGTTATATCGATGTTTTAAGTCCTTTTAAAAATTGAAATCCATTTTTTAAAGGGAGGAAATGGTATAATGATGACAACAGTCCAATCATTTAAAATTGGGCTGGAGGTGGGTGGGAGTGGGCAGGACACAGAAAACAGATAGAAACATTACACACTAGGAAAAAGCTGACTCAGAATCAGCTTCCAGAAAAAGATTGGAGTAAAAGTGGTCTAAAAAGAGTCAGAGGGGAAACCGGGGTGGGGAAGGGGAGACAAAAAAACCCAAGTGAAAACTAAAGGCACACAAATGCGTGCTGAAATCAGGGGATAAACTGAAGCAATATGGGGCTAGAACCAATGAAAAAACCCAATGTGGTAAAGCTGAAATCTTTGACCAGAAACAGGGGTTTCTATAATTTAGCTTCTCTTTTTGTTCTGCAGTTTTTACGATGTTGTATAATTTATTCTGGAAAGGAAGGCAGCATGGTATAGCCTGATCTTGTCAGATCTTGGAAGCTACATGGGGTCATTGCTTGGATGGGAGACCGCCAAAGAGATCTCTACCGAGGAAGGCAATGGCAACTCACCTCTGCTCCTCACTTGCCTTGAAAGCCCCTTGCTGGGGTAACCATAATTCGATTGTGACTTGAAAGCGTTTACGTAGGTAGAAGAGCCCATACCACGGCTTACTCCTGCCTGCTTCATTCTCAAGATGCTGGTTATTTCAGCCCTAAAGAAGTAGATCTCCTCTGGAACTTGTGTGTGTGTAAAGTGCCGTCCAGTTGCAGCCGACTTATGGCGACCCCAGCAAGGGGCTTTCAAGGCACCTGACAAGCAGAGGTGGTTTGCCATTGCCTTCCTCTGCAGAGTCTTCCTTGGTGGCCTCCCTTCCAAGTACTGACCTGCTTAGCTTCCGAGATCTGGCCAGATCAGGCTATACCATGCCGCCTTCCCTCCCACATTGGATCTTAGGGTGCACTTTTCCAAGAATCACCTTCCCATTCACTACGTTCATCTTTGGAGGTTCTGATGTTGTTCTTTGTCATTGTATTGCTTTTTGGGGAAAAAAACCCCAGAGCATTTCAGTCTTACATCCTTATCATTCATGTACCAGAAATCACTAAACGTTCTCTACTTTTGCAAGCAAGAAGACAACCTCCCATTTCTATAGCAACTCCTATTGGTCAGTTTGCTTGAACCTGAATAGCTCAGGCTAGCTGTATCTCGTCAGACCTCAGAAGCTAAGCAGGGTCGGTCCTGGTTAGTTCCTGGATGGGAGACCACCAAGAAAATCCAGGGTTGCTATGTAGAGGCAGGCAATGGCAAACATTGATGTTTATTTCTTGCCTTGTAAACCCCATGGGTTCACTATAGGGCTGTTGGGGGAAAAAATTCAGTAAAATTTGGATTCGGCAAAATTCGGCTTGTTTTTATTCGGGAAATGCTGAAGTCCGAACTCCCCCTATTCAGATCCGTGGAATTCGGCATGAAATTCAGCGTTCCCAAATAAATTCGGCCGAATAAAGCCATTTAAAGCACATTTGTGGCTGTCCATGGCTCGGGGGGGGGGCATTTTTGGAGGTAGAGGTCCCAAACTTTCAGGGTAGCTTGGAGGGACCCTACTTGCAAGAACCTCCAAGTTTGGCTAAGATTGGGTCAGGGGGTCCCGAGTTATGGAGTCTGGAAGGGGTCCCTCCACCCGCCCATTGGATTGAATGGGAGCAGGCAATCCTTAATGTGCATCTAGAGAGTGGCAAATCCAAGGCAAAACCTCCCATTGTTTCTGGGGCAGCCAGAGAGAGACTCACTGACCCACACTATCTTCCAGGCGAAGGTGGCAACCAGTGAAAACAGCAACAATCACACTCTCAAAGAGGAGATCAAGCAGTTCTCCCACCAGGACAGGTCATCCCCCCTTTGGCTCCCCCCCCACCACACACAGTAGAAGCCAGTCCGTGGCTTCTAAGAGCCGATGTAACTATGCCAAAAGTGCATCCCGCTCAAAGCGTAAGTAAACAGCGTAATTAGCATGGGTAATGTATCTTTTCATTTCAACACAGCCAAAGTGCATCTTATAAGGCTACTAGCGTAAGTGCGACCTGCACAAATTGCGTATCTTCAGGATTGATAGATTTCATGCTGCTGGATTCAAATCTTCCACAGCAACAATCACACTCTCAAAGAGGAGATCAGCCCCCTCAGGGCAGGTAACCCCCCCCCCCGAAATCACACTTGCAAAGAGAAGATCAAGCCCCCCCCAGCAGAACAGCCCCCCCCCCAGCAAATTCCAAACGAAGGAGAAGAACGGGCCAGCCAGAGAGAGACTCACTGACATGGGATGTACTAAATGAATGACAGGCTAGCCCATTTGAAACAACAGGAGTGGCTGCGCACCCCATTGGAAACAATAGGAGCCAGCCAGAGAGAGACTCACTGACCCACTGCTAACGCCACACGAAGTTGGCAACCGGTGAAAACAGCAGAAAGCACAGTCCCACACAGAGGCAATCAAGCCCACCCCCCAGCAGAACAGGTAAACCCGCCCCCCTTTGGCTTTCCCCCTCACACACACACAGAGAATCTGCTTCCCCACACGCACACGCACACAGGAAAAAAGTTATAAAGCCCCAAAATGGGTCAAACTGTGGATATCTTCTCTTCCAGCAGAAGCAGGAGTCAGGAGGAGTAATCCATACTGATTCCAGCAAGCAGCAGCAGGTCAGCTCAGCTCAGGATCTCTCACGATTAGCACAGGAGCAGCACAGGAGCAGCAGCAATGGAAGGAATACAGACTCACACACACAGACTGTCTGGCCGTTTATGCACAGGAGGTTTTGCCTTGGATTTATCCGCTCTCTAGATGCACATTTTGCCCATCCAGATTCTCAAAACTCTGCATGGGAGCTTATTGTTGAGTTTTGAGAATTTGGATGGGGAAAATGTGCATCTAAATGTGTAAATCTAAGGCAAAACCTCCCTTGCATAAATGGCCTCTCCCCCCCCCCGGGCCGCACAGCAACCCGGGACCACGCACACGCACCCCCCCCCCCCACGGGGATCTCTCTCTCACACACACAGACACTCTCTCTTTCTCTTGTACGAATTTATCCGGCGTCCGCCTGAACTCACCGAGTTCGGCTCGTTGTTTTACCACCTTTTTTTAACTTCGGTTCTATCCAAACTAGAAACCGCCGAATCAGGGGAAATTTGGCTGTTTTTCAGTTCGGATGGAACCAAATCGACAGTCCTAGTTCACTATAAGTCATCTGTGATCTTTTATGCATGGCTGTTTCATCCCTCTGACGACTTTGGGTCTTTGTGTTGATTATGCATGCCATTTCCAACCATCAGAGGTCACCTCACTCTCCCCCTGCATTTTCCTGTGTTTTGCCCGTGTTTTCAAATTTGAGATAAAACGGGTTTCTAAAAACACAGGCAAAATGCAGGGAAACACAGGGGGAGAGCAAGGTGACCTCTGATGGTCAGAAAAGGCATGCATGATCAACACCAAGACCCGAAGTTGTCAGAGGGGTGACAGTGAGTGACACAGCCATGCATTAAAGGCCAGAGACTTGATGGCACTTTTCACCACCACAAGTCTGTTCCCTGGTTTGCTCATTCCCTAAACATTTAAGAAGCCTTTCCTTCATAGTTGGTAGTGTGGATGATTTTCAGGGTTCCCCTTTGGCACCCGAGATGAGAACTGTGGCTTGTGCTGTCTTCGCTATGTA
The DNA here is from genome assembly GCF_029931775.1 of Euleptes europaea. NCBI lineage: Eukaryota > Metazoa > Chordata > Lepidosauria > Squamata > Sphaerodactylidae > Euleptes > Euleptes europaea. The sequence continues at coordinate 20,186,066 of NC_079313.1, read as the reverse complement.
GCAATACAGCCGTGCTGATGGCATTCTGTTTGAGGCCCAACGTGTGCATGAACAATAAGGCAGGTCGCCCCTTCCTCCTGTGGGTTATCGCTAAGTTTTACAAGTCTGTGGGTGATATTTGCAGTTGTTTCTGTTTTTAAATTATGGGACTAGCCTAATGCCCCTTGGTATGACTGAAGAAGTGTGTGCTGAGGGAGGTTGTCAGACTCAGGCATCTGTCCCTAGCATCCCAAAAAGCACACACGCCCAGGCAGGTGATCATAAGCAATGCTACTTTATTAGGAGCAATAAGACAGATTAAAAGAAGCTGACTGCCTCACACACAGGTGAGGCTGCTAATGGGGTCTATGCAGGTAGGTTATAGTATAAAAGCATTCTAGGCAGAAAAGTAAAACAAAGTGAAACCACAGTGCAGTAACTACGAGATAACAGTTCTCAGAGAATTGAAGACATAACACGGGCACATCTGTGATAAACAGGAGAATCGAAACTGTACACAGGATTTGCAGCATGAGAACTAAACCTTGACCAGCAACCAGAACCTGGCCTTGACAGGAAGCCAGCCTCTGGCCTGCAATTGCCAAACCCCTATTCCAGCCTCTGGCCTGCAATTGCCAAACCCCTACTCCAGCAGGTAGCAAAGACCTGACAGAGGTCTTATATGTTGCAAAACCCTTGGGTGTCTCTGTGAGCAGTAGGTCTCTGTGCGTTCTGTCAAAAGATGCACCTTTCAGCTCCCCTCCTCATTGGACCCCTATACAGTGAATCCAAGATTTCTTCAGGATCAAATGAGAATGCCTATCATATTAGGTGCTGTGGAACACAGGCAGGATAATGCTGCTGCAGTCGTCTTGTTTGTGGGCTTCCTAGAAACACCTGGTTGGCCATTATGTAAACAGATTGCTGGACTTGGTGAACCCTGGTCTGATCCAGCATGGCCTTTCTTATGTTCTTATGAATCTAAGGCCACTGATTCAGGGTTATGGAGGAAGGTTTCTCTCTCTTGCCTCAACAGTGTCCCCAAGTGTAACACTTAACTCTTTTATATGACAACTAGCCATCCACTTATATAGGAGTAAGTAAATGGTGCCTTGGCTGGGGCTCAGTGGTAGAGCATCTGCTTGGCATGCAGATGGTCCCAGGTTCAATCCCCGGCATCACCAGTTAAAGGGACTAGGCAAGTAGGTAATGTGAAAGACCTCTGCCGGTCTGAGTAGACAATACGTACTTTGATGGACCCAGGGTCTGATTCAGTAGAAGGCAGCTTCATGTGTTCATGTGTGTTCATGGGTTGGGTATTTGATCTCTACCCCTAGTGGCCTCAGTTACCCCAGCCCTGGAGACTGAAACCTTCTCCTAATAGTCTAGTTACCATAAGCACAGAGCTCAATCTATCTCTGGGCTGAAAGGCTGCATATGGGGGCTCACACGTCTGAATACTCTTTCCTGGAGAAATCCTTCTTCAATGTAGACATCTCCCCATTGCTCCAACCTGGCACTCCCCCACCCAATATGATAATGCAGGGAATATTTTTGTATGAGAATCTCTGCTTGAAGGCCAGACTGGATCTGTCCAAACAGGCAGTGTGGTGAAGTAGGGTTAGAATGCTGGACTGGGAACTGGGAGACCCAGGTTCAAATCCCCACTCTGTCACAGAAGCGCGTTGGGTGGCCTGGGGCCAGTCACACACCCTCAGCCTAACCTACCTTGCAGAGTTGTTGTGAGGATAAAATGGAGGTGAGAATAATGTAACCCTTGTTGGCCCCTGTTGGCGAGAAATAAATAAGTAAATAAATAAACCCAGGATTATGACTAATACATATGAAATTTTGTTCAGCCATCATTTGTACAGCTTCATCTTGGGTTCATTTGGGAGTGTGCAGGGACCTTAGGAACTGGATTGTATATTTATTTACACCAGCATGGTGTAGTGGTTAAGAGCGGTGGTTTGGAGTGATGGACTCAAATCTGGAGAACTGGGTTTGATTCCCCACTTTTCCACATGAGCGGTGGAGGCTAATCTGGTGAACTGGATTTGTTTCTCCACTCCTACACATGAAGCCAGCTGGGTGACCTTGGGCAAAGTTACAGCTCTGTTAGAGCTCTCTCAGCCCCACCTACCTCACAGTGTGTCTGTTGTGGGGAGGGGAAGGTGATCGTAAGGTGGTTTGAGTCTGCCTTAAGTGGTAGAGAAAATCAGCATATAAAAACCAACTCTTCTTCCTCATAGAATCATAATCAGAGAGTAGGAAGGGACCACCAGGGTCATCTAGTCCAACCACCTGCACAATGCAGGAAATTCTGAACTACCTCCCCCCACACCCCCAGTGACCCATACTTCATGCTTAGAAGATGGCCAAGGTGCCCTCCCTCTCATGATCTGCCTAAGGTTATAGAATCAGCATTGCTGACAGATGGCCATCTAGCCTCTCCTTACACACCTCCAGGAAAGGAGAGCTTACCACCTCCCGAGGAAGCCTGTTCCACTGAGGAACCGCTCTAACTGTTAGGAAGTTTTTCCTAATGTCCAGATGGAAACTCTTTTGATTTAATTTTAACCCTTTGGTTCTGTTCTGACCTGGCGCAACAGAAAACAACTCGGCACCCTCATTTATATGACAGCCCTTCAAGTACTTGAAGATGGCTATGATATCCCCTCTCAGTCTTCTCCTCTTCAGCCTAAACATACCCAGCTCCTTCAATCTTTCCTCATATGAATATGATCTTCTTCTTCACTTACTACATTTTAACCCTACCCTTCCTCCAGGAAGCTGAAGTCAGCATAGAATCATAGAATCTTAGAGTTGGAAGGGACCACCAGCGTCATCTAGTCCAACCCCCTGCACAATGCAGGAAATTCAGAACTACCTCCCCACCCCCAACACTCCAAGTGACCCCCTATTCCATGCCCAGAAGATGGCCAAGATGCCCTCCCTCTTGTGAGCTGCCTAAGGTCATAGAATCAGCATACATCTCTCTCCCCTCCATTTAAACCTCACGACAACCCTGTGAGGTAGGTTAGGCTAAGAGAGAGTGACTGGCCCAAGGTCGCCCAGCAAGGTTCCATGGCAGAGTGGGGATTCGAACCTGTGTCTCCCAGATTTCTGTTCTATTTGAGTCAGCTTGGGCATTGTTTCATGGAATACTGAAACACAAGTAATGTAAATGAAAACTATGGGAGGACTGATTATCATTCATGAGAATAATCCATATGTTAACTGAAGACACTTTTATTAATTTGGATTTCATTTGCAATGGAATCTCTTGCTACAGCAACAACAACTAAAGGTGGGCAGTGAAGATGGTATTGTGGCCTTTGTATTTTCGAGGTGTGGCACGGGATTATTTCTCTCACCTCATTCCTTCCCCAATGGACACGGTATAACAGGGCATTGATTTCTCCAATTTATATTCTACGCCTCTTTTTGTCTCTCTCCTATGAATGACGTAATCACATGTGCAGTATAATATGTGGGTCAGGAGCTGTTTGAATAGTAGAATAGCAGGATAATGGGTGTGTCACAAAACAGTCAGTATTTTACCGGCCCGAGGGGTGAAACTGTTATTTGGTGGACTGAAAGCAATAAGATCCTGAAGGACAGAACGCCCGACACCGATCCAGACAGCCGCCTGCCATTAAAATGCTCAAGCATGCCAGCCTACAGCCTGCCAAATCTTGTCCCAAGGTCATGTGCCACAAAAAGTGCCTGGCGACAACCTCCCCCGGAGATGTTCTGCTGGGGAGATGTTTCCCCTAGACTTGGCAAAGTGTGCGTGCAAGTGTGCACGCGCGCACTTGGGAGGTGTAAGGGATCTGGAAGGGAGTTTTCCCTCTTGGCTTGGAATTGCTTCTTTTTGCTTCTGCAGCCTTGTCAATCTCAGCGACGGACTCTCCCCCCCCCCCCCGCCTCCAACAACCACTTGTCTAAGAGCCAGCATGGTGTGAGAGCCAGCGTGGTGTAACGGTCAAGAGTGGTGGTTTGGAGCGGTGGAGTCTGATCTGGAGAACCGGATTTGATTCCCCACTCCTCCACATGAGCGGCAGAGGCTGATCTGGTGAACTGGATTGGTTTCCCCACTCCTACATGTGAAGCCAGCTGGGTGACCTTGGGCTAGTCACAGCTCTCTTAGAGCTCTCTCAGCCCCACCTACTTCACAGAGTTTCTGTTGTGGGAAGAGGAATGCTGTCAGCAATGCTGATTCTGTGACCTTAGGAAGATGATGAGAGGAGGGCATCTTGGCCATCTTCTGATCACTAGGGGTGTGGAGGGGGGAGGTAGTTGTGAATTTCCTGCATTTCCTGTGGGTTGGACTTGATGGCCCTGGTGGTCCCTTCCAACTTTATGATTCTATGATTCTAGAAGGGAAGGTGATTGTAAGCCGGTTTGAGTCTCTCTTAAGTGGTAGAGAAAGTCAGCATATAAAAACCCATTCTTCTTCTTCTTCTTCTTCTAAGACGAAAGGAATGTGGAGCATTTTGACAGAGCCTGCATAGTTACCCCCATGGATCCAGCATGGTGTAGTGGTTGGGGGGTTGGGCTAGGCTCTGAGAGACCCAGATGTGAATCCCCACTCTAGCACAGAAGCTTGCGGGGGAACCTTTGGCCAGTCACACCCAATCGGCCTAACCTACCTCACAGGGTTGTTGTGAGGATAAAATAGGGAGGCGAAGGATGTAGGCTGCTTTGGGGAGAAAGGAAGGGTGGGAAGGAAATGAATAAATGAATCCTTGTGTTGTTTCCAGCATGGGGTGGGGAGGCAGGTTCCAGAACGAATGATGGGACCAGGTGCACTCCCTCAGAGCAGATTGTGCCCAAATATAGTTTTGGACTAGATCTCTGCTCATCCAGTGCCATCCTAAACAGAGTTATTCCCTTCTAAGCCCACCGGCTTCTGAAGAGTGTAACTCTGCTTAGGAGGATGCTGCAAGTCTCCCAAGCGGTCTGGTTGGGGCAGTCCAAACTATATTTGGGGGGGGGGGAGGCAGCAATCCCAGACACTAGTCCCATCCCCTTCTCCAGCATGGTGTAGTGGTTAAGAGCGCTGGTTTGGAGCAGTGGACTCTGATCTGGAGAACCGGATTTGACGCCCCTCTCCTCCACAGGAGCGGCGGAGGCTAATCTAGTGAACTGGGCGGGTTTCCCCACTCCTACACAGGAAGCCAGCTGGGTGACCTTGGGCTAGTCACAGCTCTCTTACAGCTCTCTCAGCCCCAACTACCTCACAGGGTGTCTGTTGTGGGGAGGGGAAGGTGATTGTAAGCCGGTTTGATTCTTCTTAAGTGGTAGAGAAAATCGGCATATGAAAACCAACTTCCTCCTCTTCTTCTTCTTCCACTTCTTCCTCTTCTTCCCCTTCCTCCTCCTCCTCTCTGAAACAAATAAGGGCTCAGGAAGCGCCAATAAGGAAAGGCTCCCCTAACAGCCAGCAAGACCACTAAGTAGTCTGGTTTTCTTTTTGGCTTGGGGGTGGGGGATTGGGCTGGCAGGCGCTGCCTTTGTTCCCTGCAGCCCTCTCCCCTGCTTTCCGGTCCTCCCTTGGCAGGACTGATCTGGTTGCTCAACAGAAGCAAGGCTGGATGGAGGGATGGAGAGGCTGACGGCTTGAACGGCACGCTGAAACCTCGCAAGCGCAGAAGCCGCCTCCAAAGCCAGGCGTAGCATCTCCCCCTCCCCAACCCCAGGCAATTTTCTTTAATTCTCTCGTGAAAGGGACGTGGGTAGGAGTGGGGGGGGGGGAAAGAGGGAGGCTTCTTCCTCCCCCCTCCCCGGCCAAGAGGGAGGCAAAAGAGACCCTTTCCCTGCCGGGGAGGAGGAGGAAGAGGGAGCCGAGCGCGAGGAAGTTCCCGTGCGCTCCTGCAACCTGTTTCCCCACCTCTTCCCTCCCCTCCCGCGCTCGCCCAATTGCGATGCCCCCCCCCCCTTCCTGACGGGCAGATGGCAAGGCCGGGAGGGCGGCAGCCCCCCTCCCCTGCCTGCTTTTTGACAGCCGCCCCCCCGCGCCTCTAGATCGCGTCCTGGGTTGGGGGTCCGGGCAAGAAGCTGGCGTGGGGGACACCCCTGGAGGGGTGTGTGATTTTTTTTTTTTTTGGATTGCCTGTAAAACAAAGCCAGGAGGAGGAGGAGGAAGAGGAGGAGGAGAAAGGATGCGTCTGGTTTAAAGCCCAGCCTCAGCGCAGAGAGCTGCGAGGAAGGAGAGGGGACAGGATCTGAGCTCGCCGCCCCCCCAGGGGGGGAAAACGCCCCCCAGCCACCATTTAGGACGATTCTCTGCGAGACTGGCCATGGTTTTGGCTTTGCGGGCTGGCTGATTTTTTATTTTTCCCCGGCGGGGGGCTTTCCCCCCCCTCCCCGAAAGAGATGCTTTCTCTGGACCCGGTTTTGCGTTGAAAAGGATCGCCCGCCTGGCCGCCCGGCGTGGCTTCCCGGGGGATGGAGGAGCCCTTGAACGCGTGGCTTTAAAACCCATCGCCCCGGGGAGGAAGGAAAGACCGTATACAGGGGAGGGGGCTCTCCTGGGACCGCCGCCCCCTCGCCTCTCTCCGCGACTTTGGGGGGAAAGGGGGGCCTCGCTGGGATCACCTCTCTCTTTGCCTTTCCAGGATGGCCCGCTTCGGCGAGGCGATGGCCGGCCGGCTGGGGTCCGGCGAGGGCGCCGCCGAGCAGAGCCGGAGCCGCCAGGGACCCCCTGCCCCTCCGGGGGGCACCCCGGGCGCCTACAAGCAGACGAAAGCCCAGCGGGCCCGGACCATGGCCCTCTACAACCCCATCCCCGTCCGCCAGAACTGCTTCACCGTCAACCGCTCCCTCTTCATCTTCGGAGAGGACAACGTGGTCAGGAAATACGCCAAGAAGCTGATCGACTGGCCATATCCTTTACCCCCCCCCACCCCTTCCCCGCTGTACCCAACCCAGTCTTCCTTCCCCAGCTGGTTCTGGACACGCCGGGTCAGGCTGAAGGTAAGCCTGGCTCTCCCCTTCCCTTGGGTAGCCGGACCACCTCGAGAGAGAGGTGGATGCGGCGCTCCCCTCCCCTTTCCCTGCCTAGGGTTGCTCTTGATCCCTCCCCGGCTTTCCCCACTGCCCAAATCTGCCTCTCTCAGGCTCAGTGGTACAGCATGGGTTCGGCGTGCAGGAGGTCCCAGGCTCAATCCCCGGCATCTCCAGTTAAAGCAGGGGTTCCCAACCTTTTCAAGTTTGAGAAGCCCTTCTGAACCTTTTGCAGACCCCCGTACGATACTAACTGTCCGGTTAGAATCTGCTGGTGGAGAAAATACATAAGGCGGAAAAGATCAAAATGACACCGCTTTGTGCACATCTGGTTCCGTGGACCCCTTGCAATAATTCTGCACGCGCACACCCCGGCGGTCCCCAGATCCCAGGTTGGGAACCACTGCGTTAAAGGGACTAGGCCAGGAGGTGATGTAAAAGACCTCCGCCTGAGACCCTGGAGAGCCGCTGCTGGTCTGAGTAGACCATGCTGACTTTGATGGACCAAGGGGCTGATTCAGTATAAGGCAGCTCCATGTGTTCACCTAAATTGTATGACTTTTAGGGGAGTGGCTCTGGCTCAGTGGGAGAGCATCTGCTCGGCGTGCAGGAGGTCCCAGGTTCAATCCCCAGCATCTCCAGTTAAAGAGACCAGGCAAGTAGGTGATGTGAAAGACCCCTGCCTGAGACCCTGGAGAGCTGCTGCCAGTCTGAGTAGACAATACTGACTTTGATGGACCAAGGGTCTGATCCAGTATAAGGCAGCTCCATGTGTTCACCTAAATTGTAAGACTTTTAGGGGAGGGGCTGTGGCTCAGTGGTAGAGCATCTGCTTGGCTTGCAGAAGGTCCCAGGTTCAGTCCCCAGCATCTCCAGTTAAAGAGACCAGGCAAGTAGGTGATGTGAAAGACCTCTGCCTGAGACCCCGAGAGCCGCTGCCTGTCTGAGTAGATAATATTGACTTTGATGGACCAAGGGTCTGATCCAGTATAAGTATCATGTGTGTTTTCCCCTGCTCCAGCTCTCTCCGTGGGCTGGCCTGGAGGGGCAGGCTGGCTTGGCTGGCTCTCTCAAGGATGCCACAGCCCAGCTTCTTGGAAGAAGGGCTCTGTGGAAGAGACCGCTAAGGCTCCTTCCTGCTGTGCAGGGCTACAGGTTCTCTAGCCCTCTCTCTGGGGATGCCTTTGCAAAGGAGAGTTGGAGTTGGTCTCGAAGCAGGAGCTTCCCCCCCCCAAGCCCAAGTTTCTTGCCACCTCGGGAAACTCCTTCGGCCTTTTGGAAAGATTCCCTGTATACTTCTGCGTAGTATACTTAGCAAGGCACACTTTGATGCACTCCTGGCCTTTTGGTAAGGAATGCATGTTTGGTAGGAGCTGCAGTGCCTTTGGCTGGAACAACTTTGGCACGCTCCAAAGAGCAGGCAGTCTTTCAAACTGCACAGAACTCTTGGTTAGGCCAAGGAACTCTGGTGTCAAACCTGGCATATTTTACAGGACTGAGCTAGTGAGAAGAATTGCCTTGTTGTGTGAGTGTGTGTTAAGTGCCATCAAGTCGCTTCCAAATCATGGCAACCCTATGAATCAATGTCCTCCAAAATGTCCTATCTTTGACAGCCTTGCTCAGATCTTGCAAACTGAGGGCCGTGGCTTCCTTTATAGAGTCGATCCATCTCTTGTTGGGTCTTCCTCTTTTCCTGCTGCCCTCAGCTTTTCCTAGCATGACTGTCTTTTCTAGTGATTCTTGCCTTGTTACTGGCTAATAATAGTGATTTGGGCAGAGCAAATTTTGGGTCCCTTTTCACTAAAGACCCCCTTATCTCTACATCTTAGAGATATAGAGGTATATAGATATGTATTTTAAAAAACAAATCCTACCATTTTCTTCCTCTGTGAACAACATTGATTTTGAAAAAAGTATCTATTAACATTAAGCCAGAGCCCAAGCATAACTTTTGAGACCAATGTACCACACACCTTTTTGTTTTTCTGCAATAATAATCCTACAGAATTAAATGGGGGGGGGAGGGATTTTGAGTCCCCCAAGGTATCTCCTGTCCCTAATTTGGAACTTTAAACACTCTTGGGGAGAGGGGGTGGTCTTTGTTCCAAGACTGAATGAGACCCCAAAGACTTAGGAAACTGGACTCATGCCACTTGAAGTAGGGAGATGGATCCAGCTGGGGCTCTGCACATTACCTTGCACTCAGCTGTTGCAGTGAACTAATCAAAGCTACCCCCCTTTTTTGGAGTGCAATACATAAGATGCTGATGCATAGCATAAGTGCCTTAACTACCTCAAGGCCACCTACGCCCACCGTTCCCCCCCCCCCCCGCCAGGTTTTTGTATTGCAGATTTCGGGCGCTAGCTAGTCTGACAAACAGCTCTTTGAGCTGTTCTTCTCACACCCGTGCTGCCAGATTGGGGGGAGGGAGGCTTTCCCTCTTTGTCCCCTCATTGAACCACAAAGGCTGAGCAATCTTGGGACCTTGATCAGCATCAGATCTGTCTTGATCTGCTTGGCATGCAAAAAGTCCCAGGTTCAATCCCTGGCATCTCCAGTTAAAGGGACTAGGCAAGTAGGTGATGTGAAAGACCTCTGCCTGAGACCCTGGAGAGCCGCTACTGGTCTGAGTAGACAATACTGACTTTGATGAACCAAGGGTCTGATTCAGTAGAAGGCAGCTTCAGGTGTTCATGTGCAGTCATAAGGACTAGTAACTTGATTTCGGGGAGGGGCTGTGGTTCAGCGGTAGAGCATCTGCTTGGCATGCAGGTTCAATCCCCAGCATCTCCAGTTAAAGGGACCAGGCAGGTAGGTGATGTGAAAGACCTCTGCCTGAGACCCTGGAGAGCCACTGCTGATCTGAGTAGACAATACTGACTTTGATGGGCCAAGGGTCTGATTTGATATAAGGCAGCTTCATGTGTTCATGGGTTCAAAGGAGGTACCCAGTGCCCCCCCTCCCGCCCAAATGCGCTAAAGGGAGATTTCTTTCCCTGAGTACCATGGACAGCTCCTCAACATCTCTCTTGGGGCCATGCTCAAAATCTCCTAATGCTGCCCAAGTTTCTTGTGTACACTTTTGCTAGCCTTTCGTGTGCACAACAAAAGGGATTTAAAGGCTGAGGTTTTATTTCCCCCACCCCACCCTTCCACCACACATTTATATATGGAGTGAGATTCCAATTTGAGTTCCTGATTATGGGCAGTGAACTAGAAAGCGATTGAGCTCCACACTGATGCATGCGGAGTGAAGGGGTGTGTGGTGTTGTGGGTGCACAGTGTGCGTGGTGTTTTACTCCTTCTGTTGTTATCATTGCGCTACTCACCTTCACCTAGGACTTGGCACCTGGCTTGATATAGTGGTTCAATATTTGTGCTGGTGATTAAGGAGGGAGGACCTGTATTGTTACAATATTGACCATGCTCTATCGGAGTGTCTCAATATACGCATGGTGCCATTTCCTGTATGGGCCCTGTCAGCAGAACCCAGACCACCCAGCACCAAAAGTGAAATCCCTGTCTGACTCTCCCTGCCTTCCTGGACTTTACTTTCCTCCATAGGAATGCATGGCAGCTATTCGTATCCATGGGAGAAAATGGGGTGGATCCTACCCCATCCTTCCACTCTACGGAGCAAAGTTTATTTATTGATTACAATATTTATACCCCAACAAGTCTGAAGTCTTCCTCCAATCTAAGGATGCTTCCTCCAATTTAAGTGGCTCTCATTGGAATAAAAAACACTTAAGTTGGGGGATGGCTACCTGGAGGATGTCTGAATACACCCCGGTAAAAATATATTTTTAAATCTTTTTACTGGAGTGTGTCCTCCAGGTAGCCTTCCTCCAATCTAAAGAGGCGTCCTACAATGAAAGAGCCACTTAAATTGGAGGAAGCATCCTTAGATTGGAGGAAGGCTACCTGGAGGATGGCTGAATACACCCCAGTAAAAAGATATTTAGGACATCACTGGTATTGGGGTTAAATCTGCCTGTTTTTCACGTGGAGGTGGCAATGTTTGGAGCAAGGCCATTCTCTGTTTGCCCCAGCCTGCAACCCATTTAATTTTCTCCAGTAGAACTCCAAGAGAACCACTCTGGATCAATCCTGGCCTAATCTGCATAACCGCACCCCCTCCTCTGCACATTTCTATGTGGTGTGAGAGCCAGCATGGTGTAGTGGTTAAGTGGTTTGCAGCGGTGGACTCTAATCTGGAGATCCGGATGTGATTCCCCACTCCTCTACATGAGCGGTGGAGGCTAATGTGGTGAATGGGATTTGTTGCCCCACTCCTACACAAAAAGCCAGCTGGAGACTTTGAGCAAGTTACAGCTCTGTTAGAGCTCTCTCAGCCCCACCTACCTCACAGGGGATCTGTTGTGGGGAAGGGAAGGGACGGTGATCGTAAGCCGGTTTAAGTCTCCCTTAAGTTGTAGAGAAAGTCAGCATATAAAAACCAACTCTTCTTCCTCTTCCTCTTCTTCCTCTTCCTCCTCCTCCTAATTGGGGTGATGCAGGAATGTGACAGAAACCAGGAGCTGGTTTTTATAGGCACGGAGATGCTGAAGTTCATCACAGGGATACATTTGCGGCTCCGCCCCACACCTCCCCATACAGCATCTCTGTATTTTTGTCGACACTGTTGCCCAATTCCACCAGATCTCCACTGCTTCTCCACAGATCACCCAGAATGCAGAGAGGCAGGACCGCAGGGGGTCCACCAAGTGCTTGAAGGTCCACAGTTCTGTGCCTTCTCGACCAATCAGCACACTAATATGAAGACCAAAAAAGGGGAGGGGTTGGAGGCAGCCGTTTTGAGACATCTCCAAATGCGGAAACAAAATGGCTTCTATTAAGCCCACAAAACGGTGCACAAGTTTTTGAGTTTTGAGAGCCAGCGTGGTGTAGTGGTTAAGAGTGGTGGTTTGGAGCGGTGGACTCTGTTCTGGAGAACCGGGTTTGATTCCCCACTCCTCCACATGAGTGGCGGAGGCGAATCTAGTGAACTGGGTTGGTTTCCCCACTCCTACACACGAAGCCAGCTGGGTGACCTTGGGCTAATCACAGAACTCTCTCAGCCCCACCTACCTCACAAGGTGTCTGTTGCGGGGAGGGGAAGGGAAAGTGTTTGTAAGCCGGTTTGATTCTCCCTTAAGCGGCAGAGAAAGTCGGCATATAAAAACCACCTCTTCTTCTTCTCTTCGTTATATAGCTTCACAGAAAACGTTGTAGGAAATGCACCAAAAGGGGAACTGTGGTGTTAAGAGGTTTTGCGGCACCGGGTCAAGGGTGGGGGACATTTAGAATTTTGACTGTGTCAAACCCTGATGGAAACTGTTCTCTAGATGAGGCATCACTGTGTCTGGTCCTGAGAAATCAGATGCTGCGTGGGTGCTCTGAACTCCGGAGGCTGAGAATTAGCCTAGCGAGCAATCCGCGCCTGCCAAAAGCCTTGGAGTCTTCATCAGGCACAGAAGGGAATAGGGGTGTGCAACATCTGCCCCTGCGACTAGAAGGCAGTGCAAAGTTCCTGGGTCGGCCAAGTTTGATGCAAATACTAAGAGACTTGCCTGGTGAGGGGCAGTGGTAGAGCATGGCTTTGCATGGAGAAGGGCCCTGGTTTGGTCCATGGCATCTTTGGTTTAAAGAGGAAGAAGCAGTTGGTGATCTGAAAGATGTCTGCCCGAGACCCTGGAGAACCATGGTCAGTCAGAGTAGACTAGACTGACCTTGACAGACCATAGTTAGATTATGGCACTCCCTGCCCCAGGATGTGAGGATGGCTGCCAACTTGGAAGGCTTTAAGAGGGGAGTGGACATGTTCATGGAGGAGAGGGGAATTCATGGCTACTAGACAAAGGCTGTTACCGCACTTGTATTCCCAGCGATGTATTAAGAGTTTGAAAACGTTGTAAAAAATACTGTTCACACTTTCTATGTATTCCCACCAATGTATTAAGAGTTTGAAAACGTTATAAAAAATACTGTTCGCACTTTGTTTGGCCCCTTTAGCTGTGAAGACGTCTTCCAACCATTTATAAGCCGTGGTATCCAAAAACCCTTTTAAAGCGATGTTTTTTATAACATTTTCAAACTCTTAATACGTTGCTGGGAATACAAAGTGCTGTAACCCCCAAAGTGAATGCTGGTCAAGATGCATACCTATTCTCTCTAGTATTAGAGGAGCATGCTGATTATATTAGGTGTTGTGGAACACACGCAGGATAATGCTACATCCTGTTTCCAGCGGTATCACTCAGATACCCACGATCAAGGTCTACTGGTGTCAATGAGTAGACTACTACTCATGAATACTAGTCATGATGCATACCTATTCTCTGCAGGATCAGAGGAGCAGGCCTGTTATCTTAGGTGCTGTGGAACACAGGCAGGATGGTGCTGCTGCAGTCGTCTTGTTTGGGGGCTTCCTAGAGGCACCCTGTTGGCCACTGTGTGAACAGACTGCTGGACTTCATGGGCCTTGGTCTGAACCAGCATGGCTTTTCTTATGTTCTAATGGTCTATTTCAGTCTAAGGCAGCTTTATGTGTTCAACACAGCATTAGTTCCTGTCTGTTCCACTTTGTGCTCTTACATCCACTGATCCCACAGACTCTTGGCTGGAGAACATCACTCTGGGTTCAAGTACTGTCCCCAATAGGCACTTAATACATGATAGTATTGCATAACAGACGGTGCTAAGAATTTATTTGTCACTTAGAGGAGGGCAGGGAGTTTTCCCTGTTGGCAGCAGAGGATAGGACTCGCAATAATGGGTTTGAATTGCGGGCTGAAAGGTACCGGCTGGATATTAGTATTTTAATATATATATATTGAAACATAAACAACTTCACATACATCACACACTCTTCATACTTCATATCTGTGACAAGATCCTCCTCCAATATACAATAGAGCAGTTTTAATACATTTTATATATTCTAATATTCTTTCAATCTACACACAACCACTTGCTTCTGTAATTTATTTTATTTTATTTTTACATAAGAGTTGTTTGACAGTGGAATCAGCTACCTAGGGAAGTGGTGAGCTTGCTCTGACTGGCAGTCTTTAATCAGAGGCTGGACAAGCACTTGTCAGGGATGCTCTAGTCTAGGCTGATCCTGCATTAAACATGGGGGTTGGACTAGCTGGCCTGTATGGCCCCTTCCAACTCTATGATTGTATGATTCTACTTATGTTAATTTACTTCTATAAAATATTTACATACTGTCTTTCTCCTGAGAACTTCCTCCTGTTTTTCATAGGACTGGCCCCTTTGGCTCACCATTTGCCTGGCAGACAGAAGGTCCCAGGTTCTATCACTGGCATCTCCAGTTAAAAGGATGAAGTAGAAAGCAATGTGAAAGATGTCCGCTTGAGACCCTGGAGAGCCACTATTAGTCAGAGTAGCTAGTAATGGCCTTGCTAGACCAAGGGTCTGATTCAGGATAAGGCAGCCTAAATCAGGGGCCATATCAGTGGCAGAGCATCTGCTTTGCCTGCAGAAGAACCCAAGTTCAATTCCCTAGCATCTCCAGTTAAAAGGATCAGGTATCAAATGATGTGAGAGACCTCTTCCTGAGACCCTGAAGAGCTGCTGCCAGCCAGAGTAGATAATATTGACCTTGGATAGACCAAGGCTCTGACTCAGGCAGCCTCATGTGTTCATGGTCCCATGTGGTGTCCTTTTCCCTCCCTGTAATTAAATGTGCAATGTCCTATGCTCCTTGAGAGAAAGACAGGGGAGGTTGTAACTGATCTATTGGTTCTGTGAAGCAGTTACTGCAAAACGTGGCCACGATCCAACAGAATTCAAGGGTGCATGCGCAACCTGGTAAAAGGAGCTGCAATATTGCCAGTCTGTTGTTGGTGAAGACTGGGGAAGGGAACTGAATCCACTTACCTGCTTCCCTCCCAGATAACTGGGGGTGTGGGGATTCCAGCTTTGGCTACTACAAAGTTCCAGATGTGTGTATTGAGATGTGGAGCTGGGAAATTGCACATGTAGCATTTGTTCAGGCCTGTGATTCTTCATCCAGCTAGGGATGCACCCTGAGAATCCTTCCTCCACACATGCATAGCCTGTAACAAAACTGGGAAGTCTGATTTTCAAAAGTGGTATTAATGCATTTTCCCCTACTGCTTATTTGAAAAATAGTGAAACGGAGATCATTAGAATGAGCAAGGCACATGTCAGCCAACTTGTTGACTCAGTCAGGCAGTATTTGTGGCAGAGCCAGCATGGTGTAGTGGTTAAAAGCTGTGGTTTGGAGCAGAGGACTCTGATCTGGAGAACCAGGTTTGATTCCCCACTCCTCCACATGAGCGGCAGAGGCTAATCTGGTGAACTGGGTTGGTTTCCCCATGCCTCCACATGAAGCCAGATGAGTGACCTTGGGCTAGTCACAGCTCTCTTACAGCTCTCTCAGCCCCAACTACCTTGCAGGGTGTCTGTTGTGGGGAGGGGAAGGGAAGGTGATTGTAAGCTGGTTTGATTCTTCCTTAAGTGGTAGAGAAAGTCGGCATATAAAAACCAACTCTCCTTCTCCTTTTCCTTCTTCTCCTTCCTTGTACCCAACTCAATTTCCTCTCAAGCTCCAATCATTCTGCTTTGACGCATACTGAGTGGGAACCAAGGAGAACTGAGCTCGATCCTCTCTGCATCATGTCATCTATTCTTCTCAATAGCCTCAACCCAGGTTCCTATTCTTGGTGTGATGCGAGAATGCGTTAGGATCCTGAACATGGACATATACATTCATACATACATCTAGTCTAGACACTGGAAAGAATTTTCTAATAGAGCAGTTCCTCAGTGGAACAGACTTCCTCAGGAGGTGGTGAGCTCTCCTTCCCTGGAGGTTTTTAAGAAGAGGATAGATCTGTCAGCAATGCCGATTCTATGACCTTAAGCAGATGATGAGAGGGAGGGCATCTTGGCCATTGTCTGGGCATGGAGTAGGGGTCACTGGGGGTGTGTGTGGGAGGTAGTTGTGAATTTCCTGCATTGTGCAGGGGGTTGGACTAGATGACCCTGACGGTCCCAACTCTATGATTCTATCTGAAAAATGGCCAAGTAGAAGCACAGGGACTGCATCCTGACCCACACCATCATTTATGCTTGGCCTTTCCACTCCTTTTTCCTGCCCTGGAAACGGCTGCTTCTCACCTGGTAGGCATCTCTCCCAGCAGGAAACGAGAAAGCAAATGCTCGAAGCATTGCTTCTCATACTGCTTTTTTGTGTTAGGCGTGGGCTTTATTTTAGAATATTAAATCATTTTTTAAAAAGCTAAGAACCTTCCTGCGGCTTTTGCTGAATTGCAGCTGGTGGAGGCTATCCAATGCAACTCCCTCCTGCAAAGACCCAGGGAAATGAACGGGCTCTTTGACAAGTCTCTTTTACTTCAGTGGGGCACATGGTGCAAATGGTCCGCGGCACCCAGTGCTAGCGAAACGCCACGTGAAAGTAGCTCACTGGCCATGCTCGTACGGCATGTATGGAATATCCCAGATGATTTGGTTTTTAGCTGGGCAGAGCAGCATGTGAAACCCATTTAGGTGCTTATTATGGCCCCAAGTCCAGCAATTCATGCCTGTTGCCCAGAGGTGCTTAATGATATGGAGAAGTTATGCTCAAGGTTGCTGAGCTGGTTTTATAGTTGCAAGGACCACAGCCTGTTTAATGCACATACAGTGGGGGAGAGCATGAGTCACAGCCCTTGATGGCCAGGCAATGATTTCTCTGAATCGGGGTCTGAAGAAAATACTGAAGACCCCCACCCCAAGTAGATTTCATAGGAAAGAAAAAGCCAGTGGCAAATGTTTTTAGGCATTCTTATGATGAACAGGCTATTCTCATGTTGGAACACACAGGAAGCAATATTATCAAAAGCTATTACTTGTGATAGTTGAGTGGAACCTCCATACACTGTGTTTCAGTGTCAAAAAAGCTAATGAGATCTTGGGGTGCATCAATAGAGGCATAACATCCCAATCGCAACATATCATAGTTCCACTGTACACTGCATTGGTCAGTCCGCGCCTGGAGTATTGTGTGCAGTCTCCACTTCAAAAAGGATGTGGACAGAGTCGAGCGGGTGCAGAGGAGAGCAACAAGGATGGTCAGGAGGCTGGAGACCAAGCCCTATGAGGAAAGACTGAGGGAGTTGGGAATGTTTAGTCTGGAGAAGAGGACGCTGAGAGGGGATATGATTGCTTTCTTTAAGTATTTGAAGGGTTGTCACTTGGAGGCGGGCAGGGAGCTGTTCCTGTTGACAGCAGAAAACAGGACTCACAATAATGGGTTTAAATTGTGGGCAGAAAGGTACTGGCTGGATATTAGGGGGTGGGTGGGAATTACAGTAAGAATTGTTTGACAGTAGAATCAGCTACCTAGGGAGGTGGTGAGCTCCCCCTCTCTGGCAGCCTTTGAGCAGAGGCTGGACAAACACTTGTCAGGGATGCTCTAGGCTGAAGCTGCATTGAGCAGGGGGTTGGACTAGATGGCCTGTATGGACCCTTCCAACTCTATGATTCTATGGTTATATATCCAGAGGGGGCATACCTGTGAACATATGATGCTGGGGCAAAATGATAGCAGGATGGCTGTTGTCTTTGTATCCGCCTTGTGGGCTTCTTGAAAGCATCTGACTGGTCTCTGCTGAAGCAGAGCGCAGGTCTGTATGGACCCTGGGATGGATCCAGAAGGATTCTTCCGATGCTCTTAAATCTGGGGTGTGCAAAAATGAGGAAAGGAAACATTTCAGAAAAAGCTACCCCTGCATTTGCTGAATTTTCCTCTATACCTTGTGCTCGCTGGAAAAGACAATGATGCTAGGGAAGGCAGTAGGAAAAGAGGAAGACCCAACATGAGATGAATTGACTCCATCAAGGAACCCACAATCTTCAGTTTGCAACACCTGATTGGTCGTGGCCTATGCATCAGATCCTTTTTGCTGCTGCTGCCTTTAGTTAGACCCATAGTCTGCCATAGCTACTTCATAGAAAGGCCACCCCTTCTGCTAAGAAACATAAATGTATGAAGCTACCTTACACTGCTGTGTTCTCTGACTAGCAGTGCTATCCTAAGCAGAGTTACACCCTTGTTAGGCCATAGACTTCAATGGGCTTAGAATTGTAGGATTGCTGAGGATTGCCCTGTAACTTTCCCAGTCCAGGTATCCAAGTTCTGTAATCTAGAGGTTCTGGTGACTGGAACATTTGTGTGCAAAATCCTGTCTCTGCTGTGATGTTTCCTCTTCACATGACTGAACAGGGAAGAGAATACTCCTTGGAAGAGCTTATGGTTAATAAAGAGCGGGTTACTGTTTGCAAGCACATTCTTCTTCCCTAGGAGTCAGATCACTGACCTGCCTTCGCTGCTGTATAATTATGCTAAAGTATCTGTTAGTTTAGTGTAGGTGCCAGTTTTAATCACAAGCAGGGATTCTGTACACAATTCTGACGCATTCGAACAAATTCAGATGGGTCTTATTTGCACATTTCTCTCACAACTCGAGTGCTGTCTTGTCATCCCTCACTACTCATCTGCCTCCTCCAATTTTAAAATGACACATAGTAAAAAAAGGGGGAGACTTGAATCTTTAAGCCTCACTTCCACTTGCACTGCATTGTTTTCTGTGGTGGGAGTGTTCCTCCACTGCAGGACATATTCCTTGAGTGCTAGGAGCTTCTGTTCATGCAACACCAACATCTGAAAAGCACCATAAGCTAGAGGAAAGGATTGCCTCCATTATAGACAAAAGAAAGATTTAAGATCCAAGCCCAAATATGTTTTTTAGTTGAGGCTTGCTACTTGGGTGTCTCTGTGTGCCTTTGGTGTCTGTCCATGAACCGAGCTGAGTGACTCCTCAGGTGTGAAAAGCAGCTACTGAAGTCTACCTGATGTCACTTATTTAAAGAATGTACAAAGAGGGGGACGAACTGTGCTTTATAAGTTTGTAAATTCAATGACCTGAATAACCATGACCTCAAGGGATATTGCCTCTTGTCCAGTAACTTAGATGATTTGCAGTGCAATCCTAAAGTGAGTTACACCCTTCTAAGGCCACTGGCTTCAGTGCACTTAGAAGGGTACCACTGTGGTTGGGGTCGCACTGCTAGTCGAATCCAAAGCAGACACAAGCTGCAATGACCAAACAGCTACTGAGCTGGTGCAAAGCTGTTCGACATGGTGGCGTGCTCGAGATGAACTTCCCCAGGGAAGATCGAGGCGATCCAGTCGAGAACTGTCATCACATGTAACCAAGGAGATGGAACAAAACAAGTTAATGTGGTGATTATGTACATGTTGAAATTTGCGGCATGCCGGCTGCTGTAGGCCTAATTGAAGTCAATCTCATTGCATTTCCATCGAGGGCTTCAGGACGTCACCGTTGTACGCAGTTAAGGGCTCAGACAATAATTTTTTTTCTAATAGTTGCTGTTGTATCATAAGAGCACTTTAAACACTCAGAACTCGTCTTGCCGGTTACCCTCAAGACTCGTTTTATTGATTGGTGAACTTCTGAACTGGTGCCCACCCCTTCAGCTTCCTCGCCCCGAATCAGGACCAAGGAAAGGTTAGGGGGTACCTGTATCCAAATCTAGGCTGGGAGGGGCTACCCAGTCCATGGTCAGTTAGCTTAATTGTTGGATCAGGAGGTCGAACCTCAGCAGCATCCGAAAACAAACCGAAAGCGCAGTATTGTTCTCCCTCTCCACAACCCTGTGAGGTAGGTTACAGCAATAGCTTCCATGGCAGAGTGGTGATTTGAACCTTGGTCTTGGGAGCCAGTGTGTAGTGGTTAAGAGCGCTGGTTTGGAGCGGTGGACTCTAATCTGGAGAACCGGATTTGATTCCCCACTCCTTGACATGAGTGGCGGATACTAATCTGGTGAACTGGGTTGGTTTCCACACTCTTACTCATGAAGCCAGCTGGGTGACTTTTGGCTAGTCACAGCTCTCTTAGAGCTCGCTCAGCCCCACCGACCTCACAGGGTGTGTGTTGTGGGGAGGGGAAGGGAAGGTGATTGCAAGCCAGTCTGATGCTTCCTTAAGTGGTAGAGAAAGTCAGCATATAAAAACCAATTCTTCTTCTTCTCCTCGTCCTCCTCCAAGCCACTATACCAGGCTATGCAAATAGGGAAATTGCTCCTCCTGAAATATGTTGTTCTCACCAATGAACCAAGAGGAGCATATAAAACAAGTCCCAGCTAATACTTTATATGTTTGAAATTAAACATTGAATTGGAAGAAGCTTAGTTAATCATCCCTTAAGTATTCATATTGAGCTGTGAGAGTGTGACCTCCTCATTTCTTCTGTCAACATACACCCTTATTCTCTGTTCAGATGTCAGCCTCTGACTTAATTTAAAAAAAGATAAAAACTTTAATTTCTGCCTCAACATGTAAAATCACCATGTAGGTATCCGCCTCCTCTTTTCTAGAGAGCTCATGAACCGGAAAGCCTTTGGTGGGATTCTCTAACATCTATTTGTGGTGGCTTCAAATTGTTCCTGCATAAACTGGGGGCATCTAATTGCTGATATGCAGAGATGATGCTTCCCCCCCCCCCCCCGTTTGCAAGATTTGAAGGTTTGCATTTTTGGGGCAAGAGGGAAGCTTTAGGGAATGGTTTTGAATCCCCCGACACATTCTGCAGGATGCAGAGGACCCGTGAGGGAATGCAGGGAAGAGAGAATCCCATTTGCTCCCACCCTCTCTTCACCGCTGATGCACACAGTGGTGAATCCGCTCAACCACATCTGTGCCACTAGCATCGCAAGGAGGGGACAGAAGCAGCTTGTGGGAGAAGGAAAGCTGGACCACGCTTTCCCTCCCCACCTGCTCCAGGTGGTCGTGGCCACATTTTTACATGGCATCTCTGGTTGCTATAGCAACAGAAAAAGCAGCTCAAACACAGATGCATTTATTTGCAATGTCTGTAAAGGGCCAGACATTCCTGTTAAGATTGGGGGGTGGGGTTCTACTCCCTCTCTCCAATTTATTTATTTTACAAAGCAGATATGCAGCAAATCTAGGAGTTCCCCTGGGTTTCCAGAAATGCTGGATTACAGCCGCGGCTGGCCCGGTTGTGTAGATTTTATTTGTTAAAATGTGCACGATGATCAGCCCTTGACTATCAGATACAAGGATGAATGTTGCCCATAGTTTCTTGTGCCCCAGTGATATAGAATCATATAATCATAGAATTGGAAGGGACCACCAGGGTCATCTAATACAACCCCCTGCAAATGCAGGAAATTCACAACTACTCCCCACCCCCAGTGACCCCCTACTCGATACCCAGAAGATGGCCAAGATGCCGTCCCTCTCATGATCTGCCTAAGGTCACAGAATCAGCATTGCTGACAGATGCCCATCTAGCCTCTGCTCGGAGCACAACTGATTGGGTATATCACATCATACTTGAACTGAGGAAAAATAGTCCAATATTGGGGAGGGGGATGACACCATAGCAGAAGCTCGTCGGGACTTTGCTCCCTCTGGGATCCCAATACCACTCTGATCCATCTCCCCCCCCCCCCCGCCAAGCCAAACACAAGGAGAGAAGCATGCAAGTTTGTTGGAGGGGGGAGCACAGTTGCACCCTTCTCTCCAAGTTCATCAGGGGGACAGAGCAACTGCCCTATGAGGATCGGTTGAAACGCTTAGGGCTGTTTAGCTTGGAAAGAAGGCAGTTAAGGGGAGATATGATAGGGGTCTGTAAAATTATGTGTGGTAGAGAGAGTGGACATGGAGAAGCTTTTCTTTCTCTCTCATAATGCTAGAACACGGGGTCATCTGCTGAAGCTGGAGGGTGAGAGGTTGAAAATAGATAAAAGGAAGTATTTCTTCCCACAATGCAGAGTTAAATTGTGGGACTCCCTGCCCCAGGATGGGGTGACGGCTGCCAACTTGGAAGGCTTTAAGAGGGGAGTGGACATGTTCATGGAGGAGAGGGCGATCCATGGCTACTAGTAAAAATGAACACCAGTCATGATGCATACCTATTCTCTCCAGGATCCGATGAGCATGCCTATTATATTAGGTGCTGTGGAACACAGGCAGGATAATGCAGTTGTCTCATTTGTGGGCTTCCTAGAGGCACCTGGTTGGCCACTGTGTGAACAGACTGCTGGACTTGATGGGCTTGGTCTGATCCAGCAGAGCTTTTCTTATGTTCTTACGTTCTCCTTGTGGGGATTTCCCAAAGAATAGCCATGATTTTTTTTGAAGGGCCTCTCTTTATGGCTTAGCTTTGATCAGAATCCCCCTCCTCCAAATGTAGAATCTGTTAAGACCAAAGTTTGTGCAATTGTGATGGAAAGCTTAATTTTAGTAAATAAACTTGCACATTTTCCTCCCAGTCATGAAATAGGAGGGGAAAATGCATTTTCTGAACTGCAATTGAGAAAGTCATGACTAGTATTAATGTGGTCATGAATAAAACATCTCTAATATGGCCTTTCTGGAAATCACTGACTATGCACCTCAGATCTTGATTTTCCACCAAGAAGGTTCATGTGGCCTTCATTATATTCCAATGAAATGAACCGCTCCAAACATTTAGAAACAGATTCCAGATTTTGTAATGATGCTGTTTATCCCCTTCTCTCCCTTCACAGATTATTTTTGGTGAGTTTTAAAAGGTAAGGGGCAGCGTTATTAGCTTGGCGGAGTGAGGAGGGATCAGTGGCGATCTTGATTCGGGGCCATGTTGTAGCTTACAAGAGAACAAGGCAACTTTCTCCTGCTGGGAGTAACTCATTACCAGGGCTGCTAGTATGTAGAATAAAAGGAGGGGGCATGGCTTGGCATGCAGAAGGCCCCAGGTTCAATCCCCGGCATCTCCAGTTAAAGGGACTAGGCAAGTAGGTGATGTGAAAGACCTCTCTACCTGAGACCCTGTAGAGCCGCTGCCAGTCTGAGTAGACAACACTGACTTTGATGGACTAAGGGTCTGGAGACCAAGTCCTATGAGGAAAGGTTGAAGGAGCTGAGTGTGTTTAGCCTGAAGAGAAGAAGACTGAGAGGGGATATGATAACCATCTTCAAGTACTTGAAGGGCTGTCATATAGAGGATGGTGCCAAGTTGTTTTCTGTTGCCCCAGAAGGTTGGACCAGAACCAATGGATTAAAATGAAATCAAAAGAGTTTCCATCTAGACATTAGGAAGAATTTGCTAACAGTTAAAGCGGTTCCTCAGTGGAACAGGCTTCCTCGGGAGGTGGTAAGTTCTCCTTCCCTGGAGGTTTTTAAGAAGAGGTTAGATGGCCATCTGTCAGCAATGCTGATTCTATGACCTTAGGCAGTTCATGAGGGGGATGGCATCTTGGCCATCTTCTGGGCATGGAATAGGGTTCGCTGGGTGTGTGTGGGGCAGGTAGTTGTGAAATTCCTGCATTGTGTAGGGGGTTGGACTAGGTGACCCTGGTGGTCCCTTCCAACTCTATGATTCTATGATTCAGAATAAGGCAGCTTCATGTGTTCAAGAATATACAGCGTACATCCCTGGGGCCACCTGGGGCTATCAAGGCATCCGATGTGGTCTGAAGCCACACAGCCAATTCTGGCCCCTCCATGTTTCTGGATTCTGAACACCTGATTGGCTGCAATTCTGAGTGAGACTGTCTCAGCACAGTGTCATTGCAGCTGGGTACCAGTGAAGCAGCATCGCTAGAGATGAACGGCAGGTTTCAGGAGGGTTGCCAAGAGGTGCAGGTTTCTGGGGGAGTGGTCAAGGCAAGACTTCTGGCTCTCATGCTCTCGCAAGAGTTCACATTCTCTGGGTGCTCCAGTACAGCATGGGCAGCTTGCCACGCTTTGCTGAAAGAGGGGCTTTGTTGAAAGAGGAGGTGGCCGACAATGAAACACATGACCTCGGTCTGGCTTGAGTCAGTGGGTGGGAGCAGAAAAGAAGGGGTGGCAAGAGGTAGGGATGAGGAAGGACAGAGAAGGCCCCAGCAGCTGGAGAGGGTGCTTGGTGTCCCCTTTCTCTTTGTGACCCTGCTTCTGGTGGTAGGGATGCTGGCCTCCAGGTGGGACCTGGGGATCCCCCAGAATTATAGCTCATCTCCCAACTACAGAGATCAGCTTCCCTGGAGAAAATGGATGTTTTGAAGGGTGGACTCTATGGCATTGTGGCCCACTAAGGTCCCTGTTCGCCCCAGGCTCCACCCCCAAATCTCCAGGACTTTTCCAGCCAGGATCTGGTGACCCTCCCCCCATCCCCCACTGGTGGCTGGAGGGACCTGGCAACCATATCTAGATGTGGTGTGCCCAGCCCTAACAATTCACGCTTTTTGCATTGTCAGGAAAAAATAGTCATGTGTTGAATCTTCAGCCTCCCAAACTCCAGACTCACAGGGCGGAGCCTGGTGACATATTGGGGCATGGCCTGGTGAAGTCATGTGCTTCAACCATGAAGCCCGCTTAGTAGGGTTGCCAACCTCCAGGTACTCCAAATCTAACACAGATCAACCATACAAAATATAGCTAAACCACAGACTGTATTATACAATAACATGCTGGAATACTGTTAAATAAAATTGTTGGTATCCTGGGAAGGAACTTTATGAAGGATTCTTGGATATGGATTCTTTAATATGAAATAAGAGACGGGATATATAAGGTTGGTGAAGTGGAACTGATGAAGAACTGAAACGGCCGTCTTCCTCGTCACTTTTGATCCCCTGCTTTGGGACTGAGTAATACTTACCTGGAATCCACACCTGAAAGAAAAAGAAAAAACCTTGAATTGGTACCTGTTGGACTTTTTGTCTGTCTTTAGGATAGTGAATTTTGGAAACGTTGGAATATTGTGACTTTGTGTCTTTATGCTTAAGAAATAGGACTTTTTGTATGTGCTTGTCAATGTTATTGTATAATACAGTCTGTTGTTTAGCTATACTTTGTATGGTTGATCTGTGTTAGATTTGGAGTATCTACATTTATACACAGAGGTGTCTATTTTGGCTTACGACCTCCAGGTATTAGCTGGAGATCTCTGGCTATTACAACTGATCTCCAACCGACAGAGATCAGTACACCTGGAGAAAATGGCTGCTTTGGCAATTTGAATTTTATGGCATTGAAGTCCCTCCCCTCCGCCCTCCTCAGGCTCAGCCCCAAAAACCTCCCTCCGGTTGCAAAGAGGGACCTGGCAACCCTACCACTTGGTTGCAATCCAAGTCTGTTTTCGGCTCACATCGCTGTTTGTGTTGTACAGCCCTGGTATAGACCAAAAGGGCTGTGTTTTTTTAAAAGTTCTGGTCCAGTGGGCCCTGATGCTTGATTCCACGGAGACGCATGTGATCTTGAAGCTGCCGTCTTACGTAGGGCACAGCCACTCACTCCCATGTCCAATGAGTTTGAGCTAAAGCAGAAAGTGGGATGACTTAGGACACAGCTAACTTTACCAGCCTTCTCCTAATGAGGGGGCACCGTAATTGCCTACTATTATCAAATAATGCAGCAATGCCTGCTTATTTTCCTTTTTTGTAATTTCACGCTGGGGCAGTCACTTTTACTGTCTTTTAAACACCTCTTGACAAGTTGCGTGCTACTCTCTCTGCAGTCTTTTGAAAACGGCAAGTTTGAATATTCCCCCCCTTCCCCAGTCTTTCAAACAATGTTTTTTGTACAGGGAACTGTGGATCTCATTGAGGGAGAGCATTTATTGGGAAGGGGGTGTGCTACTTCCACATTTGTAAGGGCTTCTTTCTGCAGTGAGACAGCTCTGCGGTTAAACATTGTTGATGTTGAGGACTGTGCTGTTTCAAGCCGTGGGGGCTGTGAGGTGTATGAGGAAGTGCTCGCTTACCAAGAAATTCCCTGTATGTAGAAAGCCAGCATTTGAAGAGATAGGCTGAATCCTTTTCCCTGACAGGCTAGCTTCCTGACACAGAGGGGGAGAGGACCCTGTCTTAAGGTTGCCAGCTCTGGGTTGGGAAAAATAAGGCCAAGGCCAATGGTGCAAAATTAGGTAAAAAGTTTATTTATTACTCAGAATAAAAATTCCCTATGTGTTTCGCCCAATGGGCTTCTTCAGGGGAATCTGTAATTATTGCAGTAGTCCTTATGAGCATAGATTCTGTAACTACAGATTCCCTTGAAGAAGCCCCTTGGGTGAAACACATAGGTTTTTTATTACTCAGAATAAAAATTCCCTGTTTACCTATTTTGCACCATTGACCTTGGCCTTATTTTTATTCTTTGGTTTACAAAAGGAAAAAAAAACAAATCCCATGGGAGTCACCCAGGGAAGCCTAAATAAATGGACTTAACTAGCAGTTCCTTATTTCTGAGAATCGGGTAAAGAAAAAAACCTGTAGTAATGTGAGCGAATAAAGTAATTGTTCAGTCCCACAACGTGTTAAAATTAAATCAAAAGAGTTTCCATCTAGACATTAGGAAGAATTTTCTAACAGAGCGGTTCCTCAGTGGAGCAGGCTTCCTCGGGAGGTGGTAAGCGCTCCTTCCCTGGAGGTTTTTAAGCAGAGACTAGATGGCCATCTGTCAGCAATGCTGATTCTATGAACTTAGGCAGTTCATGAGAGGGAGGACATCTTGGGCATCTTCTGTCCGTGGAGTAAAGATCACTGTGTGTGTGTGAGGGAAGTAGTTGTGAAATTCCTGCATTGTGCAGGGGGTTGGACTAGATGACCCTGGTGGTCCCTTCCAACTCTATGATTCTATGATTCAGTGGGCAATATGCAAAAAGCATCAACCATATGCAGTAAAGCACCAGCCATTCACTGATTCTCCTCTCCTCTCCTGCAGTACGTTTCAACTCCAGGAAAGACAATTCCTGGGGTCGATGGACCCACTTGTCTGGGATTCATAATTCTGGGCTAGGGTTGCCAGCTCTAGGCTTGGAAATACTTAGAAATTGTGGGGGTGTGTGTGTGGAGCCTGGGAAGGGTGGGGTTTGGGGAAGGGAGGAACCTCAGCAGGATATAATGCCATAGAGTCCACCCTCCAAAACAACTGTTTTTCCCCAGGGATCTCTGTAGTCTGGAGATGAACTGTAATTCTGGTGGATCTCCAGGTACCGCCTGGAGGCTGGCAACCCTAACCTGTCACCTGCATCCTGTTGTAAGACTCCCCGGGGGAAAATTACTTCTGCACTTTTCTGCTGACGGTAGAAACCACCCTTTATTAGGAATGACATAGGGGGAATAAAAACCAACTGGGGATTGTGGTGGTGGTGGAGGATTCAGTTCTGGGTTTGCTTCATCCACATCCAGTTGACTAGGTAATAAGGATAAAAATAACTGAGAGGTGATGATTCAGTTCTGTATATCTGCTGGGTAAATGTGTAATTATACCAGCGAGCCTGTGCAGTTCTGCTTCCCAATGTAAATAGAGAGTGATACATAGATTGAAAATATGAGACAATAGGCTTCCCCTCTCTCTTCCACCCCTCCGGCGGGTGGGGAGCAAGCAGATCCCTGGGCATTTCAAGCCTGAAAGCTAGATTTATCGACATCCGAGTAGAACTGCTCTTTTTTTGCTGCCGATGAGTGGAACAACAGGCTGTTTTTATTTCTGCTGTATCTATGAAGCATCCTGGATATTAAAAAAAAAAAATCCTTTGAATCCTGAATGTAAAAGATCTGCTACAAAACTCAGGAGACCTTTCCATCTCTTTTCTTCTGGGCTGTTTTTGTTTTTCTGACGGCTGAGAAGTATTCGGTGACCAGGCTTCACGTCCTGATTTCATTTACATGGCTGCTTGGAAAGTTACAATTTGGTTAGGCTCAGAGCTGGGAAGCGCGACCCATCCGTATCTGTTCAATTCATCTTCTATTAATCATATTTGACCGCACTGAGAGACCCAAAACAAATGTTCTAGTCTTATAAAGGGTAAGTATGGGATACATCCATGAATTATGCTTTGACGGTACAGGCCCTTGCCTGGATTGTGCAGTGTAGACATATGGATAGGGTTGCCAACCTCCAGGGGGCAGCTGGAGATCTCCCACTATTACAACTGATCTCCAGCCGATAGAGATCAGATCACCTGGAGAAAATGGCCGTTTTGGCAATTGGACTCGATGGTATTGAAGTCCCTCCCCTCCCCAAACCCCGCCCTCATCAGGCTTCACCCCCAAAATCTCCAGGTGTTTCCCAACCCAGAGCAGGCACCCCTACAGATGGACTACAGAAAAAATGCCTCGCACAGGGAAAATGCATGGGCTTCATGTGGAGAAATATTTCAAGTTAATTTTGCAGAGCAGTGTGCTACTGGCAAGGGGGATTTATCAGTAGGGCTGTGTGTAAAGTCCAAATTTCTATGCATAGGGTTGCCAGCTCCAGGTTGAGAAATACCTGGAGATTTTGGGGGCAGAGCCTGAGGAGGGCGAGGTTTGGGGAGGGGAGAGACTTCAATGCCATAGAGTCCAATTGCCAAAGCAGCCATTTTCTCAAGGTGAACTGATCTCTATCGGATGGAGATCAGTTGTAATAGCGGGAGATCTCCAGCTAGTAGCTGGAAGTTGGCAACCCTATCAATTCAGGGAACACAGAGGCAGAAGATGGCATAGCATGCAGAATTCAGATCTTGATACTTTTGACTTCCAGTGGGGTGTAGTGGTCAGTGTCAAACTATGAACTGGCCCAGGTTAGAATCTGCATTCTGCGGTGGAAGTTTGCTGGGTGACCTTGCACCAGTCATACACTCTCAGCCTACCCTACCTTACAGGGTTGTTGTGAGGATAAAATAGGGGCAAGAACAACGTTGTTCACAGAGGAATGCATGTAGGAAGGGACCCCTGCTGGGCATTCTGGACCCTCCCCTTTCCCTTCTCTCATCAGCATAGGGTTGCCAGCTTTGGGTTGGGAAATACCTGGAGATTTTTGAGATGGAGCCTGAGGAGGGTGGAGTTTGGGGAGGGGAGGGACTTCGGTGCCATAGAGTCCAATTACCAAAGCAGCCATTTTCTCCAGACGAACTGATCTTTGTCGGTGGAGATCAGTTGTAATAGCAGGAGATCTCCAGCCACCACCTGAAGGTTAGCAACCCTAGTTTCTATTATTGTTAAGAAATCTCCCTCAAACTATTTGTGGGCATGTTATCGAAGCAGGGCAGAAAGCAAAAGAGGGCTATTTTAAACCTCCAGGTACTAGCTGGAGATCTCTCGCTATTACAACTGATCTCCCACCGATAGAGATCAGTTCACCTGGAGAAAATGGCCACTTTGGCAATTGGACTCTAGGACACTGAAGTCCCCTCTCCAAACCTTGCCCTCCTCAGGCTCTGCCCCCCCACCCCCGCAAACCTCCCGCTGGATACCAAGAGGGACCTGGCAACCCTAAGCCTGGGCCCAGGGCTTGTGTGAAAGAGCTGACCCGCAGTTCCTTCTATAGGAAACACTGACACTTAAGGCAATGGCCAAGTGTATTATTTACTAAGTGCCCAGTGTGGCGTGTAAGTGCATGAGGGCTGGTGCAGGACATCATTAATTTATTTATTTTAAACTGCTGCTACCCCAGCTTTTCTCCCATAAAGAGGGACTCAAAGGCAGCTTACAACTAGTCACAGGCAGTCAAGCAACTGGTTGCCAGCCTCCAGGAGGGGCCTGGAGAACTCCCAGAATTACAACTGATCTCCAGGCGGCAGAGATCAGTTCAGTTGGAGAAAATGATGGCTTTGGAAGGTGGGCTCTATAGCATTATACCCCATTGAAGTCTCTCCCCTCTCCAAACCCCACCCTCCTCAGGGCGGCTCCACTCCCAAGAGCTCCAGGTATTTCCCAACCCAGAGCTGGCAACCCTACTGAGGCCCCTCTCTCAACCTAACCTATCTCAGGGGTGGATGTAGGGCTGCCAAGCCCCTCTCCGCCATCGGTGGGAGGTTTTGGGGCGGAGCCTGAGGAGGGCGGGGTTTGGAGAGGGGAGGGACTTCGGTGCCATGGAGTCCAATGGCCAAAGCGGCCATTTTCTCCAGGGGAACTGATTTCTATTGGCTGGAGATCAGTCGTAATAGCAGGAGATCTCCGGCCAGTACCCGGAGGTTGGCAACCCTAGGTGGTTGCTGTAAGGATAAGATGAAGGAGTGGAGAACAATCCTGCAAGCCGCTTTGGGAGGAAAGTGGGGTATAAATAAAGAGATAAGAATGTGATGCAAGCATTTGGAAGGCTGAGCTGGAGGCATCTGTCCGGGGACTTAGCAGATGGTCCCGTGACCTCCTGGTGTCTCAAATGACCAAGTCACCTGGCTGGCATTAAGTAAATAGGTGGCATTCCTAGAGGGATGCCCTTTTGGTCTAGGGAGCGGTTCCATTCCTGCCAGCTGGGTTTAAGCTTCAAGTGCTGCATGTGGGCCTTTACACTTAGGCAGGAGATGAGGCCCTGGGGCAAGCTTCAGATGGTGTTA
This sequence comes from Euleptes europaea, assembly GCF_029931775.1. Classification (NCBI taxonomy): domain Eukaryota; kingdom Metazoa; phylum Chordata; class Lepidosauria; order Squamata; family Sphaerodactylidae; genus Euleptes; species Euleptes europaea. Next base: position 20,155,685 of record NC_079313.1, on the reverse strand, counting down.
ATGGTCCTTCAAGGCCTTGTTGATTGTTGAAGTGGCTTTTCTTTCAAGCAGAGAAAGCTTTTTGTGGACTTGTTAATAAAACAATATCAAGCTAAAGGCAGCTTCACATAACATTGAGAGGATGTTTTTGCCTTTCCTGGGTTTGTAATTCACATGTAAAACCTTCACTAGCAATAATGTACCATCTGTTTCAAATAGCCCTCTTTTGCTCTCTGCCCTACTTCAATAACATGCCTACAAATAGTGTGAGGGAGATGTCTTAACAATAATAGAAACTAGGGTTGCCAACCCCCAGGTGGTGGCTGGAGATCTGCTATTACAACTGATCTCCACCGATAAAGATCAGTTCGTCTAGAGCACTGGTTCCCAACCAGGGGCCCGTGGACCCCCAGGGGTCCGCGAGAACTAAATTAAGGTCCATTAAACAAAGTTATAAACCCATAATCAATTAATTATTTTCAATTAAAAGTTCTCTATTATAAAAATATATATTCAAATATTATTCTAAGTTTAATGTTTAACTAACAGTTATGATTAAAGTTTATTTTCAAATTCTCAGAATTTTTATTTTGAACCTTGGGGTTCCTGCACCGAACAAAAAAGTCCTAGTGGTCCCTGGCCAAAAAAAAGGTTGGGAACCAAATGGCTGCTTTGGTAATTGGACTCGAATAATCGAAGTCCCTCCCCTCTCCAAACCCTGCCCTCCTCAGGCTCCGCCCCCAAAATCTCCTGGTATTTCCCAACCCAGAGCTGGCAACCCTAATAGTAACTATTCATATATTGTTCTCTAAGTGTAAATGACATTTCATATAGGTTATCTCAATAATCCTCACAACACCCCTGCAAGGAAGACCGGCGAAATGTTCATCTATATTTGATTAAGGATTTGTATTGAAAAGAAACGTACAGCAGTTCCATAAGCTCGATAAACAAATAAATATGTACAGAAAGAAAAAGACATCATAAACTCTTTATAGAAGACATTTATAAAAAGACACTCTAAGCTAAACCAAACATTTCATTTACGGAATTCTGGTGTAATTTATGAATTCACCCCATGAGGCATATCCGATAACGGACTTTAGTAGTGCTATTCTGAGATGTCAACTTCCAAGCTAGTGTGTGTCTGTGTGTGTGGTTTGAAGGTGCTTTCATGGATAGGCAGTTGTGGGGTCCACCATCCTGCTTTTGTTCTAGACCAGTGGTTCCCAACCTTTTTTTGACCAGGGACCACTAGGACTTTTTTGTTCGGTGCAGGGACCCCAAGGTTCAAAATAAAAATTCTGAGAATTTGAAAATAAACTTTAATCATAACTGTTAGTTAAACACTAAACTTAGAATAATATTTGAATATGTTTTTATAGTAGAGAACTTTTAATTGAAAATATTAATTTATTATGGGTTTATAAGTTTGTTTCGCGGACCTTAATTTAGTTCTCACGGACCCCTGGGGGTCCGTGGACCCCCGGTTGGGAACCAGTGTTCTAGAAGGAGATCTCAGTCATGGGCATTCAGGCCTCATTTGTTCTTTTCTCCCTCAAAATACCCCCTTACAACTTTTCTAGTAACCTTCATGTGCAGCCAAATGTCCCTTTTTCCAGTTACTGTGGAAGAATAACATAGCCCTTCTGGGTGGCGTAGTAGTTAAGAGCAGTGGTTTGGAGCGGTGGACTCTGATCTGGAGAACCGGGTTTGGTTCCCCCACTCCTCCACATGAGCGGCGGAGGCTAATCTGGGGAACTGGATTTCTTTCCCCACTCTTCCACAAGAAGCCAGCTGGTTGACCTTGGGCTAGTTACAGTTCTTTTAGAGCTCCCTTAGCCCCACCTGCCTCACAGGGTGTCTGGAGGGAAGGGAAGGTGATTGTAAGTCGGTTTGATTCTCCCTTAAGAGGTAGAGGAAGTCGGCTCCTTTCAAGTATTCTTTTTATTTTCACTTCTGTTATTTTTTACATGTTTAGTTTAGTTCAGCTTAGTCCAGTTACCTTATCTTAACGGCAGGGTGGTTTGCCTAGTTGGCAGTCAGGGAGTGTGAGAGACAGCATGTTTACTCCTTTCATGATTCAGGAGCATTTTAACCTGCCATTCAGAGGCAGAGGTTTTCCCCTCTTAAATAGAAAGGGTTTCTATTGTAGAATATTAGTTAAGAATATGCATACACTTATATCCCTGCTGAAATGCATATGGTGGGGGTAGGATCCAGTTGACCAGAATAATAAGATTCTCAGGTGTCTTTGAGAGTTGTCCAAGAAGCTTTGGGAAGAGCAAAGAGGTATTTTCCTTTTAGCCTAACAACTGCTTTTTGAGGTGGGTCAGCCTGAGCGAGAGCTAGCGTTGTGTAGTCGTGAGAGTGTCGGTCTAAGGTCTGGAAGCCCTGGGTTCAGATCTTGACTCAGGGAAGAAATCTGGTTGTCTGGGAGCAAGTAACAGTCTCTCTCAGTATCATTCACCCCACAGTGTTGCTGTGGGGATAAAATGAGAGAGTCGATGTGTGCCGCAAAAATACACCTGATAAAGCGTCATGGCAGAGGAATGATTTGAGTGTGCTCAAGGGCTGGCATCTTGAGCCAATGCGGTGTAGTGTTTAGCATGCTGGACTAGGATCTGAGAGAACCAGGTTTGAATCCCCACTCTGCCACGGAAGCTTGTTGGGTGGCCTGGGGCCAGTCACACACTCTCAGCCTAACCTACCTCACAGGGTTGTTGTTGTGAAGATAAAATGGAGTAGAGTAGAGTTATGTAAGACACCGTGGGCCCCCGTTGGGGAGAAAGGTAGGGTATCAAGTAATTAAGCAAATAAATTAATCTGCTATGCCCATGATCTTCAACCTTTCCAGACAAAGGACGACTGAGCTGCAAGCATGTAATGTCAGAGTCACATGACAGCAAGCGTGGTGTAGTGGTTAGAGTGTCCATCCAAGATCTGGGAGACCCAAGTTCAAATCCCCGCTCTGTCCTGGAAGCTTGCTGGGTGATTTAGGCGAGTCACACTCTCTCAGCCTACCCCACCTCCCAGGGTTGTTGTGAAGATAAAACAGGTGAAGAGAACGATGTTGTAAGCTGCTGTTGGGCATTCCCGTTGGGAAGAAAAGCAGGAGTACAAATAAATAAGTACATTTGACAAGCAGAGGGGTAGTCCTCTATGTCAGTGGTAAGTCCGTGGGTAGCAGACAAAAAGAGATGGTCAACAATAAGGAATACAGCAATTTAACCATAGTTAAATTGTGGAACTCCCTGCCCGAGGATGCGGTGATGGCTGCCAACTTGGAAGGCTTTAAGAGAGGAGTGGACATGTTCATGGAGGAAAGGGGTATTCATGGCTACTAGTAAAAATGGATACTAGTCATGCTGCATACCTATTCTCTCTAGTATCAGAGGAGCATGCTTATTATATTAGGTGCTTTGGAATACAGGCAGGATGCTGCTGCTGCAGTTGTCTTGTTTGGGGGCTTCCTAGAGGCACCTGGTTGGCCACTGTGTGAACAGACTGCTGGACTTGATGGGCCTTGGTCTGATCCAGCAGGGCCTTTCTTATCCATGAAGGAATCCTTTCCAGAGCTGGTTGACCTTGCCTCCGGGTCTTGCTGTCCCTGTTAGCGTGTTTGCAGACAGAGATGAGTGGAATGCCACACTTCCTCTCTGCGCACGTGCAACACAGTGGGCCCTTTCAAAAGAGAGTAAAAAAATGGTGTGGCGTATGACCAGCTGTTGGGCGTCTGTGGCTCATCTTCTTTATTGAAGACCCCTGTGAGACCTTACTCTGGATCTTCTGTGCCAACGGCCATCCATTTCTCGAGTAGGGTTGCCAACCTCCAGGTACTTATGCTGAGCAAACAATAGTTGAGAAAACATACAGCACTGGCTCATAAGAACAACTAGCAAGTTCTAATTACAATCGCTTTTACTCAAGATTCAGTATAGAAAAACTACAAAAATACTACAAAAATAAGGGGGGAAATAAATGTGAAGCCACAAAGCCGGTTACATCACCGGAATAATTCAGCAAGTACAAATACCCAGTTCAACCAACTGAAAAGAAAAGTCAATTCCTCTCGTTCTTATAATCCACAACTTCTGATGAGATTCAAGGAGAGTTCACGTGTAGATCAGTTCATCAAAGTAACATCTTCTACGCTGATATTCAATGAAACGAAAAATGGTGGCAAAAAGAAGCTCAAAATCCAACTCCGATGGTTTCAAAGGTCAAAAAATGCCAAATCATAAAAATTCAGTGACAAATTGAAAATCAGTGACAAAACGACACTCCCGGATACGTGTTCGTTTCGCTCAAAAGCTTCATCAGTTGTTGTAATAATTATATAGGGTCAAAGACCTCCTGCAGACCAGCAGACCAAACGCGTGTCTCACCTCGATTGAGGGCTGGTCAATCGAGGTGAGACAGCCCTCAATCGAGGTGAGACACGCGTTTGGTCTGCTGGTCTGCAGGAGGTCTTTGACCCTATATAATTATTACAACAACTGATGAAGCTTTTGAGCGAAACGAACACGTATCCGGGAGTGTCGTTTTGTCACTGATTTTCAATTTGTCACTGAATTTTTATGATTTGGCATTTTTTGACCTTTGAAACCATCGGAGTTGGATTTTGAGCTTCTTTTTGCCACCATTTTTCGTTTCATTGAATATCAGCGTAGAAGATGTTACTTTGATGAACTGATCTACACGTGAACTCTCCTTGAATCTCATCAGAAGTTGTGGATTATAAGAACGAGAGGAATTGACTTTTCTTTTCAGTTGGTTGAACTGGGTATTTGTACTTGCTGAATTATTCCGGTGATGTAACCGGCTTTGTGGCTTCACATTTATTTCCCCCCTTATTTTTGTAGTATTTTTGTAGTTTTTCTATACTGAATCTTGAGTAAAAGCGATTGTAATTAGAACTTGCTAGTTGTTCTTATGAGCCAGTGCTGTATGTTTTCTCAACCTCCAGGTACTAGCTGGAGATCTCCTGCTGCTACAACTGATCTCCAGCCGATAGAGATCTGTTCACCTGGAGAGAATGGCCGCGTTGGCAATTGGACTCTATGGCATTGAAGTCCCTCCCCTCCCCAACCCCCCCTCCTCAGGCTCCTCCCCAAAAATCTACAGGTATTTCCCAACCTGGAGATGGCAACCCTATTCTCGGGGCTGTTTGTGAGTGAGGACTTACCCCGTGGACGTTTAGCAGTGGAGAAATCTCCGCAGTGAAATGGATATGCATGTAACAGTCATCCTCAACAAATGCCAGCACGCATCTTATGGCATGATTCTTAAGATGAATGCTGGTAAGACAAAATTACAAGAGGCTGTCCCAGGTTGGTCATCATCTCTAGCCCTTATTGGACTGCGTTCATTCCTACAAAGCTCGGTTTTCTTTTGCCTTTCATTCATTAGGCTTCCAGCATTCTTTGGGAGTAGAGATGGGAGCAGGTCCATCTTTTTGACAGCTGAAGAGAAAGGGGCGGGGAGAGGCGCCCTGTCAGATGGTGAATTGAAACAGAGGCAGTGGTTGTCATGGTAATACCAAGTTGCATCCAATTGCTATGGTAACCAAAGTTTTTTTTCTCTTTAACCCTGATAAAGCGGGTGGGGGAATCACATGATGTGATTTTATTTTACTCTTGAGAATTAGAAATCAGAACACCTTTAAAAGAGAAGAAGGCCACCCCCAAAGGTATTTTTGAGCTGCTGTTTGCCCTACTCAGGTGCATTAAAAAAAAAGTAACACTTGCCAACTTACATGAATATATAAAATATGTAAATGAATCTGGCCAAGTGGCTTATGGGAATATAATGAATCTGGCCATTTGTTTGGATTTGATGTCCTGCCTGCTGTTGAAGGGCCAAGGCAATTTACAGCAATTTAAAACTTAGCCATCTGAATGGGCTCTTGCAAGGTAATGTAATGATGACATCAAAACCAAAGGACCCCAAAACCAGACCTCCAGATTACAGGCCAGAAATCAAAATACTCTGCCAAACATTTCATTAAGTGTGTTTCTGAGCTTTGGGGTTGTGGCAGTAAAGACCCTGGTATTTGCTAGGTGTTGATCTGGCTAGATTTATCAGATCTCTTTACTTTCTCACGAATTCCTTAAATGTTTTGTCTCTGTAGGGACTTCCAATTTCTTGACATTCCAGTATAGCTGATGATCTGTGGGTAACTTCAGGCTGGGAAGGCATGGGAAGCTCTGTTAGAGGGCCAGTGTGGTGTAGTGGTTAAGAGCGGCGGTTTGGAGTGGTGGACTCTGGTCTGGAGAACCAGGTTCAATTCCCTGCTCCTCCACATGAGTGGCGGAGGCTAATCTGGTGAACCAGGTTGGTTTCCCCACTCCTACACATGAAGCCAGCTGGGTGACCTTGGGCTAGTCACAGCTCTCTTCGAGCTCTCTCAGCCCCACCTACTTCACAGGGTGTCTGTTGGGGGGGGAGGAAGGGAAGGTGATTGTAAGCCAGTTTGATTCTCCCTTAAGTGGTAGAGAAAGTCAGCATATAAAAACCAGCTCTTCTTCTTCTTCTTCTTTCCTTCCTTCCTTCCTTCCTTTGAAATCCTCTTCCCTTGAAATTCTTTGACTCTTCCCACCTGCACAAGAATGTTTGCAACTTCCCTGGCAGAGGAGTGTAATGAAAAGCCCCATTTAAAATTTTAAAAGCCTTTAAAAGGCTTTTTTTGAATTTTCGGCACCAAAGGAATGGGTTAGGAGGCTCCGCAGCAGCGCCTTCTCCCCCTCCCACCCCGTCCCCACACGCCAAAAGCTCAGGAATGCACTTTCAGCCATTTATTGATGTCTAACATGAATAAATACTGCATTTTTCTTTTCTTTTAATTTAAAAAAATTTTAAGTTAATTTTTCCAAACAGAAAACCACCACCCAAACAAACAACAATAACAGCAATTGTTAATAAATACTGTTGAAGTGGTATCCATGGTTCTCTCTTCCCTGTTTTATCCTCCAACAACCCTGTGAGGTAGGCTAGGCTGAAAGAGAGAGCAGGTGACTGGCCCCAGGTCGCCCAGCATGTTTCATGGTAAGGTGGGGACTTGAATCTGGGGCTCCTCCATCTTGGTTCAACACTAGGGTTGCCGTCCTCCAGCTACTAGCTGGAGATCTCCTGCTATTACAACTCATCTCCAGCCGATAGAGATCAGTTCCCCTGGAGAAAATGGCCATTGTGGCATTGAACTCTGTGGCATTGAAGTCCCTCCCCTCCCCAAACCCTGCCCTCCTCAGGCTCCACCCCAAAAACCTCCCGCCAGTGGCAAAGAAGGACCTGGCAACCCTATGCAACAGAAGCTTGTGCTGGTCTTGGGTATTCTCACACAGAAAGGGTGAGCTGCGTTTGGCTTGGTGGATCATAAGTTGCGTGGGCCTGCTTTCGAGCCCTTAGTAGCGCCGTTGCCTTTTGCTTTGCTAAAATTTTGTCTCGCACTGCCCACTGGTGCGGTTCCTTAGTGGCTTGAACGTGGAGCTCTTCTTACAATCTGTCAGCACTAAGGCCAAGGCAGTGCTTGGATTTTGGTGCCTTGAGCATATATTCACATGTATCCGTAAAATACATACATGCATTATATCAAGGACTAAATAATATAGGCACATGGGGGAGGCTTTGCATGATATGTCATTTGCGTTCCTTATTACCCAATGAACATTTGAGTATGTGGGATGTTATTCTTCAGAGGGGGGGGGAATTCCAGAAGGAACTAATTTTTTCAAGCAAGAAGGCAGATTGCAGCTAGATATGTACAGGACTGTCAAAACTCTATGAGTGTTTAGATCATTATTTAATGTCTTGTTCAGAGCGAGCATAATACAATGCATTCCCTGTCAGCTGGAGAAAGAGTGCCCTTTCTTCTTGCAGGAGAAGAATTACCGGGGAGTTAGAGCGTCCTGCATTTTTCATCTTCCTTAATAATACTCGCGTTCAGCAGAGAGGCTCCATTGCCTGCATCTTCAGCTCACAGTCTGCTCCAAAGCTGAGATCGTCACAACTGAACATTCGACTAACCGTTCCCCTCTGTCCGAAAATGTTTGAACAACCATGCTCAGTTGTGGGATAAAAACCCCATTGCACATACACAACCTAGGGCTGACAACCGTGGAGATTTGGGGAGGTTTGGGGTGTGAATCTTGGGGTTTGGGGAGGGACCTCAGTGGGGTATAATGCCACCGAGCCCCACCTTCCAAAGCAGCCACTTTCTGCAGGAAAAGTGATCTCTCTCATGTGGAGATTGGTTATAATTCTGGGGATCTCCATGCTTCACCTGGAGGTTGGTAACCCTGCCACAACCACACTTTGCCACAGCTGACTCTCCCCCTCCCCTGTCTTCCCCACCTCCAGCTGATGCCGCTGACTTCCCATCTGCTTTTTGCCACTTGGAAAGCTTCTGCTGGATTAAAATGTGGTTAATCTTTAAGCCAACACATGAACACATGAATCTGCCTTATACTGAATCAGACCCTTGGTTCATCAGAGTCAGTATTGTCAACTCAGGCTAGCAGCAGCTCTCCAGGCTCAGGCAGAGGTCTTTCATATCACCTACTACCTGGTCCTTGCTGGAGATGCCGGGGATTGAACCTGGGACCTTCTGCATGCCAAGCAGATGCTCTACCACTGAGCCACAGCCCAGACTCCTGTTTATTTTTGCTGTTAACAGTCTAACACAGCTACAAAATATAATGTTTTACAGTGATTTCCTAGGTAGGCGTCTCTTATGGCTGTGTCACTGAGTGTTTATTAACGACTCATGAATTGTCCTGATGTGGATCAATTTGTGAACTTAAGTGTTCTCACACTGCCTCGTGGGAATTGTGGTTTTTATGGCTTCTGAGCATGCGCCGAACAGGTACAAAAAGCAGCATGGGCATGGTAGATCACTTAAGTGACACACCTGATTCTGCAGGCACAAAAAGGAGGTGACACACTAGTGATAAGCTGAAGACAACCCTTTGGGGTCACACACCCTCTTCTCCAATAACAGAGAAGATTCAGCCTGTCAATTGTGTAAGTACACAAAGCTGCTGCACGCTGCCTCATATAAATTGCAAATTTATTTACCAAGGCACAGTCTGGCCACGATCCTGTAGGACAAAGTACTACTGTGCAGGAACAAAGCTGCTCAGCGTCGCGTTCTTCTGTTTTTATTTAATTTGCTTTGGATCTTGTCACAAATTTATCCCAGAGCACTTGCCTTGTTCCTATTTCAAGTGAAAACACTGAAGTGATCAAGTGAGGGGTGCGACTCATGCGAGCACTAGCCGTTAGATGACGGCAAGCTTGACTCGTGAAAGGAAGTCAGTTCAGGACTGACAAAAGGAAGTGCTTTTTAATGCAACCCGTAACTAACTTACAGATTCGCTACCACGACATAATGATGGAACAAGCTTAATTTCTTAAAAAGACAAATTAACCAGCCTACGTATAGCTATAAGACATGATAGCCTAATGGGACATCCCCATTCAGTGGCAGTATACCTCTAAATACCAGGTGCAGAGGAAGAATTCAGAGGAAGGTCATCTTCTTCATGATTTGCCTTGTGAGCTCCCCTCTAGGATTGTTAGCCTCCAGGTAGGACCTGGGGATTCCCTGGAATTACAGCTCATCTTCAGACTACAGAAATCAGTAGAAATATGGATGCTTTGGAGGGTGGACTCTATGGCATTATACCCCACTGGGGTCCCTGTCCTGCCCAAGCTCCATCCCCAGATCTTCAGGACACTTGTCAGGGGTGCTCTAAGCTGATCCTGCATTAAGCAGGGGGTTGGACTAGATGGCCTGCATGACCCCTTCCAATATTGGATAGTTAGCCATCTTAATGATCCCAGAGATAAAGACTTCACAAAGAAGGAGCTGCAAAAATAGGGAACTCTGGTATTGGATTTGGGGGTGCAGTTCTCTGCTTTCATTTTTAAATTATTATAAAGGGAAAGGGTAGGGAAAATACGGGAAAGGGGAACATACATAAGTGTTGCATAGCTGCATGGCCTCCACAAATCAGGGCAGTTGCCAACACAGAAATGTGGTTTATTTGTGTGTGTGTGTGTTAAGTGCCTTCAAGTCACTTGCGACTCATGGCGACTCTGTGAATCAACATCCTCCAAAATGTCCTATCTTTGACAGCCTTGCTCATGTCTTGCAAATTGAGGGCAGTGGCTTCCTTTATAGAGTCGATCCATCTCTTGTTGGGTCTTCCTCTTTTCCTGCTGCCCTCAACCTTTCCTAGCATGACTGTCTTTTTTAGTGACTTTTTAGTGACTCTTGTCTTCTCATAATGTGACCAAAATGGTTTATAGAGATGTGAAATGAAAGCAGTTCTCTGCTTTCCTTTGGAAACGGACTTCCTGGAATACACCTAGGCTCCAAAATTAATCCACGTTATGTTTCAGAGAAAAGACAGTTTATGAACGTTTTATAACGGGAGACCTAAGACATCTGTTAGGGAAAATTTACAGACTGTTATTATAGTACGAGACTGGAACAGAGCAAGTAAAGGACAGTATGATAAAATGGATGCAAAATCTCGGAGTAGCTATGGATATGACTCAGTTGGAGAATCTATGGTCAAAAGAAATTAAGTTTACGGAATGCCAAATGCTAAGAGAAAATTGGTGTAAAATGTATTTCAGATGGTACATAACACCTAAAAATATAGCTAAGGCTAATAAGGGTTTTAATGGGAAATGTTGGAAATGCCAAAACACAGATGCAACATTTTATCATTTGTGGTAGACTTGTAGAAAAGCAAGAAAATATTGGATAATGGTACACGATGAAAGGCAAAGAATATTGAAAATTAAGTTTGTGTTAGATCCAAAAAAGCATGCTGTTAAACATTTCACCAAACAATATGCCAAAATATCTACTTTTTGCAACTCCTGCTTTGTGAAGTCTTTATCTCTGGGATCATTAAGATGGCTAACAAGCTTTCCTTCTGAACCATTTATAGAATAATAGAGTTGGAAGGGGCCACACAGGCCAACTAATCCAACCCCCTGCTTAATGCAGGATCAGCCTAGAGCATCCCTGAGAAGTGTTTGTCCAGCCTCTGCTTAAAGACTGCCAGTCAGGGGGAGCTCACCTCCCTAGGTAGCTGATTCCACTGTCGAACAACTCTTACTGTAAAAATCGTTTTCCTAATATCCAGCCGGTACCTTTCCTCCTGCAATTTAAACCCATTATTGCACATCCTATCCTCTGCTGCCAACAGGAACAGCTCCCTGCCCTTCAAATAGTTCAGGTGAGCAATCATGTCCCCCCTCAACGTTCTCTTCTCCAGACTAAACATTCACCACTCCCTCAGCCTTTCCTCATAAGGCTGGGTCTCCAGGCCCCTGATCTTCCTCGTCGTTCTCCTCTGCATCCACTCCATTCTGTCCACATCCTTTTTGAAGCGAGGCCTCCAGAACTGCCCACAATACTCCAGGTGCGGACTGACCAATGCAGTGTACAGCGGAACTATGACATCTTGTGATTTGGATGTTATGCCTCTGTTGATGCACCCCAAGATCGCATTAGCTTCTTTTGTCACTGCATCACACTGGCTGCTCATATTTAGCTTACGGTCCACCCGTACAGAAACTCTCTGAAACTTTCTATCAGGCCTCTCCTTGTTTCCCTTGCCCTGATCCTTTACACTATCTGAATCCTTGCTCTCACCTTTCTTTCTGTCTTGTCATCGTTCTTACTACTAAAAGAATTTTCAGTGTTGACCATTCATTCTGTCCCTTGTTCTTCAGCAAATATGGAATTTTTCTCCCCTTAGAAGAAGCCCAAGTCATAGAATTGTAGAAACATAGAGTTGGAAGAGACCTCCAGTGTCATCTAGTCCAACCCCCTGCACAATGCAGGGTGTCCTTTCCAGCAAGGTTGCAAGATGTTTTAGGGCTAGCTTTCATTCGTTAGGAATAAGCTGCTATCGGGTTCCAACAATTCAGAAATCGAACGCATGCCTTTTCAATTCACTGCTGCAGCAAGCTGGCTGCAGCAGATTCCTTCTCCCTGCACCCTACTCTTTTCATCCACCCCTCTGCCTGCCAAAAAGAACAGGATTCCAGGTGTGCTGCAACCTGGCAACCTTGAACTGATACAGCCAATTCAGCCAGCTGGGATTTAATTTTGTTAGTATTGTCTGCTTAAAAAAAGAAAAGAAAGAAAGAAAGCTAAGTGCTTCTGTGCTTTGATTTTTAAAGAATGCTACCATCCGATCTGACCGTGGATGCTGCGAAAGAGGTAGGGCTCAAAACCCAGTAATCCACTAATCTGGATCACTGCCAGGTCATGGCTAACAACGAGCCAAGAAAACCCATTTTGAACTGATAAAAGATGGTAAGACTTAGTTCCAGCCATGGAGCTGGGGGAAGGAGCGCCCGGGTTGGGGGTGCGATGCACCCACGCTGGAACCATGTGCCAGTGGCCCTGGTGCCTGCTGGCCTTCTTGTTGTGCCAACCAAGCTCGGTGGGGGCATGGCACTCTTGGCGGCACCTGGGCGAGCTGGTGCATGACGTGCATGGGCAGCTCGTTCCTGCAGCCATCCTGGTGGGCATGCTGATGCGGGAGGCAGCTGGGCAGGCCCCACTGGAGGACGAGTGGGAAGCAGTGCAGCTGGAAGCACTGCTGCAGCAAGCCTGCGCCCGATGACAATTGGCCCTGCACGAGGCGCTCCAGGTGGCCTCCTCCCCACAGCGGCCAGGCAGCAGCTGCAGCCTCTAACCAATGACTGCCGCCGCGGCCTGCACCACCCCCTCTCTGCCGCCGCCGCTCCCTCTCTTCCCGCACTGGGGGCAACTGCTCCTCCCAGCCCCCCTCTAGATCCAGCCCTATATAGTTCCTTTATTGCGTTTAACTATTGGGATTTAGATTAGCTCGGTTTGAGCAGCGGAAGGGGAAAACTGCTTTAGCTATAAAGTTCACATGAGATTTGCGGTTTTACAAAAGAATCAGAAGCCCTTTATTGCGAAGGAACTCCATACTGGGTAGGAAAGCTAGGATGGAAAGAGATTGCAGAGAGCACAGAGAGTTAGCCAGGAGGAAGGAAGCCCTGAGAGAAGTATGCCAGCAAGACAAAGAGATAGATAAGAGCAAGGATACAGGAAGTGACCTATCCAGCCATGCCAGTTCTAGCATCCCCTCTGAAGTGCCGGTGTGATTTGTACAAAGGAACACAGCACAGTCCTCCACTTCCAACAGTAACTCAGAGTATAAGGTCTGTATGCTGAAACTTGCTTTGGTCCTTCTGCTGAAATGTTAAAGACAATTTCTAGATAGTCAATTGCATTGATCTCTACAGGGCCTGCTTCTGAATAAACATAGTAAGCGTTGTGCTGCATGACATAGCTCTAGGGTTGCCAGCCTCCAGGTGCTAGCTGGAGATCTCCTGCTTTACAACTGATCTCCAGCCTATAGAGATCAGTTAACCCGGAGAAAATGACCGCTTTGGCAATTGGACTCTATGGCATTGCAGTCCCTCCCCAAACCCCCCCTCCTCAGGCTCCACCTCAAAAATCTTCAGGTATTTCCCAACCCGGAGCTGGCAACCCTACATGGCTCCAATCTGCCATGGATGTTCAATGTGGCCTTGGCCATTCCTCTTTCTCTCGGCCCATAAGGATGATGAGGACGTCACGATGAACATGCTAGCAGCCCTTGTTTGAATTCCCTTGATTATAGACAAGGTGAGGTTTGGATCAGATTGCTTTGACATCCCCTAGCAAATTTTGTAAGGAGCACAGTGCTATTCTGATCAGCTTTGTGCTTGCACAGTAGCTATTTGTTCATTGCAGTGTGCAGGTGCCTTTGCCCAGGTCAAGAGCAAAATCATTTCATTTACCAGAGAGGAGGCAGTAGGTCACAGGGTCATGGCTGTTTGGTTTAAATTGACCAACTTGTATAAAGCATTTATATTGTTTGTCTGATTCATCTTTTAAATGACTGATGTCATATAGGATGCATTGCCTGCTTTTTGCACCTGCACAGTTAGGATCTTCTATTCAAGAGATGGTTGCAATATCTGTTTGCAAGATTGGATGGGTTCAAACGCAGACACTGAGACACTTAAGTAGTAAGTGTAAACTCAAAACCCTCAAACTGATTTCTCCCTGTTATTCCCTCTTAAAAATTGCAGGAGGTAGCAGCGACAGGTGGGTGGCAGTACTGGAAAAGTTTAATTGTACAAGAAAACAGTGTAATTGTTCAATTAAATGTTTCCAGATTCATTTGTATTGGTGTGAATGGTTAACTCTCACCTTATTACCCTTGAGCAGAATGAGAGGTGAACTTGCAGGTCGTTGAGGATGCCTCTCAGCCCCATTCCCCATGTGCAGTATGGAGTAGTAATTAGGGTTGCCATATGCCTGCTAGGAAGAACCCAGAAATGACCTCCTATATCCCCCATCCCTGGTCTCCCCCTGGTTGCCAGGTCAGGCCTGTCTACCCTAGTAATAATACTGACCTGCCTTACAAGTAAGAAGTACTGGATCAAACTGTTGAAGTGGCTTGAACAGGGTTGCCAACTTTTCAGAGGACATTTGCTGCTTCCAAAAGGTCTGCTTCTTCCAAAAAGGAATGGAGTCTTGTAGGATAAGGGGAGGGAATGGAAACTTTTAGGGGTTCGTTTAATTGCTTTATCACCTCTTGCATTTATGAATCCTGGCCTACAGCAACTCGACACCGTAATTTTGCCAGAATATTCACCATGGAGTGGCATGAGGAGGTCTTTACATCAGGCTCTCAAACATATGCTTAAAATCTGCTTTCCCCCACTTTTTTATTTTTGTTAATATTTGGCCTGGTGAAGAGTTCTGGGGAACTCTTGTGCGCTCTTATGTGTCATTGGGTCTGTTCTAATAAAGGGTATGACATAAGTTGTGGTTTTGACTTTTGCTTTTGGACTGACACAGCTGTAAACAACTTGTCTACTTGCTGCTTTGCCTTTAATACCAGAATGATCTGCAGGAATTAGCCAGGATTGCACCGTCGAATTGGGGGGGAGAATTAGGAATTTGACAGCAGAAAAGAAATGGGTAGGCTCAATCAGGGTCTAGGGTGCTAAAGAAACCTGGATGTCTCGTTTTCCTTTTCTTATTGGTATCGGTCACTTTTGACATTGACTTAACGTAATGCAACTTTTGTAAGATTCAAATTTTGAACGGCACAGCTGTTTTAGAACCTCACTCCCTCACTCCTCCCATGGAACATTTTAGTTGCCTTTCCTATTTTGTTGTCTATACCTACTTGCTGTGGTGGCAAGCAGGACTTTAGGGTTGCTGTCTGTACTTCAAGGGAGCGTACCACACATACCCCCCCAAAATCTCAGGAGGAAGGGCTCACAATGACGTTGTCTCCTGTGGTGCAGGGAGATTTAGCCCCAGTTCTCACTGAGGTGATAAAATTATATTTGATTGCATCCCTTCAGATTGTAGGGAGGGGAGGTTACACGATTAAATGCTCTTCCATGCTTCCCCCCAAAAATTTCCTTGCACTTGAGAAACTAGCTTGTGAGGGAAGACACCAGACTAGCATCCCCTTTTTCCTGATATGGTAGCTTTCTAGGGGCAAGATAATTTTTGCAAGGGTGATTGTGGGAGCACTGCACTGCAGTCAATCGTATTTGCCTTTTTAGCTACCACATCACACTGCTGACTCATGTTCAGGGTATGTTCTACTAAGACCCCTAGTAGAACATACTAGGCAACAGGACTCTTCTGCAACAGCCAGGGTGACAGGACTCTTCCACTTGCTCTCTTTCTCCGCCCAACAGCTGACGGGTGTGAAAAGAGAGCGAGCGGGGAAAGAGGCCAGTGCCCCTGGCCTGCCGCCTGCCGTCAGCTGTTGGGCGGGGAAAGAGAGTGAGCGGAAGAGTCTTGTCCCCTGGCCAGCTGGCGCCTGGTGTTCAAACCAGTCGCCACCCACAGGTTGGGTGGGCGGCGACTGGTTTGGATGCCGGCCGGCCAGGGCACAGGATTCTTTGGCCGCTCGCTCTCTTTCCCCACCCAACAGCTGACGGTTGAGGAAAGAGAGTGAGCGGGGAAAGAGGTGGCTGTTGCCACCAGCCCTGCCTGTCATGGGCGGGGCTGGCGGCAACAGCAAGCTTCCGTGTATAAGATGATCCCCCTAATTTTGGAGCTAAATTTTTAAGAAAAATGGTCATCTTATACATGGAAAAATACGGTATCTTTGTTGAAATTCATTTTATTAGTTTTAGCCCAGTTTTCCAGCCTGTCAAGATCATCCTGTATCCTGGCTCTGTCTTCTGCTGTATTTGCTACCCCTCCCAATTTAGTATCATCTGCATATTTAATAAGCTCCCCCTCTATTCCTGCATCTAAATCATTGATAAAGATGTTGAACACAGGGCCCAGGACAGATCTCTGAGGCACTCCACTTGTCACTCCTCTCTAAGAGGATGAGGAACCATTAACTCTTTGGGTGCAATCTGTCAACCAGTTATGGATACACATAACAGTAGTAGGATCTAAACCACATTTTACCAACTAGTCAACGAGAATATTATGTAGAACCTTATCAAAAGCCTTACTGAAATCAAGATAAACTTGATTTCAGCAGACCCCCAAAGGATGCGTCTGGTGTCCAGATGGTGTATCAACCCTATGCCACCAGGTGCTCAACGGCTCCCTCCCCCCCTGATTCTGGTAGTCCCGTGCAGTCAGCCAAAGCAGAAGTCAACAGTATCAGCCGTGCTCCCATGACTGGCCTCTCATTCCATCACCAGGCCTGAAATTCGACAGGAAGGAAACAATGGTACATGGCAGGTGTTTGTGCAATTCTGGCTAGGATCCACTGAGTTGCTAAGGAAACAAGTCAACTGTCCCGTGAAGGGAAACATATCAGGCAAATTGAGATAAATCAATACGAGAGCACTCTATTTTTATCATTTCCCTGAGGATCCAATGTACAAAGCTAAACCAGGGTAGAGACCCTCTTTACAGGGCTACAAGGGAGCCTTTTATGTTGATGAGCCTTAGGAAGAAGAAGAATAGTTTCCTATGGAGAATGGGGGCAACCCCTTCGGGGGCCCATAAAATTAGATCCCCTGACCCAAAATTTACCAAACTTCTGTGTCTATCTAAGTAGAGTCCTTTGCAGCCTCCCCACAAATTTGGTAACTCACCTCGAAAAAGGCCCTTCACAGAGCATTGGAAAAAAATATCTCTATAGGATAGAATGGACCCGAATTTCTTCAGGAAAACTGGGGGAAAGCTGAAATACCTATTTACCAGTAAGGGTATTCGACTTATTTTGGGTTTCCTGAAAAAAATCAGCAGTGTTCCCAGCCTGCTGGCCAAATGCCAACAGCCTGGATCAGCCTGGAAGGAGCAGGTCAGAGGAGGACCTGACATGTAGAGTCCCCCTTTTAGGCCACCTTTAGGGATGCCAATCTCCTGGTACTAGCTGGAGATCTCCTGCTATTACAACTGATCTCCAGCCGATAGAGATCAGTTCACCTGGAGAAAATAGCAGCTTTGGCCATTGGACTCTATGGCATTGAAGTCCCTCCCCTCCCCAAACCCGGCCCTCTTCAGGCTCCACTCCAAAAACCTCCCGCTGGTGATGAAGAGGGACCTGGCACCCCTAGTTTCCCAGTCTCTCCCTGCCTAGGGTTGTCAATCTCCAGGTGGTGGATGGAAATCTCCTGCTATTACAACTGATCTCTAGGCAACAAAGATCAGTTCACCTAGAGAAAATGGCTGCTTGTGGACTCTATGGCATTATGCCCCATTGAAGTCCCTCCCCTCCCCAAACCCCCCCTCCTCAGCCCCCCCCCAATCTCCAGGAATTTACCAACCTAGAGCTGGCAACCCTATCCCTGCCTCCTTCCCTGCCCTCAGCACCACAAAGCAGCTTCTTGTATCCTTCATGTGACCACATTCAAGCCAAGCCAACCCCACAAAAAAAAAAACTATTTCTGATTTTTACTCTGATCTTTTGTTCCTCCTGGTAACCCTGAAACTTCTGCTGATACCCAGCAGCCTGAGTATTACTAGTAAAGAGTTGTGTCTGAGTTAAGACTTATGTATAAGTTATGTTACTTTAAAATGGGGGGAAATATGAAAAATTAGAGATTAAATGAGAGGGAAAAAAGAGTTTGCGTTGAAGGTGGCATTCCTTCACTTTCTAGCTAGGCAAACATATCTGATACCCAGGGGATCTGTCTTACAACAACAGCTCCAGCGAAATGCTTGTTTCCCCTCTTTTAAGCCAGTGTTAATTGCTTATGGGTTTTTGGGGAAAGGAGGAGGGGAAAAAACAGACACGAACAGAAGCCAAAATAGGCCAGTGGCTGTAGTCCAAAAAATATATATTCTGTATTCTGTTGGAAGTATTACTGGCAGTGGATGGGGAAAGGGGAAACAAGTATGCCATCAGTAAGCAAGAGCCGTTGGCTCTGATGGAATACCAGGGGAGCTTGGGACTCTGTCTGGTGCTAGTTTCATTCCCTCTTGACCCTCTCTTGCAAAGGTGAGAGAAGGCTGGTGCAAATCATATCTAAGGTTGCAAGGTGCCTGTTAATGGCGGGCAATTGCCCCAACTCTCATGTGGTCCTGGCAAGAAGAATCAAAAACAATTGCATCAGCCAAGCAACAAGTCAGTCGCCATCCTTAGGGTTGCCAGGTCCCTCTTCGCCACTGGCAGGAGGTTTTTGGGGTGGAGCCTGAGGAGGGCAGGGTTTTGGGAAGGGAGGGACTTCAATGCCATAGAGTCCAGTTCCCAAAGCGGCCATTTTCTCCAGGTGAACTGATCTCTATCGGCTGGAGATGAGTTGTAATAGAAGCAGATCTCCAGCTAGTACCTGGAGTTTGGCAACCCTACCTGTGAAGTATATGAAATTCTCTTAGAAGTTCTCACTTCAGAGAAAGATATGGGCTGCAAACCAAACTTGAGCACTCTGGGACCAACTACCTGATCTCCTACTTCAGTCTGAAGATGCAGTAGAGTTGGTCTCTGCCCCATATCATTAGGATGAGGCTTTTGAGGGAACTTCACATGCCATTGATGAGGTAGGCTCTAATTTGTTGTCCAGGTGAGGACCCATACCACCCAGGTGAGGACCCATACCACCATGTCTACAACTTGATAGCAAGAATAAGGTCAGTATTATTGCATGGCTTGTCCCTGGGTAAATATACCTGCTGTGTGGGGAGAATAAAAATGGCCACTTTGTGCTGCTGGTCATCACAACCCAACATCACCGAGTCTCCCACTATGGCAGGAATCGTCCCGCCAGCAACCTTCTCTTCCCACCACTGCTCAGAGTGGCAGCAGGAGAAAAAAAAAAAAGAACAACAACAAAAATCACTGTCAGACTAATGCCGTAGTGTCACTACCAGGGAAAACCTGGAAGTGACATCAGTCCTCTCTAGGAATCGCTGGAAACTCTATAGAGTTACCACAGAGTTTCCAGCAATTCCTAACGAGGCATGACATGGCGTCATTTCTGGGTTTTCCCTGGAAGTGAGGTCATGCTGTCACCACACTGTGCCTGGCAACCCTACAAACCACCCTTACTGGTCATCTGTCAACTTCTATATTGTTTTATTGGGGGGGATGCCATTATTCTTCTAACAGGCAGGAAATGCACACAGAAAACATTTGCTCTTGATGGCTGTTCTGAGCAACATCGCCTCCGATGCAGGAAATCTGGTCATTCTGTCTTGTGACAAGCGCTTGTTTACCCAGCCAAAGCCGGCCTTTTAAGTGGTAGCCTGGCTTTGTTTCAATGAATGCCATGCTGTGCTGGTATGATTTATTCTCGTTCTCGAGGAGACCTTCCTCACCCTGCATTCAGCTCCCTGGGGTTCCTTCCTTAATTAAGCTAAACAAATCCTCACCCCGTGATTTTGGCTTCAGAGCTCATTGATACCACAAACATATATCCATTTCCTAATGCTTTAGCCTTCCTATCTCTTCCCCCCTCCCCAAACCCTGGAGATTGTAGTTCGGTGAAGGGATGGCTCTCTGCTAGCAATCCCCGACCCACCCCCCTCACCCAGACTGCCAGTTTCAGGGCTTCCTGGGGAAAAGGAATAATTGTTACACCAGTTTAGAGTGCAGCAAGGTTAAGACGCAGGAGGGGCAGGATTTAGTTCCCTTTGCCCACACGTTCTTGTTTAAAAATAGGCAATCCCCATGTTTTGTTTATGGTTTAAAAATAGGCAATCCCCATGTTCGGGTTCCTGAAATAAGGGAACACTTGTGTGCCAATTCTTGCCTCCCTGCTCCCTGTTCTGCAAGTGAGAATGCCAATTGTCTGTAAAAGAGGGCAGCTTTTGCTACCTGCCTGCATGGTTTAGTGTTGGACTAGAATCTGTGGGACCTGGGTTCGAATGTCCACCCTGCTGTGGCTGCTTGCTGGGTGGCCTTAGGCACTGGAGGGATGAAGGTGAGTTCACATATATTGGAACCTCCCTCTCTAGAGCCTTGTAGGGCTGTCAATTCGGTTCGTCCCGAACCGAAAAACAGCTGAATTTCCCCTGATTTGGCAGTTTTTAGTTTGGATGGAACCGAACTCAAAAAAGGCGGGAAAACGGGGAGCCGAATTCGGCGAGTTCGGGTTGTTCGGCGAATAAATTCAGCAAATTTGGGGTTCAGCGCAGCAGCATAACCGTCAGTTAGTAAGCAGCATTCTCCCGGGGCCAATCGGTGGCCAAGCAGGGTCTTCTTCTGGCCAATCAGTCGTGATTGAGCACGTGAGCCCAGCTGTGCGGCCTGGAAAGAGAAAGAGAGAGTATCTGTTTGTGTGAGAGAGAAATCCTCGTGTGTGGGGGGGTGCGTGTGCACATTTTCTCCTTTCCGTGGCTCTAGATGCATAGGATTGCCTGATCCCATTCATCCCAATAGGGAAAAGGGGGGGACCCCATATTTCGCCCCCCCAATCCCATCTTTACAAAACTTGGGGGTTCTTACAAGAAGACTCCTCTGAAGCTATGCTGAAAGTTTGGGGGCTGTACCCCAAAAAATGCACCCCCTGCAGCCATGGAATGGCTCGAATGTGTGCTGTAACTGGAATAAAAATGCACATTGGGGGGGACCTCTTTCGGAGCCCATATCTCGGGACCCCCTGACCCAATCTTTACAAAACTTGAGGGTTCTTGCAAGAAGCATCCCCTCAAGCTACCCTGAAAGTTTGAGACCTCTAACCCCAAAAATGCCCCCCCTGGAGCCGCAGAAAAGCGCCAATGTGCTTTAAGTGGCTTTATTCCTGTGGGCGATTTTTTTTGGGGGGGCGACCCCTTCTGGGCCCCATATCTCGGGACCCCCTGACCCAATCTTTAGAAAACTTGGGGGTTCTTGCAAGAACTCCTCAAGCTACCCTGAAAGTTTGGGACCTCTACCCCCAAAAATGCCCCCCCGGAGCCACGGAAAGGCTCGAATACGTTTTTAATGGCTTTATTCGGCCAAATTTCCCCCCAAACTCAAATCTCGCGCCGAATTCCACGGATCCGAAGCAGGGGAGTTCGGACTTCGGCATTTCCCGAATTAAAACAGGCTGAATTTTGCCGAATCAGAATTTTACCGAATTTTTTTTTCAACAGCCCTAGATCCATGGTTCATACATCAGGTGCCACCTCATCTCAAAGATTAAGCTAGACAGGGTTCAGGCAATCTTTTTGGCCTGAGTCACACCTGCCTGTATAAAAGGCTGAGGCTATGGCAAAAAAAGGGAGAGGGACAGTGAGGATTGTGCTTCGTCGGACACACTGCATTTATTGTATGTAGATCTAATTTTCTTTTTACATGAGAATAAAATTGACTCTATAAAGGAAGCCACAGCCCTCAGTTTTCCACTGCCCTCAGTTTGCAAGACCTGAGCAGGGCTGTTGGCAATAGGACGCTTTGGTGGGCATTGATTCATAGGGTTGCCATGAGTTGGAAGAGACTTGATGGCACTTCACACACACACACACACACACACACACACACACACACACAGGTTTAGCAGTGCAGTCATAGAATCATAGAGTTGGAAGGGACCACCAGGGTTGTCTAGTCCAATGCCCTTCACAATGCAGGAAATTCACAACTACCCCACACACACACCCCAGTGACTCCTACTCCATGGCCTGGAGGAAAATTGCTTCCTGACACCAAAGTAGTAATCAGCATTACCCTGGGCATGTAAGAAAAGGCTATGAGAGCCAAACACTGGCACAACCCTTCTTGCCCTCCCTCTCATAATCTGCCTAAGTTTACAGAATCAGCCTTGCTGACAGATGACCATCTAGCCTCTGCTTAAAAACCTCCAAAGAATGAGAGCCCACCACCTCCCGAGGAAGCCTGTTCCACTGAGGAACCACTCTGTCAGAAAGTTCTTCCTAATGCTTAGCCAAAAACTCTGTTGATTCAGTTTCATCCTGTTGGTTCTGGTCCAACC
Source organism: Euleptes europaea (assembly GCF_029931775.1). Taxonomy (NCBI): domain Eukaryota; kingdom Metazoa; phylum Chordata; class Lepidosauria; order Squamata; family Sphaerodactylidae; genus Euleptes; species Euleptes europaea. The sequence continues at coordinate 20,133,299 of NC_079313.1, read as the reverse complement.
TTCTGGGGCAACAGAAAACAAACTGGTTTACAATCTCCTTCCATTCCTCTCCCCACACCAGACACCTTGTGAGGTAGGTGGGGCTGAGAGAGTTTGGAGAGAACTGTGACTAGCCCAAGGTCACCCAGCTGGCTTTATGTGTAGGAGTAGGGAAAGCAACCTGGTTCACCAGATTGGAGTCCGCGCTCATGTGGGGAAGTGGGGAATCAAACCCGGTTCTCCAGATTAGAGTCCACCACTCTTAGCCACTACTACACCACTCTGGCTCACTTTGGCACCTTGAGCTAGAATTTTAGCAGCCTGAACCTATGCGTGTTTACTCAAAAGAAACCCCACTGAGATCCATAGGCCTTACTCCCAAGTTATGTGCACATAAGATTGTAGCCCAAGACTAATTAGAATATATTTTTTATCCCATGAATCTGGTACCATAATTTATATTACATACATTGATATCAACAATGTTAGATGCTGGATAAAGTGCCACTCTTTCTCTTCCTTTGTATAAAAGGCTTGGCAACTTAAAAAAAATAAAATAAAGAGATGTATATTTATTTGAATAAGTATTCATTCCTCACTTTACAAAAAAAGATTGACCAACATGTTTTAAAAGCTGCCAAACTGTTCCACTTTGTATGCGTGTGTATGGAGGCAGGACAAAGAGCTAGTTTGCTAATGCCATTGTTAATAGGTACAGTCCCCAGTTGGGCAAACAGCAGTGCCCCGAGGCTGTTTCAGATCAGGAAAATGACCCGGTGGGGAAGGCTTAAGCCCCTGTCCCAGCAAGCCATGATTCTGATCCAAATTGGTCCCTGCACACCTGAGAATCTAAATTCCAGCCAGAACCCCCAGGTGTGCATTGGCATGGCAGGACTCATGAACAGTGCATTGTGTAGTTAAACCTCCAGGCTTGTTTGGCTTAAGCAAAGTGGCTGGATCGGGCTTGTGTGGTACAGGATATGTTGGCAGATCTGCAAAGCCAGGGTACATAGATCTCTGGATATCTTTACCGTTAATGCTGACTAATTCATATTAAATAATCTTCAGTAGGGTATTCTGAAGTATGAATGTGAAGTATGAACACGAAATGCAGGAAACGACGTAGGATACAGATCCAAAATCCATGTCAAACTAACGTGAAACAGAATTTTTTTTTAAAGCGGATTGGATTCAATGGATCCATCCCACTAATGGTGGCGATTTCCTTTGGCCCTAGGAACCTTCTGGTGATGCAAGAGCTTCTTTAGCGCCTCTTGTTTCAGGGGAAGGCCCCTTCTGCCAATGGAAAGAGCCACTAGTAGCGAAATAGATTGATGGAGTCCAGTCTAGTGTTTTGTCTCAGGTTTTGTTACAATAACTTAAAGCACACACGCACACACACATACACACACGCAAACAGACAAGCTGGGGTAAACATTTTTACGACCCTATGACATATCTTCCATCTGAAATCTGAATTGCTGATCTGCCAGATCTGAATCATTAACCTATTAGCTGTAATTGCTGCCAGGACACTAGCCAAACCGGAGCATGTGTCGGATCTGCCAATATGGAACACACAGCCAAATCCACATAAGTCGTGTTCTGGTAGATTTGTATGGGACCAGTTGAATCCTGAATGGTTTTGCTTAATTCTTTTATGTCCTACTACTATATATGTAAAAGGGTAAAGGTCCCCTGGGCAAGCACCAGGTCATTCCTGACCCATGGGGTGATGTCACATCCCAACGTTCCCAGGCAGACTTTGTTTACGGGGTGGTTTGCCAGTGCCTTCCCCAGTCATCTTCCCTTTACCCCCAGCAAGCTGGGTACTCATTTGACTGACCTCGGAAGGATGGAAGGCTGAGTCAGCCTTGAGTCGGCTACCTGAAACCAACTTCCGTCGGGTTCGAACTCAGGTCGTGAGCAGAGCTTGGACTACAGTACTGCAGCTTACCACTCTGCACCATGGGACAGACTGTATATGTACAAATATTTTTAAAATGAGAACTTAAATATGAACTTGTTCAGGGTTAAAGTGATGTGAGATTCTTCTGTTTGATGGTGGAGAGGGGCAGGAAGAGGAGAATTACCTTGCAAGCAGGTCCTGAAAGGTGAAGTGAGATTAGAAGTGGGTCCTACTTCAAAAGGTTTAACTGTTGATGTTGGAAGCAAGGGGAGACCAGTTGTGTGTGTGTGTGTGTGTTAAGTGCCGTCAAGTCATTTCCAACTCATGGCGACCCTATGAATCAATGTCCTCCAAAGTGTCCTATCCTTAATAGCCTTGCTCACATCTTGCAAACTGAGGGCCGTGGCTTCCTTTATAGAGTCAATCCATCTCTTGTTGGGTCTTCCTCTTTTCCTGCTGCCTTCAACTTTTCCTAGCATGATTGTCTTTTCCAGTGACTCTTGTCTTCTCATAATATGTCCAAAGTACGACAGCCTCAGTTTAGTCATTTTAGCTTCTAGGGTCAGTTCGGGCTTGATTTGATCTAAAACCCACTGATTTGTTTTGAGACTAGTTGAGTCAGAGGTATTTTACTCCTGCTGCAAAGAGATGCCTTCCTGGCAGGAACCTCATCCTTCCCTGTCCCCAAATTATATCAGTTTCATCCTTCTGCCTCCCATAGCTCAGACTGGCTTGTTTACAGGGATAAGGAAACTTAGCTCAGCCACATAACCCTCAGAATGATTCCAGGGTATGGCCACACTGTTCTGATTTCAAAAACCCGTGAAAGATCAGTGGAAACCAAAAGCAGATGTATGTATCTTTTTTGGTTTGATTTCTGTTTTGGCTTCTGAGCGCTCCATATTCATTTTACCGGGAAAACTGCCAGACAGGCGCCGGACTAGGGAAGTTACACATCTTGTTAAACGCAGCCGCTGGGAATGAGGAGATCTGTATGCCTTACCGTCTTAAATAAGGAGGAGCCCAACTTTTCTTCTTCCGTAACCTTCACTGAAAATATTTTTGACATATGCGAATTAGAAGATCGTAAGAGATGGATTTATTTTGCTGCTTCTGTGACGGGAATTGCTGGTAGGAGGGAGGCAGTCACCAAGGGCTGATACTGTTATTTAAAAAGAAAAGGTGCTTGGGGAGAGGGAAATTTAGAACAGAGATGCAGTGTGTGTATGTGTGACCCTGTGTTGATGTTGTTGTTCTTTATGTTGTTTTTTGCTGTCAAGTCGCAGCCAGCTTATGGTGACCCTGGAGGGATTTCAAGGCAAGAAACAAATGGAGGTGAACACTGAAGCTGCTTTATACTGAATCAGACCCCTGGTCCATCAGTCAGTATTGTCTGCTCAGACTGGCAGCTGCTCTCCAGGGTCTCAGGCTGAGGTCCTTCACATCACCTACTTGCCTAGTCCCTTTAACTGGAGATGCTGGGGATTGAACCGGGGACCTTCTGCCACGGCCCCTCCTCAGGTGGTTTGCCATTGCCTGCCTCTGCGTAGCATAGGTGGTCTCACATCCAAGTATTAACCAGGGCTGACCCTGCTTAGCTTCCCAGATCTGATGAGATTGGGTAGCCTGGGCTATGCAGGGCAGTGTTTGGGGGAAGAACTGTTTCCTGACAGTCTGCAGTACCTCCTCTGCAGATTCTGCCTGATAGTTTTCAAAATGTTTGCTTTTGAAGACACAGTTAGAACACCAGGCTCCAACGCAGATGATTGAGAAGATCCAACACATGAACACATGAAGCTGCCTTATACTGAATCAGACCATCATGGTCCATCAAAGTCAGTATTGTCTACTCAGACCGGCAGCGGCTCTCCAGTGTCTCAGGCAGAGGTCTTCCACATCACCTGTTTGCCTAGTCCCTTTAACTGGAGATGCCGGGGATTGAACCTGGGACCTCCTGCATGCCAAGCAGATGTTCTACCACTGAGCCACATCCCCTCCCAGTTATCTCTCAGTTCCTTCACAGGTGAGGCTGGTCTTCTGGAGGAAGTAGATGCTCTCCAGTGCATCCCTTTCCCGGCTTGTGTGACCCACCTTGCTGGAATCAGGGACTCCATGATTTAAACCAGAGGTCTCCTGCATATAGCTTAGCAAGCGAGCTTCCTTGAACTGTGTGCGCTTAGTCTCTGAGCCCTCTTTACAGGCCATTCCTGGGGTACTGCCCTGCACTTTAAGTGCTGTCCTTATGATTAGTGGTATGCTGAGGAAGTATCGCTAGATCATTACAAATTAGCCCTGGCCTTATCTTGAAGTCTGTTGGATTGTATGACCCTCAAGAACTTATATGTGCAGGACTGGACTCCCTCGAGATTCCCATGACCCTCCCACAAGAGAAGCAAGCCCTCATACAAACCGAGGGAAGGTTTGGAGAAGGTCCACGCCTTCTCATTTTCCATGAAGGACTTAATTGTTTGCGAGATTGGTTCATCCTTGCATTAATGACCTTGACAACTCAAAACTGGCACTTTACAGTCAATCTCCTCCTACGCAGCCTGCCGGAAAATGGAACTCTGCAGCAGGTAATATTAACAACAACAATAATAATAATATTTTGCCGCTTTCGAAAGCACTTTTTGCCGAGACAATCTCCCCCCTCCTGCCCACCCCAAAGCAGCAATTGAGCTGCCAACAGCAGAAGGTGACTGGTGAGTCTTTTCAGCAGTCTATTCCGGAGGTCTTCGTTTCCCACACAAAGAACCTCTCGAATAGCATCAGTGGCGTTCAGCGCTTGTTTTCTACCGCTGCTCTGTCCAGGGGTTGACAAGGTGGAGACCATGGAACCACCATGACAAAAGAGTCTTTGTACAAGTAGTCCCATGTTTCTGCACTTAGAAATGATTTACCCTAATCCAGACTAACCCTCCCCCAATTATCCTTGCTGCTCTTTGATTGCATGTCCCCCTCCTTTCTTCCAAGGATCTCCTATTTAGCTATCCCATTTAGTCTTACCAACAACCCTGTGACGTAGGCTAGGCTTGGAGACAGCAACTTTCTCAAGGAACATCCAGTGAGCTCCATGGCTGAAATGAGGATTTGAGCCTGGGTCTTCCTGCCCTTACCAGAGAGCCAGCGTGGTTAAGAGCGGTGGACTCTAATCTGGAGAACTGAGTTGGTTTCCCCACTCCTGCACATGAAGCCTGCTGGGTGACCTTGGGCTAGTCACACCTCTCTCTGAACACTCAGCCGCACCTACCTCACAAGGTGTCTGTTGTGGGGAGAGGAAGGGAAGGATGTTGTAAGCCGGTTTGATTCTTCCAAAAAGGTAGAGAAAGTTGGCATATAAAAACCATCACTACTTCTTCTACCTGCTACACGACACTGGCTTCCTGGCAAACTCTGCAACTACAGAGGTGGTTCCTTTTAATAATAAGGAATTCACCCCAGAAGGGAGAACTGCCGATAAACTTGGCCCTTTTCCATGATGCTCTTAGCTTCCAAACAGCAGCAGAAGAAGAAGAGTTGGTTATTATATGCCGACTTTCTCTACCAGAATCTCTAGGCTTACAATCACCTTCCCTTCCCCTCCCCACAACAGACACCCTGTGAGGTAGGTGGGGCTGAGAGAGCTCTAAGAGCTGTGACTAGCCCACGGTTACCCAGCTGGCTTCGTGTGTAGGAGTGGGGAAACAAATCCAGCTCACCAGATTAGCATCTGCCGCTCATGTGGACGAATGGGGAATCAAACCCGGTTCTCTAGACTCCGCCCTCCAAACCACTGTTCTTAACCACTACACCATGCTGGCTCTCATTAGAATGTTTCACTGTGCTGCCCACAAGAAGTGAAGGTCTATCTTTCTGCCAAATGCAATTGTGTGTCTTTCTCTCTGTGTGTGTATTATCAGTGAATGTTCACTAATCAATGACAAAAAGGAATGTGTGAGTGAAAGAGAACAAAGTCATTGCAACTGTAGATGTGTGTTCCACTTGCGACATTATCTTGTGTATTCCTTAACTTTGCCCTCCACTCCCTTCGAATACATGATTCTGCTGACCATCATTGCCAACTGCATCGTACTGGCTCTGGAGCAACATCTCCCCGAGGATGATAAGACACCCATGTCTCGGAGATTAGTAAGTTGACTTGGGGAGGGGGTTGGGCAGTTGGTTTCCGGGTCCCCTGTCCCTCTTCCTTTCCTTCTCCCTGATATTGATTCAGTTTTAAAAGGGGAAGTGTGCCGTTGAGTCGCAACTGACTCATGGCCACCCCAGGAAGTCCCACCTCATGGGGTTTTCAAGGCAAGAAATGAGCAGAGGTGCTTTGTCATTGCTTTCCTCTGCATAGCAGCCCCAGTCTTACTTGGTGGTCTCCCATCCAAATACTTAGCATCTGACTTCTGATGAGATGAGGTTAGTTTGGTCTATTAGAGCGACTACAGTTCAGTTTTCCATGATATGATTTTGACCTTAATGGTTGGACATGTTTCTGATGGGTGCAAATGGGAACTCAGCTGCCTGACGGGAAATCCAGTGAGATCTATACTCCAGGGCTCTGGAGCTGGAAACTGAATTTTACAGAAGGGGCTACTGTTTCTATATGTCAAGGCTCAGAGTTGGAGATTTCCCAGTCCATTCTATTTGTTTTGAATAGATAGGGCTAGCTGGAGATCTCCTGCTATAACAACTGATCTCCAGCCAATAAGAGATCAGTTGACCTGGAGAAAATGGCCACTGTGGCAATTGGTCTCTATGGCATTGAAGCCCCTCCCCTCCCCAAACCCCGCCCTCCTCAGGCTCTGCCCCGAAAACCTCCTGCCGGTGGTGAAGAGGGGCCTGGCAACCCTATCCATCCTTAGGACAGGGGAAAGCTTCAAACTTGCCTGAGCCAGGGTTGCCAACTTCCAGGTACTAGCTGGAGATCTCTTGCTATTACAACTAATCTCCAGCCTTCCCCAGTACCTGAGAATTGTTCCCAGTATGGAGCTTAGGGTTGCCAACTTCCAGGCACTAGCTGGAGATCTCCGGCTATTACAACTGATCTCCAACCGATAGAGATCAGTTCACCTGGAGAAAATGGCCACTTTGACAATTGGACTCTATGGCATTGAAGACCCTCCCCTCCCCAAACCCCGCCCTCTTCAGGCTCTGCCCCAAAAACCTCCCGCAGGTGGTGAGAGGGCCCTGAGCAGAGTGGTAAGATACAAGCCAAGGATTTTTCTGAGTTCATCCTCGCTATGTGCTGTTTTTAGGGTTCCAGGTACTAGGTAGAGATCTCCTGCTATTACAACTGATCTCCAGCTGATAGAGACCAGTTTACCTGGAGAAAATGGCTGCAATTGGACTGTATGGCATTGAAGTCCCTCTCCTCCCCAAACCCCCCAAACCCCACCCTCCTTAGGCTCTGCCCCAAAAATCTCCAGGTATTTCCCAACCTGGAGCTGGCAACCCTACAGTAGCTGAATTTCCTTCTCTGAACTTTTCATGTGTTCCCTTCCTGTAGGAGAAGACGGAACCTTATTTCATTGGGATCTTTTGCTTTGAAGCCGGCATTAAAGTAGTCGCATTGGGATTCGTTTTCCACAAGGGCTCATACCTCCGAAATGGCTGGAATGTCATGGATTTCATTGTTGTCCTGAGCGGGTAAGTTCCTCCTCTATGTTTTGGAGGTTGGGTAGAACATGGGGATGGGGTTACATGTAATTTGCAAGAGTGAAGGATAGAAGGGAATGGCTTGTAGCATTCCAAATTACCGCCAAAAAGATGAAGAGGAAACTTGGCCTTGTTCTGGAGCAATTCTCATCCATTCCGAGGAGGCTTACACAGGAGAACTTCCCAGCGCGTTGCCCTGCAGTCCCAGAGTGGGTTACGGAGCATTGCAAATGGCAATACAAATCTCACTGACAGTTTTGCTTCTACTATACCTTTTAGAGAGGATTTGTTAGTGTTAACAATTCCATTTTAGCAACTTGACTTTGGGAATGTTTTGGGGAAACTGAAGCCTTGAAATCCAAGGGTTGAGCAATGGCTGGCTAAGGGAGAATATACTTGTTGACGTTTTTTTTTTAATTGATGGTTCCTGATATGGTTATGTGGTCTCATGGGTTTGTGGGCCTAACTATGTGTTATGCACAAACGGTGTGAGAAAATTATGAATGCCTTATTTTTTGAAGGAAAAACAACTTCAGGAGGGGGAAATTTGGAGTGGGACAGGGGATGCTTAATCCAGGAAGGGATGAGTCCATGCTTGGCTCTCGTGGCCTTTTCTTATATGTAGAGTTGCCAGCTCCAGGTTGGGAAATACCTGAAGTGGGGGTGGAGCCTGAGAGGACAGGGTTTGGGGAGGGGATGGACTTCAGTGGGGTACAATGCCACAGAGTCCACTTTCCAAAGCAGCCATTTTATCCAGGTGAACTGATCTCTGTCACCTGGAGATCCATTGTAATAGAGGGAGATCTCCAGTCACCATCTGGAGGCTGTCAACCCTACAACTGCCCTGAGCCTGACTGTAGTTGGGAAAGGGTGGGATACAAATCGAATATAATTTTAAAAAGTGTAGGCCTAGGGTAATGGAAATTTTCCTCCAGGCCAAATTGGCCAGGGTTCCTGGAGAGTTTTTTGCCTTCCTCTGGGCATAGAGCAGGGGTCACTGGGGGAGTGGGGTGAAGTTAGTTGTGAATTTCCTGTGTTGTACAGGGGTTTGGAACTAGATGACCCTTGAGGTCCCTTCCAGCTCTATGTTTCTATGTTTGCCCTGGGGGAAATATGCGTATTTCAGGCAATGGGCTGGTGTCATTTTGTAATGTTAGCCAAGCTTGCTTTGATGTAGGGTAGGGGTAGGAAAGTATCCCCCTCGATGCCAAAAGCAGTATACCAGACCATTTGACTTGGCACCTAGGGCCAGATTTTGACCCAAGCATCCGAGGCACGGGCAGCGCTGCTGGGGCCAGTGGTGTGGAAGAAGGTGACAGGTGTGGCTTTTATACATCACCACCTCTCAGATCTGCAAAGCCACCTGCTGAATCCAGGGCAAATCTCTGAGAAGGTGGCAGCAATGCTGGGACTCGGCTTGCTCTGAGCATGCATGGCCAAAGTAGGGTTGCCAGCTCCAGCTTAGGAAATTCCTGGAGATTTGGGGGGTGGAGCCTTGGAGGCGAGGGGAGGGAAGCTACCTCAGCAGGGTATAATGCCACAGAGTCCACCCTCCAGAGCAGGCATTTTCCCCAAGATAATTGATCTCTGTCATCGGGAGATCAGTTGTAATTCCAAGTAAGCTTCCCCCACCTTAGGGTTGCCAACCTCCTGCTATTACAACTGATCTCCAGCTGATAGAGATCAGTTCACCTGGAGAAAATGGCTACTTTGGCCATTGGACTCTATGGCATTGAAGTCTCTCCCCTCCCCATACCCCTACCCCACCTGGAAGCTGGCAACCCTAGACCAAAGGCAGCTCTCATCACCCCACCCCACCCTTTTTGTTTGCCAGTACTCCAAATCTTCACAGGTACACATTGCCTTGTTTTTCAGCACTTGGGCCAAAAAGGTTGACTGCCACTGAACAAGTATCCTATAAAAATCAGAAGAGCAAACAAATACCCTAGCTGATGCATTAGAAGTTCTTGGTGGCCACCTGGTGGGAACCATTATCTAAAAACCTCATTTGGGGCTCTGTTTTGGCATTGTCCATGGTATTGATTTAGGGAAGTGGAGGTGGATTTGGAATTGTGGAGTACCTGAACTTATTTCTATGAGTTTAAAGGAAAATATCTGTTTCAGTAGTATCTCACTTCATATAGGTCAGCTGCTATATATAGAAATACGCAGGGTGAGTGTTGTTGGTGTAGTTCATCTATGGTGGATTTTTTACATACTTTTGGTCACGTTTGACAGTTCAACCTTTTTAGAATTTTGTGCTTCAGCTTGTTAATGAACTGTTGGGTGTTGTAATACACCTCTTGATCCAAAAGTTATTCTGCAGGGTTATTTAAAAGGGCACCCTTTCAGATGTACAATTGGTCTTGATCTTACTTTATTATTATTATTATTATTGCCATCAAGTCACAGCCAACTTATGGCAACCCCGTGGGGTTTTCAAGGCAAGAGACGTTCAGAGGTGGCTTTGCTGTTCTCTGCCTCCGCTTACTTATCAGACCTAAATTGGCAATAGCAGCAAAAGGGAAAAAGGTAGAGCTTCTTTTGGAGGGTGCGTGGTTCCACCATGCGTGGAATATTGCCTTGTTAACTATCCAAAGGCCCAGATAAATAATTTTCAGTGTTCCCCTAAATTTATGGAGCATTGAGAGTTGTTTACAATGTTTGGGAAGAAGGTAAGAGAGAAAGTGTTTTTCTTATGCGTTTTAATGAGTTATTATAATGCCTCTTTATTTCTTTCTGTAGCTGGGAGTATGAAATGTGTTACGTTACACATGTTATATTTTGAAAAATCTAATCTTAAAGAGTTCTTAGTTGCAACAGCTGGGCAACCCCCTATTCGGGTTTTGATTTTGGCATTTCCAGTAATGTTCTGCCATATGAATGCTACTTAACCAAGATGCCATCTTGAGGGGTTCGGCCGATGAATGATGAATGCAACGTTGAATTGTTCCACAAAACCGTAGCAAATCCTTTCCTTGTCCTTTTGCCCCATGTTCTGTGGTGCCTTGGGGAGTTTTGGCTTGGTAGAAGATCGGACCAGAACCGACGGGTTGAAATTGCATCGAAAGAGTTTCTGGCTAAACATTAGGAAGAATTTTCTAACAGGTAGAGTAGTTCCTCAGTGGAACAGGCTTCCTCGGGAGGTGGTAAGCTCTCCTTCCCTGGAGGTTTTTAAGAAGAGGTTAGATGGCCATCTGTCAGCAATGCTGATTCTATGACCTTAGGCAGATCATGAGAGGGAGGGCAGGAAGGGTTGCGTCAGTGTTTGACTCTTGTGGCCCTCTCTTGCATGCCCAGGGAAATGCTGATTGCCACTTTGGGATCAGGAAGTGATTTTCCTCCAGGCCAGATTGGCCAGGGATCCTGGAGGGTTTTTTTATTGGTTGTTTTTTTGGGCATCTTCTGGGCATGGAGTAGGAGTCACTGGGGGTGTGGGGGGAAGGTCGTTGTGAATTTCTTGCATTGTCCCTTCCAACTCTATGATTCTATGATGCTAATCAAAAGCCTGTTTTGGAGAAAGCTGTGACCATACAACCAGATAAGGTTTTGCTCTGCAATATTATTTTTAGGTGGGGGGGGGGGGAAGAGAAGGATAGCAACATTTTTAGATATTTGCTGTTCTATTTTTGAGACTGTGAGGATAAGTATAGCTTGGTTGTAAAAGCAGTATTCCTGGGATGTTCCACTGTGGCCCATGGGTGGGTTATAGGGTTGCCAACCTCCAGGTGGTAGCTGGAGATCTCAGGAGCAAAGTAGACAGAGAGGGGAGGTAAATACGGAGATCTCCCACTATTACAACTGATCTCCAGGTGAAAGAGGTCAGTTCATCTGGAGAAAATGGCCGCTTTGGAAGGTGGACTCTATGGCATTATATCCCATTGAAGTCCCTCCCCTCCCTAAACCCCACCCTCTTCAGGCTCCACCCCAAAATTTCCAAGTATTGCCCAACCTGGAGCTGGCAACCCTAGTGGATTCTGGTGCCCAAGGGAATGTTAGCTGGCCCCTGACAGCCTGACTCAAATGTACTCAAAGTGTGGTTTTAAAAAAGCTCACCTCAAGTTTTGCTCCTAGGGAAGAGAGGCACTGGAGAGATTCCATGCGCTAATGTTACATCTCAGAGGAAGTGCCTTTTAACTCATTGAGTAATTAAATTGTGGAATTCACTGCCCTTGAAAGTACTGATGGCCACTAACATAGATGGCTTTAAAAGAGCATTAGGCAGATTGATAAAGGATATATCCATCCCTGGCTACTACCCATGGGGACTGAAGGTAACCTCAACATCTACCGGCCATCTACAGTCTGAGTAGCAGTGCTAGGCAGCAACATAAGGAGAAGGCCTTTGCCTCTGTGCCCTGGTTGTTGGCCCTCTAGGACAACTGCTTGGCTACTCCGTGAAACAGGATGCTGGAGTTGACGGACCTCTGGTCTGATCCCGCAGGTTTCTTCTTACATTCTTAGTAGCATAGCACATGGGTAATATGTAGGTGTGTATCATTTCTTGCTGGATGCTGCCATCTTTATTGTACCACCTGATCAGAGAAAGACATTTTGTGTGGCAAAATATATATCAGTGTCTGAAATGGTTTCCTGTTAGGAATGTGGAAATATCTCTGAGATAATCCATGCTTCTGCAAATGCCTAGTGTAAGTGAAAGAAAACACTCTTCCTATCCATGTTTTCCATAGAGGAAATTAATGTTTCTTCTTCTTCTTTGCATTGGGTTTTTGTTCTGGACTTGTGGTCAAGGAGAGGGTTGCCAGCTCTGGGTTGGGAAATACCTGGAGATTATGGGGGTGGGGCCTGAAAAGGGTGGGGTGTAGGGAGGGGAGGGACTTCAGTGGGGTATAATGCCATAGAATCCACCTCTCAAAGTGGCCATTTTCTCCAGGTGAACTGATCTCTTTCACCTGGAGGCCAGTTGTAATAGTGGGAGATCTCTGTATTCACCTTACCTGTCTGTCTACTCTGCTCCTGGGTAATGCTTTGCCCTTGGCTTCTGTTTATGAATGTGGGTCCCTCTAGCTTCTTCTGATCTAAGAGACGTTGCTATGGAGATGACCTCTATGCTCTGCCATGAAGACAGGCATGCTGTACTCTTCCAGCTTCCTGTCCTGGGGATGCTGCAAGTGATTGAAATGGGAGGAAGAGGGAGTTCAGTTAACTTGGCCGAAGGGAGCAGACTTCCACCTGTTCAGGGAGGGCCATAACACTTTGGGAGAAGAAGAAGAGTTGGTTTTTACATGCCGATTTTCTCTACCTTTTAAGGAGAATCAAACCGGCTTACAATCTCCTTCCCTTCCTCTCCCCACAACAGACACCTTGTGAGGTAGGTGATGCTGAGAGCTCTAGGAGAACTGTGACTAGCCCAAGGTCACCCAGCTGGCTTCATGTGTAGGAGTGGGGAAACCAACCTGGTTCACCAGATTAGCCTCCGCCGCTCATGTGGAGGAGCAGGGAATCGAACCTGTTTCTCCAGATCAGAGTCTACCTCTCCAAACCACCGCTCTTAACCCCTATACCCCTCTAGGCATAATAATTAACTGACCTTGCTTGGTTCTATGCTGAAAGAGCTGGTTCTCAGATCTCCCCCTCCCCAATGGACTTGGGTTAACCTAACAGTAGAAGGTGTAGGCTGTTTATAACTGAAGGCTTTTGAAGAGAGATTTCTGGAGGATACCGTAAGAAGATGCATAACTCCTTCTGCCAGAGCTTCATGTTTTCATAAGCAAGATTATTCCCCAATCATCAACTTGTTTTATCATTTATAGGGCTGAGATGAATGACTGAGGTGTGGGTTGTGTGCATGGGTGTGTGTGTGTGAGGGGTAACTTCAATGTAGCCATCAGTACGTGTAATTTTTCCCAACATGGCAAATTAGGGGCTCCCGGGGAAATGGGCACAAGGAGGGAAGACCTTAACCTTCTCTCCCCATGTGCTGCAGCCCAAATCTGAATTGCCCTCCCCAGTACCTGAGAATTGTTCCCAGCATGGAATTTACGGTTGCCAGTCTCCAGATACTAGTTGGAGATCTGCTATTACAACTGATCTCCAGTCGATAGAGACCAGTTCACCTGGAGAAAATGGCCGCTTGGGCAATTAGACTCTATGGCATTGAAGTCCATCCCCTCTCCAAACCCGGCCCGGCCCTCCTCAGGCTCCGCCCCAAAAACCTCCTGCCGGTGGCGAAGAGGGACCTGACAACCCTATCCATAACCATGTCTGTTGACAGTCTGTATGTCCACCATGTTGCCTTTGTAATATGTGAATCAGCCCCCATGCTCTACCCATTGGCACCTCTGCTAAAATTCATTTTTTGAAAGCTTGCTGAATGTGCGTGTGTGTGTGTGAGAGAGAGAGAGAGAATAGTGGGAGAGCGATACTATTTTCCTTTGTGATAATTAAAACAAAAGTTATTTCATACGCCGCTCAAAATTGGTCAAACTTTGAAACTGGAGTCATTAGCAAACTGAGTGGGATCAAATATGGGAAAACATTAGTTTCTAATTAGCATAATTATCAACATTAGAAAGTCGCCTATTAAGTGTGCGTGCAGGCTTAGCGTTCACTGTCTGCGTGAAATAGGACACTATAGTTGATTCTAATTACCGTCCTTGACTTTCCAGTTTCAGCAAGAGAGAGATGAGGAGCAAATGGACCTGAAAATTGACTCTTCACGGTCCCCCATGAGAGAGTGGGGGGTGTCTTTTCATCTGGCAACCAGTGTAGGAAGCTGCAGGTGGCTGTGCTACACATGTGCAAATTGACGTACGTAGTGCTTAAGAGAACAGGTTGTAGTCTCTGCTTCAGAAACCATCTTAGCAATGGGGTATCCTTAGGCTAGCTGCCTCCCCCCCAATTACATAGGGGTAATCAATCTGGGTTATTATTGAGGTAGTGCATATGTGAAGTATTTAGACAGAAGTGCTACATCAACACACCCCAAAATTATAGGAACATTATCATCATCCTCATCTTCATTTATAGCCCGCCTTACTCACTGAGAGAAAGGAGCCCTGTGGCGCAGAGTGGTAAAGCTACAGTACTGCAGTCAAAAGCTCTACTCACGACCTGAGTTCGATCCCGACGGAAGTCGGTCTCAGGTAGCCGGCTCAAGGTCGACTCAGCCTTCCATCCTTCCGAGGTCGGTAAAATGAGTACCCAGCTTGCCGCAGGTAAAGTGTAGACGACTGGGGAAGGCAGTGGCAAACCGCCCCGTAAACATAGCCTGTTTAGTATATAGCGTTGCAACCCTGAATACCCATCCTGGACTTCCTTGGTGGTCCCCCTTCTAAATACTAGCCAGGGCCGACCCTGCTTAGCTTCCAAGATCTGACAAGATTGGGCTGGCCTGGGCCATCCAGCCTAGGGCTGGTATTGTAGCTTAGCACAATGTTTGTTGCCAACCTCTAGGTGGTGGCTGGAGATCTCCCACTCTTACAACTGATCTCCAGGCGAAAGAGATCAGTTCCCCTGGAGAAAATGGCTGTTTTGGCAAATGGACTCTCTGGTATAAGTCCCTCCTCTCGCCAAACCCTGCCCTCCTCCGGCTCCATCCCCAAAATCTCCAGGTATTTCCCAACCCGGAGCTGGCAAATCTATATATGATACATCTGAGATGGTTGTCTATTATTTCTGAAAACTCATAGACCTCTGCTATAGAAGGCATGTGCAGCACTGCATACAGTTTTTTAAAAAAACATGTCACCCCTATAACAATTGGTAAGAAATAAATAGAAATAACCAAAGGCCATCACAAACATGCCTCCCCATCGCATAAAATGTTTATTCATATATTTGCAAAAAAGGCACATCCAGATTGAAATCAGCAAACAAACAAACAAAAAACCAGCAGCAAAAGCCTGATAACACAGCCATTTGAAGGTATGTAGGTTGGATATAGAGTCAGTGTAGTGCAGTGGTTGCCCTGACCTGGATGGCCCAGGCTAGCCTGATCTCGTCAGATCTCAGAAGCTAAGCAGGGTCAGCCCTGGTTAGTATTTGGATGGGAGACCACCAAGGAATACCAGGGTTGCTGTGCAGAGGAAGGCACTGGCAAACCACCTCTGTTAGTCTCTTGCCATGAAACCCTCCCCCCCAAAAAAGGGGTCGCCATAAGTCGGCTGCGACTTGAGGGCACTTTACACACACACACAATGCAGTGGTTAGAGACTAGGATCTGAGGCCACAGGTTTGAATCCCCACTCTGCATGGACATTTGTTGGGTGACCTTGGGCCGGTCACACATTCTCAGCCTCACCTCACCTGACGGTCGGAAATGGCGTGCATAATCAACACAAAGACCCAAATTCGTCAGAGGGATGACAACGAGTGAAACAGCCATGCATAAAAGACCAAAGTTTAAAAATAGCAGCAGAGTAAGGTTGTCCTGAGAATAAGAAGGAGAAAAAGAAGAGTTGGTTTTTTATATGCTGACTTTCTCTACCACTTAAGGAAGAATCAAACTGGCTTACAATCACCTCCCCTTCCGCTCCCCACAACAGAAACCCTGTGAGGTAGATGGAGCTGAGAGAGCTGGGACTAGCCCAAGGTCACCCAGCTGGCTTCATGTGTAGGAGTGGGGAAACAAACCCAGTTCACCAGACTAGCCTCCGCTGCTCATGTGGAGGAGTGGGGAATCAAACCCAGTTCTCCAGATTAGAGTCCACTGCTCCAAATCACCGCTCTTAACCACTACACCATGTGGACTCTCCAGCGTGTAGCAGAATGGACTGTATGACTTCAGACGGCAGGTGAAGAAATCACATTTTTGAATGAGAATTTACAAAGGCTTCCTGCAAGCACGAAATTCTCATAGAGAGGCCTGGACTCCTCCATTTCCATGCACACATACGTTTCAGATGGAAGCTGATCAACCTCATCCAGAGAGAGCTAGGCATCATGGTCAGGCAGCGAACAAGTTGGCAGAAGAGTTAGATTCAAGCCCAGCAGCACCTTAGAGACCAACAAGAGTTTCAGGAGATAAGCTTTCGAGAGGCAAAGCTCCCTGCATCAGACAGGAGTAGGAATGGAGATCTGAGTCTTTACATTCCAGTCAGAAGGTGGAAGGCAAAGGAACAATGCAAAGTGGCAGAAGCAAACTCTTCGTTTAAACGGGTGGTTCGGCATATCCTTTTAAAGAATTTTTGCAAACGCTAGATAAGAAGGCATGGCAACATGGATCTAAACTGTGACTCTTAAAGTACGGTCCCTCCTCCTGAGGTAACCTGCAAGTCTTGGGGTGCATTCAGAACTTGGGGCATGTGGGATTTCCAGCAGTCCCACCTCCCTGCTTTCAGTGCTCCCCACTTTCCCCCACCATCAAGCTAAGGAGTTTTATGCTGCTTACTCCATTTTGAGGATGAAATCTAGAGCCTGGATTTCTCCTAAACACTCTTGAAAAAGTGGTACACCGCAAACAAGAATCAAGCCTGACGTTCAGGAGTTGGCTGATGGCCATCAGGCAGAAGGGTCTCATTGAACGTGATAAGGTTTCTTGGCTTGGAGCACTGTTCTTATGTTCCAATTGTTTACTTGTGTTTTTTTTGGGGAGAGGGTTCAATTATCATGTCAGGCATGACCATGAGGGCTGTGGTTTGTCTTTGCCATCACTCTGAAGTCTAGAAGTGCTCAGAGCACCTGGAAGTCCGGGGTGACGGTGGGAAAAAAGCCCAATCCCTCCCCATTTCTGAGCTGAGGAGGAGGAGGGTGTTTGCCTCTGCTGTGGAGACTGAGGTTTGTTTTTTTTACAGTAAGAGTAGTTCAGCAGTGGAATCGGCTGCCTAGGGAGGTGGTGAGCTCCCCAGCGTGGTGTAGTGGTTAAGAGAGGTGGAGTCTGATCTGGAGAACCGGGTTTGATTCCCCTCTCCTCCACATGAGGGGCAGATTCTAATATGGTGAACTGGATTTGTTTCCCTACTCCTACACACGAAGCCAGTTGAGTGTCCTTGGGCTAGTCACAGCTCTCTCAGGCCCACCTACCTCACAGGGCATCTGTTGTGGGGAGGGGAAGGAAAGGTGATTGTAATCTGGTTTGATTCTTCCTTAAGTGGTAGAGAAAGTCGGCATATAAAAACCAATTCTTCTTCTTCTCCTCCTCCTCCTCTCCCCCCTCTTACTGGCTGTCTTCAAGCAATGGCTGGATGAACACTTGTCAGGGATGCTTCAGGCTGATCCTGCATTGAGCAGGGGGATGGACTAGTTGGCTTGAATGGCTCCTTCCAACTCTATGATTCTACTATGTTTCTGTGTTCAGAAAGCAACCATCTGTCCAATGGCATTTTGAATACCTACAAATGCGTAATGTCAGAGAGAACCTTTGCCCTTTGCTGAAGCCCTGAGACCTCAAAGGCACTTGGAAAGCAGCAAGACTTTCAGTAAACAAGCAGCAAGACTGGTAGACAAGGCAAAAGAGTGGATTGGCAAGGCAAATTGAAGTCCAAACAGGCAAAGCAGGAGAGGAGGCGGAAAGTAGCATAGGCAGTAAAGAGCAAAGAAAGGTCATCTTCATCTAGGACCCGGGAGCAAGGCAGATAAGCGTTCAGTGTCCTCAGCAGAATTACCCCCTTCAACATCCGTTGAAGTCAGTTGGCTGTAACTCTGGCTATAACTCTGTATAAAAATAAAAGTACAATGGCACCTTAAAGACTAACAACCTAAATTTCGATATCGGCTTTTGTTAGGGTTGAAAGCCTCCAGGTGGTGGCTGGAGATCTTCTGCTGTTACAACTGATCTCCAGGCAACAGAGATCAGTTCCCCTGGGGAAAATGGCTGCTTTGGCAATTGGACCCTATGGCATTGAAGTCCCTCCCCTCTTCAAACCCTGCCCTCCTCAGGCTCCACACCCAAAATCTCCAGGTATTTCCCAACCCCAGCTGGCAACCCTAGCTTTTGTGAATCACTGCTCATTTCCTCGGATAGGTATGTGATGGAAATTCATGATGCAACATCTTCTTACAGGGAAGATTATTGCAGGGGGTGGGGGCGGCAGCTGAGGCAGAGAGGATTTGCGGTGAATTCCACCATAAATCTTTCAAGTGTCAATGCTCAGTGCAAAGGGGAAAAGGAAAGAGTAAAGGTAGAAAGATTAGCTGTATAGGGTTGCCAACCTCCAGGAACTAGCTGGAGATCTCCTGCTATTACAACTGATCTCCAGTCAATAGAGATCAGTTCACCTGGAGAAAATGGCTGCTTTGGCAATTGGACTCTATGGCATTGAAGTCCCTCCTTTCCCCAAACCCTGCCCTCCTCAGGCTCCACCCCCCAAACCTCCCACCGGTGGCGAAGAGGGACCTGGCAACCCTATAGGTGTATTACAGGGTATGAAGAGATCTTTGACTCCCGAAAGCTTATGACCTGAAAATCGTGTTCTTTTAAGGTGCTGGGGACTTGAATCTAGCTGCTCTACTAAAGACCAGCACAGCTACCCTCTCTGAGGATGTAACTCTGCTTAGGATTGCCCTGTTTGATGCACTAACAAATGCCCCAAATGTACATGGGCTGGCTATGAGTTCCACCTGGTGGATGTGCTGATGCTCTTTCCCATGCACAGACTATCACTTACGAGCCCCAATACTCACACAATCACCTGATCATATGGAACTGTGATTTATATGATGCTCCAATGAGACCTGTGTGTGTATGGCAAGGTGGCGCTAGGCAAGTAACTGTTTAAGTAGGGTTGACTCTCAAGTAGGGATGTCAACCTCCAGGTACTAGCTGATCTTCTGCTATTACAACTGATCTCCAGTTGACAGAGACCAATTCACGTGGAGAAAATGGCCGCTTTGGCAATAGGACTCTATGGCATTGAAGTCCCTCCCCAAACTCTGACCTCCTCAGACTCTGCCCAAAAAACCTACCGCCGGTTGTGAAGAGAGACCTGGCAAGCCTACCCTCAAGGGACCCTGATGGTGTACTGTACAAATGCAGTGGTTCAGTCAGCCGAGCAGTTCAGGTCTTCTGTGATGACTGATAACCATGACAATGGCACAAATGCCCCCATTTGCCCAATGGCCAGGCATTTATGTGATTACTTATGGAATAGATTTGTATCCTGCCCTCTCCCGACTCTGCCCTGCCTTCTAATTCTGCAGCTCAGGCGCACCTTCAGTATGAATCAGAGCCAGTTTACATAAATGGACACACATTTATATTTATTTTCTCCTTCTGCTTTCTCTGGTCCCCCCTCTCCCCACTTATTCCCCTCCTCCCATCCTCCTTGACATAAAAAAGGTGTCAGAATCTTCCATGGCTGTCTATCTATATTCAGCTTGCGCGGCCGCTGAGAAATGAGCCCATTAAAGTTTGATGTGTTCTCAGTAGCTGCATAGCAAGCAAGAGTGGGAGAAAGCCAGAGGGGGAAATTTCCCAACCCCCAGTGAAATGGGGGCTGGAACAGCAGCCTGTGTGTGTGTGTGTGTGTGTGTGTGTGAATCCATCTTGTCTTTCTGGACTTGGTGGAGGAAGAAGTACAACTGTGCAGGTTCTTGTCCTCTTAACTGTGCATTTTGGGGCTCCACTTTTGACTATTTCTTGTCTGGAGGCTCTTGCTACTCCATGCTAAGGAAAATTCTCATTTCTGCTCTCAAAATAAATTATACTAATTAGCACTCTGCCATCCATCCATCCATCCATCCATCCATCCATCCATCCATCCATCCATAGAATCATAGAGTTGAAAGGGACCACCAGGGTCATCAAGTCCCCTCTGCACAATGCAGTAAATTTACAACTCCCTCCCTCCCACCCCAGTGACCTGAAGATGGCCAAGATGCCCTCCCTCTCATCATCTGTCTAAGGTCACAGAATCAGCATTGCTGACAAATGGCCATCTAACCTCTTCTTAAAAACCTCCAGGGAAGGAGATCTTACCACCTCCCGAGGAAGCCTGTTCCACTGAGGAACCGCTCTGTTAGAAAATTCTTCCTAATGTCTAGACAGAAACTCTTTTGATTTAATTTCAACCCATTGGTTCTGGTTTGACCTTCCTGGGCAACAGAAAACAACTCAGCACCATCCTCTATATGACAGCCCCTCAAGTACCATCTGTCTGTCTGTCTGTCCGTCCATCCTAGAAAATGGCCACTTTGGCAATTGGACTCTATGACATTGAAGTCCCTCTCCTCCCCAAACCCTGCCCTCCTCAAGCTTCGCCCAAAAAACCTCCTGCTGGTGGCGAAGAGGGACCTAGCAACCCTACCTGGCACCTTGAGACCCACCTAAGGTGTTGAGTAGCTAGTAACCAATAGCAATTTTTTAAAAAATCAGTGCTCATTTGAAGGAAGTCTTGTGTGCTTCATGTTGTGCAGATGTCCAAAGAGCAGTGCCGTGAGTATGTGTTTGCACTGCACTTACAGTGCTCACATGCATCCTTCTATTATAAATGCAGGCATCACTCCCCATTCCTTGTTTTTGTCTGCATAAAACTATGCAACTGGGATTTTTTTTTCTGGCTTTTCCTCCCAAAGTTCTGAACACCACTCTACAGAACAAAATTGCACATCCTATCTTCCCCTTGGCACATTTTCTATCATGCATTGGCTTTAGGGTTGCCAGTCAATGATTGGCACCTGGTGGGAGACTTTGGGGGTGGGGACATGGGATGCAGTGGTCAGCAATGCCATGTTTTCACTTCTGGAGCAAACTGGGAAGTGATGCCATTACATTGCTGCAACAGTCTAGGAGTCACTGGAAAGTCTATAGTTTTACCATTCAGTGTCCAGTGAATCCTAGGAAGCGATATCATGGCACTGTCAACCACCTGTTTTTCACACCATTCTCCCCCCCCCCCCTTGTGGCAACCTGGTTCCAAAACAGCTCCTCCCACCTAGGAAGTTAATTAGTTCTCCCTACTTGACCATAAATGCTTCCAGGTCAGGCCTGGGTCTTTGCTTGGCCAACAACCAAATTCTGGCTGTGTTTTTGTGTATCTCTGGGCATGTTTGGTATACTGGCATTTGTAGGGTTGCCAACCTCAAAGGTACTAGTTGGAGTTCTCCTGCTATTATAACTGATCTCCAGCTGATAGAGATCAGTTCCCCTGGAGAAAATGGCCACTTTGGCAAATGGATTCTATGGCATTGAAGTCCCTCCCCTCCCCAAACCCCACCCTCCTCAGGCTCCACCCCTAAAAACTCCCACTGGTTGCCACGAGGGACCTGGCAACCCTAGGCATTTGCCTGTTTTCCTGAGCTCTAATCCCATCTCTCAGGCGCTCACTTACCCTGAACTTCTATCCGTTTGTTACACCAGAGAAAGGTCCGCTTTCCCAATATCTGTCCCTAACAAATCCCCATTTGAGGAACATATGTAGAAGTACATAAAAATGTTGTTTTAGGACAGTTGACTTTTCTGGGTGTTTTTGTTTTCTGCAGTCAAGTTTCCAGCGTTGTTCATGAGAAGGGCTGCCGTGTTTCTCTTGATTTCTGATCTCTGCTTTACGAAGGACCCCTGACTGCTCTGAACCAGAGACTGAGTCGAGTCACACTCGCTGCTGATTGCCCTGTGTTCAGAGGGAGAGCGGCCACTGCTTCTTGGTCCCAGCATGTACCCCCAAACATCTAACCCAATTAAGCCTGCAAAAGGCCTCCTCTGTTCCATCTTAAGGCTGTTACAAACTGCTAGCTGAGGCTTCCACCAGGACCAGAAGCTCATATTTCCCTCCTCCCCCTGGTTTCCTTGCTTTTTTTAAACATCCAACCTGAAGAAGAGTTATTTGACTTCATGCTTACTTTGCAACGTTTGGTCTAAATCAGTGGTTCCCAACCTTTTTTTGACCAGGGACCACTAGGACTTTTTTGTTCGGTGCAGGGACCCCAAGGTTCAAAATAAAAATTCAGAGAATTTGAAAATAAACTTTAATCATAACTGTTAGTTAAACATTAAACTTAGAATAATATTTGAATATGTTTTTTTATATAATAGAGAACTTTTAATTGAAAAGATTAATTTATTATGGGTTTATAACTTTGTTTCGCGGACCTTAATTTAGTTCTCGCGGACCCCTGGGGGTCCGTGGACCCCCGGTTGGGAACCAGTGGTCTAAATGGAGGAGCTGATTTACTATGTCTGGAATTTCAATACAGTGGGGCTTTTTAATGTCCCTTCCCCCCCGTCCCCCGCTATACCTTTAGTCAAAAGGACAAATGCCCTCTGTGTTTAATTCTGCTCAAGCCAGGTTAGTGCAAAGGAGATGAGTTCAGTAAGGAGACTCAGCAATTTACAACAGAGAAAGCAAGCCGTGTGAGAAAATGGGTGCGGTATGCTCACAAGAGGACAGTGCATAAGAATGTCCCTATTTTCCTCAGAGAAATGTTAGAGGTAGGGTTGCCAGGTCCCTCTTCTCAACCAATGGGAGATTTTGGGGCGGAGCCTGAAGAGGGCGGGGTTTGGGGAGGGGAGGGACTTCAATGCCATAGAGTTCAATTGCCAAAGTGGCCATTTTTCTCCAGGTGATCTGATCTCTATCGGCTGGAGATCAGTTGAATTAGAAAGATCTCCTGCTACTACCTGGCAGTTGGCAACCCTAGTTAGAGGTAGGATCACAGACTCTTGGAAGGCACATATCTAGCAAGGGATGGAATCCACTTAGGGGCAGGGACAGAAGATTCAAAGGACAGAACCCAGGTGGTCGAGGGGTGGCTTAGAGAAAGATGTATAGGGTTGCGGACTCCAGTTTGGGAAATTCCTGAAGATCTGGGGGTGAAGCCCCCCATGGGAAGGGCAGGGTTGGGAGAGGGGAAGGGACCTCAGAGGAGTACAATGCCATAAAGTCCACCCTCCAAAGCAGCCATTTCCTCCAGGGGAACTGATCTCTGTAGTCTGTAATTCTGTGAGAACTCCAGGCACCACCTGGAGGTTGGCAACCCTATCCTGGCAGAGTTGGGGGGACAGGACAAAATGGTGGCCAAACTCTCACCAGTAGAAAACATCCCTCCCAATGCACAAACAGAGTTCTTGAAAAAACAGCTGAACCTTTGGTTAAGCTGAAGGCATTAGGTAGGATGAAGAAGTCCACCTTGGGTATAGGGTGGCCAGGTCCCTCTTTGCCACCGGCGGAAGGTTTTGGGGGTGGAGCCCAAGGAGGGCAGGGTTTGGGAAGAGGAGGGACTTCAATGCCATAGAGTCCAATTGCCAAAGCGGCCATTTTCTCCAGGGGGAACTGATCTTTACCAGCTGGAGATTAGTTGTACTAGCGGGAGATCTCCAGCTAGTACCTGGAGATTGGCAACCCTACTTGGGTAGCAGATTCTGGACCACACAGATTGTCAGTTATTCAGTCAATTGTGTTTGCACTATCATTGGAGAGTCATTTGAGTGTTCTGCCTAGGGTTGCCAGGTCCCTCTTTGCCACCAGCAGGAGGTTTTTGGGGCGGAGCCTGAGGAGGGCGGGGTTTGGGATGGGGAGGGACTTCAATGCCATAGAGTCCAATTGCCAAAGCAGTCATTTTCTCCAGGAAAGCTGATCTCTATCGGCTGGAGATCAGTCATAATAGCAGGAGAACTCCAGCTAGTACCTGGAGGTTGTCAACCCTAGTTCTGCCGGAGGCGCCAAAGCATCTTGGGCCACCTCTCCTTAGGGCTTGCACATCCTTCTGTGGCTAAACAATGTCTCACCCCTTCACATTAGATATTTAGTGTCAGGTTAACTAGCACAGACTGGATCTTCCAGGGGGATCTTTCCTCTCCATACTGGGATTCAATTTCCTTACCAACCTATCCCCAGGCGGTTCCTCGGTATTTGCAGCTCTTTGTTTCAGGCTGGGTTTCCTGGGAGGGCTTCCTGCTGAGCTCAAGACAAAAGGATGTGAAGCTTCTGCGAGAGGCTGGGTGGGTGGGCCAGAAGGACAGGGTTGGGAAACTTCCCCCGGAACTCAGAAAACAGTAAAGTCAGCGGTGATTTTCAGGCGATGGCTTTACTGGTGGGGTCGGCCAGGAGAAATGTAGGCGCTTGCCAGGATCTGCCTCACCTTCTAATTGCAGACGGGGGCTGAGCCCTTCTTTCCTTACCTTCCTACAAGAAAAGAAAAGAGAAAAGAAAAATAAAGCAACCTGATCTGCCCAGTGTTCTCTTTGGTCCTCTGGCCAGTTACCAGAAATGTTTCACAGAACGCCTTCACGCACCTGACAAAATGGCAAACAAATGTTTATGCCACCAATTAATTTGTTAGTCCTGAAGGGGCCACAAGATGCTCGGTTATTTTTGCTCTAACAGGCTAACACAGCTCCTCCTGTCCAGAATTAG
This sequence comes from Euleptes europaea, assembly GCF_029931775.1. Classification (NCBI taxonomy): domain Eukaryota; kingdom Metazoa; phylum Chordata; class Lepidosauria; order Squamata; family Sphaerodactylidae; genus Euleptes; species Euleptes europaea. Next base: position 20,108,519 of record NC_079313.1, on the reverse strand, counting down.
TCACCCAACACTTTCTTCTTCCTCTCTCTCTCTTATTGTTTTATTGTCTTTTATTGTTTTTCATCTGTGAACATGTGCATCGAACGACCAGGGTGGCTCTATTTTGAATGCGCTTGCCGAAGGCCGGTTGTATTTTGAGCCCTCGGGATCTGTCTTAATTTATTTTAAGGGGCTAAAGATGTGGCTTATGAGGTTATTTTTGGTTATTCATCGGTGCAGCTGAATGGTTTGGCATTTCAAGTGTTTAGAAGAAAGTATTGATTACAGTGAAAGTATTGATTACTTTTTAAAAACCCAAAGAAGACACAAGGTTGATGACTCTTAGGTCTTTTCCTTTTTTTAAAAAACAACAACAATTGCTTATTTCATTATAAAGTGCTTTCTGAGTGAGGTGTGGTTTAGAGCAGTGGTCTTCAGTTCACGTATTGGAGCCTGTAGCTGGGTTGCAAGCCCCTACAAGCCCCTGCTACTTTTTCCTGCTTTTAGGAAAAGCCTGCTGCTAACATAGAAGAGCGCCACATTTCCTGTGTCTATGCACCCACGCTGAGAAGAGTCACAGAGGGAGCAAGCGCCCACTTCCCTAGGGTTGCCAACCTCCAGGTAGTAGCTGGAGATCTCCTGCTATTACAACTGATCTCCAGCCAATAGAGATCAGTTCACCTGGAGGAAATGGCCCCTTTGGCAATTGGACTCTATGGCATTGAAGTCCCTCCCCTCCCCAAACCCCACCCACCTCAGGCTCCGCCCCTAAAACCTCCCGCCAGTGGCGAAGAAAGATCTACCAATCCTACACTTCCCACAAAACCTCTCCTTTCCTTGTCTCTCCACCCCCAGCACGTCCTGGCCTGGTCACCATGGTCACTTCTCCACCTATATTTGATCTGAGGAACCCCTTCATTGGGGAGGTCATAACTTAGGCACCTCCTCTTCCTGTCACATGATCATCACTGCTTCTTGTCACATTGATTGCAGCTCAGTTGGGATTGCCATTTTCCCATTGGGAGGGTGACGTTACGGGGCTGCTAGGAGTGAAGTTCGAGCATCTATACCTGTGCATCTGGCAGAGAATAGAAAAACCTGGCTATGCCTGCTGGGCACAGAAGAGGAGCAAACAGGAGACATTCTCCATCAAGCATAGGGGCAGGACCTATTTTTGTTTTTTAAAGTGACAGTCCTTTCCTAGGCTAGTCCCTAGGCAAGGCCACCCTATTCCTGGCTAGTCAAGACCTTTATGGCCGAACCGGGATTTGAACCCAGCTCATCTGAACCCTGTCTCCATTGGTAGGGTTGCCAGGTCCCTCTTCGCCACCGGCAGGAGGTTTTTTTGGGTGGAGCCTGAGGAGGGCGGGGTTTGGGGAGGGGAGGGACTTCAATGCCATAGAGTCCAATGGCCCAAGGGGCCGTTTTCTCCAGGTGAACTGATCTCTATTGTCCGGAGATCAGTTGTAATAGCGGGAGTTCTCCAGCTAGTACCTGGAGGTCTCATCCATCTTGGAGAAGGAAGTTTGAACCCACGGAGGTCTTGTCTAAGGATTGAATCACCTATGGTACAGTTGGTGAACTGACTTGCTTTATACCTACAACGGATAGCTGAAGAAGAATATCGAAATGCTGGAATTATCTAGAATTCGCGCCCTCTTGCTCCGTTGGATTGTGTCCGCTTTGTTGGACTAAAGCTATTCATAACAGCTGGACTGTGTTGAGCGTTTCTAATGCTTTTGATAGGACTTCTTAGCTTTGTTGCGCTTGTATATATGATTGGACAGTTTTGTGTGCATGTACTTTCACGAATGTTCCACCTGCACTCGGTTTTTGTATATATGCTTTGTACATTTGTTTGTTAATATAGTGTTTGTTATATATTGAGCCTCCATGCTGCTCTGTATGGTCTTAGTACCTGGAGGCTGGCAACCCTATCCATTGGCTCAACCCAGCTCTTCGTCCCGCCCGCTGGCTTTGAGCCCAGCGTGGCCTACGTAAGTATCTCGTTTTGCTGATGAATGGGGGTCTATCGTAGAAGGCAAACAGTTGCAGGCGCAACTTAATTAGCCGATCGGCTCAGGAAAGACGCTCCTTCCCTTTCCTCCACTGCCACCTCCACACCTCCCCGGCCCTTGCTTCTCCCTTTGTGAATCATGAAGCCTGTCAGTTACCCACATGAAGGCTTCCAGCCCCGCTTTCCCTCTCCTAGACAATTAGCAAAGTGTTTGGTCTTCTGGTTTGGATGAATAATTAATTTGCCCGCTTTGTGAATGATTCATGGACCATATGCCAGGGTGGCAGGACGTGTGTATGTGTGCGTGTGTGTGTGGCACAGTCACCGTATGCAAAGGACACTATTGCTCCCTGCCCCCCCCTTCCCTCCTTCCCTGCCACACAGAAGAGGAGTGGAAAGACGAGCGGGAGGGGTGTCAACTTTGTAATACCGGCCTCTTCTTCTCCCGTCTCTTAACAGTGACTTGCTCTGCAGACATTAGCACAAGATAATCCTGATCTCCAAGCCAGGAAATGCTTCAGCTGCTGATTTCAACAGATCAGTCTGCTTTTGGATGGGATGGGCTTGTCAGGACTGTCAGAGGGCAGGGGTATTGACTTCGGTGCTGTGCGCATTGAAGGTGTTTCTGGGTGAATGTTGCCCTGAATTCACCAGTAGTTCACATGAACACATGAAGCTGCCTTATACTGAATCAGACCCTTGGTCCATCAAAGTGAGTATTGTCTACTCAGACTGGCAGCGGCTCTTCAGGGTCTCAGTCTTTCACATTACCTACTTGCCTAGTCCCTTTATCTGGAGATGCCAGGGATTGAACCATGGACCTTCTGCATGCCAAGCAGATGCTCTACCACTGAGCCACAGTCCCTCCCCTTTGGTTTTGTTTGGGTGATTTTTTGTTTGTTTGTAAACTTCTGAGTTCTCCAGAAGTATTCTTTAGGTTAGATCCGGGGTGTCAAGGGTTATGACATAAATGACATAAATGTCACTTGGTCGGGCCAGGGCATGCCTCCCCAGCCCAGATCGGGACTGGGGGGGTGGGCTGTTGCTGACTCATCTGGTTTGTGGTTAGATGATATATGGAGAAACCTTACTTTTCTCTTCTGTGCCACTTTCTCTCTGAAAAAGCCACCCCTGAGCTGCTTTTACCTTCCTTGGGAAATGTACATGTACTAGGGTTGCCAACCTCCTGGTGGTAGCTGGAAATCTCCCACTATTACAAATGATCTCCAGGTGATATAAATTAGTTCCCCTGGAGAAAATGGCTGCTTTGGCAATTGGACTCTATGGCATTGAGGTCCCTCCCCTCTCCAAAACCTGCCCTCCTTAGACGCCACACCCAAAATTTCCAGGTATTTCCCAACCCGGACCTGGAAACCCTAGGTGAAAGTAAGTACTGGAGAACCAGTAAGAAATCAGCCAAAGTGGTTCCTCCTAGCTTCTGCTTTAAGCCCCTTTCCATGGCCTCCAAGAGAGACAGAACTGGTAAAAGGATTAAGGCTGCAATCCTAAAAATATTTTCCTGGGATTAAGTCCCACTAAACAAAATTACATATTTCCAAATAGGGTTGCTCAATATTACTTTTACCCCTAGTTAGGGTTGCCAACCTACAGAATTACAACTGATCTCCAAAAGACAGAGTTCAGTTCCCCTGGAGAAAATGGCTGATTGGAAGATGGTGTTATACCCAGCTGAGGTCCCTCCCCTCCCCAAATTCCATCCTTCCCAGGCTCCACCATCAAATCTCCAAGAATTTCCCAACCAGGAGTTGGCAAACTTACACCCTAGTGTTAGGGTTGCCACCAGCTGGAGGTTTTGGGGGTGGAGCCTGAGGAGGGTGGGATTTGGGGAGGGGAGGGACTTCAATGCCATAGAGTCCAATTACCAAAGCAGCCATTTTCTCCAGGGGAACTGATCTCTATTGGCTGGAGAGCAGTTGTAATAGCAGGAGATCTCCAGCTACTACCTGGAGGTTGGCAACCCTACCTAAGTCATTTATGCATGGGAGCTTTACCTGAGGTTCGTTGCTCGCTGGACCCACACCTTCCTGTTGGGAATCTATGCACCAGCAGTCTCCAAGCTCAAATCAAGTCCCCACCCCTTTAAATGCTGCTTTGTAATTGGCTTACATTGTAGTGCTTACTGTAAGAGAAAATCCCCCCCCAAAACCCAATTGCCAAATATAAAAGCCTTTTGAGAAGCACAAAGAATAAATGGAGCAATCGTAAAGGGGGGGGGGAGAAATCCAAACCTCGTTTTTAAAAAGCCTTTCTTCTGCTCAGAAAGAGCTCCCAGGAAGCAAGAAGCATTTGAAACCGCACCTCTTTACACGCTGCTTTGGAATTGGCTGTATGCTTTCTGTGATAGAAAGCAAGCTTGGGTCTTCGCACTTTGCCTTATGCACGGGGATTTCAGCCGGGCTGAGCTCAGGGGAGAGGGAAGAAGCGGGTTAGCAGAGGAATGGGAAGGTTTGGGATTTGTGAGGGCTGGCAGCAAAGTCATCTCTAATGGACAGAAAACTGATGCATAACTCCAAGGAACAACCTATGCATAAACAACCCTAGTGTACATGCTCTGGGAAGGTGCAGTTAGTTGCTGGGGAATACATCTAAGTACAGTCGCATAGTACAGACTACGCATGGATTTCATGTTAACATGTTGCTCTTTCATGTAGGAATTTTTTTGTTAACTCGTGAAATGGCCCTTTGAGATATTCTGTAAGAGCATGGAATTGTAGTGGCTGTAGTCTGCAAAGCAGAAAGTAAAGGTGAAAAACTTGTTAAGTAAGATGTAAAATGAGTGACTCTGGGCAGGGCGAGGGAGGGAGGGAGAGAGGGAGAATGATTTCCTTTTCACAACTCCAGTCACAGCTCATAGAGATCTGTTAATATTCTCTTTTTTCTCATTAAAAAAACCTGTTAGAAAAGGTGAGATCATCTGACAGAGTGGCAGCATCACGTGCCTTGGGAGGAAGCATCAAAATCTCTGGGTGGAAGGGGATTTAATAATATTTCAGGGATGATATGTGGACCCACATTTTCAGAGTAGATAAATTATTTTAATATTAATCGGGCTGGGGGGGGGTTGTTTTAGATAAACCCCAGCATTTCCGCTTTACCCAGTATTACCCACTTTACTTCCAAATCCCCTATCAAATTTCAGTTCAGGTGAAACCTGGTAAGAACTTTGTTGTGAAGAATCATGAGGCTGGAGTTGATTCCCAGTTCCCTTTTTGCATTTCCTAGTTCCTTATTTGTAGGGTTGCCAGATGCCTGGTAATGGCATGCACTTGCCCCCTATTAAGGGGGCTGCCCACTGCCCCTCAGCTGGCCAGTGCATGGAAGCTAGGGTTGTCAACCTCCAAGTGGTAACCAAAGAAACAGCTGGTGCTAATTAACAGAGTATTCCAAAAAAAGTAAGCCCTTATGGCCCAAATACAATAACTTAACTTGACATGAACAAGTCCAAATAAGAAAGACTGTATAAATATATTCTGAACAAAAGCACTGTGGCAGTCAATAATAATTGGCAGAAATATACAGTCAAAGTGTGCAACAACAATACAAACAAAGGGCGTAGCCTCTCAGTCTAAGATGCCAAGTGAACAACAGATGGGTCTCCGGTAAAATCCCATTTCGCTTCCGCTTCAACAATTACGGCAGTCTCGAGAAGATGCATACAAGGAACATTTGTTCCAGATACAAGGCGTGTACACAAGCCATCCGCTGAAATAGAAAGGTACACTGAGGGGCTAGGCACTTTGTTTGTATTGTTGTTGCCAGTTATTCTTTGTGCCAATTATTTGTGCCAATATTTGTGCCAATATTTGTGCCAATATTTGTGCCAATTATTCTTGACTGCCACAGTGCTTTTGCTCAGAATATATTTATACAGTCTTTCTTATTTGGACTTGTTCATGTCAAGTTAAGTTCTTGTATTTGAGCCATAAGTGCTTACTTTTTTGGAAACCTCCAGGTGGTGGCTGGAGATCTCCTGCTATTACAACTGATCTCCAGCCAATAGAGATCAGTTCTCCTGGAGAAAATGGCCGCTTTGGCAATTGGACTCTATGGCATTGAAGTCCCTCCCTTCCCCAAACCCCACCCTTCTCAGACTCGGCCCCAAAAATCTCCCACCAGTGGCAAAGAGGGACCTGGTAACCCTAGTGGAAGCAGACCAGCTGAGGAGAGTATTAACGTCACTTGGAAACCATAGAGTTTTTGGAGGAATGTGCTATAGCATCCTCATCACTTCCGGGGTAAACCCCGGATCCCCCACCCCCGGATCCCACCCCCAGCTCCACCACAGTGAAGCTCCTGCCGGTGGCAATGCTACTTTTTCGTGAATCCAACAACAAATATTGAGGGCAATTTAAAAGCTCTGAACCCCAAAAGAGGGCTTGTACCACCACTCCTTGAAGAATCCTGCTCAGAATCTCTGTTAGTCTTACCAAAACTCTTTTGGCTTCCTCTGAAATGCCTTGGATGCTCTGGCTGGAGAGGAACACAAATTTTAATTCATGGAGAATTTTGTTTTATTATGAAATGTGAAGCTGTGGAGCTGCAGCTCTGTGCACGAGGGCTTAAAGTTATTCTTGCTTCTGTTCCGTTCAGTTTGTACTAGAAAAGCGACACTAACGTTGGCGAGAATGCTCATTCGCATTAGAAATGCCTCTCTGCTGCTTTCTTAGCTGCCTTAACAACAATCAAACATTTGTATAAATAGCACAACAGAGGCTCAACAGCAATGTTTCTCATCTATGAAAATGCTGTCTGATTTACATACAAGCTGCTCACAGTCAGATTGCTGGCTCATGCCACTGATTCATCTGAATGCTTACGCAAGTCATCAGTAGAGGCATTTGTTACTTTGAGCCTCTGCTACTCTCAAGTTTTTTAGGGGGAAATTATCCACAAAATCGCCTCTCACTCGCTCTTAATCTGGAATTCTGTGCTGTCATGCAAGAAATTTTGGGCACATATTTAGCGGTTGGATTCTGGAATTCTGCCCATTCTGTCAAAAATTGTGCTTTTGTTAAACGATCTACTCTCTTCCTAATATCCATGGGACTACTGTTAGGGCCCCCTGACCTGGATGGCCCAGGCTAGCCAATCTCGTCAGATCTCAGAAGCTGAGCAGGATCAGCCCTACTTAGTGTTTGGATGGGAGCCCACCAAGGAAGTGTAGGGTTGCTATGCAGAGGAAGGCAGTGGCAAACCACCTCTGTTAGTCTCTTGCCTTGAAAACCCCATAAGGGGTCACCATAACTCAGCTGCAACGTGACAGCACTTTCAACCACCACTGTCCATGGGACAGAGCATGATTTTCAACAGCTGCAGAAGATAATGTTGCCAAGTCTGGAGAAAACGTATACTTTGAGGTAAACACACAAAGTTAGGGATCTAAGACTCTCTGCTCCTTCGTCAACTGTAGTTCCTTGAAAGAATATAATCTGCACTTTTTGCTCTCCCGGCTGCCTAGGGTTGCCAACCTCCAGGTGGTGGCTGGAGATCTCCTGCTATTGCAACTGATCTCCAGCCGATATAGATCAGTTCACCTGGAGAAAATGGCCGCTTTGGCAATTGGACTCTATGGCATTGAAGTCCCTCCCTTCCCCAAACCCTGCCCTCATTAGGCTCCACACCCAAAATCTCCAGGTGTTTCCCAACCCAGAGCTGACAACCCTACGGCTGCCTGTGAGAAGAACTGTCCTCCTCCTGTTGCCAAGCCAGAGGTAAGGGTTTTGTGGATAGGGTTGCCAGGTCCCTCTTCACCACCGGCGGGAAGGTGACTGAAGTGATCATTCACCCTTGTATATAGCACTTTGCTGTTGTTGTTTGTTTGGTCCTTTCAATCAATACAAACTGTTTTTGCATTTATTTGTAGTACCTGGAGGTTGGCAACCCTACTTTGCCCCCAAAATCTCCAGTTATTTCCCAATCCTGGCAACCCTACTACCACCTGCACTGTGCATGAGCCACCCACGCCCTGCTGTCGAGATCCTGGGCCACACCCTGTTGAAAGGGCAGAGTCGCAGCCCTGTCCCCCCACCTTGCCAGTTGTCTGCCCCACTGGTCTACTCTCATCTAGGTTTGCCAGCCTCCAGGTGGTGGCTGGAGATCTCTTGCTATTACAACTGATCTCCAGCCGATCGAGATCAGTTCCCCTGGAGAAAATGGCTGCTGTGGCAATTGGACTCTATGGCATTGAAGTCCCTCCCTCTCCAAACCCCGCCCTCATCAGGCTCTGCCCCCAAAATCTCCAGGTATTTCCCAACCTGGAGCTAGCAGCCCTAATGACGTCCCTGAGATGCCCAGTTTGACGCCAATGAATTTGACTAATCCTTTTCTTTTTTGAAACCTGAGCTAATGGCTGTGCAAACCCAATCGGGTCAGAATGGGCCTCTCAAGCAATGACACATGTCTTGCTCTAGAATGAAATTTCCTAATTAAATTTAAACATCTGTGTATAAATAATTGTGCAGTTTAATTGTGCAGCATCCAGCCCCCCTCTGGGCATGTTTCTCATGCCTGTGATTGTTTGCTAATCAGTTGCACCTCACTCATTCGCATCTTCTCCTCCTCCTCCCACTGACTTCTGATTTAATTGGCATTTATTGAAATAGATGTTAGTAACTACTGTTCTGTTTTGATTTCTTTATTTCCCCCCCCTCCCGAAGGAGTTTAGAGGGTACCCCTTTACCTATCTGACCTATAAAACCACCCCCGCGATTTCTTTTTTGGTTCTTATGATGAAAAAGCGTGAGATCACCGAGATTTTTATAGATCAAATCTAGCAGCCTTTCCAGATTAACTTGGGTGGTGAGATGTAATTTTCGTGCAGGCCTCTCTCTCAAAATAAGAAATAATTATTCATTATTAATACAACCAGCCTGTGTAGAAAGTGGACTGATTTTAAATGCACATTGGGACTGGGTTTATTACAAAAGCCATAGCTAGGGATGGCCAGGATATCTCTCACCTGCCCCAACAAAGAAATGTGGCTGGTTTTCTCAAAACGTTTTGCTTCTCTTTTTGTTTCTCCAGAACAGGCACCGCCACACCTCGGCATTTCCTTTGATCTTAAATCTGGTTCCAATAGGGTTGCCAGCCCCAGGTTGGGAAATGCCTGGAGATTTTGGGGCAGAGCCTGAAGAGGGTGAGGTTTGGGGAGGGGAGGGACTTCAATGCCATAGAGTCCATTTGCCAAAGAGGCCGTTTTATCCAGGAGAACTGATCCCTACCGGCTGGAGATCAGTTGTAATAGCAGGAGATCTCCAGCTAGTACCTGGAGGTTGGCAACCTTAGGTGCCAAGTGTAGTGTTGTCAGGGTTGGTGACTTCTTGGAACATTTGTTTACTAACCTTGACACCCAATAGGGTGTCCAGTGGTGGTGAGAGACAGAAGGTGACATTCTTGAATTAATTGACCATTATATCTTGCTCCATGGAGAAAATTTTTTAGTGACAATGTTGGCCAATTTAGGAAAACGTACAGTTATGGAGAAAATCTTATTTCTCCTGGCAGATACGGAGCCCTCTGTCTCTCTTGAAGTTGCCTTCTTTGCTTTAGCAGCAAAGAAAATATGTGCCAGGTTGGCCCAAACCATTAATTCTGAACAGAATTGAGCTAATAATTTCAATTACAACTGGCTGATGCGAAGCGGGTTTCCCTAATTACAACTGTGAACTCTATCTGGCAGTCTCTTATTGCCTGAGACTACCACCATATTGGGCTTGAGATTTCACTTTTTGGGTTTCCCTCATCTTAAAAAGGTAAAGGTAGTCCCCCTGTGCAAGCACTGGGTCATTCCTGACCCATGGAGTGACGTCACATCCCGACGTTTAATAGGCAGACTGTGTTTACGGGGTGGTTTGCCAGTGCCTTCCCCAGTCATCTTCCCTTTACCCCCAGCAAGTTGGGTCCTCATTTGACCAACCTCGGAAGGATGGAAGGCTGAGCCAACCTTGAGCCGGCTACCTGAAACCGACTTCCGTTGGGATCGAACTCAGGTCGTGAGCAGAGCTTGGACTGCAGTACTGCAGCTTACCACTCTGCACCATGGGGCTCTTTCCCCTCATTTTACAGAACTGACTTTTGGCTGAGTAGCTTTGTTGTTTATTTCACGTTAGATAAGCCCAAGGTAACTTTGAATGTTAACTATTTAATAACGTTTTACATGCTGTACTTTGCTACGACCCAGAAGGTTAGAGAAACATACGCATAAAATTTGTTACTAAAATGTAACTCTTATTAATGATTGTCATCCAGATTTATAGTGTTTTAATTTTTGTAATGGCCATATGCAATAAAACTGAACTGAACTGAACTTAAGCAGGGGGGAAACGAGAAGGCAGCCACCAGAAGGTCATAGTTGGCCCATGATCTTCTCAGATATGAGGGCTGCCTGTCTTCACCTGGTGGCTGGAGATCTCCCAGAATTACAGCTGGTCTCCAAGTTATAGAAATCAGTCCCCCTGGAGAAAGCGGCTGCTTTAGAAGGTGGACTCTATGGTATTATATCTCGTTGAGGTCCCCCCTCCCCAAACCCCGCCCTCTTTAGACTCTACCCCCAAAATCTTCAGGAATTTTCCAACCCAGTCCTGGCAATCCTAGGTTTAAGATGATGTTGTTTGTAAAAACAACCGAGTGTGATTTGTTCTCATTTTGCCAAAAGGTGGACTCTAAGCTAGTTTGCATGTGAGATAATCTCTATGTGTTGACTAGGAGGCTCAGGGGGCGCTGAGACTAGGGTTGGCAACTCCAGGTTGAGGAATACCTGGAGATTTTGGAGGTGGAGCCTGAGGAGGACAGGATTTGGGGAGGGGAGGGAATTCAATGGAATATAATCCATAGAGTCCACCTTCCAAAGCTGTAGGGTTGCAAGGTCCCTCTTCGCCACTGACGGGAAGTTTTGGTAGCAGAGCCTGAGGAGGGTGGGGTTTGAGGAGGGGAGGGACTTCAATGCCATAGAGTCCAATGGCCAAACCGGCCATTTTCTCCAGGTGAACTGATCTCTGTCTGCTGGAAATCTTGTAATAGCAGGAGAGCCAGTGTGGTGTAGTGGTTAAGTGCGGTGGTTTAGAGCAGTGGACTCTGATCTGGAGAACCGGGTTTGATTCCCCACTCCTCCACATGAGCGGTGGATGCTAATCTGGTGAACTGGATTTGTTTCCTCACTCCTCCATATGAAGCCAGCTGGGTGACCTTGGGCAAGTTACAGCTCTGTTAGAGCTCTCTCAGCCCAACCTACCTCACAGGGTGTCTGTTGTGGGGAAGGGAAGGCGATTGTAAGCCGGTTTGATTTTTCCTTAAGTGGTAGAGAAAGTTGGCATATAAAAACCAACTCTTCTTCTTCTTCTTCTTCTTCTTCCACCTGGAGGTTGGCAACCATACAAAGCAGGTATTTTCTCCAGGGATACTTATCTATGTCACCTGGCGATCAGTTGTAATAGCAGGACATCTCCAGTCACCACCTGGAGGTTGGCAACCCTAGCTGAGACCAGGGTTGCCAGGTCCCTCCTTGCAACCGGCGGGAGGTTTAGGGAGTTGGGGGCTGCAATCAGCGTCATCTACGTGATGATGTCAGGTCAAGTTTGTTTGGGGCAGCCCCAACCAGGGCACTGGAGAAAAAAGTAGCCCCATTCCCCGTGCCTCCCTGCCAAACAGCTGACTGGGAAAAACAGCTGATCAGCAGCGAGGCTCTGGAACAGGCGGGGAGGGCCACTGGAGGGGAGGAAACAAGGTTACTTGTGGCAGCAGCCGCCTGGGAAGCCGGCCCAGCCCTGGGTCCTCCTCCCGGGAGTTCCCAGGCGAAATAAATCTATTCACCTGGAGAAAATGGTTGCTTTGGAAGGTGGACTCGATAACATTGTACCCTGCTGAGGTCCCTCCCCTCCCCAAACCCCACCCTCCTCAGGCTCCACCCCCCAAAATCTCCAAGTATTTCCCAATCTGGAGCTGGAAACACTACTGATCAGTCTGGCCTAGAGTTGCCAGCCTCCAGGTACTAGCTGGAGATCTCCTGCTATTACAACTGATCTCCAGCCGATAGAGATCAGTTCACCTGGAGAAAATGGCTGCTTTGGCAATTGGACTCTATGGCATTGAAGTCCCTCCCCTCCCCAAACCCTGCCCTTTTTAGGCTCTGCCCCAAAAACCTCCCATTGGTGGCAAAGAGGGACCTGGCATCCCTAGTCTGTCCTGTCATCGAGAGTCTAAGGGCAACTACAAGGGGGCTCTTGACATGTGAACCAGCCTATCGCCTCTGACAGCAGCACCCGTATCTTTAATGGCTGATGTATGTCTTGGGAACTTGAAGCCGTAGATGTTGTGGTAGAGAAATTTCATGCGCTTTAGAACTCCGGCGTTTTGTTCCGCATCATTTCAGATTCATCTCTGCATTTTTCCTCTCCTCTTTTTGCCCTCTGCCTAGTTTCGTTTTGACGTATTTCGATGTATTTTGATACAGCCGAGTGAGCTTTTTTTAAAAAAAAATCCTCTCCTTTTGCACACCACAAATATTTTAACACAGCAAAGATGAAATAGTCAAAAGAATGTGCGGGAACGTTTCCAACAGATGTCAGATTCAGACTCCCTCCCCCTTAATGTAGTTTGCTTTTGCAAGGAACAGAGTCCAAAGGGCTAGTCAGAGCCAGCATGATGTAGGGGTTAAGAACAGTGGTTTGGAGCAGTGGACTCTGATCTGGAGAACCGGGTTTGATTCCCCCATTCCTCCACATGAGTGGCAGAGGCTCATCTGGTGAACCGAATTTGATTCCCCATTCCTCCACATGCAGCCTGCTGAATCGGTGGAGTCTGATCTGGAGAACCGGGTTTGATTCCCCACTATTCCACATGAACAGTGGAGGCTAATCTGGTGACCTGGATTAGTTTCCCCACTCCTTCACACGAAGCCAGCTGGGTGACCTTGGGCAAGTCACAGCTCTTTTAGAGCTCTCTCAGCCCCACCTACCTCACAGGGTGTCTGTTGTGGGGGAGGGGAAGGGAAGGTGATTGTAAGCTGGTTTGTGTCTCCCTTAAGTGGTAGAGAACGTCGGCATATAAAAACCAACTCTTCTGCTTCTTCTTCTTCTTCTTCTTCTTCCACCTTCAAATCCCCACGTATTTCTGAACCCGGAGTTGGAAACCCCAGGCAGAACCTGAAGCTACCTGGCATTTCTGACTAGAATAGAACTGTTCGGGGAAGCATTTTTATAAAGCGAATATGGCTATAGTATAACAGAATTATCCAGGAAGTCACTTTTGGTGGTTTGTATATTATATAGTTCTTCCTGCATTGTTTTCTAGATTTGTAATTCCATTTTTTGCCCTGTTTGACATATCATGGCTGCTACTTCTCTGCATTCCTTCTAATCCTATCTCATTGTTTATTGGATGTCTCATGCTATTCAATTGTATTGTTTTATGCTGTGCAATCTGTCTTGAGTCTCAGTGAGACAGTTGGGCTGTAAATAAAGTAAGTAAATAAATAAATTTCAGACCATGGTAATAGTTCCCCGATAGAACAATTTTTAAAACATTGATTAGACCAGTAAAACACTGTCTGGTTAGCAGTTCTAGGTAGGATGCGGTCTTAGAAAATATGGTACCCAGTGGTAGTCATGGCAATGAGCACATGCATTTGGCCACATAAAGGAAGCTTCAGCTTAGACTGGCATTCAAGGGTCTGACTGTCTGAAGCCAAGTTAATCAAAGCAAATGGACTTCAGAGATGAGGGTTCCCTATTTGGTTTACCAATTCAGTGGCAGAAGGATGCTGTAAGAGAAGCTGTGAGTCTACAAGCACGATGATTGTGAGTACTGGGGCAGGCAGACATCTTGCTCAAGTCTACCCATGTTTACCAAGCCAGCCCAAGATACATTGATGCCCAAGGCTTTGATAGTGGCCATTTATGCTTGGTAATTAGCAGTGTATTCCAGGCTGAAGTTCCCCACATATTTTTTTTCCAGTTTTTCACACTGAACTATAATTCATGAAGTGACTGCGATGCCAGTGCAATACCTGCTTCGCATTTCTTAAGAGCCCCTTTAACGTGACCTTTTGTGTTTGCTCCACCCCCACCTCAAAGAATCTCCTCAAGGAAGCATGCAAAATCACAGCAGCGCATTAGCTATGCAAACAGAGATTGCTAATGGCTATGGAAACAAAGGAACGAAGGAGCAGGCGAGTGGGGGGTGGACTTTCTCCTTTTGCATTGGGATCGTGAATACTCATTTTAAAGGTCACATTTAAAAAGAAGAGCTTTGAGCGAGCATCAAAATTGACCTTGCATAAATGGCCTAAGAGTAGTTAACTTGGGGTCTTATCCACAATGAAGTTTTCAGAAATGGATCGGAGCTGTGCAAAGGCATAATAATAGTTGGGACTTGTGGGTGAAATGATCATCTGTTGGCAGGTCTCTCTGGATTTCTGGGATTTAACCTTCTCAGGATCACCAAGAAGGGTTGCAAACCTCACCCCTTGATCTGCCAAGAATCGGGTGGGGCCTGGAGTTCTCTCAGAATTAAAACTGATCTCCAGACTCAGTTCCCCTGGAGAAGCTTTGCAGCTTTGGAGGGTGGACTATGGCATTATATCCTGTTGAGGTCCCTCCCCTCCCCTAAACCTCACCCTGCCTAGGCTCCACCCCTGAATCTCTGGGAATTCCCCACGCAGAACTTGGCAACCCTAGCAAGCACCATACTTTAGCTATCAGGCTCCAGCCCTTGAGACCCAAGGTCTGAAGCTTCTAACAATCATGAATTTCACGCAAGTTGCTAAAACAGTATTCAAAGTCTGCCCCGTGGTCAGGATGCTTACGGTTTAAGCCTCTAGACAGCAGTCAGTGGAAGAAGTTAGCTGCTGCAGATGCAACGACAGAATTACATGCAGCAGACTGAGACATTAGAGCCAATTAAAGAAATAGTCTACCTAGAGATCGTTGACTTAATGAGACCCCAGGTCAGCAAAGCACTGAAGTTTGTGCCTGTCTGAGATCAATGGAACACCTTTTCTGCCTAAATAGGGCAGATGCACCAATACTTTGCACACAAACCATGCTGTGGCATCAGAGGGGAGCTGAGCACTAGGGCTTTTGAAAAAAAATTCAGTAGAATTTGGATTCGGCAAAATTCGGCCCGTTTTTATTCGGGCCGTGGCGAAGTCCGAACTCCCCCGCTTCGGATCCCCAAAATTCGGGGGGGATCCGGAGTTCGGGGGAAAATTCGGCTCCCCGCGCGCCTTCAGGGGGATTCCCTGAAGGCGCGCGGGGGGCCTTTAAACACATCTGCGCCTCCCTGTTTAAAGGCCCCCCCAACAAGCCCCTCTGCGCTGTCTGCGCAGGCAGCACAGAGGGGTTTAAAGACCCCCCGCCCGCCTTCCCGGGACTCCTGGCAAGGCTGGCAGGGGGTTGTCAACCCCCTCTGCGCTCTCTGCACAGGCAGCGCAGAGGGGTTTAAAGACCCCCGCCAGCCTTGCTGGGACTCCTGGCAAGGCTGGCGGGGGGTTGTCAAGCCCCTCTGCGCTCTCTGCGCAGGCAGTGCAGAGGGATTTAAAGACCCCCCCCCGCCCGCCTTCCCGGGACTCCCAGCAAGGCTGGCGGGGGGCTGTCAAGCCTCTCTGCGCTCTCTGCGCGAGAGGCCCTTTAAACAGATCTGCGCCTCCCAGCTGGGAGGCGCAGACCTGTTTAAAGGGCCCCCTCCCCACGCCTTCATGGAAGCCCTGTGAAGGCACGGAGGGGGCGAATCTGCCGAATTTATTCACCGAACCCCCGAAGTCGACAAATTTGGTTCCCCTGTTTCCCGCCTTTTTTGAGTTCGGTTCGTCCGAACCGAAAAACAGCCGAATCGGGGGAATTCGGCTGTTTTTCGGTTCAGCCCAAACCGAATCAACAGCCCTACTGAGCACTACCAACATATTAAAAAAGAATTCCAGGCATCTTTTTGTCGCAGATTTAAACCATGCGTGTGAGTTAAGCGCTGTCAAGTTGCTTCCGACTCATGATGACCCTATGAATCAGTGTCCTCCAAAACATCCTATAGTTAAGAACATAAGAAAAACCATGCTGGATCAGACAAAACCCATCAAGTTCAGTAGTCTGTTCACACAGTGGCCATCCAGGTGCCTCTAGAAAGCCCACAAACAAGACAACTGCAGCAGCATTGTCCTGCCTGTGTTCCACAGCACCTACTACAATAGACATGCTCCTCTGATACTAGAGAGAATAGGCATGCATAATGACTAGTATTCATTTTGATTAGTAGCCATGAATAGCCCTCTTCCATAAACATGTCTACTCCCCTCTTAAAGCCTTCCAAGTTGGCAACTATCACCACATCCTGGGGCAGGGAGTTCCACAATTTAACTATACATTGTGTGAAGAAATACTTCCTTTTCTCTGTTTGGAATCTCTCACCCTCCAACTTCAGCAGATGACCCACGCTTTGGTATGATGAGAGAGGGAAAAAAGCTTCTCCCCGTCCACTCTCTCCATACCATAGTTAACAGCCTTGCTCAGGTCTTGCATACTGAGGGCCATGGCTTCCTTTATAGAGTCAGTCCATCTCATGTTGGGTCTTTTCTACTGCCTTCAACTTTTCCTAGCATTATTGTCTTTTCCACTGACTCTTGTCTTCTCATAATGTGACCAATGTACAATAGCCTCAGTTTATTCATTTTAGCTTCTAGGGACAGTTCAGGCTTGGTTTGATCTAGAACCCCTTCATTTGTTTTTTTGGGGGTCCACACTATCTGTAAAACTCTCCTCCAACACCACATTTCAAAGGAATCTACTTAAACCATAATGTGTAGAAAGAAATACACATTCGCAGAAGAAAATAAGGACACTTACATACGTTTCACACCCCTGCTCTCTGACCAAGGGAAACTCTGCTTGTCTGTACACACACAGATTTACAATTCTTTATTTGCCATTACACATTACTAAAAGCTTTTATTTGCTTTTATTTGTTGAATTCGTTTATAGCCTCTACTGGCTTCCGAAAGAAGAATGGTAGTTAATTGACCATAACCTTTTCCTTTCTGTAAAGAATGTTTAACAGAATGTTTAATATCAGAGTGGATCTGGCTGTAATTTATTATACGAATAGCTGCAGCTCAAACCGATGCAACTATATTTACTATCTGCAGTTATGGGAGTGGAAAGGGAACTAGTGCAAATGAGCACTTAACTTTTTTTTAAAGGTATCTCACAAAACTCCCCTCAGAATAAAATAAGGACAGTGATTTACCAAGAACAGGTCCCAGAAAATAAAGTTTGTTCTGAGAAAATAGGGACAGAACACCTGCTGTTATGCTTAAACTGGTTTAATATAATTTCTTTTTACCCAAGAACCCAGGGAATTATACTTCTGTGAAAATGAGAGATTCCTTAGCAGAGGTGAAGGGCAGCCCATTCCTGAAGGGGGGGCACAAAGCTCCTTAGGAGCTGGCATGACCCTGCACCATCATAGGTGCCACCTTATCACGGAATAAGGTGGCATCCAGAAGCCGCTGCCCCCTGCTGCCAGTGCAGCCACACTGGCAGGCATCCTAATTAAATTACAGTCCCCAAGGTTGTTTAAAATGACTAAACTGAGGCTATCTTATTTTGGTCACATTAGGAGAAGGCAAGAGTCACTAGAAAAGACAGTCATGCTTGGAAAAGTTGAGGGCAGCAGGAAAAGAGGAAGGCCCAACAAGAGATGGATTGACTCAATAAAGGAAGCCACAGCCCTCAATTTGCAAGATCTGAGCAAGGCTGTCAAAGATAAGACATTTTGGAGGACGTTGATTCATAGGATCGCCATGAGTCGGAAGCGACTTGATGGCACTTAACACACACACACAAGGTTGTTTGGGGAACACACTGGCACTTACCCCCCTACCTTATTTAATCTTATCTGGTAGAAGATTCCTGACTCCGTCCCTTTTGGCTGGCTGCTAGTCAGTGTGTCACTGGAATGGGCGTCACTGGGTTTTAAGGTTAGTTTTAGAATCAGAAGTTTTTAACTGTTCAATTATTAATATATATATTTTATGAAATATAATTATGTTTTATGGTGATGTAACCCGCTCTGAGCCCTGGCAGCGATAGAGCAGGATATAACCCCCCAAATAAATAAATATATACAATTAATACGCTCATAATGTAAATTTGCCCTCACTAGGATTGCCAACTCCAACTTGGAAAATTTCTGGAGATTTGGAGGTGGAACTCAGGGGAGGGTGGAGTCTGGGGTAGGGGGAGAGCTCAGTAGTGGTGTGAAGCAATAAAGCCACTCTCCAGATTTGCTATTTCCTCCAAGGGAACTGATCTCTGTATTCTGGATTTATGCCTATATTTTATGCCTAAATAGTACAGGACATGAAGATAAAACAAGGTAGGGTATATATGGTTGACAACTCTTGGAAGGTGCAAATCTGTCAAGGGGTGGAACCCAGCCCAAGAGCCACCCACACAGGGGTGGAACTAGTGGGTCGAAGTCTGGAGCTCAGTGGGATTAAGTGGTGGCACCAACAGAAAATACTAATTTGTCTAAGGTGTTCTGTTATCTCTGAGGAAAAAAAAAACAGAAAGGGAAGCAGAAAAGGTAGCCAAAGATAGCTATAGTGTTTAAACAAGCTGCTTCTGAGGCACACAAAAGCTTGGGCTGAAAATGAAAGTTAAAAGTGGCTGCAAACCCAGGCTTGAAAGGTCTGAAATTACTTTGCCATAAAAAGCACTAAATAGTTTTTTTTTTAAGTTCTTCTCCTTTTCCTTCCACTATACGAGAAAACCCTCCTTTGGCAACCTCCTGTTGCACTTCTGGCATGTTTTCAGAATCATCATTCATAGGTAACAGTACTGTGGATGGTAATTGGTTTGCATGTATCTTAGGCCAATTAGCATCCTCACAGAATGTAGCTGAACGACTGAAACTTAATGCATTTTGGTTATTTACAAAACGGTAAGATTTCATTCCTGTCTGATACCCCAGGAATGTCAACTTTTTTGCTCTTTCACCACCTTTCCTACGTTGTTTCAGTGGTATATTAACCCATGCTTTACTGCCAAATATCCTGATATGATCCAAACTGGGATCTTTCCCATACAAAGCCTTGTATGGAATGTTATCTGTGGCACTTGTCCAAATTCTATTTGATATATAACAAGCATTTTTTGCAGCTTCAGCCCAGAACATTTTTGGCAATCCAGCATCAAGTAGCATTGATTTTATCATTGTTTGTAGTACTCCTCCCTTTCTCTCTGCAACACCATTTTCTTGACTCATAGATACATTAGCAATTCTGTGTTCAATACCTTGAGTCTTAAACCAATGAGCCATTTCACCAGACATGTACTCGCCCCCAAAATCACCTTGGAACTTACAAATTTTATGCCCCAATTGCCTTTGCACATTGTTAGCCCACATCTTTATAGTATCACACACCTCTGACTTCTTTGCTATGGGATACACCCATGTGAACCTTGTGGCATCATCTATCAAAAGAAGAAGATATTTTCTTTTAGATATACTGTCTGGGAAAGGGCCTACCAGATCACTATGTACAAGATATAGAGGGGTTTTTGTCACTCTGTCACTCCTTGGTGCAACTGGGTGTGCTTTAGATTTACTTTGCTTGCACACATCACAATCCAGATATGTTTTGCACCTTTCAACCTTCTCTTTGCCCAGAAGGGCAAGAGTTTTATTCAAGGTACCCCAACCCACATGGCCAAGTTTTCTATGTAGCAAATGTATACATTTATGGTGAGGGTTTTTATTTAACACTGTTTGTGCTTTACCTGCCATGTTCTCTAGCACATACACATTATCTTTCAAATTCCCCACTGCCATAATTTTATCACCTTTGAGAATATTACAGCACTTATTTCTGAAAGTCACACTGAATCCAGCAGAATCTAGTGCACTTATACTTAATAAGTTTTTCTCAAGAGAGGGTATACAAAGCACATCATTGAATGTATGGTTTAAACTTCCAAACATTACACTTCCTTCACAGGAAACAGTTGCAGAACGTCCATCTGCCAAACTTACATGACCTAACGCCGATTGATGTGAGTTCATTAGTAGCCTTTCCTCCCTCACAAATATTTGTGAAGCTCCTGAGTCAATTATCCAAGAGTCATTCAGGGAGTCTGGACTTGCTCTCACCAGCGTAGCTTGTTGTTTGGTCACAAATTGAATCTTTTTTCCTTCTCTGTATTTCCTTGCAGCAAGGCAAAATCTTTGAATGTGCCCCTCTTTTCTACATCTGAAACATCTCTTTACACGTAAATCTACAGGTATAGATTTGCTTGCTTCACTGACATTCGCACAGCTGAGGCTTGTATCCTTCCTTATCTCTTGCTTGGCACAGCTCCCGGTCTGGCTGACTGCCAACTCCCGTTGCGTATATCTCGTCTCCTCTGATAATAACCTCCCTGTGATGTATTGCAGAGATAACGTTGCTGCATCCACAGATTCAAGGGCTGAGATAAGTGGGTCGAAACGCTCCGTCAGGGAACTTAAAACTATAAACACCTGGTCCTGGTCAGAAATCTGCTTTCCCCTCTGAGCCAGCAGTTGAAAATACGTGGCTAAGGTGTTCAAATGAGCTCTGACACTCTCATTTGGCTCCATAGTCTTTCTATAAATCCTCCTCATCAGGGAAATAAGAGATCCAGCCGTGTCTTGCACATACACAGCCTTGAGGCTATTCCAGGCATCTTTAACTGACCCCTGTCCCGCCACATGCACCAACTGGTCATCAGCAACACTTAATATCAATGTGGCCAATGCCTTCTGGTCTTTTAAACTTTCCTCAGGTGTGGGAGCTTGTGGGGGAGAATCCACATACGTCCACAATGACTCACGCTTAAGATAATGCTCCATTCGCAGAGACCACATGGCATAGTTATCTGCAGTCAGTTTATCAACCAGCATAGCAGAAACAGCTTGCGCCATGATATCTTCTCTCACCGGCAGTAGCTGATTATCTTCCCCTGGTTCCTCCTCCGACTCTTTGTCAGAAACAACTGACCCGTCTGCAGACTGTACATCAAGGTCCTCAGCGTCGCTGGCCTCTGTAGACATCCAAACCGCTCACAGCAGCAACTCACGGCAGTAGCTCACCAACTCCAATAGAACCTCCAGCTCTCAGCGCAGTCTATCTGGGCCCATAACCCTGTCGCGCACAGCTTGTCTGGACTTCAGGAGTTTACCTGGTAGCAACTTCACACCACGCAGTTCTGCTATGTACAGTTTATTTACAATATCTACACAGAGTTCTTTGGCTGTTAACATTCACAACTCTGAGCATCAAAGTGCTTCGCCAGCATATATATTTCAGGCAATAGGTAACTTACATTCACTATACAGACTTATATACACATTCATGACCAATCACAGTTCACCTGAGATGAGTCATTCTGGAACTCCCCATTCCTGGCTGTACAAACTGGATCAGACCAGCCTCATCACATGACTTAGCTGTCACTCTGATCAGTATGATCTGTTTAGCAAACTGCAGACTAGGCATAACTTTGACATATGTTGACATGGCAACCAGCACAAAGTGGGGGGAGGGGGGACAAGGAACCAGTCATGCCAGTAGAAAATGGGCCAGATGGCAGCCCTAGGGGTGTAGCGTGTTGCCCATAGGCTGCAGTGCAGGAAAGTGGATCCTCTTTTATCCCTCTTTCCATCAATGCTCTTAAAAGTATAGGAATTCTAGGCGGATTGTCTATTTACTGTTTGGCTGGATTTTACTGTGCTCTTTTGCTTATTTTTCTTCCTCTTGTGGTTTTCCTCTTGTGAATTTTGTTAGCCGGTAGTAAGGCTACGGAAGTCGGTTTCAGGTAGCCGGCTCAAGGTCGACTCAGCCTTCCATCCTTCCGAGGTCGGTAAAATGAGGACCTAGCTTGCTGGGGGTAAAGGGAAGATGACTGGGGAAGGCACTGGCAAACCACCCCGTAAACAAACCCCCGTCTGCCTATTAAACGTCGGGATGTGATGTCACCCCATGGGTCAGGAATGACCCGGTGCTTGCATAGGGGACCTTTATCTTTACCTTTAGTAAGGCTGTAATTTGTAAAGCAGCTCGGGAGACGGTTTTTGCTTAAAAATTAGGGTAAAGTGGCATTTGCAAACAGTTCTATGCATGCATCATTTAAATCAGCATTTCCCAAACTTTTGAAAGCGGAGAGCCAAACTAGACGTTGTGACCGCATCCGCAGGCTGCACCCGTGGATGCTGCCACCATTATAGAGCTCAGTTCAGGCCATTTAAAAATGCTGCCTCAGCACAGTGGGATCAGGCTATCTTGTTGCCCCTCACTGCATTGTTTCAAGCGTTGAAACACCCGAGGACACGGTAATATCTAATTTGGCCCAGAGGCATGTCTAAATTAGAATTTACATCCCAAAAGGCATGGTGGGGTTGACAAGGAAGAGTATGGGTACCATTGGCATAGAATGAGGCTGGGTCCCGCTTTGCCCATCCTCCTCTTCTCTGGCATGGGTACGAGGGGGCAAGTGAGGAAGAAGATGGGTGTCACAGGCATGGGGTGAAGCCAGGTTGACCAAACACATCCTTGTGGACATATTTTATTCACCCAGCTGGCTTCGTGTGTAGGAGTGGGGAAACAAATCCAGAGAGCCAGTGTGGTGCAGTGGTTAAGAACGGTGGTTTCGAGTGGTGGAGTCTGACCTGGAGAACCGGGTTTGATTCCTCCCTCCTCCACATGAGTGGCGAAGGCTAATCTGGTGAACTGGATTTGTTTCCCCACTCCTCCACATGATGCCAGTTGGGTGACCTTGGGCAAGTCATTCTCTCTCAGCCTCACCTACCTCCCAGGGTGTCTGTTGTGGGGAGGGGAAGGAAAGGTGATTGTAAGCTAGTTTGATTCTCCCTTAAGTGGCAGAGAAAGTCGGCATATAAAAACCAACTCTTCTTCTTCTTCACCAGATTAGCCTCCACCGCTCATGTGGAGGAGTGGGGAATCAAACCCGGTTCTCCAGATCAGAGTCCATTGCTCCAAACCACCGCTCTTAACCACTACACCACGCTGGAGAGAGAGGAGGGGGAATCTGCCTTACGGTGGATTTAGAAATAAACCCTGCGTTCCATGATATCACAACAGCCACTGAAAATAAAAGCCACTTGTATCTTGATCCTAGCCACTGTTCAGGGTGCCTTAGCCAATTGAAATTAATGGGCTTAAGTGCACCTAACTCTGCAGAGAATCAGGCTGCCTGCATTGGCCAGGTTCCTACCTGATATAGGCTTTCTCTGTAATCCGGTGTGTCATATAATTAAAGACGGTGGGAGGCTGGAACGAGAGCCAGAAAGTCCCTTAAACACACAAATCCTATTTGGAAGCCATTTGGCATCCTGCCGGGAGGTGGCAAAGATCCAGTTCCCCTCTCTGAGCAGTCTGTCCCGGTGTTTCCCAGTCTCACTCTTCCATTTGTTTGTTACTGAGGTTTTCTGGAAATCAGAAGATACAGGGGTAGAGAAAAACACACACACCTTGAAACAGTAAAAGCACCGACCTGAGAGTTTCTAAGAGATGTTCTGTAACTGTGGAAGAATTGCTTGGTATAGGACACTTGTAGGGAAACTGCGTGATGGAATTCTCACATCTGATCTACAACAGAATCTCCCTGCAACGGAAAAGCTAGTGTGCCAGGGAGAAGGATCTTAGCACAGAGTTTTTTTGAAGTGGGATCTTTTAAAGGACTCAAGTCCAACAAAACGTACACACTGCCTCCTCCCATGAGTTCCATTTGTTTCCTCTGAGACCCACCGAGGGGCCCTGCTCAGAGAGAGTTCTCACTGAACTGATAAAGGTGTGTATGGGTTGTATCATTTCATACATCAGGTTTGGAGTGGGGAGAAGAAGAAGAAGAGTTGGTTTTTATATGCCGACTTTCTCTGCCACTTAAGGGAGAATCAAACCGGCTTACAATCACCTTCCTTTCCCCTCCCCACAACAGACACCCTGTGAGGTAGGTGGGGCTGAGAGAATGTGACTTGCCCGAGGTCACCCAGCTGGCTTCATGTGTAGGAGCGGAGAAACAAATCCCGTTCACCAGATTAGCCTCTGCCGCTCATGTGGAGGAGTGAGGAATCAAATCCGGTTCTCCAGATCAGAATCGAGCACTCCAAACCACCGTTCTTAACCACTACAGCACGCTAGCTCTCAGCGACTGATGTGATTGCAAAAAAATGTGATTGCAAAAAAATCTAGGTTTCCCCAGTGGGGCACATAGCACCTGGCCAAGGCCAATTCAGATTAGGATTAAATATCCAATACTTGCCTGGCTGAGATTAACCCCCTCGTTCAGAACTCAGGTTTGACTATGCAAATCCAGGGAATATCTTGGGAGGGAGGGAGATGTGAGATGTCGTTGTGCTGATTCTGGATCCGCAATGGTTATTTCAACATAATTTATTCCGCAGCCCACTCTTCTCTCCACATTTTGTGATACGTGTTGTCCACCCACCATATGCAGAGAGTCACATTTTATTATATTCATCATGAGCGAGTTTTTACCTTCTCTTAGCTCTCGATTGTATCGTTATTCCATTGCTGAGAAGGAAGGTGTTTTAACAGACCCAAATTGCTCTGGGAAGTTTATTATTCAAGCACCATAATGTCTTGATAGTGGAAGTACAACACCTCATGTATTGTGCAACAGATTATTTGCTAAGCGTGTGTGACTTTAAAAAAAATGTGGCGAGTGATCATTCTGTAACTCCCGTGTCTTGATGTGGGATATGTGCATTTTGGAATGGAATGTGCACCAGCATGGTGTAGTGGTTAAGAGCGGTTAACAGTGGTGGACTGTAATCTGGAGAACCAGGTTTGATTCCCCACTCCTCCACATGAGCGGCGGACTCTAATCTGGTGAACCGGATTGGTTTCCCCACTCCTACACATGAAGCCAGCTGGGCGACCTTGGGCTAGTCACAGTTCTCTCTGAACTCTCTCAGCCTCACCTACCTCACAAGGTGTCTGTTGTGGGGAGAGGAAGGGAAGGAGATTGGAAGCCGGTTTGATTCTCCTTAAAAGGTAGAGAAAGTCAGCATATAAAAACCAACTTCTTTTTCGTTAGTATTTAGTAACCCTTGTTAGCTGTCTTTACTAGTGTTGCTCAAAACCCTGATCCTAATGACATACACCGCATTTATGTAGAAGAAGAAGATTCAAGTCAAATCTCACCTTAAAGCTCCAACAAGATTTCCAGGGTAGAAACTTTCGAGAGTCAAAACTCCCCCTGGTATCTGATGAAGTGAGCTTTGACTCTGGAAAATGTACACCCTGGAAATCTTGTTGATCTTTAAGGTGCTACTGGACTCAAACCTTGCTCTTCTACTGCAGAGATAAATAATAAAGCCAAGGCCTAAGGTGCAAGTAAAGTAAAAATATATTGTATTACTCAGTTAAAATTCTCTTCATATTACATATTTCTCTGAAGAAGCCTGTTGGTGAAACACGTAGGTACCCTTTTATTTTCTCCTTTCATCCACTGCAAACCAACATGGTTACCCATCTCAAACAATCCTAATTTATTCTATCTATCTGTCTGTCTGTCTGTCTGTCTGTCTGTCTGTCTGTCTGTCTGTCTGATAGGGTTGTCAGCTCTGGGTTGGGAAATTCCTGGTGGTTTTGGGGGGTGGAGCCTAAGGAGGGTGGGGTTTGGACAGGGGAGGGACTTCAATGGGGGATAATGCTATAGTGTCCACCTTCCAAAGTGGCTATTTTCTCCAGGTGAACTGACTTCTGTTGCCTGGAAAGCATTTGTTATCCCAGCAGAGCTCCAAGCCACCACCTGGAGGCTGAAGGAAAAAAGCAAGCACTGATGGCTAATAAACATATCAAGTTACACTTTATGTATAGAAACAATATATTACAACTTATCAGTTACATAAACCAAATAAGATTGCATAGAACAAAACACAATTAAGTCCCGAAGTATTTCTAAGACCTTCACCGGGTAGGTTTTCCCGATGTGTGTAAAGAAGGAGCGTCACTTGCAGGCAAGAAAAGCCGCGCGCCAATTCAAAATCCAAAAGCAAAAGTAGTTGTAAGCCAATTCCTGGCTCGTGTGTTGCAGGCCAATTCCCGGCAAATATTATAACAAACAGAAAAGTTATTTGATATTAGGGCTGTATTGTCCCTTATAGGAATACGTCCCTTGAGTATTTTGTATTGGCCCAAGCCCATGATAGGGTTCTGGTAAATTCCTATTTCGCCGAAGCTTTGTCCATTGGGCTATGAAAAGGCATGAGATGACTGTTTATCTCTGTATAATAAATAATAGTTGATTTAAACGAGACCTAATATTACTATAATAGCAAAAATAATTCAATATCCATTTTAACAAAATATAATATGTACACAAGGAGTAAATACATACCATTTGCCAGTGAACATTCTCACATGGTATTCAGTTGGGAAGCACGAAGCAATTTTTGAATCCTACCACCTGGAGGCTGGCAACCTTGTCTGTCTGTCTGTCTGTCTGTCTGTCTATCTATCTATCTAATTTCTGTGCTGCCTTTCCACCCAAATAGGCTCCCCATTTATAACCAGTTTACTATAAAAGTAGACCTTGGATGGATTGTGCTGGGCCAGATTTGGACTCTCTCTGGGTCCTTTTTATGTTGAGGCCCGCATAATTCTGTCATCCCTCCCTCCAATGTCTAAACACTCTTCCAGCTAATGCTTTCCTTTTTCCTAGCGCTTGCTCAGGCAAGGTTCTGACATCTGATGGTTCTTTCTCCAAGGCACTTCAGCTGTTGTTTAGGAATTTCCAGCTTATATGGCAAGTTTGGAGAGTGACAGCTTTTTGCATTGCATTTAATGGGAATGGTGGCATATGCTCCCTCTCTCAGCTTTGCTTGGGGGGGGGGGGGGTTTGCAGAAGTACCTGTAGCTCGTGTTGCTAGGGACACTGCCAGAATTGACTTGCGTTTTCCAACACGCCTTATTTCGGAGGCTATATTTTGGAACAGATTCATTTAAAAAAAAAAATTTTTTTTTGCATTCCTAGCTGCGAGAGGCATTGCAGCATTTATCATAATCACACTGTTTAATTTTTTAGTAATCATTGTTAGTATTATTCATAGCATATTATATTTGATTTATTTTGTACATGATACTTTACAGAGTGAGATATACAAAGAAGATCGGTCTCTGCCTCAAAGACCTATAATCTGCATTTGAACTGTGGGGCAACCAGCAAAGGGAGACACAGGCTGTTTATGCATAGGTACTTTCACTCACATTCACCCCCAGTCTGACTCAGTTGTTCCTTGGAGTTATGCATTAGTTTTCCATCCATTAGACTTGACCTTGTGCCCAGCCATAGCAAATCTTGGGTCTTCCCGTTCCTGTAATAACCTGATTCTTCGATCTCCCCTGAGATCAGTCTGGGTGAAATCTCCATACATAAGCCAAATTTCGTGACGGGGGAAGTTAGAGGGGGTGACGTTTCTCTCACAGAAAGCACTACAGCCAAATACAAAGCAGCATTTCAAGGGGTTGGGACTCAAACGCTTCCTGATTTCTTAGAGTTCTTTCTGTGCAGACTCACACAAGAAAGGGTTTTAAAAAGGATGCTTGGGTTCCCCCCCTCCTTTTAGAGAGCTCCATTTTTTGAAAAGGTTTGAAAAACAGCACTTGGGTTTCTTCCAGGGGGAGAGGGGAAATGGATGTTTCTCTCTCAGAAGGCACTACAGCCAATTTCAAAGCAGCATTTCAAGGAACGGGGACTCAAATGCTTCCTGATTTGAGCTTGGTGACTGCTGGTGCATAGATTTGCAACAGAAAAGTGTGGGTTGAGTGACCTTCGAGCCCCAGGTAAAACTCCCATGCATAAATGACCTAAGAAGGAACGTGAGCCAACGTAGTTATATTTACATAGGCTTTGGATGCAGTTGAGGGCCGGCTGTTAGTAGGGTTACCAACATCAGGGTGGGGTCTGGAGTTTTCCCAGAATTACAACAGACCTCTAGTTCCCTTGGAGGAAATGACAGCTTCCGAGGATGGTCTGTGACATCACATCCCTTCTGATCTCCTTCCCCTCCCCAAACTCCATCCTCCTGAGGCACTGACTCCAATCTCCAGGAATTTCGCAAGCCAGAGTTGGCAATCCTAAACCATTAGAATTGGACCATGGGTTTCATGGGAAATTCCCTTTCCTTTAATATCCACAAGGATCCACTTGGACACAGATCTCCCCCCCCCCCCCAACACACACAAACACAGACAGACTCACACTTGTTTGAGTCTTTGGTAAAAGACTGATGTTTATGTATGCCATACAACTTGATTGGTCTAGATGCAAAGCTTTTTCTTTTTCTTTTTAACATCAGTTAAAATCTATTTACTTGTTTTTTTCATTGCAAACCTTCTGGGAGCTGGGCAGGGATGGAAAGTGGAACCTGCATGGATATGAGCAGGCAGGGAGAAACACTCTCACAGAAACCAAGGGTTTAGCTAGCAGCAGTCCTGGTCCAGCTGACAACGCCAATCTTTCGTGCCACGCCCTGAAATTCTGTGCCTTCCCAGCGCATAATTTATTCTGCTTCCTCTACTTTTGGAAAGGAACTTTTCACCTTCTGATCGCTAATGGTCTTAGCAAGCTCTCTAGCATCTGAGACTGTACCACCGCCCCCCCTCCCAACATGTTTTCAAGCACATCATTTTAAACATTAACATAATGATAATAATGAAAATAATAACTTAGGGCTGTTTAGCTTGGAAAGAAGGCGGCTAAGGGGAGACATGATAGAGGTCTATAAAATGATGCATGGTTTGGAGAGAGTGGACAGGGAGAAGTTTTTTTCCCTCTCCCATAATACTAGAACACGGGGTCATCTGTTGAAGCTGGAGGGTGACAGATTCAAAACAGATAAAAGGAAGTATTTTTTCACACAACACATAGTTAAATTGTGGAACTCCCTGCCCCAGGACGTGGTGATGGCTGCCAACATGGAAGGCTTTAAGAGGGGAGTGGACATATTCATGGAGGAAAGGGGTATTCATGGCTATTAGTTAAAATGGATACTAGTCATGCTGCATACTTATTCTCTCTAGTATCAGAGGAGCATGCCTGTTATATTAGGTGCTGTGGAACACAGGCAGGATGGTGCTGCTGCAGTCGTCTTGTTTGGGAGATTCCTAGAGGCACCTGGTTGGCCACTGTGTGAACAGACTGCTGGACTTGATGGGCCTTGGTCTGATCCAGCAGGACCTTTCTTATGTTCTTATGTAATCAGCGCCAATCCTGAAATATTGCTGCGCCTTGCCAAATGTTGCAGCTTTTATCGGAGTGCATGGAATTGCAACCTCCACGCATGCATCCTTGCTTGTATGGATTTCTTTCTTTTTTTGCAAGCTTTTCCGGAAGAGGCAGTTTGATGAGAACCTCAGCCACAGCCAATTTTCTGGTTAACCTAATGATGGATGGACTAACTATACCTTTCAATTCACCCCTTTTCAGATTTGTCATAATAAACGGGGAGAAGACGAGGAACAAATCTGTTGCCAAAACCTCTTTGGATGATGTGAAATAGTTTCTCCCATCTTGGTATCCTAGGAAACGGAACTCTCTTCCGAAGGGAGCCAGGTTTTAGCCAACTGTATACTGGGGAGAGGGAAATAATAATATGAAGAAATAAAGGTGGTTAATTGCCCAGCAAGGGAGACATAGCCGAGAGCTTTGCTGGCTTGTGATTAGGTGAATTAGTAGAACAATGACCCAATTTTCTTAGGTTTCTGGACAGCTTCACACAATTTCTACCCCTGCTTTCTTCTTTCTGGCTCTACCAGTGCGCATTTCTCCTCTTCTATCCGGCAGGTGTAGCCTGCCTGTACCTATTTCTCAGAAGCACTCTATTGACAACTGTCACTATCTGGTAGAACGGCCCCTAGAAGCCTAGATTAAGGCAGTGGTCTTTCACCACTACAAGCCTTTCTGTCTGATGAGTGTTTGCTGGCTGATATTCAGTCCTATGGCCTCTGCCACCTAGGGTTGTCAGGCCTCTCTTCACCATCGGCAGGAGGTTTTTGGGGCAGAGCCTGAGAAGGATGGGGTTTGGGGAGGACGAGGACTTCAGTGCCATAGAGTCCAATTGCCAAAGTGGCCATTCTCTCCAGGTGAATTGATCTCTGTCGGCTGGAGATCAGTTGTAATAGCAGAAGATCAGCTAGTACCTGGAGATTGGCAACGCTACTGCCACCTCAAGGCTGTGCTACCATAATATACTTTAAGTGTGTGTTTATGTGTTGTGTGCTGTCAAGTTGCTTCCAAGTTATGGTGACCCAACCAATTAATTATGTTCAAAACATCCTATAATTAACAGCTTTGCTCAAGTCTTGCAACCTGAAGGCCGTGACTCCCTTTATGAGTCAATCCATCTCATGCCAGGTCTTCTTCTTTTCCTACTTCCTTCAGCCTTTCCTAGTATTACTGTCTTTTCCAGTGTGTCTTCATATGATGTGACAAAAGTATAATAGTCTCAGTGTAGTCATTTTAGCTTCTAAGGAGAATCCAGACTTGGTTTGGTCTAGAACCCACATATTCGTCTTTTTGCTGGTCTGAGGCATCTGTAAAACTCTCCTTCGACACCACATTTCAAAGGAATCATTTTCCCCGTCACAGTTCTTCATTGTCCAACTTTCACATCCATACATAGTAATGAATTATCTTGATATTGATCTCCAGCAACACTTCCTTACACTTAGGAATCTTTTCTAGTACTCCACTATTCTAAGTAGGGCTGTATTTATAGACTTTCCAGAAGCCTTGGCTACTGCCTAATGTGGTATCCTACATCTTAAGGAAGACATGCCCTAGGGAGCACATGTTACATGTGAAGCTGGCTTAGAATTGCCAGCTCTGGGTTGGGAAATACCTGGAGATTTTGGGGGCAGAGCCTGAGGAGGGCGGGATTTGGGGAGGGGAGGGATTTCAATGTCATAGAGTCCAATTGCAAAGCAGCCATTTTCTCCAGGGGAACTGATTTCTATCGCCTTGAGATCAGTTGTAATAGTGGGAGATCGCCAGGTACCACCTGGAGGTTGGCAACTCTAACCTGGCTTCTACTGAGTGAGACCCTTTCAAGAGTAGTATTCTCTAGTTTGGCAGCCACTCTTTAGTGTCTCAGGTGGACATCTTTCACATCAGCTACCAGCTGATCCGTTTAATTGTAGATACTTGGGACTGAATCTGGCACCTTCTGTATGCAAAGCAGACATCTACCACTGAGACATGACCCCACCAGTTTCTTACTTTTGCGCCAGGTTGCTGTTCCAAGTACAGCCCAAGATCTGATTATAAGTGCAGAAAGTCATTTTTGCTTTCATTTTCATTTCTGCTGTAATTAAAACTCATCTGTTTTTCAGTGGGCTTTCAACTGCCTTCTCGAAATTTTGTCTATTTATTATCCAAGTCTTGGACACTAGGAAAAAGTGTGCGAAAAAGCTCAGCCACTGAGTGTAGTCCATAGCATTTCATTTATGGAAGATCTAGGGTTGCCAGGTAGATGGTTTAGGCGGGCAATTACCCAGCAATTCACCGGGCTGCTCCGGAGCAGGGAACGCACGCGCACATGGTTGCGTGCGACATGATTACCCCAGGAAATGACGTAATTGCATAGTGCGCAGCTGCGTGCATGTGCAATTGCCCCAGCCCCGCCCCCCAAAATCTCCTGCCAATGGAGAGGGGGGACCTGACAACCTTAGAATGATCCCAAGCCTTGGGACCAAAGGATTAGTGCAATCCCTGAGCTTGTCTAAACAAATTCAGATAAGGGTCCAACCTCTTCACACATTACAGAGCACACAGGTAGGTTTGGGGTCTCCACTATGTGTCAGATGTAACATAATCTTATATGGATTGGCATTCACCTCAGTTCTTGTGGATATGATACCCTATTAAGATCAGGACCATGCTCCATGTGGAGGAGGGTCTTCAGCCTTCCCTCCTGCACCATTTTTTGAACCTGAAACAGTCCCAAGGGGGTGCTTTGGGGGGTAACCCATGTATTTGGCTAGAAATGGCTGGTGGATCACAGGGAGAATTCTTACTTGGCATCCTGAAGACCCAGGTTCCAAGTAGGGTTGCCAACCTCTGGGTACTAGCTGGAAATCTCCTGCTATTACAACTGATCTCTAGCTGATAGAGATCAGTTCCCCTGGAGAAAATGGCCACTTTGGCAATTGTACTCTATGGCATTGAAGTCCTTCCCCCCCCAACCCCGCCCTTCTCAAGCTCCACCCAAAAAATCTCCAGGTATTTCCCAACCCAGAGTTGGCAACCCTAGTTCCAAGACCTGCCATGGTCTTAAGTTCTGACAGCAAGATATATTTAGGGTCATACCTACTGATGGCTTCACAGGTGATATGAAAAAATGACCACTGGCATTCCGATATGTTCTTGGACCTACTCTTCTCTCTCTCTCTCCTTGAGAAGCCTCTATAGCTTCTCTTCTTATATCTCCACTTATATCTCCACTTCTAGTTCTCTAGAAATTCCAGGCAGCGTTCTGACTTCTGAGGTTCTCAGCTACCTCTCTGCACCTCTCTCTGATACCTTTTTCTCAGTTCCCAATTGCCATGCGCCTTTTTTTGGACCCACTGGGCATTTTGGTGCTTGTTCCCAATACCCTGGGAGCTTTTTACCCACTTCTTAGAGCCAAACTAGACATTATGAGTGCCACAAGGCAGGACATGGATGCCCCGACATGATCTGCATTACATGTAACAACTTGTATAAAGTGGCTTCACTGCTGTTTTCACCAGCAGAAATGACCATGGGGGGTGTTTTCCCAGAACCAGGGAAAGGAGCAACGAGGCTGTTTCCACTGGCAAAAAAGAGAAGGGAAGCCAGAAGCCCCTCCTCCCTTCTCTCAGTGCTCCAGAGCCAATCAGAGCACCATAATGCTTTTAAGGTAAAACCCAACGTATATCCATTGTTATGTGTGACCGCGAAGTGGATCAGGCACCTGTGTCCTGACTCGGGTCACTCTAGTTTGTCTCTTAGTTTTCCTTTGCCTCCTTCTAATATCATGCCCTTTTGATTTTCCTTTTCCCCTGTTGTTCCTGAGTTGATGTATCTGCAAGAGGGATCGTCCTCTCAACTGTAGTTGCAAGCAGCTCTACCCCACCCCAGGAGAAAAGGGAACCAGAGAAGAATAAGAAAACAGGGCAGGTTCAAGGAATTGATAGGGGGAGCACCCAAAACATCAAAGGCAAAGGATTGTACAATCTGTGAAGAAGCTGGAAGGCAAACAAAAAAAAAATTCTTTGTACGGGCATTGAGATTCTAGCATCAAGCAGCAGCAGCAGTGAAAATACATTGGCTGCAGATACCTTTAATGTTCTCAAGAACTGCTGCTTGATACCGAACTGCTGTTTCATGTATTTTTTATGTCTCTTGTTGCCCTCTTGCTTGGAAATCCTAATTAATTGCATTGTTTTGGTTTGGCTTGGAGTGGGTAAAACCAGTTCTTAAGCCTTCCCTGCAGTCTTCAGTGTGACTGCTCTTCACTGCTTCTCCTTGAGCCCCAAAAAACAAAAGAAAAACCTTTCTCCCTTTCACCGGTCGACATTTACCAAGGAGCCAGCCTAGCTAAGACTGGCACTCACCATGACTGTTGGGTCTCCGGGGCCATCTTCTTTCTGCTAAACTCTAATGGGTGATCTTTGCGGCTTGTTTACTGTCTTATGGCACTGACTGTTTCAAGGAGCATGTGCCCCTTAGTCTGAAGAACATTAATCCTGAGAAGTTGTCACTTAGTACCTGGGGAAAGATTCCTACCTTCATAGGGCTGTCTCCACGTTAGATTGATCATGCCCCTAGGGGAGATTAAATTGATGCCATGAAGAAAAGTAGCAATTCTTAAGAGCAACACCTTGACTCGTTTAAAAGCCTGGGATGTAATTGTATCGAATGGCAAAATGGACTGGCACCTTCATGTGCTGGGTTGAGCTGTGGGAGGGATTCTTCCCAGCCTTGCCCTAAAATCAAGAAGACCTGCGCTACAGAGTTTTGTTTGTTACAGACAACTCTGGGAGTCCGTTAATCTCTCTGCAGGATCGTTGCCACATACCAATGTATGCGCATTACCTTGCCTAAGCGGCAGGAGATGATTTTACTCACTTAGAAGAAGAAGAGTAGGTTTTTATATGCCGACTTTCTCTACCACTTGAGGAAGGATCAAACCGGCTTACAATCACCTTCCCTTCCCCTCCCCACAACAGACACCCTGTGAAGTAGGTGGGGCTCATCAGAGGGAACTGAAACTGGCCCAAGGTCACCCAACTGGCTTCATACAGAGGAGTGGGGACTCAAACCTGGTTCTCCAGATTAAAGTCCACCGCTCCAAACCACCACTGTTAACCACTACACCATGCTGGCTCCTAGCAGTAGCAATGTTGATGCTATTGAAGCTGATATTACCTAGGGATGGAATGGCTTTTAATGTTTAACCCCATCCTAGATTAGTATTGTGACCCAAGAGTTCTTCTCTGGCTTGCATTGTAATTCAATTCAGTAAAGACCATCTCCCTCCTTCTTTTCCTGAACTCTACCTACCTGGCTGCAGCATTGGTAGGCAGGTGGGACCAAGAGAGAGTCTCTCTCTCCCTCTACACCTTGACTTGTATTTTGGCAACATCTGTTAGGATGTGAGATGCTCCCGGCAACTACATTTCCTAGGGCTCCTGGTTCTTCAGATGCTGCTGAATCACTTCTCAGGGCACTGGTAGAGAAAGAGGAAGGAGACCAAGAGAGAGAGAATGATTCTTCTCTTTTTCCTGATGACTTCTGCCAGTTGTAAGACAAGTTAAGTGGGATGGCTAAGGTTATGGATGCAAAGGAGGAGGATGATAGGAGAGATCTGGAAACCCATGTCACTTCTGATGGCATAATCAAGATTGCCGTGGAGTTTCTGAAGTTTTGGCACTTGGGGAAGGAAAAAAAGAAGATACCTTATAATTTTTGAGCAAATCGAAGCAGAGAGCAGGGAAGATTGCCCAATGCTAACCCATATGTGAATTAAAGAGACACAGCTCATTCCTGAGCCTGGGGGCCAAATGGTCTTAGGAGGCAGCGAGGGGCTTCTGCCACTTGCTCCGTGCAAACTGGTACGGACTCCAGCGTAGTGCCACTTGAGTCGGCCCCCCAGGACTGCTGCAGCAGTGCGGCCCTAGGACACTGGCTTGGCCTCCCACTGGCATCCTGCCAGCACAACTCCTTGCGCCGGCATCCCAGGGGGCATTCCTGGGGTGCTCTGGGGGCAGAGCTGCCAGTAGGCAGCTTCCTTACCCCTTCCAGGCCAGGGACGCTCCCCTCCGCCACAGCAGTGCTGCCCCAGCTTTTTGCTGGTGCGGTATCACTGTTTTTAATGGGGTGATTTTACCCATTTTTGATTGTTTTTTTAAAGGCCATTTTTAGCCTTGCAGCAGCTGGGAAACCTCTTCGGAGGTGCCACAGCAGCGCCTCAGCCACACCGTCCCCAGCTGGAAACTAAAAATTCTTATAAAGTAAAACATTTATTAGGTGTACACAATAAAATGGATTAAAATGCTGAGCCTGGAATATAGGCTACATATAAAACCACCAGTAATCAATAGTTACAAAAATAATCAACATCGTTGATGATATACAAAATATAAATGACTAATAGAACATTTGAGCCTTCCTGAGTGGTCAAATTATACAAAATTTAATTATTAAAAACAAATCCAGAAATGCACTTTACAAGGTATTATATCAGAAATTTATAAACTTCAAAAGGGGGGGAAAGAAGAGCCAAATTAATATAACAAATGCAATTACTAGAGCCAAATTTTAACAAAGTTTTTAAGAATTTGTTTTTTAAAATAGAAACCATATAGACCTTATTTCCTGTGTGGATAGATGTAAATTAATATCAGCAATCGTAGGTCTTAGTTAGTTATATTTGGTAATTATTATTCCTTTTGGGGGGCTTTAATGTTTAATATCTAATTTATGGTGTAATTTAACTTATAGACATTTTTTGTGTCATTTAGACACTTCTGTGAGCAAATTACCATGCTGAAAGACGTTTAGGTTCCCTGTACTTTTCTGGTTGAGTTCCTTTCCCCCTTTTTTGGTTGTCTGCTCAGTGGCAAGGATTCAGATGCTTAGGGCTTGCTGGCTTCAGAAGGTGACAGCTCCCAGATCTACTGTTGCCTCAAGATCAGCAATGTACCCATTGTCCCAAAAGCATTGCCTTTCTTACTTCGAGCTGAACACCTAAGAAAGTCATAGATAGTGTGAAAGAATTCTGCCGTTTGTGCACCCCACCTTTTGGAAAGGGAGGTCTCCCAAGATTGCCTTGCCACTTGCACCCCTTCAAATCCTGGAGCATATGCTGCAAATCTTTCTGTAGGGTTGCCAGGTCCCTCTTCACCACTGGCAGTAGGTTTTTGGGGCGGAGCCTAAAGAGGGTGGATTTTTGGGGAGGGACTTCAATGCCGTAGAGTCCAATTGCCAAAGCGGCCGTTTGCTCCAGGTGAACTGATCTCTATTGGCTGGAGATCAGTTGTAATAGCAGGAGATCTCCAGATAGTACCTGGTGGTTGGCAACCCTGTCTTTCTGTGTCTAGACTAGGGGTCCAAAACATGGCTCCCGTGGACGCCATGGCATCCGTTGATACCTGTTCTGGTGCCTGCCAAGTGTTTTTAGGAAGTGGGAGGGGCCAAGTAGGGCTTTTGCCCAGCTAGGGTTTTGACTGACTATTGGAAATTTGATTGGCTGTGCAGATTCTTTAAAATGTTGCTTTGGCAGCAGCTGCAACCACAGCCCAAGGGTCTTCACTGTGTGACTGAAGTTAAGCTGTGGCAATCATTTTGTGGCTGGCTCCGCCTCCTGTGGCAGTAGGGTTGCCAGGTCCCTCTTCACCACCGGCGGGAGGTTTTTGGGTTTTGGGAGAGGGGGGACTTCAATGCCAGAGAGTCCAATGGCCAAAGGCAGCCATTTTCTCCAGGGGAACTGATCTCTGTTGGCTGGAGATCAGTTGTAATAGCAGGAGATCTCCAGCTAGTACCTGGAGGCTGGCAACCCTATGTGACAGCCCTTTTGTGGCTGCACCCACCATGCCATGTCAGAATTTCAAATGTGCCCAGACTAAAGTGAGACACCTGCAGCATCTCTTGGCTATCTCTCAGCTTCAGTTCTCTTTCGGCTAGAAATGCTACCAAATGACACCTAATTCTTTTGGTTTTTAAGTTAACAGTTATATTGACTCTTCAGAAGTCCGTGCTTGAATTACGACAATAATAATATTAAATCCTTCACTGCCACCCCCAAAAGGGCTTGCAAGTATAACTTAATGTAGTCCACTCTCTGTTACTAATATAAGCATCTTCACTCTTAATAGCTTATAAATTGTTTTCTACTTCTTTGCTTTAGGCCATTCTTATTTATCAGTATCTGCATGACTCAGAAGGGGAGCCAATTTTTAAAAGAATTCTGGTTTTATTTATGTGTTTAGTTAGAGTATTTACATGCAGGCAGTTCACAACTAAAAACGAGATGATAAAATCATAAAAGCAACATAAAGTATCAATATTAAAAACAAGCTGGGGAATAAAAATTGCCTAAAAAATGCTGAGCGGTCTAAAAATATCCATTAAACAGTCTTTAAACTAGAAGCTTGTTATAAAACAACTGGAAAAAAATAAGACCTTCTAGTTAAAAGCCAGGGTAAAATGAAATGTTTTGGCATGGAGCCTAAAAGACAGGAGGATGTCAGGTAAGCCTTGGTGGGAGGGAGTTCTGAAGACAAGGGGCCACTACTGAAAAAGCCCTGTTTGTAGTCACTTCCCTTTGCTAGGGTTGCCAATGTCCAGGGGGCACTTGGAGATCTTCTGTTGTTACAGTTGATCTCCAATCAACCAAGATCAGTTCCCCTGGAGAAAATGGCTGTTTTGTTTACCTCCCTTCCCCAAACCCCACCTTTCCCAATCTCCACCCCCAAAATCTCCAGGTATTTCCCAACTAGGGTTGCCAACTGCCAGGTAGTAGCAGGAGATCTCCAGGTCCCCCGGACATTGGCAACCCTAGCAGAGGGAAGTGACTATTGTTTTACTTTAGTTATTATCTGCCTTTGGTACAATTTCTTGGAGAGGCAGGGTAGAAATATTCTAAATAATAAGGGAGAGGCAGTTTAATCCTTTCCCTTCGCCCACTCAAAAGCTCTCCCCCTTCCCAACTGCTTGCTCAGTGTGAGGAGGAAATATATAGGTTTCCATTATCTTTTCTCCCCACCAAAAGAAAATCAGCTTGAGGTGGGCAATTCTGAATGGAGAAATTATCCTGAGTGGGAGGCAAAAGTATTGAGTAGCCCCTTCCCCAGCTGTCTCTGCTAAAACAGGAAGCCCTTGGAAGCTGCGTTTCATTTTCAGAAATCTGCTGGGGAGACCGTTCAGACATCTTTTGTGTATTATCTGGTTTGGCCCTAAATTTTGATGGTGGGGGAGACAAGAGACAGAGAAGAAAGGAGAGAGAGAGAGAAGTAATAAAGGATGATTGGGATCAGGGACTGATTTCCGTACAAATCTATGGTGAGACCACACTTGGAATACTGTATACAGTTCTGGCCAATGCACTTAAAAAAGGATATTACAGAGCTTGAGAAGGTGCAGAAAAGAGCAACCAAAATGATTAGGGGACTAGAGCAACTGTCCTATGGGGAGCGGTTAAGACGCTTAGGGCTGTTTAGCTTGGAAAGAAGGAAGCTAAGGGGTGACATGATAGAGGTCTATAAAATTGTGCATGGTTTGGAGAGAGTGGACAGGGAGAAGTTTTTCTCCCTCTCCCATACTACTAGAACGCAAGGTCATCTGTTGAAGCTGGAGGGTGACAGATTCAAAACAGATAAAAGGAAGTATTTTTTCACACAACGCATAGTTAAATTGTGGAACTCCCTGCCCCAGGATGTGGTGATGGCTGCCAACTTGGAAGGCTTTAAGAGGAGAGTGGACATATTCATGGAGGAAAGGGGTATTCATGGTTATTCGTTAAAATGAATACTAGTCATGCTGCATATCTATTCTCTATAAAATAAAATAATTTAATTTTCAAAGTATTTCTGTTGCTCAAATGAGATCCCAAGATAATTAAGAGGTGGGGGAAATGGGTTGGGGAAATGTTGACATGCTAATGGCACAACATCACTTCCATTGAAAAGCCAGAAGTGATGTCACTGCGACAGCATCCCCCCAAATCAAAGAGTTTCGGGGTATCCTAGAGTGTCCCACCAACACTGTGACATCACTTCCACATTTTCACCAGAAGTGGCAGTGTGCTGCTGGCATGGCTTCATTCCTGCATCCCCACTCCCCTTCCTCTCCCACCAATTGCCAGCCAATGCCTGGCAATACTTGCCCAGGCGCACCCTGAATTCCATACTTGATTGTGAGTAGTCCTGTTGGTATCTTACTGTAAACATGCATACATCCTGCATGTGCATGCATACTTCTGTTTGTAAGAACAAGCCATTTCTACACTTTAGAAATGTAACCGGGGACCAGTACCTAGATAAATATGTTCAGCTGTATGTCCATTGAATGTCATACGAGATTTACTCAACACACATATAAAGAAGAATCAAGTTCACTGTCCTCACGGATTGTATGTGCTTTCTGTGTAACTTGTGAGCAGGTTTACTGTTACAAGTTCTTAGGCTTTATCTTGGTTGAGGAGGAGGATGGAGTGATTATCTCAAAGGTCTAGGGTTGCCAGGTTCCTCCTTGCCACCGGTGGGAGGTTTTGGGGGTGGAGCCTGAGGAGGACGGGGTTTGGGGAGGGACTTCAATGCCATAGAGTCCAATTGCCAAAGTGGCCATTTTCTCCAGGGAACTGATCTCTATCAGCTGGAGATCAGTTGTAATAGTGGGAGATCTCCAGCTACCACCTGGAGATTGGCAACACAATCATGTGGGGACTAACGTTTAAAAGCCTCTCCATCGCTAGGGTTGCCATGCTCCCGGTAATGGCAGGCAAACTACCGGTATTAGTTTCCTTTGCCTGCTGCTGAAAAACGTCCGGCAGGAGAAAAATAATAATGGCGATGCTCTATAATATTGTCTCCATAGTACGACCATGGAGACTATGGAGGCCAACACAGAGCTGCAGCGCTGCCTTAAAAGCGGCCGCACGTGGCTGGCCTCCACTGTTGGCTTGCTAGTCGCTAGAGGAGGAGGTAGGTTGGTACGTTGCTCCTCCTAACCCGAGTCCGCCTCCCTCCCCGAGTCCCCGGGGTAGTTCTCCCGACCTGGACTGGAGTCTGCTGTGTTTCCAAGTGCATCTCCTCCCCTGGAGATCTCCAGCTAGTACCTGGAGGTTGGCAGCCCTACAAAGGTCTCACAGAAAGGGTAGGTACTAGAGATACGCTGTCCCCATACTAGCATTTACATGTTGCAATAGTTTCATACTATGAGTTTGTTCTTCATGGGCACACACGTGCAAATTTACAAATTGCAACTCGGCAGGAAGAAACTCCCAGGTCCACAGCAGGAATGTGTTATGCAAACCGTGCTCTGCATATATTTGCAATTTGTGTTCCACTTCAAAGATTCAGATTGTCAAAGGATTTAAACTTTTTGAAAGGGGTTCGGAAGGCAGAAGGAAACAGAAAAAGGAAGAACACAAAGGCTGGTCTTAAGTGTGCGTGTGTGTTTTTAACGATCTGGTTTGGATCAGAAATAGATCGGCTGGGTGGCTAGTTAGACTGTGAATGGTTAGATCTGAACCTCGAACTGAAGGGCATGGCCTGGAAACAGTATCCTGCAAAGAAGCAGGTAGAAGATATTGCTCTGATAACCAAACAAAGGCAGGGGGCCAGGTGTCTAGTATTTATACCAGGCTTGGCCAATCCTGAGACTTCATACTACTTGCCAATGGTAGAGGAAGACACTGCACAATCCCATTCCCTTCTCTGCTTGAAGTGGGTTCTGAAGCGTGTGCATTCACAGTTCATGACAGCTTAGCAGTAAGCAGGGCTGCCAGCTCCGGGTTGGGAAATACCTGGAGATTACGGGGGTGGAGCCTGAGGAGGGCGGGGTTTGGAGAGGGGAGCGGCTTCAATGACAGAGTCCAACTGCCAAAGCAATCATTTCCTCCAGGGCAACTGATCTCTGTCACAACACATGAACACATGAAGCTGCCTTATACTGAATCATGCCCTTGGTCCATCAAAGTCAGTATTGTCTACTCAGACCGGCAGCAGCTCTCCAGGGTCTCAGGCAGAGGCCTTTCACATCACCTACTTGCCTAGTCCCTTTAACTGGAGATGCCGGGGATTCAACCTGGGACCTTCTGCATGCCAAGCAGATGCTCTACCACTGAGCCACGGCCCCTCAATCACTGAGCCACGGTCACCTGGAGATCAGTTGTAATAGCAGATCTCCAGCCAACACCTGGAGGTTGGCAACCCTACTTAGCAGGCTAGTTCTGCCCTAAGTCCCTGGAGTTTCTAGTTGAAGATCCAAGATGCTGAGGGGTTGGGACTATTGTTGAGCTTCTGATTCCTGATACGAATGCAAGGGTGGATGGATCCCATTGCATTGGAAAATGTGAGTCTCCCAGCACCAGCGTGTATATTTTAATTGCAGCTCAGCTTTAAGGATGCTAAGTTTAGACTGAGCAATGGCTGTTGACTCACTGTGGAGTGTAAGGTGCACCAATTCCGGCTGTCAGGTGCCTGGTGTGTGTAACGCCCCCTCCTGCAGGCAGGGAGGCAAGCATATGTGCCGTTACCCAAGAGCTATCTATAGTAACTTTCTCTTCTTGTTTGCTTCCAGCATCCTTGCCACAGCAGGGACGCATTTCAACACCCATGTGGACCTGCGGACACTGCGGGCGGTGCGAGTGCTCAGACCCTTGAAGCTTGTCTCAGGCATTCCTAGTAAGCATCTAGTTTCCTCTCCTCACCTCCCTGTCCCCTCCCCTTTCCGCTTCCTTGGAAAGCAGTCCACCCGCCACTTTGCATTTCACCACCTCATGAGACACTGAAGGGTGTAAAATACTGGGTGATCACTAGGGTTGCTAGCTCCGGGTTGGGAAATACCTGGAGATTTTGGGGGGCAGAGCCTGAGGAGGGCGGGGTTTGGAGAGGGGAGGGACTTCAGTGCCATAGAGTCCAATTGCCATTTTCTCCAGGGGAACTGATCTCTATCAGCTGGAGATGTCCAGCTACTATCTGGAGGTTAAGCCAAAATTCACACAGAAACCATATATTCAATATGTGCAATTATATTCTAATAATTCATCCCCCAACAAACCATAAATACAAAAAACATCCACAATAGTTGTATAAAAAATTTCTTCAGATATGATTAACAGGTAAGTATATAAATATTTCTATCTAATATAATTTATTTCTTTTACAGCAATATATTCATTCATCATATGTCAAACAGGGAACCTTTGGATTTTGACTGACTATACTAGCCTGGCTAGGCAGAAGGACCAGTTATCTACCCATGGGGAGTTTAGAATTGTAACTTGAGATAAAAGGGAGTATATATCAACTGAAGATATCAAGGTAGAGGAACTGATGAAGAACGAAACGACCGTCTTCCTCACCTGTTTGACATCTGATGAATGAATATACTGCTGTAAAAGGAAGAAATTATATTAGATAGTGTGCAAAATTCAAAAAAATCTGCGGGGCAATTCAGCCTGGAATGCGCTGCTAATTACCATGCAAAAATGGCCTAAGAGAATCTTCCTGCAGATTGAGTATCTTCCATATACATCCGTTCTTCCTGCAAAGGATAATGCGATAGCTGTAATCTTTTTGCTGTCTCAAACTAAGATGAAACAAGAGTAGTTAAATTGCTATCAACGTTCACATATAACGCCTCAGAAATAAAATAGCTGGCATTTAGGCTGAGTTGAAAACTACTCATTAAATTTCAGTTTTGCTTTGGTTTCAGACACTGGCATTTCTGAATTTTGAGTGCTCCTCTCCAAAAGTAAATAAATAAATGAGTTTAATTTTTTGCTTTGAACGGGCTGTGGGGCCATCCAAGCATGCCTTAAAGAGAGGCGCCATGAGGAAGTAACCCACTGGCCATTTATGCAGGGCTGTTTTCCCTTGTGGTCATCCTGCCGACTACTTTGGGGCTTCCTTTTGATTATGCACGCCTTCCCTGACCATCACAGGTCGCCTCCCTCTCCCCACACGTTTGGCCCATGTTTTCTGGATGTTGTTTTAGCCAGCATCCAGAAAACACGAGCAAAATGAGCAGAAACACACAGGGAGAGCAAGGCGACCTCTGACGGTCGGACAAGGCGTGCATAATCAAAAGGAAGCCCCAAAGCATTTGGTGGGGGTGACAGTGGGGAAACAGCCCTGCATAAATGGCCCCTGACATTTGGATTGTGTTAGGTTACTACGGAACATGGACTGTCTTTCCCTTTGGATCAATTATTATTGGTAATTTACACTGTGGTGTTGTAGGTGTGGTCTAGGGTTGCCAAGTCCCTCTTCGCCAATGATGGGAGATTTTTGGGGCGGAGCCTGAGGAGGGCAGGGTTTGGGGAGGGGAGGGACTTCAATGCCATAAAGTCCAATTGCCACAGGAGCCATTTTCTCCAGGTGAACTGATCTCCATTGGCTGGAGATCAGTCATAATAGAGGGAGATCTCCAGCCGGTTGGCAACCTTCACGTGGTCTGATTTCCCAAAGGCTTTTATTTCATTGCCTCAGTCTCTGTGGACTTCTTCCAAGCTTGCCTTCTTTTCCTCCTCTTCCTTCTCCTCCCCCAACCTCCTTTTCTCTATCAGAGGATTGTTCTGCTCACTGGATCCGTCAACGGTACTCCTGTTTCATGGTGCTCTCCCTCTTTCTCTTTGTTCCCAGGTTTACAGATTGTGCTTAAATCCATCAT
This sequence comes from Euleptes europaea, assembly GCF_029931775.1. Lineage (NCBI taxonomy): Eukaryota > Metazoa > Chordata > Lepidosauria > Squamata > Sphaerodactylidae > Euleptes > Euleptes europaea. The sequence goes on along the minus strand of NC_079313.1, from coordinate 20,064,596 downwards.
GAAGGCAATGGTACCTCTTCTCCAGATAGGACTCCTTCTCTTCTTTGCTATCTTGATGTTTGCTATTATCGGTCTGGAGTTCTACAGTGGGAAACTACACCGGGCTTGCTATGTGAACAATTCAGGTACAAAACGTTCTGTATCCATTAGTGGGCACCTGGTAAGCCTAGTTCTCCTTGTCCCATCGTTGGAATGATGTAGAACATGCTGTTTTTGAAATGATAGAGAGATATGGAACAGGCAGGTCTTCCCTGTGGTGGTATTTTTGCACTTGGTTGCAAAAACCAAGAATCTCTTGGTTGCTTTGCTTTGGGTGGTGATAATGGTGCTAAGCTTTGTGTGTCATTACTTTGCATGTCACTTCAAATGTGGGATTTAAAAGGTGTAGGTGATTTATTCTTTCAAATCTGCATGTTTAAAATCTGATTTATGCTTTCAAATCTGCATGGAGAGCCAGCGTGGTGTAGTGGTTAAGAGTGGGGGTTTGGACCGGTGGAGTCTGATCTGGAGAACCGGGTTTGATTCCCCACCCCTCCACATGAGCGGCGGATGCTAATCTGGTGAATTGGATTTGTTTCCCCACTCCTACACATGAAGCCAGCTGGGGGACCTTGGGCTAGTCACAGTTCTCTTCAAGTTCTCTCAGCCCCACCTACCTCACAGGGCGGCTGCTGCTGCTGCTGCTTCTTCTTCTTCTTGTAAAACGATGTCTGAATAGGAGAATCGCTCTTAATGGTTCCATTATGGTATAGAAGGATGAGCTAATTTTTGAAGTATCTGATTCACTTGGCAATTTTTTTTAAAAATGCTGCAGCTTGGTAATAACAGTTCCTCCTTATTTGGGATCTTTGGCATAAGGCAATGTTTTTGAACTTCTATGAACTTAAAGGTTAAGGAATCCTTGGGCTTCTGGCCAAGGAACTCTGTGTGTTGCAGAGGATTCTGGGGCATGTTTGGGGGCACAGTGCAAACTCCTGCAGGATGCCAGCCTCGTTCTCGCCCTGCATCAACTGAGAGTGTGTGCTAGGTCGCACTCATCGCTAGGGTTGCCAGGTCCCTCTTTGCCATCGGCGGGAGGTTTTTGGGGTAGAGCCTAAGGAGGGCAGGGTTTGGGGAGGGACTTCAATGCCATAGAGTCCAATTGCCAAAGCAGCCATTTTCTCCAGGCGAATTGATCTTTACCGGCTGGAGATCAGTTGTAATAGCAGGAGATCTCCAGCTACTACCTGGAGGTTGGCAATCCTACTCATCGCTCTCTTGTGGCTCCAACGGTGGATTAGTAATTTTGTTTTTGCAATAATGGATCAACAACAGTGAGCAAACTGTATTTCTACGAAGCTTTTCTGCTCTTATCAATCGTATCAGTGAGGAGCCTCCACTAACCTTCTGAGGAACCCTGAGATTCAACAACAAAAGGGGGGAAAAACCAAATTAAATTCAACCAAAATGTTGAATCCAAACTGAAAAGGTTGAGGTAAAAAACACTAAAATTACAAATATATACATTTTAATATGGTGCACAGTAAAGCTAAAAATATAAGGCCTATATCATAGGTGAGTCATTCACAATCAATAAATACATGAAACTCATACACGTGAAACTGTACAACGACCAAAGTAGGACCAAAGTGGACCAAACTAGTCCTACTTTGGTCATTGTACAATTTCACATCAACTGTGTATGAGTTTCATGTATTTATTGATTGTGAATGCCTCGCTTATGATATAGGCCTTATGTTTTTAACTTTACTGTGAACCCTGAGATTCCCCAGAACTAAACCAGTAGTGTACAGGTTTCTGCCCTGTAGTGCCCTTCTTGGTAAAATACCAGCGCTCTTTCATTTACCCATACTATTTATCTCTTGGTTCTGCAGGTGAATTACAAGAACTGGACCCGCCTCATCCCTGTGGGGTACAGGGATGCCCTGCAGGCTACGAATGCAGGGAATGGATTGGTCCCAACGATGGGATCACCCAGTTTGACAACATCCTCTTTGCTGTCCTGACCGTCTTCCAGTGTATTACCATGGAAGGATGGACTACAGTGCTGTATAATGTGAGTAGGGGGCCTGCAAGACTGTGGGACCTGGGGCGGGGAGGGGAAGCTGGAGTGCAGAATCTACTTTGTCTGAATATGTGCTTAGTGGGGACGGGATTGGACAAGGTGATTTATTCTAATGCTGTTTTTATGCCCTGGCACGTTTTTATTGACCTTTTTATTGTCTTGGTTTGTTTTTGCTGTTTTAGTTGTTTTTATGGGCTTGGTTTGTTTTAGTTGTTGGTTTAGTTGTTGTTTTTATTGACCTTTTTATTGTCTTGGTTTGTTTTTGCTGTTTTAGTTGTTTTTATGGGCTTGGTTTGTTTTAGTTGTTGGTTTAGTTGTTGTTTTTATTGACCTTTTTATTGTCTTGGTTTGTTTTTGCTGTTTTAGTTGTTTTTATGGGCTTGGTTTGTTTTAGTTGTTGGTTTAGCTGTTGTTTTTATTGACCTTTTATTGGCTTGGTTTGTCTTTGTTGTTTTAGTTGAGAACTACCTTGGGCAGGTTCTGGAGGCAGCATGCAGATTCATAAATAATGAAATAAATGTGTCTGGCGTGAGCCATGGGTAGAATTTGACATGGGCTGTGTACAAATGAGTCACAGCAGTTTAGATTTCAACTTAACATACACTGTGAGGTTTGCTGCCCAGGTGGTTTACCTCTATTACGACGTTTTCCTATCATCTTTTCCAAAGCTCACCTCACATCTCTCTATATTTCCCACAGTCGCGCTCAGTTTGCTTAATCCACATCTGCACTGCAAATTAGCTTGCTTCCATCTCGTATGGATTTGTGTCTGGCCCTTCCAGTTCTGCCATATTGCCAGTTCATTTCGAGCTGGATCCTAACATTAATTGCCTCTAATGAAAATTATTTCTTCCATCGACTCATTTAGTTACATTTAAAGAGCCAAGGTGATACAGCGGTTAGAGCGTTGGACTCAGATCTGAGAGACCCAAATTCAAACCCCCACTTTGTCATGGAATCTGGCTGGGTGACTTTGGGGCAGTCATACAACCTAATCTACCTCGAAGGGTTGTTGTCAAGATAAAATGGAGGAAGAATGTAAGCTGCTTTGGGTCCTCACTGGGGAGAAAGGCAGGGTAAAAATGAAGCAAACAAATAAATACCCGCTTTCTCCCCAATGGGAATTCCAAGCAGGGTACATTGTTCTCTCTTCCATGTTATCCTCACAACAACTCTGTGAGGTTGGTTAGGCTGAGAATGTGTCATTGGCCCAAGATCACCCAGCAAGCTTCCATGGCCAACTGGGAACTCAAACCTGGGTCTCCCAAGGTCCAGCACTCCAACCACTGCACCACACTGGCTCTTACTATTTCCCTCTTCACCCCTCATGTTGCTCTTGGGGTGCCTATTCCCCTAGACCTGTATTTCAGGGACATCTTTGGGTTGTGGTGGAAAGAAGGAGGGAGAATTGTCTAACAAAACTACCGTCTGTAAGTGTCAATTATTGTTGGGATGCAAACCAATATATACGGTCTGAGTATTTGCTGCCTCAGCTATTATTAAAGCAGCTATAATTATAGTAGAGAGCCAGCGTGGTGTAGTGGTTAAGAGTGGTAGTTTAGAGATGTGGACTCTGATCTGGAGAACCAGATTTGATTCCCCACTCTTCCACATGAGGGGTGGATGCTAATCTGGTGAACTGGGTTGGTTTCCCCACTCCTCCACATGAAGCCAGCTGGGTGATCTTGGGCTAATCACAGTTCTCTTAGAGCTCTCTCAGCCCCACCTACCTCACAGGGTGTCTGTTGTGGGGAAGGGAAGGTGATTGTTAAGCCAGTTTGATTCTTCCTTAAGTTGTAGAGAAAGTCAGCATATAAAAACTAATTCTTCCTCTTCTTCTTCATCTTCGTTTTCTTCTTCCCCCCTAAAGCCGGAATTTTTGCCCTCCTTAAAACCATAACTTTTGGGGTCCCAGCAGCCTGGTTGACTGCATCTGTACCAAATCCCAAGTGTTGTCACTGCAGAGAATGGGCCTGAATAGAGTTGTCTGCCTGCAGCAAGTAAGAATTACCTCCAGGTGACTGGGAGGGGAAGCATTTTGACATACCACATTAAAAAGTCCAAGTCAGGACCAGAAAGGCGGCATTCCTGGCTGGGAATGAAGCAGGCAGCATCACCTAGGACTTTGACTGTCTGGCTACTTCAGGACTTAACTTTGCTGTAAGGGTGCAGTGGCTAGAGGCATAGGGTTGCCAGGTCCCTCTTCGCCACCAGTGGGAGATTTTTGGGGTGGCGCCTGAGGTGGGCGGGGTTGGGGAGGGACTTCGCTGCCATAGAGTCCAATTGCTAAAGTAGCCATTTTCTCCCGGTGAACTGATCTCTGTCGGCTGGAGATCAGAACCTGGAGGTTGGCAACCCTGTGGAGGCAGCCACTAGATGGCCTTGGGAAGAGCCCATGCCTGGGAGCAGACGTGGAACCTTGTTTGAGGCAGTTGGAGATACCAACTGGTGAGTTGACCTATCCTATCCCATGGGATTATTGGGAGGATAAACAAGAGGAGTGGAGAGCTACCCTGTTCTCCTTGGAAGAATGTCAATTATTAGACAGCTGGACCCCTGACCTGGATGCCCCAGCCTAGCCTGATCTCGTCAGATCTCAGAAGCTAAGCAGACTCAGCCCTGGTTAGTACTTGGATGGGAGATAGGGTTGTCAGATGGCTTGGAATGGCAGGCAGTTTCCCGCCAATCCATCTGCTGGCTGACAGCAAGGATCGCTTGCACGCGTGGCCATGAGTAATGTGATCCCATTACTTCCAGATGAGTAATGTGATCCCATCACTTCCGGAAATGGGGGGTTGAGTGGTAAATCGTCCTATTTGCTGCGGTGCTTCTGGAAGTAAACCAGAAGTGAAGGGATTGTGTTTCTCGTGGCCACGCGTTTGTGATCCCCACCCCCCAAAATCTCCCACCAGAGGAGAGGGGGGACCTGGCAACCCTAAATTGAGACTACCAAGGAATACCAGTGTTGCTAGGCAGAGGAATAACCACCTATGTTAGCCTCTTGCCTTGAAAACCCTACTGGGTTGCCACAAGTCGGCTGCGACTTGACAGCACTTTACACACACACACAAATAGACAGACGCTTGATGGAGCGACGACCAACTCTTTTATAAATCTATGGTCTGCTGCTAACCTTTCTCAGTCCACCGCCTGCTGCTTGAAGCCTCTTGTGGTCAGTGCTGATTATGAGTCTGGCTCCTAATTTGAACACCTGCCTGGGCCGTGTGGCAAGATCCATGCAGCTCCTGTCACAATATTGGCCGAACGGGAACGAGGGAGGCATAAAAGTTAGCTATGAGAGCGCCGGCTCCCGACAACTTGAGTCTGCCGAGGGCAGGCAGACTTGGCAATTATCTAAAGTAAGGCTTCTCGGCGCTTTCCCCCATCCAGCCCTTCCCCTCCCTCCCCTCCCCTCCCCTCCCTCTCCCCTCCCCAGCCGCGCACTGTATGTGTGTCGAAGTGGAATAATTCCATTATAAGTACATGACACAACTCCCCTAGGAACCGGGTCACAATGCTGTGCTTTAAGGCCTGGCAGACACCCACGGGTGAGGGGAGGCGGCAAGGAGGAACATGGCGGTTAACGACGGGGCTGGCGTGCGGGCCCGCTCTCCTTGTTAGGAGGCAGTGGCGCAGTCCTGTGCGCAAATTGGCACCTTCCCCTTTCGGCTGGGAAACAAAGGCCCTGGCTTGTTGGTTCCCGCAGCCCGTGCTGCCGTAAATAGCTGCAAATACCAACCCCTCAGCACCTCGACAAGGTTACTGTAGAGAATAATTATTAGCGTTCTGTCTGCGCCGTGGAGTCAGACAGACTGTGCTCCTCTCTTAAGAGGAGAAAGTTATTAGCCGCGTTCTCCTCAAGGCTAGAGCGGAAATGAATGCTGGAAAACGGATGCACGTAATTGTTTGCCTCTCCCCCCCCCCAATTAATATCCTTGGCCATTCCCACTTGGAAGTAGCTTCAGGGCGGCGAACGGCAATTGAGAAGGACAATAAAGCCCAATCAATACGATCCAACCAATTACAAGAAAACGAAACAACACACCCCGGCGTAAGTAACAGTTATAACCCATAATGGGGGTAACTTCTGATAAAACATGAATAGAGTCTGGAATAAAAATGCATACCCCCCTAGATGCTCGCTGGAACAACACAAATGAAGGGCCAAAATGCACATTACATGAAACATGAGTCAGATCTTGGGTACCCGACCTGACTCTGAGTCACATGCTCATGTGGGAGGATTGCCAGGTCCCTCTTCACCACCAACGGGAGGTTTTTTGGGTGGAGCCTGACGAGGGTGGGGTTTGGGGAGGGACTTCAATGCCATAGAGTCCAATGGCCAAAGTGGCCATTTTCTCCAGGGGAACTGATCGGCTGGAGATCAGTTGTAATAGCGGGAGATCGCCAGCTACCACCTGGAGATTGGCAGCCCAATCATGTGGGGACTAACGTTTAAAAGCCTCTCCATCGCTAGGGTTGCCATGTTCCCGGTAATGGCGGGCAAACTACCGTTATTAGCTTCCTTTGCCCGCTGCTGAAAAACGTCCGGTGGGAGAAAAAAAATAATGGCGACGCTCTATAATATTGTCTCCATAGTACGACCATGGAGACTATGGAGGCCAACACAGAGCGGCAGCGCTGCCTTAAAAGCGGCCGCACGTGGCTGGCCTCCACTGTTGGCTTGCTAGTCGCTAGAGGAGGTAGGTTGATACGTTGCTCCTCCTAACCCGAGTCCGCCTCCCTCCCCGAGTCCCCGGGGTAGTTCTCCCGACCTGGACCGGAGTCTGCTGTGTTTCCAAGTGCATTTCTTCCCCCGCCCCCATTTTCTTTTCTTCCAGCCTGGGCTGGAAACGAAGCATCAACTTTCCTTAGTTGGAGGGGGAGGGTAGTTCTCCCGACCAGGAGCCTGCTCTGTTTCCAAGTGCATCTCCCCCCCCCTTTTCTTTCCTCCCAGCCTGGGCTGGGCAAGAGGCAGGAGCTGCCCTTTACTCACCCGCAGGAGAGGCAGGCACTGGCCTTGGCTGGCTTGGGAAAAGGGATGTATTAAAACGAATGAGAGGATTGCCCATTTGAAACAGTGGGAGAGGCTGCAGAGCCCATTGAAGATAATGGGAGCCAGGATTGCCCCTTGACTTGCATGTGCTCCTTTCAAATAGGTTACAGCACAAAAAATTGCAAAGAAAATGTGGCATGGATATTCCATTAAGGTCTCTGGGCCTAGCTACATTACTCTGGGACTGGAATGACAGCCGCCAGGACTAGTAGAAGTGTTCTGCAACTGGAACGACCAGCCCAGGAGTGGAATGACAGCCCCTGAGATTAGGAGAAGGATACTGCAACTGCAGTGACAGCCCCAGGGGTGGAATGACAGCCCCTGGGACTAGCAGAAGTGTTCTGGGAGTCCAATGACAGCCCCCAGAGTGGAATGACAACCCTGTCATTCCAGTCCAAGAACACTTCTGCTAGTCCCAGCGGCTGTCATTGCACTCTGGGGGCTGTCATTCCAGTCCCAGAGTAATGTAGCTAGGCTCAGAAACCTTACTGGAAAATCCATTCCACATTTTTTTTGCTACTCTTTCTCCATGAAGCTAAGGGTGGCTCACTTAGTTAACCTCACTTTTATCCTTACAAGGCTCCTCAGAGATAGCAAGAGACACTATGTGTGTGTGTAGCCAAGGTCATCATTTGCAGTTTTGTGGTAAGAGTGGAATAAATGTGTTCTAGCCAGACAAGTGAGCTAAGCTTTATAAGCTCAGCAATAGACAAGGAAGCTGCTGTGAGCCCATGTGTTTTGCTGTCAAGTCACATCTGATTTATGTGACCTCTGGCGGGGTTTTCAAGGCAAGAGACATTCAGAGGTGGTTTGCCATTGCCTGCCTTCGTGTCACACCCCTGGTGTTCCTTGGAGGTCTCCCATCCAAATACTTGCCAGGGTCAAGGCTGAGAGTGTGTGACTGGGCCAAGGTCACTCAGAAAGTTTCCATGGTAGAGTAGAGATTTGAACCTGGGTTTTCCAGATCCTAGTCCAACACCTTAACCACTACATCATGCTGGAGAACAACCAGGAAATTGTTAATTGTTTAAGCTAATTAAAACGTTTTGTTCCACTGGAAGGAGGACAAGGCTGCCTAGGAAGCCTTCAAGTAATGAAAGGAGAGGGAAAGTGGAGATGCGGTGGTGGAAAGCAATGTGAGACAGGAAATTTAAATGAGGAAAAGAAGAAGTGACCTCACAGGAAGTGACATCACAGGAAGAGGCGTGTCATGGTTGTCCTCAAAGTGACATCACTTGCCCTTTGACCTGGAACTGACATCACAGGATGTGACATCACAACATGACGTCACATCCTTGATGAGCACCGCCCCAAAAATCTCCAGGTATTTCCCAAGTGGGACCTGGCAACCCTATCCATCGCTCTGCGTAGCTCTGAATGCTGTGAGGGGGAAGGAGGGTGTCAGGCTTCCCTCCCTGGGCTGTTTTTGCCAGTGGAAATGGACACCAGGGGGAGGGCTGTTTGCCCCTTCCCCCAGCTCCACGTGTCCATCCTGGGATATGTGGAGCCTGAGGAAAGGGTACACAGGCCCATGGCCACTTCCACTGGTGAAAAACGGTGTGGGAGGGAAGCCTGAGGCTCATCTTCCCACGACCAGTATTTGGAGCTACATGGAGTGAGAGAGAGAGATTTTAAAGGTTAGTCCCTGCATAAACATGTGACTGAGAGTTGGGCTGAGCATGTGTTTGGCTAGGGTTGCCAACCTCCAGGTACTAGCTGGAGATCTCCTGCTATTACAACTGATCTCCAGCTGATAGAGATCAGTTCCCCTGGAGAAAATGGCCACTTTGGTAATTGGACTCTATGGCATTGAAGTCCCTCCCCAAACCCCGCCCTCCTCAGGCTCTGCCCCGAAAACCTCCCTCTGGCAGTGAAGAGGGACCGGCAACCCTAATTTCAGCTGTTAGCTAAGCTCCTAAAATCCAAAGGGGGGCATATTTCACAAACCTCTCTAGGAAAGGAGTTCCTTTGTGAGATTATCTCCTCTGAGAATTCTCTGCTCGGACAATATGACTACTACCACACTTCATGCTTCAAGGGAAGGCAGTTCTGATTGGAACTGAGTGGTGAGCGGTGCCATCCCATGTAGAGTTACTCCTGAGCCTGTTGACTTCCATGGACTTGCAAGGGTGTAACTCTGCTTAGGGATGGTACTCTAATTTCTGTAGTAACAGGTAGTCAGTGCAACTCAATAGAAGCACAAGAAATGGGATAGTTAAAGCAAAATTTCTCTAAAAGCCATTAACCATTTGGGCCCAAGGATTATTTTCCATGTTCTTGTGTGCCATTTGTACAAAAGTTGTTGAACTGGAGTAAAAAAAAATGGAGAGTGGTGTACACACATTCACCACTCCAATGTTCTTGTGTATATTATAGTTCCTTTTCACTCGTTCCCTTCTTTTCAATCTCTGCTTCTCACAACAACATCTCTGGAGGATGCTGTGATGAACACTTGCATCTAGTATGGGGGATGTCGGGAAGCCAAATTCATCTGGTGACAGTTCTCTGCATTCAGCCTTTTTAAATGAAATTCCTGTTTTTCACTCAACAGTAAATTACTCTAATTTTCAGAAAACCTCCAAAGATTAACAAGGGTTAATCAGGACGCTGAATACATTACAAACTCCACTTTAAAGATGTTTGATTTATGAGCCAAAGCAAATCAAATGAGTTTCAGATTCTTCATTTGAGTGAATAAAAAGATATTGGGGGGGGGGATGATTAGTAGCAAGGGTGCTTTGTTACATATAAGACATCTATTCTGTGCATGCAGACATTCATAGTTTTCTCCAGATCCCTTACTGGGGTCCCAGTCTGGACGAAGATTAAAAGATACAAGTCAGCAGCAGCTGAGCAATATTAGACCATTTAGTCTGGCTGTTTTCATGCAGAGAAGCAGCTATTTAACATTCATCTGGCCCTAGCCGATCTAAACACTGTACAGATTTCTTTTTCGTTGTTGTTCATAGGCATATTCTGCTGCAGAAAAAGATGGCAGAGTCCCTTGGAGGGTGAAACTAGTGTTTGAATGTGCCGTTTTTGAATGCAACCACACATAAAGAATTAACCTGTTGGAGAGAGAGGTTCTGATGCAGCCTGCTGTTTATGTTGGCAGGGTTTTTTAGGCAGGGGAAACCGTGATGGGAAGTGATACAGTTTCTATGGTGTGTGGACATCCCAAGGCATGCTGTGGGGCAGCTTGAAGTTCTGAGGGGGAGCTCAGAAAGGAATAGCAGTTAAAAGGAGATAGTCTACCCTTGTCTCTCATAAATGCCCATTTGAGCAAGCTGAGTTGTGCACAGTGTGCTGGCCAGACCTTTGTGGACTTTGGAATTGACTGGGAAGAAGGAGGAGGAGGAGGAGATTTTTATATGCTGGTTTTCTCTACCTGGTAAGGAGAATCAAACCAGTGTATAATCTTCTTCCTTTCTTCTTCCCACAACAGACACCTTGTGAGGTAGGTGGGGCTGAGAGAGTTCTGAGAGAACTGTGACCAGCACAAGGTCACCCAGCAGGCTTCATGTGGAGGAGTGGGGAATTGAACCTGCTTCTCCAGATTAGAGTCCACTGTTCTTAATCACGACACCCACACTGGCTGGGAAGGGTACCAGCCACTAACAAGAGGAGTCTTTTTCTGCCTACCTGGAGTGAAGTGGAAAGGGGCGGTTGGACCATCCAGGGTAGAATCATAGAATCATAGAGTTGGAAGGGACCACCAGGGCCATCAAGTCCAACCCCCTGCACAATGCAGGAAATTCACAACTACCTCCCCCCTCCACACCCCTAGTGACCGGAAGATGGCCAAGATGCCCTCCCTCTCATCATCTGCCTAAGGTCACAGAATCAGCATTGCTGACAGATGGCCATCTAACCTCTTCTTAAAAACCTCCAGGGAAGGAGAGCTTACCACCTCCCGAGGAAGTCTGTTCCACTGAGGAACCGCTCTAACTGTTAGAAAATTCTTCCTAATGTCTAGACGGAAACTCTTTTGATTTAATTTCAACCCGTTGGTTCTGGTCCGACCTTCTTGAGCAACAGAAAACAACTCGGCACCCCCCTCTATATGACAGCCCTTCAAGTACTTGAAGATGGTTATCATATCCCCTCTCAGTCTTCTCCTCTTCAGCCTAAACATACCCAGCTCCTTCAGCCTTTCCTCATAGGACTTGGTCTCCAGACCCCTCACCATCTTTGTTGCCCTTTTCTGGACACGTTCCAGCTTGTCTACATCTTTCTTAAATTGTGGTACCCAAAACTGAACACAGTACTCTAGTTGAGGTCTAACCAGAGCAGAGTAAAGCGATACCATCACTTCGCGTGATCTGGACACTATGCTTCTGTTGATGCAGCCCAAGACTGCATTTGCCTTTTTAGTTACAGCATCACACTGCTGACTCATGTTCACTGTTTGGTCTACTAAGACCCTAAGATCCTTTTCACACACACTACTGCTCAAAAAAGTCTCCCCCATCCTATAATTATGCATTTGATTTTTCCTACCTAAATGCAGACCTTTACATTTGTCTTTGTTGAAGTGCATTTTATTAGTTCTAGCCCATTTCTCCAGCCTGTCAAGATCATCCTGCATCTTGGCTCTGTCTTCTACCATATTTGCTACCCCTCCCAATTTAGTATCATCTGCAAATTTAATAAGCATCCCCTCTATTCCTTCATCCAAATCATTTATAAAGATGTTGAACAACACAGGGCCCAGCACAGATCCCTGAGGAACTCCACTAGTCACTGCTCTCCAAGTGGACGAGGAATCATTAACTAGCACTCTTTGGGTACAATCTGTCAACCAGTTGCAGATCCATCTAATAATAGGATCTAACAATAATAGGATCTAACCCACATTTTCCCAATTTGTCAACTAGAATACTATGTGGAACCTTATCAAAAGCCTTACTGAAATCTAGATAAACTATGTCTACAGCATTCCCCTGATCCAGCAAGGTAGTAACTTTCTCAAAAAAGGAGATAAGATTAGTCTGACATGACTTATTCTTGAGAAACCCGTGCTGGCTCTTAGTGATCAGATCCATCCTTTCTAAATGCTCAAGGACAGACTGATGATTTGTTCGAACACTTTTCCTGGTATAGAAGTCAAGTTGATGGGTCGGTAGTTACCCGGATCATCTTTTTTCCCCTTCTTGAAGATGGGGACAGCATTTGCCCACCTCCAATCTTCTGGCACCTCACCTGCTTGCCAAGACTTTTCAAAAATAATGGACAGAGGTTCCGAAATTACATCTGCAAGTTCTTTGAGTACCCTTGGGTGCAATTCATCTGGCCCAGAGGATTTTGTTTCATTTAAAGAAACCAGGTGTTTGTGCACTACCCCAATGCCAATTCTAGGATGCAAATCCCTTCCCTCATCACATGTTCTGTTTATGCCATGTTGAGCACCACTTCCCTCACGAGAAGAGGCTGAGGAAAAGTAGGAATTGAGGAGTTCTGCCCTCTCTTCATCTCCTGTTACAATTTCACTTTCTGGTCCACGCAATGGGCTTATCTTGTCCTTGTTCTTACTCTTACTCTGTACATAGGAAAAGAACCCTTTTTTGTTGCGTTTAGCATCTCTCGCTAGCCTAAGTTCATACTGAGCTTTAGCTTTCCTAACACTCTCCCTACAAGCACTACTTATTTGCTTATATTCCTCTTTGGTTATAAGGCCCTCCTTCCACTTCCTAAATGAGTCTTTTTTATTTCTCAACTCTTTAAAAAGCTGTTTATGGAGCCACCCTGGCTTCTTTAGGCTCCTCCCATTTTTCCTTTTCATAGGAATGGTTTGGGATTGTGCCTTCAGTATTTTATTTTTAAGAAATGCCCACCCTTCTTGAACTCCCTTCTCCTTAAGTATTTCTGACCATGGGATTCTACCTAGCATAAGTTTAAGTTTGTTAAAATTTGCTCTTTTGAAGTCCAATCTACATGTCTGACTATGTACAGGTTTTCCTCTCCCCAAGATTGTAAATTCCAAGAGTACGTGATCACTACTACCCAGGGTGCCTACTACTTTAACCTCATCGACCAGTTCTTCCCTGTTGGTGAGAATCAAGTCTAAGATAGCAGACCCCCTTGTTTGCCTGTCCACCTTCTGGAATAGGAAGTTGTCAGCAAGACAAGTCAGGAATTTATTGGATCTTGCATTTTTAGCAGCGTTGGACTTCCAACAGATATCCGGGTACTTAAAATCTCCCATGACCACCTTGTCCCATCTCTTTGAGAACTTTGTGATCTTGTCTAGGAGCGTCCCATCCAAGTCCTCTGCCTGGTTTGGCGATCAATAGCAGACCCCCACGAGAATATCACGATTATTTCTTATTCCTTTTATGTTCACCCATAGAGTCTCAACTGCACTACCATGCTCAGATTCATGTACTTCTTCACAAGTGTACACATCTTTGACATACAGTGCTACTCCTCCCCCCTTCCTTATCAATCTATCCCTTTTAAACAAGTTGTACCCCTCAATCTTAATATTGATATCATGAGTGACATCCCACCAAGTTTCAGAAATGCCTGTTAGGTCTTTCCTGTATTAGGGCTTCAATTTCTTCCTGCTTGTTTCCCATACTATGCGCATTAGTGTACAGACATTGGAATCCGTGGTTTATGTGCCCTGTGGTTTTCGTTTCTGTACTTACCTGTGAGTTTATGTTTCCTTGAATACATGCCACTCCCTGCAAATCTTTATTGTTCTCGTCTCCAGGTATTGTCAGCATACAAGGCTTTAAATTGTTGTCTCGCTCCCCCATAGGATTTAGTTTAAAGCCCACCTGATCAGGTTTGCAAGGCTCTCACCAAACACATTTTTTCCTACCCTCGTGAGGTGTAAACCATCCCCCGACAGAAGAGCTTCTTCTCGAAAGCGTAAGCCATGGACCAGAAATCCAAACCTTTCTTGACGACACCACCTACGTAGCCAGTCATTTATTTGGAGTATTCATCTTTCCCTTCCTAAGCCACGACCTTCAACAGGCAGAACTGACGAAAACACAACCTGCGCTCCCAAGTCCTTCACCTTCTCACCCAGAGCCATATAGTCTCTTTTAATACGTTCTGGGCTATGCCGGGCAATATCATTTGTTCCCACATGAACAAGTAAGAAAGGGTAATAATCTGTGGGCTTGATGAGTATTGCTGGACCTTTGAAGCAGTTACGCGTGCAGACGAGAGAACAGTGGTATCTATCTCTATCACTAAATAAAATAGATTGAATAGGGTGAAGAATAAAAAGAGCAGTTTTAATGTTCTTATTTATGACTAGGTTTTATATGACAGATTGTAATGGCCTTTGGCCACAAGCAATAAACATTGTCGTATCATAGAGCAGTGATATAATTGGAATGAGATACCTTTGAGTGTGAAGCAAACTGGTAAACATGGTTGCCTTTGGTGTGACTAGTTTAGGGAGGCTTTGTAAACTGAAAGAGACATGCTTCATGTTTTTTCGTCTTCTTTCAGATCCACTCTGTGCCATTATTAGGGTTTCCAACCTCCAGGTACTAGCTGGAGATCTCCTGCTATTACAACTGATCTCCAGCCGATAAGAGATCAGTTCCCCTGGAGAAAATGACCTCTTAGGCAATTGGACTCTATGGGCAAAAACGCATGGTTGCTTTAGCCTCCTTTATTCCCTGTTTCAGCCAGGATTCGGCCAGGATTGAACGTGTGTGTTTCGCTGAACATGCGTTCGATCTTGGCTGAAAGAGGGAATGAAGGAGGCTAAAGCGACCATACATTTTCACCCTATGGCACTGAAGTCCCTCCCCCTCCCCAAACCCCGCCCTTCTCAGACTCCGCCCCCAAAATTCTCCAGGTATTTCCCAACCCGGAGCTGGCAACCCAAGCCATTACTGACTTGCATTTGGTGGGTTCCAGAAAATAGTTGGGGCAAGTCACTTTTGTAGTTTTGTTTTTCCAACCGAAGGTGCAGGAGTTTATAGCTTATTTGAAAGTGACATTTTGATGATGGGTGACAAGATCATAGCAACAAGAGAGAAATGATGATTAAGTGGTAGAATGTGTGTGAAGTTCAAATATGCACTTACACCCACAGTACTTGTGTTGTATCTTCCAAATGCATTGGAATCCTTGGATGGTAATTCTCAAGAGCTAGGCTAGGATCCCCGTGTAGGTTGCAGGATCTTTAATTTTACCTCTCATGTATAATGATTTTTTCTCCTGACCCTGATGGCCTAGTCTAGCCCAATCTCATCAGATCTTGGAAGATAAGGAGGGTCGGCCCTGGTTAGCACTTGGATGGGAGATCACCAAGGAAGTCCAGGGTTGCTATGCAGAGGCAGTCAATGGCCAACCAACTCTGTTCCTCTCTTGCCTTGAAAACCCTATAGGGTCACCAGAAGTCGGCTGTGACTTGCTGGCACTTTTCACCACAAATTATTTTTATGTATTTACTGAAAAATAAATTTGAAGCCCTCATTTCTTCCAGGTAACTGGGGCTCAAGTCAGGTACCCTCATATCAAAATCCTCATAAATAACATCCACAAGAGTACCTGCCCCTAGGAACCAGTAGATTACAGGAGCTACATTCATATACCATCCTTTGTCCTTTGGGGAAGGGCCGTAGCTCAATGGAGCACCTGCTTGGCATGCAGAAGGTCTCAGGTTCAATCCCCGGCATCTCCAGTTAAAGGGACTAGGCAAGTAGGTGATGTGAAAGACCTCTGCCTGAGGCCCTGGAGAGCCGCTGCCGGTCTGAGTAGACAATACTGACTTTGATGGACCAAGGGACTGATTCAGTATAAGGCAGCTTCATGTGTTCATGTGACAGTCATAGGGGTTATAACAACCCTGTTAGGGAGGGTAGGCTGAGGGCTCCAACAGAAAAGACGAAGATTAAGTGTCATGTTCTGACACAAAAGGCAAATTGTAGGCTCATGCAGCCTCAGCTTGCCTTGTGGACACAGGGGAAAAGAGGTGGTTTAATCTTTCCAACTCCACCCAGTTTCTGGTATTCAAAACTGGACTTCTTGTTTTGTTATTAAGCATTTCAAAGGAAAAAGAATATATCCCTTCACGCATTTTCCCCTTTGAAAGGCTGGTAACAATACAGGGAGCCCAATTTTGGGTCTTGAAACCGGGTTTGGGGGTTGAAGGATTAAACCCCCTTTCCTGCATTACCCCTGGGCAAATTGAGGCTGTATGTGCATGCAATTTAAATTTTAATGTCAGACTGAGATGCATGATCGTTGTCTTAACTGTTTGAGCCCTGAGAGATGATCAGGGAAGTTTTGCAAACTGGAAGAGAGGTGCTTCTTTGTTCCATCTTATTTGAGACCAGGATAACAAAGTGAAATGAATAAGGAAGGGTTGTTTTGTTTGTTTGTTTGTTTGTTAAAACATTTATGCCCCAACTTTCTTCATGATGACGTTGATCGCTTTGGTTCAAGCTCAGCATTGTCTCCACTATACTGCATTGGCTTTATGGAGGGTCACCACAAGCCATGTGTGTTAGCAGTATGCCAATAGGCATGGCTGGGTTCTTTTCCTTCTAAGTCAGTGATGGCGAACCTTTTAGACTGAGTGCCCAAACTGCAACCCAAAACCCACTTATTTATCGCCAAGTGCCAACACGGCAATTTAACCTGAATACTGAGGTTTTAGTTTAGAAAAAACAACTCATACATTAACATCTTTTGTCTTAAAAGAAAAACACAATGACAGAGCTTTCAATGATACAAACAACTTTTTATGGAAAGGCAAAAGTTTGCATTTGGCATGCTTTTGAACAATCTAGACCAGCTCCTGTATCTCACAGTGGCCCACATCTATAATAAGGAGGTAGCACATACCCATCAGGGCTAGTAACCCGTGATAGACTTTTCTTCCAGAAATTAGTCCAGTCCCCTCTTAAAGGCGGTCTAGGCTAGATGCCATCACCACATCCTGTGGCAAGGAGTTCCACAGGTTAATTACATGCTGGGTAAGTGGGTGTTCCTCTTTTACTGAGCAGAGGGAGAATAACTGGTCCTCCGCACCCCAGCAGTGTCTTTTCTGGTGGCTGTCTGCTGGTGTTCTTTTGCTTCTTTTTACACTGTGAGCCCTTAGGGACAGGGAGCAGTTAGATAAGTGAAATATAAATACTGTCAATAATAGTAATACTGTGCAAGATTGCATTTTTTTTTTATTAAGCCAGCAGTATCCTAGTTGGATGGCTGCATCATGCTGTATTTCATGAACACTCACAGCTATGCGAAATTCTGCATACACTTCTTTTCCAATAGGATTGGAGAAGCAGTTCTGTGGTTTACCTTTAAGATCATATAAAAATTAGTTTTGTGTGACGTTCTTACAGATAAATGTCCAGCGGACAACAAGGCAGGGCTAGCGGCCCGTGCAGGGCTGGCGCCGCAAAGCCCGCGCTGGGGCCCAAGCGCTCTGCTCCCCTCCAGCTATGCCACACTGTGAACTATGCTCCCCTCCAACCTAGCTTCTCTCCAACCCTACCACGGGAATCACCTTCGCCACAGACTCAACAGGCTGCTGTTCGCGCCGCACCCTCACGCCACATGTGAGCCACCCGCCTTGTAGAGGAAAACGCAGGAGCCTCCGCTCCTGGTTTCTCTCTTAAGATGGCCAAAGAGACACTTTTAAACAAAACGCTGAGCACAGGAATCCCCTGAGCTCAGCCAGTAGTCTGCCACCAGCCCTTTTCAACCAGTTTAGCCCCAGGCAGAAGATAAGGGCAGCCCCTGCGTGCTGGTGCCAAATTAACACGTAACGCTCACCTTGCAGGGTAGGAGCCTGGCAAGGGGAGACTACAAAAGCAAAGGGTTTGGTTTTGGGTTTGGTAGGCTGACCCCAAACAACAAGGCACTTAGAGTTAGGACTTGAAGCCAGCAAAGTCAGACACCACAACCGAAAGTATATTTTATGGATTTATTCAAAAGGTTTGTGGTCGTTACAGAATTCAAAGGATTTGTGAAGCAAAAGCAAATTAAAAAAAACAAAGCTTTTAAACAGCTGGCTACACAGTAGGATTCTTAGGTTCAAGAGTTTGGCAAAAGCTTAGCAAGTTACAAAAACATTACCCGTTCCAAAAGTGATGATGCACATCAGTTCAGCATTCAATAAATGTTCCAAGAGTTCTGTTTGGCATATCCCTGCCCCAGGAATCAGATGGATTGATGGTATCCGACATGCTGTCCGAGTGTCCAGACCACCACACACACAGTTGTGTGTGTTCCTCTTTTATTTTCCAGGATCTTGGGTGTGGGGGAGTTCAACCCTCACTAAGATTCTGGAGAGTCCAGCTGACTGATTGATCACATCCGGCTTGCAACAGAAAACACCAAGGTGACAAATGCTTAAAAGCAGATCACCTGGGGTTCCCTGAGGCAGGATAAGAGTTAATTGCAGGACCATTTGTTACTATGAAAACAAGTGGTCCGGCGGATGGGGGAAGCAATTACATTTTTTACCAATGTTAATTGAGCTGCATCCTGGAATGTCTTGCAGTTTGATTTCCCCAGCCAGGCCGAAGACCTGGACCAAAGATTTTCCAGCAACAAGGAATGGGGGGGGGGTCCCTTTTCCTTGGCACGCCTTACCCCAGACAGGGAAGGGAGGAAGCGCTCCCATTGGGCTGCTGGGCATAGGGGCGGGTGATGTGAGAAATGCCCTCCGGCGCGCGTGAAGAGGGGGAGGGGAGCAGCCCAGCCCCACATCCCTCTGGCTTTCTAGTAACGAACTCAGGCAAACTTTGTGCTGGGGCGATGGCGCGTGTGCCCACAGAGAGGGCTCTGAGTGTCCACTCTGGCACGCGTGCCATTGGTTCGCACCACTGTTCTAAGTCAAAGATGAAATAGCTTATTGCGATCCCATGGGCAAACGGCTCCCCGGGGGAAAGGTAAACCAATAAACAGACAGACAATGATTTCTTTGGGGAAACAAACGGCCACCGCTTTATTGATTACAACAGATGGAGCATTGGCGGAGCATAGGGACAGATCCAGGGATCGGATGACCACCCTGTCATCCGATGTATCGATAGCTCGATAGAACGGCCCAACCCGCATGTTGGGACAGCAACCAGAGTAGCATATAGACAACTCCAGCAGGACATAGATCTCTGGGTGAAACCTACGCCACCTGGGAGTGGAGTAACCAAAACAGTCCCCGCATGATCTACTCCATCCCAAGATCCCTTATGGGGTCTCCAAAATGGGGAAGGCAGGCACGCAGGCACCTCTTTCCCAACTTGGATCAGTCCCAATGCCAAAAACCGCCCAAGCTGTGACGAAAGGAAGAAAATAACAAGCCATAACAAAAGGGAGGGTAGGTGGGACTTACCGCCGCCAGGCCACAAACAGGCCTGTGCCTGGGCGGCGTGCCCTTAAATAGGCGTGAGAAGGGGCGGGGGAACACCAGCACCGTTGCCCCTGATGCCACATTTTCCGGGCCAGCCCTGCATGCTGATAGGCTGTGGAGTGGGGCAGTGGGAGGGAGGGTCAACGCCCATGTGGAGGGGCGAGAGCAACGCTGCTTGCCCCCTCCCCCCCACAGCAAGTCCTCCTCCCACCCCCCAGAGCCAGGCCCAGGAGGATTGCAAAGCGCGACCCAGTAAGTCTGGTTTGCTTTAATTATTTTGTCAATATGGAATTGCAGGGGGGTGGAGGAAATGTCTGGGAATAAAGTACATTGAAAATTAAACAAAAGCATAACATGGGTTTTCCAGCTTTTCTCTCTGTTGTATGTCTAATGTACAAGATTTTATACGCAGCAAATATTTAGAGGTCTCAAAGACTGGTTTCAGCCCCCCCCCCCCGAAAGAAAAGGTACGCTGACAGAAAAAAAATATGCTTAGAGAAAATGTCAGCATTGACTAAAATTTTAAGTTTTCTAGTTGGAAAAATAAAAAAGGGAAATAATGAAACTGATTTACAGAGGGGGAAAATGGCATGGCATTTATGCCTGTTTAGTTGGTTTCAAAAGTCAGTGTGAACAAAAACAACAACAACCCAAGTTATTTGAAAATGTCATGAAAATTAATTTGAATATGCCCAATTATTTCGAACAAAGTGTATCTGCAGTTAGTTGCTTTCTTTTATGTAACTGTCGGTAAAAGATTGGTTCTTATTGGGTTAGACTCACTGCTAGTGTTGGTTTAACTATTCAGACTATGGCCTGTGTTTCATTGGTGCCCATGGGGTAGGGACATAATTGGAATGTGTCCCCATATGGACAGCCTGCCCATCCAATGTGCCTTGCCTGCTTCTGTCATCATGACTCAGCACCTGTAACCGGTCGACAGATTTAACGACTCATCATGATAGAAGTCCTGCAGCATAGAGGCTCCTCTGAAAGTTGTTTCCCAGGGTCACCATTTCCAAAAGAACTTCCTGCTCAGTTGGCCTGTGTGTGAGCTTTGTCCTGTTGGAGCCAAGTGAGCAGTAGAAACTGACTTTGAGGTAGGGTTGCCAACTTCCAGGTACTAGCTCAAATCTTGCAAACTGAGTGCCATGGCTTCCTTTATAGAGTCAATCCATCTCATGTTGGGTCTTCCTCATTTCCTGCTGCCTCCAACTTTTCCTAGCACTATAGTCTTTATGTTAGAGCAGATGCATCTTGTAGGTTGACCGCCTCCCCCCTGACTTTTTCTTCCCTTTTCATTGCAACTCCTAACGTGTGAGATTTATTATCCTGAGCAAAGTGGTCTCGTAATTAACCACTAAAGGTAAAAGTAAAGATCCCCTGTGCAAGCACTGGGTCATTCTTGACCCATGGGGTGATGTCACATCCCGACATTTTCTAGGCAGACTTTGTTTATGGGATGATTTGCCAGTGCCTTCCCCAGTCATCTTCCCTTTACCCCCAGCAAGCTGGGTACTCATTTAACCGACCTCGGAAGGATGGAAGGCTGAGTCAACCTTGAGCCAGCTACCTGAAACCAACTTCCGTTGGGATCGAACTCAAGTCGTGAGCAAAGCTTTGGACTGCAGTACTGCAACTTACTACTCTGAACTGGAAGCTTGCTATACCCATAGCTAGGATTGCCAGCTCCGGGTTGGGAAATACTTGGAGATTTTGGGGGCGGAGCCTGAGGAGGGCAGGGTTTGGAGAGAGGAGGGACTTCAATGCCTTAGAGTCCAATTGCCAAAGCAACCATTTTCTCCAGGGGAACTGATCTCTGTCGCCTGGAGATCAGTTTTAATAGCGGGAGATTTCCAGCCACCATCTGGAGGTTGGCAACCCTGCCCAGAGCTCATGCTATCCTGTGACACACTGGTGAATGATAGCATTTGTTGTGGGATAACACCCCCCCCCCCCGTATTTATCTTCAGGGTTGAAATTAACATACAAGGATATGATGCTAAGAGCTTATTCTCGCGTTGCATATTTCATATGACAACCCAGTTGCTCAGCCCAGCTGTAGCTGCACTGATTGTTCCTGGGGAAAATAAACTTTTTAGATAAAATAGAAGAAATCCGAGTTCTCTTCCACTTTGAAGGCCTGTACAATGCTGACAATTCATTGAAAGGTCCATTTTGAAACCAGCCACAAAGTGTCCTAGTCATTACAGATTTAATAATGAGGCTGCTTGCCTGATTGTATATGGCAGTGGTTCCCAACCTTTTTTTGACCAGGGACCACTAGGACTTTTTTGTTCGGTGCAGGGACCCCAAGGTTCAAAATAAAAATTCCAAGAATTTGAAAATAAACTTTAATCATAACTGTTAGTTAAACATTAAGCTTAGAATAATATTTGAATACTGTATTTTCTGGCGTATAAGACTACTTTTTAACCCAGGAAAATCTTCTCAAAAGTCGGGGGTCGTCTTATACGCCGGGTGTCATCTTATACGCCGGATGCTGAATTCCGAGCCGGACTGGAGAATCTCCCTGGGGAGCCGCCTCCGCTCTGTCCATGTTCCCGGGGGTTGAGCCGCCCCAGGAGGACCGGTGGTAGCCGCGGGGTTGGGGCGCAGTCCCGAGGGCTGGCCCCAGGCCGCGGACTCGGGTTGGGCCACTCCAGGAGGTCTGGGGGCGGCCGCGGGGTTGGGGCGCAGTCCTGAGGGCTGACCTTAGGCCGCGGACTCGGGACAATCCCAAACTCTAAATTTTAACTGTAAAAATGGGGGGTCGTCTTATACGCCCAGTCGTCTTGTACGCCGGAAAATACGGTATATGTTTTTATAATAGAGAACCTTTAATTGAAAATATTAATTTATTATGGGTTTATAACTTTGTTTCGCGGACCTTAATTTAGTTCTCGCGGACCCCTGGGGGTCCACGGACCCCTGGTTGGGAACCAGTGGTCTATGGAGAAGAGTGGCTTATGTAACATATGCTTTCTAGTGCAAAATTGTAGACAAATCTTGGAGATCTTGCTCAAATCTTGGAGACTTCTTTTCTGTAATCTAAAAATCCCAAACAGCCTAGTAATTAGATCATAATTATTCTGTGTCGTCAGTGATTCAAATAATTAATTAGAACCAGGGCCTTTTTTTGTGGCAGTACCCATTGGTACTGAGTACCGGCACATTTTGTAGGTTGTGTTGCCAACCTCCAGGTGGTTGGTTGGACTGGAAGAAGAAAATACCTATGCTGGAAATAGTAGAAATTATAATAAATGGCAGCACGTGGCTTCAAAGATGATATAATGTGAAATATACCAACTGGAAAAGAAAACAATATTATAGAATATAATAATTGTTTTTTGGAAAATCCAAAACACAACATATATTCATAAACACTGTGTTGAAAGGCACACAGAAACCTCTCTGGGTCTGAAATAACAAAAAATGTTTATATACAGATTGCTTTTAACAACAAAACATGAAAAACATACCGTATATACCCGTGTATAAGCCGACCCGCGTATAAGACGAGGTGCCTAATTTCTCCCCCCAAATGGGGAAAAATTAGGCACCCGCGTATAAGCCGAGGGTCGGCTTATAACCCCTCCCCCCCCGCAGGCTTACCTCAATCCAGGTGCGCAGGCCGGCGCCGGCCGGCAGGGTCCTCGCTGTGCCCGGCAGGGGCGGCGACGGGGCCTCCAGAGGCCTCTGGAGGCCCTTCCAGGCCGGCGCCGGCCGGCAGCAGCCTCGCTGCGCCCGGCAGGGGCGGCGCCGGGGCCTCCAGAGGCCTCTGGAGGCCCTTCCAGGCCGGCGCCGGCCGGCAGCAGCCTCGCTGCGCCCGGCAGGGGCGGCGCCGGGGCCTCCAGAGGCCTCTGGAGGCCCTTCCAGGCCGGCGCCGGCCGGCAGCAGCCTCGCTGCGCCCGGCAGGGGCGGCGCCGGGGCCTCCAGAGGCCTCTGGAGGCCCTTCCAGGGCGCTCCTGGCCGGGGGAAGCCACGCGGGCACGGCAACAATGGCGGCGGAGGCGGCGATGGCGGCGGCGGTAAGTTCCCCCCTCCCTCCCTCCCCCCTCCCCTACCGTATTGACCCGCGTATAAGCCGAGGCCGGCTTTTTCAGCCCTTTTTTACGGTAAATTCAAGAATTATTTCTGTGGCCTTAACCAATCTTCAGGTATTTCCCAGCACAGGGCATCTAAACAATTTTTTGTAGGGCTTCTTCCCTGATAGAATAATTACTGCAAGCGTATATATGAGTACTGGCACCTTTTTCCATACAGAAAAGCACTGATTAGAACCATAATTGCTGACTAATTTTGCTGGGGGAGCACACTGGGAAGAGAGCTGGCATTGAAAAGCCTAAAGTCTCATAGAGTCCAATAAAGACAATTAGGAGGAGGTTACAATCAGTTCTTTATTTATCTAAACAACAGAGCTGGGGTGAAATAGCCCACAATTAAGATGCAGGGTACTCACCAGAGAAACAAAGGAAAGTCAGTATCATTTATGCCTTCGCATGGGGCAGGCCCATGGCTGCTGACAAGCAGATTGACATAGAAAAGCCCCAATCACACTTTAGGGATATACTTTACTTTGATTAGACTATCCTATAGATTTTGCCTGACGTTGTTTCTAGGCAGCTCTAGGTCTTGTGATCTTGGAAGTAACTAGATACCACATTCCTCAATGGAAAGGTAATTCCGAAGATACGCTGCTTACTGGTGAAAGCCTGTATCAGCCACAGACAGCGTGAGCTGGCTGATTCATGGCCCCCTGATGCCAACCTTCCCAAAGCTTCCATGTGTGCATTATGAATACACAGTATTACAAACCTGCTTTTATACTTTAGGCCTAGCTTTTCCAGAAGAGCAATTATGCAAACTGAACACATAAGCATACAATAATAATGATTACAGGCATTACAGCATAAGGTTGCTAACCTCAGGGTGGGGCCTGGAGATAGGGTTGCCAAACTCCAGGTACTAGCTGGCGATCTCCCGCTATTACAGCTTATCTCCAGCCGACAGAGATCAGTTCCCCTGGAGAAAATGGCTACTTTGGCAATTGGACACTATGGCATTGAAGTCCCTCCCCTCTCCAAACCCCACCCTCCTCAGGCTCCGCCCCCAAAACCTCCTGCCGATTGTGAAAAGGGAACTGGCAACCCTACCTGGAGATCTCCCAGAATTACAAATATTTCCCAGACTACAATGATCCGTTTCCCTGGAGAAAATGGAGGGTGAACTGTATGGCATTATATTCTGCTGAGGTCCTTTCCCTCCCCAAACCCTGCCCTCCTCAGGCTCCACCTCCCAAATCTCCAGACATTTCCCAGTCCAAAGTTTGCAACCCTAAATTGGAGGCTGGGGGTTTGCAGGGTAGTAGCCTGAAGTTGCATTTGCTTCAATCACCCCTTCAATGATCCCCCCACCCCACATTTCTAGACTAGGGACACAGCAGCTACTTTTTAGGGGATCAGATTTGTCCCAAGGGCTGGCAATTGCTGATACCCCAAATAGACACAGATTTATGGGAACAACCAATAAACCACGTCCAGACAAAGGTGTTGTGAGATAGTCTGTTTGGAAAAGAACAATGCCACTGAGAAAGAACAAGTGAAACCTGCTTTCCAAGAGGGAATGCAAATAAGTGCTTATGTGAGCAGAAACGCTTCTAATTAAAATTCACTCTGAGGCAGGAAGACAGGAAAGAGACCAGATCTCTGCCGAAGAAGCTTGCAGCAAATTCAGTGCCATATAAAAGGCACCTGGCTAAAGGGCTGCGATGTTATGCAGGCAATTAATAAACGGTGTCAAGATTTCCAAAAGTAAAAACTTCACTGAAGTGAAGCAGAAGTCAAGTCATATTTTGTGTAGTGGCAACGGAACTCTCGCTTCTGTTTGCACAGTAGCTGATGCTTTTGAAATGTTCCTGCAACACTGAGAACATATGGATAAATGGGGAAGTTGTAAAACGGATTTGAGAACTGAGAGTGTTATATATTGGATTTTTTTTTTTTTAGAAAACAAACTCATTTTCGTATCATGGATTAAATAAAACTTTTTTTGTATTAAAACACACTCTCGATTTGTTTGTACAAAGTATAATCATCCTTCTCAGTGGAATGTGAGGTAACAAAACAGGAAATTCTTTTTTTTAATTTTCATTTGGAATATCTTTGACTGATATTTAGTGTTGCCAAACTCCAGGTGGTCTGGAGATATGGAAAACCTATGCCTCAACTAGTGAGAACTGTATGAGAAGGCAGCACGTGGCTCAAAATTAAAAAATTACAAATTAACTACCAATAGAGAATTGTAAGCATATATTATAAAGTCAAACTCCAGGTGGTGGCTGGAGATCTCCAACTATTACAACTGATCTCCAGCCAATAGAAATCAGTTCACCTGGAGAAAATGGCTGCTGTGGCAATTGGACTCTATGGCATTAAAGTCCCTCCCCTCAAACCCCGCCCTCTTCAGGCTCCGCCCCAAAAACCCCGCCAGTGGTGAAGAGGGACCTGGCAACCCTACTGATATTCAGTGGATGCTCACAGTGCAATCCTAAACAGATATCCTAAACAGAGTTACATCCTTTTAAATCCACTCAATTGAATAGGGTTATGGGATAGCAGAGTATTTGTACCAGGCCTGGCTGATACTACCTGCCAATCTCAAGAGCACACCTCTATTCCCTTGCATGCTAGAAGTAAGTGCTGAAGCCTGCAGATGTGCAGTCCATAGCAACTCACTATTCTGGATCCCAAATTCAGGCAGTGAGATGCTTGGTTCACTTCAGAGTCATCTTGATAGATTATCTTTGCCCAGGTCATGATACATCAGCTCTAAACTTGCACGTCCTTAACCGTCTTTCATAATAGTCTTCCCAGGTGGTAAGAAATAATCCAGAGATCTTTCCTTGTTCAGGACGTAAGCAATTAAGCAGTGTGGAGGCCAGTGAAAAGGACTTACTGGAACAGGGGTGTCGAACTCATTTGTTACGAGATTCGGATGTGACATAAATGTCACTTGGTTGGGCCAGGCCAGCCTCGCCAGCCCAGATTGGGGGCGGGGGGTGGCTGCCTTGGCTGGCGAGTAGGGTTGCCAGGTCCCTCTTTGCCTCCAGCTGAGGTTTTTGGGGCGGAGCCTGAGGAGGATGGGGTTTGGAGAGGAGAGGGACTTTAATGCTGTAGAATCCAATTGCCAAAGTGGCCATTTTCTTCAGGTGAACTGATCTCTATCGGCTGGAGATCAGTTGTAATAGCAGGAGATAGGGCTGTCGATTCGGTTCCATCCGAACTGAAAAACAGCCAGATTTTCCCTGATTTGGCGGTTACCAGTTCAGATAGAGCCGAAGTAAAAAAAGGCGGGAAAATGATGAGCCGAATTCAGCGAGTTCGGGCGGACGCCAAATAAATTTGGGCAAATTCGGCGTCCCTGAATCAGCATTCTTCCATGGCCAATGGTGGCCAAGCTGGGTCTTCTTCTGGCCAATCAGAGCAGGGATTCTCTCTTTTGAATTGGCCAGGAGTATAAAAACTCCCGTCCCTTCCCGAGTCTGTAATTCATTTTCTTCCATTTTGGTGGTGCTGCTGCTGAGAGATCCTGAGCTGAGCTGCTGCTGCTTACTGGAATAGGACTGGATTTACTTCTCCTCCCTGCTCCTGCTGGAAGACATCCACACAGTTTGATTTTGGGTTTTTTTCTCTATACCTTTTCTTCTGTGTGTGTGTGTGTGGGGGGAAAGCAGATTCTGTGAGGGGAAGGCAAAGGGGGGCTGTTGCCTGTTCTGAGTCTTCCTCTGCTCGGCACCCGTACCTCCTCCTTGGGTCATTTCTTTGGGGTTGAGCCGAGCCGTAATGGTTTGAGGGGGGGGGCTGTTGCCTGTTCTGCCAGAGTGGGTGTGCCTGCTCGCCTCTGCGGGAGTGTGCATTCTGCCTTTTCCTGCCTGTGGCCACCCTCGGCTGGAGTTGAGTCAGTGCGGCGGTGCAACGTGAGTCTCCCTCCGCTCGGCACCCATGCCTCCTCCTTGGGTCGTTTGTTTGGGGCTGAGCCGAGCCGTACTGGTTTGAGGGGGGCCCGTTGCCTTTTCTGCCGGGGGTGTGTGCCCGTTCGCCTCTGCGGGAGTGTGCGTTCTGCCTTTTTCTGCCCGTGGCCACCCTCGCCTGGAGTTGAGTCAGTGCGGCGGTGTGTGCGTCTCTCTCTCTCTCCCTGGTTTGGGGGGGGGGCTTCAGGTGTGTGCTTTAGGTTTCCCGCATTAATAAGATCTGTTAGGCAGTGTCTGGCCTAGGGCCCTCACATTTAAACCCTAGCTGTAGGGCTGGTCAGCTTCTCACAAACTAGGCTCAGCTAGGTCTTTAAAAGGGCAAGGGATATTGATTTGTAAGTAGATTACAACTAGGTCAAACAGTTGTTGGGTAGCCCCTAGCCTGTCTTGTGGACGGCTGCAGCCAGTAGATTTGCAATTCAACGGTGAGGGAAGAGTGTTGTCAGGCCTGCTTTCTGCTGAGACAGCCAGACTGTGTATGTTTTGGTTCCACCAGGTGCATCCCAAGGCCAGGCTTGTTAACTGTCAAATTCCTTTCGCTAACACTGTGGGAACTGCTCTCGTAGGGAGGGTGGTTGCCATGGCTGCCACCACTATCTGATATGACCAATGCTCTTCCATATAGGCCTTAGGCTGTGCCTGTAGTTCTCATTTGTGACAATTTACCTGTTAGCTCTGTATACTTGTAGGTTTTCTAATAAATCAACTCTCTTTTGGACTACTCGTCTGTGAATGTTGTTTATGGGAGTACCACGGGGACAAGTGCTCACATTTTGGCACGAATCCCTCTCTACCTTTTACCTGCCTGGCTGGAGCCCTGGAGGGATCGCCGGGATCTCGGATGGGAGCAGGGAACGTGCTCTCCGAGTGAGTTGCATGTGGCTGGAGCCCCGGAGGGTTCGTCTGGGTCCTGGGTGGCAGTAAGGATGGTGCTCCCCTGGGTAGAGGGTTCCTGGCTGGAGCCCTGGAGGGTTCTGGACCTTGGTACCTTCCATTGGGACCTTCAGATTAATTCCCCGATGACCCTACTCTGCTGAATGACATTCTTGCTGAGGCGCTGCGGACGGATGCGGAGATCAATCGCCTAGTTGTACTTATTCGAGTTCAGTGGCGTTGCCTTGCTGAAATGACCCCCTGGACGACCCACGACGCAGATCAAAGTGCCCAGCACGACCTCCAGACACTGGATAGTTTGTTGGAGGAAGTTCGGCTGGCGCAGGAGGATTTAGCGGCATTGACCAGTTTGTTAGCGGGATTAACTTTACACGAGATGCAACAGGAGTCGGCAGCGGCCCTGGTCTGCCCTGTGTACGGCTCTCCCATGGCGGGAATGCGGGAGGAGGGAGTTCCGATATCAACCGTTCCCGATCCCAATGTGTGCCTGAAGGAGGCACAGGATGTAGCAGCCCGGACGACTTTACAGTTTGTGGGACTGACCACGGCCACGGCCACGGTGGCTGAGATCGCGGAACGACTAACCCCAGAGTTTGGACTGGATGCAGCTGCTTTAGCAGTCCGGGTTCAACCATTGTTGGACCAAACTTCCTCTGAGCTCCTTCTGCTTCTGGAGCAAGAGGCCCTCCCAATCATCACAACGTCGATCGCCGCTAAGCTTGAGGCCGACCAAGTGCTCGCCGATCGGAAGCGAGCCGAGGAACAGTTGCGGGCCGCTGATGTAGCTGCAGCTCAAACGCTGGCCGATCAGAACAAGGCTGAGGAGCTACGTTTGGCTCAAGCGGCCAACGCTCGAAGTTGCGCAACGACGGCAGCGGACGTGCGTCCCAAAGAAAGCACAGGGTTCGGGTTGTTCCCCTCGTTTTCCCCGACCTATGGCCCGGCTCGAGACGTGCAACGCGCACGTCAGCTCGCTGATCGCTGGGTCGAACTGGATTACTCGGATGAGGAGGACTTATACTTTGAGGAGTCTCACTGGGCTACTGGCCTCTGAATCAGCCAGGCCCGACGTACTGGGGGAACGGGGGACGAAATGCGTCTCTTACGGGGCCAGAACCGGGACTTGACTGATCGTGTGGCCCGTCTGCAGGACCAGATGCAGCTCCTAATGCGAGAAAACAAACGTTTACAGCGAGCTCAAATGCCCCAAGTTCAACCAATGCCAGGGCATCCAACTCAGCTGGCTCCACCGCCACAGGTTCCTCCGCTGAGACCGCCAACTCTGCCCCCTCTGGAGCAACCGGCCCAGCCAGTCCCGGGGGCACCAGTCCTACTGCCTCTGGGGCAACCAGTTTTGGCGTCCCCAGGGCAACCACCAGCGCTACCCCCAGCGCCCCCTCTCATGCAGTGGAAGCAACCACTGTTAAGGGTGACTTACGACGGCTCAGTTGAGGCTCTGCCCTGTTTCCTACACCAAGTGGACAGTTACATGAGGGAACAGGGGCAGCACTTCCCCACCGAGGACAGCCGAGTACGGTTCGTTGCCTCACTATTGACTGGAAAAGCCACCGACTGGATGGTTCTCCAGTTTGACACTCGGGCCCGATCCATACGCTCACTCGATGATTTCATGTGAGCATTGTGGTGACGTTTTGAGGACCCCTTCCTGGAAGAGAAGGCCAAAGCAGCCCTCCTGCATCTCCAACAAGGCTCTACACCAGTGCGGGAATTCGCGGACGAATTCCAAAGGCTCGCCAGTAAAATAGTGGACTGGACCGAGGCTACCCGAATACATTATTTCCGGGAAGCCTTACACCCTGAGATATTGAACTGGGCTTATATGCAACGCAATCCAGACACTCTAGAAGAATTGATTTTACTAGCTGAAGAAGTGGAAAGCCGCCACCAATTCATTTCGCTGGCCCGATGTCCAAAGCAAAATCTCCCGTGCATAAATAGCCAACGAGAAACAATGGGAGGTTTTGCCTTGGATTTGCCGCTCTCTAGATGCACATTAAGGATTGCCTGCTCCCATTCATTCCAATGGGTGGATGGGGCGCCCCCTTGCAGACCCCATAACATGGGACCCCCTGACCCAATCTTTACCAAACTTGAGGGTTCTTGCAAGTAGGGTCCCTCCAAGCTACCCTGAAAGTTTGGGCCCTCTACCTCAAAAAATGCCCCCCCCCCCCGAGGCACGGAAAGCCGCAAATGTGCTTTAAATGGCTTTATTCAGCCGAATTTATTCAGGAACGCTGAATTTCGTGCTGAATTCCATGGATCCAAATTGGGGGAGTTCGGACTTTGGCATTTCTCAAATAAAAATGGGATGAATTTTGTCGAATCCAAATTTTACCAAAAAAAAATTTCAACAGCCCTAGCAGGAGATCTCCATCTACTACCTGGAGGTTGGCAACCCAACTGGCAAGCCTGCAGTGGGTTTGCCAGTCCTGATTGGGACAGGGGGTTATGGGTGCCTTGGCTGGCTCAGGGGCCAGATAAGCACTCACAAAGGGCCGGCCCCGGCCCACAGGTCGTATGTTTGACACCCCTGGTTTAAAATCTTCCACTCTTGTGTACCAGTGCAGAGTTTTACTTGTTAGCACTGTATATACCTGCTAGCATTTGTAGTGTGTGCCTGTGGACTGAATATTAAGGCTTTAATACATGTTTTCCACATGATGCCCCAACTCAAATGAGCACTTATTGGTGGCCTACACGCTGGGGCTGTTACAGTTAAATAAGGGCATGATCTTCAGTGTGAGGTCCCAGACACTTAATTCTACTCCACTGGAGGGAATGCTCGCTTTCTATTCATTGTTCCTGTTCTCCAGGAGCAATGGCCATTTATGTGCCGCATTGTTTAATTTGGTAAACAAGCCTCCGAGGATGTTTTAAAGATCTCATTTTCACAGGAACGGTTGTCTGTTTGCAACGTATTTGAAACATACCTAATTGCCGGTGGAATAAAAACGGATGTTTAAGTAAAAGCTTTTAGACGTAAAACGGAAATGTGGGCTTGATCAATTTCAGCTTCTGTAATGTCATATTTAAAGGCCCTCCTTACTTTTCACATTATTAAGCAGGTCCTGGACTGAGCTGTCACTGCAGCAATTGCTCAGCAATTGATTTGCTGACCGTGTCGACAAATTAGTGTGTTCTCACACCCTGAGGTTCCTCAGGCTTAACAGCCTTATGAGAGGATGCATACACCTAGGCCATTTATGCACGGCTGTTTCCTCGCAGTCACCCCACCAATTACTTTGGGGCTTTGCTTTGTTGATGCTTGCTCTCCCCATGCATTTCCACTCGTTTTCTGGATACTGGCTAAACACAAATCCAGAAAACGTGGGCAAAATGCTCAGAGACGAGTGGCGATAGAGAGGCGACAGCTATGCATAAATGGCCCTAGGGTAAGCAAGATGGAATCTCTTAGTAGTCCATAGAAAGCTGGCTTGAGTTTATTCAAAGCATGTCGCTGTTATGTGTAGGTCTATACTTAAAATGGTGTGCCCTGCAGACCTGGCACCCAGAAAGAACTTTCAAGTAGAGGTGCTCAAACACCCTCTGATCCAGCTCAGGTCCATCCCATCAGCTGCGAACATGGAGTTCATTTTTTTTTGACGGACTGTACACAGGTCCCTCTTCGCTACTGGCGGGAGAGTTTTGGGGTGGAGTCTGAGGAGGGCGGGGTTTGGGGAGGGGAGGGACTTCAATGCCATTGAGACCAATTGGCAAAGCGGCCATTTTCTCCAGGGGAACTGATCTCTATCAGCTGGAGATCAGCTGTAATAGCAGGAGATCTCCAGCTAGCACCTGGAGGTTAGCAACCCTAACTGTCCAGCAGGTTACTTCACCTAGTCCTTCCTAACAGTACCGTACTGCCTTTATATGCATGTGTGTTCTCACACAGCCAGATGGTTGTAATTCCCCCTCTCCTTGCTGTTGCCACTGGTTGGCCAACAGTTTGTAAAATAAACAGTAAAATCTGTCATAAATAAATACTAGTGTCATTTTTTAAATATTCTGTCATTAGCTGTTAGTCCTTAGAGACACTAATGGCTGCTGATATTTTGGATCGACAGCTTTTTGTGCATATGCAGTTTTGCAAAACCCCAATGCAAACCTGTCCGGCAGGTTGTTTTAGTCGTTTGTGGCTGAACCAAACAGATCCATTGATCAGCTCACATCTGAGCAACATCAGGCGAAAACATATAATAGGCATGCTCCTCTGATCCTGGAGAGAATAGGGATGCATCATAACTAGTAGCCATTTTAACTAGTAGCCATGAATAGCCCTCTCCTCCATGAACATGTCCACTCCCCTCTTAAAGCCTTCCAAGTTGGCAGCCATCACCACATCCTGGGGCAGGGAGTTCCACAATTTAAGTATGCGTTGTGTGAAGAAATACTTCCTTTTATCAGTTTTGAATCTCACCTTTCAGCTTCTGGTATTATTAGGCTTACCAGGTCCCTTTGCTCTACCGGCGGGAGGTCTTCAGCAGCTCGCGATGTGCGCGACTGCCTCGTGCCATGCATGTGTGCGACTTGCGCAACGCGCCTACGTCACTTTCGGGTTTATTCGGAAGCAGCGTGGACGCTCTATCAATCTTGGCCGAAACGATGGTTTCCATAGAGTTTTGGTGGAGGTTGCTAGAGCATCTGCGTCACTTCCGGGTAAAACCAGAAGTGACGTGGGCGCATTGTGCGTGCACCGTTGCCCGCCGGCCCTCAGTTGATGGTTTATATATTTTATTCTCTCTTATCTCAGTTGTAGAGCACTAAAATGTTATGGGCACTAGCAAAACAGTGAAATCCAAATCAAGTCAAGCTCACAGTTTAGGCCAGTTAAATAGGCATGTTTTGACTGTAACCCTGCATTGTGAGAAATCAGTGGGCAATCTGCTACTCATGTTGATAGGTGTAAAATTGTACCCTCAGATAGCAAACAAGCCCTGGGTACAAATTCTGTGGACAGAATGGAGCAGGTGCAAAGGAGAGCGATGAAGATGACCGGGGCCTGGAGACCAAGCAAGGAAAGGCTGAGGGAGTTGGGAATGTTCAGTCTGGAGAAGCGGAGGTTGAGGGGGGATATGATTGCTCTCTTTAAGTATTTGAAGGGCTGTCAGAGGAGGGCAGAGAGCTGTTCCTGTTGGCAGCAGAGGATAGGACTCGCAATAATGAGTTTAAATTGCGGGAGGAAAGGTACCGGCTGGATATTAGGGGGGGAAATTTGCAGGAAGAGCAGTTCAGCAGTAGAATCAGCTACCTAGGCAGATGGTGAGCTCCCCCTCTCTGGTAGTCTTCAAGCAGTGGCTGGAGGAACATTTGTCAGGGATGTTTTAGGCTGATCCTGCATTGAGCAGGGGGTTAGACTAGATGGCCTGTGTGGCTCCTTCCAACTCTATGATTCTATGAAATTCACTTCACAGCAGTGGTTTTTTGCACTTGGGGAGTGTGGGTAGGCAATGTGACTCTTAAAGAGATACTGTCAAGATAAATAAAATTAATGTGTGGGTTTCATTCTGTCTTTGCTTTTCTGCCTGTGGTCTTTTCTTTCTCTACATTTTGGCACAAAAAGAAAGGATGTCGTGATGCATTTTTTTTTTTGCCTTTTCTTGTGGCAGTTCTTTGATGTTGGAACAAGTTTCCTCTTACCGGACCTCCCCCCTCCCCCCCTTTGTATTCTCTGGAGCATACAACCTTTGGCTTTTCCCGAACGGTGCTTGGGTCCCACAGGGCCATTGCTGCAAGTCTCAAAGCAATGATTTCACGGGTTAATTGAATGCATGCTTGCCCTTGGAAGATTAGGTGTGGATGCATGAGCTGAAAGTGGGGAAGAAATGAGCAGGCATAGTGGATCGACAAGAGATTTGCCACCACCACCGGGCACCTGGCAACCCTAATAGTTGGGGAGGGCAGCAACTGGATGCGCAAGAGGATGTGCTGTTCAGCAACCAGTATTTCACAGGCCAGCGTGTTACACGAGAGATACTTTAATAGGAGATTCCAGGCAGAGTCAGATCTTGGAGGGGTCTGGCAGGGGCACTTGCCCTGGGCGCAGGGAGAGGGAGGGTGCCAGCATGGGCATGGGAAGCATGGGCATGGGGAGAAGGAGCACCACCGTGCTTCAGCATGGGTGCAGCTGCAGCTTACGGCCTGGCTGGTGCGCGCACCGCCCGCCCGCTCTCAGCTCATACTGGCCGCTGATCTCCCTCTCTTTCTTTCTGGAGGGGTGGCCACCGCGTGCCCTGCCCGACATGTTTCTCTCCATCCCTGGGGCCACCAATGCCTGGCTGCAGTGCACGCATATGTGCATGCATATGTGCATGGCACACCTCTCCTTCTAGGGTTGCCCACCTCTGGATACTAGCTGGAAATCTCCCGCTATTACAACTGATCTCCAGCCAATAAAGATCAGTTCTCCTGGAGAAAATGGCCGCTTTGGCAAATGGACTCTATGACACTGAAGTCCCTCCCCTTTCCAAACCACGCCCTCTTCAGGCTCTGCCCCAAAATCCTCCCGCCGGTTGCAAAGAGGGACCTGGTAACCCTACTTCCCCCCCCTGCCCCGGGTGCTCCTTCCCCCAGCTCCGTGCCTGATTCCAGGGACTGAATGTGGGACCTTCTGTAGACAAAGGAGGCATGTGAGTGCTGTACATGTTGCAAGGGGGTGGGGTGAGGGAAACATTTTGCAAGGGGGGTGGGGTGAGGGAAACATTTTGAGGCAGGGGGATCCCCCTCCTGTGCATTTCTGTGTTGGATGCATCGGCCATGCTTCCCAAGTTGACAGTCCGTGCAAAATCCCCTCTCTCTAGTCTTCCCATCACCCACATCACACATACCATGTTTGTTCTAAGTGTGCATCATGTGAGGTCAGAGGTATAGCCCATGTTGCAAATTATCTTATAGGATATGGATGTCCTGAATATAGTGATTCAGAGAAATGTGATTTGCTTCAGAGTACAGCTTGATCCTAAGTGGAATCACACCTTTCCAAGTCCACTGAAGTCAAGTCCATTGTAACTCTGCTTAGGACCACGCTCTAAAATGCATCCTGGTTATATAAGGCATGGCAGGAAGCAGGTAGGCATAGGGACTTAATTTTTTTTATTCCCGTTGAGTTCAGAGGGTGCGTTTAGAAGAAGAGTTGGTTTTTATATGCCGACTTTCTCTACCACTTAAGGGAGAATCAAACCGTCTTACAATTACCTTCCCCTCCCCACAACAGACACCTTGTGAGGTAGGTGGGGCCGAGATAGCTCTAAGAGAGCCGTGACTAACCCAAGGTCACCCAGCTGGCTTCATGTGTAGGAGTCAGGAAACCAACCTGGTTCACCAGATTAGTGTCCACCGCTCATGTGGAGGAGTGGGGAAACCGATCCAGTTCACCAGATTAAAGTCCACTGCTCCAAACCACTTCTCTTAACCGCTACACCATGCTGGTTTATGGTTACGCCAGCTTCCCCCCCTCCTTGCACAGTATTGCTCCAGAAGTAGGATTTGTTTATTTATTTAGGAGATCTCTATGCCTCCTCTTCAGAGTACTGCTCAAGGCGGTTTGCAGTTAAAATTATAAATTATGAACATGAGAAGAACAAGCCATGGATATGGTCTGAGGGGGCTTAGGATCCCACCTAAGTTTTGCTCCTCCCCTGGCATGTTTCCTGGTACTGACGAGTTGAGTTCCTTACCCTGGCACAGCATCAGGAGGCAGGTGTGCTAGCATAACTCCACATGATGCCAATGTAAGGGCTTAGTAGCCATCCTAAACAGTTCCATAGTTGTGCGAATTGTCCCTTTAATGTTCTAGGAACCATGGTCTGCATCTTCAGATATTTACAGAGATCCCTGGCTATTTCAGTTCTCAAAGAGGAAAAAAATGCCCTTCCTGATTTCGGGGTGGGGGGGGGGAGGGAGTGCAATATGCTGTAAGAACTAAGAGCACCCTAGCTCTGGGACCAACCACTTTTGGGGCAAGGGATAATACTTATCTGGGCAGAACTGATACCTCTTCTGAATGGGTTTAGATGCTCCATTCACTGAAGCATGGTTGATTGGCGTCCCCTCAGAGTATGTTGGAATATATTAGAAGCAAAATTATGGAACATTATTGTTTAAGTTAATTACGTTGCCCTTTGTACGCTTAGGAACCTTTGCATTTATAATTATTTAATAGGATTTTGGAGAGTTTACTCTTTTGGTTTTCTGTACTTCCATAATTACTGGATTCTGTTCTTTTTGGAATATCACTGTGACATGATCCTTTGGCAGATGTCTTCTATACATACTTCCCATACTCTTTTCTGACTGAACATTGATTGGGTTCTTTTTTGTGTTGTTTTTTAGCCTACCCTGATTCCCTCCTCCTCTCCTATTTTGTGTTAATGGCATTCACACAGCCCCTTTTGCCACAAACTGACACTGATGAAGTCAACACAGGCTGCTGGAAAGCCGTGGGCTCCAGTGGGTGTATGAATATACCCTCGTGAGCTCTATGGAAAGGGTCAAAGCTGCAAAGAAAATTGGAGATAGATGAGAAACCAAAGTGTTCCTCAGGGAACCGGGTTGTACACTTAGATTATTGTAGCATGTAAAGCAGTTGTGTGAACAGCTAGAGGAGCACACTAGGGTAGCACCAGGTTTTTGAAATTGTGGTGTTTACAAAATAATAAGAACCCCCTGGAGAGCCAGCGTGGTGTAGTGGTTAAGAGCAGTGGTTTGGAGTGGTGGAGTCTGATCTGGAGAACCGGGTTTGATTCCCCACTCCTCCACATGAGCGACGGAGGCTAATTTGGTGAACTGGATTAGTTTCCCCACTCCTACACATGAACCCAGCTGGGTGACCTTGGGCAAGTCATGCTCTCTCAGCCTCACCTACCTCACAGGGTGTCTGTTGTGGGGAAGGGAAGGTGATTGTTAGCTGGTTTGATTCTGCCTTAAGTGGTAGAGAAAGTTGGCATATAAAAGCCAACTCTTCTTCTTCTTCCTCCTCCTCCTCCTGGTGCCATTTTTTCTCCCTTCTCCTTTCAGTCTGCCTGGGTTGGTATCAAAATTTAATCAACACCCTCTGCTTTTAGCTGCTCTGTTGCAAGTATGCACATGCAAGTGTGCTTGTATCCCAAACCTGATTTTGCAGGGGGGTTTTCTGTGCAGTTCCAGCCCCGTCTGCAATAGCTGGAAAAAAGCATCTCAATGCTAGTTGTACCAGTAACAGGAGCTGGAGACCAACATAAAAACAGCCCTGCTGGATCAGCCCAAGGCCCATCAAGTCCAGCAGTCTGTTCACACAGTGGCCAACCCGGCGCCTCTAGGAAGCTCATAAACAAGACGACTGCAGCAGGGAAGGCTCCCAGTAAAGTGATAACCTCCTGGGGTCCTCTGAAGCAACTCTTGCTCCAGTCAAGCGGAAGAAAGACAAGAAGGCTCTAATTTTTTTGTGGGGGGGAGAGAAGGAGTAGGTGGGCACTAGCAAACTCATCAGCAGCTGCCACAGTACCGAAAGGCGCTGTGTAAAGAGTCACTGCTCTGTCTCTATGTTTGTTCACACATTTTGCATCCAAACTACTCCCCAGAGCTGTCTCTCGCTGGGAGTAGCCTAGTCAGTAGGCGTGGATTGGCACCTCCTCTTAAAGAATATGTCCCCCATAGTTTGCTTTGTTTTCAAGCCACAGTGCAGCAGAAAATTTTCTGTTGCCTCATCGACTTAAGCACCCAGGTAGGAAGGTGCAGGGATGCTAGTTTGGCGTCAACGTCAAGAAGCATTTGGGATCCTGTCTTTTTCCACCCCATCACCTTTCAAAAGGCTTGAAGGAGGACTTATTGAAGGCCGCAGCTACAGCCATGCTTTTGTGGAGCATCTCACTTCGCAACTTATCCTCTCAGATAATCCTGCTTTCACCTCATCATTATTTCTCCCTCAAATCAAGTTGCCGCCTTGTATGTGTGTGACCCTTGAACAATGTGACAAACAGAAATTTAGCAGGTAGAAATGTTCCTTGGCACGTTTCTTCGTGCTGCGAGAATATTTGCATACTTAACTTCCGTGCTACAAGATTGCTGATCAAGGTGCTAGAACAGTCAAAAAGGAGTAAATTATCCCTGCTTATTAGCAGGCCACATAGCCCAGCTTAGCGCGGGCCCGTCAAAGCTTGGGAGCTAAGCAGGGTTGACCACAGTCAGCACTTGGATGGGCGATAGGGTTGCCAGGTCCCCCCTTTCCATTGGCAGGAGCTTCAGGGGGGCTGATTTGCGTATGCGCAGTGCACACACGCAATAATGTCCCTTCCAGGGTAAACCCAGAAGTGATGGGGGTGCTCTAGCAGGTCCCTCAAAAAACTCTATGGGGAGGAATGTGCTAGAGCATCACTGTCAAACCCAGAAGTGATGGGGCCGCTCTTGCATATTCCTCCAAAAACTATGGTTTCCATAGAGTTTTTTTTGGGACATGCTAGTGCGTCCTTGCCACTTCCGGGTTCATGTTGAAAAGACTTTATTGTGCCATGCCACGCTGCGTGCAAATAGGGATGGTCCTCCCCTTTAGGTGGCCTGTTTTCCCCACTGGCCCGCTGAGGGGCGGCGGGCAGGCCTGTTAATTAGTGGGCAATTGCCCACAATTAGCGGGCACCTGGCAACGCTAATGGGAGATCACCAGGGAAGACTGGGTTTGCTATGCACAGGAAGGCAATGGCAGACCACCTCTGCTCCTTTTGTCTGGAATTCCCTGTGGAGAAGATTGCCATGAGTTGGTTGTGACTTGATGGCATGTTCTTCACTTCTCTTTGCCTGTTTATCGCAAGGAGAATCATCATGGGACTGTGAAATATTTCAGGGATAGCAGAGCAAGGGGAAGGAGTCTAAATATAAGTTGCTTCATTATGCCTAGGTTTGCCAGCTCCGGGTTGGGAAATAAAACCGAAAATGCTGTCATTGCGTCAGTGCGCCCGCGCATGCACACAGCCACCACAACCCGGGCCCCCTAAAACCTCCTGCCGATTGGGGGGGGGGACGTGGCAACTCTAGGTGCTGCATCCTGTGCCCAGACAATGAGAAAAGAAGCCAACCAGAAAATCCTTTTCAATGGGGCTTGCACGTGAGAGCTTCTGGTTGAATTGTGCCCGGAAACACCAAGCCAGGCCTTGAATCTAACATTAGCTGTAGAGTAGCTGGCCTGATAGAAAACTCTCCGCTTTTCGTTTACTGGCAAACTGCTGAATCTGCATTACATTTCAGAGGGCCTCATTAGCAAGGAAAGCTTCTGTTGATGCCAGCAATAAAGCCCACGTCCTGAATAATCCAGAGCTCCTTGCGTGCTTTGCAGTGGCGCAGCCCCTGGTTCGGCTCACCCCATGGTTGCGTGTGGTGATCACGGAGCTCTTCGCTCAGTGGATAGCTCTTATCTTTTCCCAGCACTTCAAACCTGTTCATCGATGTGGTTTTCGAGCAGCATGTATGTGGTGTCGCCCCCCCCTTCCCGGTACTGCCGCATGCCCCCATTGTTTATAAAGCAACAATGCAGTCACATTCTCTAAGAGATGGCAGGATAAGAGCAGCTGACACTAAGCAGCGTGGGGGAGAAGAAATCATTCTGCTGTAGGGTTGCCAACCTCCAGGTAGTGTAGGGTTGCCATGTTGCTTAGGTTGGAGGGCGATTGCCTACCAATCCGGTGCCCGGCTTGGAAGTGGGATCGTGTGCGTGCGGGGCTGCGATCGCATCACTTCTGGTTTACACCCAGAAGCGCCACATAACAACAGGCCTTTTACCACTAAGCCTGTTGCGATGCAGCGCTTCTGGGTGTAAACCGAAAGTGATGCGATCGCGTCGGCCCGGCTGCATGCCCACACAATTGCCATTTCCAAGTTGGACACTGGATTGGCGGGCAATTGCCCTCCAGTCTAAGCAACATGGCAACCCTACACCACCCAGAAGCGCCACATCACATGGACCGTTGCGATGCGGCGCTCCTGGGTGTAAACCGGAAGTGATATTATCACGTCGGTGCGGCCACCTGCACACAATCCCTGCCTCAGCTCCGCCCCAAAAACCTCCCGCTGGAGCCGAGGGGGGACCTGGCAACCCTAAGGTGGTGGCTGGAGATCTCCTGTTATTACAACTGATCTCCAGTCGATTTAGATCAGTTCACCTGGAGAAAACGGCCGCTTGGCAATTGGACTCTGTGGCATTGAAGTCCCTCCCCTCCCCAAACCCCACCCTCCTCAGGCTCCATCCTCCAAAAACCTCCCACCAGTGGCGAAGGAAGAGCTGGGAACCCTAGTCTGCTCACCTCAGCAAGCTAATTGAATCCAGGGGAGAGGAAGATTTTGGTGAATGGGGTAGGCTGGATTGCCGAATTGTTTTCCCTTCCTGCTATTTTTCCTTTTTTGTGAGCTCCCATCTTGCAAATGACAAAACAGAAATTGATTATGCCTGGTTAAGAGAATAAG
The DNA here is from genome assembly GCF_029931775.1 of Euleptes europaea. Lineage (NCBI taxonomy): Eukaryota > Metazoa > Chordata > Lepidosauria > Squamata > Sphaerodactylidae > Euleptes > Euleptes europaea. Next base: position 20,023,765 of record NC_079313.1, on the reverse strand, counting down.
CCACAGCTTCCATTGTGTACCCGTGAAGGGTGTGTGTGAGCGAGAGAGACGGAGAAAGATCTCACATTCCCCCGAAACAATGTGTCTCTTCATCTTGGAAAGAAAGAATAGGGCTGTATAAAGTCATAGAAATCCTTTTTCATTTTCTCCCCAAATTCACGCAGCACAGTGTGTTCTCGCTGCTTGCAATGCTACAAAACCCCTAATCTATCTACCTTCAAATTCAAAACCAATTATCACATGGTAATAAGTACTATGTAAACTGGCAAAATGCCTGTGCGGAAAGAAAACTCAGAATACATCTGATTCCAGAGGTTGTCCTGCTTCTTTGCAAAATTGTAAAATGTGTTAGAAAGGCACGACTTAACAAACTTCTTATAAAGTTCAGCTAAAGCTGAACTTCTCCAAGCACTCCGTTCTCTGGAGGGTGGCAATCCAGCCTCCTCTGAGCTGGCCAGCTTTTGTTCCCAAAGAGAAAGGTACCAATTTCCTTATTAAGCCAGTTTTGAAAAAAAGCATGTTTTCTTGAAACCCATTGTATACCTGATGGACACCAGAAATGGTTAGCTGCAATGAAGTACAGTTATAAGGACAAAAGAGATACAAGATCTGAATGAAGAGAAAATTGTTGAGAAGAAGCTGAAAACTCAGTCGTGTGATGAGAACTGAGCAATATGGGTACTGAGCCTGGCTACAATCTGGAGTGTGTGTGTGTGTGTGTTAAGTGCCATCAAGTTGCTTTGGACTCATGGTGACCCTATGAATCAATGTCCTCCAAAATGTTCTATCTTTGACAGCCTTGTTCAGGTCTTGCAAATTGAGGGCTTCCTTTATTGAGTCAATCCATTTCTTGTTGGGTGTTCCTCTTTTCCTGCTGTCCTCAACTTTTCCTATAATGATTGTCATTTTCAGTGACTCTTGTCTTCTCATAATATGTCCAAAGTACGACAGCTTCAGTTTAGTCATTTTAGCTTCTAGGGTCAGTTCAGGCTTGATTTGATCTATAAACCACTGATTTGTTTTTTTGGGGTTTTTTTTGGCAGTCCATGGTATCCATAACTCTCTCCTCCAACACCACATGTCAGAGGCATCTACTTTCTTCCTATCAGTAATCTGGACAGGGGTGCAAAATGAACATTAAAGATCATGTAATCCTTTAACAGCCAAGGGCCTGTCCATGCACGGATCAAAAAATCTGCAAAATGGGTCCAGCCCCAGGTGCAAGTATCTAGATTTATTGGGTACTAGGAAAAATGGTGATTTTCCAAGGTCTGTCTGGCATTCAGTGTCTTCCACCCTTTGCTTCAAGAAACTCGATGCTTGGTCTATGCCCATAGCTAACAGGATAGGTGGAGAAAGGCCCAGGCAGGCCATTTTTTAAGGACCGTCTTTAGCCATGTTGAATGGAACTTATCCCGTAAAAGCAGGGGTAGCAGTCCTTGAGGGATAAGCTTTAATTTAAGCCAAAGAATAATGGAAGCAGTACAGACCTTTGCTTCCACCCTCACCACTCCTGCCTCCAGTCTAGCAGTAGCATTTGATATGCATCGAGGTAAATAGAGGGCTGCTCTCAAGAATTTATATTGGACCCACTCCAGTGGGACAAAAGTAGATGAAGGTGGCCCAAGTGAGGTCCCATATGTCAGTTGTGCCAGTGTTCTCGCTTGCCCTCACCAGGCAATTGGGAACCCTATCCTAAGAGGACAGAGGCTACACTGTTACCAGTTTACTCTGTGGTTTACTAGGGGAAGCAATCTTAGCTGAGTGGCACACTTGCATTACCCTTTGCCTCCCACCGAAAACAGTAAAGCACATTGAGCCATTGAAGGCAGCTGGTGGGGGAAGCATGAGAGATGGGGCAGCAGCCGCCAGCAGGTTTTTAGCAGAGTGACTTCAAATAGGAGCTGGCTGTCCAATGAGTGAGAAGAATGTTCAGAGGCAGTTCTCATAAAAGTTCAGGCCCCAGTAAGCTCCATATCAGTTTTCCTGTAAGCTCCATTAAACTCAGTTTCCCCATGTATGAAATGTCAACATGCTTACAAACTTCAGTGTTATGTAATGGTTAAGAGGGATGGTTTGGAGGGGTGGAGTCTAAACTGGAGAACTGAGTTTGCTTCCCCACTCCTCGTAGGGTTGCTAGGTCCCTCTTCGTCACTGGCGGGAGGTTTTTGGGGTGGAGGAGGGCAGGGTTTGGGGAGGGACTTCAATGCTATTGAGTCCAATTACCAAAGCGGCCATTTTCTCCAGGTGAGCAGATCTCTACTGGCTGGAGATCAGGGGTAATAGCAGGAGATCTTCAGCTAGTACCTGAAGGTACCTGAAGGTTGGCAACCCTTACTCCTCCACATGAGCAGTGGATTCTAATCTGGTGAACTAGGTTGGTTTCCCCACTCCTACATATGAAGCCAGCTGGGTGACCTTGGGCTAGCCACAGCTCTCTTACAGCTCTCTCAGCCCCACCTATCTCACAGGGTGTCTGTTGCGGGGAGAAGAATGGAAGGTGATTGTAAGCAGTTTGATTCTTCCTTAAGCGGTAGAGAAAATGGCATATAAAAACCCACTAGCTTGTTCTCTGTTGCTCCAGAGACTAGGACACGGAGTAATGGATTTAAACTAATAGAAAAGGGATTCCACCTAAACATTAGGAAGAACTTTCTGACGGTGAGGGTTGTTCGATGGTGGAATGCACTGCCTCGGAGGGTGGTGGAGTGCCCGTCTTTGGAGATCTTTAAGCAGAGGCTGGATGGCCATCTGTCTGGAGTGCTTTGATTGTGGGATCCTGCATTGCAGGGCGAGGGTTGGGGTCACTGGGGATGACACTGGTGAAGCCATAACTCTGTTCCTGATCTGGCTTGCAGCATGGAAAGGGAGGCTGGAGCCTTCCTCTTAGCCGACTGTGTGCGTGCGCTCCACAGCATTGGTCTGTAATGCTTTTGGAAGCATCTGTTGAATTGAAATATTGTTTTTTGATTGGCTTAATAATTCACAGCCTCACTTAGGGAGCCCAGAGTGTTTCTTTGGGACCCAAATCATCTTCCAGTGCCTGGCTGCTGCTTTCTGGCAAGGCCAGCATGCCAGGCGAGCCAAAAAGCAGAAATGGCTCTACTGTTGATCCAACAAGTAATATTTTATGTCATCACATTAGTAAACAGAAGCTCCTTTGTTCACGAAGTGCTCAGACTATGGAATTCCAATTTAGAGGGCTTACCCTGGAATTGAAATGGAGTTTGAGTGGTAAAAGGCCCGTTGCGATGCAGCGCTTCCAGGTGTAAACCCAAGTCACATGGTGCCGCAGGCAGGCGCGTTTGCACGCGTTGCCTGCCAACCCTCAGCTGGTTGGCGGGCAGCCAGGTGGATTGTCAGGGGTTTGCCTGCCACCACCTGGCACTTGGCAACCCTAGGGGAGGGACTTCAATGCTATTGAGTCCAATTGCCAACGTGGCCATTTTCTCCAGGTGAACTGATCTCTACTGGCTGGAGATCAGTTGTATTAGCAGGAGATGTCCAGCCACCACCTGGAGGTTTGCAACTCTGTCTCTGGATCTGCTCACTGTCTCCTGGTCTTGACACTAGTGAAGCCATAACTCTGTCTCTTGATGTCACATGATTTCCTGTCATGTGTTTGCCAGCATGGTGTAGTGGTTAAGAGCGGCAGACTCGAATCTGGAGAACCAGGTTCGATTCCCCACTCCTCCACATGAAGCCTGCTGGGTGACCTTGGGCTAGTCACAGTTCTTTCACAACTCTCTCAGCCTTACCCGCTTCCCAAGGTGTCTGCTGTGGGGAGCGGAAGGGCAGGTTCCAGGGTAAGCTGCTTTGAAACGCCTTTCGGTAGAGAAAAGCAGGGCATAAAAACCAACTCTTCTTCTTCTTTGTGGGTCCTGAGTTTGGAGCCATTGAGGACAGCTGGTCTAAGTCATCTGTTAAAAACTGTAAGATAGTGTTCGCGACCGTACATTAGCCGAGAGATACTGTCAGACACTGACTAGATGTCACATACTATTAAATACTGAGTGCTGCTGTATATCAGCTGTCAGATTCTAGCTATAACATGCCAGATACTGAAGACCAGCTCCCAGATACTATCAGAGGTTGACTGCGACTGCAAATTCTGTGGGTGACAAATGCTGACGCTGAACAATAAATATTTGTCAAATAGTCACATATCCGGAAACATTGCTGAGAAATTCACAGAGGATATTTTTCAGGATATTTGGTGGGGGGAGAGGGGGTTCATTTCAGCCCTAACATATTTCATTGTTTTCAGTTCGTGAGCCCAAGTTCTGCAAGGGTGCTACAGCACAGTGACTGGACGACTCTTTGTCAGAAAACATTCCTGGTTTGATTAGGGGGACTCGGTGGTCCCCTGGGCAATGAATTTGCTCCAGGGTGCTGACTGCTCCTGCTCCAAGGCTAATATGTCAAATGTGTAGACCTTGCTCTTTCCTCTGCCCACATCCGTACACACCTCCCGTGCTTTGGCAATTGACCTTCTGAGACACCGGGGCTCCTGCCAGCCATTTCCAACCCTGAGAATGCAACACAGGAGGGGTGAATGTCGATAAACGGGTTGAAAAGCAGACCTCTGAATTTTTTAAGCTCAGCATTCTCACGTTGTGTTTTTAGACAAAGGAGTGACTTGTGAGATCGGGCCAGACAGATTAAATTAGAATGTGGGAAAGATCTCCAGCATAGTTTTAGTCATGCGCAGTCTGAGGGCAGATTCATGTGATACCCTTAGCATGGGGCAATATGGATTTGACTCAATATATGAGATGTCGGGAGATCTGTAATCAGTAAGGTTGCCATGTCCCTCTTTGCCACTGGCGGGAGGTTTTTGGGGCGTAGCCTGAGGAGAGTGGGGTTTGGGGAGGGGACATGGAGTGCCATAGAGTCTAATTGGCCATTTTCTCCAGGATAATTGATCTCTATCAGATGGAGATCAGCTATAATAGCAGGACATCTCCTGCTAGTACCTGGAGGTTGTAATCAAAAAACGGCTTGCAAGTGCTTAATCAGGAGTATGGAATTCAAAATATAGCACAAAACAATTGTTTCTAAAATAAAGAAACCAAACAAAAGCAACTCATGCTATTACAGATATATATTGGAAACATTCAATAAAGTTCAATAACCACAATTCTGGAGCAAAGTCCTACTTTGCCATCCAGATACATAGGAAAGGTACACTCCTTCATGCATTGATTGTGCACGGAAAGATTGAAGGCTTGAAAAAATCTACACAAAATGGAATTATACCGGATCTCCATTGCTCTACATCTTGTTTCCGTGGTTTACTGATTCACTTTATGAAATTGAAATTATTAATACGGACTGAATAAGGACTGAGCATTTTGGCTTATATTTTGCATTGTAAAGCCTTATGCTGAGAGCTGGGATCTTACTTAGACCAATTGTGATATACATTTCTTTGCTCCAGAATTGTGGTTATTGAATGTTTCCAATATATATCTGTAATAGCATGAGTTGCTATTGTTTGGTTTCTTTATTTTAGAAACAATTGTTTTGTGCTATATTTTGAATTCCAGGTTGGCAACCCTATCTCCAGGCAAACTGATCTCTATTGGCTGGAGATCAGTTGTAATAGCAGATCTCCAGCTAGTACCTGGAGTATGGCAACCCTAGTAATAAGATCTGATGATTTTTTTAAGCCAGTAGCAGCCCCAAGAGAGACAGCATTTAACCTTTCCACCCCATCTAGTTTCACCATTAACACACACTAATGAATACAAATGGGCACTTTTTCCTGTCTTTTCCCCTTTTTCCAGGGCTAATAACAGCATATACATGGGGGGAAGGGGTTCGATGAGGAAATCATGCAGGGTATGGGCACATTAAACCACATCAGGACCCCAATATGGCTTCCATTGGCTTTTTTAAAAAAACGTTGGGAAGATTCAGTTATGGATATTTCCCTATAGGGTCATCTACTTAGTTCTTCAGTCCAGTCTGGATCTGCAGTGAGAGAAGGTAACACAGGATAATTAATTAAGTTCCATGGGTGAGGCAGTGGGGCGTAGCAGTTAAAGTATGGACTTGGACCAGGAAGACCTGAGTTCAGAACCCAATTTGGCCATGAAGTTTACCGAGTCTGTCATACCTTCTCACCATAACCTACCTTGCAGGGTTGTAGTGAAGATAAAACGATGGAGGAGAAAACCCTGAATGCCTCCCAGAGCTCTTTGGAGATGATAAAAATGTAATCGATTCAGGCACAAGCAGTCCTGAGTGTAGCCAGATGCATTTCTTTTTTACTCTGAATAGAGCTGTGCTCAGGGCAGAGATAAACCTGTCTACTTCTAGCAGGCTTTTCAAAAGAAAGTTGTTTAGAACTGTGCCAGAATCACGGTCTGCGTTCATGAGGATGACAAACAGCTTCGAACAGCCTGGTGGTACTGATTCTCCCTGGCCAAGCAGCTCAGGTGTTAGAGCTTCCTTACCCATGACATCTGCCTACCAGGGAAAATAAATTCCCTTCCCCAAGCGGAGGAACCTGGCAGAGAGATGAGAGATTGCCCCCGAGTCCTCCTGTGCCTTTGCAGAGTTTCCTGGGGAGGGGGGACGACTCTGTTTTCTTGATGGCGGGGGTGCCTGCCATGTTGCACACAATATATCATAAACCCCTGGCACTTTTGGTCTGGGCAGCACTGCTTCCTGAGCACGTGGAGAGCAACTCTGGCCAGATCAAAAACGCTGCTTCTTGCAAAGCATCCGTCCCAGTAGGAAATAAGAGAATGATCGTTTATGCATGGGAGTTTTACCTGAGGTTCGTTGCTCGCTGGACCCACACCTTCCTTCACCAGCTCGAATCAAGTCCCTGCCCTTTAAATGCTGCTTTGTAATTGGCTTACTTGTAGAGTCAATTAATCTTCCTCTTTTTCTGCTGCCTTCAACATTTCCCAACATGATTCTTTTCCAGTGACTCTTGTCTTCTCATTATGTGACCAAAGTACAGTAGCCTCAGTTTAATCGTTTTAGCTTCTAGGGTCCGTTCAGGCCTGATTTGATCTATAACCCACTGATTTGTTTTTCTTTTTGGTGGTCCACAGTATCTGTAACACTCTCCTCTAACACCATATTTCAAAGGAACCTACTTTCTTCATATCAGCTTTCTTCATAGTCCAGCTTTCACACCCATACATAGTAATAGGGAATATGATGACATGAATTAACTTGATCTTGGTTGCCAGTGACACATCCTTACACTTATCTTTTCTAGCTTCTTCATGGCTGCCATTCCATGTCTCAATCTCCTTCTGATTTCTTGGCTGCAGTTTCCCTTTTGGTTGATGATAGAGCCAAGGAATAGAAAGTCTTGAACAATTTCAATTTCCTCTTTGTCAACCTTAAAGCTGAGTAATTCTCTGGTAGTCATTACTTTTGTCTTTTTGATGTTCCACTGTAGTCCTGCTTTGGCACTTCCTTCTTTAACTTTCAGCAATAGTAATTTCAAGTCTTCACTATTTTCTTCCAGTAATGTAGTATCACTGGCTTATCTCAAATTGTTAATGTTCCTCCCTCCAATTTGCATTCCACCTTCCTCTAAATCTACTCCAGCTTTCCTAATTATATGTTCTGCATACAGATTGAAGATCTAGAGAGACAAAATACATCCTTGTCTAACACCTTTGCCAACTGGAAACCGTTCTGTTTCTCCATATTCTGTTCTAACCATGGCCTCTTGTCTAGAGTACAGGTTGTGCATCAAAACAATCAATTGTGGCACACCCATTTCTTTTAAAACCAGCCATAGCTTTTCATGATCCACACTGTCAAAAGCTTTGCTGTAAGATCTACTGTACTAGCTCCTTAAATCCTACCTGCCTCCAGTTCAGACAATGCTATGCAATACAGTGAATCCAGGGTGTCTATTTTGTTGTTGTTGTTTTATTAACCCATGTCCATTTTACTCAGGACTAGGGTTGCTAACATCCTGGAGTTCTCCTGGAATACAGCTTCTCTCCAGACTACAGAAATCAGTTCCCCTGGAAGAAATGGCAGCTTCTTCAGATGGTAGACCAGAGGTCCCCAACACGGTGGATGTGAACACCACAGTGCCTGCCCTTACCTTTGCTGGTGCCCGCCAAGTGTTTTTAGAAAGTGGGTGGGACAAACAGAGCTTCTGATTGGCCACTGGAGATCTGGCAGATACTGCCAGATGAGTGTTTCAGCACTTCCACACAGCCCAAACAATGCACTTTCAATCCATTTTCAGTGCACCTTAACGATCGTGTGCAAGTGGATTTTGCCAGTTCACACATGAGGGCTAACACACTTACTGTTTGAAATGTTTATTGAGATGTTTTATTCATTCATGATCACACTTCTCCCCCTCCCTTTGGGGATGGGACTGTTTTGCAGTCGTGTAATCCCTGTGGTTTCCAAAAACACTTCTAGAACGATGTTTTTTCTTTCTCTGTTTCCTAGACGGCTTCCCCTGAAGGGCAGATAAGACTGAGACACTGTTTCTTTCTCCGCCCCTCTGTTTTCCACACCCACTGTGTAGCCCATGTCCCCTCCTCTTTCCCTCCAATAGCCATGTTCGTTTTTTAAAAATAAAATAAAATAAATGCACTTGGAGTAACATTGGATCTTCTTCTTCTTAAAAAAAGGGATAAGGCAAGTTATGTAAATCCAGCAAAGAAGTGACCCATTCTCTATCAAGTTTCCTTTGTTTCTGTTGTTACAGACGAGGCTCGGACAAGGCTGTAAAGGAAACTTGTTGCTTTTCTTCTTCTTCTGCTCACCCCTTCCCTTGAGAGCTGCAGGAGAATGATTGTTTCTGAGTTTCTTCTTTCTTTTCTCTCCCCTGCCCCCGTTTTCCTTCTGGTGCAATATCCCCAGATCTGAATGATTTCCTGCTTTTTGTCCCTTTGCGTTAGCACGAGAACTAGAAGCATGAGGGGGGAAACGTGAGCCCATCGCCCTATCGTCCCGATGCACTGACGATCCCACGCAAGCGCACCAAAATGCTGAGGGAGGTGAAGGGGAACCCAAGCAAGTTATGTGGTGCGCCCTCCACGCCCTCTTCTCTTTTGTGTTTCATTGGAGGTGCGCTCTGAAAGCAAACGTTTCAGAGACATTAGAACGAGCAGAAGTGTGTGTGGGGGGGAAGACAGGAAACTGCATCCAGCACGATTGTTTTTAAGGTGTTTTTCATACGTTTCCCAGCCTGGGTGCGATAAGCCTCACAGTAAAATCCACCTTCGAAGTGGATTGAAAGTGCATTATTTGGGCTGTGTGAAAGTGCCCTTATTAGTTAGCTCTATATGCATACTCTTTTTTAAAGAATATGTTCATCCTGTTGCTGGGCTAGTGCCTAATTGTGTGGGGCGCTCTAGTGGGACCTGGCCCATTAAGAGTGAGAACCCAGCCATACCTCAGCAGAGTGACCCAAAGATGACATACAACCAGCTTGGAGGAATGGCACAACTTTATTGTTTGCAGCAGCAAGGCATTGGAATGGCATGGGAGCGTTATCCTACCATCGGCCTGCCACCATTGCAGGCCGATGAAAATACCCAGCCATGCTGGGCCACTTTTGAGATGGCAGTTCCTGGGACACACAAGGGCGGCAGCCAGCTGTGTGGTCCCCCGCCACTTGGAAGGAGGCCATTTGACCGCACATGGCAAGGCATGCCCCGACAGCCCCGCCGGGTTGTTCATGGCAGCCTTCCATCTTGGCCTGTCCCCTTCCGGCCTCCCCCAAAATCCCTTATTGGGATCCTCCCTGTTGGGAGTTTCTGCCTGAAAAACTGAAGAGCTACAGAGTTATGCATAACCTCACTCCCCGACATTTTGTGATTGGCTCTGCCTCCTGAAACAGCCATTTTGTGGTTGCGCCCACCGCCCTGTGTCAGATTCCCAAAGATGCCAGCTGGCTCGAAAAGGTTGGGTACCCCTGTGGTAGCCTATATGGCAAAACATCCCCACTGAGTTCCCTCCCTTCCCCAACATCTGCCAACCACCCTGAAATCTTCAAGAATTCCCAAGACGGAGCTGTCAACCCTGATCAGTACCTCTAAGCCTTCCCCTTGAGGCCTCAAATGCACTATTTTCTGTAACAAAGATGGGAAAGCCGGGAGAAGAGGATTTAGGTATGTGTCTCATAATGAAATTTTGCTGCAGTAGCAAATTCTCTCTTAGCATGAGGCAGAAATTGATATAGCCCTTCAGCTTATTCCCGGCTCAGAGAAATGGGGAAGGGTGATGGAAGATGACACCTTTAGCTGTTAAACAGCGGAAAAAGCTGGAGCCTCCTCCCCTCCATTTTCTTGTCGAAGGAAAACCTACCCTCCTTCAAACTGCAATCCTATACATACTTGCTTCAGGGTAAATCCAACTGAATATAATATGACATACTTCTGATTAAATATGAATAGGATTGTATCTTTAGTGGTAAAATAAAGAGACTCTGCACATGCTTTCAATCATTTTGTTAGCAGAAATTCTGGGCGGGGGAGAGAGAAGTTTAACACCTGATGGCAAAGGTGATGAAGCTCAAACACATGAACACACTGGATACTGAACCTGTAGGGTTGTCAGGTCCCTCTTCGCAACCAGGTTTTGGAGGCGGAGCCTGAAGAGGGCGGGGTTCGGGGATGGGCTTCAATGCCATAGAGTCCAATTGCCGAAGGGGCCATTTTCTCCAGGTGAACTGATCTCTATCGACTGGAGATCAGTTGTAATAGCAGGAGATCTCCAGCTAGTACCTGGAGGTTGGCAACTCTTTGAACCTGGGACCTTCTTCATGCCAAGCAGAGGCTCTACCCTGAGCCCCAGATCCTCCCCAACACTTCTGGAAGTCTGTTTTTCTGGAACCATCAAGCCTGTCTCTAGATTGGCCTGTGTGCATGTAATTAATTCTAAAGCGGGCCAAGTTCATCATATGGCCCTTTGCTTTGAGTGTGCCTTGGCAACATGAAAAATATCTTCTTGAGCGAGGGATCTGGAGAGTTCTGAATCAAATTGAGATCTGCAGTGTTCATATCCCTCTTCGTCTCATGGACCTGAGTGGTGTGTTGAGTATTGGCTTGTAGGGAAGGGGGCATATGGCAGGATTTCTGTGCTGTATTAGGTATGCCTATGCTTGTTGCAAACACCATGGCAACCCAATCAGGTCAGCAGAGTCATTCATTTTGCCTGCTGCTCTTCAAGCCCCAGCAAAAAAAAACCTCAGGTACTGTGGGCTGGAGGTAGGGTTGCCAGCTCTGGGTTGGAAAATTCCTGGAGATTTGGGGGTGGAACCTGGGGAAGACAAAGACGTCAGCCGGGAAATAATTCTATGGAGTCCACCCTCCAAAGCAGCCATTTTCTGTAAGGGAACTGATCTCTGACGTTTGGAGATCACTAGCAGTCCCCTGGTGATCTCTAGGTCCCACTTAGAAGATGGCCACTCTAATTGGAGAACACGCAATACAGCTAGGGCTGCCAAACTCCAGGTAGCTATTAAAACTGATTTTTTAAATTTCTATTAGATTTATATCCTGTCCTTTCCTGACTACAGTCAGGCTCAGGGCGGATATTAACAAGAAAACAACATATTATAAAATTTAAAACCTTATACAGTACTCCATCATGCTGAAGAAATCAAAACTAATCCGGGACATTTTGTTGCAGAATCCCACCAGTAAGAATGAAATGTGTTCTCTGATATCTGCAAAGGCACTTTTCACTAATTAATATCTAGCATGGCCAACCTCCAGGTGGTAGATGGAGATCTCCTGCTATTACAGCTAATCTCCAGCTGATAGAGCTCAGTTCCCCTGGAGAAAATGGCCGCTTTGGCAATTAGACTCTATGGCATTGCAGTCTCTCCCCTCCCCAAACCCCCCTTTCTCAGGCTCCACCTCAAAAACCTCCCACTGCTGATAAAGAGGGACCTGGCAACCCTATTAATCATCAATAAAGCTTTGGAAGCTCCCCACTTGGAGGATGGAGTCCCTATTCCCCTCTTCATTCTCCTCCCCATATTCTACCCCACTTGGGGGTGGATCTGCAGACAACCAAGATCAGTTCCCCTGAAGAAAATGGCTGCTTTGGAGGGTGGGCTGTGTGGCATTATACCCTGCTTCGCCCCCTCCCAAACCCCGCTCTCTCTGGGCTTCACCCCAAAAACCCCCAGGTATTTCCTGTCCCAGAGCTGGCAGACCTAAGTACAGCAGGGTTTTATGTACAGCAAACCACAGCCTGTCCTGATCCTTCCATTGCTTTCCCCCCAGAAGTCTTTCACTTGCCAGCGGTGGTTTGGAGGGTGGACTCTGATCTGGAGAACTGGGTTTGATTCCCCGCTCCTCCACATGAGTGGTGGACGAAGGGTCGCCAACCTCCAGGCATTAGCTGGATATCTCCTGCTATTACGACTGATCTCTAGCTGACAGAGATCAGTTCACCTGGAGAAAATGGCCGCTTTGGACTCTATGGCATTGAAGTCCCTCCCCTTCCCAAACCCCACCCTCCTCAGGCTCCACCCCAAAAACCTCCTGCCAGTGGCAAAGAGGGACCTGGCAGCCCTAGGCAGACGCTAATCTGGTGAACTGGTGAACCCACTCCTACACATGAAGCTAGTTGGGTAATCTTGGGCTAGTCACTGTTTTCTTAGAGCTCTCTCAGCCCCACCTACCTCACAGGGTGTCTGCTGTGGGGAGGGGAAGTGAAGGTGATTGTAAGCCGGTTTGATTCTTCCTTAAATGGGAGAGAAAGTCGGCATATAAAAACCAACTCTTCTTCTTTGTATGCAAATGGGTTGTAGAAGCCTTGCCTCATCTACTCTCCTTTGTTGAACCCTTCTTTCCTTCTGAGTTTAGCATCGGCTTTACATCCTCTTTTTCTCCGCCTTCGTCTCTCCCCCCTGGCTCTTTTGTTTTGCCCTCGAGCCTGCGAATGTAGGATGGAGCAAACTCTTCTTCTTCCTCCTCCTATTTGAGGATCAGCTGCTTGTGTCGGAATGCCAGGGCTCCTCATCCCAAGGGAGCACGTGCAGAAACAGATTTAACACTCCAGCCCTCTCCTCCCCCCTCCCTCTTTTCTCCTCTTCCCTCCTGCACTCCTTTCTGAGGAATAATGTGATAATTGCCATGTGTGACTATTTACTTAAGAAGGAGGTGGCACCACCCCCTAGTTGGGCAGGTTCATCACGGGAGAAAACACTGCTAACTGCACTGAGCCTCGGATCGCTGGTAATTGAGAATGCTTTCCCGCTGCAGGTGTGCGGCCGCCTCCGAGCTGTTTTCGCCGTCTGTCATGGTCCCCACCCCCACCCCACACTTGTGTGTCACTGTCACATCTCGAGTCTAATAGGAGAAAAGCCAGAGAGATAACAGAAGTGAGAGAGGACTTGGAAGAACTGGCGTGGCAGGTACAAAAGTATGGCTGGTGGTGACAGGGATTTAGATTGGGATTCTCACCCTCCCTCCAAGGATCTCACAGCATTGTTTTAGCCCCCTCACATACCTGTGATGTTAGTTGGGATCAGTGGCGGACCTACACTTTTGGGGCCCTGAAGCTTGAACTGCTACGGGGGCCCCTTCGCAACTAGCAACAATAGGGCAACATTCAACAAGGTCCAAAGGGCTTAAAAGTGTGCGGTGGTCCTCAACAAGGGCTGGGGCTTTTTTGGCGCTGGCCCCAGCCTGATGGAATGCTCTTCCAAGTAACATCAGGGCCCTGCGGGACCTTCAGAAGTTCCGCAGGACCTGGAAAACAGAACTATTCCACAAGGCCTACAATGGAGGGCAGCCACAGGTTGTCATCGTTGCTGGCCTCCCTCCCCTTTCCTCCCCCTCGGGGCTTCTGATATGAGGACTGGGCTGCTTGGCCGGGCCTCCAACGGCCCTGTAATTATATGAGTACCATCTGGTTAACTGTATTAATTGTACTGAATGGTTTTATGAATTTTATTGATTACTTATGAATTTTAGATATTTATTGTTTTATTATTGTTGTTGTTACCTGCTATCAGGTAAGGGAGAGGAATGGGGATCTTCAGTAGCTGCCACCACTCTGGTGTGGGCCTAACTCAGGAGGGCCCAGAGCACCCTCCGTGCCCCGGCTGTTTCTTCTCCCAACAGGGTATACTTTCTAGGTGACCAAATGAGGCGTGAGGACCCAGGCAGAGTAACAAACAGTTTAATAAAGAGGTCTAATAACAATGATAACTCAAGCCACAATAGGATGACAAAACCAGTAAAAGCAGATAAACAAAAACCCTAATGCGTCTATCTTTACTATCCCTAGCCGTCTCCTGGCACTAGGCCTCAGGCAAACTCACCCCTTCCTGGATGAGGCAGCCTCTCCTCAGCCTGCTCCCTAGGAGTGAACCCTTTTCAGGCAAGGCCTTTTATTCCTTCTCCCCAGGCATCACTCTCTTATCCCCGATTGGCCCTAGCCTTCCCTCCAAATCCTCTTCCACCAATCACAAGACCCAGAGGCTGGGGGGGTGGGGAGATGTAGGCCTAGTAACTACTTTAATATAGGACTCCCTAGGGCCTGTAGGCCACACTTGAGGCCTAGGAACATGACACCCACCCTTAGCCCGGCTTTGACCGGGAATGAGGGCTGGTTATAAATTTAACTATTAAATAAATAATAATAGGGAGGTAGAAGGTCATCAGAGTGGGGGCTTGTTAGGATAAAGAGGTGAAAATCTTCTTTTTGGTGTTAAAACGTACAAGTGAGACGAGTGCAGCCTGAATTGAGAATTCAGATGTCTTTTTATGGTTCCAGTTGGCTCTTGCCTAAGGGCTGAGCTATAGAACTATTAAGCTGTGCACCAACGAAGGATTTGAGGATCCAGCTGCCCCAATGTAGGTTATGAATAGATTCTGGCGAGCTCAGTGAACCCTTACAGCTGGGGGTTCAAGCTAAGGTTGCCAGGTCCACACTCACGGGAGGTTTCTGTGTTAATTGTGTGTGTGTGTGTGTGTGTGTGTGTGTGCGTGCGTTGACGCAGCACTTCCGGTGTCACCTTGCAAGGAGCCTTAGACCACCACAAAACCAGAAGTGCTGTGTCGGCATGCGCATGCACATTTGCCCGCCAGCCCTCAGCTGGTCAACGGGCAGAGGGACACATTACTGGGGGGGTTGCCCGCCACCAGCAGGCACCTGGCAACCCTAGTTCAAGCGCTGCAAGCCCCTGAGAAAATTTTGAAATTTCACCAATTACAGGGACATTTTGAGGCCATATGAAGTGGGTATTAGAGCATATTCTAAAGTCAATAATAAGTACTTCAATCCATTGGCTTATGATTCTATCACTAAAAAAACTCGATCAATTTTGTTGAGAAATTCACTCATTTTAAGAAAAATTGCTTCGGGGGCCCCTCTAGGATTTGGGGCCCTGAAGCTTAAGCTTCATTAGTTTCACAGTAGATCCGCCTCTGGTTGGGATGAGATAGGGTTTCCAGGTCCCTCTTTGCCACCGCTGGAGGTTTTTTGGGGCCTGAGGAGGGCGGGGTTTGGGAAGGGGAGGGACTTCAATGCCATAGAGTCCAGTTGCCAAAGCAGCCATTTTCTCCAGGGGAACTGATCTTGGTTGTCTGCCGATCCACCCCCAACTGATCTCCTGGAATAGCAGGATATCTCCAGTAGGGTTGCCAGGTCCCTCTTCGCCACCAGCGGGAGCTTTTTGGGGTGGAGACTGAGGAGGGTGGGGTTTGGGGAGGGGGGACTTCAATGCCATACATTTTTATCCTGCACCTAAGCAGCTCAGGGTGGCATGCATACTTCTCTTGTCCTCATTTCATCCTCACAACCACCCTTGGAGGTGGTTGGACTGAGAGGCCCAATGTGAGCCAATAAGCTTCATAGAAGAGTTTGGGCACCTGGAAGCATCAACAGCTGCTATAGGAAGCTGGAGGCTGGCTCTTGTTAGGTTTCAGATAAAAAGTGACTTCGTCAAGGCCACCCAAATTAATCCCATGGCAGAATGAGAATGTAAAGGGACCTGTTGGTTTTGTTTTCTTGGCTACCCTGGATAGAGACTTTGCTCAGAATGAGACGTTATCTGGATGCATGGAAGGTTACTGTTGGGAAGGAAGAAGAAGAATTGGTTTGTATACCCTGCTTTTCTCTGTCTTTAAGGAGTCTTAAAGCAGCTTACAATCGCCATCCCTTCTTCTCCGCACAACAGACACCTTGTGAGATAGGTGGGGCTGAGAGAGTTCGTAGAGACAGGCTTCATGTGGAGGAGCGGGGAAACCAACCCAGTTCACCAGATTAGACTCTGCCGCTCAAGTGGAGGAGCGGGGAATCAAACCCCATTCTCCAGATTAGAGTCCACCCTTCTCAACAACTACACCACACTGGCTCTCACTGGTTTAGCAGTTGCGGGGACCATAATGGAGACTGCTTCTTTTAAGAGGCTCAACTTCAGCTCTTACCCTGGACCATTTTGAAAACACTGTACCAATGAGTCAGACAAAGACGATGGCTTAATTAGCGTTAAAGAAAGCATCGGGTGGGGGAAGAAGATGCAGAATATTTCACTCCAAGGAGATGGATGTTGCCTCCCTCAGACAGTCACGTACTGCTGCATCACTGTGCCAGCCAACGTCACAGCCCGCTTTACCTGCCAGAAGGATAAATGGGGTCTGGGAAACATCCATGGAGGTGCAGAGGGGGCAGGGCCTTATTAAAAGGCAATGAATAACCAACCCTATTAGAGTCCCGGACAATCTTGTCAGAAGCCTTTTAAGCTGTCAGCCACTTGCTCCATGGCTGCTGAGTCCCTGGGCAAGTCGGGTTTCATTCTTCCCCTCTCTTTGACTCCTCTGCATTTCAGCTTGGATGGAAAAAATGCAGTTTTGTGGGAGGACCACATGGCGCACAATTAGCAGCGACAACATTGTACTACGTGTGAGTTTGCAAACACACAGGCTGGGGGGGGGGGGATGGAATGCGGTAGCCCAGGGTGAAAAGGCTAGCAGCAGCCTACATGCCATGACTTCATGCCCTGCCCCCACATTTATTGGCTTCAGATATGTAGGGTTGCCCTTAACATTACAACGTAAAATAAACTATCACAGTGGATAGTAATATAGTTACTCACATTTATTGGCTTCAGATGTGTAGGGTTGCCAACCTCCAGGTACTAGCTGGAGATAGGGTTGCCAAGTGCCCGGTGGTGGCAGGTAAAATCCCGCAGATCCACCGGGCTGCCCGCTGGCCAGCTGATGGTTGGCAGGCACTGCGTGCATGCGCACACGCAAACGCATATGCGTCACTTTCAGGTAAACTCGAAAGTGACGCAGACGCTCTGGCAATCTCGGATAAAACTCTGTGGAAACCATAGAGTTTTGGCCGAGATCTCTAGAGCGTCTGCTTCGCTTCCAGGTAAGCCATGGCCCTGGAAAGCTCCCGTAGGTGGATCTATGGGGCCTGGCAAGCCTAGCTGGAGATCTCCTGCTTTTACAACTGATCTCCAGCCGATAGAGATCAGTTCCCCTGAAGAAAATGGCAGCTTTGGCAATTGGACTCAATGGCATTGAAGCCCCTCCCCTCCCCAAACCCCGCCCTCTTCAGGCTCCGCCCCCAAAAGCCTCCCGCCGGTGGCGAAGAGGGACCCGACAGCCCTACAGATGTGGCAATTTAGCAGACCAACCTAATCGCAGAAATATCTGCAGCCTCAGCAATTAAACATATTGAAATTGTCAAGCACGGGTTTTTAGAATCCCAGATTATTGTGTCTCTTTTAATATGTGGGTATGTAGGTCTGCCTTGGATTGGAGCCCTGGCAGTCATCACAAAGGAGGATTATTATGGGAAGGGTAGAGGCAGAGTCTCTATAAACTATTCAGAAAAGCTTGGGGTAAGTTTGCCAGGTGGCTGCAGTCCTGCTGCTTCAACCAGTAATACTATATCCTGGCAAGTTATGGATATTGGTGTCTGAAAAGTCAATAAACATCAGAGCTGGCCTGACAAAGGTTTTGGGGTTTTTTTATGTTTGTTTGCCCTTAATCTATTCCTGGACCCACCAGAAATAGACTAATAGATAATTGTTGGTAGGTCAACAGATTTGCATTTGAGTTCTTCAAGAAACCTTGGGTGCATGCTGTCTGGAGCTGCAGACTGGTTAGTATTCAATTCACCTAGTAATCCTAGAACTTTATCTGTCGTTGTCTTGATTTGACCCAGCTCTTCAGACACTAGGGTTGCCAACCTACAGATGGGTCAAAAAAAGAGAAGAAAAGCACTAATGGCTGCATCAAAAATCTAATTTAATCAGATTCCTTATTGTCTGGGATTCTGCAAGGCAGCTCCCGGTGAAGAAATTGTGACTCGAAATTGTGCCGGGCTGACGAACACCGCACCTGGATCAAGTCTTCTTTTACAAGAGGAACTGAGAAACACTATGTGGCAGTCCTAGGTTTCTAGGCTGTTTTTTCCTACTTTTCTCACTATTTCGGGACTTTATAGTATTGTGTTGAACATATGATTATTGCATTGTGATAATTGCATTGTGTCCTTATAATTGTGTGTTGCAGCATACTGCGTAGCAGCATATTATATTTTTGATGCAGCCATCAGTGCTTTTCCTCTCTATTTTTTGACCAGTCACTTATTAGCACGAGTTGTTTCTTTTGAATTCCAACCTACAGATGGGGCCTGGAGAGCTCCCAGAATTACAATTATATCTCCAGTTTACAGAGATCAGTTACTGTGGAGAACGTGGCTGCTTTGGATGGTGGACTCTATGGCATTATACCTGGCTGAGGTCCCTCTACTCCCCACCCTCCCCAGGATCTCCCCCTCAGATTTCCAGGAATTTCCCAACCTGTGTTGGAAAAATGCCTTTGGACCTTAGATAGTGTTTGTGGAATTTCCCAACCCAGAGTTGGCAACCCTATCAGATGACCTTCCTAAAAACTGGCTCTGGCGTGGGTATGTGCCCCACATTTTCCACAGTAAAAACAGATGCAGGATTTCATTTGATTTCTCTGCTGTGGGGACACTTTGGCATTTGGGCAAAACTATGGTAGAAGCCGTTTTGACCACAGAATTTTGCCTAAATAGCAGAGCGTCCCTGTAGTCGTCAGCGAGGTAATGATGTCATTTCCGGTGCACGCCAGAAATGACGTCACATCGGAAGACTGCCCTAAGTCCCCACCTCCTGTCGGTTGCCAGGAGGTACCGGGCTACACTAAGCTAAAGCAAAATTGGATTGCGAAGACAAAAGACCATTGAGCTTGACAGACAGAAAAAAATGCAAACATTCGGCAAAATAAGCCCCCCGCCCCCCAAACTTCATGTTTTTGGGAGTACCCAAAGATCTTCTATGAAATATTTTCTGTTTTGGAATGAGTGGATTTTTTAAGGCAGCATTTTACTCACTCAGAATGTGTAATATGAAGATTGCTGTGTAAGACAATCTTAGATAATGATAATTCATATGTACACTATAGACATATTGTAGCATCATTACAAGGATTTGTCTGTTTAAATGTGACTAATTTTTCCACATTTAATATGCTATAATATGTATGATGATAATACTCTATTGAATAATTCAATTTTTTCAGTCTTATGATGTTTAATACAATATCCAAATACGCTGCTGGCCTTGTTATGACTATATGAGACGTCTTCTGCTTAAACACCCATTCTTTTCTTTGATATGAAATCTGTTTCCCATTTTAAATTTTCACTCCGTGCTACCTTTCAGATGGCAAAAGCTAAGATATTAAGATATTAAATACCCGGGTCTCCAGATTAGAGTGGTGGACTCTGATCTGGAGAATCGGGTTTGATTCCCCACTCCTCCACATGAGCAGCGGACGCTAATCTCGTGAACCAGGTTGGTTTCTCCACTCCTCCACAAGAAGCCAGCTGGGTGACCTTGGGCTAATCACAGCTCTCTTAGAGCTCTGTCAGCCCCACCTACCTCACAAGGTGTCTGTTGTGGGGAGGGGAAGGGAAGGTGATTGTAAGGCGGTTTGATTCTTCCTTAAGTGGGAGAGAAAGTTGGCATATAAAAACCAACTCTTCTTTTTCTTCACAAGATACAGCAGTTGGCATCTCTCTCTCTCTCTCTTTCAAGTATTAGTTATAGGAACCAATTTGCTTGTAGAAAACCAAGGCATTTATACTCATAAATATGAATACACTTATGTGTGCTAAGTTATAAATACTGAAGTTTATGTAAAATCTGTAAAATAAGTTTAGACTTAATATCACATATTTCAGTGTTTCTACCAATTTCTGGTTGTTTTGGGGGGAGGGAGCATTTTTTCCTATGGCTTCAAATTTTTTGGAAATTTTATATTTCTGATCATTTCTAGAGGTTGTAAAATGACTGGCTGAGAGACTGGGGCGTTTCCTGGGAAACCAAAGAGATTGTACTGAGAGGATTAATTAGGACTATTAGCAAATATTTTGAATGGCAGTTTAATTTAAAGATCAAGTAGAAAAAAATTAAAGGTCGACATGATGGAATGTCTGTGTTTCTTTCTCTAGGGCATGCTTACCAATATAGAGCATTTACTAATCAATGTGACTTTGTGGAAAATAACCCATATTGTATGCACTGCACCTTTCGCTGTCTCACTCCCTCTCCGTCCTCTCCATTTTCCTCTTGTCCCTCACCCTTTGGAAGAGAGGCAGAACTCAGTTGTCTTCGTTCGTTCCCCTTTCCTCTTTTAAGTCTGGCAATAAGCTATGTGTGGTCTAGGCTTACCAGGGCCCGCAGCTCCATCGGCGGGAGCTTTTCTTCAGCGTGCGATGCGCCAGCATGCCTGGCGCGACGCACCTACATCACTTCTGGCTTTACTCGGAAGCGACATGGACTCTCTATCAATCTCTGCTATCAATCTATAGTTTCCATTGAGTTTCTGCAGAGGTTGCCAGAGTGTCCGCGTCACTTCTGGGTAAAACCAGAAGTGACGTGGGCGCGTTGCACGGGCACGCATGCACACATTGCCCGCTGGCCCTCAGGTGGTCGGCAGGCAGCCCGGTGGATTGGCGCGATTTTACCCGCCACCACCGGGCACTTGGCAACCCTAGTGTGGTCAGTCAGATTCCCCAGATTCTTAAGAGTTCCCCAACTTGTGAACCTTCAAGGACCATTTTAGCTGCTTCCGCAGCGTAAATAGTCTGCAAGGCACCTATCCTACATTTGGCTACATTTCTGAGTTGCCTCAATCAAGAAGTGAATTCCATTATTCCATTGGTAACATCAGGCAGCCCACCCAATGCTAGTACAGGGGAACTGACTTCTTGGCAAAGCACCGTGCAACGTGGCAGCGTGCTTGTTAAGTTAAGCCCAGCTCCTTCTCCAGAACCATTAGGGTTGCCAACCTCCAGGTAGTAGCTGGAGATCTCCCGCTATTACAACTGATCTCCAGGCAACAGAGATCAGTTCACCTGGAGAAAATGGCTCCTTTGGCAATTGGACTCTATGGCATTGAAGTCCCTCCGCTCTCCAAACCCTGCCCTCCTCAGGCTCCATCCCCGAAATCTCCAGGTATTTCCTAACCGCGAGCTGGCAACCCTAAGTGAGTTGTGATTCATGAAAGATCATGTTGAAATAGATGTTGTGAATCTTTAAGGTGCCACTAGAATTTCCTTGTATTGAGCATGAAATGGTTCCTGATAAGTTCAATGGGATGGATTTCCTTATCAAGGGTATTTAGGTCTTATCAGCCTCAGTCAAAGCCACTGCCTCTTTGTTCCTGGAAGTTATGGGCTGGGGTTGAGCCTAAGCCTAGGACCAGGGCAAACTAGAATCCCTTGCCCTCCTAGATATAATCTGGATGGTGTAACTGACTGAAGAAGCCTTCGCAGTGGTGTTCTGCAGTAGTTGATGGCTATAGTGGGATGGACCTGAAGATAGTCAGACAGCACACCCATCCTTCTTTCTCTCTCTCTTATGTCGTAGTCCGCCATGTTTGTTCTGAGGAAGGGATGGGATTTTCTCCAGTGATAGTTTTTATAGGAATCAAGGAAGATTCTTGTTTGGGTTTAACCAGGGGCTGGGCAGATTGGTATATTTTATGTCTGAGTTGCTCACGAGGGAGGGAAACAAAGGAGACGTACGGAGATGTCTGGCCAATGCAAGTTTTTAATTTGCATTTCAAAGCACTACTGAGCAATACTCTCCTTAATCCTGTGCATGAAAACTTCCTTCACCTCATCTCCTCGGTTCTTGCGTGTGACTGGTTTTACTAAGGTGTTCCGTTTCAGGTCCGCTGCGCAAATGGCCAAGGAGGGAACAACAAGAAATTTGCTGGAAGGAATAGTGGAATTAGTCAACACAGGACAATGCTAATGGACATACAGCAGAAATACCACTGCTGTCTAGAGCTCAGGTGTATGGAAGCTGGGACTGGAGTAGGTACACCACGGCTGAATGCATTGTAACTCTTTGCTTAATTTTTTGTTTTGTTTCAGACCAACGATGCCTTAGGAGCCACCTGGAACTGGCTGTACTTCATACCCCTCATCATCATCGGATCATTCTTTGTTCTCAACCTTGTCCTGGGAGTGCTTTCTGGGTGAGCCAATTACCTGTTTTTTTCTTCATCAAACAGAATCCCAAGTACAAAATTCCGAAGAGCTCTACTTGTTAGGAACTCTCAGCCTTTGTTCTCCGCCTGTCCACTAGTTTCTGAACCAGGTTGGTGTTATAAGTGGGAAAGCCACTTAAATTAAACATGTCATTGAGGCTGGCCCAATATGTTTTGCTGTTAGAAGTAGAAAATCAAAGTAACGCTCTGTCACATACCCTGTCTGTGCGTGCGCATACACAATTAACATGAAGAACAATCCCTCAAGATGTTCTTTTCCACAGGCCTCACTGAAAAAAACAGAATGTATGCAAGACTATAACAGAGTGCCCATTCATTTCACTTCAGTGGAGCTTCCACAGAAGAACTCCCCAATGGATTTTGTCCCATTAATTACATCTTTCTACCTCTAATTTATTTCTTCACATCTAAAAATAAAGCCACCTGGAAAAAAATGGTATTTTTTGGATTCAGATTTGGGAATGGCATAAATGCCAGCATGCAATGGTATTTGGGTACCCTTGGGACCATTCTGGGATTCAGGTTCAGGTTCTTCTGGAAGCCCAGAATTATCCAGATTCCATTATTCCTTATGGGGTGACTTGTGGGGGGGGGACTGGAGTGACTGGTTTTCAACCGACACTAAAATTGCAGGGGGGCTAGTTCTGCCTAAAGAAGAAGAGTTGGTTTTTAAATGCTGACTTTCTCAACCACTTAAGGGAGACTCAAACCGGCTTGCAATCACCTTCCCTTCCCCTCCCCACAACAGACACCCTGTGAGGTAGGTGGGGCTGAGAGAACATGACTTGCCCAAGGTCACCCAGCTGGCTTCGTGTGTAGGAGTGGGGAAGCAAATCCAGTTCACCAGATTAGCCTCCGCCGCTCCAAACCACCGCTCTTAACCACTACACCACGCTGGCTGTTTAAAGAAACCCCCTTCCAGTGTTTCAAGGAAATTGGACCAAGGTGTCCAATTCTACAGGCTCCAGAGACCAAGGTTCCCCAAGCCATTCGACCTGCAGAGATGTGAAATGGGAGGGGGAAAGGGAGGAAGGAGAAGGAGCTAAACAGACTTGCAGCTCTGCCGGGCTCTGCGCCTGGCTTGCACCTGCCAGGAGCTGCCCTTCCCAGGCCACTGCCTGGGATATTCAGAGAATCAAAGAAAAACAATGCAATTACTTCTACTGATAATAACCACCTGAAGATGAAAAACTACACAGATATTTTTTTTGGGGGGGGGACACATGAACACATGAAGCTGCCTTATACTGAATCAGACCCTTGTTCCATCAAAGTCAGTATTGTCTACTCAGACCAGCAGTGGCTCTCCAGGGTCTCAGGCAGAGAGGTCTTTCACATCACCTACTTGCCTAGTCCCTTTAACTGGAGATGCCAGGGATTGAACCTGGGACCTTCTGCATGCCAAGAAGATGTTCTACAAATTGAGCCATAGCCCCTCCCCTGAGAGGAGAGGTGTTTTTCGTAATGCCTAAGAATCTTGGATTTGTGTAACCATTCCAGCAAATCACGGAAGCAACCTGAAACAGTGATTTTTCATGTATATTTTTTGCACGGAAATTTCGCATTGCACACCTCTAAAAAAACACTTCCCGAGGTAGCTGTTTGACCTTGCTTTGTGGTAGGGCCTTCTCCAGTCAGAAGGTGCATCCAGTAGTGTTTATCAAAGAGCGTGAACCTGGGCCCAGTTCCTGTGTCTTGCGCCCCCCTCCCCGCAATCCTGCATCAACCATCTGTTCCACAGCACAGCATTCAGAGATCCTTGTATGCAGTTGTTTCATACAGCCTGCTGCTGTTTGCAGAAATCTGTGGATTGGGGTGCTAATCCCACACCGGTGTTAGCAAAGGTGATACGAATAGGATATCTTGGCTCTCTCATGAGGAACTGTCATTTAAACACAGCGAATGCTCCTCTTGCTCTCCTTTCTTCCCAAATTACATGGGGATGAATGGGTAGAGTTCAGTCTACCACACATTGACTGATAGAGGGAAGCAGACCTTGCCTGCATATACTCCCAGTAATGGGTTTAAATTGCAGGCGGAAAGGTACTGGCTGGATATTAGGATTTTATTTTTTTACTGTAAGAGTTGTTCGGCAGCGGAATCAGCTACCTAGGGAGGTGGTGAGTTTCCCCTCACTGGCAGTCTAAGCAGAGGCTGGACAAGCACTTGTCAGGCTTGCCCTAGGCTGATCCTGCATTAAGCAGGGGGTTGGACTAGATGGGCTGTATGGCCCCTTCCAACTCTATGATTCTAGCATCCTGGGTAAGCCTAGAACTTTGCACATGCACTTCCTCTGGGTTGTTCTGCATCACCAAACTGGTCTCTGCCCCCTAATACCAGAACTACTAGCATAAGGCTTGGCTGATCAGGAGGGGAGAATATCAGAGCAGCTCTTCTTGCAGAGACGGCTTATGTGACTGCTGAGTGGGTGAATTCTTGCGTGGGTACGACCCGAGTGAATGAGATTAGGATGTTGCTGCTTGTACAGTGAAGGAAAAAAGTATTTGATCCCCTGCTAAATTTGCCCGTTTGCCCTCTGACGAAGAAATGACCAGTCCATAATTTTAATGGTAGGTTTATTGTAGCTGTGAGAGACAGAATAACAACAGGAAAACCCCCAGAAACCCAGAAGACAAAAGTCAGAGATTGGTGTGCATTATAATGAGTGAAATAAGTATTTGATCCCCTATCAACCAGCCAGATTAGGGTTAGGGTTAGGGTTCTGCTGTCGACAGAAGCAATCAATCCATCAGATTCCAAACTAGCCACCATGACCAAGACCAAAGAGCTGTCCAAGGATGTCAGGGACAAGATTGTAGACCTGCACAAAGCTGGACTGGGCTACAAGACTATTGCCAAGCAGCTTGGTGAGAAGGTGACAACCCTAACCCTAACTGTCAACCTCCCTCGGTCTGGGGCTCCATGCAAGATCTCATCTCGTGGAGTTGCAATGATCATGAGAACGGTGATGAAGCAGCCCAGAACTACACGGGGGAAACTTGTCAATGATCTCAGGGCAGCTGGGACCATAGTCACCATGAAAACAGTTGGTAACACACTACGCTGTGAAGGACTGAGATCTTGCAGAGCCTGCAAGGTCCCCTTGCTCAAGACAGCACATGTACAGGCCCATCTGCAGTTTGCCAATACACATCTGAATGACCCAGAGGAGAACTGGGTGAAAGTGTTGTGTCAGATGAGAGCAAAATCGATCTCTTTGGCATCAACTCAACTCGCCGTGTTTGGAGGAGGAGGAGGAATGCTGCCTATGACCCCAAGAACACCATCCCCACCGTCAAACATGGAGGGGGACATATTATGTTTTGGGGGTGTTTTTCTGCTAAGGTGACAGGACACCTTCACCGCATCGAAGGGACGATGGACGGGACCATGTATCGTCAAATCTTGGGTGAGCATCTCCTTCCCTCAGCCAAGGCATTGAAAATGGGTCGAGGATGGGTATTCCAGCATGACAATGACCCAAAACACACAGCCAAGGCAACAAAGGAGTGCCTCAAGAAGAAGCACATTAAGGTCCTGGAGTGGCCTAGCCAGTCTCCAGACCTTAATCCCATCGAAAATCTGTGGAGGGAGCTGGAGGTTCGAGTAGCTACTCATCAGCCTCGAAATCTTACTGACTTGGAGAGGATCTGCAAAGAGGAGTGGGACAAAATACCTCCTGAGATGTGTGCAAACCTGGTGGCCACCTACAAGAAACGTCTGACCTCTGTAATTGCCAACAAGGGTTTTGCCACCAAGTACTAAGTCATCTTTTGCAAAGGGATCAAATACTTACTTCACTCATTATAATGCACATCAATCTCTGACTTTTGTCTTCTGGGTTTCTGGGTTTTTTCCTGTTGTTATTCTGTCTCTCACAGCTACAATAGACCTACCATTAAAATTATGGACTGGTCATTTCTTCGTCAGAGGGCAAACGGGAAAATTCAGCAGGGGATCAAATACTTTCCCCCCTCACTGTAGATGTTTGTATATAGATGGCAGCACTGTAACCTCTTTTATTTGTCCCTGAGGAAATGGGAGTTTAATGCAAACCATCAGTCGGAGGTTTGAAAAGATGCAGAGCTTCTGGTCTCTATGACAACGAGCCATGTGGCTGCACGGGCGTGTTCTGATATACTGTCAGAAGTTTCGAGCATGTGGAAGAGTAAGATTCCCAAGAAATCCTGCCTTCCGTTCCACCCAACCCTCTCCTTAGTCCCCGTATTGAGATTTCCTTGGCAATATTAGAAGCCTGGACCCAAATCGCCAGACTTTGCAAATTTCCCAGTGGATGCCTCTCTAATAATTCAGGATTCCTACCCCCCACCCCCAGTTTTTGATTTTCTGGTTCTCTAGAAACAAAGAATTGTCTAATCCTCAGGATCATGTAGAAAATCTTGAAGGCATGACCATTGCAACAAGGTTTAGAAACACTTTCGAAAACCAAAAGGCAATTAAAAAATAATCAAACAATATGAATCTTACAGCCCATTCTTGAATGGAGTGCATTTGGTGGGGCGGGCGGGGGGAATCCAATCCATGGAAACTCCCCTCTTGGCCACCGGCGGGAGGTTTTTGGGGTGGAGCCTGAGGAGGGAGGGGTTTGGGGAGGGGAGGGACTTCAATGCCATAGAGTTCAATTGCCAAAGTGGCCATTTTTCTCAGGCGATCTGATCTCTATCGGCTGGAGATCAGTTGAATTAGCAGGAGATCTACTGCTACTACCTGGCAGTAGGGTTGCCAACCTCCAGGTACTAGCAGGAGATCTCCTGCTATTACAACTGATCTCCAGCCAATAGAGATCAGTTCACCTGGAGAAAATGGCAGCTTTGGCAATTGGACTCTATGGCATTGAAGTCCCTCCCCTCTCCAAACCCCACCCTCCTCAGGCTCCACCCCAAAAACCTCCCGCCGGTGGCCAAGAGGGACCTGGCAACCCTAAGCTACAGAAAATAATGTACCATACATTTTAAAGAAATTGTTTAATTCAAACCAGATTCAGTATTTCTATTTTTAATTATTCCTGTGATTTAGTTTGATTCCAGTGGTTAATGAAGGGGGATGAAATATTTAAAAATGTATATATTGTGACTGCCTATCCCCTTCCCAAAATGTTCTGTTTGCAGGAATTTTTCCCATCAATGTTTTATACTGTATTTTTCTTAACAGTTTATCAATGTCAGCTGCTTTTTCTTGTGTCCATCCATAGGCAGGAGGCATTCTAGAAGCTGGAAATAAATTCCCTAATTAAATTCCCTAATTAAGTCTTATTGATGGCAATACCTTTTGGCATAATGTTTAAGAGCGCTATGCCAGGATCTTCTTTTAATGTCATATGAAGAATTTTTCTTAGCAAAGCAAATACCTGACTCCAAAAGGCTTTTATATTGGTCATTGCCACCAAATACACATAAAAGATCCCAGATATCTTTTGCACCTCCAACATTGATTTGATACTGAAGCACCATTTTTGCATGGTCAGTTTTGATACTTGCTGAAAGCTCTTTTTTTAAAATGCGACTTTAAAAATGCCTTTTCACGGTCCCGACTCAAAAGGAGAAATTCCACACCCACTTGCCTGCTCCTTTGTTCCTGTTTGCATAGCCATTAGCATATGCATAGCTAACCTGCTGGTTCCTTCAGGGAGATTCTTCGTGGCAAACACCAAAGGTCGTGTTAGATGGGCTCTTTTGTAATGCGAAGCAGGTATGCGCCAGCTTCACAGTCACTTCTGGAATGACGGTTCAGTGTGAAAAAATTTTTTTAAAAAATGCGGGGCAATTCAGCCAGGAACGCGCTGCTAATTATCATGCAAAAATGGCCAAGGAAATCTTCCACTTAACCTATCTGGTGTCAAATACCACCGATACATGAGTTTAGGAATATTGTTCCTTATTGCAATAGTCACTGAAATTTTTAATACCTTTGTACAGCCTATTCTGTTGATTTTCAGATATTTCTATTAGCAGGTCCCTTTCCCGTATTTCAATATAGGAGTTTTCAGTTCTGCATCATCAAGTGTATCACAAATAGTTTCTACTAACAGTTTCCGTTTCTCAGGATTTATTAATGCTAACTCAGACCCATTGGGAGATCTAATTTCTGCTTCCCTTTCCCGCCTTATATTGCCTCAACCTGAGAAATGGAGGAAAAGAGAGAGGAGGGAGAGGGCAGAGACTGAAGACACTGAGAGCTGTACATCTTAGATGAATTAGTATTAGGGTTGCCACCAGTGAGGGGTGGGGGAGGGTTGCCAGATCCAGGATGGGAAACTCCTGGAGAATTGGGGATGTAGCCTGGGGAGGACAGGGACCTCAGTGGGGTACAATGCCATAGAGTCTATCCTCCAAAGCACCCATTTTCTCCAGGGGAACTGGTATCTGTAGCCAGGAAATGAGCTGTAATTCCGGGGGATCCCCAGGTCCACCTGGAGGCTGGCATCCCTAATTAGTATTTTATGTATGCCTCTACTCTTTGACCCCTGAGCCCTGCTTCCAGGCACATGTGCTCCTTCCCTTGAGCCCACTGAGCTCCTCTCCTTGACCCCAAAGTCCCTACTCCTACAGTAAGACCAGTAAGATCTGTCTAAGAGTAGGGCCCACTCCTTACTAGTTTAATGCCTTCAATAGTTGGCAACCTTTCCCTGTATCCTGCTGAGAATGTTCTGTAGACTTGAATGGGCATTGAATGAATCTAGGGTTGCCAGGATCCCAGTGGGGGTGGGGAATTTCCCACCTCTATCTCCTTTTTCCCACTCTTGCTTTCAGCAGTAGTGGGGGGGGGGGATTGAATGGCTGTCGGGTCAATGGTATGACATCCCACTTCTCTAGGAGTTTCTGGAAACTCAATGGTTTTACCATAGAATACCTGGTGATTCCTCGAGAGCCATGATGTCATTTCCAGGTTTGCTCTGGAAGTGATATCATGCCATTGCCAATGTCCACCCCCTATATCCCCCCTCCCCGTGTTCCACTGGTTTCCTGGCTGGTCCTGGCAACCCTAAATGGAGCTGGTGTCACATTTTGCTGTTGCACTTCTGCGAAAAAGATTTCCAGTCCCTTCTCCGCATCCTGTCGCTTTACATTCCTGCTTGTTAACTATGTAGTACCACATGGTCAACTTTTGGACTATTAACTTTCCAGAGTGGACTTTCCGTTCTTTTTCTGTCCTTCTGGCCTGGGCTTTCTTGCCAGAATGAGCTCTGGCAGGATCATTTGCAGAACATCTTGGTCCAGACGAACTTGGATGTCGCATCCAAAGATCAATGAAGTGCCCTGAAGAGCTGTAATTATGCCTTTCGGAGTAAACATAAATAAGCAGCTACAGCTGGAGCAAATCAGCAGGCGGGATGGCTGAAATGTTCCCAGGCAGCATCCAGTGTCTGCGTAGGTCACACAGAAGCATTCAAGCCTCTCGATTATTAACGTCTGGGGATCGTTCAGTGCAGCATCAATGTCCCAGCTTGGTGCTTCTGGTTTTGGAAAGTGCTTTCTTTCAGAAGGAAAAGAAAGAAAATCTTTCTCTATTTCCTCTTGAGGAAAAGGGGGTATTACGCAGTCTCCTGGCCAACTTCGTAATTACGCCCTGCCTAATTACTTTCTCCTGGATGCGGTATTCTTTTGCGTTTCCTCCTTTCTGAAAACGGCTGCGGATGGTTTCCTGAACCTATTTATTTATCCCCATTTTTGTACCCTGCCCTTCCTCCAAGAAGCGCGGGGACAGCACGTCTCGTGGGGGGTTACCTCCATTTATTCTCACAATGCCTGAGAGGGAGGTAAGGGGGGCGAGAGTGTAGAAAGGCAGAAAAGACTGAGAACGGGAGAGGGAGCGTGGAAGGCACGGCGAGGCAGAGTTAATGTTGGAGGTGCTTTCTGTTGAAAACTGTCGTTTCAGTTCATTGTTCTAAAAAGAGAGGTGGGAGGGAGTTGTGAATTAGACTAGCTCATACAAAATACGTGCGAGCGACTTGTCCAAGGCCGCAGCGTGAGCTTCCTTCCCACCCCAGGTGCCCCCCTCCCAGTCAAAAGTCAATACACTTATCTAGGACTGCCAGCTTTTAAACTGGCCCCCTTAGCTTTCTTTTAATATCCAGTTTGGTGCGCAAGCAATTATCAGCCAATGTTGTTTAACTTCATGAAAACCTTCAATTGCCTGTCCCCACTCAGTAAACCTCTGTTTAAGGGACAGGGCTTTTTATCCCCTTCCTGGTTAATTAACAACTTTATTATCAACAGGCTAGGCTATCCTCCATACGAGGGCCAAAATACACAATAGGTGTGACAGCATTCGGGTCACGGGTGCTTCACCTGACTTTTATGATCAGGGGAACTCACCTTCAACGTATTCCGTTGCTCCATTTGGCTAAGGGGGGGGGGGGTCAGGCTTCCCTCCTGCACTGTTTTCACCAATGGAAATGGCCATGGAGGGGAGAAATGTTTGTCCCTTCCGTGCGTCCATTCTCTGGAACTGGTTGGAATAATTCCTAAACGTTGCAGAAAAGGAGTCAGAAAAGTGCTTGAGGAATTCTTCAAAAGTAAACCTAATTTATTCTATTATTTTGATTTTATTCTGTCTCCCAGGCACCATCCTAACCAGAGTTAGACCCTTCTCAGTCCATTGAAATAAGTGGCCTTGTACGGATGTAACTTTGGTTAGGATGCACTGTTATTACCTAGGAGAGAAGAAGTAGAGTTGGTTTTTATATGCCGACTTTCTCTACCACTTAACGGAGACTCAAACCAGCATACAGTCACCTTCCCTTCCCCTCCCCACAACAGACACCCTGTGAGGTAAGTGAGGCTGAGAGAGAGTGACTTGCCCAAGGTCACCCAGCTGGCTTTGTGTGTAGGAGTGGGGAAACAAATCCAGTTCACCAGATTACCTCCGCCACTCATGTGGAGTAGTGGGGAATCAAACCCGGTTCTCCAGATCAGACTCCACTGCTCCAAACCACCGCTCTTGACCACTACACCACCCTGGCTCTCTTGCTGTGGCAACAGCTGATGTATGCAGTATCATAATCTGATGAGTCTCTCCATAGAAACACAGACCTGGAAGGTACCTCAAGGGTCATCTAGTCTAAGCCCCTGCACAATGCAGGAAATTTACAGCTACTCCTCCAAATTTACAGCTACTCCAATGCCCCAGAGGAAGACAAAAAACCTTCAGGATCACTGGGCCTTTCTGGCCTGGAGAAAAATTCCTTCCTGATCCCAAAGGGGCAATCGCCTGTGAGATCAGAGACAGCAGGGGATCCTGTGAATTTTTCAGGTTTATTCTACTTGAAAAATTTCAATTATTCAGAAAAGCCGAATAATTTATATTCGGATTTTTCAGACTTCAGAAAATTTCTGGGTTTAAAAACCCGAACCTGAAAAATACCGGGGGGAATGGTGCACATCCCTAGCACTGACTCATCCCTTCCTGTCCTCCCACTCAGGAGCTGCCTAAGGGGATTAACGCATGGGCAGAATGTTCTTGGTTCGCTCCTCCCTTATCTCACAATATTTTATTCCGAGACAGGATAGTCAAACGCATGACGCTAGTCCATCCCACTATAAGTCCGAAGCAAGTAGCTGCTGGAGGCTCCCCGTGCGTTTGAGCCACCCATATAATGTGGGATAGTAGTGGAGTGATCGCCGTGTCATTGCCCAAGGATTGGCTGAGGGGTTATCCAATCAAAGACCGATTCTCCCCCCCCCTTTTTTTTCTTGGGACACCAGCGTTCCGGTATACCATCGTGATGGTGTGAAGCACCCCCCCTACTGGGCTGGTCGGGGGGGCGTCTGTCTGGCCTGGAGAGGGTCGGGGCTTGAGGCGCCTCTTCAGCCTCAGACCAGTCCGAGGGAGAGTCTGAGCTTTCCTCTCCCTCGGAGGCTACCGGGTGGCTCTATGCTCAGCCAGCCTGGGTCACAGCCTGCTTCCTCCCTGGCTACTCTTCAGACCAGAGACGCTCCGCCCCTTCCACCCTCTGCCCTCCCCCCAGAAGTCCATAAAAGGAGCTCTCCTTCCCCGTCACGTCACTTCCCTTCCTAGCCAGCAGTGCGGCTCGCACCTGCCCCGCCCTTGCTCACCCGCAGCTCAGCTGTTTGTCGGGGCTGGGAACTTGAACAAAAGGAGGTTAGTAGCGGGCTAGTCGTGTGATTACACGCACGCCGGCGTTGCGGTAATGTAGTGAAATTAAAAAAAAAGTAGTGGTTTAGCACCGAAAAGATAGCTAGAAACCAAAGACTGCTTAACCCGGGGTTTTTTTTTTGTTTTGTTTTTTGCTTAAATCGTGCCTAAGGTGGGTCCGATGCGCTGCCCTCAGACGGTCATGCGTTTAGTCCACGGGAATTCTCTACTTTTAAGGCACAAAAGCGAGACAAATTGGCCATGCGTTAAACCCCCAAGTTCCTAGAATCAGCATTGCTGTCAAATGGCCATCTAGCCTCTGCTTAAAAACCTCTACCAATGATGTAGAAAAGGGACGAGGAAACGCTGTGTCATGTGAGTGAGGGTTCCTAGATGTTACAGCAAGAACAGGGGAGTGTGTGGGGGAGGGTACCCAGTGGTTTGAATCTGCTTTTAAAATGGTAACTCTGGAAAACACAGATGTTTGGCCTAATGGCTAGTGTGAGAAACCCAGGTGCAAATCCCAGCTCGCCGTGAAATTTAGCCAGTGTGGTGTAATGGTTAAGAGCAGTAGTTTGGAGCGGGGGACTCTGATCTAGAGAACCGAGTTTGATTCCCCACTCCTCCACATGAGCGGCGAAGGCTAATCTCGTGAACTGGATTTGTTTCCCCACTGGCCCTAGAAGCTAAAATGACTAAACTGAGGCTATCGTATTTTGGTCACATAATGAGAAGACCAGAGTCACTGGGAAAGACAGTCATGCTAGGAAAAGTTGAAGGCAGCAGGAAAAGAGGAAGACCCAACAAGAGATGGATTGACTCAATAAAGGAAGCCACAGCCCTCAATTTGCAAGACCTGAGCAAGGCTGTCAAAGATAGGACGTTTTGGAGGACATTGATTCATAGGGTCGCCATGAGTCAGAAGCAACTTGACAGCACTTAACACACAAACACACACAATCCTTTGGTGAAAGGAATCAGTTGTAAGCCTTTCTGATCTATTAAAAAGTTCTCTGATTAATCAGAAACAAGAATTTCCCAAAAGGTTAACTATTTAGAAGCATTTATGAAAACTGGGGAGAGCAGGTACAATTGCAGAAGCACTCCCACTTCTCTTTCACATCAGAGGGGAAGCCTCTTTGAGTGGTGCCTCTGGCCATTATCCAAAACCAAGGGTTTCTTACTGCCGGCATGGTGTAGTGGTTTGAGTGTTGAACCAGGGGACATGAGTCCAATCCCCACTCTGTCATCAAACTCACTGGGTGGCCTTGACCAGTCATTTTTGATCAGCCTGAGAACTGCAAAGGAATCAAACAGAGGCAGGGCTTTTCCAGTGGTGGCACCTCAACTTTGGAATTTCGTCCCCTGTGAGGCTCACTTGGCACCTTACTTTCTTTTAGGCGCCAGGCTAAGGGGTTTTATCTTTCAAACTTTGTATGGTCTGTTTCTGGCCCAGGGATCCTTTTATCCTACATGATTTTAGGCTGCTAAGTGTGTATTTTATGCTGTTGCTAGGTCCTGGCTTGGTTTAATCACATTGGCCTGTGTTGTTTTTATTAATGGTTTTGCTTTAATGGTTTTGTTTTATTAGTTATCAGATGCCTTGAGTAGGTCTCTGGAGAGGCATCATAAATAAATGTTGTGAGGATAAACTGGGGCAGGGGTGGGGAGAGCGGTGTGTACTGCCCTTAGCTCCTTGGAGGGAGCATTAATATGCAGGTATAACCTACTACAATCATGTAATTAATCTGAGGTCTTTTAATTAGGTGACAGCCCAATTATTTCATTTTGTGCCCTTCCCTATAGCTGCATATCAATGCCTGGACATTTAGGCTTGTGATAATTCAAATGTTTTGGAGGACTTCCTTTTCCTCAGCCCCTCAGAGAAGTGAGGGTGTGCCACATGTTGCTCGAGAGAATTATATGTTGCTTGAAATAAATTTAATTTCTGAATCGGTGCTGTGCCTCCTTTGTGGCTCTGTTAATGAACATTATGTCCTGGGGAAGATGCTCTAAGCTGGCCCCAGCCCCGGCAAACAGACTCTAATGAATGCAATTTAGACCCACTCAGACGGCAGGAGACCCGAAACACTGCATGGCCGCAGCTGAGCTGCAAATGATAGAATATCGTTAGTGAGTTGGAATTGGGGAACTCCCACAAAATCCTGA
This sequence comes from Euleptes europaea, assembly GCF_029931775.1. Taxonomy (NCBI): domain Eukaryota; kingdom Metazoa; phylum Chordata; class Lepidosauria; order Squamata; family Sphaerodactylidae; genus Euleptes; species Euleptes europaea. Next base: position 19,988,939 of record NC_079313.1, on the reverse strand, counting down.
GAATCTCAGATTCTTTTCATATGAAAAGGCAGCTTTTCTTGTTCATGGATTTTTGTTAAAAATCTAGGAGGTACAAGGATATATGGACACTCAGTAGTCATGGCATAGCACATGAAACTGCCTTATACTGAATCAGACCATCGGTCCATTGTCTACTGAGAGAAGAAGAAGAAGAAGACTTGGTTTTTATATGCTGACTTTCAGTACCTTTAAAAAAGAAGAAGAAGAATCAAACCAGTTTACAATCGCCATCCCTTCTTCTCTGCACAACAGACACCTTGTGAGGTTGGTGAGGCTGAGAGAGCTAAGAGAATTGTGACTCGCCCCAAGGTCACCCAGCAGGCTTCATGTGGAGGAGTGGGGAAACCAACCCAGTTCACCAGATTAGAGTCTGCCGCTTATATGGAGGAGTGGGGAATCAAACCCAGTTTTCCAGATTAGAGTCCACTGCTCTTAACCATTACACCACACTGGCTGGCAGCAGCTCTCCAAGATCTCAGGCAGAGGTATATCACACCACCTACTACCTGGGCCTTTCAACTGGAATGCCAGGGATTGAACCTGGGACCTTCTGCATGCAAAGCAGATGCTCAACCACTGAGCCATAGCCCCTCATGTTCTTGATTTCCATGCCTTCCAGATGCACATGAGCTAGGGTTGCCAACCTCCAGGTACTAGCTGGAAATGTCCTGCTATTACAACTGATCTCTAGCCAATAGAGATCAGTTCACCTGGAGAAAATGGCCGCTTTGGCAATTGGACTCTATGACATTGAAGTCGCTCCCCTCCCCAAACCCTGCCCTCCTCAGGCGCCACTCCAAAAACCTCCCACTGGTGGTGAAGAGGGACCTGGCAATCCTAACATGAGCCTAATTTGGATTGGTACTTGAGCCCATAGGCCAGGAGAGGATGCATAAGCCTCCTCCAACCTTATGTCCCAGGTTACAGCTGTTTGCCTAAATGTGGAAATTTATGCATACTGATGGCTGCATGTAAATTTCCTGGAATGGGGAAAAGATGGGCTCCCCGCAGATATTTCAAGTTGGGAAAATGGCAGGAATGAAGGCTGGAGCACTTTCCCCATAAGGTTGCCAACTCTGTTTTAGGTAATTTCTGGAAATTTGAGGGGTGGTACCTGGACAGTATAGAGTTTTGGGAGGAAGCTCAGTGGGGATGTGATGTCACTCTAGCACTTCTGTTTTTCCTAGTTTCCTAGTCTGCCCTCTGAAGAGGCCATTTTCTCCAAGGGAATTGATCTCTGTAGTCTGGAGATCAGTTGTAATTCCGAGAGAACTCCAGGCCTTCATCTTTGGTTGGTAAACCTCTTGACCTGTGCTGTTGTAGGGTTGCCAACCTCCAGTTCACCTGGAGAAAATGGCTGCTTTGGAAGGTGGACTCTGGTCTTTTATTAAGACGCTTAGGGCTGTTTAGCTTGGAAAGAAGGCAACTAGGGGGAGACATGATAGAGGTCTATAAAATGATGCATGGTTTGGAGAGAGTGGATAGGGAGAAGTTTTCCCCCCGCTCCCATAATACTAGAACGCGAGGTTATCTGCTGAAGCTGGAGGGTGAGAGATTCAAAACAGATAAAAGGAAGTATTTTTTCACACAACGCATAGTTTGTCCCGGGACGGGCCAGCTGGCCGGCTCCCGGGCCGACATCTCTCCCGGACCCACAGCCCCGGGCCCAGGCTTACCCGCTGGAGAAGCGGAGGGGGTACAGCCTGTCGCCCAGCCCCCCCCCCCAGAGAATCGGGGGAAGCCAACGCTGCTCCTTCTCTCTCCCCCAGGTAGCCGATCAGATGGGGCCCGGCAACCCAGGAGCGGAGCGGCGGCGCCGCAAATCCCGAGGCCCGGCGCAGCCAGAATGACGCGGCCGCACAGACTCCGCCCCCCACAGCTGTTGAGCGGGCGGGCGCGGCTGGGGTGGGGGAGAGCGGCCGGCGCAGCTGAGGCCGATCGCCGCAAGACGCTGGCAACGCCCGGCTGGGGGGGGAGCACGGGGGCGGGACGGGGGTGTGGGGAAAAGGGGCGGGGCCTCTCTGGCTGGAAAAGGTGATAAGGCGAGAGGGGAGCCGTGGCCAGGGAGGAAGCCAAACGGAGGTTGTGAGGAGGCTGCGAGAGAGGGAGCCGACAACCTGGCAACGTCCGAGAGGGGAGAAAGCTCTGACTCCCCTCGGACTGGTCTGAGGCCGAGGAGGCTCCTCCGCCCCCACCCTTGGTCCAGGCAGAGACCCCGGGGGTCCCAGAAGCCCAGGAGCGGCGTGACATAGTTAAATTGTAGAACTCCCTGCCCCAGGATGTGGTGATGGTTGCCAGTTTGGAGGGCTTTAAGAGAGTGGACATATTCATGGAGGAAAGGGGTATTCATGGCTATAGTTAGAATGGATACTAGTCATGCTGCATACCTATTCTCTCTAGTATCAGAGGAGCTTGCTTATTATATTAGGTGCTTTGGAATACAGGCAGGATGCTGCTGCTGCAGTTGTCTTGTTTGGGGGCTTCCTGGAGGCACCTGGTTGGCCACTGTGTGAACTGACTGCTGGACTTGATGGACCTTGGTCTGATCCAGCAGGGCCTTTCTTATGTTCTTATGTTCTTATTCATGGCTGTTTCACTTGCCGTCATCCCTCCTACAACTTTGGGTCTTTGTGCTGATTATGCTTGCCCTTTCTGACCATCAGAGGTTGCCTCGCTCTCCCCCTGCGTTTCCCCACGTCTTGCCCACATTTTCAGGGAACTGTTTTATCTCTAATTTATCTGGGAGAACTCCAGGCCTTCATCTTGAGGTTGCTAAACCTCTTGATTTGTGCTGTTGTTGGGTTGCCAATCTCCAAGTGGTGGCTGAAGATCTCCCGCTATTACAATTGATCTCCAGGCGACTGAGATCAATTCACATGCAGAAAATGGCTGCTTTGGAAGGTGGACTCTATGTCATTATACCCCATTGAAATCCTTCCCCTCCCCAAACCCTGCCCTCCTCAGGCTCTACCCCCAAATATCCAGGTATTTCCTAACCTGGAGCTGGCATCCCTGTCCGTAGGGCTTTTTGAGATAGGGTAAATGCCAAGCAAGGACTGGCTGTTTCTGAACCAGCCACACAAAATCACCCCAGCAAGTGTTCTTGTTGGATAACTGCAGTTAACTAGGAATTTGGGAAGCTTTGCTGAGAAATTCATTGTGTCCTGTCAGACTCCCAAGTTCTTTCAAGTTCCTCAGATTTTTTCCCCTGAGAATGAGGATCACTCTGCAGTCATCTTCGTCCTCTTCCCTCCCTTCTCACTAGGATTGCCAGGTCCCTCTTTGTTATCAGTGGGAGGTTTTTGGGGTGGAGCCTGAGGAGGGCGGGGTTTGGAGAGGGGAGGGACTTCAATGCCATAGAATCTAATTGCCAAAGTGGCCATTTTCTCCAGGTGAAATTATCTCTATCAGCTGGAGATCAGTTGTAATAGCAGGAGATCTCCAGCTAGAACCTGGAGGTTGGCAACCCTACTTCTCACTCAAAGAACTATTAAGGACAACTGGATTAAAACAAACTCTAGTTCCCTGTGACAAACAGGTACAGGCACCCAGGCAAGTTTGAATGTTCCAGGAATCTATATCCTGGAAAAAAATGCAGTTTATTCAGAATCCTGATTGGTAGGGATTAAATCCAGGGGCCTATATTAATCTGGTCAAAAAATTGTCCTATTGGGGTGCCAACCTCCAGGTGGTAGCTGGAGATCTCCTGGGATTACAACTGATCTCCAGGCAACAGAGATCTTTTCACATGGAGAAAAAGGCTGCTTTGGAAAGTGGACTCTATGGCATTATGCCCCTCTGAAGTCCCTCCCCTCCCTAAACCCTGCCCCCCTCAGGCTCCACCCCCAAAATCTCCAGGTATTTCCCAACCCAGAGCTGGCAACCCTATGTCCTAGGATTCTTTAGTTGGAGCTCTGTGGTGGAAGCTGGGGGTGAGGAGAGGGAGGCTTCTGAGCAAACATGGCAACAAGCAATACTTGTCCATATCTTGGCTTAATTTAAGCTTGTTGTGATGCCGGAATGCAGCCTTTGGATTTTGTTTTAAGTGAAACCTGGTGACAAACCTCCCAAAGACATTTCAATAATTTCTTATCAAAACACTTTTGGCTTGCTTGGAAATTGTTCATATGCTTTGACAGAAAACCTCCTAATTCACTTGGGATTTTGCATTAGACAAAATGTTGGTAGCAACTTTGTTAATCGATTGTGAAACCATTAAAAGAAGGGCGTGGAAAAAAGCAACTTCCCTGTCCCAACAAGCAGTACAATTACCCTTCGTCCACTGTATAAAAGATAGCCAGTCACACACTCTCGACCAAACCTATCTGACAGGGTTGTTGTGAGAAATGGAGGAGAAGAGAACAGTCTTGAAGAAGTAACCACAGAGGGAGCTGGTGGATCAATGTAAATACTGATATGGGTCATTTTTAGTCTATTCTGTCTAGGGCAGTGGTTCTCAACCTTTTTTTTGACCAGGGACCACTAGGACTTTTTTGTTCGGTGCAGGGACCCCAAGGTTCAAAATAAAAATTCTGAGAATTTGAAAATAAACTTTAATCATAACTGTTAGTTAAACATTAAACTTAGAATAATATTTGAATACGGTATGTATTTTTATAATAGAGAACTTTTAATTGAAAATATTAATTTATTATGGGTTTATAACTTTGTTTTGCGGACCTTAATTTAGTTCTCGCGGACCCCTGGGGGTCCACGGACCCCTGGTTGGGAACCAGTGGTCTAGGGGGAGCTGTAATTTGTTTTCTACGTTTTGGAGAATTGCAAATGCTCTCCCCTCCCCACCTCTTGTTGAGTTTCTTTTCTGCCTGTCTGTCTCTGCTACTTGGAAGGCCTACAACTGGTGAATGTGTTCCTGTTGTTGCAGTGAGCTGTACAGAATGTAACGGTGAATGTAACGGTCTGGGTTGTTTTCCCAGTTCGGCTCAAAAACAAAATTGGTTGAGGGTAGGGTTGCCAGGTCCCTCTTCGCCATTGGTGGGAAGTTTTTTGGGCAGAGCCTGAGGAGGGCGGGGTTTGGGGAGGGGAGGGACCTCAATGGCATAGAGTCCAATGGCCAAAGGAGCCATTTTCTCCAGGTGAACTAATCTCGATCAGCTGGAGATCCGTAGTAATAGCAGGAGATCTCCAGCTAGTACCTGGAGGTTGGTAACCCTAGTTGAGGGGCCCATTTGTTTCATCTAGCAGGGCTCTTTTTACACTCTCGTGCGTTCACTGTGTTGACGAAAAACAAGTTTTGTTTTCCAGCTCTTTTTCTGTTCCTAGTATTTTGTTCCCTATGTAAAACAAATAGATTCAATGAAAGAGAAGTGACTGGTTCTTTTCAGCAATACATCAACTTTTAGAAAATCCAAATTGTCCAGACCTTGCTGCTTTTGGCACAAACCCAGCACCTAATACAGTTGACGTTGTCTCCAAAAGGAACAAGCAGGACCGAATTTCCATTATTAGCTTCTTTTTGGCATAGTTTGACATATTCTTTCACTTGTTATTGCCTACTCTTTGAACCATTCTTGTATCTGGTGGAGCCGCAAAGACTAGAATTACTGGTTTGGAGGCCCTAGATCTATTCTAGACCAGGGAGATACTTAAATCTGCCAGTAGTCAAAATGAATCTTCTTTAGGCTAGGGTTGCCATTTCACTACCGGGGAGGGGGGATTCCCTGCTCTGAGCCTGGCCACCTTCATCTGGCCAACAGGGGGATTTACTAGCTGCAAAGACAGGCCAGTATCGACATGTCAATGTCATTTCTAGAAGTGACATCATCACATTGCCGACAACCATGGGGACATGCTGGTATTTGGCCAAGCCTCTATGGTAAAAACGGCTTCTACTATAGAGTTTTTGCCCAAATACCAGCATGTCCCCTCAAACGTCAGCAATGTGATGACATCATTCCCGGAAGTGACGTCAACGTGTCAATGCCAACCTGCCTTTGCAGCTAGTAAGTCCCATCCCCACCCCACCCCGCCGGTTGCCCGGGGATACCTAGCAACCATAGTTTGGGCTGGGACCCCATGTGATTTTTGTGGTCATGCTCTGGTGCATTGTAATAATGTGATATGTGCCATAGCAGTTGTAATAGCAGGAGATCTCTAGCTAGTACCTGGAGGTTGGCAACCCTATGACGCATGACAATGTGGTGAGGTAAGGCTGAAAGGGAGTAATTGGTCCCAGATCAGCCAATGGACTTTATGGCAGAGTGGAGATTTGAGCACACATCTCATAAAAAGGTAAAGGTCCCCTGTGCAAGCACCAGGTCATTACTGACCCATGGGGTGACGTCACAACTCGACATTTACTAGGCAGACTTTGTTTATGGGGTGGTTTGCCAGTGCCTTCCCCAGTCATCTTCCCTTTACCCCCAGCAAGCTGGGTACTCATTTCACCGACCTCAGAAGGAAGGAAGGCTGAGTCAACCTTGAGCCGGCTCCCTGAAACCGACTCCCGTCGGGATCGAACTCAGGTTGTGAGCAGAGCTTGGACTGCAATACTGCAGCTTACCACTCTGTGCCACGGGGCTCATCTATGTCTCATAGGTCCTAATATAATGCTCCAACCACTGCACAATACTATCAGGAACCCTGTCCCTGATTGCTATGCCAGTGTGCTCCCAGCTCGCCTGGTTGCATTTTGCTTCAGTTTCCTATCTCTGTCCGCCCCCAATCCTATGCTTGACTTAACTGAGTCTCTGGCAAAAGCAATGAGGCAAAAGTACTCCCTTGAGGGGCTTTGTATATACTCTTGTTAAACAGGGCTGCTCCCCGTGCAAAACAGCTGTGCGGCACATGTAGCTGCTTTGCACGGACAACAGTCCAGTTGAAATGAAACACCGTGTGCATGCGGAGTCCCTCGGGGAAACACTGCTGCCTCTGCCAACATCACATTTAAATCAGGCCTGTAGCAAAAAAAGTGACACCATGGATGCTTCCACTTGAGGCAATTCTCCATGTAGCTCTCATTGCTGTAGTCCAAGCACAGGTTTTCCCTATGTTTTCCCTTGGAGCCCTGTGGCGCAGAGTGGTAAGCTGCAGTACTGTACTCCAAGCTCTGCTCAGGACCTGAGTTCGATCCCGACGGAAGTTGGTTTCAGGTAGCCGGCTCCAGGTTGACTCAGCCTTCCATGCTTCCATTATCGGTAAAATGAGCACCCAGCTTGCTGGGGGTAAAGGGAAGATGCACTGGCAAACAAAGTCTGCCTAGGAAACGTCGGGATGTGACGTCACCCCATGGGTCAGGAATGATCCGGTGCTTGCACAGGGGACCTTTACCTTTACCTTTTTTCGATTCCTTTTTGCTACCATTCCCCCCCCCCTTGTCACAGGAAGGCTTTGGGGTCTTTTAAAAGAAAATAAATAATAGCTAGGTCACTATAGCATTATAACGATCGATTGAAACAATGTACTACTCCCTAGGTTTTTTCAAAGATACGTCTCTAACCCTTTTCATTGCAGTTATAAGGAGAAATGTGCAGCTAATACCTTTCCCCTTATAACTGTGCAATGAACACAGTGAGAGACTTACTTTGTAAAAACATGAGTTTATTTACTTCAGCTATACCCCACCTTCTTCCTCAATGGAGACCCAACACAGACTGCATCAATCTCCTCTCCTCATTTTATCCTGTGAAGTAGGGTCAGCTGAGACTGTATGACTAGCCCATGGTCATATTGGGGTAAAAAATCTCAACTTTACATATACACTGATGCGATCTTTGCTGGCAGTGACAGACCAAGAAAGGGACCTTGGGGTGGTAGTGGACTGCTCGATGAAGATGTCAACCCAGTGTGTGGCTGCTGTGAAAAAGGCAAATTCCATGCTGGCCATAATTAGACAAGGAATAGAGAATAGAACTGCTGCTATCATATTGCCCTTGTACAAATCTATGGTGAGGCCACACTTGGAATAATGTGTCAGCAGCACACCTAAGAAATGGTATTGCAGAGCTTGAGAAGGTGCAGAAAAGAGCAACCAAAATGGTCGGGGCTAGAGCAACTGCCCTATGAGGAGTGGTTAAAATGCTTAGGGCTGTTTAGCTTGGAAAGAAGGCTGTTAAGGAAAGACATGATAGAGGTCTATAAAATTATGCATGGTTTGGAGAGAGTGGACAGGGAAAAGCTTTTCTCCCTCTCTCATAATACTAGAACACGAGGTCATCTCCTGAAGCTGGAGGGCGAGAGATTCAAAACAGACAATGCATAGTGTGATGTGGTGATGGCTGCCAACCTGGAAGGCTTTAAGAGGGGAGGGGACATGTTCATGGAGGATAGGGCTATCCATGGCTACTTATCAAAATGAATACTATTTATAATGCATACGTATTCTCTACAGTATCAGAGGAGCATTCCCATTATCTTAGGTGCTGTAGAGGAACACAGGCAGGATAATGCTGCTGCAGTCGTTTTGTTTGTGGGCTGGCACCTGGTTGGCCACTATGCGAACAGACTGTTGGACTTGATGGGCCTTGGTCTAATCCAGCATGGCTTTCCTTATGTTCTTATGTGACCCAGAAAGCTTCCATGGCATCGAGCAGGTTTGGACCCTGGGCTCCCAGATCCTAGTCTGACACTCTAAGTACTACACCACAGTGACTGTGCTGGGAACAAATAAACTGTTTCCAAAAATTGTCATAACATTATAGTGCTATAGCGATATAGCTATTGCCAGTACTTAAAAAAAAAAAAATCTGGAAAAGCCCTCTGGTGTGTGGGAAGAGAGTGGCAGTCATGGGGTCTGACATAAGGAAAATGGCCTTGATGGGTCGTCACATGCCAAAATGCACACCTTTCCATCCAAAGGGACCTTCACTGTGGTCTCTAAAAAGATGGCACCAAACCAGAGTGGGTTCCACATGGGGGTGTAAAATGGTGCCCCTGGTGCAGTTGCAGATAGGGTTGCCAGGTCCCTCTTTGCCACCAGTGGAAGGTTTTTGGGGCAGAGTCTGAGGAGGGTGGGAGGGGAGGGACTTCAATGCTATAGAGTCCAATTGCCAAATCAGCCATTTTCTCCAGGTGAACCTATCGGCTGGAGATCAGTTGTAATAGCAGGAGATCTCCAGCTAGTACCTGGAGGTTGGCAACCCTAGTTGCAGAAGGAAGCAGGGTAGAGGCATGTGGAGGAAACATCATATGGATACATGAAGCTGCCTTATACTGAAGCAGACCTTTGGTCCATCAGAGTCAGTATTGTCTACTCAGACTGGCAGCGGCTCTCCAGGGTCTCAGGCAGGGGTCTTTCACATCACCTACTTGCCTAGCCCCTTTTACTGGAGATGCGTGGGATTGAACCTGGGACCTTCTGCATGCCAAGCAGATGCTCTGCCACTGAGCCACAGCTCCTCCCCATCCATCCCTGTGGGGCTTGCTGCTGGTACCGCTCCTCCTAACCCCCTTTCCTAGGTTTGCTAACCTCCAGGTACTAGCTGGAGATCTCCCGCTATTACAACTGATCTCCAGGCGATAGAGATCAGTTCACCTGGGCAAAATGGCCACTTTAACAATTGGACCCAATGGCATTGAAGTCCCTCCCCTCCCCAAACCCCACCCTCCTCAGGCTACGCCCCAGAAACCTCCTGCCAGTGGCAAAGAGGGACCTGGCAACCCCTTGGTTATGTTGGCCTGGCCTGGCAATAACAGCTGGTCCTCAGCAAACACTGTTTTAATTTATTTTAAAAACCCTGTTAGAGGGCTAAAAAGGAGGGGGGAAAGCACAGCCACTGCCTCTTTTCCTCTTTAAGATGGAACAAGGGTGGTTTATCTTCCCTCTGCTTAATGGGGGAAAGTTCTGTAAGCCCAGAGAGTTTTGCGGCAGCTCCTAAAATAAGCGGTGACGTGCTATCTTCCACATGGGGGGAGATCCCCATGTGGAAGCAGCCCAGCTTTGGACAAGATGGCGGGAAAGCTGTGGGAGACACAGAAACAGGATTAGTAGGTGATGGCTTTGTGAGGATGGACCTGAAAGCAGTGTTGCTGTCAGGAAACCCAACCCCCTATGTGGAGGTGTCGTTGGGTTGCAAGTTCTCCTCTCCCCACAACTTTCCCAAAAATAGCGGCAGGGAACTCTGAGCATGAGGACACTGCATCGCGACACACTTTGCCTTTCCAAAATGTGACAGGGGAGAGGCAAAGAGCCAGAGGAATTGTGGGGATGGTGCTTTTGGCAGCAGGCACCTGGAACGTGTTAAGGTGTCATTCCCGCCTTGATCTGAAAGGCTTGAACAGGAGGATGGGCTCTTTTAGGTGCCAAGACCAGAAAATTACCCACTGGCAGGTAACTGTGTCCTTACGCCTTGTTTCAAAGGAGAAAGTCAATTAAATACCCCCTTTTAGCCTGTGTTCACGGTGATAAAATGAAATCTGACCGTCTCCGTTTTAGGAGCTCTTCTTTCCTTTTGCCCCCATTTGCGCTAAGCCTTTGAAACAAAAGGCTAATATTATAATTAAAGGATCAGTTTGCAAGCGCTTCTTTGTGCTTAAGTCCTTCCTTCTTCCCGCTTGGCTTTCTTGCGCTGGCTTCTGTCTCGAGAGAGCGTTCCTCAGCTCCTCCAAGAGGTGTGTGATCTGACTCTGAAATCTCTTGGTGTGTGTATGTGATTTGCTCAATTTACATTATTATTTTCCCGTACCAGATTTAAAAAAAATATTTTTATTGGTTTATAGTATTACATAGGGATACAGGAAAAAAGAAAAGGGAAAGGGAAAGCATTAGCAAGAAAATACATATTTCTACCCCCTTATAAAATTCAAATTATCATCATTTGTTAACATAATATATTTAATCGTCAACTTAACTTTCAAAACGTTTATAAGATTTTATTGATGTTTTTTAGTTTTAATAAATTCATAGAAGGCGTGCCATTTGTCTTTATTTAATCTTTAAGTATCTATCTGTAATAGTTCTGTTAGATGTGCCATTGTTATGAATTCATACGCTTTGTCAATCCAAATGTCAATTTTTGGTATTTTATATGTTTTCCACAGTGATGCTAACACTGTTCTTGCCGCTGTTATTAGGTATTTTAATACGATCTGTTGGTCTTTACTGCATTCATCTGATATTTTCCTCAGGAGGAAAAGTTTAGGGTCATATGTGATAGGTTGACCAATTATTATTTCTATATTCTTGTGAATTTTCTTCAAAATTTTTTGGACTGATGTACACGTCCACCAACAGTGATAGAAGGCACCCCTAGCTTTGCCACACTTCCAACATAAACCGGATGTTGAGCTGTTCATGTTCTGGATATCCCCGTATCAGTTTTTGATGCATGGCAAATGAAAAATAACATTAAGTTTGAGCAACTAATAACAAAAAGCGCCGGAGACACACGTGCGTGGTTTCAGAAGCGGAAAGGGATTTGCTGGCGGCGCACCACGTATGCCAACTAGGATAGGGAAAAGGAAAATTCTAACCCGAGAATCGTTTATCGAGAAAAGAGGTGGGTGATTTAGAGAGGAAAACTGTCCCTAGACCCCAGAAAGATTGTGTGGGGTGAGAGGCACGAACACCAAAGCTGAAACGTTGGTCTGATTGGTCCCGGCAGGGGTCACGTCTCCCGATCCTTCAAAGAGCATGATTTTTTTTGGAGAAGATGCGATGAAATAATGTGTATACATCACTGAGTTTGTGTGCATGTGTGTGGTGTGTGTGTGCCATGCACTGGAATAAGCAATGTAATAGGAGGAGGAGGGAACATATTTTTTTGAAAATCCCAGTTGCCATGGCAACTGAGACCTCGCGATGAAATGAGTGAAGGAAGCATCCTTGTTCAGCTCCTTGTGAATTGGAGATGCAGTCAGGAGTAGCTTAGGAGGTAGGGAGAGAAGAGGGGGGCAGGAGAGAGAGACTCTTGCTAGGGAAGTTTTTACTCCCAGTGATCTCTCAGCATTGGTAGTAGATGGGATAGATTTGAAGTTCAGGTTCAAATTTATTGCGTATGGCCAAAGGCCAATACAATCTAAAAACACAATAAGTCCAGGTAACAAGCACTAGAGAGCCAGCACGGTGTAGTGGTTAAGAGTACTGGTTTGGAGCGGTGGACTCTGATCTGGAGAACCGGGTTTGATTCCCCACTCTTCCATATGAGTGGTGGACGTTAATCTGGTTAACTAGGTTGGTTTCCGCACTCTTACACATGAAAACAGCTGGGTGACCTTGGGACAGTCACACTTTCTCAGCCCCACCTACCTCACAGGGTATCTGTTTTGGGGAGGGGAAGGTGATTGTAAGCCGGTTTGATTCTTCCTTAAGTGGTAGAGAAAGTCACCATATAAAAACCAACTCTTCTTCATTAATAATAATAGGAAAGAGCGTGCTTTTCAGAACCACCAAAACTTGTAAAATACTATTATTAGAAGTTAAACATTCAGCATTATCTAAAATCTGACAAACTAGAATTTGACTAACAGACTTTATAATAATCAGCAAAACCAAACAGAACTTGAAATTAAGATTTTGTGGTATCAACCTCCTGTCCACAGGATTTGCAGTTCAATGATTACTACATTGGGTCAACCTGGCCCAAATTTTCTTTGCCGCTAGAGCAAAGAGGGCGACTTTATAAGAGACCGCTGGCTCTGTGTCTGAGATAGGATAGGGAAAAAAACCAGGAAGTGGATCAGGTTTCTTAGAAAGCGGTAAGTGGACCTAGATAGTGAATTTAAGAATTCTGATATATTGAGGCTCTGATGCCACCCCACTCCTACATATAGGGTTGCCAGGTCCTCTTTGCCACTGGTGAGAGATTTTTGGGGCAAAGCCTGAGGAGAGTAGGGTTTGGGGAAAGGAGGGATTTCAATGCCATAGAGTCCAATTGCCAAAGCAGCCATTTCCTCCAGGTGATCTGATCACTGTCGGCTGGAGATCAGTTGTAATAGCAGGAGATCTCTAGGTAGTACCTGGAGGTTGGCAATCCTACCCACACATTAGGGTTGTCAACTGTGGGTTAGGAAATACCTGGAGATTTGGGGAGTGGAAACTGGGGAGGGAGTAGGGTTGCCAGGTCCCTCTTCACCACCGGCAGGAGGTTTTTAGGGTGCAGCCTGAGGAGGGTGGGGTTTAGAGAGGGGAGGGACTTCAATGCTATAGAGTCCAATTGCCAAAGCGGCCATTTTCTCCAGGTGAACTGATCTCTATTAGCTGAAGATCAGTTGTAATAGCGGGAGATCTCCTGCCACCACCTGGAGGTTGGCAACCCTAGGAGGGAGGGGCTTAGGGAAGGAAGGGACTTCAGTGGGGTATAATGCTATAGAGTCCACTATCCAAAGCAGCCATTTTCTCCAGGGGAACTGATCTCTGTCATTGGAGATTAGTTCTAATTCCAGGAGGTCTCCAGGCCCCACCTGGAGGCTGGCAACCCTATTTCCCTGAACATTTTCTGTGAATGAAACAAAAGATCCTTTGAAGTCGTCCCCCCATCTATATTCAGTGCTCAAGTGGACATCCATATTCAGTAGTCTGATCTGGATGTTTTGCACTTCTGTAGAGCTCTCCCTTTGAAGGTCTCAAACCTCCTATACACAACTTTGTGTTACTTTTTTTTTTTGCCCTGGGGAATGGAAATAACAATATTGCTTGATGCTCTGTGAATAATTCACAGCAAATAAAGAGCACAAATAGATTCTAAACAGAAATCCTGTCAGATTATTCTCAAAGTACTCTTAGACTGCCACTGCTTAATATTTATTGAAATCTGTGGTCTCTCTTTTCCCTTAGGATGGGGATAAGGATGCTGCATTTTCTCATAAGACTTCACAACAAACCTGTGAGGTGATTCCCCCCCACCCAGAGTATGGGAGGTCAGGAGGCACCTCCACTTCACCAAGGCCCTGGAAATGGTGTTCCTACTTGGGGGGGCGGGGAGACAGCAAAGGCTGCAGTCAGTCAAATTCAAGGGCTGAAACTAGGGTTGTCAACCTTCAGGTGGTGGTTGGAGAGCTCCCACTATTACAACTGATCTCCCGGCGATAGAGGTCAGTTCACCAGGAGAAAATGGCTGCTTTGGCAACTAGACTCAATGGCATTGAAGATCCCTCCCCTCCCCAAACCCCACCCTCCTCAGGCTCCGCCCCAAAAGCCTGCAGGTATTTCCCAACCTGGAGCTGGCAACCCTAACCGAAACTGAGAAGAAGCCACAGCTTAATTGTGGAGGGGGTGAGCAGCCATGTCTTCCCAGCAGCCAACTTGGAAGAAGGCTGGCGTGAGGGTTGCCCTGTCCAAATTATGTCTCTATCAAAAAACTGAGTCTACAGTAGGGTTGCCAGGTCCCTCTTCGCCAGCAGCAGGAGGTTTTTGGGGTGGGGCCTAAGGAGGATGGGGTTTGGGGAGGGGAGGGACTTCAACGCCATAGAGTCCAATTACCAAAGCGGCCATTTTCTCCAGGTAAACGGATCTCTATCGGCTGGAGATTAGTTGTAATAGTGGGATATCTCCAGCTAGTACCTGGAGGTTGGCAACCCTAATCTACAGGATGCTCATGAGAGAGGAAAGGGAAGGGCACAGCTCTGAGAGCCACCTAAAAGAACCAGAAGGGAGAGGCTGGGGAAGAAGGATCTCCACAGCTTCTCCCGAATCCTAAAAGGGAGAAACTGGCTGAGAGGCTCATCCTTATCTTCCTTGTGAGGTAGGGCTGCCAGTTGGCCAGTTTTCCACTGGCACAAGTTTTCCCAGCTTCTGAGTGGTTGCCACAAGAGATTTCTCTCATATAATGAAGGAAATAGGCTGGGTTTTAGCAGTCTAGTTTCTTTTCAAGGAAAGAAATGTGTTGCACTGTACCTTTTAGAGGGTTGCTGGGTCTCCCACTGTGATGGGGGGACCTCCTGCTGGCAACTCTTTTTGCATCAGAATTTGTTTGTTTTTTTTAAAGCTGGCAGCCTGCATGGCATGATGTCACTTCCAGGTTTTTCCCCAGGAAGTGATGTCATGTCCCTCTAGGAATCATTGGAAACTATGGCTTTATCATAAAGTCTCTCGTGATTCCTAGAGAGACATGACAGCTGGTTAAGCCCAGAAGTGACATCGCAGTGAATGCGAGGCTGGTACCCCCATGCCCCCTTGCAAGCTCCTGGCGGTTGCCAAACACAGCCTGGCAAAGCACAGCCTGGCAACCCTAGCTCTAGGTTTGTGGCCAAAGTTCACTTTAATTTTCAGCCTAAGTTTATCTCTGCCTTGAAAGCAGCTTTTTCAAAAACACTGCAGCAATTTTGGGTTGCCTTTGCTACTTCTCTTTCCCTTGGGATATCTCCTCAGCCAGAGAAAGAGAGAGCGAGTACAGAGGGAAAATGTGCATCTTAGATGAATTAATATTTTAGGTCTGGATCGGCTCCTTAACCCATGTGTTGTGCCCTTTGACCCCTCTGCTCTGCCCCTTGACTTCAGTGGCTCCACCCACTGATCCCACTGGCCCTGTGCATGGGTGGGTAAGCCATGGGCTAGGTAGGGTCCACCCCTGGCTGGGGCCCATGTCTTGCTGGAAGATTTGTGCCTTCTCTGGGTAGGGCTGCCAGGTCCCTCTTCGCCACTGGCGGGAGGTTTTTGGGGCAGAGCCTGAGGAGGGCATGGTTTGGGGAGGGGAGGGACTTCAGTGCCATAGAGTCCAATGGCCAAAGCGGCCATTTTCTCCAGGTGATCTGATCTCTATCTGCTGGAGATTAGTTGTAATAGCAGGAGATCTCTAGCTAGTACCTGGAGGTTGGCAACCCTATCTCGGGGTTGGTAACCCTATTCTGAGGACTTTGATAACCAACTGGTATGCTCCTTGGAATAGTTTTAATACATAATTTAACCAAAGAAGCAGAAACAAAATTTGGGGTACACAAACTTATTTTAGAATCAACCCACGTATACCTGTTATATTTAAACAAGACAAGCATTTGTTTTCATGAACGCCGGCATTAAATCATTGAGAAAATCGTTAAAACATGCGTTTCTAACTACTTACCCGCCTTATTATGTTAAACCAAGCACCGCTTGTATAATCTTGCATTGTTACTACAGTGCAAGATCTATTTCCAGGTCTAATTTGCTCCCAACAACCTAAGGGAACAATTTTGGAGGCCTGGCCCCTTCTCAGACTGTGGCATCCAATTAAAGTAGCTCAGCCACTCCGATGCAGCTAAAGACCAGAGAAGAAGCTTCGGATAAACCCACCTCTTCTATAATTGTATCTGGCTCATTGACACAGCTGGTCTTGAAACCAGTTTTCGACCAGTTTAAAGAATTCAATCTACAGAAGCGTGGAATGTACATGGCCAGACAGTTATCCGGTTATCCGGTTTGAAAATGTTTCTAAGAACATACATATCAAAATGCTGTGGGGCAGGCAGCAGGGAACGGGTTATAGCAAACTTCTTACCTGGGGAGTGTTTGGTGCTGTTTACACAGCCCAAATAATGCACTTTCAATCCACTTTCAATGCACTTTGAAGGTGGATTTTACTGTGTGAACTGGCAAAATCTACTTGCACACGATCGTTAAGGTGCAGTGAAAGTGCATTGAAAGTGCTTTATTTGGGCTGCGTAAATAGCACCTTTGAGTAGATGTGATACGGTTACCAACCTCCAGGTAGTAGCTGGAGATCTGCTATTACAACTGATCTCCAGCCGATAGAGATCAGTTCACCTGAGAGAAAATGGCCGCTTTGGCAATTGGACTCTATGGCACTGAAGTCCCCCCCTCCCCAAACCCCGCCCTCCTGAGGCTCTGCCCCAAAAACCTCCCACCGGTGGCAAAGAGGGACCTGGCAACCCTAAGATGTGACTAGAACCCTTAACGGAACTAGCTAATTTTTCAAGCATCAGTAGAACAAAAGGAAGGCTTGAACGTGCCTGACACAAGGCCTCTTGGCAGGGAACAAACACATTCATTTGTCGAGCAGAGAGCTGCGTTGCCAGGATGGGGGACTAATTGACTTGTTCATCGAAATTAACAGATTGACCCAGCCTCTAGACGGCAAGACTTAGGTGCGTGACAGCTTTCTCTCTATGGCATTGCTTGAGTTCAGAAAAAAAAAATTTTTAAAGCCATCTAATGAAACATCATCATAAAACCATTTCTGCCATGGGGGCGCTGGCCCTGAACAATAGCGATTTAGCCTGAGGCCGCTTCAGAAGCCTATATTTAAGCAAAGACATTAATGTAGGCAAATAAGACATTGCATGCGAATGCATGTAACAAACAGTGCAATCCTATGGAGAGTTACTCCAGGTAGAGAAAAACGGGATATAAAAACCATCTCTTCTTTTTCAATGGGCTTAGACTGAAGTAACACTTCTTAGGAGTGCACTGAAAGTCCTGGCTGTTTTTTTGAAATGAAAAGCTTCCTCAAGGGACTGCAGTTTGGGTCAGAGGACTGGGTTTTTTTGTTTTTTTTAGAAAAAGCTAATTTAAGAAGTGTGAATATGTTCCTGGAACCTCAAAGGGGATTATAAGGTTGAAGGACAACTTGGATCAGGAAAAGACCAACAGAGACAGAGTTCAGTACCACGTTCCTCCTTCCACTTCTCTTCTCAAAGAGAAGCTGCTTTTCATTTTTTTTAAATCATTGTCGAGGCTGTAGGTAATTCAGAGCCTGCCTGTCTAGTCCAGCATCCATGTACTGGCTCACACTAGTAATTTAAAAATTAGCATGTCTCCCTCCCAGTGTGGTGTAGTGGTTAAGAGCTGTGGTTTGGAGCGGTAGGCTCTAATCTGGAGGACCAGGTTTGATTCCCCACTCCTTCACATGAGCGGCGGAGGCTAATCTGGTGAACCCAGGCTGGTTTCCCCACTCCTACACATGCAGCCTGCTGGGTGGCTTTGGGCTAGTCACAGCTCTCTCAGCCCCACCTACTCACAGAGTGTCTGTTGTGGGGACGGGACGGGAAGGTGATTGTAAGCCGGTTTGATTCTCCGTTAAGTGGTAGAGAAAGTTGGCATATAAAAAACAACTATTATTGTTGTTGTTGTTGTTGTTATTGTACACTTTATGCCACAGAATCAGCATACTTGGACAAACACAAATGCAGTTGGTGCTGTTGCATACCATATCTCTGAGCTAGAAATGATAGTAGGGACTAAGATGGTATACTAGATTGAATACCCTTCAGTTGCAGTATCAGGATGCTCCTGAGTTTGCAAGTGGTGTCTTTGTCAGTGTCCTTGTAGTATGTTTCTCCTTCTTCCATAGTTACCAAGAAGGTCAGGATACATGCACCTACTTTCTGATGTTTTCAGATCGTGGGAGGGGCAAATAAACCGTGCATTCCTGAGGGGGGGCAGTCCTTTTAGGAGGCGGCATGACCTCGGCGCCAGCGTAAGTGCGTGTAATCACGCATCAGGATGCACTTATGTTGGTGTGGCCTCTCCGTGGCGCAGGCCACGGCGGAGAATTACCGCGCCAGCGTGGGGGGGCGTTCCTGGGGCGGGCCAGGAGGGAGGAGCTGCTGGTTGGCGGCTTCCTGTCCCTGTTCGCCCCTTTACGCCGGCGCCGGGAACAGCATTGCTGCACTTGCTTTTTAGCAGGCGCAGCCTCGCTGTTTTCAATGGGACGAAAGGCCCCGTAAAACAAACAAAAACGGCGTACGGGGAACAGCGTTAAGAGACGGCTCGCCTGCGCCTTCTCCCCACCATTCCCATATGCCAATTCTCAGGAATACATGGAAAGTCTACTGCCTGGTTCTCAATGGGGTGGTAAACTTGTGCGTGTGCTAAATAAGTTCAGATTGCCAGTGGAGGATACGTGATTGAGTGATGATCAATGCAAGATAAAAAGTCTGCATCACATAGAAAGCTATCATGTCATTGAGAAGGGGTCTAATGTAGTCTTCTCCTTGAGATGTAGGGTTGCCAGTTCTGGATTGGGAAATACCTGGAGATTTTGGGGGCGGAGCCTGCAGAGGGTGGGGTTTGGAAAGGGGAGGGACCCATAGAGTCCAATTGCCAAAGCAGCCATTTTCTCCAGTTGAACTGATCTCTGTCAGCTGGAGATCAGTTGTAATAGCAGAAGATCTCCAGCCGCCACCTGAAAGTTGGCAACCCTATTGAGATGGTTGTTTTCATTGTGAAAGGAGGAACATTCTGTCCTATGAATAGGGTTGCCAGCTCCAGGTTGGGAAATACCTGGAGAGTTTGGGGGTGGAGCCTGAGGAGTGTGGGTAGGGTTGCCAACCTCCAGGTACTAGCTGGAGATCTCCTTCTATTACAACTGATCTCCAGCCGATAGAGATCAGTTCACCTGGAGAAAATGGCCGCTTTGGCAATTGGACTCTGTGGCATCGAAGTTCCTCCCCAAACCCCGCCCTCCTCAGGCTCCACCCCCAAAACCTCCCACTTGTGGCAAAGAGGGACCTGGCAACCCTAAGTGTGGTGTTTGTAGAGGGGAGGGATTTCAATGTGATAGATGCCACCCTCCAAAGCGGCCATTTTTTCCTGGGGAATTGATCCCTCTTTCCTGGAGATCAGTTGTAATAGCGGGAGAGCTCCAGTCACCACCTGGAAGTTGTAGCAAACAAACGTTAGCGTGCTGTATAGTTACTTAAGCAAACCCAAACCAGCAACATGTTGCAAAAACAATGAATAATTCAAAATTAAGTACTTGTAATAGTGTTATTCAATATATCATATACACTATATACAATGAACTTGGTTTACAAACTGAACCATATATTCCAAAGAACACAAAATTAAAGTACAGAACATAGGTACAATGTCCATTTTTTGCAGTCCTTTTAGCTGTATAGAGCGTCTTGTCGTTCAAGAGGTAAGAAGGTCAGTTCTTCATTTAAACAGAAGCCCGGTTGTCTTTCTGTTTCGGCTTAACAAAAAAGCCTTCCTCAGCGACCCACGCGAAAGCCAGTTAGTAACAGCTCGCGTTGGTCACTGAGGAAGGCTTTTTTGTTAAGCCGAAACAGAAAGACAACCGGGCTTCTGTTTAAATGAAGAACTGACCTTCTTACCTCTTGAACGACAAGACGCTCTATACAGCTAAAAGGACTGCAAAAAATGGACATTGTACCTATGTTCTGTACTTTAATTTTGTGTTCTTTGGAATATATGGTTCAGTTTGTACACCACCTGGAAGTTGGCAACCCTACCTGTGAAGGCCTATCCTGATGGTACAGTACAGTCACAGACTGACCACTCCATTAAGAACTAAGCCCTAGGTTAGGAGGCAGAAGATTGACCGGAGGGTTGGCTAAGTAGCAGATCCTTGAGGCTGCCAGCCAGCCTGATCAAGACACACAAATGTTTGTGATGTGACTGGGGAACGTCAGGAAATGAAGAGTGTTCATAGGAAAACCGATTTCATACTTTGAGGATCTTGGTCGTAAGAGCTCAGAGCCTTGTCGTGCATGGCAGGAATGTCAAGATTATACTGGGCAGCAATAAAAAGTCAGAAGAATCTGTAAGAAACAGAAGAACAATGAACCATCTGTGCTGTAAACTCCCAGGGCGCACTGTTACAACTGTGCCCTTGTGTGTAGGAGAACAGATGGCACGCGTCTCTCCCCAGACCCTGATTAAACGAGCGCTTCTGGTTCCCATCATAACTTTTGATTCAGTTGTTCTGGGGTCTAAAGATGTTTATGGTCTTGTAGAGCACACAGTCATAGCCATACAGTCCTATCTGCTGTGTAAAACCTAGTGCCAACTCTAAGTGTGATTGGAAGGACTTGAACATACATGAAGCTGCCTTATAGTGAGTTAAACCACCAGTCTATCAAGGTCAGTATTGTCTACTCTGACTGGCAGCAGCTGTTTAAGGTCTCAGGTGGAGGTCTTTCATGTCACCTACCATCTGGTCCTTTTTAACTGGAGATGTTGGGATTCATAAACCTCTGCACTTGGGAGATGCTACCACTAAACCACAGCCCCCTTCCCCTTGTTTCTATTATATTGGCATATAGGTAAAACTCACATTAGCTGGGGAATACTCAGACTTGGTTGGTCTAGTGCTTGTTGTCCACAGAGGAAGGGTTTTCATCTGGCTATTAAGAACTGAACAATAACATTGTCCGGTGCTCTAAAGGGGAAGATGACCCATTCCAATACACAGTGGCCTGTTAAGTATGTAGGCAAGCTTTACACAGGAAGGAAGAAGTGCTTGCTTTTTTAATATAAGCTCAATTAAGTCTTGACTCAAAGGCATACATGTATTGTAACAGCTTGGGACAGCCTATCAATTGGACAAGATGTTCACAGAATTGAGCTAGGCCTGCAAATGGAAGTTGAATTTCACCGGGTCTTGTAAAAGGAGATGTGACTAAGCTTCACGTCCCCAACAATGGCTGTTTGGCCATGTTGGGAGGACAGGGAGCAAAAGTGCTTTGCAAATGGCTTATTCTCGATAGGACATACCTTTAAGCATTTCCAAGACAAGACAGAAATGACTTTGCATGCATTTTGGCCATTTCTAGGCAACACTATGTGCAGGGTTGCCAGCCTCCAGGTGGTGGCTGAAGATCTCTTGCTATTACAACTGATCTCCAGGCGACATAGATCAGTTCACCTGAAGAAAATGGCTACTTCGGAAGGCGGACTCTATGGAATTATACCCCAGTGAAGTCCTTCCCCTTCTCGGGCTCCATCCCAAAATCTCCAAGAATTTCTCAACCCGGACCTAGCAACCCGGACCGGGTGTAGTGGTTAAGAGCGGTGGTTTGGATGGGGGAGGGGTCTGGGGGCTGCAGCAGGAGGAGAGAGGTGATAAAGTTATGCAGAAATCCTTCCATCCGCAGAAATGCTCCTTGCTCCAGTGGACCCAAGCTAATGTATCCTTGAAGCATTGTCACCATAATTACTACCAGACTGAATGAAACAGCACACCATACATCGTTTTTGTTTTTGTTAATTTGGCAGGAGGTGTAATATGAATGAGCTTTCACCTAATTAGCCCAAATAGCTTGTTTTATTTAATATCTCTGTGTTGGCGAATGAATGGATGGATGGATGGATGGATGGATGGATGGATGAAACTCGGGAATGAATTATGATGCCAGAACAAACATTAGTAACACAGGTATATTTCCCCCCCCCTTTGATGGCATACAGCTATTTCAATTCATTTATTTATGAGATTGATATTCCACTTTTTGAGATTAAGTTCCACAACTTATTAAGTTCCACAGAGTGGTGCAGTGGTTAAGAGCGGTGGTTTGGAGTGGTGGAGTCTGATCTGGAGAACCAGGTTTGATTCCCCACTCCTCCACATGAGCGGCAGAGGCTAATATGGTGAACTGGATTTGTTTCCCCACTCCTACACACGAAGCCAGCTGGGTGACCTGGGGCTAGTCACAGCTCTTCGAGCTCTCTCAGTCCCACCTACCTCACAGGGTGTCTGTTGTGGGGAGGGGAAGGGACAGTGATTGTAAGCCTCCCTTAAGTGGTAGAGAAAGCTGGCATATAAAAACCAACTCTTCTTCATTTGCAAATGAGTTGTAGTAGCCTTGCCTCATCTGCTCTCCTTTGTTGAACCCTTCTTTCCTTCTGAGTTTAGCATCGGCTTTACATCCTCTTGTTCCCCTCCTTCATCTCTATCCCTTACTCCTGGCTCTTTTGCTTTGTCCTCAAGCCTGTGAATGTAGGATGGAGCAAACTCTTTTTTTAGCCCGATGTCCGTAGATTGGACGGGGAGACTTGGAGAGTAATTTGATGATAAACAGTGGGAAACAACCTTGCGGAGGTGAAATTTAAAATCCTTGAATCGTCTAGGGATCTCCCACAAGGCATTCTGGGAACATTCATACCTTTTCTGTCGCATATTCATGCGCTCTCACACTCACGCATGCATACGCTCACACAAGTGCCCACACACTGTTATAAGTGTGTAATGGCTCAGCCTGACTAATAAACCCCAGTTCCCTCTTGGAGCAGACATAGCAATTCTTTAGAGCTCCTTTTGGAGAGGAAAGCTTGCCGCTGGGCCCTTACAGGAGCGAGACATTTGCCTTGTGAAAGAACTCCACCATTTGTTCTTCATAATCATGCCCTTTTCAGGCTGCAATTTAGCATGGCGGCAGGGGTGTGGAAGGGAAGGCAGACTTCCCTGTGATCTGTTCATGCGCCACAAACTTTGTGCCAGTGGCAGTATTGTGACGGAACTGCATCACGATAGACATCAACATGCTCTGCACATGTATGCCATAGGCCTGCAAGGGTTTATTTTATACTGTTAGGTATATATATGTTAGGTGTGTTAGGTGGCTCAGTGGTAGAGCACCTGCTTGGCATGCAGAAGGTCCCAGGTTTGATCCCCGGCATCTCCAGATAAGGGGACTAGGCAAGTAGGTGATGGGAAAAGACCTCTGCCTGAGACCCTGGAGAGCCGGTACCGGTCAGAGTAGACAATACAGACTTTGATGGATCAATGGTCCAATTCAGTATAAGGCAGCTTCATGTGTTCATGTGTGTGTTCATGTTTGTGTATGTAGACTTTTGTTGCCGTCAAGTCACAGTTGATTTATGGCGACCCCATAGGGTTTTCAAGGCAAGAGACATTCAGAGGTGGTTTGCCATTGCCTTCTTCTAAAGTCACAACCGTGGTATTCCTTGGAGGTCTCCCATCCAAATACTAACCAGGGCCAACCCTGCTTAGCTTCCAAGATCTGATAGCTTCCCAAGATCTGATAGCTTCCCAAGGCTAGCTTGGGCTATCCAGGTCAGGGTGTGTAGACCAGTGGGTATTTGAATGGGAAGATGCCAAGGTATACCATTCTCAGACATATTATGCAACTGCGGTTCAGATCGAATAGATTCTATTGATCGACGCATAGTTTTATATTGTCCTGTGTTTTCAGATTTAAAATCAAAGCTCATTTTCCCATTAATGAGAGCTGGCTCTGATTCCCCGGCTGAAAATTTTTTTTGGTTATTAAGAGATGCAGAAAACCGAGTTACTGTACAGGTGGCCAAATATTTGACAACAGCTATAGCGCAGCGTATTTAAAGAGCCACCTGCCTGGTTTGTAGAGAGCCAGCATGGTGTAGTGGTTGGGAGCAGTGGCTTGGAGCCGTGGAGTCTGATCTGGAGAACCGGGTTTGATTCCTCACTCCTCCACATGAGCGGCAGAGGCTAATCTGGTGAACTGGATTTGTTTCCCTACTCCTACACATGAAGCCAGCTGGCAGCTCTCTCAGCCTCACCTACCTCACAGGGTGTCTGTTGAGGGGAAGGGAAAGTGATTGTAAGCCGGTTTGAGTCTCCCTTAAGTGGTAGAGAAAGACGGCATTTAAAAACCAACTCTTCTTCTTCTTTGTTTCGCCGGATTGTGTGCTTCTGTTCATGACAATGGTCGAAGGAACAGTAATTGGATTGGATTGGACTAGAGGATGTTTTCAGAGGTATTGAGTAATTTCAGTGTTTTAAGTTTTCCTTTTTTTAGCAGGCTGTGAGTTCCATGTATATGTTGGGGTTTTCACTTTACCAGATGCCACAAAACAGCATGGTCTTTCCATACACACCCAGGAATTCCCATGGTGGGGGGAATTAAAGAAGCAAGAAGAGGCAAGCAGAGCAGGAAAGACCAGGGAGATGCATCATTTTAAAATGAAAGGGAAAATAATAATTGATAGTTCATTTTAAAATGAAAAATAAAACGGCATTATTTTGTTGGCATCTGGCTGTCTCATTTTGATAAGGTTCACGCAGAGGGAGAGAAAGGGACTCAGGAAAGATTGAACTGACAGCAGAGTCATCGTAGTTGAATGGGTCTGGAAAAACAGCACTTTCTTTCCATGGTGTTTTCTCCAGTTATTGCTCAGGGAAGCCTTTCCTGGTTCTGTGTAAGGAACTCCCCCCTGAGTTTCTATGTCCTGTGAGCCAAACTGTACGTTACCCCTTTTCAGTTGTTCAGAAGAAGAAGAGTTAGTTTTTATATGCCGACTTTCTCTACCACTTAAAACAGAATCAAACCAGTTTACAATCGCCTTCCCTTCCCCACAAGAGACACCCTGTGCGGTAGGTGGGGCTGAGAGAGCTTTAAGAGAGCTGTGACTAGCCCAAGGTCACCACTTCATGTGGAGGAGTGGGGAAACAAATCCAGTTCACCAGATTAGCCTCCCCCGCTCATGTGGAGGAGTGGAGAATTAAACACGGTTCTCCAGATCAGAGTCCGCCACTCCAAACCACCACTCTTAACCACTACACCACGCTGGCTTGTTTTCCCCATGTTCCCTACAGCCACACAGCAGCTGTGGGGAACTGTGTCTTTAAAAGAAAAGAAAGGAGACCCCAAACAGACTTGCTGCAGGGGTAGAAAGGGTGCTTTCTCCCCGTCCAACTTTCTTGCATGAAAACCACACTTGGGAAGGGGGAGTTATACTGCTGTTTTTGCTGCTCCACATTAAAATATATATGTTCGAGGAGCAGTAAAATCAATGAAATGACTCCTCCCCCAGTTAGGGTTGCCAACCTTCAAGTACTGGAGAACCAAAACAGCACAGAAACAATATATGCAATGCTTAATTTTATAAGTGAATAAAGTGCAAAAGTGACAATAAATATATACAATATAATACAACAAGATACAGGTAAGTAATATATCTCAATCCAGCATATTTAGGACTTGGAAACCTCTCAAGTCCATTCAGATGTAAGTCCAATATGTCCAGTAGTTATATAGGAAGAATATTTCCTTTGTGGGAATCAGTTGTATGTCTTTTCAGACTATATTTCAGTATGTTAAAAGTCAAGCAAACAGCCACAATGAAGGATGACAGATATTTCAGTATGCTGGAAGTCAAGCAACAGCCACAATGAAGGATGACAGGACGTGTTGACGAGATCATAATCAATCACGTTTCGCATATGGCTTCGTCAGCTACATGTATCCAAGAGTATAACTTCAAAACACCTTAGTAGGTAGCATCTCATTAGGGACCAGCAGCAATGTCTATTCAGATCTCCATTAGGACAGAATCAAGTACCTATCAAGAACCTTCAAGTACTAGCTGGAGATCTCCTGCTATTACAACTGATCTCCCGCCAATAGAGATCAGTTCACCTGGAGAAAATGGCCGCTTTGGCAATTGGACTCTATGGCATTGAAGTCCCTCCCCTCCCCAAACCCCGCCCTCCTCAGACTCCACCCCCAAATCTCCAGGTATTTCCCAACCCCTGCATCTGTTCCCCTGCCCCCTGTTTTTTAATACATCCTTTCCTGAGTCTTCTGATGTTTGAAAGCCTCTTCCTGATATCAGTGTTTTTGGCCAGGTGGTTTCATGACAGCTGCTGACTTTCAGATCACAAAGACAAAAAGTTTTGAATCGGCAACATAGAATAGCCTTATCTGGCCAGTCAAGAACTCAATATGGGGAGGGCAGAAAGCAGGGATTGGTTTACCAGTTCTGAAGTCATATTTTAGTGTCCAACCCTGTGTGTTCACACATTACTGCATTTTGGGGGAGGAACATGTGAAGACTTTCAGCCAGGTGAAAAATGACAGTGACTATTTTCTGCCCTGCTCCTTTTTCTCATGGTATCACTCCTGCCTACACTGGTGAAGTAGTTCAGGAGGATGTGGAGCATATGTGTTTTCACAAATATTTATTGTAATAAGCAATGAGGTGTCTTCCGAAAATGTTTGCAAAAGTACTGCTGACTTTTAATTTTATTGTATGTCAGATCAGAGTGGGAGATATTTTTGAGCCTCCAAGCCAGCTGGTATTTGCTTTGGCAGACTAGGGAACCCCTATATTCGCAGCCAAAACAACAGGCTCCAGGCCTGGCTTGGTTGCCACATTATCCTTTCTTTTTATAGCTTTGTCCTACATTGCCTCAACATGGGTGCCAAAAGCCTAAAGATTATACCTCTGTCGCCAAAGGGCTGACTGTGGAGCAAAAGTAGCCAAAGAGCAGCTGAAGACCATTCAATTGTGATGGCAAACAAAGCCATGGGGAGACAGATGCCCCCTTCTCTCTGTAGTGTGTGCCACAGTGTGTGGTGGTATGTGGGCTGCCTTTGCAGGATAAGCACTGGGAAGATAACTGTTAGATGGCATCCAAAAATAGGGTTGCCAACCTCCAGGTACTAGCTGGAGATCTCCTGCTATTACAACTGATCTCCAGCCGACAGAGATCACCTGGAGAAAAAGGCCGCTTTGGCAATTGGACTCCATGGCACTGAAGTCCCTCCCTCCTCAGGCTCCTCCCCAAAAACCTCCCACCAGTGGCAAAGAGAGACCTGGAAACCCTATCCAAAAGACTTACATTTGGGAAGAACTGTTGAGCAAAACTTTCCTTTGACTCTGGGTGGCCCAGCCTCCACTGAGGGGGGTGACCCTGTGGATATGCAGAGCTCTGTGATGCAGACATGTCTTTGATTCCAAGTTACAGGCTTTGTCTCTGCAGCTTTTGTTTCCTCTGCTGTTCTTCCAGACTTTTTCTTACTGCACACAGACCTGTGCAGAGATGCTGTATCACCTGATGTTTCCGTTCTCGAGCAGTGGGCAGATTGCAGTCTGCGCAAGCCAGCGTGGTGTAGTGGTTAAGAGTGGTGGACTCTAATCTGGTGAGCCAGGTTGGTTTCCCCACTACGACTGTTGGAAAAAAAATTCTGTAAAATTCGGATCCGGCAAAATTCGGCCCGTTTTTATTCAGGAAATGTCAAAATCCGAACTCCCCTGATTCGGATCCGTGGAATATGGCATGAAATTCGGAGTTCGCAAATAAATCTGGCCATTTAAAGCCATTAAAAACACATTCGCGCCTTTCTGCGGCTCCGGGGGGGACATGTTTGGAGGTAGAGGTCCCAAATTTTCAGTGTAGCTTGAGGGGACCCTTCTTGCAAGAACCCCCAAGGTTTGTTAAGATTGGGTCAGGGGTCCCGGGTTATGGGGTCTGGAAGGGGTCCCCCCCATTGGAATAAAGCCATTTAAAGCACATTTGTGGCTTTCTGCAGCTCCGGGGGGGGGGCATATTTGGAGGTAGAGGTCCCAAACCTTCAGCGTAGCTTGGAGGGACCCTACTTGCAAGAACCCCCATGTTTTGTTAAGATTGGGTCAGGGGGTCCCGAGTTATGGGGTCTGGAAGGGGTCCCCCCATCCACCCATTGGAATGAATGGGAGCAGGCTATCCTTAATGTGCATCTAGAGAGCGACAAATGCTGGATTCAAATCTTCCACAGCAACAATCACACTCACAAAGAGGCAATCAGCCCCCCCAGGACAGGTAACCCCCCCAATCACTCTCCACAGAGGCAATCAAGCCCACCCCCCAGCAGAACAGGTAAACCCATCCCCCTTTGGCTTCCCCCGTCACACACACACACACACACACACACACACACACACACACACACACACACAGAATCTCCCCCCCCACCACATACACACACACAGGAAAAAAGTTATAGAGAAAAGCCCCAAAATGGGTCAAACTGTGGATGTCTTCTCTTCCATCAGGAGCAGGGACTGGGAGTCAGGACTCAGGAGTAATCCAATACGATTCTAGCAGCAGGTCAGCTCAGCTCAGGATATCTCACAGTCAGCACAGGAGCAGCACAAGAGCAGCAGCAATGGAAGGAATACAGACTCACACACACAGACTCTCTGGCCATTTATGCACGGGCGGATGGGGGGGACTGCATAACTCGGGACCCCCTGACCCAATTTTCACAAAACTTGGGGGTTCTAGCAAGTAGGGTCCCTCCAAGCTACTCTGAAAGTTTGGGACCTCTACCTCAAAAAATGCCTCCCCAGAGCTGCGGAAAGCCACGAATGCTTAAATGGCTTTATTCCAATGGGGGGACCCCTTCCAGACCCCATAACTCGGGACCCCGTGACCCAGTGTTAACAAAACATGGGGGTTCTTGCAAGTAGGGTCCCTCCAAGCTACACTGAAGGTTTGGGACCTCTACCTCAAAAAATGCCCCCCAGAGCCGCGGAAAGCCACGAATGCTTAAATGGCTTTATTCCAATGGGGGGACCCCTTCCAGACCCCATAACTCAGGATCCCCTGATTCAATCGTAACAAAACTTGGGGGTTCTTGTAAGAAGGGTCCCCTCAAGCGACGCTGAAAGTTTGGGACCTCTACCTCCAAACATGCCCCCCCCCGGAGCCACAGAAAGCCATGAATGTGCACACGCACACCCCCCCCCCCCGCGGGTCTCTCTCTCTTACACAAACAGACACTCTCTCTTTCTCTCCCCGGGCCATGCAGTGGCCAGGCTCATGCACTCATCCACGACTGGTTGGCCAGAAGAAGACCCAACTTGGCCACTAATTGGCCACGGGAGAATGCTACTTCGGGGGCGCTGAACTTGTACGAGTTCAGCTCGTTGTTTTCCTGCCTTTTTTTTACTTCGGTTCTATCCGAAGTAGAAACCGCCGAATCAGGGGAAATTTGGCTGTTTTTCATGTCGGATGGAACCGAATCGACAGCCCTATTCCCCACGCCTACACATGAAGCTAGCTGGTTGACTTGGGCTAGTTGGGTACCCAAGGTAAAACGTTAAAATAGCACAATAGCACAACGTTAAAATAGCATTTCCTGAGGTTGATGTCTTTAACCACATTCCAGATGTGTTTCGGCCTGTTTGGCCTTCATCAGTGGTCAATTAAAACTCATGTAACACCTAATAAAGCAATGTTGATAACTGCACACATCGTATAAGGGAGACATATGTAAACCAGTATTACAACTAGAGTCAATCTTACCAGTTGTTTGACCAGTTTCTGTTTTCTAGGTTGGGTTTTATTTCCCTCTTTTTTCTTCTGCCACTGACTTGGGCTAGTCACAGTTCTTTTCAAGCTCTCTCCGCCCCACCTACCTCACAAGAAGAAGAAGTAGTTGGTTTTTATATGCTGACTTTCTCTACCACTTAAGGAAGAATCAAACCGGCATACAAACATCTTCCCTTCCCCTCCCCCACCACAGACACCCTGCGAGTTCACCAGATTAGAGCCCGCTGCTCATGTGGAGTAGTGGGGAATCAAACCCAGTTCTCCATATCAGAGTATACCGCTCCAGACCACTGCTCTTAACCACTACACCACACTGGCTCAACAAGGTGTCTGTTGTGGGGAGAGGAAGAGAAGGAGGTTGTAAGCTGGTTTGATTCTCCTTTTTAAAAAGGTAGAGAAAACCATATAAAAATCAACTCTTCCTCTTCTTCTTGACAAACTCTTCATTTGTATTCACCGAATTGATCCATGTTATCCATTGTACAAAAAGGATGACCGAACTTGCCCATTTTGTTCCTGCTGCTTCTAACCACATCGGCTGCCAGTTCCCTTCCCTGACTGTTGTTTGCCACATTCTTTAAGTAAATTAAACATTGACCCTTTAAAGTGAGTGACTTGCTGATATGACATGGATTCTTATGGCTGCCTAGCCTGGCACTAGTTCATAAGAAAGGCGGGTGAACTCTGTGGATTGGGCATAATGGCAATGCTTTGCCATGCCTTGTCTCCTCCCCAAGACCATTTTGTGCCCTCAGAAAAACAATAGCAACTTAGGTAATAAATAAATAACAAGTTTTCCCTCCACAGGATTGGAACTTTTTATCAATAAATAAATATATTCTAAAGGTTCACATCTCTGGAACTAGGGTTGCCAGCTCTGGGTTGGGAAATACCTGGAGATTTTGGGGTGGAGCCTGGGGAGGGTGGGATTTGGGGAAGGGAGGGACCTAAGCAGGGTATCGTGCCATAGAAACAGCCATTTTCTCCAGGGGAACTGATCTTGGTTGTCTGGAGATCAATTGTACTAGCAGAAAACATCATCTAGAGCTCCTTTTGTCAGATTCAACACCAAATTTATCTGTTAGTATGGTTAGATTTGCCTGGCTGGCAACTAAAATAAGGCAAAATGCACTTAAGGCTCTGGACTAACCAATCTGTTATTAGAATCTCTATTGTTTTATGCATATCTTGGAGGATTTTATCCCTTTATACCAGTTTTTAATCTCCACTTCATTTTTACTGTTTGTATTATTGGTCCATAACTATTTACGTATGTATTTCATTTCAATTTTTTAGGGCATTTGATGGTCTATGGCTGCAAATGAAGTCTGTTCTGTACTAGCAGGAGATCTCCAGGTGCCACATGGAGGTTGGCAAGCCCGTCTGTGAAATTATTGGCCAGTTTCATTTTCAGTTCGAACTAATGCACTAAGAGTGCCTACCCAGAGTAGAGAGAATGAAATTGACCGTGTCTTTCAAGGGTTAAGAAAAGCAGGTCAGTTTCGTTCAAGGTGGTAGTTCAGAAGGGCTGTGCCTCAAGGGAGCCTCAGATTTTCCTTAGTGTCTGGTGAGCAGGCTTATATAGATGCTGGTACTGACAGGACCATGCGAGGGTACCTTACTGGATGAAAGTTTCAAGGACGTGCATATTGGTACAATACATGAGGGAACACTTTCACATTTCATCATAGGCACATGCGTGCTAATGTTTATGTATGTGTGGCTGTATTAAAATATTATATGTTAACAAGCCATCCCATATGGGGAGGTTTGTGTCTGTGCATTTCTGAGTGGGTTAACATGACGACAACTAGAGACCCTGAATCTGTAAACAAAGCTATATGTGCACCAAATAAGAGAGACCTGCTGAGCAGAAGGACAGTACTGATTTTTTACCCTTCCCTTTCATCCCTCCCCCTTTCCTTTCTTCCTTGTGAAGATGAGGCTCCATTTAGACCAGTTCTTCTGCTAAGGCATACTGCTGGGGTAAAGAACAGTGGAACTGTTGAGTTGTAGCTAGGGTTGTCAACTCCGGGTTGGGAAATACCTGGACATTTAGAGGTGGAGCTGGAAGAAGGCAGGGTTTGGAGAGTGGAGGGACTTCAATGCCATAGAGTCCAATTGCCAAAGCAGCCCTTTTCTTCAGTGGAACTGATCTCTGTTGCCTGGAGTTCAGTTGTAATAGCCAGAGATCTCCAGCCACCACCTGGAAGCTGGCAATCCTAGTTGTAGCTCCTAACTTTTCCTTGACCTCTGTTACTAGCTACCAGATTTCAAACATGTTGACTAGGATCCAATGACTTACCATTGGTAATGGTATGCTTGGTAATTAGCTTGGTAATTAGCAGCGCGTTCCACGCTGAAGTGCCCTGCATATATATTTTTTTAATTTCTTCACGCTGAACCGTCATTCCATACGTCACTGCAAAGCCGGCGCATACCTGCTTCGCATTTCTTAAGAGCCCCTTTAACGCGACCTTTTGTATTTGCTCCGCCTCCGCATCGAAGCATTCACTGAAGGAAGCATGCAGAATCCCAGCCTCGGTTTAGCTATGGAAATGACTATTGCTAATGGCTATGCAAATGAAGGAACAAAGGAGCAGGTGAGTGGGGGGTGGAATTTGTTTGACTTTCTCCTCTTGCATCGGGACCATGAAAAGTCATTTTGAAGGTCGGATTTAAAAAATCAGCATTGAGCGAGGAGCAGAATCGACCCTGCATAAATGGCCCAAGAGAAGAGGAACAGATCTCACACTCCTCCCTCCACCCTGAGATTATTCTGGGCTCACAGGGCTCATGGATAAACAGCTGCACTGATGGAAGAACAAAGGAGGGCTGGTTTCACCCCCCTTTCCTCTTCTTACTGCGGCATCTAGATAAGTGGGTCCAGTGTAGGGTTGCCTCCCTCCAGGCGGCACCTGAAGATCTCCTGCTGTTACAGTTGATCTCCAGACGACCAAAATCAGTTCCTCTGGAGAAAATGACTGCTTTGGAAGGTGAACTCTATGACCAATGTACAACACCCTCGGTTTAGTCATTGTAGCTTCTAGGGACAGTTGAGGCTTGATTTGATCTATAACCCAATAATTTGTCTTTTTGGCAGTCCACGGTATCCATAAAACTCTCCTCCAACACCCTATTTCAAAGGAACCTACTTTCTTCCTATCAGCTTTCTTCAATGTCCAGCTTTCACACCCATACATAGTAATAGGGAACCCAATGGCATGAATTAACTTGATCTTGGTGGCCAGTGACGCATCCTTATACTTAAGAGTCTTTTCTAGCTCCTTCATGGCTGCCCTTCCCAGTTTCAATCTCCTTCTGAATTCTTGGCTGCAGTCTCCCTTTTGGTTGATGATGGAGCCAAGGAATAGGAAATCTGTAACAATTTCAATTTCTTCATCATCATCGTTAAAATTGTGTAATTTCCCAGTAGTCATTACTTGTGTCTTCTTGATGTTCAGCTGTAATCCTGCTTTGGTGCTTTCTGCTTTGACCTTCGTCAGCAGTCTTTCAGGTCTTCAGTATTTTCTGCCATTAAAGTGGTGTCATCTGCATATCTGCATATATCTCAAATGGTTAATGTTCCTTGTTCATCTAACTCTAATCCAGTTTTCCTTATGGTATGTTCTGCATACAGATTGAACAGATAGGGAGATAAAATACATCGTTGTCTGACACCTTTGCCAATTGGGAGCCGTTTTGTTTCTCCATATTCTGTCCTAACAGTAGCCTACTGAACAGCATGTGAACTGCGATATGAATCCATTTGCTTTTGGTGTCTCTTGTTAAGTATGATCAGTCTCCCTGGTCCCATGGTTACCACTCTTTCCAATATCACCATGACTTTTGTTTACCAAACACAGAATAGAACGTTCCAGCGCTAATGTTAGCCCATAAGAGGGGAACATTTCATCACATAGGCTACTTTTATTTGGCCATCACTTACAACTGCTGTATCAGTTGAAGCAGCACCACCCATGTTATTATAACCAAAATTATTATGATCAGGTTTCCTGTTGCTGCTGGCCTCAGAAGCCAGAATAAAGCCACAAAACCAGAAAATTGTGTGCTGCTCTGGTAACAAACCATTTAGTATTAAAAACCTGGGCGGGGGGACTTAAGCACTTATGTCAAATCCAGGTCTGGACTGCAGAAATGTTAGCTCTGGTATCTAAGGAATGAGTTGCCTACTGTAGAAAATGGGCTGTGGGAATGCATGAAAGCACCTGAAAGCCATAATTACTTTGATTAGTTAACCTTATGTACTGTGCATTCTGGCCAATTTTAATGGGTGTTCTTGTCTGCTCTTATCTCATTGTCCCTGCTAATTTGCCTGATATTTAATCTAACCTATCAGGAGTGAACCTCTGGTTTTCTGGGATCATCTTCTCCGGACATGATGATCCTGCAGAGGAAACCAGCGTGAGACTCAAACTATGGATGAGTAGGTGGTGTCCTGAACAATATGATTGTTTATCCTCAGCATAATCTCTGAATAAAGTCAAAACATGAGGCATTGTGGCAATGTCATTGCTGAATCTTACTTGATCCCGTTTGATTAAGGGATTATATTTAGGGATGAACCGAAAGTACTCAAAGCCTTCTGTGAAAGTATTCAGCAGATGCCTTCCCTCTGGGTGATTTTTCTTCATTTGCTTCCCAGAATCAAGAAGGGTTGCCATCATTCTGAACTGATTTTGCTTGTCTTTAGTGACAAGTCACCAAATCTGAGGCCAAATCCGACTGGCTACATTGCAATGTGTCATCATCCCATACCTTAATGCGATATCCCATTCAGGAGCTACAAGAAGCACTACTTATTAAAAAAGAAAACAAATGATTCTCTAGCAGCAGATACTGGCAATAACATCAACGAACAGGATAAAAAAGTGAACCATGTCATAGTTAAGGGTTTTTTCAGGACATATTTTCTCCTCCTACACCCAAACCAAAATGGGAGAAACTTCCAGGGTAGTCCCAATTATATTTGTTTATTCATTGTTTATTTCTTTTCACAGATACATAGATTCTTTTGAAAATGAATAGGAAAAAATGGAGCTGAACTTACCTGTTTTACTGGGGTAAAAGGTAAAGGTAGTCCCCTGTGCGAGCATCGGGTCATTCCTGACCCGTGGGGTCACATCCCGACATTTACTAGGCAGACTATGTTTAGGAGTTGGTTTGCCAGTGCCTTCCCCAGTAGTCTACACTTTACCCCCAGCAAGCTGGGTACTCATTTTACCGACCTCGGAAGGATGGAAGGCTGAGTCAACCTTGAGCCAGCAAGTAACATAATTGGGAGCTCCTCTCTGTGGGACTTTTCAGAAGGTTATGAGTTACTTGATACTCCTTTTCTCGAAAAGTATGGGCCAGCTGAAGAAGTGAGTGCTTCTGCGACTGCTGAGAGCTCTTCTTGTTATCACCGGCCACCAAAGCTGTTCCCCACCCATCTGACATCTGTGTTCACCTATCTTCTCAGAATACCTTGGCCACTGCTGTGTGACTGTTGAATTCTCTGGTAACAACATCCTCTTCCTGTAATCCCAGTTAGAGCAACTGATTTCCTTTTACAGGAGTAATATAGCTTTGGTTTGCTATATTGAACAGGAGGTTTTACTGGATGGCCTGTAAGAACCCCCCTTTCAACTCTCTGGCTTGCATCCTACCACTCCACTCAACGAAATCTGAAGCCTAAGGAGCCATCCTGTAAATTAAGTGGCCCTTCCTCTGACAGAAGAGCTACTTCCCATCAGAGGAAGGCACTTGAAACTGCACTGAGTGGAGTGATAGGATACAAGCCTAGAGCTAGGGTTGCCAGGTCCCTCTTCGCCACTGGTGGGAGGTTTTGGGGGCAAAGCCTGAGGAGGGCGGGGTTTGGGGAGGGACTTCAATGCCATTGAGTCCAAATGCCAAAGCGGCCATTTTCTCCAAGTGAACTGATCCCTATCAGCTGGAGATCAGTTGTAATAGCAGGAGATCTCCAGCTACTACCTGGAGGTCAGAAACAGAAAATCATACCTCTATACCAATATATAGTAGTACAAAATCAGCATGGGTTCAAAAAACAAAATATGCAAATCAATATAGCCAGAGCAAGAGGTTCAACACACTGTAATGTCACTAACAGCAACTAATACAGTACAATGTAATGTCAAAAAGAAACTACTATCACCAAATGTGATACTACTACTATCACATTGATTTGCATATTTTGTTTATTTGAACCTATACTGATTTTGTACTAGTACCTGGAGGTCAGCAACCCTACCTAGAGCTCAGTGTTTCTGTCGGAAAGAACCACAAGTGGTTGATATCAGAGCTCTGCAGGCAAATGTTCATAGAGAGCCAGCATGTTATAGTGGTTAAGAGCAGTGGTTTGGAGCGGTGGACTCTCATCTGGAGAACCAGGTTTGATTCCCCATTCCTCCACATGAGCGGCAGAGGCTAATCTGGTGAACTGGATTTGTTTCCCCACTCCTCCACATGAAGCCAGCTGGGTGACCTTGGACTAGTCACAGCTCTCTTAGAGCTCTCTTAGCCCCACCTACCTCACAGGGTGTCTGTTGTGGGGAGGGGAAGGGAAGGTGATTTTAAGCTGGTGTGATTCTTCCTTAAGTGATAAAGTCGGCATATAAAAGCCAACAATTCTTCTCCTCCTCCTTCATTTGGGGTATCAAGATTATTTTTCATTCCCCTCCTGTTCCTGTGCTGGGGTGTCAACTTTGCAGATGTGGTGGGGAAGAAGGCAGAGGTGTTGTGCGGGCTCCAAGGAGCTTCTTTCTCTTGGGAATTGCAATGACTAAGGGAGCCTGGGGTATTGCTGGCAGGACCTTGATTATGCTCCTACTCTCTCTCTCTGTCTCTCTCTCTCTTGCCTTCCCTTCAGCCCACCCTTCCCCACCTTCGGCAGGTCTTGCGACTCTGCACAAGGCTGCAGCAAACAGATTTCCTTTGGATAACACACCCATGATCCCCACCCCATTAGCAGCTCTTCAGCTTGTTGTGTCATTATACGGAAAGCCCATCTTCTTGATCTAGCTGTGGGTCTTTGAAGGTTTTTGGATTATTATATTTACCTGACGTACTCGGCACCCTGTTCCTAAGGAGGAAGAAACATTACATGGTTATTTAAGATATGGACTCATTGACTTGCCTGTTGTAATCTCGGGTTCCCTTTTACCTCCACTGGGGGGCTGGGTTTTTGTGTTTTTGCATATGTAATGTGGAATGAATATTTTAATTCCTTTACTTTGGAGTCATGTTTGATAGAATTTCTCTGAGAATACTGTACATAGTATAACAAAAAAATAACAACCCTAGGCTAATTTAATACTAACAGTTTGAACAACACTGATTTTGCTTGTTTTGGTCTACGGTTGTTATGTTATGTGGCAGTAGCTACACCCTACTGATGAGTTCCATCTGTGGAATTTTTAATTATTGTTCAATTATTGTTTTTAGAATTGTTGAATGGCTATTAATTGGAATTTGTGTTTTATTGTATTTCTATATTGACACTTGTTGGTAGCTGCCTGAGCCCGGCTCTGGCCGGGGACAAGAGTGGGATTAAAAAGCCAATAAACAAACAAACAAGGCTACTGTTGCAGAATTCATCCACTGAGCCTAGTGTATGCACCTCCACACCCACTACACACACATTTGTGTGTGTACACACATGAACCCATGAAGCTGCCATATACTGAACCAGACCCTTGGTCCATCAAAGTCAGTATTGTCTATTCAGACTAGCAGTGGCTCTCCAGGGTCTCAGGCAGAGGTCTTCCACATCACCTACTTTCCTGTATTGGGTTTTATATATGGTTAATATGGCAGAGATTGCCCAGTCATGGAAGCGTGATATTGAGTGCAATAAAATCAATCTTCCCAAGAAGTAAATTGCAAAAAAGTAGAACTTACATTTATTCAAGTTTAGTCTGTTAACATTCTTGTTGCAGTTGATAAAAGATAGAAAGCCTCATCTAAAAAATACATGTCCCTATACAAGTGGCTAGCTAATCCAGCGACATGTGAGTGCAGGTATGATTGTATTGTTTATGCAGGAGAGAGCTGTACAAATGTCTGCCTCCATGCAGACCATGTGGAGAAGAGAGAAACAAAATGGCTACTGAGAAAGGAGGAGGAATTAGAGGGCAGTTCCCAGGTTCAGTTAAAGAGGAACATCCCATTTAAGAGACAACAACTACAAACTTAGAGTAAATTAGCACCCCCCAATGTCCAGGCATGCTGAGTCGCTCTCACTCCAACAGCCTGGTTCCTTTAACTGGAGATGCCGGTGATTGAACCTGGGATCTTTTGCATGCCAATCAGATGCTCTCCCCTGAGCCACAGCCCCTCCACATAAAGTGCTGTGAAGTCACAGCCGACTCATACTGAACCCAGTAGAGTTTTCAAGGCAAGTGGTTTGCCAGAGGTGGTTTGCCAGTGCCTTCCTCTGCAGAGCCTTCCTTGGGGGTCTCCTTTCCAAGTACCAATCCTGCTTAGCTTCTGACATTTGACGAGATTGGGCTACACCATGCCACCTTCCTTCCTACAGACACACAAACGCACACGCAGAGATCAGGTGTGACTGATGGCAAGGATGTGGCATGTCGCTTCCCCTCCTCTGAACTCAGTCAAAGGCCTTGGCGATCCCTCTCAACTGTCCTCCGTTCCTGAATCCATAGCATTTCTCTCCGACGTGGCTGCCAGCACTGTCCTGCTATGTACTAATTCAGCACTTTCCACCCTCCACCATGGCCACGCCATAGCGACGCAAAATGGAGTGCCGAAGAAATCTTATCTAACCAGGTTTTGGTCTTTCACATTTACAGGGAATTTGCCAAAGAGAGGGAGCGGGTGGAAAATCGTCGGGCGTTCATGAAGCTGAGGAGGCAGCAGCAGATCGAGCGGGAACTGAACGGGTACCGCGCCTGGATAGATAAAGCAGGTAAAATGGGTCTGGGTGAGGGCGTTTCCAGGGGTGGCATAGGAAACCTATGGAGTCATATCCTGCAGATCCATTCCAACTGCAGTGGTGCTAACATATTTTATCCCAACTTTCCTCCAAGTTCAGGGTAGCATGTGTGGTACTCGCCCAGTATTATCCTTATAATAACGCCTGAGATTTACATTAGGCTCAGTGATAAGATCACCCAATGGCCATTTTTGCATGGTAATTAGCAGCGCGTTCCAGGCTGAATTGCCCCGCATATTTTTTTGAATTTTGCACACTGAACCGTCATTCTGGAAGTGACTACGAAGCCTGTGCTTACCTGCTTCGCATTACCAAAGAGCCCATTTAACCCGATAGCCACCTTGGTGGTTGTTATGAGGCCAGCAAGGCAGGGTATCAATTTTGCTAAATAAAATACAATACAAATCTGTTACTATGGGGTTTTTTGTTTTGTTTTGCTGATGATGTAGACAAGGAATTCCTTACAGTAGCCTTACAGCCCCCACAGTGGGAGTCTCCGAATCTTGGGGGATAAATGGGTATTTGAGATTATAGGCAGCTTGTTCTTCCCACGTGCAGTTGCTTCTGACAGCCTGCGGAGGAGAATTTTATCCTGGGCTGAGGATAAAACCCCAGACCCTAGGTTTTTCTCCCCACACACAAGCACACCCTTAAAAGGTTGCGCACAGCAAGTAAGGATCTGACCTAACATCAAATAGATGGCCAGTAGCCATGAGGCACAAGGGTGTCATTGAATGTGTGCCTGAGTTCTGTGTATCATAGCATAGCATGATGTAGTGAGTCAGCGTGGTGTAGTGGTTAAGAGCGGTAGACTCTAATCTGGAGAACTGGGTTTGATTCCCCACTCCTCCACATGAGTGGCGGACTCTAATCTGGTGAACCGGATTGGTTTCCCCACTCCTCCACATGAAACCAGCTGGGTGACCTTGGGCTAGTCACAGTTCTCTCTGAACTCTCTCAGCCCCACCTACCTCACAAGGTGTCTGTTGTGGGGAGAGGAGGGG
The DNA here is from genome assembly GCF_029931775.1 of Euleptes europaea. Classification (NCBI taxonomy): domain Eukaryota; kingdom Metazoa; phylum Chordata; class Lepidosauria; order Squamata; family Sphaerodactylidae; genus Euleptes; species Euleptes europaea. The sequence continues at coordinate 19,949,262 of NC_079313.1, read as the reverse complement.
AAGGAGATTGTAAACCAGTTTGAGACCTCCTTCTTCTTCCCCCTATACAAATAAAACTGCCTTATCCGCAGTGCTGGTTTTATGCCCTTATTCTTTTCTTATGGCTTAGGGGGATTTTTAATGAAAACGGGGCATATTTGGTGGGCAGCAGGGGAAGGCAGTTTATAAAGCACTACACTCAACTTTTGATGATCCGATGCCTGAACTCTTTATCTTTCTGCATCTCTACGTAGAGGAAGTCATGCTGGCCGAAGAGAACAAAAATTCGGGCACCTCAGCCTTAGAAGGTAAGAAAGCCCTCCGGCGGTCTGGGGCCAGGGGATCTTCCCCCACATACAAACCTGTCTGATATCTGAGAGGCTCCCCAAAGCTTCTGTTCTATCTGCCTTCACCTGCACGGTGGGTGGCTACCAGGGGCAAGCTGTTCTCCCTCACCGTGTCTCCTCCACAGCATCTGCTCCCCTTTCCCATTTTGCTTGGCACCTCCGTTGCTGTCTGAGCTTCGGGTGGAAGCTGCTTGATTCGCTCAGGCTTTGAATGAGACCTCACGTGGTTTGTGATCTCTGACTCGTCAATGTGCTTGTTTTTTTGCTTGTTTGAATTGTATATCATTCTGTGTTAATGTTTGTCTTGTATTTTTTTACCTTGCGGGCTAAGAGGTTGCTTGCTTGTTTAAATTATGTATTCATTTATATTGTATTTTTCAAATTGTTTAAAAGCCACCTCCATGTGGTGGCTGGAGATCTCCTGCTATTAAAAAACAACTGAAGAAAAAGGGGAACAAAGAATCTCAGCCTAAAAGTCAGTAGAAACCAAAGGGACTGAGCTAAACACTATCTAATATAGTAACCAATAAATATAGTTTTATTCTATATTGTGCACAATTGTATTTAAAAACACAGGGCCTAATATATAGGCTTCCTAAAAAGCACGGAGATAGTTACAAATATTGCCAACTCATAACAATTGATGTTATTTTATGTACTAACATCAACTGTTACTATATAAGATAGTGTTTAGCTCAACCACTTTGATCTCCTGCTAATACAACTGATCTCCAGGTGACAGAGATCAGTTCCCCTGGAGAAAATGGCCGCTTTGGCAATTGGACTCTAAGGCACTGAAGTCCCTCCCCTCTCCAAACCCCACCCTCTTCAGGCTCCGCCCCCAAACCTCCAGGTATTTCCCAACCCAAAGCTGGCAACTCTACTTAAGAGTCTTAAAAAGTAGCTCACGACAAGTATCTGTGTTAGTCTGTCTGTAGCAGTAGAAAAGAGCAAGAGTCTAGTAGCACCTTAAAGACCAACAAAATTTCTGGCAGGTTATGAGCGTTCCTGAGTCACAGCTCACTTCTTCAGATATCTGAAGAAGTGAGCTGTGACTCAGAAAAGCTCATACCCTGCCAGAAATGTTGTTAGTCTTTAAGGTGCTACTGGACTCTATATTTTAAATAAGACAAACATTGCATACCTTGAAGATTTTCCGTCTTCCCTTCCATGTAGTGATGGACAGCTGCTGCTGCCACAAATGTGTGTGAGATTGGAACTGATCATGCCTGCGGCCAGAGAAGTGGTGTAAATATTCACTTAGCAGTAAATGCAGGATTCTCATCTGTTTCCAAAGTGCAAAAACACAGATACAGTACCTATGTGGGGGAGACAATTGGAGGTGATAAACAGCTGGTGGGAGTAGAGCACGGTTCCATCTGCTGCTTTTCCTTTGGAAAAAACCTCCACTACAAGAGCAACCCTAAGCAGGTCTGCTCAGAAGAAAGTCATTTTATTCAGTGGGTCTTTCTCCCAGGAAAGTGTTCTTCATATTGCAGCCTAAGCCAGTTTTCTACCAGCTGCAGTTCCTAATCACATTCAAGTAGGTGGCAGGAGAACAGGAATGGGGAGTTGCACAGAAAAAGGGGTGGATAGCATGAGGACCACAATTTAAGAAGGATGTAGACAAGCTGGAACGTGTCCAGAGGAGGGCAATAAAGATGGTGAGGGGTCTGGAGACCAAGTCCTATTAGGAAAGGTTGAAGGAGCTGGGTTTAGCCTGAAGAGGAGAAGACTGAGAGGGGATATAATAAGCATCAAGTACTTGAAGGGCTGTCATATAGAGGATGGTGTGGAGTTGTTTTCTCTTGCTCTAGAAGGTTGGACCAGAACCAATGGGTTGAAAAGAGTTTCTGTGTAAACATTAGGAAGAATTTTCTAACAGTTAGAGTGGTTCCTCAGTGGAACAGGCTTCCTTGGGAGGTGGTAAGCTCTCCTTCCCTGGAGGTATGTAAGCAGAGGCTAGATGGCCATCTGTCAGCAATGCTGATTCTGTGACCTTAGGCAGATCATGAGAGGGAGAGCATCTTGGCCATCTTCTGGGCATGGAGTAGGGGTCACTGGGGTGGGGGCGGGGGAGGTACTTGTGAATTTCCTGCATTGTAAAATTTGTGCAACGAGGCCCTGCCACAGACTACCAGGGAGCTCAGCCACAGGAATCTACCAGGTTTGCAAAAAAATCGAACCCTCATGGATACATGGGGGGGAAAGCAAAACTCCAGGATTTGAGGGCCATTTTAAATTGCTGTAACAGCCACAGCAGATGCTGAGGCTTCTGCCTCAAGATTCTCCAGAGGTCTTTGGAGACATCTTCTAGGAGGAGCTGGTAATTTCAATACACACACACACGCAACCTGTAGGAGCCCTGTCACTGAGGGCAGGGCATCCAATCTTAAGGAAAGAGTGCCCGGATGCAATATTTGGGGATAATATGGGAATGGAAATGTTACCTTGTCTCGGTAGCTGCAGCCATTCAGAATCAAAGGTACCCCTACCGGTACACAACCTTTTCGTCTGCATCCTGCATATCTTCTTCATCCTGGCTCCTGCTTCTTGGTTACTTTAGATTGTGATGGGATGTTTGGAGCTTCTATATGGATAGATCACGGCTTTCTCCTGCTGCAGCATACAGGCAGATGGGTTATTTTTTCTGTTTCCTTCCTCCCCAGTACTCAGGAGGGCAACCATCAAGAGGAACCGGACAGAAGCCATGAATCGGGACTCTAGTGACGAACGTGTGGATATCTCCTCTGTGGGTAAGATGTAGCCTGTCATTGCAAGGGATGGGGCTCTTGCTCCAGACCCAGTTCTGCCTAGGGTTGCCAACCTCCAGGTGGTTCAAAAGAGCATCATTTGACTTGATGAAGGTTTGTAGGCTGACACAATGAAGCAGCTACAAAAAGAAAGAAGGCATTTTAAATGTTGCCTATGGAAGTCATTTTGCTGAAGAAGCTACAACGTGGTGAAAACTCTGACACATTCCGGAAGACACGTTTCTTCCCTCCCCCTGCTCGGGAGATTGAGTTCTATTTTGTCAGCAAAAGTATTGATGTGTTTCTTTGCAACCTTGATAAAATGCTAGTTGTTCAAGTTTATGGAAACAGAGGATCTGTATGGACTTATTTCTTTTGATTTGTATTGTTGTAAGAGTAGGTTTTCTTATGTGTATAGTATGTTTATAGGTTGTATGTTGTAAGTGTTTGCACATTGTAATTGAAGATATACAATACATGTTGAGAGGTTGCATAACCTCCAGGTGGTGGCTGGAGATCACCTGCTGTTACAACTAATCTCCAGGTGATAGAAATCAGTTCCCCTGGAGAAAATGGCCACTTTGGCAATTGATCTCTATGGCATAGAAGTCCCTCCCCAAACCCCTCCTTCTCCAGGCTCCGCCCCAAAAACCTCCCGCTGGTGGCGAAGAGGGACCTGGCAACCCTAGCTATAGAGATAAGGAGGAAGGGAAGACATGGGGCAAGGGCAGAGATCAGGAGCAGGGGAAAATAGCGAGAGGAGATGCAAAGCAAAAGAGGGGATTTCAGCAGTTGCAGGTAATCATGCGGGGGGGGGGGTGGTACACTCCCTCCTCTGTGCCTCACTAAAGCTTTTGTGCATCCAGGGGAAAGTGCATCTGTGTAGTGGTGTAGAGGTTAAGAGCAACAAGCTCTGATCTGGAGAACTGGGTTTGATTCCCCACTCTCTCCAAACTCTCCAAGCCCAACCTATCTCACAAGGTGTCTGTTGTGGGGAGAGGAAGGGAAGGCGATTGTAAGCTGCTTTGAGATTCTTTAAGGTAGAGAAAAGCGGGGTATAAAAACCAGCTTTTCTTCTTTCTCATCGCCCTACCTTCAGTTGGAGAGCAGAATGCACCTTGATTGTTCTGTTGTCTCAAGACTGGGCATGTCTTCCTTCAAAGAAGGAGGCACAGAACTGCAACCTCTTCAGTAGGAAAGTGTGCACCGTTTTCCAATTAACACAAAGAACAAACAATTGCTCTTTCAGTTTTTAGAAACTGTGTATGAATTGTTCAGCAGTACAGATCTCAACATCGGAGCATTAAAAAAAAATCATTCGCTGCATCAAGCAGTTCTTAGTATAGGTGAACAGGGGAAAAATATAGGCCTTTTATTCAGGGTCGTTTCCTAGGGTTGCCAGGTGCCCGCTGGTGGCAGGCAAACCCCCAGCAATTTACCCCTCTGCCTGCCGACCACCTGAGGGTCAGCGGGCAAACATGCATGCTCGCATGCATAACTCGTGCATCACTTCCGGTTTAGAACCGAAAGTTGCGCCTCGCGAGGGGCCTTATACCTCTTAGTTTGAGTGGTAAAGGGCCACTTTACCACTCAGACTTAGAGGTATAAGCCCCCTTGCAAGGCGGCACTTCCGGTTCTAAACCGGAAGTGGAGTGCGTGCGTCGGTGCGTGCTTTCAACCAAACGGCCTCCCGCATTTTCAAACAAACAACATCTTGCCGGAGGAGAAGGACCTGGCAACCCTATCGTTTCCCCATGGTCACCCCCACCAACTGCTTCATGGCTTCCTTTTGATTATGCATGCTTTTTCCTCCCCTCAGAGGTTGCCTCGCTCTCCCTGCGCATTTTGCCCCCAGTTTCCAAATTCTGGCTAAAACAGCATCTGGAAAACATGGGCAAAATGCACGAGGAGAGTGAGGTGACTTCTGACAGGCGGAAAAGGCATATGCATCATCAAAAGATTTCACCACATGGAAATGTCCCTGCATAAAAGGCCACACAGTGCGTTCACACCTGTACCTCTGGTCAGGTTTACTCCAACAGCAAAGGATTCCGAGCCGATTTGGCAGTGAGAAACGGTGTGGTGTTTTTTTTTAGCTTCCAAGTTTGAGTGATGGTTTTATGGAGCTCAGTGTTCTCTGCTTTTCAGTACTTATTGGTATTCGTGCTGAGCCTTCGGGATGGGTTAAGATGCATAATGTTAATTAAATAAAAAAATAGGATATGGCTGCACGCCTGCAGGGGCAGGCAAGCGATCAGACGAAGCTTCGGTGAGGCTAAGCTCCTCCAGAAGAAGTTAAGGAAGTCCCATCTCTTTTGCAATTTTATGTGGCGTTTACTGGTTCTTATAGGGGAGGGGTCTCTTAGGGATGTTATTTACAAGGTTCCCGCTGGCACTTTTCATGGTTTTCTGTCGTAAACTTTATGTGATTTATATGGGCTTTAATCCACTACCTGCCTCGGGGCCCATTTCCCTGGGAGAAAGGAGGGCTTGTAAATATAGTGCTGAACCCAACAGAATGAGAAGGGAGCTGGGCTCTGAAAATCCTCCTCCTGTCTTGTTTGTTGAGAAGCTTTACATACACACACACACACACGTGCAGTAGTGTGGCCGGTGTCCCCGACACAACACAGCATAACACAGGCCATTTTTGCATGGTAATTAGCAGCGCGTTTCAGGCTGAATTGCCCCGCAGATTTTTGGGAATTTTGTATGCTGAACCGTCATTTCAGAAGTGACTGTGAAGCCAGTGCAGTCCTGCTTCGCATTACAAAAGAGCCCACTTAGCGTGACCTTTTGTCTTTGCTCCACCGCCGCTGTGAAGAATAACCAGAGGGAACCATGCAAAACAACAGTGGTGTGTTAGCTAAAAGGTAAAGGTCCCCTGTGCAAGCACCGGGTCATTCCTGACTCATGGGGTGACATCACATCCTGACTTTTCCTAGGCAGACTTTTGTTTACGGGGTGGTTTGCCAGTGCCTTCCCCAGTCATCTTCCCTTTACCCCCAGCAAGCTGGGTACTCATTTTACCAACCTCGGAAGGATGGAAGGCTGAGTCAACCTTGAGCCAACTTCCGTTGGGATCAAACTCAGGTTGTGAGCAGAGCTTGGACTGCAGTACTGCAGCTTACCACTCTGCACCACAGGGCTCCTGGCGTGTTAGCTATGCACATGCTAATGTCTATGCAAATGAAGGAGCAGGCGAGTGGGGGCGGTGGAATTTCTCCATTTGCGTCGGGACCATGAATAAGCATTTTTAAAGTCGCATTTAAAACAGAGCTTTGAACGAGCATCAAAATTGACCCTGCATAAATGGCCACAGAGCCAGCTCTGCATCTTACTCAGCTGCCAGTGGCATTCCAGTCTTCTGCTGGCTGCACAAAAAACTAGGTAAGAAAGACGCTGGCTTAACCATCTCCACCTTGGCTTTCACAGAATGGATGGGCTGTGCTTCAGTGGTAGAGAATCTGCTTGGCATGCAGAAGGTACCAGGTTCAGGCCCCAGCATCTCCACTTAGGTCGTTTATGCATGGGAGTTTTACCTGAGGTTTGTTGCTCGCTGGACGCACGCTTTCCTGCTGGGAATCTATGCACCAGCAATCTCCAAGCTCGAATCAAGAAGCATTTCAGTCCCCACCCCTTGAAATGTTGCTTTATAATTGGCTGTAGTGAGAGAAAAGTCCCCCCCAGAAACCCAATTGCTGCATAAAAAGGCATTTTAAGAACAAAAACAAAAAAGGGAGCTATCTGAAAGAAAAGGGGGAGGAGAGGAAACACAAAGCTTGTTTGTTAAATTCTTTCTTCTGCTCAGAAAGAACTCAGAGGAAGCAAAAAGCATTTTAATACCCACCCCTTGACACCCTGCTTTGTGATTGGCTGTAGTTCTGTCTGTGAGAGAAGCCAATCTTCTGTGTCCCACACTTTGCCTTATGCATGGGATTTCACCCGGGCTAAGCTCAGGAGAAGGAAGAATCGCGTTAACAGAGGAACAGGGGGTTTGTGAGGGCTGGCAGCGAGGTCATTTTAATGGATGGAAAACTCTTGCATGACTCCAAGGAACAACCGAGACAGATGGGGGGCGAACATGAGTGAAAATACCCATGCATGAACGACCTTAGTGATGTCAAAGTGATCTTGGAGAGCCAGTGCCAGTCTGAGCAGACAATACTGACCTTGATAGACCAGGGGTCTGATTCAGTGTAAGGTAGCTCTCTCCCTCTTGTTCTGCTGCAGGGACCCCACTCGCTCGGGCCAGCATCAAGAGTGCTAAACTGGACGGCGCCTCCTACTTCCGGCACAAGGAGCGGCTCCTGCGCATCTCCGTTCGTCACATGGTGAAATCCCAGGTGTTCTATTGGCTCGTCCTGAGCATCGTGGCCCTCAACACCGCCTGCGTGGCCATTGTCCATCACAACCAACCTGCGTGGCTCACTCACCTTCTCTGTAAGTGGAGGGGGTCCATGTTGTGTGTGCCATTGGTAGGGTTGCTAGCCTCCAGGTACTAGCAGGAGATCTCCTGCTATTACAACTGATCTCCAGCCAATAGAGATCAGTTCACCTGGAGAAAATGGGCGCTTTGGCAATTGGACTCTATGGCATTGAAGTCCCTCCCCTCTCCAAACCCCTCCCTCCTCATGCTCTGCCCCCAAAACCTCCCACCGGTGGCGAAGAAGGACCTGGCAACTCTACCTATAATCCCCCTTTCCCTTGGGCTAGCCTCTCTTTCTATGCCAGGCCCAAGGATGAATGTAGACTGGCTGGCTGTTCCCACCACCGGCAGACCAAACCCACCCCACCCATCACTTCTTTGAAGGGGGATGGGGCGGTCATTAGTAAAGACACACCGTTTCCAGGAAACAAAAGGCACATGGCTGACTTTTGACCCTCTCAGTACTACTCCAAGCCAGTCTTAGGTATTTATTTATTGCACTTATATCCCGCCCTCATTCCCGGCAAGCCGGGCTCAGAGCGGGTCACAACATAATAATAAAACATCAATGAAAACATACATTGAAGCATACTTTAAAATTCCCAACTCCATATAACAATAAAACAAGATGGCACTTTATTCTAATTCGCTGCCACTAGACCCGCTTGTTCAGCAATGGACCCCCAGGCCAGGAGGATGAGGAGGCCAACAATTATGATGATGGAAAGACTTGGGGCTGCCCTCATTTAGGTCCTGCAGGGCCCTGATGTTACTTGGTAGACTTTTCCACCAGGCCGAAAAAACCCTGGCCCTTGTCGAGGACAATTGTGGTGCCTGATCCTACTATGACACAAGTTGAAATCAGAAATATATTCCAGTGTAATCATGAAGGTGTGCTTGTTAAAGAGCAGGATGCAGCTCGGTGCAAACCTTTCTCCTAATACTCCATACTGCGTTGCATCAAAAGGCACCTTCCCTTTTGGCAGCCTTTGCAACACTTGTTTGCAATTGCTGTGCAATTCCGTGCCTTTCCCTGAATGGCTGGCTCTTCTCTGCACCGTTTTCCATTGCCTTCTTTGCCCTGGACCTCGTTGGCTTTCACTGCTGTTTAATCCAATTGGTGATGACCATGCACCTGGCTTTGTAGAAGGTGTCAGCAGTGCTTCCTCTGGTACGATGATGTTGTGGATGCCTCTGAACCACATTACATGGGCCAAAATGGTGGCCAAAGGAAGCAGCAGGCAGGAGAACAAATGTAAACTGAACAGCGTAGGGACATTGCAAGTGTTTGGCGAGGTGAAGTGAGCTGTGACTCACGAAAGCTCATATCCTACCAGATATTTTGTTAGTCTTTAAGGGTATGGGCTTTTGCGAGTCACAGCTCACTTCTGAAGAAGTGACTCACGAAAGCTCATGCCCTACCAGAAATTTTTGTTAGTCTTTCAAGTGCTACTGGACTCTTGCTCTTTTTTCCAGTCATTAGCTTAATGACATTGAATGGGATAATTTCAAAGCAAATAGCAGATAGTGACTGTTCTACATAGGCTAACTTGCAATTATTTGAATTCCTCATACATCCCTCTATTATATTTTTGCTCCACCTTTCCTCCAAAAAGCAAGAGTGGTGTACATGGTTCTCCCGTCCCCCATTTTGCCCCTACAACAACCCTGTGAGGCTGAGCGATAGAAACTGGCCCAATGGTCACCCACTGAGCATCCTATCAGAACAGGGATTTGACCCCAGGTCTCCCAGATCCTTGGCTGTGCTTTCTTCCTTAAGGAAGTCGTTGAAACTGAGCTGTATATTTTCTGTGGATCACTGTATATTTTCTGTGGATCACTGCCAGCTGCATTAGGCATCTTATCCGCTGGAGCTCCCATGCAATTCCCTAATTTTTTCTCAAAAATGTTAATCTTGTACCAGTGAGACTTGTTTAGAGGGATGAAGACCAAAAGCGATCATAATGTGGTCTTGGTATGAGCTGGATTTCTGTTTGCGTAATTGCTCAAAAGCCATCATAATGTGGTCTTGGTATGAGCAGGATTTCTGTTTGCGTAATTGCGCAAAAAACTTTAAAAAAATATCTCAAAAATAAAGCAAAAAGTAATGATGATATGCCCATTTTGTCCAGAACAAATAAACTCCCTAGCCCATTCTGTTTTAACATGTCCACAAAATAATATTGCACTAAATAAATATATCGCTCCCTGGATAAAACCGCTAAATACTCTGAGAAGCTGAGACAGCGATATCTGCGTCAAATAGTTTTGGCCAATTGCGTGAGAGATGCGGCAACTTTTCTCTTTATAGTGTCAAGGAAAAATTCAATTTCATTTCCCCTTTTTAAAGTGTAGAGTAATAGATGGGTACCCAGTGGCTGTTAAATCTAGGGAAAGGAAAGGATATTGTTTCCTGCTGTGCGGGCGTGACGTGAAGCTCCTTTATGTCTTCTCATAGTCAAGCTGATGATAGATGATGGAATAAGGATTTATTCCGTAGTAAGGTTCTCTGGGGTAGTCAGTAAAACTATTGTTTTGCAGGGACATCCTAAGCAGAGTTACACCCTTCTAAGCCAATTGACTGCAGTGGACTTAGAAGGGTGTAAATCTGCTAGGGATTGAACTGTTAGCGTAAGTTACTGAATAGCAGCTGCCTTTCACTACGAAAGGTGCTGTAAAGTTCCTCCTGTGACATTCCTGGTCAGTGTTTCTGACAGGCTAATCTGGAGGAGAAATGCTGATGTCTCGCCTGAAGATGAATGATGCTGACAACCAGTGGCCTCCCTCCTCCTAGATTGCCCAGGCAGAAAGCGCTGCAGTAACCTTCTTCCTTTCTGGAAGAGCCAGGCCCTTCAAAGGGGCTGCCCCCAACATTCTTTGGAAAGATAATTAAACAGACGGTCTGTAAGCACTTCGAAAGAAATGCCGTGTTCACTGACAGTCAACATGGGTTTCTCAAAAACAGGTCATGCCAAACTAATCTCATATCTTTTTTTGAAAGAGTGACAAGTATGGTAGATGAAGGGAATGCTGTAGATGTAGTGTACCTTGATTTCAGTAAAGCCTTTGATAAAGTCCCCCATGATCTTCTTGAAACAAAGCTAGTAAAATGTGGGCTGGACACTGCTACTGTTAGGTGGATTGGTAATTGGTTGACCAACCGAACCCAAAGGGTGCTCATTAATGGCACAACTTCATCCTGGAGAGGAGTGACCAGTGGGGTACCATAGGGGTCTGTCCTGGGACCGGTACTATTTAATATTTTTATAAATGACTTGGATGATGGAATAGAGAGCATGCAAATCAAATTTGCAGATGACACCAAGTTAGGAGGGGTAGTTAATACCACGGAGGGTAGGGTCAGAGTTCAGAATGACCTCGATAGACTGGAGATTTGGGCCATAAGCAATAAAATGGATTTCAATAGGGAGAAGTGTAAGGTACTTCACCTAGGCAGAAACAACATAAGGCACAGGCACAGGATGGGAGAGAGTTGGCTTGACAACAGTACATGTGAAAGAGATCTGGGAGTCTTAGTGGACCACAAACTAAACATGAGTCAACAGTGTGATATAGAGGCTAAGGCCAATGCAATTCTGGGCTGCATTAATAGGAGTATTGTGTCTAGATCAAGGGAAGTAATACTACCACTGTATTCTGCATTGGTCAGACCTCACTTGGAATACTGTGTCCAGTTTTGAGCTCCACAATTTAAGAAGGATGTTGACAAGTTGGAGCGTGTCCAGAGGAGGGCGACCAGAATGGTCCAAGGTCTGGAATCCATGCCCTATGAGGAGAGACTTAGGGAGTTGGGTTTGTTTAGTTTGGAGAAGAGACGGTTGAGGAGAGACATGACAGCCATGTTTAAATATTTGAAGGGATTTCATGCTGATGAGGGAACTAGCTTGTTCGCTGTTGCTCCATAGACTAGGACATGGAGTAATGGATTTAAACTAATAGAAAAGCGATTCCACCTAAACATGGAAGAATTTTCTGACGGTGAGGGCTGTTTGACGGTGGAATGTGCTGCCTCAGAGGGTGGTGGAGGTCTTTAAGCAGAGGCTAGATGGCCATCTGTCGGGAGTGCTTTGATTGTGGGATCCTGCATGGTGGGGGGAGGGTTGGGGTCACTGGGGATGTGGGGGGAGGTAGTTGTTAATTTCCTGCATTGTGCAGGGGGTTGGACTAGAAGACCCTGGTGGTCCCTTCCAACTCTATGAATCTATGATTCTATGATCATTCTGGTCGCCCTCCTCTAGTTACTCGGCTCCAATAAAAGATGATGTAAGCAAAGGTGTAACTAACACACTTGGCTTTCTTATGTTTCAGACTATGCAGAGTTTATATTTCTGGGCCTCTTCCTCCTTGAGATGTCCTTGAAGATGTATGGGATGGGGCCACGCCTTTACTTTCATTCTTCATTCAATTGCTTTGACTGTGGGGTAAGTGGAAGCAGTGCAAAGAACAGGAAGGCTATGAGCAAAGCCCCGGAGAAACAACAAGGGTGCCAGCCTTGTATCATTACATCATCTCCAGGTTCTAAATTTATGCACGGAAGGAATGCACAGTCATTTCAAAGAAACGGAGTGTTCAGACTTGTGCTTTCTTCTTGTCATGGTGAAACATGTCAGGTGAAAGGCCAAGCTCATTTTTTTAATCTGTTGTCAAGGAGCCTGGAGCAGGCCATGCCCTGGATGGAAGAAAGACGGGAGCCGATGGGCTTGTGGGAAATAGACGTCTGCAGCACTGGCATTTGTTCACAGAAATGGACCTGGGAAGATAACTTGGGTTGTTTATGCATGGGTACTTTCACTCACCTTCGATGGGTCTGTCTCGGTTGTTCCTTGGAGTTATGCATGAGTTTCCTGCCCATTAGAGATGACCTCATGCCCAGCCCTCGCAATGTCTGGGTCTTCCCTTTCCTCTGTTAACCCGATTCTTGCATCTTCCCTGAGCAAAGCCCAGGTGAAATCTCCATTAATAGGGCAAAGTGCGGGACACCCAAGCTTGGTTTCTCTCACAGCCAATTATAAAGCAGCATGTCAAGAGGTGGGGATTGAAATACTTCCTGCTTTCTCCAAGCTCTTTCTGAGCAGAAGAAAGGCATTTTAAAACTGAGGCTTGGATTTCTCCCCCACCCCTTCCTTTCAGATTGCTCTGGGTTTTTTTGTTGTTGTTCTTAAAATGATTTTTCATTTGGCAATTGGGTTTGGGGGGGATTTTCTCTCACAGTAAGCACCACAAGTAAGCCAATTACAAAGCAGCATTTCAAGGGGCGGGGGCTTGATTTGAGCTTGGAGACTGCTGGTGCATAAATTCCCAACAGGAAGGTGTGGGTCCCATGAGCAACGAACCTCTGGTAAAACTCCCATGCATAAACGACCTTGGTTGCAAAGGGAACAGGAAAGCCTGGACTCTTTCCCAAGCAGCTACAAATAGTTATGTGTAAGGAAAGGGAAATGGGGGACTACTGATCAGCAAGCAAGGAAGAAACGGGAGATACTGCTCTGGAGGAAAAGGCAGAGGAAGGGAGGGGCCATGGCTCAGTGGTAGAGCCTCTGCTTGGCATTTAGAAGGTCCCAGGTTCAATCCCCGGCATCTCCAGTTAAAGGGACTAGGCAAGTAGTTGATGTGAAAGACCTCTGCCTGAGACCCTGGAGAGCCACTGCCGGTCTGAGTAGACAATACTGACTTTGATGGACCAAGGGTCTGATTCAGTATAAGGCAGCTTCATGTGTTCAAGGGAGAGGTCAAGGAAGAATTATCTAAAGCTCTGCTGTTAACAGTTGAGTCAAGGAGCAGGAGGAGACCCAGTGTGCTTGTTGGTAGATTGGATCCCAGGACCCGTCCACAGAAGCCACTGACAACTGCTTATTTTTCTTCCTTTTCCCACTCCCCATCAGTCCCTTCCAATCCCGATAAAGTTCATTCTGGGGTCACAGGACCCATGCAGGTTGGTGGACTGCGGTATGGAGGGGGAAGGGGACCAAAATCTTTCTGTCCCTTCAGCCTGTGCGCCACTGATGGAAGAGGAAGAACTGTGCAGGTTCATGTCAGTTATTTAACAGTTTGGAAGTTGTGTGGAGAACTAGGTGAGGGGTGCAGGCACAGAAGATGGACCACCAGCATCTCCTGGACAATGGGCACCAAAAGTGTCAGACTGAGGAGAAATTTGCCTGTAGTGGGCCATCAAGCATGAATGGACTCACCATTGTCCTCCAGATGTGTTCTTGACAACCATCTTGATGTCACATCCTTAAGGCTTATGTGTCCTTCCCCAGTACATGAAAAGGAGCTTGGGTCGGCTAAGATCCTCACAAAACTGGCCTTTTGAGAGCCAGCATGGTGTAGTAATTAAGAGCAGTGGTTTGGAGCGGTGGACTCTAATCTGGAGAACCGGGTTTGATTCCCCACTCCTCCACATAAGCGGCGGAGGCTAATCTGGTGAACTGGATTTGTTTCCCCACTCCTCCACAAGAAGCCAGCAAGCCACATGAAGTTTAGGCTAGCCACAGTTCTCTCAGCCCCACCTACCTCACAGGGTGTCTGTTGTCTGTTGTAGGGAGAGGAAGGGCAGGCAATTGAAAGCTGGTTTGATTTTCCCTTAAGTGGTAGAGAAAGTCAGCATATAAAAACCAACTCTTCTTATTTCCAAACAAAGGAGTGTTCTTTCATTAAGCATCCCCCCCACCCTGTATTACCAATATATATAATTTACTCCAATATATATAATTTACTCCATTGATACCCTGTATTTATCCCCATCGGGGACCTGAAGCCACTTACAATGTTCTCCTCTTCTCCATTTTATTCTTGCAACAACCCTGTGAGGTGGCTTAGGCTGAGAGAGTGTGATTGGCCAAGTGGGTATTCGAACCTGGGTCTCTCATATCTTAGTCAGACACTCTCACTACTACACCACACTGGCTCTCACTGGCACTGGACTTCTAGTATAGTCCAATCGATGCTTGTTAATGTGAGTGAGAGAAAGAATGCAGGTGTTTGGAGCATCTCACTTCAAGAGGTGGGCAGAGTGGGGGCAGTGGTTAAGAGCGGTGGACTCTAATCTGGAGAACTGGGATTGATTCCCCACTCCTCCACATGAAGCCTGCTGGGCTAGTCACAGTTCTCTCAGAACTCTCTGAGCCCCACCCACCTCACAAGGTGTCTGTTGTGGGGAGAGGAAGGGAAGGCAATTGTAAGCTGGTTTGATTCTCCTTAAAAGGTAGAGAAAATCGGGGCATAAAAATCAACTCTTCTTTTTCCTTCTAGACTTGTGTGATTTTTCCCCTTTGTTGTTGTTAATTTTCTGTTTCTTTGTGTGTCTAATCTCTCAGGTCACAGTGGGGAGCATCTTTGAAGTGGTGTGGGCTATATTCAGACCGGGGACTTCTTTTGGGATCAGTGTCTTACGAGCCTTGCGGCTGCTGAGAATATTTAAAGTTACCAAGTGAGTAGAACAAACAGGAGCGGCTGTGTGTTCTTGAAGCACCCCTGAGCGAGTATTCCTCTTCCCTTTTCGGCTGTGCCTCAGCTCTCTCCTGTTGCGCTGGCAACTCCTCTTCCCCTTCCCCTTTTGAACATTCCCTCAGATGCTCTTTCGTTTTACTCGCCGGTTGAAGCGGCAAGCAGAAATCAAATGTGTAAGGGCAGTGGTGGACTGGCCACGGTGTCAGCTTTCCCGATGGCAAGTGGGCCCTGTGGGCCCCTGATGAAGTGGGTCCCCTTAAACATTAGACAATATGTTTAAAATGTTAATGACCTTTTAAAGGTAAAGGTCCCCTGTGCAAGCACCGGGTCATTCCTGACCCATGGGGTGACATCACATCCTGATGTTTACTAGGCAGACTTTGTTTACGGGGTGGTTTGCCAGTGCCTTCCCCGGTCGCTAGCTGGGTACTCATTTTACCGACCTTGGAAGGATGGAAGGCTGAGTCAACCTTGAGCTGGCTACCGGAAACCGACTTCCATTTAGGGCTGTTGAATTTAAAAAAATTCGGTATAGTTCGGATTCGGCTGAATTCGGCCCGTTTAGATTCGGGATATGCCGAAGTCCGAACTCCCCCACTTTGGATCTGTGTAATTCGGCGGGAATTCAAAGTTCGGGGGAAAAATTCGGCCGAATAAAGCCATTAAAAACACAACTGCGCCTTTCCGCGGCTCTAGGGGGGGCATTTTTGGGGGTAGAGGTCCCAAACTTTCAGAGGAGCTTCAAAGGACCCTTCTTGCCAGACCCCCCAAGTTTTGTAAAGATTGGTTCAGGGGGGGCTGAGATATGGGCCCCGAAAAGGGTCCCCCCCACCCTTAATGTGTCTCTGAGCAGAGCTTGCCGCCCACGCACAAAGCTCCCAGCCCCGACAAACAGCTGATGAGAGCAAGGGCGGGGCAGGTGCTAAGAACTTTGCAAAGCAACACAACTGTAAAGCAACCCCTTTGCAAACATGCAAAGGGTGGGGCAGGTGTGAAGAATTTTGCAAAACAATACAACTGCAAAGCAACACAAGCACGCAATGCAACACCTTTGCAACAGTGCAAAGCAACACCTGACACCTGGGAGTTTGCATACCATGGAAAGGGACAGAGGCAGCTAGCTATGCATAATGAGCAGGAGGGGGTGGAATTTCTCCTTTTGCATTGGACTTGGGACCATGCAGCTGCATTCTTTAAGTCACCATTTGAAAACCAGTTTTGAGCAAGCATCAAAATAACCTAACTGATCTTATGAATGAGGAAAAACCTGAAGAATTAAAAATGAAGCCCCCCCCTCAAATCAGGGAGAGAGAGACTGGAGGGGGAACACACACCCCAGGCAGAACCGGCAAAAGCCCCCTTTGGCTTCCCCCCCCCCACCCACAGAAACTGCTCCCTCCCCACATACACACACACAGAAAAGAAAAATTATAGATTAAAGCCCCCAAAGGGGTCTTACTGTGGCTGTCTTCTGTTCCAGCAGGAGGGGCTGGGAGGCTGGGTAATCCAATATGATTCCATTTGTATCCAATATAAGATCCATATGTATGCATCTCTCGAGGGTGATCCATTCATCCCAATAGGGAAAAGGGGAAAGCCCATATCTCGGGGGGCCCTGACCCAATGTTTACAAAACTTGGGTGGTCTCTTAAGAAGGCTTGTCTGAATATCCCCTGAAAGTTTTGTGTCTGTACCCCAAAAAATGCGCCCCCTGCAGCCACGGAAAGGAGAGAAAGTGCACAAGCACCCCCGCACACACATACACGAGGATTTCCCTCTCTCTCTCTTTCCCCGGCCGAGCCGCACATCAGCTGATTCCTCCAGTACTCAGTCCTGACTGATTGGCCAGAAGAAGACCCAGCTTGGCCACCGATTGGCCGGGGGAGGAGAATGCTGCTTACTGAAGGTTATGCTGCTTACTGACGGCCCCGAATTGGCCGAATTTATTCGTGAACTCCCGAACTCGCTGAATTCGGCTCCCCGGTTGCCCGCCAGTTTTGAGTTCGGTTCGTCCCGAACTAAAAACCGCCGAATCAAGGGAAATTCGGCTGATTTTCAGTTCGGGCCGAACCGAATCAACAGCCCTACTTCCATTGGGATCGAACTCAGGTTGTGAGCAGAGCTTGGACTGCAGTACTGCAGCTTACCACTCTGCGCAACGGGGCTCTTAATGACCTTTTAGTAGCTTGAAAATATAATAGAAGTGTCAATATTATTACTGTATGCAACTAAAATTCACTTTGTATTACTATTTTAATAAAATATTTTTAATATAATCATTTTTTGAGGATACTTTATATTTATGAATATAATAAATAACTCTGAAAAAATAATTCTGATCCGGGTTATGTGAGGCCAATGCATACATTATATAGGCTTGGATCTTTTCTATTGCAACTGCGCAATGCAGCTTAGCTGGGAATTTTAATTGTACTTTTTCTCCACTTATGTATTTTTTGAAAATTTTATTTCTTTCTTATAAAAATTAAATGATAGCTTTATAGTTGTGGGTGGGCCCCCTTTGTCTCCTGGCAAGCAGTATATTTAAACCTAGTCCGCCACTGCGTAAAAAGGTATTCCCCCCCCACTCCCACCGGCTGAACTCCGGCTACCGAACGCCAGCCCATATTTGAACCGTTTTGCAATGCTTTCGGAAGCATGCTACAGTAACGTCTGGATTTTCCAGGTATTGGGCTTCCTTGAGGAATTTGGTGGTCTCACTGATGAGTTCTATGAAGTCTATTATCAGCCTGCTCTTCCTCCTTTTCCTCTTCATTGTAGTCTTTGCCCTGCTTGGGATGCAGCTGTTTGGTGGCAGGTAAGTGGATGGCAAGGTGTGTGCCTCTGAAGCTTATGATGTGCTGGAATATTGCACAGAGTGGCTCTGTGTGGACCGAGTTAAGCACCAGGCTAGATTTTGCCCTGCCTGGATGGCCCAGGTTTGCCCAGTCTCATCTGATCTCAGAAGCTAAGCAGGGTCGGTCCTGGTTAGTACTTGGATGGGAGACCACCAAGGAAGTCCAGGGTTGCTATTCAGAGTCCGGCAATGGCAAACCACCTCTGTTAGTCTCTTGCCTTGAAAACCCTATGGGGTTGCCATAAGTTGGCTATGACTTGACAGCATTTTTCACAACCAGTTTTTGCTGGCTTTTTCATGAGAATGCCTCTTTGCCAGCATGGTGTAGTAGTTAAGAGTGGTGGTTTAAAGCTGTGGACTCTGGTCTGGCTAACCGGGTTTGATTCCGCACTCTTCCACATGAGTGGTGGAGGCTAATCTGGTGAACTGGAATGGTTTCCCCACTCCCACACATGAAGCTAGCTGGGTGACCTTGGGCTACTCACACTCTCTCAGCCCCACCTACCTCACAGGGTGTCAGTTGTGGGAAGGGGAAGGGAAGGTGATTGCAAGCCAGTTTGATTCTTTCTTAAGTGTTAGAGAAAGTTGGCATATAAAAACCAACTCTTCCTCTTCTCCTGTGCAAGCATTTTTAGGGCAGGTGATTGCTTGCTGCATTCATGCAGCTTCGGATGGCCTTGATCATATTGACATAATCCTGGATTCATCATGTCCAGCATCTCATCTCACACAGTGGCCAACCGGTTGCCATGGAGAGCTAATAAGCTGGGCATTGAGGCCAAGGCTGCTCTGATGTTGCCCCCTAGCGCAGATATTCAGAAGTGGCTATCTGCATGTAGAGGTTCCCTTCAGTCATCATGGCTAGTGGCCACTGTTGGACCTACTCCATGAAGCTGTCTAATCCACATGCTCAAGGCCATCAGAATATCCACAGGCAATATTCATTATTTAATTACTGGCTGAAAAAAAAAAGTACCTCCTTTTTGTCTGTCCTGCATCTACTGCACATCAACTTCATTAGCCCCCCTCCCCTCACTAAGTTCTAGTATTAAATATATTGATTTCTGAAGAAAAGGCTTAAGAGTCAGCATAGTGTAGTGGTTAAGAGTGGCGGTGTCTAATCTGGAGAACCAGGTTTGATTCCCCACTCCTCCACATGAGCAGCGGACTCTAATCTGATGAATCGGGTTGGTTTCCCCACTCCTACACATGAGCGGCGGACTCTAATCTGGAGAACCAGGTTGGTTTCCCCACTCCTACACATGAGCAGCGGACACTAATCTGGTGAACCGGGTTGGTTTCCCCACTCCTACACATGAGTGGCGGACTCTAATCTGGAGAACCAGGTTGGTTTTCCCACTCCCATACATGAAGTGAGCTGGGTGACCTTGGGCTAGTCACAGTTCTCGTCGGGCTCTCTCAGCCCCACCTACCTCGCAGGGTGTCTGTTGTGGGGAGGGGAAGGGAAGAAGATTGTAAGCCGGTTTGATTCTCCTTAAAAGGTAGAGAAAGTTGGCATATATAAAAAACAACAACTCTTCTTCTTTTTCTTCATAAGAGCTGGAATTATCACTTGTGTCTGCTCATTTGCTGAACAAGTGCAGAATTGACTAGCTGGTGCAGAATTGGGAAGCCTGAGGATCTGTAAGATTAATCCTTTAAACCATTTCTAGTCCTGCACTATACACAGTATTTCAGATACCAAGAAGAAGGTGGTGGTGGGTTTGGGCCATAGCCGTGGGGGAAATAGAGCTCTTACAGACATCCTTGGATACTGTTTCTGAATTCCCTGGTTTTTGTCAGCATTTTGCCGCCTTATTCCTTAGCAAAAAATTATTACTCAAGGAGCGATGTGAAACCTTGACTCTTGCAAACGGAACTTGATAGGTAGAGAATTTAGATATATGTAGATTTATCTGGCCCTGACCTGCATTGCCCAGGCTAGCCTTATCTCGTCAGATCTCAGAAGCTAAGCAGGGTCAGCCCTGGTTAGTATTTGGATGGGAGACCACCAAGGAATATCAGGGTTGCTGTGCAGAGGAAGGCACTGGCAAACCACCTCTGTTAGTCTCTTGCCATGAAAACCCCAAAAGGGGTTGCCATAAGTCGGCTGCGACTTGAAGGCACTTTACACACACACACACACACACACACACTTACCTGAGTTTATGCTTATAGCAGAATTGTGGAGGTGAGGGTTACAAAACGCACAACCTTTTTACCCTCATAGTGAGGACGTTTGTAGGAAAGGTCATAGAGAGGGACCCCAAGAAAAATTAACCCTCTGCTGGCTGCATCAGAGTAAGCTTGTCCTGGCTTTTAACGTTCACTTTGATTTCCACCCCCCCAGGTTTAATTTTATGGATGGGACTCCTTCCGCAAACTTCGACACCTTCCCTGCAGCCATCATGACAGTTTTCCAGGTATATCTCTATTGTTAGAAGCCTCGGTATAGATAAATTAACTCATCTGCATCTATGTCAGTCAATGACTGTGCATTAGTTGTGTGTGTTAAGTGCCGTCAAGTCGCTTCTGACTCCTAGCGACCCTATGAATCAGTGTCCTCCAAAATGTCCTGTCTTGGACAGCCTTGCTCAGGCCTTCCAAATTGAGGGCTCTGGCTTCTTTTATTGAGTCAATCCATCTCTTGTTGGGTCTTCCTCTTTTCCTGCCCTATCTTGACTGTCTTTTCCAGTGACTTGTCGTCTCATGATGTGACCAAAATACGATAGCCTCAGTTTAGTCATTTTAGCTTCTAGGGTCAGTTCAGGCTTGATTTGATCTATAACCCCCCTGATTTATTTTTTTGGCAGTCCACGGTATCCGTTACACTCTCCTCCAACACCACATTTCAAAGGAATCTATTTTCTTCCTATCAGCTTTCTTCACTGTCCAGCTTTCACACCCATACATAGTAATAGGGAATGCGATGGCATGAATTAATCTAGTCTTGGTGGCCAGTGACACATCCTTACACTTCAAAATCTTTTCTAGCTCCTTCATGGCTGCCCTTCCCAGTCACAGTCTCCTTCTGATTTCTTGGCTGCAGTCTCCCTTTTGGTTGATGATGGAGCCAAGGAATAGAAAGTCTTGAACAATTTCAATTTCCTCATTGTCAACCTTAAAGTTGTGTAATTCTCCTGGAGTCATTACTTTTGTTTTCTTGATGTTCAGCTGTAGTCCTGCTTTGGCACTTTCTCTTTTAACTTTTAGCACAACTTCATTAGTTGTGCTTTTTTTCCTGGCCCTCCTCTCTCTGCGGTGACAACCAGTGATTCCAGAGGGGTATCCGTGGCAATCTGTTGTAGCAAAATGAAGCAGGAGTCCCATAGCACCTTAAGGACTAACATGCCATCCATGAACCTTCATGTGTCACAACTCACTTATATGCATAGACTCCGATACACCCAGTGGTGATAGGGATGCCAACCTCCCGGCAGGGGCTGAAGTTCTACCAGAGTGACATGTGATCGTCCAGACTACAGATATTAGTTCCCTGGATAAAACAGCAGCTTTGGAGGGCATATTCTATAGTATCACATCCATGATGAACTCTCCCCAGATCCATCCACCCCACCCTCACCCCAAAGAGAGCCAGCATGGTATAGAGACTAAGAGTGGCGGATTCTAATCTGGAGAACCAGGTTGGTTTCCCCACTCCTACACATGAAGCCTGCTGGGTGACCTTGGGCTAGTCACAGTTCTGTCCGAACTCTCTTAGTCCCACCTACCTCACAAGGTGTCTGTTGTGGGGAGAGGAAGAGAAGGCGATTGTAAGCCACTTTGAGTCTCCTTAAAAAGGTAGAGAAAATCGGGCTATAAAAACCAACTCTTCTTCTTCTTCATTCTAGTCTTGTATGATTTTTCTTTGTTGTTGTTAATTCAACAACAAACACAGTTCTGTCTGAACTCTCTCAGCCCCACCAGCCTCATAAGGTGTCTGTTGTGGGGAGAGGAAGGGAAAGATATTGTAAGCTGCTTTGATTCTCCTTAAAAAGGTAGAGAAAGTCAGTGGTTTGGAGTGGTGGACTCTGATCTGGAGAAGCGGGTTTGATTCCCCGCTCCTCCACATGAGTGAAGGACGCTAATCTGGTGAACTGGATTTGTTTCCCCACCCTTACCCATGAAGCCAGCTGGGTGACCTTGGGCTAGTCAGAGCTCTCTCCACCCCAGGGTGTCTGTTGTGGGGAGGGGAAGGGAAGGTGATTGTAAGCCGGGTTGTTTCTCCTTAAGTGGTAGAGAAAGGGTGAACGCATGCATTTTGCCAAACGTGCATTCGATCCTGGCTGAATCCTGGCTGAAACAGGGAATAAAGGAGGCTAAAGCGACCATGCGTTTTCACCCAAAGTTGGCATATAAAAACCAACCCCCCTCCTCCTCCTCCTCCTCCTCCTCTTCCTCCTCCTCCTCCTCCTCCTCCTTCTTCTTCTTCTTTTCAGGACACACACAAAAACCCTGTTCAATCAGGCTGAGGTCTGACACTGTCCACACTCGCTGTGAAACTGACCAAATAAGCAGCCTCATAGTATTCAAGCTTCGAGGGGAGGGGTTGGATGAAAGAAAAGACAAGTGAGAGGGAGAAGTTAGAATGGGCGTGGGGAGAACACCTCGAATTGACAAGTATTCACAGGACCAACTTTCGATTTGGGATCAAGATATTAAAACCAACGCTGCTGCTGCTGCTGCTGCTTCTCCTCCTCCTCCATGAATTTCCAAAACTGGAGTTGGCAACCCTAGACTGTAGGCTCTGATTCATGAAAGCTTATGCTGGACTAAATTCTGTCAGTCTGTAAAGTGCCACCCACCTCTTCTTTCGTTAAACAAATATGTGCAGCAGGAGTAAGGGAAAGTACATTACTAAGGGGCATGGGGAACTTGTCGTGGGGCTCCTGCTTTCATTTCCTGCTCCTCGGCCCTTGCAATAATTACTTCTGCTCCCCACCCCCCAGGTTGTCCTTCAGCCAACCATCTCGAGCCTTAAGGCCTAATTAATCTCACAGATATTTGGTCGCCTGGTCACCCTAATGGCGCTTTCATGCATCAAAACAGGAGGCGCGTGCCTAAGCCTGTGGAGCTATTTATACAACCCTTTCAAAACATCCATCCGCTTTTCTCCTTTGCAGCAGCTACTGATACCTGCCCCCAAATCCTAATATACTGCAGGCATATAAAACACATATTAATAATGGATGCTAGCTATAATTAAATGCTGCAGCCTTCTCCTTGCTAACCTCATCTCCCATCATCTTTGTTCTCATAAGTCAATTTTGGATCGCCTCTGCTAAAATAAGTCCTGTGGTCTTATTTTAAGGCTCTTCATACCTTGTTTGCTGACTGGGCTGGCTTGCCTCTCTCTCTCTCTTTCCCTGTGTGTGTCTTCCATGTCTTCTGTTCCGTGCTCTACGCTCATCCTGTC
Source organism: Euleptes europaea (assembly GCF_029931775.1). Classification (NCBI taxonomy): domain Eukaryota; kingdom Metazoa; phylum Chordata; class Lepidosauria; order Squamata; family Sphaerodactylidae; genus Euleptes; species Euleptes europaea. The sequence goes on along the minus strand of NC_079313.1, from coordinate 19,926,011 downwards.
TTAGCCCTCTTTGTGTTGCCTTTCCTCACTCCTTCCTTTGAATCTGCTAGCAAGCTGTTTCCTCTTCTGGGAATGGTGGAGTCTTCTTTATCTGTCAAGCTGCCGCCTTTCATTTCTGTTAAAAGAATCCTTTCTCAAAAATCACTTCTTGAGTACAAAGGTTTTGGGAGCACCAGCACTTGTTCTTCAAAGTCCCTCGCCGTTGCCAGCGAACTATCCCCCCACCTCTCCCTTACAGCCAAGGTACACAACCAGCAGGAATTCATGGTGCTTCGTGCAGCTTTTGCTGGACTATCATGGACTAGGCAGCATGGTGTAGTGGTTAAGAGCAGTGGTTTGGAGCGGTGGAGTCTGATCTGGAGAACTGGGTTTGATTCCCCACTCCTCCACGTGAGCGACGGAGGCTAATCTGGTGAACTGTATTTGTTTCCCCACCCCTACACATGAAACCAGCTGGGTGACCTTGGGCTAGTCATGCTCTCTCAGCCTCACCTACCTCACAGGGTGTCTGTGGGGAGGGGAAGGGAACGTGATGGTAAGCCGGTTTGATTCTGCCTTAAGTGGTAGAGAAAGTCGGCATATAAAAACCAACTCCTTTTCTTCTTCTTCTTCAGTGTAACCCTTAACAGAGTTACACCCTTCTAAGCCCACTGACCTCAGTGAAGGCTGTAACACAGGCTGCATCTAGACATCATCGGCTAGTATGCAATTGCTGCACTGTAAATGATTGCTATAATAATTCATAACTGCATTTTGCCTGTGTGGACGAGACAGTCTAGTTGCATAGGATTGCTGTATCTCAATGGTATCTCGATAGCCAGTGAGAGCCAGCGTGTTGAAGTGGTTAAGAGCGGAGGTTTGGAGCAGTGGACTCAGTTTGCAGATAAAGAATCACATTTTTGAATCCTCTCATATTCAGCAAAACATTTCACAAAATGAAAACAAATTTATATCCCGCTTTTCTCCCAAAGGGACCCAGAGTGGCTTAAATAGGAAAAGCAGTATGTAAAAAAAGCAGTATTCAATAAACAAAGCAAAACAAACAAATGTGCCTCAGGTTGATCCTGAACTCATTGGTTGGTTTGATTGAAGACACAGGCTAAGAGACAAAGGGCCAAGCACCATTTGGTTCCTGCCTTCAGCTCACACCTAAAGGGCTTTGGCCATCTCCCAGTTTTATGAGATACCTGAAACAGAAAAGGGAATAGCAATCCTCAGAAAATATGCTGCGCAGATAGCAAAGATGTTCTTCTTCTTACTCCTTCCCTTCCTTCCTGCTCTTGAATATAAGCAAGGCAGTTTGTTGAAGGTAAATTTGCCAGGCCATTGTATTGTGTCAAAACTCTCTTAACCAGAAGGCAGAGGCTTTCTTCTTGTTTGTCTGAAGCTTGTGTTAGTGGCTTAGCAGGATCTCCATACCCAGAGTTGCTGTTTCCTGTGTATAAAAATGTGCATATTGTCGTAACTGAATTGCTCATTTGTTTAGATCCTGACAGGCGAAGACTGGAATGAAGTCATGTACAATGGGATTCGTTCCCAAGGCGGTGTCCGCTCAGGGATGTGGTCATCCATCTACTTCATTGTCCTCACTCTTTTTGGCAACTGTATCCTTTCGATTGTTCTCATCTCAATGCCGGTTTTAATATAACAGGTTTGCAGATTTCAGCACCATGGAGAGCAGTCGTGTGAGCCCCAAGCAATGCTGCAATTTTCATTCTGACTTGAATTTTGCCTGTCATTGTATATTACCTGCCTACCCACCCTCCTGTTCCAAGGAGTACAGACACATTGTAACACTGGCTTTTTCCTGGTTTGGGAGCATGTGAATCAAAGTCTTCCAGAGTTCAGAGGGAATTGCAGAAGTGCTCCTATGTTTTGAAATTGTAATTTCAGTATATCCTGCGACCTGACCCACGGCACTGCAGTTGACACTTCTCCATGGGGGACCCTTTGTTGAATCTGTACCATTTGAATGATGGAACTAGAAGATCACATGGGAAATTTTTCACCTGGGTTACATGGAAATTTTGTCTGTGGTCCACCTATCCCACATATACATTCTTCAGTCAGTATAGACAGAGGATGAGATTTCCCCCATCCACTTCAGGGAATCTGCAGTAAGCTTCTTTCAGCAGGGCAGTGTGGGCTGAGCCTGTGAACCTGTCACTGATATAATTAATAAGTTGTGGAACATAGAATCATAGATCATAGAATCATAGAGTTGGAAGGGACCACCAGGGTCATCAAGTCCAACCACCTGCACAATGCAGGAAATTCACAACTACCTCCCCCCCACACCTAGTGACCAGAAGATGGCCAAAATGCCCTCCCTCTCATCATCTGTCTAAGGTCACAGAATCAGCATTGCTGACAGATGGCCATCTAGCCTCTTCTTAAAAACCTCCAGGGAAGGAGAGCTTACCACCTCCCAAGCAAGCCTGTTCCACTGAGGAACCACTCTAACTGTTAGAAAATTCTTCCTAATGTCTAGACGGAAACTATTTTGATTTAATTTCAACCCGTTGGTTCTGGTCCGACCTTCTTAGGCAACAGAAAACAACTCGGCACCATCCTCAATATGGCAGCCCCTCAAGTACTTGAACATGGTTATCATATCCCCTCTCAGTCTTCTCCTCTTCAGGCTAAACATACCCAGCTCCTTCAGCCTTTCCTCATAGGACTTGGTCTCCAGACCCCTCACAATCTTTGTTGCCCTCCTCTGGACACATTCCAGCTTGTCTACATCTTTCTTAAATTGTGGTGCCCAGAACTGAACACAGTACTCTAGCTGAGGTCTAACCAGAGCAGAGTAAAGCGATACCATCCCTTTGCGTGATCTGGACACTATACTTCTGTTGATGCAGCCCAAGACTGCATTTGCCTTTTTAGCTACCACATCACACTGCTGACTCATGTTCAGTGTTTGGTCTACTAAGACCCCAAGATCCTTTTCACATACACTACTGCTCAAACAAGTCTCCCCCATCCTATAATTATGCATTTGATTTTTTCCTACCTAAACGCAGAACTTTACATTTGTCTTTGTTGAAGGGCATTTTATTAGTTCTAGCCCACTTCTCCAGCCTGTCAAGATCATCCTGCATCTTGGCTCTGTCTTCTACCGTATTTGCTACCCCTCCCAATTTAGTATCATCTGCAAATTTAATAAGCATCCCCTCTATTCCTTCATCCAAATCATTTATAAAGATGTTGAACAACACAGGGCCCAGCACAGATCCCTGAGGAACTCCACTAGTCACTTCTCTCCAAATGGATGAGGAACCATTAACTAGCACTCTTTGGGTACGATCTGTCAACCAGTTGCAGATCCATCTAACAATAATAGGATCTAAGCCACATTTTCCCAATTTGTCAACTAGAATACTATGTGGAACCTTATCAAAAGCCTTACTGAAATCTAGATAAACTATGTCTACACCATTCCCCTGATCCCCTGATCTCAAAAAAGGAGATAAAATTAGTCTGACATGACTTATTCTTGAGAAACCCGTGCTGGCTCTTAGTGATCAGATCCATCCTTTCTAAATGCTCAAGGATGGACTGTTTGATGATTTGTTCGAACATTTTTCCTGATATAGAAGTCAAGTTGATGGGTCGGTAGTTACCCAGATCCTCCTTTTTCCCCTTCTTGAAGATGGGGACAGCATTTGCCCGCCTCCAATCTTCTGGCACCTCACCTGTTTGCAAAGACTTTTCAAAAATAATGGACAGAGGTTCCGAAATTACATCTGCACGTTCTTTGAGTACCCTTGGGAGCAATTCATCTGGCCCAGAGGATTTTGTTTCATTTAAAGAAACCAGGTGTTTGTGCACTACCCCAATGCCAATTCTAGGATGCAAATCCCTTCCCTCATCACATGTTCTGTTTATGCCATGTTGAGCACCACTTCCCTCACGAGAAGAGGCTGTGGAAAAGTAGGAATTGAGGAGTTCGGCCCTCTCTTCATCTTCTGTTACAATTTCACTTTCCAGTCCACGCAATGGGCTTATCTTGTCCTTGTTCTTACTCCTACTCTGTACATAGGAAAATAACCCTTTTTTGTTGCGTTTAGCATCTCTCGCTAGCCTAAGTTCATACTGAGCTTTAGCTTTCCTAACGCTCTCCCTACAAGCACTAGTTATTTGTTTATATTCCTCTTTGGTTATAAGGCCCTCCTTCCACTTCCTAAATGAGTCTTTTTTATTTCTCAACTCTTTAAAAAGCTGTTTATGGAGCCACCCTGGCCTCTTTAGGCTCCTCCCATTTTTCCTTCTCATAGGAATGGTTTGGGATTGCGCCTTCAGTATTTCATTTTTAAGAAACGCCCACCCTTCTTGAACTCCCTTCTCCTAAAGTATTTCCGACCATGGGATTCTACCTAGCATAAGGTTAAGTTTGCTAAAATTTGCTCTTTTAAAGTCAACCTATATGTCTGACTACTTACAGGTTTTCCTTTCCCCAAGATTGTAAATTCCAAGAGTACGTGGTCACTACTACCCAGGGTGCCTACTACTTTAACCTCATCGACCAGTTCTTCCCTGTTAGTGAGAATCAAGTCAAAGATAGCAGACCCCCTTGTTTCCCTGTCCACCTTCTGGAATAGGAAGTTGTCAGCAAGACAAGTCAGGAATTTAACATAGTTAAATTGTGGAACTCCCTGCCCCAGGATGTGGTGATGGCTGCCAACTTGGAAGGCTTTAAGAGGGGGCTGGACATGTTCATGGAGGAGAGGGCTATCCATGGCTACTAGTCAAAATGAATACTAGTCATGATGCATACCTATTCTTTCCAGGATCAGATGAGCATGCCTATGACATTAGGTTCTGTGGAACACAGGCAGGACAATGCTGCTACAGTCGTCTTGTTTGGGGGCTTCCTGGAGGCACCTGGTTGGCCACTGTGTGAACAGACTGCTGAACTTGATGGGCCTTGGTCTGATCCAGCATGGCTTTTCTTGTGTCTTATGTCCTTATAATCAATCACCTGTGTTGTTTTCCTTAATGACTTTAGACACCCTGCTTAATGTGTTCTTGGCCATTGCTGTGGACAACCTAGCCAATGCACAGGAGCTGACAAAGGTAAATACAGACCATTTTATCCTCCAGCCTCCCATCTCCTGTTTCTTAATGAGAAGCTCCAACCAGGGCATAATTTTGAGCCCTGATTTACCAGCACTCAGCTCCCAAAGATATTCTGAATGCCAAGAACTGAGCCTTGGAATATGTGGAATCGTGATAAATTAGACAGCCTCTAAACCCATGTGAAGTTTTTTCTTTGCCACCAGCGAATCCCAGGCAGCCTATGCAGAACTGAGATTTGGAGGCAGTTGTTTTGGGTCATTGAATATCGTTTTGGATGACTTTACCCACATCCTTCTCGTTTTAGAAATTAGCCGCTGGTTCTGTGTGTGTGGCTGTCTGTATTCTGCCTTTCAGTGCTCTAGTTAACCCCTCAAAGTGTCTTGCAAAGTTAAATAAAATATGGCCAACAATAATGACATCAATAAAATAATGGGACTCATGAGCAAACTAGATTAGATCCACTGGGACATCCACGAAAGCCTTTTATGCAAGGATGTTTCCCCGTGGTCACCCCTGCCGACTGCTTCAGGGCTTCCTTTTGATTATGCCTGCCTTTTCCAACCATCAGAGGTGGCCCTCACTCTCCCTGCACATTTTGCCCGCATTTTTCAGATTCTGGCTAAAACAGCATTTGGAAAACACGGGCAAAATGCATGGGGAGAGTGAGGCAACCTCTGGCGGAAAAGGCATGCATAATCAAAAGGAAGCCCCAAAGCAGTCGGCGGGGGTGACTGCTGGGAAATGTCCCTGAATAAAAGGCCGAAGAATCTTCCTAGCATTTTTAAAGGTAAATTGTAGCTGTGGGGATTTAGATTAGATTAGGGCTGTGGCTTGGTGGTGATTTAATCCTTCTCCATGTGTATTTTTATCAATCAAAACTGACCCCCCAATGTAAAACTGACAAGCAAAGAAAGGATGCAACTTACGTTTTAAAAAATGCTGGTAAGTTATGTTCTAGGGTCTCATTTAGCTTGGCCCTAAAGCATTAAAGAAAACAGTATACAGCCGAGGATAAAATGGCTGCCAGTTCACTCCTGATCTAGCTCCTCACTTAAAACCAGGAAGAATAGGACTTCCCAGTGATTGGAGATCCACAGGGCCAGCTCTTTAACCCAGGAGGGATTTCTAAAGGGAAGGTGATACCTCCGAGAAGGCCCTGCTTATGGCAGATGCCAGAAATTCCTTCTCACTGAATTAAAACCCATTATATTCCTGTGCTGACTGTACTTCTGTGAACTTTTAGCAGACTCTGCATTCCTTTCTGTGTATTAATACATTATTGGTGTTTCATTAGAGGGAATATGCCCATGTATATTTCCCCAATGATTCCGCATTACCATTCATTTCAGTGTGGTCTTGCACAGGAGGACATACTGCCCAGGACATTATTCATTGCATTCTTGGTTTGCCTTCTGTGGTGAGGTGATCCCTGTTTTTCATTACAAAGATTTAGCATGTTTATTGGGAGGGGAATTTCTTTTTCTGAAATTCACTTTTCTAGATATAGCCATTGATTCCTCTTGTTCATTTTTTCTCTCTTTTAAAAGAGATCTCCAATTTCTCTGTGGCCATTTATGCTTGGTAATTAGCAGTGCGTTCCAGGCTGAAGTGCCCTGCATTTTTTTGAGTTTTTCACACTGAACCATCATTCAGGAAGTGACTGCGAAGCCGGCGCATACCTGGTTCGCATTTCTTAAGAGCCCCTTTAACCTGACCTTTTGTGTTTGCTCCGCCCCCGCCTTGAAGAATCTCCTCAAGGAAGCATGCAGAATCACAGCTGTGCATTAGCTATTCAAATGGTGATTGCTAATGGCTATGGACATGAAGGAACGGAGGAACAGGCAAGTGGGGGTGGAATTTCTCCTTTTGCATCGGGACCATGAATAGGCATTTTAAAGGTCGCATTTAAAAAAGAGCTTTGAGCGAGCATCAAAATTGACCCTGCCTAAATGGCCTTTGAAAAGAAATCAATACTTCAGCCCTTGCAGTTGTTTCCCGTGTTCTAGCAGGAGGACAGGAGGGTCTGGGAAGACACTGCCTGCCTCTGAGCATCTACAGAGTAAAATTCTGAAATTTTGCCAAACCTCCCTTCCTGCCCCTCCTCTCTTCTTGTTCCCGTTTGATCAAAATGGAATGGATTAGAAATTCCTCAAAAGAGGAAAAGAAATAGAGTGCTGGGTTCCAGGGCGAAACAGGATAAGGAGGAATGAAGAAATGTTCTATTAACGCTATAACAACGTATTTGTTAATGTCAGTTGCTGCTTTGAAAGTGCGAGACTACAAACACACACAGTCGTTATTCATTTTTCTTCTCCCCCTCTTCTCCCACACCCCTCCCACCGTCTGACACTGGCGGAATTATAGTTAGCCAACAGTGATAACTGGGGACTGTGCCGGGGTAGGTTTCACTATGGACTGGTGTGCGGTTATGTTCCAAGATACTCCACAGATTATAGTGAGCTAGCTGAGCAGCTTGTCCATAGCTGCTTTTCAAACACTGTAAGGATACAAATGCAAAGATTCTTTTCTATCTCTTGGATTTCCAGCACTTTTCATCAGCCGGTCATACTTCCCGAATATGCTGAGCAGACCTTGAGCACCCACAAACCTGGTTAATATGAATTCCATTGTCTAATTTACCTTTGGGACAGACAGATATGCAGGTCCCCAGCGCCAGAGAAGGGCCACTATACTTTATCCCCTGGAGGGTGCAAGAAGCAAAAGAGTGCCTAGGGTTTTTTATGCATGGGTACTTTCACTCACATTTGCCCTCCAGACTGTCTCAGTTGTTCCTTGGAGTTATGCGTGAGTTTTTCGTCCATTAGAGATGATCTCGTGGCCAGCCCTTGCAAATTTTGGGTCTTCCTGTTAAATCCCAATTCTTCGATCTCCTCTGAGATCAACCGAGGTGAAATCATCCTAATCTCCATGCATAAGGCAAAGCACGAGACGGGAGCTGGGGGAGGGGTGTGACGTTTTTCTCACAGTAAGCACTTCAGCCAATTACAGAGCAGCGTTTCAAGGGGGGGCACAAATGCTTCTTGACTTTTGTCTCCCACCCGGTTTGTCTCACATAGGAAAGGGTTTTGAAATGATGCTTGGGTTCCCCCCCCCCATTTCCTTTTAAACAGCTTGGTTTTTTAATTAATTTTTTTAAAACGGCACTTGGGTTTTCGCCGGACAGAGAGGGGAACTGAACATTTTTCTCACAGTAAGCACTACAGCCAATTACAAAGCAGCATTTTCAAGGGGCAGGGACTCAGATGTTCCAGAATTGAGCTGGTGCATAGCAGTTTTTGGATTCGCAACACAAAAGTGTGGGTCGAGCAAGCATTGAACCCCAGGTAAAACTCCCATGCATAAACGACCAGCAACTCACAATGGCTGTCATCACAGATAGGATAATATCATACTCTTCTACGCTGCCCAGATGACAATATCAACGTGTACAAGGCATAGATCTACTGCTGACGCACTATAGGATCTGGCTCAGTGAGGTGCCTGCCTGGGAACCGTATGCAAGCTGCTCTGATGATTCTGAAACTCATTATATAAATGTGATAAGAGATAATCCTTTTATAGATGGAAATAGCACCATGCATCCCCTCTCCATCATTTCCATGTAAACGGCCAGTGATTTCTCTCCCAAAGAACAAGCCCATTTACAGAGATTTCCTATTCCATCTGCTCTCACGATAAGGTGACATAATATCATTTTAAAGAGAGTTTTGCAGGGTAGAACCCCACTGATTGCAAGATTTTGCAGCTTGTTCAATCTGGAAACAGAAGGTAGTTCTTAAGAGAGCTGAAATTTGTGCGATAAAGGAATGGTTCTTGAGGTATACTTTTGCTCCATTGCCATCTCTGGGCAAACAAGTTTTGCAGGCTTTTGTAACACTACAAAAGCCTGCCAGGTCTGTTTGCCAGAGGCAATGGTTTGTATCTAACCACTCCACACCAATGAAGGTGCCTTTCTCCAATGCAACTCTCTTGCATCAGAGGAAGGCTTTTTATGTACAGAGGAATGTACCACCGTTGGCTGAGCAGGATACAGCCCAACAGTGGGATGAGTGTCTATATCATGGGCAATGATTCTTCTGTTATGGTGCAGTCAATACACTGAAAGTACCATTAAGGACACAAGAAATGGTGCCATTTAACTATCCTGGCTTGTAGCTGTCAATGGGAAATGTCCCCCCCCCCAAAAAAAAACTCCTCTTTGTAAAATACAGTCATCTAACAGTGGCTGGAAGAGCCCCGTGGTGCAGAGTAGTAAGCTGCAGTACTGCAGTCCAAGCTCTGCTCACGACCTGAGTTCAATCCCAACCGAAGTATGTTTCTGGTAGCCGGCTCAAGGTTGACAGCCTTCCACCCTTCCAAAGTTGGTCAAATGAGTACCCAGCTTGCTGGGAGGTAAAGGGAAGATGACTGGGGAAGGCACTGGCAAATCACCCCATAAAACAAAGTCTGCCTAGTAAACGTCGGGATGCGACATCACCCTATGGGTCAGGAATGACCCGGTGCTTGCACAGGGGACCTTTACCTTTTAAGCTAGTGGCTGTCAGATCTTCTGGCAGAAAATAGCATGCTAATTACACATCGTATGAAGAAATATATTCTTTCCTGAATGGACCGCCGGTCGTCTTCACTGAGTGACCCCCAAGTCCTGCATTCGTGACGTGGAGGAAGGGAAGAAGGAAAGGAATAGGGTTGGCAGTCTCCAGCGGGGGCCTGGAGATCTCCTGAAACTACTGCTGATCTCCAGAAAACAGAGATTGGCTAGGCCCAGGTCACATGCCTCTTGGTTCTCATGCTTTGTACAGAATGCTTCCCTTCCCACAGCTGCAGTATGTGTGGCCAGACCCTCCTGTTTACCACCAGCTGCACTCCTGTTATGCCTTGTTCTACTTTGTTATGGCTTCCTACCCTGAGAACGCTTATCATAGACTCTACTGGCCTGTATGACGCTATGCAATGTATATTAACTCTGTAAGTGTACTCTGTCCTCCATTAGCAGCCTCGTCCTGCCGGACTGGCAGTCAGTTGCTGACTTTGTCCAAGCTTGCTCTCAAATAAAGCCTACCTGCTTCAGAACCTATCTGAGCACGTTTTACTTGAGGAAGATTGAGGGGCAAAACCTGAGCCTGACATTGGGTGACCTTGGGCCAGTCATGCTCTCTCAGCCTCACCTACCTCACAGGGTGTCTGTTGTGTGGAGGGGAAGGGAAGATGACTGTAAGCCGGTTTGAGTCTCCCTTAAGTGGTAGAGAAAGTCGGCATATAAAAACCAACTCTCCTTCTTCTTCTTCACCCTGATGAGGTCCGTCCCTTGCACAAATCCTGCCTTTCCCAGGATTCACTCCCAAATCTGAATTCATTTTCCAGCCTGGAGCTGGCAACCCTAGGGGAGAAAAAATAGGTTGAAAAAGCATAGCACACACACACACACACACAAAACCCAGAAAAGAAGTGATATGTTGCAATATATATATAAATGAACCAATTAAATTATGTGCACGAAACATAGCACCAGCAATTGAATATATAAACAAATCAAAAACAGGAAACAAATATGGGCATACGATAAGATAACACACAATGCCAAGTAAAATAAAACCATGCCAAATGCATTTTGGCACAAGACATCAGTGGCACATAACCATAATTAGCACCATTCGTTTATGTATTGCTTCATACTACTTCTTTCCTGCTTTTTGTGTTCTCAACCTTTTTGATTTTTTTGGTTGGGTGTTTCTCCCCTTTTCCCCTTTTTTGTGGTGAAGAAGCAAAGCATACCTCTGCAAAAGCTGTGAACAAAGGAGACAGTGGAATCTGTGTGTAATATAATAGCAACTTCAGCTCGGGGAGGAGTGGGCATCAATGGTCTCGGCAATTAGGCTTCCCTTTATGTCTGCACAATTTTGCCTCCTTTTTTCTTCTCACTTCTGCACCCCTGGGTTCAATATGAGACTGGTTTTTCTCTCACACACACTGGATGATTTCCAGTCCCCCATAGGATCACTCCTGCCCCCCTCTCTCCCTTCCTTATTCTCTAGTCATTTAGGCATGGGTACTTTCACTCACGTTCGCCCCTTGTCTGTCTCGGTTGTTCCTTGGAGTTAAGCATAAGTTTTCCATCCATTAGAGATGACCTTGCTGCCTGCCCTAGCAAATCCCGGGACTTCCCATTCCTCTGTTAACCTGATTCTTCCCTCTCCTATGAGCTCAGCCCAGGTGAAATCCCCATGCATAAGGCAAAGCAAGCTTGGTTTCTCTCACAGCAATTTACAAAGCAGCATGTAAAGAGGCGGAGATTCAAATATTTCCTTCCTGCTTCCTCAGAGCTCTTTCTGAGCAGAAGAAAGGCTTTTTAAAACCGAGCCTTGAATCTCTCTCTCCCCCCTTTCAGATTGCTCCTTTTTTGTTCTTAGAAAGCTTTTTTATGCAGCAACTGGTCTTTGGGGGGGTTCTCTCACAGTAAGCACTGCGAAGTAAGCCAATTACAAAGCAGCATTTAAAGGGGCAGGGACTTGATTTGAGCTTGGAGACTGCTGGTGCATAGATTCCCAACAGGAAAGTGTGGGTCCAGCGAGCTTCAAACCTCAGGTAAAACTCCCATGTATAAATGACCTCTGTCATTCTGTGGAAACCCCATACCCAGGTTAGGCATCCAGTCTGACATGATTCGCCTCTTGCTTCTTCATACTTCTGTGCCTTAGGCCCCTCTCCTATCAATTTCTGCAGAAGTCCTTCCCCACAACTAGCATTCTGTCAAATGAGCGCAGTGAGAGTTGAAGAGAGGTTGTCTCACATTGGGCAAGTCTTCATTTTAGCCATTTCTTCAGTAGTCCATTATTGCCAATGGTAAAAAAAAATGGTATGAATGGAATATCATCAGTGTCAGACTGGGAAGACCCCGGTTCAAATCCCCACTCCGCCATGAAGCTCACCGGATGGCCTTCAGCCACGAATCCACCTAACCGATCTCACATGGTTACTGTGAGGATGAAAATGGCTGTAGAGTTTTGCGTCTTTTCCCAATTATTGGGTGACCCACCTGGCACCCGAGGCTGGGGAGAGGGCACTGAAACCTACAGTCGATTCCCTAAAGCACAAGGTGAGGTGGAGACATTCTGAGGGATCACCTCAACAATCCAAAATGGCGCCAGAGTTCTTGTGAGGCCATTTAGATCTCGCAAAGAACTTGTGGAGGGAGGCAATTGCTGTTACTGCTTGGAGTTTTTTAACCCGCCTACCTCCCATTTTATAAAACTAATTGAAATTTTCTGCAAATTGGGGATTCTTCTGGGTTTGAAAAAGACTGAAATTGTACCCAGCGCTGAACCCTTGGCTATCAGATACAAGGATAGTGCCATGAGCTTAAAGAAAAGCCAAATGGCTGCTGATAGAAAATAGGTACAAACTGTAGGTTGTAAGCAGACAGTCGAGCCATGTTCAAGTCCAGTATTCTACAAGCATTCCCAAAGTTTTTGATAACCGAAGCACGTTTTTTTTTCCTGCACTGAAAGTGGATCCATACTTCACTATTACAGCTGAATCTGCCAGAAAATGTTTTTGTTAGTCTTTAAGGTGCTACTGGACTCTTGCTCTTTTCTACTACAGCTGAAATGGTTTGCTGTTGGAGTGGGTAAGCATTATCTGCTTTCAGAGGAACTTACTCTAGTGTGAGTTTGGGAAATAGTTGCTGATGGAAGGAGACAAGTCCGCGGCAGCCGCAATATGCAGCCTTGTCTGATGGGGTTAATTCTCTTATGGCTTGAAGGAGACCAGAATCAAGCAGTGAACAATACAGAGAGGCAGTAAGCACTCTTCTCTGTTGATGGTTCTTGGACTCAAAGAAGCCTTTAATTAGTCAATTAATTTATTTTTAACAGCACATTCTTTGGGAATTATTACTATCTGGGTGAACCTAAAGAAGATGACACAATCTACACAAAAGTGCCTCAGGGATCACTCTCCAAGCCTCAGTGTTTCCTTATGTTGAGTTTCTGGTTTCACAATGTTTACTTGTGTGTGGATAGTTAAATTGTGCACAGTTAAATTGTGGAACTCCCTGCCCCAGGATGTGGTGATGGCTGCCAACTTGGAAGGCTTGAAGAGGGGAGTGGACATTAGGAGAGGGCTATCCATGGCTACTAGTCAAAATGGATACTAGTCATGATGCATCCCTATTCTTTCCAGGATCAGAGGAGCATGCCCATTATATTAGGTGCAGTGGAACACAGGCAGGACAGTGCTGCTGCAGTCATCTTGTTTGTGGACTTCCTAGAGGCCCCTGGTTGGCCACTGTGTGAACAGACTGCTGGACTTGATGGACCTTGGTCTGATCCAGCATGGCCTTCCTTATGTTCTTGGGGGGGGGGGGTTGCTATTTTGTAATCGCTATATGATGGCAACTGTTAGACTAAATACCAATGTAATACGAGTTACTTTCTCAACTAAATACCAATGAAATATTATTTACTTCCTCTTAAAATTTGCGAGAAGACTGGGGTGTTAGGCAACCAAACAAGGCTTGTTCCAGTGTTGAGCTCTGATGGGAGGACGATGCATATTTGCAAAATGAATTCAAGTCCAGCTTCTGTAAAACTTCATTTGGCTTTGGCAAAAATAAGAGCTTTACTCTGGTGCCCTAAACATCACGTCATCCTCTAGTTGGTCTCAGAGAATAAGTCTGATTCTTACTTCTGGGATTCGATACTCAATGGCCTTTTATGGATGGCTGTTTCCCTCGCGTTCACTTCTCTGACAACTTTGGGCCTTTGTTTTAATTCTGCATGCCGTTTCCGACCATCGGCGGTCACCTCAATCTCCCCCTGCATTTCCCTGCGTTTTCAGGGACCTGTTTTATCTCAGATTTGAAAACGTGGGCAAAACGCAGGGAAACGCAGGGGGAGAGCGAGGCGACCTCTGACAGTCAGAAATGGCATGCATAATAAAAACAAAGATCCGAAGTTGTCAGAGGGGTGACCGCTAGGGAAACAGCCATGCATAAAATGCCAATCTTATCACTATAGTTGCCAGGTTACAATTCAGAGATTCACATTGTCCTTTTAAACTTTCCAATGCAATGTTCAACAAAGCACCTGCAAGAATACTTAACCGTTCCATCCCTCAGTCCTAACAAACTGAGGTTTGGAGCACTTGGGAAAGGGGGTAGACCGATAGGTGGGGGCAATCACAACTGTGCCTTGTCTTCTGATGCATGGGTGAATTTGAAGGCTCAATGTCCATCTCTGAGTTGCACCTGGCAACTCGGCTTACAACAGGACAGAATCTTCCATTGCAAGCAAAATCACCCTATATTCCCTTTTAACTAAGACCCTTTATCTTGTTTTTAGGATGAGCAGGAAGAAGAGGAGGCTTTTAACCAGAAGCATGCTCTGCAGAAAGCCAAGGAAGTCAGCCCAATGTCTGCTCCAAACATGCCTGCGATCGAGTGAGTCACCAGAATTATCCCTCATGGACCCTCCTTTCCCCACATCCACAAACCTGTTATACTCATGATCACTAAGTTCATTTTCAAAAACAGAAAGAGGCCTAAGTTAGAGCTGCCACTGAAAACAGGTGTACAACATAATTTGAAGTTAATGCCCAAGGGGCTTTGAGGAAGTTCCAAGGAAAGTTAAATGAGGTTTCATAAGATGAGCAACATTTCTGGGGACAGGAGACACGTCCCTTGTCGTAGGTAAAGATCCATACCAGTGTCAGATTCAAAAATGTTCAGGCAGACTTAGCGAACACCCTGATGAAAAGAAAACTGGACATCTTTTACTGAATGTTGAAAGAGACTGAGTGAGTTGAGCTTGAGTGAACTGGAAAATTGTTGGAGAGGTTTTCTCCAGGCAGTGTTAGAAAGGAAAAGTCTGCTCCGGTGTGGAGAAAGCTGCTGCTGCTGCTGAGTGGTTCCACAAAAGAGCTTGCCATCTGATAACAGCCACCAAGTGAATGTTCTGGCATGTGCGCTGGTCCTGAGACGTTGTATAAAGATACAGCTAGGGGCGGTTGCAGTCAAAAGGCAACGTGGTGATGGGGTTGCTGCTACAAAGGTGTTCTGTTGTAACTGTGTCCATTTATGCATGGGTACTTTGCCTTGCGTTCTCCGCCAGATTGCTTTGGTGCTTTGGTGTTTCATTGGAGTTATGCATGATTTTTCTGACCTTCAGAAGTCACTTCGCTTCTGCCTCGCACTTTCTTTGGGGTTTCTGGATTCTGTTTTGCCACAAATTTAAAGTCTGCTCCGAGCCCAAACTGATGCAAATCGATGCAATTTCTGTGCATAGCCTTCACTTTGGGTTTCTTTCCCCACACCCATTCTTGCTTGTCCCTCCCTCATCCAACCCCTCTCCTAGAAGCCATTTTGGTGAGTTTCAGCAGTGAGTGTTTTGAGATCTGAGGGAACGGAGCCAGATGTCCTTCCCCCATCATCTCATATGCATCCTCTCTGGTCACTTCCAGCAGCAAGAGTTCTTTTTGGTTTGCCAGTGCAAGACCTCTGCTTTGAGATAGCCAGAACCAAATTGGTGTGTGTGAGAGGGGGGAGGATTCTTTCTCTTCTTTGGCTGTAAAATGGCCACTCAGTTTAAATCAAATGAAAGAATCCCCCTGTGGGCAGGGGCTGGTGACCAAGGGCTTCCTGCCCCCCTGCCCCCCTTTTTTGTTTTTGAGTGCAATTTTAGCAAAAAAAAAATGATAAAATTGTAAATATAAATGAAGAGCAGCCAAGGGAAAGACCCTGCATTCCCTCCCCCCCCCATTCAGGCAATTTACCATCGAGTTGCCCAAATAAGGGGGGTGAGGTAATGCAGGGTCTTTCCCTCGGCTATTCTTCATTTATATTTACAATTTTAGCATTATTATTTTTTTGCAAAAATTGCACTAGAAAACAAAAAAATCGGGGGAGTGCTGGCTGACTAGGAAAATATTTCCTGCCCTCTTGTCATGAGTGTCCTCTTGGTCAATTTCACAGTGAGTCCTTCCAGACATCCTGGGGCCAATGGAGCTGGGCTGATTCCCCCACTCAACTTGGTCAATTTCACAGCCTGCTTACAGACATCATGGAACAGAGCTGGGCTGTTTCTCCCCTCCCCTTGGTCAGATTCAGAGTGGGAGTTTTCTTATGATCCCTGCAGTGAGATAGCCAGAAACAAATTGGTTGGGGGAGGGGGTTTAAAATGGCCACTCAGTTCAGTTAAAATGAAAGAATCCTACTGTGGGGCTAGCAGGGGGGCTGGCGATGTATTAAAAAAATACACTACAGCCAATTACAAAGCAGTGTTTTCAAGGCGAGGGACTCAGAAGCTCTACATTTTTGCTGGGAATGCACAACTAATCACAAGGTACTCCTGGAATTTCTTCGAGGCAAAAAGCCTCCGTGCATAGACTTTTGAGAATTCAGATCAGAAAACTGCATCTGCAGAGTGGCAAACCCAAAGCAAACTTCCCATGCATAAAAGGCAGCCGAATGTTCAGACAGGGAGGGAGGGGAGGTTGAGGTTTTCAACAACAAATGCCTATTGTGCTGAAATTTGCAGATAAACAGTATGCTAATGGAAGTATGCTTTATGAAAGGGCTAGGAGTGTATGCATGCTAACCTATGTGAGCCTGGATATTTGTGTGTATGTGTGTGCACAGTCCACAAGAATGAGATGCATAATGATAGCTTACCGAGCTCATAGAGTTACATCAGTGATGCAGGGTTTTTTTTTTTTCATTTAGGTAGCTTTGTATGTGCTGAACATGATGAACAGTATATAAGAGACTGTTGTTCATGGAGACCCATGTGTCAGATGAGTTTCCATGTGTTGTGTATGTCATGTGAATAGGGTGTGCACTGTAGCAAATTCTAAGACCAACAGGTATAACCACTGGGGCATCATTAGGGGAGGGGAGACAATCTCCCTTCTTCCTCTGTGTTTCAGGTTGGGTTTGATGATTCCTCAGAAGCAGTTGTGTCTCCTGGATATTACAAAGTACTAAAGAGTGATAACAGTCTTGCACTTATTTTATTTTTATTGCCATAAAGTCACATACGAATAATGGCGACCCCCGTGGGGTTTTCAAGGCAAAAGACGTTCAGAGGTGGTTTGCCATTGCCTGCCTCCGCATCACAACCCTGGTATTCCTTGGAGGTCTCCCATCCAAATACTTGCCAGGGTTGACCCTAATTAGCTTCTGAGATCTGATGAGATCAGGCGACCCTGGGCTATCCAGGTCAGGGACAATGTAATATTTAGGAGAGCCAAAAGTCAACCTTTGAACCTTTGTCTACTCCCCTCAATGAAATCTGCACACACACACACACATACACACACACACAAACAAACGGAAACCTCCAATCGTGTCCCTGCTTTGTACAGAAATGGCAAGATCTCTATTGTGATTTATTGTGCCAACTTTTCCTAGTACATAATGGCATATATATGCAAGATTTCCTGTATGTGTGAATATCTCTCTCTTTGCTCTGGATGCAACAGGCAAAAACTTAGCTTACAGGCAAAAACTCACAACCTAATCAGTGTATTGGTTCTCGTAGGTTATCCGGGCTGTGTAACCGTGATCTTGGTATTTTCTTTCCTGACGTTTCGCCAGCAGCTGTGGCCGGCATCTTCAGAGGAGTAACACTGAAGGACAGTGTCTCTCAGTGTCAAGTGTGTAGGAAGAGTAATTTGTTGTCCCGATGTAAACTTGTCCACAGCTGCAAGGTATACGATATACTCCTGCAGAGGTGAGGGCGTCACTGATAGGATGGAGAAACTTTTGAAAAAACATAACCTACAAACAGTGTTTAAACCCATCAAGAAAATACAACAAATGCTACAATCAGCAAAAGACAAAAGAGACCCCCTCACCTCTGCAGGAGTATATCGTATACCTTGCAGCTGTGGACAAGTTTACATCGGGACAACAAAACGCAGCATACAAACAAGGATAAAAGAACATGAAAGATACTGCAGACTGGGCCAACCTGAGAAATCAGCAGTGGCTGAACATGGACTGACACAAACAGGACACAGGGTCTTATTCCAAGACACTGAAAGACTGGACAATTCTACCAACTATTTTGTCAGATTGCACAGAGAAGCCATTGAAATTCATAAACATCAGCACAACTTTAACAGAAAAGAAGAGAGTTTAAGAATGAATAAGGCTTGGCTTCCTGTCTTGAAAACCTCCAGACTAACAAAGACTACAGTCAACAATAGCCATGCAGATTAGCTTTGGGTTTCACACATTAACAGATCACTTCAGGATACAATGGTTCCATATGAACATACCACACCCTCATTAGCACATTATCTTGATACTTACAGGACAAGGGTTAGCACATTACCTTTGTTACTTTTTGCAGGACAATGATTCAGCTCAAACCCAACCCCTTTCTGACTATATATTACTCTTCCTACACACTTGACACTGAGAGACACTGTCCTTCAGTGTTACTCCTCTGAAGATGCCGGCCACAGCTGCTGGCGAAACATCAGGAAAGAAAATACCAAGACCACGGTTACACAGCCCTGATAATCTACAAAAACCAATGAACTCTGACCGTGAAAGCCTTCGACAATATTCTAATCAGTGTATTTCAGCCACTGAATCTCAGTGCATTTTTGTTGATGTTTCTTTTCTCCTTGGCTTTATCTCATTCTGCTCACCTCTGGTATGAATCTAGCAATCACTTGCAATGGTGTGGAAAGAATTATGCTGGGAATGGAAACTCTGGTAACATGAATATCCTCCCTCCAGTAGGACTCCACCAGAGTATATTTTCATCCTAGCTTTCCTCCACAAAGCTCAGGGCAGCATACATGGCTCTTACTGTGTACATTGATTATATTTTGTATACATCAGTTTTGAACACATGAAGTTGCCTTATGCTGAATCAGACCCTTGGTCATCAATACTGACTTTGATGGCCAAGGGTCTGATTCAGCATAAGGCAGCTTCATGTGTTCAATACTGTCTACTCAGACTGGCAGCGATTCTCCAGGGTCTCAGGCAGAGAAAGGTCTTTCACATCACCTACTTGCCTGGTCCCTTTAACTGGTGATGCCGGGGATTGAACCTGGGACCTTCTGCATGCCAAGCAGATGCTCTACCACTGAGCCACGTTCCCTCCCCAATTTTTAATGCATGCATTCTTGGTTGAGTGCTTTCTGCTGCTCTAAAACATATAGACATGCAGAATGTGTGGCTCATATATAACCCAATGAAAGAATATAGGGTGTGAGGTTGGTGTTTTGTTTTGTTTTTTGCAATTATATGCATGTGTTTCATTCGCATATGTGAAAATTGCAGCTCCGACTGTATCCATAGAATGTCCTGACTTGTGTTATCATTTAACTCACAGTCGTATCCGTGCTGAAGCTTTTAGCTCAGAGGTCCCCAATCTTTTCGAGCCTGTGGGCACCTTTGGAGTTTTGACACAGGGTGGTAGGCACAGCCACAAAATGGGTGCTGCAAAATGGCTGTCACAGGATCCTTGTGCCATTGTGGCAGCTGCTGCCAAAGCAACATTTTAAAATATTTGCACAGCCAATCAGAAGCCCTGCTGGGCAAAAGCCACACCTGGCCCCCACCCACTTTCTAAAAACACTTGGTGGGCACCAGGAAATGTGTCAGCAGGCACCATGATGCCCACAAGCACCATTATATTGGGGGCATTTGTTTTAGTTCATTGTGGTTTCAAACTATCTTCATAACCATGCCCAGTTGCCATGAACAATTCACAGTTGTGCTGAGCTGAAATACGGGAATATCATTGCCTAGGGTTGCCAACTACCAGCTACTAGCTGGAGATCTCCCGCTATTACAACTGATTTCCAGCCGATAGAGATAAGTTCACCTGGAGAAAATGGCCACTTTGGACATTGGACTCTATGGCATTGAAGTCCCTCCCCAAACCCCATCCTCCTCAAGCTCCACCCCAAAAACCTCCTGCTGGTTGTGAATAGGGACCTGGCAACCCTATCTTTGCCCCCTGTAAGACCCCTTCGGGGTTGTAGGGGATGTAGGGTTGCCAGCTTCGGGTTGGGAAATACCTGGAGTTTTTGGGAGACGGAGCCTTGGAGGGCGGGGATTGGGGAGGGTCTTCAATGCCATAGAGTCCAATTGCCAAAGTGGCCATTTTCTCCAGGTGAATTGATCTCTATTGGTTGGAGATCAGTTGTAATAGCAGGGGATCTCCAGCTAGTACCTGGAGGTTGGCAACCCTAAGGGGAAGGGTTAGGAAGGGGAAGGTGTCCTCATTGCTGAGGTAACCAGATCCAAGTTCCTGGCCTTACCGCATTGTCAAAGCAACAGCCGGAGTGTGTAGTTCAACCACAATTGCAAACCAGGGTTGTCAGCATGTTGCCTCCACGACAGGGTCATGCAGGCTTCCCATAAACAATCCAAGCAAGGGAAGCGTCCTCAGTGACATCATCACACAGCCAAATCTGATAGGCTGTGTTACACAGTGCCATTATCCCTGACTGGTTGGGGATTATGTGATATAGGAGAAAGAAATCCTAACCTTTTTTAGTTAGCCTTGAAGCAACATTGGTTGAGCGTTTCCAGTGGGCACACACAAAAAAAACCTTGCAAATGTGCTTAAAAGTGTATGGATCATTTAGGAAAGATTTCAGTCCACCCAAGAGCACATGTAGTGCAACCCTGCTCCATGCCTCTCTGTGCCAGAGGGTCTGTATTGCAGCCCAGGTCAATTATTGGACAGAGATCATCTGGATAAAATGGATGCTTTGGAGGATGGACTTTATGGCATTGTACCCCTCTGAGGTCTCTGTCCTCCCCAGGCTCCATCCCCAAATCTCCAGGAGTTTCCCTACCTGGATCTGGCAACCCCACTCCCCACAGGTTGTACAGGGAGTCTACATGGTTAATTCAAATATTGCCCGCTGTGCTGTTAGAGTTGACTCCTGTGGAAAAGTTTGCAGAAGTTGTCAGAAGAAATCTTTCCCCATCTTCCGTCAGCTTTGCTTTTGTGAACAAAGCTCCTTCGACCTGCGATCTCGAGCCGTACTATCTTCCGTCAGCTACATTCTGCGTGTCTCAAAGGTCTTCTGTATGGGCTGTGGAACCTTTGTGAACAATCACGCGCTGCAGTCCAGCAGACTGCGACTGAGGACTCAGATTAAGCCTGTTCCCCCCTCTTCACTGTAGCCACAAGGGTTCCCCAATCCACAGAGATCATTTGGGGGACAAGCGACAGGCTGTTGGGGGAAGGAGAAGGCGGAGGAAAAGATGTATCCCACTTTTGTGCGCTTTTCTACAAGGTCCAACCCCTTGAAATGCTGGGAGGCAAAGCATACACCAGGGGTCTCAAACTGTTTTGAGCCAGCAGGCACTTTTGGTATTCTGACACAGTGTGGTGGGTAGGGTTGCCAACCTCCAGGTACTAGCTGGAGATCTCCTGCTATTACAACTGATCTCCAGCCAATAGAGATCAGTTCACCTGGAGAAAATGGCCACTTTGGCAATTGGGCTGTATGGCATTGAAGTCCCTCCCCTCTCCAAACCCCACCCTCCTCAGAGTCCACCCCAAATACCTCCCACCGGTGGCAAAGAGGGACCTGGCAACCCTAGTGGTGGGCCCATGCGCAAAATGGCTGCCATGGCTCTTACCTTCAGTCATGCGGTGAAGATACTTGTGTTGTGGTGCAGCTGCTGCCAAAACAACATTTTTGAAAATCTGCACTTTCAATCAAATCTCCAATGGCCAACGAGAAGCCTTGCTGGGCAAAAGCTTCCCCTGGCCACACCCACTTTCTAAAAAGCATTGACGGACACCTAGAAAGGTGTTGACGGGCATCATGGCACCCACGGGTACCACGTTGGGGACCCCGGCATAACCTTCTCACAGGGCACTAGTCCTGTTGCATACAAACAAAAGTTTGAACGCTTAGCATCTAAGATTTGGGTATTTAGATTGAAACCCCTTTCTCGGTCTGTACAAATGCACAGTTCCTAGCCACCCGGGTGTAATATTCTCATGTAACGTTCACCGCTTATGATGAAAGAAACAGATTACAAATGCCCTCCATGTGTAAGCGGTTTTCTGCTTGTGCCTGTGTATAAATTGGATGCGCGGAGGGGGCTGAGATCCAGAGACCTTTTCGCGGACTGAACCCGTTCATTTTTCTTCCTCAGAAGGGACAGAAGGAGGAGGCACCACATGTCGATGTGGGAACCACGCTCCAGCAATCTGTATGTGTGCATGTGGTTGCACGTTGTGGGAGGTTATGTGTGTGTGAGAAAGAGTTACCGGGGGTGGGGGTGGGGAGTTGCGTTGAGTGCAAAGGTGTTGTTTTACATTCACGTTGTGAGTGGATATCTTTTTTTTACTTATGTGTGTGTCCTGAACTGTGAATCAGTGTAGGCCTGTAACTTCAGCATCCTGTATCTATGTGTGTTTGCGTTGTGTGCTTTTGTGTGTTGGTGTGAGATGTACCTGTGAACCAGATTAAGCTGTTATGTGGGTCTGAGGGTATATGTGTGTGTGTGTGTGTGTGTACGTTTCTTTTTTATGTATGTATGTGCACACAGGATTAAAGGTCGTACTGTGTGTGTGTTTGTATGTTTACTTGCTGGCGTGTGTCAAGCCGGTGTGTGTTTATACATGTATGCCTGTGTTGGTATGTCTGTCTGTTACAGCGTGCTATCGGATTAGAGTGCTATTAGAGTTTCAAATACCTTCCTAGCATCCCGTCAAGAAAAATGGTAAGAGGACAGAGAGAGCATCACTGTGGATCCCAGAAAGCTGGAGGCCACCAATGTGTAGGTTCATATTGCCAAAGGCTAGCAGACAACGAAGGTCATGCCCATAGGGTTGCCAACCTCCAGGTGGTGACTGGAGATCTCCCGCTATTACAACGGATCTCCAGCTGACAGAGATCAGTTCCCCTGGAGAAAATGGCCACTTTGGCAACTGGACTCCCTCCCCTCCCCAAACCCTCCCCTCCTCAGGCTCTGCCCCCAAAACCTCCCACCGGTGGCGAAGAGGGACCTCGTAACCCTACATGCCCATCCAACCATCAACCATCCCCACAGTGGATTACAGAATCAAAGCAGGCAGCCTGTTTAGTGACTCATCATTCATGGTTATTAATGAATTTATCATCGTTAAATAGGATAAAATGCAACTATAGGGTGGTTGTGTTTTATGCATGCTATGTTCTCTACCGGCAGCATGGGGTGAGATTGCAGGAGGATGTCCCTGAGACGGTGATTTGCCTCTAGGGACCATGGTTGCCTCTCTGTAGCCCTGAGCAATGCATCTCACAGATGTAGAGGCTCTGGCTTTGTGGGGCCGAGGCTGGAGATGGAGCACTCATGCTGGCGATCCTATGCACGTTCGCTCCGCCGTCATGTTCCGCCTCGTGCAGCATGATTTGCTTCTGGGTCCAGGGGCTTAGGATGGCTGCTGTAGTAGGAGCAGATGAGTGGAGAGCTCCAGCACTCTTTGGGTCTCAAGATGAGACTTCTGGGGGGGGGGAGCACCCGACCAGTCTGGCTGCGTGTGCTCCAAAGCCTTGGGACCGAGCATTTACAGGACACTCAGAATGGGGCTTGACATTTCATGCCTCCCCTCTTGCTGCTGCTGCTGCATGCTCCCCGTTCATGCACCTCTCGGGGCACAACTTCCTACCTTAACTTGCTGCCTCGTTGGCACCTTCTCCAATTCAGTAAAGGGAATGTCTCATTTGTCCACTAATGGGCCAGTTCTGTTCTAATGTCTGCATGCAGCACACAACGCCCGTCCATGCCACGTCCATGCTCGTTTGTGCAAATGTACTTGTTTAACTGCACTGTAAATATGTTTAAATGTCATGTTTACCTGTATATGTCCGTGCATACAGACGCCGTGTGTTTCAAGTGATATGCTGGGTAGTGGGTGACGGGCAAAGTGAAAGGCATCTTGGTGAATGCGCCCCTTCCTTTATATTGGTTTCCCTGTCGCTTGGGGCTTGTCGTTGTGTTCCCAGTTAAATGTGGGTGGTGTGGATGCTGGAAATCTATCTATTAATCTCATACTGGTGGGCTTGATTCTCTCATGACCCTGCAGAATATGTGATTTTAAAGGAGGGGGAAAGAGAGCCAGCGTGGTGTAGTGGTTAAGAGCGGTGGTTTGGAGCTGTGGACTCTGATCTGGAGAACCAGGTTTGATTCCCCACTCCTCCACATGAGTGGCGGACGCTAATTTGGTGAACTGGATTTGTTTCCCCACTTCGCCACATGAAGCCAGTTGGGTGACCTTGGGCTAGTCACAGCTCTCTCAGCCTCACCTACCTCACAGGGCATCTATTGTGGGGAGAGGAAGGGAAGGAGATTGTAAGCCGGTTTGATTCTTCCTTAAGCGGTAGAGAAAGTCGGCATATAAAAACCAACTCTTCTTCTTCTTCGGCTATATTTGGGAAAATGCAGGCGATCTAGAGAACTGAGTTTGAGCGTGTGGTTTTTGATGGTCCCAGTTGCATGCTGTATGTACTGGTATGTGTTCTTGTGTTTCTGACAGGGCGCAGATGGACTGAACCCCTTTGTTTTCCTTTCCCAGGAGGGAGAGGAGAAGGCGCCACCATATGTCCGTGTGGGAACAGAGGACCAGCCAGCTCCGCCGGCACATGCAGACGTCCAGCCAGGAGGGCATCAACAAGGAGGAGCCTCCTTCCCTCAACCCTCACGCCAGCATTTTCCGGAGAAGGAAGCTGCTAGAGAACTCCGGTGTTGAGAAGAACGAGGAGGAACTAGGGGGCAAAGCAGAACGGACCCAGGGAGAAGGCTCGGAGCAGCCAGTCGTGGGCTCCAACCCATGCCCGGGCATCAGGGAAGACCAGAGGACCCCATCTCCCCGAGCCAAGAGAGAATGGGAGGTGTGGCATCACAAATCATTCCACGGGAACTGCGGCCTCGCCGACCAGGAGGGCGGAGGAAGCATGGCCTTTGAGGAAAGGGCACGGCTCAGGCAGAGTCAGCGGCGCAGCCGGCACCGCAGGGTGAGGACGGAGGCCCGGGAGAACAGGTCAGTCACCCAAGAGACATGCCCCGAAGGGGTGACTGTGGCAGAGGGAGAGCCGAAGAAAAACGAAGAGGAAAAGCAGGCCTTGATCGAAGAGGGGCAGGTGGCCGAGGAGCTGAAAAGGTAAGCGGGGTAATGCTCCTCTCTGTCGTCTCCCCACATTCTCCCCCACAAAGGAGATGCACCTTTGCATGGGTCACTGAGGGGCCAGCCATAGGGTTGCCAACCTCCAGGTGGTGGCTGGAAATCTCCCGCTATTACAACTGATCTCCAGACTATAGAGATCAGTTCCCCTGGAGAAAATGGCCACTTTGGCTATTGGACTCTATGGCATTGGAGTTCCTCCCTTCCCCAAACTCCGCCCTCCTCAGGCTCTGCCCCAACATTTTCAGGTATACCCTGGCCAGAGCTGTCAACCCTAGCCAGCCACCGTATGATTTGTGATGGCCAAACCCTGACCGACTTTTCAGTTTGGTTGCTTTTGTAAGGCTTTTGCCTTGCTGTGCAGTTCTATACATAGATATGGGCTTTGACTGGAGTAACTCAGTATAGGATTGCACCACTAGTCCTATGTCCTTGAATATAAGCTTCATTGAGTAGGATTTACTTCTAATTGAGTAGGATTTACTTCTAATAAAACATTCATAATATTAGACTATGTGCTGTTAAACTGCAACGAACCATGGTCATTCATCACTGGATGCCCAATAACAGCACCTGTACTTATTCAGATAATCTAGGACAGTGATGCTTGATCCAGTGTGGTGTAGTGGTTAAGAGCAGTGGTTTGGAGCGGTGGACTCTGATCTGGAGAACCGGGTTTGATTTCCCACTACTCCTCATGAGCAGTGGATGCTAATCTGGTGAACCGGGTTGGTTTCCCCACTCCTACACATGAATCCAGCTGGGTGACCTTGGGCTAGTCACAGTTCTCTTCAGGTTTTCTCAGCCGCACCTACCTCACAGGGTGTCTGTTGTGGGGAGGGGAAGGGAAGGTGGTTGTAAGCCGGTCTGATTCTTCCTTAAGTGGTAGAGAGAGAAAGTCGGCATATAAAAACCAACTCTGCTGCTTCTTCTTCTTCTTCTTCTTCTTCTTCTTCTTCTTCTTCTTCTTCTTCTTCTTCTTTGGTTCAGGACACACACAAAAACCCTGTTCAATCAGGCTGAGGTCTGACACTGTTTCCACACTCGCTGTGAAACTGACCAAATAAGCAGCCTCATAATATTCCAGCTTCGAGGGAAGGGGTTGGATGAGGGAAAAGACATGTGAGAGGGAGAAGTGAGAATGGGTAAAACAACATCAACAAAACATGGGGAAAATGTGAGGGGAGAGGTCAGAAGATACATGAATAATGAAACCAAAGCCCCGAAGTACTCGGGGCTTGACGGTGACTGAAACAACCCGTGCATAAAACGCCTTAGATATAGCCAATGGTTTAAAAGACAGTTTTCTCTTTGTAAAGAAATCAGCGCACCATTTTGTAACTTCAGGCCTTGTTTTTTTATGATACACACTACAGGATGGTACTTTAGCAGGAAGGTTGAAATTGCTGGCCTCTGAGCAGCTACAGAGTGAAATTTTGAAATTTTGCATACCCTCTCTTCCTCCATTCTTCATATAAACATGGAACTGGAAGGTACCTCAAGGAAATTCACAACTACCCCAACCACTCTCCCAGTAACTCGTGCTCTATGCCCAGAGGAAAGTAAAATACCTCCAGGATCCTTGGCCAATCTGGCCTGGAGGGGAATTCCTTCCTGAAGCCAAAATGGCAATCGGCATTACCCTGGGCATGCCAAAAAGGGCCACAAGAGCTGAGCACAAGAGCTGAGCTCTGAGTCCTTCCTGCCCTCCCTCTCATGATCTGCCTAGATTTATCTCTGATCAAAACAGACTCCAAATTCCTAAAAAGAGGAAACAGAACAGATTGTTGGATTTCAGGGAGAAATTGGATAAAGAGGAGTTCAGAGAATTTCTTTTAAAAACACTGTTGAAAAACTCATGAAAGTCGTTTATGCATGGGAGTTTTACCTGAGGTTCATTGCTCACTGGACCCACACTTTCCTGTTGGGAGTCTATGCACCAGCAGTCTCCAAGCTCAAATCAGGAAGTATTCCAATCCTCACCCCTTGAATTGCTACTTTGTAATTGGCTGTACTGAGAGAAAACCCTCCCAAAACCCAATTGCCACATAAAAAGGCACTTTAAGAGCATTTTAAGAACAAAAACAAAAAAACAGAGCTATTTGAAAGGAAGTGTGTGTGTGGGGGGACTCAAACCTCATTTTTAAAAGCCTTCTGCTCAGAAAGAACTCGAAGGAAGCAGGAAGTATTTGAATCCCTGCCCCTTTACATGCTGCTTCGTAATTGGCTGCCTACTTGCTGTGAGAGAAACCAAGCTTGCATGTCCCACACTTTGCCTTTTGCATGGGGATTTCAAGTGGGCTGAGCTCAAGGGAGAGGGAAAAATTGGGTTAATAGAGGAACGGAAGTCCTGGGATTTGTGAGGGTTGGCAGTGAGGTCATCTCTAATGGAGGGAAAACTCATGCATAACTCCAAGGGACAACCAAGACAGATGGGGGGGTGTGTGAACGTGAGTGTAAGTACCCATGCATAAAGTTGGCCTTTATACTTTGTTAGACCGTTGGTCTATCGAGGTCAGTGTTTGCTCAGAGGACTGTGGTCTTCCTCATTACCTGCCATTTGATCCTTTTAACTGGGGATGCCAAGGATTGCACCTGGGACCTTCTGTGCATGCAAAGCTGATGCTCTACCACTATGCAGCGGTCCCTTCCCAGGGGAGGATGCAGAACCTGTTGATTATGCATGCTGCAGACTCACAGCTGTGGGTATGGGATGGGGGGTGGTGGTCTCTGGTTATATCGAGTTGAGGTTACTAATATAGATTTGTCCATTAGCTAAAACCTTGGACTGGAGTTGGTATTTGGGAGTGAAGCACAGAATACTAGAAGGAAGCAGAGACCACACTCTTCGGCCGCATTTCTGTCCAACAACGCTCCTCCAGACTATTCACAGCATAAAACCATAAACACCATATTTTAAAACTGCCATAAAACTACATTTATTCCCGATCTCATTAAATGTGAGATCAAAGAGTGTGTGAACCGCCGACAAAGTGCCATTAAAGTAATAAGACTCTTGTCAGTAGAAAAATGTATTAAGGATGCAGAAAATTGTAGGGATGTAGGATAAAACTGCTTCCTCGGTCCCCCCAAAGCCTGGAAAAAAAACATATTTACAAGCCTTCTGAAGGCCCCACAGAACAAGTTCAGCATGCCTTTCTGAGCATGATGTA
Organism: Euleptes europaea; assembly: GCF_029931775.1. NCBI lineage: Eukaryota > Metazoa > Chordata > Lepidosauria > Squamata > Sphaerodactylidae > Euleptes > Euleptes europaea. Next base: position 19,897,576 of record NC_079313.1, on the reverse strand, counting down.
GTTTTATGGGGCTGAGGAACTCTGGTAGTTTTAGCTTAGCTTTGGGGATTATCAGAGAGGAATGGCCGAAAAGCTCTTTTTGCTGTAGGGTTGAAAGGTCTTCAGGTACATCTCAGAGAAGGGGCCCTGGATGACCAGTGGGGCTAGGGTTGCCAACCTCCAGGTACTAGCTTGAGATCTCCTGCTATTACAACTGATCTCCAGCCGATAGAGATCAGTTCGCCTGGAGAAAATGGCCGCTTTGGCAATTGGACTCTATGGCATTGAAGTCCCTCCCCTCCACAAACCCCACCCTCTTCAGGCTCCACCCCAAAAACCTCCCACCAGTTGTGAAGAGGGACCTGGCAACTCTAAGCGGAGGCAAGAATAGTTTTATTTGCATTTAGCCATAGGCCATTACAAACATGTCAAGGATACCGCAGATACATAATTAAAGGAAATATTAGGTTAATAAAATTCTGGATTAATAATAAATATACATAATAAAACTATGCTAAATCGATGCATACAAAAACAACAACTACAAAAAATAATAACTAAAATTTTTGGTGGTGTCCCAATCGACCAATGGGACCTAGCGACCATTAAAATCAACTTGAAGGATCAGCTCCCTTAGCAGCCATATTGGACCTTATTTTCTTTTCTGCCAGAGCATACAGGGCAGCCCTATGAGTAACAAACCCATCGGTATCTTTTAACAGAAAGGCAACTCTAAGTGGGGCTGGAACTAGGCTTTGTTGTTGGTGTAGGCTTGCCAGGCCCCGCAGCTCCACCGGCGGAAGCTTTGTAAGGCTGTGGCAGATGTGCGCGGTGCGCATGTGCCTTGTGCAGCACGCGCACACACCCCGCGTGACATGCCTTCATCACTTCTGGGTCTACCCAGAAGCGACGCAGACGCTCTAGCGATCCTGGCTGAAACTTCCGGGTAAACCATGCGTGCGGAGCGTGCGAGTGCGTGGGCCTGCGAGTGCGTGTGCCCAGTGGCCTTCAGCTGGCCAGCGGGCAACCCAGTGGATTGGCGGGATTTTACCCGCCACCACCGGGCACCTGGCAACCCTATGTTGGCCTGCAACACTGAACGTAGAAATTCAAGGAGAACTTGTCACCCTTAACTCCAGAACTGGTTTCCATTTGCACTTTAAATTCCACAGTGGGTTTCTGGGTAGAAATGAACAGACACAGCCAGTTTCCGATCCTTTCTGATTCTGTACATTTTCATTGCTTCTGGGTTTCCATCTGCCTCATCGCTTTTTCTGTTCTTATTTTGTTTCTGTTGTAGCATTTTATATGCATGGGCTAATTTTACACCAGTTTACACAATTTATGTGCAATTGATGCACAGGTAACAGGGAAAATGCGTATTCTTTCTGGGGAATATTTGGCCTGAGGGAAAGGAAATGGCTTGAAAATATTCATAGGTTGTTTTTCACAGAGTGTAATTGAAAGTGGGGTATCTGCAGCAGGACAGCAAGCTTGAGAAATTCTGCTTTATCCTTGTTTCTGAGCTCCCCTCTTGCTTAATCACAAAGGGGCATTTTTCACGGTAGATTTTGCTCTGTTTTGCCACGGACTAAAAAAACACACGATTTAAATGTTTTTTTCATGGCCGCGATTTATCCCCGTCAATTATCTGTAGTTTTGGTTTTTCATGGGAACAAAGCACGCTGTATTTGACAATGGTTTGGTCTGTCCCTTTTGCAGGAGGCCTCCCCTTCCAACAGGCTCATTGTTTATGCCTGCCCCCAGCTCCGCCCCAACTCCGCCCAGCAGGTTACCTGGTGCGGTTCACCAGCCCCAGCGCAAAAAACAAGCACCAGTCCCTCTGGTCTCCTCCATTTTTCTTCCACCCTCGCTCTGTTCTGCTTTTGGAACAGTCAGATTCCAAATTGGGGGGGGGGCAAGGCAGCGCTTTCCTCAAAGCTTCCCTCTATTTTCTATAGGTGTGGAACCCATTGCCCTTTAATGATAGACAGGATTTGGGGGGGCAGGGAATCCATGTGCCCAGAGAAGTGTTTAGCTAAAAGTGGGAATGGCAGGGTGTGGGGAGAGGAAAGAAGGCCCCTGGATTGCGCGCCAGCCATGATCCGGCCACATTGCATCGTGAGAGACAGGAGGGCTCCTAGCTTGCGCTCCAGCCCCGATCCAGCCAGTGTGCATGGCGGTGCGGGCGAGAGGAAAGAAGGCCCCTGGATTGCGCGCCGGCCATGATCCGGCCACAGTGCATCGAGAGAGAGGAGGGAGATAAGAGCAGGCTGGCCGCCCCTCTTCAGAAGAGTGATGGGAGGGAGTTTTGACTTGGGTTTTCCGCTCTCAGGATGCACATTTTTCCCATCCGAATTCTCAAAAATCCCCCCTCCCCTCTGGCGTCAGAGGGGCCAACAGCCCCTTCCCTTGAACATCCCCCCCACGGGTCCAGCTGCCCTAGACTGAGCTGCCACCACCACCTGCATCCGCGCAACAAAACACGCGTCCACAGGAATGATCGTCTCAAAAGTGGTTTGGATTGCCTCTCTTTTAATGCGGCTTATTTTGCTCAGTGGGGGGGAAAGACGGATCTGCAGTGAATAACCAAAATTTGACTCTGATGCAAATCAGCGTCGAAACAGCAGCAAATCTCCGTGAAGAATACCCCAAAGGTAGAAAGAGAAACTGATTAATGGAGATAGTATAAAGGTTGCCTCGCTCCTCCCTCAGCAGGCTTGCAAGGTCTCTGGGTTTGATTGGAAGTTTCAGGGTTTTAGCCTCCTTCTCAGGGTCTCCAAGAGAAGAGTAAAATCCCAGGGTCAGTGGTCAGAACCAAGGGCCAAGATACTTTCTGCTTCGCTTGATGAAAGCTTTTTTTGTTTGCCTTGCTTCTTTCTCTCCAAGCACCAAGGCTACACTTAGGGTTGCCTACTCTTGGAAAGCCCAAGTATATGGTAGGGGTCAGGTCTCATCCACTGGTGGAACCCAGCTAGGGTTGCCAGCAAGGTTTCCAACCTCCAGGTACTAGCTGGAGATCTCCTGCTATTACAACTGATCTCCAGCCAATAGAGATCAGTTCCCCTGGAGAAAATGGCCGCTTTGGCAATAGGACTCTATGGCATTGAAGTCCCTCCCCAAACCCCGCCCTCCTCAGGCTTTGCCCCAAAAACCTCCTGCCAGTGGCGAAGAGGGACCTGGCAACCCTAGGCAACCCTGGCAACATGTGCGATCCCCACTCCGGAGCGGCCTGGTGGATTGGCGGGCAATTGCCTGTTGAAATCACCCACCTGGCAACTAGGGTTGCCAACCTCCAGGCACTAGCTGGAGATCTCCTGCTATTACAATTGATCTCCAGCTTTTACGAGTTCAAAGGGCAGAGGGATGAAGGATACAGAAAGGAGAAAGGGAGTCAAAGACACATGGCCCTCACAGACTGCTTTGGCCATGGACTCTATAGCATTGAAGTCCCTCCCCCCACCCTCCTCAGGCTCCACCCCAAAAACCTCCCACCGATGGCGAAGGGGGACCTGGCCTAATGGCAGCTCTAAGCCCAGCCCAGGAGCCGCCCATCTGGGTCAAGAGGTGGAGTTCATTGTGGCCAAGGGGAGAATCCCATGTGGCCAAGGCAGAGCTCAAGGGTTGAAAGACAGAGCACTAGTCCTATGAATATTTCCATGCCATTTCCTTTCCCTCAGGCCAAATATTCTTCAGAAAGAGTATGCATTTTTCCCGTCACCTGTGCATCAATCGCACATAAATTGTGTAAACGGATGTAAAGTAGCCCATGCATATAATGCTGTTCCGAGCATTTATCGCTGTTAGGCTGCAAGGGTTTTTAAGGTAGTGCCTAGCAATTGTTGGTACTGTGTGGAATCGAATGCTGATTATATCCACATGTGGTGGAACTGTATGAGAGTGAGAAATTATTGGCATATGGTCAAAATTATGTTTTCTATGGGTATCCAGCACATGATTGAACTATCCCCAGAGTTGTTTTTGTTGAACTATGAACCTTGTCCTAAAGAATTTTTGGATTCCTATTCTTTATATTATCATGGCTGCAGGAATAGAATTTGCTAAGGTTTGAAAGAGCAAAAAAACTCCCATGTGTTGAGAAAGTCAAGTATTTTGATTTGTATGTTAGATTATCTGAATTGTTGAAAAATAGAGATTTATCTTGGTTGTCTGTTACATGGAAAAATATTATTTGATAGAGGGAACAGTTGGTATAGATTTTGTATAGATCTGTTATTTCTAAAATTACATTATGAAAATAAACATTTTTTAAAAAGAGTCAAGGGGCAGAGCCCAACACAAAACGTTGACAGGGCAGTTCTAAGCAGAGGTACACCCTTGAGTTCTGGATTTAGGTAGGTGTACTTCTGGATAGAATTGCTCTGTAATTCATCTAAGGCACACAGCTCTGTGTCTTTCTCCACTCTCACTCTCACTCTCCTCTCTCTCTCTCTATGAGGAGATATGAGGCAGGAAAGGGAAGCAGAAAAAACAACCAAAGACAGCTGCGGTTAGGGTTGCCAGCTCCGGGTTGGGAAGTACCTGGAGAATTTTGGGGTGGAGCCTGAGGAGGGCAGGGTTTGGGGAGGGGAGGGACTTCAATTCCATAGGGCCCAATGGCCAAAGTGATCGTTTTCTGCAGGGGCACTGATCTCTATCAGCTGGAGATCAGTTGTAATAGCAGGAGGTCTCCAGCTAGTACCTGGAGGTTGGCAACCTTAGCTGCAGTGTTTAGATGCTTTCCTTCAACTTGTGGCTGTTCCACTCTAGGAAGAGCAACTTAAGCTGGAGGAAGGCTTCAGTCTTTGCTGAGTGGATTGGCTGGAGATGAAGTGCTCTGAAAGCCCTATTTTAAATGCTTATCATTATCATTGTTCTTTCTCCCCTGGTTTTTCCTTCTGCTCTCAGGCATACTTCTCTAACCTCTTTCTCTTCGTGTGATCTCCCCGGTCTCCTTTCTCCATGTAGCACCAACGAAGCCCCAGCAAACGATGCAGAGCTTGCCGTGTCTCCCCAAGAACCCAACCCTGCCGAATCCCACATGGAGTCATTTAAAGGCAAGGATGCTAGTCCAACGGAGCAAGAGGGCAGCAGCCAGGACACGAGCGAGCAAGCCCTGTTGGGCGACCTGCCGATGGACACGTGCCGGACTATCAGCCGGAGCGAGCCCGATCTCTCGTCCATCACCACCAACACAGAGAAAGTCACGGAGAGCACCACCATTATGATTGACGTCCAAGACTCTGCTGTGGTACAGAGTGAGGACCTCTCTCTCTTTCCCTGTTTGCTTGACAGTGAAATCTCAGTATGTTAAGAGATCTTGAAATGTGTAGTGAAGGTCTGTCAGAGAATCTCCTGTTGAGGTGAAAGTAGTTTAACTTTCTTATCAGTGTTGTCTCAGGAGGTTCAAAGCAGAACATGGGAGGTACCACTTTGACCACTTCTTCACTGTGGTCAAAGTGTGGCGTAGTGGTTAAGAGCGGTGGTTTGGAGCAGTGGACTCTGATTTTATTTATTTTATTTATTTATTCACATTTATAGCCTGTCCTCATTCCCAGTCCATCCGGGCTCAGGGCGGGTTACAACCTTTAAAATCAACAAAACCATTAAAATCAATTATTAAAACCAGGAGAACCGGGTTTGATTCCCCACTCCTCCACATGAATGGCGGATGCTAATCTGGTGAACTAGATGTGTTTCCCCACTCCTACACATGAAGACTCAAGGTTGACTCCGCCTCCCATCCTTCCGAGGTCAGTAAAATGAGTACCCAGCTTGCTGGGGTAAAGAGAAGATGACTGGGGAAGGCACTGGCAAACCACCCCGTAAACAAAGTCTGCCTAGAAAATGTCAGGATGTGACATCACCTCATGGGTCAAGAATGACCCAGTGCTTGCACAGGGGACCTTTACCTTTACCTTTACACATGAAGCCAGCTGGGTGACTCTCCGAAGGAGCCGTTTTCTCCAGGGGAACTGAGATCTGTAGTCTGGAGATCAGTCGTAACTCCAGGAGATCTCCAGACCCTACTTGGAGGTTGGCAATCCTACAAGCAGCATAATAAATGGGTGACTTGATGTGCAGCGTGGACTGGCAGGAAAAGACTTTCCTTTCCCCCCATGCTTCTTTAAAACAAAAATGCTGATCTCTGTAGTCTGGAGATGAGCTATAATTCCAGGGGAACTGATCTTGGTTGCTGGGAGATCAATCGTAATAGTTGGAGATCTCCAGTTGCCACCTGGAGACTGGCAACCCTACCTTTGAGAAGGCAGCACAATGAGGAGAAAGCGCCAGGTTGGCAGTCCCGAGTTTCTATCGCCTGGAGATCAGTTGTTCGGGTTGCCAACCTCCAGGTACTAGGTGGAGATCTCCCGCTATTACAGCTGATCTCCAGCCAATAGAGATCAGCTCACCTGGAGAAAATGGATGCTTTGGCAATTGGACTCTATGGCATTGAAGTCCCTCCCCTCCTCAAACCCCACCCTCCTCAGGCTCTGCCCCAAAACCTCCTGCTGATGGCGAAGAGGGACCTGGGAATCCTAGGCTCTGCCCCAAAAATCTCCAGGTATTTCCCAACCTAGAGCTGGCAACCCTAGCAGTTGTAATAGCGGGAGATCAGCCATCACCTGGAGGTTGTAATAAAAAAAACACAGTTGTAGGCTATTAGAATATAAACAAATATTTTATATGGTATATTATTCACTTCATATATAACATGTGGTATGAAAGAAAACACTAACAAAAACACTAGTAATGTAACTCATAGGTACAAAACAAGTTGTGTACAAAAAGGGCGTGAATATAGTAGTTTCTTCTTTGATAAGTATCAGAGGCTCTGATACTTATCGAAGAAGAAACTAATATATTCACGCCCTTTTTGTACACAACTTGTTTTGTACCTATGAATTACATTATGTGTTTAATAATGTATACTTACTAGTGTTTTTGTTAGTGTTTTCTTTCATACCACATGTTATATATGAAGTGAATAATATAACATATAAAATATTTGTTTATATTCTAATAGCCTACAACTGTGTTTTTTGATCACCTGGAGGTTGGCAACCCTACCCCCCGGCCCTGGGGAGGAGCAAGGAGCCATTTTTCCTGGGGTAAGTGTGGGGGAAAGGATTTCTAAAGGATTTTCCCCCTCTGCACAATTGCCCCAATCCAATAGGTGGTTCCCTGCAGCTGTTTTTACTTCTAAAACAAGTCCACACAGTGATCTGGTATGGGTGTTTATATATCTCCTCTGATTTGGCTTTCAGAGGCAGTGACTGCGAGGCACAGGAGACTCCATCCAGTGAAGTTGTCCTTATGAATTCAGGCCCACTTCCACTCTCCCGTTAGTCACTTTCCAAATATCCGAGAAAGTGTTTTTTCTTGTGCTTCCAGGTGAAACAGTTTAAATGTGGATATTAATTAAGGAGCACCACTGAAAATGCCTTGTTAAAGCCCCCCTTTTGTCTCCTGGCTTGACAACCTTTCTCCTTTTCCTAATCTCCTTCTAACAAACTGCAGAACCAGGAGGTGAGAATGTAAAACAGCAATTTCTGTGCTTCCCCCACCTCCCTTCTGACATCCCCAAGCAATCAGTTCATTGGGGTTGGGTTTGCTTTGCCACCGCTGGGGAAGGGCGTGTTAGACAGGGCTATGTTTAGGCTGCTGGGCTCTGGGAGCGCATGAGAAGTGGTACCAGGCGCAGAATTCTGCTGTCTGCAAATCTCAGCTTTCAGTTTCTCAATTTTTACAAAAATACTTCATGTGTTTAGAGGCTGAATACAATCATTTACTACTTGTTTATTTGGCATGTGTCCTGCCCTGCCAAGGGATGAGTAAAATGTTTCCATGCGTGTTTAAGGTAAAGGTCCCCTGTGCGAGCACCGGGTCATTCCTGACCCATGGGGTGACGTCACATCCCGACGGTTACTAGACAGACTTTGTTTACGGGGTGGTTTGCCAGTGCCTTCCCCAGTCATCTTCCCTTTACCCCCAGCAAGCTGGGTACTCATTTGACCGACCTCGGAAGGACGGAAGGCTGAGTCGACCTTGAGCCGGCTACCTGAAACTGACTTCCATCGGGATCGAACTCAGGTCGTGAGCAGAGTTTGGACTGCAGTACTGCAGCTTACCACTCTGCGCCACGGGGTTTCAGAGACGAGGGGGATATAAACATGAGCTTAAATTTGCTCACTGAAATCAGTAGGACTTAAAAACACGAAAGGCTAGATTGTGCTCCAATTCATTCATGTCAGATGAGCAAATTAATGGGACATCAAGGGGCTCAAGAAGACAAGGTGTTTACTGCATCAGAAAGGTGTTAAAATTGTTCTCTTGACACAGGACAATACAGACAAGTAGCTGGCTGGGTTGTTGTGGACACATGGGAGAATTCAGCCAAAGGACAGTGCTTGATCCAAGGCCCTTTCACACAACTGGAACAATGCACTTTGAGGTTGTTACTGTACTAGTATTCCCAGCGATGTATTAAGAGTTTGAAAATGTTGTAAAAAATACTGTTCACACTTTCTATGTATTCCCAGCGATGTATTAAGAGTTTGAAAACGTTATAAAAAATACTGTTCGCACTTTGTTTGGCCCCTTTACCTGTGAAGACGTCTTCCAACCATTTATAAGCCGCAGTATCCAAAAACCCTTTTAAAGCGATGTTTTTTACATTTTCAAATTCTTAATACATCGCTGGGAATACAAAGTGCGGTAACCCCCTGAATCCACTTTCAATGCACTTTAACAATAGTTTGCAAGTGGATTTTTCCGTTTCACAGTAAAATCCAGCTGTAAAGTGCATTGGAAGTGGGTGGAAAGTGCATTATTCAGCATGTGTGAAAGTTCCCCAAGTTATGGAAACCAGGAGCGCTGCTGAATAAGGTTTGTTTTGGTTTGGAGGAGCGTTTCAATGCCCTTCCCAAATCCTGAATAAATCATGCCAATCACCTACCACAGAATTCATCTTTATTTAGTGCAGAAATTGCATGGCCTGAGTCCAGAATGGTTGTGTTTTTATTTTATTTTATCATAGCATACGCACAGCCATGTGTCAGCTTGAGCTGGGTGCGTGCAAGCGGAGGGGAGGCTGCCTTAAGATAGAGTCCATATGAGGCTTGTGGCTTTTAAGAAAGGAATGGGTTTTTTTTTTTAATGGATAAAGAAATCCAATCTGTGTTAGAGAAGGCAAGATAGGCATTCTAACTTGCTGTCTAACAAAGGGACAAAACACACGGCACACGTGACTCAAGTCAGGTCACAGGTGCCTGATCTGAATTGTAGTCACAAGTAGTAGAAGAAGAGTTGGTTTTATATGCCGACTTTCTCTACCTTTTAAGGAAGAATCAAACCGGCTTACAATCTTCTTCCCTTCCTCTCCCCAAAACAGACATCCTGGCCATTTGTGATGGGTCAATTTTGATGCTTGCTGAAAGCATTTTTTTTAAATGCGACCTTTAAAATTCACTGTCCTGATGCAAAAGGAGAAATTACACACACACACACACACACACACACAGTTGCCTGCTCCTTCGTTCCTTCCGTTAGCAACCGCCTTTTGCATAGCTAATGCGTGGCTGTGATTTGGCATGGTTCCTTGAGGGAATTCTTCGAGGAGGGGGTGGAGCAAACACAAAAGGTCACATTAAAGGGGCTCTTAAGGGGTATGCACCTGCTTCGCAGTCACTTCCTGAATGACAGTTCAGTGTGAAAAACTCAAAAAAGTATGCAGGGCACTTCAGCCTGGAATACGCTGCTAATTACCAAGCATAAATGGCCCCTGTGATGTACGTGGGGCTGAGAGAGTTCAGGGAGAACTGAGACTAGCCCAAGGTTACCCAGCTGGCTTCATGTGGCAGAGTGGGGAAACTAACCCTGTTCCTCCAGATCAGAGTCTGCCGCTCATGTGGAGGAGTGGGGAATCAAACCAGGTTCTCCAGATTAGAGAACCTGCTCTTAACCACTACACCACACTGGCTTGATTGTAATCGTGTAATCATGAGAAGTCACCTTCAAAGCACTCTGTTGCTTGGTTTGACTTGGGAATGCTGGGGCGGGGGAGAGATACAGTGAGCACGTGTCACCCTCTTGGAGGTCAGGGGGAGAGGGAGGAGAGAAGGAGAAACTGGAAGGAAGAAACTCCCTAAGATTAGCAGTCTAGGTAGCAGCAGAATAAGCAAGAGGGCAGCAGACAGAACGATCTGATGTGCCCACCTTACTCATTCTGCCGCCTACAGTACTGGTGTGCTTGCTGAGAAGAGACGTCGCATCGTCCTTCACTTCCAGCATCAGGATATTAGGCTTTGCAGCTGTTCAGAGTATAACATTTTCTGTGGGTTACACAAAGGCTGTAATTAGGGGTGTGGCTGCATATTAAGGAAAAGGAAACTTCAGTCCCCTGCCACGTCTGTGCAGTTTTCCCATAATGACTTCAGGCAGGAGGCCTTATTGGGCGGTGAAAGAAAGAATTAACCCATCCTCTTCCATTCTCCTTGATTCCCATGGGCATAGTGTCAATGGTATACAGCCGTGGCTTAGAACTAACAAGTTTACCAATCACAGCTGGCCCCACCCACAAGATTGTGCCCCTTTATTCTAACTGGTATTTCTGAAATCAAACTGAAAACTAAGGAGCATGTGTTATTCTAGTCAAACACACGGCCTGGGGTGTGTGTGGATCCGGCCCCTTGAGAGCTCCTTGAGAGCTCTTATGTGGCCCGCAAACCATCCAAGGCAGCCACCCCCCAGTCCCCATCTGAGCTAGCGAGCCCGTTGCTGGCTGGCTGGCGAGCCGAGGCAGCCACCACCCCACCCCACACACATGCTCCCAATCTGGGCTGATGAGCCATGGCCCGGCCTGACCAAGTAGGGCTGTTGGGGGGAGGAATGTGGGAAAATCCGGGTTTGGGTTTATTGGCCTCCCCCCCCCCAGGAAAACCCAAATGCCGAATTCCCCCATACCTGCTAAAATGCCCCCCCCCCCCGAGATGCGAAAAGCCACAAAAAGGGTTTAATGCATTTAAATGGCTGAATTTTTCGGGAATCCCGAATTTAAAGCCGAATTCCCACCTTTACCGGTATAGGGGAATTCGGCATTCGGGTTTTCCTGGGGCAGGGGGAAGGCCAATAAACCCGAACCCGAATTTTTCCGAATATTTTTTTCAACAGCCCTAGCCCCTGTTCTAGTATATTTCTCTACTCTGATTCCCACCTTCTGCCTCCAGAACCTCAAAGCCATCTCTCTTGGCTGTAGCCAAGTTAGTCAGTTTGGATACTGGGACCTACCCTAGGGCACTAGATGGCCCTAATGTGATGGTGATGTAGTTGTTTCTGAGCTGTGATGCCGCAGAAAGTTGCACGTGTGCCACCATCCTTAAGCAAGTCATTCTGTGCCTGAGTCAGATCTCTTGCGGGTGCTCGTGTGTATTCTTCGCTACCTGGTACAGAAACCAGACTTGTTTGTTTTACAGTTAGCAACAAGACCGATGGTGAAGCTAGCCCTTTGAAGGAGTCGGAGACCAAGGAAGAGGAAGGGGAGGAGACGGAGAAGAAGAAAAAGCGGAAGAAGGAGAAGAGGAAGACGGGCAAGCCGATGGTTCCACACAGCTCCATGTTCATTTTCAGCACCACAAACCCGTGAGAGTTCTCTCTGTATTTTTTTAAAATGCTTGAATTGCTTAAGATAGTGGTTTTCCAAACTGAATTGTGGAGAAGGATGGAGGTCCTGGGAAAGATACAGCGTTCCTAAATGAGGAGAACTGTAACAGCGGACCAGAACAGAGCGAGAAAACAGGGCCAGATGACCGCCCCATCACTGCCAGCCTTCCTCTGAGATGTGCATTTGGCAAGCCTGATCCTTAAAACTGAGAATTTTGAAAACCACCAGCTTGGTATTATAGCTAAAGTTGCCTTTAGCTAGAGCAAATGCACAGGATTATCATTAGGTATGAATTTCATTCGGAACCTTATGGCACTTGTAACAAGTTTTTTATTCTAGCATAAGCCTTCATGGATGAGAGCCCGCTTTTGTCAAATGCATGTAGTGGGCCCTCATCTGACATTCAGTTTTAAAAAATGAACAGCTGGGTCATAAGAATATAAGAAAAACCATGCTGGATCAGGCCAAGGCCCGTCAGGTCCAGCAGTCTGTTCACTCAGTGGCCAACCAGGTGCCTCTAGGAAGCCCACAAACAAGACAACTGTAGCAACACCACCCTGCCTGTGTTCCATAGCACCTAATATATTCAGCATGCTCCTCTGATCTGGAGAGAATGTCCAGTCTCCTCTTAAAGCTGTCCAAGTTGGCAGCCATCACCACATCCTGGGGCAGGGAGATCTACAATTTAACTATATGTTGGGTGAAGAAACACTTCCTTTTACCTGTTTTGAATCTCTCACCCTCCAGCTTCAGCAGATGACCCCGTGTTCTGGTATTATGAGAGAGGGGGAAAAGTTTCTCCCTGTCCACTCTCTCCATACAATGCATAATTTTCCATACCTCTGTCATATCTCCCCTTAACCACTTTCTTTCCAAGCTAAACAGCCCTAAACCTTTTAACGGCTCCTCATAGGGCCGTTGCTCTCTCCCCCTGATCATTGTGGTTTTTCTTTTCTTCTCCTTCTCAGGCTCTGCAATATCCTTTTTTAAGTATGGTGACCAGAGCTGTACACAGTATTCTGAGTGTGGTCTCACCATAGTTTTGTACAAGGGCAGTATGTTAGCAGCAGTTTTGTTCTCTATTCCTACAGGGTGAGCTGAAATTATGTAAAATTCAAATGTAATCCAGAAAAGTATAGTGACCATTCACAATAGCAGTGATTGGCAGTCTCTCATCCCAAGTTTTGTCCTACTAGTTGACAGTTCTGGGGAGGGAAATGGGAAAAAATGAGTTGGTTATTTACTTGGACTGGAGTACTTGGATAGCCACCTGGACTTTGGACCTTTTCAATGCCATTGATCATAATTTTAAGGGGGGACCCTAATTTTTTTAAATCATGTACTTGAAGGCACTTTACACACACTTCTACAAACTTGAAGTTTCCTCAAGTTTGCAGAACTGAAAATTGTACCCATGGCTTGCCCCGATGTCTAGATTTTTTGCTCCACACAGGGCCCAACCCTTGATGATGATGATTACAATTCAAATCACAGAATGCTATTGCAAGAGTCCTTGGTTGCTTCTTATCCCTCTTCTTGTTACAGAACTGATGAACAAATTTTAGGCAGAATGCTCAGTATCGATACAGAGTAAATAGCGGATAATTTTCAAAATTCATAAAAGCCATGACTTTCATACTATCGGCCAACATTTGGAGATGAATTTAAGGAGTTTCTGGCTAACATTGCCATCTTGTGGCTGAAGAGGAAACGGCAACATCTTTTAAAGATGGCAGCAAATCTTTTTCAAAGGCAATGTCCAGTGCAATAGACATCCCTTGATAAACAGCTCTTCTGTCGTTTCTCAAACAGGATCCGGCGAGCCTGTCATTACATTGTCAACCTGCGCTACTTTGAGATGTGCATCCTTCTGGTAATTGCAGCAAGTAGCATCGCCTTGGCAGCAGAGGACCCCGTCCTGACCAACTCAGAGAGGAATAAGGTGATTACTCGTTTTGTTGACAATTCTACCACAGTACAAGAGGGTTTTAACAGAGGGAATAACCTTCCATTCCCCATCGTTCAGCATAAAGGTGGGCCATCCAAAGGGTTGCCAACCTCCAGGTGCTAGCTGGAGATCTCCCACTATTACAACTGATCTCTGGCCAATAGAGATCAGTTTGCCTGGAGAAAATGGCTGCTTTGGCAATTGGGCTCTATGGCATTGAAGTCCCTCACCTCCTCAAACCCCTCCCTCCTCAGCCTCCGTCCCAAAAATCTCCAGGTATTTCCCAACATGCTGGCAACCCTAGCCATCTACTTAGGAGAATCACATGGTGCAGCTTACTGGGTTGTACCATTCCAGACTTGTTAGGGGTTCACATGCTAGAATGCTTCCACTTCATAAAACTACCTGATTTTTTAAAAAAGGATAAACATTTTGCTGTTACAAACAAGGGTTTGCCTAATGATCTCTGTGACATCCTAGTATTTGTAATGAGAAGGGAATGTTTAGGTGGATGGATGGATATGGATTCAAATATCCAAGTTCCTCAACTGCAATATGAGTGGTCGATTCCTCTCATTGTGTGTTTAAGTTCAAAGCAAAATTCAAAACAGTGGATTCATCTAATTGAAATCTTGGGAAGTATTTCCCAAATTGGTCTATGCTATTATGTTGGCAGGGCGGAATGCATATAGCCTGTCCTCCCTTCACTTCGTTTCTGTGCAAATATGCAAAAGCTTGTCTTGAACCTTCAGTCTTCTGGTCTCTGGTGGCCCAGTAATGGACCTTCCAAGGATTTGGAGAGGGGGCTAGGCATTAAACTGCCCTGGGGCCCCATAGGGTTAAGGGCACCCAACATCATATTTCCTAAGGCTAGTGCACAAACAAGGTTGTGCCCATCGGACCTTTGACCTTCGTGGCAGATGCTTATAAAAAAGAATTCTATTGGCCAATCTGGAGAATCAGAATTCATGGTGGTTAATGAATGTATCCATCTAATACTGCATACTAAATTAAATAATTCATGGTCAGGGGCCTGGAGACCAGGCCCTATGAGGAAAGTTTGAAGGATTTGGGAATGTTTAGTCAGGAGGAGGTTGAGAGGGGACATGATTGCTCTCTTTAAATATTTGAAAGGCTTGTCACTTAGAGGAGGGCAGGGAGCTGTACCTGTTGGCAGCAGAGGATAGGACTTGCAATAATGAGTTTAAATTACAGGCAGAGAGGTACCGGCTGGATATTAGGAAAACGTTTTTTACAGTATGTGATGTTCAACAGTGGAATCAATTTCCTAGGGAGGGGGTGAGCTCCCCCTCACTGGCAGTCTTTAAGCAGAGGCTGGACAAGCACTTGTCAGGGATGCTCTAGGCCCGTGTTGGCGAACCTATGGCACGCGTGCCCGACCTGGCACGCGTAGCCCTCTCTGCCGGCACGCAGGTAAGTGGCTCGGGACGGGACCGAAAGTCCAGACGGGCGAGGCAGCGACGGATGGAAGAGGTGGAGAGAGAGCCAGCCCGCTTCCCGAGGGACGGGGCGAGGAACCGGCAAGCCGACAGAAGACGGAGCGCAGAGACGCGGCGGCGCGCTGCCGCACCCCAGCTGTAGCCCCGCCGCCCGGTCGCGCCTGCGCCAGTCAGAGGACTTGGCTGGGGGCGTGGGGAGGAGGGCAGGATGTTTCAGCCCTAATAAGGTCTTGGGGGCGGGACTAGAGGGAGGGCTGAAACATCCTGCCCTCCTCCCCACGCTCCCAGCCAAGTCCTCTGACTGGCGCAGGCACGACCGGGCAGCGGGGCTACAGCTGGGGGGCGGCAGCGCGCCGCCGCGTCTCTGCGCTCCGTCTTCTGTCGGCTGTCGGCTTGCCGGTTCCTGGCCCGTCCCTCGGGAAGCGGGCTTGCTCTCTCTCCACCTTTTCCATCCGTTGCTGCCTCGCCCGTCTGGACTTTCGGTCCCGTCCCGGGCCACTTACCCGCGTGCCGGCAGAGGAGGCTCCACCCCCACCAAAAGTCGACCACGAAGCCTCTCCTCACCGCCCCATTTCTGGTTTATTCCCCCCCCACACACACACACACACGAGAGGTGGTGTGTGAGGTAAAGCGCCACCCTCCCCCTCCCCCTTCCCTCACAGCGCAGCCGGGTTTTGAATGCGCGCTCGAGGGCCGGCAGCACCAAGGCGGGCGGCGAGGAGGAGGTCGGGGCTCGGGGGTGGGGGTGGGGAAAGCAATGTTTGATTCAAGCATGGGGGGTTATTGGCCATTTATGAATGGGAGGTTTTGCATTGGATTTGCCACTCAGATGCACATTTTCCCCATCCAGATCCTCAGAACTCAACAATAAGCCCCCCTGCAGAGTTTTTTTTTCAGACGGAACCCTCTGAATATAGAGCAGGTTTTGCTTCATATATTTGCCTTAGGGTTGCCAGGTGTCTCTCCCCCAATCATTTACCTCTTTTCCTGATGGTTCAGTTACAAATATCAAGTTTCACTTTGAAGAAGAGTTGGTTTTTATATGCCGACTTTCTCTACCACTTAAGGAAGAATCAAACCGGCTTTCAATCACCTTCCCCTCCCCACAACAGATACCCTGGCCATTTATGCATGGTCAGTTTTGATGTTCGCTAAAAGCTCTTTTTTAAAATGTGAATTTAAAACTGCCTATTCACGGTCTCGAAGCAAAAGGAGAAATTCCACCCCTCCCACTCGCCTGCTCCTTTTTGCATAGCCATTAGCATGTGCATAGCTAACCCGCCACTGTTATTTTGCATGGTTCCTTCAGGGGGATTCTTCAGGTTAAATTGCCGTGTTGGCACTTTGCGATATATAAGAGGGTTTGGGGTTGCAGTTTGGGCACTCAGTCTCTAAAAGGTTCGCCATCACTGCTCTAGGCTGATCCTGCATTGAACAGGGGGTTGGACTAGATGTCCTGTGTGGCCCCTTCCAGCTTTATGATTCTATGTAGTATTTTGCTGTTCCAGATATTTAGGTGCATTGTGTTCTCTACCTACAGTGTGAGGGGTTAGAGGGACAGGAGAAGAGCTATGTTTTGCCCAGGACCCTGGTTACCTTTCGGTGGCCCTGAGAATTTCTCACAATTTCTCCTTGAGCATCAGTCCATGTGGTAATTGTGAGACACACTGTATGTAAATCTACTTTCAGGTAACCTTCTTGGTATGATTGACTGGCACGATTGCACACAATTAACTGTTACCCTGGACTCTGCAAGAGTGGATTTGATCCACTGTCAATAGAGAACTGACCTGCCACTTTGACCAAAAATGGATGGAATATTGAGGATGTTAACAAATAATTTCTTATAGTCAATATAAAACCCAGAGTGTCAACAACAGAAACTCTCGATACTTCTCAGAACCAAGCTCCTGTGTCTTTGAGGTGGTAGTGAGGCCAAGGCAGAGGTGAAGCAAGGCAAACTAAGGCCAAAAATGCATGGTCCCTTTGTGTGTGTGTGTGTGTGTGTGTGTGTGTGTGTGTGTGTGTGTGAAGTGCCGTCAAGTCGCTTCCAACTCATGGCGACCCTATGAATGAAAGTCCTCCAAAATGTCCTATCTTTGACAGCCTTGCTCAGATCTTGCAAATTGAAGGCTGTGGCTTCCTTTATTGAGTCAATCCATCTCTTGTTGGGTCTTCCTCTTTTCCTGCTGCCCTCAACTTTTCCTAGCATGACTATCTTTTCCAGTGACTTTTGTCGTCTCATAACGTGACCAAAATACGATAGCCTCAGTTTAGCCATTTTAGCTTCTAGGGTCAGTTCAGGCTTGATTTGATCTATAACCCACTTATTTGTTTTTTTGGCAGTCCACGGAATCCGTAACACTCTCCTCCAACACCACATTTCAAAGGAATCTATTTTCTTCCTATCAGCTTTCTTCACTGTCCAGCTTTCACACCCATACATAGTAATAGGGAATACGATGGCATTAATTAATCTAGTCTTGGTGGCCAGTGACACATCCTTACACTTCAAAATCTTTTCTAGCTCCTTCATGGCTGCCCTTCCCAGTCTCAATCTCCTTCTGATTTCTTGGCTGCAGTCTCCCTTTTAGTTGATGGTGGAGCCAAGGAATAGAAAGTCTTGAATAATTTCAATTTCCTCATTGTCAACCTTAAAGTTGTGTAATTCTCCTGTAGTCATTACTTTTGTTTTCTTGATGTTCAGCTGTAGTCCTGCTTTGGCACTTTCTCTTTTTACTTTCAGCAGTAGTCATTTCAAATCTTCACTATTTTCTGCCAATAATGTAGTGTCATCAGCATATCTCAGATTATTAATGTTCGTCCCTCCAATTTTCTCTCCACCTTCATCTAAATCTAATCCAGCTTTCCTAATTATATGTTCGGCATATAGATTGAAGAGATAGGGAAATAAAATACATCCTTGTCTGACACCTTTGCCAATTGGAAACCATTTCCAATGGTCTTTTAACCCACTTTATTCCCCGTTTCAGCCAGGACCAAATTTACCTGGGCTGGGGGGGGGGGGGAAACTACACATTACCTTCAACGAGCAGGGGCGAAACTGTGTGCAAATCGATCCATGTAAACAGAAAATGCAGGATACATGGAGTTCCTGTTTAGTTTGGCACTCCTCCCACGACCCCAGTGATTGGTTGTTTCAAATGAAGGCCTTCCCTGCCCTGGGAAACGACCAATCACCGGGGGCGGGAGTGTTGCAAGCTAAACAGGAACTCCACGTCTCTCGCATTTTCTGTTTACATGGATTGATTTGCACACAGTTTCATCCCTGCTCATTCAAGGTAATGCATACAGTTTCCCCCCAGCCAGGGTAAATTTGATCCTGGCTGAAACCGGGAATAAAGTGGGTTAAGGGACCATGAGTTTTTGGCCTATGTCTTGTATTCTAGTTTCTCAGACTGGCATGCAAGTCTTTATAGGAACCAGGAAGTATCCACAGTGGTATATTAATGCAGAAAGTTCTTCCTTAGAAGGTCTGATCTCCCTTTTTGTGGTTGTGTGTAACGTGAACCCCATCTGACATCCTCCAGGTTACCAACTTAAGAATCCATTGTTGGCTCAAATCCTGAGACTTGGAGAGGGATCCTAAGCAGCGTTACAAACTTGTAAGCTCAGTGACTTCAGTGGATTTAGAAGGGTGTAACTCTGCTTAGGGATTCACTGTCAGGGGAAGATAAAACTTGGCAAAGAAGAAATTATTAACTACAAACTAAGTTTTCTTAAGGAACAGAGCAGAGTCAGGAGTAGAGACAAACAAAGAAGTCAATGGAACTGGGGAAATTAAGCAGAGAGATGTGAGGGGTGTGTGTGCATCTCATTTGTACTTTCCACACTGCAAGGCTTTAGAATCTCTGCTGCCTTATTTCAAACATTAAAAAATAACGTGTACTGCTGAGACTGTTAATGCTCAGTCTCTGTTTCCTATCCACAATTCAGGGTATGTACTTTTTTTTTCCAGATCCCCAAGGTAATAATTAGTGAGACGTTGTGAATAGCAAATTAGCTTGGAGGAGGAATGATGCTGTTGGCAGTAGGGGTTTTATGTAAAAACTGGGAATTTGCAGCCAGGATGATGCCTAACACCGAGTCCTTCAGGTCATCTGCTCCCAGATGCGAGGAGAACCAGGCTTTTTCAAACAACACGCCTCAGCTTGATGACAAATCGGCCTAAAAGAAGTTACATGCTGCATGCGTGGGCTACAGTTTTGCAAGTAGTTCCAATTAGTGCCTGTATAAGTAGCTCTGCAGTGATAGTGGCAGGGTGGTGTCAGGGGAGAAGCCAGGGCGTAGGCGGCATCAACTGGTTTAAGGCACAAAGTTGAAGGGCAAATGGGAAAGCACACATGAACCATTGGTCTATCAATGTCAGCATTGCCAACTTTGGCCGGCAGCAGCTCTCTAAAGTCTCAGGTAAAGGTCTTTCTTGTTACTTTCTGCCTGGAGATGCTGAAGATGAAAACTGGAACTTACCGCACACAAAGTAGATGCTCTGCCACTGAGACTCGTAGGCCGAGGCGCGACAAAAAACACCAAAAGCCGGCCTGCCGGCTAAGGGTCACTAACTTTGGGACCAGCCACAGAGCAGTCCCTAAACTGCAATTTTGTATGTGGCAATTATAATAGCTGTGTGCTGCCAAGTTACAACCAACTCATGGCGACCCCAGGACCATGGGGTTTTCAAGGCAAGAGATGAGCAGAGGTAGTTTGCCATTGCTTTCCTCTTCATAGCAGCCCCTGTCTTCCTTAACGGTCTTCCTATCAAGCAAGGCTGAGCAAGAGTGTTAACAATAGGATGTTTTGGAGGTCATTAATTCATAGGGTTGCCATAAGTTGGAAGCGACTAGGGGTGTGCATCAGATAAAGCTGAACACACACACACACCCCGAAAAATACCTTTTTGGTATTTTTCGGGGGGTTGTACCTAAAAAATGGCAGTAATTAAATTGAGCTGAAAAGCAGATCCCCAAATAATGCTGAATTTATTCGGCATTATTCAAGACAGCTTTGGCCCTGCTGCCATTTTTAACCCCCCTCCCTCTCCTCTCCTCTCCCTCTGAGCCCAGCCTTCAGTTTTGCGTCACCACTGGCAACAAAGGACTGAAGTAGGGTTGCCAACCTCCAGGTAGTTCAACAAGCTAAATAACACAAATAACCTATGCTGAAACGACTGTGTTGTAATTACAAAAGCAACATGTAGACTCAATTTCTATGCAGTAATAATTTTACTATACACAATCACAGTGAATCCTAAAGACTAAATCCTACAAAAACTACAGCCTATAGACAAATACACAGACAATATAGTGATACAAAAATATATACAAATCTCTCACAGGGCGAGAGGCTAGTCACTTCCCTCGTAGGGGCACTCAATCACAATGTATGGAGACTGCAAAGTCCTCTACCATTGACTTAATATCGGGGCAAGTCTTGCCCAAAGTCCATCATTTCTCATAAGTAGAAGAAAGAAGATATTGACAAAACAGGCGCAGTCCAGGAACGAAGACTAGGTGTGGCCCAGAATCGGACACCACCTCCGGATCAGTGTGCATTTCGCCGAACCTGGCTTCTTCAGCTAGATAAACTCCTTAATGTGTTTAAGCAAATTTGCTCAGTCTTAGCATGCTCATGGGTACTAAAACCTCACAAGTACAGAAGACCATCAGACCTCTCTGGGTATTTGGTTCCTTACTGAAACGCTTATGTCAACCTATTTGACTTCACTAGACCCACACACTCCCACCCAAGTACTAACTGTGGATGACCCTGCTTCGCTTCCAAGCTCTGGTGAGATCAGGCTAGGGCCGAGTTATCAGGCTGCTCATGTGGCACTTAGGGCAAAAACGCATGGTTGCTTAGGTTGCAAAAACGCATGCGTTCAATCCTGGCTGAATCCTGGCTGAAACAGGGAATAAAGGAGGCTAAAGCAACCATGCGTTTTCGCCCTTAGTGGGTGGTACTGTTTCACTTCCATGCCATGAAAAGTTTCGCTTGCTATTTTTCTATATATCAGGCCTGTGTTGGCACAAGAACAGGCCAGGACAGGTCCCCCCCCCCCGGGGCTCTTAGTTGTTCATTCTGCAGCCAGAAGGCTCTCTCTGCTCACAAAGCTCTTGGCCATTCTGGCAGTAGGGAACCTCAGGGGGCCTCAGACAGTCTGCAGCCCAAGACCAGAATGGAGTGATTCCTGACAGATGGTAGTTCAGGCCATTTCTTTCTCTTTTCCATGCAAGAATTAGGTTGACCACTCGTTCATAATTTTTATGGGCTTTTTATATGTTTGAGAACTTTATACATATCTAACTATGAACCCGGCCCCAGAGCGCCAGTCAAGAAGTCCACACTTTTAGGGTTGGATACAGAAATGGATCCCCTCACTTTAGTTCTTCAGGAGGCAGCCGAAGACTGCTTTATTTAGGGCTGCATGTAATTAAAGCAGTCCTAAACTGTGCTTTTAAATTTGGAGGTTTTTTTAAAAAAAATTAATGTATTTTATTAATATTGTACGCCTCCTTGAGCTCTGTACGAAGAAAGGTGGCTAGTAAATATTTTAAATTAATTAATGTTTCTACAGATTGGCGGGGAAGGGGAGAAACCTCAAGTTTGCATGAAAATCTCAATTTTTAAAAAAGTAAGACATAATTTAAAAAAAAAAACTTTTTAAAATGCCAAGTTCTCACAAGACTACCTCACAAGCAACCGCAAACACCAGTCTGGTTGCCTAGGTAATCCAAAATGGATGCTCCTGTTTCTTTTTGAAATCTGTGGTAACTTTGGTGGTGGGGGGAGAAGGCGTGAAGGGGAAGATGGAATGGCAAGAATGGATGGAGAATGAAGCTAGAGGGGAGGGAGGGAAGAAAAATGGAGCAACGGGGGGATGGAAGCCGGAGGGAAGGAAGCTGGGAAAGGGGAGAAGCTGTGAGGGGAAGAGCCAGGTGAGGGGGGAGCTGAGGGAAGGAGAAGCAACCAAGAATGTGAGGGGGAGGAAAGTAGAGACAGTGTTGTGGTGTGAGGTGGTGAGGTAGGGAGGTGGTGAGCTCCCCCTCACTGGTAGTCTTACAGCAGAGGCTGGATGAACACTTGTCAGGGATGCTTTAGGCTGATCCTGCATTGGGCAGGGAGTTGGACTAGATGGCCTGTATGTAGGGATGCCAGCCTCCAAGTGGGACCTGGGGATCCCCTGGAATTGCACCTCATCTCCATGCTACAAAGATCAGTTCCCCTGGAGAAAATGGATGCTTTGGAGGGTGGTACTCTATGGCATTGTAGCCCACTGAGGTTCCTGCCCTCCCCAGGATCCACCCCCAAATCTCCAGGGGTTTTCCAACCTGGATCTGGCAACCCTACCCCCCCTTCCCCTGACGGTGGCCAGGGGAGACCTGGCAACCCTACCTGTATGGCCCCTTCCAACTCTGTGAATCTATGATTCTGTAATTCTAGAAAGTGAGAGGGTTGAAGAGCAGGGCTATGACAGGGAGTGAGATTTCCCTCTGCAAATCCTTGTGGGTTTGTAAAATACTAAAAGCGTAATATGGCTTGACAAATTGTGAGGGGAAAGGGCTGCTTGGAGGCTGAAGAACCACTGCCAAGACGCTTTCCAAAGAAAGAAGCATAGAATGGTTAAGTTATTTCGTGAAAATTCAATTGACAGCATTGTTCTGTTTGTCACTTCTGGGGATGGGAGAATGGAATTTATAGGCATCTATGATCTATGTATCAATCCCGTATTTGATCATTAGTAATGTATATTAAATGTATGACTAGATACCCATGATTGTCCTTGTCTTCTTGAGCCCCTTGATGTCCCATTAATTTGCCCTTCTGACATGAATGAATTGGAGCACAATCTAGCCTTTTGTGTTTTTAAGTCCTACTGATTTCAGTGAGCAAATTTAAGCTCATGTTTATATCCCCCTCATCTCTGAAGCCCCGTGGCGCAGAGTGGTAAGCTGCAGTACAGCAGTCCAAGCTCTGCTCACAACCTGAGTTTGATCCCGGCGGAAGTTGGTTTCAGGTAGCCGGCTCAAGGTTGACTCAGCCTTCCATCCTTCCGAGGTCGGTCAAATGAGTACCCAGCTTGCTGGGGGTAAAGGGAAGATGACTGGGGAACGCACTGGCAAACCACCCTGCAAATAAAGTCTGCCTAGTAACCGTTGGGATGTGACGTCACCCCATGGGTCAGGAATGACCTAGTGCTCGCACAGGGGACCTTTACTTTTTACATCATTGAAGATGTAATTACATATGTAATTAAATTGCTTATCTGTGACTGAATTGTGGATTTCCCAAAATTTCCTAGACCAAACTAAAAGATGGAGACTGATTTTTTTTTAAAAAGAAAGTTATAAGCCTCCTAGGGTACTTTATGGAATGGCAACACATTAAGAAGGGATATTTTTATTCATGAGGAGGGAATGTTGAGATCAAAATGGCTGAACAGCACTTGAAAGAACACAGTGATAGGGAAAGGAGGCTCTGCACTGAACTGTGTTGCTGACTGTACAAGTTTGAAAGTATCCCGAGAGAGCGCCAAAGGTCACACATAAAACAGCTTCTACTTATAGCTTCTACTTATAGATGTGAATGTGTTCCTCAGGAATATACCCTTCAGCCTTTCTTTCATTTTTGCAGGTCCTGAGGTACTTTGACTACGTTTTCACTGGTGTGTTCACCTTTGAGATGGTTATCAAGGTAAGAGATGACAGAGGGAGTATGTGCGGAATCAGTCATGGGGTCCTACGTGTTGTACACGGTCCTTAGTAAAATGGCGGCCATTCTTCCATGACATTTTCCTACACGGTGCCACCTACTGGTTGAAAAAGGTGCTTTCTGGATTGTACACCAGGCATTTGTCTCACCCAAATAGGGTTGCCAACCTCCAGGTGGGGCCTGGAGAGGGGCTGGAATTACAACTGACCTCCAGACTACGGAGATTAGTTCCTCTGGAGGAAATGGCTGCTTTGGAGGGTAGAGCATTATACCCTGCTGAAGTTTCTCCCCTCCACAAACCCTGCCTTTCCCCAGGCTCTGCCCCCAAATCTCCACAAATTTCCTAATCCGGAGCTGTCAACCCTCCATCCAAAACTTGATCCATCCTTCCTGGCCAATGTTTGAATTGTTTTTACTTTATATGTTTTTAGCTCTGGTTTTAATTGCTTTAATGATGCATCTTGTTGTTTTGGTTGGTGTTAATGGTTTTAAACGTGATTTTATTATGTATTTTTAATTTGTTAGCTGGCTTGGCTGCCCTTGGGAGGGCAGAAATGCAGGATATGAATTGTGTAAAATAAAATTTAAGAATAAACTTGCAGCTGTGCTAATTAGAAGAAGAGTTGGCTTTTATACCCCATTTTTCTCTAACTTTAAGGAGTCTCAAACTGGCTTACAATCGCCTTCCCTTCCTCCCCCCCAACAGTCACCTTGTGAGATAGGTGGGGCTGAGAGAGTTCTGAGAGAACTGTGACTAGCCCAAGGTTACCCAGCAGACTTCATTTGGAGGAATGGGAAACAAATCCGGTTCACCAGGTTAGAGTCCGCCGCTCATGTGGAGGAGTGGGGAATCAAACACAATTCTCCAGATTAGAGTCTGTCGCTCTTAACGACGACACCGCCTGTCAGCAGACTGTTTGGACCAAACTACATGATGCGTTTTGGCAATTCAAGTCTGGGTTCAGAGCTGTGTCTTGGGAGAATGTTACGGGGGGAGGCGAGGGCCACTCCTCCCCACCATGCCACCGTTCCGAGCTGAATTGGACTACTACCAATTTCTAAAACAACATTCCCTGCAGCTGCTGTGCTGCTGTGGGAAAGTGAATTGGGAACCCGGACATGCCTCACTATTTTGTAGTTTTATCCTTAGTCTCCGTAGCAGAGCATTTCCACATAGACACCATTCCTTACCTGCCTACCTGTTCCTGTTTGGCTTCCTCTGTAAGACCTTTCCTAGAATTCTGATCCCATCAGTTCCATTTCTTGCTCCTTTCTGTATACCTGGTTTACCTCTCCATGTTATCTTCTGGGAACTGGGCTTCCACCTGTTTATCTACAACTGATTTTTTAACTTGCCCTTCAGTTAGATACCAAGGCAAGTCTTGAAGTGAGTGCCCGGGCTTCTCCACTTCATGAAAGTATGAGTGTATATATGATCTACTTGCATCCTCTGGAGTGCACCTATAAGAATGCGGGTAGATGGGATTCTTTCCCTCCCTCCCGCAGATGCTTTCCCTCAAGCCCCCCCCCCCCGACCTTGAAAACACCGATTCTGGAGGTTGCAGGACTTCTCTAAACAAAAAGACGTGCAGCATTTTTGACTTTAAACAAAAATACATCTGGAGACCAAGTCCTATGAGGAAAGATTGAAGGAGCTGGGTATGTTTAGCCTGCAGAGGAGAAGAATGAGAGGTGATATGTTAGCCATCTTCAAGTACTTGAAGGGCTGTCATATAGAGGATGGTGCTGAGTTGTTTTCTGTTGCCCCAGAAGGTCAGACCAGAACCAACGGGTTGAAATCAAATCAAAAGAGTTTCCGTCTAGAACAGCGGTTCCCAACCTTTTTTTGACCAGGGACCACTAGGACTTTTTTGTTCGGTGCAGGGACCCCAAGGTTCAAAATAAAAATTCTGAGAATTTGAAAATAAACTTTAATCATAACTGTTAGTTAAACATTAAACTTAGAATAATATTTGAATATATATTTTTATAATAGAGAACTTTTAATTGAAAATATTAATTTATTATGGCTTTATAACTTTGTTTCGCGGACCTTAATTTAGTTCTCGCGGACCCCTGGGGGTCCGTGGACCCCTGGTTGGGAACCAGTGGTCTAGAAATTAGGAAGAACTTTCTAACAGTTAGAGTGGTTCCTCAGTGGTACAGGCTTCTTCGGGAGGTAGTAAGCTCTCCTTTCCTGGAGGTTTTTAAGCAGAGGCTAGATGGCCGTCTGTCAGCAATCCTGATTCTATGACCTTAGGCAGATCACAAGAGGGAGGACACTTTGGCCATCTTCTGGGCATGGAATAGGGATCACTGGAAGTGTGTGTGGGGGGAGGTAGTTTTGAATTTCCTGCATTGTGCAGGGGGTTGGACTCGATGACCCTGGTTACCCTTCCAACTGTATGATTCTTTGATTCTAGATGCATGGAGGAGGGGAAGCAGGCTGGGACTGCCCTGCTACTGGAAAAGGAGTGGGAGAGCTGTTGTTCCTGGTCTCCCCACTTCCCTGCAGGTTTCCTGGACCACAGGGCATCAGTGTTTTGAAGATCTCACAGAAATATGAGGGGAGGCAAGCAGGAACTGCACCCTTATATGCATGCCCCATAGGCTCCAAGGCGCATAGTGCCTTCTCTGAGTGCCTGTCAGTAGAAAATAAAATGTAAGAGCCATGCTTAATCTGACCAAAGGCCTATTAAGTCCAGCATTCTGTTCACACAGTGGCTGACCTGCTGCCTTTAGGAAGTCCACAAACAGGACGGCTGCAGCAGCAGCAGCCTCCTCCTGCCTGTGCTGCCTAGCAACTGATACAAAGAAATGAAGTAGAGTCCATTGCACACATTTTCTTTAGATGTTCTTTTTATGAGGAAGCAAGACTTAGGCTAATTTCCCCTCTCTCTAATCTAACAAAGGACAGCTCTGAGGAGGGGAAGTTGAGGAGTCTCCTATGGGAAGGGTCAGCCCAGACGATGAAACAAGTAGCTAAGTTCTGTGCTACTACATACAGAATTTGTCAGATAAAGCAGAGGCTTGGCAATCCAACCTAAAATGGAGAATGTTATTTTAATCTGAGGTTTTTAGCTAATTTATTTATCTATTTAAGAATTGTATATGCCATAGTTTTAGATATCATATCTTTTAATCCTACCTTGTAATTGACATGAATATTTTAATGGCTTTGTCGTATTAATAAGTGAATCTGAATGATATAAAGAGGCATACTGCCTCTGGTACTGGAGGGAGTAGATACCCATCATGACTACTAGCCATTGATAGCCCCATCTCCATTCCCCTTTTAAGGCCATCCAAGTTGGCATCCATCACCACATCCTGTGGCTGTGAGTTCCACAGTTTAACCATGCGCTGTGTGAAGCATCACTTCCTTTTGCCTATCCTGAGTCTCCCACCCTTCAGCTTCATTGGATGACCCCAAGGATGGGTGGTAATGCACAAAGTTCTGTACAAGTGTTGAGAGTTGGGAGATACAGGGTATAATGTTGAAGAGATCCTTAGGAAGAAAATGCGGATCTCATCCACAAACAATCTCTCCTCAATGCTCACTGAGCCTGCCAAAATCAGGCAAGATGGGGAGAAGGAGTGGGTGAGGTGTTGGTGCAATCTCAGTTTACAGTGACAAGTTTTCTGACTTCCTCTTTGTGGGTGGCAAGCATTGGCCTTAATGGGAACAGAATGTGAAATGGTTTCTCCAGAAGGGCAAAATTGGATACAAAGTGCCCCCTTTTTTAGCAGAATCCCTCACGCATCCCTGTCATCACTCAAATGTCACTCCCACAAAGCGGTGCTTCTAAAATTAGGCATCAGATCTGTATTTGGGAAGCTAAACTGGTATTCTGATTTTCATAAACTTGGAAAGGACTAAGGCTTACCAAGCCAGCCATCACAGGGACATTGTCCAAATAGGATTTTGATATGGCCTGAT
This sequence comes from Euleptes europaea, assembly GCF_029931775.1. Classification (NCBI taxonomy): domain Eukaryota; kingdom Metazoa; phylum Chordata; class Lepidosauria; order Squamata; family Sphaerodactylidae; genus Euleptes; species Euleptes europaea. Next base: position 19,869,857 of record NC_079313.1, on the reverse strand, counting down.
GGGGTGAGGAAGGAACCCCAAGCCCTGTCCACTTAAGAACAGCCCTATTGAAAGAACAAAGGTCTGTCTGTTCAGTCATTCTGTTGGCCCCCGCCTGGTTGCTAACAAGCAGGTCTCCACTGTTGATTGTCAAGCATCAATGGGTATGAACCTGGGGGCTCCATTTAGCTATTTAGCAGCTAATGGCTGCTGATAGACCTTCCCTCCAAGGGTGGTGGTTAAGAGCAGTGGACTGACCTAGCCAGCATGGTGTAGTGGTTAAGAGCAGTGGACTCTAATAGGTTGAATAGGTTGATACTTGCACACAACTTATGCAGGAGACATATACAGCCCAGCATAACAACCTAAGACAATAACATCACATGTTGGTGTAATTTGTAATACATACAACCTATTACATGCCTGGTCTGTTGTATATTTGGTGTTTGATTATACCACTCTCCTGTTTTTCCTTTATCTGAAATAATGAGTCCAGGTATGAGAAGTCCATCGTGCAATAGGGGTATTTCCATGTTATATGGGGATGGCTAATCATAATAACTGAAACAGAATCCTCTCCACCACTGAGTTACCTTGCCTTTGCTGACCTGCTTCTCCTCTTATGTACGCACCTGTCGTCAAGTCGCAACCAACTTATGGTGATCCCAGCAAGGGGCTTTCAAGGCAAGGAGAAGCAGAGATAGTTTGCCGTTGCCTTCCTTTGCAGTGCCTTCTTTGGTGGTCTCCCATCCAAGCATCATCCCTGCTTAGCTTCCAAGGTCTGATGAGATTAGGCTATACCATGCCACCTTCCTTCCTCTCCTCCTCTTAGCAACTGTGTAAAAAGAGCATAACATCCTTGTTCTCTGCCCATGCACCTTAGCATCAAAAATGCAACAAAAATGGTGGTTCTGTATATGTGCTCATGACCCAACAGGTAGGACTCAGCGATCCCAACCCATGGGTTGAAAACCTCTAGTGTAACAGACTGTCCCAAACCAGATATCCTGAGCAGAAAGAACATGCCAGGTCCCATAGGCCATTTATGCTTTGTAATTAGAAGCACATTCCAGGCTGAAGTGCCCTGCATTTTTTTTTTTTTAGTTTTTCACGCTGAACCATCATTCAGGAAGTGTCTGCGAAGCCAGTGCATACCTGCTTCGCATTTCTTAACAGCCTCTTTAACGCGACCTTTTGTGTTTGCTCCACCCTCACCTTGAAGAATCCCCTCAAGGAAGCATGCAAAATCACAGCTGCATGTTAGCTATGCAAACAGCGTTTGCTAATGGCTATGGAAACGAAGGAACAAAGGAGCAGGCGAGTGTGGGGGGTGGAATTTCTCCTTTTGCAAGGGGACTGTGAATTTTAAAGGTCACATTTTTAAAAAGAGCTTTGAGTGAACATCTAAATTAACCCTGCATAAATGGCCATAGGGTAAGAAAAAGTTTTATCAAGGAAGATCTGACTGATTTGATCAAGTAGGTTGCGCTATCAGCAGCATATGGGTTGGTTCTGCTTATTCCTGTGTGATGCACACCTGAGGGCAGGTAAACCTTCATCTTTTAATTGGGGTGGACTGAATAATCGCATCACACTGGATGTACCAGAGTTGCACCAGAAATGGTCACCCACAGAGGAAAAGAATCATTTGCTGTGGTTCTTGTAGGTTATCCGGGCTGTGTAACCGTGGTCTTGGAATTTTCTTTCCTGACGTTTCGCCAGCAACTGTGGCAGGCATCTTCAGAGTAGTAACACTGAAGGACAGTGTCACTGTCCTTCAGTGTTACTACTCTGAAGATGCCTGCCACAGTTGCTGGCGAAACGTCAGGAAAGAAAATTCCAAGACCACGGTTACACAGCCCGGATAACCTACAAGAACCAATGAACTCTGACCGTGAAAGCCTTCGACAATAAATCATTTGCTGTCTTTTGTCTTCTTCTTGCACATTGCTCTTGCTTGCTTTTGGTCTACTGGGTGGTGTGGGATAGTCTATGGAGGACCCACACCCAGGAACGTATTTGTTTTGGGATGTTAAGTCTCTTCCATTGCCCAGGATCCTGTGACTGATCTCCATCTTCTCCACAGATGATAGACCAAGGATTAATACTGCAAGATGGATCGTACTTCCGGGACCTCTGGAACATCCTGGATTTCATTGTGGTGGTTGGAGCGTTGATGGCCTTTGCTTTGGCGTAAGTGTTTGCACTTTAGCTCCCTTCCTACATGCTTCAGATCCTTCTCTTTTAAATAGATCTTCCCAGCTGTTGTGGCAATTTGCAGCCATGCACAGCCCTGATTCCTATCAGGACTGCACAGGGAGCAGAGAGGGAAGTTAATTCTTCAACCTCAGCAAGATTTTGCCTCTTGAACTCAACCTTCCCTGTGCTGGTATCGGCCTGGGAAGGGAAAAAATGATAAGCAGAAGCTGGATACCCATCTCCCTTTTCCTCACTACTAGCAGGGTGGAGAGGACAGTTTTGATAAGTGAACCATTTGGGATGGTTTAGCTTTAAACTCCCATTCTCCTCCCCACGTGGCCCTGATCTGAGCCATGCCCAGCTATAATTGAGCTTTTAAAAACGGATGGTAACAGCTGATCGCCAATCTCTCAGCTCCTCATGATCTTTGACCTTCTGTTTCCATGGCTTCCCTGACATTTATCCTGGGGAATGAGCAATGCTTTTAAGAATTTAATATGAGAGAATCAAGAGGGAGGGGGGAGGTTGGAATCAAGAGAAACATGACACAAGGCTTGAGATTTCAGGGTTAGGAATCTGGAAAGACTGTCCCCAGTTTATTTGTGGGTACTTTTTCAGCCTTATTTTTGCCACCTAGAATATGTGAAATAGCAAAGAAGAACAGAATGTCTTGGGGCAGATTGGGACATTAAAGCAACCCAGGAGCGCGCTGAGCCAAAAATCCCAAGCAACCCTGGCTGTACCACAGGGGACAATCAGCTGTGACCCCCGCCCCCAGTACTGAGTGGGTCTGTGATGCTTCCAGTTCCACTAGGGCTTGGCTCATTTTTCTCCTGGCTGACAGTGGCCCTCCAGAGCAGCAGACCACCCAGATATTTTCCGGTAGGTGAAAGGGCCAGCCTGCCCCTGAGAAAGTCCCCAGACTCGCGGTCTAAGCCCCACATACACTGAGGTCATTTATGAATGGGTACTTTCACTCACGTTCACCCCTGGTCTGACTCGATTGTTCCTTGGAGTTATGCATGAGTTTTCCACCCATTAGAGATGACCTCTCTGCCACCTCTCACAAATCCCAGGACTTCCTGTTATAACCCAATTCTTCAATCTCCCCTGAGCTCAGCCGGGGTGAAATCTCCATGCATAAACCAAAGTGCGTGACAGGGGAGTTGAGGGGGGTAACATTTCTCTCACAGGAAGTGCTACAGCCAATTGCAAAGCAGGATTTCAAGGGGCGGATACTGAAATGCTTCCTGATTTGAGCTTGGTGACTGCTGGTGCATAGATTTGCAACAGAAAAGTGTGGGTCGAGTGACCTTCGATCCCCAGGTAAAACTCCCATGCATAAACAACCTGACTTTCCTCCTCACCTGCTTCCTTAGGCCTTTATTGCCCTACCTTGTCCTGCACCACTTGGCCTCATTCATTTATCCCACAGCACATGCAATCTCCCCCTTCTAGGGTGCCCTCTCGAGCGGTATTAAACTTTTCAACACGGGATTACGTCTTTTTAATCCAAAACAGTTGAGCGATGTGTGGTGTTGCTTGCTCCAGCTTTGTGTCTTGTTTTATCTAATTATTTTGATCTATTTTTGTTGGTTCGTTGATGTGGCGATGCTTTAACTGACAATGTGTTGTTGTGTTGTTGTGATTATTGTATTTTACTGGGGTGGCTTTAAGCCCCTGAGTGCTTAAAAAAGAAGTAGATAGATGGAATATAAGTTTTCCAAATAAAATTAATTCAAAATTAGCCCATTTAGGATTTTGGTTCTATTCCAGTGCAATTCTGAACAGAGTTTATACCTGTTTAGAAAGGTGTGACTCTGCTTAGGATGGCATTGTTAGCCACATAAGTAAGACCATAGTCCCTAGTATGTCTCATAGAAACACAGTGCACTTGGACCTTGCATAAAACACGTGGGAGTTAAAGCAGTTTAGGTCTATTGTGTGTCTTAATAAAGGGTAATTTGCAAATGCATGTAACAAATGACAAATGGCTGTTGGGGAAGGTTAACAAAAAGCAGTTTTTCGGGGGGGGGCAATTTGGAGCACCAGAATAGTTTTGTGAGTGCGCACTTGCGCGTGCACAAACCTAATTTGTTCTTCACCTGCTTGTTCTGCAAATTATCCCTTTAAGCTGCTTTTCTGTCCTGTGGGGGACAGGATTCAAAATGTATGAGTCCAGCTACACATAACAGAGCGCTCGTGTTTGTTGGGGAACAACACGAGGACTTTGCATCACACTTGCGATGGGAGTTTTGTACCTCCCAGATGCACAAGAGCTGTTTTCTGTTTGCGACCATGTTGAAAATCGCTTTAGCCTCCCCTGCCCCCTTGTTTTCACAACTTCAAGCCTCCTGGTAGATCTGCGATTGGCTCGGTTGTGAAATTTACCGGTACATGTATCCACATAACATGATTTTTACAACGGAGCCAACAGCTGTTCCATGGGGCTGTTTGAAGATGCCAAAAAAGTGTGTGGGGGAGGCTAAACCTACTTATTTATGTATTTATTTATTGACGTTATTTATAGTCCGCCTTTCTCACTGGGACCCAAGGTGGATTACACCGAGTAAGTCAATAGAATCGACAAGATGGGATCATCAATAAACAATGAAATAGGATTTGGGTTGTAGAACCAACCAGAAGTCTAAAAAAACAGGACTGAAGCAAAGCAAAAGTGTTAACATGACACATTAAATGATGCAAAATTACACAATAGGATCCAACCCTATGACACATTAAATGATGCAAAATTACACAATAGGATCCAACCCACAGCAAACTAGACACAGCAGTACTGTTAAGGTAGAATCCAAAACAACGAACACGGATGTTCTTAGAAGTCCTTACAAATTCTAAACAGCCGGGAGTTGCTCAGAAAGCTTTACAAAAGGTGTTAGCGAGAATTAAGAGCAAAGTCATGGGAGAGCCTCAGAATGACATTGCTAGTCTGTCCACCATCTTACTTCCATCTAGACATAGTAGTACAGACCACAGTCCCCAATAATTTATCCAGGTAACTTTGTGAAATTCTATAATTATATATATATTATATATAATTATAATTCTATAATATGCCCCCCTGTTGCCTGAGTGGAAAAGCCCTCTTGAATAATTCAGTTTTGCATAGTTTGTGGAAAGCCAGGAGAGCAGGGGCCTTCCTCGCCTCCTCAGTCAGGCCATTCCACAAGGTGGGGACCACAATGGAGAAGGCATGTACGGGCAGTGGTTGATTTTGCCCACTTGCAGGTTGGCACCTGCAGAAGGCCCTGCTCAGATGAGCGAAGCCGTCGTGGTGGAGCATAGGGAGAGAGGCCGTCCCGCAAATAAGAGTGACCAAGGCCATGAAGGATTTTGTGTGTGTTAGCCAATACCTTAAACAGAGCCTGATAAGAGATGGCCAGCCAATGGAGCATCTGTAGAATGGGAGTAATATGCACACTCTACCCAGCTCCCCGATAATAGCTGAGCTAAGGCATTCTGCATCAACTAGAGTTTCCAAATTGATTTTGAGAGGAGACCAATGTATTGTGCATTACAGTAGTCTTGATAACACCAAGTGTCCAGATCAGCTGTATCAAGGTGTGTGTGTGTTAAGTGTCATCAAGTCGCTTCCGACTCATGGCGACCCTATGAATCAAAGTCCTCCAAAATGTCCTATATTTGACAGCCTTGCTCAGATCTTGCAAATTGAGATCTGTGGCTTCCTTTATTGAGTCTATCCATCTCTTGTTGGGTCTTCCACTTTTCCTGCTGCCCTCAACTTTTCCTAGCATGATGGTCTTTTACCTTACCAAGGTAAGGGCCATTTTTTGAACGAGGCTGCAATAGAAGAAAGCCTTTTTTTGCAATTGCATTAATGCGCTTCTCTATCAATAACGTTGGGTCCAGTCTAAACCTCAGGCTCTTAACTGAGTCAGCAGAACCCCATTCTAAAGTGGGAAGCATAATGTCCAAGACATCCACCTTCCCAACCAGCATTATTTCCAGGGCTTAGTTTCAATTTGTTCATTCTTAGCCACTTAACCACAGCAGCCAGGCAGTGATTTAGGACCACTACCACATCACCAGGACATTTGGATAAGGATATATACATAGCTGTGTATCATCTGCATATTGACGACAGCCAACCCCAAAACTACAAATGATTTGGCCCAAGGGCTTTACATAAAATTGAAAAGTGTGAGGAATAGGATTGCATCTAGGGTTGCCAACCTCCAGGTACTGGTAAATAAAAGTTAGCCTGCTATATAGTTAGTTAGCAAATCCAAAATAGCAGAAAATCAAGCATTCAATAAATGCAAGGTATGTCTTTGTTCATTTTAGGCATGTAGTTAACATACAATTATACAATCATTGTCTGTGCAATACTATGCAGGATAAATCATAAACAACTTGTAATTACAAATGTCTGAATCACAATCAAAAAGTCTTGTATGCGAGTGTCTCGCCAAACTTGCACCAAGGAGACATGGATATACTCTCAATAGCATCCAGACTTGGTGGTGGAAGTAGCAGGTATCTTTCGTTGCTGCTGTTTGGAGTATATTGACTCCTAAGTAGAACGAGTGGCAATAGTAGATCACGTATATATATAATACGGGGTGCCGGATAGTCCCTGTTTCGATCACATGGGGGGGGTCTTTTTCAGCTGCCAACTCGGGCTGTATAGTAACATCCTTCTCTGTTGGATGGGATGAGTAAGGACATTTGATCCCATCCAATGGAGGAGCGTGTTATTATACAGCCCGAGTTGGCAGCTGAAGAAGACCCCCCCTAGTGGTCAAAACAGGGAATATCCGGCACCCTGTATTATATATATATATATATATATATATACGTGATCTACTATTGCCACTCGTTCTACTTAGGAGTCAATATACTCCAAACAGCAGCAACGAAAGATACCTGCTACTTCCACCACCAAGTCTGGACGCTATTGAGAGTATATCCACGTCTCTTGATGCAAGTTTGGCGAGATACTCGCATACAAGACTTTTTGATTGTGATTCAGACATTTGTAATTACAAGTTGTTTATGATTTATCCTGCATAGTATTGCACAGACAATGATTGTATAATTGTATGTTAACTATATGCCTAAATTGAACAAAGACATACCTTGCATTTATTGAATGCTTGATTTTCTGCTATTTTGGATTTGCTAACCTCCAGGTACCAGCTGGAGATTTCCTGCTATTACAACTGATCCCCAGCTGACAGAGGTCAGTTCCCCTGGAGAAAATGGCTGCTTTGGCAATTGGACTCTATGACATTGAAGTCCCTCCCCTCCCCAAACCCTGCCTTCCTCAGGCTCCACCTCAAAAACCTCCCGTCGGTGGCAAAGAGGGACCTGGCAACCCTATTTGCGCTCTGTGGGAACCCACAGAATAGGTCCCCACAATGATGATCACAGGACTCCAGTGGCTATTTATTTATTTATTTAGACTCGTAGCCCACTCTCTATCCCAGCCAAGGCCAGCTTCAGAGTGGCTAACATCAATCAAATAGAATACAATAAAACAACAAGTATAAATAATTTAAATTTGAAACCAAATTCCTGTTGTCGATCAGCCGATGCCCATTTATCGAGCACGAGTCCACGGCGGGCTTCTTCAGGTGAGAAGGGGTAGGGATGCCAGTTATAATGGAAATCATTGCTGCCCTCAGCCGTAGGCCTGGCATCTCAGTCTTACAGGCCCTGCGGAACTTGACTAAATCCCACAGGACCCTAGCCGAGAGTTCCTCCTAGCCAGGGCAGGGGCCAAACAGGGCCTGGCCCTAGTTGAGGACATCCAGACACTTTTTGGGTCAAGGACCACCACTAGGTTGTTATTAGCTGAGTGTAAAGCTCTCTGGGGGGTGTACCAGGAGATATGGTCCCGCAGATATTTGAATAATAATTTATTCGAGTCTGTTCCATGAGGAATGATTTGAACCAGTCCAACACACAACCCCTAATGCCTACTTCTGCCTGCAGGCAGCTCAACAAGATGGTGCTGTCCACTGTGTCAAAGGCAGCAGATAAATCCAGTAGGAGCAATAGGGAGGCCTGACCTTTGTCTTCATTTAGACCAGTGATTCCCAACCTTTTTTTGACCAGGGACCACTAGGACTTTTTTGTTCGGTGCAGGGACCCCAAGGTTCAAAATAAAAATTCTGAGACTTTGAAAATAAACTTTAATCGTAACTGTTAGTTAAACATTAAACAGAATAATATTTGAATATATTTTTATAATAGATAACTTTTAATTGAAAATATTAATTTATTATGGGTTTATAACTTTGTTTCGCGGACCTTAATTTAGTTCTTGCAGACCCCTGGGGGTCCATGGACCCCTGCTTGGGAACCAGTGATTTAGACGGAGGTCATAAACTAAAACCAGCATAGCCATCTCCATCCCATAGCCCATCCCATATGAAACCAGACCAAAAAGAGTCTAGAGCAGGTGAGTTAACCAAGAAGCCCTGGAGTTGGTCTTTTACTGCTCTCTCAATCACTTTGCCTAGGTAGGGCAGATTAGAGACAGAGCAATGACTGGCTACATTGCTTTTTCGGTAGGGATTTTATTTTTTAAGTAGTGGATGGATAACTGCCTGTTTGAGTAGTCAAGCGAAGGTGCCTACCTGGTGCAGTCACAAACAAGAAAGGGCTGGTGTGCACCTGTGAGGCACAAAATGTCCTCTTGTTGTTCCCCCCAAAACATGAGGACTTTGTTATAATGTGGAGCTGGACTCTCTGTTTGCTCTCTGCAAACTGGTGTTTGTGTGTTCCATATGGACAAATGGTGGTCAGAAGCAGCACAATTTCCACTGGCTTCCCGGTATCTAAAATTGTGGCAGCCTGCCTAAAATAATCCCTTAAACCAAAAGCACCCTCAGATGGCTACTTCACAGATTAGTCACAAGATAAACTTGGGTTTGCTGTAAGCATAAATTGCAACCAATCACAGCTCCAAGCCAAGCACAGCTGTGTGGTACACATATGCATAAACACATTTTGTTGCATTCACACTTTTAGATGTATATTTAATTCATTTAAAAAAAAAGTGATGTATTAAGTGGCCCTTAGTAAATGGAATCGAGGTGAGAAAACCCTGGAATGGATGCAATGAATGCAATATCAGAATATTGAGGCTGTGAAATGGGGTTGTTGCTCTTCTCGAATGCAAATCTTTTACCAAAGTCGCCTTCCTTTGCTCTCTGCTGACGGCCCAATCTCCTGATCTTTTCTGTTTTCTTTCCATCCGACTATCGATCGGGCTTTGTGAACTGCACATCTGGGCTCTTACCCACAGGAATGCTTTGGGGTAATTATACTTTCTTTTGTTTGTTTCTCTTTTGGGGCTTCGAGTGAAGGAAGCAGGGCTCGAGCGGAGGACCTTGGTTTGCTTATCTCTCTGTTGCAAACCCACTCACATCGGCTTTCTCCTCCCCCACCCCCCACCCTTGAGAAGTGTGCTTTGTGACTGTGCTATCAAAAGGCGCAATGGGAATGCTGTTCAGAGAGAGGCTCTGATCCTGATACGTAATTTCTGAGGACTGTATCTAATTATAAAATGTTCTGTGCAAGAGGGGGGGAAATCCCATCCTTCCATTTGTGCAGGAGCATTGTTCACCCATCATCAGTCATGTAGCAGAGGCTTATAAAATTTTGGACGGTCTTGTTTCATACACTCATATTTTAAAAAGAAAATTTATATTCACTTTGTGCTATTTTTGGCCAACTACCGCGCCCAGGAATTTCAGACTCCTCTTGAAAAGTGTGTGAGTAGTTGTTCTTCTCAAAGCTTTATTAGAAGAGTGGTACAGGTAGGTCCTTGATCGGGAATGATTCTGTTCCTGGGATGTGGATACAATAGACTCTTTCAATCTTTTTTTAAAATAGGTAATGTACTCACTGTATAAAGAAGTCAGGTTTGCAGCAGCTGGATAGTCTTGCTTCATGCCTGACTTTTTGGCCCTTGCAGAAAAGAACAGAATTTGTAGTTGTTGGGAGTATTACGTATGAAATGGCAGGTTTTATGCCTCTGGCTATTAACGAAAGCCTCCTGAAAATTAATGCTGTTCTTTGCTAACATAATGACATTTGACAGTATTTGAATGTATGAAGTGGAACCATTTTTTTAAAAAAATATGCTGCTTGTTTCTACTTCTGTTAATGTCACAAGGACTTCTCACTAATCCAAACAACAAAAGTAGCCTTCAACTGGCTAGGTACCAGATCCTTCCTGAGTTTGCCGGTTTCATAGTAAGGAGAGTGTAGATAGCTGCCATCATAACTTGAGGCATGAGATGATGGTCTTTTATGCATGGCTGTTTCACTAACCATCACCCCTTTGATGACTTCGGGTCTTTATTTGGATTATGCATGCCATTTCCGACCATCAGAGGTTGCTTCTCTCTTCCCCCCTTTGTTTCCCCACGTTTGCCTGCATTTTGAGGGACCTGTTTTATCTCAAATTTGTAAACACAGGCAAAATGCAGGGAAACGCAGTGGGAGAGCGAGGCAACCTCTGACAGCGAATGAAACAGCCATGCATAAAAGACCGTGAAGGAGTATTTTGCCCTCTCTGAATGGCAGCGTTGGAGGAGGGGGATGCCTGGATTTGTTTCCCCACTCTTACACACAAAGCCAGCTGGGTGACCTTGGGCTAGTCACAGTTCTCTTAGGGCAAAAATGCATGGTTGCTTTAGCCTCCTTTATTCTCTGTTTCAGCCAGGATTCAGCCAGGATTGAACGCATGCGTTTCGTCGAATGTGCATTCGATTCTGGCTGAAACAGGGAATAAAGGAGGCTAAAGCGACCCTGCATTTTCGTCCTTAGAGATCTCTCAGCCACACCTCCCTCCCTGGGTGTCTGTTGTGGGGAGGGGAAGGGAAGGTGATTGTAAGGTGATTGTAACTTTCTCCTTAGAGAAAGTTGGCATATAAAAACCAACTCCTCTTCCTCCTCCTCTTCTTCTTCTGTTCCTCCCTTTGAGCTACTCTGTGCTTCACTGGTTGTGTTGATGGCTTTAAAGGGAAAAGGTTGTCCAGATTGCTCACTTCTTAACTTTGATTTGGATGTATTTGAGATTAGATTACAGGAAAGCAGGGGGCTGCAGCCCAGACAAGGACAGATGGAGCAGGGGAAATAGCTCTGGAGCAAGCCAAGCAGAGCAGCCTCTGTGGTGCTAAAACCAACACTGCAAGGTAGGAATTGCCAGCTCCAGGTTGGGAAATCCCTGGAGATTTGGGGGGTGGAGCCTGAGGAGGGTGATGGGATGGGAGGGACTTCAGTGGGGTAAACTGCCATAGAGTCCACCTTCCAAAGCAGCCATTTTCTCCAGGTAGGGTTGCCAGCTCCTGGTTGGAAAATACCTGCAGGTTTTGGGGGCAGAGCCTGAGGAGTGCAGGATTTGGAGAGAGGAGGGACTTCAATGCCATCGAGTCCAATTGCCGAAGTGGCCATTTTCTCCAGGGAAACATCTCTGTTGGCTGGAGATCAGTTGGTACCATACAGGTACCAGTAAGCTTTCCCCAGTAGGCATAAAAGCAACTCTGGGGTGTTTTTTTCTAGCAAGAAAATGTCAGAGGAGGAAAGGGTTAAAGTTTCACCTACTTTTCCAATTCTTGCTAAAGCAATCCATGCAGCTGCATTTGCAAAAGAAAAAAAAAACTATTTGAAACAACCACAGAAGAAACCTTAATATGTGTTTGGGTCAAACCTCAGATGGCAGATTTTATCCAATGTTGATGGGCGGCAGCACTGGAGCTACCAGGTCCCTCTTCATCGCTGGCGGGAGGTTTTTTGGGAGGAGCCTGAGGAGGGTGGATCTTGGGGAGAGGAGGGACTTCAGTGTCATAGAGTCCAATCACCAAAGCGGCCATTTTCACCAGGTGAACTGTTCTTTATAGGCTGGAGATCAGTTGTAAAAGCAGGGGATCTCCAGCCACCACCTGGAGATTAGCAAACAAAGGTTAGCCTGCTGTATGATAGTTATGCAATAGAATCAGCTACTAAACAGCTAACGTTGGTCCCTGAAGAAGACTTATTAGTCGAAACAGAGTGACAACCAGATTTCTGTAAAGAAGAATCATACTTCACTACAATAAGTGAAGCTTGGAACCACACAATTATATACACTGAGTAGCAGTAATATAGCTGTTTTTTGCATCATTGTAATACTGTACTCATATGCACAAAACGTTGTCCGTCCGTGGATCTGCTGTTCTTATAAGTTGTCTATGTACTATAAGTTGTGTATATATATATGTGATATGAAAATATATCACTAATATTTCATTTTACAAAATTGTTATAGTATAATTTTTTGGCAATTACTACTGATTCTATTGCATAACCACCTGGAGGTTGGCAACCCTAGGCAGCACACTGTCTGTTATTTAATGGTAGTCGGGGTTGTGTTTTTTTTACTGAGATGGAAGGAGGCCATTTGAATTTTCCTCCTCAGCTGCCAAAATATGCAGGACAAGTATTATATCTTGTTTCTTCATCACCACTGACTTTGTGAACTGAAGTGGAGGAAATACAAGCTAATTAAAGTAGGTACCCTGCAGAGTAACAGGGTACCGTAGATGGAAACCGGGTGCCAGGGTAACAGGGTACCGTAGATGGTAACAGGGTACCGTAGATGGTACCGTAGATGGAAACCATCTACGGAGAAGGCATCCCTCCTCCACCTCCGTAGCAGTTCTGAACGCGGCAAAATCTGGAGTTCATTGTCATCCGCCCCCACAACACCCAATACCGCAGCCTGGTTTTGAGACGGTAGCTCATCTTCCAAAAATTTTAAAAGCTTCCATTAAGAAGGCAGCATTTTTGTTCCCTGTTGGTGAAAACAATAGATAAATTACAGGGCGGTGCTTTTCAGTTAGATAGTCTGAAAAAAAATTGTTAAGTATGAGACAAGCTAGACAATGGGACAAATCTCTTGCAGAAAGAAAGTAAAAAGCTGTGCATTTTCTTTTCTAGTAATGCATAATGATTGTGTTTCATTTTATAATTTCAAGCCATGAGAGCACTCTTGCAAACTAATTTCATACCCGAAAGTGCCTTGCTGCTCCCTGGTCCTCTGTTTACGTGTGTGTGTGTGTGTGTGTGTGTGTGTGTGTGTGTGTGTGAGTGAGTGTGTGAATGAGTGAGTGTGTATGTGTGACCTGACTACATATTACACATCCTCAGGTCATGCCCAAGTCTGCTATGAAGACTTTCAATCACATGTGAGTTACAAGTTCCTGACTAGGAACCAGGGTTGCCAACCTCCAGGTAGTAGCTGGAGATCTCCTGCTATTACAACTGATCTCCAGCCAAGAAAGATCAGTTCACCTGGAGGAAATGGCCACTTTGGCTATTTGACTCTATGGCATTGAAGTCCCTCCCCTCCCCAAACCCCGCCCTCCTCAGGCTCCACCCAAAAACCTCCCACCAGTGGAGAGGGAGGGACCTGGCGACTCTACTAGGAACTCAATTCACTTGGGGGGGGGGCTGGTTTGGATCCGGACTGTAGCGGTGGGGAGAAGGATGCTATGTAGCATTGCCAATTCTAGGTTGGGACATTCCTAGAGGTTTGGGGGTGGAGCCTGGGTTGAGCGGGATTTAGAAAGGGAAGGGACCTCAGCAAGGTATAATGCCACAGAGTCCACTCTCCAGAGTAGCCATGTTTTCCAGGGGAACTAATCTCTGTAGTCTAAAGATAAACTGGAATTCTGGAAGGTCTCCAGGCCCCACCTGAAGGTTGGGGACACTAGCGTTATGGCTTCCTCCCAGTACTTCCCATAGAGGAAACCAGTGGCACCATTCCTCCTCTGGGCTGCATATAGGGTTGCCAACCTCCAGGTGGTAGCTGGAGATCTCCTGCTATTACAACTGACCTCCAGGCGACAGAGATCAGTTCGCCTGGAGAAAATGGCCACTTGGGCAATTGGACTCTATGGCATTGAAGTCTCTCCCCTTCCCAAACCCCGCCCTCCTCAGGCTCCACCCCGAAAATCTCCTGGTATTTCCCAACTCGGAGCCGGCAGCCCTATCCATTGCACAAAAACACTGTAGCAAAAAGAACCTTCATGGAACCTTACACATCATTATATCTAGACTGGCGAAGAGGGGCCTGGTAACCCTAGCTCTGTCCTCTAAATTACACCTTAAGCCTCCAGTGTTCTCGCTGGTCCCAAAGTAGGGTTACTAGGTCCCCTCTTGCTATCAGGGGGAATGTCTGAGTGTGTGTGGGGGGGGCGATTTGCGAGTGCGTAGTGTGCGCACATAATAATGTCCATTCCAGGGTAAACCCGGAAGCGACTGGGATGCTCTAGGTTTAGGACATCCCTCAAAAATGTGCTCAAATTTCCTCAAAAAAAATTGGGGAAATGTACTAGAGCATCCCCATCAAACCTGGACATGATGGGGCCACTATAGCATATTCCTCCAAAAACTCTATGGTTTCCATAGTTTTTTGAGGGATGTGCTAGAGCATCCCAATCGCTTCTGGGTTTACCTTGGAAGAGACATTATTGTGCCACGCCACGTCACACAGGTGTGGGATTGTCCCTCTGTTTCTCCCACCGGCCAGCTGAGGAGTGGAGAGCAGGCCTTCTAATTGGCGGGCAATTGCTTGCCATTAACAGGCACCTGGCAACCTTATCCAAAGGAAATGTATCCCTGTAGAATTCTGTGAGCATTCCTCAACTCTCAGAGAACATAGCAATGTTGGAAGTAAGAGAGAACTCATGATTTGATTTTTTTTTAACAAAACTACCATTTGTACAGAATGTTTTCTTATCCCGTGTTATGAAGACACTCCAACACTGAAACTGACTAGAAAAATCAACATCTGAGCCTTAACTCACAGCCTTGCTCATTAAAATGTTCCCTTGCCAACTAAAAGTGAGGACATAAATTAATCAACAAACATTTTAGTTGATTAATCTATTGATTAAGGAAGGCAGTCTTGATAGGCCATTACCCAAGTGTCTGTAAAGGAGGCTTCATCCAGGAACTGGTTTGCAAGTTCCATTGAAGTTAATGGTAATTTTGCAACCGTGCCAGTATGAACTTCCTTTCATTTCAATGGGTATGTGTAGGAGAATTCCCCGTTGATTGTCCTTAAGGCTTTGGCCGTTCAGAATTCATTGGTCATCTTGGAAGGAAAGGACCAAACTTGCTTGCCTGCTAGAAAACAGGGTGTAAGGTAAAAGGTAAAGGTCCCCTGTGCAAGCTCCGGGTCATTCCTGACCCATGGGGTGACGTCATATCCCGATGTTTACTAGGCAGACTTGTTTTATGAGGTGGTTTGCCAGTGCCTTCCCCAGTCATCTTCCCTTTACCTCCAGCAAGCTGGGTACTCATTTGACCGACCTTGGAAGGATGGAAGGCTGAGTCAACCTTGAGCCGGCTCCCTGAAACCAACTTCCGTTGGGATCGAACTAAGGTCGTAAGCAGAGCTTGGACTGCAGTACTGCAGCTTACCACTCTGTGCCACGGGGCTCTTAAACAGGATGTAGGTGTGGGTAAAAGGTTATTCTGACCTCATGGGCAAAGCACCAATAGATCTACAGTGAAACCTTTGCTGTTTGGCATGTTCATTAATGACCTGGAGAAACAAGTGTAGAATGCAGTGATGAAAATATTCTATGAAACTACTTTATACCAAGTCAGACCTTTGGTCCATCTAGCTCAGTATTGTCTGCTCTGGTTGGCAGCAGCTTCCCAAGGTCTCGGGTGAGAAGAGTCTTTCCCAACCCTTGCTATGCTTTTTAACTAGGGGTGCCAATCTCCAGTTACTAGCTGGAGATCTTCTGCTATTACAACTGATCTCCAGCCAATAGAGATCAGTTCACCTGGAGAAAATGGTCGTTTTAGCAATTGGGCTCTATGGCATTGAAGTCCCTCCCCTCCCCAAACCCCATCCTCCTTAGGCCCCACCCCAAAAACCTCCCGCTGGTGGCAAAGAGGGACCTGGCAACCATATTTTTAATGGAAGATGCCAAGGACTGAACCTGCGATCTTCTGCATGGAACATGTGGTCTACCACTGAGCCACAGCTCCGCAGAAAGACCTCTGGCTCAGAGAACAAAGCAGCTCATTTGTATGTAGAAGATCCCATATTACACATGTATGAACATTAATTAGAAATACGATCAAAGGCTAATGTAAAGCAGAAAGCAGGCTGCAACGGCAGAAAGTTGCTGATGAACCTTCCCTACCAAGGTGACTGAGCAATAAAGCAGCAGGTAATATCTAGCACTGATAAGTGCAAAGAAATGCACAATGGAAAAATAGCACTAATTATAGTTCTAATTATACAATGCACAGTGTTGGAAGTGAAACCAGCTGTTATTGCTCAGGAGTGAGAACTTTTAAAGTGTACTCAGAATACCAGCAGAATATATGGCAATAATTAATGTTAATAATCAATATATACATATATAAAATCCAGTTCCCTCCCAGCATGATTCCCTTACTTTGGTCAAGTCTCAGGTAGCGGAGACCTGCCCAAGTGGTGGGGGAACATTTAAATGTTCTCTCAGCCGTGCGGGAGCTGATCGGAGAGAAGCAGCTCCCACACAGCTGGGAAAAGACAGCGTGTGTATAGAATACCCAGTCGGTAGTAATATGTCCACAGATGAACTTGCCTGATTGTTAAGACTGTTCTTAGAAGCCCCCTCTGAGTGTTCCCACTTTCAGAGGTAAGGTGGGTGGTGTGATAAAACAAGGGCATCGTTTTGGAGAAGAATGGGGGTTTACACAGCTGGCGAATGTCCCGAGGTACTAACCCTCGGTGAGGAGCCCATATCACCACCCCAGCAGGTTTGAGAAGTTGAACTTGTATTCACCGCTATCAAGGGAATCTTTTATGGATATGCCAGTTTAGTCCTTCTGAAATCTAAACTACCTCTTTTTTCTCTCTCTTAATAAACTGTTCTTCAAACAAAGAACCTCCTGGCTATCTTCGATTGTTTACTCTAAACTTGAGCACACACTTTAGGAGTATGTTAGAGCGGTTTCTCAGTGGAACAGGCTTCCTTGGGAGGTGGTGAGCTCTCCTTCCCTGGAAGTTTTGAAGCAGAGGCCATATGGCCATCTGTCAGCAATGCTGATCCTATGGCCTTAGGCAGATCATGAGAGGGAGGGCATCTTGGCCATCCTCTGGGGATGGAGTTGGGGTCACTGGGGGTGTGGAGGTGTCATGGGCCCTGCCTTGGGAGCTGAGGACTCGGAGGACTCTGAAGCTGAAGTGGAGGAACAGGTTGCCTCTGGGCCTTCAGTACCTCCATTGCAGTCAGTAGCACAGGAGCCTGAAACAACTCAGCAGGAACCACAGCTAGGCAGAGAGATGGAACAAGGGCAGACAGAAGCTACTCTTCCCCCAACCCCTGCAGCAGAAGCTGAGAATGGCAGCCCTCCAAGCTCACCTGAACCTGATAGGCATATCAGGACTCGGCAGCGTGTGGTTTTGCAGGGTAAAAGGAGGAGTGCTCGCTTGGAGAGAACTCAGCAGACAGAGAACTGGTGCTGAGTCTTTTCAGGATGAAGCCTAGCTTGGAAGTGCACTGACTGATAAAGGCAGTGCAGGCATGCTTTCACTTTGCGGAAGCAACCGTGCAGTTTCTCTGTGTTCCTGCTACTGCCTCTGATTAATCTTTCCGGCCATTGACTCCTGCCTGCTTTGACGACGCCTCTGACTTCTGACCCTGGTAGGTAGCATAATCTTTGTCGCCTGCTCCGAAAGGGGCTAAATACCTCCCGCATGTCTGAGGACTGCGGGCACCGCCCAGCCCTTGGCCTACGCCGGCACAGGAGGGGAGGTTGTTGTGAATTTTCTGCATTGTGCGGGGGGTTGGACTAGGTGACCCTGGAGGTACATTCCAACTCTTTGATTCTATATGACCTGTTGTGGCCATGCAAATCCAGGCAGCCCCCCCCCCCCATCTTTTTCTTGGGTTTTGCACAAGTTTCCAACAGGGACTGGCAGCCAACTGCAAGACCCCAGTGTCACCTCCTTGTGAAAGTGCCTGATTTGGGTCAGGACCAGTGGAAGAGGGACTACTGCCTCCACACACACACACCCCACACACACACAATGCCAGTTTCTGGAGCCAGTGCAGAGGGGCATTTTTTGCTCCATAAGGAGGCTGCACTTGCAAGTATTGAGTACATATCAGACCCCTGGCAGGGCAAATTATGCCCCCTGGGCCAATTAGGCTCCAAAAAATGGTGTGCAGGGAGGGGGTGCCCCTTCTCCCTCTGCACCATGGCCCTGATCCTAATCTGCCCCCTGTTGTGTTTTTAAACAGAGTTGCCCATAAAGAACTCGCAACTGCTTTAGGGTTGCAAGTCCCTGTAAAGACATAAAATGTAACATGTAGTTTGGCCCTTTGTACCTTAGTAAGACTATTCCCAGTTTTTTGAGAGGGAGGGAAGGAAGAAACTTTTAACTTTACTGGTAATTAAAGCCAAAAACCATGTAGTTGAACAAGAAAATGACTTAACAACTGAACGAAGAGAGACATTTACTTCTGTCAGTAAATGCAGTGCTCCTATCCTAAATCTAAATACTAATATTGGGAAAGTAAGAGGTGAAGTTGTCTTTAAGTTATCAAATTTCAACATCCATTTTTTGTCCTACTTAAAAAGTAAGTCACCCTCCTGAAGCCAAATTTTCCAGCAGGCAGGTACCTTTGCACAAGAGAATGGGGGATAAAATAGAGGAGGGAGAGCAAAGTGGGACCACCTCTTGTGCACCTTTCTCCTAGCAGGAGATAGGTGTGCAAACAGGAGAAGGGCTCATGAGCAAGAGAGTGAGCAGGTAGGAGAAGGGTGCAGGGACAAGCAACAGAGGATGGGGCAAGTGCGCATGTGGTTAGGAAGTGGGACAATAGCGAGGAGGAGTGGGATGAAGACAATAAGCCCCACGGAAATCCCTGGGTCTCAGCAGCTGCCCTGCTTCAAGGTATGCTGCTGCTGGCCCTGGCAGGAGAATTGTGTGTTCATGAGAGGGAGGGCATCTTGGCCATCTTCTGGGCATGGAGTAGGGGTCACTGGGTGTGTGTGCAGGAGGTAGTTGTGAATTTCCTACATTGTGCAGGGGGTTGGACTAGATGACCCTGGTGGTCACTTCCAACTCCATGATTCTATGATTCTACCTGTACTTTCTAGAGGAATTGCAGCATTTAAAAGGTACTGAACAACTAAATAAACAACACTCGGACATAATTTGATTTTCAACCAATTAAGGAATAGTCCATTGAATAAATCGTCCATCTTTTTAACCAAAATTGATCCAACAATTTAAATATATTTTCATGTTCCCCAAAACATGATGTACGGATACCAAAATGTAAGATACTTTACAAAAGTTGTCACTCTTTATTAGAAAGAAGGCTTGTTTTGTTTTTGAGCTCTCACTACAGTAACAAATTAGAACCAGAATGTGGCCCCTTAGTCACAGTCCCAGCAATTAAGGTTTGCCCTTACCAATTAAAATTGGCCTCCATCAATTAATGAACTGAAGATTGCGCAATTAATCTGCAGCGTAAACCAATTAAAGCTTCCAGGCTTACTTAATGGGCACTTTTTTCATATGTGAGTACAATATGAATCTCCGGTTATACAGAAAATATGAAAAAAACATTGTATAAGCACAAAGTCAAGATTCTCCATGAAACTGATCATCCTGAGAGGCAGGGATGGCAATTGGAAAGGATGAAACATATTAAATCTGTGAACGTTGATTCCGTTCATTGGAAACACAGTGTGTGAGTCAATGTAATTCCAGTGTTTGTATGAGAGCTTTGAATGTGCTACTTGTTGAACAAGTTTTAATTAGTGTTCTGTTTACATGTGTTTATGGTTAGATCTGTCGTTGTGTTTAAAAAAAATTGTTGTAATCCTTACAAAAAGAGCTCTCGAATCACAAGCATCCTTTGTCTTGAAGGATCTCCCTTCAGAGATTTCCCAAGGATGTTTGACAAAGAACGTGGTTCTTTCACTGGGCTAGTGAGATTTCTCGTTCGTAGTTCAAAACTAGCTCAAAATTCAAAGCTCTGTTCCTGCTGGCCTCAATATTTTTGCGCTGGCTCTGAAATTTGGTGTGTGTGTGGTTTTTTTAAACACAACGTTGAGCATTGTCTGAAGTGTTTTGCGATTAATGCACACACTCAGTCAGATAGGTAACAGCGTCAGTCAGTTGTCCAGAGTGGGAAGGGATTAGGGGGATCACCTTGTGACTGGTGATACAAATTCCAAATTTCAATACCTTTATTGGCATACCATCAAGCAGTTGATCAAATAAAACAAAGCCTCTAAACATCGTTTAACCTCCGCCTCTTAACAATTTCATCAAAAAAATTAGACACAGATTCAATAGTCTCAGAATCTCGGGAGGATAACAACAATTTGATGTTACTATCATCAGCTTGATCTACATGATTTGAGAGAAAGGGATCTAAAAGGACCGCACAAATTTCACAATAAAATGGACAATACAAGAGCATATGGTCAATACTTTCTATCTCCCCCAGGGCACATTTACACACCCTGGCAGAGTATGGAATTTTCTTTTATCTCCCATACAAAATAGCAGAAGGGAGAACATTAAAACGGGCTAACATAAATGCCCTCCGGAGATGAGGGACAGTAAGACAGGACAAGTACTCTGGCATGGAATTTGATATTCCCCATAGCAGTGCTGAGCATCTTCCAAAAGCTAGACTTCTAAGTTCTTGCATTTCAACATCAATAATTCTTTGCTTGATCAAAGCATATGCTGCTCTCTCAGAAAGGAGCACCATATCCTCAACACTGAACCCCAAAACAGTAATTCTGTGACTGATGATACACATGTGGGTCCTTCTGTGCTGGGGGAACTTTGCAGAATAGGGAAATGTGCTTGCATTGCCCATTGGCTGCAAGTATTTTCTCATTCATCAAGGGACATACAAAGGGAAACCTGTTTCCCTGCTAGCACAGCTCTTGCCAGATCTTGAACACATGAAGCTGCCTTATACTGAATCAGACCCTTGGTCCACCAAAATCAGTATGATCTACTCAAACCAGCAGTGGCTCTTCAGGGTCTGAGGCAAGGGTCTTTCACACCATCTACATGCCTAGTCCCTACATGCCTAACGTTTCAACCGCTCCTCATAGGGAAGTTGCTCTAGTCCCCTGATCATTTTGGTTGCTCTTTTTTTAGGCGTGGTGACCAGAACTGTACACCATATTCCAAGTGTGGCACAAGAACAGTATGATAGCAGCAGTTTTATTCTCTATTCCTTGCCTAATTATGGCCTTCTGGAATTTGTTGTTCTTGACTAATCTTTGGTGCTGCCCCCATTTGGAATCCCAGTGTCAAACTATGGGCTGTGCAAGAGATCTTTGTGGCACCTGAATTTGGCCGGAGGCTGCAGAACTGGACAGCCGTTATCCCTTTCCCCCCATGTTGTTTTCCCAATAGAAAACAGCCTACTTTTCCCAACGTTCCAGTCATTCCACAGACAAGCACAATATGGCTGACTGTCTTTTTCCCCCTTGTGTGGCTAATAGTATTTGGGATATGACACCATCTGGAAAACAATACAGAAGGGAAAGGCTAAACCTCCCCTTGCTCACCCCTGTAGTTCTGACCTATATAAATAAAGTCATGAAATCCGATCGCAGATCTTTCACATATCATATAGTTTGGCCCTCAGATTATGTTAGTTCAAATGTAACAATACGCTATTTTTGTTTAAACTTCTAAGCTTAATTACAAGTGCAGCAGAAAAAGGTGAAACTTATTTTTTTCTCATTTTTGCTGGCTAATAAAGATATGAAATTGTTTTATTGTTGACATGTGAACCAAGGAACATTATGCCCCGCTTGTTCTAATTCCTTGACACGGTGACTTTCTAAAAGATATCAAGGTGCAATTTCCTATCTTTCCAGAATTATATGTACAAAGTTAATTCTCTAACCACATTTCCATAACCCTTACCTTTTAAAACATTTTCCATAATCTAACCAAAACTGTTCCATGATGCAATGAGATAATGTCTACATGTATCATATCCATTAAATAGTTGTTTTAATTTTTATATGAATGTGGGTAACAGATAACATTTAGTACCCTCTATTTCAGCCTAAATGGGCCAAATTCTTATGAATATGATTAGACTAGGACGATTGATTTGACTTCATAGAATTCTGGTCTGCAATATCTGTTGAAATATGCCATTATTTACTGCTTCTAGAGTTTGTTTTCTGATCCTTCAATCTATTGAACTTATTCTTCTAATAATATTATGTCCAGGAAAACTGGCAAGTCTAGCAGCAATATAAGGTAATTGTTTTCATACTTCCTGCTTTCTGGGAACACTTTCCACTTTGATACATGTTGTCATCATATCACAATGGAGAGGATTCTGGGATATTTTTAGGGTACACATTCAGTGTGAGCCAGCATGGGGTAGTGGTTAAGAGCAGCGGACTCTAATCTGGAGAAACAGGTTTGATTCCCCCCTCCTCCACATGAAGCCTGCTGGGTGACCTTGGGCCAATAACAGTTATTTGAGAACTCTCTCAGCCCACATGGAGGCAGGCAATGGCACACTACCTTCGAACATCTCTTGCTTTGAAAACCCTACAGGGTTGCCATAAGTCAGCTGTAGCCTGTCGGCACACACACATTCAGTGCAAACATGCAACCGACTGGGCTTTTTGTGTCCCTGGTATCGCTCTGCTGGAATTGAATGGTGTACATTTTGCAATACGTTCAACACAAACCTGTGGCTATACATTACAAGGGAAGATCAAGAATTGTGGGCAACCCCACAGTGCTGAACTCTCAGTGAAGAATCCCTAGTAAACTTCCTCAAAGGAGCTATTAAGCTTGAAATTCACTGATGAAAGGGGAAATACTTTTTTTACAGGCACAGAAAACCACAGTTCTACATAGTCTTCCACAAGCTAGTGTGGTGGTGGTTAGAGTGTCTGGGAGACCCAGGTTCAAATCTGTCATGGGTACTGACGTTAGTCAGTCTCTCTCAGCCTAAATGGAAGATGGCGGAATGTTGTCGTAAGCTGCTTTGGATCCCCAATGGGTAGGGTTTCCAACTAGCTGGAGATCCCCTGCTATTACAACTGGTCTCCAACTGATAGAGATCAGTTCATTTGGTGAAAATGACCGCTTTGGCAATTGGGACTCTATGGCACTGAAGTCCCTCCCCTTCCTAAATCCCATCCTCCTCAGGCTCCGCCCCAAAAACCTCCCATTGGTTGCAAAGAAGGTCCTGGCAACCCTAAGTCCAACTCCCTTCTCAATGCCGGGAATCCAGAACGAGAGCATTCCTGACAGATGGCAATCTGGCATCTGCTTGAAGACCTACAGTGCAGGAGCATATCCCCTCCCTCCCTTAATTGGTTTTGTTATCGAATGGCTTATACCATTTGGAAATTTCTCCTAATGTTCAACAAAAATCTACCCTCTTTAACTATTAGCTGTACAGTGCAATCTTATTCACAGTTACACCTTTCTAAGCCCATTGGCTCCTGCATGGAAGATTTGGCCATTTATGTGTGTGTAAATTGCCAAGATTAGGTTAATTCATGCCATCGTGTATTCCCAATTACTATGTATGGATGTGAAAGCTGGACGATGAAGAAAGCTGACAGGAAGAAAGTAGATGCCTTTGAAATGTGGTGTTGTAGGAGAGTGTTACGGATACCATGGACAGCAATAAAACAAATCAGTGGGTTCTAGATCAAATCAAGCCTGAATTGACCCTAGAAGCTAAAATGACTAAACTGAGGCTATCGTATTTTGGTCACATTATGAGCAGGCAAGAGTCACTAGAGAAGATAGTCATGCTAGGAAAAGTTGAGGGCAGCAGGAAAAGAGGAAGACCCAACAAGAGATGGATTGACTCAATAAAGGAAACCACAGCCCTCAGTTTGCAAGACCTGAGCAAGGCTGTCAAAGATATGACATTTTGGAGGACATTGATTCATAGGGTCACCATGAGTCGGAAGCGATTTGACGGCACTTAACACACACACACGCAAATTGCCATCAAGTTGCAGCCAAGGTGACCCTGTAGGGTTTTCAAGGCAAGAGAAGCAGGGATGTTTCCCTGCGGTCACCCCCGCCGACTGCTTCGGGGCTTCTTTTTGATTATGCATGCCTTTTTCGCTTGTCAGAGGTCACCTCGCTCTTCCTGCGTGTTTTGCCTGCATTTTCCTGATGCTGTTTTGGCCAGAATCTGGAAAATGCGGGCAAAATGCATGGGGAGAGCAAGGCGACCTCTGACGGTCAAAAGGAAGCCCCAAAGCAGTTGGCAAGGGTGACAGCGGGGAAACATTCCTGCATAAAAGGCCTATCAGAAGTGGTTTGCCATTGCCTTTCTGTGCATAGCAACGCTGGAATTCTTTGGTGGTCTCCCATCCAAATACTAACCAGGGCCAACACTTCTTAACTTACAAGATCTGACGAGATCAGGCTAGCCTGGGCCATACAGGTCAGAATGTGTCTTACATACAAGTATAAATTCTTACATTGGTAGACCTCTCCAAAAGTACTCTAGCAAAGAGGCATTTTGCTGCTGCCATTTGATGAGAGAGACCTGAAAAGGGGGAACTGAATAATTGTTCAGCCCTGCCAGGCAAGGTGAGTTTATGACACATAGGACTCAGTGGCACGACGCCTTTGTGGCAGATGGTCCAACTCAGCATGAGTGTCAGATTGCCTGTTTTAACCTTGTTATCTCACTCTTTCTCGCAATAATAAGAGTTGAAGTTGGCAGTCCATTCAAGCGATAAGGGAATACTCTCAAGCTGTTGCTACCTTTTTGTGCTCTCAAGAAGCCTGATGGTTGTCACCATGGATCCCAATATATACAAATCTCTTTCCAGTATATGACTTAAACCTTGGCCCCGGCATAAGCTAGAATGAAGGTTTTCCGACTGTGTTCCAGGGAAACCCTGGGGTATGTCAAAAGACTTTGAGGAATTCTTCAATGAGAAGAACAGTAGTGGATGACACATTTCTCCAGAATGCAGCGTGCCTACAAATACCACTCTTCTCCCGCAGGTCCGCTCCCCCTCGCTTGAATTGAATGTGCCTCCTAGAACGCCCCCATAATCTTTTGCGGCACATGGGGATTTCTCAGCAGAAAGGTCAATGTGAAAGGGCTTCCCAGGAACACAGGAAGTTTGGAAACTATTGAGTAGTTCGGTGCTATGAAAGGTCGTTGTTGTTTTTCCTCCCTAAATTCTGCACACCAGCAAAGGCCTCTAGGGCCTAGATTTTACATCATAACTACTTATCAAAAAGAAAGGATTGTTGCTGAAGAGTTCCAGCGAGTTCAGCCTGTGTTTGAGAGGTTCTTTCCCTTTTGTTTTCTTGCTTTCGGTGGGTTGTTTCTCCTCCCAACTCTACAGGACCAATAAAGGCCGGGACATAAAAACCATAAAGTCTCTTCGGGTGTTGCGAGTCTTGAGGCCTTTGAAGACCATCAAGCGGCTGCCCAAACTCAAGGTATTGTCTTCTTCACCGCTGAAGTGCCAGCAACAGTCATTCTTCTTCAAA
Organism: Euleptes europaea; assembly: GCF_029931775.1. Lineage (NCBI taxonomy): Eukaryota > Metazoa > Chordata > Lepidosauria > Squamata > Sphaerodactylidae > Euleptes > Euleptes europaea. The sequence continues at coordinate 19,844,119 of NC_079313.1, read as the reverse complement.
GCAGCTCCTGAACCGGTCCCACATGATGAACCACTAAGAAGGAACTGCACTGACAGCAGCCCTGAGGGAACAGTGGAAGGAGGAGACTTGAATCCCGCTGCTGCGACCAAAATTGTTTGTCCACAGCAGCGCCTGTTTCTAGGGTGACCAAATGCAAAGGATGATGGCAATTTTTTGTACCTTTAATGTAATTATTTATGTAGAAGTTGGGAAGATGCGGTTTGGGCATACGTGCACTTATAACTATAAATTAGTTGCACTGGTTTAATTATTGTTTCCAGTTATCAATTCCGAACGAATCCTGGGAGCTTTAGCTTGGTAAGGTTATTCTCTTTTGAAAGTCCGTCTTTTAGGAGGTGAGATTGGAGCCATTCCTGTAGGCCTTCTGAACGATGCTGCTGGAATTAAAGGCTTGGATCCTGGTATACCACCTAGGGTAGCCAGCTAAGGTTGCCAGGTCCCTCTTCGCCTCCGGCGGGAGGTTTTTGGGGCAGAGCCTGAGGCCAAAGCAGCCATTTTCTCCAGGTGAACTTATCTTTATCAGCTGGAGATCAGTTGTAATAGCAGAAGATCTCCAGCTACTACCTGGAGATTGGCATCCCTATTGGCAGCTCTGGGTCAGGAAATACCTGGAGATTTTGAGGGTGGAACCTGAGGAGGGTGGGGTCTGAAGAGGGAAGGGACTTCAATGCCATAGAGTCCAATTGCCAAAGCAGCCATTTTCTCCAGGGAAGCTGATCTCTGTCGCCTGGAGGTCAGTTGTAATAGTGGGAGATCTCCAGCCACCACCTGGAGGCTGGCAACCCTACTTCTGAACGATGTTGCTGGAATGGAAGGCTTGGATTTTAAGCAGTGTGAACAGAATTGCATTAGGAAGGTCAACTCCCCCCCCCCCCACACACACACACACTTCAGCCTTCTGTAGCCATCCTGAGATTGTGATCATGGGGAACAGTGTGGTGGTAATGTGGGAGTATGCAGCAGGAGGAAGGAATCCACAGAAATTACAAAATGCCGTTCCATCGGAGGGATGCCTGGTACACCACCTAAGATCTGCAGCTTAGGACCTAGGCTTCAGCAACAGGACAGCATTGGGTGCTAAGCGAGCTTTTGGGTTTTAGCTGCTTGCCAGGTTCTTTGTCTTTGGTTGCTACCTTATTGATATAAGTTGTCCTTTTATATTTCGATTATTGTGTGAGCTGTCTTGGAAGCCTTTAATAAGGGAAAAAGGCAAAATGTAAATGTAAAAAAACACCCTCCTCTTCTGGTAACTATAGTTTCCAAGATTTGCTAAGGGGGAGGGATTGACCAACCAGTTGTGGTCCCTTTGTCATACAGAAACAAGAGAAGCATGCCCACTCAAAATCTCCGCTCTGTAAAGCTATAAAATGCTTTGCCTCTGGTCATCCTGTGGTCTGCTGCTGTTGCTCTGGAAGCTTTTTATCCTTTCGCTGATTGTATCTCCATGCTAAAACTGCTTTTTGTAGAATTCGTCCCTGCAGTTCAGGGGTCTAAAATATTCCTCTTCGCGTGTTGATTATCATGTGGCAGCAAAGGTAAGCTACACGGATCATGCTGAAGCATCTGTGATTGTAAAATCAAAACAACAAATGCCATGTAATACTTTTTATGAGAACCAATCATAATGTAACAAAACAGTCTGCACAGTTTTTTCCCCAGTTCTCCAGAACTCTTCATTGGGCTGGAGATTTAAAAGAGAAAAAAGGTGGTGGCCAAGATGTTTCAGACCATGAAGTTAAGACCTCTGGTCTGTATCTTGCACGAGACATGTTGCAGTCCTAATTAGATGATATGGTGCTGAGAGGAGCTGATTTCAGGTTGAATCTAAGCCTTCTGGGAAGAAGGAAAAACAGTCATTATTTGAGAACATAAAAGCCAGCTGTTAATCTGGTTGACAGATCGTACCCAAAGAGTGCTAGTTAATGGTTCCTCGTCCACTTGAAGAGAAGTGACTAGTGGAGTTCCTCAGGGATCTGTGCTGGGCCCTGTGTTGTTCAACATCTTTATAAATGATTTGGATGAAGGAATAGAGGGGATGCTTATTAAATTTGCAGATGATACTAAATTGGGAGGGGTAGCAAATATGGTAGAAGACAGAGCCAAGATGCAGGATGATCTTGACAGGCTGGAGAAATGGGCTAGAACTAATAAAATGCACTTCAACAAAGACAAATTTTATTAGTTCTAGCCCATTTCTCCAGCCTGTCAAGATCATCCTGCATCTGTGTTTAGGTAGGAAAAATCAAATGCATAATTATAGGATGGGGGAGACTTGTTTGAGCAGTAGTGTGTGTGAAAAGGATCTTGGGGTCTTAGTAGACCAAACACTGAATATGAGTCAGCAGTGTGATGCTGTAACTAAAAAGGCAAATGCAGTCTTGGCCTGCATCAACAGAAGTATAGTGTCCAGATCAAGCGAAGTGATGGTATCGCTTTACTCTGCTCTGGTTAGACCTCAACTAGAGTACTGTGTTCAGTTTTGGGTACCACAATTTAAGAAAGATGTAGACAAGCTGGAACGTGTCCAGAGGAGGGCAACAAAGATGGTGAGGGGTCTGGAGACCAAGTCCTATGGGGAAAGGGTATGTTTAGCCTGAAGAGAAGACTGAGAGGGGATATGATAACCATGTTCAAGTACTGAAGGGCTGTCATATAGAGGAGGGTGCCAAGTTGTTTTCTGTTGCTCAAGAAGGTCGGACCAGAACCAACGGGTTGAAATTAAATCAAAAGAGTTTCCGTCTAGACATTAGGAAGAATTTTCTAACAGTTAGAGCGGTTCCTCAGTGGAACAGGCTTCCTCGGGAGGTGGTGAGCTCTCCTTCCCTGGAGGTTTTTAAGAAGAGGTTAGATGGCCAACTGTCAGCAATGCTGATTCTGTGACCTTAGGCAGATGATGAGAGGGGGGGCATCTCGGCCACCTTCTGGTCACTAGGGGTGTGGAGGGGGGAGGTAGTTTGGAATTTCCTGCATTGTGCAGGGGGTTGGACTTGATGGCCCTGGTGGTCCCTTCCAACTCTATGATTCTATGATTCTAATCAAATGTCTCTCTAGCACCAAATGTCTCTCTAGCACAGGTCCCATAAAAGGTCAAGAGCAAAGAGAAAATATGGTTCTCCCTATATTAACGAAACTGGAGATGTATTTAGATGATGCACTAGGAATAGTCAATCAATAGAGTCAATCAAAGGCAAAAATCAGTGATGTTATCTAGAGGCTAAAAGTCAAACCCCCTTAAGTAATGGACTTAAGCAAAGTCTATTACCAGACTATCTTCAGTTGAAAAACCCTTCTCTTTTCCTAGCTGAATTTAATATTTCCTACAATAAAGCAAAGATCGTTGATAGTCCCAGTGGCCCCCAGAATGGATTATTCCATAGACCAGTGTGGCTACTTATGAGCTCACGATTGTAAAGAACGCCAGATATTATAAATGGCCCAGATGCTGCTGATGCCCTTGTGCTACTGGAGCTTTTTGTACATATTGTTTGCCTTGATGCAACGAAGGAAATGCTGTGATGAGCGCTAGCTTTGAGTCCCGTTATGTCTTCTTTGACAAAAGCATAGTTGATTGTCTATGATAAATCACACCTTCTGGGCTTGCCTCCCCACCCCCCACCTTAGGCTGTATTCGACTGTGTTGTAACATCTCTGAAGAACGTCTTCAACATCCTCATCGTCTACAAGCTCTTCATGTTCATCTTTGCCGTCATCGCGGTCCAGCTGTTCAAGGGCAAATTCTTCTACTGTACGGACAGCTCAAAGGACACAGAAAAAGACTGCATGTAGGTATACGTTAAAGCAGGGGTGGGCAGAAAGTCGCTCCCGGGAGTGACCAGTCACTCTCCAAGCAATTACAAGTAGCTCTGTGCTTCTCCTCCGGTGATTCTGTCATTGTTTTCTTAGCCTCCCCTTTAAAGCAGCTGCAGAAGCTTCTCTCCTTCTCGCCCCCTCTGGTGGCATTCCTTGGTGTTCTTCCCATCTGAGAGCCAGCATGGTGTGGTGGTTAAGAGCAGTGCTTTGGAGTGGTGGACTCTGATCTGGAGAACCAGGTTTGATTCCCCACTCCTCCACGAGTGGCAGAGGCTAATTTGGTGAACCAGGTTGGTTTCCCCACTCCTCCACATGAAGCCAGCTGGGTGACCTTGGGCTAGTCACACTCTCTTCACCCCACCTACCTCACAGGGTGTCTGTTGTGGGGAGGGGAAGGGAAGGCGATTATAAGCTGATTTGATTCTTCCTTAAGTGGTAGAGAAAGTCAGCATATAAAAACCAACTCTTCTCCCACTGAGTTTGGAGTACATCTTCATCAGCGGGTTTTATCGTTCCTATGCTCAGGGAGGCAGGATCCAAAAAACCTTTGCTTCCTGTCACACGTGCTAGGACCACCCTCTGATATCCAGTTCTCTTCCTGCCTTAGAGGGAGAAGCAGCATTTGTGGTTAGCTCTGTAGCAAACCTTCTTTCCTAGCCTTTGCACTTCAATAATTATTCCTGTCTAACTTTATTTCTGTGTTTTTTCTTAGTCCTAATCTTGGTCTGTGTGCACCCAGCAGCCTTTTCCTCTTGTATCTACTGTTTTCCCTCATCTTTGCCTCTGGGCAAAAACGCACGGTCGCTTTATCCTCCTTTAATCCCTGTTTCAGCCAGGATTCAGCCACGATTGAACGCATGTGTTTCGCCTAATGTGCATTTGATCTTGGCTAAAACAGGGATTGAAGGAGAATAAAACGACCATGCGTTTTCGCCCTCTGTCTCCCCTTCCCCTCCCCCCTCCTCCATTTACAATATGTCCGACAGTGGAGATAGGGCTTCAGAGGACTACCCTGTTAGAAACTTCCACATTCCCTTCAGATCAAGAGCTGCCAATGGGCTGCCTGGATGGGCAGATTTACTTTGGAGCCTAAAAACACCCAGAGGATCCTCTGACCATTGACCCTCTCTACACAGAGAAGCATTAGTTGATCCATGGGTTCTCAGTTCTAGTCTTCCCAGCCCCAGATAAAACCCCACTGCAGACTCCATTGGTGGTGGACTCTGATCTGGATAACCGGGTTTGATTCCCCATTCCTCCACATGAGTGGCAGAGGCTAATTTGGTGAACTGGATTTGTTTCTTCACACAAAGCCAGCTGGGTGACCTTGGGCTAGTCACACTCTCAGCCCCACCTACCTCTCAGGGTGTCTGTTGGGGGGGAGGGGAAGGGAAGGTGATTGTAAGCGGGTTTGATTCGTCCTTAAGTGATAGAGAAAGTTGGCATATAAAAACCAACTCTTCTTCTTCTTCCATTGGGAAACCAATTTAGAATTATGTATTTATTTAGAACATTGATACATATCCTCTCCAGCGACTAGTCCAAGGTGTCTCACAAGTAAAACATTACCATAAAGTCATAAAACCAACAGTGTAACAATCTTTTAAGTTTGCGTTTGCCCCTTCTTTGGTCATGGATAATCTTAGGGCCTCTTGCATGTTAAGCATAGTTTCTTTGCCAGCTCTACAGTTTATAAAAGAGCATTTTCAGAAGAACATCTACTTTTCTTTCCTTTTTCCTTTCACACAGAACAGGTGCCTTTTTGGCTTTGGAATCACAGTGGTCATAATATATGTATGCATACGTGTGTGAGAGAGAATTATAATCTGCCAACCTTGAAAGAAAAGTGTGTATCATGCGTATCATGAACATCCAAAGTACAATAGTGCAGCCTCAGAAGACCACCATGTCACAGGCAACGCAATCCAGTAGTAGTTGCGCCACAACCGGGGACGGCACAGCCATGGCTCAACCAAACTGCCTCCTAAGGCACCATGGCCCGCAAGCCAACACGGATGCTCCCCCTACCCCCATGGAACTGCTGTATGAAGTTTAGGGCTGTCGATTTGGTTCAGCCCGAACCGAAAAACAGCCGAATTTCCCCCGATTCAGCGGTTTTTAGTTCGGATGGAACCGAACTCAAAAAAGGCTGGAAACCAGGGAGCCAAATTCAGTGAGTTCGGGGTGTTCGGTGAATACATTCGGCAAATTCGGGGTTCGGCACAGCAGCATAACCGTCAGTTAGTAAGAAGCATTCTCCCGCGGCCAATCGGTGGCCAAGCAGGGTCTTCTTCTGGCCAATCAGTCACGATTGAGCATGTGAGCCCAGCTGCTGCGTGGCCCGGGGAGAGAAAAAGAGAGTATCTGTTTGTGTGAGAGAGAAATCCCCATGGGGGGGGGTGCGTGTGCACATTCGCTCCTTTCCATGGCTGCAGGGGGTGCATTTTTGGGGGTGCAGCCCCCAAACTTTCAGCGTAGCTTCAGATGAGGCTTCTTGCAAGAACCCCCAAGTTTTGTAAAGATGGGATCAGGGGGTCCAGAGATATGGGTCCCCCCTTTTCCCTATTGGGATGCATGGGATCAGCCAATCCTATGCATCTAGAGAGCGGCAAATCCAAGGCAAAACCTCCCGTGCTTAAATGGAATCATATTGGATTACCCAGTCCCTCCTGATGGAACAGAAGACATCCACAGTAAGACCCCTTTTGGGGCTTTAATCTAATTTTTTCCCGTGTGTATGTGGGGGGGGGGGGAAGCAGAGTCTGTGGGGGGGGCGGTTTCTGTGGGGAGGGGGAAGCCAAAGGAGGCTTTTGCCCATTCTGCCAAGGGGTGTGTGACGGCTCACCTCTGTGGGAGTGTGTGTACTGCTTTTAAAGTTAAGTTTAAAGTTGAGTCTGTGCGGCGGCTAGCGAGTCTCTCTCCGCTCGGCACCCTTGGTGTCAAGCCTCCTCCTTGGTGTTTTTCACTGTTTTTGCCTCTAGCCTGGGGTTGAGTGCAACGGGGCGGCTTGCGTGAGATCCCCTGCGTCTTGGATTTTCCCCCCGTTTGGGGGGTGCACCACGGCGGCGTATTGGTTGGAGAGGTGGGGATGGTGCTGGTGAGACTTGCTTGAGTTTGGTGGGGTCGTTTGCATAAGGGGGGAGCGTCCCTCCACCATGAGAAGAAGGAGCAGGGCAGAAAATACAAACTCTGGGGGGTTATTTTTGCACGGTCTGTTTTGCTGCTCACTCAAAAATGTTTTTGCAAAATCTGACTTTCACAATACATTTTCACGGTCCAAGTCACCTGCTCCTTTTTTCCTTTTTGCTATAGCTAGCCTAGTGCGCCTCTATTCCTTTCCATGGTCGCTCGTGTGTTGCTTTGCATTGCAATGGTTAGCACGGGAGGTTTTGCCTTGGATTTGCCGCTCTCTAGATGCATAGGATCGGCTGATCCCATTCATCCCAATAGGGAAAAGGGGGGGAACCCATATCTCTGGACCCCCTGATCCCATCTTTACAAAATTTGGGGGTTCTTGCAAGAAGCCTCATCTGAAGCTACGCTGAAAGTTTGGGGGCTGCACCCCCAAAAATGTGCCCCCCAGGAGCCGCGGAAAAGCATCAATGGGCTTTGTGGCTTTATTCCTGTCACTGTGGGCGATTTTTTGGGGGGGCAACCTATTCCGGGCCCCATATCTCGGGACCCCCTGACCCAATCTTTACAAAACTTGGGGGTTCTTGCAAGAAGCATCCCCTCAAGCTACCCTGATAGTTTGAGACCCCTACCCCCAAAAATCCCCCCCCCGGAGCCGCAGAAAGACGCGAGTGCATTTTAATTACTTTATTCGGTCGAATTTTCCCCCAAACTCGAACTAGGCGCCGAATTCCATGGATCCGAATCGGGGGACTTCGAACTTCAGCATATCCCAAATCGAGACGGGCCGAATTCTGGCAAATCCGAACTATACCGAATTTTTTTTTCAACAGCCCTAGCTCCATGGGACTGCACCAATGATTTTGCCGGCGTAAGCTCACACCGGCAAATGTGGGCATTTTGGGGGCAAAAGGGCTCAGGGAGCCAACTGATGTCAGCCCCACCCTTAGGAATATCCCCTTTGGCGCCAGCGCAAGCCCCGGCGCCAGAGGTGTACTGCCACCATGGTTGTGCAGGCGTCCATGCGTGCCACTCCCTGGTGCTGGCATAAGTGCCCCTTACACCGGTGCAAGTGACATTTACACCGGTGCCAGGGTCACGCCCCCTCCTCACTACTTTGCCCCCCCATTGGATTGCGCTGTAAGAGAGCTTTTGTAATCTGAATTCTGATCCACTTCACTAGTGCACAAAATCAAAGGCTCCTCCTGAGCTGTTCACGTCGCCGCTCTCAGTTATATTTTAAATTCTTTGGTAGGAATTAATGCTAATATTGAGCCCAACACTGGGCAATCATTCAGCAGCGAGAGCCAGGCCAGAAATCTAAAATGAGCTAGAATCGAAGCAAAGTTGAAAATGCCATTTAGACATAATTAAGAATGTGCGTGTCGTTTTCATAAACATAGCAGATGCCTAATTACACTTGGGAATGCATGTTGCGTTGTCGTACGATCCTCTTATTCTGAAATGCTGGAAATGTGGGCTTTATTGGATGTATTTGAAATTAGGAAAGTTGCAAAATACCGTGCAGTTACATCTTTTCTCTCCCCCCATCCCCCGGATTCATTTGCAATTTTTGTCATTACATTTTCAAACCAACTACTGTGATACTGAATACTTTTACCTTAAAATGGACAATTGCTATCACTGTTGTCTGTACAGTGCCATCAGCATATGTGATGAATGTTTGTTATTGCAGGATATTATAATTGAAAAGACAGGGTTTTTTTCCCCCTCTAGGGAGCTCACAATCAAAATTCAGCAGAAGGGGAGACATGACAATAAGGAAGAGGAGGGAGACAGATGGAGGCAGGGATAAAAGGCAATGGCTACTCCCAAATAAGGCATGGTGTCAGCATAACTTAAAGTGGGGCATAGGGATATAGATCAAATCAGTGGGTTATAGATCAGTGGATTATAGATCAAATCAAGCCCAAACTGACCCTAGGAGCTAAAATGACTAAACTGAGGTGATCGTATTTTGGTCACATTATGAGAAGGCAAGAGTCACTAGAAAAGACAATCATGCTAGGAAAAGTTGAGGGCAGCAGGAAAAGAGGAAGACCCAATAAAGGAAGCCACAGCCCTCAATTTGTAAGATCTGAGGAAGGCTGTCAAAAATAGGACATTTTGGAGGACATTGATTCATAGGGTCTCCATGAGTCGGAAACAACTTGATGGCACTTAACACACACACATAGGGTTGCCCATCTCCAGGTACTAGCTGGACATCTCCTGCTATTACAACTGATCTCCAGCCAATAGAGATCAATTAGCCTAGAGAAAATGGCCACTTTGGCAACTGGACTCTACGGCATTGAAGTCCTTCCCCTCCCCAAACCCTGCCCTCCTCAGGCTCCATCCCTAAAACCTCCTGCCAGTTTCTAAGAGGGACCTGGCAACCCTAGTGGGGCAGCTGCCAGGGCCGAGGGCATCGCCATGGCCATTCTAGTGCTCAAAGGGGTTTGAGTGCTAAAGCGTGGTGAGGTGGCACTTCCGGTGGTAAACCTGGAAGTGATGTAATTGTGTGATCTGTAGCCGCACACATATGTGATCTGTCTCCGGAGCAGCCCGGTGGATTGGTGGGCAACTGCCCACCGAAACCACCCACCTGGCAACCCTAGGGAAGGAAGATGTGAGGGTAGGGTTGCCAGTTCCCTCTTCACCACTGGCGGGAGGTTTTTGGGGTGGAGCCTGAGGAGGGTGGGGTTTGAGGAGGGGAGGGACTTCAATGGTGCATAGGCCATAAAGTCCACCTTCCAAAGCAGCCATTTTCTCCAGGTGAGCTGACCTCTATCGGCTGGAGATCACTTGCAATATCAGGAGATCTCCAGCTAGTACCAGAAAGTTGACAACCTTATGTGAGGGGGCCTGGTAGTGGCTACACAGGGGCCCCTGGACACTATTGGGTATATTTGGTTAATATAGCAGAGTTTGCCCAGTCAGGGAAGCATGATATTGAGTGCAGTAAAACCAATCCTCCCAATAAGTAAGTTGCAAAAAAGTAAAACTTACATTTATTCAAGTAGATTCTGTTCACATTCTTGTTGCAGTTGATAGGAAGTCCAATCTAAAGAGTACATTTCCCTAAAACAAATGGCCAGCTTGTCACGTGAGTGCAAGTATGGAATATTTGCTTCTACAGGAGAGGCCTGCAGATATGTCTATCTCCATTGAGAGGCATGTAGGAAGTGAACAAAGAAGCAATGGCTACTGAGAGAGAAGGAGGAGGGGGCAGAGGGCAGCTCCCAGGTGCAGACAAAGAGAGGAACATATTGTCGAAGGCTTTCACGGTCAGAGTTCATTGGTTCTTGTAGGTTATCTGGGCTGTGTAACCGTGGTCTTGGTATTTTCTTTCCTGACGTTTCGCCAGCAGCTGTGGCAGGCATCTTCAGAGGAGTAACACTGAAGGACAGTGTCTGAAGATGCCTGCCACAGCTGCTGGTGAAACGTCAGGAAAGAAAATACCAAGACCACGGTTACACAGCCCGGATAACCTACAAGAACCAGAGGAACATACTATTCAAGAGATAACACTTATACACTTGGGAGTTTTACCTGAGGTTCATTTCTTGCTGGACCCACCCTTTCCTGTTGGGAGTCTATGCACCAGCAGCGTCCAAACTCAAATCAGGAAGTATTTGAATCCCCGTCCCTTGAAATGCTGCTTTGTAATTGGCTGTAGTAAGAGAAAAGTTCCCCCCTGAAACCCAATTGCTGCATAAAAAAGCATTTTAAGAACAAAAACAAAAAACTGAGCTATTTGAAAAAAACGGGGGGGGGGGGGAAGAAACCCAAACCTCATTTTAAAAAACCTTTCTTCTGCTCAGAAAGCACTCCGAGGAAGCAGGAAGCATTTGAATCCCCATCCCTTGACACGCTGCTTTGTAATTGGTGATAGTACTGTCTGTGAGAGAAACCAAGCTTCCATGTCCCGCACTTTGCCTTACGCATGGGGATTTCAACTGGGTTGAGCTTAGGGGAGATGGAAGAATCAGATTAATAGAGGAATGGGAAGGTCCGGGATTTGTGAGGGTGGTGTTGAAATAATCACTATTTCGTCTTCCACCAGCAGAGCTTCCACTGGTGCAAGCCCCTTCACTGGTAGAGGAGGGAGAGCGTTCTAATCTTTCTTCCATTCCCTACTCATTCCTAGTAGTTGCTAAGTAACTGCAGTGTCCCCTTCCACTTCTGAATCAAACAGGAGTTTATTTTCTGTGTTGAGGTGGTGTATGGTAGTTGCTAAGAAAGGCACTGGTTCAAAACTCCCACACCATGGGTGGGTAGGGTTGCCAGGTCCCTCTTCACCACCGGTGGGAGGTTTTTGGGGTGGAGCCTAAGGAGGGCGGGTTTTGGGGAGGGGAGGAACTTCAATGCCATATTCAATTGCCAAAGAGGCCATTTTCTCCAGGTGAAGTGATCTCTATCAGCTGGAGATCAGTTGTAATAGCAGGAGATCTCCAGCTAGTACCTGGAGGCTTTAAGCAAGCCAGTTTTTCTCAGCCTGGCACACACTCACCCTGATGCTGGCAGACCCCATTGACTTTAGCCCCTGTCTGCTCCCATTAGGAGCCCCGTGGCGCAGAGTGGTAAGCTGCAGTACTGCAGTCCAAGCTCTGGTCACAGCCTGAGTTCGATCCCGACGGAAGTTGGTTTCAGGTAGCCGGCTCAAGGTTGACTCAGCCTTCCATCCTTCCAAGGTCGGTAAAATGAATTCCCAGCTTGCTGGGGGTAAAGGGAAGGTGATTGGGGAAGGCACTGGCAAACCACCCCATAAACAAAGTCTGCCTAGTAAACGTCAGGATGTGACGTCACCCCATGGGTCAGGAATGACCCAGTACTTGCACAGGGGACCTTTACCTTTTACCTGCTCCCATTATCTATAAAGTAGGGCAACCAGTTTTTGTAGCCAAAGGGATATGTGTAAAGGGAGGACTTCTTTCCCGAATTGCTACTTAACCTACCTGTAACCGCTCCCCACAGATGTTTTGGCTTGACTTCCAGTAACAGACCCCAACTGAAGGAAAAGGGGAATCAGGAGAGACTTTGAAGGGGTGGATGAGCTGGGAGTAGGGGTAGGTTTTAGCAATCCCAGATGCACACTTGTGTTCCACTGTTGCTGAAAAATGTATCCTGTGTGGCATGCGTTGGAGGCAATTCCTTTTCCTTTTCCATCTTCCTATTTTGTCTACCTTTCCCCCACTAGGTCAAACCCCTTCCATCTCTCCAAAGAAAAGTAGTAAAATTCCCTGTTGCCCCAGAACAACATCTGGAGGTACCTTTTTTATTTTGCTTTTACTGACATTATTTATAGTCGGCCTTTCTCACTGGGATTCAAGGCAGACTCGAGTCTTCCTTCCTTTATCATCCAGACAGTGTGCCTCAAGGCTAATGATCTCTTCCAATCTTATAGAGGCAACTATGTGGACCACGAGAAAAACACGATGGAGGTAAAGTGTCGAGAATGGAAGCGCCATGAATTCCACTACGACAATATCATTTGGGCTTTGCTTACACTCTTTACGGTCTCCACCGGAGAAGGGTGGCCTCAGTGAGTATTCTCTTTGGTCCTCTCTAATGATGGTCATTTATGCATGGGAGTTTTACAATGGGGTCATGCTCTTCTCCATCATGTGGAACTATGGAGCATGTTTTATGTTTCATGGAAGGGCGGGTAATTCAAATGTACAATTCCCCGATCTGTGGAAGTCCATAAAAAAAGCTTTGTGTGATTCTGAGACATGTACTGATCAGCTTCTCAAAGGAGGTATGCTGCAATGTACACCATGTTCTCCTAGTAAAACTAGCATTGAGGATGGATATGCCATTAGCATGTGACCCTTCGGGCTCTCTTTCTCTGACCCCCCCCCCATTATGTCCCCAGGGTCTTGCAACATTCAGTGGACGTGACCGAGGAGGACCGTGGCCCCAGCCGCAGCAACCGCATGGAGATGTCCATTTTTTACGTGGTGTATTTTGTCGTCTTCCCTTTCTTCTTTGTGAATATCTTTGTGGCTCTCATCATCATCACTTTCCAGGAACAAGGAGACAAAATGATGGAGGAGTGCAGTTTGGAGAAGAACGAGGTAATATGAACAAACAGGCGAGAGGCTTGGTGGGAAAGAGAGTGATTTTGGTTGAGTGGGGGCCAGATGTGTCCTTCCAAACCTTTTCCAACCTTTAGAGTCAGACTGTTCCAGCTCTAAGAAGTGAGAGTGCAACAAATGTACTTTTCTGTGTCACTATAAACACATCTTCAGCCTACCAATTAAAGGTAGATTTCGTTGTCTGTCCACCAAAACTGGGAGCATTGGTTAAGGTCTGTTATTTCCCTGTTACTACTGGCTTTCCATGCACACAATAGTGTGCAGCTTATTAGCTTCCGGTACGTTGTTACCTCAGGGGAGGAGTCCCCACTAGGGTTGCCAATCTCCAGGTAATAAGCAAAACCTCCAGGTAATAGCAGAAGATCTCCCGCTATTGCAACTGATCCCCAGCCGATAGAGATCAGTCCACCTGGAGAAAATGGCCGCTTTGGCAATTGGACTCTATGGCATTGAAGTCCCTCCTTTCCCCAAACCCTGCCCTCCTTAGGCTCTGCCCCAAAAAACCTCCCGCCGATGGCGAAGAGGGACCTGGCAACCCTAGTCCCCACCGTTTTTGAGCCTGTAGGCTCCTTTGGAATTCTGACACAGGGTGGTGGGCACAGCCACAAAATGGCCGCCACAGGAAGTGCAGCAAGCGGCAAAATTATAGTGTTGTGATCCCCTTTTTCTTCCCTTGTCTGGTTAGATGTTGAGCCTGTAAGGAATTGCATGTCTCATACTATGAGCCCTGCCGATCAAGCGCTGGTTCCCTCCAATTTGTGCCACTTAAGCTGCTGACAGCTTGGAGGGGAAACAAGAGCCAAGGTGCTTGGAGGTCAGGTGATCCTGGAGGGCCAATCTGGTGCCGCCAGGAAGTATAAACATTCTCAGGCACATTGGTTTCCTCAGTTACAGGCAGTTTGTTGTAGGTTTTCTCTCTTCCACCAAGTGACTAGACTGTATCTGTAGTCACATTTTTTGCACGCCTACTTCCAACTCACGACCTGAGTTCGATCCCAATGGAAGTTGGTTTCAGGTAGCCGGCTCAAGGTTGACTCAGCCTTCCATCCTTCTGAGGTCGGTCAAATGAGTACCCAGCTTGCTGGGGGTAAAGGGGAGATGACTGGGGAAGACACTGGCAAACCACCACATAAACACAGTTCGCCTAGGAAACATCGGGATGTGATGTCACCCCATGGGTCAGGGATGACCCAGTGCTTGCACAGGGGACCTTTACCTTTCCTTTACTTCCAAGATACTAAAATCAACCCCCAAAAAAGGGTTCCACAGTAAAGAACGTTAGGAACACAGTTTCAACAACCAACTGTGTAAAGGGCACAATGAAGTAAATTGCCAAACACAGGATGATAAAATGTATTATTGTATCTTTAACGATGTGAATACATCAAAGGTATATTTCTCAAAACTTCAGGGCAAGTTACATAAATATCAAGCTTGGGTGTACAGGGGGTAGTTCTTGTTTATGCCTTTATAATATAGTGATGTTTGTGAAACAATTTGTATGAGGAGAGACTTGACAAAGACAAGTGAAACGAGAAAATAGCGCCTTCCGTTGTCTTTCCATTCAACTTTAGAGACTCATGTTTATCATAACATTCTATCTCCTGGCTTCAGTTGTATTTGTCATAACAATTTGTATGTTTGTGTACGTTTCTCTACTGTGAGAGACCTGTTATTTATGTAACTTGCCCTGAAGATCCGAGAAATATACCTTTGATATATTTACGTCGTTAAAAATACAATCATATATATTATCATCCTCTGTTTTGCAATTTACTTTGTTGTGCCCATTCCACAGTTGGTTGTTGATACTTAGAATCATAGAGTTGGAAGGTACTACCAGGGTCATCTAGTCCAACCCCCTGCACAATGCAGGAAATTCCAAACTACCTCCCCACCCCACACACACACCCAGTGACACCTACTACATGCCCAGAAGATGGCCAAGATGCTCTCCCTCTCATGAACTGCCTAAGATCATAGAATCAGCATTGCTGAAGATGGCCATCCAGTCTCTGCTTAAAAACCTCCAGGGAAGGAGAGCTTATCACCTCCCGAGGAAGCCTGTTCCACTGAGGCACTGCTCGAACTGTTAGAAATCTCTTCCTAATGTCTAGAGGCAAACTCTTTTGACTTAATTTCAACTCGTTGTTTCTGGGCCGACCTTCTGGGGCAACTTCCAAGATACCTGCAGATGTCTGCAGAACCACTTAAGCATGTACTTGCTCTCTCTTTTCTAAAGGTTTAGTATACTGTGAGTGTCGTTTAGAGGTTAGCAATGATAACGATAATAGGCCAATTCACTGACTTCCTTTCCCCCCTTCTTCCAGAGAGCATGCATTGACTTTGCTATCAGTGCCAAACCCCTCACCCGCTACATGCCTCAAAACCGGCACACCTTCCAGTACCGGGTCTGGCACTTTGTGGTCTCTCCGTCGTTTGAATACACCATCATGGCCATGATTGCACTTAATACTGTGGTCCTAATGATGAAGGTGAGGTGAACATCCGGGTCCAAAGGTTTGGGATGACATTTAAGAAGTGTCTTGACAGTTGCTATGGTTGCTTAATTAGGCAGCTGGTTTCTTGACAAAGGGTTGCCACCCAAGCAGGTACCCACCCTGTCCTTCAGGTCTAAATCCTCTGATAGGAACAAAGCGGCTGAGAATCATGAACCCATATGAAGTTGCTGAGTCACACTGATCCGCCAGGTCTGTTAATATCTTCTCTGACAAGCAGCAGCTCTCCATGATCTTGGGAACATATTTTTCTAAGTAGCAAATTCCATGTAATGTATTGTACATTTTGTTGCTGTTTTCCAGTCTCTATTTAAAACTATACTGTAGTGTACATACTAGTAAGCTTACCATTTGCCAAGTGATAGCAGGCTGTCTCCCTCCCCTGGTCTTATTCCCCTGCCCTTGATGATTTGAGAAGCGACAGGAAAAAAATGGGCAGGGGGGGAGCTGATTTGATATTGATGCTCTAGGAATTTCCCCCAATTTCTATTGTAAACACCATAGTGATTTGGGGGATTCCTAGAGTATCAACCAGAAGCCACATCACATTCACCTGAAACTCCACCCACTGCAGGTACTGCTCCCAAATCTTCCAGCATTGGCCAGCACAGGACAGGAAATTCGAAATACTAGTTCTATGTTAGATCATTAATACTTTGTGCATTTTTTCTCCCAAAATAATGAAATCTATTCTTCCATGGATACTGTGTAGAATTTTTATCTTTCTGTGTTATAATGCAGCAATATTTTAGTACACTTGAGGAACTTCTTCAACGGAGAGCATTTATGCTAGCTCGACTCAATTCCTTTCCATCTAAGGTTTAATACGGGAGATTTACTAAGACTCCCTTTAACAAGAGGGTATGTCCATGCGGAACGGGCCAGCCAGACGTCCTACATCACATTATTTTAGATTTTTGTTTACATGAAGAACCCCGTAAAAAATTATATTACCCTTAATCAGCAAATGGATGGCCCCTTATAGAACATCCACTTGCCAATTCTTGCTGAACGACATTACAACTGATGTTATGGTGAAGGTGGCAGAGTTTTTGGCAGAAGTTGTTAAGGTTAAGATTCAAACTCAATTTTAATCTAGATATGTATTATCTGTTTATCTTTGACCTTGTGACCATCAATTTTATTATGCCAATAAAGGTTATCTGACAGTCTCACAGTCTGTGTTATATACACACTGTGGGTACTTACTCATGCACATACTTAACACACTTTTTATGTTCATGTAGCTTTGCGGCGAACAAAAAAAATTGGGGAGTATGATTGCACTAGATAATAGTACTCCAGCGAACCATTGAGTTGATCCAAGATGGAATTGGCTGCCCCCCACTGGAAAACTATCTGTACTAACTTCTTAAATCGATTTTTCCAGTGTGTTCAGAAATTGATTTGTTAGGTACTGCTTAACTACACTTAACAACCACTTTGGAGGGGAAATGCAAATCTGCAGTGGTAGGAGAGCTTTCAGGTTTGTTCTTGCCATAAAGAAGTAAAGTACAAGCCAAAACCAGGCTTCTGTTTCTTACTTTCTTTTCTTTCCGGCAGTACTATTCTGCTCCCTACACTTACGAACTGGCTCTGAAGTACCTGAATATTGCTTTTACCATGGTTTTCTCATTGGAATGTTTCCTGAAAATTATAGCTTTTGGCTTCCTGGTGAGTTGCAGGATGTTTAAGGGTTGGGTATTAACTTCAACGTTGTGGGCTATCTAGTCTGCACCCGTTACGACATTCTTTCATTTATCATGTGATCTAGCCATTTGTACACCTTAGATCAGGGTGTCAAACTCATTTGTTACGAGGGCCAGATGTGACATAAATGTCGCTTGGACAGGCCAGTCCAGTCCTCGCCAGCCCAGATCGGGAGCGGGGCAGGGGGGATGGCTTCCTCGGCTGGTGGGCCAGCAGCGAACTCGCCAACCTAGATCGGGGGGGGGGGGCTGACTCAGCTGGCGAGACCGCACTGGACTACCCAGCCCAGATTGAGAGTTGGGGGTGGCTGCCATGGCTTGCTCATGGGCTGGATAAGAGCTCTCGAGGGGCCGAATCCGGTCCCCGGGCCTCATGTCTGACACCCCTGCCTTAGATGTTTATATCATCCCATTGACTGACGACCTTAAGAGAAATATTGGCTCCGGCTAATAGTTTATCCAGCCCAGGATCCTTTCTCCAACATGGACAATATCCTGACACTTTGGAGGAAAGATGTAACCGGGGGTGGGGGGGCTGTCGCTTGGCTCCCTTAGTATCCTATGAGCAGGAAGCCAATTTCTAGAGTGATACATTTCATGAGATCACAGGAAGGCATGTTTGTGACCCATTGTGCATTACTTTTGCGAATATGTTTGGTCACTGGAATGTAGGGTTGCCAACTGCCAGGTAGTAGCAGGAGATCTCCTGCTAATACAACTGATCTCCAGCCGATAGAGATATGATCACCTGGAAAAAATGGCCACTTTGGCAATTGAACTCTATGGCATTGAAGTCCCTCCCCTCCCCAAACCCCGCCCTCCTCAGGCTCTGCCCCAAAAATCTCCTGCCGGTGGCAAAGAGGGACCTGGCAATCCTACTGGAATGGCCCTGGAAGCCATAACAGTGGGGGAAATGAGACAGACTACCATCCCTTCCTAATTCCTTACTTTAATGCAAAATGATGCATTGGTACAAATGGTCTGGTAGTTAGAAATTCTACTTGGAAACAGGAGAATGGACTGAAACCCCAACTTTGTCCTCCATTCATGACTAACTTTATGAAAATGAGTGGCTTATAGAAATGATGCCCATCCCGCCCCTTAGGTTTAAAGTAGCTGTGCCCTGCCTCTGTTTCCTGTGGCTTACTGGGTCCCACAAATGGAGTAGGAATAGTCCTTCCTGTAGAGGCACTCCAGTCCTTCTTGTAGAGGAAGCAATAGACTGGGACAAGGACAGACACACCTGTGGTCTCACTTGTATGCTTTTCTTCCGGCAGAACTATTTCCGCGATACCTGGAACATCTTCGATTTCATCACAGTGATTGGCAGCATTACAGAAATTATATTGACAGACAGCAAGGTAACGTTGCCTTCTGCTACTTCTCCTGCGTGGTGTAGTGGTTAAGAGCGATGGTTTGGAGCGGTGGACTCTAATCTGGAGAATTGGGTTCGATTCCCCACTCCTCCACATGAGTGGTGGACACTAATCTGGCGAGCTAGATTTGTTTCCCCACTCCTACACATCAAGCCTGCTGGGTGACCTTGGGCTAGTCACAGTTCTCTTAGAGCTCTCTCAGCCCCACCTGCCTCACAGGGTGTCTGTTGTGGGGAGAGGAAGGGAAGGTGATTGTAAGCTGGTTTGATTCTTCCTTAAGTAGTAGAGAAAGTTGGCATATAAAAACCAACTCTTCTTCTTCTTCATATTTGAGGCAAAAGGTTAAGTGTGATTATCTGCTTTTCCCCCTTTCAACTCTTTGATCTTTCTCTCCTCTCATTTCCCCCATCAAGCTGGTAAATACCAGCAGCTTCAACATGAGCTTTCTGAAACTGTTCCGTGCCGCACGTCTCATCAAACTGCTTCGCCAGGGTTACACCATTCGAATTCTGCTGTGGACTTTTGTGCAGTCATTCAAGGTAAAGGTCAACCCACAAGATTAATGGGCAGCTTGGCACAAAACTTTCTGTATGCTGTTCGAAAGAATTTCCACACAAACATATTTAGGTAGTGATCAGTGCTCTATATCTGTCATCCTCAAAGTACATGCTTGGGGGGGAATTATCACTCTTCTGCTAGCAGAACACACAGAATGGCAGCACTGGCATATATGGGGGGGGGAACCAATGGTATCTGTAACCCTCCCCACAAAATAATTGCCTAGGTGTTGGGCTTCCTTACTGCCACCAGTTAAGGAAATATGTGGAAGGGCCTTTGGTCTGGTGAGGGGAAGGAAGAGAATTTTATCTTCCCGCATTTGTTCAAAGTGTCTGCTCTCTTGTGGCCAGAGATGCATTTTGCACAATGCCAGGAATAAAAGAGCCATTAGAATCAATCCTAGCGCCCTTTCCTTCTTGTTGTTGATGTGGTAGATTTTGTGTGTCAGCACAATTTGAAGAAGAGACTTGGCAAAGAAACACACCCATACGCACACAGTAAGGCAAAAAAAAAAAAAAAAAAACCACCCTTGATTGGGACTTTGATTATTTTGTTAACTTCATTGTTGCATAGGACCCAAACCAAACCGGGGGTCCCATTATACTAGAAATGACTATATACGGTTTGGTACAGAATCTAGTATGCTATTACCTAGATGGCTCAGGCTAGCCTGATCTCATCAGATCTCAGAAGCTAAGTAGGGTCAGCCCTAATCATAGAAACATGGAATCATAGAGTTGGAAGTGACCACTAGGGTCATCTACTCCAATCCCCTGCACAGTGCAGGAAATTCACAACTACCTCCCCCACACATCCCAGTGACCCCTACTCCATTTCCAGAAAATGGCCAAGATGCCCTCCCTCTCATAATCAGCTTAAGGTCATAGAATCAGCATTGCTGACAGATGGCCATCTAGCCTCTCCTTAAAAACTTCCAGAGAAGGAGAGCTTACCACCTCCCGAGGAAGCCTGTTCCACTGAGGAACCGCTCTGTTAGAAAATTGTTCCTAATGTCTAGATGGAAACTCTTTTGATCTAACTTTAACCCGTTGGTTCTGGTCCGACCTTCTGGGGCAGCAGAAAACAACCTGGCACCATCCTCTATATGACAGCCCTTCAAGTACTTGAAGATGGTTATCATATCACCTCTCAGTCTTCGCCTTCCCTGGTTAGTCCTTGGATAGGAGACCACCAAGGAAGTCCAAGGTTGCTACACAGAGACAGACAATGGCAAAAAAACACCATTGCTTGCCTTGAAAAGCCTATGGGGATGCCATAAGCTAGCTATGACTTGACGGCACTTTCCACCGTAGTGTGTAGCACAGTATAATTATCTGACAATTCTGAGAATATACTTTTCCTGTTCTTTCCACTATTTTCTTGTCAACTGTCAAATGTTTAAGCTGCTTATAAACAAATCAAGAATAATTCAAAACAAATATTTTCAATACTCTTCACTCATGGGACCATATCTGCATTGCTGAATGGATCCTTTTTGGGTTTTAATTCTTTTTTCAAGCCTAGCAAATGTACACGTTGAAGACAAAAACAGTAAATAAAGCTTTGCCCCTGTTCCTTTAAATCCTCCTTGCCTTTGTTTTAAAGCATCTTCCAATTCTCCCAGGGTGTTTGATTAATTACTTCCTGTTCACCAGCAGGACCTCAATATACCTGAATACTGGAAGTTGCTGTTGGTACAGAATGCTGCAGCCAGTGTGTTGACTGGAGTAGGTCATAGGGACTATATATTCCATCTTGTTCCACCTACAGAGGCTTCCAATTTGCTTCCAGGCTCAATTCAAGATGCTGATATTGACCTTTACAGCCTGGTACCGACATACTTTAAGGATAGGGTTGCCAACCTTCAGGTGGTGGCTGGAGATCTCCTGCTATTACAACTGATCTCCAGGGGACAGAGATCAGTTCACCTGGAGAAAATGGCCAGTGTCAGGCTTCAGCAAATACAAGGCGTTTCAGGCAATAGAACTCGAATCCAGGCAGAGCAGCGATTCAAAGATTTATTCTGAAAGTCAATGATTTCAGTAAGGAGGCAAACAAGGCTGGAATACATGACTGGGGTGGAGAGGATACATATATAGGACTGATACAATAGGATTATAGGAACAAAGAGACAATGTAGTCGTTTCCTGCTGGTAACGACTTAAGTAAAACTGAAACAGAAACCATTAAGAGCAATCAGTGGAGGAGATGGCCGAGCTCCCGGCTTTGTGCGCGGGACCCGATATCAGATGGGAGATTTACACGGGCGGGTCCCAATACAAATGTAAATCCCTGGCCGGAGTTCGTGTGCAAAACGGGGGGGGGGGAAGGAGTGCACGGAGAACCCCATCTTGTTTGCGGGGAAACCATCTTGTTTGGGACCGGAGCTGTCAGAAGACCTATCTGACAGCCAGTTTGGAAGGTGAACTCTATGGCATTATACCCCATTGAAGTCCCTTCCCTCCCCAAACCTCCTCAGGCTCCACCCCTAAAATCTCCAGGTATTTCCCAACCCGGAGCTGGCAACCCTACTTAAGGACTGCCTTCTCCCATATGAACCTATTTGTTCACTCCGATCATCCTCAGAGGCCCTGCTTCAGTTCCCCCTGCCATCTGAGACTAGACAGGTGGTAACCCGAGAAAGGGCCTTCTCTGTCATGGCCCCAAAACTTCAGAACTCTCTCCCCAGGGAGATTTATCTGCCTCCCTCTATCAGTGTCTTTCGCCAGCAGAGGAATACCTTTTTATTTCGTCTGGCATATCCACAATAATGGTATTGGATCTCCTTCTAGTGCGGTATGTTTATGTATTTTTAATTGAATGTTATAATTTTAACTGTGTTTTTAAGTCTTTAAATGTGTCAATGTTTTTACGTTTGCCACCTTGTCGACCCTGATTGGGTGGTAAGGCAGCATTAAAATGTTTCAAATAAATAAATAAATTTTTGAGCAGTTTCCCCCCCCCCCCAAAAGGAGAGGTTGGAAAGAACTACTGCATGTCTCTTTTTTCATTCATATTATGATCACATACACAAAAAGCAGAGTAGATGACAGGTAACCCCTGATCTCTCAAGCAAGTGAGCCAAGCTATATATTTCACAGAAGGACTAAACTCGCAAGACATATAACAAAATCTATATCAGGCTAATCCTGCATTAAGCAGGGGGTTGGACTAGATGGCCTGTATGGCCCCTTCCAACTCTATAATTCTAAAACCAACTATTTACTTTGTTTGTTCCTTTCAGGCACTTCCATACGTCTGTCTCCTGATTGCGATGCTTTTCTTCATATATGCCATCATTGGGATGCAGGTAAGGAAATGACTGGAAATGCTTCTGTTCCCTCTGCTGCCCGGTAAAGGAACTAGAGGTGAGAACTCAGGGCAGAACATAATGTTAATTTAGCTGCAGCTTGTAATGTAATCCTCAACCCCATCATTCGATTCAAATGACTGATTTTTAACATGATCTTGTACCAGAGTGTTCAACTTCCCAAGGAATTAACCATAGCAAGGGCTAAATCGATCATGTGCACCAGATAGCCCTGCATAAGAGTGCATCTCAAAATGTTCTGTGCTAGAGTAATTTTTCATACATTAGCCAGGATGCAAATGCCTCTTCACTTGCAATGCATGATAGCGATCACAATGAAGCATAGAATTCCTGCCTGTAGGTTTGACAGGCACAGGAGCTGCTATTTGTCCTTGTCTAGTATAAATCCCCCAAAAAGGTACACTAAGTACATTCATAGAAAATGTAAGGGATGGGTACATAACATTTATCCATGAATGATATTCTTGAACTGTTCAACACTCGGGAATGCCACAAAAATGTCATCAGTGGATCTACAGTCAAAGAATCTAATACAATACAATGTTGTCTCTGACAAATTTGTAAACACTCTTCCCATGTGTTTCTCTGCTGATGCCTCGGCTCCAGCATGGTGTAGTGGTTAAGAGTGGTGTAGCGGCATAGTGGTGAAGAGCAGTGGTTTGGAGCAGTGGACTCTAATCTGGAAAACCGGGTTTCGTTCCACACTCCTCCACGTGAGCGGCAGACACTAATCTGGTGAACTGGGTTGGTTTCCCCACTCCTCCACACGAAGCCTGCTGGGTGACCTTGGGCTAGTCCCACCTACCTCAAAGGATGTTTGTTGTGGGGAGGGGAAGGGAAGGTGATTGTAAGCCGGTTTGATTCTTCCTTAAGTGGTAGAGAAAGTTGGCATATAAAAACCAACTCCTTTCCTTGGCTGATGCTCACCTCAGCTTTGCTGTTCTGCCCACAGACAGTTCTGGTGTATGAAAAGATTACCAGTTGCATCTTTTTTGGAGGGTGGTTCATCTTGAACTCTTGAACTTTTCATCACTATATTTGGGGCAAAAAGCCCCTATGCATACAGTTTTGACAATTTGGATCAGTAGCCCAGGTGTCTGCAGAGCAGCAAACCCAGTGCAAATATTTCGTGCATAAATGGCCTTAGGGCAATATCCTGCTTCTTCTCAGAAATTACAACTTTCTCTCAGTTAGTCATGTGACTAGGAATCTATCTCTGTCTCTATTCTTTACCATCAAGTATGCTAATTCCTGAATAAGGCTGTCTCTACACTATAATCAGTTTGTTCGGCTCAGTTGCATCATCCCTCAGCCAATAGCCTTGCCCTCGTGTCACCATTATACCTGGGAGATTAGAGGGGAGGAGGGAATCAGGGCCCCGTGCACTTTGCACAGCCCTCGCAGTTGACTTGGGAAACTGGCATGTCTCTGTTGCGTTGTCAAGCTCGTTACGCCAAGTTTTCACTTCTCTGTGCCTTCAGGTCTTTGGGAATATCAAATTAGATGAAGAAAGCCATATTAACCGTCACAACAACTTCCGCAGCTTTCTGGGTTCACTCATGCTTCTTTTCAGGTAAGGGGGCTTTAAAACTTGGGAGGGGGGAATTAGAGGAGCAGTCTGTTGCAACAAAGCCAAACATGAGTCCCTTGACACCTTAAGAGCAAACTAGTTTTGTTCTATCATCAGCTTTCATGGGCTGGAGCCCATAAAACGTATTTATCTAAAACACAGCAGTTTCAGTCTCCAGAATGCTTTTGGAAAGTGGATAGCCAAATATGTAGCATTGCCAGCTCTGGGTTGGGAAATACCTGGAGATTTGTGGGGAGGAGCCTGGGGAGGGTGGGGTTTGGGGAATGGAAGGACCTCAGCAGGGTATAATGCCATAGAGTCCAGCTTCCAAAGTGGCCATTTTCTCCAAGGGAACTGATCTTGGTCATCTGGAGATCCGTTGTGATAGCAGGAGATATCCAGGTGCTACCTGGAAGGTGGCAAACTTACAAATATATGGTGCTTGAACAGACAGGATAAAGATAACCTTCCTCATTCTACCAATTAAATGCTGATAGGAAGCTGCTGTAGCCTCAGTTTGCCTCAGGGCCATTCAGAAAGGGAAGGGAGGGTTAATTCAACCTCCACTCAGTTTTGTCATGCAAAGTGGACCTGCTGCTCTGTCATCAGCATTTTAAAGGGAAAAGTTTCCTAGTTTTCAAAGGCACCTCTTTTCTCCTCTAAATGCTAATAAAAGACTGGAGGGACCAGTTTTTAAATAATGACCCTGATTGGAGGTTGAAGAGTTAAAGCTCCTCTACCTCACCTGAGTGGCCTTGAGGCAAACTGAGGCCATAAGTACCTGCAGTTTGCAGTTTGTGTACAGAACAAGTTTTTCTGCTTCACCTGTTTGAGCCGTGAATCTTCACATGTTGCAAACCAAACTCAGCAAAGTACCTGAATAAGCTGTTGGCCTGGACAGCATGCAAATTGTGCTGGTCTGCCCTACATGGTATATGAATAGGATTTTTTTATTATTATTATTTTACCTTTGGCCATCAATCCCTTCTCCATATAGTTTCAGAGGGCAGCTGTGTTGGGCTGCAGTAGAACAGCTAGATTCAAGTCCAGCCGGCATGGTGTAGTGATTTGGTGGTCTGGAGCAGTGGACTCTGATCTGGAGAACAGGGTTTGATTCTCCACTTCTCCGAGCTCGGCGGACTCTAATCTGGTGAACCGGGTTGGTTTCCCCACTCCTACCCACGAAGCCAGCTGGGTGACCTTGGGCAAGTTACAGTTCTTTTAGAGCTCTCTCAGCCCCACCTACCTCACAGGGTGTCTGTTGTGGGGAGGGGAAGGGAAGGTGATTGAAAGCTGGTTTGATTCTTCCTTAAGTGGTGGAGAAAGTCGGCATATAAAAACCAACTCTTCTTCTTCAGTAGCACCTTGTCAGACATCTGACAAAAGGAGCTCTGACTCCCGAAAGCTTATACCCAAAAATCTTATTGGTCTCTAAAGTGCTATTGGGCTCGAATCTAGCTGTTCTTCTATACAGATATCAAAAACTGCCCCTGAAATCACACTATGTGTGTTAAGTGCCGTCAAGTCGCTTCCGACTCATGGTGACCCTATGAATCAAAGTCCTTTTTGGATGCACACCTTAGTGTGTTGAGGGGTTTGTGTCTGTCAGGGAAGCTGAGAGCAATACCGTAAGGGGTCTAGACTCTATCAAGAGACTAAATTCCTAGCAGAGTCACGCAAGACGGAATGGTCACAGCTGAGACACCAGACGAAGATGCATCCACCCCCTTAAGGGGTCAATGGCCACATCTGCAGAAGAGAACAGGCAGTTCCAAGGTGATGGGGGCAGAGGAATCCTTGAAAGTTAGCTACTGGGCAGTAGTTAACCTTCATACCTATGATGAGACAATCCAAGATTAGGTTAATTCATGCCATCATATTCCCTATTACTATGTATGGGTGTGAAAGCTGGACAATGAAGAAAGCTAACAGTAAGAAAGTAGACTCCTTTGAAATGTGGTGTTGGAGGAGTTATGGACACCCTGGACTGCCAAAAAAACAAATCAGTGAGTTATAGATCAAATCAAGCCTGAACTGACCCTAGAAGCTAAAATGACTAAACTGAGGCTATCATATTTTGGTCACATTATGAGAAGGCAAGAGTCACTGGAAAAGACAGTCGTGCTAGGAAAAGTTGAGGGCAGCAGGAAAAGAGGAAGACCCAACAGGAGGTGGATTGACTCAATAAAGGAAGCCCTCAATTTGCAAGACCTGAGCAAAGCTGTCAAAGATAGGACATTTTGGAGGACATTGATTCATAAGGTCGCCATGAGTCAGAAGTGACTTGGCGGCACTTAACACACACACAGCAGCAGTAGTGGAAGGTGACACTGGCGGAGGATCTTTCGTAGACAACGGCAGTGCCACTACAGCTAACCCTGGTTAGCACTACACCAAAGAAGGCACTGGTAAACCACTTCTGACCAACCTTTACCTTGAAAACCCTATGATGAGACAATCCAAAATAGAAATCACACTACAATGCTGATATTAGTGAATCCCCTCGAGGTCTTTTTGGAATCGGCCTTGATAAACGGAGTTATTTTTCCAGAAAATCAGCAAATAGTTTGGTTTGTTTCCATTCCCAAGTACTGGAAAGCCTGTGCTGCACAGGTTGATATCAATGGGAATGCCACAAACTTTCCCAAAACTCTTCCTCTTGCATCCCAATTCGCAGCTCCACTTACTTTTGCAGCATTCAAGGCACTAGGTTGTTCTGCGAAATGAATCTGTGCATTGGTTGGCTGTAAAACTAGGATTTATTATTGTAGAAAAGAGCAGGAGAGAGCGAGCAGGAGTCCAGTAGCACCTTAAAGACTAACAAAGGTATAAAACGCATGGTCGCTTTAGCCTCCTTTATTCCCTGTTTCAGCCAGGAATTAGCCAGGATCGAACCCATGTTCGGCAAAATGCATGCGTTCAATCCTGGCTGAAACAGTGAATAAAGGAGGGTAAAGCGACCATGCGTTTTCACCCAAAATTTCTGTCAGGGTACGAGCTTTTGTGAGCCACAGCTCACTTCTTCAGAACAAGCTAGAATGTGATTCCATCTATCCTTAAGTAGAGAAGAGTGAATTATATACAATGGCAATATAAATGTCAAAAGCAAGTAAATGACATTAGCAGGCGTGATTGGATTTGGTGTGATATGCAGAGGGGGTAGTAGGCGTGGAGAAATTAGCATTGGTAATGAGACAGGAATCCTAGATCTCTATTCAGTCTAGGATGATTATTGACACCCTAGATAAGGAGGAGGGCTTTGACTACCTTCCACATGCTATTGAAATCAGTACAGACTGACAGCGCCATCCTAAGCAAAGTTACCCCCTGCTAAGCCCATTTACTTCAATAGACTAAGAAGAATCTAACTGTGCTTAGGATGCCGCTATAGAAATGCTTTTATCTTTAAAAACATCATCAGCTAGTTGATGGGGAGGGGGGAAGAGAGGAGAAAAAAGGGATAGAAGAAGAGACCATTCTTCTATGACTAGGATATAGCATCTGAGCCAGAAGAGAGTAGGAATTCCTGTTGCTCAGGAGTACAAAACCTAGGAAACATCTCAGGTCTTTTATGCATGGCTATTTCCCTTGAGGTCACCCCTCCAACCCAAAGACTTCAGGTCTTTGTGTTGATTATGCATGCCGTTTCTGACCATCAGAGGTCACCTCGCTCTCCCCTGCATTTCCCCACATTTTCAAATTCGAAACAAACAAAGACCCAAAGTCATCAGAGGGGTGACCGGGAGGGAAACACCCATGCATAACAGACCTCAATGTATCATCTGGTATGAAGGAATTAAGCAATTGATGTTGGCTGATAGGAGTAAGAAGGAGGGAGATTCACTAAACCAGAAAGGATGCTGTTGCCTTTCGCAGCTTCCCCTATTTTGACTCCAGAATTCCTTCTTTGCTTTCACTAGGAGTTTCAACCTTTGAGTTTCAGTTCTCAGAGGCACAGCTGGCACAGACCAAGGAGGTGATGTGTGAGCCTTGCTTGGGGCAGCACAGCAATTGAACCATCCTTGCTTTAGTTTCAGGCTATGTTCATTTCCCTTGTGCTGATTTTTCCCCTGTTCAATGAATACAGTGGTGTGCATAAGTGGCACTTAATCTAAAAAAAATGGTGTATTAAAAAAGGAACAAACAAATGGGGACCACCCTTAATGACAGTGGACTAAGCAAGGATCTTGAGAGATGGATTTGCTTTGCCTGCAGGAGTGCCACTGGAGAGGCATGGCAAGAGATTATGCTTTCTTGCCTGGAAGGTAAAGGATGTGAGCCAGACACCACGGCGACTTCCGGACAAAACACGAATGAGCACTGTGGCACAGAACTGGCGTATGTTTACTTTGTGTCCTTCATTTTCTTCTGCTCCTTCTTGGTGAGTCCACCTTTCCGTGCACTTGGCATTCCGGGTTCATTGATGCATGGGGTTGCCAGCTCCAGGTTGGGAAATACCTGGAGATTTGGGGGGGGTGCCTGATGAGGTTGGGGTTTGGGGAGGGAAGGGACTTCAATGCCATAGAGTCCAATTGCCAAAGCGGCCGTTTTCTGCAGGTGAACTGATCTCTATCGGCTGGAGATCAGTTGTAATTGTGGGAGCTACTACCTGGAGGTTGGCAACCCTATGTGATGTATCATTGTCCATTGCTGCATGATTGGTGTTCTACCATGTACAAAGGGACCCAGAAGTCTCCTCCATACTCAGAAAGATTATGTTCACCCTCTTTGGGGGAGGTGGAAACAACCGAACATATGATTCTGAGATGCCCACATCACAAGGAGGCCAAATTAAAATATCTTCAGCCTGTGCTAAATGGCTTTCTGGGTGAATCTGATGAAATTAAATTGGAAAACTTATTTTCCAATAAAAATCACTGGGTATCCAGACAAGTTGCTAAATTTTGCCTCGAGATATGTAAGACCCAGGGAACGATAGTAAAGCCATTGTAAAGCTGTAGACTTTTATTCTTCTGTTGTAATGAATCATTGTTTTAAATCTGGAATTTTTGTTAAATCTTGTTATAACTTTTGTTATACTGGTCAAAGACCGCAATAAAAAATTTATGCTATGATCATAAATATTAGGTTTAAAAAGGTAAAGGTCCCCTGTGCAAGCACCAGGTCATTCCTGACCCATGGGGTGAGGTCACATCCCGACGTTTACTAGGCAGACTTTGTTTACAGGGTGGTTTGCCAGTGCCTTCCCCAGTCGTCTTCCCTTTACCCCCAGCACGCTGGGTACTCATTTCACCGACCTCGGAAGGATGGAAGGCTGAGTCAGCCTTGAGCCGGCTACCTGAAACCAACTTCTGTCGGGATCGGACTCAGGTCATGAGCAGAGTTTGGACTGCAGTACTGCAGCTTACCCCTCTGCGCCACGGGGCTCCTAAAATATTAGGTTTACACCCTTTTAAATCCATTGATGTCAGTGTGCATAGAACGATGTACCTTTGTTTAGGATTGCACTACAAATCTGCTATTGGGCTTGGTTGTGGAGGCAGGTGTTGATTAGCTGAGAAAGGGATTTTCATTATACAGCAGGGCCAGCGTGGAATGTTTTGGAAAAGTTTTGCTTGCCTGTGCAACAAGTTTCAGCTTTTGCAAAGTAATTTTCCTCTGTCTCTTCCCATGTCATTATTATTATTATTGCTATTGTTATTTTATCAAACTTATACCCCACCCTCCCCGGCAAAAGCCAGGCTCTGAGCGGCTGTCTCCCCTTCCTTATCTTCTTTTTCCCTCATCCACAATTAAGTTGATTTTAGTCAACCAATGTTAGATTTCATGGAATGAGAGAGATTCGTGGAGGATAGGGCTATCAATAGTACTAGCCGTGGTGAGTAAAGGGAACCTCCATATTCAGAGACAGTAAACCTCTGAAGCTCAGGCCTAGAGGGCAACATCTGGGGGAGTCCTTGGCCTCTGTGCCCTGATTGGTGGCCCTCCAGGGCAACGAGTTGGCTGCTGTGTGAAACTGGATACTGGACTAGCTGAACCCCGGGTCTGATCCAGGAAGACTCTTCTTATGTTCTTATTCCACATTGATTCTCCTGGCTTTTGGGACTTTGCAGCTGTTGTTACAACAGACTAACATGGCTGCCTCTCTGGAAAGTGTTCCTCTTTTTCCCTTTAACTCAGATGCTCAATCTCTTTGTGGCTGTCATCATGGACAATTTTGAATACCTGACTCGTGATTCCTCCATCCTGGGACCCCATCATCTTGATGAGTTTGTTCGGATTTGGGCAGAGTATGACAGAGCCGCGTGGTATGTAGGAGCACTCTGCTTCTTTTATGCCTTTTGCGAAATCCGCTGGGATATTGTAACCTGAGTCGAGCATAAATTGGATGCCATTTTCTGTTCTCTGCCCTACTGCCTCCAACTGTGTTGGCTGGGTGGGGAGGAAAGAGAACTGTTATGCAAAGCTTTTTCCAAGCGGCTTTTGAAACAGATAGATGTTTTTGCTAAAGGCCCTATGAAAGATCCCATTCAAAACAACAGAGTTTGAAGCATGGGCAAAACTCAGGATTTTTGTCAAGCTCTACATGTCCCATCTATAGCAACGAGGTGTTATAACAATGGTTTTGCGATCCATTTTGGGGACTCTTAAAATAAGTCCATGTTTACACTTTATGCTACGTCTGTCATAGATACACCACTGTCACTCTGGTGCTTCCTGCAGCCAATATCCAATACAAAAAAGATGCGCATCATGAAACAACTCTGTAAACAATAATGGCTCCCAAGCATATACATAAGAGTGCTTAAGGGCACATGCCTACCATTTGTACTTTGTATGTTTCCTGCAGGAAACACTGGTTTGGCCTTCTGATGGCATCCTGAGTTGCCGTTCAAAACATGGAGCTGCACTAAAGGTCCATCTACAAGTTACAAAGGCCCTTTATGCAGGAATGTTTCCCTGCAGTCACCCCCGCTGACTGCTTTGGGGCTTCCTTTTGATTATGCATGCCTTTTTCACCTGTCAAAGGTCGTCTTGCTCTCCCTGCACATTTTGCCCACAATTTCCAAATTCTGACTAAAACAGCATCTAGAAAATGCGGACAAAACGTGCGAGGAGAGTGAGGCGACCTCTGACAGGAGGAAAAGGCATGCATAATCAGAAGGCAGCCCCGAAGCAGTCAGTGGGGGGTGACCGTGGGGAAATGTCCCTGCATAAAAGGTTTTGTATTCATCAGAGAACACCACCAGGACTTTGCATCAGACATGAGATGGGAGTTATCGGCCTCCCCTCCCCCCCTGCCACTCTTTTTTGCTCCCACCAAAGCAAGCAGGAAGAAGCAGCTTTAGCCTCTTCTGTCTGATGTTTTCACATTTGCAAACCATCTGGTGGAAATGCTGTTGGCTTCATTGTAAAATTTACACGCAGCTACGTAACTAAGGTCATTTATGCATGGGTACTTTCACGTTCACACACATCTGTCTTGGTTGTTCCTTGGAGTTACGCATGAGTTTTCCCTCCACTAGAAATGACCTCGGTGCCAGCCCTCACAAATCCCGGGTCTTCCTGTTCCTCTGTTAACCCGATTCTTCCCTCTCCCCTGAACTCAGCCTGGGTGAAATCTCCATACATAAGGCAAAGCATGGGATACACAAGCTTAGTTTTGCTCACAGCCAGTTACAAAGCAGCATGTCCAGAGGCGGGGATTGAAATACTTCCTGCTTCCTCAGAGCTCTTTTTGAGCAGAAGAAAGGCTTTTTAAAACTGAGGCTTGGGTTTCTAACCCCCCCTTTCTTTTCAGATTGCTCCATTTTTTGTTTCATGTTCTTAAAATTCTTTTTTATGCGGCCGTTGGGTCTGGGGGGAGGGAACGTTTCTCTCACTACACCCAATTAAGAAGCAGCATTTCAAGGGCCAGGGATTCAAATACTTCCTGATTTGAGCTTGGAGACTGCTGGTGCATAGACTCCCAACAGGAAAGTGTGGGTCCAGCGAGCAATGAACCTCCATGCATAAACAACCTAAAGCTGCTTCTCCAGTACCAGTTTTGGTCACAAGCAGAGCCAGTGTGGATGAGGGAAGTACAAAACTCCTGTCGCCTGCCTCATGCACAGTTCTTGTGTTATTCCCCAATTAACACAAGGACTTTGTCATTGGTAGATAATTCCCATTTTGTGGCGGGGGGCAGAAGGTACAAGTTGGCATCTGCAGCATGGAGGTAGCAATGCTGTTTCAGATCAACTTCTCCTAGAACCTTTCTCATGTGAGCAGCCACTTTCTCATTGAATACCTTCACTCACCCTCCCCCAACATTTCAGGAGGGCTTCATGGAATGGTTTGGATTGTCAAACTTCAAATGTTCAGATAGAGTAGCGCATTTGTTTTTTTAAATCTCAACATTCAGAGCTTCGGGAAAGAGATGAGCTCACCCCTGTAGCAATACTGGAAGCTCAACAACCGGAATGAATCCCTCTTTGTGTCCCTGAAATCCAGTTTGGTTGACTTCTGTGAATTCATCCAAACTGCTGTTGTATCAATATTAGGATGCAAACATCCATTTTTAGCCAGGATTGGGTTTCCACCTTCCTGACACTAAACAAAACCCTGAAGGCATGGGCAGAAAAGCTCTTATCGAGAAGCACCTTTGAAACACACGATCATGAGAATCATGCAGTGTTGCTCTTATTGGGCTCTGTTGCTCCACACTGCAAATGGGTTGCATGTCTGAACATTCCCTGATGAAAAAAAAAATACTCCCCATGCATAGAAAATAAACATATGGGGAACATCTGTAACACAATAGTGTTGTATATGCAGATGTCTGAGTTCCTACCTGTATACTGAAATGGTACAGCCCTGGAAAATCAGAGTCATGTTACTCTCCTAAACGCACACTTTACTCTTAGATCAGCACCTGTTGCAAACTTCTAATACTTGCATGCATTTATGGCTCAGCTTTCAGACCAGTTTTAGGAGTAGTGATGGTGTGAATTTAGGAAGGATGCAAGGGTTTGCAAAAGCTCTGCTGTTCTAAACAGGGCTACAGTTACTACCAGTGTTTTTTCCACTCTAAAACAACAGTGGCATGAGCTGTTATGGGCAAGAATCTGTTTCCTTGAATGCCACGGGTGAAATAGATGAAACCATCTCTTGGTTCTGGAAAACCAAGCCACAGAGAAGTGTAGAAGAAGAGTTGTTTTTTTATATGCCGAATTTCTCTACCTTTTTTAAGGAGAATCAAACTGGCTTACAATCTCCTTCCCTTCCTCTTCCCACAAAAGACACCTTGTGAGGTAGGTGGGGCTGAGAGAGTTCAGAGAGAACTGTGACTTGCCCAAGGTGACCCAGATGGCTTCATGTGTAGGAGTGGGGAAACCAACCCGGTTCACCAGATTAGAGTCCGGCACTCATGCGGAGGAGTAGGAAATCAAACCCAGTTCTCCAGATTAGAGTCCACCTCTTTTAACCACTACACCATGATGTACTGATCTTCAGGGTGCCACACGTGAAAATGAAGACTGTGCTTCTGGGATTTGTCCCTCCTTTATGAAGGAGTTGATTGTTCTTTCCATAGCTCAAACATTATGTCTCATTTAAAGTAGGAAATCCCATGTTGTTTTCTCTAATGACTCATGGGTTTCTGCTTTTAAAGTAAAAGGGGGGAGAAAAAAGGATAATCGGGGTTTTCACGCTTGCCTTTTCTCCTCCCCACTGCCATGTAGTGCATTACATTTCCAACAGTTATTAGCTCAGCAAGCCCATTTACTTGTCTTGGGCTAAACCGGTTTTTAAAAGCCATCAGATCTTGCTGTGTAAAATCAGAGTTAGGGAGGATTGCCTTCTCTTTGGGCACTTTGTTACCATGCTTAATCTGCCCACAGGTCTTTTTCCCTCACACAAATTGCTTGTTTTAGCCGCCAGGTTCTTTGGCTAGATTCTAGAGATGGGTATTAGACAGAAGGGAAGCAAGCCACTTGTAGGCAAGTTCTACAATCGCAGGCCAGCAATTTGGCTAGGCTTAATTAACAAAGTGCTAAAACTGTGTCTGGGCTGTATCACTTCAGACCATTGGGAGGAATTCATACAACTGATTGTTCCTCCGTTTTAATAAACAACAACCGTTGCTTGTAGAAAATGAGCTTTGGGTTCTGTCGTAGCTGCTGCTAGTTTTATGCAGAAAAATCCTTTCTAAGGTAATTTATGCATGGGAGTTTTACCTGAGGTTCTTTGCTCACTGGACCCACGCTTCCCTGTTGGGAATCTATGCACCAGCAGTCCCCAAGCTCAAATCATGTCCCACCCCTTTAAATGCTGCTTTGTAATTGGCTTACTTCGCAGTGCTCACTGTGAAGGAAAATCCCCCCCAAAACCCAATTGCAATTTGCCACACAAAAAAGCATTTTAAGAACAACAACATAAAAATGGATTAATCTGAAAGGAAGGGGGGAAGAAATCCAAGCCTCAATTTTAAAAAGATTTTCTTCTGCTCAGAACGAGCTTTGAGGAAGCAGTAAATATTTGAATCCCCTCTGGACATGCTGCTTTGTAATTGGCTGTGAGCAAAACTAAGCTTGCATGCCTCACACTTTGTCTTATGCATGGGGATTTCACCCGGGCTTTGCTCGGGGAAGATGGAAGAGTCAAGTTAACAGAGGAACGGGAAGACCCAGACATTGCGAGGGCTGGGCATGAGGTCATCTCTAATAGACAGAAAATTCATGCATAACTCCAAGGAACAACCGAGACCAACCGGGGGTGAATGTGAGTGAAAGTACCCATGCATAAACAACCTAAGGGAGAGAATTTAGAACCAGGCCAAGACCTGAGTAGATTCTGAATAAGGATTTAGGATTGTTCTCTCAGTTAATAATCAGTGCAGACTTACTACCTGCCTTGGGTCCTGAGATGCTCAGTGCAGAGGCAAGCGTATAAACATATTAATTAATTAATTAATCAATTAATTGGACTACTATGCAAAGTAGAAGCAACAGGAGTTTCTTCCTCCTGCCATGGGTCAACTAAGTGATTCAGTTTTTAATTAATCAATGTTGTATAGTGGTTAGTGTACGACCCTGGAGACCCAAGTTTAAATCTCCTCTCGGTTATGAATCTCACTGGGTGACCTTCCACCAGTCAATCTGTCCCGTCCTAACCTACCTCACAGGGGAGATGCATCAATAAAATAGAGGAATGGTATGTGCCATCCTGAGCTCTAGAGAAAAAGACCATAATATACTTGTGATAGATAGATACATTTACATAGAGTGTACAAGTGGATGTGTGTAAAATTCTTGCCATATATTTGGCAAAACCCCAGAAAACCAGAGTTCACAAGTCATGCAGATAAGCTACATGTGCAGTTGTATGGTCTAGGGGCAGTCATGAAACACAGTAAATGGAAATGGAAGCAGAGAATGCACATGTGATTCCACTCTACGGCTTTTTATACATGGCTGTTTCCCTCACGGTCACCCCTCTGATGAGTTTGGGTCTTTGTTTTGATCATGCCTGCCGTTTCCGCTGCCAGGGGTCACCTGGCTGTCCCCCTGCATTTCCCCACGTTTTGCCTGCGTTTTCAAATTTGAGATAAAACAGGTTCCTGAAAACGCAGGCAAAACGTGGGGAAACACAGGGGGACAGCCAGGCAACCCCTGGCAGCGGAAAAGGCAGGCATGATCAAAACAAGGACCCAAAGTCATCAGAGGGGTGACGGCGAGGGAAACAGGCATGCACAAAAGGCCTACATCTTCATTGAAGATCTGACCTGAATGAGATTTACATTAAAACTGGAAATCACCCAGTTTGGGTTTCATCCTTGTCTTTAACCCTGACAATCTGTTTTCTCTCTTAGCTTGTTACTTTCTGCATGTGTAAAACAGGAATCCATTAGACTTAGCTCCTCAGCTTCAAGCAACTTTATTTAAGCCACTTTGGGTTCCCACTGGGGAGAAAGACAGGGTATAAATGAAGTAAATAAATCATCTAACTTGCTGAACTGCTTCCACTACTGCATCACCCTAGGATAAGTCTTCCTCGGTGCACAGTTAATATCCAAGCTCCGAGTAAGATGAGGTATTCTTAGCGGGTATCTCATCCCAGCCTTGGGAATGATCATTTTTAACCCTATCATAGCCTTCCTTCCCAGCAAGCCAGTAGTCCCCTTTCATGGGGACATATTGACACAAAGAGGACGATAGCTCTGTCTTCACGGGGTGGGCATGGGGAGTGTTGAGAGCCTTTTCCTAGGTGGAGACAGAAGGAGAAAGATGCACATCTCTGGTGCCACCAGCAACACACTTCCTTCCTCTTCCTTCCCTTTCCTGAGTAGCCCTATTAACCCACCTGTGCTTCCTTTCCAGTGGCAGGATCCCGTATAAGGATATGTACACATTAGTGCGGGTGATCTCGCCTCCTCTGGGCCTGGGAGAGAACTGCCCCTACAGGGTGGCCTGCAAGGTTTGCCTCCCAATTCCCAGCCACAACCCGGCACTAGGACATACTCATTAAACCACCCCTCCCTCTCTGCTCTACCACCACCACCACCACACCTCTCAAGGGGAACTCCCGGTGTTGCTCTCCTTTGAGTTTAAAGAGATCCATAGGCTCTCAGAACCAGCAGCTGTTGTAACCAGGGAGGGACGGGAAAGCAGGTTGCCCGAACGAAAGCAAAATCATATCCATTTGATTCTGTCTAACTGAAGCGGTGTTCCTTGGTTTTGTAGACTGGATGTTTCCTGGCCCACAAAGAAAGCGCTTGGCAGACACAGGGTTTGGTTTTGTTATCCCCCCCCCCAAAAAAAAAAGTCTGGACTGTCTATGGTAGGGTTGCAAGCTCCAGGTTGGGAAATACCTGGAGATTCTGGGGCGGGGCCTGAGGAGGACAGGGTTTGGGGAGGGGAGGAACTTCAATGGCATAGAACAGGGGTATCAAATTCATTTGTTATGAGGGCCGGATATGACATAAATGTCGTTTGGTCAGGCCGGGCCATGCCTCGCCAGCCCAGATTTGGACTGAGGGGGTGGCTGCCTCAGCTGGCTCGTGGGCCTGATAAGGGCTCTCAAGGGGCAGGATCTGGCCCGTGGGCCATACATTTGACACCCCTGCCATAGAGTCTAATTGCCAAAGCGGCCATTTTCTCCAGGTGAACTGATATCTGTCGGATGGAGATCAGTTGTAATAATGGGAGATCTCTAGCTACTACCCGGAGGTTGGCAACCCCAGTCTCTTACAAATAAGCATTATTCTTGGGTATGTTCACAAATGTGGCTCTAAAACTATGGAAAAGTATATTGGGCAAAGAATTGAGAGGGGAAAGAATGGCAGTCAGATGTCATGTGTTTTGTCATAGTGTCAGCATGTGGGATCCTACCATACAGGGTTGGGTGACACTTGAAAGTAACGTTATTAAGGTTTTAAAAGGGGGTCTGCGAACATGGCTGCATATTTGCCCGTTTCAAAACCTTCACTTTGACCTAGTTTGTACTGCCTTAGTAAATCTGTTCTCTGAACTATTTTAGACTGCAGATGGCTGAATATAAAAATACCCAAGTACCATATCCAGGGAGGAGGTGGGGGTTTGGGGAGGGGAGGGATTTCATTGCCATAGAGTCCAATTGCCAAAGCGGCCATTTTCTCCAGGCGAACTGATCTCTGTCGGCTAGAGATCAGTTGTAATAGCAGGAGATCTCCAGCTACCACCAGGAAGTTATGGTAAACTAAAGTTAGCGTGCTGTAGGATAATTAGCAAACATAAAAACAGTCACAGAACTGCAAAAACACTTAGCTTTATGATTGTAAAGCATGAAACAAAGCAAAGATACATCCAGTATCTGCTGCAAACATGGACAGTGTCCAAAATAATACTAATAATGTTTAGCAACAACGTATGCAATCCTAGAATAATAACTAGGAAAACGTCCTTCTCTCAAGGAGGTTTGACGACCATTCAAGAGGTAAGGTGATGTACAATTCAGTTTTCAACAGACTTCCGGTTCTTTTTCTGTTTCGGCTTAAACCCAGCCTTCCTCAGGGGCCACTATATTTATAACATAAAATAACCATTATGCAGTACACCGGCATAAAAAAGTGAACATAATCATAATACTCTAAACAAGAATACAATAATTCTTACTTACACGCTTGCTGTTAATAACAAAGCTTCCACGTTGGCAAAGTAGCTGAAAACTGAATTGTACATCACCTTACCTCTTGAATGGTCGTCAAACCTCCTTGAGAGAAGGATGTTTTCCTAGTTATTATTCTAGGATTGCATACGTTGTTGCTAAACATTATTAGTATTATTTTGGACACTGTCCATGTTTGCAGCAGATACTGGATGTATCTTTGCTTTGTTTCATGCTTTACAATCATAAATCTAAGTGTTTTTGCAGTTCTGTGACTGTTTTTATGTTTGCTAACCACCAGGAAGTTGGCAACCAAAGAAACGGGGGAATTCTGAAGTGGCAGAATCAGCTGTACCATTTTGGTGGGGAGAGCCACATTTTTAATGATTCCAGCAAATTAAAAATTAACACATCAAGGTGAAAGTTTCTAGTCTAGCAGTGGTAATTTATCATTTACAGGGAATTATTAATACAGAACAGTAATGGAGAACTGCAAACAGTGTAATCCCTCTCCTGTGGTGTTAAGTGGTATGGTCCCTTCCATACCACCTCTGCACTCCACCACCTCATTACCACCTCCTTCTGCTGCATGTCTAGACCAGGCATTAATTCATAACTAATCTCCATTAGCTCCTAAGTCTTCCACACAACATAATTCCAGAGCTGCCCATAGCTATCTTCTGTGCATTGGCAGATCAGTCGAGGTTGTTTAGAAAGCACATGTCTTTTTTAAAAAACAACAACAACCAAAAACATATTTTAGTTTCTCTTTCGCTGTCAGAAACCTGTTAAGGTACAATCTGCCAAACCTCCAGTTCTGAAGGAACAGGCTTCTATTTTCCTAAATATCCTCTTTATAGTTAGAGTTGGCAGCTCTAGTAGTGCTGCCAACCTCCAGGTAGTAGCTGGGGATCTCCTGCTATTACAACTGATCTCCAGCCGATAGGGATCAGTTCACCTGGAGGAAATGGCAGCTTTGGCAATTGGACTCTATGGCATTCAAGTCCCTCCCCTCCCAAACCCTGCCCTCCTCAGGCTTCGCCCTAAAAACCTCCTGCTGGTGGCGAAGAGGGACCTGGCAACCCTAAGCTCCAGGTTAGGAAATACCTGGAGATTTTTGGGGCGAAGCTGCACAATGATGAAGTTTCGCAGTGTTACCATGAACGTCCCTATTTCATGCTCTTCATTATTTCCCTGCCCAAAGTTCTACCATTGATACCTGCTAGAGACAGAAACAATGGTTCGGATCTCAGAGCTACATTTCCATGCAGCCTACATAGTCTCCCTATATGTGTCATTTTGGACTACATATAAATCTTCCATAGGCAAAGCAGATCCAGTTCTGCCATTCTGAAATGGACACAAGCAATTCACTTTCAAAAGATATTAGAATGTACGCATTCCGTTCCATGGCAGAAATGATACCACCCACAGAGAATTTGCCAAAGTGCCTTTTGATCTTTGAAATATATTTAAAAGCATGTGGGTTTTGCCCCTAGGTCTGTCTCAGTGGCAGCACTATTCAGTCAAGAGACCGAGTGAGAGCAAGTGAATTGCTCTGGGGCTCTTTGTCTCTCCCCCTAATGTTTCCATTCATTGTTACTCCTTTCTCAGCTATGCCTAGGGTTGCCAACCTCCAGGTACTAGCTGGAGATCGCCTACTATTAAAACTGATCTCCAGCTGATAGAGATCAGTTCCCCTGGAGAAAATGGCTGCTTTGGCCATTGGCCTCTATGGCATTGAAGTCCCTCCCCTCCCCAAATCCCTCCCTCCACAGACTCCATCCCAAAAACCTCCCACCGGTGGTGAAGAGGGACCTGGCAACCCTACCCGCTGCTTATCAGGTTAAGGAATGGAGTGTCTGAAACCCGATTTGCACATGCAAGAGAAGGAGAAATGAGGTAGAATTGGCTGCACCAATTTATACAGCAACCAGAGGATCACATTTTGGAATGCTGCCCTATGTTCACAGGGCTCCTTGCAACCAGGAAACTAGTACAGCTAGGCTTGCCAACCTCTAGGTGGAGCCTGGATACCCCCCAGAATTGCAATTGATCTCCAGATGCCCCCTGGAGAAAATGGCTGCTTTGGAGGGTGGACTCTGTGGTCTTTTAAGCATGGCTGTTTCACTCTCCGTCACCCCTCCGACCACTTCATGTCATTGTGATAATTATACATGCCATTTCCAACTGTCAGAGGTCACCTCGCTCTCCCCTTGCATTCCCCCACGTTTTGCCTGTGTTTTCAGAGACCTGTTTTATCTCAAATTTGAAAACACAGGCAAAACGCAGGGAAACTCAGGAAGAGAATGAGGTGACCTCTGACCGCTGGAAATGGCATGTATAATCAACACAAAGACCCGCAGTCATCAGAGGGGTGGCGGCGAGTGAAACAGCCATGCATAAAAACCTTCAGCATTAGGCCCTGCCGAGGTCTCTGCCCTCTTCAAACCCTGCTCTCAAGGAGTTCTGTCCTCAGATCTTCAGGAATTTCCCAACCCAGAGGTGGCAAACCTAAACACAAGAGAAGGGGACAGAAGCTTCCTCCTTGCGGTGCTTGTTTTCTTTACTCAGGGAGGTTTTTTTATTATTATTATTATTATTTGTAATGCAAAGGAGTATTCAACACTGAAACCCACTGCCTGCAGTCTGAAGTGGTACAACCTGTCATTCCACCATCTTGGTTCTCCTGGATGCATAAACCAGGCCTTGAGTGCGGGCGAAAATGCATGGTCGCTTTAGCCTCCTTTATTCCCTGTTTCAGCCAGGATGCAGCCAGGATCAAATGCATGCGTTTTCGCCAAACTGCATTCGATACTGGCTGAATCCTGGCTGAAACAGGGAATAAAGGAGGCTAAAGTGACCATGCGTTTTTGCCCGTGGTTTCTTTCTACATTAAAGACTGAGTATAGGACAGGGAAACATGCTGAGCGAGTTGCAAGGCAGGCAATCCCAGCTAGGTGCTGACCGTAACAGCTGGTTTAAATCGGGGGAGCCCTAGTTGAACGCTAAACTTCAGAAGGCCAAACAGCTGCCTCTACCAAGACTCTTTAAACTCCGACTGGGTGGAAGTGGAAGCCGCATGTGGGAGAGACCCCGGGGTGAAAGCATGGCATGCAGAATTTTTTTCCTGGTTTTGTTTCCTTAGCCACTCAGCATGCCTTTGCACCAGTGCATGGCAGGGAAAAGCGCTCCATCATCCCCAGAGTTAGATGGAAGCGAATGGACACTCTTCTCTGATCAGTCACCCCAGTTCAGAGCACCCTCCTATGCAAGATGCTGCTTTTCTGATTGCATAGAAATAACCCAAGGGGTGGGGTGGGGTACACCTCTCTTCAACAATGGATACCGTGACTTTCCCCCCCTCCCCACATCACAGTACTTGACAGAACCCACTGGGGTTCAGGGAACAAATCTGGTTCCTCTCCTTCGCCAAGGTGCGCCCTGCCACATCCTGCATTAACCCCTTGTTGGAGTGTTGTGTATCTTGATTTATACCACTTGCGCACAGCCCTGGGAACGACGTTAAGGCCAAAGCTACATCTGGAAGAAGAAGGAACTGACCATAAAAGCAGCAGCAGCAGAGATGTGGAAAGGCAGGCCATTCGTCCAGGTGGTGTTCCTGGGTCTGTGTGACGGGTTCTATAAATCCACACCAACACGGACTCTCATGTATGATTTGAATTGATTAATCGGTTTCCTGTTCTTTTCCTGTTTTCTGTTTTCTCTCTTCTGTTCCCTGTATCCCGTTTTGTTTTTGTCTTGGGTTTCGTTTCGTTTGGTCTCTGGGAATGCCCCCCCTTCTCGTTTATCTGCATCTTCCTCTCCCCCCCCCACCCCCTTTGTCCTCTTTCCCCTCCATGAGCAGTGGCCGCATCCATTACACTGAGATGTATGAAATGCTGACTCTCATGTCCCCACCACTAGGCCTCGGCAAGAGATGTCCCTCCAAAGTTGCTTATAAGGTAGAACAACCCTTCTTTCTTTCTTTAGCGAACAGCGATAAGATGGGGGAAAGCATAAATGGGACAGTGGGGAGGTAATATGGGGGGGGAGTTTTACCGATTAATAATCAGGAAACTGCTTGATGGATTTGGGGATTGACTTCTAGAGAAATTATGTTTGTCTAAGTACCTAATGACTGCCCAAAAAACAAACCAGTGGGTTATAGATCAAATCAAGCCTGAACTGACCTTAGAAGCTAAAATGACTAATCAGAGGCTATTGTATTTTGGTCACATTATGAGAAGGCAAGAGTCACTGGAAAAGACAGTCATGCTAGGAAAAGCTGAGGGCAGCAGGAAAAGAGGAAGACCCAACAAGAGATGGATCGACTCAATAAAGGAAGCCACAGCCCTCAATTTGCAAGACCTGAGCAAGGCTGTCAAAGATAGGACATTCTGGAGGACATTGATTCATAGGGTCGCCATGAGTCGGAAGCGACTTGACGGCACTTAACACACACACAAGTACCTAATAGTGGCCTGTATTCAACCACATGCCAAAGCTTTATGAGCACTTAGATTAGTCTTGTCTAATCTGACTGCCAGAAGCTCTGCAAGATCTCTGGTGGGTTTTCCACATCTCCTTCCACTTGATCTTTGTAACTGGGGGTGTCTGGGACTGAACTTGGGACCATCTGCAAAGCAGATGCTCTTCCACTTAGCCATTGTTCCACCCCAGTATCCGTTCCCTGGTTGGATACAGGCTGTTCTCTCTGCCACATACTTGATACCAATAGATGCTGATTTGCATTGGGAGCATTCTGATTCTAGGAGAAGTAGGGGGGACCCACAAGAGACTTCCTGCCCGGTGCAGCAGTGGCAGAAATTGGGCTCAAAAGGTGACGCCGTGGCAATGCTGAGACATGACCTGGGAAATTGCTAGAGAATCCCAGTAACATGTGATGTCACTTCTAGCTACAAGACCAGAAGTGATGTCACTTGGCACCTAGAGGCTCCCAGGGGTTGCCCAGCTGGCAACCCTACGAAGAAGGGTGTGTAGGGCAGTGCAGGTCTGGAACAGACTTCCTCAGGAGGTGGTAAGCGCTCCTTCCCTGGAGGTTTTTAAGCAGAGGCTAGATGGCCATCTGTCAGCAATGCTGATTCTATGACCTTAGGCAGTTCATGAGAGGGAGGGCATCTTGGCCATCTTCTGGGCATGGAGTAGGGGTCACTGTATTGTGCAGGGGGTTGGACTAAATGACCCTGGTGGTCCCTTCCAACTCATAGATTCTATGATTCTAAGTCAAAAAGAACTTGAAAATGTTAGAATAACTCCTTTTCAGTGTCAGAGACCCTGAGGATATCTTTAATATTTCCTTAAGAGCCCAAAGGCTAGTGTAACGGAAAGGGAATCTTGGTATTTTTAGCATGTTATGCACAGTTGATATTAGATTGATTACAAAGGAAGCCAGCGTGGTGTAGTGGTTAAGAGCAGTGGTTTGGAACAGTGGAGTCTGATCTGGAGAACTGGGTTTGAGTCCCCACTCCTCCACATGAACGGCGGAGGCTAATCTGGTGAACAGGATTTGTTTCCCCACTCTTCCACACGAAGCCAGCTGGGTGACCTTGGGTAAGTTACAGCTCTGTTAGAGCTGTCTCAGCCCCAGCTACCTCACAGGGTGTCTGTTGTGGGGAGAGGAAGGGAAGGTGATTGTAAGCCGGTTTGAGTCTCCCTTAAGTGGTAGAGAAAGTCGGCATATAAAAACCAACTCTTCTTCTTCTTCTTAATCAAGAGAAGCTGGTCCAGTAGTCTGTGTATTTGTCCCAGTTTCGAACAAAAGGGTATTTCATTCCTTTGCATTGCACAGAATTTGGAACACAGCAGCCGCATCTAAATCCAATCAGGTCCCTGTTGATATACAGAATTGCTGGGATGGAAGGATGAAGGTCACCTCCTGGAGAAGGAGCTTGACATGCCATCCCCAGGCTGAAATTGTTTCAGCCGCACTCTTGGCTTAAAATGTGCCTGGTTTGTTCAGGCATCCTGGAAAGGCCAGAACCACCACCCACTGCGGTTGAGCTGTAGATGCCTACCCACATTAGGTAATGTGCATTTAATGGTTCCCCAAACCCTAGCAGAACCTGAAGGAGTTGGCAGAGCAGGTACTTGGCCATATGTGACGAGAGGGCGCCAGGACGGGGTGGGAGAATGTGCGCTTGCTCAGTTC
Organism: Euleptes europaea; assembly: GCF_029931775.1. Classification (NCBI taxonomy): domain Eukaryota; kingdom Metazoa; phylum Chordata; class Lepidosauria; order Squamata; family Sphaerodactylidae; genus Euleptes; species Euleptes europaea. The sequence continues at coordinate 19,799,732 of NC_079313.1, read as the reverse complement.
TCGACAGACTGGCTTGCTGGTGTATTTTTGTCCACAGGCAAAATTTCCGACTTTCAGGTCCTGAATGTTTTTGTTTGAATGGTACAGTGGAGCACTGCTAAAACGCAGCTTGTTAAAGTCAGAAAGGACTGTCATTCATTGGCATTATCCAGGATTCTCGCCAGGGACAGCTTCTGTTCGTTTTTATTGATGACAAAACTTACTTGCATTCACACCCACGTGTTCTCAGAAGCAACTTCTAAAAAAGATGCACATGGAAACATGGTTACTTGCCTGAAAGTTTCAAAGCCTCGGTTTAATTAAGCCATGTTGAGCTGGATTGCCCAAATGCAGGCTGGATCGCCCACTGATTGTGGTTCATTTGGGTCTTGTCAAACCAAGCTCTGAAGTAAATGTCTGAAGTGGGTTTATTAACAACAGTTGGTATTTAGCATTTCCTGTAATCTGTGATCACAGGGGTCCTGCTTTAATGCTGGTTTGTTCCCTGTCCCTGCCATCATGCATTCCCGGCTACAGAGATTCCAGCCCTGAGTAAAGACAAAAACATTGCAAACCGAGGTTTGCTTGAACATCTGCTGGTTAAATCCCTGTTTTACAGACTAATCGTAGTTTAAAAAATAAACCATGGTTTCATGCTATGGCTTTTTACGCATGGCTGTTTCCCTTGCGGTCACCCTGCCAACTACACTGGTGTTTCGTTTTGATTATGCATGCCTTTCCTGACCGTCGGAGGTCGCCTCGCTCTCCCTGTGCATTTCCGTGCATTTTGCCCATGTTTTCTGGATGCCGTTTTAGCGAGAATCCAGAAAATGCGGGCACAATGCACAAAACACGCAGGGAGAGAGCGAGGCGACCTCTGACGGTCAGGAAAGGCGTGCATAATCAAAACGAAGCACTGGAGCAGTCGGCAGGGGTGACCGTGGGGAAACAGCCCTGTGTAAAGGGCCTTTGTCTGAACAGAACCTGGCCCTGTGGTGCTTCTGGGTGTCCCTAGAATGAGGGTGGGCCGGTGTGGCAGAGGGGCTAAGAACATACTGAGCAATATACATTCTCTGGGAAGTGGATTTGGCCATTTTTGTTTCCTTTATTGGGACAGAAGGTGCATGACCCACCCACTCTTGCCCTGGTCATCAATTCTTTCCATCTGCACTCACCACCACCACCACTACCACCCCTCTCAGCCTCAGATGACTCAAAAACTTTGCATGGGTGACCATGTGCTGGCAAACATCATCACTCTCTTTTTTTAAAAAAACCAACAAACTCAAAAAGGGGGCGCCAGGATGTAGCTGGGCAGCAGGACAATCAGGTGGGCGAGCCGGGGTTTAGCAGCGTCCTGAGATTTGGCGGGAGCTGGGGAAAGAAACCCCAGTGGGCTCTGAATGATGGGGAAACAGAATCCCCCAGGGATGTCTCCCCTGTGTCCCAAGCTAAGGACAGGGTGCACGTTCCGGACGAGCAGAATAAATATAGCATGCTGAAGTGGGAAAGTATGTCCGAGCTGGGGGATGGGGGCGGGGGGTGGAGGAGGCGATCCTTGCCCTTCTTTTTGGCTGCTGTGCATTCTCCGCATTTCTCCTCGAGTCTCCCTGATACGTTTTCCAACTTTGTTTTCTGCCTCCTTCCCCAACCCCCACTTTCTTGTGCAGAGACTGGTCCTGATGAACATGCCGGTGGCTGAGGACAACTCGGTCCACTTCACCTCCACTCTGATGGCCCTGATCCGAACAGCTTTGGACATTAAGATCGCTAAAGGTAAAAACAGGATAGGGAGGGCAGGCTCAGGCAGAAAGGGCTTTGTTAGTAGGCTTGCCAACCTCCAGGTAGTTAAACAAATAACAGCAAGCACTGATGGCACACAACTATTGTGTGCCATCAATGTAACTATCAATAGTTGTGTGCCATCAGTGCTTGCTGTTATTTGTTTAACCTCCAGATAGTGGCAGGAGATCTCCTGCTATTACAACTGATCTCTAGCTGATAGAGATCAGTTCCTCTGGAGAAAATGGCAGCTCTGGCAATTGGTCTCTATGGCATTGAAGTCCCTCCCCAAACCCTGCCCTCCTCAGGCTCCGCCCCCAAAACCTCCCACCTGTGGCAAAGAGGGACCTGGCAACCCTACTCGTTAGGTTTGCTGTCTCCAGGTTGGGAAATCCCTGGAGATTTTGGAGATGGAGGCTGAGGAGAGAAAGGCTTGGGGAGGGGAGGGACTTCAATGCCATAGAGTCCAATGGCCAAAGCCGCCATTTTCTCCAGGTGAATTGATCTCTATCGGTAGGATATCAGTTGTAGTAGCAGGAGATCTCCAGCTGGTACCTGGAGGTTGGCAACCCTAGGGAGATCCCAAGCTACCACCTGGAGGTTAAGACTAAGATAAAGTGCAGCATGGGGGCTTAAGCTGGAAACTGCAAATGTATATACTGGTATGATGTACACTTGATAGCAATTTAATAATGTCCAAATTCAACATATGCAAAAAACGTTAGTATGAACAACAAAAAGACCGACAAATCATGAACAAGGTGTGAAGACTGATGAATTCTCATCATTTGCATGTAATGGCACAACATAGCCTCATTACTATTGATAACATACAATGAAAACTGGAAACAAAAAGACTGATGAATGCTCAGTATTTACATGTAATGACACAACATAGCCTCATTACTATTGGTTACATTCAATAAAGCTGAAAACAAAGATCAATGTACCCAAAAATGGCAACTAGTAACAAAAATGTATCTGTTAATTCACAGTATTATGCCAACCACATGAATGTGCTATCAGAGATTCTCAAAAGAAACTGCAAACAGAAAAATGCAAGAAGAAACCACACTGAGTTGCTACCCCAGTCCCTGTACAAAGCACAGAGAACGTGCAGCACGGAGGGCGTGTCACCTCAAGGCAGGGAAAGACCCAGAGTTGAAAGGTGGTTCTTTCAACCACTCAATAACTTCAATAGTAATGCTTTATTAAATTTATAAACCATTATAGAAATCACCCAGCCGGCTAAAAATAATTCATGAAAGTGAAGCCGGCACCACAGAATTAGAACTAATCAGGAGCTGACGAAGCAACCGAAATGTGTCCTGACCGGTAACACGTCCCCCAAACATGAAACTCCCCCAGACCCGAACTGACTCGAGACGGTTCTCTTGCCCCATAACTCCAGACCCCCGGACCCAATCTTTACCGAACTTGGGGGTTCTTGCAAGGAGAGTCCCTTCCAACTACCCTGAAAATTTGGGACCTCTACCTGCAAAAATGCCCCCGCAGGAGCCACAGAAAGACGGATATTAGAGATTGGCAAATTCAGCTTTGCCAACCTCCCGGATTTTGCTGATTTTGCCAAACCAGAAATTTACCGAATTGGCATTTATTCGGTATTTTTTTGCTTCGGTTTTTACCGAATCAACAGCCCTAGTCTCCACATGTTAGAAATTGTTGTGTGAATATAGGCATTAATTATATTTTAAGAGTGGCAAAGGCTGATAGCACCTCCACTGCCCAACTTACTTTCTTCCCCCTAGTAATGGAGTAAGCTTGGATAAATCAGTTATGCAGAGGCAAGAGTATTCTGATACTTCATGGTGTTATATCTGTGATGGGACCCTGTTGGCTAGCATTGGTGATGACAAATTCCCCTTCACATCCTCAAAGCAGAATGTGAAAGACAAATGTGTATATGTGTGTGAAGTGAGGGAGCTTGGATCCTTTCTACTTGTGCAGCCCTGTCCTGCTTTATTGATTAGGTTGCCAGCTCCGGGTTGGGAAATACCTGGGCCTGAGGAGGGCGGGGTTTGGAGAGGGGAGGGACTTCAATGCCATAGAGTCCAATTGCCAAAGCGGCCAGGGGAGCTGATTTCTATCGCCTGGAGATTGGTTGTAATAGCAGGAGATCTCCAGCCACCATCTGGAGGTTTGCAACCCTAATTATGGAGTGTATTTTTCTAATGCTAGGCACTTTCCATTCACACAAGAGCAAAGTCTTTCAGTGAGCAGGAAGTGCCAAGCATCAAAGGAATTTCAAAGGAAGACCAGCTTTGCAGTGGACAACGTGGAAGGAAAGCATAGCATCCCTCCCCCTGTGTCTATATAAATATATGAATGAAAGTCCCACGTAGCCACCCCACATTTATGCTTATTTTTTATAAACAAAGTTGATGGCCCACCTGACATACAAGAGCATTGATCCTCAAGTGTTCTACTTGCTAGTTGACCTTTAAAGCCTTGAATGTCTTGGGGCCAGCCGTGCCCTAAGACTGTCTTCTCCCATGTGAACCAACCCATCCACTCTGGTCATCTTTGGAGGCCCCAGCCAACTCGAGGGTAGATGGGTGGCAACCCGAGAAAGGGCCTTCTCCATCTTGGCGATGAAACTCTGGAACTCCCTCCCCAAGAAGATGATTCATCTGTCTCCCTCAGTTCCACCTAGGGTTGCCAACCTCCAGGTACTAATTGGAGATCTCCTGCTATTGCAACTGATCTCCAGCCGATAAAGAAAATGGCTGCTTTGGCAATTGGACTGTATGGTATTGAAGTCCCTCCCCAAACCCGTCCTCCTAAGGCTCCACCCCAAAAATCTCCAGGTATTCCCCAACCTGGAGCTGGCAATCCTAATTCCACCATCAAGTGATTTAGTGTACCCCTAGTAAAAATCTTATTCACTCCCCTCCACCCGGTTGTATTGTGTTTGTATGTTTACGTGTGTGTTTTTAATTGTTTAAATGTTTTCAATGCAGCTTGAATGTTTTAATGTTTGGATAGTCGCTGCCTGTAGAAATGCTGTAGGGCTGTAGAAATGTTGCGGCTCTCCTCGCTATTTGATTGCGAACATAAGCCAATCTCATAGGATCACAGAGTTGGAAGGGACCACCAGGGTCATCTAGTCCAACCCCCTGCACAATGCAGGAAATTCACAACTACCCCCACACACACACTCCCAGTGACCATGCCCAGAAGATGGCCAAGATTAGAAAATTTTTCACATTTTAAGAAATTTTTTCACAGTGTTAGAAAAATTTTCACGTTGGTTTGGCCTGGGCTTGCCTAGTTTTCCATTTGCATCCGTCTTGATCTGTCTAAAAAGTCTATTTACGGGGGGTGGGGGAATGGGACAACAGCAGGTCTGTGTGGGATGGACTTAGGATCCAAGTCTGAATGGAGCGACCAGAATGAGCATAGGATAACAGAAGGGTTGCGTGGGCAGGAGTTGGGAATAGGATCTTTAAAGAGGGGCTGGCAACGAGGACGACAAAGAAGGGGTTTTGAAAGTTCTGCATTAAGTCTCCAAGGGGAAAAGATTAGGTTGGATCAACCCTTTCCTGTGAATGTTCTTTTACATTCCAGTCACTTGAATTTGATTTTCAGCCTAGAAAGAAACATTGCTTTTGACACCTGTTGTTCCTTTCTGAGGTGGAAGCCTCTGATACGGAGAGAGGGAGAACATGTCAGCCCTGCACATTTGGAGGGAAAGTCACAGGTTCAACTAGAACACGCTGTGCTAAACTCACCAGAAGTTACCAAATCTATACCCACAGGGTGTCCTTGGGCCTACAATATTGCATTGTGAGGAAAAATCTATATGAGCTCTGAATAGGGTTGCCAATTTCCAGGTACTAGCTGGACATCAGTTGTAATAGCAGGAGAGCCTGAGATCTCCTGCTATTACAACTGATCTCCAGCCAATAGAGGTCAGTTCACCGGGAGAAAATGGCCCCCTTGACAATCTGACTCTATGGCATTGAAGTTCCTCCCCTCCCCCAAACCCCACCCTCCTCAGGCTCCACCTCAAAAACCTCCCCCCCCCCCACCGGTAGCAAAGAGGGACCTGGCAACCCTAGCTCTGAAACGTGTGTATCCAGTGTTGTGCCAAGAGGCCCACACATATTGGCTGGCCTTGGTTGCCACCAGCCCCAGTTAGGCTTGCCAGTTCTGGGTTGGGAAATACCTTAAGATTGTGTGGGTGGAGCCTGGGGAGGGCAGGGTTTGGGGGGAAGGACCTCAGTAGGATATAATGCCATAGAATCCCAAGCAGCCGGCGTGAGAGTGGTGGGACCCAGTGTTGTGGTTAAGAGTGGTGGACTCCAATCTGGAGAACCGGGTTCGATTCCCCACTCCTCCACATGCAGTCTGCTGAGTGACCTTGGGCTAGTCACCATTTTGTCAGAACTCTCTCAGCCTCACCTACTTCACAAGTAGGGTTGCCAACCTCCAGGATCTAGCTGGAGATCTCCTGCTATTACAACTGATCTCCAGCCAATAGAGATCAGTTCCCCTGGAGAAAATGGCACTTTGGCAATTGGACTCTATGGCATTGAAGTCCCTCCCCTCCCCAAACCCTGCCCTCCTCAGCCCCCAAAACCTCCCGCCGGTGGCAAAGGGGGACCTGACAACCCTACTCATAAGGTGCCTGTTGTGGGGACAGGAAGGGAAGGTGATTGTAAGCCTCTTTGAGACTTCTTTCGATAAAGAAAAGTGGAGTATAAAAACCAACTTGTTCTTCAGCCGTTTTCTCCAGGTGAACTGATCTTGCTCATCCTGAGATAAATTGTAATAGCAGGAGATGCCTGGAGGTTGAGAACCCTAGCCCTGGCCCTCCCATCTCATATATCATCACTGAGCTTTGGAAACATTCAGATGCTCCAAAACCCAGCCCCAAAAGAACCCTCAGATTCCAGGCTTGTCCCTCCCAATGCACTGATCTCCAAAAGCACTGTACCATCGCCAAATTTAAAGATTTGGTCCCCACTGGCAACTCCCTGTGTGGATTTCTGTTGATGTCTGTGATATTTCTTTTTCACCCCTTTCCTCTACTGAGTCATTGCAGAATGGTGAGAACAGAGTGTGGCCACTTATGCATGGGTGGTTTTGCCCTGGATTTGCAGTTCTCTAGATGCACATTCGATCCCAACGGAAGTTGGTTTCAGGTAGCCGGCTCAAGGTTGACTCAGCCTCCCATCCTTCCGAGGACGGTAAAATGAGTACCCAGCTTGCTGGGGGTAAAGGGAAGATGACTGGGGAAGGCACTGGCAAACCACCCCGCAAACAAAGTCTGCCTAGAAAATGTCGGGATGTGACATCACCCCATGGGTCAAGAATGACCCCGTGCTTGCACAGGGGACCTTTACCTTTAGATGCACATTTCCCCCATCCGAATTCTCAAAACTTTGCATGGGGGCTTATTTTTGGGTTCTGAGAATTCGGATGGGGAAGATGTGCATCTAGAGAGAGGCAAATCCAAGGCAAAACCTCCCATGCATAAATAGTGTATTTTACGAACAAAGCTATAATATTGTGTAGAGCAGGGTTTCCCAAACTTTTTGAGTCATGGAGCACTTTTCAGGAGAGAAATTCATCACGGAGCACTAATTTTCACCTATATACTAAACCTATATACTAAACTTAATGACAGTAGTATTTTTCTTTCCAATCTCTTCATGGAGCACTAGGAGATGTTTCGCGGAGCACCAAGTGCTCCTTGGAGCACAGTTTGGGAACCTCTGGTGTAGAGGTTAGAAGGTTGAAATAGTACCTGGGAGTCCCAGGTTCAAATCCTTACTCAGCCGTGATGTTCATTGGGTGCCCATTCACTTTCACTCAGCCTGGCCTACCTCACAGGGCTGTTGTGGTGACAAAATGAAAGAGGGGAGAATCGTGTACACTACCCTGGGCTCCTTGGAGGAAAGGTGGAATGACAATGCAATTGATGGATAAATTCAGACCTGGTTCCGAAATCTCTGCTCAGCTATGAAGCTCACTGGGAGGTCATTTTCTTTCAGCCTAACCTACTTTACTGGGTTGTTGTGAAGATAAAAAGTATGTGCCCTGAGCTTTTGGGAAGAAGAATGAGATGTAAAACAGGATAGGGAATGAACCCTTGCTCTTTCTCAGCAGACTCCTTTTGACCTGTTTTCTTCTAGGTGGTGCAGATTGGCAACAGTTGGACTCGGAGCTCCAGAAGGAGATTCTGACCATCTGGCCTCACCTGTCACAGAAGATGCTCGATCTGTTGGTGCCCATGCCAAAAAGTGAGTCGCTGCAGGAGGAATGATGACTGCCAGGTGTCCATGAGGACAGGAAAGGGGAAGGGAAGATTGGAAAAGGCAAGGTGCATTTGCCTGATTATGAAAAAAGCAGAGGAGCTAGAAAAGATTCTTAAGTATAAGGATGCGTCACTGGCCACCAAGATCAAGTTAATTCATGCCATTGTATTCCCTATTACTATGTATGGGTGTGAAAGCTGGACAATGAAGAAAGCTGACCGGAAGAAAGTAGATTCCTTTGAAATGTGGTATTGGAGGAGAGTGTTACGGTGGGTTATAAATCAGTGGGTTATAAATCAAATCAAGCCTGAACTGACCCTAGAAGCTAAAATGACTAAACTGAGGCTATTGTATTTTGGCCACATTATGAGAATGCAAGAGTCACTGGAAAAGACAATCATGCTAGGAAAAGTTGAGGGCAGCAGGAAAAGAGAAAGATCCAACAAGCGATGGATTGCCTTTATAAAAGAAGCCACAGCCCTCAGTTTGCAAGACCTGAGCAAGGCTGTCAAAGACAGGACATTTGGAGTACGTTGATTCATAGGGTCGCCATGAGTCAGAAGTGACTTGATGGCACTTAACACTTAAGAACATAAGAACATAACATAAGAACAGGCCCTGCTGGATCAGACCAAGGCTCATCAAGTCCAGCAGTCTGTTCACACAGTGGCCAACCAGGTACCTTGATCCCAGATAGGGGCCAATCCCCAGCTCAATTACTCTTTTCTGTACTGATGACACCCATGCCTGAAACTCCAGACCATCTGGGCGAGGGGGAGTGCATATAGATGTTGAAAAGCACTGGGGAGAGGATCGCCCCTTGCGGGACTCTACAACCCAATGGATGGCGTGCGGACATTGGGTGCCCTGTCGCTTTCACTCAGCCTATCTTTCCTCACAGGGCTGTTGTGGTGACAAAACGAAAAAAGAGAGAATCATGTACACTACCCTGAGCCTCCTTGGAGGAAGGGTGGAATGACAGTGCAATTCATAGATAAATTCAGACCTGGTTCCGAAATCTCTGCTCAGCTATGAAGCTCACCCAATTGCCACCCTGTGTCCCCGGCCTTGGAGAAATTAAGACAGCCATTGAAGGTGTGTCCCACGCAGTCCAATGCCAGCTAGGCGGTTGGTAACAGGTCATGGTCGGCCATGTCGAATGCTGCTGTGAAATCAAGTAAACACAAACAGTGCCGACTTTCTCTACCATTTAAGGGAGAATCAAACCAGCTTTCAATCACCTTCTTTTCCCCTCCCCGCAACAGACACCCTGTGAGGTAGGTGAGGCTGAGAGAGCTATGAGAGAGCTGTGACTAGCCCAAGGTCACCCAGCTGGCTTCATGTGTAGGAGTGGAGAAACCAACCCAGTTCTCCTGATTAGCATCCGCCACTCATGTGGAGGAGTGAGAAATCAAACCCGGTTCTCCAGATCAGACTCTACTGCTCCAAACAACCACTCTTAACCACTACACCATGCTGGCTCTAGGAGTGAAGGGTGGGGGTCAAGGAGCAGCTGGTGGTATTTTGCATAGCCAAGGTGGCTGGAGCAGAAAGGATTAAGCCCCCATTCCCCACCTACCCACTCAAAACAGACCATCCACAAGATGTTTTTGTTAATGTGCAGTTTGCCTCACAGCCATGTGGTGAATTGTTTGACCTTTTGCTAACCTGTTACCGCATCTGGTGCAATCCTAAGAATGCTACCTTTGACTTTCAGCAACGGACCTGACCGTTGGCAAAATCTACGCAGCCATGATGATAATGGACTATTACAAGCAGAGTAAAGCTAAAAAACAAAGGCAGCAGCTGGAAGAACAGGTGAGATGATACGTTACAAGAATCATTCCCTCATCCCCCCTCTTTATAATATCTTTATTCAGTTTAATTATCAGGTGGGATGACTCACTGCCCGTAGGCTGCCAGGTGTATACCACTGAGGAGCGCCATCTTATGCACTAATGCATTTCTATTCTGATTGTAGTGACTTGTTGATTTGGGGGCTGGATTTTAATTGTTATATAATGTTTTAATGCATTTTAATAGTTTGATATGATCCTGTTTTATTGTAAGCCGCTCTGAGACCAGCTTTGCTAGGGAGAGCGGGACCTTACCTAGAGTATTGTGTTCAGTTCTGGGCACCGCAGTTTCAGAAAGATGTAGGCAAGCTGGAACATGTCCAGAGGAGGGCAACAAAGATGATGAGGGGTCTGGAGACCAAGTTCTATGAGGAAAGGTTAAAGGAGCTGGGTATGTTTAGTCTGAAGAGGAGAATACTGAGGGGACATGATAGCCATCTTCAAGAACTTGAAGGGCTGTCATATAGAGGATGGTGCCCGAGTTGTTGTTTTTCTGTTGCCCCAGAAGATCGGACCAGAACCAATGGGTTGAAATTAAATCCAAACAGTTTCTGTCTAGACATTAGGAAGAATTTTCTAACAGAGCGGTTCCTCAGGAGGTGGTAAGCTCTCCTTCCCTGGAGGTTTTTAAGCAGAGGCTAGATGGCCATCTGTCAGCAATGCTGATTCTATGACCTTAAGCGGATCATGAGAGGGATGGAGTCTTGGCCATCTTCTGGGAATGGCGTAGGGGGCCACTGGGGGTGTCGGGGGGGAGGTAGTTGTGAATTTCCTGCATTGTGCTGGAGGTTGGACTAGATGACCCTGGTGGTTCCTTCCAACTCTATGATTCTATATAAGAGTGATGAATAAATGAATAAAAATAAATAAAGGGATCTTGCGTTCTCTGACATGTTCCAGCTCTTTAGGGTTTGGCTTTAGGTTTTTGCTAGCTGATGACAGCCTGATAGCCCAGCCAAGCCTGATCTTGTCAAAGCTTGGGAGCTAATCAGGGTTGGCCGTGGTTGGCACTTGGATGGGAGACTGGTCGCTACACAGAGGCAGGCTACAGCAATCCACCTCTGTTCGTCTCTTGCCTTGGAAACCCTATGGGACATGTGTCGTGATGGCACTTTCAACCACATCTGATGACAGATAGTTGTATTGTTATGACCTAAAATTAAATCAAAAGAGTTTCCATCTAGACATTGGGAAAAACATTCTAACAGGCTTCCTCGGGAGGTGGTAAGCGCTCCTTCCCTGGAGGTTTTTAAGCAGAGGCTAGATGGTCATCTGTCAGCAATGCTGATTCTATGAACTTAGGCAGATCATTAGAGGGAGGGCAACTTAGCCATCTTCTGGGCATGGAGTAGGGGTCACTGGGGGTGTGGGGGAGGTAGTTTGGAATTTCCTGCATTGTGCAGAGGGTTGGACTAGTGGTCCCTTCCAACTGGTGGTCCCTTCCAACTCTATGATTCTATCAATCTATGACCTCTGTTTTTATTACGGCTTTAAATAATACTATAACTCTTGCCTTGAGTCCTTTTTGGACAAAGGTGAGCTGAAAATGTAGTAAGTGAATATGAAACATGCACTTTGAACCGAGGATCTTTTCTCTCTTTCCCTACAGAAAAATGCACCCATGTTCCAGCGCATGGAGCCGTCCTCTCTTCCTCAGGAGATAATTTCTAATGCCAAAGCTTTGCCTTACCTCCAGCAGGATACGCTTTCAGGACTGTAAGTGTGGAGGGTGGCATAAGCAACCCTTGTCTCCCCTGCTGGCTTTTGTATTCCAACTGCCGTTGCCTCATTCTTTGAAGGGCCCTAAAGACAAAAAGAGGTAGTAGAAAGAACTGGCAGAGAAAGAGAACTTGAAACTGATTTAAAAGTCTTGATAATTACCAGGCAAGTGCCTAATTCTAGGGAATGGGGGCAATCTCTGGTATGTGTAAACAGTGCTCTTGGCATTCATATAGCGCTTTCAAATGTTTGAAGCACTTCAAATGTTTTATCCTTTTTTTGGTAATTCTTACAACAACTCTGTAAGGGTAGGTCAGTGTTATTATTCCCTCATTGCAGATGATGGGATGAGGGCCTAACTATGTTTTTGCTGGAGGCATCCGTGGGTTTGTTCTGAAGTTTCACATGTTCCAGGCACGTGCAGGACTGATTCAGATTGGAACTATGGCATGGATAGAGAGGAAGTTTAGCCTCCCACCCACCACCACCACTACAGAGTTCTTCCCATCCTCGTGTTGCTCTGAAATGCTATTTTCCCTATTGAAACTGCCCAGTACTGATCAGACTAGGATTGCCTTTGCCTCCGGTCTAGTGGGATTCGTAAACGGCTAATTGAAAACCCTTCCCCATAAAAGATCTTTCCTCCTCCTCTTCAAATCATCCTTCCCAGAATCATCAACTTTTATTATTTTATTTTATTATTTTAAACCCAACTTTGATTTTATTCAGAGCTGATATTGTATCGAAATAAAACTTGATTGATTGATTGACTAGGGTTGCCAGCTCCGGGTTGGGAAATACCTGGAGATTTTGGGGGTGGAGTCTGAGGAAGGCAGGGTTTGGAGAGGGGAGGGACTTCAATGACATAGAGCTTAATTGCCGAAGCAGCCATTTTCTCCAGGGGAACTGATCACTGTTACCTGGAGATCAGTTGTAATAGCTGGAGATCTCCAGCCACTGTCTGGAGGTGACAGCAGCTATGACCAGAACAAATGTAAAAGAAAGGACGCAAATATACACATGTAGCATTTATACAATGATTATGATAAGACAACCTCATTCAATACAAGGAAATAAACATCAAAACCACCCCACAGATAAGTCCTTATAGTCCACTATCAAAAGATTAATGCAGCATTGTGTCTGTATAAAGCACTGCAAAAACCTGAAACTGTAGCAGGAGCCACTGAAAAAGTAACTGTGTTACTGCACAAGACATATAGGTGAGCTGAGGAATTATGAAGAAATAACAAGGATCCGGTAATCTTCTTGTTTAGGCAATCTTCCTCAGATAACCATATATTCCTTAGTATTATAAGGACTGCATCACCACAGGTTCCCAAATGCTCCAACTGAAAATATAATTACGAATTAAAATATTGCTGAAAGAGCCTCCTGCCTGAATGAAACTTATTTCGAATGTAGGATCCAGGCACAGTGATAGGACATTGTGTAAAAGTAGGGTTGCCAACCTCCAGGTGACGGATGGAATTCTCCTGGGATTACAACTGATCTCCAGCTGACAGAGATCAGTTCACCTGGAGAACATGGCCGCTTTGGCAACTGGGCTCTATGGCATTATACCCCCAAACCTCATCAGGCTCCACCCCCAAAATCTCCAGGTATTTCCCAACGTGGAGTGGGCAACCCTGACCTGAATGCTACACTAGTACAAAATTTACATTTTTGATGTTTTTGCTGTCCTAATAAAATGCATATTGACACATCTAGTAGGTCAACACTTTGCAGCCAAAGTTAAACCCCTCTCCGAGGTTGTGATCCTAAGTTGGGCCAACCTGGAGCGCTGGCAGGCTTCCACTAAAAATCAACACTACTCATACAATTTCCAGTTGACTTGCGGTGCCAGGAATGCCCTGGGGGTGCGTTCACACATGCAGCTTCAACACTAGATGACTGCAACATTGAGAGATTACTGGCATGTCTGAAGCAGCTATCCCATCCAGTGTCAAGGTCCGTAGGCAGATCTTTCATGTTGCCTCGCCAGATCTCTTCCGCCTATGCTTTTCCATGGAGGAAGGTCACTTATTCAGCTAAATCACTGGGCCAGATGAGACATCGAGCACTTTGAGAACACAGGCCTCCATTCTGTGCAGAAAACAACTCATTCAAAAACCCACAAAATTTATGCAGAAAGGTTTATTTAGCATAAATCTGCTGCCTTTCTGTGAACTGGTATAATGAGTTTTTCCCAGAAGCTTAGATTATTTTGGCAAGGTGGAGGCGGATGAGGGACAGCAGTGGATGTGTGGAATGGTGAGCATGAGTAGAATCCATAAACAAAGGTCATCCAGCCATTTAGGACAGAAGAAGCTTCACCGCTGCTCCATCTTTATAAACCTCTGGAGGTTCGTGCTGATTCTTAAATCGGAGGAGGTTTTACTCACAAGCCCGCTAAAGGCATGAACTGACAGCAAAACCCAGATTCTTGAAGGGTGCCACATGTTTTTTTTATGAACACATTTGTCAGATTAATGCAGTGTAAATGTGAACATACATGTACACAGAGCATCTTAACGTGTACGCAGAAACACATAGGATTGGGTCTAAATTCATTTTTCCATTCATGGAAGGCATTCATTTTCATCAGGAGAATGGAACTTTTTTGTCTTCCTCCCCACTGCAGCCCACAGAGATCCCCAAAAAGGTTCCCTCTGGGGACAGGGGATTATTTTGGAGAACCCCGTAGGCTGCAGAGAGAAAGGGTGATGAAAATTCCATTCTGTTGTACAGGAACTAGGGTAGCCAGGTCCTTCCTTGCCACCAGTGGGAGGTTTTTGGGGCAGGGCCTGAGGAGGGTGGGGTTTGGAGAGGGGAGGGACTTCAATGCCCTAAAGTCCAATTTCCAAAGGGGCCATTTTCTCCAGGTGAACTGATCTCTATCGGCTGGAGATCAGTTATTATAGAAGGAGTTCTCCAGCTAGTACCTGGAGGTTGGCAACCCTAACAGGAACCAAAGTTTGGACCTAACCCAATAGGAGTAACGATTCTTCAGAATCAAAATGAGTGCTTTATACCTCCCCCTCTTGGGAATGCTGCATTAATAGCATCACTGAAGAGCAAAGTATTCATTCTTTCCTTTTATATGTCCCTTTTTGACCCTACATGGTTCTTAAAGTGGCTAACAATAAACTCATGTTGAAGCTTTGATTCTTGAAAAAGAAGAGTTGGTTTTTATATCCCGCTTTTCTCTGCCAAAAGACATCTCAGAGCGGCTTCCAATCGCCTTCCCTCCCCCCCCCCACACACAATAGGCACCTTGTGAGGTATGTGGGGCTGAGAGAGTTCTGAGGGAACTGTGACTAGCCCAAGGTCACCCAGCTTGCTTCATGTTGAGGAGAGAGGAATCGAACCCAGTTCTCCACATTAGAGTCTGCTGCTCATGTGGAGGAGTGGGGCATCAAACCCAGTTCTTCAGATCAGAGTCCACTGCTCATAACCACTATATCACACTGGCTTATACCCTGGGAAAGCTTATACCCTGGGAAATTGTGTTGGTCTTTAAGGTGCTACTGGACTTGAAATTTATTCCAGTAAATTTAAAGACATCTAAAATGAGCAATAACAATAAATACATATACAAACCCAGCAGACACCTGCCATGAAATTCAAAGGGCCCAGCAAAATTGAAACCATATGATTAATGGCAAAGTTATGTATGTGGCAGCAGATTTTCCTTTGGAAGAGAATTTCACAAGATAAGAGTCACTGAGAAGGCAAGTTATCTGATTGGCTATGTGATGGTGGTTGCCTCTAGACTAGAGCTCAGTTTTTGTCTGCCTCGGTCCCAGGCTGTCCAGAGCCTAACAGTTTCTCATGCATTACAGCCATCTTCAGACATGCATTTCCAGAGTGTGAGAAATAGTGTTTGCAAACAAGGCCATTAGATGTCATCAATGCTTTTGTTCCTACATGTTTCTTGACCTTTTTGGAGTTTGTCACTGTGTTCCCAAGTAGCACAAGCTTTCAAAAAGTGCAAGATTTGAGTCCAGGAGCTCCTTAAAGTTTTCCAGGGTGTGAGCTTTTGAGAATCTCAAAAGCGTATACCCTGGAAATCCTGTTGGTCTTTAAAATGCTACTGGAGTTGAATCTTGCTCTTCTACTGCAGACCAACACGACTACCCACCTGGGAGAAAAAATGCAGTTCCCCCCACAAACAGTTCCTTAAAAAGGTAAAGGTCCCCTGTGCAAGTCCTAACCCATGGAGTGACGTCACATCCTGACGTTTACTAGGCAGACTTTGTTTACGGGGTAGTTTGCCAGTGCCTTCCCCAGTCATCTTCCCTTTACCCCCAGCAAGCTGGGTACTCATTTTACCAACCTCAGAAGAATGGAAGGCTGAGTCAACCTTGAGCCAACTACCTGAAAACGACTTCTGTTGGGATCGAACTCAGGTTGTGAGCAGAGCTTGGACTGCAGTACTGCAGCTTACCACTCTGTGCCACGGGGCTCCTACAAACAGTTCCTAGAAGCGCTTAAATTTAGAGTTATTGGTAGGGTGAAAACTATTCTAGACCAATTTATATTGATTAGTATGCATAAAACGGTAATTTCTAAACCTTCGTAGAATTATATTTTTTTCTCACAGGAGTGCTAATTCATGGAGCTTAATAGGGAGGGGATGTGGCTCAGTGGTAGAGCCTCTGCCTGGCATGCAGAAGGTCCCAGGTTCAATCCCCGGCATCTCCAGTTAAAGGGACTAGGCAAGTAGGTGATGTGAAAGACCTCCGCCTGAGACCCTGGAGAGCCGCTGCCGGTCTGAGTAGACAATACTGACTTTGATGGACCAAGGGTCTGATTCAGTATAAGGAAGCTTCATGTGAAATGAGATCGGGGGGGGGGGGTTGTGGGGGGGGGAGTCAGCGAAGTAACCATCACTGGGGTAGCCTTCTTCTCTCATTCGAAGTGGGAATATCTTTACAGGAGCAGCCGGAGTGGATACCCCTCCCTGAGCCCACTCTCCCCCCAAGAGATATTCCAGCTGGCTTGCATGGATCCAACCCATGGGGAATACCAGGAGCAGCAGACTCTGGTAAATCAGTGCATGATATCCGAATGCCTCTTTTGCAGTCCTGCCTTTCGCTGCTTTCAGACGTTTCCAGTATAACCCTAATACTATTGTTGTATTTTCCATATGTGGTTGAAGAGCCTTCTGGATTTCAAGCATGAATGTGGTACCTATATAAACGAAAACTGTACTTCTGTTTCCATGGAGATATCAGCAAGCCTGTTATGATCTTTTATGATATTGCCACTGTTTCCAAAAAACATTCTGTGCCACATGATACTGGAACAGGAACAGGGTCTCTTCCAACCCCCAGCCCCTTTATATATAAAACGAATGGGTTGAATTTCTGTTATAAGAGGCACTTGATACAATATACTGCAATGAAATCCTAAAACAACAGTAAGATCCAAGGGGGAAAAAATAACTTTACGATTTCTTGACAGGAAGGTGCTTCTACAAGTCACTCCAGCGTCTGATGATATAATGTTAACTTGCCAGTTCTCTTGGTGCTGAATAAATACTGCATTTACCACTAAGAGAGGAGATTTTTGGTAGGCCAGATCTTTCCCATTCCTGATGGGAATTTGGACTTTGTAAATTATCACTGCCTTGACCTAGATGGCCCAGGCTAGCCTGATCTCGTCAGATCTCAGAAGCTAAGGAGTGTCTGCCCTGGTTAGTACTTGGGATGGGAGACCACCAAGGAACACCAGGGTAGTTATGAAGAAGAAGGCAATGGCAAACCACCTCCAAACGTCTCTTGCCTTGAAAACCCTACTGGGTTGCCATAAGTTGGCTGCGACTTGACAGCACTTTACACACACACAAATTATCATTACTGTATGAAGTATCAAGAAGATGGACAACAGCTTCTCCTAAAATGAGCTTCTTTATCCTCAAAATAAGCTTAGATGAACAGTGGTTCTTGACCATCACTGAGGCTTGTATCCACGGGAAAGTTGCTGCCGATGCAAGGATTTCCAGCCGTGGGGTATGAGTTTTTCACCTTCCTCCCCTCCCCTACTGCTGCAGGTCAAAATTGTCTCCAAACATGTTGCTTCTGGGAAACTTCTGTGGAAATGCTCCAGTGGATCCAAGATCATATGCCAGCCCCACCCCCGACTGTAAAATGGTACCACGCAGTGACTTGCAATCAACTGCCACTTGGTTAGTTTTTCCAGATACAGGAGTGACTTCAGGAGCAACTATTAAATTAATGTATCATTGTGAAATGGAAAGTAGTTGATGATTTTGGTCACGTAAAGTTGCTCTCCTTCAAGCTGCTGCCCCCAAGTCGGGTGGCCCTGGACGAAAGAAATGTGGAAACGTGTTTCATGTTACTCAATTCTCCATCATGCCCTTTTAGAATTAACCAGTTATTCTTCACATTCTTTCTGTGCATGTGATTTATTTGGAGACCGTAGCCTGTGAAGATCCTTGTCAAGGAATGTGTGGTCCCAGAGTATTCTAGCAGTTAGGAAGTAATCAATGGATAAGCACACGTGGAAAATTGTGTTACATCCTCGTAATTGTGCATTGTATTACAAACGAGCAACTCTTATAAAAGTGTAGAAATGCAAGCTCTCTATTATCAAACAAGCGATTACCTTGGGCTTCTGGGAACCGTAGTGATTTCTGATGTGAACTAGGTGAAAATTTGACCTTCTGTGTTTATGAGAGCTACTGATGACTGCGGTCTTTTTGCAGGTTGGTTTTCCTCTCATTAAGTAATCATTTCATTTGGGTGTCTTACCAAGGCTGAATGCCGGTATATGATGCTTCTGGGTTTGTGTCCATCTCGTCTTCAGTGCCAGTGTCCATGGTCCAAACTGAACTGTTGAATCATGTCACACCAATGTGAACATATTGCCTCTGGCCCACCCACACATGCACCCACCTTTCCAGCCGGGGGCACTAGTGTCTGTGTGTGTATACAGCTCTGTGTGCACATCTGTGCGCCATCCTGACTCCTGTCGGACTGCAGTGCTGCATTAGTGTGCCTCTCCCGCTCACTCTGTGTGCTTTTCAGAGTGCGTAACACTATATCTGTTTTTTTTATCGCACACATGCAGTATGCCTCCTCGTACTATTCCACACTTCACCCTGCAAAGAGAAACCACAGCTAATCTTTCACGAGGCCAAACTTTCCCTTTGTGATATCACTCCCGCTCTTTTCTGATTATTATTATTGCCTCTGGCAATAACAAAATTTGGCGTTGGTTATCGCCATTGTATATTACAAAGGAGAAAGGGTAAAAATTGGCAGCCCGCAAAAATCTGCACTCCTAGAAAAGTTTCTGCCAATCTCAAGGCGAAATTATATCAGATCCATTAAGCTTTAAGTGTCAGGCAGTTGAGTCCGCAAAGCGTAGATCAGACACCAATAGAATGCCTGCCAATGCAAACTTTTTGAGGATTGCTGCCAGAGAAGAACCTGAGAAACATAGAACACCCTGGTGTTTCCTTTTAATCACCACTGATAAAGTATTGAAGCCTAAACTGATGGCAGAATGCAGGAAGAAAAATCCAAGAAAAGAAAGAGGAGGCGATCAGTTCTCAACTAGGCTGAAACCGAAGTACCAGTTTCCCAATAAAACTACAGTTACCCTTGAAGTATAGCTCAGCCCCAAGCACATTTCCTTGGTACTGAATCCTATTGCACTCAAGATTTGCTCTCTCACACACACACAACACAACACACACACACATGCCACATGGCCAGCATAAAACATTCAGGCCATTTATGCAGGGGTATTTACTTCGCAGTCCCTGCTGGACTGCTTCGAGGCTTCTTTTGCATTATACATGATTTTACCGACCTTCAGACGGGACTTTGCTCTGGCCTCGTTCTTCCCCCGCAGTTCTAGGATCCTGTTTTAGAATGAATTTAAATACAGCTTTGAGGCAAGAGCAACGCAAATTCCCCCCAATTTCACGCATAGCTCTTAACTTCAGGTTTCTCTCCCCATGCCCATTTTGGCTTCTCCCTCCCACGTGTCTGACCCTCCCATCCAAACCCTTCCCTCAAAGCAAAGCACAAAAGAAGGAGATAAACCTTCATGAAATGTGTAGGAAGACACTGAAGAAGGCAGCTCCCAGCAGGGAGCTGTTGAAGAAAGATGGGGAGGAATACCCAGCAAAAGCACACGCAGTCCCTTTAAGAGCTGACCCGCCCCCTCCAAGTAAGGTGCAACAAGGCTGCGTTTTCAGGGGGAGGGACTCAGAAGCTCCTTGATTCACTGGGGATGCCTAATTAATCACAAGGTACTCCTGGAATTTGGGGTGGGGGGAACCCTCATGCATATGATGTTTGAGAATTCGGAGCAGAAAACTGCACAGCAAACTAAACACAAATTTCCCCTGCATAAATGACCTCCTGAGACTTCACAATCATATACACCCCCTTTTGAAAGCCATTCCTAAGTACATGGGTGAAGACGACACTGGCAGAAAAGGCAGGCGGTATAATCAAACCGAATCCCATGAGCTTGGCTGTGTGTTTATTTCCAGGAGCCAGAGGTTAGAGAGTTTAAAAGAGTGCAGCCCTCTAACCGTGGCAGCTACCTCCCCGTGGACACTCAGGAACGAGCTGTATCTGGGAGGGCCTCTTCCATGCCACGCCTGACTGTGGATCCCCAGGTAAAACCAAGTGAAACAATGGCTGAAGCAACAGGGAACAATACGTGCTCCTTTCCCGTGGAACATTGTTGCTTGATTATTATTATTATTGCTAGGCTAAAACCGGTGGCATTCCAGTTGGTTCCTGCTCCTTGCATCCCCTAGAACCAGGAGGGGCTGTGGCTCAGTGGTAGAGCATCTGCTTGGCATGCAGAAGGTCCCAGGTTCAATCCCTGGCATCTCCAGTTCAATGGACTAGGCAAGTAGGTGATGTGAAAGACCTCTGCCTGAGACCCTGAAGAGCTGCTGCCGGTCAAAGTAGACAATACTGACTTTGATGGACCAAGGGTCTGACTCAGTAGAAGGCAGCTTCATGTGTTCGGTTCCCCGCACCTTGACCATCTCTTGAAACCAAAGAGCCTGAACAGTGAGACTTTGAGACACTCTAGCTCAGTGATTCCCCAACATGGCACCCATTCATGGGTTTCCTGGTGCCCATTTCCTTCTGAGACAACGCATCGCTTCTCTAAAGCAGAGAGCCAGTCCTGGCTTTCCTCTACCTCAGTGGAGCAGGAGGTGCTTCAGAACCACCCAGGAGGCATCAAGCTTTGTGTCTGTGGGGAGCACCCATTCAGAAACATGCTTCCATTGTAAGAGGATGCTTGGCCTGCAACCTCCCCCATGATTAATCCCAGGACCTCATGGCAACCATTGTGGGATTGACCCCAGCCCCTATAGCAGCCATCCTGTGGTGGCAGCCAGTCCATGTTCTCAGCATTCCAAATGTGCCCTAAACCCCCATTTTGCAGAAGAGAATAGAACAGAAGCTCTGGGTTAGTAACTTGCTAGAGGCCACTACTGGGCCAAGCAGGGAACCAAACCTGAACGACCCGACTGTCACCCTCATTACTCCATCAGTTTCCCCCCCAAGACTACAGTGAAACCGAAGAACAGAGCCTTAGGGAATCTTCTTCCTGCCCTTCTTCAACCAAGACTGTTGCTGGTTGCAGCAAGGATGGCAACCGTTTGGAAGAAACACTCGGCCACCTGGGAAGTATTAATTTTTTTCTGAACGGTGGCCACTTCTCTTTCCAGTCTTTTTTTTCCATTGTCCTAAGATACTTGTCTTCATGACTCCTGCCAAGCATCCTGTCCTGGTCAGTCTTGGCCATGCTCCATCTCTTTGTCTGTCCCGCTGGTTTTCTTATGTCTGTCTGTCTCATAAACCAGGTTTGATTAGCTGAGATATGTCAGCTCTAGCCAGGTTTGTTATCCTAAGCCTATGCAGCTCAGCAGCAATCCACGCCTCTCCCTCAGGTTGCCCCACACAGAGGGGGCTTAGGGACAAGAATGCCTACTTATGTCTTTTGTGTCAGCCCCACAATGCTTGCATAAGTAGCCTATGAGGGAGGTAAAGACTTGTGGCCTTTAGCCATGTTATTAACCCGTTTGTTCTTGAGAACCGTGGTAAAATGACAGCTGCATTTTGTTTTGTTTTATCTTCCTTTGCTATTTTTCCAATCTATTTCCTATCAGACCCCAAGGTTCCTCCACCGCTAGACATGGAGAGTAGAGCTTCCATTAGCCTTCCGCAGGAGGAGGAAGGGTGGATGGTAAAACAAGTGTTTTAGACTGAAGCTGGAGCTTCCAGATGGAAGGGCGGAATCAGTGAGAAGGGAAGGAAATCTTGTGCTAAAGAAGTAAAGAAATAGGCTGGGAATGGGTACAGTAACATAAAGACGATGTTAAGATGGAAAGAAGAAAATGATCGGCTGGTTTCTTGAGTAAATCACAGCAGATTTTTTAATGAGATTTGTTAGGGGAGTAAAATAGAAGATAAAATATGACACATAAATCATTCGGTCACAATATAGTGATACTGGTCTACTTGTGGGTGGGGGCATCAAACAAAATGCCAAGAGTTTTGGCTTATAGAACTCATTTGCCTCAAAGGGGCAAACAGCAACACTAGGTACCAGTTCTGGGTACCAGTTCAGGTAAGCCTTTGACACCCTCACTCCATCCATGAGAAAGACCTAGTCTAAACTGGGGTCCTGCACCCATTGTTAACAATTACATGGGAACTGTATCCATAGGACTTTCAGCATGTCATCCGATAAGACCCTGAGGTGTTTAACCTAGGTCTGGGATGGACTACTTCAAACAGCTGGTGGGAACTCACAAGACTGAATGCTCCTCCATACATGTCCAGAAAAACAGGTTAACCCCCCCACACACACATACTTGTCTTCTATATGCAGGGAATTCAGTGGTATGGGTAGAGTTGCCAGGTCCCTCTTCACTACCGGTGGGAGGTTTTTGGAGTGTAGCCTGAAGAGAGCGGTGTTTGGGGAGGGACTTCAATGCCATAGAGTCCAATTGCCAAAGCCACCATTTTCTCCAGGGAACTGACCTCTATTGGCTGGAGATCAGTTGTAATAGCAGGAGATCTCCAGCTAGTACCTGGAGGTTGGAAACAGTAGGTATGGGGTTTATGGGCATTGAACTGTATTCAAATACATGTGAGCCTCCACCTGCAATCTGAAGTGGTACAGCCCAGAAAGAGGTGGACTACATCGCTCACTACAAGGCCATCAATCAAAAACAGATTAATTTGAAATCTGGATCACCTTGACAACTGTGGGCAATAGCAGTATAGACAAACAGTGAATGTGGATCATCATGAAAGCCAAGGTTTTTGGATGATGGTTCTTTTCCACTACAGTAAACATGGTGGAGACAGCCCCGTGGTGCAGAGTGGTAACTGCAGTACTGCAGTCCAAGCTCTGCTCACGACCTGAGTTCGATCCCGACAGAAGTTTGTTTCAGGTAGCCAGCTCAAGCTTGACTCAGCCTTCCATCCTTCCGAGGTCGGTAGAATGAGGACCCAGCTTGCTGGGGGTAAAGGGAAGATGACTGGAAGGCACTGGCAATCTTCCTAGTAAACGTCAGGATTTGATGTCACCCCATGGGTCAGGGGACCTTTACCTTTTTAAACATGGTGAAGTTTCTTCTTATCCTTGCTTTTCTGGCTACCCCATCATTCTTATTATTCTTATTTTTTTAGAGGCCCATTCACCCCTCTACTCTCTATTTCTCTTACTGTTACTCTATTTCTGGTTTTATTCAGAGACCAAACTGGGACCAGCAACCAACCCTCCTGACCAAATCAGAGAAACCCTTTTTGTAGTGAGAAACCTTTTATAAGAGGGGAAGAAAAAGTCAAAGGGTGAAAATGCATGGTCACTTTAGCCTCCTTTATTCCCTGTTTTCAGCCAGGATCGAACGCACGCATTTTCGCCGAACGTGCGTTCGATCCTGGCTGAATCCTGGCTGAAACAGGGAATAAAGGAGGCTAAAGCAACCATGCTTTTTCGTCCAGAGCCTTTCCTTGGAGTGGGGAAAGGGGCCACCTTTCCCTTTTAAATTCATGTGTAAGGTGCTATCAACATTTCAGCAACACCTGAGCTTGAAAGACTACCGGTCCAGACCAAAGGATTCCTCCTGAATATAGTATGGTTTGTTTTGTTAGTGAAACCTTGAAAGAGAGCACGTAGAAATGATGTTTGACAGAGTTCTTGACATGATCTGCTCAGAGGAAATTTTGGTGTTGTCCTCTGGGCCAAACGACATGTTATCTGTTACACAGAGGGGTTAAATATGTCCCCCGTGGCCCTTTCAGCTTGGGAAAACAGTGCAGGGAGTAAGGTTGAAGGCCCTCCCCACGCATCATACTCCTGAGCCAAATCAGCCCATGGTATAATTGGGAACATTCATTCCCTGACGTTTGAAAATGCATGATCACTTTATCCTCCTTTAATCCCTGTTTCAGCCAGGATTCAGCCAGGATCGAATGCATGTGTTTTGCCTAATGTGCGTTCGATCCTGGCTAAAACAGGGATTAAAGGAGGATAAAGCGACCATGCGTTTTCGCCCCATGTCTGTCTGTAAGAAGGAGACAATCAGGTTGGGTCACCTGGCTCATGTCATAGGTAGGGTTGCCAGGTCCCTCTTTGCCACCGGTGGGAGATTTTGGGGGCGGAGCCTGAGAAGGGCAGAGTTTGGGGAGGGGAGGGGCTTCAATGACATAGAATCCAATTGCCAAAGCAGCCATTTTC
Source organism: Euleptes europaea (assembly GCF_029931775.1). Classification (NCBI taxonomy): domain Eukaryota; kingdom Metazoa; phylum Chordata; class Lepidosauria; order Squamata; family Sphaerodactylidae; genus Euleptes; species Euleptes europaea. Next base: position 19,775,350 of record NC_079313.1, on the reverse strand, counting down.
TCCAGGGGAATTGATCTCTATCATCTGGAGATCAGTTGTAATAGCAGATCTCCAGCCACCACCTGGAGGCTGGCAACCCTAGTCATAGGTAACATTTAGCCTGTCTTTCTTACACACCAGTTTCCACTTTGCAAGGGCTGATTTGGTGTAAGTAGCGAGTCTGCCTCCCAGCAAGTGGTTCTGATTTAATATTGCATCTAAGGCTCTAGCAACTTTTAAGAATGAAATAGGAAAGGCTGTTGGCCTCACTCAAGATGATCCCATCCATTCAGACGTAGGGGTGACATCACAGTACACAGGCAAGGAATTAGGAGGAGCTGACTCTTAATCGGTGCCTAAATCTGGGGTTCAGAAGGCAAATTGATTCTTCCTTTGTTACTCAGTTGGGCCAGAAGTCTGATATATAAGAGGGGCAGTTGCTCCCATTCTGCTGATTCTGTAGGCCTTAGTCAAAGTTGGCCGTTTTTTACCTAGGCTTGCCAACTCTGGGTTGGGAAATTACTGGAGACTTTGGGGTGGAGCCTGGGAAGGATGTGATTTAATGCTATAGAGACAACCCTCCAAAGCAACCATTTTCTCCAAGGAAACTGTTCTCTTTAGTCTGGAGATGAATTATAATTTTAGGAGATCTACAGGCAACCCTATTTATACTTAATAACACTACAGTAAATGGAAGTTCTTATCTGCCAGAAAAAATAAGTAGGAGATGTTTTTCCAGACCCCTACACTGTCTTCAGAATCATAGAGTTGGAAGGGACCACCAGGGTCATCTAGTCCAACTCCCTGCACAATGCAGGAAATTCACAACTACCTCCCCCACACACCTCCAGTCTTTACACTTAGGAAAACTAGGTAACTTCCAGTGACCTTATGAAAACCTTAATCAATGTCCCCAATAGCACAGTTGCCTCTTGTACACTGGCCGCGCCCTTGTCGAGCTTTAACCATCCTGTTCTCACGGGATGCGTTTCCAGGTGGTCACAGATCCAGGCTCGATGAGACGCTCGTTTTCTACTATCCGAGACAAGCGGACTAACACTTCCTGGTTGGACGAGTTCTCCATGGAAAAAAGCAGCGAAAATACCTACAAGTCCCGACGGCGCAGTTACCATTCTGCACTACACCTGTCTTCACGGCGCCTCAACACAGACTCAGGTAAATGCAGGTAGCAATGGGGTGGGCTGAATATCTATTTTCGTTCATTTTCAGTATAATTTGAGATGTGGCTGAATATTCTGCAATCATGCTGGTTGCCTTCCCCAATAACCACTAGGAAAGTTTTCTTTCTATTAGAAAATGAATATAGCCATTTAAAAAATTGTTTCCGCCATTATGGCAAACTTCTAAATGAAAAGGTTTAAAGGCCTATTTCCAGCTTTCTTTATTTTACTACATACAAATTACTGGGCATATTATATCAGTAATGTTCAAGAATAATAGGCATCCCGATCACAAAAAAAAAAATCTAATTGCCTTTCAGTCCCACTGAAATTAGCGAGACAAAGACAATTAGAAATGCATTCCTAAAGAGAGTTTCTCCAGTCTAAGCCCATTCACTTCCGTTCTTTGGACTGTGCTTCTGGAAAAACTGTGATTTATGCAAAATGGTTCTATGCCGCGCTTGTCAGAGTTCTTGAGGCGGTTCAGTGTTGTCAATCACAGGGACTGTGTGACATTTGTAAAATAAAAGTACTTTAGGACTTTAGCTTTTGCTCTTTCTCTTTTTTTGTTTTTATGGGGTTTTTTTGTAGTTAGACTCATTTCATGCAGCTGCGTCCTTTTAAAATGAAATCTGAATCAAGAATCTGTTCAGAGCACATTTTATATTTTTTGCGCAAAGCCGCTGGTCCTCAGAATAAACATGATTTTTTTTTTAAAAAAAAAAATCAATTTTCAGAGAGTCTTGGGAAATTTGAATTAAAATCCAGCTTCTTCCTGTTTAATTTCTTCTTCCTTATGCCTCCAAGCTCTGTGTTGGGGGTAATCAGAGAGTTACAGAAATGCCGGAAAGGTCGCTGTTACCAATTGCCAGATGGGAAGGCAAGCTGGAATCTGTCGGTCTTCCTTCCTTCTTACGATATTTAAAAAATTGCAGTGTGTGTGTGTATTGTTCAGCAAGTTGCTTCCGACTTATGGTGACCCTATTAATTAGTGACCTCCAAAATGTCCTATCATTAACAGCATTGCTTGGGTCTTGCAAACTGAGGGCCTTGATTTCCTTTATTGAGTCAGCCTATCTCCTATTGGGTCTTCCTCTTTTCCTGCTGCCTTCAGCTTTTCCTAGCGTTATTGTCTTTTCCAGTGAGTCTTGTCTTCTCATAATTTGACCAAACTACAACAGCCTCAGTTTAATCATTTTAACTTCTAAGGACTTTTTCAGGCTTGATTTGATCTAGAACCCACTTATTTGTCTTTTTGGTGGGCCATGGTTAGGGTTGCCAGATCCCTCTCCACCACAAGCGGGAGGTTTTTGGGGTGGAGCCTGAGGAGGGCGAGGTTTGGAAAGAGGAGGAACCTCAATGCCATGGAGTCCAATTGCCAGAGCGGCCATTTTATATTATTCTAGGGGCCAGTTTCACTAAAAATGATGTGGGAGCGACCATGAGCTGATAAATCACAGGGGGTGGGCTTGCTTGTATATGCTTGCTTGTAAGTTTCCCTTTCATTGGTACACAACAATGAAATAATTCTGGAGAGGGATAAGTAGACTATAGAGAGCCGATGTAGTGTGGTGGTTGGTGTCCAACTAGGGCCTGAGACCCCCAGGTTTATAGAAAGTCAGCAGCTTCTCAGCCTAGCCTACCTCACATGGTTGTTGTGAGAAGGGCAAACGGTGTACAACACCCTGAGCTCTTTGGAGGAAGCATTGAATTAAAATGGAAACTATTTGAGTGACAAACACATTGTCTCTTTGATTGGATATATGAACACTGAAGTGGTCTTATAATGAATCAGACCCTTGGTCCATCCAAGTCAGTATTGTCTACTCAGACTTGGCAGCAGCTCTCCAGGGTCTCAAGTAGAGGTCTTTCAACTCAGCTGCCACCGGATCCTTTTTCAACTGGAAATGCTAGGGGTTGAACCTACAACCTTCTGCATGCAAAGCAGATGCTTTGTCACTGTGCCACAACCCCTCCACCAGTGATTCCTGTGTAGCAAATGTTTTGACCAAATTGTGACAGGGTTATCTTCCTGAATAAGGCTTGCTCTTGTAGGGATAAATGTCTCATAGGTTTTGGCAGAAATTTCATTAGAGTATTTTTGGCACATTCTAATATTCCTCCCAGATAATTTGAATACATTTGTTGTGAATATCCCGTTTTAAGGCACTTCCTTTAAATGGCATATTAAATTAATCTATACTAATTAACAGCTTGTATCATGTCATTCTAAAGATCAATTAACTTCCATGCTCTGCCACCAACCTTCGATATATTCAGAAGCTATAATTATACTCCACCTCTGTTTTCTCTTTTCATTTCAATTCCTGCTTTCAGCAGGAGGGCTGACAAACAAACATCCAAAACAAATTATAATAGAAAAAAAGGAAGTCTTACTTGACTGGGCTGTCACTTTTTATAGGAGTCCCAGGAAAATTTCAAGTATCTCCAGAGATACTTCACGTCTTCTTCTCTGGGAACTGTTTTGGCCCAGAAGAAAGAAATCTATTTCACAACAGGAGAATAAACTACTTTCCAGTATTTATGCTGGGACATCTTTGAAGGTTAATATAGCTGTTTTTGGCACGCATGTCATGTTAACACTAACAAATGAAGTCCAAGGAAATTTAGCAGGCTTCAGTATATTTTTTTTTACTGTCCTTGTTCACAATGGTGTACAATATTTAGCTAGTGGTGAGAGCCAGCGTGGCGTAGTGGTTAAGAGCGGAGGTTTGGAGCGGTGGGGTCTGATCTGGAGAACCCGGTTTGATTCCCCACCCCTCCACGTGAGCAGCAGAGGCTAATCTGGTGAGCTGGATTTGTTTCCCCACTCCTACACATGAAGCCAGCTGGGTGACCTTGGGCAAGTTACAGTTCTATTAACAGCTCTCTCAGCTCCGCCTATTTCACAGAGTGTCTATTGTTGGGAGGGGAAGGGAAGGTGATTGTAAGCTGGTTTGAGTCTCCCTTAAGTGGTAGAGAAAGCAGCATATAAAAACCAGCTCTTCTTCTTTTACTACTGTGATAGATTGTGAGGCAATATTAACTCCCCCCTTCTGTTCATAATATTAACAAAGGTTTGCTGCTATATGACTATTAAACATGTTCTAAGTTGCCAACCAAGATGGACGAGAAAGAGCTGAGACTGAAAAATAAAGGGGGGGTTAGATGTGGGGATAGACAAATGGCAGGTTATGAAAGGAAGAATGCAAAATGAAGAAAGGCAAAAGTGCGGGAACTCTTAGGGAACTGTAGGAAATAAACAAACGTTATTTTTTTAAAAATTGCTACCACATGTTATTGGGTCGGCCCCTTTGCAAGATCTGACTGTGCAGGAGCTGGGTGAAACTAAAGTAAGAGAGAAACTATAGATGACCTTGTTAGGAAGCTGCATCCTGGCAACAACTGTAGCTTGTCCTGGCTGGTCTTGCCGTGCTCTAATGCTGGCTTGGATGATGGGTTTAGCATAGGGTTGCCAACCTGCAAGTGGTGGCTGGAGATCTCCCACTATCACAACTGATGCCCAGCCGATAGAAATCAGTTCACCTGGAGAAAATGGCCGTTTTGGCAACTGCACTCTATGGCATTGAAGTCCCACCCTTCTCCAAACCCCATTCCTCCTCAGGCTCTGCCCCCAAAATCTCTAGGTATTTCCCAACCCAGAGCTGGCAACCCTAGGAGAATGGCTACTTTGGAAGGTGGGCAGTATGGCATTATACCCTGCTGAGGTGTGTGTGTGTGTGTAACATGCCATCAAGTCACAACTGGGTTATTGTGATCCCGTAGGGTTTTCATCACAAAGAGATGTTTGTGGAGTTATGCATGAGTTTCCCACCCATTAGAGATGACCTCGCTGCCAGCCCTCACAAATCTCGGGACTTCCCGTCCCTCTATTAATCCAATTCTTCCATCTCCCCTGAGCTCAGCCCACTTGAAATCCCCATGCATAAGGCAAAGCATGGGACACAGAAGCTTGGGGGAGTGACGTTTCTCTCACAGAAAATATCACAGCGAATTACAAAGCAGCGTGTCAAGGGGCATGCTTCCTGCTTCCTCAAAGTTCTTTCTGAGAAGAAGAAAGGATTTTCGAAATGAGGCTTGGGGTTCCCCCCACCCCCCGTTCCTTTTAGAGAGCTCAGTTTTTTAAAATGCTTTTTTAAAATGCAGCAATTGGGTTTCCGGGGGGGGGGTGTCTTTTCTCTCACAGTAAGCACTACTACTAATTACAAAGCAGTGTTTCAAGGGGCAGGGACTCAAATGCTTCTTGATTTGAACTTAGAGACTGCTGGTGCATAGGAAAGTGTGGGTCCAGCAAGCAACAAATCTCCCATGCATAAACAACCTTTGTTGCTAAGAAAGATTGGGGTAAAAGTGGTCCCAAAAGAACCAGGGGAAAAAAACAATGGGGAAAATGTGAGGTAAACACTTGTGGATCTAGAGAATGTACAGAAGATGGGATAAATTGAGGCAATAGCACCATGTGAAAACATGGGTCCATGAGACATGGTTCTAAACCCCTGTTCAGCCTTGCTGCTTATTGGGTGAACCTGAGCCAGTCACATTCTCTCAGCCTGACCTACTGTACATGGAGTTGTAGGGAGACCCATGTACACTGTCCTGAACTCTTCAAATAAAGGGTACACGTGAACACATGAAGCTGCCTTATGCTGAACCAGACCCTTGGTCCATCAAAGTCAGTATTGTTTACTCAGTCCGGCAGTGGCTCTCCAGGGTCTCAGGCAAAGGTCTTTCACAGCACCTACTTGCCTAGTCCCTTTAATGGAGATGCCGGGGATTGAGCCTGGGATCTTCTGCATGCCAAGCAGAGGCTCTACCACTGAGCCACAGCCCCTCCCCAAAGATTTTTTTAAAGTGTGACTAGAACAAGTTCCAAACAAGAGCAAAACAGTTGTATTCAATTGCTTGCATGCAGTGTTTGGTTAACTCTTCCCAAAATGGTGTTTTATATCCTGGCTTTCTTCCCATATATTTCTGTTATCCCTCCCACCTCAGTTCTTTCTCTGTATTGCAGAGACCCTGCTGATTTTCCTCCACTCCTCCATTTGTGTGTGTGTGTTTCACTCGTATTTCCTGTATGAGGATACTTCAGATTTGTTGCTAATGAATTACATCTTGTTATTTGCAGACAAATCCTTCTGAATTCCAGTGCCAACAGTGTTTGAAATGCCTACAAACTGTATTCCCTGCAAATTATTGGCAAACATACCTTACTCTTTTGTCCAAATTGTTAGATGGTATTTAATAACACTGCAGCCATGACAACCTGTTGTGGATCTGTTATTTGTTACTTTGAAATCTGAGATCAGTGTATTGCCTTCCATTACAATTTGTGTGCCAGTTGTGAGCTCTCCTTTATAATGGTTCAGGGTACACTATATAAACGTTTCAACAGAAGTTGCACTAAATGTCTTACATGAAGTCAACCTCTGTTGAAAATTCTGCCATGGTTTAACTACTGTGGCCTTTTATGCACGACTGTTTCCCTCACGGTCACCCCTTCAACGACTTTGGGTCTTTGTGTTAATTATGCGTTCTGTTTCCAACTGTCAGAGGTCACCTCGCTCCCCCCCCCGCGTTTCCCTGCGCTTTGCCCGTGCTTTCAAATTTGAGATAAAACAGGTCTCTGAAAACGCGGGCAAAATGCGGGGAAATGCAGGGGGAGAGCGAGGTGACCTCTGAAGGTCGGAAACAGCCTGCATAATCAAAACAAAGACCTGAAGTCGTCAGAGGGGTGACCGCGAGGGGTGAGGGAAACAGCCATGCATAAAAGACCTGTGTGTAGAAAAGCTTATTAAGGCAGTATTCTTACCAAGGAGCAATTTCGACTGAAATCAAGAACAATTTATTTCTAAGTAAACATAGGATCAGGCTGTAAACTAAGTTAAAGGGTCTGAGCTATGTGAATTGGCCTTGAGTGCACTCCTTTAGAAGACCAGATTTTCAGGGCACAATGGTGTAATCCTATGCAATTTGCGTTCCTAATAGGGGAGCTCTGCTTATGTTCAAGTGGAGGGATCGTAGAAAGGGGGCTAGAAACTAGGTGGCAGTGAACAAGCATGAGAAGGAGATCGAGAGAAAGTAGGACTGCAGAACAGGCTGGAGTAATCCCAAAGAGAGCTTGGCAAGGAAAAAAATGTCATTTGCAACTTACTCATGAAGTGAATGGGGAGCCAGAGTAGCTGTATGAAGGGCCGTGGGCGTCACAGCCATACTCCTTTGTATGTGTGAGAAGACGTGGGCTGCGTCGTTCTGCGCATTTAGGTACATGAAAGCTGTGGCTTGGTGAAGCCACAGAGGAGGGTGCTGGGGACGTTAAGGCAAGGTATTGAACAGTGGCATGGGTGAGGGTTTCAACTCAGCCCCTACCCTTACGCAGATAAAGGGTAGCCCCGAGGGAGAAGATGCAAAGGCACCTGGCAAATTGCAGGGACTTGAAAGCAAGAAAAGCAGGACAGTAGTCAGGACAAACCTCGCCAATATGTGCATCTTCTGTGGGTACAATATTCCCACAGCAGCCAGAGCAAGGCAAGAGCTAGAGGAAATGCCTGCCAGCTCTTTTCTTAGGACAAGCCGTGCATCCTGGAGAAGTTTGGCAGATGCAGCTTTTCTAGCATGGTGCAACTCCATGATGAGAAACGGTGCCCTCTTTGGGAGCCCCCACCCCCGGAAAGGAATTGGCAGCTCCAAGAGTGAGGAGGAGTGTAATTGGGTTCATTCTAGTGCATACATGGAGATTAGTTGTGATTCAGCTCCACACCGGTGCACGTCCTAGAGAATTCTTTGGATTGAGCTGTAAAATATCTGATGCAGTAGCTGCACTAGCATCTGTGTGGGCTTCTCTTATACAACACCATTCCTGGTTTTAGATTGTAACATGCCCTGGTGCATTTCCCACCTTCCTGTGGAAGCTGCAGATGGTCTTAACTTTGTTTTCTCATGAAGCTCTTTTCTCGTTTGTGATTTCTTTGAGGACCTACCTTGAGAAAACTGGGGGGGGGCACTTGTAAGGCATCCATGTTCTGATGCAGCTATGCAAAGGATGACCATGCAGATAAAGGGTGGTAGAAGCATCATTGATTGGTGTGATGCTGGATCATTGGCAGGTTAGGAAACTGGAGGCACCAATCCTCTGTTCTGAGTCTTTATGGCAGGGGCTCCAGCTTGTTGCCCATGAGCACCATGGTGCCTGCTGACAAGTGACAAAACACGATGTGACATCACACGAAGTGACAAGTGACATCACACTTTTCTCTGCTCTGGTTAGACCTCACCTAGAGTACTGTGTTCAGTTTGGGCATCGCAATTTAAGAAAGATGTAGACAAGCTGGAACGTATCCAGACATTAGGAAGAATTTTCTAACAGTTAGAGCGGTTCCTCAGTGGAACAGGCTTCCTCGGGAGGTGGTAAGCTCTCCTTCCCTGGAGGCTTTTAACAAGAGGTTAGATGGCAATCTGACAGCAATGCTGATTCTGTGACCTTAAAGAGATGATGAGAGGGAGGGCATCTTGGCCATCTTCTGGGCATGGAGTAGAGGGGTCCCTGGGGGTGTGTGGGGGAGGTAGTTGTGAATTTCCTGCATTGTGCAGGGGGTTGGACTAGATGACCCTGGTGGTCCCTTCCAACTCTATGATTCTAAGTGACTGACAAGTGTTTATAGAAAGTGGGTAGTGTTTTAGCCCAGAAGCGTTTCTCAGTGGCCGTTGGATATCTGATCAGCCATGCAGATTTTTAAAAACGTTGCTTTGGCAGCAGCTGCCACCACAGCAAAAGGGTCTTTGCTGTGTGACTGCAGGTGTATGCAAGAAAATATTTTTAAATATGTTCATTTTAAAAGACATCTTGTTAAACAGAACTTCTGCCTGAAATGTCCAGAAGTTACTATTAGCATAATGCATAACCTCACTCCCTCACGTTTTTGGTTGGCTCTGTTTCTTGTGGCAGCCATTTTGTGGTTGGCTGCCAACTTGGAGGGCTTTAAGAGGGGAGTGGACATGTTCATGGAGGAGAGGGCTATTCATGACTACTAGTAAAAATGGATACTAGTCGTGATGCATACCTGTTCTCTCCAGGATCAGAGGAGCATTCCTGTCATATTAGGTGCTGTGAAACACAGGCAGAATAATGCTGCTGCAGTTGTCTTGTTTGTGGGCTTTCTGGAAACACCTGGTTGGCCATGGTATGAACAGACTGCTGGACTTGATGGGCCTTGGTCTGATCCAGCATGGTCTTTCTTACGTTCTTGTGTTCTTATGGCTCTGCCTACTGTGACAGCTATTTTATGGTTGTGTTCACCACCCAGTGTCTAGGGTTGCCAACCCCCCGGTGGTAAAGATTAAAAAAATTCCTCGTGCTTAAATTGGAGTTGATAAAGACTAACAAGCACTGATGGCATTCTGAATATATATAATTCAATTTTCAATAGACAATGACATAAATCACATGTGTTCAAACTGCAAATATCAATATACAAGTACAAAGTCCCAAAAGTAGCAAGAACTTGAAACAAAAAAGCCGGGCGTATCCCGATGGATAAAGCCTCGGCGAAATGGGTCTTACCAGAATCCTATCTCGGGATATAATATTACCACGTCTTTAAGATTCATTTGGCTTAATTTGTGTTTCACTCCAGCGCCACAGTTTCCGGGTTTTCTATCATACAGTTTTCCGGAGTTCTCTTACAACATCGCTATAGCAGGAACGCCCAGCTTTATTGTTTCAATTTCTTGCTACTTTCCGGACTTTGTACTTGTATATTGATATTTGCAGTCTGCACACGTGGTTTATGTCATTGTCTATTGAAAAGTGAATTATATATATTCAGAACGCCATCAGTTCTTGTTCATGTTTATCAACCCCCAGATGGTAGCTGGAGATCTCCTGCTATTAGAACTGATCTCCAGGCGACAGAGATCAGATCACCTGGAGAAAATGGCCACTTTGGAAGGTGGACTCTGTGGCATTATACCCCATTCAAGTTCCTACCCTCCCCAAACCCTCTCCTTCTCAGGCTCCACCCCCCCAAAATCTCCAGGTATTTCCCAACCTGGAGCTGACAACCCTACCTGTGTCAGAATTCCAAAGCTGCCTGTAGACTGAAAAATTACAGGCGAATCCAGCAAATAGGAAGCAATCTGTCACATCAGCAAATGCTGAATGTAGCAAACAAGTCCAAACCTGACCCAGAAGCTTCAGCAGCCCTCCCAGGGCTACTGCTATAACATGGGAGTGCTGGAGTGGCAGTGTTTGTCTCTGATGCTGATTTTGCTGGTAGTTTCATGGACTGGATTTCACTAATGTACCGTAACTCCGTTGTAAAATCTCAGTTAACGGATACATTTCAGAAAATTTTGTCTTGACTCATAATATGAAATAAGGCGGCCTACTTTTTCCATTATTATTTGCATTTTCTCTTGAATCTTTAGCTAAACGTATTCAGCAAGATCTTGACATATATACAGGTATACAATTAGGTTCAGAGACATTTAAGAGCTCTTCATACCCTGATGGTATTTTGCTTATATTGTCCCATCCAAAGGAGTCTATTCAGGTTTTATTTCACCTGTTGGGTAGGTACAGTGAAATTTCCAGATATAAGATTAAATTGATTAAATCTAGAATGATGGGATTAAATAAATGCCACTCTTCTAAAGATGATATTGTTAAAATGTGTCATGTTTTATGGGATAAAGGACCAATTTTGTACTTCAGCATTTGGATTGTTGAAGACTTATACTGTGATCCTAAAAAGAGATATACCCTTCTAAGTCCATCGAAGTCAATGGGTTTAGAAGGGTGTGACTCTGCTTAGGATAACACTGCTAATGTTATTACCTGATATTAATCATCAGAGATTGATACACGAGTTACGAAGAGATTTTCAATTTGGGGTAGCCTATTTATTTCTTAGCTTTGAAAGATTGCTGTGATAAAAATGAATGTGTTACGTAAAAAAAAAATATACACTTGAATGTGCCTTTGGTTGTTAAATCTTCAATTATAGATAGGTGACAGAAGAGAATTCAAAAATTGGTGTGGTCAAACAAAGCCCCTAGGATTTCTAATAAAACCCTTTATAAACCAGTGTCAAAAGGAGTAAATCTCCCAAATACTGAGCAGTTGAATTACCAGAATTATCAGAAATGGGTGATTGGTTTATGTAGGAAAAATAACTCAGCTGCAGAATCGTTTGGGGGGGTGTAGAGGAAAGCCGCCCTGCCTCCGCTGGGCGGTCCTCTGTAAAGGTGGTCCCAAAGTTACTTCTAACCAAAACACTGAGCACAGGAAGCCTTCCTGAGCTCAGCGGGTAAGCTGCCACCAGTCCTTATTCAATCAGTTAGCCTCAGGCAGAGGATAAGGGCAACCTCTGCCTGCTGATACCAAATTAGTGCGTAAAACTCACCCTGCAAGGTAGGAGGCTCTGCAGGGGGAGAATTTACACAGACAAAAGGTTGGGTGTTGGTAGGTGGACCACAAAACAATAAGGCACTCAGATTTAGACTTGAAGCCCCAGAAGTCAGAGAACAAACAAAAATATAGGTTAAATATTTATTCCAAAGATTTGTGCTCGTTACAGAAAAGCAAAAAGCTAATGAAGTGGTTTAATAGAAAATAACAACAGGTTTAACACAGCTAACTACACAGTAATATTCTCAGGTTCAAAAGTTTGGCAAAGCTTTAGGCAAGTTTCAAATAAGTTTACCAGTTCCGCAAAAGTCATAGCATCTTGGTTCAGCATCCAAAGTTGCTCCAAAAGTCAGTCCGACAAAGTTTCCCCCTGAAAGGGCAAATCAAAATGGGTTTTGCTGAAGCGTGGCATGGTACCTGCCATCTCCAAGCATTCGTAATTTTGGCTACAAACTGGCCTACTTTTATCATCCCAACTTCATCATCATCATCATCATTACCTTTATTAGGCATTTACATCAGTATACCATAAACAGAATTACAAAATCGGTTAAAACAGATTACATTAGAAGGACATTACTTAGAAGTACGTACAAACTGCTCGCGAATCCTTTGTGCAGACAGGATAAAACTTGTTGGGTAATGGTAGGGTTTCTGTCAGATAAAAGGTACATCACCGACTGCTGATGTGAAAGATTCTGTTCACTAGGCAGTAGGGATTTAATATAAGTATTCCTCGGCCTCATGTAAAGATGGCAGTACAACAGCACGTGAGTTAAGTGTTCAGGATCCCCAGTCTTACATGGACAATGCCTATCAATAAAAGGGATTCCTTTGTATCTTCCTTGTAGGATAGCTGAGGGAAGAATGTTAAGTCTAGTGAGCATGTGTTTGGTTAACTCTTCCTTAGCCCCTTCTGTGTTAGTGATAATACCACAGCATCATCGGCATACAATAGTAGAGGGATGGAGGAAGGGCCCAGCTTGGGGAAATGGCCATCTACTGTTCTTAACGTTGGGTCAAGGTCATTTATAAAGAAGTTAAAGAGATAGGGGGCCAACACACACCCCTGTTTCACTCCCTGGTTGGTAGGAATCTCTCTGGTTAGCTCACCACGTGAGCCATAGCGAACCTGGCAACTAGTTGTTAAGTGCAATTTTTGGACAAGGAAAAGAAGTCTCTTGTCTATTGAGGTTTTGCTCAGCTTGTCCCACAGGAGTTTCCTGGGTATAGAATCAAAAGCGCTCTTTAAATCAAGGAAGGCTGCATAAAGTTTCTTCCCATTAGGGCCACTGTATTTCTCAGCCAAATGGGTTAGGGTAACACAGTGGTCTAAAGTAGAACAACCAGTGCAAAACCCAATCTGTTCCTGTCATGAGTCAGCCTGCAGAGAGTCAGCCTGCAGAGATCTCCTCTGACGAAGAGGAAGTAGAGGCCAGAATAGAGGATCAGCCAAAGTCAAGAGATGCCATGCCATGCCTGCAGCCTGCCAGCTCAAGGACTCCAGTTGGACCTGACACCTTGCAACATGCAGTATCTCCAGAGGCCTCGCCAAGGCCACTGGAGCAGAAAAGAAAACAGGTTCGTCTGGCAATGCAGCAGAGACGGCAGAGTGCTAGGCTGAAGGCTTTACACAGGAACCTCCCCAGTAGCAGTGATGAGGAAGAGCAGGGCTGAAGCACCACCTGTGAACTCAGCCTCATCAGCATCAGCAGGCTCTGCTACAGCAGCAGGGGAAGGGATTTAAGCCATCAGTTAGGCTTGGCTGTTGTGCAAGCAACTTGTCACCAACCTCCTGGTGTACCGGCCTTGTTTCCCTGCTATCCTTTGGACTCCTGGTACTCTGACTTCTTGGACTGGCTCTGACTAACACCTTGGACTTCCCTTGCCTGTATTGATATCTCGGACTCTGCCTTCACTGTGAATGACCTTGGACCGTTCCCCAGACTACGCTTACAACTTACAGCCCTCACTCCTCGCCTGCACCACGACAGTTCCCTACCCAAGATTTTAAAATTAGTCATCCATAAAGAAAGTTTATCTAAAAGGTGTTTTGCGTATAATTTTCCAATAATAGACAGGAGGCTAATGGGGCGATAGTTATCTGCCAGATGTGAGTCACCTTTTTTATAAATGGGGACTATTATAGCTCTAGTCCAAGCTTTCGGCATTCTCCCTGTTGTATCAATAAGAGTAAAAAGAGTGGCAAGGGGGGAGGCCCACCATATCAGATTTTCTTTAAACAATTCAGGGGGGAGACCATCAGGTCCTGGAGCCTTCCCCATTTTGAGCTGGTTAATCAGGGAAATAATTTCACTGCGGCTCACAGGAGGCCATCCAGGGAGGTCTAAAGGACCAGGGTCTGATAAATCAGAACAGCTGTCTGTAACAGTGGAAAAGATTTTAGTAAAATGGTCCTCCCAAACTTGAGCTGGAATTAGGCAATCAAGGGAACCCGATCTCCCAGAGAGAGCACCTGAAACTAAGGCCCAAACGTGTTTATTATTGTTATTCAGTGATGCATTGTATAGTAATTTCCATCTTTCTTTGAGTGCTAGCGGTTTTTTGTTTTGTTTTGTTTTGTTGCAATAGTGATCTGAAGCTGCTTTTTAAGTCTAAAATAACTGACAGGAAGAATTTTTGCTCCATTGATTCGTTATAAGTGGTATAAAGACCGTAACTGGGATTTTAAGATCTGACAGTCCCGGTCAAACCAGGGGGTTAGTTCGCCAGTACTTTTTCTACTGTTATGTGCTGAGAATTGTGTCTGGAGAGTGGAATTAATATTGCCAGTAAGGTTATCATAGAGAGAAAGTGCTTGGATTACATCAGGGGCACCAGTCAATTCCTGCTTGAGCTCGGTCAAAACTTTGGAATCAAGAAGCCCAGAGATATTTTCAGACACTGACCGACTCCATTTAACCCTTCTAAAACAGGTAGTAGAACTCAATGATTGAGCAAGAGGAGGTTGTAGCGAAATTGGGGACTGATGTTCAAGGATTGTAATGAGGGGGAAATGATCGCTGTCTACGCGGTCACCCACATAAAAGTCCTGAATAAGTCTCCTTATTTTAAGGGAGACAATGATATAATCAATTACACTACTCCCCCATGGGCAGCCAAAAGTATATTCTCCTGGGTTGTCATGTGGAGTTGTACCATTCAAGATGGATTTACCAGAGGCAATGATAAAATTTACCAAAAAAGTCCCAGCATAGTTTACTGAGAGATCTTTGGATTGTCTTAAAAAAGGATGAGAAATGGAAGGGACTTCATGTGTATCCAAATGCATGACTGATCTCAAAGAGAGATCATCTTTGCCTATCCTGGCATTAAAATCTCCAGCCAGGAACGTCTCAGCTAATGTGTTAGAAGCCTATAATATAGTTCGATAGGTCATCCCACTGAGTTTGGGTGGTTGTTCAGCTCTTATAAGGGGGAAGGTAAACATTAATAAAAAGTAAGGTGATGCCAGGTAGTTTGATGAGAAACCCTTGTGCAAAGGGAGGACAAGCTGGGAGGGCCACAAATGATGAACAAAGGGAAGTTGAAATCATACAGCATAGACCTCCACTGAGACGGCCCCGGGAACCAGTTGCAGTAGCAGGCATAGTAAGTGAAACATAGCCTTTTGAGTGTAGTTCTGTTTCATGCCATGTCTCTTGTAATAAAATAATATCAAATTTGTTTAAAAATTTAAGAAAATCACCATCACCTGCTTTCCTTTTCCACCCAGCAATATTCCAGGAGACAATATTTAGGGACGAGGCCTTCTTAGATTTATATAGACAATTGGTAGTAGGGGGCTTTCCCTTGTACCCCTTCTGAGCAGAGAAGGGAGGAACACTAAGTTGCTCAGTAATATCAAAGTTCCTCTGAAGGAAAGGAATATCAGAGCAGGAGGAAAGGCAATGAGACCATCCGGCCACATTCCAGGACATTGTTTCTATAGGTTCACTTTTGGGGGATGGAGCTGGTGTGAGGGTTCCCAAACTTCCTGTGCAAACTCCATAAAATCACTTGCTCAGACTGTCATGCAGAAACAAGGAACTTTATTGGAAGCTTCAGGTAGTACAGGCCTTACACTGGTAAAGTTGCAAGTGCTTACAGTTTCACAAAGACAGAATTATAACCCCTACAGGAAAGCAGGTGTCAAACGTATGTTATGGGAATCTACGAGATAATTGTGCATGGTACAAGAACAACGAAGACCTCAGGGAACTCGTTAGGCTATCTACCCACCAAGGCCACAGCTGGCAGGAGGGAGTCAGAGAGAGCAAGGGAGGTGGACGTGGGAAGAGACATTCCAACCCTGGGCCTGTCAGACCCAGCGCCTGAACCAAGAAAAGGCAAAAGGCCTGGACTGCTTTTACGAGTCCAGGAGGGGGGGGGGGAAACACACCAGGCAAAGGCACACAGATCCTCACATTCTGCCCCCCTTAAGGCCCCCCTCCCCCGAGTCCGGGAGGACGAGGCTTGTCCGGATAGGCAGAGTGAAACTCTTGAACCAGGCGGGGAGCCGCCACATGGGGAGCGGCCACCCATTCATCATGGGCGGATCCCAGGTGCTTCCAGCGGATCAAATAGAGCAGCTTTCCCTTTTTCAGCTTAGAGTCCAACACTTTAGAAACCTCAAGATGCATTTCCCCCCCCCCACAACCGTAGGAATTTCGGACTTAGGGAGGGGGTGGAACTGAGGGGCAGCGACATACGGTTTAAGTAGGCTGATGTGGAACACCGGATGCACCCCTCGGAGAGACTTGGGAAGTTCCAACTCTACCGTGACGTCATTGATCACACGGGTGATGGGGAAAGGACCTACATACTTGTCACTAAGCTTTTTTGCAAGGCCGAAGTGAACGTAGGTTCTTTGTGGAAAGGTAAACCTGCCCTCCCACCTTGAGTTCCCACCCCGGAGACCGATGTTTATCGGCCTGGTCTTTGTACTTGCGCTTGGCCCTTTCTAGGTTTTTCTGCAGCCAGGGCCAAGTGGTCTGCACTACTTGTACCCAATCCTGGACCTCCTGCACCCCTTCAAGTTCAGGAGTGATTTTAGGAGAACCAAAGGGTCCAAAGTCCTTTCCATAAACCACATGAAAAGGACTGAAACCTGTGGAGGAATGGGGGGCATTATTATAGGCATATTCAGCAAAAGGCAGTAGGTCTACCCAATCGTCCTGGTGGTAATTGACATAACACCTTAGATAGCATTCTACTACAGCATTTACACGTTCGGTCTGACCGTCGAACTGGGGGTGGTAGGCTGAAGAGAGTCCTTGCTCTTCCACCCCCATGACTTTCAGGAAGGCCCTCCAGAATTTGGCAACGAATTGGGCCCCTCTGTCGGAGAGGACCTTCCTCGGGATCGAATGATGCTTCACCACGTGATTAATAAACAGCTTAGCCAACTTCTGGGCCGATGGAAGCCCCGCACAAGGAACAAAATGAACCTGTTTAGAGAATAAGTCTGTTATCACCCACAGTACAGTTTTTCCCCGACTTGGGGGCAAATCAGTGATAAAATCCATGGCGATCACTTCCCAGGGCATGGTCGGGGTTTCCAGAGGCTTTAAAAGTCCGGGGGGCTTTCCCATCCGTTTTTTGGCCATGGCGCAGACGGGGCAGCTGCGTACGTACAACTCCACATCGGCTCTCATACCTGGCCACCAAAATTGACGCCGCAATAAATGCAAAGTCTTTACAAACCCAAAATGCCCCGCAAGTTTGGCCCCGTGAACCATTCCCAGCACCTCTTTTCGGAGTACTTCGGGGACATAAAGCCTATCCCCCTGCAACCACAAGGAGCCCTGTTGGTCGAGATGTGCGGGAAGAACCTGCTGATCCGCCTCCCTCAGAGAAGCGTCCCGGATCCGCTGTTGAAAAGCCTCCGGGATTCCCTTGAGGGGAGGAACATCCTGGCGGTGGGACTGGGACCGGGTGGTTACTGCAAGTCCCGAGACTTCCCCTCTCTGTTCAGGGGTAAACAAGGAATCCACCGGCCTGTCAAAGTCATTGCAGTATTGGGGGAGTCTAGAAAGAGCATCAGCTAACGCATTGTCCTTCCCTGGCACATGTTTCAGGACAAAGTGGAATTTGGCAAAAAACTGTGCCCAACGAATCTGTTTCGCGGTGAGCTTTCTAGCCCCTTTTAAGGCCTCTAGGTTCTTGTGATCGCTGCAAACCTCAAAAGGGATCTCTGCCCCCTCCAGAATATGCCTCCAAATGGTGAGGGCATGTTTGACAGCAACGGCTTCCTTCTCCCAGATGGCCCAGTTGATTTCGGATTGGGAGAACTTTTTAGAAAAATAGGCACAAGGTTTCAGTCGACCGTTCTCGTCCCGTTGCAAGAGCCCCCCCCCCATGGCAACGTCAGAGGCATCGACCTGGACCACGAAAGGTTTTTCACAATCAGGGTGCGCGAGAACGGGTTCGGACGAGAAAAGCAGCTTGAGCGTATCGAAAGCCTGCTGGCAGTCCGAAGTCCATTGCAGCCTAGCAGAGGGCATGGCGGCTCCTGCCCCTTTCCCTTTTGTGCGCAGGAGCGAAGTGAGAGGGAGCGCTACCTGGGAAAAGTTAGGGATGAAGTTTCGGTAGAAGTTAGCAAAACCCCAAAACTGCTGTAAATGTCTGCGTGTGATGGGGGGGTCCCACTCCATTACCGCCCGAACCTTCTCGGGATCCATTTCTAAGCCTTGATGGGAAATCACATAGCCCAGGAAGGTGATGGAGGGTTGATGGAAATCACATTTAGAAACCTTAGCAAACAGTTTGTGCTCGCGCAGCCGCTGCAGGACCTCGCGTACCAGTTGTACGTGCTCCTTCATGGTTTTGGTATAAATGAGGATATCGTCCAAGAAAACCACCACCCCGCGGAACAATAAATCATGAAGCACTTCATTAATTAATTGCATGAACACACTCGGAGCCCCCGAAAGTCCGAACGGCATCACTAAATACTCAAACATTCCAAAACAACTGGAGAAGGCAGTCTTTGGTTCGTCCCCTTCTCGTATGCGGACTCGGTGGTAAGCTTCCACCAAATCCAATTTGGTGAAGATTCGGCCCTCTTTCAATTGTGCGAGAAGGTCTGGAATGAGAGGGAGGGGGTATGCATTAGACCGAGTGACAGCATTCAGTCTACGGAAATCAATACACAGTCTTAAGTCTCCCGTCTTTTTCTTGACAAAGAAGGCGGGGGCTGAGTATGGAGCCTTAGACGGGCGGATAAAGCCCCGCGCCAAATTGGTGTCCAGATAGTCTCACAACACCGCCTTTTCATTAGGACTCATGGGGTAGACCTTCCCCTTGGATAATTTGCCATCCCCCACTATCTCGATAGCACAGTCCGTTTCCCGGTGGGGGGGCAGTTCGTCGCATTCCCGCATGTCAAACACATCGGCAAACTGGGAATACTCGCTGGGAAGCTGGGGCAGAGGAATCCCGATAGAAGGGGCCCCTACGAGGGCAGCTGCGGGAGTGTGCAGTACTCGGTCTTTATCATGAAGTTCACACGGGTTGCAGGGAAAGGTGAGCGTCCGCTCAACCCAGTCTATGGAGGGATTGTGCCCCAGCAACCAATTCATCCCTAACACAATGGGTGCGGTGATGGGGGCAATGGTAAAATAAAGTCGTTCCCAATGTTCCCCTATAGCCATGACGACCGCGGCGGTGCGGTGAGTTACAGGTCCTTTTTTAAAGTCACTGCCATCCATTTGGGAAAAGCGGATGGGTTCAGGTAGCCGCTTTCGCTTAACGCGCAATTGTCGGGCAGCCTCTTCGCTTATCAGGGTGCGGGCACAACCTGAGTCAACTAGGGCCGTAAATTCTAATGTGGGCCCCCCTTTAGGCAGTGAGAGATTGACCTTTACATACACATTGTCTTCTTGAGTGCTTACCATCAGTGGAGCTCCTTGCACAACGTTCGGAGCGGTCTGCTGAGGAGCCCCCTTTACATCAGACCGACGGCGTTTTTTGCCGGCATGTCCCAGTCCTCCTCCTCGCGGGAGGAAGCAGCTGCGGTATTTGTAATCCGTGACTCCGATGAGTCAAAGGCTTCATTTGTAATCCGTGGCCCCGATGGGCCAGGAGAGCCCGAGGCTTCGACTTCGGCGCGTGCGTGCAAGGCCGAGGATGCGCCCCGTCGGCTTGGTGCGCCTCTCCGGCGGCGAGGTTGTCCCTCGGGAGGGGGCTTCTCAGGTTCGGTCGTTGTCGGACGAGACGGTCCTGGCCGTCAGGGTTGGGAAGGGCATTGAGAAGCAAAGTGTCCTTTCCCCCCGCAAACAAGACAGACCCCGCTCTCAAAGCGTTTGCGGCGTTCGGTCACGGAGGGTCCTCCCCCCGAGGGGGGACGAGAGTCCTTCGGACCGCCGGGCCTGTCTCCACGGGTCTTGGTCTCCCGTCCGGTGCGTTGTTGGGACAGGAGCAGCAGTTGCTTTCGGTTTTCGATGTCAGCAGCGTGACGAACCCACCCTTCAACATCGGGAGGGTTACCTTGCATGAAAGCCCAGTGTTGCAATTCCGGATTCAAACCTTCGCGGAAACACTGCACCCTGGTAGCTTCACTCCAGTCCAAAATTCGACTCGAGAGCGACTGAAATTCGCTTGCATACTGTGTGACAGATTTAGTCCCTTGGCGCAGTTGTTGCAAGGCAGTTTTTGCTCGCTCACCCAAATGCGGGTCCTCGAAACGGTGTCGAAGAGCGATCATGAAGTCATCGAGACTTTGCAAGACCGGGGAGCGGAGCTCATACTGCTGTACCATCCAGGCGGCCGCCTCACCTTGTAGGAGGGACGCCACATATTGGACCCGGGATTCTTCCGAGGTAAAAGTCCGGGCCTGTTCGCGCATAAAAATATCCACTTGCACCATAAAAAACGTCAGCTGGTCACTCAACCCATCATACGTGATCTTCAGATCTCGGCGGGCCGGTGGAGCGGGACGGATGGGAGGTGCGGAGACCACAGGTGGGCCTGGTTGTTGCCCTCCGTCCGCCGGGGCCACGGGTGGAGTCTGAACCTTCAGGTCGTCCATGGCTTGAGCCATGTCCAGCATCACCGCGTTCATGGCATCCATCCGGTCCAGTAACTCCTGGCGCTCTTCCTGCCAGTGCTGCCGCTCCTCATCCATCTGGTGAAGCAGCAGGGCTTCCTTTCGGGCGGGATCGTCCTCGAACTCCAACCCGTGAACCGCAGTCTGTCTTGACCGCGCGTCGCTCTGCGGGAGCGACCAATGCCGGGGAGACTCCAGCCAGGTATCCAAGCGGGTGGGCTTGGGCTTTGTACCCAAACCCGATCCCGAATCAGCTCCACTGGGCGTTTCCCAGTCGACTTCCCTTCCGAAGGGGCCAAGTCGGGCTGTTTGGGTACAGCGTGTCCTTCTTGTCGCCGTCATCCCCGTTGCCTGCCATAGCTGTCCAAGAACGGTACAGGAGCAGGACAACGAGACAGAGACTTGCAACTTAATGTGAGGGTTCCCAAACTTCCTGTGCAAACTCCATAAAATCACTTGCTCAGACTGTCATGCAGAAACAAGGAACTTTATTGGAAGCTTCAGGTAGTACAGGCCTTACACTGGTAAAGTTGCAAGTGCTTACAGTTTCACAAAGACAGAATTATAACCCCTACAGGAAAGCAGGTGTCAAACGTATGTTATGGGAATCTACGAGATAATTGTGCATGGTACAAGAACAACAAAGACCTCAGGGAACTCGTTAGGCTATCTACCCGCCAAGGCCACAGCTGGCGGGAGGGAGTCAGAGAGAGCAAGGGAGGTGGACGTGGGAAGAGACATTCCAACCCTGGGCCTGTCAGACCCAGCGCCTGAACCAAGAAAAGGCAAAAGGCCTGGACTGCTTTTACGAGTCCAGGAGAGGGGGGGAAACACACCAGGCAAAGGCACACAGACCCTCACAGCTGGGAACCTCATTAGTCAATTTGTTGTCATTTCCTGGGGTGGTAGAACAATAATCTCTACGTTTCCTTCTGTGTTGGGAATCATCTCCAAGGTACGATCTAATACGCCACTAGGGTTATCATCTTTGGGCAATGTCTGATGTTGATCTAGTGTAAGTACAAAGGTTGGTATTGTTTCCTGAATAGCTTTGCTGGGAGAAAGTTGATCTTGTGGATAAGGCAGCGAGCAAGTTTGTTGTGAGGGAGAGGGTTGTGTGTAGATTTCCAGAATGCTGGCTTCCCGGATTTCCTGTGCCAGAGATTTTGGATTTTTTTCTTCCTGTTGGTTTATGTTGGTGGAAATATCATAAACTGAGCGCAGATCAATTTCGTAGTCTTCATGTGCAAGGCTTTGTTGTGTTGATGAGTTTATTTCCTTTGTTTCCATAATCTCATGTTGTCTATTCTTGTTGTTTTCTATGTGCTCCATGGATAAGGGCTCAATGTCCCAACTTCATTAGAGTGAGCTCACAAGGTCCAATGAGATTGCAAAGAAATCCATAAACTGATAATTAATGGCGTGTCAAACATTGCCCCACTATTGCATCAGGGTATGTCAAAGGTGAGAATGAGCCTGCAGAACTCAATTCACCTGGACCTCCTCAACGAGAGATATGGCCTTGCTCAACCGATTTGTTGCCTTAGTAACTAATGGATGGCCTTCAATTTGGGCCTCCAATTTTAGGGAGGAAGGAGGGCTGTAAAGGACTCACAGCTGCGTGTTATGTCTCCCCCCACAGGAGTGAATCTTTCACAACTGAAACTGTTTCCATGGCAGTAAGTTGCAAGCTGGCATGTTTGAACTCCAACTATTCAGAGTCCAACATCAAACCAAAGCAGGCCAAGAACCTGAACCAAAGAAATTATAAAAAACAAAGGATTATGGGAACCCATTTCCTTGACAGGGGGATTTTCACTGAAAAGTCTTCCCATCGTTTCAAGAGAAATCTAAGGATAATAGATTGATTTCAAAAAGTTGAAGCTGGGGTTGAGCCAAGAGTGGTCACCTTGGACATCATTTTTCTGGAAAGGAGGTGGTTTAGCTATTTTAGAGGACGTCTTTAAAAACTGGGGTTTTTTTAATCACTTGAGGAAATAATGGGTAGGGAGATACCTCCAACCTTTCAGCATCAAAATATAGCAAATGGTTAAGAAATATCACTTCATTAAAGAATAAAGCTGAATTTGAAAGGATAATAAAAGTTGGTATGTTTTTTTAAAAAAACAAGCTTCTGTTCTATATTCATTATTGTTAAAAATTAGACTGTTTTGCACGGTTCTGTGCTTAAATGGCAGAGAGACCTTAACCGAGTCATCCTGAAAGAGGGCTGGTATTGGATTTGGGGTGCAAATGCTTGTTCTAAATTGCTTTCTATGGATTGAAGAGAACATTTTGTAAAAGTACAGTGCCTGTGGCATTTCACACTGTGGCATCTTATGCCAGCTTTTTAGATTCATGTTGGGAGTATCCTATGAACAAAGATCTGTAAACATTCTTTTCGGAATTGTCCACAAATCAAACATTATTGGGCATTATTGTAGGATTAATCTGCAATACGACAGGATATCAGTTGACTTGTGATCCTCATAATTCCCGTGGACCTTTCTAAACCTGACTTTGCCCTGTGCAGGCCACCGATCTGACACGCATCGGTCCGGAGGCAGAGAGCGAGGACGCTCCAAGGAACGCAAGCACCTGCTCTCTCCAGACATCTCCCGTTGCAACTCAGAGGAAAGGAGTCCGCAGGCAGATGGTGACTCTCCGGAGCGACAGCAGTCCAGGTCCCCTAGTGAGGGCAGGTCACAAACACCCAACAGGCAGGTACGTATGAAGCAAGTACGATCGAGGAAAATGAGGTCAACAAAACGTGTGTTCATTCCATTGAAAATAATAGGACCAGTTCATATACACAGACATACTTATAGGCTGTCATAGATTGGATAGTGCCGAGTTGTTTTCTGTTGTCCAAGAAGGTCGGACCAGAACCAACGGGTTGAAATTAAATCAAAAGAGTTTCCGTCTAGACATTAGGGAAAATTTTCTAACAGTTAGAGCGGTTCCTCAGTAGAACAGGCTTCCTCGGGAGGTGGTAAGCTCTCCTTCCCTGGAGGTTTTTAAGCAGAGGCTAGATGGCCATCTGTCAGCAATGCTGATTCTATGAACTTAGGAAGTTCATGAGAGGGAGGGCATCTTGGCCATCTTCTGGGCATGAAGAGAGGGGAGTAGTTGTTCTGCATTGTGCAGGGGGTTGGACTAGATGACCCTGGTGGTCCCTTCCAATTCTATGATTCTATGATTCTGTGTCATTTAAGGAGCAATCCTAAGCAGGTCTACTCAGAATAAACCTCATATTATTCAATAGGGCTTACTCCCAGGAAAGTGTCTTTAGAATTGCAGCCTTAATTACTCATCCCTTCATTTGGTAATCAGAAAAAAGCCCACATGAAAATTGTGCATAGAAAAAAAAAACACTGTCACAAATGTGCACAAGAAAAATCCCCACACAGAAAAATATCCACATGGAAAAATACTCACATATAGTAATTTTCACGTTCAGCTGAAGATGTCTGCACAACTTCAATATTTATATTCTTGGTAACCAACATTCTTCAAATACTTAATACTATTTATTTATTTTGCTATTAAAAATTTTTAAACCATAACATTATTTTTACAACTATTAATCCTCCCTCCTCCCCTCTGGAAAGAGGAAGGCCAACCATTCCAGAGCCAGGGCTGCTGGGAGATTTAGTTTCTTTGAAATTTCATTACAGTTGTAATGGAAAGGAAAGGTGACTCATCATTTTAAACAAATAGGCTGTTTGCTTCCAAACATATTGTAAATACGAGAATTTTTCCATGTAGGCATTTTTCTGTGTGGGCTTTTTCCCATGTGGGCTTTCCTCTGTGTGGGCATTATTCATGTGGGCATTTTTCATGTGTGCATTTATGACAGTGGGATTTTTTCCATGAGCAATTTTCATGTGGGCTTTTTTCATGTGGTTTTTTTCCCCATAGAACCACTTCATTTCACTCATCACGTAACTATTTGAGGTTATGTGGAGTCATATGATGGTTCCGTTTGTACTTTTTTATCTGGAAGACACAATCATCAATTTTGTCCATTTATAAAGTAGTGCCTCGATGCAGACTACAGCCCAGGAATAAGTTTGACATGACATCTCAACAGGATCATAATATATTTATTGGAACCAAAGCTCGCTCTCAGGCTCAACAAAACAGAGGTGAAAGAGAGGTTACTGGCACAGGGCATGGAAGAAGCCCTGCATATCACAGTCTTAAGATGGTGGTCTAAAAACGTCTCTAGTCACCATAGCATTTCTGTAGCACCAAGACAGATCCACAGAGGTGCAGACTCCAGTGTGCTGGCCATGCCATATTCAGGCATCTTGAACATGAATCAAGCAGGAGCCAACATTTATGAGGGTTGCCTACCAATATGCTTATGTGCATTTCTCTATTAACAAATATGGATGTTTAGTAAGAAGCATTCTATGACGTCAGCAGTCTGTCCATTGGGCAGCATGGGTTTCATTGTGTGTGTGTGCGCGTGTTAAGTGCCGTCAAGTTGCTTCCGACTCATGGCGACACTATGAATCAATGTTCTCCAAAATGTCTTATCTTTACCAGCCTTGCTCAGGTCTTGCAATTTGAGGGCTGTGGCTTCTTTTATAGAATCAAACCATCTCTTGTTGGATCTTCCTCTTTTCCTGCTGCCTTCTACTTTTCCTAGCTGATTGTCTTTTTCTTGTCTTCTCATAATGTACGATAGCCTCAGTTTAGTCATTTTAGCTTCTAGGGTCAGTTCAGGCTTGATTTGATCTATAACCCACTGATTTGTTTTTTTGGCAGTCCACGGAATCCGTAACACTCTCCTCCAACACCACATTTCAAAGGAATCTATTTTCTTCCTATCAGCTTTCTTCACTGTCCAGCTTTCACACCCATACATAGTAATAGGGAATACGATGGCATGAATTAACTTGATCTTGGAACGCCAGTGACACATCCTTACGCTGCTGTTCGATGCATGGACTTCCTACCATTGTAAACAAAAAAAAATCACAGTTCGTTTCCATTGGGTGAGGAAATTGGATTATTTACTTGCTTCATTCCTAGTCTGCCTGCCTTTCTCATAGTAGAAAAGAGCAAGAGTCCAGTAGCACCTTTAACAAAATTTCTTGCAGCTTTTGTGATCCACAGCTCACTTCTTCAGATACCTTTCTCATAGAGATTCAAAGCGGATTACAAAAAAAAACAAAAACAAAAAAAACCAAGAAGACAATAAAATACAATTAAAACGACCATAAGTACATTAAAAACTAAAAAATTTCTATAGGCACTAAACCTGTTTTTTAAGTATAGAAGATATTGCTTATAAAAATGCTCTCCTAAACAGTTACATGTTGTGAATTTTTCAGAATGATCATATTTTAAGCTTACCCATTCCTGTCTTTCTACATGTGTTTCTCTCTCTGTCTCTCTTTGGCATTGTAGGGCACAGGCTCGTTGAGCGAAAGTTCCATCCCTTCTATATCTGACACCAGCACGCCAAGGCGAAGTCGCCGCCAGCTCCCTCCGGTGCCACCCAAGCCCCGCCCCCTCATCTCCTACTCCGCTATGATGCAACATGGTGATGACATCTCCCCACCCCCTGACGACAGTGAGGGCGGCTCCCCTCTGCTTTCTGGGGCTCTGGAGACAAACAACACCTGCTTGACTGAGTCTTCCAGCTCCCCGCAGGGAAAGCAGAGCCTCCTCTCCACCCCGCAGCGCTACATCTCGGAGCCGTACCTGATGCTCCAGGACGACTCCCACGCCTCAGACTGTGGTGAGGAGGAGACACTCACCTTCGAGGCTGCTGTGGCCACCAGCTTGGGCCGCTCCAACACAATTGCCGTGGGCCCTCGCTCGAGGCACAGCTGGCAGATGCCTAATGGGCACTATCGGAGAAGGAGAAGAGGGGTGCCGCAGGGGGTGATGTCGATGGGTGGCATCGAAGTACTTAGCGATACGGAAGAAGATGACAAGTGCTAGAGGCTGCCTCCCTCTTCTCCCCCCCTCCCTCTGACGCATGCTGTTTGCCACATTTGGAAATGAAATGAAATGCAACTCAAATGCAGCAGAAAACGGGCTTTGCACCAAAAAAAAGCCAAAACAAGTCCATCCCACTGATTTATTGTCCCTCCCCCTTCCCCCCCAACTGCACAGAGAAGCATTTGATTAGCTTCAGCAACCATGGACCAGTCAAGGTGCACCTGCTTGATCAGTGAGAGCGAAAACGTGGTGACAGTTATCCTCCTCCCACGAGTCACATGGGACTATACTGCCCAGACCCAAGAGCTGCGCCCAAGGAGAACAAAAAGAGCACAGCAGGAAAATCACCTGGACACTTTGTTATTTTGGTCCTAGATAGCTGGCAAAGAAAAGGAAGACCACAATGAAATGTCATGGGGGGCGTCTGAAGTGCACGTGGTTAATCTCTTGAGATCGTCCCTGCTGGGGACACCATCAGTGGTTCATCCAGTGGGAATGGGTGGGGTTGAGGGACCCAGCCAACGCCTCTCCAGGGATGGAGGCCTTGGAATGGAGCCGTCCTGAACAACATATGACTTGGGGCTTGTTTCCTTAAAAAAAAAAAACCACCAAAAAAAGCCTTGCATTTTGAGGGGAAAGCATGACAGAGACCCAGGGGGGGCAACACTAGTGGAGCATGGGGGGATCGGGAGGTTTTGTTTTGAGTAAAGCCAAGACAATTATCTTGTTCTATGGGGTAATCTGGTAAGGGTGAAACAAGAAGGAGGACCCTTGCTGCTGAATGTATGTATCTCCCACTGTTCTTGGACATATATTTATATCCTGAGTTTGAATCATGCAGAGTGTATATGTGTGTGTATTTATATGCTTTATATAGAAACATGCACACATGTATAAATTTATTTTAATGGGCTGGTGTAAACTAACACCAGGGCCGTGTGTTCTCTCATCAAAGGTAGGTGGATGGATGGTTTGTCTTCTAGGAGTTCTGTGGAGCTTAGACTATAAAGGAAGCTTTTTTCCAATTTACAGCAGGGATAGCCAACTTCTATGTTCAGATTCTCCCGACATCCTCTAGGAGTATCTGACCTCCCTCACCAAAAATCAGGTTCAGTACTCAAGTTGGCATCCCCTTGGCTAGAGGGAATAGCTCCACGTGGAGCTTCTTCTTCCTTACAAGTGAGCAAAAAAGGTATTTTTTTCCTTTAAGGACTTTTCCGCATTCTTATTTTCCTTGCTTGTAAGTTCCTGTTTTTTCAGTGGGGGGGGGGAGGTTCTGTTCCTCATGTTTTTTGCTCCCTTTAGTGGTTGATTCGATATTATACTGGTTTATATCCAGCATATCTCACTACAGATTTAAACTACTGGTTTTTATACTGGACATAAACCGGTGTAATATTGAATTGACCACAAGGGGGAGCAAAACACATGAGGAACAGAAATCGTCCCTCCAAAAGAAACAGGAATTTATAAGCAAGGAAAACAACAATGTTGAAAAGCCCTATATCGCACTTTGATTAAAATTTGGTTGGGCTAGCAAGGGGAGAGAGGCAGATGGAGATGCTTTGGCCGTTGAACCCATCTTGTGTGCCACCATTTTGTCTACCCTTCTTCTGTGTGGTCATGATGACACCAAAATAAGACCCAAAAAGAAAATTGCTCCATAAAGCAGAGGATCATCAGCACTCTTCCCTTGATGGTTACTGGCAAAAGTGGTTTCTAGTATGCAAGGTGCTAAGTGCTGGCTTCTTTCACTCATTTTCTTTCCTTTCTTCCATCTGGAAGGCAGCAGGCTCCGTGCTGGGGAAGGAGAGAGGAGCAACAAGCAGGAATTCTTCCTTAATGATATCTCATGGAATATTGAATGGGGGGGGCACTTTGATTGCTGAGCTTGTATAGTCATGTGTGGTCGTAAGAGAATAAATTATAACCCAGTAATAGGGCTGAGCGTATGGTAGATAATGCACAGGTTCATTTACTGACCAGTAATGGGGGTGAAGCATTAGCCAAATAGATACTGGTAGTCATCTCCCTTGCTACGTGGTTAGACGCAGCACCCACTTGCCTGCCCTAATTTGGTCACTAGCACCTGCGTGAAAGATTCTTGTGCAGTAGGACTTGTTCATCCGTTTCAGAGGCGGCTGTTTTACGAAGACCACGTCCCAGTGGTTGGAGCACAAGCTGAAGAAGGAGAAGGTCCCAGGCCCAATGCTGTCTATTTCTGTCTCAGCAGGGAGTACAGGTTCTTGACTCAGGGCTTCTGCTCAGGCCTCAGATAAAAGGGATGGGCGCCAAACAGCACCCAGTTTTCTCTCTCCTCCTCCCCGAGCTCCATATTCAGGCATCCAGCGGAGCCTCCTTGGTAGGGTTGTCAACCTCCAGATAGGGGCCTGGAGATCTCCTGGATTTAGAACTGATCTCCGGGCGATGGGCATCAGTTCCCCTATTAGGGTTGCCAAGTGCAGGTAAAATCCTGCCAATCCACCGGACTGCCCGCTGATGACCGCTGACCACCTGTGTAGCCCAAACAGGGCCACTGAGATGAAGGAGTTAAGGGATTACGGGGACAAAATTCTGAACACCATGTAGTGGGGGGTGGGGGAGAGATGCTGTTTGCATTTATGTGATTTATACACTGGATCTAGGTCATGTGAAGAGGTCCTAGAGCTGCAGGCCTCCAGGGGTTGCCTGCAGCCCTGTGGTCCAGCCTACGTAGCCATTAAATATTGCCTCCTCGTGGTGCAGAGTGGTAAGCTGCAGTACTGCAGTCCAAGCTCTGCTCACGACCTGAGTTCGATCCCAACAGAAGTCAGTTTCAGGTAGCCGGCTTAAGGTTGACTCAGCCTTCCATCCTTCCGAGGTTGGTGAAATGAGTACCCAGCTTGCTGGTGGTAAAGGGAAGATGACTGGAGAAGGCACCAGCAAACTACCCCGCAAACAAAGTCTGCCTAGTAAACGTCGGGATGTGACATCACCCCATGGGTCAGGAATGACCTGGTGCTTGCACAGGGGACCTAGCCAGTGCCCGCTTCCTGCTTCCTTCTTTTACCCAGCCTGTGCCCGCTTCCTGCTTCCTTCCCAGATCCCTCCTGGCTACCATATCTCATGAGGCTAAGGACATCCTCAGCTCACTATTACTTAGCAATGAGGGCCGGAATTTCCCTAATATCATTCACCTAACACAATTCCCAGTCTGAGGAGTCTGGTGGATTCTCCGTCCTCTGGTCTGCTCACATGAGAGGTCCGCTGACTTGAGTAACCAAAAAGGACATATGAATCAGCGTATAGGGCAAGGCGGTCCCCAAACTTTTTTGACCCTCTGGGCACCTTTGAAATTCTGACACAGAGTGGTGGAGGCAACCACAAAATGGCTGCTCCCAGAGGAGGAGCCAACCCCAGGATGTCAGGGAGTGAGATCAGGTGTAACTCTAGTAGTAACTCTCTAACATTTCAGGTAGAAGCTCTGTTTGACCACCAGAAACCTTTTTAAAATGAACATATTGTTTAAAAATATTGCATACATACCTTCGGTCACACAGTAAAGATCCTTGTGCTGTGAGGCAGCTGCTGCAGAAGCAACTTTTTAAAAATGTGCACAGCCAATCAAATTGCTTATAGTCCATCAGAAGGCCTGCTGGCAAAACATCACCTGGCCCCACCCACTTTCTAGAAATACTAGGTGGGTGCCAGGAAAGGAGTTAGGAGATACCATGCTGCACATGGGTGCCGCACTGTAGAGCCTCTCTCCCTTTCCTTAATACTCTCTCGTGTTTCCTTACCAGGTAGGGTTGCAAAAGTGATAATAAATAAATATATACAAATGCAAAGTACAACAAGATACAGGTAAGTATTAAATATTAAATAAATACAATGATATCGAATCCAGCATGAGGAAAGCTTAATAGAACTGATCCACCTGATATCAAGTCAGTCACAGGTAAGTCAAATATGTTGTAGAAATAATTTTATATGTTGTAGAAATAATTTTAATACAACAAGCTAGAAAACAAAAAGCTTGACAACGAATTATTTCTACAACATATTTGACTTACCTGTGACTGACTTGATATCAGGTGGATCAGTTCTATTAAGCTTTCCTCATGCTGGATTCGATATCATTGTATTTATTTAATATTTAATACTTACCTGTATCTTGTTGTACTTTGCATTTGTATATATTTATTTATTTATTATCACTTTTGCACTTTAGTCACATATATAAACTTTTGCATATTTCCTAAAATTGTATTTTGTGCTGTTTGGGTTACTCCAATTATCTTTACAGCCTTTGTTTTTTCCAACCCCCAGGTACTAGCTGGAGATCTAGTGCTATTACAACTGATCTCCAGCCGATAGAGACCAGCTCCCCTGGAGAAAATGGCCACTTTGGCAATTGGACTCTATGGCACTGAAGTCCCTCCCCTCCCCAAACCCCGCCCTCCTCAGGCTCCACCCCCAAAACCTCCCGCGGGTTGCAAAGAGGGACCTGGCAACCCTATTAACAGGGCTAGACTAATACAGCCTCTGTTTGTTTGTTTGTTTGTTTGTTGTATTTTTATCCCACCCTTTCCCTACCAAGGTAGGGCTCAGAGCAGTTCACATCCAGCTGAATAACACTATGTAGACGACCGGGGAAGGCACTGGCAAACCACCCCATAAACATAGTCTGCCTAGTAAACGTTAGGATGTGACATCACCCCATGGGTAAGAAATGACTCGGTGCTTGAACAGGGGACTACCTTTACCTTTTTAAGCCTCCTTGGCCCCAAGTTAGCCCTGAGTCACAAGACAAAAAAGCTCCCGTTCATACACAATTTCCTCTCCTGTTAATACCCATAGGTTTAGCTAACCCTGTTGTAAATTATTTAATCTAGTCAGGTTCTTTAACTGTTGCACTTGATATTCTCTTCATTTCCTTCAGCAACCTCTTACTATTAAACATAATGGTGTCTTCAAAATAATCCTTTTTTGCTTCTTGGGAATTAAAAACAAACTCCTCAAAATCAGAAAATGATACTCAGAAACATTGCTCTCTCAAATTACCCAAACCTAGAAAACTATTTGACCAGAGACTACAGGTGAGATGGGCATATACATGTCAACTGTCTCTGTTTACCAGGACAGTCAATAACATTCTTTCTGGTGCCACAAATCTCTGCCCAATTTTATGGGGGTCGCCTTTTAAAAATGTTGTTTATATGAGATGCTAGAGTTCAAGGTTCAGATCCCTCCTCGGGGTCTCTAGTTAAATCTGTGAATGAGGTGGTGGTAGATACATATGGGTCTATAGTGCACATAAATACAAAGGCATGTGCATTAAATTAGTGTGCATATCATGGATAATAATGGTTCTCATACATCGTTTCCAGCTTTTTATAGCTATTCTGCTGGAGTTTCCCCTGCAAACGTTCCTACTACCAGGTTTCTAGTTTCCTATTGGTAGTTTGGTGATAGATCAGTTTTAGATGTCTCTGATCTCAAGCAGAGGTTTGGAGTTACCTTGAAGAACAATGAGGACCATTTCAGGCTTCATAATAATGCATTTTCTTAAGACCCTTTGTGGAACCTTCTTGTGACATACTTTACCAGGGTGATATTCCTATTGACGGTTTTTTTAAACCAAGTAATGATTCCTCCTACTTTAATATTTAGGCATTAAATAATATTGCTTATTACAGTATTCCCTTAGCTATGAATCAGCCCAGATGTGCCATTTCAATAATTTAACCAAATATATCAGTTATTTAAAGGCAAATTGGTCATAATTAACATTAAGTCCAGAGTGAATGGGGCTGGAATGAGTCCCTGTAGGGATGTTGCCCAGGGAACCTTTCCTTGGCAAAGGTACATTTCCCAAGACCATTTAGCATCAGTGGAGGAGGGAAGGGAGACATCAAAGGAATGAGCCCGCAGCAGGAGGGGGCACTTAACCCTTCATCTCCCCCTGCAACCCTTTGCCTTTTCCTCCTAGGCCTCTGACAATTACGGGTCTTTGTTTTGATTATGCATGCCGTTTCGGACCGTCAGAGGTCGCCTCGCTCTCCCTCTGCATTTGCCTGGGTTTTACCAGCATTTTCAGGGACCTGTTTTATCTCGAATTTGAAAATGCGGGCAAAACACAGGGAAGCGCAAGGGGAGCGAGAGGCAA
Source organism: Euleptes europaea (assembly GCF_029931775.1). NCBI lineage: Eukaryota > Metazoa > Chordata > Lepidosauria > Squamata > Sphaerodactylidae > Euleptes > Euleptes europaea. The sequence goes on along the minus strand of NC_079313.1, from coordinate 19,742,606 downwards.
CCCATGATGGTCGGAAAAGGTATGCATAGCCCAAAGAAAGACCTGAAGTCATCGGAGTGGTGGCCGTGAGGGAAACAGCCATGCATAAAAGGCCCTGGTTTGCCTTATTCCTGATCTCAGAGCCCAACGGATGAAAAATGGCCAAAAAACAAAATAGCTAGGATCAATTGTAATGGCAGATGACAGAAAGGGTCAAGCGTCTCCACGTTGGCATCATAATATGCAGTACTTTCCTCACTGACCAGGCTTTGTGGAGCTAGATATATACCAATTCATTGGTCTTCAGCCACCCCATACCTGGGACCCACCAAGCACCAAGTGTATAAAGGGTGTACATGAGACAAAGTCATGTGAGAGAAAGTTGTGACCTCATTCGTCTTAAGGCCCGGACTGTGAGTAGCAGACCAAGAGAGCCAGGGACAAGGAAGCCAGACACGGGGCGTGGCCAAGGAGGAACCCTACCCACACCTTGAATGGCCTTGTCTTGTGGTCCTGCTGCTGCTCTCAGTTTGTACACAAGGTGAGGCAGGAGACATGGAACCTTTGCTCTTTGGGCAGTAGGGTTGCCAACCTCCAGGTGGTGGCTGGAGATCTCCTGCTATTACAACTGATCTCCAGCCGATAGAGGTCAGTTACCCTGGAGAAAATGGCTACTTTGGCAATTGGACACTATGGAATTGAAGTCCCTCCTCTCCCCAAACCCCGCCCTCCTCAGGCTCCACCCCTAAAACCTCCCACTGGTGGCGAAGAGACTGGCAACCCTACTGGGCAGGTACATTAGCAACAGGTCCAACAGCAAAACAATAGGACCGTGAAGGGGCTCACAATCCAGCAGGTGGGGCTCTGCTATCCCGCTGAGGCTCCTGGAATGCTGGAACGCACCTGGCTGCTCCGCATGGAACATGGAGCTTTCCTGCGGTCCTCTCTGTCCTTGCAGTCCCTTCAGATCACTTGAAAGATCACTCCTGGGGTTGCGGGACATACACAGAGGAATCACCGTGTAATTTGGCGGTGGGGGAGGAGGTGAAACTGTTCCTTCCTCTTCCACAAGGGCAGCTTACATGAGGATCAGGGACAGTTTCATCCCTTTGTCTCTCCTCACTCCAGCCCACCAACTCACACGACTGTTTTCCCAACGGATCCCATGAAGCCAAGAATGATCTTTCCATGGGTCAGAAGGAGATGTGGGAAGGGGACATGTCCAGAGGAAAGCAACAAAGATGATGAGGGGTCTGGAGACCAAGTCCTATGACGAAAGGATGAAGGAGCTGGGCATGTTTAGCCTGGAGAGGAGAAGACTGAGAGGTGATATGATAACCATGTTCAAGTACTTGAAGGGCTGTCATATAGAGGAGGGTGCCGAGTTGTTTTCTGTTGCTCAAGAAGGTCGGACCAGAACCAATGGGTTGAAAATTAAATCAGAAAAGTTTCCATCTAGACATTAGGAAGAATTTTCTAACAGTTAGAGCGGTTCCTCAGTGGAACAGGCTTCCTCGGGAGGTGGTAAGCTCTCCTTCCTTGGAGGTTTTTAAGCAGAGGCTAGATGGCCATCTGTCAGCAATGCTGATTCAATGACATTAGGCAGATCATGAGAGGGAGGGCATCTTGGCCATCTTCTGGGCATGAGTAGGGGTCACTGGGGGTGTGGGGGGGAGGGATTTGTGAATTTCCTGCATTGTGCAGGGGGTTGGACTAGATGACCTTGGTGGTCTCTTCCAACTCTATGATTCTATGGAGGAAACTCTGTGTGCCACCGAATTTGAACTCTTGAGACTTATTGGATTACCTTGTGCAAAAATCACCTCTCAGTCCACGAGACAAACTTGCAAAGATCACCTGAGGTACAGCAAAGTTAAGCCTCCTTCACTCTCAATGTGCTGGGAACAGAAGGGTTGCATCTTGCGTTTCTAAGAAGCAGCTAGGCTTTCTCTAAATATATAATGGGGGTTAAGTGGTGGGGAAGAAGTTTCTCCTGGGCATATTGGGGTGGGAGAAGGAGACTCTGCAGTGAGGCTCTTTGTTCCATGTTGATTTTTTAAAAAAATCTTGTGCCTTTAGATTAGGGAAGCTGATGAGCGTATCAGGAAGATTAAATCAGAATTTTGAAACGTTTCTCTCTTTGTATGGGATATACTTATGTTCCATATTTTATGTTTAATATTACTTCAGCCCAAAAGCGAGTGGTCTCTTGTTTGAAAGCGTTATGTTGACTCTCTGCCTCCGGCCCACAGATATGTAGCCAGTTATCCCCGGAACCTAAAGAGAATATCTGGCCATAACTGCAGTTAAATAGCATTCTTTGGTATCATAACTGTTACCTAGCTACATAATTCCTAGTCCAATTGCTTGCAGTATTTTTGAACTGGGATGTCATTTTAGTTTGCTGGCTTTTCCTTAAGGAAGAAGGGAGTACAGTCTGAGCAGTATTGTGTATGAAAAGGATCTTGGGGTCTTAGTAGACCAAACACTGAACATAAATCAGCAGTGTGATGCGGTAGCTAAAAAGGCAAATGCAAACTTGGCCTGCATCAACTGAAATATATTGTCCAGATCACGCAAAGTGATGGTATCGCTTTACTCTGCTCTGGTTAGACCTCGCCTACAGTATTGTGTTCAGTTTTGGGCACCGCAATTTCAGAAAGATGTAGACAAGCTGGAACGTGTCCAGAGGAGGGCAACAAAGATGGTGAGGGGTCTGGAGACCAAGTCCTGTGAGGAAAAATTGAAGGAGCTGGGTCTGTTTAGCCTGAAGAGGAGAAGACTGAGAGGGGATATGATAACCATCTTCAAGTACTTGAAGGGCTGTCATATAGAGGAGGGTGCCGAGTTGTTTTCTGTTGCCCCAGAAGGTCGGACCAGAAATAATGGGTTGAAATTAATTCAAAAGAGTTTCCATCTAGACATTAGGAAGAATTTTCTAACAGAGTGGTTCCTCAGTGGAACAGGCTTCCTCAGGAGGTGGTAAGCTTCCCTGGAGGTTTTTAAGCAGAGGCTAGATGGCAATCTGTCAGCAATGCTGATTCTATGACCTTAAGCAGATGATGAGAGGGAAGGAATCTTGGTCATCTTCTGGGCATGGAGTAGGAGTCACTGGGGGGGGGGAGGTAGTTGTGAATTTCCTGCATTGTGCAGGGGGTTGGACTAGATGACCCTGGTGGTCCCTTCCAACTCTATGATTCTATTCTATGGATGGGTGATTCTTCTCTCCTGCTACTGGTTTTTGGTCCAAACTCATTGCATCTGAGTTATCCACTTTATTAGTATAGGGGGCAATGCGAGCAGCCAGTTAAAGAAATATGAGTGCATCAGTATCTGTGAACAGGAACATTACTTCCATGAGCTGCACCCTCAGTCAAATACATGAAACATCTTCTGTTTGCTTCCTCACCCTCGGATATACATCTGAGAATGTTCCCAGTTTGATCCAACTTGCACAAACACCCACCCACCCCAATATACACTCTAATCATATTCCTGGTATGAGGATCTTTGTTTAGGACAGCAACCTGTGAGAGGGGAACAAGTGGAATTCATTGTGAGGGTGAGGAGGTTGTGGTCTCCATTTTTCTTAAAAGTAAAACAATCCTACTCCAGAAAAGGGTTAGTCAAACCTAAATCTCATGGAACACAAGGAAATTTCAATTGTGAGTTAATTTTAACAGGAGATAAAGGCAATTCTTTTTTATAAAAAAAAAGCGTCACTGTGTTTTGTTATTGAGAAATAAGAACGTAAAATGTAATAAGCTATGGATGTTTACAGAAGGATTCCAGTGGAACTTTTTACTACCTGCCCAGCATTATCATTTCTTGGCAAATGTGTTCAGGTTTCAAGTTAACAGTGTTTTAGCGGTGTTTTTTTAAGCCCCAGTATTATATTCACATCATATCTGTACTTGAGTGGCAGTCAGGGGTATGCTTAAGCTATGGCATGGCACTCAGAATTTAACAAGATGGGTTTCCCATATAATCACAAAGAACCTATTTCTGTACAGTGATGCTAGACTGCAGGTCTGAGGATTTTGCTTCTATATGACATGAAAAAATTCTATATTCTATTACTTATATCATGCCCCATTCCTGCTAGGGAGATCTCCATGGGCTATGATGGTAGATCAATATGATTGGACCTTTTTGATACATCTTATATGATTAGCAGTGGGCACTCCCCATCCAGTCCACAAACAACTCTCAACAGATTGCCTAGAGGTTGATTTGGGCCAATCAGTGTTGGGATGATGGCATGAATACAAGGGGTTTAAATACCAAATGAAAGCGGATGAAAAATTGTATTTGTATTACTTTCCGCAAAATTCTAAAAAGAAGCTGCCTGCTAGGGGGATGGATGAGATTTCCATTTCTGACCGCATCCCAGTTTTTTAACTTATCAACTTATCAACTTTATTTCTGATTAAATAAATGATATTTCCTAGCCCAAAGAAGGCTTTTGAATCACTAGAGTTGAATCCTAAGTATGTTTCCCTGGGAGTAAGCCATAAAATGGGGCTTGCTTAGACTTGCTTAGGCTTGTTCTCTAGCTTTGTTTTTCTGCTAAGCTCTCAGACTACTGCCAAATTCCAAGAACTGTTGTGCCTGAAACCTTTTAAAGACGGGGTTGAAATGGCCTCCACACCATTGCTGTGACTAAGTAAGCCTTTAGCATCCTAGATACCCAGCTGGATAGGGGATAGCAGCCCTACAAGGGGGAGGGCGGGTTATGACAGAGGGTGATCTGGCAAGCATAAAATACCCCAAATAGGAACTAAATGGATTTGGAGGAGGTGGGATTCCATTTTGCTTCTGAATTGAGATAGCCAGACTTTTGTTCAGTACAGGCCCATTGTAAGGGTGGACTGAAATGACACCAACTAATGTGTGCATATTGACAGCACTGACTTTGTCGCCTGAGGGTTGTGCCAAGTTTAGTGTGAACATTGGATGCCGTTTCATCCGATTCCACGGGGAGACCAGCAAATGCAAAACAGAGGCTGTGCCCGCTTTCATCTTGTCGATGGAGAGCTGAGGCACATTAGGGTGGGCGTCACCCTGCTACCCTCCCGGCTTGGTTTCCTCAGAGTTAAGCCTGAGCTCCTGGGCAGTCGACATGCTTCATAGAAGCAGCTGGAGAGCCGCTTTCCAGGGCAGCATCCGGGCACCTCATCCAAACCCAGATAATGCGTTCAGCACTGCATGTTGATGAGGTGGATATATTGTAATATAAATGCTTGTTTGGATCCAAAATAAAAAAAGAGAAAATTTACAAAAAAGCTGTAAAACTTTAATGTTTTTTGTCAAAGGAAAAAAAATAAAAACTTGTTGTAAAGAATTAATTTCCAACTGGAAGTGGTCTGTTCTCTTTAATCTCCTGTTTATTTTCTGTTCTGAATTATCTTGACTTTTATATCTGAGCGCAGATAAAGACAGAATTCTACTATGTGATTTTTTCCTTCTATGCCCTCCCAAACCCAGACAGTAAATACAGAATTGACTTGATTTGAGCTATATATATTGTGAAGTGAAACATTCCATTTGTGACTGAAAAACTTCTGAAAAAGAAAACCATAACAGTCAGTTTTCTGGCACGCTTTGCTTTAGAAGCGAACATTGGCTTGGCCATTGCAGATATGGTTGCCAGCTCCAGGTCAGGAAATACCTGGATATTTTTGGGTCAGAGCCTGAGGAGGGCGGGGTTTGGGGAGGGGAGGGACTTCAATGCCATAGAATCCAATTGCCAAAGCAGCCATTTTCTCCAGGTGAACTGATCTCTATCGGCTGGAGATCAGTTGTAATAGCAGGAGATCTCCAGGCACCACCTGGAGGTTAAATCACAAAGGAAAAAACCTATGCTGCAATGAAGAATAATAAAAAAACAGCACAAAGGCTCAATATTGCAATATATTATATACTTTTATTGGAATGTATCATTCAAATAAACATATAATTTCTCTTAGTTCATACACTATCAGTAGTTCTACACAATTTTATACAAAACAAAAAATAGGTCCCAAAAAGACAGTACAACACACTAAGGCATCAAAGTCCATCCAAACCAGATATTCACAGGTGTGTAAAAAATGCATTAAAAATGCACTGGCAGAAATGCCAAAAGGCAATACCAACAAGTACTAGTTCTCTAGATGGTATACACATTTCGTTGTTGGCTTCTTCAGCTTGTTGGTTTTTAATAGCAATTCCACCAGAAGAATATTTTGTCAATTTCTCATTTGCGTGCTTTCATTACTCAATTCCTTCGTAGCATGCTTGTTCCAGTTAAAGCTTCAGATGTATGATGGTGGTAAAACACACTGTCAGCTTTACAATGGACTATCTAGTTGACCAATAATGGTTCCTCCGATTAAACCCCGGGACCGCCGTGGGTTCCAGACACACAACAGGTTTTATTGTGTTGTACGGTCTTTTTGGGACCTATTTTTTGTTTTGTATATAATTGTGTAGAACTACTGATAGTGTATGAACTACTCAGACAAAGTATATGTTTATTTGAACGATACATTCTGATAAAACCACCTGGAGGTTGACAACCCTAATTACTGAGTAATTCATTTAATTTAGGCCATTGATATGACAGCTTTCCACTTTCAGACAAGTGCTTCAGGAGGCTTGCAAATAAATAAAATACAAATATAAACAGAACAATAACATTCAAAACATCTAAAACTACTGTTATTCAACACGGTGTAAAACTACGGTAAGAATGAGGCCAATGGTAGAAGGCCTCCAAATAGGGTTGCCAACCTCCAGGTACTAGCAGGAGATCGCCTGCTATTACAACTGATCTCCAGCCGACAGAGATCAGTTCACCTGGAGAAAATGGCCATTTTGGCAATTGGACTCTATGGCATGTATTTATTTTATTTATTTTTCAAATTTATAACCCACCCTCATCCCCAGCAAGCCAGGCTCAGGGCAGATAACAATAATTAAAACATAAATATATCCAATATATAAATCAAGTACATCCTTAAAACCATACTCATTAAAACCATTAAAACCATAATCAGATGGCCATAACTATACCTAGGTGCCACAGCAATAAATGTCAGCCGGTCAGCATTGAAGTCCCTCCCCTCCCCAAACCCCGCCCTCCTCAGGCTCCACCCCAAAAACCTCCCGCTGGTGGCGAAGAAGGACCTGGCAACCCTACCTCCAATGCAGAGGCTAAATGATATTCCAGGAGGAGATATGGGGCATCTGCCAAGAAGACTTTTGTGCAGGTGATTACCCACCATACTTACGTAATTGTGGGTTCCCACAATATAATCTTTTTGGATGGATTCAGAGGACAAGCAGGAATATACAATGAGGGCAATTCTTAAAGTTGAGATGGCAGGACCTCTTGGTGTGCGCTGCCAGTACACAGTAGGGTCTGTCATTTTTAGGGCTGCTAGCCAATAGCTAGGAATTGGCAGGAGGTGGGGGAGGCATGAGGGGCACCGTCACATTGATGGTGTGACATCATTTCTGAGCCAAACCTGGAAGTGATATCACACCACTCTAGGGGTCCGTGCAAACTCTATGGTTTTACTTCTGTGTCAGAAGTCCTGGCAAGCCTAGTCATTTTCATCTGTGAATTGCTGGGATCTGTAAAGATTTTGGTATTCACCAGACATAATACAATGCGTCGAACTCAGGATTATTGGCTTCGTTCCTTGATAGTCGCTTCCGAATTCTTTTAGCAGAAGAATCCATTCCTCCGCACCTTCTGCGCTTATCCCCCCATTTCTGGTTGGTTGTTCTTACAAGTAATCAAGAGAAGCCGTTTAGTAAGTGACAAGATCTTGGTGGAATTGTTACCAGTTTGTCCAAAGAGTATGCTGTTCTTCTTTGGCAAGCCCTTAATGGCTGACTTTATTTTAGACAATGCAACAGGGGCATCGAGAGCTACCCTTCGGCTCGGTGGTCTATGATGAAATAAAATCTTTTATGGAACTTGCAGCAAAGAAACTTTGTGGCAGAGCTGCCCCCGTAAGTGAACTCAATGAGAGAGAAAGGAAATTGCTTGGTTCGTCATAGTGCTTTTTATTATTATTATTTGAAAAGCCAGATAGTTTTATTCATGTTTGACTGCAGCTAGAAAAAGCCTGAAGGGGACATGATAAATGGCTATGAATACATGAAGGAGGAGGAGGTGGAGAGGGGTCTCATTAACAATAATTGAGGTCAGGGCTGGTGGGTAATGGGCTGGAACTGCCGAAGAAAAGATGGAGATTGCAAGTCCCAAGCACAAAGACAACAATTTAGTATTGTGCCTTTTTTAAGACTGAGCCATATCGCCTCTGAGGTAGGGTTGGCAACCTCCAGGTAGTGGCTGGAGATCTCCTGCTATTACAACTGATCAGTTGTAATAGCAGGAGATCTCCAGCCGATAGAGATCAGTTCCCTTGGAGAAAATGGCCGCTTTGGCAATTGGACTCTATGGATTGAAGCCCCTCCCCTCCCCAAACCCCGCCCTCCTCAAGACTAACATGATTTGTAGGGTTGCCAGGTCCCTCTTCACCACCGGCGGGAGGTTTTTGGGCTGAAGCCTGAGGAGGGCGGGGTTTTGGGAGAGGAGGGACTTCAATGCCATAGAGTCCAATTGCCAAAGCGGCCATTTTCTCCAGGTGAACTGATCTCTATTGGCTGGAGATCAGTTGTAAGAGCAGGAGATCTCCAGCTAGTGCCTGGAGGTTAGTACAGGGGCAACAGTCATGTACAAAAGGTGCAATTTATATAAGCTACTAAAGTGAAAACATGTACAATATTGTACTCAACAAGGTAACCACACAACAAAATAACAATCAATATGTACAATATATACAGCCAGGAGCCACAATAATTTTCAGGAGTCTCAACAGAGTAACAGTAGCAATCCAGTTTCTGCGTACAAAATTTCATAAGAAGCCACAATCTTCTTATGAAATTTTGTACACAGAAACCCCTATGGAAGATTGCCTCTGTGTCTCTATGGTCTCTGTTGAGACTCCTGAAAATTATTGCGGCTCCTTGCTGTGTATATTGTACATATTGATTGTTAGTTTGTTGTGTGGTTACCTTGTTGAGTACAATATTGTACATGTTTTCACTTCAGTAGCTTATATAAATTGCACCTTTTGTACATGACTGTTGCCCCTGTACTGTTTTCCTAACCTATTTGGTATTAGTATAGAAGTGCCTTTTTCTTCTCCACTCCAGTGCCTGGAGGTTGGCAACCCTACCTAAATCCCACCCCAGTGATTCTGAAAATCGGCAGGAATTCCACTCTGAGCTTATCAGGCATAACAATGGAGATGGGTTACCATTTAGAACGGTGGGGTTTCAGTTGCCTGTGTCAATGAAGTACTTGGGCATCCTATCAAGCCATCCTATCACAGTTCATCCTTCTGCCTCCTCCATTCCCCCCCCCCCAACAAAACATTAGAAAGTCTTGCTCATAATAGGTGAAGCAATTGGCGGCTCAATTAGACAATGAGATCCTCCCATCGAATGGATTTCTGTTGCATTCAGTCTTTGGTTTGATATCTTGCATGAGCTGACAGGGAACTGCTGAGTCACCGTGATAGATGGGAGCATTGCACTCTATATTAGGGAGTCATCTGCACGACAATGGAAATGCAGATAGCTCCTCTTAATAATAGATCTGGGGAGGAGGAAATGTTCAAATACAGAAGAACCAGGGCTCTAAAACAGGTATTTCAGGAACGGTATTTATTATTAGGGTTTCCATGTCCCTCTTAGCCACTGGCGGGAGGTTTCTGGGGCAGAGTCTGAGGAGGGCGGGGTTTGGGGAGGGGAGGGACTTCAATGCCACAGAGTCCAATGGCCAAAGCGGACATTTTCTCCAGGTGAACTGATCTCTATCAGCTGAAGATCACCTGTAATAGCAGGAGATCACCAGCTAGCACCTGGAGGTTGGCAACCCTGGAGAACGGTGTTGCTGCAACTGCTTTTTTAGCAGGCACAGCATCACTGTTCTCTATGGGGAGAAAAGCCCCATTAAAAAAAAAAAGACTCTAAAAGGCTTTTTTTTTTTTTTGGTCTTGTCTTTCGGTGGCCAAGAAATGGCTTTGGAGGTGCTGCTGTTCGTCAACCTGATTGTCTTGAACAGCACATCCAGTAAGCATGCTCAAGACTGTACCCTGACAACTCAACAGCAGATTAATTTTCTTAGTCAAATAAGTATGCTTACGATTGCATAGGTTTGATTGCTGTGAACAGGGTCGATGAAATGCGAGGAGGGATCCAACCTCCCTTCCCCATCTCTGCTTAAAAATGAACTAGGTGCCTAAACCAGTTTCAGCCTGCCAAGTTGCAACCTGGAGAAACAGGTGGAAGAAGCTATGACTACTGCTGTCTTACGCTAGGTTTCTTCATCTTGGACATAAGAAAAGCCCTGCTGGATCAAACCAAGGCCCATCAAGTCCAGCAGTCTGTTCACACAGTGGCCAACCAGGTGCCTCTAGGAAGCCCACAAACAAGACGATGGCAGCAGCACCATCCTGCCTGTGTTCCACAGCACCCAAGATAATAAGCATGTTCCTCTGATCCTGGAGAGAATAGGTATGCATCACGACTAATATCCATTTTAACTAATAGCCATGAATACCCCTTTCCTCCATGAATATGTCCACTCCCCTCTTAAAGCCCTCCAAGCTGGCAGCCATCACCACATCCTGGCGCAGGGAGTTCCACAATTTAACTATGCGTTGTGTGAAAAAATACTTCCTTTTATCTGTTTTGAATCTGTCACCCTCCAGCTTCAGCAGATAACCTCGCGTTCTAGTATTATGGGTGAGGGAGAAAAACTTCTCCCTGTCCACTCTCTCCAAACCATGCATAATTTTATAGACCTCTATCATGTCTCCCCTTAGCCGCCTTCTTTCCAAGCTAAACAGCCCTAAGCATTTTAACCGCTCCTCATAGGGCAGTTGCTCCGGTCCAGGATCTGGTGCCAACTTGGAAGGCTTTACGAGGGGAGTGGACATGTTCATGGAAGAAAGGGGTATTCATGGCTACTAGTTAAAATGGATACTAGTCATGATGCATACCTATTCTCTCCAGGAGCAGAGGAGCATGCCTATTATCTTAGGTGCTGTGGAACACAAGCAGGATAGTGCTGCTGCAGTTGTCTTGTTTGGGGGCTTCCTAGAGGCACCTGGTTGGCCACTGTGTGAACAGACTCCTGGACTTGATGGGTCTGATCCAGCAGGGCTTTTCTTATGTTCGTATGGGAATGGAACCAGCTGGTATTGGCAGGAACAACACACATACCTGTGGCTGATGGAGCTCGGTATGAATAGTTCCCCCAGTAGGTACCCTTTTCAGGCTGCATCCAGAGCTGGTGTGACCACCCCCCACAGGGGATGGACATGTGAAAGCAGGTTAAGGCATCGGGGCATTTATCTATGGTCCCCTCCTGCTAATTTCTGTGCTGGTACCCACACTGCTATCTCGGGCTGCTGCTCTATTTCCTTTTCCTTTGCACACCTCTGCCGGGAAGGTGCCCACTGTGTGACCTCTGAACAGACAATACTGCCATGTACCGAGTCACAGGTTGATCTCGTAGAAGAACTAAGAATAGCGTTAAAAGAGCATCGGGAAGACCCAGAGAGAATGTGGGGTGGGCACGAGGTCAACTTTGAGGGATGGAAAACTCATGCATAACTGCAAGAGACAACCAAGTCAGTCCAGGGGCAAACGTGAATCAAAGGACCTGTGCGTAAAAGACCAATGAATATGTACAGGAAATCCTGGAATCATGGCCAACCTTCCATCAACCAAACAGGCATTGTGGACTAGGCATTGCGTGGGCACATCGTTTAAACAGCTCTTGCCCACACATTGACTGCGTGCTGCCCTTCCTCCATAGAGCATTTTGTGCTAGAGCCTGTACAGAGCACTTATATAATTTGACATTTCATTCTATTCTAGTCATTTTAACAATGCTGCAATGTGGGCAGGCCCTGGCAGGCTTTGTGCCACATAAGCGAGGGGCCGGGGGAAGAGATTTCAGTACTCGGTAGATCCTTCCTCTACTGATGGCAGAGCCCGGGGGGTGGGGGAGGCATGAGATGAACTAGGGTTGGCAAATGTATCAATTGGAGGCCAGATCTGTCCCCGAGAAACCCACTCATGCTTTCCCCGAAAGCAGATCTGGCATGCTGGAGCTCCAGCGCAGAACAGATTTGTCGATGACAGTTATCACAAAACGGTTATCTTGGAAGAGACTCCCAAAGCTACCCAGACAATGTTATGCTTATTCTGTAAAGCTTTTTCTTCTTCAGGGCCAGCTCATGCGTCCATCTTCAAGGCTCATTCACCGAAACATCGAGAGGTGACATGTATGGATAAATAAATGACTCGTCATAGACAGAAGATTTTATATCGCCCTGTATCAGCACTCCACAGAGGGGATTTTTTGGAGTCCTCTTGTTTCAGCTTCACTCCATACAGTTCAGAAGCAACTCAGCAAAGTGGCTGCCATCACCACCTTTGTGGAAAGACGAGTGGTCATTCAGTTTCCCCAGCATGAGTTTCTGGGTGCCTAAAATCCCATGAAGAAGAAGAAGAGTTGGTTTTTATATGCCAACTTTCTCTGCCACTTAAGGGAAAATCAAACTGGCTTACAATCACCTTCCCTTCCCCTCCCCACAACAGACACCCTGTGAGGTAGGTGGGGCTGAGAGAGTGTGACTAGCCCAAGGTCACCCAGCTGGATTCATGTGTAGGAGTGGGGAAACCAACCCAGTTCACCAGATTAGCGTCCGCCGCTCATGTGGAGGAGCGGGGAATCAAACCCGATTCTCCAGATTAGAGTACACAGCTCCAAACCACTACACCACGCTGGCCCTGCTGGTGCAGAGTGGTAAGCTGCCATACTGCAGTCAAAGCTCTGCTCACAACCTGAGTTCAATCCCGACAGAAGTCGGTTTCAGGTAGCTGGCTCAAGGTTGACTCAGCCTTCCATCCTTCCAAGGTCGGTGAAATGAGTACCCAGCTTGCTGGGGGTAAAGGGAAGATGACTGGGGAAGGCAATGGCACAGTCTGCCTAGTAATCATTCTGATGTGACATCACCCCATTGGTCAGTAATGTGGTGCTTTGCCATGTAAATGCCGTCTTAGTGTTTTATTTCTAGGTTTTAATGTGGAGTTTTATACGTATGTTGCTGTGGTTTAAAATGTAGAGTACAAAAGAAGGGGGCTGGATGGCGAGTGAAGTGTGTTATGATTGGGTGGTAGATGTGCCCAAGGAGGCAGAGTTAACTGGGTGGTTCAAAGGCAGGCTCTGTGTGAGAGTTAGTGCTGAGCATTGTGTGTATGGAGGAAGGAGTCTGAGTGTGAGAGAAATCTGGGTGGAAGTTATTAGCCTGGGTAGTTGGGAAGTTAACCCTTGTGGAAGTTATCAGCCTAAGTGGCAACTGAGTAACATAAGAATATAAGAAAAGCCATGCTGGATACGACCAAGGTCCAGCAGTCTGTTCACACAGTGGCCAACCAGGTGCCTCTAGCAAGCCCCCAAACAAGACAACTGCAGCAGCACCGTCCTGCCTGTGTTCCACAGCACCTAAGATAACAGGCAAGCTCCTTTGCATTCATTTTGCCTACTAGGAAAATAAGTCAGTATGGAAGTTATTGTCCTAAGTGGCAAGTGAGAAAGTAATCCTGTGTAGCTAGGTCAATTTAAGGAACCGTTACACTTACGTACCTATCTGAAACCATTTCACTTATTAACCATACCAAAACGGTTATGCTGCTTTACCTACAAATAAACCCTATTTATGTTTAAGAGAAAACAACTTTTATTTAGAGTAATTCCTTTTACCTATGAGCCACCCACATGCACTGACCGTTCGGTCATTCTAGCATGTACAACTACGCCATGCTGTTCTTCAGGTCCAATGAAGAAAGCTGACAGGAAGAAAGTAGATTCCTTTGAAATGTGGTGTCGGAGGAGAGTTTTACACATACCATGGACCGCTCAAAAGACAAATCAGTGGATTCTAGGTCAAATCAAGCTGGGACTGTCCCTAGAAGCTAAAGTGACTAAACTGAGGCTATCCAATGTACTTTTGGAGGACATTGATTCATAGGGTCACCATGGTCATTTATGCATTTATAATTATGCATTAATTATAATTTAGCATTGCTTCGGATCACCTGCCTGAGCGTGACTGTTGATGGGATGCTAGGGATGGACGCCTGAGTCTGACAGTCACCTCATAACACTATAGAGAGGTGCCGTTGCAGAGATTACCCATAAAGGAGGTCACATTGCAGTCATTCATCGCATGGAGATTTGTGTAGGTGAAGGCCCTCCCACCGCCCAGTGTGTGGTCAAGGCCTGTCCAGTCAGTAATCTTTCAGTCTGGTTTGTGCTGCTGCAGGAAAGCTGCTGTAACAGGCAGTCTCTCCTTCACGGTCCCTCCTCCATGCCAAGCCTCCCTCCCCCTTCTCTGTAGGAAAATGGTCACGTTCAGGCCACCTCCCTGCAGACCTTGAGTTTAGCCTCCAAACAAGACTGGAAGTGCGGGGCGAGAGCTTCAGCGCCTGTCATGTTGTTACAGCAACGACAACCGAAAACGATACAGCTCAGAAGTACATTATTCTCCAGATCAAGCGCTCATCGCTCACTCTCGGTTTCGCAGAGGAAGAAGAGGCAATTAAAACAAAATACAAAGTCTGTCCAACGAAACAGAGCTTTGCAACAAAAACCTGTTGCGGTGGAAGCATAGGAAGGAAATGAAAAGTGGGTGTAAAGTACCACTGAACATAGGATTTTAAAAATTTCTGGAAGGACAGGGATACTGGGCCAAGCTCAATTAGCCAGGATTGCAGGGGATGTCTTTGGTTCTCCTTTCCTGACCTCAGTGCTATGGTCAGATGTCCTCGAGGCATTTGAGGACATCATCACCTTGCAAGAGTAAGGTCACCTTGCAGCAATGGTCACCTTGCAAGAGATGCAGCAGCATCCTTATTGTCCAGACGGTTTGAAGAACCTGCAGTTGGACTGGCAGGAAGAGGTTGTCTTGAGAGAAAAATATACCCCACAACAGCAAAAAGGGTATATAGCAAGATCACTCCTTAGGGTATAGCCCCATCTTGTTGAATATTGTGTTATTATTGTACTATTGCCCTGACCTGGATGGCCCAGGCTAGCCTGATCTCATCAGATCTCAGAAGCTAAGCAGGGTCAGCCCTGGTTAGTATTTGGATGGGAGACCACCAAGGAACACCAGGGTTGCTGTGCAGAGGAAGGCACTGGCAAACCACCTCTGTTAGTCTCTTGCCTTGAAAACCCCATAAGGGGTCGCCATAAGTTGGCTGCGACTTGACGGCACTTTACACACACATTGTACTATTGAAATCATTTGCAACTGGATTGTCCTTGGTGGACAAAGCAGCCCAGGAGATGAGTGATTGCTATAGTGCAGGTATCTGGATGAAGCCTGGGTAAATAAACTGGGCTTGGTTAGATGATCTTTTCCAAAATAGATGTTCCCAATGTTATAACAATTGATTGGTAACTGGAGTCATCCCTTAAGGATATGGGCAATGGGCTGATGTTTATTGTTTCAGCAGCCCAAATAGCCTGTTTCAACCTGAGCTCATCAGAGCTTGAGAGCTAAGTAGGGTCAGCCATAGGGTTGACAGGTCCCTCTTTGCCACCGGTGGGAGATTTTTGGGGCAGAGCCTGATGAGGGCATGGTTTGGGGAGGGCAGGAACTTCAATGCCATAGAGGCCAATTGCCAAAGTGGCCATTTTTCTCCAGGTGAACTGATTGCTATCCGCTGGAGATCAGTTGTATTAGCAGGAAATCTCCTGCTACTACCTGGCAGTTGGCAACCCTAGTCAGCCACGGTGGTCAGTACTTGGATGGGAGACCATCAAGGAAGACTATCTGAAGAAGTGAGCTGTGGCTCACGAAAGCTCATACCCTACCAGAAAATATTTTTGTTAGTCTTTAAGGTGCTACTGGACTCTTGCCCTTTTCTACTACTGCAGACAGACTAACACGGCTACCCACTGTGAATTATCTTCAAGGAAGACTGGGGTTGCTATGCAGAGGAAGGCAATGGAAATCCACCTCTGCTCATTTCTTGCCTGGAACGCCCCATGAGTTGGTCATGCCATGAGTTGGTCGCAACTACTACTACTACTACTACTACTATGTTCCCTGGTTCAGCTTTTGACTTTTCCAATAAGCAAGGTATTAAGGTACAAGAGTTTCAGATGGGTCACTGTGTTAGTCTTCAGAAGCAGCCTAAAAGAAAATTCCAGTGGAAGATTAACGGTATTTATTCCAGCATAAGTTTTCATGAGTCAGAGCTGATTTCATCAGACGCATTGGAGCACATATCCATTAGGCTGATGCTTTTATAATCACAACAGAAAGCGGGGGGGGGGGGGTGACGGCTGGGATTGGCTTCTGCCAGTCAGAACAGAGAAAAACTGTGGACCAAATGTCTAACATGGTGATACTTGGTAGCTCTGGGAGCTGTATGGGGCTCTTCTGAACACTCTTCACCGGTGGGGCACGTGTAGGGTTGCTGTCAGGCCTTGCTCTCTAACAGGAGTAAAGGTTGTTGACCTGAGTTAGGCCAATGCTTGGCTACATGTCAAGTCTTCAGTTCTCATGCTGTAAACTCTGTGTACAGTATCCCCCGTCCTGTTTTCTCCAGCTCCGCAGATGTCGGCCCGCTGTTTAGTCTTTCTCCCTGGGAACTGCTTATCTCGGGATTGCTTGCTCATGTTTACTTCCAAAGCCTGTATTGCTTTTAAACCATGTAACCTACCAACGTTTCCTCATTACAAGCCTTACCTGTTTGTAGACAGTCAGTTCTTTTATCTGTCCTATTGCTCCTAATAAAGTATTACTGCTTCAGAGCTACCTGCCTGGATGAGTTTGCTTATGGGATGCTAGGGACAAATGCCTGAGCCTGACAGTTGCCAACCTCCAGGGACTAGCTGAAAATCTCCTGCTCTTACAACTGATCTCCAGCCAATAGAGATCAGTTCCCCTGGAAAAAATGGCCGCTTTGGCAATTTGACTCTATGGCATTGAAGTCCCTCCCCTCCCCAAACCCCACCCTCCTCAAGCTCTGCCCCCAAAACCTCCCGCCAGTGGCAAAGAGGGACCTGGAAAACCCTAGGCATGTGCGCTGTGTTTCAGGACACAGACAAGGCCGTTGCCTGGTAGGGCTGGTGGGCAGGTGGTTACCACCATGAAACAATTGCCACCAGAGGAACGGGCAAGCTGCAAGTCTTCCTAAGATGCAAGTCTTGTGCTGGGAGGGGCTGTGGCTCAGTTTGTAGAGTATCTGTTTGGCATGCAGAAGGTCCCAGGTTTGATCCCTGGCATCTCCAGTTAAAGGGATGAGGCAAGTAGGTGATGTGAAAGACCTCTGCCTGAGACCCTGGAGAGCCACTGCTAGTCTGAGTAGCAGACAATACTGGAAGTTGATGGACCAAGGATCTGATTCAGTATAAGGCAGCTTCATGTGTTCATGTGTGTGTTTGCCCTTTGGATGAGCTGTTCCTGACCCTGGAGAGGAATGGCTGCTGAAGGCCAGTGGTCTGAGCCAGCAAGAGGGGCCCCATCTGACATCCTACAGCCCCGGCTCTAACAACTAGCCAACACTGCCTCTCTATTACTGAAATACAGTTGCCATGCTGATTAAAGCTCTGGGTTCAGAGCTACAAATTTTTCTCTGCCAGAATTCAACCCCTTTCGCCTTCCTCTGCGTCGACAATGGACTTGAGATTTGTTCCACAGTTTCCAAATAATACATGATTAACTGAATCTAATTATTATTTGAGGCTTTTTTGTGGTTTTTTTTTTCTTTTTTGGCAATTTGGTGCCTAATTAGATGGGAAGAGGAACAGAATAATAAACAAGAAAGCTATTCTCTGTGACAAACAGTATTTCTCTCGTGTGCTCTTAGAGAGAAAGAGAGAGAGAGAGAGAGAGAGAGAGAAAATGTTTATGAATTTCAATTGCAAGAGTTGTCCATGAAATCAAAACAAAGGATCCCATTGCAAGTAGAACAGAAATTGGGGGGGGGGGGACCGAAAGAAAAGCGGGTGCACGAGTTGGGGGATGGCGCCCTCTGGTGGATAATTAAATTTCTGACATGGAAGTTACATCCCTGCCCAGTTCCTTGCAGCGAATGAAATTCTGGCTGGGTTTAAGTGAGGCTTGTGGTGTTCGTGGCGGTCACAAAGCTGTTGTTTTCTCATGCACAAGTCCGAGCTGCACTTTCAGAACACGTTTCTTTTTAAACTCGGGCAAAGGAAGAATAGATGGAAGCTGTGACAGGTGGATGTAATTTTGGCACACTGTCTGCATTTGGGGCTCACTCCTTTGCCCATGGAGTGAGCTCACTGCAAACCTGTTCCCCTCCAGCTTGTAGCAGAACCAGTGGGCTGGTCCTTGTATCAATTACCAAGTCATACCTGCCCCCCGCTGGGTTTTCAGAAGTTTAACAAATGCTTAAAACCCGTAAACTGTATCCACAAATAATAGGGTTGCCAACCACCAGGTACTAGCTGGAGATCTCCTGCTATTACAACTGATCTCTAGCCGTTAGAGATCAGTTCACCTGGAGAAAATGGCTGCTTTGGCAATTGGACTCTATGGTGTTAAAGTCCCTCCCCTCTCCAAACTCCACCCTCCTCAGGCTCTTCCCAAAAAACCTCCCGCTGGTGAAGAGGGACCTGGCAACCCTAACAAATAAGTTTGAGAAACTAAATATATAAGGCAGTTAAGAAGAAAGAAAATGGCAGCTTGTTTGAAACATATTGAAAGAACAAAGAGGACAGCATTGACTGAAATGCTGGCCTTTAATCCTGTATATCACTGTTTTGCCATCCTCCCTCCCCCCGCAAATAATTTGAAACTCACAATGTGTGTGTGTGTGTGTGTGTGTGTGTGTGTGTGCGTGCGCGCATGTAAAGTGCCATCAAGTCAACTTGGAAGGCTTTAAGAAGGGAGTGGACATGTTCATGTAGGAATGGGGTATTCATGGCTACTAGTAAAAATGGATACTGGTCATGATGCATACCTATTCTCTCCATAGGGTTGCCAATCTCCTGCTATTACGACTGATCTACAGCCGATAGAGATCTGTTCACCTGGAGAAAATGGACACTTTGGCAATTGGACTCTATGGCACTGAAGTCCCCTCCCTAAACCCCGCCCTCCTTAGGCTCTGCCCCAAATACCTTCTGCCAGTGGTGAAGAGGGACCTGGCAACTCTATCTCTCCAGGATCAGAGGAGCATGCTTATTATATTAGGGGCTTTGGAATACAGGCAGGATGGTGCTGCTGCAGTCACCTTGTTTGTGGGCTTCCTAGAGGCCCCTGGTTGGCCACTGTGTGAACAGACTGCTGGACTTGAAGGGCCTTGATCTGATCCAGCATGGCCTTTCTTATGTTCTTATGAAGAGGCTTTTAATTGAAGAGGAAGAAAAAAGATGGGAATGAAACCCAACCTAAAAACAAAAGCTGGGTACCTGGGGTTGGGTGAGAGGAAAATTTATGTAGGTCTATGTGGAAATATTACAAATATATTTTATTAGAAGCGCTATACAGATTTTAAAATTCTTTAAACGCATTAAAATGGCACAATGGCCAAACTTAAGGCTGATATCTGTAACCACAAACCCAAACGTGTTTCGGCCTCTAGGGCCTTCATCAGTGGTTAGTTAAAACCTTTTCTAAAATCTGCTCACATATATAGAAATACAGCTGGAGGTTCTCCCTATGGAAGATAGTGGACCCATTGTCCGGTGTTGCCTGGGTCAGAACTAAAGGGACCCTAAACCGCAAAGGTCAATTGTCTCCTCTTGCTTTGGGGCAGTTTAGATGTCCCAGTCCATGCCTGGGGTTTAGTAAAAAGGTTGGTCTTTGGTGAGCGGAAGAATTAGAAAGAAGACAAAAAGAGAAATGGAGGCAGATAAAAAGGGACAAGGGTAGAAAAAGATGTTAAAATTTCCTACAAAATAACAGAGGAAGCCAGTGAAGAGAAACATATAGGAACAGAAACATAATCAAAACATGGAGTAAGATTTTTTAAAAATAATTAAAAGTTAATATCAAAGAAATGGAGAGACAAAAGGGGCTGATAAGCAAGACATTAACTGCAATCAACATGAGATAGAATGAGAGTCTGAATAAGGATTTTAGCAGAATCGGTTGGCAAGAGAAGATAAACTTGAAGAATATTATAGAGAGAAAAATCAGCAATTTTAACTTGAGCAGTAATGTGAGAAACAAGTAGCATTAAACATAATGCCCCAGTTTTTAACTTGTTTAGAAGACTGATCTTACCAATTAAGAGAGACGAAAAGGAACGGTATATGGGAATTTGATAAATTCTGACCTCTGAGTATTGATTGAAATAACGATCCAACATCCAGACTAAAATAGCTGTGAGACAATTGGAAATGTTAGCAAGATTTGGAGGGAGAGAAGGAGGGAACGGAATGACTGGGTTGAATGTTGGCAGCATTATGGCAACTATATTCAGCCCAAAGGAGTAAACAGCAGAGAGGAAGACCAGAGAGAGAGAGAAAGGCAAGACCAAGAATTAGCCTGGGAGTGATCCCAACAGAAAGATGAAACGAAGAAGGAAAAGAACCATTGGCAGAAAATGTGAATGAAGAATCTGGGGGGAAAGAGAGGTATGAAGCCCTAAGGGGAGAGGACCATCAAATCTGGCAGAACAAAAAGCTAAACGGGGAGAAGGTGACAAGCTTACCAAAAGTTGGTGGAAGTTGGAGGAGCGGAAGACAAGTAAATCATCCCTGTGAGTTGGCAGATGAGAGATGAGAGATATTACATTATCCCAAAGTGGGCAGTACCACCCCCCAGGGGGCGGTGGGATTACCTAGGGGGGCACTAAGAAGCAAGGGGGCGCTAGAGGTGGGCCCCTTCAGCTGTGATGTTCACTAATTTACAATAGATCAAGCTATGGCACCATGCAGGCAAATTTGGTGGAAACTATCCGAATTGTTTTCCAGACTTTGAAGAGCTGATACCGCTGGATCAAGTCCATCTGTTTAGTTGAATAAATTTCAGCTAAAAAGTTTTAATGTGATTTTGAATAGATGTGCAATTAATTGTTACTGTTTTGAAATTTTATTGTTATTCTCTTTAGTGTGTCATACAAACCCCTATTTTGAATAACGCTTTTTATAGGATAGGGTAGGGGGCGCTGGGGTTGAATTTGTGGAACCAAGGGGGCGGTGGCCTGAAAAGTTTGGGAACCACTGCATTAAGCAGTCTCAGTGCAATGTTGAGGTCAATAACCAGACTGTGAAAGAGCCAGAGAAGAGAAAGAAGTGAAATACGGGGATCAAGAATATTTTTTAAGCACACCATGTGTAGTGATGTCTCTTCTCTCATGACTCTCGTAGAATGTCTAATCAGCAATGCCCAGTATGGCACCCGGGGATATCATGGTGCTCACTTGAAGGGTTTCCTGGTGCCTGTTTGCTTCTCTTTCTCGAGGCAAATTGTTCCTTCACTTCGTAGGCGGGAGCTTGCAAGCCTAGCATCTTGCTTCAGTAGAGGCCGCTGTTTCTAAATGGGTGTTCCCTGCACCTTTGTTGGTTTCCCCACTCCTCCACATGAAGCCAGCTGGATGACCTTGGGCCAGTCACACTCTCTCAGCCCCACCTACCTCACAGGGTGTCTCTTGTGGGGAGGGGAAGGTGATTGTAAGCCAGTTTGATTCTTCCCTAAGTGGTAGAGGAAGTCGGCATATAAAAAACAACTCCTTCTTCTCCTTCCTTTTCCATTTGGTGACTCAAACTTCCATGCATCCTCACATTTCCCATCTAGGCTGGCCAGCTTCTCTGCTGACCCCACTACTGTGTCTGTTCCTCCAGTACACAGAAAATAAGCTAGTGAAGCTTTGGCTTTCCATGCATTGCCATGTCAAGGAATAACTTCGGCTACATATTGGCGCACCAGGCTGGTATGGAACGAACTGGACCAGTGAAGAAGCTGCCAATCTCAAGCATGGTATTTAAAACATACTCTGTTTTCTGGAGCAAGGGGGTTCTACCACCACCACATTGTTTTTTATTTGTTTTGTATTACACTCCTCAGAATGATTTGGATCAGAGTCCACAGTAAGAACTGCAAACTATGAATTTATATGCAAAGCACGTCCGTTTGCATCACGTTTGTTGGTTTACAATGAGTGTTGAATTAAGATTAATTAATTCCTCGGAGCAGAATTTGTTGCATGTCCCCCTGACCACCCCTGTATGTACAACTTTGCACATAATCAATGGACTTCCTTTAAATCATAGGGCGTGTTTGGGCCCTGTAATAACCCACGCGGACTCCATTGGAAGTTATATGCTCTGTTGATCTCATAGCAGAATTCAGTCTGCCGCAAAATGAGCGTTATGCACCTATAGAAATAACATAAGAACATAAGAAAGGCCATGCTGGATCACACCAAGGCCCATCAAGTCCAGCAGTCTGCTCACACAGTGGCCAACCGGGTGCCTCTAGGAAGCCCCCAAACAAGACAACTGAAGCAGCACCATCCTGCCTGTGTTCCACAGCACCTAATATAATAGGCACGGGGTGTCTATTGTGGGGAGGGGACGGGAAGGTGATTGTAAACCGGTTTGATTCTTGCTTAAGTGGTAGAGAAAGTCAGCATATGAAAACCAGCTCCTCCTCCTTCTCCTCCCCCCTCCTCCTCCGCCCCCCTCCTCCTCTCCCTCCTTCTTCTTATTATTCCTTGATGGACTGCTGGTTTGATTAAATAAAGGCAACTTCATGTATGTCTCATGTGTATAGCAGGAATGATGGTATGGGTGTTAAATGTTATGTATTGATTTTATATTGTGTGTTATTTATTATTGGAAGTAGCCCTGCGCCTGGCCTTGCCAGGAAAGGTGCTGGGTAACAATCAAATAAATAAATAACAAGAGAAGGACAACTTGGGCATTCAGCTGTTGATGGCTGTTAGTCCTCCCCATCCCATCAATGAGTATAAAATGGGGCTGAGCATTAGGGTTGCCAACCTCCAGGTACTAACTGGAGATCTCCTCCTATTACAACTGATCACCGGCCGATAGAGATCGGTTCCCCTGGAGAAAATGGCCGCTTTGGCAATTGGACTCTATGGCATTGAGGTCCCACCCCTCCCTAAACCCCGCCCTCTCCAGGTATTTCCCAACCTGGAGCTGGCAACTTTACTGAGCATAGTTGTTAGCTGTCGGCTGCCTGGGCACGGTTGCTGTATAGCAGGAAAGGCCTTTCCACCCATATGTGAGCCTACAATACAGAGCTTTACAAAACAACCACAGATTGGGAGACAAATGGATCAGATCTCACGGGGCACAAACCCCCAAGATCTGCTGTGGCTCCACAGTGAAACTAATGGGAACTACGCCAGCTGCCCTACTTCTAGTTCCTTTCTCACCTGCATTTTAAATTTCCGATAACAACAATACACCTGGTTTTCGGAATCCACACCTTGTCTGACCTTTTTCATCATTATATGTGTTTGCAACCTTTCTTTCATTTCTGCCCATTTGGGGACCCAAAGCAGCTGACATCATAATTCTCCTCCATTTTGTCTTCACAACAACCCTGTGAGGTATCGTATTTTTCGCTCCATTAGACGCACCTGACCATAAGACGCACCTAGTTTTTAGAGGAGGAAAACAAGAAAAAATCTTGTTTTCCTCCTCTAAAAACTTGTCCCGACGCGCACGCGCCCAGCCAGCTCTGTGCGGCCGGCCACCTCCCAGCTGGCCGTCGGGGTGGGGAACGCCCCGACTAGGGCTGTTGAAAAAAAAAAAATCAGGCCGGTGGCTCTTTAAACGGCTCCCCGCTGGCAGCGAGGAGCAGTTTAAAGAGCCACCCCCCTCTCAGGAGTCCAGGGAAGGGGGGCAGGGGTCTTTAAACTGCTCCCCGCTGCCAGGACTGGCAGCAGGGAGCAGTTTAAAGAGCCACCGCCCACTCTCCCGGGATGCTGAGATGCATGAAGGAGTGGACAGCCGGCTGGGGGAAAAAGGGACAGACGCACCAGATCAGCTGGCTGCGCCCCGGCCCTCCAAGTGACAGCAGCAGCAGGGAGGAGTGGGAGGGACAGCGAAGGGGGCAAGGGGGGGCATCGGAAGGAGGAAGGATCCTCACCCCCAGAGGGACAGGCCATTTTTAAACGGCTGAGACCGGACAAGGAGGAAAGGGGGATGGAGGGAAGAAAAGGGGAGGCTGGCTGCTCAGCCCCCTGGGGGGCCTGGCAGGCCCAAAGCACACTGGGAAGGACAAAGGGAAGGAGGGGAATGAGAGGAACGGATGGAAGGAGTGGAGTTGGGACCGGAAATGGAAAAGGGGGGGGAGAGATGCACATTGCATGGGAAAAGCCCATAGGAGCAAAAGAGATGGAAAGGGGGGGAAAGAGATGCACATTGCATGGGAAAAGCCCATAGGAGCAAAAGAGATGGAAAAGTGGGGGGGGGGGGAGAGATGCACATTGCATGGGAAAAGCCCATAGGTGGACAGGAAGAGGTAGAAGAGGCAGAAGGGGATGGAAAAAAGGCGGGGACTCACCACAGATGGACGAGAGCATGGAAAGGAGTGGGGACATGATCCCAGACACGACACGGGAGGGGCTGTCATGGGAGACGGGGCTGCTGTTGCAAGCACGAGCTGCACATTCCGTGGCACTGGAAGTGGCGGGTCCCCTCGATTTGTCCGGACCTCGGGGACTCCCGGGAGAGTGGGTGGTGGGTCTTTAAACTGCTCAGCGCGGAGCAGTTTAAAGAGTCACCCCCGCCCCCTTGCCGGGTCTCCCGACGGCCAGCTGGGAGGGGGGCGGTTGCACAGAGCCGGCTGGGTGCGTGCGCATTGGTACAGCGCGAGCTGGCGTTCCCTGCCCTGACGGCCAGCTGGGAGGCGGGCGGCAGCACAGAGCCGCATTCACTCCATAAGACGCACAGACATTTCCCCTCCCTTTTGAGGAGGAAAAAAGTGCGTCTTATGGAGCGAAAAATATGGTAATCTTGGTGGCCAGTGACACATCCTTACACTTCAAAATATTTTCTAGCTTCGTCATGGCTGCCCCTCCCAGTCTCAATCTCCTTCTGATTTCTAGGCTGCAGTCTCCTTTTTGGTTGATGCAAGTTACCTCAGCTGAAATGACAGGGCTGGCCCAAGTATTTTTGGCACCCTGGGTGATTATGACCCCACCACACACCCCCAATTCAATAGACAGAAAAGTGAGCAGTCTAAAATGACCATTTTACTTATTGGGTATTCAAAATAAACAATGCAAAAATAAAAATAGAAGCCCTCTATGTTCCCTTATGGCTGCTATAGACGACCAGTCTTTTTTCGGATCCAGAGAAGCTGCTCTGTCTCCTCTTAGATGTCAATCCAGTTGTTTCCTACAAAGCTTCACTCTTTGCCTTAGCAGCTAAGAAAATCCGGGCTAAAGCTGTTTTTAATCAGGGTGATTGATGTATTTAATTACTAACTTTTTTGGTCAGACTGTTTTAATGTTATTATTTATGAATGGGTTTTATATGACAGATTGTGATGGCCTTTGGCCACAGACAATAAGTCTTCTGCATGATGGCCCTCATAAGAAAACAATTTTACCCTTGATTGATAAAATGAAATCTAGCCATGAAACATCCGTATGCCAGTTTTTAATGAACGACTCTATCCCCGAAGTCACATTACAGGTGGCGGAATTTTTGACGGAAGTTGTCAAGACTAGGGTCAAAGTTACACTTGATCTTAGCCAAAAGGCTGAGAGCAATTAATATTGTTTTATGGTGATCGTATGTTATTTTTATTTGGTGAAATGACTGTAAATTAAAGATTGATTGATTGAGGATCAAAGTTTAAATTATATTTATATGGGAAATGTACGGAATGAGGATTCTTGTGTACCGTCTATGCTATATTTCTGAGAATATGCCAATAAAGGTTGTTTGATTTGATTTGAAACAGACAATAAACTTGTATCGTATAGAAGACCAGGCAACAGATATGGAGATTCTAGAAGCCAATTAGCATCAAACTTCCCTTGAAGCCTGTAGAGGAGGTTCCTTTTGCCTTTGTGGCAGCCCTCAAAACTGGGCACCTTAAGTGATCACCTAGGTTTGCCTAGCACTTGGGTTGGTCCTGCGACATGATGAACCACCTTGTTTAGAGGGCTAGTGCAAGAACAAGAATGAAAAAATCACTACATATTTAACTGTGCTTTATGAACAAACAGCAACAACGGTATGGAACAGCTTCTGAATAATTTTGCACACGTGAAATGACAAAGGAATTGCCTTGACTTGATTGGCCATTCCGCACATTACATACAGGTCTTGCCACCAAGATACATTCAACAGGGAACGAAGATCGTCTTGTCTTCCTAATGAGACACACATCAGGCACATTCATACATTACGCTTTTAGGCATACATGCAAAACGGCTTAGATGTACACCCCCCACCAAGCCGATCTGGGAAGCGGTCCTATGTTGTTTTCAATTGGTGAATGCATTCGTGCCATCTCAAGGATCCCGATTCTGTTAAGTCTTGAGCGCAGTACGCGCAAGAGTAGGGCTTCTCTCCCGTATGGATCCCCTGATGCCGATGGAGTGAGGTCAGGAGCGTAAAACTCCCACCGCACTCCTCACAATAGAAAGGGCGCTCCCCGGTGTGAATCTGCTGGTGCCTCTTCAGCCTCAGGAGCTGGACAAAGGCTTTCCCACACTCTCGACACTCGTACGGTTTGTCCTGCCGATGGATCACTTTATGTTTAGACAGCAAGTTTAACATACGGAAACCCTTTCCGCAAGTAGGGCATAGTTTAGGGGCCTGTTCTCTACCTCCGTCATCCGTACAAACTTGGGAAGTAATCTCACTGCTAGTTTGGTTGAGATGCACCAATGACTCTGCCCCAAAGACCCATTCTTTGATGTTTTCGGATGCTCTACCTTATGCACATTCTGCAGGTGCCGCCAGAAGTCAACTTTATGAAAAAAAACCTTTGTTGCACTCTGGGCACTTGTACGGCCAGTCACTCGAATGGACGAGTTTGTGCATTCTTAAGTTGGCCGTACGGAAGAATTCTTTGTGGCAGATAGGGCACCAGCACGAATGTCTGGCTGCATGGAGCTTGCTGTGTTCTTGGACCCTACCAAGATCATGGAAAGGTTCCCCGCATTTCTTGCAAAGATAAGGCAAAACTACCCCAGATGCAGGTGACAATTCCTCCATCTCAGCAACGTCAATGTCTTCGTGATCACCTACCCTTCCCGGAGCCCCTTTGGTGAACTCCAAGGAACAACGCTCCAGATCTTCATCCTCGCACTGAAGGTCAAAGATCTTCAGCCTCGCACTGGAAGTGATCAAAATGCCCGCTGTCACTGACTCGGTCCATCGGCCCGGCATTCCACGAGCTTCCTCTGCTTCACAGTTCAGTTCTACAGGGAATTCCTGCCATGGAGAAGATCCGGCAGGGCGGAAATCAGGGCTGGAGGGCGGGGAACAGTCTGCCTCCCCCTCTACCTGGAGACCAGCATTCCGACCGACCCACTCAGAAGCATAGATGGAGTCACCCGAAGGATCATCTCCAGTGCCACAAGCATCACTGTCAGACTCCCATTTCACTTCCACATCCATCCTGTGGCATTGTAGGAGCCGGTTATGCCTGATGAACTCCAGAGGTGCCCTGGCAAACTTAGTTTTTCACAACTGGCTCTTCTCATCTTGAGCTCCAATCCCTACAACCCTGGGCGAAAAGTAAGATAAGAACATAAGAAAAGCCATGCTGAATTAGACCAAGGCCCATCAAGTCCAGCAGTCTGTTCACACAGTGGCCAAACCAGGTGCCTCTACGAAGCCCACAAGCAAGACGGCTGCTGCAGCAACATCATGCCTGTGTTCTACAGCACCTAATACACTGGAGAGAATAGGGATGTATCGTGACTAGTATCCATTTTGACTAGTAGCCATGGATAGCCCTATCCTCCATAAACATGTCCACTCCCCTCTTAAAGCCTTCCAAGTTGGTGGCCATCACCACATCCTGTGGCAGTTTAACTAGATATTATTGTTCAGCCATCTAGACCCATTTCTTTGCTTATCACAGGCAACAGGGCAGACAGATGATGCCTTATAACACCATCCATGTGGCAAGTCCAAACAGCACAGATACAGCAATGAGAGGTTATTACAGCTGGCACCGGTTTGAGATCCCAGTGAGGCCTTAAAAAGAAGAGTTGGTTTTTATATGCCAACTTTCTCTGCCACTTAAGGAAGAATCAAACCGGCTTACAATCCCCTTCCCCTTCCCACAACAGACACCATGTGCAATAGGTGGGGCTGAGAGAGTGTGACTCACCCAAGGTCACCCAGCTGGCTTCATGTGTAGGAGTGGGGAAACAAATCCAGTTCACCAGATCAGCATCCACCTCTCATGTGGAGGAGTGGGGAATCAAACCCGGTTCTCCAGATCAGACTCTACTGCTCCAAACCACCGCTCTTAACTGCTACACCACGCTGGCTCTCTTAAGGAGTAGATGTTTTAGAATTAACTAACTACTGTGGTTCAGCACAGTCCTGGTGCCTCTCGCCCCACACACCCACATGGGCACACATGTAGACAGTGTTAGAAGACTGAGGATAGGGGCCATGGGTCAGTGGTAGAGCATCTGCTTGGCTTGCAGAAGGTCCCAGGTTTAGTCCCCAGCATCTCCAGTTAGAGACCAGGCAAGTAGGTGATGTGAAAGACCTCTGCCTGAGACCCCGGAGAGCCGCTGCCCATCTGAGTAGACAATACTGATGGACCAAGGGTCTGATCCAGCATAAGGCAGCTTCATGTGTTCAAGACACCACATGGGGCCCTATTGAGCACCAGTAATTTGCATGGCACAAAGAAGTGGGCCTAGGAGGAAATTTGGGAAGTGAGGAGAGGCTTTCCAATGCAGCCGTGCAAATCCATGAGCTCCCCATTTGTGGGGGGATGATGAAAATGGGGCCCTACAGAGGCTCCTCCATACAGGAGAGCTGCACTTGCATTCAGCTGGATCAGGCCCACTGGGCATTTTCGTTTTAGCATATGGGTGGCCCACCCATAGCACAGATGCCACAACAGCAAAAGTTGGAAAGAAGATTAGACACCTGGATAGGTGCAGGAAGGCCTTCCAAACCTGTCAGTGGAACAAGTCACCAGGGTCATCTAGTCCAACCCCCTGCACAATGCAAGAAATTCACAACTACCTCCCCCCCACACACCCAGTGCCCAGAAGATGACCAAGATGCCCTCCCTCTCATGGACTGCCTAAGTTCATAGAATCAGCATTGCTGACTGGTGGCCATCCAGCATCTGCTTAAAAACCTCCAGGGAAGGAGAGTCCACCATCTCCCAAGGAATCTTGTTCCACTGGGGAACCGCTCTAACCGTTGGAAAGTTCTTCCTAACGTCTAGAGAGAAACTCTTGTGATTTAATTTCAACCCGCTGGTTCTGGTCCGACATTCTAGGGCAACAGAAAACAACTCGGCACCATCCTCTATATGACCTCCCTTTAAGTACTTGAAGATGGTTATAATATCCCCTCTCAGTCGTCTCCTCTGCAGGCTAAACATGTTCCTTTCTTTTCCTTTTCTCTGTAACTCCAAAGAAGAGTTTCTGGAATTACCCCTTTTAAGGACTTATTGGCAAAATCGGGGGGTGAGGGGGGAGCATCCCATGTCTTTGATTTTTCTCCTTCTCTTCCAGCAGCATTTAGTGTCTGCATGTACCTTAGGCTGTAAGCACAGGGCCCGATGAGAAACTCATAGTGCTTGGCCTGCTGCCCTCACTAATCCTCTGCATAAGCAGAAGGTTGGCTTTTCCCAACTATTGTGATCATGCTTATTAGTGAAGCCTCTAAAAGTTATCATTTAACCCAGGGATGGGGAACCTCAGGCCCGGGGGCCATATGCGGCCCCCGAGGACATTTTTTGTGGCCCTCAGGAGCTCCAGGGCCCCGCCACAGAGGTGCAGCACAGGGCTGCCCTCCCTGAGGGTGTTCCTGGGGCCACGGCTTGCAGGGGCGCTGCAGCAGCCTTTGGACCTCCTCTCACCGACTGACGGCTGTTGGTCGCCGAGAGGAGGGGGAGGGACGCTTCCCCAGGGCTGCCCTCTATAGCCGCAGAATGCAGGAACGCCGGGGCACACTGTAAGCCCCTCTTGCTGCCTGTCAGCTGTTGAGCAGCAAGAGGGAGGGGGGAAAGAGGCCCGCAGCTCCCGGCGGCAGACATGTGCGCAGGAGCCGATCAGGCTTCGGGGGGCCTTTTGTGGACTGGGGGTGAGAGGGCAAGGAGCCTGGGGCCAGGTCGCGTGGGGCCGGCATGTGTGTGTGTGTGTGTGTGTGTGTGTGTGGGGAAGGCTTTTCTCTCTCCCTCACTTTCTATCTCTTTCTTTGTCTCCCTCCGTCCTTTTCTTTCTCCCCCTCTTTCCATTTCTTTCTCCCTTTTCTTCTTTCTCTGTTTTCCTTCCTTCCTCCCTTGCTGATCGACTGCGGGCTGCGCCCCCCTGGCGCCTTGTTTGCTCGGGCCCACCGCTGGCTGCCCTCCTGCCTGGGGGGGAGCGGGGCGCCTTCCAGGCCTTCTTTGTGTGGCCTCCCCTGGGGTTGCCAACCTCCAGGTGGTGGCCGGAGACCTGGCAACCCTAGCCTCTCCCCCCCACCGGGAGATCTACACCTGGTATGGCCCCCAAATGATGTTATAAATGTGCAAATGGCCCTCGGCAGGAAAAAGGTTCCCCACCCCTGTCTTAAGGGAAGCCCTGTGTAGAGCGAGTAACAGTAGTCTAGTCTGGAGCCCTCAAGGGCGATAGAAGTTACCAGTTGCAAAAGGCCGTGGCTTTTGGCCAATTCCAAGCAACAGCACCGCTATTTTCCCAACTTAAATTTCTAGCTGCACTATGTGATGTACTTTACTGACGTCTGATTGTAATTGCTTATACTTACCCTGTGTGGGAAGGAATGATGAATATGTAACAGCACTTTTGTATTAAGGACTGAAGAAAGATTTCCACTGCTGTGGATCTGAAACGGCCGTATCCATCGATGATTGTGGCTCTATATGAACTTTACACAAGGATTACAATATTAGCATTCATTTGGTACTCAGTTGAGACCTTTGGAACTTCCTCTATATATTTTTGGTACTCAGTTAGGACCTTTGGAAATTTCTCTACATTTTTTGTGTGAACTGTACATATTGTATATAATTGTGTTGTGTATATGTCACGTATATGGTCTATGTTTCACCTCAGTAGCTTATAAATATTTGCACTTTGTGTATATACAGTTTCCTGTACTGTTTTTCTAAACCTCCAGGGGGTGGCTGGAGATCTCCTGCTCTTCCAATGGTGACAGAGCACCTGGAGAAAAGGGCTGCTCAGGACTGCGGACTCTATGGCATTATGCCCCATTGAAGCCCCTCCCCAAACCCTGCCCTCCTCAGGCTCCACCCCTAAAGTCTCCAGGTATTTCCCAAAATGGCTGGTGCAGGGTCCTTGTTCGAATCCAGGCTTGAATCCCTGCTCTGCCATGGAAGCTCGCTGGGTGACTTGGGGCCTGTCTCTCTCACAAACACACTCGACCTGGTCAACCTCACAGGGTTGTCGTGAGGATAAAATGGAGAAGGAGAACAAAGAGGAGACAGGTGGGGTACAAATGAAGCGTATCTTATATAAATCTATTGCAGCTGCAACGGGTCCAGTTCGAAGGGCCTTTAAGCACTTTGGGGCACAACTCATCTTTGTCTTCCTCCTGAGCCCCTGGACAGGGGAGATGGAGCTTTGGGGGGGCGGGGGACTGGAGCAGAGGTCTTCCCCCTGGGGAGTGGCGAGGGGACAGGAGATGCCAGGCAGTCACTGAGAAAAGTCGCTGGAGGCGTGGACCCTAGTCCTTTGTTCCATTACTTTATTTACACCCCACCTTTTGCTCCAGCGGGCCTCCAAGGATAGCTTACAACATTCTCCTCTCCTCCATGTCATCCTCAGAACAACCCTGCGAGGTAGGATAGGCTGAGATTGCGTGAGTGGCCCAAGGTCACGCGGCACGTTTTTGTGGCAGGGTTGGGATTCGAACCTGGGTCTCCCTGATCCTACACTGACACTCCAATCGCTACACCACCCTGGCTGTCACGTCTGGTTCCCCTCCTGCTCCCAGAAGACCTGTATGGTGCCGTGGTTCAGAGTATTGTACTTGTATCTGGAAGGCCCGGGTTTGAATTCCCATTCCTGCCATGGAAAGGTTTCGGAGGGTCCTGAGGAAGGCATGGGAAGGAATTGGGAGGGTTTGCTTTTAAAATAGAAAAAACACACACGTTGATTCAAAAAGACCCACGCAATGGAGGTCAAAACGAACCACCAGCCAGGAGTTGTGAACTGTGAAGATTTAATCGGGACAGGGGCGTGGGGGGCGTGGGGGGAGGCAGCCAGGCAGGTCCAGGGGCGGGGGGATTGATGGAGGAAGGGGTCCCTTGGCCCTCCTTCCAGAGAACCTGCTGGAGGCGGCAGTTGGAGGGAGGGTTCTAGGTGCCCAGGTGTTGATGCCGGTTGCCATGGTTCCCCGCCGGGGCTCCGAGACCCTCAAACCGCCCAGGAGCTGGAAGGAGGAAGACGCTGGTGGCTTCGTCTCCTGCAGTTGGGGTATCACCCCCCCGATCTTCAAGGTGAAGGCAGAGGCCTGGGGACCCTTTCGTATCCTTTGTGTTTGCTTTGGGGGGCCCTTTGTCTCCCCAGGGGACAACATTTGTGTCCTGGGGACATTCCTCTTTGTGGGGCTCACAGTCTGGCCACGGGTGTAGTGGTTAAAAGCAGTGGTCTGGAGCGGTGGACTCTGATCTGGAGAACAGGCTTTGATTCCCCACTCCTCCTTGTGAAGTTTGCTGGGTGACCTTGGGCTAGTCACAGCTCTCTTAGAACTCTCTCAGCCCCACCAACCTCCAAGGATGTCTGTTGTGTGGAGGGGAAGGGAAGGTGTTTGTAAGCCGGCTTGATTCTTCCTTAAGTGGCAGAGAAAGTCGGCATATAAAAACCAACTCTTTTTCTTCTTCCTCCTCCTCCTGGGCCTTCAACTGCCCTTTTGGACCTGAAGGTGGGGTGTCTGTTCCTCAGACAGCAGCTGTATTGACTTCCCCTTGGGCCAGAAGGACCACAGAGCCAACGCCCAGTTGGAGCCTCTGCCGGAGATCAGGCTTGCCACCTGAAGGGATGGGACACATGTTTGAGTCCTGAGCCCTTCAAACCGGTCCCTCAAACTGTACCTTCAATACCAGTTGGTCGGCCCATTTCCACTCTAGATACATTTCATGAGTTATAAGGTCATGATAAAATCTATTGTACTCGCCTTGCGCTCAGACCAGTATGCATATTCCCCGGGGACATCTCCTTGGGTTGTCCCATTCTGGACGGAGAAGTCTTGCTTAGATGGAAGCTGTAATAGGCGGTAGCCTTTCCTGTTTAATTTGCTACCCTTAAAGGTTCTGGGAGGGAGCATATCTGGAGAGTCTTTCGCTGGCGGTGCTAAGCCCAAATGAGTCCATCAGACTTCACCTGAGGGCCCGAGTCTAGCATTGAAATCTCCTGCAACCAAAACTGATACATTTAAGGGACACGGAATCAGGAAGCTAAGTAGAGGTCAAACCTGGACCAGGTTTCACGTGTCCCTTTTCTAGTGCCCTAGGAAGGTCAATAGACATTTATCCTCAAGAGGGTTTGTCTCCTTAGTTGGACTGTGCCGGCCTGTGCCCAGAGTTGGCATGTTTTCAGAGGGATGGCCGTTCCCTGCAGTCTGGTTGCTATAAGGAGCCTCTCTTGGCCCTTCCTTTGCCTTTCCCTGGAGTGGTTGAAAGGTTAATTATTGTAAATCCGTCTACAGACAGTGGGTCTTTGGACCAGGTTTCTTGGAGGCAAAATGATGTCAGGTTGAACCAGGAAGGAGTTCAAAAAGTTATATGTTCTCTTAGATGCCCAGTATGGCTGCCAGCTCTGGGGTATGGAAATAGCTGGAGGTTTTTGGGGTGGAGGCTGAGGAGGGCGGGGTTCGGGGAAGGGAGGGAGTTCAATGCCATAGGGTCCAATGGCCAAAGCGGCCCTTTTCTCCAGGGGGACTGATCTCTATCAGTGGAGATCAGTAGTAATAGTGGGAGATCTCCACCCATCACCTGGAGGTTGGCAACCCTAATGCCCAGAAGGTGATATTCCATGTTAGGATTTGAATTGGATTTTGGGGTCTTGACCCAAAGCAGGGGTGGGGAACGTCAGGCCCCCTCCCGCAGACATGAATAGCCTCTATTCAAGGCAGATTTGAGTTTGTTTTGCCAGAAAAGAAACCTTTCCCCCTTGCAGAAGAGTCCTTAGTTATGAAGCTGCTAGGACCGCCCAAGAAACTATGTTAACCCTTTCCCACCTGGGCCGCAGAGAAACCTATTTCCTCTGCACTACAAGAGGGCTGGGGGCGGAAGTGGCGACAATGGAGGGGGTTAAAGGGGGCAGGGCCAGAATGTGCGGCCCGCGAATGATGTTATAAATATCCAAATGGCCCTTGGCAGCAAAAAGGCTCCCCACCCCTGACCTAAAGGGATCGACATGTAACCTTTCTTGGTGTTTGGGTGTCCAGTTCACCCTTGGTAGATTGGCTGCCCTGCTGGTAGACTGGCTGAAGTTGGGTGATCAAGAGGATCTGACTTCGGGGGGGGGGGCAGCTGCAAAGTAATGAACTCTTGAGCTCTTTGTCATTTTGGTTACGATGTATTTGGTAAGCTCCCCTTCCCTGGAGGTTTTTAAGAAGACATTAGATGGCCATTTGTCAGCAATGCTGATTCTGTGACCTTAGGCAGATGATGAGAGGGAGGGCTTCTTGGCCATCTTCTGGCCACTGGGGGTGTGTGGGAGGGGAGGTAGTTGTTAATTTCCTGCATTGGGCAGGGGGTTGGACTAGATGACCCTGGTGGTCCCTTCCAACTCTATGATTCTATGATTCTATGTGTTGATTTCACCAGGTTTGTTCTCTCAGATCTGCGACTTTAGGGTGGCTTGCTCTGTGTAAAAATTGGAAGGGTCTTATCTCTGCTGTTAATAATAATGAGTCACAGACCTGTCTGTGGAGACTAGTATTCCATCATGCATCGGTCCCGTGACATGGGAACATCATTTCACCCCTATGTATTCCATGCTGCTTGGGTTTTGGTTGAGCCCCCACAGACTGCCCTATGGCAGCTGGTTCTCCCCGAGGTAGTGGCCCCAGAAATCTGTATTGCAGGGAGGATTTGACTAGGGAACTGGAACAGTTGTGTGCCCTCTGCACCTGAAAAGAAAGTTTGGACCACCACATACACCCCCACATTCCGGGAGGTGTCATCTCCAAGGAGGTGCATGCTGGGTCCTGGTCCAAAGTCTGGATCTTCTGCGTACAACTCTTCCAGTTTCTAATTCACATCTTGATTGAAACGAAGGCCTCATGCTGGGAACCCAAAAATAAGGCAGTGGTGCCAGAACCGGTGTTCGGACCGGCAACCGCTGTATGTCTTCTTTGCACTTTGGACCAGGAACCTGCACGCATTGCCTTCTGGGGCCCAGTCCCCTGAATGTGGGGGTGTATGATATGTGGTGGTCCAAACTTTCTTTTCAGGTGCAGAAGGCACACAACTGTTCCAGTTCCTTATTCAAATCCTCCTTGCAATACAGGTTTCTGGGGGGTGGGGGACCCAACAAGAAGCCAGTGGTGCCAGAACCGGTGTTTGGACCGGGCACCGCTGTATGTGTTCTTGGAGGGAACAGTCTCTGGCGTGTGGGGATGTGTAATTTGGGGTGGTCCCAAGATTATTTCGGGGTGCAGTATCTGTATGTGTTTTGGTTGTAGGGGCACCGCACTTGGGAGCAGCTGGCACAAGACCCAGACTTTGTACCAGGACCCAGCATGCACCATCTCGAAGGGCACAGTCCCGTGAATGTGGGGGTGTATGATATGTGGTGGTCCAATACATATTTTGGGGTGCAGAGCTTTTGAATTGTCCGCAAAATCATTCAGGAACTATGAAATGTGAATAAGGAACTGGGAATAGGGAACCAACTAGGAATAGGGAACCAACTTCAGCCTCCAAAATGATGTCAGGTTGAACCAGGAAGGAGTTCAAAGAGTTATCCGTTCTCTTAGATGCCCAGTATGGCTGCCAGCTCCAGGGCTGGGAAATACCTGGAGGTTTTGGGGGCGGAGCCTGAGGAGGGCAGGGTTTGGGGAAGGGAGGGAGTTCAATGCCATAGAGTCCAATGGCCAAAGTTGCCATTTTTTCCAGGAGAACTGATCTCTATCAGCTGGAGAGTGGGAGATCTCCAGCCACCACCTGGAGGTTACTACAATAATGAGAAACACCTGTGCCAGAAATAACTACGTTGGAGAAAATGGCGGCACTTGGGCTCAACAATTAAAAAACCACACTGAAATGAAGCCTAAATATGTCAGCATTACATCATGCAATAATAAAACATCAAGAAATTTGTAGTCCCACCCGACTACCAAACAACAAATGACATATAAACAAATGGGGGGGGGGGAAAGGGTTACAGTTCACCCATAAAAATCCCCCTTGTAATCCTTTGTTGTATAGAAGTCCATGAAATAAGTCAAAAAACGGTCCCAATGGTACAAAGTCCATGAAATAATGAGGAAGAGAAGAGGAGAACAAGTTTATGCTAAAGATACTCCTTCATTTCTTTTTGACACTAAACATCTTATCAGAGACATAGAAGGTTTTTCCATCCCTCCTGAAGCTTCTCTCACCACCTTCGATGTGGCTGCATTGTATACAAATATACCACTGGACGAGGTACGTTTAATCATTGAAGATTTGTTGTTGACTAGATCTGATCAATCTCCACCCACACATTTCCTCATGAGTCTACTGAACATTCTTTTTGAAAACAATTTTTTCCGTTATCAAGATACGTTTTTTTTACAGATACAAGGATTGTCGATGGGTGCAGCATGCGCCCCCTCGATTGCCAATATCTTTATGGCTCACTTTGAAAAGATACACATTTTTCCTTCTACACAATTTTCTCTCCAGGTGCTGTGGTACAAGAGGTATATAGATGACATCTGTCTGATCTTATCCAATCATGATTCTTTTCCAACCTTTTCAGCCTGGCTCAATTCTCTGCATGATTCTTTATCCTTCACAGGTTCCACCAATTGCACAGAGATCTCATTTTTGGATGTTACTATCTTTCGGTGTGCAGACAACAGGCTAGCTGTCAGACCATATACTAAACCTACGGATGCAGGTTTCAATCTTCATTTTTCTTCTTTTCATCCCTTACATTTACGTTCCAACTTACCTTTCAGTCAATTTTTACGCATCAAAAGAAATTCAACTCAACAACAAGATTTTTTGTCTGCAGCTGAGAAACTAGCCTTTAATTTCCGTAGAAGGGGTTACCCTCAAGATGTGATTCAGCGATCTTATGATAAAACCCAGTCTAGAAGTCGTGCCACACTTTTGAAGGATAACACTGCACATTCTGGTTTCTCCCCATCAATTTCTCAATTTACAAACAGAGTGGTGGCATCATTTCAATATTCACATCTCACTCATGATATTAAACGCATCTTATCTCGACATTGGCACCTCTTAGAAAACATTCCTGGATGTCAATCTCCACCCATTTTGGGCATGAGAAAGACAACTTCGTTCAGAGACAGACTGATCAAAACAGACTTATTGCAACCCAAGGAACGACCACGCGTCATTGGACACCATAAATGCGGGCACTGCTCGATGTGCCCCTTTAGTTTACCCATCAAAAAAGTCCATTCTGATGCTTCTAAGTTTTCTTATACCTTAAGACAATTCAGCAATTGTAGCACAGCCATGTCTGTTTATGGGGTCCTTTGTCCGTGCCGTCTTATGTATATTGGGTGCTCTGTGCGCCCCATCCGTCTCAGGATAGGTGAGCACAGGGCCAGGATACGTGCCCGGAATTTAGAAGCACCCCTTGTGCAACATTACATTAATGCACACCACTCTGACACTGACTTACTATTCTTTGTTCTTTGGCAGTTTGAGTCAAAACCATTTCACATATAAGATGCCAAAAGAATCTTACTCCAACAAGAATCTAGACTGATCTATGCCTTCCAAACTTTGATCCCTAAAGGGCTCAATAATGAACTTGATCTTTCCTGTTTCATATGATTTCTGCCTATTAGAGTCTGTCTCTTTAAATCTGTCACTTCTCCCATGATTTCTGCCATGCCATTGGCTGTACAGAGCTTAAAACCCCTTCCCCCCCCTTTCCCTTACCGCTGCCAGAAAGATTTTGCGCTACAGAATTTCTTTCAGACGCAATTGGGTAAGCTATTTGATGTATACCTAAAAAATTATATACTTTATTCATGGTATTTCATGTACAAACTAGGTTTGCATGTGTTTCTACACAGCCAACGGTCAAGTGAACAATCGGCTTGTTACAATACGACTTCAAAGCCAAGGTTGCAATTTCTTGGAGCTGATGAAAGCCTTTGAAACATTAACAAAAGACTAGCCACACGTTCTCCTCTTCTTTTCCTCATTATTTCATGGACTTTGTACCATTGGGACCGTTTTTTGACTTATTTCATGGACTTCTATACAACAAAGGATTACAAGGGGGATTTTTATAGGTGAACTGTAACCCTTTCCCCCCCCCCCCATTTGTTTATATGTCATTTGTTGGTTGGTAGTCGGGTGGGACTACACATTTCTTGATGTTTTATTATTGCATGATGTAATGCTGACATATTATATCATTTAGGCTTCATTTCAGTGTGGTTTTTTAATTGTTGAGCCCACGTGCTACCACCTGGAGGTTGGCAACCCGAATGCCTTCTTTCCAACTTGAAGGACATTTCTGTATTTACTAGACCCGTCTGTTCACCTACCCTCTAGCTGGCTGCACGCAGAGGAGAGTTTCCTAGGGGCTCTGCCCCGACACGCTTTACATCGACACGCTAACTCCCAAAGTGGCGTATCTTTATCCCAGAATGACCCTTATCTTCAACACAGTTGCTTCCTCTCGAATCTTAGCCCCGGGTGCTTCATCCTGAAGAAGATCTCTTCAGTGGAATATTGTCCCTTGTGCAAGGGAGGGGATCTCCTCCGTCCTCCCCCTTCCTGGCTTCCTGCATCCTGCCCCAGGTTGTCTCCAGAAACCCCCACCTTCTCTTGACCACAATGGTGGGTTTGTGTCATGTCAACGTCACTTTTTTCCCCATTGGGAACTCAGAACAACTTACAGTTTTCTCCTCTTCACCATTACATCCTCACCTATCTCCCAGGGTGTCTGTTGTGGGCAGGGGAAGGGAAGGTGATTGTCAGCCGGTTTGATTCTTCCTGAAGTGGTAGAGAAAGTCAGCATATAAAAACCAACTCTTCCTCTTCTTCTTCCTGCTTATGGGGTTTCTATGAGGCAGAGGGGTGCTGTATGAATGATAGGACTATTGCTTAGTATTTTGGACCTTGTTAAGCCAGTTTGTACAAAATTGACAGTAACATCTAGGGCTGTGTGGAGGAATACTTGGTACGATCACGAGGGCAGAGGACATGTTAGAAGAGTTAGAGCTAAACGCACAAATTTACACACGCATTTACTGGATTCTATAGCACTGAAGAGTGCCTTGAAAATTTGGATAAGTCACAAAAAATGGCTTGCTCTGTGTAAAAACTGGAAGGTTCTTATCTCTGCTTATTAATAATAACGAACCACAGACCTGTCTGGGGAGACTAGTATTCCATCTTGCATTGACATGGGAACATCATTTCCCCCCTATGTATTTGATGCTGCTTGGGTTTTGGTTGAGCCCCCACAGAGTGCCCTGTGGCACCCGGTTCTCCCTGAGGTAGTGGGCCCCTTAATTAAGCAAATGCGATCAGGTAAGGCCCCTGGGCCTGGTTTAATAGATCTTTTGAAAGATCTTTTAATAGATCTTGTGAAAGCTAATTTCCTATGGTGGAGTACCTAATCTGCTGGCCCCTCTCTTCACTCAAATTAATGGTTCAGGAAATATTCCCGCAGCTTGGAAACATGCAATAATAGTTCCTATATGTCAAAAAGGGTCCCAGAACGATCCTATAAATAATTAGGCCATTAGCCTGCTGTCAACAGTAGGTAAGGTTTATGCAGCTTTCTTGCCTTCCAAGCTCTGGAATTGGTAGGGTTGCCAGGTCCTCCATTGCCACTGGTGGGAGGTTTTTGGGGCGGAGCCTGAGGAGGGCAGGGTTTGGGGAGGGACTTCAGTGCCATAGAGTCCAATGGCCAAAGCGGCCATTTTCTCCAGGTGAACGGATCTCTATTGGCTGGAGATCAGTTGTAATGGCAGATCTCCAGCTAGTACCTGGAGGTTGGCAACCCTGGGAATTGGGTAGATGTAGAATCTATATTGTACTCTAAACAAGCAGGATTTAGGAGGGGTGTTTCAGTTCTGGATCTTTGCCTTACACTATACCACTTAGCTAATGTTGCCAACCTCCAGGTACTAGCTGGAGATCTCCTGCTATTACAACTAATCTCCAGCTGATAGAGAGCAGTTCACCTGGGGACAATGGCTGCTCTGGCAATTGGACTCTAGGGCATTGAAGTCCCTCCCCTCCACAAACACCGCCCTTCTCAGTCTCCGCCCCAAAACCTCCCACTGATGGTGAAGCGGGACCTGGCAACCCTACAACTAGCTGACAAATATTCCTCTTTCCCAGGAGGCCGTCTTGACGTGGCATTCATGGATCTTAGGGCTGCCTTTGACTCTGGTCCGAGATCCCCGTCTCTGGGCTAAACTGGCTGACGCAGCAATAGATACAAGGCTCCTGTGGTTGATTTTGAAACTAGGAGAACCCAGCAGCACCAGTTCGCTGAGGAAAGGCGTTAAGCAAGGCTGTTTCTTAGCCCCTCGGCTTTTTATCCTTGATGTCAACCACCTGACCCCCTACCTCCAAAAATGATCACTTCGTGCACCTATATGGGCTGGTCTCGAAATGCCAGTTGTGCTGTGTGCCGGTGACCTAGTGCTGATATCTAGGGCAGAAGCTGGTCTTTGAAGGGCATTAAATGCATTTATGGATTCCTGTTCTCAAGAGTGCCTCTCTGTAAATTACGACAAATCAAAAACAATGGTTTTCTGTAGGCCTCGCTCTAGGAGGAAAGTTTGGAACATTAAGGGAGGGAAAATAGAGCAGGTGGCATATTGTGATTGGAAAAGCCAGAATGATCCCTGGGCACAGCTTGCTACAAGACAAACCCAAAGAAAATGACAATAGAACTTCTTTTCAACCTGTTCATCAATGACCTGGAGTTGGGGGTGAACCAAGTTTGCAGATGACACCAAATTATTTAGGGTGGTTAAAACAAAACTGGACTGTGAAGCGCTCCAAAAGAATCTCCTCAAAGGGGAGGAATAGGCATTAAAATGGCAAATGAGATTCCATGTGAGCAAATGTAAAGTGATGCCTATCGGTGGGGGGGGGAGGGAATCCCAGCTTCACATATACAGTTATGAGATCTGTGCTGGCAGCGACTGACCAAGAAAGGGATCTTGGGGCGGTAGTGGATTGCTCGATGAAGATGTCAACCCAGTGTGCAGCTGCTGTGAAAAAGGCAAATTCCATGCTGGCCATAATTAGGCGAGGAATAGAGACTAAAACTGCTGCTATCATCCTCCCTTGTACAAATCTATGGTGAGACCACACTTGGAATACTGTGTAATGTTCTGGACACCACACCTCAAAAAGGATAGTGCAGAGCTTGAGAAGGTGCAGAAAGGAGCAACCAAAATGATCAGGGGACTAGCGCAACTGCCCCATGAGGAGCGGTTAATGCTTAGGGCTGTTTAGCTTGGAAAGAAGGCAGTTAAGGGGAGACATGATAGAGGTCTATAAAATATGCATGATATGGAAAGAGTGGACAGGAAGACTCTTTTCTCCCTCTCTCATAATACTAGAACACAGGGTCACTTGCTGAAGCTGGACGGTGAGAGATTCAAAACAGATAAAAGGAAGTATTTCTTCACACAACACATCCTTAAATTGTGGAACTGCCTACCCCAGGATGTGGTGATGGCTGCCAACTTGGAAGGCTTTAAGAGGGGAGTGGACATGGTCATGGAGGAGAGGGGTATTCATGGCTACTAGTCAAAGTGGCTACTAGTCATGATGCATACCTATTCTCTCCAGGATCAGAGGAGCATGCCCATTATATTAGTTGCTGTGGAACACAGGCAGCATAATGCTGCTGCAGTTGTCTTGTTTGTGGCGCCTGGTTGGCCACTGTGTGAACAGACTGCTGGTCTTGATGGACCTTGGTCTGATCCATCATGGCCTCTGTTCTTACCTCTGGCGGTCACATTACAGCTCACAACTCAAACCAGTCCAACGTATTATTAACAACCTTCAAGCAAAGCTGGATTGTGACACTTCCCTCTTCAGATAAGAGAGCCTCTAACGTGAAGCGAAAGCCAGGCCTCTATCATGTCTCCCCTTAAACCACCTTCTTTCCAAACTGAACAGCCCTAAGTGTTTTAACAGCTCCTCATAGGGCAGTTGCTCTGGTCCCCTGATCGTTTTGCTTGCTCTTTTCCGCACCTTCTCCAGCTCTGCAATATCCCTTTTTAGGTGTGGTGACCAGAACTGTACACAGTATTCCAAGTGTGGTCTCACCACAGATTTGTACAAGGGCAGGATGATAGCAGCAGTTTTACTATGGCCAGCATGGAATCTTCTGTGGAGCGAGGAGATCCTGGGGCAAAAGCCGATGGAGATGCGAAAAGCTTGTTGAGATTTGCTCCATACTTCATGCTACAGCGACTGCTGCTTTTGTTTGGCCATTTGGACACATGAAACACAGCTCTTCAAAAAACTAATCTACAGTTCCATCACGCAGAGCTTCTTCTTGCTTCTGCACTAATCATACCAACCAACCCATGCCAACTATTGGGGTGGGGGAGGTGAAAGGAAATTGGGAAGGATAGGTGGGATATGGCAGGAGAAGGATGCTTGTGGGAGCAGCGGAAGGGGTAATAGGGGATGTCCAGAGGAGGGCGACCAGAATGGTCGAAGGCCTGGAATCCCTGCCCTATGAGGAGTGACTTAGGGAGTTGGGTTTGTTTAGTCTGGAGAAGAGAAGGTTAAGGGGTG
Organism: Euleptes europaea; assembly: GCF_029931775.1. Taxonomy (NCBI): domain Eukaryota; kingdom Metazoa; phylum Chordata; class Lepidosauria; order Squamata; family Sphaerodactylidae; genus Euleptes; species Euleptes europaea. The sequence continues at coordinate 19,699,410 of NC_079313.1, read as the reverse complement.
ACATGATAGCCATGTTTAAATATTTGAAGGGATGCCATGCTAATGAGGGAACTAGCTAGTTCTCGGTTGCTCCAGAGACTAGGACACGGAGTGATGAATTTAAACTAAGAGGAAAGCGATTCCACCTTAACATTAGGAAGAGCTTTCTGACGGTGAGGGCGGTTCGACCATGGAATGCGCTGCCTCGGAGGGGGGTGGTGGAGTCCCCGTCTTTGGAGGTCGTTAAGCAGAGGCTGGACGGCCATCTGTCAGGAGCGCTTTGATTGTGGGATCTTGCATGGCAGGGGGTTGGACTGGATGGCCCTTGTGGTCTCTTCCAACCTTGTGTGATTTTGTGATTGTTGTGGGATCAGGAGAATATTTGATTTTATTGTAATTTGAAAAATGTAAATAAACAGTTTGCATTGTAAATTAAATGTGAAAGTTGTATTTCAGCTGTCTGAAGATAATTTGTTGAAGCCCCCCTAAATTTCTGGGATGGCCCTCCCTAAAAACCCAGTAGCCCTGCCTCCATAGGTAGTGGCATCGGAGGCCTCTCCCTGTGATGTCACTGGCTCCTCCCTATGATGTCACAGCAATGCCTCTGGCCCAGCCCCAGTCCCCCCCCCCCAGGAAATTGGAAAGTCTATACCCCAAAGCAGGACTGCCCAGTTATGTTGCTGGAACTGCACTCAGGGTAAAGTTTGTGCAGCCCTGCTTTGAGTCTAGGGCTTGGGTTGCTGCTTTTGCGTTGAGAATGAAGGTCCTTTTGTGGCACACAATAGCTATGGGGGTGTGCGGGGGGCTTTTGCACCTCTTAAAGGAAGACAGTTTTAGGAGAATACCGAGGGAAACGTACAGAACAGTGGAGCAATCCACTCCCTTCCCCTACAAGTAGTAGCTGCTGCCTAGGCTTTGAGGGAGGGGTGGAGCTGGATCCCACCCCCCTGAGAAGAGCAGGGAGGTCATGCCCTTCAGCCAGGACCAGCCTCGCCCCCGAAAGCTTCTGCCAGCCTCACCCCTGGCCAGGAATAGAGCGCCTCTCCCTTGGAAGAGGTTTCAGGCACGGAAAGGGGCCTTGGGGCTGCCTTAGGCTGAATCCAACCCTCGATCCATCAAAGTCAGTATTGTCCACTCAGACCGGCAGCGGCTCTCCAGGGTCTCAGGCAGAGGTCTTTCACATCACCTGCTTGCCTGGTCCCTTTAAGTGGAGATACCGGGGCTTGAACCAGGCACCTTCTGCATGCCAAGCGGATGCTCTACCACTGAGCCACAGCACCTCCCTCGGGGGCCTGGAGCTCAAGAAGGTCCCCTGAGCAATACTCCAGACCAGGCTGACCTCGCAGGGGTGGCGGTAAGAACCTGTTTCAGGGCTGGCAGCCCGTCCCCTTCTTTATTTCAATCAGGGGAGGGGGGATTGATGAAGGGGTCCCTTGGCCCCCCTTCCAGAGAACCTGCTGGAGGCGCCCGTGGGAGGGGAGGTTCTAGGTGCCCAGGTGTTGATGCCAGTTGCCATGGTTCCCTGCCAGGGCTCCGAGACCCTCCAACCGCCCAGGAGCTAAAAGGAAGAAGACCTTAGTGGCTTTGTCTCCTGCGGTTGGAGTATCATCCCCCATCTTCAAGGTGGGGGCAGAGGCCTGGGGACCCTTTCGGATGCTTTGTGTTTGCTTTGGGGGTTCCTTTCTCTTCCCAGGGGACAACAATTGTTTGGGGCGTTGATGTAAATGCATTTTTGTTCAAAAGGTGCCCAATATGTGCCTGCAGCCACAGAGGCTTTGAATGCAAAAATAATCCCTCAGGTTCTATTTGGGACAGAACCTTTCTCTTCCCAGGGGACAACATTTGTGTTGTCGGGACACTCCTCTTTGTGGGGCTCACGGTCTGGCCACGGGACCCCCAACCTCCCCTCCTCCTCGCCCTTTTCCACCTGAGGGTGGGCGGGGGGACGCCTCAAGGCTGTGCCCCGTATGTAGAACTGGAATGTCCCTTTCCCCCCTGGATTTAAGCTTTTACTTAAGGGCTTTGTTGCAGCCCTTTTCAGTTTATTCAAGTTGTTATCTTTCTTTTTAGTTTTATGGTCTCTGTTCCCAGGTGTGAGATTGAAGTTGGGCAGAGTTTTAGCCTTCTCCTATTTGATCACATTACACTTCTAATTTGTACTTTTCTCCCTTCCTCCCTTTCCTCTGATCCTAGTCCTATTTTTACGTCTCTTTAAAACATTTTAAATCTTGTAAATCCTTAACCTCTCTTAAATCCTTGGGAGCCAGCAAGGTGTAGTGGTTAAGAGCGGTGGTTTTATGTTTTGTTTTGTTTTAAACTAAATTTTCTGACCATGGAAACTTGCTGTGCTTTCAGAGGAAAGAGGAAGAGAGCCGGAAAGCAGAAGAAGAGAGCAAGACATCTGACCAGGTAATGATGGGATGAGTTTTTTGGTGCCTGGGGGACGGAATTTTTTGGCCCTGTGTGGACCCCACATTCAGGGGGGTGTCATCTCCAAGGAGGTGCATGCTGGGTCCTGGTCCAAAGTCTGGATCTTGTGCATACAACTGTTCCAGTTTCTTATTCAAATCTTGATTGAAACGAAGGCCTCATGCTGGGGACCCACAAATAAGGCAGTGGTGCCAGAACCGGTGTTTGGACCGGCCACCGCTGTATGTCTTCTTGCAGGGGAGAGTCTCTGGAGTGTGGGGATGTGTAGTTTGGGGTGGTCCAAAGATTGTTTTGGGGTGCAGCTGGGCCCCAGTGTCTGTATGTGAATAGGTCTGGGGGCACTGCACTTGGGAGCAACTGGCACAAGAGCCGGACTTTGGACCAGGTCCCTGCATGCATTGCCTTGTAGGGCCCAGTCCCCTGAATGTGGGGGTGTATGATATGTGGTGGTCCAAACTTTCTTTTCAGGTGCAGAAGGCACACAACTGTTCCAGTTCATTATTCAAATCCTCCTTGCAATACAGGTTTCGCGGGGGGGACCCAACAAGAAGCCAGTGGTGCCAGAACCGGTGTTTGGACCGGCCACCACTGTATGTCTTCTTGGAGGGGACAGTCTCTGGAGTGTGGGGATGTGTAGTTTGGGGTGGTCCAAAAATTGTTTTGGGGTGCAGTATCTGTATTGGTTGTAGAGGCACCCCACTTGGGAGCAGCTGGCACAAGAACCTGACTTTGCACCAGGACCCAGCCTGCACCACCTCGAAGGGCAAAGTTCCCTGAATGTGGGGGTATATGATATGTGGTGGTCCAATCTAAACTTTGGGGTGCAGAGCTTTTGAATTTTCCCCAAATTGATTCAGGAACTAGGAAATGTGACTAAGGAACTGGGAATAGGGAACCAACTGGGAATAGGGAACCAACTTCAGCCTCCTAAATGATGTCAGGTTGAACCAGGAAGGAGTTCAAAGAGTTATCCGTTCTCTTAGATGCCCAGTATGGCTGCCAGCTCCGGGGCTGGGAAATACCTGGAGGTTTTGGGGGTGGAGCCTGAGGAGGGCAGGGTTTGGGGAAGGGAGGGAGTTCAATGCCATAGAGTCCAATGGCCAAAGAGGCCATTTTCTCCAGGGGAACTGATCTCTATCAACTGGAGAGTGGGAGATCTCCAGCCACCACCTGGAGGTTGGCAACCCTAATGCCTTCTTTCCCACTCGGACGTTTCTGTATTTACTAGGCCCGTCCGTTCACCTACCCTCTAGCTGGCTGCACTCAGAGGAGAGTTTCCTAGGGGCTCTGCTAACCCCCAAAGTGGCCGTATCTTTCTCCCAAAATGAACCTTATCTTCAACACAGTTGCTTTCTCTAGAGTCTTAGCCCCGGGTGCTTCATCCTGAAGAAGACCTCTTCAGTAGAATATTATCCCTTGTGCAAGGGAGGGGATCTCCTCTGTCCTCCCCTTTCCTGGCTTCCTGCATCCTGCCCCAGGTTGTCTCCAGAAACCCCCACCTTCTCTTGACCACAATGGTGGGTTTGTGTCATGTCAACGTCACTTTTTTCCCCATTGGGAACTCAGAACAACTTACAGCTTTCTCCTCTTCACCATTACATCCTCACCTACCTCCCAGGGTGTCTGTTGTGGGGAGGGGAAGGGAATGTGATTGTCAGCTGGTTTAATTCTTCCTGAAGTGGTAGAGAAAGTCGGCATATAAAAACCAACTCTTACTCTTCTTCTTCCTGCTTATGTGGTTTTTGTGAGGCAGAGGGATGCCGTAGGAATGATAAGACTATTGCTTAGTATTTTGGACCTTTTTAAGCCAGTTTGTACAAAATTGACAGTAACATCTAGGGCTGTGTGGAGGAATACTTGGTACGATCACGAGGGCAGAAGACATGTTAGAAGAGTTAGAGCTAAACTCTGCCTTTTTAAACGCACAAATTGACACACACATTTATTGTATTGTATAGCACTGAAGCGTGCCTTGAGAATTTGGATAAGTTACAAAAAATGGCTTGCTCTGTGTAAAAACTGGAAGGTTCTTCTCTCTGCTCATTAATAATAACAAACCACAGACCTGTCTGGGGAGACTAGTATTCCATTCTGCGTTGACAGGGGAACATCATTTCACCCCTATGGATTCGATGCTGCTTGGGTTTTGGTTGAGCCCCCACAGAGTGCCCTGTGGCAGCCGCTTCTCCCCGAGGTAGTGGGCCCCTTAATTAAGCAAATGCGATCAGCTAAGGCCCCTGGGCCTGGTTGAATAGATCTTTTGAAAGATCTTTTAATAGATCTTGTGAAAGCTAATTTCCTATGGTGGAGTAATTTGCTGGCCCCTCTCTTCAAATTAATGGTTCAGGAAATATTCCCGCAGCTTGGAAACATGCAATAATAGTTCCTATATGTCAAAAAGGATCCCAGAACGATCCTATAAATGATTATAGTAGGGTTGCCAGGTCCTTCTTTGCCACCGGTGGGAGGTTTTTGGGGCGGAGCCTGAGGAGGGCAGAGTTTGGGGAGGCGAGGGACTTCAGTGCCGTAGAGTCCAATGGCCAAAGCGGCCATTTTCTCCAGGTGAACTGATCTCTATTGGCTTGAGATCAGTTGTAATGGCAGAAGATCTCCAGCTAGTACCTGGAGGTTGGCAACCCTGGGAATTGGGTAGATGTAGACTCTATATTGTACGCTAAACAAGCAGATTTAGGAGGGGTGTTTCATTTCTGGATCTTTGCCTTACGCTATACCACTTAGCTAATGTTGCCAGCCTCCAGGTACTAGCTGGAGATCTCCTGCTATTACAACTAATCTCCAGCTGATAGAGATCAGTTCACCTGGGGAAAATGGCTTCTCTGGCAATTGGACTCTAGTGCATTGAAGTCCCTCTCCTCCACAAACACCGCCCTTCTCAGTCTCCGCCCCAAAACCTCCCACTGATGGTGAAGCGGGACCTGGCAACCCTACAACTAGCTGACAAATATTCCTCTTTCGCAGGAGGCCGTCTTGACGCGGCATTCATGGATCTTAGGGCTGCCTTTGACTCTGGTCCGAGATCCCCGTCTCTGGGCTAAACTGGCTGACGCAGCAATAGATAAAAGGCTCCTGTGGTTGATTTTGAAACTGTAGGAGAACCCAGCAGTACCAGTTCGCTGAGGAAAGGCGTTAAGCAAGGCTGTCTCTTAGCCCCTTGGCTTTTTATCCTTGATGTCAACCACCTGACCTCCTACCTCCAAAAGTGATCACTTCGTGCACCTATATGGGCTGGTCTCGAAATGCCAGTTCTGCTGTGTGCCGATGACCCGGTGCTGATATCTAGGGCAGAAGCTGGTCTTTGAAGGGCATTAAATGCATTTATGGATTCCTGTAAATTACAACAAATCAACAACTACGGTTTTCTGTAGGTCTCGTTCTAGGCCAGTGATGGTGAACCTTTTAGAGACCGAGTGCCCAAACTGCAACGCAACACCCACTTATTTATTGCAAAGTGCCAACACGGCAATTTAACCTGAATACTGAGGTTTCAGTTTAGAAAAAACAACTTCCCTGGACTCCCAGCTGGGCGGCTGGGAGTTCAGGGAAGGGGGCGGGGCCTTTGAACTGCTCTGCGCTGCCTGCAAAAACTGCATTAGAACAAAAACTGCATTAGAACTAATATAGCTAGGAACCAGACATCCATAGTGGTACCTTCACATTCAGAGCCAGTCTACCAGATGTGGGAGGGCTGTATTCTCCATTCTTGAGGAAGTCCTGGAGAGACCTAGCAGGCATTTGCTGGAATCAGGAAAGTTTTCAGGGAGGGAGGGAGGGAGGGAGGGAAAGGAAGAAATGAAGGAAGAGCTTTCTCGCCAGGGAAGGAAGGGGGCTTCTGGCCTGGTGAGCGAGGCGGCAGCCACCTCGCGTGCCAAGGAAAGGGCTTTTTGGTGGGGAAGGGGGCTTCTGGGCCAGCATGAGAGGCAGCTGCAGCCTCGCAAGCTGAGGAAAGGGGCTCCTGGGGGGGGGAGAGAATGGGCTTCTGGGCCGGCGCGCTCCCACCTTGCGCACCCAGGAAAGGGGTTTTGGAGGGAGAGAGGAAAGGGAGCTGCAGCGCAGCCGCCTCGAGCTCGCAGGAAAGGGGTTTTTGGCTAGGAAAGGCATGGAGGGAAAGGGGAAAGGGGGCTGCAGGGAAGCCGCCTTGCGCACCCAGGAAAGGGTTTTTGGCCACGGAAGGCACGGAGGGAGAAAGGGAAGGGGGCTGGAGGGCTGACACGTGAGGCGGCAACCGCCTTGTGCGCCCCGCAAAGGGGTTTTTGGCCGGGGAGGGGGGGAGGGAGAGAGGCCAAAAACGCCTTTGCGGCGCACGAGGCGGTTGCCGCCTTCCAGCCCCCTTCTCCCTCTCCCTCCCTTGTGCGCCCGCAAAGGAGTTTTTGGCCAGGGAGGGGGGAGGGAGATGGAGCAGGGGGCTGGAGGGGGGCAGCCGCCTCGTGCGCCCCGCAAAGGGTTTTTTGGCCGGGGAGGGGGGGAGGGAGGGGGGAAAGGCTGGGCGGCGGGGAGTCCAGGGAAGGGGGCGGGGCCCCCGCCGCCCAGCTGAGCCGCGCGTGCCGGCAGAGAGGGCTACGCGTGCCGGAGTCGGTACGCGTGCCATAGGTTCGCCAACACAGCTCTAGGCTGAAAGTTTTGAACATTAAGGGAGGGTAAACAGAGCAGGGGGCGTATTGTAAAGGCTCAGGAACCATGTTTTGGTATAATCTTAATTGGGAAGCTCCCGTACGCTCAGTAACTAACTCTGCTAGGATTGATTTCAATGCACTCCTAAGGTTCTTTTGTTCAAAAGGTGGCCAGTATGTACCTGCAGCCACAGAGGTGTTTAATGCAAAAATAATCCCTCAGGTTCTGCTTGGGACAGGAATTTGGCCAGGTGGCGTTTCTGAGTATTTGGACAACACCCTACTCCAGTTCCCATGGGAAGTTGGCAGGACAAGTACCCGTTTCTTTTTCCGGAACTGCACGCAGGGTGGAGTTTGCGCAGCCCGGCTTTGAGTCTAGGGCCTGGGTTGCTGCTTTTGCATTGAGAATGAAGGTCCTTTTTGCGGCACCCAATAACTCTGGGGGTGGGCGGGGGGGCGTTTGCACCTCTTAAAGGAAGACAGTTTTAGGAGAATACCAAGAGGAACGTACAGACCAGTGGAGCATGTCACACCCTTCCCCTACGAGTAGTGGCTGCTGCCTAGGCTTTGAGGGAGGGGGTGGAGCTGGATCCCACCCCCCTGAGAAGGCCATGACCAGCCTCGCCTCTGAGAGCTTCTGCCAGCCTCACCCCTGGCCAAGGAGACAGCACCTCTCCCTTGGAAGGGGGCACTTGGGGCTTCCTTGAAGGCCTGGTGCTCCTGAAGGTCCCCTGAGCAATGCTGCAGACCAGGCTGACCTCGCAGGGGCAGCGGGAAGGGCCCGTTTCATTCAGAGCTGGCAGCCCGGTCCCTTCTTTATTTCAATCAGGGGAGGGGGGATTGATGGAGGAAGGGGTCCTTTGGCCCTCCTTCCAGAGAACCTGCTGGAGGCTGCAGTGGGAGGGGGGGTTCTAGATGCCCAGGTGTTGATGCCGGTTGCCATGGTTCCCTGCCAGGGCTCCGAGACCCTCAAACCGCCCAGGAGCTAAAAGGAGGAAGACCCTGGTGGTTTTGTCTCCTGCGGTTGGAGTATCATCCCCCATCTTCAAGGTGGGGGCAGAGGCCTGGGGTCCCTTTCGGAGGCTTTGTGTTTGCTTTGGGGGGCCCTTTCTCTTCCCAGGGGACAACATTTGTGTCCTGGGGACATTCCTCTTTGTGGGGCTCATGGTCTGGCCACGGGACCCCCAACCTCCCCTCCTTGAGAGCCAGCGTGGTGTAGTGGTTAAGAGCAGTGGTTTGGAGTGGTGGACTCTGATCTGGAGAACAGGGTTTGTTTCCCCACTCCTCCTGTTGTCAGAGGGGTGACCGTTCTCTGCCGTCTGGTTGCTATAAGGAGCCTCTCTTGGCCCTTCCTTTGCCTTTCCCTGGAGTGGCTGAAAGGTTAATTATTGCAAATCCGTCTACAGACAGTGGGTCTTTGGACCAGGTTTCTTGGAGGCAAAATGATGTCAGGTTGAACCAGGAAGGAGTTCAAAGAGTTATCCGTTCTCTTAGATGCCCAGTATGGCTGCCAGCTCCGGGGCTGGGAAATACCTGGAGGTTTTTGGGGCGGAGCCTGAGGAGGGCGGGGTTCGGGGAAGGGAGGGAGTTCAATGCCATAGAGTCCAATGGCCCAAGCGGCCCTTTTCTCCAAGGGGACTGATCTCTATCCGCTGGAGATCAGTTGTAATAGTGGGAGAACTCTTGAGCTCTTTGTCATTTTGGTTACGATGTATTTGGTACGCTCCCCTTCCCTGGAGGTTTTTAAAAGAGGTTAGATGGCCATTTGTCAGCAATGCTGATTTTATAACGACGCCCCCCACTTTCAACCACTTCAACGTCCCGCTCACTCAGCCCGCCTGCATATGCTGAGGGAAAAGCGTTGGCCTGAGTGTATTTGTGAGGAGATTATTTTCCTGCTCCTCCAGCCCCACACCAGTATTTACCTCAGAGAGAAATAGGAGGCTTTTTAACTCAAAGAGACAAAACAGGGAAGTTCATTGAACAGAACTCACAGAGATTGGTTTTCAAGGAAAAAGCAGAATTTGGAGGGAAAACTGAGTCAGATTTAGGTAGGCAAGATTACTTCAGAGCAAGAGCGGAGATGTTTCCCTCACTCAGGTTCCTTCGGTTCTTCGTTTCAAGCGCCGTTCTGTCCCTCAGAGCTGTTCTTCAGCCTCTCAGGCTCTGTCCCCAGCCCAGCTCACAGGAGCGAAGGAAGTCTGGGCTCCTCTCTCTCTCTCTCTCTCTCTCCTCAGAGAGCTCACAGAGTTTGGGGAAATGTCCCAAATCCCTCTTCCAGTTCTCTCCCTGACTACTCCCCCTCCACCTCAGTGGCTGTGATCCTCCACACCTCCCTGCTACTCCCGGAACAGCTCTACCTCAGAGACTACCGTAATGCCCCTTGGTGACCTGAGAACGGGCCCTCAGTCTCTAACCCCATGCTCACGCCCGTCACTCCCACAGGGCATGTGTGTGTGTGTGTGTTTGTCGATAGCTTTGGCTTGAACAGAACCCCCCCTCAGGTTCATAGGGGACAACAGTCTGGCTTCTTCCTCGTCTCCAGCTCTGAATGCTTTCTCTGTCTCTCAGAGCTCTCTGGCTGCGCCCACTCTTGGCCTATCAGCCCCTCATCCATCACAGTCAGCCACGCTGGTTTTGTGACCTTAGGCAGAGGATGAGAGGGAGGGCATCTTGGCCATCTTCTGGTCTCACCGTGTGTGTGTGGGGGGGGGGGAAGGGGGGTGTTGTGCCTAAAAAAAAACCGCTATCCAGATAGGTCAGATCAAAGGATAACGCACTGGGGATCAGGAGTTAGTTTTACAGCTATGCCGTTTAATGGTACCAATTTAAACAATACAAGCCGGGATCAAATCTCTCCAGCCGAGACCCCAGAGAGACCCACTGCAGAAAGAATGGCTAAACATTGCTGTTTAGAATTGCTCAAGCTTTACAGACTTCTAACAATAAGGATACTTTTCTGGGGTTTTTTTTTTTTTCATACTGTCATTCTTAACAAACAATTTCTGCATTAAGCCAGTTCTTTAGCTGAGACGGGAAGTTCCCGTTACCAAGATAACAAACTAGCGAAGCACAGGAAAGCCGGCACAGTTTTGGGATGTTGCAAACTTAGGAATGTTTGTGTGCTCATGCAAACTAAGTGAATAGAGAGCAAGAGGAAAGAGAGGAAGGGGGTGATTCTTGACACGCATTTATCTACATGGGTGTCACGTCTAAAAGGGGAAACCTGAACCTGTTCATGTACATAGGGGCAGTCTTTAGTGCCACAGGTAAAATACCTTTATTTGGGGCACTTCAGGGGGAGGTAGTTGTGAATGTCTTGCCTTGCGCAGGGGGTTGGACTAGATGACCCTGGTGGTCCCTTCCAACTCTACGATTCTATGATTCTCCTCTGCTCCATGTCATCCCCAGAACAACCCTGTGAGGTAGGATAGGCTGAGATTGCGTGAGCGGCCCAAGGTCACGCGGCACGTTTTTGTGGCAGGGTTGGGATTCGAACCTGGGTCTCCCCGATCCTACACTGACACTCCAATCACTACACCACCCTGGCTGTCACGTCTGGTTCCTCTCCTGCTCCCAGAAGACCTGTATGGTGCCGTGGTTCAGGGTATTGTACTTGTATCTGGAATACCCAGGTTTGAATTCCCATTCCTGCCATGGGAAGGTTTTGGAGCGTCCTGAGGAAAGCATGGGAAGGCATGGGAGGGTTTGCTTTTTAATGAGAATAAGACAAAAAATGTTTATTCAAAAAGACCCACGCGATGGAGGTCAAAATGAACAACCAGCCAGGAGTTGTGGGCTGTGAAGATTTAATCGGGACAGGGGCGTGGGGGGCATGGGGGGAGGCAGCCAGGCAGGTCCAGGGGCGGGGGGATTGCTGGAGGAAGGGGTCCTTGGCCCTCCTTCCAGAGAACCTGCTGAAGGCGGCAGTTGGAGGGAGGGTTCTAGATGCCCAAGTGTTGATGCCGGTTGCCATGGTTCCCCGCTGGGGCTCCGAGACCTTCAAACCGCCCAGGAGCTGGAAGGAGGAAGACGCTGGTGGCTTCGTCTCCTGCGGTTGGGGTATCACCCCCCATCTTCAAGGTGGGGGCAGAGGCTTTGTGTGGGCTGTGGGGCCCCCTTTCTCACCCCAGGGGATGATGTTTGTGTCCTGGGGACACTCCTCTTTGTGGGGCTCACGGTCTGGCCACGGGACCCCCAACCTCCCCTCCTCCTCGCCCTATTCCACCTGAGGGTGGGCGGGGGGACGCCTCAAGGCTGTGCCCCATATGTAGAACTGGAATGTCCCTTTCCCCCCTGGATTTAAGCTTTTACTTAAGGGCTTTGTTGCAGCCCTTTTCAGTTTATTCAAGTTGTTATCTTTCTTTTTAGTTTTATGGTCTCTGTTCCCAGGTGTGAGATTGTAGTTGGGCAGAGTTTTAGCCTTCTCCTATTTGACCACATTACACTTATGATTTGTACTTTTCTCCCTTCCTCCCTTTCCTCTGATCCTAGTCCTATTTTTACGTCTGTTTAAAACATTTTAAATCTTGTAAATCCTTAACCTCTCTTAAATCCTTGGGAGCGAGCAAGGTGTAGTGGTTAAGAGCGGTGGTTTTATGTTTATTTTTTAAAAAACTAAATTTTCTGACTATGGAAACTTGCTGTGCTTTCAGAGGAAAGAGGAAGAGCGCCGGAAAGCAGAAGAAGAGAGGAAGACATCTGACCAGGTAATGATGGGATGAGTTTTTTGGTGCCTGGGGGACGGAATTTTTTGGCCCTGCGTGGACCCCACATTCAGGGGGGTGTCATCTCCAAGGAGGTGCATGCTGGGTCCTGGTCCAAAGTCTGGATCTTGTGCATACAACTGTTCCAGTTTCTTATTCAAATCTTGATTGAAACGAAGGCCTCATGCTGGGGACCCAAAAATAAGGCAGTGGTGCCAAAACCGGTGTTTAGACTGGCCACCGCCGTATGTCTTCTTGCAGGGGGACAGTCTCTGGAGTGTCTGTATGTGAATAGGTCTGGGGGCACTGCACTTGGGAGCAACTGGCACAAGAGCCAGACTTTGGACCAGGTCCCTGCATGCATTGCCTTGTAGGGCCCAGTCCCCTGAATGTGGGGGTGTATGATATGTGGTGGTCCAAACTTTCTTTTCAGGTGCAGAAGGCACACAACTGTTCCAGTTCCTTATTCAGTCCTCCTTACAATACAGGTTTCTGGGGGCGGGACGACCCAACAAGAAGCCAGTGGTGCCAGAATCGGTGTTTGGACCGGGCACTGCTGTATGTCTTCTTGGAGGGGACAGTCTCTGGCGTGTGGGGATGTGTAATTTGGGGTGGTCCCAAGATTATTTCGGGGTGCAGTATCTGTATGTGTATTAGTTGTGGGGGCACCCCACATGGGAGCAGCTGGCACAAGAACCGGACTTTGCACCAGGACCCAGCATGCACCATCTCGAAGGGCACAGTCCCCTGAATGTGGGGGTGTATGATATGTGGTGGTCCAGTCCATATTTTGGGGTGCAGAGCTTTTGAATTGTCCTCAAAATCATTCAAGAACTAGGAAATGTGAATAAGGAACTGGGAATAGGGAACCAACGGGGAATAGGGAACCAACTTCAGCCTCCTAAATGATGTCAGGTTGAACCAGGAAGGAGTTCAAAGAGTTTTCTGTTCTCTTAGATGCCCCGTATGGCTTCTAACCAGGGCTGGGAAATACCTGGAGGTTTTTGGGGCGGAGCCTGAGGAGGGCAGGGTTTGGGGAAGGGAGGGAGCTCAATGCCATAGAGTCCAAGGGCCAAAGAGGCCATTTTCTCCAGGGGAACTGATCTCTATCAGCTGGAGAGGGGGAGATCTCCAGCCACCACCTGGAGGTTGGCAACCCTAATGCCTTCTTTCCCACTCCGACGTTTCTGTATTTACTAGGCCCGTCCGTTCACCTACCCTCTCGCTGGCTGCACTCAGAGGAGAGTTTCCTAGGGGCTCTGCTAACCCCCAAAGTGGCCGTATCTTTCTCCCAGAATGACCCTTATCTTCAACACAGTTGCTTCCTCTAGAGCAGTGATGGCGAACCTTTTAGAGACGGAGTGCCCAAACTGCAACCCAAAACCCACTTATTTATCGCCAAGTGCCAACACGGAAATTTAACCTGAATAATGAGGCTTTAATTAGCTTAAATGATTAACAATTTCCTGGTTGTTCTCCAGCATGATATAGTGGTTAAGGTGTCAGATTAGATCTGAGAAACCCAGGTTCAAATCCCTACTCTACTATGGAAACCACACTTACACACACACACGGTGTCTCTTGCTATCCCTGAGGAGTGCTGTAAGGATAAAACTAAGGCTAAATAAATGAGCCACCCTTAGCTTTATGGAGAAAGAGTAGCAAAAACAATGTGGAATGGATTTTCCAGTAAGGTTTCTTAGCCTAACTACATTATTCTCGGACTGGAATGACAGCCCCCAGAGTGCAATGACAGCCTCTGGGACTACCAGAAGTGTTCTGGGACTGGAATGACCGGGCTGTCATTCCACTCTGGGGGCTGTCATTCCAGTCCCAGAACACTTCTGCTAGTCCCAGGGGCTGTCATTCCACTCCTGGGGCTGTTACTGCAGTTGCAGAATCATTCTCCTAATCTCAGGGGCTGTCATTCCACTCCAAGGCTAGTCATTCCAGTCGCAGAACACTTCTGCTAGTCCTGGCAGCTGTCATTCCAGTTGCAGATTAATGTAGCTAGGCCCAGAGACATTAATGGAATATCTATGCCACATTTTCTTTGCAATTTTTTGTGCTGTAACCTATTTCAAAGGAGCGCATGCAAGTCAATGGGCAATCCTGGCTCCCATTACCTTCAATGGGCTGTGCAGCCTCTCCCACTGTTTCAAATGGGCAATCCTCTCATTCATTTTAATACATCCCTTTTCCCAAGCCAGCCAAGGCCAGTGCCTGCCTCTCCTGCGGGTGAGTAAAGGGCAGCTCCTGCCTCTTGCCCAGCCCAGGCTGGGTGGAAAGAAAAGGGAGAACTCTCCTCTCCTTCCCCCCTGCCGCCAGACTGGAGGGTGAGAGACTCAAAATGGATAAAAGGAAGTATTTCTTTATACAACACATAGTTAAATTGTGGATCTCCCTTCCCCAGGGTGTGGTGATGGCTCCCAACTTGGAAGGTTTTAAGAGGGGAGTGGACATGTTCATGGAGGAGAAGGGTATTCATGACTACTAGTCAAAATGGATACTAGTCATGATGCATCCCTATTCTCTCCAGGATCAGAGGAGAGAATTCCAGCCCAGGCTGGGAGGAAAGAAAATGGGGGGGGGGGGGGAGAGAAGAGATGCACTTGGAAACACAGCAGGCTCCAGGTCGGGAAAACTACCCTCTCCCTCCAACTAAGGAAAGTAGCTTCTTCTTTCCAGCCCAGGCTGGGAGGAAAGAAACGGGGGGGGGGGGAGAAGAGATGCACTTGGACACACCGCAGGCTCCAGGTCGGGAGAACTACCCTCCCCCTCCAACTAAGGAAAGTTGCTGCTTCATTTCCAGCCCAGGCTGGGAGGAAAGGAAACGGGGGCGGGGGAAGAGATGCACTTGGAAACACAGCAGACTCCAGTCCAGGTCGGGAGAACTACCCCGGGGACTCGGGGAGGGAGGCGGACTCGGGTTAGGAGGAGCAACTTACCAACCTACCACCTCCTCTAGCGACTAGCAAGCCAACAGTGGAGGCCAGCCATGTGCGGCCGCTTTTAAGGAGGCGCTGCCGCTCTGTGTTGGCCTCCTTAGTCTGCAAAGGGATTTTTGGCTGGGGAGAGGGGGGAGGGAGAAGGGGGCTGGAGGGCGGCGGCTGCCTCGTGCGCCCGCAAAGGGGTTTTTGGCCGGGGAGGAGGAGGGAGAGGGAAAAGGGGGCTGGAGGGCGGCAGCCGCCTCGTGCGCTCTGCAAAGGGGTTTTTGGCCGGGGAGGAGGGGAGGGAGAGGGAGAAAGGGGCTGGAGGGTGGCAGCCGCCTCGTGCGCTCTGCAAAGGGGTTTTTGGCCAGGGAGGAGGGAGAGGGGAGGGAGAGGGAAAAAGGGGCTGGAGGGCGGCAGCCGCCTCCTGCGCCCTACAAAGGGTTTTTTGGCCGGGGAGGGGGGGGAGAGGAAAGGCTGGGCGGCGGAGAGTCCAGGGAAGGGGGTGGGGCCTTTGAACTGCTCCGCGCTGCCTGCAGGCAGCGCAGAGCAGTTCAAAGCTGGCGGCTGGGAGGGCAAAACAGGTGAGACAAAATGCAAGGTCCTCATTGGAATACAAAGTCTCTGCAAGTATTTACTGCAATTCTTTCTTGTTTCTTCTTTAAGCAGGTATCTTAATGTATTCAACATTATCATGTGGAAACACCAATATCGGTCCAGAAGGACTCTACGACATAAACGTTGTCTGGTTTAACAAACACGCTTTCACCACTACAGAGTGGCTTCTTCAGCCAATAGTTCAAGCTTGGTTTTTCAAAACTTCAAGCTTAATTATTTGAAATTTGGTTTGTCAAAAATAAATTCATGAGGATCTTAGAGCACCTTTGCGGCTGTTCATTCCTTCATAGATTCTCATGCATTTATCTTTGACGAACCAAACTTCGAATATTTAAGCTTGAAGTTTTGAAAAACCAAGCTTGAACTATTGGCTGAAAACCAAGTTTGAACTATCATGTCTGTGTTCTGCACTACTCACCTTTTGTGTTGGTTGTTGTTATGCTAAGTAAATTTTAATATAAAACTCTTGCACTTATTTAAGTTTGATTCGTGTTTCATATCAATTTAGAGCCTTGTACTGTGACTTTGCTTAACTTATCTTACAGTATTGGTGATACCTTGACCGTGTAACCACCTGGAGGTTGGCAACCCTAAGCCCAATCCTTCCCACCCGAGTGCACCCAGGGGAATCAGGAGAAGTGGGGAATTGAGCCCGGGGTCTCTTGCCCAGAGTCCCTGAGCTCTGGTTCCTCCCGGAAGTCTTTGCTGGCCTCCAGGCAGCCTACTAGTGTGTGTGGGGGTGTCACTTTCTGCTTGGAGGGTGGGGGTCCTCCGCAGAGGTGCCACTCTAGGGTGAGCCAGAGAAGAGGCTTAGTTGGGTGGGGAGAGGTTGGAGGAGACCTTGTCTCAGGTTCTCCGGGGTGTTCAGAGGTTGATCTCTCCTCCGGTTCCTTTCAGCTCCTACAAACCTCTGATTCCACCATACCAGAGGACACCTTCCATCTTCTGATGGGGCAGTTGTCATCACCTAACGCTGCCGTCCACTTGCTGGCCCTGGAAGGCTTGCTCCATCTAGCAGGTGAGAGAGAGAGAGAGAGAGAGAGACTAGTCTCCTCTCGATTGTCGGGAAACTCAACACCAAACATCTATTGAATAAAATCTTAGCTTGGATGGCAGAACATAAGACTCTAGGCCCTGAACAAGTGGGATTCTGCCAGGGGAAATCCACTTTAGACCACTGCATTGTACTGGCACAGCTAGTTAACAAGTACGCTAGGGAAGCCAACACCGAGTTATACTCAGCTTTCCTGGACCTTAAGGGAGCCTTTGATTCCATCCCAAGAAACCTTCTATGGGATAAGTTAATGAGCATGAACATCGACAAACTATCCCCGAAATATCAATAAAAGGGTTAAGCAGGGCTGTATCTTGGCCCCAACTCTTTTCAACCTCTCCCTAAATGATCTGGCTACTGGGTTAAGAGAGGTTGAGGGCCATTGTCCCAAACTCAGCTCCGTACATACTCCCCTGTTACTTTACGCTGACAATGCTGTGCTATTGTCATGTTCAAGGGTTGGCTTAAAGAGATTGCTAAACCGGGGCCATGAGCATTGTACTGCAAATGGTCTGATGTGGAACTGCAAAATCTAAGGTCCTGATATTCTCAAAGTCCTGGAAACCACTTAAATCAGGGGTGTCAAACCTAAGGCCCGGGGGCCGGATCCGGCCCTTTGGGGGCTGTTCTCCGGCCCGCAGAGCTGAGGCGGCCCCCTCCCCTTCCCCCTCCCCCCCTCGCTGGAGCGTTGAAGCCGCACCAATCAGAACACAGCCTGGAGCCGTTTGCAGGCTTGGGAGCATGCAAGCCTCAGCGCGGGTTGCTTCATCCCAGCCAAGCAGCCGTCTCTGCACCGGCCCTGGGAGCACGTGGCGCTTGGCGCAGACCAGGCTAGGTTCAAGCAGAGGAACAGCTGGGGAAGTAGGGTGCCTCGCCCTGGGAACCATGTGAGCTGCTTGGCTCAAAAGGGAGGCTGGCATGCACAGGGGAGGTGGGAACGGGGTGCACAATACCGCGTAGAGGCACTAGGAGGGAGAGGGGCACCTGCGGCTCTTCAGTGCACACACACGGCCGCAGCTTTTGGGCAGCTTCGACCTTCTCGGTGCAGAGTGGGGCATTCGCTTCCTCTGGCTTCTGAGCCATGCCTTGCCCTGGTCTCCATGCTTCACAGTATCTCCTAAGTGTGGCTTCTCCCCTGCCCCTCTTTTTAAAGACGAGGTGCCTGGGTCATGGCATAAGCCCCGGCCGCCCAGCCAGCCACCACAGTTTCTACTGCAGCAAATCCACTGCAGACTCCCAAGTGTCCTGCCTTTCTGGCGTTTCTTTTTCCCACGCTGCTCCGGGGACCTCCCTCCTGCTGCTTGGTGCAGTTAAGCCCGATAGGGATTTCGTTGTGCTCACAGAGTAGGGAGAAAGAGACAGACTTCCCCCGATTCTTCTTTGCATGGCCTCCCCCACCTCCCATGATTTTCATTTGTAGTTTTTGCCTGGTAGATCCTGCTTTTCATATAGTTAGCTTAAATACAATAATATAGAGAGGAGCAGTAGTGGGTGCCATTGACACACAACAAACACATTACTTCCCAGTTCACCCAGTTCTTCATTTTCAAAGATGGGAAAGAACCAATCTAATGGTCAGTGATGGTTTTAACATTCTGTTTCAGAGGTCTGGTGTGGTCAACTGTTTCTTATGGCTGAACTTTGAGTGTTGATATGTTCCCTTTTCTTTCTTTGGCTGCAATTTGTTAGATTTTGGTGGGATGTACTAAAATGAAAGACAGGATTGCCCATTAGAAACAATGGGAGAGGCTGCACAGCCCACTGAAGATAATGGGAGCCAGGATTGCCCACTGACTTGCATGGGCTCCACTGAAACACATTACAGCACAAAAAGAGATGCAAAGAAAATATGGAATGGGTTTTCCATTAATATCTAGGCCAAGATAAATTACTCTGGGACTGGAATGACAGCCCCCAGAGTGGGATGAGAGCCCCTGGGACTAGCAGAAGCGTTCTGGACTGGAATGACAGCCCCTAGAGTGGAATGACATCCCCTTAGAGTAGCAGAAATGTTCTGGGACTGGAATGACAGCCCCTAGAGTGGAATGACATCCCCATAGAGTAGCAGAAATGTTCTGGGACTGGAATGACAGCCCCTAGAGTGGAATGACATCCCCATAGAGTAGCAGAAATGTTCTGGGACTAGAATGACAGCCCCTAGAGTGGAATGAGAGCCCCTGGGACTAGCAGAAGCATTCTAGGACTGAAATAGCAGCCCCCAGAGTGGAGTGAGAGCCGCTGGGACAAGCAGAAGCATTCTGGGACTGAAATAGCAGCCCCCAGAGCCCCTGGGACCAGCAGAAGCATTCTGGTCTGGAATGACAGCCCCTTAGAGTAGCAGAGGTATTCTGGGACTGGAATGACAGCCCCAAGAGAGGAATGAGAGCTCCTGGAACTAGCAGAAGCATTCTGGACAGAGATGACAGCCCCTTACAGTAGCAGAAGTGTTCTGGGACTGGAATAACAGCCCCCAAAGAGGAATGACAGCCCCTGGGACAGGTAGAAGCATTCTGGGACTGAAATAGCAGCCCCCAGAGTGGAATGAGAGGCCCTAGGACTAGCAGAAGCATTCTAGGACTGGAATGACAGCCCCCAGAGGGGAATGACAGCCCCTGGGACAAGCAGAAGCATTCTGAGACTGAAATAGCAGCCCCCAGAGTGGAAAGAGCCCCTGGACCTAGCAGAGGCATTCTGGACAGGAATGACAGCCCCTTAGAGTAGCAGAAGTGTTCTGGGACTGGAATGACAGCCCCCAGAGTGGAATGACAGCCCCTGGGACAAGCAGAAACATTCTGGACTGAAATAGCAGCCCCCAGAGTGGAATGAGAGCCCCTGGGACTAGCAGAAGCATTCTAGGATTGGAATGACAGCCCCAGAGTGGAATGACAGCCCCTTAGAGTAGCAGAAGTGTTCTGGGACTGGAATGACAGCCCCCAGAGTGGAACGAGAGCCCCTGGGACTAGCAGAAGCATTCTGGACTGGAATGACAGCCCCTTAGAGTAGCAGAAGTGTTCTGGGACTGAAATAGCAGCCCCAGAGTGGAATGAGAGCCCCTGGGACTAGCAGAAGAATTCTGGACAGGAATGACAGCCCCTTAGAGTAGCAGAAGTGTTCTGGGACTGGAATGACAGCCCCCAGGGTGGAATGACAGCCCCTGGGACAAGCAGAAGCATTCTGGGACTGAAATAGCAGCCCCCAGAGTGGAATGAGAGCCCCTGGAACTAGCAGAAGCATTCTGGACAGGAATGACAGCCTCTTACAGTAGCAGAAGTGTTCTGGGACTGGAATGACAGCCCCCAGGGTGGAATGACAGCCCCTGGGACAAGCAGAAGCATTCTGGGACTGAAATAGCAGCCCCCAGAGTGGAATGGGAGCCCCTGGGACTAGCAGAAGCATTCTAGGACTGGAATGACAGCCCCCAGAGGGGAATGACAGTCTCTGGGACAAGCAGAAGCATTCTGGGACTGAAATAGCAGCCCCAGAGTGGAATGAGAGCCCCTGGGACTAGCAGAAGCATTCTGGACTGGAATGACAGCCCCTTAGAGTAGCAGAAGTGTTCTGGGACTGGAATGACAGCCCCCAGAGTGGAATGACAGCCCCTGGGATAAGCAGAAACATTCTGGGACTGAAATAGCAGCCCCCAGAGTGGAAAGAGCCCTTGGGACTAGCAGAAGCATTCTGGACTAGCAGAATCATTCTGGACTGGAATGACAGCCCCCAGAGTGGAATGAGAGCTCCTGCAACTAGCAGAAGCATTCTGGACAGGAATGACAGCCCCTTAGAGTAGCAAAAGTGTTCTGGGACTGGAATGACAGCCGCAAGAGTGGAATGAGAGCCCCTGGGACAAGCACAAATAAAGTCCTCATAAAAATCAGAAAAATACATAATAAGTAAAAGGATAGACCAGTGAGCCAAAACAGCTGAAAACCAAGCAGAGAGCAACTCCCAGAGATGTTTCAGATACCAGTTGTTTGACGGAGTAGGACTGCTTTTTCTTTTGTGTCTGAGGCTAGCAATGATGTGTCAGAGAGAACTTCCCTTGAGTAGTGTCTCCATAGTTTGGGTGCCACAGTTTGGGTGCCACCTGGTCAAAATTGCTAGAGCACAGACTTTGACTTCAGATTTTAACTGCCTTTGCCTGTGTCTTCTATAAAGGTCGTATCTCCAGTACCTGGTATTACATATTATGTCATTTATTTATTGATTTGATTTGGTACACATGGCCTGGCCCAACCAAGTGACATTTATGTCATCTCCGGCCCTCCTTACAAATGAGTTCGACACCCCTGACTTAAATGGATAATTGGTGGCAACTCACTTGAGCAGGTCAAATATTTTAAATATTTAGGCATTTATTTTCATCATAATGCATCTTGGAAAACCCATTATCAATTTGCAACTAAATCAGCAGAACTTAGCTCATTAGCAATTATTCGTTGATGTTTTTTCAATAGAGGGAATCAGTATATTCCTGCTGCCCTTAAGGTCTTTAACGCCAAAGTCAAGGTGCAATTACTGTATGGTATTCCTGTTTGGATTAGTGCACCAAGTTATCCACTGGAATGCACCCAAGCCACATTCCTCAGAAAAATAATGGGTATGCCCTGTTGTGTCCCATATGCTGCATTGTGGTTGGGAACTGGCCAAATGCTACTTGAAACAAAATCGTGGCTCATGACTGGGTTGACTAGATGACCCTGGTGGTCCCTTCCAACTCTGATTCTATGATTCTATGACTGTAAAATTCCAGTTACGCCTCCACTTTAAGGCAGATTCCTCTTCCTTATCTATTATATGCTCATGGAATCATAGTGTTGGAAGGGACCACCAGGGTCATCTAGTCCAACCACCTGCACAATGCAGGACATACGCAACTACCTCCTCCCCACATCCCCAGTGATCCCAACCCTCCCCCCGCCATGCAGGATCCCACAATCAAAGCACTCCCGACAGATGGCCATCTAGCCTCTGCTTAAAGACCTCCAAAGACGGGGACTCCACCACCCTCCGAGGCAGCGCATTCCACCGTCAAGTCACATGCTGCTAAGTGGCTTCAACATATTGAGAGCAAAATTAAATCTATTGGCTTTAACTTCAACTCCTTGCTTATGCTTACTGAGGCAGAAGCTTTCCAAAGGATAAAATGCAGACTCTTAGAAATAGGACTTCAAGACCTAAATAGGGCTGCTAATAAAACATGTTCCCCATCAAATTTAGGGGTACCTTTTGACTTTTATCAGCCCTCCCCATACTTATCTCACCTGTGTGATCCTTCTCAACGTAGAGCCATTTCTCTGGCCAGATTTAATGTTTTGCCATCTGCGCTACTCCAAGGCAGATTTCGGAAAATCCCTCTGTCTGACAGGCTCTGCCCTTGTGGCAACAATTATCTTGAAATGGTGGCTCATGTCTTATTTTATTGTAGTTTCTACACAGAATCTCATAACAAACTTTTAAGCCCCTTGTTGGTTAATAGACAAGTTAATAGATTCTTTTAACGTTTCCTATTTATTGAGCAATCGTTCGCCCCATACATTGGAGACGGTGGCACAGTTTTTAAAGTTTGTTTTAAAAGCCCACCAAACGGTTAATTAGATGGCAGGATCAACAAACAGCGCTATTCGGTGTAACTGTCTTTTAATTATTCTGTAAAGGGCACTTTTTAATATCTCCATTCCTCTTGTACCCTTCTGCTTTATGTTTTTACGCTAATAAAGGAATGATGATGATGTTGACTCCCTCCTTCCCCATTCACCCGTGTGCTGTCTTGGCTGTGCCTTCATTTCCCCAGAGCCAGAAGTGGGGGAACCCTCCAAGCAGGCTGTAGTGGGCAGATGTGGGGGTCCCGGTTTCTCTTCCACGCTCCATCCCCCCGCTGGCCACGCTCTGTCTCTCCTGGGGCGGAGAGCGGGAACTGGCCGGACTGCTGGAAGTGAAGCGGCTCAAAAAGGGCTGGCTAAAAGCAGAGCTGAGTCTGGGCACAGTGGAATTCTCTTGTTTGGCTGCTTGAGAAAGAAGTTCACGCTCAGCCTTGTTGCTTTAGGAAAGAAATCAAAGCTCTTTATTGTAGGAGAACTGCATGCTGGTTAGGAAAGGCAGAGTAAAGGCTTCTAGCTGTCTATCTAAGAGGGATTGCAGAACGCATCTGCAGCCCTCATGGTGGACAAAAGGGAGAGAGAGAAGGAGAATGACCAGAAGGGAGAGAAATCCCAAAGGCCATTTATGCCGGGTCGATTTTGATGCTCCCTCAAAGGTCCTTTTTTAAATCCGACCTTTAAAATGCCTATTCATGGTTCCTATGCAAAAGGAGAAAGTCAAACCAATTCCACCCCCTCTCCACTCGGCTGCTCCTTCATTAGCATAGCCATTCACAATCATCTTTTACATAGCTAACCCTCGACCGCGATTCTTCATGCTTCCTTGAGTGGATGCTTCAAGGCGGGGAAGGAGCAAATAAAAATAGGTTGCGTTAAAGGGGCTCTTAAGAAATGTGAAGCAGGTATGCACCGGCTTTGCAGTGGCTTCTGGAATGACGGTTCAGCGTGAAGAACTCAAAACAATATGCGGGGCACTTCAGCCTGGAACACGCTGCTAATTACCAAGCATAAGCAGCCTAAGAGTAGCATTCCCTCCCCGGTAGCTCCAAGGCCAGTGCTAGCAGTAAGCGACATGGCACAGTCCGTTCCTTCCAGCACCGCCTACTCCTCATTCTGCTGGAGGTCGCACCTCTGAGTCTTGGGCGCATGATCCAGCAGGCGCTTCGACTGCTCAAGCCCCCCACCCCCCGAAAGACAAGAGGCTCGACAAGAGCATGGCCATGCTGTTGCGCATATTCCAGTCTTGGCCCTGGGGCTGGTGCCGGGAGACCTTGCTTCGCTTCTTCGGAGGCTGCCCCCCCCCCGCCAGGCTGGCCTTGTGGGCCCCCTCCACATAGCCAGGTGGGGCAGCTTCAAGCAGTGTTTTGTCTCCCTCAGGTGTGGAAGCTGCTGCCTCTACTGCCAGAGGCAGCCAAGACCTTGCAGGAGCCGGACGAACAAAAGGCCCAGAGGCTGTTTTGCCAGCTGCACCGCTGCTTGGCCCAGACCACCGACTTCTCTCTGGCAGCGGCCACGGCTGGCCGGCTAGTCCCCCTCTTTCACGCAGTAAGTCCCGCTCTGCCAGGGTCGGCCCCTGCTGGCTGGGGGGAGGAGCTAGGAGGTGCCAAGTGGGCACCAGAGCAGCACAGCCAGGCCCGTTTGGGTGCCTTGTTCCCCACAGGAGTCCCCCCAGGCCCGCGCCTTTGGATTTGACGCCTTTGGGACAATGCTGAGAAGAGGAGCTACAGAAAGGGCCGTGAAAGACCTGTCCCTCAGCAGCCTGGTGCCTCTCCTGCTGCATCTGCATGATGAGAACATCGATGTCATCGAGGTAGGCACCTGGGCACACCTGGGGGAGGCAGAGGCTGTTGCAGTCCCACAGGTGGAGAGCTCTCCCTGGAGCCCCCCTCACTGTCCATCTGTCTGTCTGGAGGGGGAAGATGGAGCCGTGCGACGCTTGACCCCCCCTCCCCCTCCTCCTCTGCAGGCTTGTTGGGACACCCTGACAACTGTGGCTGTCCTCCTGGGGTGCGAGAGGCTGCGCTGGCTGATCCCGAAGCGGGACTCCTGGGCCGTCTGGCTTGTCATCGTAAGTTGCCCCGCTCTGCCTTTCCGGACCCCTCTCCCTCTGGCCGGGGACGCCAAGGGCTTTTTGCAGAGCCCCAAAGGTCGCCTGGTCAAGAGAGGATTGCTTTAACACCCTTGTGTTAAAGCCAGCGTGGTGTAATGGTTAAGAGCGGTGGCTTGGAGCGGTGTAGTCTGATCTGGAGAACCGGGTTCGATTCCCCACTCCTCCACATGAGCGGCGGAGGCTAATCTGGTGAACTGGGTTGGTTTCCCCACTCCTCCACGTGAAGCCAGCTGGGTGACCTTGGACTAGTCACACTCTCTCAGCCCCACCTCCCTCACAGAGTGTCTGTTAAGGGGAGGAGAAGGGGATGTGATTGTAAGCTGGTTTGGTTCTCCCTTGAGTGGTAGAGAAAGTTGGCATACCAAAACCAAGTCTTCTTCTTTGGCCCCTTCGATCTGGGTGAGCCAGATGTTGGAGTTATTCCAAAGCCCTCTGTGAAAGACACGCATCCCCAGTGGATCCTGATGCGGGACAGCAAGCACAGATCCAAGGGTGGTAACCCCCACCCCCCCGCGTTCAGTTGTCATCAAAAGAGAGTTTGGGCCTGGGTTAGAATCGGGTTCTTTTCCCCAAGGAAGGAGAGGAGAGTCTTCTTGCACCAGCGCTAACGGCCCGGTCCTTCTTTGGCTCGTCTCCTAGGCAAAGCGGTTCAGGAAGGTTCCGAAGTGCCCCTTCCTGCAGCAGATCCTGGAGCACCTGAGGAGCCCTCAAGCGAACATCCGAGAGGCGGCGGTCAGGATCCTGGGTACGTCTGCTCTTTCCCAGCTGGGTCTCCCTTTTCTCTCTCTGAAAACGGTAAGGAAGAGAAAAGTGGATGGTTCTTCACCCGCAAGCGGAGATGTCCTGAGGCTTAGGGTGGCCCGCATTTCTTGAAGAGCCTTCCCCATGATCCCCATGACGTGGGAGTGAGGAGAGTCTCTGTGTGGCCATGTGGCCCCTGGCGTCCCAGGACCACGGCCAAGTGGACTCTCCCCCTGACGTCCGACTCTTAAGAACACCCTTTTCTCTTCCTAGACTTGGTAGGGCAGGAGACCAAGGATAAAAGAAAGATGACCATCATCTACCAGGGTGAGTTTGGCTCTTCTTTTGGCTGGAGCATCTGGAGACACCTGTCTGTATATCTGTCACCCTGGGACCCTTCTCTCCTGGAAAGATCTCAGGGCACTGTATCCTGACAGTAGCCCTGTGAGGTAGGACACTGGGCCAAGGACTCTCCATCCAGCTCCGTGGCTGAACGGAGACTCCACCCAAGTCGCTCCTGTCCGAGCTGGGTGCTCCTGCCACTAGCCCACACTGCCAGGAGATCAATGGTCTGCAGACCTGCTTTCTCCCCCTCTCTTCTCCTCAGAGAAGGGGATAACGCCAGCGGCCATGTTGGTTTAGCCAGGCGATTCTTCAGTTAGTATTTCCAAGGGAGGGCACTTTGCATCAGGCGAGGCGTGTGGGCGAAGGGAGCGGCAGCATCTCTCTTCCCTGCCCGCTTTCTTCCCATCACCAATCCTGGAAGTGAGCTCGGAGAAAAGCTGCCGCCTGGCATGAGGGATCAGACCTCCCCAGGCCCCCTTCCGCCCCATGAATGGGACCCTCCTGGTGTGTCCTCTTCAGCTGCGTGGCTTTTGACCCGTCCTTCCTTTCCTTCCTTCTTAGCCCTCCGAGACATGTGGCGGGATAAGTATTCATCCATCAGCACCCTGGCCCTCCATACCATCGACGTCCTGGAGGCTCTGAATGAAGGGGTCTCCCCTGGCTGGAGCCTCTGGGAAAGGCTGAGGTGGAGGTTGAGGGGCTGCTGCTCACCTGCAGAAGGTAAGCCTTGGCTGGGGACTGGGGGGGTACCCAGAGCGGAGGCTGTGTTGGATTGTGAGGGCTTTGTTAATCCCAAATCCCTGTTAAATTAGCAGAGTGCACAAAGGCTGTTGTGCGCAGAGAAGCCCATCCAAACCTGTGTGTGTGTCAGGAACAAAATTGCTAGGAGCCTAGCAAGATGGTGGCAAGATGGAGAAGAGGTGCCAGTGTTTGTGAGGAGGTGGGGAAAGAAACAGGAAGGAAGGAAGTTTCCCGAAGAGTAGCCATCTCCATATCAAAGGGATAGGTCAGAGCAGTAGAGAAAAGGATGCCCCAGCGTCTTGTCCCCTCTATCTCTCTGAAGCACTGCCCTCGATCCTCCCGAGAGGCAGATGGCTGAAATGATGCCTGAAAAGGCCACTGCATGGATTTGGCGCATACAAAAGACCTCTTGATGTGGTTTTTCAGGGTTCTGGGTTGCATGGGCTGAACCTGAAAATCTGTGCCTTCCCCTTTCACACAACATGGTGACTGAGCGTAGCAGGAAGATCTCCACGTGGCACTCCTTGACTGTAGCATCTGAAAAGGGGTAGAGACAGGCAGGCTGGGAGGAAGGGAAAATAAAGGGCAGAAGAAAGAGACAGGAAAGCTGGGGAAATGAGAAAGGAAAAGTCATGAAGGGAGCCAGAAGACTGGGGGTGCCTTGAAAAGTAAGGAGGGGGAAAGGGACTCTCCCCCGCCCCCTGGGGTGACTTGAGGTTGAGATCTGCTTCTGAAACCTACAGACTCCTTCCCCTCACAAAAAGCATGGTTGAGGGACTTACGCCCTGTAAACTGTAGCCCTGCGGCAAAACCATAAACAGATTCCAGCAGACGGCAAGTCCACGAAAGCAGACTTTTATTTGGTTAGAATCGACAGGTTTCAGAAGCCATATTCAAAAGGACACTAGTAAGGGGCAAAGGCAAGGTGCAGAGCATATATGGAAAAGCAACAGGAGATAACTGGTAACCTAGACAACCCCCCTCCCAGAGGCAGGACGGAGCACTTGGCAATTCTCACAGTATGGGAATTTATGAAGACTAAACACGGGGCACAGATTGGCCTTGAACAGAACAGCACAACAGCACCTGGGAGCAGGACAAGCGCACTACCACATACCATCCCCCTGGCTTGCTCCTGACACCCTCCACCCCAGTTCTAATGCTGGTAGCTGATTGCCGTGAGAAAAGGGTTCTTGTGCTTGCAAAATTAGAACTTCAGCTGCTAGATCCAATTCTTTGCCCTTGGACAGAGATTCCAGGTAGGCCAGGGCAATCCTTTTTCTCTCCACTATTTCTCTCCTTTTCACACAGAAGCCACACACACACACACCAGCGCTGTGTGACCATTCAGATTCTCCGCCCACCCTGTTATAACACTGGAGTAACAAAACATCCTTCAAGCTCAACTTTTGAAAAGACCTCTGGGTATTTGTGGACACCTCCAATGACCCCACTCTGCCTTCCTGAAAGGCAGGCTGAGCCGAGGGTGATTCTCTTCTGTTCTTGAAGAAAACAAAAAATAAAACCAACTTGAGATAGGAATGAAGCCCTCCCTTGACCCCCTTTCCAAAAGTCCTCCTCCCGGTAGCCCCTCCCTGCTGTTTACAGCACTGGGCATTCTCTTCTGCAGGGGATGGGTCCCGTGCAGCCATCCACACTTGAACAGGGATGTTCAGGAAACATTCTTTGGTGGGGTTCTCGTTTTTGTTTTGGAGGGAGGAACGGGTTGTGAAAGGTCTATTCCCAGAGGACCACGTCATGTGGAAACGTGAAAAAAACCACCCTAGTTGGGTGGCTGAAAGGTGTGGAATCCTTGCTGTCAAAGCAGCCCTGTTCTTTGGATCGCAGCGCACATCGCTGAGTGCAACATGCTGAGATGCTTCCATGTGGCAATGATTCTCCACATTGCTTTCTTCACATGCTCACCGGCAGTGGAGTGCCCACGCGTGCTCCACGACATCTCCTCAAGGCATCTGCAGTGAGGCTCGGGGAGCGGAGATTAGCTGCGCGGTGGAGAGGTTGTAATTCAAATCCAGCTACAGATCCCTCCCTCTCCATCTTTCTCTCCTCTAGATGTATGAAGCCACTCTCTGCCCAGGGACAGTAAACCATCAGAACCAGGATTGGGGAGGCAGCGCTCAAAAAATCCATGAGCAGGAAAGTATGGGGGATCTGAAAATATTTTGTAAATATTTTTGTGTAAATACCGGATTTTCCGGCGTACAAGTCGACTGGGCGTATAAGACGACCCCCCATTTTTACAGTTAAAATTTAGAGTTTGGGATTGTCCCGAGTCTGCGGCCTAGGGTCGGCCCTCAGGACTGCGCCCCAACCCCACGGCCGCCCCCAGACCTCCTGGAGTGGCCCAACCCGAGTCCACGGCCTGGGGCCAGCCCTCGGGACTGCGCCCCAACCCCGCGGCCACCACCGGTCCTCCTGGGGCGGCTCAACCCCCGGGGACATGGACAGAGCGGAGGCGGCTCCCCAGGGAGATTCTCCAGTCCGGCTCGGAATTCAGCATCCGGCGTATAAGACGACACCCGGCGTATAAGACGACCCCCGACTTTTGAGAAGATTTTCCTGGGTTAAAAAGTAGTCTTATACGCCAGAAAAGTTCTCTGATTCTTTTATCCCATGATATTGATGTTCTTTTTAACATTATAACATTATAAAAATATAAAAATATTGAAGGTAAAATTATCCCCATTAAAAAATAAAAAGCAAAAATATTATACCCATTAAAGATAACATAATCCCGGATATCTTCATTAATGATAAAAAATCATCAGTTAAAATTAGTTAATCCATTGGTTATTGGTTATTGTTGTAATGGTAATTGCCACTATATTAGACTTTCAACTATTTTAGACTCAATTAGTTCAGTAAGTTGTTGTTAATAGAAAATTATCCCAGTTAAAAATAAAAAAAAATAAAAAAAGCTTAAAACAAAAATCCTCCAGGGAGGGAGGGAGGGAAGGAAGGGAAAGGAAAAGAAGGGAGTCTAGGAAGTTAAGCCAGGGTTTCCAGGTCTCCAGGGAGGCAGGGAAGGGAAAGGAAAAGAAAGATGGCTAGAAAGGAAAGCCAGGGTTGCCAGGTCTCCAGGGAGGGAGGGAGGGAGGGAGGGAGAGAAGGAAGGGAAAGGAAAAGAGACCTGGAAACCCTGGCTTTCCTTCCTAGATTTCCTTCTTTTCTTTCCCTTCCCTTCCCTCCCTCCCTCCCTGGAGACCTGGCAATCCTGGCTTTCCTTGCTAGCTAATTTCTTATCCTTTACCTTCCCTCCCTCCCTTCCACCCTCCCTCCCTGGAGACCTGAATTCCGTGGCTTAACTTCCTAGACTCCCTTCTTTTCCTTTCCGTTCCTTCCCTTCCTGCGTACATCCCTCCCTCTGTGGAGACCTGGAAACTCTGGCTTTCCTTTCTTCCTTCTTTTCCTTTCTCTCCCTTCCCTCCCTGGAGACCTGGAAACCCTGGCTTACCTTCCTAGACTCCCTTCTTTTCCTTTCCTTCCTTCCCTCCCTCCCTCCCTCCCTCCCTCCCTGGAGACCTGGAAACCCAAGCTTAACTTCCTAGACTCCCTTCTTTCCCTTACCCTTCCTTCCCTCCCTCCCTCCTTCCCTGGTGACCTGGAAACCCTGACTTTCCTTCCTTCCTTCCTTTCCTTTCTCTCCCCTCCCTGGAAACCCTGGCTTACCTTCCTAGACTCCCTTCTTTTCCTTTTTTTTTTAATTTAAATTTTATTGGATTTTATAATACAAATTTCCCATATTAACAAACAACAATAATGGTAACATGTAATTCTAAATCCTAACTAGATGTTGTTGTAATTTCTTATATACGTTATAAACTACCAAATAACGGAAAATTTTTCGACTTCCCCATCACCTCCGTCCGCCTCTTAATAAAGTATTCTGACCCATCGTAATTGGTCTGATCTTCTTATATCTCAGTTAAATTTCATATAACATATTCTATTAGTATAATTAATATTAATAGTATCGTTTAGATCAGATTAAAAGGTAGTCTTCCATTTTCCCCAATCCTAATTCATATTCACAATATTTCATCCAAGCCTCCCATTCCCCCATAAATCGTACATTGTCTTTTTGATTTAAAATGGCTGTAAGTTTTGCCATTTCACCAGTTCAAACATTTTCAAAATCCAGTCTTTTTTCTTTGGGATTTCTGCCCCTTTCCATTTCGCTGCAAAGAGCAATCTTGCCGCTGTTGTAGCATAAATCAGAAAAGTCCTTGGGTATATTTTCTTGGGTATATTTTTTTGTACTATCAGTCTTACTTCATTATAAATCATATCCCAAAACTCCTTAGCTTTATCACAGGTCCACCACATATGATAAAAAGAACCAATTTCTTTATTACATTTCCAACATTTAGGGGATGTCACTTTATAAATCCTTGCAATCTTCTTAGGTGTTAAATGCCATCTATACATCATTTTATATATATTTTCTCGAATTGACTGCGCATTTATTCCTTTCAGATCTTTCGCCCATAATCTTTCCCATTTGTTTAAGGCAATATCATGTCCCACAGTTTGAGCCCAGTTAATCATTGTTGGTTTAATTATTTCCTGCTCACAATAAATTGTTAAAAGAAGATTATACATTTTAGAGATCAGTTGAGTGTTATTATCTAATAACATCCTGTGAAAAGGCGATTTTTCTTTAGAAAATCCGTTCTTCATATCTTGTGTAAATACTGATTTAATTTGATGATATTGAAGCCATTGTAAATCGTCTTTAAGTAACTGAAAGTCTTTTAGTGAGCTTTTTTCCCCTTCCCAGTTAATTAACTCTTGGTAGGTAATAAATTTGTCCAATCTAAGTGGGCGTAATGTCAACATTTCTTGAGGTGATATCCACGTCGGTGTTACTGGTTCAAGAATATGTTTATATCTCATCCAAATATGAAATAAGGAGGACCTGATTATATGGTTACGAAATGATGCTTGTATCTTGATTTTACCATACCACAAATAGCCATGCCATCCACTTATATTGTTAAAACCTTCAAGATCTAACAAACGCGAGTTAGATAAGTTCATCCAGTCCTTTAGCCATACTAAAGCGGCCGCTTCAACATAGAGTTGAAAATTAGGTAATGCTAAACCTTCTCTAACTTTAGAGTCCACCAAGTGTTTATAAGCAATCCTCGGCTTTTTCCCTTGCCAGATGAAATTTAATACATCTTTCCTCCAGGTATCAAAATATTTAACATGTGATATTATAGGCAAATTTTGGAATAAGAAAAGCATCCTTGGTAAAATATTCATTTGGACTGTTGATATACGTCCCAAAAGTGACAGCTTTTTATTTGACCAAATGATCATGTCAGTTTTTATTTTATCCCATAATTTAAGATAGTTATTAGTTATCAATTCTTTATTCTTTGCAGAGATCCAGATTCCCAAATATTTGACCTTATTAGCCTTCTCCCAACCTGTATATGATATAAATTCCTGCTGTTCTGTTTCTGGT
Organism: Euleptes europaea; assembly: GCF_029931775.1. Taxonomy (NCBI): domain Eukaryota; kingdom Metazoa; phylum Chordata; class Lepidosauria; order Squamata; family Sphaerodactylidae; genus Euleptes; species Euleptes europaea. Next base: position 19,668,037 of record NC_079313.1, on the reverse strand, counting down.
AGATTCTTAAATATTGTCTTTGTTTTTTCTTGGTTAACTTTAAACCCCGATACATTTCCAAAGTCGTCCAAAGTTTCCAGCAATATCTTCATTGATTGTGTTGGGTTCTCCAAAATTAACAGAAGGTCATCCACGAATGCTCTCAATTTGAATTCATGTTTTTTAATTTTTAATCCGCGAATGTCCTCCATACTCCTTAGCTTACAACATAGTGATTCCAACACCAACAAAAATAATAATGGAGACAGGGGACATCCTTGTCTGGTTCCTTTCTTAATTGAACAATTATCAGACATCGATTCATTCACCAAAATTTTTGCCTGTTGGGATGTGTATATGGCCGATATACCTCTCAAGAAGCGGTCTCCAAAATTTAATTTTTCCAATATCTTTTTCATAAAATCCCAGGAGACCATATCAAAAGCTTTCTCTGCATCCAGAAATACAAAGGCCGCCGTTTGTTGAATATTCTGGTCATAATATTCCAATGAGTCTAATAAAACTCTTATATTATCTTTAACTTGCCTTCCTGGAACAAAACCTGCTTGGTCTTCATGTACAAGGTCCTTAATAAAATGCTTTATCCTATTCGATAAGACCGAAGCATAGATCTTATAATCCACATTTAACAGCGAAATAGGTCTATAGTTTGATGTTTTTTCTGGATCTCTTCCTTCCTTGGGTATCAACGATATAAATGCATGAGGAAGTTAGGCCAGGGGAAGTTAGGCCAGGGTTTCCAGGTATGCAGGGAGGGAGGGAGGGAGAGAAGGGAAAGGAAAAGAAAGATGGCTAGAAAGAAAAGCCAGGGTTTCCAGGTCTCCAGGGAGGGAGGGAGGAAGGGAAGGGAAAGGAAAAGAAGGGAGTCTAGGAAGTTAAGCTTGCGTTTCCAGGTCTCCAGGGAGGGAGGGACAGAGGGAGGGAAAGAAGGAAAGGAAAAGAAGGGAGTCTAGGAAGGTACACCAGGGTTTCCAGGTCTCCAGGGAGGGCAGGAAGAGAAAGGAAAAGTTAAGCCAGAGGGAGAGAAGGGAAAGGACTCCCTTCTTTTCCTTTCCCTTCCTTCCCTCCGTCCCTCCCCCCCTGGAGACCTGGAAACCCAAGGTTAACTTCCTAGACTCCCTTCTTTTCCTTTCCCTTCTCTCCTTCCCTCCCTGGAGACCTGGAAACCCTGGGAGTCTAGGAAGTTAAGCCACGGTTTCCAGGTCTTCAGAGAGGGAGGGAGGGAAGGGAAAGGAAAAGAAACATGGCTAGAAAGGAAAGCCAGGGTTGCCAGGTCACCAGGGAAGGAGGGAGGGAGGGAAAGAAGGGAAAGGAAAAGAAGGGAGTCTAGGAAGTTAAGCTTGGGTTTCCAGCTCTCCAGGGAGGGAGGGACGGAGGGAGGGAAGGAAAGGAAAAGAAGGGAGTCTAGGAAGTTAGGCCAGAGTTTCCCGGTCTCCAGGGAGGGAGGGAGGGAAGGAGAGAAGGGAAAGGACTCCCTTCTTTTCCTTTCCCTTCCTTCCCTCCCTCTCTCCCTCCCTGAAGACATGGAATCCCTGGGAGTCTAGGAAGTTAAGCCACGGTTTCCAGGTCTTCCGGGGGGGAGGGAGGGAGGGAGGGAGGGAAGGGAAAGAAGGGAAAGGAAAAGAAGGGAGTCTAGGAAGTTAAGCTTGGGTTTCCAGGTCTCCAGGGAAGGAGGGACGGAGGGAGGGAAGGAAAGGAAAAGAAGGGAGTCTAGGAAGGTAGGCCAGGGTTTCCAGGTCTCCAGGGAAAGAGGGAGAGAAGGGAAAGGAAAAGAAACATGGCTAGAAAGGAAAGCCAGGGTTGCCAGGTCACCAAGGAAGGAGGGAGGGAGAGGAGGAGGGGAAAGGAAAAGAAGGGAGTCTTAGAAGTTATGCCAGGGTTTCCAGGTCTCCAGGGAGGGAGGGAGGGAGAAAAGGGAAAGGACTCCCTTCTTTTCCTTTTCCTTCCTTCCCTCCGTCCCTCCCTCCCTGAAGACGTGGAAACCCTGGGAGTCTAGGAAGTTAAGCCACGGTTTCCAGGTCTTCAGGGAGGGAGGGAGGGAAAGAAGGGAAAGGAAAAGAAGGGAGTCTAGGAATTTTAGCTAGGGTTTCCAGGTCTCCAGGGAGGGAGGGACAGAGGGAGGGAAGGAAGGAAAGGAAAAGAAGGGAGTCTGGGAAGGTTGGCCCGGGTTTCCAGGTCTCCAGGGAGTGAGGGAAGGAGAGATGGGAAAGGACTCCGTTCTTTTCCTTTCCCTTCCTTCCTTCCCTCCCTCCCTCCCTCCCTGGAAACCTGGATACCCAAGGTTAACTTCCTAGACTCCCTTCTTTTCCTTTCCCTTCTCTCCCTCCCTCCCTGGAGACCTGGAAACCCTTGCTTTCCTTGCTAGCCTTCCTTCTTTTCCTTTCCTTTCCTTCCATCCCTCCCTCCCTCCCTCCCTCCCTCCCTCCCTGGAGACCTGGAAACCCTTGGAGTCTAGGAAGTTAAGCCACTGTTTCCAGGTCTTCAGGGAGGGAGGGAGGGAAGGAAGGTAAAGGAAAAAAAGGAAGTCTAGCAAGGAAAGCCAGGGTTGCCAGGTCACCAGGGAGGGAGGGAGAGGAGGAGGGGAAAGGAAAAGAAGGGAGTCTTAGAAGTTTTTCCAGGGTTTCCAGGTCTCCAGGGAGGGAAGGAGGGAGAGAAGGGAAAGGACTCCTTTCTTTTCCCTTCCCTTCTCTCCATCCCTCCCTGGAGACCTGGAAACCCTGGGAGTCTAGGAAGTTAAGCCACGTTTTCCAGGTCTTCAGGGAGGGAGGGAGGGAAGGGAGGTAAAGGAAAAGAAGGAAGGCTAGCAAGGAAAGCCAGGGTTGCCAGGTCACCAGGGAAGGAGGGAGGGAGGGAAAGAAGGGAAAGGAAAAGAAGGGAGTCTAGGAAGTTTAGCTTGGGTTTCCAGGTCTCCAGGGAGGGAGGGACAGAGAGAGGGAAGAAGGAAAGGAAAAGAAGGGAGTCTGGGAAGGTAGGCCCGGGTTTCCAGGTCTCCAGGGAGGGAGGGATGGATAGAGAGATGGGAAAGGACTCCGTTCTTTTCCTTTCCCTTACTTCCCTCAGTCCCTCCCTCCCTGGAGACCTGGATACCCAAGGTTAACTTCCTAGACTCCCCTTTTTTTTCCTTTCCCTTCTCTCCCTCCCTCCCTGGAGACCTGGAAACCCTGGCTTTCCTTGCTAGCCTTCCTTCTGTTCCTTTCCTCCCTCCCTCCCTCCCTCCCTGGAGACCTGGAAACCCTTGGAGTCTAGGAAGTTAAGACACTGTTTCCAGGTCTTCAGGGAGGGAGGGAGGGAAGGGAGGTAAAGGGAAAAAAGGAAGTCTAGCAAGGAAAGCCAGGGTTGCCAGGTCACCAGGGAGGGAGGGAGGGAGAGGAGGAGGGGAAAGGAAAAGAAGGGAGTCTTAGAAGTTATGCCAGGGTTTCCAGGTCTCCAGGGAGGGAAGGAGGGAGAGAAGGGAAAGGACTCCTTTCTTTTCCTTTCCCTTCTCTCCCTCCCTCCCTGGAGACCTTGAAACCCTGGGAGTCTAGGAAGTTAAGCCACGGTTTCCAGGTCTCCAGGGAGGGAAGGAGGGAGAGAAGGGAAAGGACTCCTTTCTTTTCCTTTCCCTTCTCTCTTTCCCTCCCTGGAGACCTTGAAACCCTGGGAGTCTAGGAAGTTAAGCCACGGTTTCCAGGTCTTCAGGGAGGGAGGGAGGGAAGGGAGGTAAAGGAAAAGAAGGAAGGCTAGCAAGGAAAGCCAGGGTTGCCAGGTCACCAGGGAGGGAGAGGAGGAGGGGAAAGAAAAAGATGGGAGTCTAGGAAGTTATGCTAGGGTTTCCAGGTCTCCAGGGAGGGAGGGAGGGAGGGAAGGGTAAGGAAAAGATGTAAGGCCAGCAAGGAATGCTAGGGTTGCCAGGTCACCAGGGAGGGAGGGAGGGAAGGAAGGGAATGGAAAAGAAGGGATTCTAGGAAGTTAGGCCAGGTTTCCAGGTCTCCAAGGAGGGAGGGAGGGAGAGAAGGGAAAGGACTCCCTTCTTTTCCTTTCCCTTCCTTCCCTCCGTCCCTCCCTCCCTGGAGACCTGGAAACCCAAGGTTAACTTCCTAGACTCCCTTCTTTTCCTTTCCCTTCTCTCCCTCCCTCCCTGGAGACCTGGAAACCCTTGCTTTCCTTGCTAGCCTTCCTTCTTTTCCTTTCCTTCCATCCCTCCCTCCCTCCCTCCCTGGAGACCTGGAAACCCTTGGAGTCTAGGAAGTTAAGCCACTGTTTCCAGGTCTTCAGGGAGGGAGGGAGGGAAGGGAGGTAAAGGAAAAAAAGGAAGTCTAGCAGAGAAGCCAGGGTTGCCAGGTCACCAGGGAGGGAGGGAGGGAGAGGAGGAGGGGAAAGGAAAAGAAGGGAGTCTTAGAAGTTATGCCAGGGTTTCCCGGTCTCCAGGGAGGGAGGGAGGGAGGGAGGGAGAGAAGGGAAAGGACTCCCTTCTTTTCCTTTCCCTTCCTTCCCTCCCTCCCTCCCTCCCTGAAGACATGGAATCCCTGGGAGTCTAGGAAGTTAAGCCACGGTTTCCAGGTCTTCCGGGAGGGAGGGAGGGAGGGAAAGAAGGGAAAGGAAAAGAAGGGAGTCTAGGAAGTTAAGCTTGGGTTTCCAGGTCTCCAGGGAAGGAGGGACGGAGGGAGGGAAGGAAAGGAAAAGAAGGGAGTCTAGGAAGGTAGGCCAGGGTTTCCAGGTCTCCAGGGAAAGAGGGAGAGAAGGGAAAGGAAAAGAAACATGGCTAGAAAGGAAAGCCAGGGTTGCCAGGTCACCAAGGAAGGAGGGAGGGAGAGGAGGAGGGGAAAGGAAAAGAAGGGAGTCTTAGAAGTTATGCCAGGGTTTCCAGGTCTCCAGGGAGGGAGGGAGGGAGAGAAGGGAAAGGACTCCCTTCTTTTCCTTCCCTTCCTTCCCTCCGTCCCTCCCTCCCTGGAGACGTGGAAACCCTGGGAGTCTAGGAAGTTAAGCCACGGTTTCCAGGTCTTCAGGGAGGGAGGGAGGGAAAGAAGGGAGAGGAAAAGAAGGGAGTCTAGGAAGTTTAGCTTGGGTTTCCAGGTCTCCAGGGAGGGAGGGACAGAGGGAGGGAAGGAAGGAAAGGAAAAGAAGGGAGTCTGGGAAGGTTGGCCCGGGTTTCCAGGTCTCCAGGGAGTGAGGGAGGGAGAGATGGGAAAGGATTCCGTTCTTTTCCTTTCTCTTCCTTCCCTCCCTCCCTCCCTCCCTGGAAACCTGGATACCCAAGGTTAACTTCCTAGACTCCCTTCTTTTCCTTTCCCTTCTCTCCCTCCCTCCCTGGAGACCTGGAAACCCTTGCTTTCCTTGCTAGCCTTCCTTCTTTTCCTTTCCTTCCATCCCCTCCCTCCCACCCTCCCTCCCTGGAGACCTGGAAACCCTTGGAGTCTAGGAAGTTAAGCCACTGTTTCCAGGTCTTCAGGGAGGGAGGGAGGGAAGGAAGGTAAAGGAAAAAAAGGAAGTCTAGCAAGGAAAGCCAGGGTTGCCAGGTCACCAGGGAGGGAGGGAGAGGAGGAGGGGAAAGGAAAAGAAGGGAGTCTTAGAAGTTATGCCAGGGTTTCCAGGTCTCCAGGGAGGGAAGGAGGGAGAGAAGGGAAAGGACTCCTTTCTTTTCCTTTCCCTTCTCTCCCTCCCTCCCTGGAGACTTGGAAACCCTGGGAGTCTAGGAAGTTAAGCCACGTTTTCCAGGTCTTCAGGGAGGGAGGGAGGGAAGGGAGGTAAAGGAAAAGAAGGAAGGCTAGCAAGGAAAGCCAGAGTTGCCAGGTCACCAGGGAAGGAGGGAGGGAGGGAAAGAAGGGAAAGGAAAAGAAGGGAGTCTAGGAAGTTTAGCTTGGGTTTCCAGGTCTCCAGGGAGGGAGGGACAGAGGGAGGGAAGGAAGGAAAGGAAAAGAAGGGAGTCTGGGAAGGTAGGCCCGGGTTTCCAGGTCTCCAGGGAGGGAGGGAGGGATGGAGTGATGGGAAAGGACTCCGTTCTTTTCCTTTCCCTTCCTTCCCTCCCGTCCCTCCCTCCCTGGAGACCTGGATACCCAAGGTTAACTTCCTAGACTCCCTTTTTTTCCCTTTCCCTTCTCTCCCTCCCTCCCTGGAGACCTGGAAACCCTGGCTTTCCTTGCTAGCCTTCCTTCTTTTCCTTTCCTTCCATCCCTCCCTCCCTCCCTCCCTCCCTCCCTCCCTCCCTCCCTGGAGACCTGGAAACCCTTGGAGTCTAGGAAGTTAAGCCACTGTTTCCAGGTCTTCAGGGAGGGAGGGAGGGAAGGAGGTAAAGGAAAAAAAGCAAGTCTAGCAAGGAAAGCCAGGGTTGCCAGATCACCAGGGAGGGAGGAAGGGAGAGGAGGAGGGGAAAGGAAAAGAAGGAAGTCTTAGAAGTTATGCCAGGGTTTCCAGGTCTCCAGGGAGGGAAGGAGGGAGAGAAGGGAAAGGACTCCTTTCTTTTCCTTTCCCTTCTCTCCCTTCCTCCCTGGAGACCTTGAAACCCTGGGAGTCTAGGAAGTTAAGCCACGGTTTCCAGGTCTCCAGGGAGGGAAGGAGGGAGAGAAGGGAAAGGACTCCTTTCTTTTCCTTTCCCTTCTCTCTTTCCCTCCCTGGAGACCTTGAAACCCAGGGAGTCTAGGAAGTTAAGCCACGGTTTCCAGGTCTTCAGGGAGGGAGGGAGGGAAGGGAGGTAAAGGAAAAGAAAGAAGGCTAGCAAGGAAAGCCAGGGTTGCCAGGTCACCAGGGAGGGAGAGGAGGAGGGGAAAGAAAAAGAAGGGAGTCTAGGAAGTTATGCTAGGGTTTCCAGGTCTCCAGGGAGGGAGGGAGGGAGGGAGGGAGAGAAGGGAAAGGACTCCCTTCTTTTCCTTTCCCTTCCTTCCCTCCCTCCCTCCCTCCCTGAAGACATGGAATCCCTGGGAGTCTAGGAAGTTAAGCCAGGGTTTCCAAGTCTTCCGGGAGGGAGGGAGGGAGGGAGGGAGGGAGGGAAGGGAAAGAAGGGAAAGGAAAAGAAGGGAGTCTAGGAAGTTAAGCTTGGGTTTCCAGGTCTCCAGGGAAGGAGGGACGGAGGGAGGGAAGGAAAGGAAAAGAAGGGAGTCTAGGAAGGTAGGCCAGGGTTTCCAGGTCTCCAGGGAAAGAGGGAGAGAAGGGAAAGGAAAAGAAACATGGTTAGAAAGGAAAGCCAGGGTTGCCAGGTCACCAAGGAAGGAGGGAGGGAGAGGAGGAAGGGAAAGGAAAAGAAGGGAGTCTTAGAAGTTATGCCAGGGTTTCCAGGTCTCCAGGGAGGGAGGGAGGGAGAGAAGGGAAAGGACTCCCTTCTTTTCCTTTTCCTTCCTTCCCTCCGTCCCTCCCTCCCTGGAGACGTGGAAACCCTGGGATTCTAGGAAGTTAAGCCACGGTTTCCAGGTCTTCAGGGAGGGAGGGAGGGAGAGAGAAGGGAAAGGAAAAGAAGAGAGTCTAGGAAGTTTAGCTTGGGTTTCCAGGTCTCCAGGGAGGGAGGGACAGAGGGAGGGAAGGATGGAAAGGAAAAGAAGGGAGTCTGGGAAGGTTGGCCTGGGTTTCCAGGTCTCCAGGGAGTGAGGGAGGGAGAGATGGGAAAGGACTCCGTTCTTTTCCTTTCCCTTCCTTCCCTCCCTCCCTCCCTCCCTGGAAACCGGGATACCCAAGGTTAACTTCCTAGACTCCCTTCTTTTCCTTTTCCCTTCTCTCCCTCCCTCCCTGGAGACCTGGAAACCCTTGCTTTCCTTGCTAGCCTTCCTTCTTTTCCTTTCCTTCCATCCCTCCCTCCCACCCTCCCTCCCTCCCTGGAGACCTGGAAACCCTTGGAGTCTAGGAAGTTAAGCCATTGTTTCCAGGTCTTCAGGAAGGGAGGGAGGGAAGGAAGTAAAGGAAAAAAAGGAAGTCTAGCAAGGAAAGCCAGGGTTTCCAGGTCACCAGGGAGGGAGGGAGAGGAGGAGGGGAAAGGAAAAGAAGATAGTTTAGAAGTTTTTCCAGGGTTTCCAGGTCTCCAGGGAGGGAAGGAGGGAGAGAAGGGAAAGGACTCCTTTCTTTTCCTTTCCCTTCTCTCCCTCCTCCCTGGAGACCTGGAAACCCTGGGAGTCTAGGAAGTTAAGCCACGGTTTCCAGGTCTTCAGGGAGGGAGGGAGGGAAGGGAGGTAAAGGAAAAGAAGGAAGGCTAGCAAGGAAATCCAGGGTTGCCAGGTCACCAGGGAAGGAGGGAGGGAGGGAAAGAAGGGAAAGGAAAAGAAGGGAGTCTAGGAAGTTTAGCTTGGGTTTCCAGGTCTCCAGGGAGGGAGGGACAGAGGGAGGGAAGGAAGGAAAGGAAAAGTAGGGAGTCTGGGAAGGTAGGCCCGGGTTTCCAGGTCTCCAGGGAGGGAGGGATGGATGGAGAGATGGGAAAGGACTCCGTTCTTTTCCTTTCCCTTCCTTCCCTCCGTCTCTCCCCTCCCTGGAGACCTGGATACCCAAGGTTAACTTCCTAGACTCCCTTTTTTTTCCTTTCCCTTCTCTCCCTCCCTCCCTGGAGACCTGGAAACCCTGGCTTTCCTTGCTAGCCTTCCTTCTTTTCCTTTCCTTCCATCCCTCCCTCCCTCCCTCCCTCCCTGGAGACCTGGAAACCCTTGGAGTCTAGGAAGTTAAGACACTGTTTCTAGGTCTTCAGGGAGGGAGGGAGGGAAGGGAGGTAAAGGAAAAAAAGGAAGTCTAGCAAGGAAAGCCAGGGTTGCCAGGTCACCAGGGAGGGAGGGAGGGAGAGGAGGAGGGGAAAGGAAAAGAAGGGAGTCTTAGAAGTTATGCCAGGGTTGCCAGGTCTCCAGGGAGGGAAGGAGGGAGAGAAGGGAAAGGACTCCTTTCTTTTCCTTTCCCTTCTCTCCCTCCCTCCCTGGAGACCTTGAAACCCTGGGAGTCTAGGAAGTTAAGCCACGGTTTCCAGGTCTCCAGGGAGGGAAGGAGGGAGAGAAGGGAAAGGACTCCTTTCTTTTCCTTTCCCTTCTCTCTTTCCCTCCCTGGAGACCTTGAAACCCTGGGAGTCTAGGAAGTTAAGCCACGGTTTCCAGGTCTTCAGGGAGGGAGGGAGGGAAGGGAGGTAAAGGAAAAAGCAAGGAAGGCTAGCAAGGAAAGCCAGGGTTGCCAGGTCACCAGAAGGGAGAGGAGGAGGGGAAAGAAAAAGAAGGGAGTCTAGGAAGTTATGCTAGGGTTTCCAGATCTCCAGGGAGGGAGGGAGGGAGGGAGGGAAGGGTAAGGAAAAGATGTAAGGCCAGCAAGGAAAGCTAGGGTTGCCAGGTCACCAGGAGGGAGGGAAGGAAGGGAATAGAAAAGAAGGATTCTAGGAAGTTAGACCAGGTTTCCAGGTCTCCAAGGAGGGAGGGAGGGAGAGAAGGGAAAGGACTCCCTTCTTTTCCTTTCCCTTCCTTCCCTCCGTCCCTCCCTCCCTGGAGACCTGGAAACCCAAGGTTAACTTCCTAGACTCCCTTCTTTTCCTTTCCCTTCTCTCCCTGCCTCCCTGGAGACCTGGAAACCCTTGCTTTCCTTGCTAGCCTTCCTTCTTTTCCTTTCCTTCCCTCCCTCCCTCCCTCCCTCCCTCCCTCCCTCCCTCCCTGGAGACCTGGAAACCTTGGAGTCTAGGAAGTTAAGCCACTGTTTCCAGGTCTTCAGGGAGGGAAGGGAGGTAAAGGAAAAAAAGGAAGTCTAGCAAGGAAAGCCAGGGTTGCCAGGTCACCAGGGAGGGAGGGAGGGAGAGGAGGAGGGGAAAGGAAAAGAAGGGAGTCTTAGAAGTTATGCCAGGGTTTCCAGGTCTCCAGGCAGGGAAGGAGGGAGAGAAGGGAAAGGACTCCTTTCTTTCCTTTCCCTTCTCTCCCTCCCTCCTGGAGACCTGGAAACCCTGGGAGTCTAGGAAGTTAAGCCACGGTTTCCAGGTCTTCAGGGAGGGAGGGAGGGAACGGAGGTAAAGGAAAAGAAGGAAGGCTAGCAAGGAAAGCCAGGATTGCCAGGTCACCAGGGAAGGAGGGAGGGAGGGAAAGAAGGGAAAGGGAAAGGAAAAGAAGGGACTCTAGGAAGTTTAGATTGGGTTTCCAGGTCTCCAGGGAGGGTGGGACAGAGGGAGGGAAGGAAGGAAAGGAAAAGAAGGGAGTCTGGGAAGGTAGGCCCGGGTTTCCAGGTCTCCAGGGAGGGAGGGATGGAGAGATGGGAAAGGACTCCGTTCTTTTCCTTTCCCTTCCTTCCCTCCGTCCCTCCCTCCCTGGAGACCTGGATACCCAAGGTTAACTTCCTAGACTCCCTTCTTTTCCTTTCCCTTCTCTCCCCTCCCTGGAGACCTGGAAACCCTGGCTTTCCTTGCTAGCCTTCCTTCTTTTCCTTTACCTCCATTCCCTCCCTCCCTCCCTGGAGACCTGGAAACCCTTGGAGTCTAGGAAGTTAGGACACTGTTTCCAGGTCTTCAGGGAGGGAGGGAGGGAAGGGAGGTAAAGGAAAAAAAGGAAGTCTAGCAAGGAAAGCCAGGGTTGCCAGGTCACCAGGGAGGGAGGGAGGGAGAGGAGGAGGGGAAAGGAAAAGAAGGGAGTCTTAGAAGTTTTGCCAGGGTTTCCAGGTCTCCCGGGAGGGAAGGACCGAGAGAAGGGAAAGGACTCCTTTCTTTCCCTTTCCCTTCTCTCCCTCCCTCCCTGGAGACCTTGAAACCCTGGGAGTCTAGGACGTTAAGCCACGGTTTCCAGGTCTTCAGGGAGGAGGGAGGGAAGGGAGGTAACGGAAAAGAAGGAAGACTAGCAAGGAAAGCCAGGGTTGCCAGGTCACCAGGGAGGGAGAGGAGGAGGGAAAGAAAAAGAAGGGAGTCTAGGAAGTTGTGCTAGGGTTTCCAGGTCTCCAGGGAGGGAGGGAGAGAAGGGTAAGGAAAAGATGGAAGGCCAGCAAGGAAAGCTAGGGTTGCCAGGTCACCAGGGAGGGAGGGAGGGAAGGAAGGGAATGGAAAAGAAGGGAGTCTAGGAAGTTTAGCTTGGGTTTCCAGGTCTCCAGGGAGGGAGGGACAGAGGGAGGGAAGGAAGGAAAGGAAAAGAAGGGAGTCTGGGAAGGTAGGCCCGGGTTTCCAGGTCTCCAGGGAGGGAGGGATGGATGGAGTGGTGGGAAAGGACCTCCGTTCTTTTCCTTTCCCTTCTCTCCCTCCCTGGAGACCTGGAAACCCTGGCTTTCCTTGCTAGCCTTCCTTCTTTTCCTTTCCTTCCATCCCTCCCTCCCTCCCTCCCTCCCTCCCTGGAGACCTGGAAACCCTTGGAGTCTAGGAAGTTAAGACACTGTTTCCAGGTCTTCAGGGAGGGAGGGAGGGAAAAGGGAGGTAAAGGAAAAAAAGGAAGTCTAGCAAGGAAAGCCAGGGTTGCCAGATCACCAGGGAAGGAGGAAGGGAGAGGAGGAGGGGAAGGAAAAGAAGGGAGAAGTTATGCCAGGGTTTCCAGGTCTCCAGGGAGGGAAGGAGGGAGAGAAGGGTAAGGACTCCTTTCTTTTCCTTTCCCTTCTCTCCCTCCCTCCCTGGAGACCTTGAAACCCTGGGAGTCTAGGAAGTTAAGCCACGGCTTCCAGGTCTCCAGGGAGGGAAGGAGGGAGAGAAGGGAAAGGACTCCTTTCTTTTCCTTTCCCTTCTGTCTTTCCCTCCCTGGAGACCTTGAAACCCTGGGAGTCTAGGAAGTTAAGCCACGGTTTCCAGGTCTTCAGGGAGGGAGGGAGGGAAGGGAGGTAAAGGAAAAGAAGGAAGGCTGGCAAGGAAATCCAGGGTTGCCAGGTCACCAGGGAGGGAGAGTAGGAGGGGAAAGAAAAAGAAGGGAGTCTAGGAAGTTATGCTAGGGTTTCCAGGTCTCCAGGGAGGGAGGGAGGGAGAGAAGGGAAAGGACTCCCTTCTTTTCCTTTCCCTTCCTTCCCTCCCTCCCTCCCTCCCTGAAGACATGGAATCCCTGGGAGTCTAGGAAGTTAAGCCACGGTTTCCAGGTCTTCCGGGAGGGAGGGAGGGAGGGAGGGAAGGGAAAGAAGGGAAAGAAAAGAAGGGAGTCTAGGAAGTTAAGCTTGGGTTTCCAGGTCTCCAGGGAAGGAGGGACGGAGGGAGGGAAGGAAAGGAAAAGAAGGGAGTCTAGGAAGGTAGGCCAGGGTTTCCAGGTCTCCAGGGAAAGAGGGAGAGAAGGGAAAGGAAAAGAAACATGGTTAGAAAGGAAAGCCAGGGTTGCCAGGTCACCAAGGAAGGAGGGAGGGAGAGGAGAAGGGGAAAGGAGAAGAAGGGAGTCTTAGAAGTTATGCCAGGGTTTCCAGGTCTCCAGGGAGGGAGGGTGGGAGAGAAGGGAAAGGACTCCCTTCTTTTCCTTTCCCTTCCTTCCCTCCGTCCCTCCCCTCCCTGGAGACGTGGAAACCCTGGGAGTCTAGGAAGTTAAGCCACGGTTTCCAGGTGTTCAGGGAGGGAGGGAGGGAAAGAAGGGAAAGGAAAAGAAGGGAGTCTAGGAAGTTTAGTTTGGGTTTCCAGGTCTCCAGGGAGGGAGGGACAGAGGGAGGGAAGGAAGGAAAGGAAAAGAAGGGAGTCTGGGAAGGTTGGCCCGGGTTTCCAGATCTCCAGGGAGTGAGGGAGGGAGAGATGGGAAAGGACTCCGTTCTTTTCCTTTCCCTTCCTTCCCTCCCTCCCTCCCTCCGTGGAAACCTGGATACCCAAGGTTAACTTCCTAGACTCCCTTCTTTTCCTTTCCCTTCTCTCCCTCCCTCCCTGGAGACCTGGAAACCTTGCTTTCCTTGCTAGCCTTCCTTCTTTTCTCCTTTCCTTCCTTCCCTCCCTCCCTCCCTCCCTCCCTCCCTCCCTCCCTGGAGACCTGGAAACCCTTGGAGTCTAGGAAGTTAAGCCACTGTTTCCAGGTCTTTAGGGAGGGAAGGGAGGTAAAGGAAAAAAAGGAAGTCTAGCAAGGAAAGCCAGGGTTGCCAGGTCACCACGGAGGGAGGGAGGGAGAGGAGGAGGGGAAAGGAAAAGAAGGGAGTCTTAGAAGTTATGCCAGGGTTTCCAGGTCTCCAGGCAGGGAAAGGAGGGAGAGAAGGGAAAGGACTCCTTTCTTTTCCTTTCCCTTCTCTCCCTCCCTCCCTGGAGACCTGGAAACCCTGGGAGTCTAGGAAGTTAAGCCACGGTTTCCAGGTCTTCAGGGAGGGAGGGAGGGAACGGAGGTAAAGGAAAAGAAGGAAGGCTAGCAAAGAAAACAAGGGTTGCCAGGTCACCAGGGAAGGAGGGAGGGAGGGAAAGAAGGGAAAGGAAAAGAAGGGAGTCTAGGAAGTTTAGCTTGGGTTTCCAGGTCTTCAGGGAGGGAGGGACAGAGGGAGGGAAGGAAGGAAGGAAAAGAAGGGAGTCTGGGAAGGTAGGCCCGGGTTTCCAGGTCTCCAGGGAGGGAGGGATGGAGAGATGGGAAAGGACTCCGTTCTTTTCCTTTCCCTTCCTTCCCTCCGTCCCTCCCTCCCTGGAGACCTGGATACCCAAGGTTAACTTCCTAGACTCCCTTTTTTTTCCTTTCCCTTCTCTCCCTCCCTCCTGGAGACCTGGAAACCCTGGCATTCCTTGCTAGCCTTCCTTCTTTTCCATTCCTAACACCCCTCCCTCCCTCCCTCCCTCCCTCCCTGGAGACCTGGAAACCCTTGGAGTCTAGGAAGTTAGGACACTGTTTCCAGGTCTTCAGGGAGGGAGGGAGGGAAGGGAGGTAAAGGAAAAAAAGGAAGTCTAGCAAGAAAGCCAGGGTTGCCAGGTCTCCAGGGAGGGAGGGAGGGAGAGGAGGAGGGGAAAGGAAAAGAAGGGAGTCTTAGATGTTTTGCCAGGGTTTCCAGGTCTCCCGGGAGGGAAGGACCGAGAGAAGGGAAAGGACTCCTTTCTTTCCCTTTCCCTTCTCTCCCTCCCTCCCTGGAGACCTTGAAACCCTGGGAGTCTAGGACGTTAAGCCACGGTTTCCAGGTCTTCAGGGAGGGAGGGAGGGAAGGGAGGTAACGGAAAAGAAGGAAGACTAGCAAGGAAAGCCAGGGTTGCCAGGTCACCAGGGAGGGAGAGGAGGAGGGGAAAGAAAAAGAAGGGAGTCTAGGAAGTTGTGCTAGGGTTTCCAGGTCTCCAGGGAGGGAGGGAGGGAGAGAAGGGTAAGGAAAAGATGGAAGGCCAGCAAGGAAAGCTAGGGTTGCCAGGTCACCAGGAGGGAGGGAGGGAAGGAAGGGAATGGAAAAGAAGGAATTCTAGGAAGTTAGGCCAGGTTTCCAGGTCTCCAGGGAGGGAGGGAGGGAGGGAGGGAAAGAAGGAAAGGAAAAGAAGGGAGTCTAGGAAGTTTAGCTTGGGTTTCCAGGTCTCCAGGGAGGGAGGGACAGAGGGAGGGAAGGAAGGAAAGGAAAAGAAGGGAGTCTGGGAAGGTAGGCCCGGGTTTCCAGGTCTCCAGGGAGGGAGGGATGGATGGAGTGGTGGGAAAGGAGTCCGTTCTTTTCCTTTCCCTTCTCTCCCTCCCTGGAGACCTGGAAACCCTGGCTTTCCTTGCTAGCCTTCCTTCTTTTCCTTTCCTTCCATCCCCTCCCTCCCTCCCTCCCTCCCTCCCTCCCTGGAGACCTGGAAACCCTTGGAGTCTAGGAAGTTAAGACACTGTTTCCAGGTCTTCAGTGAGGAGGGAGGGAAGGGAGGTAAAGGAAAAAAAGGAAGTCTAGCAAGGAAAGCCAGGGTTGCCAGATCACCAGGGAAGGAGGAAGGGAGAGGAGGAGGGGAAGGAAAAGAAGGGAGAAGTTATGCCAGGTTTTCCAGGTCTCCAGGGAGGGAAGGAGGGAGAGAAGGGTAAGGACTCCTTTCTTTTCCTTTCCCTTCTCTCTTTCCCTCCCTGGAGACCTTGAAACCCTGGGAGTCTAGGAAGTTAAGCCACGGTTTCCAGGTCTTCAGGGAGGGAGGGAGGGAAGGGAGGTAAAGGAAAAGAAGGAAGGCTAGCAAGGAAGCCAGGGTTGCCAGGTCACCAGGGAGGGAGAGGAGGAGGGGAAAGAAAAAGATGGGAGTCTAGGAGTTATGCTAGGGTTTCCAGGTCTCCAGGGAGGGAGGGAGGGAGGGAAGGGTAAGGAAAAGATGTAAGGCCAGCAAGGAATGCTAGGGTTGCCAGGTCACCAGGGAGGGAGGGAGGGAAGGAAGGGAATGGAAAAGAAGGGATTCTAGGAAGTTAGGCCAGGTTTCCAGGTCTCCAAGGAGGGAGGGAGGGAGAGAAGGGAAAGGACTCCCTTCTTTTCCTTTCCCTTCCTTCCCTCCGTCCCTCCCTCCCTGGAGACCTGGAAACCCAGGTTAACTTCCTAGACTCCCTTCTTTTCCTTTCCCTTCTCTCCCTCCCTCCCTGGAGACCTGGAAACCCTTGCTTTCCTTGCTAGCCTTCCTTCTTTTCCTTTCCTTCCATCCCTCCCTCCCTCCCTCCCTGGAGACCTGGAAACCCTTGGAGTCTAGGAAGTTAAGCCACTGTTTCCAGGTCTTCAGGGAGGGAGGGAGGGAAGGGAGGTAAAGGAAAAAAAGGAAGTCTAGCAGAGAAGCCAGGGTTGCCAGGTCACCAGGGAGGGAGGGAGGGAGAGGAGGAGGGGAAAGGAAAAGAAGGGAGTCTTAGAAGTTATGCCAGGGTTTCCCGGTCTCCAGGGAGGGAGGGAGGGAGGGAGAGAAGGGAAAGGACTCCCTTCTTTTCCTTTCCCTTCCTTCCCTCCCTCCCTCCCTCCCTGAAGACATGGAATCCCTGGGAGTCTAGGAAGTTAAGCCACGGTTTCCAGGTCTTCCGGGAGGGAGGGGAGGGAGGGAAAGAAGGGAAAGGAAAAGAAGGGAGTCTAGGAAGTTAAGCTTGGGTTTCCAGGTCTCCAGGGAAGGAGGGACGGAGGGAGGGAAGGAAAGGAAAAGAAGGGAGTCTAGGAAGGTAGGTCAGGGTTTCCAGGTCTCCAGGGAAAGAGGGAGAGAAGGAAAGGAAAAGAAACATGGCTAGAAAGGAAAGCCAGGGTTGCCAGGTCACCAAGGAAGGAGGGAGGGAGAGGAGGAGGGGAAAGGAAAAGAAGGGAGTCTTAGAAGTTATGCCAGGGTTTCCAGGTCTCCAGGGAGGGAGGGAGGGAGAGAAGGGAAAGGACTCCTTCTTTTCCTTCCCTTCCTTCCCTCCGTCCCTCCCTCCCTGGAGACGTGGAAACCCTGGGAGTCTAGGAAGTTAAGCCACGGTTTCCAGGTCTTCAGGGAGGGAGGGAGGGAAAGAAGGGAGAGGAAAAGAAGGGAGTCTAGGAAGTTTAGCTTGGGTTTCCAGGTCTCCAGGGAGGGAGGGACAGAGGGAGGGAAGGAAGGAAAGGAAAAGAAGGGAGTCTGGGAAGGTTGGCCCGGGTTTCCAGGTCTCCAGGGAGTGAGGGAGGGAGAGATGGAAAGGATTCCGTTCTTTTCCTTTCTCTTCCTTCCCTCCCTCCCTCCCTCCCTGGAAACCTTTATACCCAAGGTTAACTTCCTAGACTCCCTTCTTTTCCTTTCCCTTCTCTCCCTCCCTCCCTGGAGACCTGGAAACCCTTGCTTTCCTTGCTAGCCTTCCTCTTTTCCTTTCCTTCCATCCCTCCCTCCCTCCCTCCCTCCCTGGAGACCTGGAAACCCTTGGAGTCTAGGAAGTTAAGCCACTGTTTCCAGGTCTTCAGGGAGGGAGGGAGGGAAGGAAGGTAAAGGAAAAAAAGGAAGTCTAGCAAGGAAAGCCAGGGTTGCCAGGTCACCAGGGAGGGAGGGAGAGGAGGAGGGGAAAGGAAAAGAAGGGAGTCTTAGAAGTTATGCCAGGGTTTCCAGGTCTCCAGGGAGGAAGGAGGGAGAGAAGGGAAAGGACTCCTTTCTTTTCCTTTCCCTTCACTCCCTCCCTCCCTGGAGACTTGGAAACCCTGGGAGTCTAGGAAGTTAAGCCACGTTTTCCAGGTCTTCAGGGAGGGAGGGAGGGAAGGGAGGTAAAGGAAAAGAAGGAAGGCTAGCAAGGAAAGCCAGAGTTGCCAGGTCACCAGGGAAGGAGGGAGGGAGGGAAAGAAGGGAAAGGAAAAGAAGGGAGTCTAGGAAGTTTAGCTTGGGTTTCCAGGTCTCCAGGGAGGGAGGGACAGAGGGAGGGAAGGAAGGAAAGGAAAAGAAGGGAGTCTGGGAAGGTAGGCCCGGGTTTCCAGGTCTCCAGGGAGGGAGGGAGGGATGGAGTGATGGGAAAGGACTCCGTTCTTTTCCTTTCCCTTCCTTCCCTCCGTCCCTCCCTCCCTGGAGACCTGGATACCCAAGGTTAACTTCCTAGACTCCCTTTTTTTCCCTTTCCTTCTCTCCTCCCTCCCTGGAGACCTGGAACCCCTGGCTTTCCTTGCTAGCCTTCCTTCTTTTCCTTTCCTTCCATCCCTCCCTCCCTCCCTCCCTCCCTCCCTCCCTCCCTGGAGACCTGGAAACCCTTGGAGTCTAGGAAGTTAAGCCACTGTTTCCAGGTCTTCAGGGAGGGAGGGAGGGAAGGGAGGTAAAGGAAAAAAAGCAAGTCTAGCAAGGAAAGCCAGGGTTGCCAGATCACCAGGGAGGGAGGAAGGGAGAGGAGGAGGGGAAAGGAAAAGAAGGAAGTCTTAGAAGTTATGCCAGGGTTTCCAGGTCTCCAGGGAGGGAAGGAGGGAGAGAAGGGAAAGGACTCCTTTCTTTTCCTTTCCCTTCTCTCCCTTCCTCCCTGGAGACCTTGAAACCCTGGGGAGTCTAGGAAGTTAAGCCACGGTTTCCAGGTCTCCAGGGAGGGAAGGAGGGAGAGAAGGAAAGGACTCCTTTCTTTTCCTTTCCCTTCTCTCTTTCCCTCCCTGGAGACCTTGAAACCCAGGGAGTCTAGGAAGTTAAGCCACGGTTTCCAGGTCTTCAGGGAGGGAGGGAGGGAAGGGAGGTAAAGGAAAAGAAAGAAGGCTAGCAAGGAAAGCCAGGGTTGCCAGGTCACCAGGGAGGGAGAGGAGGAGGGGAAAGAAAAAGAAGGGAGTCTAGGAAGTTATGCTAGGGTTTCAGGTCTCCAGGGAGGGAGGGAGGAGGGAGGGAGAGAAGGGAAAGGACTCCCTTCTTTTAGGAAGTTAAGCCAGGGTTTCCAAGTCTTCCGGGAGGGAGGGAGGGAGGGAGGGAAGGGAAAGAAGGGAAAGGAAAAGAAGGGAGTCTAGGAAGTTAAGCTTTGGTTTCCAGGTCTCCAGGGAAGGAGGGACGGAGGGAGGGAAGGAAAGGAAAAGAAGGGAGTCTAGGAAGGTAGGCCAGGGTTTCCAGGTCTCCAGGGAAAGAGGGAGAGAAGGGAAAGGAAAAGAAACATGGTTAGAAAGGGAAGCCAGGGTTGCCAGGTCACCAAGGAAGGAGGGAGGGAGAGGAGGAAGGGAAAGGAAAAGAAGGAGTCTTAGAAGTTATGCAGGGTTCCAGGTCTTCAGGGAGGGAGGGAGGGAGGGAAGGGTAAGGAAAAGATGTAAGGCCAGCAAGGAAAGCTAGGGTTGCCAGGTCACCAGGGAGGGAGGGAAGGAAGGGAATAGAAAAGAAGGGATTCTAGGAAGTTAGACCAGGTTTCCAGGTCTCCAAGGAGGGAGGGAGGGAGAGAAGGGAAAGGACTCCCTTCTTTTCCTTTCCCTTCCTTCCCTCCGTCCCTCCCTCCCTGGAGACCTGGAAACCCAAGGTTAACTTCCTAGACTCCTTCTTTTCCTTTCCCTTCTCTCCCTCCCTCCCTGGAGACCTGGAAACCCTTGCTTTCCTTGCTAGCCTTCCTTCTTTTCCTTTCCTTCCCTCCCTCCCTCCCTACCTCCCTCCCTCCCTCCCTGGAGACCTGGAAACCCTTGGAGTCTAGGAAGTTAAGCCACTGTTTCCAGGTCTTCAGGGAGGGAAGGGAGGTAAAGGAAAAAAAGGAAGTCTAGCAAGGAAAGCCAGGGTTGCCAGGTCACCAGGGAGGGAGGGAGGGAGAGGAGGAGGGGAAAGAAAAGAAGTTAGTCTTAGAAGTTTTTCCAGGGTTTCCAGGTCTCCAGGGAGGGAAGGAGGGAGAGAAGGGAAAGGACTCCTTTCTTTTCCTTTCCCTTCTCTCCCTCCCTCCCTGGAGACCTGGAAACCCTGGGAGTCTAGGAAGTTAAGCCACGGTTTCCAGGTCTTCAGGGAGGGAGGGAGGGAAGGGAGGTAAACGAAAAGAAGGAAGGCTAGCAAAGAAAACAAGGGTTGCCAGGTCACCAGGGAAGGAGGGAGGGAGGGAAAGAAGGGAAAGGAAAAGAAGGGAGTCTAGGAAGTTTAGCTTGGGTTTCCAGGTCTTCAGGGAGGGAGGGACAGAGGGAGGGATGGAAGGAAAGGAAAAGAAGGGAGTCTGGGAAGGTAGGCCGGGTTTCCAGGTCTCCAGGGAGGGAGGGATGGACGGAGAGATGGGAAAGGACTCCGTTCTTTCCTTTCCCTTCCTTCCCTCCGTCCCTCCCTCCCTGGAGACCTGGATACCCAAGGTTAACTTCCTAGACTCCCTTTTTTTCCTTTCCCTTCTGTCCCTCCCTCCCTGGAGACCTGGAAACCCTGGCATTCCTTGCTAGCCTTCCTTCTTTTCCATTCCTTCCACCCCTCCCTCCCTCCCTCCCTCCTGGAGACCTGGAAACCCTTGGAGTCTAGGAAGTTAAGACACTTTTTCCAGGTCTTCAGGGAGGGAGGGAGGGAAGGGAGGTAAAGGAAAAAAAGGAAGTCTAGCAAGGAAAGCCAGGGTTGCCAGGTCACCAGGGAGGGAGGGAGGGAGAGGAGGAGGGGAAAGGAAAAGAAGGGAGTCTTAGAAGTTATGCCAGGGTTTCCAGGTCTCCAGGGAGGGAAGGAGGGAGAGAAGGGAAAGGACTCCTTTCTTTTCCTTTCCCTTCTCTCCCTCCCTCCCTGGAGACCTTGAAACCCTGGGAGTCTAGGAAGTTAAGCCACGGTTTCCAGGTTTCCAGGGAGGGAAGGAGGGAGAGAAGGGAAAGGACTCCTTTCTTTTCCTTTCCCTTCTCTCTTTCCCTCCCTGGAGACCTTGAAACCCTGGGAGTCTAGGAAGTTAAGCCACGGTTTCCAGGTCTTCAGGGAGGGAGGGAGGGAAGGGAGGTAAAGGAAAAGAAGGAAGGCTAGCAAGGATAGCCAGGGTTGCCAGGTCACCAGGGAGGGAGAGGAGGAAGTGAAAGAAAAAGAAGGGAGTCTAGGAAGTTATGCTAGGGTTTCCAGGTCTCCAGGGAGGGAGGGAGGGAGGGAAGGGTAAGGAAAAGATGTAAGGCCAGCAAGGAAAGCTAGGGTTGCCAGGTCACCAGGGAGGGAGGGAAGGAAGGGAATAGAAAAGAAGGGATTCTAGGAAGTTAGACCAGGTTTCCAGGTCTCCAAGGAGGGAGGGAGGGAGAGAAGGGAAAAGACTCCCTTCTTTTCCTTTCCCTTCCTTTCCCTCCGTCCCTCTCTCCCTGGAGACCTGGAAACCCAAGGTTAACTTCCTAGACTCCCTTCTTTTCCTTTCCCTTCTCTCCCTCCCTCCCTGGAGACCTGGAAACCCTTGCTTTCCTTGCTAGCCTTCCTTCTTTTCCTTTCCTTCCATCCCTCCCTCCCTCCCTCCCTCCCTCCCTGGAGACCTGGAAACCCTTGGAGTCTAGGAAGTTAAGCCACTGTTTCCAGGTCTTCAGGGAGGGAGGGAAGGAAGGGAGGTAAAGGAAAAAAAGGAAGTCTAGCAAGGAAAGCCAGGGGTTGCCAGGTCACCAGGGAGGGAGGGAGGGAGAGAGGAGGGGAAAGGAAAAGAAGGGAGTCTTCGAAGTTATGCCAGGGTTTCCAGGTCTCCAGGGAGGGAAGGAGGGAGAGAAGGGAAAGGACTCCTTTCTTTTCTTTCCCTTTTCTCCCTCCCTCCCTGGAGACCTGGAAACCCCTGGGAGTCTAGGAAGTTAAGCCACGGTTTCCAGGTCTTCAGGGAGGGAGGGAGGGAAGGGAGGTAAAGGAAAAGAAGTAAGGCTAGCAAGGAAAGCCAGGATTGCCAGGTCACCAGGGAAGGAGGGAGGGAGGGAAAGAAGGGAAAGGAAAAGAAGGGAGTCTAGGAAGTTTAGCTTGGGTTTTCAGGTCTCAGGGAGGGAGGGACAGAGGGAGGGAAGGAAGGAAAGGAAAAGAAGGGAGTCTGGGAAGGTAGGCCCGGGTTTCCAGGTCTCCAGGGAGGGAGGGATGGAGAGCTGGGAAAGGACTCCGTTCTTTTCCTTTCCCTTCCTTCCCTCCGTCCCTCCCTCCCTGGAGACCTGGATACCCAAGGTTAACTTCCTAGACTCCCTTCTTTTCCTTTCCCTTCTCTCCCTCCCTCCCTGGAGACCTGGAAACCCTGGCTTTCCTTGCTAGCCTTCCTTCTTTTCCTTTACCTCCCTTCCCTCCCTCCCTCCCTGGAGACCTGGAAACCCTTGGAGTCTAGGAAGTTAAGACACTGTTTCCAGGTCTTCAGGGA